>NC_060141.1:291210178-296210178 GCF_021461385.2 Schistocerca piceifrons
GCAAGAAAAACGCCGGCGACTGGACCACAAAAAAGTCCTTTTCCATCACGACAGTGCACCAGCATACACCTCAGCAGTTGTGGTTGAAAAATTAATGGAGCTATAATTCCAACTCGTTTCACATCCCCTCGGAATACTATTTGTTCCCCAATTTGAAGAAATGGCTGGCGCGACAAAGATTTTATTCAAACGAGGAGGTGATTGCAGAAACTAATAGCTATTTTGTAGACTTGGACAGTTCGTATTATTCGGAAGGGATCAACAAATTAGAAACCGTCAGACGAAGTGTGTAAGTCTAAAAGGAGACTATGTCGAAAATTAAAAAAGGTTTACCCCAAACACGTTAGTAGTTTTCATTTTTGCAAGGACTTTTCAAACACCCCCAGTAACTACGATTGATTCTTCACTTTCTGCATGTTGCAGTGACAGGTCACGACTTGAGATGATGTACTGTACATACAGTGGAGATGTACCGAGATGTATTAACAAAATGTTTATATCCATCTTGCAAAAATATGTACTCTACGTGTGTCCTGATTACGATCGTAGTTTGCGATCTATATCCTTTACAAATCCTATGAGGACAGCTTGGATTTTCCGAAACCAATCATCAAAAATAAAACTGTAATTAGTGATCTTGGATGTTGAAATTTGTACTTCTACATTTCACATTACTCTAGATCGCCCGCAACTTGAACGATGTCTAGCGTTTACAAGGAGGTCATAAACCGTGTGAAAAGCTTGCAATGGTGTTGCTGGGTAGCTGTACTGAGAAAAATAGTTGTTAACAAAAATTTCGATACGTTGCGTCGTTTCGGAATTAATTACCATTGAAGTTAGCCAATAAGGCCGTTGCACGCGTAAATTCAAGCGTCCCGCCAGATACAATTGATGTCAGTTAATCTCATAGCGTAGATGACAACGCACGAGATTGCTCAGCGTTTGGCTCAGATTCGTTCCTTGCCACCGTTCCATGAGCAATTTTATATCGCTTCCTTGTTCTGATTGAAGAAACCAAACGAAGAACACGTTTGACGTCACCGTCCCTGGCGGGCCACTTGAAATTGCGCGCGCAGCGGCATGATTGCATAACTTCAATGCTATTTAACTCGGAAAAGGCAGAACGAGTCAAATTTTTTCTTAACAGCTATTTCTGAGCACATCCTATCCTGCTACACCCTTACAAGCTTTTCAGACTGTTTCCGACCGCCCTGTTGAGTATCCTTATCTATCATTGAAGTTCGACTCGATACGCAGCCGGGTTAGAGACATTGTTGCTACCAGAGGCAGCAGATGTATTCGCTAGTTTTGACTTTTAGTATGTTCCTCAAATGATGCTTTAACTGCTTATTCTTCCTACTGTTCTGTGTACCCATAACAAACTGGAATTCTTATAGCCAGCAGTGTAGCTGGTTCCCCCTGTTTTACCACAAACGGAAGTACTTGACCCATGAACTGACAGTACACGACCCGTATTTGGGCAAACACGATAAACGGAGTTTGATGTTAACGTAACTATTTTATCCTGTCATGGACAGCTCCGAAACGTTTTCCGTTACAGCAGTCGTATTTCCTTTCTGTATTTAATCATTCAGTTCTCAACATGACGCCGATCACTAATCGGCATGGGTTAACGCAGAGCCAGCCGCATGGCAAGCGAACCTCGTACGCCGCTACAGGCGTGTACGACACGGGGGAGTAGTGGCGCTTCCAGCAATCGATACGGAAGAGGCAACGGCTTGCCAGTGGCACGGCCGCTAATTATTGGCCCAGATCTGCATACAGATTGGAAAAGCGCTGCGACTATACGTTCGTGTCGATACTGACAGCCGCCGGCTCTATGGCGCCAGGAGATTGCGTAAATACTCCCGGAGGCAATTCCACTGTATTCGTGGCTCGGAGAAAAATTAAGAATAGCGAGAACCGTACATTTCTAAAAAAAGTGGTACTTCAAACAAGATTTTGCTTATCAAGACTGAACTTCTAAACTGCGGTTATGATTCAGCATCAGCTGCAGAAATTTTTTGCGCGAATTAAAATTTGTGCTGGACTGGGACTGTTGCTTAGGACTATATAGTACAACACCGACACTGTACAACAGTACTTCATGCCATAGTTAGGCAAAATAACGAGAGAAAAACAATATTTCAGCCTGTGCAGGTACCACGGAAATATAGTGTGAGACAAGGGAATGTAGACATCAGGAAAAATGGAAATTTGGGCCAGTTTTTCAAGCGTAAAAGCGTAATAGGATACTTGCAATGGTAAAGGCGACCAATCGTGACGAGCGGGGAGTCCGGGTTTGAGTCCCTGTCATTGACAAATTTACATTTATTCTGCGGGGAGTCCGGGTTTGAGTCCCTGTCATTGACAAATTTACATTTATTCTGCGGGGAGTCCGTGTTTGAGTCCCTGTCATTGACAAATTTACATTTATTCTGAAATATTCTGCAGCTGATGTTGAAGCATAACTGCAATTTGCGAGATCATTCTTGACTGAATACGGCTGTTAATCCTTAGGATAATTTAGGTTAAGTAGTGTGTAAGCTTAGGGACTGATGACCTTAGCAGTTAAGTCCCATAAGATTTCACACACATTTGAACATTTTTTTTGTTAATCGTCAACGCAGCGTTTGCTCATTTGAATACGCATGCATGTCCGAAGGAAATTTGTTCCGGATTATA
The DNA here is from genome assembly GCF_021461385.2 of Schistocerca piceifrons. NCBI lineage: Eukaryota > Metazoa > Arthropoda > Insecta > Orthoptera > Acrididae > Schistocerca > Schistocerca piceifrons. Next base: position 291,212,864 of record NC_060141.1, read on the forward strand.
ACTTTCTTCTCCTTTCTATAACTTTGTGATCACTCCCTTGGATTGTTTTCTGAATTAGCAGCCGTTATGTCATGTATCTTCATCGTCGAACGTTTAGTTTTGAACAGATCCAAGACTAAAATCTCCTCTGTTTTATGAAATACAATATCTTGGAGATGTTCACTTTACGGTTGGTTGGTTGATTTGGGGAAAGGGACCAGACAACGAAGTCATCGGTCCCATCGGATTAGGGAAGTAAGTAGGTCGTACCCTTTCAAAGGAACCACTCCGGCTTTTACCTGAAGAGATTTAGAGAAATCAGGAGAACCAAAATCACAATGGCGAGACGCTGGTTTCAACCATCGTCCTTCCGAATTTGAGACCAGTGTGCTAACCTCTGCGCCACCTCGCTCGGTTTCACTTTGTGACGCGAGTTTATAGACAACTAAATGAGGGGTAAAACCTTTAATCGAATACTGGAACGTAAGTTTATGGTTCAGGAGACAAAGCTTGCTCGCGGAAATCAAGGCTGAGAAATTATTTTTATGGCCCGACATATGGTTTCAAGCTAGAGCTTCGCAGGAATGCAATTTTAATATCAGCTTCAACGCAAACGACGGTTTAATACCGAGCATTCCCATTCTTAGTGTGCTTTAAGACTCCTATTGTCGAATGAACTGAGAATAAGTCGCAAACAGTTGCTGTTTAATCATACAGTGTAAGCTTTGATCATGAAATAAAATTCACTACGAGTGTCACATCAAAAGCATCGCAATATTATGCTCATGTGTACAGAGACACTATTGAGGTTTACAAACACCAAAATAATTTTAGCAAAAAAAAGGAGGGTGTTAGATTAGATAAAATTTGAATGTAAACATTCCACTGTAAGAACGACGATCGATTACTTTCAATCGAGAAAGTAACAGCGATTATCTTGGAGTCGACGTCACGTGATAGACAGTTGTGCTCTCTAAAATGCCCGTATATTCGGCTCTCCCTGGAGCTTTGCAGTTCGCCATTTTACCCTAGAAGATGTCTTCCCCAGTCGGAGAGGAAACGTTAAGAGAAAGTTTTACACATCGACCGAAAGTTTTAAGTGAAGCTGCTGTTTATTGCAGATTATGGTCGATTTTAGAAAGTTTCACGGTGACGTGGAAATAAAGGCGTCATTTATGAAGATAGGAATGGGAAGCCACAATTATCTACAAGGAAAATAGCTGTAAATTAAAGATAAATATTTGGAGAATAGTCACAATTAAAGTGTATCTGCACTGAAGAAACATGAATTTACTGGGTATTTACGACGTTCCAGAATTCATGATATATAGTTATTTCCTTCTTTTCCGGAAATACTCTTTATCCTAGCACGCATTTTGTGGATTACCACATAGGTATGCCTCATCATCAAACAAATAGCTTGGTTTCTTCACGTATCGACTTTTAGTAACTTGATCATTTGTCCGACTCTTCAGTTGAATGGTCAACGCGCGTCACTGCCATGCGACGGGCCCAGCTAGGAGATTTTCTCAGCTCAGGGCCTGGGCGTTGTGTTGTCCTATCATCACCTCATCGTCATCGACAAGCAAGTCACCCAATGTGGCGTCAATGAAAAGACTTGCAACTCGGCTACCGAACTTAAACGAGTGGGAACTCCCGGTCATCAATGCCATAAGATCATTTCATTTCATTTTATCATCATTTTTTTCTGGTTTAGTGCCAGCTCGTCTTCCTTCTGTACCGTCGAAGTTGTTTGACACGACTGGTATTTGGTTAATGTTTATTGGGTAACTTTGTTTACCCATTTTAGGGGATGACTTGTTGCAAAGAGTCACCCCTGCTTTCTTGTCACCCTCTTGTTATATCCACTTAAATTTTACAGAAGATTTTGTTTTAATACTCTTAGAACGACTGGAAACCGGTGCTCAAACCTTAGCTGAACGTTATATAGTCGACTGATAATCCATAACGGTTACCTTCGTAAATTTATTTCGTAATTTTCCTACTAGCTCTTTTGTACCTATTTTAATATGTTTGGTGGTAGAGCTGCTTGCATGGTTGCTAGTCTTCCGTGTAAAGGTAATTATAAATCCGAATTGGAATTAGCATTTGTCAGAGGAGCGTAGCGTTTTTGACGATCGTCACCATACCGTATATCCGCACAAACGCGTCAGTGTAGGAGTGACTTTGTAGAACCGCAACTTCGTGATTTGCTTCGCATCTGGTTACACCTAATACTTCTATCAGTTATGTGCGTCTTGGGTGATACTTGACTTTCCAGTGTTGTTACCTCGCCTCGTTCTTGCTATTAGTTCTCAAATGTATTCGTTAGCATTGGCTGTTTTTTCTGCACTACTACCTGCTTGCGTTTACACGTTTCCTTAGTTCTATAATAGCTGAGACCGACGAAGGTCACCATACCAACTACACATCAGATGCTACACATTGTAGCATCGAAACGTTGTAACTGTTTTCGTCAAAGAGAATCACAGATTTACGGATCCCTCGGGTATTCCTGATCAACTAGTGTTAGTTTCTGGTATCTTTGCCACAATATTCTCTAGTAAACAACTATTGTTTTTGTATAATAGTCTGGTACAATCATTTAGGACAGCAATTTGAGTCTTAATTTATCTCTCTGTAGTTTTTCGTTAGCCTCTGTCCCAATCCGCCGGCCGCGGTGGTCTAGCGGTTCAGATGCTCAGTCCGGAACCGCGCGACTGCTTCGGTCGCAGGTTCGAATCCTGCCTCGGGCATGGATGTGTGTGATGTCCTTAGGTTAGTTAAGTTGAAGTAGTTCTAAGTTCTCGGGGACTGATGACCACAGATGTTAAGTCCCATAGTGCTCAGAGCCATGTTTTTGTCCCAATCTATGAATAAATCTGCTGTAGATGTGATGTGAAGTTGTCTATTATGTCCGATGAATTATGATTCGTCGCTTTATATAGATATCACCAACGGTGGGTTTTGAACTACTTGAACACTATTGTGAACGACCTACAGCTCATCATGCTTGATGTATTCTTCCACGGTAATTGCACCTTTCGTGTCAAAAAAAAAAAATGGCTCTGAGCACTATGGGACTCAACTGCTGTGGTCATAAGTCCCCTAGAACTTAGAACTACTTAAACCTAACTAACCTAAGGACATCACACACATCCATGCCCGAGGCAGGATTCGAAACTGCGACCGTAGCGGTCGCGATGTTCCAGACTGTAGCGCCTTTAACCGCTCGGCCACTCCGGCCGGCTTTCGTGTCATAAGGTCAGAATTGTGCTACATGTTTTGGGGACAATGTTAGTGCACTAACGGTAGTTTGTAGGTCACCGAATTTGCCTGATCTGAACCCAATAGAACCCACCCGGGAAGCTGTTGGGTGTCAACTCCGCACCATCGATCCACTTGCCCATAATTTACAGGAATCGAGTGACCTGTGCGTAGAGGTCTGATGGCACAAACGTCCGGAAAACTACCACAGAGCAGTTGAATCGATACCACAGATAACAGCTGCTGTATTACGTTACATAAATGTACCAACACACTATTAAACAAATTATGATAATATCCATTATACATCTACAGCTACAGACATATTCCGCAAGCCAAAATATGGTGATTGGTGGAGGGTAGTTTGTACGACTACTAACCGTTTCCTTTCCTTTTCCAGTCGCAAATGGAGCGAGGGAATAACAAATTTCTATATGCCTCCGTACGACGACTAATTTCTCTTATATTATGTTCGTGGTCCTTAAGTGAAGTTGGCGGTAGTATAACCGTTCCGAAGTCAGCTTCAAATACCACTCCTCTCAATTTTTTTACTGGTGTTCCGCAAACAGAACGTCGTCTTCCCTCCAGGTATTCCCAGCATCGCCGTAATACTCGCAGGTTTATGTAATCAACCGGTAACAAATCAAGTAACCCGACTATGAACTGCTTTGACGTCTTTCTTCGATCCGGCCTAACTCTAGAGCAGTAACTTACTCAAGAATCGATCGCAGTAGTTTCCTATATGGTGTCTCCTTTACAGATGAACCGCGCTTTTACAAAACTCTCCCAATAAACCGAAGTCGACCGTTCATCTTCCTTACTGCCGTACTTACGCCTTCGTTCTATTTCAAATCGATTTGCAACGTTACGCCCAGATACTTAATCAATGTAACTGTGTCAGTACACTACTAATGCTGTATTCGAACATTACGGGATTGTTTTATCTACTCACCTCCATTAAGTAAATTTCCCTACATTTAGAGCAAGTACCAGTCATCATACCAACTAGAAATATTGTCTAAGTTATCTTATAGCCTCCCACAGTCATTCAACGGTGACACATTCCCGTATACCACAGCACCAACAGCAAACACCTGTAGATTGCTGTTTACCTGTCACTCAGATTATTTGTGTATACAGAGAGTCAGAGTAGTCCTATGACACTTCTCTGGGGCGCACCTGACCGTACCCTTGTTCTGATTAACACTTCCCGTCGATGGCAACGTATTGGGTTCTGTCACTTAACATGTCTTCGAGTCACTCACATGTTTGGAAACCTAAATCTTATGCTGGTTCCTTCGTACCTTCGTTAACATCAGGTAGGGGGGCACCGTGCCAAACGAATTCCGAAGAACTAGAAATGGGGAATCTGCCTGTTGCTTTTCATTCGTGGGTCGCAAGATATCACGTGAGAAAAGTGTAAGCTGAGTTTCGCACGAATAAGAGTATCTAAACCAGTGTTGATTCGTCAACGGAAGCCCTTCCCTCTCTAGGAAATTTATTATACTGGAACTGAGAATATGCTCAATAATTCTGCAACAAACTAATATCAAGGATGGTGGTCTGTAGTTTCGCGGCTCTGTTCTTTACCCCTCTTCGATTTTTCCAGTCGCTTGTGACAATGCGAGGCGCGAGAGATTCGCAGTAAATGGAAGTTAAGCAAGAGGCCAGTGTCATAGAGTAGTCTCTGTAACACCGAACCGGGATTCCATCCGGGTCTGGGGACTTATTTGTTTTCAACTGTTTCAGTTGGTTCTCTACGCCAGAAATACCTATTACTACGTCCTCCGTACGGGAGTCTGTACGACGATGAAACGACGGTATGTTCGTACGATTCCCCCGCGCGAATGTTTTCTTAAAGTCGGTCAACGAACGGCTGGATAGTAGCCCTCGATACAATTAGCGATTTTACGTAGGACCAGAATTTTCTCGGGTTCTCGGGTTCTGGTCTTACGTTAAATCAGTAAGTGGCTCGAAACAGCATATCCAGACACTACGGGATGATGATGGCATTGAAACAGAGGATGACACGCGTAAAGCTGAAATACTAAACACCTTTTTCCAAAGCTGTTTCACAGAGGAAGACCGCACTGCAGTTCCTTCTCTAAATCCTCGCACAAACGAAAAAATGGCTGACATCGAAATAAGTGTCCAAGGAATAGAAAAGCAACTGGAATCACTCAATAGAGGAAAGTCCACTGGGCCTGACGGGATACCAATTCGATTCTACACAGAGTACGCGAAAGAACTTGCCCCCCTTCTAACAGCCGTGTACCGCAAGTCTCTAGAGGAACGGAGGGTTCCAAATGATTGGAAAAGAGCACAGATAGTCCCAGTCTTCAAGAAGGGTCGTCGAGCAGATGCGCAAAACTATAGACCTATATCTCTGACGTCGATCTGTTGTAGAATTTTAGAACATGTTTTTTGCCCGAGTATCATGTCGTTTTTGGAAACCCAGAATCTACTATGTAGGAATCAACATGGATTCCGGAAACAGCGATCGTGTGAGACCCAACTCGCTTTATTTGTTCATGAGACCCAGAAAATATTAGATACAGGCTCCCAGGTAGATGCTATTTTTCTTGACTTCCGGAAGGCGTTCGATACAGTTCCGCACTGTCGCCTGATAAACAAAGTAAGAGCCTACGGAATATCAGACCAGCTGTGTGGCTGGATTGAAGAGTTTTTAGCAAACAGAACACAGCATGTTGTTATCAATGGAGAGACGTCTACAGACGTTAAAGTAACCTCTGGCGTGCCACAGGGGAGTGTTATGGGACCATTGCTTATCACAATATATATAAATGACCTAGTAGATAGTGTCGGAAGTTCCATGCGGCTTTTCGCGGATGATGCTGTAGTATACAGAGAAGTTGCAGCATTAGAAAATTGTAGCGAAATGCAAGAAGATCTGCAGCGGATAGGCACTTGGTGCAGGGAGTGGCAACTGACCCTTAGCATAGACAAATGTAATGTATTGCGAATACATAGAAAGAAGGATCCTTTATTGTATGATTATATGATAGCGGAACAAACACTGGTAGCAGTTACTTCTGTAAAATATCTGGGAGTATGCGTGCGGAACGATTTGAAGTGGAATGATCATATAAAATTAATTGTTGGTAAGGCGGGTACCAGGTTGAGATTCATTGGGAGAGTGCTTAGAAAATGTAGTCCATCAACAAAGGAGGTGGCTTACAAAACACTCGTTCGACCTATACTTGAGTATTGCTCATCAGTGTAGGATCCGTACCAGATCGGTCTGACGGAGGAGATAGAGAAGATCCAAAGAAGAACGGCGCGTTTCGTCACATGGTTATTTGGTAACCGTGATAGTGTTACGGAGATGTTTAATAAACTCAAGTGGCAGACTCTGCAAGAGAGGCGCTCTGCATCGCAGTGTAGCTTGCTCGCCAGGTTTCGAGAGGGTGCGTTTCTGGATGAGGTATCGAATATATTGCTTCCCGCTACTTATACCTCCCGAGGAGATCACGAATGTAAAATTAGAGAGATTTGAGCGCGCACGGAGGCTTTCAGACAGTCGTTCTTCCCGCGAACCATACGCGACTGGAACAGGAAAGGGAGGTAATGACAGCGGCACGTAAAGTGCCCTCCGCCACACACCGTTGGGTGGCTTGCGGAGTATAAATGTAGATGTAGATGTAGATCTTTTGTTGAGGTACGACAGTGCAAATTGTCGTATGCTACGTGCGTCTATCTTTTTACAGACGCAAGAATTTCTAATAACTTTTGCCTGTAGTCATTTGCGTATTCTTTTTCAAGCAAGTGTGCAACAGTCTCTGCTCCCACAGCAATCTTAGAAATGTGTTATGAAACCGGGGTACTTCTTTCGCTTCCTGAGTACTCTTACTCGTCACATTCTTCGTCAGGTCACGATTTAGAATCCATTTAAAATTTCCCCGCGATATCTCTACTGACCATCACAGTGGAACTAAATGATGTTCATTCATTTTTCACGGTGAGCAACAGTATTAAAGATATTATGCCCCATTGCGCGCAGCAATTTGAAATTTGGCTCAGAGGTTTGTACAACCTCTCTCTGTAATGGTCGTCAAATTTGGGCTCGGCGGCACTTCAGACAACAAAGTGCTAACAGCTGCAGGAAAACAGCCGAGCTCAGCATTTCATGTGATGTGTAAGGTGGATTAATGTGTCGCATTGGTACCAAGTTTCACCACAATTCAGCTCAATGTCACCATGTACGTGTCACACCCCTTCTTACCCAAATTCACCCCCTCTTTCGACGCCTCTGCAATGGAGGTCAGAACCGTGACGCCCAGCACTGAAATTAAACGGGTCTCTCAAGGGCGGCCAAGTAAAATACTTGCACACATCGCCGCTCAATATCGACATGAAAGGGCCTAAGGGGTTGTCATAAAGGGCTTCAATGATACCACCTCTTTCGCACTTCGGCAAGCAACAGGACGTCATTCTTGCTAAACTTTGACACTACTGACATCCCTCAGACGATTAACCCCATTTCTAAGGGCGTCTTGGGCCTTCAGGCTCACTGAACGTTGCCGCACCCCTTCGGAGCGTAGCGCGACCGTAGATTTTTCTCTAGTCTAAAGGGTGGAACCAATAGGGACCCTTCAAAATCTTTCGACTGAATTTGAATGTAATTCGGGGCAGTAAAGGATGTTTATGCACTACAGTCCTCCTGTTTCGCACCCTTTTGTTTCGTGAGTATGTGAGGGGGAAGGGGGCTGTGACGTTAAAACATGCTTAAATAACCGGGTACCTATGTGGATCACTTCAAACGTGTACGTGTACTGGGACAGCCGATCATTGATTACTAGGCGCTAGTGTCACAGGCAACCATCTCGACACCCCTGAGGTGATTGCCGCTACGTCGTTTAACTATCGCCTGCTTGCCGCATCTGAAACGTTGGCAACGTGTGAGTGGGCATTATCCTGTCGTAGAATGACGCCTTTTCCTCTACACTGCAGAAGTTCTCTGAGACACTCTTACAAATTCTCCATACAGACCCGATCATGCGATTTCCATGTTTTCGGAACCCTGAAGGAAAAACATTGTTGGTTTATGATTTGCTTCTGATGAAGAGGCGCACGTCTTGGTGCAGTCATAATTCCATTCGCGTCGGCAAACATTTTTCCATTAAGGCATTGTCCGTCTTGTCTCTTATTGGCATAAATGTATTAATAGTTAATGCAAGTTATTTCTGAAATAATAAACGGTTTACTTACTTTGTTTCCATTTGCATCGTTTTCATTTGATAGCCCTTATAGAATCGAGCTGAAGAGATGTATTTAGGCGTCCCATGGCCACACAGTGAATGAATGTGAACAAATAGTTGTTCTACCAACACAGACTGTCCAACATCTTTTCAAGGAATGATGCGTCACTGACAGTCATGAAGCACGGAACAGTACATCTACGTCATCTACGATTACATCAGTATTTCTCAAGCCACCTGACGGTGTATGGCGGAGTGTATCTCCGGTACAACTAACTGATCTCCATGTCCCTGCTCCATTCGCGAATGGCGCGTGGGAAGAATGGCTGTCGGTAAACCACTGTATTAGCTCAACATTCTCGAATTTTATCGCTGTGGGAGGACGTAATAATTTATCCGATGGTTTCGGGAACGTACTCCTTCAGAATTTCAATAGTAAATCTCCGTCATGCATAACGTCTCTGTTGTAGTATCAACCACTGAAGTTTATTGAGACTATGTGGAACGCTCTTGCGCCGACTGAACCTCCCGTCACGAACAGCGCCGCTCTTCTTTGGATGTTCTCTAGCTCTCATATTAGTATTACCTAATCAGAACACAAGGTTGATAACCAATGTTGGAGAATCAGTCGATATTGTAAACCACTTCTTTCGTGGATGACCTTTATTTCCTTAAGATTCGTACTATGAACCTCAATCTCATATCTTTTGCTGCTGTTTGTTCTATGTGGACATACCACTTCAGGTCGCTCTGGTTGGTTATTTAAAAATGGCTCTAAGCACTACGGACTTAACATCTGAGGTCATCAGTCCCCTAGAACTTAGAACTACTTAAACCTAACTAACCTAAGGACTTCACACACATCCATGCCCGAAGCAAAATTCGAACCTGCGACCGTAGCAGCAGCGCGGTTCCAGACTGAAGCGCTTAGAACGGATCGGCCACAGTGGCCGGCTGGATGGTTACTCCTAGACCTTTTACCGTAGATACTGTTTCTAGAAATTTGTCGCCTATATTGTAGTCCTACAGTGACGGATATCTTTTTCTTTATACGCACAGTATGTCACATTTATTTACGTTTGGACTCAACTGCCAGGCACTGCACCATTCATAAATCTTCTGCAGATCCTTTTTCAAATCGCTGCAGTGTTCTGGCTTTGCTACTTTCTTAAAAACAAGCGTTTCGCATGCGGATAGACTTACTGAGCTTCCAACATTTTCTACTAAGTCGTTTATACAGAGTGGTCAGATACAATCTGGAAAGCTTGTAAGGGTGTTCCAGAGTAGGTTCTGGTCCGAAATAGCTGTTAAGAAAATGGTTCGGTACGTTGCACCGTTTCGAGTTAATTAGCATTAAGTTAGCCAGTCAGGTCGCTGTGTGCCTAAATTCAAGCGGACCACCAGGTACAATAAGTGTCAGTTGTTCTGTAACAGTAAATAGCGCACGAGACTGCTCAGCTTTGGCTCGGGTTCGTACCTTACTACTGTCGAAAATCCAATTTTTGTTCCGCTCTTTTGTTCGGTTTTAGAAAACCAAAAGAAGAACGCACTTGGTGATTCCGTCTCTCATGGTCCGCTTGAATTTGCCCCCGCGCAACGACCTGATTGGTTTGTCAGACTTTCTAACCTCTCAGTATGTATTCTAAATAGTAACGATCCTACGAAACTTCCTTGTGGTATGCTTGAAATTACCTTACATCTTTCGATTTTGTTCCGTTAAAAGCGAAGTCAAGGGATACGACACCAGCCAGAGAGCCGATCGCTGATGTCCACAGCACTGGGGATCTGAGGATCTGGTGGAGGACAAATGGAGTTGAGTTCCGAAAGATGTCGGTTAACGGAACCCATGTTGATTTTTACAAAGAAGATTTTCGATCCCCAACAGTGTTACAATACGTGAGCACAAGACATGTTCCATAACTTTACTACAAGTCGGCGTCAGCGGTATATGCCTATAATTATGGGCATCTGTCTTAAGACCCTTCCGGAGAACGGGAATGTCCTACGTTTCTTTCCAGTCTCTAGGGTACCCCTCGTTGATCCAACGACCTACTGTAAACTGCTGCTAGAGGAGGAGTTTCTTAAGTTACATTGTTTGAAAGGCTTTTTATACGCTGCAGATATTGACAGTCTTTTAATGCAGGGAGTGACAAATATCAAATTAGATTATATCTGTGGATGTGATGCTACAGTAAACTCATAGACAGTAAGAGAATAGGGGCAAGATACTCACTAAAGAGGGATTATTGTCAGCCACGTGGAAAAGCCTCCAAACTGCAGGGGTATTACAGTCACAATCCACAGTATCAGGATTATCAACATTTACGCGCCATCAGAAAGCAGGAAAAGAACCAACAGAGCTGAGTTTTATGAAACAGGTCGCCCACCTCTTCGGAATGCACGAAGATAATTTAATTTTAGCGGGAGATTTTAACTGTGGCTTAAATACTGAAGATCAAACCCTCAGTTTGAACACCTCAGCAGAATTAGCCCATTTAATCAATTTAACTGAGACGTGAAAACATAACGATGGAAATATGCCTGGTTTTACATTTATCACGAACAAATTCGTAAGTCAGATGGATAGAATTTATGTCTCTAACGACTTATAGAAACGAACCCTACAAAGTGAAGTGTGGCCCAATAATTTCAGGGATCATGCAGGATACACCTGCACATTAGATACGGAAAAACAAAAATCTTATGAAGCAAAAGGAACATGGAAACTTAACGTCACACATTTACAAGAACTTAACGTCACACATTTACAAGAAGACGAATGCCGCGAACGATTCAGGCGGATTAGGGAAGAATGCGAAAGAAAATTCACATCATGTAATTCTGCAATAACCTCATGGCTCAAGTGCGCAAACCCAAAATATGAAAAATGTTAATGAATTACTCGTGTGAAAAAAACTTTCTGGTAAAAGAAAACGAGTGTATTTTACTTAGAGACCTTTAGAGACCAGCCGCCTCAGATACCGGGAATTAGATGAAGATCCAGAAAATAAACAATAACAAAGAGTGCACAAAGAAAAATATTGACAGAACATATAAGGAAATTTGTACCCCACTAAACACACAGTAAGGAATAAAAGGAGGCTTCCACAATCATTTCGCTGATTCGATTTCCAGTAAAACTACTGATACTAATGCACAGGAATCCCTTTGAAAAGAAAAGAAATCTCAACTATGCCTGTTCAGAGGTTCTTACGCCGAAGATTGATGAAGAAGATCTGGAGCCGTCAATAGAACATAGTCTCAAAATTAAATCGTTGGGCCATACAGATTCATTACATTTTCCAAGAACAAATTAAAACTAAATTTCTGTTCATATACAATGAACTAATGAAACCTGACGCAGAAATGCCGTGATTTTGTGGAAGAAATTGTGGTTTTAGTTCCAAAAAACCCGCACAAGTCTCCATCGAAAACCTTAGACCCATAACTTTGCTGAAGAGTGACTATAAGATTATGGCACGTATACTAGATCAAAGTCTTGAGAATGTAATGCATGTATTTACTCGTCCTTACCAAACCATCGTGAGCAATGACAGAACAACAGTGTGTGATTATAGAGATATAATAGTCATAATATAAATTCTCAAAATAGAATGCGCTAGAATCTCACTAGACTGCCAAAAGCCTTTGACAGAGTAGACCGTCATTACTTATTCGAAACAATGAAGGCAATAGGCTTTCCGCAACGCTTCATCAAATTAATACTCAGAATATACTCGTGGTTACCAATGAAAATGATGTAGAGAAGTATCTCTAAAAAGGGCAGTCACAGAGGTTGGAAAGAAAAACATAGGTACAAAGAGCATGACTGCGGAGAAATACATAAGGCGAAGAAATACTTCAGCTTATCGACGAAAGAAGAAAGTAAGATAAAAGTTCAGGATTATTTAGGAGTACGAAAATACGAGTCCCTTGCGAATGAAAGTGCAGGGAAGCTAAGGCCACATGGCTGCAGGGGAAATGTGAAGATATTGGAAAAAAAGTTCGTCTAAAGACTGACTCAGCATACGCAAAGGTCTAAACAACTTTCGTTGAAATTAAGAGTGTTAACTGTAAGAGTGCTAGAGGAATCCCACTGTTTAATGCAGAGGAGAAAGCGGATACATGGAAAGAGTACAATGAAGGCTTCTATCAGGGGGAACACATGTCTGATATAATTTTTTAATCAGCAGTTAAAAACTTTGGAAGACTTAAGATCGAACATGGCAGAAAGGATAGATAACATTCAACCACAATTTCTAAAATTATTGGGGGACGTGGCAACGAAACGACTGTTCACGTTGGTGTGTAGAATGTATGAGTCTGGCGACATACCGTCTAACTTTCGGAAAAATACCATCCACACAATTACGAACATTCCAAGAGCTGACAAGTACGAAAAAAGTTGCAAAATCAGCTTAACAGCTCATGCATCCAAGTAACTGAGAACAATAATCAGCAGAAGAATGTAAAAGAAAATTGAGGATCTGTAAGATGACGATCAATTTGTCTTTAGGAAAGGTAAAGGTGCCTGACAGACAGTTCTGAAGTTGCGGTTGATAGTGGAAGGAAGACTGAAGAAAAGTCAAGTCATGTTCATAGAATATGTCGACATCGAAAAAGCGTTCGACCTCGTGAAATAGTGGATATGTGAGAAAATCTGAAAAAATGGGATAAGTTGTAGGGAAAGACGGGCGACATACAATAGGTAAAAAGAACAAGAGGAAATCAGAAGAGATAGAGACCAAGTACGAAGTGCACGGATTAAATAGTAAGACATTGATGCAGTCTTTCGTCCACACTGTTCAATCTATACATCGAAGAAGCAACGACGAAAATAAAAGACAGGTTCAAGCGTGGGATTAAAATTCAAGGTGAAAGAATGCCAATGGTAAGATTCGCTGATAACATTGCTACGTTCAGTAAAAACGAAGAAGCATTACAGGATGAGTTGAATGGAATGAACCTTCTAATTGGTACAGAATATGGATTGAGACGAAAGACAAAAAGTGGTGAGAAGTAGCAGAAATGAGAATAGCGAGATACATAACGTAAGAGTTGGAGTTCACGAAGCAGATCGAGTTATGGGATTCAGCTGTCTAGACTGCAAAATAATTCAAGATGGACAAAGCATGGGAGATATAAAAAACAGACTGGCATTGGCAAGAGAAGTCTACTAGTCCAGACTAGCACTGGCAAGAGAAGTCTACTAGTATCAGTCACAGGCCATAATGGGAGGAAGAAATTTTTGAGAATCTATTTTTGTAGCCCAGCAGTGTATTGTAGTGAAACATGAACTATGTTGGACAGGAACGAAAGACAATCGATGCCTTAGAAATGTGAAGCTACAGAAGAATGCTGAAAATTAGGTGGACTGTTAAGATAGGGAATGAGGAGGTTCTACGGAGAACCGGCGAGGAAAGGAATATATGGTAAACATTGATGAGCAGAAGGGACATGATGGTAGGACATCTATTAAGACATCAGGGAACAATTTTCATGGTACTAGAGAGAGCTGTAGAGGATAAAAATTGTACAGGAAGACAGGGAACACAGAGTCTGTAATATATCCAGCAAATAATTGAGACTGAGAACATAGGTTGCAAGTTCCACCCTGAGATGAGGATGACGACACACGAGAAGAATTCGATCTGCACATCAAAGCAATCAGTCTATAGACTGAAGACTAAAACAAAAATCAAGGAGCAAGTTCTTTCGCATAATATGTGTAGAATCTTAAAGATACCTCTTCATTAAGCGACTGTAATTACATTTCCATTCCGCTATAAATTATCGCAAAATCGGTCATTTCTACGTTCGCCTGGTGACTGAAAGGAGAAAACGCATTATCCACGATGAACCAGTTTCGGAAGACCGAATTCAGTATTTCGGCCATCTCTATGTCATCTTCCGCTTCGAAGTATTAACAATGGTCGTTAAAAGATCATAAACTTTAAGGACGGGCGTCACCGTTCGCAGTTCCCGTCCGAAATTTGATGGGTGAACCAAAAGGTTCATTTCAACATTCTTGGTGACTATATGTTGCCCTTACTTAGACATCTTCTTCATGGATTCTCCTCCAGTTTAGGATTACAACAGACATTTTCACTGTGTTTCAAGCAGACGCTCCTGTTTGGCAGTAATTGAGACGACTGTACCACCTCGATTGGCTCGTTCAATAGCTCATTCCATATTTCACAGGAAAGACTGATATTTTCGGAGCAGTGGGTGAGAAGTAGCAATAAACTTCTGCACAGTTTTGGACCTCTACCGGATCTAATTATAAAGAGTGGCATCAGGTTGATTTAGTGTACCGTAACAAATTTCTCGCCTCTCTTCCTCGCCGAACTAAGGCCATTGTCGAGGCTGGAGAGGGTGTTACCCGGTCTCGTCCGGGCGATCAGCGGTCAGCTTTAAATCTAACATCGACTGCTCCACTTTGGATCACGAAACAGAAGTAGTGGGATCTGTTAGTATTGGTCAAATATCTCGAAACACAATAAAGTAACTTCACGAAAATGTAGATCACGACCACTAGCTACATATTTTCATATTGTTTTTATTCTTTGTTCAGGCACATATTGTGGTGGCCAATTCACCCTAATCAGCCAGTTGCTTTTGAGCGAGAGGGCCGGGTCACATAAGAAACATTCACGGTTTATAACAACACTTTTATTAAACTTTTCTTTGGCAAAATAAAATTTTATCTTTAAAATTTTGGTGATAAGGTAAGTTAGCAAAAAATCCTTACAAGCACGGGCAACCACCCTATTCAAACAACAACATTAATCTTTAAACAAACATTAAGTAACTCGCAAGCTAATTGAACTCTGTACACAGTAATGCTCACAAAAGGAGACTACAGTAATGAGATAAACTTTAACCAATAATGGATATCACAATTTTTTAACACAAAATACAAACAGATACGCTCCTTCGTGAAACGTTTTCAAAACAGGTGACGTCGCATAGGCACGGGCTAATTCAAGTAGCAGAAGGGGGGCCCACTGGACCCAGACCAGAGGTGGCTAGACCCAGAACCCACAGCAAGCGGGCGAGCTGGACAGGGTGCCGCACACAGTACACTATAACACAAATCTTTTATGAAATCCTTTACAGGTCCAAATCAGGGCGGCACGACTCGATTCGGGTAATGTGGCCGAGTCCAGTTCCCACACTACAAGCGAGGTTCGGTCTTGCAAACGTGTCAAACACACCCGAACCTCTGCGTCGTGCCCCGGCCTGCTCAACCACGCTCGCCTCCGGTTCTCACGCGCCGCGCGGCTCTCCGGCTGTCCTCTCTCTAGCGCCATACTCCCGTCGCGTCCAAAAGCCACGTCGAACGGCCGAGCCCAAAGATCACACCATGCCGACCCGATCGATCAATCGATACGAGCCGGCACGGCTCAGATATAACAAAATTTTTACTGTAGAGTGGGCTCACGCCTAGTGTTGCTGCAACTCACATTACACAACAGTTATTGCGCTGCCGGCTTTCCCACATTCGATGGTCGAGGAGTGCGACCAGCAGACGGTGACCTAGGCGTCAGCAGTGGTTGGTGGCTCCACATACCTCTGCCTTACCTTGTACCGAGGGCTGTACTTCGACCGGCGCACGGGCTTTGAGAAGCCAGTTCACTCTCAGCAAGCGCCCTGGGCCAGGCGCCGAATGCTTAAGCGTTTCTTTAGTCAGGAGCTCGCTATGCTGTAACCGTCGGCCGAGCCAGCCTCCTTCCCCCGATCCTGTAACGTGATCATCCAAAAGAAGACACGGCCCTGACATGGGGACCAATCACTGGACTTGTACCATTTCTGTGATTTTCTTTAAATCGTCTTCGCTGAACATAGAAACTTCCAACCTCGGATCTTAGACTCTAACTGTTCTCTCCCGGACCTGTGAGTGTGTCCAGAACTGCAATCAAATTTCGTTCTACCTTAACAGCGTCAAGAATCTTTAATCAGACTGGGTCTCTATATTGTGGGTGTCAATAACTTTTATAGGATTTTGCTTCTGTCTCAAGTATGTTAAGAACTTTAACACCGAACTTTAGTTTTCTCCTTTACCAGGCCTTCTACCTGATTTACTGTTTGTGCTTGGACCAGAAAAGTTTACTTTCACGAAGTGTTAACAAGCCTTACAGTGTTGAGACTTTCCGGAGGGACTTATTCTGTCAAATTCTGCCAAGACCTATTCTTCAAACTTATTTTCTTTATTACCAGACTTTGCGCCTGAAATTCATTATTACTTCAAAACTTAATTCAAATAAACTATTGCTCATTTTATGCCTATACCGTACTTGTTTGACTGCCTGCGGCGGATGCTATTGAATTACAAGTATATAAAGAGAATAATAATACGTCTTTTAAGGCGTATAGTGTATTACACTAGTTTCTTATTGGTTCATTTAAGTTAAAATCTCGGCAAAAGTTTCTTAGAGAGAAACGTACTGGTAAGCAATAGCTTTCTCATTATTTTCGCAACTAGTCATGCTCCTCCTCTTTCTGCAAAGTTTATCAAATGAGCTTGCAGAGTTATTCAAACGATCAGCTCCTTTCTTTATCAACAATTTTTTTGTTTTCTGGCAATGTCATGCTCGGGTCGAAATTGTAGCTTTCGAAAACATTCACCCTCTTGTTCGTAAGCGCGCTTCTGCCGAGGAAAAGAGCGAACATCGTCGAAATGTCGAGTTTTCAGTCAGACATGAAGCGGCTTAAACCAGAGACAGCTTTTTACTTGTGCGCCCCTGCAAGACCATTGCACTTGTTGTTGCTCTGTGGATTGTTCACAAACCAACTGCTTGGATCAACATTTCGCAAAATTTTTTCCAGGTTTACTTTGATTCCATGCCTCGACGTTTTATTGCCTCACTGTGCTCTTTCTCACATCGTATTAGAGAGGATGGACGAACGTACGAAAACATCAAAAGATAACATATTACAATGCCTAACATTGTTTTGCTAAATTGTTGGCATTGAGAAGAGCTTCCAGTCGTCTCGGAGTGGATTAATAAAGGTCTTATGCCACCCCTCCTGCAAAATTGTGGCACGTTGTGGATGGAGGATGGTAGTGGATACCAATCACTCACCACTCTCTCCAAAATGCTTTACAAAGAGTCAACAGTATTGAGATCTGGTGACTGTAATGGCCAGAGGAGATGCGATAATTCATCCTAGCTCTCACAAAACCGGTCTTGGACAAATGAAGCTGTCGTCTTTGAAAACAGCATCACCATTGTGGAACAAATATTGTACCACGGGACGGCTCTGATCAGCTAAAATGGTCACATAACCCTTGGAAGTAATGCGACTTTGCAGAGTAACCATGGGGCCCATGGAATACCACTATATGGCTGTCCAAATTACCACCGGATTCCTGTCATGTTTTACTCTTGGGCGGTAAACTCGTTCAGAAGTTAGTGAGAAACAAGAGTCACTCGACAAAATGACTTTCTCCCATCGCTCCATAGTCCAGGTGCTCGGCTTACTGGCATTTACATCTCCGGTAATTGGTTTTTCATTTCTAGCTCACCTTGCAGTTCCCAGCTTTGGAGGTCGTTTTGGTGCTGGCAGGGTTCGCGAGTGCGACAGTGGGTTCTTCAATGACGTTTGCAGCCGTTGTCCTCTCATTTTTCGTCACAATCCTCACCAACGACCATTCGTCACGATCAGTCAACACACTTTCGTCTGCATTGTGACTTAGTGGATGATCTTTTCCCGATTTTATTATATTTGGTATACATCTTCGGTACGGTGTTTCTTGAAACACTTAGGCGATCTTATTTACGGGAGCTCCCTCCATACGAGAACCAATAATTGCCCACGTTCGAATGCACTCAGCTCCGGCATAAAGCACTCCCAACCACGGAGAAAACAGGTGCCGTTCGCGGTCAAATGCACCAGGGCACCATGTCGCTTGGCTAGCAATTGCATTTACGTTCAAGCAGCATTTCTCGTGGCGTTTCCATATTTTTACCCCTGTAAATTGCCAGTAGCATAGATGACCGAGAGTTCTGGGATCTTAATCACCTACCCGTGCACACACACACACACACACACACACACACACACACACATATATATATATATATATATATATATATATATATATATATATATATATACTACTGGCCATTAAAATTTCTACACCAAGAAGAAATGCAGATGATAAACGGGTATTCGTTGGACAAATACATTATACTACAACTGACATGTGATTACATTTTCACGCTATTTGGGTGCATAGATCCTGAGAAATCGGTACCCAGAACAACCACCTCTGGCCGTAATAACGGCCTTGATACGCCTGGGCATTCAATCAAACAGAGCTTGGATGGCGTGTACAGGTACAGCTGCCTATGCAGCTTTAACACTATACCACAGTTCATCAAGAGTAGTGACTGGCGTACTGTGATCAGCCAGCTGCTCGGCCATCATTGACCATACGTTATCAATTCGTGAGAGATCTGGAGAATGTGCTAGCCAGGGCAGCAGTCGAACATTTTCTGTATCCACCTGCAACATGCGATCGTGTATTATCCTGCTGAAATGTATGGTTCCGCAGGGATCGGATGAAGGGTAGAGCCACGGGTCGTAACACATCTGAAACGTAGCGTCCACTGTTCAAAGTGCCGTCAATGCGAACAAGAGGTGACCGAGACGTGTAACCAATGGCACCCCATACCATCATGCTGGGTGATACGCCAGTATGGCGATGACGAATACACGCTTCCAATGTGCATTCACCGCGATGTCGCCAAACACGGACGCGACCATCATGAGGCTGTAAACAGAAGCTAGATTCATCCGAAAAATATTACGTTTTGCCATTCGTGCACCCAGGTTCGTCATTGAGTACACCATCGCAGACGCTCCTGTCTGTGATGCAGCGTCAAGGGTAACCGCAGCCATGGTCTCCGAGCTGATAGTCCATGCTGCTGCAAACGTTGTCAAACTGTTCGTGCAGATGGTTGTCGTCTTGCAAACGTCCCCATCTGTTGACTCAGGGATCGAGACGTGGCTGCACGATCCGTTATAGCCATGCGGACAAGATGCCTGTCATCTTGACTGCTAGTGATAAGAGGCCGTTGGGATCCAGCACGGCGTTCCGTACTACCCTCCTGAACCCACCGATTCCACATTCTGCTAACAGTCATTTGATCTCGACCAACGCGAGCAGCAATGCCGCGATACGATAAACCGCAATCCCGATAGGCTACAATCTGACCTTTATCAAAGTCGGAGACGTGATGGTACGCATTTCTCCTCCTTACATGAGGCATCACAACAACGTTTCACCAGGCAACGCCGGTCAACTGCTATTTGTGTATGATCGGTTGGAAACTTTCCTCATGTCCGCACGTTGTAACTGTCGCCACCGGTGGCAACCTTGTGTGAATGCTCTGAAAAGTTAATCATTTGCATATCACAGCATCTTCTTCCTGTCGGTTAAATTTCGCATATATATATATATATATATATATATATATATATGTATATATATATATATATTATGTGTGTGTGTGTGTGTGTCGTCAGGTGCGTAATTCGCACTCACATTCTTTGTGCTGTTGTGCGTTAATACTCGAAAACGCCGCGCATTAAAACTGGAATTTTCCGGGGCTCGTACCTCGGGTTCTACTGGTAGGGTCCAGGTTTGGTCAAGTGTTTTCGACATCCCTTGGACTAAGAACAATTTCTGTATGCAACAGGGTCACGTCATAGGGTCAAAGTTTAAATATTACACAATTCCTGCAGCTTAAGCAAATGTAATAAATCGGTTGGTTATTATTGCATTAGATGTTGTGTTCGGTGGGTCTTAAGAAGATTATGCAGGTTTCTGAAAAGTGTTTATCGCCATTTTCTCTTCGCTGTCGGCATCTGATACGCAAATAACTAACCGCAGCAAGTTCCTCATCGTCTAACGGTATATTCTCTAGGGATCGTTACGTTTTCAAACATCTTTATCTGTTATCCAGAAAGTCCCCAAAAACCATGTTTTGGGTACCATGACCGAACTGCGGATTCCAAGACGGATAGCACAGCAAATGGCTTTAATTTTTACGATACATTTCTAAGATCCCTGTATCTTCCAGCCTTGAAAATTTTCTTGTTTACCTGTTTCGGAAATACATAGGATGAAATTTATCTATTCGTACGCCTAGAGGGAAGGAGACAACGACAGTGGGAGAGGAATAAAGAGAAGGAGAAAGTAGAAGTGGGTGATAGTCGGTGATAACGACAGTCTGTGACAGTGACAAGAAGAAGGTGAGTGGAAGAGAGAGATAGTCACAGTGAGAAGAAAGAGCGTCCGTAGCAGTAAGAGGACTAGGGGGTCAGCGACAGTGATAGGAGGCAGTAGCAGTAGGACAGAACGAAGGAGACTGTGGCTGTGAGACAGGAGACTCTGGCAGAGAGAGACACAAAGAGATAACGACAGCGGATTGGGCTGAATGAGCGAGTGAACGGGTATGAGCGACTTACAGTAATGGAGTAGTTGGTGTGAGCGAGATACAGGCGGGGGAGCTTTTGGGAGGGGGAGTAAGTTGAGTGTTAAGAAGATCGCGAAAGCGTTCGACTACAAAAATTTTTGAGAAAGTTTTTAAACGTCCTGAGGAAGGTAGAATGAGGCATATGATGTCCTACTTTTCAGTCAAGATTTTTCAAAGTAGAGTATATTCGCCTTTTTTGTACTCCGATTGGAGCATATTTCGGATGGTTGTATTTTGACTATCCGTTTGGATAGGCGGTTGTAATACGAATGACTTCAACGTTTCCGACTGTTACCGGGTAGACACAAATGAAATGATGCAAGAGCGTCCAGACTTTTTCGTATTCGTCGTGTGCCGTGAAAACTGCACTCGTGATTCAGTCGCTGCCCACGGCGAACGCTATGCAGGGCTGCCTGCCCTGCTGCAGGAATGTTCCAATCTTGCGGCCGGTAATTGAAAAACAGCTACGTCACTGACAGGATATTACTGCGGTCGGCGCGTCTGCCGGCAGGCCAGTCAATACGGCGCCTGCCCCTCATTCCGCCGCCGTGTGCATCCGACTCTGTGAGCCGCGCTGCACCCGCTTCGCTCGCGCGCGGCGGGGAGTGGCCCACGTCAGGGGCAGTGTTGTTGCGCGAATTCCACCTCTGGCTCCAGTGTAACGTCACAACTACCAGGAGAGCGGTGGGGAACACACAGTACAGGGAAGGGCCGGGGAGGAAATCCGAGCAGGAGAGCCACCGGCTATTGGAACTGAATCACTGTGATTTCCTA
This sequence comes from Schistocerca piceifrons, assembly GCF_021461385.2. NCBI lineage: Eukaryota > Metazoa > Arthropoda > Insecta > Orthoptera > Acrididae > Schistocerca > Schistocerca piceifrons. The sequence goes on from NC_060141.1 coordinate 291,234,591, forward strand.
AACACAGTCAAGCATCTGCGGGACATCGTAAAGCAGTCTACATTGCTGAGCGACTGAGGTAGAGGAAGCTGTTATCACACGGTGTTTCTGTCATCTCAGTGACTACATCGCTTCTACAAAGCGAATTGCAGTTGTGTCTACCTCTGTCAGTCTTCCCCTTCTCTGCTTCAGTCGTGAATGGTGCGACGAAAGTACGACTGTCTAAATTTCCGTATGAGCACTAATTTCTCTTGTTTTCGTGTCACAGTCATTACGCGAGATTTGTGTGGTATGCTGCGCCGTCTGCAGCTCATGCAGAACATAGTACTAAGAATCACATGCGATGCTCCGCGCTACACACGTACCGCGGATCTTCGCCGGGAATATCGGCTAGATACACTCTTGCAGGTATTGCAAAAACTCCCCACACGACTGTACATAAACACGAGACACTCGCATAACCCGTTTATTTTTACTCTGGGGAAGTACGACCACAATCATAGATGGAAACATAATAGACCAAAGACACTATTAGCAAGGAACTAAACATCTATGGTCCATAGCACGCTGGCGAGCCCCAGGAACACAACTACTAGTGGCAACCCCAGATGTTCCAGCCGCCGAAAAACAGGCAATCGCAGGGAAGCCAGCCCCACACACACACCCTACTCTGTGGGCTGATCTATGGCCGATCGCCCACTAATTAATGATGACAGCCGACTGTTAAAGAGACGAAGACGCAGGCCCAGGAGAATTCACAGGAGCCCATCTGCAGCGCAAGAACTGACCCATCTACAACGAGCACCCGCAGCGACAAAGGTCGATGGACGATACCTCGCAGTAACATAACCTCACCTTGCATGTACTGTCGCAGCTAGCAAGGCGCTACTGCCCTTACTACCCGTCCTACTGTCGCAGAGGTTTATTTTCCCTTGGCGCTTGCCTTGGCGCTTTTTTCCTTCTGCCGTTACAAATCACTACCCTTCGATCGCTTTTGTCCACATTCTGTCTCCTGATGGACCGTGTCAATGAGTAATCCTACCCAAATGTATAGACAACGTCACAGCCCGCATCCTGTGACTCCTGATTCGAAAGCTAACGTGTTATACGTAGGTGACAGTAGAACTGTCAGTTTGGTCACCACGTCGGTGTGGGCGTAGAAGGGCGCCATCCTAAATAGAGAGCAAGTAAGATGTTGCCCAACTCTTCTTTGAATGCATCCGCCACGAACTTCAACAGCAACCATCTCTATGATACAAAACGCTTCCCCTGTAGCGACTGCACTAGAGTTTGTTGAACATCTTCACGACGTTGTCGCACCCACTAAACGATCCCAAAACTTGCCGCTCTTTGTTTAATCTTCTCTATCTCTTCTGTTAGTCCTACTTGGTAAAGATACTAGACCACGGGTGAGCAACCGGTGACTCGCGTACCGTAACCGGCCCGCGTCTGGTTTTAATCCGGCCCTGAGATGAAATTCGTGGGAGAAAGCGCGGCGCACGTATTGTATTTATTTAGTATTATAGAAGCAACCCAATTAAATGCCATCCGTCACCATGAGTATTTTTGGACAAAATTTTTAAAACACTTGATATTAGAGTTTGTGGATATTAACTCACAAAATTTCAAACACTTGAATAAACTGTCTATAGCCGAAAATCGACAAGTTACCCGTAATTGCTTGTCGGCTGAAACTGCCTACCACATGCCGATTTGGTTTTTCTATCGTGTCTCATATTAACATAAATAAGCAATTCTTGTCTATTGTACATGTATCAGAATGTAGCAAATGTTAGAACTGAAGATACGTTATAATGAAGTAGCGACAACCAGTTGCTTCTACAGCGTTTATTTTTCTATGATATAATTTCAAAATGCCTGGCGTCTCATCTTCAGATGTTTACATTTATTTACGTGTCGTGAACATTGCTTCTTTAGCAAGGCGTTGAAGAATTTTGCAACGGAAGTTTCTAAGACTGCTATTGTAAAACATCGTAAGTAAAGAGATAATGTTCACTGTTGTTGTTGTGGTCTTCAGTCCTGAGACTGGTTTGATGCAGCTCTCCATGCTACTCTATCCTGTGCAAGCTTCTTCATCTCCCAGTACCTACTGCAACCTACATCCTTCTGAATCTGCTTAGTGTATTCATCTCTTGGTCTCCCTCTTCGATTTTTACCCTCCACGCTGCCTTCCAATACTAAATTGGTGATCCCTTGATGCCTCAGAACATGTCCTACCAACCGATCCCTTCTTCTGGTCAAGTTGTGCCACAAACTTCTCTTCTCCCCAATCCTATTCAATACTTCCTCATTAGTTATGTGATCTACCCATCTAATCTTCAGCATTCTTCTGTAGCACCACATTTCAAAAGCTTCTATTCTCTTCTTGTCCAAACTATTTACCGTCCATGTTTCACTTCCATACATGGCTACACTCCATACAAATACGTTCAGAAATAACTTCCTGACACTTAAATCTATACTCGATGTTAACAAATTTCTCTTCTTCAGAAACGCTTTCCTTGCCATTGCCAGTCTACATTTTATATCCTCTCTACTTCGTCCATCATCAGTTATTTTGCTCCCCAAATAGCAAAACTCCTTTACTACTTTAAGTGTCTCATTTCCTAATCTAATACCCTCAGCATCACCCGACTTAACTCGACTACATTCCATTATCCTCGTTTTGCTTTTGTTGATGTTCATCTTATATCCTCCCTTCAAGACACCATCCATTCCGTTCAACTGCTCTTCCAAGTCCTTTGCTGTCTCTGCCAGAATTACAATGTCATCGGCGAACCTCAAAGTTTTTATTTCTTCTCCGTGGATTTTAATACCTACTCCAAATTTTTCTTTTGTTTCCTTTACTGCTTGCTCAGTATACAGATTGAATAACTTCGGGGAGAGGCTACAACCCTGTCTTACTCCCTTCCCAACCACTGCTTCCCTTTCATGTCCCTCAACTCTTATAACTGCCATCTGGTTTCTGTACAAGTTGTAAATAGCGTTTCGCTCCCCGTATTTTACCCCTGCCACCTTTAGAATTTGAAAGAGAGTATTCCAGTCAACATTGTCAAAAGCTTTCTCTAAGTCTACAAATGCTAGAAATGTAGGTTTGCCTTTCCTTAATCTTTCTTCTAAGATAAGTCGTAAGGTCAGTATTGCCTCACGTGTTCCAGTATTTCTACGGAATCCAAACTGATCTTCCCCGAGGTCGGCTTCTACTAGTTTTTCCATTCGTCTGTAAAGAATTCGTGTTAGTACTTTGCAGCTGTGGCTTATTAAACTGATTGTTCGGTAATTTTCACATCTGTCAACACCTGCTTTCTTTGGGATTGGAATTATTATATTCTTCTTGAAGTCCGAGGGTATTTCGCCTGTTTCATACATCTTGCTCACCAGATGGTAGAGTTTTGTCAGGACTGGCTCTCCCAAGGCCTTCAGTAGTTCCAATGGAATGTTGTCTACTCCGGGGGCCTTGTTTCGACTCAGGTCCTTCAGTTCTCTGTCAAACTCTTCACGCAGTATCGTATCTCCCATTTCATCTTCATCTACATCCTCTTCCATTTCCATAATATTGTCCTCAAGTGCATCGCCCTTGTATAGACCCTCTATATACTCCTTCCACCTTTCTGCTTTCCCTTCTTTGCTTAGAACTGGGTTTCCATCTAAGCTCTTGATGTTCATACATGTGGTTCTCTTATCTCCAAAGGTCTCTTTAATTTTCCTGTAGGCAGTATCTATCTTACCCCTAGTGAGATAAGCCTGTACATCCTTAGATTTGTCCTCTAGCCATCCCTGCTTAGCCATTTTGCACTTCCTGTCGATCTCATTTTTGAGACGTTTGTATTCCTTTTTGCCTGCTTCATTTACTGCATTTTTATATTTTCTCCTTTCGTCAATTAAATTCAATATTTCTTCTGTTACCCAAGGATTTCTACTAACCCTCTTCTTTTTACCTACTTGATCGTCTGCTGCCTTCACTACTTCATCCCTCAGAGCTACCGATTCTTCTTCTACTGTATTTCTTTCCCCCATTCCTATCAATTGTTCCCTTATGCTCTCCCTGAAACTCTGTACAACCTCTGGTTCTTTCAGTTTATCCAGGTCCCATCTCCTTAAATTCCCACCTTTTTGCAGTTTCTTCAGTTTTGATCTACAGGTCATAACCAATAGATTGTGGTCAGAGTCCACATCTGCCCCTGGAAACGTCTTACAATTTAAAACCTGGTTCCTAAATCTCTGTCTTACCATTATATAATCTATCTGATACCTTTTAGTATCTCCAGGGTTCTTCCATGTATACGACCTTCTATCACGATTCTTAAACCAAGTGTTAGCTATGATTAAGTTGTGCTCTGTGCAAAATTCTATCAGGCGGCTTCCTCTTTCATTTCTTAGCCCCAATCCATATTCACCTACTACGTTTCCTTCTCTCCCTTTTCCTACACTCGAATTCCAGTCACCCATGACTATTAAATTTTCGTCTCCCTTCACTATCTGAATAATTTCTTTTATTTCATCATACATTTCTTCAATTTCTTCGTCATCTGCAAAGCTAGTTGGCATATAAACTTGTACTACTGTAGTAGGTGTGGGCTTCGTATCTATCTTGGCCACAATAATGAGTTCACTAAGCTGTTTGTAGTAGCTTACCCGCATTCCTATTTTCCTATTCATTATTAAACCTACTCCTGCATTACCCCTATTGGACTTTGTGTTTATAACCCTGTAGTCACCTGACCAGAAGTATTGTTCCTCCTGCCACCGAACTTCACTAATTCCCACTATATCTAACTTTAACCTATCCATTTCCCTTTTTAAATTTTCTAACCTACCTGCCCGATTAAGGGATCTGACATTCCACGCTCCGATCCGTAGAACGCCAGTTTTCTTTCTCCTGATAACGACATCCTCTTGAGTAGTCCCCGCCCGGAGATCCGAATGGGGGACTATTTTACGTCCGGAATATTTTACCCAAGAGGACGCCATCATCATTTAATCATACAGTAAAGCTGCATGCCCTCGGGAAAAATTACGGCCGTAGTTTCCCCTTGCTTTCAGCTGTTCGCAGTACCAGCACAGCAAAGCCGTTTTGGTTATTGTTACAAGGCCAGATCAGTCAATCATCCAGACTGTTGCCCTTGCAACTGCTGAAAAGGCTGCTGCCCCTCTTCAGGAACCACACGTTTGTCTGGCCTCTCCAACAGATACCCCTCCGTTGTGGTTGTACCTACGGTGCGGCTATCTGTATCGATGAGGCACGCAAGCCTCCCCACCAACGGCAAGGTCCATGGTTCATGGGGGGGAATGTTCACTACGCAAAAACAAATCTAAACGTCGGAAAAATAGGTAAACGTAAGTAGAATGTACTCTATAAATTTTGAGGCATAATTAATTTTTGGTGTGTCGTTTAAGGAAAGGGGTGCCATTCATATCAGTGTGTTACATTGTAAACATTAAGGCCAGGAACGCTAAAGTTCTGATTTTACGCGCTAGGAGCGATGCTATTGCGTCACGTAACGATGAGGCCCGTGAGCTAAGGAAATATGTGAATCAGGCCCGGCATCATCGAAATTTTCCCAAGAATCGGTTAAACAAGTGTTAACGTAAGCCACGTCTTTCGTGGATGGGTTACGTTCCCTTTCCTTCGAATGAATTTCTGCCTGTCATGTGCTTTGCCTACAATTACTTTTATATGATCACTACACTACAGGTCGCTCTGTACAATTACTCCTACACATTTTGCAGGTATTACTATTTTCACATAATAGAAAAATCGAGAGAGTTCTGTGTTCCTGTTTTCATCTGCTTCCTTGGCTATAGGAAAGCCTTTGACTGTATTGTCTGGGAAAGCTTGTGGCAGTTGCTTGCAGAGTTCGGTGTACCACCCCACTTGACAGCATTGATCAAAAGTCTATAGAATAATTATTTCGCAGTTGTCAAGACAAGTGCTGACACGTCTGACTCCTTCAGAGTATCAATAGTGTGAGACATGGTTGCGTACTATCCCCACAACTGTACAACATCTATGCAGAACACGTCATTAGGAGAGCTCTTGATGGTTGGACCAAAGGCATCTCAATTGGTGGGAGAACTATCAACAGCCTCTGTTTTGCTGATGACACTGTGCTTTTAGCAAACAGCGAAGATGAGCTTGCTGAGCTACTAACAAGAATAAAGGACATTAGTCTAGCATATGGATTAGACATAAACCTCAGCAAGTCCAAACACATGATAATTGATGAAGAAGAACAGATCCAGTTCAAAAGCCGATTATAGGAAATAGAAGTCGTGCATTCCTTCATCTATCTTGGGTCAACCATCTGCAGCACGGTAAGTTGTGAAGATGAGATAAGAAGACGGATCACGCTAGGGCGAGTGGCTATCAAGAAGCTCACAAAGATCTGACAGAGCAGAGCAATAACAAATAACACAAAGATCCGGCTAGTTGAAATACTTGTGTTTCCTGTCTTCTTTTATGGTTGCGAAACATGGACACTCAAGGCCGCATACAAACCGTGCATTGACAACGTTTGAGCTTTGATGCTCTCGTAGGATGCTGCTTATAAAATGGACCGAAAGAAGAACAGATGTTTCCAGAATGAGATTTTCACTCTGCAGCGGAGTGTGGGCTGATATGAAACTTCCTGGCAGCTTAAAACAGTGTGTCGGACCGAAACTCGAACTCGGGACCTTCGTCTTTCGCGGGCAAGTGCTCCACCATCTGAGCTACCCAGAAAAAAAAATGAAAAGTCTGAAGACGTGCGAGGAAAATAGCTGTTCTGAAGAGGACAACAAGAAAATCAGATGACTAGGTAACGTATTTAAGCTATAAGAAGTGGGCCCATGAGGGTTATACAGGGTGGACTGAAGATGACTTGCATAAGTATCAGTGTGTCGCATGTCTCAGACGGTAGATATAATACTGTCCATTTGTGCCCCACAGAGTACCTGCAATTACCCCAAGGTATGGGTTATAACCGGGGCCAACTGCATATACGGGCCTTGCAACGAACTTGTGACGTCACACTAGTCGGCTTGTCTGCCACACTTCGCGAACATCTCTGTGCAGAGTTCACGGGGATTAACGGGGATTAAATATTTAATTGAAAAGGTGCGATCCTCGCCTGAGGTGGCTGCTAGCCTGTCTTTCTCGTAGACCTCGGTTATAACCGTATACTTCCCAGCGCTGAGTTATGTTAAATATAATTTAAACCACCAAAAATAAGTCTTCATAGCTCACGTATTTTTCTCATGCCCTGTTTATCTTTCACTCAGATAAACAACGAAAATTGTCATTATCACCCAGCTTTCTGCTTATCTACCCGATTATATTCCAACTTCCTCTACTCGTTAAGCCATAAAAAGTCCTCAAGTTGACCATATGTCTCTGAAGACGACTTAGATAAGAGTGTCAGAGCTTTCTTAATAGTCCTTCAGAATAGAACTGGTGTGCTTCTAGTAAGACGGTCTCCCACGTGTGACTGTTTGGCGTGAGTTAAGCCGATACGTACATCTCACACCATACAAATTAACAATGGTACAAGAAATAAGAGACACAGGTAGGACTTCTCGTAAAGATAATTTTGGGCAAATTTTACATCGACTGGATAAAGACGAAGACTTAAGTGGAATCATTATCTTTAGTGATGAGTTGACTTTACACTTAAGGGGATGTTGTGGTCGAGATGCACGAAACATAAGTGGATTTTAGAATGTACTCAAACAACAATTATTTTTGTTGAAAGGGTGCTTTCGCCACATCATTATGCATTCATTCGTGTGTGAAAAACATTTTTTTTCTCATAACAAATCAAAAATAACAGCTGCAGCCCTTGCCAAAGCGCCGGTAGGAGTGGCCGCGCGGTTCTAGGCGCTACAGTCTGGAGCCGAGCGACCGCTACGGTCGCAGGTTCGAATCCTGCCTCGGGCATGGATGTGTGTGATGTCCTTTGGTTAGCTAGGTTTAATTAATTCTAAGTTCTAGGCGACTGATGACCTCAGAAGTTAAGTCGCATAGTGCTCAGAGCCATTTGAACCATTTGAACCTTGCCAAAGCATGTGCCTAGCGGCGGGTTCTGGTTTACGCTAAGCGTTGCATAACCTCGTGGCTATTTATGAGACCCATACAAACCGAAAATTCTTAAATTAGAAATAATTTCAAAGACAATGACAACGGGGTTTTGAAAAATACATTGAAAATAAATGGCAGCTATTTATCAATTTTTTGGCACTTTTTTCGAAGTCCAAATATCTAAAATATATTTACAATTCCAAAAAAAAAGCTCTCGCTAATGCCAGCAAAATTTAGTTTTCTTTCATTTTACAAAATCAAATAAATCTGTTAATCTATCATTTATCTACAGCGCTTTGCGTGCTGAAAACGATCGTTTCGAGAAAAACATTTTTGAAGTTTGGAGTAACAAAGAACACGTTGTTTCAAAACTGTTAATTTGCACATAAAGGCACATAAAGGCATCGTTCCTTTTTTTCAGTCCGGACTCTTTTAAACAAACTGAGACATTCTTTGCACCATGGCTACCACGTGTTTTCTGTCCTATAACCCAACAAAGGTTTTGCTGTTCGTTCCTGTGGCGGTTTCCAACACTTTAGTGATCTTCAGAATAGATGAATAACTTTCGTTCGGTATACCTGCAGCTATAAATGCTATTATTTCAACAGTTTTCGCCCCACAATGAAGTTGTTCCGATACCAGTTCCAAACGCCTGTTTAAAGCTCTCGTTCGTATTCTACGTACTGGAACCAGTGAACCTTTTAAGCAAGTCTTTATTGGACAGAAATTCGTGTACTGGTCGAATCTTTTCTTGAACTAATTCATCGAGCACCTACAGATGGCGATTTTTAGGTCGGCGCACTGTTCCACTCAACACGGTGTAACCTCTAAAATATTTTCAGAATCAAAATACCCTTTTGCAGGCATAATCTATATACTTCAGGGATTGCAATAATGTAAATAAATCTATTTTTTAAGCCAATTCGACCAGAACGTCTAATTGGATGGTGAAGTTAATAAAAGAAGCTGTGGAATTTTAGGAAGTGAAAATTCACGACAAACCGTGGAATTTATTTGTGATAGCCCACAAGATGCCGTTCAGCGATTTATCTGCCTCCCAAAAACGCATGGTCACAGGTGGTCGGGTAAAAGGGCTGTAACGCTTCCGAAACGCCTAGGTTTGTAAACTATTCGCGTGGCGCCGTGAGTAAAGCGTACCTTGCTTTCCGAAACCAGTGCCGAGGCAACTACCGTGCACCAGACCCATAGATGGCAAGGGTGAACGACGACTACGGAGATGTGTGAGGGCGAATAGACCTGCAACTTTTGAGCAACTGACCACCCAGATGACCAAGCGGCTACCAACAGCGTCTCCTTAACGATCGTTCAGCGAACGTTGCTGCATACGGGCCTCCGCAGCAGACGCCCGGCTTGTGCTCCCGTGACGACTGCTGTTGATCGGCGACGAAGGCTGGAATTGGCAAACCAATACTGCAGCTGGACGTCCATTGAGTGGCAACAGGCGGCCTTTCCAGGCGGTTCTAGGCGCTACAGTTTGGAACGGCGCGACCGCTTTGGTCACAGGTTTGAATCCTGCCTCGGGCATGAATGTGTCTGGTGTCCTTAGGTTAGTTAGGTTTAAGTAGTTCTAAGTTATAGGGGACTGATGACCTCAGAAGTTAAGTCCCATAGTGCTCAGAGCCTTTTGAACCATTGCATTCCTTGGGTGATTTCGTCATTCTGGAAGGTCCAAGGGGTCAACACAAATATGCATATATCCTTGAAGATCATGTGCACCTCCGCATACATATTGTTTTTTCCTCGGCAAGATGGTATCTACCAGCAGGACAATGAAACGCGTCACACAACTCACACTGTACAAGCGTGGTTCGAGTTCCATCAGGATGAGTTTACCGTACTTCCCTGGCCACGAGACTTTCTAGGTTTAAAGCGAATCGAGAACCTTTGGGGCTGTTGCGCCACGGATACTCAACCGAGAAACGTCACACATCCGGCCACCCTGCACTACCGTGCTGCAAAAGGTGGTTATTCAAGCTTTTGACAGATGATCACATTAATGTGACTGGACAGCGTAGATCATAAAGACTAACTCATGAAATGCCGCTAGTACTCGTACTGCGCAGATTAATGAATACATGTTAATCATACGTAAAGTAGATTGCTTCATCGATATAATCACTCTGTTGACAAGGCGTCAGTGAAAAGCCTGTGGAACAGATCGTGTGACTATATCTGGCAGTACAATTACAAATGTGCGATAGCTATCCTTAACTTGTGTTCAAAGACACATCAAATGTGTGGAAGGGTTGTGGTGGGGTGGGGGGTGGGGGGTGGGGGAGATAAGCGGTGTTAATAGGGGCGTAGATACGGTGACTACAAATGATAAGTTGGTCAAGTCTGACGTTATCAACGAGGGGATAAGGGTTTGAGTGTACTTTATTAAACAAAAAGTTTTTAATGCCTACACCTAAATTTTCTTATTGCAATTATACTACGGTAAGTTTCGGATTGTATCTACAACTATCTTCAGATCGTTCAAAGGTAACAAAGCGGTGAAATGCACTGGAAGGCATCATTAGCTGTAGTCATACAATGACATGCATTCGTAAATTTCAAGATAATGACAGTACGTACTTCAAAAACCTGTTTTGCTCACGTTGACGTTTTCAACCTACATATTGTTATTATCTTAGTATTTATAGATCGGTGCTATGCATGCCTACAGCTAACGATGCCTTCCAATGCATTTCACCACTTTTTTACATTTTGGTCGATCTGAAGATAGTTGTAGATAGCAAACGAAACTAATTGGTTCAAATGGCTCTGAGCACTATGGGACTTAACATCCACGGTCATCAGTCCCCTAGAACTTAGAACTACTTAAACCTAACTAACCTAAGGACATCACACAACACCCAGTCATCACGAGGCAGAGAAAATCCCTGACCCCGCCGGGAATCGAACCCGGGAACCCGGGCGCGGGAAGCACGAAACTAATTTTTATACTTTAATTATAATAGTAAATTTGCGGTCCAGGCATTATATGTTTCTAAGTATAATTTTTTTAAATTTCAATGACAAGTTATTTGCTACAGTAACTGTCAACTGTTCCAGTCAGGCAGTATCGTAGAGTAACCCTGAGAAAAAGGTTTAATGTTTTTCAGTTCACCTGATGTTTGGTTGCTGTTAGCTGATGACTAAGCGGATCAGTACTACAGCTAAGTTGATCCTTTTCCACCTTACTGTGGATCATACACACTAACCAAAAAATCTGCAACTTGTAAAAGACGCTTGTTATGAGGCCATTACTTTGCTGATATTTAGCTTGCATTAATGCCGGTCAGAACTTTGTCGCTACCTGTTGATTTATTTAAAATTTGAGCTGTTGTGACAAGGTTTTAGTTTACGTAACTAACAAAAAATGCTCGTCGCTATGGGTCTTTGGAATCCAAGTTTCAGTCATTCAGCTATGAAGTGTGAAACAAGTAAGATGTTCTTGTTTAGGTGCTGGACAAGAAGTTGTAGAGGAGACGCAGGTGTATGCAGATCATTGGTAATTAATGCAGATTTGGAGATTTGGTCCCTTTACGCACGGTATGTGTGGTGTCACCGCCAGACACAACACTTGCTAGTTGGTAGCCTTTAAATCAGCCGCGGTCCGTTAGTACACGTCGGACCCGCGTGTCGCCTCTATCAGTGATTACAGACCGAGCGCCGCCTCAAGGCAGGTTTAGTCTAGAGAGACTCCCTAGCACTCGCCCCAGTTGTACAGACGACTTTGCTAGCGATCGTTCACTGACTACATACGCTTTCATCTGCAGAGACGACAGTTTAGCATATCTACGACCTAGCAAGGCGCCATATTCAGTTACTATTGATACTGATATTGTGAATCATGTACCTTCAAGAGCGATGTTCATCATTAATGGATTAAAGTTAAGTATCAAAGTAATTATGTCCACTTTCTGAATTCTCATTCCTTGTCATGTTCCAGACCTCACGTCAGTATAGTTCTTCCCTCCTCACGCCAGCCAGCGTGAGCTAAAACGCGTGCATTTCGGCGTCCTCTCGTAACAAGGTGTTGGCTCTTCTGCCAACACAACAGTATGCAAAATAAATCTCTATCAAACGAAATTAACTATCCCTAATTAGGGAATGAAACTAGCCGTTACCCATGGGATTAGTAGTGATGGGATATGTATGCAAAGGAGAGACGATAAAATGACGAAAAACTAAAAAAAAGGAGACGTAATTGTCAATTGAATGCTGAGTATCAGCAGTATGGAGAATAAGTTTTTACTCTGCAATGGTGGTAGTAGTGTGGTGAGAGAAGGTCTTGAGTCGTTCTTGGATAGCTCTGTTGCTAGAGTAATCGCTGGTGAAAGGCTCTGGTCTGGTACACAGTGTTAATATGTCTACAGTGTAGCTTATTCCAGTAGATTTAACATACAACTGAGGTTCACTAATGAACCGCATGGTCAACTTAAAGGAAAGAACTACATTGAAGTAGCTTTAAGTCATGTGAAAGGCTAGTCTTTCTCTTTGCACATAAAATCCCTCGAACACGCACGTAAGGGAGTACCATGATTTCATACTCCTTTAATTTTGGAAAGCTCTTGATGCCGCATCACACTCTAGATTAATAACAAAGACTCGAGCATACGGAATAGAACCTTAAGTACTGTACGTGACCAGGTCGAATACTATTGAGTAGCTGGTGTTCATTCGACACATAGTAATGCAAGGAATCTCAGGGGAGTGAAATAATAATGCTCCTGTTCTCCATATACCTTGGTAATGTATTGCGTAGGGTGGACGCAGCCTGAAACTAACAACACTGTTGCGTACAAGTGTCGTCGCTGAGTGACTATGGGGGAATCAGGATGAATGTTAGGAATATATATTTACTGCAATGAACTGAACCTTGCTGAAGATACGGATATACGTAAGTTATTATCAGTGGGTAGAAGATACATTCCTTAAACCTTAGAATATATTTTAATGGTATAATTGTTCATTCAGCCATGCTGAAGAAATTCATCACGGGGTCGTAATGTTGTGGATCTTTAGTGAAACCGGGAAATGAATGGCCAATTATCAATTTTTCGGAGGGTTCTATACAAAGGAAAACACACACTGAACACTTGTGCCAAGCATTCTTTACTATTTATTGAGCGTTTTGTATCGCTAGCAGATTAGATTAAAGAAAGACAGTGAAGCGTTTCAGAGGCTATCTGCTAGATTTGTTACCAGCCGGTGAGATAACCATAATTGTGTTAAGTAAATGTTCTGCAAGCTTCTTGGAGTGAAGAACACAGTCTTTTAGCGAAATCGTATTGAACAAGTTTAGGTAATCAGCATCTGGGACAGCCTGTAGAACAATTGTGGTGCCTCCAGCACTCATCCTGTATAAGGATTACATGAATGAAACAGTGGTACAAGGGCCTCTGCAGAGACATACAGGAAATCATTTTTCCTCTGCTGTACTTGCGAATGGTGCTCTGTAGAGAGGACTTTGCAGCTTGTACATAGACGTAGGAGTGACTGGAAAAACCTGAGAAATGTTACTATACTAGAAATGTGGCCTCATTCTTCCTCAATAGAAACGAAAGCATTCAAAAATATGTGATCTCACGTGGTTTACATTACTTTCTCGACTGAGCTATAGTAATGTCATGAATGGTCTTATTGTTGACAAAACATTAAACTGTGATATTCATAACCTTTCCAACAACACAAACAAGGCATAATGTATCAAACGAGAACACTAAGTATAAGACAAATGAAAAATATTTTGACAGGTTGGCAGTGGGGTAAACATAACGAGAGCGGTAACGGCTGAACATGGGTGTGTGTGTGTGTCGCAGGCGGCGTGTCAGCGCCCCTTGACCCGGACGCGGTGTTGCCGCGCGGCCGCCCATTCATGCGCGTGTGGCGCTGTTGCCAGGTCGATACCTGCTGACGTCAGCTGGGCGCTGCTGCGCGCAGCGCTGCTGTAATGAGGACACGGCCGGCCGGCAAGGTCCGGGCCGCGCGCGCGCCTTCCCGCCGCTCTTGTCTGCCGCTAATGAGGCGTCTCTAATAAACAGCCCCGCACGACTTTCCTACACCTGCCAGCGCCCATCATGTGTGGACACGTCCTGCTCCTTCTCTCGCTCTGGATCGTCAGGCACTGAATGGCAGCAGAAAAGTTGGCCAAATTTGCCGATTGGTGCCCATGTCTTCTACAAACACACAGTATTTAGAAAAATTATTGACACAGTCCCAAAGACAATAAATATTTATTTATGAGCTTAAACAGATCTGAAACACTGCCTTACAACTAGTCAGTTCCAGTGAGACAAAGAGTCTTATGAGCAAATTGATGGTGTCGAGTGGTAACCTGTTCAGTCTTGTGATCGCTAATTTTCATATGGAACAATCTGAATAGTCAGCTCTATGAAGAACAAATAAAAAACCATGTCGATAATATCGGATTGTGGATGACACATTCGTGCTTTGGTCATATGTTAAAAAAGCTTCATAAGAATCCTTCAGTTGTCTAAACGATACATATCCCAAAATCCACGTCACAATGGAAAATGATAATGTAATATCCTTCTTGGATTTTTCAGTTATGAGGCAGACTGATGGAAGCTTGAAATATGAGGTCTTTCGGGAAGTAACACATACGAACAAACATTTACCTAAGAACTCCAACCATCTTCTGCAGCAAAGAAAGGTGACATCTAAATTGTTGCTGATAGAGCCAAAAATCGCATGTCGAAACACCTGGATGCAAAATCAAAACACCTGAAGCTTTTATTTGAGAAAAATGGCTAGTGAGGCAAATAAATAAATAAAATTGTGCAGTCAAAAACATTATGACAACGATAAAACAAAGCTTGGGACACGGTTTCTCTCCTCTTTATCAACAAAGTAACTGATTAGTTGGGAGGATTTTACCAAAACATGACATCAGACAGACTCATAGACAAACTAAGAAAAAGTGTTAAACAGTCCTATCTCTAAAGGATAAAGTTCCTTCTCCGTCAAGATGCGGGGTATACAACTTTTCATATGCGTGTGGCAAGGTGTACATCGGAAATACCAAGAGAAGTGTGAATACAAGACTGAATGAACATAAAAATCTTTGCTGACTAGAGGGAAAGAAAAATCAGCTTTAGCAGAGCATGCTCTTCAGAAGGGAAATCATGGAGGGAAGTTTTCTGAAACCACAATTTTAACAACAAAGACAAACTATTGTCCACAGTTATACAGAAAACCATCTAAAGATAGTGGCATGGGGATAATTTTAACAGAAGAGAACAAGGCGCGAAACTAGGTGTTGTATGGATAGTCGGTCCGCACACTCGATTTATCAGTTGTTATCTTTGACAGGCGACAATCGAAAACCGTTTTATTTCTGACAAGGATTTCTCTGCTGATCTCATGTGAACTCGATCACGCCCATTTTACACAGCATTTATATTGCTCTCTGACGCCCAAATCGTCAGCAAGAAAGACTCATCGTCGCCAGGAACATCTCCGAAGGTGTCCAGCGCAGGGCCAGACGAAACGTCAGAACCGACTAGTTTGTTCGACAATGGCTTCACAACCCAAAAGCCTCACCAACAACTATGAAATCCAGTCGTGAAAGCTTTCATTCTATGATTACTCAAGTCCGCCTCTGAGTCTGCCACACGGATGATCTAGGTTAAATCCTTTGTTGCTTGAGGTAAGAGGACCATAGACGGCCCATGGAAAATCGTTTCAAGAGAATAAATAAAGATAGATACCCCATCAACCAAACATACAAGAAGTAGAACTATTAGGAAATAGCAGTGGAACTTCAAGCCTCACGAAATAAAAGAAAGAATTACATGTGCTCTAGTTTTCTGGTCATTTGGTGCAGTAAGTTCTTACAGAATCTTTCTGTGAATGTTGGCGTGGACTTAAAAGGTCTATGTTTATTACAATCATAGAATATGACATTCATTGACGAGTGTACATATAATTATGTTACCGATATTTTAAAAAAGGTCTATGTTTATACAAAAATTAATAATCGGGTAACTTTAGTTATTATTACTCTTGTGTGTGCTTTTTCACGCACCTTAGAAAAATCCATTTTTTGATTGTGATCTGAAGACCCTCCACACCACTCTACCATGTGCAAGCCTCTTCACAGCACCTACTTTGTTTTGGAAACGTAATTATTGCATTCTTCTTTAATATTGGGGTATTTCGCCTGTCTCATACATTTTGCACAACAGGGGGAATAGATTTGTCAATGCTGCCCCTCCCAAGGACATCACAAATTCTAATGGAATGTCGTATACTCAAGAGGCTTTGTTTTGCCTTCGATTTTTAGTGCTCTGTCAAATTCTTATCACAGTATTACAATTACCATATCATCTTCATGTCCTTCCTCTATCATTTCTATAATAATGCCTTCAAGTTGAATACCCTTGTACAGACAACCATCCAATGCTTCCACCCTTCAGCTTGCCTTTCCTTGCTTAGTAATGGTTTTCCGTCTGAGCTCTTGATATTCATACAGCAACATCTCTTAATTTTGCTGTAGGTGGCATCTATTTCTCCTCTAGTTTTACGTACTTCTGTGGCATTGAATTTGTCCTCTACCTATTCCCACACAGCAGTTTTGCACTTCCTGTCAATCTCATTTTTAAAAGTCTGTATTCCATTTTTCCTGCTTCATTTATTGCATAATTATTTTTTCTCTTTTCGTCCCCTGAGATGTACATGGCTCTCTACTAGGTCTTTTATTTTTACCTGTTTGATCCTCTGCCGCCTTCACTATTTCAGCTCTCAAAGTTTCTCTTTCGTCTTCTACTGTATTGCTTCCCCTTTTCTAGTCAGCTGTTGCGTAACCAAGTGTTAGCTATTAAATTATGCTTTGTGCATATCTCTACCAAACTCCTTCATCTTGAATTCCTCCTTCCCCCCCCCCCCCCCCCCCCACACTCCCCAGCCCACGTTCTTCGATTATTTTTCCTCCTTATCTTCCCCTTTATGCTACTGAATTCCAGACCTCCAGCACAATTAACGTTTTCCCTCCCTAAACTACTATAACGATTTATTTTATCCTGCCATCATCATTAGTATCATTATCATCATCATCTGGGGTATTTGTCGACATATACATTTGTACTACAGTGGTGGCTGTGGGCTTCGTGGTTATCTTGGCAACTACAATGTTTTTACGTGCTGTTCGAAGTAGCTTTAATGAATTCCTATTTTCTTATTAATTATTAGACCTAGTCAGCTAACGAGAAGCACTGTTCCGCCAGCCACATTTTCACAAATTCCCACTATATCTAATTTCAACCTATCCAGTTCACTTTAAAGTTTTTTATCTATTTATTCGATTAATCGATCTAACATTCCACGTTCTGAACGTAGAATGCGTTTTGTTTTTCCTGACGACAATCTCCTAGGTAGTTCATGTGTGGAGATTCGGATGGGGTCTATTTTATTTCTGGAATATTTTACCTAAGAGATTTCCATCGTTCTTAGTGGTGTTTGGAACCAGTCACTTCCCTGGTATGGCACCTTCAGATTTAATAATAAACTATTTATTTTCTAATTTGGTTCATTATATTTTGCTGTTATGAGATGAGAGTCTTAAGTCTATGGGATGCAATTAAGTCACGTACATAAAAGAGATACATTGTGTTTTGCGTCTCTTGACCTTCATCACTACGTTTCAACCTACACATCTGCACCTTGAAGAAGAAATGCTGGAAATAAAAGATTTATAAAACATTAAAATTCGGGGTTAAAGAAGATACTGATGAAATCTTTATCCTCCATGAAAGCGCGGAAATCTAGTGAGCACGAAATGTGTGTTGAGAGTAAAGCAAAGAGAGACTACAGCAAAGAGGAACATCAGGAGTATGATTATTGAGAATCTTAATATCAAATTGGGAGACCAAAAAATGGGCAAGGTAAGGGAATTCTGCTACCTTAGAAGCAAAGTAACGTACGACCGAAGATGTAAGGATGAGGTAAGAAGCAGACTGGCATAGGCGAAAACGGTATCCCTGCTAAAGGAAATCAATTAATATCAAATATTGGCCTTAATTTTGGGCACAAATGTTTGAGAATCGTATGGATGTAAATCACGGACTGTGCGCTGCAAAAAAAAGAAGAGGATCGAAGAGTTTAAGATGCGACTGGGAGATTATTGAGGATTAGATGGACTGATAAGGCAAGAAAAGATGTTCTCCGCAGAATCGACGAGGAAAGGAGCGTGTGGAAACACCGACAAAAAGAAGGAACAGGATAATAGAGCATGTGCGAAGACGTCAAGGAATAACTTCGATGGTACTATAGGGTACTTTAAAGGGTAAAATCTTCATGGGAAGAGAGATTGGAATATATTCAACAAACATTTCAGTGCATTGGTTGTAAGTGCTACTCTGAGATGGAGAAGTTGACACAGGAACGTAGTTAGTGGCACCCCGCATCAAACCAGAGGAGTAACGACAAAAACTTTACGGGTTTGAGATAACAGACTAGGATGTCACTGTGACTGTGTTGAGTGCGTGTAGGAGTATGACAAGAGACGTTCCGCAGGATGGAGTGAGATTAGGATTAGACAAGGTATAAATAGAAGTAGAGTGTGTGTGAATTGCTAAGGGCCCAAATTACTGAGGTCATCGGTCCCTAGACTTAAAAGCTACTTAAACTAACCTATGCTAAGAACAACACACACACCCATGCCCGACAGAGGACTCGAACCTCTGGCCGGAGGGGCCGCACAATCCGTGACATGGCAACTATAAATCCGCGTCCCCACCGCGTGGCAAAATAGAAGTGTAACTGAACGTGTAGGTGGTGTGAAGGGGTCCTGACCATCGCCAGGAAGCATTTTCGCCCCATTCTGTGAGAATACGTTACTACTGCTCTATTACACCTTGCACGTTACGGGTTTTGTGTCAGCACTGCATAACATTAGGTAAAGCAATATTACACCTTTTATTCGTTTATCTATGATAGTTTAATTGCTACAACAATTTAGCCCCGAAATGAACAGTGAATCAATGGTTTGTGTTCAGTACGGTTATCTGGGGCATCACACCTGTAATAACACTCATGCTGTGGTTTCGAAATTAATTTCATAGATAATAATATGTAGTTTCTTATACTGCTTTACCTAATGCTGTGCAAGTGTTGACATCAAACCGCAACGTTCAAGAATAATGCACTCTCAAAGCTTGGGGGAAAAAGGATACATCTTCTTTCACGTCCAGTTCCCTTTACGGTGGAATGGAGATCACTTCGCGCGACGGGATGAGTGTTTTGGAAGACGCTTGTGGGAAAGCGGTTTATATTTTCGTTAGTGGGAGCAAAGAATATAGAATTGCCCTAGTGTGGTGGTGAACTTAGTGAACAGTTATTCAGTGATAAGTAACCATGTTACAGAGTAAGATAGCACTATCATAACAAATACTTCGCTCAAAAAGGTGTATAATTACGTGTAATAATTGCTTTTGTTAAAAATTTGTTGTACATCATTTATGTTCACTATATACGAAATGCGTAGGAAAATATCTCGTAATGAAAACTGGAGTCCAGTTGACGAAAATGGCGTGACGTCTATTAAGTAGCGCTGCTAAGTTAGGGTACATGTAAGTCGGAAAACACTTACGTTTTAGCAATACTTTTCAAAATACAATGGCACTCCAACGTTGATCGTTAAATGACAAAAGTCATTATTTTTTGAACGTGTCCGTAGTTATTAGTAGACGGGAAAATTTCTGTCTCATGAGCATTGTGTCATTAGTTCTAAACAAATGAAAGTACAAGGAGACACCGCAAGTTATAACTGTGTGGTAATGCGTGGCAGAATGCAGTGCTTTTTGGTGTCAATTAATTTGTAAGTAGTTCCTGAGTTATTTTTCAACCTGGATGGATTTTGTAGGTGGAAAAGGTCGAAACGAAGAGCGAGATTGCTCCTGAAAGATGGTAGCTTTTCCGGGTAAAGACCGATTGGAAGTTAACAGAAAATGTTAATTCATTTTTATATGACTTCAAATGGCTCATTTCTGCTGCCAGTTTTTGTAAACAATCTCTCAAGTTAGTTCAGCAATTAAGTGAGGTAGATTTAGTTAGCCTCTCTAGTTAACCAATGTAGTACAAGGTGTAACGTGTCTTTGCGGCTGGTCCCGGCGGAGGTTCGAGTCCTCCCTCGGGCGTGGGAGTGTGTGTTTGTCCTTAGGATAATTTAGGTTAACTAGTGTGTGATCTTAGGGACTGATCATCTTGGCAGTTAAGTCCCATAAGATTCTACACACATTTTTGAACTTTTTTTTTTTGTAACATGTTATCTGGCTCAACTCCAAAATTAACAATAGAAAATGACCTCAGTGTACTTTGAGAATCAGTTGCAATAGTTACATCGGGAACTACTATAATAGATCATAACTAAGACTTACCAACATTTGTTCATATGTTGTTGAAAAGGTTGCTCATTAGTGCATAAATAACTTACTGAGAGTAAGAGTTCACACCTGTGCCAAACTGCTACAGATACGTACATATTAATGTTGATCTACTCGTACCGACAAGCGTTGTACACTTCAGTACATACTTTTCTTTATCAAACTGCACTTCAGGTTCAGTTTATTATTGTATGTGTGTGTATGTGTTACTTCAAGCATTAAGAACTAAGTTGATTACGGTAGCTATAAAAATTATTTGTCTCCAAAGTACTGAATTAAGCAAATAGTTTGTCTGTGCCTAAGTTTTTTCTGAGTCACCGGCTTTCTAACGGGTTTGATGCGACCCGCCACCAATTCTTCTTCTGGGATAATCTCTTCGTCTCACAGTAACACTTCTCAACTATTTCTTCCATATATTCACATCTCTGTCTTCCCCCACAGTTTGCACCCTCTACAGAGTCCTCTAGGACAACAGATATTATTCCCTGACGTTCTTAACACATGTTCTGTCATCCAGTCTCTTCTTCCGGGCAGTTTTCATCATATGTTCCTTTCTTTGCCGATTCAGCAGAGAACCTGCTCCTTCCTTACATAATCAGTCCACCTAATTTTCAACATTCTTCTTAGCACCTCATCTCAAACGCTTTGATTCTCCTCTGGTCCTCTTTTTCCTTAGTCCACTATTCACTTCTATATAAAGCTGTGCTCCCAACGTACATTCTCAGACATTTCTTTCTCAACATGAGACCTGTGTGTGCGACTAGTATACGTCTATTGGCCAGGAATGCCCCTTTTGGCTGTGTTAATCTGCTTTTTATGTCCTTCTTTCTGCGTCTATTATGGGTTATTTTACTGCCTAGGTATCAAAAGCCCTTGACTTCGTCTACTTCGTGATGTTAAGTTTCGCGCTATTATCATTCCTGCTTCTCCTCAACACATTCCTCTTTCTACGATTTACTCTCAATCCATGTTCTGTAGATTGTTCATTTCATTTAACTGATCCTGTAATTCTTCTTCAGCTTCAGTTAAGATAGCACTGTCATCAACGAATCGTATCATTAACGTCCTTTCACCTTGAATTTTAATCCCATTCTTGTGCCTTTCCTTTACTTTCGTTGTTGCTCTTTCGGTGCGTAGATTGAACAGTAAGGGTGAAAAATTACATCCCATCATACACCCTTTTTAATCCGAGCACTTCGTTCTTCGTCTTCCAATTTTATTGTTCCTGTACGTACTGTATACAATGCGTCCTTCCATCTAGGTTACTCCTCTACACCTCACAATTTCCAACATCTTTTCCCATTTCACTATGTCGAACGCTTTTTCTAAGACATACCGCATGAGCATATCTTTATTGTTATTCAGTCTTCCTTTCATAATCAGGCGCAAGACCGAACTGCCTCTCCGGCGCCTGTACCTTTCCTAAAGCCAAACCTATCGTTATACAACTGGTCCTCAATTTCTTTTCCCATTCTTCTGTATATTATCCTCTTGGATGTCCCTGCTGTTACGCTGACTGTGCGTTAGTTGTCGCATTTATGTGCCCTTTCCACCTTCGGAACAGTTTGGATGATATTTTTCCGACAGTCTGATGGTACATCACCAGTCTCTTAGATCCTGCACAATGACATGAGTAGTTGTTTGGTTGCTACTTTCCCCAGGTATTTTATAAATTACGTTGGAATGGTGTTTGTGCTTTCTGACTCATTTGATAAGTCTTCTACAACCTTTTTAAACTCTGACTCCAATACTGGATCCTCAAAGTCTTCCATATCGGTTCCGATTTCTTCTTCTATCGCTTCATCCCTACCCATCATCATAATGGCCTTTGGCGTATTCTTTAGGAAACTTAAGTATGCTATCCCGTTCCACTCTGATTCTTCCGGAAGATTCTGTTAATCCTCAGACTGTACCTCATCATTACTAAATTGTGATCTGAGTCTATATAAGCTCCTCGGTACGCCTTAAAATCAAACATCTGATTTCGGAACGATGACGTATTGCATCTGGAATATTCCGGTTTTTCGCGTCTTTCTTAAATATACCTTTTCCTTTTGTGATTCTTGAACAGAGTATTCACTAGTATCATCAGAACTCAGTCTTTTTCCCGTCTCATTAATACTGGCAGGCTCATGTTCTCCCGTAACAGTTTCCTCTATCACTCCCCTACAACCGTGCTCCTATCCCCGAAGATTATTAAATTTTCGTCTCTTTTAGATAGTGAAGTACCTTTTAAGGATCGTCATATACTTTCCAAGTCTTCTTATCTTCTTCTCATGACGTTTGCATGTATTCCTAAAGTATCGTTGTCGACTTCGGTTTCCTGCAGAATCTAATAGAAGAAGTCTGTCACTGCACTGTTCACGGTAGCTCTCGCTCTGCTCTACTTCCCTGTTCATAACAGAGATGGGCAAAACTGCTCTTTTCAGGGATTGGATCAAATTAGTCACTCACTGGATTGAACTAGTTCTTTTTCATGACTCACCACGCACCATTCACTCACAAAAATAAGTAGAAGGACGGTACACTGCCTTTTTAACTCAGGTTACTAAATTTGCACTTCTGTATGATATGGTCCTATTTTGTGTTAGTTCCCTAGAAATTTTGAGACACAAAAGTCTTAAATTTCGTCTGCTGTAAAAATTATGAATATTACAAAAAAATCCTAAATACTTTTCATCAAATGGAAAAATTTTAAGAATGAAGACTGATTCTTTTTATATATTGATACTTTTATTGAATAAAATAGAATATAAAAATTACGTAAACTGTGTACCTGCACTCATCATCTGTTCCACGTATGATCCCTTAAAGGAAAAATTAATCTGAATTTCTTTTATGAAGAAAAATCGCCCCATTTTACGACTCTTCACAGTGCTGGCGCTAATAACCGCGCAGTTGAGCGCTCCCCCAATCATTGGTGTTGCTGTGATACGTCATACTTTAAGAACCAATCGAAATAGCGCTAGCCACAACAATTTCCTTGTTTCCCACCAGTCCAAGGGATTGGTGTTTCTAGTCAAATATTCCTCCACTAAACATTTGACCAATTCGACAACTGCCGCACATTCCGGGTCGTGACTTGCTTGAAGCTGACTAATGGTTTCATTGGACTCCTTCCAGGCTGAAGAAGTCTCATGTGTATCGGTGGTAACTGGTTGAGAAATGAGCTCTATTTTTTCTTGTTGAACAACTAACGCTTTCATTTCTGCAGTAGCATTCTTGTAGTAGTCCTGAAATGTTTTGCGGCCTTTGAATTGGGGCTTCAGTAACGTTGCCCGACTAGTCAGTTTCTTGCTCGAGATAACCCCAAAACATTCTGATAATCCTTTAAGCAAATTATCAACCAATGACCCTATTCCTTCAGGATACTCTTTATTTTTGTCTTCAGAAGATTTTAGTTGCCGTTCCATTAATCGTGGCAAGATTTTCATTTTTCAAAGTGAGACTGTTTTCTCTGAGGACACCTCTTTGGTTACGCCATAAAAAAATTTCAAAATCTATGAAGCCTGTTGCATTATCTCCCGGTCTGTATCTTTTAAGTTTAAGGTGACTGATTTTCCAGCTACAGTAGCGAGGCAACAAATCATGGAATTTTTATTTAAAGCACATCTTTGCAACATTTCGTAAGCAAAGTTCTATCACGTTGGGACATCTTGTTTCAGTTTCAGTCGGTCTTTTTCTAAATTTTCTTGCATTTCAGCAGGTTTGCTTAAAGCAAAGAGACTCTCCTTGAGAAACATAACAACTCTTTTGACGTCGTTAATGGTTTTCTGTACGGACTTCGGAATTTCGCTTTGCGCAGTGAGCTTTGAAAAATGTACAAAATGTGGGATATATGGAAGTTTCAGAAGCAGGGCAGTTAATTGCATATTTGACGCTTTTTCTGTTGTTATGGACGTGATTTTAAGATTAATATTGTATTTGGGATAAGAAACCTTACCCAGTTTGAGATATTTTCTGCAGTGTGTCTCTCTTCGAATTGCGAACACTTTAAGGGTATGACTTTAGTTCACTCTACTAATCTGTGAAATGTGCAGTGAGTGCACAGAAACTAATTTTATTTACACTCTTCCATGCATAAGACGTAAGGCAGACTGCCTTTGCGGTGGCCAATCTTTTTCATTTTTATTAAATTAATCACGGTGCAAACTGTGCATTAAAGAGTCTTACAACATTTTTCGACTTAGTTAAGTATAATCTGCGCAAAGCATATATATATATATATATATATATATATATATATATATGTGTGTGTGTGTGTGTGTGTGTGTGTGTGTGTGTGTGTCTTCATCTAGAGAGAAAGGATGGTATTCACTGCAAATTCATTTGTAAAAGCTGTACATGGAAGGAAACACATTTATTTAATTTTTATTTAATGTGAGCGGTTTTATAATATCAAAATATTTACTTATTGGTTGTCGTAAACGAAAAGCAGTTGAGGGTGCGAGTATCACAAAGGGAAATAAATCTCGACATGGCTGAGAACCTGACGACATTAATGGGTTGGATACAGCTTGAGACTCAATTTGCGTATCTGGGAGGATACCTTCGACGGAGTTGCAAACAGACATAAGTGAGGACGATTCACGAGAAATGATTTCTGGAGTTTCTGCATCGATTGATGGTGATCTAAATCGGCTACAGTCACCCTTTATTACAGTTGGCCATCAGTTTCAATTCATTTCGTCGAACTCCTCCATGTATACTGAAGCGCCAAAGAAACGTATCGGCATGCGTATTCAAATACAAAGATACTGTATGCAAACAGGCAGAATATGGCACTGCGGTCGGCAACGTCTATATAAGACAAAAAGTGTCTGGCGCAGTTGTTAGATCGGGAACTGCTGCTACAATGGCAGGTTATCAAGATTTAAGTGGGTTTAAGTGTGGTGTTATTGTCGCCGCACGAGCGATGGAACACAGCATCACCGAGGTAGCGATGAAGTAGGGATTTTCCCGTATGATCATTTCACGAGTGTACCGTAAATATCAGGAATCCGGTAAAATAGCAAATCTCCGACATCGCCGCGGCCGGAAAAATATCCTGGAAGAACGGGACCGACGACGATTGAAGAGAATCGTTCAACGTGACAGAAGTGCAACCTTTCCGCAAATTGCAGCAGATTTCAGTGCTGGGCCATCAACAAATGTTAACATGCGAACTATTCAACGAAACATCATCGGTATAGGCTTTCGGAGCCGAAGGTCCACTCACGTACCCTTGATGACTGCACGACACAAAGCTTTACGCCTCCCATGGGCCCATCATCACCGACATTGGACTGTTGATAACTAGAAACATGTTGCCTGGTCGGACGAGTCGCGTTTCAAATTGTGTCGGGCGGATGGACGTGTACGGGTATGGGGACAACCTCATGGACCTTGCATGTCAGCAGGGGATAGTTCGAGCTGGTGGAGGCTGTATAATGGTGTGGGGCATGTGCAGTAGGAGTGATGTGGGGCCCCTGTTACGTCTAGATACGACTCTGACGGGTAAGACGTACCTAAGCATCCTGTCGGATCATCTACATACATTCATGTCCATTGTGCATCCCGATGGACTTGAACAATTCCAGTAGGACATTTCCACACCCCACACGCCTAGAATTACTGCAGAGTGGCTCCAGGAACATCCTTCTGAGCCTAAACACTTCCGCTGGCCACCAAACTCCCCAGACATGAACATTATTGAGCATATCTGGAATGATTTGCAACGTGCTGTTCAGATGAAATCTGCATCCCTTCGTACTCTTACGGATTCGTGGTGTCAATTCCCTCCGGCACTACTTTAGACATTAGTCGAGTCCATGCCATGTCGTGTTGCAGGACTTCTGCGTGCTTGTTGGGGCCCTACAGGATATAGGCTGGTGTACCGAGTTTCTTGGCTCTTTGGTGTATTTGAGAATATCGACATCCACGTTTTTCTTCTAACGAACGTAGACCCCTGGCGCAAGCCAAGGGTGCTCTCCACTTCCATAAATACAGATTCCTATGTCCAAACAAACACAACAGAAGTAACAGATGAGGAGGTGGAGTAGTGGATTTATTACCGACCGTGCTACTCACATGCAGTAGTAAAGAAGACAAATAAGTTAAATATATGTTCGTAAACATTAAAACACTTAAGAAAAATTGACTAATGTGCATCCTCTATAGACCTCCGAAAGCAGGTGGTATACGTTGTTTCAGAACTAACCTTTCAAAATTCGATTCGACTTAGGAGCATACAAATAATGCTAGGAACATTAACATCAATATTCTACTTCTTCACTGTCAAATTCAGGTGTGTAGTTTCTTCTTCAAAATGTGTCAATATTTCAGCTTGCACCTACCCATAAGGCAGCCTATAGTTAGGCCTCCATGCATACATTTGCCAAGAAATCCACAAACAAAGACATTCGTACCTGGAGTATCAGCTCACATCATACTCATGACTTACTCTCTACAATATACAAGGAATGAACTGTGACAACATACAGAGACGTTAAGTGTATCAGTGCACCTAAACTTCCAGTGGAGGTACAAGAGATAATTTGGGAGACGACTTCCATAGCGTTTCTGGACATGACAGACCAGCTCCATGGTTTACTACCAAACTATTACACGATAAATATGCTCCCCCAAAGACCGGATATCTGAAGGGAAATCCCGCACCAACGGAAGAGCTAAAACAGTTCATGTATCTCGGATACGCTGTACATCCGACTTACAAGCGACACCTATCTTTGAAAATAAAATTGGTTACAAGCAGAAAGAAAACTATATAAGACATTCCAACACATTAATGTAAAACACAAAGACCAAATCCTCTATGGGAAAGCTTGTGTGATCTAGGGAAGAACAGATAAAGTAGATGCTGCAGCTGATCCCATTGTCCCGACCAAGGAACTGAACCAGTACTTGACTTTAGCGCTAACTTTCATTGAAACGTAAACAAAACATAGACTTTATTCCGCAGACGTAAATGACGATAGTCGTGAGAAATTCTCTCTTGAGCTAACAACACTGCAGAAAAATCCATCAGTTCAGCATTTACTGTAGTGGTGGCGTCGCAGTCCAAATCACCAAGCTTTTTGTTGATTCACTACTGCTAATAATAATTACTGGTCCATAGGCCTTGAAGCTCATGCCTGGACAGCACATCAGAAATACCCGTTCCCATCAGAATACAAGTAGTAGAGATCCTATTGCTAAGAAGAGTCGCTGGGCACATTCTGTCTGAAGGGAGAGTGGATGTAGACATCAGAAAAGAAGTGAGTGAAAAACTTAAATGAGCAGATTAAAGACTACAGAAACAACTGGAAGGGTTATGTAACAAGAATTGAAGATGACAGATAACCAAAATTGGTGATAATTATAAGCCAGTGGGCAGAAGATATTTAGGAAGACTGTGGAAAATCAACAGTTTCAACAAAGAGGGCGTAACAGGCAAATGCCTAAAACTTGCAGAGAGAGAAGAAGAAGAGATGCCATATTAAAAATGTTATGATTTTGTAAGTAATGGTGATTTTAATAAGTTTTGTAGTTGCACATCAAACTCTGGTCTGATCTAAGAGGGCTCCTGAAGGCGTTAATCGGTTCAGGTTAAATGAATAAATAAAAACATAAACATAATATACAAGTTGTCCCATGATGAATGGTCAATATTCAGGGATATGACCCGAACGATCATTTCAAGCAAAAAACTTCATGTCAACATATGCAGTATTCTGAATTGTTTCCGAGATAGGACATATTTAATGTACACTGTTATTTATTTTCTTTATTATTCAGTACATTTTCATTGTTTGCAACGTACTACAGTAGTGTAGACGAAATCTACACAAATAAATTGATATAAGACACGTAGTCTATCAAATCGGGGAACTACCTCGTACTAGCTTACCTTCACCTCAATGCATTCGTGTTGCGCAAGATTTTCCGTATTCTGTCGTTCTCTTCACGCAACCTATAAGGCCTTGTGAAAAAATGAATAGGACCTATTATGGAAATTTTGTGTAGTTAAATTCCGTGCTGCAACAAGCCGCAGATTTCATGTTAGTCAAGAAAAAGGTACAAAAGTAACTTTAAATACGTCTCTTCTCAGAAACCAATTGGAATAGGGCATATGTCCATATTTAGATTTTTGCTTCAAATGATCATTCCTGTCATATCTCTGAATACTGCCTATTCTTCCAGAGACTATCATGTGGACTATCATGCGTGTTAAAATAATTTTATCTTATACATACAATTATATTTAGTATCCTATCTGCCCAAAGTAAATAAAACATGTATAAAGACTCCGAACACACCAACAGCAATTATAAATGCAACAGTCATAGAAGAAGACAATAGTGCACCTAACAAGAACGCAAACACAACAAGAAAACAGAAGAACAACATTATAAGAAGACAAAAACTAGAAAAAATAAAATAAGCATGCAAAGAATAAAGAGCTGCGCTTGTATGGAGAGGTGCTCAGTCAAGAAAGTGAGTTGTGAGCTGTATCACTGTGCCAAGATTGCAGAGAACAGAATCACATCTCAGGTCACCATGTGGTCTACTCCAGGCGATCTCGTCCACGAGTGTGGCACGGGGCAGTGAGCTAGCTTCCAATCTGATCTGTAAGTGTTTTGGGGAGCAGTGAGCTAGCGAGCTACCTTGCAGTCTGATCTCTGAGACTGGTGAGGAGCAGTGAGCTAATGAGATGGCCAACGGTCTAGTTGGTGTAAGTGGTGGGGAGCGCTGGGTTGCTGGAAAGAGAGTGATGCCTGGATCGCATTGCGATATCCTCCGACCAAGTGGTGGCTGAAGGCTGCAGCTTTTATGATCGCTGGCAATACATTCTGAGTGTTATGCTAAGTCAAAGGATAATAAGTAACATCTCACTCAAAAGTATGTATATGTTTATTGAGCTTCTGAAATTTGAGATATTCTTTTGAAATCAACAGCTGAAACGTGATGCTGCAAGTGTTTTCTGTCTTAATGTGTCGTACTAAATAAGTTGTGTATTGTTTGCTTCAGTAGCTGCGTAGCCATTATGGCGGGTGGTAAAGAGAGGAGGTTCAGGGTCGATTCCCAGTTACATTGAAGATCTTTTCTTCCACTTTGAGACTGTATATTGCGCTGTGATTATCTTCATATTATGATAATTAGCATTACTATTGAGATGGCTGAATGGGTACTGCCCAACAGTCAATAAATTGAAAAAAAAACGGAGCTTACTTTATTTTCTGTTTTCATGGATGAGAAAAGTGTCATGTTATGCAAATCCACATGTGCACATGGTCTACAACACATTTTTTGTAGCTTGCAAAACGTTTTCTTAAGGATGTGACATGGGGTGCTTTTGCAGCAGCCTAGTGGACAAGAAGGAAATGCATGAATACAATTTATTTAATAGCACGGGTTAGGTAAATGACAAGTAACAAATGATAGCCTTTTCAAATCTGTACATGTCCTTTGAGCCCTACTATTCGGTATGCCGTGTGGCCACCATGCACTGCAATTAGAGCTGCTATACGCCTTGGCATTGAATCAGTAAGGTTCTGAATACTTTCCTGAGGGATTTCCCTCCACGCAGTTTGTATCCGAGCCCACAAATCCTTGACACCAGTTACCATGATCGTGACGCACCAGGTGCTGACCAACCACATCCCAGACATGATCGATGGGTGACATGTCTGGCGAACATGCAGCCCAGGGAAG
The DNA here is from genome assembly GCF_021461385.2 of Schistocerca piceifrons. Taxonomy (NCBI): domain Eukaryota; kingdom Metazoa; phylum Arthropoda; class Insecta; order Orthoptera; family Acrididae; genus Schistocerca; species Schistocerca piceifrons. The sequence goes on from NC_060141.1 coordinate 291,264,750, forward strand.
CAATGGAACCTGTTGCTCTTCGAAGAAGGCCTGTACATTCCTCGAAATATGGGGTCGGGCATTGTCCTATTGAGCTGTGGTCTGTGGAGATGCCTAAAGCGGATGGAGTACCTCAGGCTCCACAACCTCTGTTAGGTACCGGTTGCTGTTCAAAGTGTGGGCGATACGTACGAGGTGAAATCGGTTGTTGTAACCAATGGCGCCCCAAAACATCACACCTGGTGTTTTCTCGCTATGCTCCTCCACAATGCAGCCCTCCAGGTTGCGCTCACCATGGTACCGCCGGCACGTATGCGGCCATCACTGCAGGACGCGTTGAAGAGGGACTCATCATAAAAGATTACTTGTTGCCAATCAGCACTCCAGTGACGGTCCCATTGCAGTCGAAGGAGCTTGTGGTTTCTGGACAATGGAAGCCGACGTAATGGCATGCGTGCTACCAGTCCAATCTGCAGCAAACGGCGACAAACCGTCGATGAAGACAAGTTCACACCTGTTGCAATGCTCCAGCGACGAGCCAACACTGTGGACACCTCTGTACGGTCCGTAATGGCCATGTGGACAAGATGACTATCATCCCGTGCTGTGATCATGTTCCGTAGTACAGTTCCCGCTCGTCGCTGCGTACGATCTACCTCTTACCACTGCTTCCACACACGTATCACTCTCTTAACAGCATGCCCTGTACGAGCTGAAATGTCACAATATATCAAACCCGTTTCCCGGAGACCGATAATTCTGCCCCGTTCGAACTCGTTCACATTCCGACATGGCTCCCTTTGACGTCGACGAGGCATACTAGCACTCACTGTATAGTTTCCACCCTGTGTGACATCTCTGCACTGCACCGACTACACTAGGCGCAACACCGACCCCATGGACCGACATGAGAGGGCTCTGCTCTGCCTACGTGTACCCCATCACGTATTGCTTGCATACCCATCGCCACTTCCACCAAGTGTGGTGCTGTTTGGGTAATTCCTTCTCGGTGTGCACTTTTCAAAAACGGCAGAGTATTTATATTGAGCCTTTGGTTTTCCCTTTCGAGATTTGCTACTACATTCAAACCTCTGACATTCCATACTGCGACTTGTAGAATGTCATCCCACTGTTGGTTATTCCATCTTTTTATCATGGTCACCACACGCCCGGCTCCCTCCCCCCCCCCCCTCCTCCCCCCTCTCGAAGATCCGAATGGTGGACAAGTCCAGAATCTTTTGCCAGTTGAGAGATCGTCATGAAACTTTATCTATCACAGGCAACATGTCTTGTGGAGACACCTTATGTGTCTTTAATGCAGTGATTTTCGTACTCTTTAGCTTCCTCATGTCTTCGATCTTTGGTGATTATCCTGTCCGCTCCTCCGTCCTCTTTGAGAAGGCTGCTGCCAAAAGGAGGATGACTTCCTATGCCGGAAGTCTTCGCCCACGATTGCTAAGGGTTTTTATTCAAAATGTTAGCAGTGAGTCGGATCGAAACCGAGAGAACCATTTTATATTAAGAGTGTGGCAATAAGCAGAGAAGAGTTTTAAGCCTTAGAAGGATACTGTGAAGTGGTTGGGTGCCACAGGGACCCCTTTCGGTTCACTGCTTGTCTAACTATGTATCAGTTACCTTCACGTAAATATCATAGTTTTTTATTCTTTTTGTAGATGGCATAAGTATCATTCTGAAAGACGTGCAATGTAATGTAAATAACTTAGCAAAGATGGTGGAGAGAAACGTCAACGCATGGCTCACGCAGATCAAATTCTCGCTTAACCACTGAAATATGTAGTGCATGCAGTTTAAGTTCTTTGAAAAGAAAGTGGGTAAGAAAATTTCTTCGAAGTATCACATGCAGAATCTTACGCAGATTTACAATTCCTTTGGACTCTCGTAATTTTTCATATAACGTTTCAAATTAGGACAACGCAAGTAACACATTGCGCGAATCCAATAAATGTGACCAGTCGCACCAAGAAGATTAATTGCAGAACAAATGTTTTGTGATACGATTAGTAGGTTATGGCTTAGAACATGTAGATACTAGATGAACTTGTGTGCCTTGAGAATTCTTAGTAAACCTCATTACACGCTGCATTTAATTGCGCCACAGTGTAAACGGATTGTTTGTCTCAATAAAAACGCGGTGAATTTAAGGATGCAGTATCAGATTTAAGAATGTATGGATGTATCTGTTCAGGACGAAATTTGTGGCATACGTCTTCTATAGCGGCTGATGAAAGAGAAAGGGACATATGAGATAATGTCAACCGGGAATCTACCTCTCCTACAAGTAAAGCTTTATGGTCGTTCATTTTATGTTTCTTTGGACCCGTAATCCTATATACTGTACTTTATGACATTTGTTGCTTCCAATTAATCACCGCTAATAGTGTAGTATAACAATAACGGGCCTTACCGCCTATTTCTGCACTATGTTTTACACTTATATATGTTAATGGCCATCTTCCAGTTCCTGCTTCAAGCGTCGGTCATCTGCAGGTCTTCCTGAATTCTGTTACAGAGTTCGGGCGTTGCATGGGAATAACCTCACGGAGGTCCCAGACTCTATCCCCAGATTATTTGTATGTGTAGTTAATATACCTTCTGAAATGAGAAATCGGATCACTGTTACCTAGAATCTCCTTCGCATGCCTTGTTAGAGAGGCAGCAGAAAAGTAGCTAACGCCATACAGTTCATTATACATAGCTTCACCATAATAGCACCAAACCGAAACAATCGCTTACAAAAAGAGGTCTGAGAGCGGTAAACAAAGACAGAACTGTTTCTGATTTCGAATACTTACTTCCAGATTTAATCGTGACAATTCTTAATATGTCCAGGCGGCTTTCATTGAAAGAGCATCGTTGCGTATCTCTCACACCAACAAAGTAAGTAATCACCCTTTCCAATTTAAATGTGCATCTACTATGCTAAGCTGGAACTGCAACTATAGAAGGCTGTGTTCGTTCAGCATGAAAATCGATCACATTACCCGGATCAGTTCAGAGTTCTAATGAGACCTTTTTACAGCCCGTCTTCAATAAAAACTTCCTAGTTCTGAAAAATGAGATGCTTTGGGGCAAACAACATTCCTGTAATACATTTTCCTATTCTCTCTCAAGGAATGTGAGCATTGATGAACGAATATTTTCAAACAATATGTTCAAGCAACAATTGAATCTGGATCTCTGTCTTAAGTTGTTAATGTGTTTTCACGTGAGTTATCGCAGCATTCTTGACGTGGCTAGTGCCACAGCAGTTCATGTATATTGAAAATACGGTTTAATGAGATACACAAAGAAATGAAACCAAAGTTCTCCGAAAATAATTATGAATAACATAGACCTTTCCCAGAGAAGAATTATCAAATACACTTTGTTATAGTACTGTATGTTGCACTCGGACTTACAACAAACCAGGGAAAGCAACCGCTTTGTAGCTACTTCACAAGCGGAGAGCCTTGCAGCGCACTAGTCCCTGCTCCTCACTGATATTTTATTCATCGGCCTGGTGAAGTATGTGAGTCGGATACAGTGCCTGGCCGTCAAGAAGATATGAGAAACGCTCTATATTTCGAGCTCAGGTGGATGCATCCCGGAGAATGTCCAAGCAATGTGCCGAGAAAATTTGTTGCTTCAGACGGTGCCATCTGAATATTGTTATGAAACATGGTGAGCATTATCAGAGTCGAAGAGACTAGCATTTCCTTAACGGCCGAAATAATATTTCTGATGTACGTGCAACTGACTGTTTTGTACGAAACGACAGTTCTTTTTATCTGCTTAGACTCAGTTGTTATCCTTAATGTTACACAAAGGAGGCGAGCAAAAAACGCTGTTTTTCTCTAGGATACGTTTTGTGTGGTGGATAAAAGACATCTACAACGGGAAAGAATCCTTTTATTAATAGAATGTATTGAATAACGCAATAGTTTTCTGCGTAATATTCCTGTTTGTCTCTTATAAAAACTACAAAGAGAGCTCGTCGAAATTCCCAGTGTCTTATAATAACGTCTCCATTTTTGCAACTTAAACAGCACACTTGCTTCTCGATAACTACACATGTAACACGTAACCGCTCTGTTATCAGTAGCGGACACTTACTAGACAGTGTAAGCACAGAATGCAGTGGAGGTACCTGTTAGACTGATGTGGATTTAATTTATAAGAATCTTCTCTTCATTTAATGTTTAAGTAGTCTATAGACTCTCTAGCTGTCCAGTCTACTCAATTATATGATCAGTTTATCTTTTACAATCAGATACCAATCTTTTTTTTTTTAATTCAAGTTTTTGTCTACAATACAAAGGAACGAGTAACCCTATCGTTCATTAAGATTGGTATCTGATTGTTTAAGATAAACTGATCACATAATTGAGTAGACTGGACAGCTAGAGAGTCAAATGAACTACTTAAACCTTAAATGAAGAGAAATTTCTTAGAAATTAAATCCACATCAGGCTAATAGGTACCTGCACTGCAGTCTGTGCTTACACTGTCTAGTAAGTGTCCGCTACTGATAACAGAGAGGTTACATGTGTAGTCATCGAGAAGAGAGTGTGCTTTGCGGGCTAGTGCTGATTCCATGTGTGACTTTTTTCTTCATATACCGTTATAGCGTAGGTCCTATCTGTATAATCTGCAACTAACTTGGCGGTTTACTCCTACGCTCTGCGGCTGCGGCTAGTCTCGGCGGAGGTTCGAATCCTCCCTCGGGCATGGGTGTGTGTGTTTGTCCTCAGCTCAGGATAATTTAGGTTAAGTAGTGTGTAAGCTTAGGGACTGATGACCTTATCAGTTACGTCTCATAAGATTTGACACATTTTTTTCCTGCGTTCTGGGTGCTTGTGTTGTCCTCATCATTTCATCATCTTCATCATCATTCGTGACAGTGGTCAGATTGGACCATGTAGTAACTGGACTGTGTAACAGTTGGAACTTTGTACGGGCACTGATGAACGCGCAGTTGAGCGCCCCACAAATCGAACATCATCATCCTACGTTCTGGAAATACAGCGTGTCCCACAAGAAATTGTCACTGTTCAAGGACACGACAGGAACGACGATTCTAAACAAAATCATGCGTTCAATAATGCTTGCTTTAAGAGCTACGAGCACTTGTTCAGTAGAAGAGATGTCTTTCACAATATCGAAGATGAGCAAGTGGCCGGAACTCTTGAACATTCTAAAGCCCATGATTACTACAAATTTTGGTTACGAATGGTCGTTCCTGTCGTATTCCTGAATGTTGACCATCCCTCCTGCAACATTCTGTACAAATACGTGTGATGACTGTTGGCCTTATCATTTATATTAACTGTTGTTGTGTCGATGGAATACCACGACTAGGAATTTTGGGGCACAGACATCTGCCTACCGTCCCAAACGCAAGAGCCTGACGACACAATCGAACTGCCATCCTTCCCACGCCTTGTGTCAACGTAAACTGAGATGACAAAGGTGATGAGGTACCTCCTAAGATCATGTCTTACCTCCTTTTGCCCGGCGTAGTACAACAACTCGACGTGGTATAGATTCAACAGTCGTTGCACGTTCCTTGCAGAAATACTGCGCCATTCTCCCTCCATAATTGCGAAAGCATTGCCACTGAAGGAGTTTGTGTATAAACTGACCTTTCCATTACGTCCCATAAATGTTCAGTGAGATCCATGTCGGACGATCTGCATGGCCAAATCATTCACTCGAATTGTTCAATACTGTTCAAATCAATCGCAACGACGCAGTTTCATCCACAAGATTTCCATCGTTGTTTGAGATTATGAACTTCACCAATGGCTGAGAATGGCCTCCAAGCAGCTGATCGTAATCATTTGCAGTCAATGATCGGTCAAGTGCATGTTGACAACTTAGTCCATGGCTTCGTGTGGTTTGCGCCACACTCGAACCCTACCATCTGTTCTCACCAACTGAAATCGGGACAGATCTGACAAGACTAGGGTTTTCAGTCGACTACGGTCCGATCGATAACATCATGAGCCCAGGAGAGGTGCTGCAGGTGATGTGGTGTTACTGTCGAACGTGCTAGCGTCGGTCGTCCGCAATAGTAGCCTACTAACGCCAAATTTCACCAGACTGACGTAACGGATACGTTCGTCGTGCGTCCCATGTTGATTTATGCGGTTATTTCAAGCAGTGTAGCTCGTGCGTTAGCAGTGACAACTCTATGCAAACGCCATTGTTCTCGGTCGTTAAGTGAAGGCCGTCGCCATTGCATTGTCCATGGCGAGAGATAATGCCTGAAATTTGATATTATTGGCACACACTTGACACTATGGATCTCAGAATATTGAATTTCCCAAGATTTCCAAAATGGAATGTCCTAAGCGTCCAGTGCCAACTAACAGTCCCCATTCTAGTCTGTGGATTACGGGATAGTGAATTACCTAACGATTTCCTAAATAGACTGTCCTAAGCATCTAGTTCCAGCTATCATTCCGCGCTCAAAGTCTGTTAATTCCCGTCTTGCGGCAACAAATCGGAAACGTTTTCACGTAAATCAGCTGGATACAAACAACAGTTCTGCCAATGCGTTGCCCTTGTGTACACCATACTACTGTATATGCGCATATCGCTATTCCTTGACTTTTGCTATCTCAGTGTGCGTCAACAATCTCTGCCTGACACCATTGCCAGAACATTTGATCGTATGTAAAATGACCGTCTTTCATCAGTACTACGTGCAATGTGCTGTCGAGTCAGCATTATATCAACGTCGCTGTGTAACGCTGCCACCATCAGCAGCCAAATGATCCTTCACCAGGGCTTTATTTACACGCTGTGATCCAGCTATGCTTTAGCAATCATGGCCGAATATACATAATGTGCTGTCATCACATACGTATTTAGCTCTCCCTAAACACCTCCCCATCTTTCGGTATCTGAGACGTTTTCATAACTGAGATCCGCCTGAGTGACAAAATTGGGCGATATTTTGACATTTTAGCTATTAATGACAGAATTTTGAGAAAATTTTGTAAGGAATTGAACCATCACCTTTTGGGAGATAGTTTTGTTGATTAATGGGTTTTTTTGAGAGGCACAGGACATTCAAGTGTATTGGTGCGCTCTGTTTTTAATTTGCTTTTTATCTGTAATGGTATTTACCGCTGCCTGCATTCTGAAATACTGAAATATACCGGCCACAAAGTTAAATCGTCTTTTAAGAGCGAATCCAGTGCACAAATGAACTGCTATAAATGGGTAATTAGGCTAATATAGAAGTGCGAGCATATTTTTAAGTTATTACAACGTTAGACGACGAATCAAAATCGTTTTTCCTCTTCTCTCTTTCTAGAAACTTATCCGTAGTTAGAAACTGTCAGCAGAGCACACAGGAGAAAAAAACAAACGACACCACTTACATTAAATTCAACTGCAAGTGCGAACCGAACTGACTAACTAAACAAAAACTGAAATCAAGTAAGGCCAGCAATGTACAGTAGTCGATTTTGCCTGGAGTAGGGAAAGGCGACAGCCAATAGTGCTATCGATATACCGATAGCATAATTCTATCAGTTGATAGTACACATCCCTTTTTCGCCATATGATTGAAAATGAAAATATAAGAAGCGACTAAGAAGTTTTCGTTCGAAGGCTGTACAGTCCAGAATTGGAATGTTACTGAAGCAAAATCGCCGTAGCCACAGAGGCGATCATTCCATCAATGTAACAGTTTGAAGATAACCGTTTGGTAAAACAGCGTGTCTCGCTCCGTGAAAAAATCCGTAATTGCTTGCTGCACATCCTCAATTGACGAGAAACATTAGCCTTTTAAGGCCTTCTTTAAAGGGACTGAACTTCGATAATAACATGGAGAGAGATTATGACTATAACGTGGGTTTTCGAGAGTTGTGGGGTAAAGTGTGTTCTGAGACAATATGTTGGTGCAGGTTCCATACATTCAGGGGCACCCTAACCCCACCTCCTGATGACACAGAGGGTTTTCCAACTGGCATGTGGTTCCATCTCCCTAGAAACCCACCCCATTGCACCCCACCCCACACCTCCTCCCTCCCTCCCACCCCTCCCCTCCTATCGAAATTACAGGATATTGACATTTTGGTAGGAAATTCAAAATGGTGGGAAATCATGTTTATTGGTGGTAATATCTGCAGACCACCTGACCAAAGTCACAACACCAACTCCACAAGTGGTCCTTCCCCATTCTCCTCCCCTCCCCTCCACTCCTCTCCCCTCCACTCCCCTCCCCTCCCCACATTCCCCTCCACTCCTCTTCTGTCCACTCACATACCATCTGCTCCACTCCGCTCCCACACCTTCCAATCCCATCACATCCCATCCTATACCATACCATACCATACCATCACATCCCATATCAGGAGATCGGTGGAAAAAGGACTCAGTATGTGCTGGGTTGGTGGGTATGGTGGATGTATATATTTATTTTGTTTTCAGTGCAGCACATTGTTTATTTAAACAATTTCAGTGGCGATTGATTGAGCACTATAAAGTAGCTCTATCCAGTTTTGTCAATAACTACTATATGTGGGGGTGGAGATTTTCGCTATTACTCTAGCACTGGAGAGTTGTTTCAACCAGTAGCCCTAAATAGAAAGTATGGGTAATAATAATTGGACAGCCATCACTGAAAAACATGGGAGTAGCCTCCTGCTGATCTACAAGTAAGTAACTGCTGGAAGTGGAGACCATATTTTCACTATTAATCTAACACTAGACGATTGCTTCAGTTAGTCTAGGCAATAGCCCTACATGGGGAGGATGATTAATAATTATATGACAGCAAGCTGTCACTGAAGTACAGGGGAGTAGCCTCCTGCCAAAGTTCAAGTGAATAGCTGCTGCTGAGTGTAACATAAGGATGAATATTAATAATATCAGAACAGTGACCCACTGTCCCATTACAACTGTTTTTTTTTCCTTATTGTAATTTCATTCCCCAGCCCCAGATGGGCATGGAGGACTAGTAGTGGTATCAACTGCCATTCTTCAGCAGAGTGATACATTGAATAAAAATATGAAAATGAGACATAGAAAAGGTGATGAAAAAGGCGACTTACAGTTGGTTATTCATAGACCACATAAAATACACTAAAGTTCCATGCACAGTATTAAAAAACTGCAGAACAAAGACACTTTAAAATCATTGTACGAGACAGAGCACAACTGATGAAGAATAAAAACTGCCATGAGGGACCTTCTATGGAGTGGAGGCCTGAGGGGAGGGAGTAAGAGGGGAGAGGAAGGGGCAACTGGGGACGGGGGACTGGATGGGGTGTGATGAAAAGGAAGGTGATCAGCGGGTGCAGCAAGAGGCACAAGATGGGTGGGGTGTGGTGGGAGATGGAGAGGGAAGGCAAGTCAGGAGGGAATGGAAAGACACAAAGGAGTGCACTGGATAGGAAGGGGGTAGAGGAGGGAGGATGGAACCACTCAGGGGAAGGGAAGAGGAGGGTAGAGGGAACCCTGAGGAGTAGGAGAGGGAATGGTGGGATTGATAGGAGGGGTAGATATCCAGGTGAACCTCATCTTCTGGGAGGGTAGGTGGTGGAAATTGTGTTAGGAAATGACATGGAGTGTGTGGAGGTGGAGAGAGAATGGGAGAGAACAGTAAAAGCAAGTCAATGGGCTGGGGTTAGAGAGAATAGAAGACACCATGGGGTGGAGAAGATTGTGGACTATGTACAGGGTGCGAATGTGTTGAAGGAAAAGTAGAAGTTGTGGGAAGGGGATGAGATCTTAGAGCATCTGTGTGGGGGATGGGAGGCAGGGTAAAAGCTGGTGGAGATGAGGATGTTATAGAGGGTAGCAAGGACAGCCAGGAAGGATGGGGGATTCCTTGAGGTGGCACTAGGTGACACCATCATGGCCAAGGGTGGTGTTGAGTTTGGAGTGGAGGATGAGATTGATGTTGTGTGTGGTAATGGGAGAGGTGGGACAGAGGGAGTAATCATAATTGGAATCGTCAGGAACCAAGAAGACCTTGGAGAAGTAGGAAGCAAACCAAGTAGCCTCCACAGTGATTGTCGTTTTTTATTGGATTACAGTTCACCATCCATGGTGGGCTGGCAGTAGCATAGGTGCAACTCTTCAGCTGGGAGACAGTACATAACAGCGAGAGGATGGAGTCTTGGGGGAATCCAGCAGTGGGATAAACGATACAGGAGTTGGTATCTTGGAGCGTGACATAGGAAGGACGGTGTGAGAGGAAGGAAGCGACCAGATGGACAAAATTGATTGGCAGAGTGTAGGTTTGGAATTTAATGAGGAGACTGGGATGCCACACACAGCTGTAAGCATTTTGGAGGTTGAGGGAAACAAAAATGGAGGTGTGATGGGAGTTAAGTTGGAGGGAGAGAAGATGGATGAGGTTAAGGAGATGGTCTTCAGCACAGAAAGAGGGTCAGGAGCCACATAGGTGGTGTTGATGAAGGTGGTGATGGAACAGGAGCGGATGGATTCGAAGACCTTACTGATGATGGAGGTTAGGCAGATGGGATGATAGGAAGAGGGGACAGAATGGAGTTTGTTGGGTTTGAGGAATAAGAAGGTGTGGGAAGTCTTCCAATGGTCAGGGTAGAAGTCAGTGGAGAGGATGACATTGTATAAATTGGCAAGGACAGTCACAAAGGAGAAAGGGCAGTCTCTGACTTGGCAGTAGGTGACAGAGTCGTGACCAGGAACAGTGTTGCATTTGGAGCAGAGGACGAATGTAATGTCATGTGCAGTGATGGGAGTGCTGATGTCTGAGGGGCTACCTGATCCAAGTACTGCAAGTTAGGGGCGAGAGGTGGGACAGAGGTATCAGCGCAGTCAAGCACATTAGGGAAGAGGGAGTAATCAAGATGGGGATAATCAGGAATGGAGAAGACCTCAGAGAGGTAGTAAGCAATATGGTTAGCCTAACTGAGGTTGTCAGGGAAGGGGCAGTCGCCATGGAGGATTGGGTAATGCGGGGTAGGCTGGCTACCAGTAAGGTGGTCGAAGGCTGTCCAGTACTTGGAGGAGCTGACAGGGAGAGTGGAGTTGAGGTGTGCGCATGTCTGGCATCAGGCCTGGCGTTTCTTTGCTATAAGGAGGTTCCGGATATGGAATGTGTCGCTGTAATTGTCGGTTGCAGAAGAGTGAATCCTGGTCACGGATGTGGAGGAAAGAGCGGTAGAGCCTGGTAGAGACATGGGCCTTTGCAGTGTCAGTGGTGGTCTTCTGAATGAAGGAAGAGGCATGAATGATGTCAGCAGGACCACGAAAGGTGAGAGGTGTCTTTCGACCTGCGAGGTAATGGATTCCTGGTAGGCATCCCAGTCGGTGCGTCGATAGTCGTGGACGGACTTTGGAGACTCAGCTAGGCAGTGGGCTGCAGGGGGCCATAGGCAGAGGAGATGGTAAGAAGGACATGGAGGTGGTCACTACCAAGAGGATAGAGGACATCCACGGCGATACGACCAAGGAATTACGGGGAAGTGAGGATAACATTGGTGGTGGAGTTACTTTCAGGATGGGCGTGTTGTGGGAAAGGAACAAGGTCACCATGGAGGGTGGCCAGGAACTGATGCCACCACTGAGGGGTGGCAGGGTCGTAGCTGTGGATGAACTGTGACTTTTTTTTTTCCTTTATTGGAATTTCTTTTCCCTGAAACATAAGGGCAGGGGAGAGCAGGCAGTGGCACAGTCCACCACTCTTCAGCCAAAAGGCTTTAAGAAAATACAAGGGAAACTCTTACATAAAGAATGGGGTTATAAAGGGAACATAAAAACACAGTAAATGCAATTTGTTGCATACTTAAAAAGACTGGAATCAAACACAAGTTAAAAGTCGGCCACAGTATAAACCCTAGGACGCCTAAGTGGGGTTCATTGAACCCAGAATTTTTTTATGTCCCCTTCTTTTGCCCAAGTAACTTTCATACTACATATTCCCTTTGAGTTATTGTTTGTTGGCTATTTTATGAAATGTTAGTGTCAATATATTTTATAGAAAATTCCTGCCTTAAAAGAAAAAATAAATAAATTTATTATGGGTCCACCAACCCCCCCCCCCCCTTGGGGGATTTCGTATTTCTCATATCTACAACAATGCAAGTTAGTTTCTTGTTGGTTGGTATTCTTGATATTCACACCAATCGGTTTACTTTCACAGGAAGTGATTGTTGATGTCAGTCAGCTGTTATTTTTCTTGTAAACTTGCAGTGAGTTAGTGCAGTTCCCTACTGTTCACACCCAGACTTAGAAATGACTAAAAGAATACGTGACTCGTCGTTAGAAAGAGTTCTGAATGAAATTTTAGATGAAGATTCTGACTCAGGGAGTGAAAGTGAATATGAGGATGGTGTTATGGCGTATGATTCAGATCGGGAAAGTGATGTGGATGTTAGAGAAGATAGTGGAGCTTCAGGCAGTGACCATCAGAATGCTATTGTGGCCAAGTCTGGAAGAAGGTACGTAACCACACAGCCTAGAATTCCTCGGAGGTCTGTTGCTAATTTAGTAAGAGAGCAGGCAGGAGTAGCTCCAGCTGGTGTTTGCCATTCACCTGGAGAAGCCTTGAAGTTACTTCTTACGCCTGACATCATGGATGTTATAGTAAAACATTCAAATGAAGAGGCAGTTAGGCGAAATGTTACTTTGACTAATCAGAAAGAATTGTATGCCTTTGTAGGAATACTGATACTTATGGGGGCAAATAAGGACAATTCTGTCAGTGTACACGATCTTTGGTCAGAACTAATCGGTCGGCCAGTTTACAAGGGTATTATGGCAAGAGAACGTTACAAGGAACTTATTGCAATCATAAGGTTTGATGACAAAAGTACCTGCCAGCTAAGAAGGGAAGCAGACAAGTTCACAGCAATCCGTGATGTTTTCATCAAAGTGAATGATAGGTTTCCACTACTTTATAAACAAGGGGCCCACCTCACCATTGATGAGATGCTCAGCTTGTTTAGAGGGCGCTGCTCCGTCAAAGTATTTATGAAGGATAAACCAGGCAAGTATGGCATCCTCGCATGATGTCCAATGCAGTAAACAGATACGTCTTGAATATGGAATCCTATGCAGGTAATGTTCAGAATTTGTTGAAAGAAGAATGGGGTTCAGTAGCTGTCGTCAAACGTCTGGTAGCACCTGTGAAAAATACTGGTCGAAATATTACTACAGACCGATACAACACATCGGTGGATTTGGCGGAAGAGTTATACCAAGACTGCAAAGTTACTACAGTGGGAACTCTCCAGTCCAACAGGACGCATATTCGAAACATGATGAAAAATACGTCAAATCGAGAGCTATATTCATCAATGTTCTTGTTCACAGACCCACCAACAGGTAGGCCTCCAGTAACTTTGGTGTCCTACATAGCAAAAACGAAACCAAGTAAAAACTTACTGATGTTGTCAACAATGCACCAAGATAAAGGCACTGTTTGAGGAGAGAAGAATAAAACCGAGATAAATGCATATTATAATTCGACGAAAGGTGGAACTGATACCATTGATCAAATTGCGTGTATGTACACCAACAAGAGGGGAACAGAGAGATGGCCTCTATCTGTATTTTACTCTCTCATCGACATTTGTGCTATCAATGCAACCACCATATTCTTCCAGCAACATCCAAGATAGAATGAAAAGAAACACAACAAATGGAAACTTTATCTTCTGCAAGCTGGGATAGAACCAGTGAAATTGCAGGTAGAAGAAAGAAGTGCCAATGCAAGAGGGTTATCTAACCAAATTGTTCAGTCAATGGAGACTATTCAACAAAAGAAAATCAAGAAGTGACAAGAGAAGCACGGCAGCCTCCTGCAGGGTTAGGTCGGTGCAATATTTGTGTAAGAGAAGCTAAAACAAAGAAGCAGAAGTACAGCAATCTAAGTAAACCAAAACAGTATTGTGGACAGCGTCATAAACATGTGTGTAATACACATTCAGAAAAAATTGTGAAGTGTGTCTCTTGCCTTGAAGTTGAGGACTCAGAGTAGTCTATTGTATATGAACACATCTGTATTTTGTATTGTAATATACCCATTTTTTTATTCACTCAATCCAATATTTATAACAATTAACAACATTTATGAACCAATTCCTTAGTTAAAATACATAAACCATTTTGAAAGTTGTAATTTTTCGTCAGTAAACTTATTTGATACCTGTGGTCTCGCCGAACCCCACTCTTTAGGCATCCAAGTTAGAAAAAAAGGCTTGGGCATCCTAGGGTAAAAATCACACAGGGCGAGAGTCGTAAAAAACAAAACCACAGGAAACGACAGGACTCTCACAAAGAGGGAGCTGCGGAGGGAATGGCGGTCGGAGAGGAGGAAAAAAGAGGAGAGGGAGTATGGGGGTGGGAGGAAGAGGGAAATGGGGGACAGGGGGCGCACCAAGGGGCAGGAGACGGGCAGGGCGGGAGATGAAGAGGGAAACAAGCAGGAGGGAATGCAGAGACACTGAAGGGGAGCACAGCAGAGGGAGGAAGAATAGGAAGGGGGAAACTGCTCAGGAGAAGGGAAGGGGAGGAGAGGGATCCCTGAGGAGGACGCAGGAGGAAGGTAGGGTTAGAGTTGGTAGGTAGGGTAGACGTCAGGTCGAAGCTCATCATCTGGGAGAGGTAGATGCTGGAAGTTGCATTGGGAAAGGAGGGGGAGGTTGTGGAGATGGAGAGAGAGTGGGACACAGTGCTAAAAATGAGGCAGCAGGCGGGGGGTGGAGAGGAAGGGAGACACCAGAGGGTGAGAGGGATCGAATCGGCTGAAATTATACAGGGTGCGGATGTGTTCAAGGAAAAGGAGAAGGTGGGAAAAGATGATGAGTCCATAGAGGATGGGCTTGGGGGACGGAAGGCAGATGTGGACGGCGAGATGGAGTGCATGGCGCTCGAGGATTCGGAGGCTGTTATAGAACTAAAAACTTGTATATACATATATATGTTTTATTAAGACTCACACTAATTTCTGTCTTATCTTTTGGAATGCACATCATTGCTTTATTGCTACAGTCAATTACTTCGTGGTATTTCAATAACCAGTCTAAGCCCATTATTATATTGGTGCTCAAATCTGGTACGATGGTAAACTAATCTTCCAATTGTCACCCTTGAATCTCGAAACAGGCAAATATTTGACGGGATATAGGTTTGCTACTCTTCATGGTGGCATCGATTATTTTAACTCCTATTACAGGCATTACTGCTGCTCCTGGTCTAATATTTTCAAATAGAAAATTTTTATGGATTTAGCACTTATCTCTGCCCTGGTATCTATTAAAACTTGCATTTGCAGGCCGTTCTTATCGACGGGCAGTATTTTTTATCTACACTTATCTGAGTCTAGTTCTTGGTTTTCCAATAGCAAGTCCTCATCCACATCAAAGTCGTTCCAGAAAAACGCGGCGGCTCTGACACCGATAGCGGTTTATCTGGTGGTTTTTAAATTTTCTGTTCTTGGGCTAAGTGATCGCATATACATAACGAAATTTTAAAGTTTGTAAGGCTATCGCCACCGAAGGAAAAAAAACGCCAGCTAGTAGGAGGAAAGTAGTGGAACAGACTATTCTGAAAGGAGAATCTATTCTAAGTTTATGCTAAATACTGAAATAATATTTAAATGGGTGGAATATAGTGCATTAGCTCACGAACCACATGGGAAGGGGGGGGGGGGGGGAAGGTACCACGTAATGGTTACCACAAAAATCACTGATAACACAAAGGAATCACTGATTAGTTAAAAAAAGTAGATAATTGAACGGTTGCCAGCCCGCTAGGGCAATGAATCTCCAGCATCTTGAGAAAGGTAATGACAAAGAATTTTAAGCAGATAATCACTGGTGTGGCAACAAAGGTTGTCATACTTTTCCACAGCACAACATTTTACGAGAAAATAAATGAATCAGGAAGCACTGAGTTTGCAGTTACTTATTCTGAAATACTAAATTTTGAAAGTAAAATGAAATGGAATTACTGGTTAAATGAATGACTGGTTCAACTTAAACTCCGTTATGTAAAAAAAAATTTCTTTCAGAAATATCAGTGTAACGCAATGCAAAAATTAGAAAAGGCAAGCAATTTACTTTTGATTACTGAAAAATTGAACTGAATTTACTTTAGGCAAATGAACCATTGGTTTTACTTATAAAATAACGTATAATAAAATACATACCAAGCCCGCAGAACGTCCACTTCCCTCACATGCTTTGAAAACTCACTCCCGAGGATTCTCAAGGAGTCTTTATATTTCTGTCATAGTGGATAACTCAACACTGTCCATATTCGCACGCATACCAGACCAGAAACTTATACATTGTCTAAGCACAACGGTTTTTACTTACGTAATAGATGGCATAAAAGAATTTTTAGAATATATTAGTTACAAAATTACAAATATACATATAACAGAGAGGCATTTATACTCATTGATCATGGCTTGGCTTTTCCTTTCATTTCAGTTGCTTTCAGAACATCAATTCTGTAAGCCATATTTCCCGTTAAACATTTTGCAAATTCGTTGATGACAGTCTAGTCTAGGAAATAAATTATGAATAAATTTTGAAAATTACACTAACAATTAAATATTTATTGGAAATTCATTCTCAGATTAGTCAGTTCCTGACTGATACAACTTCAAGACAACAATGTGACGTACACCTAACAGCTCGCCAGAATTAGGTAAAGCTAAACAGTAAGCGTCAGTGTGAGATATTTGTCAATCTTAAATGGTCCATTATAAATGAATTTTAATTTTGAAATCTCAGTATCAGTCTCGCTTGATTTCTCGTTCTCTTTAGAGAGAATGAGGTCGCCAATTGCAGATTTAACAAACTGCGTTTTCGCATTATGACGCCGTATTCGCTCTCGGCTTTCTTTTTCATTACCTCTAGTAAACGTTCTTTATCACCTCAATATCAGTACTAATCGCGTAGGAAAATCAGTTATCTGTTCGACCAAACTCTTAGACTTACGGTCTAATAGGATTTCCTACGGCGTCAATCCTGCAGATTCGTGCGTCAGATCATTCATAATCTTTTCAAAATCGTTTATATATTGGCCCATGCTCTGTGATTGTGGTGACATTACGTTCGGCAATATCGCCAAAGCTCGCGCATGTATCGTCCGCTGGATTTCTGGCTTGGCAGTAGGGCAAGATATGTATCACTTCAACCCCACTGCTTTCCATACCTTCATTCCATAATTTGGGAGTAAATTGTGCTCTATTATCGAACAAAATCACTTTTGGTTTGCCGATATGCACAAAGTAATCGTTTGCAAGTTTTTCATAAGCCGTTTTAGCTGTTGCCTTTCTTATCGGGTATAACTTAACGAACTTCGAAAAGGTTTCCAACACTACTAATATGTAGGCGAAATTACCTGAGGTTTTTGGCAGAGGACCATATAAATCCGTACGCACTAACTCTAGTACAAGGCCACGTCGTAAGCCCTGCACAGGGCCACGGTTTGTGCAGTTGGCCACTCTCCCCCTCTGACACTTATCGCAAGTGCAGTTGTCTGTACCTCATACATAACACATATCATAATTAAACTGCTGTGTATAAAGTTGCCAACTAGTCAATCTCTGGTGCTGTAAACGACAATCTTTGAGATAACTGAGCGCCTTGTGGGCCACATAAATCATCACTTTTCGGTCACGTAGGTAACATTTAAATTTCGTAAGACCCCATACGACTGCGAGACCTTCGTTCTCAGAAAACGAGTAGTTTCGCTCACTTTTTGTCAGCGTCCGACTTGCGAACGCGACCGTCCGGTGTTCCTTCTTCTCTCCTTCTCCCACCTCCTGGAACAGTTCTACACCTAAACTGTAATTTGAAGAATCCGTCCCCATCCGAAAAGCTAACGAAATGTCAGGATGGTACAATATGTTACTCTGCAACAACTCACTTTTGCAGTCTCTCAAATGAGGCCTGACTCTCGTTAGTTCAGGCAAATGGTATATTCTTCCGTAACCAGTTGTTTAAGTTTGGATCATTGAACGTTTGCAGGAAATTGGGACAGAATCCGCTTAATCTTACAAACCTTTTCAATTGTTTTCTAGTCTTCGGAGGTGTACAATTCTTTATTGCCTCTATCTTCTGTGGAGACCTTTAGTGATTCCTGGTGTTGTAATTACGTGACCAAGAAAATTTAACTCTTAATTCACAAACTCATATTTCTTTCGTTTCATTAAAACTTCGCGTAACGCACTGAAAACCTAGCCTGAAAGATCGCAATGGTCTTCCCTGGTCGCATTCGGCAAAAGCAAGTCGTCCATGTACACTGTCAGTCTGGAACTTAGGGTCACGCCTAGTACTTTACCGAGCGCCCTGATAAAGACAGACGCTGACATGTTCAGTCAGAATGGCACTACCTTATACTGGTAACACCTGCCTGCATACAAAAAAGCATTACATCTCCTAGACTCTTCCTCAGGAGCGGTCTGTCAGCAGCCAGCCGTGAGGTCGAGGCTGATCGTGACTCGTACATTATGAAATCTTTACAGTATCTCTTCTATACTTTCTGGTCCATCCATTTCACGTTGAACAGCTTTGTTCAGCATACGTACATCTATCACGATACTGACATTGCCATATCTTTTTCCTACTATGATCAAGGGATTGTTGTAGGGACTGCTACTCCTCTCTATAACATTCCAATCTAGTATTCGATCTATTTCTTGTTGTAAGGCTTCCTTTTTGGACAGCGGTACCGTGTACAGTCGTGCAAAGAACGGTTCGTGGAGTATCACATTTAACTTCCACTGATATCCAGTAACAAGCCCCGGTTTACTCGAAAACACTTAGTTTATTTCTCATAAATATGTTATACAATTCTTATTTCTGTTCGGGTTTAGCATTTGATACACAGTCCACAATACTCTCTAACTCGTCTGCCAAGCTATTGCCAACATTTACATTCCATATGCTGTAGTGTCCCATATTTCTGCCTAAACCAAACTGGACAGGTGATGTAACAATGTGAATAGGTTGGTACGGACTACTCACATCAGCTGTTTTATTAAGACACACAGTAATTACCGTCTTATCTTTTGCAATGCACATCACTGCTTTATTGTTGCAGTCAATTACTTCGTGGTATTTCAATAACCAGTCTAGGTCCAATGCTCGGTGCTCAAATCTGGTACGACGATAAACTCATCTTCAAATTCTCACCCTTGAAATTAGAAACATTCAAATATTTGATGGGATATGGGTTTGCTACTCTTTCCGGTGGCATCGATTAGTCTAACTCTCATTACGGGCATTACTGCAGCTCCTGGTCTTTCCCTTCACAAATAGGAAATTTTTCTGAGTCTAGTTCTTGGTTTTCCCATAACAACCGGCCGTGTGGCCGAGCGGTTCTAGGCCCTCCAGTCTGGAACCGCGCCGCTGCTACGGTCGCTGGTTCTAATCCTGCCTCGGGCATGGATGTGTGTGATGTCCTTTGGTTAGTTAGGTTTATTAGTTCTAAGCCTGATGACCTCAGATGCTAAGTTCCATAGTGCTCAGAGCCATATGAACCATTTTTTCCCATATCAAATCCTCATCCACATCGAAATCGTTCCAGAAAAACGCGTCGGCTCTGACACCGATAGCGGTTTATATGGTGGTTTTTAAATTTTCTGTTCTTGGAATTCATAATTTCTATCTCCCTGTCTTGCAGTTGTTGAAGCCGTTTTGACCAAAACACTGAATTTCTTCGATTAACGAACCTTGTATTACCAACGACTCGCAAACTGTTGCGTCAAGTAAATTTTCTTCGGAAAGATGGTTATCATCTTCCAAATTGCTTGGAGGAATGTGTTCCGTTTCTGCTTCTTATTCTTCTCCCGATCTCAGGCAACACATTCCATTCTAGTCTCACTGCATGATGTCAACCTTAACCGCGACATAATCTACGTGGCTGTCAATTAGTCGTACCTGGTTATCATCGGCAAAATCCTCTTCCCCTTTTTAGAAATTCCACTCGGTATTCTTTAGAACCAGTGTCGTTGGGGTTGGCTAATTTAATTACTACAACATTTGGACAATCCTGTCTCTTCGGTAGAGAGCTTTCCTTTTTTTCATAAACACTAATTACATACGGCTTGAGAAGCGTCAAATATTGTCCGCTCTCCCCATTAGCACACCTCTCATCCTCCGTAATTCTTCAGTTTGTTGTATATCCAACCGAAATGACCTAGCTACAGCTCCGCGAGTTCCTCGTTGCCCTGCGTGATATCCAATATCAGTTTCTTTAATTCCGCCGGCGAATTGCACTGTATTGGACCCTAAGGCACCATTGTTGTCTTACTGGTGGCAACCTCTTCCTCGTTGACCGGCACTCTATCTTCATCGTTATTACGGACAGTGAACGCTTTGTCAACTGCTGTTTCCCCCCTACCTGTTGTAACTGCGGGTGCGTTACTCGCTCTCTCTTCTTGCACATTCTCCCATCGCCCATTTATCAATCCGTATCTGTCATAGCGACGTTGCCTAGGCTTTCTTCTGGGCCACCAAGGTCTTCATACGCCCGGTGGGCCCCAAACAGTCGTGGTTAATTGTTTCAATGATTAAATACGACAGGCCTGTTTCTATCCAGATGCCGCAACTGCTGATTTTGCTCCTGCCTACAACCATTCTGTTCAGAACCAAGTACCACATTCACATAATACTGGACTCTGTCATTTCTACTATTGTTGTCCCCTCTATGAGTGTTATTGTTACAGGGGGGGAGGGGGTGAATTATTATTACGCGGCAGTCGTTTTCAGTATTTCCATGGCTATTGTTATTATAGTTGTTGCTTTTCTGGTAACTGTTGTTATTACCACGATTGTTAAAATTTTCGCGGTTATTCTGCCAACTGTCCTCATCTTCGACTTCTTCTAGGAACGCAGTAATTGTTCTGTAACTATTGCCTGTGTACCTCTTAGAATTATCCAGAAGCTTCTTCCACAGCCCCCAGACAATCTCCGATATCAGTGCGTCTATCACACAAATATTCTAATTTGTGGATGCAATTTCCACAAAATTGTTCCTTCGAGCAGCGAGAGTTCGCGAAGCAGGGTTTTGACACACGAAATCGCAGCATTCGCTCTGGGATTCTGCTCTGACCAATATTCTTTCAAGGACGCATTCTTAAATTCTTGAAAGCTCATGTTCACAATATCGAGATTTATGCTCCATCACTTAGCCTCGCCCGCTAGCACGTCGATTACACTAGTCAATAGCCATTTTGCATCTGGGATTTGATACATCAACTAGTATGTGTTTTGATGTGTAGAATTCGGCCATACCTTTCAAAATGTCTAGGACATACTATTTTTAAGTTTTTAAAGGTTTTTCGTTTTTCGTATTCAATATTTCGCTTTTTGCTGTTGTTCTGTTTTGATGGTTAATTCTTTGATTTTGATTTGCAGAGGAGAGCTAGAAGATCTACAGATCTTCAGTAAATGGTTGGTGTGTTAATCCAGTGGTGTGAAGGACATCCTCAGTGAGTGTTTCCTGTGAAAGATAGTGCAAACTTTTTGTGTTTAAAACTTACACTAAGAGAAATGGCAACTAGTAAATCTCTCTGATGTCTAAACTACCCCGACAACTTTTCTTATGTGTGTGTGGGATATTCACTCCAAAAGCCCAAAGAAAACCAATCACTGATTTGGTTAAGATGGATTATCAGTTGTATTTTGATTGTCCTGTGGGTGATCAAGATAAAAATTTTTAGCCCCATATTGCCCGCATAACCTGTACTACAACCTTGACTGAGTGACTGAAAGGAAAACGCCGTGCCATGCCATTCCGATGGTGTGGTGTGACCTTAATGACCGTTATTCAGATTGTTGTTTCTGTCTTACAAATATTTTGGGATATTCAAACAAAGCTAGACATAAAATAAAGTATCCAAATGTATCTTCAGTGCATTTGCCTGTGCCCCATGATGAGGGGATGCCTGTTCTTGTCTGTAACTTGAAAGCCACGGAACCAGACACCATGTCACGTGAATCATAAAATACTGATCATATAGAACAGTACTTCCCCCAGTATCACGACACTTCGCCTCAACTCTTTAATCAAAAAGAATTGAACTATTTGGTTCGCGAAAGAGCAAGCTGAACTCTTGGGGTCGAGAATTCAACAACGAAACTTTATAGCTCTAGGAACAAAAATTTCCTGTTTCAGATAAAGAGGTGCTTCCTTTACTCAATATTTCGATATGCAGAATTGAGTGTGTGTATGTAGAGATGTCAATGGTCTGACGATGCAGCTAGGAGTACAACATAATCTACAATAGTGGCGGCTACTTTCTGACTCGAGTAAATGCTACATGAATGCAGTAATACTACGTAATGGCAATGCGTTTCCATTGGTACCTTTGTCTTACGCAGTAGACATGAAACAAACTTATGAAACTATGGCTTTGCTGCTAGAGGCAATCAAATAAAAAGATCATGCATGGCAACTTTGCTATGATTTAAAAGTTGTTACACTCCTTACAGATTTACAGGCTGGATTCACGAAATAATACTGCTTTTTGTGCCTTTGGAACAGCTGTGACTCCAAGAACGGAGGAATGGCCTACAAGGAAGTCATATGTTCCTGGAAACGTAAATGTGAACAATACCTCATTGGTAGAGTCCTATAAAATCACTTTACCTCCCCTTCATATCAAGTTGTGCCTTATCAAGAACTTTGTAAGAGCTCTGGATAAAGGAGTTGAGGTCTTCAATCACCTAAAAAAAAGTTTCCCAAATTAAGTGAGGCAAATCTGAAAGGGGATATATTTGTTGGAACACAGATAAGGAAATTGGTGAAAGTTCATACATTCTTACCATAGGACACCGTTACAAAGACCATGGTAATCCTTCGATGATGGGTGACTACTGCTGGGATCTTGTTAGGGAGAGTGACGAAACAGCAAACAAAAGAAGAGCTCTGTCCGTCATCACATTTTACAATAACCAAAGACGATTAAAGGTGAAAATATCTTCTGAACTAATTTGGACCTTTTATTGGCATCACGCCCATATAAACATAAAACTAGTATTTATTTCAAACTTTCTGAATGTGTATTTTTGTTTGACTTAATTGTGTCCATTTTCGGTTTTACAATTTTTTGTTCGGCTGTGTTTCTACGAAATGTGATGTATAGAGAAAAACTGATTTTAACAATGTATTCAGCACGCCAAAATCACGTAAATCCACCCATTTACAAGCCGGGTGCAGAGAAAAATTTTAAATTTGTTAACTGTTCTTATAGCGTTAATTTTTCTCTTATCCGTCCGTGACTCAGGCAATATCATTTCGCAATTTTTAATGAAGCGGGTAGCATGCAATCCAGTTTTTTTTTAGAGGATCGAAACACTCCTCTTTCACTGAGATTTCAGTGTTATGTGTGTGGCATAACACATAGTGTTGCTTTTCTACTAATCTATTTTCTAGTTCGGTTGCTTTTGTAACTACTCGGGAAGTGGGATTTGCTTACGTTTCCACTTCCCTCTTATTCTCATCACACGTTGTGAATTGTTTCTTCACTCTACTATCCATGTCTGATACTAAAGTTAGCTAATTTGTAACCTTTTCTCTATCGTCTTCTTGCACTATCTCTACATTTTAAATTACTTTATTTTCAATAACGGTTTCAACAGCCTGTTGCAGTTTCTGTTCAGTTGTCTGTACTTCCGTCTCGAAAAGACTATTTGTGCTTTCGATTTTTGACTGCACCTCTGCCATGTCCTGCTCAAGATTACCGATTTCGGTATTACTACAATTATTTATTTCTTGATTTCACCTACTTTCGTGTTAACTACTCTGTTATTATTGTTCACACTCTTTATCGCTTTGGACTGAGGATTAATTGATTCGGATTGAGCTTATATTGTTTCCGACAGACCATTAATTTTAGCAATAACTGATTCGGACTGAGCATTAATTTTAGCAGTAATTGAGTCCGAATGAGCATTTATCGATTCAGACTGTGTATTAAATGTGCTGATGAACATGCTGAACAAATCGTTTATGTTTCCTGCTATCACTCGTTCTTTCTTAATGGTTTCCCCGTATCCATCGTCAGTGAATTCGGTTTTGCATTTTATTCCCAATTCCGCCGCATCCGTCAGTGCCATTTCCCCGTGTTCCTGAGTCTCAGCGGTAGCGTTTGTGCTGCTAGCCTCCGGTTTCCCAACAACGGGATCCGCTGCCAGCGTTCCCCTTTGTTCTAAGGATTGTTCCCCGTCAAGTACAATCGTATTATCACTTTCAATTGTGTCCATCATGTTGCCTGTTTTACTGATTAATGCAACTTTAGAAATTCTGTATCTTATTTCCACCACATACTACCACCGTGCGTGAGCAACTTTACTCGTAGCACAAGGGTGTAATTCGCTACGAATCTGCACAATGCAAAATTCATGCCACGACCAATACCAAACTGATATCGTCCTGTCATGTGTAGCCTCCCCCTTCCTACTCGGCCTACTGGATTGCGACATAACTGACCGTGATCGCATATGCCTAATGAAATTTTACAGTTAGTAAGGCTATCGTTACCGAAGGGAAAAAACGCCGGTTAGTTTGAGGAAAGTTTAAAACAGACTATTCTGAAGGAAGGATCTATTCAAAGCTTAAGCTAAATACAGATGATAATTTTGAAATGGATGGAATATAGTGCAATAGCTCACGAACCACATAGGGGGGGAAAGGGTATCACGTAATATTTACGACAAAAATCAGTGAAAACACAAAGGAATCTCTGATCATTGCCCCTCTAGGGCAATGAATCTCCGTCATCTTGAGAAAGGTGATGACAAACAATTTTAATCAAATAATAACTGGCATGGCAACAGAAGGGTGTCACGCTTTTCCACAGCACAAAAGTTCACGAGAAAATAAATGAATCAGAAAGCACCGAGTTTACAGTTACTTATTCTGAAATACTAAATTTTGAAAGTATAATTAAATGGAGTTACTGGTTGAATGAATGACTGGCTTAGCTTAAACTCTGTTATGTAAAAAAAAAAATTACTTTCAGAAACATCAGTGTAACGTAATGCAAATCTTAGAAAAAGGCAAGCAATTTATTTTTGGTTACTGAAAAATTGAACTGAATTTACTTTAAGCAAATGAGCACTTGGTTTCACTTTTAAAATAACAACGATAAAATACATACAAAGACCGCAGATGTGACTCGCTAAGCTAAATACAGAATAAATGAAAGTGAACACTTTTAATTTGTGCTGTATCTTTAGTTATTAATTTTTGCAGTGAAATTTTACTTTACGTTATTTAGCCTCTGTTATCCAATACAAGAATGAGCCGTTATTGTGTCAGAAAATTTATACTGAAACTGGATTTTAGCAAACACACAAACTGACGCAAACTTAAAAAATTGTCTATTTTTAGCTAAGAATTTTGTAAGTGAGTGTACAAAATTTCAGCTATGTATCTTTATTAGTTCTTAAGCCGTATGTACCACAAGATCAAGAGCGTGAGCTGTCGGGAAATTCAAGTTACAGTTAAAATTTCTCTACCCCGCATGTATAATACTAATACATCGCAGGTCCGTATTCATCTTATTTTTAATATTTCCTCCTCCCTTTTCTTTTTTAGACTGCTTATTTTATTCTTGCTTCTTTCGTAGGTTCGAATCCTGATTTTTCAGCTGTGAAGAGCCTCCTGCAGCCACTGGTACTTAAAGCTCTTTGCATATTTAGTCCTCCAGGCACTCGTATCATTTCTGTAGGCTTATACCGGGCACTGCACCATCACTGAAATATGTCATACAATCCAACACATGTATCTGCAAAGTATGTAATCTACCTGAACAGGTTCTGGTATATCTTTCCATACACAGTCGTTAAAATTCTCATTTGAGTTTTGAGTCCTACCATGTAAACATTTCTTTAATTATCTTGTGTCACTAAGAAACCTATATATAGTTTTCATACTTTCTATTACGCAAATGGCAAAGAATGTTTATTGTTGTAAGCATTATCATCAATAATAGCGCCCTCGTAGTCACACTATGACTCACTGCCAGGTGGACAGAGTGCATGACAAGGGTTGTCATCTGTCAACGTTTTATGAGAGAAGGTAGCCTTTCTCAAATGATATCATTTGTTTCCACGACTACTAAGGCAGATTTGGAATTTTTTGGTAGAGACCTAACACAATTATCACAACTAATTCCATCACTTCACTGTAAACACAAATGTTAGCAGCGAAAGGGTGACTGCACTTCTATATACGCAAACGTAAAGCAACCATGTCGTTTTCATATGTTAGCCAACATTAGAGACTAAAAATTTATAAAAACAAAAAAGTGAGAACAAATTCTGTTTTTAACACACACACAGGTGGTTACCATGTGTGCAGTCACTTTTAAGGTCCTTTAATTTTTGGATTCCCTTCTGTAAAACTTGCTTTAAGTAAGCTTTTTCTAGTTCAGAAAACTAAAGAGAATTTTTCGGAACGAAAATTGAGAAACATTGTGCTGGAAATGTTATGCATTTGGTTTCGCTTTTTGTCTCATCAGAACTCATGGTGATCGGAGTCTACTGATTTGACCATCAGCAAATACAAGTATATAACGAACAGTTTCTCTCTCTTGCAAGATCATGTTTCAGATGCATGTGACCTTATTTCGTATTTTCCATCTGCTATGATGTCCTATGGAGATATTAAGATGTTTAAGTCGATACTTGTATTTATCCACACCAGTAGCTTTACGTGTGTTGCCTTTTCAAACATTATATTGCACTTTTATATGTCTGGTCTTTGTGAATTTATTATATTGCATCTATTCCTTTTGTCATTGTTTCAGTCATGTGCCCCATATCATTATATGTGAATATTTAAGATTTTCTCCAGAAAAACATGCTCCACTCACTTTCTTTGCAGTTAATACAGTTAATTATTATGTAGTTAATTATGAATAGGCAGCAATTATCTTCAGTTAGAACTTCAGAAGACTTCACGTTAATTGACGTAAGTGAATTCCTTTGAGATATATGTCGAGAGCGATGGTTTATGGTAACCTTATATGAACATTCAGGTTTAGTTTCAAAATGAATGGCAGGCTTTCGACGAGAAGTTAATATCTAGGCCTGCAACAATCTTAATCCGAAACTCGTTGGACTATGCAAACTGACGCCTTCCCTATTTGGAATACTGCTATCGATACTGACAAGTAAATTATATTTGATATAAGCTAAAACCCTTTGTGAAGAATACCTTAGACTGTTTTCCACTTGAATAGCAGAAACCTTTAATGTGAATGTGAAGTAAAGCCAGTCTAATAGGATAACCCCGTAATCTGTATTAATAAGCAGCTTTAACGGTCACAAATTTCTAGGTGCATGTTGCGTCTCTAATAGCTTCCAGGGACAACGAAAGTTAGATTTTCAGTATTTGATAAAGTTATTCGCCGAAATTAATTTTTTAAATGCTGCCATAATCTATTCATTTAGAGGTATAATTCTACGTTAAGTGTTTAATATAGTAGTCAAATATTATACTTACAAATTGTATGCAGATCTTGAGACTGCGTAACTCACTGTGCACAAATTAGCCAGTCTATATTCTCCCATATTTGAAAATGAGGACACTTAGTGACTTGCAACAAATTTTACACACACTTTCAGACCTTCTTGAAACAATCTGTCGCTGACAGCCCCACAAAATAATAAAGAAATGAAGTCTGTCATTTACTAAATTTTCACCGTTCATGCAACAAAAATTTATAATCAGGCTTAACGTTTTTATGGATTACATCTTTACCACTACCTCTATTCGCAACAGAGTGTGCAGAAAGTGTACACGTAATCCACTGAACGTATCTCCAAAATCATACCATTGTATGTCACTGAATATGCCTCCAAAATCATAACACTGTTCGAAACAGTGCAGGAGACATAATGTCAGAAACAGTGAGATAAGAGAAAATCTAGCTAGCTTTCCTCAAAAGGATGTGTGGATTACCCAGACTCTACTCATCCAATGTTTCACAATAAGAGCGCTTGGCGACTTCCGCTACACTTTTAACATCATTTCGAACCTTTTCCTAACTTTTCTCGCTTGCAGTCCCGAAAAACAGTTTAGCACTTAGTATCTGTTGTTCGTATGGTATAACTTCATCATCGAGCTTTACACTTATTACCAGGTTTTTGTTTTGACTCTTTCTTTGGTCTAGATGTGAATAATCCGAAACTTTTACAACCAACGTAGTTAGGGCTTTGAGTCTTCTTTCAAATTGGTTTTATATGTTTAATGTCAATTATTTAACACATTATCATATTTGTAATCAGTCACTTCAAGTTGTTTTATACGCATACGAGTTCGGTTCTTTAAAGAATCTGGAATGGGAGTGAATGTTACTGGTTCTGGCTAATGTAGCAATGTACTAACGTGCGCTCTAACTCAAACCTCTGCAGAAAATGTGTACTGTGACACAAAATAAAGTGTTGCATAATATCATTAGTTTATGTATCGCTTCTAAACATCTCCTAAAGGTTTCTACAGAATTTCGTGATTACAGATCTTTACCACGTAGTGTATGGAGTTTCACTTCATTTCCTAGAATTGGTCATTAATAAGAAAAGTGTGCATTAGAAAGGCAAAATTCATACTGTAGTTTTATCAAGAGGCTTGGAGGAAGATTTCTGCATCCCATCTTGAATTTTCTATGATTTTTTTCAGATATTCCTGATGAAAACAGGATACTTTCTACAAAAATAACACGTTAAATTTCCTTTCATCTAAGACGGTACTGCCATGTCTAACAAATTAACGATGATATCTTAATTCAAAATAAGATGATTCTTTTTTCGTGTTTGGTTGATTTGCGCGTAAAAGGTTACTAGGTATTTTTTGAGGAAGACCGAAATCGATAGCAAATTGAAGGAATTAATAAAACATATCATCATGCACCATCATCTATTTGCCAAATGTTCGATATTTCTTTCGGGTTAGAGAGTGGAGAGAAAGTTAGGAAGGGGAATATTAAATTGGTACATACCTGCGTTTCAGGTGACCTATTCTAGTAAGTAGACGTTCCATTTCCTTGACAAGTAATTGTTCTCCATCTTTCTTTCTCTCTCATTTCATTCTCTTACCTATCTCTTTTCCTTTTGCATTATTATTGATGAAACAAACTTTCGATGAAATGTAATAGTATTTTCAAAATCTTGTCCGAGTCTACGGAATGTTATACACAAGTTTATGCCGAGTTCATCCGTGTTTTACAGCATAGATAACAATATAAATGTATGCGGTGCATAAATAAAAGAGTATTAAATGCCAGTCTTTAGTACGATGTCAGGGCTCTTTCACTGTAACGTTCATGTGATTTTTTATGTTATTGGAAATTTGCAGTGCCAGTGTTGAAGATTGTTAATTAGTGCAACATTTAATTTATTTCATTATAAAATTCGTGTGCTCCATATCTGCTGTAAAAATATCACAACAAAAGATAAAAGGAATATAAATTGCTACTAGAATATATCCCACTAAAGAGGCAGTTCACTCCGCCAGACGTAAGTGTTAATTAAAATGAAATCACCCATTCTCTGCCTACAGGGAACAAAGAAAGTATCCGTTTCTATTTGCTAAGCGATGCTTCCATAATTACTCTGAAATGGTGTAACACTTAATGTCGCAAACGCCTGAAACAAACGAAGGCTTTTCAGACTGGAGGTAATCACGTCGTAGAACATAGATACATCGCGGGTACGGCAGGAGATGCATCCTTTCTTTCCGTCAGTGCAACAGTCGCTCATTCACTTCAATGGAAACAAAAGAGTGCGAAACAAAAAGCTCTTCTCTGTGCGCCAAATGCATTTCTAGCACCTCTCCAAAGAAGTCCCGATTTCGACAAAACAATGCACCGTCCATAAAGCGAAAACCGCTGTAAATCATGCGAATGGGTAGGCGTTCAAAAGTTTCGCAAGCATGGAAGAAACAACGGAATAATACAAATGTTTACCGAATTCAGTAGCTCTTGTACGATAACGGTACAAGAGTACAGATTTGATGAAAATGACAATACATCTATTGAGTGTATAAGCGCTTTACAAAATATTGGCCCAAACACGCCGATAAAAGGTTGAAGTATGAAACACGATGATCATTCAAAATTTATGTAGTGCGGACGAGCGAAAGGGAGGGTGAAGGTGGAAGGTACACAAAACGTATCATGCATACGATCGAGCACGTCCGGATGGTAAATAACAATTACTTAATTACCTTGTCCATTATTTTTATGATGGTAAACTGCAGTGGTAGAAAGATAATTTCACAGAAACATCGCCAGCTTTAAGGAATTCGTTCATGGTAGCCTTGGAACTTAAGCTACTTCCACTCCTACAGGCACCAGGACGATGCCCAACAGGGCGTTACGTGATGAGCAGAATATCGACCTACTGGGAGTAGCAATGCTCCCTTTGTTTATGCGATGCAGTAAACTGATGCTCTCCAAGCGTTTCTCGGAATTAAATATTTTCCATCTTAAATGTCACAATTCTCCACCAACAAATTGTGTTCCTTTGTGGCATTTGTAACTTTACTGTGCCCTCCACTAAGAACAGACGTTGGCTAATAACTAACTAAACTTCGTTAACATTTTGAAGAGAGAAAGTAGCATGAACCTTTTGAACAAATTATATTTATCTTGGAGTCTTTATAGATGTTAATAAAATATTCTCGTGAGTGGTGTGACAATGTGAGAATGTTCAGGATGCAGTTATCTTCACCCAAAACCAAGACGCCGATCTCAAGAAGCTGTCATTTATTCCAGTGTCATTCATATTGTATCTAAGTATTACAGACAGATGGTTAACATTTTTTTCTGCATAGTTATAGCTATTTGTAGCATTTGAGATTAAAGCTGGTTTCATGGAATTTCAACGGAGACTGAGTGAGTTGTCAAAGAAGTCTTTCGTTGACTACAGACTTCTGTACTTTTTGCCTTGAAAATGCGAGGGACAAAGAAAACATCTCCAATGCGGCCACTTACATTTTTATTGCAAGTTTTTGTTGTTTAACAGTATTTTTTCTTACAAATCATTTTGCGGTTAATTACAACCATTAAATTAAGTTTGTAACTTCCTCACTTAATTTTTATTTAACACTGATTTGATTCTCTCCAACAAAAATCAAACAAATTATAATTTTTTTTTTTCGAAATAATAAAAATATATTACAGATTTGTTCCAGTAATTGTACCAGATGTATGGACGCTACCAGATAAAGCCTCAAATCAAATAATATTTTCTGTTAGTATTTATATTTTGTGTAGTTTCATGTGAAACAACTGTGCAACAAACCTACCATAGGAAATCAGACAAGGCTTTTCGCTTTCTGACATATTTATGTCATTATACCGATGAACACCTATTATTTCTTATAGTCTACTGAGCGAATTGGGGGTGTCACTCCACTATACAC
This sequence comes from Schistocerca piceifrons, assembly GCF_021461385.2. Taxonomy (NCBI): domain Eukaryota; kingdom Metazoa; phylum Arthropoda; class Insecta; order Orthoptera; family Acrididae; genus Schistocerca; species Schistocerca piceifrons. Next base: position 291,296,133 of record NC_060141.1, read on the forward strand.
CTGCAGAATTTCATGTTATGGGTGGGATTCTGCCAATATTACAATGCATTGTGCTATATGAGACACCTATTTTCAAAATCTTTTAAATCCATTTTTTTCAATAATATATTTTTTATACGCCGAAAGAGCGCGCATCGAGCTCCACAGCTTAGAACGTAAGTCCCAGTAGCCGCTGTTTCTATTATAAAAGTGACTCCATTATAACGATGATGGTCGCAGTTCCAGTAACCATTAAATCCCGACAGCAATAATGGACCTAAAACTCTATGGAAATCATGGAAAAAGCAAAAGAAGGAATACTGGGCATAAAAACGTTGACAATAAAATGAGGTAAGCTGCTGATTATTTTCGCTCACAATGCACCTGTGCTTGCTTTTTTACAAATAACATTCTAATAGCTAAATATATGTGGAAGATGTCTAATGTTCGTTGCATTTACCTTACCAGATATTCCAGCAAGAGATTTCCAAAGCGCATTCCAGCTTAAGGGAGGACCATATGAATGTGGACAACTTCCAATGCAATAAGTAAGAAGGATAAATCAGAAGTTCTATGATACACCTGACAGGCAGGCCCAGAATGATTTCATTCTTCATTACATAATCCTGGAGACAGTAAAGAGGAGAAGATCATCGGAAGGACTGAAGAACAAGAAGGTAACTGCTTAACACTTATTTCCAAAGATAGATAATGGGAGATTACAGAGACTCGGTGTCTGTAAAAAAATAATCATTGAAACATTTGCGGAAGGGTGAGATCGTGTTCAGAATCTGTGTAACCAGTTTCTGGAGATTGAAGTAACTCCAAGAACAAGAGAGGTGGCGGCACAAGATGAAGAACATTCACAGATAATATTTAAGAAGCGTGACCTTTCGATTTAGAAATTACACAAATATAAAAAAGAATACTTTGAGATACATCCGAACTATACATATTTTCGAAATGTATTTGATAATGACACTGATATTGTATTGGGATCTCCTACCTCAGGTGTCTGCTATTTTGGCTTATAGTCTAAAGAGCAACAAGAGCAGATTCGAGATCTCAAGGAGAAAGACGACTTGAAGGAAAAGTTTACCATGCATAAACTGAAAGCACACACATTTAACAATCAACTCTGCAGTGAAACAAAAGGTCAGAGAATAGCGAGCTTTGGTTGTCCAATGAATCTGATTCTCCCTAAGCTTCCTGATGAGTCTTCACCTTCCTTAAGATACTTTTTTTACGGTTCCACAGTTTGTGAGGAAACCTCTTATGATTCCTAGAAGAAGGACAATGCGTTTTGCTATACATTGTTAGAAAATGAATACTCCAAAGGCTCATGTTAAATTACATCATCAATTTTTCATAGACTGTGCAACAAAAATGTTGAAAATATCCATAGGCTGAAGTTACTAGCCGAACGCTGTGAGGAAAAATAAAAATCAAGCCATGATTGTCACTCTTTGTACTTAGTTTGATCAAAATTTTCCACAAATGGTGGAACATGTCAACCATATTTTTCCAGTTGTCAGCCATTCATATACTCCCTTCGATTTCGTTATGAAACGTCTATGTCATTTTTCATTTGCACCCATTATTTTAAAATGAAAATATTTCCAAAACCGGTATTGTCCAGATTGCAGTTCCAAAAGTCATTATAGTCAAAGTAAGATATTTATTTTAAATAAAAACATTGTGGTGTAATTTATTGGAAATATAGATATAAATCCAGAATACAAAATAAAATTATAATAAATAAAGGATAATAATAAAAAACAAGTACCAACTGAGTGACAAGTTTTTATCGTTTCTGAACATTTCTGTTACGTGGAGATAACGGAACATGGAAACGGCCAACTAATGTATCTCCTACAAAACACATCTTCCATTCATAAAAAAATTACCTCTACTAAAATAATCATAGAACTGTCGTTAGACAAAACCTTAAAAACTCATTTGCAAATAAATACTAACTACGAATGAAGTTTTGTAACAAAATCGCAAAACGTTGGAAAAAAAGTATACCAGTGAGACATCATTTTCTGTATTTTAAATAAGTCACTTTTCATTTTTCTTTGTTGCGCTCTGTACGAAATGTTTTTCTTGGAGTGTATTTCCATTCTTTTCTTATTATGGTATGAGGCTGTCATTTCTATTCTTATTCCATTTTAGAGGTGATTTTATTTTATTAGATATTCCACTTACATGGAATGAATAAATTCACTCTTCATTGTTGGGCTTGGTAGTCTAATGGCAGTACAAATGCCTGGCATCTGAAAGGTCATGTTATCAAATCCTAATCAGACCATGGAAATTTTCAGTCTTCGTTTTCCTAACCTTCACTTCTCAGTGATGTGAGACATCAGCAAAACCAACAAGTGATTCAGATTACATGTTAAACTGTAGATCGTCTTTCGCCATTGGAGTACTTGTGGTAAGATAGGAAAATAAGTCGCAGAAGTGGTACTCTATTCAAAGACTTGCATCCAGCCAATGCCATTGTATGTCCTTCATACCTGACATGAAATTTCGTTTAATCGTTCCAGCAAATTTCATATAGTTAGAGCTGCAGCTATTACATTTTAATTTAACTAATTCATTTAGAAAACTCATAGAAGTAAACAGGAGGATAACAGAGAAGTACTACCTATTGAAACAATGAAGCAAAAATTAGAGAAATGGTGCAATAGCTACAAAGGAAGTTAAGAAACATACTGTAGTACGCATGGGTACACAGGATTCCAGGAATAAAACAAAAGATCTATTACAAAATAAAAAATGTTTTAAGAGAAAAGTCTGCTTCAATTGATAAATTACAAATGACACTGGGAAGAAACTTCAAAAAGTGTCAAGCTTACTCACAAAAATCAGCAAGAACTATAGTACGATACAATCCAGTAGCACCAACTCTCAGTAGTTAGCACAAAATACATAAATAGGATACTCCCATAAGACCCGTTATTGATTTTAAAAGTTCTCCCACATGCCTCTCTGCAAAGTTCAGACATCAGTACTTGGCTGCATATCACAAACCAGAGACAACAGAAGTAAACAATATTCCTTTCAAATAATCCAGAAAATAACACACACACATCTCACTAACTGAAAAACTTATGTTTTATTATGGAAAAACATTTACACATCAACCTCACTTTGTGACACAAGTAACATGGAAAAAAACAGCAGCTGACAGAGAATCCAAAGTTCCAAAAATCATCACAGGAGAAGTAATATAAATCAAAAAGTAGTCACAGAGCTAAACTACTTTCAGTTATACAATTGTTTGTTTTTACGTTAAGGTAAGACACTTTTATGGAAGCCCAGTCTCATGCATATGACCAAATGAATTGTTTAATCATACCAAAAATAGAATTTTTGCAGAAGTGTAGTGGCACTACCATTTGGGATAGGAAAAGTCAGTTTAGGTGCAATATATCTGGGCACACAAGTTACAGCCAGGCGTGGGCCTGTTTACAGTGAGTGAGGCTCACCAGCAGTTGCGAAGTAAAATAGCAGCCACAGGGACATATTATGGCCAGGAAAAGTACACGCAGCAGTTTGAATGGTGCAGGTCACAGGCAGAAGGGGCCCACTGGCCAACCTAAGTGTTCTGAGTATGGAGTGGTGCGCTTAGCAAAACAGAGGTGCACAGCCGCATAGAAACAGGTGTTGGTTCACTAACAAAGCATTCAAGTGTGGCAGCTCTCCTGGACGGCGTGGTGTGTCACACCATCGGCTACACACAGCAGCAGATGGGGCGCCAGCGTTCCAGTCCACATCGGGTCGCTGGTTCGACACTCTGAGGGCGACGCAGGGTCCATAGCCAGCTGAGTCGGATGCCAGTGCAGCCCTGACATCGACATATCAACGCAGCAATACAAGGCCGACACATTAGCAGAGAGCCTGACGGGTCACTGAGGTGGTGTACACAGAATTGTGGGACCCAGTGATGCAGGCCGAGGGGAACACGGCACTGTAGTTGAAAAGCATAGACGAGTCTTAATATGGTGCCTTCTACCTCTTCCCATCACATTTGGTGTTGCTATTATATACGGTGTCAGAAGTTGCTGCTACAGAAGTAATACAAATAGGAGGAAGATCAAATAAGGGAGGTATGATACTGAATGAAAAATTTGACAAAACAGTGAAAGAATTAAGTCGAAACAAGGCCAGGGAGAATCGAACAATCAAGAGACTTTGAGCTTCAGATCTAGTATATAATTTTTTCTCATTTTAAGAATACATTTCACACATCATTAGCGCCCAGGGAGAATCGAACAAACACGAGACTTTGAGCTTCAGATCTAGTATATGATTTTTTCTCATTTTAAGAACACATTTCACACACCATTAGCACCTACTTATTAGCCTGATTAGAGAAATTCGCTAGTATTAGATTAATAGCTACCTCCTAAAGGTTAGAAACTCTGATTCACTCTCGAAACAATTAGCCTGTACTACATGTAGGATAACTATACGAGTATCCCTGTACAAGTCTTAATATAGTGTTCACACCGTCTTCATTGCCGTCGTCCATCACAGACTATCATTTCCATTACGTCGTAAAATTTCTATGCACATCACCTGAGCTGGAGTTCGTTATTAATTATGTCTCTTATCTAGTGTAACGTCCTCAGTCTACCGAAGTCACTAATTGTTATTGACTGTACATTTAACATGTTTCAATATCTTTGTTTCGAATGTCTGAGAGTGACAGGGTAGGTTATGGGGAACAATTTGTGTTAGAGACAAAATGTTCACTGATGTATCCCAGCGATGCCAGCCCTGGGATGACGAGATTTTATGAAACTGGCAGGGTCTGCTAACCAGGCGTGCTGCAGAACACAGGGTTAGCACGTAACATACCTCAATAAAACGAAAGAGTCATTACCTACAAAGATACCATCAGAATGGGTACCTGACATGTTGAAACATCCCCTTTGAACAATTTATACAATGACTGTGCTTAAACTGACATACAATATTTTTAGCGCAGCGCAATCTGACTTTCAAAAATCCCTACAAAAGAATGCCCTGACTAACATTAACCTATACGTTTCACAAATCACTTACCTCACAAAAATCTTGGTTACTCGAACTACTGCAATACAGCGAGCACCACTACTGCCATCTAAATAAAAGATTCAAACTACAGAAGGCACTAACTACTGATAGGGATAGTTAGCAAATGAAAGGTATTAATAGAGAACAAACAATGTATTTACCTTAATATCATCAAAAGTCTTAATATATACAGGAGTTCATAACATCCATTCTTACAAATATCAAAACTCCGCCATTTCTCTCTCCACATCCACCACTGCTGGCGGCTCATCTCCAACTGCGCAACGCTACGCGCTGTTCACATCCAGCTGCCGCTGCCCAACACTACAATGGCAGACAACAATGCAAACTAGCCACAGGCTGCACACAGCACAGCCAGTGATTTTCATGCAGAGCGCTACGTAACGTTGCCAATAAGAAAACATAAACAGCCTACTTACATAGCCCCCATGCTCCCCAAAAAAAATTTTACAAATTGTTTTGGGCACTGGTCAATACAGATTTGAAAAAATTTTTCATAATTACAGTAAGAAAGATAGCAAATGCACACACTTATTAATACAATGTTGGTCAATAGCTAAAATTTTCTCACAGTCTATAAAGACAGTCCTGATCATTCAGCACAGTAAAACTGCCGTTTCTTTTCTCAAAGTCTGAGCAGTAAAAGAAAATACACCGGAAGTAGTGGATTTCCATGCAGTCTTGAAGAAGTAGTGTTGCCCTTCCAACGGAAAGACAGTGCTGACTCTTGACATGCAGAAAGGTAATGGTCCACGACAGAGCAAACCCACCACAGATTCAGTCGAAGTTTTGAAGAATATTGGTAGGTAGGTCGTCACAGAGCAGACCCATTGTAGTCCTGGTAGAGATTACGGTATTGGTGGGCCACCAGAGGTGCAGACCCACTGTAGTCCTTGTACAGATAATGGTATTGGTGGGCCATCAAAGATGCAGCCCCAATGTAGTCCTTGTAGAGACGGCTAGCAGCCATCCGTTGCGACTGTGCAGGTGCACAATCACCATCGAAGAGTCTTGCAGAGAATATAGCAAGTCCATAAACCACCACTAGTGCACTCACAAAGTTTTTTTCTAATTGTCCTTAGAACCAGTAATGCTGTTAACCAGTCCCTTGCTGAATTATTAACACATGTCCAAACACTAACAGTCCAACAGAAACGTGTGCAGTGAAATGATACTTAATTTGAAGAACTGGTGTCAATTACAATATTATAACATGAGAATACAATAACAAAGGTACAAAATACATCATTAAAGAACATAACAATACAGATAACATTTGTAGTAATACAGGCTTTACAAAAGAATAAAAATATACATGCATATCAGTGTTACAAGAATTATGACATAAGTACATACATAAAGATCAGAATAACTTTTGAAACATCAACTTCACATATGAGCATTAAAACAAAACAGAATAAATAATGTCTAAGCATCTTTACAAGATAAATAACATAGTATTTGAAAAATTGTACAACATAAATCTTATTAGCTAAACACTTAAAGACAGGAAAAGACAAATACACAATGGTACATACACACATAGCAAAATAATACAAAAGGAAAGGACAGGGTTTGTTTTACTGCAGTATTTTGCATGGAGATCTCCCTTGGTTCATCATTATTCCCAAAAGTCCTATCTATACCTGCTTTCTGTACTTTTTTTCGTATAACTTCTCAATGCATTTCTTCCAATTCATTGCAACTCATTCTCTTATATAGTCTACCCCTCTTAAGCCAACTTAAATCTACTGAGCTCAGATGCTAAACTAAGGGACAAGGCAATGCAGCAGCATAAAACAATTAATACAAACAGCAATGAAAAAAAATGGAAACTGTCAAAGCAAGCAGCAGTAAAATAAATTAGCAGAGCAACTGCAATATTACAACTAATATAAGGTAATGTGCAGCAAACAAAAAAAAACAAATCAGTAGTAAAACTGGCTTCACAGAGTAATACAAAGTCAAATTAAGTAACACTATGCCTGGCAAGCAGCAGCAGCAATGCAAAAACTTATATCTAAGCATGACATAGCTCAAGCAGAAAAAATATTACACTAAAAATGGCCATGTCTAATACCTATGTCACATCTTAGTGTCTATGTAATTAAAGTGGTGCACCACAACAACTTATTGTAAAAAAAATATTACCATGTACTTGAAAAGAACATTATGTATGCAGTTACTGTTACTAGTCCCTTCTTATTGTTCTTTCCTTTCCAAGAGCTCCTTTTTTGAAGAATGTGGATCACAAAATAATTATTTAATAGATCTGTTGACAGTGTTCACATTAGCAAATGCATTTAATTTTATTTTATAAAACCAATGCTGCAACACTACTGGAAACCAGATATCAAATGAAATAAGCAATTATGCAAACCAATGCATAAAAATATCATTCAATAGTCATGTGACATTTCATAAGTTAGTAGAAATTCTCTCAACTCTCGTAGAAAGACACTTGTCTTAATTAAGTGTGCAGATGTAAGAATGTTTCCAAGTAATGAGCGTGTCGTATTTGCGATGCTTTCTACAAAGGAATGTCAATAGCAAGGATAATGGCCTCCCTTTCTTTTGTCCACCTAATGGCTTTCTTTCGTCAGGCGACAACCTCTCAGCTGGGCGCCCAAAACGCATTACGTCAAGGTCACGTACCTTTCTTACTGAAATATTTACGACAGCAGTTTTCGCTACAGTGACAGTCTCATATAAAAATATTTCACAGGTCAAGAATTTTGGTTACAAATCTGTAGAAACAAAATCCTATTGATATAACAGTGTCCAAAAAATTTTCGTCGGCATTATAATACATTCACGCATTTACATACATTTCATAACTCTTAAAGTACGATTCTTGGTTTCCAACAACCTTTTTCACAAACCAGAGTCCCTAACCACTACTCATTATTCCTTACCTTATTTGTCGACACATCTTCAATATTTCATCATAACACACGTAGCATAATCAAATAACTCATATAGCATCAGCTTATTGATCATAAACATACCGCAACAGCATAATACATATCATCATCCTACGGAAGGCACTAACTACTGATAGGGATAGTTAGCAAATGAAAGGTATTAATAGAGAACAAACAATGTATTTACCTTAATATCATCAAAAGTCATAATATATATAGGAGTTCACAACATCCATTCTTACAAATATCAAAACTCCGCCATTTCTCTCTCCACATCCACCACTGCTGGCGGCTCATCTCCAACTGCGCAACGCTATGCGCTGTTCACATCCAGCTGCCGCTGCCCAACACTACAATGGCAGACAACAATGCAAACTAGCCACAGACTGCACACAGCACAGCCAGTGATTTTCATGCAGAGCGCTACGTAACGTTGCCAATAAGAAAACATAAACAGCCTACTTACAATGTACTCCTAGTTGCAAACACGAGAAAATATCAGTTGTATAAGGGAATGTTGACAAGGAAAATTTGTGCTAAATTGTGACTCGAATCTTGATTTCCCACTTTGGCTATCCGTGCACTACTCAAGGCCACATCCAAGCTTCCGTATGTCGTTGTTTCTGCGTCACATACTATACCTCTACACCCTTTATGTAATTCCCATACAGGGTAGTATGTTTCTAACTGAAAGTCGGTGCCTGTTTTCAGCAGATAAATAAAATATTGCAGTGCCTGTGTTGTTGCATCCATGCAATCCATCTTTCTTCTTATCAAAACAGGCACTGCAGTATCTTATTTATCCGCTTATCTCAGGTGGACACTTTCAATCAAAAATGTCCTCCCATGTACAGCAATTACACAAACTGAGTACAAGCTGTGACACTGGAACGACGACATATGGAAGTTTGTGTCTGACCATAAGTCATGCACTGACAACCAAAGGGGTTAAGGTGACCACTCGTGTAAATTCATATTATCAACAGCAAATAAATCTCATGTATTTCATAATGGCTATAATTGCCACAGTGCCAGTGCCTTCAGAAATGCATTCATTTCTGAAGGAATATTACATCATACTTCTTTACAACACATGTACTGCAATGTCACATCAGAACAAGCATATCTATGTGGGGAAAGATATTTTAGAAGCAAATCAGGTACTTCCCGTTTCACACAAAGCAAATTACTGTATTACAGACAACACACTTTGCATATGCACGCAGCATAACCAATACAACTTGGTGTCTAGCAACCAGGAAACGTCAATGAATATTTTGCCTCGAGCAGCAATTTTTCCATGAGGCGATCTATGACCCATAGACATTTCACGCAAAGACTGAAACACCTACCGATGTTGAGATATGTGGCGTGTAATGTGTAGCTGTCGCTGATGCGGGGCATCATAAGATATGTCATAGCAAACTGCTATAATAAACACATGTGGACAGTTGCATATCCAAGAGTAATCAACGAAGTGAGGCATCATGGTTGCTTCATTATCATTGTATAGATAGGAATTGCCAATGACAGATTCATAGGACCATACACTTTACCTAACGTATTGTCATGTGATGTGTACAAGCGATGTCTGTTTGATGAGCTACTGGCACAGGTGATGCATATAACCAGTATCTACATGATGAGTTACTAGCACTATTGTTGAACATTTTCCTTCCTGAAAGACAATCAGTGTAGTTTGTGCATGATGGGGCACCACTCCATTTTCTAGAGATCATTTGGGAGCACTTCACCGCAATGTTTCATGGGTGATGAGTTGCTCAACTCTGTCCAGTAAAATGGCATTTTCACTCACCAAACCTCAATCTACTGGATTTTTGGCTATGGGGAAAATCGTTTGTGTAAGCTCAATACATCGACAATGCACAGGCTCTACAGGAGAATGTTACCAATGCATGTAATTAAATACAAATGAAACCTGGAACATGGTTTATTTTCAAAGAATATTCTTAAGAATTTGTTTTATTTACTAGCGATTCATCAAGAACATTAAACATTTAATCACACTATGTAAGCAAGGAAGTAGTTTCCATGGAGTAACTGATGAAATCGTAAACAAATTCCTTTTAACAAATGGGAATTTTATTCACTTTAATACTGCCTAAAAGCATTTTCTTAAAAGAAACATTTAAAATTATAATCAGAAAGTACCCTCTAAATATCAAAGTTACGGTTTATTCAGCGGCAGAAAGAAACAAGTTTTGATTGTATGAGCTTTCGGGCAGAGAATTTTGCCACTCCCTTTTGACACGTCCATAGCTATGACTGCTCACAAGAGCCTTTGAAAAACTACACTGGTGCAAATCTGCAACACACCAGATAACCTTAAACTAAGAGTTTTAACAATTTACACAAGCTCACAAACAATGCACCCCCTGTAGGAGGGATGGAAATGGTACAAAACACTAACAATTAAAATATTAACCTTATCACCGAAGGTGCAACTTGATTTTAACTTCTAAGAAAAGTTTTACAGTGAAAGGGTGGCAACTTTATATACTAAAATGTTCATTTAAATAAAAGCCCATGAAATTCGATCTTATATAAATTTATACAAGGTTGGCCAAACAATAGTTAAGATGCTCTACAGTACACAGATACCACCCCTCAAGATCATAGGCAATAATATGAAAGTTTCCAAAGATTAAAACATATTTCAGGTATTAGGCCGTTACACTCCAAGCAATAAATTCGTTAACACCACCCAAATCCGACAAATATGACAGAGGCAGCTACTAACGTATGGTAGACTGATAGGGAGATTGCCGAACAACCCGAACCGCAGGTTGCTCTAACCCGCCCCTACACCACAAGGGAAAAACGCACCGCCCAATTTATAAACAGCCACCTTCCCGCGGGTGGGCAAACGGAGAAGAATGGTGGGACGACCCCAAAGCAAAACGGCTGGTGACCTCACCAAGAAAACAAGTAGAATTTAATAAGAATAAATCAAACAACATATCACCAATCATTTAACTTCTAATAAACTGTAATTTCTCGAGAAGACCTAGCGCAGCACCCCCAAATCGCTCTCCCGAACCGTGCGCTGCCAGCCGCTTCAACGGACGAAGGAGGGTGCGCCGATCTCCCGTCTCACAGCGTCGCAGCTCGCACCGGCCAGACTGATGTCGTGGGTTGACTCCTGTTGCTCTCATGTCGACCGCGAAGTCACTACCCCTCGCTATACGCCGCGGCCCACTGGACTCATGTGGCGATCTCACACGCGCCGACGCTCAATGCGGACAAGTCATCAGTGTGCGACCGACCAACCAACCGATCCAACTGGCAATGACCACTGCCTGAGCAAACTGGAGCAGACTGGCGGCCTAATGCGCAGACTCAGATGCAGGAACTAAGACCCGACCGGGCAACCACTCGCTGAGTTCTCTTACTGGCAGGGTGGAAAGACTATAATTTTGCTGGCTTTAAAGGATGATCAGAACGACAGCCATACTAGCACTCCAAACGACAGACAGACACTAACTGCCTAACAAATGTGGACGAGAGACAGACTAGGAAGCTGGGGACGAGAGATTGACCCAGATTGACCGACTGGCGAGCTCATAGCGACCCTTAAATGCACGTGAACAGGCAACCCTTCCCCTTTTCCACCAGAGGGAGATACCAAAGGTGCGATTGCCACAGCAGCGCCACTGCCAGCAACGGAGACGCGACTGCTTCACACTACGCGCTGCCACACGCTCTTCAAAACAGCAATTTTTACCACAGCTCAAATCCAACTGTATACAAAAGAACGAGTGAGTCACTGTAAAGAATGGCTTAAAGATGTGTCAAGATTTGTGTTAAACACGTGCAGCACTGATATATATATATATATATATATATATATATATATATATATATATATATATATATATATATATGTAAACTTGTTCTGGCCCCTGACATGTAGGCTGCCCTGTAAAACAAGCCAATACTGTTTCCACACAACATGCCTGCTGTGAAGGGCATCCTATATACCAGCAGCTGGAAAACCGTATCTTTGCCCATATCTCCATTGTTACTGGAACGGTTATAAACCCCACAGTGCTGATACTTGTGAGGTTTGCCGTTTCAGTGGCAGATTCTTTTGAAATCTATCCAGGGGTTCGGGTGGACATCATGTACATACATACACTCTGCTTTATATTCGCAAGTCTGACTTGGAGTAAGAAGCAATTTGTCAGCGTTTATATATTAGTGGTGCGGCCCAGACTTATAATTCTAGAATTAACTTCTCCAGTGTGTATGATTGCGGTTTCTTACAAGCTCTCTCTGTAATTCCAAGCATAACAATGGCGCGTTTTAGTAATTACAAATACACCTGTGCCAACTATTGTATTTCTTCAGGCTTTCCCTGCGAGGCGTTGTCATGTCGATTAATCGGGTTTCTGCCGGTGATTCGAGTCTTTCCTGCAACTGCGTGACTCGCAGTCTTCTTCAGGTGCTGTCTTCAGGTGCTGTCGGTGTGGAACGAGTCCGGTATTTATGGCTACGTTGTGCTTAACGTTCCCTCTGCGGTCCACGTCGCGTCTGGCGCTCTGTCCGTGGTGTGCACCGACCAATATCAACAGCTGTAGACTGTTCCTCAATCTGCGGCTGTTCCGAACGCTGTGCGGGTACTTCGTGGTTATTATCCGTTGTCAGTATAGCTGAACTAAGTTATGAATGACGTCAAAGCTATGTTAGGCGTTTTATCTTTCGATTGTCGTCATTTGAGTCCTTCAGTGAATTAGGACGATCTCTTCCCGTGATGTGCCGTGTTAGGCGTTCCGTCCGAAGTTCTTGCCCCTTAGGAGCTGCTGAAATGTTATTTTCAGGCCTATTGTGTTCAGATTGCCGCTCGGGACTCGGAAGAACGTCCTCAGATATTTTGTCTGTTGTCTGAGGCATCATTTGACGTACATCCTTTGTTACATGTACTAAGGTGTTATCCCTAATTCCATCTTTATACTTTCTGAAGGAAACCAGCCTTCCAGAAAAGACCGTTAAGCAGCTACGGGCTAAAGAACCATTACAGCCAAGACTTTAAGGCTTGGCTAAAGTGCTGGAGAAAGGGGTTCCTCTGCGTCCAATAGTCAGCAATACTGGCGCAGCCACCTACCTCACTGCTCAACACCGTAAGAAGATGCTCTCGCCATATGTGGTGAAGTGTGCCCATCACATTCGCAACTCAGAGGATTTCCTACAACGCCTCAGTCATCTACAGATCTCGGCCTCTAACATTAAGGTTAGTTCCGACGTGTTCTTCTTCTTCACCCGCATACCACTGAACGGCTCACTTGAGTTGATTGGAGAAAAGGTGGAGGGTTCTCTCCTGGACATATTCACAGATACTGACCTCGACGTACTTCCTATATGAGGGTCAATTCTACGAGTAAACGGAAGGGGTGGCAATGGGCAGCCCTCTCTCACCGGTGGTGACCAATCTCTTTATGGAAACAATTTGAAGGGGACGCACTTACATCAGCCACAGATCAACCCAAATGCTTCTTTAGATACGTCGATGACACCTTTGTGATATGGCCCCATGGAAGGGAAAAGCTCCATGTTTTATTGGACCACCTAAACTCACGCCACCCAAACAAACTCGCCATGGAACTGGAGAAGTGGACTACTCCCTTTCTTAGATGTACTAGTTAAGAGGTAGCAGGTGGTATCTTCAGTCACGGTGTGTACCGCAAACCTACTCACACCAACTTGTACCTGCAAGCCAGCAGTTGTCACCACCTGGCACAGAAAAATGGTGTACTCAGAACTCCTGTTCACCAGGCGCAAACTATGTCAGGTCTGGATAATTGGGAGACGGAGATAGAACATCTACAGTCTTTGTTCTACAAAAATGGATACACTTCACGAGATGTTCAAAAGGCACTGTGTCCTGTTTTCCCACCAGAGGTTCCTGAAGAGGTACAAGAAGAAACGTGAAAGGTGGCATATTTGCCATGAGTTGAGCCGATATCTGCCAAAGTCAGCAGAATTCTCCACAAACATAACATTAAAAACGTGTTCCTTCCACCCACCAAGATTAAGGCTCTGTTAGGGAGTGTCAAGGATAACCTGCCTCCACAGAAACAGGGAATTTACCACGTACCAAGTGTATGTGGTATGGCATACATCGACCATATGACCAGGGCCATTGATATCAGGTGCAAAAAGCACCAATGGCCCCCGACTGAGACAGGCAACCAAGTCAGCGATTGCCGAGCACTGTTGATAACTCATTCATTCTACGAATTATAATGAAGCCAAGATTTTAACACAAACACCGAGATGCTGGGATAGCGTCATCAAAGAATCTATTGAGATTTATGTCGGGGAGAATCTCATTAACTGGGACATCGGTTTCCAGGGGAGCTCGGCTTGGAACCCAGCACTCGATCTTCTGAAGACGCAACGGAGGCAACGTCCAGACACCAAAGGACGCAAGTATGAAGATGGAATTAGAGATAACAGCCCAATGCAGGTAACAAAGGATGTAAGTGAAATGATACCTCCGATAACATACACAATATCTGAGGATGTTCTCCGAGTCTCGAGCGGCAATTTGAACACAATCGGCCCGAAAATAACACTTCAGCCGCTCCTGGAGGCAAGAACTTCGGACGTAACGCCTAACACGGCATACCACGGGAACAGGACGTCCTAATTCGTAGGAAGACTAGAGATGGGTGAAGTCATTCATCCTTGGGAACTAGTTCCCTGGTGATCGCTCTTTTTTGAGAAACGTTCATTTTTACTCGTTCACCGTTCACTGTGCTTCGTGCTGTGGTTCTTATGAAAAACTGAAAATTAGTAGCATACGTGAATGAAGGTGGAAGGCGCCAAGAGAGGGCACGTGCCTCCCCTCTGGAGTTTTTTTTTGGTCATCAGTCTACTGACTGGTTTGATGCGGCCCGCCACGAATTCCTTTCCTGTGCTAACCTCCGGAGTACAGAGTTTTTATTCTTAACAGAATTCTCACACACTTGTAATTTTCATGATTCTGCAAAACATCTCGATTAGCCAACTACAGCTTATGTGGCTGATCACAGCAAAATAAAATAAGGTGAAGCACGAAGAACCGTCCCCGAGTACAGACTGCTCGCCAATTACGCACGATTTGTTAACCGCTACGAGCAGAATAGATAAACATGTAATAATCACGCAGTGACAAAATGACAAATAAGCTAAAGCAAACAAATTACCTGAAAAGATGTATTACATATCACGTCATTTTAATGTAATTTACGTAATTATAAAATTCATTTTAATTACCGGCCGTGGACGTTGAATAGAATACGAAAAGAACCAGAAGTTCACAGTTCAAAAAAGATTTGAAACAGATCTAGAATGGGAGTGCGAATCGAACGAAACGAACAACTCAACACTGAATAATGAGGAGTCGGCAGTGGAACTGCGACGAGTGACCACGCGAAGAAGGACGAGTCCGGCCGAGCGAGGCCGCGACCGAGAAAGACGGGAACGAGATCGAGGCTGGAACGAGACCGGTCGACGTGCTATTCGGGAACGAGACCGACCGTTTCCCGTTCCAGGGAAGTATAAGTAGAAAGCCGCGACCGAAGTGAACTACGAAAGAGCGTTCCTTAGAATTTGTTCCTCGCTCGTTCCGTTCATACTGGTGAACCGTTCCTTTGGACCCGTTAGTTCGCGAACGACCCACGTCTAATTAGGACTGAAATGACGACAGTCGGAAGATAAAGCGTCTAGCACAGCTTTGCTTTGACGTCATTCAGTACTTAATTCAGCTACACTGACAACGGATAATAGCCATACAGTATGTGCACAGTGTTCGGAGCAGCCGCGGCTAGAAGACACGCTACAGCCGTTGCTGTTGGTCGGCGAAGACCACGGACAAAGCGAGGAACGCCACCACAACGTAGCCATAAATACCGACTCGTTCCACACTGGAATCAGTATAAAACAGCACTTGAAGAAGACAGCGAGCCACGCAGTTGAAATATCGTGCAGGAAAGATGCAAATAACCGGCAGAAACCCAATTAAGCAATATGACAGTGACGCAAGTAGTCTGTTGGACTCTTGGGAGACTAGGATGGGACAATATACCCAAAATGCAAGAAAATCGAAGACGTCTGGGCAACTCAAACCCAAAATCAAATCTTTATTTCATACAACCAACATTAACACGCTACTAAAGCCAGGTTAGTTCTAGAAATTAGGAAAAATATCTGCAGAGCAAAAATTAAAATTTTATGCATGCAAAAAACAATATTGCCAGACCAGATTTCAGAAACAAGAAACAGTTCAAAAATGAAACAGATGAAAAGGTGCTAAAATATCCTCTCCATCTCGGTTTTGTTTTTTCATTTTCACAAGACATTGTTACCTCACTAATCATGGCTCATGGTGGCTCATGGTGGCTCATGTCGGTACCAATGACATGTGTTGCTTTGGATCAGAGGAGAGATTCTCTCTGGTTTAGGGCCTCTAGCGGAAATGGTAAAGACGTCCAGTCGTGCTTCCGAGATTAAGGCGGAGGTCACAATCTGCAACTTCGTCGATGGAACCGACTGTGGTCCTTCGGCGCAGAAACGAGTGGAGGGTCTGAATCATAAGCTCAGGCGTTTCTGTGACCGTGTAGTCTGCAGATTCCTTGACTTGCGCTATCGGTTGGTGCGTTTCCGATTTCCACTTAGTAGGTCTGGGGTCCACTACACACAGGGAGCGGCTACACGGATAGGTGTGGAGGGGGGGGGGGCTGTGTGGAACGGACTAGGTGGTTTTTTACCTTTGAGGGGCTTAGTAAACCAGAGAAAAGGCGTCCGTCTAAAAGGGGACAGGTAAAACACAGTAAGGTAATTGTAGAAACGATCGGTATTATAGTTGTAAATTATAGTAGCTGTATTGGGAAATAACCAGGGCTCCAAGCCCAAGCACTTAAGCTCAAATAGTTATAGGTACATAAAGCTGGCTAAAGCTGGAAATAAGTTCAGCTGAAAATTTTTCAAACAATCCAAAAAGGTTCAGAAAGAGTAGATTAAATACAATTGGTGGTGAAGTATTTATTGCTTTCAGAAGTAGTTTGCCTTGTAGTGAAATTGCAGTAGATAGTTCCTGCGAAGTAGTATGGATGGAGGTTATACTTGACAATCGGACTAAACTATTAATTGGATCGTTTCACCAACCCCTCCACCCAGAAGATAAAGTTGCTGATCAGTTCAAAGAAAACGTGAGTCTCATTTCAAAAAGGTACCGCTCTCAATCATAGTTGGTGGTGCCTTCAATCTACCCTCGATATGCTGGAAAAGTTATACGTTTAAAGCTGGTGGCTGGCATGAAACATGATCCGAAATTGTACCGAATGCTTTCTCAGAAAATAGTCTTGAACAGTTACTTCATGAGCTCACTCGAAGCGTAAATGGTTGTGTAAGCATACTTGACATCTTAGCAACAAATAATCCTGGACAAATATGCAGTATCGTGACGAATACAGGCATCAGCAACCAAAGGACAGTTGCTGCTAGGCTGAATATCGTAATACCTACAATCATCAAAAAGAAACTCAAAGTATATCTATTCAAAAAAGCTGATAAAAATGCTCTTAACGCCTTTTTAAGAGACAGTCTTCACTCCTTCCGATCTAATCATGTAAGCATAGAAAATGTGTGGAATGATTTCAAAGAGATAGTATCGACGGCAACTGAAAGACATATACCACACAAATTAATAAGTGATGGTGTTGATCCCCCATGGTACACAAAATGGGTCAGATCGCTGTTGAAGAGGCAGTGAAACAACGTGCAAAATTTAAAAGAACGCAAAATCCCCAAGATTGGTAAAGTTTTGCAGAAGTTCGAAAAATAGCGCGTACTTCAATGCGAGATGCACTTAATACCTTCCACAACAAAAATCTCTCTGAATCTGGCAGAAAACCTAAAGATATTCTGGTCATACATAAAGAACGCCAGTAGTAAGACTCAATCAATACCAGCACTGCGCGATAAAAACGGTAAAGTTACTGATGACAGTACCACTAAAGAAGAGCTATTAAACATGGGTTTCCGAAACTCCTTCACCAAAGAAGGCGAAGTAAATATTCCTGAATTCCAATAAGGATCAACCGTCAAGATGAGAATCATAGAAGTAGATATCGTCTATGTACCTAAGCGGCTTAAATCACTCAATTAAGGCAAGGCATCCAGTCCAGAGTATGCTGATACAATATATCCATATTTAGCAATACAGCCACTCGTTCGCAGCAAGATCCATACCTAAACACTGGAAATTTACTCAAGGCACACCTATCCCCGAAAAGGGAAGTAGGACTTTATCACGAACGTAGATTTGCAGTAAGGTTTTGGCACATATACTTTGTTCGAACATCATGAAGTACCGCGAAGAATGGGAGATGTCAAATTGATTCCACAGTTTTAGATTTCCAAAAGGCTTTCGACACCGTTCGTCACAAGCGTCTTCTAAACAAACTGTGTGCCCTAGGAATATCGCCTCAGTTGTGCTACTGGATTCTTGATTTCCTGTCAGAAAGGTCACAGTTGGTAGTGTGGTGTCACCGCCAGACACCACACTTGCTAGGTGGTAGCTTAAATCGGCCGCGGTCCATTTAGTACATGTCGGACCCGCGTGTCGCCACTGTGTGATCGCAGACCGAGCGCCACCACAAGGCAGGTCTCGAGATACGGATAGCACTCGACCCCAGTTGTACGACGACTTTGCTAGCGACTACACTGACGAAGCCTTTCTCTCATTTGCCGAGAGACAGTTAGAATAGCCTTCAGCTAAGTCCATGGCTACGACCTAGCAAGGCGCCATTAGCCTTACATAGTTTGATAGTTATCGTATGAAATGTCTCATCAAGAACGTTGTAAACCAACAAAGAACAAAAGTTAAGTATTCGAGGAGCGGCATACTTTTCTTATTAGCCTTCAATAATTATCCTGTTCCAGAATTCACGCCAGTCGGCGTGTGTGTACGCGTGCCTTTCTTTCGGCTACCCGTCACTGTGGACTGGCTGCCTTGTCAGTCCACTACAGGTAGTAATAGACAGAAAGTCAATAGTGACACAGACGTAATATTCAGCGTTCCCCAATGCCCTCTGTTGTTTCTGATCCATATTAACGAAGTAGGAGACAATCTGAGTAGCCGTCTTGGATTATTTGCAGATGATGCTGTCATTTACCGTCTTGTAAAGTCATCAGATGACCAAAACTAACTGCAAAATGACTTACATAAGATATCTGTATGGTGAGAAAAGTGGCATTGACCTTGAATAAGGAAAAACGTGAAGTTATTGATATGAGTACTAAAAGAAATCCACCAAGTTTCGATTATGTGTTAAGTGACACAAATCTGAAAGCTCTAAATTCAACTAAATACTTAGGAATTACAATCACAAATAACCTAAATTCGAATGATCTCATAGAAAATGTTGTGGGTAGAGCAAACCAAAGACTGCGATTCATTGGCAGAACACTTAGAAGGTGTAACAGGTCTACTAAAGAGCCTGCTTACATTACACTTGTCCATCCTATTCTGGCGTATGGCTGTGCGGTGTGGGATCTGCATCAGGTGGAACTGACTTATGACATCGGAAAAGTTCAAAGAAAGGCGGCTCGTTTTCTATTATCGCAAAGTAGGGAAGATAGTGCCACACACATGATATGTGAATTGGGGTGGCAATCATTAAAACAAAGGCGTTTTTCTTTGCTATGGGATCTTCCTATGAAATTTCAATCACCAGTTTTCTCCTCCAATTGCAAAAACATTCTGTTTGTACCCATCTACGTACGCAGACATGTCATCACGATAAAAGAAGAGAAATCAGCCTCACTCAGAAAAATATAAGTACTCGTTTTTCCTGCACGCCGTTCGAGAATGGAACGGTAGAGAGACAACTTGATGGTGGTTCATTCATCCCTCTTCCAGGCACTTTACTGTGAATAACAGACTAATCAGGTAAATGTAGAATCAGTGTAAAATAATGTACAAATAAAACATAAACTGCACACAAATCGCTCAACCCAGAAATAAAAAACTAGAAAAAGTAAATAAATAATGAGAAGCTGCAGAAAATATAATGCCCAAAATTTCATAAAATGTTGTGGAAATTGTAATAGGTGACTTTAGGTCATAGCTAGGGAAAAAAAGAACATTTGGGAAAACGATTGGTACAATTCTGCACATAATTGAACGAATCAAAATAGAAAGGAAACTTGTAGAATTGGGTATCTAACTTGTTTCCACATCATAAGGATATTTTAAGTGCTAGATTAGGCAAAGTAATACATATTACCATAGCAAACTAAATAGCTGGAGTAAAAGTAAAGTCCAAGCCCAAAAATTCAGCAAAAGGATGACATGATGAAAGTAATAGAATCTATCCACTACTATTACTAAGTGAACAGGGCAAAATACAAGCACAAAATTTCGAATAATTCAAATGCAACTTTTTAAAATTGCCCAAAAGTAATTTGCAAATGTGGAAAAAATACTTTTGGTGAAATGAAGACTGCGTACAGGCAATAAAATCTCGATAAAAGATACTGAAAACAAGGAACAGTAACAAGTGAAAAATATCTGTGACTTCTGGCTCTAAAATAGAAGACAAGCTTAAACATTAGTTACACAAACTAAAAGACAGAATTAAAGCATTCAGTTCTCTTTATAAATACTTCCAAAAAGCAACACCTAGATAGTTTGTAAAAGTTTTAACACTAAGCTGTTTATGTAGCAGCACCAAAATCTCTTGAATGAAAGTGGACAAATATCTCTTAACAAAAAAAGTAAACAGCAAAGCTTCTAAACTGACCTGAACCCACCCCAAGGTTCCCAAGAGAAATTCTCCTAATAAAAAAATTCAGATTCAGTAGCACAAAATAAGAAAGAAACATTTCATCAAATTAAAAGGCTAAAAGATAACATGTTGAAGAAGGAATTGTGGCAGAACTCTCGAAATCAGCTGACCCAAGACCTTAATCTTGATCATGCCAAACAATTGTCAAATAGAAAAATTCTGGATAACTGGAAAATTACATTGATACATCCACCACATAAGAAGGCAGCCAGCTGATTGCCAATGTTGTGGCTCTAAGTCACAAGGTATGTGTGTTTTTAACAGTGAGTTTGTAAATATAGCAGCAAAAATAGGTAGAAATGGTTCAGTAAAAGAAGCAAGACAACATAGTAAAAACATTATTCTGTGAAAAGTAACTTCACAGAAGGTAATAAATTAATAAACGTTGTCAAAAATAGAATCGCCTATGCTGTTGATGGAATTTTAAACATAGTCTTGAAACGTTGTTCTAACTTCTTTAGCTGTACACAGAAAATATTTTCAAACACTTTAAAATATGACATTTCTCAACCTCAACGCAGGAAAGGTGACAGGAAAGACTTACATACATTTTCCTCATTTTCTTCCACAATATTTGAAAAAGAAATGTACTCAATGATAGTTTTGCATTTAACTAGAAAGCATTTACATAGCACACCACAGTTAGTACTCCAGAATTACTTATTCATTCACTCACAGAAAGTTGTTAAATAATAAAATATCAGCAGTTAGTACTTTTTGTAAGCTTTCCAGGGCACTTACCTATGTAGGTCCTAGTACTCTCTTAGAAACATTTAAGTTTTGTGGACAGAATAACTTTACGAATAAGTGGGTTAAATCAAACGTACCACACATAATGCTTAGCTGTGTGCTGAACAACATAAATAATGTTTGGTGACTGGGGAGTGGGAGCAGGGTGGCGGTAATCATGAAGGAAATGCAACAGTATTTAGTTTAGGGGACATTCCGGTTCCTTAGTGGTATGTGTTAAAGAGTTTTTCTTAACATTAATTTAGCAGAACAGATAGTTTCTGCAGATGAGATTAGTTTTATAATAAATCCCATTAGGGAGAAAGGAACAGAAGAATCCCATCATGATTTTTCAAAGAAGGGCCACTCTGAAAAGGACTCTCCCTAAATTTTGAGAAAACAGACATTGCACCCCTTGAATAAATTGGTAATGAAAAGCTGCACATAACGTCAAATTACGTTTATTGTCTTGTGGAAAATCTAAATAAAGCAAAAGTTACAGTATAAGTAGTAGAGATGAAAGAATGTTAAGTAGGATCTATACTGAGCAAAGAAATTAGACTAGTAACAGAAGAATTAAGGCAGTAATAAATGAAGACAAATTGACTTTGAGAGTGTTTGTGATGAAATAAAAAATGTAGACAAATAGTGACTCAGCTGGAATATGTTTTAGAAGATGAAAATTAACCTGTAGCAAATGCTGATAATTTTGACATGTCTAATACACTTAGGAAAATTCACTTATGCAGAATTTGTATAGAATTTGATGTTTTCAGCGAAGCAAATGGTTTTGAAGGGGAGATAAACCGTTTTCTTGCTCTGAAAAATGACTATGTCTGAGAAAAATAAAATAAGGTATTTGAGTAGTCAGTAGCAGATGAATTTCACCATTAAGAGCAGAACATTATCAAAACCTATCACATGTAAGAAAATCAATCAGAAAAAAGTCTCCAACACAACTACAACTTGACTAGGGGAAGAAGTATCTTAAAGAATTTTATAAACAGCTTAAGAGTAATTAGGAACAACTTTTTCACAATTAATATATTATGATGTTCGATTATTATCAGAGAGTTCACAATTGCAAGCTGGGAAAGAGTACACGAAGCATGTGTAGGTAGATTTCATCTACATCTACATCTACCTTTATACTCCGCAAGCCACCCAACGGTGTGTGGCGGAGGGCACTTTACGTGCCACTGTCATTACCTCCCTTTCCTGTTCCAGTCGCGTATGGTTCGCGGGAAGAATGACTGTCTGAAAGCCTCCGTGCGCGCTCTAATCTCTCTAATTTTACATTCGTGATCTCCTCGGGAGGTATAAGTAGGGGGAAGCAATATATTCGATACCTCATAAAGAAACGCACCCTCTCGAAACCTGGCGAGCAAGCTACACCGCGATGCAGAGCGCCTCTCTTGCAGAGTCTGCCACTTGAGTTTGTTAAACATCTCCGTAACGATATCACGGTTACCAAATAACCCTGTGACAAAACGCGCCGCTCTTCTTTGGATCGAGTGTCTTGTAAGCCACCTCCTTTGTTAATGGACTACATTTCCTAAGGACTCTCCCAATTAATCTCAACCTGGTACCCGCCTTATCAACAATTAATTTTATATGATCATTCCACTTCAAATCGTTCCGCACGCATACTCCCAGATATTTTACAGAAGTAACTGCTACCAGTGTTTGTTCCGCTATCATATAATCATACAATAAAGGATCCTTCTTTCTATGTATTCGCAATACATTACATTTGTCTATGTTAAGGGTCAGTTGCCACTTCCTGCACCAAGTGCCTATCCCCTGCAGATCTTCCTGCATTTCGCTACAATTTTCTAATGCTGCAACTTCTCTGTATACTACATCATCCGCGAAAAGCCGCATGGAACTTCCGACACTATCTACTAGGTCATTTATATGTATTGTGAAAAGCAATGGTCCCCTAACACTCCCCTGTGGCACGCCAGAGGTTACTTTAACGTCTGTAGACGTCTCTCCATTGATAACAACATGCTGTGTTCTGTTTGCTAAAAACTCTTCAATCCAACCACACAGCTGGTCTGATATTCCGTAGGCTCCTACTTTGTTTATCAGGCGACAGTGCGGTACTGTATCGAACGCCTTCCGGAAGTCAAGAAAAATAGCATCTACCTGGGAGCCTGTATATAATATTTTCTGGGTCTCATGAACAAATAAAGCGAGTTGGGTCTCACACAATCGCTGTTTCCGGAATCGATGTTGATTCCTACATAGTACATTCTGGGTTACCAAAAACGACATGATACTCGAGCACAAAACATGTTCTAAAATTCTACAACAGATCAACGTCTGAGATATAGGTCTATAGTTTTGCGCATCTGCTCGACGACCCTTCTTGAAGTCTGGGACTACCTGTGCTCTTTTCCAATCATTTGGAACCTTCCGTTCCTCTAGAGACTTGCGGTACACGGCTGTTAGAAGGGGGGCAAGATCTTTCGCGTACTCTGTGTAGAATCGAATTGGTATCCCGTCAGGTCCAGTGGACTTTCCTCTGTTGAGTGATTCCAGTTGCTTTTCTATTCCTTGGACACTTATTTCGATGTCAGCCATTTTTTCGTTTGTGCGAGGATTTAGAGAAGGAACTGCAGTGCGGTCTTCTTCTGTGAAACAGCTTTGGAAAAAGGTGTTTAGTATTTCAGCTTTACGCGTGTCATCCTCTGTTTCAATGCCATCATCATCCCGGAGTGTCTGGATATGCTGTTTCGAGCCACTTACTGATTTAACATAAGACCAGAACTTCCGAGGATTTTCTGTCAAGTCGGTACATAGAATTTTACTTTCGAATTCACTGAACGCTTCACGCATAGCCCTCCTTACGCTAACTTTGACATCGTTTAGCTTCTGTTTGTCTGAGAGGTTTTGGCTGCGTTTAAACTTGCAGTGAAGCTCTCTTTGCTTTCGCAGTAGTTTTCTAACTTTGTTGTTGTACCACGGCGGGTTTTTCCCGTCCCTCACAGTTTTACTCGGCACGTACCTGTCTAAAACGCATTTTACAATTGCCTTGAACTTTTTCCATAAACACTCAACATTGTCAGTGTCGGAACAGAAATTTTCGTTTTGATCTGTTAGGTAGTCTGAAATCTGCCTTCTATTACTCTTGCTAAACAGATAAACCTTCCTCCCTTTTTTTATATTCCTATTAACTTCCATATTCAGGGATGCTGCAACGGCCTTATGATCACTGATTCCCTGTTCTGCACATACAGAGTCGAAAAGTTCGGGTCTGTTTGTTATCAGTAGGTCCAAGATGTTATCTCCACGAGTCGGTTCTCTGTTTAATTGCTCGAGGTAATTTTCGGATAGTGCACTCAGTATAATGTCACTCGATGTTCTGTCCTTACCACCCGTCCTAAACATCTGAGTGTCCCACTCTATATCTGGTAAATTGAAATCTCCACCTAAGACTATAACATGCTGAGAAAATTTATGTGAAATTTATTCCAAATTTTCTCTCAGTTGTTCTGCCACTTATGCTGCTGAGTCGGGAGGTCGGTAAAAGGAGCCAATTATTAACCTTGCTCGGCTGTTGACTGTAACCTCCACCCATAATAATTCACAGGAACTATCCACTTCTACTTCACTACAGGATAAACTACTACTAACAGCGACGAACACTCCACCACCGGTTGCATGCAATCTATCCTTTCTAAACACCGTCTGTACCTTTGTAAAAATTTCGTCAGAATTTATCTCTGGCTTCAGCCAGCTTTCTGTACCTATAACGATTTCAGCTTCGGTGCTTTCTATCAGCGCTTGAAGTTCCGGTACTTTACCAGCGCAGCTTCGACAGTTTACAATTACAATACCGATTGCTGCTTGGTCCCCGCATGTCCTGACTTTGCCCCGCACCCGTTGAGGCTGTTGCCCTTTCTGTACTTGCCCAAGGCTATCTAACCTAAAAAACCGCCCAGCCCACGCCACACAACCCCTGCTACCCGTGTAGCCGCTTGTTGCGTGTAGTGGACTCCTGACCTATCCAGCGGAACCCGAAACCCCACCACCCTATGGCACAAGTCGAGGAATCTGCAGCCCACACGGTCGCAGAACCGTCTCAGCCTCTGATTCAGACCCTCCAATCGGCTCTGTACCAAAGGTCCGCAGTCAGTTCCGTCGACGATGCTGCAGATGGTGAGCACTGCTTTCATCCCGCTAGCGAGACTGGCAGTCTTCACCAAATCAGATAGCCGCCGGAAGCCAGAGAGGATTTCCTCTGATCCATAGCGACACACATCATTGGTGCCGACATGAGCGACCACCTGCAGATGGGTGCAGCCTGTACCCTTCATGGCATCCGGAAGGACCCTTTCCACATCTGGAATGACTCCCCCCGGTATGCACACGGAGTGCACATTGGTTTTCTTCCCCTCTCTTGCTGTCATATCCCTAAGGGGCCCCATTACGCGCCTGGCGTTGGTGCTCCCAACTATCAGTAAGCCCACCCTCTGCAACCGCCCGGATCTTGCAGACTGAGGAACCTCTGGAACAGGACAAGCAGCCATGTCAGGCCGAAGATCAGTATCAGCCTGAGACAGAGCCTGAAACCGGTTCGTCAGACAAACTGGAGAGGCCTTCCGTTCAGCCCTCTGGAATGTCTTTCGCCCCCTGCCACACCTTGAGATGACCTCCCACTCTACCACAGGTGAGGGATCAGCCTCAATGCGGGCAGTATCCCGGGCAACCACAGTGGTAGTCCGATCGGGGGATGCGTCGGACGAGCTGGCCGTCCCCGAAAAACCCCCATCCAGACCCCCACAGTGATGCCCTTTGGCAACAGCCTCAAGCTGTGTGACCGAAGCCAACACTGCCTGAAGCTGGGCGCGAAGGGATGCCAACTCAGCCTGCATCCGAACACAGCAGTTGCAGTCCCTATCCATGCTAAAAACTGTTGTGCAAAGAACGTCTGAACTAATCTACAGAGAGCGCAAACAAATCGACACAAAATTTAAACGGTTATTAAAATACAAGATTGCCTAGTAAATGCAGCAATGCTGCTACTTGCGCACTACTGACACACTGCTCGGCGGCGGAAGGAGACTACGCGATTTTACACTATTCAGGTACTAAAACGCAATGCTACAACTCTCAAATACTATAATACGCCAGAAATTTATGAACTAAACAATGCAAGTACCAAAAACACGCAAAGAAATTAAGAATTAAACTATGTAACAAATGAGTGAGCTAGGAGTATACGACTTGCTGCTGCAGCTGCGTATCCAACGGCGGCAGGGAGCTCACTGGCTGTGACCAACCGACACTGGCCGTTCAAAACAAGAACAGAAGACAGACGACTACGCGAATTTACACTATTCAGGTACTAAAACGCGATGCTACAACTCTCAAATACTATAATACGCCCGAAATTTATGAATTAAACAATGCAAGTACCAAAAACATGCAAAGAAATTAAGAATTAAACTATGTAACAAATGAGTGAGCTAGGAGTATACGACTTGCTGCTGCAGCTGCTTATCCAACGGCGGCAGGGAGATTTATACCTGCTTTGTTCAAAAGTCGTACAGTTCTTATGTGACAGCTGATTTAAGAGAGGCTGGCTGAAGTAAGATTGAGTATAATCTCGTATTGTTTGAGATTGTAATATAAAAACATTAGTGATGTGTGCACTTTTATTTCTTACAGAGAATTTAAAGACTTTATCATATTTTTGTCACTCAACTTTTCATCTTCCTATGATGCTGTTTATGCATAGATTTATGCTACACTGTGAATACTTCATGACTATTTGAGTCTTCAGTCTATATCATGTTAATATTTATGCTGCAGTATGATTACTTGAGGGTTATTTGACACTTTTTTTATTTTTTGCGAGTATTCATATTGTGTTATGAATAATTAATGCTTTAGTCAATGTTAATCTTTATGCTAGGACGTATGTTACATCATTCTTATTGACTTGCTAATCAAACTGTGTAGTGGCCAGTACTGGAAACCACATTGTATTATGAAGACTTAGTATTTCATGAGTGAGCTGTGTTTCATATTATGATTGACACTGAGTATTTTGTGTTTATGATACCGTTGCATGTTATTTGATCAGGCTAAACTGCTGAGTGGCTATATTGGCTAAACCCTCAAAGGAACATACACATTTTGTAAGTCATGTTCTTGTGAACACTGTGTCCCTAGCAATGTGGCACTGTAGAATCTTTGTTTTTGAGATGCGTTTTTTTTATAACCTGTTCAACTGTTGAACTTACAACTATTTTCATTTCTGTTCTCTATTTGCTATATTATAGCAGGAATGAAAACAATTTCTATAATTTATTTGCCACCTGAATACGTTTCTGGTTACCTTGTGAAATTTTTTCCAGTGTAGTGAGTTTCAAACAACATTTTATGTATTCTTCATTATTATTTTTGCAGTTCAGTTGACATACAACCTGTATCATGATTACATTTTTGGGATGGATTGATTGAAGCTTATACTGATGTTTTGAGTTTTTTAATAATAATTATGATGTGTAATAACAGACAAGGATGTTTGTGTTAAATTAGTCATTCAGGAGAGATAGTGATCAAATTTGTTGTTTCTGCAGTTGAATATTAATGATTATCCTTATAGAGGAACAGACGTGTCATTTAGTACTGTGTTGAATAAGTTGATTTAGATAAAATAATATTATGCAGACCACTCTTTATTAACTATCCTATTTACACTAAAAACATTTGTTAACTACTGGAAGAGGGGAAAAGATGTGTTTAATAGCAGAGGAGAAAATATATTGAAAATAAGTAAGAACTATAAATTTGTCTCATGTTCCAAATGAAGTAATGTTCATGATGTTGCAGCTAGATGAGAGGTAAATGTGGGCTTAAGTCTTGGAGTTTATTAGGAATTGTTGAAGAATTGTTACTCTATGATGTGATTAGGATTCATTATATATATTGGAGATGTTTATGATTGTACTGAAAATGTACTATTGAAAATAATGAAATGCTATGAGAAGTATACAAGCATTATGTAGAAAATTATGATGAAGTTAGAATTAGAGGTTAATTGTAATGAAATATAGTGAACACTGTTCATTGAATCATTGGGGAATGTATTTATAGCAAAGTATAGTTTCTGAGAGTAATGAAAATTGACAGTGAGAAGTTGAAATGTAATGTGATATATGTAAATCTGTTGGTTTTACATCCAGGAAAAAAAAGCACAGTTTAAACTAAAAACTTAATAACAATTATGAGTATATGGGATAACAGAATAACAATGATTTATTGGGAAGTATTTGATGATGAAATATTATTACTAATTAAATCTATTACCAACTAATAAATAAAGAAATAAACACTGTCCAACAATGGTTTTGACTGGCCAGCTGCATCCTCTGCAGCCCTCAGGCGTCACTGGATGCAGATATGGAAGGACATGTTATCAGCACAGCACTTTCTCGGCCATTGACAGTTTTTCTTACCAGTGATGCTAATCCTCAGTCAAGTTGTTCCTTAATTCGCCTCACAATAGCTGAGTGCATCACACTTTTCAACAGCACTCGGCAGGCATGGACGCTAACCCATCCAAGTACTAGCCAAGCCTGACATCAAATGACTTCATTAACCTGATGGGAACTGTTGTTACCACTATGGCAAGGCTGTTGACATTACCAACTAATAATATTGAAGAAATAAGTGCTTACAGAGAAAAATAATAACTCCAGTGGGTAAGTAAGTAAAATAAATTGCGGATCAGTGGAGGAATAGGTAATTTTTAGAGGCATTAAATAGTTGGATAATGAGTTTGGCTATATGTTAACTGACACTGATTTACAACATAGTTTTCTGGATTACCTCAATGTGAAATCATAAGTTCTATTTGCGACATCATGTTTCTAATTTTGTAGCATTTTATTTCAATAATTTTGAACAAGGCTTGTCTTTTAGAATTAATTTTGTTATTTACTTTCAACACCTATGTCAGCATGTTTATTAATACTTTATGTACATACACACAAACGGACAATTACCATAATATTAGGTTTCTGTGAATCGTTTGCTTTCTTTAAGAGTATTATATGAAGTTATCTGTGTTTTTTTTAAAATTCTAATGAACTGTGTCAAGAGGATGCATGAAGGTTGGTGACATTTACACTAGTGATCAATAACTATTACATACACAATGTACTTTAACAAATTTCCTAACATAGATGGCAACAAATATAGTAACACTTGTGAAGGAAAAATTGGTTACATGAGAAAATATATGTGAACACATAAAAGCATACTCATTACATATACTTTTTGTTACTGCACTTGCACAGAGGAATACTGTTTACAAGGGACAGTACTACTGAACCGTAAAAGAACATTTATTACGGTCACTTGTTTTACACATACTGAAGTTGCCAGCAAACATTTAACACAGTCAGTATAAACATCCCAGTATATAAGGTCGGAGGAAGGGAGATTAAAGTTTACAATCCAATTGATAGCACGGTCATTAGGGATACAGCACAAGCTCACATTATAAAAGGTTAAGGAAAAGAAATCAGCCATGACCTTTTCAAAGGAACCATTCTGGCTTTGGCCTGGTATGGAAAATGAGAAAAATGTAGTTATGCCTTGTTATGAAACTAGATGGACATGGAATAGCACATTTTTTGTTGATTGTCAATAACTAATGCTGGATTGTTATCTTGAAAATTGTGGACAGATTAGATTTTCTTTATGCTCTATTTAACATTGTGAAGTCAGATGTTGTGGATTATGAAGTACTGATTATGTATTGAGAAGATATTGATATATACTTGATAGTACTTTTGAAGTTTATGGTGTTGATGAATTATTGAAGTTTCACTGATACTGATGTAGATAATGATGTTACAATTATCATAATAGTCATGCACTGCAAGGTACAATGAAGTTAAGAGGCGATGGGATCATGAACTGTTATCTTTATGTTTTGCCAAAGAATTGTAATGCTAATGGATGTAAATGTTGTGAGGAACTGCACGAATTTACTCCCTTACAATAATCCAATGTAAAAGCAGTGATACCACCTGTAACTATTTGCTGGGAAGTTAGGCAAACATGTACTGAGTTAGTGTGTACAACACTATACGAAAACTCATGAGTCACATAGTATCTGAAAATTTATCTGCAGTGCGAAGTCTGGATGTTAGGCTGGGGATTAATATTGGTGTGCAGTACAGCAATCGATTGTTGAAATAATTTTCAAAGGATTTGTTTTCTTTGCTGTGCTTTACCGTTGTACAATGTTCATACCCTTTTGTATTTTTGCAGAAGAAGCAATATACACTTATGTATTTTTGTAGAAGACGCAATATACAGTCACTCATAACAGTGTGTTACTTGTCATTTTATTCTTCAGACAGTATCTGCAGGAAAAATGTACTGTTACGAACACTAGATAACTTTTTCCACTTTTCATAAAGTCATCACAGTAAAAAAGGAATCGGAGTGGCAAATCAATACTCTGTACTACAAAAGCAAAAGTGATGTGTTTTCTACTATTAGGAATCTCTTTATAGCCACACCATCCTTAGCCAGTGAAATAGTGAACACAATAATGAACCGAATAAACAAACTACCATCGCCAAAACCACTGTATTACTTGAATTATCCATTTACAACTTGCTGTGCACAGATTGTTCACCAAGACCGTTAAATAAATTGTCCGCAATAACTCAATGAAATGTGTCTCTGTGTGATGGCGTATGCTGGCGTTTCAGCCAATCCAGTTTCCCGTTCAATCGATAATACAGCAGCCGATAAACAGCGTCTCAAACTGAATTACGTGCAACGAAGTAAAGGTAATTCAATACTGTGAGCAGATACGGGCGAATACAGCTACGTCAAACGTAATGAACTGCTCCTGCCCCGAGCCCTGTGCCCTGCCTGTGGAAGGGCTAATACCGCCTTGTAATGATTACTGGAAGGTCACTCTTTCATTAACAGAACATATGGCCAGGGAGTGTTCTGGATGGCCAGACGCCTTAAGCCTCAGAAGAGCAGCAGCAAGACACTTAACCTAGAATTAAATGTAGATTAGAGATGAAAATGTTTTATTTACTGAAGTAGCAAAAAGTTGGTAATGAGTAATAAACTATGAACGCGAAAATCCTGGGTGAACACAGTCGTGAAAGGTTGGTCGAAAATAATAGCAAATTGAGGTGGAGGACAAGATTAGTGTTTAAAGTACCGTCGAGAACGAGGTCATTAGAGATGGAGCTCAAGCTCGGATTAGAGAAGGGTGGTGAAGGAAGTCGGCCGTGCCCTTTCAAAGGAGCCATCCCAGCATTTGCCTGAAGCGATTTTGGTAAGTCACAGGAAACCTAAATCAGGATTGCCAGACGCGGGTTTCAACCTTGTTCGTCTCGAATGCGAGTGCAGTGTGCTAGTTATTGCGCCATCTCGATCGATTAACAGCTAATGCATCGAGTGACACATAGGATGAACGTTTTGGAGAGAGTTGGAGGGATGTCGTGCATTCCTTTCCGACTGCTCTAAAATGATTGCGAGGGCTACGGTTTGCCAGTAATAAACATACATATGCCGTTATATATTAGAGGAGTCAGAAGAGAATGATTCGTAAGGATATTGCACGTTACTACACGTCTTGTGCATGAATTACTTCGAACAGTTGGTGTTTTATTTACTAGTGATTACATGTTGTGAAGACGAACAAGTTCTACTTTAAAATTGGAGAACAGTCACAATTCGCATCCAACTTTTTCTGTATTTTGATGTTTTCCCCTCGACCAACTCCGTGTCGCTATACACAGCCAGATATTCTTAACGTGTAATCCTTGTCTACATAATTTCTAAAGATGCTCACGTTGGTCAAGTGAAACATGTGAAAATAAAGTAAAACTTGCATACGACTTATGACTGTCCTACAGTTTTATTTGTAACAGTCACTGTTCCCCTGCAAGCAATGCCTGCGATCGCTAAGTCCTAGCCTATTTTTTATTATTTCATTTTTGCGGCTAAGTTTAATGATCGCAGTAAAGGTTATTGGAAACCGTAAGGCAGCGATATCGCCACTTATTATCAACGATCAAAAATTATAAAAAGGGTACGGAAATACGAGTGTATTTCAAAAGCACTGTACGCTACACATGAGCGACCGTTCCGGTGGCGTTATCAAGTTGAAATCATGTTAGTTGTGAGAGAAACTTCATATGTGATGGTCGTATATGTGTTTGATGGTTTGCGTGGCTCTGACGTGAATAATTCAGTATTCAAATGGAAGGTGAATCCGAATCAGGTCGGATCACGCGTAGTGACCAGCGTTCCTACATCAAAATCAAACGCGAACGTGGAAAGAACTCAATAGAAATTTTGAACGTTTTGAGAGAGGTGTGTGGGGATAGAGTAATAGATCGTATCACAGTATCGTGGTGGTCATGTCGTTTACGTGAGGTCGGGTGAACACTGTGGACAACTGAAGAACTAAAAGGTTATGAGCTGCAATAGACTACACCTCCCAGGTAACTGTTAATGACATTTGCGGCAGGATAACGAAAAACATTTGAGAAAATTCCATAGAAGGCCAGAATCTCTGTCACCTTATTTTGCACAATCATAACCGAAAATTTAAGGGTAAGAAAAGTTCCTGCGAGATGGATACCACATGCTCTGAGGAAAGAGTGAAAAGCAGGTCGCAGGAATACAGCAGAAGAACTGAACAGAAGGAGCACAGTTTCTGAAAAGGGCTGTTGAGTATGTTGAAACCTGGATACGAGATTTTGAGCCACAACTGAAGCCTGCCCAAGAGGACGTCTGTAAGAGGCACGTACTACAAGCTATTTCTGCAAAATGTTTTGCGCCCGAAATTTCGTCAGAGAAGGCCTCACATTGTGACAGCTGGTGTTCTCATTTTGCACGATAATTCAAGATCACATATTATCCTGATAGTGAGAGAAACGTTCGGCAAATATAGATGGGAAGGACTTCCCCACCTACAATACAGTAATGATATGAGACCAATAGACTCTGATTTGTAACCCAGACTTAAAGAGCAAATCCGTGGGAAACGTTTGATACAACTAATGAAGCTCCAGTGAGGTGACCCGAGTAAGCAGGCAGCTCAACAACGAAAATGCCGTGTCCTGAATACAGTAGTAGCCAAACCTTGAGAAGCTGGCATTAGCAGAACAGAAGGTAAAGATATTTTGTAAAATAAATTATTTTCATCAGTTCGTTCTTCAGTGTGCAGAACTTTTGAAATGATCGTCATACTTGTTTAGCGAATATAGGCAGTAATTTTCGAACTGGAATCAACAGAGAACACTTAACTCTGGGGAAGGAAACAGAAGAGTACCATGGGCCACTTTTAGATAGATGTTTGCCTTCATGATCATCGTTTGACTGCATTTGGCATGGGTCGCTATAGTGTTGACAAATTATTAGAAAAGCCAAGAGAACTCTGGAGATCCAAAGAAATCCGAAGTTTCTTCATCAAACAAAAGCTGGGTGAAGCGTTATGAGAAATATTCAGTAATTCAATGAATTTAGAAGCAAAGTCATTCGCTGATTATTAAAAAAGTCGTTGGTTTTATGTAAAGACAGTCAATGGACAAAAACAAATGCCAAGTCACATGTTGATCATACTGGAAACAAAATTAATGAAAATAAAATGAAGACCGAAACACAGAATTATGTTGTGTGAAATTTTTTCACCAAAAATATTCACATAATTGGCTTTCATTTGTAATCCTGTATGGACACAGACATGGCGTAAAGTGCAAGTGATTGGTAAATCATCCCAGCTGAATTATGTGTCTATTTTCTGAAAGAACGTGTTCCAGTTCTACCAAAACGTTAAAACAGTGTGTTTCTTTTGAATGGTAATGACACAGGCCATTTCTGTTTTTAAGGAAGGTCGGAGAACAAATACACAGAGCTATAGACGCATTCCACTGAGATCCAACTGGTGCTGAACGATGAAACGTGAGTTGTGCCCTCGTCTGATTACTTTTGAACACTGAACAACTCATTGAGAATTAGCAATTTTGTTTCCCGAAAGGATTGCTCGTGCGAAAAGGAACTCGTTTTCCTTGACAGGATAAGAAGGTCGGAGATGTTAGATCCTATCACAGTATCGTGTCGTCTCCTTTCAGTAAAGCCTTCGATACAGCCCCACATTGACAACCTGTAAACAAAGTATGTGGCTATGGAATGTATGGTGGACTTACATGAAGTGAAACGGAAGACATTTTAGCAAACAGTACTCAGCATTTCGTTCTCAAAGATAATATAATGAGCATAGATGCGTTTCATGACGACATACCTGTTAATTTCTTGAAGGCCACTTATATGTGAAAGTTTATTTTTCGTACCGAATTAAGGTATAACGAGGACATAGTTTTGGTGGAGGTGAATGAGATACACAAGAAAGTATAATTTACACACATAGAAAGTAACTAATGAAATTTATGTTACCAAACAACCATGGAAACCTCAAAGTGACCACTGACACAATATCTTTTGTTGCTTGTAAAACCACTCGCCAGATTAGAAGCATTTGTTGTCACTGTGAAACCCTTGATCATTCTGAGTGACGGAGCAGCGTGTATGAATACTCTGACCAGCGTGATACGACACGGCCTCGTGTATTTTGTACCACAGTGCCATACGTATCCCCAATGATCGGCAGTACTGCTACTGTAACAAATACTTGCTCTTAGAATTCGAAAAACAG
The DNA here is from genome assembly GCF_021461385.2 of Schistocerca piceifrons. Taxonomy (NCBI): domain Eukaryota; kingdom Metazoa; phylum Arthropoda; class Insecta; order Orthoptera; family Acrididae; genus Schistocerca; species Schistocerca piceifrons. The sequence continues at coordinate 291,331,430 of NC_060141.1, forward strand.
AAACAAAACAAAAACGAAAAGAAACACCATGCTTCCTTCCACACATACTTCACACATCGGGAGGACTCAGATAATTCTGTATTATACGAAATGATACAAACCACCTAAGATGCCCAGTATGGAAAGAAAAGTTAAAGAGGAGGATTTTCCATTCACTCCTGCCCAGATAGCATCTTGCAGAACGCAGATTCAGAAACTAATAATGACTTTAGCTATTTTGTTTCGTCGTACTGTTTTCAAGCTCCTACTTCATCGAATGATTGTTTTATAGCTTTCTTGCACGCTGTGTGGTACGTTAGCGTGTAAAGAAGCGAGAAACAGATGCCTTTCATGAAAAGAGCATTCAGATATTAATTTATTCTACATCTAATATCAGACAGAAAAATATTACATCACTTTGTTACTGTATGTACATGTGTATACAGATACGAAAAGTTTATAAATCTATCACTCTTCAATACCACGCATATTCAGAAGATGTCGAGTGTTGGCCATTATGAAAGTGTGTAAATGTTATTCAACTGACAAATCCACAAAATGCGGTCAATGCATGAAAGTTCGCACTGAAGTACACTCACCGCTGGACTTCGGAGAGGGACTTCGACCATAGATACTAGTAGACTGACCTTGCTGTGCAGAAGCTATAGGGCTGGTGTGGCTCCAACATAAACAACGTGACTGTTGGCAAAATGTGGCGGGATTTCAAATCAGCGGTCTGCCATCCTAAGTTTGTGTCGCATTTTACCCACATTTCTCAATTGACTGCCAAACGCTTCCAACAAAAATTACTTTTTTATTATGCGAAAAATTATGTCAGAACCACATTTGACCTGGATTTGTTCACAGTACCATTTATAAAATCTAACAAATACATCGAAAGCCCCTCTGGTGGGCAGCGGGACGAAATTACTATAAACTAGTGGGCTCGTGTCAAAACTTTAAACATTGTATTCGACGCGTTTTGAGCTCTAGTCACTTATAAAAGAAAATCGGATACGGGAATTATGTCAACTATAGGTGCCAAAATTGTCGACTTTAGGAGCAGGTCCATTTTAGAGTATCAATGTTAGGTGCACTTCAAAGGTTCAGTTCCTACTATTTTTACAAAAGTTTAAACTATCAGTTTAGAAAAAAATGATATTTTAGATGAAAGGTGAGACTTCGAAGTTTAAGAAATTAATTTTGGAGCCTACATTTATTTAATAGTATTAGAAGGTAGAAAAAAATTCTCTTCATGTGCCGACTATAGGTGTTCTTACCTTATCATAATCTCACTTGTATATACAAAAAGGTGCGTATGTACAGATGGCTCAAAGTTTTTCCGTTTCAGAGCCTGTATCCAAAGCTGCCTTCGGTTTTCATCCTTAGGGAACCTATGAGTAGGAACAAGAAAAACTTATACTTACTTCTGTAACCGAATTATCACAGCTACTTTCCAAAATGTAATGTGAGTCTGACTTTACAGGCATCACTTTCAACACTTTAATTTACGTGATACTCTAATTCAAGTGTAAAAAACAGATTTCAATAAACGCATCCGCACTATCATAGAAACACTTACAGGTGAAATGTAATGCCATTTCCCCCGACAAAACGTTGAGTGCAGCCATAAGCGCAACACGAAACAACCACGTTTTGCCAACATTCACGTAACTTTAGACCAGAGATGTTGGAGCCACGAAAATGACGTCAGGGCCAGTCTATTATATTTATGGTCGAAGGAGAGGGGATGCTTGCATCTCTTTGGAAGCGGCGTAATCGTTCTTGGCAGCACCCACGTACCGTGGTGGCGGCTGTGGGAAACGCAGTCGCGTAACTGGCGGCGCGCGATTTGAAAGTTCGGTTGACCGGACTGCAGCCGATGCCGCACATTCGACATGCGAAAGTATAATTTCTTTCTTATACTCTGCACTGTGGTGACAAAAATCATCGGATACCTCATAATATCGTGTTATGCTTCATTTTTCCCGGCGTAGTGCAGCAACTTGACTTGGCACGGACTCAGCAAGTCGTTGAAACTCCACTGCACGAATACCGAGCCATGCTGCCTGTACAGCCGTCCATAACTGCGAAAGTGTCGCCGCTGCAGAATTTTGTGCGCCAACTGACCTCCCGATTGCGTTGCATGTGAATATGAAGTCCATGAATGGCAGCAAATGGTCTCGAAGTAGGTGAACGTAACTATTTCCAGCCAGTGATGTTCAGTTGGCCTAGTGGACTCAGTCCGTTCCACGTGAACACAGCCCAAACCATTATACAGTCACCACCAGCTTGCACAGTACCTTGTTGACAACTTGAATTGATAGCCTCGTGTGATTTGGTCCACGCTCAAACACAACCATCAGCTCTTGCCAACTGAAATCTGGACTCATCTTACCAGGCCATGGTTTTTCAGTTGTCTAGGGTCCAACCGATATGATCACGAGCCTAGGAGAGGCGCTGCTGGCGATGTCGTGCTGTTAGCAAAGGCACTCGCGTCGGACGTCTGTTGCCATAGCCCTTCAATGCCAAATTTCGCCGCATTGTCGTAACGCATACGTTCGTCGCAAGTCCCACACTGATTTCTGCACTTATCTCACACATTGTTTCTTGTGTATTAGAGGTGACCAATTTACACAAACTCCGCTGCTCTCGGTCGTTAAGTGAAGGCCTTCGGCCAATGCGTTGTCAATGGTGAGAGATAATGCCTGAAATTTGGAATTCTCGGCACGCTCTTGAGACTGTGGCTCTCGCAATATTGAAGTCCCTAACGATTTCCGTAAAGGAATGACCCATGTGTCGAACTACAGCTAACATTCTGCTTTCAAGGTCTGTTAGTCCCCGTCGTGCGACCATAATGGCGTCGGACCGCTTTTCACATGAATCAGCTGAGTACAAATGGCAGCTTGGCAAATGCACTGCTCTTTTTATACATTGTTTACGCGATACTATCGCCATATGTATATTTGCATATCACTGTTCCGTGACTTCTGTCACCTCAGTGTATGTCTTTGTCCTCAGAAGGACAAAAACCATCGCTGAGTAACTAATGGTATGGACGTAACTGGAATAACGTACCAGTCCATACCGACATGCTGTGTGTACAACTGACGTGATTCAAAAACATGGACACAGTATCAGTTGGCTATATTTCCTGAACTATATTGCATATTTTAAATCCTGTAGATTACATCTCATTATTCATAGACGGCAGTACTCGATATGCCCTCCTGCGACTGCACGTATAACATCTAGACAACAGCTGAAATCATCCCACACTGGATGACGAACGTCTTGCGTCACTGAATTCACCGCAGCTGTGATATATTTTCTTAGGTCACTCAAACCTGGAGGAAGAGGTGGTACGTAAACGGTGTTTTTACGAATCCCACAAGAAAAATTCACAGGATGTGGTATAAGGATTCTTCCGTGCTTTGTAGGGCAACGTTATTTATCTCAATTCTAATAATATATTACGAAATCAGCAATAATTTTTACTTCTGCGCATACACCAGCTCCTTTCAAACATACATAAACAGACTAAGTCTCATTCGCCTTGCGAGAATTGCGAGTCTTTACAACTAGAGGGACACTAGAACTCAAGTAAGACGTTCTAACGTTCTACTGAAAACCTCAGACACCTGGAATGTGCGATAAGGAATAATGTCACGTGCGTTGAAAGATTCAAGGCCATGCGTATCCTTAACATCACCACAACTTACTACTACAGCTGTATCCTCTCACAACCACGTTGGACAGTATCATTCTTCACAAAAGTAAAGTTCGAAACTCCTCCAGCAAAATGCGATGGTCCGTGCAGAACAGGTTGAGCTCCTACTTCGCTATCTGTAGTAATTGTGGTATTGTCAACAGACACAAACAGTACAGCGCGAGCGCCTTCTCCTCCTATAACGGTGCGGCATCTCTTCAGTAATCCAATGCAGTTGCCTGTACAGTAGCCGACCCAACTTTGCGCCGAACTGACAACGCGCAGAGGTTCCGTGCTGAGTCTTCGCTTCCCATGCGTTTTATCCGTCGTTGAAGTAGAAATTCATTCACGAAACATCGAACATTCAGAGGCCGATGGAGTGGAGCTCAGTCCTTCTGAAAAATGTAATCTCCTGAATCTTCATTCATTTGAGGAACAAGCTACGTTCAAAGATCACGCGAATACGCTTCACGTGCTCCTCCGATACACGTGGTCGCTTTCGCTTTTACCTTTACACAGAGAGCCAGTTCCGTAAAAATTTTTATCCCAGCTATCAGTGGTCTTCCTCGTTAGAGGTTCAACTTTATATTTACGCCGAAATGCACACTGGACCGTAGCTGCCGACTCGATTTCACTGAACTCGACGAATGAAAAAAATCTGAAGTTCCGCAGTAGCGATCTCGCCCACAACTGACACAGTATACGCCACAAGCAGTGCGACGATAGAGCTCTATAATGACAGTATTCGAAACTATACAACGAATATCATTTTGATATCAAACAAATCCAACCTGAAATAGGTGTAGAAACAAACAAAAAAGTCGTTTCCAAGGAGCTCTACGTTTACCCCTTAATGATTAGAGACAATGAAACATATAATCACATTCTCAACAGTACCAGTTTATTCCAACAATTCCTGGTACATACGTGTGCACAGATAAAAGCGGAACCGATGCTTTATATAAGACTATATCAGAAGAGGATCTCGTTGTATCTGTTTTGTTGTTCCTTGTCTTTGGCTATTTGAAATGCTGCCATGCCACTGCCTTTCTTCACACACTTACAGACATATCTCATGGAGTTCAGTGAATTTCTGTAGAGCGGTCTGCCTCCAGTAGGGACATTGCTTCGTCTCATGGCCGCCTGTCAGGAGAGGCCCATATAGGTGCCGGCCGTGCCAGCACCAGCATGCCCAATCCCGTGTATTCACACACCGGGCCTACCGAACCCTCAAAGGTAGCAGAGGCTGTCACCAAGAAGTCAAGAAGTCAATTTACATAGGGGGAATAATAGTCCAGCTCAAACACCCATCATATTGAATCTTCTCACACAGCACACACGTCTGCTACGGTCACTGCCCACCCAGCACACTGGTCACCTCGCTAGAACAATCTGCAATAGGCAAGAGCAGACAAGTCGACGCATTATTTGTGCCTAACCGCCCGTTATAGGCTAAGGTAATCTGCAACTTCCCGTTGCCAGTTCTTCATGATCACTACTGCTGCTGGCCGCAGCATACTGCACGTCAAGCACCTGTTTCCTGGATGTATACATTAGTTCTAACCGACTCCACCCCTAGTTTACAAAACCCACTTTACCCAATCCGACACAGGAATATTGCTGAACATGCACCTCGAATTTTTCAGGAGAATTGTAGATTTCTCCCATTTATATGAGTTGTTATCGAAGAAAGAAGAAATCGGGGCAAATACGCGTTTTCAGTCGCTAAGGTATTGTTACTTTTTGTGAAAATCCTGTAATACTATATCATAACCCACATTTAATATATCTTATCAAGTAAATAAATCTATTCTGATCAGCTTAATGTCTGTTACATCTGCATTACAGGAGCAGAGGAGTAGAATATTAAACTCATTTTTGGCTCGTGATGGAGGGCTAAGATCTACCTCTGTCACAGGATGCCTCCTCACATTCGAACTCAATGTTTCGCCACATAGAAGTCTCTTAAGGTAACAGCGCAAGAGAAGTTCTAAATATTAAGTTTATGCTATGTATCACTTTATAAATTCGGTAATACATCTAATTTTATTACGCTCGTCATCTCTCTCTGTGTAGGTGGGATACTAAAACTCCGTTAAAAGGTATCGCCACAAAATAAAAACGTCTGATTACCGTTCCAAAACACCAATGATATACATGGTACCCCATTCCTCGCTTCCAACTACCAGGCAGAATGTCACTGGTATCAGATCGATGGGCTAATTAATTAAATTGACCGTGTGAGTATTTTCATGGTGAGTAATCATTTTCCACAGTCGGATTACATTTGCCAGGCAGCTCAAATGCGAATTCCTGGAGGGGAGAAAATGTTCTTCTCAAGTAACACTGTTGAGAACCGACATTTGAAGCGACTGCAGAACCGTTCTATTGCCGCCAACATACTTTTCCCTTAAGGACCGCGAAAAAAACAGTAGAAACTATTGCCCATAAAGAGGCATATAACCAGTTTTTTTCCTTATCCTATCTGCTAGTGGAATAGGAAAAGAGATGCCTAATAGTGCTACAGGGTACGCACCACCACACATGGTATGATAGCTTGCAAAGTAAGCATACACATGTAAATGTAAATATAGTGTACCTATCAAGATGTTAGTCCATCCGTTTATAGCCACACAAAACTCACAGAAGAAAGTTGTCTCTTAATTATCGAGAAAGCAAAATATGGAACTTGTGCTGCTGATTGTCTCTTGGTAAAAATTCATATTAGTACTTAACTTTCTCGCTGGGGTCACCTCATGAGACGATTGTGAGAAGTTGTAATATATTTGCCCATAACATTTAGAAGAAGTGGTTTAGAACTCACCTCTCAACTCCAGTTTCTTCAGAATACCACAAAGGTACCTTATTCTAAAAAATGTTGCAGTCTTCGATATATAGCATTGGGATACACATCACTGCCACAAGTAAGAGATGACGCCTGCCAAGTCACAGACCCCTGCTAATTCTCTCGAAATCCCATCATTCTCCGACAGAACTCTTCCATTAGTTAGAAGGTTGACAGGTAGAGAGCTATCACAATGAGAAAAGTAGCACACTAACGTACAGGAGGAAATTCACAACCATGCAAAGTATACGTGCACTGCACCAACAAATTCAGAAGTGTAACACCTACAATTCATCGATATCGAATGACTGTATAAATTTCCATCTCTGTGTATAAATTTCCCTCTGTACATGTTCTAATCTCTTTTATCGTGTTCCTATGATTTCCACGCTAGAAATACGACAGTGTAATGGTTCCGAGTCTTTGTCCTTCTCTCCTCGTTACATTTGTAACATCAAATGGATTAAAACTACGAACTAGAAAATCTTTACAATCGACAAATGGTTCAAATGGCTCTGGGCACTATGGGACTCAACATCTGAGGTCATCAGTCCCCTAGAACTTAGAACTACTTAAACTTAACTAACCTAAGGACATCACACACACCCATGCCCGAGGCAGGATTCGAACCTGCGACCGTAGCAGTCACGCGGTTGCGGACTGAAGTGCCTAGAACCGCACGGCCACCACGGCCGGCTTACAATCGACACTTGGTAGAGAACTCAAGATGATTTTACCACATCTCTCACTTCCGATGTATCAGAAACAAATACAATTTGCGTGTTGACACTGACTGCATGTGGTGACCCCACTAGATATAGGTGCGTTGGTCCACTGGAGCCCTCAACCAGTGATCAAAGTCACTTCCACGGACCAGAGTGGGTTGTTCTGTCGTCTGTACTGGAGGAAGACCTTACCGACTGTCAGTAACAAGGAGAGGGTACTTATGCTGTTGTTTCATAAGAAGTTTGATACATTTTTTTTGGTGTAACACATCGAAGCAGTGTATGACTACAGCCCTGTACACAGCAAAACATTTTGTTTTTCTAATTTGACTTCGAGGTCTGTGTCAGGTGCTAAATCGACATTAACCATTTCGATCCAGTGGTTCTTACAGGAAGCTGGACATCACATGGGGTAAACATGCTGCTCCCACAACACACAGAATACTTGAAATGAAGGACAGACATGACGTTTCTTATTGACATGTAAAGTTTGTGGCACTGAGTACTATTTCCAAGAAGCTGTCCAAAGGTGATGAGCTTTGCACTTAATCTCATTTTCCACAGCGTCACGATATTCCGTTTCGGAGAGACCAAGAGCAATGACTGTTCAATTGCAGCCATGCACGCAATCAGTGTTTTGGTGCTGGCCATCCACGGAAGGAGTTTTTCCCACCAAGACTCTCTCCATCTCAAACAAGTGGTATCAGTCAATCATTATGTGGCAATCAACAGCATACTATTGGACCGATGGGATGGGAAAGACACTGTCAATATGGGACGATGCACTGTAATAAGCACCTCATTGTGAAAAATTTCATCAATTTTACCAATTTTTCCATAATTTCAACACCAACTAGTGACATGGCTGCATGCTTACCCCGGCGCGGGAATAGCCGAGCGGTCTATGGCGCTGCAGTCATGGACTGTGCGGCTGGTCCCGGCGAAGGCTCGAGTCCTCCCTCGAGCATGGGTGTGTGTGTTTGTCCTTAGGATAATTTAGGTTAAGTAGTCTGTAAGCTTAAAGACTGATGACCTTATCAGATAAGTCCCATAAGATTTCACACACACTTGAACATTTTATTTTGCACGGTTACCATTTTCTGTATCATCGCTAAACCACCCCTCAACTACTTTGTTAGTACCATATACTATATTGCAAATGCAGATATATGTCTGTACGCCTATTCATGGTTAATTCTCGGATATACTATGCACAAAAGTAAACCAGACGGCGTCCTACACCAACGCAGTTAAGTTAACTACATATCTTAGTACTTGGATTGTAGTGTGGAATTTACGATTACGTTTGGCTATCTTTCACTATGTGGATAGTAGTCAAAGAATATTCTTGCATTTATAATATTGGAGATTGAAAGATCTCCCCGCATTGGTTTTGACCAGTCCTCCCCGTAATACTGTCGCCCATTAAATTTGCAGCTGACAAGAAGTAGGAGAGTACTATACCCACTACATTCCATGCCTCATGAAGGAACAGAGCAGGCTGAGTCAATAACTGCTGTTCAGCATAGACTCTCCCACACCAGTCTTACTCACAGCAACCATCGAAGTGCATTAAAACTCTCCAGAAGCGAGCATGTCGAGAAAGATAGTACCCATTATCGGTGTATACTAAATATCAGAGTGTTCTGATGATATAACAGAAGAAAAGTGTAGTTTGAGGAGATGGGACTTGGATAAACTGAAAGAACCAGAGGTTGTAGAGAGCTTCAGGGAGAGCATTAGGGAACGATTGACAAGAATGGGTGAAAGGAATACAGCAGAAGAAGAATGGGTAGCTTTGAGAGATGAAATAATGAAGGTAGCAGGGTATCAAGTAGGTAAAAAGACGGGGGCTAGTAGAAATACTTGGGTAACAGAAGAGATACTGAATTCAATTGATGAAAGGAGAAAATACAAAAATGCAGTAAGTGAAGCAGGCAAAAATGAAAACAAACGTCTCAAAAATGAGATCGACAGGAACAGCAAAATGGCTAAGCAGGGATGGCTACAGGACAAATATAAGGATGTAGAGGCTTATCTCACGAGGGGTAACATAGATACTGCCTACAGGAAAAGAGAACCACTTGCATGAATATCAAGAGCTCAGATGGAAACCCAGTTCTAAGCAAAGAAGGGAAAGCAAAAAGGTGGAAGGAGTATATAGAGGGTCTATACAACGGCGATGTTCTTGAGGACAATATTATGGAAATGGAAGAGAATGTAGATGAAGATGAAATAGGAGATATGATACTGCGTGAAGAGTTTGACAGAGCACTGAAAGACCTAAGTCGATACAAGGCCCCGGAAGTAGACAACATTCCATTAGAACTACTGACAGCCTTGGGAGAGCCAGGCCTAACAAAACTCTACCATCTAGTGAGCAAGATGTATGAGACAGGCGAAAAAAAGCAGGTGTCGACAGATGTGAAAATTACGGAACTATCAGTTTAATAAGCCACGGCTGCAAGATACTAACACGAATTCTTTACAGACGAGTGGAAAAACTAGTAGAAGCCGACATCGGGGAAGATCAGTTTGGATTCTGTAGAAATGTTGGAACAAGTGAGGCAGTACTAACCCTACGACTTATCTTAGAAAGTAGATTCAGGAAAGGCAAACCTATGTTTCAAGCATTTGTAGACTTAGAGAAAGCTTTTGACAATGTTGACTGGAATACTCTCTTTCAAATTCTGAAGGTGGCAGGGGTAAAATACAGGGAGCGAAAGGCTACTTACAATTTGTACAGAAACCAGATGGCAGCTATAAGACTCGAGGAACACGAAAGGGAGCCAATGGTTAGGAAGGGAGTGAGACAGGGTTGTAGCCTCTCCCCGATGTTGTTCAATCTGTATATTGAGCGAGCAGAAAAGGAAACAAAAGAAAAATTCGCAGTAGGTATTAAAATCCATGGAGAAGAAATAAAAACTTTGGGGTTCACCGATGACATTGTAATTCTGTCAGAGACAGCAAAGAACCTGGAAGAGCAGCTGAACGGAATGGACAGTGTCTTGAAAGGAGGATATAAGATGAACATCAACAGAAGCAAAACGAGGATAATGGAACGTAGTTGAATTAAATCGGGTGATGCTGCGGGAATTATGTTAGGAAATGAGAGGCTTACAGTAGTAAATGAGTTTTGCTATTTGTGGAACATAATAACTGATGATGGTCGAAGTAGAGAGGACATAAAATGTAGTCTGGCAACGGCAAGGAAAGCGTTTCTGAAGAAGAGAAATTTGTTAACATCTAGTATAGATTTAAGTGCCAGGAAATCGTTTCTGAAAGTATCTGTATGGAGTGTAGCCATGTATGGAAGTGAAACGTGGACTATAAATATACTCCTGGAAATTGAAATAAGAACACCGTGAATTCATTGTCCCAGGAAGGGGAAACTTTATTGACACATTCCTGGGGTCAGATACATCACATGATCACACTGACAGAACCACAGGCACATAGACACAGGCAACAGAGCATGCACAATGTCGGCACTAGTACAGTGTATATCCACCTTTCGCAGCAATGCAGGCTGCTATTCTCCCATGGAGACGATCGTAGAGATGCTGGATGTAGTCCTGTGGAACGGCTTGCCATGCCATTTCCACCTGGCGCCTCAGTTGGACCAGCGTTCGTGCTGGACGTGCAGACCGCGTGAGACGACGCTTCATCCAGTCCCAAACATGCTCAATGGGGGACAGATCCGGAGATCTTGCTGGTCAGGGTAGTTGACTTACACCTTCTAGAGCACGTTGGGTGGCACGGGATACATGCGGACGTGCATTGTCCTGTTGGAACAGCAAGTTCCCTTGCCGGTCTAGGAATGGTAGAACGATGGGTTCGATGACGGTTTGGATGTACCGTGCACTATTCAGTGTCCCCTCGACGATCACCAGTGGTGTACGGCCAGTGTAGGAGATCGCTCCCCACACCATGATGCCGGGTGTTGGCCCTGTGTGCCTCGGTCGTATGCAGTCCTGATTGTGGCGCTCACCTGCACGGCGCCAAACACGCATACGACCATCATTGGCACCAAGGCAGAAGCGACTCTCATCGCTGAAGACGACACGTCTCCATTCGTCCCTCCATTCATGCCTGTCGCGACACCACTGGAGGCGGGCTGCACGATGTTGGGGCGTGAGCGGAAGACGGCCTAACGGTGTGCGGGACCATAGCCCAGCTTTATGGAGACGGTTGCGAATGGTCCTCGCCGATACCCCAGGAGCAACAGTGTCCCTAATTTGCTGGGAAGTGGAGGTGCGGTCCCCTACGGCACTGCGTAGGATCCTACGGTCTTGGCGTGCATCCGTGCGTCGCTGCGGTCCGGTCCCAGGTCGACGGGCACGTGCACCTTCCGCCGACCACTGGCGACAACATCGATGTACTGTGGAGACCTCACGCCCCACGTGTTGAGCAATTCGGCGGTACGTCCACCCGGCCTCCCGCATGCCCACTATACGCCCTCGCTCAAAGTCTGTCAACTGCACATACGGTTCACGTCCACGCTGTCGCGGCATGCTACCAGTGTTAAAGACTGCGATGGAGCTCCGTATGCCACGGCAAACTGGCTGACACTGACGGCGGCGGTGCACAAATGCTGCGCAGCTAGCGCCATTCGACGGCTAACACCGCGGTTCCTGGTGTGTCCGCTGTGCCGTGCGTGTGATCATTGCTTGTACAGCCCTCTCGCAGTGTCCGGAGCAAGTATGGTGGGTCTGACACACCGGTGTCAATGTGTTCTTTTTTCCATTTCCAGGAGTGTAGTTTAGATAGGAAGAGAATAGAAACTTTCGAAATGTGGTGCTACAGAAGAATGCTCATGATTAGATGGGTAGATCACATAACTAATTAGAAAATATATTATAGGATTGGGGAGAAGAGTAGTTTGTGGCACAACTTGACTAGAAGAAGGGATCGGTTGGTAGGACGTATTCTGAGGCATCAAAGGATCACCAATTTAGTATTGGAGAGCAGCGTGGAGGGTAAAAATCGTAGAAGGAGACCAAGAGATGAATACACTAAACAGATTCGGAAGGATGTAGGTTGCAGTAGGTACTGGGATATGAAGAAGCTTGCACAAGGTAGAGTAGCATGGAGAGCTGCTTCAAACCAGTCTAGACTGACGACCACAAGTCCAACATGTATGATTGAGCTTCAGAAGGATGGAATTTGAAGCATTTTACTTAAATCGACTGAGCTATAAATTGTGAAGTTCTCTTCTAGTCCCTGGTTCAATATCATGTAGGTATTGACATGAGAGAAATGATCATAGAATATAAACACATGCACTCCTAAGACCACAAGGTTCTGCACAGCAACACACTACAATGTTACCGCTATGTGGTATTGGGACTGAGAGTGGAGCGTCCCTAATACTCTAATACAGGACATAATCTTATACGTCCAACATCTAACATACATCCACCATACAAGTTTTCAGCCTCTCACTACAGTGATATTGTTTAATATGATAAAACTAATGCCTTCCATGGCAGAGAAAAATATAGATTCTTTGTGACACATGCAAAATGCCGGCCACCGTAGCCGAGCGGTTCTAGGTGCTTCAGTCTGGAACTGCGCAACCACTATGGTCGCAGGTTCGAATCCTGCCTCGGTCATGGATGTGTGTGATGTCCTTAGGTTAGTTAGGTTTAAGTAGTTCTAAGTTCTGGGGGACTGATGACCTCAGATGTTAAGTCCCATAGTGCTCAGAGCCATTTGAATATGCCAAATACAGCTATACGGAAGTGTATAGCGCCCAGTACTCACATCCGATTATGCTTCAGGTATTACTGTACAACAGCACCAGTCGCATTACATGATCGCCAGCAGTGGAAAACGGTTCTTATACGGAAATCGACAAATGCATAGCAGTGGTGTTTGATTTATGAAGTTACACACTGTGCTGCACTAACTCTGTGAACAGAACAACTCTCAAGCAAATGAAAACCCAGAGGTTTTGCATTACCTCAAAAAACCTCTGTCAGTCCGACAGAAAAAGAGATCGAAACATTTTATGTAAATCACTTGTGCTAACAGTTCTGAAGTATTGTTTCAGCGTTTGGTGGCCATGCCAAGAATGTACCGGAAATAGAGAAATGATCGTGGAAAACAAACACATTCCAAATGCTTCATGGCTCTGCATTTAAATGTACTCTTGTGCTAGAGTGGTGCGGTTTCCGATCTATTAAGACCGATTCCCACTAGGGCTGCCGCGTGTCAAAATCAAGCGGCAGGGTTTTGGTTACCCTGGAAACGCCGTCAGCGGCTTGCACATGTCGAACCACTGTCGCCGCCACGTGCCGCCCACCAGGTTCAAAATGGTTCAAATGGCTCTGAGCACTATGGGACTTAATATTTGAGGTCATCAGTCCCCTAGACTTAGACCAACTTAAACCTAACTAACCTAAGGACATCACACTTCCATGCCGGAGGCAAGATTAGAACCTGCGACAGCAGCAGCAGTGCGGTTCCGAGCTGTAGCGCCTAGAACCGCTCGGCCACAAGTTCCAGGTCCGCGTCACCAATCACAGAACTCGCTGAACGTGACGTCAGGTACATAGCCCCCCCCCCGCCCCCCCCCCCCCCCCCCGGCTATACAAACCTTTACAGCCTGATATCTGCGCTCGATTCAGGATTGATTTTCTTTTCGGCATTCGTCGTGATTTACTGTTATATTATTTTTATGTAAACCATTACACGCAATTTTATTGAGTTTGCAGAGGCTACAACGCATTGCGTGGTCTTTACCTATAGTTCCTTTCTGGTAATGTATTATTGTGTATGAAATTTAGTCAACATTTCGAAATTGTTTTTAAAGTGGAGAACAGAACGATAGCTATAATGGTTCTCGAGATATTGAATGACATATCGGCGGGCGGGCCGCGCGGTAGCCCCGCGGGGGTCGCGCGAATATTATGCCGTACTTGGCTCAAATGATACGGTTATATCAGCTTCATATTGCATAAACTGTTCAAGATAGCGAAACGTTGTTTTATGCAAATGATAGCTCATTAAGAGTTACGTATTTTGTCGCATAATAAATATGCTAAAACTTTTCATCTATCAGGATGTGAGAGCCACCATCGTTTTTCGCAATGGATCGATAAACTTCTTTAACCGGCGTTTAATAGCATGTGAACTGAGAATTAAAGTGACATGGGACACATTAATATTTACTATATTCTATATAGATTCACAGAAGTTAAACCTAAACTATTTTGCTGGTATCTCTTAATAAGTAATTTGCTAAGTATCTACAGCTACTGATTATTTCGTTTTGTAAGTAACAAACGTTTTTCCCTGCTGCAATTTAGTTTGATTGCTCAAAACGTGTTTCACCTTTTACTTAAGGCATCTTCGGTGCAAACTAGAATGATTCAATTTTGTTTTGATTTGTGATACTTGTAGATTGTAAAATAGTTCACCAATTATTTTTTTGCGTAAAAATGTGAATACTTACCATTAATCGAGTTCTTAGCGAACATCTGCGTTTCCTCTCACCTGATCACATGCGGGAGGTGGAACTAAAACTCAGCTTATGGAACATAAAAATATTTTCGTGTTCGCTCTTTTTCTTCATAATTTTCGTATCCTTTGCGCTAATGGGGATGGAGTACTATTATTCTTTTGTAACTAGCTGTAGAAATTTTATCGGAAACTGATTTAAAGTCGTACTAGAGTGTGTTCATTCTATGTCTCTTCGTATTTGGTTTTTTTATGTCCATGTTACCAACCTAACGAATTATATGCTGAAAACTAACGTCTGTTTATTTCTGTTCTCCTTATGTCTGTATGTGTTGTTTGGATAGTCAATGTGACTTATAGAGAATTGAAAGTGAATGCCATAGTTCTCAGAGACTGGTTGAAAGTTTTGGAGTTCAGTTGATTTGACTTTCGGTTTAAATGTTTTGTAGAGGGATTCATGTAAGAGTAAACGTTAATATATAAAATAATATTACGTTTCAACACATTATTATTATCAGGATACTGGCATCCAACCCCTATGTCATGACTCCTCCATAAGCTCCTCCACAAAATGTGTAAACCAAAAGTCGAATGAGCTCAACACGAAAACTTTCAAGTACACTCTAAAAGACTTTACTTTCACATTCGACTTTCTATAATTCACCCTAACTAAACACACACACACACACACACACACACACACACACACACACACACACACACAAAGATATAAAGGGATCAAAATAAACAGACTTTATTTTCCAGCATATACTTCGTGACAAACCAAATTAGAAGAGACATAAATTGAACACACAGTAGTCACTACTTCAAATCAGTTTTTGGTGAAATATCCGCAGCTAGTATTGGTAAAATTTCCAGAGAGAGTGACAGAAAAATAATTGTGCTCCACACCAATTACGGCAAAGAACATGAAAAATGTGAAGAAAAATGTTTATGACGTTGAAAGGTGCTTATGTTTCGTAAGTGAAGTTATAGTGCGACCAGATGAGACGAAACGCAGAAGTCAGACAAATACTCGATTAACTGTAAGTAATCGCTTATTAACGTGAAAAAAATAAGACTTGGATTGTTTTATAATATACAAATAACGCAAATATTCCACTGGAAATCCCTTAAAGTAAAAGACGAAAAGCGTCTAGAACAAATAAAATACATCACAGCAAGAAAATGGCGTTTGTCATTTAGAAAATCAATATTTCTGTGCTTGCTGCAGGTGACGGCCACCTAAACAAACTGCTTATTCAGTATTTTGCTTTGCCTTAAGACATTTTGTTTATCTGCAACCTTTAGAATACTTTATGATTACAAGTAACAACACGAGATTGCCAATTACTCTTTCCAGCATCGCAAAAATCGTCTTTACAGGCAGGATATATAGCCTTTGATAATTCCATTTGTTTTACTGAAAGATTTTACATTCCTGATCGAACCTTTATGTCAAACACCTTGGCATAAAGTGCCAAATACAATATTATGTGAATTGTCTACAATATCCGTAAAGTCTCACTGATCTCAGTCTTGCAAGTACTTATGAAGGACCAGTTATAATAATTGGTTTCACGGTTACCAATTTAGGCGTTAGAATTCCATTGCCGATTAGATATTTGGTTGCCAAAATGCTATGTTTATGTTTCTTGATTAATCTGCTTTCCCCGACACAAACGGTAATCAAAAATAGTTTCATACGACGTTACTACATCCTTTCATATGCCTGAGAATAGTCACAGGATGTTTGAAGTCAGCGGAAGAGCCTCCACTGCACAGAAAACGCATGGCAGCATATGTACAACTGCATTACGATACGTTTGCCATCGATACCTTCCACACAGTTTGAGAACTGCCAATGCATTCGAAAGTCATGGATAATAAGTAACCAGTCATTCGTGTTGTCTCATGAAGTAATACATGTCTTAACGAAAATGCTGCAAATAACAGAGTGGCAAAACAGTTATTCAACTTTATCATTTGCTGACAGTCGCCATAAAAAGCTGCATTAAAGTTGTAACTTTTCCCTTACGTATGACTGTTTGCAGAGAGAAATAGAGATACATATACAAATACATCACAAGTATATGTGCTAGAGGCTATGTTAATCAAATATTCTGGCAATAAATACGCATCTGACCTACGTAATGAAAGGTGATGTTACTTACTGTTGGGCTGCATTAAAAAGAAATACAATTCGTCTCTGTGTTGATACAGTGCTCCACAGTAGTCTATCCTGTGTAGGCCTCTTCATCTCTACGTAACTACTGCATCCTACATCCATTCTAATCTACTTGCCATTGGCAAGCCCTGGTCTCTCTCTGCAATTTATCCTCCATTACCAAACTGACGATTCCTTGATGACTCATAATATGTCCTCTCAACTAACCTCTCTTTTAGACGAGTTGTGCCATAATTTCCTACTCCTCCTGCCTTTCAGTACCTCTTCTTTAGTTATATGATCTTCGAATCTAACTATCAGCATTCTTCTTTATCACCACGGTTTGAGAGCGTCCATTGTCTTCTTGACAGAACTGTTCATCGTTCACGTTTCATTTACATACAAGGCTACCCTCCACGCGAATACCTTTATTAAATACTACCCAACCATTAAAATTTATATTCGATGTGAACAAATTTTCTTTTTCAATAAAGATTTTCTTGCTATTGACGGACTGCATTTTATATCCTCTCTACATCTGCCTTCTCATATACTGCTTCCCTTTCAAGTCACTGAAGCCTTAGAACTTTAGTTTGGTTACTGTACAAGTTGAAGATAATCTTGTGTTCCTGTGTTTTATCGCTGATACCTCCAGAGCTTCAATGAGAGTCTTTCAATTAAGATTGTCAAAATATATCTCTAAATATATAAATGCTATAAACACAGGTTTGCCTTCCTTCAGTCTGTCTACTTAGCTAAGTGGTGGGATCAGTACTGCCTTGCGTGATCAGACATTTTACAGGAATCTAACATTGTGCCCAGGTTAATCTGTACAGCCCTTCCCCCTCTCCTGTCTACTTATTCCTTCCACCTTTTATCTTACTCTTATTTGCTTAGTTGTGGCTTGCCAAATGAGCTCCGGACAGTTGCTTCTCCTTCGAGGAAAGTTTTCTTTCTTATTTAATACCAGCACCTACATTTTACAAGTGTAATACCGCTTTTGGGCTTTCTATCAACGTCACTTTTAGATATCTCTCTTTCCCATCACCCACTTTATATCCTGCATTTCTATATTTTCCCCAGTTTTGAATGTATCATGGTTTATCTAGGAACTTCCACAATACCCTTTTTCCATTTACATCCTCTGCTGCATGCACCACTTTTTCTCTCGAAGATCTCCATTCGTGTTGTAGTAGACTCCTTCCCCTGTTCCAGTCAGTCGTTGCCGTAGGGTACCTTTTAAGATTATCGAAAAACTCTGGGCCTTAACTTATTCAGGTTCCATCTTCTTAATTTACTACCATTTACTGTCTCTTTAGTTGTAAACTGCAGTTCGTAACAATTATATTATCGTCGGTATGCGTCTGCACCGGGAAATGTCTTACAATTTAAAATCTGTTTTCGAAAACTCTGTTCCATATACGTATGATTCTTTCATGATTCTTAAGCATAGTGTTAGAGATGATTACATTATTCTCTGTGCAAAATTCTAACAGGTGGTCTCCCTTTTTCATTTCTTCCCCAAGCCTATGTTTTCTTACTATTTTCTCTTCCCCTATACCTGCCAAAGTATTCCAGTATCTTATCACATTTTAAATTTTTGTCTCGCGTAACTGTCTGAATAATCTCTTATATCGTACCTTGTTTGAATGTCTTCATCACCTGTGGTGTAAGTCGGCATGTAAACTTGTATCACTGTGATGTGAGTTTTAGCGTTATGTCTGTATTGGTAATAATAATATTAACTGCAGTTTAGAGATGCAGCTGAGTGTTGTGACACTTTGATTGGTAGTTTCAATAGCTAACCCTCACAGAGTGGTTGAAATACATGATCTTAACATAGCAAATATTGAGGATGGATCAACTGTCAGAGAGTTTCAGTTACAAATAAATGACTATCAGATAACAGGTAATGTACTATCATAATAGCAGACAGCGTTTAGGTACTGCAATTTGCAATACTATAAGCTGTTATGACACTAACAATAAATTTCTGTTCTGGGAATACGGTTTTCTAAATGAGATATTAAACTATCGTGAATGGTAGTCAGAATTCTGTTTAAGGTGAAATAAGAAAACATTAATAACGAAAAAAGTGAAAGACTGCATCGTAAAGAAAATAAAAAAGTGGTATGTCTTCAAACAACTTCGTCTTTACTTCATGTATTTTCAGGGTATACTTAATCAAGGAGATGGGACCTGGATAAACTGAAAGAACCAGAGATTGTACAGAGATTCAGGGAGAGCATAAGGGAGCAATTGACAGGAATAGGGGAAATAAATACAGTAGAAGAAGAATGGGTAGCTTTGAGGGATGAAGTAGTGAAGGCAGCAGAGGATCAAGTAGGTAAAAAGACGAGGGCTAGTAGAAATCCTTGGGTAACAGAAGAAATATTGAATTTAATTGATGAAAGGAGAAAATATAAAAATGCGGTAAGTGAAACAGGCAAAAAGGAATACAAACGTCTCAAAAACGAGATCGACAGGAAGTGCAAAATGGCTAAACAGGGATGGCTAGAGGACAGATGTAAGGATGTAGAGGCCTATCTCACTAGGGGTAAGATAGATACCGCCTACAGGAAAATTAAAGAGACCTTTGGAGATAAGAGAACGACTTGTATGAATATCAAGAGCTCAGATGGAAACCCAGTTCTAAGCAAAGAAGGGAAAGCAGAAAGGTGGAAGGAGTATATAGAGGGTCTATACAAGGGCGATGTACTTGAGGACAATATTATGGAAATGGAAGAGGATGTAGATGAAGATGAAATGGGAGATACGATACTGCGTGAAGAGTTTGACAGAGCACTGAAAGACCTGAGTCGAAACAAGGCCCCCGGAGTAGACAATATTCCATTGGAACTACTGACGGCCGTGGGAGAACCAGTCCTGACAAAACTCTACCATCTGGTGAGCAAGATGTATGAAACAGGCGAAATACCCTCAGACTTCAAGAAGAATATAATAATTCCAATCCCAAAGACAGCAGGTGTTGACAGATGTGAAAATTACCGAACAATCAGTTTAATAAGCCACAGCTGCAAAATACTAACACGAATTCTTTACAGACGAATGGAAAAACTAGTAGAAGCCAACCTCGGGGAAGATCAGTTTGGATTCCGTAGAAACACTGGAACACGTGAGGCAATACTGACCTTACGACTTATCTTAGAAGAAAGATTAAGGAAAGGCAAACCTACGTTTCTAGCATTTGTAGACTTAGAGAAAGCTTTTGACAATGTTGACTGGAATACTCTCTTTCAAATTCTGAAGGTGGCAGGGGTAAAATACAGGGAGCGAAAGGCTATTTACAATTTGTACAGAAACCAGATGGCAGTTATAAGAGTCGAGGGACATGAAAGGGAAGCAGTGGTTGGGAAGGGAGTAAGACAGGGTTGTAGCCTCTCCCCGATGTTGTTCAATCTGTATATTGAGCGAGCAGTAAAGGAAACAAAAGAAAAATTCGGGGTAGGTATTAAAATTCATGGAGAAGAAATAAAAACTTTGAGGTTCGCCGATGACATTGTAATTCTGTCAGAGACAGCAAAGGACTTGGAAGAGCAGTTGAATGGAATGGACAGTGTCTTGAAAGGAGGATATAAGATGAACATCAACAAAAGCAAAACAAGGATAATGGAATGTAGTCTAATTAAGTCGGGTGATGCTGAGGGAATTAGATTAGGAAATGAGGCACTTAAAGTAGTAAAGGAGTTTTGCTATTTGGGGAGCAAAATAACTGATGATGGTCGAAGTAGAGAGGATATAAAATGTAGGCTGGCAATGGCAAGGAAAGCGTTTCTGAAGAAGAGAAATTTGTTAACATCCAGTATTGATTTAAGTGTCAGGAAGTCATTTCTGAAAGTATTTGTATGGAGTGTAGCCATGTATGGAAGTGAAACATGGACGATAAATAGTTTGGACAACAAGAGAATAGAAGCTTTCGAAATGTGGTGCTACAGGAGAATGCTGAAGATTAGATGGGTAGATCACATAACTAATGAGGAAGTATTGAATAGGATTGGGGAGAAGAGAAGTTTGTGGCACAACTTGACCAGAAGAAGGGATCGGTTGGTAGGACATGTTCTGAGGCATCAAGGGATCACCAATTTAGTGTTGGAGGGCAGCGTGGAGGGTAAAAATCGTAGAGGGAGACCAAGAGATGAATACACTAAGCAGATTCAGAAGGATGTAGGTTGCAATAGGTACTGGGAGATGAAAAAGCTTGCACAGGATAGAGTAGCATGGAGAGCTGCATCAAACCCGTCTCAGGACTGAAGACCACAACAACAACAACTTAATCAAACGAACCGCGCGTTTCAGTGGGTCTCATACCATACCTCAGTAGCTGTCCGTCATTAGCTACCTCTACCGTCTGCCGCCTCCAGATGGGAAAGCCAAATCCGCGAGCCGTCGCGTCAAAAAGGAAAACGCTTGCCGCTGCCGTTGCCGCGTGCCGCGCTGCTGCGCTGTAGTGGGAATCGGCCTTCAGTCTGGTGGAATGCAACGCTGTTAATATTCCAATGTAAGAAATGTATTTCGAGTGCATGACATACATTCTCTGTGCAAATTTCTCTCCGATAAACTACTGTGACAGACTGTCAGGTCGTAAAACAACTACTCTGCAACCCAAAGAAAACATCGATTCTTTGTACCACAGACACTACGCGTGTTTTTGGAGTTGTATGAAGCCTGTTGTTTACGAAGTTCAACCCTGACTACGGTTCAGAAATTATGATATGTTCACAGCTGTCCTATAAATGATCGTCAGGAGCTGAAATGCATACAAAGAAACTGCGAGGAAATAAACATCATGATCAGTAGCCAGAAGGGATGTAACAGTTATCGACCACACCTCTGGTAACCTTCCTCTTTCAAACCGAAGTCTTGGTCCAAGGTTAGGTGGTAGTGCTAATTTGCAGGATAATAAGGCCGTTTCGCATTGACACCACGTCTCTAGAACGCCTCCTCTTTCCACTATTATTGTGTGTTTATGTAGCATCAGTCCACTTCCCTCCAGAACACGCAATTTTATTGACTTCTGTCGCTGTTCATTGTATGGTATTTTTTCTCTAAGTTTATGTATTTTCAGTCAACTTCATAACTTTGCTAGATTTTCACTATTTTACGTATTTCCTCCAATCTTACGTATTTCACATCAATATTTCGTGGATACACGAGGTTTACATCGAATTTTACCGATTTTATGTAAGTTTTCACATGTTTTCGACTATTTTCGATATGTATAGTGTCACTTTGCTGACATAACCGTGTGTTTTATTTTCTACAAGATTATTTGCGCGTCTTCTACACCAACGCCCTCTTCCCGATGATTCACATGCATGCATTTTGGATAGAACGAGAATGAAAAGTATAGTAACAGTCGCTTTGTACCTATATGAGACTCAACAAGCGGTGCATTTGATGGATGTATTGTAAACTTGAAGTCTGGGGGCAATTTCATGTACTTTTTACCTAAAGAGCGCGTCTCCCAAGCACTGTCATTGATAGATGAACAGTTTACAACTTATGCACATCTTAATCGCAACCATACAGCGCTTACAGCTCTACACACATACACACCGACACTCTGCACGCATAATACCAATCGTGAAGTTTCTATTTCAACCACTTGTACATAATTGTTGACAGTGCTACAGCCTCGCAAATAGCGAAATACTCATCGAAAATGGTTCTCCGGTGGGTGAAAGCACATTTAAATTCATGTAGATAAAGAGCATAACATCTTCGATACAATTTATATTAGCAATATTTGTAACAAAATTATCTATAATCCCCAGAAATAATAACTATCTAAGGCGTCCTGCTACACCTATCACACCTCATTTTGTACTCTGAAGATCCATCATGGAGGCACATGCTCAACCCAGTCACGCTATTTTGTGTGCTACATGTCCATTGGATGGAGGGAGACAGTCCTTAACGAGTGTTATTCTTATGTACGAGATAGAACAACACATTAATAGGACAGTATAATCTAGTGCTGTACTCAAATGCATGCAGCAGCATATTCTACAGTTGCAATGCATTTGTTCTGTTTTCTGTTTGTGTTTGTCTCTGCGTGTATCACAGGTGGTTACCATAAACCTGACTCAAGGTAGACCTTAGTTAATGTCTGAGTGTGGATCCACCATGCATCATATGCAGAGTGATGTTCAGACGCTGATCCACAATATGATACATACGGGATATGGTTCAAAGGTGCATCAACCATACATTATATCTGCAACGGTGTCTAGAGGTGGTTCCCCAATGTGTTATACCTGGAATACGGATTGGATGTGGATCTACCATGCACTACATCTGGATATGTGTTCTATATCTGAAGGTGGATCAGCCAGTGGGAAGACTTGGTCAGTTTTATGGCAGCTACCCACGGTACATGCACAGACAGGGCATAAGGGAAATAGAGCAAAGGCACTGCAATTGTTGAATATGTGGTTGGATGCATTTGGACTAATGTGTTGCTCTGTCTTAGAGTTCTGTCTTTGCAGTATAAAATGAGGTATCATAGGTGCAGCAGGATGACTTGGATTGTTGTTATTTCTGGGGAATGTAGACAGTCTTGTTACAAATAATAGTAATATAAAGTACATCTAAGATATTATGCTCTTTAGCAGGATAATTTAAGTACTCTTACACACAATGCAGAACCATTTTGTCAAGAGTATTACACTACTTGCAGGGCTGTAGCACTGTCGAAAATAACGTACAAGTGGCTGAAATCGAGAATTCGCTGTTGGTAATATGCATGCAGAGTCTCTATATGTATGCGCTTAAAGTTGTTAGCGGTGGATGGTTGCAGGTCAGACACATAACTTGCTAACCACTCATCTATCAATGATGCTGCCAGGAAGATGCACTCTGCAGGTACAGAGAGGGAGGGGAAGCCCTTATGGCAGAAAATGCTACCTGCAGTTGACACACTGTCAACTAACGAATAGCTTATTACTGGGGTAATAAAAATAAGTACTCGAAAACTATAGTTTGTTGATGTCCTAACAGGGTTGTGCGTACGTATCAGAGTTGGAAGGTATAAACAGAAATAACGATGCACATCTGGTAAGCAATAACAACATACATTTATGGAAAAAATACGAGCCATAACAGAAATCAACCCCGTACACATGTGAACTCGTTGCAGATTCCTGCAGATACAGTGGAAGGCCAATGAACATGCAGAACTGTTTCCAGACTTTGAGTTTCCAACAAGTGCAGCACTACACGAGTCTGCAGACAGGTTCTTAAATGACTTGGGGTAGTACACGGAATGGTTTCCAGACTTCGAGTTTCCAATACATCCATCATCTGCACCACTTCTTGAGTCTCAAATACGCACGTTTCATGCTCATCCTATCCAAAATACATGCATGCTGTAATATTTCTGGCTTAGTCAGCCATCATATTAGGCTCCAAGAAGCTGTTCCCAGAGCAGTGGAGATGCAAGAAGTATAGAGATGACGAAATGTGGTGTGAGGTACCTGTGACAGGTGTTAGATTCGGTACCATTCCCGTGAGAAAGACCGTCTGCATAATGCTACTACTCTGTGATTGGCTGCCGTGTTCGGAACAAGGGCGCCAAAACGTTAAAGTATAGTTATTATTGTCAGTTAAACTACTCATTGGAATGACTTCACTTTCTAATGTAAATATCACTCAACAGGTGACTATCAATCAGTCATTTTAGAATTATTAAAAATGATTTAAATCAAAAGCAAAAGACTGACGAAATTGCAGACGAAGCACTTCGGAAGCGTTCGGGTCACGCCTTTTCTGGTACGGCGCGCGAAGTGTTTCGGGGCTGTTCGTCACTCTGGGTTAGGCAGTCGAGAAGAACAGACATGTTGTCTGTCGTAGGAGGTGTTTCCAATTTTTATTTAAGTTCATGTCCGTCACTCTGGATTAGGCAGTCGAGATGAACAGTCATGTTGTCCTTGGCAGAATGTGTTAGCCAATATTCAGTATTAAAAGATTCACTCCGGTAGTCATGAGGCACAGACACGTGTCACAAATAGTGTGTAGATACATTTTCGTAAACATTGTGTTTGATCATGTACTTTGCTGTATCAGAAGGTGTTGTATTAAGATCATGTAGTCTTCTCGTGTGCCTATATTAAAATACGCGAGTGGCATCCCAAAGAAGTGATTCATTATTTCAGAACAGAACCTCGCTGAAAGTCAATTTCAGCCTCAACATACAGAACCTACGACCTGCGTGCTGTTTTCTGCGCTGGGGACATCAACTTGAAGACAGCAGGTTAGTGAACTATAACAGAACCTTCGTATTCCACACAGTGCAATGGAAACAACTAGCCGCCTCACGTGTACTGCATGCACAGAACAAATGTGCTCAGTGACACGTCATCTGCAGTAATGCAGAGGAGAGAATGGAGGATGATCGTTATTAACATCAACAATCGATTCATTCTTCCTTTCTTGCCGTAATGTGGATCATTGGGAAGAGGGAAGTTTTAGGATTTTTGGTAAGTTAGTGTATAAGACGCGCGAATATTCTAGAAGATCAAACAACTCAAGCATATATCAGCAATGTGACCATATACATATCTAAAACTGTCGAAAGTACTTGAAAAGTGACATAAAATTGATAAAAGTCGATGAAAATTGATGTGAAATACATAAAATTGGGGAAAACACGATGAGACACGTAAAATCGTGAAAACCTAGGAAAACTACAGAAACTGACTGAGAACACATAAAGTCATAGAAAAAATTTTATGGAATGAGGGGTGACCAAACTCAATAAAATTGTGTGTTCTAGAGCAAAGTGGGCTCATGCTATACATACACACGTTAATAGTGGAAAGAGGAAGCATTCTAGAGACCTGGGGTCAAGGCGAAATAGTGATATTATCCTGTGCACGAGCACTACAACCTAACATCAGACCATGACTTCTGTGTGCAGGAGAAAGGTTACCACCGTGGGTGGTCGATTGCGATAAGACTGTTATATCCCCTCTAGCTGCTGACCATGCTGTTTATATTCTCATAACATGTTACCGTTTCTTCGTGTGCATCTTCAACTCCTGGTGATCATTTATATGAAAGTTATGAACACATCACAATTTCTGAACCGTAATCAGGCTTGAACTTTTTAAACAGCAGGCGTCATACCCTTCAAAAACATGTGATGTGATTGTGTTAGAAAGAATCGATTTCTACTTTGGGGTGCAAGATAGTTGTTTTATGAACTGACAGTCTGTCATCATAGCTTATTGGAGAGAAACTTGCACTGACAAAGTATGTCTTGCACTGGAAATGTATTTCTTACATTGGAGTATTAACAGCGTTGCATTTCACTTGACTAATGGGTTGGAAACAGCACTGCTCTAACATTATAGCGTGTTTAAGCGCAGAACCGTGTAGCCATTGGTGTGTGATTATGTTCGATCATCATTTCTCCATTTCCGATACCTTCTTGCTAAGGCCACAAAATACTGGAACAACGCTTCAGATTTGTTAGCATAAGTGTGTACAAGATGGCGAGTATGGGCTGGCGGTGGGCGTTATGGAATAATAGTGTAATTTTTAGAGAAAGGCCATTTATTGGCTAAAGCATGATGAAAGGGGCTACATAGGCCTAGGGAGGTGAGGGTGAGCCAGAGCTTGCAATTTGGCGAACATTGTTCGCGAAGCTACCGAAAGTGGTTGTCTGCCAAAACTAAGTCCACAGTGCCGCAGCACCGGGAGAAGCGGAAGATGATCAATGGTACAGGGCGCGCATCCGACTCGCGGGTGAGCAAGAATACAAGAGAGCGGGCCCGGCGACGGGCGGCCGGGTATGTTCGACGCACCACGCGGCTTCCTCCACCCTGATTGGTCAGGACCGAGCAAACCGTGCGGGCGGCATGGAACTTTCCAGAGCGTTGCCTGCTAAGCGACGCCTGGGACGGCGTTACCTCGTCAGCACACGAGAGAGGCGCGTGAACAAGGTGCCCTTTCTCGGTGCTGACTTCCTGTTACTAGACCGTGGGACGAAAGAATTTACAGTCAGCTAACACTGCCGGCCGTGGCTTGGCCGTAATGGAGTAATGAAGTTACTAGTTGGAGGCTCATATAATAAAGTAAAATCTCCTATTGTCTGGCTCATCCCTTACATTCCTCCCCCTTCCGTGGGAGCGGAGAACGTATGTGAATTCGCTCAATGTAATTAGCATTTAAATGTAAACAAATTTAGCTTGCAAAACAAAGTAAACATTGCTTGATTAAGAATGGCCCTCACGGAAGACGGCAGGGGTCTTAACCTACGGGAGGATATAGAGACTCTAAAGACCTCCTAAGGGTCGCAAGGGGACTTACACATGTCAACAATATTTGTGTATACAAGAATCATAATAAAACATCAAAACATCATAAAATATCAAAACAAAATTAGAACAAAACATAACAGTGTGAATTAGGTAAACACGCCAAGTGTTCTTGTTGCTAAGTTGAAGTAAAAATGTCTTTTTTTTTGCTTTTGTTAAAATAAGTTGAAAATTTAAACACATCACCACTGATGAGTCACGGCGGGGGCGCCTGGCACGAGGCGGTGTGGTGTGTTGTCCTCAGCGGACAGCGCGCAGGCTGTCGGCGGGAAGGGGGCGTGGCCGTGGCCAGGTCCGTGCACTGGAACTCAGCGCAGGGGGAGTATGAGGGGAGATTCACACATTTCAAAACACAGTTGAAAAGGGAGTTATTACTAAGGAAACACTTCACTACACTACGCTAGTTTTTCCACATTAACTGATATCTCAGTTTCACTCTTAAAACTAAGGGAGGGCACATGCCTGATAGGTTCTTGTTTACTCTTTAATGTTGAGTTTAGTTTGTGGCTGTTTACCATTCATTTAAGTGCCAACAGGCGAACGTAAGAAATTTGTCCTTTTTCATGTCTTAGCAAATCATCAATTGACGTTAGGATGTGATTATTTGATTTTTTAGGTAAAACTTGAACGTTAGCTGACAAGGGAATCATGAATGAGCTTTCAGGTATAAAAAACATAATTAAAGGGGTGCGAATACTAAGTAATGCGTGGTGGCATGAAAGGTTATAAGTGGTGTTCCAACAGGAACCGTTTGCTAAAGACCTGCGCGGAGGCTACGTCAGAAAGGCGCGTGGCAGATAACTTCAAAAGCCAGCGCGTCGTCAGGGCTGCACGCGGCAGCTGAGGGGTCTATGACTGTCAAATGCCGACTGTCAAATGCAACAAAATAGAAGTGGGACTACGCGTGACATCACGCTAGACGTGTTGTTACAGTAGGTTCTGTTTAAAACTACATAAACATACATAAATGTAGAAATGAGGCACACAAGTATCATATCAAATTGATGCAAATGCCATATCAATAACAAACAAAAAAGTTAAATGCCTCCTTGGGCTAACCATCCAAGTGTAATAACATTCACATTTTGAGAAGAATTTTCACGTAACTCAATATATTTGCTGAACACCATAAAGTGAGACTGACAAAGAAAAGTGACACCAGTTTGGTGCAGGTGGGGCGTAGATTGTGTCGTAGGATGTCAACGCTGTTGCTAACGAAAGGAGAGAAACAAAACTCGACGATGTCCATAGTGGACACAGAGAGTGTAAGGAATCGGATTAGGAAAGACTAAGTTGAGCGTAATTTCTGAAGGACTTTCCCTTTATGAAGGTACAGTGCCAGGCGCATCGTTTACACGACGTTATCGCCTATTTAACTGTGTAAATGACAATTCTGCGACTCCAAGATAGCTGCTACTTACTTCTTCCTAAAACACGACTTCTCTCACCTAAAACAAAACTTTACTGCGCGACAAAATTCACCGTCTTCATCCTCTCAACATCTTGCGACTAACTTTACTTTGCGACCAAATTCGCCGTCTCTGTAACTCCGTAGTGCTGGCCTCCTCGGGCCCAGCTGGTTGCTTAAAACTCCGTCTATCCTTGCTTGTATCGCAGTGTCCTGGGACACGTCATACAGTTAAATGCTACTACTTCAATAGTCGGTATTCCTTCGGAAAATACAATGGGGAAACAAAGAAGGCTCAAGGTTTTGAACAGAGATTTCCGCTTACTGGCGTTTAGCTGCGGGCTAGACGCGGTTCGCGTCTGACGTTGCCTGATCAGCTGTCGTCAGAGAGCACGGAACACTGTTCTCGTGAACTCTTCTTCGAGATGGAAGATCAAAGTCTGGACTGAATAGTATTGTGTCTGTTGAAAGTTGACAGATCAAAGTGGGTAGAACGGACTATGCCGCGAAACGGAAAAGTGAAGGAACGACACAGACAGCTGAGGGACCGCGCTGGTGCCAGCCGCGTCACGTAAGGTACGTGCCCTTGCGGGTGGTGCATGACTCTTCAGTGTTGTTCGGTTGATAGTAGAAAGACGAAAGTGGGTAGGATGGACTATGTCGCGAAACTGAAAAGTGAAGAAACGACACAGACAGCTAAGGGACCGCGCGGGTGCCAGCCGCGTCACGTAAGGTACGTGCCCTTGCGGGTGGAGCATGACTCCTCAAGGGTTGTTCTGTTGATAGTGGAAAGATGAAAGTGGGTAGAACAGACTATGTCGCGGAACGGAAAAGTGAAGAAACGACACAGACAGCTAAGGGACAGCGCGGGTGCCAGCCGCGTCACGTAAGGTACGTGCCCTTGCGGGTGGTGTATGACTCTTCATGTGTTGTGTTGAGAGAGGAAGGATGGAAGTGGGTAGGATGGACTATGTCGCGAAACCGAAAACTGAAGAAACGACACAGACACCTAAGGGTTCGCGCGGGTGCCAACCGCGTCACGTAAGGTACGTGCCCTTGCGGGTGGTGTATGACTCTTCATGTGTTGTGTTGAGAGAGGAAAGATGGAGGTGGGTAGGATGGACTATGTCGCGAAACGGAAATGTGAAGAAACGACACAGACAGCTAAGGGACCGCGCGGGTGCCAGCCGCGTCAGGTAAGGTACGTGCCCTTGCGGGTGGTGTATGTGGTATGTCCCTCCAGATAAACATTCAAATACAAATCAAAATAAAGCATGGTTACATCCTAAACTACTCTTCTAAAACAATTTATCACCTAAGACATCATTATTATTAACCAGATAATTGGCAGTACTTGGGAACTTACTCTAGCATGCTTGAAATCCTACAAAATTATTATCCTCATCAGTATAGTAACACAGCTACACATTGATACAAATACTAAATTACTGGTGCTGGCAAAACTTTAGCAAAATTCTCTAAATAGTTAGTAATAAAACAGTCAAAATGAACAACAATAAGATAATTCATGGACTTAAGTAATTGGACACAAGTAATTAGACATAAGTAATTGGACACAAGTAATTAGACATAAGTAATTGGACGTAATCAATTAGACACAAGCAATTTGACATAAGTAATTGACAACTCGTCATAGTGATATAAGCGGTGGCAAAACCGTAACAAAAGCAAAAGTTTAAAATATTATTTCCTTCAAACAAAACTTCCTTATCCTCCAGTTACATTTCGTAGCAAAATGAATGTAAGCATCCCTTGGTATTCCTTTATGCTCTCGTTTGTGTCTTCATACCAACTGATCTTTGGTACTTCATTAAGTAATGGCAATGTTGTGTGTAATGCTATGGAATAGTGTGATGTCACGTTAATACTTCCTTTAACAAGATTCTGATGAAAAGTGGTTTTGTGTCGCCTTCAATGAACAGACCAATAATTATTAAACATGTGATATGCTGTTTGCTGTGTTGGTTTGTTTTTGCAAATATTTGTGATTATCAGTCACCCAGTCAATCGTTCAAGGATATGATTGTTGTTCCTTTTGTTAATTCTCTCACCTACCTGCTTCCATATAATCAATATTGGCGGCTCGACGAAGCTAGTTGCATCTCGGAAGACGTCGATATGACTTACCTGTCGTTGCTTTGGTTTTTAATAAAATTAGAGTTCATTTGTCATATAAAGAGTGTGTAGGGAGCAAAGTAAGTTCCTGACTATTGAAAATGTGCGTAAAGTTATTCAAAGCGTTCGTTATATAATGGTTAAGAATTTCTGTGTTGAGATTCACTGCAGCTTGAGGTGCTAAGGTGCGACATGCGTCGCGCTCGTGAGATTGTAAGTTGCTGACAGCACAGCTGACGGTACGGCTGCGTCCGGTTTCACTGGCTCGGCGGCAGAACTAGCGTTCACGCTCGGTCCGTCCTCTCGCTACCCGTGGAGTTAACCTCTCGGTACAGTCACAAAATTTCCTTCCAGAGTTATGTTGTTTACGACAGTTATGCATGGAGGATGTTCTTTTCTAAGGGACTCTAATAACTTCAATCGCTAGACGTCACAAAACTATCGGGTTACAACTATTTTACTTAAACACTCTGTTCTTCAAAATTTAGGTAAATGGCAGGTGTTAGACTTCTATATAAACTATATTTTGCAATGGCATTCCAAACCCAACTCCTTGGCTAACGCGTTCCCCACACAGCGGTCGTTTACAGGACAGATATAGCGGCAAGTGCCGGCTTCCTTGACACCATATAGATCCGTTTATTAACCGTGGTGGTAATACAACATAGCCGGAGATCGATCTGAAATTCCAATGTTTTCTAATCCTGATAGTTTCCACAATGCGTACCAGGAAAAAGTTCTCTCTTACGATTTTTGTTCCATACTGAAAATTCAAATAGACAATACACATAGATTCCCGTCTTTAGATAAGACTAATAAAATCTGTAGGGCAATATTAAGCTGGTGATTTTATTTTTATAACTATCACTTTAGGTTTGCTGTTTAAACTGCAACGTATGAATGTACAAAGATGTAGCGTGGCTGACGCACGTGGCGTGCAGGGCGATGGTTGGGTGGTGAGGAGGGGCGAGGGGAGAGGTGCAGATGCTGCACGCACCATGGACAGAGGCGGTGGGTGGGGAAGGGGGAACTGCAATGTACGAAGGTGTATTACTATCATGTTTTTATGGTAAAGCTTTAATACCTGTGTTCGTGCACTATTCACTAAATTAACAAGTGAAATGTGAATCCCCTTGAAATATACAAGATTAACTGATTCTTTCTCTACGTGTTCTTTTGACAAGGACCACTTTCCCCTTAATTCCATGATTAAAGAATGTTTGTGGTTTTAATTCTCGACTGCTACGATAACATGACTGGAGACGTTAAATGACAAGACAAAATGATCACATAACTTCAGTCACTTCCATTAACATGTGACGTCATAAATTCTATTACCAGTTACCAACAGTTGCCAATTCTTATGTCTACTTATAACTAACATGCACAATTTAATTAAATGTATAGTAACTACGGTGTTTTCTGTCAATTAATTCTCTTGCTGCATGCAGGACTTTTCCAACTGTTTACATACCATTCCAGACCTACTTTAAGGAACGCAAATCATAGGGGTTTGACCTTAGAGCATATCTACGTTGCTGTCTAGGCGGTTGTATTACCTTTTTTCTTGCTTTTTTGGGTGGAACTACTGGCGCAATAGGCCGAGCTTCTCCAGTCGGAATTCCGTGCTGAACCAAATCCGTGGTCGGTAGAAACTACCTCTCTTCAAACAACCACGAAAATTCCTCTAATACTAGCTGCAACGTCCTTTTCTCCTCACTGTTTAAATGACCTAACTTCTCTGCTAACTGACTCCTTATCGTCGACGCGACATATCGCACTTCTCTAACTGAACATTTCTTTCTTCTCCTTCCTTTCTCATCTTTATCTCGCTGCTTCTCAGCTCCTCTTATTTCCTCAAAAATTTCCTGACCACTGGCAACAATAGTACCCTTCGGTATCACAACATCTTCTACACCAAAATTATCTATACTTACTGGTATCGCAAAACCCTTCTGTCTCCTCTCCGGTCGGCAGATACTTCTCTTTATATGTACTGACTGACGATCTAAAACATCATTCTGGGTGAGCGGGTCAACCAGAATGTCTGTCTTGGGGCGTTCTTGATTTTTGACATCTATCCAGAGAATCTTTCCACTTCCGCCTTTTATCCTCACAGGGTTAGTGGTTTTTATCGCCCACATCTGCGGTTTTATGGGAGACTGTGAACGGCGCCTTTCGCAGCTCCCTCGCGTCTGACGGGGGTGCGCACTGCCAAATCGGTGAATTGCTTCGCCGAACTGCACAGTTCGCGTTCGATAATCCACTATCCCCTGATAACGGTGCAGGAAGTCATTCCCTAGTATGATGTCAAATTCACCCTTCTTTAGCCTCACTACCTCCATCCTCTGACTGTATTTACCACCGTCTATTTGCAGATTCACCACACACGAACCTGCAGGGACAATTACTTCCTCTCCAAGGCCACTGATATATAGTACCGGGGTGGCTGTAACACCCTTCGATCATTTTTCTCCACAAACAATACACTAACTTGAGCACCAGTATCAACTAAAATTCTAACTGATTTGTTCCCGAGTACGCCAAATAGACTAACGTGTTCCACCTCTTTACATTTTTCGGTCCTAACCGGGTGTATTATTTTTGTCGGGGGCGCGGGTGGGTGGCGGAACCTGCCCCTCAAGCGTTTCCCTGATTCGACCCCGCGTTGCGGCGGTGGCCGCGCATCTGATTTGAAAATGGTGACTTTGTGGAGCAAACATTATTAGCATGACCTACTGTCTGGCAAATAGTGCAATACGGCGCGCGACAGCGCATTGCCGTATGGTTGGGCTTCCCACAACGCTGACAAAATACTTCTTTTGCTGGGACCGGTACTGGGTCCGATGGGCGCGGGGCGGCAGCGCAAAAACGCAACACCTCTTCGCGAAGCATTGCCAAACGAACAGCTTCAAACAGAGAAGTGGGGGAGGCTGCTTTGACTTCTCCTCCGATGCGGGGGTCAATACCGCGAACAAATGCATCAATTGCACGCGCTTCCGCTTCTGAGCGCAAAATTCTGTTTTCGCTGGCATTTTCACCTAGCTTATAGGTACGACAAGATACTGCTCGTATGCGATCTGCAAAGGCATCAAAATCCTCGTTAGGCTTCTGCCTAAGGGTTGATAACTGATCTCTGTAATATGCGGTACCTCTGGTATCGGAATAACGCGTAGTCAATCCGCGGGCCAATACTTCAAATTCATGCGTGTCACGCAATTCGTCCACCGTTTCTATGAACATTCGGGCTTCCCCTGTCAACTTGAGTCTGGCTACATTGACTAATAGATCATCCGGCCAGGCACACGTGCGACCCACATCACGAATATTTTGTAAGAACATAGCTACATTTTCGTGGGACTTCCCAGAAAAGATGGGAATGAAATCAGCCGCAGGAAAATTGCTTACAGTCGCCATGTTAGCAGAAATTGTGGCGTTTGTATTAGAGACAGAATTAGTGTTAGTTGCAGGGGCGGAGCTAGCCACAGGTATGGAAGTTCGCGCACTAGCTTCCAGCGTCTGTTTCAAGACGCGGTTTTGCTCAAGTAGCTCCTGATTTTGTGCGAATAACTGGCGCATTTGTGCATTTATGGCCTCGAGCGGGTCTTGCGAGGCAGGTGCCTCTACGGGGGTATCCCGTTCCGTCGCTCGTGTCCCTATCGGCATGTTTACAAATTTATGGGACGCTAGTGACCAGAAAAAAGTAATGATTGTTACAAAAAAAGGACGGCCACAAAGATTCTCAATCCAGCGGCGGAAGATCGTCGAAGCTATAGTTGTAAGCATCGCAGCGACTTACATGGCGATGGAGGCGGTGCGACGCAGTGGTGGTGGCGACGGCGTGGTGCAGTGGCTGCGGCGGCGGCGGCGGCGGCGGCGGCGGCGGCGGCGGCGGCGTCCGGACCCTCGGGCGGCGGCGAATGTGTTGGCGGCGGACGGCGCTGGCTCGGCCGGTCGGTGATGGCGGCAGCCCCTGGCGCGTCGGTGACAGCGGCGGGCGGCGGCGGCGTGGCGGATGACGGCGGCGGATGACGGCGGCCCGGCCGGTCGCGCAGCGCAGCGCAGCGCAGGCCCCTCGAACTCAGGCAGTGGGCAGCGCGGCGGCGTCCGGCTCACGTGGCTGACTAGCGTGGGCTGCCTCGCTGCAGCGCACGCCCTGTGCGTGTTTAGTGGAGCTGCCACGGCCCACGTGGAGCAAACGTGGCGGCCGGTTGGCGCATTCCATGCCCGAAGTTCACGGCGTCTCGCCGGGAAAAATTTTGTGTAGCGACAAAGTCACTACGGGAACGTATCCCACTTCTGACACCAATTGTACAGGATGGCGGGTATGGGCTGGCGGTGGGCGTTATGGAATAATAGTGTAATTTTTAGAGAAAGGCCATTTATTGGCTAAAGCATGATGAAAGGGGCTACATAGGCCTAGGGAGGTGAGGGTGAGCCAGAGCTTGCAATTTGGCGAACATTGTTCGCGAAGCTACCGAAAGTGGTTGTCTGCCAAAACTAAGTCCACAGTGCCGCAGCACCGGGAGAAGCGGGAGATGATCAATGCTACAGGGCGCGCATCCGACTCGCGCGTGAGCAAGAATACAAGAGAGCGGGCCCGGCGACGGGCGGCCGGGTATGTTCGACGCACCACGCGGCTTCCTCCACCCTGATTGGTCAGGACCGAGCAAACCGTGCGGGCGGCATGGAACTTTCCAGAGCGTTGCCTGCTAAGCGACGCCTGGGACGGCGTTACCTCGTCAGCACACGAGAGAGGCGCGTGAACAAGGTGCCCTTTCTCGGTGCTGACTTCCTGTTACTAGACCGTGGGACGAAAGAATTTACAGGCAGCTAACACTGCCGGCCGTGGCTTGGCCGTAATGGAGTAATGAAGTTACTAGTTGGAGGCTCATATAATAAAGTAAAATCTCCTATTGTCTGGCTCATCCTTTACAAGTGACTTATGTCAAATGTTTCGAACTCCTTTTCTAAATCACTGACAGAGGTTTATGAGGTACTGCAAAGCCTTTGGGTGTACATTTGCTTGACAGTTGTCCTGTTTACAGAATTACTGCTGCATGGCATGTAACTTCGTAAGTCAGACACCGTTGCTCTGCATTTTTCGGTTTCCTCATAAGATTCATTTTCGATTGCTGGTGATCATGTTATAGGACAAATTTAAATGTAGCATAATATCTGAAGCGTAATCGCATGTGAGCACTGAGTGCCACACACTTCCGGAAGATTACGCTTTGCACATATCATGAAGAATCCGTGATTTTCTCTATTGTATAAGGAAGTAGTACAATCGTTTTAAAGATTGCTGTCGTAGTAAGTGGGATAGAAAACTTGTACGGTGGATGTGTGTCAGATGTTGGACATATATGTCATGCATTCGTGTATTAAGAGTGTTGCATTCCCCACTACTAATATTTCGCAAACCACATGGCTATGACATTATAGCGTGTCGATGTGCAGGACCATGTAGCTTTAGGAGTGTATGTGTTAATGCTCTACGATAATTTATGTCTTGCCAATACCCCCTTGGTACTGAACCAGACACAAAACAATACTTCACAATTGATAGCACGTTTGATTTAAGTAAAATGCTTCAGACCGCATCTTTCTGAAGCTCCATCGCGTGTAAATCACATTTTTCTTCTTAACAGTTAATTACATCCTCACAACACTCTGATATCTACTATACACCAGTAAGGGGTGCTAATGTCCTCGACAGGCAGGCATCTGGAGAGATCTTATGCACTTGGAAGAGTGCTGTGAGCAAGTGTAGTGTATAACAGTCTTCCCTGAACTGCATTTATGGACTCAGCCCACTCTGTTTCTTCAAGAGACATGGATTGTAGTGGATATAGTACCCTCCTACTTCTGGTCAACTGCAAATATAATCGGCGACAGTGCTGCAGGGAGGGTTGGTCGAAGACAATGCAAGGAGATCTTAATTCTCTAACTTAACCTATGACTGCGAGAATATTCTGTGACTCCCATCCATATAGGAAAAGACAGCCAATCCTAATCTTAAGTTCTGCACTATGAATAATGTTCTAGAAATATGTAGAAAACGTAACTAACATCCCTAAATGCCATGTCACGTCATTAGTTGGCACTAAAATTACGGAAAAACTGGTAAAATTGCTAAAATTGATCGGACTATCATCCGTGGTGCTTATTGCAGTAGATTGTCCCATATTGAAAGTGTCTTTTCTACCCCATCCATTCACTGGTACCTTTTTTATTACCACATAATAACTGACTGACACCCATTTTTTGATATGGCCAGAGTCTTGGTGGAAGCAACACCTTTTGGGGATGGCCAGCATCGAAACAGTAATTAAGTGCGTGGCTGCAATATGATGAATCAATGCTCTTGGTCTCTCTGAAACAGAACACTGAGACTCTGCTACCCCATCACTGTGGACGATGGGAGGTCATCACCTTCAGACAACTGTTTCGAAATGCTCCACATTTCCATATGTTGTGATGCCTTCCACGTTTTGTCAATAAGAAACACTTTGTCTGTTCTCCATTTCAACTACCCTTTGTGTTGTGGGAGCAGCACAGTTTACACCAAGTGATGTCAGCTTTCTGTAAGAGCTACTGGATCTAAATGGGTTAATGTCAGGTTAGCACTGGACACAGACCTCGAAGTCAAGGTAGAAAAACAAAATGATTTGCTGTGTACAGGGTTGTAGTCATACACTGCTTTGACGTGTAACAGCAAAAATAATGTATCAAACTGCTTGTGAAACAAAACAAAAATATCCTTTCTTTGTGGCTGATAGTCGATATGGTCTTCCTCCAGTACAGGCGACAGACCGATGCACAGGTCCACGGAACTGACTTTGATCACTGGTCAATTGCTCCAGTGGACCAATACACTTATATTTAAGTGGGGTCACCACATGTAGTCAGCGTCAACACGCAAATTGTATTTCTTTCTGATACATCGGAAGTGAAAGATGTGGTAAAATCATCTTGAGTTCTCTACCAAGTGACGTTTTTGATGATTTTATAGTTCATAATTTTAATCCATTTGATGTTACAAATGTAACGCGGAGAGAAAGACAGTGAGAGACGCTGTGCTTTCAACAAATACTCGGAAACAATTACACTGTCGTATTTCTAGCGCGGAAATCATAAAATCATAGGAACACGATAAAGTAGATGATGACATGTACAGTGTGAAATTTATAGACAGTCATTCGATATCTATGAACTGTAGGTGTTATGCTTCTTAATCTTTTTGTACAGTCCGTGTATGCTCTGCATGGTAGTGAATTTCCTCTTGTACGTTACTGTTCCATATTTCTCATTGTTGTAGCTTATGTCTGTAAGCCTTCTAACTAATGGAACAGTGTTGTCAGAACGTGATGGGCTTTCGAGGGGATTAGCAGGTGTCGGTGACTTGGCGTGGCATATCTCATACTCATGGAAATGAAGTGGATTCAAATGCTATGTATCGAAGACTGGAAGGTTCGTGAGACTACAGTAAGTACGCCATACTGATGAAAGGGGGGTTGAGAGGTGAGCTCTACACAGCTACTTCTAGGTGTTCTGGGCAAACATATTAAAACCTCTCACAATCGTCTAGCAAAGTGACTGCAGTGAGAAAGAAAGATTGTTACTGACAGGCAATCAGCAGCAGAAGTTCTAACTTTCATTTTCACGGTAAATAACAGACGACATTCTTTCATAGTTTTTGTGTACCTACAAATTAATAGACTGACATCTTAACAATCAGACTAAATTTATATTTACATCTTTATGCTTACTCCACAAGCCGTTTTAGGGTGTGTGCCAGAACACTATTAGTCATTAACTTCCTTTTTCCACTCGCAGATAGAGCAAGAGAAAGAGACTACGTGTATGTCTCCTTATGAGCGCAAATTTCTTTTATCTTGTCTTCCCAGTCCTTAAGCGAAATGAATGTTAGCGGCGGTAGAATCTTTTGCAGTCAGCTTGAAATGTCGGTCCTCAATAGTATTCCTCGAAAAGAGTCTTCCCTCCAGGGACTCCCACTTGAGTCTCATACTCATGAAAATGAAGTGGATTCAAATGCTATGTATCGAAGACTGGAAGGTTCGTGAGACTACAGTAAGTACGCCATACTGATGAAAGGGGGGTTGAGAGGTGAGCTCTACACAGCTACTTCTAGGTGTTCTGGGCAAACATATTAAAACCTCTCACAATCGTCTAGCAAAGTGACTGCAGTGAGAAAGTCAGAAACTAATAGGAAGATTGTTACTGACAGGCAATCAGCAGCAGAAGTTCTAACTTTCGTTTTCACGGTAAATAACAGACGACATTCTTTCATAGTTTTTGTGTACCTACAAATTAATAGACTGACATCTTAACAATCAGACTAAATTTATATTTACATCTTTATGCTTACTCCACAAGCCGTTTTAGGG
Source organism: Schistocerca piceifrons (assembly GCF_021461385.2). NCBI lineage: Eukaryota > Metazoa > Arthropoda > Insecta > Orthoptera > Acrididae > Schistocerca > Schistocerca piceifrons. The sequence goes on from NC_060141.1 coordinate 291,370,614, forward strand.
TGTGTGCCAGAACACTATTAGTCATTAACTTCCTTTTTCCACTCGCAGATAGAGCAAGAGAAAGAGACTACGTGTATGTCTCCTTATGAGCGCAAATTTCTTTTATCTTGTCTTCCCAGTCCTTAAGCGAAATGAATGTTAGCGGCGGTAGAATCTTTTGCAGTCAGCTTGAAATGTCGGTCCTCAATAGTATTCCTCGAAAAGAGTCTTCCCTCCAGGGATCCCACTTGAGTTACCTGGCAAGTGTAATCCGATTGCGGAAAAAAAAGACACAGATGTATTTAGCATATGATCTATTTGTGGTTCAAATTTAATTAATTAATTTGCATAATATTTGCATGTGATACTGAGACGTTGAAAATTTGTTTTTGCTACAAAGAAGGATCATCATAAGGTGGTGGTGACTGTTTTAAGCGGTCAATTTGACTCTTGTAAATTGTTGGACAACTTGTTTGATAGGGTAGTGCAAGTGGACTATTTCCCTCTATCTCTGATATCGAGATTCCATCAGCTTTTCCTTCCTCCCCAAGTTGAGCCAATAGGGACACAGTATTCTGAGGAGAGATGGAAACCTCTGTCTGCATGTTGAAGATGGTTGACACACGCAACCAGTAGTAGCCTCTTGAGATAACAGAGATTATAAGCGACTCCGGAATACCCCGAGCAACAGAGTGCCTCTACTTGGTGTTCTGTTTGAGGCAACGAGATCAAAGGAGGCTGATATCCAGTCTGTGGTCAGTGGTATTTAGTATTGTGATCTGCAATTAGGATACTTGGCTGTTTTTGACCTCCGTGTCAGTGCCCTGATGACATATAGACACGTGGGAGACCTCAAACATCGGCTACTATACCGCACTTCATTCCATTCCTTGGTGCTTACAGGTGGTACTTAATAGGAACTGGCAGAGAGCGGTGCAGACATGATCCCACAAACTGATTAAATAAAGAATATGCATCAGTAAATAACTGATTTTAATTTCGAATTGTGAAATCTTTCCTCTCCAGCACAGACTGATTCTTTTTCCCTCTCCCTCTTTAACCTCTTGCCTGTGTTTACATTCCGCGCTGACCAGTTGCAGCTGTAGCGGCGCATTGAAAGCTAAGTACTAATTAATTGTTTGTGTATATTGGTTCATTTAGGAACTTTAGTAGTCTTCAACCGGTGTTCGTGGTGTTTTCTGGTGAAATAATTTCAGAAGAACCTTTTGGGAACTGTTTTCAGCTTCGTTACTGTGTCATTAGACGTTTGATTCTCTTTCTGTATTAGTCTTTTGTTATATTCACCTTAGTTGTTTATTAATACTGTTAATAATAGTAGCTACTTCCCTTGCAGAGTAAGTTTGTGATTATTGTAGTCAGGTTTTTAACATCTTCTTATTGTAGTAGCGGAACTTAGAAAAAGTAAAATTTTACCATGAGTGAGAGGTGTGGGCTTTGCCATAGGTTCGTGAGCAGTGGATTGCGGTGTGAGACTTGTTCGAAGTATTTTCACTGGGGGGAATGCAGTGGGGAAGCCAGTGGACATTCTGGTGAGATCCTCTCCTGGAACTGCAGGTTATGTAGCAAGAGTAAGTTGATAGAGGACCAGGAGCGTAAGATCTGTGCCCTTCAGGTGCAGTTGAAAAACGTACAGGAGGAACTAGATAGGGTGAGGAGGGAGAAGGGGGTTGGGAATGGGAGCTGGCTGTTGGCAAGAGATCTGCTAGGAGAAGAAGATTTTCAGATAGTTTTACTATTGGTGTTTACAATAGATATGACCAACTGTCAGAGTCTAGTGGAGAGGAATCTCTAGCAGCTGTAGATGTAGGAAGTATGCAGCAGACCTCAGTAGTTACTGTGCCTAGAACAGTTGCAAAGTCGAAGAGGAAGAAGAAGGTTCTGCTGTTAGGTAGTTCTCATGGCAGAGGTGTAGGCCAGCAGTTGCAGGAAGTGCTGGGGAGTGAGTACCAGGTCACCAGCATTGTGAAGCCTAATGCAGGGTTGGCTCAGGTGACTGTTAACATAGGGGGGGGGGGTTATGTAGGGATTTTACTAAAGAGGATCAGGTAGTGATTGTGGGTGGGGCTGGTAATAGTATTGGCAGGGATGGGAAGTATAACATAGATGGTGACCTGTAAAAGATAGCCACTCAGACTGGCAACACGAATGTGCATTTCGTGGAACTGTTTCAGCGTCACGATCGGCCTCATCTTAATACAGCCGTCAGGCGTAATAACATGAGACTTGGGGGTGCGCTGATGACAGAAAACATGGGTCACATTTCAGTGGTGTCAGTGGAGTCTATCAGCAGGACGGGTTTCACTAGACATGGCCTGCACCTCAACAGGTATGGGAAGGGGAGGTTGGCAAAGCTTATAGGTGACAGCATAGGTGGGGTTGGTGGGATCACTCATGGGAAAATTCCTGCAGTAGTGGGTGTTAGAGCTGCACCTTTTTCAGATTGAAGTCAGCTGATAGGTATTCCTGCTTAAGGGAAGTCTCTCTAACAAGGGAATCACTTTTGACAAAGCTTAGGTATCCGAGTAATGAGGGAATTAGTATATTTCATCAAAATATACAAGGTATTAGAGATAAAGTTAGTGAACTGCTTATAGATGTTGACTCTGAAATTATTGGTATATCTGAACACTTCTTAAATAAGGAGATAATTCAGAGGCTTCCTTTACCAGGATACAGGTTGGCTGGCAGCTTTTCGAGGAGCTCTTTGCGGTGTGGGGGAGTAGCCATGTATGTGAAAAACGGCATCCCATTTGAGTCAATTGATGTTTCAAAGTACTGCACTGAAAAGGTGTTTGAATGTTGTGCAGGTGTGGTTAAATTTAACGGAGCTAAACTTCTAACTGTTGTTATTTATAGATCCCAGACTCCGATTTCACAACATTTTTGCTAAAGCTAGATGAGGTACTTGGGTTCACTTTATAGGAAATACAAAAAGTTAGTTATATGTGGTGACTTCAATATTAATTGTATAATTTATTGTGGAAGGAAGAGGATGCTGTTAGACCTCTTTAATTCATATAATCTTATGTAAACCGTATTCTTTCCAACGAGAGTGCAAGGGAACAGTAGACAACCATAGACAACATTTTTGTTCATTCCTCATTACTAGAAGGGCATTCTGTTAGCAAAAAGGTGAATGGCCTTTCGGATCATGATGCAGAAATTTTAACTTTAAAAGATTTTTGTGCTGCAGTACGTGTTAAATATAGTCATCAGCTGTTCAGGAAATCTGATCCAGTTGCTGTAGAGACCTTTGTAAACCTTATAAAGGAACAAGATTGGCAAGATGTTTATAGCGCTGATACAGTAGACGATAAATATAATGCTTTTCTCAAGACTTTTCTCATGCTCTTTGAAAGTTGTTTTCCGTTAGAACGTTTAAAACAGGGTACTAGCACAAACAGGCAGCCTGGGTGGCTGACTAGAGGGATAAGAATATCTTGTAGAACAAAGTGGCAATTATATCAAAACGTTAGAAACGGTCAAAATCTAAATGCAGCAGCCCATTACAAACAGTATTGTAAGGTGCTTAAAAATGTTATTAGGAAGGCAAAAAGTATGTGGTACGCAGATAGAATAGCTAAGTCTCAGGATAAAATTAAAACCATATGGTCAGTCGTAAAGGAAGTTGCTGGTCTGCAGAGACAGGTCGAGGATATAGAATCAGTGCATAGTGGGAATGTCCGTGTTACTGATAAGTCGCAAATATGTATAGTATTTAATAATCACTTTCTGAATATAGCAGGTGAACTAAATAGAAACCTAGTCCCAACAAGGAATCATATAGCGCTCTTAGACAAAAGTGTTCCGAGACTGTTACCTGAAATGCTCCTCCATGATACTGACAAGAGGGAAATTGAGTTAATAATTAAATCACTAAAGACCAAGAACTCTCATGGATATGACGGGGTATCTAGCAGAATACTGAAGTATTGTTCTATGTATGTTAGCCCAGTTCTCAGCCATATCTGTAACTTTTCCTTTAGGAGTGATCGGTTTCCTGATCGATTAAAGTACTCGGTAGTGAAGCCACTTTGTAAAAAGGGATACATTGATAATGTTGACAATTTTAGACCTATTTCTATGCCATCGGTGTTTGCTAAAGTTATCAAGAAGGTTGTATATACAAGGTTACCAGAGCATTTAAATTCACATAATTTGCTGTCAAATGTTCAGTTTGGTTTTAGAAATGGTTTAACAACTGAAAATGCTATATTCTCTTTTCTCTGTGAGGTTTTGGACGGATTAACTAAAAGGTTGCGAACGCTAGGTGTTTTCTTTGATTTAACGAAGGCTTTTGACTGTGTTGACCACAAAATATTACTGCAGAAGATGGACCATTATGGAGTAAGGGGAGTAGCTTACAATTGGTTCGCCTCTTACTTTAAGAACAGAAAGCAGAGGGTAATTCTCCGCAATATTGAGAGTGGTAGTGATGTTCAGACCCAATGGGGCACTGTTAAGTGGGGCATTCCCCAAGGGTCGGTGCTGGGGCCACTGCTGTTTCTTATTTATATAAATGATATGCCTTCTAGTATTACAGGTGATTCAAAAATATTTCTGTTTGCTGATGACACCAGCTTGATAGTGAAGGATCTTGTGTGTAATATTGAAACAGTAACAGATAATGTAGTTCATGAAATAAGTTCGTGGCTTGTGGAAAATAATTTGATGCTAAATCACAGTAAGACTCAGTTTTTACATTTTATAACTCACAATTCAACAAGAACCGATATTTTGATCAGACAGAATATGCATATTATAAGCGAGACGGAACAGTTCAAGTTCCTAGGCGTTCGGATAGATAGTAAGCTTTTGTGGAAAGCCCATGTCCAGGATCTTGTTCAGAAGCTAAATGCTGCTTTATTTACCATTAGAACAGTATCTGAAATAAGTGACACTTCAACACGAAAAGTAGTCTACTTCGCATATTTTCATACGCTTATGTCGTATGGTGTTATTTTTTGGGGTAATTCTTCTGATTCAAAAAGGGTATTTTTGGCTCAAAACGGGCTGTTCGAGCTATATATGGTGTAAGTTCGAGAACCTCTTGTCGACCCCTATTCAAAAATCTGGGAATTCTGACATTGCCCTCACATTATATATTTTCTTTAATGCCGTTTGTTGTTAGCAATATTAGCCTATTTCCAAGAGTTAGCAGCTTTCACTCAGTTAATACTAGGCAGAAATTATCTGTGTCTAATATCGTGTTGTAATTTCATGTATTGACTCGTTCCATGACCATGGGGACTTCTCCTTAATTTGGTCCCACGGAACAATAAATAAATAAACCAGTTTTTTGAGGAAGGGTGGGAAGGGAGGGGGTGAGAGATGGGGGGTGGGATGACCTCTGCTGGTGGCACTGTGCACTATCTCAGTCATTCCCTGCATATCATGCTGAGCACAAACACAAAAATTTCCCAACAACACATTTCAATTGGTAGCAAACTAATTATGAGATAATGGCAAGGCGTTACTGGATGTGAGCTTTTACCACCAAATAAAGAGATTGAACTCACAGAATTTTTTTAAATCAACAGTATATTCTACTATGCAATTGATATTTACTTAAATTTTGTACCGTGAGATCCTTCCTCTTCAGCACAGATTGAGTCTTTATGGGAGAGGATAGCTGGGGGATTTCCCAGAGGCGGAGAGGTTGATTAATTGATCAATTTAATTAATTAGTCAATTAATTTTATTTCGAAATTGTAATTTTATTGGTGAAGGGGGGTCATGGTTTTGGGATGTCCCAGAGGAATAGGGGTGGACGAGGGGGAGGGGAAGGGCTGAGGGATTTCTCAGAAGGATGGATTATTCTCAGTGGGTAATGAATTAACCCTTAGGGGGTCATAAACCAATTAGCTGAAAAATAGGTTAAGGAGTGCGGGAGAGGGTCATAAATCAATCACGTTTGCCCCTGAATGTATGGAACTAACTTTAATAAAATGTGCCAGCACTGCCATTACCTAAGTACTATGGACAAGCCCCATGCATCGACGCGACTTAATAGTCCTTGATTTCCGACAAAAACAAATGACATTTATTGAAGTCATCAAGAAATACCACATCTTGGAATCATTAGATGCTGGGGGGTACACCATCGAATTACTTCACTAACACAGTCTCTTACAGCTACATGACAGAATTCATCCCACAGATATCCACAAAGTCGTCGAAGCTGAATTTCCCACAAGAATGTTCAGAACTGTACGACAGAGCATTGAGAAACGTCATTCACGTGCAATGTGGGCCGTTAAACCGTAATACGCCAAGTATGAGTGGTGGAAAAGTGCAAAAAAATACCCAAAACCACACTTGGACGACACAGAAACTGGAGTTGATGGCTCTCCGAAATATAGAAGACCATCAACCAAAAACGGTGGCTTCACAGCAAAAAATACGAATACAAGCCAGCGACGAACTGGAAATAGATAATCATTGGGTGGTACCGCACTACACACATAAAAAAAGTTTTACATCACCTCGGTTCCGAGAGGTCCGGAACCTGTTAAGAAAATTCAATAGGGATCCACATAAACATCATTTCCGCCCTTTTTATTGCTCATGAAAATCACACATTGCATGTTGTACCACCATACAGCAAGATCTTCTGAGGTGGTGGTCCAGACTGCTGAACACATCGGTACTTCTAATACCCAGTAGCATGTCCTCTGGCATTGATGCATGCCTGTATTCGTCGTGGCGTACAATCCACAAGTTCATCAAGGCACTGTTGGTCCAGATTGTCCCACTCCTCAACGCGATTCGGCTCCGATCCCTCAGAGTGGCTGGTGGTTCACGTCGTCCATAAACAGTCCTTTGAGCCCTTTTCATCTATCCCAGACATGTTCGATAAGCTTCATGTCTGGAGAACATAGTGGCCACTCTAGTAGAGCGATGTCGTTATCCTGAAGGAAGTCATTCATAAATGTGCACGAGGGGGGCGTGAGTTGTTTACCATGAAGACGAATGCCTCGGCAATATACTGCCGATATGGTTGTACTGTCGGTCGTAGGATGGAATTCACGTATCGTACAGCCGTTACGGCGCCTTCCATGACCACCAGAGACGTACGTCGGCCCCACATAACGCCACACCAAAACAGCAGGAAACTTCCACCTTGCTGCACTCGCTGGACAGTGTGTGTAAGTCGTTCAGCCTGACCGGATTGCCTCCAAACACGTCTCCGACGTTGTCAGGTTGAAGGCATATGCAACACTCATCGGTGAAGAGAACGTGATGCCAATCCTGAGCGGTCCATTCGGCATGTTGTTGGGCCCATCTGTACCGCACTGCATGGTGTCGTGGTTGCAAAGGTGGACCTCGTCACGGGTGTGAAGTTGCGCATCATACAGCCTATTGCGCAGAGTTTGAGTCATAACACGACGTCCTGTGGCTGCACGGAAAGCATTATTCAACATGATGGCGTTGCTGTCAGCTTTCCTCCGAGCCATAATCTGTAGGTAACGGTCATGTACTGCAGTAGTAGCCCTTGGGCGGCCTGAGCGAGGCATGTCATCGACAGTTCCTGTCTCTCTGCATCTTCTTCACGTCCGAACAACATCTACATCTACATCTACATTGATACTCCGCAAGCCACCCAACGGTGTGTGGCGGAGGGCACTTTACGTGCCACTGTCATTACCTCCCTTTCCTGTTCCAGTCGCGTATGGTTCGCGGGAAGAACGACTGTCTGAAAGCCTCCGTGCGCGCTCTAATCTCTCTAATTTTACATTCGTGATCTCCTCGGGAAGTATAAGTAGGGGGAAGCAATATATTCGATACCTCATCCAGAAACGCACCCTCTCGAAACCTGGCGAGCAAGCTACACCGCGATGCAGAGCGCCTCTCTTGCAGAGTCTGCCACTTGAGTTTATTAAACATCTCCGTAACGCTATCACGGTTACCAAATAACCCAGTGACGAAACGCGCCGCTCTTCTTTGGATCTTCTCTATCTCCTCCGTCAACCCGACCTGGTACGGATCCCACACTGATGAGCAATACTCAAGTATAGGTCGAACGAGTGTTTTGTAAGCCACCTCCTTTGTTGATGGACTACATTTTCTAAGCACTCTCCCAATGAATCTCAACCTGCTACCCGCCTTACCAACAATTAATTTTATATGATCATTCCACTTCAAATCGTTCCGTACGCATACTCCCAGATATTTTACAGAAGTAACTGCTACCAGTGTTTGTTCCGCTATCATATAATCATACAATAAAGGATCCTTCTTTCTATGTATTCGCAATACATTACATTTGTCAGATCTTCCTGTATTTCGCTACAATTTTCTAATGCAGCAACTTCTCTGTATACTACAGCATCATCCGCGAAAAGCCGCATGGAACTTCCGACACTATCTACTAAGTCATTTATATATATTGTGAAAAGCAATGGCCCCATAACACTCCCCTGTGGCACGCCAGAGGTTACTTTAACGTCTGTAGACGTCTCTCCATTGATAACAACATGCTGTGTTCTGTTTGCTAAAAACTCTTCAATCCAGCCACACAGCTGGTCTGATATTCCGTAGGCTCTTACTTTGTTTATCAGGCAACAGTGCGGAACTGTATCGAACGCCTTCCGGAAGTCAAGAAAAATAGCATCTACCTGGGAGCCTGTATCTAATATTTTCTGGGTCTCATGAACAAATAAGGCGAGTTGGGTCTCACACGATCGCTGTTTCCGGAATCCATGTTGATTCCTACATAGTAGATTCTGGGTTTCCAGAAATGACATGATACGCGAGCAAAAAACATGTTCTAAAATTCTACAAGAGATCGACGTAAGAGATATAGGTCTATAGTTTTGCGCATCTGCTCGACGACCCTCCTTGAAGACTGGGACTATCTGTGCTCTTTTCCAATCATTTGGAACCCTCCGTTCCTCTAGAGACTTGCGGTACATGGCTGTTAGAAGGGGAGCAAGTTCTTTCACGTACTCTGTGTAGAATCGAATTGGTATCCCGTCAGGTCCAGTGGACTTTCCTCTATTGAGTGATTCCAGTTGCTTTTCTAGTCCTTGGACACTTATTTCGATGTCAGCCATTTTTTCGTTTGTGCGAGGATTTAGAGAAGGAACTGCAGTGCGGTCTTCCTCTGTGAAACAGCTTTGGAAAAAGGTGTTTAGTATTTCAGCTTTACGCGTGTCATCCTCTGTTTCAATGCCATCATCATCCCGTAGTGTCTGGATATGCTGTCTCGAGCCACTTACTGATTTAACGTAAGACCAGAACTTCCTAGGATTTTCTGTCAAGTCGGTACATAGAATTTTACTTTCGAATTCAATGAACGCTTCACGCATAGCCCTCCTTACGCTAACTTTGACATCGTTTAGCTTCTGTTTGTCTGAGAGGTTTTGGCTGCGTTTAAACTTGGAGTGGAGCTCTCTTTGCTTTCGCAGTAGTTTCCTAACTTTGTTGTTGTACCACGGTGGGTTTTTCCCGTCCCTCACAGTTTTACTCGGCACGTACCTGTCTAAAACGCATTTTACGATTGCCTTGAACTTTTTCCATAAACACTCAACATTGTCAGTGTCGGAACAGAAATTTTCGTTTTGATCTGTTAGGTAGTCTGAAATCTGCCTTCTATTACTCTTGCTAAACAGATAAACCTTCCTCCCTTTTTTTATATTCCTATTAACTTCCATATTCAGGGATGCTGCAACGGCCTTATGATCACTGATTCCCTGTTCTGTACATACAGATTCGAAAAGTTCGGGTCTGTTTGTTATCAGTAGGTCCAATATGTTATCTCCACGAGTCGGTTCTCTGTTTAATTGCTCGAGGTAATTTTCGGATAGTGCACTCAGTATAATGTCACTCGATGCTCTGTCCCTACCACCCGTCCTAAACATCTGAGTGTCCCAGTCTATATCTGGTAAATTGAAATCTCCACCTAAGACTATAACAGGCTGAGAAAATGTATGTGAAATGTATTCCAAATTTTCTCTCAGTTGTTCTGCCACTAATGCTGCTGAGTCGGGAGGTCGGTAAAAGGAGCCAATTATTAACCTAGTTCGGTTGTTTAGTGTAACCTCCACCCATAATAATTCACAGGAACTATCCACTTCTACTTCACTACAGGATAAACTACTACTAACAGCGATGAACACTCCACCACCGGTTGCATGCAATCTATCCTTTCTAAACACCGTCTGTACCTTTGTAAAAATTTCGTCAGAATTTATCTCTGGCTTAAGCCAGCTTTCTGTACCTATAACGATTTCAGCTTCGGTGCTTCCTATCAGTGCTTGAAGTTCCGGTACTTTACCAACGCAGCTTCGACAGTTGACAATTACAATACCGATTGCTGCTTGGTCCCCGCATGTCCTGACTTTGCCCCGCACCCGTTGAGGCTGTTGCCCTTTCTGTACTTGCCCAAGGCCATCTAACCTAAAAAACCGCCCAGCCCACGCCACACAACCCCTGCTACCCCTGTAGCCGCTTGCTGCGTGTAGTGGACTCCTGACCTATCCAGCGGAACCCGAAACCCCACCACCCTATGGCGCAAGTCGAGGAATCTGCAGCCCACACGGTCGCAGAACCGTCTCAGCCTCTGATTCAGACCCTCCACTCGGCTCTGTACCAAAGGTCCGCAGTCAGTCCTGTCGACGATGCTGCAGATGGTGAGCTCTGCTTTCATCCCGCTAGCGAGACTGGCAGTCTTCACCAAATCAGATAGCCGCCGGAAGCCAGAGAGGATTTCCTCCGATCCATAGCGACACACATCATTGGTGCCGACATGAGCGACCACCTGCAGATGGGTGCACCCTGTACCCTTCATGGCATCCGGAAGGACCCTTTCCACATCTGGAATGACTCCCCCCGGTATGCACACGGAGTGCACATTGGTTTTCTTCCCCTCTCTTGCTGCCATTTCCCTAAGGGGCCCCATTACGCGCCTGACTTTGGAGCTCCCAACTACCAGTAAGCCCACCCTCTGCAACCGCCCGGATCTTGCAGACTGAGGGGCAACCTCTGGAACAGGACAAGCAGCCATGTCAGGCCGAAGATCAGTATCAGCCTGAGACAGAGCCTGAAACTGGTTCGTCAGACAAACTGGAGAGGCTTTCCGTTCAGCCCTCCGGAATGTCTTTCGCCCCCTGCCACACCTTGAAACGACCTCCCACTCTACCACAGGTGAGGGATCAGCCTCAATGCGGGCAGTATCCCGGGCAACCACAGTCGTAGTCCGATCAGGGGATGCGTGGGACGAGCTGGCCGTCCCCGACAAACCCCCATCCCGACCCCCACAGTGATGCCCATTGGCAACAGCCTCAAGCTGTGTGACCGAAGCCAACACTGCCTGAAGCTGGGAGCGAAGGTATGCCAACTCAGCCTGCATCCGAACACAGCAGTTGCAGTCCCTATCCATGCTAAAAACTGTTTTGCAAAGAACGTCTGAACTAATCTACAGAGAGCGCAAACAAATCGACAAAATTTAAACGGTTATTAAAATACAAGATTGCCTAGTAAATGCAGTAATGCTGCTACTTGCGCACTGCTGACACTGCTCGGCGGCGGAAGGAGACTAAGCGAAATTACACTATTCAGGTACTAAAACACGATGCTACACTCTCAAATACTATATTACGCCCGAAATTTATGAATTAAACAATGCAAGAACCAAAAACACGCTAAGAAATTAAGAATTAAACTATGTAACAAATGAGTGAGCTAGGAGTATACGACTTGCTGCTCAGCTGCTTATCCAACGGCGGCAGGGTTCGCTCAGAGACACTTGGACATTTCCCTTGTTGAGAGCCCCTCCTGGCACAAAGTAACAATGCGGACGCGATCGAACCACGTATTGACCATCTAGGCATGGTTGAACTACAGACAACACGAGCCGTGTACCTCCTTCCTGGTGGAATGACTGGAACTGATCGGTTGTGGGATCCCCTCCGTCTTATAGGCGCTGCTCATGCGTGGTTGTTTACATGTTTGGGCGGGTTTAGTGACATCTCTGAACAGTCAAAGGGACTGTGACTGTGATACAATGTCTACAGTCAACGTCTATCTTCAGGAGTTCTGGGAATCGGTGTGATGCAAATCTTTATTTGGTGTGTGTACTTTCCAAAATGTTCCAAGCTCACAGAATAATACCGCAGTTCAGTGAACTCCATCAAATATGTCAGTATATACGTGAACAACAGCACTGACATAGCAGTATTGCAAACAGCTAATGACAACGAACAACAAAACAGAAACGACGGTATCCTCATGTACAAAATAGGAAGATATATCAACGGTAACGAAGAAGCGTGGCGGATTTTCGGTTTTCCCATACACGAACGCGAACCAACTGTGCAACACCTAGCAGTACATTTGGAGAATGGACAGAGAGTTTGATTCACAAAAGACACCACCGGAAAAGCTGCAAGCGAACCACTTCAGTTCACAACATTAACGACTTTTTACCAATTGTGCCAAATGGGTCCAATCGCGAGAACATTACCATATGTCGACGTCCCTACCTATTATTCATGGAACACAACAAGAAAGATCTTTCAACGACGGAACCAAGGAATTCCCCAGCCCGGTGCCCCAGCTATTATCGAAAATAATTACCAGTTTTTTTTTTTTGCAGTAGCATAAATGTTAACAAAGGAGATAAAATTTAATTATTATTTATTGTGTTCAACGTTTAATGTTAAGACCCGTGCAAACTCAGTTTTGTTTCGTAAACTCTGACTATGAACTGCATAAATGGAAGAAAGACTTAAACGAAGTCATAAATATGCGCCAAAATGAAACTCACAAAACTGTGAAAGAAAAACTAACCGAAAGATTTACTGTACATTATCCCCTACTAATAACCAACATGAACCCCGAAACTAAATAAATTACATGCCCAACTGTTCTTGAGATATGAACCACGTAGAGCTCCTCGTGAGAGACAATGCATTGTTACCGAAGGGGTACTACGAGACTAGGCTCTCTGAATGGCAACGGAAATGAACATTGCTTATTCAAGTCTTCTTCGACTTGTCTGACCAGATTCAAAACAGATACAGTATGGGAGACCGCAGAACAACGTCATTTCCTACAAGTAAAAGTGTAGAGGAGACGACATATACTTCTACAACAATGACAGTGGTAAGTATGAGTGGGTTACTGTTTCCACAGCTTTATGTATGCCTTCAGGGGCCTCAAGGCATATTAGGGCCCAAAATAAAATGAGGAAAGATTTAGCGGTAAAAATATTGTAATCGATCTCTCAAAATCTGGAAAAATAGGGAAGGATAATTTTTAACGTTTCATTCGAGGCTGTTTCTAAACAGCAACAGAAAAATGTCATTGTTCTTCTTGGAAAGTTGGCCTCGACATAACGATACTCCTGTCTTTCAAGAGGACGAAGAATTGTTGTTATAATTCATATTCCATCCGGAACAACGAATGTGACTTTCGGTAAGGCATCTTTTCAACTATGGAAAATATTTTAAGGAAACCGTTGGACAATACAGTTCGCGACAGCAGTGTGCCGTTTGAGGTCCAACAGTATTCTTAAGCTGCAGTCATTTATGTATCGGTTTGGATCAACACATTTTCATAAATTGCCTTAAGTATGCTAGGTATGCAGCACAATAAACAGAACAACGGCCGGGATCATTTCTTATTCTACTGTAATTCTGTCTAAATATAACTAGTAATTACTGTGAAGTACCTGAAAACATTGATTATTCTTCTGTCAGGTGTGCCTGCGCAAGGAAAACGTTTGTTTCCCTCATTCAAATGACACTTCGCTTTAATGTGACGACTGTGGGGAAAAACGGGCAAATCATTATTACTAAACTATACATTATTCAAAAAATATCACAATTGTGCTACAGAAATTGCTGTAAAATTATGTATGTCTAAGAAATATTTCAGTTCGATAAATTAAAGTCACAATTCAAGGAAGTCGTCTGTAATGTAATACCAAACAATATTTTGACTTATTTTCCTCTCTAATCAACTGTGTAACAATTCCGTATGCAACAGTTTAGCTGTAGATATGAACTGTCTGTTATTCAAAACATTAATGGTACGTGACTTTTTGTATGATTTAGGAGCTTCAAATTCGTGGTATTCCTCCGTATATTCGCACTGAGTGAGGCTACGTTCTCTTGTCACAAGCGATCGTGCACTACGCAAGAAGGGCTGTACAAACTTCTGTCATAAGTGGTTCTTCGTGCGACAAAAAAGAGAAACTTCAACACTAAAAATGAAAAAAAAAATTGCGGTGCGTCTTACCAACCAAAATTTTGCCAGTGCATTTCTTTCGTTGTATTCATTCTGCATAAAATTTTCAGGGTTGGTTTCGACATGGCGGGTTGAACCATTCCTTCTTAAGTGAAAAAACGTATTGGGTAAATAAGACCTGTACCAGAGTAGCGTTTTCTTATTCACAGTAGTTTCATTATAGATGAAGATCTCCCTCAATCAGATAAAGTCGAAGTAGGAATGGATAGCAATTATTTCACGTTAACCAACTTTTCATACAAAATAAAATATAAAATGGAGCAGTTTTTTCGGATGACCTGCACGACAGACATCTCGGCGGCGCGGTCCACCTGGCTCCTAAGCTCAGTTTAATCGATTGTGTCAGCTGTTTTACTTCAGCTTCTCTACGAAAATTTACCGGTGCACTAAACGTCACAATGCTTGTAAACTTTACAGCGTGTAGATAATTCGTTGTTCGCTAACGAGGCGGGCCGTGTATTAGATTACAGCGGCTTTGTACGCCAAGCCTGTCCTCACTTGGCTAATGCAGTAAATCTCTTGGCGTTGCAGGTTTCACGCCGGATTCAGGTCAGCAAAGTGTGCGAGAACCGTGTTTTATCTGCTGACTTGACGTGTATTAGTTGTTCGTTCAATGGTCTGTACATATACAAGTACGGCAACGGTTAGCATATGTTGACCATGCGTACGTCAGTTTTACTCCTATAATAAATAAGAATGGCTAGGGGATTGTAACGATAAACATCAAACATTGTCACAGATAGTGAATTATCCATGTTTTCGGAAAGACCAACTACTTCACTAGGCAGTATACGGAATCGCTACGGAATGGAGTTCCTGACGTGCCTGCAAATTCCTATCATCTGCAAATCCACCATGTTGTAACTACGCAAATAAATTTTAACTGGTCTGTACGTGGTAAAGAACTCTTTACTTATTTTATTAAGTAGAAATAGCTTACAGCCACCGTGATGGCGTCAATCGCTGTAGACTATTTCTCGGTCTTAGAATCTGTAGAAGTGTGATACTACAATCGATAGTGACTGTTCTACCAATGTATGTACTTCATACCAGTAGTAGAATATTATGTAATTGAATGTTGCGATAATTGTATATTCAATGGTTTAACACGAATCCTCGCATAAAGTCTGATAATCTAGTCACTTGTCTGCCAATATCGATAATGTATTTCTAGTATAGGTCAATCAGTTACTGGGTAGATAGCCGAACCCTAGTTTCTACGTTAAAACAGTCAATTATTCAACACTCCAAATCTGATTTAAGTTTCTGACAGTCGGAACCTCGGCGAAAATGCTTGGACCTCTTGTGGCTACTATGTAATATCAACATTCAGATCAGCTTATAACACTACGTCATGTCAAAAACGTTTCTACTAAGCGTACCCAACTAGTTTCTCATCCAGTATCCGCATCTCCCTCAGCCACAGCCATTCACACAATGCTTACGCTCTACTAAGAGATACCTGAGCAACACCTTCCTCTCTTCATGGGAAACGCACCAGTTCCAATCGCCAACCGCATCAGAACCATCCACATAATGCAAGGCTTAGTGCCTGTAACGCCACAGTATGTTTTCTAAGATCTTTACTAATAATTCTCCTAATGAAGTTAAGGAGAGAAAGGTGAGAATTAATCTCCACGTTTGGCAATTGCTAACATCGTGTCAGGAAAATGATCAGGGACAGCACAATTCAAATGTCGCAAGAGCGTAGCTTTTTCCTTGAATCCGAAAACCATGCGATTGCTATTCCTTGAGTGATGTTGACGTGGAATATTCATTAGCGCCTGTAACTTTACTCTTGACCATACTGTAATTTAAGTCTAATCAGACTTTTTCCTCGCGGAATCTTACGTAGAACTAAGAAAAGTCACACCACATTTTAAACTTCAATCTAGTAATGTGTGAATTCCAAGTAGAATTAATAAATTACATGTTACCTTCTCAAATATATAATAATCAGACGACATCAGTACCTTCCATCAGCAATCAGAATCAGCAGAGTGAATTTCATTCCATTTGTTTCTCTCTCCTAGGCTAATGTCCGCTGTTCGTATTTTTATTCTTAGGAACTCAGCGTTTCTTGAACGTAGGCCAGCGGACCATGGAACTTCTATTTTCGTGTCCGAGCAGTTACTTCCTCTTGCAGGTTTTCTTATATTCAAGATGCCCGTCGTTCCCTGACAGAACGCCATATGCAAACAAAAATAACGACTCCCAAGCAGCAGCTGCACCTTCATGTTCGGTACCTTATTTTATCATTTTTCAGTTGCGAGTAGTATATGTCGATAATAAGGCGTAGCGGCACACATCACTTCTTTGGAACGATCTGTACCAGCATAATTTTGCTTCTTCAAAATGTCACAATCAGACTGATTCACCGACACCAGACACTCTCCAAGCGCTCTGTCATAAACACCAGCAGGTACGCAGCACTACATGTTAGTTTTTATAAAAATGGCTCTAAGCGTTATGGGACTTAACATCTGAGGTCATCAGTCCCCTAGAACTTAGAACTGCTTAAACCTAACTAACCTAAGGACATCACACACACCCATGCCCGAGGCAGGATTCGAACCTGTGATCGTAGCAGTCGCGCGGTTCCGGACTGAAGCGCCTAGAACCGCTCGGCCACACCGGCCGGCGTTAGTTTTTATACATTGCAGTGCTTTTCATAATTTCCAGATAGTGTTTGTTCAATACTGCTGTTAAAATATATTGCTTTTTCTTTACTTTCCATTGGTTGTCTTCCGTGATAAAAGCTTACGTTCAGTGAAAATCTGTGTCTTGTTTATATTCTCGTTTCTTGCTTTCGCCTGTAACCTAGAAATCAGCTTCACAACTCACCAAAAGATACGTTTCTACCAATTTTTCCTAACAGTTTAAGTGTTTGGTAGTGGTTTACTGTAAAATTAGTGTGACAAAAGTGGATGTGTTGGTTAATAACATGGCAGGACTCAGGACTGTAGATCGAACTTTCACTGGGGAGATTGCAGCCAACTCCTATGTGGTTCTACATTATGTTGTCGAGAGGAGGGGGAGTTTGTGCTATCTAGGCAGAATCAGAAGCGGCGTATTTTGAATTAGATGGGATAGAGGGGGAAAGAGACAATGGGAGATATGAAAATGTAACAGGTATTAGACAAAAGGAGAAAACCTCAGAGATCAGAATTCAAATTCCGATTAGCAATCAGTTTGACTTGTTACTTGAAACAGGAGAAGAGCCTTAAGCAGTTTTTGAGCTAAGCAGAGTGCAGCAGACTCGTAGGAATGGCTTTAAGGCTACGTTGGTAGAAAAGCCAAACAGAAAGAGTCTTGCTGCTATGTAGCAGACATGGAAGGGGTGTAGGCCAAATGCTACAGGAGTGGTTAGGTGTAAAACACTAGGCCACAAGCATTACAAACCCTAATGCCGGGCTTTCCCAGGTGACGGTGCAGGGGGCATTGTGCAGAGATTTTAATGCAGGGGATCAGGTAGTTACAGTAGAAGGAACAGGAATCAACCTAAATAGCAACTTAGAGTGCAGCATTTAATGTGACCTCAAGGAGGTAGGTGTAGCAACAGCACATACTAGTGTAGGTTTTGTGAAATTTTTACAGTGCCATGACCAGCCCTGGATTAACATGTCTGTTAATCTTGTAAACAAAACAGTGTGAGGATTGTTTTTGGGTGAAACAAAATCTCATGTCTCTGCCACGCCTCTTTCTGTAACTGAGAAATGAGGAAACAAATATCATGGCCTGCACGTGAATAGGAAGTAGGAGAACAGAGTACCTAAGCATCTTACAGGAAATGAAGGTGGTGGGTCACAGGCACGCAAGACAATATCCCTGTGATTGTTATAGCCATAGAGGCACAGCTTTTACATTGGAACCAGGTTACAGACAGTAGTGAAAGAAATTAGTGCAGAACAGAAGCAAAAGATGTGTAACAGTTTCCAGAAAAATAAAATTTATTTGTTTCATCAGGACATTAGAGGGTTCACAAACAAGGCAGATGAGTTTCCAATATGTAGAATTGACGTGGGAAAATTGGACACAAAACCAAAAATACTGAAGCAGACAGTTTTTGTGTGGATCAGAACCTAAAGGGACGTGTTTGTGAGTTGCTATTTCAGAATTCGTCTCTGGTAATTCTAACGTTCTGCAGATCCCCTTCAGGAAAATTTCAGCTATTTATGAGAAAACTACATGCTTTATTGAGCTAGATTTCAGACAAGAAGAAACAGTTAGTTGTTTGTGTAACTTACTGTTGAGACTTCTTAGAAGATATGGACAGAAAAAATTAATTATAATCATGAGCTGGATGATTACATCTAATTTCTGTAATCAGTTTTCCAACTTACGTGCATCCAGATATAAACTCACTAATTGACAGCATGTATATAGACAGTGCTATGGGTGAAACAATTAATGTGTATCCAACTGTCAATGGATTATCTTATCACGATGCACAAAATAAAAGAAAATTAGCAATGTAGTTCCTTACAGCCCTGAGTCACATTCATAGAAAGCACTGAGAACTGGATATAATGTTTTAATAGTAAATTAAAAGAAGCAGCTTGGGATGAAGTATTTGTAGAAAAAGATGCTACTTTCAAATTCAGTCCATTGCTTAGTGTCAGTATTTGAAAGTTGCTTTCCAAAAATGTTATCCAGGAAATCCAACAAAAACATCAGAAAAACGAGTAAACCATGGATAACGAAGGGAATTAACATCTGATGTAATAGGGAGCCGAAAATTTATATAAAGGCCAGAATAAGTCAACATCCAACATTATTTTCATATTACAAAAAATACACAAAAGAGAGCGGCCAGCGACCACCATGTAGGCAGCTCTTCGAAGAGTTTCAGGTGTTAACTGCATCGTTACAATACATGTATTCGCTAATGAATTTTCATAATAAGTAACTATCATAATTTGAGAAGAAGAGTGAGGTCCATACCTAGAACACTATAGGAAAAGATGATCTTGGTTATCAATTATTAGAGCTATCAGTGGATCAGTAAGGACTTCAGTAAGCAGCAACAAAAATCTTTGATCATCTGCCCAACAACATAAAATTTTTGACAGGAAGCGAAGCAAGTTTTAAATCAAAGGTAACATCTTTCTCCCGAAATATTTATTCAGTTACACGAACGAATTTCTATTTAAAAATCTGTAGCCTGAAAGAAACTTCTTTTAAGAGTAGTTGCATGAGTACGGTCAAATAATAATGATTTCATTAATGTTAACACCAACCAAGCATCCTCTTCCTGTAAACTGACCCATTCCACATTTCGATGGAAGAATTGTTCAATTGATCTATGGGGTATGTAACTAACGATCTAAACACAACTTTCACGAAACTAAAAGTATTGTGCACAAAGAATTCACTAAATGTCTTGAAATACTTCATACTCTGACACTATTACAGCTTAGCTGACAGCGATTATGGACTGCAGATTCCACTTGAATACCACTATGAAGCAGACGAACTAAGAATATCGAAATCTACTGCATGTAAATCTTTCATGTGAGAGTTACGGATATGGGAAGCTTGTGCTTACTTATTTCTAGATGCCTCATGGGCTGACCGAGACTGTTTCAGGTAATCGATGCTAACTGTTGTAATTACATCTGGGTGGTTTTCACATACGAGTAAACAGATACCTGAGTGCCACAAATTTGAGACTCCACTATAAAACAAGACCCAATGAATCTAACTAAGAGCACCACTGACACTGAAGGTCGATCAGAATTGAATTTAATAAGGCGATGCATGTCTGCTGTTGCGAAAGAGTATGACCAGGCGTGCCGACTTATAAAAAATATTGTGGGCCCATACTAGGGGTCTTGCCCTGGGAAATTTTCGAAATTTTAGATGAAAAATTGTGAGTTTTAAAGTTTTTTAAGCGTTTTAGAGTCATATGAACAACATTCGAACCCCGAAAACTGGACTCTCGATAACTCGACACTCTGGGAAACTCGACAAGCCTGACACATTATTTGGCTTTGAAAAAGTAAACAAAACATAAACACACACGGTATTTTCTTAAAAAGCTAATTTATTTTACAGTAATAATCATGCTTATAGACTATTACAGAGCAGTGAAAATATGGCTCTCAAAAGACTGAAATTATATTTAAATAAATATTGAACTATCATTAAAAGAATAAAACACAAAATGTTGCTGTCACACAGTAACAGCGCTTTGATTAATAAGTGAAATATCTAATTTAAGCTTACTTTGAATAAGGCTCAGGGTTCATCAAATAAAAACATTATCACAGAGTTAATGCTTTAATACAGTTAATAATGTTAATACAATATGCATAATACTTTCTCGCCAAAAAGTATGTAAATAGCGGGTGTTAATTGGGTCTTACACCCTAAAAATATTTAAGTATTTGAAAATAACCGATACAGTACTTTAGTAATATAGTATACAGTACTAACCTAGTAATAATATTTCGAAAGTGAAAACTTAACGTTATGTATTTATTTAATTCTCTATTTTATGAAAATTCGTAATATTGCTCTAAATGCCATTATTTGGGATAGAGAGTCTTTAGAAAGGTGCAAATGTAGACCGTCTGATTGGATTACTGAATATGAAGTCGTTGATGACTGGTCGGATAGCCAATTCAACCAAAACATCTCGGTACGCATGAAGAACAGCCAAGTTGTTCAACCGCTTCTGTCCCATTGTTGATCGGAGATATGACTTCAGACGTCTAAGGGCGCTAAATGACCGTTCTGATGTTTCTGTTGTGATTGGAACTACTTGGAGAAGCTTAATTCACTTCACTACTTCACATAACATTTCTCCAACTGCAGACTCTAGTGTAAAGTACTTTCTTAGATCACGCGTGTTTTTTAAGACCAGTTGTTTTTTATTACCAATATCAGCTAATATATTCGAGTGTAAGCACAGTCTCTCAATGTCCAGGTCAGTCAATTTTTCCAAATTTGTTTCACCTCTGTTTACTATAAGCAAGCACTCTTGTTGAACTGCAATGACCTGTATGAGTCCAGTTGAAGCGAACCGCTCAGTAATGCAAGATAACACCATTTCACAAACTTTAGTGTAAATAGCTTTGTAGAATTCCTTTGGGGTTTTGAAAGTTTGTGGTGAGCTGGCTTCGTTGTTGTCATACTTCTTTGGTATACTTCGATTCCGAGGAAGCGAAGGATCATCAACTTGTGAAGGTTTTTCTTTTGAACACCGTTCCCAAAAGTGTTCAAAACAATCACGCTTCCATTAAATATACAAATCAAGCCGTCATGTATTTTTTCCAGATCAGCAACATGTCATTGAATTTTTTTATTGATATCCTCTACTGGGTTCATTGCATGGAAATAAAGAAGTAAAATGAAATAAGTCTTGAACTGTAACATTGACTCAAGGTAGCGTGCACATTTGTAAAATGCCTCTGTTTTGTCCTCTGCAGAAAATGTTTAAAAAATCTAGTTCTTCAAAGTTTTTCAGTATTCTCAAGATACTAGAAGCTCGCATAGTCCATCGAGGCAAAGGGATTGTAGATCAGCTTGGTCGTTGGTACTCTCACAGCGTATGCTTTTGTAAAGTCCCATCTTTTTGTTGGATTCCCCTATGGTGTTTATTAAGTCCTTGGCTAAAGCCCTTATATCCCTCGTAGAAAAGTCTCAACTTTGAGCAGTGCAGTGTACATAATGTGCGTTTGGTTCTATACCCACAACTTCTCATGTTCAAGGCACTGTCCTCTGAAGTTATACGTTGACAAATCAAGGCGAGCAAAAACTTCTTTTCAAATGCTAAACAGAATTTGTGATTCAGTGTTGGGGTTCTCGTATAAGCCAATGAAGTCTTCGTTGATAATTAAGGAATCATCGACAGTACGAATAAAAAATTACACTTGTTCGTGAATCGAAAAATTATTTGTTTCGTCAACCATAATAGAAAAATGTTCAGTGTTCTTCATTGAAGCCAATACCTTTTTCAACACAGACTTTCGTAGTAGATCAATCTCGTTAGTGTGCCAGTGTAGCTATGAGCAACGCCCAGTGTGTGGGGTTGTGGAAGGCTGCTCCAGTGCAATGTCGACTTGTTTTCATAGACTAATGTTTTATCAGCAGCTCGTAAACTCATTGAACACATACTGTGATATAATAATAATGGCTATAATGAATCAAGGCATACAAATATATAGGTTTGGTAAGAATTCCAAGTGTTATCTTATTTGACCTTATCTATTCCTTCTGAATTTAGTAAAATAGTGTCTCGTTATAAAACCACCTTATTATGTGTACACATCTGTCATTAATAATTTAGTTAAAACATATTGCTTTAAGTATACCATGGTATTTTCATTTCAAAATAGTTCGAAATGTAAAATCTAAAAACAAAAGAGCAGTCTGTTAAAACGGCAACAAATCAACGAATAAGTCGTAGAAAAGTTTTTTCTTGAAGTCAGTCTGCTCAATTAACTATGAATTTCTATTTTTTCTAATGCATCTAAGAACAAAATGCTGCAGTATTTTGAAACAGCTGTTTTGGTACCTACTGAGTGCCCATTATTTGGGGAGTTGACCAAATTAGGTATACTATTTGCTAGTCATGGTATTTTCTTTGAACTGCACAAAGAAATTGAGACTTGAAAATTCCTGGCAGATTAAAACTGTGTGCCAGACCGAGACTCGAACTCGGGATCTTTGCTTTTCACGGGCAAGTGCTCTACCACCTGAGCTAGCCAAGCACGACTCACGCCCCGTCCTTGCAGCTTTACTTCTGCCAGTATCTCGTCTCCTACCTTCCAAACTTTACAGAAGCTCTCCTGACCGTGTAAGGCAAAGGTCCCGAGTTCGAGTCTCGGTCCGGCACACAGTTTTAATCTGCCAGGAAGTTTCATATCAGCGCACACTCCGCTGCAGAGTGAAAATCTCATTCTGGAAACATCCCCCAGGCTGTGGCTAAGCCATGTCTCCGCAATATCCTTTCTTTCAGGAGTGCTAGTTCTGCAATGTTCGCAGGAGAGCTTCTGCGAAGTTTGGAAGGTAGGAGACGAGATACTGGCAGAAGTAAAGCTGTGAGGACGGGGCATGAGTCGTGCTTGGCTAGCTCAGTTGGTAGAGCACTTGCCCGCGAAAGGCAAAGGTCGCGAGTTCGAGTCTCGGTCCGGCACACAGTTTTATTCTTCCAGGAGTTTCATATCAGCGCACACTTCGCTGCAGAGGGAAAATCTCATTCTGGAAATTGCGACTTATTTGTCCAGCTTGTTGTCACACTCCTTGCTATTAATATTGTAACTGCCGAGATTGTAAATAGCATACCAGTGGTTGCCTGCAGTGTGTTTCAGTTTCATTTGTGAAGATTTCTCCACAACACATATTAATATGTCCATATCCAAAAAGCCAACGTGTCTTATCTGAAATATTACCTGTAGGCCTGTGTGTCATACTGACGAATCTGGGTGTTTCTATGCTTGACATACTTACATTGACATATTTACATGTGTACATTTTACGTTATTTTGAATGAAATGAACATTCCCAGTAACACTGTCATTGAATTTCTCATAGTGTTTCAAAATTTGCGTTTCCTTTTTATTTTCAACAAGGTCTGAGGGTAACTTTAACATTCTGTGGACCAGAGATATAAAGAATCCTTTTTTATGTATATAGGGATGGCTTGAGTTTGTACTACTAATAAATGTCAGTATATGTAGGCTTTCTAAATATTCGAAACTGATTCTGCTTCTATTGTTTATAATAGTCAAGTCCAGGAAATTAATTAGTTGTCTTCATTTTGTTCGACTGTGAGTTGCATGTTAGGATGTACATAGCTTAAATTCTTGTGAAGATATAGATTTCATTTTAGTGCCACTGTAAAGCATATTTTAAATGTATGTTCCATAATAAACAGTTCTGGCTCTAATTTCTTGTTTTCTTCTAAGAATGTACATTCGATGTAGTTGACAAATATATGTGCTACCACGCTAGCAAGGAAATTAACTATAGCCATTCCATTTCGTTGACAGCATACCTTATTGTTGAAAGAAAAGCGGTTAAAATCTAAGGCAGTGTCTAGAAATGCTATAAATTCCATCAATACCCCACGATTCAGCTTCCTATGTTTCAATAAATACCAATTGTCTCCTTGGTAGGAATTTTTGTATAAAACATATGTCTGACCAAGTGAACTTTACATCTTCTGAAATGTCTGTTATAGATTGTAGGATCAATTAGTTACTTTTTTCTGATATTGAATGTTTGTTTGAAAATTTGTATAGCCTTAGAATTTTACTGAAATTTTTAGCTAGTTTCTAACATGCACAATTGATTTTATGTACAATAATTGTAACTGGAATACCCAGATTCTGTAATTTGGATTGTGCTCTCAGTCTAGGCAATTGTCAGTTCCTAGCTGAGAGCCATGTTTTGTCTTTTAGTACAAATAAAAAGTAATTATCAGCCATTAGGAACTTTCACAAATCGCATTTTCATTAAATAAGTGTACACTTTTTTGAAAGTAATCTTCCTCTTTGATGATGACAAGTGTGTCATACCTTTGTCCACTTTATTGAGCATAGCCTTTGCAGCTGCCACTTTATTATTGGTGCATTTTAAAAATTTTAAAATCCTTATTATTTTCTGTAATTTTTTTTTTATGTTTCGATAAATTTCGTTGTTTCTAAAGCGATTTTTACTGATCGCACCCACCTAGTTTTGCTGCTTTAGTGGTTACCTAGATATATGCTGTCATACAGTTTACATTATTTTGAATGAAGTTTTTTGTGATGTTACACAAAACACCTTTATCCCTTAATTTAGTTTCTTCTTTATTGAACTGAATTTCACTGAGGCTCATTATTCTGAGATAGAATTTATGCATATTCTTCATTTTTTTCACTATTAATCGAAGAATTAATTTCTCTAAGACGCTTGACTTTCATCGAATCCTGTATGATACCTCTGAAACACATAATCTTAGATTTTGGCTGTTATGTTTCATGTTTCATTCGTATAGCAGCGACTCACTGAAATCTGTGTGATGATTGAGCCAATTTATAGAAATCTGTTTGATAGCATTATGGATAATGATATTGATTGTGAGTATCAAACTGCTAACACAAGTCTCTTTTCATCTTTTTTATCTAACTGTCTAGTTGCACGTTTCTTTATTTAATGAGTTGTATATCGCTGCAGAAGAAATGGATTAGGCATGGAACAAGCAGTCTGGAAAGCCACTTGTGGGCAGCATGTGGATAAGGCGGTTTCTAAAGGAGATCCACTTGAGGAGAGGACAATACTCTGGCTGCTTATCAGCAGGTAGGAACTGTCAGCCACGCCACTTTGTCACAGTAGCAGTGAGTGGTTCCAAGGCCTTAGAATAGCAAACTTCATTTGGCATGGTAGCGATGACTTCCTAAAAGACTCAAATTGGGAACAATGTTGTGCATCTGCCCAATGGTAAATAAATTATTGTATAAGCTGCCATACATGTTTAAAAAGAACAGCTGGGTGGTCCATTTTTACTGATGGGCCTTATGAGAGAGCTGGAAAAAATCGTCCTGAGCAAAATACAGTGACTTTTAGATGAGAAACGAAGTTCTCTCTCATGACGTGGGAGTGCAACTCATTGATTGGCTTAAAAACCATCTGCTATGTTGGTTGCTGGAGCTCCGTTTCTAACATTTGAGTGGAAAATCTTTGGGCGAGCCTTCCCATTGTTGATTTGCGTTCGAGAAGCAGCTTTTCGCACCATGGCTGTTGAGCTGTTGCTGCTGGTAAGCTCTAAACCACCGATTCTTAGTAGCTTGCAGTATGAACTGTCTTGGTAGGAGAATGGTATGTGTTTTTCGTTCTTCTGCTTTAAACTTTATTAGACAACAGAAGTTGATAATTCACTTTGGAGCAGAGCGCTCATCCATGACTAAGCAAATTTTATGTTTGTTTATGGAACCAGTGCCTTATTTTCTGGCATGATAGGAGCAATTATTACACACTCAATTGTGGTTATGTGTTTCAGGACATAACCTGTAGGGATGATTGCCACTTTCACCTTTTAAATTGCCTGAGGTTCATGGTTTGTATTCCCATTAGTTTTTGTATTTTCTCAAACTCGTTAATGTGTTCTTCCTTTTTGTGTGGGTGCTTCCAAAAAGTAAATAAAATTGGAATTAATTAGGACTGTATATTATCAATTCAGTAGTAGTTCGAACAGTCCACGGGTATACTGCCGGTTCATAGTGTCCAACGGGCTCAATATTTCGGTGATCAGACATGTCGCCATCGTCAGGTGCGCTGACGAACTGAGCTCCTGAGGGCGGGCGGCCGATTTAAATCCCCTCACCCAGCGGGGTGCTCTCTTCCCCGTCCGCGCCCACGCGCCGGCGGTCGCGAACACGTGGGCGTCGGAATCTGTTGTAGCCTCGATGTGCTTGCTACGTCCGCCCTGGACGCCAGTTCTTGCTGAGACTCTTTTTAATTACATTCAATGCCGGGTCCAAAGCCTTGCTCAGATTGTAGCCACAATCTCGGTTGATAAGATCTTTCCTGGTGCGAATTTTGGTAGCCTCCATCAGGAGCTCAGTTCGTCAGCGCACCTGGCGATGGCGACATGTCTGATCGCCGAAATATTGTGCCCGTTGGACACTATGAACTAGTAGTATACCCGTGGACTGTTCGAGCAACAAATACACCGGGAGAAACTGAAGAATCACATCAATTCAGTAGTTGGTTAATCTACCCCAGTTATCAATTATTTATAATTTTGTAATAATGACACCTAGAACTAACTTACCAGGAACTTTCTATACTCATTATAAGACATATTGCACAACAGATTGTATTATATATCTTAATTCACAGGTAGCAACCTGTCTCTCAGTCCCACCATCTGGAACAGACCTAGTCTGAGTCTTGTATAAAATGGAGGCCCTTACAGGTATTGCTTACTTGCGTTATTCTGATGGGTGGTCGGAACTTGCATCTTTCACAAAATCTTTCACAACAAAATATGCTTTCATAAAATAAATATGCTGTCTTAGACCTACCTACCACGGAGTTTTCAATGAGAAAAAGTGAATTTAGAGTCACGTCACCGATAAACAAAACAAAAAAGGGAAAAGTGCAATTTAATTTGCTTGCGCATATATTTTAACCTTGTTCCTTTTCTTACAATATTTTTCCATGTATTATGTCTTGGGTTTTCCATATCTTATTGTTACTACAGCAGTGTTTGTATGTGTTGGAAACTTTTGGAAGAGTTTTAGTATCTAGTATGTTTGGATACGTCCTGTGTTGGTTAGGATCGTGGGGTTAAAATTCCTTTCTTGTAATAAATTGTAATCAGATGCAGACAAGAAGACAAAGCAGGACAAAAATAGTGTAAGAAAGGGAACACCACATAAGAAATATGGAAATAAAATGTAGTGGAGAGGAAAAGTGGGAACCGGAAGCGCAGTCAAAATTTCCTGTAGGACGTGTGGATGTGGGTGAATGAGAGGCTGCTCTTAGTTTAGAGAACAGTTGGGGTAAATGGAAACTGTGACTACACAAATGAGAACACAGCAATGCAACACAATGTAAGCATCAGTTCAACTTCTGGAGTTGCTGATGCAGGAGATATCAGTTCAAATTTTACTATAGCTAATGATGTTCAGTTGAGCCATCCCTGTGCATCGACAGCAAAACCCTTTGGAGAAAGGGTGAGACAAATGTATTACTTCAGTTTATAAAGAAAATTAGTGATGATACAAAAGAAATGCCGGGAAAGCAGGAAGAGCATTTACTTGAAATTGGGACCCAACTGTAACAAACAGCACGATTTGGCTACTCTTCTCCTCTACGTAACTACTAGAACATCGTTTGGAATTAACATGCAGCTACTTTGAGAGCAAAACAGCGACAAGAAAATAACCAGTAGCATTAAATGCAAATATAAGGAATTTAAAGATGATATCTTAGCTAACTGTTGGTCTTTGGTAGTGCTGAATACAATCAAACGGGATCTAATACTGAGCAAGAATGTAGAAGCGTCAGCTGTGAAGTCCAGCGAAATTTTTTAAGGCAATGTTGAATAAAAGCAAATTTTCGACACACTATTCAGCTCTGCAGAAAGCATACGGCTATGCTACATGAACTTTCACACAAACAACAAACAAGTTCTTGCTGGGCATTGAAAGTAAGATATCGAAGCCTTCAGAGGTTTGCGCCAAGAACTAGAGATTGCCCAGTATGAGAACAGCATGTCGAATAGTCGATGGGAATTATAGTGCAGCCTTGTCAAGGCACAACGCTACCAAAATGCACACTGTAATAATCGATTCAAATCACAAGATGGGAGACACTGTTGGTCGTTTCAGCTAAATAGAATTAAAAGTGGAAAAGAGTTCGGGCCCGTGTCAAGTGGTCTAGAGGAATATAACCATCAGCCTGAGCTCACTGAAATTCAGTCTCCCAATCTGTGGGGCAATCTCAGTACATGGAATGCATCACTGCTATGATGGAAGGGTGATTGCAGAATGGAAATGGAGGAACCTGTGTAAGACCTCAGTCTGTGAAGTAAACATGACATACTATGATGATGTGAAGGAATTACTTTTAAAAGAGAAGGAGACTGTCATTCAGCGAATTTTGCATCTGTTAATCACCCTTTTAATAGGCGGAATTTAGCTGGAAGCAATTCTCGGCATCAGAAGACAGCTTTGCACCGTTTCAGATATAGTCATTCAAAGATGCGCTGAGAACAGAACTTGTCCAACATTAGCGTGAAGAAAGCCAACGTTAAAGCGTCTGTAGTCGGTAAAAGTGTTGACATACGCCAGCGGGTGCAGCTGGCAGTCACTTGCCGATGTCATACGATGGAATGGAGTTTCTTGATGGTAACGATGCTACTGATTAATCTAATCTTTGCTGTAGATTTTATGAGTGAAAATGAGGCTGTTCCAGGTCTCATACTTGGACAGATTGTATAGTAAAAATACGTGTCAGCACACACCCGTTTTGAGGAACAAATAATCAGTAAACTGATCCCACGAAATTGTTTAAAATTATGCATATGGGTTCAAAGCGGCTTATGTAAGGTCAGAGAGCCTTTTCACGAACCAACAGGAGTATCCTCTCACGTTAGAGCTCTTAGTTGGGAGAGATATTGAAGCCAAAATTCAGGAAAGATAGCAGCCTCAACTGATAGATAAGGGAGGAACTATCTTACAGGATAATGCGTTAGTTTTATCAGCAACGCTGGCCACTATAAAGAATTTTCGCTATAAATTTAAGATGAAGGAGCAAGCAAAGTTCTTTGTATACCCCTGCGCATTACCTCACGCATATAAAGTAAAGGTGTCTGAGGACATTTGAACAATGCACAACCAATCGGTGCACGATCTGGTGATTCCCATCTTACAAGGGCCCTTTGCCTGTGTTGCACAAGAAAAATAACTCAATATTCCTAGTGTTTGATTCATGACACATTAATACCCTAATTGCGCCAGAAACTGAGAGACTAGAGAATTTGGAAGAACTGTGATAGAAATGTCATTCCATGCAAGTTTTTTTTATCAACTGATCTCTGCCAAAGTTATTGGCAAAGCGAAATGGACCCTTCGTGCCAATACTGCACTGCCTTGCCTGCTTTTTTGGACCAAAAATTTCCTCTGTCACTTTTATTCACGGTTTGGCTTTGCCCATGTTGAGTTGCAATGGCAACGGGTAACATGGTACGTGGATGACGTTTTAATAGTAGAGAATTCACCGGAAGAACACAGTCACATTGCTTTGTGCACTTCACAATCATGGAGTCACTGAAAACATGCACAAATCCTGTTTTGGCTCCACTCATGCCAAGTGCTTTTGTCAGTTAATTACAGGAGAATGAATTTCATGAAACCATCCAAAATTAAAGTCATTGAAGAATATCTGAGTCTCAAATCAAAATGACAACTTGGGGTTACTGAATCTAATTATCTTTTATAAGTGTTTCGTCTGCGTGGAAACGTTATCAACGTCCCACTGGTGTGAACTGGCAGGAAAGAAGATGTGCTTGGCATGGCGTACAGAGACCGAAGGTGGATGTCAGTCACTAAAGAATGCACTTACAGCCATTGAACAATATTTTATTCTCAGAACAAAATGACTGCCTCAGGGTTATTTAGACCTTATAAACTTTTATAAGCATTTCATCAATGTGGTGGTGTTATCAACATATCATGTGTGTGAACTGTGAGGGAAAAAGATGCTCTAGCAAGGGGTAAAGAAGCTAAGGTGGACTTCAATCCCTAAAGAACGTACTCACAGCTGTCCCTATTTTATTGCACCCTGATTTATCACGCATGTTTTGCATGGTAACAGACTGCACCAAAACCGGTCTAGTATAATTTTAGACAATCTAGATGCTGATTTATTTCAAATCAAAGACGGTTGCTGCATAGTAAAGGAAAATATCACTTTTGGAAACAGAGTATTAGCAAAATGTGAGAAGAACTGTTACTGAATTAAGAACCTTGTCATTATGTGGGGATTCCAAAAGATCTGGTAATACCACAATGCATTACAGTTCTTGCTAACTTAAAACTCACACACAGATTCCTCAATCAGTGCATGACATCTCAAAGAACTCTATTTCACAACCTAGCTTGTGATGGGCATTATCAGTATGATAGTAATGCACTGTTGCGCTCGTCTATTAATTTAGTTGAGGGACAGAAGACCCTTGTGAGGTAACGGGAGAGTTGTGGCTCCCCGGAAATATTGTAAGTTCGGAGCTGGCGTGGCCGCCCGGGGGCCTCTCAGTGGGCCACAGCCCAGCAGCAACCACGTGGTGTCGAACGTTAGCTTAGCGTGAAGGTTAGCCCCAATGCATGGTCCAGCTGCGTGATTGGGAATTCCATGGTGATGTTGTCTCGATGAAGGAGACACGCCAGGAGTAGGCGGACTTTGTGAAAGCCTAATGGCAGACATTTCACAGTTCGTATAGGATTAATAGTAGCCAGATGAATCATGATACCCTAAAAAGAAACATGTAC
The DNA here is from genome assembly GCF_021461385.2 of Schistocerca piceifrons. Taxonomy (NCBI): domain Eukaryota; kingdom Metazoa; phylum Arthropoda; class Insecta; order Orthoptera; family Acrididae; genus Schistocerca; species Schistocerca piceifrons. The sequence continues at coordinate 291,401,855 of NC_060141.1, forward strand.
ATTAGCATTATTTGCACGACGATTCTGATGATGTAATCAGATTTTCAACATCTTTATTAGTTTCAAGTTTAGTATCTGAGTTACAAATTATACCCAGCAACGAATTTGCAAAATCTAAACGGCTCATCCGATTTCGTCGATCAACGTGTCTTTAGAAAGATATTAGTGTAAAACTAGATTGGTATGAATTACAGGCCTGTAACTTGAATAGTACATGAGTTATTGGAGGTCAACGTGGCCGATTACTATCGATCGCATCAGGCCATGAGTACTCCACAGTTACACGAAAAAAGGTAGTACCTTGCTTATAAATATATTTATTCATCTACGACTTTGTTTCGTGAAGAAATTGGTCAATTATTTACTGTGTTTTAGAAAGCACAGAGACGTTAGGCTACTGGCCCACTTTTGCTTGCTATTCCTTTGATTGATGTCTATTTAATTTGTTTAACAATGTGTGTTAGAGCATGTTTATGGTCCAGCCGTAGGAATATTTATTTAATTTCAAGTTGTTTAAATGTAAATAAAGCATTTCGTATGTGTTTCAAAATGTTTGTGAGTGTGTGTTGGCTTGAAGACATGACGGAAGCGCTATCGCCAATCACAGCGCTCGTTACTAAGGGAGCCGACTACTGAAGTGAATGGAGGGAAAGTTCAGAGGAGTGCGGCGTTAGGGGCTCGCACAGGACACGGGGAGGTTCTGGATGCGACGGTGCGACGGAAATACGGTTGCAGGAAAGACTTGGAGAATGTGTGGCAGTTTTGCGCGTATTGGGAGAGATAGAAATACTTCGGAATGCGGACTTGTGAACTTGTGAGATTTCCGAAGTTTCTACAGTGAAGACGTAGTATGCATTTAGAAGTGAAAATCTTGTGAGCTCTATTGTCGTTCATAACTAATTACGTGCAGTAGGAATCTATTGTTTCCCTGTTATTCAACTTATATTTAATTTAATTGCTGGACCATCGACACTAAAAAGTGTTTTGCAGAAATATACCACATTCTCAAAAGTACTTCTACTATCGTCGTTAAGATAGAACCTGCAGACTTTATTTAGTTACAATCTTTCATTTATAAATTTATGTGTTACATTCATAATACGCAATTGGTGAGTAATAGAAACCTTCGACCATTCGATTTATGTGTGTATTCTTATAGTATACTGTAGACTCAGCAGTATTTGGCCTATAATGCGGCAACTACGTATCCCAGGCCCTAGACAACAAAAGCAGCCAAAACCTTTAATATTGTAACTCTGAGTCAGAGAGTATGTAGTTGAGGGTCACCCACCACAGCATTTCATTTATTTTATTCTTGAAAGCCTGGACCCTGAAGAAAACCATTTTAGCTCATACTACCTCAAGAATGTTGTGTTTCAAAATTATTATATACAGGGTGTTTCAAAAATGACCGGTATATTTGAAACGGCAATAAAAACTAAACGAGCAGCGATAGAAATACACCGTTTGTTGCAATATGCTTGGGACAACAGTACATTTTCAGGCAGACAAACTTTGGAAATTACAGTAGTTACAATTTTCAACAACAGATGGCGCTGCGGTCTGGGAAACTCTATAGTACGATATTTCCACATATCCACCATGCGTAGCAATAATATGGCGTAGTCTCTGAATGAAATTACCCGAAACCTTTGACAACGTGTCTGGCGGAATGGCTTCACATGCAGATGAGATGTACTGCTTCAGCTGTTCAATTGTTTCTGGATTCTGGCGGTACACATGGTCTTTCAAGTGTCCCCACAGAAAGAAGTCACAGGGGTTCATGTCTGGCGAATAGGGAGGCCAATCCACGCCGCCTCCTGTATGTTTCGGATAGCCCAAAGCAATCAGACGATCATCGAAATATTCATTCAGGAAATTAAAGACGTCGGCCGTGCGATGTGGCCGCGCACCATCTTGCATAAACCACGAGGTGTTCGCAGTGTCGTCTAAGGCAGTTTGTACCGCCACAAATTCACGAAGAATGTCCAGATAGCGTGATGCATTAATCGTTTCGGATCTGAAAAATGGGCCAATGATTCCTTTGGAAGAAATGGCGGCCCAGACCAGTACTTTTTGAGGATGCAGGGACGATGGGACTGCAACATGTGGCTTTTCGGTTCCCCATATGCGCCAGTTCTGTTTATTGACGAAGCCGTCCAGGTAAAAATAAGCTTTGTCAGTAAACCAAATGCTGCCCACATGCATATCGCCGTCATCAATCCTGTGCACTATATCGTTAGCGAATGTCTCTCGTGCAGCAATGGTAGCAGCGCTGAGGGGTTGCCGTGTTTGAATTTTGTATGGATAGAGGTGTAAACTCTGGCGCATGAGACGATACGTGGACGTTGGCGTCATTTGGACCGCAGCTGCAACACGGCGAACGGAAACCCGAGGCCGGTTTGGATCACCTGCTGCACTAGCTGCGCGTTGCCCTCTGTGGTTGCCGTACGTGGTCGCCCTACCTTTCCAGCACGTTCATCCGTCACGTTCCCAGTCCGTTGAAATTTTTCAAACAGATCCTTTATTGTATCGCTTTTCGGTCCTTTGGTTACATTAAACCTCCGTTGAAAACTTCGTCTTGTTGCAACAACACTGTGTTCTAGGTGGTGGAATTCCAACACCAGAAAAATCCTCTGTTCTAAGGAATAAACCATGTTGTCTACAGCACACTTGCACTTTGTGAACAGCACACGCTTACAGCAGAAAGACGACGTACAGAACGGCGCACCCACAGACTGCGTTGTCTTCTATATCTTTCACATCACTTGCAGCGCCATGTGTTGTTGAAAATTGTAACTACTGTAATTTCGAAAGTTTGTGCGCCTGAAAATGTACTGTTGTCCCAAGCATATTGCAACAAACGGTGTATTTCTATCGCTGCTCGTTTAGTTTTTATTGCCGTTTCAAATATACCGGTTATTTTTGAAACACCCTGTACCTCTTCGACTGGAATTTCAATATAACAGAATAAAGATCCTGGCCTTCTGGATTTGAAAAATAAAGACAGAGATAAAGCAGCACTTCTTTTTGACGAAAGGGATTCTATTTCGTCAAAGGTATTCGGGCGAGTCAGTATGGCTGTTGCATGTACCAGATGGGTTAGCAAACAAACTTGTATGGTACATGTATGTAATCTGCCACCGCTTTGGTCCAAATAAGTGTTTCCTGAAGTTGCGAACAGCATGTGACTTCAATAATATGGAGTTATGCCTTAGTGAGGGTTTTTTTCTGCGAAGTTTGTCAAAAGGCAAGGCCCTCCACAGCATCGAACTAGGCACCACTTTTTTCCCACTGTACAACTGAAATTATGGGAGTTGGTGAACTGTTCTCCTGGGCCCCCTTCTGAGAATTAGATATTGATTAGGTTATATTTTGATAACAGTTGAGTTGATGTCAAGGCTTGCAACCCTGACTCCACAACGAACTGTCATGGACGTCTTAGGAGAAGGTGAACTTTTTAGCCGAGATCGTTATAAAATGGTATTGTAGATAACCGGTTTCGGTAAAACTAAGTTACCATCTTCAGATCTTAATAAAGATTATTACAAATTTCTTGTGCCATACACACACAAAATCTTTCCACTGAATTTCGGATGGAGGGCGCCACGAACTTGTAAATCATTTTCAGCCAGGTGTCCGGATACTTTTGATCACATAGTGTACATAAAACATGAAGTGAACTACGCATTGGCATCAAAATTAAAATTATTATTTACTTCACAATTCGCCAAAACATGCTCCTTATAACACTTTACGCCTACCAGGCCGCCACAAGACTAGCTGTGGATAGCCAATCCATGAGACGACTGTCTGTAGCTAGAACTCGATGGAAGTCAAACGTTGCCTTGTGTTGATATAATCCTCTCTAATCACTTTTACTTGGACAGTCACCAAGCCAGTGACCAATGGAGTGACTGAAGACCTTATATTACGAGCAGAAGGATAATATAAAGGAACATATGGATTGAGATACAAACTATCTATACAAAGAAATGCCACGAAACAAAATAAGGTAATTAAAGAATGATTGAAATCAGGAATAAAGGTATAATGTCACGTATGTACTTAATTGTTAAGCATGTTAATGTAAGGTATTTCTTTTCAAGTAGATGGGTAGATCACCTTAATGAGGAGGTACTGAATACAATTGGAGAGACATTTGTGACAGAATCTGACAAGAAGAAGTGATCGTTTGATAGGAAATACTCTCAGACATCAAGGGTTCACCAATTTAGGAGGAGGAGGAGATTACTGTTTAACCTCCCGTCGACAACGAGGTCATTAGAGACGGAGCGCAAGCTCGGGGTGAGGGAAGGATGGGGAAGGAAATCGGCCGTGCCCTTTCAAAGGAACCATCCCGGCATTTGCCTGAAGCGATTTAGGGAAATCACGGAAAACCTAAATCAGGATGGCCGGAGACGGGATTGAACCGTCGTCCTCCCGAATGCGAGTCCAGTGTTCACCAATTTAGTATTCGAGGGAAGTGGGGGGGGGGGGTAAAAATCGTAGAGGGAGACCAAGAGACAAATACTTTAAGCAGATAAGATGGATGTAATTTGCAGTAGCTATTCGTAGGGTGCACTGGGTTGAGAAGCATGGAGAACTCCTTCAAACTAGTCATCGGTCTAAAGACCGTAACAGCAACAAATAAAGGTCTCTTGGACATCAACGCCAGGAAATAACGAATTCTCTTAAGATGTCAAATAGTTTTGTGCAGAGTTCAATAACGATATATAACTACACTTTCAGATTAATCACAAGTTTTGTTGTACGTGTTTTGAGGAATTTGAGCTTTAACTTGACTGTATGTATTGGCTACTTTTTCTAGAATAATCAAGGTTCAAAGATATGTATTTATTTTACCTAAGCTGCACAGTCCGGTCACCTTAATAAGACCACCGCCTACTTTCATTGTTAACTTGCAATAGCCACTCAGAGACGACAGATGGCAGCACTGGCAGTGGATGGTATATAAAGCGTGTTCGCGGGATGCAGAAAACAGTCCAGACGTCGCCGTAATGCAGAAACAGCGATTTATCTGACTTCCAAAATGACAAGATCGTTGACTTTCAGGCCAAGAGCGGAAGCATTTCCGAAACAGCTAAGTCTGTAAACTGTTCGCCGTGCCGCCTGGCTAAAGTATACCATGCATATCAAAGTGACGCTATCCGAAACGTACTGAGGCAATTACAGTGCACCACAGGCCATAGAATAAGGGTCTACGATGGCTGCGGAGACGTGTGCAGGCGAATAGAGGAGCAATTATTGAGCAACTGGCCTCTCAGATGAGCTAAGGGGGTACCAACAGTGTCTCCCCAATGACCGATCAGCGAACGTTGCTGCGTGTGGACCTTCACAGCAGGCGCCTGGTTCATGGATACACGCTGACTGCTGTTCATCGGCGAAGAGGGCTGGAATTTGCATGTTAGTACCACTACTGGACGTCCATTGAATGGTGGCAGGTTGCCTTTTCAGATGGATTACGTTTTGTGCCCCATCGGCGTGATACGTCTGAAAGCAAGCATCCTTTAACAATCGTTGGGTCTAGGGCAGAGAAGAGAGCGTCTGTGGCATGTTTTCGTGTTATTCGCTGGGTAATCTCGTCATTCTGGAAGGCGCATGCATCTATCCTTCGGGACCATGTCCAGCCCGACATGCAATTTGTTTTTTCCTCCCAGCCGGACAATGTAAGATGCCACCAGCTAGCACGGTATGTGCGCGGTTCAAGGAACTCCAGGATGAGTTTACCGTACTCCCCTGGCTACCAATCTCTCCGGTTTTAAACCCAATCGAAAATCTGTTAGAGCACCTCCATCGGACTTTTCGCACTATGGATCTTCAACCGAGAAGCCTAGTGCAGCTGGCCAAGGCACTAGAATCGGCGTGGTTCCACTTTTGGTGGTAACTCCCAGAACCTCACTCAGCGCGTCTTGCAGAGTTCAGTGCTTCTAAGGCAGCTAGTCAGGCTTTTGACATGTAGTCACTCTCATATAACTTGACAGTGTATACATATCAATTATTTTTTTCCAGTTTAATTGCAATAGCATACTATTTCACATGGTAAGAAACTACATCTTTCCCATACCACAATCACGAACGGAATATAAAAAAGCCACCGCTGTCGTTGTGTTTAGAAATTTGCAAATCATGACCAACGAGTGCGCGCCTAGGCATCTCACCGGTTAGGCCGCTGGTGTTCCAAAGTGCTTTAGCAGACATACTGCTGAGGCAGACACCATAATGGAAGTAGATCAGTGAGTTCAAAGATAAGAGCAAAATAGCGGGTAACTGACACAGAAAGAATCTATGGACGTTGCTAAATATCATCTAAATATAAAAGACAACTTTCAAGCTATACAAATCTAGGTCAGGTTTCAGAAAATTTTCTGATTAGTTATCATCCAATTTACTGTGCGGCTGGTCCCGGCGGAGGTTCGAGTCCTCCCTCGGGCATGGGTGTGTATGTTTGGTCCTTAGGATAATTTAGGTTAAGTAGTGTGTAAGCTTATGGATTGATGACCTTAGCAGTTAAGTCCCATAAGATTTCACACACCTTTTTTTATCATACCGTTTCCGGAAACGATACTAAATCCTGTAGCTCCATAGGGAAATTTCTTGAGAAATTTAGTTTGAAGTACTACAGCACACTATGCAGACTAGATTCTACAACGAGCAACGTTTCGCTTTTTTGTAGAGGAGAAGATTAGTCTCAGTGCATTGTTGAGGTAGCGCATAATCTCTTCCTTCATAATGTCTTTTCACCATTGTTGATAAGAAATAAAATTAGGCTTCTTAACAAATATCATTATGGAATTGTGCAAGAAGTATCACAATGACGTAAGAACAAACCAGTAGCAGTTCCACGGAGTCTCCTGCTAGGAGCCGTGCAGACAAATGTTGACAGCAGTCTACGCAGTCTCGGAAAATGTAGGCCGAGGTTAGACGGCAGTGAGCTGCACAATATTCACGACCTCCTTGTTAACTGGGGCGGCTGATTACAGGACCATCGGTGGGGACAAAGCAATTTACTTTTAATTGCGCTGTAATTAAGGTCGCGTTTTATAAGCCGGCATTCATAACGGCACAAATCCTCTAACAGAGCCTTGTTTGCTAGCGACTATGCAGTACGGCGGCTGCATACTCGAAGGCGTTGACGAAGGTGTGCTACTGCGAATAGTGTGCTCGTTCCATCTTACAAGTGAATCTCACACCCGCAGGGTCACCGATTTTGTTCATCTTCCATATGGTTGTAGAACATACATACAATAAAGATTCATAGGGGTGACGCCAATTTCTTTAAATTACTATTCGGTGGTGAAGTTAGGGTCCCACGTATCATACTCTGCTGCGATTCCCTTATGGTTCCGAGTCGTGAACAAAACAGTATTTCAGACTTATATGCCATCCACAAGAGCTTTAGAAAAGCACCACTTGCAGAGTGGAACCAAACCCTAGCGATTGTTTGGCTTTTATGCTGAAGGTGGATTTGAATCCCACCGAATACAACCCGATATTTTCTTCACACCCTGGACGAAATTACTGCGATCATTATTATTATTTTCGATTATTCTCATTTAAAGAGAGCGTTTGAACTTGAATTCCTTTATGATGATTGTTTATGTTTTTTCTGAGCCCAAATTTTCTTCATGTGTTCATTGTGTTGTTTCTTTCGCTCCGCTGTCCGTTCACATCCTGGTCTCTTCTGTGTTATGGTGTGAAATTTATGTTTTTTGATGATGCTCCTGAATTCAGTTCTATTTTCTGCATCGTTTACTGTTATGTGTGCTTTTCTGAGGTCCTCTTCAACTTCTTTTATCCATTTTGTTTTTCCCCTGCCTGAGTTCGTGACTTTAAGAATTCTCTTTGAAATTCTGTTTTCATTCATGCTGTGGATATGTCCGTAGAACTGCAGTCCTCTTTTCCTTATTGTATCCGTAATCTTGTCTGTGTATTTATATAACTCTGATGTTGGTCTCTTCTTCCAGATTCCTTGCTCTTGCATCGGGCCGATAATTTTCCTGAGAATTTTCCTTTCTTCTTTCTCTATTTCTTTGATTTTAGTTTGCCCACCTGTTTGTGTTGTTTCAGATGCATGCTGTGCCTCCGGAAGTACGACAGTATTGTAGTGCCTCAATTTTGCGTTAATGATATGGACCTTTTGTTATAACAGTTCCACGTGAGTTTATATGCTTTCCGTAATTTTTTTTTTTTATTCTTTCCTCCTTGGCCTTTAGATTGATCCCTGATGGCTGGATGATTTCTCCCAGGTACTTAAAATGTGGTACTTGTACGATTTTCCCATGAATTGTCACAATAGGCAACTTGTCTTGTGGTACTCTTTCTATGTATTGGGTATTCTCATACGAGATTTGCAGGCCAGTTCTTTGTGCAATTTCGTGTAAGTTCTCTATGGCGTTAGTGGCTTCTTTTCTATTATTTGTGAGGATTGCAAGGTCATCTGCAAAAGCTAAACACTTCACACTGAGTCTATTATCTTTTCTAATGCCAATTTGGATTCCTTTGACTTCTTTTTCCCATGTCCTGATAATTTTTTCAAGAATGAAATTAAAGAGTAATGGTGAAAGTCCGTCACCCTGTCGCATTCCAGTTTGGGTTTCAAATGGTTCAGAGATATCTCTCATAAATTTAGCCATGGAGACTGTGTCAGTTAATGTTTGCCGAATGATTACTCTCGTCTTTCTGTTAATTCTGAATTCTATTGAGTCGTAGGCCTTTCTAAAATCTACAAAAGTGACCACTGTGTTTCGGGTGTTTCTCATCTGGAGAATCATTTTCATATTCCAGATCTGTTCTATACATGATCTTCCCCTGCGGAAACCAGCCTGGTATTCTCCTATTTGTGGGTCAGCTTGTTCTTCTAATGTATTCATGAGAACTTTTGATAGGATTTTATATGCGATCGGCACGAGTGAGATACCCCTGTAATTATTTGGTTCAGTTTTGTCCCCTTTTTTGTGCAATGGATGGATGAGTGCGCATTTCCATTCAGAAGGGATCTGTTCTGTTCCCCAAATGTTTAATATTATTTTGTGGATATTTCCTGTTAATCTTTCATCATTTAGTTTCCATAGTTGTGCAATAATTCTATCTCCTCCTGGGGCTCTATTGTTTTTCAGTGTCTTGATAGTTTCTACTATTTCGTTGATGGTTGGTGGTTTAGCGTCGGGATATGGTGTAGACGTCTGGTAGTGAATATCCTCTCTAGGTCTTTCGCAGTTGAGAAGTTTGTCGAAATAGTCTGCGAGGATTTGGCAGTTATTCTTCGTGTTAGTTTCTAGTGAACCACCCGGTTTCTTCAAGCAAAGATTGGGTGGCTGGTATCCTCCAATATGTTCTTTAAACGTCTTAAAAAAATTCCTGGCGTTGTTCTTCTTAAAGTCTTGTTACATATCATCTAGTCACCGTTTTTCATAATTTCTTTTTTCCCTCCGAATAGTTTTCGATGTTTGTTTTCGGATTACTAGAAATTGTTGCCATTTTTCTGATGTTTTGTGACTATTGAAGTTTTTTCAGGCATTGGTCTTTTCTTCTATTGCTTCGTCACATATTATATTCCACCACCTGTGGTTTCTCCTTCTCGGGGGTTGACCCAATCTCATCGCGGATTTGAGGACGTTCACAAGTTCTATCCAGTTTGTGGTGTTTGTCTGACTAATTTCCTGTAAGATGTTTTCCTTGTTGAGTTTTATGTATTCGGGGTCTCGTCTCAGCACTTTGTTTGGTTTTGGCTTTTTTCTATTGGGTTCTAGTCTACTCTTTATCTGTAGAAGACAGTGGTCTGATTCAAAACATCCTCTTCTCGTTTTCACATTCAGAATTTCTGCTGTGTTACTCTTGGAGATGGCCACATGGTCTACCTGGAATTCACCCAACATTGTGTTGGGCGACTTCCAAGTATACAGTTTCTTGTTGTGTTTTTTGAATTGTGTTGACATAATTACGAGGCCGAAATTTTCGCAAAAGCTTATCAATCTTTCCCCTTCTTGTTAGTTCTCTTGTGAGCTGTATGGATTCCGGTGATTTTCCTGTATTTTTTCTCTTTGCCTAATTGTGCGTTAAAGGCACCTAACAAGATTATTACATGGTGTTTGGCAATTTTGTTTGTCGTCTCTTCAAGGTCACTCCAGAAGCCTTCCACTTTCTGGGGGTTCTTCTTGTTATAGTGTTATAGTTATTTGCACGTGCGTGTGCGTTGATCAAGGTATACGCTTTGTTGGCCGATGTGACGGAGAGTGTTGATATACGTTCTGAGGCAGACTGGAATTCAATAACAGAGTCGCTGATAGATTTGTGGACTACAAGAGCTGTACCAAACTGTTTGAGTCCTTTCTCATTAGTTTTAACTGCTGATTTTCCTTTGTAGATCCTGTAGTTGTCTGTGTGAAAATGATTTTCGTCCGTAAATCGCGTTTCCTGGACTGCAAGGATTTTGATCTGGAATTTTTGCAGCACGTCTGTAAGTTGTTTGATCTTGTCCAGTTTGAAGAGAGTATTAGTATTAAGTGTACCGATGAAGTGTCTTTGTTTTGTGTGTAATAATTTGGACGTCGTCTGGTTCTCAACCTTAGGCGTAACATGATGCTCCTGGTCCCCCGGAATTCGATGACCAGGTAAAGCCAGCCTTGCGACTGGTGCCCGGGGTAGTGGATCATTCCTTGTGTTATCATCATGTTTGGTTTTCAGGTTGAGAACGAACTTGGTGGTGGTCCTTCCGAGGAAAGATCACGAGGAATACGACTTGATTGTTGAGACCAGGAAGGTTGCTGCAGCCGCACCATCTAGGCGAACAGACGCTGACCCCTAACCGCTGGATACCAGGCAGAAGTTAGTGGATTTCGGTTGATAGTTTTGGTCCACCCCGGGTATTTTATTTCCCCGGTACTCTCCATATCTGGAGAGCATTCCCCTATCCGCCACCTGGGGAGGCGCCCGATGGGAGACTATCAACTCCACACGGTACTGCGATCATTATTTTATATTCGATTAGTTATGTTAAATACAATTGTTTCATGTGTAATCCTTTACCGCATCGTGTAAAATATAGTATTAAAGTTAATCTGCTCTCGTTTTTCTCCTTTCTATTCTTGTTTTCTGTTTGGAATCATTACCCATCTGATCTTAGTCATTTTTATGAGGCGTCCTTATCCCGATTTCATTTCTTCCTTTCCATGGTACTATGTTTTCATCGCTACTACCCGTTCACTATTTCTATTATTTATTTTGCTTGAATTTCGTTTTACTTATAAACCCTACTTCCTTTTCAATTTTAATCTTTATTATTTCAATACAATGGAAAATAGCCATTGCAAATTTCACTGTTGCTTAATTGATGACTAGTTTCGGATCTGGATCCAATTATCAAATCATCCAGATATTCAAAGTGGTATTTCCCAAAATATAAGATCCACGTCAAGGTAACAAAGATACACGTACAGTACTGTGGAAATGAACACTTACATAGCATAGACACAACCGAGTTGTCCATAACGCGAGAAGAAAATTGTGTTTCAAATGTTTTTACGGCGATTACTATCCAAAAAAGTACAGATTGTAACGAAAAATAAATTCGTACCTACTGCACAATAAATACACTGAAGAGCCGAAGATATTGGTAGACCAGCCTAACAGCCTGTACAGCGCCCGCGAGCACACAGCAGTACCGCAACACGACGTGAAATGGACACGAATAATGCCTGAAATAGTGCTGGAGGGGATTGACTGCATGAATCCCGCAGGGCTGTCCATGAATTAGTAAGAATACGAGGGGGTGGAGATCTCTTCTGAACAGTACTTTGCAAGGCTTCCCAGATATGCTCAATAATGTTCACATCTGGGGAGTTTGACGGCCAGTGGAAGTGTTTAAACTCAGAAGAGTATTCCTGTAGCCACTCTGTAGCAGTTCTGGATTATGGCGTGTCGCATTGTCTTGCTGGAATTGCCCAAGTCCGTCGGAATGCACAATGGACATGAATGGAAGCAGGTGATCAGACAGGATGCTTCCGTACGTGTCACCTGTCAGTGTCGTATTTAGGCATATCAGGGGGTCCCATATCGCTCCTACTGCACACACTTCACATCGTTACAGATCAGCTTGAAGAGTCCTCTGCTAACATGCGGGGTCCATGGTTTCATGATGTTGTCTCTATACCCGTAAACGTCAATCCGCTCGATACAATTTGAAACGAGACTCACCCGACCACGCAACATGTTTCCAGTCATCAACAGTCCAATGTCGGTGTTGACGGACCCAGGTGAGCCGTAAGGCTTTCTGTCGTGCTTCAATTATTCTTTTTTTTTTTTTTTGGCTCATTGGTAACTGGATCGAGAGCATACAATGAACTATAGTAATGAATTTAAAAAATTCTATACAAACTCTCGGCGCTTGAACAAGGCATTTTCGTTGAAGGTCCGTTCATGTATTTTTATTCATGTTTCATTTTTCTGTGATTTCTCTAAAATCGGACTTCGTTATCAAGCAGCACCCGAACACGACGGTGGATCGAGCTGGACGACTTTTTGCTTAAAAGTACAGTAATTTTTGCCATGCCAAGTCACCCAATAATCTTACAATGACTAAAGGCACAAAATAAAACATACATAAGTTAGTAATTACAATTTATTCTGAAATAAAAACACAATTAAAAGTAAATTTACATTATGTGATTACGAGTGCCGTTTGGTTGCAACTAGTGAATAAAATAATGAAATAATGTAGTATTAATGGTGGTGTGCCACATACGTCCGATCTGGGCAAGACCTAGAAAACAAAAGGTGACTCTTAGTCATCTGACGATCAAAAATCTTCAAATGTTTCCAGCAGCTGTAGACAATATTTATACGGCCGTGGACTATATCTGTGGCTTAAATTACTTCTTTTTTATTTCATTACTTATAATTACGTTTTCAGGTAATAAAAGCTCAGCATGCAAATGTGTCTTTAAAGTGCAGTCATCAAGGGTACACGAGTGGGCCTTCCACTCTGAAAGCCCATATCGATGATGTTTTGTTGAATGGTTCGCACGCTGACACTTGTTGATGGCCTAGAATTGAAATATGCAGCAGTTTGCGGGAAGGGTTGCACTTCTGTCAGGTCTAACGATTCTCTTCAGTCGTCATTGGTCCCGTTCTTACAGGATCTCCTTCCGGCCGCAGCGATGCCGGGGATTTGATGTTTTATTAGATTCCAGATATTCACGGTGCACTCGTGAAATGGTAAGACAGGAATATACTACTTCATCGCTACCTCGAAGATGCTGTGTCTTATCGCTTGTGCGCCGACTATAACACCACATTCAAACTCAGTTAAATCTTGATAACCAACCGTAGTAGAAGCAGTAACCAATCTAACAACTGCGCGAGACGCTTGTTGTCTTATATAGGCGTTACCGACAGCAACACCGTATTATGCCTGTTTACATATCTCTGTATTTGAATACGCACTCTGTACCAGTTCCATTGGCGCTTCAGTGTATAATTATGTTATTTCGTGTTTTGTTTTTTGACTGATAGGTTGGTATTTTCTAATGTGAAAATATTACGACAGAGAAACAGAAACAACGAAAATCTAACGGATAACGATCACAAAGGAAAAAGTGTGAAAATTAATACAGCAAAAAAAAAGAAAAAAAGTTAACATGATTAAAAAGACGTGGCCAAAGATCAGAAAAGAAAGAAATTATACATAAACATGTTACTTAATCAGGTAAGAGTCGCAGTTGTTTCAACGACGACGTAAAAAAAAGAAAAAAACAAAGAGTATTTCACATGATGGTATTCGAACTCACAACCTTCAGCATACAAGCCAAAGAACTTAATCGTCTTTCCGAAAATACTACATTAATTCAATAACAGATAGAACCAATTGTTTAGATTGACCATAAATACGCTATAACAAACAACAATTTCTTGGAAAAACAGCGTAATACGTACTCAGGTCTGCCTCACATAATAATTATCCTATTTAGGAGGTGCTATCTCACCTCCTTGAGGTTTTTCGTTCGTCTTAGCTTAAGGTGCTGTGATTTTATGTAACACTAAAACTTGCCTTTACTTTTGCAGACTTTTCTTGATATGTAACAGTTCGCGTGATCCTTTGACTTCCTTTTTAAGCTGCGACAGGGTTTAGTGTCCGAAGCTAACAAGGGAAAGATACAATAAGACATGTCGAAAGCTATCCTCAAACTTTTTTACACAGGAAGAAGAGAACGAAAGAAATGCACCTACAAAATTTTAGCTGCTAAACGGTACTGCAAGTATTTTGTAAAAAATGGTGAAGTTACACATTTTTGCCGCGCGAAAAACAGCTTATAATATCGGTTTGTACAGCCCTGCCCACCTAGCGCGTGACTCGGCGAATCATTTATTTAGCGCTGAGTAGGAGAATTATCCGGAGTTCACATACACCTACTTTAAGCACCTAAAGTCTGGTTTACAATGGAGCAAATGGGAGTGAGTACGAGCGACTGAGTGTTTGCAGAAAATTCACTACCATTCGCTTGTATATGGGTCGAATCATTTATATTAGAGGGAACGGAAGAGAAAACGAGGTAGTGAACATTGCCTATGAACACTGTGTTATTGGTTGTTAGTTTTTGGAGCTAATATTCGGCATACAGGATAAAACTCTATCTTGTTAGAGTCACGATGCAAAACTTTGCTACTCAGTGAGGATTATTTTGCATGGAGAGGGCACTACTCTTGACAGAGTATGCCAAAAGGTGCAGGGAAGGAAGAATTTAGGTGTCTCAATTTGTATGGAAGCGTGACATGCGTGGAGATCGTGCACTTTACACGGAATTACATCTCCATCTCCCCTTAGCACTGGTCCAAAAGTTCCCTTGTATGTCGGCTACCATTCTTGCGTGGCTTTTCATTACCATTGAGGGGAAATTTATAAAAATAACGATAATTACCGACGCCGAGCATCATCATCTCAAGAGGTGACACAGCTAGCGTTTCCACTGCGCGTTTAAGTTGTAATGGTCTTTGAAGAAAAAGTGTTATGCCTGTAAGACATATCTGTGTGCTGGGCCACTAGGGATGCAAGATGAATATGCTCAGAGAGCTCAGAACGGTGTAAGCGCTCCTGGGATGTAAAATGGCTGGAGGACATAGTTCGGTGCAGGATCATTAGGGATGTAAAATGATGGTGCTTGGAGAGGACATTGTGGTAAAATTATTGTGCTTGAAGGGCACAGTTGGGCGTTGGACCACTGGAGAAGTGGGGAAACTAGTGGATGTATTAAGCAAGGACGTGTGCGTGGGTTAGGCACGGGAAAGATTATCAGAAAGTGCTTGATTGGAGTAGGCATGGGCTGATCCAGGGGAAAAGAAACAGGTGCGATTATTGAGTTTTCCTGATGGAAATCACCGTAAGGTCAATGCACGAGGAAGTATTGAGTCTAGAGTTCTAGATCTGTGCCACAAGCACGAAGCTGCCATTGTACTGCCTGGATGTGGTCGACCATAGAGCTGCGTCGGGGTTGGTGTCGTGATGGCGATAGCTAGCTTCTCCATAAGGCGTCTCTGCATCTGTTGCATGCTGAGCAAGATAGGACTTGAGGAATTGCTTCTTGCCACTTGATTTGAGGAAACGTTTCGAGGTGGTGCCGCAGCCAGTGGCGGAATTGGAATGAATGAAAAATTCTTCTGCCTCGTTGTCAGCTGAAGGGTGGCACTATAGCCAATGGGAGTGCTGGAGCTGGTGAAGACACGTCAAAAAATAGTCCGACGAAACGTAGAAGCTGTCGCGAATGGTGGCTGAAGCAGTCACCAGAGTGAAATGACAAATGTTGTAGCCTTCGTTAGTGGTAGGGTGGAAATGTTTAGCCCTGGATCTAAAAGAAACACTGTGCGTCTGGAATGGATGAGAAACTGAGTACAAAAGAAAATACCTCATTATCAGTTATTCTGGGACGATAGTTGAAAGTTAGGGAGGAGGACGGGGGGGGGGGGGGCGAGAGGGGGCTGGGGCCAGAGAAATCCTCACCGGCAGTTAATATGGGACGAACATTCACAAAACTATTTTTGTTATCCTCGTCGCTAGTTTATGTGGTGCGTGCTGAGGGATGCGCAATGAGGACTTAGTCCAGGTAGACAAAAAATGGCTTTGAGCACTATGCGACTTAACATCTGAGGTCCTCAGTCACCTAGAACTTAGAACTAATTAAACCTAACTAACCCAAGGACATCACACACATCCATGCCCGAGGCAGGACTCGAACCCGCGAGCGCAGCAGTCGCCCGGCTCCAGACTGTGGCGCCCAGAACCGCACGGCCACTGCCAGGTAGACAGTGTAGGACAAGTTTATTAAATATTCAAGAACGTAAGTCTCCTTTGGGGAGTTTTAAGTTACTCAGAAACGAAAGTTCGTTTGGTACTTTACGTCTTAACAAGATAGACAAATTACGGTTAAGTGAGTTACAAAAAGGCAGATATACTTGGAGTGTGCTGTAGTTAAACATATAGGTAATCGTGCTTAGCTATCGTAAGGCCAAAGTTTAAAGAAGTGAAGTCTCTGCCCTAAGTTCGGTAGGGATTAGAACTTAAATAGCAGAGCGACTGTCTATAGATGTTTCCTTAACGACAGCTCTGATTTCTGGACCGCTACTGCGGTCAGCGGCTGGCCCACAGGGCTCAAGGGAAAAGATTGGTTCATTAGCTAAGACAGAACTGCCGTTCCGTGGTTGTGCGCTGGCTAAGTATGGTCTCTGCTGATGGTTACGGTGTGGCCTGCTAGTGGGCATTTGACAATGAGTAGGAAAATAGTACCGGCGATCGGCAGCTCGGTGGACGTGGAAACGCACTCTATTGACAGCGTACATAGCGCCTCTAGTGGCGTTAACATAGACTCTGTGGACAACAAGTTGGTTTATTGTTGTTGTCCGAAACATTTACCAACAAACGAAACGAGTACGGTTCGATGTTTAGAAACACGTACTTGTGCCTTTTGCGCAGATGTTGGCTGAAGCGTGACAACATGCGGGACTCGAGTTTGTAGTTGGTTGCAGATTGCTATACTGTAGGAGGGACACAACACCTGGATAATATTGAGCAGAATCAAATAATCTGAGAACGACGGTCTGATTTACGTGGTATGTGTGTGTAACACTACAATCCAGTGCGTCATGCACTTAGTTTCTCGAACCTATAACCAATTTTTGTAAATAAATTAATGAATTTTGTCACTAATTATTGTTTATGAATATTAATATATATTGATGGGTTGTGTAAGAATTGTTTGTTTCAAGTCATAGTAGTGAATACGATCACCATGTCAGATAAGTTTTTATTCTATAAAGCACAGAGAATATCTTCCATGTAACAATGACACCGGTGGAAAGATAGAGGTGAAGGCAGAGAAGTAGTTACGAAGCATCCGTGGTGTGGAACAGCTACATGTGTTGCTGCTCGAATGGCAGAGTGTTTTTCGGCGGAAAAGTTACTGTAATATGTGGCCAGATCCGTCCATAGAACGAAATACGTCACTGATTCTGCGCATTAGGGATCCGACAGTTTGTTGGTAGGCTTGTGGAGGTGTGTGGCGTTATATATATCTACGCACAGTTCATGTAAAATGGTTGTAAATTAAAATATCACTGTAGTTAACAGTAATTTTGAACGCTATGATTTAGTTTAAGTGAATTTGGTCTACAGAATAAAATGGTCACTAGCTCCAAAAACGAGCAATAGCAAATTTAGTAAATGAGTGTACTGACGTTGAAGTCACGCGAATATCGTGCGGCAATGACAAAGCAACAACATGATAAAATGCAAACACGCTAACTCACATCTAAAAGACCCGCCTACCATGAACACAAAAGACGTTAATTTAGAATACAATGATTTACGTTACATTATTGTTCACCAATAATGAGCAATAACTACGACACTTTAACGAAACTGTTCTGTGTTTCGTA
The DNA here is from genome assembly GCF_021461385.2 of Schistocerca piceifrons. Taxonomy (NCBI): domain Eukaryota; kingdom Metazoa; phylum Arthropoda; class Insecta; order Orthoptera; family Acrididae; genus Schistocerca; species Schistocerca piceifrons. Next base: position 291,419,798 of record NC_060141.1, read on the forward strand.
ACTCACAATATTCTTATTTGTCTGAAGAAATGCCTAAAAGTAACAAATATCTGTTTATTATTTTTTACTTATTACTTTACAAATGAATGCGTCTCAGGTTAATGCCACAATAACTTTCAGTCGCGGTAACAATAACTTTGATGATCCAAAATCTCATAGCCACCTGCTTAATAGCTTATTTGTCCGTCTTTGGAACGAAATATATTAGTGACTCTGCCGATCATGGATCCGACAGTTTGTTGATAGGTTTTTGGAGGTATCTGGCGTTGGGTGACTACGCACAGGTCATGTAATTCTCGAGAATACGGACCTTTGATTTGCGTACGTGGTGATGGCGCCAGATGCCGACCTAGATGGGTTCTATAGTATGTACGTCAGGCAAATTTGATCGCCGAGTCATCAAAGTGAATTCGCCGTAATGCTCCTCAAACCACTGTTACGCGGCTCTGCCTCCAAGATACGGACAATTATGCTGCTGAAAAATGACATTGCCGTCGACGAAGACATCAAGCATGAAGCGATGCAGGTGGTTCGCAGCTGTCACAATGTTTTCGATTACTATCACAAGTCCTACGCAAACGCAGGAGAATGTCTCCCATAGCACAACACTCCTCCCACCAGTCTTTGTCCGTGGTGCGCAACACGTTTTGAACCACAGTTCACCTAGATGACAGCGTTTGTGGAGGCAACCAGTGACCTAGTGTAGAAAAAATATCATTTACACGAAGAACCGACACGTTTCCATTGATCGTCCCATGCCAAGTGCAATCGTAATTGACGTTGCCGCAGGATCAACATGTGAGTACGTACGGGTGGTCTGCTGCAGTGCTTTAAGTTCAACAAAGTTCGACGAACGGTGTCCACCGAAACCCTCTTTTGTGCACTATAATTGTGCTCTTTCGACAGAGATGCCACAGATCACCACCTATCCTATTTTACAGAGCAGGTAAACCTCCAAACGCCTCGTTCTGTGAAGAGTGGTGGAGATCCAACCATTTAGCGCCTAGTGATAGTTTCACCGTCCTTGTACCTCTTGCCGTAGATGGTGACGACAGTAGCACGTGAACATTCAATTAACTTCGTGAGCCGGCCGCGGTGGCCGAGCGGTTCTAGGCGATTCATTTCGAAACCGCGCGACTGCTACGATCGCAAGTTTGAATCCTACCTCGGGCATGGATGTGTGTAATGTCCTAAGGTTACTTAGGTTTAAGTAGTTCTAAGTTCTAGGTGACTGATGACATCAGATGTTAAGTCCCAGGGGGCTCAGAGCTATTTGCGCCATTTGAATTAACTTCGCAGCTTTCGAGATATTCGTTTACAGGCTGTGCGTAATAATAACCTACCCTTTCTCAAAGTCGCTTACCTCAACGGGCTTCCCCATCTGTGCCCATTCGGTAGGGTGAACCCCCGTCCGTATCTGCTCCACTTACATAATTTTTTTACCGCGTCACATGGCCGCAACGTCAGCAAGCGGCATCAGACGTCGCGTTAGGCAGTAGTGAGAATATTTCGGCTTATCTGTGTATATGCTCACAAGATGATTTTGAAACTAATGAAGAATACTGTGTTACCCAAATTTATTCAAGCCGCTCGCTAATCGAGAAGTGCCTGTTGCCGATAATGGACGTTATAATAAGCACTACTTCGCAAAGTCAGATACGGCCAGTGTTTTGTAGTTGTGTAATTAGGCATGGCAGAAACTTAGAACAATTTTGGAACATTATAGTGTGTTCAGTCAATGATCAAACTTGTAGAGATAAACTTCACTGATACGAGTTAAAAATCATAAGCAGCCTCCTATCCTTTCACCACAAATTCTAAGAATGCCGTAAGTGAAAGAAATAGTCAAAAGAAGTCAAATTTAGTTTAAAATTACAACTGACTTTCAATCAAGTACTTATTGTGTTCAAAAGCATTAGTAACTATAGTGGTCACATAATAATTCACTACTACTGCAGCACCGTCGAGGTGGCGCAGTGGTTAGACACTGGACTCGCATTCTGGAGGACGGTGGTTCAATCCCGCGTCCGGCCATCCTGATTTAGGTTTTCCGTGATTTCCATAAATCGCTCCAGCAAATGCCGGGATGGTTCATTTCGAAGGGCACGGCCGACTTCCTTCCCCGTCCTTCCCTAATCCAAAAATGGCTCTGACCACTATGGGACTTAACATCTGTGGTCATCAGTCCCCTAGAACTTAGAACTATTTAAATCTAACTAAACCAAGGACATCACACACATCCATGCCCGAGGCAGGACTCGAACCTGCGACCGTAGCGGTCGCGCAGCTCCGGACTGAGCGCCTAGAACCGCGATTTTATTTGGCAAATGATGTTATGTGTGTACGACAGTGTAGCATTAGTAGCGAAAAATATAACGATCAGACAAAACACTATGACCACGGCCAAACACGACGCTGGATGTCTCGAAAACGGCGAAGCTGGTCGAATGTTCACGAGTACTGTCGTCAGCATCTACGGAAAGAGTTAGCAGGACAGTGAAACTACCACTAGGCGCTGAATGGTTCGATGTCCACCACTCCTCAGAGAACGTGGCGTTCGGAGGCTTCTCTACTCTGTAAAGTAAGAGAGATGTGATATGTGGCATCTCTGCCGAAAGAGCACGATGCTGCTGCACGCACAATTGCTTCGGAGCACACCGTTCATCTTACATTGTTGAACATGGATCTTTGCAGCAGACTACCCCATATGCGTTCACATGTTGACCCAACTACAACGTCAATTAAGATTGCAGTGGAAATGGGACTATCTGGGTTCAGCTATCGATCAATGGAAACGTGTCCGCCCTGATAGATGAATGGTCAGCGTGACAGACTGCCTGGGTTCGATTCCCGGCTGGGTTGCGGATTTTCTCCGATCAGGGATTGAGTGATGTGTGGTCTTCAACCTCATTTCATCCCCACCAGGTGCGCAGGTCGCCCAATGTGGCGTCGAATGTAATAAGACCTGCACCAAGGTCGGACCTGCCCGGCCAATGACGCCAAACGCTCATTTCCATTTCCAATGGAAACGTGATCTTTCTTCGGGTGAATCACATTTTTTTGGTCGTCTCCACAAACGCCGTCATTGCCGTCATCGAGGGACCGAAACGTGTAGCACGCCAAGGGCGGAGGTTGGTGGGAGCAGTATTGTACTATGGGAGGCTTTCTCCTGCGCTTGCACGGGACTTGAGGTATTAATAGAAGACGTGCTGACTGCTGCGAACCACCTGTTTGCTGCCCTCCATGCGTGATGTCTCCTCCGAAGGCAATGTCATCTTTCAGAGCTGGAATTGTCTCTGCCTCGGAGTCAGAGCCATGCTACAATGGTTTGAGGAGCATTATAGTGAACACACGTTGATGCTTCGCGTTTATCCTGTGGAACTGATCTGGGTCACTATCGGGAGTCATCACCACGCACGCAAGTCAGCGGTGAGTTAATCACAAGAATTATATGACCTCTGTGTAGACATCTAATGCCACATACCTTCAAAAACATATCAACAAACAGTCGGATGCATGATACGTAGACGGATAAATAAGCCATTAAGCTGGTGGTCATAATATTTTGGATCATCGGTGTCGTTGTTGCCATGAATGAAAGTTACCATGTCATTAATCTGAGACGCATTCATCTGTAAAGTAATAAGTAAAGAATAATAAATAGTTTTTGTCACTTTTAGGCATTTCTTCAAACAAATAACAATATCGTGAGTCACGTAACATGGTATAGTTTCGATAAAGTTTTCTGATTATCGCTCATTATTGATGAACATTAAGGAAACGGAAATCATTGCATTCCAAATTGACGTCTTTTGTGTTCGTGGTAGATGAGTCTTTTACATGCAAGTTAGGGTGTTGCCATTTTTCATGTTGCTACGTTTTCATTGCCACACGATATTCGCGCGATTTCAACGTCACTACAGTCATTTACTAAATTGGCTTTTTCTTGTTTTTGGAGCTGGCGACCCTTTTATTCTGCAGTTAAACTAAATCCTGGCATTAAAAATTACCGCCAACTGAGTGAGGTTTTAATTTACTGTCCTTTTTTACATTTCCGTCGCTGTTGAACGCAGTTGCAACACTTGTGCGATGACGTTCAAGTCGTAAGTATCTACATTTTGTCAGTAAACATTGATCTACGGAATCGATGACTTGTTTCCATTAACAACAGAGCGTGAGATACACGTGTCACAATAAAAACTTAGATACAGTGTTGAGTATGGGTATGTTATAAGCCCGCAAGTTTTTGTCCTGTGGCAGCACTCCCACCTCAGAAACGATAGTGTTCTGAAACAGGCGGTCTCTGCTGATGGGCAACGACTTCTTTACGGGGTATACCGAATGGGCTGAGACGTGAATGGGAATTCGGATTGATGGAGGGAGGAATGCTAGGGTAGTCTGTGGAGTTATACAAAGCCAACTTGTAAGGTTGGCGTAGTGGTTAGCTCATCTGCCTAGAGAGCAGAAGACCTTTTTTCAATTTCCGGCCTTAGTACAAATATTTATTTTCTGCTGTAGCCTGCATACATACATGTCTTATCCTGGTTTTCCTGCATCGTCAGCCTCTTCAGAGGTCCAGAAGGTGTTGTAAGATGTGGTTGTTTCGGCTTTTGGAGACACTGAATGACGTCTTCCGCTTCGTCAGCGTCCTGAACGAGTGTTCCTGTGTTCTAAATATGCACTGTTGCTCCATATTGACTGATCAACAAGCTGACGCGATCTTCTTCTTCTAAGGCGTCGCTCTGTTTATCGTCGTTAGAACAGTTCAACATTTCTAACGAACAGTTCAACATTTCCAGGGAAGATCTAGTGCAACATGAAACACTCCAAGAACTGCTCTACTGCCATTTTTACAGGCCTGGAGTTTGTGGCGTTTATGCCACACCTCTGCCTACATTTTATTATTATGCTTTAACTTACAGTCTAGAAGGATTCGCGTCTATATCTATAGCTTCGTGACTACTTTACAATTCACACTTAAGTGCCTGGTAGACAGTTCTTCGAACCACATTCAGACTATTTCTCTGTCAGCACTTGAGAAAAATGAACATTTAAATCTTGCTCTCTAATTTAAATTTTCTGGGCGAGCTCTAACTTTTCTTATATTATTATGATGATGATTCCTTCCTGTGTAGGTTAGCGACAGGAAAATATTTACAAACTCAGACGAGAAAGCTGGTGGGTGAAATTTCGTGCAAAGACCTCGCCTGAACGAGAAACGCCTTCGTTGTAATGATTCTCATCCCAATTAGCTTATCATATCCGTGACAATCTGTCCCCTATTTTGCAACAATACAGAACAACCAGCCCCTCTTTGCATTTTTTCGATGTCGTCCATCAATCCTATCTGGTAAGGATCCCATACAGCACATCAAAACACTAGCAGAGGACGAACAAGCGTAACATAGGTAGACTCTTTAGTCGATGGAAGCTCTAAATTCATACTCAAAAAGTAATTCCGAATTTAGGTTTATGTTGATATCATTGGTGGATAGAATTAACTAATCACAAGGTCCAAATAGTTAAGATAGCTCGCAAGGTGTCTCCAGCTAGATTCCAGAGTCAGTGTGAAGTGTGATCTAGTGTAAAAAGGAAACAATTTGTTAAAACGTGTCTCGGAAAACTTCTTTGTGTGATCTCATGTTAGTATTATGATTGTATGAAGTATTTTCTACAACTTTTTACGGTGCTCGAGAACTGATGTCTAGTATCTGGGAACTTTGCTGTGAACAATAATATTAGATTGGCTCTAGTAATCGTTTTCTTGATTTTGATTAGAAGAAAATCAGGTGGCATCCTATTATTTCGAAATTTTCATTATAGTAACGCTGATACTTTCCCATTTGCCGTTCCATTATGCCCTGTTTATTGCACAAACGTTAGAGTCTGTGGCTGACGGAGAAACCGGTCGCCGGCTGGAGTGGCCGTGCGTTTCTAGGCGCTACAGTCTGGAACCGAGCAACCGCTACGGTCGCAGGTTCGAATCCTGACCCGGGCATGGATGTGTGTGATGTCCTTAGGTTAGTTAGGTTTAATTAGTTCTAAGTTCTAGGCGACTGATGACCTCAGAAGTTAGGTCGCATAGTGCTCAGAGCCATTTGAACCATTTTTTGAAGAAACCAGTCGGGACAAAGACAACTAGTCATTTTTACTTGATAAGAGGTACGAAAATTGCCTCCAGCTAAAAAAAAGAAGTGGGCGCAGTTCTTTCAGTATTCACTGTCTACCTTGCACCTGGCATTTCTTTTTGGTGTAAAATGTTGTAGCGGGAGCGTGTAGGAAAGCCGCTTATAAGTTAGCTGTGCTGTAGGGCAATCTTATTACCGCAACACGCACTGTGCTCAGGGTGTAAGACGTGTTGACGGTAATTAACAGAAAACGTGTCCGCACAACGGTATATTCATTTGTGGCAAAGCAATACACAACCAACTGACAACGCCTTGAAATGCCGAAAGTCTGTGCTGTCGCGATCGCGTTGTCGCAGGAAAGGGATTTGCACAGTAGATATGGTAGAACACTGTTCCCGGAGGGTTCGCACTCCATTCCCGTGATCCGACGGCGTAACTGTGGGAAAACGACGGACGTGTGAGCGACGAAATCGATAACCTTCTTCCGACCCGCGGAGCGTCGTGTACTTTGCGGTTGCAATGTAACGAGACGGACGAACGGACGGCGCTGTTTAAGCAATCCAGTACGCGTTGTGGGCAGCTCGCGTATAGGTCAACCCACGTGGGCAACGGCAAGCAGAATCATACACCTGGAGACGCATCTATATTGGTTCGTTGCTCAGCTCGGGCTGGTCCATGCTTTTGTGCGCACTCGTGCGCGTCGCACCGTTGCCAAAATTTTGCTTAACGGTAAATATCTGGGAAGCATTCGCCGGCGGATGTCGGCATTGCCAGCATGGCGTGGCCATAACTAACGGTCACCCCCATTTCTCGGCGCGCCCGCCACAATGTGACATACAGAAACTCACCGTGCAGCCAACGACTGTTCCTTATGTAAAGACAATGACAACATCTGCAAAGTGAAGGTAGTTGAAACGCTTCCCACCTACCTTGATATCTCTCTGTCTCCAGCTTAAACACTTGAACTCATCATCCAACACCGAGGTTATCAGGTTAGTTTGTGTCTGTGGCCTCAGTTCACAGGGACCTTTCCTGTGATCCATTCCTCGTTCATTTCACAAGTAGAGTGCATTTTCGGAACCGTAGCGCATTAAGCTGGCATACGTGTAGTCAATGTGGGCTCAGTTCACCGCCCTCATCATCGTCCATATTTCGATCATGTCGAACGCCTTTAGTATCCTATAACGGCCGTGGGAAGTGGGATATTATACTTCGTATACACTCCTGGAAATGGAAAAAAGAACACATTGACACCGGTGTGTCAGACCCACCATACTTGCTCCGGACACTGCGAGAGGGCTGTACAAGCAATGATCACACGCACGGCACAGCGGACACACCAGGAACCGCGGTGTTGGCCGTCGAATGGCGCTAGCTGCGCGGCATTTGTGCACCGCCGCCGTCAGTGTCAGCCAGTTTGCCGTGGCATACGGAGCTCCATCGCAGTCTTTAACACTGGTAGCATGCCGCGACAGCGTGGACGTGAACCGTATGTGCAGTTGACGGACTTTGAGCGAGGGCGTATAGTGGGCATGCGGGAGGCCGGGCGGACGTACCGCCGAATTGCTCAACACGTGGGGCGTGAGGTCTCCACAGTACATCGATGTTGTCGCCAGTGGTCGGCGGAAGGTGCACGTGCCCGTCGACCTGGGACCGGACCGCAGCGACGCACGGATGCACGCCAAGACAGTAGGATCCTACGCAGTGCCGTAGGGGACCGCACCGCCACTTCCCAGCAAATTAGGGACACTGTTGCTCCTGGGATATCGGCGAGGACCATTCGCAACCGTCTCCATGAAGCTGGGCTACGGTCCCGCACACCGTTAGGCCGTCTTCCGCTCACGCCCCAACATCGTGCAGCCCGCCTCCAGTGGTGTCGCGACAGGCGTGAATGGAGGGACGAATGGAGACGTGTCGTCTTCAGCGATGAGAGTCGCTTCTGCCTTGGTGCCAATGATGGTCGTATGCGTGTTTGGCGCCGTGCAGGTGAGCGCCACAATCAGGACTGCATACGACCGAGGCACACAGGGCCAACACCCGGCATCATGGTGTGGGGAGCGATCTCCTACACTGGCCGTACACCACTGGTGATCGTCGAGGGGACACTGAATAGTGCACGGTACATCCAAACCGTCATCGAACCCATCGTTCTACCATTCCTAGACCGGCAAGGGAACTTGCTGTTCCAACAGGACAATGCACGTCCGCATGTATCCCGTGCCATCCAACGTGCTCTAGAAGGTGTAAGTCAACTACCCTGGCCAGCAAGATCTCCGGATCTGTCCCCCATTGAGCATGTTTGGGACTGGATGAAGCATCGCCTCACGCGGTCTGCACGTCCAGCACGAACGCTGGTCCAACTGAGGCGCCAGGTGGAAATGGCATGGCAAGCCGTTCCACTGGACTACATACAGCATCTCTACGATCGTCTCCATGGGAGAATAGCAACCTGCATTGCTGCGAAAGGTGGATATACACTGTACTAGTGCCGACATTGTGCATGCTCTGTTGCCTGTGTCTATGTGCCTGTGGTTCTGTCAGTGTGATCATGTGATGTATCTGACCCCAGGAATGTGTCAATAAAGTTTCCCCTTCCTGGGACAATGAATTCACGGTGTTCTTATTTCAATTTCCAGGAGTGTATTTCTCTCTCAGTGTGCGTACTGCTTCGATATGCTCATTTGTATTGACACCTTTTCTGAATCCCGGTCGTTCGACAGACTGGTATGTAAAATGTCTGACTCAGGATAGTTCACAATAATTTTTGTTAGCAACTAGTGAGAGTTAAAAGGCTGACACAAATGAAATAACACAATTTCAGAGACTTTTATGGTCTCATACGGATGTGATTTCATGTATATAGTCTGAAACGGCGAGTGACAACTTGTACCAAGACCAGGAATCGCACCCTGGTCTCCGGCTTACTAGGTACGTGCGCTAGCTACTAAGCGACCCTGACACATCGGTTTGCACATGTGCACGGATTACCTTGGCACGCCTCCCTCCTCGATTCAGATTCTCACTACCGTCTCAGTCGACTTTAAATTTAAAGGAGGAATTTCAAGTATACTAAGGCGGCAGTGACAATTTGTATTGGAGAAGGAGGCATGTCAGAGTAATCCATGTAGATGTGGAAACCGCTGTGTCAAGGTCGTTTAGTAGCTAGCGCTTCTGCCTAGTAATCCGGAGACCTGGGTTCGATTCCGGACCTTGGTACAAGTTTTCGCTTGCTGCTTCAGTCTGTATATATTAAAAGTCTAATGCCTCTGATTATCCACATTTTTGAATAGGAAAATGAATTCTGCATTCTCCCGTGGCTCTGGAACCTTCCCATCCTTTAGACATTTATTTAATAGAAGTAGGAATGTTTCTTTAAGTGTCTGTCCCCAAATTTTAAGCATCTCCGTCATAATCTGATATTCTCGTACCCCTTCTCAATGCCCAATTTTTTTCAGAGCTGCTTCTGTTTCATAATTCATTTCACATTTATCAAATAATGTGGAGCGATTGACTATTTTTGTGTTGCTAGGCAAATCCTAACATGCTTTATGCCAGTTTAAGGTACAGTTTGGTAATCAACGATTTTTAAGGGTTTTATAGATCATAAGACGTTATGAATTTTTTTGTTGATTACTCGCAAACAAAGGTCAACCAGAGTGAATGGCTCCTCTGCAAACGCCGTCATCGCTATCTTCGAGGGCTCAAAACGTGCAGCGCGATACGGACGGAGGCTGGTGGGAGCAGTATTGTGCTTCGGAACACATTTTCCTGTGCCTTCATGGGACCTGCGGTAGCAATTGAAGACATGTTGACAGCTGCGATCCACCTGCTGCCCTTCATGCATGACGCCTTCCCTGAGGGCAGTGTCATCTTTCAGCACTACATCTGTCCGTGTCTCGTGCTACAGTGATTTGAGGTGCATTATAGCGAACTCATGTTGATGTCTCGGCGGCCAAATTCTCCTGATGGAAAACCTACGAAACCTATATGTGTCTGTCGAGCGCCGTCACCGCGTACGCATATCAGCGGCTCGTTATTCATGCAAATGACATGAGTTGAGTAGTGGGTCAAGGTTCGTGCGGCCCCACTCTCCATTGTGGCAAATTTATTGAAGATGGCGGTGAGGACGTCATCCAAGATGGCGGCATGTATACTTGGCAACAGCGCATGATGTCACCCAAGATGGCGGCTTTTGGCCGGAAAATAGGTCAATTTGGCTACATCCACTAACCTAAGCCTCCAGAAAAAATGGCGGCAAGTTTGTATTTTGGTGGGAAATAGGCCACTTGGGCTATGTCCACTAACCTAGCCCTCCAGCAAAAATTGGTTCCAAATTCAAATACCAACAAGATAATGCATGCAAAATTGTACTTGTCTTTATTATTATTCATTATTATTGATTATCATTTATTAACATTCATTATCATTTATTATCATTTATTATTATTTATTATTATTATTACTATTATTGTTTATTATTATTGGCCTACCTCCACTAGAAAATTCGAGCCAATTTCAAATTTCAGCACGATAATGGCTGCAAAACCGTACTTCTCTTTTTAATTATTATTGTTCTTTATCATTCATCATTTATTATTATTTATTATTATTATTGGCCTACCTCCACTAGAAAATTGCGCCAAATTCAAACACGATAATGTCTCGAAAACTGTACTTCCATTTTTTATTATTTATTATTGTTATTTATTCAAGATGTCCGATTTTCTCGGCGAGAAAGCCATTTGCATTACATCCATAACAAAAGTCTATCACAAGTTCAAATCCCAACACCATAATCGATCACACATACGAACTTTCGCGGTCACTTACCTTTTTTCACTGGTAACCTATCACAATCGCGTTAAATAATAAATTGCTCTTATAGTAACCTAAGTCACGTACTTTGATTTTGCAGGGGGGAAAGGGACTGAAGTCTTTATTTCAAGCAGTACGGTCATCACTTGTTCTCCAACACAATCAGTACACATCTTCGAGATCGCAGCAACGCCCAATGCAGTCGCCACGACAGCCGTGCTCCAACTGAATTAGTTCAAATCGTCGCCACCCCCTGGCCCCGTCAGCCAGAGCGCAGGCTGTTGCCTAAGGCGGTGACCTGAGGCAGCACGCTGGGGCTGGCCTGCACTAGCCGCTAGTTCGGCGATCAGTCCCACGTCGTAAACATGTTTTCGCTGGACACACTGGAACTTACCGAGGTTAACATCATAATGGTCGGCCGTTCGATCCAGCACGCGGTGGACAGAGAACGCGCTCTCGCACTTTTGGTGGCAAATTTGTTTTTCTGGACAGGTTCGAAAAGGTCCATATTCACGTCAGACACCTGCTGATCAGTACACATTCCACCACGTGTCTCAGTCGCGGACAAAAGAATGCTTTTTCCGCCAACGTTGTTTTTCGAAACACTGCAATCTTCCTGACGTCACACAGTGGTCCGAGATGTTTGCTACAAGCTCCAAAGTTACGTTCTATCACGTGACCCACTAAAAGCTATTCTTTATTATTATTCATTATAATTCATTATCATTTATTATTATTATTCATTGTCACTCATTATCATTTATCATCATTCATTATCATTCATTATCATTTATTATTATTATTATTATCCAACTGAGAACATCGTGCTACACTTTTGGCGCCAAAGTTTGCTCAACAGTTCAATCCACCATGACTGTACAAGAGCACATTTCCTCGCTAAGTTAGTTGACTGTCTCTCGCGCACGTGTTATAACGGGACACGCGCCCCACGGACGTCCGACTGCTTACGTCACACACCCTCGATCGCCCCCTCAATACACGCGATGGACATAGTCTTCTGTAAATATGATAACACCCACATCACCCATCTAACCTATCAATTACCTAAGTACTAAATTCCATTTCAATTTTAATCATATTAAATAATTCAATTTACACTTTAATATACGTATGCAAGTCCGCCCCTCGTGGTCTCGCGGTAGCGTTCTCGCTTCCCGAGTACGGGATCCCGGGTTCGATTCCCGCCGGGGTCAGGAGTTTTTCCTGTCTCGAGATGACTGGGTGTTGTTGTGTCGTCTTCATCATCATCATTCATTCCCATTACGGTCGGAGGAAGGCAACGGCAAACCACCTCCATTGCCTTGCCTAGTAAGGCGGTTCGGGTCTCCCGCATCGTTCCCCTACGCTCTGTAAAGAAGCATGGGACTTCATTTCATTTCATACGTATGCAAAGGTGTTCATCTACCTACTTTCAACTACTTTTAGAGGACTGCCGACTCTTCCTAGGAACCCTCGCCGAGATTGAATTTTGTAAGTAAAGAAACCTCACTTGCGCTTCTGCTACCAAACTAAGAAAACTGCGTGTAAAGAAAGGGTACTTCTACTAACCTCAGCCACCCGACCGCCACTTCCTCCTAGGAATCCTCGCCGAGTTTGAATTCTGGCCGTAAAGACAGGTCGCTTACACTTTCGCGACCGATCTAAGAAAATTGCGCGTAAAGAAAGGACACTTGTACTACCCTCATCCACCCGGCCACCACTTCCTCCTACGATCAGGCGCCAGTAAACAAAGCTCACTTGTATCTTCGCTACCAACGTAAGAAAATTGCTGAAAACGATGCGTACCACGACCATCATTTCCTAGGGGGCATTTGGTAAAAGGACTCAGCCCGCACTAGGCAGATGGAAGGTGGAAGGAGTTTACTTTATTTATTTGGGAGCAATTTATTTACCGGTGGAGTATATGTATCATAGAACACACGCTCTGACATTCCCCATACCATACAGACCTGGAAACCACACCCACATAACTCATTTATAATGCTCTAGACACTCGGTTGCTAATAGTAAACAATTAAAAATAATCCATAACACAGCCTACAGACATGCGAACCGCTCATAAATAATGCAAAACATTTATGTCCAAATGCACAAACAACTCCTAATTTTCGCAAATAATTTCAGTGCAGACCTGCAAACTGCTCCTAAATAATACACCACAATGATGTGTAGATACGCTGAGTACTCGTAAACTATTCAAATAGAGCATATGAAGGCCTACCGACCTGATCCCGAAATAATGCAAACAATGCGTGCGAGCACAGTCCATTGAGTATACAGGAGGCAACGATTACTGACGTATACCTAAGATCTCGAAACGTTCACAGCCCCTGCTTGGCTTCCGCAAACATTAAGTGGCGGCACCTCCCTCATACGTAACACCTGTGAAATTCCTATCCAAATACGTGCTCACCTACACACACGTGCTGATGTGATCGGGTGGGAGTGCAACCCCGAGCTTCAGCCGAACGCAGGCCAAAGTTGTATGTAGGCGCCCTTAATGACCGAGCATTTATCTACACACATAACGCGCACTCCAAGGAGAGCCGCGCTCGTTCGGCCTTCCTCACTTTAACTGCGGTCTGGCGAAGACACTTCAGAATTCCATTCCACAGTAGCAGAACCTGCTATTCCCCTTTAGCGATTCTAACGGACCATAAGTGACGATTGACTGACGCTTCACCGCGAGCGCTACAACCCCCGCGAAGTCAGGCAGCCACAGCTCACACCCGCCAGCCGCCACCGCCGAACTCCGGTGTAAGTTGCATTCCAAGCAGTGCTCACACCAGTCTCGTATTCGAAGCATCTCCAGGTGCCGCTCATCTCTGCTGTTGAATGCAAGGCGTGTTGACACACACACACACACACACACACACACACACACACACACACACACAGTCATCCTCTCTACTCATCCCATAACATAAGCAATAGTAACTTTACAATCCAATATATACAAAGCTTACACAATGTAATCCACAGTAACTTCGACAATACCGACTACATGCCCCCATGCTCTCCATCCCTAAGTTAGCACTGTGAACCCGCTCTTTCTTTCTACACACGCGATACTCAGCGGTAATCAGCCCTTCTACATCAACGGACGGAAGTCCCTCTCAGAACCGTTCCACAAATTCGGTGATAGCTTCCCTTCAACACAAATGCCTTACTGTCTCTTCTACCTTGACTGCTCGCTATTTTTCTACACAAACATCTCCGGACTCATAGACTATAAGAACACACCAAAATTTTTCGAAGTACAGCATCCTATAAACCACTGAGTAACTAGAACAAACAGACCAAAAAATGATATTGGCACTCTCAAATACCGAAGTCGTTGATGTCATTATACTTACAGTTAAATGTTACGATCGCAGTCTCAATTGATTGGCATTTGACAATGAGCTAAGTATCGGAAATACACTCTCTTGACTCCTGTTACTCTGGAAATATCTCTACCGTCCTTATGACTTCCTCTCTACTCATCACATAACATAAACAATAGTAACTTTACAATGCAATATACACAAACGCTACACAATGTAAACCACACTAACTTTACAATACGGTATATACACATTTTACACAAAACAGTGCTCTTATCCAGTATATCTCTACAGCATACAAAAAAAAAAAATCCTATTCCTACAGCGTCTATATACCGAAATGCTCTCCAATCCTAGGAAAGCACCGTGAACCTGCTCCTTCTCTCTACAGACCAGACACTCAGAGCTAATCTTCCCTCTTACATCAGCGGACCTAAGTCACCCTCAGAACTCTTTTTACAAATTCGGTATCGTCCCCCTCAGCACAAATGCCTTACTGTATCTCCTTCCTTGTCTGTTCGCTTTTCTACAAACATCCTCGGACTCATAGACTGCAAGAACACATGTACTTTCTCGAAAATATTACACCATTTTAGCTGTACTTCTCAATATCATGCACTAGGCTACACCCTACCGATCACTAGTTCATCATAATTCCCAAGATATAGACTTAAAATTAATTCTCTACAAACGCCGAGCTTTATCTATGTGCAGCATTCTGTAAACCACTGACTAACTAGAAACAAACATATACAAAATGATATTTCCACTCTCGAATACCAGTCTCAGTCATGTAACATATTCGAGATCTTGGCTATAATTTACACATCAACTAAGGTCTGTCCCAGGTCTAGAGAACAGACAAGCGTGTATCCAACATACTCAACTAAATAAAGGAAGCAAATGTGCAGAAGTAGTCAACCGAACAGTCTACATCCCATCGAATAACACTCCAACCCAAATCAATCATCTTCTGAAATTCTGACTTTATCACCAAAGTCGCCCAACACATACTTCGCTATTCGGTCGTCTAGAGGACATCAACGTTAACTCTTACAGATCGATACACTCCAACAGGTCTCTGCATTCGGACAGCTGCTCCAGTTATTTATTATTATTTATTATCATTTATTACTATTTATTATAATTTATTACTTATTATTACTTATATCATGGGCGTGTGTTTTCCACGAGGTCCGGAGTCCAACTGTGTTAGTACACATCGCCATCAGCAGAGGGTCTCATTCAAGATGTCCGGTTTTGGTAGGGACTTTGAATTTTGGTTGAAGATCATACAAGTCGTTTACCTAATAAAAATAGCTCCAAGTTCAACTGTTTTCAGCTCCTATCACAACCACCAGAGCGCTCTGTCATCACGTCAGTTGATTATGCAATTACCATTATTCAAGATTGCAGCACCCAGTGTGAAACGTGTCACCTTTCCCGAACCTCCATGCTACACTAAAATTCCAACCTGGCTTTAGTCACACCCTACACATCATTCAGCTGATCCCATTTCCACATCTTTGCGCATCTGATATCTGCAATTTAAATTGGAGAAAGACATATCCATTACCTTCTACAGTCTGTCTAGAAACAGAACGACCTCAGTTACCGCAACAGGATCTTGTCTTGACCATTCGCCGGAAACGCGAGTGCCACCGGCGGCATGTCAAAGCCACGTATCTGTCCATCTAAACAGCCGTCCACTCAGCCCCAGGACCAGCATGCCGTAGTGGGCTCTCTCTCTCTACACCTGCTCTCCAGCTATTGTCTAACGACATACACTACACAAATGGATTCCTGAATAGCGCAGATCTCTATCTTCCCCTGCATCTCCAACTCGACATGTAAACAGTGTCTCTCCGCCAGCCAGTGAACCCCACGTCATTCATGCTGCGCTGATAATTTTCGCTCACAAATCTTAAACTCTCGCGTATATAAACGCCTCCTGCCAAAACTCACTTAATAATGAAAAAGCATTCTCCCTTTCTAAGCATAGATTAGTATGCATTTAGAACAAATAGACAAACATAATTCCGAGCAGAAGTCATACATATGATTAAAAAGAAAAAAAAGATGACCTCAATTTACGTTATCTGACATTTATTTAGATGTCCTAACGATACAGTCGTAGATCAGTCATGTCATCCACTAGCTCATTCCTTCAACATACACTGCCACCCATCCTGTTATAATATTTTTGTACAAGCATTTACGCCCCCACATACAACCCAGCTCAATAGAACAAAATAATTCCTTTTTCCACAGATAGTCATATTCGGTGAACAATTAAACGTACTAAATTACGCATACATGTAGTCAAATAAGCAAATACTTTTACCGACATACACACTCCTCTCACTGAGGATAGGGCATTTAATATTATATACTTAAACACAGGCCAATGATAACAGTATTCCGACACGCACCTTGTCTTTGTAATAAAGATAGAATTCATTTTCTTATACAGTACAAAATCAACATTTTATGTTAGAGCACCCTCAGTCGACCCAAGTCGCTCTCAGAACAGTTCAGCTAATTCGAGAGCCTTTTCCCGCTGGCAGGAACGCGTCAGTCTTTCTGATCAGAACCTGCTCCCTTTTCTACAGACATCTCTATATTTTTAATATAATATTATAAAATTCACCTCGTACTCGTCGATATTAAACACAGTCCTAGTACTTTAGCGTGCCATAGAACTCTGACTAACTAGAATTCCTGCCCTGCACAGTCATTAACACGGACTCATGCATGGCCTCTCACAGGAAACTATACTTTGCACCTTGTAAATCATACTCTTTCAGTCGATAGCATAACAATGAATCATTTTAAATAAAGGACAGCCACAGCACAAGGAAACTAGAAGAGCCTGGTGGCGTTGTGGCGACTTTCCAAACTACCCCCCGAAAGTGATTAACGACCTCTACATTTAAACTCATATATCGCAATGACCCACTAGTTGATAACTCTGCGTTCCATTTCTAGTGATGGTTCATTTTGCACGCAAGTACGGGATCACCGTTTTCGGTGCTAGCTACCCCAGAAGTTGCGGTCCATCAACCAAAATTTGTTCCCCAACTCAAACAAGCATTGTCACTCAATCATTATGTGGTACCCAATGCACGGATGGGCTGGATACGACACCACCGATTTACTGTAATATTATCCATCACAGCTGATATCGCGAAAAATTTTACAGTAAGTCCAATACTGGCCAATCATGTGACAGCATGTTTTCCTAATTTCAGTATCATAGCTGAACTATACCTCCTCTACTTTGCAAGTATCATTGTGGACATTGATAGACGACTGCTCAGTACGTCCATTCACAGTTAATTCTCTAGCACATAAAAACGATCAAAGTATACCAGACAACGATGTACATATTTATAAGACCTCGCGCATAGTACTCGATCAATCTCTCTGCCTATGGCGGTCACAGAACAATCTCGCTCTCTTACATTAAAAGACCATCCTCACCTCGGCATTGACCAGCCTACCCCGCAACATCGCTACCCAATTAATCCTCAACCGAGCAGACGAATACAGCTACACATCACCTCTCTTGACTGAATAGAGCTTTCCTAGTCCTAACCCCTCCAAGTGCACCACATTTCTCGAGATGTAACCAAGTCTTGGAGCTTAGCATACCATATCAATCTATAGTAACAGATCTCAAAGTGCCTTAATTTAATAGCATACAGTTAAGAAGAACAAAAACGGAGTGATATTTATACGCAATGTAGTTCGACACAGTTTTACGTAAATCATCCAATCTATAATGTGTAAAGTATTGTTGCTGCACACGCCTAGAACGCAGGCTATATCACGTGACCAAAGCATCCAGATAGAACACTGGGAAAAAAATTGACCTTCAGCAACTTGTCCTTCTCTAGAATAAATGAGTCAACGTTTAAATCGTACCTAGTTACAGCTCTATCTCAATCGATCATCCCGTACACTCTCTGTTGTCCTTTAACACAGATGTAAGTTTAGACGTGAATGATTCTATGTCCTCTTGAAAACCATCAAATACAGTATTCAACTCGCGTGTATCACTGCTACCTCAGTAGACATACACTACAATACGAAATCAACGAGAGAAAATTCACTACCTTCCTGATTCTGCTCGCTTCGATGTCATCGTTTTCCTACATTCCTCTTGTTGCCGCATACTTGACTCCATGTACAAATTGCTCCCTGCGAACCAGAAGATAAGCAAGTACGTCCTCATTTTCACCGCATTTCGGTCCATATTAGGTTAGGTTATACGTATGCGCTAATCATTTTTTGCATTTCTTTCGATTTTATGTCAGATCGATCCATGTGACCGTGACATAACGTATCGTTCTGTGTTCTAAAATTGCCTGTAAATATAACCCAGGCGTATCCAGTCACCTCCACATTCGGAGAACGCTAGCTCTGTTTTCTGTATGTCTGTGTACATGCACGCCTTGCGGACAGCTCCGAGGACCCAGTCCCATCGGCTGGTGGACCAAACTTCGAGCATAGAATACTTGTACGGACGTAACGCATGCCTCAATTATTTGCTGATCTTAAAATTAAGCAGGACCAGGACCCCTTATGGAGGCCGATTAGGAGACAGTTGTCTGGGAAGGAGGTGCTGAGATTTTCACTGAAGTACGGTATATTTTGTAAACGAGTGGGCGAACCCAAGGAATTAAGGATTTGCTTGCCTCTTGAGTTAGTCCCTTGCAGCTTTCATTACCTCAACAGTCCGTTGGTGGGTGGTCATTTAGGCCTATACAAGACCTTTGTGGAGATACGAGCTCACCTCACCTGGCCGTCATTGTACTGGAATATACGGCGTTTGGTTGATGAGTGCGACTCTGATAGAACAACCCAACAACAACCCACTGACGAGGATATTACAATCCGAGCGCAAACAGTACCCTATGGAGACAGTCTTTATTGATTTTGAGGGACCCCTTCCCCCTATTAAGAATGGAAACCGTTATAATTTCTGAGGTCATTGTCGCGTTTTCACAATTTGTTTGGCTTGTTCCTAACCGAGGAGTTACTGCCGCTATTACTGACGGACACCTGGCCAACATCGTCTCCTAGTTTGGCCTTCCAAAGGTTCTGTAAGCGATAATGCTCCAGCCTTTGTTTCTACACAGATTAAACAGATTTGTTTTCGAAAGCCATTAAGCATATCAATACCACGTCATATTACAACCTTGATTACATACCACGCTAAATTCCCGAGTAAATGGGTTAACACTCTCCCTTGGATCAACTTTGCGTTTAATTTCGCTCAACACGAAACATCGGAAGCTGCTCCTATTGCCCTTATGTTGTCGTACCCCATCAATTCTTCACTGTCTAACTTATGGAATGTTAATGATCTTCTGCTTGCATTTATCACTCCTCGTACCCTTAAGGAAAATTGCCTACAGGCTAGGAACAATGTCGAATCGACCCATCATCGACAGGCAAAGTGCTATAGCTGGGGTAGACGACCTTTACAGGGCAAGGTGGGGGATCAGATCTTTGTTAGAAGCTATACCAGGAGAGCCCAGGGTGACGTTACACTTGGTAAGTTCACCCCCTGCTTTATCAGTCCATGTTACATTGTTAAGGTTCTGGGGTTGGTTATATTACTGGCCATGCAGTTAGTTACGGGCAAGACCATCAGAGCCCACCTTAGTCAAGTTAAGCCGGTTAGTTGACCTCTACCCCACTACCCCACTTTTCTCAGAGCGGGGGGGGGGGGGGGGGAGAAATAGGTTTAAGGGTGGGCTTCAATTTGGTGGACATGGCATTTTGCTGGAGTCACTATTTGGGCTGCCGGCATCCATCCTGATCATATTTTGGGAGCTAGGGTCTTTGCTCGAGGCTTGTCTTATTGGTTTTCACAGGCCTTGGTACTGACAGTTATCTAAAGGACACACGTGTCCTTAGGGGGACTGCATATTCATTTAAGGGCGTTGTCAGCGTTTGTGCTGGTGTGTACCAGCTGGTACTCACATTTAAAATGTATGCCTTCCCAGCTTTTCTTGAATTTTGGGGATTGTGTATTTTATTGCTTAATGGATTTTAATAAGGTTTACAGACTGTTAGGGGATTTTCAGCAGACTATCAGCAGAATGATCTGCTGTCCATTCTGTATTTTGGGTGGGCATTGTCTATTTGTTTAAGATGTTATCCATCATTGGGAATTGTTGGTTCCTTTAGTGGCAGTCATGTGTAATTCATTTTACTGTTAAAACTCAATTTTTTCTGCTGGATGTATTCCAGTCTCTGTCTTTCTCTACAGTTTTCACCGTCTATTACGTCCTCTAATACCATGAAAGATATTCCCTGATGTCTTAACATTAACAGGTGCCCTATCATCCTGTACCTCTTTCTTGTCAGCGTGCTCCATATATTCCTTCCATCTACGATTCTGCGGAGAACCTTTTCACCTTCTCAATCCACCTAATTTTCAAGATTCGTTTGTTGCACTACATCTCAACAGCTGCGATCGTCGTCTGCTGTGTTTGTCCCACAATCCATGTTTCACTGCCACACAATGCTGTGCTCAGAACGTACGCACTCAGAAATTTCTTCCTGGAATTGAGGTCTGTGTCTTGTACTAGAAGACATCTCTTCTGCAGGAATGCCCTTTTTTTCAGTGCTAGTCTTCTTTTTATACCCTGCTCACTCCGTCCATCATGGTTTTTTGCTACCTGGGAAGCAGAATTCTTTAACTTCATTTGATTCGTGACCACCAATGATGATGTTAAGTTTCTCGCTTTTCTCAATTCTGCTACTCCACATTTCTTTCGTCTTTCTTCGATTTACTCTCATTCAGCATTCTGTACTCCTTAGACAGTTGATTCCATTCAGTAGGTCCTGTAGTTCTTCTTCACTTTCACTGAGGATAGCAACGTCATCAGCGAATCTTAACACTGATATCCTTTCTCCTTGAATTTTAATCCCACTCTTGAACCTTTCTTTTATTTCCGTCATTCCTTCTTCGTCGGCGGAAGCCTACATTCCTGTTTAACACCCGTTCTGATCAGTGCAGTTTTCTTGGTCTCTATTCTTATTATTCTCTGTTGTACATATTGTATACTATCTGCCTTTCCCCTACAGTGTACCCCTATTTTTCTCCAAATTTCAAATATCTTGTAGCATTTGACATTCTCGAACGCCAGCTCCAGGTCGACAAATTTTTCTTCAGTCCTGCTTCGAGTGTCAATTGCAACGTCCGAACTGCCTCTCTGGTGCCTAACATCTTAGGTCTAATCGTTTCCAATACATTCGCCCTGCTGGAAGTTCAATGGCTGTAAGCTCTCCAGAAGATTTCTCCTTCTGACAAATGTTGTGTAGAAAACAGGGAATCTGTGCTATAGTACGCATCAGCTTCCAGTATGAGATGCATTTATGTAGATTCATGAGGCTTGTCGGTGAGGATATTAGCACAACTTGGCTACGGTTTTTCTTCTTCTTCACCTCAGGATGTAGTCGATCCGCTGTCAGACTATCAGGTGGCCTACACTGAGGACGGCGTGTAATCGAAAGTGGTCCATGCCACCAAATTTCTAGGGATGTATTTGATTTCCGAGGAGTCGTCGCGAAAGATGGTTTGCTGGGTTGTTTTGTCCTGAGCAGTGCTTCCAATGCGTGGGAATCATTGGTGTTTTTAACGCAGTTATCTGTTTGCATTGCTGCAAATCCAGCTTAGTGTGACTGTAGCGTTCGAACACAACATCGCATGAGCGATTTTAAATTCTGTTGTGTAACAGAAGTGATACAGTAGTCGGTTTTCTGTTGCTGCTGCTAAATTTTCTTGTCGTGGCAAGGTCACCTTCACAATTGGGGCAAGTCTGTTCTTGCTACACACTGTATGCGTTAGGACGCTATTCTCTCAGGCTGTATGAACGTACAGCAGAGCTGAATATACCTCTTCAGATAAGAACCGTAATACGTGAACCTGAGTGTTTCTTCTATGAGCTGTGGCTAGTCATATTGGAACATGTAGCTGTAGCAATGACAGTAAGCTAGGTATCCAAGTGTGCTTTCATGCTACTAGGTCCAGGCCATGAGTACATACCAGCCAGTTTCCCTACACAGCCTCTCCTGCAATAGCAATTTTCCAACAAGAGAGACAGGGGAGAAAAGTCCAAGTGGATCATGGAACTTAGCCATACGTTGGAAGAGCTGTTGTTTTGTGGCTGGCTCTTCTGATGACTTTCTGTTGATTTCGCTGGGGACGATACAGAAACTAACACCTTTGGAGTCCAGTCTACACCTAAAAACTGAGTCTGTGCGTGGGTTCTAGCTCTAAGGTAAGGAGACGCTGATCTGTTGCATTAGAGCTACAAATACGGCGATCGCCAAATGATCACTTTCTACTGCGATTGCCAAGTCTTCCATATATGTACTCCTGTTTGTGAGAGGCATTACGGTGGGAAATGATCTCATACACTTTTCAGTGTGTTCTCTTGGAGGTGTGAGAAAAAATGGGCTGCAGGTCAGACAGAATAAGAGCCTGCTGAAGCGATATTGCATTATCTCATTTTTGTCGTTTGAAGATCTCCCGTTTTGTTCCGGTTAGCTCCATGTGAGAATAATCTGGTCAAGTCTTTGTCTTTTTCAGTCAGAACTTGATGAAGAAACGCCTGCATGATGCCCTTGATCAAAGCAGTTGAACGTAGTTTGCAACCCAGTAAAATCCCGGCGGGGTCAGGGATTTTCCCTGCCTCGAGATGACTGTGTGTTGTGTCGGCTTCATCATCCTCATTCATCCCTATTACGGTCGGAGGAAGGCAATGGCAAACCACCTCCGCTAAGACCTTGCCTAGTCGGCGACGCGGATCTCTCACATCGTCCCCTACGCTGCTTGGAGTATGGGACCTTACCATCATCACCATCTCTAGATCTCGGATAGCAGATTCTGGCCTGTCTCTAGTACCTCGTTCAGAAAAGGTGCATTGCTATCCATGTTTCTCTTTCCTCATTGCATGATGGGCGAAATGAAAAAACTTGTTGCTCACGGATCGATCTTTAATAGCAGTAATCCAAGTCAAAAGCGACTGAAGTCGTTATCCGATGGCAGAGGAGACCAGTCAGCACGAACAAAATTCGCCACAGCTGCATACACATACGCTTCTGATTTTTTCGCACTAATTATCTAGCCAAATATGGAAGAAACTAACTCTAAAGATCGAAACTGGCGAACTGGCGAACTGTACTTCACTATTTTCCGATTAAAATCTCCTCCTATGACAATCTTCACGGAAATATCTTCTGTTTAGTCTGTTTTTGGATCTGGATATTACGAACCTGCGACAAACTGTTTACATTTTATGGAACAGGTGGTTGGTGTGAAATCACATGACGATGTTCAAAGTGGGTGACATGGGAGCATTCTCCCCAAGCACCTTCATTATTAAACGGAATAAGTCTAGATTGGCGTGAGAGTTCACTCTTTAATTCAAATGAACAAACAGTTAATTCATCTGAATGTAAGTGAATCCGTGGGGAGCGACAGCTATTTTTACCACGGAAATAATGTTTTCCTGAGCTGCAGGAGGCTTAGTACCCCTTCCTTGATAACAAATCGACTTCCGGTGCAGCTGTCTACACTTAGGACAACGAGCCTTTTACACTCTTCCTGCAATCTGAAACTCTATGGCCACGTTGGAGACAAAGAAAACATCTGCTTGCTAGTTTTATTTTATCTATTCGATCACTGACACATACTATCTTCTTACAGCTCTGCTCCCAACGACGCGAGATTCACAAAAGATAAAGGCTGATTCTACTACTCTCTCTGAAGAGAGTGCAACTGCCGTGGGAGCGCCGCTGGTGGTGGGAAGATCAGCGCGTGTCTTCTACACGGTAAGCGCTCCGTCCACTTCGCGTTCAGAAATTCCGCAGGCTGCAAAATATACCCTTCGAATAGTCTCGTATGCTTGGCGTCAGTTATCCAGCTGCGACATACGTCATCCGGAAAAGTGTGAAATTTTGTTCGCCGAGACTCGGCCGTATCCATTTACTTCTTCCCCAACAGACGGGCAGCCTGAATACGCCGCTGGCATTCAATGAATGAATGATTGAGTTCCTCTGAGATGGCCAACTGAATGGGCTTCATGGCTTCTATGTCATCTAGGTCGGCCTGAATTATACGATCCTTGTTGCTATAAAGAAATCAGACGACTCTCTTGGTTTCTGCGTGCGTCTCAGCCATCACCGTAATACTTTCTATTAAATACTGTACTTCGGCCCTCCTGACAGATAAACGCAAAGAAATATATGTTGATTGACAACAGTTTTACCGACGGCTCTTTGACAAACTGCTCCCACAATCGTGTCCAGAATTCTGAATAGGGGCAAGCTTGATTGGTGGAAGTTGAAGAAACATTCGTTGTTGCAAATTGCACCGAGGAAGTACCGGAAATGCTTAAGTGTGCTGTACATTTTTCAAGCAGTTTCCCTATTTCGTGTAACATTCGAGAAACAGGGCGTTTCCCGACGTCTGTATACTTTTCGCATTTTCTAACGTCTGCCTCGTGTTCGTCATCATGTAACTGGTCATAAACCCCCTCATATAGTTTGGTGAGCCGGTGCAAAACGTCTTGTAGTCTCTCTTTACGGCATTTATAATCCGCGAGTTCCGCAGAGTCTGGCAACTTTTCAACTTGCGCGACGAAGCGCATAATGTTTAGCCTTTCTCTCGTGCGTTTCCTCTTTAGACCGTATGATTGTGCTTTCGAATTGTTTTCAGCCATATCCGACACGTTGCGTTATTTGGAAATGTATGGTCACAGTCTATAACGACATTCTTCATTAAACGCCTGTAGCTTACAAGAGAATCGTAAATAAACTTCCTTGTAATGTACCGTTTTATGTCTGCCAGCGTTCTTAGGACACTACAAAAACATAAATGTGGTGCACTTTTTAAATTATTGCCGATTTGCATGGCATTACATGCGCTTCCTGCTATAAAACTATATTACAAATTAATATAACTGGTTTTATTTGTACTGATCCGACATATTCAGAAGCGTAGCTTTCTGACCGCTTGGAGCGCTGCTATCGCAGGGTACAAAAATTTGAGCATGAATATCGTGTCGGTATGTGTTGGACGGTGGTATGGAAGTGCCGTCTCGCAATCAGCTGTTTCTGAATCGACCTTATCCGAGGATCGCTAGTCTGAGTAGTATCATGAACGACCACTCTATAGTAGCACTTGTTTTATGCACATTCGCAATAGCATTCTAGAACAACCGTTTAATTTAAACAGCGACGGAAGTACAAACGATGTGCAGTATCCCACTTATGTCCAGAGCATCAATTTGATTGATTATTGCAATAGAGCTTGGGCAGTATTGCGAAAGTATTACGTCTTGTAATTTTGATTATCTGTGTTGCAAGAAAAACGTGTATCTCCTCCTGTCGCCCAGCTCGTCTTTTTAGTTCTGTCCTTTTCTTCTCGGTTCGCTACTTCCCGCGTTTCGGCATCAAAAAATGTTGTTTAGTGAAAATGTATTAATGACAGAGTGTACTAGACTCAAAACGAGGATTCTTGTCACAGAACTTCATATATCAACAAGTGAGAGGTACTGCTCCAAAGAATAATCAGACGGTCTCTCACTCCCCACGGGTATCCAATTCCGCAGCAGTGATATATACACTGTTAAAAAGAATTAGGGGAACACGTGAAACAACGTCTGATACATTAAAACTATTTTAATACAGGCGATACCAATGGTACAATATTGTAGTGTGTGTTGTTCAAAAGTACGATGCGATGTTCCTTGGGATATGTGTGCATGTCCGAAGGAACTTCGCATGGTACTTCTGCACTGCGGCAACTATGGCCGTTATGAAATACATGAAATGTATTGGCAGTTTCGAATATGGACAACCATCAGCTGTATAATGGAATGACGACAATGAAAGTTAGTACTTCTGAATAAAACAGGCAATACAATGTCGTATATATTCGCCTCAACCGGGCAAGCGACCTTCAGTTAAATATGTCTCCCATATACGGTAATAAACGGGGAGAAGAGGAAAAACGTATGGCAGATGAATGAGAATATAGTGAAAATTGATCAGTAGGTGGCCCCGTAAGTGTCAGAATACGTAGATCAAAACACCTGTCATGCCCACGACCTATTGCAGTTGGTACAAACACGCCGGATACATGCCTTTTCTTCCTTTCACGTTCGCCATGACTGTCTCAATGGACGATCGCGCTCTGCTTGTAAAGCTGTATTACAAGAATGATACTGTGCACAAGTCGCTCTGTAGAAGTTCGGAACACTGAAGTGTTTGAAAAAAGGCGTTACTCCGATGACTGCCGTGGGTCTGGAGAAAATGATTCCGAAATTCGAAAAGACGGGTACTTTTTGGGTGCAACCTGGTGGAGGAAGAAAATGAACTAATTCGACGTCAGTGGAAGCAGTGGCCACAGCAGTGCAGCAGGAGACGAGTGGTGGTGTGCAAACGTGTAGTGCACAGAGAATGGCCCGATATTGGACATACCCACGAGCACGGTGCGTAAAATCCTACGAAACATCCTGCTTTGCTTCCATTCAAAATTATTCATGTGCACGAATTGCTTCTTGTTGACCTGCCAGCGAGAGAGACCTTCGCTTTAGAATTTCTTTCTCGCATGGAAGTGGACATTGATTTGCGGTGGAAATTTTTGTGGACAGACGAAGCCCTCTTTCATCTGACAAGATGTCAATACACAGAATTGTCGAACATGGGCAATGGAAAATCCACACGCGAATCAACCGGTATCACTTTGAGGGAGAAGTTCTGGTTGCTTACACCAAACAACGCCCACTTGGCAATAGTTCGTTTATTCACCTAAACGCATGCAATGGTTCAAATGGTTCAAATGGCTCTGAACACCATGGGACTTAACTGCTGTGGTCATCAGTCCTCTAGAACTTAGAACTACTTAAACCTAACTAACCTAAGGACAACATACACATCCATGCCCGAGGCAGGATTCGAACCTGCGACCGTAGCGGTCGCGCGGCTCCAGACTGTAGCGCCTAGAACCGCTCGGCCACGCAATCCGGGCGCATGCAATGCTCACAAAGAACTAAACATGACGGAATAGCCCAAAGACAATGCTCAGAGTTCAAAGACGAAAGCATTTCGATGCTGGTGTCGACCTCATCGGCGCCACAACTTCATCCTGGAAAGGTCACAGTGTAGTGCGGGTTTACGACATCATTTTTCATAGGGAGAGACAAGTGCTTCCGATTCTGTTACCTGTACAGTCACTGTTAACATACCAAAGACGTTCGGACTCACATGCGGTTCCCTTCATCGAAATACCTTGACTCAAACACGTCTAGGTGTTGAACCGCACGTGTCACATTACACGCCCTAAATTAGACACTTGTGACCGTTTGTTTAAACTGTCTGACTGATGGTAAGTTTGCGAAATACAAAGTTAATATATCGTATAATAACAATAATAATAATAACGGGAACTAAATTAACGACCCATAAATGATGTAGGCCACTCAGTTGCGATTTGGTTAGAATAATGTATATTCAGAAAGCAAACTAATAGCGATAGGGGTCGTATTTTCAGTTACTGTTAGACTCGAGCGAATATCCATTTGAAACAGTTAGATCATTCACAATCTCATTGCGAAACACAAGTTATCTACGCGAAAAGTTAAGAGTTCACACCAGGCGCGCGGCTGCTCACCGCTCAGAGACTAAGTCCCGCAATAACACACAATGCGAAATTTCCTAAGTCGTTTCACTTCCTAGCTGCCTAAAGACCGACCGTTCACTTTCGCGTCTGCATCCAAACTGTACCTCTTTGGTGTCTCCGGCCGAATTGTCCGTCTTCGCGTCTGGACCAGCACTGTTTCTGCCCGTCCCCGGCCGCGTTTCCCGCTAGCCGAATATCCTCGCTCAACTGCTGAGGGGAATTCCCTCTCCTGAAGCCGTCCATCTGATTTACTACAGGTTATTCTACATTATTTTACATTTTAACATATTTAAATAACCGAAGCCTGACCACTTTCACGTTCTAAGTAAAGTAACAATAATATCCATGAAATAAAAACATTGAGGTTTGCCGATGACATTGTAATTCCGTCAGAGACAGCAACGGACTTGGAGGAGCAGTTGAACGGAATGGACAGTGCCTTGAAAGGAGGATATAAAATGAACATCAACAAAAGCAAAACGAGGATAATGGAATGTAGTCGAATTAAGTCGGGTGATGCTGAGGGAATTAGATTAGGAAATGAGACACTTAAAGTAGTGAAGGAGTTTTGCTATTTGGGAAGCAAAATAACTGATGATGGTCGAAGTAGAGAGGATATAAAATATACACTGGTAATGGCAAGGAAAGAGTTTCTGAAGAAGAGAAAATTGTTAACATCGAGTACAGATTTAAGTGTCATGAAGTCGTTTCCGAAAGTATTTGTATGGAGTGTAGCCATGTATTGAAGTGAAACATGGACAAGAAGAGAATAGAAACTTTCGAAATGTGGTGCTACAGAAGAATGCTGAAGATTAGATGGGTACATCACGTAACTAATGAGGAGTTATTGAATAGAATTGGGAAGAAGAGGAGATTGTGGCACAACTTGACTAGAAGAGGGGATCGGATGTTAGGGCATATTCTGAGGCATCAAGGGATCACAAATTTAGCATTGGAGGGCAGCGTGGAGGGAAAAAAACATAGAGGGAGACCAAGAGATGAATACAGTAAGCTAATTTAGAAGGATGTAGGTTGCAGTAAGAACTGGGAGATGAAGAAGCTTGCACAGGCTAGAGCAGCATAGAGAGATGCATCAAAACCAGTCTCAGGACTGAAGACCACAACAACAACAACATAATAAACGTTAAATTCTTTTAGATAAAACCAATACAATTTCCTTCTTAACTTTGAATGTCATGATCAGTAGCCTTGAACCAATGTGCTTTCTGATAAATAAAGAAAGAACAAAAGTAAGTATTATGCAGTAAACTTAACAACAAATATTCTATTACCTAATGATTCAATAAGGTGTCATGCTGTCATCGTTCAATATGTTTTATGTGAAGGAAATGATGATCTGATGCTTAATTGAAAATACTGATAATTTAAATTTACTACATCTTTTAGACAAATAAAGTTACAGAGTTGATATTTACAACATTTGTCATTTTAATGATGCGCTTCTATATGGAACGTCGATAGTTAAGACCGACTAAAGCGTTCATATTTTAGCATTCTGGTCTTTGTTACAAAACTTGTTAATTTCACTTTAACAGTAAATCCTAAACTGCAGGGTGTTTGTAAATGAATATCGGGGTTTTAACGCTTTATGATATTTATCACATTAAACATACAGCTATAAATGATATTTCAAATGAAAGAGTAACTCAAACAGTTTTACCACGAACCTTATAAATGTTCGATTTGAGCACCATTTGTCACACGGCACACATCAAGTCTTGAACTTCACTGCACCCAGGCGCTGGATAGGCCGCAAGGGCCCAATGACAGGGCTTGCTTTACATGGCCTCCACGTTTCCTTTGGGGCTCCATCAAGGATCGCGTGTACGTGCCTCCGCTACCAGCAGACCTCCCTGAATTAGGAAACCGTATTGAAGCAGCTGTTGCTACAATCACTGAAGACGCACTTATCAACGTTTGGGAAGAAGTCGGCTAAATACTTGATGTGTGCCGTGTGACAAATGGTGCTCACATTCAACATTTATAAGGTTCTTGGTGAAACTGTTTGAGTTACTCTTTCAAAACATGTCAAAACATATCATTTATAACTGTAAGTTTAATATAATAAATTTTATAAAGCGTTAAAACCCCGATATTCATTTATAAACACCATGTATTATAGATATGAACAATATTCAAGTTTTATTGCGATTACCATGAAAATTTATGAAGAATGATAGAGTAAAATTACTGTGGCTTTATTTCCTGAAGTACTACAGAATTAAATAGTTTCCATAAATGTTTCCCTTTATGGCCGATCTTAGGCATATTTAATACTGCTACGTCTCCTTGCCTACAAACAGCTTCTACTGGGTTTCCCTATGACGTAGGTTCCCGTCTGTCTCACGAGCACAAATGGTTCAAATGGCTCTGAGCACTATGGGACTTAACATCTATGGTCATCACTCCCCTAGAACTCAGAACTAGTTAAACCTAACTAACCTAAGGACATCACACAACACCCAGTCATCACGAGGCAGAGTAAATCCCTGCCCCGCCGGGAATCGAACCCGGGAACCCGGGCGCGGGAAGCGAGAACGCTACCGCACGACCACGAGCTGCGGACTTACTCGCACACTACAGCGCTTAGCCCTCAATAGACAATAGACGGCTGTGAGTTTGCTCATCTCATGGTGAATCTGCGCCCTTTGTGGCAAGCGGTCCTGGACGACAATGTTCGTTTCACAATTCCTGTGGGCTGACTCTTTCGGTCATATATTTAAAAATGAGAGCGCAAAGCTTGTTAACTCAGCATTGGTAAGCGTTACGAGTCTCTTTTGGCAGCCACGTCATTCCAGCTCTCCAACAGCGTCGATGTGTGAATGGGATCATTTTTATACAAGATGGCGCACCTCCAGTTAAGCAGCTGCTGAAGCGCCGTTTCGGAAGAGCTAGAACTATCAGCAGCCATTTCCCTACAGCCTGGCCGTGCCGATCACCTGATCTCAATCCGTGTGACTTCTGATTGTGGGGCTATCTGAAAGATGTTGTGTTCAGTGTTCCGATTGCCAACTTATCTGCATTGAAGGCACGCATTGCGCAACACTTTCTGAACATGACTCCGAAAACACTTCGATCAGTTGTGGAACATGCTGTTTCTCGATTTCAGCTTGTTGCAGAAAACGGTGAATAGCATATTGAACGTGTTTTGCGCCAGTCACACGGAAATTAATAATACGATTTGATTTTGATTCATGCTTTTATGCGGTTTCTGGCCTCAGGACAATTAAAAACCGATGCGATTGATGATTTTTATGCGGTTTTCGGCCTCAGGACAATTCAAAATCGATTTTTAACTAACAGTATCACACCTCTACACTTATGCACACTGAATAGTACAGTTAGGCAAACGTACAACTTAGGCATTGTTGTATCATTCATTTGTCATTTGTGGTCGAGCACTATTAAATTAAGACGCTTACAGCGCCATCTATTGCTACATTTTCAACTATTTATTTTTCTTCTGCCATACGCTTTCCCCCTTCCCCTTCCGTTGCAAATTGGACGTCATTCTGTCCAGTGTTGTTATTTCTACAGCGGTTTGAAAGTTTAATCTTAATTACAATCATCCTGTACATAATGGATGTACGAGTGCGGTTTGGAGACACACGGCTAACGACATATGGAAGTTCGGGTCTGGCCGTAAGTCATGTTCGGATATCCTAATTATAAGCGACAACCGAGAAACCCGGGTCTGAATTCCAGTCCGGGACAAATTTTCATTTACGTCATTCGGTTAGATAACTGGTGGTTATCCATATTCGCAACTGGGAATACATTTAAGGTGCCTGTGGTGTTATTGCATGGTTTGAGATATTCGCATTCAGTGCATGCAACAATTAATATCATTCACCATCCATTCACTGTGTCACACATTACAGTGTCAGGTGACCTCTCTGAAGGAAGCGAGGGCCGGTGTCCCAGTGTTTTCTAGTGAGACACACAGATGGTA
The DNA here is from genome assembly GCF_021461385.2 of Schistocerca piceifrons. Lineage (NCBI taxonomy): Eukaryota > Metazoa > Arthropoda > Insecta > Orthoptera > Acrididae > Schistocerca > Schistocerca piceifrons. Next base: position 291,451,769 of record NC_060141.1, read on the forward strand.
ATTGTCATTTTTAGATGTTGTATTCAACCAAGTACAAGCAAAGCGACGTCTTAATGCAATTTACATTGCAAGGGCGGTCTGTTTGATCCAAAGAGGATGGACTTTCCATCGTGCTGCTCCAGATGCCAATATCCCTCTATCTGTCATCTATGGGTTGTGGAACGATACAGGGGCACAGGTTAGTACACAAGGCGAGTGGACAAAGTCGCCTTCGCGTTACCAACCCACTGGAAGACCTGGAAGATAATCTCAGAAAGGCCACTGGAGACGCTGTGTCCGATCAAACTGTAACGAACAGGTTACGAGAAACGACCGTGCGACCCAGATGTTCGAGTATCCCTACTGACACGACATCATGTTGCTGCTCGCCTTCAATTCTGCCGTCCCCATGTCAACTGGTGAAACGTGTTGTTCGCAGACGAGTGCATATATCCTCTGACGCTAGATGGTGACCATGTTGTGTGGGAATCCATGGTGAGCGGTACCCTCCAAATGTTGTACAGGATCGACAGATTCTTGCGAAGAGACTTCAATGTTGACAGCCATACAGATCTTGTCGTTGCTCATGGACGCCAGAGCGCCGTATCGAACAGATCTGTTGGACCATTGAGAGGGAACAGTTTGTTCCATCTCATTACAATTAGTCTTTTGTTGCATTATACGTTCAACATTTTTTTAGTTTAAATAGTGTGATATCTCGAGTGAATTCATAATTACATAAAAGCATTTCCTTTCCCTAATCCCACTACGTTGCCTTGGGTTGATTACGTTTGGGGTTTGTATTAAGAGTTCGTCTGATGGTAGTGCCAAGGCAGAGATGTGGTCACCCTGTAGGTTGGTTAGTGCCAACCTAAGCCACAAGTAAAGACAGAGATGATGCACCTGTTTGCCAGGGTGTAGTCCGGGTTTGGTAACAGGTCGCCCTCCCCTCCATGTAAGGGAACGGCCGTTGAGATCCGCCATGATATAGTAACTCTTGGGGTAGCGGCTGAACTGAGCAGACGGGATCGAGAGCAACCTCCGTCTTTGCCGCCAATTTCATCGTGGGATGAGGTATTATGTTTTACATTGTTACTAATCCGCTCTTTCTCAGGATTGAGATAGTTATCTCGTCGTTACAGTCATTCATCCATTCTTTTAGAAATTTTGCCTTTACAATTAAAGTTTTCAGTTAGGGTTTCTTTTTCAGAGGCGAGCATGGGGGCTCGCGTTATCCCTTTTAGTGCTGCAATCACTTTGTGCCTTCAGCACACGAGAGCAGCAATAGCTCTAAAAAAATTTTATAGTTTCACTTTTAGAAGCAGCATTTTTTTGCAATGTTAAAGTAACCTGGGGCCTCACCCCGCCTAGTTAACACGTGGTCGTAACGGCTAATGAGTAATTTGGATGACGATTCCGTGTGAAACCTGGTAGGAGATGCGTGTGTGACATACTTAAGGTTCTAAGCGTGTGACGTAAAATTTTTCTAGGCCATCTAATAAATTTTGTCCACGGTTCCTTTTTTAACCGCCATCTGCAAGCAGCACGTCTTAACTACTTTGATAAAGAATAGGTTGAGCGTGTGAATGATTGTATAGTATGGAAAGCAAGAACAAACAGAGGGGTGAGTACAAAGAGATTAGCTGTTGGTATCGGTCACCCACGTGGTGCCGAACTGCACTACCAGCGAGCTACCAGTTCGTTCTTGGAAATTAGTTAAGGTGAGGATGCTTACGTGTGCTGTTAATTGATTATTTGCGTGTGCCGTATTTCACAGGATGTTTTATTTTTAAGAATTTGCTTTCTTTTTTGAATATGGGAGATGTTTGTGTCTGCTTTGTTCCCCCGTTTTTCCGCCAAAGAGAGTTTTTGTTATTCGTTCCTAGTAGTAATCTTGAGTGCGAATTTCGATCACTGTCCCAGGGCAGCAACGTAGTCCCATCCTCTTCCCCAGTGCTTAAGTAGAAACGAGATGCCTGTTAGTTTAAGCACCTTCAGTGCGAGACAAAACTAGAAGATATTTGATTTGACTTTGTTTGCGGCAATTACTAAATTTGTAAAGTTTTGGGGAAAATAGGAAATAAATGTCATATTAAGTTTGTAAAACTTTTGGGATCCAGATAATAAGTGACCTATAAACTGGATGTCATGGATTTAGTGGTCATTGCAAACCCCAGTCCTGAATCGAGAGCAATGTCATGAATTTAATGATCATTACAAACCCCAGTCCTGTGTAGAGAGCAATGTTACCAACAAAGTGGGGTCCTGTTTGAGCCCTCCCCCGCGTTATCCGTTGCGCAATATTAACATTATAATCATCAGATCATTTAACTAAACGTCGGGCCGGCCCCTTAAATTCAATCCTTCCGAGCAATGTATCAAGAGGACAAGCATGTGTCAATGAGGCGACTTGGCCACATACACGTACGGCACGCTCTAGCATAGATAGAAGGAAACAGAGGAAGAGAAATACAAAAAGGTAACGATGCATAACTAAACAGAAGGGACCTTTCACCGTGAGGTGGCTGCTACATAAGATTGTGGTCCAGAATTACTTCTAATGCCAGGGCCCATGTGACGGGCGTCAACAGGGATGTCTTGTGGAGCCTGGGCATTGAAGTAATAGAATGGCCGGCGGCGAATCCCGACTTGAACTCCATCGTGCATATGTGGAACCTGTTTGACAGACATGTTCGCCGTCGTTCTGTTCACCATAGAATCTCCAAAACCCTCGTGGGACTTCATTGAACACCACCGGTTGACTTCTGTAGACTTACATGGAGCATGCCACCTGAGATGTCAGGCAGTTATAACCGCTCACGGAGAGCGTACACGTTGTGAAGCTCTCAAAGTCAAATGGCAGGCGCTAAGGATAGGGGGATGAAAGACTTTCATTTTGTTTCCGACAAGTGTCGGACATTTCTCTTATTTTTATGTAAACGATCAAGGATGTTATCATGTTTTGTTGTGTACTTAATATGTGAAAGATAGACGTGTAATTTGGTAACATATCCAGTCTTTAATTATTGCTCAGTAGAGTATGGAAGACGCCGAAGGTCATGTTCCCATCATTCTTTTGAGCAGTGTGTAAGAAAAGTTTGATATTGGTCTGTAATTCATTGAGAACGACATAATGAAAAACAAGAATGACGGGGCTCAGTGAAAGCGGTAGCGCTAGAGATGTAGAAGCGAGTACTCAGTGGCACCGTAACCAGTTGCCAGGAGAGAACAGATGGAGTCCCTCGTGTGAGGCAGACAGAGAGAAATCTAGCACCAAGAAATGTTCTCTCACTCTCTCTATCTGTCTCTCTCTGTCTCTCTCTCTCTCTCTCTCTCTCTTTCTCTCACACGCGCACACACACACATACACATACACAATACACACACACACACACACACACACACACACATAAAGCACTTCCCTTCTTAGCAACATACTAATCTAGAAAGTGGGCATACACGCAATTCCGGAAATCTAAGGCAGTTACAGAAGATAGGGACTATAGCCAATGCTCATTCATTCGACACTAACCTTCATGACACAGAAAAAAATGAAGGCCATATATCAACATTTTCATCTCAAAAACTCATCTTTTTCTGGGTGTGCTCCAATCACTAATTAATCAGTAATGATATCTGACCAAATTCGTACAATAACGAGTGGTCTTTCCTAAAATCACAAGCTCACATTTAGCGCCTCGACGCCGGCTGTGGGCAGCAATCGTAATAAACGATCCATTTCAATCAAACATCCATTCAGCGCAATACAATGCAAATGAAACGGAACGGCCCGGCTGCGCGGCTTTGAATCACGGCGCGGTCAATACTCCGCGAATCGGCTAATTAATGTATTCATTAATTACAGGTTGGTAGCTCTGGCGGCGCGCTGTGTTACGGTACACGGCCGTGAAATTCGTGTGATCTGGCGGCCCGCTAGGGGGGTGGCCCTGCCGGGAAGGGGGACGGGAAGCAGGGGGAGGCAGTCGATAAACTGTCGGCGGCGGCGGCGGCAGCGACAGGCGTTGTTAGCGGGACGGGGGACGCTGCCGTGCCACGCCCTGCAGCTGACAGGCCGCGCTGCCCTCGCCAGGCGCCCGCTGAACCCGCCCTCGCCATAACAAAAGCGTCCCCACTGCTGAGGTTGATGAGGCTGTTATTCCAATTCCTCTTCTTTTTCTTCTTTTCGCCGAGCGAGGTGGCGCAGCGGTTGGCATACTGGACTCTTATCCGGATTTAGGTATTTAGGTTTACTGGATTTCTCTCTACTGCTCCGTGAAAATGACGGGATGGTTCCTTTCAAAGGCCACGGTCGGTTTCCTTCCCCATCCTTGAGACCTTTCGATGTCAACAGGATGGTAAACCCTAATCTCCATCCATTAGTTGGGATTCCAACATAAATCATCATTTATGTTACGGCCACCTTTATTTTGCCAGAGGCCATGTCAAAAGTGGATAGAAGAATGGGTAGAGATTCAAGTTATCCTATTGCTGTTTGGGTGTGTTTAGGTGAGAAACCTTGTATCAAAAAAATGGTTCAAATGGCTCTGAGCACAATGGGACTTAACATCTGAGGTCATCAGTCCCCTAGAACTTAGAACTACTTAAACCTAACTAACCTAAGGACACCACACACATCAATGCCCGAGGCAGGATTCGAACCTGCGACTATAGCGGTCGCTCGGTTCCAGACTGAAGCGCCTAGAACCGCTCGGCCACACCGGCCGGCCCTTGTATGAAGTAGAATCATCAGTGATAAACGATAAGCAGAAGAGGGAACTACTATAATGAAGATACATAATTTTCCTCCACAGAAAGTGCGGACTGTAATCGAAAAATTATTAGGATGGTCCCTCCATTGGTAAAACATCCCATATTTGTGTGTCTGGGATGGATGTACTACAGGGAAGGTGACTGTTACAAAACTAAGAATGAAAGACTGAGGATCGAACGAAAGTCCAACATTCAACGAATCGGAGGCTGAAATTCAGATCTGGAGGGCAAAACCTTTGAAAAGTGAAGAAATAATCTGGCCACACATATAGGCTAACAGCAACAGAATGATCGGTATAATTACTTTAGGATTTGTTATGAATACTCTTAGGCATACAGGGCAAAGGTTAGTTCCTGTGCACAGTTGGATAATAGGATTATTCTCATCACAACAGAAACGAATTTACTGCAAATAACTCTAGTTGAGGTACACGTGCCGAACACAGGAACATAAAATGACGAGCGAAAGAGAGAGAAGAGAGAGAGGAGAGAGAGAGAGACAGAGAGAGAAAGTTGTGTGTGGCTAATACGGTGTGTAATGGGAAATGGCAACAAAGCAATGAAAAGAATGAGTCGAGTGGCATTGTTGACTGGGAGACCATGAGTGGTTATTCAACTTGCCTAATACGAAAGGATTTTCATCCTCAGTATGCAGTAGCCCCTTTCCACGCGATGTGTGAGGTATATGTCAAGTGAAACTACCGAGTGTAGATGAATGTAGCGGCTGTGCTTATACTATGGTGTCATGCTTGCGCTGTATGATGGTGATGTGGAAAGGGAGAGAGATATACCGGGTGTCGGCAGTTAACCTCCTACCATCGAACAGCACCAAGAGTTCCAATGGGCCTAACGTCGCGAACAGGCTCACGATCACATTGTCACTTCTCCGCTCTGCGTGAGTCGCTGCGGAGAGGACTGTGATTTAATCCACGACATGGGAGCATAGTCTGGCGGTCATAAACTTTACGCCACTATACCTCCTCTCCTCTTTCCGGTTAAGCAATAGCTGTGACAATTTCTGCCAGTTCTAGTATCATAGTCGGTTAATCCCGTGCCGAGAGGCAGGAGTGCAGTAACAATCTCAGCACTGCAGTCGGGTGATAATCTAACATTGGAGGGTGGGGGTGGGGGGTGACGATGGAATGTTGTAGATAAGGGTAGAAGGCACAGTTATGGGAGAATAAACGATCAGCGTCAGGTGTTAGAAAGAAGATAAATGATATTTTCAGCAAAAGAGACACATATTGGAAAGGCCAAGAGACCCAGGAAGAAACCAGATGGACTGTGAAATGAGATACTGTAGTTCTGAAAAGCAGATATATACACATTAACATAATGAAGGCAACTTGCAGCAGTAGCCAGAGCGTTAGTACATCATATTGAAATACGACGCGGGCTACTACCTAGAAGAACGTAATTCAAACTGACTCCGATATCAAAACTCTATGAACTTACAACAGATTAAACTATAGTAACAAGTAAGGTGAAACACAAGGAAATCTTTGGGAAAATCAATGTGCAAAGAAGCAGGATATATTATGTGCTGAGGAACACAGATGAGTGTCTGACCTCCCAGAGGCGATATACACTGTTGTGTTAAAAACCACTGGATGAGCATTAATTGACGTATGTAAAAAGGAAAATTACAGAAGTTGCACAGACAAAACACAGGTGTACGAAAGCTAACTGCGAATTGAAATCAGTGGGAAGAGCAGAGAGACTCAAGCGAAATGTCTTCGTTAAAAATGTGAACAAATCTAAAAGGACGTAGACATCAAAAACGTAGATCCAACATAAAAATTCAGAATAACGTTCAATGAATTTAATAATAAAATTGTCAGGTCTAAAAGTGAAAGCCGGCCGAAGTGGCCGTGCGGTTAAAGGCGCTGCAGTCTGGAACCGCAAGACCGCTACGGTCGCAGATTCGAATCTTGCCTCGGGCATGGATGTTTGTGATGTCCTTAGGTTAGTTAGGTTTAACTAGTTCTAAGTTCTAGGGCACTAATGACCTCAGCAGTTGAGTCCCATAGTGCTCAGAGCCATTTTTTTCTAAAGGTGAAAAAGAATACTAATAGAAAACAGTGTGGGTAATTGGAATAAATACATTCACAGCTTCCATAATAACCGGAAACTGTCTCACAGCGTGGTAGAAAATGAAATGGTTGTCGATTCGGGGGCATAGGAAATTCAGTGTTACAGTCAATGTTTGAATGAGCTTCGAAAAAACCTGCTGTCAAACAACACAGCAGGGAGAAGAAACATCATGAGGATTCTGTAACATACGTATTTCAAGGGGATGTGGGATGGGGCACAGTTCACCAGTTAATTATCATGTAGTGTGTAGAAGCTATGAGGCTGTGAAGCTGTTTTAAGCTATGAGATTTTGAAATTATTTCATCAGACTTCGTGAAAAATATCATCTACATTACAAGAGCCCATTTAATGCAACAGTAACCGTGCATGCATTCAAGTAGTTGAGAATAATAACACCTAAACTAAGGTAAAATCAACTGAGAATTACTTTGGCTTCAGAGAATGTAATGGTTCTAGAGAAGATGTTCTTACATTACATGTGATAATGTTAGCAATATACACTGAAGCGCCAAACGAACTGGTATAGGCATGTGTATTCAAATACAGAGATATGTAAACAGGCAGTATACGGCGCTGCAGTCGCACACGCCTATATAGGACAAGTGTCTAGCGCAGTTGTTAGATCGGTTATTGCTGCTACAATGACAGGGTATCAAGATTGAGTTTGAATATGGTGTTATAGTCGGCGCACGAGCGATGGAACACAGTATCTCCGAAGTAGCGATGAAGTAGGGATTTACCCGTATGACCATTTCACGAATGTACCGTCAATGTAAGGAATCCGCTAAAACATCAATCTCCGACATCGCTGCGGCAGGAAGAAGTTCCTGCAAGAACGGGACCAACGACGACTAAAGAGAATCGTTCAACGTGACAGAAGTAGAACCTTCCCGGAAATTGCTGCAGAGTTCAGTGCTGGTCCATCAAAAAGTGTCAGCGTGCGAACCATTCAACGAAACATCATCGATACGGGCTTTCAGAACCGAAAGCCCACTCGTGTACCCTCGATGATAGTACGACGCAAAGCTTTACGCCTTGGTTGCGCCCGTCAACACCGACATTGGACTGTTGATGACCGAAAAAATGTTGCCTGGATGGACGAGTCGCGTTTCAAATTGTGTCGAGCGGATGAACGTGTACGCTTATGGACATTATTGAGCATATTTGGGACGTCTTGCAATGTGCTTTTCAGAAGAGATCTCCACCCCCTTCGTACTTTTACAGATTTATGGACAGCCCTGCAGGATTAACGGTGTCAATTCCCTCTAGCAGTACTTCAGACTTCATTCGAGTCCATGTCACGTAGTGTTGCGACACTTCTGCATGCCCGCGGGGGCCCTACACAATATTAGACAGGTGTACCAGTTTCTTTGGCTCTTCCGTGTACAAGACGACTGAAAGTACTTTCGAAGAATTTGCTGACCTTGAAACAGAGGTTTACAAAATTTTTAAATCACTTTTATGACACAGTCATAGTCGGTTTCGGCCTACATTTTGAACATTTCCTGTAACAAAGTGTTTGAAGTCACGCTGGTACGTTCTGTTGCTGTCTGTTTCCATTTCATGATTAATGTGATTTGAAGAGAAGTAAGAAAATGAACTCTAAAATGGAAAGTAAGCGTTCCCGGACACATGTCCACATAACATCTTTTCTTTATTTGTGTGTGAGGAATGTTTCCTGAAACTTTGGCCGTACCTTTTTGTAACACCCTGTATAATTTTGGTATCTGAATCTATTGTGAGCGAGCAGCGATGTTGTAAAGCTGTATCTCAGAAGTTAGGTTATTACCTCTCACGTGCGCGAGGCCGCAGTGGGGCAGTCAATGTAAAGTTGTGTACAGTGAGGAAGCAAAGGCAGTGTTATGTTTAAAATGTAAAGTATCAATTTATCAATGTGTTTCATAAACATGATTATATCAAGATTGTAACGGAAACTGATTTGTGAAGGAGGAAGTGTAAAGGAATATGAGAGGTACATATTATAATGATGTTACTTTTTTTCACTACTGCTGCACCATTGGACTAACTTGGTTATTGTATTGAAAATTGCTAAATTTGAAAGATACTAAAGTGTATTGTTTGGATTGTAACGTCCCCTTAGAAAATTATGAATGACTGTGCTGGTAAACTTCTACGTTATTTGATTTTCAAACAGCTGAGCAAAACTGAACGTACTCTGACATTTCTCTCTTTACTTGCTCTGATCATCACTAAAAAGACACACAATATTTTTTTTAGCGCAACGCAATGTGACTTTCAATAATCCCTACAAAAGAATGGCCCTGACTAACAATAACCTATACCTTTCATGATTCACTTACCTCACAAAAATCTTCGTTACTCGAACTACTGCAATACAGCAAGCGCCAATGCTGCCAGCTAAATAAAAGATTCCAACTACTGAAGGCACTAACTACTGATAGGCAGAGTAAGCAAATGAAAGATTTTGATTTAGAACAAACAATGTATTTACCTTAATAGTGTTAAAAAGTCATCATATATATATCAATTCATGACATCCACCTTTACAAATTTCCTTTTTATGACAGACACATGTCCAGATCGTCCGCTTATAGCAACCTCTCAAAACTCTCGCATCTCTCTCTCCACACCCACCACTGCTGGCAGCTCACCTCCAACTGACCAACGCTGTGTGCTGTTCACATCCAACTGCCCAACACTACAATAGCGAATATTCCAACAATGCCAACGAGACACAGACTGCGCACAGCACCATCAGTGATTTTCATACAGAGCGCTACGTGGCGTTACCAACATAAAAACCTAAACAGCCTACCTACATAGCCCCCATGCTTCCCACAAAAAATTTTACAAATTGTTTTGGGCAGTGCCCGACACTGATTTGAAAAAAAATTTTCATAATTACAATAACGAAGATATCAAATGCACACACTTATTGATACACTGTTCGTCAAAAGCAAAAATTGTCCTCAGAGTCCATAAAGACAGTCCTTATCATTCATTACAGTGGTAATTGCAGTTTTTTCCCAAAGTCTGTGCAGTAAAAGAAAATGCCCATGGAAGTAGTGGATTTCCATGCAAAAAATGGTTCAAATGGCTCTTAGCACTATGGGACTTGACTTCTGAGGTCATCAGTCCCCTATAACTTAGAACTACTTAAAGCTAACTAACCTACAAACATCGCACACACCTATGCCAGAGGCAGGATGCTAACCTACGTCCGCAGCGGTGGCGATGTTCCAGACTGAAGCGCCTAGAACCGCTCGGCCACTCCGGCCGGCGACTTCCATGCAGTCTTGAAGAAGCAGTGTAGTCCTTCCAACGGAAAGACAGTGCTGACTCTTTACATGCAGACAGGTAATGGGCCCAACAGAGCAAACCCACAGCAGAGTCAGTCGCTGCTTTGAAGAATATTGGTAGGTAGGTCATCACAGAGTAGACCCACTCTACTCCTGGTAGAGATAATGGTATTGGTGGGACACCAAAAGTGCAGGCCCACGGTAGTCCTTGTAGAGATCGCCAGTAGCCATCTGTTACGACCGTGCTGCTACACAATCACCCTCGAAGAGCCTTGCAGATAATATAACAAGTCCATGAACCAACACTTGTGCACTCACAAACTTTTTGGAATGTCCTTAGAATCAGCAATGCTGTTAACCAGCCCCTTGCTGAATTATCAACACATGTGCAAGCACTCACAGTCCCTTTTTTTTCGTCTCACATATTGTGCATATACTATGACCTACAGAAATGTGTGCACTGATATGAATCCCCACAAGTTACTTAATTTGATGAACAATTACAATTTTATAACATGAGAATACAATTAGAAAGATACAGAAAACATCATTAAAGAACACAGTAATACAGATAGCATTTGTAGTAACACGGGCTTTACAAAAGTATAGAAATAAACATATGTATCAGTGTTACAGGAATTATGACTTACTAAATAAATCAAAAAATCAGAAGAGCTTTCGAAACATTAACTTCACACATGAGCATTTAAACAGAACAGAATAAATAATGTCTAAACATCTTTACAAAGTAAATAACATATTATTAGTGCAAATTATATTTGAGGATGACAGTATTCCTCATCATAGTGAATGTAGCTTAGTATTATAAAAATTCTACAACATAAGTCTTATCAGATAAACACATAAAGACAGGAAGAACACAAATACACAAGGGTACACAAACACATAGCGGAATAACACAAAAGAAAAGGACAGGTTTGTTTTCAGTGTAGCATTTGGTATTGCAGTGTTCATAGCATTTGATTTGCAAACAAAATTTTCTTTACTTCTTGGAGATCTCCCTTAGTTCATCATTTGTTTCCAAGAAAATCCTGCCTAAACCTATTGTCCCTAAACCCTACTTTTTTCTTCATATCCTCTTTCAAAATAACTATTCTTCATTCTACACTACTTGTTTGGCCAAACCTTTTTCTTATAGATTCTCAATGCATTTCTCCCAATTCATCATAGCTCATTCTCTTATATAGCCTACCCCCTCTTAAGCTAACTTAAATCTACTGAGCTCAGATACATAAACTAAGGGACGAGGCAATGCAGCAACACAAAACAATTGACACAAACAACAATGACAAAAAAGATGCAAATTGGCAAAGCAAGCAGCAATAAATATAAATTAGCAAAGCAAAAAATGATTCATCATTATGATGGTGTGTTTTACTATGTCTTGAGTATCTTGAGACCAATATGCTGAGAGAAAGACATAATAAAATTCTCCTTCACTGTGACAATCGCGAATGATCGAACGCATTCTTACAGCAGGTTCATTTTCGAAATAGCCACACATAAATTCCAGTGTGTGCTCTAATGACCAGTTGGGAGGAATACAATGAGAGAATGTCGTTACTGGAATTCTTAAATGTTTTGAATTTACGTGTATTAATGAACAGCTTATAGTCAAAGTCATCATGTCGGCGAGTCGCATATCGGTCATTGTTACGTCGTGTCGGCTGTTCCACCTCAAAATTCGATGCACCATGCCAATTTTTTTCATAATTTCCAAAATACCCTGTGTTGTTACTTTGTGACTTTTCCTTATTTCTGAATCCCTCTTCCCATGTCGGAGCGTGAGTCTCCTCTGAAATATGTAATTCTTGTAATACTTGTGCCAACTGATCTTGTACTTCCCGGATTTCTCTTTTTTGTTGCGTATTAATCTGATTCTGATTTTGTTTGAATTTTCTAATTTGTTCGTACCCTTGTGTGTCAGTGGAGGCTACTGGTCTTTTGTCATTCAGATCATCATCTGCCTTTATAGATAAGTTAGTGAACTGACACGAAAGTTCGGCTACTTTCTCCGATAATAAACTGATTACCTCAGTGTGTTTTTTTGAACCAAGTTTCAGAGTGTCCGTTTGCGTTGAAAGCGTATCTACTGTGGCCTTTAAGTTTTCCTGAGTTTTTGCAAGTTGCGTAACCGAATAGGTAGATGCAACTGAGTTAATTTTAGCTTGCAAGGTGTCGTGATTTTCATGAACAATAGTTTGCTGCTTTTCTATGGCTGCTTCGTTATTCGGTAATGCATTTTCATGACGAGAAAAAATAGGTTGAAAATGCTCACAAATTTGTTTTTACGTCATTACAGACTTTTGACATTTAGATTCAATTTTAAGTAACTCTGCAGTTAAATCTACATGCGTTTGTTCAAGCGTTTGTTCCATTGAATCTAACTTTTGAAGCTGTTGCTTTGTCTGACTCTGATTTTGTTCCATTGTGTCTAACTTTTGAAGCTGTTGCATTATTTGCAATAACAAGGTATTAGTGTCTGGAACCTGTTCCTTTGTGTCTATCGGTAGTGCATTTTCACCGGCGGAATTCGTATTTTGGAAAGCAGAAAATGTGTCTTGACTTATTTGAGAAAAAAGTGAGGACGCAAACCATGAATCTACAGTATTTGCAAAATTTGGTCCTGTCATTTCGGATTCCTGAGGCGAGCTGTTGCCGACCGATCGATGGACAATACTACCCTGCTCACTAATTGTTTCACTGTCTACACCATTATTTGCCGTTTGGTCCACTTCTCTATGTACAATTAACAAATTACTACTTTGAATATCTCTTAATTGATTACACAGTGGTGCTGATGAGCTACGGTCGTCGCACTATCATTTCTCAATTTACTTTGGAGCCTAGTGTTACGTTTTTCACACGCCATAATTATCACGTATTTCACACGATAACAAGAAAAGCACAATTTGAAGAGCAAAAAAAAAAAGAAAAGAAAAGAAAACACATTAACATAACACTGAAAATAATATCTAATTAATTGCAAGCATGGCTGTGAATTTTTAGTTGAAATCTACATGCATGCCACAACTGTTTTACAGGACAACAACGAATAAACTACAACCACAAATGAAATTCTCTCTACAGTTACGCGCTACCAACAAACAATAACTACACTAATTACTCAAACTACAAGAAAAAAATCAGAAGATTCCAGTGAGGTATCCTCGGCTAAGGGTCGACATATGTAACGTCGCCTTAGAAAATTATGAATGACTGTGCTGGTAAACTTCTGTTATTTGATTTTCAAACAGCTGAGCAAAACTGAACGTATTCAGACATTTCTCTCTTTACTTATTCTGATCATCAGTAAACTGACACAATATTTTTTTAGCACAACACAATGTGACTTTCAATAATCCCTACAAAAGAATGGCCCTGATTAACATTAAGCTATACCCTTCATGAATCACTTACCTCACAAAAATCTTCGTTACTCGAACTACTGCAATACAGCGAGCGCCAACACTATCAGCTAAATAAAAGATTCTAAACTACTGAAGGCACTAACTGCTGACAGGCATACTTAGTAAATGGAAGATTTTGATAGAGAACAAACAATGTATTTACCTTAATAGTGTTCAAAAGTCATCATATATATATATATATCCATTCATGACATCCATCTTTACAAATTTCCTTTTTCTGGTGGACACACGTACAGGTCGTCCGCTTATAGCAACTTCTCAAAACTCTCGCATCCCTCTATCCACATCCACCACTGTTGGTGGCTCACCTCCAACTGACCAACGCTATGCGCTGTTCACATCCAACTGCCCAACACTACAATAGCGAATAATCCAACAATGCCAACCAGCCACAGACTGCGTACAGCACAGTCATTGATTTTCAGACAGAGCGCTACGTGGCGTTACCAACATAAAAACCTAAACAGCCTACTTACAGGATGTTAAGACGTTCATTAAATTTAAAATCATCCATGAGCGCTTTTTCACAGTGTACGAAAAACATCGGTGTTGTTCTTTATGCGCATGTTTCATTTTTTACCAACATTTTTGTTACAATTTTTAATTTATCATGGGGACTTGCAACCAACAGAGAACTCATTGCAACTCTCGACTGTCTCTGTGTAGTGACAGTAATTTGTAGCTTTTGCATAGCGGCGCGCAAGACAGAGCAGTACTGCAACGCGTTATCCCGATTTGCGCAGAATGTAGGTAAGAACTAAATATTTTGATGTCTTATTTTATTTTTTCAATCAGAGCTAAATTATGTCATTCAGAGACAGTTTTTGTGATCAGTTTTGCAAAATTAATTATCGTAGGTTTCATGTCAAAGTTGATTATTCAGGCAGTTTATACCGTTCAAAAATTATTGCAGTCAGATTGCTAACTTTTACAGTATGAAGGACTTCCCTCTACATTACGACAAATAATTATTACTACGGTGCAGTTTTGGCTTCACCTTACGACCTTAGAAGTTTCTGTTACGATTCATTACTACTTCCGTACAGCTCTTATTATTTAGAACAGAGTACGCCAGTCAAATTGTTATTATTTAACGAGAATTTTCAAACTGAGGAAGGTATTTTTTAATCGATGCGTTTGACTGAAGGGTTACAGAAATGTTAGCAGGTTGGTAAGTTAAGAAACGAGCAGATTGTCTGCAGAACCGGTAAGGAAAGAATTTGTGGATAAATGTAAGTAGAGGTCAGGACATGATAATAAGATGTGTTTCCTTCAATGGTTTATTCGTCATTTCTCTTCTGCATACCCTCACAAATGTTTCCACACGGTATTATTGTCCTACAGTAAATTGTTTTTCATGGAAACCCTCTTCAGCAGTGAAGGTTTAATTATAACTTTCACCAAAATAGAAAGAGCCGTAGAGGGCTAAATTTTTAGAGTAAACCAAATGTATATACGTATAACTAGCTACTGAGGATGTTGTGGTTAGGGGCTGTTCTGTGATGTAGCCATTGGCACAGGAAAACACCGTCAACTCTTTTATGTAAAAAGAGAAACTTGGCGTTATCAGTTAGAACCTACCAGAGAACGACAAAGTGCAGAAATTCGTATGAAGGGTCAACCTTAGACGGCGTAACCGACAGTCAAGCCAATATGTCGCTCGAGTTTAACGACCCAAAGAAGGATTTTTCTGACAGTTTTACATTGTTATATGAACATTACGTGCAATGTACGCAGGTGGGGCGGGTGCGTGGGGACGGGCAGGGGGAGACTATGTAAAACTCCTGAAGCATTAAAATCACCGACTTAAAGACTGTCACGAAACGTTGGCGTTATGATACCCTGGATAAGGAGAGACGTGAAATGAAAGCGTCGTCTGTGTTTACCTGATGCATGCAATATGCTATCCGTCTTTACTTATGATATCGTCGATAGCATGTTAGACAAATGTGTGCAATGCTGGTTATACATTAGATATTCAGCTGATCACAATGTCTGCTTAATACAGAAGGTTTGGTCACTGCATTTCAACGGAACATCGTCACAATGATGTTGTTGTTGTTGTTGTTGTGGTCTTCAGTCCTAAGACTGGCTTCATGCACCTCTCCATGCTACTCTATCCTGTGCAAGCTTCTTCATCTCCCAGTACCTACTGCAGCCTACATCCTTGTGAATCTGCTTAGTGTATTCATCTCTTGGTCTCCGTCTACGATTTTTACCCTCCACGCTGCCCTCCAGTAGTAAATTGGTGAACCCTTGATGCCTCAGAACATGTCCTACCAACCGATCCCTTCTTCTGGTCAAGTTGTGCCACAAGCTCCTCTTTTCCCCAATTCTATTCAATACCTCCGCATTAGTTATGTGATCTACCCATCTAATCTTCAACATTCCTCTGTAGCACCACATTTCGAAAGCTTCTATTCTCTTCTTGTCTAAACTATTCATCGTCCATGCTTCACTTCCATACATGGCTACATTCCTTACAAATACTTTCAGAAACGACTTCCTGACACTTAAATCTATACTCGATGTTAACAAATTTCTCTTCTTCAGAAACTCTTTCCTTGCCATTCCCAGTCTATATTTTATATCCTCTCTACTTCGACCACCATCAGTTATTTTGCTCCCCAAATAGCAAAACTCCTTCACTACTTTAAGTGTCTCATTTCCTATTCTAATTCCCTCAGCATCACCCGACTTAATTCGACTACATTCCATTATCCTTGTTTTTCTTTTGTTGATGTTCATCTTATACCCTCTTTTCAAGACACTGTCCATTCCGTTCAACTGCTCTTCCAAGTCCTTTGCTGTCTCTGAGAGAATTACCATGTCATAGGCGAACCTCAAAGTTTTTATTTCTTCTCCATGGATTTTAATACCTACTCCGAAGTTTTCTTTTGTTTCCTTTACTGCTTGCTCAATATACAGTTTGAATAGCATCGGGGAGAGACTACAACCCTGTCTCACTCCCTTCCCAACCACCACAAACAAATTAGAAACGTAGATAAACTGGCTATATTTCATTTTTTAGAGGATCGCCTAACCACGATCAGCTGTGGGGCAATAGTTTGGTTTTGAGATTCAAACCAAGTCTGACTTAAATACGTCATTTATTTAATCCAAGTTCTCTAAACATACCGCATTAAAATGCAAAGAATATGTTTCCAAGGGTTGTATGCAGTCCCGCAAAATTTACTGAAAACATTGTTCCACCACAACGAGCATGAAGTCATCCAAAATACTGTACTTTCGGACATGTCCGAAAGAACGGACACAATTTCTTTGGCGCAACCATTATGAATCCATCAAGACACAAAGGAGTTAATGACATTAGCTGCCAGTGGGTACTGATTTAAACCAGTGAGGAAGGCTTGGGAATTTTTTTCAGGACCATGATTCGTACCTGGGTCTCCTGCATAGTAGACAGATGTGCTGACCAGTGCGCCATCCGGCCACAGAGGTCAGCGAAATAGCACCAACTACCCTAGTAAGCCTTCCGTTAAGCCCAAATTCTCAGTTTATCCACACACTATTCATATAGCGCCCCTTGACCCATTATCCACATTACTCGCAACGTTTCGCCGATTCCAGTAGAAGTTCGAGTGTGGTGTGCATCTGCACTGAGGTGATCACTTGGTATTCTCACGTTAATAATATATATGGTATCTGCTCCTTCGGACACGTCCGGCGAAATGTCACGAGTAATGAGGAAAATGGGCAAGCCGCACAACATCAGCAGTGTGAGGACAAGTTGGGAATTTGGGTCTGACGGGATGCGTGCTAGAGTATTCCGTGAAGTTACGATGACCTCTATATCAGAATGGCGCAGCGGTCAGCCCATCTGCCTAAGAAGCAGGAGATGCAAATTCTAATCCTGGTCCGGCACAAATTTTCACATTTCACCATTGATTTAAATGAATGTCCACTGGCAGCTAATGATATTAATTCCTTTTTGTCTTGAAACACAAACATCTCTAGAAGCTCAATTTAATCAAGAACGTCCCACTAACACTATGTGAGAGAGTCTCATTTGCGTGAAATATTTATTGGGGAACACTATAAAATTTCCTAAGCAAAGTAAACGAGTCCAAACCCCAGGAAACCATACGATTAATCAGGCAACTCAAGTTGTATAGCAAGTCTCGCAAATTGTGAGCTCCTTAGAAACTGGATATCGCTAACACAAAATGCGACCATCACTCAAAACTCGGCAAAAGTGGGCCAAGCCATGCAGGTCGCCACCGTATAAAGATCGCGCTAACCAGCGTCAGCAAGCGTGCGTCGCACGTGGTGCCATGGCAGGAAGTCTCACTCCCTTCACAGCAGGACCGCAACTGTCCGAAATTATCCTCCCCTAAAACTAATTCACATCTTTTGGAAAACTCTACTTGGATTTGCTTATAAATAACTTTTATTCTACCAGACACGATTTTCTTCTATTCGTATTGTGCACGACACGTTTCGGGAAACTATTCCCTTTTACAAATGTGTTTCCTCTTTGTGCTATGCCATTTTTACGTAACGTTTTCGATTTGTTAGGTTTGTTAGGTTTTATTGACTTTATTACAATACATAAAAAACGTACAACTTTTACTTAGTTAACGGTTTTATTTGTTGTTTATGGCAAAATTTGGAACAACCTCTACTTACAATTTCCTTGTGGTCCATTTGTGCAAAGTGTAACACACGTTAAACATCACACACAAATTTCAGTGCACGGTATATACCGAGAATAACTTACATAAACAAACAGTTACAAAGATATTTTTGGATGTAGTTGACTGAGATAATGTTACAGGTCTTCCACAGAGTGTGATATTCCTCTATACAGACGGTATTTTCCTTTACAATATGGATCATAAGTGGCTTGTATCTGTTTCACAATGGTGCTTATTTGTATGTGTTACTATTTTTATTTAAGTATATTGTCAAAACATCTGAAGAAATCAAGTGATTCACTTTCAAGTTTTTCGTTTAGCATTTCGTCTTCGTATTCTCGGTAATGTGAATACATATCCATTTCTTCTAATAAATCCATTTCATGCCCTTTGTTTTAGTCGGTAGAATACTTTGACTTTTGCTTGCTTTATCAAATGGGTGTCCTATAATGTGTATGTGTATGTCTGTTGCTGATGTTGTTTGTCTATTGTGTATGTAGGCTTTAATGTGCTCTATGGACCTGGCGTTGAAATTGTGGCCTGTTTGCCCTAGGTAAAACATGGAGCGTTTTTGGTACGTTTCTTTGTACATTTAAAACACGGAGCGTTTCTGGCATGTTTCTTTGTATATTCCAGAGCCTGAGTTTGGATCATGATTAAACTTTATACTGTGTATTAGTTTTGTTGTAATTTATTTGGTATAAAAAAACCCAACTTTTACTTCGTGATATTTTAAAATATTTGCAATCATCTGTGACACTTTGCCAATGTATGGGATGCTAGATACTTGGTTTTGTCTTTTTCTTCTGTGGTGCACTTTGTGTTTGGATCTTTCTTCAGTTTGTCTAGGCCTGTGTCAACAATGGAAGCAGTATAATCATTGGCAACTGTAATCTGTTTCACTATGTTTATTTCTTGTTGTAAGTTTTCTTGGTTCAAAGGTTTTTTGGTTGCAGGAAAATGTCAAAGTACACCATTGACTAAATAAAGAGCATTAAATTGACTTCTTAGAAGATCTGGAGATATATTCACATTACAGAAAATGTGAAGACAAAATGTTAAACGAAAAACTTGAAAGTGAATCAGTTGATTTCTTCAGACGTTTTGACAATATACTTAGATAAAAATAGTAACACATAGAAACAAGCACCTTTGTGAAATAGAAACAAGTCAATTATGAACAATATTGTTAAGATAAAAACCCTCTGTATGGAAGATTTCTAACATTATCTCCGTCAACTACATCTAAAAATATCTTTGTAACTGTTTGCTTATGTAAGTTATTCTCGACAAATACTCTGCGCTGAAAGTTGTATGTGATTTTTAATATGTGGTACACTTTGCACAAATCGACCGTAAGGAAACTGTAAGGACATTTTCTTCAAATTTTCGCCACTAGCTACATATAAAAATCGATAAATAAGTAAAATCTGTGCGTTTCGTATGTATTGCAATAAAGTCAACAAAACAAAGCAGAACCTCACATATCAAAAACATTACGTAAAGATGCCAAAGAACAAAGAGCAAACACATTTCAAAGTGGGAATCATTTCCCGAAACACGTCGTGTACTATATGAATAAAATAAAATCGTGACTGGCAGCAGAAAAGTTATTTATAAAAAACCCTTTGTTTACATAGTCACAGGCTTTCGCAAAACCATTTACAACGGACAAAATCAGACTCAATGTTCTGTCAACGTGACCACCGAAATGTTGCTTTATTTATGTGAATACAGGATAACATTGGCGAAATATCCCATTCTTGGCTTACAGAATGCGTCTGAACACACAACACGTTGGTAATGGTTGGTAGCCAAGTTCCACCCATTCGTCGATCACTTCGTGCCATGGCTCTATCTTAGATCTGCTTCGAGAGAGGCAAATCCATTCATATTAGGGACATGCAATGACTTAGCAACAGCTGCATTTAAAGGAGAAAATCTTATTTGCCAACAAAGTGCGGAACAAGGGCTCACTGCAACCGATCTTCGCCAAGTGCAGTGCCCTGGAGATCCACGTCCCTTGTATGTAGTCCCCGTGGCGAAACTCTTGTGGTCAAGCTAGACCGTGGGATGAACACCTGGGCCACGTTGTTTCTGTCAAGAAAATGTGATCCCTTTTTCCTGAATTAGCAATGTACCTTCCTCAAAAATATCCAAGTAATAAGTGGAAAAATAATCACATATCATAAAAAAGTTATATGTGACTGCCATCTCAAAAGCTGTTTTGTATTAATCCAGCCACGAAACTTTTTAATCGGTAGAATATGTAGGAATGATACTGAGGAACATGTGCAAAGTGTGACACTACTTTCCAGCATCACTCTGCAGTCATGCAAATGAGAAAAGACATTCTTATTCAAACAACGTTTACGATTGTAAGCAAATACGATAACAGTATCACAAGATGCTTTACACTTAACTTTCTATTATTATTTTAATCCGGTAATTTAGAAAACACTTTATCTATGTCATGAAGACACACAGTGACTCAAACAAGCTGTTACCCCTAATATTTCCAGAACTGTTTAAGTTATCGTAACTGAACTGAAAATTTAAATTTACTGTTTGGAAGTTCTCATCACAGGACACATAGTCTCCCAATATAGCAATAGACACAGCCATCAACTTTGTTGTTTTACAGTGAATATCTAATAATTTCTGTTGCTAATTCTATGGCAATTTCACTCTGCAAAGTCGTATAAATAGCTACGGGGAATTCGCCTAGTTTTGTACTTATAATTTTTCTATGTTTAACAGTTGACTGATTCTCGATAGCACAGGCAAATTTCGTGCCCAGCTGATGGGTCAATGGGTCAGTCCATCATTACGCATCTGCAACTAATTACAAATACGAAATAGTAAAGAAAAGTTTCATTTTAAATTGATAACCTGATTACACATAGCTAGAGTAAGCTGAACCGAGATATTAACTGGAAGGTAAGAAATGTGGCATATTCGGAAGATTCATCAGTTCCTTACGAAAACTGCTATTTGTTTTGTGCAGAACTTTTAAGGTTAGAGGAATGTCGCCAACTGAATGGATATGTGAAGTAGGAAAATTAATTTCGTTAGGAAGGAGCTTAAATGTGTGTGAAATCTTATGAAACGTAACTACTAAGGTCATCAGTCCCTAAGCTTACATACTACTTAACCTAAATTATCCTAAGGACAAACACACACACCCGAGGGAGGATTCGAACCTCCGCCGGGATCAGCCGCACAATCCATGATTGTAGCGCCTTAGACCGCTCGGCTAATTCCGCGCGGCTCTTTAGGAAGGAGAAGTACAAAAGTTTTAAAGCAATAACTTCGTAAAAAAATTGTAACATGCGTTTTATTTTAAGATATTCGTATTGTAAAACTGTAGCATCAGCTACACTTAATCACTTTCATAAAATTAAATTTGTCTAATCGGATGTCTGAATAGCCTAGTCTACTACAGTACACATCCGTAGTGGCTCATACAAGGATATCTGTGCTGATGGAAGGCGTTCCTTCGATATTTACGAAAAAATCTCTTCTTCGTGATTAACGATTTTGAAAAACCCTATAAGGCGACATCAGTAACTTTCTGGCATCCGAAATAAGACATTTTACAGGGAAGACGATTCCCAGAATGTAGCATTTATTAGCGCTGAAGAGGATATCCGTAAGGCCAGTCGAAACGCTGTTTTATTGACTGACAATGCCGTCTAATACCCAAAATGATTTTACTCATATTGACACAGGCTGCGGAAACTTACGAAATTATTGGGAAAAATCGTTTCCCCGCACAGTGAGCTAATAACATCCTTTCTTAAAAGCTCTGGACGTCTTTTTTCTACTGTATCGAGAGGTAGTATACAACATAACAACGTGGGTCTCTCTAAAAAGAACCGCTCAATTTTGTTCGAATAATAACATAGAATTGTTAGTTTCCCTCTTCCGAAGAAAATATAAATAATTTAATTTTGAACTGTACTTGTACTACGTTACTGCCAGACCAACAGCATCATCAGTGTCTACTACAGCAGTTATACTGTATCTATCTCTGGCTGGTCAATAACATACCATTCCTCATTAATTTACAGAGAGAGGGAGAGAGACATCGTCAGTAACAATGAGCTTCGTTGCACTCGAATTGTGGGGTTAGAGAGCCGTTTCCCAAGAAGTCGGAGGTAGACACATGTGTCCGACCAAGCAGAGTCTCGTTGGAGAAGCGCCTGCAGAAGTAAGGCGGTGGAAAAATTCAGAGCGCGTCTGGTGGGCTGCAGGCCGCAGGCTGCACGTGTGGCCACGGCGCCCGCTCGCTGCTTTTGCCTGCCTCCAATACTCTGATGCAGCTCCAGCCTTGTTATTTGGAATCGCTGTCTGTGTTCTTGCTGCCGCTAGTGATTCTAGTTCCGTGCTGGCAGAAACCCCAGCTTGTGTACTGTGTGCTCCACCGTCCGAACTACACAGGACAGATCTCAACTTCCACTGTTTTACGATCACCGGTTTCAGTTTCTACAGGCCATCTCCAGATTTACAATGTTGGAAAATTAAAATTAGCTATTGTTATACACCAGGTGGTTATAATAGAATTGTAGCTACCTACGGAGGTCTGGTGTGGGCCGTAATTGCCGTACGACAGCGAAACTTAGTAAATATGCTAATGCGCTAATGTTCAGCCTAAGTACGCAGGAAATAATTAGTTTCAGATCTAGCCACTGGGTGAAAATTTGGCGTTGTACTCTCTTTGTATGACGATATGACATCCACGTTGTTATTTAACAAGACATAACGTGAGTGAAACTATGGCTATTGTGACTGTGCGGTTTGGATTCACAAGCCCAGTGAAAGATCTGCCTGATGCAACCTCCACGATCATATTATCTCCAGAGGTTTTCCTCAAGCGTAGCTTGCAAAATCCTCTGATCTGACTCCATGAGACTTTCGGCTCTAGGAATACTTAAAAGAACGCGTCTACCAGGGACACGTTCGGTCTACCGGATCCGCTATAAAGGAACACGTTGTCCAGATTCCACCGGGAGAGCAACTGTTGATCACGTCGTTTTATGGATGCAGCATTTCATTAGCGTCTCCAGTGCTCATACTGAACTAAGTGTGCCTGCGGCGGTTTGTAATAAACTCAACATTATGCCTTTCTCACCTATTTGACCTTTTCTGCACACGTCCCGTTCCTAATCCATTACTTACGGAAACATTTCTCCTGCATTCGCAATGCCAGATTTGCACCTGTTAACCAAAACTGTAATAAATTTTCTCCGCCGTAAATCGCGTCCGCGTCAACACATTAGTATATCGACCAGGTTTGGCTGCCGTAAGAAAATTACAGCCCACACTGGACCACTGCGAATAGCTCCACTTTAATTATAGCCACCCGAAACAATAAACTTTTTGCGCAACGCTGCGTACGTGGATGGGACGGACACCACCTGATGTGCCCACAACGGCGACAGAACCAAAACTATGCCAACCCTATTGGTATCCACCTAATTAAACTACAGTGCTACGAGAAGTAATGTCCTCTATGTAATCAATGGATCTACAACGACACAAACATTACAACAATAATTTCATTTTCTACATTAGTATTTTATTTACTTTTTGCACTGATTTTTCTTGAATTAAATGACGTTGTAACCATTCCTGTAGTTAATCTTTTAGTTTTTTAAGATCGTACTCCGCACTACATACTCCCCAAATACAAGAATTGTTACTAGTTTTGTCTTATTACACATATTTTAACTCAGAAAATTTTGGATTGTGCCCATTCGCAGCTGTAGAATTGTACCATGATGAAAAAGACGGCATCAGCTGTGTGATATACTGTATATTTATTTATGAACAAACTAGTTTCATGGATATGTATGCATACAAGCAAGAGTGAAACCCCTAAGAATCCTGCATCGGTTAAAATGTAGTTGAACTGTACACGAAACTGCATAGGAAATTATGTACACATATTTATTTCATAACTTAGTTCAAGCGATAACCAGTACACGACCCAACATTCACTGCCCAACTGTAGTAAACACGTTCAATCGTAAAATACAACACGAAGATTCTGGCTTGCACGCCCAGCTATTGGGATAATGTTATTAAGGAAGCTGTTGAAATCAAACTATCAAGCAACCCTATAAACAGAGATGGTGGATTTTGTTTAAATTCTGCTTGGAATCCGGCTCTGTCTCTCATCAAAAAACAGAGGTACAGAATTAGTGTTACCTCACCTGTTGATTAATAGTCATTATCGATATTTCTGATGTTAGTCATCTTTGGTTGTGTGTTGACTCTGCGGTTACTTGTTTTGTGTGTGGACTCTTCCTTGTTTCTCCTCTGTGAACCGAGGTATTAAATTCCCTTGAACATTGCTTCCTCCTTGCAGTTGTGCCTTGAAAATGGCTGGGTATGCTCCTGTCGAAATATCGGTGATGGTCGACGATGCCACCCGGCAGCAAACCCGTAAGGTATTTGAATTTCCAATTCGCCGGAAAAGTTAAGGTCTCAAATTGTTTACTTCTACGGGAAGGAAATGTATCGTTGCTTGCAGAGGTTGGATAAACTTCGCAGCAGTGGAGTAAGGTTGGAATGTGCATTATCGTTTTTTTTGTAGTGTCGAAATCATAGTGTGGTTCCAACGTTTGCTAAGAAGGTGCATCATATTAATTCTCCTGCCGCCAATCGCATCAAGCAACGTGTTGGTTTAGCTCTTGTTCGTGAAAGGATCCATTATACTGACTTATTATTAGCTTTCTTCAGCTACGTTTTTCGAAATGGATCCTATAATAGCGCTTTCCGACTGTTGTCTAATATTGGTTGTTTGGGTTTGCGACTCAAGACCCCCCAAACCCCCTGGCAGAGTGCTATGTTCCTTAAAAAACGCATGCCCGGAAAACCAGAGGACGCGGAATCGAATGTTGATTGGACCACATATTTGGTCGCAGTCTGACTGGGAATTTGTCTGTAACTGCTCGTCATTCGACAAAAAAAAGAGAAAGATGCATTTCCTTTCTTTTTAACCTAAATAACACATTTTGTTTGGTAAACTTTGTAATCGTAAGAGAGTAGGCTTCTCAATCTATTCGTTGCTTTTAAACTTAGTGTTGTGTGGTGTGTAAGTCCAGTCATGTGGATGACACCAAAAGGAGAATGTGTCGGAACCTCCAGAGAGTATGCACAAAAAGTTGTGCATGAATTATTAAAATCGCCCAAATGTGTTCCAATTTCTATTATTTAGGCTGTGTAGAATTAGACACTGAGCCAAGGAAACGTTCAAACTTCGCCGCCCAGGGGAAATTAATATGTCAATGAAAAGGTACCCATTAAATGTCCTAACTTTGTCGTGTGCACTCGAGGTCTTCCGTGCATTTAGACGCGCAGTTAAGAATTATAAAACTCGTCTGAAACAATTACTCGCTTCCCTCCGGAGACGGCTGCCGGTATTCATAATTCCTGCAGTGTCACGTGCTGTGACGTACGCGGCGCGGCCTGTCTTTCTCGTCGGCCTCGTGAAATTGAAGTGGTGTGTTGCCAAACAGTTGTCTGAAATCAGCCCATTAAGATGGGTCGACATACTGGGAGAAAGCAATTGTCCGATTTTGTAGTGTATCAACGCTGCCTAACGCATTAACAAAGAACAGTGTGCAACTCGCAGCTGTGTGACGCCACTTACAATAGCGATCGTGGAAATATCCTAAGTACAGCGAACACAGAAGAGTACCACACCTTTGGTTTCAAACCCGATGTGGATTGCTGCATTCACTGTATACAGGTTATGGGGAAGCTGGTGCGAGGTAACACGTTGAGTGTGTCGGGCTATCGCCAACCTTCCGTCGTTCTGCGCTGCTGAAGCCGACCGCGCAAGCCACTGTCCGAGAGGCTTAGCCATGTTCTTGCTGAACAACCTACTAAAAATTTTGGTAATTCAAAAGCATTGTTTTTTAACGTAGATGTTTCATAAGTATATGAGTGTAATGCTCAGTTCGAACCGCGTCGGTTCAATACTTTTCACAAAAATCGATGTTTCAAAATAGTTTCATGTCCGCTGAACTCTGAACATAGATAGCTGAGATTTTAATGGCATATGCAGCTTAGTACAAAGCCATCGTACAAAGATTCTATAGAATAACATTAAGTATTTTGCAACCTATCGATGTTTTACCGAAATTTCACATCCGCTGAAATTTGAAGCTATAGAGTTAAATTTTTAATATAAGAAGTTTTCAGCACAAAAAAATCAAATGGAAGTTTCTGTAGTGTTATTTTCAAAATTATTTAAAAATGGTGGCTCTTGTCGAAAGTGTAGTAAAGTGAAAACTTACTCTAATCTTCAGAGCTATGTTCTAGATCACACTAGCATATTCTGACTATAAAATTATAGAAATCTGTCAAATTTCAAAGAAATTAAAGTACTATTAAAGGGGACAGCGAAGGCAGAAAGTGCAGTACAGAGGATAATGACTACTTAAAGTTCTGTTTACAAAATACTAAAAGATCTATTTATTGGGTTATATAACAAAAATTTAAATAATATAGTCTTTAAGCATTTACCTGTTGTATAAAAATTAGAAAATACAGTCTCAACCGGGAGAGATTTAATTTGGCAAGAGGGGTACTTTTCAAACACATAGCTGGGTGTGTCTACCGAAAAGCGAGCATTTCGTTTGCCGTCCGCTCCGTGGTACATATACAAGCAGCACTAGAAGATAGCGACAGTGTCTCGCAGTTGGTCAGGAAGTGAGTATAAGACTATCAGAGCCTCGAAAATTATTATAGTGTGACTATATTTGTGGGTGAGGGTGGTCAAAAACAGTCTGAAACGCTTGGAAGGGTGTTACAGGGTAGGTTGTTATGAGAAATAATTTAAAGGGAACAATTGGATACGTTGTGCAATTTCCGAGTCAATTAGCTCAGAAGTTAGCCAATCAGGCCGTTCCGTGCGTAAATTCGAGCAACGCGCCAGACAGTTAGTGTTAGTCGTTCTCGTGGCGCAGATAATAGCATACACAATTTCTCAGGCTTTGGCCAGGGTTCGATACTTATCGTCTTATGCCTAATTATTGTATCGC
Source organism: Schistocerca piceifrons (assembly GCF_021461385.2). Lineage (NCBI taxonomy): Eukaryota > Metazoa > Arthropoda > Insecta > Orthoptera > Acrididae > Schistocerca > Schistocerca piceifrons. The sequence goes on from NC_060141.1 coordinate 291,479,059, forward strand.
TCTCAGATTCGCCACTAAGGAAACTAAATGAAGAACACGTTTGGGGACACGTCTCTGGCAGGCAGCTTGAATTTTCGTGTGCAGCGGCCTCACTGACTAACTTCAACACTAATTAACTCGGAAACGGCACAATGCATCAGCTTTTTAGCTTAACAATTATTTTTCCCCACAATCTACCGTGCAACAACCTCAGAAGCTTTTCAGACTGTTTCTGACCACCCTCTATGCAGCGCAACATTAATTTACCGTGAGGTAGACTGTGATCGTACTTGACTCTCATTGTACAGAACTGAACTTCCGTGTGAGTTTTAGACAATTATTTGCCTTATGCTATCATTTAACGAGCTCTCGTGTGTCGCTCTTATTAAAATTCGCGAAGCATGTAGGGCATCAAACTTGCCATATAACTTTGATTAGTCCTACTGGCGTTTAAGAGAGACAGGATTTGTAGAACTGGAAACAGAGTTTCGGTTATGAACTGTGCTAGGTGCTGAGGGAAGGAAACAATTTGGCTGAACAGTTTGTATTTTGTGCGTGTGAAGTAAGGAAAATTTGAATCCAAGTATATTAATTTTTTTGTGAAACATTGATTACTTAACTTCAGTAGATACTTCCTCACTACTTTACGGTATCAATTAAGTTTCCTTACAGCGATGGAGACCTGTAAATGTTGAAAATTGGCAGCAGATTACAGTTAACTCATTTACGACTATTTCGAGGTTCTGTCTATTTTCCATACTCCTGTCGTGTGTTGGACAGTAAAAATCAGGATGAAACAGAGACAGATTAGAAACGGAAAGTGAACTAAACCGTCTGCCCCACAATAAGATCCTTGTCAACCAATTTCTGATCGAATATTGTGGACGGAAATGTATGCAGTGACCTTTTGGCATCATGTACATCGCAAAAGGCCATTCCTCACGGCGTGACATACAGCTGCACAGACTGTTTGGGGGCATTATTACCCTGACTTCGGCCCACTCATTCAGGTTACTGTTAACATAAATCACGTTGTTTATTCCGTGTTCTCGGTCCCAAGTATTACACTTTCTTCTACATCTGTATGATCAGTACGCTGTGGACACCCACCTTCCAAGATAATAGCCATGTTCACAGATCCGCATGGCGTAAGAGCATCTCTAACTAGCTACTAAATAACCCACTCTTAATTCTGCGGGATAAACCTAGTGCTATTTGCAACAGCATGAGAAACGTAGCAATTGTAGCACACTGCAGAGTTGTAAAACTAAAATAGGCTACCAAAGCCTATCATAAGTACATGTAGACTACAATAGGTATCCTAGTAGCTTTGGGCAGTTAAGATCACACGCACATTACCTGTATGTTAGGTGTTACTTCATTTCGATCGCTTTTTATGCATATGCTATCAGTGACTTACTAGGATCCCAAAGAAACCGGCAGCGGTGAGGTGACTAGAAATTGTGTGCTGCTACATAAAGGGCCAGATAATCTGTGGAATACTTTTGTTCTACATAATTATCCTCCTGTCACTTAAAAATAAACAGTATTTATAATGAAATCGAAAATTTCATTGTTTAATTCAGGTTTTATTCGAAAATTGTTGATTTACTACGTGAAACAGGGGTATGTTGTAATAAAAATATAGGTTTATCATATAGCTTTAGGGAACGCAACTGCCTAAAATTGGTAAAATAAAACAAATGCAAAACGGAAACGTATGAAACATTGCTTCAATACTTCGTCGAGCTAACTTAAAACATATTTCTGTTCTTACTAACCGTCTTCCCCACTTATCAGTTATAATAGGACACTCTTACCTTTGATCATGATGAAGAACTTTTGAGAACAGAATAACATCAATAATTATATAGATTTTTGTTTTGTTTTGCATTTAAACTGTACTTGCATCAGAAGTAATTGTTTTGGTTACATAAAGGCGCAGTAGTTGCTCGTGCAGGTATTTCTTTTACTTATAAAATGCAATTTTTATTTTTTAAGGATATAAAATACACAATGGACTAACACTGAACAATGTGCAGTTCTTACCATGAGCAAAGCAGACAAACAAGCGGCAGTTCCTCTCTCACACCTTCATTTTTGTTTCTTTCCCGATCAATACTACCGGTAATCCTATCATTTATTACCTCATTTGAGTTATGTACCAAAGTTATCGAACACTAGTTCTGGTAGAGTGCAGCTCTGTACATCGACCATACTCGGTCAGAAGCGCCCAAAGTAGGAAGTAGATCACAGCAGAGATAGCAGCAAGCGAGCGCTGATGCATCTGACTCTGCCGTAATCTACTTCCTACTTTGAGCGTTTCTGAGCGAATATGGTGGGTGTGTTACACAATCAACACCCCTGCAGTTTGGTCATTCTATGACATTGTCCGGTGCTCTCATTATCCTTATAGAGTGAGTAAATACGGGTAGAATAATGTTCCCTGTATGCATTTCGAGGCGGCAGGCTTGGCACGTGGCCCTGCCCCCACCACTCGCCAAGCCCTCTCCCCTCCCACTCCCCCCACCACTACCCCCCCCCCCCCTCGACCCGGGCCCCTTTCTATGAAGGCGAGCGCGAGGAAGCCCGAGGCGCGGCCGTGTGTAATTCTGAATGTTTGATGCGGCCGCTGCAAGTCGAACAGAGAAGTTACCTCAGTGAATAATGCATGCACTTCGTGCGATCAATTTCATGCCGGCCGTATCAGAAGTCGCACTCTCCTGCTAGGGAACTTTACTTCGAAACCGAAGGAAATCGCTCCGGCTGCTTTCTGTCACTGTTTGCCCGCCTACAAACAGCCACTTCTAAGTTCAAAATGGTTCAAATGGCTCTGAGCACTATGGGACTTAACGTCTGAGGTCATCAGTCCCCTAGAACTTAGAACTACTTAAACCTAACTAACCTAAGGACATCACACACATCCATGCCCGAGGCAGGATTCGAACCTGCGGCCGTAGCAGTCACGCGGTTCCGGACTACAGCGCCTAGAACCGCACGGCCACCGCGGCCGGCCCACTTCTAAGTAACGGACAACATTATTGAGAGGTGTAGACATTACCCGATTTCACACAAAATAACATCTGTTGTCGAAGTGGCTGGTCTTCATAACTTAAAGTGACAGGGAACTATGTTGGTTAACGCACAGCTTTCTTTCACTGTATTTACTTTACCGTAGCGTAAGTCTTAAGTGATGTTTCTCAGAACACAATCTAACGAAGTAATATTTGCAATTACACTGTACGCTGTCTCACTGTAAGACTGTAACAACGACCATAGAGTACAGGCATCGGATTCAGTGCTCGGAGTCATTTCGCAAGGCTGACTATACAAAATGTATGCTGCATATCCATCCTGAAAAATTCTAGTTCGCATGTATGGGAGCATTTAAGCAATCACATGTTCTTTACTCTAAGCGAATGTCACGTTTTACTTACGATTCACCTCTTTTTAACTTGTTTTACGAGTGATAGGTCCAGTTCATTATACGTGTGAGAAATGTGAAAATTTAATGTATTCTACATTTTCCTTTATCAACTCATTATACATGCTGAAAGCATTATTAATTATATCCTGTATACTCGTTGTACGTGTAACATAGAATTCCATGATACAACTGTATGCATGTGACTGTATCAGACAAGTCTTCGAACTGAAAACCACAATAACAGCTATTTTCTGAACATTTTCCTGAACAAGACAGAAGTAATATCATTCTGTAGTTTATCAATTCGTAAGCAGGATGACACTGAACGAAACATAAAGTAACTCAGATTCTTCACAGCTAAGATGGGAAAGGGTCTCAGGAAAAGTTTAAGGGAAACCAGAGAAGGTTTATGCGAGACGATTCGTATAACCAATCTCCCTTTTGTCCTCTACGCTTAACAGAACTGATCTCATGCCTGAAAATATGACCGTGCTTAACTGTCATCACTGATTTCGCCCACATGTATAGTGTATGCTGGTCTTGGCCAGAAATGAAAGTGCAGGAGTTGGAGCTGTAGATGGACAAGCGTTTAGAAGAAATAGTATTTTTGACGCAGCGTAGTTTCCAGGCAGCGGTTGGCGCTGTGAGAACAGTATTCCAAACTCTTTTATTTTCAGTTCTTACGTAACTTACGCTGCAAAAAAGAAGGAAATATGATCAAAGTAAACCACACGTACACAGCGAAATATGCTACAAACCTTTCAGCAAAATTATTTCCCACAGTCCATGTATGCTTACGACAGAGTACTGGGTCTTTTGGACAGACGATTCAAGAAACGTTCGATCAGTAACAGAAAAACTACAGAAAAGTCATTATTTCGTCAAAATCTGGGAAATCTGTAACAGCCCTACACAAAAACCTTTGGTCTGATGTCCAGGAGAACAAATTTCATGTTGTAACTAAGTCGTGGGGGAGGCAAAAAACTCACTTAGGCCTATAAGATGAAATTTTTCAAGATGAAGCACGACTGCCATCGTGCAGTATTAAAGTGATTACCCCCAAATGCACTCTAACAGAGAAACCCTGTATGTCTGTTCTAATCGTAAGGTAAAGAATTTGATTAAAAACTTCAAAGCTGTTCTTATCTCACAGAAAGAGAATAAGAAATCACAGCCACAGAAGACTGCATCAAAATAAAATTCATTGTACATCAGCAGCTATCCTCGACCGTATTTGTTGAATTGATGCGCGACGCGTGGTTTGCCGTCAAATTGTGCGATGAGCGCGAAACTTTTATGAATGTAAACCAAGTTAAGTGTAATACAGAAACTTTAAAAGAACCATGTAGTTAAAACAAATGCGGCAATTATAACGTGCGCAAGATTCCAAGAAAATCACTACTTCCCATTTTGCGACGAATATAAACTCCAGCACTTGTCAAGTGGCAAATGAATAATTGTAAGTCTCTAATTTTGTTCTCCTTTAGCCCTCATAACCCTTTCGTGCAAATTTATATCAAATTCCACATCTTCCATTATCATTCCTTTTGATGCATTTTATGAAAATATTGATTAATAAAATATACTGAGCATTGTTTCGGTTTATTAGCAGGGCAAGTAACGTAAATATAGAAAGTAAAAAGGAATTTCTCACATACGGTCTCAACCCCTTGTCCCTCGGATTACCGTTCTGTACTCCTTCCACTGCAATAACCGCTGCCTGGAACCGAAGCTAAGGTAAATGGCTGGTGCCTCCCCCCATAAGCACCAAAAATTATATTTTTTGTAAACACTTGTCCATTTGGAGGGCCTAGGGCCAGCTTCTGTCACTTTCCCTTCAGGCCACGCCCTACATCTGCCTTAAATTCGGACGAAATCGGTGATTATGAGCATGCGCGGTCCCTTTGTGAGATGTCAATTTAGATGTTGCATTGAACTCTGAGCAAGTAACGGCTTCCACACGAAGAGTTACGATAAGAGCTGTAAAAATTGTGAAGCAGCTTATTCTTCTTTGGGGGAAGATGGAAATGCAAATTCAAATCCCGATGGAAGAGTAGCGTTTTCAGAGTTATTGTAAGATTGTTTCAACACTGCTTGTCACAGAAAAGTGTAATAAGATAAAGAGTATTTCGATAAAAGCTTCTCGACGTATCATTTAGACCATTAAAGTTGGTGAATTCTGACACTGCATCCAGCAGAAGAGAGGAAAATAAAAGTGGGAAGCAGCATGAATAATAAATAGGTGAGTAGCTCATAAAGCAGGCTATTCAACATAACACAGAAAGAAGAGAGAGATATTATTACAAGAAAATAATAAATATATGGCAGGCCATCGCTTGCTTTAATCACAAATATATGTCTTAGTGATGATAAACGTTATTATTTTTACATAAAAGAATCATTATCTTCGTAATAGCCTTCAAATCGTGAGCTTAATTTTTATATATGAATTAGTGGATTTACTCATGGCACTTCTGTTGCCTACGCCTGTGGTCACTTTCAGAGCCCAAATTAATAATTATATTAATTAATTTAATAATAATGGACCTCAAATTGCTGGTGGAGACGTGTAACACCACAATAAAATAAAAACAGTGAATAGTTCAGGAAGGGTGAATGAGAACAGTAGCGTATTTTAGTTTACAAAATAAAAAAGTTTTATGAATCCTTTTGTAACTGCAACTGGCCCATAAATCTTACATAAAAAGGACAAACGCAAATCAGGAAAAGGAATGGTGTTTTTTTGGCAAAGGATACTTTGGGGTTGAAGCTGTACAAATTCTCCTCTGAATTAATCCATTGTACAATACGACCTGACTTGGATTACATGAATCCACTGTGAGGCCCATCTCTCTTCACACGTGATCAGCTACGACCAAATATACCACAAACTGTGTTTCACCTGAGAACAGGAAACTGTGAATATCATTTAACAACCCTATGCTGGTGCAGCAGTATTTAATCCTTGCATATTGATTCAGGCGGCAACAGAAAAGAACCCGCTGTGGGCGAGGAGCAGTGCGCTGCTGCAGCTGTAATGTTCTGATGTGTCCATGGAAACGTGCAAAACTACGCGGTTGGCGTTCTGATTATCAGAATGCGGAAAGTTTTCCTATCAGAGCCCTGAAATGGTGGCAGATTTCAGTGTGACGTGCACCCATTCACTGGTACGGCCATACCAATTTCACTCACTAGCACAATGGTGCATGCTGGAACTGTCAAACGTCAGACAGCCGAATAAGTTCACGCTCGTGACACGAGATAATTCTGAGATGTTCTGCAGTTCCACTGTTGATACAGTTGGAAAATGACACTGGCTCTTAGTCCACCACAAGACACAAACCACAAATCTCGCCCACTAAGGAAAGACGTGAAGGTCTCCACTAGGGGAGGACCAGAACACGAAGAAGGCAACGAATCACAACCAGTTTCCCCCAAACCTTGATACGGGAATTGAGTTATCAAACACGAAACATCCTCCACACTGCATAAACCAATCGACCTTTCCTCTACTCATTGAATCTTGGCTCGTGACTGTTCTGTTGGACTGGTAGTCAATGCAGACATAGCACCAAGGTTCCCCCGCTGGGGGAGCATGCCTCCACTTTGCGTATCCTGAGAGGAGCCAATCAGCGACTTCAAATCTCTTTTGTCTGAAAAAAGATTTTAGACTAGGCAGTCGTCGTTCTCAAGGTAAGCATAGCCATGTTTTGGCAAGAAACATCTATCTAGGAGGGACTACAGTCCCTCATTTACAGAGAGATCTAATTTTTCTGGGCCGACCAGTTCCAGTTTGAGAGAGAACGCTGCCAAGCTTCCCAGACAGTCGTTCCAATGAAACACAAATTTCTGCCGCTCGTTAATAGAACTGGTGACTTCTTGGGGGTCGGCGGGAGAGGGAGGGGCAGGGCGCACTCTTGCCTCCACGAAACAAGTACGCCAGTTGCTCTGTCCGTAATGTCCCCAACTTCCAACATGAGAAAGCAAGGAGTTTTATGACCTTCCCACCACGTGCACGCAAGCTCAGTTCACAACACTCTCTCTTAAAAGGCTTCCTCCACGCACTTTCCACCAGCTGTCCGCCTTCGTGATGGACTGCCGCCTGTCCCACGTAAAATGTTTTGCAAACCGGCTCGCTTCTGTCATACACTAAATGAGGGAGAGGGCTTTGGCCAGAAGTCCCTCTGTAGGCACAATCCACTGTGCGCTGCTTCCCTGAATCACTCTCAAAGTCAGGCCACTTCACTCAGGATTAATGGCTTCCAATTCATCTCTCTCCCCGTTCTCCGTCGCCTCCACTACAGCCTCTAGGGTACAAGTTTTCTACAGTGCCACATGCAGTTATAAGCGCATAATGTAAAAAAGTCATAAACCACATATACCAAATGTGGTACTGGGAACACCGAGATCACGACCTAAAATATGTATTTTAATCTGACAATGTTGTTGAAGTGAGAGAGTGGCGTGCCATCTCTCAATATATACAAATTGTACATCGTAAATGACATAACAACCATGAATAATGTTGAGTACAACCCGACTAAACAAATTAGAGGGGACAGAAACGTCGCTGGTGTCTTCTGGTTCACTTGAAAGTCGAGTACTTCCTTGCAGAGCGTACAAAATTCTAGCGCTGGAATCACCATTTGTCTCTGGAGTACTGTCAGCATCATAATCTCCTTGAGCCTCCTGCGTATTTTCACATTACCAACATTTGGGAATCTGTACCCCTGCTTCGCAGATGTACTCCTCCTTCCCTCCTCTTCTCTTTCCAACGACCCTCTTTCTCTTTCTACAACCCTTAGAAAGATGTCTCAATGTATTAACGGTTTAGACGACGTCGCTTCGAAACAGTTTTTGAGGAAACAAAAAAATTACTATTACTGAAATTATATCAAATTTATCAAACTTTTCAAAATTCAGCACTTGTTATGAAACACGTAAAATCTTATGTAGTTACTTAGTATCATAAGATGCAAAATTTTTATTTACGCTCCATATACTTACTGTAAGACACTAATTTATTTCGCACTTTGTTAACATAGACATTATCAACGTGATTTTCTCAGAGATAACGGCAGAAACTGGTAATTTATTATTGGAATTGTCTGTTATTGCACAAGAAAACAACTATTTACAAAACAAAAAGTCTCCTTGCCTCTCATTTTGACTTCTTTAAACTGAACTAACATGTTCATTTTTAAATTTAGTGACCGATCCCAGATTTGTGAACACACGACTAAAAGTTCTGTCTCCGAAGCAATTCTTTTTCCACAATGACATTTTAGGAAAGTAGTTTCAACAGGTTACAGTAGCACATGAGATCAAATGAGTATGTCGACTCCTTGTTTTCATCGTTAATGAGCGGCACAGTTTCTATATATATCTGTAGTAAGAGATTCACTGTAAAATCGCACTGCATAATTTCAGGAAGTATCCACTCTCTTCGATCACTTCTTTTACATTTCTACTAATTTACATCAGTCTCTGATGCTTCAGTCTGTTCCGCGAATATACCTTTCTATGAAATATTACTATAATTATTGTTTCAGCTGCGTAGTGTCGCCACTCAATGCAGTTTTTCAGGAACCTACCAGCTTTATACTAACAAATAAATGATATTCCCCAAAATGACTTGAATGAATTTACGAACTGTATACACAAACGTCAGTACTGTATGGATCCAGGATTGTTAAGACTGACATTACTTTCCGAGATAATGTATAAATGAAAACCAAACATCAGCTGAATTTTGAATAATTTAACACGAGCACAGAAATCTAGTTTCTTGCGTATAAATAATATTGGAAGTATGATACAGTGAAAATAATTAAAACGAAGTAAGAAAAAATTGAAACATTTAAGATTCTAATTTGCCACTAGAATTACATATTGGGATGTGTCTTAATCTGACATAACACTGAAAGATTTAAGTCGAAACAATGGCCCTATAGTAATGGCAATCCGTCTGAGTTATTAAGATTCCTGGGAGAGTCAGCTATCCACATCGTATGCAAGATACATGAGACAAACGAAATATGTGCAAACGTCAAGAAGAATGTAGTAATTTTAATTTCAAATTAAGCACGTCCTGACCGGTGTGAATATTACCAAACTATCAGTCTAGGAGGACATGGTTGCAAAATAGTGACACAATTTATTTACAGTATAGTCGAAAAACTGGTTAGAAATTGACCTCAGGGAAGATCAATTACGGATCCAAAGAAATGTAGGAACACGTAAGGCAATACTGACCCTGAGTCTTGCACTACAACATAGTTAAAGAAAGCCAAATATCCAGAATGAGATTGTCACTCTGCAGCGGAGTGTGCGCTGATATGAAACTTTCTGGCAGATTAAAACTGTGTGCCCGACCGAGACTCGAACTCGGGACCTTTGCCTTTCGCGGGCAAGTGCTCTACCATCTGAGCTACCGAAGCACGACTCACGCCCGGTACTCACAGCTTTACTTCTGCCAATACCTCGTCTCCTACCTTCCAAACTTCACAGAAGCTCTTCCGCGAACCTTGCAGAACTAGCACTCCTGAAAGAAAGGATATTGCGGAGACATGGCTTAGCCACAGCCTGGGGGATGTTTCCAGAATGAGATTTTCACTCTGCAGCGGAGTGTGCGCTGATATGAAACTTTCTGGCAGATTAAAACTGTGTGCCCGACCGAGACTCTAACTCGGGACCTTTGCCTTTCGCGGGCAAGTGCTCTACCATATCAGAAGTAAAGCTGTGAGTACCGGGCGTGAGTCGTGCTTCGGTAGCTCAGATGGTAGAGCACTTGCCCGCGAAAGGCAAAGGTCCCGTGTTCGAGTCTCGGTCGGGCACACAGTTTTAATCTGCCAGAAAGTTTCAAAGCCAAATATGTTTACAGTATCTTCAGATTCAGAGTAAGCTTTTGACAAGAATGAGGGGAGTACACTCTTTAAAATTCTGGTGATAGTAGGGGTAGAATACACGAAGCGAAAGACTATTTGCAACATGTACAGAAACAAGACGGCAGTTGTAAGAGTTGAAGGGTATAAAAGGGAAGCAGTGATTTACTATGGAGTGAGACAGGCTTGTAGCCTATCCCCGATTTTATTCAATTTGTACACTAAGCAAGCAATAAACGGGACCAAGGAAGAATTTATAGGGGAAATTAAAGTTCGGTGAGAAATAAACAAACTTTGAGTTATGCCAGTGGCACTGCAATTCTGTCAAAGACAGCAGAGAACTTGAAAGAAAAAACAGTTTAATAGAAACAACGGGGGTCTGAAAAAGAGATTATGAGGTGAACAGCAATGAAAGTAAAAGGAGGTAACGGAATGTGGTTGAACAAAATCAGGCCATACTAACGGAATTAGATTAATAAATGATGCACTAGAAGTATTAGATGGGTTTGCTATTTGGACAGAGAATATCTGATGATTCCTGAAATAGAGAGGACATAGAATGCAGACTGGTTATAACCCGAAAATCACTTCTGAGGCAGAGGAATTTGTTAAAATTTGATATCAATTGAAGTGTTAAGAAATACTTTCTGAAGGTATTTGCTGTCTGACCTTGTACTGAAACGTGGAATACACGCAGTTCGGACTGGTAGGAAAATGTGGTGCTACAGAATGAGGTTGACAGTTGGATGGATAGATCAAGTAACTAATGAACTGAATTGGGGGAAAAAAATTAATTCATAACATCACCAACAGAAAGGATCAGTTGATAGGGCACGTACTGATGCATCAAGGAAACGTCACTTTGGTAATGCAGCGAAGTATGGGGAGTAGAGTTATAGAAGCAGGACAGGGGATGAATACAGTAACCAGGTTCTAATGGAGTAGGTTCCAGAAGTTGTGTGTAGATCAGGATGGCTGTACAGAATAGACTTATTTGAAGAGCTGTATCAAAACACACTTAAGACTACGACCGCCAAGACCATCACCACGACGACGACCATCACCACGACGACGACCACCACCACCAGCAGCAGCAAAAGCACCACGACGACGACGACAACTATCACCACAGCTGTACCAGAAGATCCCACGTGATTGGCGAGAAAATCAATTTTCTGGACAATGTGACTCGCTGGCGCCTTCCCGAACCATTGTACTTCATGAATTTGAAGGAAGGAAGATGAGATTTTAGCATTCCGTTGACAATGTCATCAGAGAAGCAGCACAGGCTCGAATTAAGGAATTATGGGGAAGGAAATCAGCCTTCCCCTTTAGTAGAAAAATGACGGCACTGGTCTTAAGCGATTTAGGGAAATCACTGAAAACTTAAATCTGAAAAACCATACGGACATTTGAAGCACCGTCTTTCCTAATGTGAGTCCAATGTGCTAGAGCTTCGTCACCTCACATGGTTTCATGACTTTGACGTCAGTATGAATTCTACGAGGCTATGCGCTAAGGACCGGGGTACGGAAATGCTAAGGAGTGATGGGATAAGCATGAGGTTTTCTGAGGCTGTAGATACTGCGGTAATGAATAGCCCCTTAGGCAGTTTTGTTGAAGAGGAATGGAATCTCTAAAAAGGACCATCACGGAAAATGAAAACCAAAAACATAGATATAAGGAAAGCAGCTACGAAGAAACCATGGGTAATAGACGAAATATTTCGACGAAAGAAGGAATTAGAAAAAGTGTTCCGGAACATTCAGGAATTCAGATATACAACTCACTTAGGAATGAAATAAACAGGAAGTGCAGCGAAGCTAAGGCGAAATGACTGCTTGAAGAACGTAAAGGAATAAAGAAAGCGGTTAACTGAAGAATTGACTCAGCGTAGAGAAATATCAAAACAACCGTCGGTGAAATTAAAAGCAAGGACGGTAACGTAAAAAGTGCAATGGGAATTCCTCGGTTAAATGCAGAGGAGATAGACAGGTAGAATACGTACACTGAGGTTCTCTGTGACTGGGAGAACTTGTCTGCAGGACCACATGTAGATAGGGAAGAGATAGGGGATCCACTATTAGAATCAGAATTTAAGAGGTTTGGAAGATTTAATGTAAAATAAGATAGAAGGAATACATAATATTCCATTGGAATTTCTAAAATAATGGAGGGAAATACCTACAAATTTGGTGTGTGGAATGTGAGAGACTGGCGATATACCATCAGGCTTTCGGAGAAACATCATCCGCACAATTCCGAAGATTGCAATGACCGAAAAGTGCGAGAATTATGGCACAATCAAATGTACAAATCACACATCCAAGTTGCTGACAAGAATAACATATAGAAGACTGGAAAAGGAAAACGAGTATCTGGTAGATACTCACTTCGGCTTCAGGAAAGGTACTGCCACCAGAGAGGCAGTTCTGACGCGGTAGGTTAGAGAAGTACAACTGAAGAAAAACAAAGACACGTTCATAGGATATATTGATCTGAAAAAAGCCTTCGACAATGTAAAATGGTAAAAGGTATTCAAAGTTCTGAGAAAAATACTGGTAAGCTCTAGAGAAAGACGAGGAATATACAGTATGTGCAAGAAACAAGAGGCAACAAGACCAAGAACGAAGAGCTCGAATTAAAAATGATGCAAGGGAGCGATGTAGTCGTTCTCTTCCTATTCGATTTATACATCGAAGAAACGATGAAGGAAATAATATAAAGATTCAAGAGCGGGATTAAATTTAAAGGTGTCTAATGAGTACAGAATATGGATTGTGAGTAAATAGAAGGAAGGCGAAAGTAATGAGAAATAGTATAAATGAGAAAGGCGAAAAATCTCAGTATCAGAACTGATGATCAGAAGAAGATGAAGTTGAGTTATTCTGCTATTTGGGTAGCGAAGTAACCCATGATGGGCGGAGCACGAAGGACGTAAAAAGCAGACTAGCACTAGAGAAAAGATATTCCTGACTTAGAGAAGTCTACTAACTGAGCCATGGCGGCTTGTCGTACTGTATCGTTATCGATACGCTCTTATCTTTGGCTCTAAGTTGTTACCCAGATAGCGCAGCTCCCTCTGATGTGTCCTGGAGGGCCGGCTTTCTGGGTCCGCAAGGGTAGTATGACATTGTGATGAGGGGAATATCAGTGGAGAAACTAAGCGGAAATGAGGCCCTATTCCGCCAACCAACTGTCTGTCTGCTGGCGTAAACTAGGAAGGAAATGCAGAGGTCATTTTGGCCCGTGCTTGACTTGCACTGCCGAGGAACCTCAGGAGTGGATTATTAAAAACCCGCCGAGCTCTCAGAGGATTGGTTATCGGAATTTCTGTATGCTCTGGTTCCGTTTAATGGTACTGAAGTCCGCGCCTACATGGATTTTGCAAGCTGAATTGTATGAGCAAGAATTTGTGTGTTAGAAAGGCCTGTTAAATATTTTAAATAAACCTTTGTATATTACGTCGTTTTGTAAGTTTTATATGTGAATTTTGAGTGTCCGTGGCAACTTTAATTTTAGTAAATGTTAGTGTACGCTTCTACAATGAAGCTTGCGTGAAGTTCGTTAGTAGTTTAGCGTTTGTATTTAAGTGCTTCTACCTGCCAGTTACTAATTCTCGCCTTACTTGAGGCAACTATCAATCAGCTGACATTAGTTCTGGCGCACGGCATTCGTCAACGTTAATATTAACACAGATATTCGATTCCTGGTGTGAAAATGGACTTCCATGTTGCGCGAAAGTTATCAGGATTAATGTTAAGAACCATGTAACTCATGTTTAATTTGAACAATTTGGATAAATGTTGTGCTCAATTTGTAGTTGTCATGTGGTAGAACATTAACCGCTAATTCATTAAGGCTAATCTACTGCTCATCCTGCTTCAGGCCATCTTTGACCTGGAAACTGTATATGTCCAGGACCCTTAGAATTTGAAGCAATTGGATCTGTGTCGTCTTAATCATTTGTTCCAGTAGGATTTGGTACACACATTCCCTTAAACCAGCTGTAAGTGGTGTCTTAAATTTCCTGCTACCTTCTTAGCAGACAGAGTATCGCTCCGTACGACATTGCATTAGCTGTCAGGAGCGTAATCATTATTTCTTATAATCTTGGCTGTGGCCTGAGCTTGCACTTTTTGGAATTCATTTGTGCTGCAGGGGATTTTGTTAAGACTTCTTGTGCTCTGGCGTCGGTGCTGTTTACCGGCCCTTGTCGAGCCCACTCATTCTGGGGCCAGTCAGCTTACACAGCCGCCTGTTTATGCGATTCTGTGCACAAGCCTTCAGCAATGAAATTTCGCACTTTCCGTCTTCTGCAGTGCTATTTCTTCCAAGAGCAGCTCTTGCCTTTAGTGCTGCTGCTTAAAGTTTAGTTGAAATTTTAGAGCGATTCTGAGTCATTCTGTTTTTAACTAACGGGGGCTCCCTTTTTATAGCCTCGATGCTTCTTTGTTATTTAAACATTTTACTATTGGTTGAGATCTCAACGATCCTTCTTATTTAATATAAATTTTAATTATTTGACTATTATTATGGAACCTGTAAGCCTTGCTACCATGTCAGTTTTATGAGGTTTCAAATATTCTTTTCTTTTTTAGAAACTTTATATTTTAGTATAAGTATTTTCTGGCAGCGGCCTATTATTTGGCTGGTTTACTTTTATTAAATTTTTTATTGGTGTCTTCTGCTCATGAAGTTTCCTTTTGCAATTTTTATGGCTCTTTAAATCTGGCTTCAAGTGTATATCATTGCTCTTTTATCTTATGGTATAGCGAACAGTGACTGAGTGCGAGTTACACTGCCAAATATCGTGTAGGGGCCTCGTGAGCACGTAGACGTGCCGCAACATGGCGTGGCATGGACTCGACTAATGTCTGAAGTAGTGCTGGAGGGAAGTGACACCATGAATCCTGCAGCTCTGTCCTTAAATCCGTAAGAGTAGGAGGGGATGGAGACCTCTTCTGAACAGTACCTTGCAAGGCATCCCAGATATGCTCAATAATGTTCACGCCTGGGGAGTTTAGTGGACAGCGGTAGTCGGACGTGTTTAAACTCAGAAAAGTGTTTCTGGAGCCACTCAGTAGCAATTCTGAACGTGTGGGGGGGGGGGGGGGTCACATTGTCCTGGTCGAATTGCTCAAGTCCGTCGGAATGCGCAATCGACATGAATGGATGCTTACGTACATGTCACCTGTCTGAGTCGTATCTAGACGTATCTGGGGTCCCATATCACTCCAACACCACGCGCTCCACACCAATACAGAGCCTCCACAAGCTTGAACAGTCCGCTGCTGACATGCAGGGTCCATGGATTCATGAGGTTGTCACCAGACCCGTACACGTGACTCCACTCGGTAGAATTTGAAACGAGACTCGTCCGTCCAGGCAACATGTTTCCAACCATCAATAGGCCAATGTTGGTGTTTGTAACACCATAGCTCTAATACTCTATTGATTTATTTTGCCTTTTGTTTTATTTAATATTACGTCATTGAGTTTCTGTAAATGTTGTTGGATTGAATCCATACCATGGAAGTGTTTATTCTTTTCTCTGTTATAAACTTGATGTCTTTTGAAATGTGAGAAGTTTGACCTATGTAATATATATACGCTATGAGCAAATATGTTTGTCTTTCCCACTTAATGTCTTTGGTAATCCTAGAGATTGAATAGTTTAGTTTAAATAATTTTTTGTAGAAATACCAATATGTGCAAATGTTCTGTTTCAAGTAATATGTTTGGCTGTTATTTAATTGCGGATCTTCACTTAGGGTTCTTAGTTATTTTTTATGTAATAGATGTTGTGGTTCCCCTCGGGAACGGAACTGTGTAGCGCTCGCAAATTGTGGTTAGCCTAGGTAGAAAAGGTGGAACAAAGAGTCAGTCGGAGACGAGCTGCCAAACTGTCAGCTATTCATGTAAAATTTGTGTATTGGGTTGGTTTTGAGAGAGGCTTTTCCTAGCGCTTTCCAATGCCTAGGATCGATGGATAAAGAGCTGGAACTATTCTGGAATTGATGTCTATCATCGCCACCAAGAAATGACAGAGTCCTGCAATTCTACCCGCAAATCCACCTACCAAAATGCAGTTGCCACCACACTGCGCAGTCACTGTAGTGGAACACTATAATAATGAACAGTGAAGGATCAGCTTATCGGATATGTTAGTGTGCTCAAATATAAGGTAATTTATAACTGAATTTATGTACCTACCTTGATTTTTTTACAAACTTTCAAAATTTTACGAAGTTAGCAAGCAGTAGTATGGGAATGAACATCTGTAGCATACCTATGGAGTCTCCAGCCCACTTTAACGTTCAGACTTTTGCTCTGGTAATGAAGGTGACGATGTGCACATCATCGTCCCGCTACCCATGGCCACACAAGCTACACCTTATCTCATGACAAACCATACCCCTTTATCTACCATGTGACAAACACCCCTTCCCCTATCCTCCCCACTCCTGCAGACACATCGCAGTTCTTTGCAGTCCATTAAAATAAAATAGTCAATTACAATGTCATCTCAGAGCCACCATCTTGGTTGTGCTCAAATTTATCTGAATGATCTGGACTTTTTTGCCCCACGATCAGAAGTATTTACCCAAAAACTTATGTAAAGGTTGTAACTTGCAGGATTTCCACATCTACAATACATCAGACACACACACACACACACACACACACACACACACACACACACGCAAAAACCATTTTTACGTCATGAAGTTACAGTTTAATCAGTACTATTATAACTTGCAAAATGTACGTAATGTAAGGCACAACATGCACTGATATGTCATTTTCCGCATCCAATTAGTTCTATGATATTTCTGGAGTGCCAGAATGCTGATTCAATATCTGATACATCAACGAAAATACTTCATAAACACAAGAAACGCAATACTTACCTATAGTGCCACAATGTTTAAAAAAATGTTCAAATGTGTGTGAAATCTTATGGGCCTTAACTGCTAAGGTCATCAGTCCCTAAGCTTACACACAACTTAAATTATCCTAAGGACAAACACACACAACCATGCACGAGGGAGGACTCGAACCTCCACCACAATGTTATTTTACAAACATATACGCGAACACTCAGGTTCAGTGGCCAATGGTGTTTTCATGCCTAAACAGTTATAAAACAATAACAATAAATAAAATAGCCTCACCTGCGGTTATGGTGTTACAAGTTTTATTGCGTGATCGATTTTGGGACTTATACCTCATGCTCAGATTCGACTTTGTACACAAGTAATCCACAGTTATGTGTTAATTTCCAAGTTCAGACAGGCTGTGAACCGAAACACCGATAACCACACCCTATGTCCACAACACCATGCATGAGACACTACAACGATGGTTATCGCTTCCCAACTAGAAAATGTGATTGATGTTATTAACAGCCTGATATTGTTTTTTTGTTTTCATTGGAGCTACACGTATTGGAGATTAGCTGCAAAACGAACTATTGAGGAATGCTAAAATGTTTAGCAGCTAAAACTAAGGCGCCATGTCCTCTAAAATGTTTAGAGACTGAATTTACTATAATCACTTACCAAGTGACACCAAAATCAAATCAAAACATGTGACACAACAAAAACACACAGAAACAACATAACCAGAAGACAAACTAAATGACAACCCACGGCTTTAGAAAAGAAGTAAAAAGACGTTTTGATGAGTCTTATTGTAATATAACATATAAAACTCATTTTTTGCAATACAGTGGTACATCTTGTATAAAATGTTTCCAAAGATATTGGTGGGACAGATATGGAAGCTCGATGTCTAAAATACAAACTTTGCAGCCCAAACAGAATTACATATCATACACTCCTGGAAATGGAAAAAAGAACACATTGACACCGGTGTGTCAGACCCACCATACTTGCTCCGGACACTGCGAGAGGGCTGTACAAGCAATGATCACACGCACGGCACAGCGGACACACCAGGAACCGCGGTGTTGGCCGTCGAATGGCGCTAGCTGCGCAGCATTTGTGCACCGCCGCCGTCAGTGTCAGCCAGTTTGCCGTGGCATACGGAGCTCCATCGCAGTCTTTAACACTGGCAGCATGCCGCGACAGCGTGGACGTGAACCGTATGTGCAGTTGACGGACTTTGAGCGAGGGCGTATAGTGGGCATGCGGGAGGCCAGGTGGACGTACCGCCGAATTGCTCAACACGTGGGGCGTGAGGTCTCCACAGTACATCGATGTTGTCGCCAGTGGTCAGCGGAAGGTGCACGTGCCCGTCGACCTGGGACCGGACCGCAGCGACGCACGGATGCACGCCAAGACCGTAGGATCCTACGCAGTGGCGTAGGGGACCGCACCGCCACTTCCCAGCAAATTAGGGACACTGTTGCTCCTGGGGTATCGGCCAGGACCATTCGCAACCGTCTCCATGAAGCTGGGCTACGGTCCCGCACACCGTTAGGCCGTCTTCCGCTCACGCCCCAACATCGTGCAGCCCGCCTCCAGTGGTGTCGCGACAGGCGTGAATGGAGGGACGAATGGAGACGTGTCGTCTTCAGCGATGAGAGTCGCTTCTGCCTTGGTGCCAATGATGGTCGTATGCGTGTTTGGCGCCGTGCAGGTGAGCGCCACAATCAGGACTGCATACGACCGAGGCACACGGGCCAACACCCGGCATCATGGTGTGGGGAGCAATCTCATACACTGGCCGTACACCACTGGTGATCGTCGAGGGGACACTGAATAGTGCACGGTACATCCAAACCGTCATCGAACCCATCGTTCTACCATTCCTAGACCGGCAAGGGAACTTGCTGTTCCAACAGGACAACGCACGTCCGCATGTATCCCGTGCCACCCAACGTGCTCTAGAAGGTGTAAGTCAACTACCCTGGCCAGCAAGATCTCCGGATCTGTCCCCCATTGAGCATGTTTGGGACTGGATGAAGCGTCGTCTCACGCGGTCTGCACGTCCAGCACGAACGCTGGTCCAACTGAGGCGCCAGGTGGAAATGGCATGGCAAGCCGTTCCACAGGACTACATCCAGCATCTCTACGATCGTCTCCATGGGAGAATAGCAGCCTGCATTGCTGCGAAAGGTGGATATACACTGTACTAGTGCCGACATTGTGCATGCTCTGTTGCCTGTGTCTATGTGCTTGTGGTTCTGTCAGTGTGATCATGTGATGTATCTGACCCCAGGAATGTGTCAATAAAGTTTCCCCTTCCTGGGACAATGAATTCACGGTGTTCTTATTTCAATTTCCAGGAGTGTAGTAAGCCACGCGATTACAAGTATAAAACACACACACACACACACACTCACACTCTCTCTCTCTCTCTCTCTCTCTCTCTCTCTCTCTCTCTCTCTCTCTCTCTCTCAAACACGGTGCTCACCGTAATATGTTACAAATACAATTATTTCTCAAAATACGTAAGTATGAGCATTGAACTCGTGTTGCCTTACTGGCATACTTGAATTGTTCTATGAGATTTAAGGAATACACATTGCTTGCCAATTGACAATACTGATAAAACTTATAGTTTAAATGACACGTGTTGATGACGAATGTTGCAATGTTGTAAAACACTTTTCAAAAACGGTTCACATTTAAACTGCGTTATTTAGCTTGCTAAATTACCTGCAGCTTCATTATTAGCACTCTGAAATAATCAGTTACCATATGAGTGTAGATTGGTCTTTGTACTGCATATTAATACCACACATTAAACTCGTAAAAATATGTTACATGTGATTCTGTAACAGCACAACATACATGAGTATTTGTTGATGAGAACTACCAAAGTAAATAATGTTATTCCCACATCTCTAAAACAAATATAAAAGTCAGCCAAATAAGATAGTGACCCCATTGTATTAACTTTATATTACAGTAAAAAACATTTACAATATTCAGCTGAAAATTCCAAATAATTCAATGTGGTAATCACTTTATGTTGCAGTACAAAACGATTGTCACTTTATCCTGATAATGTTAACATGTCCTGTGACACAGGGTAAATTACATGCAATGTTGGTGAAATAGTGTAATGAACAGGAGTAAGACACTTTAACAGAGGTATAAAGTGAGGATTGCTGTGATTTCAAAGTCATCCCAATATAATAGCTTGGGTATTAATTTGATCTTGTAGTATAAAAAGCAATAATGCTAGAGTGTATGTAGGTGCTGCAACGTTTGAGGGACTTTGAGAGCATAGGAACACTTATTTTTTACCTACATTTTCCTGTATTATTATTATTATTATTGTTCAGTATGTTATTTCAGCGAAGTGTCACGTAGTTTCTATATGTGACACCATAAGATGACAAAATTTTGAACTTTAAGTTAATTTCTTGTCACTAGGTCATTACAATGTCTGACTGAATTTGATATCTGTTTTGAAACACTTCCCACTGATGTAGTTAGATGTAGGAAAACAGTGTAAACTTTTGTAATTCTCATTGAGAAGTGGAGTTTAGGCTGTAAGTTAGATAAGTAGTAATGCTTATGTTTGTTTTGCAATGTTATAAAATCAGTTTTTATGTATTTTGATGCAATTAATGCATGATGTTAATCTGTGGTAACTACATCTCATATGATAACATATAATTTATTTCAGTAGCACCAGTAAGTGAACTACTAGTATTTCAGTAAGCATACAGACTATTTAGACATGGAAATATTTAAACAGAAAGTAGATTGTGCTTGCAAAGTGTAGTACAACAACCACAATTTTATCACTGTCACATGCTGCTGAACCTATATGTTTATCAGCAGAGCTAATATGCAAGCAACGTGAAGTTACGATAGTCTTCCATCTTATGAGAAATAAATATTCTGCTGCAAACCTCGAATTTTCATTGGTGGCCAGAGATGTGCAATTGTAGTGGCCTATTGCAAATGAATGTGTGTGTGTGTGTGTGTGTGTGTGTGTGTGTGTGTGTGTGTGTGTGTGTGTGTGTGTGTGTGTGTACTCGAAACAATTCTAATTAAGATAAATATAATTTTATGTCAATGGTAAATATTGATTTTTCATTATACCAGCCTTATACTCCATTCCACCATTATATTGACATGTTTCATCTGTCTTGGTCCACTATCACCATTGATGGTCATTTTGTGATGAATGTACACATTGCAAAAATTCACCGAATGGATTACGAAAACACACAGTTCTAGAGTGGCATTGCCATTAAAAACTCATTAAAGGGCTTCTTTCTACCTTCCTAAGGTCATGTTTCGTCATTTCGCTTGTCTTTTGGCTAATCAGAGCCTTTATGTATTCACATCGGACATTTTGATTAGATTTTGGTGGTATTCATTAGTTGGTTATAGGAAGAAATTCTGTAACCATGTTGTAGAGCTTTGGCATCATAGTTCTAGTTGCTAAATGTTGCAGCATTCCTCACAAATTTGTTTTGTATGTAGCTTCCATTACATCTAGTTCAAATGCAAATGGAAAGCAATATTTGGCTGTTAATAACATCAATTACATTTTGTTGACCTAGAAAATGATACATTATCTTTGTGCTCTTCTCCTCCCCTGAAACAAGTATTTGCCAAGTTGAAACATTACTCAAAAGCTTGTAAAAACGTACGTGGGGTCAGTTCGTTCTACGAGTCAACAGTAACGCATCCTCAGGTTGAAATGCCAAAATTTTTTAGGTAGTTTAGATGTGGAGATGACACTAAAAGCCCGCATCTCGTGGTCGTGCGGTAGCGTTCTCGCTTCCCACGCCCGGGTTCCCGGGTTCGATTCCCGGCGGGGTCAGGGATTTTCTCTGCCTCGTGATGGCTGGGTGTTGTGTAATGTCCTTAGGTTAGTTAGGTTTAAGTAGTTCTAAGTTCTAGGGGACTGATGACCATAGATGTTAAGTCCCATAGTGCTCAGAGCCATTTTTTGACACTAAAAATTAAGTCATCACACCATCTTAAATATGGAAATTTTTAAATTGAGGTCCATTTTGTATTACACCAAGTGTACATTCAAAATTACCTGCTTGGGATATTATTTTTATCAGCAACTGTTTTACAAATATTTAGGCATGAAAATAGCATTGTGGGACTTAATTTGAGAGTTCACGATCATGTTTTAGGCCCAAATTTTGACGGACATACGTGTGTTTAGGAACAACATTGTGACACTTGATATAAACATCTCATTTTCTGTTTTGCTGGCATATTTTCGTACATATTTTAAACATTGGTTTAAGCCTGCATCACAGAACAATTGTTTGTTGCGCCTTCATTATGCATGGTACAGAAATCGAACTCTGAATATTCAGTACTGTTCGTTAACGTAAATGCTTTTGAAAATGGCACAAACAATTCAGCTCGTTTGGATACTTTCGAACGTAGCCAAGATGGAGGCTCTGGGGCTACAGTATGATTGTTTCACTTTAATGCACTGTAAAGTACTGGAATGTGTTTGGGGGAAGGAATATAGAGTTGGGCAGGGATGTGGCGTCACGCGATACATAATTGGGGATAGCTGACCACGTGATAGATAAGAGGCGTGGCCTGTCAATTTATGGGTGGGGGATATGTGATTTGCACATAACCGAACTCATGACCTTCATCAGAAGTTTGAAAGCCTAAATGGCTGCAGGTCTCTAGTCACTAGTAATATTACTCACATGAACTATGAATAAGTAAGCTTTATTACGGACAAAGCATTGTGAAAAATTGTAGTACAACCCTAAAATGGACAACCGTTTTACATGTAATAACTTTGTGATTTATACATCTTCTGTCTCAAATCTCCTGCAGCTCACTGGTTTTTCTAAATGAAGTTACTGTACGTTATTACATACAAGTGTATAATAAAACTACCCACATGACCATTTTTACAAAATTTTTTGTTTAGTAGTTGTGCTCTAATTATGAATCTGTCACGCTGAAAGCCATTAAAACTTTATTCTGCTCGTACTTAATCCATTGTTTAAGGGCCCATCCAACGTTAAAAACTTTTCATCCCATTGCAATTTCTGCTCATTGTTTCCTAAAATATGTGACAAGTCAATAACTAAGAAAATATGTCCCTGGTTTTTTAATTCATAATACAATCACTTTGGCTGCACTGATGATGGTACTTGTAAACATCACAATCTGCTCAATCTGACACGTAATCTTCGTATGGGAGAGGATCATGTCACTGGTTAGTGACAGTATGTACTTAGACCTCTTTTCATTTTGGTAATTTTTATTATATTATACAGTAGCGGGTTTTGATGCATTGCGTTTCTTGCATCCTCATTTATTTCATGGTAGTTTTCTTTTCAGTTTAGAGTGCCATTTCCTTCATTACTTGTTCCCTTTAATTCCTCTCCAGGAATTCCTTTATTCCATTAATGTCTCCTGGTGCTACAAGCTTCTGTCTTCCCATGAGCAACAGCTTTGTCCACCAGCGTGGATTCCACTGTACAGAGTCACACGACTGGCGCCATTATAATACTATCATAGAGAAAGCTTTCTTAAATAAGACGTAACAGATAGCAATAGCCGAATAGTATGATACACCGTAAGAACAGTGGTCGTAAATAGGTCCTAACTGAGAGGTACTGGAGACGATTGTTGTGACTTGTCTGTGGTGAGAACTTTATATAACCAAAAGTCTTGTCGTATTCCTGATCTTGCTGCTGAGGAACTTGAAGAAACTCACTCCCTTAAAAGAACTTATTGTAGTCGTTGGGGAGTTGTAGATGCTGTAGGATTAGTACCCATTGGTCGTGTTGTAAGCGTTCCATTGTCGGTAGCATATAAAAGAGTACATCCAGTTAATTTCTCGTAATATCGTTGATGTCCTAGAAGGTCGGGAAGTTACAGATACTCGCCAACTGAAGGGGCTTCCCCTGGAGGCAGCTGGTGAGTCATTTAGTGGTGAATGGATAAGGTGGGTGGGTGGGCTGCCGCCCAGACCAAAGTAAAAAATTAATTCCAGACTATATGGAGGGACGTGATTTGTGAAGCAAATATGAGATAGCGAAAGATCTGTCGTTAGACTATCTGAGTGTTGTCCGATTGTGAGACTCTGATGAGAAACTCTAAACTGAAAACTGTGAGTCCATCCTCATAAGTACAAAAAGAAATCCGTCAATTTTCAGTTACACGATACATTAAAAAAATCTAAAGGCTGTAAATTCAACTAAACAATTAGGGATTATAACTACAAATAACTTAAACTAGAACGATCACATTGATAATTTTGTGGAGAAAGCAAACCAAAGACAGATTTACTGGCAGAGCACTTAGAAAAAGGAAGAGGTGTACTATAGAGACTTCTTGCATTAAGCTTGTCCACCCTCTTCTGGAGTATTACTTTGCGGTGTTCGATCCTTACCAGATAGGACGGATGGAGGAGGTTGAGAAAGTTCAAAGACAGACAGTTCGTTTTGTATTATGGCGAAATAGGGAGACAATGCCACGAATACGATACAAAAAGAGGTGTGGTAATCTTTGCAATAAAGATGTTTTTCGTAGTGGCAGGATCTTCTCACGAAATTTCATTCATGAACTCTCTCCTCAGAATGTGAAAATATTTTGTTGGCAACTACTTACTCAGGGAGAAATCATCATAATAATAATAATAATAAAAAAATAAATCAGAGCTCACACAAGATTTAAGTACTCGTTTTTCCCGTCCGCTGTTCGCGAGTGGAACGGTAGAAAAATAGCTTGTAGGGAGTTCGATGAGCCCTCTGTCAGGCACTTAATTTATGCAGGCTTAAGGAACTTCCGTCTTTAGACTTGCCCATGATTGTTGGCGTATCAAGAACAGTGGTCGTAAATAGGTCCTAACTGAGAGGTACTGGAGACGATTGTTGTGACGTGTCAGTGGTGAGAGCTTGCAAACTTGGAGTGTATTTGTTACAGTATGTGAATGCAACCCCGTCTCAAATAATTTTCGAGCGAACACTGGGAAGACAATTGCATGCAATGGATATGTGGTGTCGGGTACCACACCAGAGGCCATTTGTCGCAGCGACACACACAGCTACGGGTCTTCACTGGACCAACAGCATTGGACAATAGTCGACTGATGGAGTGTAGTGTGAGCCGACGAGTTGCGGCAATGGGTCTTTTTAAATGACGCAACGCGTCGATTGCAGCGATAGCCCAATGAGGCCTTTACACCTGTGCGATTTTCAGTGCACACTAGGCGCATGTGGCCGTTGCACAAAGAGGAAAGGAGGTTCAAGCACCGGTGCGTATTCGCTAGAGTCTCCCCATAACAGACGGGGAGACATTTGCCTCTACTTGTGTGTGTGTGTGTGGGGGGGGGGGGGGGGGAGGGGGGGAGGGGGGGAATCATAGCAGCATGGCGACTAGCTGCAAGGTGCACAGGTGTAATCGCACCTTAACTATCAGTGTATGGAAGATGCAATTGAGGCTGAAAGTGGGCTTCCTCCTCAGATTACTCTGAA
The DNA here is from genome assembly GCF_021461385.2 of Schistocerca piceifrons. NCBI lineage: Eukaryota > Metazoa > Arthropoda > Insecta > Orthoptera > Acrididae > Schistocerca > Schistocerca piceifrons. The sequence continues at coordinate 291,504,761 of NC_060141.1, forward strand.
CTTGTACCACGATGTTTATTAAGTCACTCTCGGTGACCTATTTTTGCTCCTTCTCCTACATCTTCATGATGAATTTTCTGGGGACGTGCTCGTCTTCCAAGATAGCAACAGTCATGCTCAAAGGGCCGTGAGCGTCTTCCAAGATAGCAACAGTCATGCTCAAAGGGCCGTGAGCGTCTTAACTACAAAGAAAGTGTCTAGAACTATCTGGTAGAGTGGGTAAAACTTGGGAATCAACATACCAGAGTCATCAACGAGGGGTTTCACCTTAATAATGGATAATTGGAAACAAAAACGGAGCGTAGAACATCGATTACATACCGCTGTGCTGTGTGCCGTCGGCCATACGGCGACAGTCGGGTTTGTATACCACCACAGTCCGAAACGTCTCCAGACATGTCTTAGTCGGGCGTCGAGGCTCAGTTCCAAGCGGGACTGTTCATTGAAAACTACTCTACTCCAGTGAATGAGATTCCAGGCCTAAAGCGTGTCTGAAGTCGCCCTAGACAGAGGTGGTACACCAGCCTGACTGTCGCCCGCCGTATGGTGCAATAAACAGGAATGTTGGTCGATAGTCAGGTTGGTATCCCACCACTGTTTGGGGCGCCTCCAGTCACGTATTTGCCAGTCCTCGGGGCCCAGTGCAAAGCAAGACAATTCTGCTCTAATGAATAACAGGCTGAAGGTGTGTACGGAGACGCACATGACAGCGGTAGGAAACCGGCCTGACTGTCACCCACCATATGAACCGACAGCCAGGATAGATGGTCAGGGCTGCCATTTCTTTCCGTTGCAGGACCCAACTGGTTGTCATCCATGACACCCTTACTGCCACAGCGGTACATCGACGGTATTCTACGCTCCGTTTTGTTGCCCTTCATGGCAAGCCATCCTAGGATTACATTTCAGCAAGATAATGCCTGCCCGCACACGGTGGGAGTTTCAAACCAGCTCGGGATTTTGGCGACTTAACGTTTCAGTTGGACAGGAGTTGACACAGTATCTCTTAGGAGGAAATCCAGCAACTCTATCATTGCCAAGCCGAATAATTGCTTGCATAAGGGCCAGAGGTGCATCCATGACTTGCTCAATATGTGTACCTCTGTCCCTTGACTAAATCATCCAATTATTTTCTGAAATGGTAATCACTCCTTTGTTTGTACATACACAACTACCGATTTGCGTCCTATACGGATGTGCGGTTTTCTTTTCACCTTAGAATGTGTCTGCCTCCTACTCCAGTCCTTGTGAATGAATTAAAACGCTCCCGCTATTTCAAAAATTTCTCCGAACTGAGTCAGCGAGTTACCGATTTCACACCTCGACTGTCACACCAGCTCTGGTGCCTGGAATGTGATGATTGATTAAAAGTTTTCCTTGTCTTCAGTTCGTTTTGGAACCACTCACAAAGACTTTTCTATTAGATACTCTTCGATCAACGTTACGTGCGTTTCCATGGCCTGTTTGCAATATTTCTAATCAGTATTAAAATCACTTTCAAATAACCCTATTTCGAACTATATGGTGTGCTTTGACTTACTGCTCTATATTCATGAACTAAAATTAAACATTCTATGCCATTTACTGTTTAGCGCCTATATCTACATAGACATCCACAAGCCACCTTTCGGTGTGTGACGGAGGTTACTTTGTCAATTAGTGTCACTTCCCCTTTTTCCGTTGCAATCCCGTTAAGTTTTGCGGGAAGAGCGATTGATTACTGGTAAGCTTCCGTGTAGTCTCGAAACTCTCTAATTTTGTCTTGATGATCTTTTCACGAGATACACGAGGGAAGACGCAATATTTTGATTGACTTTTGGGAACGTGTGCTGTCTGAACTCTGAAAGTAGGCTACACCGTGATGCAGAGCGCCTTTCTTGCAGCGTCTGCCACTGGAGCTGCCTGAGCAGCACCGTGACGCTTTCGCACTGACTAAATGAACCTGTAACGAAACGTGCTGCTCGTCTTTGGATCTTATCTATTTCCTCTATCAGTGGCATCTGATATGGATACCGTACTGATGAGCAATATTGACTTCTCGGTCGCATGAGTGTTTTGTAAGCAACTGTCTCTGTTAATGGACTACATTTCCTTTGGATTCTTCCAATGAATGTGCCTGACTTCTGTCTTACTATCGATTAATTTTATGTTTTCGTTCCGCTTCAAATCGCTCCGTACGCTTGCTCCTAGGCATTTTATGGAAGTAAATGCTTCCAGCGATTTTTTTTTCAAACGTGTAGTCTTACAATCAAGGGTTTTTCTATCTACGTGTTCTCAATATGTTACATTTATTGACGTTGAGGGTCAACTGCTAATCCCTGCGCCAAGCGTCGGTTCTCCGCAGGTCTTCCTGCACTTCACTACATTACTCTAGCGTCGCGATGTCTCTGTATACAACAGCGACTTCAGCGAAAACCTCATGTAAATTTCGACGTTATCTACTAGATCAGGATTGCAAAAAGTAATGGTCCCATAACACTCCTCTGGAGCACGCCCGGAGTTACTTTTACGTCTGAAGACTTTTCTCCTTTCAGGATGACACTCTGTGTTCTGTTTGCTAGAAACTCTAAAATCCAGTCACCCAATTGGTCAGATATTTCATAAGCTCGCATTTTGTCACTAGGAAGCGGCGCAGAACTGTATAAAATGCCTTCCGGAAGGTGAGGAATATAACATATATCTGGGCGCCTGTATCTGGTGCTTGTTGGGTCCCATGGACGAACAAAGCGAGCTAGTTTACACAAGGTCATAGTCTTCGAAAGTCGCGTTGGTTCTTACAGATAATTTTTTCGGTCACTAGAAATATGAATACTGTTAAATATAAATGACTTATTCTAATTTCATCAAAAGACGATGCCGGTGTCAGTGCTTCGGAATACGTTAACGAGCAACAATGTACCTCTTGCTATTAAAGCCGAAATTATTAGAATGTCTCGCCATTATACCCCTGTAGATTTACAATGGTTGCATACAGATATAATTTCATTCTAGTTTTGCCATGGAACAAAAAAAGAGCAATTCAGAAGTCATGAGTATAACCGGCTATAGATAACCGAGGCAGCAAAGGAACTACAGCGCGGATAAGTAACAATTATTTTGTGTAGAGTGCAGATTGACACGTTACATGAAGGCGAGAGTGCCCAGATGAATAGTTTCAGATGTACTGCAGATAAATTCTGTTTCATGAAATTGGTTATGATTGTTACGAAGGAACCGTAAAGTTAGCATTTGATAAAATGTGATGTAATATGTTACCTACTAAACATCAGCTGCAACTCGCGTGGTTTTTTTTTTTTTTTTTGAGGCAACATTAATAGCTCAAGTAAATAAACGCTCCACAAAGGAACATTTCATTTTTTTTCTGTTGCTGCTTCTGAACGGGTCACCGAACAACTACTACCTAAAAATGTCAGAGTATTGTACATAACCAATAGAGCGTGCGTACATCTCCACCGACGCACTAACTGTAAAATCCCTTCTTCAGTATCAGCATGTAAATCAGAGACAGCAATAATTCTCGAAGTTGTTGACTTGTCTCCCCGCGTCTTACTGGCTATGTAGATGGTGTAGTGCACCATTGCATACAACACTTACCAGCAAAATTACACCTTTCATTCCTTTTCTTTTCGAAACTTTTAATTTTCATAATATTTCATACGTTTGTTTTTTTCACGACTCTTGCTCTCACTTCAGAACATTCTACAGCGAAGTTACGACTGTCCGGTTTGTTGACACGTTAAGGCCGAGCTATGACGCATTTGTGCTTCGGTACTCGGGGAGTCAGAGAGGCAGGGGGTCGGAGGAGGTGGTATGGGAGGGATGGTCTGGAGGTATGGGAGGTGGTCATCGGGTCGTGGTCCCTCCCTCTTCCTAAAGAAAAGTTTACGAAAATCGTTCATCTTTTCGATCATGACAGCTTCACAATTTGTCATTCAACTCAAGGAGAAAAAGAAGGCGAGGATTATAAAGAATTGTAAGTGATTTTTAACACAGGATACTAAGAGCCAGCCCACGTGGATGGACTCGGGGCTTGCACGGCTGCAGATAACAAATTCTGCCAGGAGTAGACGCCTATGCGCAAGGGCTGAGCATTCCTGTTGCCTGTAACAAATCCAACAAGTTTCGTGTGATAAGATTAGGCAAAGTGCTAGGCGCTGAGAAAGGTAGGCGGAAAGGGAAAGACTTTCCACTAATCTGTATTACCCACCGTATACACGCTCTCAGACTCGATTACTTGAAATGATTTGTTTTCCATGACGAATGTGAATTATCACTACAAGAACAGAAAGTAATTTCTGGCATTTACATTTTCCTTGTCAGTTTGTATGTCAAAGAATGGTCCGCCGAGATGTGTTCCCTGTCGTCGTGTTAAGTAATGCTACCTGTAAGTGCACATTTCGATTTTACATCATTTTAAACAATTATTATTATTATTACATAAAAACATTTTATGTATTTTACGGTTATTATTGCTTAAATCATAGAATTTCTTGCCATTTTAAAAGTAAGGGTGACGGCAAGTTGTATTTGGAGTGGGATCCTCAGCTGCGCGAAGACCTCGTCACGGAAACGCAGTCCACTTACATTATTGATTATTTCTAAGATTAATCAATTCCTGGTTTAATCCTTTCCATATCTTTGTCTTATGATTCTACCATAATTTTTAATTTACTGACCATTTTCATGTTTTATACAGAAGGTGAATTAGGACCCAAGAAATTCTAGAGGATAGCATGGGTGACAGGTACCATCAATGATTTTTAACCTTCTGTGAAGTCGCATTTTATATACAGTGATCTTCACCCTTTTGTTTATGAGATTTTGAAAGATTAGTAAAATCCAAATAAGTTACAGAGTTGCGAAGCGGTGCGCGCACAACCATGTTTTCTCATACCTGCTCACAAGGAAATAGTGAAAATCACAAATTACGTTCTCTTCTTGTGGTGGTAATTCACGTTCATCACGAAACACGGCGTCATTCACACAGACCGTCAACGGACCGTCACGTTACAATGCGACACGTCGAGGTTTCTCCGTAAGAAAGTTTTCACGGTATCATTGTCTGTTAAAAAAGTTAGTTAAGCTCTTCTCTCCGAACTCATTCATGTTAGAGTGTCTACTTAATCTTCCTTTCAACTTGGATATTTTTTCCGTATAGTGTTCTTACACAACCGAGGTCAGATACCTGAAGGCGAAAAATTATTAAGGTCTTACAATAACAGAATATAGCTGACATCCACAATGTAGTTCCCATTAAATAATATTTCAAGTAAAAATTTCAGTTTTAATGAAGGAGAAAAATACAGTTCCTTATGAACTTACTGGTCACACAAGGGAAAAATATAAATGATACGGTAAACATGCTCCATTTACTTCTTTGCAGTTATTGTTTGAGGTGCTTGTATCAGCAGCAAATAAAGCTCGATGTTTTGAAATATTGTTTCACTTCTCAGCTTTAACAAATAAAATTGATCAAGAACATACTTTATGAATGTTTCCCATTTATAAATGTTGTCGTTGGTACCTCAGTTCCGACGCTATTCTCTATTTATATCACATATGTTGATTCTTAATCTCATTTAGCCATTTGGTGCTGGGCTAAGTGAACTGGCGTGACAAGACAGCCAGTGTACATATGTGCTGATGTGAAGGTGCCGTTACGTGATGCCCAATCATTTCGCTCTTCAAAACTTAGAGCCCATTTATTCCAGGTATCAAGTGGAAATTATTATGGTGTCTACAAAACGCCTATACCAAATCAACAGCACCTATTAACGGAATCTGTCTGTACTACTCTGTAGTAGTTATATAATAATAGTCGGACGCATTATGGACAAACCTGCTGCGTCCCAAGAACGCATGATCACTGTGTCAATGTATGTCGAAAACACAAAATCAGTTCTGCGCATCTGAATGCTCACTCCAGAGATATTCCTACTTTATGATTGCTAGATGCTCTTTGTACTTACAAGTTCCTTGAAGCCATCTTTGTGTGGCATTGTATATGTGGTGTATTCTAACACTACTGCTTCGCTTGTTATACCGGGATGCAGTTTAACCTAGTGACAAGATTTACTTCTGTCACATGGCAGCCAAGCATAACACTACTGCGGTAGTAAATTTGCCAAATATGACCTAAGCTTGCAGTAAATGTTACCCTCTGAGAGGAGTTTAGAAAATTGGACCGAGTTTGCCTAACGTAAAATTGGTATCGAACCTTAATTTCGTGAGAATAGCTGTAGGTAGTTAACAGAAAGAAAATAATTTTTCAAAAAGTAACAGTAACTGATTACTGTTAATTGAAATAGTTATACGGTCGCCATCCTAATTAGGCATATTAATGTAAAAGCATTATTTATATGGAACCTACTTTTACTAATTCAAAACGAACGTTCATTAAATATTGTTCTGTGAACTGCAATGAACACACCCAAATGGATAATTTACACAGTGAATAGCAACAGTTGTCACTTTAGTAGTAAAGCACTCACAAGATTTGCAAATGAGCCCTTTCTCTTGGTTAATTCACTCATTACTTTTGCCTTTAACTAATATAATTGCTCTTCACAATCCACAGAAGACCAGATAGCACATGATAATAGTGAAGTACAATTAATACACACATTCACTATACAAAAGCAGTAATGAGACACAGCATACAAACCTTCTACCTCTGCTTAAAGTAATCACTTCAAAATCTATTAACCAGAAACCTACTAATCTGATTTATCCTTTTTATTATGATGGAAAAGAAATGTGGTCCCGTAAACTATCCCTTTCATTGTAACAACAAAACTAAACACATTTTCAAAATTATGTAAGATTAAGGTAGAATTGGATTACTCTTTCATTTGAGACCATTAATTTTGTACTATTTTAACACTCTTTACGCAGACAAAATCTCTACAAAATCGGAGATAATCTCCAGTAAACTTACTTCAAACAACCTCAAGACAAAGTGTATTTGATACCACTTGTGAAGCAAGTAGTTTTTGGAAACAACTTTAAAGCAACAAACATTAGAACGCTTTTGTTTTCCAAGTAATGTTCTTTCCTAAACTGATATTCAAGTTCATTTTCTAGTTAAGTTTCAAAATACTGAGACATATAGTCTCTTTTATATGTGTGAAAAACAGGTAAAATTTACCCTGCACATTAAGAGTACAGGCAGAACTTTGCCACACATCAATAAAATGCACTGTAAAACTGTTAATGCTTTTTATGCAAAGGACACTCTCGGATTTCATCACTTAAAGGAGATGATCCTACTTAGATAAGTACATAGGATGGACGCATTGTTCTAACACATTATTATTATTTATATTATTATTATATCACTATAGTATTATATTTTCACAGAACCAAACACATTACTGGTTCATTCAGTAATACAGTTCTAACCTTTCATGTGTGTGACGAAGTGGTTGCACTATCGTGGTGGTGGCTAGGTGGTCTTTCCATTGGGAATAATTAGCTCTATTCACTTCTTCTTGGCGTTGTTATTACCATTTTTAGAGCTTTTACCAAATCGAGAGCACCAATTTACAGCAGCATTTTAAATCCGAGGTCATTCCATTCCAACTACAGTCCTGTAAGTATCACTCTGCACCTGCGCTGTTTAGTCGTCAATTACTTCTACCGACTGACTACTGTGCTCTGACTTGCCGCCCAGACTGAGTGCCACATCCCCCTTTTCCTAGCGCGCCAACTCGCTTCCGTTGCAGAACGGAACTACTTTGGGCTTCTCTTTATACAATACGAAGTCCCTATGTATGAACTAGTAGTTGCCAGCAAACATATTTTTAAAAATCTCATTATTCAAACATTTTAAGAAGTCAACACAAATATACATAATTAAATACCACTTCCCTCCAAATAATACAAAAAACTTGCAAAGAGTAAACATGTCACACTGCCTTTCCACTTCTTTACGGTAGATCAGAGACATTTTATAATAAAGAATATACACTTGACACTATGCAGAATTAATCAGTACAAGTTACTAACAATATTGATTGCAGTGTTACGGTATTACCACAGGGCCAGTGACTACAGGAGATGTTCTATTTTAGTTATTTTACTTTCACATTTATATTTACGTTCAATCTTCAAAGACCTCCATACAACCATGTTCTGATAGAGGTTAGCGTTTGTTTTTCTTCACTAGACGCTACCACAGGTGGCACAACAAATTGATGCCATATTAATAGACACAAATACACTTGATTTGGGGGATATAAACCTTTTAAACGCATTGTAGAAGTGAATAAAAAGTGTCTGCAAACAGTAAACTTGTTGTTCGATCTGATATCAATATCAATGGCAGTCGTAGTAAACCGTAACCCAAAATGTTTGCATGTAAAAAAAATACTTTGATATAGCCTGTAGATTGTGCAATTAATTCAAAAATGCAAATACCACAATCAACTGGAAATTTATAGTGACTGACATTAACATAGTGTCTCAGCTGGACAGTATAATAAATCCACCATTTCACAAATATCGATCTTAAAAATAAGTGGCTATATTAAGCGGTACCCACTGTCATGTCTAAACAAATTTCACTGCAACATGCAGTATGTGCAGAAAATCTGTCGCTTTTTTTATTGCTAGAGTGGACGTGTTCTTGCACCAAGATAACCGACTTGTGGAGTCTATCCTTCAGATAGTGTATATCTAATATCTGCTGAAGGAGCCAGCTACCAACGTCACCAGAGCTTGTTCACTCAGATTTTTGTATGCTGGAATGTATGAAGTGCAAATGCTACAGAGAAAATGAAACACAACAATCGCTGGAACTATGAACAGTTTATATAATATTAAGTTCATCCATGATGGATATCGTTGAACTCGTGACCGTGTATTAAGGGGAATAGAAAGGAAAACAATTTTTTTTACATTTTCGGATTTTTATCTCATTATAAAATTTGCAATTATCCGAATAAAATGACATATATATAGCTTATAAACTCACATGGAAAGTATATTATTTTAATTTTTTAAGTATAATCTAGACTGGTTGAAAATGTTAAAATTTTTACGTGCATTACCTTTATAACAAAGCAATGCACAGCCTTCTATACAAAAAATTACCGATTTTATTAGTAAAATCGGTAATTTTTTGTATAGAAGGCTGTGCATTGCTGTGTTATAAAGGTTAAATTACGTGTTTGTACTGGTAACACTGTCAGAAACAGTATCGTATCGTTTCATAGCATAAACATGCACTGTATGTCGAAGTGCTAACGTTTTTCCGAGGAAAAGCGTCGCATAGATCGGTAAATCTCTCAAAAAGTAAAGTATGATGACAAAACTAAGTGTTTTTAAAAAACATGGGTTTCAATATAATAGATTTTCGAATAAAGGGAAACACTGTGTTCAACATGTGGCGTGTGAAGTTACAGACAATGTAATACCGGCAAATTCGTCAGTATCTACAGAAACACCCATTAGTGCTTCGAAGATTAAAATAAAACGTTATGGTACACAGTTTTCTCAGAATGAAAGTGATGTAAATGGTAGGTTAGGTTATATTCTGATAGATTTACACATCCTAACAAGGGTGTTAGGTGAATGTGTGTGTTGTAAAATATGAGGGGGGCCAATAAGTTTACATGAAGACAGTGAGGTATCAAATGGACTAGTCAGGAAACTTATCATTAATTGTGGCAATTGTAAATACATTCATTCATTTTGGAATTCTGATAAGTGTAAAGATAATTATTTTGAAGTCAATGTTAGGTAGTTTTATGGATTGAGAGCTATTGGCAAAGGACATTCTGCAGCAGAAAAAATGTCTGCCGTGATGTATGTGCCACACCCACCTTGTAAAATCGACAATTATGCAGGCTTTATTGGAGCTGCCGTGGAATCTGTGCATGTGAGTCAAAGAAGCTGTTGAAAAAAATGACGGTATGGCTGACATACCAGTAGTTTTTGATGGCACTTGGCAGAAGCGCTGCTACATTCTAAGAATTCTGTTGCATTGGTGACCGGTGTGGATACTGGAAAGGTAATAGATTTCCACATTTTAACCAAACATTGTTATAAGTATAAATCAGGGAATGAAGAAGGGCATATCTGTGTCAGAAATTATGAAGGAACAAACGGTGGTACGGAGGCCTGCAGCTATTGAAATTTTTAGTCGGTCTGTGAACGAAAGGGGAATGTGTTACACTAAGTTCGTAGGTAATGGAGACTCAATGGCATATAACAGTGCAGTAGCCGCTCAGCGTCATGGTGAGGAGATTATCGCAAAACTGGAATGTGTTAGTCATGTCGAGGAGAGGATGGACACCAGGTTGAGGAAGTTGAAAAAAAAGTCTCAGGGACAAGAAACTCTCTGATGGTAAAACCATAAGAGGCAGGGTGAAAGACAAAATGGTTGATGAACTACAGCAGTATTATGGGATTACCTTTAGAAATAATACTGAGGATTTGTTGAAAATGGGCTGCCTTCTTCCACAGATTGTCAACTGATGAAAAAAATCTTTGCCCTCTTGGACCTGACTTATGGTGCAATTACTGCGATGCCCAGTATTCAAATAGTTCACACAGCCATAAACATTCCATCACAGCAGCAGTCACTGATAACATAACACCTATATACAGAGATCTGGTAAATCGTGAATTACTGAAGAAGTGCCTGCATGGTCAGAATCAAAATCTCAATGAGTCACTCAATAATTTTATATGGACTCGCTTACCAAAAAAATGTTTTTGTTCGAATGAAGACACTAAAGAGAGGGGGCAGTGATGCTGTTATTACTTTTAATGATGGCAACATTGGTAGGGTGAAGGTACTACAGCATATGGGAATTAATCCTGGAGCAAACTGCATCAGAGAACTTGAACGGATGAACAAGGTTCGCATTGATAAAGCAGAGTATGCAGCACAGTTTGCCACTAAGGAGTGCAGAAAGAAGAAAAGAAGAAAAAACTTGGAAAAAGATCAAGAGGGTTATCTACAGTATGACGCAGAGTGCTTCTGAGTGACTAAAAACAAAAAAAAAGAATATATTTAGGTACAGCCTTTTGAAGCTTTAGAAGCCGTTCCAGAAAATTTACGTTTTCTGTTGCATTTTTCCTAAATCGCAGAAACCACTTCGAGTAGAGTATTCAAATTTTCAGGGAGTAATAACATACATATCCTGAATCTACTGAACTAAAAGAAGAACATAATGTTATGTGTAATTAAAATTATTCAGGATAACGTACAAAAAAGCACACAAATTTAAAAAATGTATTTCCGTAAACAGTGGCTGAAATACAATTATTGTAGTTCAGTAGACGTAGAACATAGAGGTTAATGTCCTGTCAAAGATGAATGTCAGTGGCTACAGTGGTTCGTGAAATACAGGGAAGCCAAGTCACTAAATTTAACATTGTCAATATAGGGCGTTCCAACTCCCCTTAAGTGAATATAAATGGAGATTACTACGATCTCTCACTAATGAAATATTTGTTTCCATAAACTAATCCTCAAACATTCTCAGGCTCATATTCGGATGAGGCTTGCAGAGGCTAATTATTTATGTGATGCTGCGTACTGGCTGTGTCTCGAAATCTGGCAGAAAACCCAAAGAGATTCTGGTAGTACGTAAAGCACACCAGTGACAAGACGCAATCAATACCTTCACTGCGCGATAACAACGGTGAAGTCACTGATGACAGTGCCACTAAAGCATAGTTATTAAACACGGTTTTTCAAAACTCCTTCACCAAAGAAGACGAAGTAAATATTCCTGAACTCCAATCAGGAACAACTGCCAAGATGAGAAACATAGCAGATATCCTCGGTGTAGGAAAGAAGCTTAAATCACATAATAAAGGCGATGCCTCCGGTCCAGATTGTATACCAGTCAGGTTCCTCTCAGAGTATGCTCATAAAATAGCTCCATGTTTAGAGATTATATACAACCACTCGCTCACAGAAAAATCCGTACCTAGACTGGAAAGTTGCTCAAGGCACACCAATACCCAAAACGGGAAGTAGGAGTAATCCGCTGAATTACAGGCCTATATCACTAACGTCGATCTGCAGTAGGGTTTTAGAACATATACTGTATTCGAACACTGTAAAGTACCTCGAAGAAAACGATTTATTGACATATAGCACTGATTCAGAAAATATTGTTCATGCGAAACACAAGTAGTTCATTATGCTCATGAAGTAATGAGAGCTATCGACAGGGGATGTCAAATTGATTCCATATCTTTTAGATTTCCAGAAGGCAATCGACACCGTTCCTCACAAGCGTCTTCTAACCAAACAGCGTGCCTATGGAGTATCGCCTCATCTGTACGACTGGATTCGTGATTTCCAATCAGAACGTCACACTTCGTAGTAATAGACAGAAAGTCATCGAGTAAAACAAAAGCAATATCCGGCGTTCCCCAAGGAAGTGTTAAAGGCCCTCAATTGTTCCTGATATATATTAACGACATAGGAGATAATCTGAGTAGCCGTCTTAAATTGTTTGCATATGATGCTGTCATTTACCGTCATCAGATGACCAAAACGAATTGCAAAATGATTTAGGTAAGATATCTGCATGGTGCGAAAAGTGGCAACTGACCCTGAATACAGAAAAGTGTGTAGTTATTTACGTGAGTACTAAAATTCGATTACGCGATAAGTCACACAAATCTGAAGGCTGTCAATTCAACTAAGAGCTTAGGGATTACAATCACAAATAACCTAAATTGGAATAATCACATAGATAATGTTGTGGGTGGAGCAAACCAAAGACTGCGATTCATTGCCAGAACACTTGAGAAGGTCCAACAGGTCTACTAAAGAGACTGCTTACACCATGCTTGTCCGCCCTATTGTGGGGTATTGCTGTGCGGTGTGGGATCCGCATCAGGTGGGACTAACAGATGACATCGAAAAAATACGGAGAATGGCAGGTCGTTTTGTATTATCGTGAAATACGGGAGATAGTGCCACAGACCGGGTTAGATTCCCGGCGGGGTCAGGGATTTTCTCTGCCTCGTGATGACTGGGTGTTGTGTGCTGTCCTTAGGTTAGTTAGGTTTAAGTAGTTCTAAGTTCTAGGGGACTGAAGACCATAGCTGTTAAGTCCCATAGCGCTCAGAGCCAGTGCCACAGACATGGTACACGAATTGGAGTGGCAATCTTTAAAACAAAGGCGTTTTTCCTTGCGAAGTGATCTTCTCATGAAATTTCATTCGCCAGTTTTCTCCTCCGATTGCGGAAACATGCTGTTGGCACCCAGCTACATACGGAGAATTGATCATCAGGATAAAATAAGAGAAATCAGGGCTCGCACAGAAAAATTTAAGTGCTCGTTTTTCCCGCGCACAGTTAGAGAGTGGAACGGTAGACAGGCAGCTTGAAGGTGCTTCATTGAAACGTCTGCTAGGCACTTTATTGTGAATATCAGACTAATCACGTAGATGTAGAAAATGCGACACACTTTAATTCATCGCCATGAGTGAAAGTTATACGACTAATTGTATCGAATCGAATTTCTGGAGGTACTGCAGGAGTGAGAACGACATTTGCAGATAATGTTCATGTGACAACTTCAAGTTTTGGCAACCAAAGTGGAAGCTACCTAGTGGATTTTAGCTACAATATCGTCAGTAGTAATGTAGTAGGCAAAGAAATTTGTTTCCGACACAATTCGCTATACATCTATCACTCATGGCGATAAATTAAGCGTATCATTCCTTCTCGTCACAAGGCCAGTACCCACTATCACGATACGAAAATAAGTCTGTATCTTCTTAAAGAATATGATTACGAGCTTAGAAAAGTTCGAAAGCTAGTTCATGAAAATAAACAATTCATGGGTGACCGATCGCAGATAACTGTATTAACATCAGTCTCATAAGAGTACCTCAGAAGTCCTCAGATCCTACCTGGACTCTTGGAAAGAGAGATGAGAAGTTTGTTGGATAAATTGGTGCGGTTTTTGGAAATTTATACTTTTGTACGTTTCTGTATCAACAACTTTCTTTAGAAGTAATTCCAGTGCTCTTGACATTATTTGTGCCAGTTTCGTTACTTATAATATCTAAACATTTGTAATTCTACAACCACAGAAAATTATTCACAAATTTATATGATACCATATCTGTCTATGCCCCTCCCTACTGAAACGTTTCCATACCTCCAGAAACACTGTACCAGACTACAAATTGTCCAGTAAAAGACTCTGGGCAACCAGTAATCATTTCTTTGTTGTGGCATACTACTAATCTTTATGGCAATACAAACCCACTTAAATTACGACGGCATCGTTGCACCCTATTTCTTCTTTTAGTAGTTTTCCCCGCTATGAAACTTCACTCCAAAAACGCTTCCGACACAGCGGGACGGCAGGTGGAGCGGTACAGGCTTTCACAATGCTCTGCAGACCGAAACAACCGTTTCCACTAACGAAGTTAGCTTATGAGAAGCTCGCCCGTACGTGAGCTAATTACAAGCTGTCCCGGCTGCCCGGCACGTAGCGCGGGCAATACACCGCCTCCGTGGCGATGCGGTCCGCGTTGGGGACGGCGCTGGACCGCCGCTCTGTCGTTATTTAGGTCGCTACCCTCCGACCTGCAGTCTGTTGGGTTAACGCTCCAATACCCTCCTGCCGTATACTGGTCGCTTTAACTCCACAGTGGTCGTAGCCCATCTAGTGCCAGGGTTTGCATTGATTTACATTCCTCTGTTTCTACTCAGGCATAACCTACCAAAATATGTTTCGCGTTCATCTTGCAAATGTTTCCCTTAGCGTTGTAAAAGGATCATATGAAAGTATATTCACATGAAAGTATTATTAAAACATAACCGTTTCAAATTTGTTGATGCTTGTTATAGGAAACGTCGAAGCAACGAACTTAGTTAATGACCAGCTATAATTTTAGTTTATTCTTTCCTATGAATGGAAAAGCAAATATTTTCATGTTTTTGTGAGGAGGTTGCTCTTCGAAATGGAAATTTCCTAAAAAACTCCACTAAATGATACCACATTCCTTTGCTTACTGCTGTGATTTACATAAAAATGTAAACACTGATGCACGTTCAGCGACAGTGTAGTTGACGATATAGAAAACAATAATGGAAGACAGAGATTCTTGAAGAACAGAAGATTTAAGTACCAAACCTCAGAAAGAAAGCAGTGTGTCCCACCTGCGCCATATATTAACACTGCTTTATTAACCTTACTATATGACTTATAGCAAACTCATTTAATAAATGGAGTCATGGGCAGTGATGTTAATAATTTCAAGTCTTACTCTACAGGTATCCGATAACAGTCGAAACGAGTGCCTGATAGTCATTCCATAACATCATCTCTGAAATACACAGAGTGTTAAACTACCTTGCATACCGTACACAGCTGATATCTTCGTATTAGTCTCTTCAGCTGAAACCCTGATAAAGAGGTTACACGCTATTAGAAACTGCACAGCTTCACAGCAGTCTCTGTAGCGAAGCTACACATAAAGACCAAGCTGTTAAGCTTTAGAGGAAAACTGACCTCACATAAATCTCTTGATCTGCACCTTACATCCATCTTTATGACCATTAAAATTTCTGCACCAAGAAGAAATTCAGATGATAAACGGGTATTCATTGGACAAATATATTATACTAGAACTGACATGTGATTACGTTTTCACGCAATTTGGTTGCATAGATCCTGAGAAATCAGTACCTACAACAACCACCTCAGGCCGTAATAACGGCCTTGATACCCCTGGGCATTGACTCAAATAGAGCTTGGATGGCGTTTACAGGTACAGCTGCCCATGCAGCTTCAACACGATACCACAGTTCATCAAGAGTAATGACTGGCATATTGTGACGAGCCAGTTGCTCGGCCACCATTGACCAGACGTTTTCAGTTGGTGAGAGATCTGGAGAATGTGTTGGCCAGGGCAGCAGTCGAACATTTTCTGTATCCAGAAAGGCCCGTACAGGACCTGCAACATGCGGTGGCGCACTATCCTGCTGAAATGTGGGGTTTCGCAGGGATCGAATTAAGGGTAGAGCCACGGGTCGTAACACATCTGAAATGTAACGTCCACTGTTCAAAGTGCCGTCAATGCGAACAAGAGGTGACAGAGACGTGGAACCAATGACACCCCATACCATCACGCCGGGTGATACGCCAGTATGGCGATGACGAATACACGCTTCTAATGTGCGTTCACAGCGATGTCGAGAAATACGGATGCGACCATCATGATGCTGTCAACAGAACCTGGATTCATCCGGAAATATGACGTTTTGTTATACACGCACCCAGGTTTGTCGTTGAGTACACCATCGCAGTCGCTCCTGTATGTGATGCAGCGTCAAGGCTAACCGCAGTCATGGTCTCCGAGCTGATGGTCCATGCTGCTGCAAACGTCGTCAACCTGTTCGTGCAGATGGTTGTCGTCTTGCAAACGTCCCCATCTGTTGACTCAGGGATCGAGACGTAGCTGCACGATCCGCTGGAGCCATGCAGATAAGATACCTGTCATCTGTCATCTCGACTGCTAGTGATACGAGGCCGTTGTGATCCAGCACGGCGTTCCGTATTATCTTCCTGAACCCACCGATTCCATATTCTGCTAACAGTCAGTGGGCCTCGACCAACGCGAGCAGCAATGTCGCGATACGCTACAATCCGATCTTTATCAAAGTCGGAAAAGTGATAGTACGCATTTCTCCTCTTACACGAGGTATCACAACAACGTTTCACCAGGCAACGCCGGTCAAATGCTGTTTGTGTATGAGAAATCGGTTGGAAACTTTCCTCATGTCAGCACGTTGTAGGTGTCGTCATCGGCGCCAGCCTTGTGTGAATGCTCTGAAAAGCTAATCATTTGCATATAACAGCATCTTCTTTCTGTCGGTTAAATTTCGTGTCTGTAGCACGTCATGTTCCTGGTATAGCAATTTTAATGGCCAGTAGTGTATTAGCTATCTTCAGCTACGTTTTTCGGAATGGATCCTATAATGGTGCTTTCCGACTGTTGTTGTCTAATATTGGTTGTTTGGCTACCGGACCTTTGAATTTAGTGGTCTGCGCCGCTAGTGTTGTGTTAGTTGTCACAGTGCCCCTAACTTCACACTTAAGTGTCACCAAACTACAGTTACGATATAAGTCTTTGAGACATCTGCAGGCTGATGACCATAGATGCTAAGTTCCATAGTGCTCAGAGCCATTTGCTCAGACATCTGCAGTAGAATTCTAAAGAATGTTTTGCCAGAAGAGTTTGTATTTGAATAGTTAGTAACCGTAAATCAGAGTGAGGTAAACGCAGCATTCAAGTGTACTGAAAAGTTTGTCTTCACATCCAATGATCAGCTGCCATATCTACCATATTCAAACGTAGAGATCGTAGTCTTTCAGAAGACTTACATTGAAGTTGCTGTATCGACTGGTAGGACATACATTTTGTCGGAAACGTTGTTACGTGCAGTGACCGTATACATTTCAACTTTTATGTCACAGTTACTAAGTCTGTTTGGAAGTTTTCAGATAAACGATTTCTGATAAATCTGCTAGAATAACAATTTGATACGAAGATGTACATGAGACGATTCCACGAGATTGTTTCCAGCAATACGCTAATTTCACTCTAAAAACTGAGTTCTCTAGTTCCTCTTACTGGATCGTGTTTCAAGTCAGATCTTCAAATTTCCATTTGCATATACAAGAAGTTCTTGCTACAAGAAGAATGTTCCTGTTACAAGTTACACTAAGATTGACAGTACATGTTGACAACAGGGACCCCTCTTACGTATGTGATATTTAATGTATCCTGTTTAAATGTTGAGAAATCAAATGTTTGCTGGTGTAGCGAGGTAGTAGTGTATCCAGCTATATTTGTGGATATGTCACACAAGATTTCCATGGAAGCAGGTAAGGGAGACCATTGTTCAAAATCTCTGTCTGCATCTATATCTACATACATACTCCGCAAGTAGAGGGTATTTTGTTAACCACTGTCTCTTCGCCATTTTCCTGTTCCAGTTGCGTATGAGTGCGGCAAGTGCGATTACTTGTAAGCTTCCGCGTGGACTCGAAACTCTCTACTATTTACTAATCTGCTCAAAGCATTTTGCGTAAATTTCAGTGCATATCTTTGCATTAAACGACCTTCTCGTGTAGTTTTCCGACGCCAGAAACACCACGTCTCGTGACCCAGTTTCTATTTGGTGACCATTGGATCAGTGTTTGAATGGTGTGGCGGCATTTGCAGAGTCGAGAGGACCCACCTGTAGCTGTAAGAGTTTGCCTAACACACTAATTAATTTACTTGTTTTTTTTTCAGACGTACTGAACAATGTGCGAAGAAGTAAATTTACTGTATTGACTAGTGTTTACTAACCTACTCCAGCATTTTTGTGTAAATTTTAGTGCATTATAATGGTCTTGGGCAACTTTTTTTGGATAGTATAGACTAACAGTAGCGTAGTAGATCCCACCAAGAGAATTCTTGGGTTACTGTTACACTACTTGTGATAGAGACAAAAACTGGTCAGACACGGATAGGGACTTCTCCGTTGTGTATGGATGCAGGTAGAATTGGTCACAGTCCGTAAACAGCTGGAAGTCGTGCGGCCACCGATGACAGGCTGCAGTCATGCGGAGTGGCCGAATTTGGGGCACCATCCCACGGATTACGCAGCCCCTCCCGACGGAGGTTAGAGTCCTCCCTCGAGCATAGGTGTGTTTGTTGTTCTTAGCATAGTAAGTCTAGGGACCGATGTCCTCAGCAGTCTGGTCCCTTAGGAACTCTCACACTTTTGAACACGCTGCAGGCAGCTACCCTGGACTGGGGGTGGGGCATCTGAAAGGAATGCTTTGGTACCTCTGGAGCCTATAGCGCAGCCTGTAAGCCCTGTCGCCGCCGCAGCTTCCGATTCGCTCGTCCCTGTCGGTCGACACTTGCCTCACGGTGATTGGTGAACAGTGGCAGGATCGAGAGCTCTGGCCGGAAGGCAAAAGTGGGTGCTGTCCCCTTACATCTCAAAAACAGGTCTGTGGTAATGCACCCCCCCCCCCCCTCCCTCTCAAAGTATATTTGAATCGGCACAGGGTGACTAGCCTGTTGGGACCATGGCCGATCTTCCTGAGAGGTCTGGATAAGCGCAGAGGGTGGGACTGCTTGTCATTGGGAGTTGACGGCACCCCTAAGGGAAACAGCGGGGAGGTCCGGAAAAAAGGCCAGTGCCCTCTATGTTTGTTTGTTGGAGAAAGCTCTGCCGGCAGCGATTGAGCATACTGTGTGCACGTGGCTGAAAAACGATGCTCACGCCGACACAAATGACGCCTGCTGCCAGGGCTCAAGAGCAATCCTCGGCTTCTACAGGCAAATGGCTGGTTCGGTGAAGACAGCTATACTCGCTAGCAGATTGGAGACAGAGCTATCGTTTTGCAGCATCAATACCAGAACCGATCGCAGTGCTCTAGTTTGGAGCCGGGTGGAGACCATAAATTAGAAGATCTAACGGTTCTGTGGCATCTTGGCTGCAGGTTCATCGACCTCCGCTGTTGAGTATAGTTATGTCCGAAAATTATCTTCATCAGTTAATCAGAGACCGACGTGACAATAACGTCTAAAACTTTCTGGTGACAAAAAGACCCGAGCTTTTCCGCTCGATTAGCGTTGAACAGAGTGTCAGTGCTAATACACCTGTTCATCACTGAATAGAGAAGTACAAAGAAGTACAAAGAAAGTCAGGGGAACCTTTTTGATTAGAAAGAGCGAAAAGAGGCAGGTCTCAGGTTAAATGACAGGTCACCACGAACATTTCTTCTCGAGCACTAACAATGTTGAACACCAATGAACAATGGAAGGTAACCTAATATTAGATGTTTAAGAGCATCATACAATACGTTTCAGACAGGTAAGTGCCGAGCAAAATTCTTAGTAATAGAAACGACCAATTGTGGTTCGACAAACGTGTTACAAGCTGCTACAAAACAAAAAAGAGCTTCACTGCAAATTTAAAAGTACATCAAGCCTCACAGACAAATAAAATCTAAACCAAGTCAAAATTAACGTAGCGAGGGCCTCATGTGAAGTGTTCACCTGATACGAACGTATCCTTCTGTCTACCGAATTGACAGAAATTCCTAAGAAGCTCTGGTCTTACGTTAAATCATTAAACGAATTGAACCCATCTGCACAGACAATCTGTGACCATAATGGTGCTGAAATAGCGGATGACACAGGAAACACCGAAATACTAAACGTCATTTTCCAAAATGGTTCCACAGAGGAAGATTGTACTGTAGTTCCTCCTTCAGTACGCTGTACGAACGACAAAGTGACACGTATCGAAGTAAGTGACACAGGGATAGAAATGCAACTGAAATCACTCAACGGAGGAATGTTCAGTAGACCTGATGGCTTGTCAGTTCGAATATACACACAGCATGTGAAAGAACTTACCCCTATTCTAACAGTAATGTGTCGTAGGTCTCTATAGGACCAATGCTGGTCTGCTCGTGTTAATCGGGCAGAATCAGTCCTCATTATGAACCCTTAGGCTTATTCATAAAATTTCCAAGGAGAAGTCAAGGACTGAGGGTATCAGTAGCGCAGGGTGAATCCTGGCTATCATCGCTGACGTTAGCGTTTTCTGGTGTCAGGGTTCCAGGAATGCCACGGAGGTCAGCACGTTCCAGTTGTAACGTAGCAAATTATTACGAGTTGTCATCTTGGATTGAAAGCATAGCTTGCCGTGGGGTCGGGAGGAGAGCTTATTTTGCTTCTCACGCTGGCACAGCTGATTTTGTCAACTGGGCTGAGCGAGCAGGCTGTCTGTCTAACGCTGCGTGCAATACGTGACATATATACTCTATGAATATGAAGAAGGTCTATGACATTTTTAATCGATATTTTTCAAACTCTGTATAGCAAATGCAATGGATAACACAACCATACTGTTAAAATTTCAAATCAATTACTTTAGTACTTTCGGAGACATAAATTTTTACCTAAAACACATCATGACAGTGCTGGCATTGTGAAACGGAGTTAGGGACTGTAATTCATTCATCTATAGTATCAACAGAAGCTACATCCAAGAGAATAGGTTAACATAACATAGCTGTCTGGGATTTTCTAGAGTTTCATTACCACAGATTTCTGACTTTCGAAAATTATTATTTCATTGTGTTTTGGTTGTGTGTTTTCGAGAGACTGAGAGAGTGAATGGAGGACACACGTAAAGTGTGAGTGTGGTATGTTATTAAGACTATGTAAGTATATGCGTGAGAAAGTTGTTGTGCAATAGGGGACTTTGTGTCATATGTCTGTGAACTTGATTTTGTTTTTAAAGGCAACCAGAAGCGGCGTTGAGTATTAAATTTATTAGTAATTTATTTTGGGGTAAGGAATCATACTTTGTTTTTATTAAACTTTATTTAGTTTCGGAATTACGAGATTTCTGGTCTAAATTACTTGTCGTAATCTGATTGGTTGACAGAAATACTGCGACTGTAGAAGTGCTCGAGATGATCTGATTGGCTGCTTAACATACTAGTCAATAGTAATTCAGCGTTTGAGTCGGGCTTTGTGCCTCAGATCTACGAGTGGAGTGAGTCTCTCGGGAGCTGTCTTCTCGTAGATACCTACATTAAATCACGCTGATCAGATTTGTACCAAAATGAAGAAATTCGCGCTTTTCATCGGCTATCGTGTCGTTGACGAAGAGCGACTACAGCATTGGGTATTGTGTGAAGGTCTGAGATTTTTCAGTGGTTTATTTAAGGAAATATTCGCGTATGAACATTTCACGTCGTTCACAAACTCCGTGTGGTGTGTTTCGTGCAGATTGCGATACTTTATGGCGAGCAGTTCTTTACAAGAAGCCTACTTAACGACTGAATGTGTAAACTCGCAGTTAGTCGCGGGTCAGTGACTGTTTATGACGTTCAGAACATCGGGTCGCACTAAATATCTTGTGGCTCCTTTCGGGTGTGAGCTTTTAACAGAGACCGTCAGTAATACAACATAATTGACTTCTGGATATTAAGTAGGGACTTTATAGCGATTTTCTGTAGTGTGAAGACAATAAACCAACTTACAGGAAATTTTAGACATTTTTCAAACGAGCCATGCGACAATCCGGAAGGCCCATAGTTTGTATAACTTTCAGCTGCTGTCCATGGACTGGAGTTATGCGGCCTTTGCGTCGTAGGTGCTCAGTCGCATTTTCTTCAACGTTGCTTTGTCGGCTAAACCAGTATCCACCATCGCAGAGTGAATGGGCAGACGACCTGAAACCTGGCTGTTTAATGGATAGTGAGAGAACAGCCTTTCACGTCGCACAGTGCCAGCTTTTCTAGTGCTGACGCAGTTTTACTTATACTCGAAGTGTCTGTTTCATTCTCGTTCAGTTGCAATTCTCAGAGTCATCATGCTCTCAGCCAGTAGTTGGAGGGGCCCACTGGTTTCTCTCTCTGCTCTGTTGTGGATCGGGGTGTGGACATTTGTTATAAATTAATTTTTATAATTGTTACAACTAGACGCAAAATCTCGGTACAATGGAATTCATTACTGTGGAATTTATGGTCAGATTCCATTGTTATCTGTGGGAAATGGACCATCCGATTACCAACAAAAACTGCCACAAGTACCTTCGTAATAGGCTTGGTCTTCTGAGTTATATGTCAAGGAACGCTTTGAGACTTATTCCCATGTGTCAGTTTCAGACTCTTAAAATCATATTACGTCACATTAACTGAGAAATACATTAACTAGTACAAGTTTATATGCCAACTAGCTCTGCAGATGAAGAAATTGATGAAATGTATGATGAGATAAAAGATATTATTCAGGTAGTGAAGGAAAATGAAAATCTAATAGTCATGGGTGACTGGAATTCGGTAGTAGGAAAAGGGAGAGAAGGAAACGTAGTAGGTGAATATGGATTGGGTGTAAGAAATGAAAGAGAAAGCCGCCTGGTAGAATTTTGCGCAGAGCATAACTTAACCATAGCTAACACTTGGTTCAAGAATCATAAAAGAAGGCTGTATACATAGAAGAATCCTGGAGATACTACAAGGTATCAGATAGATTATGTAATGGTAAGACAGAGATTTTGGAACCAGGTTTAAAATTGCAAGACATTTCCAGGGGCAGATGTGGACACTGACCACAATCTATTGGTTATGAACTGTAGATTAAAACTGAAGAAACTGCAAAAAGATGGGAATTTAAGGACATGAGACCTGGATAATCTGACTAAACTAGAGGTTGTACAGAGTTTCAGGGAGAGAATAAGGGAACAATTGACAGGGAGGGGGGGTAATAAATACAGTAGAAGAAGAATGGGTAGATTTGAGGGATGAAGTAGTGAAAGCAGCAGAGGATCAAGTAGGTAAAAAGACGAGGGCTAGTAGAAATCCTGGGGTAACAGAAGAAATACTGAATTTAATTGATGAAACGAGAAAATATTAAAATGCAGTAAATGAAGCAGGCAAAAAGGTATACAAACGTCTCAAAAATGAGATCGACAGGAAGTGCAAAGTGGCTAAGCAGGGATGGCTAGAGGATAAATGTAAGTATATGGAGGCTTATCTCACTAGGGGTAAGACAGATACTGCCTACAGGAAAATGAAAGAGACCTTTGGAGAAGAGAGAACCACTTGTATGAACATCAAGAGCTCAGATGGAAACCCAGTTCTAAGCAAAGAAGGGAAAGCAGAAAGGTGGAAGGAGTATATAGGGTCTATACAAGGGCGATGTACTTCGGGATAATATAGCGGAAATGGAAGAGGATGTAGATGACGATGAAATGGAATGATACTGCGTGAAGAGCTTGACAGAGCACTGAAAGACCTAAGCCGAAACAAGACCCCGGGAATAGATAACATTCCATTAGAACTACTGATAATCTTGGGAGAGTCAGCCCTGACAAAACTCTACCATCTGGTGAGCAAGATGTATTAGACAGGCGAAATACCCTCAGACTTCAAGAAGAATATAATAATTACAATCCCAAAGAAAGCAGGTGTTGACAGATGTGAGAACTACAGAACTATCAGTTTAATAAGTCACAGCTGCAAAATACTAACACGAATTCATTACAGACGAATGCAAAAACTGGTAAAAGCCGACCTTGGGGAAGATCAGTTTGGATTCCGTAGAAATGTTGGAACACGTGAGGCAATACTGACCCTACGACTTATCTTAGAAAGTAGATTAAGGAAAGGTGAACCTACGTTTCTACCATTTGTAGACTTAGAGAAATCTTTTAACAATGGTGACTGGAATGCTCTTTCAAATTCTGAAGGTGGCAGGGGTAAAATGCAATTTGTACAGATCCCAGATGGCAGTTACAAGAGTCGAGGGTCATGAAAGGGAAGCAGTGGTTGGGAAGGGGGTGAGGCAAGGTTGTAGCTTCTCCCCGATGTTATTCAATGTGTATATTGAGCAAGCAGTAAGGGAAACAAAAGAAAAGTTCGGAATAGGTATTAAACTCCGTGTAGAAGAAATAAAAACTTTGAGGTTCGCCGATGACATTGTAATTCTGTCAGAGACAGCAAAGGAATTGGAGGAGCAGTTGAACGGAATGGATAGCGTCTTGAAAGGGGGATATAAGACGAACATCAACAAAAGCAAAACGAGGATAATGGAATGTAGTCGAATTAAATCGGGTGATGCTGAAGGTATTGGATTAGGAAATGAGACACTTAAAGTAGTAAAGGAGTTTCGCAATTTTGGGAACAAAATAACTGATGATGGTCAAAGTAGAGAGGATATAAAATGTAGACTGGCAATGGCAAGGAAAGCGTTTCTGAAGAAGAGAAATTTGTTAACATCGAGTATAGATTAAAGTGTCAGGAAGTCGTTTCTGAAAGTATTTGTATGAAGTGTAGCCATGTATGGAAGTGAAACGTGGACGATAATTAGTTTGGACAGGAAGAGAATAGAAGGTTGCGAAATGTTGTGCTACAGAAGAATGCTGATGATTAGGTGGGTAGATCACATAACTAATGAGGAGGTATTGAATATAATTGGAGAGAAGAGGAATTTGTGGCACAACTTGACCAGAAGAAGGGATCGGTTGGTACGACATGTTCTGAGGCATCAAGGGATCACCAATTTATTATTGGAGGGCAGCGTGGAGGGTAAAAATCTTAGAGGGAGACCAAGAGATGAGTACACTAAACAGTTTCAGAAGGATGTTGGTTGCAGTAGGTACTGGGAGATGAAGCTGCTTGCACAGGATAGAGTAGCATGGAGAGCTGCATCAAACCAGTCTCAGGACTGAAGACAACAACAAATGAGAAATGAAGAAATGTACTTAATTTAATGATTACCTAATTAAATGAGACTTTTGTTATGACAACTACTGGCAACGAGAATTCTACTACTGCTTAGTGTCAGTATCAGACAACTCATTTAAGTAGTTTGGCTCACACCCGTTTGTTTCACTGTCTTCTCATTTTTCTTCTATCAAATGTCATGTTTCATTTTGTTCTATGTATGAGGGCATGCTGCCGGCCGGTGTGGCCGTGCGGTTTTAGACGCTTCAGTCTGGAACCGCGTGACCGCTACGGTCGCAGGATCGAATCCTGCCTCGGGCATGACGGATGTGTGTGATGTCCTTAGGTTAGTTAGGTTTAAGTAGTTGTAAGTTCTAGGGGACTGATGACCATAGAAGTTAAGTCCCATAGTGCTCGGAGCCATGTTTTTGAGGGCATGCTGAAAAGTAATTCCTCTGAATTTCTTCTGTAAAAACTCTTTAATTTTTTAAAAAAAGAAAAGAACGCTATTACTGTTGTACGTCTTTATTCTTCAGGTCTACGTATGTTCAGCTCCATGCCACCAGGGGCTCCAAACTGTAGTATGCAACATGATGGTGTAAAACGTAATTACGCCTTTGCATGAGAAACAACAGGCAGTAATCGAGTTTCGATTTCGAAGAGTTCATTCATACATGGGGCACCCTCTTCTTCGGCATGAGAATGGCAGATCACACATGAGCGCTGCGACTTCTGCAACAAACCGATGATTTGGGCTCACTGTCATCGATTACCCTCCATACAGTTCCAACTTGGCTTTATCCGATTTTAATCCGTTTTCAAAATTTAAAGAACACCTTTGAGGACTTCATTTTGGGTGATGAAGCGGAGCAGACAGTTGTGAGATTGTAGCTCTGTCGACAGAGTCAAACATTCTACTGTGCTGGTATCAAAAAAATGGTCTCTCGCAGGGGAAAAATGTATTCTTCGCCACAGATGTTGAGAAGTATGTAAGTAAACATGCACAATGTTAATAACATTTGTATAATTTAAAATGCTTGAAGAGTTTTCGCATACAAAATTGGGAGGCATTACTTATCACCACGCTCTCGTAGTGCGAATACCCCAATATTAACATGCATAATATTCCCAGTTTCCATTAAATGTTGCTATACTTTGCTTTTTGAGTTGTACTCTAATAATTTTTATCTCTACTAGACACATAGCTTGGCGCGCGCGCCTACACACACACACACACACACACACACACACACACACACACACACACACACACACACAAGCTCTCAAAAGCTACGTTTAAATTACACAGCCGGCCGGAGTGGCAGAACGATTCTAGGCGCTACAGCTGGAACCGCTCTACCGCTACGGTCACAGGTTCGAATCCTGCCTCGGGCATGGATGTGTGTGATGTCCTTAGGTTAGTTAGGTTTAAGTAGTTCTTCTAGGGGACTGATGACCTAAGATGTTAAGTCCCATAGGGCTCAGAGCCATTTTTTTTAAATTACACAACTTGAATAGCTCCACATACAGAAATTTATTACCAAGAGCACTAAAGCCAATGCCATTCGACAATACGAGTATTGAGAAAACAAATGGATAAAATGTAGCTGACCAATATCTGCTGCTTAGTAGTGTAATAACACATTATATTAGCCAGAAATACGTTTCTATTTAGCGACACCTCAACCACCTTTCAAAAATAGGGCGGAGACATTGCTCAGATTGAAAAGCGCATAATAATGCAAATTATCTGAAAGGGTGTGTGCCGGGTAGTGGCCGTATTTGGCCTGAAAGTGTCGGCATTTGCTGCTCGCTGAAAGGCGACCCTTTGAGCAGGGCGAGGCCCCAGAGACCAAATTGCGAGTGGCCCGCCGTGCGGTGGCGGCAGCATCAAAGCGACGCCCACGCCCTTGCCCCCGCACTCACCATCACCCTCACCCCCACCCCCACCCCCAGCGCCGGCCACCGCTGCCGCTGCGCCTGCCCAGCGTCACTTCCGCCAGGCCGGCAGCCAATCACGCCTGCAGACAACTGGGTCGGTTTGTTTGCCGGTCTCACCGGCCTCTCCGACGTCAGACTGATCAACTGCTCTAAACTTTCCTTCTGTTCCCCTCGTCCTCATCATCACCTTTGTTCTGTTGAACAGTTTGTGATCACAGCACGGGTAACTGTTTCCATTGCTTGTATGTGTCGTGTCGTGAGTCACACGGCAGTTTATACTTCAACTCTGTCGTTCACCAGAGTATTTCTCCAGTTCAAGACACGTAAATTCATATTTAATAACGGTTCTTACATATTGAATATTCATATGTGGGCACTGTATTGGGATTTAATGATGTCGAGCTATTACCAACCTTACAAACAACAGTGATGAATTTAGTAACAGTATTTTAATATTGTGGTACAACAGAAACTAAAGAAAGCGTTAGCACTTAAGTAAGCTAACTGAACTGGGATAAAATTATTGTTCAACGAACAGTAAGAATTCGTTTCTTGCAGTGTTTCGCAACCCATAAACCTACTAAGTGAACATGAAATTTGAAGAGGTGTGTGTGTGTGTGTGTGTGTGTGTGTGTGGAGAGAGAGAGAGAGAGAGAGAGAGAGAGATGGAGGGAGTCACGGGAGGAGTGTCAAAGGATGAAAGGGATGGAGGGAAGCAGAGGAAAACGACACTAGAACGAGTACAGAAAAAGTTACTATGAATTCAGTCCAAACATCCACGGTAGCAGAAAACGTACTTCGTACACAGTCCACTACAAGATGGGGCAGTATATGCTCGCTTCTAAATATCTGAACATGCACTTCTGTGACACGGTGGCACTAGAACATAAATAAAGCAACAGAAGATAAAAGCATAAATATCATTTTATGATATTGAGTATTCAGAGTCAAGAGACTTGATTTTCTGGTAGAAACTTTCTAATGCCGCAAAGCACTTAAATATTTCTCTATTTACAACAATCTGTTTCGACAGTTTTTGCTGTCATCTTCAGGTCTATTGCATAGTGCATTGACATGGAATATATGTCATATGATCAGTTATGACCTAAATTTGAGATAGAAGATTTTTGTTTGGCATTAAAACAAACGGAAATGGAACTGTACATTTACATAACTTTGAAAATTTTTGTTATTAAACCTGTTCGTTTTGATTTGGAATCTCACGTCAAGTTGTCATGTTAGTGGCTAAAATGTAGGACTTTATACAAAGGTTTGTCATAAAGAAAACATTTACTATCAAAAAGCACCTTGTACATATGGCCATTCCATATTTGTAGCGCTCAGTGAGTGTTACACCACAAAAATCACAATACACAAAACATGCAGAGTAGAATATCTGTTTACATTAGCTAGACATGTTCTAATCATTGAAGATCCACCTTAGTTGGTGTGTAAGGTACAACTGGTAGCACTTAATAGAACGGAACCTAAATAGCTTTGCTGTCTCTGGCAGTCTGTGATTTAGTCACTATGAAAGTACTTTCCAGACACCCGAAGTTAGCTGTTCCTATTACTCCTTAAATAGCGACTACTAAGTCGGAACTGTCTTCAGTGTAAATTTCATGACTGTCTGCAGAAGATATGGGACTGTAATGGCTTCTGAACGAAACTGCCGAAACTGCGCTCTGTAACCTAATAGCAAGAATGTGGCATAAGCGTTACAAAACTGTTGGAACCCAGAACTGAGAATCAGTTGCGCCTCGTCTTTTGTGCCTGTAGGCGAAAGGATCTCCATCCACAGCAGTACTTGGCAGAAGCGAACAAGTTCTTGGTTGACAATGCTCTCTATGGCAGCCAGCAGCAATACTGAAGAATGTGTTGTTGTTGTTGTTGTTGTGGTCTTCAGTCCTGAGACTGGTTTGATGCATCTCTCCATGCTACTCTATCCTGTGCAAGCTTTTTCATCTCCCAGTACCTACTGCAACCTACATCCTTCTGAATCTGCTTAGTGTATTCATCTCTTGGTCTCCTTCTACGATTTTTACCCTCCACGCTGCCCTCCAATACTAAAAACAAAAAAATACTAAACTGAAGAATAGATATGACGTATTGCGGAAGCAGGAGATAGGCATCCGGCGAGTGTAGTGTCCATGTGGTGGCGGCGTCTCGTGGTACTGGCACGTACCTCTTGGGCTACGTACACAGTACGAAGTATCCTGTACGGATATTGTGGAACTTCGATCATGTTTAGAACTATTATTTTAAGTCTCCAGACAAAAATCAAATGATCAAAAGCGAAACAAAGTAATGCGTTTGAAAAAATGTGTTAATACGAATAGCAAAAATTAGTGGGTTTTGGTGAATCTTAAAACTCATTTAACTGTTAAATAAATTATGATTCTGAGGTCATTCCCTTCTTCTTGTTATTATTATTATTGCTATTTTCGTTTTTTTCCTCAATACTACCAATAACAGAAACATGAAGGCAGATAGCACAACGTGACAGGAGAAACATGAAAACAGCAACTGGTGAACAGCTGTGAGCTCGCTACAGGAGTCTGCGCAGTTCTCTCCTCCCCTCAGCTCACCCCACAGGGCAGAATACCAGCACAGGTCAGCTCGAACCACCCACGAAAGTTGACTGGACTGATGAGTCGTGGTACAAACAAGTATCTTCCTCTTTTGTAGCGTTCATTCTGTCTAGTGCTGGCTCCACATTTTCGCAATTTTGGACACTTTAATCTAATTTATTATTTAATTTTGTGGCTGGATTTCCTTGCTGAAAGCAGTCGTTAAGGTAACCTGAGGAAGGGAAGCCTTGTGCGTCATCTGTAGCTGAACTGTGTAAACTTTGTCCCTCTGTGGTATTGTATTTTAACATTGCATTATATTCTCTGAGGCAGGCTTTTGAGAACAGCCTGGCATGAGCGTGGATAATCATCTAAAAAGCACATTCTGGCTAGCCTGCCTACCACCACACGGTTGTTAATCGATTACGCAGATTCTTACCTCTGCCTAGTGCAAGTTGGCCTGCTGCATATTAAGCTATACCATCAAGTCTTAATCCATAATAGCATACATCAGTGGAAGCGCATGAGTACGTCGACGAAGACATAGGGCGACACACACCATTTTACAATATGGCGTCGTACTGGCAGATGAAGACGTTAGCTGAAGATGTTAACCTGGAATTTAATTCCAGCCTTTACATATCTTTCATCGATTCAAATAAAAGCAGAACACAGAAAGCTATTCTCTCATCACGTGTATATGTCTGTTCGTTTGCAGGACCGTACAAACAATACTGTAGTCCTTCGCACTCACCTCGAGTAAGAATGATTTTATAAGCATCCCTTGTACACAAGAAAGGCTGTGTCTCACCAGGCCATCTGACCTGAGTTACATTCATCATATTCGAGACTCAGTGAATGAGAGATATGAGCCCTAGCAATACCTTCATCACGTCTTTGTGAGTTTTATTCAGCTCCTGACCAATCACAGATCAGGATTGTGACGGTATGAGTACCGAATGATATCACGAATACGAGGGCTCTCACGGGACTGCCAGAAGAGGGCGCCGTCGCCAAGTGCGAACTTGACAAGGTCCAACGTCAGAAACAAGGCATGCAGACGACAGTGTTCGTCTAATGTCTGACCAAACTGATTTGCCTCCAGGCGCATAAGTCGAGAAAGAAGAGAAGGTGGCCGAGTTTGGCCACTGTGGAAGCATGTAGCCGTACACGGACATTTGGAACCTCATCAAATTATAAAGTGCTAAAGTAAGACTATGCATTTGCCACTAAATGTCTCGGCGAGACAAAGCATATGGCCCTACTGTAAGAACCTACTGTAAGCCTCGTTACACAATTGGTATAGGAACTGTTAAGCCATAAATATGTGCATATTGTTGTAAATTAAGAAAATTGAAAACTTTTGTTAATTACACAGAGCTGAGTGATCGTTCGAAAGAAGCGTAATGAGAAGCAGAATGCACATCTAATACCATTAGCTCGGTATTAATATTGATTTTTCTGGTATTACGTCTTTTCCATACTCTGCAAGTGATTTTAGTAGAAATGATATTAATGTTAACTAGAAGTAAGAAGACCCATGCAGCATGGTGAAGTAGAGTTGAAGAACAGCTGACAGAGGTACCACAACGTATAACGCACTCAAGATGATTCGAGAAGCTGAGCATTATGCCTTAACAGCTGCGGCTACTCGAAGTATCACCTCGAAGACGACGCGATACAGCGGTCAACGGCCAGTGTCTCGGCTGGTAGGAGGGGGGACCTGGCCCACGGTGGTGGCGAGCTAACAGAACGCACGGCAAAGGTCTCGGTTGTCCCATGGCCAACTGACTGTGGCAACGGCACGTCAATGCAGTGTGTGACCGCTGGTCAGCAACTTACGTAGACGGAGTGCTTATATTTTTGTAACCGTGAAAGGATTAGCAGCCAGCAATAGAGCGTGAAATACGGATGTTATAAAGTGACGTGAGTTCTGTGGCCAGCGGCGAGCAGGATATTCTTGTCAGACATGGACACAAACATGTGCTAGATTTTTGAGCAACATGATGATGGAAATCAGTGCAACACTGTAATATTTTAATGATAAAGCATGAAGAATGAAACAACTAATTTAAAAAGCAACTACAGTGGTGAAAGGGGCACCGAAAAATCTGTTTTGCTGAAAAGTTAAGGAAAGTAATAGGAATAAGGAAATGGTCGAGATATTGAACAGTAATTTAGGAATAGTTAAACGAAAGTTTGTGCCAGAATATTACACTGAACAGGCGGAACGTCAGAGGCAGATTGAGTCATGTAATAGCAGATCAATCTCCGTGAAATCTCAAATGGCTAGGCTCTGCCTAAAGTACAGGGTGTTTGTAAATGTATATCGGGGTTTTAACTCTTTATAATATTCATTACATTAAACTTACAATTTCAAATGATATGTCAAATGAAAGAGCAACTCAGTTTCACCAAGAACCTTATAAATGTTCAATGTGAGCAATATTTGTCACACGGCAGACATCAAGTCTATAGTCCAAGCGCTGGATAGGCTGCAAGGGGCTCAATGACAGGGCTTGCTTTGCATGGCCTCCACGTTCACCCGACCTAATGCCATGCAATTTTTTCCTTTGGGGCTTCATCAAGGATCGTGTGTACGTGCCTACGCTACCAGCAGACCACCCTGAATTAGGAAACCGGATTGAAGCACCTGTTGCTACAGTCACTGAAGACACACTTGTCAACGTTTGGGAAGAACTCGGCTATAGACTTGATGTGTGCCGTGTGACAAACGGTACTCACATTGAACATTTATAAGGTTCTTGGTAAAACTGTTTGAGTTGCTCTTTCATCTGACATATCATTTACAACTGTAAGTGTAATGTAATAAATTTTATAAAGCGTTAAAACCCCGATATTCATTTATAAACACCCTGGATACCAAAAATTACAGGGAACAAAGCTTGTTTCACTTAATGAAACAGGTAGCACAAGGGATAATCTGCACAGAAAAATAGGTGGTCAGATTAAATGTTTTAATGACAAGTTGCGCAATGTAGAGTTAATAGCGAACGTGCTAATCTTTGTTCCACGTATCCCTAATATATATGCTAAGCTTTTGATAATGATGACTTACAGGTGAGAACGAGAAAATACAGCATTCTACGTCTACTTCATAGTCTACAAGCACCTAATGGTGTATGTCGGAGGATACTTCTCGTGCCACTAACTCAGCCCTCCAACCCTGTTCCACAGGCGAATACCGCGTGGGAAGAATGAATGTTGGTAAGCCTCTGTATTGGCTCTAATTTCTCTAAATTTTCTCGTAGTGGACATTACACAAGACGTATGTGGGGGAAGTAATATATTGACCAACTCTTTTCGGAAAGAGCTCTCTCGAAATTTCAATAGTAAATTCTGCCGTGATGCACAACGTCTTCCTATGGAGTTCGTTGCGGGCTAAACTATCCTGCTGTTCGTTGGACCTTTTCTATCTCTTCTGTCAGTCCTACATGGTAGGTATCCCAAACAAATGAACAGTACTGAAGAAACGGGGAACAAGAGCCTTATAAGCCACTTCGTGACACGGAGGAAGATTTATTGTCTGAAGCACAGTTAAATAAAACTATCAATGAAGAATCCCAGCTTTTAAGAGTAATTTAAGTGGGAATGTTGTACTGGAGTACTTTTTGAATTCAGGAAGATAGAAAATTTTTATGATTAAAGTAGAGAAGACAAAACTATAAGGTTTCCTGTGATCGCTTTGATCGGTATAGAAGTTAGAATTGCAGCATGTATTCTGAGCAAACATATCAAGAGGGAGACACTGTTAGAAGTTAGCATGGAGGCAGAAACTGTCAGAAATTATGACTCAGTCTTTTTTTAGTGGCTCCAGGGCTGTCCATAAATTTGATTATGTGAAGCGATACAGGAACAGTGGACTATTGCAGTAGGTTATTAGAAATTAATGCTAGTGGTGTAAGAACAAAAGCTATGATTTAAGGTTAATAAGTTTTTATTTAGTGTTTCGTAAGTACCGATATCATTCTAATTATTTTCATGTGGCCTGATGTATTAATTTGACCCACACCATAACCTGAATCGGGGGGGGGGGGGGGGTAGATAAACCACCAGCTGAATATGTGTTGAGGATTACATTACATAACATACATAATGATTTGTTTCTTCATTAGTAATATTTAATGGTACGTTGCATATACACTCCTGGAAATGGGAAAAAGAACACATTGACACCGGTGTGTCAGACCCACCATACTTGCTCCGGACACTGCGAGAGGGCTGTACAAGCAATGATCACACGCACGGCACAGCGGACACACCAGGAACCGCGGTGTTGGCCGTCGAATGGCGCTAGCTGCGCAGCATTTGTGCACCGCCGCCGTCAGTGTCAGCCAGTTTGCCGTGGCATACGGAGCTCCATCGCAGTCTTTAACACTGGTAGCATGCCGCGACAGCGTGGACGTGAACCGTATGTGCAGTTGACGGACTTTGAGCGAGGGCGTATAGTGGGCATGCGGGAGGCCGGGTGGAAGTACCGCCGAATTGCTCAACAAGTGGGGCGTGAGGTCTCCACAGTACATCGATGTTGTCGCCAGTGGTCGGCGGAAGGTGCACGTGCCCGTCGACCTGGGACCGGACCGCAGCGACGCACGGATGCACGCCAAGACCGTAGGATCCTACGCAGTGCCGTAGGGGACCGCACCGCCATTTCCCAGCAAATTAGGGACACTGTTGCTCCTGCGGTATCGGCCAGGACCATTCGCAACCGTCTCCATGAAGCTGGGCTACGGTCCCGCACACCCTTAGGCCGTCTTCCGCTCACGCCCCAACATCGTGCAGCCCGCCTCCAGTGGTGTCGCGACAGGCGTGAATGGAGGGACGAATGGAGACGTGTCGTCTTCAGCGATGAGAGTCGCTTCTGCCTTGATGCCAATGATGGTCGTATGCGTGTTTGGCGCCGTGCAGGTGAGCGCCACAATCAGGACTGCATACGATCGAGGCACACCGGGCCATCACCCGGCATCATGGTGTGGGGAGCGATCTCCTACACTGGCCGTACACCACTGGTGATCGTCGAGGGGACACTGAATAGTGCACGGTACATCCAAACCGTCATCGAACCCATCGTTCTACCATTCCTAGAACGGCAAGGGAACTTGCTGTTCCAACAGGACAATGCACGTCCGCATGTATCCCGTGCCACCCAACGTGCTCTAGAAGGTGTAAGTCAACTACCCTGGCCAGCAAGATCTCCGGATCTGTCCCCCATTGAGCATGTTTGGGACTGGATGAAGCGTCGTCTCACGCGGTCTGCACGTCCAGCACGAACGCTGGTCCAACTGAGGCGCCAGGTGGAAATGGCATGGCAAGCCGTTCCACAGGACTACATCCAGCATCTCTACGATCGTCTCCATGGGAGAATAGCAGCCTGCATTGCTGCGAAAGGTGGATATACACTGTACTAGTGCCGACATTGTGCATGCTCTGTTGCCTGTGTCTATGTGCCTGTGGTTCTGTCAGTGTGATCATGTGATGTATCTGACCCCAGGAATGTGTCAATAAAGTTTCCCCTTCCTGGGACAATGAATTCACGGTGTTCTTATTTCAATTTCCAGGAGTGTATTTACATTATTAAATGCAGTTATTGGTGAGATAGCGTCTTTTTTATATTTGTTCTTGTTTATTTAAATTTTGGGGGTGGTTGTGTAGTTTTCCATATACATTCTTGGGCACTGGGCGGTGTTTGCCATGCACATTTTAAGAGATGACAGTGATTGTCATGGGTATTTTGAAGGTAACGAAGTGTACTGGGTTATGGTTCAAATGGCTCTGAGCACTATGGGACTCAAATTCTGAGGTCATTAGTCCCCTAGAACTTAGAACTACTTAAACCTAACTAACCTAAGGACATCACACACATTCATGTCCGAGGCAGGATTCGAACCTGCGACCGTAGCGGTCTCGCGGTTCCAGACTGCAGCGCTAGAACCGCACGGCCACTTCGGCCGGCTGTGCTGGGTTAACTGAGTAAAAATTTACAATAATTATTTGTAATAGCTGATAAATGGGATTCTGACGCGATGACATTCCATGGAAAACGGATGTTTCAGTCAAATTACTAACAAGCCAGTGTGCCGTACTTGAAGTTTATTTTGCTGAAGTTCCATTTGTGCAAGTGTGTGGGTACAGTTTGTTTTTCATGTTTTTGCTAACGGTTGTTATTGTGTCTGTTAAGTGTCCGTGTAAGAACCCTGGCTTGTACAGAAGGAGCTGGGTAAATCCGAATAACCCTTGAACGAACGTGTGACACAGTTTTGGTAACTTATTCGGCTGTTCTTTTCTGATATTTTGCTAGGACCCAAGGGATTGGTTGTCAGAAGAGCTTCAAGAGCCCCGGAAAAAATGTCATTACTAAGCAAGATGTCCAGATACGATATAAGATGACTACATTTACAAACGCTCCAGCTGTAAGTGTGACAACCACATTGTAGTGCTGCGATCATATGCAGGGGAAGTAAAAAGGTTTTAAATACCGAAAGCCAAAATCAAAGTGAATCATGCATCACAAAGAAAACAAAAGTACAGAGCCAAAAGGTATAACAAGGTATAACAGTGATCAACTATACTCCCAGACAAAAGTACCAGAAAAGTGAAGTTATTTGTTTATTGATCTTTGCCACATATATATGTAATCACACGCGTGCTCGCACACACACACGCACACACGCGCGCGCACTCGCACGCGCGCACTCGCACACACGAAATGAGTATTAAAATGTTTTTTTTTAATTGTTCCATTTATAGATATGTACTGATACGGAGTTGAGAGGTACAATCATGATTACGACGCACATGATTAGAGTAGATATGTTCCAAAGGGACTGACCCTGATGTCAAAAGCAGGATTTGACTGGCTAGAAGCTGTCCAGGGTCCTTTGTGTCCGCTGTGAAAGCTTGTATCTGCCTAATGGATATTTTAAAAACCCCCACAGCAGTAAGTGCATGCTGTACAATACTAAGAGTTTAGCAAATCAGATTGAAGGTCTCATCGAGATGAAACAGATAAGACTTCCCTGAACCTTGTAGCTTAATTAGTCTAGGAGCTACAGAGCCATAAAAAAGTACATCTTATCATGACGTAAGAAAGTTGATTTTTTTCATTAACTGTACAGAATTGAGAGATGGCTCGAAAGAAGCGTAATCCAAAGGAGAATGATGACCCAATACTGAAAGTTTGGAATTTATTTTTATCTATATTTTGCAAGAAACTTTAGTAAAAATTTATTGTTAATATTAACTACAAATAAAAAGAGATGCATGATGATGAACCAGAGTTAAATACGAGTCGATTGAGATGCCACAACGTATAGTGCACTCAGTGTGATTTAGCAAAATTTGGCGGTATCAAAAAACACGATTGCAATTGTGTTCGGCCAAAGTGACACCTGAAATAGTACCCATCCCCATAACATCCACCACAGAAAAGATAGTTATTTATTCTTTCTCAAGATGTGACAATAAAAGTCATACTACTTTCAAGCGACCAATCTTTGTGTACATTTTTATCCCGCAGAGCTCGATTTCAGTTCTACACAATAGTGAGAGAAAAACTGGTCACAAAAAATTTATAAACAGAGAAAGAGATTCACGCTGGAAAGATGTGTAATTTGACGTCCATAATACCATCGTAAACGGAAAGACTTTTAAGCATCGACGCAGCATGCAGTGTTAGTGTTTCTGAAAAATATTCACCTGCCTATAAATACAGGTATAGGAGCGCTTGTAGAGTCAGTCTATTGCTGGCCAAAGTTGTGGGCAGTCATGTTGGCAGGTCTCAGATGAACAGTGGAATAGCTGCACGTGTAAGCTTCGAAATTCTACTATTTTCTAGCTTGTAGGGCTTAAAAATACTCGGAATTTAGCTGAACTTCGAAATACTTTAGAGTGCCGCCGGACTTGGCAATCTATTAGTGTCGCTGGACTTTCAAATATTTTCTACTGACGTGTGATCGTGAAACACTTCCGACAGTCATCGACCATAGAGCTGTTACAGGTTGTGTGGACTTTGATTTTATGTAAGCAGCTCTGGGCTTTGAAATATTTTGGCTGAAGTTCGGACTTACATATTTTATGCAAATTGGGAATACGGCAGGAAACTTAACATCTGTGCATTGATCATGATAATTTCCTGTTGATTTCGTTCCAAAATTACTGTATCATTTACATTTCCGAACGTTTCTGTTCTCTGCTTTTGTTGATCAGTTGATATATTCTGTTACAGATTCTTCACATTCCTCTCTTACTTTTGTGTTTGTCGTGTCAGTTTCTGTAATTACCCTTTCCAGAGAGGTACATTCCTTTTCTATTGTGTACTGTGATGCATATTATTGCAGAATCTACGGCCTTATAGAACTTCGAATGCATATCATTCTCGCTCAATATTTCAGTAGCCCAAATCTGTACACACTGATTCTTTCTATTAATTGTCTTAAAATTCAGCTTATTCGTCATCATTACTAAATTGTCATCAGAATCTATGTCTGCTCCTGAGTTTGTCTTACAATTCTATATCTCAGTCCAGAATCTTTGACCATAATGTAACCTATCTGATTTCTTTCTTGGTCTGCGAGATTTTCCACGTTAATGCAAACTCTTCTGATTGTTTTTTTGCTTTTTCACTTCTAACGACTAATGCCGTGTCCGTCTTCTGCCGTAAATTCTAACTTCATTGTTTCCTTTGCTTTGTTTTTTTATACATGTCACAATATTTTTATTTTCGTAGTGCAATGTTTACTACACTTTATCTCAATCAAAATGAAATAATTACACTCAATCCAAAGTGAATAAATATGCGCTATCGCATAATGTACGTCCTTCTCGGTGCACCTTGCACAGACGGACTCTCATATTCAGAAATGAGGCCATCTTTTGGTTTAGTCCATTCCGGAGGCTCCGTCCTCGAATTCTAGCCAATTAGAGGCCAGAAAACGCAAAGTTTCCTTTTGAGACGAGAAAATTCATTTCTGTGTCGTTTAAAAAGTTTACCCACGCACCTAATGTGTGATCACGATACAGTATGTGTTGCCCTGTTAGGTTTAAGCAATACTGCAACATATTGCACTTTCGGCAAAAGCTAATTAGACACAAATATTAAAAGGACATTGGGCGATTTGGACCTGTATCGATTCCGTAGAACTGGTGGTAGTATGAAATTGTGTGTATGTGTCGTCATGGGTTATATGGAATCACAGCAATAAACAGGAGTTGTTGAGACAGCAGGGCAGAAAGGAGTACCGTAAACAGGGTACACTTTGACCGCCTTGGTTACTTTTACCACTTACACGCCAAAAGTTTTACATCTCTGTTGGCCGTTAGTTGGCTGTGCAGTATGTTCTGTTTGGTGGTAATGCTACATCAGTGCACGTTAAATGGCGCCATGTAATACCCATTTTCTTGCGCAACAGCTGGCGAACATGTTGTGATTTATAATTGTATACCAAAAGGTTTGTTAAAATTAGGGTGTGCAAAATTCACCGACATCATTTAACTGCAGAGCAATCGGTGATTTCAGGAGTATCATTTGCATTACTCGATTAATTCTCAAAACATATCGCTGATTAATATTTTGTTCATCACGTATACCGGGCACTATATTACGATTCCTGATGTCGTGTGCATGATTTCTCTGTTTCGAGATTACTTTTATCACTGGTCATTCGTACCCCAGGATTACAGGTACACAATTTATTGAGCATTTTTGATGCCAATGATAGTGTGGAACTAAGGAACAAGTACATTAACCATTGCTATATAGACGAAGGCTCATTTGAATTGTTAATGTGCCTACAACTAAGACAAAAAATATCAGTCATATATTGTTCAAAATTCAAGTTGTTGTGATTCAGGCAGTGATTCAGATACAACATACGATGTCAAGTACCTCTGGAAACAAGGAATGGCCGCAAAAACCAGATACTGTCACGAAAAATTAAGAACAAATGACCTTAATTCTAAATGCAGCGGATGTTTTGAAACGAGGATTTATGTCTAAGACGGATGAAACTGAAAGTAAAATGCTCATCTAAATCTGGAGTAACGTGTGTGGTGCCCCATCTTAGCGCCTTTCATTACATTTATATTTTCGATCGTGAATCACTCTGATTTATGTACTGTACTAGGTATTGTTTTTCCTTTATGAGGTTTCTATTTACTTGTTTTATGGCCTACATTGGACCACTGTAGCCAATATTATGGACTAGGTTCTTTTGTTTTTGGTGACCAAGACTTTTTCATTCTTTCAGATCGTGATCTTCTCTCCTCATCCCAAATCACGCTTCCCATTCTCTGTTTGTTAATGTTTATTGCTAGTGTGATATGTTTGTCTTGAAGTATCTTCAGTGCATCTGTCTTGCTTTTCAAATTTTCCATCGTAATCTGTAATATGATCATACACTCCTTGATCTCTGCCGCTCTTACTATTGCTTAACACTAGACTAAGATCTTTGGTTGACGAGTTGTGCATATTCAGAGCTCACGTAAAGATTAGTGATTTTTCCACAATAACTATTAATTAAGACAATATTTTATCATAAATAAGTACCTAGGGTAAGCCATCTGTTGAAGATTTCATTTTTATTTGCATATTTTCCGTGAAAAGAAAACATCCCATAGTCGCGAACTTTGGCGTAAGTTTTGTTTACATTATCGTATACTGTCAGTTACCGGATTGTTTCAGTAAAGTACAGTTTCTATAAAAGTTCATAAAGTGTAGACGCAGTTCTTTGTTTACGTTTGTCCCGTCACGTAAACAGTGTAAGTTATTTTATTTAGAAACTTTCGAACTACACTTTTGTTTGCATACAGTGTGCATAAAGTCCATTCAGTTATGATTAGGTAATTTAACAGATAGTGACTTTAAATGAGTGTTAAGTTCGTGTTGTAAGCGAAAATAAATAACTTTATACGCTTTATAAAACACCTGAAGCGCGAAACTGTAGGCCCAATTTTTGCTACTCATAAATAACAAACATTCGTGTAGTATGAAGCGTGTTAAGTGATATAATTCTGTTTCTAAGCGTATAATCTGTCTTCCAATGCGTGATAAGTGTAGATGTTGCCGTAGGACAGTGAAAGATAGTGTGGTGTGTTTAGACTGTGGAATGGAAATTCACTGGGCTGATTGTAGTGGGGAACTCAATGAAGCTCTCCCCTTCAGGCTGAATTACATCACGAGAAATTGGAACTAGACTGATTGAAGGGGGAAAAGGTCGTGTGAACTGGGTAAAGGTAACAAGCAATGGGCGAAAGGGAACAGCTCATCGACTTCTTCATTTGAGCTATCCGTGTCGAATAGGAGAGGAAGAGCCTCTTACAGCTCTCTCTTACAGTAGGTTGTAGCAGGCTTCTAGCCAGGAAACTCAGTGTAGATCGGTACCAAAAGAGAGTAGGAAGAAAAGAGTTTTGCTGCTAGGGAGTAGCCATGGAAGGGGTGTAGGCCAGACGGTGGAGTTAAGTTAGGAGC
Source organism: Schistocerca piceifrons (assembly GCF_021461385.2). Lineage (NCBI taxonomy): Eukaryota > Metazoa > Arthropoda > Insecta > Orthoptera > Acrididae > Schistocerca > Schistocerca piceifrons. The sequence continues at coordinate 291,546,004 of NC_060141.1, forward strand.
AGGGTACCAGGTCACAAGTATTGTGAAGCCAAGTGCTAGCCTTAGCCAGGTGACAGAGCACATAGGAAAATTGTGCAAAGGTTTTGGCAAAGAGGATCAGGTCATTATAGTAGGTGGAGCAGGAAATAGCCTCGCGAAGAACAGTAATTACAGCATTAGGGGCCACCTGGATAAAAAAGGAGTAGCAACTACACTCACAAATGAGAGTATCATGGAGGTCCTGCAGCGCCATGACCAGCCCTGGTTTAATACTGCTGTGAATCGTGTTAACTCTGAGTTGAGCAGGTTACTGCTGACTGAAATGAATTCTTATATGATTGCAGTGCCTACAATTGGGTGATAGGGTTATACTAGACGTGGCCTGCACCTGAATAGGAGAGGGAAATATAGGTTAGTTGAACTTCTTTCAGGAAATGTACGGGGTGCCACCATCACACAACGCAAGATCCCTGTGATTACTGGTGTTAGAGGGGCAACTTTTTAGGTTAGAATCAAGTTTCAGGCACCCTGTTTTGAAAATAGTCATTATAACAGAAGAGCGCCAAAATATTAGAGGATTGAGTAATAAGGTAGAGAAACAGGCAGACAGCTTGTGCCTGTCTGAGCACCACATAACCAGAGGGTTAGATAATTTACATGTAAAAGACTAGTCTAGTGGCTTAATCATGCAGAACTAATATGGGAAAAGGATTTGTTGCATATATTAAGACAGAACACAAGTTCAAAAGCTTTGACACAAGTAGATTTTGTGGCGGTCAGCCTGTAGAAGTGTGTGCTTGTGAAGAAATGCTGAAAAACAGTTCACTTTTAATTGTAACAGTACATAGATCCCCACTGGGACATTTTGAATTGTTCGTGAGGAACGTCGATTCCTTACTGTGCTGTCTGTCACACATCAGCAAGCAATTAATAGTCTGATGACGTCAGTGTAGATTTTCTAAAGGGTTCTGGTAGAAAAATTCATGTGGAAACCTTATTTGAATCCTACAATTTGCTCTGAGTAGTTAAGTTCCCAATACAGGTGGATAAGACAGCAGGTTCCTACTTGATAATATTTTCTTTGTAGCTTCACTATATGGAATATAGTGAAGCAAGAGACAGGTCAGCCAACCACAGAAGAGGATAACATTACTATTGAACGGAATGGAAGGGTTGTAAATGACAAGTCACAGGTAGCAAATATATTTAATAATCATTTCTTAAACATTGAAGAAAGCATAGGGACCAAGAGTTCAAGAGAAAGATCACAGCAATATGCTGAAGAAGTAACTCTCATAAAATTACATCATACGACTGTACCACCAAATTCTACTTCTGAAATTAAGTTGGCCATACAGTCTCTCAAGAGTAAAAGCTCTTCTGGTTTTGATGGCGTTTCCAATAGAGTACTCAAATTCGTTCTCATATAAGTTCAGGTGTGTGTGTGTGTGTGTGTGTGTGAATTCCTAAGGAACCCAACTGCTGAGGTCAATGGTCCCTAGATTTACACACTACTTAAATTAACCTATGCTAAGAACAACACACACACCCATGCCCGAGGGAGGACTCGAACCTCCGGCGGGAGGAGCTGCGCAATCTATGACATGGCGTCTCTAACTGTGGAGCCACTTTGCGTGAGTGTCATTTTGTTAAACCGCTCTTTAAGAAAGGTGTTAAGAGAGACCTATGTAACTAACGACCTATTTCATTGATGACGTCATTTTCAAAAAATTTTGAGAAGGTGATGTATTCTAGAATAGTACCTCACCTTGGAAACAATAATATCCTCAGAAAATCACAGTTTGGGTTTCAGAACGGTTGCTCTATGGAGAATGCCATTTACATACTAACAAACTAGATATTACAACCATTAGATAACAAAATAACACCGGTATGTATTTTCTGTGACCTATCCAAGGCATTTGATTGTGTGAATCCTAGTATATTCCTAGATAAATTTTAGTTTTATGTGATTGATGGTGTAGCCAACCAATGAATCATCTCATATCTAACCAAAAGAATGCAGAAAGTTGTAATTAGTAATAATTCAACCAACAGAATCCAGGGACATAATTCTGACCAGGGAGAAATCACACATGGGGTTCCCCAAGGCTCAATCTTAGGTCCACTACTGTTTCTCATATATGTAATTGATCTACTGTCTAATGTACAACAAGTAGAATTAGTTCTTTTACAGATGGCACCAGTATTGTAATCACTCCCAGTATACATACAGAAATGGAAGAGCCGGCCGCTGTGGTCTAGCGGTTCTAGGCGCGCAGTCCAGAACCGCATGACTGCTACGGTCGCAGGTTCGAATCCTGCCTCGGGCATGGATGTGTGTGATGTCCTTAGGTTAGTTAGGTTTAAGTAGTTCTAAGTTCTAGGGGACTGATGACCATAGATGTTAAGTCCCATATTGCTCAGATCCATTTGAACCAGAAATGGAAGAAATGGTAAACAAAGTTCTCAAAAATATCATTGACTGGTATTCTGCTAATGGTCTCACCCTCAATTTCACAAAGGCACATCATATTTAGTTCTGCACCTCTACGGGTACTGCACCAGTTACAACTGTGACACATGGTGATGAAATAATACATAGGGTGGAAAACTTCAAAATTCTTTAGTGACCATTTTGGAACTCCTAAAACAACTTAGTTCAGCCACATTTGCACTTACAATCAGAGCAAATTTTGGGGAGAGAGAGATCAGTAAGTTGATGTATTTTACTTATTTTCATTCATTATATCATATGAAATGATGATCTGATGTAACTCATCTTTAAGAAGGATGGTCTTCATTTCCCAAAAACGTACTGTAAGAATAATACATGTTGCTCACCTGCCATCATCTTGTAGACATCTATTTAAGGAATTGGGCTTTAAGACTACTTTGTCACAGCATATTTATTCCCTCGTGAAGTTTGATGTAAATAATCTACTACAGTTCAAAATGAACAAATGAACAATGAGGTACATAGTTATAATACTAGAAGAAGAAATGACATTTATTACTCAACATTAAGGTTGTCCTTGGCACAGAAAGAGGTGCACAATGATGCAACAAAAAATTTTTACCACTTACCCAGTAATATAAAATGTCTAACAGACAGCAAGGTAAAACTTGGAAATAAACTGAAAGAGTTTCTCCTTGCCAACTCCTCCTATTCTGTAGATGAATGTCTATGTTTGTTACGTGTAAAAGGTGGTGGGTAGGAATTGCTAACTCAATCTGTATATCTTGATTTTATTTCAGGAAAAAAAGATAATAATAATATGGTGATGTTTAGAGTACAAATATATGTTCAAATTAATTTGCAATATGATGTGAAACAACTCATTCCACATCGTGACTTATCATGCAAAATGATCCATGGAACATGAAAGTAAGTAAGTATCTTCTCAATTATTCTCCTGCTGATTCTGTTTTCTGTTGACCTCATCAAATGTTCTAGGAAAGAGATCCGTTTCTTTTTCATTGTAATTGTCACTGGTTCTATTTCTTTATAAATTGCTTCATTTGAAGATTTTCTCAACACTCCATCTTTTTGGTATTTTTTTATTTTTCCATGTTCTAACTATCCCTCTTTCCATTTTGAGTAATCTGTCTATTACAACAGTACTGGTTATTTTAAATACAGTTTCTCTAGCATATGTTATTTGTAGATGTGTGGCTATTTTGTAGTGTTTCAGTTTTGTGGCTATTAAGAGGTATTTTTTGTTATGTGTGTTCTGGGTAACATGATGTGTTTTAATCAATTTGTTTATTTCACTCTGCCATGATGATTTCTCATTCAGTTTGTTACTATTTCTCCCAAGTATTTAAACTTTTCAACAATTTTTATGTCGTATTATCCAATTTTAATATTGTTCGCCAGAATTGGTTCCATTAGCAAAATCCTGTTCTTTCAAAAGATATTTTAAGGCCAATACTCTGAGCTATTTCCTGTAATGGGTTGGTTTCTTGAATGAATGTTGTTGGCGAGAAGAGCGAGGTTATCAGAAAATCCTAAACAGTTCAGTTTCATGTCATCTTTTTGTGTTCTTTGGACTGTACTTGTACCATTCCCTCTAATGTATTCAAGTGCACAAAAAAGAAGTGGTGATAGGTTATCTCCTTGAATTAAACCAGTTTTTATGAAGAATGATTCAAAAAAAGGCCCGTCTGAACTTAATTTCCGAATTTATATTTGTTACGCTAAGCTCTTAAGAAAACTTTAAGTCAGTGTCTTTGTTTCTGGCTACTTTTCGCAACTGATCACACCGCAATTTGTCTGTATTGATGTTCACTTAATTACAACCCATATTTCAGCCTTTTATACCATTTTCAAGTGATTGAGATTATTTCGTTAATATATACTTCAGGACATCAAGCTCAAAATTGGCCATAACTTAGGAAAAATATTCGCTCCATATTTTTCTTAAGTTATGGCCAATTTTGAGCTTGATGTCCTGCAATATATGTTAATGAAATAAACTCCATCACTTGAAAATGGCACAAAAAGCCAAAACCTGGGTCGGAATTAAATAAACAACAATACAGTCAAATTGTGGTGTGTTCATTTAAAAATTATTGTATGAGTGCAGCTCAGCAACATGAAAAACTGTTTATTTCTGGGTAATTAAAGTTTTTTTAAAATATTGTCCACAGATGGAATGGCAGCTGACAAGAGTGGTAGGAATAGCCCGGTCAATGTATCCCCATCTCCACGCTACCCTTGACCACCTACTTTTTCACCATAACATCCTCTGCCTTTTTGAAAATGTAAAGAACTGTTTTAGTATGTAATCTTTTCATACATGCCCGTATGTTCAGTAACGTAAATATCACAGAAGTTATAAAAATAACCACACTTGAATCTGAAAGTAGGTCAAAGTGCAATCTATTTACGGTATTCATGTGGACGTGCTCATAATCAGATAGTGAAATAAGTTGTTCGATATGCTGGTGTTTCAACGCGTGAGTTGACGAACATTTCGCTCTCATTTAAGTATATTGCCGAAAGAGTCAGCCCTCAGGAATTGTGAAACAAACCCTGTCGTCCAGGACCGGATGCCACAAAGTGCGCAGATTCACCACGAGAAATTCACAGGCGTTTATTGAGGCCTAAGCGCTGTAGTGTGCGAATGAGACAGACGAGAACCTACGTCATAGGCAAACCCAGTAAAGCCAAGGAGCCGTAGCAGTGTTGAATATGGCAACCTAAGATCGGCCATAAAGGGAAACAGTTACGAAAACTATTTAATTCTGTAGTGGTGCAGGGGATCAAGCCCCAGCAATTATAATCTGCCATCCTCCATATATTTTCATAGTGATCCCAGTAAAACTGTAATATTGATCATATTTATAATTGTGTAGGATTTACTGTTAAAGTGAAATTAACAAGTTTTATAACAAAGACCTGAATGCTAAAATATGAACGCTTTACTCGAACTTAACGATCGACATTTCATACAGAAGCGCATCATTAAAATGACAAACGTTGTAAATATCAACTCTGTGACTCTGTTTGTTTAAAAGATATAGTGAATTTAAATTATCAGTATTTTCAGTTAAACTTCAGATCATCATTTCCTCTACACAAAACACATTCAACGATGACAGCTTGATACCTTATTGAATCATTAGGTAATAGGATATTTGTTTAAAAGAATATTTTTGTTCTTTATTTATTTATCAGAAAGCACATTCGTGAATGGCTACTGGCCGTGACATTAAAAGTTAAGAAGGAAATTGTATTGGTTTTATGTAAGAGAAGTTAACGTTTATTATATTTTACTATAAAAATACAGCGACCAGCCACTTTTTAAATGCGTTTTATTTATGCCAATGTGCATTTCGGGTTTGCACCCCTCATCAGCTGGCAAATTACACGTGTCTTCAGTTTCTACAGTGGCACAATTTCGACAGCAGTTTGGATGCTGCAGCTGGCCTGTGCAAAAGCAACGATTGCAATCATTTACTTCAATTTCACGAGTTTAAAGTTACGCACTATCAGTTGTTCATTTTACTTACATTGTCCTCTCCTTGTTTTTTCTTGGCTTTTCTTCTTTTTTGTAACAGCACAAACACTTTTTTTCACATATTTTACCCAGGCGCACTGCGTTATCCGCCATGTTGTCGACTGACAGTTTTGTTTACATACAAGCAGTTTATCTATGGACAGTCATATTTTACGAAAGTTTTTGAGATTCTAGATAAGCCACTGTTTACTAAACACTGACTTGGGTGATAGAAGTATTCTAAGTACGATGTATACTAAGTTTTTTTTGGTTACTTACGCAGTATTGAAGATAATAAAATAACACAACACATTTATACAAAGCAGTAATTCATACATTTACATTATAACAAAGATAGACTTAAGATTTTTATGTTGTATGTTATTACATGCATTTGTTGGGTTTATATTAATTATGTTATTTCTTGATTGTGCTTAGTAAGTGGTTTGATAAGTAGTGTGTGAAAGTTTTTCAGAAATATTCGGTTTGGTAACTCTGTTTGGTCGTTAAGTATGTCAGAAGGGGATGCATGTTTATGTGAATAAATTTCGATTTCTTCTAGGAGGTTCATTCTTTTTCCTTTGTTGGCTAGGTGGAGAAATTGTAGGTTATGGGATATGTCTGTCACTTGTTGTTCCTCTGCTGCATGTTGGGCAAATGTGGATTTATTTAAGTTTTTTAAACGAAGAGGATCCATGTGTTCTCGAAAACGTATGTTGAAGTTTCTACCTGTTTGGCCTATGTATGGCTTTGGACATGAGATGCAGTTAAGTTAGTGTATTCCTGATTGATTGTACTGTTTGGCACTATTTTTAATGTTATGGATAGCTTTGTCCTTTAATTTGTTATTTGTATAGTAGCTGATTCTGATATCTGTTCCTTGGAACATGTTTGCTATTTTATATGACAGTTTTCCTACAAATGGCAAGCTTACATATTTTTCTTTTGGCTTTGTTGTGGTATTCTTTAATGCTGTTTCGTTATTGTATTTGGTTATGTGGGGATTTATCTTAGAGTTTATTTCATCTATTAATTTTGGATTGTAACCATTATTGTAAGCAATTGCTTCGATGGTGTTTAGTTCTTCTATTTGGTCAGCTAGTTCTAGAGGTATTTTGTGAATTCTGTTTAGCATTGCTCTGTATGAAGCCGTCTTATGTTAATCTGGGTGGCATAAATATGTTATGTTAGTTTATCATCTTCAATACTGCCTAAGTAACAAAAAAAATTGTGTATGTATGAAATACTGCTTTATATAAATGTGTTACGTTGGTTTATTATCTTCGATAGTGCCTAAGTAACAAAAAAATAGTATACATCGTACTTAGAATACTTCTATCACCCAAGTCAATGTTTAGTAAACAGTAGCTTAGCTAGAACCTAAAAAACTTTCGTAAAATATAACTCTGTCCATAGATAAACTGCTTCTATGTAAACAAAACTGTCAGTCGATAACATGGCGAATAACGCAGTGCGCCTGTGTTACAAAAAAGAAGAAAAGCCAAGAAAAAACAAGGAGATGACAATGTAAGTAAAATGGACAACTGATAGTGCGTAACTTTAAACTCGCGAAATTGAAGTAAATGATTGCAATCGTTGCTTTTGCACAGGCCAGCTGCAGCATCCATTGTTGTCGATATTGTGCCACTGTAGAAACTGAAGACACATTTAATTTGCCAGCTGAAGAAGGGTGCAAACCCGAATTGCATATTGGCATAAACAAAACGCATTAAAAAAAGTGGCTGGTCGCTGTAATTTTATAGTAAAATATCATTGTCCACAGCCACGGAGCTCAACAGTCCAATTAAAATGGACAAATTGTTATCGTTTATTATGTAATGGGTATTATTGCTACTTTATTTAGAACGTGAAAGTGTTCAATCGTTGATCATTTGGATACGTTAAAGTGGAAAGTAATGCAGAATAAGCTGTAGCCATTCAGATGGACAGCTTCAGGAAAGGGAGCTGCCCTAGTCAGTTGAGCGAGGATATTCGGCGTGCAGGAAACGCGGCCGGGGACGGGCAGAGGGCAGTGCTGGTGCAGACGCGGGAAGGACAGTTCGGCTGGAGACACCAAAGGGTACAGTTCGGACTGAGACGCGAAAGTGGACAGTCGGGTAGCTAGGAAGTGAAACGACTTAGAAAATTTTGTGTTGTGTGGTACCAGTGGACTTAGCTTTTGAGCGGCGAGAAGCCGCGCGGCTGGTGTGAACTCGTAACTTTTCACATAGATAACGAGGTGGAGTAATGAACTTGCGTTTCGGAATGAGATTGTGTGAAATGGTTATGCGCTCGAGTGTAACAGTAACCCTAAATACGACCACTTTCGCTATTAGTTTGCTTTTTGAATAAACATTATTCTAACCAAATTGTCACTTTGTGGCCTACATCACTTACGGGTCGTTGATTTAGTTCCCGTTATTGTTATTACTGTTACTATCTGTTATATGAACTTCGTATTTCGCAAACTTGCCATCAGCTAGACAATTTAATCAAAGGTTCACAAGTGTCTAATTTAGGTAATGCGACAAGTGAGGTTCAACTCCTGGACGAGTTTGAGCCAAGACATTCCGACGAAGGGGAACCGCATGTGGGCTCGAACATCTTTGGGATGTAAGCTCGCAAACGCAGGCAGTCCAACCTGTCTACACGGAATGAAGTACCACTAGCAGCTCACAGGGACCTTCGAAGGGCATCACGTCTCTTTAATGACAATCTCCTGCAAAACCGACAAGAATTGGTGTCAGTGAATGCAGGTCCGTCTCATCAGTTTCACAGGGACACAACGAAAATGCATGCAATCCCAATCTGCAGTTGAGTGCATCGCAAAAGGCCGTTTCTCAGAGCGGAACATAGAGCTCACGTACTCATTGTGCCTGATAACACAAAAACTGGACAGCAGCTGGGGTCCGATGAGTTATAATTTTGCTTCTTTTAAATGATGCAAGGCGTAAAGTGCACCGCCACCCCAGTGACCCATTTTACCTGTAGTCTGCCGAGGGAGTACGAAGGAGTGCTGAAAGGTAATCCCTCGGAATTTTTAATGTGAAAACTCTTAAAAGATTTTTAATAAAACATACTTCATTAACATTCTTCATCTGTATTCTTCATGTCGACACATTTGCTTCCCTCATCCGCTTTAGGGCTACGAAGTTTAGCATGCAACATGGCGACATGTAGCGTAACTGTACTGGTACAAGAGGAACAGCGTGTTCTAAGCGAGTTTCGAATATGAAGAGTTCGTTCACACATTGAGCACCCTCTCCTTCAGCATGACAACGCCAGACTATAGAGGGGCGTTGCGACATCTGCAGCTGTTCAACGCCTTGGATTCACTGTCATCGATTATCCTCCAAACAGTTCCAACTTGGTCCAATCCGATATTCATTCCTAAATGAAATAACACTTTAAGGGAATGCACTTTGATAGTGATGAAGCAATGCAAGCACATGTGAAGGTGTTGCTGCATTCTATAGTGATGGTATCAACAAATTGGTCTCTCGTCGGGATAAATGTGTACGTCGCTAGGGTGACTACATTAAGAAATAAATATTTGGACATGAAAATAAAGATATGGAATGTTAATAAAGCCTATTTCGTTTCAAAAGCTTTAAGATTTATCACATGAAAGTTTCGGAGACATTACTTTTCAGCACGCCCTTGTAGTTCAGACTGGAGATCGTGCTGTGAAGTTATTCACAGTACGACATGGACCCACGCGGGTACCGTAGCATGAATCAGGCTCCATATTTCAATTTCCTTGGTGACCCAGTCTTGCATTTTCTTCCGGATCTTCATGGTGCGTTAGCTATGAACACTCCCATATCCTTGATGATTGCAGCCGCATTGACAGGGCTGCAAAAGTACGTTTATAAACAATCGGCATCCTGTCGCTCTTCCAATGACTCGCTAAATTACCCCATCTTACTTCTACGATGTCTGGGACTTTTGGAACAACGGGTGAAACGTGGCAATCAACAGCTCCTCAATCTGATAGCTCTGGCGTGGTTTCAGGTTGATGTGCCGACCTGAAGAAACTTGTGGACTCTGTCCCTCACGTAATTACGGTTGTTATCGAAGCTACACAAACTATGGCCTAACCTTAGCTATCATACTGAGGTACTACTGTAATTACAGGCTTTCCATTTCTCGCAGTACCCTGCTCCAGGTAACTGTCTTTGCCGCTGGTAATCTTACACTTAACGTGGCTCCAAAGTTGAAACAACAACTAGAACAATTACACTACTGGCCATTAAAATTTCTACACCAAGAAGAAATGCAGATGATAAACGGGTATTTATTGGACAAATATATTATACTACAAATGACATGTGATTACATTTTCACGCAATTTGGGTGCATACATCCTGAAACCCCCTCCATGAACCATAGACCTTGCCGTTGGTGGGGAGGCTTGGGTGCCTCAGCGATACAGATAGCCGTACCGTAGGTGCAACCACAACGGAGGGGTATCTGTTGAGAGGCCAGACTAACGTATGGTTCCTGAAGAGGGGCAGCAGCCTTTTCAGTAGTTGCAGGGGCAAGAGTGTGGATGATTGACTGATCTGGCCTTGTAAAATTAGCCAAAATGGCCTTGCTGTGCTGGTACTGCGAAGGCTGAAAGCAAGGGGGAACTACAGCCGTAATTTTTCCCGAGGGCATGCAGCTTTACTGAATGGACAAATGATGCCGGCGTCCACTTGGGTAAAATATTCCGGAGGTAAAATAGTCCCCCATTCGGATCTCCGGGCGGGGACTACTCAGGAGGACGTCGTTATCAGGAGAAAGAAAACTGGCGTTCTACGGATCGGAGCGTGGAATGTCAGATCCCTTAATCGGGTAGGTGGATAAGAAAGTTTAAAAAGGGAAATGGATAGGTTCAAGTTATAGTGGGAATTAGCGAAGTTCGGTGGCAGGAGGAACTAGACTTCTGGTCAGGTGAATACAGGGTTATAAATACAAAATCAAAGAGGGGTAATGCAGGAGTAGGTTTAGTAATGAATAAAAAAATAGGAGTACGGGTAAGCTACTACAATCAACATAATGAACGCATTATTTTGACCAAGATAGACATGAAGTTCACGTCTACGACAGTAGTACAAGTTTATATGCCAACTAGCTCTGCAGATGACGAGGAAATAGAAGAAATGTACGATGAGATAAAAGAAATTATTAAGTTAGTGAAAGGAGACGATAATCTAATAGTCATAGGTGACTGGAATTCGATAGTAGGAAAAAGAAGAGAAGGGAACGCAGTAGGTGAATATGAATATGGACTGTGGCTAAGAAGTGAAAGAGGAAGCCGGCTTCCAATGTGCGTTATCAGCGATGTCACCAAACACGGATGCGACCATCATGATGCTGTAAACAGAACCTGGATTCATCCGAAAAAATGTCGTTTCGTCATTCCTACAGCCATGTTCGTCGTTGAGTACGCCATCGAAGGCAATCATGTCTGTGATGCAGCGTCAAGGGTAACCGAAGTCATGGTCTCCGAGCTGATAGTCCATGCTGCTGCAAAAGTCGTCGAACTGTTCGTGCAGATGGTTGTTGTCTTGCAAACGTCCCCATCTGTTGACTCAGGGATCGAGACGTGGCTGCACGATCCGTTACACCCATGCAGATAAGATGCCTGTATCTCAACTGCTGGTGATACGAGGCCGCTGGGATCCAGCACGGCTTTCCGTATTAACCTCCTGAACCCACAGATTCCATATTCAGCTAACAGTCACAGTATCTCGACCATCGCGAGCAGCAATGTCGCGATACGATAAACAGCAATCGCGATAGGCTACAATCCGACCTTTATCAAAGTCGGAAACGTGATGGTACGCATTTCTCCTCCTTACACAAGGCATAACAACATCATTTCACCAAGCAATTCCGGTAAACTGCTGTTTGTGTATGAGAAATCGATTGGAAACTTTCATGATATCAGCACGTTGTAGGTGTTGCCACGGGCGCCAACCTTGTGTGAATGCTCTGAAAGGCTAATCATTTGCATATTACAGCATTATCTTCCTGTCGGTTAAATTTCGCGTCTGTAGCACGTCATCTTCGTGATGTAGCACGTTTAATGGCCAGTAGTGTATTAGGGGCGATCAAAAAAGTTTGTTCGAATGCCACACAGTCCAGAATCGGTACGCCAATTAGACAAAATCGCTGTGAGCACTGAGGCCTTCATACCACCGACGCACTGGGTTGAAGATACCAGGTTGGTAAAACACCATGTCCTGGTGATTGAAGTATTCCGTATGCCTGCTGCAGTCTGGTACAAGATGAACTGTTAAACCATCAACGCTTTTTTAAGGGACCGGAAGCGTGATAATCGCGTGGGGTGAGTTCAGGAATATCAAACGAGTGCTAGAGTGCCGTCCATGGGACTTGGCGTAACTTCTGCTGGCCTCACAGCTCGATATGCGTCTTGTGGCGAACCGTGACCAGCACGGAACTTGGCGCACCGTTTCACAGCAGTAGTTTTTGACAGACGTGTTGATCCATATACATTCTACATTCTCCAATGGATGTCTACTGTTTCTTCTCCTTTGACAGCCAAGAAAAGAATAACAGCACGGTGGTGCCATTTGGACGCATTTGGTAATAACGTTGCACTACATCACATTTACTTATTTACTACAAGTACGTCGGAAAAATACAAATGCCATACTAATCCCTTTGCCTACCTGTTGGAGCTTATATATCAGCATCGGAGTCAGGCTACGTTGCTTGTACGCTGTAGCAACGCACTCAAAAGGAAACATTTTGATCATAAAGAAAGACCCATGGGCTAATAAAACTTCAGTGACTAAATATTCTCTTAAATACATGTACGAGAATCAACTTTAAATTCCAAATGTGACATTGTATACTTGTCTTCTGGTCAGTGACAGAATCGGAAATTCGTAGAATTTCGTTGGTCTGGACACATATGATGGAGAATGGGACAGTTTTCGATCGTTACTGGATATTCTGGTGCAATAGACCTTGAAGCCCAAAGTTTATCGATAACTAAGATAAAACTAAGGTAACTAAGGTAACTAAGGTAACTAAGGTAACTAAGGTAACTAAGGTAACTAAGGTAACTAAGGTAACTAAGGTAACTAAGGTAACTAAGGTAACTAAGGTAACTAAGGTAACTAAGGTAACTAAGGTAACTAAGGTAACTAAGGTAACTAAGGTAACTAAGGTAACTAAGGTAACTAAGGTAACTAAGGTAACTAAGGTAACTAAGGTAACTACGGTAACTAAGGTAACTAAGTTAACTAAGTTAACTAAGTTAACTAAGTTAACTAAGTTAACTAAGTTAACTAAGTTAACTAAGTTAACTAAGTTAACTAAGTTAACTAAGTTAACTAAGTTAACTAAGTTAACTAAGTTAACTAAGTTAACTAAGTTAACTAAGTTAACTAAGTTAACTAAGTTAACTAAGTTAACTAAGTCAACTAAGTCAACTATAGTTTTACCTACGTACTCATGTCAATGAGTACGTAGGTAAAACTATACTTTAGACGTGCTTAATGAATGGTGTGAGAAATTGCTAGAAGTTTCATTTTACAATGTGTAACCTGACATGACACCCAAAAGTAAACAAAGTAATTCAGTCTGATTTATATTTTCATACAGTCGAATATTGGCAGTCAATCTTAGCGAGGAATGACCTTATTAAGATCGTACACAGTTGATCTGATTTTGTTCCCAACTCCCGAGCACATATTGGAGATCCGAATAACAATTAATTTCAACCTAATACGAACATCGAAGACAATTGAAATACTCCAGAAATGTTCGTTTAATACTGTGCTCAGGTGACTAATCGAAAGTCATGACCAGCAAAAAATATTTTATTATTTACTTCATTCTCAGCTCTTGTATGTATTGAATATATATTGAATGTCGTACTTACACGCTTTCTTTTGAGCCTAGTATGTGCTCTAGCAGAGATTTAAGGGACTTCTAGTACGGAAATTTCAGCCATTACGCTTATTGAAGTGGATAGAGCGATAGAGCGTAACCTCGATAGACATTTATTACATACCTAAAGACACTGAATTAAACTTAGTCTATGTATGCTGTACCTAACGAGTTTTGTCTGTATGTTCTGTTCTGCAGCGGGACTGATTTGATCGGCGGCAGAAAGGTGGTGGCCATTGTTACATTACTCATCTTGAATGGAGATACTCTAATCATCTTACAGTACGTGAAGTGAATCAACAGGAGCTAACACAGTTCAACAGCTCTGCGCTTGTTTACAAGAGCTGCTGATGCACGTCTGTCACCTGTGAACAGAATGTGAACTGCTTCCAGTCTCATAATATGTGTTCCAATTTTTCAGAATTTCTACTCGTAAATACGATGTAGTCTACATATCGTTTTGTGTCCTCTCATACTTGGCGGACTTGAGTTTCCTGTTACATCATCTCAAGATGGGTGACATTCTAGTATGACGCCACTGTCCGTCGATGCAGAGATGGCTAGTCCATAAGTTCCCAGTTTGTAATGTTCTACACTTTACACCATCTCTCTATTTTGAAGATTTTCCAACATTGGCCTCCTTACCCCATGAAAGCGGTGTTCACCTTAAGTGAGACGACAGCGCTGTGTTACCCACATCCTCGGCTTAAGCGTGTACAGTCTTTTCTGCTGCGAGCTCATGTCAGAGGAATAATGGATGCTTGTCTCCACTTATCGTTGGTCTGCAGCTGGTCACTTCCACCATCCCTGGTCTGACAGATCTCCAACGGACGTTACGGATGCTGGTGCTTGTTACAGGTGTCGTTTGTTCTTCCTGCCTTGTCCCCTATACGGCTCTCGCCTACTCCTACATTCCTTCAACTCGGTTCCCAAAATTGCGTCATGCATTCCCCTCCTATCTACTCGACCGAATAGTAGCGGCTCCGGTCAAAGAAAACCATCGTAACGACCGGGAGAGCGGTGTGCTGACCACGCGCCCCTCCTATCCGCATCCTCAATTGAGGATGACACGGCGGTCGGATGGCCCCGATGGGCCACTTGTGGCCTGAAGATGGAGTGCAATTCACCTCCTATCAAGGTTTGCTCATCTTACCTGTGTATCTTGTTTTATCATCGTTCACAGTATTTTCACTGAGCAGAATTGTTTTATTGTTCACTATCATCATCATTAGCTGTATTCACTCTCAAATGAAGCTAGTTTGTACATTGCAGACATGACTTCTCACAGTGTTGCAGCTGTTTTGATGACATAAACACTCCGGTGTCGCCAATCAAAAACTGCGCACATGAAATGAATACACCACTATTGGCGAGGATGAAGTGTTTCAAGTAAGTATGTAATCAGCTGAGATCGAATGAAGAAAAGCAACAACATGCGGCGTTCTTCGCCTCAACTTCTGCTACAGAAATTCTCATTTAGAGCCACATTCAAGCAGGAAGCGTTTCTCAGCATTTCTTACCATTTGCCACGTAGACGGTGCCCTAATCACGTAGCTATTGACATTTCCACCACGAGACTTACACTAATCCGCACCACGGATGCCTAGTTGCTGCATGGGCAAATGGACATCGTCCCACGGTTTCCAGATAGTTGTGAGCGCACAGCTCTAGTCGACCAGTTGCCGACCAGTTCCAGATGAAAAACGTTTATCTAAGTTGCTGACCAGTTGTCTACACTTTCTGACGAGTTATATACTTGCTAACAGTCGCAGATCAGTTGCTGCAATTACAGCCCAGTAGCTATCATCGAGTGATCATCGGACAAAACTTACTTGGTAAACGTAGTACTATTGGTGAGTGAAGGCAGTACCAGGTATCAACAAAAACCATTCTTACAATAGCCCAGCCGTACACGAAGTGTAGTGTCCTGCAGTCGGCAGTAAAGAACTAACGATCAAGTTTTAACACACTTCAACTAAAACGCCTTTTGGCGTGCACTAATTTCCAAATTCAAGAACAACAAGAAACATAATAATTCTTGTGGTGGCAAAAGTCAGTCACAAGACAATGAAAGGAAGTAATAACCAAAATACTACACTACACAATTCCAAAGTAGCGTTATGCTCAACAAGAAACAAATTTGTACAGAAAACTACGGCGAGTGTCTGGTGTGCTAGAACCAGCGTAGGTATTGGCCAGATCTGTCTTAACAGTAGGTACATACTGCCGGTCTGGCTCTGCTGGCATGCTTATAACACCGATTCTGTTGAGTGCTATACTTAGTCCCGTTAGTTACAATTGGTGGATCTCTGTCACATGGCTTTTCACGAAGTAGTGCCGTGTTTATGCGGAAGGTCTGTCGATGTTTACATTCACGGCCGATGTTTTGATATGAGTGTTTTGATATGAGCTCTTGAAAGGTCGGCAGCCCACGTTGCTAGTGTGTTGTGTGGGTCCTCTACCTGATAAGGGGCAGCTACGACGACGACAACTACTAACACGGTTAAAACTACACTGTTCTACTGTATGTTTACTGTGAATCAGCAGTTACTATTAAGGTTTGTTAGAACGTAACACGCAGTTTGCAGCAAAATCGCTACAGTAACTACATTGGCACTTTCGAATGAAAACGTGAAACGTGTCAGCTGTGACATTAGCAAAGAAAACATACATCAACCACCTAAAGTAACTTTCACAAACATCACAGAATTTAAAGTAGGTTGTACAAGGTATGAATCAAGCGTCTCCAGTGGAGGTCACTGTTTAATGGCGTTCCATCTTATCTTCCCTGTCCAGTCACCATCAACAGACAGAACTGAGACAACTCCTTTATCAAAGTAACAGAGGTGGACTCGGTTCGATCGTTTCTCTCGTCGTCGTAGTCGTCGTCATCATCATCATGTTCCTTTGACGTCGACTGTTCAAAAGTCACAATCAAAATTACTCCCATCAAATGTGTTCAAATCTGTGTGAATTCCTAAGGGACCAAACTGCTGAGGTCATCAGTCCCTAGACTTGTACACTACTAACTTATGCTAAGAACAACACACACAGACCCATGCCCGAGGGAGGACTTGAACCTCCGGCGGGAGGGGCCGCGCAATCTGTAACATGGCGCCTCTAACCACGCGGCCACTCTGCGCGGCTCACTCCTATCATTTCCGAGCTCTTCCAGTATCTGTTTTTCCATTTGCTTGTAGTTCAGGATCTTCTAGGGAATTCTGTGACACGTAATCATCATAAGGCGTTGTCTCCAGTCTTCAAGATACTTTTGAATTTCTTCATTCATGTTCAAAATATTTCATTATGTTCTAATATCTTCATTTCTATCTGCGTCTGTTCTTGTGCAGCCCTTCGTGTTACTTAGTAATTTCATCTCTGCAATGTGAATTATCTAATTTTACTTTTTTAATTTTTTAAGGAACCGCCAGAACTTAGATTTCCATCACTGTCTCTTTTCGTACATTGTGGCCCAACATTCTGCTAAATCTACCACAGACAGCTTGGAATTAGCGTATTTCCACTTCTTTCATCATCGCGTAGGGCATAGGCCTGTCTCCTAAGCATCTAGCTATTTTCTTCTTGGTCTTTGTGTATTTTATTTCAAAAATCACAGTCAAAGACTAAATGAGAGATTTGCAAACAGAAGCACATTCATGTATCCCTCGTTCGTTGTATTAATTCCTTTGTTTACTTTATATTTTCCGTTTCATGTTTCCTAAGTGCAAAATATCTCTCTCACTAATTGAATCATCTCAGCTTCTTGTTTCCGGAAATATGTCGGGCGCTTGGAAACGAGATATCGCTCAGGCGTAAACGACTTGGGTCTCTCTCTCCGACATCCGCTTCCCCAACAGTTTCTCAGACGTGCAGTGCTCCGTGACGCGGCAGTGTTTATCCCCGTCGTAGCTCGCATACAATTCCTGATTTCCCTACAGCTTTCGTTATGGACGGCATGCACTTGCTTAACGAACTGAAGAGTCCGGGCCAGGTAGAGCCAACAGCTCTCAATGGGGAGGCGTGTCTCGCTGAGAGCGTCACGTGGAAAGTACAGTAAAGGAGGGTAGGGGGGAATGGGACGCGGAGGGGGGTGAAAGGCGTCGCGGGGCGCCAGATATCGACCGGCGGCCTGTCCTGGCCGGGCCGTCCGCTTTAATTCACTGAAACTTGCAGCGCCGCCGCGTCAGGTGGGAACCGGCTAGAACAGCGGCACGCCCGCCGGGTCCCGCGCGCTGCTACAAGCCGCGCTGTTTTGCTAGCTACGCGTGCTCTTAGGTACGCATTGCATCAAAGACACTTGCACGCTCTCTGACGAGAGATATGCAGAAACTACTTAAGCTGAAAAAGGAATATTTTTAGACGTGATGAACACCGCTGGCCTTCAAAATTGGAAGAGCAGCAAGGACAACAAACGATGAAATTTTGTCTTGTAAATTATAGATTGCAGCAATCAGTCGTCCTGTTTAAATTCTATCGTGCAGATCTAGATCTGCATAATAAAACGACTGATTGCTGAAATCTATAATTTACAAGTTAATATAACAGTCACTGAAATTTTTTCTCATCAGGTTTATATAGAATAGTAGAAGGGATATGATTAAACCGGTAGGTGATCTGGGGCTGTATAGGTTGCTAAATCTAGGACACAGAACTGTCACCCCTGGTATAGCCACAGCTATAGCCCAAGTGGGCATCGAGTCAAACTGAGCTTAGAAGACATGTGGGAACGTCATTTCGTGCTCCTTTAACTGGATGCCATCAATCGTAGTTGCTGTCACGTGGTGGCGAACCAGTTTCGGCAACCCTTGATGAGATGTTTGCAGTGGATGCGCAGTCTGGAGAACGTTTTGACGAGGGAACAGGCGAACACCCATAGGCTCAGCCGAAGTTAGAAAGCTCTGGAAGACGTGCGGTTATGCGTTATCTTGTTGAAACATAATGTCACGGAGACCTCGGTCCTTAACACGTCAAAAACGTAACATCTGTCTCTAAATTACCATCCTTGCCCCACATCACACCGTAACGCCAGTGCAGGACCCGTAAGGCGACAATGAATACAGTCTGACAACGTTCGCTCTCCTCGGATCCCCCACACGCGGATACGTCCTTCGTGATCATGTACGCCGATGCGACATTCGACTGAAAAGACGACGCGTCTAGTATCGTCGTCGGCCGCACCTCTCAGCACGCCTCTCTGCTATTGCCTCGAGGGAAGCGGTGCCAACAAATATAAACCGCCGGCCGCTGTGACCGAGCAGTTCTAGGCGCTTCAGTCCGGAATCGCGCTGCTGCTACGGTCGCAGGTTCGAATCCTGCCTCGGGCATGGATGTGTGTGATGTCCTTAGGTTAGTTAGGTTTAAGTAGTTCTAAGTCTAGGGGACTGATGACCTCAGATGTTAAGTCCCATAGCGCGTAGAGCCATTTGAACCATTTTTTGAAATAGTAAGCAATGTTCTAAGATACACACACACACACACACACACACACACACACACACACACCGCAGATTTACATAATGATCTCCGCCTCGAAACTCGTGGAGATATTCATAAAACCCTCCACACTACCGTACACTCGAGACAATAGACCAATTCCTTTATCCAGAATCCGGGCAAGTACAAGTAGCGTTCAAAAAATAATGTAAAACATTTTTTCTAGGCCAATTTCGGTTTAAAAAATGTGGATTTTTTGTGGTACATCGTGGAATAGTCCAGCTTCCGCCTCTATAGTTTCATAACTCCCGGTAAGTGGCAGTGCTGTACATAGCCTTCTAAATAGCGTTTGTAGCGGTGGTGCGTTCCAAGCTGGGAACTTCCATTGAGATTCTTTTGGCAGAAAACCAGAACATCGCAGATATTCATAGCCGTTTGCAGAATGTCTACGTAGACCCGGCAGTAAACAAAAGCACGCTAAGCCTTTGTGCATGGCGTCTGTCATTATCGCAACAATGTCGCACAAACACAAACCTGTCCCATCTCCCATATGCCGGCCGGCCGCATACAGTTTTGAAATAGAAGAAACGACTTCAACGTGTTTGTTGCCACAAAAACGCAAACGAACTTCTCCTCCAGGACGACGCCAGTCGTCTCGCAAGTCAGTGCACCCAAGAGGGGCTCACAAAACTTCATTCGACTCTTGCTCCTTATCCACCTTCCAACTTCTTTGTCCCAGTGAAGGATTCAGTCCTAGGAAAGCAGTACGTTGCTGGTGGGGAGGCTATTGATGCACCAAGACGCTGACTCCGACGTCGACCAGTGTAGTAGTACCATGTGGGCATACAGGCAGTCTCGTCGCATTGAACGAAGATTAGGATTTTGTAGGCAAAAGAGAAGGGAATAATATGAATATTCGAATCCTGAATAAAATCAACTTGCGTTCAGAAAAAAGCGTGTTGCATTTCTTATTGAAGACCCCACGTACTATCATAACCATAGGTGAAAGGTCAGCCGCACATAAATACTTTTCCTTGGGTGAACTAATCACCTACAGGAGGCTTGAATTAAGGAAGCGAGCCGTGCACTATGGGTGAACCACTGTATCAGAACAAATCTGGCTGCGCCCATACAGCCTTCCAAACGGCAAAAACGGGGACGGGTATGCTGACGCTGCAGGTTGCCTAGGAGACATCACCGGACACCAGTTACAACGGCAATACCTCTATTAACATTTCCCAACACCCACGCGTGAACTGTCACTGCTGACACGAACCCGCCAGCATTCCTACCACCAGTCAGACTGCCGTTGACGTATTTTTACAACGACGCTTTCCGTGGCACTTTTTCCTCTCTCTGCCATGAAAAGCCTCTGCCCTTCGGTCGCTTTTGTCTCCTACCTCTTAC
The DNA here is from genome assembly GCF_021461385.2 of Schistocerca piceifrons. NCBI lineage: Eukaryota > Metazoa > Arthropoda > Insecta > Orthoptera > Acrididae > Schistocerca > Schistocerca piceifrons. The sequence continues at coordinate 291,566,739 of NC_060141.1, forward strand.
GTAAGACCGAATTAGTGGGTGATCGCACCCAGACGAACGGACAACATCACGGACCCACAACCTGTGACTCCTGCACTTGAATGCTAGCCATATTGCTGAGGTGACAGCTCCGTTACCTGTAACTCGTCGCCGCGCTGACATTTCTGGGTGCTCCAGACGTCACACTGTCCACTTGAATACTTGTCTTACTGCAACCAAGGTACGTGACGTGGCTGCCTCTCGAGCACTAGACACGTGGGCAAACTGACATACTGCATGATGTTGAGTACGACACTCTTAAGACCACCGATTTCATATTCGCATAATAGGCGTAGAATACCGACTAATGGGATATGCAATATCGCGGAACGAAAAAACAACGTTTCGATAAGCCATTATCCTACCACTGCCGAATTCCAAGACGTTTTTCGTAGACGTCTCTTTTCTCTCACAAGCAACCAATATTCAGACGAGATTTATGATTGAAAAAAATCGTTGTGTAAATTTTTGTCACAGACACAACGTAGCTGGAGTCACTCCTACCTACTTAATGCGGTCACCCTGAAGTGCTGATAATTTGTACATCATAGCATGTATTCTGAAAAGCGTTCATTTAACGTTTTCGGTAAGCCTTCTTGCGAATGTGAGCCCGCTCTGTAAAACGGAAATGGAAAACACATACTTGGAAATGCTATTGATCTTCTTTGCTGCTGCTCTGCCAACAATGATACAACTACGTTACGAAGTAACTTACTGACGCTTCAACAGAAATTGTAAAGCACAAAATGGAAGAACATGTTCTGAGAGGAACCGTGTTTCTAGATCGGAAAGCACGGCGCTCTGAATTAACAGCTCCTTTATTTCATAAGAAAATTCAACATTACGAGCCCCATTCGCCACTGATAAAAAATACGGCAACTGACCTCACAGTGCCTGAGAGCCTCAACAGGGAGCCAACTAATAACTTGGCCGATAACCTGTTGCGACACACGTGTAAATATTCTCTGGTGCTGAAACAAGCAGCTTTCTGCCTGGATGAAATAGTTCAGGTGAGTATCAAACAGTCACACCTAATACCGTCTCCATAAGCATTCCAGAATGCAATTACGTAGCATAATAGACTTGAAGAGAGGAAACACCCTAGACATTGCTGCTAGACTATAAAATATAACCATTACCACAACTCATAGTAACGACCGTAACACCCTATATTGCGAGTTAACATCCCTCTTCGTCGAAATGTTTTGGTTCAAACTCGTCTAGGGGTTGAGTATCACGTATCGCATTACACGCCCTAAATTAGACACTTGTGACCCTTTGGTTAAGTTGTCTGGCTGATGGAAAGTTTGCGAAATACAAAGTTAATATTACGTATAATAACAGTAATAATAATATCGGGAACTAAAATAACGACCCATAAATGATGTAGGCCACTTGGTTTCGATTTGGTTAGAATAAGGTTTATTCAGAAAACAGACTAATAGCGAAAGTTGTCGTAATTTGAATTACTATTACACTCTAGCGCATATCCATTTGACACAGTTCGATCATTCACCATCTCAGGGCGAATTACAAGTTTAATACTCCATCTAGTTAACTACGCGAAAAGTTAGAGATCACACAAGGCGCACGGCTGCTCACCGCTCAGAGACAAAGTCCCGCTATACCAAACAACGTGAAATTTTCTAAGTCGTTTCACTTCCTAGCTGCCTAAAGACCGACCGTCCGCTTTGGCGTCTCCACCAGCGCTGTCCGTCTACCTGTCTCCGGCGTGCCGAACACCGTCCCTGAACTGACTAGTACAATTCCTTCCTGAAGCCGTTCATTTGATTGGCTACAGCTTCTTCTACATTATTTTACATTTTAACATATTTAAATAATCAAAGCTTGGCCATTTTCACGTTCTAAATAAAGTAACAATAATATCCATTACATAATAACCGTTGAATTCTTTTACATAAAACCAATACAATTGCCTTATTAACTTTGTATATTATGACCAGTAGCCTTGAATCAGTATGCTTTCTGATAATTAAATAAATAAGGAAGAAAGGTAAGTTTCACGCAGTAAACTTAACAACAAATATTCTATTACCTAATGATTCAGTAAGTTGTCATGCTGTCATAGTTCAATGTGTTTTGTTGCTTAACTGAAAATACTGATAATTTAAATTTACTATATCTTTTAAACAAATAAAGTCACAGAGTTGATATTTACATCGTCTGTCATTTTAATGATGCGCTTCTATATGAAATGTCGATCGTTAAGATTGACCGAAGCGTTCATATTTTAACATTCAGGTCTTTCTTACAAAACTTGTTAATTTCACTTTAACAGTAAATCATAAACTATTGTAGATATGATCAATATTAAAGTTTTATTGGGGTCACCATGACAAGTTATGGATGATGGTAGATTAAAATTAGTGTGGCTTGATTCCCTGCACTACTGCAGAACTAAACAATTTTCATAAATGTTTCCCTTTATAGCCAATCTTAGGTCCACCATATTTAACACTGCTACGTCTCCTCAGCCACAGAAGCCTTCTACTGGGTTTCCCTATGACGCAGGTTCTCACCTGTCTCACTTGTAAACTACAGCGCTTACGCCTCAATAGAAGACGCCTGTGAGTTTCCCCATCTCGTGGTGAATCTGCGCCCTTTGTGGCACACGGTCCTCGACGACAGTGTTCGTTTCACTATTCCTGTAGGCTGACTCTTTCAGCCAAACACTTAATTAAATGAGAGCGCAATGCTCGTTAACTCAAAATCTCTTTGTGCAGCTACAGTTTAAAAACCAAAACAGTCATGTAATTCTGAAGAAATACGAATTAGCACCAATATGATTCAAGAAGAAGAGCATTAAACCGTACCTTTAAGAGGAAGATGATATATTCGGCTCCTAGCTGTGAACACTGCTCGTGTTTAGACACATGCAGGCCTAAATAATTCATTGTTGTAGCACGTCTACAGCTCAAATCATGTATGTCTGTTCTTCGCAATGACCAAGAGAATGTCGACTCTGTGTCTACAGGAAATCCTGGTGTGACATTACTAGAGGACCCAACCAAATGAATCACTGTCACCCAAGGAACATGCCAGAGGTGGCAGAGACATCACAATCGATTCTACCACTAGGTATTCTTCGAAGAATAAGATATCACTCGCCACTCTGAGCGAACTATATTAAAGATGCTACTAACGGGCAGCTTCTGGGAAAGCAACAAGAATAGAGACTCACTTAATTCGTTGCTGTCTGAATAGTGTGAATAAAGAGGCTCGGGCAGGCAGAAACTTGTATTTAATGTATGGTTGGTAGGTGTACCAAATACACTGTGGAACGAAAACAGTCTGACCACTGCGGAGCAGAGACGCATGGAGAATCATTCTGGCGATTATAAAGGGCGTGAATAGGGAAATCCACTTACATAAGCGACTTTAGTGATATAGTCTCCTTTTGTAAAACTTTTTTTTGCCAAGATCGCAAGGTAAGTTTGGCAAATAAAAAGCTTGCCAAAAGAAGACTATAACACTAAATTTAAATATCACCGCCTACAACATTGGCTTCATCAGGTAATTATAATAAGCGTCCTTGTCAAAGGACAAATTGTCATGGCCCGGCGCCTAAGAATGAGCATCTCGGAAACTGTGAAACAAGACAGCTGCTTGCGTGTTATTGTAGTGAGCGTCTATGGAAGATGGTTGATGGACAGTGAAACCACGAGTATGCGAAGAGGTATCGGATGTCCACGCCTTACCACGAACATGGAAGTCGGAGGCTTGTCCTCTTTGTAAAGTGGGTTAGCGGTGATCTGTGGCAGATCTGATGACAAGGTACAAGTGTCGCTGAAAACACCTTTCAGCGCACATTGTTGAACATAGAGCAGATGACTACTGTATGTTTACACGTTGACCTAACGAGATCTTCACTTACCGTTGTAGTAGACACAGCATCATTGAGACTGGATTTCGCATCAATGATAACGTTCAGCCTGGTCGAATGAGATGCGTATCTTGTTACTCAACGTAAATAGCCGTGTTCTGATACACTGCCATCCAGGATAAACATACACCGTGCCGTGGACACAGGCCGATGGAGGCAGTATTATGCTATGGACGATGGTCGCCTGAGTTTCCATGGGGTGCACGATAACAGCTGTGAGCTACGTGAATATTGTTGTGGACCGCTTGCATCCCTTCACGATTCATGTTTTTCCCGATGGCGATGGCATCTTCGAAGATGGAACTGTCCCTGTCTTAAGGCAACAATCGTACTACAGCGGTTCATCTAATCTTAACTAGACATAACACACTTGAGACACTATCGTGCAGACGACGGTTCAATCCCGTCTCCAGCCATCCTGATTTAGGTTTCCCGTGATTTCCCTAAATCGTTTCAGGCAAATGCCGGGATGGTTCCTTTGAAAGGGCACGGCCGATTTCCTTCCCAATCCTTCCGTAACCCGAGCTTGCGCTCCGTCTCTAATGACCTCGTTGTCGACGGGACGTTAAACACTAACCACCACCACCACCACCACCACCACTATCGTGCATCAGCTCCGTGCGCACAAACCACCGGTCCGCAGTTTACGAGAATTGCGTGAGCTGTGCGTAGCCATCTACTGCCACATATCGTTTCTCTAGATACCTACCAAAGACTTGTGGAATCTTTGCTACGCAGAATCTCTGCTTTATTCTGTTCCATATGGGGACCGATACAATATTAAGCAGATAGTCATAATGTTTTGGTTCATCAGCGTATATATATCTTGCAATTACTATTTATATATCGATAGCTTCAACGCAATTATTTGCCAAATTTTAAGACGATCGTTAAAAAGAGCTTTTAGTTGTGTAACATAAACGTCAGATTCGGCTTCAGTCACGTTATCTGATGTGAATGTTCCTTTGTCCATTCATTTTTTTTTTCCAGGTCTTAGAAGGAAACATGACCAGTCCGACCTCGTATTCTAAAGGGCAAAACCTGCAAGATATGAGCCCCAGAAATCGATACCGCACGAAAATTTGGGCCATAGTTCCGTTAATACACGGTTATGACCTTCTGAAAGTAGTTTTTGAACTTTTGCGCACACCTGTTGTCACTCGCTCCGCCCGACTGCAGCCGCCTAATGCTCGAGCGCGTTCATTCTGTCCAACGAAGAGGCAAACACTCTCTTATTCACGGGATGTTGTAGGCGAAGGAAGGGATAGGTGCATACTTCAGCCGAATGTGTTCTTATATCTTCTTCGAGGACAGCCATGTTAGTCTACGCGAAAAATAGGTAATTATTATGAGTACGTAATATGTCAACCTCAGGAAAAATTATACGTTCAATATTATTTTCACAATACTCTCGCACTGATATTCTGCAGCTATATGTACGGTACGTCTCAAAATCAAAATCAGTAAACGTAACTGATGAACAACTATGATATGACGATAATGATTTTTGGTTTACAATTTAGTCATGCCTATCACGTTTAATAATAGCGTATCACCTGCAAATATACTTCACTTTAACAGCGCCAGCTTTCAAATTTAAAAAAATGCCCACAACAGCGATGTTAGTAATTATCTAGCGCTTTGCTACTTCTTTAGTGACACACGCCTAACACATTTCATTCATTTACATTATAGTTGTGAATCGCTACATAAAATGTTCAAAGAAAAGATATCTCTCGGACCAGCTACATCTTAGAAACCTCGCACTTTGTCACAGTCAAAAAAGTATGTTGCCAATGCCACTATAATATTTCAGAAACCTCTTACTCACTCCACTCCACTGTACTGTACTTCGCGGATGAAGTGGGCGGAAGTTTAAAAGCTGTACTGTCAGAATTTTTGCCGAAAGATCTGCGCAGATTTTGTGAGAGTGAGTTATTGAGATGTAAGAACATTCTACTTTCCCGCATGTGGATATATAGTCTGAATGCTAACTCCTACCAAAGTCGAGAATAGTACGGACACTCATATGGTAGTCCTGATTCTGCGGAGGTACCCTGTGCACACCATACGAGAAAGCGAGAAAAACTGTATCCATCACTTTTGCTACAAATTTTGCATTCTTTCGTTCACTTTTACTAATTATCCTCAAATGATTCGACTGCTCCGTCTGCTAGTTCCGGGTAACTCTGGCAGATATCAATACAGCCACTTTGGACTGATGGGGCAACTGCGCTCGACCCGATTGACGCTCAAATTGCCCGGCGGTCTATTATAGTTACCCGAACGACGCTCAGCCGCCCACTGTAGGATCTTTGTGCTTGAAGGTGAGATGAAAGAGAGTGCAAAGTCGAAACCTGAGTGAGAAAGACGATAGTTTTAAAAGTGTTTGGGAGAGATTTTAATTAGTCACTGATAAGAATTTCGACTACAAGCACTGTAACAAGTGCTGTTCCTGTCTCAGTGATCCGTCACCACACAACTTAAGGCACAAGTCTACAGAACACGAGAAACTGTGTTTGAGTGAAAGCTACCGTAATTGAAAAGGTGCGTAGATACGTACAGCATTAGATGTAGAATTTCGGGCTTTACCTGAAGGTTGAAAAAGTCTGTTCAGAACTGGGACATGTAGAGGCTTCCAACATTTTGCGTCATCCTATGAGTGTAGTACGAAACAGTGAAATACAAGCCGATGAAATACTAGCGAATATGATGCGCAATATCAACCAAGCCATAGGCATGAATGCATGTTGATGTATATCGAATACATGAACCAATAGATATCGGAAAACGTGTTAAATAACTATTACTGCGCACTTCATCAAAATTAGGCACCTCGTAGTAAGGTATCGGTGACACTTCCATGAGAAGCAAAAAAATCTGAGGAATTTATTAAGAACTACATCGACGAAACATTATTGAAATGGTAAGTAGTAAATCCCATTTTTTAATAAGATTTCTTTTGTCATTGACCGATGCATTAATATATGCAAGGCACTGCAATCCTTTTAGCGTTATGCATTCATTACACATTCTCTGAACACGTCATGAAACACTTATTGAATAACGATTATTTGATAAAAAGGGTTTCCAGTGGCTAATATCGCGACTTGGGCTGCTATAGATAGTGTCGGATTGAATAACGATTATTTGATAAAAAGGGTTTCCAGTGGCTAATATCGCGACTTGGGCTGCTATAGATAGTGTCGGATTGAATAACGATTATTTGATAAAAAGGGTTTCCAGTGGCTAATATCGCGACTTGGGCTGCTATAGATAGTGTCGGATTGAATAACGATTATTTGATAAAAAGGGTTTCCAGTGGCTAATATCGCGACTTGGGCTGCTATAGATAGTGTCGGTTTCATGAACAAAATTGGTGACGTGAATTCGGTACAGACAAGCGTAAAGCAAGAAACAAAGACCAGCTGGAACAGATTGAATGAATGCTGCAGTCTGCAGTTAGGGAGTACGATAATATCACGGAAATGCTTCAGGTGAAAGGCGTATCTCAAAAACTTACTGACTGCAACAACAACATGGGAAAAGAACTCGTGGCATTTTAGAGCCATTCGAAGTTGTATTAGGAATTGTGGAAAGGCGAGAAGTTTCCATAAATTCATTTTGCTTTGTTACGGGTACTTAAGCGAAAAAGTCTTTGTAATACAATGCACGATGCTACAGGCATACGTTTAAATTGCGGTAGACGCACTATGTAGCCAGCAAAACGCTGTTTCCATTGTCACCGGTATTTTGGCAGTACAGTACAATGGTCGTATTATCGTCTCTTAACTGCAGATACTACGAGTACTGGTAGATCATTGCGTCCATCTCACATATAAAAAAATCGAAATTCCGACGTTGCACAGAACAGTAGTTATTGGAAATGTCTGTTTCTGACAGAGATCAGACGTTAAATACTGTGCGTCAAATGTGTGATGAAATTCAGTTTCTGATAAGCTACAACAAACGAGGCAATAACATCTTAGGCTGTCTTTGTTGTATCTGTAAATATTTATTTAGGGCTCAGCAGCCTCTGTTTATGCCAACGGCCTTGCCGCAGTGGCAACACCGGTTTCCGTCGGATCACCGAAGTTAAGCACTGTTTGGCGGGGCTCGCACTAGGATGGGTGACCAGCCGGTCCGACGAGCGCTGTTGGCAAAGCGGATTGTACTCAGCCCTTGTGAGGCAAACTGAGAAGCTACTTGATTGAGAAGTAGGGCTCCGGTCTCGTAAACTGACATACGGCCAGGAGAGCGGTGTGCTGACATGACCCTCCATATCCGCATGCAGTGACGCCTGTGGGGTGTGATACGGCGGCCGGTCAGTACCGTTGGGCCTTCATGGCCTGTTCGGACGGAGTTTAGTTCTAGCCTCTGTTTCCGGAGTGACTAGACAGTAGGCCATCTCATACTCAGTCCACTGATGTTGATTTGTATTTAAACCGAATGGATAGCAGTGACGACGAAGATGCGCTTGAGAGGTGAAAGTGTAAAGGTAGTCTCTTTCTCAAGCCACCTAATTTATGCGAGAAGAACGTTTTCCGTTTCAGGCTCAAATGTGACGCAAACTTGATCCGAAACGAGTCGCTTGATTGTAATTAGGCAATAGGGAAACAACTGGGAGGAGGTTTTGTTCTTGTTAGATTTCTAGCTTTTTAGGTTATCAAGTTCACATACGCTCATTTGAATCAATAAAGCAGATGGTGTCTAAAAAACCAGCAGCATGATTTTACGTTAAGAGACGTATAAAATTTGGTAATTTCATAGTTTCCTTTCAATCTCCAAACCGCTTCCTAATTTTTGTTATTGCATGATGCAAGCTATTTTCTGTCGTGAATTACCACACTATGGCGATTAGAAACTGCCACCTAGGAATACACGTCTACAGCGTAACTGAACGGATCTGACTGTAGTTCCACCAGCCGTCGGGAGTATGTCGGAAGGGACACCAGGCTGCGGACTCCCACAGCTGCTGCTAAAACGGTCGCAACAGCACGGTGGCGGGCGCGCCAGACCGGGAGGCCTCTGCCCTCCCCTTCACCCCGGCGCCACGTTCCACCGCCACCTGTCCGCTTCGAGCTTTTGTACTCCGGAAAGCCATACTCGAGCGCAATGGGCTCCAGCGAGTATCTACATCTACATTTACATCCATACTTCGCAAGCCACCTGGCTGTTTGGCGGAGGGTACTTTGAGTACCTCTATCGGTTCTCCCTTCTATTCCAGTCTCGTATTGTTCGTGGAAAGTAGGATTGTCGGTATGCTTCTGTGTGGGCTCTAATCTCTCTGATTTTATCCTCATGGTCTCTTCGCGAGATATACGTAGGAGGGAGCAATATACTGCTTGACTCTTCGGTGAAGGTATGTTCTCGAAACTTTAACAAAAGCCCGTACCGAGCTACTGAGCGTCTCTCCTGCAGAGTCTTCCACTGGAGTTTATCTATCAACTCCGTAACGCTTTCGCGATTACTAAATGATCCTGTAACGAAGCGCGCTGCTCTCCGTTGGATCTTCTCTATCTCTTCTATCAACCCTATCTGGTACGGATCCCACACTGCTGGGCAGTATTCAAGCAGTGGGCGAACAAGCGTACTGTAACCTACTTCCTTTATTTTCGGACTGCATTTCCTTAGGATTCTTCCAATGAGTCTCAGCCGGGCATCTGCTTTACCAACGATTAATTTTATATGCTCATTCCATTTAAATCACTCCTAATGCCTACTCACCGATAATTTATGGAATTAAATGCTTCCATTTGCTGACCTGTTATATTGTAGCTAAATGATAAAGGACTTTCCTTCTGTGTGTTCGCAGCGCATTACACTTGTCTACATTGAGATTCAATTGCCATTCCCTGCGCCATGCTTCAATTCGTTGCAGATCCTCCTCCATTTCAGTACAATTTTCCATTGTTACAACCTCTCGATAGACTGCAGCATCATCCGCCAAAAGCCTCAGTGAACTTCCGGTGTTGCAACGGTCCTACGACACTCCCCTAAGGCACACCTGAAATCACTGTGACTTCGGAAGACTTCTCCCCATTGAGAATGACAAGCTGCGTTCTGTTATCTAGGAACTCTTCAATCCAATCACACAATTTGTCTGATAATCCACATACTCCGTTCATTAAACGACTGTGGGGAACTGTATCAAACGCCTTGCGGAAGTCAAGAAACACAGCATCTACCTGGGAACCCGTATCTATGGCCCTCTGAGTCTCGTGGACGAATAGTGCGAGCTGGGTTTCACACGATCGTCTTCTCCGAAACCCATGCTGATTCCTTAGACTAGATTTCTAGTCTCTATTAAAGTCGTTATACTCGAACATAATACGTGTTCCAAAATTCTACAACTGACCGACGTTAGAGATATAGGTCTATAGTTCTGCACATCTGTTCGATATCTCTTCTTGAAAACGAGGATGACCTGTGCCCTTTTCCAGCCTTTCGGAACGCTATGCTCTTCTAGAGACCTACGGTACACAAAATATAAATGAGCGACAAAAACGCCGTATTTGCACACCTCTAGTGCGCAACATATTTTACAACAATTCAGAATTGATTTATTAAACACACAATAATTTAAAATATTGTACTAGTCGGAATCATTTGCTCCAAATATGGATATTTTCATCGATAATCGAACCTCAGCCACAACAGTCAAAATTGGAATGAACATTTGGATTTTTCCTGAAAATTTTGAATTTAGCCTAGGAATACTCATATAAGGAAAAAGATATATGTATATCAAAAACGTATAACAAATTTAAGATTATGAGTTTCTCAGGCCAGGATTTAATCTGTGAGACATGAACCTTACGATTATTTTGGTTTCAGGGTTTTAACACTGATGGTAACAGGAGCGACAAACCTGAGAATATCCACAGGCTCACCAAAGCTAGCCAAAGGTTTCCTCTTTTCCTTATGCTCTGTCTTGCTCGTCTCTCCAATATTACGAACCAACATTGGTCGCCTGGTTTGAGTGAGGACGACCATCTCCAAGCATTGTATCTCTCACCTCTCTTTACATGAAAAGACCACAAAATAGTCCTAGCACACTTTCAGCCTTTGTGAATTTGACTGTACCGAATTTCTGAGCTAGAAGAGGATCCACGAGTTCACCAGTACTTTGTCTGTGCTCTGATTGCCATTGTCTTAACCCACTACGGTGCTCTTCCTCTACCCAATGCAGATTACGCTCGCCAAACATTCGGCTCAAGCTGTCCCATATCAGATTATCTGAGCCGCGTATACACTACATCTTAAACTGAAATGCTTTGTTTCCAGCTGGCCACCTGGTGATACAGTCTCTGTGATTGGTTTATTCTAATCAGGATCCAAATGCTTGACTGTCGGTCTCTCAGGTGAAAACACGTTACCTCCTCATTTCTTACCTTATCAGTCCAAAAATTTTCAACATTCGTCTGTGGCACCACACCTCAAATGCTTCGATTCACTTCTGTTTCGGTTTTCCCACAGTCCATGTTTCACTACGCCACAACGCTCTGCTCGAAACGTACATTTTCAGAATTTATTCCTCTAATGTCTATATTCTTCTCTTGGTCAGGAATGCCCTTTCTGCCCGTGCTAATCTACTTTTATGTCGTCCTAGCTCTGTCAGTCATTGGTTACTTTACTGCCTAGGTAGTAGAATTCAACTTCATTTACTTCATGACCATCAATTTTGATAAGTTTCTTGTTGCTCTCATTCCTGCCACTTCTGATTACCTTTTATTTATTAGATTTACTCTCAGTTCAATTCTACACTCGTTATACTGTTCATTCCGTTCAGAAGATCGTGTAATTCTTCTTCTCGTTCACTCATCATAGCTAATCGCATCGTTGATACCCTTTCGCCTTGAGTTTTAATTCCACTCCTAAACATTTCTTTTAGTTCCATCACTGCTTCTTCGATGTTCAGATTGAACAGAAGGACGAAAGATTACATCCCTGTCTTACACTCTATTTATCCGAGGACTTCATTCTTGGTCACCCACTCTTACTGTTCCCTCTTGGCTCTTGTACATATTGTGTATTACCCGGTACTCTCTGTAGCTTATTCCTATTTTTCTCAGAATTTCGAAAATATTGCACAAATTTAAATGTCGAACGCTTTTTTCCAGATCGAAAAATCCTGTGAATGTGTCTTGATTTTTCTTTGGTCTTGCTTCTATTATCAACCACAACGTCAGAATTGCCTCTCTGATACCTTTGCCTTTCCCAAAGCCAAACTGATGATCATCTAACACATCCTCAGTTTTCTTTTCCGTTCTTCTGCATATTATTCTTATCAGCAACTTCAATGCATAAACTGTTAAGTTGATTCTGCAATAATTCTCGCAGTTGTCAGCTCTTGCAGTCTTCTGAATTGTGGGGATGATATTTTTCCGAAAGTCAGATGGTATGTCGCCAGACTGATACACTCTAAACAGCAACATGAACAGTTCTTTGGCTGTCACTTCCCCAAATGATTGTTGAAATTCTGATGGAATGTCATCTATCCCTTCTGATTTATGCTACCTTAAGTCCTCCAAAGCTCAATTAAATTCTGGTTCTTATACTGAATCCACTATATGTTCTAAATAGACTCCTGTTTCTTCTACTATCATATCAGACAAATCTTCCCCTCGTAGAGGCCTTCAGTGTACTCTTTCCACCTACCTGCTCTCTCCTCTGCATTTAACAGTGGAATTCCCGCTGCAGGCTTAATGTTACCACCCCTTCCTTTTAATTCCACCGAAGGCTATTTTGATTTTCCTGTATGCTGAGTCAGTCCTTCCGACAACCATTTCTTTTTTGAATCCTTCACATTTTTCATGCAGCCATTTCATCTTAGCTTCTCTGCATTTCCTATTTATTTCATTCCTCAGCGCCTTATTTTCCTTATTCCTCAATTTCCCTGAAATTTTTGTGCTCTCCCCTTTCATCGATCAACTGAAGTATTCGGACTTGTTTCTACCTGTGTTTTTGTTTCCAACTTCTGTAATTGTCCTTTTCAGAGAAGTCAATTCCTCTTCAACTATACTGCCTACTGACCTATTCCTTATTGCTGTACCTATAACCTTAGAGAATGTCAAGAGTATCTCGTCATTCCTTAGTAATTCCGTATCCCACTTCTTTGTGTATTGATTCTTCCTGACTAATGTCTTAAACTTCAGCCTATTCTTCATCATTAGTACGTTGTGATCTGAGTCTATATCTGCTCCTGGATTCGCCTTACAGTCCAGTATCTGATTTCGGAATAACTGTCTGACCATGATGTAATCTCACACCTTCCCGTATCACCAGGCCTTTTTCAGGTATACCTCCTCCTCTTGTGATTTTTGACCAGAGTATTCGCTATTACTGGCTGAAATGTAGAACAGAACTCAGTTACTCTTTCTTGTGTCTCATTCCTTGTCCCAAGCCCATACTCTCCCGTAACCATTTCTTCTACTCCTCCTCTTACAACTGCATTCCATTTCCACATGGTTTTTAGATTTACATACCTTTCAGTATCCTCATATACTTCCCCTATGTCTTCATTTTCAGCCTTCGACGTCGGCATTGTCAGTCTTGGTCTGCTGTCAATTCTGATGAGAAGATCCCTATCACTGAACTCTTCACAGTAACAAACTCTCTGCCCTACCTTCCGATTCATAACGAATCCTGCACCCGCTATATCATTTTCTGTTGTTATTGATATTACCCTATACTCATCTGATCAGAAATCCTTGTCTCCCATTTCAATGCACTGATCCCTCTCTATATCTAAACTGAGAATTTGCCTTTGCGTTTTGAGATTTTATAACTTCCCTATCACGTTCAAGCTTCTGACATTCCACGCCCCGACTCTTTGAACGTTATCCTTTCGTTGGTTATTCAATCTTTTTCTGATGGTCACTTCCCCTTTGGCAGTCCTCTCCCGGGTATTCGAAGGGGGTACTATTGTAGAATCTTTTGCCAATGGAGAGATCATCACGCCACTTTTTCAATTACAGGCCACATGTCCTGTGAATATGCATCAAGTGTCTTCAATGCAGTGGTTTCCACTGCCTTCTGTATCCTCATGTTGTTGATCATTGGTGATTATTCCGCATTTAGGGGCAGTTTCCCGACCGAAGGACAAGAAAGTGCAGTGACCGTCTGTCCGTTCCTTCGCCCTCTTTCACAAGGCCGTCGGCAGAATAAGGTTGATATCTTATGCCGGAAGTCTTTGGCCGCCAATGCTGGTTATTAATCAAAATTTAAGCCGTGGCGTGTTTCGAACGCGGGATGGAAAACGGTTTGACTACTCATCAAGGACGCTACCCTTCAGTAGACCAGTCAAGTCATCATGTAATAGAAGCTGCAAATGGGAGGGAAAACTATGATAACAAAACAATAAATAAAAGGAGAAAGGAAAAAAAACGAGAACATAGCCGACATATCACCACAAAGCTCTCATGATACTGTATGTATGAGCAATTTTTTATATAATTGTTTATCTTTTATTAGCTTTATAAATTTTTATTGATTTTGTATTTTTTTGATATATTTTTTAGTTTTTGTATGGTATCTGGAAGCATAAGGGCAACGACATCAGGTTATAATCTAAATAGCACACCAAGAAAAATTCCAATCTGATTGCAAGGATTGTGTACGTTCATGTAAATATATACTTCATCTATACACATTTTACAATATAGCTGTAGCGATACTGAGTCAAAACACAGAAACAAAACGAGTACATAAACTAGGTGAGAACAAGCCAATGCAAATCAGATGGGAATATACGCAAAAAGAGAAAACACCTCCCATCGGAAAAATGAAATTAACCAACGCCTTGGCGACGGAAAACAAGATTCATCGTGTTCCGTCACCAATGAATGGGGCTTGGACCTCATTTTCAACCCTTTCATTTGAATTCTTTTCAAGGTCAACCATTTTACCTCTACACGCCTAACATTCGCAATTCACATAGGGGAGTGATCTGCAGCATCATAAACTTCACGCAGGATGGAATAGTAATATTTGTGAGTTCTCCCAAAATTCTCTCGCTTTGGCAGCACCGAAAAGTACCAAAGTTTGCCTGAGCCTCAGTTTTGCCATGTGTGTTCAGCAGCAAAGATGGAAGAATACTTCCCAGTGGACCGTAGAGTACGCTCCCACACGGCTCGCATCACGTCATCGAGAGAGGGGTCAGCTAGATGAGTGACGTTTAACATACACGGAGTGCGAAACAATTTGACTGGTTGCCGTTCTAGATTGAAGGCTGTAGTCACAGCGCAGTGATCCGTAAAGGAAGCTGGGACGACTTCAACATTAAGAAAACAATGGCGCAGGCAGTCTGGTAAGTGAACCCTATCTAACCTGCTACTAGAAGTTGCAGTAATGTGGGTAAATTTAACTAACGTTGGGTTTTTATATATCCAGATGTCTTGCAGGTGTAAGAAGCGAACCAATTCATGTAATTCAGACAGACATTAAAATTTAGAGATTGATCTGCAGGACGCAACACACAGTTAAAATCACCACCCAACAAAATATCCCGAGGAATCTTACGCACTGGCGACCAGTGCGTCAAGGAGCATATAAAGGATCAAGGTAAGGCTAAAAAGTTGACAACCTATGCGCCTGCCTGAATCCCACATTTCCACCTCAGCAATAGGAATGCCTTCGCGAAAGAATAAGGCAGTTCCGGTAGAATAGTCGAGTGCTAATTTACAGATCACACGAAAACCAGGTAAGGAGAAATGCCTGTAAAAAGACAATGTCCGCCCATGAATTATAAATGAACTGACGCTGCGAAGCAAATCACAATTCTGATTCCACACGATAAATATTTAAGGAAAGGAACGTGCAGGTTTGGGTCATTGATCACAGCTATACAGGGATGTACGGAACGTACAGAGCAGAATTATGTAGACAGCTGAGAGTCAAGGTCCATTGTGGAGTCCACAGATGAATCAGACATCGGGAGACCAGAAACCCCATCAACGCAACCTTTTTTCTTAGATTTCTTAGGTGCCAACACAGGTCAGGTTGTATACGCTGCTTCTATCGGCTACGTCGCATGGCGGCCTCTGCAGTCGGCGATGTGGGAGGGGTCATGGGCACAGCTTCCTGCCCCTCAGAACAAGGATCATGTAACGCAGTTCTGGTCACTAAGGCGAAACCATTCTGTGGAACTCCTAATGAAATAGGTGATTCTTGGTCGCTAATTTTATTCTCCTCGGAAGTTGCTGTAGGCGTCAAATTCAGGAAACCGTCTGCGGCTGAAGACGAAGGAGCAGGAGGACATTGCATCGTCTTAGACTGTAACGGAGGACAAAAACGAAGCGGAGGGGGAGAGGGGGACTGCGCGCGCGCGCGCGCGCGCGCGCGCGCGCTCTCTCTCTCTCTCACTCTCTCACTCACTCACACACACACACACACACACACACACACACACACACAGCTCAGAAGGAGATATTTCGCAAGCAGGAGGGACACTGGAGATAATTTATTCGCCACTCACCGACGGAAGGTACCGTAGCATCGAAAGGAGCAGGGTACATAATCGATGTGAAGGAGGCTGGGGCAGAAGACACAGCCAAATCCTCGCCCTCATAATCTTGAGTGCGACATCGCTATTTCTCACTGTTACAGGTCCTATTCTGGGAGCAAAAGGATTCTGGATCTGTGGCGGAGGTAGAGGCGCATATTCATTTACACGATTATCAGAACTGACTTTTTGCTTAGTATGATCCGAAGCAGAAGTAGATCCAATGTCGGGAGTGGAAGGAACAAGATCAGCAGCCGTCAATTTTCGAGGCTGCACAAATAATGGCTGTAATACGAAAATCCTCTGCCGGAAATTGGATCGAACGTGTCCACTTTCATTACACAGGAAGTAGGTTCCCTCTTCATGAACGCGATAGCCGCACATTTGTAAATGTGATGGAATATTGCGTTTGACATGCATTTCTACCGAATGAATTCCACCCTAACACTGTAGTCTGTGTTGAGTGGACCGACGTTTATGACGCACGTTGTTCACGTTACACAAGGAACCAATATGTCTTACAGGAAGTTGTCATCGACTCCCGGCGGGAGGTTGGACACTCGAACATTATTAGAGCCAGTTTCAGCATCTGCGAGTGACACCGTACTAACGAAATTACCGCGATGCTTGAAGGGGACTTCAGAATCATGTAACGACTGTAATAATTCAACGTGAAGGGATCCATAAATTTTGTGTAAAACACGTACTCATCTGCGTCAAAATAAGCAGTGCAGATCTGATCAGAGTTTACATGAATTGTATCGAAAAGCCAATTGTGGACTTCTAGAGGCCCGGGCTGCACGTGTCGCGTTGTTTTATCGAAAGTAAAGCTCACAGTACTTTTCGTGGAATACACGTGGAAGCGATGGTAGTCACAACGGGGCGGCCGACGCCGCTGCAAGCTGACGAACACAAACAAACAGTAAGGCGGAGCGGAGGTGCTACGACTCGCTTGGCAGGTAGAACAACACTAACGAGGAAAACTTCACACAAGCGACGAAGAGGCAAGTGAAATAAACAAGAACCTTCCCGTTCGGCGCTCGAAGCGCAACTATACGCTAGACCAACGTAAGTTACTGAAGTAAAAAAGCGGAAACTCGCGACATGACCGAATCCGTTTGCAGTTTGAATTCTTCTGAAACGACAGTGATGTCGGGATCCCATGTACTTGCCAAGGCAGCTTCAGTCCTTTTAATGCAGCTTCCTGAGATTTATCCTATTTATTTTTTTCCCATTTTTCTCCTAGGAAGTTCTGGTCTTACGTTAAATCAGTAAGTGGCTCGAAACAGCATATCCAGACATTCCGGGATGATGGCATTGAAACGGAGGATGACACGAGTAAAGCTGAAATACTAAACACCTTTTTCCAAAGCTGTTTCACAGAGGAAGACCGCACTGCAGTTCCTTCTCTAAATCGTCGCACAAACGAAAAAATGGCTGACATCGAAATAAGTGTCCAAGGAATAGAAAAGCAACTGGAATCACTCAACAGAGGAAAGCCCACTGGACCTGACGGGATACCAATTCGATTCTACACAGAGTACGCGAAAGAACTTCCCCCCTTCTAACAGCCGTGTACCGCAAGTCTCTAGAGGACCGGAAGGTTCCAAACGATTGGAAAAGAGCACAGGTAGTCCCGGTCTTCAAGAAGGGTCGTCGAGCAGATGCGCAAAACTATAGACCTATATCTCTGACGTCGATCTGCTGTAGAATTTTAGAACATGCTTTTTGCTCGAGTATCATGTCGTTTTTGGAAACCCAGAATCTACTATGTAGGAATCAACATGGATTCCGGAAACAGCCATCGTGTGAGACCCAACTCGCTTTATTTGTTCATGAGACCCAGAAAATATTAGATGCAGGCTCCCAGGTAGATGCTATTTTTCTTGACTTCCGGAAGGCGTTCGATACAGTTCCGCACTGCGGCCTGATAAACAAAGTAAGAGCCTACGGAATATCAGACCAGCTGTGTGGCTGGATTGAAGAGTTTTTAGCAAACACAACACAGCATGTTGCTCTCAATGGAGAGATGTCTACAAAGTAACCTCTGGCGTGGCACAGGGGAGTGTTGTGGGACCATTTCTTTTCACAATATATATAAATGACCTAGTAGATAGTGTCGGAAGTTCCATGCGGCTTTTCGCGGATGATGCTGTAGTATACAGAGAAGTTGCTGCATTAGAAAATTGTAGCGAAATGCAGGAAGATCTGCAGCAGATAGGCACTTGGTGCAGGGAGTGGCAACTGACACTTAACATAGACAAATGTAATGTATTGCGAATACATAGAAAGAAGGATCCTTTATTGTATGATTATATGATAGCGGAACAAACACTGGTAGCAGTTACTTCTGTAAAATATCTGGGAGTATGCGTGCGGAACGATTTGAAGTGGAATGATCATATTAAATTAATTGTTGGTAAGGCGGGTACCAGGTTGAGATTCATTGGGAGAGTCTTTAGAAAATGTAGTCCATCAACAAAGGAGGTGGCTTACAAAACATTCGTTCGACCTATACTTGAGTATTGCTCATCAGTGTGGGATCCGTACCAGATCGGGTTGACGGAGGAGATAGAGAAGATCCAAAGAAGAGCGGCGCGTTTTGTCACAGGGTTATTTGGTAACCTTGATAGCGTTACGGAGATGTTTAACAAACTCAAGTGGCAGACTCTGCGAGAGAGGCGCTCTGCATCGCGGTGTAGCTTGCTCGTCAGGTTTCGAGAGGGTGCGTTTCTGGTTGAGGTATCGAATATATTGCTTCCCCCTACTTATACCTCCCGAGGAGATCACGAATGTAAAATTAGAGAGATTACAGCGCGCACGGAGGCTTTCAGACAGTCGTTCTTCCCGCGAACCATACGCGACTGGAACAGGAAAGGGAGGTAATGACAGTGGCACGTAAAGTGCCCTCAGCCACACACCGTTGGGTGGCTTGCGGAGTATAAGTATAAATGTAGATGTAGATGTAGATCTTTTAAAGGCTTTGCCGCCTGGGCGGAATTATATATGTGACGTACTTACGGAAAAAATTGAGCATCCCTATAAATCTCGTTATACCCTTGGCGTTCATTTAAGACAGACAGTTATAAACTGCTTCCGTGTGACTCTTGGCGGTGTCAACGCTCTTCAGGAACATAGTATAGCCTAAAAGCATCTGCGGTTATCAGATTTAACCTTGGATGACATGCCCATCAAGCACTCATCCTTCAGCCTCTTCAGAACTCGCCCCCACGTGTCCAACGTGCTCCTTATTTGTGAACGATCACAAAATTGTCTTAACGTAAAATTCGTGAACGATAAAATGTTATTCAGCAGAAAGAATAGAGCCATCGTTCCTAGCGAAAGCCCAACAGATCACTGCTAAATTTGTGAGGTCCAGTTGTTTCAAAAGAGTATAGTGCTTTGAATCTTCTGACAGCAGGGTTTGGTAACAAGTCTGATTAAGTAATATTGTTGCGAAAACATCAGCCCTGACAAACTACGGAAAACATGGATGGTGAGGTCCGGGAGATGAACAGAATGAACGCCTCTTTCTCATTCAGGAATGTCCTATCAATTAATGGGTGAACTTCTAGTCTCATCGTTACCAGAGGTACAGAAGCAAAATGTGGCAACTTAGACGGCCTCTTTATTCCCTCGCCCTCTTTATTCCCTCTGACAGATAACCGGCTTCAGCAGTTTTATACGCGAAGGCGAGAGTCGGCGTGGAGTTTGCCTTACATGAACATTATCTGTAACTTCATTCTTGCACTGCACTAGTTTCGCGACTCCCAACTTGTCAGTGAGAACATCGGGAAAGAATCGCCGTAAGTTCCGTAACTGTGAAGCTTGATCGGGCAACACAAGTTCAATTTCGAAACCCTCTTTTTTCCTTTTCGCTATCCTTAACAGCTTTAGTCGCCGATGTATAAAACAAAGGTATACACATTCTCCCTTAAGTTATGTATAAAGCCCGTATGTTGAATAAAATCGGAACCTAGGATAACTGGTATTACCTAGAAATAACACCTAATACAAAACTTTAGACTACGAATTGTATCTCATTGGCACTGACTACTTTTTTTGTTTAGACTACTGTGTGCAACGAAGGCAATTTAAAAATCGAACGGTTATCAATGTACCGTTGTCACTAAGCAAGACAAGAAGTCTGCCAGGGTACAAAACTGTATAAACCCGTTCTTCATTTGCACTAGCGCGCATCCGCTAGTCATTCAGGTTTTCCATGTTCCCATGTACGTGTCACCTGCAATTCCATCTAATGTGGTTCGCACTTTTGCGCCTGAAGCATTTACGCCTTAATTGGGGAACATTGTTATTAACCTTACCGCCTACTAGAGCGTCTATCTCCCATTTATTTTATTCAGTTTCTCGTTATTTATCGTCTCGTCATGTTCACCACTCGTTTGATCATTTCACGTTCCATCCGGGAACAGTATTCATGGTCTACCACTCGGCATACTCCCTTGAAATATATTATCAGTAATAAACAACAACCTGTAGGTGAACACAATGGTTGAATACTACGTTGAATACTCATCCAAGGTAGGTGAGTGGTCAGCGTAGATGGTTGCCACATGGAGGACCCGGGTTCGATTCGAAGTACTGCTAAGGATTTTTTCCTTGGTGGGAGGACTGATAGAAAATGCACTCAGTCTCGTGATGCCTACTGAGGAGCTCTTTGAATAAGAAGTAGCAGATCCAAGGTCTGGAAAGCCGGTAAAACGGCCGGGAGAGAGGTGTGCTGCCCGCCCTCTTATGGAATCCACGTGATATCGTAAGGCAGAGGATGGCACGGCAGCCGGTCGACACACCATCGCGAGCTGAAATAAAATCTCTCGAAAGATACAATTCTGTAACACTTCTTCCAGTAGTCAGGGGTGAATTGACGCATTGCTCCAAACACCCCTTGACCTTACGCGTACAAGAGCGGATAGTACTGTTCATTGGCTAATCCGTAACTACTGTTGTTCAAAGCCTATCGTAATCCATAAGAATTTCAGCTTTCCTCGAGAATCTATGGAGTTTGTGGGGTAATTTGCAAGCAAGATTATGACGTTACCCGTCTAAATCGTTCCCTAGAGCTACCTTCCACAAACTTGGCTCACTGGCGCATTTCAACATTCACTCTCCAGATTCCGAATAAGTTTTTTGCAAATTCTCCTACAGTAGTTCTGCTTAACCTGCCCAGTACGTTCACTGCAGGTGAGCGCCTGTTCAAGCTAACTTTGTCCGTGCTCCCTCTTTTTAACGATAATCCTTCCGACGTTTAATATAGTAAACAATCCGAGCCTGAAGGGTTTTAACTGGTAGGTGATATCGTTCGCTCACATAAAGAAAGAAGCTACGTGACAGAATTCTCCTAAAGTTA
Source organism: Schistocerca piceifrons (assembly GCF_021461385.2). Taxonomy (NCBI): domain Eukaryota; kingdom Metazoa; phylum Arthropoda; class Insecta; order Orthoptera; family Acrididae; genus Schistocerca; species Schistocerca piceifrons. Next base: position 291,588,534 of record NC_060141.1, read on the forward strand.
CTCCAGTGCCAGGGACCGTCGCACTCTCTTTCATATACAACGCTGGCAGCACTACCGTCTATCAAATACTTTTCTCAAAGCTCCCATGTCTTCAGTCATGTTCCTGGATGCCCCAGTTTCCCTAGTTTTAAGCTCTTACTCCAGTTCGTGCTTTCTCAAGTGACTCAAGTCCCTCTCCTACAGGGTAACTTTGAGCTGAATGTCTGCCATGCACCGAAATATTGAAAAACCTGTTTTTGTTGTAACACATAATATATACAACGCAATCAATGATCAGTTATCGTAATATTCAGCAGAAGCTGAGTGGCGAAACTGAACAACAGTTCTCAATCGATTTATTTAATGACAACCGTATTAAAAACAACTAAATATTTACCTCGGTTGCCCTTGTTTCTTCCATATTCGAAGGTCAACATCCAAACAAATCACGTGACCCCCTTACATATTCACAATTTCCAGTTAACAACGACCCCTAGGACAAGATTGCTGTTTCGAAACCAAAATTCGCATTTCAAAATTTAAAGTACTTATTAGATCATTAATAGCACAGTAGGCAGTTCAATTGAAGGGGAGTGGACGAATCTATAATGGGAAATCACTGAAGTTCGAAAGGAAATGTAGGTACGATAAAAGTAACTGCGAAGAAACCATGGATAATAGAAGAAATACTTCAGTTGATCGACAACATGAGGAGGTACAAAAAGAAAAAATTTCAGAAATACAGAAATACAAGTCACTTAGGCATAAAATAAATAGCAGGTGCAGGGAAGGTACAGCAAAATGGCTGCAAGGAAAATGTAAGAAATGATTTTCGGGAAGACGGATTATAGAAAAGTCAAAACAATCTTCTGTGAAATCAAAAGCAAGAGCGGTAACATAAAAGGTGCAATAGGAAATCCACTGTTAAAAGCAGAGTAGAGAGCGGATAGGTGGAAAGAGTACACTTGAAGGTCTTTACGAGGTGAAGACATGTCTGGTGGTGTGATAAAAGAACAGATAGGGGATCCAGTATTAGAATCAGAATTTAAAAGAGCTTTGGAAGATTTTAAAATCAAATAAGGCAGAAGCGATAGATAAAATTTCATCGGAATTTCTAAAATCATTGATAGAAGCGGCAACTAAACGACTGTTCACGTTGGTGTCTAGAATGTATGAGACAAGCGACATTACTTCAGTCTTTCGGAAATACATCATGCACACAATTTTGAAGATAGAAAGAGCAGACAAGTGCGAAAATTACCCCACAATCAGGTTAACAGCTCATGCATCCAAGTTGCTGACGAGATTGACGTGTAGAAAAATGGAAAAGAAAACTGAGGATATGTTAGACGACGATCAGTTTGGCTGAAGATCTATTTCGCTTTAGGAAAGATAAATCCAGCAGAGAAACTGTTCTGACGTTGCCGTTGATAACGGAAGCAAGACTGAACAAAAATGAAGACGCGTTCACTGGATTTGTCGACCCGGAAGAAACGTTCGACGGTGTGAAATGGTGCAAGATGCTCGATACGCTGAGAAAAATAAAGGTAAGCTGTAGAGAAACACGGGCAATATACAATATGTACTAGAGCAAAGAGGGAATAAAAAGAGTGAAAGACGAAGTGCTCGGATTAAAAAGGTGTACTATCCGTCCTACTTTTCAATCTATATACCGAAGAAGCAACGACGAAAACAAAAGAAAGGCTCAAGACGGGGATTAAAATATAAGGTGAAAACGCATCAATGATAAAATTCGCTGATGACATTTCCATCCTCAGTGAAATGAAGGATTACAGAAGCTGTTGAATGAAATGAACAATCTAATGAGTACAGAATAAAGACTGAGAGTAGATCGAAGAAAGATGAAAGTAATGAGAAATGGCAAAAATGAGAACAACAAAAACTTAACATAACAGTTCAGGATCGCGGAGTAGAGGAAGTTAAGGTATTCTGCTACCAAGGCTGCAAAATAAACCATCACGGACGGAGCAAGGAGGACATAAAAAACAGACTAGCACTGGCAAAAAGGGTATGCCTGGCCGATAGAAGTTTTTTAGTATGAAACGTAGGTCTTAATTTGAGGAAGAAATTTCTGAGAATGTTCGTTTGGAGCACAGCACTGCATAGTAGTGGGATAAGGATTGTGGGAAAATCGGAACAGAAGAGAACCGAAGCCTTTGAGATGTGGTGCTACAGAATAATGTTGAAAAGTAGGTGGGCTGATAATGTAAGGAATGAGGAGATATCCGCTGCATCGGCGAGAAAAGGAATTTGTAAAAAACACTGACTTGAAGAAGGGACAGGATGAGAGGACATATGTTAAGCCATCAGGGAATAACATCCATGGTACTAGAGGGAGCTGTAGGGGTAAAATCTGTTGAGAAAGAGATCGGAATACGTCCAACAAACAACTGAAGCCGTAGGTTGCAAGTGCTACTCTGACAAGGGTGTCATAGGAGAGGAATTTGTGGCGGGCAGCATCAAACCAGTCATAAGACTCATGTCTCAAAAATAAATAAATAGATAAAAAAGTTATTACTGACTTAAGAAAGTGGGGCTTAGGTGTAGGAGTTGTAAGGAGCTGGATGCAATTCGAACATAAATATACGTTCAACTTCAATTTAATTACCATAAATGAACAATAACGTAGAAGCCCGTTTAATACCTTTTGGCAGCATCTCCACAAAGAAAATTAAGAAATCTTTACATTCTAGCTAACAACAAATTAAAAAAAAATTGTCCGAATAATTCGCGGAAGACCCAACAGTAGTGACCGACCGCTATGTCATCCTCAACCTATAAGCGTCACTGGATGCAGATATGGAGTGGCGTGACGTGAGCAAACCGCTCTCCCGGCCGTTGTCAGTTTTCGGGATCGGAGCTGCTATTTCTGAGACAAGTAGTTACTCATTTTGCCTCACAAGGCTGAGTGCCACACGCTTACCAACAGCGCTCGGCAGACAGGACGGTCACCCATCCAAGTGCTAACCGAGCCCGTCAGCGCTGAACTCCGGTGACCCCATGAGAACCGGTGTCACCGCTGCGGATAGGACGTTGGAGAATTTAAAATAAAAAACTATTAAAATTTTCTTAAAACTGAGTTCGGGAATACCAAAATTTCAGAACACAGAAAGTGAATATTTCCAAATTAACATAACATATAGTAAAATAATCGTTTTGAGAACGGCAAAATAAATAGCAAACGGCTACAAATGGCTCGTATTAAAGCTCCAGTCCATTAGTTAAGTCAGACTTCATAACATGAAGGCCAGGTTTGAACAGCAACAGCCAATCGCTTACAGGCAGCGTCTTTGAAAAGGAACGGCCTCCGCTTGTAACGTTCTTTAAAAATATCTTTGTGCTCTCCAGATTTACTGTGTGTTGTGTTTTTGTGCAAATTATGTGCTTAATTAGTTTTAATGTAATCCAAAGAAAAATTAAATAACTTAATCTGGAAATCCAGTATGTAATGCCTATAATGAAACCAATCCCTCAGAAGTTTACTCAGTCCAGTGAGCACCTTGCAAATGTTTAGTGATAATTTTGGACACTGGCTCAGCGCTCTCCAGTGCTGCTCGTATTAAAGCTGTAAGAAACGTTAATACTTTTCTGATCCTGGTACATTAAGTTTTTCTGACTCCTATTGAAAAATCATTTCTTCTAAAACATGCTCATTCAATTTAAACAAATACGACATGGAAGAGGTTAAGGTACTGATAACCAGATATCTTAAGACCGAATACTTGAGTTCGAAAATTGTATTCAAAATGAAGTTCATTTTGTGAACATTAACTTCAAAATCAGTGAACTTCTCAACTGTTCTAAAATTATCACTTGCTGACATTATTAAAAATACTTGGATTGTTACTTGACAAAAAGACTGACATGGTTTGACAAAATAGATTTCAAAATTTGACTTGTCTGCATCAGGATTACAAAACACACAAAATATTACAAATCGGGTATATCTGATCAACCTGTACATTAAACCTAATCCAAAAACTCGGTCCCTACATTGAAAGGTCAGTGCTGTAAAATTAGCAAGATCCACATTGCGTTGCTGCATACTTACAACTAAATATACAAAATTTCATTATCTTAAAAAACTGTATTATACTGCGACCATAGGCCAACAACCAAATTCTAACAGCTAGCCACTCGCTTTAAGTGTTACATCCTACCTTTAACAGAGTGCAACGGCAACTGCTACTCGCTCTGCGCGCCCCTATTTACAATCGATTCTGCCACTCAGGCAACGTATCTGAAGTGGTCAACAGAAACACATTAAAATAATTAGGTAACACCTCAACAGCTTAAACAAGTTGGACCACCGTTTAATTAAATATATATGGTTCTTCTGGCACACTTACAAACATTTACATTAATCCTTCAAAATGGCTCTGAGCACTATGGGACTTAACATCTGTGGTCATCAGTCCCCTAGAACAGAACTAATTAAACCTAACTAACCTAAGGATATCACACACATCCATGCCCGAGGCAGGATTCGAACCTGCGACAGTAAGTCGCGCGGTTCCGGACTGAGCTCCTAGAACCGCTAGACCACCGCGGCCGGCTACATCAATCCTTGCCAGAACATAACTTATGCAGTTGTTAGCATATCCAGGCGATAACCCGTTAAGTACGATTTAACAGAAGTTAATCAGTTCACAAATAAACTAGCCTGCATGATAACACCGAGCATAGCTAAGGAAGAAGCCACTTCTTCACACTATTTCGACATAGCATGGTTGGAACGCGCGTACAAAATGTAAAGGGTTCGAATCACGGTACAGTTTACTGAGAACCAGGATGGTGGAACCTGACGATACACTGCATGGGACAAAACCCTCACTAGCACAACATAACTCAGATGCTCACCAAATAAAGCGCATTAATCCATGCAGGAACAGCGGCAGGCCAAGCGGTCACAATTGATTCCTTACAACTGACAGAGCAACTGAAATCTCAGCTTCAGAATTGCGGGCTCCCTCCACTACAAGTAGCAAGCAATGGCTCTTATCAATGGGCGCATCAAACAGCCGACAGCCAGTCAAAAACCATGAACGTCAATACTTACACCACGGCTCAGAGGACTTGCCTTTCATGACGTCCAAATAACCCTACGTGCAAGATCAACGTAGGTCAACAGCTTAATTACACGTATTATAGAGCTGTCAAACAGGACATGAACAAGATCCTGCGAACAGAATACTGAGGTAAAGAACCGTTACCTAAGGCTACACTGTAAATGGTGACTATCAGATTACTTCGAACAATAACACGAAATACATGGAACTACCGTAGGGGATATCCAGCTACGTAATACGGATGCTTCGCCGAAATACTGAAATCCACAGCGACAAACGAGTGTCTCCCGCACCAACGTAGTCACACCAGCTGTGGCATGCCGGCCTGCTTCTTGCTGTCCAATCGCACTCGCCCACAACGCTCTCCAAGGCGGCGCTTATCTGCCCATCTCTGTCAAGTCGAGGACAACAGTGCCCTGTATTCCTCGAGATGCCTCGTTCGGCAACACTGCTGGGAAATTCGATGTTTACGGTGCCATGTTCATCGACACACGAATTAAACGGTGCCATGTCCATTATGACACAAAAATATTCAAATCAGAGTGCGTCGATGTGTAAAATTTAGCTTAAGGCTCACAAAAATTTCTCGCATCACGATCAAAGATTCTGTGTGTCTTCGTAGTACCTTTGATTTCAAGTATGCACCAGTGTCTCTTTCGGACGCTACTCAATTATTTCCTGATGATGGCCCACTGAACCTGAAATCGGTGCGAAATATACTTTAAACGTCAACTTGTTTTACCAAGAAGTGAGGAAACAATCTACATTTAATTTTCCTGAGAGAGACCTTGTAGGATAATATCGATGTAGTCAATGATTAGGAGTATAAACTTTTGTACTAATTCACTTTTCAGATCGACTGGGAAGAGTTTTTTATATTTTTGAAGGGTATGAAGGGATGCTGATGCTTTCTTTCACACTGCAGTTAAGCACTCTGTCAAATTTAGATTTTCATCTATTATTACTCCCAAACTCTTTGCTGAGGGAGAAAAGTTGGTATTTGTTCCATCTAGGATTACAGATGATTCGGATTACAGATGATTCGGATTTCCGATGTTTTGGGATAATGAGCTTAGAGTGAGCAACAAGTACCGCTTGAGTTTTAGAAGGGTTGAGTTTTAGTCCAATGTTCTGTGCCCATTCTGATATTGCATCGAAGTCAGTATTGAAGTTTTCAATAGGTTTCTTAAGATTGATTGGTTTTTCACTTACATACAACTGAAGGTCATCAGCATACATGAGATATTTGCAATAGGTCAGAACCGATGACACATCATTCGCATACAGAGAGGACCTAATACTGAGCCTTGGGGAACGCCTGACACTACCTGCCGCCATTGTGATTTTATATCCCGGACAGGACACGTTGCTGACGAGACGTCATGTATGACCGAAACCATTGCACTGCACTTGGTGAGAAATTTAGACCGCTAAGTCCGGCAAGTAAGATGTCGAAGTCGACAGTGTCACATGCTTTGCTGAAATCTAAGAAGAATAGTCGCTTTTTGTCTATTCATGGCAATTTTCAGGTCATCTGTCACCTTTATCAATGCGGATGTTGTGCTTCGATAATGAGATTTTCACTCTACAGCGGAGTGTGCGCTGATATGAGACTTCCTGGCAGATTAAAACTGTGTGCCGGATCGACACTCGAACTCGGGACCCGAGTTTGTGCTTCGATGTTTACGCAAACCTGATTGGTATTCATCTAGTAGGTTTTTAGTAGTTATGTAGTTGGTGAGCTGGTCAATGACTATATATTTTAAGGCTTTTGATAGTGGAGGAAGAATGCAGATGGGGCGGTAGTCAGAGGGTACGGTGGCAACGTCCTTTTTAGGCAGTGGCTTAATTTGTCCCAGTTTCCAGTACTCAGGAATCGTTGGAAATGTCTGTTATATAGAGGGCTGTAGTGGATCAATAATAAGTTTTACCATCTGGATAGCGATGCCATCATGTCCAGTAGATGCTGATCTAATCCGCATGATGGCTTTCTTGACAGTATTGCAAATGACGAACTGTAGATAGAATTTTTCTTTGCTACAGTCATTCATCCCCATGAAGTAATCAATGATTCTCTTTCTTTACGGTTCAATTGTGGTTGTAGGTAATATGAAGAATCGGTTTAGTTCTTCAGCTGGGACCCTGGGATTTTCTGCAACTTTTATTTTGCCTAAACCGACACTACGGAGATTTTTGCACAGGATAGCTGTTCTGTATCTATTGTCAGTTAATGTACGGGAATGTCTGAGCCTAGCGTTTCTCATCGCTTGACTGACTATGTTTCGTTTCTGCTTGTATACAGTATGATTTTCAGGTGTAGGAAGTATGTAAGTATCTTGTAAGCTCGATGTGCAGCGTCTCTGAGATTCATGAGAAGTTTTCGTTCATCAGTCAGCTAAGGTGTAGGTTTCCTTTTTACTTTTCTGGTCTTTATTGGAGCATATTTGTCTTATAGTTGAGTAGTTTTATTAGTGAATCCCTGAAGTTTTTCGTTTATGTCCGTGAGGGGAGTAAAGTTCATTACGTGTATATCAAGTAGTTTGAAATATATATTTGAACTCGTCAGAGTGGCCTGGCAGAGACTGGACATTTGCATGTGCAATTTGCAGCTTGGTGCATTCGGGTGTTGATTGCCCGAGGAGGCTGCCGACAGATGGTTGCGGGTCGGAGTTAGCGCTGGCAAAGGGTCTGGCATGAGGAATATGGAAGGCGTAAACACAGTAAAATCAGATACAATGGATTTTTTTCTTACATTACAATCACCCCACACTAGGATATTAACTTTTCTTTATAGAACAAAACGTTTGTTATCTTTTGTTGATAATGCTGTCACACAGTAGAAACTACACGACTCTTCGATGCAGTAACATACTGAAAAGTAATTTTAACATCTGGATTTCATACACATCCTTTTCTGCAAACTATTCTCAGAAACTCAGAAAACAAGTATCCAGAAAGTGTCTAGTATCCTTGAACCCTATCCCATCACCTAATCACACATGTACATACTCGCCTCCTGAAATAGAAATAAGCCGAACGGATTACCAGTTTCTTACTGTTCCTGACTTCATTTACGCCTCTTCGAAAATTGTTCACCCATTATTCGCCTTCAATACTTTTTAAAATTTCATCTGTTGCAAACATCAGGTTATTAAAACTTGAGTAAATACGTGAAACATCTCCAGCAGCTAACTAAGTTTTATTAGACGTGTCTGGCATAATAAAATGGGTCTGACACTGGATTAACATCTTCGGGTCAACAGTGTACAATATTGATAATATATCGTTAAGTAGCCTTCTAAAATTACTATCTGTGGTATCAACGTTCGATACCACACTTCTTAGGGGTTGCAGTTGTCGACCGCGGTCCGTACTAGTATCGCTGGACCCGCGAGTCGAGACTAGCGTCGCTCCGCGGCTTGCAACAAGTCTCTAGCATGCGCTCGGCCACTCCTGGTCGGGACGTCAAGTAGGAAAACAGTATAACCCTCAGCAGATAGGAAGCAACCTCTAACAAACAAAGTATAGCCTATGTGATGCCTCTATAACTCTCTGTTTGTAATTATATTCCTCCTGTACCACCAGTGAAGTAAAATATATAATTTTTTACCAATACTTCTAATTATTTTAGTCGTTCTATACCCAGACTATGCAGGAAGCTCCTTATCGACTTCACTGACAAACCTGCTGTATATGCAAAGAAGAGATTTCAGATGGTTCAAATGGCTCTTATAAGGGGAAGGACTCAGACACGGCCAACCGATTCGGCTCAGATTTGTCAGGTCGCTTGTGTACAACCTAAGACGAAGGAATCTAAGATATTTTTGGTCAACACACCCGCGTTTTTGAGAAAATCACCCCTAAAGGTTATGACGAGCAATCGACTCAAAAATGGCAGGACCGATAGATAATTGTAAATAGAGCATTTTCATCGTCGGGTATTGGATCCGAAAACGTATACTTTTCTAGAAATCGAGGTAAGAAACCTTTACAACTGCCGCTTCTGTACCCTCATGTTAAACGATTATTCGCCGCCAGTACCGATAGCGCAACGATCAAGGTAACCGGCTGGGAATCTCGAAGAAACCTACCGGGTGTTTTTCTTTGCGTTTATATTTATCCATATCTCAATTGATAGGGATAGGAGGGTTAATAAGGTAAGTAAATCAATAAGGAATGATAATAGTAAAGAAGGCAAAAAAATTTCTCGACGGCCGAAGTGGCCGTGCGGTTAAAGGCGCTGCAGTCTGGAACCGCAAGACCGCTACGGTCGCAGGTTCGAATCCTGCCTCGGGCATGGATGTTTGTGATGTCCTTAGGTTAGTTAGGTTTGACTAGTTCTAAGTTCTAGGGGACTAATGACCTCAGCAGTTGAGTCCCATAGTGCTCAGAGCCATTTGAACCATTTTGAAAAAAATTTCTCAAACCTCTTGGGATAGTAAACAACTAAAATGATACGCCAGGTCACTTTACAGTGGCTCTTCCAGTCAGCGATACGTGTCCACACTTTTCTTCGAACAACTAGATGGATGGTACTTGTCATATAAACATTCGAAACAAATATACTCACGGGACCAAGAACATCTAATGAATGCAATCTTTCGACAGCTACACTGTTTCTTCCGAAGAGTCGGCGGAAAACAAACTTGGTTTACATTTAAAAAATATGTGTTTTTCGGGAATTTATTTGATGCGTACCACGCATACGATATCATTACCTGAAAAATCGGTGCTGAAAGTTGGTTATGAATTATGCTGTGAATAGTTATTGCATCCGTGCGGTTGTGCAATTCCCGCTGGGTTTCCAGAAGCACACTGCAATTCTGAGTCCTGAAAATAAAATTTTTAACCTGGCGATAGAAATAAACATCACACGGTTGGAATACAGGTGGGCAGTTTGGCGCTATTACTTCTACTGTGCACGTCGGCTGACCCTCGCCTTCTATAAACATTGTGTCATATATTGTAGTATTAATTTGTCCACTCCAGGATGAAGTATTAGTCAAAACTTGCTATCAGAAACGTATGGTTTTAAAACATTCTCAAGAAATGTTCTGTCAATCGCATTCGTCAGTTTCCCGGATTTGGAGCAGGTAATGTAAACATTTTTTAACGACTCGGTTAAAAGATTGACCTCTTCTATAACCCGAGGACCGAATGTAACACTCGTTTCTTGTAAACACAGGATAACCTTAGGAAACACTTTTCCACAGACTGTGAAGGCGTATTGCGCCGTGTACGAATGTGTTAGTTTGTTTTTACTACCAACTGCGACAGGGGTTCGTTTCTCTCCCTTATGCGATAACGTGCGTCGAATGTTCACCCGATACTCTCATCCTGTTTGATCGGTGTTGATCACGTAATCACGTTTAAAACCGGTCACAAGTGATGACGTTTGCGTACTGAAGAGAGCCGCCACTTTCTGTATATCTACTATATTTTGTATCTCCTTATGAGAGACGTATTTAGTTACGTGCCGTTGACGAATTTTTTACTCCGATTTGATATTTCTTGCCCAAGATAATGATGCAGCAAACGTAAAATCCTTGTTGGCCGTATATTGAACAGCTGCACCTGCAGCCCATTCCTGAAGTATTCTCGTTGTTACATTCTCGTTATGACAATGAGATTCGACAAATCTGTCGTATTTCCACTAATTTATCGCCTGCTATTTGTCGTATCTTGTCCCTCCTTTAAGGATATCACTTTCCCACAATTTCAAGTCCTTCTTCTTTTCAGGGCTGTTGTTGCTCCATTCTTTTGCAGTGTTTGTAAGTCGCAATTTGGATGATTCCTGGCTAGCGCTACCGTCTTTACTTTTATTCAAGGGGTACAGCGCCGTAGTTCAATCGTTTAGTAACCGGTTCGTAATACTCATCGGGAACAGATGAAACACATATTCCCAGTGACGTGGAGATTTACAAAGTGTTATGACCATTTTGCGATTCACTAGTCGGGATATCTTCCACTGAATCACCTTCTGCTTCGTTTTCATGGATAGTACTTCAGTATCAACAAAAGTCATTTCGTTCGTCAGCTCCAAAAAACGCTCGACGATAGCCGCTCCTATCAATCTGGAACGCCGAGAAACAGAACTGCCTGCTTCCGGTAGTGCATTGACATTGTATCTGTCTTGCAACACTTTTACAAACCAAAACACAGCGTCGGTAAATTCCCGCTTGCCATCGTCTGTGACAGGCTCCCAACTATATATTACAGCGCTAGTCGAAGGGTGTACATCCTCCATTGTTCAGATTATGCACCTGAAAGATATGACACAACCAACAATAACTAGTTACTACGGCATAAACAGACGAGCTAATTACTACAAACTATATACAGTACTCGTCATATGTTACTTAGGGAAGAACACTGTATTCATTCACAAAACGTATTTCATTCAGCGCGTTAACGATGGAAAAATCGCTACATGTATCCACGAGGATCGCGGCAGCCTAATGACGGAAAACAACTCTTTCCGATTGACTTCTATAAGGCTCGTGCTGGACATCTTCACTCTTCCAGGTTCACAACTATGATATGACAAAGAGGCAACTGGGACAACATAACTCTCCCCGCGTGTATTCCATCCTGTGCCTCGTTGTAAACAAGCGTCGCGCGGTTGGCTATCTGTGATCCCTCGTGAGGAATTCGCGGCACTCTTACTCGGAGTTGTTGTCATGTGACAAGGCTTAAAAGTTTAATGCTTTACTAACACATGGCGTTTGGGAAATTAGTTTGCCTACCTTTTTATTACCATGCCTTATTGATTTACTTACCGTATTAACACTTCTATTCCTATCAATTGAGATATGGAAAAATACAAACGAAAAGAATAACAATCGCGAGGTTTCTTCGAGATTCGAACCCGGGTTCTCCGATTCCCAGCCAGTTCCTTCTTTTTTGTGATCTCATTTTTTTCAGTTTTGTTCATTGCATCTGCTCAGGCCGGACGTCGTAAGACATAAGTTTAAGTTCGTTGTTGATGGATCAACTCAGTTTTTTTATTACAGAGGGCAGCTAACCATCTGATTGTACACGCTGAGATAGCGTGCCGGCCTTCCCTTGGCCGTTGCGCTATCGCCGCTGTCGGCGAAAAGCGTTTACCATGAGGGTACAGAAGCGGCAGTTGTAAAAGTTTCTTTCCTCGATTTCTGGAAAAGTTTGCGTTTGCGGACCCCATACCTGATGATGAAAAATGCTCTATTTACAATTACCCATCGATCCCTCCAATTTTGAGTCGATTGCTCGTCATAACTTTTAGGGGCGATTTTCTCAAAATTGCGGGCGTGTTGACCCAAAATATCTCAGATTCCTTCGTTTTAGGTTGTACACAAGCGACCTGCAAAATTTGAGCCGAATCGGTTGGCCATGTTTGAGGCCTTCCCCTTGTAAGCACTGTGGGACTTAACGTCTGAGGTCACAGTCCCCTATACTTAGAACTACTTAAACCTAACTAACCTAAGGACATCACACACATCCATGCACGAGGCAGGATTCCAAACTGCGACCACAGCAGCAGCGCGGTTCCGGACTGAAGCGCTTAGAACGCTCGGTCACAGCGGTCGGATAAGAAGAGGTTTGTATGTTTCTATTTAGCATTGGCCACTCTTCATTCACATTGCCGACGATTCGTTCGTCGTCATCGTAACACTATCCACTAAAGGAACTGACGTCATGAGTATTATGTGACATGAAGTGCCGCCAGCAGGTGAGGCGAAGATCGAATATTTGTCTTAGATCGGAGATCTAAAGTACTCGTTCCTTTCTGTGGAGCATTGTCGACCATTGGGGGTTGGTGTAGGTGGATGGGTGGTTAGGTGGATGCTTGGGTGGCTGTATGGGTTTGTGGGTGTGTCCTGAAGAAGCTGCGTGGCTTCTGTGAATACAAAGCTCTCTTCTCGCCATGGTCATGCCCCTGCTTGTGGGCAAACCAAAGAACAAAACTCAATTTGTCCTCTGATTAGATTGCTCCCCCACTGTTGTTTCATTCACAGACGTCCCTTCTACATTACTATATTAAGTTCAGAAGTATGGCCCTAGGGGCAACACTTTTGTCAATGTTGTTACATCAGAATTAACATTATTTTATTATATTGTTATTGAATCTTAATGGGATACTTGACAAGTCAGGATTAATTCGTGAAAAGAAAGCAGTTGATTTCTCATATGCTATTTAGAGTGTTTCTAGTTGGTCTGCTTTGCTGCAGAATATATTACCATTGCAACTGTGTTCATTTTCACTGGTAGCTTATAAATGTTGTTTGTCACATTCAAGATGGTGGCGTATTCGTCTTTTACCTTTAGCTATTGGCCAGATATAGTGTTGATCGATTGTCACTGATGTTCTACTATCGAAATGGATGAGTTTGTTGCTGCATTCGTAGGGTCTTTGCATCTGATACAGTTCTTGTTGTTTGTTCTTACACATTATGGTAAGTGTTGACTCTCTCACTAGACGGTCGGTCAATGCGATTGAAGTAACGTGCAGTCATTGAATTCTTGACAGCAGAAGATGTGACCCCAAACGAGATTCATCAGAGAATGAAAGCAGTTTATGGTGATTGTATTGTGCGTCATAGGGCGAGTAAGTTTAAAGATGTTGAGGCGGGAAATTTCAAGTCTGTGCGCTTTGATTTCAGGAGTCCGAATCCGCGGTACCCATCGTGCACAGATTTTCCGATATCCAAGCAAAGCAATAATGTGACCCACACGTTCTTGTGAAATGCCGATTGTGCCGCAATTTCTCTCTGAGTGATATGACGATCGTCCTGAATCAATCTGTCAACATTTTGATTGTGACTACTACGTGGTTGCTGTCACAGGACTTCCACCTCTTTGTTTGTCACGCACGTCAAATCTTTAAAATTACTCGCCCAGCGACGCACAGTATTCACAACAATAGAATCACCATAAACTGCTTTCATTCTCTGATGAATCTCCTTTGGGGTGCCACCTTCTGTTGTCAAGAATTCAGTGACTGCACGTTGCTTAAATCGCGTTGACAGACCGTCTGTGCAGGGTTCCACACTTTACACTGTAACAACACAACCGTTCAATGCTAAAGCTTCCCGCCAGCTGGAGCTGTAGAGTAGAGGCTACGGAACAAGCTATTATCTGCCGTATACCAAATCTGCCAACTGTGGAAGAGTTACGAAGGTGGAGGCATTACTTTCCAATCAACCCTCGTACATAGGAACTAGCCAATGACCCTACGTACATAAACGCCAACTCTTGCCACTTTCGGTGCGTGGTGAAGGATACTTCGTGAACCATTGTCACTTATACTGTTCCACTCGCGAGTGGTCGCGGAAAGCGGCTTTTGGTAAACCTCCGTGTGAGCTCCAGTCATCGAAATTTAACTTCATGATGCACGTAGAGGAAAATAGTATTATAGTTGCTTACTCTATGAAGGCAAACACTGTGAATTTTCAAAGTAAGCCATCTTTGCGATTCACAACGCCAGTCTTATAGTGTCTGCCTCTGAAGTTGCATACGCATCTCCATGACACTTCCGCACTTACTTACCGTAGGTGTGACGAAACGCCCTGTTCTTTTAAAATTCCTCCATCAATTTTTAGCTTCCCCATACGAAACGATATTATTAAGAGACCCTCTAGAAAAGTTAGCTCTCTCTGTTACTTGAACGGTCGAATGTATAATTTAGTAATGACTGCTGTAGAACAAAAGGTATGTAAAACTTGCAAATATTTTGATGTATGTTTCAAAAATACGTGTTGAAATTATTTGATGTATATAGCTGACATGCCACTCCAGATATTCCAGTCCTTTACAAAATTTAGCTTCGTTTGTAGTAACAGAAGGATCATCGATGGCCAGCTGCAGCCGCAGCCATTACGCGCTACATATGAAAGTATTTCAGCTACGCTAAAGACATGCAACTTAGAGTGAAGAAATTCGAACATTTTCTCTTCTAACACTGCAGCGGACAAGAATATTATCTCTTCTAATTAGGTTTTTTTCAGTTAACTGATTAAAAATAGCACAGTTAGGCTTTGGCCTGAAATTACGATACCACGTACTTCCAGTAATAAAACGAAGGACGAACAGCAACTTACCGCTCGTATGAACACAGAATCTTGTTTGGAGTATTTGAACGTTTTTGTAAATGAAAGACACTTACGTAAGGAAATTATATTAAATACATCAGATTTTCTAGTAGTTTCAGCTTATTTAACGAGACTAACAGTTCTTCATTCACGCTTATATGACAAGCTTAATACTTCTCTCAAATGTACTGTATTGTGCGAAATGTAAAAAAAAAAAAAAATCGCTCTCGACCAAAGGAAACACATCATTATCATTCCAGTGATTAATCTCATGCAGAAGACATAATACTAATATTTATTTTAGTCAAGTGTAAAAATTATTTTTCAGAAAATAAATCAAAAATTAAATTATATCCAGAAACAACCTGGTACAAGTGCCTACCTGAGGAGTAATACTTAACTAGTATTAGTTAGACATCTCAACACCATTTTTACTTCGCCGTCTTCTTTAAATCACTCCTTATGCATACTCCCAAATCACTGCCAGTGATAATTCGCAAATTATGTAATCAAATATTAACCGGCCTTTCCGCCTGTTTATGTACAATACGTTACATTTGTTTTTTAGTTTTAGCTGCCGGTCTCTGGTGTATATACAACAACATCGTCCGGATAACAATGTTGCTAAGGTTCTAGTATTATCTACCAATTGTTATGCAACACTCCTTTGGGGTACTCTGGAAGCTTTTTTGCATCAGTAGATTTCTGTCTATTAACTCATGCTTGGTTCTGTTTGCAATCTTCAATCCAGCCACAAACAATTTGCACATTCTTATTTCGTTCTTAGGCTAGGCTGTGTAACTGTATCCAATGGTTTCCGTAAGTCAAGAAACAGGGCTTTGTCTAGGCATACATGTCAAGATCATGGAGCGTTATAATGATAAATCCTAAACGAAGTGGAACGTTTATTCGTGGAAAATCTTGGCAATCGCGCAAGCTCTTGAGTTGACCTACCACTGATGTTCTAACATTCTGAGATCAGACATGTATAGTCTGCAGTACTGACCTCTTATCCGAGAAATTCGAATCGTCCCGTAGCCATCGACATTTAGGTTTTCATGTATGCCTTCAAGCAATTGTCACGATCGTTCCTTGCATAAAGACGATCCCTTCTCCATCCATCAACTTACGGAAACGTGTCCTGTTCCTAATTTCCTTGCTGTGGACGATACGTTGGTGTTAGCTTTTGACTTCGTCAGCTCGTGCTGCGAAACATTTCCTTGAGGAGTTTGTCTCTGCTCATTTTCGACAATCTACTTTTTTATTTATGCACAAGCTTTCTGTTTCAACAACGTTTCTCACTGTTTGCATCAACTACAACTATACATGTATATAGGGCGTTGAATAGTGGCTGGGTCTGGGGGATAAAATGTAGTATATGTATTTGAAACCGACTAAAAATTGCCGCTTAAATAATTAAAAGGGAAATTTTGAAAGAATAATTGAAAGAAATTGGAAGGTACATATATCCTGAGTGAACTTTAACTGGCACTAACATCAACAGACGTTCAATATTCAATATACTTAAGATCAACATTCACCATTTAAATTTACGTACTTCTCGTTATCGCTATTGAGCATAGAGCTGGCTATGACGATCGCCCCTCCTCTGCTCACGCAGATTCCTCTTGTTTGCTTCGATCCTCTTGATGAAGGATTATCGGCGCGTCGCGGAATGATTAAATGATGGTTTTTTTTATTAAACGTTGCCTCAAAATAACTTTTGTAACACTTCTTTAATGTCCGGTTAGAATACACATTTTTGAACAATATTAATGCGGCGGAACTCCTCACACGTCCGCCCACTACAGCTTGTAGAGACAAACAGATTTTTTAACAACATTAACTCGGCGGAACTCGTAATACGTCCGCCCGCTATCACTTATAGAGACGAACAGATGGATATAAAGAAATTAAAAAATTGAAGAGCATATCTCTGCTTGTTTTGTTTGTATGCCAGAGAGAGAGAGAGAGAGAGAGAGAGAGAGAGAGAGAGAGAAGAACGAGGGAGAAAAGAAAAGAAATAAAAATAATATATGATACATTACAATTGCCTCACACTGTGCACTGACGTCATACGGAGGTGCACAGTGTCTGAGCTTGTATCTCTTTTTATGGGTTGATAACTTTGGCCGGTATGGCCATAGCCTTTATTTTTCGGCCATTTGAGTCATCCTGTGTGGTTACCAATTTATATAGGCATGTCAGCTCCCTTAATACATGCATACATAAGTTTTCCTTCATAGTAAAATGCTTGCTGTAAGCCCATAGTCCCATTATTGTCAGTCGTTTCCGTCTACCATGCAGGGGTCCGTGTTCGATTTCCGGCAGGGGACTGGGTGTTGTGTGTCCATTATCATTTTCATCATGTTTGACCAGCAAGTCGCTGAAGTGGTGTCAGCTAAAAAGGACTTGCAATACGGAGGCTGAACTCCTGGCCAACAATGCCATACGATCATTTCATTTGCCCAGTGTTTAGCTTGCGAAGAAGCATGCGCGTGCAGCTCGACGTCCGTTACCGTCCCTGCTCGCTTTCGCGTGTTTAATACAAAGCCAGGCCCGTGTCGTGCGTTCACATAGTCCTCACTGCACAAATTCGTGAAGCTCTTGTTGAGCGGCTTGATCGTTTGTGAAATCTTCGATGCGGTGGCAACTGGTTTCCATTATCAGCTGCTCGTGGAGATGTTGTCGAGCATAGGAAATTCGTGTTTTTACGACGTTGTCTAGAACAGAAGATTCATGTTTTCACGGCGTTGTCGAGCACAGAAAATTCAAGTTACACGAAGTATTGTCATTTTTTAGTTCATCACGCGCACACCCACATATCTCACACGCACACTTAACACTTTGCAGGCAGGTTTCGTATGTTTTTGCGCTTTGTTTTTGAGCATCTTTCATACCATTGCATTACAGAAAATTAATTTAGTGTCCTTTCCAAATACTATACCCACAACAAAAAAATACAACTGCAAGAATAAACATATCCTATTCATTTGCTGAATGCCATTTCCGCTACTTATATACAGTGTAGTCTGATTGTCATTTTGTTTTAGTACATTTTGTTAAATTATGATTTCGTTACATTGTTCAATTCCAATTATATGAGTACACTTTTTACTCTCGTTTGATTTTACATTATTTACATAATATTCATACAATAATAGATTCTGTTTTCCTTTTGGCTTAAATTGACATACATTTCATTTGAATTTACAGTGACTTCTTGTCAGAGTATATTTGTCAAATTCAAAGAATTAATGAAGTAAACAATAGTCGCTACAACAGATTCAACACGCTGCTTAAATAACTACGCTTGGCTTCGCCTCTCTAGCATTCTCCAGGAAGGATCTACACACTCCAGGGTTGAGGAAATTTCACGGAAAGGCATTTATGTGCTCAGTTACGCCTCGTTGCTAGATTTAATCGTTATCCTCAGACTAAAATAATTTTTTGTTTGTAATCATAACGCAAACCTGACGATACCAATTGTATCGAATACTTATTCAGTGTTTAAAGTGCACCTCAATATTTACTTGTTATGTTCAATGTATAAAGAATATCCATTTCATAAGCTGAGGTATACAGAGTTGTATCATCAATACTATACGTCTCGTACAATGAGCGTAAAAAAGTGTTTATATAAGTAGCAAACGTGTATAAAAATTTCAATGCAAATCAGGCGTTGGACACTTTCATGAGTAGTCGACGCTCAAAGTAGTTAGGTTTCGATCCCTTGATTATTTGGTAGTACTCCATCTTAGTTCAGCATCGTGATATGAGACGTAATGCTAATGTATTCGTCTACAGTCTACACATATTTTCACACTATCACATTCATACATATCATAAACTTACAACTGTATTTACTTGCGGTGCGGTCCTTTCTTATGTTTATATGGTACCTAATACTCGACACGCATTTATCTTTCTTCACTTTAGGACGTGTCGATGCATCGTTCCCTGTAAGAAAAAAACTTAATACTAACTTAAAACTAAATCTTAATAGATAAGTGTACATTGGCTCGGTGGTCACTAATACCTCTTTCATATACTCAGCCATGTATTCATTTACTTCAGTGTGCAGTCGTGCTATCACAAACTCATTTAATCTCACGTGTGCGTCTCTAATTACATTGTAAATTTAAAAGATAAGGACTGTTGACAGCGTGGTGTGACCTCTTATTCAATTCGCCACTCATATTGTACTCGCTTGTCTACCTGCAGCAAGGGTATTCTGTTCCGTTAATTATAATTAGTGCGTGTACCTTCAATACTCAAATCTGTAAATATATAGATATAATGTATATAGTAGAGTAACTTCATTAGACATTTCGTAGTTTAGGATCCCTTTGCATGTATATAACCTCTTAGCGTACCTTCGTTTTTGTGTATTGTGTAGATAGTAGTAGTTGTAGTATAGACTCTCCTTTAATTTTCTATTTCCTAGTTTGCGCAATAGGCTTAAAAAATGCCGGTGCAGGCTGTAACTCATAGGGTTTGTTTTAGGTACGGTACTCCAACACATTAGCTGCGTTTGGCGCGCACGCGCTTACGGTTTGTTGACTAGCTGCGTCGCTCTGTTACCACTAACGTCGCGGCGAGTTGTGTATTGCAGTGCGCGCTACCGTGTGTTTCACAAGTAAGTTTGTTCATTTACAACTGGGCTACGTGCAAGGCGAAGCGTTGTGTTTAAAGTATCGTCGTCGCTAGACACATAAAAGTAAAGTTCTTCCTTGTCACGTCCAGTCACCTTATCATTTACACATGTGACATATAAGAAAAAAAATCACATTATCAACTAACAACATAAATTCTTGAATGTGATTTTCCAGCATCATAAATCTAATATGCACAAGATAGAAGGTATACAGCCCTTCTTCAGTATATAAACATTCTCAAGTCTTGGTATGGGTAAAGGCCCTTGTCTTTACCGTGCTTGCATGTGCCAATCTCTATGCTCCCGGGTAGGGGATTTTGGTAGTTATATATGGTCCGGTGTATAGTAATTGCCACTTGTGGTTCAGTTTTCCAATTTTTGTGGATTTGGGATATGTTCTAAGTTACACCCCTTTTCCTTTGTAAAACTTTGTTCTATATTTCAGCTTTCTGCCGTGAATTCCTTTCCTATATTTAGCCCAGGTTTCAAGGTTGATTATTGCTTCTCGTATTTTATCATCCAGTGATAATTCCGGTATCGCTATCTCGGGTAAAGGTTTTCCCATTCGTCTACCTGTTTTCAATTGGACGTCAGCTCATTTGGTGTAAATCCAGTTGATGTATCGGGAAGGCTGTTAACAACTTGTAAGAAAGGGGTGCCATATTCCATCTACTTGATATGTTACGAGGTATATAGGTCCTCACAAACCTGTTGAATTCCTTAAACACCCTTTCTATGGGAGACGCTTCGGGATGAAATTTGGATACTAAAATATGCTTGATTTGGTTGGAATCTACAAACTCTTTCGATTTACATCCCAGAAAATATGAGGCATTATCTGTTAACATGACTTCTGGTTTTCCTACTCTTGCAAAATAATCCTCTTTAATTCGTCTTATAATTGACCTGGTTGTAACTTTCTGTACAGCATACAGTTTTACGTATTTTGTGAAAATATCATACAGGCTTACTATGTATTTTACTACCCCTTTACCTCTGGGATAGGGTCCAGCCATATCCAACGATATCTTTTCTAGAGGTTTCTTGGTCACAATGGGATGTAGTTCTGTCTGTTTTGAGATGTTAGAATGTTTTACTTTCTGGAAAACAATAAACTTTCTTACCACATGTAGTACTCTTCGTCTAAAGTTGGGGAAATAACAATATTTAGCTATTTCTTTCAGTGCATTTTGCAGTGCCATAATGGCTCCAAGTATTGTGTGTGTATAAGATTAAATCATCCACATATTACTCTGGCAAATACACGCGCCATTGTTCTAGTTCGGGAGCCTTCCTATGGAACACAACACCTTTGTGAATAGTGAAAAACCTTTTTTATTTTTCATCGCCGTTATGTGCAAGTTTTGGTCTTACCTAACTCCATCGTGTCTCTTCCTGCTGTAATTGCTCCATATGTTTGCACGTGTGGACATAGTATGGTCGGAGTTTTTTGTCCTCCAGCAACATAGCTCTCTTTTCACCTACCTGCTCTAAAAAATCGTTGAATTCCTTTAAGCGTTGTGGTAGTCAAGAAAGAGTCGCTATTATGTTTTGATTTTCTTTTGTGTATATTATTTCAAAGTCGAATTTTTGAAAATACATATATCTGGCTATCCGTCGGTGTAGCAATTTACAACTTAACAAAAACGACGGGGACTGATGGTCAGAGTACACTTTTGTGTGTTTACCGCAAAGGAAATATTCAAACTTTTTAAAGGACCAAATTACAGCCGAGCCCTCTAACTCCGTGACTGAATATGAACGTTCAGCTTCGAATAAGGTGCGACTGGCGAAGCTAATTACTGCAGGGATGAGATTTTCGTCTTCTTCTACCATTCGAAAAAGGCATGCACCCAGACCGTGAGAAGATGCGTCGATACATAAACAAAACTTTTTCTTCATGTTTGGTTGAGATAAAATATTAGCATTTTATAGGGCAATCTTGATGTTTTCGGAATCGGTTTGACATTGCTTGTCCCATATCCAAGGTCGGTTTTTCCGGAGAAGATTGAGTAAAGCATCACTATTCATAAGTTGGTTGGGGATGAATTTCCTGAAAAAAGACACTAGGCCTAAATATGCCTTTAATTGTCTCTTGTTTTGAGGAACAGGGCAGCTCCTAATGGCATCAAGTTTTTTATTATCTGGATTCCAAAGAGATTATGTGTCCTAAAATTTTTACCATTTCTTGTCCGAAATTAGATTTTTTGAGATTTGCTGTTACTCCATATTCGAAAAACGCCTTAGTACTTGTTCAATTAATCTTAAATGTTCTACCCAAGTGGATGTAGCGACTAAAAGGTGGTCCACATATACTGTTACCTTAGTCAAAAGTTCCAGCCCTAGCACTCTGTCAAGTGCAGAGATAAATACACCTGCACATACGTTCAATCCAAATGGTAATACTTGAAATTCGAAGCTCCTACCCCCACATACGAAGCCGATATACTTCAGACTTTCTTCATGTAGTTTTATTTGCCAATATGAAAACCGGAGGTCGATTGTAGTAAGAAATTTAGCATTGTGGAAATTCATAACTTGTATCGCTAAATTGTTTGGACGAATTCGGACTGGTACAGTAATCTTATTAATGTTACGTGCCTCGAGGACCAAGAGCACCTTGCCATGTGGCATACTCACAACGAAGATAGGACTACAATAAGGGGAAAACGATGATTGTATTATGCCCCATTCAAGCATCCTGTTAACCTTCTTTCTTACTGCTTCCCCCCTGTGTCCATGATATAGAGTATGAGGCAGAACAAAAAGTATCGTGAGGATACGCTTCCATTTTGTGCACGAAATCCTTAATAATATCTGGTCTCTTTTCAAATACATGTATATAAGCAAATATCAGTTCCCTAAGTTCTGATAGATTTTCTTTAGACAAGAACTTTAATTCACTTACGTTTGCGCTTATTGTGTCGCCGTTTATTTCTTCTGCTGACGACTGTTAGTTACTGTATGTATTGACAAACGTAACTATGGGATTTACCAATTAACTTCAAAGTCGTGAGTTACTTCAGTTTGACATTTATTAGTACATCCCCTGATTAGGACTATTATAAACAATTGGTTATTCACAGTGAAATGACACTGGCTTTTTCCTATATCAGTTTGTACTTGGTATGTCATAAATACAGGGAGCGAAAGGCTATTTACAGTTTTGTACAGAAAGCAGATGGCAGTTACAAGAGTCGAGGGACATGAAAGGGAAGCAGTGGTTGGGAAGGGAGTGAGACAGGGTTGTAGCCTTTCCCCGATGGTATTAAATCTGTATATTGAGCCAGCAGTAAAGGAAACAAAAGAAAAGTTCGGAGTGGGTATTAAAATCCATGGAGAAGAAATAAAAACTTTGAGGTTCGCTGATGACATTGTAATTCTGTCAGAGACAGCAAAGGACTTGGAAGAGCAGTTGAATGGAATGGACAGTGTCTTGAAAGGAGGGTATAAGATGAACCTCAACAAAAGCAAAACGAGGATAATGGAATGTAGTCGAATTAAGTCGGGTCATGCTGAGGGAATTAGATTAGGAGATGAGACACTTAAAGTAGTAAAGGAGTTTTGCTATTTGGGGAGCAAAATAACTGATGATGGTCGAAGTAGAGAGGATATAAAATGTAGACTGGCAGTGGCAAGGAAAGCGTTTCTGAAGAAGAGAAATTTGTTAACATCGAGTATTGATTTAAGTGTCAGGAAGTCGTTTCTCAAAGTATTTGTATGGAGTGTAGCCACGTATGGAAGTGAAATATGGACGATAAATAGTTTAGACAAGAAGAGAATAGAAGCTTTTGAAATGTGGTGCTACAGAAGAACGCTGAAGATTAAATGGGTTGATCACATAGCTAATGAGGATGTATTGAATAGAATTGGGGAGAAGAGGAGTTTGTGGCACAACTTGACCAGAAGAAGGGATCGGTTGATACGACATGTTCTGAGGCATCAAGGGATTACCAATTTAGTACTGGAGGGCAGCGTGGAGGGTAAAAATCGTAGAGGGGACCAAGAGATGAATATACTGAGCAGATTCAGAAGGATGTAGGCTGCAGTAGGTACTGGGAGATGAAGGAGTTTGCACAGGATAGAGTAGCATGGAGGGCTGCATCAAATCAGTCTCAGGACTGAAGATAACAACAACAACATGTCATAAATGTTTCTATACCGATTAAACAATCAACTATTAATTTTTCTACTGTCAAAGAATTGCATCGTACAGAAAACTGCCGTAATTTTACGGGAATTAAGGCTTGTGGCAGTTTGTACCTTGCAATTTTGCACTGGCAGTGTGGGTACATGTCCACGTTTCTTCAATTATTGAAAGAATCTCTGTAACATCAAATTAATCGTAGGACCTGCGTCAAGCACAATGGGTACATCAAGGACAAATATTTTAGTTTTGATATTAGCTTGTACTTTGCTCTCCATCAAGTTTTTCTACGTATGCTCATTACCTTGATACACATCATCTCTCACATCATTACCATAATCGTATCTGATTAAGCAAGTGTCGATCAAGCTCGTGCCTCTACTCCCCTCCAAGGTCACAGAACGGAGGCCTACCGTGACCAGTTCAAGTTTTTCGGCGCCGCGGTGGCATCGACCTCTAGGTTAGGCGTAACTTCCACAATGTTGACCATTGGTATTTGGAAACGTCAATTAGTGTCCTGATGGGCTCTCGATTGAAATTCTCTTTGCCTCTGTGTGTTATTCGGCATATGTGTATTACTTTGCTGGCCGAATTCCGCTGTCTGCGGGTTATTCGGTTGTCTGTTATTGTTTTGCGTTTGCCAAGCGATTGGCTGATTATTACCCATTTCTTTTATATCCACCTTTGTATTTACGTCTTTCTCCATTGCCATCTGCGTTGGGTAAAATTGACATTCGTATTGTACCACGAATCCGTTGTTCACTTCTTGGTCTGTAAATCTCTGTGTCGCTATCGGCGTATTAACAGGCTCTGGTTGTACTGGTCTCTCTTCGTATATTAAATCTCTTGAGTCCAGTACAGACAGAAAGTATTCGGTATCGTGTTCCGCGATGGTAATGTGTTTTTCCCTAATGTGGGCAGAAAGACGCCTCTTTAAAATTTTCAGCATATCTGATTGACATACCGGGTTCGTCCAGTATACGGTTTTATAGAAATATTTTTCAAAATAGCCCCTTAAGTTTCCATACTTGCTATTGAACGGAGCTGGGTTGAATATTTCACGTCTGAGGCCCTCTTGTACGGCCTCAGACCAATACTTATCCAGAAATGCTTTCTCAAACTGTTCATAGTAGTGTCGAAGTTCTCCACGTCCGTAGCCCATGTCAGAACGTCACCGTGTGTGTATTCAACAACAAATCTAATTTTCTGGGCTTCGGTCCAGGTACGAGGTAAAACATTTCGAAATGCTCTGATAAAGACCGCGGGGTGTCTTCTTTTCCTTTCAGAAGTAAATATCGGAAATTGTCGATGCCTAAGTAATCCCTGATCTGCAAGTAATGTTGACAAACACCCCGCACGGTCAGTGGCAGGCGTGTTAATGTTCGCTTATGGGGTAGCGCATGGCAGTTGCGGTTGCTCGACACGTGCAACCGCCGGCAAGTGTTACATTGTGCAACCTTCGCTATTTTCCTTCGACGGGCGAACCCTGTCTTGCTGGTAACCAGTGAAGGTATCTAAGTTCTCTAGAAGCATAGGTTTCTTTCCTGTCATATGTTGTTTTGGAATGTCAGTAGTTTTGGCAACACTGCCCCCTAACATTTCCTCTGCTTCCTTTAAATCCGAGCCTATTTTAGCTAGAAGTTGACTTTCTGTCTCTTTTACAGCTTTTTCTACAGTATCTACATAAATTTTGCATTTTGACACTACCTTTTTTAGTAAAGGTGCTGCCCTTATCTAGCATCCCGGCTTAAGCTTTTTCAGTTATTTCCTTTACACCTGAACATAACTTATCTCTCTGTTTCTCTCTGTTTTTCGCAAATTCTGACTTTAAACTTAACTGATCTACTCTTAGACTAAACTTGTGAATTTCTGTAGACAGGTTTTTGCGTACGTCTTGCAGCTCGCTGACTGCATTCGTCACATTTTTTACCGACGCATCCACTTGGGATTGCGTCTCCTGAATTTGAGAGTGTGCTTCACTGAGGTTTTGCAACTCACCTTCAAGTTTCCAGAATAATATTTTCACTCTGGAGCGGAGTGTGCGCTGATATGAAACTTACTGGCATATTAAAACTGGGTGCCGGACCGAGACTCGAACTCGGGACCTTTGCCTTTCGCGGGCAAGTGCTCTACAATCTGAGCTACCCAAGCACGACTCACACCCCGTCCTCACAGCTTTACTTCTTTCAGTACCTCGTCTCTTACCTTCCAAACTTTACAGAAGCTCTCCTGCGAACATTGCAGAACTAGCACCCCTGAAGGAAAGGATACTGCGGACACATGGCTTAGCCACAGTCTGGGGGATGTTTCCAGAATGAGATTTTCACTCTGCACCAGAGTGTGGGCTGATACGAAACTTCCGGGAAGATTAAAACTGTGTGCCGGACCGAGACTCGAACTCGGGACCTTTGCCTTTCGCGGGCAAGTGCTCTGCCGATCTGAGATACCCTAGCACGACACACGCCCCGTCCTCACAGCTTTACTTCCGCCGGTACCTCGTCTCCTACCTTCCAAACTTTACAGAAGCTCTCCTACGAATCTCTCCTGGTAGAACACTTGCCCGCAAAAGGCAAAGGTTCGGATTTCGAGTCTCGGTACGGCACACAGTTTAAATCCGCCAGGAAGTTTCACCTTCAAGTCGTTCCTCTTTACGATCTACGATGTTACCTTTTCCTTTAACGTATTTATATTGCGGGACATGTCGGTAATTATTTCTTGTTTTAGTTGTTTACCGAGCTCTGTGAATTTACCAGACAAATCGTCAGATAATTCAGTGCATATAGTTTTGCTCACCTCAGTGAACTGTTGACTAATACTAATCTTGAAATCGTTAAATGCCTGATTTTGCTGTGCAAATTGTTGTCTTAAATTTTCCACAAATTCCTGTTGTTTTGTAAGCTGTTGTGTTATTAGTTGCATGAGTTGTGTCAAATTGTGGGTGTCACTGTATTTACATTGCTTTTTCGAACTGTTTCCTGTTCTTGCGTTCACGACGTCGTGGCTTTCTCAGGTCACACCGGGAAAAAATGGCTCTGAGCACTATGGGATTTAACTTCTAAGGTCATCAGTCACCTAGAACTTAGAACTACTTAAACCTAACTAACCTAAGGACATCACACACATCCATGACCGAGGCAGGATTCAAACCTGCGACCGTAGCGGTCGCGCGGATCCAAACTGTGTCGCCTAGAACCGCCCGGCCACCCCGGCCGGCACACCGGGAAACATTTTTTCAAACGTTTCCCAGTGTGACCTGAGATATTGTCTCATCGAGTGTCATAAAAGTGGCATCATGATTAGTTGTATTACCAGTGTCACCATAATTTAATAGTGGGACGCCAACCTGGTTGTTTTGGTAACCATCGACCATTTGACGATTTGGCGCGTTACTTTTATCTAATGCCAAGCTCGGATTTATGAGATCTTGGCATATTGCATTTTGTAATGAATGTTCAACAGTGGCAATTTCCTTTTACTCCATTGCGAACACTGTATAACAAAATTATGAAAAGAAAAAATTTTAAACATGAAATTTTGTTTGTGTCGGTACTTTTCAATTAACGCAGATTTATATGCGTATTCATTAATGAAACTGATTATTCTGTGACTCCGTCTTACACAATTTGAATGAATTATTTTGAACTTTAATGCTGACTTTATACAAATTTTTGTCTTTCCTATAGAAATTCTCTTTCCATAAAGGGTATTCATTGTAAGGAAAAGAGATTATTTACTGCGAGAAAGACGGCGCCAAGCGCGGCCATATAAGCATATTTTCCGCGCAAAGTTGACCCTCGGCGCGGTGGCTGATGGGAGCGACTGTAAGTGGGAAATGCCTTTACGGCCGCTCCCATCAGCCATTGCGCGGAGTGTCAACTCTGCGCGTATAATACAGCGTAGAAACTTCCTACCTTAACCGCTGAAAACCGCATTCCCGGTGAGTCTCGTTTGCAGGCAGTATTTAATGTTAATTTGCTCTTTCTAGTTGTTAATAGTCCCAATCTCACGGACTTGTAACAAATGCAACAAAGGCACATTAGTTTTTTGTAACGATAAAATGGATCATTTACTTCAAAAAAATTTTATGTCAAAAATTGAAAGGTCTGTTCATTTTCCGCTCGCGCTGTCCTTTGAACGGCCGCCGTGGAATACAGGGGGGGGGGGGGGAGGGATTAAGATGTAATATATATTTGAAACCGATTAAAAATTGCTGTTTAAATAATTAAATAATTAAAATTGAGAGAAATTGGTAGGTACGCATATCCTGAGTGAACTTTAACTGGCACTAATATCAACAGAACTTCAGTATTCAATACATTTAAGATCAACATCACCATTTAAATTTACGTACTTCTCGTTATCGCCATTGTGCATAGAGCTGGTTATGACAATCGCCCCTCCTCTGCTTACGCAGATTCCTCTTGTTTGCATCGATCCTCTTGCTGCAGGATTCTCGGCGCGTCGCGGAATGATTAAAAGATGGTTTTTTTAGTTAACTTCGTCTCCCAAATAACTTTTATAGCACTTCTTTAATGTCCGTTTAGAAGACACATTTTTGAACAATATTAATGCGGCAGAATTCTCCATACGTCCGCGCTACCACTAATAGAGACAAACAGATATTTTAACAATATTAACTCGGCGTAACTCGTTAAACGTCCGACCGCTATCACATAGAGACGAACAGATGAATATAAACAAGTTAAAATACTGAAGAGTATATCTCTTCTTGTTTTGTTCCTATGCCAGTGTTACCTATGGTACAAAATTGTTTGAGTCTCTCCTAACACTCCACTGAGTCGTCAGGCGTATTTCATCTGCACTGTTTCGGCAGATATTTGCAGTTCTTTTGTGTCTGGAGTCATAGCATAAAAAATATCGCTCATCAACTCTTTCATGCGATGCTCGGTGCCGACAAAAATCCGTCGTTTGTTTCCCATCACAAATAGAATGATTTAAATGATCTTTAAAGCGGAAATTTTAGTGCCCATTCGATAGAGCGGTGTCAAATTAGACTACTTGAATATTCGTTTTATCGATATGTATTAACAGGTACAGTAAAACCTGAAAAATACCCATCGCTCCTGCAGTGACGACGTCGCCCTGGCCCGGTCTGACTACCACCGCCATAAAGGGCGTTGCTCAGTCGTTGCTGGAAGACTGGTTATTCTCAATGTTTCACTGTTCCTGTCAATACATATCGAAAAACAAATATCAGACTAGAGTAAAATGCGAAATCTCTGTAGAGTGGGCATGTCAAATTCCGCTTAAAAAGTCATTTTGTTTGTAATGGGAAAGAAACCGATGCTTTTTGTCGGCACCCAACATCGCACAAAAAGCGTGATGTTTAGTTTTTGTCTGGACTGACTACAGCTACACACTGCAAAACGAAACTGGAATTATCTGCCGAAACACAAGAGGAAATGCGCCCCACGACTCTTAGTAGGAATACTCGGTAATATTTGTAGCGTGTGCTTTCGAAAATATTGTAACGAAATGAGCACATCTATTACTAGAAAGTTAGCTTTAATTGCTTTGTGTTGAGATAAGAGCACCAAGTTTGCATGTAGTATTGCCAGCTAGGCAAATTTTCATTTTCATAAATGCATTTTTCTTTCTGGTTTATCGACGTTATGCTGTCTTATATCCAAAAAAACTCTTCAGGGTTTTCAATCCACAACCGTGCTCCGTAATCTGAGACGTTCCTTTCAGCATTTCGCGTGTGGATCCGCTTTTAAGACCTCATAAACTTTTCAATAGCAGCTACCACTAACTCCTGCTTTACTATCTTCTTCGCAATCGCAGACGGAACACCCGCCAATTCTGAGGCACAAATAGCGTCGGTCTGGAACGTTTCCCCCTCTCAGGGCCTGGCAAACTCTTTACGAGCGCTCCCCCCCCCCCCCCCCCCCCCAGGCTGACACTCTGCAGCAGTGCATCGAAGTGAATCAGGCTGTCTCTTCCCGACGTTCCCAGTAGATGAGGCCTAGTCTAACTACCAGTCTCAAATAGTTTGCCAAATTATACTGAGAGTAAATCTTCCCGAACGACTCGAAACACAACTGTGAGCTATCAAGATCTAGATACTACGCCACCATGATGTGTAGTGTGTCTAGATGCAGCGGTCAAGGTTTTTCTGGTATTTCATAAGGACGCAACCGTTCAACCATGCACCACTACAAAAATGTTACCACCTCTGTGTTTTGTTTCGTGGACATCTGGGATCCATGGCCACTGGACAGTCACTACACAGACCCAGCTGTTCATGTACTATAGCCTCGCACGAAAAGCAGTTTCTGCTGTTGAAGTGAGCAGCGATTAATCTTCTGCGAAAATTGCCTTCCCATTTGAACGCTTTGGTAGGTCCCACATTGCACTATTAAGCCCAGAAGTTCTAAATGTAACCAGAACGAATGGACATATATAGTGCTTTTCAAAATCTTTTCATCAAACTCCTAGGGGCGTCTGATCACACCATGGGGGACAACTTTCGTTATGATCAAAATGTTCGTTGACGCTTCTCTACTATGGTAGGAATCCTTTTGTAATAGTTATGCAGCGCGTAGCCGCTTTGCGGTTGTGTATGCCTTGTGCGTTGCCTGTAATCCAGTCATCTGCTGGTTGTCAAAGGGTAGGCTCAATATGTTTCAAGTAGTTCAACTTTTTAAGTCGATAAATCTTTTTGTCTTTTTGATTATTATAGTCCTAAAAACTGTTCTTGTTAAGTGTGCTTCCATTGGCACTGAATACAACCCTAACCCCCCCAAGAAGAAAAGCGAATGAAAAACCAAAATCTCATGAACATGAATCGAAAGACAGCTACACAGCGATGATAGAAATACACGAATATCCGCAGATATATCGTAAGCTACGAATAATATAAAGTTATAGATCAAAAAATTCACAGTGCAGCGAGTGAAGAAGCGGTCTCAGAAAAGCCGCAAAGGAATGAAACCGTTGAATGTGTGCTTTGCAAGTTCGACTACTATCTACTGTTAACACACAAAGCAGTTTTTACAGAACGTATGAAGGGGAACACAAAATTGCAACGGCTATGTGTAGAACATGTAATTCAATCAAGAACTGAATAACAAGTTTTATCTTCTGCTATGCAGCAGAAATGACAGGCAGTAAGCAGTTAGTTAAATAAACAGATCATAGCAATTTCAGTAACTGTATTTGAATGAATAATAGTTATTCGATTGAATAGACCCTGCACCGTGTTCCACTTTGAATCTGAGTGATTTAGAGCTGTCACAAAATGTCGACTGAATTTATAGTGCGTTAAGTGCTGCGAGACAGTTTGTAAATGTTCGATAACTCAGTTCCCATCTACTTATTCCGAGACTGGAGGTGAATTAAGTGGCTAAATTCATTGCGTGTGTTCTTGTCATTATGTAAAAAGTGACTATGAGTCAGAAATTTTACAGCGACAGCAATATCATTTTACAAGTCCTATCTCTTACTTTCCCAGCAATTTCAATTCCGTTCTGCTTTTGTTACAACAACTCATTCTCTGATGCTAATAAAACTAAACCATAAATTCCAATTTCGCCACGGAAGTGTCATTTTTCCCCTCATTTTGATGTTACTGAGAAACACAAGAACGAAATTCAGTAACGAAATCTTAAGAACCTTTCTGAGAGTGTACTGCAGTTGATTAGTCTTAAGAGGGGGCTTTTGACAATCATCACGATTCTTGTGGAGTGTGCCCAGCGTCATTCATAATTACTGTGTTAAGTATTGTTTTTATTATTTGTTTATTTATAAGAGGTTTCTATTATATTCTGAATGGAAGAATTGGAAAAATGGAAGCATTTAATGTTCACCACACGGAATGCTACCAATTACCTTAGCTGACTCTTCGTAGCAGTAATAGTGCCCTCGGAAAAGCTGATAACAAGAAGCTCCGTAGGTATAAATGTTCAACCATTTATCACAATGAAATACAACAATTCACATCAGAGCATTTTACCTAATTATTGACTGCGTAACATGCGCTAGCTACCAGAAAGTCATCAGTGTGCTTTCTTGAAAAGCTCAGAATGATTTACTGTTTATGCAGCTGCTGACTGCGATGAAATAACGGAAAATGGAAGCCAATTTTACACAATGCTTCGAGTCTGATGACTTTTTAAAGGCCTCTGCAGAGGACGAAGTATAGAGTGTTTCTTACTTACGGGTGAGCCTCTAAATTGTCAAAACCCCGGTGTTATCGGTTCTGAGCTCCTCCTGCGACACACATGCTCCTAGGAAGAAATAATCTTCTGTAATAGTGAAGAGGTTTGTGGGTTTCTAAATTAAGTTCTAACAACCGACACAATACTTGGAGAAATGTAGTCAGCACAACAATCAGAACATTTCGGTATTCTTTCTCTGTGTCATCAGCAGATAGATGAATATTAGCGTCGCAGATAGATTCGGCTGCATGTAGTACTAGTACTAACTACTGCTACTGAATTTAGTAGATTGCGTTAGCATTTACACCTCGACAACTCTCATGGAAATATTCTGGTAGCCCAGAGATGTCGTTAGTATGAAACTAACAGTACCTAAATTAAGAGTGAACTCAACAACCGAAGGCGCTGCTTAGAAATTCCGCTTCATGAATGGCTTAGTGAACTTACTATTACTTGTCTTTGTTTCTGTTCTAAACGCACATCATTTTAAAAGATCATCATCAGGTGCTTTTCTCTTTTATTGACAAGTAATTAGAAGTGGTTAAATTCTAATCCCCCCCAAGAACCATGGACCTTGCCGTTGGTGGGGAGGCTTGCGTGCCTCAGCGATACAGATAGCCGTACCGTAGGTGCAACCACAGCGGACGGGTATCTGTTGAGAGGCCAGACAAACGTGTGGTTCCTGAAGAGGGGCAGCAGCTTTTCAGTAGTTGCAGGGGCCACAGTCTGGATGATTGGCTGATCTGGCCTTGTAACACTAACCAAAACGGCCTTGCTGTGCTGGTACTGCGAACGGTTTGAAAGCAAGGGGAAACTACAGCCGTAACTTTTCCCGAGGTCATGCAGCTCTACTGTATGGTTAATGATGATGGCGTCCTCTTGGGTAAAATATTCCGGCGGTAAAATAGTCCCCCATTCGGATTTCCGGGCGGGGACTACTCAAGAGGACGTCGTTATCAGGAGAAAGAAAACTGGCGTTCTACGGATCGGAGCGTGGAATGTCAGATCCCTTAATCGGGCAGATAGGTTAGAAAATTTAAAAAGGGAAATGGATAGGTTAAAGTTAGATACAGTGGGAATTAGTGAAGTTCGGTGGCAGGAGGAACAAGACTTTTGGTCAGGCGAATACAGGGTTATAAATACAAAGTCAAATAGGGGCAATGCAGGAGTAGGTTTAATAATGAATAAAAAAATAGGAATGCGGGTAAGATACTACAAACAGCATAGTGAACGCATTATTGTGGCCAAGATAGGCACGAAGCCTACGCCTACAACAGTAGTACAAGTTTATATGCCAACTAGCTCTGCAGATGACGAAGAAATTGAAGAAATGTATGACGAAATAAAAGAAATTATTCAGATAGTGAAGGGAGAAGAAAATTTAAGTCATGGGTGACTGGAATTCGGTAGTAGGAAAAGGGAGAGAAGGAAATGCAGTAGGTGAATATGGATTCGGGGTAAGAAATGAAAGAGGAAGCCGCCTGGTAGAATTTTGCACAGAGCACAACTTAATCACGGCTAACACATGGTTCAAGAGTCATAAAGGAAGGTTGTATACATGGAAGAAGCCTGGACATACTGACAGGTTTCAGATAGATTATATAATGGTACGACAGAGATTTGGGAACCAGGTTTTAAATTGTAAGACATTTCCAGGGGCAGATGTGGACTCTGACCACAATCTATTGGTTATGAACTGTAGATTAAAACTAAAGAAACTGCAAAAACGTGGGAATTTAAGGAGATGGGACCTGGTTAAACTGGAAAAACCAGAGGTTCTACAGACTTTCAGGGAGAGCATAAGGGAACAATTGACAGGAATGGGGGAAAGAAATACAGTAGAAGACGAATGGGTAGCTTGAGGGATGAAGTAGTGAAGGCAGCAGAGGATCAAGTAGGTAAAAAGACGAGGACTAGTAGAAATCCTTGGGTAACAGAAGATATATTGAATTTAATTGATGAAAGGAGAAAATATAAAAATGCAGTAAATGAAGCAGGCAAAAAGGAATACAAACGTCTCAAAAATGAGATCGACAGGAACTGCAAAATGGCTAAGCAGGGATGGCTAGAGGACAAATTTAAGGATGTAGAGGCTTATCTCACTAGGTGAAAGATAGATACTGCCTACAGGAAAATTAGAGAGACCTTTGGAGAAAGGAGAACCACTTTTATGAATATCAAGAGCTCAGATGGAAACCCAGTTCTAAGCAAAGAAGGAAAAGCAGGAAGGTGGAAGGAGTATATAGTGGGTCTATACAAGGGCGATGTACACTCCTGGAAATTGAAATAAGAACACCGTGAATTCATTGTCCCAGGAAGGGGAAACTTTATTGACACATTCCTGGGGTCAGATACATCACATGATCACACTGACAGAACCACGGGCACATAGACACAGGCAACAGAGCATGCACAATGTCGGCACTAGTACAGTGTATATCCACCTTTCGCAGCAATGCAGGCTGCTGTTCTCCCATGGAGACGATCGTAGAGATGCTGGATGTAGTCCTGTGGAACGGCTTGCCATGCCATTTCCACCTGGCGCCTCAGTTGGACCAGCGTTCGTGCTGGACGTGCAGACCGCGTGAGACGACGCTTCATCCAGTCCCAAACATGCTCAATGGGGGACAGATCCGGAGATCTTGCTGGCCAGGCTAGTTGACTTACACCTTCTAGAGCACGTTGGGTGGCACGGGATACATGCGGACGTGCATTGTCCTGTTGGAACAGCAAGTTCCCTTGCCGGTCTAGGAATGGTAGAACGATGGGTTCGATGACGGTTTGGATGTACCGTGCACTATTCAGTGTCCCCTCGACGATCACCAGTGGTGTACGGCCAGTGTAGGAGATCGCTCCCCACATCATGATGCCGGGTGTTGGCCCTGTGTGCCTCGGTCGTATGCAGTCCTGATTGTGGCGCTCACCTGCACGGCGCCAAACACGCATACGACCATCATTGGCACCAAGGCAGAAGCGACTCTCATCGCTGAAGACGACACGTCTCCATTCGTCCCTCCATTCACGCCTGTCGCGACACCACTGGAGGCGGGCTGCACGATGTTGGGGCGTGAGCGGAAGACGGCCTAACGGTGTGCGGGACCGTAGCCCAGCTTCATGGAGACGGTTGCGAATGGTCCTCGCCGATACCCCAGGAGCAACAGTGTCCCTAATTTGCTGGGAAGTGGCGGCGCGGTCCCCTACGGCACTGCGTAGGATCCTACGGTCTTGGCGTGCATCCGTGCGTCGCTGCGGTCTGGTCCCAGGTCGACGGGCACGTGCACCTTCCGCCGACCACTGGCGACAACATCGATGTACTGTGGAGACCTCACGCCCCACGTGTTGAGCAATTCGGCGGTACGTCCACCCGGCCTCCCGCATGCCCACTATACGCCCTCGCTCAAAGTCCGTCAACTGCACATACGGTTCACGTCCACGCTGTCGCGGCATGCTACCAGTGTTAAAGACTGCGATGGAGCTCCGTATGCCACGGCAAACTGGCTGACACTGACGGCGGCAGTGCACAAATGCTGCGCAGCTAGCGCCATTCGACGGCCAACACCGCGGTTCCTGGTGTGTCCGCTGTGCCGTGCGTGTGATCATTGCTTGTACAGCCCTCTCGCAGTGTCCGGAGCAAGTATGGTCGGTCTGACACACCGGTGTCAATGTGTTCTTTTTTCCATTTCCAGGAGTGTATTTGAGGACAATATTATGGAAATGGAAGAGGATGTAGACGAAGATGAAATGGGAGATAAGATACTGCGTGAAGAGTTTGATAGAGCACTGAAAGACCTGAGTCGAAACAAGGCCCCGGGAGCAGATAACATTCCATTAGAACTACTGACAGCCTTAGGAGAGCCAGTCCTGACAAAACTCTACCATCTGGTGAGCAAGATGTATGAGACAGGCGAAATACCCTCAGACTTCAAGAAGAATATAATAATTCCAATCCCAAAGAAAGCAGGTGTTGACAGATGTGAGAATTACCGAACCATCAGTTTAATAAGTCACGGCTGCAAAATACTAACGCGAATTCTTTACAGACGAATGGAAAAACCAGTAGAAGCCGACCTCGGGGAGATCAGTTTGGATTACGTAGAAATATTGGAACACGTGAGGCAATACTGACCGTGCGACTTATCTTGGAAGCTAGATTAAGGAAAGGCAAACCTACGTTTCTAGCATTTGTAGACTTAGAGCAAGCTTTTGTCGATGTTGTCTGGAATACTCTCCTTCAGATTCTGAAGATGGCATGGGTAAAATACAGGGAACGAAAGGCTATTTCCAATTTGTACAGAAACCTAATGGCAATTATAAGAGTTGAGGGGCATGAAAGGGAAGCAGTGGTTGGGAAGGGAGTGAGACAGGGTTGTAGCCTCTCCCCGATGTTATTCAATCTGTATGTTGAGCAAGCAGTGAAGGAAACAAAAGAAAAATTCGGAGCAGGTATTAAATTCCATGGAGAAGAAATAAAAACTTTGAGGTTCGCCGATGACATTGTAATTCTGTCAGAGACAGCAAAGGACTTGGAAGAGCAGTTGAACGGAATGGATAGTGTCTTGGAAGGAGGATATAAGATGAACATCACCTAAAGCAAAACGAGGATAATGGAATGTAGTCGAATTAAGTCGGGAGATGTTGAGGGTATTAGATTAGGAAATGAGACACTTAAAGTAGTAAAGGAGTTTTGCTATTTGGGGAGCAAAATAACTGATGATGGTCGAACTAGAGAGGATATAAAATGTAGAATGGCAATGGCAAGGAAAGCGTTTCTGAAGAGGAGAAATTTGTTAACATCGTGTGTAGAGGTGTCAGGAAGTCATTTCTGAAAGTATTTGTATGGAGTGTAGCCATGTATGGAAGTGAAACATGCACAATAAATAGTTTGGACAAGAAGAGAATAGAAGCTTTCGAAATGTGGTGCTACAGAAGAATTCTGAAAATTAGATGGGTAGATCACATAACTAATGAGGAGGTACTGAACAGAATTGGGGAGAAGAGGAGTTTGTGGCACAACTTGACTAGAAGAAGGGATCAGTTGGTAGGACATGTTCTGAGGCATCAAGGGATTACCAATTTAGTACTGGAGGGCAGCGTGGAGGGTAAAAATCGTAGAGGGAGACCAAGATATGAATACACCAAGCAGATTCAGAAGGATGTAGGTCGCAGTAGGTACTGGGAGATGAAAAAGCTTGCACAGGATAGAGTAGCATGGAGAGCTGCATCAAACCAGTCTCAGGATTGAAGACCACAACAACAACAACAACAAATTCTAATCATTACGAGTAGGTGACTCTTTCTTTATATTTTTAATCTGTTAACATTTCTGCTTAATGATGATAAATTCTAAGACATTATTTGGGCAGTAGCTGAAAATATTCTCATAGGTCACAAACGTCCATTCACAGTCAGTGTTGAAGTTCATGCACTACCTGCATCCTGCACATTTGTTGCACCCACTGTCTCGGAATCGTTCTCATTGTTCACGTTTCTTATGAGTGTTGGATACACCTTCGTGCTAATTCATGTGCCTTCATCAAAAGTTTTCGTGCAGTTTTCGCGATTGTTTCTTCAGTGAGCCTTGGCTCCCAAACATGTGCTTTTCTCTATCACTGTCGCATACTTTGCTAAAACGTTGTTAGAAAACGCGTGGACTGACACTCAGAAGCTGCAGAAGGTCTGAATTATCGTCGAAACTTACACATCAGACGAACTCGTTCACCCCCGAGAGGCACCACCACCCTCGGGCCTGGTTTTCAGACAAGTAATTTAGTTTCCTGTGAACAATAACTTCATTCAGATTAAGATTCTCCCTCATTGTGATACAGTTTGCACTATATTGTTAGTTCCGTTCGACAGTGCATAGCTAGGGGGTTGGAAAAAAATATCTAAACAGCAAAAACACATATCGTATTACATGCCTAATACGGCATAGGAAAAATCTTTTAGGCACTAGAAACAGCTTCCACTCGTGTCGGAATAGATAAATACAGGTCCCATATGGTTTTCAAGGAAGTCATATACATTTCTCCTGCAAAACCGTGGAAAGTTCAGCTAACGATGATGGAAGTGGAGAGCAGTCGCGCATCCTTCTCTCCAAAGTAGACCACAAAGGCTCAAAAATATTGAGATGTGGTGACTGTGCTGACCAAGGAAGATGCGGCAACTCATCCTGGTGCTCCCAAAACCACTCCTGGACGATGTAAGCTGTGTTAACAGGGGTCTGTCGTCTTGGAACACAGCGGCACCATTGGAGAATAAATGTTGTACCGCTGGATGGACTTGATCCTTGGTACCAGTGCAACCCTGCGGATTAACCGTGGGACCATGGAATATGAGGACATGGCTGATCAAATCACCGAACGATCTCCATGTTTCACTCTTGGAAGTAAACTCGGCCAGAAGTTGGAAACAGTGTGAAACCAGATTGATGCGACTTTATGACTTTCTTCTATTGCTTCACAGTCCAGGTTTCGCGGCTTCAGTACCACTTTTTTCTGTTACAGGCTTCTTCATCACTGATGAGTGGTTTTGGAATTCCAACATACCTTTCACTTCCCTCATTATGGTGCTCCCTTTGTGTTCGTTTGGTGCTGATAGGGTTTGTGAGTGCGAAATTTAGTTCTGCAGTGGGTCTTGCAGCTGTCGCCCTCTTTATTTTCCGTACGAGATGTTGATGTAGACGCTTTTTCCGTTTTCCCTATATATGGTATAAACCTTAGATACGGTGCCTCTTTAAGCACCGAACACTTTGGCTCACTTGGTTACGGTAACTCCCACTGTATAGGTACCAACAAACTGGCCACGTTTTAATTCACTTAGAACCGACATACTGCACTCACGACTACACAGAACATTTTCTGACCATGACTGACACTTAGACCAATTAAGGAACTGCACAGGTGCCGTTCGTGGTCAAATACAATAGCGTACCTGCAGGCTTGGCTAGCATCTGAGAATATGTTCTAGGATGCATTTATCGCGGCATTTCCATTTTTTTGTCCAACTCCTCTAATTTTGTTTGTCTCTTGACGACGACTTGATTGTATAAGGATAGTATAAGACTTCGTTTGTTTTAGTCAGATCTGAAGATGGTCGCTGTTGTGTCTGCAGTTGTAGATGGAGTTTATGAAGTAGACATTTATTCTAAAACACAAAGAGGTACAGTTTGTAAGGGTACTGTACCTCTACATAATATCGATCATACGCTCTATGCAGCGATCATAAACTAAAGCAAAGACTGCAGTGCAGTCAACAATCTGTGAATGGTTGAGCGAGAGTCGAGTGTTAAAGAGTCCGTGAGTGGAAGCAGGGTGTGCGAGAGGCTAGAGAAGGTTGCTCGTTACCGAGGCCGGAGATAAATGGCAGAATATAGGTGTAATGGCACACAGTATTTGATTTGTGTTGAATATTCATAAATGTTGGTTTACAAAAGGGTGTTTTAACTAATAAAATCGAGTATTTGACATAGGGCACGTTATCACTTAGCAGTTTTCCTTAGATTTCACAAGAACAGAAGGGAACGACAATGAGTTTCATGAAAGGAGCTATTCTTATTACGCTAAATTAATTAACTGTAACTTCGTCTTCAGCGTATGTGAATAATAAAGTTCGGTGGGAAACTGGGAGGAGGTTATATACGGCGACGCGTCTGTCGGACTTCGACTTCACAGCAATCTTCGGAGACGTCGGAGAAGACAACACAGCAAACGGTGAGTCCGCAGCATTTCAGCACAGCAGCGCTTCGAAATTAATTGAATTTAACGTTGTGTAGGAATGAACAGGAAGAATCAATAGTGTTACTGACTTTCAAGTTGCGAGTGAACTTTTCAATTAAGAGGAGGCATAAGTTGTAACGAACAGTGATTGTTGTAAACAGTGTTAATATGGCTAATTCAGAGCAAAACGGTAGTGTTGCTAAAGACGAGGGAGGACAATTTAATAACGTGGTTGACGGAGAACAAATTAAGGTGATGGAAAATACTACAGTTAATTCGACAGAGGACAGTGGTATTGTTAGTATAGATTTACGTAAAACAAGTTCAACACCGGTGGTTACCCAGCAAACAGAAGCTTCTGTTGTCAGTACGGACTGTATGTCTAAATTGTTAGAAGTAATCAAAAATGTTCATGAGGAAAATAAAAAGGCACGTGAGGAAACAACAAAATTTTTGAGGAAACAAAAAAAAATCCATCAGGAAATTAAAAATGATTATCAGACATTATTTAATGCGATTAGTAATTTGCGGACGGAACTCACCATCTCATTTGAACAAAAGCATGACCTCCGAAAAGAATGCCTAGACAAACATGAGGCCATTGGCAGCGAAATTACAGATCTTAAAACACAAGTTAATGGACGGTGTAGGCAAGTGGAAGATTCTGTTAGCAAAGTTAATGACAAAGTTAAGGCACAAAATGACATCGTCAAAACTGAAATTTCTTGTAAAGCCAACAAAGAGTCGATGATTAAGATGGTTAACTGTATACAAACGCGATGTGATGAACTAAGTAATGAGGTAGATGAGATACGACAAAAGGTAACAAACACAGACACGCTGTCAAAAGGAATTGGCAAAGAAATTTTGCGTGATGAAATTAATGCACTATTGCGTGAACCAGATAGCAATATTATTGGTTTGACGCAAGTAATTGTTGACAACGGCCTGAGCAGTCGAAAGTTTTATGACTATGAACCGAAACAAGGCGTCTGCGCAGTTGCGTTCATTAAACAATTCAAACATGCGTCACCGAGGCATTATTCGGAACGTGCTAAAATAGATACCCTTGCTCGAGTCACATGAAGAGCGAGGCACATATTTGGGGTGTAAGTGTACCCGACAATTATACCTAGTATGAAGAATTTGAAACAACATTTTTGAACAAAGTTTGGTCGAAAGATAAACAATGGGAAGTAAAATCAAAAATTCTCACACCGCCGAATCATGTAAGACATCACGGTACAATGCATTAATTTATGCATAGGTACTGGAACTACAATGCGTACTTGGACGATCCAGTTAAAGAAGAAGAGCTGATGCTAATACTAATCCAGAAATTACCATTTTTGATGCGTGAGAAGTTAGCACTCACACCACAGTTAACAATGGAGCAAGTGTGTTTGCTAATTGACCGAATGGAAGTCTTCAGTGCCGAACGGGAACAACGGGAGCGAAACAGTAATAATAATTACCCGTATCGTCTTAATCGCCCATCGCCGGAAGAAATTCTAAGTTACGGACGACCGAAAGTATTCGATCGCCGAGCCGATGATGGACACAGAAGAAACAGATACAACGTACAAGACGGATTCAGGTCAAATCATTCACCGAACCGGCCACACAATGACAGACAGAGGACAGTATCGATCGCCAGAACGTGCAAGAAGCCGCGATCTCAATAAGCGAGATTCCGAACCGTTAAACAAAGCAGAGTTTCGGAGACGGCCCGCTCCGAAACTCTGTCAGAGGGACGAGGGTCGGATATTATGATAAATGCCATAAAGTGTGAACATGTAAATGACGTCAGAGTATTTGTGCCGAGGAAATGAAGAAACTAATAAAGAAATTCTGATGTCATTTGTAGAAGCAGAAGTATGTGGTATTGTTATGGATGCTTTAATTGGTTCAGCTAGCGAGGAAAGTGCTATTTCTAAAAATATATTTGCGCAATTAAACAATCTTGTAGCCATTCGCACATTTCCTGTTAGCGGCGTACGTATTGTCAGTGCAGTTGGAAACTGAATCAAACCAATTAAAGGACAAGCATTACTAAGATTTCGTATTCAAGGAGACGAATATGAACGGAGTGTGTTAATCGTTGATTCTCTCAATGTTGGACTAGTTCTCGGAGTTGACTGGTTGTCAGACATGAGATGCAGTATTAATTTTGACGAGAATTGTCTACGGACGAGGAAAGATAGTAAAAGAAAAAGAATTGCATTCTGCAGATTTATTGTTATTGATGATAAGGACGCTGCGGGCGTGAAGATAAGGATGGTGCGTTATAGAGGAGAAGATGGAACTGTACCTTTAAACAACTCAGAGAACTACCCTAAGCTGAGAGAGAGGAACGATGAGGGTACTCTAAATTGTATTCAAATCAAAATTCGAGCGTTAGTGGACTTGTCCGAAGCAGAACGAGAAGAACCGAGCGAACTACTGACATACTATGTCGACATATTTTCAAGAGTACCGGGATAAATTAAAGGATGTGTTTGTAAAATTAAAGTAAAGGATCATGAACCAGTCCTTAGTAAATCATACGCAATACCATTGGCAAAAATGGAAGCTGTTAACGAGGACATACAGTGGATGTTGAATAGTCAAATAATTGGGCGCTGAGATAGCGAATATTTTAACCCAACATATGCTGTAGCAAAGAGGGATGGCACAATTATCATTGCTCTTGACGGCCGTGCAATGAATCGGATAATTTTACCACAGTGTGGTCAGCCAGAAAATTTGGAGTTTTTGTTAAAAAGATTCAAAGGAGTCAAATATCAGAGTAGGCTTGATTTGACTAATAGTTATTGGCAATTACTGCTAGAAGAGAATAGTAGAAATTATACAGTGTTTCTTTATAATGGGAGAAGTTACAAATTTCAGAGAATGCCATTTTGTCCGTCAATTTCTTCAGCGGCTTTTATGAGAGCACTGGATAAAGTTTTAGGCGAAGGTTTGTTGAAACTTGTAACGCTTTATGTGGGCGATATTTTGATTAGCACAACTTCATAGGAAGAACATTTGGAAATTTTTCATTGGGTACTTGAAGCACTTAGGAGATCTGGAGTGAAACTTGGAAAAATCGGAATTCGCCAAGTTGCAAATTAATTTCCTTGGGCATATTATTTCGTCACGAGTGATTGAACCGGATCTAACAAAAACGGACACAGTAAGAAATTTTCCGTCATCTAAGTGCCGTAAGAAATTTAAATCGTTTTTTGGTTTCTGTAATTTTTATCGTCGTTTTCTTTCTGGATGCTGCTTATCTTCTGCTGTCTGAATGGAATTGCTGAAAAAGGATGCTATATGGGAATGGACTCATGAACATCAAGAAGCGTTTGATTTAATAAAAAAACCAACCGTGTGAAGCACCTATCCTTCACCACACTGATATATGTAAAAAGTTTTATCTTGGGACCGATTCAAGTGATTATGCTCTTGGCGCAGAATTATATCAATTAATTGAAGTAAATGGTGTTACTGAACATCATACTATTGCGTTTGTG
Source organism: Schistocerca piceifrons (assembly GCF_021461385.2). Classification (NCBI taxonomy): domain Eukaryota; kingdom Metazoa; phylum Arthropoda; class Insecta; order Orthoptera; family Acrididae; genus Schistocerca; species Schistocerca piceifrons. The sequence continues at coordinate 291,631,884 of NC_060141.1, forward strand.
TGTCGTGCACTCACGATCTGGGAGCGAAAATATACTGTCACAGAGAGATAAACACTTGCCATCGTTTGGAGTTTCGAAAAGTTTCGTTTTTATTTATTTGGAAGGCATACGGTCGTAGTGACAGTTCACAAGGCTTTGTCATTCTTGATGAGTTGCAAATTTATGCACGACAGACTAACATAGTGCTCGTTAGTGCTTCAACTATACATTTTTGAGATTCATTATATGCCAGGAAAGCAGAACGTCGTGCCGGATGCGCTGTCAAGACTAACAGAAGGACAAGATTCAGTTAATGTTGCGCATCCACGCCTGAAAGATATAAGGATTCATTTTATGCGAGGTATCGAAGGCGAGCGTCATATACGCAAGATTCTGTGGAATATCAGACAGGAACAGGACACAGACGAAATATAGAAAATGGTTAAGGAAAATTATGATGATCCGAATGCCGAGAATAGGGACAAGATACGTCAATATTATTTAAAGCAAGATGACATACTTCACCGGCGAAGCAACTTGAATTCTGATCATTGGAGGCTTTCTATACCCAAATAAGTTGTGGACGAATTAATAAGATATGTGCACGTAAACGTATACTGAAATTACAAGAGAACGTCATATTTGATAACATGGCACGGAAAGTACGATCAATTCTAAAATTTTGCAATCTCTGTCAAAAAACTAAAGTGTCTACGATTCAGCACAGAAGCTTCATGCATTGCATTATACCTCAAAACCCTGGAGAAGTTTCAGCTCTTGATCTCTGTGGAGCGCTACCCAGATCAAAAGGAAATTTTACTCAAATTTTGGTTGTGATGGATGCCTTTTCGAAATTTGTACGCCTTTACCCACTCAGGAAAGCCAACAGTAAGATCATCATCAAAAAACTCAGGCAAGAATACTTCGTAAATGCTGTCAAGGCAGAGTGCATTATATCGGACAATGGTCCACAATTTTGGTCACACCTATGGGAAGATTTTTGTTAGAGATGAAAGGATTCGAAACATTGGAATTTCGTCTTTTAAGCCCGCGTCCAACACGACTGGACACCAGATGTGTGAACTCGGACAGTTCTTTCGAGCACATTGTGGGAAGAAAAATAAAATATGGATAGATCTATTGCCAGATTTAGAAACAGTAATTAATAGTTTTTCACCTGATTCGACACGATTGCCGCCATGTACAGTTCTCTTTGGAAAGAAACATGACAGTATCTGCCAGTATCTTTCATGAATACATTTTCTTTCCGCAAGGAAATGAAATTACGCAAGTGAGCGCTTCAAAATCGCATTGGAAACGAAGAAACGAGCAGAAGAATGGAAGGTGGCACATGACAAGATAGTGAAGCCTATTATGTACAAAGTCTGTGGTTTAGTACTCATTCGAACTCACACGAAATCATCAAGTGTAAATGAAGAGAGAAAAAAATTTCATCACCACTACTGAGGACCATTCAAAATTAGAAAACTTGTTCACCCTAATTCGGTTGAAACTGAAATGGTGCAGTCTGGTCAGTATCATAGCCTACAACATGTAGAAAACATTAAACTGTATCATCTGTAAGAAGTGTTGCAAGACAAGAGATGCTCTGTGAAAAAGTTAACGTTGTGTTATTTGTGAACATATCCTTTTGTCTGTTTGAAAGTAATTCGACAATAGTCGGTAACTGTTGAGTTAGTTGTAATGGACAGCAGTAGGTAGCTACTCCGAGCTAGGTGCAATCAGTTTTAAACATTCTGTGCTATCAAGTAAACATTGTAAAATGCTTGACTCAGACACACATACATAAATAATAACAAGAACGCGAGACGCGAGTGTTACGTTTACTACAGCCTGACATGTGCGAGCGCAGTTTGTGTTCTGTTTCCCTTTTGTGTTTGTATGTTGGCGAGCTAGTTATGGAGCCACCGACATGAAGAGATGCGCGCGCAGCGCGGTCGTCATTTGTCGCTACTGCAGCAGTGGATCTGCCAACACCTCCGAGGACCTAGCACGCAGCGCGAGCGTTGCTTGTTCCAGCGCTGCGCTAGCTTGTCGGGTTGGCGAGCTCTGTGGAGCGCGGAACCATGGGATGCTGGCGTCAGCAGCCAGCTGATCCACAAACTTAGTGGCGCGGAAGCTGCTGTCATGATGCTGTTATAACAAGTCCACCAAATTTGCAGAGACAACGAGTCTACAGTCCCCAGTGGCTTCGATGCCTCAGCCCTATAATTCATCAAAAAGTACAAATGCGTATGTTTTGCGTTGTATCATATAGGACAGTGAAAAAGCATAGAACCAGTGAAAGTGTTGTTATTGTGGTGGTGTATCCCCGGCGGCGTCGATGCCACAGCCCAGTGCGTCATGAACCATTGGGTTTACATGTGATTTACGACTCAACATATAGGCAGTGACCTAAAGCAGGGTAATTAGATAAATGATTTACTACAAGAGAATGAAGTGCTATCTAACAAAGTGTTTTCAATGTGATTGTTTGTTTGTGGATTACTTTCCAAGGTATGTGCTTTTTCTCAAAGTTCTTGTATTTCTAACATTTTAGAACTGCGTGCCAAAATCTAACAGTATCATATTTTCAAAATATGCTGCCACTATGATTGTAAATTTATGTGGGGTGGTAATAGAATATTTTCATGTCAATATTGTGTACTAATTAGAGTTGTCCATTTATTATTTTGTTTATTTTTGAATCACATTTTTTCGGTTAGGCCTATGTTTCTATTCATTCAATAGTGATAATATAATGATTAGTATTCAATTCATTGTAACAAATTACATGAACAATTGTTAATAGACAATTGTTAGTAATGTGTCCCGTTTAACGATGCTATTTCAATGGGATGTAACAGCATTGGGTTTCATGTTGCCATATTATTTCAATGAGATTATGCAGTATGCACAAGTACTTGTGATTAACCTGCCTTATGTTGTTGATAATTAGTGATTGATTGAATGAGCTAATGATATACTTCGACTTTAATACAATGTAATTACGTGATACTAACTTTCGTTTCTTAAATACCATTTGCCATATACAAATATAAACAAATATTGTAAACAGGGACTCAAATAAGAATTATTCCTACTGAACTGAGGTTCTGCATTAATAAGCAAAAAGTTTTGAATAATTGCTGTAAATTTATAATGTAAAATTTTTACATTTTCTCCTTTTAAGTCTTCCTATATGTTTTTCAACCGTAATATTCAAATGTCTCCATTATATTTTATCAAATTGAAGTGTTATTTTGGTCTGGATATGTAAGGGTACAGTACCCTTACATAGTATCAATCATACTCTCTATGCAGCGATCATAAATTAAAGCAAAGACTGCAGTGCAGTCAACAATGTGTGAGTGAGTGAGTGAGTGAGAGCCCAGTGTTAGAGTCTGTGTCGGGTGTGTGGGAGGCTAGGGACAGTTGCTCGTTAATGAGGCTGGATATTAGTGGCAGAATATAGGTGTAATGGCACACAGTATCTGATTTCTGTTGAGTATTCATAAATGTTAGTTTATGGAAGGGTGTTTTAATTAATAAAATCGAGTATTTGACAAAGGACATGTTATCACTTAGCAGCTTTCCTTAGATTTCACAAGAACAGAAGGGCATGACAGTAAGTTTCATGAACCAGAGCTATTACTTATTATGCTAAATTAATTAAATGTAACTTCGTCTTCAGTGTATGTGAATAATAAAGTTTGGTGACAAACTGGGGGGACGTTATAAGTTGAATGGGTAAAATCCAGACACTTTTATCTACAGTATTTAGGTGTAGCCATTTTGACAATACTTATATGGTGATTGTTTACAATGATGGGCCTGGCTTGTGGGCAATTGCTTTTATTAACTGAATTAGCGAACCTGGCAGTGCTTTGCAGTTGCTAAATACTTAGGTGAATATTATATACGTCGTAATCTCTTCTCACCCCTCTCTTTGTCTGTCTCCTCCTCCTCCTCCTCCTCCTCCTCCCACTCTCTGTCCATCACCTCCTATCCTCTTTCTTCCCTGTTCATCTCCTACTTCACCTATGTCTGTCCACCTTCTCCCCTCTCTCCCTCTGTCTATTTCCTCCTTGCCTCTGTCTATTTCCTCCTTGCCTCTGTCTATTTCCTCCTTGCCTCTATTTCCTCCTTGCCTCCGTTTATATTCATTTCCTCTCCCCCCCCTCCCCCACCACTCTGTCCATGTCCCCTCCTCCCTATCTCTGACCCTGACCTTTGGTTATTGTTATTGCCATTGAACTCTTACCCGGGAATTGCAGTCAGTTAAAATGAATGGGCAAATTGTATATGGGATTTGACAGACCTCCCTTGCTGCTAGATATGTAAGTATGGTAGCGTCCATGATATTATTTTGCACAGTATTAACTTGTCAACTGGTTACATTACAAAGTGTAAGATGATTCATATTTATAGTAATGTTCAAATTGTGCGCTGAGTAGCCATTAATACAGGTTTCCTGTGTTCTGTTAAATCCGATCAAGGATTTTCGAGAATTTTAGTAATAACATCATTCAACAACTTATTTAAAGAGGATTACAGATTTTGATAGATCCAAACGTTTGCTAGAACATAGCGCAAAATCTGATATAAATCAGTCGGGAAATTTTCGAGATTTTTGCTAACAATGTTCTCTGTTGTATATACATTGGTGTCCAAAAGTAAAGCAACAAACGGCTATTTCCTCGTCCTGTGTCTAAGTACCGATATAATTATACAAACAATCAACAGATGTCCAAGCAGTTGTGTTGTGCACTGAAGATGGCATTCCGATCAACAGACAACTATGCCAGCAATTATATCAGGGCTTCCATCGAACGAGGTAATATTTATCGGGTAGTCCTATATCCACAATCGCTGTGTACACAGTCACAGATGGTGCAGTATGACTAAGAGAAGACTCTCTACATTGGAGAGCCATAGGAAGAATGGAAGCTGGACAGTGGCAAACTGCTGTACCCAGTGGCTTAAAGTGAATCGTTCTGTTGTTTTTCGGATATGGCGACAGTTTATAGAGATCGAAACTGTATCTGAAACACCAGGGCAGAGCTGACCACTTATAATATCAGAAAGGGAAGACCGTTATTTGGCTGTAAGGGCACAATGGAACCACCTCAGTGCTGCACAGCATCTGGCATCTGACCTCACAGCATCCATTGGACGAATTGTATCGAGGTAAACAATGTACAGAAGGCTTTGGCAAAGTGGTACTTATTGTCAGAGATTGGCTGTATGTATACCTCTGACGCATCTTCACAGAAGGGAACGTCTAGAGTAATCAACATGCCACCTGAACACTCGAACAGTGGACCAATATTCTTCTCACAGGTGAGACCCGAATTGGTCTGGAGAGTGAGTCTCAAGGGATTTACATCTGGAGGGAATGTGGAACACGTTTTCGGGACACAAACATTATAGAAAGAGACCAATTTGAAGAAGGATCCCTACCTGTGTGGGAAGGGAATATGTTGACCATTCAAACAGTTCTTCATGAAATTGTACAGATGAATAGGCAAGGTTTAACTGCTGTTATGTATTGTGACCATATCTTGAAACCTCAAGTGCAGTTGTTGCTAGTTGCTGTGGACCCGGACTTCATACTGAAGGACAATAATGCTCGACCTCATTGAGCACAAATGTTTTCTTGGAAACAGAAGGTATTGCACATATGAATTGGCCTGCTCGCTATTCTGATTTGATTCCCTTAGAGCACATCTGGGATCACTGTGGAGATGGGTTGCATCATGTCAGCATCCACAACCAGTCCTCAAAACTGCGAGCAGCTCTGCAGGAGGAATGGGCTTTATTGCTCAACATGAGATTAATGACATTATTCACAGAATATCCAGTCGTTGCCAGGCCTGTATTGCTGTGAGAGATGGCCACACCCCATGCTGAGCACAGTAATCAGTTGTCAGAATGTGTGTGCAAATCCGTTAAATTGCGAAAAAACGAAGAACATTTTCGTCTACCACTATTCACTTTGTAGTTGTTTAAATTCTGTATACTTCACATTATTTCTACTTTGCTATCACCTGTTTATACTGTTTTGCAGTAACATTATCGCAACCTTGCAAAATTTCCCCCTGTTGCTTTGACTTTGGACACAAGGTTATAAATATATAAAAGGACAAAGGACACTTCAGAAAGTAATTGTTAGGTTCACCTTACAACTACTTCTCTACACGGTCGCCACTCCAACTTAAACATTTGCTATAACATTGTACCAACTGTCTAATACTCTCATCATAGAAGGCAGCCGCCTGTGCTTTCTGCCAATTCTCTAAGCTCATCTACACCTCGTTGTCTATGCCAAAATATTTTCTTCATAGGCAGCAATTCATGTAACCAGAGAGGAGACTCAAGAAAAGCCATTTACAGACTGCTTTGTGGGTGATAGAACACTTCCCATCGAGAACTCTATAGGAGTATCTTCATTGCCCCTGCAGAATGTGGCCAAGAACTGACATGAAGAACGGAATGCATGACAGTTACGTTATGTGGGCTGCATAGCATCAGGCGAAATCTCTCACTGGGACCTTATACTTGGTGGGAGACAATATTTTCTAGACATCTTTATGTGCTTACTGTCCGATCAGAACTGAATATGACAACGTGCCGCAATTGATGGGCATACTAGAGACATGGCCAACACATATCTAAAATTTCATCGAATTTTCAGTGATCTCCATTCTGCGACCTATCGGAACTTATTTTCCAAATATTGCAGCTAAATAAGTGTAAACCCACTTTTCAGGTGCGATTATTATGCTTGGTACAATGAATATTGTACGGACAGAAGTCCGCCTCACATCGTCTGAAGGGTGTAGTCCGATGCTTTTAAAAGCGAATACTGGGGCGACAACATCCAAAATAAGAGATATGACACTAAAATCAATGAAATCTCCTGATAAATAAGTGCAAATTCACTCTTGTGGAATGAACATACGCACTTGTAAACATAGAATATTGTGACCACTGCACTCACCTCACAACATATAAAGGGTGTATAATCTTAAGCTTCTAAAACGAAGACTGTGACTGAACCGATAACATTGAATTTTGCGTTGAATATACTACAAAATAAACGCTTAACACCATTAAACAATCCTTAAACATACAATCAGTTTTACACACAATGGAGTAGGAGACATCACCAATAACTTAGTGCTGGTAGGACCAAACAACAACACGATAACCAATATTGAGCAAACATTCCAGGATGGATAGATGTGTTTTTCTTGTGAGTGGTACCCCAGTGGATCTAAGGATGAAATGGACGTAATCCGAAAAAAACACGATAGTAACTTTAATGTTACGATGCAGGTGCACACTAGCCTTGCTTCTACAGTAAGACGAAACAAAACACACATGCGAGTATCACTCTGTCGATTTCCACATTAATCCTACATGTGCTTCTATAAATCGTGGTTGTAAGTATAGTATTGTATTGCTTCCTATGATTAATCAAACAAGTACGGTCTTCCACTGTCAGTTACAATTGACACACTGCAGGTTGATTGTGATCACATTAATCATGTATTAACCACTTGGTGGGAAGTGTAGGATCGTGCCACAGAAGGCAGGATCCTCATGATATAATGTTGTAATACATTTATCCATCTTACTGAATTTATAAATTGATGAGAGGTCCACAGGGCTGTAGATGAATTGAGAATGATGCTCGATAGAGAAAGATCAAGTACAGCAAGTGCTGTGTGAGGAATGCAGTTTTCCATCTTACTGAATTTACGAGTGACATCTCCGCAGGGCTGTGGGTGAATGGAGAATGAAGCTCGACAGAAAACGATCACGTACAGCAGATGCTGTGCTGTGTGAGCAGTCACTGAAAATGCATCGCTAGCTTGTACATTAGATTCAGGTCGTAAAAAATGCACAAAATCCTGGCGTTCTAGCAGAAGAAATGTTGTCTGCGACTTGGAATGATGTCTTTCCATTCAACCATATGCTTGTGTTGGAACTTACCACCCAAACTGGTGAGTCATATCAGTCATATCCATGGCACACTCGTCCCTATTTCGAAATGAGCTGACTTTTTCTGAATTTTTGAGCTCATCTTCTAAGGATCTCATCAGTCTCTCTGCATCATAAGGAAAGTGGTAGAAGCACAGCATTGTGGAGTGTGTATAAACAAAAGGTACTAGCACTCAAAAGATATGACCTCTACATTGTGCAAGAGCCCCATGTGAAACTGCAACTATATTAAACAGGACACAATACCATAGTAGGACAGCTAGCTACTGAAGGGTTCTAATCACCTGTACATAGTGACCTGCAGACACCTAAATCACTTGTGAAGAGGTGAAGAGGAGTGAGATATGATAAAGTTGCTGAGAAATAAAGAGAGCACCATTTATATGAATTTCCAGCACCAGGGCTGCAGGGTGTTTGTCGAGTAGACCATACAGCAATTCAGTGGGAATTATCTGTTGTGGTGTCAGAAATCAAAAACGAGACAAATACGGTCAGTAAAAACGGATGGTTGGGGGCAGTGCTGGGGGTGCAGAGTCCTTTCTTGTACTGTGGATTAACCAGCAATTCCAGAAACACGAACAGCTCTTGTACAATCAATAGTCTCTATGAGTTGTGAAATGCTTCTTCTGTCCATTCTGTTGCATCACCATTATTTGCTGAAAAGTATTCCCACTAGACTTGCTCATTATCACCTTCTTCCATTTCTCGTGTAGGAAATACAGTCCTCAGCTCTATGCTTACAGGTAATACACTTAATAAACTCCTCTCTGTCCAACACCAACATCTCATCAGTTGAACACATTTCTCGCCAAAAGTAAAGTGTGTATCTTCCACTACAAAATTTTTCTCGCCAATTCAAAGGGGAGGTGGAGGCGGGAGTGCCTCTGCCTGTGGTAGTGTGGACTAGACTAGTGGGTTCTCTAACTTTGAGGTGTAGGGTGGTGGCTGCAGCAGGACGCCACCAAGAAAGAAATAAGTAAATAAAGACAGCACCTGATGTACTCCCTCTCAAGCAGTTTAGCGTAGGTTGAGTCTTTTCCTGTCAATCCACAAGTGAGTAAATGGGGGATAGGAGAAGGAAAGTGGAGAGGGGAGAGTCTGACAGCGCCCTCTAGTGGTGGTATTGTAAACTAGGGCTCCAAAATTCGAAATTCCCACAATTTTTTAATTACCAGCTACTTTTTGAAATGCCGCCATTTTTAAATTCTAACCATTTTTTAATTTGATTTATTTGCATAATTAGTTTAATTAATTTGCAAATCAATTTAGTTAATTTATGTATCAATTTAATTGGTACTTAGTCACATCTGCACAACAAGGAGAGGAGGTGGGGGACCACCCAAAAAGAGCCACCATATTGAATAAATTTGGCAACAATGCAGAGTGCACTGGGATTAGCTTTGTCCCCCTGTTCTTCCATTCAACATTCCCACAGTTACACCTGTAGTTAATGTACCAGCATTTCACATTTGCATTGACTTGTCTTGTGCTTGCATTAACCAGGGATCTTGCAATGTTAATCATTTAAATATGTGATATCGACAACTGCATTCCCGAAATTTCATTACCCTACATCAGGTATTTATTGGTGTTCCTATTTTTCTCTCAGGATATTATATAAATATATACTTCTATGTTATAATAATGAACACATCATTGAACAACTTATGAAGTATTATAAATTTATATGTCCTGAAGTTTGGTAGTATATAGAATAAAAGTAAAAGTTTGAAATAAATCTGGCAGGAGTTCTTCGAGAATTTTGCTTACAACATTTCCCTGTTGTATAACATATACAGATATCTCATCTTTATTAAGTGTCGCTACACCGATGATATGTACTCGTAAGTTACTTATCCCAACAGCTGTTCTTAACCTGAAGTCTGGAATATTTTACATCTTCCTTGGTGAGGGATTCTCGGAGAATTGTATTTACTAACTCTGGTTCAGCAACACAGTCATCAGGGATATGACCATTGGTGTCATGTAGTGAAGGAGTTAGTTAATGTATGATCAGAACCTCTTTGGATTTTCTACCAGACTTAGAGATAGTTTCGTTGTGGATACTATTGAAAAGCATCCTGCACTGAAGTTCGTGCTAAGTTTCAAGCATTAGTAAAACATCACCCTCAGTGAATGTTTGAGTTCTTTGAATCTCATATGCTTTTACCATTGTATGCTCAACAGTTTTCTGATTAATTTTCACTAATCCCTCTATCTGTTATGATCCCTCATATTTGATGCACTCCGCAAGGTTCAGATCACATGAATATAGCAAGAAACATACGACACAAATTCACCACTGTGCTATTCCATCTATGATAGCATGATTCTAGCCTTGTCACACAGAACATAAAAGAGATAGAAGATGTCTTTGTTATGGAAGAGACTATCCATTATAGTGAGTAGGTGGTCTGCAGCGGTAGTAGCCTATTCAACAATAATCACAATCTTTTTTGTTTAATATCACATGTGTCCTGGAAACCAGGGTTAACATCTCTAATACAACACCCTCACCAGCTTGTGTCCATGGTAAGGTAAATGTTTCTAAACAACCACTCACTTGGATCACGTGACACCTACAAACAGCCAGAGACCTAGTGTAACAAGTAACGTAATTCATTCGAATAGATGATGCATTTCCATGGTTCCTCACGAATGGCTACAAAGCAGTGAACTGCTGCCATCGGTACTGAGTACGTCGTTGGGGACATGAGGTGGTTATCTACTATGGAACTACATATTAAACATAATTCCTGGTACATGTCCTCTGAAACACTTCTATCACCCAATCATTTTACTTTATTGTCAGATGTACCATCTGTCTTGGTTTCCAGAATGGGTAAGTACTGTCCTCTGCATCATGTGTTGATTCATGAATGTCTAAAACTGTTTGGTTATTAGGGGCTTCATCGTTCTCAGACTGGTGTGATAGCAGCAGACCAGACAACTGTTGTAAAGATGCTCCACCCAGATAGTGAACTATAACAGTCCAAATAGTCGCTTATTTACGTAAAATCCTCCATTCCCAACCTATAATGCCACTAGAGTAATTCTAAATTTTCTCTGCTCCGCTTTTATAGTATGTTTTCACATTCCTTACCATAGGCTTCCAGCAGAAATAGATGGTCTCGTAGTTAAGGTTCAGATCACTTTCAGACCCTTCATTCACAGTACACACATCGGATCTTTGTGCTCCATAGCACATGCCAGTGTCATAGGGATAAGTGTATTATGCATGTTTTTTGGCTGTGATGAATTTGCGCTATCTGCTGTGACGCAAGATATGCTAGAAACTCGACCATAGTTACAGGTGAGTATTGGGGCAACATATGTTCTGAGCCACTGTGGATTGTTGCCAGGTGTATCCAAGATGGCGGCGATGACGTCATCTAAGATGGCGGCATGTAGACTTGGCAACAGTGCATGACATCATCCAAGGTGACAGATTTTGGCGGGAAGTTTGAATTTTAATGGGAAGAATGTCAATTGGGCCACCTCTACTAACTTAACCCCCCCCCTCTCCTCCCCATCCCTCCCACAGAAAAATGGTGGAAAGCTCAAATTCCAACAGGATAATGCATCACACCATGGTTACCTCTACTAACCTAAGAAAATAGCGCGAAGATAGGTTACTTGGGCTACTTCCACTAACCTAAATCACCCGACTGCCACCTCTTCCTAGGAATTTGTGCCAAGATCGAATTTTGGTGGTAAAGATAGGTAGATTGGGATATCTCTAGTAATCTGAGAAAATGGCGGGAAAATATGTCACTTGGGCTACCTCCACTAACATAAGTCACCCAACCGCCACCTCATCCTAGGAAATGGGTGAGAGAGAACTCAGCCTTCACTGGGCTGCTTGAGAGAGGAAGGAGTGTACTTTACGTATTTATTTTGGAACAATTTATTTAGAGGTGGAGTATATTTATCACAGTGATACTGAACACACGCTCTAATATGCCACACAGCATACAGACCTACAAACTACTCCTAAATAACCGATGTATAATGCTGTGCACATGTGCTTGCTAATTGTAAGCTTTCAAAATAACCCTTTGCACGGCCTACAGACATGCAAACCACTAGTAAAATAATGAAATACATTTATGTCAAGAGACCAAAACAACTCGTATTTCATCGAAATAGTAATCCATCTAAAAGACTTTGCAGATGTGCTTGCTAATTGTCAATTGTCACAATCATGCATCAGTCTTTATTTAAGCAATTAGAGGTTGTACGACCATCCAGTGTGTACGCCACAAGGTCCAGAGTCCAACTGACCCAGTACACAGTACTGCCACCAGAGGGTGCTGTGACCCATTCTGTTATATAATCCTAGATGGCCACTGTGACATCAGCTGATGACACGAGTGCCATTACCCAAGATGGCTGGAAACAGTGTGTTCACCATGAGGTCTGGGCCTAGTATGCGGTACTGTCACCACAGGGCGCTGTCGTCCATTACGTGATTTAATCCAAGATTGTGGGGAGAAATGGCGGGAAAACAACTCAGCCTGCACTGGACTGCTGGAGACAGTAAGAAAGGAGTGTACTTTATTTATTTTGAAACAATTTATTTAGGGATGATGTATATTTGTCACACTGATACAAAACACATGCTCTGACATGCTTGGGGTCACACCACACAGCCCACAGATCTGAAAACTACTCCTATATAACACGCAAAAAGCTCCTAACTTACTGAAATAATGTCAGTACAGACATGCAATCTCATCCTAAATAACGCAGTACACAGATGTGTAGACATGCTCAGTACTCATAACTGTCCAAATAACGCATAGCGCAGCCTACAGACCCACTCACAAAATAATGCAACAGACACACAAACAATGTAATCAGACATCGAACACCACCCCCTGTCCATTGGACTGCACAGGAGGCTACTGCACACGCTCCCAGAAGTCGGGACGCAATGACACATCCCGTGAAGTGACGCAATGACACATCCCGTGAAGTGACGCACAGATGCCAGTTCAGGTCCTTCATGCATAAGGTGGCAACATCCCTTTCATACTTGGTACCTGAGAAATTCCTCTCGAAATACGTGACCACCTAGGTGCTATTGATGACGCGACCATATGGGGGCAAAGACTTATTTACAGAGCGCAGATGCTCCAAGGTGGACCACATGCACATGTTTCGCCACTACCCTCCCTCTACCTGCGGTCCAGTGAAGATGCTGCAGAAATCCGTTCCAGAATAGCACAAGCTGCTTCCTCCCTAGTGATTCTAACAGACCATGCATGATGCGTGGCTGACGCATCGCCATGCATAGCTACATATCATTTCAAGCGCATTTAGCAACATTCTCAATGTTATATTAAAGCCACATGGCTATCTAAAATAATAACCAAGTCGAACTCTAGTAAAGTGCATAGTGTCCCAGAAATACATAATGTGCGCTTTTTGCAGGTGTTTTCCTGATGTCTCAGGTTGTATGCACGGAAATTCTTGCCCTAACAGAACCTGTTCACGAAAATAGCGCAGAATAACATCGAATGCACTCTTCCCAGCGAACCTAACGTGATAGCCCGTCCATCATGTCTTACCCTTCCTGTTTTCAACACACACAAATATTCCCACCGCTATTTAGGGACTCCTATATCCCAGCAGAAAAGATGTCTTCTGAATGAATCGTGCATTCTGATTGGCTCTTGCCGAATTTACCCACAGAATAATTGATTCCACATGTATCGAAGCACCATCCACATTTTCTTTCTTTCTGCAGACGAGACTTTCAGTGGTAAAATTATTTCGCACAGGTCGCTAAATTGCATTGGCAGTTAAACCTGCAAATTTGTCTACAGATCATCAAGTTCATATGAGACTCATAAGAATATTGGAAGCCAGGAACATATTTACCAATGTAATTACAATTAAAGATTACGATTGCTGCTACAGTCTGGCTGGTTCAAATGGCTCTGAGCACTATGGGACTTAACATCTGAGGTCATCAGTCCTCAAGAACTTAGAACTACTTAAACCTAACTAACCTAAGGACATCACACTCATCCTGCCTGAGGCAGGATTCGAACATGCGACTGTAGCGGTGCTACAGTCTGCCACCAATCAAAATACAAATAAAGTCTCCTCTTGACAGCTGTGCTTCTGGAACGAGTATCAGTATCTATAGCGCACATAATTTTCCATGTAAAATATCTTTCTCACACGCTCACGATTATCGATGTGCTGAATTTATACTTGCGCCACGATAGGACACAGTCATCTTCTCTAGTCATGCCACAACATACACCACAGTAACTTTACAATACAATATGTACACGTTTTACACATCATTAGTCACAGTAACTTTGTTGTTGTTGTGGTCTTCAGTCCAGAGAATGGTTTGATGCAGCTCTCCATGCTACTCTATCCTGTGTAAGCTTCATCATCTCCCAGTACCTACTGCAACTTACATCCTTCTGAATCTGTTTAGTGTATTCATCTCTTGGTCTCCATCTACGATCTTTACCCTCCGTGTTGCCCTCCAATTGTAAACTGGTGATCCCTTGATGCCTCAGAACATGTCCTACCTCCGATCCCTTCTTCTAGTCAAGGTGTGCCACAAATTTCTCTTCTCCCGAATTCTATTCAATGCCTCCTCATTAGTTATGTGATCTACCCATCTAATCCTCAGCATTCTTCTATAGGGCCACATTTCGAAAGCTTCTATTATCTTCTTGTCCAAACTATTTATTGTCTACGTTTCACTTCCATACATGGCTACACTTCCTACAAATAGTTTCAGAAACGACTTCCTGAGACTTAAATCCATACTCGATGTTAACAAATTTCTCTTCTTCACAAACGCTTTTCTTGCCATAGCCAGTCTACATTTTATATCCTCTCTACTTCGACCATCATCAGTTATTTTCTCCCCAAACGGCAAAACTCATTTACTGCTTTAAGCGTCTCATTTCCTAATCTAATACCCTCAGCATTACCCGATTTAATTCGACTACATTCCATTATCCTCGTTTTGCTTTTGTTGATGTTCATCTTATCTCCTCCTCTCAAGACACTGCCCATTCCGTTCAGCTGCTCTTCCAGGTCCTTTGCTATCTCTGACAGAATCACAATGTCAATGGCGAACCTCAAAGTTTTAATTTCTTCTCCATGGATTTTAATTCCTACTCCAAATTTTTCTTTTGTTTCCTTCACTGCTTGCTCAATATACAGATTGAATAACATCGGGGATAGGCTACAATCCTGTCTCACTCCCTTCCGAACCACTGCTTCCCTTTCATGCCCCTCGACTCTTATAACTGCCATCTGGTTTCTGTACAAATTGTAAATAGCCTTTCGCTCCCTGTATTTTACCCCTGTCACCTTTAGAATTTGAAAGAGAGTATTGCAGTTAACATTGTCAAAAGCTTTCTCTAAGTCTACAAATGCTAGAAACGTAAGTTTGCCTTTCCGTAATCTATCTTCTAAAATAAGTAGTAGGATCAGTATTGCCTCGCGTGTTCCAACAATTCTATGGAATTCCCCAAGGTTGGCTTCTACCAGTTTTTCCATTCATCTATAAGGAGTTCGTGTTCGTATTTTGCAGCCGTTGCTCATTAAACTGATAATTCGGTAATTTTCACATCTGTCAACACCTGCATTTTTGGGATTGGAATTATTATATTCTTCTTAAAATCTGGGGGTATTTCGCCTGTCTCATACATCTTGTTCACCAGATGGCTAAGTTTTGTCAAGGCTGGCTCTCCCAAGGCTATCGGTAGTTCTAATGGAATCTTGTCTACTCCCAGGGCCTTGTTTTGGCTTAGGTTTTTCAGCGCTCTGTCAAACTCTTCATGCAATATCATATCTCCCATTTCATCGTCATCTACATCCTCTTCCATTTCCATTATATTGTCCTCAAGTACATCACCCTTGTACAGACCCTCTATATACTCCTTCCACCTTTCTGCTTTCTCTTTTTTGCTTAGAATTTGGTTTCCATCTAAGCTCTTGATATTTATACAAGTGGTTCTCTTTTCTCCAAAAGTTTCTTTAATTTTCCTGTAGGCAGTACGTATCTTACCCCTAGTGAGATATGCCTCTACATCCTTACATTTATCCTGTAGTCGTCCTTGCTTAGCCATTTTGCACTTCCTGTCGATCTCATTTTTGAGACGTTTGTATTCTTTTTTGCCTGCTTTATTTACTGCATTTTTATATTTTCTCCTTTCATCAATTAAATTCAGTATGTCTTGTGTTACCCAAGGATTTATACTAGCCCTCGTCTTTTTACCTACTTGATCCTCTGAAGCCTTCACTATTTCATCCCTCAAAGCTACCCATTCTTCTTATACTATATTTCTTTCCCCCTTTCTTGTCAATCGTTCCCTAATGTTCTCCCTGAAACTCTCTACTACCTCTGATTCTTTCAGTTTATCCAGATCCCATCTCCTTAAATTCACACCTTTTTGCAGTAATTTTACAATGCAATATATACACATTTTACACAAAAAGTGCAGTTATCTTTTATGTTTGTATAGCACCCAAAAATAATTATCGTATGCCTACACTCACACCTGCTATGTGTCACGATTTTCCTCAGTCCTAGGGAGGCATTGTCCGCCTTTTCTTTATTTCTACAGATGTGACTTTCAGCGACAAAACAGATATTTTACACTGCTCGCCATATTGCACCGACAAACATCGAAAAGTGCCAAACATATCGTCAAATACGGAAAGACTCTTACTCAGTTACACCGCTCTCCCACTGAGGAGCTTGGATATTAGAGCTGTGTCGATGTAGTAAACATACTATTCATGTCCGCTGCCATACAAAATCATTCCTTTTACATCAGAAAGCCATCAGTGGATTGAAGTCACTTTCAAAACTGTTGCGCGAAGACTTACTCGTTTGCCCCTAGACACAAACGTGTTATTGTTTGTGGTCCGGACCTGCTTTCCTGCTTGTTTTTCTTTCTACACCCATCTCCAGACTCTGGGATTAAAAAACAAATATATTTTTGCATGGTTTTCATACAGCAGTGTCCTACTGATCGCACACACAACATATTTCTGAAGATGTGGACTGGAAATTATATCTCAACAAATCCCAACCTTTAGCTGGGTGCAGTGTGCTCTAGACCGTTGAGTAATTAGAAACTTATCCCGTCTGTGAGTACCTTTATGTGAGAACTAAAAACAAAATTAGGAAACAGATATTTCCACTTGCGAATACCGATATCGGTGATGTAATAGATTCCAAATCATCCCTATCATTTATAAAGTCAACTAAAGCATTTCTCATGTATAGAGAACCGGAAACATGTCTTCCACATGCTAGATGCACACACCACAATCGACATTCTCTCAACTAAATAAAGACAGGAAATGTGAAGAAGCAGTCAACCGAATAATTTACATGGGAGGAAATAACAGTCCAGCACAAACGCACCTCAATATTCAATCTCCTCAAATTTCCATGCGATCATGAAAGCCTCCCAACACATACTAAATATTAGTTTGCTATTCGGTAGTCTAGAGGACAACACATTAATTCATCTACATTCCTACACTACAACAGGCCTCCATTCTCACTGCTCCTACCGTTAATGGGAAACGTGAATCACCCCCACACAGGTCACCTGCGCTGCAGGCTGAGCATGCACAGGTATAATCAATCATACTAAGAAATCGGTCACATATATATGTTATCCCTGTACTTACAACTAAATGTTACGATCGTGGTCTCAGTTGAACAACTATCGACAATGAGCAAAGTATCGGAAATACACCCTGTTGACGGCTGTAGCTCTGGAAATAGTAATATCAGTACTAATCTTATGACTTGACATACTCTTCCCATTGCTATAACAGTACTCGACATCAAATCCATACCCTCATTATGCATGGACAGTCATTTCCTTTGCATACATCAGAACACAAACACAAACTTTATAAGCCTGATGCTCAGTGTGAACCTATCATGCACACCCTACTGCTAAGTATAATACTTTGTCAATAACTGATTACCTATGATACTAATTAATACTGAGAGAAAATCAGCAATGGGTGGACATGTCTCATAAGTTTTTCTTGTGAGTGATACCATTGTGACTTAGAAAGAGAGCTGTAATCGTCTCATTTGTTAAAAAACATGATCGCAACAACTATTGGATGTTACTGTCACAAGCGGTCTTGGTTCTACAGGTGCACACAAGTAGCCATGTTAAAAGCTATGTTGTTGTTGTTGTGGTCTTCAGTCCTGAGACTGGTTTGATGCAGCTCTCCATGCTACTCTATCCTGTACAAGCTTCTTCATCTCCCAGTACCTACTGCAACCTACATCCTTCTGAATCTGCTTAGTGTATTCATCTCTTGGTCTCCCTCTACGATTTTTACCCTCCACGCTGCCCTCCAATGCTAAATTTGTGATCCCTTGATGCCTCAAAACATGCCCTACCAACCGATCCCTTCTTTTAGTCAAGTTGTGCCACAAACTTCTCTTCTCCCCAATCCTATTCAACAGCTCCTCATTAGTTATATGATCTACCCACCTTATCTTCAGCATTCTTCTGTAGCACCACATTTCGAAGGCTTCTATTCTCTTCTTGTCCAAACTAGTTATCGTCCATGTTTCACTTCCATACATGGCTACACTCCATACAAATACTTTCAGAAACGACTTCCTGACACTTAAATCTATACTCGATGTTAACAAATTTCTCTTCTTCAGAAACGATTTCCTTGCCATTGCCAGTCTACATTTTATATCCTCTCTATTTCGACCATCATCAGTTATTTTACTCCCTAAATAGCAAAACTCCTTTACTACTTTAAGTGTCTCATTTCCTAATCTAATTCCCTCAGAATCACCCGATTTAATTTGACTACATTCCATTATCCTCGTTTTGCTTTTGTTGATATTCATCTTATATCCTCCTTTCAAGACACTGTCCAGTCCGTTCAACTGCTCTTCCATGTCCTTTGCTGTCTCCGACAGAATTACAATGTTATCGGCGAACCTCAAAGTTTTTACTTCTTCTCCATGAATTTTAATACCTTCTCCGAATTTTTCTTTTGTTTCCTTTACTGCTTGCTCAGTATACAGATTGAATAACTTCGGGGAGAGGCTACAACCCTGTCTCACTCACTTTCCCAACCACTGCTTCCCTTTCATGCCCCTCGACTCTTATAACTGCCATCTGATTTCTGTGCAAATTGTAAATAGCCTTTCGCTCCCTGTATTTTATACCTGCCACCTTCAGAATTTGAAAGAGCGTATTCCAGTTAGCATTGTCAAAAGCTTTCTCTAAGTCCACAAATGCTAGAAACGTAGGTTTGCCTTTTCTTAATCTTTCTTCTAAGATAAGTTGTAAGGTTAGTATTGCCTCACGTGTTCCAACATTTCTACGGAATCCAAACTGATCTTCCCCGAGGTCCGCTTCTACCAGTTTTTCCATTCGTCTGTAAAGAATTCGTGTTAGTATTTTGCAGCTGTGACTTATTAAACTGATAGTTCGGTAATTTTCACATCTGTCAACACCTGCTTTCTTTGGGATTGGAATTATTATATTCTTCTTGAAGTCTGTGGGTATTTCGCCTGTCTCATACATCTTGCTCACCAGATGGTAGAGTTTTGTCATGACTGGCTCTCCCAAGGCCATCAGTAGTTCTAATGGAATGTTGTCTACTCCCGGGGCCTTGTTTCGACTCAGGTCTTTCAGTGCTCTGTCAAACTCTTCACGCAGTATCTTATCTCCCATTTCGTGTTCATCTACATCCTCTTCCATTTCCATAATATTGTCCTCAAATACATCGCCCTTGTATAAACCCTCTATATACTCCTTCCACCTTTCTGCCTTCCCTTCTTTGCTTAGAACTGGGTTGCCATCTGAGCTCTTGATATTCATACAAGTGGTTCTCTTCTCTCCAAAGGTCTCTCTAATTTTCCTGTAGGCAGTATCTACCTTAACCCTAGTGAGATAAGCCTCTACATCCTTACATTTGTCCTCCAGCTATCCCTGCTTAGCCATTTTGCACTTCCTGTCGATCTCATTTTTGAGACGTTTGTATTCCTTTTTGCCTGCTTCATTTACTGCATTTTTATATTTTCTCCTTTCATCAATTAAATTCAATATTTCTTCTGTTACCCAAGGATTTCTACTAGCCCTCGTCTTTTTACCTATTTGATCTTCTGCTGCCTTTACTACTTCATCCCTCAAAGCTACCCATTCTTCTTCTACTGTATTTCTTTCCCCCATTCCTGTCAATTGTTCCCTTATGCTCTCCCTGAAACTCTCTACAACCTCTGGTTCTTTCAGTTTATCCAGGTCCCATCTCCTTAGATTCCTACCTTTTTGCAGTTTCTTCAGTTTCAATCTGCAGTTCATAACCAATAGATTGTGGTCAGAATCCACATCTGCCCCTGGAAATGTCTTACAGTTTAAAACCTAGTTCCTTAATCTCTGTCTTACCATTGTATAATCTATCTGATACCTTTTAGTATCGCCAGGATTCTTTCAGGTATACAACCTTCTTTTATGATTCTTGAACCGAGTGTTAGCTATGATTAAGTAATGCTCTGTGCAAAATTCTACAAGGCGGCCTTCCTCTTTCATTTCTTCCCCCCAATCCATATTCACCTACTATGTTTCCTTCTCTCCCTTTTCCTACTGACGAATTCCAGTCACCCATGACTATTAAATTTTCGTCTCCCTTCACCATACATTTCATCTATTTCTTCATCATCTGCAGAGCTAGTTGGCATATAAACTTGCACTACTGTAGTAGACATGGGCTTTGTGTCTATCTTGGCCACAATAATGCGTTCACTATGCTGTTTGTAGTAGCTAACCCGCACTCCTATTTTTTAATTCATTATTAAACCTACTCCTGCATTACCTCTATTTGATTTTGTATTTATAACCCTGTATTCACCTGACCAAAAGTCTTGTTCCTCCTGCCACCGAACTTCACTAATTCCCACTATATATAACTTCAACCTATCCATTTCCCTTTTTACATTTTCTAGCCTATCTGCCCGATTAAGGGACCTGACATTCCACGCTCCGATCCGTAGAACGCCAGTTTTCTTTCTCCTGACAACGACGTCCTCTTGAGTAGTCCCCGCCCGGATATCCGAATGGGGGACTATTTTACCTCCGGAATATTTTACCCAAGAGGACGCCATTATCATTTAATCATACAGTAAAGCTGCATGTCCTCGGGAAAAATTACGGCTGTAGTTTCCCCTTGCTTTCAGCCGTTCGCAGTACCAGCACAGCAAGGCCGTTTTGGTTAATGTTACAAGGGCAGATCAGTCAATCATCCAGACTGTTGCCCCTGCAACTACTGAAAAGCCTGCTGCCCCTCTTCAGGAACCACATGTTTGTCTGGCCTCTCAACAGATACCCCTCCGTTGTGGTTGCACCTACGGTACGGCCATCTGTATCGCTGAGACACGCAAGCCTCCCCACCAACGGCAGGGTCCATGGTTCATGGGTCTTTATAAATCCACGTATGGCGTTACCTATAAATGACATGGTTTTTCCCGACAAATACCTTGACAATGAATATAGATGGTGATCACCAGGGTGTATAACACCAGCAGTGTGGTTACACATCGCTGACGGTGCACCCTCATAATAAAATTATTCAATTTTGAAATTGATTCAGCTAAGGAGCGTGGTATGAAACAGATATGTGCAACCCCCTCACACCACCGCCACTAGATATTTCTCCAGTATCTGTAACGAATTCTGTCTCGATGCCATTTCACATTTCTTGCACTCACATATATCGAAACGAGCCACCTTTCTCGAACGCATCTGCTACAGTAAAATTCCAACGTGGCTATGGGTAGCCCCTACATATCGTGCAACTACCCCTCAGATTCTGCGCTACTGTCCCTACAGCTTTGTGCATGTGATCATTCCAATGTAAGTCGGAACTGAGTACAAGTCGGAGAAAGCTACATCTACCACCTTCGGCAACCCGTGTAGAAACAGGTGAAGCTGAGATACTGTGACGGAACTGTGTTTGTTCTATTTGACGGAAAGGAATCCTACAACACGAGGTAGTACAAAAGACAGTACGGGAGCTGAGGGACAAATGTGGATTTAACTACTGCATTGTGGTGCTTCTCCAAACTACAAGCAGGTACTACAGATCTGCGTTCCTTGGGGTCCATTCACGTCTAACACCCCATCACTCTGTCACCGTTATTCTATTCCATCCAGAGAGAAAAATTATGAACTATAAGAGCTCAACTAACTTCATCTAATAGAGAACAAGATAAGTTTTTTTAATGCATCTCTCTCCTCCCATATATTGAAGCCAAATACTGCATGAGTGCAGGCATCGAGCACATGTGACGATCCTATTAAATATACAGGTATTGATCAACTGCATAGACCAGTTTAAAGTTACATCAGCAGTATTCCAGGAGGATGATCGTATCTGGCAGACAATACTCTAAGTCGCAAGAGATGCCCCCCTGTGGCCCTGTCTCGTTGTTTGAAACATTATTTTCTGACACACTTTGTACACTGCCAAACATGTTATTTTTATGCGATGACTTTGAGGTCTGTGTCAGGTTCTAAGCTGACATTAAGACGTTCTGATCCACAACCTCTCACAGACAACAAAAAAATCACCTCAAAGTACAGTTTTCCAAGATGTTGCAATGTGACGCGACTGATGTCATTCAAGATGGCTGCTGTGACATCAGCTGATGACGCAAGTTTACTTACGCAAGATAGAAGGAAAGTGCCACATCCCATGCCAAGCCCCCCTCGCGGTAAGTTTGAATTTTGGAGGGAAGATAGGTCAACTGGGGTACCTATACATTTAAACTCGTCTGTCACACTGACAGAATAGCTGATGGCTTTGCGTTCCGTTTCAACTGATTCCTCATATTGCACTCATGTACGTGATCACTTTTTCAGTGCTAGCAACCCCAGGAAGGGGTCACCCACCCACAAAACTCTTTCTCCAACTCAAACGAGCGTTGTCTGTCAATCATTATGTGGTAACCAAGCAGCCTGTCAGTGGATGGATGGGATGGAAAAGGCACCGCCGATGAACTGTAATAATAAGCATCACAGTTGATAGTGTGAACAATTTTAGCAGTTTTACAGTAATTTCAACACCAACCAATGATATGACAGCATGTTTCCCAAATTTCAGTATCAGAGCTAAACCGCTCCTTCTCTACTTTTCGAGTATCATTGCGAATGTAGATAGATGACTGTGCAGTACATCAATTCATTGTTAATTCTCGAGCACATAATCATCAAAGTATACCAGACAGGGCTCTACATATTGCTGACACTTTGAGCATAGTGCATAATTTACGATCTATCTTTATGCAGATGGGAGTCATAGAGCATCCTCGCAGCCTTAGGATAAAATTAGACTGATTTGCCTCCCCACACTGTCCTTGACCAGGCCGCCCTGCAGCGCCGTTACCGATTTAATCTGCAGCTGACCAGAAATAGACCATTACACGTCTCATCAATGAATGGAGCTTGCCGAGTCCTCACCCATCCAAGTGAACAAGAGTTCCCCAAATGCACCCCTGTCAAGGAGGTTAGCACACGTTATAGGTGTATAGTAACAGATTTGAAAGTGTTGTGATGTAATAGCAGATGGTTAAGAAGAACAAGAAACGGGTGATTTTTATGCCTTATGGAGCTCCATCCGTCTGGAGTTTGAAGCGTTTTACATAAATCAGCTACGCTGTCAACTCTAAAGTATGGTTCTTGAGTCCAGGATCAATACCTGGAAGGTATTGGTAAGTGAGAACATGAACACCTGCACTCCTAAGGCTACAACGTTCCGCACTTAAAACAGGCTATAATGTTAGATCACTTGAGTTTTCAACCTATCAGTCGTGTGGAATGCAGCACAGTTAATATTACAATGCAAGAAATATATTTCCAGCGCATAATGTGCATCCTTCTTGCAGGTTCCTCTACGACAAACTGTGGTAACAAACTGTAAAACATTGGCTATGTGTGATACATGGACAATATAGCTTTCCAGAGATGTATACCATCCACTGTCCACTCTGATCACGGTTCAGAAATTATACTATGCTCACATCAGTTATATATAAAATGATCGTTAATAACTGAGAATATCTCTTACAGGGTTCAAATGGCTCTGAGCACTATGCGACTTAACTTCTAAGGTCATCGGTCCCCTAGAACTTAAAACTACTTAAACCTAACTAACCTAAGGACATCACACACATCTATGCCCGAGGAAGGATTCGAACCTGCGACCTTAACGGTCGCGCGGTTCAAGACTGTAGCGCCTAGAACCGCTCGGCCACCATGGCCGGCTCTTACAAGGAAACAGATAAACGCATAACAGCGGTGTCTGACATACGAAATTAGAAGTCTTGCCGCCATTATCTCTGTAAACAGCACATCTGTCAAACAGATGTATACACGGGGATTGCAGCATCTCACAAACACCTATCACTAACTTAGTTGTGAAACTGAAGTATCGATTTTAAATTTAACATGTGACAGGGAATGGAGTACATCGCATAAATCTTCGTTCGTTTAGAGGAATGTGTCACACGGTTCATCACACGTGAGATGGAAGTCCTCTGATGACCGAGAGGTTTACAGTTAACGATCACAAGCATACAGTTCTCGAAGACCCACACAGAACAAGCGATTGTATACGAGTCGAACGCTGGTATGTCATGCGACTGATGCATCCTGACAGATCTGCGGAAAAAATGGTCAAATGACCTGCGCCAACATATCGATCCCTCTCTAGAATGCATCATCAGTCTGCCATTAAATCGTACCTCGTTACAGCTCCATCTCAATCGACCAATCCGTCTATTCACTGTTATCCTTTAACGCAGATGCAAGTAAGTTTATTCCCTGTCTTCCTGAAAAGCGTCAAATACAGTAGTCAACTCGCGTGAATGACTATTACCTCAGTAGACGTACAGTTGAATGCCACCTCAACGGAAGAAAAAGTGACTGTTTCCCTGTTTCAGTTTGCTTCTGTGTCGACATTTTCCCAGATTCCTCTTGCTTACCCCCATGTACAAATTGTTCTGCGCCAAGCTGAAGACACGCAAGTACTTCCTCAATTACCCTGCATTTCAGCGTATTTTCCTGAATATATACTTATTTTCTGCAATTCTATCGATTTTTATGTCACTTCTACCCAAGCGATCATGACATGACCTCTCGTTCTGTGTTTTCAAATTGCTTGTAAATGTAGCACAGCTGCCAAAACCTAGCTCAAATGCACTGATCGTGGGGTGTAGTATAGCACTGCACTCGATTGTATCCAGCCGCCTTCACACTTAGAGAGCATATCCTCTGTTTTCTGTATGTCTGTGTATGTACATGTTCTGCAGATGACAGAATTGTTCCAAAATAAATAAATGAAGTACACTCCTTCCTCTCTCCAGCAGCCCAGTGCAGTCTGAGTCCTCTCCCAGTCATTTACTAGGATAAGGTGACAGTTGGGTGACTTTTGTTAGTGGAGGTAGCCCAAGTGACCTATTTCCTGCCATTTTCTTAGGTTAGTTCAAATGTTCAAATGTGTGTGAAATCTTATGGGACTTAACTGCTAAGGTCATCAGTCCCTAAGCTTACTACACCTAAATTATCCTAAGGACAAACACACACACCCATACCCGAGGGAGGACTCGAACCTCCGCTGGGACCAGCCGCACAGTCCATGACTGCAGCGCCTTAGACCGCTTGGCTAATCCTGCGCGGCTCTTAGGTTAGTAGAGATAGTCCAATTGACCTATCTTTACCACGAAAATTCAAACTTGGCACCAGTTCTTAGGAAGATGTGGCGGTGGGGTGACTAAGGGTAGTGGGGGAAGCCCAAATGATATATCTACCCGCGATTTTCTTAGGTTACTAGAGGTAACCATGGTGTGATGCATTAGCCTGTTTGAATTTTGAGTTTCCAACCATTTTTCTGGGGGAGGGGAGGGGAGGGGGTTTTAAGTTATTGGAGGTAGCCCAATTGACCTTCTTCTCGCCAAAATCCGCCATCTTGGATGACGTCACAGCCGCCATCTTGGATACATCTGGCAACAATGCAGAGTAGCTCAGAACATAGGTTTCCCCAATACTCAGGTGTTGTATTGGAGTTGTATAATCTATATATATATTGTGAATCCTAAAGTTTTTTGATATCTTATCGGCTTAGGATAATGAAAATAGTGAGATAGGGATGTAACGTTTCTGACTTTAGTCACTCGATATTTCTAAGATTGACCGTTTCAGAAGTACCATGGATGATGTGCAGTGAGTTAATTGTCGTGACATATACACTGAAGTGTAGCAGTTGTCACGGTGAGGATTCTTTTACAAGTTCAGCAATTGTGGAAACAACGGTGATGATAGCTTAAAAGGGATTGGGTACATGTTATTCTGCCTCCAGAAAGGATGCAGAGCAGATTCAATATTATCCTCTGTCTCAGCTCAACATTTCTATAATACCAGTTCGATTTCTATTATTTACTTACTTTATTAGTAGCTAGCCAACGTAGTGCCAATGACTCACTATTCACACAGCAAGATTTGGTGGATGATGAGCATGGGATCACAGCTGAGAGCTCTAGCCAAGCTTTTACATCGCTCTGTATAAAAACAGTTCATGGTTATGATACCAACCTCCCTTAGATCTTATACTCTGCATACTCTCCCCTCTCCTACACAATAATTGTCAAGCATATGCTCAGACTCGGTGTCAGCAGTTCGTTATATAGGAGTGCATACACATACATTCGAAATTTGACACCTAAGTCGTCATTACGAGCCCTCATCCTCAAACCATAATCAATCATAAACGTGTTTTTAAGGAAAAGGTTCTATTGTAGCTCCGAAGTTCCTGGGATTGACCAGAGCTTACTGGGATGGACCAGAGTTTCCCAGCCTGTTGCAGTATTCTGATCTCATAACCGTCTTATGGTTGATGGTTTGATCCTTCAACTGTCTTTGTTTTCCGCTATTGCATTTTCAAGGGGTGTTAAATGATCCCTCACGTAAACTGTAAATCAATTGCGTTATACATAAAGCATTTCTCTCCATCATACCATTTTATGAGCAGGAAAGCTGTGACTATAAGTTACTCTCCACTATACACACACCAAACTACACACACGGCACCCTGCAAATTGGCGATGCTTTCAGGAACATTGGATAATAGATACCATGATAAGCTCTCTTCCATCACACTGCATTGAATGTCCTAAGCAGAGCCATAGTCATGAGATCTGTTCATAAAGTACCAGTGTTCATCCTCCTCATGAAGACAATGCACCAGTACGTTATTAAACAAATCCTTGTTCTCATTCTAAGTCTGTGCCATGAGCGTCTGCAAGCTGCTGTGTTAGAGAGAGATTGTAGTGATCCAGTGATATTCTTCTAGAATCATAACAGATTCCACAAAACGATAGTCATTGCATCTGCGTTCAGTGCTTGATTTTGTGTGTGTGTGTGTGTGTGTGTGTGTGTGTGTGTGTGTGTGTGTGTGTGTGTGTGTGTGTGCGCGCGCGCGCTTGTATAATCCATAGAGCCAATTGCAGGTTGTTATTATTAGCGGCAGAGACGTCTTCCTTGAGGAGAAAACGATGAGATTGAAGTCATTTATGAACTAATTACTGTCCAAAAAGATCTCTTTATTAACATAAAAAGATGTTTTTATGTGTCACTCCTCTGTAGATGGATTTCTTATATTCCCATTGCATCTCAGACTTTTCACAGATGATGCTGTTATATATAACAAAGTATAGTCTGAATGAAGCTGTATATAAACATTCAGTCAGAGCTTTAGAATAAAATATGCATTCCTGATACGTACTGGAGATACTGTCTGTCGAGTAGGCCTATTAAAATTACCGAACACATATACCAAAGATCGTTCCGCTGTTTATCTGCTGAAGGTGGAACTGATCATAATTTTTTTTCTTTTGTGACTCCTAAAATTCGAATACATCTTATACGTTTAGCTGGATTTGTACATGTTGTGGAGGACTGTAAGACAGTAAGACTGTAGTTTTAATGGATTATTCGGTAATGGTAGGATGCAAAGCCTTGACACTCCGCTTAAAAAAATTAATGATAAAATAAAATAAAGACGCATAATAGTTTATATAAAAATGCTGTATATCCTTAGTTTTAATCGATCACACAAAACATGTATATTGATAGCTGAACTAATGGTGGAATTCAAAGTTGCCCAGCCAGATGTTTAAAATCATTTCATATGCCCACATTACTTCCTATAGAATCAAGACTGGGAGAATAGCTTTGTTATACTCTCGTAGCTATTGCTGATAGAAACATCGTCTTTCCAGATATGTCGGTTCCACGACGTAGTGCTAATGTCAATATGGTGGTAGCTACGATTGGCCTTCGAATCAATAATTATTTATCACGTACATAACACGTTTAGGATTACCGTGGTGTATTACGACGAAATACAGATTTTCATCAACAGTCTAAGACCCTTTCAAGGCTGGTTTGATGGCTATAGGCTACAATTATCCAAGGAGCTACTTCCACACAAGTCTATTTTTTACTAACACTCCTCTGCTTACATACGTATAATTTCGAAGAAATATTAGATTTAGGACAAACGAGTCACTGCTAGGAAGCTCATCAGTAGATTTATAAAAAAAACATTGCTTGATCATATCCCTGATTTCTTCTGCGAAGGAAACAGTGTATGAGTCTGTCTTGTGATACATTGATCATAATGTAACACTACATACGTTTCCAAAACGCTTTTTTTTTATGAGTCCCAACACGATGGAAAATGTGACCCAAGTCTCTGCATATCTGTCTCAGAACCTTTTTTTCCTAGTATAGTTAACGTTACAAAACATGGCTGGGTAGAGAGACTCTGAAACCGTTCCTCTCAAAGCTATTAGGCTCCGATGTTAATTGATTTGTGATTTGTCATCGATAATATTGTGTCGTTGGAGCTCTAAAGTATTTGTGAGGTCGACCTGTAAAAAGTATAGAGTGTTTTTTTGCTACCAAAAATATTTTTCTAAATAAGACTGTAGCCAACAACGTCTAGTCCATTCCCCCCCCCTCTCCCCACCCATTATACTTACGTGTTTACACCATTGGTTGTTCACTTTGAGTATGCCCTGTGCACAATACGATAATGCATGGAAAGTTTTGGGGTGTGGATTTAGCAAAAACTATTGCTTTATTCGACGAGGATGTGGCTAGTTACGGAGTTAGGTCAAACCAAGTCCGCCAGATTGCAGTTGGCCTTAAAAAGTATATTACCAGACGACAGTAACATGCTTAAAGAAGATCACAGCTTGAATTCTTTATTTTATACCCGCAAGTGATGTCCAAACAGACTACTAAAATTGCAATGTTCACAGCTATAGGTTAATTTGAACCTCCAGAGTGGATAACAGTTGGTAGTTAGGGGAGTTTACCTATTAGTAAAGTTGGTTATAGGTAATCGATCTTAACAGGCTTGAGTTACCTGAACATCATACACACAAATGGAGGCGAGGTCAGACATTCTACTGTGATGGCATTGGCAAACCACTCTCTCCTTGAGAGAAATGCATTCATCATGTGGGTAAGTATGCCCAGAAAAAAATTAATATATGCACATGGGAAATATTCTTTATTCAAAAAGCTTTAAGACTTTCACTTAACTAACATATACTCATTCTCAACAAATCGCCCTCTTTTTGTTAGACGATGCTGAATGTGTATTCATGACCAAAGATGAGTCACTAACTATTGCCACCGAGAAAAACTCCGAAAGTATGATAGGAGCTGAAAATTTTGAGGGACAAAAGTAGCATGGGACAACAGGGGTCATAATATGACATTGGTTTTTTGTTGCTATGTGGGGTCGCTTGAGAGATATGAACATCAACTTTGCTTTTTAAATGTGATGCTATAGTTTGGTACTTATTTTCTGATAGCAGCTACCGAGACGAATCCAATATTGTGTAACATTCACGTTTGCTTATTTCATGATACTAATCTTACCATTCCTATTAGTGTTATATTGCTTAACCTTTGAATGGTGTTTACGTGTCAGTGGCATGTTAGGTCGATATGCCGTATTCGGCGAATCTTTACTATTTGCATGATATACGAGAGAGAATCATCAAAGCATGTGCTTCGATAAGTGCAGAAGTGATAAGGAATACCACTCAATCCATGATAAGAAAATTGCAGCACTGCATTGATACAGTGGTCATCACTTCGAACACCTTCTGTAAATAGACGTTCATGCCCCCTTTTTGACCTTTGCTGGCCTTCAAAGACCGTACTGTTAAACATCACTGGATTCGTCTCGATAGCCACTATCAGAAAATAGGTGCATACCTGCCCCTGATGTAGGCAACCACTCACTAACAAAACTTGCTGACATCTGCTTTGTCCTACTACTGATGTTCAACATTATTTTTTGAGGAAGAACTTTGAAACCGCCACTGTACAGTGTGGCAGTTCCTGCTTACATCCCTCTACAACTCACCCCCAGCTGCAAGGATGGCTTTGAATTATTAATGACTTGGTGGTTCCAGTGGTCAGCGGTCTTTGTGTGTGTTTCCCAATCTCTCTAGGAAGACCTTAAAGTAGCCATCACTTTAGAATGGTGCGGTTCTGAGGTCTACACCATAAAGGTTTCCGGCATTCACTTAGACCCATTTAGCTTCTTAGTATTTTACAACCATCAAAGGAAGCCAACTCGTCAGCCCACAAAGCAACCGCCACCAAGATCATCCAGCACCTCCCAGCTGGATGAACACAGCAGCACCTAAACAAAACCCATGATGCCAATGCTTTGTGACACTGCTAGGTGTCAGGGGCTTGCATCATCTTCTGCTATTAGTGGTGCGTAGTTATCCGGCTCACCATGCAATTGCACTACCACTGTACTGGCAGAAGCCTTGAGCAATGGGCCGGCCAGCTGCTGTCACATATAGATGGAGAGGGACTACACGATCCCAGTGTGCAGCAGATATCATACACAATTGCAAAGGTGATATCAAATCAGAGCACTGGTGCACTGCAGTGACAGAGTTCATTCTACATGGTGCATCTCCTCGGAGTTGATAATGTAGGCTGCAGGTGTTATTCGACTTGCAGCACATGTTACATGACATTTGCTGTTTGTTTTAAATATCAGTTAGCAATGATTTTGAACCATATAAAGATGTCTAAATAGGATATGTCGTTACCAATACATGCATCTCCCACACAAACAACCAAGTTTTCCCTCAAAATAAATAAAGTAAAGACCATACGTTCCCCTCCAGCAGCTTATCACTGATTGAGTCTTTTTCCTGCCAATTCACAAATGGGGAAGCAGGAGAGGGGAACTGGGAGAGGGAGAGCTGAGTCCACCAACAGCCTCAAGCGGTGGTATTGTGAAGTAGGGCTCCAAAGCTTGAAATTGGTGCCATTTAGAGTTCCCCATCATGTATTACATATCTCGCAATTTTTGTATCTAATTAATTTCTAAAATTAATTTAATTGATTTTCATATCAGTTTAATTAATTGGAATATCAATTTAATTGCTATGTCCGCACATCTCTATCAAGTGTGGCGGAACTGGTTTATTGTATTTCGTCACTTTAATTACTTATAAATGATATTTCAGGTAGATAAAAAAATATAAAACCAGTTACCTATTGTCACCATAACAATTCGTTTGATCTCAAAAATGATTATCCTGGCTAATATTTGTAACTCTGTTAAAGAAATCTCCACTTCACGTTGTGTAGAAATGTTGTCTGTAAATTCATGTGAGTGGCACTAAATTGCAAATCATTTATCAGACTTTACACAACTGTTACTTAAGATGGAAGCACTTTTCTCTAGAAAAAGGGACATTTGTTCAAAAACTACTACCTGCACACAACACTGACAAATGTCTCGTATTAAAATATTTCATGTAAATCGTGTGAAATAGTTAGGCTTCATACATCAGAAAATAAGAAAACGATATTATGTAACGTGCTGTGAGCACTATTTTTAAAGATTCAATGTGAGTTGAATTCTGTCTTTTAGAGTAGATTTGGGACCACCAGTGCACATTTATTTCCATTAATTTATATCTAACAACATTTATGTTCGTTAAAATTCTCGATTCAAAACTACCGCAGAGATAGTTTTGCTAAGATGCTGGCAGACAGATGATAGTCAATTTGTCTATTGTTATTCTCAATTCCTTTTATATCAAGATAATATATTCAGATAAAAGTCTTAAAGCCTTTTGTTCTCTATTCTTTAGCATTTAAAATTATTCTCAATGAAAAATGTTTCATATGTTTTATACGAGCTACTAGTAAACTCCCCTGTAAGTTACTAGTGCTAATGACTGTGCACCTAATTGCGGAGCTGAAAATTAACACTTAAAAACATTAATTAGATTGGATTGCAATTGAAATAAATACCAACCCACGCCTAAACAATAGCGGCTCTTTTTTTCAAATAATGATTAACAATATAGTTACAGGTTTTCTCTTTGCAGACCTCCACACGTCTCACGTCCCAACAGTTCATCGGTTAGCACAGGAAGAGCAACTGAACCACAATTATCACAGATAACAAAAAAATATTATAATTCTTGTTGTCTATGAATGTAGTTCTCTGATAATAATTTTAATTCACACAGAAATTAAATTATTACAGAAATAATGAAATAATTATCGTCAGTTTTACGCCATTCAGTCTTTTTTATACGTAGTATAAATAATATTTGTTGAAGTTTCTACGCTTAGTTCATTTTAACATCTTCTGGCTAGAACATAGTGTCGTGGATATTACAACAGGGAGAGGAGACGGGGGGAACACCCAAGAAGAACCGCCATGTTGAATAACTTTTGCTACAGTGCAGAGTGCACCAGGACAAACTTCGTTCTACTACTATCAAGCATGCAAATGTGCATGCAAAGTGTGGTACAGATTCCAGATGTCATTTTGTGAGGTAGGGTTCCATGCCTGTTGCACTTGGTCGGTCAATACAGGAACTGTTGTGCTGTTTGTGGATGATGCTAGAGTTGTCACCCAATGATGTCCCATATGTGCTCGATTGGAGATAGATCTGGTGACCGAGCAGGCCAAAGGAACAGGCTACCACTCTGGAGAGCATGTTGGGCTACAACATCAGTATGTCGGCGATAGTTACTCTGTCGGAAAAAAACCTGGAATGCTTTTAATGAATGGCAGCACAGTAAGTCGAATCATGAGAGACACACAAAATTTGCAGTCAGGGTGCGTGGGATAACCACATTGATGCTCCTGCTGTTACAAGAAATCGCACCCTACACCATAGCTCCAGGTGTAGGTCCAGTGTGTCTAGCACATAGTCAGGTTGTTGCAGGCTCTCAAATGGCCTTCTTCTAACAAACCTAAGGCCATCACTGGCATCGACGGAGAATCAACTGAGCACTGACTTACAAAGATGTGTAAAAGGATATTTGCTTCGCTGTTACTGTGGCAATAATCGGCAGCTTACATTTTCATGTGTAGCGACACCCAACAGTGTTGCGGCGAGAGTGTTGGACGAAGCGGACGAGCGTGGTGCCTGCTGGTGGCCATTCCATAGTCGTTGCACTAAAGACCTGGCCACATAGAACGCGTCGTTGGAACGCGTGTTTTTGCATAGTTTTGGCCACACAGAGGGCGGTCTTGTCGCCACGGCGACCGGCCAGTGGCGGCAGCGAGCGCCAGTCTGTCTCAAAATACAGATTCGTCGCCGCGGACGGCGCTGTGGCGCGTGCAGCCGCATTTTTTACCTTGTTCTCACACCAACGGCTGAGCCAGCAGCAGCAGGCAGATCTGTCTTATCGGTGAGCGTGTACTGCATTCAGTGGAAAAACTTATCGAAAAGGTGAGGAAGTACAACTTGTTTCGTATAGGCGATGCAGATTATAAGAACATTTCGAAGAAGGGATATAGCTCTTAAATTTGTTCAAAGTGGTAAATATTTCTGCAAAAATTTTAATTTTCACACATGCAGTAAGTTACACTAAATGAAGTGCAGTACAGTGTTAAGTACTGGAAATCAGTTAGTGTATACTACATTTTAAAGCATCTGAAAGATATTACAGCAAGTATGTAGGCACCATGTGATCAAAACGAAGAGCAACACGCAGATAATCGAACTTCTTATAAGACAATTACGTGTCGGATTCAAACGAAAATTGTATAGCTTCACATAGTACTTCTGATATCAAAACGAATTATTTCCATGTTTGTTTCTAACACCAACAAACGAAGATGTTATTCTACACACTTGTTTTGTAATACAACTTGAAGCGATACTTCTTGTCTTACGAGAAATTGTATGCTTAACATTTGCAATCAGTAAAGAGTTTACCCACTTTTAAAACTGAACAAAGCCCAGACGGCAACGGAATTCCTATCAGATTTTATACTGTGGCTGAGTTAACGCCCCTGTTAACCATAATCTGTCTTCGATCCTTGTAACAAAAATCTGTGACCAGTAATTGGAAGGAATATAGGCCACAACAATCTACAAGAAGGGTAACTGAAGTGATCCACAGAACCACCGTTCACATAAATTTTTTGTACCTTCGGGCACATTCTGAGCTCAAACATAAAGAGCTGTCTCTAAGAGAATGACCACTCCCATGCCAACCAGCACGGAATTCGAAAACATCAATCGTGCGAAATAATACTAGCACTTTTCTCACATGAGAAGTTCTATCGTATGGGGTATCAAGTGAACTTTGTGACTCGATTGAGGAGTTTTTGTTTTCGGAGATGCAGCAAATTACCTTGGATGGAGAGTCATAATGGTTGACCTAAATTCGGATGTTGTGCAGGAAGTGTGTTCAGACACTTGCTGTTCGTGTTGTGTATTTATGACCTTGCAAACAATATTAATAGCAGCCTCAGATTTTTGTAAGTCATTTAATTGTCTGTTGTGAAGTACTGTCTGAAAGAAGCTGCTAAATTTTCAGCGTGGTGCGCACATTTGTAATTTGCCTTAAATGCACAGAAATATAAAACTGTCCCCTTCATAAAACTAAGAAACGAAGTAGCCTATGACTGCGATATCAACAAGTCGCAGCTAGAATCCACCAAGTCGTACAAATACCTGGTTGTAATACTTTATAGGGATATGGAATGCAATGATCACAAAGGCCCAGTCATGGGTAGGGCAGAGCAGGTATCAGACTTAGGTTTACTGGTAAAATTCTGAGGAAATGCAACCAGTCTACAAACGCGATTGCCAACAGATCACTCACCTGACCTATCCTAGCATATTGCTGAAGTGTGTGAGACCCTCACGAAAGAGGACTAACAGGGAGATTTATCATGTACAGAGAAAGGCAGCACGAATGGTCACAGGTTTGTCTGACCTGCGGGTGAATGTCACTGAATGTTGAAAGAACTGAGCTGGCAGATATTTGAAGGTACACGTGAAGTAGCTCAAGAAAGCCTCCTTACAAAGTTTCAAGAACCGACTAGGAATATACTACAATCGCCAGTAGTGGGACAACTTTGGGACCAAAAGTGTGGCAGGGAACGGCCGACCGTTGTGTGATTCAGCTCCGAGGCAAACAATTTTGGCGGGAAACGTGCGGAGGTGGCGAATACACGTGGTGAGCAGACAAGGGACTTCTGTGACGTCAAACTCGGCAAGTTCCAACGTGTCCAGCGAAAACATTTGTACGACGTGGGAGCGATCACTGGGCTCGCCCCCAGCGTATCGGCAGTCCATCGCAAGCGGCCGCCTCACGTGACAGGCGGGGCCAGAGGGTGGCGAGGATTTGAACTAATTCAGTTGGAGCGCGGACGTCGTGGCGACTGCACTGCGATATCAAAGATGTGAGCTGACTGTGATGACCGTACTGCTTGAAATAAAGACTTCAGTCCCTTCTCCCCTACAAAATCAAAGGACGTGACTTAGGTTACTATAAGTGTACTTTATTATTTGACGCGATTCTGATAGGTTACCAGTGGAAAAAGATAAGTGACGGCGAAAGTTCGTACATGTGATCGATTATGGTGTTGGGATTTGAACCTGGGATAGATTTTTGGTAGATACTGCCTACAGGAAAATTAGAGACCTTTGGAGATAAGAGAACGACTTGTTTGAATATCAAGAGCTCAGATGGAAACCAAGTTCTAAGCAAAGAAGGGAAAGCAGAAAGGTGGAAGGAGTATATAGGGCGATGTACTTCAGGACAATATTATGGAAATGGAAGAGGATATAGACGAAGATGAAATCTGAGATATGATACTGCGTGAAGAGTTTGACAGAGCACTGAAAGACCTGAGTCGAAACAAGGCCCGGGAGTAGACAACATTCCATTGGAACTACTGACGGCCTTGGGAGAGCCAGTCCTGACAAAACTCTACCATCTGGTGAGCAAGATGTATGAAACAGGCGAAATACCCACAGACTTCAAGAAGAATATAATAATTCCAATCCCAAAGAAAGCAGGTGTTGACAGATGTGAAAATTACCGAACTATCAGTTTAATAAGTCACAGCTGCAAAATACTAACACGAATTCTTTACAAACGAATGGAAAAACCAGTAGAAGCCAACCTCGGGGAAGATCAGTTTGGATTCCGTAGAAACACTGGAACACGTGAGGCAATACTGACCTTACGACTTATCTTAGAAGAAAGATTAAGGAAAGGCAAACTTACGTTTCTAGCATTTGTAGACTTAGAGAAAGCTTTTGACAATGTTAACTAGAATACTCTCTTTCAAATTCTGAAGGTGGCAGGGGTAAAATACAGGGAGCGAAAGGCTATTTACAATTTGTACAGAAACCAGATGGCAGTTATAAGAGTCGAGGGACATGAAAGGGAAGCAGTGGTTGGGAAGGGAGTAAGACAGGGTTGTAGCCTCTCCCCGATGTTGTTTAATCTGTATATTGAGCAAGCAGTAAAGGAAACAAAAGAAAAATTCGGAGCAGGTATTAAAATTCATGGAGAAGAAATAAAAACTTTGAGGTTCGCCGATATCATTATAATTCTGTCAGAGACAGCAAAGAACTTGGAAGAGCAGTTGAATGGAATGGACAGTGTCTTGAAAGGAGGATATAAGATGAACATCAACAAAAGCAAAACAAGGATAATGGAATGTAGTCTAATTAAGTCGGGTGATGCTGAGGGAATTAGATTAGGAAATGAGACACTTAAAGTAGTAAAGGAGTTTTGCTATTTGGGGAGCAAAATAACTGATGATGGTCGAAGTAGAGAGGATATAAAATGTAGACTGGCAATGGCAAGGAAAGCGTTTCTGAAGAAGAGAAATTTGTTAACATCGAGTATAGATTTAAGTGTCAGGAAGTCATTTGTGAAAGTATTTGTATGAAGTGTAGCCATGTATGGAAGTGAAACATGGACGATAAATAGTTTGGACAAGAAGAGAATAG
This sequence comes from Schistocerca piceifrons, assembly GCF_021461385.2. Taxonomy (NCBI): domain Eukaryota; kingdom Metazoa; phylum Arthropoda; class Insecta; order Orthoptera; family Acrididae; genus Schistocerca; species Schistocerca piceifrons. The sequence continues at coordinate 291,669,262 of NC_060141.1, forward strand.
AAGCTTTCGAAATGTGGTGCTACAGAAGAATGCTGAAGATTAGATGGGTAGATCACATAACTAATGAGGAAGTATTGAATAGGATTGGGGAGAAGAGAAGTTTGTGGCACAACTTGACCAGAAGATGGGATCGGTTGGTAGGACATGTTCTGAGGCATCAAGGGATCGCCAATTTAGTATTGGAGGGCAGCGTGGAGGGTAAAGATCGTAGAGGGGACCAAGAGATGAATACACTAAGCAGATTCAGAAGGATGTAGTTTGCAGTAGGTACTGGGAGATGAAAAAGCTTGCACAGGATAGAGTAGCATGGAGAGCTGCATCAAACCAGTCTCAGGACTGAAGACCACAACAACAACAACAATGGATGTAAGGCAAATGGCTTTCTCACGGACAAAATCGGATATCTTGAATAAGTAATAAATGATAATAATAAATAGAAGTACAGTTTTCGAGACATTACCATGTTGGAATTTGAATTTGGCGCAATTTTCTAGTGGAGGTAGGCCTATAATAATAAATAATAAATAATAATAATAAATGATAATGAATGATAATAAATGACAATGAATGATAATGAATGTTAATAAATGATAATGAATAATAATAAACACAAGTAAAGTTTTGCAGCCATTATCGTGTTGGAATTTGAATCTTTAGGGAATTTTCCACTGGAGGCAGGTCAATAATAATAAATAATGATGAATGATAATAAATGATAATAAATGATAATAAATGATAATGAATCATAATAAATGATAATAAAGACAAGTACAGTTTTGCATGTGTTGTCCTGTTGGAATTTGAGTTTGGCGCCTATTGTTTGTGGAGGATTAGGTTAGTGGACGTAGCCCAAATGGTCTATTCAAATAATAATAAGTGATAATGAATGTTAATAAATGATAATCAATAATAATGAATAATAATAAAGACAAGTACAGTTTTGCATGCATTATCCTGTTGCAATTCAAACTTCCTGCCATTTTTTCCTTCTGGAAGTTTAAGTTAGTGGACATAGCACAATTGGTCTGTTTTCCCGCCAAAATTCAAAATTCCCTCCATTTTTTCTGGAGGTTAGGTTAGTGGATGTAGCACAATTGGCCTATTTTCCCGCCAAAATCCGTCATCTTGGATGATGTCAGGCACTGTTGCCAAGTGTACATGCCGCCATCGTGGATGACGTTAGCGACACCATCTTGAATAAATTTGGCAACAATGCAGCATGTCGCGACACATACTTAGTCCCACTACTACCGCCTACATATCGCTCCCATGCGAATAGTGTGAACAATGTCAGAATAATTACAGCATGCACAAAGGCATTTAAAATCATTTTTCCCGCTCTCCATACGTGAATGGAATGGGAAAAAGCCCTTACAACTGATATAATAGGACATACCCACCGCCACGCATTTGACAGCGGTTTGTGTAGTATAGAAGTAGAATTATTTCTGGATACACACAAACGAAATTAGATCTTAGATACAGTTTTTCAGAGATAACGCTCGGTTCTCTTTCCTTTAAAAAATTTGGAAATTTTTGGTAAGGTCTATGGGACCAAACTGCTGAGGTCATCGGTCCTTATGCTTACACACTACTTGTCCTTAGCGTAAGTTAGTTTACGTTAGATCAACAGACACACCCATGCCCGAGGGAGGACTCGAACCTCTGACCTCTGACTGCGTGAACCGTGAAGAGACGCCTCAGAACGCACGGCTACGCCGCGCGGCTTCCTTTACAGGTATTTATTTACTCAAATGTAGTACTGTAGTAGTCTATGAAACTAACCATTACTGAAAATGCAACGTGGTACCTAGCTGTAGTATTAACTGCGTTATGAGGTACTAGAGAGAATATCTGTGTGGCTAAGACAGGCTCTGCTTGATGAGTGTTGATGCCATTCAGATGGAAATGGGAATGAGCGTTTGGCGCCACTGGCCTGGAGGCCCCTTAGGGTGCAGATCCGGCCGCCTTGGTACAGGTCGCCACATTGGGCGACCTGCGCGCCGGATAGGAAGACAATCCGTCACGCTGGCCATTAAGCTATCGGCGCGGACTATGCAATTCACATAATTTGTTACGTAGTTGTGCAAAATGTGCCATATTTTAATGCAAACTCGCTATACTGTCTTGGAAACAGTAGAACGTTTTACCTGAAGTGATACTGCGACTGTTCTGCTTTTGTTCGAATTTGTCAGATATATGGAAAAGCCCCATTTACAACAGAATAAATGATAAATAAACCACTGTAGTTTTCAAAGTACTTTGACTTTTCTAGCTTTAGTGTTATGGTTAATTTCGCTTCAGGTGTTATTGGATACTATCTACTTGATGAATTCTTCCTGAAAGCTTCTTTGACCAACTAGGAAATAGTTGAACTGGAAAATATTTAACCTGTAGAAATCACAGAACTTTGTCATCGTTTAATAAATGACGACTGATAAAAGTGTCGTAAAGGAAATTTTTGTCAAGTCTTGTCTTAAGGGTGGAACACGTTTCAATTTTTTCATCATGCAAATGTTGAAGTAGAATATCAGCTTCTTCTTCATTTTCTTCGAGTAGTAAGGACAATAATAATTCGCGATCACTAATCTGAAGATGGTGCTTATATTTCCACGAAATGGTCATGACTCAGCTGTAGGCTGTAGGCTACTTGGCCGTATCGTGCTCAGACAACAATTAAAGTAATTTGACTTCTGTTTTTTCCATACTGGACTGAGATATGTCTTTCGTTCCAATTTCAAAAACAATCTTGATATGTTAGCTACATTTATTTATGTATTTTCATTTTACACGTGTAGTATCGTAGGAAAAAATTGAGAAGCAAATCTCCAAGGTCATGGAACGTGTGAGTACATGAAATAACAACATAAAAGTAATAACAGATAAAATAAAATGTTCACTAACCCAAATGAAGGCAAGCTGTGAGTTAATGTAGACTCAATCCAACAATATAAGACAAAAATCAGATTATTTTTTCAAGGAGCTCCTCGACAGAATAGGAGTGACCCATAAGGGAACTCTTCAGTTCCGATTTGAAAGCATGTGGATTACTGCTAAGATTTTTGAATTCTTGTGATAGCTTGTTGAAAATGGATGCAGCAGTACACTGCACGCCTTTCTGAACAAGAGTCAAGGAAGTGCGGCCCAAATGCGGATTGGATTTGTGCCTAGTATTAACAGAGGGAATAAGCTGATACTGTTAACAAGAAATGACAGTAAAGAATATATATATATTGAGACCAATGTCAGAATTCTCAGACTAATTAAAAGGGGTCGACAAGGGGTTCGCGAACATTACACCACTTACTGCCCGAACCGCCAGTTTCCCTTCCTTTGAGGATGGGAAAAGTTACCCCAAAACATAATACCAAACGTTATTAGTGAATGAAAATAAGCAAATTAGACACTTTTCGTGGAACTGCCACGTACTTCTGATCCCGTTCGAATAGTAAAAATGGCAGCATTAAGTCTTTGAAGAATATCCTGAACGTGGGCTTTCCGTGACAGTTTACTATATATCTGAACACCTGGAAATTAGAACTATGCCCATTCTGTGAAATTAAAACGTCGAGTTTTGCTGAATTGTGTGCTAGAAACTTTAAAAACTGAGTCTTACTGTGAAACGACCCCTTAGAATAATTTATGAATTACTGTCCTGGTAAACTGCGTACGTTATTTGATACAAAGACATCTGAGTAAAACTGAACGTACTCAGACAGTTCTCTCTTTACTTATTCTGGTCATCACTAAACTGACACAATATTTTTTAGCGCAACGCAATATAACTTTCAATAATCCCTACAAAATAATGGCCCTGACTAACAATAACATATACCTTTCATGAATCACTTTCCTCACAAATATCTTCGTTACTCGAATTACTGCAATACAGCGAGCGCCAATACTGCCAGCTAAATAAATGATTCTAACTAGTGAAAGCACTAATTACTGATAGGCATAGTTAGTAAATGAAAGATTTTGATATTTGTGACATCCAATTAAACATATTTCCTTTTTTCTGACGGACACACGTCCAGCTCGTCCACTCAAAACTCTGGCATCTCTCTCTCCACATCTACCACTGCTGGCGGTTCACCTCCAACTGCACAAACGCTACGCGCTGTTCACATCCAACTGCCCAACACTACACAAGCGAATATTCCAACAATGAGTCCAACCTGCCACAGACTGCACACAGTACAGTCAGTGATTTTCATACAGAGCGCTACGTGGCGTCACCAACATAATAACCTAAACAGCCTACTTACAACTGTGTTTTAGCGTTAGTTTATTTTCTACATGCCATGAATTTATGTCTTGAACTGTACTATTTTAATTAGTGGCAACATTTCACACAACACCCTTTACTACCAAGCTAGTGTCATCAGCAAACAGAAATATTTTAGAAACACTTATAAGACTAGAGGGCAAGTCTTTTGTATAAATAAGGAAGAGGAGTGACTCCAGTACCGATCCCTCGGACAGCCCCCAATTAAACATGCCCCACTCGGATCCCACATCATAGCTATTCTCAGCACTGTGGAGAATGATCTTTTGCTGTCTGATATTAAAGTAAGAGGTGAACCAATTGTGAGCCACTTCCCGTATTCCATAATGGTCCAACTTCTGGAGCAATATTTTGTGATCAACACACTCAAACGCCTTAATTCCTTAATTAAATCGAAAAAGATGCCTAGCGTTCGAAATCTTTTGTTTAATCCATCCAGTACCTCACAGAGGAAAGAGAATATAACATTTCCAGTTGCTAAACAGCTTCTAAAACCGAACTGTACATTATTATGTGAAACAAAATGATCAATTATCCTTACATACACAGCCTTTACACGAACTGTAGCAAACACTGTTGGCACAGAAATAGTTCTAAATTTGTTTCTGCCTTTTTATAAAGCGACTTTACTGCTAAGTACTTTGATCGTTCAGGAAACAGACCCCTCTTAAAGGAAACATTTTCAAATATGGCTAAGTGTAGGCCTAGCATGTGCAACACAGTTCTTTAGTATTCTGCTAGGTACTCAATCGTATCCATGAGAGTCCTTTGTCTTCAGTGATTTAATTATTGATTCAGTCTCCCCTTGTTAGTATCACAGAGGAATATTTCAGACATCTGTCTCGAAAAAGTGTTTTCCAAGGGAGTTATATCATTTAGTGCAGAAACTAAGATTTTGTTTAATTCACCAGCAATGCCGAGAAAGTGGTTGATAAATACTGTACATATATCTGACTTATCAGTAACAGAAACATTTTTGTTACGAACTGACTTTATATCGTCTGTCTTGTGCTGTTGGCCAGACACTTCCTTCACGTCTGACCACATGGTTTTAATTTTATTCTGTGAATTAGCTATTCTATTTGCATGCCACATACTCTTTGCCTTCCTAATAACAATTCTAAGCACCTTACAGTACTGTTTTTAATGGGTTACTGTAGCTCGATTCTAATTACTTCTAACATTTTGATATAATTCCCACTTTGATTAACCTGATATCATCATCCCACTAGTCAGCCACCCAGGCTGTATTTCACTGCTAGTACCTTGTTTACAACGGTCTAACGGAAAGCAACTGTCAACGGGCGTGAGAAATGTGTTAAGAATAGCATTATATTTGTCATCTATGTTATCTGCACTATAAACGTACTGCCACTCTCGTTCCTTAACGAGGTTTAAAAACCTCTTTATTGCCGTTGGATTACCTTTTCTACATAATTTGAAATTGTATATGACATTTGTTTGAGTGAAAAAACATTTTAGTGTTGAAATTCGTGCATCGCGGTCTGAAAAGCCATTCACTCTTTCACTAATAGAATACCCATCTAGTAACGAAAAATGAATAAAAGTATTGTCTACGGTTTGCTACTGTTCCACTACATCCTCGTTGCAAAAAAACACAGCCTGCATTAGATCATAGGAATTTGGGAGATATTCCAACATCCTTTTTCATGCACAATCATATACAAAATTAATATTGAAGTCACCACATATAACTGACTTTTGGTATTTCCTATAAAGTGAAAGAAGAACCCTCTCTGGCTTAAGCATAAATTGTCTGAAGTCAGAGTTTATAAATAACATAAATTAGAAGTTTAATTTCACTAAATTCAGGTGCCCCTGCACAACATTCAAATATCTGTTCCGTGGGTGCCGTGATACGTCTATGGACTCAAATGGAATACTGTTTTTTACGTACATGGCCACTCCCCCTCTCCGCAAGGAACTTCTTGAAAAACATCCAGCTAATCTGTATCCTGGTAGAGGAAGCCTCTGAATTGTGCCACTTCGGTGCTCCGATGTACCAATAATTTCAGATTCAACATCTATAAACAGTTAACTAACTTTATCTCTAATACCTCTAATATTTTAATGAAATATGCAAATTCCTTCTCTACTCGGAAACACGACGTCCTCTGAAGATGATCTTAGTTAGAGGGACTGCCTTTAAGCAGGTATACCTATCAGCTGATTTCAATCTAAAAAAAAAAGATGCAGTTCTAACACCAACTACTACAGGAATTCTTGCATGAGTGATCCCACCACCACCCACTACACTGTCACGTAAGCTATGCCAGCCTCCCCTTCCCATACCTATTGCAGTGCAGGCCATTAGTAATGAAACCCGATCTATTGATAGACTCTGCTGGCACCACTGCGATGCGAGCCATGCCCTCTGTCATCAATGTCTTCTCGAGCCCCATGTTAATACGCCTAACAGCAGCATTAAGATGGGGCCAATCATGACGATGAAACAGTTGCACGAAGTGCACATTAGTACCATCAGTTTGAGTTGCTATCTTTACCAAGTTTACTACCAGCTGCATCCACAATCACTATCTGATACTCTTTCGTAAAATTCCTACATAACTCCATTACGCCAACAGTCACCTGAGCCAATTATGCACTAGGTTTCACAATACTGGTGACTTGGTACTCACTCTAACACTTCCTGCAGCTGCTGGCCCACTCCTCTGCCATGCGAACTATCTAGCAGCAGAACATTCTTTTGTCTGCAGCAACGTGTCACCTAAAACTAACTAAACGTCAAGTAGCTAGCGACTACATTTTTCACTGCAAACCGAAATTTATGCTACATAGTAGTTGGAAAGTAGGTATCACACTAACTATGACTAACACCGACATAACAGACACTTCATCATCAAGCTATAATGTGAAACTATAAGATATCCAAATATCAACTTTTTGTGCCAATTACTTTCCTCAGAACCGTATGAGAAGTCTCTTATACTGACAAAAACGCACAAATCCGAAGGAAGAGGTTTTTAATTTTTTAAAAGAACAGAATCTCTGCCGAAAAACTAACTACAGTAGTTGATGTAGTTTTGTTTCATTGACACACAGTATTTTTTAGAGCAACAAGTTCGAAAAACCTATTTTCCTCATGTACGGTACCGCCATCAGCCGCTCTGTGGGAACCGCTTTCTGTGTAGCGTCCCCTGACGCTGAAAGACGCTGCCAACTGTGCGACGTAAGCCGCAGCGCCAGACCTCTTTCCGTCTGGCGAGTCCTTTAAGCTGTCTGTGGAGTGGCACACTGGCACCGTCGTGTGTGGCTCACATTTCTTTTCCTTTTTTTTTTCTTTTTTTAGAGACATCAGTCTTCTGGTTAGTTTTATGCGACCTGCCACGAATTCCTCTCCTGTGTCAACCTCTTCATTTCAGAGTAGAACTTGCAACCTACGCCCTCAGTTATTTGCTGGATGTAGTCCAATCTCTGTCTTCCTGTTTTTACACTCTATAGCTCCCTCTAGTATCACGGGCGTCATACCCTGATGTCTTAACAGATATCCTGTCATCCCGTCCCTTCTTCTTGTCAGTATTTTCCACACATTCCTTTCCTCTCCGACTCTGCGCTGAAGGTCCTCATTCCTTACCTTATCAATCAACCTAATTTTAACATTCTTCTGTAGCACGACATCTCAGTTGATTCGATTCTCTTCTGTTTCCGTTTCCTCACAGCCCATGTTTCACTACCATACTGCGCTGTGCTCCAGCCGTACATTCTCAGAAATTTCTTCCTCAAATTGAGACCTACATTTGATACTAGTAGCCGTCTCTGGGCAGGAATGCCTTTTTGCCAGTACCAGTCCTTGCTACGTCCGTCATTGGTTATTTTGATGTCTTGGTAGCAGAATTCCTTAACTTCAATTACTTCGTGACATGACTCCTAATGTTAAGCTTCTCGCTATTCTCATTTCTGCTACTTCTCATTACTTTCGTCTTTCTTCGATTAACTCTCAATCCACATTCTGTTCTCATTAGACTGCCCATTCGATTCAGCATATCCTGTAATAGTTCTACACTTCCACTGACGATAGCAATATCATCCGCGAATCTTATCACTAATATCCGATCACCTTAAAACTGAGTTCCACTCTTGAAGCTTGCTTTTATTTCCGTCATTGCTTCTTCGATGTATAGAATGAACATTAGGGGCGAAGACTACATTCTGTCTTACACCCTTTTTCATCCGAATACTTCGTTGTTGGTCTTCCACTCTTATTACTCCACCTTGTACATGTGGATTGTTACTAGTCTCTTCCTGAAGCTTATCCATATTTTCCTCAGAATTTCGAACATCTTGCACCATTTGACATTATCTAACGCTTTTTCTGAGCCAAAAAAATCCTATGAATGTGTTTTGATTCTTCTTTTTGTCTTGCTTCCAGTATCAACCGAAACGTCAGAACTGCCTCTCTGGTGCCTTCGCCTTTCCTAAAGCCAAACTGTTCGTCATCTAACACGTTCACAATTTTCTTTTCCATCCTATGTATACTATTCTTGTCCGCAACTTCGATACCTGAGCTGTTAAGTTCATTAGGTGAAAATTCTTGCTTTTGTCGGCTCTTGCTGTCTTCAGAATTGTGCGGATAATATTTTTCCGAAAGTCAGATGGTATCTCTCCAGACTCTACATTCCACACACCAACGTGAATAGTCGTTTTATTGTCACTTCCCCAAATTATTTTAGAAATTCTGATGGAATGTTATCTATCCCTTCTGCCTTGTTTGATCTTAAGTCTCCCAAAGCGCTTGTAAATTCTGATTTTAATAGTGGTTCCCCTATCTCTTCCCTGTCAACTCCCGACTCTTCTTATATCACGTCATTAGACAAATCTTCCCTCTCGTAAAGGACTTCAACATATTGTTTCCACCTATCCGCTCACTCATCTGCATTTAAGTGTGAAATTGCCATTGCACTCTTAATGTTGCCATCCTTGCGTTTATTTTCACCGACGGCTGTTTTGAGTTTCCTACATGCTGAGACAGTCCTTCCGACATTTCGTTTTCGATTTATTCACATTTTTCATGGCGCCATTTCGTCGTAGCTTCCCTGCAACTCCTATTTATTTACTTCCTCAGAGAATACTAGTATTATTGTATTCCTGAATTTCCCTGATCATTGGTGTACTTCCTTCTTTTATCGATCAACTGAAGTATTTCTTCTGTTATCCATGGACTCTTCGCAGTTACCTTCTTTTTACCTTTGTTTTTATTTCAATCTTCTGTGACTGCCCTTTTTAGAGATGTCTAATCCTCTTCAGCTGAACTCCCCACTGAGCTATTCCTTATCGAAGTATCTATAGCCTCAGAGAACTTCAGGAGCATCTCCTCGTACCTTAGTACTTCCGTGTCCCACCTATTTGTGCAATTATTTTTCCTGACTACTCTTCATCACAACTAAATTGTGTTGTTGTTGTTGTTGTGGTCTTCAGTCCTGAGACTGGTTTGATGCAGCTCTCCATGCTACTCTATCCTGTGCAAGCTTCTTCATCTCCCAGTACCTACTGCAACCTACATCCTTCTGAATCTGCTTGGTGTATTCATCTCTTGGTCTCCATCTACGATTTTTACCCCCCACGCTGCCCTCCAGTGCTAATTTGGTGATCCCTTGATGCCTCAGAACATGTCCTACTAATCGATCCCTTCTTCTAGTCAAGTTGTGACACAAATTGCTCTTCTCCCCAATCCCATTCAATACCTCCTCGTTAGTTATGTGATCTACCCAGCTAATTTTCAGCATTATTCTGTAGCACCACATTTCGAAATCTTCTATTCTCTTCTTGTCCAAAATATTTATAGTCCATGTTTCACTTCCATACATGACTACACTCCATACAAATACTTTCACAAATGACGTCCTGACACTTAAATCTATACTCGATGTTAACAAATTTCTCTTCTTCAGAAACGCTTTCCTTGCCATTGCCAGTCTACATTTTATATCCTCTCTACTTCGACCATCATCACTTATTTTGCCCCCCAAATAGCAAAACTCCTTTACTACTTTAAATGTCTATTTCCTAATCTAATACCCTCAACATCTCCCGACTTAATTCGACTACATTCCATTATCCTCGTTTTCCTTTTGTTGATGTTCATCTTATATCCCCCTTTCAAGACGCTATCCATTCCGATCAACTGCTCTTCCAATTCCTTTGCTGTCTCTGACAGAATTACAATGTCATCGGCGAACCTCAAGGTTTTTTATTTCTTCCCCATGGATTTTAATACCTACTTCGAATTTTTCTTTTGTTTCCTTCACTGCTTACTCAATATACAGATTGAATAACATCGGGGAGAGGCTACAACCCTGTCTCACTCCCTTCCCAACCACTGCTTCCCTTTAGTGCCCCTCAACTCTTATAATTGCCATTTGGTTTCTGTACAAATTGTAAATAGCCTTTCGTTCCCTGTATTTTACCCCTGCCACCTTCAGAATATGAAAGAGAGTATTCCAGTCAACATTGTCAAAAGTCTACAAATGCTTGAAACGTAGGTTTGCCTTTCCTTAATCTAGCTTCCAAGGTAAGTCGTAGGGTCAGTATTGCCTCACGTGTTCCAATATTTCTACGGAATCCAAAGTGATCTTCCCCGAGGTCGGCTTCTACTAGTTCTTCCATTCGTCTGTAAAGAATTCGCGTTACTAATTTGCAGCCGTGACCTATTAAACTTACAGTTCGGTAATTTTCACATATCTCAACACCTGCTTTCTTTGGGATTGGAATTATTATATTCTTCTTGAAGTCTGAGGGTATTTCGCCTGTCTCATACATCTTGCTCACCAGATGGTAGAGTTTTGTCAGGACTGGCTCTCCCAAGGCTGTCACTAGTTCTAGTGGAATGTTATCTACTCCCGGGGCCTTGTTTCGACTCAGGTCTTTCAGTGCTCTGTCAAACTCTTCACGCAGTATCATATCTCCCATTTTATCTTCGTCTACATCCTCTTCCATTTCCATAATATTGTCCTCAAATACATCGCCCTTGTATAGAGCCTCTACATACTCCTTCCACCTTTTTGCTTTCCCTTCTTTGCTTAGAACTGGTTTCCATCTGAGCTCTTGATATTCATAGAAGTGGTGCTCTTATCTCCAAAGGTCTCATTAATTGTCCTGTAGGCAGTATCTGACTTACCCCTAGTGAGATAAGCTTCTACATCCTTACATTTGTCCTCTAGCCATCCCTGCTTAGCCATTTGCACTTCCTGTCGATCTCATTTTTGAGACGTTTGTATTGCTTTTTCCCTGCTTCATTTACTGCATTTTTATATTTTCTCCTTTCGTCAATTAATTTCAATATTTCTTCTGTTACCCAAGGATTTCTACTAGCCCTTGTCTTTTTACCTACTTGATCCTCTGCTGCCTTCACTACTTCATCCCTCAAAGCTACCCATCCTTCTTCTACTGTATTTCTTTCCCCCATTCCTGTCAATTGTTCCCTTATGCTCTCCCTGAAACTCTGTACAACCTCTGGTTCTTTCAGTTTATCCAGGTCCCATCTCCTTAAATTCCCACCTTTTTGCAGTTTCCTCAGTTTTAATCTACAGTTCATAACCAATAGATTGTGGTCAGAGTCCACATCTGCCCCTGGAAATGTCTTACAATTTAAAACCTATTTCCTAAATATCTGTCTTACCATTATATAATCTATCTGAAACCTGTCAGTATCTCCCGGCTTCTTCCATGTATACAACCTTCTTTTATGATTCTTGAACCAAGTGTTAGCTATGATTAAGTTGTGCTCCGTGCAATATCCTACCAGGCGGCTTCCTCTTTCATTTCTTACCCCCAATCCATATTCACCTGCTACGTTTCCTTCTCTCCCTTTTGCTACTACCAAATTCCAGTCACCCATGACTATTAAATTTTCGTCTCCCTTCACTATCTGAATAATTTATTTTATTTCATCATACATTTCTTCAATTTCTTCGTCATCTGCAAAGCTAGTTGGCATATAAACTTGTACTACTGTAGTAGGCGTGGGCTTCGTGTCTATCTTGGCCACAATAATGCGTTCACTATATTGTTTGTAGTAGCTTACCCGCACTCCTATTTTTTTATTCATTATTAAACCTACTCCTGCATTACCCCTATTTGACTTTGTATTTATAACCCTGTATTCGCCTGACCAGAAGTCTTGTTCCTCCTGCCACAGAACTTCACTAATTCCCACTATATCTAACTTTAACCTATCCATTTCCCTTTTTAAATTTTCTTACCTACCTGCCCGATTAAGGGATCTGACATTCCACGCTCCGATCCGTAGAATGGCAGTTTTCTTTCTCCTGATAACGACGTCCTCTTGAGTAGTCCCCGCCCGGATATCCGAATTTTACCTCCGGAATATTTTACCCAAGAGGACGCCATCATCATTAACCATACAGTAGAGCTGCATGACCTCGGGAAAAGTTACGGCTGTAGTTTCCCCTTGCTTTCAACCGTTCGCAGTACCAGCACAGCAAGGCCGTTTTGGTTAGTGTTACGAGGCCAGATCAGTCAATCATCCAGACTGTTGCCCCTGCAACTACTGAAAAGGCTGCTGCCCCTCCTCAGGAACCACAAGTTAGTCTGGCCTCTCAACAGATACCCTTCCGTTGTGGTTGCACCTACGGTACGGCTATCTGTATCGTTGAGGCACGCAAGCCTCCCCACCAACGGCAAGGTCCATGGTTCATGGGGGTGTGAACTCACTCTATATCTGCTCCTGGATATGCTGTTCATTCCAGTATGTGATGTTGGAGTCTTTGTCTGAGTGAAGTAATGTAACAGAACTCTTTCCGTACCACTCGGCCAGTTCAAAGTGTACCACCTCCTCCTGTCAATCTTGAACAGAGAATTCGCTAAAATTTATTACAGGGCTGAGTTAGCCTTTTTCCTCTCGTATTCGTAGTAACAAACCCATATTATCTCGTAACTTTCTCTTCTACTCCCTTTGATACAACATCGTTCTAGTTCCCCATGACTATTACAATGAAGCACCAAAGAAACTGGTAAAGGCATGCGTATTCAGAAATAGAGATATGTAAACAGGCAGAACACGGAGCTGCGGCCGGCAATGCCTATGTAAGACAAGTGCCTGACTGAAGAGGATCGTGCAACCTGACAGAAGCGCAACCCTTCCGCAAATTGCTGCAGATTTCATGGCTGGTCCATCAACAACTGTCAGCGTGCGAAACATTCAACGAAAAATCATCGATGCGGGCTTTCGGAACCGAAGACCAACTCGTGTACTCCTGATGACTGCAGGAGACAAAGTTTTACGCCTCGTCTGGGGCCGTCAACACCGACACTGGACTGCTGACGACCGGAAACTTGTTATATGGTCGAACGAATCTCGTTTCAAATTGTATCGATCGGACGGACGTGTACGGGTATGGAGATGACCTCATGAATCCATGGACCCTGCATGTCAGCAGCTGGAGGAGGCTCTGTAAGGGTGTTGAGCGCGTGCAGTTTTAGTTACATGAGACCCTTGATATGTCTAGATATGACTGACAGGTGACACCTGTCTGATCACCTGCATCCATTCACAGACATGGACTTGGGCAATTCCAGCAGAACAATGCGACACCCAACACGTCCTAAATTGCTACAGAGTGGATCCAGGAACACTCTTGTGACCTTAGATACTTACTCTAACCACCAAACTCCCCAGACATGCACATTATTGAGTATATCTGGGATGCCTTTCAACGTGCTGTTTGGAAGAGATCTCCACCCCATCGTATTCTTACGGAATTATGGACAGTCCTGCAGGATTCATGGTGTCAGTTCCCTCCAGCACTGCTTCAGACACTAGTCGAGTCCACGCCACGTCGTGTTGCGGCACTTCCGTGTGCTCACAGAGGCCTTACGCGATATTAGGTAGGTGTACCAGTTTCTTTGGCACTTTAGTGTAGAGTTTCATCTACCTTTACGTACTGAATTACCCGTTCAATATCCCCATATAATTTCTCTTCCCTTCATCATCAGCATGCGACGTTGACATGTATACCTGAACTATCGTTGTCGGTGTTGATTTGCTGTCGATTCTGATGAGAGCAACCTTATCACTGAACTGTTCACAGAAACTCACTCGCTGCCCTACCTTTCGATTCATAACGTATCCTACTCCCGCTTTAACATTTTCTGTTGTTACTGATATTACCCTATGCACATCTGACCAGAAATCCTTGTTTTCTTTGCGTTTCACTTCAATGGCCCTCCCCCCCCTCCCCCCCTCCCCCCCACCACTTCTGTATTTCCCCTTTTGCAGATTTTATAGCTTCCCTACCACGTTCAAGTTTTTTTCATTCCACGGCCCGACTCGTAGAACGGTATACTTTCATTTGTTATTCAATTTTTTTCTGATTGTCACCTCACCCTTGGCAGTCCCCTTCCGAAGATCCGAAAGGGCGACTACTCCGGTATCTTTTGCCCAAGGAGAGATCATTATGACACTTTTTCAGTTATAGGGCACATGCCTTGTGGATACACATTATGTGTCTTTAATTCAGTGGTTTCCATTGCTTTCGGTATCTCATACCGTTGATCTCCGTTGATTCTTCCACATTGACGGGTAGTTTCTCATCCCAAGGACAGGAGAGTGTCCCGAACGTCCGTCCGTTCCTCCGCCCTCTTTAACTACACCGTTAGAAGAATAAGGGTAATTTCTAATGCCTGAAGTCTTCGGCCACCAACGGCGATGATTTTTATTCATAACTGAAGCTGTGATGGGATGCGAACCCGGGATCGAGGACTTTCGACTAGTAATCAAAGACGCTAACCCTAGACAACAGGTACTAGAAATAAAGGAACAAAAGTTGCCCTGTATTAGGAACGGCTTATAATTTTCCAGAATTCTTCACCATTGTCTAAACTACTGTAGTTTTCATTCCGCTTCATTTTGCTGAAACAAGCTGAGATTTTGGAAATTGCCTTTTGTGACAATATAAACGCTTTTAATAACATTTTCTTTAAGTTGTGAAGGAAATTTTCCTTGAGCTGAGAGGGAGTATCATGAGACCCTCTTCCTCTCCTCTGCGATCCGCACCTTTGAAAAGCTATTTCTGTCACTGCATGTGATCCCATGGCAGTCTGTTAAATGTTAATTCACAGTTTTTGGCGAAAATACTTCTTTTCGAATTACTGCATTATGAAACAGAAAGACCAAAGTCGAAACCAAACCCCTGAGCAGAAATTCCGTCACCTGGTCTGGAAGATGTATCGCAATATACGAACATCAACGAAAGCAAAACAAAGGTAACGGAATGTAGTCCAATTAAACCAGTAGATGCTGTGGAAATTAAATTAGGAAACGAGACGCTAAAGTAGTAGATGAGTTGTGCTATTTGGGCAGTAAAACAACAGATTATGGGCGAACTAGAGAGGATATATAATGCAGACGGGCAATGGCTAGAAAAGCGTTTCTGAAGAAGAGAAATTTGTTAACGTCGAATATACTAGATGACTTCGTGATGTTATAAACTTTCAGGGCTGATGGATAAGGATAAATATATCAATTTGAGATAAGTTACCCAGTTCCAGGAACGACCTATTCGAAAGTTACTTGCGAAAATCGTTCTGGTAGTTCTAACAACGAAATACATGTGCCGATACAGATGCTGGTAAGATTGTAGGATTGGCAACATTCAGAGGTGATAGTATGGAACAAAACAAATGGCTTAAAGTGCAGAAAAGTGCGTGCCTTAAGACCTGTAACCACTCGTTCATCTTCGCCACTGTGAAATATATATCTTCCACTGAACAAGTGCCCTTAGCTCTTAAGGTATAAATTTTAAAACCCATGTTTGCTGACCATTCTTTTTCTTTTTTGGCCTTTATTACTCCTCCTTAACTATGAAACACAAAGAGCTTTCGATAGAAGATGTCCACTGTAAGGGGTATCATAAGGATTTTCACTTACAATTTTCGACTCTATAGTTTCCGGTCCAGGGTCCCTTACCTAAAAAAAAAAAGTTCAAATGTGTGTGAAATCTTATGGGACTTAACTGCTAAAGTCATCAGTCCCTAAGCTTACACACTACTTAACCTAAATTACCCTAAGGACAAACACACACACCCATGCCCGAGGGAGGACTCGGACCTCCGCCGGGACCAGCCGCACATACCATGCTGCAGCGCCTAAGACCGCTCGGCTAATCGCGTGCGGCATCTCTTACCTCAAATTGACACATTTACACTTCTCAATCGTCTCATAATGTTTGTAAGATCGTCTCGTTATCACCATGTAGATATAAGTGTTAGGAAGCCTTTTCTTTTTTAAGGTACTTGTCTACAGTGTTACTTTGTACGCAAATGAATGGGCAATGAATAGCCCGGACAAAGAGAGAACAGCAGGTTTTCAGATGATAATAAAGAAGAATGCTGAAAATAGGTGGGAAAATTGCGTAACTAATGAGGGGGTACTGATTAGATGGTTCAAATGGCTCTGATCACTATGGGACTTAACATCTGAGGTCATCAGTCCCCTCGAACTTAGAACTACTTAAACCTAACCTAAGGACATCACACACATCCAAGCCCTAGGCTGGATTAGAACCTGCGACCGTAGCGGTCTCGCGGTTCCAGACGTACTGATTAGTATTAGGGTGTAAGGAAAGTTGTGGCACAGCGTGATATTTGGAAATTTGTGGTAAGATCTAATGGACCAAACTGCTGAGGTCATCGGTCCCTAAGCTTACCTACTACTTAATCTAACTTAAACAAACTTACGATAAGGACAACACACACACCCATGCCCGGGGGAGGACTTGAATCTCCGACGGGGGCAGCCGCGCGGTCCGTGCAAGGCGCCTCAGACCACGCGGCGGACAAAGCTTGACTAAAAGGATTCGTCGGTTGATAGGACGCGCTCGAGGCATCAGAGGATAGCTTATTTAGTACTGGATGGAAGTGTGGGGATTAAAAGTTGTGGAGGAGACAGAGATGAGTACAGTAAGCAGGTCACAACAGTTATTCGCAGACGAAGAGGCTTGCACAGGATTGAGTAGCGTGAACAGCTGCAGCAAAACTGTCTCCGACTGAAGACTACAACAACAGTGAAATCGTTCAGAAATTTGTAACCATCATGTGCTGGACATGTCACCGATACGCGACATATCGGAAGAGAGTTTGTGAACCGTCACATGCCTGCTTTCAGAGTGATTAGTGAGCGGGAGACTGCATAGACCCTCTGACAGCAGCAGTAAGTGGCCGCGCCTGCCGGGCTCCCCACGTGAGCTACCAGGAAAGCGCGTCCCGCCTGTAACGATCAGCGCCGACCGGGTGGAAAGCGGGCCGTGGCGTCCCCCGAGAGACGCGCCGCAAAACAAACGTATAAATATTCACACGCCGCATTAACTTCGCCGCGCGCTGCCACGCTCCGACCCGTTTGGCGTGCGGGACCACCGGGAAAACATGGTGTCTCGCGGAACGCATATTGCGGCCGGAAATAGCGTTATTTACCTCGCGTTGTTTATTCGACCCCAGGCACGATAAACAAATTTAAGGTAGCTCCCAGGTCTTTTCTTCTACCGCCCCGCTTTTCTGGTCTGTAATGCGTTTATCGCATGCAGGTTTAGAGCGTGCTTGCAGTCGTGCGCTCTAAAACGTTGATTGGACTGGCGCTTCTCGTCTGATTACAATTTTAAAAGTGAAGTTTGTTAGTGGAGAGGCTCGTTAAAACTTCTGTAATGCACCTCAAGTGAACTAGATTTGCTCATTCAGCAGCGTCTTCATGAATTGTGGAGCTGTTTTCAAATTAATTTTGCTATTTATTTTTAGTTGAGTCTAGTGGTATAGTTCTAAAGCTTATTCCTAGAAACTGGAAGGTCACGGGTCGAATTTCGGTCAAGACCAGCAATATTTGAGTCTGCCTTTAACCTAGCTCTTACCTCTTAATCAAACAAATATTCGCCAGGTACGACACATGACGAGGATTCCACGTTAAGCTGTGGCGCTCTCATACTACACTCATGCTCATAATCTATGGATAACTGCAGAATGTGGTGCCACTCAACGTGCCACTACACAAAACTGGCGCTAATAGCATAGGCACATAGAGAACACACACGACACAGATCTGTATGTACGCGGTATTGGTGATAAGTTGTGAAAACCGTCCCGAAACACATTTGCTACTAAACGCCACTGTTTCCTGCGCATGTACCCCGACATCAATATGGGATATGACCACCACGCACGCGTATACAGGCCGCACAACGGGTTGGCATATTCTGGATCAGGCGGTCGAGCAGCTGCTGGGGTATAACCTCCCGTTCTTGCACCAGTGCCTGTCGGAGTTCCTGAAGTGTCCTAGGGGTTTGAAGACGTGCAGCGATACGTTGACCGAGAGCATCCCAGATGTGCTCGATGGGGTTTAGGTCTAGAGAACAGGCAGGCCACTCCAACACCTGATATCTTCTGTTTGAAGGTACTCCTCCACGATGGCAGCTCGGCGGGGCGGTGCGTTATCATCTATCAGGAGGAAGGTGGAACCCATAACACCCCTGAAAAGGTGGACATATTGGTGCAAAATGACGTCCCGATACACCTGACCTGTTACATCGTGACAAAAAATAAAAACACCTACAGCCGTCCTTACGATTTTATTTTATTTTGTCGCTACCAGTTTCGACGCTTCATTGCGTTATCTTCAGGCTGTTATGATGCGGCACAGGTTGATACGATCCTCATGCAAAACCCATCATTTGCCAGCATTACTGGATTCGCAGATAATCTGAAACTTACGTGTCAGCCCTCCAACCATCAACAGTCAACTGAGATGTTCTGCTAAATGAATGGACATACAAAAGCTTGACCTGTTACAGTTTCTCTGTGAAAGACATGCAGGGGTGTACTTGCACCGCCGGCTGCTGTGGCCGAGCGGTTCTAGGTGCTTCAATCTGGAACCGCGCGACCGCTATGGTTGCAGGTTTGAATCCTGCCTCGGGCAAGGATGTGTGTGATGTCCTTAGGTTAGGATTAGGTAGTTCTAAGTTCTAGGGGACTGATGACCTCAAATATTAAGTCCCATAGTGCTCAGAGCCATTTGAACCATTTTGTACGTGCATCAATCATAATCGCACCCCACACCATCAAACCACGACCTCCATACAGGTTCCTTTCAAGGACATTAAGGGGTTGGTATCTGGTTCCTGGTTCACGCCAGATGAAAACCCGGCGAGAATCACTGTTCAGACTATACCTGGACTCGTACGTGAACATAACCTGGGACCACTGTTCCAATGACCATGTACTGTGTTCTTGACACCAGGCTTTACGGGCTCTCCTGTGACCATGGATCAGTGGAATGCACCTTGAAGGTCTCCGGGCGAAGAAACCATGTCTGTTCAGTCGTCTGTAGACTGTGTGTCTGGTGACAAATGTTCCAGTGGCTGTGGTAAGGTCCCGAGCAAGGCTACCTGCAGTACCCCGTGGCCGTCTGCGCGCACAGATGGTGAAATATCGGTCTTCTTGTGGTGTTGTACACTGTGGACGCCCCGTACTGTAACGCTTGGACACGTTTCCTGTCTGCTTGAATCGTTGCCATAATCTTGAGATCAAACTTTGTGGCACACGGAGGTCCCATTCTCCGACCTGCTGAGTTTGACCAGCCTCCAGTCGCCCTAGTACTCTACCCTTCATAACGTCGTCAATGTGGGTTCTTTGAGCCATTTTCAATACACAGTCACCACTAGCACGTCTGGAAACGTCTGCACACTTACTCGCTGCATCGTATTCTGACATCCACGAACACACCTCTGCGTTTGTGGACTGCTGTGCGACGACCGCGCGACGACCGCAGGTCAAATGCACCGCATGGTCATACCCCGAGGTGATTTAAACCCGCAAACCGCCCACCAGAACGTTGTTTCACCACATATCAGCATTATCCTTAATTTATGAGCATGAGTGTAGTGCAATGTCCAGTCACCTTAATGTTAGCACCAGCCGCGCTGGGTAGCTGCACTGTCTGGGGTGCATTGCCACAGTTCACGCGGCTCCCCCGTCGGAGATTCGAGTCCTCCGTCGGGCATGGGTGTGTGTGTTGCCCTTGGTGTAAGTTAGTTTAAATTTAGGAAATTTCTGATAAGTTCCTATAGGACCAATATGCTGAGGTCATCGGTTCCTAGGCTTACGCACTACTTAATCTAAGTTAAACTAGTTTACGCTACGGACAATACACACGCCCATGTCTGAGGGAGGACTCGAACCTCCGAGGGGGAAGCAGCGCGAACCGTGGCAAGGCGCCTCAGACCGCGAGGCTACCACGCGCGACGTAGGTTAGTTTAAGTCAGATTAAGTAGTGTGAAAGCCTAGAGACGATGACCTGAGTCGTTTGGTCCCATAGGAAATTACCGCTACCACTTGTTACCACCACCTGCGATCGACGTCAAAGTGCAATAACCACTCACAGACGATAGGTGGCAGCACTAGCAGTGGATAGAATGTAATGTATGTAGAGGGGGATACGGGAAACAGTGCAATCGTATCGTAATGCGGAATCTGTGCGTTTTATCTGACGTGGAAAAGGGCATCATCATTGGCTTTGGGGCCAAGGATGGAAGAATTTCTAAAATAGCTCTGTTTGTAAAGCGTTCGCGTGCAGCTGTGGTTAGAGAATACAGTGCATGGCAAACTGGCGGTATCCAACGAGGCAACGATGGTGCAAAGCAGGTCATAGATGACAGGGGTGAACGACGGCTGTGGAGACAGGTTCGGCCGAACACGCGTGGAACTGTTTAGCAGATGACCGCCCATCTGAACCAACCGACTATTACCAGCGTCTCCTCAACGACCGTTCACCGAACATTGCTGCATTTGCGCCGTAGGTGCCTAGTTCATGCAGTTATACTGACTGCTGTTCATCTGCAACGAAGTCTTGAATTTGCATGCTAATACTGTAACTGGACGACCACTAAGTAGCCTTTTCAGATTAATCACGTTTTTTGCTCCATCAAATAGATGGCCGCGGCGTGTAAGGCGTGAAATAAGAAAAGAGCGTTATGCTCTGCAGAATGTTTTGTGCATTCCCTGGGTGATATCGTCATTATGAAAGGTGTAGGATCAACACAAGTATGCATCTATCCTTGGAGACCATGTCCACCCCTACAAGCGGTTTGTTCTACCTCCGTCCGTTGGTATCTACCAGCAGGACAATGCAGCGTGTCACACAGCTCGCAGTGTACGTACATGATTCGAAGAGCACCAGAACGAGTTTACAGTACTTCCCTGATCACCATATTCCCCGTATTTAAAGCCAATTGAGAATCTGTGGGACCACGTCGACAGTGCTGCTCGCACCATAGATCCTCAACTGAGAAACTTAGCGCAGCCGGCTACAGCACTGGAGTCGGCATGGCTCCACATTTGTGTCGGTAGCTTTCAGAACTTGACTGACTCTCTTCCTGTACGTCTCGTGTTGCAAAAGGTGGTCATTCAGGCTATTGAAAAGCAACGTCCGGCCCAAAGTGAGTTTTCGTGAGGGGACAGAGCCACCTTCTTCAGAGCAGCGACGGCGCGTGGACTGCTGTGTTGAGCTCGTGCCGTGGCTGAACTCGTAGCTTATGAGCCGATTTTGACACACAGTTGCGAGGTGGCCCCGCTTGCCGTACGACTGCCAGTCTAATCCATGATGCGGGAAAGCTACCACAGAGCAGGATGGGGGTCACTCTTCAGTTCTCGGAAAGCACGTCGCAAGGCCGAGAAGGGAAGGAGTTTCTCAACCACCCAATTAAAGAACTCTCTTTCAAGTCCCGAAGGCCGAAGGGATAACAAACGGCCGTCAGCTAATCCTCTGCCTTTCAGCGTGATGCGGATGCGGTATTGAGGGACATGGGATCAGCACACCGCTCTCTCGGTCGTTTCACCAACTTTGCAGACAGTGGAGCCTATACTTCTCACTCAAGTAGCTCCTCAGTTGGCGTCACGAGGCTGAGTGCAACTCATACCAGGCCTGCCCCCCCCCCCCAAAAAAAAAAAGAAAAAGCCTTGGCAGTACCTGGAATCAAACCCGGATCCTCCGACGGTTAACATTACAGAACATGATCACTCGAAACTGAGGAGGGAGCAGAATAATCAACGTGCTTAACACTCTGTTTTGATGCCCATAGCTCGTGAATCCGTGTGAGAGAGGCAGAAAAAAATGAGGAGACGGAATTATCAATTGGCTGCAACTCAGTACGGCGACAAACTACTTTTGACCCTTGAATTTCACTTGAGCCACAGAGGCAACCTTGGAAAATCCAGCAATTTAAGCACTTCGTCAAGGCGGGGACCGGACTTGCCCTCAGCTTCTGCAGCGACGTACCTCTCAGGAGTAAGAAGCACAGTCACATTATGAATCAATGATACCGAATACAAAACTTTACAGCTCCGACAATTGAAACTGCACTTGAGAGCGTGATCGTGCAAGTCAGCAGTTCATTTTGCGTAAGCCTCTCTATACTGTTTATGATACTGATTGAACTGTATCCTAGTGGCAACAAGGTGCGTCTGCTGACGCTAGTATTTGGTTAACAGAGCACAGAGATCGTTGAAAGACGTATCACTATGGTCCAAGGCTGGTCGTAATTTCTGCAACGCTTCGTATAAACAACTACTAGAGGAGAAGAGCAATACACTTTGCTGCCTACATGAAGCACCATAAGCACAACGATGAAGGTAAACTCATCGAAGAACAATGGTTCTTCGATTTCATTTATATAGCCAGGAGAGATTTAGATGGCTTAGTTACGCTTGAAGATGGAATTTAAGGTAAAATTCGCAAGTATAGCGCAAAAGCAATTGCAGGGTTTGGCTCGTGATTGTTAGTCCGTGTTTGCAATAATCGCGTAATTTGCTTGTCAGTTAAAGAAGTCTCCTTATCCTCCAAACAATTATCATTATTTTCCACATCTGAGTAATATGTTTTGGTTATTAAATGCTAATGTAACTTGGAAACTGAAATAATTTGTTTATCTGTCACTCAGCCATGAATGATACCTATATCACTATTATTTCTGAGGTTTTAAATAGACGTAATTTATGAAATCCCTTCTCACAAGTTATTTAGTAGTCAACAGGACCCAAGAAAACTCCTTTGTATTACATTCATTCTTAGCAATAATAAGCTTTAGCCGCTGGCGCTGCATATTGCTACAAATTGTTGTAAACCACATGGAAAAAGGCAGTCATCTAAAAAGGTGAGTGCAAAACTTAGTGCCAAAACAGAGAAACTGACACACCACAATTTGTCATGTACTCTAATCCAGTAAATTCCGTTGCACAAGTCAGATTCTGTATCACTTGTAAAGTCTTATTAAAAAACGCAGTCAGATAGCTTAGGTATTCATTGTTACAGCTTCATAGATCCTATAGTTTTTCATATTCAAATACGCAGTAAGATAGCTTATCCAAATGTTAGTTTTAGGTCTTTCATATAACGATCTGTTGAGGGCTTAAATGACCGTGAAACTGACAGTCATACAAAACGCACACAGTGTTATGTAGGTTAGATTCCGTTTACTGATAGCTCAGGTTGCTTATCGAGTCTATTTTCACAGACGAACATAAGAAATATCGGCTGTAGCTACGTTACATACATTAGTTGCATATACGTTACAGAGCACTATAATAGGTTGACTCACGGACGCTTACCTTGCACATTGCTATTAATAGCTTGGACCGTGTGCCATGCGTGGAGTGCCTCTGGTCGCACTCGTCGTCGGTCGAGAGCTGTAATGCCTCTAATCTGCTCCTGATCCCAGCTGCTTGTGGCAATATTAAATTAACTGTACACGCCCAACACACTGATTGGCCAGCCCCAATCGAAGCTCTCGCTCTGCAGTAAAAGATCTCTTCCTGTTTGATTACGCACAACTACGAATAGTGACTGAATGTGTTGCAGTAGCTACGAAACGGCTGCCTCTCACAGTGTAACAAGCAGTGTGTTTTTGCGTGGTCATAGGTGTACACAAGAGATACTAAAGGTGTAGAATGCTTTGCGTGTCTCATTCGTTATTGTTTTGTAATGACTTTACGAAAATGAACCAACACAAGCTATAAACGGTTATACTTAGAATATGAGTAAATTTTTTGCGTAAATAATTTTAGTTTTCACCTCCTGCATCATAAGGTGGTGCTGTACTCCCCTCATCACACAGCAAACTCCACATGGTCATCCTACAAACAGCGTACCTACTTTCTTTCATGAATGAGTCCCTCAGGATCAAGACAGATCTTGTTGACCCTCTCTTTAATCTATTATTCTTTCATGTGTTAGGAGTGAGTGTGTTCCCGTTGATCCATATGTCTCTAATTCTTTCAACTCTATTGTGTACTTCTGATGTTGAGATATTTTGTTACAGTGTCTGTTGGCGTTAATTTTACTTCGTAAAGGACGCACAGAGAAACTGCAGAACACGTGAGCTACTGTTAGGAAAAGCGTCTTCTGTCAGGTGAGGCGCAGACGTTCCTCTTGTGTCGTGAAGGGTAAACTGCAGGCCAATCCGAGCCGAGAATGAGGCAGTAACAGCACGGCGATTACACAGTCAGCGTGAGTTATCGGAGTGCTAGGTCAGTCGTGAATGTGACCGGGATTTATGGCCGAGGGAGGGTTTGGGCGGCTGGGCGCCGTGGATGGGTGGGGAAGGAGAAGTGCTGTGGGATGGGGGAGGGGGAGGGGAGAGCTGTGTTTTACTGCGCGCCCCCCGTCTGGCCAGCTCAGGGAGCTGCGCCTGCAGCTAACGACACGGAGGAAGCGTTTTTATCCTCCCGCAACTCGCACGCCACTAGTTTTCACTAAGCTCAGAGGACGTCTGTGGTATCTTATTTCATAACATTTCTCTCTTGTATTTTCGTTCATTAACTGTTCTGGTTTGCCACGCATATGGTAGCACTGGTGATCAGAACGGTCACGTGCAGCAGTCAATGTGGATTACGTAAAAGCGGTCAGCAAACATATCGTGCTCTTTCTTTCTTTTCTTTTTTGTAATTGAATTTATTGGCTTTTATCTGCCACCAGACAGTTAGCTCATACTTGAATATTCATAGAAAACTAGTGTTAGAATATTTGTTGATTTGTTGGAACAAACACATTGTAAACATAGTTACAGACAGGCCAAGATGTCTCAACAATGAGCACGCTATGAAGCTGTTAATGGAAACATCCATGATTAAATTTGTGTCTGGCTATTACTCATACGGGCAACGGCCTTGCCGCAGTGGATACAACGGTTCCTGTGAGATCACCGAAGTTAAGCAATGTTGGGCGTGGCCGGCACTTTAATGGGTGACCGTCCAGTCGCCATGCGCTGTTGCCATTTTTCGGGGTGCACTCTGCATCGTGATGCCAATTGAGGAGCTACTCGACCGAATAGTAGCGGCTTCAGTCAAGAATACCATTATAATGACTGGGAGAGCAGTGTGCTGACCCCACGCCCCTGCTATCCGCATCCTCCTCTGGGGATGACACGGCGGTCGGATGGTCCCGGAAGGCCACTCGTGGCCTGAAGACGGAGTGCTTCATTACTGATACGAGATCCCTAGACACTGAATTTGTATGAGCTTTTGTGGGAGAATGTCCCAATGGGAGAATCGTGGTGTACTTTCTGCCTTTTTCTCTTGCTGTTTCCTCCCATTACCATTCCCAGACTTCTATCTTGCAGCTGTGTGGCACATGTCAGTAATCCGTGGTTGCAATTGCAGCCCAGATCGTATGCCATGTCACAGTAGCTTCTTTGGCTAAGTGGCCGGTAATTTCGTTGCTGGTGTATTTCGTCCATCCTTGTGATGGATTGTTACAAGGACTTAGGCTGTTCAATGTGGTACGAAAATTAAAAATTCTGTGGCCATCTTTTCCGCATTTACTCTATTTATGCAACCAGTAACTAGTTTTGGTGTTCTGTTACACCATGTTTAGGCCCCTTGACGGATGTAAACTGAGAAACATCCAATTTCGAGCGCAGTCACAACAAGAACCGGTGTCTGTAGAGCTCTGGTTTACGTGACACTATCTCTTCTTTAGGAGATCCTATTTCTCCTAATTTACATTGTCGAGAGGCTTGAGGATGGTTCAAAAATGGTTCAAATGTCTCTGAGCACTATGGGACTTAACATCTGAGGTCGTCAGTCCCCTAGAACTTAGAACTACTTAAACCTAACTAACCTAAAGACATCACACACATCGATGCCCGAGGCAGGATTTGAACCTGCGACCATAGCAGTCGTGTGGTTCCGGACTCAAACGCCTATAACCGCTCGGCCACCGCAGCCGGTGAGGATGGTGTAATGGAACACCGAAACGGGTTGTTTAAACAAATTAAATGCAAAATAGACTGTTGCAAATGGTTTAATTTTCATTTCATTAGCGATGATCCCATAGTGCAATACCAAGTAATCAAAATTGCAGAATAGCCATCTCCATGCATCGATTCCTACACTTTGGTAATCCTGTGTACAATGGTGTTTTCAGTCAAATAGGTACTACAGTTTTTCAGTATTGTTAGAACAGATAATCAATGAGCAGGAAATACAAAAATGCTGAAGCCAAGTGCAGAATTGAAATACTTCTAGTATCGCAACAAGTTTCGTGGCCTTAATACTTGCCTCTGTTCATAAATTGAAGAGCCCAAGAGCCTGAGAACGTGGTATGTAGTACATGCTTCCCACAGTCATTGGTTTTCGAGCTGTAAGTATAAAAATATATTGAGTCAAGATACTGTCTTAAAACGTGCGCTGAAGTTCTATTGTTAATGCAAGTCTCATGGTCAAATGTAATGCCAGTTCCTACGTTCACCTTACAAAATTTTTCTTGGACTGAGACGCTAAACCTATTTAGCCTAGGTGCTCTGATGATCTTCCTTGAAATTTCCTCTGTATCTAAATATCTACACATATCGAAAAGCAAGAAGAAACTAGTGGACCTCATCCAAAACGGAAATGGTTTCGCATAGTCAAAGCCATGGAAGGAAGAGGTCCTTTGGAAGAAGAATGGCAGAATAGAAGTTCGTGGCACTTGAGATTCATATTTTTAGAGCTGTGAAATGCATCCAATTTCATTCTTCGATCCTCATATAGCAAAACTTGCTCCTGGTCATGAACCCACAACTTCCCTTACTCCATTCTCAAATCAAATTCCATCAAAGTTACCGCCCTGTCAGACGGATTCTTAGATTTTTTGAAGCCCCAAAAGTAGAGATGAGTAGCTTCTGTGATAGAAAGATAAAGGAAGTTTTTACGTTTACACAAACATACACAAGAACAGCCATGAATGGGAATGCCCAGTAGGGAACAAGTTTTTCCAGAAAACGCTCTTCTTGCTTCCCTAGATATTAAAACATATATACTAACATTTCCATAGACGATGCATTAGAGGTTATAAGAAAAAATCTTTACCAAGGCAGTAAAAACGGGCTAGAATTCAATTTATGGTTGAGCTAAAGGACCAATCATGCATAAACGACCTAGATCTGACAATTACGAGCGAGGGCTCAAAAGTGGGAGAGTTTGTTAGTGCAGGTTGCTTACATCAGGGATAAACTTGACTGATTTATGAACCCCAGTGGATCGATTTATACCCCCTGGGGGTTGATTTATGACTGCCTGGGGATAATCTGTCTTTCTGAGAAACCCACACCCCTCCTCCCCCCTCCACCATCTCCAACCCTTTCCACTTCCCATTACCATAGATGCACACTTTTGACATCAAACTGACTGAGTAATTAATTATATTGATCAATTAATTATCCTTTGGGTCTCTGGGAAATCGCTCATCCCTCCCATTCCATCCTTCCACTTCCCCTCCCCTCCCCTATCTGGAAACTTGCGTGAAAAAGGCCCAGTCTATGCTCGAGAGGAAGGATATAGGGTAGCTTTTATTTTTTATTTTTTGGTGCTACACTGCTGGAAATTAGCAGGAAGAGCTTAGCCTCTGCCTCCTTTTCTCTTCCTTCCCTACACCTGGAAAAATGACGGAAAATACTGCGTTTGTGTTGAACTGTTGGAATAGTAGGTGCAAGTATTATCTGGTACAGCAACTATACGTCCTAATTATGTTATTACACTGCTTAAAATTAGAGGTGTTGTCTTGTTGAAAATTTTTCTTGTGTGTGCTCACCCTGAAATGCAGTATTCAACTGAGCCAGAGCACAATGCGACTGCCAGAAGGTATTTCAACCTCCAACCTTCGCACCGTCCCTCCCCATACCTCCCAGAAAAAACTGCCAGGAAAAATCATTGAGCTTGTGGTCTGGAAGGATCTCACGATAGGAAATTCAACTAAATGCAGAGGGCAAAATAACATATTGTTTATTTTTAAAATTCAGTTTGCAGGGATTGGATCTCTTTATTTGGTGAGAAAAGCTGATTACTGTCTGCTGTTTTGGAAGATGCAGGTCTTGTAAAATACATCGAAAAGATGTAATTAAATGTGTAAATATATGGTTCTTTTTACTAGCATACAAGGAATATCGTTATGAAATTGACATCAACGTAACTCACTGCACGTAATTACCGATTGCACTGGTTCTTCATGCATACCGTCTATAGGCAATGACTGGATTGCAACCACCCGCTCTATGTTCTCGCTCTGCTGTGCAGACACTGAGTTAGTTCACAATACCACCAGCAGACGACGCTGGGAGATGCAACTTCCCCACCCCTCTTGCACACAATCCATTCCTCACCTCTACCTTACCCCTCTGGTTACTTCCTGTCAAACAAATCATCAGATGGTGGCAACAGTTTGATATTAATATCTGAGAAATTCCTGTCGAAACACACGCTCTCTTCTCTCTCTCTCTCTCTCTCTCTCTCTCTCTCTCTCTCTCTCTCCCTCCCTCTCCCCCTCCCCCCTCTCTCGACTGGCTACTTCCTGATCAGCGAACATCTGTCACATGCCACTGGAAACAACACTAACCGCTCTTATATCCTGAGCAAACTAGTGAATACATGGTAAATCCCCAGCCCTCCACAAAATGCTGGGCTGTAGATGTCTAAGAAACAGTCCATATGCAGTACCACCACCGCCCAATCAAACTGTTTGTCTAGTTAATTAAATCGATACCATTTGTGTAGGGCTATTTTTTCTACTTTCCTCCTGGTATACAGAGTGTCCCATTCATCTTGACCATCCTAAATAACTGTTTGTCCAGATACAAATTACAAAATGTTTCAAGCAAATGTTCTTCAGTCATCAGAGGGACATCAATCACCATGATTGCCTTGGATATAGCTTTGTTTTTTAAAAAGATAAGAACAGTGGTATGACTTTTTTAAGTGGCACCCTTTATTTTTTATTCGGTAATTCATTTCCTCTCCTAAAGATCTATTCAAAAATGTATCACAGTGCACCATTCACTGAAACGCTACTTTATTAATTAAGTAACACAACATTGATGTTGACCTACCTGTGTATAGTGCAGGTACTCAAGGTAATGGAGTACATCCACAAACTGACGTTGACACAGCACAAATGTCAACATAAGTAGAATGCACACCAGTTACTCCGTCAACCATCGTCAGTTGAAGAGTTGTGTGAGTAGAATATACACCAACGAAGAGAAGGTAGAAATGCTACTCATCTATGGGGAATGTAAGTTCAGTAATTGCAATACTGTTTCCTTATATACAGGTACATTTTGTACAGTAGTTTAGTCCTTTTGAGAATTGTTGAGTAGAGTAGGCATACAGTAAAGGCTGTCCTTTCTGCAAACTTAATCGACTTAACGTTTCTTTTATTGTTGTTGTTGAAGGTAGGCGAAATACTACGCATGCAGCGGAACTGTACAGAGAGTGATATTCTGACAAAAACCCACCTTCCCGGCGGATGTTTTCCCGTCTTGTTGCGACGCTTCAGGAAACGGAAAGTTTCAATCCACGACAACGCAATCGTCGTAGCACTCGCACAGACGAAGCTGCCTAAGTTACTGTTCTCGCTTCCGTTGCTATGAATCCACATGTGAGCACACGACAGCTTGAACACGAGATTGGCACTCCTAAAACTGGTGTACATCGTATTCTTACACGTCACCGGTTCCATCCTTACTATGTACACATACATCAAGAATTTGCATGGGAATTATTTCCAAAAAAATGGTTCAAATGGCTCTGAGCACTATGGGACTTAACTGCTGAGGTCATCAGTCCCCTAGAACTTAGAACTACTTAAACCTAACTAACCTAAAGACATCACACACATCCATGCCCGAGGCAGGATTCGAACCTTCGACCGTTGCGGTCGCGCGGTTCCAAACTGTAGCGCCTAGAACCGCACGGCCACCCCGGCCGGCAATGATGTCCAGAATCGTGTACAGTTCTGTCAGTGGACACAACAGCAAATCCTCGCCAATCCGAAATTCTTCTCCAACGTTCTATTTACCGATGATTGTTCCTTCTCAAACAAAGGACAGGTAAATACAAGGAACATGCATTATTGGTCCAGCAACAACTCACAATGGCTTAGACAGGTGGAACATCAGCCTCAATGGAGAGTTAACGTCGGGTGTGGGATGCTTGGTACTACAATTATTGGCCCTTATTTCATCAGTGGTAGTCTAAACGTATGCCAACTTCCACAACGAATTCTTCATCCTCTTCTGGATGAAGTGCCGCTAAGAACCAGAATGCTTATGTGGTGTCAACACGATGGATGTCCAGCACATAATGCCTTGCGTGCACGTCGTGTTCTGAACAGAAGGTATCCTGCCAGATTGATTGGTCG
Organism: Schistocerca piceifrons; assembly: GCF_021461385.2. NCBI lineage: Eukaryota > Metazoa > Arthropoda > Insecta > Orthoptera > Acrididae > Schistocerca > Schistocerca piceifrons. The sequence continues at coordinate 291,700,254 of NC_060141.1, forward strand.
AGGAGGCACAGGTACGTGGCCTGCTAGGTCTCCTGACTTAAATCATCTGGACTTTTTTCTTTGGAGATGCATTAAAGACGTTGGAACATTGCGATTGACAACAACTCCAGAGGACATGCAAGAACGTGTCGTGCTTGCTTGTATTCTCTTCAGCAGGCAACACTGGAAGCAGTAAATAATTCTTTCATTCAACGAGTCCATCAGTGTATCGGTGTCCAGGGTCACCACTTTGAGCACCTTTGACTGTTCTACTCCTGGCAATGGTACAGGAGAGTCAGTCAATTTTGTGTCGTTTTTACTTGGTTTTCATTTCATTTCTGACAACTCCAGAAAGTGGACGACTTTGTTATCCCAGGCTCAAAGTCAATGTTGTGTTATGCAATTACTAACGTTGTGTTTCAGTGGATGGTACATTGTGATACGTTTTTGAACAGATCTTTAGGAGAGGAAATGAATTCCCGAATAAAAAATACGGAGTGCCATTTAAACAAGTCATGCCGCTGTTCATATCCTTGTAAAAATGCAGAGCTACAACGAAGGCAATAATGCTGATTGGATGTCCCCCTGACAGCTAAAGAACATTTACTTGAAACATTTTGTAAATTGCATCTGGACAAACAGTTATTTAGGCTGGTCAAGATAAATGGGACACCCTGTCTACTAGGAGTGCAATATATATCTCTGGAAATTATACGATTCGATCCTGCAACCGCCCAGATTCCAAACCCTGCCGATATACAAGGAAGGATCTACTACATGGTAGGGTAGTAACAACAATGAATATCACTCCCACCTTTCCACTGCAAGACAAAGCCCAGTTAACTGTAATGAGAAGCAGTAAACACCACACACGTAAGCAACATTCCATTATGTACTAGTAGTCGTTATGGTTAGATGTCAGAGATCACTGAAACATTTGTACATCCTACGCACTCATGTCCGGATGTCCACACGCGTAAACCCAGGTCAAAGATCTCACAGAGCTAGTTGCTGCAGTGGACGTGGGTCTCAGCAATTGCCTTAGGTCTGTAGCCGGACTTAGCCTGCAGAAAGGATTGCCTGGCTGTAGGGGGTGTCCAGGATGATCCCAGTGGTAGGAATTCGGATGTCTCCTATATGTATAGTGCCAATACTTGTCAGTGATCGATATTACATCTTCTCTAATATCATTGTAAAAATTGGAGAATACTCACAACACATGCAATCACGAAGGGTGTCCAACACATACTATCTGTTCGCTATGTATTGCACCCCTGTACCCCGCAAAATCGGTTCAGGAGGCTCAGAGATGGCTCGCTCCTTAACCCTAAATTGACAGTTCATTCCAGTCACTGGCTAACCCCACTATGTGCGCATACAGCAGCCTAAGCTGTCCTAGGAAACTAACCACGTATTCATCAGTGTAATTGTACTGAAATATTACGATCGTAGAGACAATCTCCTGACATTCGAGAGTGAGAAGTAACGCAAATACCTCCTCCTGACGACTGTGGCTTGCGAAATATCAATTCCCCATGTGAATCTATATCTCTCTTATCACTGGACATAATTTTCCAAGTAAAATCTTTCATACCCTCACAGCTGTGAATGCACTGAAATTGCAGTTTCTCAAGTAAAACCTGTACCTCCCTTACTATCGGTCGTAGTCATTTCTCTCCACATGTCAGAACACTGACTACAGTAGCGTTACATTCCAACAACACAACATTATAAAAAATTGCGTTATTAGTATTTATAGGTGTATAGTTATGAAAAATTATGGTATGTCCACTCTCAAACCAGATAGGAGTCGTTTCACATGTCTAACCACAGCTTCCCAGTAGCAAAACCCGCCTGCCGCACAATCATTATCACGTATTTCTTTAGTAATAAAAGGCGTAATTACAAGGCTCTCATGTCTTATTTATGTTACATGCGATCTTGCTCAATACTTGACGTTTCCAAAGCAGGCAGCACTGATACCCCAAGACAGGTCACAGTCCCCTGCTAATTCCCTCGAAATCCCATCAAATTCTAATGGCAATTTCCTTTGCACGTATCAGAACACTCATCACAGTAGAGTTATGTTCCAACAGTATAACATTTCTGACAAGCTTCGTAACTATCATTTACAGGTGTATAGTGTCCGAATATTTATGGTATGTCCACACTCACACCAGATGGGTGTCATTTGACATGGCCTACCATAGCTTCCCAGCAGCAAAACCATCCAGCCACGTTGTCATTATCGCATATTAACGCACAGGAGGAAATTTATTATCATGCAAAATGTACACGGACAGTGCAAAGAAATTCAGAAGCAACGCATCTACAATTCATCGATACTGAATGCCAGTCTATAAATATCCTCCAGTACATATCCTAATCTCTTTTATTTCTTATCATTACCACACTGGAAATACGAGAGTGTAATGGTGTCAGAGTCTTCACTGACAGTACAGCTCTCTCTCTCTCTCTCTCTCTCTCTCTCTCTCTCTCTCTCTCACACACACACACACACACACACACACACACACACACACACACACACACACACATTTTTGTAACATTCAATGGCTATTTCCCACACCAAGAAACATTATTTGTCATGTGATATAGGCGGTGTAACAGAGTTTGTAATATATTCACATGTGTATGACCCTTGCAAAGTAATGGAGAGCATGGTTTAGTCATTATACAGAATTTGAGAACCATGCTCCAAGTCATTGGCTGATAGTATCATGAGATCGACACCATAAGACATTTTATTGATGTGACAACTCATCGAGGGTTGCGGTCTGAACCTTGGTTAATTGAGTAAAATGCATTGAAATTACAGAGAACCCGGTAAAATTAAGAAAATTGATGGAAAATACGTAAAATTGATAGAAATATCACAAATATTTGGGGATGAGGATAGTTGCTTGCTCGCCTTGGTGTATGAAATTCATTCCATATCTCTACCAGTTGGGCTGACACCTGATGGTGCATACCATCCGTAATCTATGGGTTTAAGTCCTCTTCTTCCACGTGAGGTTACGCATTGTAAATCATAAAAATGAAAGACCCAATGTCCAAAGTTTTGCGTGTCAGGATGACTACCACCTAGGACATCGAAACAGGGATCGCGTACCCAATTCAGTACGCACCACCACTGTGAGAAATCAGTGCTATGGATCTCTTCAATAATCGAACACAGAGAAATCTGCTACCCAATCACTGTGCAAGATGAGATTAAATGTAGAAGTCATCAACTTCAGATAACTGTTCGGAAACACTTCACAATGTCACAAACTCCCCCAGTTTCCATATATTGAGATGTCTTTCACATTTTCGTTAGTAAGAAACATTGCCTCTATCTTTTATTTCAACCATTCTTTGTTGTGGGAGCAGCTTAGAGCTTAGTTTACGCCATTGCATGTTCAGCTTCCTGTGAGAAACGTGTTACTGTCGGATTAGTACCTCACACAGACCTTGAAGTCACGGAGAACAACAAAATCTGTGGATATGTACGCAGTTGTAGTCGTACACTGCTTCAGTGTGATACAGGAAGAAACAATTTATCAGACTGTGTATGAAGCAACAACACAAGAAGCCTCTATTGTGATTCATAGTCTGGGATATGGTCTTCCTCGAGTACAGGTGATAAAACTTTACAAAGCTCCGTGGAAGCTGGACGCCTTTTCCATTGGATAATACGTGTATATAATGGAATCACAACATATTGTCGACGTCAATACGCAGACGGCATTTGTTCTCAGAAGAGAGAGACGTGGTAAAATCTTATTGCGTTCTCTACAAGGTGAAGTTGACGAAACTTTTATAGTTCGTAGTTTTACTCCGGAGGATTGCTATTGAGCACGATCGTATGTAACACAAATGAAAAACGAGAGGGCTTTGTAAGTACGCCCTTTACTCCTCAATAATGTTGTAGGAGGGTTTTTCTACTGTGGAGGTATGGTAGGCCATGTGAAACGACACCCATCTGGTGCGTGTGTGGACATGCCATAATTTTTCAGACACTAGACACCTGTAAATGATAACCAAGCTACTTGTTAGGAATGTTATGTTGTTGGAACGTAATATTACTGTGGTCAGTGTTCTGATATGTGCAAACAAAATGACTATTGCCAATCGTAAGGGAGATATAGGTTTGACTTGAGAAACTGCAAATTCAGTGCAACAGTAGTTGTAAGGTGTATGAAAGATTTTAAGTGGAAAATTACGTCTAGTCATAACAGAGATATAGATTTACGTGGGGAACGGATATTTCCCGAGCCACAGTCGTCAGGAGGAGATCTTCTCTATACTTCCCTCATGGTCAAATGTCACCAGAATGGTGCTATTATCGAAATATTTAATTATAGTTTCACTGATAAATATGTGGCTGGTTTTCTAGCATGGCTCTGCCTTTTATGCAGGCATGCGATGGAGGTAGCCAGTAGCCAGAACAATTGGTCATTCCTGGCTTAAGCCGCGAGCTGCCACTGAGTCTCCTGCTCAGGCGGGGTACAGGGATGCAATTGACCTCACGGCGTCGCCCTCTGAATGGGTGAATAGGAAACTAACGCTCAGTATGTGTTGGGCAGCCTTCGTGTCTCTATGTTTTGCGTGTATTCTCCAGTTTTATGTGGATATTTGAGAAGATTCAGTATCAATCATTGAAAAGTGTTGGTGCTGGACATATTGGTAACATCCGAATTCTTACCACTGCGATCATCCTGAACACACTCCATGGCTCGATGGTTCTCTCCATCTGGCCAAGTCTGGATGCAGAACTGACATCGCTGAGATGCATGTCAAAGGCGACAACTAGTTCTACGCGATGTCTGGCCTTTGGCAATTTGTATGGACATTGTGGCATGAGCATATAGGAAGTATGAGTGTTTCAGCGATCTCTGACATCTAAAGGTGACTACTACTACTACAGAGTGAAATGTGGTTTAAGCGTGTGGTGTTTACTGCTTCTCAGCACAGCCCAGTGGGCCCTGTCTTGCAGCAGAAAGGTGGGAATGGTATTGTTGTCATTACTAGCCTATCAGATGGTAGACCATTCCTCCTCCTCCTCACTGTTCGTCCTGCTGTAGCTGAGAGAACCAACTTAGGTATTATATACCGCTTTTAAAATCCATTCAGAACACCAAATTCCTGTTTGATCTATTTATTGTTTCTGATAGTGCTATTGCGAGCACAATAAAAAAAAACATGTGGCGTCTCCCACAAATTGTTGAAGGATACAGCGCAATTGAGCTGAGATTTGAAATTTCCTTCTACCCCCAGCGTAATGGGTACCTCACCAGACGACCTACCTGTGCCAGTATCCACCAACAGATGCAAGGAAAATCGAGAAGGGAGGAAGAGTAGGGTTGGGAAACTGGGCAGTTGCAGGATCAAATCCCAGAATTTCCTGACAAATATCCCAGTTCCCACCAATAGGAAGCAAGGAAAAACTGCCTCATACAGATGGTATCAACTTAATTAATTAGTCAATCGATTTCATTGAATGGGGGTAGTGCGAATTGACTGTTTACTAGACATCCACAGCCCTGCATATTTGGCGAGGGCTGTGTGTTTATCAGATATTCACTACTTTGTTCAGGACAAAAGGGTAGTTAGCATGGTTTCCGGTGACATGCAACAGAAAGTAGCTAGGCTTACTTCGGAGGGAGAGAGAGAGATAGATAGATACATACAGAGAGAGAGAGAGAGAGAGAGAGAGAGAGAGAGAGAAACCATGACTTTTAACACGAATTTCTCAGGCGTCAATATCAAAGAGATGCTGCCACCTGATGCTTTGTCACAGAGGAAGTAACTGAAGATGTAAGGGGATGGGAGGAGGAAATTGGATGGAGGAATGGTGGAGAGGTTGCTTCTCTCAGCATGCTGTGGTATTGTGAAGTAATTCAGTATCTGCACAACAGAGCGAGCACATATAGCAGCTGCTTCCACTGGCCTGGTAGGGAAGATGTGTGTTGGGAGCAAAACAAGTAGTGAGTCTGGTATCTAAGGGATACCAGCACCTAACGCTTTGTTCAGGGATTAAGTTGCAGGCGGCCAGGGACTGCTTCTGACAGTGGCCTGGCAGCCCTGCAGTTGCTGGCCACTGTTCAATGCGCATGCAGCCACAATCCTGACATCTCCTGGTAGTCTGAGGAGGGTGTGCATGAAGAAGCAAGTGGGTACAACTGGAAAGTTGCTTTTTCACATTATATGCTTAATGCAATCTGTAACAGTGTAATTACGAGCAGTGAGTTATGTTGAGATCAATTTTGTGACAGCATTCCTTGTGCGATCAGAAACAAGAACAGTCTATTTACATACATGTTTTCTTCTTTTTGAGGCATTTTGCAATACCTGCACCATCCAAAACAGCAGAGAATTATGCACTTCTCCCACCAGATAAAGAATCTAACCTCTGCATACTGAATTTTAATAAAGGAAGACTATATTATTATACCCTCTGCATTGTAGTTAAGTTTCCTGTTGCAGGGTCCTTCCAGTCCACCAGCTCAGCGATTTCTCCCACGAGATTTTTCTGGGAGGGTTGCAGAAGTGGACAAGGGGGGGGGGGGGGGGTTTGGACACTCTCTGCTGGTGGCATTGTGCATTAGGCCAGCCAGTCCCTGCATGTCAAGGTGAGCACACACATGAAACTATTCCAGCAAGACAATACCTCCAATCTGTAGCATTGTAATTACGTAATTAATACATGTAGTTTCTGGACAAGAAATACATGCACCTTTCTGTTCAACAGCTCACCACAGATTGAGCGTTTCCCGCCATCTGTCCCGGTGGGGGCGGAAAGCCAGAGAGAATAGGCTGAGCTTCTCCCACAAATTTCCAGTAGCACCCAGAATAAACAAAATAAACTACCCTATATCCTTCCTCACCAACACACAATGGGTCTTTTTCCCACAAATTTCCATATGGTGAAGGGGGGAGTGGGTGTAAGACAGGAGGTCAGAGGGATCTTGTAGAGATGGAAATGGGTAATTAATTGATTGCTTTAATTAATATGTCAATTAATTTGTATCAAAAGTGTGCTTGTATTGCGGGGGGAAGGGGGTATGGTTGGAGATTTCCCAGAGGGGTGTGGGGGACTTGGAGGGGGCAGTAGAGTGGGAGGGAGAGGGTTGGTGGGTTTCTCAGAAGGACAGACTATGCCCAGGGGGTCATAAATCAACCTCCAGGAAATCAGTTAATTCACAGAGGGTGATAAAACGATCCCCCAAGGGTCGTAAATCAATCAAGTTTGCCCCTGAATCTATGCATGCCCCTGATGTATGCAACCAAAAACTCCCATTGTCCCGCTACTGGACTCTTCATTTTATCACATATATCCATTGTAAACATGTAACTACAGATTTAATTAGTAGTGTAGATTCAAACCATCCTAACTCTCATAAACGAGCTTAGTTTTCCTGCATGTTTAATACGCTTGGTAAGCTGCAACTCAAAGGTCATGCTGTCAGGAAAGAAACTATAACATTGTAGTTCAAGCAGCGCTGTTCAATGGATACACCGAAAGCATCACTCGTGCAATGGATGATATTGTCAGCAAAACAGAAAGAAGAAGCATGTGCTTTATCCGCTATTGACGAATTTGAATTTGCTCCCCTCTGTTATTTCGGAGCTCTTTGTGATAAAATAGGTCTATGCTTTCAAAAAGGCAAACGTAAAAATAGGTTTTTGCACATATAAAAAACTGTGATGATTCCTACATCATTGTAGTGATGGCAAGAAAAACAAATTCAAAATTCGGATGTTACTAAGTTAACTGCAGATCGTGTGATTGTACCTATGTAGGGCAGTCTAGCTTGGACTTCGTCACACAATTCAGTGCATACATTCACAAGACCTTAGTGTCCTTGGATCAGGTCTTAAAAATGTTGGTCATGTACTTTCAGCCATAACTAAGAATATGGAAATTTTACGCATCAGAGCTAAGGGGCAAAATCTGGACATTCACAAAGCACAGGTAATCCATGTACAGGCTGTTCAGAAAGAAGGAACAGATCTGAAACATTTATTGCTTCTTAACTACAAAAGACGGTCACACAATTCCAATGTTGTTGGAAGGAGAAAAGTTCAATTTTTATGCATTCATTGTGAGCAACATATGTTACACGACAAATGTAAAAATCGTGGCTCATTTCCTACCACACACGATGCAGCTGTCTGTCCTTATCGAATTCACAGCTTTAACAATGCTCTGTCTCAGACATTCTAGAGTGTCAGGCTTCGAGGGGATAAAATGCGGTCTTTTATTTAAACCCGCAGGCAAAAGCTTCAGGGTGTGAGGTCTGGACACCTGGGAGTCGCCGGTGATGAAATTCATCTTCTGCTCTTCCTCTTGCAATCCAGCGCCCTGAGATGGTGTCATTCAAGTAACATCGCACATGCTTAGAGAATGTTGATTGTGAGAAGGTCGTGTTGTGCCTCGCGTAAGAATGAATAATGTGTGCCAGCACGTGTCGCAATTAGACAGCGACAGAATCTTTCATCCACCTTCGATTTTGCTGCTCGTGTTTGTCGTGATCGCAAGTGTGTCTTTCGAATATGTAATCAATGGTCTCAGAGCCAATGCCATTTGTGATTTCAGTGGACACGAGTGACAAGCGCCCAATAGAGCAGAGAATATTGTTCACGCGTCACATACTTTGAGTGAGGGAGTCGGCTTGTCATTGCGACGACATTTGTTCACTGTGGACTATCAGCAAGGCGATCATTGCTGCTGGTTCCCTTGATACAGCAGCCAGAGAGGTACGACAAAACTGCTGTGCCCGATGGTAGCAATGGGCGTACAAATATTACCACAAAGTTTTTCAAACGAATTGTAGTTCTACGTACAGCATCACATACCAATGTGTGACAGCTCTAAGAAGAACGAATGTTACCAGTTCGTATTTCTCATCATCTAATGGATCCAGCACTAGTAGTGAAGCTATGATGTTGTGTTAGCTACACAAAACGATCACCTCAGGTTCAGATACTTGGTAACCTGACGTCCTAACGCCTAAGGTATGTGCACTGTCAACGAGATCTCCGTGAAATATTCCCACAAGATAACGCAAGTCAGAACATAAGCCGTTCTTTCCTGGCCTACTTCGAACGTTCGGCATACGACTGTTGCTCTGGCCAGCTCGTTCTCCAGATCTCATATCTCATGTAAATATCTGTTCATGGTTTGTTGAGAGAGTGGCTCACCACCACTCTCGGACAACTATGGTTGATAAACTCTGACATTGAGTTGAAGCTCCATGGAATGACATAGCTATTTTGTCAGCCAAGTTCAGTTTGACCCTTTACCCCGGAAAGTTAAAAGCATTGTTGCTGTGTACTAATTTACCACACTGTGTAACACCAAAACACCTACAAATTTAATCATTTATTGTATTTACTGTACAATATATGCTCAATAACTAAAATTCCGTTATTTGCTATCCTGTCTGGTGTTGTAACATTAATGGCCAACAGTGTAACAACATATCCTCGTCTGAGCAAAATACTAGCTTATGTGACGTCGAGTAAGAATAGTAACTAAACTGGAGACTTCTTAGTAAATCTAACTGTACACCTGTATGAAAGTGTTAGGTGGCCATATTATGCAAAACTGTCCCGTAAATGATTTAAAACCCGAAATAATGAGACAAATCAAATCAGAGTAATTAATCACCACTGATAAATGAAATGTGTATCAGTACGAGTCATTCCTAGTACACTACTGGCCATTAAAATTGCTACACCAAGAAGGGTATTCATTGGACAAATATATTTTACTAGAACTGACATGTGATTACATTTTCATGCAATTTGGGTGCATAGATCCTGAGAAACCAGTACCCAGAACAACTACCTCTGGCCGTAATAACGGCCTTGATACGCCTGGGCATTGAGTCAAATAGAGTTTGGATGGCATGTGCAGGTACAGCTGCTCATGCAGCTTCAACACGATACCGCAGTTCAGCAAGAGTAGTGACTGGCGTATTCTGACGAGCCAGTTGCTCGGCCACAATTTACCAGAATTTTCAATTGGTGAGAGATCTGGAGAATGTGCTGGCCAGGGCACCAGTCGAACATTTTCTGTTTCCAGAAAGGCCCGTACAGGACCTGCAACATGCGGTCGTGCATTATCCTGCTGAAATGTAGGGTTTCGCAGGGATCAAATGAAGGGCGCCACGGGTCGTAACACATCTGAAATGTAACGTCCACTATTCCAAGTGCCGTCAATGGGAACAAGAGATGACCGAGACGCGTAACCAATGGCACCCCACACCATCACACCGGGTGATAGTCCTACGCCAGTATGACGATGACGAATACACGCTTCCAATGTGCGTTCACTGCGATGTCGCTAAACACGGATGCGACCATCATGGTGCTGTAAACAGAACCTGGATTCATCCGAAAAAATGACGTTTTACCATTCGTGCGCCCAGGTTCGTCGTTGGGTACACCATCGCAGGCACTCGTGTCTGTGATGCAGCGACAAGGGTAACCGCAGCCATGGTCTCCGAGCTGATAGTCCATGGTGCTGCAAATGTCGTCGAACTGTTCGTGCAGATGGTTGTTGTCTTGCAAACGTCCCCATCTGTTGACTCAGGAATCGAGACGTGGCTGCAAGATCCGTTACAGCCATGCGGATAAGATGTCTGTCATCTCGACTGCTAGTGATACGAGGCCGCTGGGATCCAGCATGGCGTTCCATATTACCCTCCTGAACCCACCGATTCCATATTCTGCTAACAGTCATTGGATCTCGACCAACGCGAGCAGCAATGTCGCGATACGATAAACCGCAATCGCAATAGGCTGCTATCCGACCTTTATCAAAGTCGTAAACGTGATGGTACGCATTTCTCTTCCTTACACGAGGCATCACAACAACGTTTCACGGGGCAACGCCGGTCAACTGCTGTTTGTGTATGAGAAATCGGTTGGACACTTTCCTCATGTCAGCACGTTGAGGGTGTCGCCACCGGCGCCAACCTTGTTTGAATGTTCTGAAAAGCTAATCATTTGCATTCACAGCATCTTCTTCCTGTCGGTTAAATTCCGCGTCTGTAGCACGTCATCTTCGTGGTGTAGCAAATTTTAATGGCCAGTAGTGTACTTAACTAACGTACATTATCTCTTCATATTAAACTGCATTTTCATTCAAACATGACATTTTATGAAAGCATCCTGCACAGGTCACAATAACCAGTAGGGAAATGCCCTCCCCCCCCCCCCCCCCCCCAAGGGAATAACAGAAGGGATTCGGACACCTGCAAGGGTCAACGCCATGTGGTGAGACTGGCTGTACTTTGAGAAGCCACCCTCGGTGTCGAACGCTATGTGTCTCTTTTTGAAGCTGTGTATGGAAGCGGGGTGCGTGCTGCTTTTGGCAGAGACCGAGAAGATCGCCATTATGGACAGAATAGTAGAAATCAAGGAATTCGTCGAAATACACGGACCACTATAGACAACACCTAAGAGTGCAGTGAGAATCAGGGAGGTCAGGCCGTCTTTGAAGTTTGTGGGACATTGCCACCGGGCTCAGGCCCTGCAAAATAAAACGTGCAATGCAATGTGAAAAACAGCAACGACTGGGTAACACAGATAATTTAGAAGTCGGAGAGAGAAATACGGCTTTGCTTACAGAGGTCTATCCTCATGGACACGGACAGAGAGAGAAAAAAGAGTGAGTTTTCAGTGTCAAATATTACGAAACTGTTTCTAGTTAACTGCCTGGAATGAGACTAAGGACGGAGGGCAGCGTCCCAGCTTCTTTTAAGATATCTGCTCACTGTCTGGCGACCGATGACCGTCGCAGTCTGGTCCCTTTAATCCCACAAACCAACCACTGTCTGGCATTCAGAATGTCTATTATTCAGCCAATGAGAGTTATGTCATGAAAGAAAGCCGCAAAGACACGAATCTTTTAAGAAGCAGCCGAGCGTTTCTACACCCAGGCATCTCTACAGCTTAGTGTCTCCTCAACCAAGCGCCTCTTCGAGCAGACTTGATGATTTGAAATCAGATGCAAATGCGAGTTGTTAGTATGAAACCAACGTTTGATTTTGCATCCCCTTCAGTCTCCAACTGAAGATTAACATGGTGAGATGGATCTGCAACAGTGCGATGAACTATAGGGAAAGCCGTGTCTATTCGCCAAGATTCAGTAATTTCAAGCTTCGTTCTGAAGACCCGCCTACAGCTATTGGTTCAATATGCCTTCAACTCTGACCATTCATAGTATTCTGTAAACTTTCTCTCCTTAAACACTAACCCTTTGTCAATTACACTGCGACTTCGAATAAGATAATATGTGTTCTTCTGAGTCATATTCCAGATCTCTTGTTCAGGCTTGCCAAGATATTAGCTTAGTACTGTCAACGTTTGTCAAAGCATTTATTATGCACTTTAGCGTAATAAACTTAGTTAATTGTGATCCTTGGTTAAATTCGCACACAAGAAATTCCTTGATCTTCACTTTGGAGGACAACGATTTAAGTCACATTAACAGGACCGTTTTGATATGTCTAATTAACACCGCAAGCATCCTTCAACCACGATCACTTACAATTTGGCGACGCTGCTCAGGATTCGTTTGCTTGTGAACTTCTAACACTGCTGTTGGATCTATGAAATTTACCATTATTTAAATTTAGAAGAAGGATTTACATTTACCATCTCAAAAATGAATGGCTGAATGATGGAGAGGGACAGAAAGCGGGTGCTTGTGCCACGTTGGCCAGACACTTGCGTTAATGTCGGTGAGAGATACGAGGAACAGTCTACGTTAATAAATAGTAGAGAAGACTGAGGGTACGGAAATGACGGTGCTCGTATGCACACAGCCAGAATAGCTGTGCATATGATGGTGAAATACCATCAAAGAGTCGAACATCACTGACATAACAGCCACAGGCATTCATGTCCACGACGAGGAGCCATCTGATTTCCTGGGAAAGGGCTTGCAGCATAGCGTCCCTGTAATCAATAATTGGAAGTTAAGTGTTTATAGAAGTCTCTTTTCCAGATCAAGTGGGATGAGCATTTTAAATTTTTGTAGGGCATGGAGAGATGCTGATGTCTTCTTGCATATTGCAGATATGTACTCACACCAATTTATATTCTCATCTATTATCACTCCTATACTCTTTGTTGGGGAAGAGAAGTTGATATGTATCCCATTATGGATAAAGATGGTAGGGATCCCCGATATTTCAGGCGATGAGCCTACATTGACCAACCAGTACCGCTTGGGTACACTATATCCTGTGCTCATTTTGATAGTGCATGCATGTCTGTATTGAGATTTTCGACAGCTGTCTTCAGTTTTATTGGTTCTTCGCTTACCTACAAATAATGGTTCAAATGGCTCTGAGCACTATGGGACTTAACATATGAGGTCATCAGTCCCCTAGAACTTAGAACTACTTAAACCTAACTAACCTAAGGACATCACACATATCCATGCCCGAGGCAGAATTCGAACCTGCGACTGTAGCAGTCGTGCGGTTCCGGACTGAAGCGCCCAGAACCGCTCGGCCACCGCGGCTGGCGCACTTACCCACAACTCGAGGTCATTAGCATATATATGGTATTTGCAGAACAAGAAAACTAATGACATATCATTTACACACAACCCTTGGGAGCGCCATATAATACTACCTGCCTCCATTGCCACTTTATGGTGCCGGACGTAACGCATTGTTATGAACGAACCCATTGCACTGCACTAGGCCATAAATTTAGGCTGCTGAGTTTGGCAAGTAAAATGTCACAGTCTACAGTTTCAAAGGCTTTGCTGAAATCTAGAAATATATGACAGTTGCCCCTTGTGCATCCATGGCAAGTTTCAGGTCATCTGTTACCTGTGCGATGGCGGATGTTGTGCGGCGATGATAACGGAAGCGTCTAGTAGGTTGTTCGTAGTTGTGTAATTTGTTATCTGGTCATGGACTATATGTTCTGAGCCCTTGAGTAGAGGAGGGAGAATGCAAATAAGTCGGTTATCAGAGGGTGCTGTGGCAACTTGTTTTTCAGGTAGTGCTTGTTCCCAAACCTCAGGGAAAGAACATTAGGTCAAGAAGTGGTTCAAGATGTCTGTGATTGTGAGTAGTATCGGATCGATTATAAGCATCATTTCGAGTGCAATGTCATCGTGTCCAGTAGATGCTGAGCTGATGAGAATCATGCCCTTTTTTAATCGAGTTTTCCTTAGTTACGGTCAGTTACCCTCATGAAAAAATCAGTCTCTGTTTCGTTTGTGGTTCAGCTGTGGTTATAGATAATGTTAAGTACTGGTTCTGATCACCAGCAGGACAATGGGATCAGCTGCAGCTTTTACTCTGCCTATGCTAAGACCACGCAGGTCTTTCCGTCGGACAGCAGGTATCTTTCTGTTGTACCTCAGTGTATGGGCATGACTGAGTCTTGCATTTATCACAGTTTGACTGACTCTGTTCCACTTCTGTTTGTAAGTAATATGGTTTGTAAGCCAGATATGCTGCGTCTGTGAGATTAATGAGCTGTTTTAGTTCTTCAGTTAGCCAAGGTGCCGATTACATTCTTACTTTTCCGGTCTTTACGCATAAACGAGAGTGGACTGGAAGGAATATGTGGAGATACTGCTGGGGTCACTATCCATGAGCATCAAACTGTCAACTCCTCTGTGTCTGCTAACTCAAGGTACGAGGGGTGTTCAATCAGTAATGCAACATTGTTCCTCTGACAGTTTCGGTTGAAGAAAAATGCGGTATTTGTTATGGGACACTGTGGAATATTACCGCTTCAGTCCCTATAGTTTCATGCAGTTTCGATTGGTGGTGGCGCTGTACGTAACCGTCAAAACCATTTCTGTAATGGAGGTGCGTTCCAAGCAGACAGCTGTCATTCAGTTTCTTTTGGAACAAAACCAGAGCATCACAGATATTCGAAGATGCTCGTAAAATGTCTACAGAGACCAGGAGTTGAACAAAACCACGGTGAGTCATTGGGTGAGGCGTCCATCATCATCGCAAAAAGGTCGCGCAAGCCTTTCGAATTTCCCGGATGTCAGCCAGCCGCTCACAGATGTGTCTCCTGCAATGTTGGAACGTGCGGATACTCTCATTCGAGGTGATCGACGAATCGCAATCAAACACCTCGCTGCACAACTGGACGTCTGTGTTGGCGGTACTGACACCCTCGTCCACAAGTTGGGGCACTCGAAGGTGTCTGGCCGCTGGGTTTCTCGCCACGTAACAGAAGACCATGAAGAGCAGAGAAAGACCATCTGTACGGAATTTCTTGCACATTGCGAGGCTGGTCGTCAAACATCGACACAGACGATGGAACATGGATTCATCACTTCGAACCGTAAACAAAACGGCAATCTACGAAGTGGCGTCACACCACCTCTCCTCCGAAGAAAAAGTTAAAAGCCGCACCCTCAGCAGGTGAAGTCGTGCCGACGGTCTTCTGGGACTCTGAACGGGTTACTCTGTTTGATATCCTTCCCTACGGCGAAGATCAGTTCTGAAGCGTAATGTAGTACTCGGGCGAAACTGAAGAAAGGACATCAGCGTGTTCGTCGCCACAAAAATGCAAATGAACTTGTCCTTCTCCATGACAACGCAACAACAAGTCTGCGCACCCGAGAGGAGTTCGCAAAACTTCCTTGGACTGTTCTTCCCCATCCACCCTACAGACTGGACCTCGCACCTTCCAACTTCCATCTGCTTGGGTGGATGAAGGATGCACTTCGCGGGAAGCAGTATGAAGATGATGTGGAGGTTATTTACGCAGCGAAGCGTTGGCTTCGACGTCGACAGTAGATTGGTACCACGCGTGCATATGGGCTCTCCCAGTAAGGTGGTGTATGTCCATCGTATTGAACAGAGATTATGTTAAAAACAGGGTTTTGTAGTCAAAACAGTGGGGAGTAATATGATTTTTTTGGAATTCTTAATAAAACCAACCTGCTTTCCGAAAAAAATGTACTGCATCACTTTTGGAACACTCCTGGCACGTGACACTGCTGCATGATACAGCACGACGGAGCAAACAAATTGCATGCCCACTCTGGTGGTACTCGGATGGGATCGTTGAGATGCTGCATAGCGTTCAATATCGACCTCCTGATTCACTGGACTGCACATTCGATTGATAGCAGTGGGATCTCGACCGACGCGAGAAGCAGATTGATGAAACGTTAAACCACGAACTTGCCGCTATCGAAATTCGCCACTTACTTGTGAATGTTTGTCCTCCTTACACGTGGCATAACACATTCGCCTCACGTAAAGGCAACATTAAATTCTGTATGGAAAATCCGTTGAGAAATCTTTCAACATATACAAATAGTAGATGGTATTACTTCTACCTATTTAGTGCGAGTTATCGGAAATGCTTATCGTTTCAATATCCAGTTAAGTACGATGGTCACTCAATAAACAGTTCTCCAAATACATAGAAAAAACTCTCTTCAGATCCTTTAAATTTTATGTTTCTCCTGCACATGTGCAAATTTTCGAACATTTCCGACTGATGGCGGAGCCGTAATCAAACCTCGGAACGCTGTCTACACGAGACCCTTGTCGCAAACAGCTTACTGTAATTGAATTCGTGGTTGTGGAAACATAAACCATAGTGACCCTCTATGGACATTGCCGTTCAGTGTATGGTAGTGGTGTAATTTGTAGGTATGCTTTTGGATAAAGAATGAAATCACCAGGAAGCGCAGAAATTGAGCTCTGTGATCGTCCACGTTCTGGACGACCAGTCATAGCCATTGCTCCCGATTTGGTGAACTCTGCGGATGATGATATTCATGCACCATGTCGCATCACAGCCCAACATTTGGCTCTAGAGCTATCGATGAGTATTAGAAAGGGTTCGCAGTGACTGAGATTCTTTTACATTCAAAGGTGAGATGAAGATGGGTTCCACGAATGCTTAGACCAGACCACAAGATTCATGTTTGAGACCCATAGAGGGTCTATTCTGTCACCGATGATTAAATGTGACGAAACTCGTGGACGTTCGCACACAAAAAGGCACTCACTGCAGTGGCACCACCTGGAATCACCAAAATAATAAAGAGTTTTTGTATGTCCGTCCTGCTGACCGATGGCTTGTGGGACTTCGGTCGTTCACTTACGTAATAAAACGAAACACCTGCTGCAGTCATTTTGATGTTATTTACTATATTGTAACCATTTTCGGTGACTCAAGGCCTCAAGATGTTATACTGAGCCGCCGAAACTGGTTGAAGTATACTAAATAATATCAAAATGACTGCTGCAGATGTTTCATTTTATTAAGTACAAAGATAAGAAATTCTAACGAGTCCCTTTGCTCGCAAAGTCATAAGGACAGTGCTGTGGGATACTGAGGTCATTCTCGTGGATGTAATCCCAAGAGATTAACCATTAATTCAAAAGTATAGGCGAATTATCTGAATAACTCAAGAAACGTTTCCGCTGCGTGCAGTCTCACTAGAATTGCTACTTAGCCTGCAGTTGCCATGTGTGCACCGGAGTCTATCCCCGTCTTCTCGTAGTTGAAGCGTCTATTGCTCCATCAGGTGCTGCTGAGGAGCATCACTGCACTCTCACTGCTCAGATTACACGCTGAGTCTCTCCTCTCTGCTGCTACTACTACTACTACTACTACTACTAGCGCTGTTACTTCCTTTCTATCTGCCCCTCTTTGAGCTTTTATTTCGTTCTACATTGATTCTCGGTGCACACGGCCCTCTGCGATATCTGTCGGGAACATCTCTTGGAAGCATTCCACGACATGTGATCATTATAAATTGTACTTGAGCGTCTTCCATTACGCCCATTTGAAAGTTCCCTATCATCCTACCACTGCTCGCGAGGTGTCGATTGTACTGCTTGCAAGCCTGTTTCACCAGCCTCTTAAGACGATAATAGCGTCCAGCTGCTTTAAGACGCAATATCTGCGCCCGATATCCTGTTTAACTTCCCTCTTTCACACTCTCGGCCATCTTGCATATGAACCCCGGTTCACTTCTTGCATTATGATGTGATCTGTAATTACAATTAATATTTCCTGATTTGACATAATCCAAATTTTTAACGTTTCCTGCGATCATGGTATTTATTTTCAAAGGTGCATTAATGTGTACTATCCAAAGTGCAGTTAATAATAACCAAAAAAGCTTTACATCAACTTGCCTTTACACTCTAACAGACAGAAAATGTCTTATCCTATTCACAAAGTTGTTAATCCATTGGACTTCATTCTATACATCAAAGAAAACGTATTATTGTAGTTACAAAGTTTTGACATCCATTTTACTACGTTCTGTACTTGAAAGAAACCATCTTAACGTCTGTTTCTAGTTACCACTCGGCCATGCGTGTTTCTCAGATTTCTTTCACGAATGACAAGTTCCTGATCTCCCTCTTTACTATTGGTAAGGGTATTGTACACACATCAAAAACAGTTTTGCATCACCTTGGTTCTGAGTGTTATGGAACATGTACACAAAATTGGAATAGAGAACAATATAAACATCATTTCCACCCTTTATATCGCTCATGAAACCTTACATGGCATGTTGTACCGACATACAGCCAGACCTTCAGAGAAGGTGGTCCAGATTGCTGTAGATACCGGTACCTCTAATACCCTGTAGCACGTCCTCTTGCATTGATGCAAGCCTGTATTCATCGTGGCATACTATCTACAAGTTCATCAAGGCGCTGTTGGTCCAGATTCTCACACTCATCAATGGCGATTCGGCGTAGATCCCTCAGAGTGGTTGGTGGGTGTCGTCCATAAACAGCCCTTTTCAATCTATCTCAGGCATGTTCGATACGGTTCATGTCTGGAGAACATGCTGGTTACTAGTCGAGTGATGTCGTTATCCCGAAGGAAGTCATTCACAAGATGTGCACGATGGGGGCGCGAATTGTCGTCCATGAAGACGATTGCCTCTCCAATATGCTGCCGATATGGTTGCACTATCGGCCGGAGGATGGTATTCACGTATCGTTCAGCCTGACCGGGTGGCCTCCAAACACGTCTTCGACGATTGTCTGGTCGAAGGCATGTTGGACCCATCTCTACCGCGCTGCATGCATTCGTGGTTGCAAAGATGGACCTCGCTATGGACGTCGGGAGTGAAGTTGCGCATCATGCTGCTTATTGCGCACATTTTGAGCTGCAATACGACGTCCTGTGGCTGCACGAAAACCATTATTCAACATGTTGGCCTTGCTATCAGGGTTCCTAAGAGCCATAATCCATAGGTAGCGGTCGTCCACTGCTGTAGCAGCCCTTGGGCGGCCTAAGCGAGGGTTGTCATCGACAGTTCCTGTCTCTCTGTATCTCCTCCATGTCCGAACAACATCGCTTTGGTTCACTCCGAGACGCCTGGAGACTTCTCTTGTTGAGAGCCCTTCCTGGCACAAAGTAACAAAGCGGACGCGATCTAAACGTAGTATTCACTGTCTAGGCACGGTTGAACTACGGGCAACACGAGCAGTGTACCTCCTTCCTGGTGGAATGACTGGAACTGATCAGCTGTCGGACCCCCTCCGTCTAATAGGCGCTGCTCTTGCATGATTTCTCTGAACAAAAGGACTGCGTCTGTGATACAATATCCACAGTCAACGTCTGTGTTCAGGAGTTCTGGGAACCGGAGTGATGCAAAACTTTTATTGTTGTGTGCATTTATTTCAGGCGTCTGAACTATTTTCGTCTTGACTCAAATAGAGCAGCAGTAATTCGCATCAAAAAAGTTGTCGTAACAGCATGAAAATACAATATCACAAATAATGAAAGTTATCCTCATATATGGAGCAATGGAATAATTTTGCATCTCCTTTTCCGTTCTAATTCCAGTTGTTATTTCCCTATGAATTATCAATGACTTTTAATCGTTATCAGCTACTCGCAGGCCGGCTAAGTCGAATGTGATATGTTTTAAAGGTAATCCAAATTGTATTTCTGAGCTACCGATTTTTGTTTCCTTTTCGTCACATTTTGGTATTACGTCTCTCCTGGTCTAGTTCATTTTTATTACGTTGTCTGATTGTATACACGCGTGTGATGTATAACCTTCACAGTTTTTCTGAAATTTGGGTATACCTAGTCCATTTCATTTGCTGGATACGTGCTACACAAAACAGTCATTTCTTCCTTTTAAGTGTTACATACAAGCATTTATTAACGCGTAAACTGGTCCATAAACTTATTTCTAATGCAATCATTTTCTTGGCACAGATACTAGGTATGTGCTTGTCTTGTAACAATTTGACTTCACACTCTCCCTGATTGTGCGTTGAAATCAACCAAAATGTTTGTTTACATATGCTCCTTTCACTGTCCATTTGTTTAAATTTTATTGATCAAATGATAAATTAACGTACTGTTTGTCAGCTCTTTCTACCACCAAATAATCCTTCTCTGGTTGTTTGTAAACGTATTCATCTGTACCAGAAGTTAATTTAATTGGAACTGGGAACATGTAGTACAAATTAAAATACTTGTTTTCAGTGAGTGGAATAGTAATCACATAGCCTAATATTTCACTATTTACAAATACATCGAGAGCCATAATTTTTTATACTGTATATCCATACTCTTTTGCTAGAGATATTGGATATTTTACTTCTCGTAACTAATTTTGAATTAGCCGTAGAAAAATGACAACATGTACAGGATTTACAATGTGAGGGTCAAGAATGTCCTTTTGAGCGTAATTATCACACTTACTAATTACTCATATCCCATACTTACTTCATTAAATAAAATCTGTAATTGCAAAAGTTGTTAATTGATTGTCATGAATGTGGCAATCCTCTTGAGCTTATAGTCTGTAGTCCTCAGAGAATATGGAATAAACGGTTATAAGTTTTTCATTTCGATTTTAAGCAATTGCTCGTTGGTTGCGATTGAATCCATCGTTTTATTCAGACCTGACACTGTGGCTTTTACTACGACTACGTGTTCTTTTTACAGCTTCAGCAATTGTTTTCAGCTTGGCCGCATACTATTGATGTACGTTTTGAAACAACAAGCCTCTGCCTCCGAATAAAACTTTACTAATTTCCCATACAAAGTTAAGAATTACTCTCTTTTGTCTTCTTACTGGTCGTGTTAATTTATTTGTGAGAGATTTGGTCCCTTGCACTCATTCTACATTCTGAGTAGACCCTTTAACCAGCATATTACATTCTACTTGGCTAATTTTAGTTGCTCCAATCTCTGTTTACATTGTTCATTGAGTATTACAGAGTGAAATTTTTCATCTAGCGTCCTCAGATTCACATAGGTTACCAACGTCCACGTCGTACTGATTCTCTCGACGTCGCCTTTATCGTGGTGGTACATCCCTGGTGATGTGTTTATCCTATTAATATCCACGATACCATCCATCTCTCCATACCTGGGCCAACTGTTGGTCCACCAACCGCCGGTGATAATCGGAATCCCCATCATTGTGGTTGATGGCATAATGATGCGTCTGTAAGTGAAATCCTGATCTTATATTTCTGACTTCATCTTAATACTAAGATTTCATTCTATTTGCATGTATTTGCCATTCTTGCCTCCTATTTGTCTTCCTTATGACATTATGAATTGTTTCTTATAGGCCTGTGAGCTGCGAATTCAACTTCTTTGATATACCACGTGTTACTGTCTTATCATGCAGTAACGCACTGTGTCCTACCTGACATGTTCTCTGATACTCCATCTTTTGTTAATGAAGTTTGCTCACTTCTTTGGCGGGTCATGGCCCATCGAACATAGGCCGGTGTGAGGTGGAGCGTACACCATTAAGTTAAGTAGTGGTTTTGACTTTGTACATATGTACTGTTCGTGTTTTCCTTCTTTCGTTTATAAATGTATAGCTATGGTGTTCTTTTAATCATTGACAAAGGTCTTCTTAGGCACTTGTGGGTTTTATTGTTCTGAAGAAGGTGTAGTTATCTACGCCGAAACATAGGTTAATACTAGGTGCTTTTTTCGCAATCGAGGCGGGTTTCTATTTTTTTAATATATTAACCAACGATTGCTGACGCGCTGCGATGTTGAAGGTTCTTCCTAACCGTGTTTAATAGTCACATAACAACGGCGTAGTTGGTTATAACAGTAATTTCAACTGTACGCTCATTGAACTCTCAACGGCGTTCTGTCGAAAGGCTCTTCTTGTTGCTTGCCGTTAAACAAATTGCCATTCAACGGTGCATGTTAACAACGACAACAGGAATATTCGGGGAACATTACAAGAATGCCACGACACGTATCCAAAAGATGCAAACTTGCTGATCAAGTTGACAATCCACCATTTAACGGTGAACACACACACGCGAACATAGGCAGATTCAAACTATCAAACAGTGAGCGTCGCTCTACCAGAAAACAACCGGCACATACTAAAACCAAGAGTCTAGTCTGCGTGAGGCAGCTTCGAATACCACAGTTCCACAGACCAACGACCACAGTTTAAACCACTAAGTCCTGTTTAACGGGAGGGAGTACAATGCACAAGGAAGGGGCAATCTCACCACAAGAAGCCGGGAACTCGATAATACAAACGGCGCAACATCATGCCTCCAGGCAATCGCCTCATCGCTCTTCTGGATGAGCCGCAACACAAACCGCGACGAGGCGAGTCTTCCCACCTCAAAACAGCTCACCGTACGGTACAATCCCGCTCGTGAAACGCGGCCGTCCACGCGGGCCACCTACCACAAACTGCCAGTACGCTAGTACATCCTCTCTCTCCGAAAGCCGCCAGCCATCGCACGCTACGCACCGTGACCCCCTCTGGCGATGCTCCAGAGGAAGGAGAGCACGGCTCAAACTAATTCTACAGCTCCTTTTAGCTGTTCGCTGTCCGTTACTCTCGTGACGGCAACCCTGAACGATTTTGACAGCTCACCTACTGATTTCCCTAAGAGGCAATTGACTCACCTGAACATACGGCAAGCGCAGGTATCTGTAGTTCTTTCAACAGGGTAGTTCTCCCCTAAAATGTTTCTCACTTCCGGCCAATTACTTGTGTTTCCCTTCACTATCAAATTTCTCCAGCTTCCCCTTTATTTTAGACTTCACGTATTGAAATAATAATTTCGTTTCCTCGATTTTAACGACTTCAAAAGCGGGATTCTTATTTTAAATGAATTTTTGCAATTCTCTTTTGTTACCATCATATGTCTTCGGAACCAAAACTGATGCATCCTTAGAATTTACGTTAACGCTTCCACAACTGGCAAACGTCATTTTCTTACAATACAAGGGCCTATTCTACTGCTTTGCTGTTCCCGTTCTTCCTTTGGTCTGCTCGGCTCTGTTGGTCTGCTGCTACTTGTGTAGTCTGTCGGGCTCCCTGAATCTTGGGCGCTGCTCTTCGTGTAGTCTGCTGCGCTCTCCGGAAATTCGGGTGCTGCTACTCCTAAGGGCTTCTACTCGAGGTGAGACTCGGTGACGCAACTGCCATGTTTCAGTCTCCTGCATCCTATGTGTTGTTCACCACCCACCTTTCATTACCTAAAACAATTTGGTAACACCATCCCATACCAGGCACAAAATTTTTGTATCGCCTCGGGACAGTTTCTCTACATCATTTTTTTTTTCTTTTTGCTTCGTGGCGCAATTACTACGTTAACAGCAACATGGGTTTAGTTAGCTTGTTTGTCAACCTTTATAGCGGAGGTGATGCAAGCGACCACGCGGGATTAGCCGAGCGGTCTGAGGCGTTGCAGTCACGGACTGTGCGGCTAGTCTACTGTGCTATATTAAGAAAAGTTATTAAAAAATCCAGAAGTATGTGTATCATGTCTGAAATCAGCAACTCTGATAATAAAATTAAAACAATTTGGAATATTATTAAAAGAGAAACAGGTCAACCAAGAGCACAAGAAGACAGTATTAGAATCAAATTGAATTAAAACTTTACGAAAAAAAAGTCAGAAGTTGAAAATATTTTTAATAATCATTTTCTAAATGTTGTGGATATAGTAGGATCCAGGTGTTCATTAGAAGATGCGAGGCTGTTAATGGAAGAGGCCATACCTATGCAATTTGATACAATTGAAATCTCACCCACTTCTCCCTCTGAAATGAGGAAAATAATAAACTTGCTTAAAAGCAAAAACTCACATGGAATTGATGGCATTTCCAGCAAAATACTAAAAGCTTAATCTCAACAGATAAGTAAGATTCTCAGCCACCTGTGTAATAGCTCTCTGGAACAGGGCATTTTCCCTGATAGACTGAAATATGCTATTGTTATACCTTTGCATAAAAAAAGGGGATAGATCTGATGTCAACAATTACCGTCCAATCTCCCTTCTAACAGCTTTATCCAAAATTTTTGAGAAAGTTATATATTCAAGAGTAGCTTCACATATCTGTAAAAATGAAGTACTAACAAAATGTCAGTTTGGTTTCCAGAAAGGTTTTTCAACAGAAAATGCCATATATGCTTTCACCAATCAAATTTTGAATAATCTGAATAACCGAACACCACCCATTGGGATTTTTTGTGGTCTCTCAAAGGCTTTTGATTGTGTAAATCATGAAATTCTGCTACACAAGCTCAAGTATTGTGGCATGAGTGGGACAGTGCACAAATGGTTTAATTCGTACTTAACTGGAAGGGTGCAGAAAGTTGAAATAAGCAGTTTTCATAATATGCAAAGATCAGCACATTCCTCAAACTGGGGAACTATCAAGAATGGGGTTCCGCAAGGGTCGGTCTTGGGTCCTTTGTTGTTCTTAATATATATTAATGACTTGCCATTCTATATTCATGAAGAGGCAAAGTTAGTTCTCTTTGCTGATGATACCAGTATAGTAATCACACCTGACAAACAAGAATTAACTGATGAAATTGTCAATAATGTCTTTCAGAAAATTACTAAGTGATTGCCTGTAAACGGACTCTCACTGAATTTTGATAAGACACAGTACATACAGTTCCGTACAGTAAATGGTATGACGCCATTAATAAATATAGACCTTAATCAGAAGCATATAGCTAAGGTAGAATATTCAAAATTTTTAGGTGTGTCCATTGATGAGAGATTAAATTGGAAGAAACACTTTGATGATCTGCTGAAAAGTTTGAGTTCAGCTACTTATGCAATAAGGGTCATTGCAAATTTTGGTGATAAGCATCTTAGTAAATTTGCTTACTATGCCTATTTTCACTCATTGCTTGCATATGGCACCATATTTTGGGGTAATTCATCACTGAGGAATAAAGTATTTATTGCACAAAAGCGTGTAATCAGAATAATAGTTGGAGTCCACCCAAGATCATCCTGCAGACATTTATTTAAGGATCTAGAGATATTCACAGTAGCTTCTCAGTATATATACTCTCTTATGAAATTTGTTAATAGCAACCAAACCCAATTCAAAAGTAATAGCAGCGAGCATAACTACAATACTACGAGAAAGGATGATCTTCACTATTCAACATTGAATCTAACTTTGGCACAGAAAGGGGTGAATTATACTGCCACTAAAGTCTTTGGTCACTTACCAAATAGTATCAAAAGTCTGACAGATAACCAACAAGTATTTCAGAAGAAATTAAAAGAATTTCTGAATGACAACTCCTTCTACTCCATAGAAGAATTTTTAGATATAAATTAAGAAAAAAACGAAAAAAACAAACAAACAAAATTATTAAATAAAAAAAATTAAAAAAAAACAAAAATAAAAAAGTTGTTACATTAACTTAATTATGTTGTTAAATTAACTTCATTATGTCATGTATCGGAAAATTTGACTTGTTCCACATCATTAAGAAATATTGTATTCATGATCCATGAAACTAGTATTAATCTAATCTAATCTTTGCGGAGGTTAGAGTCCTCCCTCGTGCATGGGTCTGTGTGTTCGTCCTTAGAATAATTTAGGTTAAGTAGTGTGTAAGCTTAGGGACTGATCACCTTAGCAGTTAAGTCCCATAACATTTCACACACATTTGAACATTCTGAACGTTTGATGCAAGCCGTCGCTTGCTTTAATCATAAATAGATGTCTGGGTGACGCTAAATGTTATTATTTTTGCATAAGAGAAGTATTACATTCTCAATAACCTTCGTATCGTGAGCTACACATTGATCAGTTGCCACAGGAGATCTTATCCTCTAATAATAATATTAAAACATCCAAAAATTGTAAGGGCAAACATATAAGGAACAATACACTAAATGACTACTGTTTAGGTTCTTTAAATGACTTACACATATAAATAAATATTGATGCCATCCCCATGCGCCATAGATTTCGAGGGAGGGATGGCGGAAGTCGCAAGTTTTCATTCTCCTACCGAGCAGCTTCCTAATTTCCTTCTCCCGATGCGACAAGGACTTGAATTCTTAAATTCAGTATTTCGGAAACAAAGTCAGCACGAAGAGAGAATAGCGGCCGCTGCCACGCCGGCATTGTTGTACACCACTGGGGAGAAAAGGTAAAACAATAATTACTTCAGATCCATATTATCTCTTTCCCAACCACTAAATCTGGCGACCTAAAGTAAGACGTGCCGTCGGGAGAGAGAGCTAGCACATTTGTAATAATTTAAAATAATTATAGTAGACAACTCTATAAATTTTGTATTGTACTACTTGTTGTCTTTCTTTGTCTCATGAATGGGATACTATGTTATCGCAACAAGGATGGAAATCGCACGATGTGCAAATAAATGGATATAATCAATTGGACGTTTAATTCCTGAAAGAGCTAGACGAAAAGGTTGAAAAATTCACGATCCATTGCGTGCATGACTGTGCTTAGTAGTTTCCTTGCCAACAGTGATCGTAGTACCTTTCCTAACCCACTCCCGAACTGAAGCAATCTAGTAAAGTATGTAGACATTTCGACAGAAAATTAATTTTATGGAGAGGAATGTATGCATACAATTTAGTTACTCCGACAATGTAGGTATATGCATATTAGTGAGGCACCACTGAACAAGTTTCGTAGTGGTATCTTCAGTATTACAAACAGAATATTTCATTTTCAAACGATTTCACTTCTTTTGTCATTTTTTTAAAATTATCAAAAAATGAGTACACACAATAGACACATTATTGTCATTCCAAAGCCGGACAGCCAGGCACAAGATGTCGCCGAAACGAACGTGACAACAAATGAAATCGAAACTGAAAGTGCCGGCCGCAGTGACGACGACCAACTACATTTTTCATTTAACATGGACACAGATGATAGTAATATTATCATTCGAAATCTTACAATGATGACAGCAGAGGAAACAGGGTCTCAGTTTTTTCCAGGGACTACTTTTTACACATGTTGAAAATCTAATGCGTCACATTGCGGGCTTATTATACACTCCTGGAAATGGAAAAAAGAACACATTGACACCGGTGTGTCAGACCCACCATACTTGCTCCGGACACTGCGAGAGGGCTGTACAAGCAATGATCACACGCACGGCACAGCGGACACACCAGGAACCGCGGTGTTGGCCGTCGAATGGCGCTAGCTGCGCAGCATTTGTGCACCGTCGCCGTCAGTGTCAGCCAGTTTGCCGTGGCATACGGAGCTCCATCGCAGTCTTTAACACTGGTAGCATGCCGCGACAGAGTGGACGTGAACCGTATGTGCAGTTGACGGACTTTGAGCAAGGGCGTATAGTGGGCATGCGGGAGGCCGGGTGGACGTACCGCCGAATTGCTCAACACGTGGGGCGTGAGGTCTCCACAGTACATCGATGTTGTCGCCAGTGGTCGGCGGAAGGTGCACGTGCCCGTCGACCTGGGAACGGACCGCAGCGACGCACGGATGCACGCCAAGACCGTAGGATCCTACGCAGTGCCGTAGGGGACCGCACCGCCACTTCCCAGCAAATTAGGGACACTGTTGCTCCTGGGGTATCGGCGAGGACCATTCGCAACCGTCTCCATGAAGCTGGGCTACGGTCCCGCACACCGTTAGGCCGTCTTCCGCTCACGCCCCAACATCGTGCAGCCCGCCTCCAGTGGTGTCGCGACAGGCGTGAATGGAGGGACGAATGGAGACGTGTCGTCTTCAGCGATGAGAGTCGCTTCTGCCTTGGTGCCAATGATGGTCGTATGCGTGTTTGGCGCCGTGCAGGTGAGCGCCACAATCAGGACTGCATACGACCGAGGCACACAGGGCCAACACCCGGCATCATGGTTTGGGGAGCGATCTCCTACACTGGCCGTACACCACTGGTGATCGTCGAGGGGACGCTGAATAGTGCACGGTACATCCAAACCGTCATCGAACCCATCGTTCTACCATTCCTAGACCGGCAAGGGAACTTGCTGTTCCAACAGGACAATGCACGTCCGCATGTATCCCGTGCCACCCAACGTGCTCTAGAAGGTGTAAGTCAACTACCCTGGCCAGCAAGATCTCCGGATCTGTCCCCCATTGAGCATGTTTGGGACTGGATGAAGCGTCGTCTCACGCGGTCTGCACGTCCAGCACGAACGCTGGTCCACCTGAGGCGCCAGGTGGAAATGGCATGGCAAGCCGTTCCACAGGACTACATCCAGCATCTCTACGATCGTCTCCATGGGAGAATAGCAGCCTGCATTGCTGCGAAAGGTGGATATACACTGTACTAGTGCCGACATTGTGCATGCTCTGTTGCCTGTGTCTATGTGCCTGTGGTTCTGTCAGTGTGATCATGTGATGTATCTGACCCCAGGAATTTGTCAACAAAGTTTCCCCTTCCTGGGACAATGAATTCACGGTGTTCTTATTTCAATTTCCAGGATTGTATCATTCTTTACCGGCCGCACTTACGCCTAAGGCAAACGTGATTGGACAGGGTACACTGCACACACAGTAAACCCGATCACAACGCAAATGTTACAACAGTTATTTAAACAATGCTTCAATAATTTCAACAACGACTTTAGGGAAGAGCGAAAACAAATGCTCAAATGAAGTATTGACGAAAAATTTAATTAGTTTTCAAAACAACAGACAGATACACAAAGGGAATTACTTGAACAGCAAAGCAGACTCTTGATGCTTTCAAAACCGAAATAATGCAACAGTTCAATGACTTCGCAAAATATTTGCGTTCTGATCTTTCAAATGAATTGCCAACAATTCATTGCAAGTATGGGGCAAGATCTAAAATCACAATTGCTCAGTGATTTGTCATAAGATATAGATAATTTAAGTCAAAAAGTGTCGTCAGTGGGAAATAGACAAGAACAGTTCGCTGAAAAGGAGAAAGAGGTATCTGAGGCTCAGACGAAAATGCAGTAAGAGCAGTCGCTACTGTACCAGACTGTAAACACACTCACCAATGTAGTATCCTCAACGCCACAGTAGTATCCTTATCGCCACCATAGTCTTGTACCGTAAGGATGCAAGGGAAAGGATATTGTCATGTGGGGCCAGTATCCTATTCCTACAACACAAATGCACAGTGGATTAATATGGTTCTTTACTTACATGAACTTCAAGTACAAGTTCATCGTATTAGTCCTCTTGCAGACAATACCGGTAATCTTGCTATTACAAACTTACGAGGCCTGTTCAGAAAGTAAGCTCCGATTGATTGCCAAATTGAAACCACAGTGAACATCAGAAATGTTTTACTTGTAACAATTAGCTACACCTTTCAGCTACTTCTCTACGTAGTCGCCGTTCTGACTTAAACTTTTGTCATAGCGTTGTACCAACTTTTCAATAGCCTCATCATAGAAGGCAGCCGCCAGTGCTTTCCGCCAATTCTCCACGCTGGCCTACACCTCGTTGTCTGTGTCAAAATGTTGTCTTCAAAGACAGCGGTTCATGTGACCAGAGATGAAACTCAGGGGGAGACAATTGCGGACTGTATTGTGGGTAATCTCACATTTCCGTTTGAAAACGATGCAGGAGCATCTTCATTGCCCCTGCAGAATGCGGTTGAGAATTGTCTTGAAGAAGAAACAGCACGACAGTTATGTAATGTTAGCTGCATAGCTTCAGACGAAATTTCTCACCAGGCCCTCGTACTTGGCGGCAGACACTGTTTTCTAGACATCTTTACGCACTCACTGCGAGCTCAGAAATGAGAAGAGCGACGTGATGCTAACTGGGGCTATACTAGAGACACTACCCAACACATCTGTGCAAAGCTTTATCGGATTTTCATAGTCGTTTCCATTTCGCGACCGATCGGAGCTTACTTTCTGAACGCCCCTCGTATGTTCTCTTTGCCAGTCCCGCTGTAGTCTCTAATCTGGTCGCTATGTACTCTCATAACTTGTGACCCGCTCTCCGAGTGTACTAACAGAAGCCAAACTAGAAGAGTCAGTGAGTCTTTGCCCCCTGTCAGCAGCAGCGGCCTGAATATCTACTGATGAGAGGGCATTGGCGGATGTTGCTTGTCGGTGTGTCTCTGGCCCCTCTCGTGATACGGGGGTATGATCCAGCGCCTACTAATTAGTCTTCACTTCATCTTTGCCGACTGGTGTGCTGGCGACAGCTTACACCAGCACATTCTCCTCCCCCCCCCCCCTCCCAAACGGCGCTCCATTGCCATGCAGGGAGCATGCAAATGACAACGAATGCGGCATGGGGGGGGGGGGGGGGGAGAAAGGAGGCAGGAGGTGGGCTTACAGATGAGATGTGACTGTGGGGGAACGGTGTACTCCCGGCCTTACCCCGCCATCTGTCTGGCAAGGCAGCAGGAATGTCCTCTGGAAAACTGTTGCCAGGGCACACGTCCATTCCTGAGGGCATGTCTTGGGGCGATAACGTCGACAATGACGGCGATGGTGGGTCCAGGTCCATCGGGTCAAAAAACGGTGACAGTGGTGCGAGGGCGCATCGTCCATCTGCTCATCCTGGGATGACCTGGTGGCACCAGCGGGCGGCTGCAAAGGCTGCGAGGTCCAGTGAGCCCATGAATATGGAGGAAGAAAAGCAGCAGAATCATGGGGAAAATGGCATGCACGAATTTGGTTCTGGTCGCGGCGCTGCAATCCATCGGGACCTACAACCAAATACATAAAAGGGCCAATGGTTCGAAATCACGTGAAGTGAACTGTCGTCCATTGTCCGACGTGAGTTCTTCTGACAAATCTTCGATGCAAAATATGGAGGACAACGCTTGGATGCATTTACGTGATGCGGTAAAATCCATAGGCACCGTAGATGGGAACTTGCTAATAGAGTCTACCACCATGAGCCAACGAATGTGCTAAAATGGTCTTGCAAAGTCTATGTGACCTCATTGCCATGGAGATTGAATGTTAGGCCAAGCTGAGAATGTCTATGGCGCACCTGATTGGTTTTTCGCGCATGCGCTATACTGTGACGTCATCTGTTCAATATGGGCGCCCATGTCCTGCCAAGTACAGTGGCGACGCGCTAACTGTTTAGCGCGAAGAATTCCCCGTCCTCTGTGGAGCAATCTCAACACATCCTTTTGCAACACTTTGGGAAGAAGCAGATACGATCGTCCACTGTGATTTTGAAATAGAATCACACCCTGTTGAACTGAAAAGCTATGCCGACGTGCGCACAACTGTGTTCTGAATACTGTTCATTTAGCGAGACCTAGACGTGCGAATGTAATGCAACAAAATCTTGAGATCTGGGTCTGCTTTCGTGGCCTGTGCAATGGAAAAGATTCCAGCAATTCAGAGTCCCGCGCATCTATTTGGTAATAAGATGCGGCAGATGCATCAAAATCAGAGTCTGGAACAATAGGAAGGCGAGATAGGGAGTCTGCATTGACATGCTTTGCCGCAGGGCTATACACAATTTCATACGGATACCGCGAAAGCAAGGAAGCCCAACATTGCAATTTTTGAGCAGTGTGTTTAGGAACCGGCTTTGAAGGATGAAACAATGACTGCAAAGGCTTGTGATCCGTCACTAAAAGGAACTTGCGACCATACAAATAGTGACGAAATTTGGTCACACAATACACGATAGTGAGAGTCTCTTTTTTATTTCAGAGTAATTGCACTGAGTTTGAGTTAACAACTTTGAGGCAAAAGCAATAGGTCTGTCTTGTGCACCAATTCTGTGGAAAATTACAGGGCCGATTCCGTAAGAAGAAGCGTCTGCTTGCAAAACTACAGACTTGACAGGGTCAAATTGCACTAAACATCTGTGACTGAGCAAGGCATTTTTGAGTTTCTGAAATGCGCTGTGATACTCTTTGTTCCACACAACAGGTACATTTTAGGGACGTAAACGATGAAATGGAGCCGCGATCTGAGCGACATTTGGTATTAATCGAATGTAGTATGTCATCTTGTCTAGTACTGACGGCAGTTCAGAGACTTTGTGAGGAACAAGTAGGTCACGGGTTGCAAGCAAATGAGATTGGTGGGGTCGCACTCACTGACACATGACCCAAATACTGTAGTTTAGTTTGAGAAAAGTCACACTTTTCGCGACGGCACTTGAGCCCTGCTTCTGACAACTCTCGAAAAAAAGTACGTAAATTGGAAATGTCTTCCTGTGGTGTAAGATCTGAGATGACAATATCGTCAAGGTAGTGTTCAGAGCCATTTGAACCATCTGAACTATGGGACTTAACTTCTGAGGTCATCAGTCCTCTAGAACTTAGAACTACTTAAACCTAACTAACCTAAGGACATCACACACACCTATGCCCGAGGCAGGATTCGAACCTGCGACCGTAGCGGTCGCGCGTTTCCAGATTGTAGCGCCTAGAACTGCTCGGCCACCCCGGCCGGTGAGCAATTACACCATTATCTTGAAATTCTTTCAATTCACTGGCTACTTTGTCTCTTAAAGCTACTGGAACTGGTCGGATCTGGAAAAACGTAGGTTGTGCATTGTCTTTCAATGTAACATGCGCTACAAAGTTATTAGCTTTCCTCATTCCTTCTGAAAATAGTCCAGGAAATCATTTGAACGAGCTACCTACATTGTCTTTTGGGTCAAAAGCAGATACTGAAAGTACATTGTCTTGGATGCTAAGTCCAAACAAATCAAAGGAATCTGAACCGAGCATGCTCTCACTATCTCTTCATTTCAACACTGTATAATTCACTGTTGTTATATTATACAGTGTTGAAATGAATTCACTGTGTCTCCCATAAGTCCAACCCCTCGTCCAAGTCGTGGGAGATGGGCAACGGCACAAAGTAGGGGACTGCCTATAGGGGCGATGTACAGCGGGGACTTCGTGTGCCCCAGGACCGCTACGGTAGCTGGGAAGGCCCTATGGGAACCCTGAAACGTGACGGCTAACGGGGCTCTGGTGAAGCTGCGATAGGCCTAGCAAGCCAGTAGTTGATAAATCAACTGCTTTTAAAAAGGGAACATGCCTCGGATCACGGAACGGATTTAAAGAAAACCGACCAAGCAATGGAAAAGGATTACGAGATGGTTTACGACTGGGCACCTTAAACGTAAGGACTCTAACTGGGAAGTCAGAAGAAATTGTAGAAATGATGGAAAGGAGGAAATTGGACATCTTGGGCCTTGCTGAGACTAGGTGGAGAGGAGTTGGTGAAAAACCACTAAGTAAAGGATATAAACTGTACTGGATAGGGAATGAGAGGGGAAGAAATGGAGTGGCAATAGTGGTCAGAGAAGGTCTGCAGGAGGAGGTGGAAGGTATCAATGATCGAATGATAAAAGCCAGAGTACGGGTGAAAGGAAAAAGCATTGAAATCATCCAAGCATATGCCCCACAGGTGGGGTGTACAAAAAAGGAGAAGGAGGAATTTGAAGATGACATGCAAAAGCAGCTAAATGGAGGAAATCAGATTATAATAGGGGACCTCAATGCACATGTTGGCACAGACAGGAAAGGATTCGAGGAGATAATGGGGCCAGAGGGCTGGGGGAACCGAAATAGAGAAGGAAAATTGTTGCTGGAATTCTGCAAGAGGAATGGGCTGGGGATCGCAAATTCCTGGTACAAGAAGAGAAGTAGCCACAAAAAACTTGGTACAGTGGAGACTGGTCCCAAACTTCAGTAGTAGACTATGTACTAGTGGATAGGCAGATGATGAGCAGCCTCACAGATGTTAAGGTCATTCCATCTGAGGCCTTAGACAGTGACCATCGGCTGTTGGTAGCCACCCTGAGAGAGAAAAAAAATTGGAGGGCAACAGATATACAGGAGAAAAGGTTGAAGACATGGATGCTGAAAGAGGATGAACGGAGGACCCAGTACCAGACACTGATCAGGAAGAAGCTGCCAAAGGAAGATCAGAGAACAGTGGAAGAAGAATGGGGAGATTTTAAGAGGGCTCTAGTTGAGGCAGCTGAGACTGTGTGCGGAAGAACTAGCACAAAGAGGAGAAGTAAGGAAACCCCATGGTGGAACAACATATGTAAAGAGGCAGTACTTCGAAAGAACAAAGCCTTCAGAGAATGGTTCCAGACCCGAACAGAGGAAGCTAGGGTAAAATATAAGGAAAGCAAGAAAGAGGCACAGACCATAGTAAGGGCGGAGAAGAAGAAGTGGATGGAAAAATGGACAAGAATGTTAGAAGAGGACAGTGAAGGGAACAAAAAAGTACTTTACACCATGGTAAGAAATAAGAGGAACGACAGAAGCGAGTGCCTGAGGATCATGGATAATAATGGAAGAGTTGTGGAAGAAATGCATGAGCTCAAAAAGATTTGGAAGGAGTACTTTGAAGATCTGTTGAATGCCGCCAAGCGGGTAACTAACAGCGATGGAGAGCCTAAGGCAGCAGACGATTATAATAGTGGGGAAATTGATGATCTAACTTGGAATGAAGTGGAAGAAGCCATAAAGAGGATGAAAGGGGGCAAGGCACCAGGTTGGGACGAAGTAACAGTGGATATCATACGAGCAGCAGGAGAAGTAGGAACCCAGTGGCTATACAGAGTGCTGAGGGTGGTGTGGAAGGAGAACAGAATTCCTGAGGATTGGAAGAAAGGAATTATAGTCCCTATCTTCAAGAAAGGGGATAAAAGGAGATGTGAGAACTACAGAGGAATCACCCTGCTAAGCCACTGTGGAAAAATCTATGAAAAGATCCTGGAGAAGAGAATAAGAAGCAGTATTGAAAGTAGACTGCAAGAGGAGCAGTATGGTTTCAGACCGGGAAGATCATCAACGGACCTCATATTTGCGGTAAGGCAACTGCAGGAAAGGCACTATGAGTACGGGAAGGACTTAATCATGGCCTTTTTAGATATTGAGAAGGCGTATGACAGTATCTGTAGGGACAAGCTCTGAGATATGCTGAACGCAAAAGGAATAGATGAAGAGATAACACGAAAAGTCAGAAAAATGTATGAGGGAAGTGAGAGTTGTGTGAAAGTGGGGAGGGAACGTACTGCATGGTTCAAGCTGGAAAATGAGCTGCGACAGGGAAGTGCACTTTCGCCTTTATTGTTTATTATTGTTATGGATGAAATCCTACAGCAAGTATCAGATGCAATTGGAGATCATAAAATGAAAGCAGTGCTTTTTGCCGATGACCTGATGTTATGGGGAAATTGCGAGAAGGAGGTACAAGCAGTTAGATGTATGAGAGGCAACGGGCAGCACAATATGGAATGCATTTCTCTGCAAAGAAAAGTGAAATAATTGTCACATCAAGGAAGAAGAACAGGCCAAATGTGGATATAACTTGTGGAGGGGAAAAACTACAAGTGGTAGAGAACTTCAAGTACCTGGGAAGCATGATTGAAAGTAAGGGGGGAAACGCAATGGAAATAAATGAAAGGTGCAGAAAAGCAGGGCAGTTCTACAAATGCATTAGGGGACTTATTTGGAGCAAGGAGGTGCCACAGAAATCCAAGGGAATTATATACCGAACCTACTTTGTCCCCATTGGCATACGGAAGTGAGACATGGGTAATGTACAAAAGCGACAAAAGTAGAATACAGGCTAGTGAAATGAAGTTCCAGAGGAGCAGGTTGAGTGTAACAAGACGAGACAGATTGCGAAATGTGTATGGGAGGGAAAGACTAAAGGAGGAACCAGTACAGGACAGGATAGAAAAATCAAGACTGCAGTGGTATGGACACATGAAGAGAATGGATGAGGAAAGAATTCCAAAGAGGATGTTTGACCTGCAACTGGAGGGGAAGAGGCCCAGAGGAAGACCAAGGGATAGATGGGTGAAGGGAGTGAAGGAATGTGTGACGAGAAGAGGAGAGAACTGGACGAAGGTGGAAGAGGGGGAATGGTGGAAAGACAGAACACGATGGAGAGGCTTGTGTTCCCGACAGACCCAGCCAGTGGCT
Organism: Schistocerca piceifrons; assembly: GCF_021461385.2. Taxonomy (NCBI): domain Eukaryota; kingdom Metazoa; phylum Arthropoda; class Insecta; order Orthoptera; family Acrididae; genus Schistocerca; species Schistocerca piceifrons. The sequence goes on from NC_060141.1 coordinate 291,736,423, forward strand.
GGAAACTGTCCAAGATGATGATGATGATAATTCACTGTCTTAACGTGTGATTTGTAAGTGGAATTTCCTGTACATTGTAAGCATTAAAGTGCTTACTAGATATAGAATGGCGCGGTGAGCCTAACTGTTCGTACATGGCACGATTAAGCAAAGTTACTGAGGCACCTGCGTCAAACTGGAAGTTCACAAGACGGCCAGCAATTCGTAATGAGACAAATAGTGCGAGAAGGAGTTTTTCCACACGAGCAACACGTTGCCCTACGTGATAGACAATCATGTCTTTTATGGCGAGCAAAACTTCTAGGGCAAGACTGTACTAAATCCACAGGCTCATTTACATGTCTACGTGGCTGTCCGCGCGGCTGTGCCCGCGCTCGTTGTTGCGGCTGCTTGGGGCGGTCGCGAGCAAGGGGCGACTCAACCAGACAAATCGGGGCCTGCTCAAACTTACCGGCCGCTATGGCATCCGAATTATATTGCTCTAAGACCTGAAATACTTGGGAAAATGATGGATCAGTGTACTTTAAGATCTGTTCCCGTATTCTAATATTTGTGACATTGAATGTTATTGCGTCACGGATCGTTAAATCACTGTAAAAGTTGCCACAATTGTACTTAAATTTACACTTCCTAGTCATGCCTATTAATTCTGTGTACCACTGGCGGTACGTCTGTTCCGGCTTTTCTGCAAGCGAAATAACTGATATCCAGCTGCCGCTACTTTGACTTGCTGGTCATAGTGTTTACTTAATGCTGCGATTACTTGATCATAGCTGAGTTCGTCGGGAGACACGGGGACCCCGCAATCGAAAGTAAGTATTGCTACTTTACAATATTTACAACACGATGAACTTGACAATGTGCTTGGATCTTGGAACTGAATCAGGTATTCGAGCCATTCCTCTTCTGTGACCTTAAACTGCCGGAACTTTGGTATGCTGGTCGGCGGCATTTGGGCTGGTTGATTGGTCAGTTGTGGTTGTGCGGCCGACGCAGCCCACGCAGCCAGTAGTTGTTGTATCGTCGGCAGCAGAGTTGCGATTTATTGGTTCTGAAACTGAAAAACTTGTGTTATATTCATCACATTGGCTGTCTCCAGCTGAGGCGCGGGGGCAGGGGGTGGAGGGGGCGAGGTAGCCATGGTTTACACAACTACATTATAGCAAAAGAGCAAACAAAGAGTCTGAATGAGGAAATTTCATTTGTTCTGCGGCCCCGCTCCATTATATGGAAGAATACAATAACAAATTAGCAGATTAACACTTGAACACGAGCACCCTCCAAGCTAAAACACAAGAGAAGCAAGCAAAATCTTAGGCCAAGTTGATTATCTTCGATCGCCACTGAATTATCCTCATTGCTTCTGTGGTATCCTCGTCGCCACTGTAGAGTCTTGTACTGTTAGGATGGAAGGTAGAGGATGTTATGGGTGGCCAGTATCCTCTTTCCACAATAGAAATGCACATGTGGATTAATATGGTTCTTTACTTAACATGAACTTGAAGTATTTACTTATCTTGAATAGAGTCCATGTGTTGTGGTACAAGTTCATCAGTATTAGTCCTCTTACAGACAGTATCAGTAATCTTGCTATTACAAACTTTAGTTCTCTCTGCCAGACCGGCTGTAGTCACTAATCTGGTCATTTTGATCTGTTGTAACCTGTGACCCGCTCTCCAAGTGGACTAACAGGCGCCAAAGTGGAAGAGTCAGTGAGTCAGGCCCTCTGGCCAGCAGCGGCGGCCTAAATACTTGCTGTTGTGAGTGCGTTGGCGGCATGTTGGGGTCGGCGTGTGTCTCGCCTCTCTCGTGATAGGCACGCTTGATCCAGCGCCTACTAATCGATCTTTGCTTCATCTTTACTGACTGGTGTGCTAGCAACAGCTTATGCCAGCACAACCAGTACCATTGACGAGTTGCGAACAGCGTACAAAGGTCTACTTGAACAGGTGCAAGACCTGTCATTGCAATTAAGCAGTATAAGTTTACATACTCTGTTCATGAGAAAGGAGCAATACAGGATAGATAAATACATTAAGGAAATAAAGAATAGAGCTGAGGCTGGTATCCTAGACCAAGGGGCAGTACTCTGGTGCTGGAAGTAGTCCAGGAACACAAGTATTATGTATATGTGATAGAGGAAGCAATGATGGTACAGAAGGCAGAACCAACAGCTGAAATAGATCAAAGGTTGAAAACAATGGAGGAAAAATCGCTGACTAACATCATCATCAAAAAAAAAAAAAAAAAAAAAAAAAAAAAAAAAAAAAAAAAAAAAAAAAAAAAAAAAAAAAGCTCTGAGCACTATGGGAGTTAACATAGGTCATCAGTCCCCTAGAACGTAGAACTACTTAAACCTAACTAACCTAAGGACATCACATACATCCATGCCCAAGGCAGGATTCGAACTTGCGACCGTAGCGGTCGCGCGGTTCCAGACTGAAGCGCCTAGAACCGCTCGGCCAGTTAACATAATCGGTAACATTGAAAAGGAAAGAGAACATTCAACCCCAAGCTATCAGGTATCAACAGAAAGGATAGATAATCCTAACATCTTTCCACACTTGAACTCTAACCTGTCAGGTGAAATAGATCGCAACTATGAGATGCAGCAAGCGCTGCCGACTTCCATCCCTGTTGCGCATAGGTATTCGGAATACGACCGCCACGCCGGCAGAGGACAGTCTGCATGCCTTTCTACTTTGCTTGAAGATGAGGGCTTATTATGCCATAGGCAGTTTCCTATTTTTTCTTCAGAAGGTAAGCAAGAAACCCAGTCGTGTTCGTAAGGGCCTTTCGGAATGTTTTCCGAAGGAATTGTATTGAAGCATAGAACATATCCTTTTTGGTAGGTTGTGCACAGGATAATGTATTGCAATGGGTCATTGACAGGGCAAAAAATGTCACACCTGCGAACAGTTTGAAAAGACATTCCTAGATGAGTTCTGGTCCACTGCAGTACAAGGCACGAACCATTTAACCCTGCGCCATTCAGCAGTAAACAAGGAGGGCTCAGAAGATACTTCGAGAAGCATCTAAATTAAACTCTTCACTGAAGAAACCTGACATCGCACGTAGTTGCTCTAAAAATTTTGAAACACTGACTACCGTCTAACATAAGTGAGGAATTAATACCACTCCTGAGCAAGTAACAGAGATTTTCCTCTCAGTTCTCGCTTCCATTCATAACGGGTGGCAGGGACAAAGAATCTAGTGAAATTTTTTTAAGTGCTTTATCTGAATGCTACCTTGAGCAGTTAAACAGAGAACCGATTCGTGGCGATAACATATTAGACCTTCTGGTGACAAACAGACGCGAACTATTTGAAACAGTTAACGCAGAACAGGGAATCAGCGATCATAAAGCGGTTACTGCATCGATGATTTCAGCCGTAAATAGAAATATTAAAAAACGTAGGAAGATTTTTCTGTTTAGCAAAAGTGACAAAAAGCAGATTACAGAGTACCTGACGACTCAACACAAAAGTTTTGTCTCAAGTACAGATAGCGTTGAGGATCACTGGACAAAGTTCAAAACCACCGTACAATATGCGTTGGATGAGTATGTGCCAAGCAAGATCGTAAGAGATGGAAAAGAGCCACCGTGGTACAACAACCGAGTTAGGAAACTGCTGCGGAAGCAAAGGGAACTTCACAGCAAACATAAACATAGCCAAACCCTTGCAAACAAACGAAAATCACGCGAAGCGAAATGTAGTGTGAGGAGGGCTATGCGAGAGGCGTTCAATGAATTCGAAAGTAAAGTTCTATGTACTGACTTGGCAGAAAATCCTAAGAAATTTTGGTCTTATGTCAAAGCGGTACGTGGATGAAAACAAAATGTCCAGAGACTCTGTGACCAAAATGGTACTGAAACAGAGGATGACACACTAAAGGCCGAAATACTAAATGTCTTTTTCCAAAGCTGTTTCACAGAGGAAGACTGCACTGTAGTTCCTTCTCTAGATTGTCGCACGGATGACAAAATGGTAGATATCGAAATAGACGACAGAGGGATAGAGAAACAATTAAAATCGTTCAAAAGAGGAAAGGCCGCTGGACCTGATGGGATACCAGTTCGATTTTACGCAGAGTACGCGAAGGAACTTGCCGCCCTTCTTGCAGCGGTGTACCGTAGGTCTCTAGAAGAGCGTAGCGTTCCAAAGGATTGGAAAAGGGCACAGGTCATGCCCGTTTTTAAGAAGGGACGTCGAACAGATGTGCAGAACTATAGACCTATATCTCTAACGTCTATCAGTTGTAGAATTTTGGAACACGTATTATGTTCGAGTATAATGACATTTCTGGAGACTAGAAATCTACTCTTTAGGAATCAGCATAGGTTTCGAAAAAGACGGTCGTGTGAAACCCAGCTCGCGCTATTCGTCCACGAGACTCAGAGAGCCATAGACACGGGTTCCCAGGTGGATGCCGTGTTTCTTGACTTCCGCAAGGCGTTCGATACAGTTCCCCACAGTCGTTTAATGAACAAAGTAAGAGCATATGGACTATCAGACCAATTCTGTGATTGGATTGAAAAGTTCCTAGGTAACAGAACGCAGCATGTCATTCTCAACGGAGAGAAGTCTTCCGAAGTAAGAGTGATTTCAGGTGTGCCGCAGGGCAGTGTCACAGGACGGTTGCTATTCACAATATACATAAATGACCTTCTGGATGACATCGGAAGTTCTCTGAGGCTTTTTGCAGATGATGCTGTGGTGTATCGAGAGGTTGTAACAATGGAAAATTGTACTGAAATGCAGGAAGATCTGCAGCGAATTGACGCATGGTGCAGGGAATGGCAATTTAATCTCAATGTAGACAAGTGCAATGTGCTGCGAATACATAGAAAGATAGTTCCCTTATCATTTAGCTACAAAATATCAGGTCAGCAACTGGAAGCAGTTAATTCCATAAATTATCTGGGAGTACGCATTAGGAGTGATTTAAAATGGAATGATCATATAAAGTTGATCGTCAGTAAAGCAGATGCCAGACTGAGATTCATTGGAAGAATTCTAAGGAAATGCAATCGGAAAACAAAGGAAGTAGGTTACAGTACGCTTGTTCGCCCACTGCTTGAATACTGCGCAACAGTGTGGGATCCGTACCAGATAGGGTTGATAGAAGAGATAGAGAGGATCCAACGGAGAGCGGCGCGCTTCGTTACAGGATCATTTAGTAATCGCGAAGGCGTTACGGAGATGATAGATAAACTCCAGTGGAAGACTCTGCAGGAGAGACGCTCAGTAGCTCGGTACGGGCTTTTGTTAAAGTTTCGAGAACATACCTTCACCGGAGAGTCAAGCAGTATATTGCTCCCTCCTACGTATATCTCGCGAAGAGACCATGAGGATAAAATCAGAGAGGTTAGAGCCCACACAGAAGCATACCGACAATCCTTCTTTCCACGAACAATACGAGACTGGAATAGAATGGAGAACCGGTAGAGGTACTGAGGGTACCCTCCGCCACACACCGTCAGGTGGCTTGCGGAGTATGGATGTAGATGTAGATATCTGCGAAGAGAGGCCTGCACAAACACAAAATGACAGCACGCAGGCAGATCCCACAAGAACTAATGAACAACATGGTCCGAATGGCAATAACAACCAATACAGATGGCGGCCATATTCCCCCCCCCCCCCCCCCCCCCCCCCCCGTAGCAATACCAACAGAAACCAGTCTGCCAAAGGAGACAGGGATGCAAAAATAACCAAATATAGAATTTTAATCGGTCAGGATTCAGTAGGCAGAGAGGTTACAGTCAACAAACGTACAATGCACCGCCGACCAGGTGCAATAACCCAAACGACCAATTGCTAGGGCAGAATTCAACTGGGCCACAAAATAATCCGCCGCCGCCTTACTGTAATCGGTAAAATCCAAATTACGTTTCGAATAGTGGCCAGGGACAACGAAATTTCGAATAGAGAGCCGCACAAGATACTAATTGGTGGAACCAGATGCATAATGTGCGCATAGTCGAGGTTACCCCTAATGAGGAGTTCAGTCCTCACGGTAATTCTAAAAACTCGTACCGGTCTGGACAGGTCACTGTTCGGTGACCAGTAATAGGGTGGGGGCATAGAACTAGTTAAAAGCTATATGAGAAAAAGTATCACCACAACTGTCTCTTGCGAATGTCATTCGATCACACAAGTAGTTTTGGAGGCACATTATCGCCATCCTCAGACCCCGTTACTGCCAAAAGGGTGTTTATTTCCTTGGCGCATTTATTGTGGAGTCCTTGTTACTAATATAAGTGGGCTAGCTTTCATCAGGAGTCTATACTCGGCACCATGTTGTCTCCATCAGTTAAAATCTGTTTTCTTAGATATGACAACTGTGGTGATATCAAAGATGACCTGTGTCAGGAAGATATTATCAACTGTGTAAATGAAAATGAAGACATAGTACAGACAGTAATCAAAGCACAAAACCTGGTTTAAGGGTATCCATAGTACTGGACATTGGAGCTACCACGAATATAATTTCACAGGGTCTGACCAGTTACAGTAATGAGGACACATACCGACATTTCCAGTCCAAAACTGCAAAATTCAAACAGCTGTAGGAGGTAAATCTAAAGGCATAAAACTGCAGGCGTCGATACCTATTTAAATTTATAGCTTCTCTTAACAATGCGTTTTTCTTTTGGCTGAAAGGCTAATAGCATACTGCCTTATCGGCATGGACACCTTTAGGAAGTACCAAGCACAAATTAACATTGGTAAGGGAAGTCTCGTTTCCTTTTGAACGACCAATAATATTCAGTAGACCTAGTCAAGTCAAACGCCAGAGAAAGCAAACCAAAACACACTGCTGATATTCAAATAAAATCCTTCTAACCTACCGTCATATTTGCAAACACACAGGGAATTGACCAATCACAGGAAGAGGAAATACGCCCTGAGATTGTGTGCACCATGGTGAGTCAGAATGTCTTGCAGAAGAACTCAAGGAAGAAGTGAAGGAGTTGTTAATATATTACCCTACGTTTTTGAATGAGACTCTGGCATAACAATACAAAATGGAGTTTTACCCACATGAAACCTTCTGCTTTTCGTCTTATCCAATTCCAAGGGCCAAGAAGGAGGCTGTGAGGAAAGAGATAAACAGAATGCAAAACTGGGAAACAATATAACCATCCTGATCTCCACTGTAGCCTCATTTTTGTTGTCAGCAAATCAGACAGTAGTGTCCACCTCGTGCTCGATGCACGAGGAATAAATAAAATTGTTGTGCCTGTCAAGAAGCAGCCTCACAACCTGGAAGAACAACTTCTAAAACTCTATAACGTTAAGCATCTCACTATAATAGGTCTCTGACCCTCGTAATGGCAAATTGCACTACATGAAGATAGCTATAAGGACACTCTGTGTGTGGGGGCAGGGGCTATGAGTTCTGCGTTCTTCCTTTGTTTAAACGTCAGCGCAGGCGTATTTATTTCTGTTTTAGGTCGGGTCTTAGGATATGAATTGTTATGCAGAGTCACTGGGTACATTGATGATTTACTTACTGCTACCCCCATGTCGTCAGAACACTTAAGACTCTTGTTTCAAGTCCTGTATAGGTTTTCCGAATTCGAAGTCAGAGCCAACCTAATAATGTCACATTTTGGCAAGGAAAGAGTTAAATTCGTTAGACACATAATACCACCTCAAGACATACTTCCAGATCCTAAGAAGTTCGATGCTATAAGACCCTGGACCTCAAAGTAAGAGAAACAGGTGAAGGGTTATCTTGGATAAGCATCTTTCTTCAGAAAATTTATACAACAGCAGCTTTTAAATAGAGATGCTCTATTGAATCTTCACTGGAATAACCAGTCCTGGTTATCGACAAAGGGTGGTAAGCTGAATCACAAGTGGTAACTGCTGTACACAGGGTCATTTATCATATCAAAATCCCTTACCTCCCGATATGTTAATATACTTAAACAGTGGTAAGGAAAATGGTTTTTACCGGCACAAAGATTTACGTGAATTTCTGCACTAAACAGAATTTGACACTGGTCAACCATGGCTTAGAGGAATGTATATAAGTGTACATAAGGGATGACCTATTGTCCACTTGAGTATACGTATTACAACTGATATTTAGTGTTAAGAAAAGATTTCATTTCTGCCTATTTCATGTGTGTTCCCTTATTAGGACATAAGTTTTACTTATGAAAGATTTTTATTGTATGTTTACAGACCGAAGAAGCTCAAAAAACATTACCTTGTCGAGCACGAGAAATTATTTAATTTGACATTGTACTATTTAAACACACAGTACGCGTGCGATTGAGGTGCAGCACATGTAAGTATCGAAATGGAGTGGGGACAGATCAGCGCATGAGCAGAAGCTACCTCTAAGGTTGACAACCTCTGTGCATGCGCACAGCACAGCGTAAACCCGACGGATCGCCGCCTGAGTAGCTTAACAGAGACACCAAGAAATCTACAATTAGAGAAACCTTATAATATGAGTTAACTAGTAAAGAAATAAAGCGTTTACGCTACAGAACAAACTAAGAGTAAGATATTAGGAAGAAATAAGCTAAGAAATATATACAGAGGACAAAGCAAACACTATCTGGAGAAAACTAGCTGCACGTTGCGATACTACATACAAGTTACTATTTACAAGTTGCTACTTGCATGCTACACGAAAGTGGAAATCTGCGTGAGGAATGAAGGAATATAAATTAAGTCTTGAATATACTTCGAAAGATAGGACTGTGCCCAGTCTACGACAACACTTTTCTTTCCAGGTTCAAAAATGCAAGTCAAAACGATAACTGCAGAACGAACATGTTCGCTCTTACAGCTCATAAATAAAACAGATAAAGAATGAACTGCGTACTGATAGAAATTGAATATATGAATATTGAAAGTGTGATGCATTAGTAGCCAGCGAGCATCTATGCACTGTATTTAAGTGTCCTTCCAGCGAACGTGCACAGTTACGTCGTGGGTAAAACAGAGAACACAATAGTTAGGTGTTTGGTACCAAAGCATAAGGCACACCAAAAATAAATAATTACAATTTAAAAAATATGTGTGCACGTGACAGTGTGAATCTGTGTATGAAAAACCTCCAGTATGCCAGATGTATAAACGGTTGAACTTAAGTCCTGTGCTACCAACTGAAAAGGGGTCAGACCAAGCATTACAAGCCTATGTGACTGAGAAAAGCGCCAAGCAAGAGCTATTACAGAACATTTGAACACGAGCACAAGTTGTCTCAACATTGTTTTATATGTGTTCATTGTAGAGGCTTATTCATGAACATCAGTATACACAAGAGTGATAGCCTATAGCAAAGAAAGTGTAAGTCACCGACAATGAAGTACACTGTTTACAGCTGATGATGACACTTGTATAAATAATATCGTACTGCCAGAATGTATCAGTAGCTAGTAATCACGAAGTAAGTGGATTAACACGAGTAGATAGTCATGAAATGACGTACTCAATTGATCCCCGTGATGAACGAAAGATTGCAGTGGCACAGTAAAAATGAATGTTTCTTCCTGCCCGTAACATTTCCTGTAGACCAGTAGACACATCCTGGGAGACTTGTCAGAGGCGTAGCTAAGCGTAGGTGTGTAGGCTTATCCCGATTTCGTGTTGTGAGCTTTTCTTCCTCCGCATCTATAACGTTGGATACTCGCGTCACTAGCGGTGTTTGAACACAAAACTTATGCACATATGTGATATTGTTATATGCAAATATTTTGTCAATACTGGGAAATAAGATTGAAAAAAACCACAAGCTGTGTAACATTAAAGTAAGGTGAGACTATGAATACAGATTGCTCACAAATAAACATTATAAAAGGGTAATGGCCGAGAGCAAAATGTCATAAAAATGATAATGTAAAAACTGAAAGATATTATGTGACTTAAAATATCAGGAAATGTACGTAGTATTAACTGACTTGTATGTATAATTTCTGTTCAGTAGTTACGTCAATTTTTGTATAATATTTATGTAAAACATGTAAATACCATATGAAAATGTATATGCACTGAGTAAGAAATACGCAAACCCGGCTTGTCAATAATATTTTAAAATGTAAAGGCATCTGTGACGGAATATAAAGCTGAATGCGTTTTTCATAACTGTATATGTGAAATAACAACTATAAACATTTTACGACCATTTTGCGAGTGTTTGAAACCCGTAATTCTGCTTGAGTTCCAGTGAAAAACGTGTGCCAGTGCTGCACGGGAACGAACATTTATATCCTCGATGGACCCTGGTACCGAGAAGACATTCTACCACAGAGAAGGCATGGAAACGAATAATGGCATAGCCACGAATAAACGTCTTAGTACTCCGACAGGCCAAGAGTTTAAAGTACAGAAAAGGTGCAAACAGTGTAATATACCACCTCTGTATTCTGACGCCGTCCGAAGTGGCCGTGCGGTTAAAGGCGCTGCAGTCTGGAACCGCAGGACCGCTACGGTCGCAGGTTCGAATCCTGCCTCGGGCATGGATGTTTGTGATGTCCTTAGGTTAGTTAGGTTTAACTAGTTTTAAGTTCTAGGGGACTAATGACCTCAGCAGTTGAGTCCCATAGTGCTCAGAGCCATTTTTTTGTATTCTGACGTCCAGTGATACGGATCACGCAAGTATACAGCTGGGGAAGGGAGGGAGATGTAAGTTCTTTAATGACCTACAGACCCACATATATGAATAAATATTCGCACCCTACCCGTGAGGCAAAGATATCGTAGGGAGACATGATTACATCTACGCTGACAGAAAATTGAAGAGCAAAACTATCATTTTTCTTATGTACCTCATTTTTTTTATACGGATCGTGATGTCTGTCGGTGTTTTAAGCTGATGTGAGAAAGACGTATGTAACTGAGTAGTCTCGGTACTGTTTTAAGTAAAAGTTCTAATAAGCGGAAGTCGCAATTTTTCGTTTTACTACCAAACTACGCCCTAATTTACCTCTCCCGGTGCGAGGACTTGCATTTTTAAAGGGAGCTTTTCAGAAATGAAGTCAATGCGGAGAGAGAATAGCCGCCGCAGCCACGCCGGCATTATTGTACATCATTCGGCAGAAAAGGTAAAACGGTAATTACTTCAGACCTGGACAACTCCTATAATCTCTCTCCTTAACCACTGTACTACAGAAATGATTTGTAAACAAATGATTCTTAACACTAACTAAATGATATAACGAGGCCACAGTGGCCTACTGCCATATGATACGCAAACTTCTGCTGCCGTTGCTATTTAAGGGGTCAAGTGGTCTGATTTTCACTGTGTCATTCTGGTGATCACGTTGCGGACTTCGCTTATAAATCCTTCCATTATTCCTTGGTTTCCCTGAGTTCCAGACCGGTTAGAATTTTGCATTTCCCTCCTGTTGTTATTTCTGTTTTCTTGAAAATTACCACAATACCTCACTTCCCTCGTCTGTTTCTGTCATTCAACTGACGCACATTATTAAATCTTTGGCCTTGGTACTGGTTTCTTGTTGCGCTGTTTCTATTCACATTCTGCCCGTCATTATTTCCACCAGATGCGCCCTGCGAATTTCGTTCGTTATGTCTCATTCGGTCCCTGGCGTTTTGTGCTTCTTTGACAAAGTCTTACTCTCAAAGAGCACTTTTGCATCACTCTGTTGAGTCATTACATTTGCCAGTGAGCAGTTCCTGGTAACTCAATGGTAGTTTCATGTGTCAGTGTCGCATTATCTCTTCCTCACTATAAGGTTGGTCCACGTAATGGTTCTTGTCGACAAGCGTGTAGAAAAACTTCACCGGTCTGCGGCACCCCTATGCTTCGTAATCCTTCCCTAACACAACCTCCTGTTTAATCCTTTCTTGGGCGTAGGTATTGAGAAAAAGCTGCGACAGTTTGCCGCACGCTACGCATGTGCTCTGCTATCGAACCTTCCTGGTATCCACAAATTAATTCCAGTTTGTATACTAGTGGCCATCACTCGGGTAGTACCCTGTCATACTGAGCAATCCATGACTTGGGATATAATAAATTGTGGTTCTCTTTGTAAAACGGAAAAACTTGAATTGAGAGAAAATGTTTTAAGTCGAAATATTCATAATTTAGGGCCCTGGAGTATCTCTAACTTCTGGCACGTATGAGCACAAGATTTCCCATCTCTGAATGCTGTTGTATCCTCGTCTCGTGTCATCAGAGTGATGTAGTAATGTTTCCGTACGTCTGAGGCGCGAGCAGTTGTGATCTGGCTCGGAACTTTGTGCACTACGCGGCGCTCACTGCGAACGTTCCGCCGAGCGCCGCACCCCGTCAAGTGGACGTTTCCTGCCGTATATTGCCCTGTCCCGGGGATGTGGCAACGGGTTGAATTGCAATATCTTGTCTTTGACATTCCTGGTGGCCAACGAACTCACGGCCACGTGCTCGTACTTCTGGCTGGAATTCTACACAAGCGACCCTTTCGCACATTTTTTTCCTCTCCTCCGACAGCCCGTTCTGCTGGGTAGTGAGACGTGTTTGCTCGTCTTTGATTTCTAACATTTCTTTCTGGGCCTTTTCAACTACTCTCTGTCCCAGTTTTTAAAGAGCAGAAATAGCTGTGTTGGCTGCGCTCACTTCGACGTTTGCCAGCGCTGCCTGATCTCGCGCTATTTGGGTATTTTTCGCGCATTTCGTGCTGTCCTAGCCCGAAGTTTCGACTCTACCGCTACTTCTCGCGTCTCATCTCAAGTTTTCCTAATGTCTTCAACCTCCGCCTTTACACGCTTTACTTCATTCCTGACCTTATTTACGTTTTCGACAAACTCAGCAGCCCTTGTAACGGTAACACCGACCACCATAAACGGCAATGGACTCTAACGTTAAACCCTTCGAGGAATGTTTGAGAAAGTTGTGACCGTGAGGTAACCTAATGGGAAGAGAACAATCAGACTGGGATTCGTTTCCGAAACATTCCAGCCGAGTATAACCAACAGTAAACAGATGGGTCAGGAACAGACAATCTCCCAGCACAAAAGCAAGTTGTAATGTCACGTATTAATAACGCTCGCCAGTCCGATTAGGTATTCTTGTGTCAAGCATTGTAACAAAGTAGAGGGCAGTGCTAAGGCTAACCTAACCATCCATGACATACATACTAAACTGTTCACCTACAACACAGTAACCTAATATTGCAGACAAATGCACTACTCACTTGGAAGTCAGACAAACAAATGACCAATGAGATAGCAAACAGTAACAGGTGCCTCTCAAAAATTTTAAATGAACTGGATGCAGCAGTTTATGGAACCAATCACCAACTAACATGAAACTAATAGCAATACTAAACAGGGAAGGGCATGAAATGATTCTGATCTAAATCAGGGTGTCTATTAATGATCATACTCCATAACATCATTGCTTAGTACAGGGTCTCTATGCCTGCGCATTGACCAAATTGCAATAGAATAGCTAACGCAGTAAATACTTCATTCTTAAGCACATTTTGAAGGAATGAAACAGAATGCAAATCTAACTACACTGGCTCTGAAGGAGCCTTTGCTTTGCTTCATTAACTAACTAACCTAGCTGATGAGGACCCTTAAACTTCCATGGTTTGAAGAACCATGCACATTAACAAAACTACACAAGTATGTGTGAGAAATGGTAAATATTCTCATCAATAACTATTAATTAGGTAAAGAACAACAAACTATAACTCTTTAATTAACAAATGTGCTTTGATAAGCAGTCTTTTAACTTATTCAAAGTATAGTTGGCTGTGCAAATGCCAACAAAACATTAAATTCTAGTTCAATCACTTTCTCATGAAATGAACACTGATAAAACTTTGTAATTCTGATCAAAGTGCATAAATGCAACAATTAATAATCTTTTTCATTTCAGATCAATATTATGTTTCTTTTAACTAACAACGTTACTATTTTCAGGCAGCTTTTCCAGTAAGGCAAATTATTTAAGAAAGTGACTGCAGATTCATTTAAAAATGCACTGGCAGTGGAGTGTTTCTCAAACTATAAAATTGGACTTTAAACACTATATCTCCACACGTAAGACAGCAATCACAACTATTTTTACAGCTGCCGAATAAGACTTTCCACAATAAATTAGGACACTCGGAATTAAATTCACTAGGATAGGATTCCTATCCAAGTTTGTGATTTGGGATAATCACAGGTGTAAGATTGAGTTTTTAGCAACACAGCGATTGTTATTAAAATCAACCACATTTCACAAATACCTGGTCCATTTAAGAGTGCCAAATACAAACAATTTAGTGGAAGGCTGGTGGCACTGGTGACGTAATTCGCGGTGGCTGCTAACATGGCGGCGGTGCAGTCATGGTAGTACTGTTGGCCTCGCCGTGTTGCAGATCTTCTTGGCGTCGGAATTACATTTTTACAGTGCCTAAAAGCATGCCACGATAATACTACCACCAAATGCAACATCCGAGGCCCATAAATACTGCTCTTAAGCTCATCTGGCCTCAAAACTCCAATAATATGAGCCACAATGGTCCGCTACTGCTATCGAGACGTTAACCACGCCACTGTTCAGCCCCGACACAACGGACGAGATACCACTTGCGCGCCAACCACACCTTTCCCACTCAACCAGGCCATTTCCGTAGCTGCGGGGCTTCCTCACATCTTTTACATTCAACCCTACTTTCCCTAACTATGGACCAAGTCACTTACATTACATTATGTAACAATCATTCCAGTTGTTATTTAAATCCACAAGCACAGTTTAAACAATATCGTTCAAAACTTCCCATAACTGAAATATGTATACATAGTCAAAGAATTTCCATGACAGATACAACACTCTACATAAGCAACACTTCAAATTTACATAGAAATATCGATACAAATACAAAACAAGTCAAAAATAGGTGTTACACCCTCCTCTGGATTTCCTTAATTTGTTTCAGGACTTCGTCTTATCTCTTTTCTTCCTTGTCTAGTTGCTTCTGAATTTCGCTAATTTCATTATTGAAGATTTCCTGTCTTTGGTCTTCTTCTTGCTGTTTCTTTTCTTCCCTTTCCTGTCGTCTCTTCTCTGCCTCTTGCATCAAGTGGATAATCGATATTACTTGCGCACTTCCAGTAACGTACCCAGGACTAGACGCACGCGATTCAGCTGCTCTGTGACGCCTTATCCGCAAAATGTGGCTTCCTCCATCCGCTATCTGCCACCTGGCCACCTTCGCAACGGACTGCCGCGTGGCCCAGGTAAACTGTTTTGCGAACTGGTGCCCTTCTTTCCGACCCTAAGTGGAAGGAGGAGAGGTTTTCAGTCAGAAATCCCTCTGTAGGTAGGATCCACAGTGCGCTGTTTTCCAGAATTACTTACACATCCCGGTCTCTTAACTCAGCATCTAAGGCTCCCAATTTATCTCTCTCTCCGTTCTCCATTGTTTCCACTATGGGCCCTGGGGTACAAGTTCTCTACAGGTTACACATGCAGTTAACGGAACATTCTGTCCACAATTTCCTCGTGTAAAGAAGTCATAAACGACACATGCCAAATGCAGTACTGGGAAACACCGAGATCATGAAATAAAATATGAATGTTAATCTGACTGACAACATTGTTAAAGTAAGAGAGCGGCGTGCCACCTGTCAGTGAGAGGGAGGTAATCTCCTTGGTTGGAATGGATGCTCAGCTACCACAGGTTGGTAATTTTCATGAAAGCAGCAGGATTGATCTGCTGAACCAGCAAGTTACTACACTTAGACACTTTATTTATTGTTCTGTCAAGACACTTGTTTATTGAGGTGTCAAACCAAAACCCCGTAACAGAATGTCAAATGCTTTCAATAATCGCTAGGAAGGACCTTTATCAGAGACGAGTGCTTTCACTGCCACCCGGTCTGATAAGCATTTGCCCTGTAGCCTAAATAATAAATCATCAAAACTTTGAAATAATTCACTGTGAATCAAGAGCCACTTGACCTATAGTATAATTTCCAATCAGTAACTTGGTCCTCTAATTCATCAAAATTCCTCTAACTTAGAGATAGTCAGTCTCTGTTCAACACTATTCCAATGAATACTGAAAACTGTTACCTATCTTACAGTTTCCGAGTGTCCACCAGAGTCCGTCACCATCTTCTCATAGTTAATGCGTCTACTACTCCATCAGGTGCTTTTGAGGAGCGTCACTGCACTCTCGTTGCTCAGATTACTCGCTGAGTCTCTCCTCTCTGTTATACTACTATTACTACCACTGCCCTTCTCTGAGCATTTCTTCCGTTCTAAATTTGTTCTGGATGCATACGGCTCTCTGCAATATCTGTTGGGAACATTCTCTTGGAAGCTTTCCTCGACATTTGGTCGTTTTAATTTGTGACCGACATTCTAAATTGTACTTGGGGTTCTTCCACTGCGCACGCTGGAAAGTCCCCTATCATGCCGTTAACCTCAACCCTCGACGCTGCAGGCGAGGTGTCGCGTGCACTGCTTGTAGGCGTTTTTTACCAGGCTCGCAGAATCAAAAGTATCCAGTACCTTTCAGACGCAATATGTTCCCCATAAATCTTGTTTAACGTCCTTCGGTCACACACGAGGGCAGCCTTACATACGGAACCAAGCTCACTTCTTACCTTGTTATCTAATACGTAATTAAAATTATTAACATTTCCAATGTGACTTGCTAGTAAAATTATTAACATTTTCTACGGTCATGACACAGGCACACAGGTGAACAGTGGAATGAGGTTTGCATACAGTGACTGTGGAGGTGGCACTCAAAGCAGCTATATCACAGTCAACATACATAATGCCATTTTGAGTAATTTAAATTTTCTCTTTATGTGCGACTATGTGTTGATTAATTGTAACCTCTTATTTTCACTACTGTGATTAAACCGTTTTTAGAAGCTTTTTGTAATCGTTGACTGTCATACAAGTGAGCACCACCTATGTCTATCCTCTTCAGTCAATTTATGAAAGCCTCATTCCGTTGCTGGTCTGAGTGCCCGCTTGATGCAGCACCGCTGTGTGTTCTGCGTAAATGTGTATACTTGTTTGTTGCACCATTATGGCCTGCGGATGCGACATTATTAATGTATGTTTCGTTCAGTTTTATTATTTATTTAACATTCTGTCTAGCCATTACACGTAATACATTAGTTGTTTTTGAGCAGGCCTGTGCGTGTTCATCTGATTTTATGTGCGCATGAATGTAGCCCACAATCTTTCTATGGTTTTCTGTAACCCTGCAAAAGGAAAATTCTAAATTAGTAACAATTCCTTATTCATATTTAGAATCGTGCTTGCTAGGACAACGCTCTGGTTTCTGGTTGTTATCTGTATAGATAATCTGAAGATGTGCGACGAAGCAGAAACGTCTTGTTAGTAGAAGAATAAATCGCAGCCAAGATTGCTTTAATTGAAAAAAAAAAACGATCTAACATATTTATGCTGCTTAAAGGCCAATCATATTTACAACGTTGATGTAAGAGCATTGATGTAAATGCTTGTAGAAGGGCCCTTACTATTCTGTTCTAGAGCACATCGCAAGACACGCCAGACTGGGTGCAGATTTCGTGTTTTTGTGTTTTCGCAGCCTTTATTATTGTCCTTTGTTATCGTGACAATGCAAATGTTCCATGACGGCTTGAATATTTTTCATTGTTCTTCCACGGAACAGGCCATACATCTGAAAGTAAAAGGAAAAGCCTAAACTATATATAAGCATAACTTGATGTAGCAGCTTTCATTGAATATACATTTTTTTAACAATGAAAAAATCAACCCTGCTCAAAGAGACGTTATGTGGTACCGTCATGAAAAAGCTGCAGCAGATTAATTGAAATACTGTTTGATGGTTTATATTTATGTATTTTCGATGCCAGTAAATATCGATCTTTCGAAATCTATTGATGATATTTTTCCTGTTGTTTCTCTTCTGAGCAGCCTATCATACAAACTTTGTCAAGAACATTCGTTATGAGTTGCTCTGGTCATTAACAAAATTTACCATTGCTATTTCCTTAATTCTGATACTATATTCCGACATGTATCTCAGAACCCCAGTTTCACCGTTCGGTAGTGGGCTAACTGCAGTGATGTGGAGTTGACATTCCGTAAAGTGTGAACCTACTACTATCTGTCAGTGACGTCAGCCTCCGTTCCGTTGAATTTTGGTGTAACTCGGTCTTTACGAAGTTGATGTACACTGAGGTGACAAGAGTCGAGGGACGCCTCCTGATATCGTGTCGGACCTTCTTTTGCCCGTCGTAGTGCGTTAACTCGAAGGCGTGGAAGTCCCTTACGGAAATACTGAGCCATGCTGTCCTTACGTTCGATGGGATTCATGTCGGGCGATGTGCATGGGCAATTCATTCGCTCGAACTGTTTTGAATTTTATTCAAACTAATTGTGAACACTTGTAGCCTAGTGACATGGCGCATAATCCACAAAAATGTCATCGCTGTTTGGGGACATAAAGTTCATGAATGGCTGCATATGGTCTCCATGTAGCCGCACAAAACCATTTCCAGTTAGTGATCGGTTTAGTTGGACCAGAGAACCTAGTCTATTCCATGTAAAAAGAGTCCACACCATTATGGAAAAGCACCATCAGCTTGCACAGTGCCTTATTGGGCCCATGGCTTCGTGGGGTCTGCACCACACTCAAACCCTGCCATCAGCTCTTACCAACTGTAAACGGGACTCACCTGGCCGGGTCACGGTTTTGTATCGTCCAGGGTCCAGCCGATATTCTCATGAGACTAGGAGGGGCGCTGCAGGCGATGTCGTGCTGTTAGCAAAAGCATTCGCGTCGGTCGTCTGCTACCATAGCCCGTTAACGCCAAATTTCGCTGCACTGTCCTAACGGATACGTTCGTCATACGCCCCACACAGATTTCTGTGGTTATTTCATGCATTGTTTCTTGTCTGTTAGCACTGACAATTCTTCGTCGACGCTGCTGCCCTCAGTTGTTAAGTGAAGGGAGTCGGCCACTGTGTTGTCTGTAGTGAGAGGTAATACCCGAAACATGGTATTCTCGACACACACTTGACACTGTTGATCTCGGGATACCGAATTCCCTCGCGGTTTCCGAAATGGAACGTCCCATGCTTGTAGCTCCAACCACCATTCAGCGTTCAAAGTCCATAATTCCCGCCGTGAGGCCATAGTCACGTCGGAAACCTCTACCTAAATGACAGCTCCGTCAATGACCCGCGCTTTTGTGGCTTGTGTACGCGATACTACCACTATCTGTAAATGTGCATATCGCTATCACACGACTTCTGTCAGCTCAGTGTATTTCCCTTCATGAAAATGTTTTTAGAACGGAGTGTAACACTGTGCCCTAGACCAAGGCAGGCAGTTGGGACCCCTCAGCCGGCGCCCGCTTCCCTCCTGCTCCGTCCTCGGGCCGCTTTTGTCGGCGGCCGAGCCGCACCGCGAGATATATTGCAGCGTCACCGCTGGCTGCGGCGCCGTCGTCCCTACCTGCGACCCCAGGATTGCTTTCTGTCTGCCTCCCCCGCCGCATTTCCACCCACGCGGTGCGCCAAATGGAGGCGGCTCGTGTCATAGCTCTCGCTGTTCTCACTAACGGAGATATATGGCTGTGTCTAGGCTTCCGCTGCGGTAATAAGAGCGGGAAAAGCTTTTACGTTTGATATTGACGCGGGAGGCGGCTATCAGACCTCGACTGGGTAGTACCGTACATCAACTGCGCTGAGCCAGAAATATTATTTATCTTTTGAGAACTATCTGTTATGACAGAAACACGTACTTGAGGTTGTTCCTGTTGTGGCCTTCTATCTGTAGACTGGTTTATTGCAGCTCCCACTCTAATGCATCCCGTGTAAGCCTCCGAATGACATCTAAAATCTTGAAGGGACAGTCACATGAAAACCGAACATCTGCCACAATGGGACAACGGAACCGTTCCGTTCAAATGTGATCGCCACATGTATCATGATGTTTATCCCACTGGGAGACGACAGTCAGTTCCTATTTCGAACAACGCAGTCGGCCACTGACGAATGCAAAACCACACCCACTCTTCACTTCCTCTTCTGACTGAAACCGAGCCATGTCTTTCTTCAGGTCACCAAGAATGTGAAAATCACATAGTGAACGACCCCAGCTGTATGGAGGATATTGCAGTGTTACTGAACCAAATCGCTGAAGCTTTCATTTATTGATAGTGTACGAACAGGCATTATCATGAAACAGGATGACACCGTCTGACAGTGTTCCTGGGTGTCTTGACTTTATGGTGCGTCATAGTTTTTGCAAAGAGTTTTCGTAGCGCTGCACATTGATTGTGCAT
This sequence comes from Schistocerca piceifrons, assembly GCF_021461385.2. Classification (NCBI taxonomy): domain Eukaryota; kingdom Metazoa; phylum Arthropoda; class Insecta; order Orthoptera; family Acrididae; genus Schistocerca; species Schistocerca piceifrons. Next base: position 291,756,696 of record NC_060141.1, read on the forward strand.
CCACAATCAAGGGGCTCGAGGAGCAGAGGGCCCCTGCAGCCGAAGAAAAAAGTCGTCATGAGCTTGCTGGAACGTGTCTGAACAGCTTTGGATTTCTTTGGCATGGGAGTTGTGGGACGTTTCCATTGTTGGCTTTGCTATTTGCCGTCAGGATCGAAATGGTGGCACTAGATGTGCTCATGAGGATCTTCTTCTTCGACAGCAAAGGTCCTCTGCTCATAGAGTTCCTTGAGCATGGAACCACAATCAGTGCTCAGCGCTATGACATCACTTTTCAGAGACTGCAGCGCACCATAAAGTTAAGACGCCCAGGAATGCTGTCAGACATCATCCTGTTGCATGATAATGTCCGCCCCCACACTGCCAACCTAACTAAGCGATTTAATTGGGAAACACTGCAACATCCTCTGTACAGTTCGTATTGTCCACCATGTGATTTACACATCTATGGCGACCTGAAGAAAGCCATGCATGGCTGTCGTTTTCAGTTTGATGAAGAAGTGCAAGAGTGGATTTGGTTGTGAGTCCATCAGCAGCCTTTCCCGTCGTATGAAACAGGAATTGGTCATCTTGTCTCCCTGAGGAATAAATGTGTCAACACGTGTGGTGATTACTTTCGAATAGAACTATTCCATGGTCCCAATGTGGGAGGTGTTCAGTTTTCATTTCACTGCCCCTCGTACATCCATCTGAACCTGCTTATTGCATTTACGGCTAGGTCTACAGTTTTTATCCCTTACATTTCCTTCCATTGTAGTTGTGTTTTTCTTGCGAGTAGAGCATTAGAATCCAGCCATAGATATACCATCCCACGCAGGCGTAGAGAATTGTCTTCATTTCAGTTCCTCCAGGACAGCCCAAATTCGACTCATCCAACTGTCAAAATTGAGTACTGGGTATCTTCCCCACTGGAAAACGGCGGCTATGGTGGGGACCAATCACCCTCCCACCCTCCAAGTCCCATGGTGGACGGAAGTAAGACTCCATTCTACCTGAAATCAGGCTGAGAGTCCCGTAATGGACTTCTGCCACAGAATTTACCTTTACACTTACCTCCATTTTCGAGCTGGCGATTCCTTGATAGCTTCAGATGTATCCTATCAACTGATCCCTCCTTTTTGTAAAATTGTATCATAAAATTCTTTTTTCCTGACTTTAGTTCTGTACCTCTTCATTAGTTATTCGCTGTACCTGTCTAATCTTTAGCATTCTTCCATAACACTGCGTTTCTAAAGTTTTCATTCTCTTCTGGCCTGAATCACTTGTCTTCCAAATAGCAAAACTCATCTGCCACTTTTGGTGTCTCATTTCGTAATATAATTCCCTCACCACTACTTGATTTAATTCGACTACATTCCATTACACTTATTTTACCTTTGTTGAAGTTCAACTGCCCCTCGAAGTCCTTTGCCATCTCTGGCAGAACTAAAACGTCTGCAAACCTCAAGTTTTTATTTCTTCACCATCAGCTTTAAGCCCCTTTACAAATTTCTTCTTGGATTCTTTCACTGCTTGACAATATACAGATTGAATAACATTGGGGATGTGCTGCAACATTCTCTCACTCCATTCTCAGCCACTACTTCCCTTTGTAACACTCCCTTATATTTTGTTATAGCCCGTTCGTTCTGGACCTGAATAGCAACCCAAATAGATATAATTAATTAATGTGGCCGTGTACCTAATGGGGCTGGCAATCGGATTGGACTGCTCAGGAGATGTTACATTCCATATTGTCCTTCGCAAATACTGTAATAATGTACTATTTGGTGGCAAGAAGAACAACAAAGACAGCTTCACTACACAAAACCTATATTCTTATCAAAAACCACAAAGATAAGGAGACAGCCACTGCCTTCGTCAATACACTGTTAATAACCGCTAATCTCAGCACAGGCTTCACCGCTATTCATAATCGTCACACGCAACATACAATCACTGTATCCAACACTGCAATCCAAATAATGCCGGCGCGGTAGACGCGGAATCTCAATAACGGCACATAAATATCACTGAATCACTCTGTTAATTATACTTTCTCACTTTCCCGTATAAACTAACACAAAGGGGTTGAACCGCGGCGATGGCCACTCCCTTTGTCGGTAATTTCTATCAATTGCTGGCTTCTGCTCAGCTCTGCCCGCCTCGCGGGAACCTACAACACGCACTGACTTGACTCAACTCTCGCTCTCGCGACCCGACACACTAATCGATAGTTGCCCTGTCGACCTGTGTGAGTGCAAACCTAGTAGTAAGGGCCTGCGGACCCCTTACACCTTTCATATCCTTTAACTTTATTAACCGGATACAAGATTATTTTAAATGACTGAAGCGATTTCATGAATTCACTGTAGCTACGTTTATCGACATATTGATAGATTTCTGCCGCAAGAGTGCATCAGTGAGCAGTTAGGCACGATGGCGACAGGTGCGGCGAAATCACATGGTGCTTGAAATGCATTCAGATTAGTCTGCTGTAACAGTACAACGACACTTCAGTACGATGTTCAACAAATGTCCTCGAACTGCCAACTCCATTTGACAATGGTATTGCACAGTTTAAAGCTTCAGTAGTCCTCTGTAAGGAGAAATCAATGGTTTGGTCTGCAGTGACTGAAGAAACTGTTGACTGCAAGTGGAGGAGTTTTGCTCATGGCCCACAGAAATCGATGAACAGAGCAAGCAGATAGCGGAACATACCACAGTCGACCGTTTTGAAGATCTTAAGGAAACGACCTTAGCTGAAGACTAATAACCGCTTACCAAGCGAGGTGGCGCATTGTTAGCACTCAGGACTCGTATTTGAGAGGACGATGGTTCAAACCTGCGTCTTGCCATCCTGATTTAGGTTTTCCATGAGTTCCCTAAATTACTTCAGGCAAATACTGGGATGGTTCCTTTGAAAGGGCACGGCTGATTTCCTTCCCCATCCTTCCCTAATCCGATGGGACCGATAACGTCGCTATTTGGTCTCCTCCCCCCAAATCAGCCTAGCAACCTTAATGCTTGCAATTGATACAAGCCCTGGCTCCCAATGACTGTCAGATGCTTTGAATTTTCAACACAATTGCATCATCTTATGTGGAGGAGGATGGGTTTTATGAGAAACTTATCTTCAGTGATGAAAGAACATTTTTTGTCAAAGGCACAGCGAACAGGTAGAAATCCCCAGGGTGCCCACAGCTCTTTCGTGAGTTGGTGCATGACACACGTGGTGCCCCGAGATGTTGCGACCCTTTCTTCCTTCCTGGGCTGTATTTCCTTCCCTTATTCTGCCCTTTCTGTCCTCACTCTTTCCCCTCTGCCCTCTCCTTCCTCTGTCTCAGTGTCCTTGCTTAAATCAGCCTGGCTATTCTCCTGGTTTCTGGTATTGCTTCCCATTTTTTAATATCTTTCTTTTTTATCACCTTTCATTGTTTTTGGTCCCCTTGTATTTGACCTCTTTAATGAAATTAAATAAAATTAAATTAAAAAAATAAATAGTTACCCTTTTTTTGTTTGTTTTTAGTTAATTTGCCTTTTTTGTTTTAGTCAGTACGAACTTTGTTGTAGAACCCCTTGTTTACGTGTGGTAATAAAAATTCATTTAGACAGAATTAAGCACATTTAAAATTACGTGAACTTAGTCAACCCTCTCATGCTGATAAATTCACATTAACTGATTAAGAATATTTAGTTTAGAATTAAATCTTTTACATAATTCGGCCTTGGCACACATTTTCTAAATGCAGTGGTTTTTTTAAAAAAATATTTATTTACTGAATGTTTTCCCGGCGTTAGCTATGGAACACAAGACTGTCTCTATTATCAGAAAATGGTTAAATATTGCCAAGCCGACGTTTAATTATCACCGATAAAATACACTTCACTATACATTTAAGTTATTTGAAAGAACCAACAAATTGTTAAATTTCAACGTTAACTATCCGCCTATGAGTGCACAAATGTGAAACTAGTAATAAATTCCGTCAGTCTCAGGATCGCTGTAAAAGAAAAACATTTTCTTAATTCACTGCTGATTTTTATCTGCTCCAGATTTACGGGTTTGGATAATTTTTCTTAGCGGAACAATTTTTTAAATGTGCCGCCGCTGCGAATCGTTCGGTCGCGGCACAGCCCAGCAACACCTGCGATAATTGCTAAAAAATGCTGAAAATTCTTTAAATAAATATTATAGATGACATGGGCAAGCTAATTTACATTAGTAATACACACTTTTGATAAATTATGATGTATTTAGACCACAACAATAATTCAACTTACATTAGTTTGTAATTTCTCCTCTAATGGCGGCTAAATCTAGATACAGACAAATGAAGTCTACCCATTCATAAAATGCTACGTCACAGGTTCCTCTCTCTCTCAGCTCTCGAGAAAGACGACAAAGAAAGCACACTATATATTCCTATTTATACCACTCCCAACCGTTAATGTCTCTTTGCAATCTGCGGCTGTATTTTACATTTTTCTTATCGCAGATATTGACACATTTCGTAATTACATTATGAGTACAGAAATATTACAATCATAAATACATCGAGAATATTATTACAGAAAATATTACAATAGTAACGAATGTCCTTTATACAAAATTAAATAATATTTTTTGTTAAATAATTACAGTATATACAATTTGCTTCATAGCAGCGTACATAGTACAATTAAATTTTAGTTTATTAATAGTGTGTGTGCTGCCAGGGAACGTTACACCTCCAGTTATAAATTTTCTCTCCATAGTGTGAGCCAACTGGGGTAGATCACCTCCTTTGTGTCTTTGTCATGTGGCCTTACTGCCTCTGCCATCTTCTCCTTGACACCATTGTTCTTTAATGCTATATACCCATTAGCCAATCCTATTTCTTATGACCCAGCTTTCTTCCCTTTCCTGGCTACACCCTGGGTGGATGGCCGGGCTCACTGCCTTGGGGTAAAACCCTTTTGCTACTACCTTTTCTGACTTGTGGGGAGACTTTCAACGCCACCAAGCCGCTATTTTTCGTGGAAACTACCAAAGACTAGTTTGACAAAGTGGTCTGTCTGAATAAGAAGTGGTCAGGTTTGCGGTTGATCAGAATTTATTCTGAATTCCAGTCTGTGGCTCTTTGTGCCTGTCACCATCTTGGCAAGAGCCCGTATCCATTACTCCTCGTCAGTCTTTAAATGTGGCTCAGCATCTCTGGGCCAACGTGGAAAATTGGGGCATTCAAGTTTTTGGCGTGTTCAGAAAGGCCATAAGAACAATCAAATTTATACTGGCGTCTTTATTCTGCCATTTTAGGGGCATACCCCCCTGGAAAAGTCAATGTAACGATTTATTGGTGTGATGTGAAGCTGTATGTCCCAACACCCAAGAGGAGTTTTTGGTGCTTGCGTTTCAAGTAAGTCTACCCACATACAGTGAACCCTCTATGCAGTGAATGTGGGCACTCACTGAACAAGGAGAGCTTCTGTGTTCCACAGCCTGTGTATGTGTGTGTGTGTGTGTGTGTGTGTGTGTGTGTGTGTGTGTGTGTGTGTGTGTGTGTGTGTGTGATTTCTCATGACTATCATTCTACATGCTTGACAGATTGCATGGTTTGTAAGAGGAAAAGTAGATACAAGAATAAGAATTCCTTGATCGTTTGTCCTAAACTGAGGCTCATCAGAAATATTACTGTCTTACCCTGTGTCTATGACATCTAACTTTGCCTTTGTTACATCTTTTCCCCTCCTCCTTACTCCAGTCCTGTCTCTCTCCTTTCCTCCCCCTCCCTCCCCCCCCCACTGCAGCTACCTCACCCTGCCCTCTAGGTGCTTCTCCCCAATCCAACCAGAGAAATGTCCCACTGCCTTGGCACTTGGTGGTGACCTGCCGCCACAAGTTGGCCACAGGATCCACATCCATGTAACCCAGTGTCACCTGCTGTCTTTCTCAGTTCCATATTTCGTTAAGACTACTCTCTCTCTCTCTCTCTCTCTGTCTCTGTCTCTCTCTTTTTCAGGCACTGAATTCCTCCACCTACAAAAGAGAAGAAGGAGCAACGTAAGTCAGGGGACAAGGCTCCTCTGGTTCCCCCAGTGGTGCTGACTCCCCCCTCACAACCTAAATTTGAACTGTGGTTTATGGATATTACCCTACCCTGGTCGATGATGGATGGTGATGTGGCAACATCACTGGCCTCAGCCCATTTCCTTCTCATTTGGATCCCCACTCTGTGCTTATTCATTAAACAGTAACGGCTACTACCATCATCTTCCAGAGTTGCAGTCAGTTATTTCCGTCTACTCCACAGCTTGTGTCATTCTCCAGACATCCTCTTTTACTGATGCTCACTCACTGACCCACCATGGGATCTGTGCTTTCTGTTGGGAACAAGTTAGCCATTTGAGGACTGCTGGTAGTGTCTGAACATTGGTCCATACTAGTGTTGTTAGCACATGGATCGCCCTTCATACCACAGTGGAAGCAGATGCTGTCTCAGTCTACTTGGAGTCTGTAGTCGCCATTCGCAATTTCTGTCTCCCTCCTGAGAGGTCGCATTTAGCCTCTCTTTGTTAGCTTGTATTGATGAAGTCGTCCGTGACCTGTTCAGTATGATTATTTACATTACCACAATTTCCAAGCCACCCTAAGGGCCATAGGCATCATTTATCATCAGGCAGTCCCATGGTGGAGCACAGCTATTGCCTCACCATCTGTGACTGCCATCACACCTTCCAGAACTTTAAGTGGAACTTGTCATCTGCCTGTCTTCACCTTCAGATGTCTTCATGCTAAAACCTGTTACTTAATAAAACACACCAAGTGTGTGTTTGGAGTGCTCTGCCTCCGCCCTAGGTTCTTCCACTCTTCGCCACAGTTGGAGACTATCACTGCACCATGCAAGATTGCCATGAGAAATTTTGCATCTTGGGCCTTGTCCTTCCAGGTGGTCTTTGTATGGATGCATCAGTTCTTGTTGGACACTTTGTGGCCCATATTGAGACAGTACCAGCGTCAGATTCCTATCCAGCCATATTCCTCCTTCATAAACAGCAAGCTGAAGCTTCCCAATTATGTTTTACCCCTTGTCAGTATTCCACTTGCCATTAACCTTTACTGAATGGGAACTTCTTCTTGCTCTCTCCTCTTCCCACGATTCAGCCCCTGGCCCTGACTCCATCCATAACCAACTGCTTCAACACTTCAGTCCCTCACAAAGACAATATATCCTCCAGGTGTTTAACAGTAATGGCTCCAAGGCAGTTTCCCTCCCAATGGAGGGGCAGTATTGTGGTTCCTGTCCTTAGGCTCAGCAGGGATCTAGTGTTCTTTAGTAGCCAGTCAGCCTGCCCAACGTCCCCTGCAAATGGATGGGGGCTCGCTGGCTCAGTTGGGTCCTCGTATCTCTGAAGCTTTTATCTCTTTACCAGTGTGGCTTTTGGGAGGGATGGTCTCTGATTGATGATCTGCTTCAGTTGTAAACTGCAGTTGACAGGCCTTATCTCAGTGCCACCATCTTGTCACAGTTTTCTTCGATCTTCATAAGGCTTACGACACAGCTTAGTGCCATCAGAGCTTACTTACATTTCCCAATTTCCCATACCACCTTTCATTGCAAGTTCAGGTTGGTAATGTTCTCAGCTTTCGACATACTAAGGAGAAGTGCATTCGACAGCGCTCCATGTTAAGTGTCTTTCTTTTCGTTATCGCTATTAAAAAACTTGTGGCCTCCATTGGACCTTTGTCACCCCTGACATTTATGTGGATGATTTCTGTACCAGGGATTGTGGTCTCTGCGGAGGGTGCCATCCAGCGTGCTTCTGCATGGGCACTTCCACATGGTTTTCGATTTGCCCCACTTAAATCGAGGATGATGCATTTCTAGCGCCATACTATTGTGTTTCCTGATGCAGAGCTCATCCTCGACGCCCAGTTCCGTTTCTTGGGTCTTCTTAACAACAAGCTTACTTGGTTGCCCCATTTCCACCTTCTAAAGGTTGGCTGTTTCTGTAAATTTAGTGTTTTTTTTATTTTTGATCGTATCTCTTGGGTGGAAGATAATTTGAATCTTCTTCATCAGGCCTTAGTTCTGTCTCGTCTGGACTATGGATGTCAAGTTTATGGCTCAATTGCACCTTCCAAACTCCTCTTGGACTCAGTCCGTCTTTGTGGTACCTGCTTTGCCATCGTAATCTTTCGCACTAGCCATGTCAATAGTTTTGTGGTTGATGCTGGATCCCCCCATTTCAGTGTGGTGGACCCAGTTCCTGGTTTCCTATGCCATCGCTATCTACATTTTCTCTGCTCTCCTCTCCTACTCTTTTCTTTTTTTGTGTGGCTTTGAGGTGTCACCTGCCCACTGCCTACCCTCAGGTGGGTTTATCGGTTGGTCTCTGCCTCACTTCTCTCTGCAGTTATTTCCATCTTCCCTTATTGTCCTGTTGTCCTGTTCCCATTTTTCTCTCCTTGGTTAGTTCCTCAGCTCCAGATTCGGATGGATCTATTCTGAGGTCCAAAGCATCACACCGAAGGCGTTCCTCTGTTCTGCCCACTCTTACAGAGGTTTTGAGGCTGTTTTACACTGATGGCTCTAAATCCATCAATCATGTTGGATATGCCTTCACATCTTCTGGATCACCACCTATTGCCTGCTGGTGTGTGGGATGTTTGTTGCAGAAGTGACGACCATCTATCTTATTAAATGGTCATCTCTCACCCAAGTTTTGCTATCTATGAAATCGCCGAGTGGCTTCTGCCATCCATGATCTTCTCAGTGGTCTTGACTATGCTGCTTGTTCAGTTGATTTCCTCTGGGTCCACAGCCATGTTGGTACCCCAGGTAATGAACTTGCTTATTGTTTGACTGGGAGGCCAGCCACCTATCCCCCATTCTCCCTGAACCCTCCAAGGGGGGATTAGCAGCTTCACATGAAATTTCTTTTTGCTCAGTTGTGGGCCAACCATCGAGGGCCATCCTATTCCTTATAATCTTTGTGCTTCTCCAAGCTTCTTTTGCTTCTCTGTTTGCCCATTTTGTCCTTTCATCGACTGGACTCCGCTGTTTGTGTTTTTCTCCCTTTATTTCTGCTCTCTTAGATCGGGGGACAGATGACCTCGCTGTTTGGTCCCCTTTGCCCTCCCCCAAACCAACCAACCAACCAACCAACCAGCACAGTCTACGAATCTGGGAGACTGTGGAGAACGAATTGCAACACTATTGTGTAGCACATTCGGGATTCAGCAAAAGTTAATATGGTCTGTGCAGTCTCATGATTTAAAGTTTATGGACCTCTCTGAGGAAAGACCATTACTTGACACATACATCTTGAAATGCTGGAAAATTGGCACATGTCACCACTTAAAACCGATTGTTTGGACTTCATCTACCAAGAGGTTGGTGCTTTAGCACATTTTCATCATTATGTCCGTGATTTCCTAAACAGGAAATTGAGAAACCGCTGGATCCGTCGTGGTAGGGCTGCCCCTGTCTAACCCCTTTTGATTTTTTCTGTGGGATTATCTGACAGATAACACTTCCTCTATCAACAAACCTGCCAGAATTGTGAGCTCGTATCAACAGTGCTTTGGAACAGATTGATAAGGGCATGCTGCGCCGACGCGACAAAAACTTATTTAGCGACTTGATATCTGCAGAATCCCACATGTGTAGCACTTGTAACGTGACAGGAAAACTTTCTTCAGTTTTGCTATGTGAGTGTAAGGCCCTGTGACAATATGTCAAATAATACAGCGGCAGCAAATCTGCGAAATCGTTTCAATCACATGTAATAACCTTGTACTTACATTCATTTAAACCATAAGTCTACTTAACTTTTCATAACCACGGAGACCTGACAACACATTAAAAAAGGTTTTCACTCAAGTGATGGAATACATCCCGTTATGTAAATCTTCTTGCTGATATCTACGGCTTTCCAGACAAAAAATTACTCAGAGGCTGCATGGCACTAATGCCCTGTAACACCGCCTGTATAACTGGTATGATCTCACTCCATACTGCACGTGTGCTTAATGCATAAGGCAGTAGGCTGAGGGACTGTTCTGACGAATGTATTATAATGCTGATAAATTATTTTATGGATTATTTAACAAACTGCAAAACAAGTGTTTGTTACAGCTACAATTACACGTGTTTCTATAGATAAGTTTGAAAACCTAACACAATTTGTAGAACTTTCACTGAAGGTTCAGACAAGTTCTGCACAAATTCCATCACGATTTTTGTACTAAATTTTCATACACGGAATCCTGCATAACGCAGTCTGACTTGTCTTTTACATTCATTGATGGAATATCTCTGCACTGACACGTACATATGCACGTAGTTTCGAGTAGCTCACAAAGGAGTAACTAAGACTGTTGCAAATCGTCAGATACGGTGTGTGACAAACTCTCTTGCATAAACGCTACTTGAAAATGTGATCGAAGCACAAGATCCATCAATGGGACGTGAGAGAAGTACACGGTTAGTGCCTGTAGCAGGCAGAAGTATTAGCCAGTTATACAAAACAGCTTGCTGAAGCATCGAGATACCACTATCGTCTGTCAGAAGGTTTAAACCACAGCAGAGAAGGACTCAGAAACAAGTGCACAACCTGCTCGCTCAGAGAGCGAACGAGATGGCGCAGTGGATAGCATACTGGGCTCGTAGTCTGACGGACGAAAGTTCAAATCCCCGTCTGACCATCCGGATTTAGGTGATCCCTAATTTTCCTAAATCACTCCAGGCAAATGTCAGAATCGTTCCTCTGAAATGAGCACGGCCGTTTTCCTTCCCCAACATTTCGTAATCGGAGGTTTTCGCTCCGTGACCACGTTGTCGATGGGACACTAAACTCTAATCGTCCTTCCTGCTTCATTCCTCACTCAAAGATGTCGGGACAATTGACTTTTGCAGCTTATGCCCTCAGAGGCTTGCGCCAGTTAAAATTTCTGAATTGACCTAGATGACACGCGAAACGGCAACGGTGGCCTATCGTCTCGCAAGGCACTTGTTGCTTAGCAAACTAGTGACGCGGCTTGGCGAGCTCGCAAAGAATAAATGAAATTCGCAAACTGGCAGAGGGTCCACCTTCCGATGTGTGTCAAGTTATTCAATGCTGTTATTGTTTCCATTGCAGGTTTTTTAATTAGTTAAATGTAATATAGACCCTTTGACTATTTTTATCGAAATTATTTGTGACGAGTCAGTTTACATTATGTACAACAATTATTAGTTTTAGCACAAATGAGCATACGTATTTTTTAGTCCTAATCATGCACTACACTTAAAAATTATGATTTTTATGGGCTAACACTTTATAAACAAAAATTCTTCTAAGGAACAGAAGGAGTTATGTTACGTCCTTTAGTAAACAATCAAAGAATTTTGTTTATTCATACTGATGTCCTTTCTAAGACCTTGCTACCTTTAATAATGGGTAAAAAAGGTAATTTTCTTCTAGAGCTGGAGCTACGGAGATCATTATTCCTTCCCATTTGTGAAGGTTATTATAATGAATATGTATATTATGAAAGTGCATTCAAAGTGGCCTAATTCCTTAAAGAGGAACTTACAGAATAACTGAATATGTATTGTTTTGGGTGTGTGTGTGTAACATGGTCAGGTTCCGATGAAAAATAGGAACACGTGGTGCAATATTGACCAGACGACTACCTTACAAGATACACTGAAGAAAAATGCACCTAAATTTCTGGCATTTGTAGATTTATAACAAGGCTATGATAGTTTTAACTGGAATACGCTTTAACATTCTACAGTCATCTGGGGTAAAATATAGGGAGCAGAAGGTTATCTTCAACATGTACAGTTATCGGGATGACTATCCGTCACGTTATTCAAGCTGGACATCACGCAAGCAGTGAAAGAAACTAGGGAAAGATTGGAAAGGATATTGATGATCGAGGAGAAGGAATACAAATGTTAAGTGCTACCAATGGCGTTGTAATTTTACCAGGAAATGACTTGAAATATCAGTCGAACATAATGGATGATATCTTGAGAGGATAAAACAAGGATGTATACAGAAGTAAAAGATCGGTAATGGCGTGAAAGTCATGTGATGCTGAGGGAATTATTTTAGCAAATGAGACGGTGTAAGCAGATAATGAGACGGATTTTGATATTTGGGTGGATAAATAACTGAGATCAGCTGAAGTAAGAATATGAAATGTAGGCCGGCACCAGCAAAAAAAGCCTTCATGTTAAAGAGAAATACACTCCTGGAAATTGAAATAAGAACACCGTGAATTCATTGACCCAGGAAGGGGAAATTTTATTGACACATTCCTGGGGTCAGATACATCACATGATCACACTGACAGAACCACAGGCACATAGACACAGGCAACAGAGCATGCACAATGTCGGCACTAGTACAGTGTATATCCACCTTTCGCAGCAATGCAGGCTGCTATTCTCCCATGGAGACGATCGTAGAGATGCTGGATGTAGTCCTGTGGAACGGCTTGCCATGCCATTTCCACCTGGCGCCTCAGCTGGACCAGCGTTCGTGCTGGACGTGCAGACCGCGTGAGACGACGCTTCATCCAGTCCCAAACATGCTCAATGGGGGACAGATCCGGAGATCTTGCTGGCCAGGGTAGTTGACTTACACCTTCTAGAGCACGTTGGGTGGCACGGGATACATGAGGACGTGCATTGTCCTGTTGGAACAGCAAGTTCCCTTGCCGGTCTAGGAATGGTAGAACGATGGGTTCGATGACGGTTTGGATGTACCGTGCACTATTCAGTGTCCCCTCGACGATCACCAGTGGTGTACGGCCAGTGTAGGAGATCGCTCCCCACACCATGATGCCGGGTGTTGGCCCTGTGTGCCTCGGTCGTATGCAGTCCTGATTGTGGCGCTCGCCTGCACGGCGCCAAACACGCATACGACCATCATTGGCACCAAGGCAGAAGCGACTCTCATCGCTGAAGACGACACGTCTCCATTCGTCCCTCCATTCACGCCTGTCGCGACACCACTGGAGGCGGGCTGCACGATGTTGGGGCGTGAGCGGAAGACGGCCTAACGGTGTGCAGGACCGTAGCCCAGCTTCATGGAGACAGTTGCGAATGGTCCTCGCCGATACCCCAGGAGCAACAGTGTCCCTAATTTGCTGGGATGTGGCGGTGCGGTCCCCTACGGCACTGCGAAGGATCCTACGGTCTTGGCGTGCATCCGTGCGTCGCTGCGGTCCGTTCCCAGGTCGACGGGCACGTGCACCTTCCGCCGACCACTGGCGACAACATCGATGTACTGTGGAGACCTCACGCCCCACGTGTTGAGCAATTCGGCGGTACGTCCACCCGGCCTCCCGCATGCCCACTATACGCCCTCGCTCAAAGTCCGTCTACTGCACATACGGTTCACGTCCACGCTGTCGCGGCATGCTACCAGTGTTAAAGACTGCGATGGAGCTCCGTATGCCACGGCAAACTGGCTGACACTGACGGCGGCGGTGCACAAATGCGGCGCAGCTAGCGCCATTCGACGGCCAACACCGCGGTTCCTGGTGTGTCCGCTGTGCCGTGCGTGTGATCATTGATTGTACAGCCCTCTCGTAGTGTCCGGAGCAAGTATGGTGGGTCTGACACACCGGTGTCAATGTGTTCTTTTTTCCATTTCCAGGAGTGTATATAAAGGCAAGTATTGAAAGCCTTCCTGAGAATATTTATCTAGAGAGGAACGTTATACGATAGAAATACATGGACGAAAAACAGTACAGACAAATACAGAAAAGAATTTTTTGTAATGTGGTGCAACCGGAGAATGCTGAAGATCAGTATAGGAAAGAACAGAATTGTGGGGTACAGCTTGATGAAAATAGGAGTTACACTGACAAGAAACATCAAGGAAAAATTTATTTAGCTTTTGAAGTGTGAGGGTAAAAATTGTAGAGGAAACCAACGCTTGACTGCAGTAAGTGGGTTTAAATGGATACAGGCTGCAGTGATTATGCAAAGCTGAACAGACGTTGACCGAATGGACTAACGTGGAGAGCTAGCTCAGACGATTCTTCACAGAGAAGACTACGGCAACAACAACAACAGCAACAGTGAGACGGTAATTTTGATTTTTGGTGGAGGTGAGGTAAAGTGTAAAGATTGACTATCGTCCAAGCTGGCAGTGACGTATTCCGCAACTATATATTTTTTCTATGAGGACTGTTAGTTTCATACTTACGAGACAAAAAATTTTTTAACGACTTGTCAAGAGAACGATGAGAGATGTATGTTCGTATTTACTAGTTTCCAGAGAGAACACCACGCCTGGTAAAGAAGCAACACGTCATGAGCTGAAACATGCTATTGTTGTGGTCCTCAGTCCAAAGATGGTTTGATACAGTTCTCCAAGCTACTCTATCATGTGCAAGCCCCTTCATCTCAGAGTAACTACTGCAACCCACATCCTTCTGAATCTGCTTACTATATAAATCTTTTGGTTTCCCTCAACCATTTCTCCCCACACTTCCCTCCAGTACCAAATGGGTAATCCCTTGATGTCCCAGAATATGTCGTACCAACCGATCCGCTTTTCCAGACAGTTTGTGCCACAAATTTCATTTCTCCCCAGTTGTCTTCAGTACTTCCTCATTAGTTAAGTGATCTACTTACCCAGTCTTCAGCAGTGTTTCTGTCGCACCACATTTTAAATGCTTCTGGTCTCTTCTTGCCTAAACTGTTTGTCACCCATGTTTCATTTCTATACATGGTACACTCCATACAAATACTTTCCGAGAGCACTTGCTAGCGCTTAAATCTATATTGACGTTATCAAATTTCTCTTCTTCAGAAATGCTTTTCTTGCCATTGACAGTCTACATTTTATATCCTCTCTACTTTGGCCATCAATAGTTATTTTGCTGTCCAAATAGCAAAACTCATCTACTACTTTAAAGTGTCTCGTTTCCTAGTCTAATTCCGTAGCAACACCTGTTTTAATTCGACAACATCCCATTATCCTTTCAAGCCTTGTCCACTTCGTTCAACTGCTCGTACAAGTCTGCTGTCTTCGGAAAACCTTAAAGTTTTTATTACTTCTCCCTAGACTTTAATTCCTACTTCAAATTTTTCTTTGGTTTCCTTTTGTAGCTCTCCACTCCCTGTATTTTATTCCTGCTACCCCCAGAATTTCAAATAGAATATTCCGTTCAACATTGACAAAAACTTTCTCTAAGTCTACAAATACTACATACGTAAGTTTGCATTTCCTTGACTTACCTTCTATGTTAAATCGTAGGGTTAATATTGCCTTTCGTGTCCCTACATTTCTCTGGAATCCAACAGATTTTCTCTTAGGTCGCCTTTCACCAGTTTTTCCATTCTAATGTAAAGAATTCGTGTTAGTACACACATCACAAAAAGCTTTGCATTACCCCGGTTTCCAGAACTCCTGAAGACAGACGTTGACTGTGGATATTGTATCACGGACACAGTCCCTTTGACTGTTCAGAGATGTCACTAAACTCGTCCAAAGAGGTAAACAACCATACGTGAGCAGCGCCTATTATTAGACGAAGGGGTACGACTTCTAGTCAGTTCCAGTCATTGCACCAGGAAGGAGGTACACAGCTTCTCTTGTCTGTATTTCAACCATGCCTAGACGGTCAATATCGCGGTTCGATCGCGTCCGCATTGTTACTTTATGCCAGGAAGGGCTCAACAAGGGAAGTGTCCAGGTCTCGGAGTGAACCAAAGCGATGTTGTTCGGACATGGAGGAGATACAGAGAGGCAGGAACTGTCGGTGACATTCCTCGCTGAGGCCGCCCAAAGGCTACTACTGCGGTGGATGACCGCTACCTACGGATTATGGATCGGAGGAACCCTGACAGCAACGGCATCACGTTGGATAATGCAGCTACAGGGCGTCGAGTTACGACTCAAACTGTGCGCAATATGCTGCATGATGCGCAACTTCACTCCCGAAGTCCATGGTTAGGTCCATCTTTGCAACCACGACACCATGCAGCGCAGTACAGATGGGCCCAACAACATGCCAAATTGATTGGCATCACGTTCTCTTCACCGATGAGTGTCGCATATGCCTTCAACCAGACAATCGTCGGGGACCTGTTTGGAGGCAACCCAGTCAGGCTGAACGCTGGCCAGCGAGTGCAGGAAGATGGAGGTTCTCTGATGTTTTGGGGTGGCATTATGTAGGGCTGACGTACGCCGCTGATGGTCATGGAAGGCGCCGTAACGGCTGTGTGATACGTGAATGCCATCCTCCGACCGATAGTGCAACCATATCAGCAACATATTGGTGAGGGGTTCGTCTTCATGGACGACAATTCGCGCCCCCATCGTGCACATCTTGTGAACGACTTCCTTCAGGATAACGACATCGCTCGACTAGAGTGGTCAACGTGTTCCCCAGATATGAACCCTATCGAACATGCCTGAGATAGATTGAAAAGGGCTGTTTATGGACGATGTGATCTACCAACCACTCTGAGGATCTACGCCGAGTCGCCGTTGAGGAGTGGAACAATCTGGACCAACAGTGCCTTGATGAACTTGTGGATAGTATGCCACGACGAATGCAGGTATGTATCAGTGCAAGAGGACGTGCTACTGGGTGTCAGAGGTACCGGTGTGTAGAGCAATCTGGACCACCACCTCTGAAGGTCTCGCTGTATGGTGATACATCATGGAATGTGTGGTTTTCATGAGCAATAAAAAGGGTGGAAATGATATCTATGTTTATCTCTATTCCAATTTTCTGTACATGTCCGGAATTCTCGGAACTGAGGTGATGCAAAACTCTTTTTGATGTGTGTATTTTGCAACCATGATTTATTAAACTAACAGTCCAGTAATATTCACACCTGTCAGCACTTGCTTTCCTTGGAATTGGAATTACCATACTTTTTTTTTAAGATAGAGGGTATCTCGTCTGTTTCATACATGTTGCTCACGAGACGGAAAAGTTTTGTCATTGCTGCCTCTGCCAAGCTTGTCAGTAGATCTAACGGAATGTCGTCTACTCTCGGGGCCTTGTTTCGACTTCTTTCTGTGTACTGTCACATTCTTCTCATAGTATCATATCTCTCATCTCAACTTCATCTATGTCCTCTTCCATTTCTATAATACTGCCCTCAAGTACATCGATGTGTAGACTCCCTATGTACTCCTTCGACCTTTCACCTTTCCCTTCTTTGTTCGCGACTGGTTTTCTATTTATGCTCTTGATATTCATACAGGTGGTTCTCTTTTCTCCGAAGGCCTCCTTAATTTTCCTTGTGATATGCACTTCTAAATCCTTACATTTTTCCTCTTCCCATTGCTGCTTTGCCATTTTGCAGTTCCTGTTAATCTCTTTTTTAAATTTGTATTGCCTTTCGTCAGTTAAATTAAATAACTCTTGTGCGTACTCAAGGATTTCTAATAGGCTTTGTCTTTTTATCTGTTTGATCCTCTGCTGCCTGCTCTATTTTTTCTCTCAAAGCTTCCCATTCTTCTTCTACTGTATTCCTTTCCCCCGCTCTTGTTAATTGTTCGCTAATACCCCTCTGAAACTCTCAAAAGCCTCTGATTCCTTCAGTTTATCCAGGTCCAATCTCCTTAATTTCCTACATTTTTGCAATTTCTTTACTTGTAACCTATGGTTCATAAACAATAAATTGTGGTCAGAGTCCACATTTGCTCTGTAAATGTCTTACAATTTAAAATCTGGTTCCGAAATCTCTGTATTACCGTTATATAATCAATCTGAAACCTTCCGGTGTCTCCAGGTCTCTTCTACGTGTACAACCTATTTTCATAATTCTTAAAGCAAGTCCTACATGCGATTACATCATGCAAAATTCTACCAGGTCGCTTCCTCTTTCATTTCTTATTTTTCCTTCTCTTCCCTTTTGCACTCTCGAATTCTAATCCCCACGACTATTAAATTTTCGTCTCTTTTATGTGAATAATTTCTTTTGTCCCATCACATATTTCTTCAATCTCTTCATTGTCTGCGGAGCTTGTTGGCGTATAAACTTGTCCCACTGTGGAGGGCGTTGGCTTTTTGTCTATCTTGACTACAATAATGCATTCAGTACGCTGTTAATAGAAGTTTACCTGTACTCCTGTTTTCTTATTCATTATTAAATCAACGCCTTCAGTACCCCAACTTGGTTTTGTACTTATAACCCTGCATTCACCTGACCGGAAGTCCTGTTCCTCCTGGCACCCAATTTCACCAATTCCCACTACATATAACTTTAACCAATCTATTTCCCTTTTTAAATTTTCTGATCTACCTGCCCGATTAAGGGATCTAGCATTCCACGCTCCGATCCGTAGTACGCCAGTTCTGTTTCTCCTGATAACGACATCCTCCTGCGGAGTCCCTCCCCGGAGATCCGAATGGGGTACTATTTTACCCAAAAGACGTCAACATCAGTTAACTATGCAGTAGAGCTGCATGTCCTCGGGAAAAATTAAGATTGTAATTTCCTCTTGCTTTCAGCCGAAACTGAAACACATTTGAAACAATCCGAAACAAGCTGGAACGTATTTGAAATAATCTTTGTGGGATCCGTATCGAAGATCAAGGAAACCACTTCAATCTTGGAACTGTTTCCTTTTGGTACCCGTCTACGTAACCAGCTTTGGGCTCGATCAACGTCGTGCGGTAGGATAACATCATCACTTATTGCACCGTCATGCTTGACACAGTATATCTCTTGGCCAGGGCATCTCTCTCTGCCTGTATTAGTCAGCTTTCAATATCACCGAGCGAGGTGGCGCAGTGGCTAGCACACTGGACTCGCATTCGGGAGGACGACGATTCAATCCCGCGTCCAGCCATCCTGATTTGGATTTTTCGTGATTTCCCTAAATCGCTCCAGGCAAATGCCGGGATGGTTCCTGTGAAAGGGCACGGCCGACTACGTTCCCCGTCCTTCCTTAATCCAATGAGACCGATGACCTCGTTGTCTGGTCTCCTTCCCCAAAACAACCAACCAATCAACCAACTTTGAATATCCACCTTGCTTCGTGCGTCACAGGTTATTTTGCTTCCAAGGTAGCAGAGTTCCTGAACTTCGTCTACTTTGTGGTCACCAATCCTGAGTTAAAGTTAATCGCTATTCTCTGCTACTTGTGACTTTCGTCTTTCTTTCATTTACTCTCAGTCAATATCCCGTACTCATCAGACTGCTCATTACATTCAACAGATCTAATTCTTCTTCACTTTCACCGAAAATAGCGATGACATCAACGAATCTTATCATTGATATCTTTTCACCCTGAATTTTAATCCCACCCTTAAATTTATCTTTTATTTCTGTCATTGCTTTTTCGGTTAAACAGTAGGGCCGAAACACTACATCCCTGTCTCACACGCTTCGTAATCTGAGCACTTCGTTCTTCATCTTCCAGTCTTATAGTTCTCTCTTGATTCTTGTACATATTTTGTATCATCCGTCTCTCCGCATAGCTTACTTCTATTTTTCTCATAATTTCGAACATCTTGCACAATTTTAGATTGTCGAACTGCCTCTGCACTGGCTTTACCTTTCACAGCCAAACTGTCATCTAGAAGATCCTCAATTTTGTTTTCCATTCCTTCGTATATTATCTTGTCAGCAGCTTGGATGCATGAGATATAATCCTGATCGTGCAGTAGTTTCTGCACTTAACTACTCTTGCTGTCTTCGGAATTATGTGTATGATATTTTTCCGAAAGTCTGATGGTACGTCGCTAGTCTAATAGATTCTGCATACCAGCTTAAGTAGTCGTTTGGTTGCCATTTCCGCACTTATTTTAGAAATTCCTGTGAAATGTTTTCTATCCCTTCGATGTCATTTGATCTCAAGTCTTTGAGACTCTTCCTGAGTGACTTATATTGCTATATTTATACTTTCCTGGAACATTTTTGTACTTGCTTGTTCGTCGATCAATTGAAGTACCAGTATTTCTTCCGTTATCCAACGATTCTTCACAATTTGCTTCTTTGTACTTACGTTGGTCTGTCCAACATCTGTGATTGCTCTATTTCGAGAATCCACTCCTCTTCAACTGAAGTTCCTGCTATGGTATTCCTTATTGCAGTATCCACATCTTCAGCGAACTTCAAACGCGTCTCAGCATTCCTGAGAACTTTAGTACCCACTTCCTTCCACATTGATTCTTCCAGACGACTCTCTTGAACTTCAGTGTATTCTTCATCACTAAATACTGATCTGCTCCTCTATATGCCTCACAATCTAGTATTTGATTTCGGAATTCCTATCTAACCCCGACGTAATCCAGCTTCCCGTGTCTTTCCAAGTATATTCTCCTCTTGACATTCTTGAATAGAGTACTCGCTATTTTTATCTGAAATTTATTGTTAAACGCCATTAGATTTTTCCTCCGTTACTCCTACTACTTATCCAGTCTTCTCCCGCAACCCTTGCTTCTATTACTTCCCTTACAGTCGCATTCCAATTCTCCATGGTTATTAGATTTTTCGTCTCCCTTTACTTACTGGATTTTCCGTTCAATGTCCTCATATACTTTCTCTGTCTTTTCATCATCCTTTTGTGACGTCTGCATGTATGCCTGAGCTTTTGCTGTCGGCTTTGATTTGTTGTCGGGTCTGAAGAGAATAACCCTATCAGTGAGCAGTTCACAGCGAATCACTATCTGTCCTACTGTCCTATTCATAACGACTCCTAGTCCCGTTATAACGTTTTCTGCTGCTGTTGGTATTCCCCTTTATTCGTCTGACAAGAAATCCTTGTCTTCTTTCCATTTCATTACACTGACCCCCCCTCTCCCCTCCCCCCCCCTCTCCATTCCTCACACTACATCTAGACTGAGCGTTTGCATTCCCATAGCTTGCCTACTACGTTCAAACTTTTGACAGTCCATATTCCGACTCGTAGGATGTTGTCATTTCGCTGCTCATTCCAGCTCTTTCTCAAGGTCACCTCCCTCTTGGCAGTACTCTCTTGGAGATCAGAGTGTGGGGCCAATTCGTTATCTTCCTCAAACGGCTAGCTAATTTATATCGTCCACAATAGCTGTTATGCGTACCAAACACTACGTCTGTTTACTCCGTTGCGTGTATCTCATCTATAATCCCACAGAATGTCTGCATTTATTACAAAAACACTTTGTAAAAATATGATCTTCGACCATGTCCATAGAAACTGAAGGAACATAAGACGTTAATAGCTAAAACACTGCTTCGTGCGAAAGTGAAGAAGTACGAGGGCTTGTTGAAAAGTAATTCCTCTGAATTTTTTTATGGGAAAACTCTTAATTTTTTAAAAATAAAACTAACGTTCTTAACATTCGACATCTTTATTCCTCACGTCTGCATGTTTTCAGCTCTCTGCCGCTAGAGGGCGCCGAATTGTAGAGTGTAAGATGACGATGTGTAACGTAATTATGTTGGTGCGTGAGAAACAGCCTGCTGTTATCGAGTTTCGAATCCGAAGATTTCATCCACACGTGGAGCACCCTCAGCTTCACATGACACTGCCAGACCACACAGGACCGCAACAATCCGATGCCTTGGGTTCACTGCAATCGATCATCCTCCATATAGTCACAACTTCGCCACATGCGATTTTCATGTGTCCTGAACCTGAAGAAAGCCTATCGAGGACTTCACTTTGCTAGCGATGAAGTGGTGCTAGCAGAGGTGAGATAGCGTCTCCGTCAACAAAGTGAACATTCAATAGTGAATGGTCTCTCGCTGGGAGAAATTTGTTCGTCGCCAAAGCGACTAAATCGAGAAATAAGTATGTAGACATAAAAAATAAAGATGTAGACTTAATAACGTATGTTTTGTTTAATAACCCTTAAGAGTTTTCATATAAGAGATTCGGAGACATATTTTCTGCACGTCCACGCATTAAATATGTTATCCAAGTGACAATAATCGATCACATATAAAAATAAATGATTCGTTCGATTATAGTTGACATTAAAATGTTTCAGATTTTTAATAAGCTATTTGAAACCCAAGAATATAGCTTAAACTCTGGATATACAAAACTATCAGTACAGTGAATTTACGTCTTGAAAAGATACGCTTGTAAATACCAATCCATCGTTAACACAGCTTCATTGCTCGGACTGGACCAAGAAAAAAACTTTCACATTTTATGTGTGGAACCCACATCTGACATGCTTCCCTCGGTGAACTGATAATAAAGCATACAGTGTGTTTCTTATGCCCCTGACGTCCATAAATTAAGTATATCTTACAGGCCAAAAATTCTTCTCTTTACTGTAATAGGCCTATAACGTAAGACCACTCGTGTTGAATTTGCGAGTATTTAGCTTTGTAAACGTCATCCACTTGATTACTTTTCTAGCAGCTGTTTTTAATCACATACTAGAATTTTGTATTGGAAAAGGACACAGTTTTGCTCAAGTACAAAAAATGTTCCTTCTGGTTTAAATTGTGTTTCGTCTGAATTATACTCATAACCTGAACTAACCTTTGGTAATTTGAAAACTCTCCGATTATATAATCTCATGTTACCTAATTGAATCATTTGTTTCCTATTCAATGATTCCAAAGGTGCATAAACTGTCTGTCCAGCGTTTGCAACACAGTTACAACATCAATTGTCGATAATTAACACACAGATGAGGTGCGGAAAACTCTCTGACAGTTCTGTTCTAGCTATAGACGTTCAGCAGTTCTCCACTTCGTTTAGTTTTTCTTTTAAAATAGCGGATAGGAGTTCTCCTGCAACTCGAGAACAGTTTCGGAATGGCGGTATCAACTAACACATGTGACAAAAAATAACTTTTATACAAAATGCCAAAAAGTGAAAGAACGCTTAAAGCTGGCGCTAATATTCTCTGTTTTGTTGGGAATGATACAATAAACACATACAGGAATTGGACAAAAATATGTTAACACCGCGAGAAATTCACGCTCCAACATAAACGCTGATGCAACCAAGTCTGCCTGTTGTGTTGTTGCATCTGAGCACGAATGGCGCCTGTTCTCAATACGCTGCAAGTATCAGTTGCTGTCAGGACAGTGTTCTGTATAATTCTCAGCGCATTCTGTCGGATCTAGGTGAATCCGGACGTGGGCAAAGCGTTGCTGCTCCTATGGAAGACGTCTCCGTAACCCTGGTAGCTCACATCATCCAGGCCTGGTTTTGTGAGCATGAGGTTGAACTGGCGCATCCTTCCTGCCCACCACCGCCAGATCTCAACTTTATCAAGCCTTTGTAGTCTACCTTGGAGAGGGGGATGCAACTTCACTAACCCCTTTCATCATCGTTACCTGCAATTTGTGCTATTTTGCATGAAGAATGGTATAAGATTTTCTTGGAAACCACACTTCTAATTATCCATTCTGAGGTAACTGGAAGCTGGTTTGAATGCCAACGGTTTTTCCTACATCGCATTAGGTGTGGTTATGTGCTTTTGGTATTTTCATACAATCGGACCACCCCTGTCTGCCGGAACCTGTTGTAGCGGCCCCTCATCAGTTAGAGGGCCCGCAGAACAGATAAGAAAGGTGGGCTGCCGACCTCCCTTCAAAAGCTCGCCAGTGGATGTAAACATCAACAGACTTCCCACATAAACACGGCACTACATCGTGAAAAGCCATGTGACAAAGATCCACCAATTGGAACTAAAGTGACTACATGTAGCACTACGCCGAATCGGTGTTACAAGCACGCCAGCAGAGTCAGACCGCCGGTGTGTACCTAAAGCTAGGACAGCTCTGTCCAGTACCTATGTCGGCTCTGGCCTAGTAGACACTCGGCTTAGAGTTCAGTAGAAAGTTGTATCTTGTTGGGCGTAACGCCACTTTGTAATACTGTAGCTTAGTATTTTGGTTACTGTTTCTTTTCATTGTCTTCTACTCTTACAGGCTTCTGCCACAACAAGAATTGTTGGGTTTCTTGTTGCTCTTGCGTTTGGAAATTGGTCCACCTGAAGAAGAAGTTTTAGTTAAGCAAAGTGTGCTCAAACTTGATCATTAGCTCTTTCCTGCCGACCGCAGGACACTACAGAACCAATAACGTCAAGGATGCTGAAGGGATGTCTGGTGGAAATCTGAACGCGTTTTACTTGTAAATTATGTGAATGAGAATAGAATCTGTTACATGTCAGTTATAATGATAGACCTATAGAACTGTACTCTATCTAGCTAAGAAACCAAGAAGATGAAAGGCACGCCTGTGCGTGTGCGTATGGAGGCAACATAGTGACAGGCAGAACGGACCTGGATTAGCAACAAACTCAAGTGTTCATACATGGTGGCCGTACAGGAGTACGATTCACTGTCATGACAGAACAGAATAACTGTCTCATCATCTAGATCATTTGATACTTTCAGACAACCATAGAGTTTCAGTTTTTATGGATATTGGAAGATAACAGAACAAAAAGTTGAAAAGTGTGATTTAAATTCAAGGTGAAAGGATATCATCGACATGGTTCGCCGATGAAGAAGAATTATGTGATCTTTTGAATGAATGAGCAATGTAAGTCGTGCACACTGTGGACTGACAGTAAACCTTATAAACGAAAGTAATGAGGAGCGGAAGAAATGAGACTAGTGGCATACTTCACATCAAAATTGGTGATCAAAAAGTAGACAAAGGGAAGGAGTTCTGCTATTCTGGAAGCAAAACAACTCATGCCAGACAAAGAAAAGACTACATAAGAAGCAGACGCACTCAAGCAAAGATGGCGTTCCTCAGAGTATCAAACAAAGGTCTTAATATGAGGGTGTACAGTAGGAACACAGAATTATCAGGAAGTGAATCGTGGACTGTGCGAACTCGAGAAGATTAGAATCAAAGAGTTTCAGGTTTACTTCTCTATAAGGTTGTTGAAAATTAGGTGATAACAGACAAGGAGGTTACAAGTAGAATCGGCAAGCGAGAAGTCAACTTTGTAGCAATACTGAAGACAGTAAGTTCAGCATTTTTCGGCAAAGAAAGGTATTACTGAAAAAAGTGTTTACAATTTTATTTCTGTTTTCTCTTCCACTATTGTCTTAGTTCACACTTACTAACCTACTGTACTTGAAAGAGGAAAATTTCGTTCATGCTCGCTGTACATACGCAAAAATTAAAACTGTGGTTTTCATGTTTAATTATTAATAGCACTGAAATTGTATTCAGGAAGGTAACAGATGAAATCCGCGTCCGACCATCCAGATAAAGGTTTTCCGCGATTTCCCTAAATCGCTTAAGGCAAACGCCGCTATGGTTACTCTCAAAGGGAACGGCCGATTTCCTTCCCATCGTTAACCAATCCGAGCTTGTGCTACTCCTCTAAAGACCTCGTTGTCAACCAGACGTTAAACCCTATTATCCTTCATTCTTTAATAGCATTGCACTTTACAGTAATATTCGTCGAATGTCTTACTGCACT
This sequence comes from Schistocerca piceifrons, assembly GCF_021461385.2. Lineage (NCBI taxonomy): Eukaryota > Metazoa > Arthropoda > Insecta > Orthoptera > Acrididae > Schistocerca > Schistocerca piceifrons. The sequence continues at coordinate 291,782,032 of NC_060141.1, forward strand.
GCCGTTTCTGCAGTACTTTGAACGATTCTGATTTAATAGTCAATTGTTAACCAGTAACCATCACAGATAATTCATACCTAACAACACCAGTCATGGTTATAAATCTGATGATGGTGTAGTTTTCATTTTTCCAGCTAAAGCCACTACCTTCATCTAATTTCATTAGTAGTAGCATAAACGGTAATGGTTGGGGCAAGTTATGAGGGCGTGCCTCCGAATTTTTTATGTTAAAACTCTTAAAACTCCTTAAATAAAACATGTTTATCCGTCAGCATTATCGCCCTGGCGACTAACATGTATCTCCCAATTAGAGACCATTTTGTTGATACTGTCACTGTAGGATGCTCAACTTTCTCGAAAGAGCCGCAACCTCACCTCTGCTTGCAACGTTTCATCACTATCAGGGTGAAGTTTCGGAAGCTGACGAAAATCGGATGGGGCCGTCGGATCTATTTGGAGGACTATAGATGACAAAGAACCCAAGACGTCACATTGCAGCAGACGTCGCAGCGCTCGTGTGTGAGCATTGCCATGCTGAAGGAGAAGGTGCCCCACGTGTGATCGAACTATTCGAATTCGAAACACGATTACACCACTCTGTTTCTCACGCATTGACAAAGTCACGTTACACACCGCCATGTTAGACGCTAAAACCCAGAGCTCTCTAGCGGCAGAGGGTTGGAGCTTGCATCAGCAAAGCGAGAAAGTCGACCAAGTGATATGCATGACATCTAGTACCTCAACCATAGTTTAAATACGCACACTCCACGAGGTCGTCGCTGATTGGTTGTAGTCTTATGGTTGTAGCTCCACAACTGCACATTTCCGACCTATGGTTGTTCGAAATAATTTTGCTCTATTCCACTTCCCCCTTCCATGCTCTAACTTTTTTAGTGGGTTGTTTTATGTGCACCCCTATACGTCGTACGCTATTTATCATTATAAAGGAGACTGGTAGCTGTTACATTTGAAGTAATTTTCTCACCAAACCCACAATAGGTTGCTGGGTTTAATATTATGAGAGGGCTTCTTTGGATTTTTTCTGTGGTCGTGGATGATGTCTTCGAACGTAGTACATGTACGACGAAACTGTAACTAGTCCACATTCAAAGTGTGAACTACTAGAACTCTTCGGTATATACTAGCAAGGGACCTTCGGCGCCGCGCGGGACTAGCCGAGTGGTCTCGGGCGCTGCAGTCATGGGCTGTGCGGCTGGTCCCGGCGGAGGTTCGAGTCCTCCCTCGGGCATGGGTGTGTGTGTTTGTCCTTAGGATAATGTAGGTTAAGTAGTGTGTAAGCTTAGGGACTGATGACCTTAGCACTTAATTCCCATAAGATTTCACTCACATTTGAACGTTTTTGACCTTCGGCTTCACAGGGACTACTGGACTATTACAGGAAACACCGTAGGAGTAATATCAGCAGACAAGCCGTTAACATTGTGGTAAGGAAACCAGAGGAAGACTGAGGCAGTACAAGTTAGAAATGATGATTGAAAAGTAATACATTGAGTTATTGCAGTCAGAGATGACGTACAGTACTGAAATTGCAATAACTTTAGCATTGCAATATTTTTCGTTTGTTATGTTAATCTAGACAATCCCGCTTCGTATCATTTTGGTCCACCATTGAAACACACAGCAGCAGCAGCAGCAGCAGCAGCAGCAGCAGCTCTGTATGGTACGGATGCGACAAACCGTCACTAGGTTTCCAGAGGTGTGTGGCACAAGATATCTGCCCTCGAGTCTCGCAGTAACTGTAAATTACGGGCCGGTGACTTATGGGCACGGAGCTAGCTCGCGGCAACGTCCCAGAGATTTAGAACAGGCCTGTTTGGTAGCTAAGTCGTCAAAATAAGTTCACTGCAATGCTCCTCTAACGACTGCAGTACGATTCTGGCACTCGGATAGTTACTTGCTGCTTGATGCCACTGTCTTTCGAAATGACATTAAGGATGAAGGGATGTGGGTGGTACATATCTACATTCTCGTAGTTCGCAGCTCTCATGGTGTCTCCGATTACTACCACAGGTCCAAGGAAGACCAGATGTGTGTACCGTACAGCATAATACTGCCCACATTACCTGCATATTTGCGTGTAGTTTGTCGACCAGGCGACAGTTCCCATTACTCCACGGTCAAATATAAATGACACCATATCTTTCGCAATCCCTAATTATGATATCGCTGGGTTAACATTAGAACACGTAAGAATTGTAAGGAAGATGTGATGGACAGGGTGCGATGCAATCTGCGGCTTTTTGCTGATGATGCTGTAGCTTACGGAAAGATGTCCTCGTTGCGTTACTATAGAGGGATACAAGATGGCTTAGACAAAATTCCTAGTTGCTGTGGTGAATGGAAGCAAACTCTAAATGTAGAAAAATGTAACTTAAGAAGATGAGCAGGAAAAACAAATTCGTAATGTTCGAACACAGCATTAGTAGTGTACTGCTTGACACAATCACAACGATTAAATAACTAGGTGTAACGTTGCAGAGCGATATGAAATGGAACGATCATGAAAGGACGGTAGTAGTCTGACCCTCTCCTGTCATTTAAATACTCGAAAAATTATTAATGATGATTATTTTCCCAAACTGTGCAAAACCTACGTTTTCATCCGGATAAAATGTGTTCACCTGCGTAAAGCATGAATATGAGAAAGATAGAGAGCCAGTAAAAGGTATTTCGCACATAACTTATTTTTCTTTGAACAATGTATATTCTTTCTTTTAATGGCCCGGTCTTCGTAGGTTTATGATTCTTTGAAGCTAATACTGCAAGGAGGTATCCGGAGACGGTTTATCTATGCATTAAATAAGCAACAGCGTGTAGCAGGAATGTTTGTTCTCAATTACATTATTTCATCTTTTCCAGTTTTCACGAATTAACTCACTCCTTGACACGAATTAGTCATTTAAAAGTGTACAAGAACATGCTTAGCTTCCAACTATTTTGCCCCCAAAGAAAACCTGTCACACAAACTCCAAGTGAAGAAGAACAAACAGTACATACATTTCAGTAAAAATATAAGTTTACATAATCGGTATATTCGATACAATCGTCGTCTTTGACCGAAGAATTACGATTGATAAATTCTTCATATGAATAAAAAGTAATGTAGTTTTTTAGCGAGTTTGTCTTTTTGAACATTTATGAAAAACAATATGTACTGTATTAATAATAATTTGACTTGTATCGTGTACTTCAACTCTACACGTGAAACCTTGGTGTGTTGAGCATTTCATTGCAGAGGGAAGTCGAATGGTCGATTCCGGTTTACTAGAACTATTTTAGGAAAGTGTGGTTCATCTGTAAAACATACTACACATCGAACTATAGAGTGACCCATTCTTGAGTGCTGCTCGAGTGCTTGGGATTCCCACCAGGTCGGACTGAAGGATGACATAGAAGCAATTCAGAGGCATGCTGGTAGATTCGTTAACGGCAGGTTCGATCAACACGCAGGTATTACGGAGATGCCTTGGGAACTCAAATGATAATCCCTGGAAAGAAAGCGACGTTCTTTTCCTGGAACGCTGTTGAGAAAATGTAGAGAATCGGAAAGTCAAGCTGACTGCACAACGATCCTGCTGCCGCCAACGTATATTTTGCTTAAGGACCACGAACATGAGATAAGAGGAATTAGGGCTCATACGGAGGCATATAGACAATCGTTTTTCCCTCGCTCTATTTGCAATAGGGACAGGAAGGGAAATGACTAAGTGTGGTACAATGTTCCCTCTGTCAAGCACCGTATGGTGGCTTGGTGAGCAAGTATTTAGGTGTAGATTTTCATCTGCGGAGCCTCATCTTCAACAACGTTCACTGAGCTGTGCTCTTCAAACACCTGTGCCTGTATCAGCCTTGTACTCTGTCGTCATTTCCACGGATCGACGCGTATCCCACTTTCCAGAGTGTGCAAAGACCGAACTCCACGCTCTGTGATACGTGGACGTCCACCACTTTATCTGCTCATGGTTTCACAGTCCTTCAAGCACTTTTCATAGTTGCTTACAACAGTACCATGAGAATAGCCTATTAGGTTCGTCGTTTCCACGTTACTAGTTCATATGCGCGGGGCCATAACAAACTGTCCTTTCTCACATTCATTTAAGTCAGTGGATTTTCCCATTTGCGCCCTGCATTAACGCTAGAATGATTTGCCATTCGCTGGTACTCCGCTTATACGTTTCCCCTACTGCGTCACGTGACCACAGCGCCACAAACAGCATTGAAACTCGCGGTAGGCAGTGGTCAAAATGTGTATTATCAGTCACCCATACCTTCCGTAATTTATACAAACGTTAATTATGAATGGCACATAAACCCAATGGTCACGAAGACTAGCTGCTGAGAATGGTTTTTCACATTTTGACTCTGGCGTGTCTCTGGCTCACCTTTGAGCCACCGTGGCGACAACAGCAGCCTGGCAACGTGACCACTGTGGTGACGCTGGTCGGTGACCGCAACGAGACGCGCCTGGCACGTGGCCGCGCGTTCACGTGGCTGCCATTCACCGCTGAAACGTGCATCGCGGGGGGTGCAACAGCAGTGACCTCTCACAGCTTATCGATTTTCCTTCCGTATATTTATCACGAATTTAACAACAGCACTGTCTAGACAAAACCTTAGAGCAACTCTGGTAGTAAATGAAAGTTACAAGTTTAGTATACATTATGTGATCAAAAGTATCCGGACATCTGGCTTACAAGTTCGTCGTGCCCTCCATAGCTAATGCTGGAATTCAAGATGGTGTTGGCCCACCCTCAGCCTTAATGACAGGTTCCACTCTCACAGGCATACGTTCAATCAGGTGCTCGAACGTTTCTTAGGGAATGACAGCCCATTCTTCACGGAGTGCTGCACTGAGGAGAGCTATCATTGTCGGTCGATGAGGCCTGGCACGAAATCGGTGTTCCAAAAGATCCCGAAGGTGTTCTATACACTCCAGGTCAGGACACCGCGCAGGCCAGTCCATTACAGGCATGTTATTGTCGTGCAACCACTCCACCGGAGGCCGTGCATTATGAACAGGTGCTCGATCGTGTTGAAAGATGCAGACGCCATCTGCGAATTGCTCTTCAACAGTGGGAAGCAACAAGATGCTTAAAACATTAGTGCAGGCCTGTGCTGTGATAGTGCCACGCAAAACAAGGGGTCAAGCCCCTCCATGAAAAACACGACCACACCATTACGACCCTCTTCAACTGTCTGCGGTCTCTGTCACTCAACAGATGAGGTCGACCTGTACGAATTTTACTGTTGGCTCAAAAAGGGCTCTGGGTACTGTAGGACTTAACTTCTGAGGTCATCAGTCATCTAGAACTTAGAACTACTTAAACCTAACTAACCTAAGGACATCACAGACATCCATGCCCGAGGCAGGATTCGAACCTGCGACCGTAGCGGTCGCGCGGTTCCAGACTGTAGCGCCTAGAGCCGCTCGGCCACTCCGGCTGGCCTACTGTTGGCGCTACACACGCTGGCAGATGACGTTCACCGGGCATTCGCCATACCCACACCCTGGCATCGGATCGCCACATTGTGTAACGTGACTCGTCACTCCACACAACGGTTTTCCACTATTCAATTGTCCAATGTATACGCTACTTACACCTAGCGAGGTGTCGTTTGGCATTTACCGGCGTGTTGCGTGGCTTATGAGCAGCCACTCGACTGTGAAATCCAAGTTTTCTGACCTCCAGCCTATCTATCATAGTACTTGCAATGGATCCTGATGCAATTTGGAATACCTGCGTGATGGCCTGGATAGATGTCTCCCTGTCGCAGATTACGATCCTCTTCAACTGTCTACAGTCTCTGTCACTCAACAGATGAGGTCGACCTGTACGCTTTTGTGCTGTACGTGTCCCTTCACGCTTCCACTTCGCTATCACATCGGAAACAGTGGACTTAGGTATGTTAGGACCGAGGAAATCTCGCGTACAGATGTATGACAAGTGACACCCAATCACCTGACCACGTTCGAAGTCCATGAGTTCCGCGGAGCGTCCCATTCTGCTCTCTCACCATGTCTAATGACTACTGAGGTCGCTGATATGGAGTACCTGGCAGTAGGTGGCAGCACAATGCACCTAACATGAAAAACGTATGTTTTTGTGGCTGTCCGGATACTTTTGATCACATATTATGTATGGTTGCAGAGCCCTAGAAGAAAAATGAACTTGAAGGTATCTTTGCTTCCATTACCTGACAAGCCATTTCTCTTCAGATGAACCCAACGACAACCGACAGCAGGCACCAAGATTTGTAGGACGTCAACGTATGTCCGCATGTCAATGTCTTCCATTGCCTGTGTGATTTTCCTCCGTGCAGTCACAATATTATACGCAAGTGCACATTCCTGTAGGCCGTGTTGCTCACACCTTCCTGCTGGTCTCGTGCCACCGGCCACTGCACATGGGCGACCCACGCCTGTGTGTGATGTGACACGGCAGTGGCAGATTTTGAGTATTCATACTTATCTTCATTCCTTTCCCCCTAGCGATGGGTGTTCAAAATAGAATTCGTGGCTTTTCCTTATTCAATGATATGAAATTATTTGGAAATTATGATTGGAAATCCAGTCATGCTAAACAACGATTTGCAACACAGAAAAGCACACTGTCTGCGTCCTGTGATATTATATACGTTGTTAATCAATCCATTTCATAAAATCTTTCGGATGCTTAGCACTAAGTTATTGTGAAATAAGGGGGAGAGTGACACGGATATGATAAGCAGGTTGGGGTGGCAATCATTAAAACAAAGGCGTTTGGCGTTGCAGCGAGATCTTTTCACAAAATTCCAATCCCCAGATTTCGTTTCTGAATGTGAAACTAGGTTAGTATAGCCAACCTAAGCAGAGAGAAATGACCAGCGCAATAAAATAACAGAAACCAGAGCTCGTTCAGTAGGATTTAAGAGTTCATTTTTCCCACGCACTACAGAGTGGAACGGTAGATAAAGAGTTTGAAGATGGTTCGAAGAACTCTACCATGCATTTAAGTGAGAATTATAGAATAATCATGAATATGTAGATGTAGATATAGACCTCAGTGCAACCTGAACGCCGACTCAGCTAAAGGAAGATGAGTGTCCCATAGACCAGGAGGTCATTCCAGACGGAGTACAAACATGGACTGGAGAAGGGTATGGAAGAACATCGACCATGTGTTTTGCAACGGAACCGTCCTGGTGTTTGCCAGAACTAATAACGTAAATCTGGATGCTGAGTGGAAGGGGGGTGGGGGGGTGGGGGGGGGGAAGGCTCGAACTACAGCACTCTCAGTTCAAAAAGTAGGTCTTTGCCCGCTGAAGTAAAGTAAGTGTACCCTCGCTCACGTTCAGAATTCTTCGGTTGATTTCCAACAGTTAGATACCGGCTTGTCTTCTAAATTTACTAGTATATTGAATTTATAATGTGCTGTGACAACAGCATTCTCCAATAAGGTCTTTCCCTCATCCCTCGTGGCTTATCATAATCTTTTTGAGAAATTCTTTCTAAAATAACCGATTAATTTTCGCTTTGATGACGAGGGACTCCTACATTTACATCAAGGCGTACATACTCCGCAAGCTACTGTATGGTGCATGGCGAAGCGTATTTACAAGAAGTGTATGTTATCTGCGATAGAATCATTCCGCAGTCAGTAATAAGTGCGGGTTCTTCACATTTTCTCAGTAGTGCTACGCGAAAAGAACTTCGTCTTCCATCCCAGGGTTCTGTTTTGAGCTCGCAAACATCTGTATAACACCCTCGTTTTGACTGAACCGTCAAATAACAAATCTCTCGGCCCACCTCTAAATTGCCCCAATGTCTTCCTTTATTCCGACCTGATGGGGATCCCAACACTGGACCAGCAGTCAAGAATGGGTCGCACAAGAATTCTACACGCGGTCTCCTTTGTAGATGTGCTGCACGTTCGTAAAATTGCCCCAATAAACGGAAGTCGACATTCGCCTTCCCTACTGCCGTCATCGTTCCACTTTTCCACTCCATTTCGCTTTATCAATTTTTTATGCTCTTTTATACGTCACTCTTCTGACTGTTCTGATGCGTCGCGCCACGAATTCCTCTCCTGTGTCAATCTTTTCATCTCAGAGTAGCACTTGCAAACTGCGTACTCAATTATTTGGTGTACGTATCCGAATTCTCTCTTCTTCTACAGCTCTCTCCAGTACCAAGGGCATTATTCCCTGTTGTCTTAACAGATGTCCTGCCGTCCTGTTCCTTCTTCCTGTCTGTGTTTTCCATACATTCTTTTTCACGCTGATTCTGCGGAGAACCTCTTCATTCCTTACTTTACCAGACCATCTAATTTTCAACATTATTCTGTAGGACCACATATCGGACGCTTCGATTCTCTTTAGTTCCAGTTTTCCCACTGGCCATGTTTCACTGCCATACAACGCTGCGCTCCAAACATGCGTTCTCGGAAAGTTCTTTCTCACATTAAACCTTAGGTATGTTTGACACCAGTAGATTTCTCTTTGGCCAGGAGTATCGGCCTTCCATGTGCTAGTCTCCTTTTTTGTCTTCCCTGCTTCGTCCATCACTGATTATTTTGCTGCCAAGAAGGCAGAATTTTAACTCGGCCTACTTCGTCACCACCAGTTCTGGTGTTAATTTTCCCGTTATACTCGTTTCCCCTATTTCTTATTACTTTTGTCTTTTTTCGGTCTACTCCGAATTCATATTCTGTACTCATTAGACTGTTCAGTCCATTCAACAGATCCTGTAATTCTTATCCACTTTCCCTGAGGATAGAAATGTCGTCAGCGTTTCTGAGCATTGATATCCCTACACATTGAATTTTACTCCCATTCTTGAATCTTCCCATTCATTTCTGTCAGTGGTTCTTCAACGTATAGACTGAACAGTGACGACGAAAGGCTACATCCCTGTTATACACGCTATTTAACCCGTGCACTTCGTTCTTGCTTTTCCACTCTTCGTGTTCCCTCTTGGTTCAAATGGTTCAAATGGCGCAAAGCACTATGGGACTTAACATCTGAGGTCATGAGTCCCAGAGACTTAGAACTACGTAAACCTAACTAACATAAGGACATCATACGCACCCATGACCGAGGCAGGATTCGAACCTGTGACCGTAGCTGCAGCGCGGTTCCTGCCTGAAGCGCCTAGAACCACTTGGCCACAGTGGCAGGCCCTCTTGGTTCTTGTACGTATTTTATATTACTCGTCTCTCCCTATAGCTACTCCTATCTTTGTCATCGAATATGTTACATCATTTGGCTTTTTCCAGACCGAGAAGTCCTACGGACTTGTCTCGATTTTTCTTCAGTCTTCCTTCCATTATCAGAACTGCCTCACATAGTCAATTTCCTTTTCCACTGTTCTCTGTATTATTATTGTCAGTATCTTCGATGTTGAGATGTTGAGCTGGTGGTGCGATAATTCTTGTACTTGACGGTTCTTGCAATCTTGGGAATTATGTGGATGATATTTTTCCGGAAGTCTAATGATGTATCGCCAGTCTTATATATTCTACAGACCAGCGTGAATATTCGTTTTGTGGCAATTTCTCCCACTGTTTTAGAAATTCCGATGGAATGTTATCTATACCTTCCGACGTATTTGATTTTAGGTCTTCCAAAGCTCTTCTAACACTGCATCACCTATTTGTTCCTTAATGACTCATGTTTATTATTCTATTAAATCAGACAAGTCTTCCCCCTCCCCCCCATAGAGGCCTTCAGGATACTCATTCTACCTATCCGCTCTCTCTTCTCCATTTAACAGTGGAATTCCTATCCCAGTCATATGTTATCGCCTTTGCTTTTAATTTCACGGAAGGTTGTTTTGTCTTTTCCACATGCTGAGCCACTCCTTCCAACAATCATTTCTTTTTCGATTTCTTCACATTTTTCTCGAAGCAGTTTCGTCTTAGCCTCACTGCACTTCCTGTTTATTTCATTCCTAAGTGACTTATTCCTGTATTCCAGAATTTCCCTGATCATTTTTGCGCTTCCTCTTTCATCGATCAACTGAAGATTTTCTTCCTTTACGCGTGTTTTTTTTGCATTATTTCCCTTGAATCTACGTTTTTCCCTCCAATTTCTGTGATTTCCTTTTTCTCTTCAAATGAACTGCCTATTGATCTATTCCTTATCGCAGTATCTAAGACCTCAGAGAACTTCAGGTGTATCTCTTTCCTTAGTACTATTCTTCTTCTTCACTTCTTCACTTGTTTGTGCACTGATTCTCCTTGACTAGTTTCTTCAACTTAAGCCTATTCTTCGTCATTACCAAAGCGATGCCTGAGTCTATATCTGCCCCTGGGTACACCATACAACCCAATATTTGATTTCTGAATCTCTCCTGGACCATGATGAACTCTGACTAAAATCTTCCCATATCTCTCTGTCTTTTCCAAGTATACATCTTCCTCTTGCGATTCTTGAACAATGTATTTACTATTACATCTGAAAATTACTGCAGAACTCAGTCTTTCTCGTCTCTCATTCCCACTACCAATCCGATATTCTCCTTTAACCCTTTCTTCTGCTTCCTCCCCTACAGCCGCATTCCAGTACCCCATGAATATTACATTTTCATCTCCCTTATCCTTTAATATCCTCATATACTTCCTTTATCCCTTTATCTTCTGCTTAAGACGTCGGTATGTATACCTGAACTATTGCCGTAGGCGTTGGTTTGCTGTCGATTCTGATGAAAACAAACCTGTTACTGAATAGTTCTCTGTAACTCACTCTCTGTCCAGCCTTGCTATTCGTAGCGAATCCTACTCCCATTACACCATTTTCTGCTGATGTTGATATTATCCCATACTCATCTGACCAGAAATCTTTGTCTTCTTTCCATTTCACTTCACTGACGCCCACTGTATCTAGATTTGGTTTTAACATTACCACTTTAAGATTTTCTAGCTCCCCTACCACGTTCAAACTTCCAACATTCCAAGCCCCGACTAGTAGAACGTTATCATTTTGTTGGTTATTCAGTCTCTTTCCCAAAGAAAGCTTCCCCTTGGTAGTCCCTCCTGGAGATCTGAATTGGTGACCAGTCTGGAATCTTTTGCCAATAGAGAGATCATCATTACATATGTCCTGTGGATACACGTTGTACGTCTTTCATGCAGTGATTTCCATTGCCTTCTGATCACTGCAGATAATTCAGTCTTTCAAGGACAGTTTCCCATCCAAGCGGCAAGAGAGTGTCCTGAACCTCTGTCCGCTATTCCACCCTATTTGAAAAGGCCATTGGCAGAACGAGAGTGACTTCTTATACCGGAATCTTCGGCCGCTATTCCTGATAATTTTTATTCGAAATTTAAGGAGTGGCAGTATGTAAAGGGGGACGAAAATCTGATAGTCATGGGCGACTGGAATGCAGTTGTAGGGGAAGGAGCAGAAGAAAAGGTTACAGGAGAATATGGGCTTGGGACAAGGGATGAAAGAGGAGAAAGACTAATTGAGTACTGTAACAATTTTCAGCTGTAATAGCGAATGCCCTGTTCAAGAATCACAAGAGTAGAAGGTATACTTGGAAAAGGCCGGGAGATACGGGAAGATTTGAATTAGATTACATCATAGTCACACAGAGATTCCGAAATCAGATATTGGATTGTAAGGCGTACCCAGGAGCAGATATAGACTCAGATGAAGAATAGGCTGAAGTTCAAGACATTAGTCAGGGAGAATCAATACGCAAAGAAGTGGGATACGGAAGTACTAAGGAATGACGAGATACGTTTGAAGTTCTCTAACGCTATAGATACAGCAATAAGGAATATCGCAATAGGCAGTACAGTTGAAGAGGAATGGACATCTCTAAAAAGGGCCATCACAGAAGTTGGGAAGGAAAACATAGGTACAAAGAAGGTAGCTGCGAAGAAACCATCGGTAACAGAAGAAATACTTCAGTTGATTGATGAAAGGAGGAAGTACAAACATGTTCCGGGAAAATCGGGAATACAGAAATACAAGTCGCTGAGGAATGAAACAAATAGGAAGTGCAGGGAAGTTAAGACGAAATGGCTGCAGGAAAAATGTGGAGACATCGAAAAAGATATGATTGTCGGAAGGACAGACTCAGCATACAGGAAAGTCAAAACAACCTTTGGTGACATTAAAAGCAACGGTGGTAACATTAAGAGTGCAACGGGAATTCCACTGTTAAATGCAGAGGAGAGAGCAGATAGGTGGAAAGAATACACTGAAAGCCTCTATGAGGGTGAAGATTTGTCTGATGTGATAGAAGAAGAAACAGGAGTCGATTTAGAAGAGATAGGGGATCCAGTATTAGAATCGGAATTTAAAGGAGCTTTGGAGAACTTACGGTCAAATAAGGCAGAAGGGATAGATGACATTCCATCAGAATTTCTAAAATCATTGGGGAAAGTGGCAACAAAACGACTATTCACGTTGGTGTGCAGAATATATGAGTCTGGCGATATACCATCTGACTTCCGGAAAAGCATCATCCACACAATTCCGAAGACGGCAAGAGCTGACATGTGCGAGAATTATCGCACAATCAGCTTAACAGCTCATGCATCGAAGCTGCTTACAAGAATAATATACAGAAGAATGGAAAAGAAAATTGAGAATGCGCTAGGTGACGATCAGTTTGGCTTTAGGAAAAGTAAAGGGACGAGAGAGGCAATTCTGACGTTACGGCTAATAATGGAAGCAAGGCTAAAGAAAAATCAACACACTTTCATAGGATTTGTCGAACTGGAAAAAGCGTTTGACAATATAAAATGGTGCAAGCTGTTGGAGATTCTGAAAAAAGTAGGGGTACGCTGTAGGGAGAGACGGGTCATATACAATATGTACAACAACCAAGAGGGAATAATAAGAGTGGACGATCAAGAACGAAGTGCTCGTATTAAGAAGGGTGTAAGACAAGGCTGTAGCCTTTCGCCCCTACTCTTCAATCTGTACATCGAGGAAGCAATGATGGAAATAAAAGAAAGGTTCAGGAGTGGAATTAAAATACAAGGTGAAAGGATATCAATGATACGATTCGCTGATGACATTGCTATTCTGAGTGAAAGTGAAGAAGGATTAAATGATCTGCTGAACGGAATGAACAGTCTAATGAGTACACAGTATGGTTTGAGAGTAAATCGGAGAAAGACGAAGGTAATGAGAAGTAGTAGAAATGAGAACAGCGAGAAACTTAACATCAGGATTGATGGTCACGAAGTCAATGAAGTTAAGGAATTCTGCTACCTAGGCAGTAAAATAACCAATGACGGACGAAGCAAGGAGGACATCAAAAGCAGACTCGCTATGGCGAAAAAGGCATTTCTGGCCAAGAGAAGTCTACTAACATCAAATACCGGCCTTAATTTGAGGAAGAAATTTCTGAGGACGTACGTCTGGAGTACAGCATTGTATGGTAGTGAAACATGGACTGTGGGAAAACCGGAACAGAAGAGAATCGAAGCATTTGAGATGTGGTGCTATAGACAAATGTTGAAAATTAGGTGGACTGATAAGGTAAGGAATGAGGAGGTTCTACGCAGAATCGGAGAGGAAAGGAATATGTGGAAAACACTGATAAGGAGAAGGGACAGGATGATAGGACATCTGCTAAGACATGAGGGAATGACTTCCATGGTACTAGAGGGAGCTGTAGAGGGCAAAAACTATAGAGGAAGACAGAGATTGGAATAATACGTCAAGCAAATAATTGAGGCCGCATCAAACCAGTCAGTAGACTGACTGAGGGGAAAAAAAAAAAAAAAAAGATCCGAACACGGGACCAGATGGTTCGGCAACTAATCAAAGACGATAGCCTTCCCTTTTTTCTGCATCTACCAGTGGCAGACGGCACATGACAGCCGTCATCGTTGATCCCTTCACTTAGGTTGTTTTTTCTTAAAAAAAAATCACAGAGAACAGTCAGCTCTCTGACCGAACCGCTGAGCTACCGTAGTGGCGTCCCTAGACCATAGGTAAGAAATTATGTAACATGCACTACTGGCCATTAAACTTGCTACACCACGAAGATGACGTGCTACAGACGCGAAATTTAACCGACAGGAAGGAGATGCTGTGATACGCAAATGAATAGCTTTTCAGAATAATCGCACAAGATTGGCGTCGGTGGCGACACCTACAACGTGCTGACATGAGGAAAGTTTCCAATCTATTTCTCATACACAAACAGCAGTTGACCGGCGTTGCCTGGTGAAACGTTGTTGTGATGCCTCGTGTAAGGAGAAGAAATGCGTGCCATCACGTTTCCGACTTTGATAAAGGTCGGATTGCAGCCTATCGCGATTGCGGTTTATCGTATGTCGACATTGCTGCTCGCGTTGGTCGAGATCCAATGACTGTTAGCAGAATATTGAATTGGTGGGTTCAGCAGGGTCATACGGAACGCCGTGCTGGATCCCGACGGCCTCGTATCACTTGCAGTCGAGATGTCAGGCATCTTATCCGCTTGGCTGCAACGGATCGTGCAGCCACGTCTCGATCCCTGAGTCAACAGATGGGGACGTTTGCAAGACAACGACCATCTGCCGAACAGTTCGACGTCGTTTGCAGCAGCATGGACTATCAGCTCGGAGACCATGGCTGCGGTTACCCTTGCCGCTGCATCACAGACAGGAGCGCCTGCGATGTTGTACTCAACGACTAACCTGAGTGCACGAATGGCAAAACGTCATTTTTTCGGATGAATCCAGGTTCTGTTTACAGCATCATGATGGTCGCATCGATGTTTGGCGACGTCGCGGTGAACGCACATTGTAAGCGCGTATTCGTCATCGCCGTACTGGCGTATCACCCGGTGTGATGGTATGGGGTGCCAATGGTTACACGTCTCGGCCACCTCTTGTTCGCATTGACGGCACTTTAAACAGTGGACGCCACATTTCAGATGTGTTACGACCCGTGGCTCTATCCTTCATTCGATCAAACCTACATTTCAGCAGGATAATGCACGGCCGCATGTTGCAGGTCCTGTACGGGCCTTTCTGGATACAGAAAATGTTCGACTGCTGCCCTGGTCAGCACATTCTGCAGATCTCTCATCAATTGAAAACGTCTGGTCAATGGCGGCCGAGCAACTGGCTCGTCACAATACGCCAGTCACTACTCTTGATGAACTGTGGTATCGTGTTGAAGCTGCATGGGCAGCTGTACCTGTACACGCCATCCAAGCTCTGTTTGACTCATTGCCCAGGCGTATCAAGGTCGTTATTAGGGCCAGAGGTGGTTGTTCTGCGTACTGATTTCTCAGGATCTATACACCCAAACTGCGTGAAAATGTAGTCTCATGTCAGTTCTAGTATAATATATTTGTCCAATGGATACCCGTTTATCACCTGCATTTCTTCTTGGTGTAGCAATTTTAATGGCCAGTAGGGTATTTCATCGATGTGTCAGTATCAAGTAGCAGACCACTAATACTGTATTCGAAGAGTACAGGACTGTTTTTCCTACTCATCCGCATTAACTTACATTTCTCAACATTTAGTGCAAGCTTCTATTCATCGCACCAAATACATATCCTGCCTAAGTCTCTCTGTATACTCCAATAGTCACTCAACGGTTTTCCTGTCAACAGCGAATTATCGTAGTTTGTGCTCACGTTATCCGTCAGATCCTTACGTGTACTTCAGGTAATTTACACACCCATGGGTGTCACTCACCAAACAATCAAAAGACGGCCTGATCCCTCTGACAGAGACTGCCTAAAGCACATTCGAGCATGCTAATGAAATTCAGAGTGTTAGCCCTTAATGAAGCTTCCCATAATGAAATGCGTTATACCATGTAAGATCAGTTTGATATTTATCAAACGCTGTGTAGATGTTTAGCACGTAATAAGTATGAAATGATACACAGTCAGTCCGCAATTGGTGTCCATAATCAAAATCAGTATGACGTGTGAGTCCCATCAGGAGCGAATTCACTAGTGTATTAGTTACGGTAGTGCAGCTAACAGCCTCCAAATACTTTGAGCAATTACTTTCCATGCGCGCAAACACATGTGTCATTGCTGACTGGAGATCCCATCACATACAAACCCAGACGTTCTCTGTGGGTGACAAAATGGTTCTGAGCGCTATGGGACTTAACATCCGCGGTCATCAGTCCCCTAGAACTTAGAACTACTTAAAGCTAACTAACCTAAGGACATCACACACATCCATGCCCGAGGGAGGATTCGAACCTGCGACCGTAGCAGTCGCGCGGTTCCGGACTGAAGCGCCTAGAACCGCTCGGCCACCGCGGCCGGCTCTGTGGGTGACAGTTCAGGAGACTGGGAAAGGCTATATATACATTCGTCAAGGAGTTTGTGGTGTGAACTGCACTGTCATCTTGGTTTATAGCCGGCCGGGGTGTCCGAGCGGTTCTAGGCGCTACAGTCTGGAACCGCGAGACCGCTACGGTCGCAGGTTCGAATCCTGCCTCGAGCATGGGTGTTGGTGATGTCCTTAGGTTAGTTAAGTTTAAGTAGTTCTAAGTTCTAGAGGACTGATGACCTCAGACGTTAAGTCCCATACTGCTTAGAGCCATTTGAACCATCTTGGATTATACTGCTGGAATATGACATTTCACAGCTTGTCGCTAAGGGTATCACATAGTTTATCAATCTTGCCAGACACTGACGAACAATCAGCCTCCCGTCAAAAATGCCAAATCTGTTTTTGTATCCAATAGTCCTTCACAACGCGGTTCCAGGAGACGGAAAGAATCGTGGCTTCCTATGACCTTTCACAAGATCGTCAACGGACGCAGTGACGCCGACTTGACCGCCGGAAACAGAAGTGAGACTAATCGCTGAACACAACAAAACGCCACTCACTGTCCTATATGACTAGGTATCCGAAATGCCAGTCTCTGTTGTGTACGCTAAACAAAGCATGATAGCTCGAGACCCGAACCCAGCTTCCAGTAATCCATTCCCGACGTTTCGTGGTGACACATTGCCTGTAACATCTACCTGGATTTCACCTGTTGTCTAGTTGTCAGAGCCAGTCGAGCAATCCTACCATCTTCCCATGGCGTAGCCCTTCTGGAGGATCCGTTCCTACCCTTCTTGCCCCACTATTGTCTTTAGTCCATCTCGTCACCACCCAATCTGTAGTCCTTCTACTATAGCCAGTTGTCTTAGCGATCGGACGTTGTGTCTCTCACGCCAGTGATTTGATCTTTCCCAAAACCCGAGAGTTGTCGGTAAGCTACATGCGTCTGTACTCGGAGCATGCCGTGTTGAGATTTTCAGGTCAGACACACCCAACAAGAACACTTGTGCGAACACATTCTTCATCCTTAGGAATGGCTTTTATATGTACTGAAATTTTGTTCACTTTGTTCCACTGTTTTCTAAATGCTGGAGTATCAATTAAGTATAGTTCAGCCGAGGTATTAATGGTGTAACGCTTCCCGTTTCCCTTAGTGCAGCTTATCCCCTACAAAGATAAAGGCAGCGCATGTGTCATATGTAGAGAAATGTCACGCCTTGTGGGTGAGATATTGTGTTTAAAATGTACAGATAATTAAACAAGTTATCGTGGTTCTTTCTAGGGATAATGTCGTGTTTAAGACAACCCATACTTTCGTCACCAACATTCGATTCGCCTACGCATTAATATACAGGGTGTACCAAAAAGGACTTTACAACTTTGAAAATTCATACGAACTTATTCATACGCCTTACAGACTTAGTCTTGGTGTCATCTTGAAGGAAAATAGATCAAGTTTTGACGCACATGGTACGCTAGTACAGAAACCGGCCACAGCAAGCACTAGCGGCAGATGCAGCAAAAAGTCCTTTCATGACAGTAGGAATCCGACACAACCAGGAGGCAGTGGCCGACAAGCCGAAGGCATCGATGGTAAGACGCCGGAAACCGCAGAAAGACAACAACAGCGATGGGCGAACAACGACGACAACGCGACAGAATGACAAGTCTGGAAAGTGACAAAAATCACGAGGTTACACCTAGCAATATCAGGAACCAAGAAACGCTTAGTAGAATGAAAAGTACGAGAACGCAGTGTTAACACGTCTGAGGTCCAAGCCCATGTGCTGATAGCTTTGTAGCGCGGCTGCAGGCGCCTATAGGCTGCTGCGGGAGCGTCCCACACCTAGCACTAAGGCGGCGACACCAGCGCTCGCAAATATTAGGTGCGCCACCTAGCGGCTGTCGTCTTGAGACCTTTACTGGCCCCAAGACTGCTCGCTGTGTGTTTTGATCTGAAGCATCGAAGTCCACAACTGTCCAACGTAATTTTCATACAGAGTATGCTAAAGATTCTCCCAGTAGCGTATATTTATGAGTGGCGTAAGTGTTTTACTGAAACTGGATGGTCGGTAAGGCATGACAAATCCTCAGGTCGTTCCAGTGCATTGGACGTCATAAAGCAAGTGAGACCAAATTTTGTGAACAGTCCTGTTAAGAAATTGGTTGCGTCTCAAACTACACAAGTTTACAATGGTGCAAGAACTGAAATACACTGATACGATTGCTTATCAGGACATTTCCATTGGAATGTTACATAAGTTGAATGTAGTTGGAGATTTCATTCGATAGATCACTTAATTATGTGGCGAGCAGTGAAAACCCACGAAAATTCTTGGAACATGAATACCATAGCGCAAAAATTGATTTTGTTTTCTACACTAAGTTTACGGACCTTTCGCTTTCCAAGAGAATAGTGTCAACGGAGTAGTGTACTTACAAGGAATCCCTTGAGTGGTTGGTCACAAAAGGCCCATGATGTTTATGAGATTCGACAGCTCACCTATTGTCTGCGACGCAGCCACAATATTTGCTGATAATGGCAACAGGAGGGGGGACTGGAGGTATCCAAAGGTGAGCACAGCAAGAGGCTATGAGAGTAGTTGAATTGCTTAGTCGACAGTAACTCATATCAGTGCTACAGTGCTAGTGGGGTCGACAGAAAGGGGAGCAGTTATATCTACAATAACAGTTGCCGAAGTAGACATTTCATCAGAAAGCAATCCCAAGAATTTCACAGAGTGAGAAAGAAGTAGCAGATGAAATATTTCCGTTTCTGCGAAATGTGTCAGTGGAATGTGTGGTGTCTTATACGCTTGACTGTGCGGAAAATGAACACGATGAGTACAATGGTGACGATACGTGCTTAACAAGTGAAAGTTATATTGAAACAGGTGTCGAGCCATGTAGTTAATCATCCTTATCGGACAGAGAGCCTCAAATCCCGACATCAATGAAACACAGTAAATGGCAATCGTTATCCAAGGGGCGCGTACTAAACATAATTACGTACATGGATTATCATACGCAAATAGTAAAAAGACAATTCTGAACAGATTTCGAATAAGCCAGCAGCAATGTGTCTGTGTAGTGCATAAGGAAAACTACGAACATTCGTAGGAGGATAAGGCGCACTTGTTACAAGAACTGGTGTGTGCACTTTTCAAGTATGCTCAATACAATTTACTGGATGTCCATGACATTGATCTACTTCGTTACGCAAACTGCGCGCAACATTGATTACAGTGATTTCAAGGGAAACAGTGGGTAGTTGCATAACTTCAGACAGTGCTACAGAGCTGGAAGACGTAAGATAACGAAATTTCAAACCGTCAACTTGACGATGCACACCAAATCTGTAGATGAGATAAACAAACTTATCCCATCGTTCAGTAAGGAATTTGTTTTTAACTCTGAACAATGGGCATTTGAAGAGAAATGCTTATGAAAGAATCCCTGAAAATTCGAAGTACCTAGAGATTTGTATCAAGATCAAGTAACAACCATGCGTTAATACATTCAAACACAATTATGCTGACTGTCAATATGGGTGGTAAATTGGCTGGAAAGTTATTTATTGCCCTGCCCGAAGTTGGAGGTGCTCTGCCCCCTATGATACTTTCTTATGTGCGTGATCTTGCAAGGGCAGTAGGGAATATCTACGTCACAGAAAGAAAGAGTGTGAAAAGGCTGTAAGAGAATAACAACTGTGGTATAAACACTGTTTTTGGTCAACAGCTGGTCAAGATCATTTGCTTTTGCTTGATGAAAGCCAAATGAAGCATGTGATCGGAAGGTCGGAGTTTCTTATCTGAGTTCTGAGTACAGCATTCATATTCTGCTCCAAAAGGCAAATGAAACCTCGGTTCGAAATACGTTCTTGTCTAAAACATTCTCTCCTCCTGACGTTATAGAGAAAAGAGACGCTATGCCACTTGATAGCATCGGACCCACGTAAATAAATTAGTGTGTACTACAACCAGGAACGCAACTTGGCTACATATGTCCAACTACTGTCTTGTTCATCTGCTTGTCCTGATGTAGTTTTGAGAACTGTTGTACGTCAGCTGAAGGCGGTGAATAACAAGCTGCAGTTTTATAAGTAGTCTTACGAAAAGAAGGAAAGGATATTAGTCATTTGCGTCCCTTCGACAAGGGCAAAAGAGATACAGTGAGAGCTCGGATTTGGGTAAGATGTCTGAAGAAATCGGCAATGTGCTTTTGAAAGGAACCATCCCGTGATGCGCCTTAAGCGAATGTGGGAAACCGTAGAAAGCTTGAATATGGATAACAGGATCAGCAGCTCCCTGCTGTCCCGTAATCACTGCGCCATCTTGCTCGTACTACATCAGGACATACGATTATGGCATGGACCCCTCTGACAACAGTAATCTTTGAAGTCATCCTGTTTTCGAATAAGACACTTCAACTTATCTGCACTTCGCAAGCCAACCTACACTTTGTGACGGAGAGTATTTTGTGCACTTCCGACACTTCCCTATTTGCTGTTCCAGTAGCGAATAGTTCTCGGGAAAGACAATATTGTTGGGGCTTCGTGTGAGCTCGAATATCTCTCATTTTACGTTCATTATTTTTTCTCGGGATGTACGTAGGAAGAAGCAATACATTTTTTGACTTTTCTAAGAATACATTCTCTCACATTTTTAACAAAACTATACCGCGAAACAGAACGCCTCTCTTGTAGCATCTGCCACTTGGTCTCTCTAATGCTTATGCGTATGTAACGACCTGTAGCAAAACGTGCTGCTATTCTTTGGATCGTCTGTATGTCCTTTATCAGTCCTCTCTGGTACGCATCCCAGACTGACTAGTAGTAGTCAGGTATCGGTCGAATGAGGCTTTTGTAGTGTATTTACTTTGTGAGTGGACTTTAGTTTCTTAGACTTCTTCCAGTGAATCTTAGTCTGACATCTACCTTTCCTGTGATTAGTTTTATATGGTCGTTCCACTTTAAATCGCTCTGTATACGTACTTCTAGCTATTTTACGGATGTGTCTGTTTCCAGTGATTATTCTGTACTCGCTTAATCTTACAACAATGATTCTTTCTGCCTATTCATGCGCAATATGTTACATCTGTTATGTTTGAATCAACTGCCAGTCCCTGCACCAAGCATCTGTCCTCTTCAGGTTTTTCTGCATATCTGTACAGTTTTATAGTGTTGCAACTTTTTCTATAAACAACAGCATCGCTGCTGTTACATCATTCAAATTGTGCAAGGTCGTAGAATTTTACAGTTACGAAACATTGAAAAATATTACGAAATGTCTTATCCAGCGTAACAGTTAAATACATGTCAGTGTGTACTCTTTGGGAATAGTAGTCAATAAAACTGCTCAACTTATTATTTATTTCTAAGCCCACCATGAGTTATTCGATGGGAATTATTCTTGCCAATGAATTAGGAGAACAAAATCTTTTCTGAAAATGCCCGAAAAAATCTGCATAAAAGTAGCAATCTCAATTTCTGTTAGTTAACGTATGCCCTCAGGAAGAAAATATTTTCCAAAGAACTGAGGGGCGGGGGGTGTCCACAACCAACTTTAGATCACGCAGCCGGCCGGAGTGACCGAGCGGTACTAGGCGCTACAGTCTGGAACCGCGCGACCGCTACGGTCGCAGGTTCGAATCCTGCCTCGGCCATGGATGTGTGTGATGTCCTTAGGTTAGTTAGGTTTAAGTAGTTCTAAGTTCTAGTGGACTGATGATCTCAGAAGTTAAGTCCCATAGTGCTCAGAGCCATACTTTAGATCACGCACATAAATACAAAGTTGCACTTTAGTATCAGAGTCAGTTTCACGAATTTCATGAAATGCATCTTCAAACACAAGCAGACAGTCTACCCTACCTTCGGAATCTGTAGTAGACGTTTCACCCACTGCTCCAATGGACACTGTGTTACCTGGACTGCCACCAGGCACTGCAGTAACGCTTGAAACCGTAAAAATAGTAGCTGCAGCAGACTCTCCTACAAATTCTCAATTTTCTGCGTGCCCTTCTGTAATGTCATCCTAGCAGTTCATTAGACGATTAGTTAGAAATTCATTTGCCATGGAACTATGCCACCTCAGTTAAGTATCATTCTAATACACTAACAGGAAAAAACTCTCATCTCCGAAACATAATTAATATAGAGTAATGAAATTTCGGCAATACGTTTGTCTGGGCAACATATTTAAGTGATTAACACTGCAAGATCACTGCTTAATGGAAGTTCGAGATAAGCTGTTGCAAATGTGATATGCTGGCGCGTTAATAACCGTTGTAACCGCCTGAATGTTGAATGCAAACATGCAAACGTGTATACATTGTGTTACATAAGTGCCGGATGTCAGTTTGTGGGCTGGAGCTCCATCCTCGTTGCACTTGGTCGGTCAATACAAGGACGGTTAACAGAGCCCTGCAACTGCGTAGCCCATCAGGGTGTCCTGCACGCGCCTGTGGTGAGCGAATGAGAGCGCTAGTATGCTTCGCGAACTTTAGCGGAAATTGCCGAAGATTACTGATGCTAATGACAGCAGCTTGAGCGCATATACAAGCGACTGGCGCAGCAGCCTCAGCCACGCGGATTTCACGCTCCTGCACTCGCTTATGCACAGGGTGCGAATTTAGAATGTATGCATATGCGATGCGCCTCACTTAACACTGGATTTGAGCTAATTTATGTGACTGACGAATAACGAATGCAGATATAAATTACTGTTCGTTATTCGTGAGTAACAAGTATTATTCGAAACGTTATTCACTTATACGAATAAAAAGAGTATTTGTCATCAGTGAATAAAAAGTGTTAAGGATAATAGATAAATTTGAGATCCAGTTGGATTTATAGCTTCAATTCATTGTCATATCTTAAACGAATGTACTTTTTGTTTCTTTTAAATTTGTTTTCAGAACAATTCCTTTTTTGAAACGTTTCATCTAAAACTATTTGTTTTACGGAAATTTATCGTTGTGACACTAAAGAATATACTTTCTACACATGCAATGCTCTCGTGAATTCGTCTTTAATCATGACTTCGATGTATGACTTTCAGCTCACAATCCGCTTCAGAAAAAACTGAGAAATCATCAATTCCGGTGCGGTTTTGACGAATAATTCGATGTGATTCCACTTTAACTTCACTTCTCAAATCACGTTCCTATTAAAATCTTCTTGTTACGTCGTAATGTTATTCGAAACTCGTGACGCGATTTCTTTGATATTTCTTTGGCTATTGTATGTCTGATATTTGTTTTAAACTTCTCATGGTCACATACAGCAATAGAGATGAACTGCTTGTTTTCAGTTGAGGGTAAGACTTTGCTGCAGTAATTGCAGCTGGTATAGAAAGGTGAAAAACATGTTACAATCGCCTCTTGGCGCTTTGACGGTACACAATTTGCAAGTGGGCCGCAATATTACGAAATCTTTTATATACTCGAACTCAATGTCTCTTCGAAATTCATGAATCTCAAACCTCTACGCAACTGAATAGACGAATATGGGATCGAAAAAATATTCCATATTCTATCGGCAAGCTCACTCAGAGTTAATTCAAAAACACTTCGGATGACTCTGAACGTCCAGCAGCATTCCATAAACGTTTTAAGAGACTTTAGACTAAAAGCCAGGTGATGTTAATCGTTAGCAACCACGGACTTCTTGATTGGTTCACTCATTTTGTAGCACTACAGCCACGAATTGCGTAATTATACTAATGAGACGCGCATATCCGATGGTATTAGTAATCTAAGAAAGATTTTGAAGATTGAGCTTTTCTCGGGGTGCATTCTCATCGTTGGCTGCATACGCAGAGTTCTTGAGCCGTGTTAACAGTGGGAGGGAACAACTATGGGCAAGTGCAGAGACAGATGACGGGGCCCGAGTCAGTAGTGTAGAAGGCTATAAAGACCTAGGCAGTCCATCTGCTGCAGCCAATAAAAGAATGACGTGTACTGTAGCCCGCGCACTGAGCCGCTGCGACTTCCAGCTGGCTCCGTACTGCTATTTGTGAGCAGGCTACCTCGTGGAGAACTTAGTGGCTGCCTTCAGTGTCCGTTACGAGAATTCCACGTCCATCTCGCTCGGCTGATCGGTCGCGACTGTCCGTCAGCTGGCTGACTAAATTGGCTTCTTAACATTGCGGCTGCCTAGTACGTTGTAGCCCAAACTGCTGAGGCCGTCCGCCTATAAACCTGTGCTCAACTTCAAGGATGGTTTCAGCAGTGCAGTGCTTTCTTTTGCATGGTGGTGTGCCCTTGACATCCTCCCACCTCTGAACATATACAGCAAGTTAGAGGGGGATCTACATTTTAACATGAACTCCGAAATAGGGTGCAACTTCACTTGGCACTATTTTCATTGTTATAGTTGAAAAAGCCATAAGAACAGAGGAAACGTTAGGACTAACTGGGGATGGAACCCGAAACCTAAATTTTGTAATCTGGAACTTAATCCGTTGAGCCACAAAGGCGTGTTTCTGGACAAAACATTAATAAGTTACTTATAAAACAAACTGCACTGAGCCAAGGGAACATATACTAATTTTGTAGAAGCATTAAACGAAGTAAATACGGTGACATTTTATGCTATACGTTATTTAATATAAAGATAATTTATTGGTGAATAAATTTGTTTAAATGATCCGCTTATTCCAATAATTATCCAGACAGAAATCTATTCGAACAATACCCATCTATTTCCACCAATACATCTTACGCTTCCTTTCTATTTATGTTCATATTATCAAATGTAACGAGTCCTACTAGTTCACTTACTCGATTTACTCACTAAAACGTATGGTGTACCGGAATTGAAGTTTTTTAGTTAATTGTACACAAAATTGACAAGTATAGTCTGTTTTCACATTCTTAACGTAAATCTGTTTAGTTTGTTCAATTCAAATTACGTCTAAATGTCAGTGCCATTTAAGCCGCTGACTGTAAGCGACCATTAATTCATTAGATGTTGTCTAAGACCTTGTCTTAGAATATGGTCTCACTTGACACCGCTGAATCGCAGACGGCGGTGGTTTGGGGTCAGTGGAACGCACGCTCCAGGGCGTCTGGCTGGGAGCTATCCTTGAAGTAACTGATTTGTAACAGTTCGTTGTGTCACTGTGCTGTCAACTGCTGCTGCAGATAGAGTACGACGCGCCAGAGCCATACGCTAAATACGATGATCTCCCCTATCGGTAGTGCCACGTAGCCATCCTGAGCCCTATCTTCTTGCGACCATATAGTAACGTGAACACCGCTGCCAGAAATCATGTACAGTGGTTTACATTCCTGCCAAGTCTTTCTGCATATCGCTGAAGGAACATGTAACTTATCGTAGCCCTATTACACGACCTTATTCAAACTCAGTGAGGTGTTAATAATGTCGTCTTTGTCGGCTTCATGGCAACCTTGACGTCAGGTCAACACGTCCAACGTCAGAAGTAACTAACGCTAAAGACTGTCACAGCGTGCATTTAAAGAAAAACTGATTTAAATCCTCGTAGAGGAGATACCTGCGCCACTCTTATGCGCCTGTCGCGAAGTTTGAATAGATATCATCCTTCAGATGTCTAGACACGCCTATTAACTTTCGTTGACATCGCACAACTCATCCTTTGTGTTGCGATTTTTTTTTCCGTCATTGTGGATTTAAAAGGAATCTTGACGAATGGCAGTGTGACACCTCAGTCTCCAGAGCGACTAGGCAAGAAACTATATGCGCACTATGCTGCAATTATGAGAATCGTCGGCCCGACTACGTGACAGGTGAAGCTACCACACACGAAGCCATAACTGTAGCACAGCTGACGCAGCGAAAAGACGCGAGCCAGACTTAGGCCTCTCGCCACAGCTCCGTTGTGGCCTACACGATGAAAAATGATGCCCTTTCAAAACAATGTCAGGCGAAGCATGAATCAGTACAGCCCATTTCAGCCATGCAGTATCAGTCACTACTTGCAGCCAGCTACAAGAACTCATCTCTTCATGAGGGTAACCTAACTGCCTTTACTAGACGCCACATCCTCTAGCTGCTATTGCTTGAGCTTACGTCTTAAGCTGCAGGGAGATGACTGGTGCCTGCAGCCTGGGGGCCACCTATTGGCTGACTGCTGCCGACTCTAGGAACCTGACCAGCTGTAGGGTCGCCGCTTGCATACTTCAGACATTTTACACCTACAGGCCATCACTGCTGCTGCCCACACTGTGGTCACTGGTTCAACTCTGCGCGCTCACTGCATTGAGCCGCTTCCTTTAGCTGCCAACGTGACTGGCTTCGGTGGACACTGCGCGAAGCAGCCTGCTTCCATCCAGAGAAACTGAAGGAATTTCGACCAATTCCAAAGAGCTGACGGCATCACTCTGCCTCACTGCGACATACTATAAGCTGTCTGCAAAGACTGTTGGGTTCAGCGCCTTCTCCACACTAGAGAGCCGAGTTTCAAGCCCGGTCCCTGACTCCGACAACACAGCCGCTCCAGAACCCAGACGCGCGGCTAGTCAGCTCACAACCCGTAGCAGGCCATCTGACTTAACACTAGAAGCACCACGTGGGCTATTTTTTACCCACGAGCGTTCTTCGAGGGCCCCACCCCCCTCCATAATCATTGCTGGACCAAATGCTCCTGTGACATCATGGGGTTGTACAACTCACCAAACTTTCATCCCTCTATCCCACCTAGAAGAATGTAAAATTTATCTGTTATACAAATGTGGGTCATTTTCGACCCATACACATTTTAAAGCAATTTGATAGCAGTAACACTAATGTTCAGGCACTAAATAGTTTCTGGGCCTGCCTTGATATTATTCACGAGATGCTGGAGTATATTACAACACTTTGTGCCAAAAAGAACTCAAAATACGAAAAATTCGGAGGTGAGGCGATACTTTATATATCAGCGTGGCTTTCCGTTTTATACGGACTGGCGACGTGCAGACGTACGGAGTGACACTGAGAAGCAACAGAGTAACATATTATATAGTGAGGAAGGTGCCCCCCCTCCACCCCTCGCTCCCCAACTACATCGCTATCTGGGGTACTGCTAATAGTTCTTTTACACAGCAGCAGATGTTAGGCGTGTCGCCCCTACAGAACATTATGAGCGACAACTTTTTCACCTCTGTGAAACTGGCAGCTGAGCAGAAACAAAAAGGAACAAGTGTAGCTGGCACTTTTCGGAGATCACTCAAAGAGATCTCTCTTGCAACGTGAAGTGGAAATGACGCATTGTATGCAACATACTTGCAAGTCAGGCGACAATCATCGAACAGCACCAAAGGAAAAAGAAAAAAAATTCCTTATTCTGAGTAATATGCATGCTGGATGCCAGATGACTGAGAATATGACAAGAAACTTGCAGAAACGGTTAAGTTTTATGATGAAACTAAGGTTGGAGTCAATATAGTTGACCAAATGGCTAGAAGCTACAGTGTCCCAGCTAGCATTCACCGATGGTCTGTGCATGTCTTTTGCAATATTTTTGACCTTGCCATGATCAACACTAGTTTTCAAATTATTTACCTCTAAGATCTCTCACTGAGACTATCATCAGAGCAGCTGATCATCTTGCTGTCATCTAAAAACTGCAGAGCTACTTAATACTGGCGCTGTCTAATATGGAAATAGAAGGTGTTAGGAAATTCCGGTTTCCTGCAAACAACAAAGGGGAAGAAAACAACACACATATACTTCAAGTGAAACAAATATGTGTGTAAAAGCTGCCATCAAAAACTCTTGTTAAATGTCGGAAGTGTGAGCCAATCCCGGCTTAGGCAGCTCTGTCTAGTCTGTGTTCCTATATATTCCCAAGCCGGCCGCGGTGGTCTAGCGGTTCTAGGCGCTCAGTCCGGAGCCGCGCGACTACTACGGCCGCAGGTTCGAATCCTGCCTCGGACATGGATGTGTATGATGTCCTTAGTTAGGTTTAAGTAGTTCTAAGTTCTAGGGGACTGATGACCATAGATGTTAAGTCCCATAGTGCTCAGAGCCATTTGAACCATTTTTATATATTCCCAAACATTTGTAGTTATAGACCGAAGTATTTTGTTCTTATGTTTTAGTTCCTCAATTACAATAAACAAGAAAAAACGCCAACCATTTTAGTGAGCTGATATGTTTTAGAATCTTTCACATATATTCGGTAATTAATTTGTCTGTAAATGGAAAAAAAAAGTTATTAGTACTCACATAAATAATGTTTTGATTGTGTTTCAATCTTTTTATAAAGAAAAACATTGTAATAATGTTTTACTTACTTGTTTTAATGATGACTGATGAGACTGTGGAATTTCTTCCGTAAAGTTCAATGTAAAAAAGTTTGTTGTTGAAAATTTGTATTTGGCAGCGTACTATTCATTTTAGAGACCAAATTATCATTTGGTTACGATTGAGTCTTCCTGAACATACTGTCAACATGGCGGCACTCAAAATACCACCCAAATATGAATAAAACGGTGGTTTCCTCCTGTGGGTCAAAAATGATCCACATGGTACTACTAGGGATACTGCAAAGTACGGTACTTCTAGTATTAAGCGCCATCCCAACACTCCCCTTCAATACACCTAAGCAGTCTGATAGATAGGATGAGCAGGAATTTGTCATTGTCTGTCGGTGACTCTGTAGTGTACGGGAAAGTGCCTCCTTTGTATGATCATAGGAGGATACAGGATGACTTAGACCGGAGTGACGTGGGCCAGTCGGTGGCTGCACTCATTACCGGCAACGACGCTGCTCCCTTAGAACAGCGAAATTCTTCCCTGCAACCAGGGAAACAACAAACAATGGAAGAGGCAGATGCAACCACAGCGTCCTCCAAGCGCACGTGGAACCGGCAGCGGCGCTGCCATGGAGCGCATTGTGGAAATTTGCAGACAGAAACTGAAGAGATTGTAACTTCAGCAGACATAGATTTGGTAGTAGGTGCAGTTATTATTGCTAGCAGAAATAGTTTTTATATAGGTAGTATAATAATAATAATAACAATTATTATTATTATTAGTAGTAGTAGTAGTAGTAGTAGTAGAAACAGTTATGGTGATGGGAAGTGGTAATGTGTAGGATAAAATTAAGTGCTGACGCATATTGCATAATTTGTGTAGGAATCACTGCAGCCTGTGTTTAAATTATAGATGACAGGCTACAACGAAATGAATAAATAAATAAGTATTTGAAGTGCTTTGTCTGACACAGCCACGTCGATTAAGTATCCAGGCTTAACGTTGCAAGGCGATACGAAATAAAAAGAGCACGTAAGGTCGGTAGGAAGGAAGGCGAATGGCCAGCTTCGGTGTTTTGGAAGAATTCTAGAAAAGTGTAGCTCATCTGTAAAGGAGACCGCGTACAGAACATTAGTACGACCCATTTTTTAGTACTGTTCGAGCGTTTGGGACCCCAACCAGGTCCGATTAAAGGAAGACGTCGAAATTGGCGTGCTGCTAGAGTTGTTACTAGCACGTTCAACGAACACTAGTATTACAGAGATGCTTCGATCCTTTCGCGGATTACTGTTGATCAATTTTAGAGAACTATCCTACACTATGCGCTCCATTATTTCTAGATCATTGTTGAAGTATCGGCGGAGCTCGGTCTTATGAGGCAGCCATCGACAGCTGTTGTGAGACAGCAACTGTGCAATAATACACCATGTGATCAAAAGTATCCGGACACCTGGCTGAAAATGACTTACAAGTTCGTGGCGCCCTCCATTGGTAATGTTGCAATTCAGTATGGTGTTCGCCCACCCTTGATACAGCTTCCACACTCTCGCAGGCATACGTTCACATCAGGTGCTGGAACGTTTCTTGGAGAATGACAGCCCGTTCGTCACGGAGTGCTGCACTGAGGAGAGATATCGATGTCGTTCGGTGAGGCCTGGCACGAAGCCGGTGTTCCAAAATATCCCAAAGGTGTTCTGTAGGATTCAGGTCAGGACTCTGTGCAGGCCGGTCCATTAAAGGGATGTTACTGTCGTGTAACCACACCGCCAGAGGCCGTGCATTATGAACAGGTGCTCAATCGTGTGGAAAAATGCAGTCGCCATCCGCGAATTGCTCTTCGACAATAGGAAACAAGAAGGTGATAAAAACATCAATGTAGGCATGTGCTGTGATAGTGTCTTCCATGAAAAACACGACCACACCATAATACCACCGCCTCCGAATTTTACTGTTGGCACTACACACGCTGGCAGATGAAGTTCACCGGGTATTCGCCATACCCACACCGTGCCATCGGATCGCCACATTGTGTACTGTGATTCGTCACTCCATTCAACGAACTTTTTCCACTTTTCAATCGTCCACCAAGGGAGACGTAGTTTGGCATTTACCGGCGTGATGCGTGGTTTATCAGCAGCTGCTTGACCATGCAATCCAAGTTTTCTCGCCTCCCGCGTAACTGTCATAGTACTTGCAGTGGATCCTGATGCGGTTTGGAATACCAGTGTTGTGGTCTGGATAGATTTCTCCCTATTGCACATTACGACCCTCTTCAACTGTCTGGGGGTCTCTGTCACTCAACAGACGAGGTCGGCCTGTACGCTTTTGTGCTGTACGTGTCCCTTCACGCTTCCACTTCGCTATCACATCGGAAACAGTGGACATAGGGATGTTTAGGAGTGAGGAAATCTAGCGTACAGACGTATGACACAAGTGAAACCCAATCACCTGACCACGTCCAAAGTCCGCGAGTTCCGCGGAGCGCCCTATTCTGCTCTCTCACGATGTCTAATGACTACTGAGGTCGCTGATATGGAGTACCTGGCAGTAGGTGGCAGCACAATGCACCTAATATGAAAAACGTATGTTTTTGGGGGGTGTCCAGATACTTTTGATCAGATAGTGTTTTTGTTGTTTCGTTGATTTATACCTTAACGAATTATTAGGCGTCCTCTCTCATTTTAAACTGCCATCTTTGACCGTTTCTACGAGCCATTCAATAAACTGACTTCGTTTAGTAGCTGTTTGTATTGAAATTTTAGTACGTACAAGCTGCTTGAGCATATGT
This sequence comes from Schistocerca piceifrons, assembly GCF_021461385.2. NCBI lineage: Eukaryota > Metazoa > Arthropoda > Insecta > Orthoptera > Acrididae > Schistocerca > Schistocerca piceifrons. The sequence continues at coordinate 291,813,302 of NC_060141.1, forward strand.
TTAGTTGCTCAAAGTTCAATCGCCATAGTGTTGACACACAGTCTGTACTGTCTCTAGGTACTTCATAACGGGCCGTTGGACGAAACGTCCTTCTTAGAACACCGAAAAGAGGCTTTCAGAGGGTATTTGGTAGTTAATAACCGGCAGCTCTGCCATATTACAGTATTCATGGATTTATTGAAGTACTTACAAAATTATGCGCATGCTTGGGAGATCTATGGGGCATTCAGTTGATTACAGTTTCGCGTCAAATAATTTCCTGTTTCTTATTACTTATGGCTCTGTTGAGAACAAATACGTTTATTATTAGATATTCCAGTAGAGTTACAACACATCCCTACAGCTTTTGGTTACTTCTATACGACTGTTTCTAGTGCGAACGATGTCCCATCAGTTTCGGCGACTTTTCGGAAGCAGGTAGCGCCTTTTAATTTCCGGGAATCTGCTCAAAATATTATCAACACTATTTTCTAAAGTTTTATTTAGTAACGAAACGCTGTTTGTCTGCATCAAGTGTAACAATTGTTATAACAAAAGGAAGAAACTATCAAATAATTGTGGAGAATGTTTAGATTTTTCATCTTTTTTGTGATTTGTACAGATGAACAAAATATGTTGGCTTCTCTAACGATATTGATGACCACCTTCACGTCAAGAAGGTATTAGTGTTTTAGAGTCGCAAACGTCATCCGAAGATGTTACACGTAATGAATCTGATGAATAAAAATAAATCCAGTAATCACGCTAGCCTCCAGCTATGAGAAAAATGCCATTTAATGATCAAAATATGTTTTAGCTGAATCGTTCTTTCCACTTACATATGCTGCATCTATAACACAAAATCATCATTTTAATTGCACATTATTGTTTCCCATTACTAAGTGGTAATTTATATATACATCAGCACATGAATATGAATTTACTTTATGCATCGATGCCTAAGTGTTGAAAACGATATGCTGGATATTGTATTTATACGAAGTTAACCTTCTTCTGTTGCGATTATTGAAGAACATGTTTCCTAGGCAATGTTAAAATGTGCTGCAAAAATTCTGAGGATTTTACTCCCCCGTCACAAACACTTCTCCATTCTTACATTTCTGCTTTCCTTCGTATATTTAACAACCAGAATGAAAAATGCTCCTATCGTAGCGGAAAAACAGGTATGTCCTGGGTAAAGGCAGGCATGTAAATGAAGGGAACTAGCATTTTGACTCATCTGGCAGCTTCAAAGACGTTTTTGTCATGTCGTACAAATGAAACTACGTGTCCTAATACAGATGCAACCTCACCCCCTCTGATACCTCCTGTTGTAGATGCATGCCACTCTCCAGAAGCACATCAGTTCGTGTCCGTTTGTTCTCACATCCGTCACCATACATGGAGTGGGTTTGGGGGAGAAACTGGTCCACTCGGGGAAAAAAAATCACCCCTCCCCCCCAATCCCTCACTGCACCCATAAATCAAAAAAATTGCTCCAGCATCCCCCAGGAACAAATCCCTCCGAGGTAAACTTTTTTACCTATGACATACGATAATCTACAGGGTGTTCCCGTAAGAGCGTGCAAAATGTAACAGGAGACAGAGAATACTCGACTGAACAATTTGAGGTAGGAAACCTGGGGTCGGAGAACACAGCTTAAGGAGATATGGAAGTAAACTTGTCTACCACTTTGTCTACCATTACTATATTTACAACTAACATACGTACAAGTTTACACGCAAGAAAACAAGGAGGACGAGCCTGATTACTAGGCAGTCAAGATGCAGGAGGCCGTCTGAATGGCCTCCTGTACTTGAGGTTCGTGCAAAGAGTTCTACCTGAGTTGTTGCAGAACGTACCCGTGGTTGCTGGTGAGAGAATGTGGATACAACATGGCAGTGCACCGCCTCACTTCAGTGTGGATATCCGCAACCATCTTGATACTGTATTTCCTAGTCGCCACATAGGAAGGGGTGGTCCTATTCCGTGTCCTGCGAGGTCACCTAACCTGAATCCCCTTGATTATTTCCTGTGAGGATATCTAAAGTCACTTGAGTATGAGACCCCAGTGGATACGGAGATGGAATTAGTTGCCAGAATTCTAGCTGCCTGTGATTCTAAACACACCAGGACTATTTGTCAGGGTGCGTCAGAATCTTGTTCCCGATTTCATGCTTGCATTGCGGTTGATGGTCACCAATCTCAGCATATTTTGTAAGATACAGGACAAATAACACGTTAATTGTGCCTATGAGGGTATTTGCAGTTAACTGTAACTATTGTAAATAAAAAAGTAGTCAACAATGTATTTTTATTCCTATTTGCTCCTTAAGCTGACATCTCCGATCCAGGATCCATACCTCAGATTGCTCGGTTGAGCATCCTCTGTCCTGTAAATATTTTGCGCGCCTTTACGGAAGCATCCTGTGAAATATTTATTATGACAGACCAATCTTCTTGATTTTGAGCATAGAATCAGGGACTTTAGCCTATAAACTGCAGCATGCAGGTTTTCCAACTCTTTGCAGCTAGGAAAGCTGTCGACTTTAGACCAAACAGACTCAATTTGGGTGACACTGTAGCATGATCACAAGATCCTAGCAACTGTTAACTGCACATGTTGGAATTAAGATTACATCCATGATCTTTGTGAACCATGAAGTCACCCAACACTTAGAACTCAGTTGATCGGGTCGTTCCTGGTACCCAACATCGTCTAATTATTAGCTGAATGAACACAGCGACTCAGCCACAGATTACTCTTTTTCGTGGTAGATTTAACACAAGCTGAGCAAAAATCTACTTCGTCGCTGAATGGGTATATTGTCCACATGCCAAATTCATATTGCAAGCTTTTAGACACCGAGGAATATTGTTCACATATTACATTTTTACCGAGGTTGCAGAACACAGAATATACGTCGATGGGAAAAAGTCGCAACACCAAAAAATGATTAATGTTCTCTAATGAAAATTCGGGGATACATTTGTCTAGGTAATACACGTAGGTGAATAAAACTGCAGGATCACAGGTTAATGTAAGCGCGAGATAGCCATTCCACATGTGAAATATTATATTACTCTGCCCAAAAGAAGAAATTAATGTTTTTCAAGCTGGTAATATTAAACCCGTTATTGAACTAGTGTCTGTAGTGTCTCTGTTTGTATGTCTGTGACTTGATCGGAGTCGACTACTACCACAGCATACGTAATTTCTTACACGTAGACATGTTAATCTCGTGATGGAGAAGCAGCTGTCGGATGCCTGTAAAATTCTGGAAATGTAAGACAAAGAAAACTTCTATAGGATCTTCTCAAACTGGAACACTGCTATTCGCATTTGGTCATTCGATGATGGTCTGCGAGTGAATGAGTTCTTTTTAGCAGAGGAAACTTTTCTTTATTCTTTTGACCGTGTTATTGAAGCAGGTTCTTCAGCAAACATCGACCACCAAATGTTCGAAGTCCTGTACAAGTAGCCGCCGGAATGGCCGTGCGGCTCTAGGTGCTACAGTCTGGAACCGCGAGACCGCTGCGGTCGCAGGTTCGAATCCTGCCTCGGGCATGAATGTGTGTCGTTAGGTTTAAGTAGTTCTAAGTTCTAGGGGGCTGATGACCTCAGAAGTTAAGTCCCATAGTGCTCATAGCCATTTGAACCATTTTGAACCTGTACAAGCTTGTAGTACATAATAGTTCATAACAGATTCATTTGATCAAAATTAAATACGTGCAATTACATTTGAAAAACTCCACATTAACATTACATATCGCTTGTGAATCTCAAAAAACGCAATTTATCCAATATGGCAGCTAACAATGACTGTTTGACTGCACACACTTCCTACATGTCCTCTCGTTATCCTGCCTCATAACGAAGTCCAGTCACATTCCGGTTTTCTTACTTTTCTTCGCTCACAATGGAGCAACGCGGAGTCAAGGAATAATCATTTCGCTCGGGAGGGCGAAACGCGCCGCCACGTGATTTGCATATGTTCACTTTAAACCGATAGCAGCAGAAGGGTCGTTGAACCGATCACTATCTTCCAGAAACTAGTACGGGCCAAGGAATGCTATGGGAACGTACGTTAATAGCTGTATTGTATGTTTGTGGGATGGAGTTTCAGGCGTGTTGCGCTTGGAAGGTCAATAAAGAGAAAGTTAATTATGCTTGTGCATGACGCCGGAGGTGTCTCTGATGATGTCTGGTATGTGCCCGATTTGAGACAGATCTGGTGATCAACCAGCCCACAGCAACATGTCGACACTCTATAGATCATGTTGGGTTACAACTAAGGTATGTGCGCGATCGATATCCTTTTGGAAAAGGCCGCTGGAACGCTGTTCATGAATGGCAACACGACAAGCCAAATCAACAGACGTTCAGATTTACAGTCAGGATGCGTGGGATAACCACGAAAGTGCTCCTGCTGTCATACTAAAGCACATCCCAGACCTGACTCCAGATGTGGGTTGGTTGGTTGGTTGATTTGAGGATATGGGACGAAACAGTGAGGTCATCGATGCCATCTAATTAGGATAGGATGGGGAAGGAAGTTGGCAAGACCCTTTCAAAGGAACCATCCTGACATTTGCCTGAAGTGATTTAGGAAAATCACGGGTAACTTAAATCGGGATGGGCGGACGCGGGTATGCACCGTTATCGTCCCGAACGCAGGCCCAGTGCGCTAACAACGGTGCCACCTCACTCTATCCTATGTGTAGGTCCAGTGTCTCTAGCACGCAGACAGGTTGGTTTTAGGCCCTCAACTGACCACCGTCTAACCAACACGTGGCCATCGGTGGCACCGAAGCAGAACAAGCTTTCGTTAAGAAACACAACAGACCTCTAGCCTGCCCTCCAGTGAGCCTTTGCTTGACGCCACTGAAGTCACAGATGGCGGTGGTTTGGGGTCAATGGAATGCATGCTCCAGGGCGTCTACTTTGGAGTTGTCCTTGAAGTATCCGATTTGTAACAGTTTGATCTGTCACTGTGGAGCCAACTGCAGCTTAGATTGCTGCTGCAGATGCAATGCGATGCTCCCATGCCGAACACGATGGTCTTCTTGCGACTGTACATTCTCGTGACCACCGCTACCAGCATCCATGTACAATGGCTACATTCCTGCCGACTCCTTTTCCAATATTGCACAAGGAACATCCAATTTCCCGTACCTCGTCCAAACTTAGTGATTTGTTGATAATGGCGTTTCCATTGACTTAAAGGCATTCTTGACTAACATCAACTCACCACGTACAATCTCAAAGGTACCTAGCGTTCACGACCATTACAGTATTTATTTAAAGCTAACCTAATTTGCACCCTCATTGTAACGCTACAAGCACCTATATTAAGTGACTGGCGCGAAATTTGAATAGACATCTTTCAGATGTAGGCACACGCCTACCAACTTTCGCTTATGTCTCACAACTCCTATTGCGATTTTTTTCCCTTAAGTGCATTACTGCACTCATGCACTGCATTTTATTATAGCGACGCTCATTACCACTTTACACCAATGTCAGGCCTTCTATCTACAGCACTGCCAAAGCAGAGTACGTAAGACAACTGTCTGACCATCACTTACAACTTGTGGCGACCACTTCCTGTCTGCCTGCTCGTAGTCACAACAGCAAACACACTCCAAGTTTGCAGCTTATATTTTACCCGAAGGAGCCCTAACGAAGAATAAATTCCAGCATTCCCTGGCAATCGCCAAATCCTTGAACTCCGGAAGTATTATCTCGTCTGTAAAGACTTTACAACGTCCCTTCTCAGAGTCAAGATCACCATGATTTCTATAAACATTTAGAGCTACTAAGTCATGTGTGTAGCGGCGAAAAACACCAAATGCTTTGTATTTAAGAGGCAAACTGATATTACAACAACGCTATCTTTGTCATAGGTTGTCTCCATGGAAGTAACAGTGTTAGGTGAGTAGTTGCACCATAATCTTAGTCTATAAACCACCAACCCCCCAGTATCACATTTGACATGTTATATCCCACCAACCCCGAAGTTCACCTTCGATGATCTCAACAACTTTAAGAAGCTAACCACTAAGTTAGTCAGGAGATAGATACCTATGTAAACTGTGATGCTGTTGTGGACTAAGTAGGCTAAACTATATTGACATTGCCGCTCGATAAGAAATTCTTAACAGCTGTTACAATGCTCATTGAAAACTAGACTGCAGCTAAACTCTTTGTGAACGATAAAATCATCTAATAGTCAGAGAAGTCGATTCAACAGACCATTCCTTGTACCAAATATCCACTAATTATATGCTGAATTAATGCAGCAAATATGCCACAGCTTATTCTCTTTCGTCGCATATATAATATAAAGTAAGCTGACGCAAAAATCTACTTCATCTGTAAATGAACGTATTGTCCATGTGGAACCTGTGCCAAATTCAAGTCGCTAGTTTACTGACACTGCGAAATATTGTTCACATATTGCTCATAGAAGCTGCTGTGGGCTTATCTCGCCTGTACCACAAAAACTCATTTAGCTAAGCAAAAATCGCAAGAGAAAATATTGTTCGTGTATTATAGAGTGTATAAATAATACTAACAATCACTTACCATAGAGGCCATCAATGCTTTTTGCTCTTGAGCCAGTACTAACAGTATGAGGTAGCAGTGGGACGAAGGCAATAGCAACGTGTTTTGTTAGTGTTGGTTGCCAACATTCAGGGGTAAGCGTACATTCAGGGCAAACCTATTGTTCTCTTTCGATTGACGGGTCCTCAACCTACTGTTCAGCTAAATGGATTATGATCCTCTGGGAATAATCCCTCCTTTTGATTGACGCATCCTTGACCTATTGTTCCCCCACCCATACCCTCTCCCTCTTCCTCCGTCTCCCCAACCTCCTCCTTCATCGCTCTGGGAATGACCCTCACTGATACAATTACACTTTTAATAACAATTTCATTGACTAGTTAATTAAATTGATAAATTAATTAAACTCATCTTCTGGGAAATTCCCCAGCCCTTCCTCTCCTCGCCTCCATTGAGAAACTGGTGGGAAAATGAATCAGTCGGTGCTGGAGAGGAAGGATCTCATGACAGGAAAAACAATTATAGAGCATAGGATATACTGCTTAATTATAAAATTCTATTTTCAGAAGGTGGATCTCTTATTTGGTGGGATCAGCTCACATCAAACAACTACATGACCTAAATACGTAATTGCACTACTCCAGAACAGAGGTGTCGTCGTTTTAGAACATTTTCGTGTATGTGCTAACCTTGACATATCACTTGAGCTAGTGCACAATGCCACAACCAGAGGACCCCCATCCTATCCCTCGCCCCTCCCCCCTCCCCCCACCTACCCATCTCTCTGCTTGAGAGGAAGGATCTCATGACATGAAATTCAAATCAAATACAATAGCATATTCAAACATATTCTTTATTTAACCAGTTTGTGGGAGACAGGGTACCCCCAATTGGGTAGACATCATGACTGCGCCCCCCCCCCTTGCTCCCCATGATATAATAACTGTAATCACCAGGGAATGGAATGTAGTTTGGTATATTAGTCGTTATTTGGGGTTCCCGTGTGTGTGTCTTTGGTCACTGCACCGCCACGAAACTCCAATGTCTTAATTACAGATCACATTATCGAATACCACCAACCACGAACTGGTATAGGCCTCCTTTGACCAAATGGCCTCCAGAGAATACATCAAGTCATGGCATTCTGTTGATCAGCGAAATCCAGACTCGCTTCCTGTCTCTGTCTCTCTCAAGAGGTCTGTGTGAACCAACATCTCCAAACATGAAGATGGAAGTTTTCATCTCTCCTCAGTATACTGCATTCCTATTTCCTAATGCTAGAGACAAAGGGAAAGCAGACGCTATTTCAGTATCAAAAACAGAGTGAAATAATCCATAAGCACTACCCTATCAAATTACTAGTTTAACAATATACAGGGACCAAATTCTTCGCTTAAAACACTCACCTCCTTCATCACAATGTTTCCACTAAACATGTTTGGTGAAAAAAAAATCCTGCCTGTCACACAAAGTTCGTTATCCCAAAGAGCGCCGTCTGCAGACTGCAGGATAGCCCCGTCCCTGCAGGCCAGGAGAGAGAGAGACCCACACCTGCTCCAGACACACACACCTCTACCGAATGACTGTGTGCATGCAGTACAACTATTGGAAACAATAAATGGATCAGTCTGAAATTTGACGTCACGCTTAGAGTTTTACAGTACTATAGACTTCCTAAACAGATTATCTCCGCTACATTCGGAAGGAGGTAGGGCTACTTCATGATAAAATAGGGATATCAGCAAATGAAAGACAGAGTCCACTGTGATGCATTGAGAAGCACTAAACACGACACTCTTTGACCACGATCCAGTCCGTAGTAATAATTTGTCATGGCTAGATGTCAGTGATCTCTATCAGACAGGAAGTTGGCGTAGCGACTAAGTTTTTAAAGCACTATAGAAATCCTAAATTGATTCTCTCCGCTACATCTCGAAGGAGGAAGACCTACAGCATGATAATATAGAGACAACAGAAGATACCATTGCAAGACAGGACTAGAATATTGAACTCATTTGTTGGCTAATAACGGAGTGCTAAGATCTACCACTGTCACAGGACGCCTCCTCACGTTTGGAGTCTCTCTCAAGGTAACAGCACAGAGAAGTTTTAAATAGGCAGTTTATACTATGAATCACTTTACAAATTCAGTAATACATTTGAATTTATTACGATGGTCGTCTCTCCCCATGTAGATGAAAGATTCAAATATTATTAGAAGATATCACCACAAGGAAAAAAACGGTAAGTCATGAATCATACATGTGGTTCCCTAGCCATCGCCTCCACCTGCCAGGTGTGTCATTGATATCAAATTGATAGGCTAATTAATGAAACTGATCATAAGAGTCACTTTGCATGGCGAGCAATTTATCATTTTTAGTAGTCAGGTTACACTCACTAGGCAATTCAAATTGGAATCCCTGGAGGGAAGATGATATTCTTTTCGAGGAACACTACTGAGAACTGACATTTGATGCTAACCACAGGAAGACTTCTCACCACAATATAAATTTCGCGAAAAAATGGTTCAAATGGCTCTGAGCACTATGGGACTCAACTGCTGAGGTCATTAGTCCCCTAGAACTTAGAACTAGTTAAACCTAACTAACCTAAGGACATCACAAACATCCATGCCCGAGGCAGGATTCGAACCTGCGACCGTAGCGGTCCTGCGGTTCCAGACTGCAGCGCCTTTAACCGCACGGCCACTTCGGCCGACAAATTTCGCGTAAGAACTGTGCTGTTGAAAACACAATCACAACGACAATGTTACCGTCACCCTGCATAAAAGTCAGTCTTGGTTCAACAGGCACACATAGGAGCCACTAATAGTGTTACACTGCCTGATAGAAATGCTCTCTGCAGTTTGGAAACAGTTGTATTCGGTGAACAACATACCTGCGTTGGATCCTATAGAGTCGTCTTTTAATGATTACAGCCACTGGTGAACCATATTCATGCCACTTTCATATCTCGAAACGATTCAGCTTTTTCGGACCTATCTCCTTGTAACTGTTCCTCTGTCTCTCGCCCCCCCCCCCCCCCCCCCGCAACTCAACCAAGTGATAATGCCAATATAAGCCCCCCCCCCCCCCCCGCAACTCAACCAAGTGATAATGCCAATATAAGTCGGAACTGAATAGAAGTTGGAGAGCGCTGTATCTACCTACAACTCCACCCGACGCAGAAATAGGTTTAGCTGAGTTAATGCGACAGGACTGTCTACTGTCTTTTTTGGCCACGTGGTGGAAATGGGGACACATTGTGGTAACCCCACCAATGGTTTACGATGTGCAGGGCAAGCGCCAACACGCGATCATATAAAGGCAGTATGGGAACTGAAAGAGGGATGAGAAGTTTGGTACTGCATTGCAATCCCTTTCCAAACAACATACAGGTACTACAGCCTGAAAGAGGTCTGCATTCATAAGGGTGCATTCATGTTTGTCACCCCAACATTCTCTCTATAATCATTATTCTCCACCATTCAACAGACGAAAAAACTACAGACCATGAAAGCGCCACTAACTTCAACAGAGTTCTCAATAAGATTTTACTGCATCTCTCTCTTCCAGTATATCGAAAACAAATACCGTCTGTGTGCTAGCATGAAGCATATATGGCGATCCTATTAAATATGTACGCTCTGATCCATTGGAACAGGTGGTCAGTGATTGTACTCGCTTGCACAGACCATTGTAAAGTTTCATCGCCTGTACTGTAAGAGGTCCTTATCCCACAGGGTATCAGTCGCTAGAGAGGGTCCCTGTTTTCTTGCCTGATACAGTTTTTTTTTCTGCTGTAACATGTTCAATCAGTGTGTTACTACAGCTTTGTACGTTGCCATACATTTTGCTTTTTTCCACCACGACTTCGAGGTCTGTGTCAAGCTATAAACTGACTCGATCCATTGGCTCTCACAGAAAATAGTGTGAATCACGTTGCTGCTGCTCTCACAACACACACATCGGATGATTGATATAAAAGACAGTCACAACATAAGGGAACTGGAAGAGATTTGCAGCATTATGGAGCGTTTCCAAACAGCTGTCCGAAGGTGATTGATGACCTCTATATTCAAACTTATCTTTCACAGTGTTGGGGCAGCAGATGGATCAGTGTTCCGTATCGATTGATTCCTCGTATTGCAGTCATGTACGTGATCACTGTTTCGCTGTTAGCCATCCCAAGAAGGTGTTGCCCTCCACCAACGCTCTTTCTCCATCTCAAACAAGTGACGTTAGTCAATCATTATGTGTTGTCAACACTGTACTAGTGGACAGATGGGAAGCATCACAGTCGATAGTGCGATAAATTTTAGCAATTTCACTGGTTTTTTAGTGGCAACCAATGACACGGCAGCATGCTTCCCAATAAGATGATTGTGCAGTACATCCATTCGTTGTTAATTATCGAACATATACGCCAAAGTATACCAGAAAGCGATCTACATATTTCTAAGCTCACAGTGCGTAATTTACGATAACTATTACCCATCTTGCCATAAGTGGATGGGAATCAGAGCATTCTCACATTCTCAGGGTAAAGTTACAGATTTAAAGATCTCCTAGCATTGTCTTCGACCAACACTCTCTGCATCATTGTCGTCGATTTCATTTTTAGCTGACCAGATGTAGACCGCCACATTACACTTCTCGTAAAGGAACAGAGCGAGCCAACTCCATAACTGCTGTTCAGCGAACACGGTTCCGCACCAATCTTACTCACAGTACCAATCCAAGTACACAAAATCTCTCCAGATGCGCGCACGTCGTCGAGGTGTTTAGCACCCCTTTTCATTCTGTAGTATATATGGGAGTGTTGTGGTGATATAACAGACGGTTATGAAGAATAAACGTGTGGGTTATTCGTGATGGAGCACCAAACTGACATACTTTGAAGCATTTTATGTAAATGAACTGTGCCATCAATTCAATTTTGTTCTAATGTCAGAGGTCAGTACCAAGAAGGTACTAGTAAGAGAGAAATGATCGTGGAACATAAACACACGCATTCCTAAGGCTACACAGTTCTGCATTTAAAACATGCTAAATACTAGGCTGGTATGGCTTCCGAGCTATTAGCCGTGAGGAATGCAGCCCTGCTAATATATCAATGTAAGAAATATGCAAAATACTAACGCGAATTCTTTACAAACGAATGGAAAAATTGGTAGAAGTCGACCTCGGGGAAGATCAATTTGGATTCCGTAGAAACGGTGGAACACGTGAGGCAATACTGACCTTACGCCTTATCTTAGAAGAAAGATTAAGGAAAGCAAACCTACGTTTCTAGCATTTGTAGACTTAGAGAAAGCTTTTGACAATGTTGACTGGAATACTCTCTTTCAAATTCTGAAGGTGGCAGGGGTAAAATACAGGGAGCGAATGGCTATTTACAATTTGTACAGAAACCATATGGCAGTTCCAAGAGTCGAGGGGCATGAAAGGGAAGCAGTGGTTGGGAAGGGAGTGAGACAGGGTTGTAGCCTATCCCCGATGTTATTCAATCTGTATATTAAGCAAGCAGTAAAGGAAACAAAAAAAAGTTCGGAGTAGGAATTAAAATCCATGGAGAAGGAGTAAAAACTTTGAGGTTCGCCGATGACATTGTAATTCTGTTAGAGACAGCAAAGGACTTAGAAGAGCAGTTGAACGGAATGGAGAGTGTCATGAAAGGAGGGTATAAGATGAACATCAACAAAAGCAAAACGAGGATAATGGAATGAAGTAGAATTAAGTCGGGTGACGTTGAGGGAATTAGATTAGGAAATGAAAAACTTGAAGTAGTAAAGGTGTTTTGCTATTTGGGGAGCAAAATAACTGATGATGGTCGAAGTAGAGAGGATATAAAATGTACACCGGCAATTGCAAGGAAAGAGTTTCTGAAGAAGAGGAATTTGTTAACATCGAGTTTAGATTTAAGTGTCAGGAAGTCGTTTCTGAAAGTATTTGTATGGAGTGTAACCATGTATGGAAGTGAAACATGGACGATAATTAGTTTGGACAAGAAGAGAAAAGAAGCTTTGGAAATGTGGTGCTACAGAAGAATGCTGAAGATTAGATGGGTAGATCACATAACTAATGAGAGGTATTGAATAGAATAGGGGAGAAGAGGAGTTTGTGGCACAACTTGACAAGAAGAATGGACCGGTTCTGAGGCATCAAGGGATCACAAATTTAGCATTGTATGGCAGCGTGGAGGGCAAAAATCGTAGAGGGCTAACAAGAGATGCATACACTAAGCAGATTCAGAAGGTTGTAGGTTGCAGTAAGTACTGGGAGATGAAGAAACTTGCACAGGATAGAGTAGCATGGAGAGCTGCATCAAACCAGTCTCAGAACTGAAGACCACAACAACAACAACAAGAAATATGTCCCCAACGAATGACATATCTGCATGCAGGTTTCTCTACGATAAACTATGGTGACCAACTGTAAAGTGATAGAACTGCTATCTTGCACATGAATGAAAACATCGATTATTTGTAACACGAACACTATATTGGTTACCAGACGTGTATGACACCTGCTGCTTGCGAAGTTCATGCCCCATTGCAGTTCGGAAATTATGATATGTTCACAACAGCCTTATACAGGGTGTTTCAAAAATGACCAGTATATTTGAAACGGCAATAAAAACTAAACGAGCAGCGATAGAAATACACCGTTTGTTGCAATCTGCTTGGGACAACAGTACATTTTCAGGCGGACAAACTTTCGAAATTACAGTAGTTACAATTTTCAACAACAGATGGCGCTGCAAGTGATGTGAAAGATATAGAAGACAACGCAGTCTGTGGGTGCGCCATTCTGTACGTCGTCTTTCTGCTGTAAGCGTGTGCTCTTCACAACGTGCAAGTGTGCTGTAGACAACATGGTTTATTCCTTAGAACAGAGGATTTTTCTGGTGTTGGAATTCCACCGCCTAGAACACAGTGTTGTTGCAACAAGACGAAGTTTTCAACGGAGGTTTAATGTAACCAAAGGACCGAAAAGCGATACAATAGGATCTGTTTCAAAAATTTCAACGGACTGGGAACGTGATGGATGAACGTGCTGGAATGGTAGGGCGACCGCGTACGGCAACCACAGAGGGCAACGCGCAGCTAGTGCAGCAGGTGATCCAACAGCGGCCTCGGGTTTCCGTTCGCCATGTTGCAGCTGCGGTCCAAATGACGCCAACGTCCACGTATCGTCTCATGCGCCAGACTTGACACCTCTATCCATACAAAATTCAAACGTGGCAACCCCTCAGCGCCACTACCATTGCTGCACGGGAGACATTCGCTAATGATATAGTGCACAGGATTGATGACGGCGATATGCATGTGGGCAGCATTTGGTTTACTGACGAAGCTTATTTTTACCTGGACGGCTTCGTCAATAAACAGAACTGGCGCATATGGGGAACCGAAAAGCCCCATGTTGCAGTCCCATCGTCCCTGCATCCTCAAAAAGTACTGGTCTGGGCCGCCATTTCTTCCAAAGGAATCATTGGCCCATTTTTCAGATCCGAAACGATTACTGCATCACGCTATCTGGACATTCTTCGTGAATTTGTGGCGGTACAAACTGCCTTAGACGACACTGTGAACACCTCGTGGTTTATGCAAGATGGTGCCCGGCCACATCGCACGGCGGACGTCTAATTTCCTGAATGAATATTTCGATGATCGTGTGATTGCTTTGGGCTATCCGAAACATACAGGAGGCGGCGTTGATTGGCCTCCCTATTCGCCAGACATGAACCCCTGTGACTTCTTTCTGTGGGGACACTTGAAAGACCAGGTGTACCGCCAGAATCCAGAAACAATTGAACAGCTGAAGCAGTACATCTCATCTGCATGTGAAGCCATTCCGCCAGACACGTTGTCAAAGGTTTCGGGTAATTTCATTCAGAGACTACGCCATATTATTGCTATGCATGGTGGATATGTGGAAAATATCGTACTATAGAGCTTCCCAGACCGCAGCGCCATCTGTTGTTGAAAATTGTAACTACTGTAATTTCGAACGTTTGTCTGCCTGAAAATGTACTGTTGTCCCAAGCATATTGCAACAAACGGTGTATTTCTATCGCTGCTCGTTTAGTTTTTATTGCCGTTTCAAATATACCGGTCATTTTTGAAACACCCTGTACAATGTTCGTCAATAGCTGAAAATGCATACAAAGAAGCAGTGACGCCTTGGGAGAAAATAAACTGTACGATCAGTAGCCAGTTGCGATGTAACAGTCTTACTGCAGTTTACCACCGGCCCTTGTAACCTTCCTCTTGCACACACAGATCGTAGCCAGATGTTCGGCTATATTCCTCATCTGCGGGATGATACAGCCCTTACGCCTTGACGTCACGTTTCTAGAATGCCTCCTGCCTCTACTATCAAGGTGTGTATCTGTAGCATCATCTACTCTCCTCCTTCAGAACACGCCATTCTATTGATTTTGCTCAATACTCTTTCCATGATCTCTAATTTTATGTATTCTCAGTCAGTTTCCCTTACCTACAAGGTTTTCGCGATTTTATATACACTCCTGGAAATGGAAAAAAGAACACATTGACACCGGTGTGTCAGACCCACCATACTTGCTCCGGACACTGCGAGAGGGCTGTACAAGCAATGATCACACGCACGGCACAGCGGACACACCAGGAACCGCGGTGTTGGCCGTCGAATGGCGCTAGCTGCGCAGCATTTGTCCACCGCCGCCGTCAGTGTCAGCCAGTTTGCCGTGGCATACGGAGCTCCATCGCAGTCTTTAACACTGGTAGCATGCCGCGACAGCATGGACGTGAACCGTATGTGCAGTTGACGGACTTTGAGCGAGGGCGTATAGTGGGCATGCGGGAGGCCGGGTGGACGTACCGCCGAATTGCTCAACACGTGGGGCGTGAGGTCTCCACAGTACATCGATGTTGTCGCCAGTGGTCGGCGGAAGGTGCACGTGCCCGTCGACCTGGGACCGGACCGCAGCGACGCACGGATGCACGCCAAGACCGTAGGATCCTACGCAGTGCCGTAGGGGACCGCACCGCCACTTCCCAGCAAATTAGGGACATTGTTGCTCCTGGGGTATCGGCGAGGACCATTCGCAACCGTCTCCATGAAGCTGGGCTACGGTCCCGCACACCGTTAAGCCGTCTTCCGCTCACGCCCTAACATCGTGCAGCCCGCCTCCAGTGGTGTCGCGACAGGCGTGAATGGAGGGACGAATGGAGACGTGTCGTCTTCAGCGATGAGAGTCGCTTCTGCCTTGGTGCCAATGATGGTCGTATGCGTGTTTGGCGCCGTGCAGGTGAGCGCCACAATCAGGACTGCATACGACCGAGGCACACAGGGCCAACACCCGGCATCATGGTGTGGGTAGCGATCTCCTACACTGGCCGTACACCACTGGTGATCGTCGAGGGGACACTGAATAGTGCACGGTACATCCAAACCGTCATCGAACCCATCGTTCTACCATTCCTAGACCGGCAAGGGAACTTGCTGTTCCAACAGGACAATGCACGTCCGCATGTATCCCGTGCCACCCAACGTGCTCTAGAAGGTGTAAGTCAACTAACCTGGCCAGCAAGATCTCCGGATCTGTCCCCCATTGAGCATGTTTGGGACTGGATGAAGCGTCGTCTCACGCGGTCTGCACGTCCAGCACGAACGCTGGTCCAACTGAGGCGCCAGGTGGAAATGGCATGGCAAGCCGTTCCACAGGACTACATCCAGCATCGCTACGATCGTCTCCATGGGAGAATAGCAGCCTGCATTTCTGCGAAAGGTGGATATACACTGTACTAGTGCCGACATTGTGCATGCTCTGTTGCCTGTCTCTATGTGCCTGTGGTTCTGTCAGTGTGATCATGTGATGTATCTGACCCCAGGAATGTGTCAATAAAATTTCCCCTTCCTGGGACAATGAATTCACGGTGTTCTTATTTCAATTTACAGGAGTGTATTTCATGGTATTTCTCTCAATTTTTGCTTATCTCACATCAATTTCTCATGATTGCACAATGTTTTCCTCGAATTTTACTGATTTTATATCATCTTCCATATTTTTTCCACAGTTTTCCATATGTATATGGTCATGCTGCTGACAAACCCATTTGCTGTTTGATTTTCTATGAGAATATCTCCGCATTTTATACGTCAACGGACTAAAAAATCCTAAGACCTGCTCTCTCTCCCGATGATCCACTTGCATGCATGTAGGACGAACATGCAAAGTACAGTAACAGTCGTTTCATGCCTATATGAAACTGAAGACTCGATCTGAGTCTAAGATGTGGCAGAGAAATGTCCTATTTCGTATACATCTTCGTTCGTCTAGAGGAGGGTACAGAAACAGGTTTTTCACTGATGGACATGTTTCATCGCAGATGAAAAACTCTGATGACTGTCGTTTGGAGAGGTTTCCTGTTAACGATCACAGAACACACATTTGTATACAAGTCCATCGCAGGTTATACAGTCCAACTGATGCACCCTGAGAGAGCAACAGAAAGAACGGTTTAATGTGTGACAACGGACCTGCAGCAACATCTCCCTCTCTCAACTCATCACTCCGTCTACTTTCTATCGTCCTTTAACGCAGATCTATGTAAGTTTAGAGGCAGATGGCTCTCTTTTTCAGGAAAGCACCAAAGACAGCAGTCATCTTGACTGTATCACTATTATCTCAATATACATACATTCTAATGTTTCCACACAGCAAATATTTGTTAGTTGTTGTGATTGACCAAGAGCACAGAAAGCATGTTATCACTACTGTTTGTTAGGGTTCAAAAAAACTAAATAGTCCTGCACTGGGTCAAACACATGATTCATTCTGTAGTTGTAAACAGTCACCCCAGCTAGTAACACAACGCTCTTTAGCTAAGGACATTTTATAAAAAATAATGGGGTGGTCTTGTGATCTGACATATATATTTATTACTTTACATTTGGTGATCATTCACGTTAAAAAGTCTATTCCAACAGTCTTACCACAAACGATGAAAACCTATTGTTTCCGTGATTCCCGGTGCTTCCATGTCAACATTTCCTTGTATGCCTCATGCTGTCACCCACTAATTCCCATGTACAAAAATTGCCCAGCACCAAGCAGAAGACACGCAAGTGCTAGTCAATATCCCCGCATTTCGTTTTAGTTTCCCTCAATTTATCGTACTTGCCGTCATTTTTTGTGCTTTTATCGATTTTATGTCACATCTACCCATGCGATCATGACATCACCTCTCATTCCATATTCTAAAATTGCCTGTAAACGTAGTACAGTTGCTAACACCTAGCACAAATGCACTATTTTTCTGGTCTGACAGCATAGTACAGCACTGTACTCAAAGCCACCCAGTCACCTCCAACCACACATTCTACAGTTGCAGTGTGTCTGCTCTGTTCTCTGTATCTATGTGTCTGTGCAATCGTAATCGTAAATGATGCACTATGGTGGACATGCTAGAAATACACTCCTGGAAATGGAAAAAAGAACACATTGACACCGGTGTGTCAGACCCACCATACTTGCTCCGGACACTGCGAGAGGGCTGTACAAGCAATGATCACACGCACGGCACAGCGGACACACCAGGAACCGCGGTGTTGGCCGTCGAATGGCGCTAGCTGCGCAGCATTTGTGCACCGCCGCCGTCAGTGTCAGCCAGTTTACCGTGGCATACGGAGCTCCATCGCAGTCTTTAACACTGGTAGCATGCCGCGACAGCGTGGACGTGAACCGTATGTGCAGTTGACGGACTTTGAGCGAGGGCGTATAGTGGGCATGCGGGAGGCCGGGTGGACGTACCGCCGAATTGCTCAACACGTGGGGCGTGAGGTCTCCACAGTACATCGATGTTGTCGCCAGTGGTCGGCGGAAGGTGCACGTGCCCGTCGACCTGGGACCAGACCGCAGCGACGCACGGATGCACTCCAAGACCGTAGGATCCTACGCAGTGCCGTAGGGGACCGCACCGCCACTTCCCAGTAAATTAGGGACACTGTTGCTCCTGGGGTATCGGCGAGGACCATTCGCAACCGTCTCCATGAAGCTGGGCTACGGTCCCGCACACCGTTAAGCCGTCTTCCGCTCACGCCCCAACATCGTGCAGCCCGCCTCCAGTGGTGTCGCGACAGGCGTGAATGGAGGGACGAATGGAGACGTGTCGTCTTCAGCGATGAGAGTCGCTTCTGCCTTGGTGCCAATGATGGTCGTATGCGTGTTTGGCGCCGTGCAGGTGAGCGCCACAATCAGGACTGCATACGACCAAGGCACACAGGGCCAACACCCGGCATCATGGTGTGGGGAGCGATCTCCTACACTGGTCATATACCACTGGTGATCGTCGAGGGGACACTGAATAGTGCACGGTACATCCAAACCGTCATCGAACCTATCGTTCTACCATTCCTAGACCGGCAAGGGAACTTGCTGTTTCAACAGGACAATGCACGTCCGCATGTATCCCGTGCCACCCAACGTGCTCTAGAAGGTGTAAGTCAACTACCCTGGCCAGCAAGATCTCCGGATCTGTCCTCCATTGAGCATGTTTCGGACTGGATGAAGCGTCGTCTCACGCGGTCTGCACGTCCAGCACGAACGCTGGTCCAACTGAGGCGCCAGGTGGAAATGGCATGGCAAGCCGTTCCACAGGACTACATCCAGTATCTCTACGATCATCTCCATGGGAGAATAGCAGCCTGCATTGCTGCGAAAGGTGGATATACGCTGTACTAGTGCCGACATTGTGCATGCTCTGTTGCCTGTGTCTATGTGCCTGTGGTTCTGTCAATGTGATCATGTGATGTATCTGACCCCAAGAATGTGTCAATAAAGTTTCCACTTCCTGGGACAATGAATTCACGGTGTTCTTATTTCAATTTCCAGGAGTGTATGTAGATCGCTCCCTCATATACTTTGGTGTATATGTTTGAAAATTAACAATGAATGGACGTACTGCACAGTCATCTATCTACATTCGCAATGGTACTCGTAAAGTAGAAGAGGCATGGTT
The DNA here is from genome assembly GCF_021461385.2 of Schistocerca piceifrons. Classification (NCBI taxonomy): domain Eukaryota; kingdom Metazoa; phylum Arthropoda; class Insecta; order Orthoptera; family Acrididae; genus Schistocerca; species Schistocerca piceifrons. The sequence goes on from NC_060141.1 coordinate 291,832,862, forward strand.
TAGCGACAATATGGAAATTGGGAAGAATGCTGCTGCGTCATTGATCGGCGTTGAAAATCTAGTAAAATTGCTTAAATTGATCGCACTGTCAACTCTGATGCTCATTACAGTACATCGACGATATCTTTTCCATACCATCTGTCCACTGGCACACTGTTCATTACCACCTGAAACAAAGCAGAGCCATATGCTACCCCATCACTGTGAAAGATGAGTTTAAATAGAGAGGTCATCAATCACCTTTGGACAGCTGTTTCGAAGTGCTCCATAATGCTGCAAACCTCTTCCAGTTTCCTTATGTTGTGACTGACTTATGTAAGTCATCCAATTTGTGTGTTGTGGGTGGAGCAGCAACATGATTTACACAGTGCGATGTCTAGTTTTCTATGAGAGCCAATAGATCGAAACATGTTAATGTCAGTTTAGAATCTGACACAGACCTTGAAGTCGTGGTGGAAAACAGCAGAGTTTATCTACATCTACATCCATACTCCGCAAGCCACCTGGGGGTGTGTGGCGGAGGGTACTTTGAGTACTTCTATCGGTTCTCCCTTCTATTTCAGTCTCGTATTGTGGAAAGAAAAATTGTCGGCACTATACAAAGCTGTAATAATATACTGCTTGGACATATTAAGCAGAAAAAGCACTGCATCAGACAAGAAAACAGGGAGCCTCTTGTGACGTATTATGTGGGATATGGCCCTCTTACAGTACAGGCGATGAAACTTTACACTCGTCTGTGCAAGCAAGTTCGATCACTCGCCAGATGCTCTAGTGGATCAATACCTATATATTCAATAGGATCGCCACATATGCTTTATAAGAGCACACAGACGGTATTTGTTTTTGATATATCGAAAGAGAGAGAGAGGCAGTAAAACCTTATTGAGTTCTCTGTTGGATGAGGTTAGCAGAGCTTCTATAGTTTGTAGTTTGTAGTTTTTTCTGTTGAATGGTACGAAATAACGATGATAGAGAGAATGTTGGGGTGACAGACATGAATGCACCCTGAGGGATTCAGACCTTCAGGCTGTAGTACCTGTATGTTATTTGGAAATGCATCAAAAAAATGTTCAAATGTGTGTGAATTCCTGAGGGCCGTAACTGCTGAGGCCATTAGTCCCTAGACTTACACACTAATTAAACTAACTTATTCTAAGAACAACACAAACACCTATTCCCGAGGGAGGACTCGAACCTCCAGTGGGACAGGGCCACGCATTCTGTGACATGGCACCCTAGACCGTGTAGCCACTTCACTCAGCATAGGCATCACAATGCAGTACCAAATTCCTCACCCTTCTTTCAGTTCCCATACTGTCTTTTATCTGACCTCATATTGCAGGAGAAAGCTATGACCAAATGTTACCATTTCCACCGAGTGTCGCATTAACTCAGCTAAACCTATTTCTGCATGGGGTGGAGTAGGAGGTAGATATAGCGCTCTCCAAATTCTATTCAGTTCCGACTTAAATTGTCATGATCACTTGGTTGAGTTGCAGGGGGGGGGGGGCGAGGGGGGGGGGGACAGAGGAACAGTTACAAGATGCAGAGTCACTGTCTAAAGCCACGTTGGCGTTTTGTTGTGGAAGATAAGTTCGGAAAAGGTGGATCGTTCGAGATATGGAAGTGGCATGAATATGGTTCACCAGTGGCTGTAATCATTAAAAGACGACTCCATAGGATCCAACGCAGGTATGTGGTTGACCGGATAGAATTGATTCCAAATTGCAGAGAGCATTGCTATCAGGCAGTGTGACACTATTAGTGGCTCCTGTGAGTGCCTGTTGAACCAAGACTGACTTTTATGCAGGGTGACGGTAACATTGTCGTTGTGATTGTGTTTTTAACAGCACAGTCATTAGGCGAAATTTAAATTGTCGTCAGAAGAGTCCTTCTGTGGTTAGCATCGAATGTCAGTTCTCAATAGAGTCCTTCGAAACGAATATCATCTTCCCTCCAGGGATTCCCATTTGAACTGCCTAGTGAGTGTAACCTGACTACTAAAAATGATAAATTTCTCGCCATGCAAAGTGACTCATGAGCAATTTAATTAATTAGCCTATCAGTTTGACATCAGTGACAAGCCTGGCATGTGGAGCCAATGGGTATGGCACCACAGATATGATTCTTGACTTGCCGTATTCTTTCTCATGGTGATATGTTTGAACAATATTTGAATCTCTCACCTACACAGGGAAAGACGGCCATCCTAATAAAATCAGATGTATTACTGAGTCTGTAAAGTTATACATAGTATAAACTATCTATTTGCACCTCCTGTATGCTTTTACCTTAAGAGATAATCCAAAAGTGAGGAGATGTCCTACGACTGGTAGATTTTAGCACTCCATCATTAGCCGAAAATGAGTTTCATATTCTACTCCTCTGATGATAGAGAAGAAAAGATATTTTTCTAGCTGATTAAATAATACTTCGAGTGAATATGGCCTACGCCGTAGTCCTGTACATGATTTTCACAACCAGTAACGCTACATTAGCGATGTGAAAACGCGTGTATTGTCCGATTTCTTCTGTCTTCGAAAATAACTCGTGTAAACCGGAAGAATCTACATTTAGCATGAAAAATTCAAGGTGTATGATCAACAACATCGTTGCCTCAAATTAGGTAAAGTGGATTTTTTAACTGGTGATTCTAGATTGGGTGGAACTGTTAAAACTACTGTGTATATCCAAGCTGCAGTTGCTTGTTTGCTGTTGTCTTATCTATCATGCATTAGGCCTTCCTCCTGCCAAATGTAGTGGAGAGAAATAATTTAGAAATTCAGTTGAACTTTAAAACCCAATCGCCATGTCAAAATTCCGATTGATCAGTTTATTGTTTCTATAGTTTTACTGAATACATGCATGCATTCCGTATGGGCAGGCGTAGCCAGCACAGGTGTGAGTCTCTCTCCTGGCCTGCGGGGATGGTGTTACCCTGTAGTCAGTCGACAGCACACTTCGTGATCGTGACTTCGTGCGATAAGCAGAATTTTTTTTCACTATATATGTTTAGTGCATATGTTGTCATGGAGAAGGGTGCTTCTTTCTCAAATGTCGGTGCATGCAAGACCTCAGATATATTTAGTGCTATGATCTATTCGTGATAGAAATTTCAGTACTCGACGTGCATAATGTTTGTGATATACTCAGGCGTTTAAAATATGTTTTATTATGAGGAAGGATCATTGTAAGGTGGAGGTGAGTGTTTTAAGCGATCTATGTGACTCCTGTATATTGTTAAAAAATTACTTTGATAGGATAGTGCATAAGGATTATTTCACTCTATTTTTGATATCGAAAATGCGTCAGGTTTCCCTTGGTCTTTGGCATTAGGCAATAGTAATACAGTATTCTAAGGAGAAATGAAAACGTAATTTTTCGTGTTTTGAGACGTTGGTTCACACAGACCTCTTGAGACAGAGACATGAAGTGAGTCTGGAATTTGTCAGTCAACAGAACGCCACCACCTGATGCTGTGTTTGGGGAGCACAAGATCAAAGGAAACCCATACTCAATATGTGGTCGATGGTATTTGGTAACATTATCTGTAATTAGGACAATGGAGCTTCATGGCGGCTCCCTGGCGATAGATACGCACACACAGGAGACACCAAAAGCTGGTTAATGTACTGCACTTCATTCCATTCCATGGTTATTACAGTTATTACGTCATGGGGAGCAAGGCTGGAGGGTAGAGGGTAGAGTCACAATGTCCACCCAAGTGGGTGAAACCTGTCTCCCTAAAACCGATTAAAGAAAGAAAATGTTCCAATATGATAATGACTGATTTGAACCTCATGTCATCAGAACCTTCCTCTCCAGCGCAGCATGAGTCTTTTTCCTACCAATTTTTTCTGAGAGGGGTGGGGGCAATGTGGAAAAGGTTAATGGGGTGGGACGTCCTCTGGTTGTGGTACTGTGCACTAGCTCAGTCGATCTCTGCATGTCATGGGGAGCGCACACAATCGAAAATTTTCCATTAAGATGACATCTCCGATCTGCAGCATTGTTATTATGTAATTAGGGCATTTAGTTTTTGGATGTGAGCTTTTCCTACCAAATGAAAGTGAGATCCTGAGCTTCAAATGGAATTTTTAAAAACACACAGTATATACTATTCTATATAATTGACTTTCCCATCATGAGATCCATCCTCTCCAGCACAGATTGAGTCATCTTCCCACCGATTTCCAGATGGGAGACAGGTGGGAAAGGTCTAGGGGTTTACAAGAATGAGGGTTTCATTAATTTATAAATTTAATTAATTAGTCAATCAAATTGATGTCAGAAGTGTGCTTGTATTGGCAAGGTGAATACCCAGAGGGATAGCCGAGAAGAAGGGGAAGAGGGAGGATGAAGGGGAGTGGTATGTTTGGAGGAACAATAGGTTAAGGACCTGTCGATCAAAAGGAAAGATTATCAAAAGGGGGTCATAATCCACTTAGCAGGACAATGGATTAAGGACCTGTCAACCAAAAGAGAACAATACGTTGGCACAGGAATGTATGCCTGCCCCTGAATGTAGGCAACCCATACTTACAAAACACACTGATGATGTGTTTGTCCCACTACTTGAGGTGGCTCTTTCGGCCACATATGTAGTGATATTATTAATTGGTAAACTATATAAATAGTATGTTATGAGCCCCCAATTGACCAGCTATACGAAGAGCATGATAAGTTGACTTCCAGTCCCAAATTACTGATAAACTGGTGCCAAATGGAACGTTTCGTGTGGACTGTTTCTGTTTCAGCAACATGTCATTTTTCTTCTACTCATTCCATTGCACTATAACAGCCTTAATCTAATTCTATATTCCGTGCTAAAGATAAGTACCACATTTGAAGATGACTATCTCTTATAATGCACACTCATGAATCCATGTTATTTTCGTTTGAAATTTGTACCATAGCAGATAATCGGTACAAGGCATACATGCATATACGTTGTCAGCACTGCATGACAAACAGTAAAATATTACCCAACTTGAATCCTCTAACCCTGCAGTGGCCACGCCATTTCACCCTGGCCCACGAGGCAAGCGGCCGGTATTACTTCGCTCACAGTCGAATTCACCAATGTTGGATAGCTACAGTTGCATAAGCTCTTAACGCTAGTCGACGTTTTTGGATTCGGCTGTTAGTTATTACACGTACATTATTATAAAATGTGGCTAAAAACTGTAGGCAACACCAAAAACTGATTGGGGCCGTATATGGCCCATGAGCCGCAGTTTGATGACCACTGAGTTGGCCCATTAGCACCTGATGACAAACCTGAAATTTTTTTCATGCTGTAAAATAAAGTGGACAAAAAGAACATGAGATTAATGAACTAACACACACACAGATATATGTATACACACTGAACTGCACCTGCCCAATATTATGTGGGGCTCCCACGAGCTCTCAGAAGTGCTGCAACATGGCAGGGACTCAACTAACGTCTGAAGTATTGCTGGAGGGAATTGAGACGATTAATCCTAAAGGACTATCCATAAATCTGTAAGAGTACGAGGGGGTGGAGATCTCTTCTGAGCAGCACGTTGCAAGACATTCCAGATATGCTCAATACTGTTCATGCCTGGGGAGTTTGGCAGCCAGCGGAAATGTTTAAGCTCAGATAACTGTTCCTGAAGCCACTCTGTAGCGATTTTGGACATGCGAGGTGTCGCATTGTCCTGCTGGAATTGCCCAAGTCCGTCGCAATGCACAATGGACATGAATGGATGCAGGTGATCATACAGGATGCTTATGTATGTGTCCCCTGTCAGGGTGGTATCTAGAAGTATCGGGGGTTCCACATTGCGAGGTGTCGGGGTAGAGAAGAGATTGTACCTCTTTAATTCAGACGAATTTTGCATGACAACTGGATATGAACTCGACCTCCTCCTTACATACCACCTAATTGATTATGTGCGCAACGGTAACAGAAGAAAATTATGGTGGACCCTGTTAGTTGGTAAAATAAGGAGTGCCCACTCACAATAATTTAATAAAAATCGTAATCTACTGAGAAAAAAAGAGAACTTTATCATAATAAACAACATTAAATGGTATTCTGCATATATCTACGAAATGATATGCGGATTAAATATTACAATGAGATTTATTATACATCACAACATAAATGTACATGATTATCGACACAGTGGGTTAAAGGATAGGGTGTACTGAAATATGAGAATAAGAGTTGGTTCGAGAACAAGGGGCCCCTACTCTCTGTGATGCAAACGATTGACGATAATGACTGGAGGCCCTAATGAATCAAATATTAATCTCCCGACTATATAGCACTATCGCAATTAGTAGCGAGAGCTCAAATGGGATCACATGGAGAAACAAGCAAGGTGGACTTGTAGCAAAGCGAACACGTATAAAATTGATAAGATCCTACAATGCCAGAGCCGCAAAATACTGTACCAGTACTGAAATCTGCAGCACGTGGTCGGTAGGCAGCGTCCTGATGATGTAGGCGCCGACTTCTGCCGTGCAGCAACTCTATGCAACCCCTGGCCGCAAAGGCTGTCGGAGAATTCTAAGTTCTTCCGAAAACGAGCGACCAAGTCGCAAGACTGTCCAACTCCAAGGAAGATCAGATCCAGAATCCCATGTCCACGCAACGCAAGAGTGAAGCCTACATTGCTCTACTCCCTACTCTCCTCGAAAAACTGTGAATCAGCATTCAGCTCTGATTCCAAAATTCCCCCACACTGTCACAGAACATCATTCGCGCCAACAGCGACCGTTCCCTCCAATTTCGAGTAGGGCTTTATGACGTCAACTAGCCTCAATTTAAGTTGACCAGTCATGCCTCTGCTATTCAGCTCTGCTATTCAACCTGCCGAGACCTCTGGCCATCCGGCGCCAGACAGTCGCACACAGCAGGGCACAGTCCACAAGTATTCTCACAATCAAGAGGACAATGCAGTCAGTCAATGCCAGGAATCTTCGTTCCGGACGCGCTGGGATGGTAAACGCAAACTGCGGTGACACTCAGATGTCTTGCAAGTCGTTTCTCCCTGCATACAATAGGCGAAAACTCTACCGACGTCAGTCGTTCCGCCAGGCGCTTAAGCCTATTGTACGAACCACACAGAACTCAGGGAAGTGCAGCCCCCAACCGGAAACGCAGCGTGCCGCGTCCTCAGATTCTCGCCTCGCACATGCCACCCAGGACAAGTGAAAAGTATTTTTGAGCTCTCAGTACAAATACTCTCATTACAATAACCTTATTTGGTCTGTTACTACCATGCAATGACATAGAACATTAATAAAATTTATGAAAATGAAAGGAGACATGCAAAAGAGGGCATAGAACCTCTCAACATCACTCCAACTGCACATGCCCCATACTGTTACAGACTCTCCACCGGCTTAAAAAGTCCCCTGCGGATATGCAAGGTCCATGGATTCAAAAGGTGGTCTCCATACCTGTACGTCCATCCCCTCGATACAATTTGAAACGAGACTTTTTCGACCAGCCAACATGTTTCCAGTCATCAACAGTCTAATGTCGGTGACGGCGGGCCCATGGTAGGCATAAAGCTTTGTGTCGTGCAGTCATCAAGGGTATGCAAGTGGGCCTTTGGCTCAGAAAGCCCATATCGACGATGTTTCTTTCAATGGTTCACATGCTGACACTTGGTGAGGGCCCAGCATTGAAATCTGAAGCAATTTGCGGAAGGGTTGCACTTGTGTGGCGTTGAACTATTCTCCTCAGTCGTCGTTGGTCCCGTTCTTGCAGGATCTTTTTCTGGAAGCAGCGATGTCAGAGATTTGATGTTTTACCAGATTCCTGAAATTCACGGTACACTCGTGAAATCCCCAATTCATCGCCACCTCGGAGATGCTGTGTCCCGTCGCAGGTGCGCCGACTACAACACCAAGTTGTAACTCTCTTAAATATTGATAACCTGCCATTATAGCAGCATTAACCTGTCTAACAACTTCTCCATACACTTTTTGTCTTATATAGGCCTTGCCGACCACAGCGCTGTATTCTGGTTGTTTACATATGTTTCTATTTGAATACGCATGCCTACACCGGTTTCTTTGGTGTTTGTATAGGAATGCGTGTGCAGTAATGACTGATTGCAGCAGTGAAAATGAAGGGGAGCTGATGAGAAAAATGTAATGTTAATTAGCAAAGTTTTAATTACATTCCAGTCAATGACATTGTAGCGTTTATTAAACTTGCTTCAAAGGGGTGCTTACTCGTTTCCCATATCCTTCACTTCGGGAACTTCACGACACCATCCAGATGACAGAACCTAACGGATCCTTAGAAGAAAATTATGTCGCTTGTTAAAAAATAAGAGTTATCCCGCAGAGACTCTTCTTTAAGTAGACAGATATTTTTAAAAAATTGTGTTATAGAAAATGCGAAAAGTTGTGTCTGCTGAATATTAGTTCTTCCATAAGTGGTTCATATTCGTTTGACATCTTTTCTTACATTATCTCTTTTTTTTTTTTTTTAAGTAGCTACGTATGTAATCGCAGACGTACAGTTATATAGTGTGTTCGAAAAATTCCGGAAGTTGTACACAGAAATTAACAGGAAAAGTTATCGATATAACATACTTTAGGAAATTGACTTTTTTTCATACAACGAGCCGGCCAAAGTGGCCGTGCGGTTCTAGGCGCTACAGTCTGGAACCGAGCGATCGCTACGGTCGCAGGTTCGAATCCTGCTTCGGGCATGGATGTGTGTAATGTCCTTACGTTAGTTAGGTTTAATTAGTTCTAAGTTCTAAGTTCTAGGTGACTGATGATCTTAGAAGTTAAGTCGCATAGTGCTCAGAGCCATTTGAATCATTTTCATACTACGAGGAAAACAAATTTATTTAGACAGAGACGTGTCTTTCATCAGAAAAGCTGTTTTCAACCGTCAAAACAGCCACTTTATCGAACAAATAAATCCTGATGCTGCACATTCCCCCGTGTGTTATATGTTTTACGTCATTCGATAGATATAATCGATGGTGTTCTACAGATCCTTCAACCCAGTCTAATAGGTCAAAAGTGCCTTTGTTTTAGGCGAGAAGTATTGGTGGTGTTCTGGGAAAATGTACCAATTGGCATTCAAGTGAAAATGTCGACTGAATAAATGGCGCGATGACACATTGTACACCTTCCGTCCGAGACTAACTTGATGCAATACATTAGGGGAAGAATGAGATAGGCATATCGTCGGCGAAGAAACAATACCGCGTAAGTAGCAAAATAAGAATTTTACACGAGAGACAAAAAAACTGTCTAAAATGCCTAATATATTTCACAGCGGCGCTAAATTTGCATCGTAGCACTACAAGGAAATACTGCATCAAATAAAAATGTGAAACAAAAATAAATATGCTTTAGAAAGCTTAATTACGGCACATACGCGGAATTGTCTCGGTATTTATACCATGTTCTGTTACTTACGCGGTATTTGTCAGTCTCCCGGCACGACTTGACACATTTACGTTGGTATTTGACATTGAGAAAGCTAGTAAGAACGTTTTGGAGCATTAATCATTTTTTATTGAAAGATTTCATAGAAACATTTAAAATAAGTATACTGTTTACATAGTTCCTATAATGTCTGCACATTTCTTCAAGAAAAATCCTTAACGTCACTCAAAGCAACAACAAAGAATTACACTGCACTGATACTCTTCACACAGTTACCTCCGCGATAATTTTCATTCATAAGGAATTTTGTCGTAATAACTATGACAATCTTTAGGAAGAACAGATTTAAGTTGTTGTAAATGATCCCATTTGGATTTCTTGATTTACAGTCTATCCTTGTATAGTTTCGGGAAGCAAACATCTCCAAGAATTTTCCTCGGACGCCTCGGTAATTCTTTCCGCATCTCGTTGAAAGAGCACTTGTAGTAAATAATACCATTTTGGCGGTACTGTAGCGCCCTCAGATCGGTAACTGTAGGCTCACTTTTTACAGCTCTTCCAGACCTAATTGAGTCGTACTGCCACAAACTATTCTGTGCGTAGTCGATGAAAAAGGAATAATCTAGGTAATGGACTTAGTATGCCTGTGGCTTTTCTCTCGCTTCTTTAGACATCATACCGTATTGGCTAGGAAGTATAACTTCACGTCCTTTAAGCTTGCACTCAACGGAACTGTGAACTGAGTCACATTCCATCTGAGTATGGCCTTTCTCCAAAAACTTTTGTGTAATCAATACTCCAGTATCAATTTCTAATCTTAAAAGAGCATTTGATACTATCATTTCTGTTTTGATATGTGCAGCCGTCAGAATATTCAATGACTTAAATGGTATTTTCCTTAATCGTTCTGGATAGGGTGTCCACGATGCACGAGGCAACACATGATGCAACCAAATCACCTTGCGTTTCATCGAACCAGTAACATAGTGCACCACGACTTTCTAAATTATACATTGTAAAGTTATGAACAGCCAACTTTGTTTTATAATAAACTGCAGTTGCACTTAAAAATGGAGATACGTTCACGGCCTGTAAGTCCATGGTGTACAATGAGCAGAGCTTCTGCTGGGCTTCTCTCTTGTCAGCATCTTTTTGCATCTTTGCCTGCTCTTTTCGTTCTGTGTGTTGCTTCTGCACGTCTTCACTCAAGTTACCAAGCCTGTAACTACAACGCCAGCCAGAGTGGCCGAGCGGTTCTAGGCGCTACAGTCTGGAACCGCGCGACAGCTACGGTCGCAGGTTCGAATCCTGACTTGGGCATGGATGTGTGTGTTGTCCTCAGGTTAGTTAGGTTTAAGTAGTTCTAAGTTCTAGGGGACTGATAACCTCAGAAGTTAAGTCCCATAGTGCTCAGAGCCATTTGATCCATTTGTAACTACAACACAAGTCGCACTGGTCTTTCTTGGGGAAAAAATAACCTAATATCACCATCTTCTAAAATCAAGTTAAAGGTAGCCCGACTTAATGGTGAAACCTTCTCCGCATGACATTTTTCCACATAGGGTTCATACAGTTGTTTGGATTGTAGAAGAGACTCAAGGTACAACTTCGAGGAGAATTTCCTGCAGTAATGCGACAGAAGTTTCGGAAAAGAGTCCAGGAATTCTTTCATGAAGGTTCTCTCCATCTTTCTTCGTCTGTTTGATTCGAGGTCGTGACGATTCTGTATCAGGACTCATCCCATGTGTGGAATTACCCGGCCAATATCGCACAGTCCATTCTTTAATCCAAAGAGTATTGAGAAACATCTTTTTGCCTACTTTATGTTTCCCCAGCTGATTTTTCAAATGATAAACCTTCCTCTGATCCCATGACATTGTTTCCCAAAATGTGTTAAATACTGCCTACGTATAATAAGCATAGAACTGATGACACTTCCTCTGAACGGATTTCTGGCACATCTTCGAAGTACATGTTGGACCTAATTTTCGTGCCTCTCTTGGAGTATCATGAGTGATTTTACCAATTCGACTTCTTTTGTATCCAATATACACCTGTCCATGCATTCTAAGAATTTTATTGGTATTTTTCTTCCAATAAACAAGATGTGGTTTAGACTTCCTTTTCCTGTCACTGCTTACGTCACTGTAAAATTCTTGGCCTTCACTGTCAGCATTATTATTGCTCCGGTGATCTTCCGATAATTTATCCAGAGTGTTTAGCAAACAATGAGCACCATCGCCTAGCAATGAGTGTGAAATACTGTCGTCTATAGTGAAAACTGTGACTGGTTTCATTTAGAGCATTGTTGGATACAGCCACTGAAGTTTCTAGATGGAAAGATATTTATAAATTAATTTAAGCAGACAAGGATGAAGCTCAAATTCATGTATTTATGAGAACGATGGCATCAGTAATACTATTAACAATAATCCCAAAAAAATTTACCTGCGTCATTAGATGTTGCAGGAACAGTAACCAAGAACCCCATTCACGAAATTAATTCTTCTTCGCTAAATGTAACTTCAGCGTTACAACTTTTCTCGCCTGTTGTTTGTTCTGCATTTACGGGAGATCGTACAAGAAAGTAGACAGTGTAGAAATCTTTGGCAGAAATGAATAAAGCACAGAACGAGTGAATTGGGGGCGTTCTGATTTATATCACAATAGGACATTTGTGGTGCTACTAACATTGAAAGGTGAATAATGAAACAATTTTCTTACCGCTGTCAGTCACTCTCAGGAACGATTCTCCACTTTCACAAGCTGATTTCAGCTGAGAAACAATTTCTTCTTCAGTAAAAAGATCGTCATTTATATCGCTGTCCATTATCATGAGTGAAGCTACAAGCATGGAACCACTTTCGAGCACTGTTAAATACGTAATAAGGCAGAAACAATGTGCTGTGGCTGCGCGCGCTTTTGTATTTACTCAGTATTGTTTACAGTATCCGTAGATTGTAGATACGCGATATTTAATTCTCTACAGTACCGCCGTATTGCCATCTATTTATTTGCTGAGTCACATACGCGATATTTAGATAATTTTTCATGGTAAATAATTTAAAATTCGGCATTATGGCGTTAAGAGCAGATGCACGTATGGTCACCGACATCATCTGACTGAAAAACAAAAAATCAGCAATTTGTCAGTTACGCAGTATTGTTTCTTTATCGATGATATGTGGAGGTGTAATGCTTGGCCGTAAAGGTTCCCATACTACATCCGACTTTTATTCGTGGAAATCACGAGGAATCTTGTTTACAAAATCCCCGAACAATCGGGAGAAGATCGAGTAGGTCAGATTATGGAATCGGCAGAAATTCACCGGACCCCAGCTTATTCTGTACCATAAACACGACAGGCAATGCTCTCCTGTCCGAGGGTACTCGATTTGAAGGTTACTGTTGCTGTCGTTGTTGTTATTGTGTGGAGATAGCCTTCGAATCTTGGTGGTGGCAGAAATTTCCACAGTCCGTGTTTGGCCGACAAAGGGAGAAAAATGGTTCAAATGGCTCTGAGCACTATGGGATTTAACATCTGAGGTCATCACTCCCCTAGAACTTAGAACTACTTCAACCTAACTACCCTAATGACATCACACATATCCAAGCCCGAGACAGGATTCGAACCAGCGACAGAAGCGGTCGTGGGGGTTCCAGACTGTAGCGCCTAGAACCGCTCCGCCACCTCGGCCGGCTGCCTTCTGATTCTGAGCTTGTTCTGTTGTAAGAATACAGAACGTAAACAACTGCAATATACATAATGGTAGACAAAAATGTTTTTCGTTTTTTCAAACTTAACGGGTTTGCACACACATTCAGATAGCTTGTTAATGTGCTCAGTATGAGTTGTGACCACCTCTGGCAACAATACAGGCCTGACAACGTCGGGACATTCTGTGAATGAGGTCTTTAGTCTAACGTTGAGACAATACAGCGTATTCTTCCTGCAGAGCTGTTCGCAAGTCTTGGAGAGTGGTCCGTAGATGCTGACACGATGCAACCCGTATCCCTAGTGCATCCCAGACATGCTCTATAGGATTCAAATCGGGAGAACATGCAGGGCACGCCGTACGTGCAGTATCTTCCGTTTCCAAGAAAAGAACATCAGCCCTTGTTCTATGAAGTCAAGCATCATCGTCCATCAATATGATGTCTGGGCTCACAGCGTTCCGCACGAACAGTGCAGGAGATCACGAGATTTTGTCACGATTCACCCGTACAATTTCACGAAGAGCTGTCCGAGTGGTCAACATAATCCTTGCCTACACCGTTAAGGATCCTCCACGATATCAGTCGTTTTTCACGATGTTTGGGTCCCGAAATCGTGTTCCACGTTCCCTCCAGATGCGAGTCCATTGAGAATCATCGTCCAGAGCAAATCGGGAGTCATCTGTCAGAAGAACATTGGCCCATTCTTCGACCGTTCAGGTGACATTTTGACAACTCCACTCTAGACGTTTCTTTCTGTGAAGCTGCGTCAGAGGTACACATACAGCAGGTATCTGATAATAAAGGTCACTCTGCCGAAGCCTTCAGTACACCGTCCACTTCGATACAACGCGTCTAGTGGGTGCTGCGAGGTCAGATGCCAGTTGCCGTGCAGTACTAAGGCGGTGCCGTCGTACCCTTACAGCCAAATAACGGTCCTCTCTCTGATGCCACACTTGGCCGGCCCTGCCCTGGTCTTCGGGATAGTTTCGGACTCTATAAACTGCCACCACATCCAAGAAACAAAAGGACGACTCACGTTAGGCCATCGTACCGCATCAGCTTGCGACTGTTCTGCCTCCATTCTTCCCATGGCCCTCCACCGCAGAGAGTCTGGTAGGCGTCTTCTGTGTGCCATACTGCATCTGTGACTGTGTACTCACCGATTGTGGATGTGGGATTATCCGACAAACACTACCCCGTTTGATAGGTACCCTCACGCCATCGTTGCCGTAGTTGTCCATTGACTGGAACGCCATCATTTATTTATTTATTTATTTATTTACATGTCAAGTTCCGTAGGACCAAATTGAGGAGCAAATCTCCAAGGTCATGGAACGTGTCAGTACATGAACTTACAACATAAAAGTAGTAACAGATAAAAATAAATGTTCATGAACCTGAAAGAAAATCAGTCCATAAGTTTAAGCAAACGCTATCAGCAATACAATGAGAATAAGATTAATTTTTCAAGGAACTCCTCGACAGAATAGAAGGAGTGACCCATGAGGAAACTCTTCAGTTTCGATTTGAAAGCGCCTGGATTACTGCTAAGATTTTTGAATTCGAGTGGCAGCTTATTGAAAAGGATGCAGCAGTAAACTGCACACCTCTTTGCACAAGAGTTAAGGAAGTCCGATACAAATGCAGGTTTGATTTCTGCCGAGTATTAATCGAGTGAAAGCTGCTTATTGTTAGAAATAAACTAATATTGGTAACAAGAAACGACAATAAGGAATATACATATTGAGAGGCCAATGTCAAAATACCCAGACTCGTGAACAGAGGTCGACAAAAGGTTTGTGAACTCACACCAGTTATTGCTCGAACCGCCCGTTTCTGAGCCAAAAATATCCTTCTAGAATGGGAAGAGTTACCCCAAAACAATAATACCATAACACATAAGTGAATGAAAATAAGCAAAGTAGACTAATTTACGTGTCGAAGTATCACTTTCGATACCGTTCGAATAGTGAAAATGGCAGTATTAAGTCTTTGAACAAGATCCTGAACGTAGGCTTTGCACGACAGCTTACTATCTATCTGAACACCTAGGTATTTGAACTGTTCAGTTTTACTAATCATATGCCCGTTCTGTGAGATTAAAACGTCAGGTTTTGTTGAATTGTGTGTTAGAAACTGTAAAAACTGAGTCTTACTGTGATTTAACGTTAGTTTATTTTCTACAAGCCATGAACTGAGGTCATGTACTGCACTACTTGAAACCGAGTCAATGTTGCACACAACATCCTTTACTACCAAGCTAGTGTCATCAGCAAACAGAAATATTTTAGAGTTACCCATAATACTAGAGGGCATATCATTTATATAAATAAGAAACAGGAGCAGCCCCAACACTGATCCCTGGGGCACCCCCCCCCCCCCCCCCCCACTTGACAGTGCCCCGCTCAGATCCCACATCACAGCCGTTATCAACATTGTGAATAATCACCTTTTGCTGCCTGTTGCTAAAGTAAGAGGTGAACGAATTGTGAGCTACTCCCCTTATTCCGTAATGGTCCAACTTCTGGACCAATATTGTGAGATCAACACAGTCAAATGCCTTTGTTAAATCAAAATATACGCCTAGCATTCGAAACTTTTTGTTTAGCCCATCCAGTACCTCACAGAGAAAAGAGAATATAGCATTTTCAGTTGTCAAACGACTTCTGAAGCTGAACTGTACATTTGATAGCAAATCGTGTGATATAAAATGATCAATTAACCTTACATACACAGCCTTTTCGATAACTTTTGTAAACACTGATGGCATAGAAATAGGTCTAAAATTATCTACATTATCCCTTTTTCCCTTTTTATAAAGCGGCTTTACTACTGAGTACTTTAATCGCTCAGGAAACTGACCATTCCTAAAGGAAAAATTACAAATATGGCTAAACACAGGGCTAACATGTGCAGCACAGTACTTTAATATTCTACTAGACACTCCATCATAGCCATGAGAGTCCTTAGTCTTCAGTGATTTAATTATTGACTCAATCTCTGTCTGTATCACAGAGGAGTATTTCAGATGTCAATCTCGGAAAGGCATTTGCTAAGAAATTTATATGATTTCCTGTAGAAACTAAATTTTTATTTAATTCACCAGCAATGCTCAGAAAATGATCGTTAAATACTGTACATATATCTGACTTATCGGTAACAGAAATATTATTACCGCGAACTGACTATCATCAACCTTGTGCTGCTTACCAGACACTTCCTTCGCAACTGACCATATGGCTTTAATTTTATCCTGTGAATTAGGTATTCTATTGGCATACCACATACTTTTCGCCTTGCTAATAACATTTTTAAGCACCTTACAAAACTGTTTGTAATGGGCTACTGTAGCTTGATTGTGACTACTTCTAACATTTTGATATAATTCCCGCTTTGTTCTACACGATATCCTTATCCCACTAGTCAGCTAACTGGGCTGTCCATTACTGCTAGTACCCCGTTTAAAATGTTGTATTGGAAAGCAACTCTCAAAGAGCATGAGAAATGTGTTATGGAAAGCATTGTATTTATCATCTATATTATCGGCACTATAAACATCTTGCCACTTGTTCCCTGACAAGCTTTGAAAAACTCTGTTGCCGTTGGATTAACTTTCCTACGTAGTTTGTAATTAAATACGACATTGGTTTGAGTACAAAAACCTTTTAGTGTTAAAATTTGTGCATCATGGTCTTAAAGGCCATTCACCCTTTTACTAACGGAACGCCCATCTAGTAATGAAGAATGAATAAAATTATTGTCTATGACTGTGCTACTGTTCCCCTGCACCCTAGTTGGAGAGAAAAAAAAAACAGTTTGCATCAGATCATATGAATTTAGGAGATCTACCAACATCCTTTTTCTTGCACAATCATGTACAAAATTAATATTGAAGTCACCACATATAACTACTTTCTGCTACTTCCTACAAAGCGAATCAAGAACCCTCTCTAGCTTAAGCAAACATGCTCTGAAGTCGGAGTTCGGGGACCTATAAACAACAGCAATTAGAAGTTTAATTTCACTAAATTCAACTGATTCCGCACAACTTTCAAATATCTGTTCAGTGCAGTGTCGTGATACGTCTATGTACTCAAATAAAATACTGTTTTTTATGTACAGAGCCACTCCCCCACCCCGCAATGAACTCCTTGAGAAACAGCCAGCTAATCTGTAGCCTGGTAAAGGAAGCCTCTGAATTATCAAATTATTTAAGTGGTGCTCTGATATACCAATAATTTCAGAGTTAACACGAACAGAACACGACCGTACGATCGCCTGTCGACAGTTTGTATGATTATATCGTGATTAGACACAGGACGGGGAAAACGTTTGTTGCTTTAATTTTGGGCACCATTATAATTATTTCTGATCTTCAAAAACCTTGATATTGTACGTTCTGTTACATTATGACTGTATCACAAATGCCATGTTGACATTATGGCGGACAGAATTTAGCATATTCTGCACTGACTTATAAAACTGAAAACAGACTTGTCACAAACAGAAACAATATACACGTAAAAAGCACCCTTTGTAGCTAGAGATGTCCATTCACATAACATTCTACTGATGCTTGTAGATATTGAACTAGGTAAGAGTGCACATTTGTGCACATGTTTACATTTACAAGACGAATTAACGTGTTTGAATACCACGCTTTTCAAAGTACTGCTGAAGACAAACGTTAATTTTAATACTGTAGCGTTATCTGTGTTGTATTGGTATTATGGCGCGCAACGTACAGATCTGTAGGGCTTTAACGGATGAATGGACCATTGACAATATTCCATTCAAATGATCATCATACAAAATCTAATCCATGGGTATAAAAGTAATTTTTTAATTATGACAGCGCTGTGCAAAAAAAGTAATCATTCATTGCGGGCAGAGTCATGACATTGTTGGTGTACAGCAGAAACCAGAAACAAATTGGTTTTAGGCTGCTTTATTCAAAAATAGGCCTGTCATTAAGTCAATTGCAAGACTGAAGATGCCAGGTTAGTGAATCCAAAATGTTTTGAATAGAGTAATTTAAAACTAGTTTGTGGCTAATTGCTGCCGCATATCATCAACAATTTGTGTCACAAAACAGCTAAGGTCTCCAGTCATGTTTTTATTTGACGAAATTGCACAGTCATGCCAGTTTATGAAGATTTGTGTATGAATTTTACAATAACTGTTCCGTATCCAATGTGAAAATTCTTTATGTTATTACAATAAGGGGAAGGGAAGTTTCTATGTATGATGGCAATCTAAAAGTTGGTTCCACAGATCTTCATTTTGTCCTACAGTGGACACTTGGTGAGGATTGTTACTTATGCTCTTAAGCTATGTAGAAGGTTCATAAGAAGTGAATCGATATTCTCCGGAATCTGTTGGAATACAAAATACAGAAGTTGAAAGAAATCATCACAAAGGCAAATACGACGTCTATAGTCAAGCACAGACGAAGAGTCGTGATGAATCAGTTGATCAGTATACAGAAAGTAAAGAAGAAACATGATTAACAAAATGGAATAAAAATTTGAAACAACCTTAAAATCGTAAATAGTCATCACGGGTTTGCCGCCGGATCATGTTGTGCATATTTCACAATATTTCCTCGAAGCAATTGTCCGACATCTTCAGGTGCTTCAACCTCGCCGGTACCTAACCACCAGCAAGGTTGAACCACCTGAAGATGTCGGACAGTTGCTCCGAGGAAATACAGGGTGATTCAAAAAGAATACCACAACTTTAGGAATTTAAAACTCTGCAACGACAAAAGGCAGAGCTAAGCACTATCTGTCGGCGAATTAAGGGAGCTATAAAGTTTCATTTAGTTGTACATTTGTTCGCCATTTCAGCCAATAAAGTTTTTGGTCCCTTTTTCTTCGAAGGTGCTACTGTAACTGGACTACAGTATCTGGAGATGTTAGAGAATTGGCTGTTCCCTCAGCTCGAACCAGAAGCACAACAATTCATATTTCAGCAGGATGGAGCGCCACCACATTGGCACTTATCTGTCCGTAACTACCTGAACGTCAACTACCCGAGGCGATGGATCGGCCGCCAGGCAGCCCGTGACAGAGGACGTCATCACTGGCCTCCAAGAAGTCCTGATCTTACCCCATGCGATTTTTTCTTATGGGGGTATGTTAAGGATATGGTGTTTCGGCCACCTCTCCCAGCCACCATTGATGATTTGAAACGAGAAATAACAGCAGCTATCCAAACTGTTACGCCTGATATGCTACAGAGAGTGTGGAACGAGTTGGAGTATCGGGTTGATATTGCTCGTGTGTCTGGAAGGGGCCATATTGAACATCTCTGAACTTGTTTTTGAGTGAAAAAAAACCTTTTTAAATACTCTTTGTAATGATGTATAACAGAAGGTTATATCATGTTTCTTTCATTAAATACACATTTTTAAAGTTGTGGTATTCTTTTTGAATCACCCTGTATTGTGAAATATGCACAACGTGATCTGGCGGCAAACCCGTGAAGACTATTTACAACTTATCCGACGGGAAAGCTTGAAGAGTCACAACATTAAAATGGACTTAAAAAAATAGACTGCAGCTAATAAACAATATACAGTAATTTTGTTCTGATATTTCAGTAATTATTTATTAGATAGAATTATCACACTCAGCTTTAAGGAGCCGCTGTCAAATTTAAGCAAGTGAAATAGAATAAAAATGAAAAATAAAGATACTGGCGGATTCTTTTGATTCCATGGTAGTCATATCGTAGTGTAACACACACTAACACAGAAGCATAGTTGCAGAGTGGTTCCTGCATCCGTCGTTCATTTCTTCTTTATTGCTGTCACTGCTGTTGCTGAAATTACAAGAGACTGACCTCAAAGAGTTTGACACTGCTGTTATTAAAGTTTTAGTTTTTCTCGACAGTGTTTTATTGCCTTGCGAGCACATCTAGGGCCCTCTTTCTGTGTTGCACGGCAGATAATAACAACATGCTGCTTTATTTTCTGCAGAATAAAATAAGAATGGATTAAAGTACTGCTCACCGGAGACTGATATACAAACTTTCAGCGTAGGCATTTACTTTTACGTAGTAACCAATATATCTTACAGTTATTTATCTTCCATTTATTTACATCACTATTTGGTATAAAACATTGGCATCAGATCAGTTCAGCACTAAAACTTGCTGCTGGCCGCATGGTTTTGCTCGCATTAATAGTAACACAAATAACTTACTTTATTGAAATAAGTTAACAGTACATAAAATACAATAACAGATATTTAGTATTTGACAGTGTTTTTGTCAGATTATCGATTCCATGTCAGCACTACTGAACGAAGCAGTAATCATAAGTCTGGGCAAGAGCACTGTGATAGCCTTTAGATATTGTAAGAGATTATTTCACGTCAGAATTTTTTGAGGCTCACTCAATTTCGTAATCGAACATCCCTTGGAATAACAAGAGTTCTTTTTTTTTCAGTGTTACAGTTATGATTTAACAAGCAGAAGTGCGTTAGATTATTAACTGCTTATCTACAGTGAATGAGGTTCGCAACTTAATTTACTAATTTAAGTTGGCCATCTTGTGGTGTAAAAATTAAGACAGCTGGTCATTATGTCATTAACATTAATCATATTGTAATGCAGGCTGCCAAAGATCTTGTAGCTACTCGAATTAATGCCTACCAGTGGTACCTTGGAAGACAGGTAAATGAGCTATGTACTAAAAGAGTCTGCGTGAGATTTGTGGCCGTTATTGTGATACATTAGTCACACTGTTTTTCATTTATGTAGCTTCACACAACTGTTCTGAAAATTTTTTCTCGCTGGCTATATACACCTTGAAAACGATGAGCGTACAGGCTTAAGAGGAAGATAATATCGTGAGCAGTGTAAATAATAAATGGATATTTTAAAGTAGTACTTTTATTGTTCAGTACTTTTGGAGATCATGACCACTATTATCATTAATATTTTTTGTGGTTCCATAAAGAAGTGGTCGGATCAGGGAATGGTGGTGAAATATAGAGCACATTTACTCATTTCAAAGTTATTTTGTTATACCTGTTGCTGATTTATGATGACTGCTCGACAGTCCTCTAACTATCTTACAAATATTTAATGTAAAATTCAATTTAGTGTGACATTTAGTTAATATTATTCATTACATAACAG
The DNA here is from genome assembly GCF_021461385.2 of Schistocerca piceifrons. Lineage (NCBI taxonomy): Eukaryota > Metazoa > Arthropoda > Insecta > Orthoptera > Acrididae > Schistocerca > Schistocerca piceifrons. The sequence continues at coordinate 291,854,129 of NC_060141.1, forward strand.
TGAAACAGCTGGGTTGTGATTTAATCAGACACAGTCCGATTTATCAGGGTTTGCGAATCAAAATATGCACCGTGTAAGAACCTTATTTTCGAACCTCATCTTTCCCTTGTTTTTCAAATTTGCGTTTTATGTCGCATCTGCAGATATCAGTAGCATTCAGCGATCTCATGCACTACTGCATAACGCATTACTAGGGAGCAAGATTTCAATTTCACGCTAGCTGAAGTAACCGCTGGATCATTTGCCGCTGCTAGCTGTTGGTGGTATAGGGCGCAGTGGCTAGCTGTAATAAAGTCAGGTGCATCAGCTCACACTACGGAGAGAACCAGAGCCATTCTGGTGCGAAGCAAGTGTTTTTGTATGGTAAATATATACTAATAAAAGCCACTTTTCCCATTACAGATATTAGGAGAAGCCTACCAGTCAAAAGCACTGTCTTGCACCAATATTAATAGGCAAGAAATCAGTCGTTTCAGTAAATAAATGACTAATATTCAAGCCAAAGAAGTTCTATGAACAGCTACGAAGTTTCACGACTGTAAGCACGAGATCTCGACTACGCGCCACACTCGCCAGTCGCCGATAGGATGCCTTCTGATTCTCAGCGTGTTCTGTTGTTAGACCATACTCTAGAAAAGTGCTAGTTTTTGAGTTAGTAAGTCGTATATCCATTATCAGTTTACTGTGTTTTCGCAAATAAACACATCATAATGGCATCCATAGATGTATTTCAAGTTGTACACCTACCTACGTCGACGCTTATAGAACTGTGCTGCTACAGATTCAACGAGGGATTTAGGACAACCTACATGACGATTCAGTGAGATAACTCATGGACAGATTGTTCTTCATTTTTTCAAATCTAGGATGGAAAAGCAGGCAAGTTCTATTGTACGCCCCTTATACTATCGTCTATGGACTCGCTAGCTACACAGACACTCCAGGAGGTTTAGTAACGTGAGGGTATCTTGCAACCAGAGTCAGACTCAAGCATGAAGCATACACAAAGGATACATGCAGCAAATCATTTACAGTGATTTGATTAAAATGAACTTTCGATAGGACTTATAGAGCACTGCAGATCAAGGAGGCGCACATTGGTTTGCCCCATGAATTCTTCACAACGACATACAAAGGTACAAAACTGCAAAAATTGCGGGCATTAGCTTTCCATATGTGTATGTAATCATCTTGCTCATTGACTACCTTACTATACACTCTGATTAGGATTACGAGACCTTGCACATTCAGGATGGGACATATGGTGGCTGATGGCCAAAATCTACCATTTTCGTAAAAATTCAATAACTCAGACGTTATTCAAGTTGAGCATGCATGCGAGGATTCATTAAACTAAAAAAAGACAAGATCTCGCATTAAACATAGGTAAAATGAACTAGCTTTAAGTTGGAGGACATGTAGTGGCTGATTGTCAAAATCTGTCAGTCACACAATGGGAACACCATCAGAATTTAGACCAAACAGAAAAATAAAATGCGGTTTATGGGTATAAGGAAAATTGAATCTATTCAGAAGCAGTGTCCCTCATCTTTATAGTGTAGATTCTTAGGACATAGCCCTGGCTCTAACGGTCGTTTCCCAAAATAAGGTAAGATACACTGAGTTCCTTCAGTCATGTACTTTTACATCAAAACATCAAAATATTAAGATTCATAAATACTATGCAGTGTCATGATGAACAATCGATCTAAATTTATGGAAACATCAAGTCGATACAAATTTACAGAACGATTTGTTCACAATCTGAGAGAAGAGCAAGCAAACTGCATCCATTGCATACCAATCACAAATGAACAGTGATCTCCCAGTGTGCCTCTCCTCGAGGTGGCTGATGGGGAAAGAACAAAAGGCACTTGCTGCCTATACCTGCACCTTGCAGTGCAATGGAGTGTTCAATTTGCGTCACTGAGATATGTCCCTGATCCTATACTAACAAGTTGAAAAGTTGACACTATTCACCAATGTCACAATGCTACTCTCGCATTACAGAGGAATAAGCTTCAAAACGTTCAGACATTCCGAATTACACACACTGCGCAACACAATCAACGGATCACATTTCTGAAACACCGTAACTTTCTGCAATTGAGACGTAGAAGTTTGAAATTTGCTCAAGGGTGGTTACAACCTTTCTCTGTGACAGTACAAAAGCGTGGAGCACTGTGACTTCACCCTTGGATCTAGCGACGCTTGAGATAGCGAGGTGTTAACGCATGGGAAGAAACGCCAGAATTCAGAAGTTCATGTGGATTAATGATGTCACATTGACAACAAATTCCAATACTATTCCATCCAATGTCAGCGTGGTCGTGTCACACCATGGGAATGTCGTCACATCCCCTCTTAACCACATTTTCACCTTCCTTTGACACCTCTGTGATGGAAATCAAAACCACCACACCCAATGTTGAAATCACACAAATTTTTATGTGCGGCAAAGCAAAGAAATTCAGACACACCGCCGCTCAGAATCGAAACGAAAAGGATTTTGGGAGTGGATAAAGTGTGTCATTGAACTATGTTTATCCTTGGAGCGTCGATTTCCACACATTTCGCGGCCAAAAACGACAGTTCGCAATGTGATGAGCAATATGACGACGTTTTTGACAACCTTTGATAATGCTGACACCGACAGGACGATTCATCTCTTCTGTAAGCGCATCATCGGCCAGCAACCAATTGAACTTGGTCGCAAGTCATTAGAGTCCAGAGCGACAACAGGTTTTTGCTCTGATGTAGAGAGTGGAACCCCTAGAGACTGTTCAAAACCATTCGACGAAATCTGAGCGCCATTCGAAGCAGCAGAGGATGATTAGGCTTTTATACCACTCCTGTTTCACATCCTCCTGTGGAGTGATCACAGAGGGGTGCGACATTGACACATGCGCGAATAATTTGGCAGAGTCTCCCCCTAAGGCCTTTCTGTTCGCCAACGTCCTTGGAGCCAACCGCTTGCCTTTGTTGAGCGTTTTAAAAATGTACATGTACAGAGCCAAAATGTAACGCAATTCTAAGTGCCTACAGACAGACAACCCCGTAACATCTCTCCGGTTCTGCAATCTTACAAAGAGGCGCAAGAGCAGCAGCATACATAGTCTGCCTACAGGGGACAAGGACTCTCGTCATGGTTTGTCTCTGTACAGGCATATTTTTAAAGCTCTCAATAACGGCTGTGAGGTGTCGCAAAATGGCGTGAAACAGGAAAAAGCTTTGCTCCTTTTGCTGCTTTGGATGCTATTCAAATTACGTCGAATGGTTTCGAAAGGTCCCTGATTCCACCATAGATACTGCATTAAAAACTGTGGTCATACAGCTCTGAAAAAGGGTGCGATCACTTCAGCATGGTTGCTGGCCCATGATGTTCTTACAGAAAAGCTGAATCGTCCGAGGGGTGTCATCAGCGTCAAGTGATGTCAAGAACATCTCACTGTTGCTCATCACAGCGCAAACTGTCGTCTTCGACATCCAGATGTGTAGGAATCAATGCCCCAACGTCAAGGGATGGTTTCATTTAACACTTTAAGCCACCATCCTGTGACCTTCTCCTGTCGGTTCTGAGCGGCAGTGGGTCTGAGATGTTTTTCTTGACCACCCATAAGAAAATCGTGCCATTTCAATGTTCGGCGTCGCGGTTCTGGCCTCCGTCGTGGAGGCTTCAAAAGAAAGGTGAAACGTCAGTAAGAGGGGATGTGAAGATCTTCCCATTCTGTGACACATCTGCAATGGTGATGGGCAGAATTGTGGTGAAATTTGGTGCCAATATAGCATCATTAATGCACTTTATACCTCATATGAACTTCTAAGCTTTGGCTTTTTTTCTCATGTGTCGACGTCTTGCTGTTTGAAGTGTTGCCCGAGGCTGACGTCGCAGAGCGCCACACTTTTGCACCACTACGTAGTGTGGCGATAACGAATAACAGGGAATTCCAAAATATAACTATCATCCGAAACAGCACCTCCTCGAACCTCGACGGGCTAGAACCGACTGTGTCCGATTACCCGGACTGACAATACTCCAGTCCGTCTCACCTAAATGTACTGCGCCCGGAAATTAGAAGTTAACTGGAACCAAAAACACTTTTCTTCGATTTGGCTTAACGTTACATTGACAATTGCAAGTAATTACCCAAAATTTATAACATAAGAAATAATACTCTATATCCCAAATCAAACAGATCACCATTGATAAAATATTCTCCTAACCAAACTGAACATTTAATTATGTGTTTCTATCCATTGAAGCAATGATGGACGACGCACAGCGCGCGAAATTCATGGTCAGAGCCCAATAATTCGTACGAGGTTAAACGCAAAACATGCAAATTTACGTAAACACAGACTGTAGAAACAAAAAAGCATTGACAGTTAAACGCAAATGAAAGGAAACCAAAACGCACAAGAGCTCCTGTGAAGTTCGGAAGGTAGGAGACGAGGTACTGCCAGAATTGAGGCTGTGAGGACGGGTGGTAAGTCGTGCTTGGGTAGCTCAGATGATAGAGAACTTGCCTGCGAAGGGCAAAGGTCCCGAGTTCGAGTCTCGGTCCAGAAAAGTTTCTTGTCTGCCAGGAAGTATCAAACCAAAACTGTTTAACTCTTGTCTCATTACTGTTAGTAACTTTAGTTTGCAAAACTGACTGTGTCGGTAATTGATGGGTATGCAAAATTATTATGATTACGAAAATAAATTATTAAATGAATGAAACTAAATTTTAACTACTGTTCTAAATATTACTGAAGATAAAGAACAATATTACAATATGACAATCGACAATTGCGTAAAATGAAATTTTTTTATTTCTAAGTAGAGAGTTTTTACACCACTGACTAGAAAGAGTAGATCGCGGCGTCTCTTAGGCAGTGTTCCTTCAAAACAATTCCAAATTAGCTAATGCTGCTGAGGAGTCGTCGATATCCGCGCCGTTGATCTTTTATCCTTGAGCATGTAATCCAATAACTGGTCTTGTCTTGCTGATGAACTCCTAGATCGTCAACGTCAGTTGTGAATGTAACAAGTACGCTCGGTGTTTGCGGAATTAATTCGAATCTCTCGTATCTACATACGACGACGAAAATAAAACATTCTTCTCCTCATCAACTCATGACGTACCCTAACTTTATAATGTGAGTTATCCATTTTAGCCACAGTTTTCAATTTTATGGTTTACAATAGCGGTGCCGCATTTCTTACAATATATCTGTCCGCACTAATGAAAGTAAATCAAGTCGATTGTACTGTAAATCATTAGTCCGTGGTTTAAAACGAACAATAAGGACCGTGCGCAATTATCTACGCAATCACTTCAGTCATGTGGCAATCTGCACACCGTGCAGTCACTGTTATAGTTCTTGTACCCATATATATACGCAAATGTGTTACCATATTTTCTGTTTCATTCCGCCATCCGTGGTATGCACTAAACACTTTTTGCTGTCCACAATCGAAAATAGCATGTTTACTGTGTGCACATATACTACTAGCCATTAAAATTGCTACACCAAGAAGAAATGCTGATCATAAACGGGTATTCATTGGACAAATATATTATACTAGAACTGAAATGTGATTACATTTTCACGCAATTTGGGTGCATAGAGCCTGAGAAATCAGTACCCAGAACAACCACCACTGGCCGTAATAACGGCCTTGATACGCCTGGGCATTGAGTCAAACAGAGCTTGGATGGAGAGTTGGATGGCTGCCCATGAAGCTTCAACACGATACCACAGTTCATCAGGAGTAGTTACTGGCGTATTGTGACGAGCCAGTTGCTCGGCCACCACTAACCAGATGTATTCAATTGGTGAGAGACCTGGTGAATGTGCTGACCAGGGCAGCGATCGAACATTTTCTGTATCCAGAAAGGCCCGCGCAGGACCTTCAACATGCGGTCGTGCATTATCCTACTGAAATATAGTGTTTCGCAGGAATCCAATTAAGGGTAGAGCCACAGGTCGTAACACAACTGAAATCTAACGTCCACTGTTCAAAGTGCCGTCAATGCGAACAAGAGGTGACCGAGACGTGTAACCAGTGGCACCCCATACCATCACGCCGGGTGATACGCCAGTATGGCGATGACAAATTCACGCTTCCAATGTGCGTTCCCCGCGATGTCGCCAAACACGGATGCGACCATCGTAATGCTGTAAACAGAACCTGGATTCATCCGAAAAAATGACGTTTTGCCGTTCGTGCACCCAGGTTCGTCGTTGAGCACACCATCGCAGGCTCTCCTGTCTGTGATGCAGCGTCAAGGGTAACCGCAGCCAATATCTCCGAGCTGATAGTCCATGCTGCTGCAAACGTCGTCGAACTGTTCGTGCAGATGGTTGTTGTCTTGCAAAAGTCCCCATCAGTTGTCTCAGGGATCGAGACGTGGCGGCACGATCCGTTACAGCCATGCGGGTAAGATGCCTGTCACCTCGTCTGCTAGTGATACGAGGCCGTTGGGCATTCCGTATGACCCTCCTGAACCCACCGATTCCATATTCTGCTAACAGTCATTGGATCTCGACCAACGCGAGCAGCAATATCGCGATACGATAAACCGCAATCGCGATAGGCTACAATCCGACCTTTATCAAAGTCGGAAACGTGATGGTACGCATTTCTCCTCCTTACACGAGGCATCACAACAACGTTTCACGAGGCAACGCCGGTCAACTGCTGTTTGTGTATGAGAAATCGGTTGGAAACTTTCCTCATGTCAGCACGTTGAGGGTGTCGCCACCGGCGCCAACCTTGTTTGAATGTTCTGAAAAGCTAATCATTTGCATCACAGCATCTTCTTCCAGTCGGTTAAATTCCGCGTCTGTAGCACGTCATCTTCGTGGTGTAGCAAATTTTAATGGCCAGTAGTGTAATAACAATGGAGAGGGATAAAGTAACAAATAGCCCACGTCTCTAGAATAGCCAGTAGTGTAGCTTAACGGTCCGCACATCAAACTTTTATGTTCAGTGAGTCAAAATGCAGTTCCGGTAAAATAGCAACGTGACATGTAAAGTAACTAGTTTGTTATTCGCGGTAAACACCGAGACCATAAATGTAGCACTGTCCAGACACTGATAATTTTCGCCCGTCACGAACAACTTGTAGCAGTACACGTGCGGACTGAATCACTTTCACTCTCCTCTTATCGCTCCCGATTTCTATATTCAGCTATCGATGCGATTATACGTCTCTTATTCATTTCGCTTTACATAACACTTTCGATGTTTCTGATTATATCGATTTACTGTTTTCATGGAGGTAAAAGAAAGGAGATGGTTTTATAGACTTAGACTGAAGGTTGTATTGAAACAAGAGTGCGTGGGGCCTGCTGCCATTTTAAGTGGTCCAGAATATTAGCAAACTACGATTGCTTTTTGCTCATTATTTCTGTCGTGCTCATTAAATACTAAAAATTACATTGTATCAGGAAGGCAGTTGAGAACGTTTTTCTCTTCTTGAATACGTGTTTGCTCTAGTAATACGACACATTTGGCTTCATTAATGTAACTTTTGTTGATATGTTGCGAATAAGAAGACAATGAAGTGATGTGAAAAACATGCTTTCATAATCCCTTTAATTCCACTTTTACTATATTTGTGTCGATAGCGCTGGCCGCTGTGGCCAAGCGGTTCTAGGCGCTTCAGTCCGGAACCGCGCTGCTGCTGCGGTCACAGGTTCGAATCTTGCCTCAGGCAGGGATGTGTGTGATGTCCTTAGGTTAGTTAGGTTTAAGTAGTTCTAAGCCTAGGGGACTGACGACCTCAGATGTTATGTCACATTCTGCTTAGAGCCATTTGAACCATTTTTGTGTCGATAGCAAATGAAGCTGGAACTCCGAAACCAATGCTTATTTGCTTGCAGGTACTGCTTCTTGTTCGTATCATTCTCAGCTTTCGACTCGCATGGACAGCGGTTCTAATGTTCACGTTTGCGAGAAACTTAATTACATGTGCTTTGTTAGCCTATAAACGGGTGCAATGACGTAATAAGCAAGAGTTACTATCAGATCTTGTGCATATATGCGATTGCGTCGTCTTCTAGCAACGTTTCAATTGACTGCGTATCCATCATCTTCGCCTGAAGATCCATCATCTTCGCCTGAAGGTGATGGATACGCAATCCATTCAAACGTTGCGACTAGAATACGACGCCACTCGGCTGATAACCCGTGAACCCGTGAACCCGTACACGATTATTGAAATGTCAGGGAAACAAAAATGCACAGATATATACCTCCATGCAGAATATTTGTATTTTATTAGATTTTCAGTGCATTAGTCTCACTGTAGTTTAATATCTTCTCACCTATAATGGGTCATTCAACGTGTGACCAATAACAGGAATTTGCAGGGTAAAAGAAAGATGTAAGTTTTCAAACATCTTCCAGCATTGTGGAATGCTATAAATGTGATTAAGCTAATGCTGTCAAACGGTTACTACCCCATAAAAAGGATATTTTACATTAATATCTTTGTAAGCAATTTCTTTTAGTAATGACAGTATAGCCTGTGTAAAATGTAGGCCTGCTTTTACAACAGGAGCCTATTTGCTTCTTTTTCCAGAATATTTTTCGGTAGTAACTATCAGTTTTTCGGGTATAATCAGACTTAGCACAATTGGAATGTACACTTGACAGCAAAAAAAGTGGGTCACTGCCGAATACAACCAACATAGCGTAGCTGTGTTGCAGGTCCTCCAAACACCAAATCCCGTGTCGTACAGTCGTTTGACTACACACAATGGGTACCGCAAGAGACTACTAAGAGACCAAGGGTTTTTATGGCAGTCTAAGCGTCAACTAATATCGTCATACAAAACATATTAGAAAACACGTTCTTAGCGATGAGACAACCCATAACATGCATAAACTAACCTTAATTACAACAAGTGACATTCTAAAAGTTCTGAGAAAACATTATTTTACATGTATCGTAGAGTAATCCTTAGTCAAAATTAAATACTTGAGACAATATACGGAGTTACAAAGCTGTACGGCAATTGGAAGAAAGGTTTTCGCTCTCTAGAAGGTTTTCCGTCCACGTACTGAAGTCGCTCAACGTCGAGTGGCTCTGGAAACTGGATATTGGACGAACCAGTAGAAAAAAGCGACTAATAGCAACAAGCACTCTAAGAAAATCTCAACATTAACAGCGAATCACCAGGAATATCATTGTTCTCGTAACACAACAGCTACGTGTACACAAATTTGAACTTTAAATGACATGACCAATGTCTTCATTCTGGACCTGGAGTCAAACCCAGCACCTTTAGCCGTTGCTAACTATGATAAGCTTTGTTTGTGCTTTACTGAGACCGGATCACTAGGCATAAAGAGACCTGAAGAATAGACGTTTGCACCAGTATCAGTTATCAATTCAGATCCTGAAAATACATGACGAAAATGTTTTTACTGAACTGGGAATGCTGTCATAACAGTTACCGTCCAGAGAACTACCCCCAACGGCGTTTAATATGGTGTCATTCACAAGGAACAAGGTATGCTCATGTTTAAGATTGAAACGCCATCATGTAAAGCTTGAGACAGGGATGCGAACCCAGCACCTAATCGGATTGTTAACGAAGTACAGTCATGCTCAAAAGTATCCGAATGACCTGCATTGCGTTTTGCCTGATTACCATGCAACCTACATAACGCAGCTGTCTAACAGGTCCTCTAATCTCTCCTTGGTACAGTCGTTTGACTATTGAAAATGGCTCCAACAAGTCACCACTAGAAAACACTGCTCTGTATCGCAATAACTCAGGATGTTAAGTAATACCACGATACTACAAATATCAGGGAACACCTCATCACAGATAAGACTGTCCTTAAGGCTTGTAAGCTCACATTTATTGCAATAAATGACATACCTGAAATGTTAGCACTCTCATTATTACGTCAGATGGGTAATGCACGTAGTAAGTTCGTCGTATTCTTGATTTCCTCTTCAAAGTAACATACCATACTTGTTATTTAACACAAAATGTCATTAAAAATTTACGTCATTCACGAGCAGCTAGTTGAGAATATGTATGAACTTCAAATGACACGACGAACCGACTCGTTCTGCATATGGATTCAAACCCAGGTCATGCAAACTAAGATTTCGTGACTGACGGAAATTAACAGTCACTTCTGACTAGGCATAAAGAGAGTGATATACCCCGACTTTAGACAGCGTCAGTTAACAAATATCAACTTTAAATTACATAACGTAACATTTTAACGGTCGCGAATTCCTACCCAGCATCTGTTGTCCCTGTTAACGAACTAATAGAGATGTTAAATACTGCTGCTTCACAAGTAACTTACTTGAAATGCAGTGAGGTAAAGCTTTGTGTTGGACAGGGATTAGAACCCAGAACCTAATCGGATTGTTATCGAAGCACAATCAACTTTGACATATCGGATTTTCTCGGCAGTAGCTAGATGTATTAACTGAAATGAAGCGACGAAACATCGCTGTTATATTCTAGAGAAAAGGAACGTTAAGTATGGGTTTCTTACACCAGCAGCGACATGTGAGCATGTTTCAACTAGAAATAATATGACAAAGAGTTCAGTGCTGACTAGGAATCAAACCCCACACATATCGTTGTTGACTACACACAAAGAGACGTCAGCTACCAAATTTTTCTCCACCAGCAGCTCGGAATAACATCCTTGAACTTACAGTGATATCGCAAATAGTTCTGTGTCTCACTGGGAGTCAAAAAAGTCAGATATCGTTAGTGTTGACAACGAATGAAAATGCATTAAAAATAAAAATTGTTATCCACCAGCAGATAGGTGTTTTCATGCTGGAGCTTGATAATACATAGTGAAAAGTTTAGTGCTGGGCCAGGATTACAACCTATTCATGCGCAATATGTGGGGATGTTGAGGAATCTGCAGTTTTGAACAAACAACAAGTTGTAGTCGAGCTGTATTGTCACGAAGGGATCAAATTCCGCGTTAAGGGCGGTCTGAGTTGCATTCCCAGTTCAGAACCAATTTTATCGACATACAGAAACTCAAATAAAAGATGGAATAAGTGTCCTGTGACCATATACAGGGTTTGTTTCGCCACTAGAAATAAATAACTAGTATAAGAAAGGTTACTGGTGTTAGAGTTTCTACATGTCGCCACTCCTTACTTTATTGTGGTTCCACCTAACGTCTACTTGGTAGAGAAGGAATATCATGTTTAATGTGATTTTCAGACCACAATGGCATTATACCTTCTTCAGTTGGCGTAGCCAGACGAGAATAGAATCTGCCTCTCCCTATCAAACAACATCGTCAGAAGTTGGAATCGAACCGAGACCAACATCATATTAAACTATCACCAGTCCAACAGACCACCAAACCCTCTTCTCTACGACTCATTTTTCTATTGTAACACCGTTGCGGCACACAAGATGGGAATTCTGACACACAGGCTCCCTGTAGTGGTTTGCAGGATGTTCAGTATATTAATTTACTTGGTTGACCGAACCGCCATGAACTAGCTGCCTTGGCTACCCAGTGCATACATTCGACTCTGTTTTGTAATCACCGAAATAAAATAACGTAACTGCCACCTACACAGAACTTCCAACAGTGTAGGATGCAGAAAGTTAAATAGGAAGTGTTCCTTTCCATTTGAGCTACTCTATTGCGCTATCTGTTTGTTGAAACCACCGTGCAGTGCAAAAGAAATGCTGTAACTGTGTCTCTCAGAAGTCTACATCCGGCCATATGCATTATCTCATAGCACTGTGGAATGCCGAAGTTCTGGATGAACTGCTGTTCACTTCCTGAGGTGCTCTAGCTACGTCACAGCTAGTAGCGTAAGGGTAAGCGTAGCACACTGTTGATAAGACGTCGCGTGTTCTATTACATTCGCTACTACATTTTTTTAAAACGCAATTCTGCTCTCTGCTGAAGTTATCAATTTAATGGAACTTTGAACATAATTCTCTTCACTTCTCAACCCAAAATAGTCGCATGTGGAAAAAAGGCTAACTTCTGCGTCATTTTGTTCTTTTCATGTTTAATAGACGGCCAGGCAGCAGATGCGCTCGAAGCTTTTGTATTATGTATGGGGAGAGTGAATCGTGCCAAAATAGTCAGAAAAGTATTTTCTACATTAGCTGTCGTCTGGTAGTGGCATTTTATTCTTCTTCAAATGTTGTTTGACAGCTTTAACTCAGAACAAGTTTTCTTCATGTATGTAATCAATAAACTGTATGTGCGTTGTCAGACTGTTATAGATAGCATCAGAGAATTCGCATGTATCGTTGATTAATTTCTCACTCATGTTTATTACTGTTTTAACAACACTAAAAGAAACCTTACGAAAATTATGCACTGATTTTAAGAAATGAAATAAAACTACCCACGATAACCTTACGACGAAAGTGAGTCTGTTTTAACAAAACAGAGTATCTGTACAGAAGCGTGCCTCTGCACGAATTAGTAAAACACTACGTACTTAGATTTCGATTGGGTCTGTGTTTAAATGATATGCTGTGTCATACTCAACAGGTATGCAAACATGGCATTTCATAAATAAAGTTACGTATTCCTAGAATCCCAAAATTTGCTTGTCAGCAGCAGAAAGAGGCGTTACCTGTTGTGCAGCATTGTAAGTTTTTCACAATTGCACTATGAACTGAAAGTATTTTCTTGCGATCTGCTAATCAATTTATTTCCTTCATACTTATGGGATTCTTAAGTGAAGAACATAATTGAATTTTGTATCGTTGACGGTCGATTCGAATTTCTGCAGAGACGCTTGTATTATATAGCAGCTTGGCAGTCAGAAAGCCGAGATCTACGACCATTAACACAACTTACTAAGTCGAGCTGCCGAGAGGATTTGATGTGTAAAGGTTTTCTTCTGATTTTGTTACAGAATTTTTTCTGGGAATTCGCAGCTCCATGAAATAATACACAAAAAAAGCTCGCACGTGCTGCTCCTACCACGGTTAGAACTGACGATTTTGTTAACCGTTGGAACACGAGACACGGGCGGTACCACGGAGCTACGGACACACTGCTGCCTGTACGCCACTCTCGTCTATGTATTGGTCGCTCAGCCTCATAACACATCGTGAAAGATATTAAATGTTGTCACTTATGTGAAGAATAGCATTTCTTTAGCCAAAAAATTGAAATTTCTGTCTCAGTGTCTTAGTTTACGTGAGGATTATATACCACGAGTCATTCAAATGGAAAGGGAATATCAAGTGAATTTAGCGAGTCAGTTCAGTACCATACGCGGAAGTGATTGCACTGTCACAGTGTTGCCAAATGTTTGTAACGATGTTGCCAATTCTCAGCTGTGTTAGGAACAGCTCTGTAGCGTTATAGGAGGAGAATCCTGTGCTCGTGTCATAGGAGGATACGGAGAGGAGGCGCGGGGTTTGGTTAATATGCAGCGTTTCGTCCTACCAGCTGTGTCAAACATTCAGGTGTGTAATCTTCCATCACGATTACGGTTTCCCACAAAATATATACGAATAAAACTCTTTTTACTTTGTTACAAAAGATTATTTCAGTACAATAAAAAGTCTTTGGAAATCAACTTTGCCAACCTGTCACGAAAAGTAAGACAACAAATAGTTTGCACCTCGAAATCGATTGCATCTATGTGCAGTCTTGTGATCATACAAGTAGAATTTCATGAATTGCACGAGAATGTAGAAAAATGTTTGTGCGAATGGAAGCTGTAAGAAACACAGTTACCTAATTATTCTATACCACGTAATAATCAATTCATTTGATAATTCAGAAGAGAAGAAACCAAAAATTATGCCCAGTAAGACAGAAACTAAAGTGCAGATGCGGGCACTGTGCAGATCTGCGCTTTTTCATCTTCAGATCTATACAAATAATGTGTACTAACCAGCATGTTCATTGCTTTCGTAATGTTTCCCTCTTGTTTAGTCTTCTTATGATGAACTGGATCCACACCCATGAGTCTGATTTTTTCTTTGTATCCTTCCATCTACTATCTTTGTGTGTTATTGTTCCGTGTTCGAAAAGCAAAATATTATGCCTGCTCCCACGAGGTATTAAAATGAGCTCGCAAAAAGGCTAACGAATTATAATCAAAATACAATGAGACGCCAATTTGTCTGTCGTCATGGTGGTAAATGGACAGAAATAGTTGGGTGTTATTGTCGTCTTTTCTTATTGAGATTTTCATATTACCCTGACACAAGACGCAGAAATAAATGTGTATATTCTCCGTGACGAAACATCCCACATTCCATTCATCCTGATCCATTTGTTACGTGCATCGGCGGCAATGAATGATAGGAAAGCTGTTGTGGGGTGACGAATAACAATAACAATGGTAGTAATTACAAATCAATAATAAATATCTGATTCATGTTGCTAAATACAGCTCTATCAAATATCAATTTGGAAGCGTACCAAGTGTATAAAAGTATATCTTGAAATACGCAGAAAGGCCCATAGAGGTATTCGACTGAAACATAGCGATGACCAAAATTGTAACTGGGGTCGACAGATCGTCGTCTAGCACCTTGACAACTCGAACGGTGACAGTGCTCGGCCGGTTACTTACGTTTACTGGTATCAAAGCTACAGCATGAAAACACAAAAATGTTAATAAACCGAAGACCATTAGTTTTGGAACGCATAGAAAGTAAAGCAGTCATCAGTCGTAAGAGTGGTTTGAGCACCACAGTGCTTTAATAGGCACCGTCTTGTTGGAGGTGGTATGCTGTTGCTTTCATCCTACCTTTGAGTTGACTTACCTAGCCAGTTAATAGGGGAACCTACAGTTTTACGTGGCTTTCGTACCTCAGTGCAACTCGGCATTTTTCACATCAACAAACACTGCCTCAGGGAAAATATGAGTAAAACGGCACATAGAAATCGTGGGACTGGTGAGGGATCGAACCTGAGACCTTCGTAGCTATAGTCTTGCTCTTTATCACCTTGCCATCATGCAGCCAACACTGTGATTTCTGCTTGCCATTAAAATTAAGGATGTCTCGTTTGTGCCTGCGTTGGCACTTGCATGTCCCTTAGGAGACCTTACCTTTGGGATTACCCTCGTATACGAGTGTGTAATCGCCTGCCAATGCCCACTCAAGGAAAACAAGGATACCTAGTCTAGCTTCAGTATTACAAATACGCCTCTGTTTGTGGATGAACGCAGACTTAGGTTGATAATCATTTTGAATATTTATCAGCACTGTACCCATTGGCGTGAAACTCGTTTTCCACCAATGATCCCCACAGCTACAGGAACACTACTTTAATACCTCTTACACAAAATACTTACGCAGTGCTATCAGTCGAAAAGATCAACCTGACACAAACTGTGGGAAGTTTGTTTTACAACCTTCGTACCTGGATAAAGAGCTTTTCCTATTTGAGATATCTGTGAACGTTGCTGCATAAGACGATTTAAGAAGAAACTTGAGCTACGCTAATGTTTAAAGAAATCGTTTTAACGGCACTAAATCGTGGTTTGTATATCGTTTACCAGCCGTACTCTGCCGCATTTCGCTGGTTCGAAGGCAAAAAGCTTACTAACAAATTTCACAGAAGGAAAAGGGGAACGAAATGTCTCCCACTCGAAGATCATGTTGTTTTACTTAAATGATTACAAAATCGGGTAAAACGAACAATGAGGTTGTCAGTATAAGCACATTACTGTTGTCAATATGATGTTGCACCGCCCAGTGCCTGTAATGATAATGCGCCCGTTTAGGTCAGGCATATTGTATACAGAAGTGGAAGAGAGAGCACCACTAAATTCTACAATCCGTATGCATTGCATACACACAGAAATTACTGTTACAGTGTACTTATGGAGCCCAATGAGTGAATTGCATATCTTCCGGTGAGAAAGAGCACTGGCAAACAGTCTTCGCTACATTAGGTTACTTAAACTGGCGTCACTTTGAGCTAGAATTTATGGCCAGCGACTAAGTGTAAGGACAGTGAGTCGGATGCGGGTTTTCAAACTGTGAAATACTTCCCTTACATTATGGAAGCGAATATTAAATTTGAACTAATTTTGCGAAAATTTTGGACTTGGATAGCTTAGAATGAAAATCTTTCTGTTTATTGCAAAGGAAAACAATTTATTTTCTAAAACATTCTGTATCATACACAACTTGAAACAGGTCACGTCGACCAAATCATATGGTTGGTTGGTTGGTTTGGGGAAGAAGACCAGACAGCGTGGTCATCGGTCTCATTGCATTAAGGAAGGATTGGGAAGGAAATCGGCCGTGCCCTTTCAGAGTAACCATCCCGGCATTTGCCTGGAGTGATTTAGGGAAATCACGGAAAACCTAAATCAGGATGGCTGGACGCGGGATTGAAAAATCATATGGAAGAACCGACAGCGACGTATATTGGAAGGCAGTAAGATCCCTTGGCTTTTGGTTTGGCAGTATTCGGCAGCCATTTCTAGGCGCAAGTGAATGAAGAAAGGCAGCGCGTTTTCGTTATCAAGTAACGTCTTCATCAATTACTTTAGTTTTAATGTGGTCTACGGGTAATTGCTGATGTTTGATATTAACATGTAAGGGATTCCGTAGACAGGGAAAGAACTTGTTCTTGGACAACTACTTCTATAATGACCAAAAGGACTTAAATAATCTTCAAGCACATGTGTTCCAGCAGTGGTATGAAGAAAATGATAGTAATAATTATCCGGTAACTTCACACTTCACAGTGGATTTTCTCGAACTAAGAAATTTCCTGAATTAGTGAAAATTTCAAAATGGCTTCAAATCGAGGCTGTGACGCCTAGAAGAGTCTTTACATCCTGCTGACATGAGGATAGCACAATCTCCACGTCAGAAACTTGCTTCTACTTAACCATTTAATAGAATCGCGTTTTTTTCCACCATGGCTAGTTTAGTAAGCTAAGTACATTATCCATTACAGCACACTCCTGGGGCTGGAAAATGTGGCCACAATGGTCTGGTGGAACGAACTATCACAAGTGCAATGCGTGGGTTCAGGCATTTACTTTTAAGAGGCACAAACAGATTTACTTTACCTCTGGTAACCTCAAGAGGAAGCTGTTATAATCCAGAATCCGCATTAAAAATCATGTTCGTTCATTCCAAACTGGGCAGAGCCGGTTTACGTTGCAAAATGACATAGGTGGAGGTCAGGGTAAACAGAAATACTGTCACCAGTAAACTTACTTACATTAGAAAATTTTATTTTATTTGATGAGCTGATAGCCGTCTAAAAGAACAGGGTTCTTATTTTACTTGTACTTGATTGAACTAGAGACGTTGAAAAATTTGGTGCTGGACTGTGACTCGAATTCGTATCTCCTCTTTCGAGGATCTGAATCTCTCGGAACAGTATAGTTCAATCATTTCATTCCTTTTCCCAAGACTGCAGTCTTCTCTAGGTCTCCTCCAAAGGTAAATATGTGGGTCCGAATCCTGATCCACTACAAAAATATTCATAATTTCATTTCAAGCCCTATCACGTGCACACCGGCCTGCTAGTAAAAATTAACGTGCAATTTTAATGTCTGTTCATATTGTCAACAATTTCTGGACAAACACGCACACATCTTACTGTTGGTGAATAAGCAATTGATACTTAAGCAATATTCGTGGACAATAAAGAAGAACAATAAGAGTGCGGTTCGATTGTCGCTCAGGCACAAAAATTTGTGTCCTTATTTTAGATTAAACACCTAGCAGCTGGCAGGAAAAACCGATACGTAACATTTGATCTTACTTAGTTAACAATCCGATTACGTCTTGCGTTCGTATCTCCGTCGCAGAACTTCACATCATGCGCTTCATCTTTAAATTCATACACACGTCGTTACTTCTGAATTGAGGTGTATCAAACATCTTTCATGGTTAGTTAACAGGGAAGAAAGGGTCTTGATACGAGTCCCGGTTTATTACAGAAACTGTCGTCTTCTATTTTCAAGTTTAGATTTGGTTACTGATATAGTCGAATATTTCGGTGCTTCATGACTCTTCATGGGTAGTCAGCAATATGATATGATTAGATTAGATTAGATTAGTACTTGTTCCATAGATCATGAATACGACATTTCGTAATGATGTGGAACGAGTCATTTTAATGAAAGATTTCTTTACATACCAGTATTCTGTGGTGTCACCGCCAGACACCACACTTGCTAGGTGGTAGCCTTTAAATCGGCCGCGGTCCGTTAGTATACGCCGGACCAGCGTGTCGCCACTATCAGTGATTGCAGACCGAGCGCCGCCACACGGCAGGTCTAGAGAGACTACCTAGCACTCGCCCGAGTTGTACAGCAGACTTTGCTAGCGATGGTTCACTGACAAAATACGCTCTCACTTGCCGAGACGATAGTTAGCATAGCCTTCAGCTACGTCATTTGCTACGACCTAGCAAGGCGCCATTACCAGTTACTATTGATGCTGTAAAACATGTACCGTCAAGAGCGAAGTTCACCAATTATGGATTAAAGTGAAGTATTCCAGCAGCTACGTACGTTTTTTGTTAGTCTCATTTCCTTGACCTGTTCCAGTCCTGACGCCAGCCTGCGTGAGCTAAAACGCGTGCCTTTCGGCTTCCTCTCATAGTGGGTTGGCTGTCTTGCCAATCCACAACATATTCAATTTCTTTACAACAATTTTTTACCCCTCTCTCTCTCTCTCTCTCTCTCTCTCTCTCACCCACACACACACGCACACACACACACACACGCCCACACACTCTTTTTATTTTTATTTGTTTATTGCGCTCGACTATCGGTGAGGCACGAAAACGTCCGTGAATGAGTTTCTTAGTTTTGAGTACAGTTACGAAAGAAATATAAAAACAACTAAGAGAGTTGCTGATTTATGATGCTTAGTAGCGGTCAGTTCTGAGTATTATTAGTAAATAAGCTCCAGTCCCTAAGCCTAGTTACAGAAATGCGAATCAGACGCATTACGTATTCCAGGCCGTAGCAGCCGGATCTTTGAGGCGCAAGCTATGGTCACTTCCCAGCCCGCTGTAGGATCACATCGGTTCGTCTTCTTCCTGCTGGTAATGTAACTGAGATTTGGCAACATCGCAAGGTATGTTTGGCAACTCTGATCGACGAGTTACTTCCTGGTGTGCACGGAATTAAGCCTCAAAGTTCACTTGATTTCTCGTCATTTCCATTGAATAACCTGAGTTGTTATCGCTTGAGGTGTAACAGAAGATTGTAAATTTACGGTTTTCAGCCCAGCAAAATCATTGAACGTGGCAATCGCAACTAATCTCGTCCTGTAAATAGCGGTTTACGAGTTCTAGCCAGTATTAGCCTCGTAAGAGGAAGACGCAAACTATATCTATCCGCTAGCTCTGTGTTGACATGCTGACCCCTGGAAACGCGACTGTCATGGTTCGCGGTTCCAGTCTCGCTGAATGTAACGTTTTTATCCCTTCTGTGTAAGAGCTGCAAGCAGTCAGATCAAACATCGATAAGCAAATCGTAAGAAAATACTTTCAGCTCATAGTGCAATGGTGAAAAACTTACAATGCTGCACAACAGGTAACGCCTCTTTCTGCTGCTGACAAGCAAATTTTGGGATTCTAGGAATACGTAACTTTATTTATGAAATGCCATGTTTGCATACCTGTTGAGTATGACACAGCATATCATTTAAACACAGACCCAATCGAAATCTAAGTACGTAGTGTTTTACTAATTCGTGCAGAGGCACGCTTCTGTACAGATACTCTGTTTTGTTAAAACAGACTCACTTTCGTCGTAAGGTTATCGTGGGTAGTTTTATTTCATTTCTTAAAATCAGTACATAATTTTCGTAAGGTTTCTTTTAGTGTTGTTAAAACAGTAATAAACATGAGTGAGAAATTAATCAACGATACATGCGAATTCTCTGATGCTATCTATAACAGTCTGACAACGCACATACAGTTTATTGATTACATACATGAAGAAAACTTGTTCTGAGTTAAAGCTGTCAAACAACATTTGAAGAAGAATAAAATGCCACTACCAGACGACAGCTAATGTAGAAAATACTTTTCTGACTATTTTGGCACGATTCACTCTCCCCATACATAATACAAAAGCTTCGAGCGCATCTGCTGCCTGGCCGTCTATTAAACATGAAAAGAACAAAATGACGCAGAAGTTAGCCTTTTTTCCACATGCGACTATTTTGGGTTGAGAAGTGAAGAGAATTATGTTCAAAGTTCCATTAAATTGATAACTTCAGCAGAGAGCAGAATTGCGTTTTAAAAAAATGTAGTAGCGAATGTAATAGAACACGCGACGTCTTATCAACAGTGTGCTACGCTTACCCTTACGCTACTAGCTGTGACGTAGCTAGAGCACCTCAGGAAGTGAACAGCAGTTCATCCAGAACTTCGGCATTCCACAGTGCTATGAGATAATGCATATGGCCGGATGTAGACTTCTGAGAGACACAGTTACAGCATTTCTTTTGCACTGCACGGTGGTTTCAACAAACAGATAGCGCAATAGAGTAGCTCAAATGGAAAGGAACACTTCCTATTTAACTTTCTGCATCCTACACTGTTGGAAGTTCTGTGTAGGTGGCAGTTACGTTATTTTATTTCGGTGATTACAAAACAGAGTCGAATGTATGCACTGGGTAGCCAAGGCAGCTAGTTCATGGCGGTTCGGTCAACCAAGTAAATTAATATACTGAACATCCTGCAAACCACTACAGGGAGCCTGTGTGTCAGAATTCCCATCTTGTGTGCCGCAACGGTGTTACAATAGAAAAATGAGTCGTAGAGAAGAGGGTTTGGTGGTCTGTTGGACTGGTGATAGTTTAATATGATGTTGGTCTCGGTTCGATTCCAACTTCTGACGATGTTGTTTGATAGGGAGAGGCAGATTCTATTCTCGTCTGGCTACGCCAACTGAAGAAGGTATAATGCCATTGTGGTCTGAAAATCACATTAAACATGATATTCCTTCTCTACCAAGTAGACGTTAGGTGGAACCACAATAAAGTAAGGAGTGGCGACATGTAGAAACTCTAACACCAGTAACCTTTCTTATACTAGTTATTTATTTCTAGTGGCGAAACAAACCCTGTATATGGTCACAGGACACTTATTCCATCTTTTATTTGAGTTTCTGTATGTCGATAAAATTGGTTCTGAACTGGGAATGCAACTCAGACCGCCCTTAACGCGGAATTTGATCCCTTCGTGACAATACAGCTCGACTACAACTTGTTGTTTGTTCAAAACTGCAGATTCCTCAACATCCCCACATATTGCGCATGAATAGGTTGTAATCCTGGCCCAGCACTAAACTTTTCACTATGTATTATCAAGCTCCAGCATGAAAACACCTATCTGCTGGTGGATAACAATTTTTATTTTTAATGCATTTTCATTCGTTGTCAACACTAACGATATCTGACTTTTTTGACTCCCAGTGAGACACAGAACTATTTGCGATATCACTGTAAGTTCAAGGATGTTATTCCGAGCTGCTGGTGGAGAAAAATTTGGTAGCTGACGTCTCTTTGTGTGTAGTCAACAACGATATGTGTGGGGTTTGATTCCTAGTCAGCACTGAACTCTTTGTCATATTATTTCTAGTTGAAACATGCTCACATGTCGCTGCTGGTGTAAGAAACCCATACTTAACGTTCCTTTTCTCTAGAATATAACAGCGATGTTTCGTCGCTTCATTTCAGTTAATACATCTAGCTACTGCCGAGAAAATCCGATATGTCAAAGTTGATTGTGCTTCGATAACAATCCGATTAGGTTCTGGGTTCTAATCCCTGTCCAACACAAAGCTTTACCTCACTGCATTTCAAGTAAGTTACTTGTGAAGCAGCAGTATTTAACATCTCTATTAGTTCGTTAACAGGGACAACAGATGCTGGGTAGGAATTCGCGACCGTTAAAATGTTACGTTATGTAATTTAAAGTTGATATTTGTTAATTGATGCTGTCTAAAGTCGGGGTATATCACTCTCTTTATGCCTAGTCAGAAGTGGCTGTTAATTTCCGTCAGTCACGAAATCTTAGTTTGCATGACCTGGGTTTGAATCCATATGCAGAACGAGTCGGTTCGTCGTGTCATTTGAAGTTCACACATATTCTCAACTATCAGCTCGTGAATAACGTAAATTTTTAATAACATTTTGTGTTAAATAACAAGTATGGTATGTTAGTTTGAAGAGGAAATCAAGAATACGACGAACTTACTACGTGCATTACCCATCTGACGTAATAATGAGAGTGCTAATATTTCAGGTATGTCATTTATTGAAATAAATGTGAGCTTACAAGCCTTAAGGACAGTCTTATCTGTGATGAGGTGTTCCCTGATATTTGTAGTATCGTGGTATTACTTTACATCTTGAGTTATTGCGATACAGGGCAGTGTTTTCTAGTGGTTATTTGTTGGAACCATTTTCAATAGTCAAACTACTGTACCAAGGAGCGATGAGAGGACCTGTCAGAGAGCTGCGTTATGTAGGTTGCATGGGAATCAGTGAAATACAATTCAGGTCGTTCGGATACTTTTGAGTACGACTGTACATAATATCAGAAGTTAAATATCAAATGTTTTCACCAATAGCGAAATGCTGGAACCTTAATTGACTATAGAATTGTTTTTGCCTGACTGGGATTCGACCCCTGCGTTTAGCACCGTCGTTTTCTAGCCAGGAACGATATATTCACCAGTAGCGAGATGGGCGCATGTTTAGCTAGACATCAGGCGACGAAAAGTTCTGTGCTGAATGGAATTCAAATCCCGCACACGTGGTCATGAAGAAACTTTAACTATCAAATGCTTCTCCAATAATAGCTAGGAATGGCATGTTTGTACTTTCAATGATGTGATGGAAGATACTCTGCTGGCTAGAAGTTGAATCCACAACATGTCGTCGTTGGTGATCACAACGAACACAACGTCAAACCCAAATCCGTTTTCACCAGTGGGATGGAGAGGAATGTTTGAACTTGAAAAGATGTAAGGAAACGTTTGATCTTGTAATGTTGTGATAAAAAGCTCATCATGTGGCTGTGAGTTGAAACGAACACGTTACAGCTGACAACGCACGAAGAGACGTTGAAAACGTGCACATGCTAGGGCTTGCACATGCTAGGGCTTGAAATGAAATAATGAATATTTTGTGCTGATCAGGATTCGAAACCAGATAGGTGCCTTTCGAGGACGGCTAGAAGAGTTTGCAATCTTCGGGAACACAGTGAAATCGAATTATAATCCCAGTTCAGCACCACAATTTTCAACGTCTCAGTTTCAAATAAAGTAAAAGCCTTGAGAACACACATGGCCATTGGTTCATTAAATGAAATACGTTTTCTAGTTTACGACGGCTTGCTGGTGACAGAGTCTCTGCCTTACGGGGTTTCTCCATCTGTCACAGCTCAAACGAATGCCCAGTCGGCAGCGAAGGGATGTTGTCTTTACTGCGGATATTGAACTATGAAGCTTACTGGCGTTCTGCATTTGACGTTACTAGTGGTGAAGGAGAGCTACTTGTGTGTGATAAAAATCTACGCCTGACTTGAGATGTGAACCTACACGTTTTACACATCAATACAAGATTAATCCACCAGACCACAGAATCCCCTGCCAAGCACATAATTATGAATTGCAGAGTATTCATTTAGATGTAGATGCAGATGTCAAGGGACGCGTAACAGGAAGGAGGGCGGGATCTGGGAATGGAGAGAAGTGCAGAAGGGCAAAATATAAGCGTGAAATGCCTGCAAAGTATTGCTTACTTAGATGTGTGCCACAGTTCGTTTTATCTTAGGACCGAGAGATAAGAAAGGACTGTTCTCATAACGAAGAATGTGTTATAGGGAATGGGAGATCAAAGAATACGGTTTCATACGTGGTGAGAGGAATGATAGAGAGTAAAGACAGCAGTAATTAAAAGAGAAAATGTAGCGTCATTGGAAACCGCTAGATTTGTTTACAAAGTTTTGGGTGAGTGTAATAGAAGAGCACTTGCGGCAATAGTGTCAGAGAGAGAGTGTGTGAGAGAGAATAGAAGAGATATTAACAACGAGTAAACATAAATGTTCAAATCTGTGTGAAATCTTATGAGACTTAACTGCTAAGGTCATCAGTCCCAAACCTTACAAACTACTTAACCTAAATTATCCTAAGGACAAACATACACACCCATGACCGAGGGAGGTCTCGCACCTCCGCCGGGACCAGCCTCACAGTCCATGACTGCAGCGCCTTAGACCGCTCGGCTAATCCCGCACGGCGAGTAAACATAGTAATATGAAGTCGCTGGCGTATTGTGTGGAGGACGGAGGGTGTATTCATGGATGGAGGGGAAGAGAGAGAAGTATTTGAAATAACAAAAACTACTGTGACAGAGTCCATCTACGCTGATTAGTTTGTAAGTATGTAGACAGGGTATAAATGAAATCAAA
Source organism: Schistocerca piceifrons (assembly GCF_021461385.2). NCBI lineage: Eukaryota > Metazoa > Arthropoda > Insecta > Orthoptera > Acrididae > Schistocerca > Schistocerca piceifrons. The sequence goes on from NC_060141.1 coordinate 291,878,550, forward strand.
ATAGAATTCTTAACAAACTGTATATTCAAAAGAAACCCACTTGAATTAAAAAGGCAACTCAAAGGAAAGCTAACCCATATTGTATCTTGTCTGTTGCCACGCGATCTTCCACTAGCTCCCAATGAGGAAAAATGACGAAAAAGATGACATAGCAAAACATTTTAAGAACTCTAATATTTTATCCAGAATCCTTCATTATTGTGTACTTCTATCACGCGTCCTGACATAGAATGTATAAGCCGTAGGACGTCACAGCCTGAAGAAGCAACTTCCTCCCAGGCTTCCAGGACGCAGACCCAAAGAGCGTCCGCAGTAGTTGGTTGGTTTCGTGGCCAGTTCTCTGTTAATGTTCTGGCGACCTCAGCCCACATGTTTTCCATGGAGTTCATATCAGCCGCCCGTGGCGGCCAGTCCATGACGTTGACGCCAATCGTGGAGAGCCGCTGATGAACAAATGCAGACTTGTGAATGGGAGAATGGTCCTCTTCCAATGTGATGTCCCCTTCTGCGTACAGCATTCGTACTGACGGAAGCATCACATTTTCCAATATGTGGGCATACTACGCGCTGTCCAGAGTTCCTTCTATCCTGTGAAGAATTCCCACCCCTCTCGCAGAATTCCAACCCCAGCAGGTAACAGATAGCCGGCCACTTATTCTCGTCGTGGTTACATATTCGCGTCGATGGTGAGTCCCTTGCGGCCTGTATGATTCGTTATTGGTGGAAAACACCTTCTCATCAGTGAAAATGACGTTGTCCCACGACGCCCTCAGATGGAGCTCCGCAAATGCTAGCCAGTATAAAACGTTGTCTTCGCTGAGCTCTTGTTTCACATGCATGCAGTCCAGCGTCCCTCAGCCTTCTGCGAATCGTGTCACTGGAGCCGAGGAAGTTGGTCTCCCGCCGCAACTGCTTCGCGTTCAGAAAGAGATTTTCTCTGCTCCTAGACACTAGGTCCCTGTCTTCCTGCTGTGAGATCACTCTCTTCCTGCCTGAGCCGGGAGCCCTGTTGCCTCATTCAAGGCAGATCCTTCACCATCTCGTTGCAGTGGTATGTGGTACGCCATACCCTCTGCCAGCTTCTCTGATGGAACACCCTCCTTCCTCAATGAGAGCGACGACTCTACCTCGGCCGGCCGTAGTGGCCGAGCCGTTCTAGACGCTTCAGTCTGGACCCGCTACGGTCGCAGGTTCGAATCCTACCTCGGACATGGATGTGTGTGATGTCCTTAGGTTAGTTAGGTTTAAGTAGTTCTAAGTTCTAGGGGACTGATGACCTCAGAAGTTAAGTCCCATAGTGCTCAGAGCCATTTGAACCATTTTTTGACTCTACCTAGAATAGCTCTCTCCCAGTGAGCCATTACGGCAGACAGCCTGATGTGTATTTCTGCTTGCCGCTCTTATACTGATTCCTGGAGAGGAGGTATACATATTTACGTCAAACGGAGCGGCAGAGGCAGAGGCATGCGGCGCAGCCGTGCTGGCTCGTCCCGGGGTATTGGCCCATCAACGCCACCGCCAGCTCGCTCACTTGCGGCTCGCCTCGGCCAGCCTGGCTAGCCCGTAGCTCGCGAGCCGCAGCTAGTACAGACCCGGGCCACATGGCCACGATCACCCCTTGAAGGATCAAAAGTTACACCTAACCTACCCAAGTCTGTAGTACAAACTAACGCAGCTACAGCTATAACATGTGCAGGCACACCTACAGTCGACGATTTATTCAAATTTTTGACGAACAATACTTTCAAAAATACATTCATTTTAAACATAGCTACCACAAAATATTTCACCGAGTTAGTAATAGCATGACGCAGGAAACTATACTTTCTTGTAAGCGCTGTGCATTAGATGTAGCCTTAAGAAAACCTGTATTCAACCACGACAACTAAGCGGAATGTAAAAGTAAACAGGTTTGGCGGCAGTTTCTCCAAATAATAGTATATACTTAGTATATAATACACTTTTGGGCACTTATAACATGTACTCAGTGTCTCTGAAACAATACGTGCTGCACGACGGAAATTACTTTCTGCTGGGGCACTTCATTTACATCTCCATGATACACGACTACTAGAGAACGCCGGCCGCGGTGGCCGTGCGGTTCTAGGCGCTGCAGTCCGGAACCGCGGGCCTGCTACGGTCGCAGGTTCGAATCATGCCTCGGACATGGATGTGTGTGATGTCCTTAGGCTAGTTAGGTTTAAGTAGTTCTAAGTAGTAGGGGACTGATGACCTGAGATGTTAAGTCCCATAGTGCTCAGAGCCATTTGCACCATGTGAACCATTATTAGAGAACATTGCTCTTTACGGCAGTCAATCCACTTGTAAATTAACATCATGATATCGCATATATTAGGCAACACGTTACTAGGGATGAGTAAGGCCTTAAGGTTTGCAACTAAACATGCTACTCCTAGCTACTACCGAATGTGAAGTTGATTATTAACGTGTCTTCATACCCATGTGTGCGGCGTTCGAATCTCAGTCAGCATAGACGTTTTCGTCACCTTATTTCTAGTTAAACGTGTGCACATCTCGCTGATGGTGGACCAACATTGGACATTTCTCGTCTGTTTCTCGTTAGACAACGACGGCGGTAGACGCCGGGTTCGAATCCCGGTCAGGTAATACAACTTCAGTCGTCATTTAAGGTTCCAACCCCACTACTGGTGACAAACAGTGATATCTACATTCTGATTTTACGTACTTATTCAACAATCCGATTAGGTGCTGGGTTCGCATCCTTGTCCCCAGCATTACATGATGGCATTTCTATGTTAAACATGTGCATCCTTTATTCCTTGACAATGCAACATTATACAACATATTTCGAGGTTAATTACCAAGAAGGTAATTGTCATGTTAGGGTTCCAGCTTTCGTACAAACATTATCGTCATTTATGTTCAAGTCGAGAATTGATAACTGATACTGGTGCAAACGTCAGTATTTGACGTCTCTTTCTGCCTGGTGATCGAGTCTCGATAAGGCACAAAGCTTTGCTTGGTTAACAATGGCTTTACGTCCTGGGTTTGCATCCGGATCCAGAACGAAGACGTTGGTCATGTCATTTTAAGTACAACTTCGTGTACAAGTAACTGTTGATGAGTAATGTGAACAATGATATTACTTGTGATTCACTGTTAACGTTGGGATTTCCGTAGAGTGGTTGCCGCCGTTAATCACGTTTTCTTTTAACTGCTTAGTATTACATAAAGTTGATGCGAAACCACTCCCCGTTGAACGTTGAACGACGTTCAGCATGTGTTGAGTAAATCTTTTAGACAGCAAAGAACTTGTTTCCAATTGCCATACAACTTTACAAATCCATATACTCTCTCAAATATTTAATTGTGCCTAAGGATTACTGAACGATTTATGTGACAAAACTAGTTGTCCCATAACATTTGAAATGTCACTTATTGTAATTCAGTTTAGTTTACTAACGTTAAGGACTGTTAGATCTCTTCTGTACTATCGTGGTGTTACTTTACATCTGGACGGACTGTCATAAAGACCGGTGTTCTCTAGTAGTCTCTAAGGGTACCCATTGTGTATCTTACAACGACTGTACTGTGGAGGGTTGCGACTATGTGCAACACAGATATGCTATGTTGGTTGCATACATTCAGGTGCAGCCTACACGTTGGAATTCAGGGGTGACCCACTTTTTTTGCTGTCGAGTGTACGTCTATTTTGATCATCTGTTTGACTCTACTTTTAAATTTCGTTTTGAGGTTTTTAAAGTATATATGCTTGTACTTTGCTCTCTGATATACCACTAGCTAGTTACTTAGTTTCATGTTCCATGTATCATTTACACGATAAACCTTAATGACGTGGAGTGACTTATTACGTACAGACATGATTTTTTTCGTTTTTTTGTAAACATGCCTCCATGCTGACTATTTATTAGTTTTTTTCTTTTTATTAGTCATTAAATCCTACGCCCCATCATTTACACGTTACAGTAATTGACAACTCTTTTGTTCCGCAGAAGGTTATCTAAGAGAGACGTTTTCAGTTTCGTTTCAAATTTTACTTTTCTGTCTGTCAGGCATTCTGCCTCAATGGGTAAGTGATAAAAAATTTGATGCAGCGTTGTGAACCCCTATTTATGGTACAGACAGTCTTAACATGGCGTCATGAATTTCATGTTTTGCTTCTGGTATTGTAATTATGAACATCATTGTTCCTGTTGAAATGTTGCAGATTGTTTACAACAAACTTCATGAGGGAATAAACGTACCTTAAAAGAGATAGACTGCTACTCACATGCCGAACAGCAGGAAAGCACGACGAAAAAGTGTCCACATAAGTTTTCAGCCAAAGCCCTCCTCAGGAAGCAAAGAATACACAGGCATTCACACAATCATATATTCAAAACTTACATACACATGACCTCCGTCTGCGGCTGTTCAGGCCAGAATCTTTTTTTAAAGGGGGAGGAAATGTAAACAATGAATAATTATCGACGAGAGAAACTAAGGGCAAGACGTGTTGCCCCAACAATTAGCGCGGTTACCTAGCAGTGTGTTGTGCGGGGACGAGACCGTTGACACAGTGTGGTTCGTATGTCGGTGCGCTTGCGATTTGGAAGGCAATGAAAAACCCAGGGAAGACGAGTAAGAACGGACACTGAGTAAAATAAAGCAAATCTAAAGTCAAACGTCAGAATTAAAAACGCTACAGTAAAAGTAATGATTGCAGCCATAATTCTTGTATAGAAGAGAAAAGAATTCTTTGAATGGATCCACTTACGAACGTAATTTGATTCATTTAAACTTTAGATTACTATCGGATCGATTAGTATACCCACAAACAGCGCAAGCTGGCATTTTTGATGAAACAACTACGTCTCCACACATTGAAAGCACCCAACACTGTCGAAACTGGGCATGGGCACGTCAGAGCGACGTCACGGGGAAGTATCACAGCAGTGAACCTAATCTTTTGGACTACTTGAGATGGCAGATGTCGGTTTCACATTTGTGACTAATGACAATTCCCTTCTTTTTTTACCTCCATGACAGTTTTATACAAAATCATAATTTCATACTACTCTGTCCAAAAAAAAAAAAAATGAAGGAAGCACACAACATCAGGATAACTGAAAATGGCAATCACATTGATAACACCTACATCATGTAAACAGAAACATAGTTCCACCGAGAATTAGATTTACAAAACCCATTCTGAAATAACCTTTCCAATGCATGAAAATAAAGCAGGAAGGAAGTAAAAGAAAATATAGTAAAAGGGAAAAAATTGTATATTGGTCCGTTGTGTTAGCTTTACAAGAGGAAAGTTGTAGCCACCTTTGAACCAAATTTAAACTTCTACGGTGTAATGGTAACCAAGTAAGGCGTTTGGAAAAAAGCGATCCTTCAAAAGCGTCCCCCTCCCCCCCCCCCCCCCCGTACACAAACAAATACATACACACTCCAACATAGCAAAGAATGGTCTGGAAACGGGCTGCATCAGTGGAAAAATAAATGTACACATGTGGATTCCTTTTTTAGGAAGCTAGGCATTTCGGGTTGCAGCGAAATAAATGAGTAAAATTAAAAAGAATTAGCAAGTTTCTGACAACAAGTTGTGGCTCAAGCTGCAGACATTTTTAAAGAAAGAGGGACTATGTCCCCGTCCAACGTGTTATAAATCTCTTGATTTCTTTTATGATTACCAATACGGTGACATTGAAGATTTCTCTGAGTTTGAAGAATGCTGGTGAACGAGCGAGGAGAAGGAAGTTATTGAAATCTTCACAGGAACAATAATTTCTAACGTATAAAATGTTTTGTGTAAAAGCACCATTGTATTACAATACTTTCGTTTAATTTGTAAGTGTTCAGCGCTCTAATCGTGCATGTCTAGCCTATTATTCGTAAGGTTTTCCACGTCTTTTTAGAGGAAGAAGATCAATTTTCTTCCTTAGAACTCCATTTGCAGACTGGTTTCGGAAAATTATATTTCCATTATCAGTACTCTGTGATATGCGAGGATAACTCATCATCACACGGAAGAGAGACTGCTAAAAGTTTTCGAAACTCGCCCCATGCAGCTATCGGGCGGTTGGGTGCAACATAGAAAATTCATAATTGTAATACTATTTTCCGAAATCGAAGTGCAAATGAAGTTCGAACGAAAAAAAGTCGTAGTTTTCGGTGATCTTCCTCCCCCACCATATAAATTAAAGAGCTGCGGACCGATTACAAGCATCTACCATGTGACAATGTTAGTAAAACGCACAAAATGTGTTTAGTTTACCATTAACCTTTTATAGTTGCTTTAAGGAGATGCTACTTTGCTTAAGAAAAGAGTTTCCTAGTTTGTTTGGAGTGTACACTCAGGTTACAAAATTCATGGGACACCTCCTAAGCCGGCCGGAGTTGCCGAGCGGTTCTAGGCGCTACAGTCTGGAACCGCGCGACCGCTACGGTCGCAGGTTCGAATCTTGCCTCGGGCATGGATGTGTGTGATGTCCTTAGGTTAGTTAGGTAGATCTAAGTTATAGGGGACTGATGACCTCAGAAGTTAAGTCCCATAGTGCTCAGAGCCATTTGAACCAACACCTCCTAATATCGCGTCGGACTTCCTTTTGCCCGGCGTAGTGTAGCAGCTCGGCATGGCATGGACTCAACAAATCGTTGAAAGTTCCCTGCAGAAATATTGAACTGTGTTGCCTCTGTAACCATCCATAATTTCGAAAGCGTTGCCGGTGCAGGCTTTTGTGCACGTACTGATCTGTCAGTTATGTCCCATAAATGTCCGATGGGGCTTGTTCTTCAAACCAGTCGCGAACAATGGCGCATTTTCATCCATAAAAATTTCATAATTGTTTGGGAACGTTAAGTCCATGAAAGGCCGAACATAACTATTTCCAGCCAACGATAGGTTCACCTGGATCAGTTGTAACCATAGCCTACACCACTATGGAGTTCCTATCAGCTTGCACAATGTCTTGTTGACGTTGGGGGTTTATGACGTCTGGTGGGGAAGGGGGGGGGGGGGGGGGGAGGTTTCGGAGAGCTCTGTGCCACACTCGAAACCTACCATCAGCTCTCACCAACTGAAATCGGGACTCATCTTACCAGGCCATGGTTTCCCAATTATCTAGATTCCAACGATATGGTCACGAGCACAGTTCAGCGCTGAAGTCGGTCGTCTGCTGCCAGAGCCCATTAACACAAAACTTAACTGCACTGTCGTAACGGATACGTTCGTCGTACGTCCCACATTGATCTCTGCGGTTATTTCATGCAGTGCTGCTCATCTACTAGCACTGACAACTCTACGCAAACGCCATTGCACTCGGTCATTAAATGAAAGCCGTCGGGAACTGCGTTGGCCGTGGTGACAGTTATTGCATGAAATGTGGTATTTTCGGCACTCTCTCGACACTGTCAATCTCGGAATATTGAATTTCTTAACCATTTCCGAAATGGAATGTCCCATGCGTCTAGCTCCACCTACCATTCGGCGTTCATTACCTTTGCGCGGCTGTAACCCCGTCGGAAACCTTTTCACACTAATGACCTGAGTACAGATGACAGCTCCACCAATGCACTGCCCTTTTATACATTTTGTACGCGACACTACCACGTCTGTGTATGCGCTTATCGCTATTTCATGAATTTCGTCACCGCGGCGTATAATGAATTCCATTTTTTTTGCACAATATTTCGATGGAGTCCTCTTCACCAGTGATACATTATTGAGAGACAACCACAAAAATCAGTCATCGCTGGAGCCTGTCTGAAGTGTAATCATGAAACAGGAGACTAAAAGATTTACTGCAGGTTCAAGATTCTGTGCCGTTTTAAATAAGGGTCTACGAAATAACTGTGTCGTAGTACTTATGTACAGAAAATTGGAGTTCCATACTGAAGCTTCTTGAACGTTAAAATTATTTCGCTACCTTCTTTATTGCATCAGTCACTTGTGTGCTATCAGCTGACTTCCCTTTGTGGCCATGGGAATTTTGTTTACAATCCCACGTTATACCAGTGTCTGAGAAGTGGAGGAGGAGATTTGATGCCTTACGCGTATAATAATAGTCACGTTCCAAAACAAGCTGATGGTGCGTAACTGAATTATGAAATAAGGAAAAAAATAATTTTAAGAAATTTAAATTGGCTTTAAACTTTGTCATTGGATTTTGTCAGTGTCAAGATCATTCGCGTCCGCAAAAGGGATTGGGGGGAGGGGGGGGCAAGACAGGGGCGCCTCCTCCGGCATGGAATCTGGATACAGACATTGTATTAATAACGGAATTGTTTAGCAATGATTATCTGTGACTCAACTAAACTGCAGTTTCATCGCTGCCGAAATCGACGTGAAATACAGTGACTTCTGCAATTACAATATAAGTTAAGATTTATAGGAATTAAAGATATTAACTGCCAATGGACATTGATTGACATCACTGGGACAAGTTCAAAATTCATGCTGGACCGAGATTTGAACCTGGGTCGCCTGCTTACTTGGTAGATGCACTGACTGCTACGTCATCCAGGCTCAATGGTCAGCACAAGCGCACGGACTACCCCAGCACGCTTCCCATCAGATACAAACTCTCAAGTTGAACCACACATCACTTACGTAGTGCCGTTGTTCATGATCCTCCTTACTCGCGTCATCTCGATGATTCCCATAAAACTTCGAGCCTGGTGTGTGTCTCCACTGAAGGGATCACTGGCCGTTACCCCCTTAGTTATAAGTCTTTAATGCCCTTGTGTCTTGATTCATAGAGGCTGCAGGATCTCAACGGTGCTCTTTGAAGTGTCCGAAAGAACAGACACCACGTATATACAAGTTGTTTATTTATATATTTAATTTTGTTACTCTTTTCACGGGAAATTATGAGGATTGCTCGGTGCGACCGAGGTTTGGGAGACACTTTGCTGTCAGAGTGGCAGTTGCGAAACACAGCCCTCAATAATGTCTCTGTCGCTTCTTCGTACAATTCTCATCGAGCTGCAGAAAGTATGTAATCCAACATAGTCACACGTTGATTCCTAGCACAACATAAACAGGTCAGCAGTATATGTGCGTCATCTGTCTCCAGTTGCCACAATAAAGCCCTCTCCTCTTGCTGCACAACAGAATCACAAACAGTACTCTACACTTCATTAAACATGTGTGCCAGCTTGACCCTTCCCCTCCTCCCTCCCCCATTATTTCTCTCATCCCCATTCCCCTGCCAACAAAAATGGCTCTGAGCACTATGAGACTTAACATCTGAGGTCATCAGTCCCCTAGAACTGAGAACTACTTAAACCTAACTAACCTAAGGACATCACACACATCCATGCCCGAGGCAGGATTCGAACCTGCGACCGTAGCGGTCGCGCGGTTCCAGACTGAAGCGCCTTTAACCGCGTGCCCACACTGGCCGGCCCCTGCCATCATTACTATACTAATTCCATACAGTGGACTACTCAATTTTCTCCCCTGTTCTCCAACTCCTTGTCTAGCGTTGTGTCTGTCGTAGTTTCTTGAACCTCCCCCCTCCTCGCCCACTTCCTAAACCTTTTCCCAAATCCCCACTGCCAATCTGATCTACCTAACACTCAATCAAATATCCACCTACGTTTCTTTCCCTGCCTCTCCCGCTCTAAACCCCACTCCAAATGCCTCTCCCGTCTACAAACCACCCTTCCTGCATGTACCTATTTCTAATAACACTTGCCCTACTTATTCATCTCACTAACTGACCTATAAAGTTGCCCCCCTCCCCCCCTCTTCCGCCAACCTATTCCCTCTCTCACCCTTCCAGTCACACTCCATACTTTCTTCTTTCACCTAACCTTACACTACCTTCACATCGTAGTATTTTCTATACTATTGACTTGCATCCTACCTGTAATATCTAAACCTATATGTTAAGATTCCACAGTAACAAATGTTTCTAAGCACTTGGTACTGTGGTTTATTCCTATATTGCTCATAGATTTTCTAACTCAATTAGGTGTATGTAAGGTTTTCTGGATTAATGTACTTGGTTAAAAGTTCCTGTAAATGAGTTTGTATCAGCAATGTATTTTGGCAACCTGTTTACAATGCAATGACTATTACTGTTTCTATTAAGTTATTGCTGTATTTTTAGGTACTATTTTACATGAATTTATTATCTTCTTTGAGAAAGATAACTCTGGCTCTTTTCACGAATGAAACATGTAACAATGTATGTTTGCAAGGGTAGGTTACCTGTTGGACATCTTGTAAATTCCCTGATCGTAGTAAACCTCCTTGTAGTATTTCGGATATACACTCCTGGAAATTGAAATAAGAACACCGTGAATTCATTGTCCCAGGAAGGGGAAACTTTATTGACACATTCCTGGGGTCAGGTACATCACATGATCACACTGACAGAACCACAGGCACATAGACACAGGCAACAGAGCATGCACAATGTCGGCACTAGTACAGTGTATATCCACCTTTCGCAGCAATGCAGGCTGCTATTCTCCCATGGAGACGATCGTAGAGATGCTGGATGTAGTCCTGTGGAACGGCTTGCCATGCCATTTCCACCTGGCGCCTCAGTTGGACCAGCGTTCGTGCTGGACGTGCAGACCGCGTGAGACGACGCTTCATCCAGTCCCAAACATGCTCAATGGGGGACAGATCCGGAGATCTTGCTGGCCAGGGTAGTTGACTTACACTTTCTAGAGCACGTTGGGTGGCACGGGATACATGCGGACGTGCATTGTCCTGTTGGAACAGCAAGTTCCCTTGCCGGTCTAGGAATGGTAGAACGATGGGTTCGATGACGGTTTGGATGTACCGTGCACTATTCAGTGTCCCCTCGACGATCACCAGTGGTGTACGGCCAGTGTAGGAGATCGCTCCCCACACCATGATGCCGGGTGTTAGCCCTGTGTGCCTCGGTCGTATGCAGTCCTGATTGTGGCGCTCACCTGCACGGCGCCAAACACGCATACGACCATCATTGGCACCAAGGCAGAAGCGACTCTCATCGCTGAAGACGACACGTCTCCATTCGTCCCTCCATTCACGCCTGTCGCGACACCACTGGAGGCGGGCTGCACGATGTTGGGGCGTGAGCGGAAGACGGCCTAACGGTGTGCGGGACCGTAGCCCAGCTTCATGGAGACGGTTGCGAATGGTCCTCGCCGATACCCCAGGAGCAACAGTGTCCCTAATTTGCTGGGAAGTGGCGGTGCGGTCCCCTACGGCACTGCGTAGGATCCTACGGTCTTGGCGTGCATCCGTGCGTCGCTGCGGTCCGGTCCCAGGTCGACGGGCACGTGCACCTTCCGCCGACCACTGGCGACAACATCGATGTACTGTGGAGACCTCACGCCCCACGTGTTGAGCAATTCGGCGGTACGTCCATCCGGCCTCCCGCATGCCCACTATATGCCCTCGCTCAAAGTCCGTCAACTGCACATACGGTTCACGTCCACGCTATCGCGGCATGCTACCAGTGTTAAAGACTGCGATGGAGCTCCGTATGCCACGGCAAACTGGCTGACACTGACGGCGGCGGTGCACAAATGCTGCGCAGCTAGCGCCATTCGACGGCCAACACCACGGTTCCTGGTGTGTCCGCTGTGCCGTGCGTGTGATCATTGCTTGTACAGCCCTCTCGCAGTGTCCGGAGCAAGTATGGTGGGTCTGACACACCGGTGTCAATGTGTTCTTTTTTCCATTTCCAGGAGTGTACATCTATTGTTAATAAGGTGCGATGTACATATACACTGATTTCTTCATGCGTTGTGGAACCAGAGCTATTTTGTTTAGGTGTCTTTACCTACTGACGAGGAATTACCCCATGCAATACAATTTGTAATGCATGATTCCATTTCTGTAAGCATAACATGTTGTTGTTGTGGTCTTCAGTCCATAGACTGGTCTGACGCAGTTCTCCATGCTACTCTACCTTGTGCAAGCCTTTTTACCTTTGAGTAACTACTGCGACACACATCCATCTGTATCTGCTTAATGTATTCATCTCTTGGTCGCCCTCTACGGCTACACTCCATACAAATACTTTCCGAAAGGACTTCCCGACTCTTAAATCTATACTCGATGTTAACAAATTTCTCTTCTTCAGAAACGCTTTTCTTGCCATTGCCAGGTTACATTTATATCCTTCTTATTTAGACCATCATATATTATTTTGCTTCCCAAATAGGAAAACTCATGTAATACTCTAAGTGTCTCATTTCCTATACTACATGTATGAGGTAACAATTTTTTTGTCTCAGACTACCAACTTCGGTCTATAATGACCATCTTCAGATCAGTTTTATAAAAACATGTCCTAATCTAGTTCCCTCAGCATCACCTTATTTCATTCGACTACATCCCGTAATCCTCGTTATGCTTTTGTTGACGTTCGTCTTATATTCTCCTTTCAAGGCAATTTCCACTCCGTTCAACTGCTCTTCCAAGTCCTTTTTTATCTTTGACAGAATTACAATGTCATCTGCAAATCTCAGTGTTTTTTGTTCTTCTCCCTGGATTTTGATTCCTATTCCAAATTTTTCTCTAGTTTCCTTTACTGTTTGCTCAATATAAAGATTGTATAACATCGCGGATAGGCTTTCTCAACCACTGCTTCCCTTTCGTGCCCCTCGACTCTTATAACTGCTATCTGGTTTCTGTACAAACTGTGAATAGACTTTCGCTCCCTGTAATTTACCCCTGCCAACTTTATAATTTGAAAGAGATTGTTCCTGTAAACACTGTCAAAAGCTTTCTCTAAGTCTACAAGTGTTATAAACGGTTTGCCTTTCTCTAAGCTATCTTCTATGACAAGTCGCAGGGTCAGTATTGCCTCACGTGTTCCTACATTTCTCCGGAACCTGGTTTTTCCATTCTTCTATAAGGGATTCGTGTCAGTATTTTGCAGCCATATCTTATTAAACTGATAGTTCGGTAATTTTCAAGCCTGTCAGCACCTGCTTTCTTTGGAATTGATACTATTATATTCTTCTTGAAGTCTGAGGGTATTTCGCCTGTCTCATACATCTTGCTCACCAGATGTAAGAGTTATGTCGTGCCTGGCTCTCCCAAGTAAATGTGTTCCTCGTAATTGTATATCAGCATACGTCTAATATTTTTACTTTATGGCCTGTTATCAGCATGTTCTTGCTTTTAGTATTGAGCTCTAACGGAATGTTGTCTACTGCCGGAGCCTTGTTTCGACTTAAGTCTTTCAGTGCTTTGTCAAATTTTTCACGTAGTATCATATCTCTCTTCTCATCTTCTTCTACATCCTCTTCCATTTCCATAATACTGCCCACAAGTACATCTCCCTTGTATAGACCCTCTATATACTCCTTCGACCTTTCCGCTTTCTAGAGTCTACATTATCTGAAATCACTTTCATAGTTACGTCTTAAAGGCATGTGCTGGTCTTGTATTTAGTAGCTTTGATCTGACGTTCCCAGATGTGATGTGCTTATACGATAATGTGGTGCATTCCTACAACACAGTAATTTTGCACCATATATATCATGTTCAGCAGAAAAATGATGCTAACGATCTAAGAAGTAAACGTGTCTCTCGAATTGTATATCAGCATACGTCTAATATTTTTACTTTATGGCCTGTTATCTGCATGTTCTTGCTTTTAGTATTGAACTTGATAACAGCGTGAAAGCCAAAATCTAGATTGTACACAGGAACTATGCCGAAATATACAGTCAAATGGTGTTGTATCTTTCAAAAACTCCTGTATGACTGTGTCTCAGCACTATCGAAAACTTAGTACTCTGTCATGTGTCTGTGGACAAACAAAACACTTCCTGGATTACTATTTCTACATTCAGTTCTACGCGTCAGAGCTGTTGTAGTAGACATTGTAGAACAAGGCCTAGTAGATGTGTACATTTGCACTTCATTTATAGGCCCAAATGAATCGGTCGATAAAACAAGATGTTCTCTCCACGAGTTGGAGCATTCTCAACTCCATTCTGGTGTAACACAGCGCGACATGAAGTCACATAGATATGAATTAAGCAGTCCAGTCAGCAAGGCTGCACAATACTGTGACAAAGACTGCCTTAGTTGAATTCTAGACTGTTAGAAGTTGATTCTACTGGCCAATTTGAGGGTGGGTTTGTGAGATTTCCTGCGTTCATCTATTCGTACACTGGCCCTGGCTACACTTTATCTAACCAACCCAAAATAAGCAGCTCTCAAAATACAGTGGATTCAACTCTACTTGTATCAGTCAACATTAAGATTCCCTTGTCATTAAAAATATAGAAATTGTGAAAGTAATACAGTACCCATTAAAGTGGTCAGGTTGAGGTTATGATGCAGAGAAACTGTTTCAGATGGCGTTAAGGTGTATAAGACATTATAGAATGTCCTTTCCCTATTTCACCGCTTAGAGATATTCAATAATTCTCAAACGTTACTTTTTTTCTAGTTCAGATTTTCATTGTCAGTTTCGATCTAACGTTATATGAGTATGAATAAATGCTTATTGTGAACATTTTCAACTTTAATTTCATAACTCGTTGGATACCCTCGATTTAATAAAACGAGGGTGTAATTTCTGATTGTTGAATCGAAAAGGTGCCGTCCATTTTCAGATCAATAACATGAAAAGATGTATTTCGTATGTACTCCAGTCAGATGTCAAAGTAATCTAAAAGTGCTTTGTGGAAAACTATCAATCAGTTGAGGTACGAAAGGGTGGGGGATCTTCTCTGGTTTAGTTTTTGGGCCGTGATTCGTTATCGAACTCGCAGAATTAGTTGTGTCAAAACTGGCAAATTTCAGAATCCTGTCCAGTATTCGAAAACGTTTTGTGGACCTCTATGGTCACGATTGAATTGAACGAAAGTATATTGTCACAATATCTACAGTAACTGATTTGGCGATAATGTGTTACAAATTATCTTTCCGGTGATGTCGGGACAGTAGTTGGGTTATTGATCTTAACTATCGATATGGCACTGCGCTGGACCGAATCTCGAACTCGGAAACTTAGATTGAAACTGTGTGCCGGACCGAACCTCGAACTTGGAGTCTTTGATTTTCGCTCGCAAGTGCTCTACCGCCTGAGTAGCCAAGCACGACTCACGACCCGTCCTCATAGCTTTACTTCCGTCAATATCCAGTCTCCTATCTTCCACATTTTACAGAAGTTCTCCTGCGAAATTTGCAAGACTAGCACTTCTGGAGGAAAGTACATTGCGTAGGCATGGCTTAGCCACAGCCTCAGGGATATTTCCAGAATGAAGTTTTCACTCTGCAGTGGCGTGTGCGCTGATATGAAACTTCGTATCAATGCACACTCGCCGGCCGGGGTGGACGAGCGGTACTAGGCGCTACAGTCTGGAACCGCGAGACCACTACGGTCGTAGGTTCGAATCCTACCCTGGCATGGATGTGTGTGGTGTCCTTAGGTCAGTTAGGTTTAAGTAGTTCTAAGTTCTAGGGGACTGATGGCCTCAAATTTAAGTCCCATAGTGCTCAGAGCCATTTGAACCATTTGAAGTGCACACTCCACTGCAGAGTGAAAAATTCGTTCTGGTTACCTTGTAATACTCTTCCCACCCCCAGGGCCTGTAACAGCAGCCGCTCCAAGTACTACAACACATGGAACATGGACCCGTCATAATAGTAATATATGAGACATTAATTTCAGTACTATGACACACCAAGCAAAAGTAGCCCTTAACTCTCAGACGAAGTTGAGGGTAACAATTGAAAGAAAGCATTTACTATAATACACCAGAAATTTAGTACAGCATTTACGTTTCCCAGCATTAAGGCTATAGTTAATTTGTCAGGTTTATCTAATCAGAATTGGCACGCAAAAATAAAATAAAATTAAGCCCTATTCATTTCCTTTTGTAGTGCAAGCCAGGTTTACTGAGCTTAATTCGTGAAATAGAGTAGAGTAGCTATGAACCATTATGTAAAATGTATAACTTTATAAGCAGATGAAATGCCCTTTCCGAAATTAATAAACTAAGACAGTTTTAGAGAGGGTGGCTGTACTTCCTTTATGCCATTGTGCAAAGGGCGGCCATCATTGGCTCAAATGGCTCTGAGCACTATGGGACTTAACTTCTGAGGTCATCAGTCCCCTAGAACTTAGAGCTACTTAAACCTAACTAACCTAAGGACATCACACACATCCATGCCCGAGGCAGGATTCGAACCTGCGACCGTAGCGGTCGCGCGGTTCCAGACTAAAGCGCCTAGAACCGCTCGGCCACTCCGGCCGGCTGGCCATCATTACCCTCGGGGCTAACACGTGTTTGGTCATCTTTACCCCTGGTGACAGAAATATTAAATACTTGCAAATTTCTCTGGAATCCCCGGGAGTACCCTCTGGCATTGCGATGACTGCTGGCGGCACCACAATTGGCGTTACTATTGCTGGTATCCTGTAGTGTGGTTCAGCTGTTTTTGTTTCGTTCCACTTTCACCGGCGGCTTAACTGAACAAGACGGTTTCTGTCGCGTCAGTTTATAACAATGCAACGCTGTCTCATTCTTCGATACTGAATTCTTGGTAACTTAGAACTTCAGTTTTTGTTCAGAAATTTAGTTTTTCATTCCTTTCGTTCTAATTTGCTATTTCAGTAACCGTTTTAAAAATGATGAAAACGTTTTACTATGATTTACGTATAAAGTAGTTTAGCTTCTAAAAGGTACTCATTCTGATATTCATCACAACCAATTTAAATAAAAATAAACAGAATACAGTATATAAAGTAAAAAAAAAAAAATCTAATAAACTATCATATGAAATCAGAATTTTATCGATGTTGTCAAAACCACAAGAGAGTATTTAGTTAACTGAAAAAACTCTGATACATATCTTTGACATACAGACCCTTTGAACTTATTTCTCTCCTTAACCGCATGTCAGTTAGCTGGAGGTTAAGTTTCCGAAAGTATAAGGTGGTTGAACATGGACTGAAATTGTTGGAAGCTTATTGTTATAAAAGTGAAGAACCGAAAATCAATACTTACGACAAATTCACTTGGAAGAGTTATTTGTTTTTACTTGCACGAAGAGCAAAGAGTGCACAATGAAATGGCGATTTTAGAACGGAATTAGTGCTTCCAGTCATTACAAGTTAAACACTCGGACAGACATATTTCAGATTTCGGAGAAATTGTAATATATTTCTACAGACACTCACATATAACAATCACACAGTATTTAATCTTTATATTCCAGAACACAGTGTTGTTACACTAACACGCAATTATTGACTTTCGTCGATTATCGATACAATCTGTATTCCGTGATCGTGTTGTTAGTTCCACCATTCTGTACCACTGTGTAGCGTCTTGATCAATATCATGTTTCATTTTATTACAATAATTTAATGTGTTTATTCATTACATAGCTACGTCATTATAGTCTCGTCCTTTTTCTTTAATAGTAATTTAAATGTTCATCATGAGTACAGATTTCGAATTTGTCTCCTTATGTTTCCATTAACAGCACGTTTCGCCTTCGGATGAGTGAAATTCACCCTTCTGGTCCTGCATATTCGTGGTCAATGGGACATATATGTCCCACTGAAGTAATGCACAATTTCGACAGTTGGAATGTCTGTATCCCATATCTGCGTAGTACTACCAACTATTGAAAAACTTTCGGAACTTGGAGAAAAATGCTGTGGACAATGGAGTGGGTATGTAGAAGGCAGTGAGCGAAAAAATTGGGCATTGTGTTGTAGATGATAGATGTTCCACGAAAATCAGATGAATATCTGAATTAACTGGCTGTATTTTCGCGTGGATCATAAACATTGTTTTGAAACATTAACACAGACCTCAGTAAATCGATTGTTTTGCAAATAATTTGTGTTTAGTTGGACGTATATGTCCCAGAAAACTTCATAGAAAGCAAAAAATTTTGGTATATGAGATGTCGAACCCATTTGAAAGACTATTACTTATCATAATGGAAGACTGTTTTTGACATTATGTTTTTCAAATGTATATGTAATAAATTTTAACAACAAAGATGTTGAACTTTATTATGAAATTTTAAATAAATAAAATTTTGGAAAATCCTACACTTTATCATAATGGAAACGCTAAGAGCTGAAGGTTACAAAATGTTGTAACAATCAAAGAGTTATGGCTACAAAGCTGTTAACACAACGACATTGGGAGGATGTGAGGCGTCGGCCTCGTCTTGGCCTTATCCTCGCCTTTAGGGGCGCAAAGTCGGCCGTCACGCAGGCAATCCAACGGTAGTTAGACGATATTGCAATGCGAGAGATTGGAGCAAAAGTCTGGAGCAATTTGCAAAGGGATCTTTTTCCTAGGCTGTTTAAATTCACGACGATTTCTACTATCTATGTAGTGTACAAGTTCAGAAGCACACCGCGAGCGTTCTTGTTCTATTTGTCTTCTTGTGAAGGTAATTGTTGGACTGATCACTCATGTCATTAATTAATGGTGGAGATAGTCGCGAGGTTATTGATGTCAATCGTAGGTGTTTTTATTTTCCGTAACGTCCCAATTGTGGGTTTTGTCCTCTATTTTTGTTTTGTTCTCATTGTCAATTTATAAACTTTAATGTCGTGCCATTTATTTAATAACCGTCATTTGGATATTAATTATCCAGCGACTTTCGATGTTGATCCAGCGACTTTCGATGTTGGCGAACCTGTATTATTCTATATTAATTCATTTCTGTTTCACTTTCAGATCTTTAAGTTCACTTATTATCTTATTGAATAAATTATGTCTTGCCAGATCTGTGAATTTCATTTTGTAGCTGTAAGCGAAATCTTTTTACATTGGTTGAAACGAGTTCTTTCACCATAAGCTACCAATTACAGCCGCGATTAAATGTAGTAGGATACCAGGCGTTTCCTTTATGCACATACTTGGTTCACCAAGGTGATAGTTAGTTTCATGAGGGCTCCCTGCAGCACGTGATCTGGCGTGCCAGGGCAAAGAACAAGTTCTCTTGTCAGCCCAGGAAACGGTCCTAGAGCCGATGCAAAACACAGGCTTCTTGCAAGATCTGACATCAAGAATTAATTTATGTTCGTTGTAGTATTGGATTTTTACTGAAAGTCATATTTATAAATCAATTAACTACAATTTAATTGTATTTCAATGCAGCACTCGAGGTTAAATTATTAATAAATATCTGTCTGCAGAAATGTAAATACGTGTGTATTACGTTACAATCATTTGTTTTACTTTAAAGATTTTGTACTTCATCTATTACCTTCAATTACACTTTTGATATCACTATCCATCCCTACAGTAGTAGTAGTAGTTCCGTTCATTCATGGGCCACTTTATTGGACACGTCATGATATTACATAATTCATAATACACTGTGTTTAACATAATTACAGACCTAGTCTGACAAAAATGCGACAGGCAGCCGGCCGTGGTCTTATAGTAAGCAATCACTCTGGCATTTGCCTGAAGTAATTTAGGAACACCACAGAAAACCTGAATCAAGACGGTCGGATGAAGATTAGAACCGCGATCCTTACGAATACAGGGCAAGTCTGTCAAAAGTAGAGCTACCTCATTTTGTCTAGCTTACAATACTGTTTTACAAAGAATCTAATAATGTAAAAGGCTAATGCTACACTATTCACTGATTTCTCACTTCCAACCACAATACACATACCCCCCCCCCCCCCCCCCCCCACACACACACACACCAGGACCATAGTGACGATGTTCAATTTCCAAATCAAGTACCACTACATCCCATTTTTAGGCTGAAAAATTGAGACAGCAGCACTATAATGTGTGAAATGTTGTGTTTCACAAGAAGACAGGTTTTATGCATTGTATAGCATTGGGAGTAACGATTTCCATAAAAGAAAAGAAAGAAGGAAAAACATAGTTTGAAAGTGTAATGTGAAATAATACATGTTTTATCATTACTATAGTTATTATTATTTAGTCGTGTTATATTTTTTACGAAACCCCTTTTCTGTGTTCTCTAAGTAATTTTTCACGGTACAGAATGTATTGCTTAACACGTACGTTTAAAATGCCTTTTTTAAATACGTTCGTTTTAGTCATCTGTTACCCGCCAGAGTGGCCGAGCGGTTCTAGGCGCTACAGTCTGGAACCGCGCGACCGTTACGGTCGCAGGTTCGAATCCTGCCTCGGGCATGGATGTGTGTGATCTCCTTGGGTTAGTTAAGTTTAAGTAGTTCTAAGTTCTAGGGGACTGATGACCTCAAATGTTAAGTCCCATAGTGCTCAGAGCCATTTGAACCATTTTAGTCATCTGTTTAATCCGATTGCTCAATTTATTGAAGACTTTCCTCCAAGGAAGGAAATGATTTTTTGAGTCTTATTGTTATTCTTTCTTGGTGAATATAAATTCGTCTGAGGTCTTGTTCCATGGTCATGGATAGAGCTGTTTGCACAGTAATTATCAATGTTATTTGCGATGTGAACAACTGACTGGCAAATATTCTGTTACAGTAGCCAGTGACTTACAATGAGCTCACTACTACTTTAGGATATTATTCATGTGGCACTTCTCTGTAGTTTGAAAACTGTGTTCATATTTTGTGCTCTTATTCCTAAAAAATTGAGTGTGCATCTCACTAGCATGTAATTAAAAGAGATTGGCTGTTACGCATTATTGATAGGATTCCAAAGGTGTGAGCTTACACAATGCTTGATATTTAAGTAGCGCGTTGGTGGTTGTAATAATCTGAGGCATTATCGCCGGATATAGTCATTATCACCAGCATGGCCGCGAGGCAGTCAGACAGTGGGTGCTGGGACCCGCGTATACACTTAGCCCGTGTCGTACAGTAATGGAGAGCGCTTTATACAGAACGTGGTAATTTTTCTAAGAACAGTCTGAGTGTTCTTAAGAACAGTACGAAAGTATTATTATAGAAATATAATGTAGTCCTAAAAATGGTGTTGCTCGTAGAGTTTAAGTAAACACGAACATGAATTTTTATCAAGATATCTGTGACTGTTTCACTGTGAAGTTCGAGTACTGAAATGAATAAGGTATAATATATAGATATGATTAGGGTATAAGTGCAGATATTTTCATTGGTGACTAAAGATAGTGTACTGAAACGCAGAACATCAGTATTTATTTCCTTTGCAGACTAATAATAATTGCTATTAGGAGCATTACGTTTTTAGGTTGGTTAGTATCTGCAAGTACATGTGGAAAGAGTAGTCCACAAATATTTATTTTTCCCTGGATAGCACGTCAGGTATTGAAGTGAGGACGTATGGATGCAAAGTGGATAATCTATACTGCAGAGAACTTAGTGGTTCAGTTACGACAATGCTGAAATCACCAGGTAGTCTATTACGTGATGTGGTTGTGGGAAGACTGTTTGAAACATACAACTAACACAATGATGTATTTATATATTAAATTACAACGTATAAAATTTTTGCACTTATACCTGTTGCACTTGATATAAATATATAGGGTGTAACATATATAGCAACAAAGACGCTGACGTGTGTGCATATTAAAGTACAACATATAAAAATATCTGCACTTACGCTACTCCTAACAGCTATAATTATTAGCCTGTAAATAAGACAATAGGGGTATTGTTGCTATGTCCTCAGTCACCAATAAAAATATCTGTGTGTGTGTTGCACCCATGTCTGGCAAGTATTTTCATGTTAGGGAAGTAGCTGATTTTGACCTGCATGCTGTGCGAGTTTCTCTTTCATTGTGCATGTGCTTGAGTTTGAATGGACGCTTCGTATCTGCAGTTCTGGACGACAAGTGCAGTCTTTCGATGCGTTGCTGCACCTGCTATTTGGCCAGTTACTCGGTGCTACTACCGTCCCGGTTCGGAAATACACTGCGGGCTATGAGATCCCGAAGATCGTGACAACAGTGCTGCGGTCACGATAAATGAAGGTGGCCTTCTTTAGCTAGACTGGAAAGTGAATTGATAAATTGGTGAAGACAAGCATTTTCCATTAAGAGTTGTAGCCGAAGTGTTCCAAATTGTAAATACGGGATACAACATACACATCTCTGAAGAAGAAGAGGTGGATATCATTTCTTAGAGATTGGTTTTCCTAGAACGACCTATCAGCTATTACCAAGGACGCAGCCAATAAATGGGGGTCCAGGGGTTCCTGACACCTACCCACCTCCCCCCTCCCAATCACCTAAATGAAACTACATACGACATAGTCGTCGTGTTGTGAAATTCAAAGATATTTTGGTTTTCAGTCATATGACGAAAAAGAGATATGCATTATCAATAGCCAGCAAGGCCATCGATAAAATTGAACTGTCTACACATCCATAGCAATATCAGCTATCGCCCATCGCTGCTTTACCCCACACCCATTGTTAGGTTTCCTTGAACTCAGCTATTTTTTTAGTCAGTTCAGTTCTTACTTGCAGTAGAATTTAGTATAAGTTCTACCGTTTATTGCTTTTGTGCATTGTGCTGTTGTGATGGTTTCTGATTATGGATAAGCTTGTAACAAGAAAGAAGAGGAAAACCGATAGAGATTCGTCCACTAGCGCTATCGTAAGTCAAAAATATGTACGCACTACTATAGCAGCCTAATTACCTATCTATAGTGGTTTAACATTACGGAGCCGTCATTTGCAGGCTGGTACAACTTTGGGCTTGTAATACTGCAGTATTTCACAAGGCAGCAAGCGGTAAATATCATAACAAGTAACATTAAATTAAAATCAGTAAATAAAAATACACTTGGATTTGGCTGTGTCACCTAAAAATCGTCTTGATCAAGAAAAAAGTGGCCTAAATGGCGAAGACCGCATTTCTTTAAAAGTTTGCTTAATACCTGTCATTTATAATCCAAATGACAAACAATCACACGATCTGGTCACCTGGGTGGTAACAATTATGAAAACCAGTTCCGATACGGAACAATGTGGTGTGGGAGTGGGGGGCGGGAGGTAGAAGGTAGTGGAGAGCGGGAAGGATATGTATATGTGATGACAACACATTCCATAGTTCGTTCATTTGTAAAATATTTTTTTAGTGGGCTGCTTGAATTCGTCCGAGCCGACAGCGCCCATCGTCCCTCCCTCCCCCTTTTGTCCAAAATTTATCTACATAATTATAACACTATAATAACTGAAAAAATTGGAAATTTATGGTAAGTTCCTATGGGACGAAAGTGTTCAGGTCATCGGTCCCTAGGCTTACATACTACTTAATGTAACTTAAAGTAACTTACTCTAAGGACCACACACACACACACACACACACACACACACACACATGTTCGAGGGAGGACTCGAACCTCCGACGGGGGGAGCGGCGCGGCGCGCAGCTTGAGCCAGCGATTTCATGCATAATTAAAACTTAAAATGTGCACTCATTCATGCACTGTCAAATGACTAAACATGCACATATAAGGGAAAAACATGCACTGTCAGATTTCAAACTTTTGTGGTGATGCGTTTTATTTTACTTTAAAACAACATAAAACAATCAGTTTTTGCAAATTCTCCGTCGACTTCAGGTAGCTCTATGTGTTCAGCCGCCAAGCTACCAATCCCTGGAATTGGGAGGCGACGTGATTTGAATTCATTCGTCGGCTACCGTGACAATGATTTTCACTGGATTCCCGTTTTCAGTAATGCAAATGCCGAGTTTGGGCCCTTATTATAGATAGCAGCCTATTGCTTCCCAACACCTTTTCGCATCCCCTCTGCTTGAATGAAATGAGCTTTATCGAAGGCGAGCCGAGTACCTCTCCGGAGACTCCCGGCAATAAAAGTCGTATGACAAATAAATGGCAATCCAAATGCTCCTCATTTAGGCTCACGCATTTGTTTGCTGGGATGTTCTTTAATCCAGAAAATGATCTTTCTCATATTGCAAGAAGTGACATATACATGCTTAAATCAGGAAATGTGAGGAAGGCTGAATAATTCTAGATCGTTTGCATTTTCGGCACCAAAAATTATTCTAACTTCTCGATCCAACAGAATATATTTCAAAAGCCCTGTCGGAATAATTACGGTATCTCAAAAGAATAGTGCTCGTGCATTCCAGATCACTTCCACAGCTCAGATCCAGACTGGAAGAGAAAGAATGTAAAATGACCTTGGATGGTGAAGGGAGATTGGAACATGACTGTTTCTTCGTGGCTTGTCAATGTACAGCACTACTAAATCACCGTGATACACAGGGTGACAATTATTGAAGTATATGACAAAATACGTAAATGAGTTGCAAACTATGACGTGCACACACTTTTTTCAACATGTAAACGTCACTACAGATATTCGGATTTAGGATATGACATGTTCGATATGCCTACCATCCTTGACGATGATGTGGCGCAGACGAATAGCGAAATTCTGCATGACCCGCTGAAATGTCGGAATATCGATGCTGTCGATGACCTCCTGAACGGCTGTTTACAGTCCAACAATGCATTTGAGGTTATTGCTGTACACCTTGTCTTTAATATAGCCCCACAACAAGGAGGCGCATTTGTTCAGATCCGGAGAATATGGCGGCCAATCGAGGTCCATGCCAGTGGCCTCTGGGCACCCTAGAGCTAGCATGCGGTTTCCAAAGTGCTTCTCCAGTACAACAAACACTCTCCTGCTTCGATGGGGTCGAGCTCTGTCTTGCAGGAACAACATCTTGTCAAAACAACGGGGATGAAATCATCTTCCAAAGCCTTCACGTACGGTTCGGAAGTCACCGTGCCGTCAAGGAATATCGCACCGATTATTCCAAGACTAGACATTGCACATCACACAGTCACCCGTTGAGGGTGAAGAGACTTCTCGATCGTGAAATTCGGATTCTCAGTCCCCCAACTGCGACAGTTTTCCTTGTTCATGAACGCATCCAAATGAAAGTGGACTTCGTCGCTAAACAATGTGTACTAATTTCGCCTCTAGGCCAACCGTGCAGCTTGAATGTCCAAAGCAAACACTTCAGAAGTTATGACGTTTTTATTTCATATAGTTCAATAATTGCCATTCTCTATATCTGCTAGATTAAAACTCCGAGATCAGTTTCGAATAAAATGGGTTATTGTGCTTGTTATTTATGGAAATTTCCAAAATAAATGAGTCTCTGTAAGATTCTCTATAAAAAATCGGACTCTCCCATTGACAAAATCCTGGCTACGTTCTTGCTAGTACAGAAGAAGATGGTATGGTGACGGAGTCTGCAGCTGCAAAAACATTTCATTATCATTCTGCCAGTGATTGCAAAAAATGCAAAATGAAAAAGATTTTAATAAACTTTTTAAAATTTTAAATTTCAAATTTTAATAATCAACCGTGACCGAAAATTTCTCTGCACAGTTAACTGGCACACACGACACAGTACTTTCCAACGTGGTTACCCACAGTTATACACGAGTACTTATAAACTTTTTTGAATACTAGCCCGGAAAAAACATAACAAAATAAGATAAAAATAATTAATGAATAAAAAACCATAACTTACTGACACAATAATGAATAAACGACAGTTAATTCTGGCTACACACTTGTGATTAACAATTATTAAATGCGAAGTAGAGTTAGTTTTTTATGGAATATTTTCAGAATCTGCGATAGTCTATTTTCAAATTTGTGGTATGTTATTCACCATTCTCCTTTCTACGACTTAGTTAACTCCTTCTGGCAAGATTTGACGTAGCATGGACAGCACGCCGTTGCAGCCTGTTTACCGTTGAAAGATAAGTAACTGATTGCAGACGGTTTCGTGCTCTGATTGGACATTAGTTAACATACAAATTCACCATACGTTTCACTCCGTAATGTGTCACGTACAGGAATAGGCAAGGCGGTCAATAATTATAGTAAAAACATTGCACGTATACCGATACAGTACAAAAGGAGCTTACAATGGCATGACGTACTGATAACATTCCTTTTGCAAGAAACTTTGTGTGTGCACACCACTTCACCTGAAAATCAATGTTCATTCCCAGAAAATTTGTGTTTGTTATATAACTATAGGGGTACGAACTAAATTTAATTAAGAGTCTCATTTCCACTATTCTAACTGAAATTCATGGTATTTGTTTTATTTATATTCAGTATCACTTTACTGCATACGATCGATTGTTAACTACCTTGGAGGTTTTATTTTCTTTCTCAGCAACGAGTTGCCGTTTTTTCTAAGTGGTTATGATACTGCTCCCATGAGCAAAGATACTTTTTCTCCCTACGAGTGACATTATCGGAAAAGTGGCAGATGAATCAGAGGACCACTATTGGTCGTAATATATGAAACGTCCCCTTTGAACAATTATACAGGACTGTGCTTAAACTGACACACAATATTTTTTAGCGTAACGCAATCTGACTTTCAAAAATCCCTACAAAAGAATGGCCCTTACTAACATTAACCTGTACCTTTCACAAATCACTTACCTCACCAAAAATCTTCGTTACTCGAACTACTGCAATACAGCGAGCGCCACTACTGCCAGCTAAATAAAAGATTCAAACTACTGAAGGCACTAACTACTAATAGGCATAATTAGCAAATGAAAGATTTTGATAGAGAACAAACAATGTATTTACCTAAATAGTGTTCAAAAGTCATAATGTGTATAGCAGTTCATGACATCCAATCTTACAAATTTCAAAACACCGCCAACTCTCTCTCCACATCCACCACTGCTGGCGGCTCACCTCCAACTGCGCTGTTCACATCCAGCTGCCCAACACTACAATGGCAGACAACAATGCAAACTGGCCACAGACTGCACACAGCACAGCCAGTGATTTTCATACAGAGCGCTACGTAACGTTGCCAATAAGAAAACATAAACAGCCTACTTACATAGCCCGTCGGCATTGTGATACATTCGCCCATTTACACACATTTCATAACTCTTAAAGTACGATTCTTGGTTTCCAACATCCTTTTCCACAAATCAGAGTCCCTAACCAGTACTCATTATTCATATGCGTATTCGTCGACACTTCTTCAATATTTCATCAAAATAAATACGTAGCATTATCAAATTCCTCATTTACAGTAGCATCATCTTATTGATCATAAACATACCGCAACAGCATAGTACACATTTTCATCGTAATAATATAATAAAAACTCAGCCAAATCTCAAAAACGTCGTAGCTTTCAGCTATAATGTCAAAACCTAAAAAAATTCTATGCTCATTTCAATAGTGTCATCTACCTCAATCGTACTTTCAAAATCGTGATCCCATACCAAATATATCATTCAAAGCTCTCATAATATCACAATGGTTCCGAAAAAATATGAACAGTTCACAAAGTACAGTCAAAATACCATTTCGTAAGTTTGAAGTTACCCAACTGTGTAATTGCGTAAACATGTGTCACTGATGTAGTAAAAAAAAATGTTTATCTCTCAGTTAAATGATCAGATAGCTGTGTAATTTGTGTGTTAGAGAAATATGGTACCGATGTGTAAAGTTGTATAAGCAAATACCATATTAGCTAGGGCTCCTTGTGCTTGCCAAACACATGGTACACAAAGTAAGCGTGTACCCCCCTGAGGATTAATGTAATTATACCCTCAGGTGTTGCAGATTACAGCAATGGAATGAAATGTATCACGGAAAACTTTCTTTGTAATTCAAAAATCTTCAAAAATAAATGGTTTAAGTAAAACATTAATCACTCAAATGCGTGTCCTATAGCGCTAAATGTGCGTCTTGCTGTAAGATAATTCTGTGGAAGTGTCGTAGTTATCGTTCTCTGTAAGCTAAGTTCTGCTGAAGTCAATATACTTACCTCATCATAAACGAAAGTGAAATGCTTTGCATATAGATATCGTAGTTATTACGTACCTTACCGTGATCAAGAAAGTACTATAGTGTAACGTATTGTTGTGCTACGAAAAAGGCTGTCTCATTGTAGCTATACCACAAAAGTTACTACTAAAACATGTTTTACTTTCCAGAATAATTCAGAAAAACTGTGCAGATATAAAACAGAAACACCGCAAAAGCAACAATGTAAATTGTGTCACACATTAGTAGCATCGTGATATAATCGTGTAGCTGTCAAAGAAACCAAATACTAAGTCATCTTTAATCTCACAAAAACTACTTCAAATAAGGAATGTCTTTTCAAGTAAACCAAAATGTTGCATTAAAATCTCATTAGCAGTATATGTTCTAAGTATGTAAGCCTTATAGTCATTACGTAATCGTGCAACTAACAAGCAAGAATGTACACACACAGTAACACTGTGTCGTCTGTTCACAATAACAATGCATTCGTAATTTCTGTTTAAATATGTTCCCTAGGTTCTAGACTGGATAGTTAACTGTAAAACATAGTTGCATGTTAACAGGTTCTACGTCTGACGAAGCGTATTAGTAACGTGAAGTGAATAATTTTATAGCAAAGACTAAGTTAAAAAGCACATTATCTCTCAATAAACGGTTTTACGTGTGAAATGTGTTGTACACCTTTACTCTTCCTAGTGCGCAGAGTTCCAACTTGAACGCAATTATCATGCAGTATACGTCGGTAAAGAATACTGGAATTTTTCTCAAGGTTAGCGTCTATGTTATTTTTTGCTGAGCCAGATGGCGCACGTGGCTGCCTGCCGGTGCGAGTCATTGTCTGTTTCTTTGTAGGCGCGCGTCGTTATTGGGATTTGGAGACTTACCTTCTACAAATTCACTTTGTCGAGAGGTCCCTGCTCTGTTTGAATCCCGCCAGTTCTGATGCAATTCAGGTCTGTCGTTACGATCATATCGTCTGCTGTCATGTCGGTAGATTCCATAGTTACATTCTTGTCGGTCACGTGGTGGAGAACTTCTCCCTGAATCGTAACTACGCGCTGGTCCGTTGCGTCTAAAGTTAATCTGTCTCCCTTGATAATATTTATTTTGGTTCCCATATTGTCTGTTTCTCTGATTGTCTCTGTGATAGTCATTACCACGGATAGGTGATCTTTCCCTGTGGTTATTACTACTCTGCCAAAGTTGTCATACGGGTGGTGTCTGTTTTGGTCACGATTTGTGTTGTGAGAATAGCCTTGTCGTGTCCAGTTATTATTTCTTTCATCGCAAAATTGCGACAGATGTGACCTGTAATTGTTGTGTTCCTGTTTTCGTGTTCCGCGATTGTCAGTGTCAATTTCTAATGCTTGTAAGAGTCCCTGAAAAGCTTCAATGTCGTCTTTGCAACGTCCTGCCAAAATAACATGTCGTAAATGTTCGGGTAATTTGATTAAGCAAGTGCGGATGAGTTCTGAGGGGCTGTATGGGTTTGACAGGTACTGATTCTTGTGCAACATGTCTTCAAAATATTTCACAAGACTGGAAAATTCAGATTGTTCGAAATGTTTCATCATTATGATGCTATGTTTTACTCGGTCTTGTGTAGCTTGAGACCAATATGCTGAGAGGAAGGCATGATAAAATTGTCCTTCACTGTGACAATCGTGAATGACCGATCGCATTCTTACAGCTGGTTCATTCTCTAAATAGCCACACATAAATTCTAATCTGTGCTCTAATTACCAGTTGGGAGGAAAACAATGAGAGAATTGATGGAGCCATGCTTGTGGATGAATGTCGTTGCCAGAATTCTTAAATGTTTTGAATTTACGTGTAGTAATGAAGAGCTTATAGTCAAAATCATCATGTCAGCGAGTCGCATGTCGGTCATTGTTACGTCGTTTCGGTGGTTCCATCTCAAAATTCGGTGTACCTTGCCAATTTCTTTCATAATTTCCGAAGTGCCCTGTGTTATTATTTTGTGGCTGTTCAGTATTTCTATGTCCCTCTTCCCGTATTGGAGCGCGAGTGTCCTCTGAAATACGTAATTCTTGCATTACCTGTATCAGCTGATCATATACTTCCCGGATTTCTCTTTGGTGTTGCGTATTAATTTGATTCTGATTTTGTTTGAATTTCCTAATTTGTTCGCACTCTCCTGTATCATTAAAGACTACCGGAATTGTGTCATTCAGATTATCATCTACCTTCGTAGATAAATTATTTAGCTGATCCGAAAGTTCAACTACTTTCTCTGATAATGAACTAATTTCCTCCATGTGGCTTTCTGAACTATTTTCAGAGTATCTACTGTGTCCTTTAAGTTTTCCTGAGTTTTTGCAAGTTGCGTAACCGAATCGGTAGATGCAACTGAGTCAATATTGGCTTGCAAGGTCTCATGATTTTCATGAACACAAGTTTGCAGTTCTTTTATGGCTGCTTCGTGATTCTGTAATGTATTTTCATGCCGCGAAAAAATAGGTTGAAAATGCTCACAAATTTGTGTTTTTACATCTTTACAGACTTTTTGACATTTCGATTCAATGTTGTGTAACTCAGTAGTTAAATGTTCACGTGTTTGTTCGAGAGTTTGTTCCAATTAGTCTAACTTTTGAAGCTTTTGCTGTGTTTGTCTCTGATTTTGTTCCATTGTGTCTAACTTTTGAAGCTTTTGTCCCATTTGTTGCATTAATTGTAACAACAATGCACTGGTGTCTGAAACATGTTCCTCAGTGCTATTCGGCAATGCATTTGAACCGCCAATATTCGCATTTTGAAAAGCAGAAAGTGTGTCTTGACTTATTTGAGAAAACGGCGAGGACGCAAAACCTGAATCTACAGTATTTGCAAGATTGTATCCTGTCATTTCGGATTCCTGAGGCAAGCTGTTGCCGACCGATCGATCGATAATGCTTTCCTGTTCACTAATTGTTTCACTGCCTACATCATTATTTGCAGCCCGCTCCATTTCCCTATGTACAGTTACCAAATTACTACTTTGAACATTAGTTAATTTATTACACGGTGGTGCTAACACACTGCTTTCGTCTTCACTGTCATTTCTCAGTTTACTTTGGAGCCTAGTATTACGTTTTTCACACGCCATTATTGTCACAATATTTCACACGATAACACAGAAAAGCACAATTTGAAGAGCAAAAATAAAAGAACACATTAACATAGCACTGAAAATAATATCTAGTTAATTGCAGTTGCGAAATACTTGGTGCAAATCTAATGCATGCCACAACTGCTTTACTGTACAACAATGAAAGACTGCAACTACAAATGAGATTTTCTCTACAATTACGCGCTAGCAATAAACAAAAGCTACACTAATTACCATAACTACAAGAAAAAATCAGAAGATTCCAGTGAGGTCTCCTCGGCTAAGGGTCGACATATGAAACGTCCCCTTTGAACAATTATACAGGACTGTGCTTAAACTAACACACAATATTTTTTAGCGCAACGCAATCTGACTTTCAAAAATCCCTACAAAAGAATGGCCCTTACTAACATTAACCTATACCTTTCACAAATCACTTACCTCACCAAAAATCTTCGTTACTCGAACTACTGCAATACAGCGAGCGCCACAACTGCCAGCTAAATAAAAGATTCAAACTACTGAAGGCACTAACTACTAATAGGCATAGTCAGCAAATGAAAGATTTTGATAGAGAACAAACAATGTATTTACCTCAATAGTGTTCAAAAGTCATAATGTATATAGCAGTTCATGACATCCAATCTTACAAATTTCAAAACACCGCCAACTCTCTCTCCACATCCACCACTTCTGGCGGCCCACCTCCAACTGCGCTGTTCACATCCAGCTGCCCAACACTACAATGGCAGACAACAATGCAAACTGGCCACAGACTGCACACAGCACAGCAAGTGATTTTCATACAGAGCGCTACGTAACGTTGCCAATAAGAAAACATAAACAGCCTACTTACATATACAACGTGAGGATAAGTGTTTCACTAAAACTTTAGCCTTATTTCAGGTTTGTATTACGTCTGCTATTTTATCCTGTCTGGTACGTATGAACAGAATTAGTCATTACCATGCTTTTTATCCAAATGCTTGTAGCTTATTTAGCAGAATCTTATAATCAACAGTATCAAAAGCCCTTGAAAAGGTCTAAGATCGTGTGTGACGCATTGCCCCTTGTCGAGAGATTCAAGTAGTATTGTTCTGAACTCTGTTATGACTGATTCTGTGCTTCAACCACTATAGTACCAAAAACTTTATTCACTTAGAAGACTATAATTATTCTAGTAATTCATTAGTTTGTCATTCTTATTCGATTCTATCATTTTTTGATTAAATAAAGCAGGGAAATGAGACAGTAGTTTACTATGTATTCTATACTATCTTCCTTTAGCAGTGGCACCATTTTTACCTGTTTTAAATGCTCTGGAAATTTCCCTGATGCGAATAACTCATTTATTATGTTTCTTACAAGAACTCGTCTACTCTGTATGCGTTGTTTCAGGACACGTATTAGTACTTCTTCTAAGATTACTGACTTCTCATTTTTTTGTTCTGTAAAGTTTTACA
The DNA here is from genome assembly GCF_021461385.2 of Schistocerca piceifrons. NCBI lineage: Eukaryota > Metazoa > Arthropoda > Insecta > Orthoptera > Acrididae > Schistocerca > Schistocerca piceifrons. Next base: position 291,910,846 of record NC_060141.1, read on the forward strand.
GACTTCGAGCTCTGTGATTAGTAGTAACATAAATGTCAATAGTACATGATTGTTTCTAGGTGTTATATTTGTTTTCAGGAATTTTTCTAGTAGTTTTCTAGAGAAGTGGGTCATTTATTACTTTATCCCTCTCCATTGGTATTATATTATTACTTTTTTGTTTCTCTCTCTCAGTTTCCTGTTTAATGACATCTCCGATTGCGTTGTTTTTTTCTTTGTGTTTTATACTATGTTGTCACTAATTGCCTTTGTTGTAGCAATAAATCTTTTTGTTCCTACGACACAAATTTAAAAACTCAGGCGCAATGCTATTCTTGTTCGTGGAACTGCGGTATATAAAGTTTAGCGACGTGTTTCTAAAATTTTTGTTAACTTTTTTTGGGAAAGGCTGCTATTAACATAGATATTTCTCAAAAAGTTTAATTTAAATAATTTTGAGAACTCAGGGAACCCCGCATTTACGTTGATTTCTCTGTACATTTCACCCTGGCTAAGGTTTGTTAATTCTCTTGAAAAATCTTGTGTTTCGATTTCTTAGGAATGTCTTTTGTAGACCTGCAATTCAGGGATTTTTTTATGTATTCGATTTTACTGTGATTACTTGGCAGAAATTATCTGAGAGTCCAAAGATATTTTATAGCTACATCACACTTTTCCCTGCCGGTATTTGTGGCCACACAATCTAATAGTGAAGCAGTCGTTGGAATTACTCCTGATCTACTTCTGATCAAAAGGGAAGTGCTGGAAGTCTGAAGGATATTTATGAGGATACTACTAGGTTCTTTCGCGACATTTGTGTTTGTCTCCACTCAAAATTATATTTACTTTCGTTGTAGAGAGTATATTTAGAACATTCGTTAATCACCTCTGAGTGATCGATACACACACACAAAATGATTAGTTTCTTGTTGATTTCAAGCTCCGTTAATCCAGTAGTTGTTATGTCAGTGTTTGTCTTCAGTTGCTGTACTAAGGTCACGTCTTGATTTAAACTTTCTTACTTTCCTGAACTAAATGCGTGGTGCTCCATCCATCCTCTAAAGTGATTCTGAAATGATAAATAAATAACACGCCCACTGTATTACCGAAAATCTCTTAGGTTCATTACCATGGTTTCTAATTGTTAATCGGGCTTAAGTATGACAATGACACGAGGACACGCACTTGCTCCGGCTTTCATGCATTTCAGACATCAGCACCGGCCACATGTGGTTCAGGGTGGTAGCTCTGTGCCTCTTTAGAGCAGGCGTCTCCTGTCTGCCATCGGCGCTCCATCGTAAATGTCACAGTGTGTCAAATACCAGTGTAAACAGCAGCAACTACTTAGCAGTACTTCATCAAGTAGTCCCAGTTAGTAATCCTCTCGCATTACACCCAGGTTTTCTTTATTTTCAATTTTTATTTTTTTAAGGGACACGAATTCGACGACGGTCCACAACAGAGAAAATATCTAAATTGACCAAAAAAATTAGATAGTAGGTATTGGAATAAATCTCGTAGTCATTTAAACTGGCAACAAGTTTACTCGTCAAATGTTGAGCGGAAGAATTAAATCGTGACTTGATGACAATCTTATTTAAATTTATTTATTTTTTATTCCATCCCAGGGCAAGAGTTGAACAGATATCCATTCAAAATTAAGTGTGTGTTTCTCCGTTACACATTACTAGGGAGACGAAGATTTCTCTCCTGTCCAAGTGTTACGGAAAGGACATACAGCTGTCGCCGAAAATTGTTAATCGGCGTAGCTTGGCGTCCTGTTTTGGAAGCAATAAGGCACGAGCGACATCACCTAGTGTGTCGTGGATGATTCGAGTGTAGAGGGAGCGAGCCGTATAGAGCGTAAACGCGAGGCAGGGCAGTCATAAAGTTCTGGAAAGACCGTTACGGGATTTTAATGTTTGCCGGGGCAGACGCCTGTGTGAGAAGACGGACTGCGGCGCTCCAGCGTAGCAAAAGGTCTAATCTCGTTCTCCCTATCCTTAGAGTCAGCACAACATGCGGCTGTGCTTCATATTCCCGCTTCCTGCCCAAGCGCCACTGCGTTTCGCTTCAAACCAAGTACGTACCCCTAATTTCATGTCTGCTGGTTATCCTTCGTGTGTGACATTAAACAACATTTACTCCTACAACTTCCAGATAAGTACGGGGTGACTTGTCCCAGTTTCTTTATTTTCTACATGCGGCGACATTCTAAAATCATCCTACCATTTCCATACACTTTAATAAGATAATTGCTCTCCATTTCTTGGCGTCCATCCCAGAAATCATTCAGTCAAATGATCCCTTCACTCTGCTGCTGCATCAGCCCTCCAAAAATCCAAAAATAAAATTGTAGGGAAAAGCTATCCGAGCTTTCCGTTCCTGAAACATTGTACTAACAGTCTGAAACCGCTCGGTCTAACTAGCTAACACCAGCAAATATTTGCCTCTGCTATTCTACCAAAAAATTAGAATACCTACGTGCTAGTGATCTAAAATAATATGTTAACATCCATCATTCATATACTAAAGACATTCGCCTGCTCCTTATCTATGCAATTATTGTATTGATCTCTGCCCCCCCCCCCTTCTAATTTTTTGTCTCTGAGTGACATAAATTCCACCACTCCTATGTTCTACCTATACCTACTCAAAAGCATGAAACACATTCGTCTGGCCTCCTTCTCACGTCAACCTTAACGTCAACGCTACTGCTTAAAAACATTCATGAGAAACCTAGACTTTTTCGTGTCTTTTCCGACTCATTCTATGTTCCTTACATCGCCAAACGGTCCTCAGCTTTTCTGGGAATCATCTGAATAGTCCTTTTCTCCCTTTTCTCGAAGTCATCCCTCAAACGTACGCAACCTACAACCATAAACTCTCTGTTTATACATTTCTAGTTGTACCTCCAACAGGCCCATTTCTTACGCAGCCGCAATCTTACATACTTTGTAACACCCATAGCCGGTCAATATATCACACTTATCTCTCCATACGGCATTTTCTATACTTCTGTCCCCACTAGAGGCCTCTACTCACAGTTTCCAGATGTTTTCACCATCATGATCTCCGTTGGTCATTAGCACATCATCGTGTCAGGAATTCAGTAAGCATTATTTTATCTGAAACGTTAGAAGTCACTACACTGTAAAATTTAGATAGTTCCATTTTCCTGTCAGTATCTTAGTAAGGCCAGCGTGGATTGCAAATAATTGGGGATACTTAACAGCTGTGTTTTTTCTTTTGGAATGAAAACAGTCTCGATTGGAAAATTATTTAATATCAGTGGCGCTTTTAACCCTTTGGGCATCATCAGTTTGTGTAAAAGAAGTTGGATGTGAAACTCATCCGTCATAAAGTCATATAAAATGGAAAATGGACGCAACAATAACTGTATATGTAATCCATCCGTCATAAAAACATATAAAATGCAAAGTGAGCCTTGAACACGCCAGCTGACTCCACCATAGTGGTACAAAATAAACGCGGTATGAGCCGCACGCAGTCCAGTATACTTTTAGAGTGCACACATATGGGTTTGTTTATATCGCTTTTATGTTAGTTTAATTTATTGTGTAACGTTTTCTACAGTTCGCAAGAGTGCTTGCTCTATGGCTCAGTATCTTCACGTCGTCACATTTTATCAGTCCCCTCCTGTGCCTCGTTCCTTTCCACGCATTTCCTTCGCCACCCCAATCTTTCACCCTCCCTCTCCCCAGTTCTAACCCCTTTTTCTCGGGAGTTGTTCCATTCCTTGGCTCTCCTGGGGATGGCTGCTACCCTTTGGCTTTAACCCTTCGTACATTCTATGTATCATCCCTATTTTTAATTTCATAGATACATCAATTTGTTAAGTACTGTTACGGGCCCTAACATTTGAAACAGCGTACCAGACCGCAGAGTGTTTTAATTTCTGTGTTTGCTTATGAAGTGCCATTCAAAAGGGTTTTTATAGTTATATATTCTGTTAGGTTTGTTTCTAGTTAACTATTTTACGAGTACGAAGTATTTCTAAATGTTATTATGATTCTGTAATGTCATACTATTTTGATTTCTTCCCACACTATTTTTGTGTGACCTCAGAACAAAATTGGTTCCCATTTATAATCTCTGTGCACAAATGCATTCACATTTAATGTACCCAAAAAATTCTTTTCTCATTTAATGTAGACTCGAAACAGAAAAATTCCTAAAACTCATAAAAAAAATAAATTCAGTAACCCGGTAAACTTTGGACGACAGCAGTGCTGCGTCGTAGCCCTGTAAGATCATTCTGAATAAAAAGCAAAAATTCTTACCTCAATAAAAACGGCGAATATATCTGCTCTTACCTAAAATTTTTTTTGGCACAGCTCCGTGCAATGCTGGCCTATACATTTGTGATTTGTGAAAGGAAGCAACTGACTTTTTGAAATGAATGTTTTTTTAAAAAAATTACTTTATATTACCAAAATTATTATTAGGACATTTTTAAAACATTTGGATGACAGTTCAGATACATTACTAGATATGCGCGACACTGCTTCTTTACCTTATACAATAATACTCCGTCTCCAGATCCCCGACCAGAGCAGACTGCAGTCAAGCGCAGACAACCTCAGACTAGCGACTAGCAACAACTGACTGCTACAGTTACACAGTTCGTACTGCATGCAACACTGCTCTCTGGCCAGCGATTCTCATATCGCAGACAGCGAATACCTCTTACATAACCCTCCACTGGGGGGGCAAAAATTTGGCAGCGATCGTGAGTCAATTCGACTTGCCATGAGCAACAAATTTTTCTTAATTAACTAAGTTTACAGTCACTGAATATATACATATATATAAGTGCAGAACATGAGATGAAATATAGTGCACATGCACTGAGTACAGAACGTATCAAGCAATGACAAAATGTATACGCAATGAGTACAAATCATATTAACAAATGACATAAAGTGCACATGCACTGTAGTACAGAACATATCAGGCAATGACAAAAGGTATACGCAATGAGTACAAAAATATTAACAAATGACATAAAGTGCATACGCACTGTAGAACATATCAAGAAATTACAAAATGTGTACGCAATGAGTACAAATCATATTAACAAATGACATAAAGTGCACACGCACTGTAGTACAGAACATGTCAAGAAATCACAATATGTATTTGCAATGAGTACAAATCATATAAGCAAATAACATAAAGTGCATACGCACTGTAGTATTTTTTTCCATTTTACAAGAACTAGGATAGGAAAGGGAAGGATTGCATCATGGTTGTAGCACAGTAGGTTGCACGTAGCTGCACTGAAAGTCCATATCTTTCTACAGAAGCACAACAGCAAGTGAGACAATCTGAAGTTCTCTTCCCAGAAGTATTAATCAGTGTAGCCAAGACAATGAAATGTTGTATTAATATTCAATATTATCTTTTTGGTAGTACATTAGGTACACCAAACAGTGGGACCATAATAACATCTCCATCGCTCAAGGTGGTGGACAGCATGTTGGGTCAACACCACGTTCTTGTAAGGTACACCAACGTAGAATTAGTGCAAAAACCAAATATAGTGCTCCATGATCATGAGGATAGACTCGACAAACGGATATTTCAGTAATTTCTGGTAATTAGGTCAGAAGGTGAAGAACATTAAGTCTCATGCCAGTCATCATTAAGAATTACACTAGTCTATCAACTGATTTGAGTAATTGGTGGCACTCATCGCCTAGTTACTGAACATTTCTGTACTATGTATGAAGTATTACAGAATAATGTTCATAAGTCATCTGATTATAGCGAACATTGGCACTCATTGGCCAGTTACAAAGCATTTTTATGCATTATTCAAAAGTGATCATTCAAAACAAGAGTTAATTAATGGCGTACTATTTACATAATTCAGCTAGTTGTAGTAATCATTGGCACTCATTGGCCAGTTACAAACCATCAGAAGTCATCCTTCAAAACAGGAGCTAATGAGTGTAACATCAAGCTACTGGTATACATATATAATAGCATGTAAGTGACGTAAAACAAATTTAAAATATAAGAAACAGTGGCATTCATTGGCCAGTAACTAAACATATAGCAAGTATTGAATAGTACAAAACATTTTTCATCATTCAAGTGACATACGACATATTTAAAATAATTATTGGCACTCATTGGCCAGTTACAAATCATCAGAAGTCAATATTCAAACGGGCATTCAAGTGACATATGACATATTTAAAATAATTATTGGCACTCATTGGCCAGTTACAAATCATCAGAAGTCATCATTCAAACGGGAGCTAATGAGTGTAGCATGTATGCATTATTACAAAATATCATTCACTATTACTCAGAATTCATCATTCAAGTGACATATGACATATTTAAAATGTAACACACTGTAACTATTACTGAAGGTCTGTGATTAGAAAATATCATTCAGTATTACTCAGAAATCTCTTAAATTGGTAGCATTATTTGAGACTGGTAATACATTTTTTTTTTTTGTGCTAGCAATGCATTGCGTTGGGATCGATGGTTAATTGCTGGGGCATAACAATTTACTCTTGACTTATTGCTGCAAATGAGGATAGGTAACGTCATTCGTCATGAGTCAGCTGTAGCAAGGTTATGAAACAAATAGAGTATTATGTGATCACATTCATGAATAACACACACAAATGGGTAAAAAAAGTGCAAGTACTAGAACAGGTTTAATGACCAACTGCTTATATCACATTAATTTCATGAATAGCTTCTCCTGGAAAAAATACAAAATGGACTATTAAGCTGAAAGAAAAAACGCATATTATGCTGAAAAGTAGTGAACTTCGAATTAACAGGTAATGAAACGTGTATTCAATATATATGTTCTCTAGCTGTCCTTTCCAAAACCTTCAGTCATTATACCATGCGACATAAGACATACTGTCAAAACGAACTGCAACAAATACTTAAATAACTACATAGCATTTCTTAACTAACAGTAAATATATAAACTTCATCATTATCCTCATATGCAAAGAAAAACTTAAAAGTGGTGCGTTTAGTGGCCATATAAAATTTATCACTATCAACACCTGTAAACAAAAACTTCATTATTTATATCACCATAACTTCATTATTATCATCACCTGTAAAGAAAAACTTCATTATTCATACTACCATATTCTTCATCACTATTCATCACCATTCATTATCACCTGCAAAAAGACTCTTCATTATTCATTATTCATATTACCATTTACTTCATACAACTATTCATAGTATAGAGTTTCTTATTTCTAGCATATTTCATCACTAAAACTAAGATGTGTAGTTCTGTCTGACAGCCTGCATCAATCGCCTCATATTCTGAAAGAAAAAATTAGTTAAGACCGCTATCATACGATGTGTATAGTATATTCTTGTTAATGCTTGTTAATTCTGATCCATTTACTCTTCGTGACGAGGTATTGCATCTTCTTTCGTTCATTCCGAAGGTGAAATTCCGATTTCGTAGTAATACACTGTGGTTTGTCTAATTTATTTCTTTTAAACGTTATTGCTTTATGAAAATGATGAACAATGATTAATGTCTTGCATTTAAATCATATACCCATTAAATAAAAACTGGTTTGTAGTGATATAATTGAGCATACAGCATAGCATGACAGAAAACGTAATATCTCAAAAACATAGACAGTGTGCAGGTGCAAAAAATGTACACAGAGTATCACAATGTAGCAGCAAAAAAAATGTAAAATAGTCACGATGTTGAGATATCATAAGGCAAAATGTCAAAGTCAACTGGTGTTTATTATATCTTAAAGATTTCATAGTGCATACAAACAAAACAGGAAAACAATCATACATACATGAAGAATGGAAAATGTGCACGGTCTGATGTGTAACGACAAGAAAAGCGACCTGCTAACCTTACCTTGACGGGTACTTGCCAAGAAAAAATACGATAATCATCAGTAAGTGTTCATATAAATATAACTGCATAAGCGGTAATAAAATATGTAAGTTTATCTGGAAAGATGTGCACGGTCTGATGTGTAACGACAAGAAAGTGACCTGCTAACCTTACCTTGCCGGGCACTTGCCAAGAATATATACGATAATCATCAGTAAGTGTTCACACAAATGTAATTGCATCATTGGTCATATAAAAATCAGGAAATGGCATTACAGTGTGATAAATCATAAAGTATATTCATTTAATAAAGGTTTTAATATTGGAGACATGGTGATTGCCTTTACGTTTTCTGGTTCTCAAAGTTTGGACGTGTACTACATTGGGGTGAAGAATGCTGCGAATTCGATATGGACCTGCGTATAGAAGCTCAAATTTACTACTTCGATTCTTTCCTCTGTTGGATAAATAGTGTGTACGTACTAATATCTTCTGTCCAATGTGAAAGTCACGGCGTGTACAAACCTGTTTTTGCTGTCTTCTCCGGCGCCGTGCGGCACGTTTGATGTTGTTCAGCGCAATGTCAATTATTTCATTGTGTCGTAGTCGACGAGATGTAGGAAAGGTTACTAATTCTTTAATTTTGTTAGGTGGTTCAACATTTTTCAGTATAACAGTTGGAGATAGCATAGTAGATTCATTTGGTATGGAATTAATTACATCCTGGAATGAGAGTATGTGTGTGTCCCAATCAATATGTTTTTTATGGCCGTATATTCTACATAGTTTACCAATTTCTTTCATTAGTCGTTCACAAGGGTTCGAAGAAGCATGGTACCTGGATATATAGATCGGAGAAATGTTTCTAGCTCGTAACATACGTGTCTATATAGCAGATCGAAACTGTGATCCATTGTCGGAAATTACTTTCAATAAATGCCCTACATGGAATAGAAAATGTTTTACAAATGCTTTCGAAACAATTTTAGCAGTAGCTTTGCGTAACGAAGTGGAGGTAACAAATTTTGAAGTGAGTTCAACAGCGACAAAGATGTAGCAAAGACCTCTATTAGTTCTGGGAATCGGACCAAAAATATCTACAGCAGCCATGTGTCTCAATTTAACAGGTACAATGGGATGTAATGGAGGAATATGTGAAGTCGTGTCTGACTTAGCTTTCTGGCAGATTTTACATGACGCTAAAACTCGTCGAATACGTTTCTCCATGTTGGCAAAATAACAGTTCTGTCTCAGTATAAGAAAACATTTTCTGGCTCCATAATGTGCGTAACTTAAATGAGTATACCAAATTAATTTGTTAACAAGCTCGTCAGGAATACATAATAACCAACTGTTGCTGTCAGGGTGAGAGCGGCGAAACAGAATATTATTCCGTACAATGTAATGGTTTCTAATGGTAACATTATTCCTATCTTGCCAAAGGTGTTTAATTTCTTTCCACACGTTGTCTTTACTCTGCTCTTGTGCTATGTCTTGTAATGACGACGAAATGAAATTTTCAAATGCAACTTGTTGAATGTACATGACGCTGAAATTTGCGTTGCACAAGTTGGTTGCGATGTCTTGCTGATTGTTGCTGAGAGAACGGGATAGTGCGTCTGCTACAATATTTTGTGTACCGGGAATGTGAACAATTATAAAATTAAATTCCTGTAAATAAAGTTTCCATCTGCTTAATCTGTCGTGTGTAAATTTAGCGGAAAGTAAAAACTGTATAGCTCTATGATCTGTGTAAACGGTCGTATGTCTTCCATAAAGAAAATGCCGAAATCTCGTAAACGCCCATGCAACACATAATGTTTCAAGTTCTGTAACAGAATAATTGCGTTCAGCAGGTGACAGAATGCGACTTGCAAAGGCGATTTTTTTAATTACTGTAGTGCCATCTTCTTCAATTTCCTGAAAAATGTGTGCGCCTAAAGCGGTGTTAGAACTGTCGGTGGAAATGTAAAAATTTCTAGTAAGATCTTGATGTGATAAAAGTGGTGCGTTCAACAAAGCTTCTTTCAGATTCTCAAATTCAGAATGTGCTTGCCTATCCCAGGACCAAATAGTGTTTTTACCTGTCAATTGACATAATCTAGGGGTGTCTAAAGCAGAGTAATGAATAAATTTACGAAAAAAGTTAATTAAACCCAAAAAGCTGCGTAGTTGTTTCTTCGTCGTAGGAACAACAGTAATGTCACGTAAAGCTTGAAGTTTTTCCGGGTCAGGCGCAATGCCTTCTGCTGAAATTACAGGTCCAAGAAATTTTACAGAAGTTTTGCCAAAGTGCGATTCACTGAGATTAACTGTGAGTCCTTGTGTACGAAAAGTTCGTAACCGTTGTTCAAGAATCAGATTGTGTTCAGACCAGTTAGCTTCTGCAATAAGAATGTCGTCTACATACGTTGTGATTCTGTCTTTAAGTTCTGTCGGAAGTATAGTATTCAAACCGCGAATAAATGCTGCTGAAGAAATAGTTAAACCGAACGGTAATTTACAAAATTGATAACAGTCACCAAAACAGAGAAAAGCCGTGTACTTTCTGTAGTTCGGATGGAGCTGAATTTGTCAAAATCCCGATTTCAAATCTAATGTGGAATAATAGCAGTACCATGAAATTTCTGTAGAAGTTCTTCTAGTGTCTGTGGGCGATCTGTTTCATTAATAATAATGTCATTGATGTGACACGAATCAAGTACGAGGCGAAGTGAACCATCCTTTTTCTTAACAATATGGAGCGGGTTTATGTACGGACTAACTGCCGGTTCAATAATTCCTTGGTCAAGCATAGCTTGCAATTCTTTCTTAACTTGTTCTCTGTGAATATACGGAATGGGATAATGTTTGGCTTTAAATGTGTCGTGCTGTTTAACTTGAAATTCATACATGAAACCGGACATAGTACCAGGAACGTTGTCAAAAACTGGAGCTTGCTGTAAAAGAATTTTGCGTAGTTGCGTGCGTTCGTCGTCTGTATTTGCACTGCTCTGTTTAACTTTATCAGAAACCATCTGTATAGCGTCATAGTCGGCTTCGTCCGGAGTATTATAGTTGTGTACGTACATATCTGTTAACAATGTGAAATGACAGTCTATGTTACGTGATGCGGAAATGACCTCTGTACGATTAATTGGTTGTTCTTCTGCAGATAAAGATTGCTGAAATTCTAAAGCCAGTTGTACATTTTCATCCTTTAACATTAAATAGGAGTTTTGAAAGTCAATAATTGCGTCGTGTTGTACCAGAAAATTCGTACCTAAAATAACGTCTGTCGTCAATAAGGGAACAATCCAAAAATTTGTGTGAAATGTATGACCTGCAATACAAAATGATAAATGTGTCTGTAATTTTACATCCACTCCTTTACCAGATACTGCTCCTTTTACTTTCGTTTTGCCTAATGGTACGTAGGATAGGTATTCTCTTTGTTACATTCGTTGAAAGTTTCCTCATTTATGACTGACATAGGTGATCCAGAATCGATTACTGCTGAAAATTTCGATGATCCAATTTTACTTCGATGACAGGGTGTGAAATGGTTTTTTGAATAATTGGTCTTTCCTGCAAAAGAGTGTCTCGGATGTCGTCAAAAGTAATGACATTTTCGTGAACAAGATTCTCTGTGTCAAAAGTATTGCTTGCGTTACTGGAAGATGCAACCTGTACTGCATCTAGTCAAATTCTATCTGACGTGCTATTATTTGCGGGAGGATGCTGTGGCATTTCGACTATTTGAACTGTTCTGTTATATCTTCCTCACGTATTACGTTTGGGATGATATCTACTGTCTGGCTCATTCATGATAATATGTTGTTGCGGATGATTTTGCTGCTGATAAGACCGACTGTTATTAAATGTACGCTGAAAATTGTGCTCATTACTTTTACGTCTGTCATGATAGTCATTTCTATACGGTGCATTGCGATAAGAATTGAAATAGTGTGTTTTCTGTACGTATGATTGCCTTGTTGCTGTGCATTACTATTTGTTTGGGCCGACGCTATACGCGTAGGCGAAACATTAAAGCTTGGTTGACCTTGCAGACTGCATTGTTGGTTAGGTATGCTAACCGGCTGGCTTTCATGCTGTTGCGGTGAAAAGCGTCTATTGTTACCAAAATGTGGTTCCTGTTGATGATAATTTTGACAATACTGATAATTAAGATTTTTTCTGTTATTAAAATTCTGGTGGTTGTCGTTCCTGGAGCGTCTATTACCTTTGCTATTGAAATAGCGTGGCTGATCGTAATTACTGTATGTTGGTTGTCCTTGGTTATTATATGAAAAATTTTTGTTTATGAAGGAATAATCTGATTGCTGAACTTCCAAAAGCTTTAACAGATCTCTAAATGCCGAAATATTTTCTTTCTGATGACCTGTTAAAAGTGATACTCTTAATGATCGTGATAATTTAGAAATACGTAATTGGATAAGTGCAGATTCACTGTATGGCTCACTTAAGTACTAGTTTTGTTGGACCATGTGTTCAAAAAATTGCGTGACAGTGGAAAAATTTGAGTTCTCATAATTCGGTAGACTAATTAATTGATCCTTAATTCCACGCTGTGTCGTCTTCGACCAATACGCTGACAGAAATGCATTCTGAAATTCTTCTACCGAATAGCATTGTCTCGCGATCGGTCTCATCCGAGTTGCCAGTTCGCCTTCCAAGAAAATGCAAATAAATTCAAGTTTGTGTGTTACAGGCCAAGTCGGTGGAAAAGCAAAGCTAAATTGTTGTATCCAATTCAAGTGGTGAATCTGTGTTCTGTCATTTTTAAATACCTTAAATTTTCTCACGGATAGAAAGTGCTTGTAATCAAAATTATCGTCTCTGTACGTCTGAACAGGTTCAGGATTGTATGAGAATCTATTTGTCTGTGACTGTTCGGAATCTAACTCACGTACTCTCTGTAAATTACCTAAATTATACTGGCTGTGTGAGTCTGACAAATGTTCGCAAAGTGGCGTATGCTGTGATGTGTCAAAGGCTGAAACATTTTTCATCTCTGTTACCTCTTGTTGTAAAGTTGACAATTTTCTACGTAATGTATTATTGGACGAACCTATCTCACTGATTGTCTGCTGTAAATTTTGGAATTCAGGTGTTTGATTAAACGAAATCTGTGTAGTATCGTCTGATTTGCTGTCATTATTACTTTCGATAACGTCAATACGACTGGCCAATTCATCATATTTTTCAGTCAGTGCTTTTACCTGGTCATCGTTTTTATTATCACAAGCATTAATTTGTTTTTGTATTTTACGTGTGATTTCGTTCAATATTTTAACATCTGATTTGAAGGCATCGGGGTCCATTATTAGTTTCAACTTTTCAAGTCTGTTGGTCATTGTCTGAAAGTCTAATGTGTGTGTGTCTGTTTTTGTTTGTTGAGCACCGAATTGCATGTCGCGTTTTGTGTAACCATTTGGTCATTCTCTGATTCACAAAAAGGTTTCCCAATCGGATGTGCACTGTGGGCCACTACCTCGGAACCAAATAAATCTGACGTATTTTGACTACATTGTTCATCTTCGTGAGAAAAATTTATCTGTTCACAATTCAAATTTTGCAAACTGGGTGTGTCAAACTGGGCAGCGTTCATTGTATCGGAACGTGCCGCGTCATCAATTGTCGTTAAATTAACAGAGGACACATTTGAATTTGTTTGCTCATAATTAGCATTAAAATCATTATTAGTGGTCGGCAGGCACTGATTATCTATAATTAGGGTATCATCATTTTTACACTGAATGTCGCAAGTATTATCGGTCAAATTATTCGAGTCGACTATTTCACTCATTGCACATCGCGATGTACTGTTAACAGTTTTTCACGGCATTTTCACTAATCAAAATTAAACACAAAATGAAATAAAGACAAAGCAAAAAAATGGAACAAACACAATTACAACAAAGAGCAATAAATTGCTGATGATCTGTGAAAGAAAAAGTGACAAATTAGTAAATGCGTTGCGGCAGATGCAAACTACATCTAAGTAAATAAGAGGAGATATATGACTACTTCTCAGAGATTCACAAAGAAATACGATCCTGGCCGGATGTCGCCAAGTGTAACCTCCCCACAAAATAAATTGAAATTAAATAATTATTATTATCTATAGCGATTCTAATTTTTGTGTGACCTCAGAACAAAATTGGTTCCCATTTATAATCTCCGTGCACAAATACATTCGCATTTAATGTACCCACAAAATTCTTTTCTCATTTAATGTAAGCTCGAAACAGAAAAATTCCTAAAACTCATAAAAAAAATAAATTCAGTAACCTGGTAAAATTTTGACGACAGCAGCGCTGCGTCGTGGCCCTGTAAGATCATTCTGAATAAAAAGCAGAAATTCTTACCTCAATAAAAACGGCGAATATATCTGCTCTTACCTAAAAAATTTTTTTGGCACAGCTCCGTGCAATGCTGGCCTATACATTTGTGATTTGTGAAAGGAGGCAACTGACTTTTTGAAATGAATGTTTTTTTAAAAAAATTACTTTATATTACCAAAATTATTATTAGGACATTTTTAAAACATTTGGATGACGGTTCAGATACATTACTAGATATGCGCGACGCTGCTTCTTTACCTTATACAATAATACTCAATCTCCAGATTCCCGACCAGAGCAGACTGCAGTCAAGCGCAGACAACCTCAGACTAGCGACTAGCAACAACTAACTGCTACAGTTACACAGTTCGTACTGCAGTCAACACTGCTCTCTGGTCAGCGATTCTCATATCGCAGACAGCTCATACCTCTTACAACTTTTATTGTATTAGTTGCTTTATCCATGATGATTGGCAGTTGTAATGAAAACATTCTCTACATCCTGTTGTCCGTCCGGTACTATATCTTGATATGATACGTTGGGTAATTTTTGTATCAGTTTAAGGGATACATTATAATTTTAACTATCCATATTGCGGGATGCTTTGAAAATGGGTTCCTATCCCGGAGTTAGTTATCGATTAAAAGAAAGGGAATCTGACACCTTTGACTATTTCTGTATCGAATTGATTAACACAAGTTTATGTCCTGCAATTAATCCATCATGCTGGAAATCCATTTGTTTTCTTATTTTCAGTATTCATAATCAATAGTGTAAGGACGTTACCGTGTGGCCGCTGCCATTTCGGTCCATAAATAGCGAAAATGGATAATGAATAAAAAAAAAAGATATTCGCCAAAAGATGGGATAAACCTGTGCTTCCTTCAAACGTAGTAGTCACTATACTAAGTTGTGTAATTAGCAACCACAGAACAATTGGTTGGAACAAAACGCCACAAATAGCTTCATCTACACACTACAATACACTATGAATCACCAGTCCAATACTTATCAAACTGTTTGCAAATGTTCATCGCGGAATGGGTGTTAAATAAGTAAACTAACTTTATACCGATGCCCATCAGCCTATCATCAGTATCAGTATGCACACACACACACACACACACACACACACACACACACACACACACACACACATATATATATATATATATATATATATATATATATATATATATATACGCAAAAAACAACGAAAGCAATGGAAGAACTTCAAAGTTTGCGGCCGTCGAACGAAAACGAAATAGTGGTACAAAATACAGTCAAAAGAGCATCGAAAATGCAAATTGTGTAATGAAACGTGTGTCCGAGCCACAGAAATATAACAAGACGCAGTATTTACAAATCAGCAGGAGAAAACGTGAGTAACTCTATTAAAATACAAACATAATACACAAATAACAAATCACCCCAAATAGTTCTCCATACGAAAGTTTCACAAAATTTTTACTGATATCCACAGGTCATTTCAACTACCCAAGAACAGCAAAAACGCGTTTGGCCCACTAATACAAACCAACCACAACTCGGAATAAGTCAAATGCAGCAATAGTGAGGCCAAAAAGTGACACGTGCCACGAGTTTTACGGGAATATATATCTTGAAGGTTGGATTGTAAACAAAAAATCAATACAGGTGAAATTCTAACATCTCTTGCGTTTTCAGATGACATGGTGTTTTTATTTAGATCTGTAGCTAATTGCGGTTGGCAGTCACAGGCAAAGTAGGCTACATACGTAACTTAAATAACAACAAAATTCGCTGTAACGTACTTCCTAACCCAAACATAATCTGTACCATTTTTCAGAAAATTTACATAAAGCCCACTGAGGATGCAATAACTGTGTTTAAACATGTTTGGGCATTAAAGAAAAACAATGATTGTGTGAACTTTAAAATGTCCTTGCAAATTGAATGTTCAAACAAATTTCGGGGTTGCAGCCGGTATTCGCTTAATTCACCCAATGATATTTCAACTGGGCACCTGCAAGTCATTTTCAGATGACCCATCGAAGATCGTCAAGTGTTGGCTCACAGATTCAGGTGAGCTATTGAAGATCGTCAGATGAAGGCAGGGGCCCAGTCGAAATATCGTGGGATGAATTAAACGACTACCGGCTGCAAACCCAAAATTTGTTTGAACAACAGGAACTGTGTATATGCAAGAAGGCGAACCCATCCTTAACTCATTATTATTTTCTGAAAGCACGGAGCTGAACTCAAAATATCAGTATGATAAATTGGGATTTTCTTGCGCGAATGAAGCTCGTGCTGCGTCAGTTCATGAAGATTGCTGGTAGGAGGCTGGTACAAAAGTATATGTCTTCCCATCGCATCCCAGACATGTTTTATGAGTGACAAACCAGGTAGCCAGGCAGGTCAGTCAAGGATCTGTACATTTCTTCAGGCGTTTGTGGTGTGTACTGCAGTGTGGGGTCTTTCCTAAATCTGTCGGAGTACGTCATTTATTACAATCCTTCTGAAGGGCATGAAAACAGTGTTCTCGTTCGTGTCACATACCGACAAATGTTCAGCCACATAATAAGTCGTATCCAGTAGTTCCCCACATCATGACTCCAGGTGTTGAAGTATGAATCTCGAGAAGGGCTGCTTCCGGTGGTGTTTCATAAGATCATCTATGGAGACGCCGCGTCGACCTGACTGCCGCAAAACACGGCTTATTGCTGAACATCACGCAAATGTAATTCATGTCGCAGCTGACTCTGGCTCTATACTATGCAATAAATGTAGTCAATGGTGTGGTATCATTGGCAAACGGCGCATGACAACTACGGATCTCACCCCAAGTTACAAAAATCTGTGGCATACATGCCGTAAACTCTAATCAGATTTCAGGCGTTGTCATCGGTATATTTGTTAGTCAGTCCAACTATCCTACGATGTTCTCGTGATGTAGTCCTTCCGGAAGGACTCATGCCTACTCTAATTGCCACAATGTTGTTATCAGTCCACTTTATCACCACTCGTCCTCTAGTCATTGCACTCCAATTAATCTCTTCCATCTGTCACTGTGGTGCTCCCATGTCCAACACTGCAATGATCAGGAAGATGGCGACAAATTGCACTTTTACGTCCTCTGATCCTGCTGAGTTACAACCTCCACCTCAAAACTTCCACTATCGTTAGAAACACACAACAGCCATCATTAACTCACACTGATGTGTCGCGACCTTACGCGTACATGATTGATAACAAATCATACATTCCGAAGATAAGGGTTGTTCGCCTTCCAAGCAATCACTTCTAACCGAAAAGCAGATTTCCTGGCGTTCCCTAGGCGGTTGTCGCGGATCACGGGAATCTACTTGCTTCCGCGATGCACGTGACCGAAAATATTAGGTTGGTCCATAACTTCGTAACGATTTTCCATAAGTTTAATAAACGCAACACATACACGTAACAGAGACTCTAGCCATCAATAACAAATTCTCCTTCACTATTTACAACAGTCTATCAACTCTGGGGTAACTTTTTGATTCCGCATCTGTATAAATCACGCGATTTTGAGGCGAAGAACTCGTCGAGACATGTTCAGAGCGCTTCTTCATCCACAAAAAAGTTTTTTCTAGTTTGTTCGATAGTGCGCGGAAAAAGTTGAAATCTGAGGGCGCAAGATCAGTTGAATAAGGTGGATATAGAATGACTTCCGAACTCACATCCTGAATAGTGTTTCTTATCATTCTAGCAGAACGAGGGAAGGCGTTATCATGGAGTGGCATCAATTCACGCAGTCTTCCTGGTCACTTTTTTATTTGTTGACAATAAATGTAAGCAGTGATGGTTACACCTCGGGGAAGAAATTAGTAGTACACCACACCGTCGCTGTTCCACCAAATGCATAACAATATCTTTTTTCGATTCGCGCATGTCTTTGCACGGAGAGCTGCTGCTATGTTTGGGCTCCACCATTTCTTTCTTTTCTTTACGTTAACATAAACACACCATTTCTCATTAGTAACGACACATAATAGGAATGATCGGTGTTGATGTCGAGCAAACAGAGATGCCATAATGTGACCCATTGTGTTTTTTGATTGTGGTTTAGAGTATGCAGTGCTCATACACCCAATTTTTGAACCTTCCCCATTGCATGCAAATGTTGCACGATCGTGGAATGGTCACATTTCATCACATGTGCCAGTTCTCACGTGGATCATTGTGGATTAATGCTTTTAAACGATCTACGACAAACGCTATCATCTGTGCAATGACATTATTCCCATACACGGTGCAAATGTTTGTGACTGCCTACGTTGCTGTCACCTCTCTGTTGAACTCAAACAGAAGCATATGTCGGCAATGTTCCAATTTCTCCACTTGGCACTCCATTTTCTAGCAGCCACAGCTCCACTGACTTTCTCCAAATGACAACTGGCCCTATGGACAAAGCCCTGGGTCGCTGCGATGCCACCGATGGACCTGTCCTCGTGGATGTGGATATCGTAAAATTTTATTTAAAGTATTCTAAGGAAACTTCAACTCCGTGCATAGACAGAAGAACTTAAATATTTTGTCGAAATTTAACTCCACGCGTAGCCAGAAGTACTTAATTGTTTATTAGTTTTTAACTCCGCTTCAAGACGAGGGAACTTAGGCTCCTAACTGAGTTTAGTTCAAAACGGTCTCTGTGAGACTTAGCAACTTTGGGTGACTAGTTTTCTAAATTACGGCCTTTCAACTTATAAATGTTGTATCATTATGCGTCAGAGTAGACGAACAATGTTTCCCATTTCTGCGAATAAACGTTTTGAAGAATCTGTGACAGTTTATGGTGCCGCCTACGGCGGATTCAACACACACCATTTTTCATCTGTGTGAATGTTTTTTTTTTTTTGTATACTGAAAACATCTAAATAAGATCACGTAAGAAAGAATTTTTTATCACATACTCCATTGGCATGGAAATACTCAAGTCAATTGGGTAGCATTTTGTCGACGTATTCACGGTGACACTTCCCATTTCTGTCCATGTATTACATAATGAAGTTACTCTTCATAGGTCTCAGGTGTCTTTATTGTAGTATCTCCCGTTTTGTCTCAGATTTCTACTTCAGGGTTCAGGGATAGTGTGAGGACGAACTAAGAGGGCGCGAGGAGAACGCTCTTGTGCGGGCTGTGGTCAGGCGGGTGGTGGCAGACCTGCAGGCCGGCGCTAACGAGATTAGCTGTAACAAAACAGGCCTGCCAACTCGCCCAAACTCAATTCCTGCAGTATTGCCGCGCGGTCCGGCTTCTGGCGAGCTGCTGGCTTAAGCGTATCTGCAGCTCTAAGTCGCCACCCATTGCCTCAGAGCACCGGCTTGAGCCCTCCAGACGTAATCGGATGAAAGGAACATTGCACACAAGAGCGTAAGAAACACCCGGAGCTAATTTTGCGCCCTGTGGTGCCTCCTCTAAAGCACATTGTTACTACCGCGAAGGGTGCTGACATGGTTGGAGTTTTCACTGCAAATGCTACTTTTTCGTATAGTTTGTCAACGTTAAATGATTCTTCCATCACTGCTTGGTAGATCAGTTCCCAACTTGTAGCTAATATATATATATATATATATATATATATATATATATATATATACTCCTGGCAATGGAAAAAAGAACACATTGACACCGGTGTGTCAGACCCACCATACTTGCTGCGGACACTGCGAGAGGGCTGTACAAGCAATGATCACACGCACGGCACAGCGGACACACCAGGAACCGCGGTGTTGGCCGTCGAATGGCGCTAGCTGCGCAGCATTTGTGCACCGCCGCCGTCAGTGTCAGCCAGTTTTCCGTGGCATACGGAGCTCCATCGCAGTCTTTAACACTGATAGCATGCCGCGACAGCGTGGACGTGAACCGTATGTGCAGTTGACGGACTTTGAGCGAGGGCGTATAGTGGGCATGCGGGAGGCCGGGTGGACGTACCGCCGAATTGCTCAACACGTGGGGCGTGAGGTCTCCACAGTACATCGATGTTGTCGCCAGTGGTCGGCGGAAGGTGCACGTGCCCGTCGACCTGGGACCGGACCGCAGCGACGCACGGATGCACGCCAAGACCGTAGGATCCTACGCAGTGCCGTAGGGGACCGCACCGCCACTTCCCAGCAAATTAGGGACACTGTTGCTCCTGGGGTATCGGCGAGGACCATTCGCAACCGTCTCCATGAAGCTGGGCTACGGTCCCGCACACCGTTAGGCCGTCTTCCGCTCACGCCCCAACATCGTGCAGCCCGCCTCCAGTGGTGTCGCGACAGGCGTGAATGGAGGGACGAATGGAGACGTGTCGTCTTCAGCGATGAGAGTCGCTTCTGCCTTGGTGCCAATGATGGTCATATGCGTGTTTGGCGCCGTGCAGGTGAGCGCCACAATCAGGACGGCATACGACCGAGGCACACAGGGCTAACACCCGGCATCATGGTGTGGGGAGCGATCTCCTACACTGGCCGTACACCACTGGTGATCGTCGAGGGGACACTGAATAGTGCACGGTACATCCAAACCGTCATCGAACCCATCGTTCTACCATTCCTAGACCGGCAAGGGAACTTGCTGTTCCAACAGGACAATGCACGTCCGCATGTATCCCGTGCCACCCAACGTGCTCTAGAAGGTGTAAGTCAACTACCCTGGCGAGCAAGATCTCCGGATCTGTCCCCCATTGAGCATGTTTGGGACTGGATGAAGCGTCGTCTCACGCGGTCTGCACGTCCAGCACGAACGCTGGTCCAACTGAGGCGCCAGGTGGAAATGGCATGGCAAGCCGTTCCACAGGACTACATCCAGCATCTCTACGATCGTCTCCATGGGAGAATAGCAGCCTGCATTGCTGCGAAAGGTGGATATACACTGTACTAGTGCCGACATTGTGCATGCTCTGTTGCCTGTGTCTATGTGCCTGTGGTTCTGTCAGTGTGATCATGTGATGTATCTGACCCCAGGAATGTGTCAATAAAGTTTCCCCTTCCTGGGACAATGACTTCACGGTGTTCTTATTTCAATTTCCAGGAGTGTATATATATTGGCTACAATAATTTTGATTTTTGCGTAATCAGTCTTCTGACTAGTTTGACGCGATCCGCCACGAATTCCTCTTCTGCGCTAACCAGAGAAGCACTTGCACCCTACGTCCCCAATCGTTTGCTGGATGTATTCCAATTTCCGCATTTCCCCGTTCCCCTGCAATTATTACCCTCTACAATCCTCTCTAGTGCCATGAAGCTATTTCCTAATGTCTTAAAACATGTCCCAACGTCCCGTCCCTTCTTGTCAGTGTTTTTGAAATGTCCATTTCTTCACCGATTCTGCGGAGAACCTCCTCATTCTTTATATTATCAGTCAATCTTATTTTCAATATTCTTCTGCAGCACCACATCACAAACACTTGGATTCCTATTTTCCAACGGCCCATGATTCACTTGCATATAATACTGTTCTCCAAATGTACGCTACTGGCCATTAAAATTGCTAGCCGGCCGCGGTGGTCTAGTGGTTCTAGGCGCGCAGTCCGGAACCGCGGGGCTGCTACGGTCGCAGGTTCGAATCCTGCCTCGGGCATGGATGTGTGTGATGTCCTTAGGTTAGTTAGGTTTAATTAGTTCTAAGTTCTAGGGGACTTATGACCACAGCAGTTGAGTCCCATAGTGCTCAGAGCCATTTAAAATTGCTACACCAAGAAGAAATGCAGATGATAAACGGGTATTCATTGGACAAATATATCATACTAGAACTGACATGTGATTAAATTTTCGCGCAGTTTGGGTGCATAGATCCTGAGAAATCAGAACCCAAAACACCCATCTCTGGCCGTAAGAACGGCCTTGATACGCCTGGGCATTGAGTCAAACAGAGCTTGGATGGCGTGTACAGGTACAGCTGCCCATGCAGCTTCAACACGATACCACAGTTCATCAAGAGTAGTGACTGGCGTATTGTAACGAGCCAATTGCTCGACCACCATTGACCAGACGTTTTCAATTGGTGAGAGATCTGGAGAATGTGCTGGCCCGGGGAGCAATCGAACATTTTCTGTATCCATAAAGACACGTACAGGAGCTACAACATGCGGTCGTGCATTATCCTGCTAAAAGGTAGGGTTTCGCTGGGATCGAATGAAGGGTAGAGCCACGGATCGTAACACATCTGAAATGTAACGTCCACCGTTCAAAGTGTCGTCAGTGCGAACAAGAGGTGACCGAGACGTGTAACCAATGGCACCCCATACCATCACGCCGGGTGACACGCCAGTATGGCGATGACGAATACACGCTTCCAATGTGCGTTCACCACCATGTCGCCAAACACGGATGCGATCATCATGATGCTTTAAACAGAACCTGGATTCATTCGGAAAAATGACGTTTTGCCATTCGTGACCCAGGTTCGTCGTTGAGTACACCACCGCAGGCGCTCCTGTCTGTGATGCAGCGTCAAGGGTAACCGCAGCCATGGTCTCCGAGTTGATAGTCCATGCTGCTGCAAACGTCGTCGAACTGCTCGTGCAGATGGTTGTTGTCTTGCAAACGTCCCCATCTGTTGACTCGGGGATCGAGAAGTTGCAGCACGATCCGTTACAGCCATGCGGATAAGACGCCTGTCATCTCGACTGCTAGTGATACGAGACCGTTGGGATCCAGCAGAGCGTTCGGTATTGCCCTCCTGAACACACTGATTACATATTCTCCTAACAGTGATTGGATCTCGACCAACGCGAGCAGCTATGTCGTGATACGATAAACCTCAATCGCGATAGGATACAATCCGACCTTTATCAAAGTCGGAAACGTGATGGTACGCATTTCTCCTCCTTACACGAGGCACCACAACAACGTTCCACCAGGCAACGCCGGTCACCTGCTGTTTGTGTATGAGAAATCGGTTGCAAACTTTCCTCATGTCAGCACGTTGTAGGTGTCGCCACCGGCGCCAACGTTGTGTAAATGCTCTGAAAAGGTAATCATTTGCATATCACAGCATCTTCTTCCCGTCGGTTGAATTTCGCGTCTGTAGCACTTCATCTTCGTGGTCT
This sequence comes from Schistocerca piceifrons, assembly GCF_021461385.2. Taxonomy (NCBI): domain Eukaryota; kingdom Metazoa; phylum Arthropoda; class Insecta; order Orthoptera; family Acrididae; genus Schistocerca; species Schistocerca piceifrons. The sequence goes on from NC_060141.1 coordinate 291,934,116, forward strand.
AGCAATTTAATGGCCAGTAGTGTACATTCACAGAAATTTCTTCCTTAAATTAAGGCTTATGTTTGTTTCCAGTAGACTTCTCTTGGCTATTCATGCCCTCTATACTTGTGCTAGTATGCTTTTTATCTCCTCCTTGCTTCACCTGTCCTGGGTTATTTTTCCTCCAAGGTAGCACAATTCCTCAACGTCGTCTAGTTAGTAATCATCGGTTTCAATGTTAAGTTTCTCGCTATTCTCATTCCCGGTAGTTCTTAGCAAACACATTATATACGAAAGCTGTATGCCAATACTCAGACAATTAAAATCATCTATGACAGCACGGTTGTGATAGAGCAGGAAATATTTAAGCCAGGCACTGAATCCAAAAGTTGAACAAAATTAGATCATAGCGCATTGTTCAGTTGTCTTATAAAGATTGTTTTTAGAAACACTGTTTCAAATTCTTTACAGTCAAAGCTGGAAATAAAGTCCCATGAAGATATGTCCAAAAATAAAGACGGACTGTTGATGGAAAATGTGGGATAGTGGGGATAATGTAACCATTCTTCAGTTTACAGGTTTTTAACGTAAAAGCGGCATTAAAAGCATTGGAAGGTGATGAAAGATTATATTGATAAATATGATGTTGGTTCAGTGAAGATGACTTTTTATGCTGAGCTCTTTGATGATGATGAGCTGCTGAAGAAAACGCTCATGTTGGTTGTTGTTTGATGACCAGCTCCAGGTAAAGGGTAAATGGACGAGATCATAGAATGAATGTATGGAGGAGGGAGGTTGGGTGCAATAGGTTTGGATGTGATGTATATGGTTGAGTAGAAAGAAATCAGACGAGGGTATCTAATCGGGAAAATAAAAAGTGGAAGTTGTTCTGAAAGTATGTGGCAGTGGCATTTAAATGGAACGTGGAATGGGCAGCGTAATGAAGTGAATGTTGTCTTCAGTGGAGGCAGCAGGACGCAGGGAGTTGTTTGGTTGAAATGATTTGATAGGGTGAATGGAGATGGTCAATTCAGGTTTGACTGGAGTGGTGCTAGCTCTGCATTTGTAGGGGTAGGTACAATGGGATTGGTCGCAAGTATTGGGGTTAAGGTTAAGACAATGTGGTGCAGGTGTTCGGCTTTGCAGTGGGGGTCTGTCGGTAGTGTTTTACAATCAGGAGTTAAATGACCGTTACAGATGCTTTTTTGTCATGAGTAGGCTTGGGCTCGGTATCAGGAAGACTCTCCTTAATGCTTTCGTTAACACATGATGGCTCCATTTTGGAGAAAGTTCAAAACTCTTTTCTTGCAATTTACCTTGAAATAATTGGGTTAACACACTTCTCAACAGTACTTCATCTCACAAGGAATCAGCTAAAGCGTTAAAATGATTAGGCGGGAAAAAGAAAGAATATGAGGAAGCCTGACCGTTAGGGAACGAAAAATCACCCTAATAATTGTAAAAACATGGGATTACAAAAGTCATGGGATGGCGATATGCACATCTTCAGATGCTGGTGGTATCGCGAACACAAGGTATAAACCAGCAGAGCATTGGTGGAGCTGTCTTCTGTACTCAGGTGATTCATGTGAAAAAATATTCGACGTTATTATGGTTGCACGACCGGCATTAACAGACTTCGAACGCGGAATGGCAGTTGGAGCTAGACGCATTGGACATTCAATTTCGGAAATAGTTAGGGAATTCGATATTCGGCGATTCAGAGGATCAACAGTGTGCCCAAAACACCACAATTCAGGCATTACCTCTCATCACGGACAGCGCAGTGCCAGACGATCTTCACTTAATAACTGAGAGTAGCGGAGTAGCGTAGAGTTGTCAGTGTTAACATGCTAACAGACAAGCAACACAACCAATACATCGTTAAGACAGTTCGGCGAAATTTGGCGTTAATGGACCGTGGGCGCAGACGACCGACGCGAATATCTTTATTAACAGCATGGCATCGCCTGCAGCGCCGCTCCCAGGCTCGATGACCAAATCGGTTGGACTCTGGACGACTAGAAAACCATGGCCTGGTCAGATGAATCCCGGTTTCAGTTGGTAAGAATTGATCGTAGGGTTCGAGTGTGGCGCAGACCCAGCGAACCAATGGACCCAAGTTGTCAACAAGGAACTGTGCTACCTAGTGGAGGTTCCACAATCATATGAGCTGTGCTTACGTGGAACGGACTGGGTTCTATAGTCCAGCTGAACCGATAATCGTCTGGAAATGTTTCTGTACGGCTACTTGCAGATAATTTTCAGCCATTCATTGACTTAATATGACAAACAACGATGGAACTTCTGTGGATGAAAATGCAACCCGTCACCGGCCACAGTTATTCGCAATTGGTTTGAAGAATATTCTGAAATGTTCGAGGGAATGAGTTGGCCATGTAGATCGCCCGACATGAATCCCATCGAACATTTGTGGGGCATAACGAGAGGTCAGTTCTTGAACAAAATCCTGCACCGGCATTTCTTTCGCAGTAATAGACGGCTGTAGATGCAGCACTGCTCAGTATTTCTCCAGTGGACTTCCAACGACTTCATGAGTCCATTCTATGTTGAGTTGCTGCACTACGTCCGGTAAAAAGAGGTCTGACACGATATTACAAGGTATCCCATGGCTTTTTTAGCATATCAGCATGCATACTGCTCGGAGAGGAGACAAACTAAGGAATATTTCCCTAAAGGGCGGATAAAGGAACGAGGTGGCCTCCCATCCGCATATTACGTAAATTTAGAGAAAATTTATCACAGAGTTGCTCGATTATTTAAACCCAAAATATAAGTATCGCGAGCACAAATATTTAGCGGCTGCTTCGACCCTCGTAAACTGTCAATCACTTGTCAAGTGGTCTTAAGATCATACACAAAATGACAAAATTCTATCTCATGAAAATTACTAACTCGGAAATATTCAGTTCGCGCGGGTTACACAACATTGTGGAAAATCTATGTGAGCTAAAACAATCAAACTCAAAAGATGTTACCTGACTTGGGTACCAAATATACTCAAGCGCAATGAAGCTGAATAACAGACAAAACTCTGACACAGTGCCCATCACGGCTCAAAATTCAGTAAACTTCACACGCAATAAATACGTAATGCGAAAAGAATTTAAAGGGAACGAGAAAGTGCCGATGCTTTCGAGTTTACTGACATCCTAGATCACTAAACGCATTGTCACTTAATGTAATTTCGTGTCCACTAGGAACACACATGCTTACTCCCCAACAAAATTAGTCTCACTGCCTTGTTGAGAGCGGAGACCGAATGTTTTAGTAGAAGGAGGCGGCGCCCGTTACACTAGTCAATGAGGAAGGACAGAAATACCGCGAAAGCTAGTCGCCGTTTTAGCATACAGCCCAAACGAAGCTGGATGACCAGTTATTCACTGAAGTTAATTCAAGGAGATCAAAAAAATACGAGAAAACCAATATCCAGGAGTTGGTACAACTACTTGGGAGAATAAGTAAAGGGACTTCTTGGCCTCTACAAGACATTCAGACCGCTCGCCCATACTTCCAAACTAAACTATCAAGGCGGGAAAGGAAACCATTACGGCTACACAAGAAAAACTGCTCAATTTAAAGAAAATGCTCAATTTAAAGAAAAATTGAACAAAATACCACGCCGGCCGAAGTGGCCGTGCGGTTAAAGGCGCTGCAGTCTGGAACCGCAAGACCGCTACGGTTGCAGGTTCGAATCCTGCCTCGGGCATGGATGTTTGTGATGTCCTTAGGTTAGTTAGGTTTAACTAGTTCTAAGTTCAGGGGACTAATGACCTCAGCAGTTGAGTCCCATAGTGCTCAGAGCCAACAAAATACCACGCTCTCATACTGTCTCAAGAATCAGTGCGACGTTGTCGTAGAAAATTAAGGACAACAAGAACATGCCATTGCTAGATTAAAAATGATAAAAATATGAAAGCGGAGCAAAACAAATGCACGTCTTTCAGTATGATCAAATAAGGAGAGTACTTTTTTATTTGAATGGACAGTTTTTTAGTATTTAGGAATTCAATATCTGGTTGTGATACGATGAAGGAATGTATTGGAAATGATGTTTGGGATGGGACGGGAGTTGAGTCCATAGGTTCTGTTGTGTGAGCCTTCTGTAGACGTTTTTGGGCTTCAGACGGGTTAGATGACGATTTTAGATCGTTCGTGGAAGTGTTTTGACTGGCAAGTGGGATCGGTTTTCACACGGTTCTTACCTGGAGCTGGCGGAGTTCAAGTTGGTGGAGATGTGGCTCGTGTGAGTGGCTGATGTGGTCACAACTGCTGCATAAAATGCTGGTGGAGGTTTGGTTATGGCTGCATTAGTTTAGTCTGGTGTTACTGCTCTTGGACCAATTTGTAGTGATGATGGTGATGATAATGAAGTAGCACTTAAGTTTGATGATACTGCTGACTAGTGCCATTGTGCAGTTGTGAGGTTGTGGTGATAGTGGTAGTGGTGGTGATAGTGGCTGTAGAGTGATATTATCAGCGAAAGGAAGTGTGGTTGGTTCAGAAGTTCAATATGTTCAGGTAGGAACGCTGATGCAGCCACTCGAGCTCGAGGAAAGATGGAAAAAATGGAGAGAACTGTAGGGGACACCGAGCGAGGTGGCGCAGTGGTTAGCACACTGGACTCGCATTCGGAAGGACGACGGTTCAATCCCACGTCCGGCCATCCTGATTTAGGTTTTCCGTGATTTCCCTATATCACTTCAGGCAAATGCCGGGACGGTTCCTTTGAAAGGGCACGGCCGATTTCCTTCCCCATCCTTCCCTAACCCGAGCTTGTGCTTCGTCTCTAATGACCTCGTTGTCGCTGGGACGTTAAACACTAATCTCCTCCTCCTCCTGTAGGGGACATTGAATGTAGAATAAAGGAGTAAGTGGAGGCAGAAGTATGAGGCGGAGTGGCTAATGCTCTTCTACCCTCCTTCTAACACAGAAAGTATTCCCTTTAGTGAACTCTTTAAAAGCATGGACCACAATGAACTGACGTATAATATTCCACAGCTCAGAAAAGATGTACAAATTGGTGCACTAGACGTGTTAACAGGGTGCATAGACGTACTTCACTGTATTATATTGATAAAGTGAGTCAATGTTTCCAGGTTTGGCTGTAACGAGGGGCATTCGATAAGTGATGCAACACTTCTTTCTCTGAGAGCAGGTTTGTTCTGTTGACGTCATATTATTTCCCATTCTTTTGGCTACAAAACCCAGTTTTTCAACATAATCTCCGTTCAACGCGACGGCCTCACGCCACCTTACTGGGAGGGACTGTATGTCCACATGCTACCACTCTACTGGTCGACGTCGGAGCCAGCGTCTTGCTGCATCAGCAACCCACCCACCGTCCACCTACTGCTTCCCACAGAGTGCATCCTTCATACAGATGAAGATCGGAAGGGGCGAAATCTGGGCTATACTGATAAGAACAGTCCATTGATGTTTTGTGAGAGTCTCTCGGGTGCACAGACTTGAGTGATGCCTTGCGTTGTCATGGAAAAGAAGCACGCAGGTCATTAGCGTTTTTGTGGCGACGAACTCGCTGAAGTCTTCCTTCAGTTGCCTGAGGGTAACATACTACGCTTCATAACTGATCCTTGCACCATAAGGAATGACATCAAACAGAATAACCCCTCCACAGTCCCAGAAGATCGTCGCCATGATGTTACCTGCTGAGGGTGCTACTTCTTCGGAGGGGAGGTGTTTTGTTTCCGGTTCGAAGTCATGACACCATGTTGCATCGTCTGTGACGATGTTCGACATAAAATTGTCACGATCAGCGTCGTAACGCGCAAAATTTCCGCATAGATGGTCCTTTGCTGCTCTTTATTGTCTTCTTTTAGGTGGCGAGGAATGCAGCGGGCACACATCTGCGACTACAACTGGTGGACGAGTTTGTCAGCACTACCAACAGAGACGTCCAGTTGTGCAGTGAGATGTTTGATAATGATCCGTCGACCACCTCGAATGAGAGTGTCCACACGTTCCAACATTGTAGAAGTCACAGCTGTGGGCAGTCGGCCGGCACGCGGAACATCGGACATGTTTGCGCGACCCTATTGCGATGATGATAGACGCCTCGACCAACAACTCACTGTTCTTTTGTTCACTGCTAGGTTTCCGTAGACATTCTGCAAGAGCCTGTGAATATCTGGGGCGCTACGGTTTTCCGCCAAAAGAAACTCAATGACAGCCCTCTGTTTGGAACGTAAGTCCATGACAGAAACCGTTTCGGAAGCTACGTATAGCACTGCCACCTATCAAAATTTCATGAAACTATAGGGACTGAAGTGAAAATATTCCACGATGTCCCACAACGAATTCCGAATTTTTGCAACCGAAATTGTGTTGCATTACTTTCTAAAAATTCCCGCTTACTAATTGTTTTCAGTTGTCGCTCAAATATAACGCAGATCATCACTTTTGGGCCCTGAAAGTTCGCAGTTATGATTGCCCAGAATGCCACGTAGAATTTATACCCTACGAAAGAAAGTTTAAGCTTTCACTAAACAATACGGAATTTCCGTGGGGATCATTCACGAAAGATCATGAACTTTTATCGATAATTCATATTCTTCAAACAATCACTCTTACTCAACTTCAACGAAAATAATTAGAGCTCTGGGCTACGTGACCTCTTGTCACAAGAGCTGACGACAGAATCCTCCCGACTCTTTGCGAATTTCCTCTCTTAGTAGGAAAGAATGCAACAGATCCCTTCTCTGATTTGTCGAATAACACAGTACCTTGATATTCCAACCACCTTACCCGGTACGCTCCCTCTCTAAACCAATCGCCGTTCGGAAGTCAGTTTGGATAAAATTACATAAAAACATATTCCCAAAAGAAAGCCATCTTTTACTGTCTGAAAATTTGAAGTTAGTTTCATATTTATAGAATCCCGAAAACTGGCTGCTTTCTAATTAGCATTTTTCTTCATGAACGTAACTCACGCCAAGGCTGCACAATCAGATCACCACATTCACTCACACTTAGTTATTTACAGTTTCAACGACTCCTGCCTCACATACATGCCGAACCCATACCCTCATTCTTTCAAACAGCATGATAGAGAAAACAGCAATACCAAATACATGTAAAAAGACTACTTTTTAAACTGAGAACATTATGTAAATTATGCTATTAAACAAAATATTGTTTAATTAACTATTTTGGTTCCTCATTATTAAGCTGAAATCATCATCTGACGCACTTACAAAACATATCGAAGTTTCTGAAAGTCGAATGTAAAGGGAAGATATAAATTTCAGTTTTTCAGGGAATTTTAAATATTTCTAAAATTACTTTCACTCATAAAACAGTTATATAATGTTATTTTCAAAATTTGAAATTGATTGGTGAAAGGCAAATATCTATATTAATTCCCAGACTGGTGTATAATTTAGACGATCTGCAAAGCATACACGTGGGACTACGTCTTCATGAGCAAGTGAGCCCAGTACGATGGATGGGGAACGCGTTCAGCAGGGCATCACAGCCACTGAGAAGTTTTTTTTTTATCTATAGGCTACGTAGTCGTGCATATTCAATTACCTCAGTACTAATGTCAATTAAGGCGATACGAAAGTAAGGACAAGATAGTACTCAGTCCCCGAGTGAAGAAAATCTCCAACGGGTCGGAATTTGAACACCTCATCACTTAGCAATCAGCCGTGCTGACAGTACAGCTACCGAGGCCCATCATTGAAACGTATCTTAGGGCTTCCTAATCATCATTGCACATCGCTACGCCACAAATGAGTTACAAGATGAAAAGTTGTAGGCTGGTCCATCTTAAATTATAGACTGCAGCGACACTGAATCTGTAAGGCAAAAAAAAAAAACCTTGGCGAAGGTGGTGACAGACTGTGGAACGGCGTCGTAGGCGACGACTGCCTTGCGAAGGTTGTGACTGGAGGCGAACGCGATGACTGGCAGTGGAGACTGACTGCGAAAGCGATGACTGCCAATGACGCCACGATGACTGGCGGCGAAGACGATGTCTGGTGGCGATGACTGTTGAAGATATCAACGGGCGGGCGAAGAAAGTTTTTCCTATCGAAATTTCAGCCTTGATAGTTCCCTAAGCTGTTGGTTCGTTGGTTGATTTGGTGGAAGGGACCAAACAGTGACGTCATCGGTCGCATCGCGTTAGGGAAAGATGGGGGAGGAAATCGACTGTGCCCTTTCAAAGGAACCACATCCGCATTTGCCTGAAGCGATTTAGGGAACTCACAGAAAACCTAAATCAGGATGGCCGGACGCAGGTTTGAAACGTCGTCCTTCCGAATGCGAGTTCAGTGTGTTACGCAGTTGTTTTCCCAATGGAAAGAGGAGTCTCAACCATTAGATGACCGACGAAACAATACCAAGCATAGGCTTATATGCTCCTTGCTTCATTCTAAATTCTGAGACAAGATGTAGTTTCAGTATTGCCTCGTGTGTTCTTATATTTCTCCAGAACCCAGCTCCTACTATTTTCTCCATTCTTCGATAAACAATTCGTATTAGTGTTTTCCAGCCATGACTTGTGAAACAGATAGGTTTACAGCACTGATTGTGTAGTATTCAAACCTGTCAGCACCAGCCTTGTTTGGAATTGTATTTACTACATTCTTCTTGAAGTCTGAGTGTTTTCTTGTACGTCAGGTGGTTCAGCTTGCCAACGCCAGTCTCTCCCAAGGCTGGCAATAATTCTGATGGAATGTCCTGTACTCCAGGTGCCTTGTTTCCACTTAGGTTCTCAGTACTCTGTCAAATTTTTCTTGGAGTGTCAGATCTCCTATCTCATCGTCAGCTGCTTCCGCTTCTGTTAGTGTAATATTGTCTTCAAGTTTCTTTCTCTTATATAGACCCACTTACATTCCTTCCTCCTTTCAGCTATGACTACCTTTCTAGTAATGCCTTATCGTCTGATCTCTTGATATTCATATAGCTGAAGCTCTTTTCTCCAAAGGTCTCTTTAATTTTCCTATAGGGTGCGTCTATCTTTCCCCAAGGCATGCGTGTTTCTGTAGCCTTACATTTGTCCGCTAGCCATTCCTGCCTAGCCACTGTGCACTTTCTATTAGTTTAATTTTTTAGACGTCTGTATTCCCTTTCCCCTTATACATTTGCTGCATTCTTACATTTTCTCCTTACATCAGTTAAATTCAATATTTCCTGTGATATCCAAGGATTTCTTCTAGGCCTTGTTCTGTTTACCTATGTAAGCCTCTGCTACCTTGTTTCTGCTCTCAAAGCTACCAATTCGCCCCGTGTTGTGTTCCTTTCCCGTGTTTCAGTCACTTTTTGCCTAATGCTCTCTCTGAAACTCTCAACCTCTGGTTCCCTCAATTTCTCTACGACCCACCTCATTAAATTCTCTTCTTGCAAAAGTTTTAATCTGCGAATTATAACCAATAAATTATAGTCAGAGTCCTCTTTAGCCATTGATATAAGAGTCTTACAGTTTAAAATCTTATTTCTAAATCTCGTTTTTATCATTACATATTCAATCTAGAAATTTCTAGTGTCCCCAGGTCTCTTCCATCTGTATAGTCTTCTTTCACAGTTCTTAAACTAAGTTTTTAGCGGTGATAACTTACACCCTGTGCAAAATTCTACCAGGAGGCTTCCTCTTTCATTCCTTTTCCGCAGTCCCCGTTCTCCTACAATTTCCCTTCTCCTGCTTTTCTTGCTATCGAATCCCAGTTATCACCACAATTAAATTTTCGTCTCCAATAACTACCTGAATATTTCTTTCATCTCCTCACACATTTTTTTCAGTGCCTTAATCTTCTGCGGAGCTAGTTGGTCTATAAATGTGTGCTTCTGTGGTATGTACTGGCTTCGTGTCTATCTTGAATACGCTATCAGAAATCAGTCAAATTAAATGTATGTTGATCGTTTCTAGAATAACAGTATAAAGTAGGTTAACTTTGCAAATCCTTGCATTTATTTCCATCCTGTGGAACTAATATACCAACTGCCTATTTCGCGTGAGAAGTATGGGAAGATGTAATTTTACCTGATACTTGTAGATCAGTGACTTGTACCAGAAAACAAATCCAAAAGTATGTGTTTCAAATTCTGGTGGGTTTTTACTTGTTACTTGCCACTTCTTTCACCTATTGCAATGTTTGCTGATGAGGAAAACGCCAACATGGACAGCATACAGTGGTCCATATTACATGTAGATACCCTATACAGTTTGTTGAGTAAGAGCGTGGTCGGTATTACACACAGGTGGTAAAAGATATCACTTTATTTCTTTCATAGCCCAACAGATGGAACCTATGTGCTTCATGCAATGTCCGTAGACTATTAGGTAAGTTTGAATTCTTGACCGAGATACTCAAGAAGAGCCATGAGTGTAGCTTAAGTGCCGCGTTTACCAAAGACGTTTGATGCCGACTGCTAAACGTTGGGTCATCGACAAAAATGAAGACTGGGTACACCAATGATCGGAAGCACCGCACCAGCCTTTGCAGTGACTGGTAAAAGGAGAAAGGTGTGCAGATACTTTATTGGCCCTCACAGTCTTCTGACACAAATCCTATCGAAAATTTACGTCTTACATCAAAAATAAGTTGCAAGGAACAAAGATCTTCACTGTGAAACAGGTGTCGACGCAAATTCGACGCATCTGGAGGTCTCATCCGCGGAAAACTGGGTTCAAAGTATGTCTCGAAAGTGCCAAGTAATTATCGACGCTGCTGGTGACTGGACGTATTATTAATCGTAACTACATGTTTCTTTTGTTCATATATGATGTTTGTATATGATTTAGTTTGTTGTCAAACACGTTTTTCTACTGATACAAATGACGTCTTACGTAACAGACTGTAAGCGATGGGTAAATCAGTTCAGAGATCAGAGGATGACTCAGTAGACCCATGACAGATATCTACATCTATATATATGTGTGATCCGCTAGACACCTTGCAGTGTGTGGCGGAGGTACTTTGTGTACCTCTGTCACTTCACCCCCTTTCTTTGTCCAGCAGCGAAAGTCTCGCGGGGAGAACGACTGCCGGTGACCCTCTGTATGGGCTCCAATATCTCTAATTTTATCTTCATGGTCTTTTCGCGATATGTGTACGCTGGAAGAGATATATAGTCTTTGGTTTTTTGGCGTCCGTTCGACGACCCTTCCTGAAAACGGGAATGACCTGTACTTTTTTCCACTCATCACAAACACTTCTCTTCTCGAGAAATCTCCGGTACACAGTTGCTAGAAGAGGAGCAAGTACTTTTGCGTACTCTGTGCAGAATAGTACTGGTGTCACGTCAGACGCAGTGGCCTTTCCTCTGTCGAGCGATTTCAATTTCTTTTCTATTCCAAGGTCACTTATTCTGATATCAGCCAATGTGTCGTTTGCACGACGATTTAAAGGAGGTACTACAGTGCGATCTTCCTCTGTGAAGCAATTTTAGAAAAAGACTTTTAATATTTCTGCCATTTCTGCGTCATCCTCCATTTCAGTGCCATTATTGTCACAGAGTAGACAGAAGGCTGATTTAACGTAAGGACAAAACTTCTTCGGATTTTCTGTCGAGTCGGTAGAGCAAATTCTACTATAGAATTAGCTGAACGTTTCACGCATGGCGTTCCTACCTTAACTTCGGCACTGTTTTGTTTTGGCTCTGAGCACTATGGGACTTAACTGCTGAGGTCATCGGTCCCCTAGAACCCTAGAACTAAGAACTACTTAAACCTAAGGACATCACACACATCCATGCCCGAGGCAGGATTCGAACCTGCGACCGTAGCGGTCGCGCGGTTCCAGACTGTAGCGCCTAGAACCACTCGGCCACTCCGGCTGGCTGTTTTGTTTTGGTTTGCCTGTGAGTCTTTGACTACGTTCAGTATTGCAGTGAAGTTCTCTTTAATTTCGAAGTAACTTTCTAACACGGCTGTTGAACCATGACGTGTACTGGTGTCACGTCAGACGCAGTGGCCTTTTCTCTGTCGAGCGATTTCAATTTCTTTTCTATTCCAAGGTCACTTGTTCTGATATCTACATCTAAAGCTTATTGTACAATGCTCGTGATCTTTGTCCATTGACAGTCAACATTGTTAATAATGGAGGTGAAATTTTAATGCTCACCGCTCAGATAATCTTTCGCTTTTACTAAGAAGTAAGACTTTCCTACCTTTCTTTGTATTCCTGTCGACAACCTCACTCAGTGATGCTGTAACGGCCTTACGATCACTGGTTCCCTTTTCTTCACTGACTGTGTTGAAAATTTCGAGCCTGTTGGTTACTGTGTGGTCTAATATGTTATTTTCACGAGTCGGTTCTCCAATCAGCTGCTCAAAGTAATTTTCAGATAAGGCAGCTAGAACAATTTCACGTGAGTCTCTTTCCCTACTACCCATTCTAATCACTTGAGTGTCCTAGTCTGTAGCTAGTGAGTTGTAATCTCCTCTTAATACTGCAACATGGCCAGGAAATTTGCTCGAAATATTCGCCAAGTTTCCCCTCAACTGTTCCGCCACTACTGTCAGTGACGCAGAGGGTCTATAAAAGCATCCGATAACACTGTTTGATCCACCTTTTACACTTGCCTTCATCCAGATTATTTCGTATTCGGAATTGGTACTAGTCCTACTAGATATAATCCATGGTTTTTAGAAATATCGCAGAATTTTGCATTTTCACCGTTTCCGTTTAAAAAATATCGTCAATTTCATAGCAACATTCTATTAATATTGGTAACACAGTTATATTTCCGGACACTTCTGAACGATTTTTTTTTATTTTTTATTTTTTTATTTTTTTTTTAGTCTTCAGACTGGACTGATGCGGTCCGCTACGAAATCCTCTACTGTGTCAACCTCTTCATCTCGGAGAAGCACTTGCAACCTACTTCCTCAATTATTTGCAGGATGTTTTCCAATATTCCAATCTCTGTCTTTCTCCACAATTTTTATCCTACACAGCTCCATCTAGTAAAATGGAATTTGTTCCCGGTGTCTTAACTGATATCCTACCATCCTGTCCCTTCTTCTTGTCAGTCTTTTCTACAGGGTGTTACAAAAAGGTACGGCCAAACTTTCAGGAAACATTCCTCACACACAATGAAAGAAAATATGTTAATGTGAACATGCGTCTGGAAACGCTTACTTTCCATGTTAGAGCTCATTTTATTACTTCTCTTCAAATCACATGAAGCCTCATCCATAAAGAGAACATTTGCAGTGAAATGAGGATTGACACATTGTTGGATGAACCATTCGCAGAAGTGTACCCGTGGAGGCCAATCAGCTGCTGACTGCCTGCACACTCTGTACATGGTACGGAAACAACTGGTTCTCCCGTAGCACTCTCCATACAGTGACGTGGTCAACGTTACCTTGTACTGCAGCAACTTCTCTGACGCTGACATTAGGGTTATCGTCAACTGCACGAAGAATTGCCTCGTCCATTGCAGGTGTCCTCGTCTTTCTAGGTCTTCGCCAGTCGCGGGTCATAGGCTGGAACGTTCCGTGCTCCCTAAGACGCCGATCAATTGCTTCGAACGTCTTCCTGTCGGGATACCTTCGTTCTGGAAATCTGTCTCGATACAAACGTACCACGCCACGGCTATTGCCCCGTGCTAATCCATACATCAAATGGGCATCTTCCAACTCCGCATTTGTAAACACATAAATTAAGCGTTTCCGGACACATGTCCACATAACATCTTTTCTTTATTTGTGTGTGAGGAATGTTTCCTGAAAGTTTGGTCGTGTTGTTGTTGTTGTTGTTGTGGTCTTCAGTCCTGAGACTGGTTTGATGCAGCTCTCCATGCTACTCTATCCTGTGCAAGCTTTTTCATCTCCCAGTACCTACTGCAACCTACATCCTTCTGAATCTGCTTAGTGTATTCATCTCTTGGTCTCCCTCTACGATTTTTACCCTCCACGCTGCCCTCCAATACTAAATTGGTGATCCCTTGATGCCTCAGAACATGTCCTACCAACCGATCCCTTCTTCTGGTCAAGTTGTGCCACAAACTTCTCTTCTCCCCAATCCTATTCAATACTTCCTCATTAGTTATGTGATCTACCCATCTAATCTTCAGCATTCTTCTGTAGCACCACATTTCGAAAGCTTCTATTCTCTTCTTGTCCAAACTATTTATCGTCCATGTTTCACTTCCATACATGGCTACACTCCATACGAATACTTTCAGAAATGACTTCCTGACACTTAAATCTATACTGGATGTTAACAAATTTCTCTTCTTCAGAAACGCTTTCCTTGCCATTGCCAGCCTACATTTTATATCCTCTCTACTTCGACCATCATCAGTTATTTTGCTCCCCAAATAGCAAAACTCCTTTACTACTTTAAGTGCCTCATTTCCTAATCTAATTCCCTCAGCATCACCCGACTTAATTAGACTACATTCCATTATCCTTGTTTTGCTTTTGTTGATGTTCATCTTATATCCTCCTTTCAAGACACTGTCCATTCCATTCAACTGCTCTTCCAAGTCCTTTGCTGTCTCTGACAGAATTACAATGTCATCGGCGAACCTCAAAGTTTTTATTTCTTCTCCATGAATTTTAATACGTACTCCGAATTTTTCTTTTGTTTCCTTTACTGCTTGCTCAATATACAGATTGAACAACATCGGGGAGAGGCTACAACCCTGTCTTACTCCCTTCCCAACCACTGCTTCCCTTTCATGTCCCTCGACTCTTATAACTGCCATCTGGTTTCTGTACAAATTGTAAATAGCCTTTCGCTCCCTGTATTTTACCCCTGACACCTTTAGAATTTGAAAGAGAGTATTCCAGTCAACATTGTCAAAAGCTTTCTCTAAGTCTACAAATGCTAGAAACGTAGGTTTGCCTTTCCTTAATCTTTCTTCTAAGATAAGTCGTAAGGTCAGTATTGCCTCACGTGTTCCAGTGTTTCTACGGAATCCAAACTGAAGTTTGGTCGTACCTTTTTGTAACACCCTATATATATTCCGTTCCCCACCGATTCTGCGGAGAACCTCGCCATTCCTTACTTAATTGCCCACCCAGCCCTCAACATTCTTCTGCAGCACCGCATCTCAAGTACTTCTATTCTCTTCCGTTGTGGTTTTCCCACAGACCGCTTCTCACTACCATACAATACTGTGTTCAAAACGTTCATTCTCAGAAACATTTCCCTCTAATTAAGAACTTGTAGACTTCTCTTGGCCAAGAATGACCTTGTTGCCAGTGCTACTCTGCTTTTTATATCCTCCTATCTCCGTCAATCGTGAGTTATTTTGCTGCCTAGGTAGCAGAATTCCTAAACTTCATCTATTTCGTCATCACCGATTGTGATGTTAAGTCTCTGCGTGTTCTCAATTCTGCTACTTCTCATTACTTTCGCCTTTCTCCGATTTACTCTCAACCCATATTCTGTGCTCATTGGACTGTTCATTCCGTTCAACAGGACCAATAATTCTTCTTCACTTTCGCTGACGACAGCAATGTCATCAGAGAATCTTCACATTTATATCCATCGAGCTTGAATTCTAATTCCACTCCTTAACCTTTCTTTTATTTCCATCATTGCTTATTCGATGTACAGACTGAACAGTAGGGGCGAAAGACTACATCCTTGTCTTACACCCGTTTTAATCTACTCTTATTATTCCCTCTTGGTTCTTGTACATGTTGTGTATTACCCGTCTTCCCCTATATCTTACCAATATTTTTCTCAGAATTTGGAACATCTTGCGCTATTTTACATTGTCAAATCCTGTGAAAGTGGCTTGATTTTTCTTTAGTCTTGCTTCTATTATCAACTACAATGTCAGAATTGCCTCTCTGGCGGCTGTGCCTTTCCTAATGCCAAACTGATCATCATTTAACACATCCTCTGTATATTATTCTTCTCCTGTACATTATTCTTGTCAGCAACTTCAATGCAGTCTTCGGAATTATATGGATGATGTTTTTCCGACCGTCGGATGGAATATCGACACAATCATACATTCTACACACCAACGCGAATAGTCGTTTCATTACCACTTCTCCCAAGGATTTTAGAAATTCTAACGGAATTTTATCTATCCCCACTGCCTTACTTGTTTTAAGTCTTCCAGAGCTCTTTCATATTCTGATTCTAATACTGGACCCCTGTCTCTTCTATATCAACTCCTGTTTCTTCTTCTATCACGTCATCAGACAAGTCCTCCCCCCCCCCCCCCCCCATAGAGGCCTTCAGTGTACTCTTTCGCCGGCCGGTGTGGCTGTGCGGTTCTAGGCGCTTCAGTCTGGAACCGCGAGACCGCTACGGTCGCAGGTTCGAATCCAGCCTCGGGCATGGATGTGTGTGATGTCCTTAAGTTAGTTAGGTTTAAGTAGTTCTAAGTTCTAGGGAACTGATGAACGCAGATGTTAAGTCCCATAGTGCTCAGAGCCATTTGAACCATTTTTCTGTACTCTTTCTGCGAATCTGCTCTCACCTCTGCATTTATCAGGGGAATTCTCATTGCTTTATTAACGTTGCCGCACTTACTTTTAGTTTCTGCGAACGTTGTTTCGACTTTCAGTCCTCCCGACAATTATTTCCATTTCAGTTTCTTCACAATTTTCATGCACCCAATTCGTCTTAGCTTCTCAGGACTTTCTCTTTATCCCGTTCCAAAGCGATTTGTATTGCTGAATTCCTGAATTCCATTGGAAATTTTTGTACTTCCTTCTTTCATTAATCAACTGAAGTACTTCTTTTTTTAGCCACAGTTTTTTCGCAGTTACCGTCGTTGTATTTAAGTTTTACTTTCCAACTTGTGTGATTGCCCTTTTTTTAGAGATGTACATTCCTCTTCATCTAAACTGGCTAATGGGCTATTCATTATCGTAGGATCTGTAGCCTTTAAGAGCTTCAAGCGTACTTCGTTCCTTAGTACGTCCATATTCCACTTCTTTGCGTATTAATTCTTCCTGAGTAGTCTCTTAAATTTCAGCTTCCTCTTCACCAGTAATAAATTTTGATCTAAGTCTATATCTGCTCTTGGGCAGGCCTTTCAATTCAATACCTGATTTCGGAATCCTCTGTCTGACCTTGATATAATCTAAATGAAATCTTCTCGTATCTCGCGACGCTTTCCAAGCGTAGCTCTTCCTCTTGTGATCCTTGAACTATTACTAGCTGAAATACATTGCAAACTCAATTAATCTTTTTCTTCTCTCCTTCCTAGTACCAAGCCCATATTCTCCCGTAACCCTTTCTTGCACTCCTTTCCCTACAACGGCATTTCATCCTCTCATGACTCTAAATCGCTTCAGGCAAATGCCGCTAACGTTCCTTTGAAAGTGCACGGCCGACGTCCTTCCCCATCCTTACCTAAACCGATGAGACCGATGACTTCGCTGTTTGGTCCCCTCCCCCCCAAAGCAACCAAACAACCAACCAACCCCTATGACTATTAGATTTTCATCTCCCTCTACGTATTGAATTAACTGTTCAATATCCTCGTATACTTTCTCTATCTCTTCAACTTCGGCTTGCTACGTCTGTATGTTTACCTGAACTACCGTCACCGGAGTTGGTTTGCTGTCGAATCTGATGAGGAGCACACTAGCACTGAACTGTTCAGTCACTCTCGGCTCTACCTTCCTATTCATAACGAATCCTACTTCGTTATAACATTTTCTGCCGCTGTTGATGTTACCCTGCACTCATGTGACCGAAAATCCTTGTCTTCCTTCCTTTTTATTTCATTGATTCCACTATATCTCGACTGAGCCTTAGCATTTCCCTTTTCAGATTTTCTAGCCTCCCTTTCATGTTCAGTTTCTGACATTTCCCCCCCCCCCCCCTCCCTCCCCGACTCGCAGAACGTTATCCTTTCCTTGGTTATTCAATCTTTCTCTGATGGTCACTTTCCCCTTGGTAGTAGCCGCCCGGAGATAAGAATGATGGACTATTCCGGAATCTTTTGTCAATGGTGAGATCATCATGACCCGTTTCAATTACAGGCCACATGTTTCGCGCCACTTGCATAAGAGGCGCTAGCAGGGCCACGATGAGGAAAAACATCACATTTGCTTTAAATGCATGCTGCAACGTTCGTGAGCTTAGTTACCTTTGAGATTGGACGTGGTGAAATGATGTTAGTCAAGAATGCCTCTAAGGCGACAGAGATGCCATTATCAACACCTCACTGAGTGTGAACGAGGTCACGTAATAGGGCTGGTTGTTCCTTCTACAGTAATTCAGAAAGGCTTGGCAGGAATGTACGTAGCCACTGTAGATGACTGCTGGCAGTGGTGGTCACGAGAATGTACGGTCACAAGAAGACTGGGCTCTGAGCCGCCACGTGCCACTACCGAGAAGAAAGACCATCGTCTTCGATGAGTGGCTCTGGCACATCATACTGCACCTACAGCAGCAATTGGAGCAGCAGTTGGCATCCCAGTGACACAACAAACTGTAACAAATCGGGTATTTCAAGGATAGCTCGGAGTCAGACGTCCTTTAGCGTTCCACTGACCTCAAACCACCGCCACTTGCGACTTCAGTGGTGTCAAGCGAGAGCTATTGGAGGTCTGTGTGTTTTCTGATGAAAGTTGGTTCTGTCTCGGTGCCAGTGATAGCCACTTGTTGGTTAGCAGGAGCCCAGTTGAATACCTGCAACCAATCTGTCTGCATGCTAGACGCACTGGAACTATGCCAGGAGTTACGGTGTGACGTGTGATGTCAGCATTTCACCCTCGATGTTATCCCACGTATGTCAGTCTGGCGATCCAACCTGTTGTATTGCCATTCATAAAAAGAATTCTATGGGATATTTTCCAACAGGATAATGCTTGCCACATACCGTTATTGCAACTCAACATGCTCTACAGAGTATCGACATGTAGCCTTGACCTGCTCGATCACCAAATCTCTGGTGTCAGGCTGTGTGGAAGTTGAATGCCAGCCGAAGCAAATGGATCTCGATGGACGATACAGGGCAGTAGTGTCGATGCAGCGCTGCACTCGACTAGTGCACCCTCTCGCCACGTGAATACATCGGTCAGTAGTGTCCCTCACGAGCACCGTAAACGCTGCCACCCCTCGATTTCTCATTCAGTCATGCACTTCATCTGATAGCGATCGTTACTACCTTCAACGTACTGATGTCTACTCGTCGAGGACTTCAAAATGGTGTTGGTCTTCCTTTTTAGTCTCTGTTTGGATTTTGCCTCATTCTTGACCAGATGGCAGTGTTGTTTGGAAGGCTCCATACTGTGGGTTGGAGTCACACACCTTCCAAATCGGAAGATTCTGCCGCCTGGGTTACTCTCAGGGCGAGGTCTGGAAGAGGCCCCTCGTCTCCATCTACTGCTGCCGTCTGCTGCTGCTGCCGACCGTCCCCGCCCAGTGCTCGCCACTGCCGCCCAGTGCTCGCCGCAGCCGCTGTCACCACTGCCGCTACCGCTGCCGCCGCTCCGCGTCTTTGTTCTCTTTCCCCACTTCAGAAACACCTGTCGCCGCAAGACAGCACATTCCAGCATGGACACCCCCACTATCACCATCATAAACACCTTCACTTCCCCTGCAACCACAGTTAATTCCTGGAGTGCTTTCTTTGGCCTCACTGTCTACTCCACCTCCCCACCTCACACTCTCCTCCCCCACTCCCCACTCGCCCTGCTGTGATGGCTCCTGCTTTCCCCACCAGAGCCACTGCCCGCTGTATAGAGTGTCCAAACTCGGTTCAAAGTGCCTCTGCCTCACACAAGGGGCCTGCCTCCCACTGCCTCCCAATCCAATCAGTCCCTCACCCCTCCTCCCAGGCCACACCCACCAAAAAACCCGCGAAGCACCCAAGTGGTGACCTCGCCTCCACCCCCTCCTCCAAAAAACCACTGCCTGCCCCTCTTCCTTCCGCTCCCCTCATGGACACCACCCCTCTTCCCACACCCTCAGCCTCTGCCCTGTATATCTTCATCCTTGCCAACCCTGATCCTTCATTCCTGGATGCCCACACCATCACCCTCAAAATCTCTTAGTACATCCACAGTGGCCCCGTTACCCAACTTACCCTGCAGAGACTCTGTCCTCATCAAATCCCCCTCTCCCTCTGTCCACACTGATCTGCTCCGGAAACTTCCCCACATCACCTTTGACCCACATGTGTCCCTCACACTTTTCCTTACCTCCTGCTCTCCCTGTCAACCCCAACCCTCTCATCGTCTGCCACCCCTCACCGCCATGATCACAAAACTCAGCCCTGTGGTCATGGAGGTGGAGGTGTTGGCGGAACTGAATACCCACCCCATCCTGGAGATCTGCTTGGCATGATGTATCTACAACAAATCCAGCCCTACCTTCCCAATGCATGTGTTTATAGAGTCCACGTCCTCCATAGATCACCTCATCCCATAGGGAGCCCTGATTTTTAACTCTCGCCATCCTGTTGATCTCTCCCATTCCCACCCTCAATCCTATCACTGCCAACACTGTCTCCTCTACAACGACCACGTCACCTAAATCTTCAAGAACCTCCCCCACATGACCCCACTGTAAAGCCTCCCAAATCCTCAAACAGTGTCCTAGCCATGCCTCTACTCCTTCTTGCAATACCTGCAATGAACCCCACCCCATCTACTCCTCCAAATGCAAAGTCAAACCTCCTCCCACCAACCTCGAGCCCACTAACACCATTCGCCCCATTGACCAGCCCATCCACTCTAATACTTCCTTGTGCCCTCTCCCATAGCCGAAGACATCATCTGGTTCCTGACCATTGTCCTCCTGACTATCCACCCCTTCCAATGCCCCCACACCCTCCAGCAGATCTCCCTTGCCACCCACTCAATTTTCCATTTGAATACCTATGCCACATACTCCCACAACCAGCCCCATTTCACCTTCACTCACCTCAACACCCTCTTTTAAGCCTCTCTCTCCTCCTCCCTCTGTTCTGTCCCCACCTCCCACCTCCTGGTGCATCAACAGTATCATCTCCTACACCTAAGCATTTGCTTCCTCCCTGCCAACAGATATCTCTTTTTTCCGTCAGTGTATGAGCAATACCGAATGTAGCACTTTCATTTTGCAAAGATTTAAATCAACATGGCGTGCGGTCACCTTTCAACGCAAACTTGAACCTACGCTAATCTATGTATCATGCTGTCATCCCAGACTTCATTCCCCAATAGTAAAACTAATGTTGAGTAAATACTGAAATAAACATTCTCACTAGGGAAGGCTTCAGATACGGTTGATAATTGGGAGCTCGCTTGTGTGCATCCCAAAGTGAGAGATTCTAAGATTTTTGACTCAACATCCTCCCCCCCCCCCCCCCATTTTTGAGAAAACCACCCTGTAAAGGTTATGATACGTGTTCGACTCCAAATTGACAGGCTATATAGATAACTGAAAACTGAGTCTTTTTCGTCGTCATATATGGGGACTGCAAACGCCAGTTTCGCTACAAATCTAGAAAGGAAACTATTACGACTGTCGCTGATGTACCCGTGAGAAAAACACTGCTCTGCAAAAGAGCTCCCTGGTTTTGCGACCAAGGCATATGGCTGGGAAGATGAGAAGAGGTGTTTTATTTCCAAATGTGTTCTACAAGGTAACCAAAAAGGAATAACAACAATGTAGGCAAAAAAATTTCTCGATACTTGTTTAGCGCAGAATCTAAGTTTTATTTCATGTTACCATATATTCGCTCATTAATTGACTCTGCTACATGTCCCCACTTCCCTTCGAACAACTACATCGATGGTACTTGTCCTATAAACTTTCGAAGCAAATGTACTGGCGGCAACTATTACATCTAACGAACGCAGTTCTCGTGCAGTTACATCGTTCCTTCCAATGTTTGGGCGTAAAATGGTTTACGTTAAAAAACATTTCTTTTTCGGAAATCAGTATGAGTGTATATCATGCATACCACAAAATCGCCAGAAAAGTCGGTGCTGAAAGTTGATCAATAATTATGCTGTGGATCGTCGTTTTGTCCTCGCGGTTGTATAATTCTTGCTGGGAATCCATAAGCACATTGTATTTTGAAACCATCAAATAAAGGTCTGTATCGCACCTCGCTGTAATTTAGCATCGCGCGCTCGGCTGTCTGTGGTCCCTCGTGACGAATCCGCAACTGTTCTCATATAACGAAGATTAAATTCCAAGTCCTTTTGAGATATTTATTTAATTATTTTGTTGTTATTCAGTATGGATAGCCGTTTTATGTCTCCCATTCCTTCTAGTTGCGATACGCAATAAAATACAACTAAAAAATCTGCAGAATGTATTTGAAAATCGAGCACATGTTCGCTGCTCCCCAGCGAGATACCTTGGTTCTTTCGTCAGCGGCGCTTTCGTTGAAAAGCATTTACCTTATGGGAACATAATCAGCAGCTGTAACAGTTTATCCTCGATTTTTAGGAAAATATGCTGAAAGTGTCCTCTACTAATTTATTTTCGTTTGATTTGATTTTGAACTGGCTTGGTTATAACTTTGCTGTTGTTAAGGTTTGGGTGACCTTGTGCATTACCAACTGCGATAGAAACCAAATATATCTGCATGCGAGAATATAATGAACTGGCTCTGTTTCATAATGTTTTATAAACGTGCAAACTGATTAAAGCCTGAACTTTACTATTAATCTCTTCAATTAAACAAAGTGGTCCCTGTGCGTTAATGAGATCTGCCTAATAATGCTGTGTATGAAATGGTCCCTGTACGTTGATAATTTTCGTAGCAAACTGATTCTGAAGTGAAAATATTTTAACTCGTAACGTATTTGCTTACGAACACGGTGCCTGCTGCTCTCTGTGCGCCAGGTGCAAATTTCTAACTACAGTTGCTGAGAGCTTGGTGCAATGCTCCAGTCGACAACTGAACTATTTTATACCCATCACTGAGGGAGGCACGCTTTAAATGAAGTTAGCTTGGATCGAGGATGTGGACAATACTCCTAGGTGAAATATCTCTTTAACAATCTGTTTTTAAATTATTTAATACATTACTAGTTGTACGAAATTCATGTCACAACACTCATTAACGTTGACAAAGGGAAACACTTTTACTAAACTCTTCCTCTCACAAATGTTAGACAAATCATTTACAAACAAGGAAAATACCTTATAGTAAAAATTACTCAGACTTTGATGAAAAATCTAAACTTCCCTGATAGGTCTGTCTCAGTCTACAATGATTCTAACTACTAGCGACCGCAGTACCGCTAAATATAAATATTATCTTCATTCCTCTTCATACTCGTTTCGTGCTAAATCAATAACCAAATCCTTCTCGTCTGTTTCGCAATATTCAAACACAAATCATTTCACCTCTTCCAATTTGCTGGTGGTACCACCTTCCTGGCACTTTATCTTACCTGTCAGTGGTCACAACATACCCTTCAAGCCCACCTTGACCACTTCACAACCTGCTGCAACCAGTGGCTTCCTTGCATCAACCCTTCCAAGAGCCAGGCAATCAGCATAGGTGGTACCACCCACTCCTTCTGCCTCCACGACTTTTACCTCACCATTTATGGTCATCCTATCCACCTCACTCCTACCCTGGAATATCTTGGCCTCACCTTCAACTGTCACCTCACCTGGACTCCCCATCTCCTTATGATCCAACACAAAGCCCACAATCGACTCCACCTCCTGAAACTCCTGTCCAGCTGGACATGGGGACTGCACACTTCCACTATCCTTCACACCTACAAATCCTTGATCCACCCCATCCTTTGTTATGCCAGTGTCACCTGGATTTTCGCCCCTCCCAGATTCTATAAAGCCCTCCAAAACCTTGAACGCCAAGCAATCCACCTCACCTTCTGTAAGCACCTCCCATCCCCCATGTGGATCTTCTACAACCTCATCCCCTTCCCACATCTCCTCCTTTCTCTTAAAAACATCTGCTCCCAGTACATCATCTGCCAACTCGATCCCCCACCCCCTGGTGTCTTCTATTCTCTCTACCCCCAGACTGCTTCCACGCCTTTACCATTCTGTCCTGCCCTGTCTCCGTCTCCACATCCACTACCTCTCTACCCATCACAGCTTCCAGCACCCACCCCTCCCAGATGATGAGCTTCGCCCTGATTTCTACCCTTCCTACAAACTCTAACCCTCCTACTCCATAGGGCTCCCTCTGCAATCCTCTTCCCTTTCCTGTGCCCCGCTTTTGTGTATCTCCACTCCCTCCTGACTTGCCTTCCCTCTCCATCTCTCACCCCAACCGTCTCCTGCCTATTGTTGTGCCCGCTGAACCCCCATTTCTCTTTTCATCCCACCTCTTCCAGCCTCCCCTCCTCCATTGCACCTTCCTCTCCCCTCTTTTCCCTCCTTTCAGACTTCCTCTCCCTTGGTAGGTTCGTTGCATCAGTTTCTATTCTTCGCTGTATGTACTCCATCCCATACAATAGTTTTTAAGTGTCATCGCTCTGGAATATTTAATAGTGTGGCCAACTTTCAACCTATGCATGTGACTTCAATGTTTTTTATGTGCTACACACATGATCCACTATGTTTTTTAACTTAATGTGCATTTTTTAACTGTCCCATTGACAGTCTCCATGTACATGTGTATTTTAACCCCCAATGTCTCTCCTTACTGTGTTCTTATGCCCCTCTCTATAGCTTTTTACGAGGGTTGGAACTTAAATAGCGGCAACTACGATACAAAGCGATACAAAAAAGGAGAAAACTGGTGACTGAAATTTCTTGAGAAGATCCCATCGCAACGAAATCGCCTTTGTTTTAATGATTGCCACTCCAATTCACGTATAATGTCCGTGGCGCTATCTCCCCTATTTCGCGATAATAGAAAACTAGCCGCCTTCTTTGAACTTTTTCAATATCATCCGCCAGTCCCACCTGATAAGGATCCCACACCACACAGCAGTACTCCAGAATAGGGCGGACAAGTGTAGTATAAGCAGTCTCTTTATTAGATATGTTGCACTTTGTAAATGTTCTGCCAATGAATCGCAGTCTTTGGTTTGATCTACCCACAACATTATCTATGTGATCGTTCAAATTTAGGTTATTTGTAACTGTAATCCCTAAGTATTAAGTTGAAGTTACAGCCTTCAGATTTGTGTGACTCATCGCGTAATCGAAATTTAGCGGATTCCTTTTAGTATTCATGTGAATAACTTCTCACTTTTCTTTATTCAAGGCCAATTACCACTTTGCTCACCACACAGATATATTATCTAAATCATTTTGCAACTTGCTCTTGTTGTGTCGGGTCCGCCCTTCGGTCAGTGCTGTTGCTCGACTCCGGCGTGGGTTTGAGTGCCGTCCGCAGGCGGTCTCCCCGCCATGCGTCGTCATAGTTTCCCTCCTGTTTTCTGGCATGTGCACCAGTATCCGGCTACTCCCAGATATAGAAGAATCTGTCTCCAGTCGAGCATATATGACACATCATCGGAAGACAACTCCAGCATCATCCACAGGTGCACTTCACGTCTATACTGCCACGAGTCCTCTGCTCGCCGTCTGTCTCTCTACTATTCAAACGATAGAACTCCCGCGCTCCTCGCTCCCAAACAGCGATGAGAAAACAAACACACCTTCAGCGACAGAGCTTCTCTGACAAAAGGCTGCGCGAGAATAATAAGTGATTCTAAACTGTCGCTGAGCGTTTATTACATCCAAAGTATGTACAAATTCCAGAGATGCAAATAACAAACTCGTAGTAGACCTATTTCAATGCTTTTACGGACCCTGTACAAACCCACTGGACAAAAAAGTAGTCGCTTCTAGAGAAATCATTACAAGATCATTTAATACCGTACGCCCCTGGACTTCATGACCACCTGGATTAGGTTAGGAAGTGGGTCCACAAGGTTTTGCAGGTACGTCGCATCCTCGCTGAGGATTTGATCGCGCAGTTCCACCAAATGCGATGACGCTGATGTTGGCGTTTTACCCGCTGTTCCAACATGTCCCACAGAGTTTAAATGGCTCTGAGCACTATGCGATTAATTTCGGAGGTCATCAGTTGCCTAGAACTTAGAACTAATTGAAACTAACTAACCGAAGGACATCACACACATCCATGCCAGAGGCAGGATTCGAACCTGCGACCGTGGAGGTCGCCCGGCTCCAGACTGTAGCGCCTAGAACCGCACGGCCACTCCGGCCGGCCCCACAGAGTTTCTATGGGCTTCAAGTTAGGAGGTTTTCCAGGCCAATCGAGATGTAATAAAACAGGGGAATGTTCAGAAAACCAGTCGTATATTGTTTCAGCACGATGAAATTTGCTGTTGTGTTGAATAATATGGATGATCAATGGCCTTTTGCGCGATCACAGACTCCAAATGTTAATTGCAGGCAGTTGCCGTCGCAATGTTCTCTTTCTAAAACTTGGGCATTGACCTTCATTCACTGCCTGCAGCAATTCCTATCGGCTTTGGAGGCTGTACTGATTCAGAATCCATGAAACGCGTCTCTGGTTCCTCTATTAGGATTTTTTTTCGATCGTAATTCTGACGTATTTCGTGGCCACATGTGTTACACCACTGCTTGAACATACGTTGAACAGTCCGCCAATGAACACCAACAAACGCAGCGACTTCACACACCGTATGGCGATGGGTAGGGCCAAACGTGATTGTCTCTTTTTGCCACACTGTCACTGCCTTACATTTACCCGTGTTTAAGTATTACGTCCGCTTGAAATTTAAATGTCTCAGTGATCGCTGCTGCCTTATGCTCACGTAGAGGTAGTGCTCGAGCAGTTGAGCACGTGACTCGACCGCTGCGATATCTGTAAATGCTTACTGTCCGTGAACACTGCATTGACTAAATTTTTGTCTGTTGGATTTATGATGGTGAAAAATCCTCAGTTCTTATTTAGCTATGGAGCCTTTCAATATCGAGTCGATTACGTATCAGAGGGGGAACTTTAGGGGTGCGTTGCTCAAAACTGGAGAGGTGATGAATAAGGTGTCGTACAGCTTTTCATTTTAGGTTGCACACAAGTGAGTCGAATAGGTTGGTCATGTCTGAGGCCTTTCCCTTGTCGGTGTTCTCCATTACCGCCAAAATCACTTTTTCATTACGTCACATATACTTAGTTTGCTGTGACTGGCTGACACAGACAAACCCCGCAATGCTAATTTGTGTGTTTTGCGTGGCTTTAGGGCTGTATTTGGTTATTTTCTTATTTATACTTCCGTACTACGGAAATATACCGATTAACTTATTGCGTTAAAAATCTCTTCAACCCACCTTATTTTTTAGTTCGGGTTGTTGCTCAGAAATAAGGGGAAATGTGACGTTGCCGATACAACCATTACCTGTTTACCACGTTAAAAAAGAGCGCTTCGTTACTAACGGAAAACGAAAGACAGAGGTCCGTGGTGCCAGCGAACTCTTCTAGCAATTTGGTCGCCGTCTAGCTGGTGTTTGCCGTGCCAGCCCTCGGATGTCTTCTGTAAGAAAGCAGGCTGCCCGCGTAACTTTGATGCAGTTTCGGTTGTCGGCTGAATACGCGCAAATCGTACTCGCACCAGGACAGATATAACAGCAAGAGGAGAAGGACACACTGAAAGGCACGGGTTGCTCTTCATATTAGATTAAAATTATGGTCACGGATTCATGTAAGTCCGCATACAGAGCTCTGTATTGTTGTTTAAATCTTGGGATGATAATGAACTATATGAATGTCGACATGGTAAAGACTCTTTTATTGCCGGCCGGTGTGGCCGAGCGGCTCTAGGCGCTACAGTCTGGAACCGCGCTACCGCTACGGTCGCAGGTTCGAATCCTGCCTCGGGCATGTATGTGTTATGTCCTTAGGTTAGATAGGTTGAAGTAGTTCTAAGTTCTAGGTGACTGATGACCTCAGAAGTTAAGTCCCATAGTGCTCAGAGCCATTTTTTTGAACTCTTTTATTTAAGTCTGAAATGACAAGGACAAACTGAGAAAGATATTGCGATGGGATATAAATCCTTTCTTAATGTAATGGGAAAACAGCTTTTCAAGTCTGCAGGTTATATGGACGTTGTCAAATGCCTGGTGTTGTGCTGGAGGCAGTTTGTTTTCTTTGTTCAAATGTAGACTTTGAGCAGCTGTTTTCACACTGCAGTGAAGTGTCGGTGGATTGGTTTCATAACACCTCAAAGAGAAATTTGAAACTGTGGCCATGCTTTATTTTCAAAAACTTTTCAACACTTCCTGGTCACAGAGATTTTTTTTCATTAAACGATCACATTTAATAGGATTAATAAGAATATTTTTTTCAGAAAAGTAAATAAATGTGATCTGAGATGTCAGTTTCTGCAATAATTGATAGGTATGTTTTCATATTAAACATAACACTGAAAAACAGAGAAATGAGACGAACAAAATAAACATACGGAACTCCAAAATATTATTTATCAGATATTAAAACCAAAACTGGCAGAAACTGACACCAAAATTGGCGGAGACTACCACCACAACATGTACAAAACAACACCGATATTAACAAAAATTTGGTAAAAATTATCACCGAAGTCGACCACCAAGTAAAACAATATTTTACAATCTGTTTATAAGCGATGTTAAGGACAACACATTAGATGGTAAGAACGCCTCGCGTGTCACTGCAAATCCTTCCATTAGTCATGAGAGAAGTGGGGCGACGTGATGGCGCGGCTGCGATCGATGGCGGGAAAGGCGGTCTGTGGGTCAGGGCGGGCGTCGAACGTAACAGACGCAGGTGCACGTGCACGTGCACGTGCGGTCACTAGGGCAGGCACGTGCGAGCCGTGTCGCTGCGCCACGCCCCTCGCAAGGCGCCGCTCGTGTCACGCAGGGAGATGCCCGTGGAAGGCGACCGCTGTAGCTCACTTAATTAAAGTCGCGTGCATTTCGTCTCAGAATGGAACTGCACAGTAGATTACCTTTGATAGTAAACTCTAATTGGAAGTTCATGACTGTAAAGTAATTTCCACGGTTGTAAAACATTAATGTCAAGACCTCAATGTTGTAGATTAAGTTGTTTTTTTTCCGTCACTCTTCTGGCTGGTTTGGTGCAACACGGCACGACTTACCCTCCTGTTGAAGTCTCCCCATTTCAGAGCTCCACTTGCACTCAACGTCAATTATGTGTAGGGTGTGTTCCAGTCTTTGTCTTCCACTACACTTTTTATCTCCTACTACTCCCTCTTTTATCATGAAACTTATTCCCTTGTGTTTTATAACACATGTCCCATCGTCCGGTTCTGCTTCTCACCAGTATTCTCTATGTGCTCCTTTCCTCTCATTTGTTGCCTTATCAGTCCACCTGACTTTCCGCATCCTTATATCTTTCAAATGCTTTGTTTCTCTTCTTTTTTTTTGTTTTCCCGCTCACGATAGTCCACGTCCCGACAATGATTTCCTTCAAACGTAAATTCTCAGAAACTATTTGCTCAAATACTTGCATACTAATTTTGACTTCACCTGTGCTAGTCTGTTTTTTTTACGTCGTCCACCTCCGTAGCGAAGCGGTAGCGTTACTGCCCACCACGCAGGGGGCCCGGGTTCGATTCCCGGCAGGGGACTGGGTGCTGTGTTTCCATCATCATTTTCATCATCATTGACTCGCAAGTCGCCGGTGTGGCGTCAACTAAAGACGACTTGCAATACGGCGGCCTAACTCCCCCGCATGGGGCCTCCCGGCCAACAATGCCATACGATCGTTTCATTTTTTTACGTCATCCTTGCTACGTACGTCACGTGTTAACCTTGCCTCCATGGTAGCAGAATTTCTTCACTTCATCCACTCCTTCATCACCAATTCTGATGTAAGTACATTGCAAACGACATTTCTGCTACTTCACATTACTTTCGATACTCTTCGGTTTTCTCTCAATCCATATTAACCATTGTACTTTTCGTTCCACATAAAATTTTTTGACAGTTCATATAGTATCACAGGTATTTAAATACGGTGATAAAACTATTAAAATATAAAACTGAATGAAAAGTACAATAGTCTGCTGTACCTGTATTTATTTAAGTCACTTAGAGACTTACACAACATGTTGTGGTGTATGTAAATACTAACTCATATGGTATATGGAGTTACAGAATGCCGCAGAGTAACAATTTTCGTGGCTAGGGAAAGTTCTCAGCCCTCCGAAAGAACAGACACCACTTATACTATATGTAACTAAGGCGAGACGGCCAATGATCTCTTCAGTGCAGACACACATCAGGCGCGAACTGTAGCTGGAATCGGTGAAATGCCGCGAGTAGTAAGGAAAGTGGGAAAGTGCTACAACAGTAGTAGGATGTGGATCAGTCGAGAATTTGGGTCTGACGTCAAGCAGACATGTCAGAAAGAACAGACACCACACATACATACACACACATATATACACATACATACACACACTCAAACATGCAATACACACACACACACACACACACACACACACACACACACACACACACATACTTAGGGTGAGTCACGTAAGACGTAACACACCTTTTGTTTCGTGAGCGGTTACTCATATCGTAACGCGGTTTCCGACAAATGTTAGAGCGTTGAAGGGCACGTATGTTTTTCTTTGGTTAATGTTTTTAGCTCTAGTATCAACGGAGACAATGAAGCAAGCAGGGTTTTTTAATGGAACCGTCTACTTTTTATAACTGCTTTCGATAGCTCTTAAGAAGACAATTACAGTGATATAGCGTTGACTTTGAAACCTGTTGTAAAAAAAAAAATCGAGGAATGTCCTAAAATTTTAGAGCACAGTGCTCGGAATCAGCATTAGCTGTGCAAACACCGCCGAACAGAACTCTCGTAATAGAAATGCCGCAGAACAGTACAGTGTTATAGTGCTACCCATCCAAATCGACGATGTCCGACGCGCCAGGCGACTACACGGATTATTAAGGCGTTAGTGCGAACAGGCTTCTTGGACGTCAAAAAGAGGACAAGAAAGAAGACAGGAACTAAGTAAACACGAGGAAGAGGTTTTGGCTACGGCGCTAATGAATCGCACATTGGTACGTGACATATCAGCAAGGAATGTGTAATCAGGCAGACGAGTGTCATTTGGATCCTGCATCGACAGAATTTCCATCCCTATCATCTGTCACTACATCAGGCACTCGACGACCATGATATCGAACGTCATACAGTATTTTGTCGGTATGTCCTTCATCAACTGTGAGGCGACCCTAAGTTTTTCCAACGTGTGCTCTTTACCCTTGCAGCAACGTTTATTGATCATGCTAATGTAAATTTGCACAACATGCACTAATTGCCAGCAAAAAATTTACGCTGGCTTCGTCAGGTGCAACATCAACGGCCGTGGGGTGTAAACGCACGTGCGACATCATAGGAAATTACATTGTGGGACCTTACTTCATCTCAGGTGCTCTAAATGGCCATTCGTACGCACATTGCCTGACGAACACTCTTCCGGTTCTTTTAGCAGAGGTACCACCGCATATTCGACAGTGAATGTGGCTGTAACGCGGTAGTGTAGCTCACTCGTTCCGTGTTCCAACGCGAATACGAAATGAAAACTTTCCTAGACGTTGGATAGGACAAAAATATTTTCTCAAATGGCTGCGAGGTCCCCAGATTCAACTGATCTTGATGTCTGTCTTTGGGGAGACATAAAGATTTGTATGGTTACCAAATAATTGTTAGTAAATTATTTATTTCATTTGCGTGTGTACGAAATGTCATTGCATAATCAAACAGGTCGACAGTATGTATTGCACGTAGCTGGTAACATGGTCATTAAGTGCTTACGTTCAGCCTGAAACGACGTTTCGTTAAGAAGAATATTTATTTGCAGTATACAGATGGTCACCAAAATATTTTTAATAAAATGTTTAGCTCAACGAATGTATCTCACATGATATGATTTAGAGCAGTGTAGGTAGAGGCAGTTGTCCGACAGCATGTATTTTATCTCTGTCAAGTACACAGCCACGTAGGGAAAAGATAGGTCAAATATTCCTTCTAACATTTAGATAATACAGTAGTTGCTTTTTGCTGCGTATAAGACCTCTTTATTTTTTTCGAATGGTCAGTTGATTTCTCTGTTTCAGCTCGCGTAAATCTGGGAGGATACAAAAATGTGAAATAGTTTTCCTAACTTCTTTGTAATACGCTCGATTCTAGCCTATGTCGTATTTCCACATTCGTAAGTGAACCTGCACCTTGGTCATAAGTTGACTCAAGGGGAAGTAAAGCTTTATTCTCGCAACGCAGGTCTACTTTACGGTATACAACAATGCTGCCTGGTCCGAGACGTTAGCTTGGCAGTGTTTGCACCGCAAATGCCGTTTCCGGCCACCGTGTTCTCATATTCTAGCAAATTTCCCGAATTTTGTTACGACAGGTTTCAACGTCAACATTAACAAACGCTATATCAGTCATTGCCTTCTCAAGAGCTATCGAATGCTGTTGTAAGAAGTACCCGGTTCCGCTTATAAAAAAAAATACTTATTTCAACATCTGGTACCAGCTCTAAAAACATTAACCAAACAAAAACAAACGTGGCCCTCAACCTTGTAACATTTGCTGAAAACCACGTTTCGGTATGTGTAACCATTCACGAAATAAACTGGGTGTTATCTCTTAGGTGAAACACCCCATACCTATAATTTCTGTTTAGCATTTTACTGTCTGGTAATTGTCTCAAGTGTAGATCCATTTGTGTGTACTTGTAACTATGAGTCATCTACACTCCTGGAAATTGAAATAAGAACACCGTGAATTCATTGTCCCAGGAAGGGGAAACTTTATTGACACATTCCTGGGGTCAGATACATCACATGATCACACTGACAGAACCACAGGCACATAGACACAGGCAACAGAGCATGCACAATGTCGGCACTAGTACAGTGTATATCCACCTTTCGCAGCAATGCAGACTGCTATTCTCCCATGGAGACGATCGTAGAGATGCTGGATGTAGTCCTGTGGAACGGCTTGCCATGCTATTTCCACCTGGCGCCTCAGTTGGACCAGCGTTCGTGCTGGACGTGCAGACCGCGTGAGACGACGCTTCATCCAGTCCCAAACATGCTCAATGGGGGACAGATCCGGAGATCTTGCTGGCCAGGGTAGTTGACTTACACCTTCTAGAGCACGTTGGGTGGCACGGGATACATGCGGACGTGCGTTGTCCTGTTGGAACAGCAAGTTCCCTTGCCGGTCTAGGAATGGTAGAACGATGGGTTCGATGACGGTTTGGATGTACCGTGCACTATTCAGTGTCCCCTCGACGATCACCAGTGGTGTACGGCCAGTGTAGGAGATCGCTCCCCACACCATGATGTCGGGTGTTGGCCCTGTGTGCCTCGGTCGTATGCAGTCCTTATTGTGGCGCTCACCTGCACGGCGCCAAACACGCATACGACCATCATTGGCACCAAGGCAGAAGCGACTCTCATCGCTGAAGACGACACGTCTCCATTCGTCCCTCCATTCACGCCTGTCGCGACACCACTGGAGGCGGGCTGCACGATGTTGGGGCGTGAGCGGAAGACGGCCTAACGGTGTCCGGGACCGTAGCCCAGCTTCATGGAGACGGTTGCGAATGGTCCTCGCCGATACCCCAGGAGCAACAGTGTTCCTAATTTGCTGGGAAGTGGCGGTGCGGTCCCCTACGGCACTGCGTAGGATCCTACGGTCTTGGCGTGCATCCGTGCGTCGCTGCGGTCCGGTCCCAGGTCGACAGGCACGTGCACCTTCCGCCGACCACTGGCGACAACATCGATGTACTGTGGAGACCTCACGCCCCACGTGTTGAGCAATTCGGCGGTACGTCCACCCGGCCTCCCGCATGCCCACTATACGCCCTCGCTCAAAGTCCGTCAACTGCACATACAGTTCACGTCCACGCTGTCGCGGCATGCTACCAGTGTTAAAGACTGCAATGGAGCTCCGTATGCCACGGCAAACTGGCTGACACTGACGGCGGCGGTGCACAAATGCTGCGCAGCTAGCGCCATTCGACGGCCAACACCGCGGTTCCTGGTGTGTCCGCTGTGCCGTGCGTGTGATCATTGCTTGTACAGCCCTCTCGCAGTGTCCGGAGCAAGTATGGTGGGTCTGACACACCGGTGTCAATGTGTTCTTTTTACCATTTCCAGGAGTGTATGTGTAGGAAGTAGGGCTGGCAAGTAAGTTCCTTTGTTACTGTCATCTGTGTATAGAAAGTAGAACTGGCGATTAAGTTCCTTTGTTACTGTCGATGTTGCTTTTCTATGAAACATACAGAATATTTTCGTAGCCGTTAACGTTGAAATATGGCAGTCAGTCCGCCTCTCATACAATTTTGTGGTTTTGCTTTATCGAGTTCGACGTTTGCACACGTTTTCCACGCCAGGAAGGAAGATCACGCACTCATCTTAATTACAGCTTGTAGTCAGCACAACCGTCAGCACCACCTGTCCCAAACGTGGTTGATCGCTGGTTTGAATGGATGTGTGTGTAATTACAAACGCTTGCAACTACGCAAATTCAGATGGAAGTTCTTGGTTTAACTTTGCACCTGCAGCCTGAGAAGCAAGTTGAATGTAATGTTCGAAGCCAGTGCCAGTGGCGACAGTCTGTCGCCACACTCTGTCACCAAACTCGGATGCGCCATTTCGAATCCAAGCGTTGGGACACCGTCTTCATAACTTCAGTCGATGAACGAGTGGAATATTTTAGGCCGGAATAACCTCTACGCTCCCGTCTTCTGATTGGAGGAAATACCTGGCAAACTCATCTTGACGATTTGTCAGTACACACCACGAAGCCAGTTTGGTCTCTGTTCACAGAGTCGAGACAGTTTGAGTTTTAGACAGAACCTACCAGAGCGCAGGAGGATCGAAGCGTAACATCAGTCACTGCTCCGTGGTGAAGTGTAAGGGGTAATCGAACGCAAATGAGACGTATAGAAAAAGAGTAACTAAACTATTCGTTTCTTCAAAAGTAATCAATATAACTGTTAATACATTTATCCCACTGCGAGACAAAATGTTAAATGCCTTCATCATCATCATCATTTATTATTGTACATAACAGGTCATAAAGGCCCATGACAGAAAGCAAAAGAAATACTACAAAACAGAATAACACACTATACAAAGATCAATAACACAATCAGTGACACAGAAAGGAGCATTGTCCTGATCACAGTTGCAGGTATTTCGGGCAGATGTTGTTTCACTTTCTTCTGTCCATTGCATCTTCCAGGAACGCTGTTGGTTCTACCTTCTGCAACGCCCTGATCACCCTGATTTCCACCTAGTCCTTTGACGTCTTCCAATCAGCTGGGAATTGAACACTCGGTTGGGGATAGATTCTCCAGCTCTTAAGACATGTCCCAGCCACAAGAGTCGTCGTCCTATGATGCTCCTACCAACGTCAGCTTTGCCAAAACGTTGGCACAAGTCCTCTTTTTGCCTCCTTTCCCATGTTCCATTTTCTCTACTGAATGTAGGCCCATAGATCTTTCTGAGCACTTTCCTTTCAAATGCGCTCTTCAAGTCGCCCATGTCTCGCAGCCATATAACAGAACCGGTTTTACCAGTGCCACGTAAAGTTTGATGTTGCTGTTTTGTGAGACCAAGCGTGACTTGAATAAGTTATTGAGACTAAAGAAGGTAGGATTATCATTAATTATTTTTTTAATCTTTCTTTTTTATTAGATAGAATCGATCCTAAGTACTTAAATTCCTCTACTCGTTCAAAATTGTGTTCATCTATATTGATACTGGTAGGGAAATCCTGCCGTAGTGAGATGATCATATATTTGGTTTTCTCGTCGTTGACAACTAATCCCACATTGCTTGCCTCTTTCATGAACCTAGCGGTGTCAGAGATTATCTGATTAAGTGAGTTTCCCATAATCACTACATCATCGGCAAAGGCCAAGATTGTGTCAGTTCCAATCATATCCATCTCCCTGTCATTACCAATTTCACGTGGTACCTTTTCCAGTGCAATGTTGAATAGCACTGGGGACAAAGGATCTCCTTGTCTCAAACCGTTTTGAACAGTGAAAGGCTCTGACATTTTGTTTCCAAACAATACTTGGCAGCTTGTTTCTGTATAACAGGCTTCAATCACTTTGATGTGTTTTCTTGTGATGCCCAATTCCTGCATTATCCTCCATAATACCGTCCCATTAATGCTGTTGTAGACCTGTTGGTAATCTATAAATATGAGGTGTGATTATCAAATTCATAGTCGTAGTGTAAAGATGTGATCTATGGTTGAGCGTCCTGCCATGAATCCACATTGATATGGTCTTATGATCTCTTGTAGAGCAGGTTTCAGGCGACTAAGTAACAGGGAGGTTAAGACGTTATAACCCATCTCAAGTAGTGAGATTCGTTGATAATTATCCACTTTTGTGGCATCTTCTTTTTTAAAAATTGGACATACAATTGATGTCTTCCATTCAACTGGGATCTCTTCTAATGATCAAATTTTGACAATAAGCTGTCTTAGCGTCTCCAATAAAACCTCCCCTCCGTTTCTAACCAGTTCTGCACTAATACCACTACCGCCTGACGTTTTATTGTTTTTGAGTGACTCTACAGTTGCTCTTATCTCTTCCATTGAAGGTTCAGGTACTTTCTCTTCCTCTTTATTTAACTCCCATTCTTGTTCTACACTTCCTTCTGAAGTTTCTACATTTAGAAATTTTCTGAAATGCTTTCCAAATAGATCTTGCTCCATACGAGGTACCACATTCTTTTAGGATTAAAGTTTGCTGTTTATAAGTGCCTCCTCGAGCAAAACTTGCCAATTTGAAAAAGGAGTGCGGTGTTTTCTTCGATTTCTCAACTGTCAGCAGTAGTTTCTTCCCATATTCTCTGTTCTTCCTTCTAATGATTCTGTCTGTAAGTCGTCTCACTTCTGAGTATGTTGCTTGTGTATCTTCTGACGGGTGATTTAACCAGTGTAATCTCTTCTCCATTCTATCTTTAACAGCCGATTGGCATTCATCATCAAAACTTTTGGGTTTAGGTTGTCGTCTCAGTTCTTCCTTTGCACTCTGGATAACCACTTCCTTCAATTGTGTCCATATTCCTTCTACATTATCTGGGGCCTTTGTTGATAAAAACGAGCCAGTGACTCTATCTTGGTTTCGCTGTCTTCCTTGCTTATTTGAAAGTTTGTCCTTCTCATGCCGAACTACTCCTTCTCTTTTCCTTTGCCATTTTGTAGAGAGTTTTAGACAGATATCCAAAACTACTAAAAAGTGGTCTGAATTCATATCAGCACCACGGTACGTTCGTACTTGCTCGATGCATCCACAATGCCTTACATCCGCAAATACATGATCAGTCTGATTTTTCGTCTTACCATTTGGAGACATCCATAGGGCTTTATGTATCTCTTTTCGTGGTAAGTAGGTGCTACTAATGATCATTCTTCTAAGGTCAGCAAAATTTATCAACCTAACACCGTTATCGTTGGTCACTTCGTATAGGCTGTTCGGCCCAGTTGTGGACGATAGTCATATTCTTTTCCAATTTGCGCACTGAGATCACCCAGGACTAAACGGATCCAATGCCGCGGTAGTCTGTCAATAGTGTCCTCCAAATCAGCATAAAAGTGGTTCTTTACCTCATAATCCGTATCCTCCAATGGTGCATGACAGTTAACAATGCAAATCTTGTACGGTGATGCCTTCAGAGTGGTCGCACGAATGCGATCATTTATTGGGACCCATTTACTAACCACTAAGAACACCTTGCGAACAGCAATGTTCAGTGCCTTCATGGAAAAAATGCTTGAGACTGCCTACGGAGCCGTCGTTGTACTCCGACGTGCACCTCTTCCTCCAAAGCAAATCCGCGGCCACTAATATCTTTTTTCAGCACTGCGAAAATACGGAAATCGCATGGGGAGAGATCTGGGCCGTATGGAGGAAGTGTAAGGGCTTCCCAGCGAAACTTCTGCAACGTAGTCGAAACAACCCTCGCAACATGAGCGCGGGCGTCATAAATATACGACAGTACAACAAGCATACTGCAAAGAAACTTATAACTAGCGTATCAGCTTCATACTATATACAAACGCGATTAATTCACTGTCAGTTATCAATCTGTGGTTACAATTGTTTTATACACTTGGCACACTTTGCCACCCCTCATGGCATTATGCTTCATTGACAAAGTCTTGCCAGCTCTTTATTCTTGGAATAAACCGTTATTAAGTTTTTTGGTAACACCTTCTTGTACTTTAATTAAGAGGACTCACTGCAAAGTACACTCATGGAAATTGAAATAAGAACACCGTGAATTCATTGTCCCAGGAAGGGGAAACTTTATTGACACATTCCTGGGGTCAGATACATCACATGATCACACTGACAGAACCACAGGCACATAGACACAGGCAACAGAGCATGCACAATGTCGGCACTAGTACAGTGTATATCCACCTTTCGCAGCAATGCAGGCTGCTATTCTCCCATGGAGACGATCGTAGAGATGCTGGATGTAGTCCTGTGGAACGGCTTGCCATGCCATTTCCACCCGGCGCCTCAGTTGGACCAGCGTTCGTGCTGGACGTGCAGACCGCGTGAGACGACGCTTCATCCAGTCCCAAACATGCTCAATGGGGGACAGATCCGGAGATCTTGCTGGCCAGGGTAGTTGACTTGCACCTTCTAGAGCACGTTGGGTGGCACGGGATACATGCGGACGTGCATTGTCCTGTTGGAACAGCAAGTTCCCTTGCCGGTCTAGGAATGGTAGAACGATGGGTTCGATGACGGTTTGGATGTACCGTGCACTATTCAGTGTCCCCTCGACGATCACCAGTGGTGTACGGCCAGTGTAGGAGATCGCTCCCTACACCATGATGCCGGGTGTTAGCCCTGTGTGCCTCGGTCGTATGCAGTCCTGATTGTGGCGCTCACCTGCACGGCGCCAAACACGCATACGACCATCATTGGCACCAAGGCAGAAGCGACTCTCATCGCTGAAGACGACACGTCTCCATTCGTCCCTCCATTCACGCCTGTCGCGACACCACTGGAGGCGGGCTGCACGATGTTGGGGCGTGAGCGGAAGACGGCCTAACGGTGTGCGGGACCGTAGCCCAGCTTCATGGAGACGGTTGCGAATGGTCCTCGCCG
Organism: Schistocerca piceifrons; assembly: GCF_021461385.2. Taxonomy (NCBI): domain Eukaryota; kingdom Metazoa; phylum Arthropoda; class Insecta; order Orthoptera; family Acrididae; genus Schistocerca; species Schistocerca piceifrons. The sequence goes on from NC_060141.1 coordinate 291,973,135, forward strand.
ATACCCCAGGAGCAACAGTGTCCCTAATTTGCTGGGAAGTGGCGGTGCGGTCCCCTACGGCACTGCGTAGGATCCTACGGTCTTGGCGTGCATCCGTGCGTCGCTGCGGTCCGGTCCCAGGTCGACGGGCACGTGCACCTTCCGCCGACCACTGGCGACAACATCGATGTCCTGTGGAGACCTCACGCCCCACGTGTTGAGCAATTCGGCGGTACGTCCACCCGGCCTCCCGCATGCCCACTATACGCCCTCGCTCAAAGTCCGTCAACTGCACATACGGTTCACGTCCACGCTGTCGCGGCATGCTACCAGTGTTAAAGACTGCGATGGAGCTCCGTATGCCACGGCAAACTGGCTGACACTGACGGCGGCGGTGCACAAATGCTGCGCAGCTAGCGCCATTCGACGGCCAACACCGCGGTTCCTGGTGTGTCCGCTGTGCCGTGCGTGTGATCATTGCTTGTACAGCCCTCTCGCAGTGTCCGGAGCAAGTATGGTGGGTCTGACACACCTGTGTCAATGTGTTCTTTTTTCCATTTCCAGGAGTGTAATACCTCCTAATTTTTTATTTAAAGACTGTTAGGGCTTTTTAAATAAAACAGACTTTACTATCACTACGTCTTTATTCTTCATATGTACATATTTTATTCTCAACACAGTCACCCTGACGACGAACACATTTCTCCCAACGTAAGCCGAGTTTGTTGATACCGTCACACTAGACTGTTTGACTCTGTTAGCGGAGCCACAATCTCACCACTGCTTGCACCGCTTCATTCCCACCAAAGTGAAGTCCTCGGAGGTGTTCTTTAAGTTTTGGAAACGAATGAAAGTCGGATGGGGCCAAGTCGGGGCTGTGTGGAGGATGATCCATGAAAGTGAACCCACGGCGTCGGAGTATTGCAGATGCCGCAGCGCTCGTGTGCGGTCTAGCATTGTCAGGCTGAAGTAGAGGGCACTCCATGTGTGGACGGTTAGAAACTCGATCAGTGCACGATGTTTCTCACGTATCGGCATAGTTACCTCACACACCGCCATGTTACACGCTACCCCTTTAGCGGCAAATGACTCAACTTGGGTCAGCGAAGTGGGAGAGTCAACCGAGTTATTCGCATGGCATGTAATACCTCTAGCGATATCGACAACAGAATAAAAAATTTAGAGCCATTACTTTTCAGTAGGCTCACGTAAATTATGGTTATATTCTAATGATTTGTATTTTCCTTGACGTTACAAACTTACGAATATGACATATTAATCGGTCGAAACCGTTTAAGTGCAATAAAATATTCTAATTGTGCAGATGACAAAATTGAATTTTATTTTTAAGAAATTGCTGATTCTTCAAACCTAGTATTTATTTTGTCTGCTTCAAATCATATACTTTTTTAATCTGCTAGGCAATGTACTTTGACGTCCTTATCATCTCTATTGAGTTCTGTTACGTTTTGCCCTCTTGGTGTAATACCACGAATGGAAATTGTTAAGTAGTGGTCACTTTACACGTAAGCCCTCATTAAGTGGAATGCGGTTGGACCGCCTAGTATTACCTTCATTCAGCGTCATAAGTCCCTCCGGAGCTCTTCTAGGAGACAGAACAGTAAATACACGAATAAAGTACTTTATCTGCGTCCTTGTAGGGCCGAAACTTAACTTGTGGCTTATTTTTAACATTTCAAGCAGTTCGCCGCCGATACTGAGTATATGCTAGCTGTGAAAAGTTCTGAATGGTGGTGTAAGATTCCATCTCAAAACCCCGTACACTGTGAACAACAAGGCATCCGATAAGTGTGGAGACAAGTTCCGCACTTCCAACTTCTACAACGTGTGTGTGCTGCAAACGAAGTTTGTTACTAATACTAACAAATGAACATAATAATGACGTTGTAGACTATTTCTATTATTTTTTGAGTATGTTGTCTGAGTTACAGTCCCCTGTTTGCTGTAACACAGGTATAATAAAGTCAGATGTAGAAAACCTGTGTAACTAGGACTCTAGGAGTGCAGGGTTCTGGACCTTCAAAAGGCATTCTTCCTGTGTAACTTGTGCTTTCATTTTGTCCCATGCTGTGCTGCACATTTGAATTCCCCACCTCGGCCGAGATGGTCACAGGGATACACGGTTGTGTGGGGAGTTTTTGGTTGGCCAGAAACGAGGCGGTGGCTGTAGAGACGAGGGTAGGAAGCCATGACATGCTGGTAGGCTCCGGAGCTGTCACACTACACTGAGGTGACAAAAAGTCATGGAACAGCGACATGGATATGTACAGATGGTGACAGTACCGCGTAGGCAAAGTATAAAACGTCAGTGCATTGGCGGAGCTGTCATTTGTACTCAGGGGATTCACGTGAAATGGTTTCTGACCGCACGACGGGAGTTAACAGACTTTGAACGCGGAATGGTGGGTGGAGCTGGAGGCATGGGACATTCCATTTCGGAAATCGTTATAGAATTCAATGTTCTGAGAGCCACACTATCAAGTGTGTGCTGAAAATACCAGGTATTTTAAGCATTACCTAAAAAGCCGACGGTCTTCACTTAACGATCGAGAGCAGCGGCGTTTGCGTAGAGTCGTCAACGCTAACAGACAAGCAACGCCGCGTGAAATAACTACAAAAATCAATGTGGGACGTACGACGAACGTATCTTTTAGGACAGTGCAGCGAATATTGGCGTTAATGGGCTATGGCAGCAGGTGAGTGACGCGAGTGCCTTCGCTAACAGCACGACTTCGCCTGCAGCGCCTCTCCTGGGGCATGACCATATCGGTTGAACCACAGACAACTGAAAGACCGTGGCCTGGCCAGGTTACTTGTAGCTTTAGTTGGTAAGAGCTGATGGTAGGGTTCGAGTGTGGCACAGATCCCACGAAGCCATGGACCCAGGTTGTCAACAAGGCACTGTGCAAGTTGGTGGTGCATCCATGATGGTGTGGGCTGTGTTTACATGCAAATGACTGGAACTGTTTATGTTCGTCTACCTGGAGACCATTGGAAGCCATTCGTGGACTTCATCTTCCCAAACAGCGATGGAATGTTTATGGATGACAATGCACCATGTCACCACCCGCTACTGTTCGTGTTTCGTTTGAAGAACATTCCGGAAATTCGAGCGAATGATTTGACCCTTAGATCGCACAACACGAATCTCATCGAACATTAGTGGGACATAGCCGAGAGGTCAGTTCGTGCACAAAATCCTGCACCGACAGCTCTTCCGCATAAAGGTCGTTTATAGCGGCAGAACGGCTCAGTATTTCTGCAGGCGACTTCCGACTTGTTGAATCCACGCCACGTCGAGATGCTGCAGTAAGCCTGGCAAAAGAAGGTCCGGGACGATATTGGAAGGTATCCCACGACTTTTGTCACTTCAGCGTAATGGACAGAGTTGCGTGTGACCGCTGTGTGGACCAACCAGGATGAGCGGTTTGTGTCTTTTTTACATCTACATCCATACTTTGCAATCCATCTTAAGGCACGTGGCGGACGTTACCCCGTACCAGTAATTTCTTTTCTTGTTCCTCTCGCAAACTGAACGAGGAACAAACAGCAGTCTGTAAGCCTCTGTACGAGCCCTAATTTCTCGTATCATATCTTCGTGATCCTTACGTGTAATATAAGTGGAATGGTCGTCAGTAACGCATTCAAGATCCAGAATGGACTACCTTAAGGCTGCGCCCTAGTACCACTACTATTCAACATCTACACCAGTGACATGCCTTACAGTGACCAAAAAATTCCGATATACTGAAGTCCTGGCCATAACAGTACAAAGCATATCTCTCGAACAAGGGCCAAAGAAGGCGGGTAGTTCCTGGGGTGCAGATGCATCAACTCTACGAACAGCAGCAACATCAATAAGCTACACCACTGCAGAATACTGTGCTCCTGTCTGGCAGAGAAGTCACCATACCACATGGTAGACGCTTAGCTTCACGATACCATGCGTATTATCACTGGGACATTAAAATCGACCCCTATACCGTGATATCCGTCATTGCCAACATAGCACCGCCAAAACTAAGACGGCAAAAAGCATCTGTTAAAGAGTGGGAAAAAATAACACAAATAGATGACGCAAAATGCCTACCTATTCAAGACGTCATAAGAAATTTACAAAATCGCTGACTGAATTCACGAAACCCGATATGGAATAACAGCTATATAAGAGGAGAGGATAGCTTCCACCTTACAGACGCTTGGAAAAAGAAGTGGGAGAAATTCGTCAGTAATTATCACCTTATAACTGACCCCCCAAAAGCACTAAAAGGGTTAGACTTTGCTAGGAAAGGCTAGGTTAAGCTCAACTGTATCCGAAGCGGTCATACTAGATGCGAGGCCACACTGTCTAAGTGGGGATTCGTAGATAACCCAAGCTTTAATTGTGGAGCACCTGGACAAGCTCTGGACCACATCACGAAAGTGTGCCCTACTAGGAAATTCAGTGGATCAGAACAGGACGCCACAGAAGCCACACCTCGAGCTATGAAGTGGGTCCAAGACCTGGACATCGATGTGTGACCAATAACTTCCAGTCTCGCATGATACATGTCATATTTCTGTATATCATATCACACTGACCACTTGTATGTGTAAGAAATATTTTATTCACTAGTTAATTATTTTAAACATATTTCCGGCGGAAGTTCGAGTCCTCCCTCGGGCATGCGTGTGTGTGTTTGTCCTTAGGATAATTTAGGTTAAGTAGTGTGTAAGCTTAGGGACTGATGACCTTAGCTGTTAAGTCCCATAAGATTTCACATACATTTTATAAATATATTTGCATATATATATATATATATATATATATATATATATATATATATATATATATTCCTTTGCGTTTTAATGACAATTTTGTATATATGCTGCTGGCATGTCATACGATAAATAAATAAAATGTTGGCGGCAATAGAATCGTCTGCAGTCAGCTTCAAGCGCCGGTTCTCTAAGTTTTCTCAACAGTGTTCCTTGAAAAAAACGACGCCTTCCATCCAGAGGCTCCCATTTGAGTTCCCAAAGCACCTCCATCACATCTGTTGTTCGAACCTACCAGTAAAAAATCTAGCAGCCCGTCTCTGCAGTGCTTCGATGGCTTCCTTTGAACTGACGCGGTACGGATCCCAAACACTCGAGCATCACTCAAGAATAGGTCCCACTAGAGTTATATATGCGGTTTCCTTTACAGAAGAAACACACTTTCCTAGAACGTTTCCTACCACGAACCTCGCATGCTCGTTCCATTTCATATCGCTCTGCAGCATTTTATGCTAATCTCTGTCTTTTTCTACAGTTTTTACCCTCTACAGTTCCCTCTAGTGTCATGAAAGCTAGCCCTGACGTCTTAAATGATGTTGTATCATCGTATCCCTTCTTCTTGTTAGTGTTTTCCATATATTCCTTGACTCGATGATCCTGCACAGAACTTCCTCATTCCTTATCTTATCAATTCACCTAATTTTCAACATTCGTCTGTAGCACCACGTCTCAAATACTTCTGTTCTCTTCTGTTGCCATTTTCCCGTAGTCCATATTTTATTATTTTACTATACTGTGCTCTAAACGTATTTTCCCAGAAACTTCGTCATCAAATTAACGCCTATGTTTGATACAAACAAACTTCTCTTCGCCAGGAATGCCCTTTTTACAAGTGCTGCTCATCGTCTACTAAGTGATCCCCAATTCTGATGTTAAGTTTCTCGCTGCTCTCCTATCTGTCACTTCCCATTACTTTCTTCTTTCTTCAATTATTCTATACTCACTAGACTGTTATTCCTTTCAGCTGATCTTGTAATTCTTTTTCCATTCCTCTGAGGATAGCAATGTCACAGCGAACGTTATTCATGACATCCTTTCACCTTAAATTTTAGTTCCACTCTGGAACCTTTCTTGTATTACCAACTTGCCTCTTTGACGTATAGATTAAACAGCAGGGGCGAAAGACCACATCCCTTTTTAATCTGAGCACTTCGTTCTTGATTTTCCTCTCTTATTATTCGCTCTTGGCTCTTGTACATATTGTATATTATCCGTCTATCCCTATAGCTTACCCCTGTTTTTCTCAGAATTTCGAATATCTTGCGCCATTTTACATTGTCGAAACCTTTTTTTAGATAGACAAATCCTATGAATGTGTCTTGATTTTTCTTTATTCTTGCTTCCATTATCGACCTTAACTTGAGAACTGCCTCTCTCGTGCCTTTATCTTCCCTAGAGACAAAGTGATCGTCATCTAACAAATTCTCAATTCCCCTTTCCGTTCGTCTTTATGTTATTCTTGTCAGTAACCTGGATGCATGAGTTGTTAAGCTGACTGTGTGGTAATTCTCGCACTTGTCAACTCCTGCAATTCTCGTAATTGTGCGGATGATATTTTTCCGGAAGTCTGATGGTATATCACCAGACTCATACATTCTACACACCAAAATTATGTTGCCACTTCCCCCAGTGATTTTAGAAATTTTAATGGAATGTTATCTATCCCTTCTGCTTTATTTAATCTTAAGTCTTCCAATGTTTTTTTTTCTTTTTAAATTCTGATTCTGATACTGGATCTCAAGTCTCTTCCTTATCAACAGCTGTTCCTTCTTGAATAACTAAAGACAATTCTTCCCCCCATAGTGACCGTCAGTGTACTCTTTTCACCTATCCGCCGTCTCTTCCGCATTTAGCAGAGGAATTCCCATAACGCTCTTAATGATACCGCCCTTGCTTTTAATGCCAACGAAGGTTGCTTTGACTTTCCTAAATGCTGATTCAGCCCTCCCGACAATCATTTCCTTTTCAGTTTCTTCACATTTTTTCATGCATCCATTTCACCTTAGCTTTCCAGGACTTCCTCTTTGTTTCATTTTAAGCGACTTGTATGTTTGTATTCCTGAATTTCCCTGAACATTTTTGTACTTCCTTCTTTCATCGATCAACTGAAGTATTTCTTACGTTATCTATGATTTCTTCACAGTTACCTTTTTTGCCTGTGCTTTTCTTTCCAGCTTGTGTGATTGCCCCCCTTTATAGAGATGTTCATTCCTCTTCAACTGAACTGCCTTATGGGCTATTTACTATCGATAACTCCTCCTCTTGTGAGTCTTGAAAAGAGTATTTGCTGTTACTGCTAGAAATTCATTGCGGAACTCATTTAATATTTCTCCTTTTCCATTCCTAGAACCAACCTCATATTCTCCCGTAACTTTTGCTTCTACTCCTTCCCCTACCACCGAATTCCAGTCCGCCATGATTATTAGACGTCGGCCTGTATGACTGAGCTATCGTTGTCGGTGTTGATTTGCTGTCGATTCTGATGAGAACCACTCTATCGCTGAACTGTTCATAGTAACTCACTCTCAGCCCCACCTTCCTATTCGTAACGAATCCTACTCCCGTTATATCACTTGCTGCCGCTGTTGATAATACCCTATACTCCTCTGATCAGGAATCCTTGTCTTTTTTTCCTTTTCGCTTCACTGACCCCCCACTACATCTAGGTTCAGCTTTTGCATTTTTATTTTCTTATTTTGTAGCTTCCCCACCACGTTCATACTTCTGACATTCCACGCCCCGACTCTTACAACGTTATCCTTTCGTTGGTTATTCAGTCTTCTTCTCATGATCACCCCCCCCCCCCCCCCTTGGCAGCACCCTCCTGGTGATCCGAATGGGGAAGTATCCCAAAATCTTTTGCTGATGTAGGGATCATCAAGACACTTTTCCAATTTCAGTCCACATGTCCTGTGGATACACATTATGTGTCTTTAATGCAGTGGTTTCCATTGCTCCTCGTGCCGTTGATCATTTCTGATTCTTCCACCTTTAGAGGCAGTTTCCCACGTCCGGATTAACCTACTTTTTCAACATTTAGAACTGTCTGCCGTTCAGCACAACAACCAAAAATTTTGTCTAAGTCATCTCGTATCCTCCTACAGTCATTCAACTTCGACTCCTTACCGTATACCACAGCGTCATTAGCTAACAATCGCAGATTGCTACCCACCCTACCCGCCAAATCATTCATGTATGTATAGAATAATAGCGGTGTATCGCACTTAACTGGGGCACTCCCGACGACAGCCTTGTCTCTGATGAGCAATAGCCGTCGAGGACAACATACTAGGTTCTATCACTTAAGAAGCCTTCGAGCCAATTAAATGCTTTCCGGAAATCATGAAATACGGAATCTGCCTGTTGCCCTTCATCCGTAGATCGCTGTATATGTTGTAAGAAAAGGACAAGCTAAGTTTCGCACGAGCGATACTTTCTAAAACCATGCTAATTTGTGGACATAAACGTGTCAGTCTGAAGAAAATTTGTTACATTCGAACAGAGAATATGTTCAAGGATTCTGCAGCAAACCAATGTTAGAGGTATTAGTCTGTAATTTTGCGGGTCCGTTCGTTTGCCTTTTCTTATACATAGGAGTCACCTGCACTTTTTTCTAGTTGGAACTTTGCGCTGGGAGAGATATTCGCGATAAATGCAAGCTAAGGAGGGGCCAGAGCTGTAGAGTACTTTTTGAAAAACCGAACTGCGGTTCCATCTGATCCTAATTACTTATTTGTTTTCAACACCTTCAGTTGTTTCCCTACCCCAGGGATGGTTGTTACTATGTCTTCCATACGGGAGTCTGTTCCATGGTCAAAAGACGTTACGTTTTTAACGAGTCTCCTGTGTGAACGATTTCTTGAACGTTAAATTTAAAACTTCGGCTTTCGTTTTGCTATCTTCAACAGCCACAACAGACTGATCAATAAGTGACTGGATGGAAGCCTTAGACCCACTTAGCGATTTTGTATAGGACCAAATTTTTCTCGGCTTCTTTGCCAGATCTTTTGTTGAGGTATGGCGGTGGTAATAATGGTATGCTTCGCGCATAGATCATTGTAAAAAAGCACGAATCTCTGCTAACCTTTGCTTGTCGTCATTTGCGTTTTCTCTTTTTAACCGAGAGGGAAACAGCCTGTACTTTCTCAGCATTTTCCGAACCTCGTTATTAAATCATGGTAGGTCTTAATCCACCTACTAGGCACATAATTCTCCAGGCCACGATCTACAATCTGCTTAAACTTTGCCCATAATCCTTCTATGTACGTCTTACTGGAATTAAGTGGTGTCAATTCACTATCTGAGACTCTAAAATCTGTTTATGTTATCTTTCTAGCCGTCGTAACTGATTTCTTAACTTTCGTAACCATAGTTACAGTAATGACACCATGATCGCTAATCCCCATTTCTGTACTGATGTTGTCGACAAGGTCCGGCCTATTTGTAGCAGCAAGTTCTAAGATGTTTCCATTGCGTGTGGGTTGCTGAGCTATCTGATCAAGACGATTTTCAGAAAACGTGTTCAAAAGTACTTCGCATAACTGTCTGTCTGTACTCCCTGCAGTCAACCTATAGACATCCCGGTCTACACTCGATAGGTTAAAAAAATCGCCGCCAACTAATAATGCATGATCTGGGTATTTACGCGGTACTGACCATAGACATTATTTGAATGACTTTAGAACGAAAACTTTTATCCATTATGGATGAGGATCACTGCGACTGTGATGAATAAAAGTTTCTTGAAATTACTGCACCAACCGCCTTATGTTTTGTTCTTCAATTTTTATTATCCCGTTACCAGTTTCGAACCGCCTAGCGATTCATCATATATGCAAAATCTGATGATGAATCGCTAGACGGTTCGAAACCGGTAACGGGATAATAAAAACTAAAGAACAAAACAAAAGGCAACTGTCTGCAGTAATTTCAAGAAACCTTGACTCTAGAACTGTCACAATAGAATCGGGTGGCCGGTCACAACCTCCAATAATTTACTTGGTATCACGTAGACACGTTATACGCAATCAGGTAACTTCACTGACACACTCAACTTCGACCTCAATGGATACAAGATTTTTGTCAACTGCAATGAACACTCCCTTCCTATGGCCTCTAATCTGTCTTCTTTGGACAAGAGGACGGCGATTTCAGTGGAGAGGCAGAAAGGGGTTTCTGCATGGCAACAGGAGCACTGCCTACGTGCTTCAGTAGCAGAGGTTTGCTTTATGGTCTTCGGGTGATTCAATACGCTGAGCGTTACTCAGTAGACACTGTGCATTGAATGCACTGATTTCCATGCAATGTTAAGCACGAAAGTCTGCGGTTATTGTTTAACAGGCTGCAGTTTTTGTTTGATGTCATGTTGTGCGTACATGAGTGTTCTCGGAAGGCGAGAGTTGTTTTGATTTTGCTAAATCACAATCAGAATTTAAAAAAGGTCTGGAAGACGTGAGGTCAAATAAGGCACAAGGGACAGATAACATTTCCATCGGAATTCCTGAAGTCATTGAGGGAAGTGGCAACCAAACAGCTGTTCGAGTTGGTGTATACCATCAGACTTTCGGAAAAATATCCACACAATTCTGAAGGCAGAAAGTGACGCTAAGTGGCAGAACTATCGCATAATCACCTTACCAGCTCTTACATCCAAGTTGCTGACAAGAATAATGTACAAATGAAAGGAAAAGAAAACTGAGGCTCTGTTAGATTACAATCAGTTTGGGTTGAGGAAAGGTAAAGGTACCAGAGAGGCGGTTATGACGTTGAGTCTGGTAACAGAAGCAAGACTAGAGAAAAATCAAGACACCCTCATAGGATTTGGCAACCTTGAAACAGCGTTCAACAATGTAAAATGGTGCAAGATGTTCCTCATTCCGAGTAAAATAGGAGTAAACTGTAGGGAAAGGCGGCTAATATACATAATGTACAAGAACCGTTGAAGAAAGAAAAAGTCTAGCTGATCAAGGATGAAGTGCTCGGATTAAAAATGGTGTAAGACAGGAATACTGACTTTCGTCTACGTTCTTCAAGCGATGCATCGACGTAGCATTGTCGGAAATAAAAGAAAGTTTAAAGATTGGGATAAAAATTCGGGGTGAAAGGATATCAATGGTATTATTCGCTGATGACATTGTTATCCTCAGTGAAAGTGAAGAAGAATTACATTATCTGTTGAACAGAGTGAACAGTCTAATCAGTACAGAATATGGACTGAGAGTAAATCGAAGAAAGACGAAAGTAACGAGAAGTTGAATAAATGAGGATTGTGAGAAACTTACCGTCAAAATTGGTGACTGCGAAGTAGACAAAGTTAAGGAATTCTGCTACTTTGGAAGCAAAATAACACGGACGAAGAAAGGAGGACGTAGCAAGCACACTAGCACTGGCCAATAGGGCACTCCTCGCCAAGAGAAGTCTACTGGTATGAAACAAAGGCCTTCATTTTACGAAGAAATTTCTGAAAACGAACATTTGCGGCATAGCATTGTACGGTTGTGAAACATGGACATTGGGAAAATCGGAACAGAAGAGATTCGAAACATTTGACACTTGGAGCTACAGAATAATTTTAATAATTAGGTGGAAAGGATTGAGAAGGTTCTTCGCAGAATCGACAAGCAAAGAAAATATGGAATACACTAAAAGAAGAATGGCGGGATGGTAGGACATGTATTGAGCAGTCAGGGCATAACTTCCACGGTGCTAGAGGGAGCTGTAGAAGGCAAAACTGTTGGGGAAGACCGAGATTAGGATACATCCAGCAAATAATTAAGGATGCTGAGGATATAGCGTCAGTACCATTTTGAAACAAAGAGGTTGTTGCAGGAGAGGAATTCGTGATGGGCAGCATCATACCAGTCAAGAGGAGCGTGAATAATCTGTATGATACAGAAAATGATTACGTTTGGCTAAATTGTTGGAGCCACATGTGCAAAGAAGGTCGTCTCATTTGCTCTGACCAAGTTCGTATGTTTTATTGTACGGTAAGTCATTGAGATAGATTCTCTGAAAATTAGTTCATGAGCCCACACGAATAGTAAATGGTTGTGAAAACAAACTTGACCTCTTAACAACAAATAATCCTGAGCTAACAACAAGCATGGCAACGGTCTTGTCGCAGTGGTTACAACGGTTCCCGTCAGATCTCCGAAGTTAAGCGTTGTCGGGCGTGGCTAGCGCTTGGATGGGTCACCATCCTGGCCGCCATGCGCTGTTGCCATTTTTCGGGGTGCACTCAGCCTCGTGATTCCAACTGAGGAGCTCCTCGACCGATTAGTAGCGGCTCCGGTCACAGAAAACCATCATAACGGCCGGGAGAGCACACACGTCTCTCCTATCCACATCCTCACCTGAGGATGACACGGCGGTCGGATGGTCCCGATGGGCCACTTGTGGACTGAAGATGGAGTGCTTAACAACAAACATCAAAACGGATACAGGTATTAGTTGTAGTAGCGAGACTGAATTCTGTAATCCCCAAATAAAAAAAAAATTTCACTTGATGCCTCTTTGAGAGGCAACCCCCACTCCTTCGAAATTAACAGTGTGAGTGCAGACCAGATGTGGCCTGAATTCAAAGCAATAGTATCTACAGCAATTAAGAGATTTATACCAAATAAATTAACAAACGAAGGGGCTGATCCATCCTACTACACAAAACGCATCAGAACACTGTTGCAGAAACACCGAAAAAAACATGCCAAATTTAAACAGATTCTAAATCTTCTAGATTGGCTATTTTTTACAGGTGCTCGAAATTTAGCGCTAACTTCAGTGCGAAATGCATTAATAGGTTCCACAACGAAACTTTGTCTCGAAACCTGGCAGAAAATTCAATGAGATTCTGGTCGTATGTGAAGTATGCTAGTGGCAAGACACAGTCAATGCCTTTTCTGCGCGATAGCAATGGAGATACTATCGAAGACAGAAGAAATTTAAATCATTTAATAAAAGCGAGTCTTCTGCTCCAGACTGTATACCAGTTAGGTTCCTCTCAGAGTATGCTGATGCAATAGCCCCATACATAACAATGATATACAACCGTTCGCTCGACGAAAGATCCGTACCCAAAGATTGGAACGTTGCACAAGGCACACCAATATTCAAGAAAGGTAGTAGGAGTAATCCACTAAATTACAGACCCGTATCATTAACTTCGATTTGCAGCAGAATTTTGGAACATATATTGACACACAGTCAACACTGATTTAGAAACCATCGTTCTTGTGAAACACAACTGACTCTTTCTTCACACGAAGTGTTGAGTGCTATTGACAAGGGATTTCAAACTGATTCCGTATTTCTAGATTTCCAGAAGGCTTTTAGAACTGTGCCACACAAGTGGCCTGTAGTGAAATTGCATGCTTATGACATAGCATCTCAGTTATGTGACTGGATTCGTGGTTTCCTGTCAGAGAGGTCGCAAGTCGTAGTAACTGACGGAAAGTCCTCGAATGAAACAGAAGCGATTTCTGGAGTTTCCCAGGGTAGTGTTATAGGCCCTTTTCTGTTTCTTATCCTTAGAAACAATTTAGAAGACAATCTGAGCAGCCATCGTAGGTTGTTTGCAGATAATGCAATCATTTATCGACTAGTGAAGTCATCAAAAATCAAAACAAGTTCCGAAACGATTTAGAAACGATATCTGTATGGTGCAAAAATTGGCAATTGACCCTAAATAACGAAAAGTGTGAGGTCATCCACATGAGTGCTGAAAGGAATCCGTTAAACTTCGGTTACATGATAAATCAGTCAAATCTAAAAGTCGCAAATTCAACTAAATACCTAGGAATTACAATTACGAACAACTTAAATTGGAAGGAACACATAGAAAATGTTGTGGCGAAGGCTAAACAAAGACTGCGTTTTATTGGCAGGACACTTAGAAAGTGTAACAGATCTACTAAAGAGACGGCCTACACTACGCTTGTCCGTCTTCATTTCGATTCCTGCTACGCGATGTGGGATCGTTACCAGATAGGATTGACGGAGTACATTCAAAGAAGGGCAGCACGTTTTGTATTATTGCGAAACAGGTGAGAGAGTGTCACTGAAGTGATACAGGATTTAGGGTGGACATCATTAAAACAAAGACTTTTTCGTTGCGGCGGAATCTTCTTACGAAATTTCTATCAACTACCTTCTTCTCCGAATGCGAAAATATTTTGTTGACGCCTACTTACATAGGGAGAATCGATCACCATAATAAAATAAGGGAAATCAGAGCTAGCACGGAAAGATATAGGTGTTTGCTTTTTTCGCGCGCTGTACTAAATTGGAATAATAGAGAATTATTGTGAAGATGGTTCGATGATCCCTCTGTCAGGCACGTAAATGTGATTTGCAGAGTACCCATGTAGATGCAGATGTATTGATAGATGCTTAGGTAGCAGTGGTGGCTCACAGCTCTAGCGAGAGTGCTGCTCCAGATAAGTTTTAGCCTTTGTTTTAAAATTTTGTAAACGGAAAACACATCTACATAAAGAAAATTTATTGAGAAACTTGATTAAATGATAAATGAGCGAAGTCAAATAATCCACACTTATTTTAACCTAAATAGTTACAGTTCAAGCTTGATCTATTCATTTAATCGGGAAATGCACTCCTCTCGTTTTAGTTCGGGCAAAAAAGATCAGTAATTTTCTCCTTGCTGTCTGGATAACATCTGATATTATAAAATCACTGAAAGCGCATTTAGTCTTTTCGAAGTCATGGTGCTTTATGGAAAAATTTTTGTTCTATTTAGCGTTGCTATGTTGCGTTCTGCAACTGATGAAGTTACGGGAATTGTAAAGAGGATTTTTACCATTTTCAAAATTTCACTAAGAATACTGTCTAATTTTTTTTCCAAGATGAACCTCAGTAGCTCACTTCACTTGCAGTATTCATGAATATCAGACCTACAATAAAATTTTACCTGAGTTTCAAGCTTATCGTTACCAATCATTAGATACGCTTCAGTTGTCAGCACTACATCTTTTGCAGGATGATCATTCTTAAAACCAGCGAGCAATTTAGGAGCTACTGAGAATTTAGTGGTATAACGTCTCTTCATTATGTCCACATACATGCAGTCATACACTTCCTTAGCTTTACATTAAGGGCCTTCAAAGGATTCTGTCAGTACTTCGAGTTTCGTAATTCTAAAATAGGAGTTTTAAACACGCTAATTTCTAGATTACATTTGATTGTAAATTATTATTAAATTAGGCGCAACCGCCTCACAAAGCTCTAACTAAAACTTGAAATTATCAGCAATAAGGTGTTTCATAGTTCCTGTAACTATTGCAGTGGTTTCATCTACGAGGGCTGTTCAATAAAGAATGATCAAAATTTTTTTCATGGTCATAATTTCTAGCGCTGAAATTAAATCTTATGATATTCTGTTACGTGCAACAAACACGCCGTAGTAGTTTCATTGTTGCGACTCCTGATTCCCGCCTGTGAGACGCAGGCAAGGTCAGACATGTTCATGTCGCCTATCGCTGCAATGGAGGTAACACGCTAGGAACAATATGCGGCTTTGAAATTCTGCTTTCGTCTCAACAAATCTTAGGCTGAAGTCTATACAATGTTACAGGAGGCCTATGGAGAATCTGTTCTTCCCTACAGCACAGTTCGAAGGTGGTTTAAAATGTTTAAAGAGGGGAGACAATCAATTTCAAAGGAAGGTGAACCCAGTGCTCCAGTTACTGCTCTTACGGAAGAAAACATCAACACTGCTGCTGTCATTGTGAGAGAGGATTGACGAAGTACCTCAAGATCACTTTCTGAAATACTGAACATTTCACTGGGTGCCACCCACATGTTGGTGACAGAAAAATTACGCATGACACGTGTTTGTCCGCGATGGGTTCCAAGACTGATGATTCCCGAACAAAAGGACATTCACGTGCAGATCTGCATGCAGTTAAATTTGATGTTAGAGGAAGATACGGAGTTTCTTTCGAATGTAATCACTGTTGATGAAACTTGGCTACATCATTTTGATCCTGAGAGCAAACAGCAAAGCTCAATGTGGAAATCTCCATCACCAATCCCAAAAAGCAAAAGTGGTTGCTTCTGCTGGGAAAGTTATAGTCATCTCATTTTTTAATATTCATGGAATGGTTTATCAGCATGTTACACCTGCACACACATCAGTAACTGGACAATACTACAGAGATGTCCTGAAAACATTGCAAGTCCGTATAAGGCGCAATAGACCACATTTCCATGAAGAAGACTGGATGCTGCACCACGATAATGCCCGGCCGCATACTGCCAATGTTGTTGCAGAACATCTTGCAAAAATCAACGTGAAGTGCTTCCCTAATTCTCTCTACAGTCCGGTTTTAGCCCCATGTGACTTTTTTCTATTCCCTTACATAAAGAAACGTCTTCGTGGGAGGCATTATCAATCATCAGAAGCAGTGGTGATGGCTGTGGATGCTATTTTGAAGGACCTCTCAAAAAATGGCTTCCATCATATATTTGAAGACTGGCAGAAACGCAGGGACAAGTGCATCGCATTCATGGGAGACTACTTAGAGAAGTACGATCAAAATTATGAGGATGAGAAAAGATATGTTGTCAAAAAATTATGATTATTCTTTATTGAACAGCCCTCGTACATTTGATGTTCACTGAATTTCAGTTGGGATGTTTCTTGAAGGTTGCAAATTTTCATGGCCTCTGTTTGTGGTCCGGATGTTGAAGTTCTGCCTTGTAGAAGATGTACGTGGAATGCTAACGTCAATACGCTTCTTGAGAATGTTCGCATGTTGTGGAATAGCCACAATATTAGAGAAAATAATCTTCCGTTTCGTGTAGTGGTTACTGAGTTTCTCATTACTAAATTAAGTTCATGTGCATGACAGTGAATGTAATGTGCAATATTATAAACTACTTTGATATGTACTCTAACTCCAGTTTGTCTTTTTTTTTTTTTTTTTTTTTTTGCCTTTATGACATTAGCACCATCAAATGCTCGAGCTATAACTTTTTGTCAACTTCAGTATAGGAGTATGCCCAATTATACTAAAAACGCTCTACTGTTTCTCTGTTCAATACGTACTGTAGAATAAGAAGCACTTAAGCCTGTTCAGAAACATCTGTTGTGTCATCAGCCGTGAGTATCGCAAAGGAAACTTCTCTAATTTCCGTCATTTCCTTGCAGTCATGCATCTAATTCTGAACTGTCTTAGAAACACGTCTGAAGACTGCACTGGTTTGTAAGTGGTTCTTCAAATCTGAATCTCATTTAAATACAGGACTTACTAATCTTCTAAATAATCCACGATGTTCTAAATCGCCTTTTTCATCAGGTTTCGAAGTTTTCGCAGAAGAAACTGCGGTCCATTATTTTGCTTCAATGTTCTTTTTAACCTTTATCTTGTGCTCATTGATTGAAAGTCGTATGCTTCACTAAGTTTCTCCTTAACACTAACTTCTTTTTTTTTAAATTGACAGTGACACTTCATTATCAACTTGCACTTAGACTCCTCATGCTTTTCAGTTTTCCCGTCTCATTTAGTTTACATTTCTAAAATTATCTCTTTCCTCGCTACATCACCTTCAAACATTAAACAGCAATTTATTTTTCTTTGCGAGCGCAAAGCCAACTTTTCGTTTGAACCACTCATAATTAAAGCCACAATATAATTCTTGTTGTTCCTTATGCCTGGCTGAGATATCAGAAGATAGGAGCTGAACGACCTATTTTCTTAATTAACTTTCTCACAGAGAGGCAGCTGTGAAAACTGAAGCTGTTGAAATTCACTCACAATCCCAAAACTTACTAGTAGGGGTGCAACAAAATCTCTAAAATATTTTCAAAGAACCGAAAAAATTTAATCATATGGAATAGGTGATCAGGATACATTCCACGCCTTACGTTTGTCAAGAAAATATTAAGCGGTTAAGCACAACACTGTGCAGTTAGGAAGTACAAATAAAGAATGGGCGGATGGCTACTGACGTAAAGCTGAAGGATGATACACTTACGGAAAATAAAATTGCGACATATAATTAATGTACAGTAACGAAATTTCTTGAGTCTACTTAACGTTTATATGTGATTGACATTGCAAAATAACAGAGTAATATAAGCGCTAGATAAGTCATTGCAAGTGTGAAATACAGGTACGTTAATAACTGTTGTAACTGCTAGAATGTTGAATGCAAGCATGCAAACGTGCGTGCATTGTTTGTACAGGTGCCGGATGTCAGTTTATGGGACATGTCTGCTGTTGTACTTGGTCCGTCAATACAAGGACGATTAACGCTGCTTATGAATGAGGCTGCTGTCATACGAAATCGCATCCCGGACCATAACTCCAGTGGTAGGTCCAACGTGTTGAGCATGCAGGCTGGCTGGCTGCAGGCCCTCAACTGGCCTCCTTCTAACCAACACGCGGCCATCACTGGCACAGAGGTAGAAATAGCTTTAATCAGAAAACACAAGAGACCTCCACCCTGCCCTCCAATGAGCTCTCTCTTGAGACCACTAAAGTCGCAAATGGCGGAGGTTTGGGGTCCTTGCCACGCTACAGGTTCCTGGCTCGAAGCTGTCCTTGAAGTAACCGATATGTAACAGATTGTTGTGCCACTGTGGCGCCAACTGCTGCTCAAATTGTTGCTGCTGATGCAGGACTATGTGCCAGAGCCATACATAAAACACGACGGTCCTTCCTTTAGGTAGTGCCACGTGGCCGTCCGGAGCTCGCTCTTCTTGAGACCCTACATTCTCGTTACTACAGCTGCCAGCAATCGTGTACAGCGGCTGCATTCCAGGGAAGTCTTTCTGCAGTATCTCAGAAGAAACAGACAGTTTCTTGTATCACTGTTACACGACCTCGTTCAAATTCAGTGAGGTGTTAATAATGGCACCCTTTGATCCCTCAAAACTCTGATCTTTCTGTAACGCAGATATACAACACATATGCCTTTCAGCCATTCATCTGATTATTGTTCCTTACCTATCTTGAAGTATCACCCACAGCATCCACAGTAACGAATGGGAGCACGAAGTCAGTTTAATCTGCGTCGAACTTTGCGTATAAATTTAGCTGACACATTTGCTTTTGGCCAACTTTAAAGAAGTGTAAGACCTACATGGCCTAAAGCTTTCTAAACAGTTATATTTCATTAAGCCTTAACTGGAATCGATATTTCGACAAACATAACTGGAATCGTGGGTACAAATGGACCCTTGAATAAAAATTCAACATAATCCCCATAAAAGATATAACTCATATGTAAATATGTAATGATTGTATTAAAATAAGTTTTGTTTCAAACATAAATCAACTTTTATTGAGCAAAATTTTTCATAGTATTATTTTTTAAACTTTAAGTCCTCCGTCTCATATGTTACAAGAATTTTTAGTACCTTACTTTGGAATGCTACACGATTACAAAAAAGGCTTAGATTAAAAAACTTAGATATAGCATGCGGTTTCTCATAACTTTCCCTTAACATAAATAGGGATTCTTTATGCCATCACTCAGAAACAAAAATAATGTGCCCAAATGTTATTTATATCAGTACCTAAACTAAGAATGGCACTTGGTACACAACACTTTTTTTTCTGCATGTCGTTTACAGATGAATTTAAGACATCTGTCACATTTTTGTGATTGTTTTCTGTCAGTTTTAGGACCTCATAAATAACATCTTCCTCGTTTTTGTGAGCCACTTTGATTGCAAGGTGAATTTTCTAATCGTGGGTCATTTTGTGGTTCATCAGCTGCCCCTAGAAAATTATCAACTCTACTCTTCAAATCTACTGAAAATGAAGAATACTTCATCTTCCATTCTGTGATAAATGGCCTTATCAAATTCAGTCCAATTTCTTTTATGTAATGATTACGTTTCATACGTTTTCCACTATTTGATGCCTTCCATAATACGAATCCATTTG
Organism: Schistocerca piceifrons; assembly: GCF_021461385.2. Lineage (NCBI taxonomy): Eukaryota > Metazoa > Arthropoda > Insecta > Orthoptera > Acrididae > Schistocerca > Schistocerca piceifrons. The sequence continues at coordinate 291,992,859 of NC_060141.1, forward strand.
CACTCGCAATATTTAATATTGCCGAAAAAATGACACATGGCCATCGTTGAGTTCTTCTAGAGACTGAGTAGTTAGCGCATTTCTGATCTACTGTATCAACACCACCTTTTGTTCTGTTGTAAAATTCAATTATCTCAGGTTTTCCACTGTTTTCATTGACTGAATTGTCGTGGTGCATTGATGAGATTACCACTACGCTTTGATTCTTTTCGGGACATAAGATGCCAATGTTTTATCCTTCACAAAACCAAATAACGTAGATCCTACTACACATCGTTTATTGGCTAAAAATTCTGGTGGTATTTCCCTTTTATTTTTGAGCATCGTTCCACCACAGGTCAAACCATTTTCAATCAGTTTGTCAACCAACTCCACAGAAGAGAACCAGTTATCAGCAGTTATATTTCTGTTTGTTCCAAATAAAGGTTCTGCAAGCTGCAGTACATTCTGTGTTGGAACTGAGAGTTGGCTTGTTTTATTAGTGATTTCTTTGCCCGTATAGATAAAAGCATTGTATAAATAGTGTGTTTTAGCGTCGCTAAGGCACATAATCTTGATGCAATATTTAGCAGGCTTCGATTTCATATAAACCCTGAAAAAACATTTCCCTCTAAAAGGGCAAAGCATTTCATCAACTGTCAAATATTCTGAGCAGCTATAGTTTTTCTGACAGTTCTGAATGAAATTTCCAAATATTTCTGAGATGAGACGAGCGCGATCATTAGTTCTTCTTTCTTCCCTAGAATTCACATCATCAAATCTCAAAGCAGATAACAGGAACATAAATCGTTTTACCGACATCGTTATTCTGAATATATCTCGGCCAGTTCCATCAGTTACCTATAAACTTTCAATATCTTCATGGCCAGATTTGAATACACCTGATAACAACAACAACCCAAAAAATGCTTTCATTTCCATAATACTCACATGGTTAATGTAAATAGCATTAGTTTTATACTTTTCTGAATATTCTGTTATTTTCTGATTAGTGTGAGTGCAAATAATTGCGATCATTTCATCTGATATCACCAACTGACGTGATTCAATTGGTGACATGTTCCGTTTTTCACGAGCTGTACCGATGAGACCAGGCAGGTGAGTGATGATGTTGTGGCTTCTGACTCTGGACCTAGCTGGTGGATGAGTAGACCACTTGAATCGATTTTTGCCACGAAAATATGCACTACTTGACAGCCAGCTATCTCTCTCTACTAAATCACCAGATGATGAATTACTTGAATCAGAAGAAATTTCTTTTTGTGTATTCTCATCGTCACTTATGTTCTCTTCATCACAAGATTGAAAATCACTTAAAGGTTCTGTGTCTGAATAATTTTCGTCTAATAATAATTCACAGATTTCTTTTTCAGTGAGGCCCCACTGCATTGTGGCAATAAAGTGCCTGAAAAACCACAAAATAAATCGGTATACACTGACTTCAGAAATCCCGTATCTGGAATCGCGGGTCAAATTAGACCCAGCGGAGGTTCGAGTCCTCCCTCGGGCATGGGTGTGTGTGTTTGTCCTTAGGATAATTTAAGTTAAGTAGTGTGTAAGCTTAGGGACTGATGACCTTAGCAGTTAAGTCCCATAAGATTTAAAAAAAAAAAAATTAGACCCAGCGATGGCACTTACCTCCACTTCTAGTAAATTTCAAGCAGCGAGTTCCCGGCTCCTGGTGCACCTCACAATGTACTGAGATTACACTGGCGCGCGAAACAGAACTCCGCGTGTTTCCATTGTTAGACGGTTTTATTGTTGTCGGTGGGTCCAAAATGACCCACGATCCCGGTTAAGGGTTAAAATATGTATCATACTCTTGCTTTTCGTTTTACGATAAAAACAGGTTCGACTGAAATTCGCCCGCATCTCGTGGTCGTGCGGTAGCGTTCTCGCTTCCCACGCCCGGGTTCCCGGGTTCGATTCCCGGCGGGGTCAGGGATTTTCTCTGCCTCGTGATGGCTGGGTGTTGTGTGATGTCCTTAGGTTAGTTAGGTTTAAGTAGTTCTAAGTTCTAGGGGACTGATGACCATAGATGTTAAGTCCCATAGTGCTCAGAGCCATTTGAACCATTTTTTGACTGAAATTCGACCACCTGATCATTCACTTTCTAGGCACGCATTTTACCAGTCGACCAGTCTCATGGTTCATCGACATTTCATCGCCGACTGTCCAATACAACAGTATGCTACCTCTCATGTTTTCATCCGTGGTCTCAGTTTTGGAACGTTCCTCACGTTGAAGTATGGCCACAGTTAAATACAGTGGCTCATTTCTTAACTGTGAAAATTAAAGGATTTCATTCCTTGCAGACTCTCATCAACTTTGTGCTAATTTTTGTTACAGATAAACCGCCTAATATAAAGAAATAAAAGACAACAGAGTATATCAGTTTACAATCATGTTCAGAAAAACAGAACACCTTGAACGACTAGAGACAGAACGGTCATATCCACAGGACATGTACATTAGTATGTTCTGCAGAAATGATTAGCGTCTCAGTCACCTCGGTTCAGCACGGGTCCTGTTGCCGAAAGGGCGCAGCGTCCGCCATGGACCCTGGTAACTTGGCCCACGTGTGACGGCGTAGACGCGTATGAGGCACGAATGGCGTCCTGTGGTAAAGCCATCCATGCTACATTCACCTGGTTCCAAAGTTCATTTGTAGTGGCTGGCAACTGGTCACAGTTCTCTACCCGTCGGTTCACCATATCTTACACATTTTCGATTGGCGACAAGTGTGGTGGTCTGGCAGACCAGGGCAAAAGATGACAGCATGTGACACCAAGAAGACATGTGTTTATGCAGCAGCATGCGGTCATGCATTGTCCTGCAGAAAAATGACGTCTAGGGTATTGTGCAGAAAGGGTATGGCCACTGGTCGCAACATGTCATTCACGTAGGTCAGACTTGTCACAGTGCCCTGGACACATACGAGCTGTGATTTTTGGTTGTATCCAACAGCATGCCACACCACGAGGCCCTGAGTTGGCGCTGAATGTCTCGTACGAATGCATCACTGTGATACCACTCCTCCTCCTGCGGCGAACCGAAACGCGGCCATCATTTTCAATCAAACAGAACCTGGATGCATCCAAAAACACTAAACGATGCCATTCCTGTCCCCAGTGACGTCGTTACATACACCATAGTCCATGTTACCACACATTCGTTGAAGATAGGCAGAGAAGAGGACGACGCGCGCGTAATCCATGCCGTAATAAACGGCAACAGACTGTCACCCCTGATAGTGTACGATGTGTTCCACTGCTGCTACATAGCTGAGGATAATGCAGATCTGTCCTGCAATGCCATTCGGATGAGGTGTCGATCTTCTCGGGGAGTGGTCTGGGTGGTGCAACCTGACCCATTGCGTCGTATTGTGTGACCTTCTGTGAACCATTCTGCAAATACCCGCTGCACTGCCGAAACATTTGGTTCCACACGAGCAGCAATTTCCCGGATGTATGCCTCACATTGTCTCATGCCAAGAATGCGTCCTCTTTCAGACTCACTGATTTGACAGTAGGATTCGCGCATACGTCTACGAGACATCTTGCACCTCTGCGCGAGTCACACTGATGCATTACCTTCGGTTCATAGCAACAACGACAGACGTAGGAACATTTTACCGGTAGGTGGTGTTGCGCCGCGATATCAATGTTGATCTTGAACCTGCGGGCCAACACAATTCAAATGCTAATCATTTCTGCAGAACTTACTAATTTACATGTTCTGTGGAGATGAACGTCCGATCTCTAGTCGTTTAAGATGTTCTGTTTTTTGGTGAACATGAGTGTACCTATTTTCACAAAAAACTCGCAATAGGACAGCTCCAAAAAGCAGTACAAACAAAACGGATGCGGGGATAAAGTTTTCGGTAGACTTACGTTACGGCTTCACAGGTGTACAAAACATTTGTCACCTCCAGGAGTCATCACCTCCAGGAGTCACCGATAGACAACTTTTACAGGTAAACATCTGAGGACACATAACCACTGCACATTGCAATAAGCAGCTACTGCGTGACACATGTGCCATCTGCTCGTTAAGATGCTGGGCCAGGGCGTATTTATGATAGATAGCCCCGAGTCAGCTGGAAAAATACATCGCGTTGGCAGCCTCCACGTAGAGTAGACCCCGAGGTATTGCTGCTCTAACTTACCACCCACAGGTTCACCCATCAATGTCGATCAGCTTCGTTCAGTAAGACCGCATGCCATACAGTACTGCATCTAGCACCACTGTACCCAAGAGCCGAACTTTTTCCACACACTGTGACTTAAATCCTCCAATGCGCAGAATTCGTTGTATCATTTAGGAAAACACTCTAAATGCCTTCAGTCGGCTATTCCAGTGTCTGCGTGGTTTATCCAGTTGAGGATGTGCAGCTTGTATATGACACTGTGAGAAATTACCTCTTTTGAGGCATCCTACTCCAAATGACCATTGCATGTAGTTCCCTTCATACTGTGTTCTCGCAAAACGATAAGATGGACCTTCATTCACTGACAGCAGCCAGCAATATCTGTCGGTTATCACTGACAAGGCGTGACACTCGACTTTAGTCCCTCCCAGTTAAGATATTTTACGACAACTGTTGTTAAGCCACATCATTCCTTGAAGACACGTTTTACGACAACTGTTGTTAAGCCACATCATTCCTTGAAGACACGTCGGGCAGGCCACTAGTAGTGGTGCAAGAAATCCTCTACCATGCACCATACGATGGCCCGTGGCATATGTACGTAGATGCAGCCCCACTAAGAAATCAGGGAACTGTATTCACAGTGTTGTTATGGGCGTGTCCAAACACGATTGCTACTGTTTGCCCGTCTTATATGCTGATTCCACACAACTGACTGGCATGCACACACGACATTACTGCCACGATATACGTCACTGTCCGGTACCAGATCTGCAGGGTGTCTCACACCTTTTGGATCAAATTGAAACAAATAATAGTGTGTCCACAACTGATTATACTGAGATAGGAACCAATGGTCGAAAATGCACATTTGTTGTTTTATGGATATACGGAGCATACATCGGATAACGACAACGTACTCATAGTAATTGTTCAGTGCAAGCATAGCACCGGCGCATGAAGTTGCGCTGCGCTGTCTCAAAGATCCCTGGTATCTGTTGTATCAGGCAAAAGGCAGTCTGACTCTATAAGAGGTCTTCAGCCATTGCTAAAGGGGTTTCATACATCAATATCTTGGCGTAACCCCAGAGGTGTCAGATGTGGCCCCTTCCAAACCAACGTTGAGGGTACGTATCTTTCAGGCCCATCATCATCGAAGTGGGCAACAACAGGAGGTACTGTCTCCAAGAACTGTGGCAGCACATCTCGCAGGAACATCAGATAATGTGGACCAGTCAAACGCGGAGACTGCAAAAAAGTACCATGAGCTAAGTTATGCACAGTATGACTGTTTGGTGGTCAGGGATGTAAGCTGTTAATCACACACCGCCTGTTCCAATGTACAACAGACACCCGAACACTACGAGACAGTGCAGCAGAACTGCATGCGCCGTTGCAGTACATGCATTGAGACTGGCGGTCGTAGCTTTGAACATATACTGTGAACTATGTTGTTCTTAAGCGGTGTGCACTGCGTATATCCGTAATACAGTAAATATGCATTTCCGACCATTGGTTTTCTACCTCGATATAATTGGTTGCAGACCCTCTATCACCAGCTTCAATACGATCCAAGAGGTTTGAGACACCCTGTACATATGTATTGCTTTCCCAAGCGCCCAACCTGATCATTGAAGGGGTGACTGTGAAATACAAGTATTTCAGGTTGTTCTAGATGTAACAGTTAGTAGGAAAAATTAACGTTCTTTTTTCGGCGATCTCTATGCTACTGTGGCTGTAAAAGAATTAGGAGTGCCTGCTCCACCATATCTGCAGAAACTTCTTGGGTTCTTCACTGTGCAGCTAACGATTTGGTATGCCAAGAGAAATTTTAAGAAATGTGATCGACGCGAAGTTTTCACTTCCACAATTACATGTTTGTTGCACAAAAAACATTAAGAAAAACGGCTTTTCTCAAAAAATGCAGCACAGACTGACAATCTCGTTGCTGATCCGCCACTGCTTACATATCAACTGAATACTTACAGGTGACGTCATCCATTTTTACAAACAGAAAATATAACCCTTTCAGATCTGAATTTTTCTGGAGGATGGAAAATTTTTCTTTATACTCTGATGATTTTAGGCGACTTTTTAATGATTTTAGATTTAAAATTTATACAAAAATATATACTCCTTTTCGAAACATATTTTGTACACTTAGCTTAATTTAATGGAGTAAAATAACTAATTACGAAATATTCTCTATTGTAATAAATAGTAATACGATCACTCAATTATTTCTGTACAAAACAACAACAACAATATTCAATTATTCAGTGGAATATAGCGAACCAATCACACCCGTGTGCTCTGATGGTCACGAGATGCTGCGCAGTGCTACATTGACTTGTTGATATTTTCATAATGATGCCGTAAAGTTCACAGCACTTGTGCATGATGAACAGGTTGAACATTCACAAATGTGTACCTCAGGTTTCCATTGGGAAAAACACTTCTGTTGTAGCTAAGACATAATATACGTTAATGTACACAATTGTAGCCAGAGTGTCTGAAAGAGTTAAGAATTACAATCAAAAACATGCTGGCATGTACAAACCAGCAGTAGAAAATTAAGTCTTAATTCGTTCTTCCCACGCTGCAACATTAAGTTTTATTCCGTTCTTAGCTTTTAGCACTAAAATTCACAGAACGTTTTCGGTAACAATGTGTTTTACAAAGTCGCTTATGTCATGAGAGTTATTAGCTGGAAAATTTTACTAACATGTACGTGAGTTCTTTACATAAGTACAAACGAAAAGCTAGTTTCACTTCTTATGAAAAGCATTCTGGAATTAAGAAATGAGAAAATTTTATGATTTATGTTTACACATCGATTAGTAACAATAGAACCAGAGCAGAGACATATTTGCTGTCGATAAAATGGTAATCAAATTAATGACAATATAATAAACCGAATTTTTAAAATGACCAGATAAATGAAATAAGAACATTACAAAATTTATATAAGCCTGTAAATGAGACAGCCTGACACCTGAGGTCAATACTTCAGGTCGTACCTATCCTAACGATCATATATTGATACGTTTTAACTGTTATTTTGTACAGCGAGCTTATGTACCAAACATATCAAAAACCAGAATTTCGGTGGTACGAACGCCATCTCTGGTCGGGCCGAGAAATTTTCCCCCTGCCCTAATACATGTCCGAACAACCTGAAAGGTCACAGTAAACGTTTGCCACCACAGCGTGGTTGAATGAAACTGTAAGAAGCTGTCTGAGTGGCCGCCAGTAATTACAGAGCGGAATGCGAGAACGCACCGCATCCCAGCGCACCCCAACAGACATACGCCAGCAGCTAGCTGGTCTCGGCCGCCAGCGGGAGCACAACAAAACCGCAGCCACTGGAGCGTGACGTGACGTGAGCTGCGCGCGCTGCCGCCAGACAAAAGCCTATTGTTGCCGCCGTGCCTGCTGATGTGGCGCGTATCAACACTCGCTCTGCCCGTAAACACGCTCTGGCCGTGGCCTTTCCCTCCCACTACACACCTCTCCGCCTTCATCGCTTGCAACACTAGGTGTTCTCTCTCCCTTTCTTACATTTCTCTACTCCTCTCACCCACTCTAACATACATTAACAACCTCTTAATGTTCAACACAAACACAAGCGTGTGAAATCAGAACTATAGTCCGTTTAAAAGTAGTTGATAGATGACCTCTGTCACTTGCCGTTACAGTGTTGCCACACTGCGGGTCACTTCACAAATGCTGTTAATTTCTAATCACTCAGGTTGTGGACCCATTTGTCACCAGAACTGTAAATTATCTTTACACTCTAAGACGAAAGAAAACGATGCACCACGAAGAAATTATCCGAATAGGACGGAACTCGGTAGATGTGATGTATATGTCCAGACAAACAAATGATTTGCAATTTCAGAATCATACGAATATTTATTGAAGGGAAAAAGCAAATCAATAACATATACGGTACCTTTATGGATATGGTGTTTGTTCTTTCGGACAGGTCCAAAAGAAGAGACACCATATCCATATAAGTATATAGTTCTAACAACACCGGCCATGACCTTCTTCTTCGGTGCGGATGCACACATATTCCCCGAACTCTTACGGGACTTGGTAAGAATATCTTCCACGAGTAATAAGTGTGTTGGGGTGGGACACTACGAATGTGGTGTGTGGACATACAAAGTGTGAATGTGGGTCTCGCGGGAGGCGTGCGCGAGACAGTCCCTGCAGTCGTGGTATCCTCTGTGCCCTCGGTGGCTCAGATGGATAGAGGGTCTGTCATGTAAGCAAGAGATCCCCGGTTCGAGTCCCGTCCGGGGCACACATTTTCACCTCTCCCCGTTTATGTGTATCAACGCCCGGTGGCAGCTGAAGGTATTAATACAATTCTAATAAATCAATAACACGTTGGTCTACCTCTAGCCCTAATGCAAGCAGTTATTCGGCTTGGTGTTGATTGATAGAGTTGTTGAGTGTCGTTCTGAGGGATATCGTGCCGAATTTTGTACAACTGGCGCGTTACATCGTCAGAATCCCGAGCTGGTTGGACAGCCCTGCCAATATTGCTCCAAACTTTCTGAATTGGAGAGAGACGCGGCGATCTTGCTGGCCAAGGTAGGGTTTGGCAAGCACGAGGGCGGGCAGTATAAGCTCTTGCCTTGTGCGGGCGGGCACTATCTTGCTGAAATCTAAGATCAGCACGCCTTGCCATGAAGGGTAACAAGACGGGGCGTACAATATCATCGGAGTACCGCTGTGCTGCAATAGTGCCTGCTATGAAATGTAATGACGCCCCAGAACATCATTCCTGATAGTCGAGCCGTACGGCGGTCGACAGTCAAGGGTTGTATCCCAGCGCTGTTCGGGGCGTCTACAACACGTCTTCGCTGGTCATTTCGAAGCGGGAGACATCACTGAAGACAATTCTATGCCAATCAGTGAGATTCCAGGCTGAATATGCTCGACACCACTGCAAACGGGCTTGTTGGTAGTCAGCGCAAGGGGCGCTGTGAACTCAGTCCCCTTTCTATGAGCCTCTTATTAATGGTCCTTGCGGTCACTGAAGCATCAGTTGCACGTCGTATCGGTGATAAAACTGAATTCGGAGCTCTGAGTGTCTTTGTGAGGATTGATCGGTTCTCATGTTCGGTCGTCTCCCTAAGTCGACCACTTTCTTCCTGTGTTCGCCTATGGTTCACACATCTCTGTTAGCATCGTCGAATAGCGGTATCTCTGCTACTCAGATATTGAGCGATTCACCGATTAATCCAATGGGCTTCTTTGAGCCCAACTACACATCGTCTCTCAAATGCTGACAAGTGCGATATTGCTCGCGCGCCTGTCTGCGAGACATAGTTACTGTCCAACCGAGTACACGGAACGAAATTCACAAAGACTTTATGTCCTGGTACTGATATTTCCCCTGTTAACTATCCTTGCTAGCTGCGTGTTGAATTGCGCTGCAGCGTCGCACATTCATCCATAGACCGCCAACGTGTACAATTTTGCATTTTCCTTGGATACCTGTATGAATACAGTTTTTGAGCAATATGCATAACTGCTTCGTGAGGCGTCGATCTTTTGTTTTCCAAGTGTTATACGTTTTATTTAATATCATATCATATTATATTATTGAAATCGTAGGCTTATGTGGCATGTTAAAAGCGGCGGTGACGCCAATTTATATTTGGTGGAGTGGAGCGGATGAAGGAGGGGGAGGGGGAGGAGGGGTGGAGAGCAACAATCTCCTCTCCCAAAACCGAGCCCTGGATCAGAGCTAGCACTGACAGCATCGACGTTACAGCCGAGAGTCAGAGAGAGGCGAAAACAGAATCTGCAAAACCACCCAAATTTTCTAAACCACACAACATTTGAAATTTTCAAGAAGATTAATGCTGTGTGCTGGACCTGGAACTGAGCCCAGAATCTTGGCTTACGCGAGCACTACTCTTACCGACTAAGCTATCCAGGCACGGCATAGCTGTCTGAGTCGGGCCAGGACAGTACAATTAACTTCCAAAAAGTAGTGGATTTCTGTAAACTGTGTTAATCAATCAAGTAGGCCTCTGTTATGAATACCACGAGTTTGTTTAGAGTTCTGAATGTTGCTTCAGCCGTGATGAAAGCAATACCACCGAAATTGCAGACTTTTTCTGTCTTTTCTTTCTTTCAAATTCGTCCGAAACAAGGCGTCCAGTCGAAGACCCAGAAATGTAGAGCATTAAATTCTACGTCGATTGGGTACCAGGACTTTGTTATTTGACTAAATTTTCGTACAGAAAAGCTACGTTAGAAAACGGTAATTTTTCATACTTTTTGAGAATACTCGTTTCGTCGCTAGAAAACGTGCTGCAGCTGACATTTGGAGAAGTTTGCACAAACTTTTATACAACAGCAGTGGTACAGTATCAAATAGAGTAATCAAAAAGTCAAAGAAAGTGACAAAAACATAGCTGGGAAGTAAATGAGCAGGAATGGCTAGAGGACAAATGTAAGAATGTAGAGGCTTATCTCACTAGGGATAAGATAGATACTGCCTACTGGAAGATTAAAGAGACCTTTGGAGAAAAGAGAACCACTTGTATGAATACCAAGAGCTCAGATGGAAACCCAGTTCTAACCAAAGAAGGGAAAGCAGAGAGGTGGAAGGAGTATATAGAGGGTCTATACAAGGGCGGTGTACTTGAGGACAATATTATGGAAATGGAAGAGGATGTAGATGAAGATGAAATGGGAGATACGATACTGCGTGAAGAGTTTGACAGAGTACTGAAACACATGAGTCGAAACAAGGCCCCGGGAGTATACAACATTCCATTAGAACTACTGACGGCCTTGGGAGAGCCAATCCTGACAAAACTCTACCATCTGGTGAACAAGATGTATGAAACAGGCGAAAAACCTTCAGACTTCAAGAAGAATATAATAATTCCAATTCCAAAGAAAGCAGAACTTAAAGATGTGAAAATTGCCAAACTATCAGTTTAATAAGTCATGGCTGCAAAATACTAACGCGAGTTCTTTACAATCAAATGGAAAAACTGGTAGAAGCCGACCTCGGGGAAGATCAGTTTGGATTCCGTAGAAATGTTGGGACACGTGAGGCAATACTGACCTTACGATTTATCTTAGAAGAAAAAAAATGGTTCAAATGGCTCTGAGCACTATGGGACTTAACATCTATGGTCATCAGTCCCCTAGAACTTAGAACTACTTAAACCTAACTAACCTAAGGACAGCACACAACACCCAGTCATCACGAGGCAAAGAAAATCCCTGACCCCGCCGGGAATCGAACCCGGGAACCCGGGCGTGGGAAGCGAGAACACTTAGAAGAAAGATTAAGGAAAGACCAACCTACGTTTCTAGCTTTTGTAGACTTAAGCTTTTGACAATGTTGACTGGAATACTCTCTTTCAAATTCTAAAGGTGGCAGGGGTAAAATACTGGGAGCGAAAGGCTATTTACAATTTGTACAGGAACCAGATGCAGTTATAAGAGTCGAGGGGCATGAAAGGGAAGTAGTGGTTGGGAAGGGAGTTAGACAGGGTTGTAGCCTCTCCCCAATTTTAATTCAACCTGTATATCGAGCAAGCTGTAAAGGAAACAATCTATGGACGCATGAAAACTAAAAAAAAAGTGAGTAAAAAACAAAATATTGGCATGTGATAAGTAAAATTACCAACCAAGGTGTAATTGTGTTGCCGCACTTACCGCTCTTGACGCGATCCTTATGGAATGGCTGAAACTCCAATCATACTGGTCGCTTCGTAGCATGAGAGCAACGTGAACTAAAGAAAGTTGGTTGTAATTCAACTTTCATCGCCAGAAGTATTAATGAAACCCTCATACCCAACAACTATTGGAAATGAACCTCAGTGAATTTAAGGTAATGCGAACATTCTAAATTCTAGATCTTAGTGTGTGACAGGAGTTCCACGAGAAATAAACAGATTACTGATTATTTACAAACGTTTCATTATGTTTTTACACTACGCTAGAGGCTTTACTGCGTGCTGTACAGGACGGTTTACGGTAGTAGGAAACTTTCAACATGGCACCATTCGAAAACATGTGAACAATATGTTGATATTATTTAATGGTTCAAATGGCTCTGAGCACTATGGGACTTAACTGCTATGGTCATCAGTCCCCTAGAACTTAGTACTACTTAAACCTAACTAACCTAAGGACATCACACACACCCATGCTCGTGGCAGGATTCGAACCTGCGACCGTAGCAGTCACGCGGTTCCAGACTGTAGCGCCTTGAACCTCACGGCCACTCCAGCCGGCTATTATTTAATATCTCCATCATATATTCATGATGATATTAAATTTTACAAACAAATAAGAAGTGACACTGTTCATGTGTACCCACAGGATTAATGTGGCACTTCACGTTTGTAATATCCACCGGCATAGACAATGCAAATACCGTAACTGTGCTTTTGCATCGTAAGTAGTACTTCTTCAGCTGTAAGAGTGTACCCTGTCGTCGAAAGGCTGAAGACACAATTCTGGAAAAAAATGCAGCACAGCTTCTAGGAAGTAATTCTCGACGGATGCCCTTTCGGTACTTATTTTATGACACCTCGCCTTCCTCAGAAGCACATTATCTGATGGCTTGAAACTTTCCCCATTTCCGTAGCTGCAAACTTTCCTACATTACTCCTTCCTTCTGAATGCTTTTACGATTCCACTCCATTAAACAAAAAACCACAGAAAATGTGGTTCGTAAAGTCAGCTAATGTATTCACGTTAGTTTTGCTACAGCGTATATTTTTACTACCACCATGTTTTTTTCGCAGTGTGCTTTTATTTCATACGTACACTGATCTTAGTGCCTGGTTATAACTTCAGGCGCAATAGTACGTCCACCTACAGGCTTTGTTGTAAAATTGTAAAATTTTACATATTGTTTTCCTCTACGACATTCTTAAGCAAATGGCATATCGGATTTTGGGACCACCCTAATATTGTCTACCAGGTTTGGAGTACATACATTCGCTTCGTGAATTCCAGCTGATAGTGATGTTACTGGTACGAATTCTTTGCCTGTTTCTTTTTGTTCTTGGTTCCACAGCCGTGTTAAATTTCTTGAAAGAAGTTGTAAGACGTATGCGTTGCCGGCGATGGGCAGGGCATAGGAGAGTCTCTGACCAGAGAGCAGTATGTAGTCAGTTGTTGCTTGTCGCTAGTCGGCAGTAGTCGGCAGTTGTGTGCGCGTGTCGCGCGTGTCGGGTGTCTGCTCTGGACGAGAGTCTGGAGGATGAGTATTATTGTTTAAGGTAAAGAAGCAGCCTTGCGCATATCTAGTAATGTATGTGAATTGTCATTCCAATTTTTTTTTAAATGCCACAATAATAATTTTTATAATACAAAGTAATTTTTTTTAAAAAAAAGCATTCATTTCAATTTGAAGATTTTATCCAATGAATAATTAATTCCTTTCACGAGTCACAAAGCATAGGCCAGCATTGCACGGAGCTGTGCCGAAATTTTTTTAGGTAAGAGCAGGTATATTCGCAGTTTTTATTGAGGTAAGAATTTTTGCTTTTTTTTATTCAGAATGCAGGGCCGAGGCGCAGCGTTGGTGTCGTCATAAAATTTACCAAGTTACTGAATTTTTTATTATTTTGGTGTTTAGGAATTTTTCTGTTTCGAACTTAACATTAAATGAGAAAAGAATTTTGTGGGAACATTAAATGTGAATGCATTTCTGCACATAGATTATAAATGGGAGCCAATTTTGTTCAGAGGTTACAATATTTAAAATTCATTTAATTATTATTTCCGTGGCAAGCTACACTTGGTTCATTGTATTATTTTGTGGGGAGGTTACACTTGGCGACATCCGGCCAGGATCGTATTTCTTTGTGAATCTTCTGATAAGTAGTCATATATCTGCTCTTATTTACTTAAATGTAGTTTGCATCTGGCGCAACGCATTTACTAATTTGTCACTCTTTCTTTCACAGGTCATCGGCAATTTTTTGCTCTTTGTTGCAATTGTGTTTGTTGCATTTTGCATTGTCCTTGTTTCATTTGTACTTAATTTTGATTAGTGAAAATGCCGCGAAAAACTGTTAACAGTACATCGTGATGTACAATGAGTGAAATAGCCGACTTTAATAATTTGACCGATAATACTTGCGACACTTAGTGTAATGATGACAATCCTCCATCTACAGACAATCAGTGCCTACCGACCACTAGTAATGATTTTAATGCTAATGATGAGCAAACAAATTCAGTTGTGTCCTCTGTTAGTTTAACGACAATTGATGACGCGGAAAGTTCTGTTACAATGAACGCTGCCCAGTTTAACACACCCGATTTGCAAAATTTGGATTGTGAACAGATAAATTTATCTAACGAAAATGAACAGTGTACCCAAAGTACGACAGATTTATTTGATTCCGAGATAGTGACTAACAGTGCACATCCGATTGGGAAAAATTTTCAAGAATTACAGAATGACAAAATGGTTACAGAAAACGTGACAAATGCAGATACACCAACACACAGCATAGAAAATAGAGTCGCTAATTTTGGCTTGGTTCAAATTATGGCAGTATTGCTACAGTTTAAGAAAGAATATGACAACAATCACAAACAAATTAATGAAAATAATGAAAATCTCAAACAACAACTTAATGAAAATAATGAAAATTTCAAACAAGAAAATGGTTCAAATGGCTCTGAGCACTATGGGACTTAACTTCTGAGGTCGTCAGTCCCCTAGAACTTAGAACTACTTAAACCTAACTAACCTAAGGACATCACACACATCCAAGCCCGAGGCAGGATTCGAACCTGCGACCGTAGCGGTCGCGCGGTTCCAGACTGCAGCGCCTAGAACCGCTCGGCCACTCTGGCCGGCTCTCAAACAACAACTTACTGAAAAACAAGACAACCTTAATGAAAATTTCAAACAACTTAGTGGACGGAACAAACAACGTAGTGAAAATTTCAAACAACTTAATGAACACAACAAACAAATTAGTGAACAGATTACAGCCGTTGCCGCACAATGTCATGATACTGAGGAACAATTACGTGAGGAAATTAAGGCTTGTGCTAGGAAAAGTAGTGAAGAAATTAGATCTGTTGCTCAAGAATTAAGGAATATGCAAACAGCTACAACAGAATCACTTAGAGACGAAATTAGTGCAGTCGGTAAACAATGCTCTGAAAACGCAACACAGTTACGCGACGAGTTTAAATTAATGTCAGCAGGACTTTCACGCACACTGGATGCAAAAGTAGACGCGAAATTTGACCAACAGAACAGTCAAATTGATGAACGTTTTAATCACCACCTACAAAACAGTGAAACGCGTTACCGTAAATTCATACAGGAACAGAATAAAGTAAAGCGACAAGTCACGGAAACAATTACCGCACAGAGACAGGAGGATAAGCGTAAATTGTTTACGAAAGCAAAAACATACGTAGACAACAATATTGCTACAGTATAAGACGAAATTAATACTATCAAACAATTGAACACCGAATTGCGTGATGAAATTTCCGATCTTAAATCAAGAACAGATACACACACAGTAGACTTTCAGTCAGTGACCGACAGACTTGAACAATTAGAATTAATACAGGATCCCGATGCCATCAAAGCAGACGTTAAAAAATTGAACGAAATCACACGTAAGATACAAAAACAAATTAATGCTTGTGACACTAAAAACGATGATCAGGTAAAAATACTGACTGAAAAATATGATGAAATGGCCAGTCGTATTGACGTTATTGAAAGAAATAATGACAGCAAATCGGACGATACTTCACCGATTTCGTTTAATCAAACACCTGAATTCCAAAATTTACAGCAGACGATCAGTGAGATAGATTCGTCCAATAATACATTACGTCAAAAATTGTCAACTTTACAGCAAGAAGTGACAGAGATGAAACGTCACAGCATACGCCACATTCCGAACATCTGTCACACTCACACCGCCAGTATAATTTAGGTAATTTACAGAGAGTACGTTACTTAGATTCCGAACAATCACAGACAAATAGATTCTCATACAATCCTGAACTTGTTCACACATTCAGAGACGATAACGTTAATTACGAGCAATTTTTATCCGTAGAAAAATCTAAGGTATTTAAAAATGACAGAGCACAGGTACACGCTTTGAACCGGATACGACAATTTATTTTTGTACTTTCACCAGCATTGCCTGTAATGCAGAAACTAGCATTGGCTTGGATACAACAATTTGTTTTTGAATTTTCACCGGCATTGCCTGTAACGCAAAAGCTAAAGTTTATTTGCAGCGCGTAACTGACCTCAGGGGATTCTTTACACTTCGATGAATATGTGCCGTAGCGTGCACAGGGCCCCGAGCCGTAGTAGTGCTGTTTCATCTTTAGTTTTCTGCACTGCTGCCTTCTCTTCTACTATCCTTTATATCTATCAAAACAGCTCTTTAACTATCGATCTATCTAGGATTATGAAATGAGTAAAGATAACCTGATATGACAAGTTTTACCGAAAGTGACATTTATCTTTATACGCACCAGAAATGACAACCACGAGAACTTTAATATCAGACAAAATTTTAATCGTCAGTATCGTCAAAATTATCAGCAACAGGAACCACATTTTGGTAACAATAGACGTTTTTCACCGCAACAGCATGAAAGCCAGCCGGTTAGCATATCTAAACAACAATGCAGTCTGCAAGGTCAACCAAGCTTTAATGTTTCGCCTACGCGTATAGCGTCGGCCCCAACAAATAGTAATGCAGAGCAACAAGGGAATCAGTACGTACAGAAAACACACTGTTTCAATTCTTATGACTATCATGACCGACGTAAAAGTAATGAGCACAATTTTCAGCGTACATTTAATAACAGTCGGTCTTATCAGCAGCAAAATCATCCGCAACAACATATTATCATGAATGAGCCAGACAGTAGATATCATCCCGAACGTAATACGTCAGGAAGAAATAACAGAACAGTTCAAATACTCGAAATGCCACAGCATCCTCCCGCAAATAATAGCACGACAGATAGAATTTGACTAGATGCAGTACAGGTTGCATCTTCCAGTAACGCAAGCAATACTTTTGACACAGAGAATCTTGTTCACGAAAATGTTATTACTTTTGACGACATCCGAGACACTCTTTTGCAGGAAAGACCAGTTATTCAAAAAACCATTTCACACCCTGTCATCGAAGTAAAATTGGATCATCGAAATTTTCAGCAGTAATCGATTCTGGATCACCTATGTCAGTCATAAATGAGGAAACTTTCAACGAATGTAACAAAGAGAATACCTATCCTACGTACCATTATGCAAAACGAAAGTAAAAGGAGCAGTATCTGGTAAAGGAGTAGGTGTAAAATTACAGACACATTTATCATTTTGTATTGCAGGTCATACATTTCACTCAAATTTTTGGATTGTTCCCTTATTGACGACAGACGTTATTTTAGGTACGAATTTTCTGGTACAACAAGACGCAATTATTGACTTTCAAAATTCCTATTTAATGTTAAAGGATGAAAATGTACAACTGGCTTTAGAATTTCAGCAATCTTTATCTGCAGAAGAACAAACAATTAATCGTACAGAGGTCATTTCCGCATCACGTAACATAGACTGTCATTCCACATTGTTAACAGATATGTACGTACACAACTATAATACTCGAGACGAAGCCGACTATGACGCTATACAGATGGTTTCTGATAAAGTTAAACAGAGCAGTGCAAATACAGACGACGAACGCACGCAACTACGCAAAATTCTTTTACAGCAAGCTCCAGATTTTGACAACGTTCCTGGTACTATGTCCGGTTTCATGTATGAATTTCAAGTTAAACAGCACGACACATTTAAAGCCAGACATTATCCCATTCCGTATATTCACAGAGAACAAGTTAAGAAAGAATTGCAAGCTATGCTTGACCAAGGAATTATTGAACCGGCAGTTAGTCCGTACATAAATCCACTCCATATTGTGAAGAAGAAGGATGGTTCACTTCGCCTCGTACTTGATTCGCGTCACATCAATGACATTATTATTAATGAAACAGATCGCCCACAGACACTAGAAGAACTTCTACAGAAATTTCATGGTACTGCAATTTTGTAAATTACCGTTCGGTTTAACTATTTCTTCAGCAGCATTTATTCGCGGTTTGAATACAATACTTCCGACAGAACTTAGAGACAGAATCACAACGTATGTAGACGACATTCTTATTGCAGAAGCTAACTGGTCTGAACACAATCTGATTCTTGAACAACTATTACGAACTTTTCGTGCACAAGGACTCACAGTTACTCTCAGTGAATTGCACTTTGGCAAAACTTCTATAAATTTTCTTGGACATATAATTTCAGCAGAAGGCATTGCGCCTGACCCGGAAAAACTTCAAGCTTTACGTGACATTACTGTTCCTACGACGAAGAAACAACTACGCAGCTTTTTGGGTTTAATTAACTTTTTTCGTAAATTTATTCATTACTCTGCTTCAGACACCCCTAGACTATGTCAGTTGACAGGTAGAAACACTATTTGGTCCTGGGATAAGCAAGCACATCCTGAATTTATGAACCTGAAAGAAGCTTTGTTGAATGCACCACTTTTATCACACCCAGATCTTACTAGAAATTTTTCCATTGCCACCGACAGTTCTAACACCGCTTTAGGCGTACACATTTTTCAGGAAATTGAAGAAGATGGCACTACTGTAATTAAAAACATCGCCTTTGCGAGTCGCATTCTGTCACCTGCTGAACGCCATTATTCTGTTACAGAACTTGAAACATTAGGTGTTGTATGGGCATTTACGAGATTTCGGCATTTTCTTTATGGAAGACATACCACCGTTTACACAGACCATAGAGCTATACAGTTTTTACTTTCCGCTAAATTTACACACGACAGATTAAGCAGATGGAAACTTTATTTACAAGAATTTAATTTTACAATTGTTCACATTCCCGGTACACAAAATATTGTAGCAGACGCACTATCCCGTTCTCTCAGCAACAATCACAAGACATCGCAACCAACTTTTTGCAAAGCAAATATCAGCGTCATGTACATTTAACAAGTTGCATTTGAGAATTTCATTTCGTCGTCATTACAAGACATAGCACAAGAGCAGAGTAAAGACAACGTGTGGGAAGAAATTAAACACCTTTGGCAAGATAGGAATAATGTTACCATTAGAAACCATTACACTGTACGCAATAACATTCTGTTTCGCCGCTCTCACCCTGACAGCAACAATTGGTTATTATGTATTCCTGACGAGCTTGTTAACAAATTAATTTGGTATACTCATTTAAGTTACGCACATTATGGAGCCAGAAAATGTTTTCTTATACTGAGACAGAACTGTTATTTTACCAACATGGAGAAACGTATTCGACGAGTTTTGGCGTCATGTAAAATCTGCCAGAAAGCTAAGTCAGATACGACTTCACATATTCCTCCATTACATCCCATTGTACCTGTTAAATTGAGACACATGGTCGCTGTAGACATTTTTGGTCCGATTCCCAGAACTAATAGAGGTTTTTTCTACATCTTTGTCGCTGTTGAACTCACTTCAAAATTTGTTACCTTCACTCCGTTACGCAAAGCTACTGCTAAAATTGTTTCGAAAGCATTTGTAAAACATTTTCTTTTCCATGTAGGGCATGTATTGAAAGTAATTTCCGACAACGGACCACAGTTTCGATCTGCTATATGGACACGTATGTTACGAGCTAGAAACATTTCTCCGATCTATATATCCAGGTACCATGCTTCTTCGAACCCTTGTGAACGATCAATGAAAGAAATTGGTAAACTATGTAGAATATACTGCCATAAAATACATATTGATAGGGGGACACACATACTCTCATTCCAGGATGTAATTAATTCCATACCAAATGATTCTACTATGCTATCTCTGTCTGTTATACCGAAAAATGTTGAACCACCTAACAAAATTAAAGAATTAGTAACGTTTCCTACATCTCGTCGACTACGACACCATGGAATAATTGACATTGCGCTGAACAACATCAAACGTGCCGCAGAGCGCCAGAGAAGACAGCAAAAACAGGTTTGTACACGCCGTGACTTTCACATTGGACAGAAGATATTAGTACGCACACATTATTTATCTAAAAAAGGAAAAAGTAGATGTAGTAAATTTAAGCTTTTATACGCAGGCCAATATCGAATTCGCAGCATTCCTCACCCCAATGTAGTACACGTCGAAACTCTGAGAACCAGAAAAACCAAAGGGAATCACCATATATCCAACATCAAACCCTTTATTGAATGAACATACTTTATGATTTGTCACAGTGTAATGCCATTTCCTGATATTTTTTATGACCACTTATGCAATTATATTCACATGAACACTTACTGATGATTATCGTATTTTCTCTTGGCAAGTGCCCGGCACGGTAAGGTTGGCAGGTCGCTTTTCTTGTCGTTACACATCAGACAGTGCACATTTTTCCAGATAAACTTACATATTTTATGACCAATTATGCGATTCTATCTAGTGACATATTAATTTTATCAAATTCTTTCTCCATTAAAGTTTTCAACTCTCGCCTCTATCAACTACACAACATACAAGCTGAACAAAGAGAGGCATTTCTTGTTGTTACACCTCAGACCGTGCACATTTTTCCAGATGAAATTACACATTTTATGACCATTTATGCAATTATATTTATGTGACTACTTACTGATGATTATCGTATTTTTTCTTGGCAAGTGCCCGGCAAGGTAAGGTTAGCAGGTCGCTTTTCTTGTCGTTACACATCAGACGTGCATATTTTCCATTTTTCATGTATGTATGATTGTTTTACTGTTTTGTTTGTTTGCACTATGAAATCTTTAAGATGTAACAACCACCAGATGACTTTGACATTTTGCCTTATGATATCTCAACATCGTGACTATTTTACTTTTTTTTGTTTGCTGCTACATTGTGATGCTCTGTGTACAGTTTTGCACCTGCACACTGTCTATGTTTTTGACATATTACGTTTTCTGTCATGCTATGCTGTATGCTCAATTATATTACTATAAACCAGTTTTTATTTAATGGGTATATGGTTTAAATGCAAGACATTAATCATTGTTTATCATTTTCAGAAAGAAATAACGTGTAAAAGAAATAAATTATGGGAATTTCACCTTCGGAATGAACAAAAGCAGATGCAATACCTCGTCACGAAGAATAAATGTATCAGAATTAACAAGCATTAACAAGAATATACTATACACATCGTACGATATCAGTCTTAACTAATTTTTTCTTTCAGAATACGAGGCGATTGATGCAGACTGTCAGACAGAACTACACATCTTAGTTTTTGTGATGAAATATGCTAGACATAAGGAACTTTATACTATGAATAGTTGTATGATGAAGTGTCTTTTTGCAGATGATAATGAATGGTGATGAATAATGATGAAGAATATAGTGATATGGGTAATGAAGTTTTTCTATACAGGTGATGATAATAATGGAATTATGTTGATATGGATAATGAAGTTTTTCTTTGCAGGTGATCATAGTAATGATAATGAAGTTTTTCTTTGCAGATGAGGATAATGTTGAAGTTTATGTATTTATGCTATGTAGTTATTTAAGTATTTGTTGAAGTTCATTTAGACAGTATATCTTATGTCACATGGTATGATGACTGAAGGTTTTGGAAAGGACAGCTAGAGAACATATACATTTAATACACATTTCATTGCCTGTTAATTCGAAGTTCACTACTTTTCAGTATAATATGCATTTCTTCTTTCAGCTTAATAATCCATTTTGTATTTTTGCAGGAGAAAATATTCATGACATTAATGTGCTATAAGCAGTTAGTCATTAAACCTGTGTCATTCATGAATGTGATCACATATACTCTATTTGTTTCATAACCTTGCTACAACTGACTCATGACGAATGATGTTACCCATCTTCATTTGCAACAATAAGTCAAAAGCAAATATTGTTATGCCCCAGCAATTAATTATCGATCCAAACACAATGCATTGCTAGCACAAAAAAATGTATTACCAGTCCCAAATAATGATACCAATTTAAAAGAGTTATGAGTAATACTGAATAATTTTTTTTCCAACCACAGACTTTGAGTAATAGCTGCAGAGTGTTACATTTTAAATATGTTATATGTCACTTGAATGATGAAAAATGTTTTGTAATATTCAATACTTGCTGACCAATGAATGCCAATATTTCTTATATTTTAAATTTGCATTATGTCACTTTCATGCTATATATATCAATACCAGTAGCTTGACGCTACACTCTTTAACTCCTGTTTTGAATGATGATTTCTGATGTTTTGTAACTGGTCAATCAGTGCCAATGTTCTCCGTAAAAAAAAAAATGACTTATGAACATTATTCTTTAATACTTCATACATGGTACAGAAATGTTCAATAACTGGGCGATGAGTGCCACAAATTACTCAAATTAGTTGTTAGACTAGTGTAATTATCAATGATGACTGGCATAAGACTTCATGTCCTTCACCTAGTGACCTAATTACCAGAAATTACTGTAATATTCGTTTGTCCTGTCTATCCTCATGCTCATGGAGCACTATATTTGGTTTTTGCACTAATTCTACATTGGTGTACCTTACAAGAACGTGGTGTTGACACGAAATGCTGTCCACCACCTTGAGCGATGGGGATGTTATAATGATCCCACTGTTTGGTGTACCTAATGTACTACCAAAATGATAACATTGAATATTAATACGACATGTCAGTGTCTTGGCTACACTGATTAATACTTCTGGGAAGAGAACTTCAGATTGTCTCACTTGGTGTTGTGCTTCTGTAGAAAGATATGGACTTTCAGTGCAGCTACATGCAACCTACTGTGCTACAACCATGATGCAATCCTTCCCTTTCCTATCCTAGTTCTTGTAAAATAGTAAAAAAAAAATACTACAGTGCGTATGCACTTTATGTTATTTGATAATATGATTTGTACTCATTACGTATACATTTTGTGATTTGCTGATATGTTCTGAGCTATAGTGCGTGTGCACTTTATGTCATTTGTTAATATGATTTGTAATCGTTCTGTATACATTTTGTGATTTCCTGATATATTCTGAGCTACAGTGCGTATGCATTTTATGTCATTTGTTAATATGATTTGTATTCATTACGTATGTACTACAGTGCGTGTGCACTTTATGTCATTTGTTAATATGATTAGTACTCATTGCGTATACTTTTTGTGATTTCCTGATATGTTCTGTACTACAGTGCATGTGCACTTTATTAATATGATTTGTATTCATTGCGTATACATTTTGTGATTTGCTGATATATTCTGAACTACAGTGCGTGTGCAATTTATGTCATTTGTTAATATGATTGTACTCATTGCCTATATATTTTGTGATTTCCTGATATGTTCTGTACTACAGTGCGTGTGCACTTTTGCCATTTGTTAATATGTTTTGTACTCATTGTGTATACATTTTGTCGTTGCTTGATATGTTCTGTACTCAGTGCATGTGCACTATATTTTATTTCATGTTCTGCACTTATATATATGTATATATTCTGTGATTGTAAACTTAGTTAATTAAGAAAAATTTGTTGCTCATGGCAAGTCCAATTGACTCATCATCGCTGCGAAATTTTTGCTCCCCCCCCACCCCCCCCCCCCCAGTGGAGGATTGTATAAGACGTATGCGTTGCCGGCGATGGGCAGGGCATAGGAGAGTCTCTGACCAGAGAGCAGTATGTAGTTAGCTGTTGCTTGTCGCTAGTCGGCAGTAGTCGGCAGTTGTGTGCGCGTGTTGGCGCGTGTCGGGAGTCTGCTCTGGTCGAGACTCTGGAGGATGAGTATTATTGTTTAAGGTAAAGAAGCAGCCTTGCGCATATCTAGTAATGTATGTGAATTGTCATTCCAATTTTTTTTTAAATGCCACAATAATAATTTTTATAATACAAAGTAATTTTTTTTAAAAAAAAGCATTCATTTCAATTTAAAGATTTTATCCAATGAATAATTAATTCCTTTCACGAGTCACAAAGCATAGGCCAGCATTGCACGGAGCTGTGCCGAAATTTTTTTAGGTAAGAGCAGGTATATTCGCAGTTTTTATTGAGGTAAGAATTTTTGCTTTTTTTTTATTCAGAATGCAGGGCCGAGGCGCATTGTTGCTGTCGTCATAAAATTTACCAGGTTACTGAATTTTTTATTATTTTGGTGTTTAGGAATTTTTCTGTTTCGAACTTAACATTAAATGAGAAAAGAATTTTGTGGGAACATTAAATGTGAATGCATTTCTGCACATAGATTATAAATGGGAGCCAATTTTGTTCAGAGGTTACAATATTTAAAATTCATATAATTATTGTTTCCGTGGGAGGTTACATCTGGTTCATATTTCTTTTAATATTTTCTTGTGGGGAGGTTACAAAGTCATGCTCTTTATTGTTTGGCCTATTTTCATTTATATGTAGATAATGTCACAACCTTGGGTATTTGACACAGCCTGAGCAATTTATTTTAATATGCTTATCCCGCCATTCGTATTTTGTTTCAAGACGTGTATGCTGGTGCTGTGACAAGACCAGAATATGGGTTTCACGTTGTGCCAAATAGACATATCTCATTAGTCTGTAACTAACGCTTATTTAATCAAACTTTTAATACATTTTGTTCACGTGCAGTTTAATTCAAACATCAGACCTATGTTACCTTCGAGTTGGTGTTCTCGTGATGAGAACCATTTCGATGGACAAAGTGGAGACTTTAAGGCATTCGATCGAATAGTCCACGGATTCCGGCGTTCAGAAATATCACTGTCGTCTGATGAACAGTTCGAAATATAGGGTACATCGAAATGGACTTTACAACTTCGAAAATTCGTACAAACTTGTTCATATGTGTTATAGACTTCGTCTTGGTGAAGGAAAATAGATCAAGATTTGACTGTTTCGTATGACGTCTGGGATTTCCCAAATGACCGTTTTCCACGTAAGGGATTGGGGCAAGCTGCTCCAGTTGCATGACCCCCACGTAACTGGACCTGACATTTATTGACTTTTTCTTTTGAGCAATCATCAAGAGTACTTTGTTTGTTCCACGCTTTCCAGAGCTTAGGGCTAGGATCTACCTCGGAAATCAATTCAGCCTAATATCCTGCAGAGAGTTTGGCAAGGAATCGACTTCAGATGGGATGTGTTCACATAATCGAGGGAAGCCACTTTTAACCTGTTTAAAAGTATGGTAAAAGTCTTGATGTATTTTGCTAAAAAATTACACCAAAATCATGTCAATAGGTTCAATGAATAAATCAGTACAAGTTTTCAAAGTTTTAAGGCCGGTTTGATACACCCTCCACAGCGCATCATTGACATTAGGAAGCAGCAGTGCACCCGTGGACTATCGGATCAACCGGTACGCCAGAAGAAACTGTAGAATCATATTTAAGGCTTTTACTTAGTGACTAGTTGTCATTGACCAATTTGGCAGAGCAAGGCAAGGAAAAAAGGGCCAACATGGAGAGTTTAGCGTCTAGAAATCTTTCTTCGGAAGGTGCCAGGCTTAGGGATGCAACTGGAGAGGAAAATGTTGAATACTTTCTCTACTACACTACATCCTGAAAGCACGAGGACAACCTATATACCAAATAGAGCCATTTGATTCGCCTTATTTCAGTATGATCGTCTTTGGAAACCAAAATTTCTTGGGCTGCTGATCACTTCTGCTAGTAGAAGATCGGGAATACACTATTAAAAGTTCAGAGTAACAAAACATGAAAGAGTATGAACGTAATAAACCACGGAGGTTATGTAAGCGATTTTGCGGTAGACAGAGGAGAGAACGAACCTGAGAAACGGCGAGATGAACCGGCCGTGTCCGTCTCTGTTATCTATCGTCCCAGGTCTTCCACCTACAGCTGCGGCGAGCACAGTAAACAGTTGCAGCCTCTCACTACTAAAGGACGACTAACTGCCTTTACGCTCGTCTGTAACGATCATGCTTTCCGTGATTTTTTATAGCTGAGAATGGCCCAGAACTGGGTGTGTAAGTGTGTGTACCTTAGCCAAGACTGTAGTTCCTATGTTCTCTATTTTCTGATGAAATTTTAAAAAATCCATGTGGTAGCAAATCAATAAAAAATTCTGTCTTTGCTAACCCCGTGGCAGGGGCTCTGTATTTGGTAGCCTTCGTACCAATACCTGACAGTTCCACTGTGTAAGGCGTGACCACGAGACAACTTCTGTCTGTTCAACTTTGCCTACACATATACATTTCCTGCAACATAAGCATGCATGCGTACTTGTGAATGCGTAATTTGCTCGAACTGAAGGTCGTACGTAATAGATCCTTGATACCGGGGTTTGGTTCGATTCTCCTGCAGTGTTTAGCAGACAACAGCCAGCTGGTGGCCATGTGAGTTCCGTTGTGTACTCTGTTGTGATTATGCGGTTACGCTTTTAGACAATTCATGTGCAACGGTTTTTGCAGACTCGATAGAAAGCACACTCAAATTTGAGACGATTAGAAAGAGAAGTCGTACGGAACTCCACTTCTAAAGGTTATTTGAACAAAAATTTGAGGCGCGACGCCCTGACTGCCAAGTATGGGCTTGTCTTGGTGGGAACTAAAGATAAGATAAAAAGTCTTTGGTCATATTGCTGTAAATAATAATATAAATCTCGAAGAAGGAAAACAGAGAAAAAGCAGCCTACAAATTTATGAAAAGAGTATGTGAAAACTGTGGACGAATACTCATACTTTAACGACTTAATAGCACAAACTACAAGAAACTAAAGTCAAGGACATTGACGATACAAAAATACAAATGTCTGACATTCCCGACTTTGTCGAGTCCGAGGATGTTAATTTATAATATTTTTTGAGTACAGTTTTTATGAACTATTTTACCTTACTTTTTCATGCACAGAAGCCAAATTATAGTATTTCGGCCCGGTATTGGGCCTTCTCTAGATCTTCTTTCTTGTCCAGCTACAAATCGTGAAGTTTGCCTCTATTGGGACAGTCTGGACAGGGCAGGAGGCTTCCCTTGCACAGCACCACAGTTGCACTAGCCGTCATTCACGTTCCAGTGACCCCACCTGATCATGTTTGTTTTCACCGGGGCCACTCCTGATCTTATGCGGTTCAGTTCATTGTGGAGCCGCCAGGCTGGTTGAGAGTCAGGTGGTGATTATTCAGTGACCGTGTTAGAAGCCCTTTTCCGCGATCTCAGTCGTCCAGGCTCGCACTCGGTGCCAAAGAGAGGATGCCGATCATCGATGGTTTGTCTGAGCCTCTACGAATCCGTGAGATGTTCTTCGGAGTTGGGATTTGCAAGATCAGCTGATCTCTAATGTTTTAGTAGGGACGTGAGTTTCATACATCCCGTTGTTATTCGACGTGCCTCATTAAGGCTTATGTCAACTTTTTCATGTGAGTTGCTCTGGTCCATACCAGGAGCATAATGCTTTTGCGGTGGTACTCAGGATACTAGGTTTTGCGCCCCATTTGCTATTTAAGAGTTGCCGGAAAACATTATTCTCTTGAATCATTTCTCAGTGGTGCCTGCCGATATGTCAAAGATCAGTCCAACGTCACACCAAGATAGGTTCGTTTATCTGTGTGTTC
Source organism: Schistocerca piceifrons (assembly GCF_021461385.2). Lineage (NCBI taxonomy): Eukaryota > Metazoa > Arthropoda > Insecta > Orthoptera > Acrididae > Schistocerca > Schistocerca piceifrons. Next base: position 292,020,688 of record NC_060141.1, read on the forward strand.
CAATGTGGTAACATTGAGCTTTCGCTTTCCTTGCCGAAATTGAAGGCAGAAAGCAGTTACTTGCACCTTTGAAGGATTCGGTTTAAGGGATTTTCTTTAATAGTTTTCTGAAATGTCTCTGGATGCTTTCTCCAGCTTCTGCTCCACATCCCCGAAAGTTCTCCCCTGAGCTGTGATTGCTGTGCCGTCTACATATAGTAAATGCTTAGTATGATTAGATGTTGGCTGGCCGTTAGTGTATTGGTTACTCATAAAAAAGGGAGTGGACCAGAATGCTTCCCTGGGCCAGTCCATTTCTTTGATTTTTATCATACTGAACGGCGTGAAATTGTATATACTGAATGAGAGACTCAACGCTCTTGACAAAGTGGTAATCTCTGAGTTCGTTGAAGAGCTTCTGCCGCTCGGGGTAGGGGCGTGATCTAGGGGGCCTTCCCAAGGTTCGCACGACTCCCCCCGTCTGAGGTTCGAGTCCTCCGTCTGGCATGGGTGTGTGTGTTGTGCTTAGCGTAAGTTAACTTAAGGTAGATTAAGTACTGTGTAAGTCGAAAGACCTATGATCTCATCAGTTTGGTCCCATTGGAACTTACTACAAAAAATACAGTTTCTGGAAGAACAACCAATTGCTGACCGTGTCCTATGCAGAGCTGAGTTCGACCAATGTTAGTTCTATAATATTTTATTTTTGTATCCTTCTTCAATATGTTGTGTCAGATACAGAACGTGGCTGGTGCCTGATATGTCAGGTCTAAAACCAGCTTCTTGAGGGTTAAGTTTCAGATCGGTACAGTCTGACATACACTTCAAAATGACCCTTTCATTCAGTTTGTACAGGTGACAAAGAAGTGATGTAGGTCAGTAATTCTGTGGCGGGTTTGGTTCCTTCCCAGGCTTAAGCAGCGCCACTATTCTCGCCTTTCTGCACATCTTAAAGATCTTTTAGGGCAATTATTGATGAGCCGTAGGATCTACATTTTTGCACTCGGGCCAAAATGTTTTGTGTGCTCCGTGAACAGACCATCCACCTCAGCCCCTTTACCGCTTTTCATACACTACTGGCTATAAAAATTGCTACACCAAGAAGAAATGCAAATGATAAATGGGTATTCATTGGACAAATATATTATACTAGAATTGACATGTGATTACATTTTCACGCAATTTGGGTGCATAGATCCTGAGAAATCACTACCCAGAACAACCACCTCTGCCCGTAATAACGGCCTTGATATGCATGGGCATTGAGTCAAACGTAGTACAGCTGCCCATGCAACTTCAACACGATACCACAGTTCATCAAGAGTAGTGACAGGCGTATTGTGACGAGACACTTGCTCGGCCACCATTGACCAGACGTTCTCAATTGGTGAGAGATCTGGAGAATGTGCTGGCCAGGGCAACAGTCGATCATTTTCTGTATCCAGAAAGGCCTGTACAGGACCTGCAACATGCGGTCGTGCATTATCCTGCTGAAATGTAGGGTTTCGCAGGGATCGAATGAAGGGTAGAGCCACAGGTCGTAACACACCTGAAATGTAACGTCCACTGTTCAAAGTGCCGTCAATACGAACAAGAGGTGACCGAGACGTGTAACCAATGGCACCCCATACCATCACGCCTGGTGATACGCCAGTGTGGCGATGACGAATACACGCTTCTAATGTGAGTTCACCGCGATGTCGCCAAATACGGATGCGACCATTATGAAGCTGTAAACAGAGCGCGGATTCATCCGAAAAAATGACGTTTTGCCATTCGTGCACCCAGGTTCGTCGCTGAGTACACCATCGCAGGCGCTCCTGTCTGTGATGCAGCGTCAAGGGTAACCGCAGCCATGGTCTCCGAACTGATAGTCCATCCTGCTGCAAACGTCGTCGAACTGTTTTTGCAGACGGTTGTTGTCTTGCAAACGTCCCCATCTGTTGACTCAGGGATCGAGACGTGGCTGCACGATCCGTTACAGCCATGCGGATAAGATGCCTGTCATCTCGACTGCTAGTGATACGAGGCCGTTGGGATCCAGCACGGCGTTCCATATTACCCTCCTGAACCCACCGATTCCATATTCTGCTAACAGTCTTGGTTCTCGACCAACGCGAGCAGCAATGTCGCGATACGATAAACCGCAATCGCTATAGGCTGCAATCCGACCTTTATCAAAGTCGGAAACGTGATGGTACGCGTTTATCCTTCTTACACGAGGCATTAGAACAACGTTTCACCAGGCAACGCCGGTCAACTGCTGTTTGTGTATGAGAAATCGGTTGGAAACTTTCCTCATATCAGCACCTTATAGGTGTCGCCACCGGCGCCAACCTTGTGTGAATGGTCTGAAAAGCTAATGATTTGCATATCACAGCATGTTCTTCCTGTCGGTTAAATTTCACGTCTGTAGCACGTCATCTTCGTGGTTTAGCAATTTTAATGGCCTGGAAATTGAAATAAGAACACCGTGAATTCATTGTCCCAGGAAGGGGAAACTTTATTGACACATTCCTGGGGTCAGATACATCACATGATCACACTGACAGAACCACAGGCACATAGACACAGGCAACAGAGCATGCACAATGTCGGCACTAGTACAGTGTATATCCACCTTTCGCAGCAATGCAGGCTGCTATTCTCCCATGGAGACGATCGTAGAGATGCTGGATGTAGTCCTGTGGAACGGCTTGCCATGCCATTTCCACCTGGCGCCTCAGTTGGACCAGCGTTCGTGCTGGACGTGCAGACCGCGTGAGACGACGCTTCATCCAGTCCCAAACATGCTCAATGGGGGACAGATCCGGAGATCTTGCTGGCCAGGGTAGTTGACTTACACCTTCTAGAGCACGTTGGGTGGCACGGGATACATGCGGACGTGCATTGTCCTGTTGGAACAGCAAGTTCCCTTGCCGGTCTAGGAATGGTAGAACGATGGGTTCGATGACGGTTTGGATGTACCGTGCGCTATTCAGTGTCCCCTCGACGATCACCAGTGGTGTACGGCCAGTGTAGGAGATCGCTCCCCACATCATGATGCCGGGTGTTGGCCCTGTGTGCCTCGGTCGTATGCAGTCCTGATTGTGGCGCTCACCTGCACGGCGCCAAACACGCATACGACCATCATTGGCACCAAGGCAGAAGCGACTCTCATCGTTGAAGACGACACGTCTCCATTCGTCCCTCCATTCACGCCTGTCGCGACACCACTGGAGGCGGGCTGCACGATGTTGGGGCGTGAGCGGAAGAAGGCCTAACGGTGTGCGGGACCGTAGCCCAGCTTCATGGAGACGGTTGCGAATGGTCCTCGCCGATACCCCAGGAGCAACAGTGTCCCTAATTTGCTGGGAAGTGGCGGTGCGGTCCCCTACGGCACTGCGTAGGATCCTACGGTCTTGGCGTGCATCCGTGCGTCGCTGCGGTCCGATCCCAGGTCGACGGGCACGTGCACCTTCCGCCGACCACTGGCGACAACATCGATGTACTGTGGAGACCTCACGCCCCACGTGTTGAGCAATTCGGCGGTACGTCCACCCGGCCTCCCGCATGCCCACTATACGCCCTCGCTCAAAGTCCGTCAACTGCACATACGGTTCACGTCCACGCTGTCGCGGCATGCTACCAGTGTTAAAGACTGCGATGGAGCTCCGTATGCCACGACAAACTGGCTGACACTGATGGCGGCGGTGCACAAATGCTGCGCATCTAGCGCCATTCGACGACCAACACCGCGGTTCCTGATGTGTCCGCTGTGCCGTGCGTGTGATCATTGCTTGTACAGCCCTCTCGCAGTGTCCGGAGCAAGTATGGTGGGTCTGACACACCGGTGTCAATGTGTTCTTTTTTCCATTTCCAGGAGTGTATATTAACCCATTAAGTCCCAAATTAATTTTTTTTAAATTGAATTTTTTATTCCTTAATTATAATGTACATAGTGTATGAACCACAATAAGTACAAAAATAGCAGAAGAATATTTATACATGCTGATTTAATGGCCATCCTCAAAATAGGACGCTGGGATCTAACAGTATCGTATAGCATACTGAACTGTATTCAAGTCTTAACAACTTATTTCTTGTGAAATGGTACAAAACATTTCACACACAGTGTTACACGTCATTTAACACAATATGTTTTTGGTTTCCCGTTGCATTTAGCTCTTACACATCTTCTTTGCTTGCTTCTTTTGTCAATCATATGACCAATTCCATCAAACCTGATGTCTTGTGTCACTCTCAACTGACTTGATGGGTATTCCTTTGGACGCCCAATATTCGGTCTTCCAGTGCCCAATTTCAGGTATGTAACTGTAACAGCACGTCGTAAATCCTGTGCATTTTCCCCATGTACTAGTCTGTAGAAGAGCCAGGCATTTACGAGGGCCATCATACGTGTAAATAGGACCCAGCACCATTTTTTCCCTCTAATTACCGTTGCATATTTTCCAACTAACCAGTCATGTTGGTCAACACCTCCCATGTACGCGTTATACGACGTCAAAACGGCAGGTTGTTGCACTTGTCTCTTCTCACTTGCTTGTCTACTGTACCGCGTAGCTGCTCCCAAAGGTTTAACTTTGTCAAAATTTGTACCAATTGTAACGCATCTGTTGTCGTGCCATCGAACAAATAAGACTTCACCATTCCTGTCGAACTGGTGGTCATAGTTTCCTCGAACTGTCTTTTTCAGTTCGTTGCTGCTCAGTAGTGGACAGTCACCAACTCGATTCTCTCTAACAGTCCCAGTTGCTCGAAAACCCAAATTTCTCAGATGAATCAGAAGATCTCTACAAGTGAAGAAATTGTCAAAATACACACAGTGATTCTCTGGTTTTTCAATGCATCCCAGCATGTTTAGGACTACTCTTGATCCCAATATTAGGTCATCCCTTGCAGTATCTTCTGGATCCTTTCCACAGTGTCAATCAAATTTGAAACAGTAGCCACTTGCTCCACAAAGAGACCACAACTTATAGCCAAATCTAATAGACTTGCCTCGGGTAAACTGTTTCAGCCCACTTCATTCATAGTATTTGACTATCATTTCATCAACTGACAAATTATATATTTATATATATATAAGAGGGGTCGTTACTTACCTCAGCAACAAAATCTGGTAAAATTGCCACGTTCTAAAAAGAAAATACATCAGCAGTAGCAGAGTTTCATATTGGAACGTGCAGCAATACAAATAACTGAAATGATAACACCAAGTCCCAGTGTCCTATTTCGAGTACACCAATTTTTGTAACAATGGAAAACAATGAATATAACTCCAATTGAGCTAACAATGCAAGTAGTTTAAAAGACAAATTGTTGTCTATAAATTATCACAAAAAGATCTTTGCCACATATTTCAAATATTACTAAATTGTCGCTAAAGTAAATACCTGTAATAACGAAAAGTGTACCTTAGTATTCAATAATCAATTAATGATATCATTTATTGCTTTTAATTCCCTGTAAGCATACATTTGCTACAAAAAGCATCAACAAATGGCGTAGAACAGTAATAGTTGCAAATTAATAATTTATTGTGTATTTATAAATAAGTATGTGCTCTGTCCTCAAAATAGGACGCTGGTACTTAATGGGTTAAGGTGGTTGAAATCTTTCATCGCCATTCAAGAGGAATTGAAGAGTCACTTGGTTGGGTATTACCCTACTAGCACCTCAGCAGACTGGAGCCTTCTGGATCACAGTTAAGCTTTTTGATAAGATTACAGACTGTTTTGCTGCTGTGTGTCACGTCCATCCTCTGCAAGGTCTCAGTCTATCTATTTTGCCTCGCTTCACTTAGCATTTCCATCAGCGTCGTATGGCATGTTACAGTTTCTTCATTAAATGAGTCTTTGTGATATAGTTTCTATTAATTAGTGAGGCGTTTCTTAGATCTATGTGACAGATCTGGGATAAATTAGCCTTCCTGAAGTTACAATTTCTGCCGAACGGCGCCATAGTGACATCAACTGGGGCATACACTTGCATCCCAATTGGTCTGTACTGGTTTCAAGGAATGGGCTGACCTATGTTTTTAACACAGCAGACTTCTACTGGTATGTGAGCCGGTGATACAGTTACGAGGCTGTAGCCACACTTCCATATTTTACTTGCGAAGCAGAGGGAAAGTTTTGGGTCATAAAGGATAGAGAGACTACTTGTGTCTGCCCTTTTCTCCAGCAGATGTCAGTTGCCACCTGTTTCGTTGAAGCCTTAGTTGATACTGCTTCAATTGAAATCTACTGTTAAGAATCTGATATTTCAATCGTTAAAATTTTTTCGCGATGAGAAAGCGAATTTTTCTCCTGGAGGATTACACGCGGATGTGTATGTGTACGTAAGGTTTCCACTTTCTGTTATTAGTATCTCAATACCTTTATTTGTGGTTTTATCGGGAGAGGTCACGACCAGGTCTGGGATAATGATTAGGGCACATACACGTATGTGGTGTCGTGCTTCCACAGCAAGTAGCATTCGGTTTATATCGGGTGTTTTTCCTTCTCCGGTTCTGTCAGGTTCTTGAATACGTTCCATTTATGTGCTTGGCAGAGTGTCGATAAGATGTCTTTCTTGTTCCTCGTAATTCCCTCGATGTTGATCGTCATGGCTGGCTCTGAGGATTGCCGTTTTTAGTTCTGATTTGTCTTGAAGATAGGTTTCCAATGGTGGAAGAATTGGCCATTATCTTTGTAGATAATGTATCCAAGGGACGGCGGCATTCTTTGTCCTGCTTTCCCACTTCGAGAACGCTCTTATGGAGGCTCCTTCCTTGTCCCACTTCCTTATGAAATAAAATACAAATGACGCAATGAAAGTCAACTAATCATCATATAACCACTAAGAAACTCCTTTAAATATTTCCCAGTTTCATCTACAATAACTAAGATTATTTATTTTACATTACGAAATACATAGCTGAAACTGGTACATGAGTCGCCGGTTGCTAAGTAATGAACTGTTATTGTCGGCCTTGACCCTGCATAAATTGTTTTGCGCTTAACAGTATTTCCCCCAGAGAAACAATTTCTCTGTTCCCAATCAGAAATCAAAATCCTGCTGTGACATTCTTCTGACGTTTACAAACAAAACGTCGCAGTCACTTAGTATTTCTCGCATGTATGTAAAATCTCTGTTATTTAGATACTGTTTTACCCCCGTTTACGTTCGTGTTTTCTTTTTATGCCAACTTTGATCGCAAACTGCCGAGTAAAGACCTGGGTGCAAAGGAGGTAGTTTGAATGATGAAGCAAAGTGTGGAGACGAGAGGCGCAAGCGTTGAATACGTTTTTCCCGCTGAGTTTGGTGCATGTGCTTGTTCCCACATGTCTTCGCCTATGCACGAGGAAAATGGTATCACTTGTACGATCTTCTCTAGATATACTTAAGAAGTCAAAGGGCAGTGCAATCCTACATTTAAGGAAAATTTGTTTCACGGTATGATAAATAAATGATCACATAGTACATGAACTGTACCAATATTTCTCTCCTGTTTGAACTATACTCTTTAACCAGGTCTAAATATTAGAAGGCACAACCGTCATGCGATACTGCGCCAGTGCGTGGTATGTCCAGATGAATAAGTCGAGAGTAGCATCGGTAAGTATTAGAGTTAATATTGCATTTCTACCAGCAACTGGGTAACGTAGCATCAGTATTGTAGATATCCAAGATTTGCAAGGGATCAATGGATGAGTTCGTCGCAACTTTTTATTCTGGATGCTGAATCTGGTAATTATGAACGTTACCCTTGACAGCATTCACGTATTAGTAGTTTGTTATGACAAGTAATAGTATGCAAGCTATTGTAGCACAATAACATCAGCTGTCCTCACGTGTCCATGTGTAGGTAAGCTTAGCACATGATGAGCACAACAATCTTCGCCGCTTCCAAGCTGTCCAAACGCAGGCTGCGTCGGCATGCGCAGTGTCGCTGCCGAGCTGCGCACATACCGGTTGGATATAACTAAATTTTCCCTACTTAGCACGATATAACACGGAAACTAATTACCGGATGAGTACCAAACTTGGTAGCATTAATGTCCAGAGTGTGGGGTGCATGATTTTTATGCGTAACGGCGCCGTCGTCCAGTTCCAACTATGGCCACCAAGTGCCGTGACCAACCATCGTGATTCATAGTCTCACACGCCTGACCAGTCGCAGTGCACTTGTTGGCGTGTCAACATGAGCTTGGACAGAAGGAGCAGGGGATTATTGGTGAAGCTCTTTTATCACAACAACAGTAATGCTGCAGCTGAACTTCGAGAATATTGCCGGCTGAAAGGATTACGGACGGATCTTCTTCCTCCACCTGCTGTGCGGAGCACGATGAAGAAGTTCGAATCCACTAGAGAACTGGGCGTCGCCCAGGAAGAGGCCAACGACAACAGGCGGTTGATGAAATCTCTGTTGCTATGGCAGACAACGTTGCACACACTTCCCGATCGTCAGGCAGTCCGCGTGCTGTGTCGGGACAGCTGGACATCTTGTGGTCGACTGTACGGAAGAAGCTTCGAACCATTATCAAATGGTATCCGTACAAGATCGATATCGTAAAGCATCTGCACCACAGGACGCACAACGACGTGTTGACTTCGCTTTCCACTTTCCCGCAAGAAATGAAGTTGACGAGGGCTGGCGCTGGACCATCCCACGGAGAGATCTAACTCTGATTTCTGGTTGTGGGGCTACCCGAAGGACAGGATTTACCAGGGGAATATTCACATATTTGATGATCTAAAGTGCAGCATATCAAGAGAGATAGCCAGCATACCTACGGACAAGCTTCGCTCTGCTATGGAGAATGCAATCCTGCGCTTTCAGATTCTTCTGAACACTGATGGGTGCCATACTGAGCGCCTTTTGTAGCGGTAATGGTACCGGTATGCAATGGTATGATGTACCGTAGCGGCACATTAGAAGTGTTCCAATTGAACTAAATCTGCATTATTTCTCTTTCCCATGTCCTTGATATTAATACTACCAAGTTTGGTCCTCGTACGGCAGTTAGTTTCCGTGTTATAACGTGTTAAATAGGAAAAGCTTAATTATAACCACCATGTAGAAGAGGGCCATGGCCACGAACGCGCGTCTACGCATCGTGCTGCTGAATCAGCTATGCGTTATACAGCGTGTACATTACGCAATACATGGTGTGCAAGCATAGATTAAACACATTGAAGCTTGTATAATCATTGTATTCATTACTTTGAATCATATCACGTAGCACATATCAACCAATTAACGCATTTTGACGACCGTGGTAAAGTTAAAAATTCAGAGTAAATAGCTTTTTCAAAGAACAAATATTTTTCCCTGATTCATGTAATAGTCTTCAAATCAGTATCTTGTGCTACACATTTTCTAAAGTAGCCTATGACCTTCCTCAGGATTCAAGCTATCACCACATCAAATTTCATCGGATCAGATATTTGTAGACGTATTTAACCAGTACTTCTAGCAAGTTTTGCCCTGTTGTTTCGTTTTCACGCATCCCGATGTTTATGACACCATATCTCCCGAACTATTTGTTGTACAAGGGTATAATTTTGCAAGTACATTCAGCGTCATGTTGGAGCGATATATGTTGCGGATACAGTTAGTTGCAAAGAAGTAATAGATTTAAATGCCACACGTGGTGCGGCAGTTTTTCACGCATCTCAGTCTTTATAACGTCATAGATTCTTAGGTGTGTATGGTACAATGATAAAAATTTGCAAATATATTCATTGGGATATGTGAGCATTGCAAAATGCTTCGCGAATGCAATTAGTACTAACGAGGTAATAAATTAACACGCCACGACTGATGCGACAGTTTTACTGCATGAACAGCAAAAATGTAGTGAGCGACGAACTTATTTCCTTTCTTTGTTTGGCGGAGGTTCTAAGCGAGAAAACGTTTCGTAAATTATATGCAAAGTTTGTCGCAAGTCACTAGGTGCTCTCATTCGCAAATATTGAATGAATAAAATCTGGGTATTCGCACATCGTGGCCTACACTTCTTTTCCACCTCTATCCCCATCCCTTGAGAGGTAGGTGGTTGTTACCTACACAGCGATTCTTTCGAGAGAGTAAGTGATATTTCTACCAAGTTTGGTTGGAATCAGTCCAGAGGCTTCGAAGGAGATGCGCAACATAAATACAGGGCTATTACAAATGATTGAAGCGATTTCATAAATTCACTGTAGCTCCATTCATTGACATATGGTCATGACACACTGCAGATACGTAGAAAAACTCATAAAGTTTTGTTCGGCTGAAGCCGCACTTCAGGTTTCTGCCGCCAGAGCGCTCGAGAGCGCAGTGAGACAAAATGGCGAAAGGAGCCGAGAAAGCGTATGTCGTGCTTGAAATGCACTCACATCAGTCAGTCATAACAGTGCAACCGCACTTCAGGACGAAGTTCAACAAAGATCCACCAACTGCTAACTCCATTCGGCGATGGTATGCGCAGTTTAAAGCTTCTGGATGCCTCTGTAAGGGGAAATCAACGGGTCGGCCTGCAGTGAGCGAAGAAAAGGTTGAACGCGTGCGGGCAAGTTTCACGCGTAGCCTGTGGAAGTCGACGAATAAAGCAAGCAGGGAGCTAAATGTACCACAGCCGACGGTTGGGAAAATCTTACGGAAAAGGCTAAAGCAGAAGCCTTACCGTTTACAATTGCTACAAGCCCTGACACCCGATGACAAATTTAAACGCTTTGCATTTTCGGCGCGGTTGCAACAGCTCATGGAAGAGGATGCGTTCAGTGCGAAACTTGTTTTCAGTGATGAAGCAACATTTTTTCTTAATGGTGAAGTGAACAGACACAATGTGCGAATCTGGGCGGTAAAGAATCCTCACGCATTCGTGCAGCAAATTCGCAATTCACCAAAAGTTAACGTGTTTTGTGCAATCTCACAGTTTAAAGTTTACAGCCCCTTTTTCTTCTGCGAAAAAAACGTTACAGGACACGTGTATCTGGACATGCTAGAAAATTGGCTCATGCCACAACTGGAGACCGACAGAGCCGACTTCATCTTTCAACAGGATGGTGCTCCACCGCACTTCCATCATGATGTTCGGCATTTCTTAAACAGGAGATTGGAAAACCGATGGATCGGTCGTGGTGGAGATCATGATCAGCAATTCACGTCATGGCCTCCACGCTCTCCCGACTTAACCCCATGCAATTTCTTTCTGTGGGGTTATGTGAAAGATTCAGTGTTTAAACCTCCTCTACCAAGAAATGTGCCAGAACTGCGAGCTCGCATCAACAATGCTTTCGAACTCATTGATGGGGACATGCTGCGCTGAGTGTGGGAGGAACTTGATTATCGGCTTGATGTCTGCCGAATCACTAAAGGGGCACATATCGAACATTTGTGAATGTCTAAAAAAACTTTTTGAGTTTTTTTATGTGTGTGCGAAGCACTGTGAAAATATCTCAAATAATAAAGTTATTGTAGAGCTGTGAAATCGCTTCAATCATTTGTAATATCCCTGTACATTTTTACATTAATTAGGGACATCTTTTTTTTTCATGATCCGATTTTGATGCAATAAAACCCACACGGTGTCCCAAGTTATGCTCAAGTTGCCTCTGCAAACATCATGAAAATGCATCAACTAGTTTCAGAGATTAGCGTGTTCAAACAGACAGACAGACACAACGATCTTGGGTAGTACTTTAAATCACGATATCTTTCTTTTTGCCTTGAACCTATATTGACGAAATAAAGCCACAATCTATGCTCAATCCTAAGAAAATTCGTCTAGTAGTTTTGGAGGAGAGTGTTCAGACAGACACACACGACAGTCTTACAGTTTTATTAATAATACAGATTGCTGTATGGGTCATGGCATGATGACAAAAGGAATGACTTTGCTTGCTAATGCTCAAGCATAACTTGGGACACCGTGTGGGTTTTATTGCATCAATTAACGATTAAATAAAAAAAGGTTGATCCAAAAAAAAATACTTTTTAAAGAAAATTTACAAAGTGATAAAATCAGTTTTTGCATTCCAAAACGTTTCGCAGTCTCAATGCAAAAGTAAATAAAACGTTGAGCCGGGCTGTAAAGACGGGAATTTTCAGTCCTTCCAAAATACACAAAGAGGCTATATTTTATCCATGAAAAATATCTGACTCTGTGGAACTTGCTAAACCCTTTGCGAAGAAGTATCAAGATAACCAGGGAGAAGATTAGTCGGTGAACGTCTAGAAAAAGATGCAGAACTACTGCGAATAGGGCGGGCCTCAGATGAAGTGCATACTTCATCTACGTACTTTTACACCGATGCTTTACTAGACAGAATCAGTGCCATTAACATTTCGATGTCTCTGTGCGAACCCTTGCTAAAGATGAAAAGAATAAGTACTACAGTAATTATAAAGACTGGCTATTGATAGTCGCTCTTCGATTCCCACTCCATTATACCAATGGTAGCCTCTCATTGTGCAATAATAACTTTAGATTTTGTTTCTGTTTTCGGGTGTTATTAACTTTTAAAGTTCAAATTTAGACACCTAGTCGTTCAGCGTATCTTATGTCAAAGAGCTGGACAAAGTATATGAAGACGTAACATACCGATCATCCTCAGAATATGATCAAGATTTTGAATCGACGCAAATCATACCACGGCGCACCACGGCAGGAGATAAGGATCTGTTCTCAAAACGTCATAATGCACACTGAAACCAGAGTTGTAGGTCGCCCGACGTCGGTCGTCAAATCCTATGAAAAAAAAAAAAAAAAAGAGAGGTACAGCTATCAAAAAAGCCACATCGGTTCCTTAACAGGTGCTGGGGTAAGTTAACGCTTCTTTTCTGCCTTCCCAGTATATAAAACTTTGATCGATAACTTTGAACTTAAAGAAGAGATGTCACAGTATCTTCAAATTCATCAAACTATCTTATGCATACAGGACCTTACAAGTAAGGAATTATTCTCCAATTAGATACAATTTCATTCCATTAGCAAGCCCAAAGATAGTTATTCAGGATATCTACTGGCAGAAGTGAAGCTGTGAGGATGGGGCGTGAGTCGTGCTTGGGTGGTTCAGATGGATGCCGGCACGGAAGCTCAGCGTGTTCGGTCAGAGAGCTGGTTGGCCTATGGTATAACAAAAACTGAGTGAAAGGATCAACAAACGAACTTAAACGGATGTCATGTGACGTCCGCGACGACCAAAACACAACGATCACTAACGAAAAAAAAAAAAAAGTGGTAGAGCACTTGAGCGCGAGAGGCAAAGGTCCCGAGTTCGAGTCTCGGTCCGGCACACAGTTTTAATCTGCCAGGAAGTTTCATATCAGCGCACACTCCTCTGCAGAGTGAAAATCTCATACTGGATACCTCAAAAAATTTTGATTGGCTTTACCAGTTATTCTTTCTGTCGTTGTGGCAAGTGGAAACCTAAGAGTAGTGGTAGAAAGTTCATTGTGCACCACTTCTGTTATCAAACTGACCAATTAATTAAACAAATCAGTTAATTACTCTCCTCCAACTCAGCTAAATCCCCAACCCTTCAGAGCCCGCCCCCCCCTCCTCCTATGGCAAATCTTCAGTGCTCCCCACACCTTCCCCATTCCCCTCGCCTTCCACCATTCTCTTCCCCATTTCTTTCCAACCCTCCCCTCCGCACCCCTTCTGGAAAAAAATTTGGCGCGAAAAATCGCTCAGTCTGTTCTGAGCTGTTGGACTGGAAGGATCTCATCGCACGCCGGCCGGGGTGGCCAAGCGGTTAAAGGCGCTACAGTCTGGAACTGCGCGACCGCTATGGTCGCAGGTTCGAATCCTGCCTCGGGCATGGATGTGTGTGATGTCCTTAGGTTAGTTAGGTTTAAGTAGTTCTAAGTTCTAGGGGACTGATGACCTTAGAAGTTAAGTCCCATAGTGCTCAGAGCCAATCTCATGGCACAAAATTGAAATCCGTGTCAGTTACACTGAAGAGGATATATTGTTTATTCATTAACTTCAGTTTGCATGTACTTTATGTAATCATTTTGAGGGAGACAGGGCTGTGGATCTCTTTCCTTGACAGGAAACGCAATGTGTTCAGTTGATGAACTGGTGGTGTTGAACAGAGAGGACTTTAATAACCGTATTACCTGCAAGTATTCAACCAAGGACTGTGTCCATAGCACCCTACTTGAGGACTGGAAAAAAAAGGTAATGGAGGAGCTTAAGAAAAAGAATACTTTTCGGTAAATGACGGTAATACAGCGGAATGAGCTGAAGATACATTTTGCAACACATGCAGATAGTTGCTTGTGCTGTAACTCTCTACCTTTTTTGAAATGGCCAGTCAATATTCATAAGAGACGAATGTGTGCTCATCAACAACCACAGACCAACTGAGCCAGTTCATAATTCCGTCACCAGAGGCTGCTCAAAATAGTGATGTCATAGGTTTCTCACCCCTGGAACTGGCAGGAACCAAAATAAAAGCGACAATCGCCCCTCCTCCAACTTGAAAGTTGGTGGAAATGCTACATCTGGTCACGTGATAATGACATATGGGATAAAAGGCAAATGCAATAGCGCAATGATCTCCGTCAGTGAAAGAAACATGAAGTGTCAGCAGCAGCAGCCAAGACCATTCAACGCCTCGCAGCAGAACAGGAAGAAGCGGAAAAGAAAGTACTCATTACATGCCTTTGTTTTAGCTTCTCCTCCATCTTCTTTCTCCAGCTCAATGTTTTTGTTCCCACATGTAATGGTTCTTCTTCTTCTTCTTCTTTGTTCAGCGATATCTGGTGTGTCCTGACATACAGAGGAGACCTCCAGCTTGTCGGGACAAGAAAGGGCATCCAGCATATCCGGACCTGTAGAGGTGACCTCCAGTTGGTCAGGACCAATAGCAGCCTCCAGTGTGACCGGACCTGCTGTGACAGCCGGCACAACGGATTCTGCAGCGCACCTGATCAGCATGTTGTAGCAGGACAATGATCTACTATTGTCCGTTCTACTAATCGATGAGTACACCCAGCCTGTCCCTAACTCACAGAAGTCCCCTTGGGTCCTAAACACAAGTTTCAGGTCATTATTGGACTCCGACATATGCGCCATCCCAGAAAATCCCAGCGATACTGCAAGGACAGAGTGTACATGTTGTGGATGAGAAGGCGCCAATTGCTCCCAGTGCACTACTTTTTTTCAGTTCAATGTCTAATTTAACTGCTAGTGGCTCAAGACAGCAGACAGTGACTGGTGCATGTGATGGAGATAGAAAATGTGTTGGAGAGTATCATGGTGTGATTTACTGTGCTGTATCCAACGTCAGTGTGCAACTGACTACCGAGTATTATCCATCTCATTCTCCCCCAGACATTTACTGTACTGATCTGACACTATCCGTCACAACAATCTATGATGACACCACCAGGTGAAATTAGAGAATCTGTCCATTATAAACAGCATTTCACAATTATGAAATTATTTGGACTAAGTATGGTGTCAGTTCTTGTGTTGAAGAGACTGAACCGCTGGCTGAGATGTGTGAACCATGTTCGCAGGTATAGTGAACATGTGGATGGTCTAGAGCAGCACTTCAGTACATGTATCAGTTCAGTACCAAAGTCGACTCGATGGACGTATAAGCCATCGTTCTAAATTAATGCTTGGAATGTCTGTGCTTTATGATGCACCCGTCAGTCTGAGGGAAATAATTGCTGACTTTTGTGCATACAAGAAACCTTTATTTACTAAATACTGTACTGATGTGATGAAAAAGAATGAACTGCGAATTTTTTATGATAATGTAGTGGATCCTATGTATGCTCGCTGAATAAAATGTGTAAGTAGGCTATTTAGGTTTTCTTATTAGTAACGCCACGTAGCGTTCTGTATGAAAATCACTGGCTGTTCTGTGTGCAGTCTGTGGCTAGTTTGCATTGTTGTGTGCCATTGTAGTGTTGGGCAGCTGGATGTTAACAGCGCGTAGCGTTGCGCAGTTGGAGGTGAGCCGCCAGCAGTGGTGGATGTGGGGAGAGAAATGGCGGAGTTTTGAAATTTGTAAGACTGGATGTCATGAACTGCTATATATATTATGACTTTTGATGACTATTAAGATAAATACATTGTTTGTTCTCTATTAAAATCTTTCATTTGCTAACTATGCCTATCAGTAGTTAGTGCCTTCTATAGTCTGAATCTTTTATTTAGCTGGCAGTAGTGGCGCTCACTTTATTGCGGTAGTTCGAGGAACGAAGATTTTTGTGAGGTAAGTGATTTGTGAAAGGTATAGGTTAATGTTAGTCAGGGCCATTCTTTTGTAGGGATTATTGAAAGTCAGATTGCGTTGCGCTAAAAAATATCGTGTGTCAGTTTAAATACAGTCATGTATTATTTTTCTAAGAGGACGTTTAATATGTCGACCCTTAGCCGAGGATACCTCACTGGAATCTTCTGATTTTTTTCTAATAGTTTGTGCAATTAGTGTAGCTATTGTTTATTGCTAGCGCGTAAGTGTAGAGAGAATCTCCTTTGTAGTTGCAGTCTTTCATTGTTGTTGTGGCATGCATGTAGATTTGCACCAAGTATTTCGCAGCTGCGCTTGCAATTAACTAGATATTATTTTCAGTGCTATGTTAATGTGTTTTCTTATTTTGCTCTTCAAATTGTGCTTTTCTGTGTTGTCGTGTGAAATATTGTGACAATAATGGCGTGTGAAAAACGTAATAATAGGCTCCAAAGTAAACTGAGAAATGACAGCGAAGACGAAAGCAGTGTGTTAGCGCTGCCGAGTAATGAATTAACTAATGCTCAAAGTAGTAATTTGGTAATTGTGCATAGAGAAATGGAACGGGCTGCAAATAATGGTGTAGGCAGTGAAACAATTAGTGAACAGGGAAGCATTATCGATCGATCGGTCGGCAACAGCTCGCCTCAGGAATCCGAAATGACAGGACACAATCTTGCAAATACTGTAGATTCAGGTTTTGCGTCCTCACCGTTTTCTCAAATAAGTCAAGACTCATTTTCTGCTTGTCAAAATGTGAATGTTGCCGGTGCAAATTCACTGCCGAAAAGCACTGAGGAACATGTTTCAGGCACCAGTGCATTGTTATTACAATTAATACAACAAATGGGACAAACACAGCAAAAGCTTCAAAAGTTAGACACAATGGAACAAAATCTCCGAAAGTTAGACACAGTGGAACAAAATCAGAGACAAACACAGCAAAAGCTTGAAAAGTTAGACACAATGGAACAAAATCTTCAAAAGTTAGACACAATGGAACAACACCAGAGACAAACACAGCAACAGTTAGACACAATGGAACAAAATCTTCGGAAGTTAGACACCACACTTGAACAAACACGCGAAGATTTAACTACTGAGTTACATAACATTGAATCGAAATGTCAAAAAGTCTGTAATGACGTAAAAACACTAATTTGTGAGCATTTCCAACCAATTTGTCCCCGTCATGAAAATGCATTACAGAATCACGAAGCACCCATAGAAGAACTGCAAACCATTGTTCATGAAAATCATGAGACCTTGTGGGCTAAAATTGACTCAGCTGCATCTACCGATACGGTTATGCAACTTGCAAAAACTCAGGAAAACTTAAAGGACACAGTAGATACGATTTCAACACAAATGGACACTCTGAAACTTGGTTGAGAAAAACACTCAGAGGAAATAATTTCACTATCGGGTAAAATATCCGAAGTTTCAGATCAGTTCACTAACTTATCTACAAAGGTAGATGATGATCTGAATGACACAAGACCTGTAGCCTTCACGGACACTGAAGAGTATGAACAAATTAGAAAATTCAAACAAAATCAAAATCAAATCAATACACAGTACAAAAGAGAAATCCGGGAAGTACAAAATCAGTTGGCACAAGTAATACAAGAATTACATATTTCAGAGGACATTCGCGCTCCAGTACGGGAAGAGGGACATAGAAATACGCAACAACCACAAAATAATAACACAGGACATTTCGGAAATTATGAAAGAAATTGGCAAGGTGCGCCGAATTTTGAAATGGAACCGCCGAAACGACGTAACAATGACCGATATGCGACTCACCGACATGATAATTTTGACTATAAGCTGTTCATTACTACACGTACATTTAAAACATTTAAGCATTCTGGTAACAACATTCATCAACAAGCGTGGCTTCATCAATTCTCTCCTTGTTTTCCTCCCAACTGGTCATTAGAGCACAGATTAGAAATTATGTGTGGTTATTTAGAGAATGAACCAGCTGTAAGAATGCGATCGGTCATTCACGATTGTCACAGTGAAGGAGAATTTTATCATGCCTACCTCTCAGTATATTGGTCTCAAGCTACACAAGACCGAGTAAAACATAGCATCATAATGATGAAACATTTCGAACAATCTGAATTTTCCAGTCTTGTGAAATATTTTGAAGACATGTTGCACAAGAATCAGTACCTGTCAAACCCATACAGCCCCTCAGAACTCTTCCACATTTGCTTAATCAAATTACCTGAACATTTACGACATATTATTTTGGCAGGACGTTGCAAAGACGACATTGAAGCTTTTCAGGGACTCTTACAAGAATTATAAATTGACACTGACAATCGCGGAACGCGAAAACAGGAATACAACAATTACAGGTCACATCCGTCACAATTCCACGATGAAAGAAATAATAACTGGGCACGACAAGGCTATTCTCACAACACAAATCGTGACCAAAACAGACACCACCCGTATGACAACCATTGGCAGAGCAGTAATAATTACACGGAAAGATCACCTCTCCGTGGTTGTAACTACCACAGAGACAATCAGAGAAACAGACAATTTGGGAACCAAAATAATTATTATTAAGGGAGACAGAATAACTTTAGACGCAACGGTCCAGCGTGCAGTTACGATTCAGGGAGAAATTCTCCACCACGTGACCGACAAGAAAGAAACTATGGAATCTACCGACATGACGACAGACGATATGATCGTAACGATAGACCTGAATTGCATCAGAACTGGCGGGATTCAAACAGAGCAGGGCCCTCTCGACAAGGTGAATTTTCAGAAGTTAGGTCTCCAAATCCCAATAATGACGCGCGCCAACAAAGACACAATAGGCAATGACTCATACTGCTGGCAGCCACAAAATGTATTTATGAAACTGACGACGCAGCTGCCGTAGCTAGTAATTACGTAAAAATGGAAGACATTAGGGACATCTTACTCCAGGAGCACGACATAAAACATAACAACATTGCATATCCTGTGATTCACATTACTGTAAATGACGTAAAATTTACGGCAGTACTTGACTCTGGCAGTCCCATTTCAGTAATTAGTGAAACAGCTTTTAGCAAATGCGACAAATCGAACGATTGTCCCACACTTCCGTTATGTAAGATTAAATTACAAGGTACAATCTTTGGAAAAAGTGTAGATGTATGCCAACAAACCAACTTAGAATTCTTTTGTCAAAGCCACAGCTTCTCTATGAACTTTCTTATTGTTCCATGATTGTCGACGGAAATTATATTAGGAGTAGACTTTTTGAATGAATACAATGTAATCTTAAACTTTCACGATGCTGAAATAAGTTTAGAGAAAGAAGGTAGGTCAATAGCTTTGAAATTTGAAGATTAGCTCTCAAACCATGACGAGGAAATTAATCGGCTTTACCTTCTGTTAGACAACAGTTGGAATTTTCTACAGAACTAGACACTAACAATCACTCTGCAAGTACTGACAGGGATGATATCGAGGGCATATTTGAAACTAATGAATTAATTAAGAATAAAATTCAAACAATTGAGAATTGTAATGACACTGATAGGCAGGACCTTTTTGAGATTTTACAAGCACATTCCACAGTTTTTACTCACAAAACAGGAACAATCAAGGGATTTCAATATCAATTTCGTGTTCGTGAGCATACTAAATTTTGTGTTAGACCATACGTAATTCCAGCACATTATAGGGACCGTGTTAGAACAGAAGAACAATCTATGCTTGACGAGGGCATTATTGAGCCTGCAGTAAGCTCATACAACAATCTATTACATGTTGTTGAGAAGAAAAATGGATCGATCAGGCTTGTCTTAGATTCGAGACAAATCAATACTGTCATTATTCTTGAAACAGACAGGCCGCGAACGTTGGAAGAACTTCTTCAAAATTTTAATGGTGTAAAAGTGTTGTCTTCCATTGATCTCAGATCTAGCTTTTATCAGATCGAACTTCATCCAGAATGTAAAAAATACACTGCTTTCCTTTGTTTCGGCGTTTATTATCAGTTTCGGAAACTTCCTTTTGGTTTGAACATTTCTTCGGCAGCATTCATTCGCGGGCTAAATTCCATATTACCTGAGTTCTTAAAACGTCACATCGCCTTATATGTGGACGATATTCTGATAGCAGAAGCCTCATGGGAACAACAGAATCGCATCCTCAACAGTGTGTTACATATTTCTGCAGAATCTGGAATTACAGTTAACTTGGAAAAGTCTGAATTCGGTTGGTCAAAGGTGAGGTTTTTGGGACATATTACTTCTTCTGAAGGCATTCAGCCGGATCCTGAAAAGTTAGAAGCGATCAGAGCCATTCCAGTTCTATCCACAAAAAAACAAGTCCGCAGTTTTCTAGGTCTCGTAAATTTTTACCTCATTTTCTGAATATACAAATTCTTGTTACACCAAAACTCTGTTCTCTCACTGGAAAAAATACTATTTGGAACTGGGACGAACAAGCACAGTTGGAATTCAATTCTTTGAAAGAATCGCTACTTAACGCGCCAATACTAGCTCATCCAGATCTGTCACAAGATTTCTGCCTTAGCACGGATTCTTCTTAAGTCGGTCTTGGTGCCCATTTATTTCAAGAAGCCACAGAAAATGACACTACTGTTCAGAAAACCATTGCTTTTGCTAGCCGAGTGCTAACAAAATCTGAAAAAAATTATTCCGTTACTGAATTAGAAGCTTTAGCTATCGTTAGGGCATTTAACAAATTCCGTTTCTTTCTTTCTGGTAAGCGCGTAAAAGTATACAGTGATCATCGTGCATTACAATTTCTTATGTCTTCAAAATTAAATCATGACAGGTTAAAACGTTGGGGATTGTTTCTGCAAGAATGCCACTTCACAATGGTCTACATTCCCGGCAAGGAGAACATTGTTGCGGACGCACTGTCACGCGCACCAGCTGGGCTTGAGAAAAGTAACACAGAAGGCCACCTCGAGAAAAATTTCAGTATTCTTTACATTCAGAAAGTTGCCTTTGCAAACTTCGTCACCACATCTTTAAAGGACATTGCTCAAGAACAAGATAAAGATCCGATTTGGAAAGACATCAAAAGTAAATGGCATGAAAAGACATACACTCAGATTCGGCATTATTACCTGGTTAGAAACAACATACTCTTCAAACGCTGCACTGTTGATGACAAGCTATGGGTACTTTGCATTCCAGACGATTTTTTTAATAAGCTCATTTGCCGTTGTTTCCTATTATTCCTCCTAAATTAAAAGAATTTGCTGCTGTTGATCTCTTGGGACCGCTTGTCAGAACATCTGACGGATTTTCGTACGTTCTAGTCGCTGTTGAACTTACTTCAAAATTTGTTTCTTTCACACCATTACGTAAAGCCACTGGACGGTCTGTATCCCACGCCTTTGTTCAAAATTTCTTACGTGAAGTTGGACACGTTAATAAAGTCATTTCAGATAACGGACCGCAATTCAGATCTGCTGTTTGGTCACGCATGCTTCGGAATCATAAAATCAAACCTGTTTTTATTTCATTGTACGCACCACATTGTAACCCGTCTGAACGGATTATGAAAGAAATCAATAAGCTTTGCAGACTTTATTGTCACAGAAAGCATCAGCATTGGGACAGATATTTACACTTATTTCAAAATGGGCTGAATGAAATGTCTCATGATTCCACTGCTTTACCACCTACTCTTGTACTGAAGAATGAAGAACCAACGAACAGAATCAGAGAGCTTGTACCTTTCCCGAATACACGTAAACTTCGACACAAAGACATAATTGATTTGGCTCTTAAAAATATAAAATCTGCAGCAGACAAAAGGAGAAAACTACACGGTAAAGCAAATGCAAAGAAATTGTATATTGGTCAGAAAGTTCTCATTAAAGCTCATTCATTGTCACATAAGAAGAAACAATTGAGTCACAAATTCTTTCTAGTTTACAATGGATCTTACAGAATCCGACGTATACCACATGATAATTGCGTTGAAGTTGAAACTCTGCGTACCAGGAAGAGTAAAGGTTTACACCACATTTCACATGTAAAACCGTTTATTGAAAGATAATCTACTTTTTAACTTTGTCTTTGCCATAAAACTTTTCACTTCCCATTTCTAGTATGCATTGTCAAACTTAGAAACTGTTACCATGCAACAATGTTTGAAGTTAAATATCCAATCCCGAACCAAGAGAACTTATTTAAACAGAAATTACGAATGCATTGTTATAGTGAACAGACGTCACAATGTTATTGTGTGTGTACATTCTTGCTTGTTAGTTGCACGATTACGTAACGACTATAAGGCTTACATACTTAGAACATATACTGGTACTGCTAATGAGATTTTAATGCAACATTTTGGTTTACTTGAAAATTGAAAATACATTCTGGATTTAAAGTACTTTCTGTGAGATACCAGATGACACAGTGGTTAGTTTATGTCACAGCTACACGATTTTATCACAACGCTACTAATGAGTGACAATTTACAGTGTTGCTTTTGTGGTGTTTCTGTTTTATATCTGCACAGTTTTTCTGAATTATTCTGGAAAGTAAAACATGTTTTAGTAGTAACTTTTGTGGCATAGCTACAATGAGACAGCCTTTTACGTAGCACAACAATACGTTACAGCACAGTACTTTCTTCATCACGGCAATAAGCGTAATAACTAAAATATCTATACGCAAAGCATTTCACTTTTGTTTATCATGAGCTAAGTACATTGGCTACTGCAGAACTTAGCTTTCAGAGAACAATAACTACGACACTTCCACAGAGATTATCTTACAGCAAGACGCACTTTAGCGCTACAAGATACGTATTTGAGTGATTAATTTTGCACTTAAATCATTTATTTTTGAAGATATTTGAAGTACAATGATACAAAGGTTTTCCGTGATACATTTCATTCCATTGCTGTACCATGTGTTTGGCAAGCACAAGGAGCCCTAGCTAATATGGTATTTACTTATACAACTTTACACATTGGTACCATATTTCTCCAACACAGAATTACACAGCTACTTGATTATTTAACAGAGAAACAAACATTTTTTTACTACGTCAGTGACAGATGTTTACGCAATTTCACAGTTGGATAATTTCACACTTATGAAACTGTATTTTGTATGTACTTTGTAAACTCTGTATTTTTTCAGAACCATTGTGATACTATGAGAGCTTTGAATGATGTATTTGGTATGAGATCATGATTTTTAATGTACGTTTGAGGTAGGTGACACTATTGAAATGAGCAGAGAATTTTTTTTAGATTTTGACATTATTGCAGAAAGCTATGACGTTTTTGAGATTTGACTGAGGTGTTATGATGTTATTATTACGACGACGATGTGTATTACGCTGTTGCGGTATGTTTATGATCAATAAGCTGATGCTATATGAGGAATTTGATTATGCTACGTATTTATTATGATGAAATATTGAAGAAGTGTCTACGAATATGTATATGTGTAATAAAGCAAGGAATAGTGAGTAGTGGTTAGGGACTCTGATTTGTGGAAAAGGCTGTTGGAAACCAAGAATCATACTTTAAGAGTTATGAAATTTGTGTAAATGCACAAATGTATCACAATGCCGATGAAAAGTTTTTGAACACTGTTATATTCATAGGATTTTGTTTGTACACATTTGCAACGCAAATTCTCGACCTGTGAAATTTTTTATAAGAGACTGTCACTGTAATGCAAACTGGTGTCGTAAATATTTCAGTAAGAAAGTTGAGTGACCACCTTCACGTAATGAGTCTTGGGCACCCAGCTGCATGACAGTCGCCTGGAAAAAAGCCATTAGTGTGTGCCTTTCAGAGGCACAGGTGAAAAAAAAGAAAGGGTCCTCGCTATTGACATTCCTTTGTAGAAAGCGTTGCAAATACGACATCCTCAAACTTGAAAACATATGATAACACTGTGGAGCTCTTAATTTATGATATTTATTGAAATGCCTAATGAAATGACGAGAAATATTTTTATGTCTATACACCTGATTATGACTACTGTCTCTCTAGTTGAGAGAATTGTTTACTACATTATGAAATGCCATATGGCTAATGAATGACGTTTCATGCCTTCCTTTGTACATATTTGCTCATTTTCTTTAATATCTAGTTTCTAGCTGCACTGCAGCATTGGTTATTATAAAATTTAATAGATGTACTAATATCACTATTTTCTGTCTACAGACCCAGTAAAGAATACGTTTATCATGTACTTTCCTAGAAAAGAGAACACAAATAGACATCTCCCTTCACAGGAATTGCATAAATAATTTTTTAATGACTTGGTAACTTTCTTGCAGAGTAAGTTTTTGTGATGCTTCACTCTAGTGTTAAGATGTGACGTAGGTATTAGACATGACCATTTTTAGTGTAATATTTTTTCTGCTTGAGCTTTGTCATGTTTAGGTATAAGTTATTTCATTTGCTGCTGCTGTTTGCCAGGCATAGTGTTACTGAATTTGACTTTGTATTACTCTGTTAAGCCAGTTTTACTACTGATTTACTTTTATTGTTTGCTGCACATTGCCTTATATTAGTTGTAATATTGCAATTGCTCTGCTAATTTATTTTAGTGCTGCTTGCTTTGCCAATTTGAATTTTTTGTCATTGCTGTTTGTGATAATTGTTTTGTGCTGCTCCATTGCCTTGTCCCTTAGTTTAGCATCTGAGCTCAGTAGATTTAAGTTAGCTTAAGATGGGGTAGGCTATATAAGAGAACGAGTTGTGATGAATTGGATGAAATGCATTGAGAAGCTATAAGAAAATGGTTTGTCCAAAAAAGGATTCTGAAAGAGGATATGAACAAAAAAGTAGGATTTAGGGACAACAGGTTTAGGTAGGATTTTCTTGGAAATAAATGATGAGGTAAGATAATGAAAAATAAATAATGAGGTAAGACATATGTGAACATATAAATACAGAAAGCATGCTTGGATAGGATTTTTTTGGTGGAAACAAATGTTGAAATAAGACGAAAGATCTATGGAATGAAGTTTTGGGTTGGACTGCAGTACCAAATGTTACACTGAAATCAAATCCTGCCCTTTCCTCTTGTGTTATCCTGCTATGTGTTTGTGTACTCTTGTATATTTGTGTTTTCCTGTCTTGATGTGTTTAGCTAATAAGATTTATGTTGTAGAATTTTTCTGATAATATATTATTTACCTTGTAAAGATGCTTAGACATTATTTATTCTGTTTTGTTTTAATGCTCATGTGTGAAATTAATGTTTCGAAAACTATTCTCATTATTTTATATATTCACTTATGTCATAATTCCTGTAACACATGTATCTGTTTACTTCTATTCTTTTGTAAAGCCTGTACTACTACAAATTTATCTGTACTGTTATGTTCTTTAATAATGTATTTGTAGCTTTGTTATTGTATTCTTATGTTATAAAATTGTAATTGACACCAGTTCATCAAATTAAGTAACTAGCAAGTTACATTTCACTGCACACGTTTCTGTTGGTCATAGTATATGGACAATATGTGAGAAGTTGGGACTTTCAACGTTTGCACATGTGTTAATAATTCAGCAAGGGACTGGATAACAGCATTGCTGGTTCTACGGACAATTCCAAAAACTTTGTGAGTGCACAACTGGTAGTTTATGGACTTGCTATATTGTCCGCAAGACCCTTCGATGGTGATTGTGCACCTGCACAGTCGCAACAGATGCCTGCTGGCCGTCTCTGCAAGGACTGCAGTGGGTCTGCACCTCTGGTGGCCAAAATACCATACTCTCTACCAGGACTACAGTGGGTTTGCTCTGTGATGACCTACCTACCAATACTCTTCAAAACTTCGACTGCCTCTGTGGTGGGTTTCCTCTGTTGTGACCCATTACCTGTCTGCATGTCAAGAGTCAGCACTGTCTTTGCGTTGGAAGGACAACACTACTTCTTCAAGACTGCATGGAAATCCACTACTTCCGTGTGCACTTTCTTTTACTGCTCAGACTTTGAGAAAAACACTGCTACTTTACTGTGATGAACGATCGGGACTGTCTTTATGGATTGTGAGAAAATTTTAGCTTTTGACCAACATTGTATCAATAAGCGTGTGCATTTAATTTCATTGTTATTGTAATTATGAAAAAAATTTTCAAATCTGTATTGGCCACTGCCCAAAACAATTTGTAAAATTTTTTGTGGGGAGCATGGGGGCTATGTAAGTAGGCTATTTAGGTTTCCTTATTGGTAACGCCACGTAGCGCTCTGTATGAAAATCACTGGCTGTGTTGTGTGCAGTCTGTGGCTAGTTTGCATTGGTGTCTGCCAGTGTAGTGTTGGGCAGCGGCAGCTGGATGTTAACAGCGCGTAGCGTTGCGCAGTTGGAGGTGAGCCGCCAGCAGTGGTGGATGTGGGGAGAGAAATGGCGGAGTTTTGAAATTTGTAAGCCTGGATGTCATGAACTGCTATATATATTATGACTTTTGATGACTATTAAGGTAAATACATTGTTTGTTCTCTATTAAAATCTTTCATTTTCTAACTATGCCTATCAGTAGTTAGTGCTTTCCGTAGTGTGAATCTTTTATTTAGCTGGCAGTAGTGGCGCTTGCTGTATTGCAGTAGTTCGAGTAACAAAGATTTTTGTGAGGTAAGTGATTTGTGAAAGGTATAGGTTAATGTTAGTCAGGGCCATTCTTTTGTAGAGATTATTGAAAGTCAGATTGCGTTGCGCTAAAAAATATTGTGTGTCAGTTTAAACACAGTCATGTATAATTTTTCTAAGGGGACGTTTCAAATGTATTTTATCAGGAACTATAAGTTGTTTTTCCTTTCATTATAATGTTGCTCAGCTAGAATTACTACAAAGGAGCATCACTCTGGTGACACACTATGAAGGCGACCCTAGAGCCTCAGATGCCACCTTCACAGTAAAATATGAATGATATGTGGCATTATACCAGGCCATATGTTCATTTGATTCGAGTCTTAGGCATCACAAATCATATTTTGGGAATAATCCTGCAATTTGGTTGCTCACTGAGCTCAAAAACCTTTCATGGGAGGTAGACAAAATTTACAGCAGCATCATTCCCATGACCGAGTTAAAGGAAAATGAAGATTTGTACAAGAAGGCTATGGTCAGCCTTTGTAGTAGAAAGCGGAAGGTACTCGTAGAGACCACTGTCATCTAATAGGGAAGTTCCGTTGTGCCTCCAATAACACATACAACCTTACCATAGCACATACCCAACTTTTTTAAACATTTGAGTGAGTATGATGCTAACTTTCTTTTTGAGCATTTGGCTGATTTCTGTATGAAGAATGGTCAGGCCATGTCCTGCCTGAGAGCGCTGGGAAAACTATTTGATTCTCCAAACAAATGACGCCGAGAATTATGCTCAACTTCCTTGACCCACTGCGTTTTAAGTAGGCACCACTCCAGAAACTTGTTGAAACTCTGCCTCAGGAGG
Source organism: Schistocerca piceifrons (assembly GCF_021461385.2). NCBI lineage: Eukaryota > Metazoa > Arthropoda > Insecta > Orthoptera > Acrididae > Schistocerca > Schistocerca piceifrons. The sequence goes on from NC_060141.1 coordinate 292,048,340, forward strand.
ATATGCTCATCACTTGAGGTACATATTATGATGACACAAAATTTCACCTTGTTATGAGGAAGGGGGTTTTCCCATAAGAATATCTGGATTGTAGTGGTAAACTCAATGAAACCAGGCTACCTATCATAACTGCGTTCACCAGTAACCTTACTAGCAATGCCATATACACATGCAGAGTGTTAGCGTGCTGTGAATGTTTGACAGGAGTACAATGTCTCCACTTTAGGAGAGAATGTGAAACTTTGTATGGACACAGATGTGTATTTGCTAGCTGATGTTTTTGGGAAATTCTGGAGTGTGTGGATGACCGTATATGCTCTGTATCCTGCCTTTTATTACACAGCGGCTGGGTTATCTTGGGACACAACACTCAAAAACACGAAAGTCGACATCGAACTATTATGTTAACATGCTTATTTTCTTTGAGTCCAAGATCCACAGAGGACTTTGTCAATGAGTCCATAGGCATACCGAGGCAAATAACCCTCAGGTGGATGAGAGGTTCAACGCATCCAACGATTCGAGGTGCATAATGTACTGAATGTGATTAACTTGTATGGATATACCATGCAATAACTGTTGCCAACTAGCGAGTTTCGATGGCTGTCCAAAGACAAATCGTTTGGATTAGGTGGAAATATCGATGGTGTAGTGGCTGATTCAGATGTGGGGTATGTTGTGGAAGCAGACCTCAAATAACCTATTAGTTTGCATGATGCACACAGCGATGTTCAGAGCTATATTTCGCAAGGAGTCTCCATCCCCAAACTGATGACAATGCTGCGCAACAAACAGAGATACATCATGCCTTACAGAAACCTCCAGCAGCGTCTCAGCTTAGGGATAGAGCCGGTTAGAATTACCTGTGCTACCTCCTGCAAGCAGTCACAATGGTTGAGGGAATATATTTGTTTAAATATCGAAATGAGGGCTTCTGTGAAGAATGATATCCTAAAAGGTTTTTTAAAATTAATGAATATCGCAGTTTTCGGCACGACAATGGAAAATTGGCGAAAACACAGCAAATTCTTATGGAAACACAGTGGGATGGCGCTATAGCATAAGGGAACGTATCGGCAGACAAAAAATTTCTAACAGGTCAGAATCTTCAGCTGTTTTTTTGCTGTAGAGATGACGAAGACGGCAGAAGAGTTCATGAAACACGTCTATGTGGAGATGTGCATATTACAGCCATCCAAACTCCACAGGTACTGAAAAATTCTTTTCACTGATCCAAAGTTACATTATGTGGACATAGATAGCTTCGTTTATTGGGTGAAGGGCTGTGGTCCATATGAAGTAATGCAGTGCCACACCCATGCATTTGACATGTGTTCCTGTGCAGTTGATAATCCTTACAGTATTGTTCCACAGAACAAGAAGGTTAATAGTGTAATGAAAGACGAGGAAACTGGGTTGCCAATTGTGGAGTTTGTGGATCTTAGATTCTATAGCCACAGCATAAGGTACAGCAAACTACTATTTATTCGCAGGGGCAGAGGCGACACAGTGCTGCAATCTAAAACTGACCTGTCACCTTATGACGATAAGTGGGTCATTTGTGAAGACAGCACAGAAATTCACCCGTACTCACACTATTTACTTGATGAGAGTGGTGTGAATGAAACAGAATGAGAGTGTGTGTGAATAGTGATTATGTCGGAAATGGTATGAAGCATAAATATTTTTCGTGTAAATATAGATGTATACCATGCATACTGACAGAGTTGTAAATATCTGTACACCATGTGTTCAGTGATAGTGTAAGAAGTTTCTCAGTGGGGATTACATCATGTACCGGTTTTGTGGTAGAGCACTCCACAATATGCTTTGCTAATAAGTGTGTGTGTTCAAAAGTGTGTGAAATCTTATGGGACTTAACTGCTAATGCTAACAAGTCGCTTGAGGAAAACGCAATGAGACACCTAAGACAAGAGTGCTTTATACGATGATTTCTTGACAACTGGGATGAAAGGAGCTGGGACACATCTCTAATCCATATGTATTGATAATCGTCTCCTTTGGAGACGCTGACTGGTAAATTCAGAGAAATGAAGGGATCCAACAGTTTTGTTTGTAACTTTACTATCTTTATCTGGCTTGTTTGCATTGAGATTATAAACATGAACTAATGTTAAGGTATTCTGTGCTTCACATTTCGGAATGTGCTGGATCTCAACGGGGAGCACGATACTGTCAGAGTTATAAGACCCTTGAATATCAATATGTTGCCTGTATGGAGATGGACAATGCTGATGATCCTTGTGATTGTAATTTTTCTCACAAGCCAAGATTGACCATATAAAAAGCTGGACCCTTCATTTATCAGATCAAAGAAGTGTGTGGATGTCAAGGTGTAGTACTTAGCTGAGTGCTTTATCTGAGCGTCTAACTTCCTTCTCAGAAAACTTTGTCTGTATAACACTTAAGATGGAATCATGAAAACACTTATCCAGACGTGCCAACTCTTCCGATTCAAGCGGGAGGCTCCCGATTTTCCCTTCTTCCTCCCGACTGTGAAGACCGATCTCCTGATTTTCAGAGCAGTTTCAATACTTTCCTTACCATCTGAAAATCCTGCGCCTTCGATATATTGATGGATGACAAGATATGGCTTCTACTTGCCTATGTTAATTAATATTCTGTCTAGCGAAAGTGAACAGAAGCTGATATTCTCCTCTCTCAATTCTGTAACTTCCAGCTGGAAGAAACCAACTTGACAGCAGAGTGAATTGATGTTCAGTGGGCGTTGGTAGGTCATATGAAATCGGCTGATGGGGTTCTTCAATATGATAAACTTGCAAAGGTGATGCTGGCTATTTTGTCAGTTCCACATAGTAACGCGGAATGTGAGAGAATTTTTAACACAGATACAAAGATCAAAACTCAGTTCGGGTCCATGCTTCCAGAAACGTCTTTGGAGAAATTTTTAATTTTAAAATCAGTTCAAAAAGGCAAGTGCTTTGAGCAGAAATTTAGTTCAGGGTTTTTGAAGAAAGCTAAGTCAGCTACGGGTGTGCTGAATAAATAACTACCGTAATCAGACAAATTCAGACTGATAAACTATTCAGATTATTTGCTAAGCCTAACATGTACATCCTGCATAAAATTGATATAAATTTTGGAAAGATGTCTTACGGATATAAGATGCCATGCAAATATGGGTTGCATTATGAAATGAAAATGTGTGATCATTTAACAGTGATTTATTCATGCAAAAAGTGTGCTAATGTCAAAACAGAAATCTAATAGACGTTAATTTGTTTTCTCGGATCGTAATTTCGAACTGTAGTTCTCTCGAGAGTGCTTCACTTGGATGTGTGTGAATCCAAAGAAGCCTGCAGAGCTCATCATTCATGTTGTTCAGCATGTGGAACATAAACTATACAGTCCGAAGGCTCAGGTATGTCCATTATTTAGTATTTACATGTAAATAATAAAGAAAATGTAATTGAATTTTTACAGGTATTGAATTATTGCAACTTAAGTCGTCAGGGAAGTGTTGTAATTCACAATAGTACACCGCTAAAATTCTCCTGATTTTTAGCTTTTGAAAGTTGGCATATCTGCTTATCGATTGAGATGCTCTGTGATTCCATGACATTTTTAAACCAAATATGTGTAATGCTCATCTCCCCAACACCTGAATCCTGTTTATGGGAATGTGTAACCTCACAACACAGAACAGCACTATCCTTAACGCGGTGTTCCACAGCTCATTAGTGGTTTTCGAAAGCTCTGCATCCCGAATAGGAAGGAACATTTTCAGAAAAGCTGTTCGGTCTCTGTGCCCTCCTGCTGGTTTTCTATGTGAGAAAACGAGATATACTCCTCAAGTAACCTATATTTGTCTATAACTGGGTGGGGGATGGAACTGCCACTAGCCATAGGACCACCATTACTATCACCATGACTAGCAACCGAGAACTGCAACCGTCCTGTGGGTGAAGCCAGCTGTGGGGTGGCCATTGACAGAATGGTGCCGCTGTGTCATGGCAGAAGGAGAATCTGGGCTGTGAGGATGGCTGCCGTGAGCTGTCCACATCTCCCAGTGCTGACCCAGTTGCCAGCAGTAGTTGCCAGCGACCTTGCGATTGGAGGAGTGAAAGCCCATGGTCGTCAGAGCGAAGTGGCAATGGTGGAAGCAGGGGGGAGGAGCAGTGGGGGTGGCAGTGACAGTAGAGGACATGTTGGTGGCTGAGGGAATTACAGTTCATGCAGCTGTCAGCTTCATACTAGCAGGCAAAGTGTATCACACAGGATCGCATTTTGGTGATACCGTGTTCCCCTGCCCTGGCACCTGCGTCACTGCGTATTCCAAGGATGAAGGAGAGGATCACACCCTGGACACTGTCCGCTCGCGGACTGCAAGGAATGAGTAACGAAGAATAAGTATACATGTTATAAACTCGCCTGCTGGTGCAAAGAAAGAAAGAACAGCAATTATAAGTGCTAAAAAATAGACATTGGTACATTAATTACCTGAAGCAACAGTGGTAATAATGCCACATCACAGACATCATCATTGGTGTCTGCCTACACCCAGTCCAGTTTTGGTGATAAGACTTCACACAGCTCTCGCTCCGTTTCCTCCACCCACTCCGGCATCTCATCACCATGCGCTCTTCCATCCAATTCCTCCTTGGAAGCTGTAATAACAAGAAGATTTCGGAACCAATCCGATCTAGCGTACGTACTGTAACAACAATTGTAACACGCTAAACTTGAACGTGATCTCATTTTCTAACGAAAGTATACTATAAAATTTGAATACGAAATTATTTATAAACACCTAAACAGCTGCTGTGTCGGCTGAATTACTGCTGGGGCTGTACAGGCCCATCAGTCTGCATCCTCTAAGCCTCCTGCTGCAGATCGAGGTCAGCCAACATTGCACGAATGAATCATGTAACAAAAATGAAACTTTTTTCTAGCGAAAATATACTACAGGATTTATAAACTAATGCTATGAAATAACAAAAATATACTTCGAAATCTGAACACTTGTTACTTTTTTTTATTTTAACGAAATCATGCTACAAAATATTCAAACACATGATGAACATTTGCTGTTGAATTCGAAAATCTGAACACTCAGAGCAATTAAATAACGAAAATATACTTCAGAAACTAAAAACTTGTTAATAAATTCGTTTTGACGAAAACATGTTATGAAATATATGAACACATGTTGGTTGGATGACACACTATCTGAACACTTATGGTAATGAAATAAAGAAAATATATATCGAAATCTGAAGACTTAGAGCAACGAACACGCGCTAATTTGATGAACTCTTGCTATGAAAATATGTGCTTACATGGCAATTCCTCCAAGTACTGCCTCAAACGTTTTCCATTGCCACTAATGTTGCTTGAAAATGCTGAACGCTTCATGGCAGTTTTAGATGATTACTACTCGACAAAAGAGACAGAGGGGTGCACCCACCAGTGATGACCACTGGGACGTAGTCACAGACCAGAGCAGAACGAAGATGACTTTGGAGGGCGTGTGGCTTATATAGACTCAAGTTCTTCTCGCTAATTTGACAGGAACCAATAGGAATGCTACAGAGGAAAACCCTGCTCAGCAGATTCAGACACATTAGGTGTTGTTATACGACAAAATGCAAGTGAAACAGCAAGCAGTTTTTCTTCCTCCAGGAATGTCTTTGTCAATGCTTACCGGTCTTCCCAGAAAAAAAACTTGTTTACTATATCAAAGCGAGTGTGAAAACCTCTGGGATGGGAACCATTCACAAGGTCAATGTTCCAGTAATGCCTTCGTCTGTTTTCGCCAGTCCTCCCCAGAAAACCTGTTGTCAGCCACAACAAAACCAAGGTCAGCGTCCTGGAGTCTGCCATACAGCTTTTCTTTTCCAGATGCCTTTGAAGTAAGCGCTTGTGTGTGTGGAGGCAGGAAACACCATTTCTTATCGGTCTTTCTAAGGACGCATTTGCCGTTTTTGGGGCCTGGAGAGGTGACTCACAAAGCCACAGCATCCTTCTCAGAACACAGGGGGCTTATTGTTAAGCATCGCATCTTGTTCTTCCCAGAATGATGGAACGGTTGATGGATGGCTCACAAGGGAAGAGTGGCGTTTCTGGGAAATACATCCAGTTCGCAGGTATTCCAAGACAGCTTTGCTCAACTGGCCTGTTGATTTATGCACGTCCATATTGTTCATAAGGGTCAAGCATAAGGGATAATTGTTCATAATGTGGTGGTGGTGGTGTGTTGGGGCTTTTGGGCGCTCAACATCGAGGTCATCAGCGCCCTGACACACATTTAAAAGAAACAAATGTGGACAGACCTAAGAAAACTAAAGCACACACTCAAACAAAGCAGGAAAAGAAGGAAAATGCTACCTGAGAAAGTAAAACATAAGGAAAGGGGAAACATAGCAACAAGAATGCCACTGAAATTGTCACTGGCGGGCTACTTACATAGAATATGGGCGAGCTTGTCACACAGTGAGCAAATTAAAATCCTCTCCCTAAAATCTTTGTAAAAACAATTGACATGGCACAGAACTTTAAAACTTTAACAACATTCGTCCGAGTGTTGCCTAAAAGAGTTGGCAGGTCCGCTGGCAAGTCAGCCGTGGCCCGCTGGTCAGAAAATAAAACGCAATCCAAGAGAACGTGGCGCACAGTGACCTGGACGCCGCAAGCACTACACATTGGAGGGTCCTCTCGCCGGAGCAGGAAGCCGTGCGTCATAGGGCTGTGGCCTATTCGAAGCCGAGTGAGGAGAACCTCGTCCCGTCGACGGGGCTGAAAGGAAGTACACCACACACGCGTTGTGGGCTTGACTATACGGAGCTTATTGTCAGTCACTTCCAGCCACTCATCCTCCCACCGATGCATCACCCGTGAGCTCAACAGCGAGGTGAGTGCGTGCAAGGGGATGGCACACTGAGATACTTGTGGGGCGAGACACGCCTCCTTGGCTGCGAGATCTGCCCTTTCATTCCCAGCAATGCCAACATGCCCCGGAACCCAGCAGAAAGCTACAACCGTCCCCAGTCGCTGTAGTCGGAGGAGGGCATCCTGGATGGTCTGGACAATTTTGTCTGCCGGATACAAACGTTGCAATGAGTGAAGGGCACTGAGTGAATCGGAACAGACAAGAAATTTAGGAGAGGAAGAATGTCTGATGTGCTCCAGTGCCCGCAAGATCGCAAACAATTCTGCATCAAAGACAGTAAAAGTCTGAGGCAGTCGGACCTTGAGGATACGATATGGAAAAACAACTGAGCAACCAACAGAATCCCCTTGTTTAGACCCATCCGTAAAAACAGCTACATAGTCGTGGTGCTCAGATAAAATGGCAGAAAATGCTGCATTAAAAACGGTGGCAGGAGTGCAATCTCTCTTGTACTGCAATAAATCTAAAATCACTCCGGGCCTCTTCAGTAACCAGGGTGGCAGGCGGTTAAAACCTTGGATTTGGGGTTGTACAGACTCCACACCGAGGGACTCTAGTACACGTTGCACACGGATCCCAAACGGCAACGTAGCCCGGGGACGGCGGGAAAAAAGGCGGTCCAGAGGTGGATGGGCAACAAGATGGTGAGCAGGCGACCTGGGAGCTGCAAGAAACTTACAAGCCTGGCGCACCAGCAGGAGCTGTCGGCGGATGGTAAGTGGGGGTTCGCCAGACTCAGCACAGAGGCTGGGTACGGGACTGGTCCGATAAGCACCCGTGGCCAGTCGGATCCCAGCATGGTGAACAGCGTCAAGGATCCGCAAATAAGATGGCCTCGCTGACCCATATACTGTGCACCCATAGTCCAGCCGTGAATGCACAAAAGCTCCATAAAACGCCATAATGGATGACGTGTTTGCACTGCTGGGCTCCCCTCGGACGTTAGGTTACCAGCGAGCCCAATGAGTCGTCTGGGAAGCAAGTAGGTAGGCAGCTAGACCAGCGCCCATGCAGGCATCTCCAGGACCCTGTAGGGCATTACAGGACGCGAGACAAAGTGAACCAGTTACATTTGGACCCGCATACCAGTCCGTGGCTGGCCACAGAAACAAACGACAGGCGTGGACAGTCACCAGCAGGAGCAGCCAGCAGAATTAACACAGGCATCGCCACATGGTAGGCACTTCAAGGGCAGGTTGCATCACCCAGCAGACCTCTCACTGTTGTAGTGTGTGAAAGTACTCTCAGCGAAACAGGTTACGCAGTGCTCCAGGCGTAGTGCACGAATAGTGTTTTCTAGCACTGTGCATCTGCTTGGGTAACTGCAGGAATCATTATAGACTACACTTGTGATGTGTGCTATGCGGAGGAGTAGGATAGTTTTCAACATCCCAGGAACAACAAGGTCATTAGAGATGGAGCAAAAGTTTGTACTAGGGAAGGATGGGGAAGGAAAGCGGCTGTGCACTTTTTTGGGGGGGAGGGGGGGACAATCCTGGCATTTGCCTTAAGCGATCCAGGGAAACCACGGAAAATCAGGATGGCCAGACTCGGGGTTATACCAGTGACCTCCAAAATGAGAGTCCAATGTGCTAACCTCTGCACTAACCCGCTTGGTGCATGTTAGGTGACATGTTTAGATCTTTATTAGCTTCTGTCTATAATAGGGCAGGATAGGGAACTACCGCTAGCCACAGGATCACTATTGCTACCACTATAACTAGCAGCCACGGACTGCACCATCCTGAGAGAGAGTTCATCCAAGCTAATCTTTCCACAGCTATTTACACAGAAGGCCTGAAAGTTTCGTCTATCATTCCGACTAAAGAAAAAAACTTTGACTGTTATGACAAATACGTTTACCATTCTCATGCTAAGAATTCAGTATTCTGTATTTATTTATTTTCATTCCACAGCACAACACGATGATGAATTGAGTGAGGCAACTAGCTGCTGTTGTGGCTTTCTAGAAATCGTACAGAAAATATTGTCAGTGATTATGCAGTGAACAATTCTAAATGAGCAACATTGCAGTGAGAAGTAAGGAAAACAGCACATGGTTTGTGATAATACACATTTTATTCAGCAATCATACATCACGTCTACATTTGCCACAGATGGATTCTATGTCTGAACTGAAGCACTGTGTACTACGCACAATGTCACAATGTCATTGTACGCAGCTTGAACATACAGTAAACGGCGGTCCATCTCTCCTGCTCAGGACATGAATTCACATTTAGTCCAAAGAAGCTCATAGCGTTGGAGTGCTGTAGATAAATGGTCAGGTACCCTGATTTTACATGGAGTGGGGCATCATCATACACTGTTGTAACGAATAGTGTCGGACCAGTGAGGTAAATCTACCTCGGGAGAACAAGACGGATAATACTCTGTAGCCATCTGTTGACTGACCTAGGGTATAGCGTGGTAAAGCATACTTTAACACCCTTCGACACATTTTGATCTCCATCACAACACACCAGTCACAGTGTCATAAGACACAGTGTGTCATACGAACGATTCCCTTTTGTAGTAATTCCCGATGAGTAACATTATAGTGAGAGGTAAGGAAAAAACACATAATATACGTTTTATTCTGCAATCATACAGGGCATCCACTATATTATAATAATAAATTCCGCTGGTTCATTCTTTTTCGTCACATCAGCACAGTATTTAGTAAATGACGGCATCTTGTGCACATTCAGCAAGTATTTTCCTCAGACTGATAGGTGAATCACAAAACTCAGGTATTCCATGCGTTATTTTAGCATGATGTCTTCTGTATCTATCGAGGTCTACTTTGGCACTGCAACGATGTATGAACTGAAGTACTGTTTTAAATCGTTCACACGTACACTGTGCACACGAAAATGGTTCACAATGTCACTGTACCACACATCTCATCCAGCAGTTCAGTCTCTCCAACACAAGAGCTTAGTCTAAATAAGTTCATAACAGTGGAGTGGTGTAGATAAATGGACAGAAACCTTGATCACCAGGAGTGTGGTGTCATTGTACACCGTTGTGATGATTACCGTCAGACCAGTACAGTAAATGTCTGTGGAAGAAGGTGATGAATAATACTCAGTAGTCATCTGCACACTGATATAGGATACAGCACAGGAAACCACACTTTTACACTCTTTGACACATTTTCTGTCTTCCATCACAACACATCAGTCACTGTCTGCAGCTACTTCTATAACAATCTTTAGAACCTTCAACATTGCAGCGCGTCAGCAATCGTTGGTGAATATGTTAAAAAACTAAAAACCCTCCTCGATTGCAAAAACACACCCAGTGTTAAGTGTTAACCCAGGTTTCGACGTAGATAACCACACCTTCTTCAGAACAACAATAAAACCCACAAGTGGCTAAGAAGACCTTTGTCAGTGATTAAAAGAACACCATAGCTATACATTTATAAACGAAAAAGAAAAGGAAAACACCTACAGTACATATGAACAAAGTCAAAACCACTACTTAACTTAATGGTGTACGCTCCACCTCACACCGGCCTATGTTCGATGGGCCATGACCAGCCATAAACTGCAGCTACAAACGGTTGCTCACTTACAAGCCTGACCCGCTATCTATGCACATGCGCAAGACAAGGGAAGTTACTTGAATGCGCATGTGCATACGAATACGAGAAAGTTTATGCATGGGTCGGGGCTAAATAGCCAATATGTTCCCAACCATGGATCAACGTATGTCAAAAAATAAAATGGATCGAACAAGAGACGAGCTAAATAGGAGATGAAACCTGGCGTGAGGGAGCAAGAACTGAACCGTCATACCGTCATCTGCCACGTCACCAGGGGTGCCTACAGCGCATTGAGGTGGATTGGGGGGGGGGGGGGGGTGGGAGGCGGGAGGCCAGTGAGGGCAGCTGTTCCTAGTGAGAATACGTTTAGTCTACATGAAAATAGACCTTTAACGCAAGGCCCAGATTTTTATGACCTAATATACCTGGAGAGATTACGTAAATATGATACAAAACTTACGTAAAGGGATTTATAAAATGACTAAGAGTAATAAAAAATGTTATTGGTGGTTGGAAATGGAAAAGGACACTTAATCGCTATGTTTCTCCTTAAGACAGCTCGATCTTTGAGAAGTAACAAAAATTGTAGACTGTTTTAGAGCTTGTGTAGTCTATCACAATCAGCATGCAGAGGTTCTCGAAAGCCAGGGAATGTCTGTTATCGGCCAACACCTACTTTCAGGGTCCGTACAAAAATAAGGTTGAGCAATAAGCGTTCTGCGCCGCTACTGGCTGACGATGTGACGTCGCTAAGGAACAGCGTCCGCTTCGGGAACAGCACTGTAACTCGTGGGACGCCCATGTATGCGAAGTATTAGTGGTATGTTTTAGAGTCTACTGGAATAATTAAACATAGACCGCTATTGAGCTATTGCTAGAACGTTACATTATGTAACATGTTCAGTTTTTAAAGAGACAACGCTGATTTTTTTTTTTAATCAAGCATCTATCGAATCGAAACACGATAAAAAAAAGCCCGGAGTTTTTGCAGTTTTCACAGTCCGTAAGTGTTCAAAATGAGCATGCAATTTTTCTAAGTTGGCTCTGAGAAAAGTTTTAACGAGTAAATAAGACTCATACACCGCTCATTTTTATTTTGTATTCGTCACAACTTTAAAAGAACTTCAAGCTAATACGTGGACACTGTCGTTTTCACTCAAGACATTATACAAGTGCCTTATTTGTAGAAAGCATCTGAATTAGCTAATCTAACTAAAATTTCCTTCAAAACACGTGGGTGGCAACCAAAACTGCGGTTTACCCACGAAAGCAAGGTTGACACTGCAAGTACAGGATATTCGAGTTTTCCCCTGAGAAAATTATGACATTTCTGCGAAACGGCGCACAATGTAATCGACTTCCAGACGCCCTTTGACGCCCATTGTAACAACCTTATGATTTGATTCGGTGAAAATATTTTGCCCAGTATTCTATCAATTTCACGAGACCCAAATCCATTTTTGTTATCTTCACAAGTCGTATCGTTGGTGACGATGACATCAAAAATCTTTCTTACGCGCTTACAGTTTCAACGCACATGTTATTCTGGAGAGCATTTCTCCTCTGTAATACTGCTACAGAATTGCGTAAACTGATTCTGTCCTTATCATTACAAACAACTAAATTTATCAGCACTCTTCTTCTATGGTTAAGGCTTTTCTAAAGTATCTGTGCTGCTTCAGTGTATGTCAAGTTCTGTTGCATGCTGTGTGCCGTTGCTGGCGCTACTACTACAAAGCAAATTACATAATGGAAATGCATCACTCTTAAGTACCCGTTTCAGCGATAAATTTAGCGGTCTCGAACGCAAGTTGCCAACATGAACAGTTTCTTTTTTTTTTTTTTAATGACGTGAGCATATTCCAGTTTCTTCGACATCCGCAGCGTTTTTACAGCTCTTCGACAACAAAATCTTCAGCAGACGTGTATCGCGAGGGAAAGCATAGAGCACTACTTCACTCCCTTCAGTGTTCCGACTGTGAGAATTACATCCAGCAACAATACAAGATGGCACTGTTTGCACAAACTCAAAAAGCTTTCAATTGCAAATCACTTACTACGCTAAAGTAACTAAGCGAAGCCCCCTCTTCCCCCCCCCCCCCCCCCCTCCCCCTTACTTATAGTTATGAAATCTCCCAACATTTCCTGAAACAACTGGAGCGTACACTTCGATATTTTCCTTTACTTTCGAAAGCGAATCTAAAAACCACACTCGCGAATATTGATATTTCACAAATGAACATTACTTTTGGTACAATATTGACGCGAAATGTCCATAATTTCGTTTCAGTACTCATACCTGGTACAAGTTAACAGTACCAAGAGAGCAACAACGACAATAAGCAGATGAACCACCAGTTTATTGTTAAGATAAAGATTTTGTTTTACTTTCAGTCTTTTCAGAGAAATTATACAACTTTTAACTTGGGTCCTCCAGTGAAATGTTTAATCTATTGTGTGCAACATTTTATATCAATATGCACTTACATTCAGGAAAAAAACAGAACACCTTGAACGACTAGAGATAGAATGTTCACGTTCACAATAGTATGTTCTGCAGAAATGATTAGCGTTTGAACCACGTCGGACTACGAGTACAAGGTCAACATCGATGTAGCGGCGCAGCACCCCCACGGGTAACATGTACTTGCGGCTCTCGTTGTCGCTATAAACCGAAATTAATGGATCAGTATGACTTGAGCAGACGTGCAGGATACCTCGCAGACGTATGCGCGAAGCGCAAACCGTACCGTCAAATCAGCGAGCTTGAACGAGGCGTGAGAAAATGTGGTGCATTCATCCGGCTGGCTCTGAGCACTATGGGACTTAACAGCTGTGGTCATCAGTCCCCTAGAACTTAGAACTACTTAAACCTAACTAACCTAAGGACATCACACACATCCATGCCCGAGGCAGGATTCGAACCTGCGACCGTAGCAGTCGCGCGGTTCCGGACTGCGCGCCTAGAACCGCGAGACCACCGCGGCCGGCCATTCATCCGGGAAATTGCTGTTCTCGTGGGATGAAGTGCTTCAGCATTGCAACGGGTGTGTGCAGAATGGTTCACGGAAGGCCGTAGAACACGACCAGATGGGCCAGGTTGCACCACCCAGATCACCCCACCCTCCTCCCCGAGAAGATCGATAACTCATTCGAATCTCTTTGAAAAACATATCTGCATCCTCCTAAGCTCTGGCGCAACAGTATGAAAGTTTAGCACATCATGCACTACCAGGGGTGACAGTCGCCGTTTGCTACGGCATGGGTTACATGCGCGTCGCCCACTTCTCCATTTACCTTTGACGAAAGTGCAGAAACATGCTAGACGGTGATGATGTACTGAACGACATCACTGGGGACAGAAATGGCATCAGATAGTGTTTTTGGACGAATCCAGGTTCTGTTTATTTGAAAATGATGGACGCATTTTGGTTCGCCACAGACAGGGGGAGCGACATTACAGTGACTGCATTCGCACAGGACATACAGCGACAACTCATGGTTTCATGGTGTGGGGTTCAATTGGATACAACCACAAATCACAGCTGGTGTGTGTCCAGGGCTCTGTGACCCACGGACAAACGTTAAAGACATCCTGCGACCCGTAGCAATACCCTTCCTGTACAACACCCCAGACGTCATGTTTCAGCAAGACAATGCACGACCACATGTTACTTCATGAACGCGTGCCTTCTTGGTGTCACAGGATGTCAGGCTTTTGCCCTGGCCCCCGAGATCACCAGACTTGTCGCCAATCGAAAATTTGTAGGACATGGTGAAATCACAGGTGCAGCGTTCTGACCCAGTGCCAACCACCACAGATGAACTGTGGATCCGGGTGAATGCAGCTTGGATGGCTACATCACAGGACACTATTGGCGTCTCATACTAGTCGATACCATCACGGATGGGCAACTTATCAGGACCCAAGGGAGACACCGTGCCTACTAGGCAATGAGCCACATGCTGAACTGTTGTTGTTGTTGTGGTCTTCAGTCCTGAGACTGGTTTGATGCAGCTCTCCATGCTACTCTATCCTGTGCAAGCTTCTTCATCTCCCAGTACCTACCGCAGCCTACATCCTTCTGAATCTGCTTAGTGTATTCATCTCTTGGTCTCCCTCTACGATTTTTACCCTCCACGCTGCCCTCCAATACTAAATTGGTGATCCCTTGATGCTTCAGAACATGCCCTACCAAGCGATCCCTTCTTCTAGTCAAGTTGTGCCACAAACTTCTCTTCCCCCCCATCCTATTCAATACCTCCTCATTAGTTATGTGATCTGCCCATCTAATCTTCAGCATTCTTCTGTAGCACCACATTTCAAAAGCTTCTATCCTCTTCTTGTCTAAACTATTTAACGTCCACGTTTCACTTCCATACATGGCTACACTCCATACAAATACTTTCAGAAACGACTTCCTGACACTTAAATCTATACTCGATGTTAACACATTTCTCTTCTTCAGAAACGCTTTCCTTGCCACTGCCAGTCTACATTTTATATCCTCTCTACTTCGACCATCATCAGTTATTTTGCACCCCAAATAGCAAAACTCCTTTACTACTTCAAGTGTCTCATTTCCTAATCTAATTCCCTCAGCATCACCCGATTTAATTGGACTACATTACATTATCCTCGTTTTGCTTTTGTTGATGTTCATCTAATACCCTCCTTTCAAGACATTATCCATTCCGTTCAACTGCTCTTCCAAGTTCTTTGCTGTCTCTGACAGAATTACAATGTCATCGGCGAACCTCAAAGTTCTTATTTCTTCTCCATAGATTTTAATAACTACTCCGAATTTTTCTTTTGTTTCCTTCATTGCTTGCTCAATATACAGGTTGAATAACATTGGGGAGAGGCTACAACCCTGTCTCACTCCCTTCCCAACCACTACTTCCCTTTCATGCCCCTCGACTCTTATAACTGCATCTGGTTTCTGTACGAATTGTAAATAGCCTTTTGCTCCCTGTATTTTACCAATTCCATCTTTAGAATTTGAAAGAATTGTCAAAAGCTTTCTCTAAGTCTACAAATGCTAGAAATGTAGGTTTGCCTTTCCTTAATCTATTTTCTAAGATAAGTCGTAGGGTCAGTATTGCCTCACGTGTCCCAACGTTTCTGCGGAATCCAAACTGATCTTCCCCGAGGTCGGCTTCTACCAGTTTTTCCATTCGTCTGTAAAGAATTCACGTTAGTATTTTGCAGCTGTGACTTATTAAACTGATAGTTCGGTAACTTTCACATCTGTCAACACCTGCTTTCTTTGGGATTGCAATTATTATACTCTTTTTGAAGTCTGAGGGAATTTCGCCTGTCTCATAAATCTTGCTCACCAGATGGTTGAGTTTTGTCAGGACTGGCTCTCCCAAGGCTGTCAGTAGTGCTAATGGAATGTTGTCTACTCCCTGGGCCTTGTTTCGACTTAGGTCTGTCAGTGCTCTGTCAAACTCTTCACGCAGTATCATATCTCCCATTTCATCTTAATCTACCTCCTCTTCCATTTCCATAATATTGTCCTAAAGAACATCACCCCTGTATAGATCCTCTATACACTCCTTCCACCTTTCTGCTTTCTCTTCTTTGCTTAGAACTGGGTTTCCATCGGAGCTCTTGGTATTCATGCAAATGGTTCCCTTTTCTCCAAAGGTCTCTTTAATTTTCCTGTGGGCTGTATCTATCTTACGCCTAGTGATATGCGCCCCTACATCCTTACATTTGTCCTCTAGCCATCCCTGCTTAGCCATTTTGCACTTCCTGTCGATCTCATTTTTGAGACGTTTGCATTCCTTTTTGCCTGCTTCACTTACTGCATTTTTGTTTTTTCTCCTTTCATCAATTAAATTTAGTATCTCTTCTGTTACCCAAGGATTTCTACTAGCCCTCGTCTTTTTACCTACTTGATGCTCTGCTACCTTCACTATTTCATTCCTCAGAGCTACCCATTCTTCTTCTACTGTACTTCTTCCCCCATCCATGTCAGTTGTTCCCTTATGCTCTCCCTGAAACTCTGTACAACCTCTGGTTTAGTCAGTTTATCCAGGTCCCATATCCTTAAATTCCCACTTTTTTGCAGTTTCTTCAGTTTTAATCTACAATTCAGAACCAATAGATGGCGGTCAGAGTCCACATCTGCCCCTGGAAATGTCTTACAATTTAGAATCTTATTCCTAAATCTCTGTCTTACCATTATATAATCTATGAACTGAGGTGACTAAATCTAATCATTTGTGCAGAACATACTGTTGTACGTGTCATATGAGTATGAACGTCCTATCTCTAGTCGTTCAAGGTATTCTGTTTTCTCTGATCATGCGCGTAGTTTATTTTAGTAATACTTTTGAATAATGCTTCATTTTTCTAAAGCCATTTAGAAAGTTATAAAATTTGCTAAATCTGTGTAGAAAACAATTGCTGAAATGTAGTTGGTGGGTGCTTGGGTTGGGGATGGGGGCTATGAGGAAGGCGCAGAATTGGGGTTTCTGCAGGGAAGCAGGATAACCTCTGTACGGCTCTCACAATGTAGATATTGGAATTACTATAGTGAGCAACATGCACTAACATAACAAAAACTATATCATTTGCTATGCCATTTGCGTAGGAGGACGAAATAAGTAAACTGAAGGTCCATAGCGAAAATATTATGTCATACGTAGCAGATAGCTGCAAGGTTTCACGTGAGGAAAAACGATCTTCAGATTTGCTTCTCAAAGGCTGAGGGCCAATTGGTTACACTCAGCTTGAGTAATATTGATAAACAAGCACAGAGGCGAACATTTGAGTGTGTTTCGTTGCTTAACGGTGTCGAGTGGAAATATCTATTGAGTCACTATTCCGATATGCAGAACACATTTTGTGTTCCCATCATGGAGTTAAAAAGAGGAGGATGATCGCGCTATAGACTTACGCCGTATGTTGTTTTGAAGCCAGAGTGGTCAGAACCCGCTGCTATCTTAAATAGCCTAAAACATTAGCAGACTAGTGTTTGCTACTACTTTTGTTCATTATTTCTGTCGTGTGCAAGAAGCTTTTTTAAATATTGAAAGTTACAGCGCTTACATGAATAACATAGTGTAAGGAAGGCAATGTCGAACGTTTTTCTATTCTTGAATGCCTATTTACTCTAGTAATATGACACATTTGGCCTCGTTCATGTAACTCGTTTTTTTTATATATTTCGAATAACAAAGAAGAGAAGTAATTGATGTGAAAAGGATGCTTTCGTAACACATTTTAACCCACTTTTATTATATTTGTATCGACAGCAAATGAAACTGCAACTGCAACGCTTACTAGGCGACTTCTTGTTCGTCACGACTAATAAAGTCATCAGAAGATTAAAACAAAAAGGAACTCGTTAAACTTCGGTTACACGATAAATCAGTCTAATCTAAAAGCCGTAAATTCATCTAAATACCTAGGTATTACAATTACGAACAACTTAAATTGGAAGGAATACATTTTGGGGAAGGCTAACCAAAGATGCGTTTTATTGGCAGGACACTTAGAAAATGTAACAGATCTACTAAGGAGACTGCCTACACTACGCTTGTCCGTCCTCTTTTAGAATACTGCTGCGCGCTGTGGGATCCTTACCAGGTAGGACTGACGGAGTACATCGAAATCGCGAAATATGGGAGAGAGTGTCACAGAAATGATACAGGATTTGGGCGGGATATCATTAAAAGAAAGGCATTTTTCGTTGCGACGGAATCTTCTCACGAAATTCCAATCACCAACTTTCTTCTCCGAATGCGAAAATATTTTGTTGGCACCGACCTATATAGGGAGGAACGATCACGATAAAATAAGGGAAATCAGAGCTCATACGGAAAGATATAGGTGTTCATTCTTTCCTTGCGCTATACGAGATTGGAATAATAGAGAATCGTGAGGGTGGTTCGATGAATCCTCTGCCAGGCACTTGATGTGATTTGCAGAGTATCCATGTAGATATAGTGCTAGTCTTGCAAATTTCGCAGGAGAACTTCTGTGAAATGTGGAAGATAGGAGACGAGGTACTGGCGGAAGTAAAGCTGTGAGGGCGAGTCGTGAGTCGTGCTTGGGTACTCAGGTGGTAGAGTACTTGCGAGCGAAAAGCACTCGTAAATAAATACATCAGATTGTTACCAATGTGCCCGCGGAAAGCAGAATTTCTGATTTCGATATTCGGTCCAGCGCAAAGCCATATTGATAGGAAGATCAATAACGTAACTACTGTCCTGACATCATCGGAAAGATAGTTTGTAACACATTATTGCCAAATCAGTTACTGTAGATATTGTGACAATATACTTTCGTTCAATACAATCGTGACCATAGTGGTCCGCAAAACTTTTACAGATAGTGGACAGGAAGTGGCTGGTTTTGCTTGTATATTTCAGTGTTTTGTTGCGTGTGAAATAGTGTGGTATGTGAATTACCTTGGTGACAGTGATTATAAAAGTTTCAAACATACTCAAGAACTGAAGCCGTATGGGGATGATGCTGTAGCGCAGAAATTTGAATGTATTGGACAAGTACAGAAACGAATGGGAGCAAGACTTCAGTGACTGAAAGCTTCGTGTAAAAACACTCAGTGGTGGTAAAGGGTTGGATGGGAATGGAAGGTTAACTGACAGTGTAATTTACGAAAAGCGGAACTATTATGGAATGGCTATTAGGAAAACACACACCGTGTTGACGAAATAACTCTGTTTGGGCTCTTTTTTCCATACTTTTTCAACCGATGAAAGTCCCCATCATTGCTTGTGTCCCAAAGGAGAAAACAGTACAACAAGAGATTGCTTACTGGTCAAGTGTACACTCATGAACATAGTCCGCCTGATGCATTAATGGAGGTGATAAAACAAATTTTGGGAGACTTAGCAGCACCTGAAGGGTTGAAAAAGTGTGCTCATGGAAAAACTCAACACCCCAATGAAAGTGTAAATAGTGTTATATAGTCAAGAATCTCGAATACCTGATTTGTTGGAATAGAAACACTTCACTTTGGTGTGTATGGTTCTCTTGCTACTTTCAATTATGGCACCGCTGTAAGGTGCAAAGTATTTCGAAGTATGGGAATGGAGACAGGTTCCAACATGGTACGAACGATACTTGCTTTAGACAAGGAAGATCTTTGGGCTGCTGACAGGGCTGTAAGTAGCCTAGAAATACAATGCAGAGTAAACATGAGGAGGACAAAGAGGAAGCTGGTAGGAGTAGTTTCCAGAAGATGAAGACAGTCCATCCTGTGGACCGGGAATGCTCTAAAACGGTAATCCCAACTTCGTCGCTCGATTCCCAAAACTTTTATTTTTCATACAAAGTACATATTTTTGTAGGATCTACCTAGCAATTTGCTTAAAATTTTGAAAAAATGTTATACAATCCCTTCTGCGTAACTTAACACAGCCCTTTTTCAAAAGCCTATATATTCTTGAATTTGAAAAAAAAGGCACAAAAAGGTAGTGAATTTTCATTACAATAGGAAAAATCAATCTCTAACAACTTAACTCAAATTTGGAAAGTATCTTACATTACGCAGGTGTGAGCTGTCATAAATGTATCAAGAGAGAAAAAAAATCTAACTCCTATTCAGTCTCTTTTGAGGTTCGATCCATAAAAAAGAAACGGAAATTTTTCAAGCTGTGGATTTTAGTTACCTTTTATGTCTGCAAGCACCATAATGAAATTCGTTATTAGAGTTTACTGGAGAAGATGGCCAAAAACTTCCCTCTAAAATCACACACTTTTCCACATGTAAAATATTTATTCAAAATGCAACCAAAATAGCAGAGTTCGTCAGTTAGCAACACAACTCAAACTTTTTTCCTTTCTTGTATTTCTCTTTGCACCTGTACCAAATACAGTTATTCACCACTGGTATTACGACAAAACAAATGGTGAAAACGCAATAAATACATATGTTTTACGTTCCTAACTTTGTGGAAAGCATAAGCAAACAGCTTCGACCCGAGATCACGTGACAACCCAACCTTTATGTTGAGAACATGTGCAGCACCCGAATGCTCAGTCCAGTCTACTTAATGCTTAACGGTCACGGTGTGGCCTCCCGCCTACAGAACGTCTGACCTCTGGCGCCGGTGGCGGTAACAAAGTTAATTACGCAGTACGCCGCTCCGTCACCTTTCCCGTCACGCGAGCGACCGGGCCGATCTGCCGCGTGGTGTCACTGTCGTTGCCCGGGTCGTCTGCGGCGCTGCGGGGGTGGAGGCGGGGGCGAGAAGGATGGTGTGGCCATTAGCACTGCGGCCTCCGCTGTCATTACGGACTCCGCTCTGCTCTGCCCACGACGTGCGCGACGTGGTGATCATCTGCAGGGACGTGGCGCCCGGAGACGTGGCCGTGCTGCCCCTCCGACTCGCAACCATCACGGTTTCCTCATTATGCGTCGCCTGCGCAGCAAATTGTCTTATCTCTCCAAGCATACTCAGAATATTTTGTTCTGTGCTTGACGTCTACCCCCATGAACCATGGACCTTGCCGTTGGTGGGGAGGCTTGCGTGCCTCAGCGATACAGATGGCCGTACCGTAGGTGCAACCACAACGGAGGGCTATCTGTTGAGAGGCCAGACAAACGTGTGGTTCCTGAAGAGGGGCAGCAGCCTTTTCAGTAGTTGCAGGGGCAACAGTCTGGATGATTGACTGATCTGGCCTTGTAACGCAAACCAAAATGGCCTTGCTGTGCTGGTACTGCGAACGGCTGAAAGCAAGGGGAGACTACAGCCGTAATTTTTCCCGAGGGCATGCAGCTTTACTGTGTGCTTAAATGATGATGGCGTCCTCTTGGGTAAAATATTCCGGAGGTAAAATAGTCCCCCATTCGGATCTCCGGGCGGGGACTACTCAACAGGACGTTGTTATCAAGAGAAAGAAAACTGGCGTTCTACGGATCGGATCGTGGAATGTCATATCCCTTAATCGGGCAGGTCGGTTAGAAAATTTAAAAAGGGAAATGGATGGGTTAAAGCTAGATATAGTGGGAATTAGTGACGTTCGGTGTCAGGAGGAACAAGACTTCTGGTCAGGTGAATACAGGGTTATAAATACAAAATCAAATAGGGATAATGCAGGAGTAGGTTTAATAATGAATAAAAAAAATAGGAGTGCGTGTAAGCTACTGCCAACAGCATAGTGAACACATTATTGTGGCCAAGATAGACACGAAGCCCATGCCTACTACAGTAGTACAAGTTTATATGCCAACTAGCTCTGCAGATGATGAAGAAATTGATGAAATGTATGATGAGATAAAAGAAATTATTCAGGTAGTGAAGGGAGACGAAAATTTAATAGTCATGGGTGACTGGAATTCGAGAGTAGAAAAAGGGAGAGAAGGAAATATAGTGGGTGAATATGGGTTGGGGGAGAGAAATGAGAAAGAGGAAGCCGTCTGGTAGAACTTTGCACAGAGCATAACATAATCATAGCAAACACTTGGTTCAAGAATCATAAATGAAGGATGTATACATAGAAGAATCCTGGAGATACTAGAAGGTATCATATAGATTATATAATGGTAAGACAGAGATTTAGAAACCAGGTTTTAAATTGTAAGACATTTCCAGGGGCAGATGTGGACTCTGACCACAATCTATTAGTAATGAACTGTAGATTAAAACTGAAGAAACTGCTAAAAGGTGGGAATTTAAGGAGATGGGACCTGGATAAACTGACTAAACCAGAGGTTTTACAGAGTTTCAGGGAGAGCATAAGGGAACAATTGACAGGAATGGGAGAAAGATATACAGTAGAAGAAGAACGGGTAGCTCTGAAGGATGAAGTAGTGAAGGCAGCAGAGGATCAAGTAGGTAAAAAGACGAGGGCTAATAGAAATCCTTGGGTAACAGAAGAAATACTGAATTTAATTGATGAAAGGAGAAAATATAAATACGCAGCAAATGAAGCAGGCAAAAGGGAATACAAACGTCTCAAAAATGAGATCGACAGGAAGTACAAAATGGCTAAGCAGGCATGGCTAGAGGACAAATGTAAGGATGTAGAGGCTTATCTCACTAGGGGTAAGGTAGATACTGCCTACAGGAAAATTAAAGAGACCTTTGGAGAAAAGAGAGCCACTTGTATGAATATCAAGAGCTCAGATGGAGACCCAGTTCTAAGCAAAGAAGGGAAAGCAGAAAGGTGGAAGGAGTATATAGAGGGTCTATACAAGGGCGATGTTCTGAGTACAATATTATGGAAATGGAAGAGGATGTAAATGAAGATGAAATGGGAGATATAATACTGCGTGAAGAGTTTGACAGAGCACTG
Source organism: Schistocerca piceifrons (assembly GCF_021461385.2). Lineage (NCBI taxonomy): Eukaryota > Metazoa > Arthropoda > Insecta > Orthoptera > Acrididae > Schistocerca > Schistocerca piceifrons. The sequence goes on from NC_060141.1 coordinate 292,071,104, forward strand.
AAAGACCTAAGTCGAAACAACGCCCAGGGAGTAGACAACATTCCATTAGAACTACTGACAGCCTTGGGAGAGCCAGTCCTGACAAAACTCAACCATCTGGTGAGCAAGATTTATGAGACAGGCGAAATACCCTCAGACTTCAAGAAGAATATAATAATTCCAATCCCATAGAAAGCAGGTGCTGACAGATGTGAAAATTACCGAACTATCAGTTTAATAAGTCACAGCTGCAAAATACTAACGTGAATTCTTTACAGACGAATGGAAAAACTGGTAGAAGGCGACCTCGGGGAAGATCAGTTTGGATTCCGCAGAAATGTTGGAACATATGAGGAAATACTGACCCTACGACTTATCTTAGAAAATAGATTAAGGAAAGGCAAACTTACATTTCTAGCATTTGTAGACTTAGAGAAAGCTTTTGACAATGTTGACTGGAATACTCTCTTTCAAATTCTAAAGGTGGCAGGGCTAAAATACAGGGAGCAAAAGGCTATTTACAATTTGCACAGAAACCAGATGGCGGTTATAAGACTCGAGGGGCATGAAAGGGAAGCAGTGATTGGGAAGGGAAGGAGACAGGGTTGTAGCCTGTCCCCGATGTTATTCAATCTGTATATTGAGCAAGCAGTAAAGAAAACGAAAGAAAAATTCGGATTAGGTATTAAAATCCATGGAGAAGAAATAAAAACGTTGACGTTCGCCGATGACATTGTAGTTCTGTCAGAGACAGCAAAGGACTTGGAAGAGCAGTTGAACGGAATGAACAGTGTCTTGAAAGGAGGATATAAGATGAACATCAACAAAAGCAAAACGAGGATAATGGAATGTGGTCGAATTAAGTCGGGTGATGCTGAGGGAATTTGATTAGGAAATGAGACACTTAAAGTAGTAAAGGAGTTTTGCTATTGGGGGAGCAAAATAACTGATGATGGTCGAAGTAGAGAGGATATAAAATGTAGACTGGCAATGGCAAGGAAATCGTTGCTGAAGAAGAGAAATTTGTTAACATCGAGTATAGATTTAAGTGTCAGGAAGTAGTTTCTGAAAGTATTTGTATGGAGTGTAGCCATGTATGGAAGTGAAACATGGATGATAAATAGTTTGGACAAGAAGAGAATAGAAGCTGTTGAAATGTGGTGCTACAGAAGAATGCTGAAGATTAGATGGGTAGATCACGTAACTATTGAGGAGGTACTGAATAGAATTGGGGAGAAGAGGAGTTTGTGGCATAACTTGACAAGAAGAAGGGACCGGTTGGTAAGACATGTTCTGAGGCATCAAGGGATCACAAATTTAGCATTGGAGGGCAGCGTGGAGGGTAAAAATCGTAGATGGAGACCAAGGGATGAATACACCAAGCAGATTCAGAAGGATTTAGGTTGCAGTAAGTACTGGGAGATGAAGAAACTTGCACAGGATAGAGTAGCATGGAGACCTGCATCAAACCAGTCTCAGGACTGAAGATAACAACAACAACAACAATGCTTGACGCATATAGCATATACAGAATTACTCGATGATAATAACAGAGTCAGCATCTACCCCACAGTTAAACATTTAAACATAAGAGGGAAAGGGAAGGAGGCGCTCTGTGCCATACGTGGACGCTAAGCAGACTCACCGCGAAGTGGCTGCTACGAGTTGCAGGATTAGCTAACTAACGACGCTGTGTTAAAGCTGTATGCGGCTACATCAGCAGGGAAGTCACATGGAATTAACGATGGCTGGAATATTACGAAGGTTGGAACTTAAATAGTGGCAACTATTTATTCACGACCTATACAAAAGAGGTACATGTTGCATGGGGGCTTAATTAAATATGATTGAAAATATGTTTTTTATTTTTCGTAGCTGTAAGTCCGATTACGCTGTGTCTCGTAATCGGTTGGCCCTGACTAGTATTATTACGCTATCTGACTGCAAAGAACAACAACAAGAATGAAATGAAATTTTTCGTTAACACAATTAATTAATTAAGTCCCCAGCAACTATAAAACCTACAAAACCCAAGCACAAATGTAATTGTTCTGTGTGTGGGAGTGTGACTCAACGTACACATCTGGCTCGGTTCTTCTTCAACAAGACAAGAATTTTTAAATACCAATTATACTGACGTGATAAAAGAAAATTAGCAATACCATAATTGCTCAAGGAAAGTAGAATTACACTCTAATACAAGAACACACGCCAGATGCTTTGTTGACTGAACCTGTAATGACGCATTATTTAGGCCACTAAAATAAAAACAAACTGAGTTAATTACCTCATTTATATTGATGAAAATCATTCTAATCCTTACATTATATCTCAACCAGAACTCTCCAATATCACATCTCAGCAAGCACTGCCTAATAGCACATCTCAACAAACACTCTCTGCTACAACATCTCAGCACAGACTACCACGAGACCTCGACAGGCACTGACTACTACGAGCTCTCAACAAGCACTGACTACTACGAGCTCTCAACAAGCACTGACTACTACGAGCTCTCTCCAAGCACTGACTACTACGAGTTCTTAACAGGCACTGACTACTACGAGCTCTCTCCAAGCACTGTGTAGGCGGCTTAATAATACTCTTTGGCGCAATCTCTGGCGCAGTGGCTCAGTGTAGCCACCTTTCATATGCCCCTCCTCCACAGGCCAGAATTTGATGGTATTTTTGCCAGCATTGGTGGTGAAAATACCACCAAATTCGTTCACAAAAATACAGACAAAAATAAAAGATAATATTAATACTTAAATATCACATAATTAGTTAAAATTTCGGCTTTGCACTGACCTTTCAATAATCTAATACATAAAATACAGTAGGCAATACAAATTCTTTTCATACATGTGGCTTTACATAATAGTTTGCACAATACACAAAAAATCAGTTTATACAAATGTTCACATAAAATACTTTTAATTATTCAAAAAAAAATAAATAAATAGTTGATAATTCAAGCCCAGCAATGGTCAACGGGTGCAAACACCAACAAGTGACATCGTTTCAGCAGAAGCAGTCCATCAGTTGCACCCAGCAATGTTGAGCAGGTGCAGACACCAACAAGTGACATCATTTCAGTAGAAGCAGTTCCATCTGTGGCACCCAGTAACGTTGAGCAGGTGCAGACACCAACAAGTGACATCATTTCAGTAGAAGCAGTCCATCAGTTGCACCCAGCAATGTTGAGCAGGTGCAGACACCAACAAGTGACATCATTTCAGTAGAAGCAGTTCCATCTGTGGCACCCAGTAAAGTTGAAGAGGTACACACAGCAACAAGTCACATTAGTTCAGTAGAAGCAGTCCATCAGTGGCACCCAGCAATGTTGAGTAGGTGCAGACACCGGCAAGTGGCATCATTTCAGTAGAAGCAGTCCATCAGTTGCACCCAGCAATGATGAGTAGGTACAGACAGCAGTCCATAATATTCACTATCACTGATCAAACTGTTCATCAGTTTTTATAAGCAGAAATTAAACATGTCCTAGTGGCACCAATCATGTAGAAAAAGTGCAAGTAGCAGTCCATAATATTCACTATCACTGATTACACAGTTCATCAGCAGAAATTAATCATTCCTAAGTGTCACCAATCATGTAGAAAAAGTACAAGTAACAGTCCATAATATTTACTATCACTGATCACACAGTTCATCAGCAGAAATTAAACATTTCTAAGTGTCACACATCATGTAGAAAAGTGCAGGTAACAGTTCATAATATTTACCATCACTAATCAGACAGTTCAGGCATGAACAATAGTTTGAATGCACATACAAATGCTTTTACACTAAACATACAAATCATAACAAACACACAAATGATGTCAGATAATTTTCATATTAACTATTACAAATACTCAAATATCAGTAAACCTATAATATTTATGGGTGTCAGTGCAAGCCACTACAAACAAATAAAATAATATTTACGAGATAGGTGGGTAGGATTAGGAAAGGAAAACACACAAAACACACTCATTCATCTTTCATCCACATTAAGTACTACTGTGTAATTGAATGGTGTTAACTGTGTAAATGTAATTCTGTCAAAATCTGATGTGTATCAAGTAGTAGTGGCAGCAATGTATAACAGTCAATAATAGTTAGGTCAACGTCATAGTCATCATGTCAAGACCAATGTTTGCCAAGCCAGATCAAATGTACTGTTGTTGAACAACTGTCAGTGAGCCAAGATATGCAAATACTTCCTCTCTTCAAAAAAAATATATACTGCTTAGTGATTTAACAAAGTGTGTGTATAGACTATCTTCCTTCTACTTTAGTGTTCTAGTCTGCTATCTTCATCCTCCTTGTTCCATAAGACCAACAAAAAAAATATGCACCTCACTTACTTTACCTCTTATCCACCAAAACTCCAATAATCATCAGCTTCACACAATCTCAATAATACCTCAATAATACCTCTTCAACACATCGATACATATAAACCTTATTGCCAATATATGCTCCTCACTTACTTTACCTCTGATCCACCAAAACTCCAATAATCATCAACTTCACACATTCTCAATAATACCTCAATAATACCTCTTCAATACGTCGATACATATAAACCTTATTACCAATATCATTTCACTTCCATAACAACTCTTTCCTCTAGTCAGTCTCCTCAAACAAGTACAGATAAAATCCTAATGCAAACCTCATCATCCCATACAATCCGAAGACACACTGTCAACACACAACCTCTGTGTAATCCATCTGACCCAAATCTTCTGTCCATCATTAAATAAAAGAAATGCATACATGACCTCTAACAGACTTAGTTCGAATAACTCTCAGTAATTAAGTACGATTACGGAGTGTGAATGATCATAATATTTCACAGTGTGTACACCACTTCAAGAATTATGGCAAACAGAAGCAAACATGTGGAGTATTTCTTGTGTCAAGTGTCACTTCCTATTTCAATTGCTCGCGAAAAATGCAGTGTAATAACTGTCAATGGTCTAAACCTAGTTTTGGTATGTCATGTCGTTAGCTTCATTCCTATTAGCATAAATTTATACAGCTTCCATAAAACCTCAGCTTATGTGACTTCTATGAAGTTTCTTGTACTAATGTCGTTCGTCGAATTATAGCAGTTCATTTTCTTATCTTAAAAATATAAGGCACTGAGCGTAAGCAAAACAAGCAATAGCGAGTAAATATACCAGTAGAGAACAGAAGGTCAACAAGTGTATGCAGCACAATTCTTACAACGAGGCTCTGCCAAGCAAACAATCTATAATTAATACAATAGTGTGACCTAAACTCTATGTTCATACACAGTATAACAGCATTTCTATACACCAAATTAAAGAGTAGTTATGACAACAACAGATATGTATAAATATGCAATCCATACGTAAAGCAGTAAACATGTCATTAGCATCATATCAGCATGAGCAAATAAATGTTCATATGTCATCTTAATAAGTAAACATGAAGGCGCAAGCAGATAAATCACAAAGTATAACTTACATACCTATCAGCACAACTAATCAGGTGACAATTATAATTTAAATAAATAAGCACAGCAGGCACATAATTAAAAAAAATATGACATCAGTGAAAAAGCATAGCAGCCAAGTGATGCATAATATATACAAATAACAATCCTGTTCATTAATAAAACATTGACAAAAATCAGAAAATGTACGCAAGCACGTCGCTTCACACGTAAATTCATAGAACATGAAATTAGCACAAAGTATGAATCACGTAATCGCGAGCAGCAAATTACGTCTAAAGTACGTACCTAAGTGGAAATATGTTACCTGAAAAATAAACTCAATTAATAGTTACCCTTTTCAGTTTATTAGTTTCTTCTTCGAAATTACATTCTTCCTGAAAATTTCTCGATAGCACGTCCTCTTAACGTCGGAGACACACAGAATTTACCTGAAGTTCTTAAATATTTTATACAACCGTATCCTGAAAAATACTGAATGTTAATAACATAATTCATCAAGTCACTATAGCTTTATACTGAATTTAGTCGGAGAAATTAAACTGTGTATTTGTTTACGGCTGTCAGTGCATTCGCACTGAGCGCTCGATCAGCTGTAGGCGCGTGACGTAGGAAGCAATTGTTCGCGGTCAACGACTGCCTTGTGCGGCGTGCAGACTTGACTGTTGCCTTGAGTATGTGCCGCCGCCAAAACACAGAGCGGTATCCTTGTACTCTCCGCATGTTTACATCTAGCTGTTGGTTTCTCAAAAGTATGTCATTCCACAAAAATTTTTACGTTAGATATATGATGTATTCCTTCAGAGCGTCGAGATTTAAGAGTTTCTACTTCGACAGTGTTATCATGAATAATTTTGCGAATTATATATGGACCGTTATAAAGCAGAAAAAATTTGCGACACAAGCCTTTTCCTTTGTGAGACAAACGGTGGGACTTAATTAACACCTTCTGACCAACTGACAAGATTTTTGAACGGCCAGGACGTTTAGCTGATCTCTCTCTTCTAGCAGCCGCAGATGCAATATGTCGTAGAGCCAGGTTGACAACTTCAGAATGCCGCAGTTTCCGTGAAGGCGGAAAAGGAACTATTTCAGAAATGCGATTTGTTGGTGCTTTATTTTTTAATGTCAGTATAGGCGGTAAAGAAGTTGAATCATTAGGGAGTTCATTCAGAATGTTTTGAAAAATATGAAGATACTGATCCCAAGTTCTGTGATTCTGATGACAATAAAGACGACACAATTTATTGATTTCCTTCATCCATCTCTCTGAAGCGCTAGATTGAGGGTGAAAAAGTGAAATGAAAATTGGTTTAATTTTACGACGCTGTAGAGTACGAAGCCAAATTTTAGAACGAAACTGTGATCCATTATCTGATATAACCTTATCAACATGGCCAACTTCTTTAAGAAAATGTTTGATGAAAGCGTTAGATACTGAACGAGCTGTTGTTTTGCGTAAAGGTGTAAAACACACATATTTTGACGTCAACTCCACTGCTACGAAAATGTACGCAAAACCATTAGTAGATCGAACCACTGGACCGAACAAATCAACTGCAGCCATCTCCTTTAATTTCGCTGGAATGATAGGAAACAACGGTGCTCTGTGAGAAACTGTTGGCGGCTTAGCCTTTTGACATAATTTGCATTTGGCCAGAACAGATCGAATACGTTTTTCCATATTACTGAAATAACAATTTTCTCGTAATTTATGAAAGCATTTTCTGGGACCAAAGTGCGCATAACTGAAATGCGTATACCAAATCAATTTATTGACCCACTCATCAGGAATACAAACTAACCAAACAGAGTTGTCGACCGATTTTCGTTTAAAAAGAATGTCATTGCGGACTAAATAATGCTGTCTAATCGCTACGCTTTCCTTTCTCCTCCACTTCTCCTTAATGTCCTTCCAGATTGGATCCTTATTTTGCTCCTTAGCGATGTCCTGGAGCGAAGACGAAATAAAGTTCTCAAACGCAACACCTTGAATATACATCAAACAATAATTGTTTTCTATACCGTCCTCTTCAGCACTTTGTTTCAAACCCATAGGTGCACGTGATAAAGCATCGGCAACAATATTTGAAGAACCCTGTATGTAAACAATACTAAAGTCAAATTCCTGTAGGTACAACGCCCATCGTGACAATCTGCCATGAGTTAATTTTGTCGACATAAGAAATTCCAGAGCTCGATGATCGGTGTAAACCTTAGTATGTCTGCCAAACAAAAATGTCCGAAATTTTGTAAAAGCCCATACAACAGCCAAAGCTTCAAGTTCCGTAATCGAATAATTCTTTTCGGATTTAGAGAGAACGCGACTTCCAAATGCAATAGTCTTATGTACTACAACGCCGTTTTCTTCTATCTCTTGAAATAAGTGTGCCCCTAGGCCTTTGTATGATGAGTCCGTTGCCAAACAAAATTCTTTAGATAGATCCGGATGTGAAAGAAGTGGAGCTGCAACTAAAGCATCACGAAGTTGTTCAAATTCTGATTGAACTTCCTCATCCCAACACCAATTAGATTTCTATCCAGATAGTTCACATAAACGAGGTGTGGCCAAATCGTCCAATTTAACAAAGCGTCTAAGAAAATTACAGACACCAAGAAAACTACGAACATCACGTTTTGCAGTAGGAACAGCATAATTACGAATAGCGTCTAATTTTTCTGGATCAGGAAGAATACCTTCTGTAGAAATAATGTGACCGAGAAATTTCACCTGAGAACGACCAAATTCAGATTTTTCTAAGTTCACTGTAATGCCAACTCTTGCAAAGATACGTAACAATGAATCTAAAATTTTGTTGTGCTCACTCCAAGAATGTTTAGCAATAAGAATATCGTCAACATATGAAGTAATATTGTCACGAAGATAAACAGGTAAAATTTCATTTAAGCTACGAATGAATGCTGCTGAAGATACAGTAAGTCCAAACGGTAATTTCCGAAACTGGTAACAGTTACCAAAGGCTAAAAAGGCAGTATATTTTCTACAGTCAGGGTGGAGTTCTATTTGCCAAAAACTTGCGCGCATATCAATCGTGGATAAAACTTTAATTCCATGGAAGTGTTGAAGAAGTTCATCTAAATTTTGTGGGCGGTCAGTTTCAGGAATGATGATATTATTTATCTGTCTGGAATCCAGAACCAAACGAATTGACCCATCCTTTTTAAGAACAACGTGTAATGGGCTAGTATAAGGGCTGACTGCAGGCTCAATAATGCCCTGATCTAACATGTACTGAAGTTCATTCTTAACCTTGTCTCTGTAAGCCAAAGGAATAGCGTACGTTTTCCCGCGAAATGGTGTGTGTTCTTTTACTTTAAATAAATATTGTAAGCCTTGTATAGTTCCTGTGTGATGACTAAAACTGCAGCATGTGAAGTCAAAATGTGGTGCAGCTCTTCTCTTGCAACGTCATCTGGCACTTCAGCTTTCTTAACCTTTTCATTAATTAATTCTTCGCTATTAATTATATCATCCATCGCGTCCCTGTATCTATTGTCATTGTCGTGAATGAACACATTGTCGTCATAATGCTCAACGAAAACATCAGAAGTAAGAAACCTTAAACATTTTGTATCTGACTCAGATCTTGTTAAACACTCGAAAAATTTCAAACATTTCGGCATTCCGGCAACAGTCAAATTTACACTTCCTTCTCTAAAGTTCAAAATTGCCTTATGTGTGTTAAGAAACTCCATACCTAATATAATCTGGGTACTGAGTAATGGAACGATAATAAAATTAGCAGAAAATTCTTATCCTTGACAAATGAAATTTAAGTTGGTCTGTTGTTTAACTTCCACACTTTTTCCAGAAATCGCTCCTCGAATTGTAGTTTTAGAAATAGGTAACACAGGACAGGCAATAGTTCTTTCACATATACGAAAAACTGATTCACTAATGACATTCAATGGGCTACCAGAATCTAAAACTGCAGTGAACTTATTCTTACCCACACATACTTCAATAACAGGATGTAAAAATGCGTCTACATTATTTTCCTTTTCGTCTAGCAAAATGTCTCGCATGTCTTCCAGGCGTACGTAGTGTAAAGTCGTAGTGTCATTACTTTCTGAACCGTCTATATTGCTGCCAGAAGCCGAAGCTACAAGTCATTGTCGATTGTTTGCGTCACGTCTTTGATTATTCGCGTCATTTCGCGGATCTATTTCAACGATTTGCACTTGTCTCTCAGAAGTTCTGTCACGTGGAGGATGCCAATTAGGTCCCTCCTGTCTGTTAGATGCAAATTCTTGGTTGTGTCTGTTTTTAAAATTTCTGTTTTCCTGTCTGTCTGCATAACTACTTCTTGTATAATTTCGACTGTCACTTCTGAAATTATTGTTGTATCTACTACCCTGATTATTTCTGTAGTAAGAATTTCTATTACTGTTTGAATAATTTCTGTCCTGATGATACCGATTACTGTTTCCGTATGATTGATCATTCCGGTACGAATTACCGCTATTATAATTGTCTGTGTAATTTCTGTTAGAACGTCTGTTATTGTCATAGGGCTGGTATCTATTGTCCTGTCTGTTACGTCTGTCATTCTCAACATTATCCATATAACGCCCGTTCCGATCACTATCCCTTTTCTCTGAAAATCTATTGTAATTACTGTTACTGAAAAAATTACAGGAAGTCCCATCGTCATTGTCATGCTCGAGTTCTTGCAACAAAGTCTTAAAAGTCTCAATGTCGTCTTTACATCTTCCAGCTAGAGCAATTTGTCTTATGGATTGTGGCAGCTTAGTTAAACAAATGCGGATTAATTCAGTCGGGCTGTAAGGATTGGACAGGAACTGATTCTTTCGAATCATGTCTTCAAAGTATTCTGCCGGCGTTCGGAACTCAGACTGTTTAAAATTACGCTGCATAATCAGACTATGTTTGACTCTATCTCGCGTGTTTTCGGACCAATATGCCGATAGAAATGCATGATAAAAATCATTTGGATTATTACAATCTCTAATGAGTGCGCGCATCCGCGTCGCCGGTTCGTTTTCTAAATATCCACACATAAATTCCAGTTTGTGACTTAGTGGCCAATTCGGTGGGAGTGCGTACATAAATTGATCTAACCATGAACATGGATGTATGTCATTCTTAGAATTGCGGAAGATCTTAAATTTCCGAACAGTCAAAAAGTGTTTATAGTCAAAGTTTTCGCCTCGTGGCGACAAAGACCTACCGCGTCTGTCCCAGTCACAATGACGACTATTGTTAAATTCACGGGCCTGGCGCTCTCTTGTTGCATCCCGTAAATGAAACAAATTATTTTCTTCAAACCCCTCTGCTACCTGTGATTCTAAATTTCTTCTGCTATCTTTTCCTACGATTTCGCCTTCAATTTGCTTGACTTGCTTTCGTAATGCCTCAACTTCCCTTTTAACGCGTTCATTAAATTTTCCCTGATTTTCAACATGCTTATTTATGTTCTGGTATTCTTCGGTTTCTGCAAATGGCAATGGTGCTGTATCATCTGAATCTCTGTCCCCATTTAAACTAAGATTTGTCAATTTGTCTGAAATCTCCTCAACTCTTTCCGATAAATCACCTATTTGTTCTTTCTGTTTATTTACGTCTTCCGTAAGTGTCGCGACTCGCGTTTCAGTATTAACACATTTAGTAGTTAACTGTTCATACTGTTGTGTTAGGTTATTTAATCTGTCATTTGTTACGGATTCCTCGATTCTCTCAAATATTTCCTCCTTATCGTGTGCACGTTGTAAATTTAACTCTGAAAATTTCTGTACTATCACGCGATCTCTTTCCTCCTGTTCTCTATCCTGTTCCCTTTGTCTAATCTCTACTGCAATTAATCTATTATTGTGAGAATTCAAAATCGGTTGTACTTCTTCTCTGATTTCTTTCTTTAACTCATCTTTCATATTTTTGCAACATGTCCCTATTCGTGAGTCTAACCGTGTTTCCAAAATTCCCATCTCTGTTTTAATTGTTCCTATCTCTGTTTTTAATTCAGATCCTAACTGTGATCCAAGTGAGTCTAATCGCGTTTCCATTGTTCCCATCTCAGTTATAATTGTTCCTATTTGTGATCCCATTGTTCCCATCTCTGATTTAATTGTTCCTATCTCAGTTTTAATTGTTCCCATTTGTGATCCCAAATTTAATATTGCACTCATCAACTGCTCCATGTTAACTGTTTCAAAATTCTTTTCGCCCCTAACATTTCCCGCAAAACCAGCTTCCTTCGTCATAGCTGTAAAGCTATCTGTGTTCGATACTATCCCAGAATCTTCTATCGTTAATCTCGTATTCTGTGAATTTTCTGATTGAGAAAAATTTTGAAATGGTTCCGGACTGTCTTCCCGACTTATTAAATTGTTTTCCACTCCATTATTCATCATACTGTTCTCCTGTGTTGGCGAGTTCGCCATGTCAACAATTTCGTCATTCTCACTATTCACCATTTTCGCCTTTTTCATCGACCGCGTAATCATTTACAAAACATTAAAAAAAATTCGTCACTGTACGAAAATTACACACAATGACTCTTTATCTCCAACAATACCATTTACATGAAAAGTTTCCCTCAAACACAATTAATCGAACAATTGAAATAATTGCACTAAATTGTCAAACCCGTAGACAAGACAATAAAAATTAAATTTTGAAAAATACCATTAGAAGAATGACAATTACCAAATCTACACATGCAATACAGACTACAATTACTAAACTCAAATTACTACAACAATACTACGGTCTACTATTTTTACAATCAGAAGAATTCCAAGGGACGATCCAAAGCAGCGGTCGCCACATGCATGGGGGCTTAATTAAATATGATTGAAAATATTTTTTTTATTTTTCGTAGCTGTAAGTCCGATTACGCTGTGTCTCGTAATCGGTTGGCCCTGACTAGTATTATTACGCTATCTGACTGCAAAGAACAACAACAAGAATGAAATGAAATTTTTCGTTAACACAATTAATTAATTAAGTCCCCAGGAACTATAAAACCTACAAAACCCAAGCACAAATGTAATTGTTCTGTGTGTGGGAGTGTGACTCAACGTACACATCTGGCACGGTTCTTCTTCAACAAGACAAGAATTTTTAAATACCAATTATACTGACGTGATAAAAGAAAATTAGAAATACCATAATTGCTCAAGGAAAGTAGAATTACACTCTAATACAAGAACACACGCCAGATGCTTTGTTGACTGAACCTGTAATGACGCATTATTTAGGCCACTAAAATAAAAACAAACTGAGTTAATTACCTCATTTATATTGATGAAAATCATTCTAATCCTTACATTATATCTCAACCAGAACTCTCCAATATCACACCTCAGCAAGCACTGCCTAATAGCACATCTCAACAAACACTCTCTGCTACAACATCTCAGCACTGACTACTACGAGCTCTCTCCAAGCACTGACTACTACGAGTTCTTAACAGGCACTGACTACTACGAGCTCTCTCCAAGCACTGTGTAGGCGGCTTAATAATACTCTTTGGCGCAATCTCTGGCGCAGTGGCTCAGTGTAGCCACCTTTCAATGTTTGCACCTGTTACTGTCCTCCAAAGTAGTCACCGGCGTTGTGTAGAACCCATTGCCAGCGATGTGGAAGGCGTGGTATACCGTTAGCAGAGCCTATTCTGTTAATGGTGAGAATGGAGCGGTTTACTGCCTGTCGAATCTCTGAAACAGTTTTGAAGCGAATGCCACGAAGTGGTACCTTCATCTTCGGGATCAAATCAAAGACACAAACACTTAATTCCGGGAAGTTTGGTGGATGATACAATACTTCCCAGTTCTATCGAGCGAACAGAGCAGCCACAGCTTGCGCTGTATGCGCCCGTGCACTGTCGTGCAAAATTATTGGTGGGTTGCGCAGAAAGTGTCGCCGCGTCTTTCGCAAAGCTGGTCACAGGTAAAGCCTCAAAAACGAACAGTAATGCTGTGCATTGACGGTCTGCCATGGAGGAACGTAATGCGTTGGTTAACACCATCACAGACGTACACGAGAATCACCACAACGTAAGACAACTCCATTGGCACGATCAACAGAACGGGCTCTGCTAACGGATACTGCGCCTTCCACATCGCTGGCAACGGGTTCTACACAACGCTGGTGACTACTTTGATGGACAGTAACAGGTGCAATCGTACTTTGTTAGATGTGCAAATGATAAGCACTATAGCACATGCGTGTAAATTACGTAGGTGTGACGCCATCTGCATTCTGTATGTAAGGGAAGCCTATGCAGCGGGTTTCTCAGTTATAAATCGTCTTCTTTTTAATTTTCGTTTACAGTGATAAGATCATACTATGCACCGTGTAAGGAGCGTAAACGTCGAATAGTAGGTGTCTGACTTCGATAGCAGAACGATCGTGGTCTAAGGTTACGATAGCAAGATCACTATGTCTTGAGAGCCCTTTGGATATTGTTTACGCCAGTGTGATAAGTAAAGGGGAGGAGACACGCAGGTGTGCTTGTCACCAGAGATATGTGTCTCAGTGAAAGAAAAAAGAAAAAAAAAATCGATTTGCAGGGAGTGGACACAAATGTGGAAACGCCAAAAGCACAACACATTACCGTGCCTAATACTAAGCAGGAAAATCTTTGTCATTCAAAACAGCTTACAGTCGTCTCGGGATCGATAAATACTCGTACAGGTCCATTGTGGTTTCCAAGGGAATCTTACATCATTCTTCCTGCAAAGTAGTGGTAAGTTGGAGTAACGTTGACAGTGATGCACAGCGATCACGCACGCTTCTCTCCAAAGTGGAACACAAAGGCTCAGTAGTACCGAGATCTGGCGAATGTAGTGGCCAGGGGAGATCCGACAGTTTATCCTCGACCTCACAAAACCAGTCCTGGATGACGCGCGCAGTGTAAACTGTAGACGTGCCGTCTTGGAACATAGCTTCCCCACTGGAGAACGACCACTGTGCCACGCGACGGACATGATCTGCTAGACATGATCAGCCAGAATGGTCACCTAATCGTTGGCAGTAATGTGGCCTTGTAGTGTAACCACAGAGCCCACGGAGTACCCCTATATGGCTGCCCATATCATCACCGAACCTCCGCCAGGTTTCACTCTAGGACATAAACTCGGTCAGAAGCTGGAAACTAAAAGACTCGTCCGACCAAACGACTTTCTTCCATTCCTCCATAGCCCAGTTTTTATGGCTTCGACATCATATTTCCCCGTTACTGACATTTGCATCACTCATGACTGGTTTTTGAATTACGGCTCGCCCTGAATTTCCCTCTTATTTGGACCTCACTTCGTGTTGTTTTGCCGATGACACGGTTCCCTACTGCAACATTCAGTTCTGCAGTGACTTTTTCAGCTGTCATCCTCTTACATTTCGTGAAAGTCTTCAACGAACGTTCGTCACGATCATTCAACACAGTTTCGTCCACGTTGTCGATAATGATGTGTTCCCGCTTTCCCTGTACGCGGTATAAAATTTCGATACGGTGCCTCTTGAAACACAAAACACTTCGGCTATCTTGTTTATAGAAGCACCCAAAAATAAGAGCACCAATAATTTCTCCATGTTCGAATTCACTTAGCTTCGACAAAGCTACTCACAACTAGAGAGAACTCTGTTCTAACCATGACTGACACTTGCAACGTGTTGAGGACATTGCACAGGATCCTTTCGTGGTCAAATACACAGCTCAACCAGCTCACTTGGCTAGCATGTGCATTTATGTTCAAGCATGCATTTCTTATAGTGTTTCCATAGTTTTGTCCAACGTCTGTGTCTGATGTCTCCCAAAAGTTTTACGGTTCCGATCTCTTGAGTATTGAGTGACGTGAAGGGGCGCCTGTGGGTTTTCATGACAGTAGGGGCAAAACACTTTCCTCCATAAGCGTGATTTAGGAATTTTAAGGACATTGTTATCTGCTCATTTTTTTCCGCTGTTGGTTGGCAGTGCACTTTCCGCACCTGATCAGTGTTACAAACATAAAAAGAGTTTGTCCGCCATTTACGTTATTTTCTGTTGGTCCAGTCGTAAGACATATTCTCTCAAATAATTGTTTTCCGATAGTTAAAAATGTCGTATGAATAAGATCCTTCATCTTGCGCTTGTGAACCACTAGCACAAACTTCAACATCAATTTTCAAATCGACTTCTGTGGAAAATACATCGTGTTCCCGCTCACGCATGACCTGTGGTATAATGCACAACATGACAGTAAAGTTCGTTTCAGAATATATATCATTTTGGTTTCTATGACAAATAGGAATGGCATTTTTAAAGCACTTTCTAAATGTTTCCTCAATGTTTCGAAACGTGACTGTATTCTGAACTGAAACAGATCATAAAAACAGTATCTGGATTTGTTTTACCTCTTAAAGGCAAGGCACAGTAATGCACAAAACAGTACGCGAGAAAAAAACTAATTTGAACTCCGGGCGGTTAGTTTCCACTAATTTCGCAAGATTCCCATGGACAAGTTCTTCTGCACACGTCGTTTTGTCTGTCATAATATTAAAAATATTATGAACTACATCTTTATGCCAGTAGGAATTCATATGCATTTTTTTTTTTGATTCATGAAACTTTTTGGAAGTAGTGAGTTGTCTGCTTGTGAATGCGCCATGACGACTGCCATACGTTATATTTGGCCGGAAAAGCGCACGACTTACAAAGCGCACCTTTTAACTGCTTTAAAATAAACCAACCATGCATGCAATGAAAGCTAGTCCAATTGAAATGTTCTCTTTATGCTGTCTACGTCATACTTGAGATTACAATTTTTGTCAGGTTGTCAAGGACTTTATAGAAATTTACTCTTTAGGGAATCGTCAATCTCTCTTTTTTTCAACGTAATTTCCGACACTGGACTACACAGGAGACTACAATCATTTTTATCAAAGCACTTAAAAGCAGCAGAGGTAATCTCCATGTCTTTATTTCATCCAACAGTACAATTTTTAAAAAAGGTATTTTGTGTTTGGCTCACTTTTTCTTGTGATATTCCATCGCTGATGGTATACATTTCGGTTTCCTCACTTTCATTTTTGGCTGTCAGTTGTTCATGAGGTACAAAAGTACGAAAATCGGTTATTTTTTACTTTATTCACTATGCGTTTACACTTCACAGTGCACAAAATCCTACGTAAACGACGTTACCGAGCCGCTGCTCACTTACAACTCGTTGTTGTGTATGGATAAATTAAGAGAAGTCTTCGTTCAGCGTCGACAAAACTCTTGCACCGTACCGAACAGCTGAGTTTCATAACGGTCGTTACAAAAACCTTCATGCTCAATGTGACGCTTATTTGCAGTAGTGATTATGATTTAATTAAATGAAGGTTGCTGCGTGTGTCACCCATTGTTGGGTACCACAGACTGGCAGTAGTTCCAATGACGGCGAGTTTCCACCACAATCGTCCTAAATCTAGGGACAAATACAGATCAGCGATCACACTTTTGAAATGAACTCCCCTTGGCAAACGAAAAGAACCATAACACTATATATTACGAGGGCAGTTCAATAAGTAATGCAACACATTATTTTTCTCGGCCAATTTTGGTTGAAAAAACCAGAAATTTTTTGTGGAATATTTTCAAACATTCCCGCTTCGTCTCGTATAGTTTCATTGACTTCCGACAGGTGGCAGCGCTGTACGGAGCTGTTAAAATGGCGTCTGTAACGGATGTGCGTTGCAAACAAAGGGCATTGATCGAGTTTCTTTTGGCGGAAACCAGGGCATCTCAGATATTCATAGGCGCTTGCAGAATGTCTACGGTGATCTGGCAGTGGACAAAAGCACGGTGAGTCGTTGGGCAAAGCGTGTGTCATCATCGCCGCAAGGTCAAGCAAGACTGTCTGATCACCCGCGTGCGGGCCGGCCGTGCACAGCTGTGACTCCTGCAATGGCGGAGCGTGCGAACACACTCGTTCGAGATGATCGACGGATCACCATCAAACAACTCAGTGCTCAACTTGACATCTCTGTTGGTAGTGCTGTCACAATTGTTCACCAGTTGGGATATTCAAAGGTTTGTTCCCGCTGGGTCCCTCGTTGTCTAACCGAACACCATAAAGAGCAAAGGAGAACCATCTGTGCGGAATTGCTTGCTCGTCATGTGGCTGAGGGTGACAATTTCTTGTCAAAGATTGTTACAGGCGATGAAACATGGGTTCATCACTTCGAACCTGAAACAAAACGGCAATCAATGGAGTGGCGCCACACCCACTCCCCTACCAAGAAGAAGTTTAAAGCCATACCCTCAGCCGGTAAAGTCATGGTTACAGTCTTCTGGGACGCTGAAGGGGTTATTCTGTTCGATGTCCTTCCCCATGGTCAAACGATCAACTCTGAAGTGTATTGTGCTACTCTTCAGAAATTGAAAAAACGACTTCAGCGTGTTCGTAGGCACAAAAATCTGAACGAACTTCTCCTTCTTCATGACAACGCAAGACCTCACACAAGTCTTCGCACCCGAGAGGAGCTCACAAAACTTCAGTGGACTGTTCTTCCTCATGCACCCTACAGCCCCGATCTCGCACCGTCGGATTTCCATATGTTTGGCCCAATGAAGGACGCAATCTGTGGGAGGCACTACGCGGATGATGAAGAAGTTATTGATGACGTTGGCTCCGACATCGACCAGTGGAATGGTACCGTGCAGGCATACAGGCCCTCATTTCAAGGTGGCGTAAGGCCATAGCATTGAATGGAGATTACGTTGAAAAATAGTGTTGTGTAGCTAAAAGATTGGGGAATAACCTGGTGTATTTCAATGCTGAATAAAACAACCCTGTTTCAGAAAAAAATGTGTTGCATTACTTATTGAACTGCCCTCGTACTTTACATTGGCACCTGACTGTTGCCAACCATTATTTGAACACTGAAGGAGTCGAGTGTGGTTTGTCGTGCGACTATCTTGTTGCACCAATAGCTATTTGAGTTTTATGAAGATGTGTGCACTTAAGTGATGTGGGAACTTGAAAGGTCAACTCTAATTCTCTATTAATGCAATATTTCTGAGAGGGCACTCGCACAATGGGTATCCTTCCTATGGGACCTCGAACACCCTCTCAATTGACAGCTTCATTTCATTTCATTATGGCTTTTTAGTAATGCCCGGACTTTGTTGACACGAAATTTTCCTTTCTTTGTGAGCTAAAACCCCGAATATTCTGGCCACTGAATGTAAACTTTATTTTGCACTTTTCGTCATATGGATACCATATTTTATTGGATTCTTCAAGCACGATTTCATTTTTTAAAGATTTTATGTTATTTTTTACCTCTTTGTGTTCAACGTCAATGTGACACAATTCATTATTTTAATGTTGGCAATAACTAAAACTGGACGTACCTCTAGGAAAAAAGCAAGAATGTTGTTCAAGAATGTTGTACATTGGATTTAACACGACATGTAAGAAAGAACAGACTTTATTCTTTCGTCGTAAATTGTTTCAATGGGTAACTTAATAACCACAGAAACCACAGAAAATGAAAGAAAGGCTATATTGAAGATCTGAGACAATATTTTAATATATGAGACAATGGTCCTTACAATGAATTGTGTTTTTATCGCAGTTTTAATCTGCGTGTCTTTACTTTCGGCCAGACAAACTCATTATGTCATTAAGGTCAATTTTAGAAGCTGTATTATATTCTGTTGAAAATACAGCTACAGTTTTCAGTCCACTTTCACCCGTACTCCACCTTAAGGGCGTCTTTAATCATCTTTAACTTGGAAAAACTGCGTTAGTAAGATGCGCAGTCACTGGCACTGTCATAAATGTTTTCAATCCTATTTCGATGTTTGTATAGTGTCCGTTTTGCAACCTGCACCACGCAAGTAACGAGCAGCCCTTAGTGGTTCGCCATCAGTGTTTTCTTTATCTTAAATATCTTTGTGACTAATGCCCTTTTGGCATATTTATTATTTTATACATGACATATAAGTACTGCCAGTCTTTCACGATGATTCCGTACTTATACTCTATCATACGTTTTTAGTCATAATTCTGTGACCACGTTATAGAATATAGACCATTCTTTGATTTAAATTCTGAGGAAGACACTCCTAGCAGTGTTGAAACTCGGTTAATTCGCTAAAAATAGTGACCGAGGGCTGTTTTCTTTCAATTGTTTGTATAGTGTGATAGAAGACTTCAGAATGACCTATTAGGAAGACATGTTGATGATCTTCACCAGGGCTTTCACCTAGAAATTGACAGCAGCTATTTTGTTAATTGGGTCCACAGTACCAATATCTATGCTACTTTTGCTACTAAAATCACCTGCACATTTTGAAGATAAGATACAGAGCTTTTATTTAAGTCGTTTCCTGGCAAGAAATTAAACTCACATGAAATGGTGTGATACATGTGTGAAATATTTTCAAGTTGTTGTCCTATCTAATACATTGAACACACTCTGTTTCCAGTCATCATGCAGTCTGTTTTCCGTTAACGTATTATTCTATCAAACACATTAAAAACACTATATCAAACATCACTGACCCAATTCTTGGTCAACAGAAATCAGTCAAATGGCATGTTTGCTCCAGCACCCATTCGCCAAATTCTGAGATCTTAGAAAACCACAGGGAAGTAGCAGCAAACACTGCGTAGTTGAACATCAGTGCGTTGTGTAGGTAGAAGTTGTGTGAAACAAGCACACTGTTGCCACATAAACCAAGTTACGCTGTGCTCACAGTGGCACTGACACACAATAGTGCAGACGATCAGCATTGACTAAATGCGGCTCATCTTTAGAAATTAGTACATCAGTACATGCGCTGTCTCAATGTATCCAGTCTCAACACCCGAATGTAAAAATAAACCTGGGCTGACAGACAGCGGAATTCAAATCATTTCGTTTTCTGTGGTCGAATCGGCCGACATTCCTCCTCATAAAACATGGGTTGGGAGAAATTTGTAAAATTAGTACAAGAAAGGAGTTTATAGAATCCTGAAGATGGGGAAGATAATATGATTATGTCTCAGACTCATTGATCTACAGTCACTATTTTATTGAAGACCACAAGTTTCGAACAGTTTCAAAATTTATTGATAATGTACAGTATTGAACGTTACCTTATGTTACATTATACATGTTTTGTGGCTGTCTAGCCATTTCAGCCTCATATCTATACTTAAAGCAGCATGTCATTTGCAACACAGGAAAAATCCATGTGTAAATTTTAGGCCTAGATTATAGTCTCTAAAATTATATTTTTCAAGTGAGAAAGAGGCATATGTCCATTTTGGAGCTGAATTTCTGTAATGGATCTGTTTTGGGTTGTGATAGGTGGTCATTAGCTGTCTACGAATTTTTATTACTGCTTACTGCCTTTTTATGCCAGTAGAGTTTCTTTCACATTTATGATGAATGACGGTCATTGAAGGTTAATTGACATAAGAATTTATCTGAATATGTGCAGAGTGTTTCTAATCTTGGTTTTCATTGTCATCACGAATCGTCTCGAGTACGTAATGGAATGTTTCTCTCTTCATCCCAAATATTCTTAAAATGTGCCTAGTTATTGCAGTAACAGAGGAAATTGTGTAGTACTCGCCACGTTTTTCCCGACACATAAATAGGTAAGAATAGATTCTAGCCTCCCTGACCTCGCCAAAAACTGATGAAGGAGATACTCCAAACTGTCAGCCTATGTTATCAGGCGACGTCTGACGACGGCATCTGATGACCATTGTTAGCCCCACTGTGGATGCACCCTTAGGCTACGGTCACAGTGGATCTGGTACCGATGGCAGACATCAGACAATCTTTTAAAATCAGTGCACCACCACATACATGATCACAGTGTAGCCAGTCTCGTCCCCCAAGCGTGCAGACTTCTGAAGATAATCAGTGAAATCCAAATCAGTTTGATACCTTTACTCAAATCGGCCCATGTTCCCATACACGAAATATGAACGATGGAAAGTGATAAGTTTAGTCCAAGAAAGAAGAAGTTTGCGGCATCCTGAGAGTGAAAATTATCATAATCGGGATACAGTTCATAATCTGTTGACTGAAATTGTAGGTTTATTGGAAACTACAAGTAGGCAAAATCAGTATCGGAAATGTTAGGGGTAAATTATAACCCACAATAATAAGATTGCTCAAAACTGCTGAAGTGAATCTGTTTTTGAGATGTGGTAGGTGGGCATCGGCTCTCTGCAAATTATCATTACTGCTGACTGGCTTTATTATGCCAGTGGAGTGGTGATTGTATTATACGAAGTAGTCTGCCAATTTAGTGAATGTGATTCCACTTTTCAGTGGTTTAGGTATTCAGAGCATTTTATTCTAATCATTGTTTGTCTTTCACATGTATGCTGAATGACAGTCATTGATGGTTAATTGATGTATGTTTGCACCACTTCAAATAAATTCAGCAGTACGAAGTGTCTATAGTCTTGCTTTTCAAAGTTACCATGAATAATCTCCACTATGTTACAGAACGTTTCTCCTTTCATCTTACGTACTCGTTAGAGTGTTCTGATAAAGGAGTGAGTGTACAGTACTCCCCACGTTCTTTTCGTTCACATGCATTCTGTGTCTTTTCAGGAGCAAAAGCCGCAGTGCAGCTCCTATCTCCAAGCACAGAGACACTGTGGTAGCCATCGCATCCTAGGAGGTTAAAATTTAGCCTGTTTCATACACAGAATAGATTCCAACCTAATCTAATCTCCCTGACCCCGCCAAATACTAACAGAGGAGATCGGAGGCGCAGTGACCAAGCTGTCAGCTGATTTTATCAGGCAACATTTGGTGACAGCGTCTGACGACTGTTGTCGGTGCCACTACCAACGCAGCCTTTAGCGGTAGACATTTCCACGAAATGACACTACAGAAATGAGAATGTGGCAACAGCGTCCATGTGCCATCGCAGACCGAGCAGAAAACTTCTTATGGTCGTAGAGGATTGTAACATGAAGGTAGAATTCAGTACCTCTACCAGTTAACTCATGAACTGTCTCCTTTTTTGGTCAGTTTTTGCACTCCTCTGTACCTCTGCCTGCAATTTTTTCATAAAAGTAGAGGCAATCCTGACATGGATGCTGGGAGTGGAGTAAGCACGCTCCACCCACCGACTCCCAGCACATAGGCTGTCGAGGCGAGAGCGGCATGGCCGGGTAACATGGCGCTCTAACGTAACGCATTGCTTGCAACACACTTGCGTTCACTTACGGTTTGTGCTCTAACCGACATTGACAGGCCACCTATTTGCTGTCGTCTTACCAGCTTTCAGCTGCTACGTATTGCGCATCTGCGAAAGTAAAAACTGAGACACGACACGGGAGTAATAAAACTTCACAGGATTTGTGAAATCGAAATTGATGATTTCGTGTTGAATGTTGTTGCTTGTTGCTACTAATACCATATCAGTCGTTACAGACAATTCTGGATTTAAAAAAAAGAACATTAATAAAACTTACATTGTGTCAATGAGAAAGAGTAAAATTTAGAAAATTTGTTCTGATCTGTAATGCTGAATTGTAAGTACATATAAATCACTGAGAATGACTCTCATTGTATTCATCATCTGTCACGATGCATTATTGTCGCAATGTTCGATTCGGCAGTATTAATAATGATTTCGTCTATTGCGAGTTCGACGACTCCATGGCGTCTTCAGCAACTTTCTTCCAACCGTTGGACCTTCCTGCAGTACTACCTTTCCCAGTAATCATGAATTACTGACAGAAGGGATTCACCTTCAATCTTAAACAGATTGTCTTTAGACATGTCTCTGAAATGTTGCGCTCCCAAAAAAACTGTTTAACTTTTGCCTGTGCCAGTTCTACTGCACTCAGCTTACTGCCATAGGGTGATAATCGAAAGACCATGTGGCCTCTCTCCTTTGCCATTTCATCGATCACATGTATTTTTGGGTGGTCTATGTGCTTGAACTAGAGGTAGCAAAGCCTTTTTCCTCATGGTCTCGTTACAGGCAACAAGCCTCTTTTGCAGCTATTCCAACACCGTCACTTTGGTATTACATCGTGTCAGTGTTTTGTCTACCTGTCTGTCATGCTATGAAGCGTAGTCCATCGCAATGACTGACTTCGGAGGAAGATTTGGGAGAACCATATTTGCAAAACATCTTTCAGACTTTCGAGAAATCATTTGAGCATTGTAACCACCTTTTGTGGAATTAGCCCACAATTTTAGTTTGGCCTCCCTGATGAACCCCTTCCTCAATCCAACACTTCCTATAATAAGTATTTTCCGCAGAGATGTAATACTTCAAGTCTAGCAGATCTTTTTCCCAAGTATTGGCAGAAGTATCTGCAGATGAAGACTAATTTTCTGCACCTAATAGATGTCTTCAATAATCTGTCTCAACACACATCTGTCAAAGTTATCCAACTAGATTTCCCCAGTAGATCTAGGACTTGGTGAAAGAGAATTTAAAAAATGGCACAAAGTAGAATTGCATTTTATGCAGAATGCATAGTTACAAGTAACAAGGAGAGGTCACAAGGGAAGGATCGACGTTCTGAAACCAACTATACTTTAGTGAAGTTATCACACTATGCAGCCACACTTAATTGGATAAAAATAATGACGACTGTCAATTCTCTTATTATATAACAGATATCTACATGCGACAGGTCTCGTTCCCACCACCATCAGCATACCAGCCAAGTATCTTAGCCACTGCACTACAGAAGGGTTTCTGACAAATCGACAAGCCGCGCGGGATTAGCCGAGCGGTCTCAGGCGCTGCAGTCATGGACTGTGCGGCTGATCCCGGCGGGGGTTCGAGTCCTCCCTTGGGCATGGGTGTGTGTGTGTTTGTCCTTAGGATAATTTAGGTTAAGTAGTGTGTAAGCTTAGAGACTGATGACCATAGCAGTTAAGTACCATAAGATTTCACACACATTTGATTTTTTTTTCGACAAATTGACGTTGTTACTGCACCTGGACGACAAGAAATTCTTTTACACAAACAAGCAAAATGACCACTTTAAAGTAATTCAGACAAGGGGAGAGGCAGTTTCAGAGCACTGTCGAAATTAAATATTTGAACTCAAATTTATCTCTTTCTACCAGGATTTTCCAGTGATTTTCCAGGATTACCTTTACAAAATATGCGAATTCTTTTCATACAGCTTAAGCTTGCCACTGTGTATATCGCTGTTCATCTAGTCGACCAAGCGAGAAGGTGGAGAAAGTCTTTATTTTGCTATCCTGCTCGCAACGTTCAGCGAAATTATTAATTATTTTCCTTGTTGCACTCTGTAATGTACTACCCTTTTCCCCTCTCCGAGGAATGGAAGGAGTATCCAGCGATGCCCTTCATGGTCCAGGCAGTGCTTCTTCACTCATAGTGAGGTGTAATACTTTACCACGGAACACAAGTCACTTCTGAGTTGCTACATACGCAAGGTTCTACGTTAAACCGCCGAGGTTGGCAGCTGCTGTGCGCAAAACACGAGCAGACCGAAATTGACCGACTCCTACCGATTTCTGCTGATTCCATAGTCGAGTCACTGTAAGAAGCTCCCAGACAGTTGCAGTGGGCTGAACGCAGCAACTCCGCGTACTTACAGAAACCAATCACGTTAACCGTTACCGGAGCTCTACTGGCGGTTATTGTTTTGTCTGCAACCGTTGGGCACCATGTAGTTGAAAGTTGGCAGCTGGCAGTGATTAACTTACGCCACCTGAACTATAGGCATCCTTCGCTATTTTGGTCACTCCCCCGCTAGGGCTTGCACACAATATATGTAGAAACCTATCAGTGGGAGCAGGTCGGGATCTAGGGTGGGTGCGGGATGGGAGGGGGGAGGGGAGGGGGGACAAACCGGGGTATCTGTCCCGGGCGGCAATTTCAGGGGGCGCCAGATTCATGTTCTTGAAGAAAAAAACCTTGCTTTACAAAGCCCCTAGCATCCAGCGCACGTTGGTCTATCGATTATTCACATTATTCTGAAACGCATCTCTGGTGGTTTTGAACGTTATTTAACACATTCTAAGTTGATTTCTGGACGAATCAAAATTTGATTTTTCAATGTGTGGATAATGTGTGTGATGTCTCTCCCAGGGGAATCCCCGTTGCATCTACAAATAAAAACTTTCCCGCAGACGAAAGGGGTTGGGGCTATACGACCTGAGCCGAATAAACCCGACCGGTTGAATGTCAATCGGTGTTTGTTAATGTGGTTGATTGGGTATGCATAATGTTATAACTGTTAGCAAAATCCATAGATTCTCAGTACCAGAGTGGAATTAAACGGCTAACGGGAATAACAGGTAAGAAAGATTACATATTATCTTCTCAGTTATCCAAGAAAATGAGATTTTGGCAGAAAATTTTTGCCGTATCGCTATACTACTAAGAGTCAGTTGTACAGTCCCCAGTTAGCAGCCTCTTCAGTTCTCGGAATAGTGGAGAAAACGCACTGTACGAACACGTAATAACGCCTAACTGGACAATGAACGTGGGATAGTTAAACCGGTGATTCTGGCGGGGTTAGTGAAGTTAAGCGGAGAATAAGTTTTGACAATGCAGGAATAGTTACAGAATTAGTGATGGCAAGATCATTTGTTAGAACGAGGAAGGAGGAAACCAGGGACAACACACATATTATATGGAGGAATATGACGATAACAAATTTATAAAAAAAAAGCTACTTTTCGATCTCATGCTTGAGAAACTGGAGCGTCTGATTTCAATATGAACTTTTTGTTTGCAGGAGGCATAATAGGCATGATACTTCGTGAATTATATTCTGTCGTATTATTGACAGACTCCCTCATTTTTATCTATCTAAAGACGGTGCTTCCGTGCATAGAAACGGAGCAGCGAAGGGATGAGAACTGCGCATGCGCGGCAGCAGAGAGCCGGCAAAGTCCACGTTGCCGAAAAGCATTGCTGCGGACAACAGTCAGGCTCATTTGCTTACGGAACATCATATTATACTTTCAAATCTATGAGGGGAACAGTAAATATTAAAACATATTTCGATCAGTCATCATGAGAGAAATATTAAATTCACGTCTTGACCACGTTGCGTCCTCTGCTCCAAAGATTTACTTCGCGTGACATCGGGAGGTGAGAACAGCTCACACAGCTTTGTGAAGACGTGAAGTACACTTTTTCTCAACGTGACAATTGTCTAACGACAAGATCATTGAAGCTGCTTACAATAATTATCATTTACTGCGATTTGCACTGTATTATAACTAAAAATTTAATACACAACCAAATTAACTTCAAGCACAAACCGAAATCATTGTATTTGCTTGACAACTGCTTCTACCCAGTAGAATTTTTTAAAATGTGTATAGGGTGTGTGTGTTAATGTGTTTGACTGTAGTTAAGTGTAATCACTGCGCTTAAAAAAGAATTAATGGTAGAAAAGACTAATGAAAAGAGTACCGTAAAAATGGTCAGTATGTTGTCATATTTTTCGCGGTTAACGGGCATTATCAGTGTAAACTAACTCGTTCGACATTACAGTGAGAGACCGCATTTATAATTCATTGAACAAACAAACAATTAACCATCATCTGTGAATAACTCAAGGGAGTGATGACCGATAACATCGAAAACGACCGATATCTCGACAAGTAACAGTTACTGACATTTTAGGGCCTTAACCCATTCGTGCCTTGAAAATGGCAAGGGTTTACATGTTGAAATATCGAACTTTTGACGAATTTATCCAGCTGCATCCTTGAGTGTTATTAGAGCATACAGCATGGTGGGAGAAGCTTAACTTCTCCTTGGGCAATATGTTGAACGTTATAGCCTGCATAATTCAAAGGATGCAAAGTCCCAATCAAAAAGGCCAGGAAGTTCTCATTATTATGTACGCAACTGATATGCTGATAAATACATTCTTTAAACCAAGAGTCTAAACTAAGAAATATTATTACTTTGTTCCAAAGTCTACTTCGTAGTACCACCGTCACTTCTACGAGAGTTGAATGAAAAGTAATGTCTCCACCTTCGTTAATTGGGTTTGGATGGGAATATTTTAACCAATCAAACGCAGAAATAATCCTTAGAATGAGATATTTAATTACCAATATTCACTTTTCTCCACATAATCACCGGCCAATTGGATACATTTCTGCCAACGATGAACGAGTTTTCTGAAGCCGTCACGGAAGAAGTCGACACTGTTTCCGCAACCACAGTCTCACAGTTTTCGCAACGTCTTCATCAGAAGCATAATGATGTCCCCGCAGATATCGTCATTCATTATCAGGAACAGATGGAAGTCAGACTGTACTAGATGTGGACTGTATGGAGGATGCCGTACGGTGGTGAGATTCGGTCTCAAGTTCTGCTATGGTGGCACGTGAAGTCTCTGGTTTGCCATTGTCATGCTGCAGGAAAACATTTTCCTTTTCCTTTTGGACCCTTGTTAGCCGTCGTTTCAGAGTTCGCAGCGTTGTGATGTAACGCTCTGAATTTATTGTTGTTCCTCGATCATGGAAATCAACATGGATAACACTAACTGCGACCCAGAACAATGTGGCCATGATTTTTCCAGCTGAGGGCTGCGTCTAGAATTACTTTTTCTGGGCCGCGTCTTTGTGTCGATATTCCATAGGCTCACGTTTCGTCTCCGCGTCGTAATGTTGTACCCACATTTCGTCTCCTGTCACAACTGAATGGAGAAGGGCGTTACCTTCATTCTCGTAACGCGAGAGGAGCTCCTGGCAAATTTCAAGTCTGTGTGCTTTTTGCAATTTTGTCATATGATGACATGTTGGAGACCGTGGCTGTTTTTAAAGACAAATGTTGATCGTGTTAGGACAGCAACCAGCCACAAATTTACTTTGAGTTCCTTTATTCAAAGGAAACCGTTACCGGTTTCGAATCGTTGCGATTCATCATCAGCCGGTTTACACGCTTTCTTTCTACATTTGGTGTGTTTTTTACAGATTAATTGTCGTGAAACCGGTTTCATCATCAGCCGGTTTACACGCTTTCTTTCTACATTTGGTGTGTTTTTTACAGATTAATTGTCGTGAAACCGGTTTCACGACAATTAATCTGTAAAAAACACACCAAATGTAGAAAGAAAGCGTGTAAACCGTCTGATGATGAATCGCAACGATTCGAAACCGGTAACGGTTTCCTTTGAATAAAGGAACTCAAAGTAAATTTGTGGCTGGTTGCTGTCCTAACACGATCAACTGTGTGCTTTTATTTCAGGAGTCAGTATCCAGGGTACCCATCGTGCACAAATCTTCCGGTAGCCAAGCGAAGAAATAATGTGACCCACGCGTTCTTGTGAAATGCCGATTGTGCTTGCAATTTCTCTCTGAGTGATACGACGATCGTCCACAATCAAGCCGCGCGGAATTAGCCGCGCGGTCTAGGACGCCGCGGTCATGGACTGTGCGGCTGGTCTCGGCGGAGGTTCGAGTCCTCCGTCGGGCATGGGTGTGTGTGTTTGTCCTTAGGATAATTTAGGTTAAGTAGTGTGTAAGCTTAGGGACTGATGACCTTAGCAGTTAAGTCCCATAAGACTTCACACACATTTGAACACTTTTTTTTCCTCAATCAATCTGTCACCATTTTGCTGGTGAAACTCGGTGGTTGCTGTCACAGGACGTCCAACTCATCGTTTCTCACGCAGGTCAGATGTTCTCGCCTCAACATCTTTAAACTTACTCGCCCAACGACGCACAGTACTCACATCAATACAATCACCATAAACTGCTTTCATTCTCTGATGAATCTCCTTTGGGGAGACACCTTCTGCTCTCAAGAATTCAATCACTGCACGTTGCTTAACTCTTTCAGGGGCAGTGGTTATCATTGTTAACCACATATTTTTTGACTCTTTGAGGGGCAGGAATTTATTTAAGATGAAAACACGTGATTTGTCAAAATTATAAAACTTCTTACCAGACAAAACAATTTATTTTAATACAATTTTACAATATTTTGCTTACTTTTCTAATTACAGTCAATTAAATTGTGGTTACCTTTGTTAACCACCACCCATAATATTCATTAGTTACTTATTTGTTGAGAAATTTTGAGCGGTAAAATTCTGAAGTTTTCTTAGGAAATTATTTACACAAACAACTCAAAAGTACATCATTATTGAGAATGAAATGTTTGAAAGCAAGTTTCCCCTTTTCGTAGACAAAGAGGTACATTACATGAAGAACACATCCACACTGTTCTAACAGGAACAGCACGTGTGCTGCATACTGCACATCTTCTTGAGGTGGCCTGTTTTGGCTGATGTGCTCTACCTTCCAATCTGATTTGTTTGTCCACGTGTGGTTTATGTTTACTGAGAGTTACGCTCTTCCCTTTTTGACTTAGGCCACTGCAATGGACAATTGCCTTGGCAAGCAGTCCTTCGTACACTTTCCTTCGGAAATCTTTATTCGTGAACTGTTCCATTTCAGTTTCTTTGTGTATGATAAACGCATTCACTACACACATCAATAAAGTGGAAAAAAAGCCTATGCCACCATTTTTTACTTTTGCGATCACAACCATAGTCTCCTTTTAGACAATCAAAATTGTCAACAAAATTCATGCTCATGTTATAGTCACTCAATTCACGGGGACATGCCACTACAGTAGTTGATCCATCTTTTTCCTTCCTATTTACACTTGTGGTGTCACTAGGATCATGCATAGTAGAGATCAAATTCACAGCTCGTTTTTCCATCCACTTGTAAAATGCTACATCATGATTGCTGACTTTGCTGTCAAAGTCCTCTCGTTTCATCTTTTTATCTTCCTTCAGTTTTGGGAGGAATTTACGTGTAGGGTTCACAGTTCCAACCGCAAATGTTTTCTAGGCTTTTAGTAGGACAAAAAGATTGTAAGATGTGAAGAAATTATCCATGAAAAAATATGATTTTTGCCATAAAGTTCTTCACATAAATCTGTTACTACTCGTGCACCCAGTCCCAGTTCAGACATCTCTGTAGCTAATCTTCCAGTATAAATTTGGAACTTCAAATTATATGCAGATTCATCACACAGCATCCACATTTTACAGCCTCTTTTCACAGGCTCATCCCTCATGTATTGCTTCATTGAGCTTCTGCCTTTAAATTTCACCATTGACTCATCAATTGCTTCTTTTTGATGAGGCTGATAGCATTGTGCAAACCTTTTATTCAACATTTCAACAAGAGGCCTTATTTTAAAAAGCTTGTCAAAATTGGCCTGTCCCCTTTTAGGCATCATCTAGTTGTCATTTGAATGGATATGACTGAGGAGAAAACTGAATCGTTTTACAGTCATCAAGTCACATATATATGACTCATTTAAATTTGGAGATGAAGACCAATAATCTTAATAACTTGGTAATTTTTTGACACTCATAAATAAATTGATGCCTAAGAAAACCCTTATCTCATCTTCAGTAGTTGGGTTGAAAGGCTTTCCTTTTTGTGTGGTGTACTAATTGGTGTGAAATGTAATATGTTTTACCATTTCATCAGTAAAAAATTCACAAAATATTTTATGTGGCGATGGATTTGACATCTCTGTAAAAACAGCTGTAGGGCCAATTTTTTCCACAAAATTAGGCAGTGCTTCAACTCTGAAATTTTGGCTCCATTGTGGAGGATCATCCTGAACAATGGGTACACTTCCGGATCCACCAGAGGTACCAGAATGATTCGGGATGTTTGGCTGTATATGTGAAGAATTAACTGTCACAGATGTCGTTGCTTTAGCCAGTGGTGATCTCAAACGTCTAGGCATGGACAGAGAAACTGATTCAGAGGCAGACGAATCATCATTTGATGGAATTGTAGCCATGCAAGATTGTTTATTATCGCACACAAGGTGATTACTTTCTGGTAAATTATCATCTGCTTCATTGTTACTCTCTTCAGAACATGATAATACAATATTATCACAGTCAGGTTAATATGTAGGATCAATGTCAGAGTCTTCTAACTAACTTATTTCACTATCTGAGTCTGATGGAAGGTCCTGGAAAAGCAGTTTACGTATTTCATCATCGCCAAGACACCTCCTAGCCATACTGAATGAAAGCTGTATCCCAGTTGCGCGGTGGTTAGCAGCGCTAACCTAGATTAAAGTAACAAAAATATGAAATAAGTAAACTTGTTTCACGTAACTATTGCATTGGAGGTCATTAGCATGAACTAAATTTACATATGAAAATACTTACTTGGAAATGAAAGTAGTATATATGGGCCAAATTTGTTCTTCAAAACATACACCAACTAAACGGCACAAAACTGCTGCAAGGCAACAAACGAATTGTGCTGTACCAACAATAGGAAAGCAAAATGCGTGATATTCAATGCCATGCCATCTAGGGAGAAATCCGTCAACTAATTGTGTGGCTCGCAGTGACAACTGCTGCCCCATTCGGTCACCAGGTGTCGTAAAATAGGTGGTTAACACTGATAACCACCGCCCTTGAAAGAGATAATGCCTGGTGATAGCCACTGCCCCTCAAAGAGTTAAATTGGATCGACCGACCGTCTGCGCAGGGTTCCATACCCTACACTGTAACTACACAACCGATCACTCCTAAGGCTTCCCGCCAACTGGAGCTGTAGAAAAGAGGCTACGGAACATGCCAGTTCTGCCAAATGTTGAATAGTTACGAAGGTGGAGACATTACAATCAGCCCTCGTATTTGAATCTGTTTCCGAACAACCTGATTGTAAATAGGCTTTTATCCATCATCACTTCCCTGGCAAATTATTCTTTCTGACGCTGTGCAGCATGTCGCACAGACTGTGCCCACGCTACAGGTGGGATGTTGTCTATTGCCTCATGCATAAGCGATGCAGTGAATGTTATCTCGAATGGTTTTTTTTCTCCCACATAGCCTTATTCTTTGCCCAAATTAATTCCATAGGGCTACATTGACAGTGACACATGGGTAAACTCAAACTGTGTGACTCCATTCACGTGCAAGGAAGTCAAATTTGTATGTTCTGTCACGTGACGTGTACAAATTAAGGAGCTGCAGGAGGTCGGCACGAGTCTGGTTTATACTGTGCTTAATATTTGTCTTTTGAAACCAGAGAAAAGTATCCGATTTTCTAATGTTTATACTTGGTGTTTTCTCTGTAACAGTCGAATTATAACTGGCAACGGCCGACTTCGAAGCAAGGTATGAAAAGAATTGTGAACCACGCCACGAAACTGACAGCGTTCATTTCCGAATGGTAGTCACTGCTGTTTTCCTTACAAATAAATACAAGTTTACTCTCAGAAACAAAACCAGACGAAGAATCAGCATGCTGAATAATTATCTGAGAACCTGTTCCTATGCAAACTTTAAAACCACCAGTACCATCACTCATTTTCCAGCAGATCTTCCGGGAATGATACTAATTGATCCCTGTTTCATCAAGGTAATACACTGGTGAACTACCTCCTTCTCTTGTACCGTGAACCTTTATATGGGATGTAGTTCGTGCTGCACCTATGTCACTTCTTTGAACTAAAACCTCTCTTCTTAATACATATCAGGAACCAATTTCTTTTAAAATTCTTTACGTTGACGAAGCGCTTACCATTAAAGCTAATTTTCTACTGCATAACTGTAATACGTTTTTGTGATGTCGAGCATTCATCATTCACATGGAGCACTTTAAAACACCTTTATTAAAAATATCCGTTTGTGTTACAGGTTCCTTGCGATTTCGATGCTTTCCAGGCGACACGAAACGAACTTGTTCTCGGTTGCTACAGCTCTGACACATTGTTTACAATTCTCTTTACAGCTCTCTTGCAGACGCTACATGGTTCTGGAGTCCGTTCTTGTGTCTTCAAATGTCAACAATGGGAGACCTGCTTTCAAATTCATGTTTTAAAAAGTTATAAATGCGGTAAATACTCAACCTTGCCTGCTTATGAAGCACTTCACATTTATTGCCGTCACCTGGCTTTTTTTTTTTTTAATCGCACTTAAACATTTACAGATACACATTTACACCTATGTTGCTACAGGAAAAAAAAAGAATAAAAAAACTGGCAGTTGAATGAATAATTCGGCTGTCGCCAAGTGCGGCAACAGTGCAGCATGTAGGAGCGAGATTCTCGCTGTCTAGCATTAAGTCGCTGCTACCCGGTCGGAAAGAGAATGAATATTACTGGCTGCCAGTGGCTAGTGGAGGGGGATGCGCAGAACGGCTGAAAATTGGGCCGCCTTCCAACATGACGCGGACTATAACAGTGACAAAATACACGTAATCAAATAGAGAAACCACACCAGTCTTGGGTAGGCATACTATTCGTATTAAGAACTTTTTCAGTACTGGACGACATTTTGATTTTTCATGCAGCAAAGCGTTTGACGAACTTAGATGAGGTATTAGATTCTTTAGCAGAAAGGAGAGTACGCCAAGCTGTAGCAAAATTAGAGAGCAAAATCGTTGTGGCCGAAGGACTGAAGAATGTGTAATGTCTTATTTGCCTCTTGATTTTGCTTGTTTTATGTTTTCTGTATTTAATTTTATATCACACATAAGAGAAAGTTATTAGCTAATAGGCAACAAAGACTGCAAATTTTCTGAAGTGTTCTTGTTCTCCCTGGTACAAATAATCCCACCCAGTATTAATTGTGAATATCTTTTTAAACTGGGGTAGGATGTCAAACCGGCCGACTGGGAACTGGAGAGGCATCACAGAACATTTTAATTTCCACTGTTCTAAATGTAATTTTGATGGCTTGCATTATAGAATATACGCATTTGAATTCCACAAAGCAAAATACAGTGACATGCGATAGAAAAATGCTGTGTGAAGAGGCACAGCATTTCACTTTGTCACACTTCAGACCAAATAACATGTCTTACATATGTATTTTATATATCAAATCATCTTCAGAAAGATTTGTGCTATAAAATGAACATTTTTTTAACTGATTTTTTAAAAATTTTTGATGTCCTATCTCAAACGCCCGTGGTGGGGGGGGGGGGGCGGGGGGGGGGGGGGGTGGGGGGGGATGTGGAGGGGAAGGGGACGGCTCGACTATCAAGATTTTGCCCCTGTTGGGAAATATTGTAGATCCTGGACTGATCAGGAGTGTGGCATGTGTGTCATCTCTCCTGCTGTACCTCCAAATACAAATTCGTTTGATACAGAACAATATTTTATACGTGAGTATTCTACTCGCGCTCTGTCTTTTCCACTGAAATCAAAAGCCACTCATTTCAATTCGCCGTAAACTCAGACAAGGAAAAGAGCAAAAGAACACAAGGATATAGCTGTTCAATAATCCAAAAACAGTCTTAATCGCATTTACTGTTGTTATTATTATTATTATTATTATTATTATACTAATCGCTGCTTATCTCCACAACCATGTTGTCCAAAAAAGATATAGCTGTTGTCTAGTACTGTGTATCTTACTGTGCTTGGGAGAGTAAAATAAAAGTTAAATCGACTGTCACTCGCCGTGGCAGATCAAAACTGTATAGGGTGTTACAAAAAGGTACGGCCAAACCTTCAGAAAACATTCCTCACACACAAAGAAAGAGAATATGTTATATGGACATGTGTCCGGAAACGCTTACTTTCCATGTTAAGAGCTCATTTTATTACTTCTCTTCAAATCACATTATTCATGGAATGGAAACACACAGCAACAGAACGTACCAGCGTGACTTCAAACACTTTGTTACAGGAAATGTTCAAAATGTCCTCCGTTAGCGAGGATACATGCATTCATCCTCCATCGCATGGATCCCTGATGCAGCCCTGGAGAATGGCGTATTGTATCACAGCCGTCCACAATACGAGCACGAAGAGTCTCTACATTTGGTACCGGGGTTGCGTAGACAAGAGCTTTCAAATACCCCCATAAATGAAAGTCAAGAGGGTTGAGGTCAGGAGAGCGTGTAGGCCATGGAATTGGTCCGCCTCTACCAATCCATCGGTCACCGAATCTGTTGTTGAGAAGCGTACGAACACTTCGACTGAAATGTGCAGGAGCTCCATCGTGCATGAACCACATGTTGTGTCGTACTTGTAAAGGCACATGTTCTAGCAGCACAGGTAGAGTATCCCGTATGAAATCGTGATAACGTGCTCCAATGAGCGTAGGTGGAAGAACATGGGGCCCAATCGAGACATCACCAACAATGCCTGCACAAACGTTCATAGAAAATCTGTGTTGATAAGGTGATTACACAATTGCGTGCGGATTCTCGTCAGCCCACACATGTTGATTGTGAAAATTTACAATTTGGTCACGTTGGAATGAAGCCTCATCCGTAAAGAGAACATTTGCACTGAAATGAGGATTGACACATTGTTGCATGAACCATTCGCAGAAGTGTACTCGTGGAGGCCAATCAGCTGCTGACAGTGCCTCCACACTCTGTACATGGTACGGAAACAACTGGTTCTCCCGTAGCACTCTCCATACAGTGACGTGGTCAACGTTACCTCGTACAGCAGCAACTTCTCTGACGCTGACATTAGGGTTATCGTCAACTGCACGAAGAATTGCCTCGTCTATTGCAGGTGTCCTCGTCGTTCTAGGTGTTCCCCAGTCGCGAGTCATAGGCTGGAATGTTCCGTGCTCCCTAAGACGTCGATCAATTGCTTCGAACGTCTTCCTGTCCCGATACAAACGTACCGCGCCACTGCTATTGCCCCGTGCTAATCCATACATCAAATGGGCATCTGCCAACTCCGCATTTGTAAACATTGCACTGACTGCAAAACCACGTTCGTGATGAACACTAACCTGTTGATGCTACGTACTGATGCGCTTGATGCTAGTACTGTAGAGCAATGAGTCGCATGTCAACAGAAGCACCAAAGTCAACATTACCTTCCTTCAATTGGGCCAACTGGCGGTGAATCGAGGAAGTACAGTACATACTGACGAAACTAAAATGAGCTCTAACATGGAAATTATGCGTTTCCGGACACATGTCCACATAACATCTTTTCTTAATTTGTGTGTGAGGAATGTTTCCTGAAAGTTTGGCCGTACCTTTTTGTAACACCTTGTATAAAAAGGTTATTACTTCTTTTTTGTACTTTTAGTTATACAAGTTAGTGCTTTAGTACAACTGCCTGGTCAATGTAAGACCATCTCCACGATTTGTTGATGTGCACTGTAAAAGGAAACGATGTGCTTAGCACATTCTCCCACCTCCAACAAAAAATTGTTGTATAATGTTGAAATGGAACCACTTGGTGCAGTGAGAAATACGTATGTGCTTGACATACCACACTGATCCGCACCAGTCGTAGTAATATTATGTTACTTCTTCGCTGGAATGAACCTATGTGCAGCTGTCAGCATTAGAAAAACTAAAAACAGAAAAGAAATGAATATTTATTCACTATTGGACATGTTTACATGCTATCGGTGTCGACATATAAAATTTATGTACATTTATACACTGAGGAGATAAAAGTCATTGAATAGCACATATAATAGCGGTAGCATCCTGTACAGAAAGTACAAAAATGTAGTGCTTTGGCGGAACTGTCATTTGTACTCAGATCACTCATATGAAAACGTTTCTGCTATGATTATGGCCACACGATGGGAAGTAACAGATTTTGAACACAAGATTGTAGTCGGAGCTAGACGTATGAGACATTACATTTCGAAAATCGTCGGGAAATTCAACATTCCGCGAGCCGCAATGTCAAGAGTGTGGCGTGAGTGCCACATTTCAGGCCTTACCTCTCACACAGTGGACAACACAGTGGAAGGCGGCCTTCACTTAACCACCAAGCAACAGCGTTTGTGTAGAGGTGTCAGTGCCAACAGGGAATCAACACTGCATGAAATAAGCGCAGAATTCAATGTGGAATGTACGACGAACGTATCCGCTAGGACAGTGCAGCGAAATTTGGCGTTAACAGACTATGGAAGCAGACGACCGACACGAGCGGCTTTGCCAACAGCACGACGTCGTCTGCAGCACCTCTCCTGGGCACGTGACCATATTAGCTGGACCCTAGACGACTGGAGAATCGTGACTTGGTCGGACGAGTTCCAGTTTCAGTCGTTAAGAGCTAATAATAGAGTCTGAATGTGGCGCAGGCCCCATGAAGCCATGGTCCCAAGCTGTCAACAGCGCTCTGTGCAAGCTGGTGGTGGCTCCATAATGGTGTGTTCTGTGTTTGCATGGAATCGGCTGAGTCCTCTGGATGCTCTGCTACTTGAAGACCATTTGCAGCCATTCGTGGACCATCTACACCCAGTACAACTATTAGACAGATGACAAGTGCACCTACATAGAGAACAAACAACTGCTACAGCTCTGTTACACAGCTACTCATGCCCAGAAAAATTGCAAAATGAATACCTCTCTGGCTGTAAATTATCACGTCCGCCATTACCTCTGAACAAAGATAAGTCCACGGGTTCCTGTGGCTTCACAAAAGGAACTCTAAACATCTTGTGGCCGAGCGAGGTGGTACATGTTTGCACACTATACTCACATTCGGGAGGACGACAGTTCAAACTCGTGTCTGACCATCCTGATTTAGGTTTTCTGTAATTTTCCTAAGTCACTTCAGAAAAATGCCAGGATGGTTCCTGTGAAAGAACGCAACCGACTTCCTTCCTTATTCTTCCCTAATCCAAAGGGATATTTCATCCCCTCCCCCGAATCAACCAACCAACCGACCGACATCTTGTGCCCTAGCTCACACAACTATGTTTGATAACAAGAGCGAAAATAGAAAATAACACATATAAAACTTACACTCACCGTACCACATTGTGCTGAGCTGGTACCACCCAACCTATGTAAGTGCCAGTCCCTCACTCACCACTCACAGAAACCAACTCCCTCACAATAATGTAGTGTTGGACGTCGATGAACATATTCCGGCACAATGTATTGTGTTGGAAATCAAAACGACAACTTTCTGACACCAGACTGTTACAACCCCCGGAGCTCATGGATTGCAATGTGTCAGAACCACCAAGAGGTATAGTTTGGGAGAGAGGGATGATTCACACTGGAGCAAGCAGGGAAACACAGGCAAGTGTCTCCTTAACTTTATTGCATCGAAGGTACACAGCTGCCCTTTCACTGATCCTGGTGAAGGTGCTTCACAACATTCATGCGTGGGTCAGTGCTAATGTGAA
This sequence comes from Schistocerca piceifrons, assembly GCF_021461385.2. NCBI lineage: Eukaryota > Metazoa > Arthropoda > Insecta > Orthoptera > Acrididae > Schistocerca > Schistocerca piceifrons. Next base: position 292,109,655 of record NC_060141.1, read on the forward strand.
TGCCAGAATCTGCTGTGTCAGTGTCTGGTCACTCAATGTTGCAGATGTAGTGCTCCTACTCTTGCCACAGCTAAGTGGCTGGTGCATGTATTAACTTCACCAGTAGCCTGGGAAATGGGTGACTGTTCCTTCAAGGATGACTCTTGGACCCCATGTAGAGCGCTGAAGTCCATCACCAGAGGTTGTTGCGGTTGGCCTACAACTTAAATAATCTTCATTCTCCCCGCTTCTAGACGAATACGGAATGGTGACGCGACTGCTTCATTTGAGTCTCCGGCTCACTTATTATTTGTCTTTCCGTGTGTCTTTGATGTAGTGCCTCTGGAGAGGACCAGTGGAGAGTTCCTTAATAAATACAACGTCACCCTCCACAGCCCCCTTCAGCCCATGCACATAGATCATTATGCGCCATAGTAACTGCAAAACTGCAATTTATGCGTTCTTTATAGGACGTCAGTGCCCTGTACTGCTCGAATTACTTCACACTTGTATACTGTGCTGGCCAGGCCATGTCTTCACACCTGTGAGTGGTGACACAGACCTGCCTCGCAGAATCGTTTGCTAAATATCAGCATCACCCACGCCTGTCATCTGGTATGTCAATCGCTCCCTTAAAACAACTACCTTCCAGCCATAGCTGCGCAAAATTTACAAGAACTTCCCAAACCCATGGCTGTACTTACTGGTGGTGCAACACAACAGTGGAATTTTTGTGCATCACAGTGGTCCATGTCACTAGGCCACAGTTGCACGCAATTTGTTTGAAGAATAGCCTGTACAATTCGAGCAAATGTTTTGCCCAACTAGATCGAGTGACATGAATCCCATCGAACACTTGTGGGACATAACTGAGAGATCAGTTCATGCATAAAATCCTGCACCTGCAACACTTTCGCTGTCATGGGCGGCTGGGTAGGCAACATGGTTCAATATTTATACAAGAGAGTACAAGACGTCGAACAACTTGTTGAGTCCATGCCACAACAAACTGGTGATCTATGTTGGACAAAAGTCCAACACAATATTAGGAAATATCCCATGACTTTTGTCCCCTCACTGTATTTACAAAATTAGTAATTTTACATAGTTCTTTACCTAAGTATGTTACAAGGAGACCTTTATGTGAGTAACTACGTAAGGAAATTACATTGCTATACAAACTGATCACATGTTGCAAACATAATACAATGCGCCACACTGAATTAGCATATCGTGATAATACCTTTGCATCTATTTAACTTGTAAATAATTATAATAATCATAAATTTTATCTCTGTATTGCCTTATACATTATGGCACAGTGAATCAACCTACCACACTGCTAGCTTCATAAAATATTACATTTTATAATTTTGTACACCGGTACTCCCATCTCAAAACTCCAAGTCCTCTGCAGATTCCTTAATTATATAGAATGATTTACCCTTTACTTACATTGTGTGTATTGTGTATTGAATTGGGGACCTAGAAATGACTGAAAGGCTTCATCCCCGCCGTAGCCCTCAGTGGTTCACAACCCTACAACAGGCCACAGCAGTCCACTCACACCACTGCCGCCCCACACAAAACCCAGGGTTATTTTGCCGTTCGGCCCCCTGTAGACCCCTCTGGGAAAGTCTCATACCAGACGAGTGTAACCCCAAACTTTTGCGTGCTAGAGTGATTATGGTGTACGCGTATGTGCAGACAGTGTTTGCGCAGCAATCGCCGACAGAGTGTAACTGAGATGGAGGAGTAAGGGGAACCAGCTCGCATTCGCCGAGGCAGATGGAAAACTGCCTTAAAAACCACTCACAGACTGCCTCGCACACTGGACCTCGACACTAATCTGCCAGGGACCAGCACGCCTTCCCACTTGGTAAGCAACACGTTAGACCGTGTGGCTAGCTGGGTGGGTGACTCACTTTGTTACTACACTTTTAAATTTATTCAGAGGCATTGAGTGGGCATTTTTGGGTAATTCATTATACTTTGTGAACCCTAGATACTTATAGCTCTTTGGGCCTTTGCTAGTCTAGCGTGTGGCTCGTCAATGTATGTCTATGTCTGTAGTTATAATGATGTATTGACATCCTTAGGTCAGCATTATTCACGTTTTCCTTTGTGTACTAGACAGCCATAAGTATTGGTTGGTGCATAAGTTCTTAGTGCTTTTCTGTAAGTTCGGTGAACACAACATATACACATAAGAAAGACTTTAATCATAAAATATACGTGCTCCTCCACTATTTACAACAGTCTGATAACACCAGGGTAGCTTTTCCATTCCACGACTTGATGCATTATCTGGACAGACCCATGTAATTTCATGTAATTTAAGATCACAATAATGATGGAAAGCACAAAAATATGCGCTTATCTTTTTATTTGTTGAAAATAACTTCAAATCTAAATAATATATGTAAACTAATTTTGTGAACTGTAGTTATTAGTGGTGGTATGATGGGGCTCCTACCACAATTTTGGTATGAACTTGATATCTAAATTAAATAATTGATCAATTACCACACCCCCAGATGATGTCATAAGTTTTCTCCAGCTGGCACGTGGGTCCTCGTCCCCTCCCCCTCCACATCCCTCCCCATCCTCCTACCCCCTCACCTGCCCTATTGGCGAGAATTTCGAATTTTGGTGGAAATTCTGAATTGTTTATAAAAAACGAGGATAAGTGGTAGAAGTCGAAAAAATTCAGAGGACATTCTTTCTGTGTGCTATACGAGATTGGAGTAATAGAGAATTGTGAAGGTGGTTCGATGAACCCTCTGCCAGGCACTTAAATGTGATTTACAGAGTATCCAAGTCGATGTAGATGTAGAGCAGGGAATTATGCACTACAAAGGACATAATATGCATTTCTTAGCTTAGGGATACTCTTGCTTAATTTCCAGTGCCATCGTATACTGCGGTTACACCACCATCAAGAAGCTCCACGGCGCGCCACTGGTTGCTACACATGGCGTTCGAAATCGCATATTTAATGCACAACGTGGCACGGCGAGGGGTCGTGGCTGTCTGGTGAGGGGTGTCACTCATGTGGTGTTTTATAGCTGAATAAGCACCAGCACATGCCACTCATGCGCCACTTGGCACGGTATCTGGCGGCAGGCAGCGGAACTGTGGGACCCGCCACAGGTCTGCTCGCAGATGTATCGCATGAAGATGCGGGACCCGCCCACACACATTGGACTGCCTCCTTCGCCCCCCTCCTCGTTCCTTCTGCTCAGCGCCGAGTCGCACAGGGTCACAGATGTCCAACGCCCGGACAGGGATCAAAGGGAAGTGGAAGACGATTGTAATGTGAGCCACTGCTCCTGAGGCATTAGACGGTGGGTGTCTGCCGCATCCTCTAGAATGAACAATAGATTTGTTTTTGAATAGTAGGTCTTCCTCCCACAGCCGTGTCCTGACGCACAACATCATGTATTTTGAGGGACGCAGCTGACGCTGAAAGTGCCAGGATATCTGTTTGTTACAGAATAAACAAAGGGAGTTTTTCGAAAATTAGCAGCTGTGTCCCATTTTCCAGCCACATACAGTCACCTACCAGCAAACAAAGAATATTTTCGAAAGTTCCCGCTATCTGTTTGTCCCAGATTTTTTTTTTTTTTTTTTTTTTTTCTCAGCCACCTGCGCCAAGCCTGCTTGAAGAAAAAGATGGCAAATCATAACTTGCAGGAATGGCTTCTGAGTTCTTATTGGTGCTCTGCAAAATAGAGGGTGGAGCCTCAAGGTACATAAAACCCAACCCCTACCCCCCCTCTCCAACCATCATCAGTCTCTGACAGTGCCTAGTTGTGTTTGTGTGGTTGTTACAAGATGAAACGTTCAGTGAGTAGCAGCGCCAGTGGCAGTGGTGATGGGAAATGCCCAAACTTGGAGCAGTTGCCGTGTGAGTTTTTATAAAAAAATTGTCAATTCAAGTTGTGACAGTTATAAAATGTCGTAGCAAAGTATTCATTTTTTTCGCGATTTTGATACATTTTCGTAACACGTGGTTGTAACAGTTCTCTTTCTTGCTGTCGCAGCATTCATTCCCAAATTGCTGGCTGACTTTGAGCGTCATCCGGCAGCTGAGAAGAAGTCATGCAAGTACTTTTCCAAATTCTATGTGTTATAGTTTACTTGTTCAGAAAACATATCTTGAAGTATTCAAATTGTAACAAGTGCTTAAAACATATTTACTTTTCTAGCATTGGAGCGGCAGCTGGATGCTGAAAGTCGACAGCTGTAGCAAGCCAAAGAGGTTCTGCCGCCATCATGTAAATATTTCACGATGTTCTGTGTGTGTGATATTTTACATGTTCAGAAAACAACTCTTGATGAATTTAAATCATTACAAGGGTTTATAAGACTTTTGATCTTACTGTTGCAGCATTAGAGTGGCAGCTGAACAAATTTCAGTGGCTGTTGGAGGCAGTGGCAGCAAGAATGTAAGTACATTTGTATTATATTACTTTTATACATTTTTTTGTCATATACTATTGTATGATACATACATTATTCATTGTTGTAGATGCTGCTATGGAACAGGAGGAGAACAATCTAACAGGGATCTGTCTAGGATGATGATCGGGAGTCATCACTTCCATCTGGTATGAACTTCATTTTTCAATTTTTTTTCATAGAAACGTAGAATCAGTATCTTGTTGTAGGCAATTTCAGTACCAATTTTTTGTTGTTGTTTCTTATAATCAGTACCTTGTTGTAGCCGACTTCAGTGAGATGAATCGATGACTCCATGGCAGTTCCAGTGAGGGTGAAATACCGGAGTGGGTCCATGAGGTGGCGGCTGATGAGGGAGCTGAAAGGCAGCGCCATGTCGCCCTTTTGGGTGAGGGGTACAAAGTACTGAGCTGAGTGGGAGAAAAATCAGAAAGACTTACTGAACTGCTCAGTCTTTGGACCCAGAGTGTAAAAGGTGATTACCATGCAACTGTAATGGTTACAGTATATAATTGCTACTATTATTCTGGAATGTTCATTTACTTAATTGTTGTTATTTGTTTACAGCATTTATTAAAATTCATGAGTGTTGTACTTAACTTTTTTCCTTATTTTTCTGATACAGAGACATAACCAACACTGCCACTGCAATACCCTTGCTATTGCATGGGTGCCTAGAGCGATGGTGCGGGGGCAGGCCTCAAACTTGCACCCAACTGGCATGCATAATATTGATACGATGTGGTGTAATACACTGGTGAAAAAATTTTCTAATAAAGGTAGCATGCATCCCATAGACTTTATGCAGCACTGTAGAGATTATTTTGTTGCAAACAAGACCAATTGCATTAAAATTAAGCTTGTTAAAAATTTTTAGAGTGTGAAGCACTGTTGTGAGCAAATCAAAATGTTTGAAACTTTTGAAAAGAAATTCTTAGAGAAATTTTAGCCAGAAACAGGGCAGGCACATAACAAAAGGGAATTTCTGAGCGGACCAAGGTACAGGGAGGAGGCAGAGAGTGTGAAGCAATTTTTCAGGAAACGGATATGAAAATTACCACTCATTAATAAACCTTTTGACAAATTCACAAAGATAGATGTTTTAAGATGTAGATTGCCAGCTGAAATTCAGTGGGATCTAGTATATGGACCAGATGACAAACTTTAACTGTTTTTATAGTATGTTGACAAGTTGGATAGCAGTTTGGAAAGAATATCAAAACAGCACCATATTTACCACAATTCTGCACACAAAAATGGGAATCGGAATTGAGGAAATAATAATTATCACAAAAAAGAACACAAAGATTATCACCAACACAACAACTTTCCACTAAATTATCATGGTAGTCAAGGTGAAAACAATCAGAACCAGCAGAATGGTTATCACAGCACAGTTTGACAAAGGAATGAAAACACACATTTTGAACACAGATGCAGACATTGATAAGATCACCACATTTCTAGAGAATACCAAGAAGCAACTATACATTAAGTAAAAGAAAAGCAAAAAGCCAATTAGAGCTCCACTGTCAGTCAACAAGTTAGGAACAGAGTAATATAATAGTAACTTAACCAACCAACCTAATTATCAACAACAAACAAAGTCGTCTGATGTAATGAATAATTATTTTAATAAACTTTATTATCCTGCAAGCACCAGTACAGTAGAGAAGAATGAATGTCGCATAGGAAAGCAAAACAAAAAATAACATGACTGACAACACGGATGATAACACTGAACATAAAGTAGAAATGAATTTAGTAGATTTTTATGAGTGGGCAGAAAACAATACTTTATCAGAACATGTAACTGAAGTATGCAATGATGATGATAAGGAATGAGAACAATAAGAAACGCACAGTCACTGAAAAATATGTACAAAGAAGACTTATTGTTGAGATTCAAATTTTACCGCCACATAATATCGTTGGTGTCCACAGATGTTGTTATGTACACAGTTGTCCTAGCAGCGTGTGTTCTCTGTCTGTGTGTGTTCCTTGTTCAGTGTGCAGTCCTTTTATGAATAAAGTTGTTCGTTAAACACGCGTCATTGCCGAAATTTCAAGTCCTAATCCTAACAGGTGATGGGCTCAGGTCACGCGATCGGTAAAAGCGATACTCTTCATTTATACGAAAACGGAAGTTTGTAAGCTGAAGTGTGGGAATAAACTGAGTTTGTTAACACGACAAATATAGCGCACATGGCTGCTACACATGGAGTTCGAATGGAAACGTTATCACGCGACAACTATGACACATGGAGAATTCAAGTCGAAGCAGTGCTCATCAAGAATGACACGTGGAGATATGTATCTGGAGACATACCGCAACCTGCAGTGACTGGTGAAGGCACCGCACTCGCCACTGCACAAGCCGTGTACAAAGCATGGTTAACTGCAGACGGGAAGGCGAAGGCAGACCTCATTCTATCCAACAGCCCCATGGAACTGAAACAAGTGAAGAACTGCAGCACATCACGTCAGGTATGGCTCAAATTGGAATCAATTTACGCATCCGAAGGACCTGCTCGCAAAGCAATGCTACTGAAATGTCTTACTCTTCACAAGATGCAACCTAGTGACAATGTAACACAGCATCTTAATGAATCCTTCCATGCAGTGGACAAATTACAAGCAATGAACGTCTATATACAAGGTGATTTATCGTCTATAATGTTGCTCTACAGTTTGCCAGATAGTTAGGGGAGAGTGGGGCACTCTGAACTGCGGGGCACAATGAATCAGGTAGCATAATTTCAGTATAAGGTGGTAAATTATTTTTTCCTCTGTGCATATGTTGTCAGTAGTGCTATACCAACTGCCACTTGTTTTCTGCAGGATCTAGTTCCCGCCATTAATGTTGTACTGGTGATATGTTAGTTTCGCGACAGTGAAGTAATTTTTGGGGACATAGATAGATTGAATTTTGTTCAATCCTTTGTCACTAAGTTTCAGAGAAAGTAAGTCACTGTAACAATGTCAATAGTGTATTTTAATGATATAGATCTTCAAATATTAACAACGTTCATACATAACCTCACATGAGCTTTGTTTGAAATATGTACTGTTGGGGCACATTGAACCAAGCTCTCCCAGGGCACAATGAGCCATGGTTCATTGTGCCCCAGGAATCTTTTAAGTGTCCAATACAAGCACTCTGTCTTTGTTCCCTTAGCATGGGTAAAACATATCTGTAGGAATTTAAGGCTTTTAAATCACAGATGTTCAGCTGTCCTGTTTTATATTATCAGGTTTGAAGATGGTTCTTTCATACCGCAGGAAGACGGACAGAGGTAAATCTGACCATTACGTTATGCAAGAAGCTGTACAGGATGTTCTTAATAAGGGCATAGCAGTTCACCAAGCAGCTAAATCTCACTTAATACTTTACCCAAATCTTCATTGATATGTTCAAGACATTAAATGTGGTTCCAGAGAAAGATTGACACCAAACTATGACAATCGTAAGGTATTTTCTGTGGAGCAGGAGAAAGAATTAGGTAAAGGATGAAGCTTTTGTTCCAGATAGCAACATACTTTATGTGCTACCACGACCTGCTACTGATGGTGTGACAAAGAGACGAAAATCATATTTCAAATTTGGAATCAGCTTCGAGTCCATTGATGTTCGGTAATTCCAAAATGAGTAACATGATTGTGTGCCTACAGATTTAATTATATGATTCACACATGGAATATATGTACACATTATGTTTAAAGTATATTTACACTTACTTTGTATGCTAAATAGGTTCTTTCAATGAACCTGTTTAAAGTGGTTCATTGTTCCGCACATGTGGGGCACAATGAACCATTTACCAAATTTTCTTCAAAGGCCTGCAGCTAAAAAACAATTAATGACAATGCAATCATATAAGTCCATTTGATACTTGAATGATTAAACTGTAATATCAGTAAATCACAACTCTGTAATAAAATTATTGGATGAGTAACACGGAGAAATATTTTTTATGGTTCAATGTGCCCCACTCTCCCCTACGATAATTTTAGGTGTGCAATCGGATCTCGTGATAACCTACCCGATGTCGAGACACTAAAAGTGAAAATCTTGGAAGAAAACAACGCGAGAGTTCAGAAAGACAGTGAAAATGCGAGTGCTACAATGTTTGTCAAACCAGTCAGGCCTAAACATTTCGTAAACAAATCAAAATGTGCATTAAGTGACTGTGCCAAATCGGAACAAAAATCAAAACAGAAGCAAAAGCGGGAAAAGTTATCTTTCAGGTGCAGTTTTTGCAGCAAGAAAGGTCACAAAGAAGAAGAGTGTTTCTTAAAAAGGAAGCTAATTCTGAAAGCTGCAAATAAAGTTGATGAAGCTCATTACTGTTTTTCCATTAACAAACATGCTCCAGAGTCTTGTTAACCAAACGTGTTGTGGTGTATAGATAGTGGTTGCAGATCACACATATGTAACGACCCTGAAGTGTTCATAAGTGTAACCAAAGCGCAAGAAAGTTTAACGCTTGCAGACAACAGTGCTACGCAAGTGACAGCTAAAGGTGATGTACGCATCAAAATCTCAGCCACTGATACCAACTCCATTACGCTGAAAAATACTTTGTATGTGCCAAAACTTGTAATCTCAGTTGCAAAGGTTGTGGACAGTAATCACTCCGTAACCTTTGAGAAATATCGTGCAGTTATAAGGGACACTAATGATAAAGTTAAGGTGATTGCAAACAGAGTTGGTAACCTGTTTTACTTGCATGAAAACGGCCCAAAGGCCTGTACAGCTGCCGAGACAAAAAGTATGAAAAGTGACAAGCAAATCTGGCATGCTCGGTTAGGACACTCTGGAGATATGATTAGAATGCTCAAGGATGAGCATGTGACAGGCTTGAAATTCAGTGATGCAGACTTCACCAAGTGCACTATATGTCTTGAAGGAAAGATCACATCCACCCCCTTCTCCAGGCAGGCTGAAAACAAAAATGACCTTCTGGAGTTACTACATTCAGATATCTGTGGGCCAATGAGAGAAAAATCTCTAAGTGGTGCAAGATATTTTGTAACCTTCACAGATGACCACAGCAGATCGTGTCAAGTCCATTTTCTTTGACACAGGGGGGAAGTTGTGGACAGATTTGTTGAATTCAAGAACTTTGCTGAAAATCAGACTAGATGTAAAATCAAATCTTTCCAGTCAGATAACGGCAAGGAATATTGCAACGAAAGGATGAACTCCATCTTCCAAGTGGCAGGAATATAGCGACATCAAACAGTTCCTTGAACACCACAACAGAATGGTGTTGCTGAACGAAAGAACCGATCCTTGATTGAAGGGGCTCGCTGCATGATGCTGGAGTCTGGACAGCCACCATCACTTTGGGCCGAAGCTATTAACACAGCCAACCACATCCAAAATCGCTGCCTGACCAAAGGACTTTCAGGTGGAACTCCATATGACAAGTGGATGAAGAAGAAGCCAGACCTGGGACACAGTCTTCATGTATTCGGTGAAACTGTCATCATCCTGGACAAATCGCCAAACAAGGGGAAGTTTGATCCGAGAGGCAAGCGAGGAATCTTCGTAGGCTACTCAGACAATTCAAGTACCTATCTTGTGTGGGTGCCAAAAGACCACAAGATACACACATCACTAGATGTCAGGTTCCTTGATCATAACAGTTTTGAACCCAAGCAAACCTATGTGGACCTATCTGCAGATGAACAACATCATTGCCAAAGGAGAAGCATCTGCATGGACCTTTCACCAGGGGACTTGAGTGACAACAGAAACTGTGAGTCAGAATCATTCTCTGATGAAGAACCACTTTACAGTTTTGAAGAAGACGTCACCTCGCTACCATACAATATCATTTCAGATGATACCCTGTCATGTGACGAGGACAGCAATTCCTCAAGTGTCACACCTGCTCCACAGTTTGCATCAGATGTTTCGAGTCATGACATCAACTTTGCTGCTAATGCAACAGAAATCAGTGTTGAGGTTGTATTGAACAGTCCAGACAGTCAAGAATAGTTTAGCACTATATACCATGAAGTCAAGTCGCTAGTCAAGAATGAAACCTGGGACATCGTGGACAGACCAGCAAACAGAAAAATAATTGATTGCAGAACTGTCTTAAGAAACAAATACGGCAGTGATGGATCCTTGGTACGAAGAAAGGCCAGAATAGATGCACGAGGATTCAACCAAAGACCCGGAGTTGACTTTGGGGAAACATTCTCTCCAGTTGCAAGAATCGAATCATTCAGACTCTGCATGGCTCTGGCAGTGAAGATTAACTTGCATGTCTCACAGCTGGATATCACCTCCGCATTCCTCAATGGTGAAATTGATACTGAAATCTTCATGGAACAGCTGGACTCATTAGCCAAGTTCTTATAGAAGATGAGAGATGTAAATGAGGACCATCACATAGCCAAAAAGGCAGATGATATGCTCCAGAAGCTAAAATCTGGTGTCAAAATGCGCAAGCTTACAAAACCCATCTATGGATTGCGCCAAGCTGGCAGACAGTGGCATGCCAAATTAAATGCCGCATTGATGTCAATTGGATTGCAGCCCACTAGACCAGATCCTTGTGTATAAGTGGACAGTGTGGGAAATTCTCAAGTCTTCCTGTTCACTTATGTTGACGACATCATAATTGCGTCACCAGACCTGGAGAGGACAAGGCAGATCCATTACAAGTTATCTGCCAGATTCGACATCAAGGATCTTGGTCCTGTGAAATGCTACCTGGGCATTGACATAAATTAGTCCGTTGACAAACTCACGCTGTGTTAAAGTGGCTACATCAGAGAAGTTTTACACCGATTCCGAATGGATGACTGCAGCCCATAGAACCCCGTTGGCGACCGGGATCAAACTGGATGTTGCAACTGCAAGTACAGCACATGGGACTGAGTATCCGTTCAGGGAACTGCTCAGAGCGTTGGTGTACATTGCCATTTGCACTCTCCCTGATATATGCCATACAGTCAACAAGCTAAGACAATACAACAACAGCCATAATCTTGTTCACTGGCAGGCAGGTAAACAAATCCTTAGATACCTTGAGGGCACAATTAACAATAAACTAACCTACATCAAGGATAAAGAGGGAATATTCGGTTTTGCAGATGCTGACTGGGGAAATTCTGATGCTGACAGGAAGACATATACTGGTTACAACTACATCTTGTGCAAGTCAGCAATCTCATGGTGTTCGCGCAAGCAGAGGACAGTCGCTATCTCATCAACTGAGGTTGAGTATATGAGTATCTCTGAAGCAGCAAAGGAGGCAATTCACCTATCAACCTTCGTGAAGGAGCTGGGTTTAGCGCAGCTGTCAGACGTTGTACTGTTCAGTGACAACCAGTCAGCTGGAAAATTGGCAAATAATCCACTTTTCCACTCAAAGACAAAACATATTCACATAACGTACCACTTCATTCGCCAGGCCCTGCAAGATTGTCCACTGAAACTGGAATATTGGTCAACAGAAGACATGGTAGCAGATGTGCTGACGAAGGCCCTTCCTGCACTGAAGCATGAGATGTGTATTGTTGCGAACCTAGAACCGCAAACTTAAGGACTCAAGTTCATCGATTTATAGCTGTGTGTTAAAATTGAGGGAGCGTGTTGAGATTCAGATTTTACCACCACATAATATCGCTGGTGTCCACAGATGTTGTTATGTACACAGTTGTCCTAGCAGTGTGTGTTCTCTGTCTGTGTGTGTTCCTTGTTCAGTGTGCAGTCCTTTTATGAATAAAGTTGTTCGTTAAACACGTATCGTTGCTGTAATTTCAAGTCCTAATCCTAACACTTATTAATGCAAACAATGTAAGGGTATTTAATAGTATGCTAAAAAGGGTGCAGTGGGGCATAGAACAAACTAATAATGTAGACAAAAAGCATGACTGTTTTGTCACTGATTATAAAAAGAATTAAAGTCAGTGAGAAGACAAACACATGGATAACACAATGGATTAAAAAATCAGCAATCAACCATAGAAACCTAAGCAAACATGCTAAAATAAATTCAAAAATGAAACCATACTACAGGAAATATAGAAGTGTCTGTAGGAAAGTTTTACAGGCAGCAAGAAGGCTAAGCAATGATTCATATATTAACAAGGGAAGCAACAAATTAGAATCAATTTGGAAGGTTATAAACAAAAGCATAGGAAAATGTAAAACCAAGACCCATAATTTCGAAATTAAAAATGAGGATAAAGTGCTCAACAGATATATTCAATGAACATTATGCAAACATAGCACCGAACCAAATTAAAAGTCTGTGCAATTCAAACAACAAAAACATAAAAGTACCAACTTGTGAAAAGACAATGTTTCTGTACCCAGTAACAGAATGTGAAGTTAGAAATGCCATTAATAAACTAAAAAATAAAATGTCTGGTGGTACTGATGGAATTCCAGACAAGGTAATCAAACATAGTTCTACCAATATAGATACACACCTAACTGACATCAGGACAGGGGTGTTTCCATCAAAACTAAAACTCTCCATAATAAAGCCACATCACAAAAAGGATAGTACAGCTGACATAAATAATTATAGGCCAGTGTCATTACTGTCAGGTTTCTCTGAAGTAATTGAAAGAGTAATGCATGAAAGCCTAGCTGACTTCCAGAATAAAAATTATAATACTGACTTATGGTCAGAATGGTTTTAGAAAGAACAGATCCACAGAAACAGCAGTCTTCCAACTCATGAAAATGGTCCCAAATGCCTTGAACAAGAACAAATTGAGCTGTGGGATATTCTTAGATTTATCTAAAGCATTTGATCTAACGAGCCATGACTTACTGCTTGTTGTTGTTGTTGTGGTCTTCAGTCCTGAGACTGGTTTGATGCAGCTCTCCATGCTACTCTATCCTGTGCAAGCTTCTTCATCTCCCAGTACCTACTGCAACCTACATCCTTCTGAATCTGCTTAGTGTATTCATCTCTTGGTCTCCCTCTACGATTTTTACCCTCCATGCTGCCCTCCAATGCTAAATTTGTGAGCCCTTGATGCCTCAAAACATGTCCTACCAACCGATCCCTTCTTCTAGTCAAACTGTGCCACAAACTTCTCTTCTCCCCAATCCTATTCAATACCTCCTCATTAGTTACGTGACCTACCCACCTTATCTTCAGCATTCTTCTGTAGCACCACATTTCGAAAGCTATTCTCTTCTTGTCCAAACTAGTTATCGTCCATGTTTCACTTCCATACATGGCTACACTCCATACAAATACTTTCAGAAACGACTTCCTGACACTTAAATCTATATTCGATGTTAACACATTTCTCTTCTTCAGAAACGATTTCCTTGCCATTGCCAGTCTACATTTTATATCCTCTCTACTTCGACCATAATCAGTTATTTTACTCCCTAAATAGCAAAACTCCTTTACTACTTTAAGTGTCTCATTTCCTAATCTAATTCCCTCAGCATCACCCGATTTAATTTGACTACATTCCATTATCCTCGTTTTGCTTTTGTTGATGTTCATCTTATATCCTCCTTTCAAGACACTGTCCATTCCGTTCAGCTGCTGTTCCAAGTCCTTTGCTGTCTCTGACAGAATTACAATGTCATCGGCGAACCTCAAAGTTTTTACTTCTTCTCCATGAATTTTAATACCTACTCCGAATTTTTCTTTTGTTTCCTTTACTGCTTGCTCAATATACAGATTGAATAACATCGGGGAGAGGCTACAACCCTGTCTCACTCCTTTCCCAACCACTGCTTCCCTTTCATGCCCCTCGACTCTTATAACTGCCATCTGATTTCTGTACAAATTGTAAATAGCCTTTCGCTCCCTGTATTTTATACCTGCCACCTTCAGAATTTGAAAGAGAGTATTCCAGTTAACATTGTCAAAAGCTTTCTCTAAGTCTACAAATGCTAGAAACGTGGGATTGCCTTTTCTTAATCTTTCTTCTAAGATAAGTCGTAAGGTTAGTATTGCCTCACGTGTTCCAACATTTCTACGGAATCCAAACTGATCTTCCCCAAGGTCCGTTTCTACCAGTTTTTCCATTCGTCTGTAAAGAATTCGCGTTAGTATTTTGCAGCTGTGACTTATTAAACTGATAGTTCGGTAATTTTCACATCTGTCAACACCTGCTTTCTTTGGGATTGGAATTATTATATTCTTCTTGAAGTCTGAGGGTATTTCACCTGTCTCATACATCTTGCTCACCAGATGGTAGAGTTTTGTCATGACTGGCTCTCCCAAGGCCGTCAGTAGTTCTAATGGAATGTTCTCTACACCCGGGGCCTTGTTTCGACTCAGGTCTTTCAGTGCTCTGTCAAACTCTTCACGCAGTATCTCATCTCCCATTTCGTCTTCATCTACATACTCTTCCATTTCCATAATATTGTACTCAAGTACATCGCCCTTGTATAAACCCTCTATATATTCCTTCCACCTTTCTGCCTTCCCTTCTTTGCTTAGAACTGGGTTGCCATCTGAGCTCTTGATATTCATACAAGTGGTTCTCTTCTCTCCAAAGGCCTCTTTAATTTTCCTGTAGGCAGTATCTATCTTACCCCTAGTGAGACAAGCCTCTACATCCTTACATTTGTCCTCTAGCTATCCCTGCTTAGCCATTTTGCACTTCCTGTCGATCTCATTTTTGAGACGTTTGTATTTATTTTTGCCTGCTTCATTTACTGCATTTTTATATTTTCTCCTTTCATCAATTAAATTCAATAAATCTTCTGTTACCCAAGGATTTCTATTAGCCCTCGCCTTTTTACCTACTTGATCGTCTGCTGCCTTCACTACTTCATCTCTCAGAGCTACCCGTTCTTCTTCTACTGTATTTCTTTCCCCCATTCCTGTCAATTGTTCCCTTATGCTCTCCCTGAAACTCTGTACAACCTCTGGTTCTTTCAGTTTATCCAGGTCCCATCTCCTTAGATTCC
Organism: Schistocerca piceifrons; assembly: GCF_021461385.2. NCBI lineage: Eukaryota > Metazoa > Arthropoda > Insecta > Orthoptera > Acrididae > Schistocerca > Schistocerca piceifrons. Next base: position 292,125,019 of record NC_060141.1, read on the forward strand.
CACCTTTTTGCAGTTTCTTCAGTTTCAATCTGCAGTTCATAACCAATAGATTGTGGTCAGAATCCACATCTGCCTCTGGAAATGTCTTACAATTTAAAACCTGGTTCCTAAATCTCTGTCTTACCATTATATAATCTATCTGATACCTACTAGTATCTCCAGGATTCTTCCAGGTATACAACCTTCTTTCATGATTCTTGAACCAAGTGTTAGCTATGATTAAGTTATGCTCTGTACAAAATTCTACAAGGCGGCTTCCTCTTTCATTTCTTCCCCCCAATCCATATTCACCTACTATGCTTCCTTCTCTCCCTTTTCCTACTGACGAATTCCAGTCACCCATGACTATTAAATTTTCGTCTCCCTTCACTACCTGAATAATTTCTTTTATCTCGTCATACATTTAATCTATTTCTTCATTATCTGCAGAGCTAGTTGGCATATAAACTTGTACTACTGTAGTAGGCATGGGCTTTGTGTCTATCTTGGCCACAATAATGCGTTCACTATGCTGTTTGTAGTAGCTAACCCGCACTCCTATTTTTTTATTCATTACTAAACCTACTCCTGCATTACCCCTATTTGATTTTGTATTTATAACCCTGTAATCACCTGACCAAAAGTCTTGTTCCTCCTGCCACCGAACTTCACTAATTCCCACTATATCTAACTTTAACCTATCCATTTCCCTTTTTAAATTTTCTAACCTACCTGCCCGATTAAGGGATCTGACATTCCACACTCCGATCCATAGAACGTCAGTTTTCTTTCTCCTGATAACGACGTCCTCTTGAGTAGTCCCCGCCCGGAGATCCGAATGGGGGACTATTTTACCTCCGGAATATTTTACCCAAGAGGACGCCATCATCATTTAATCATACAGTAAAGCTGCATGTCCTCGGGAAAAATTACAGCTGTAGTTTCCCCTTGCTTTCAGCCGTTCGCAGTACCAGCACAGCAAGGCCGTTTTGGTTAATGTTACAAGGCCAGATCAGTCAATCATCCAAACTGTTGCCCCTGCAACTACTGCTTATGAAACTAGAATTTTATGGGGTCCAGGGACTTCTCTTATAATGGTTAAAGTCTTATCTCTCTGATAGACAACAGAAAGTACAAATATGTCATGAAGGCAAAGAGTATGATTCAGATTTCAAATAAAAAAAACTATGGAGTGCCCCAGGCTTCTGTGTTAGGCCCTCTGTTGTTCCTGGTGTATATAAATGATGTGCCAAATCACCTGACAGTTGCAGAAATGGTGATGTTTGCTGATGAAACAATCATTTTTATAAATGGATACACCAAGTCTAATCTACAGCAGAGTGTCTCTAGGACAATAAATGAGACAGGAAAATTGTTTAGCGATAATGCTTTGATCATAAATAAGGATAAAATGGTAGTGATGAATTTCAGTAATATTAAAAGTAAAGCTAGAAGAAGAGTAAAAGCTGAGTTAGGAAACTATGTAATTGCACAAGCTCCATACACAAATTTGCTAGGTATGTGGGAGGATGAGCACTTGGCATGGGAAAATCATATGAAAGTTTTAAGTAAAAAACTAAGTAAATGCTGCTATTTGCTAAGAATGCTTTGGGAATGTTGCAACACTGAGTCATTGCTGTGTGCCTATTATACTTACATGAACAGTTTGCTTAGATGTGGCGCGATCTTCAAGGGAAATACAGATATAGCAAAACAAGCTTCCAAACATCAAAAAAGGGCTATTAGAATAATGAAACAGGTTCCCTGTAGAGTTTCATGCAGGGAAATATGTAAAGAATTTAAAATAATGACTCTTCCTAGCTTATACATCTATGAATGTGTCTGATTTCTGAAAATTCACAAGGAATTTTCAACATTAAATAATCAGGTTCATAACCACGAAACAAGAAACAAAGATGATTTTCACAGAGACACCCGCAAAGGAGCACTGTACCAAAAAAGTGTAAACTACCAGGCCAAAATACTTTTTAGTTCATTGCCATCAACAATAAAGAAAATTAAAGAATTTTATAAATTCATGGTAGATCATATACAATTTTATTAACACATAGTTTTTATAACATTGAAGAATATCTGAACATGGAAAAGTAATATTATTTATACAGGGTGAGTCACCTAATGCTACCGCTGGATGTATTTCGTAAACCACATCAAATACTGACGAACCGATTCCACAGACCGAACGTGAGGAGAGGGGCTTGTGTAATTGTTTAATACAAACCATACAAAAATGCACGGAAGTATGTTTTTTAACACAAACCTACGTTTTTTTAAATGGAACCACGTTAGTTTTGTTACCACATCTGAACATATAAACAAATATGTAATCAGTGCCGTTTGTTGCATTGTAAAATGTTAATTACATCCGGAGATATTGTAACCTAAAGTTGACGCTTGAAACCTCCGACGTTCAGTTGCGTGTTATAACAAACACGGGCCACGGTCGGCGAGCAGCATCTGCAGGGACATGTTTACAATGACGACCGTGTTTACGAGTGTGGCTGTAGTGCACTGTTGTGGTTTGGTCTAGCTGTCGCACTTGCTGTTATTGTTATTCTGCATTCGTCTCCGCACGCAGACCAACTGTAGTACACCGTGTTACCAGACATCTGTGATCATGTAGTGTTGTAGGAACTGTGACCATGGTGTATTCGAACTCTGAAAAGGTGGAGATGATACTCATCTATGGCGAGTGTCAACAAAATGCAGCTGAAGCCTGCAGGGTGTATGCAGAACGGTACCCGGACAGAGATCATCCAAAATGCCGCACATTGCAAAACATTTACCGCCAACTGTATGCAACAGGTATGGTCGTAGCACACAAACGGGTCCATAACAGGCCCGTCACAGGAGAAGCGGGTACAGTTGGTGCGTTACCTGCTGTTGCCATGTACCCATACATGAGTACACGGGACATTGCGAGAGCCGGTGGACTGAGTCAAAGTAGACTCATGCGCATACTGCATCGTCACCGCTTTCACCCGTTTCATGTGTCACTACATCAGCAATTACATGGTGATGACTTTAATCATCGAGTGTGATTCTGTCAATGGGCATTAACAGAGAATGCATTGCAATTCTACCTGTTTACCGATGAAGTGGGTTTCACAAACCATGGGGCAGAGAATCTATGGAACATGCATTACTGGTCCGTGGACAATCCTCGCTGGCTCAGACAGGTAGAGCGACAGTGACCATGGACTGTAAATGTATGGTGCGGAATCATTGGCGACCATCTCATTGGTCCCCACTTCATTGCAGGGGCCCAAACAGCTGCAACATACATCGCGTTTCTACAGAATGATCTGCCAACGTTGCTCGAAAATGTCCCACTGGAAACGTGTCGACGTATGTGGTATCAGCATGATGGTGCACCTGCACATTCCAAAATTAACACTAGACTGACCCTTGACAGGATGTTCGACGGGCATTTCATAGGATGTGGGGGACACATAAATTGGCCAGCCCGTTCTCCTGATCTTACACCTCTGGACTTCTTTCTGTGGGGTATGTTAAAGGAGAATGTGTACCGTGATGTGCCTACAACCCCAGAGGATATGAAACACCATATTGTGGCAGCCTGCGGCGACATTACACCAGATGTACTGTGGCGTGTACGACATTCATTATGCCAGAGATTGGAACTGTGTGCAGCAAATGATGGCCACCACATTGAACATCTATTGGCCTGACATGTTGGGACAAACTCTATTCCACTCCGTAATTGAAAACGGAAACCACGTGTGTACATGTACCTCACCCCTCATGGTAATATACATGTGCATCAGTGAAAAAGACCAATAAAAATGTGTTAGCATGTGGACGTAATGTGCTGTTCCAGTCTCTTCTGTACCCAAGGTCCATCACTGTTCCCTTTGGATCCCTACGTAATTCGGTGCTCTCTGATACACACGATCGAACAGCGGAGGAGTGGTACTCAAGCATCAACTTTAGGTTACAATATCTCCGGATGTAATTAACATTTTACAATGCAACGAACGGCACTGATTACGTATTTGTTTATATGTTCAGATGTGCTAACAAAACTAACAGGGTTCCATTTATAAAAACGTAGGTTTGTGTTAAAAAACATACTTCCGTGCATTTTCTTATGGTTTGTATTAACCAATTACACTAGCCCCTCTCCTCACGTTCGGTCTGTGGAATCAATTCGTCAGTATTTGATGTGGTTTACGAAATATATCCAGCGGCAATGTTAGGTGACTCACCCTGTATATACTGATATGAGATATTTATATTTATTTTCCAAGTTTTTGTAACAAATTAAACATAAGAAATTATATTGTAATTGACTACATCCATACAATGTATATTGTTAACATATGAATAAAGAGATTCAATTGAATTCAATTGAATGATTCTGGTATCAGTCAATTTATGGAGGCACCAGGTAAGTCAGAACCACAGACTGTGTTATGTGAAACTGACTCTCATCAATGTAGGTACGAAAATGATGCTATGTTTAAGGGTGATTTGAAAGGGTAATGTATTTATAGTGCTGTTTGAGTTAGTAAGATAATGATGACTTCATGGGGGAAAAGTAAGAAAAAGAAGTATTTCATATGTTTTAAGGAAGAAGATGAGGTAAACCATGATAAGGAGGGAATGACATCCATGGTAGTGTTGCAGAAATATCCAAAGACATAGTTGAGAAAATGAGTAATTGTAATGATGTGTTAAAGTTACTAAGTTTCTGAGTTTATTTTCTAGTAAAAAGTTATGTCCCAGTAGTGAAGATACTTCAGTTAACAGTTGTAAGAGTAACGACAAATTTTTGGCTGAGACTAATAGTGATGAAGTGTTTTTTTACAGCTTGTGGTTAAATAGTGACGCTGTTCAGAATGGTGAAAATTTCAGACAAATATTAATGATTTTATTTTCAACTTTGTGTCCAAATTGGTGGCACAAAATTAAGTACGATATCTGCAAACAACTAAAAGATAAGTACATGAGTGACCAATTGTTAGTCACGTGATATTTCTTGGATAAGTGACTTTCTAGGTGTGGATAATATGAGTAATGATTTTTCTGTTAGTGTGATGAACATTTGTAATCCAGATAAGACCAGTACAAGTAAAATACAAACCACAGGTGGCAGTTTCAAAGAAACTGAAGGCGATTTGTTACATGAAAATATTAACCACAGCGATTATGATGAAATTTGTACTCCCTTCATTAAAGTAAAGACAGGATCATGGGAAGGCAGGTACCTTATCAATAGTGGGAGGCAGGTGTCAGGAGTTTCTGAGGCCTTAAGCAAGAAAATAAAGGGAGGAAGAAATTATGCTGAATTATGAGTGATTGGAATTAAAACAGAGATGCTACAGGTAGACACTGTAGAACAGTGAAAAATCAGGCTCTGATTACTTTTAGTATTGAATGAGTACAGTTTACACAAGGATGTCTTATAATTGCAGAACTTTCAGAGGATTTTGTACTGGGGAGAAGTTTGACAGGAAAAGTCAGTGTAGACTTTGTATTTCAAGACCAAATGGAAGCTTTGTTGTAACCAATTTTCTCAAGTCAGATTTCAACAATAATAGTGAAGTTTATAGTATTCATTTTTTGAAAGAAGGAGTAGGTATGAACTATGACACTCTTGGTATAGACACAAATGAGGCAGAGTTCGAAGAATTTGTTAACACTAAAGTAGGAGAAGCTGGGGGGTTCAGCGAACAGCAAAAACAGGAATTAAGATCTCTGCCTTGGGAATGCAGCGATGTCCTTAGTAATGTGCCAGGAAGAGTAAAAGGTTACCAGTCACTCTACAGTTGAAATCTCATGAACCATTTCTTACAAGACCTTATGGTGTATCAATTTCCAGAAGACCAGCAGTAGATAAAGAATTACACAAATTGGAAGTATGTGATGTTACTGAAAGACGTACTAGTCCTTACAGCAACCCACTTCTTGCATTTATGTAAAGAGATAGAAGTGCAAGATTGATGTTGAATTTCAGACTGTTAAACAAATTTTTATATAGAGAAACAGACCAGCCTGAAGACACTGATGAGCTCTTCACAAATTTAAGAATGTACAATTTATGTCAAGCCTTGATTTCATCGCAGGATTTCACCAGACACCTCTAGTAACAGACTCAAGAAAGTATACTGCCTATTTATATAGTGGTCATTATCAATATTGTTTTGTACCATTTGGTTTAAATTCATCTGTTGCTGAATTTATCAGAGCATTGAATCATGTGCTCAATAGAGAAGTACTATCACAACTGACAATCTATCTAGATGACATTTTGGTAGGTGGACAAGACTGGAATGAACAGTTTGAACTCCTGAGACAAGTATGCAATAAAGTGGAGAAGCTGAGTCACAGAAAAGAACAACTAAAAAGACTTATCAGAAAGTTAGCTTTTGTCCAACAAAGCCTTTGTCAAAAATAGACGACATACACACATACACACATTCATGCAAATGCAACTCACATACACACATGACCACAGTCTCTGGCAGCTTCCATTACATCCTGGATTTTCCATTGCTTGAAGTGTTCACTAAACTTAGACAAGATTGAATGACATTTAAATTAGAGATGTGTAAAATTGCTGTGCCAGAACTTCAATTTTTAGGTCATGTTATTGCTAAAGATGGGTTTCTTGCTGACCCTGAGGAAACAGAAGCCATTTCCAAATTTCCAACAACACATAACAGAAAGCAGCTAAAGTCGTTTTTTGGTTTCTGCGGGTTGTATGGAAAATTTGTTAGTAACTAATGTCTGAATGCACCCTGTCTGAGAAATTTACTTAAAAAGAATACTATGTGGATCTGGAGTGATGAATACTATAACACCTTTGAATGCATTAAGAAAGAATTGAACAACTAACAGCTATTTCCTTCATCAAGATGCCATCGGGTACGCAAATAACAGTCAAGTGTTCTGTAGAAAAGCCAGTTACATACAATTCAAAGTGCAGAAAGTGTCAAAATAGTGTTTACAGTGGTATTTGTTCATGCTCTCTTACACATCTGTGGATCCATAAATCATACACGAAGTAGATAATAGCTGTCTTGATCAGGTTGATACTAAAACTGATTGCACTGTAAAAATTATAGATGTTGGTTTTTCAGATCACAGTGCACTAACAATACATTTTAATCCACCACTCAATGTATTCCCAACAGAAGAAACAGTTATTAAGAGAAGAAGTTATAGTGACAGTAACATAAATAACTCTGTACTTACTTTAAAGAAAGAAGACTGGCAAAGTATATTTACCTCTTCAACTACAAATGAATAATATGACACTTTTCTGCAGATATTTGAATATTACTTTAATTACCATTTCCCAGAGAAAACAAAGACTATCTCTAACAAAAAACAGAATACTTGGGTCACAAAAGATATTAAAACTTCAACATAAAAGTCGAGGCTGCTGCAAACTGGCCAGTGGCAAATCCAAAGAGTTCGAGATCTACTATAAAAATTACAAAACCATATACAGGAGAGTTATGAAAAGGGCTAAAAGAGCTCATAATGATAAAACAATTAGGTGCTCTTCCAACAAATGTAAGAGCATCTGGGGTATAGCAAATGAACAGACTAGTAGTTAGTTAAGGATGGAGGATAAAATCACACTAAATATAGAAGGACAAAAGACTGAAAATGCACTTACAATTGCCAATAATTCAACAGCTATTTTTCAGAAATTTCCATAAATCTCCTAACCAAATCTTCAAATACTGTACACTCTCTTCCCACAAATCTCCTTTCTAACTCTCCAAACACTCTATACTCTCTTCTCTAAAACAATACTCCTCTGAGCTCCTTTTTCCTACCTCCTACAACACCATATGAAATTGAAGATATTATTAAAAAAAGAGTTAAAAAGATTTATTCTGCAGGGCAAGATATGAGATCTTGCTTCTTAATTCATAAGGGTTCAAATTACGTCAGTGGACCCCTGTCAAATATCATAGATACCTCATTTCTAGAGGGAACATTTCCAAACCAGCTAAAACTTGCTAAAATTATAACTTTCTACAAGAAGGGAGAGAAAACGGACATGAAAAACTATAGGCCAATTGCTATACTATCTGCCTTCTCAAGAATATTTGAATACTGTATGTCAATTAGATTAGAAATATTTTTAAATTCTAATAACATAGTTACATCTTACCAAAACGGATTTTGGAAAAATAGGTCCACCATACATGCTTTGTACGCATTTCTAGAAAAGTACTCAAGTTCGGTGACCATAAACAACCTACTGTTGGTATATTTCTTGATCAGTCCAAGGTCAACCACAAGCTAATGCTTATAAAACTCCAGAATTATGGGATTAGAGGTGTAGTCCAGAATTGGTTACACAGCTACCTTAGTGAAAGAAAGCAATATGTAAAAATAAGAAAATCAAAGACATCCAGACACTGCAGGTCAGATACACTACATACAACAAATGGCATCCCTCAAGGATGTGTTCTTTTCATAAATGATATCCCAGAACACATACCAAATGCCAGCTCCTTTCTATATGCCAATACACAAATATCCTGATAACCAGTAGAGGTGACACATTGCAAGATGCAGTCAATGAAGCTACTTGTCAATTACAATCTTGGTTTGAAAGAAATAAGACTACTCATAAATACTCAAAAAACTGTAAGTATGAACTTCCACTCTAGACAAAATCTTACCCCCTTGAAGGCAGCTATAGTTATTGGAAAAGATGACATTACAAACAGGCAGGACACCAAATTTCTTGGGCTTCATATCAGTACCACTCTAAATGGGAAACCACATACTGGGGCATTGTCACAAAAGCTTAATAAAACCTGTTAACTATTAAGATCATTAAAAAACAGACAGTGTAGATACCTTGAAGTGTGTGTACCATGCCCTGTTTGAGTCTGTCTTGAGCTATGGCCTAATCTTCTGGGGAAATAGCTCTGAGTCTCTCATAATTTTCAAGTTAAAAAGGCAAGTGGTAAGAATAATGAAGTACAGCATTTGGAATCCCTCCACAGAAATGCAGACCGCTACACACATGACACCAGAAATAAAACCCAATTACAAATTACAGCTCACAACACAAAATTATATGTGAGTGGGATTAAGTGTATGGGCATTAAAATATACAACCACCTCCCAACAGACATAAAAACATGCAAAAACCCAAAAATAATGAGAATTAAATTAAAGGAATTACTATTAAATTGTTGTTTCTAGTCCATACATGAATTTCTTGAAACAAAATTAAATTACTTGTAATAAGCTGTTTATTCACCTGTAGGTATTTCTACTTAGTGATATAATTTAATTATTGTATGTTATTAATATTCTGTACCACCACTATCATCTCTCATCATACATCACCTTTTTTTATATTTTGTCTATACATCATATATGTATTCTACTATGTGAGTTATGTACCACTAACGTCATCTCTCACCATACACATCTTAACATAATTTTCAAATTGAATTGTCCTATATCATGATGTGCTTGGCTGCACAAATTGTTTGATCTACAAGACCACTAATAAATAAATAAATTACACAGACCTGATTTAATTTTGCCTTTTTGCTTGCACACTGACAACAGTAATTATGGGCCAGGTGATAGGTTATTTCAGGTAAAAGGAATTTATGGTAAAATTGAACATTGTTCAACTGCTTTTGGAAATAGAATGTTACTCAGACATTAAAAATATTAGACGAGCATTAAAGGCAGCTTGTGATTACCAGCAGTTTTACTGCACACTAATAAAGTCACACAATCTTTGTACATTTTAAAACCAGGGACATGGTCTTCTGCTTTTAATGCCAGGCTTTTTGTTAGCAATGCCCTTAAGGCCAGTCTTGCCAATGTTATAAATTTGTTGGGGAGATTACTTTCCCCCTCTTATCATTTTTTCAGACAGACCCAAGTATTCCTTCGCTGCATCACGGTCAGAAGAAAGCTTCTCTCCTGTAATTGTTAGCTGACAGATTCCATGACGTTTTTCGAATCAGTCTATCCAACCCATACTCGCACTAAAAGATGCATCAAAATTCATTAACTTGTTCAGGTAAGCAGCCTTCTCCTGGACCAGTGCTCCACTCAAAGGAGTTCCCCTTTCCTGTTCCTGTGTAAACTAAAGGAAAAGCGCTTCACCCACTTTATCGTACAGGGACTGTTTCAAAGTATGGCGATTTTCGAGTGATTTTCCTGAAGACGTTGCACAAGACTGTCAAGTTTCACTCGGTTCTTCTTCCAATAACAAATGGTTGATTTACCAACACCCAGTTCCATTTCCAGTTTAGATACATTCTCACCATTGTCTGTCCACTTCAAAGCATTTAGTTTTTCTTTGCGAGTGAACATTGTATGTTTCCGTTTACTTGTGGCGAAAATATGTACACCACTACACCTGAATGAATACAATACAACTGTTATGTGTGCCAGTGCTTGATAACTAACTTGCAAGCCAACTGGCAGTGCAATGATCTCAGACACTACAAAGGTCTCAACAATGCACAACAACAAGGGCAGGAAGTGAGAGTGAGCCATTGTTCCCACACTTGTTCCCATTTGTTACCATGGTGTACCTATTATCTGCTTGGTATACTTCATTCTAGAAACTTGTGATCGTAATTCCACCTAATCTGAACAAATCGGTAATCCAAACAAGGTCCGGTCCCAATTACTGCAGATTAATGGGACTGTACTGAATATCAGATCACAAGCATTAAGTTACCTTCAAGAGTGGAGATTACACCATGAAGAACTCACAAAATGAGGTATATTTTTACACAAATTTTACTAGTAAGTAGTGTACATCAAAGGTACTGACAATGTTGTAGTAGATCCTCTACCTAGGTTTCCCTTTGGTGGAATCATGAATTACATAACCAGGAGTAGGAAAAGGAGTTTAAGACGAGATACATGAACGGTGTTCATGATGAGAAAGTAATTAAAGCAATGTTTAACAGAATCAAAATCAAAATCATGATACAAAGTGGAGGTTAGTCAAAAGCTGCGTAGGTAAGAGAGGGTATGAAAAATTAGATAAGTTTTATAAAGTACACCAAGGAACACTGCTTAGGAGTACAGATTCTGATTCTGACACCTGGAAGCTATTTTGGCCAGAGGAGAAAGCTGAAAAAATAATTGGGTACACTCATGAATCACATGAACACTGTCACATTCAAAAATGCATTCAAAAGCTGCAAGAAAATGATTATTTATACAATATGGCTAAAACAGTAAGGAGAAAATTGTTATCCTGTGATAGATGTCGAAGAATAAAGTTAAGTAATAGGACATGTGAAGGTGAAATGCGGAACAGCATTCCTGAAAAATGTATGGATTTGGTAGCTGTCAATTTCTACATCTACATCTACTTTTATACTCCACAAGCCACCCAACGGTGTGTGGTGGAGGGCACTTTATGTGCCACTGTCATTACCTCCCTTTCCTGTTCCAGTCGCATACAGTTCGCGGGAAGAACGACTGCCGGAAAGCCTCCGTGCGCGCTTGAATCTCTCTAATTTTACGTTCGTGATCTCTTCAGGAGGTATAATTAGGGGGAAGCAATATATTCAATACCTCATCCAGAAACGCACCCTCTCGAAACCTGGACAGCAAGCTACACTGCAATGCAGAGTGCCTCTCTTGCAGAGTCTGCCACTTGAGTTTGCTAAATATCTCCGTTACACTATCACGCTTACCAAATAACCCTGTGATGAAACTCCCCGCTCTTCTTTGGATCTTCTCTATCTCCTCCAACAACCCAATCTGGTATGGATCCCACACTGATGAGCAATACTCAGGTATAGGTCGAACGAGTGTTTTGTAAGCCACCTCCTTTTGTTGATGGACTACATTTTCTAAGGACTCTCCCAACGAATCTCAACCTGGTACCCGCCTTACCAACAATTAATTTTATATGATCATTCCACTTCAAATTGTTCTGCACGCATACTCCCCGATATTTTACAGAAGTAACTGCTACCAGTGTTTGTTCCACTATCATATAATCATACAATAATGGATCCTTCTTTCTATGTATTCGCAATACATTACATTTGTCTATGTTAAGGGTCAGTTGCCACTCCCTGCACCAAGTGCCTATCCGCTGCAGATCTTCCTACATTTCGCTACAATTTTCTAATGCTGCAACTTCTCTGTATACTACAGCATCATCCGCGAAAAGCCACATGGAACTTCCGACACTATCTACTAGGTCGTTTATATATATATTGTGAAAAGCAATGGTCCCATAACATTCCCCTGTGGCACGCCAGAGGTTACTTTAACGTCTGTAGACGTCTCTCCATTGAGAACAACATGATGTGTTCTGTTTGCTAAAAACTCTTCAATCAAGCCACACAGCTGGTCTGATATTCCGTAGGCTCTTACTTTGTTTATCAGGCGACAGTGCAGAACTGTGTCGAATGCCTTCCAGAAGTCAAGGAAAATAGCATCTACCTGGGAGCCTGTATCTAATATTTTCTGGGTCTCATGAACAAATTAAGCAAGTTGGGTCTCACACGATCGCTGTTTCTGGAATCCATGTTGATTCCTACAGAGTAGATTCTGGGTTTCCAGAAATGACATGATACACGAGCAAACAACATGTTCTAAAATTCTACAACAGATCGACACCTAGATATAGGTCTATAGTTTTGCGCATCTGCTCGACAACCCTTCTTGAATACTGGGACTACCTGTGCTCTTTTCCAATCATTTGGAACCTTCCATTCCTTTAGATACTTGCGGTACACGGCTGTTAGAAAGGGGGCAAGTTCTTTCACGTACTCTGTGTAGAATCGAATTGGTATCCTGTCAGGTCCAGTGGACTTTCCTTTGTTGAGTGATTCCAGTTGCTTTTCCATTCCTTGGACACTTATTTCGATGTCAGCCATTTTTTGGTTTGTGCAAGGATTTAGAGAAGGAACTGCAGTGCAGTCTTCCTGTGAAACAGCTTTGGAAAAAGGTGTTTAGTATTTCAGTTTTACGCGTGGCATCGTCTGTTTCAATGCCATCATCATCCCGGAGTGTCTGAGTATGCTGTTTTGATACACTTACTGATTTAACGTAAGACCAAAACTTCCTAGGATTTTCTGTCAAGTCGGTACATAGAATTTCACTTTCGAATTCAGTGAACACTTCACACATAGCCCTCCTTACGCTAACTTTGACATCATTTAGCTTATGTTTGTCTGAGAAGTTTTGGCTGCGTTTAAACTTGCAGTGAAGCTCTCTTTGATTTTGCAGCAGTTTCTTAACTTTGTTGTTGAACCACGGTGGGTTTTTCCCGTCCCTCACAGTTTTACTCGGCACGTACCTGTCTAAAACGCATTTTACAATTGCCTTGAACTTTTTCCATTAACACTCAGCATTGTCAGTGTTGGAACAGAAATTTTTGTTTTGATCTGTTAGGTAATCTGAAAACTGCCTTCTATTACTCTTGCTAAACAGATAAACCTTGCTCCCTTTTTCTATATTCCTATTTACTTCCAAATTCAGGGATCCTGCAATGGCTTTATGATCACCGATTCCCTGTTCTGCGCTTACAGAGTCGAAAAGTTTGGGTCTGTTTGTTATCAGTAGGTCCAAGATGTTATCTCCATGAGTCGGTTCTCTATTTAATTGCTTTAGGTAATTTTCAGATAGTGCACTCAGTATAATGTCACTCGATGCTCTGTCCCTACCACCCGTTTGAAAGAACAGGAGTTAAACACATTTTGATTTCAGTGCGTAACCTGTTGTCATACCCTGCATAAAGATACATGAAGAGGTTGGTCATCTATGTCATACATATTGTAGTCATAATCACCCTACTTGGTTTGAACTCATTAACTATTTTGAGGACATCATGAATTTCTATGGATCCTTGCCAAAGAGTAGAGTTGGTCACAGTTAAAACAAGTGTACTGTGTCAGAAATGTCACAAATAAAAAGATTATTTCTAAAACTGAGAAGAGTTACTAAAAAATGTAGGTAAAACAAAAGCCATTCCGTGAGATAATGGATCGCTGTTCATATCTAAAAATTGGAAAGCATTGTTTGAAAGAACAGCAGTTAAACACAGTTTGATTTCAATGCATAACCTGTTGTCATACCCTGCATAAAGATACATGAAGAGGTTGGTCATCTATGTCATACATATTGTAGACATAAGCCAAACAACAAAAATAAAGATGCATTATCAATATTATACTTTGTATGTTGCCTGTAATGTTTGTTATATGTATGAATCTTTGCTAAATTACTTCAATATCTAGTCCTTAGGATTGCAATACAAACTGTATTTTATCTTGTAAATACCAAACCATGTCCAATATCCTTGTATATGTTCTATACATATAGGATTTGAAGGACTAAATAAAATAATAGAACAGAGAGCTACCTTAAGAGAAATGAAACAGAGAGAAAATATTGAAACCTCCTGGCAGCACCAGAAGAAATACAGGCAGTTGACAAGACAAGAAAAAGCAAAATCAATCAGTGAGACTATTTCAAAATAAAGAAATAAAATGAGAGCAGCTTGGAATATAATTAACTCTGAGAGGGGCAAGAAAAAATACTCACAGGAAACAAATGCAATAAAAACTGTGACAGTAAATAACAAGATCATCACAGATAAAACAAAAATTGCCAACATTCTGAATAGTAACCACACAGATGCAATAGAAAAACTAAATTATGGATATACTAGCCAAGGAACTCACCAAACTATTGTAACAGATAAGCCAAGCTACTCAATGTTCCTGAAACCAGTGTCTGAAAAGAACTGACAAAAGTTACGAAAAAGCTAAAAGCAAAAAAGTCTGCTGGACATGATGAAGTGTCAAACTACCTAATCAAGCAGGTGGCAGCAGAAATAATTATGCCACTACTGGATATTGCCAACTGCTGTTTCTAAGAAGAAGTCTTTCAAGATAACATCAAATTAGTTGAAGTAGTACCTGTATACAAAAAGGGAAAGCATAACGACCCTGACAACTATAGGCCAGTATCTTTAGTATGAGGCTTCTCCAAAATATTAGAAACTCTTATGCTAAACAGGCTAACTGCTTATTTGGAAAAAACATAATGTAGTAACTCCAGCACAGCACGGATATCAGAAAGGGAAATTAACGGAAACAGCAATCAAATCATTAACAGAATCAATTGTAGTGCCCTTGGACAACAAAATGGTAGTTCTGGAGTTTTTCTTGATCTATCCAAGGTGTTTGACACAGTTGATCACACAGTCCTAGTAAAGAAACTAGAGAATACTGATATTTGTGGACATGCAGCAGACTGGATAACATCATATCTAAGTAACAGGAGGCAATATATAGCCATTAATAACTCATACAGATCAGAAGTTAAAAAGCATTAAGTATGGTGTACTTCAAGGATCTTTAATGGGACCTGTTCTCTTCAATTTATTTGTGAATGTTAAATCAAAATATTTTATGCAGATAATATGACTTTGCTAAATGTTTCCAACAATTTGGGGGGCACTTGAACAAAATACATTCATATCAGTCAGTAGTACAGCACAATGGCTCTCTGAAAATGAGTTAATTATTAATCTGAAAAAAACTATGTACATGGTCTACAAAAATAAACAAAAAGAAGAACATAGTGATGTTTTCTTAGATGAAAAAGGACTGGAAGAAGTAGCTTCAGTTAAGTTTTTGAGCATTACAATAGACAGTGACCTTAATTGGAAACAGCAGATAAATACAGTTTCCAGTAAACTAAGTTCAGTGATATTTATAATGAAACAAATGGCTCGGTACACTCACTGAGACATCTTGTGCACTGTGTATCATGGACTTCTTGAACCATACATGCAATATGGAATCACAGTATCGTGGAACTCAACTATCACAGGAATGAAGAGAATATTCAAATTACAGAAGCAAGCCATTCAAATTATATTGAAAAAGAAGCAAAAAGAATAGTGTAAAAGTTGTTTCAAAGAACTAAACATTCTAACATTTCCATCATTGTATATATTCAATACCATTGCGAGTGCATTACGTTATCACACAAAACTGGAGACTAATGAGACTGCTCATACACACAACACAAGGAACAGAATACAACTGTGGTGCAATCCACTTAGACTTAAGATTTTTGAAAAAGGACCCAAATACTCTGGCATCAAGTTAATACAAGCAATGCCAAGGGAATTACAAGACCTCAAAACTGAGAAAACGTTTCCCACAACTCTAAAAAAGTTTATGATACAATGATAATTTTATAGTATAGCTGACTACATTAGAAAACAGTGATCAAAAGTTCATCCTGTGAGCGATAAATCTCATGCATCATATAAAGAACTAGCAACAGAAGTCAATGTTAAAGAAATTAACTATAACCACTGCTGTATAATATAAGCTAATTATATCTTACAAAATTATTATTTTTTTGGATGTATCATGTATTGTAATTCATTTTGTACCGTGTAATATTATGAATATACTGCATCATAAGTCATTGCTTAGAATGTAATATGACATATATACTGTGAAAGCTCCTATTTATACTTAATGAGTAAGCTATTTTAGATACTTTTAAACTTCATATTATCTAGAGTAAGCCTAATGACCTGTCCTATGTTACTAGTACATATCTGTACAAAAGGTAGTTTACGGGACCTATAAAAATCACGATCACACAATCATGAAAGTGTTTTACACTGTAGGGACCAAGAGAAGCAGAGAAAGTCTTTATCAAAGACCAATGTTGAACACTACTTGACTCAGTTGACTCCTCCATTCAACCGTGATTCACCTCCATTGACCAAAAATCACACCATGTTCACTTCCCGGAGTTTCTTAATCTCAAGCCTTGCCTCTAATCATTCCCCAAATACCTCAACATGCAAACTAAGCTTACATACACAGAAGGATCTGCAATCCACCACCTAATTACTGATACTGACCTTATAATCCTACATGTTGACAAAGGCTTCACATGGTTGTTTTGAACCACAAGGATTACCTAGCAAAAGGACTCCACCAGCTGTCAGATTCATCCAGCTACAAATGCTGTCACAACGACCCCATTCCAGAAATCCAGTAGGATCTCCAGTCTCTCCTCAAGTCGTTAGACCCATTCCAGAACCTCTCCATAGAATACATGTCACTCTTCACCCTTACCACTCCTCACACTCCCACCTTCTACATGCTTCCTAAAGTCCATAAACCCAACCTACCAGCGTGACCCATTGTGGCTGATTACTGTGCCCCCACTGAGATATCTCTGCTCTCATAGATCAACACCTTCAACCTATTACCCAGAACCTATACTCCTATATAAAAGATTCCAGACATTTCCTCCACCGATTCTCCACAGTTCCTGTCACTTTACCATATGGTGCCCTGCTCATCACTGTTGAATACACCTCCCTGTACACTAACATTCCTGATGCCCATGACCTTACTGCTACTGAACACTCCCTTTCCAGACATCCTATGGATTCCAAACCAACAACCTCCTTCCTAGTCGCCATGACCAACTATATCCTCACCGTAAATTACTTCTACTTTGAATGCATTACTTACAAACAATTCTGGGGTAAAACTATGGGCACCCACATGGCACCATCCTATGCCAACCTATTCACGGACCATCTAGAGGAATCCTTCCTAAAAACCCAGAATCCTAAACCCTTCACCTGGTTCAGATTCATTGAAGACATCTTTGCTATCTGGATTGAAGGTGAGGACTCTGTATCCACATTCCTCCAGAACCTCGACACCTTCTTCCCCATTTGCTGCACATAGTGCCATTCAACCCATCAAGCCACCTTCCTTGAAGTTGACCTACACCTCAAAGATGGCTGTATCAGTGCCTCTGGCCATATCAGACCTACCAACCATCAGCAATACCTCCACTTGAACAGCTGCCACCCATTTCATACCAAGAAGTCTCTTCCATACAGCCTAGCCACCTGTGGCCATCACATCTGCTGTGACAAGCGGTCCCTCTCAGAATATACCAATGGTCTCACTGAGACATTTATGGATGATAATTAACTTCCCAATCTTGTAAAAAAAACAGATGTCCTGTGCCTCATCTTTCCAGTCATCCAGTACCTTTCAAAGTCCCACAGTCTGGATACAGAGGAGCATTTCCCTCTTGGCTCGTTCCACCCAGGACTGGACCAAATGGATTACAGTCTCTGCCAGGATTTTGACTACCTCTTTTCATGCCCTGAAATGGGAAATATCCTACCCACTTTCCTTCCCACACCTTCCACAGTGGCATTCCACCACCCTCTGAACCCACAACAATATCCTTGTACATCCCTATGTAACTCCTGCTCCCAACCCCTTGCCTCATGGCTCATATCCATGTAATACACCTAGATGCAAGATGTGTTCCATTCAACCTCTCACCCCCACCTACTCCAATCCAGTCACAAACATCACCTACCCATCAGAGGCAGGGCTGCCTGTGAAACTGGCCATCTGATCTACAAAATAAGCTGCAATCACTGTGGTGCATTCTACATTGACTTGACAACCAACAAGCTGTCTGTCCACATGAATGGCCACTGACAAACTGCGGCCAAAAACAACAGAACTACCCTGTTGCTGAGCATCCCACCTGACTTGACATCCTTAATTTCAGTGACTGCTTCACAGCCTCTACCATCTGGATCCTTCCCACCAATAACAGCTTTCTTGAAGTGCACAGGTAGGAACTCTCACTGCAGTTTGCCCTTTGTTCCCGTTGTCGTTCTGGCCTCAACCATTGTTAGTCATTTGTTCTTACCCATCAGCCCCTTCCCTGTTCCCATTCCAGCACTACACAGGCTTCTATTCCAGCAACACACCCACTCCTTTTAATTTTCTCGTTTTCCGCTAATCCATATCTCTTCCTTGCCCTCTGTGTAGCCTCTTGAATGGACCTAGCTGCCCTACTCTCCACCTTGTCCCTGCACATTCCCAGCAGCTCGGTTGCCTCTCCCACAATGCGCTGCTGCTTACACCTGGTCTCCATTTGCCAGAGATTATGGTCATGTGTGTATGAGTTGTGCTTGGGTGAGTGTGTGTGTGCATGTGCTTGTATGTGTGTGTTTTGTCTACTTTTGACAAAGGCCTTGTAGGCTGAAAGCTAACTTTCCAACAGCCTTTTTGTTGTACCTTTCTGTGACTAAGCATCTTCGCTATATGGTGAGTAGCAACTAACCTTTTTATTACATTGTTGCATTCTATCCTGGATTTTCCATTGTTTTATTTTGGCTTAAGAACTTTGATTGGTTTTCATCATACAATCTCACGATTAAAAGTCTCAGATATTGTTGCATGAGTAATCTTACTAGCTAGTGCCACCAAACAAAATGCTTCAGAACTGTTCTCTGAGCAAATTCTATTTCTCAGTCTTTACTGACTTATTTTGCTGGTCTGTACCAGAAGCAACCTATAAAGCCTCAGAATTATCCTCTGAGCATATATTCTAATTTATGGAAATGCTCTCATGAAGTCTTAGAACTGAGCTCTGAGCAAGTCTTTGTCACACGTGCATATGACCTCAAAACAGGTCACTGTACACTATACACTGTAAACCATGTACTTGTGTATAAAATTACCCATTTGAAGGAGTTCTCACTGTTCTGTCTTGCTTGTACTGTAAATATTGATAATTTCAGTATCTGAGAAATTCTCAGAGCCTCGTAACTAGTTGTGAAGTTTGTCTTCACTCTACAGTTTTGGTGGACTGTTAATTAAAAGTCATTTCTTTAACATCTTACCATAGTATTTCAATATTTTTATTGCAACAATTTCTTTTGTGTAACTAATCAACATATAATTATTGTAAAACATGTTCTAACAAAACACAGTTGTCTTTATTCATGAAAAATGAAAAGTACATTATTCGCCTCATTATGTACAACATAAGATCCTTTCAATTTTACTTTAATATTGTTGTAAAATACACACATTCATTTAACAAGCTCAGTATGATATTTACCACACTGGAAAACCACAGTAAAAATCAGATATTCTTGAGAGGAATAAATATGAGGAAAACCTATTTGCTATAAAAACTAGCAATTTTGCCAGTCAGCACAGAGGTCATTGTGCGCAGTAATAATCTTGTAACTAAATATACTCATGTGTAGAGAAGAAGAGAGAATGGAAAGGAAAATAAAGTAATATTTTTTAAACCTGTAGGTACCTCTAGAGAGTAAAGTGAGACTAAAACATTTGAAGAGAATTGAAAAACTTATTGTTAATTAACGGGTTTACTGCATGCAGATAAAGTAATAAATATCATATTGAGCTGAATTTGAAATAGAGATGATATACTGGGCTATTATAGTAAAGAGATGTTGTATTGAGGTATTGAGAAGGTTGATCATGTTTTTGTTGCTTGTTGCACACATATTTGTGAAATGAAGTAATTTGTGATGAATAGGGAGTGGCTTTATGGTGAAGAACATGAAGTTTAAATAAGTGTGAGAAAACTGATTCAGCTTTATGATATAAAAAACGTAGTTATAGCAAAGTAAGGGAAGTCAGACTTAAAAATGCAAGTGCCAATGAAGTTCCTCTCTCCCTTTTTTTTGTTTTTTTTGTTTTTGTTTTGTTTAAGGTAGACAGAAACTAGTTGTCTGATTAATGAAGCAACGCTTACAAAGCAATATGTCTATTAAAAAGTAAAAAAAAAAAATATCAAGTAGTTAATGAATCACACTAAGCACATTTGATATAGTTTCTCAGTTTTTTTATACTAATTGTTTTTGTATTATTTTACTATGTGTTTTATGCTATGTACTTTTACATTATCCCTAGTTCCTTTACAACTTCCTTCATGTTTTACAGCCCACTAGGTTTTATGTTGCCAACCCATTCTGAAACCCTTTTGTGATTGTGAACTGTATCCTCACCAGTCAGTGACAAAGTTTTATATCTGTTGATCTGTTGCAGTTTTCTTCAGAAACATGTAATGATGGTGAAGCAGTATGGGGGTGCATGATACAACAAGTCATGCTAAAGAACTGCAATAGGGGAAATTCACAATGCCATGTCAAAAGAGCCCTTCATGAAGAAAAATAAGACATAATGTTTTATATTGTGTAAAATAGTGATCAGTCTAGTTCCCTTTATGTTTTTGTCAGCCTATTGTTATTCTCATGCTCACATTCTTACTGATGGGCTTGTGTGATGAAACTGATCTGACTACATCATGTTCTATGTACCAAGTGTAATTTCCAATACAAGATGTTTTATAATCAATGGCAAATCCAGGATGGAATTTAACAATATTATGAGAGTGTGATTTCAGTTGCCTGAGACTGCAGTCGTGTGTGTGAGCTGCGTGTGCATGAGTGTGTGTGGTGAGGGTGTTAATCGCTGAAAGCTTTAATTGTCAGAGTCTTTTTGTTGTGCCTATCTGCCACTCAGCAGCTCTGCTACATGGTGAACAGCAACTTCTTCTCGTAACATTGTTAGATGTTTTATCATACATTTTGAGATATCCTTTTCAGTTATAAATTTTGTAAATATTTCTTTTAAAAAATTGTATTGATTATTTTGATGGATGTAAACATCAGAGAGGTGTGTAAGCATGGAGAAATTTGATAAACTTTGACCATTGTTTAGCTATCTTTGTATTTCATAGTCTATAGGCTATCAGTGGGTGAAGTAACTTACCTGCTGGGGAGTAATTTGCCAAGAGAAGTTTTGTGTGGCTGCATGTGGTCAATGTTGGGTGAGTGTTTCCCATTATATCTAAGTAATAATGCTCAAAAGTACCTTTTTATAATTGGAATCACAAAGAAAGAGTGCTATTTAAAATTTATGAAACAATTTCAAGAATATATCTACAAAGTGAAAACTGAAACCTGTTCATGATTACAATTGATACTACAGGATCAAACCCATGAATTCCTGTAAATCCAAATATTTTGTCAATATTCCACATGCTAGGAAGAAAACCACTAGATGTTAACCACAACAAACAATGAAGAAAAATTTTACCAGCTAAGTACCCTGTTTTCTCAGTGTGCTATTATGAAGAATGAAGTATATGTCTTGAATATCAGCAGAGAGAGAAATTAAGTAATTAATAGGGTTGGTAGTCAGAGTATGTTGAAAAATATTTTGCAGATATTCATCATCATCAAATAAATCCGTGGCAGAGAAAATTCCTCTTTACCTTAAAAGTTCTGGGAGTTTTCACATACAACTACATCCTCCCAACTTGTAACAAAAAAGGAATATTACATTTTATTTTCAGGCAATTTCCTATTATTAAGACAGACCATCATAGTACGTACATGTACACTGTCTTTAAAACTGTCATTAACACCATGTAATGTTTGTTCTCAGACAGTACAACCACAAATGTATCAATGTACTTGGTGATTGTCTAAATTCTTTCTGTACTTTCAATTGGGCCTTTTCATCCTGAGAAGATGCTGCCAGCTTTTCTATTTGATTTTTTGTGCATGATTCCCAATCTTCTTCAGATCTTTCCTCAATAATTTTTCATCAAATACGTGTTCCTTATGAGAATTACCAAGTGCTGTCTGGATGTTTCTTTTCTTAAGTTGTTGACTATTACCTGACACATGTTTAGAAGAATTTTGTGACATTTCAAACAAGTGTTCCATGTCTTTTGGACTGTGGGTATTCCCTAAAAATACAGTACTGGTACTACAGGTTTGGCTATTGGAAAGTATCTGAGACAGCAAGTGGCAGACTAACTCAATCATATGAGCTAGGTGCTGTCAACTCTTGCACATAATCAAAACTGTTCTGAAATGCTTTTCAGAATGGGTGCTGGTCAGCATTGAATCTTTCTTCAAATGTGGAACAATGTTACTCCTGTGTGCGCTTTATGGTATGTTATTGTTAACCTGGGGATTAGTTTCAAATTCCAAGATTCCAATTTCCATGACAATCACATATATGTAACAAAATTTAGTAAAATTTCATCAAATTTTGATCCTTTGGAAGATTGATGACTAAATTGAAACTAACTAACAACCAGTTTGCATGGTAATAGGACTGCAGCCTAATATTCTTCTATACAAAAATAATTATTTCATTTTATTTGAATACTTGCACTGAAGAAATACTGAGATAAATTTTCTTTTGCTTCAATGCTGTTGTGTGTTGACTGGAGTTGTAGATCACTTACGACAATGTTGCACTGAAATGGCTTTGTGGTGAAGTTTGTCCAGTTGGACCGTTGTTTGTTTCAAAACTATTTAAGTTCATTTCCTGTGAGTAAATTATTCACTCAATGTTAATATTTATTTCTACTACTGATCTGCCCTATCTCTAATCCTTTACTCATTAATAAATCCATACCAGAAATATTGTCACAGATGGGTGAGTTGTCATTTCCATTCTCAGAAGTGACATTTTTGCACTTTACTTTGGCAGCATTTGAAACTTTTGCTTCCAAGATCCTAAGATACATGACTACACAGTCAAGTGCTTTGACTGATCACAGTGTATGGATGCTACAAGCTTCTCAACTTGTTTATTGCATTGCTTAAATAGGAGGCCACGGTTTGTCTCCTATCAGTATTTCAAGGGTGTTAATTACCTTATTAACAAATAAAAACAAAATACTAGCAATTAAAAGTGAATTAATAGAATTAGTTGCTGGGTTTTGTATTTACAATATTAAATACAACAACAGGATGGACAGCAAAATAAATGAACAGAAGAGTACAAACAGTTGCTCAGTGAGCAATGAGGAGGCGAACATTCGACTCAAACTAATGGATCAGTGAACAGTAAGAACCAAAATGCATAACTGTTACTGTGAAGAAACTGAATTGGAAGAGGAGACATATAGTGATAATGGACAGTTGATGGACTAAGGCATTCTTTGCTCAAATACAAGGAACAAGGGAGGACTGAGATGTTGACCTAATGGAAGGACAGAAGATACCATTTCAGGAGGTGCAGGAAGACCATACAGATGTGTAACTGAAGACCACAATGCATAGAAAAGTCTAGATGATACTTCATTCTAGTTCTGCATCTCATTCTTGAAAATTTGTGAGTATGCTTTCATGGAATACACTTATTATTATTCTCTAAGCTGTTATTTCATAGTCAGATGACTTCTTGTTGAAACCCACATTTGGTCCTGTCCGCAGAGGACAACTTCTTTCCTGCACTGAAGTACAAGGCCTCCAAAAGGTAATGCAACTATGGAAGACAGCAGTGCTATAAAACACCTGAATGAGGATGGTAACTTATCATTCTCTCTGGTGATGAGGGCAGTGCAGCAATAATTATGAATAAGGTCATCTATATTAGTAATATTACCAAGATATTAGATCCACTGTGATACAGGAAGAGAAGGACTTTACTGACAAACTTCGTAGAACTGTCACAGGGTTAATAAGAAACTCCTCAATTGAACAGAGCACTCAGAAAGGTCTGCTAAATTTAGTTGCAGTGTCATTGAGACTTCATGGGGACCACATGTTGCCAAGGTTGTTTTGGCTATGCTGCAGAAGTTTTGGCGGGAAGCCCTAACACATCCTGGTCCACATCTTGCTGAGATTGTTTCAAGTACACAACCAAAAGTTTCTCTGGGAAACCCTTACAAATTGTCCATACAGTCCCAATCTCTCCCCCTGTATTTTCATACCTTTGGAGCTCTGAAGGAAGACATTCACAGCTGTTGATTTGCTTCAGACGAAGAGATGCATGCCTGGGTACAATCACAGTTCCTTAGGCAACCATGAACATTTTCCCATGATGATGTTGCCCATCTTGTCTCAGAGTGAGATAAATGTGTTAACAGTTACGGTGATTATTTTTGAAATAAATAAACAGTTAACTTACTTTTTTCCTTTCAGCCTATTCTCATTTGGCTGCTCCTTATAAAATGAGATATCATCTCCAGAGATGCTAAGAAAAACTAACTTGCAGATACTTTAACATAGGAGCAAACTATCATGTGGAATTATAAACTGGAAATGTCACACTGATTAAAATATTCTGAGCTATTATATCATGGTCAGATTTTTTTCAGTTTTCTTTTGCTCCCACATATATTTTCTACACCAGGGTCTAAACACCATCATCAGTAAATCCCAGCTACTAACATTTAAAACAACTGTTTCTCATGAGGCTGAAATATACAATATTTGTGGTATTACCTCAGCAGAAATAGATAACATTAAATTTCTTGGTGTCAATCTAAACAAAAAATCTTTGTTGGGTAAACCATGTTACTTCTGTATGTGAGAAAATCAGCAGTAGCTTGTATCTGGTAAATCAACTGGCAAAAATATTTCCAACTGAAGCACTACAAATTGTTTACCGTGGAACTGTTATCAATTTCTCCATTACGGTATTCAACTGTAGGTTTGCACAGAAGTATTATAGGAAAGAGCTATTAGGTTTATGCATGAAACCTAACATAAATATTTAACAGTATATTCCTTGTGTTTGTATAAACTTAGTGATGCACGTAATTATGATACTAGTAGCAAGGATAACTACTTCAGGCAGAGGGAAAAATTAAAAATAACTGACAATAGTCCTGATATTAACTGACAGATGTGGTTCAACATGCTGCCACATGCATGACAACTTGTGAACCAAAGCTCTGCTACAGGGAGTTAAAAGCCTTCTTAGTAAATAAATGTTTATATTCACTCAGTGAATTGTAATCTACTTGTTCTCTGTTGTAACATGTAATATAATTAGAATATTAAGCTGAATGTATGCGCCACTACTGTATGTAAGTGTCATCTATATTAAGCTACTCAACCTATGTATGACATTAGAAAAAGTCATAAGCTTGATGGCCCACATGCAAAAAATGCAAATAAATAAATAAACAACAGCAAGAGGACACCAAGTTTTTATAACTCTTGCACTGGGAGCAGAGAGGTATATTTGGATTTATTGATTTGTTCACTTCTTATCTGAACTCAATGTCTTGACTTGTTTCCTGACACCATTTTTATGACCCTTACTAAGTCCTTTTTGTGGTTCAATGCTGCTGGAGGTCAGTGAAGTTTCACACTTAGTAGGGTACTCTCCCACTGAAGAAATGGCATAAAGGTAAATTTCATAAGGCTCACATTGCTAAGCCATCATTATTAGCTATCTACTAGTATTAAATGGTGCAGTGAGGGTAAGTTTTATCAAAACAACTTGGGAACAAGAACATTATTGTTGTCCTCCTTCTTAGTTGTATGTCCTTTTTTCATAATACATCTGAAGTTACTATTCGTTTTTGCCAAAGATGATGTGATCAATTTAAAATTGTTCCTGATATTGTCAATCACTGTCTCAAGTTGAGTACACTACCTCATATTAATTTGCATTACAGACTAAGATACGTATATGTTGACAAAGGGTGTGTATAGATTGGATTATCTAAAAATAATACATACTATAAAATAGTGTAGGTGTTGAAAAAATAGTTACTGCAACCAAATGAGTAATTCAGACCTCAGATTAATGCCTATAACCTGTAAAGGTATATTTTGAGATAAAAAAACAACAACATGAAAACATGTAAAAAAAGAATGAAAGATTATCTCATTGTTTTTCAGGATGTTTTATAAATGCAATAAATATTTACAACAATTTATTTTTACATATAAATTATATTCCCTAAAGGCTCAATAACAGCCACCATGATCTTCAACATTACATTTGAACTACTCTTATAATCATTGTGACACTAATCTGCAGATAATAGAAATCATTGAATAAGTTTTCATTCTTTGTCATGATGAACCATTATACAAATTTCATAATCAACATTTTTTCTTGCCTGTCTTGTTTTTCCCTTTCCATTGTTTCAGCAGAAACATGAATGTGGTTGTAGCCTAAGATCTGTTTATTCATCAGATAATTTGATACTCCATATGTGTCATGCATAAATTATTGATTTCAATTCGATTCAAGTATTTCTTCTGCTGAGCCATTTGTTTCTGTCAGCTGTTGTGAAGGGATTACATCAGTCTTCTTCTCATAGTAAAAGTCTTCTGCAATCTGAAAAAAAATGAAGAATACTGTTTCATATTTTATAAAACTTTTATGATGTGTGGTAGATCATGGAATAAATAAAATGGATATCAACAAAATAGCATTTAATGAAATATGGTAGCCCATATCTAATAAAAGTAGCTTTTTGTGACATTATGCTGCATTAAATAAACAATTTCCAAAGATCCAGTGTCTCATTAACTACAGCAAATCATAAGATTTTTTGTGGCATCATATTATATTATCGTAGAATGGAGCAATCTGAGTTTCAGATATTCTTGTGGCAAAATTCTGGGAACAATTTCTGTTGCGTATGACCACAATTTGCCATTATAGTCAGAATATCTTTTTCCTTTGGAAACATTGTCCATAGAACACACCAGATACAAAAATGTGTTGGAGAAAATTGTTGTACACGTGAATCCATAGTGTGTGTACTAAACCAGTCAAATCTTAGATGAATTAATTA
This sequence comes from Schistocerca piceifrons, assembly GCF_021461385.2. Taxonomy (NCBI): domain Eukaryota; kingdom Metazoa; phylum Arthropoda; class Insecta; order Orthoptera; family Acrididae; genus Schistocerca; species Schistocerca piceifrons. The sequence continues at coordinate 292,152,448 of NC_060141.1, forward strand.
GAAAGTCTTAATTTTCTCATGAGTCTGCTACCTACTTTACATTATTTGCAAGGGAAGTATAGAGTAAATATAAAAAATGTTGGAGATTAATATTACTTTGACACCAAGGTCCTTAGAGTACAAACAAAAGATAACACCAAGAAAACTTTAATGTTCATTAGCATTTTAAATATTCAAAGTGTTATAAAACTGGGATTAGCTAAAAGTTTTAAATTTACATTTAGCTGCATATTTTGTGTCTGATATTCATAATACAATGTGTTTATTGTCACACATTTCCACATTTTATTACGTTTATTCTGCAGCATTTAATACTGATATACAATTATTTTTTCAAATATACTTGTTGATCAGATATATCCAAATTAGGATTTTTTCTGATGATGAAACTGTGGTGTATCTGGAGCAAACAGAATTTGGTTCTCTCCAAGTTTTTCCACGGAAGATAAAAGTATTCATGGGATACAGAAGAATCATTGAGGAGGAGAATACATTATGTGATCTTCAAGAACAGTTATAAAACTTGAAATTCAAACTACCATATTTAAAAACAGATTAAAACAATCATGCTGAATGAACTAACAAGGAAAGAATAGGATTAGGGTAACTTCATCTCAAATGTTTTGTTAGTAACCTGAGTTACAGAAAACCAAATTTCATTTAAGTATCTGTTGCAAATGTATACAGAGGGTTCCTACTGCCATGTTGCCATTGTGGGAGGAGAGTGAGTCTATGGAGCATGTAAAAATAAACTCATACTAACAAATTATGTTGCCTTAATATATTCAGTTCTAATCACAGGATAGTTTTCAAAAGACTGTATAAAGATTTCAACGTGAAGACCTGACAGTAATAGACATTGGATTTGAAAGTAGTAAAAATAATTACTGGATGCACAAATGTGGGTCACTGTGCTATGATCAGCCATGAAAGTAGAAATTATCATGATATACTATTTGTGGTGTATAGCAATGGAAGCAGTGAATATGATTTAGGGAAGTTAGTTGAAAGAGGTGATAGGGGGGGAGGCTTGCAGTCAGATGAACACAAATACCTGTAGTCATTAGGATCAGAGAGATAATTTTTTTTAGCTTAAAATCAAAATTCACACCCAAAGTACCAAACCAAAGAGCTAGAAGATTACTTCTGTTAAATTAATTTGCTTGCTTCAAATATAGAGCACAACCGAATAAAGTAAATAATTTCTAATTGAATTTTAAAGCTTCTAACAAACTTGTGGAATATGAAATTTTGAAAACTGTTTAATAAAAGAGAAAAAAATCTGAATGTAATTGGGTACATGCTGATACAGTACTCAGATTAATCTAATATGGGTTAGAAAGAAGTTATCACATTTGTAAGAAACTGAATATGCATTCAAAATATGGAGTATTCAGCCAAAGTGTTAACCTTGTGAGAAATGGGGTAGTGGCAGTGAGATAGTAGAATAGTGAAATAGCACAGAGATACAATTTCCACGCTATTTATTGGTAAGCACAATATAAGTAACTTATGTAAACATTATGAGCATATACAGCATACTAACTCTCACTGTGTCATGGGGCAGCAATCCTCCTTTTACTGAGTCAGAGAATTCATGCTACCACAACCATATATTTCCTGAAGTGTTTTCAGCCAAATGAATTGTGAAAAAGTCCTCACTAAATGATGTATAGTCTATCTTCATAGCTATATTAATTACAGAGATGACAGTATCAACTTTGCTTTTTCAAATGCAAATACAGTACTTGAGGACCATCTTTACAAAAGTCCACTTGTACAAAAAAAAAAAAAAAAATTCAGGAAACATATTTTAGTGAATTACTTTATCAGTATATGTTGATGATGGCTTACAAAATTAAGTTTCACAAATAAATCCTAGATACACAAAACGGGAAAACATTTCTTTAGCTTCCAGCTGTGAATAAAAAACATGTTAAAATCATGACTTTTTTCCCTAACTGAACTTCTATAGATTAATTATTTAGTAGCAGTAATGTTCTAGTTTATGTTAGCTTACTTTTTATTTATTTATTTATTTATTGGCATGTGACGAGGGCCTCCCATCGGGTAGACCGCTCATCTGGTGCAAGTCTGTCAATTTGCCGCCACTTCAGCGACTTGCGTGTCGATGGGGATGAAATGATGATGATTAGGACAACACAACACCCAGTCCCTGAGAGGAGAAAATCTCTGAGCCAGCTGGGAATTGAACGCGGGCCCTTATGATGGACAGTCTATCGCGCTGACCATTCAGCTACCGGGGGCAGACTGTTAACCTACTGAACAAATAGTATTTTAATATATTATTTTATTAAGATATTGTACTTCATTGTTTTCATTGTGATGTTCATCACAACACTCTAGGGTCTTCCAGTAAAACTTTCGACCTTCTCCTGGTGATATATCAAAAAAAGATCTTTAGTTTTCTTACATCACCAGCTTTCTTGATATACACATGGTTTCTTTGTTTTATTAAAGCTCACTGATCCATGTCCTTGAGACAATCTATGTTAGTTTTCTTCACCTCACCAATGATTGAGGAGGAAAAGTATGTTGTTTCAACTTTGCAGATGGCATCATCTTTCTTTGTTTCTTTTATAAATTATAACTCTGCGGCCAAACGTTTTGAATAATGCATCTCTTTTATTAATCTATTAGCAGTGGTCTTGAAAGCAAAGACATATCACTCCTTGATCAGAACTGTACATTACCAAGGTGGCTCAGAACATCATGATAGTGTAATGATAAGGTTATGGTTTCAGGTCTTTTCAACTCCTTTTTAATGATATCAAATATCCTATCAGAGGAGATGAAGTGGGTGAGGTAAATATAGGAATGACTGGGGAAATGCCTGCCGACTATATAATAACTCCCAACTGCTTTGACAAGCCTTACAATATAATAATTGGAGGAAGGGAGCAGTGGGAAAAAAGCAGTTCAATACCATACAGGAGAGATCATTTGGTTCACTGATGGGTCGAAAATAGACCAAGGTATTGGGGCAGGGGTGTACAGGGTTCAGCGAAGACTGGGGGGCACCATCTCTCTAGGAAAACTGGCCTCTATCTTCCAAGCTGAAATTACTGCAATCAGGGCATATGTGAAGGAGAATATGCACAGATGCTACAAGGACCGTAGCATCTACATCTATTTAGACAGCCAGGCAGCTCTGAAATCATTGGCAGCTCCTGCAACAAGATCTAAGATTGTTGCAGAATGCTACAGGGCTCTGGTGGAGCTAGGGGGAAGCAATAGTGTAAACCTAGTGTGGGTCCCTGGCCACTCAGGGATCTGTGGCAATGAACAAGCCAACAGATTGGATAAGATGGGGGCAACAACTCCATTCATTGGACCAGAATCTGTCCTGACAATCACCAAGGCTATGATTAAATTAGAACAATGGAACTGGCTTAGGAAACAGTATGTAGGATATTGGACCAAGGTCCATAGACAAAAACATGGTAAGGTAATGATGCCCAATGATGATGATGAAGTCCCATACTCCTTGACAGAGCTTAGGGGACGAAGCGGGAGACCCGGACCGCTGTACTAAGCAAGGTCCTAGTGGAGATGGTTTGCCATTGCCTTCCTCTGACCATAATGAGGTTGAATGATGATTATGAAGACGACGCAACAACACCTAGTCATCTCAGGGCAGGTGAAAGCCCCTGACCCCGCAGGGAATCGAACCTGGGACCCCATGCTTGGGAAGCTAGAATGCTACCGCGACACCACGAGCTGTGGACTATGAAAACCATGTTTTAAAACAAGCTCTGTAATCCTGGGATTGAAGAGGAAAGAAATCAAACTCATGAATGGACTGATGACCGGCCATGCGAATTTCAAAAAACACCTACACACAATGGGTATAACAGAAGAGGACCCTAAATGTAGGATCTGTGATGAGGGTAAAGAAACTGAATGGTATTGGAGAGTAAAAGATAAAGAATCTTCAGGGCAACTAGACCAGAAGAAATTGTGTCTAACAAAAAACTGGTGGAGGGGCTCCTTGCACTGTTGAAGGGCACCGGTTGGCTGTACTAGATAGACAGGGAGCGATACCGCACTAAACTTAGTTATGGTGTGTGCAGTGGCAGTTTAGACCTAAGCTGTTTTAGCTTCCCTGTTAAAATCAAATCAACTCAGGGAGCATGTAGCTTAGATATCAGATTTGGAAAATTTCACAGTTTTGGGTGCATGGTTACATAGGCAGGTAGTAAGTTTTTACAAAATCCTTTTTTTGCAATGGATTAGACTCATTTAGAAGTAAGCAAATACATATATAATTAATTTTTTCCAATATTGTTGTTGTTTTGTGAAAAGGGTCCTCAATTTCTACAGCTCTTATCAAAGTATTAGGAGAGACTAATTCATTGGCATTTAGTAGTTTTGGAAAAATTGTAATATTTATGACACAGGAATTATCTGATTTTAACATGAAACTAATGGTTGTCTTATGCAAAATTTCAGGTCATTGTATGGAACTGTTCTATCAGGCTCACTAGATGCTAAAGCTTGACAAGCTAAGAGAGTCTAAGTACAAAAGCAAAATAGTGGAGAAAAGGTTACTTTAAAACTGATATTAATCTCACTAGGCTATATGTGGTTGGGCTGAAACACCAACTGAAAATGAAATGACATGGTATCTAAGGACAGTTCACCAGTTAACTACAGTAACAGTTCTACCCTTTTTCAAGGAAGCTCCACATCAAAAATTGAATAAACTTGTAAAACAGGAAACTGAGGTTTAAAACTGTTAAATAATAACTTTGCAGAATGAGTTTAGTACCAAGATACACACATTGTAAAATTTCATCAGAAACACTAACAAAAAGGAAATCACAAACAAAACTGATCATTAACACTTCCTCAAAATTCCATTTATTTCATCAAGTGCTGGAAACATCTGCTGTCTGCAGTGTGGTACATTTGCAGTTGCGGGTGCAGGGGTTTCTGGACAGGCTAAAGAGATTCGTTTGACATCACTGCATATGTTGCAACAATGACATGTTTTAAATACTCTTGACTTCATTCCTTCATTCATTCTTTATTGACCCACTGAATCATTTCATGTACAGAGAGCTCTACATGATATGGGACAAGTCATTGTAGTAGTTAAACATTTAAAAATACATAACACCAAATTAAATACACCTAGACTTACACAATTGTATGATAGTTAAAGATTACAAGATATAGCTTTATTATACTCACAAGTTGTTTAAAATTAAGGTGAACTAGGTCTAATTAAAATTAAAATTTGAAGATACATTTAAAATCAAATTAAGTACAGATAAACATTACATAATTTAAACAATAGTTAAGATTTACTAGATAAATATAATGAGTACATACAAGTAGATCAATTTTTAATAGTGTATTAGGCCTTATTGAAATTTACATTTTGAAGATAAATTATGGTACAGAAAGATAAGTGCACAAATATATTACACAGAAAAATCACATTCAAAATAGTCATGTAAGTTATAAAAAGAGTATTTTAATAATGTTGATTTAAGCCGTATTTTAAAATGTGCTGGGTTATTGATGTTTCTCATGTTTGATGGTAGATGATTATAAGTTTTAATCCCCATGTGTTTAACACTATCATCATATAATTTGGTGGAATGGGGAAACTGTGTCACCAAGTATTTTGCTCTAGTATTACGCTGGTGATAGTCCAGATTCTGCTTCAGGCTGCCAATATTTAGCATCGTAAAACTTAGTATCTCCAATATGTACTTGCATGGAAGCGGAAGAATACCTAGTTTTTGGAATAGTTGCTTACATGAGCCGCTCTGCTTTTTAAATAACATTATCCTGATAGTTTCCTTTAGGTGATTGAATATTTTATTGGATTCAGAACTGTGGTGCCAGAATTTGAGGCCGTATGTTAGGTTTGAGTGAGAAAGAGCGTGGTATGCTGACATTAGGATTTTTATATGTGTCACTTCCCTGACTGACAGAAGCACAAAACATACTTTACTTAGCTTGGTAGCTAATCTGTCAGTGTGCCCTTTCCAGCTTAGAGTGTCAGAGATAGATATTCCAAGGAATTTAGTAACATTTTCCAGTTCAATAATATTTCCAACTATTTGTATAGTTGGGACAGTGGGATTTACATTCTGGACTGTGTGAAATGTTAGGCCTACAGTCTTTTTTGCATTAAGAAGTAGCCTACTAGCTGCAAGCCATGGATGCAGTAGAGCTGTACATTCGTTGACTGCAGCTTCAATGCGATTATCTGAGTGAGATATCAGAATATTGGTGTTGTCAGCAAAAATGAAGGTATTGCAAGTCGGTAGGTGAAGAGGAAGATCATTAGTGAACAGGAGAAATAGAATAGGGCCTAAAATTGATCCTTGAGGGACACCATGTTTTACAGTTTGCATATCAGAACATGAAACCGTGGATTTTCCTGAGTTCACCCCAGTGACATCAAATCACACAAATGTGCAGGCCAAATTCTTTCATGTCTTCCGGCTGGTTAATCTACTGCTGAAATTATGCATGATACGGATGGAAGCTGTTGAGCTGTTTGCCTGCAAAATGTGTTCAACACTTTAGAGACTCTCACAATTTCTCTGCTACACTCATTTCAGGCATGCTACATAATTTCTGTGTAGTGTTCCAGCGCCCTTTCAACAATAATTGTTTTGTACATTTGCTGACTTGTCATTCTTGTTGGACACTGTCTGTCAGGATATATTTGTGTGCACAGCTCAGCTGTTCTCTTTATGTTCCTTCTACAATCTCTGCAAAGAAGTACCATATCTTATTTCTATTGGTTTGTAAAAGATATTTATTTTTTCAGACTAACAGCACTTGAGGCACATGTATGACAGAGAGGAAATGAAAACTACATGCCCTCTGTGCTCTTTTTATATTCTTATTGCAGCAGTGAAATATTGTTTTTTCACCTTATTTGAAATGTGTTGAAATGTGTTTCCTTATAGTAGTTCGCGTTGATAGCATTGTTTATCACAGCTTGACATTTTTTTGAGGAGATGGATCCTGTGGGTTGTGTTACATTTACTGTCACTGGCAAATGCTATGAGAATCTTTTTCATACCAACATTGTTCCAACACTTCAACAGCATGGTTGTGTGGGTAGGATAAATTTTATGCAAGATGACACTCCTCTTCCCATTGCACAGCCAGTGAAGCAGCTACTGCAGAGGCATTTCAGAAATGTTAGAATTATAAGCCATCACTTCCTTACAGCCTGGCTACCCAGATCATTTGATGTTAATCTGTGTCACTTCGGGTTGTTTGATTATCTGAAAGATGCTGTGTTCAGTGTTCCAATTACAAACATATCCAAATTGAAGGCACACATTGTGCAACGCATTCTGAATGTGATGACTGAAATACTATGATCTGTTGTGGAACATGCTATTTCTCAAGTTCAACTTTTGCCAGCAGTTATGAGACTGTATTTGGAACAGGGATACACACCATATGTTGACAACTGGCATTCCAGCCCGGGCCAGTTTCTCTGGCTTCACAACTCCAGACCAACCACATGTGCCAGTGTTCTTAGGAATAGATGAAATATGCCAAAACTACAGAAGAAGTTGAAAATTGACTCAAGGAAAACTGAGTTTATGTCAAGTGAGAAATGATTGCTATCAAGTGTTACAATAAAAGAAAGTGTGAATGTTGAGCACATGTAGACCAATACAATTTGTTGCAGAAAAGGGTGGACAGCATGTTAAACATGCCTTGCACCAGACTCAAAACAATTAAAAATCAACTTCTTTGCTTCTTTTTATGCATCTTATTGCCTCAGGACAATTAAAAACTGGTTTCAGTGTTGCTTTTATGTGATTTTTGGCCTCACGGAAATTAAAAACCAATTTTTCACACATGATGTGGTACGACCTTGTTGAAATGGATGGTTCACTTAGCTAACAGTGCCATAACTGTTGAATGCCAAACTTGTGTGGTCATGCACATTGCACAGTACAATTGGTTTAATTTGCAAATCACACCATAGTTGTTGTACTGTGATTCATTTGTCGTTTGTAGCTGAAGCCATTTATGTTATGGTGATTTAGAGGGAAAATTTTTGTTAAATTCTTTTTTGTTTCCATAAAGTTTCCCCCTTCTTTGAAAATATTCTGTTCAAGTTTGACACCATTGCAAGTAGCAGCTCTTTCTTTACCAGATAATTAATCTCTGGATACATGCCTGTCTATCACTAGAAAAATTGTTGAAATTCTCATAAAATTTCTTTTCCCATATTAAAGAAATCCAACATTCAAATTTGAAATGCGTTAGAACTTCAATACATCATCAGTTTTTTACAGATATAAGATAATTTATGAGTTTGTTGTTTAATTCCTTATTTCAGATGTCTGTGATGCAAACAGATCATGAAATGTGCTACCTCCAAAATCCACGTTTTCCAGTGGGGCAGACCTTCTCAGGTATTATTTTCAAGCTAAACTCTTTTCTAAATTATTGTAGGGTTAATAGCTATAAGGAAAGTTGTGGGGTTTAATACACATGGAAGACACACAACCAGTCTCTCTGGGTCTCTCAGCTACAGCAGCCACTCATTCAGCATTCAGCCTCAGAACTTTGAAATGTCTCATTTTCACACACTTCAATTTGAACGGCATCCTGTCCAATGTAGTCCTTAAGGGAATGGTACAATTTTCTGTGTTGTGCATCAGTCACTGCACTTTCAATCCACATGCTGCTGTAGTAGTCATAATACTATACTAGTGGCACAGTCTGCAGTTGATAGCAATGTAACTGCTTCTATGGTAAGGCAGGCTTCTTTGTATCATACAGATATATAAGAGTTCAACAGTCTTACACTGATTAATTTATATTGCATATTTATTACATTGGGTAATGTAGTATTATTACAAAATCCAGTATCAGATAAACCATAAACATATTAATATGTTACTTGCGATGGAACTGAAGTTTCCAGTGGTTTAAAAGTTAAATAACATTTAAAAAAATGCATTTACATAAACTTTTGGTGAAGCACCCTAAAATATATTTCAGAAATTAAAACTAAAATGAAACTATCTCTCAGAAGACTCTGACTCTGAAGTTCCAATTTCATACAATGAAAAACTTATCACTTTAAGTAAGCCAATGATACAAGAGATTAATGCTTTGGTACCAAATAGACATGACAACTCTGCTTTTATTCTGTACAAAAGTGAGTCCAAAAGTAATTCTGATCAAAGCACAGTACAATGGCCATTTGCAAAGTGATGTGTTTAATAGTGACACTATAACAGTACTGGTAACGCTTTGTCTAACAAGAAACACCTGCTGGGAAGTTTTTGTTTTGGTGAACTATACCTAAACATTATGGAAACTGAAACGGAAAGCATCTTTCAAAAGGATAAAGAATAGAAACCTAACTACTCTTACGTGTGGAACTCCCTATATTTATGATCAATATGTCCAGCCTGTGGCTCAATTGCCATGTATGGTCCTTGTCAGTGTGTCATTTGCCACCCCTTATCCCCTCTGGTTAATATCACACTTTGTAAACAAAATTGAAATCCAGAACTGCATTCAACCAAAAAGCATGCAAAATGAAGAAAAACACATCATTCCTGGAGTCTACTACAACATCCTAGTACTGTATAGCTCTTTGAAGTGTCTTTTGAGTTGAATGGGTAAGCAGCTACCAATAAATCTTCAGGTCCATAATGCTGCTGATACTACCATTGAAGAGAAAAGAAAAATAGTATTCAGTCATTTCATCAATAACTTTTCTTTTCAGTTACTCTTTGGGATGAATCAAGTATAACTGAAAATTTCCAAAATTTTCAGAACTGAAATGGGGGAGTAATTTTGTAAGAAGGGATGAAACTTTCTGGTATCACTTGGAAATGAACAACAAAAATGTGAAATACTGTTGTCCTAGAATGAAATAATTAATATTTGTGGTAACATTGGAGGCTTCATACTGGTTGCTGGTATTACTACTGGCTGAAGAAACAACAAAATTTGCAAGTATGGAGCAATCATTTCTGGAAGTATGAGTTCCTGAACATATTAATTCAGAAACACATCCATCCAGCCCGCTTCCGGTTCCTTATATCCAGCCAATGCCAGGTGAGGACATGTATGGTGCATATCCACTTCCACAGAGAAACAACCTATTACTATGGTGGGGTTGCTAGTCCTGAAGGCATTTTAAAGCTGCTGCTAGCTCCAAGGCCGCCCTCCCATCCCCCCCATCCCCACCTCCCCTTTCTCCTCCCCTGGAGAGGAATCTATGCACTCCTTCTGTTTGCATGTAGTGTACATCTCATGGTTAAATGTAACAACATTTTTCAGAGCATTTGTGACTTGTGTAACTGAAGTGAGATGTGGGAACCAGTCCAGAATTCATCTCAGAAGATGTTGAAAGCTGTCTAAAAACCACACCAGACTGGCCTGGACACTGGCTCCCATTATGCATCAGTGAAGCTTATTCAATCTGGGGCCGCACTTGACTGTCTGTGCAGGTTAATTCAAAAACATGTATGAGCAAAACATTGTGGGATGTTTTGCCAATCTGAAATGTTATCTATCAAAATTATTAAATCTTTCCAAGTTTTTAACTGAATATGGTAACTTTAGTTGGGAAAGTGTATGATGGTTGCTCTATGATAGCAGGAAAAGGAGAAGGTGTGCAAGCAGAAACTAAACATAACTATCAAAAAGTAAAGTTTTTGCATTATTCCTTACATCACCTCAATCTAATTGTGCATGACCTACATGAGTTATCACCAAGAAATATTTTAAATGTAGTAGATAAGTGATAATCACAATTACATCTCATTGGGGATGTTCAATCAGAAGTGATTTATTACCAAATAATTTTAACTTGTGTGAAAGTCAATGGCTATTAAAGACATAAAAGAAATCAAATTTTTTTACATAACTTTATAAAAAATTATGAGCCAGTTAGAGAATTTCCCTCGGGATGGCAATAGCTTACCAAACCAGATGGCATACCCATTGTAATATGCTTGCACTTACTACAAAGCTAATATTTTTCTGTAGAGGTAAGTAAATACTCTTCAGCACTAGAACCAGTGTGTCAGGCTTTGCAGGCTCTGTTGGTTTGTCATTTATTTATTTATTTATTTATCAGTGACTATTTTGTCTCTAACTCATTCACATCTTCTAATTCCATCACTTTTGCTTTTGATGTAAAGATATTTACATTATATTCATGCCTACATTAAGAAGCAAGTATAGCCTACTTTATTGACTAATTTCTGTTGCAGCTTAAATTAACCAGTGTACTGTGGAGAGCAATTTTTTTTAGTGGTCTTGTGTACTCAAAATATGGCAGATGTTAGAGGGCACAATTGTGTAAGTCCTTGGAGTATTTCAGCTTGCATCGATCAGTTTGAAACTTTACATTAATTTCCATCATACATACTTTGTATTACTTTTACCTGTCCAGTAATACTTGAAGTAATTTGGTTGCTTTACCATAACACTTGTAATGTAAGTAAACAAAGGAAAATCCAGGATGGAATGTAACAATATTAGAGAAGGAAAGTTGCTATTCTCTATATAGTCATGACTGCTGAGTCATGACAGGCACAACAAAAACATTCACACAATTATAGCTTTGGGCCATTAAGGCCTTTATCAGCAACAGACACACACACACACACACACACACACACACACACACACACACACATACGCAAATGCAACTGGCACACACATCTGCAGTCTCAGACAACTGAAACCACACTGTGAGCAGCAGCACCAGTGCATGATGGGAGTGGCAACTGGGTAGTGGTAAGGAGGAGGCAGGGGCAAGGAGGGGGAGGGATAGTATTGTGGGGGTAGCAGACAGTGAAGTGCTGCATTTTAGACTGAGGGCATGAGAGAAGGTGGGGAGGGGGGGGGGGGGGTTAGGTAGTAGAAAGGAGGGAAATAAAAAGATATTAAAAGACTGGGTGTGGTGGTGAAATGACGGCTGTGTAGTGCTGGAATGCGAACAGGGAGGGAGCTGGATGGGTGAGGACAGTGACCAAAAAAGGTTAAGACCAGGAGGGTTATGGGAACGTAGGATGTTTTGCAGGGAAAGTTCCCACCTGTTCAACTCAGAAAAGCTGGTGTTGGTGGGAAGGATCCATATGGCACAGGCTGTGAAGCAGTCATTGAGATGAGGGATATCATGTTTGGTAGCATGTTCAGCAACAGGGTGGTCCACTCATTTTTTGTGCACAGTTTGTTGGTGGCCATTTTTGTCATACCTACATACAATGCTTAGCTTGTAAATCACATGACTGGTTTCACTGGTAACCCTGCCTTTGATGAGATAGGTGATGTTAGTGACCAGACTGGAGTAGGTGATGGTAGGAGGATGTATGGGACAGGTCTTGCATCTGGGTCTATTACAGGGTTATGAGCCATGAGGTAAGAGATTGGGAGCAGGGGTTGTGTAAGGATGGACAAGTATACTGTGTAGGTTGGGTGGATGGCATAATACCACTTTAGGAGGGGTGGGAAGGATAGGGGGCAGGACACTTCTCATTTCAGGAGATGATGAAAGCTAATCAAAATCCTGGTGGAGAATGTAATTCAGCTGCTGCAGTCCTGGATGGTACTGAGTTATGAGGGAAACGCTCCTCTGTGGCTGGACTGTGGGACTTTGGGAGGTGGTGGGAGACTAGAAAGATAAGGCATGGGAAATTTGTTTTTGTACAAGGAATAGGATCACTGTGGTGAGGTTTGTAGGTGGAAGTATCTGACAGCTGACACAGTCCTTCCACCAGGTAACCCTTGCGTTTAAAAACAACGGAGGTTTAACCTTTTTGTGCAGGTAGGATTATAAGTTTGGGATCAGTTTTCAGATGGTGGACTGCAGTTCCTTCTGCAGATGTGAGGGTAGTTTGCATGTTGAGGGATTTGTGGAATGATAGTGAGGCAAGGTTTGAGGTTAAGAAATTCTGGAAAGTTAAAAGGCAGTGGTTTGGAGGCAGTGGGGGTGTATCACAGTTGAACAGAGGAGCGAACTGAGTTAGGCAGGGTTCAGTATTGGTCTTTGGTTGAGCCTGATTGGTCAGGTTGGTGGGAAAAAGTGTTTCCACCCACTGTAGGGACTGGGAGAAAGAGAGGAGGTGTTTAACAAGTCCTGAATGACTGAATTTGGGAGAGGGGCAAAAGACGAGACCTTTGAAAATGATTGATATTTCTGTGGGACTAAGGCTTCTGGGGGAAAGGTTCATGGCTGTGTTGCGGGTCTGTTTAGGTTCTGGGTTCTGTATGGTGGTGAGAGGGAGTTTTGGAGAGTGGGGAAGAGTAATAGGTCGGCAACGCAGGGTTTGTCAGCTATGAGGGGACATGGTTGAGGTTTGGAGGTTGTCATAGAGGTGGTGGACAGTGGTATTCTGAGGTGAAGCTAAGCTAAGCTGCTACCATTGTGCTGCATTCTACGTAGGCATGACAAGCAACAAGCTGTCTGTCCAGATGGACGGCCACCAACAAACTGTGGCCAAAAAACAAGAGGACCACCCTGCTGCTGAACACGCTGCCAAACATGATATCCCTCATCTCAATGACTGCTTCACAGCCTGTGCCATATGGATCCTTCCCGCCAACACCAGCTTTTCTGAATTGTGCAGGTGGGAACTTTCCCTGCAGTACATCCTATGTTCCCATAAGGCTCCTGGCCTCAACCTTTGTTAGTTACTGTCCTCACCCATCCAGCCTCCTTCCTGTTCCCATTCCAGCACTACACAGCCGTCATTCACCATCACCCTCAGTCTTTTAATTTATTTTAATTTCTCTTCTTTTTGCTACTTCTCCCCCACCCCCCTCCCCCTCCCCACCTTCTCTCCTGCCCTCCATCTAAACTACAGCACTTCACTGTTCTCCATCCCCACCATACTATCCCTTCCCCTCCCCATCCCAGCCTCCTCCTTACCTGCACCCAGTTGCCACACCCACCATGCACTGGTGCTGTTGCTCATAGTGTGGTTTCAATTGTCTGACACTGCCGATGTGTGTGCAAGTTGTGTTTGTATGAGTGTGTATGGGTATGTGTGTCAATTGCTAACTAAGGCCTTAATGGTCAAAAGCTATAATTGTGTGAATCTTTCTGTTGTGCCTATCACGTCTCAGCATCTCTGCTATATAGTGAGTAGCAACTTTCCTTCTTTAATATTATTGTAATGTAAGTAAATATTCATTGATTTTGTATTGAGTTTGTTTTGTTGAAAACACAATCTATGTATGATCTCCTGTTTCAAGTGTAATTTATAACTGCTTCTTTTAATATGGTAATTCTTCCCTGTATTATCTTAGCGTATATTTTATATGTTATGCATTGCAACATTATACTCCTCTTACTTGCACTTTAAATTTCAATTCCATTCTTATATATATTATATTCCATTTCTCTGCCACATGTCCATATTTCCAACAATAGTTTAAATGATTTAAAAAGCTATCTTTCACTTTTATGCATATTAAACAATTTGTATGTAATACATAATTCACAGTGGCTTTCTACATCTTGGTGTTGGTAAAGCTGCTTGAAATACTCCATTGCTATTGAATCTACAGTACCTGTTAATAACAGTGGCAACAAATTTGTGTCTGGTTTGAAAAACACACATGTGGGTGCTCCACACTACTACTTTTGTGTTACATGATGATCTACTCCAACACGTTCAGTCAGATATGATACTTCATGCAAAATACTCAAGAGTGAGAGTTTTCTGTAAAACTGATAAAGACTTAATCCGCTGTATTGAGCAAACACTTGTGGAAGTAGAGGCGCAGCTCAAAAATAATAATTTGAAATTAAATTTAGCAGAAACAGAAATTGCACATTTCATCACAAAACAATCATGAAAATGTATAAGTGAAATAATCCATACAGATAAAAAGTTGCACACTGCAAACTGTATAAAATTTCTGAGTGTATTAGTAAATAAAAATATGCTGTGGATGTGCCTTGTAGTCAGCATACTGAGTTGACTGTATGGTCTTGTGTGTGTCATGTACATCTTACATAGTATGAGATCCTATTTTCATAAAGAGAAACCTACAACTTTTTGATGCAACTACTTCTTCCATCAATATGAGGACTAGACAAAAGGAAAGTTACACCTTTCTTCCCACAGAATTGGAGGATCTGGAAAGGTTGTGATTTGCTTCATAAGGAAAATTCTGATGGAGCAACATCTATTTTGACAGATATTACAGCTCTATAAATCTAGTGTACACCTATTGAAGCTACGAGTTCAGGGTTAGGGAAAACCCAGAGTAGTAGAACAGCAAACTGTAAATGTCAATGTGAAAACGTGCTGAAGAAAGAAGTAAGTGGGTATTCTGACTGTTGGCTAAGTGGATGTTTCCTCCACTTTGTATAAGGACAACAACATCGTCTGTTTCCTATCTACTTTTGTCAATGAGCTTCCGAAATCTAAAGTGAAAATGTTAATGGAAAGAAGAGAGAACAGAGAGTGGTATCAAAAGGTTTGACATAAAGAAGAGAGAACACAGAATGGTACCATGTTCTGTTGTTGTTTCTATTTACAGTTCACATAGAGGAAATGTAGATTTATTAGACAGCAACATTAGAATAAGTCACATACAGATTAGACCCAAAAAATGGCATTCATATTCATTTCTCCATCTGACTGATATAACTGTAATACGTTCATGGATTCTCTACAAAAGTCTACACACTGATAAAAGAACAGCAGACATGCCAACAAAAAAGATGAAGTTTAGAATTGAATTGGCTCAAATTCCTTGCCAGACAGGTCTTGAGCAAAAAAGTGAGGGAGATCCCATACAGATCAGTAGTTTTAAATATAAGGGATCATCATTATCTCCAGAGGATATAAGATTAGATCCCTTCAATCAGAGGTCAGCGTGGAATGAGGAGAGAACAAGACACAAACACCCTAAGTACAAAGGCTATATCTTTGTCATATATGAGAAGTGAAAAGCAAACTTATATTTAAAAAAGAAAAAATGCCTTTCTTGCATTCCGTAGTATCTGAAGACATGTGCCATTCACCTATTTTCAAAGGTACCAATAATTGTATCATAACTGTTGTTCATTTGGTGTTTGAAACTACACTCCTGGAAATGGAAAAAAGAACACATTGACACCGGTGTGTCAGACCCACCATACTTGCTCCGGACACTGCGAGAGGGCTGTACAAGCAATGATCACATGCACGGCACAGCGGACACTCCAGGAACCGCGGTGTTGGCCGTCGAATGGCGCTAGCTGCGCAGCATTTGTGCACCGCCGCCGTCAGTGTCAGCCAGTTTGCCGTGGCATACGGAGCTCCATCGCAGTCTTTAACACTGGTAGCATGCCGCAACAGCATGGACGTGAACCGTATGTGCAGTTGACGGACTTTGAGCGAGGGCGTATAGTGGGCATGCGGGAGGCCGGGTGGACGTACCGCCGAATTGCTCAACACGTGGGGCGTGAGGTCTCCACAGTACATCGATGTTGTCGCCAGTGGTCGGCGGAAGGTGCACGTGCCCGTCGACCTGGGACCGGACCGCAGCGACGCACGGATGCACGCCAGGACCGTAGGATCCTACGCAGTGCCGTAGGGGACCGCACCGCCACTTCGCAGCAAATTAGGGACACTGTTGCTCCTGGGGTATCGGCGAGGACCATTCGCAACCATCTCCATGAAGCTGGGCTACGGTCCCGCACACCGTTAGGCCGTCTTCCGCTCACGCCCCAACATCGTGCAGCCCGCCTCCAGTGGTGTCGCAACAGGCGTGAATGGAGGGACGAATGGAGACGTGTCGTCTTCAGCGATGAGAGTCGCTTCTGCCTTGGTGCCAATGATGGTCGTATGCATTTTTGGCGCCGTGCAGGTGAGCGCCACAATCAGGACTGCATACGACCGAGGCACACAGGGCCAACACCCGGCATCATGGTGTGGGGAGCGATCTCCTACACTGGCCGTACACCACTGGTGATCGTCGAGGGGACACTGAATAGTGCACGGTACATCCAAACTGTCATCGAACCCATCGTTCTACCATTCCTAGACCGGCAAGGGAACTTGCTGTTCCAACAGGACAATGCACGTCCGCATGTATCCCGTGCCACCCAACGTGCTCTAGAAGGTGTAAGTCAACTACCCTGGCCAGCAAGATCTCCAGATCTGTCCCCCATTGAGCATGTTTGGGACTGGATGAAGCGTCGTCTCACGCGGTCTGCACGTCCAGCACGAACGCTGGTCCAACTGAGGCGCCAGGTGGAAATGGCATGGCAAGCCGTTCCACAGGTCTACATCCAGCATCTCTACGATCGTCTCCATGGGAGAATAGCAGCCTGCATTGCTGCGAAAGGTGGATATACACTGTACTAGTGCCGACATTGTGCATGCTCTGTTGCCTGTGTTTATGTGCCTGTGGTTCTGCCAGTGTGATCATGTGATTTATCTGACCCCAGGAATGTGTCAATAAAGTTTCCCCTTCCTGGGACAATGAATTCACGGTGTTCTTATTTCAATTTCCAGGAGTGTATGTTTTATATGTAAAATTGTTTATTAATGATGTAAATTTCATACAGTTGTGCATAACTGCAAAGTGTCACATATGAGTGAACATGATAAGTTTCATACAGCTTTGCATAAATGCACAGTGTCAAAAAAAATTTTCCAGTATGTTTAAGAATGTACCATTTTTTCCAGCATTTTTCCTGACTTCCTTCAACAGTTTCAAATATAAAATTATTTAGCGTCCTAAAAACAGTGCAGAATAAATGTTTAATGAGCCCTTGAATAGCAGAGTGGAATGGGTCGTACAGACCTTTAGAGGTTCTTTGCTATGAAGCGACAAACAGAGAAAAAGCACAAAAACAATGTTTCAATTTTTTTTAATATGTGTACTTTTAATCCCTTCACAGTGTATCACAAGATCAGTTGGGGGGGGGGGGGGGGGGGGGGGGGGAGGGGGGGGGGGGGGGGAATAAAAAGTAAAAATAAAAAAAAACTGCTACACCAACTTTAGGACCAACATTGCACAGCAGCTGCTAGAGAGTCAACAGCTTTCTTAGTGCTCTGTTTATGGGCAACCATCATCAAGTATCACTCCTATGAGAAGTCAAAAATATGGGCTCATTTCATGAGACATATACCTCCAACTGATATGAAAAATGCCCCAAAAATGTGTGTTACACACTACGCAAGGGAGAAAAAAGTGGAAGTGTATCACAGTGTAGAAATTGTGGCATTGTTCTACTGTTTTGAGCTCTACTGCTCCCAACTATCATACTAGCACTTCTTCTTCTTCTTCTTCTTTTTCTTCTTCTGCATTCTTGTTTCCTTGTTTTGTCCCATTCAACTGTAGGGTTGGCACTGATTTGTGTGTACATGCAGGGCCATATTTAGGATGTGTGACACTCCTGTGCAGTAATTTATTTTATGACCCTCCCCCCCCCCCCCCCCCCCCACCCATTTTCCTAAACTTCTGCACTGCTATTCGTTTAATGACTACCAACAATAAAGCTGTGTAATCATTAACTTCAGTTCTAAACTTTACTAACATATTTAAATACCATATGATGCAAAGCACATGTGCAAGTTAAATATTCAAAAATAATAAAGTAACTACTACAGTTCACCAGCCCTTTTACTGAAAATCACAACACAAAAATCAAATTTTGACATAACATATCATAAAAATACGAATAAAATCATTACAGTTTAATACCCTATGCCAAAATTACTTCACTAAAATATGAAATTTAGTCAGTCCCAAATACAATACCATTTAACTGATCTTACTCGGAATATAGCAAACTTAGAGAAATTAATTCCTTCTCACTTTTGTAATTTGCAAATTCATTTATCACATCCTGAAAACCAAACTGACAGTCATGCATGATTCTGTGGCTAGTACTCTAAGATAGATCAGTCGTTCTTGATTTTCTGTTGTCTGTAGGTAGTTCTTAATCTGTTTTAAAGTAAAAGCTGAATAATTTGTTGCTGGTGTACATCTGTAAATCTTTAGTGCTGTGTACAAATTTAGACAGACATAACCATTCCTTTTGTTTTAAACAGCAGATAAATGGAAGATATGACAATTTCTCACCATGTTCTTTCTTCATAGACAACAGATAGCTTTTAAAATGCACACGTTCTTTACCAACATTGTTTTCTCTGTCAGAATTGTAGATGGCTTTAAGTTTCTCTGCAGCTTGAGATATTTGAATAACTTCTAGATCAGTGACATTTGAGAGAAAACCTTACTTTATACTCTCTGTAGACATAACTCTCTTCTGTTACTCATCTCGAAGAGGTTGTATAACATTAGAATATGGCGTGTGACGTGCACCATCTCCAAGATGGTGCACCCCAGGCAATGGACTGTGATAGCAAGATGGCAGAAAGTCTACACAAGTGGTGGCCGAACTAAATCATTGATCTCTCACGGCCACACACAGTGACAAAACAAGAAAAAGAAGAATGCTATCATCGAGAAAGGCACTTCTGAGAGCCAACAGACTAAAGATATTGGACCCATCGTCCATGTTCTGCAAATTAATGTAGAAGGCCTGACAAGGGATAAATGAGACTACATAAGCAAGCTGGCTAACAATCATAAAGTCAACATCATAGCACTCCAAGAAACTCATCAAGTGCAGGAGCGCATAACAGCATGCACCATTCCAGGCTACAGGATGGTCGCAGCACTACCATCGCACATTCATGGATCCACTCTGTATCTTGGTTACAACATTGCTGGGTACAAATAAGTGATAAGCCCAGAAATTAATGACATAGAAATAATTGCTATTGAACTTAATGGAATGACCATAGCAGCCATTTATAAGCCCCCACAAAGCAAAAGGCCAACACTAGCTTTACCTGTGCCGCTCAACTCCTGCATGTATGTGGGGGATTTTAATAGCCATCACACTCTCTGGGGGTATGGAAACGTTGATGAAAACAGAGAAACTCTGTCTGAGTGGATTGAAGCGCAAGACATGTACGTGATATATGATGCCAAGTACCCTGAGACATTCCAATCGGCCAGATGGCAAACAGATGCCAATCCTGATCTCTGCATTGTGTCCACTGATCAGAATAGAGTCCCACTATACCATACAAAAAGAGTCCTGAAACACTTTCCAAAGAGCCAACATCGTCCCACCATACTTAACATAGGCCTCCAAATCCCAGTAGTAAAATCTATCAATAAACCGTGATGGAACTTTAACAAAGCTAACTGGGCAAAATATGCTCAAGAAGTTGATCAAAATTTGCATTGGATTACCCAAAAGCAAGAAAACTATAAACGATTCATTGGAGTCGTCATTGCTGAAGCCAAACGGAATATACCACATGGACAAGTATTAGAGGGACTAAACACACACAAAAAACACAAGTGGCAGGAAATCACGTCCCAGCTGAATTTTACACATTCCAGCAGAAAAGCCTGGTCATTATTGAGGAAACTTGGTAAGTCCCCTCTTCAGCATGCCACCAGGAACCTAAAATAAAATGGTCGGAGATGGGATTGCAAATAAAGGTGTGTGCTGAGAAAACCCCTCTTGATCCAACAACTGAAGCAGAAACTAAAGAAGATCTACAAGAACTTGATAAAACTCTGAATTATCATACATCGCTTTCATCACCAGTTAGTGAAGAGGAAATCAAGGGTGCAATAAAGGCCTTAAAAATATGCAAAGCGGTGAGATGAGAGAATTTATAAAACACCTCGGACCTAATGGAAAAGCATCACTAAGAAACTTTTACACCAACATTTTAAACACTGGAATAGTCCCACTACAATTTAAAATAGCCCGTACACTAGCAATCCTTAAACCTGGAAAGCTACCAGAAGATTCAACTAGCTACCGCCCCATCACCCTCTTGAATGTATGCTTTAAGTTGTTGGAATGCCTAATACTTAATAGAATTCAGGACATCATGGATGGAATAACCTCTCCATATCAGGCAGGTTTCAGAAACAAGCGCAGCTGTTGTGGACAAGTTTTAGCCCTAACATCATGTATAGAAAGCAGATTCCAGAAAAGAATGAAGTCAAGTGTAGCTTTTGTTGATCTGTCATTGTCATACGACACTGTGTGGCTCCAGGGCCTTATGCCTAAGTTCAAAAGACACATACCTAGTTTAAAACTGGCAACCTTAATGAACAACATGTTGACGAACAGGTCTTTTATATTGAGCATTGGCCACAACACCAGCAGATCGTATAAAATAAAAAAATGGCCTTCCTCAAGGATCTGTGTTGACTCCAACCCTCTTTAATATGTCCTAATCCAACCAAGACTGAGGTGTGTGCTTTCCTCTTGAACAATAAAATGGCCCACCAGGCATGTGAACTTCTGTGAACAAAGAGTCAAACACAACTTCAACCCCAAATACCTCGGCATAACATTAGACTGCTGCCTGACTTACAAAAAACATCTAGAAAACATAAGCCAAAAGCTAAAGAGTCGCAACAACATCCTGAGAAAATTGACTGGCTCAACTTGGGGAGTGCAAGCATCCACCTTACATACTGCCGCAATAGCCCAGGTGTATCCTGTTGCTGAATATTGCTCTGCTGTCTGGCATTCGAGCACTCATACTAAGAGAATCGACATCCAGTTGAACGAGTGTATGAGGATAATAACAGGTACTATTAAATCCACCCCAGTTCCTTGGCTGCATACTCTAGGTAATATCCCACCTCCATAATTGAGAAGGCAAGAAGCAGCAGCAAGAGAGTGGTCAAAAATACCATCGACCTGCTTGAAGTCACGGAAGCCTATATGGGTTAATACACAAAAACATCAACCTGACATCAAGGAGCAATGGTGGCACTTTTGGAATGATTCTGGAATTAATAAACAAGGTATCCAAGATCCTACTCTGGAATTACCGGGCTTTGACCTGAAGAGATGTACCTGGACTAAATTAAACCATATCAGAATGGGCCACGCAAGATGCAATGCATATAAGTACAAGTGGGGTCTATGCAACTCACAAGCCTGTGACTGTGGAGCACCAGAACAGAACGTCTGCCATATTATTGAGGAATGCCCCTTAAGAGGAACATTGGACCTGTCTCTGAGGTTATATATGTGAAACCCTCTTCTTTGGATTGGATGTGCAATCTAGATATTGAGCTTAAAAGATATGAATGAATTTCTAGTCAGGCTTGCCAAGCTTTTAATGTGTAGTTATTTTGTCTTGAGTGTTTGTACTTTATCCTTTTGCACTATTCCTTGTTTTTTAGACATGTACTATTTACACATTGTTTTGTTTTCTACATTTCGTTTACATATTGTCGCTGTATTGCCATAGGCAAAATAAAATAAATAAGAAAAATAAATAAATCTTGGAATATGATATTTTCATTTTTCTCCTGATCTCAAAACTGTCTGGTTCTGTTTCTTCTTCTGGACATTTGTGGTATTCTTCTGAGTCAGATGATGAAACAAAGAATTTATTGCTTTCAGTTTGATATTTCCTTTTTGATTCTCAACAGCTGGAGGAGGTTGAACTGATTCCAAATTCCTGATCTCCCCAAGTTTCTTTTCAGCTTAACCCTTGTGAATTGTAAAAGATGTCTGAAGTGTCCACATCCTCAGCTTACAGTTTTTTCATTGCTTTGTAAGATTGTTGCAGAATACAACCTTAAACTGATGTCAAATGTACAAAATGCACAAAACAACAATCCTTGGGTAGGAGAATGTACAAGATATTCATGGTTGATAATTTTCCCAGTCACCAAAATCCTCTAAAACAGTTTTTTTGCTGCAAAAATATGACGTACATTGGCACATTGTCATAAGGACATAGAAAATTCAACATTTTTATTCCAATTAGTACCAATTTACAACCAAAATATGTGTCCAATCATGGTATTTTCTGTAGAAGTTTATTACCCCTTTGTCTTTTTCCTTCAGCTATGTTTCAAAATGTAGCACTACTTAATGTAGATTATCCATCCATTCCACTGTCATCAACCGAATAAAAAAATCTGCAATATAGAGTGTTGGAAACTGAACATGTAGTTCACTTCTCAATTATCTGGCCTAATGTGCCAGAAGGTCAAGCTGGACACACACAAAAAAAGGAAAAAAAGAAACTGATGAGCTAAAGTTTTATAATTTTATAATTTTCCATTCAGTCCCCACCAGTACTATTAAAAACACCATTTTTTATATCAAATCCAAATTTTATTAACATTTCCTAGATTCCATAGTCACTACAAGATTTTTTATTTCATTTATCACCTACTTTGAAATTTTTATTTAAATACAAGGGACCACACGAAACAATTTAACAGTGCATGCACTTCGGGCATTAGATATGCAACTGAAGAAATGAACACAGGGTTGCCAAGAGAGTTGTTCTTGATATGTTTTCATTGTTATTTGTGAGCATTTCTCAGTATCACTTTTTAAAGAGTGGTTCTGGTAATTTATTCAGTGTTATATTTGTGACTCCAGATGTGTTAGAAGCACAAGATGTATAAAACATTTTCAAAGGCCACTCAGCATTGTAGCCAGCAGCCAGCTTGTTAAAGTTTTGGAAAAGTTCAGAACATAAAATAAATTAATCCTCATTTTACTATGAAACAGTATTATTATGACATTCATTAAAAAGGATAGATAGTCTAGAGGCCAGATAGTCATGAGTCCGATAGTCAAGAGTTCACTGTACTTTGTTTATATAAAATACAACAGAACCAACTTCACTATGATCAGTAAGTATGAGACTTAGACTCATTTTCGGAAAAAACAGAACACCTTGAACAAGTACCGATAGGACATTCATATTCACAGGATACGTACATTAGCATGTCCAGCAGAAATTATTAGCATTTGAACCACGTCAGACTGTGGGTTCAAGGTCAACAATGATATAATGGTGCAACACCATCTACTTGTAATATCTGCCTGTGGCTCTTGTTGTCACCGTAAACTGATGATAATGGATCAGTGTGACTTGAGTAGGCATGCAGGATGCCTCACAAATGTATGCACGAATCATATTGTCAAATCAGTGAATTTGAAAGAGGGTGCATTGTTAACAGTGGAACACATCATACACTATCAAGGTTGACAGTTCATCGCTGTTTATTATGACATGGGTTATGTGTGCGTCGTCCACTTCTCTACCTACCTTGGTGAATGTGCAGAAACATGCTAGATGGCAATGGTGTATGAAATGACATCAAGAATGGGGACAGGAATAGTCATAGATAGTGTTTTTGGATGAATCCAGGTTCTGTTTGTTTGAAAATGATGGCTGCATTTTTGTTCACCACAAGTAGCAAGAATGGCATCACTATGACTGCATTTTCGTGAGACATACAGTGCCAACTTAAGGTCATACTGTGTGATGCTATTGGGTACAACCACAAATCACATTTGGTGCATATCCAGGGCACTGTGACTAGTGTGACCTATGTGAATGGTATCCTGTGACCTGTAGCCACACCCTAGAAGCACAACATCTCAGAAGCCATGTTTCAGCAAGGCAATGCACGGTCACATGTTACTGCAAGAACAGGTGCCTTCTTGTTGTGAAAGGGTGTCAGCCTTTTACCCTGGCCTGTCAGATCACCAGACTTGTCACCAGTCGAAAATGTGTGGGATATGGTGAAACGATGGGTGCAGGGCTGTGACTCAGTGCCAACCACCACAGATGAACTTTGGAACCAGGTGAGTGCAGCATGTCTCACTATACCACAGGACACCATTTGCACCAAATAAGTGTCAGTGCCATCATGTGTGAAACAAGTTTTCAGGTCACATGGCAGACCCTGTGATTGCTAGGTGACAGGACATATTCTGGACTGAGGTGACTGAAATGCTAATCATTTCTGCACAACATACTGAAGCATATATTCTGGGTGTTTGAACATCCTATCTCTAGTTGTTCAAGATGTGCTGTTTTATCTGAAGATGAGTATGCATATCTTTAATTTTCAGTTGAGGCACATGTTAAATGTTGTGTTGTGTATAAATGCAACATAATGATGAACAGATGAAGAATTAAACAACATGCTAGTTACAATATCTTGTAAGGAACCTGATTACATGGAGAATAAGCCTGTGTGAAACAGAGAGCAGGCCACCCATGCTCTCAGAGTGCTCTGTTGCCTGCTGCAGTTGATTATGGTCAAACAGCGTGGGCATGATGCAGTGGCACTCATTGTGAGTGAGTCAGTTGCTTGTCCAGTCTGAAATAGTGCTGGAGGGAACTAACACCATGAATCCTCCTACAGAGCTTTCCATAAATTCATAAGAGTATGAAGGTGTGGACATTGCTTCAAAGAAACAAAGCAAGTGAAAATCTAAAATTAACACTAAATGACAAGACAACATTGAATTTCACTGTCTTTGCAGGACACTGTAGTCTTGTGAAGATCATTTCTTCAGTTATTTTGGAATGTCTCACAAACAGTTGGAAACATTACATGAGCAACTTTAACCACAAATCTAAAAATTGAAATGAACAAGATAAAGCCCATAGGTTCAGAAGAAAGTCTTGTGAATTTGTTTGAGGTGAGTACATTATTTATGGTGCCAATTGATTCTTCTGTCACTGCTTGATAGAACGTTATTTGCAGTAAACATTATTCATGTCAGAAATCATTACTTTATTTTATTATTTACTATAACTATATATTTTCAGAAGTAGTAATAATCCTAAAACATAGCTCTACATAAATAAAATATAAACTGAAAAATATTATCAGCACAATGTGCAAACAAGAGTGAGCTACAGGCCAGTCGTCAATTGCCTACACTGAAACAAACTTATGGCTCCTGACACATTTCTCTGGTGCTAAAAAGAACATTGGAAGTTTCATACTTCCAAATTTGCAAAGGTGACTTCATTACATAATATGCACTGAAGTGCCAGACAAACTGGTACACCTGCCCAATATCATGTAGGGCCCCCAAGAGCACGCAGAAGTGCCACAACATGACATAGCATGGACTCGACTAATGTCTAAAGAAGTGCTGGAGGGAACTGACACCATGAATCCCGCAGAGCTGTCCATAAATCTTATGAGTACGAGAGGATGGAGATCTCTTCTGAATAGTACATTGCAAGGCATCCCAGATATGCTTAGTAATATTCATGTCTGGAGAGTTTGGTGGCCAGCAGAAGTGTTAAAACACAGTAGAATGTTCCTGGAGCCACTATGTTGCAATTCTGGACATTTGGGTTATCACATCATCATGCTGGGATTGCCCAAGTCCATTGGAAGGCACAGTGGACATGAATGGATGCAGGTGATCACATAGGATGATTATATATGTGACACCTGTCATACTCATATCTAGAGGTATCAGGGGGCCTATATCAATCCAACTTCAGACACCCCACACCATTGCAGAGCCTCCACCAGCGTGAACAGTCCCCTCCTGACATGCAGCGTCCATGGATTCATGAGGCTGTCTCCATGCATGTACATGTCCATCTGCTTGATACAATTTGAAACGAAAGTTGTCTGACCAGGCAACATGTTTCCAGTCATCAACAGTCCAACGTCAGTGTTGATGGGACCAAGCAAGGCATAAAGATTTGTGTCACATGGTCATCAAGGGTATACGAGTGGACCTTCAGCTCCAAAAGCCCATATTGATGATGTTTTGTTGACTGGTTTGCATGATGACATTTGCTGATAGCCCAGCACTGAAATCTGCAGAAATATGTGGAAGGGTTGCACTTCTGTTATGCTGAACATAATATCACTAGTTCAGTCTCTCCAAATCCTGTTCCAGCTGCAATTTCAAACGAGTCTGTGTTTGAGCTGGAAATATCTGGAAAGTGTGCACAATTCAAAAATAATTTGCTGTATTGTCTAGCTCATCCTTCTCTCTCTCATTACTGTCTCTAGTGTTTTGATAATTCATGTCTGCAGTTACATTTTCATTTATTTCTTTTTTTGGCTTTTTTCTTTTGCTGTATTGTATAGCTCATCCTTCTCTCTCTCATTACTGTCTCTAGTGTTTTGATAATTCATGTCTGCAGTTACATTTTCATTTATTTCTTTTTTTGGCTTTTTTTCTGGATGAACTAACATCATGATTTCAATTAAACTTCTTCCTCTTGATCCCCATCCTCAGGAAGTGGTTCCTCTGACTCTTCAACATTTGATGATGCATGGTGTGGTGACAGTGTGTCAGGAAGAAACTCCAAATGACCTGCCCATGGCCAATTACGGTACTTCTTGGTTGTACCTGTGCCTCCGTTGAATAATTTTAGGTGGTATTGTAGATTCTTCCATTTTGCTGGAACAGCCTCACCTGTCTGTCACACCACATACAAATTATTTTATTTCATATAATTAATTTATTACTAATGAGCAGTGCATTTTGTTCCAGATGTTTGGCCTCCGGTGATGCACACTACACCGTCGCTTTTAAACTCCACAAGGGAATCAGCTTACATTTAGTCAAATATGTGTGTCAAGAAATGTACAATGTCTTAGAGCCACAGTATATACCTCAGCCAGCAAAGGAAATCTGGAAGCAAATTGGGCTAGGTCTGATGGGATAGAGGCCATTTCCTATCTGCACTGGGGGGGGGGGGGGGGGGGGGGCATAGGTGGGAAGCATGTTAAAGGGAAGTGTGCTGAAAGCAATGGCTGAAAATATTTTTGTTACAAAACTTGTTTTCAATTGACCTGCTTGCAGTTATTGATCACTATTACAACTCTGTGGTTATCATTGTGGGCAGCTACGACAGACATAGCAACAGCACAACGTTTGAAAACTCTGCATTTTCCCATGAATTTGTGGGAGGAAATTGTTTGATGTACACTAGTGTCAATTTTGTTTCTTGTTGCTACCTTTTACAGTGTCATATATCATACAAAAATACATTCACATGCATCAACTCAGTCAGTCTTTCTGTTTCTACCATCACCTTGAGCACACTTGCCCACCATGGACTTCAGAAACTGCCAGATGCACGCCACAGGCAAGTGTGGTCTAGTACAGGCCCCTGCCTCCTGTTTGACCAGCTTAGCATAGCCATGGCTTAGCATAGCATGCAACACAGGGACTGTGGTGGGTGCCCACATAGGTTGCATGCTTCCTGTTTGACAATGCACTCATGTATGGATGACATTATACAGGCAGAATAGTAGTAAAATGCAAGTTTAATATCAGGTAGAAATATTTTTAATACTTTGTCAATAAATTATTAGATGCCTGAATGTTGATGTAATGAACATCAAAATTGTGCTGAAAAAATTGTTTTTGGATGGCAACATTTTGCCACCCCCAAAATTTTGCTGCCCTATGCACATGTTGCACCTGCCTAAATATGCCCCTTTGTATATGTGCTCAAGCAATAATAGTGACAGTGGTGCTCTGGATGCCTTTACTGATGTCACACCTTCCCCATGGAACAGAATTCATGTAACCCATCTGTCTGCATCTACAGTAAAGTACATATTCCAGTGTGAGGTCGTTTTTGAAATGTTTGTGCATTGTGTATCTTAGATGAGATGTGGGAACCAGTACAGCATTTACCTATCTGTTATGTTGAAAACCACCTAAAACCACATCCAGATTGGTCAGCATGCCAGCCCTCATCATTAGTCTTCCAGGTCAGTTTAATTCAGGGCTAGCATGCCTTTCTGAATCCTGGATGTTATGCATAAATGGGTTCAGTTATCCATTTGGGTCAAGAGTCATACTAGTAGATATGTAATAAATCACATTTCACAGCAATCACAATCTCATTGGGTAAACAAATTTCTGTGACAGTCTTGACAATTATTATTTACCTTACAATGAGGCTACATGTAATGTTACAAAGGAGGGAGAAAACAACATGAAACTTCATTAAATGTGACAGTGTTCAAAAATGGTTCAAATGGCTAAATGGCTCTGAACACTATGGGACTTAACTTCTGCGGCCATCCACAACCTAGAACTTAGAACTACATAAACCTAACTAACCTAAGGACATCACACACATCCATACTCGAGGCAGGATTCGAACCTCCGACCTTAGCGGTCATGTGGTTCCAGACTGTAGTGCCTAGAACCGCTCGGCCACTCCGGCCGGCTGTGACAGTGTAATCTCTAGGAACTGGTACCTTCTCAAACTTGATATCACAACACAACTCATCAGGCAAATACAGGTTTAAGAATTCTAAAGCCTTTGTCATGGCTGCACTACAGTTTATTAAGCTGTGAATAATAAGATCATCTTGGTTTGATCCTATGTTGGAATGAGCAACTTTGGTGTGGTTTTTAGATCATCACATTATCCTAGGTAAATACTGGTTATGGGTTACTTGTTACACAAGAAACACAAATGTCACTTCGAATATTTATTTCTTAAGCTTTATAGATGTGAAGAATAATAATAAAAAACATGAAAATAATTCACTACATCTATTAAAATGAACAGGAGTGAATTTTTGTAAGGTTCTATAAATAAATCTGCTCTAAAATATTATGCCTCTCCCTTGGTTTCATTTCTGTAGATGCTCATAATGGTGTTACACACTGTTTGTATTCTAATGAAAACTGATATCATAAAAATGTTTTAAAGATAATTAGATCTGCTTTTTCAAAGCCTAAATATTTTACTATACATATAAGAAATGTTTTGTGAACTTACAGTTGCTGCCACTAACTGTTCAAGTGCTTCCTTCTTCTCTCTTCTAAAAAACCCTGCCTATAAAAATAGAAATATATTGGTTATTTGTGTTTCATAAAATTTAACACAAAAAAGTTTTTATATGCAACCCAGTATGAATATTAACAGATTTCCTATATTAGATTTAGTTGCTCTGAAGTTAATTATCACTGAATATGCTATAATTAATAATTACTGTTAACATTTAATATTTATGTATTACATAATGATTCTTACAGTACATAAGACTGTTTAAGGAAAAGTTTAAAATTGCTTCAAAGCTATGTTAAACTGTTGATTACTCCTCATATCAGTTACACTGAGGTAACAACTGACAAACAATGAATGTCATTTGATGACTTAATAATAGTGATAGCTATTGTTTCTCTCTAGTTTAATGTTTTGCATGTAAAATTGCCACTCTATTTGTCTGTGTGCCCACTTGTACACTTGCCAGAACACTGTCAAAAGTCCATATGAAGGTTATATTTTACCAACAAGTCAAACTAATGATGTGATGGAATCCATCAAAAACCAGTTGAGGCTACAGACAACTATTATTTACTGTACTGGGTGTGTATGGGTGATCATAAGAATATCTTTCTGGTGCAATGATGCATCTAGTAGAGATGCGTTTGGAGCAAATAACAAGCATTTGACTGAGACGGACAGGCAAGTCTGTAGTGGCATAGAGCAGTGATCATGAAGAATACATATCTAGCTTAAACAAACAAAAATTCTACAGTAAACTAACGGGTCCTGAACATAGTGATGAAACAGTGTAACTATGCTTTATTATTTACTTTATAACTGGAATGGTAATTTATAACTAAGATTGACATTCAGTTCTGAAATAATATAAATTAGGTACAATGTACTCAGATCACATTGGCAAAGAAAAGCACATCGATTAATAGGTCTACAGCAAGATCTCAAGAATTCTCCAGGCCCTTATTACCCCATCCTCCACCATTGCCCTTGTTGTACTCTTACAAAATCAGATGATTTGTGCCTTTGATGTTCCTCTGGGGAAGAAGAGCCTATTGCACAATCTATTGCTTCTTACAGCACTGCCAGAAGAAGGCAACATGGGAACTATTTTAAAAAGCTGCTTCAAAATGACATTGCTACCTGCTTAAAAACCTGAGATTTCTTTCACCAGTAGTTGTTTCAAATTTTACTCTGATATAAGAGTCCATAATTATACTTAGGGTATGTCAATGGTCTAGGGGTAACATTGTTGATTAGTAATCAAAATGTCCTCAGTCCTGCATTACAACCCCACCACTGCTTAAAATTTAAATAAAAATCATTAGTAATGGTGGCTGAAGACTTCTGACATAATAAGTCACCTTCATTCTGCCAATGGCCTTGTCAAAGAGGGTGGAAGAGCGAACAGAGACTCCGGGCACCCTCCCGCCCTTGTGGTGGGAAACTGCTCCTAAAATATGAAAGAATCAGCAAAAGTCAACAACATGAGAGTGCAGAAGGCTATGGAAACCACTGTGTCATGATGATCTCTCCATTGGCAAAAGATTCTAGAATTGTCCCCCATTCAGATATCGAGGAGGGGACTGCCAATGGGTAGGTGACCATGAGAATAACCATTGAAGAACCAATGAAATGATAACATTCTATGAGGCAGGGCGTGGAGTGTCAGAAATATGAATGTAGTAGGGAGGCTAGAAAATCTGGAAAGGGAAATGTTAAGGTTTGATCTAGATATCATGTCGATCAGTTAAGTGAAATGGTAAGAAAACAAGGATTTCTACTCAGATGAGTATAGGGCAATATTATCAGCAGCAGAAAATAGTACAAGGAGTAGGATTCATTGTGAATAGGAAGGTAGGGTAGAGAATGAGTTACTGTGAACAGTTTAGTGACAGGGTTACTCTCACCAGAACTGATAGGTAACCAACACTGACAATGATAGTTCAGGTATGCATGCCGAAGTTGCAAGCAGAAGTCAAAGAAATAGAGACAGTCTATGAGGATACTGAATGGGTAATCCAATATGTAAAGGGAGATGAAAATCTTATAGTAATGGGGGACTGGAAAGCAATGGTAGAGGAAGGAGAAGAAGAAAGGCTTACGGGAGAATATAGGCTTAGTACTAGGAATGATAGAGGAGAAAGATTAATTGAGTTCTGCAATAAATTTTAGCTAGTAATAGCAAACATTCTGTTCAAGAATCACAAGAGCAGGAGGTATACTTGGAAAAGGTTGGGAGATACAGGAATATTTCAGTTACATTATGTCATGGTCAGGAAGAGATCCCAAAATCAGATATTGGATTGTAAGGTGTACCCAGGAACAGATATACACTTAGCTAATGTGACATGTCTGCATGAAAAATGAGACGAAATCAAAAAAGAAATGATTGTCAGAAGGACTGAATATGCGTGTATAAAAGTCAAAATAATGTTTGGTGAAATTAAAAGCAAGGGTGGTAACATTAAGAGTGCAATGTAAAATCCAGTGTTAAATGCAGATTAGAGAGCTGATAGGTAGAAAAAGTACATTGACGGCCTCTATGAGGGAGAAGAATTGTCTGATTATGTGACATAGGAAGAAACAGGAGTCAGTGTAGAAGAGATAGGCGATCCTGTATTAGAGTCACAATTCAAAAGAGCTTTTGAAGACCTAAGATCAAATAAGGCAGAAGGGAGAGATAACATTCCATCAGAATTTCTGAAATAATTGAGGGAAGTGGCAATAAAATGCCTATTCACAGATGTGTGTAGGATGTGTAAGTCTGGAAATACATCATCTGACTTTTGAAAAAATATCATCCACAAAATGCTGAAAATTACAAGAGCTGATAAACATGAGAATTATCACACATTCAGCTTAACCCCTCATGCATCCAAGTTGCCGACAGAAATAATGGAAAAGAAAATTGAGGATCTGTTAGATGATGATCAGTTTGGCTTTCGGAAAGGCAAAGGCACCAGAGAGGCAATTTTGACATTGCTGCTGATAATTGAAACAAGACTAAACAAAAATCAGGACACATTAATAGGATTTTTTGATCTGAAAAAAGCATTCAACAATGTAAAATTGTGTAAAATGTTTGAAATTCTGAGAAACATAGGGGTAAGCTGTAGGGAAAGACAGACAAAATGCAGTATGTATGAGAACCAAGAGGAAACAATAAAAGTGGAACACAAAAAATGAAGTGTTACTTTTTAAAAAAAGGTACAGGACAGGGATGTACTCTTTCACCCATCCTGTGATTCCATACATTGAAGAAATGACAGAAATATAAGAAAGGTTCCAGATTGGAATTAAAACTTGGGGTGAAAGTATATCAATGATAAGATTTGCTGATGAACTGCTATCCTCAGTGAAAAAGAAGAAAAATTACAGGATGTTCCAAAAGGAATGAACAGTCTAATGAGTACAGAATATGGCCTGAGAGTAAATGGAAGAAAGATGAAAGTAATGAGAAGTAGCAGAAATGAGAGCAGCGAGAAACTCAATGTCAGCATTGGTGATAATGAAGTAGATGAAATTAAGAAGTTCTGCTACTTAGGCGGCAAAGTAACCAATGATGAATGGAGCAAGGATGACATTAACAGCAAATTAGCACTGGTAAAAGGGCATTCCTGGCCAAGGTAAGTCTACTAGTATCAAATATAGATCTTAATTTGAGGAAGAAGTTTCTGATCATGTACACCTGGAGCACAGTGTTGTATGGTAGTGAAACGTGGACAATGGGAAACTCAACAGAAGAGAATTGAAGCATTTGAGGTGTGATGTTACAGAATAATGTTGAAAATTAGATAGATTGATAAGATAACAAATGAGGAGGTTCTCCACAGAATGGGCAGGAAAGGAATATATGGAAAACACTGACAAGGAGAAGGGCCATGATGGTAGGACATCTGTTAAGAGATCATGGAACAACTTTCATGGTACTGGAGGAAGCTGTATAGGATGAAATGGTAGAGGAAGATAGAGATTGGAATAAATATAGCAAATAATTGAGGACATAGATTGCAAGTGGTACTCTGAAATGAAGAGGTTGGCATAGGAGAGGAACTTGTAAGCTTAACAAACAAAAATTCTAAGAATAGGCATTTCATCATTATCCATGGGTGAGATGCAAGTCCTCAGTTACAAGAAATGATAGGGGCAGAGTGATAGTTGTAATGTGAGATTTTACAGAGGATGATGGGTGGTAATAGTATAAGTGATGGGAAACTGTTTTGACAGAAGATAGGCCTATGAGATAGGTGGAGACCTTGGCAAGGCAGCCTCCATAACATGGGGCAGTTAACATGTACTACATTGAGCTGACATAATATCATGATTGGGCATGCATTAATGGTGCTGCTGGTTGTATTACAACAGTCCTGCAGATAGCAACAATAGCTGCTGAAGTTTCACAAAACAATGATTACACCTTACCACACTCAGGAGATAAAGCTGATTGGCTGCTATGTGAAAGCATAGGGGCTTCAGCCCACACATCATCAGGAGAACTGGGCCTCATCAAAATAATGAGTACTTCTATCTAAACAATTTATCAATCAATTTATGAACTTTACCTGCTGTTCCACATATCAGAGATTTTAAAATGCATCAAAAACTGTGCTTATGTGGTATCAGAAGGAAAATGTCATGACAAGTAAAACTGAAATATATAAAAATCCAAGGTCCATCATCAAAAGAAGAACTCAATAAAATATAAAATAGAGAAACCAGAAGTTGAACTGTAGCCTTTAAAAATCACAGGCATATGTAATTGTGCAGAGAGAAGTACATCACATTCTTTCAATCAGAATAAATGAATATAAGATTTTCTAATAATATATCTTTGTTTTTTAATTTCAGTTTGCTATCTAAATACACCAATGAAGAATTGAATTAGAGATACTTAGCTAGTAGTATGTAGCAGCCTCAATAAAGTATACATAAACACTCAAATCACACACAACCTGACTGCAATGAGATATGGTCTGTCATTGCACATCCAACAGCTTTTACTGATGATGTTCCTTCATTGTATGTAGCTTTCAATCTTTCCATGGAATGCCTTTAATTTCATTATCAATATGCATTTTTCTTAGCCAGATATACTGTTGGTAATATACATTACATAAAATGCATTGTTTACATTTGCTGATATCACATGATGGGAAGTTAAATGCTGGAAGATTAAAATAATAAACTGTAGGTAAATTACTCTGTATATGATGGAGCCAGCAGAAAGATATATTAACAGTTTGCTCATTTTGCAGGATAATTGGTATCTATCTTCAAGAATCTGACAATTCAGCTTTTCCAGCATTTCTGTGATGCTCCTGAGTGAATTAAACAAACACGAGACCATTCGTGCTGTCTTTTGTATGTAATCAGAATTACTTTGGGTTTTGTTAAGATTCTGCCATGATAGTCATTGAACACTTCACACATTGTCCTTTTGACAAACAAATATGTTTCATTCAGTATCTGTCTATCTATAACACTATATTTGTTTACATTTATTAGACAGTAGTCAGCATTTCTTAAGTAGCTTCTTTACAGTAGTTGTAAATCTTGGAGGGTTCCCCCCATGACAAACTGTTTTATTAATACATAGCTATCAAGTGCTTTGTCCATTACTCTTTTGGACTTGAGCCACAATGCCTCTATATTCTGCTGCCAGGAGGTAAATATATTGAGTTCCTTTGTGAGGCATGACAAAACACAGTGTCATGCTCAAATAGAACATGTTTATTTGCTGGGATCAGTTATAATATCTTTCCATCATGTTTCGGCTTCTGAATTATTTGTTCCAAGTAGAGAAAGCACTAAGTTGTTTTCACAGGATGTTTTGTCACATCCATAACTTACAAAAATGTACTTTTCTCAATTGATTGTTGTTTGATTAATGCCTCCTCCAATGATGGCAATAGGATTGGGAAACATTTGTACTAGAGAACTGAGGTTTACCCTACAGTTTTTTGTTATTACTAGGTGTGTGTTGCAGTCAATAAAGGGTCCAGTTATAAGTCTGTGTCCATCCTTGGTATGATTCTTGTCCAAACAATCATGCATGCTGCTTCTACTTCTATCTCAGTGGATTTGCTTTTTTTTATCTTCAGTTGTAAATACATTATCTCTATTTCTCATTTCCCTATCCTTCTCATACATACCTGTATTTAGTCCAAAAACCTCACTGATGCCAGTTTTTGAGTTTCAGCCAGCTTTCTGTATCTACTAGTTTAACAGGCTCTATTGGTTTGAGGAAAACTTGAAACAATGGGACTTTGTTGTGAATGCTTTGAGGCAGCTGATCACTATCATTTTAATGTGAATGCTTCAAGGCAGCTATCCACTAACTTTTTAATCATTTCATCTTTGGGGTACTTCTTCGTGTCTTGCACTAACAATTTGAGAATCTCCTACAGCTTTCATTATCTGGATTGAATGACAATTCATCTATATTCTATTTATGGGGAAGTGAGAAGGGTGGGGGAGAGTGGGGGGGGGGGGGGGGGGAGGGTGACCAACCTTGTGTGCACTCCACACACAGTCATCAGTGGGACAGTAGTCTCTAATGCGTAGGGGGACTCTATAGTTCTCAGGCCTATGTTGCAAGTTCAGATAAACCCAGCTTAGCTTTTCTCAGAACCTTTGAAGTCTTTTGAGTCAAACCATCTGCTTGGTTTAAAACTGGAGGATGCCAATCAGTTCTGGAGACAGTTCTGAGTAATGGGAGCTCCAGTGAAACTCTATTAGCAGGTCTAGTCTTCTCAAGCTTTAGCCAATCACCAGAATGAACTAAGTGTGACCTCAGAGCCTACAAGACAGGTATTGTTGAATCGTATGTGGTGCACAATCTGTAGTTCATTCCACGCTGTTCTTTCAATTGGTGATGGAACAGCTTCTCAGACATGTTGAATGAGGCCTCTAGGGACATTCATAAAGTGAACAAGGTGATTCTTCCCTGCCCTTGCTGCCATTTCCCTTAGGAGTATCATTATTCACTGTGAATTCAATCTATTCAATCTGCTGAGGATTAACATATCCCACCACTTTGCATTTCCCTTCTGCAGACATAGAGTGCAACAGGCTTCCCTAAAGGTGAAGTCTGAGTGGAAGACGACACCTGAAACTTGCTGGTTGTGGTTATGGTTGTAACACCTAGAATTTTCTGTGGTCCTTTTCGCTGCTGAAAGAGCCCCTAGACCTACCACTGCATGCTGCTCACAATCAACTGGATGAGCGGTGATATATCTTGTACTTACTATAAATGAGCCACTATCTGTGAAAGAAGGTGTTAGGTAGTACTTGAAGTATCTCTGTTATCTTGGGTACATGACTCTCAGTAATTCACCCAGCACACTTATCCAAAGCAGCTTCCTTTCTCTTGACAGTAGACATAGTGATTTGCTGCTGCTGACAAACATCAGATCTCTAGGGACATCCACAGTGTACAGCTTTCACAGTGTACAACATTCATAGTGTCACTGGTTAAATGTAGTTCTGTGACATTATAAAGGCCAATTTTTGCAAAGAACTCCACAAACTTTCATGTTTCCTGGTCAAAGACACAAAGGACAATAAAAGAGAGCAACATGAGGGCATTTGAAAGACTTTTTCACCTCAACAAATTATTCCATTAGCTCTCCAAAGATATGGGTATATGTAAAGCATGATTTCTGGTGTGTATGGTAAGTTATGAAAAACAACAGTATTGAAGCAGAGCTAGCTCCTAACAACGCCTGGAGACTCATCATCTAGACAGTATCACTTTCATCACTCTGCCAAAAATCAGTACCAGCTTTCTGCTATCAATAGGCATTAACAGTGACAATATCTGGAATAATTAAGAGGAGAAAAGCTGCCCTTCTTCATATGGAAGCCTTAGACTCAAATAAAAGTACCATGTTATGATTGTCTGCTTCCATCCCTAATGCCCTAGTTGTTGATGAGATATTAAACTATCCTTCCTTCCTTGATGCTGTATAACACATAACTGAACCTTCAGAAGGTAAAATAAGTACAACTATCAAATTTTAATACAGTCTGATTGATATTTCACTTTGCTGTCTCCAGAAGGATGTAATTTTGTCTGTCTCCTGAAACCTACAAAAACTAGCATCTGCTGGCTGCCTACATATGCCTCAACAGAAACATTTCTCAATGTTTGTGTTTATTTGTGATTATCAAAAAAACTGCAGAATACACAATATATGCAGTGATTCATTTCCTGTGTGAAAGTGGCCAAAATTCATCAGCACATCAGTAAAGACTATTACAAAAATCCTATGAACCATGGAATACCAAGAAAGTCATTTAGAACTACTACAGTCATCTAAAGATGAGCATACTAAGCTTCATGTAGAAATAGGAAGTGGCCAACAATCTGTTGTCAACAAAGACTTGGTGCAGGAAGTTGCTACAAAAGCTGAAGAAAATATACTCATGACAGTTTTATCCATATCTAATGAGTTTTTACCAGTTTCAGGAAATATTTTTATGAAATTCTTACAGGCTGATTAGACTACCTAAGTTTTACTCAGAATGTGTGTTGAAAATGCTGGCTTAGCTGCACAAAACCAATCAAGTGGCTAATGCTTTCAATTTCCTTCAGCAGGGCAGTGATACAGATGATAGATTTCTAGGTGACAATAGGTAGGTTGTTCCAAAATCAAAATAACAATCCCCAGAATGCATGAAATGAATATCACCAAAATCAATGTGCTCTATGTTTCTGGATAGGCATGGGTGTTGCTTGTGGATTTTTTATGACTGAGTACTGCAAAATATTCTGATACATATTACAAAATCTTAATTTAATTGCACTGAGCAGTCTAAAACAAATGACAATGACCTATCCACATATGACCAAGAAATAGAAGATCTCACTGCATCACATTACTTGGAACTACTTTATCACCTGCCTTATAGCTCTGATGTGGGATCAAACAATTACCTCTTGATACTGCACCTAAACATTTATGCGGTAAGAGCCATGACAGCAAGGCCATTCCAAAGTAGTTGTAAAATTAGATAGATTTTTGTGAGACTGGAGTTCATGAGTTAGTTGTTCATTATGACATGCTCCTTACTGCTAGCAATACGACCACATTTCCCGTAATGGGTACTACCAAGTGGGAATAATTTATGCTCATCACAATTTTTTTAAATTTCATTAACTGCTTTAATTTTTATTAATAATGTACTTTTTTAAATAGATACTGATGTGTAAGTATGATTCACAACCTGAAAAACCTTGTAGCACAATCTTTGTAGTACCAACACTGTTTCAATAACATGTTTTACCAAATGGGAGTTACTTTATGGTCACCACAAAAAACTTAAAAAACCTAAAAATTTCATTATTTGTCATTGACTTTAATTCACTACATACTTTTTAAATGTATATTGATGTATAAGAATGGTCTTTCATCTGAAAATAAAAATGAGACATTTGTTGTAAATCAAACAATGTAAAATCCAGGATGCAATGTAATAACATATGAAAAGCTAAGTTCCTACTAACTGTATAGCAGAGATGTTGAGTTGCAGGTAGTCACAACAAAAAGACTGTCACAAATTAGCTCTCAGCCAGTACAGCCTTCATCAAAAGTAGACGACACACATATACACACACTCATGCAAACACAACTGACACACACATGACAGCAGTGCAGCTGCCAGAGACTGCACTCATGTGTGTGAGTTGTGTTTGCGCGCGCGCGCGTGTGTGTGTGTGTGTGTGTGTGGGTGTGTGTGGGTGTGTGGGTGTGTGTGTGTGTGTGTGTGTGTGTGTGTGTGAGAGAGAGAGAGATCTATTTCTGACATAGGCCATACTGGCTGAAAGTTAATTCGTGATAGTCTTTTTGTTGCGCCTATCTGTGACTCAGCATCTCAGCTACATGGTGAGTAGCAATATTTCATAATATTGTTAAATTTGTTGTAAAAAGTTACACACATTGCTACGACTTACATTTTTAGTTTATATGTTACTGAAAATCAATTATGGAACCTAGTAGAAGAAATTTTTTCTGAATTTTAAAGTATGAAGTACATTACCAGAATAACCAAATTACAATATTCTCAAAAGGTGAGCATAAAGTACTCCCTCTCCCCAGATATTGTGAAGATTATTGTTGGTAGAAATTATTCTGAAATGTAGATTAATGTTTTAGCTTTCACATAATAATCAAAATGTTTTAATAGTGTAATTTTTTCAATATCAACAAATTATACTTTAGAAGAGTGCCCCATATATTAACACAGTTTCAGCAATATTACTTCAAGAAATATTGCTAAATTCATAAGAAATACATATTATTTCTCTTCTTTTACATGCTACCAAGTATAAGGATTTTTAGGTGTCAAGACAAAACTTATTTTATTGAGTAGAATAATATGAAACTTCATCTGAAATCTAATATTATGTTCACAATTCTACATCCATCTG
Source organism: Schistocerca piceifrons (assembly GCF_021461385.2). Classification (NCBI taxonomy): domain Eukaryota; kingdom Metazoa; phylum Arthropoda; class Insecta; order Orthoptera; family Acrididae; genus Schistocerca; species Schistocerca piceifrons. Next base: position 292,192,504 of record NC_060141.1, read on the forward strand.
TTTCTAAAATGTTTAAATACACACAAATATTGAAAATAAATTGTCACTCAGAAGTTTTGACTTGAAGGAGTTTTACATCTTTCACTTCAACAGAGTTTGTACTGTTGTACTGCAATGAGTGTTCCACTCATCATGTAATATTTGGCCTAAAATAATAATCAAAAAGAAGATAAGAGCATACCTTCATCAGCACAATGATGATCAACAGCAACACAAAAATACCACAGATTGCAGAGACAGCAATCACCCATACCTCAACTTTTTTCTCTGATATCTCAAGGACAAAGGATATTGTTACCAATGCAGTGTCCATTCTAAAAAGAATAAAATAAAATATCTTTAGGGTATTCACTCCTAAATATCTCTCCATTACACATTAGGATTTTACAAAAATTCTGTAAAGTTTTCAAGTAACAACAAAGGAATTCCTTAGAAAGTAATGAGTATGTATAATAAAAGTAAGTGTGGTGTGTCTGTGTGTGCCACCAAAACTTCATAAGTAAATTTTGCAGTCCTATGGAGGTTTTATGGTGTGTTAACCCTCCACCATCCATTCAGGAGGAAGATTTTTTTTTTTTTTGGAATGACAAGGGCTAGTTACGAAGATATGGGTACCTCAAGAGATCATTTGTTCATGACAACACAATAAAGGTAAGGGTATTTTGTTGCGTGTGGTGCTATGAGTCCGTCACACACTGCTGCAGCCCGATGGGTGGTATATGGTAAAGCAGCTCTGCATTCCATCCATGAAGATGATTTGAGTTGGAATTACATGGATTGGATTTTAAGATATGAGTCTCAAATGAGGACATCACACCAATGGACTTCTTATGGGAAGAGGGTGAAGCAGCTTGGAATCGAGTGCCAAAGTGGCGAAGACTGGCCAGAATGTTTGTTCTAAAATGTTGAAAAATGTAGAATGTTTGAAAATGTTATAAAATCTTCCTGGAGATTCAGGAACGTTCTAGATCTCCAATTTAATATGGAATTAATGGTAGGTGCACGAGTGACACATTATGTACATTTTTGTTAAATGCTTCCCATTATTCAGTAGATGAAAGCAATGCATGTTTGAAGAAATCATTTCTTTTCCCTTGAGTGAGGAAGGTATATTGAAGAACAAATATGAGACTTCAACTTTCCAGTGATAAATAAGCGAAACATTTTGTTGAAAAACTCTTGCAAATTAGTGAAGGCATGCTCACAATAGAGTGTGCAAGTGGTTAAACTAAACTTAGAAATGATTTATGTAAAATAGTCAACAGCCCAAATGAATTAATAGACAAAGCTTTTCCAAAACTTGTACAAATTAGTTAAGTTGGTTATATGAAAAAGCCATTTTAGGAGTAAGAAATGAAGTAGCTGATGATATTGTTTTAAAAATTCAAAGCAATAAATTTTCATAAGCATTCATAAAACAACATAATTGAAGCAAAAACAATATCAGGTAAAGATAAAGGAAAATCAACATTTACTCTGAGGACTCCACTCATATCTAACAAATAATTCATTTCAACTCAAAAGAATGCAATTTCAAGTAAGATTAGCATTTAATATCACTATAAGTAAGACAAACATCAAGATGTTGTAATATTAATTTGAAAGAATCGTGTTTTATATGTAGCTTGCGCTAGGGATATGAAACTCAAAGAATTTATGTATATACTCACCAGATAACATGAGGACAATTTTGCAGTTCACAAGCAAGTATTAGTTAATGATTTATTGATGTTGTTGAGCTTTTATCAATATTTTTAAATAATAGTCATTGTTTTTGAATGTTATAAAATATTCTTGAATGTTGTTGATTTTAGGATGTTTTAGAAAGTTATATTGATTTTAAAATGTTCTAGAAATTTAACGTAATTTATTCCATATTATGTTATTGTTGAATACTTCAGTGGATTTAAGAATCTGGAGAGTATTTTTGAGCATTCAAGAGTACTTTTTATGTGGCGTACTGACAGTTCTACAATTTTTTGAATGTTCATTTTTACTATGTTCTCTATTCTGAAATGTTCACAGGAAATAAATGAAAATAAACCCATGTGGGGTGTGTCATTTTCAGCTAGTCATATTAATAAAATTAATCAACCCAAAAGATTATATTAACTTAGGGAGCCACTCTGAAACTTAGATTGTGGGGAGGGGGGATAGGGGGACATGAGACTACATCTATTATTTTTATGTCACACACTACATGTCACAGATTATGAAGCTGATTTTAATTTTTTTATGGAGTTAAATCTATTGGGAGAGAGCGTAATAACTCTCAGACCTCCGTAAGATGCACAACTGCATACATTAGATGATATCCTTACTACTCACTTTTGAAAATAAGCACCATCTTTATTTTAGTTGACTTATTCCGTAAGTTAAATACCATGTAACAACAAGCTGAACTGGTGTGACTGTGAAGTATCTTGCAGCATGCTGTTGCCGCAGTTTACTATTTGCATCCATTTGCAAACTATTGGGCCAAAAACTATTTTTTACCAATGAAATGTGCAGGAAAAATTCAGTTCTCTTCAACTTTGTAAATAGGTGTTTTCTACTAAAAACATGTTTCAGGTGTTAGAATGGAAATAACGAAAAAAGGCTGAAAATCTAGAGGTTTTTCACCCTCCCTCCATAAGTTATTAGAGAGTCCTTGAGGTCAAAAACATAAATTCTTCTCCATAGAGTACCCATGAACAACATAACAAAAGATCATTAATTTCTGAATACATTCCAGGTAAAAAGTACCTGACTGCTGGACTATAGGCAATAATGAATACCCCCAGCATTTATAGGCAATTATGGAGGATTTCATAAACCAACAGTTAGTTGATGGAATAATAAGGGAGAGCACTAGCCCGTGGGGGAGGGGATGGGGTTACCATAGTGGGTGTGCCCAAAATGTCAACAAACAGTTCCAAGAAGTAGAGATTCTACTGTGCTTATCACCATCTTAATAGTAAGATGGTAACTGATGCATAGCCCATACCCAACATCACAGAGACCATTGATAACTTGGGACAGTGTCAGTTGCAGTTGGTTCTAGAGGATCGAACAAAGAAACATTCTCAGCTCCATGAAGCCATAATTATCAGCACTGAAGTACGCCATTGGGGTTAAGAGATGTATCAGATAAGTTTCAGCAGTTGCTGGACAGGGTACTAAGGGGATTAAAACTTCAGCAACGTTAGGTGTACATCAGTGATCTAATTGTGTTTTTGACAGATATGGAGGAACATATGCAATGATTGAGAAAGTATTTTAAAAGTTTGTGGCCACATGTTTGACACTGAGCATGGAAAAGTGTCATTTTACCTAGGAGGAAGTGGCTTAATTGGGAAATATAATTAGCAAGAAAGGTGTAAAAACAAAAACGAGATTGATACAAGCATTGCAGAGTTTTCTGGTTCCTAAGTTGTGTATTTTTAGGGTTCCCAAATTAGAACAGAAAATGTGTGAAGTGGTTTGCAGATGTGGCATGACCACTCACGCAACTATTGAAGAAGGGTATGAAGTATGGTTGGAGGGAGCAAAGTCAAGCCACATCCAGGAGATTGAGGAAACCTTTGATATCAAGCCCAGTTTTGATATTTTCAGACTGTCACAAGGAGTTTGTGCTGTCATGTGATGCATCCACTGTCATGTGATCCATAATGAAGAATATCCTATGGCTTACACTTTATGATAATTTAATATGGCAGAGAAGAACTATTCCACTGCAGAGAAGGAGACCCTCAGCTTGATATATGGAATTATGTATTTTTGGTGCTTTTTGTATGGGAAAATATTCAAGGCAGTAATTGATCACACAGTTCTAAAATTATTATTAGCATTGAAGCACACTTCTAGCCAACTTACAAGGTGAGTATTGAGACTCAGTGAGTTTGGTTGTGAAGTGAGGTATAAGCCAGGAAAGATGCATGGAAACACAAATGGATTGAGCAAGAAAGTAGCAGTAGTGCATGATGGGACATGACCTTGCTGAGTGACAAGCAGCACACTGCTAGTGTTGATTGCAAGCTATACGCAATGCAGCTGCAGTTCAGCATGTGTGATGGCCGGTTATGTAGGTCAACCAGGCTGGTGCCATGCTGGTATGCTTCATTCATCATAACAAGAAAACTAATGTAAGCAAACACAAATGCGATGATTGGTAAGCAGGCATAGCACACATACCTGGTGTTGTTACACACTCAGAAGTAGATAAAATTTATGTAATAAATATATTACTACTGTGTTACTTTAAATGAATCTTCAAGATATTCTAATGTATTAACAGCCATTGACATTTATCTTAGTTATACTTTGGCTATGTAGTTTTTGTTTAAAAAATCCATTACATTCACAATCTCTCTAAACAAAAGTTGTGCTCTGATTGGTGCACTGATAATATGTACTGTGAATTTGGCTAACCCTGCTTTCTGCTTTGTAGTGAAACATGTGCATGAAACACTGTTAAAAACGAAGAGAAACTAGTTGTTCTTAATGTTTTTCATAAGATTATGGAGAAAATCAACTTTGAAGTTTTTTTGAGAAAGCATGGGTGTTAAATATAAGGCATTTGTGGGTAAGAAATGAGAGGCTTAATCAGTAGCATTGGAAACTGGTAACTGAAAATTCTGAAATTCAAATCACAGTGTGATTTTTCTTTCTTTCTTTTGTTTTATTCAGCCTGAATACCTACATCATTTAAAGATGAAATTCATTGAATATATGCTAAATAACACATACTTAATCACTAGTTTTGTGGAAAGTGCATGTCGCCTTCTTTGTAATAGCACATTGCACACAGAATTCCAGTTTTCATTATAAATATGAATTCTTAATTATCAAAATAATATAAAAGATTGTTTAAGCTAAGAAAACATTATATAATTAAATTTTTGGAAGAAAATGAAGAATCGAAAACTCTGTATTTTGACTATGTCTGTGGTTTTATACCACAGATGTGGTTTCACATGAACCAGAAACATGGTAAACTATAATTTTTCATGGTGTCGCACACACTGTACAAATACCACCATTTTTACAGTTGCCATTGTACCAATGCAGTCTGAAGCCAATAAAACTGATCTTGATTAAAGTTACTGGATTTGTCATGAGAAATAACAAGACCCTTAAGCTGCCAGATTTACTGGAACTAAAGCATGTAGCTTTTTAACTAGTCACTGCCAAATGCTAGTGAAACAGCCAGAGCGAGAGCACCAGCAGCAGCGAGTACTGTTTGTATAAAGCGTTTATTTTGCATTTTGTTTACGACCTTCCACTAAGGAAGGGATTCTATTTGTGTTTATCTGCTCTGCATAGTAACTAACAGTTCTTGATAAAACTTTATGTAGTTTTCCTGTTAGATTTCTTAGTGTTTTCTTGATCGTTTAGAACAGAAAGCGCGCTAAAACCGTCTTTTGTTTGTTTCGCAGCCGTTAGCCACTAGTCACTTGAATCAGCAGTTGTCTTGTGACAGCCAGAGCGAGAGCACCAGCAGCAGCGAGTACTGTTTGTATAAAGCGTTTTTGTACTTATTTGCTGCGCTTAGCTTTTAAATAGTTTTTCTGGGAAAACTTAGCGTAGTTTTCGCGTCTCATATTTCAGTGAGTGTTTCTTGATTATCAGAGTAGCTCATCAGAAGATTATCTTGGGAATTTGTCACCGTATAGAGTAGGGTAAACATAGTCATGTGTAGGGACTGTGGTTGTTGTGAGCAGACGCAAGGAGAATTGGCCACTCTTCGGGGGCAGGTGGAGGCTTTGTCTGTTAGGCTCATCGAGCTCGAGGCGCAGGCGTCGGCTCGTAGTGGCGTTGGGGCAACTGTGGTGAGACCTATGCCTACTTCAGTGGCCTTGGAATCACATGGAACCCCTGATGTCGCTGCGTCTTCCGGCAGTGAGCATCTTACCGGTCAGCCATCACTCCAGGGTGAATGGCGGACAGTGGTGGGCTCGCGCGTGCCTGGCCGAAAGGCGAAGGTGGGATCTGGCCGCATGGCAGCTGCCTTACCCCTTTCCAACAGGTACGGGGTGCTTCCTAGTGGTGATGACATTGTTTCCGAGCCACCACAGGATGCCTCACCTGTTGGGCCAGTGGCCGATTCTCCGGCAAGGTCCCGACAGTCACAGAGGGCGGGCCTATTAGTTATAGGGAGCTCCAACGTTAGGTGGGTTATGGAGCCCCTCAGGAAAATAGCGGGTAGGTTGGGGAAGAATGCCAGTGTGCACTCGGTGTGCTTGCCGGGGGGTCTCGTCCGTAATGTGGAGGAGGCCCTTCCGGCAGCTATTGAACGCACTAGGTGTGACCGGTTGCAGATAGTAGCACATGTTGGAACGAATGACGCCTGCCGCTTGGGTTCTGAGGCCATCCTTGGTTCCTTCCGGCGGCTGGCTGATTTGGTGAAGACAACCAGCATCGCACGCGGAGTGCAAGCTGAGCTTAATATCTGCAGCATAGTGCCCAGAGTCGATCGCGGTCCTCTGGTTTGGAGCCGTGTGGAGGGTCTAAACCAGAGGCTCAGACGACTCTGCGACTATAATGGTTGCAAATTCATCGACCTCCGTTATTGGGTGGAGAACTGTAGGGCCCCCCTAGACAGGTCAGGCGTGCACTACACACCGGAAGCAGCTACTAGGGTAGCAGAGTACATGTGGCATGCACACGGGGGTTTTTTAGGTTAGAGGGACCCCCCCTTGGGCGAAACGATAAAATACCTGACGGCTTACCAGAGAGGACATTATCATCGTTGATAAAGAACGTCCGTCCTCAGAGACCAAAAACAGGAAAAGTTAACGTAATATTGGTAAACTGCAGGAGTATCCAGGGCAAGGTTCCTGAATTAGTATCTCTTATTGAAGGAAATAGTGCGCATATAGTATTAGGAATGGAAAGTTGGTTAAAACCGGAAGTGAACAGTAACGAAATCCTAGACACAGAATGGAATATATACCGCAAGGATAGGATAAACGCCAATGGTGGAGGAGTATTTATAGCAGTAAAGAATTCAATAATATCCAGTGAAGTTATTAGCGAATGCGAATGTGAAATAATCTGGGTTAAGTTAAGTATCAAAGGTGGGTCAGATATGATAGTCGGATGCTTCTATAGACCACCTGCATCAGCAACCGTAGTAGTTGAGCGCCTCAGAGAGAACCTGCAGAACGTCATGAAGAAGTTTCGTGATCATACTATTGTAATAGGGAGAGACTTCAATCTACCAGGTATAGAATGGGATAGTCACACAATCAGAACTGGAGCCAGGGACAGAGACTCTTGTGACATTATCCTGACTGCCTTGTCCGAGAATTACTTCGAGCAGATAGTTAGAGAACCAACTCATGAAACTAACGTTTTAGACCTCATAGCAACAAATAGACCGGAACTTTTCGACTCCGTGAATGTAGAAGAGGGTATCAGTGATCATAAGTCAGTGGTTGCATCAATGACTACAAGTGTAATAAGAAATGCCAAGAAAGGAAGGAAAATATATTTGCTTAACAAGAGTGATAGGGCACAAATCGCAGAATATCTGAGTGACCACCATCAAACGTTCATTTCTGAGGAAGAGGATGTGGAACAAAAATGGAAAAAATTCAGAAACATCGTCCAGTATGCCTTAGATAAGTTCGTACCGACTAAGGTCCAAAGCGAGGGGAAAGATCCACCGTGGTATAACAATCATGTACGAAAGGTACTACGGAAACAAAGAAAGCTTCATCATAGGTTTAAGAGTAGTCGAATCATAGCTGATAAGGAAAAGCTGAACGAAGCGAAAAAGAGCGTAAAGAGAGCAATGAGAGAAGCATTCAACGAATTCGAACATAAAACATTCACAAACAATCTAAACAAGAACCCTAAAAAGTTTTGGTCATATGTAAAATCGGTAAGCGGATCTAAATCCCCTATTCAGTCACTCGTTGACCACGATGGCACCGAAACAGAGGACGACCGAAGAAAGGCAGAAATACTGAATTCAGTGTTCCGAAACTGTTTCACTGCGGAAAATCGTAACACGGTCCCTGACTTCAGCCGTCGCACGGACGCCAAAATGGAAAATATTGAAATAAACGATATCGGAATTGAAAAACAACTGCTATCACTTAGCGGAAAAGCATCTGGACCAGGCCAGATACCCTTAAGATTCTACAGTGATTATGCTAAAGAACTTGCCCCCTTTCTATCAGCAATTTATCGTAGATCGCTGGAAGAACATAAAGTACCTAGCGACTGGAAGAAAGCGCAGGTCGTTCCCATTTTCAAGAAGGGTCATAAATCAGATGCGAATAATTATAGGCCTATTTTGCTTACGTCAATCTGTTGTAGAATAATGGAACATGTTTTGTGTTCTCGTATTATGACGTTCTTAGATAATACAAATCTCCTTCATCATAACCAACATGGATTCCGCAAACAGAGATCATGTGAAACTCAGCTCGCCCTATTTGCCCAAGAAATTCACAGTGCCGTAGACACTGGCGAGCAGATTGATGCCGTATTCCTGGACATCAGGAAGGCATTTGATACGGTTCCGCACTTACGTTTAGTGAAAAAAATACGAGCTTACAGAATATCGGACCAGGTTTGTGATTGGATTCAGGATTTCCTAGAAGAAAGAACACAACATGTCATTCTTAACGGTTCAAAATCTGCAGATGTAGAGGTAATTTCGGGAGTACCACAGGGAAGCGTGATAGGACCTTTATTGTTTACAATATACATAAATGACTTAGTTGACAACATCGGTAGCTCCGTGAGGCTATTTGCAGATGACACGGTTGTCTACAAGAACGTAGCAACATCAGAAGACTCGTACGTACTCCAGGAGGACCTGCAGAGGATTAATGCATGGTGCGACAGCTGGCAGCTTTCCCTAAACGTAGATAAATGTAATATAATGCGCATACATAGGGGCAGAAATCCATTCCAGTACGATTATGCCATAGGTGGTAAATCATTGGAAGCGGTAACGACCGTAAAATACTTAGGAGTTACTATCCGGAGCGATCTGAAGTGGAATGATCACATAAAACAAATAGTGGGAAAAGCAGGTGCCAGGTTGAGATTCATAGGAAGAATTCTAAGAAAATGTGACTCATCGACGAAAGAAGTAGCTTACAAAACGCTTGTTCGTCCGATTCTTGAGTATTGCTCATCAGTATGGGACCCTTACCAGGTTGGATTAATAGAAGAGATAGACATGATCCAGCGAAAAGCAGCGCAATTCGTCATGGGGACATTTAGTCAGCGCGAGAGCGTTACGGAGATGCTGAACAAGCTCCAGTGGCGGACACTTCAAGAAAGGCGTTACGCAATACGGAGAGGTTTATTATCAAAATTACGAGAGAGCACATTCCGGGAAGAGATGGGCAACATATTACTACCGCCCACATATATCTCGCGTAATGATCACAACGAAAAGATCCGAGAAATTAGAGCAAATACGGAGACTTACAAGCAGTCGTTCTTCCCACGCACAATTCGTGAATGGAACAGGGAAGGGGGGATCAGATAGTGGTACAATAAGTACCCTCTGCCACACACCGTAAGGTGGCTCGCGGAGTATAGATGTAGATGAAATGCAGAGCAGCAAGTCATAAAGGAAGAGGAAAAAATGTGGTTTTTAGGTGGCTTCACAGATGGCAGATGACAGATCCACTATTAAAATGTATCACTTGGACTCAAGATATGAAAGTAGTTAAAAGATTAGCAGACAACTGAATATATGTAATATCTTTATTGACTTCAATATTTTATTATATACTTAAATCCCTGCAATACACTTTTATGTCACATAACTCATGCAGAAAAATTCTATCATGCTTGATTTTAATTACATTACTATATCAGCTAAGAACGAGAGCATGTTGCAGGTTGGCAATTATTGAACTATATGAAATAAAAGTGTCATAACTTCTGAACAGTTATGTTAGGATGTTCAAACTGCACAGTTAGCCATGGAGCATGATGGGAATTAGTATGCACTTGAGCATGCACCTTGTTGTCATCCATTTACATTTGGTTGTGTTCATCAGTAATCAAAATTGGTGCATTTGGGAGACTGAGAACTCACATTTCATTATCAAGAAATCCCTTCATTCTCAGGGGCTGACTATGTGGTGTGCAATGCCCAGTCATGGAATAATCGGTGTGATATTTCTTGATGGCATGATGACTATCAAATGTTATATGAAGGTTTTGGAAGATGGTGTCATCCCAATTATCTAATGTGACCCTGATTTTGGCAAGATGTGGTTCAGGCAAGGCAGAGCTGAATGTCATTGAACAGGAGAGTGTCTGATGTCCTGGAGGAGCACTTTGGGGACTGCAGTCTGGCTCTGGGGTATCCAAAGGGCATTGGCATGGGCCTCAATTGGATGCCATACTCTCTGGACCTGAACACCTGTAACTCCTTTTTATAGGGCTATATTACAGACATGGTGTACAGTAATAATCCCAAAACCATTGCTGAGCTGAAAACAACCATTCAGGAGGTCATAAACACCATCGATGTTCCGAGACTGCAGTGCTATTCATCTGTGCCACATCATTTTCAATAATGACAGCTATATCAAACGCATGATGACATAAATCTGAACATCTGTAGTGATGTTTCCATGCTCAACAAGCGTGTTCATGTCATAGTTTGTAACTAATTTACGTTTTTTTTTTTTTTGTATAGTTCACTATATGTTTTCTGTCTGGTCACCCAAAAAACATATTGCCAGAGTTTTGCCACACCTTATTTAATTCTGCTTGAAAATTAAATGAAATTTGAAGCTATATTGTTTCTCTGCTTGTCTCTTTTTATGTCTTAACTGCAACTGTTCTCATCTTTACAGGTTAGGTGGACCACTTGGCTGGCCAGTGCTGTCAAAGTTAAATGCACTCAGTGTGTACACAGCATAAAACATAACCTTTTTTCATAATTGACTGTATTTGAGGCAACTTGGCTTCTGCTCAACATGAAATTAAATCCAATGAAGTACCAGCATATGTGGAAGAATACATAGAATAATGTTTGCTTCAGGTTTACTCTTACAATGAACACAGTCTAGTGACTGCTAAGGTCAATGGGGAAGTACTGAAGGATGCACATGATTACATGCTATCAAGATATGGCAATTTTAGGGTGATGAACTTGAGGGTAGTGGGAAAACACTGTTGAAAGGGAAGGATGAAAAACGTAGGCCAATATGTGGGGAGTTGTGTACAGTGTGCATAACAAGTGGACATAAACCATAGGCAAATACCATTGCAGAAGTTAACACAAGCAACAAAATCATTTCAAATGACAGGGGTGGATGTTTTGAGTCAGTTTAACCAGACTTCAGCAGGAACCATTTAGTTTTAACAATCGAAGACCACTTCTCACTTGATGTGGAAATGGTATCCATCCTGAAACAACAAATTGCCTAGAGGTGCAAACATCGGTCAACAATTGGTTGCTCAAGTTTGCTGTTCCAGAAACAATGAAGGACTAAGGGACAAATTTCATGTCAGACTTGATGAAATAATGTGTCATTTGCTACCAGTTTCAAAATTAAGAACTATTCTAGTGGTAGAACAGTCCAGATGCACTGTACTATTGATTTGATGTTGAGCTACTATGCGAACTCTTATCACAATGACTATGATACATATCTTTCATTCATTGTGGCAACTTACGGCTCAAAAGATCATAAAAGTACAAGATATGCATGTATGAGGTGATGTAGGGGAGGAAGATGCCATCACTATTTGATATGGTTAGAGCAAAGGTCGGCATGGACAGAGAGTCGGTTCGTTATTTTGTCTTAATGTTAAGAGATGTATGAAAATGTGTTCAGAAAGCAAATACCAAAGCCCTGAAGTAGCAAGAGGCAGCAGAGAAATATATAGAGAGATTGCCACATTATAAGGTAGAGTAGTGGGTAATGTTGTCAGGTCCATATAGCCCAAAGGGTAAGACAAGAGTTTTTGTTACAGGGTACCAGGGTCCATATTAGGTGAAACAAACTAAGTCACTAGTCAACTTCAAGCTCCAGTTACCAACAAGAATGATGACAGTGCATGTTAGATGCCTATGCCCATTCTGAGGTGCCCCAGATTCATCTCCACAGGTATCATAACCAATGTGTGAGAAGAAAGTGAGAAGAAATAAGTGGAAGAGTTAGCACAAGTGTACAATGCAACCAATGTGGGAGGTACCTTATGTATTGAGGATGAGAGAGTGAGGTGGAGTGTGGGGTGTTTTTTTATATGTATGTGGTAGTGCAATCAGGGAGTTATGTGAGTTTAGGGTGATATGTGTAAGTATTACAAGGTGATATTTTGTTGCAGGATTTTATAGGGAGTAATCTTTTTGTATCATAGTATTGTAATATTTATGTTAAGGACTTATTATTGTTTTTTCTGTAATAAATGTGACTCATGACAGTAGATCTTACCAGAGAAGGGTGGTGGATGGTGGGAGTGAGTCATTGTAGTCCTTATTCTCAGGCTGTCGTACACTGGGAATAAAGGTGAAGGGGATTGTAGTTGTGGCAGGGCTTCACCTCTTTGCCAGGGGCAGAGTGAGGTCACTGCAGAATCGTTTCCTGAGTGAAGTGCCATTTACCATTCAAGAAGATGTGGTGATCATTAGCCATTGATGGGTGTTGAGACCAGTCTTTAACACATCAGAGATGAGGAATGAGGTGAGAAGATTGTAGAGTGTGTTTGGTAGACTACGATAGGAAGCAAAGGGCAGAGGTTTATTCAGAGGAGTTTTGGGAGAATACGATGCACTACATAAGTCAGATGTGATATGACATTCATTTGTTGTCATTTGGAGAGAGAAGTTTGATCATGAGTTGTACTTAAAGGGAGCTCACATGGCGACCAGTGAGGCTGGCTCATCCAGGTAGTGGGTGAGACTAGGAAGGAAGATGGTGGTGAGCAAGTGATCAGTGACAGATCCATTCCGTATGGAGCTGTCAGTTTCAAACAGCTGGCACTTACATGATGTTACAAGTGTTTGCCCCATTTCAGCACATGGCTTTAAGACAATGCTTTATCCACTTTTGCATTGATGACATGCAAATCCATATTAGTACAACAAAGTATGATACAGCAAATGAAAGAGGAGTTTGAGATGAATCAGCTGAGATACTGATATGATTTATGTAAATTTTATATCGAAAGATATTAAATAAACAAATCTGCAATATGTACAATTTACTGAATAATTTATGACTTTGAACCAGTGCAGGTACATAATAGAGCGAGTGCTCATTTTAAAGGTCTTGTTGAAACATAACATCTGACATACTTGTCTGAATTGTAGCATTAATATTTCACTGATAAATCACAAAATCCATTAATTTGTTACTAATAATTAATTTAAAAAGTAATACAAGACAGACACATGAACAGCGAGGCAGTGTATGGTAGCAGGTGTCATTATACACATTTCCACATGACTAGTTTGTGATATTTGTAATTTTAATGATATATTGTCTTTGTTTGTTAATAATTTTCCCCATATTTGTTAGCCTTTGTGTATATATAAATTCTGATCAGCACATCAGAAAGAGCACTTCAAATTTAGGGAAAATGGTGCGTTATAAAGTACAGTAGTGTTATTTAGTAGCATAAATGGACAAAAACTATTTTGCATCTTGCAAAGCTAACTGAAAAACATTAAAACATTCATTCTGGGCAAACTATTGCAGCTACAAATTTGTGTTAAATATGTTTTTTGATGAGAATTTGAACACACATATAATGGTGCAGACAGAATTAATATTGCTCCTTTATGTGGAAAGTTATGCAAATAAGTGGTGGTCAATGGAAAGCAGTTACTTGAAATAGCTTCTACATCTACATCTACATTTATACTCCGCAAGCCACCCAACGGTGTGTGGTGGAGGGCACTTTACGTGCCACTGTCATTACCTCCATTTTCTGTTCCAGTTGCGTATGGTTCGCGGGAAGAACGACCGTCTGAAAGCGTCCGTGCGCGCTCGAATCTCTCTAATTTTACATTCGTGATCTCCTCGGGAGGTATAACTAGGGGGAAGCAATATATTCGATACCTCATCCAGAAACGCACCCTCTCGAAACCTGGTGAGCAAGCTACACTGCGATGCAGAGCGCCTCTTCTGCAGAGTCTGTCACTTGAGGTTGCTAAACATCTCCGTAATGCTATCACGGTTACCAAATAACCCTGTGACAAAATGCGCTGCTCTTCTTTGGATCTTCTCTATTTTCTCCGGCAACCTGATCTGGTACGGATCCCACACTGATGAGCAATACTCAAGTATAGGTCGAACGAGTGTTTTGTAAGCCACGTACTTTGTTGATGGACTACATTTTCTAAGGACTCTCCCAATGAATCTCAACCTGGTACCCGCCTTACCAACAATTAATTTTATATGATCATTCCACTTCAAATCGTTCTGCACGCATACTCCCAGATATTTTACAGAAGTAACTGCTGCCAGTGTTTGTTCCGCTATCATACAATAAAGGATCCTTCTTTCTATGTATTCGCAATACATTACATTTGTCTATGTTAAGGGTCAGTTGCCACTCCCTGCACCAAGTGCCTATCCGCTGCAGATCTTCCTGCATTTTGCTACAATTTTCTAATGCTGAAACTTCTCTGTATACTACAGCATCATCCGCAAAAAGCCACATGGAACTTCCGACACTATCTACTAGGTCATTTACATATATTGTGAAAAGCAATGGTCCCATAACACTCCCCTGTGGCACGCCAGAGGTTACTTTAACGTCTGTAGACGTCACTCCATTGAGAACAACATGCTGTGTTTTGTTTGCTAAAAACTCTTCAATCCAGCCACACAGCTGGTCTGATATTCCGTAGCTCTTACTTTGTTTATCAGGCAACAGTGCGGAACTGTATCAAATGCCTTCTGGAAGTCAAGGAAAATAGCATCTACCTGGGAGCCTGTATCTAATATTTTCTGGGTCTCATGAACAAATAAAGCGAGTTGGGTCTCACACGATCGCTGTTTCCAGAATCCATGTTGATTCCTACAGAGTAGATTCTGGGTTTCCAAAAACGACATGATACGCGAGGAAAAAACATGTTCTAAAACTCTACAACAGATCGACGTCAGAGATATAGGTCTATAGTTTTGCGCATCTGCTCGACGACCCTTCTTGAAGACTGGGACTACCTGTGCTCTTTTCCAATCATTTGGAACCTTCCTTTCCTCTAAAGACTTGCAGTACACAGCTGTTAGAAGGGGGGCAAGTTCTTTCACATACTCTGTAGAATCGAATTGGTATCCCATCAGATCCAGTGAATTTTCCTCTGTTGAGTGATTCCAGTTGCTTTTCTATTCCTTGGACATTTATTTCAATGTCAGCCATTTTTTTCGTTTGTGTGAGGATTTAGAGAAGGAACTGCAGTGCAGTCTTCCTCTGTGAAACAGCTTGGGGGATTTCAGACCAAAGGTATTTAACCAGAGCTGACACAAAGCTCCTGGACAAAGTTCTACACAGCTTTGTTGACACCAGACCTGTGTTGCTCCAGTCATCAAGGGCAGACGAGTGGGCCTTCAGCTCCGAAAGCCCACATCGATAGTCTTTCATTGAATGGTTTGCATGCTGACACTTGTTGATGTCCCAGCACTGAAATCTGCAGCAATTTGTGGAAAGGTTGCATTTCAGCCACTTGGAATGCGTTCTATAGTCATTGATGGTCCTGTTCTTGCAGGATCCTTTTCCAAACACAGCAATGTCAGAGATTTGATGTTTCATCAGATTCCTAATATTCACAGTACCCTCATGAAATGGTCTTACAGGAAAATCCCCACTTCATCGTTACCTTGGAGCTGCTGTGTCCTATTGTTCATGCACCACAACTATAGCACCACGTTCAAACTTACTTAAATCTTGATAACCTGCCATTGTAGCAGCAATAACTGATTTAACAACTGCATCAGACACTTGTTGTCTTATATAGGCATTGCCGACCACAGCACTGTATTCTGCCTGTTTACATATCCCTGTATTTGAATACACATACCTATACCAGTTTCTTTGGCTCTTTAGTGTAACAAAGTGACTGACTGGTTAACATTGTTTTAATGAGCTACCACTGGCTTGCATCCTCACCACAACAGTCCAACACCTGATGCTGTGCAGAAGGAAACCATTGCCCTCAGGTTAACTTGAATACGCTCAATGTAAGACTGGTAGAAAGTTAAATCTGCACTGCCTGAACACAGTTTCAGAGAGAGACACACACATATAATTAAGGAAAAATTCAGTTATCTCTTCAGGGGCTGTTTACTGGGAAGATATAGTGAAGGAGACAACTGAAATACTTATATATCAAATACTATTAATTATGATGTGATTTTTAATCTCAGCACTATCTGACAGTCTTTATTGGAAGCAAAGAAATGGGAGTGATAACTGTGATCATCATATGTGATTAATGGTAAGTAGGTATGAAGTGTCACTCACATGTTTGAAACACTCACCACTGGTCATGCCTGTACATAGACATGACCTATGATGAACTGGCAAATATCAGAAGATTAGAGGAGATAAACAAGCTTCCTGAAACTTTACAGGCCTCCCACAGATTAATGGAATCAGTAACATGAGAATTTTGTTTTACCGTATTTACTCGAATCTAAGCCGCACTCGAATCTAAGCCGCACCTGAAAAATGAGATGCGAAATAAAGGAAAAAAAAAAAAATCCCAAATCTAAGCCGCACCTGAAATTTGAGTCTCAAAATTCAAGGGGAGAGAAAAGTTTTAGGCTGCACCTCCAAATCGAAACAAAGTTGGTCCATTGTAGTATGAGACACAATTTAGGTCGAATGAATGACGATACAGCTACAGTAGTTTGGTTCGAGTCATGAGCTAAGCAGGTAAGCTTTACCACATAGCCATTTATACGGGTACCCTACATTTTTCACGTGCTTCGTCTGGTTTGAATCGATTGCTTATTTTGCTTTGATCTGATAAGTGCCGTTTTCTTTGTTATAGGTGTTTACGTCACTCTAAGCTGAAAATGCTTTACTGTACTGTGTCATGCATTGTTTGGCGCATTCTGATAGTGCATGTTTATGGCCTGTCGCCGCTCGCGGCATGGCTTGCTTTTATGTGCGCTACCGCCGCGTACAATTAAAAAAAAGAGAGAGAGGAATCGTCTCATTAGTGAAACAATGGTAAGAGACTGCTATTTTTTGTTACTTTCACTGCTGCTTTCTTTGATAATGATCAACAAGAACCAAATAATAGACTGCGTATTATACAACATGTTCTGAACGAGAGTCAGGCGAAAATTTTTCTCCGTTGAAAATCTTTGCGGCTGCTTCTGTAGTACATCAAATTCTGCACAGAAATTAGAGTCATCTTAGATTTAAAAATCTAGTCAGTTGCCGTGCTTCATTTCTGACTGTTTCACTATTAGGCATAAGAATAATACGAATATAAACATGACACGATACGTATATTCTTCCACGTTTGCTGTTGTCTCACTCTAGTTTCGTAGTTTATTAGGCAGACAGGATTTAAATGAGATAGCAGCAAACACGAGCGCTACATATATTCGACGGCAGAAGTTAGTTGTGGCGGGACCTACCAACATTTTTCAGAACTTCCGCATGCTTTGCACTCGATTCTAAGCCGCAGGCGGTTTTTTGGATTACAAAAACCGGAAAAAAAGTGCGGCTTAGATTCGAGTAAATGCGGTATATAATAGACTGATCTTCTTAATTGACTTCTCTTTGTGTTTATTCCATGTTAGTTTGCTATTATTCTGGATGTATGGAATTTTACAGATTGTTACATTTAGTGCATGATCATTGTCTATTTGTTCTACCAGTAAGCTATCTTTGGTTGCTTGCAACTGCATAATTATTGAAGTTTTTGTGGGACAGTTTGAAACTATTTTCTATTATCTATTTGTAGGCTTGATGTACTAGCACCTATGATATGTCAAATACAGTTCATTGTTAGGCCTTTGAAGTCATTTCAAGGTCATTCATGTGGACTATGATTGGAGAGAACCTAGGACATAACTAGGCATGGGAAAACAGGGCAGGGCAATGTCTCTGTCACCCCAAGGAGTGAAGGGCCCCTGGTGTCCAGAAGAATGGAAGAAAAAGAAAAGCAAAATTAAAATTGAAATACAAAGTAGAACACAGAAAACAGAACATGCATTAAAGCATGTCAACAAATGTTCGTAGGATGTTAAATTAAAATTGAAATACAAAGTAGAACATACAAAATAGAACATGCATTAAAGCATGTCAACAAATGTTCGTAGGTTGTTTATGGACAACAGCTATAAATATGAGGCAAATGTCCATTCAACCTTCACCAATAGCATACAGACAACTATTAGATATACAATGGGGTTTGAATTCTACTAGTACATCACTGCAGGAGATAACAAGTACTCTGCTTCATGGAATGAAAAGAGAAAACTCTGATCAACAGAGTGTCTTTGGTGACTTGTGTAACAGTTGGTGTGGAAGACTTGAAACAGAAGCTGTTTCATTCATGTACTGCTAGCTTTGGCCCATAGGCAACCCATTTCTACTGTGGTGTTGTGCTCTCTATGTGGAAAATTTCTTCAGTAGTGAGCTTTTGATATTTGCTGTGAATGGCTTTAAGAATTAGCAAGTTTGTGTCTAAGTTATTTTGGGTAATGGTTGAGGGCCATAAAGTGAGCAGTATTCGTTGAAGGTGTGCTTTCACTTTCTAAGACATTAGGGTACTTAAAAAAGTTGGTTTTAAAATCCCTGCATGCCTGACTTAACAAGCAGATCAACAGAAAGTGCAGAATTAGTGCATGAATGGCACTGAATAAGTAACACAGTTTTGGTTGAAAAATTCAGAATTTTTGGTGGGATATCAATAAATATTCCAGCTTCTGCCTCTGCAGCTCCAAGAAGTTCTGATAGGTGGTGGTGTTACATGCAGCCTTCAAAATGGCATGTATAATGGAGGAGGTGCATTCTAAACAGTGGGTTGTCATTGAGTTTCTTTTGATGGAAAAGAAACATTTCACAGTTATTCAAGGGTGCTTATGCACTATCTACAGAGACCTGGCAGTGAACAGAAGCATGGTGAGTCATTGGGCAAGGCATCTGTCATCACTGCAATGAAATCACACAGACCTGTCCTATCTCTTGCATTCCACCTGCTGCACTCTGCTGTGACTCTTGAAATGTTGGAACCTGTGCGCAGTCTCATTTGATATGATCACTAAATCACAAACAAACACCTCATTGCACAATGAGAATCTATGTTGGTATTGCTGACACACCTGTCCACCAGTTGGGGTACTCCGAGGTTTCTCACCACTCAACAGAAGACCATAAAGAGCAACAAAGGACCATCTGTGCAGAATTGCTTGTTCCTTATGAGGCTGATTGTGACAACTATTTGTTGAAGATCATCATAGGTGATGACACAAGGGTTCATCACTTTGCACTGGAAACAAAATGGCAATCCATGGAATGGTACCACATCACTCTCCTCCAAAGAAAGAGTTCAAACCCACACCATCAGCCAGTAAAGTCAATGTGACAGTCATCTGGAACTCTTAAGAGGTCATTCTGTTTGAAGTCCTCCTTCATGGTGCAACACTCAACTCTGAAGTGTATTGTGCTACCCTCAGGAAATTGAAGAAAAAACTGAAGTGTGTTCATCACATCAAAAATACAAAGTCTTCTCCTTCTCTATGAGAATACTAGGTTTCACACAAATCTGAATGTCTGACAGGAGCTCATAAAACTTCATTGGGCTGTTCTTCCTCTTTCACATTACAGTCCAATCTTTCACCTTCCAACTTCCTTCTGTTTGACCCAATGAAGAATGGACTCTGCAGGAAGCAGTATGATAATGGGGAGGTTACTGATGGAGAAAGAGATTACTTCCAATGTTGACCAGTAGAGTGGTATAATGAGGGAATATAAAGCCTTCCAATGAGGTGGTGTAAGACCATTGCATTGAACAGAGATTATTTTGAAAAAATAAGGTTTTGTAAAGAATGGGGAATAATGTGGTTACTGGAATCCACAATAAAACTGACCCACTTTCAAAACAAAAGTGTTACATTACTTAGTGAATGTATCATCTGTTGTAAGTACTTCTACATTACAGTGTGTGTACAGTACCTTATTTGAACTCCATACTTCTCTAATATATTGGCTGCTTTCGGGACAATTTTGATATTGTAATTGAATATGTCCATTTCATTTTTTGTTTAAAGGGAGGAATGGTGGATTACTGTTTACTGTTTCCTGTGTGTTGTTTCCAGTTTGCTCAGTTATATGTTTTCTTAATTTTATGAACATATTTGTGCCAGATGGCTATTATACATATTGTATAAATCTGTTTGTTTTGTTGTGTTTAATTCTTGTGTGTAGCTGTATTGCTCTTTGGGTGTTATGTTTGATCTGCCAATTATTTATCTGAAAATTACTTGTTATATGACACTTGGTAGTAGATTGATTGCAAATGGTGATGCTAACCACTGTGGGGTTTTGTTATAAAGTGGAATCACACCTCATAACCCAGGAAAGCAACTGCTCAGGTTCTGCACATACTGACCATACAATGGCCCACAACCATTAGACATCACATACAGACATTGTCACAACCTATATAAAAAACTCACCGCTGATGAAAATTTCTACCTACAGAAGGTCACAGGCCAAAGTGTATTTTTTTTAATGAGAAGACAATGACATGTAATGGCATACGTGCAACACAATAATGGAATTATACATAAATTATTTCAGAGAAAACATTTCCAAAATTAAATTTAATATTCCTTGAGTACAAAAATAAAATAGACTCATTTTGAAAATGTTTTCCATGTGTTTTGATATAAGTGACAGTGTAGTTCATGTGTGTGTTGGAAAGGAGTTGGTGAAGAGGTTGGAGAGTTGAAGAGGGAGGGGGGGCATTTCTAGTGGTATAAAACTTGATGCAGCATCATTCCATTTGGGGAACTACAGTCAGTGCCACACTGCTGTAAGTTACATTTCTTGAGAAAGGGGGGCTAATTAGACTGCATACAAGGCCACAAAGGATTAATTTACAACTTAAGTATTGCAAGGTACAGGAAAATTACTATGGGTGAGTGTAGGATCTAATTTTCCAGCAAACACATTCTGTGTGGTTGAGCTACAAATAGAGAATGAGGAGTTAGATAGGCCATGTTGTCTTGTATGTGAGAATGTGGTACATGTACAGGTATTGGATAGTAAGTAGGTAGTCACTGTCAGAGCAGATAATTTTGGGACCAAAGACATGGACATGTCTAAATTGGTTGGCGGTCTCCAATTTGGAAATTTTAGAGGGAGATGATCTGGATAGAAAAAATTATTTCTGTCTATGAGATAATTAGTAATTGAATAAATGTTTGGCTGGAATCCTGATGCAACTGAAGCGTTTAATGCTTCGAATGTGCCATTACCAAGACTCAGCAACAGAGTGACATAATGAAAGTTTATGTTATTACTGCAGACGTCAAGTAGCATCTGGAAAGGTGAGAACGCAGTCACAGGGTGAGAAAAGTCAGGAGTAGGGGGAAAAGCCACTGTGAGGGTAGAGTCCATATCAGGGGACTCACTGATGAGATATCAGGTAGATATTAGTCAACTGATGAAGACTTTGACTGGCTTTCCATTAAGCAAAGTGTCATAGATGGTGGCACAACATTAAAGAACTTTATGCAGGCCCAAGAATGAGGGTCAGAGTGCAGCATGGACAGTATCATCATGCAGTATGACAAAGTTGCAAGAGCATAAGTCCTTGAGGACAAAAATTTTAAGAGGGGTATGGGAGGAGGACAAGGTTACATGAAGGTTGGCAGTGTGATGTCAGATGCTGTCAACCAATGCAGGAAGTGATGTTGGACATAGTGGGGGTGTCTCACTTTATAAAATCTCAGCTAGTGAGGCATTGAGGTCTTGTTTATGCACTATGCAGACACCCAGCAGCACCCATGGTAGTTCATGGGACCTGTTACTCCTGTGGCACATAAGAGCAGCCTTCAGGGTGCAATACCACTTCTCAACAAGACCATTAGCTGTAAGGTGGTAGGTGGTGGTTGCCAATGACCTTTCCATTGTGGTAACACTGTTTCCCATCTGATCACTGAAGTTAAATGCTGTTGGACTGGGCTAGCACTTGGATAGGTGACCATCCAGTTTGCCAAGCCCTTGTGAGGCAAACTGAGGTTACTTGATTGACAGGTAGTGGCTCCAGTCTCATAAACTGACATACGGCAAGGAGAATGGTGTGCTGACCATATGCTCCTCCATATTTGCATCCAATGATACCTGTGAGCAGAGGATGACATGGTAGCTGGTCAGTAGCATTGATCCTTCATGGGTTCAGGCAGAGTTTAGTTTTAGTTTTAGGTAGGTGGTGGTTCTGTAACAGGTAATGCTGCACAGTTTATGGATTGGGCAAACAGCAGGGACTCAAACTGCCTACCTTGATCTATGGTTGTGGAGCATGGCAGCCAAGATGTGCAAACCAGGTAGACATGAGAGCTCTGGCAACTGTTTCAGAAGTGATGTCTTAGATGGGGGTAGCCTATACCCAATGTGTTACCTGGTCGACAATGGAGAGGGGGTAGCAGAGGATGCTGGATGGGGGAGGTGGCCAACCAGTCCACATGAATGTGTTGGAAGCATTGTTTCTGTATCTGGAATGTGCCTAGCTGGGACAGAGTGTGCTGGGTGATTTTGCATCACTGGCATGGTACACAGGCCTTGGTCCACAACTTCCAGTCTTGCTTAACATGGGGCCAAACATATCAATATTATGAGAAGGAAAGTTGCTGCTTACCAGCAGTTGAGTCACAGATAGGAACAACAAAAGGACTTTCACACTTAAAGCTTTTAGGTAATGGCCTTTGTCAACAATAGACACACATACGCACACCCACACTCACGCAAATGCAACTCACACACATGACTGCTGTCTCAGACAACTGAAACCACAGTGTGGGCTATGGGTGGTCTATGGATGGTGTTGACTAGGGGCTGGTAGTCCATCTAAATGACATGCGGGCATCTTTCAGTATCTTTCTGAAGTACCAGACAGTCTCACAGGGGCCCACAATGGGTGGGAAGACCTTGGTGACCCAGAAGAAAGCCTAGGCAACCTCACTATGATAGATCCAGATGGATAAATTGGCAGTGGAAGGATGTGCAAGAAGACAAAGTGAGCAGCGCGCCTGCTGTAACAGTAACTGAGGGTGATACGGTAGTTGATACAGTGATCACTGTCTGTGATAATGATGAAAACAGAGTACTGGTCAATGAGGTAGAGGTGACTACTGTAAAGACAACAATGGTGCTACAGGCTCTAGTACAGTGCAATTTGCCTGCGGCAGTAAAGAAGCTGATATTGGATAAACTTCCATTACTGAGCAGGGCAATGCGGTACATGATGAGGTGTGGCAAGGTCAATTCGGTCAGATATATGACAAACTGAAGAATTACAGAGGATTACATGGGAAGGTTATTAATGGCGAGTGCAGACAATATTTCACGCCTCTCAACGTGCATGAAATTAGCATTTATGAAGTTAATGAAAAACTCTATACCAAAGAGGCAAGCTTATCAAAATGTTGTAGTAATTAGGTAGCCAACCCCAATGATGCTGGTCCTAAAAAAAACTGAGGCAAAGTTTCTGAAGAGGGGCAAGAGGAGTTTGTTGATCATTATGACTGGATACGACTAATTGATGGGCACGAAGATTACAACATCTACAAGGTTAAGGTTGACGTCATACAGTCAGATGAGAGTGGTACGGGTTGTGTGAGCTTGGGAGAAGAATTAGAAGCAGAAACACAGCACATTTCTACAAATTTGGAAGATGATAGTCATCTTTCTGAAGAAAATTTACCTGACTTGACTGTTAGTAAATTGTTGGTAACACAAGGTTTGTTAATTGAAGAAATTGATAAAAAGGTTTTAGTGTTTGGGTCAAAATGGCTTCAACAACTGCAGAACAAGCAGACAGAAATTAAGAATGTTCAAAAACAGAAAATTAAAAAACCACCAGATAAACTGCTATTGGTGTCAGAGCTGAACAGAATTTTTCAGAATAACTTTGATGTGAATTTGGGTTTGTTACGGGATAATGAATCTGAAGGTGTACTGAAATTGTACTGCTTTCAAGATGGAAGGATGAAAGAAGATGGAGAGTATTTGTAAAAATATGTGTCATCATCAAAGTGAGGACAAATGCTTGAAAATTGTGAAGACTGAGTATGAGGAAACAAATAAAGATGGAGAAAAGTTGAGAAAGTATTACAGAATGTACAACAATATCCTGTATATACGCAAAGATGAAAATAGTAACAATTAGTGGGTGTGTTGGCCCACTAAGTATATCACTGAAATAGTAGACTATTATCATTTAGCTTACAGTCATTGCAGACCAAAAAAATGTACAGAGAAAATGGATGAGGCTGTGAATTATAACATGTTAAAGAGAATAACAGATAGGATAAAGACTTAGGATAAGTGTCAGAGGGTGAAAGTGATAAATTGCACAAATCATGGCCCTATGCAGAGCATAAGACCTGACTATGTACTAGAGTTAGTGTGTATGGACCTATATAGCCTTCTGCCAAAAAAACCCAGGTAATTTCGTCTACATATTAGTAGTGATGGAAGACTTATCAAAGTTCATTAAGTTATATCCAATAAGACAGGCAACTGATACAGCATTTTATAACAAACTTGCAAATGGTTACTTTGTGCATATTGGTAAACCAAAAGTGATTTTGTCTGATAATAGGACACAGTTGACTTCAAAATTATGGAATGAAAGTTTGGAAAGCAATAGGGTTGAAGTGATACTCATCTTGGCCTATTTCCTGGCCAGAAATCCAATGTAACGATACGTGTGCCAGCTGGGGTGACTTTGCTGAACATATCACAGAGCATGGGGCAAATATATAAATGGCTTTGAAAAGATTGTGAAGGAAAAACAAAGCTGAGGTGTGAATATGGCGTCATGATGTGAAAGCACGGTTTGCTAAATTTGCAATTGGCGATCTCATTCTCATTAAAGTGCATGAGAAATTGAGCAAGATTGATAATGAGATTTCAAATTTTAAATTCGCTTATAATGGACCATTTACAATTGTCAGTATACCTCACACTAAAGCTTACTGTTCAGGTCTGTGTATGCATGTGAATATGGACACTCTTGAGTTATCCACTGGAATAGAAATACAAGGACTCCTTGAGATCGCTCAGGAGTGAGTTTTCAACGCATGTAAGGCAGATGGACATTCTGGAATGCCAATACACAAACAGAGAGAAAAAGCTTGCTGGTGTGGCACATGCAACAGTGCCATGTCGGGACTGAGCTGCTGCCAGCTCTTCAAATGCTATGGCATCCTTTGTAAATACACATATGGAATGAGGCATTTTTCTTTTCAGTACAACCAGTGTAAATCTTTGTTGTAAAAATTTAAGTATTTTTAGGACACCTGCCTGAAACACACAAACTCTCATAATGAGAAATGGAATCTGTTAATCGTTATGATATTTATGAAATAAATAAATAAATAAATAAATAAATAAATACTATCTAAAGTAAAAATTGTAACTAGTGATTTCTTATCTTGCTTCTTACACTTTTACTCATTTTTTTGGTACACCTTTAACTATGTTACTTGCATTTTATTGCACAGTACTGATATGAAAATTTCATTTCAAATGTAATGGTTTCTTGAAAGATGTAATATTGCTGTTTAAAATATGTTACGGTGCACTATGATGTTTTGAGTCATAATGAAACAGTATTGTCATGATATGATGTGCCCATGCATAATTAATGAGAAGCTCAATGAGTGATTAACAAAATTTATGTAAACAAAACTGAATGCATTTGCACATCTGCATTTTCGTTTGTATTTCTTCAGACATTCCCTTATTTTGTTTCCTTTCAGGAAAAAACTCATGGAATGTGGGGCACCTGTCACACTAAAAATGCAGATAAAATACCTTCTGTACCATCCAAAATTTTCAGCACTTAATATCCATTGATAACTTGCACTGTACTTTTTGACTGTACATATTTAATTGTAATTATAATGAAAATATTGTAAATTGCTGGGTAATAGCCAGGGGAAATTTTATTGAAATGTATCAACAGCAATGGTGAAACAGGAGTAACTCTGCCATTGTTTATCTTTGTGTATGGAGAGTCTCTGTCACATTGCGAGCAGAGAGTAGGCAGAGCAGCTCGAGTTATGAAAGAGTGTGGAAGTGTTGGTTGAGTGCTCCCACTGACATGGGATGCAGCTATGTTCACATCAGTGTAGACGTTCCTGATTCATTAACCTGCAAGTATTGAGAGCACAGTAGGAGTGGACAGTCAGAGAATACTGCGATTCTAACTATTGCCTGCCCAATAATTGTCCATGGCTCTGGAGATGACTCAGGTTTCTCGAACAGCAGCAGCGGCACCAGTGGCAGCTCAGCATTGTCGTTGGCTACATTTTGCATCATCCACACTGCTACAACATTATAAGACTCTCCAGTGACAGATATAATAATGTAGTGGCTTTATCCAGTTAATTTCTTTCACAAAGTTTGAATAACTTGAATAATAATGTGCAATAGTTAAAACTTGTAGAGAACTTGTGTTGTCATTGTCCTCAGACATTATTACCAAGCAGGGTCCCTTTTCCTTTCTGTGCAATCACTGAGTATTGTAAGAATATGAAAATTGATTAACTATTTACTGCCAGTTTTGTGTGTTTGCTAATGACCAGTTTCAGTCTAAATTTTCTAACCCAGTAACTGTTCATTCTTGTATTGCATGACTGGGGCTACTTAAAGTAAAGTAAAATTTCACTGCAAAACTAATAACTAAAGATAAGCACAAATTAAGAGTGTGCAATTTCATTTATTCTGTATCTAGCTTAGTGAGTGACTTCTGCTGGCTTGGTATGTACAAGGGTGGTTTGAAAAGTTCTTGGAATCATCACGAGAGCTCAGCACTAGCGCAAGTTATTCACATGATATTCACTGGACTGTTGCCTGTAAACATATGCCAAATCAGCCACATCAGTGCTCTTGGAAGAGAGCTCTGCCGGTGATGTGGCTCTGTCGTTGTTCCCACGTAGTGATTTGCAAAGATGGAAAAAATGTAGATCCGAGCAGTGATTAAGTACTTAGCAAAGAAAGATATGAGAGCAAAGAACATTCATGCTGATTTCCAGAACGCACTGGGGGACTCTACTCCTTCATATTCAACTGTTGCCAAATGGACAAATGAATTTAAATTTGTTTGGGAGAGCTTAGATGATGATCTGTGCAGTTGTCGGCCAAGATGTGTCACTACTCAGAAACCATTGTAAAAGTGCACAAAATGGCCATGGAGGATCACAATTGAAAGTGTGTGAAATTGCTCATGCTTACCAGATGTCTTCTGAAAGGCTATATCACATTTTAACTGAAGGGTTAGAAATGAAAAAATTATCTGCAAAATGGATAAAAATGCGTGAGAATGAACATATCAGCTCAATGATTGGCACATTTTAGGAGAGACAAACAACATTTTTTGCCCCAGTTTGTGACCACAGATGAAAACTTGGGTGCACTGCTATACCCCAGAGACAAAACAACAGTCAAAGCAGTGGAAAAATGCTGATTCTCTGACACCAAAGGAAGCAAAGACAACTCCTTTTGTGGGAAACGTTGTGACATCAGTGTTCTGGGATGCAAAGGGGATCCTTTTTCTAGATTATCTCTCCACTGGACAACAATTACTGGAGAATACTATGCTAACCTCCTGGACAAGTTGCAACAAAAGATCATGAAAAAAAAAGCCAAGTTTAGCAAGGAAGAAAGTCATCTCCCATCAAAACAATGTGTGCCCGCACATATGTTACATCACCATGGCAAAATTACATGAACTAACGTATGAATTGTTGCCACAACCAACTTATTCACCTGATATGGCTCTGTCAGACTTCCATCTCTTCCCAAAACTGAAAATTTTTCTTGGCGGATGAAGATTCACTTCAAACAAAGAATTGATAGCCAGAGTTGACAACTATTTTGCAGGCCTGGAGGAAACTCATTTTTGAGTTGGGATCAAGACACTGGAACATTGTTGGACCAAGTGCATTAATCTACAAGGAGATTACACTGATAAATAAAAAGTGTTTCAGTGATGTAAGTACTATTTTCTATTCCATTCTGAGAACTTTTCAAACCACTCTTGTATTTTATTGTTGTTATTTTAAAAGTAAAACTAATTGCCCATTTGCTTAAAGTAAATTCAGTCTGATCTTTCAATAATCAAAAGTAAATTGCTTGCCTTTTTCTAAATTTTGTATTACGTTACACTGAGGTTACTGGAAGTAATTTTTTTCTACATAACAGAGTTTAAGTTAAGCCCGTTATTCATTTAACAAGTAGCTCCATTTAGTTTCAAAATTTATTATTCCAGAATAAGTAACTGCAAACTCAGTGCTTTCTGATTCATTTATTTTCTCGTGAACTGTTGTGCTGTGGAAAAGTGTGACAACCTTCTGTTGCCATGCCAGTGTTTGTTTGCTTAAATTTATTTGCCATTACCTTTCTCAAGATGCTGGGGATTCATTGGCCTAGCAGGCTGTCAACCATTTAATTATTCCTTTTTTAGCTAATCAGTGTTTTATTGTGTTATCAGTGATTTTTGTATTAAATATTATGTGGTACCCTTTTTCGGCCCTGTGTGGTTCGGAAGCAATTGCACTATACTCCACCCATTTCAAAATTACCATCAGTATTTAGCTTAAGTTCAGAATAGTCTTCCTTCAGAAGAGTCTGTTGTACACTTTCCTCCAACAAACCAGTGTTATTTTCCTTCAGTAATCATAGCCTTACTCATTGTAAAATTTCATTAGGCATATGCAATCATGGTCAGTTACATCACAATGCAGTAGGCCGATTAGTAATAGAGGGGTTACACTGTGACTGGTTGTATTTTTGCCTATGAGGGCCAGTGTTAAGGGTTATTGCAGGGCAGTTGCAAGGGGACAAGTGAGGTGATAGGAAACAGCAGAGCTTGTGGTAGTTGGACGGTGGCAATAGATTATGAGTCAGCTTGGTGCCCTCTGCAGTTGGGCAGATGGCGGGAGCATTAAAAATACAGGCCAAGGAGGTGACTTGCACCTGACAGAGTTGACACTTGCCAGTACTGAATACTGCACCATTGGCTTAGAGAACATCAAGAACTGTTTTGAGGTGGGCAGATTGTGAGCCATGTCTGGCGAAAAAACTAGGATATCGCCAGACTTGGCTTAACAAAAAGAAAATTTAAAAAGCAGGCTGTCTATATAATATTGCCAGGCTTGTGCAGCATTTTTTAGTTCATAAGGCATAAAAAGGAACTCAAAATATCCTAAAAGTGTAGCTGTGGCAGTCTTGTGAATGTCATCTTTGTACACTGGTTTCTGCAGATACATCTTCTTTCAATCAACTACACTGAACACTTTAGCATTGGCAAGATAGTGTGTGAAGTCTTGGATATTAGGGACTGTATAACTGTCCATGACTATGCAAGCATTCAAGACATGGCAGTTCCTGCAAAGTTTGCCTGTGCTGTCCCTCTTAGGGACAAGGTAGATGGATGAGGCCCAGCTGCTATCTGATGGGCGAATAATGCCAACTTGTAAGAACTTGTCCACTGCTGCCTTTGACATGGGGAGGTGGCCTGGGGGTAAATGTCTGTGGTCCTGGCTAACTTGTGGGCTAGGCGTAGTGTTAAAGTGGTGCACTATGCCACTGTTGATTGTTCACAAGATAAAAAGATCATGCAGGGTGGAGCCACTGGTTGAAAGTTTCTCAGCACAGGCTTCATGGAGGTTGATGTCCTGAGCAGCAGAAAGAATACCTAATGTCAGGAGCCAGATTGCCTGAGCAAGGTGGTAGTCTGTGCATGTTCAGTGTGGTCAGTGAGCTGCGGAATCTTAGATGAGGTTGCAGCAGGCAGCACTGCATGTAGCTACTGGCTCAGTCCAGGGGGTGATGGCATCAGATAGCAGCCTCAGATTGGAGCCGGGCTGCCCATGTGAAGCTGGTGTGTGTACAAGAATGGCATGATCAATAGGCTGTGGAGGTTTGGTAATGGTGCAGCAGGCAACACAGGGTGCATGTGCTGGCTCGACACAGGCTGTAGTGTACTTTGAAGGCACAGGTGCAGTGCAGGTGAGGCCAATTTGCCCAGACATGAGCATGGAGCAGGAGGCATGGTCTGGCATGGGTTTGGAGTGGCTGTGTCAGGTGACTTGAGGTGTTGGGTGACAGGTTCAAGTCTGTAGGCATATATGACAGGTGAGGAATGGAGGCACTCGAGGGTGGAGTGAGTCTCTGTGAGTTCTGCCTGTCCTGTTTGGATGCAACTGCATAGGGATGCATCATCCTGTCAGAGATGAATAAGTGTCTCTTGCATGTCCATTTACTGCTGACAGATATGTAGCAAGTGTTGTATGTACCATTGCGTGGGTGTGGCTGAGGACAAAGTAGCGTCAGTGTTGTTGTGTTGGGGCAGTGAGGCAGCCAGGGTTTGTGTGCTACCAGCAGCACAGTCAGGAGGCATGTAGGTGAGTCTTTTTGTATGCAGTATGGGCACAGGGTGAAAGACCCATAGGAAATCAGCACTCAGGACCAGCTCCATAGCATCAGCAGTGATGAACAACCATGTGAAGGTTGTAGTAAAGCTGAGGTCTAAAGTCAATGTCTGGATACCCCTCACAGTGATAGGAGAGCAATTAGCAGCTGTCAAGCAAAGGTGCAAATGTTCACACATAAGCAAGATAGGCATGTGAGGTGCTGTACTGATCTGTGACCTGGTGTCGACCAGGAAACTTAGTCTACTGATGCTGTTGAAGACGTACAGCTGACTGTTGGCAGTGACATCTGAAGCTGGTGGGCAGGTGCCAACTTTGTGTGTGTCGAGGCAATTTATGCATCATTCACAGCTCAGGGTGCCTCTCATAGGCCATGAGGTGAGTTTTAGTAGTCACATGGTTGATAATAGAGTCATCAGGTGTCACCAAAGTAGGTGTGGTACCAATAGAGGTGAGACTGTGAATGCGTAGCTGCCAATGTACGGGGAGTGACAGCTGGAGCCGCGTTTGTTTCTTAAATACAGAGGGCAGTGACCATCGTGACATCAGTGTTGGGTGGGGCTTGGAGCACTAGGTGACTGTCAGTGGCTGCAGGAGGTCTCATGCATGGCAGTGCAGTGAATGTTGTTGATGCTCTGTCTAAGTTGAGAAACAGTGAATATGTGGTCGGCCAGGGCAGTTAGGCATCAAGAGACTGGTTACTAGTGGCAAGTAAAATCATCTTCACCTGGGGTGGGAACCTGATGTTCCAGATTGTCTACAGTGCCTTGTCAGGCATTACACATGGGTCTATTTTGCTGCAAAGATGCCACCACGATTTGGAGGGGTTTCCGTCCTCTAAATGTTCACTGTAAAGTACCTGGTGTAGTTACTCTTTGGGATTCCAGAAAAGGCATCATAAATTGGTGTTTTGGCGTTCCTATATTTGCCTGTAGATGATAGTGCCAGGATGATGTCATAGATAACATCAGTGTGGGTGCCAAATGGCTGAGTAGAGAGAGGTGCTTGTCTCGTCTGTGACAGTGGCATTGGAGGCAAACATGCTTTTGATGATCGTGAACCAAAGGCATGGGTTGTCTGTACATAACAGTGGCAGTGTGAGCCATGAAGTAGTTAATTCTTTGGTTTGGTAAATGGAAATGACATTTGGCTAGGGCCTACCGTCAGGTAGACCATTCACCTGGTTCAAGTCTTTCAAGTTGATGCCACTTTGGCAACTTGTGTGTTGATGGGGATGAAATGACGATGATAAGGACAACACAACACCCAGTCCCTGAGTGGAGAAAATCTCTGACCCAGGCGGGAATTGAACCTGTGATGTTAGGTATGACATTCCTTCACACTGACCACTCAGCTACCAGGGGCAGATGTTCAGTTTGGTAATGTGGTTGGAATATGTCCACACAGCACGGGGAAAGCTGCAGGTTGGCAGTGGGCAGAAATGCAGGCAGCTTCAAAGGCTGGAGAATGAATGGACTAGTATGTGACATGGATGAGATGAGCAGACACATATCCAATGCATGTGACAACAGCCATAACATGGTCAGCAAGGATTGGTATCCAAGTCATGAAAATGTTGACAGAATGTGGAGGAGATGTTACACTGGTAGAGTGTGTAATGAAGCCAATAAGCAGATTGTCAATTGTATTGCACTGTGCTTAGGCTGTAGTGTGACAAGTGTTATTGTCACTTTTAATCACTTGGGCAACATACGGAGAACTGTATAGTGATGGTGAGATGCACAAGAGGTTGATGAAATTTGCAGTCAGTGTAACACAATCTTGATGTGGTGGCCACATTGTTACAATGTGAATTTGCACTATTTTATCATTCACTCAGAGTTAGGGGTCACCAATGTGGAACTCCAGTATTTAGTGATGGTGAATGATAGATGACACATTAGTACAGATTACACAACACCCTTTATTGAATAGAAATTCTATACATTCTAGAATACATGACATAGCACATTTGAGTCACACAGCGAACCAAACTATGAGTAATTTTCTCTGGCCAGCAATGCTAATGTTCCCACAAGCTCTTTGCATATCTTTCACACTTTTACAAATTTCTCTTACTGTTTTACCTTAATATGTATAACCTCTTTGATAGTAAGCCTATTAGAGCCCCCAAGGTATTAGCATTTTCCATTTTCTTCCCCGAGTTCTCTTTTTAATTTCAGAAGCCTGTCACCCATCCACTTTCAAATATGTCCAATACATTATAGTTTCTCAGTCTTACAATCAACTCCTTAAGTATCACTACCAAGGACAGTTTTAAAGGAACTAGAATCACAATCACCAAAGCACTTGATGTACTGTAACCCATATCTTTCAACACGTCTTTGAAATATAAGTTTCATACCAGCTGCTTCCATCCTGAATGACTCCTGCAGCACATTTCTTCATATTTACTCTGTTGTTTATTCTCTTCTTCTGTACTGTTACATTTCTTTCCAAGAGAATGAACATTATGGTACTTGCTTATCACTTGAAGATCAAGTATTTTGTCATTATCAGTACTAATCACAGATGCCCCTTACAGTGAAGTGTGACCATGCATCATCCATGTGCCATCACAGAAAACATATAAATCAATGTTGGGCACATTACATTCATTTATCTGCAAGCCACTATTTAGTATCATAGCCTCCTGCACTGCAGAAGTAAGATTTTGTTTACATTCCTCCTCTACTACACACAGCTGTTCTCTATTTATGTAACTGTACCTTGCAGCAGTGGATAGCATGTTCATAATTCCACAAAACAAGTTTGTACCTTGATTGCCAACAACCAAACACCTCATCTCATAACACAGTCTCAGATTTGTTTCATATGTCCGGCTATTCACTTTAGAAGTTTTGAAACTAACATCAGCCTTACAACTCTCATAAAATAAATCCAAAATACGCATGACACCAATCATTTTTAGGCCATCATAAAAAATCAAAGCATGGGCAGCACAGTTAGCACAAATGCAAGCAAACTCAATTACTTTAGACAATATACTAAGTTCTATGAGCCTAGATCCACTCAACATATCATCTTCTGCCTTGAAATCATCAATAAAATGCCTCCATCAACTTTTTTGCTTGAAATACTTTTTTATTTTATGTACAAGCTTGTTTCATGATATGAGAAATATGACTCATTTTCATTGTTTTAAAAATCTTGTACCCAATATGAGGCATGCTAGAAGGAGTAGGAGTCAGAGTATAAACATTATGAAAATATTTAAACTTTCACGGAATATGAAATCATACTGCCATTTGGAATCTATCATCGAACAATCCTTCAGCTGTTAGTGACAATAAGAAGAAACATTTTTAGTGAGAGCCAAGGAACAAGTTAACAGTCACTGAAGAAAGCAGATGTGGCTGTAAACAAGCTTTAAAAAAATTATATGTTTAGAGTCTGAGCTGGCATCCAATATTTTGCTGCTTTAATTTTAATATATTAAACTGACTTCTAAGCCAACGAAAAACTTTCATGATTTTTCACTAATTTTTATTAAACCACCCCCCACCCCTCCCTTAAGAATACCTAGGAATGTCATTCTGCATTTGAGCAAATATTTTGATAGAGCACACTCAAGTAGTAATTGTCCATGTTCAGGTTAAAGTGAGACATTTTCGTTCATTCAATCAATTGTTTGACAATCTCAATGGGCTTATTTTAATGACAAAAATAGGGGGCCTCAGGCTGTTTTCTACAATATATTTTAAGGGTGTGATTATAAAATGTCTTACTGTAAACAATTTAATACATTTTGATGCTGTATTTTGTGGGCTTTTTCTTTTTGATGCACTGAGAGTGGAAGACATGAATAGGAGCCAATATGTCACCATGTTGCCTTGCAGCTCTGATTGTTACATCATCAAATGAAGGCATCATAATAGAAGCAAAAAAACTACTAAAACTAAAATTTGCTCTGAGCATTATCAATCCCAACCAATCAATTTTCCACAGTTCCCTCATATTAGAATAATTTGACATTTTACAGGAAATCAAAAACAGAGCCCCAATAAGTGCCATGATTTCTTCACAGTTTGTCAACTGGAAGTCTCTAACATGTCCATCAATTTTTCTCTGTTCCTCCCACTGCAAGCATATATTTGATGAATTTTTGTTGCAGAAATATTTATTTCAGAAATTCATTCTCCAGTTGGAGATTTATGATTTGATTTGTAGAAATGCATCTAGAGGGGTTTTGACATCTGCTGCAGTTCCTTTCAGTCTAGGCAAAATCTTAATACTTTCAGCTCTTAATTCCTGTGAAATTCATGTTAAGTACTTTGAATCATTTACCTATAATGTTTCCTTTCCATGCAGAGATAAAAACATAACTGAACAAGATCATCACCCTCAAGTAGTATTTCTTCAACTGGTCTATCATCTTCTTCCCCTTCTTGTAATTACAAATCATAATCTGTGCAAGTATCCTCCTGCTCTATGTTCTTAGGTTTGTTATTCATAATCCTTCCTTCACTCTCGATGTACCCTTCCTCTTCAGCTTCAGACAGTGCATGTAAACACTGATGTATCTCCTCTTTGGTATGAAGTCTGTAATCCCTAAAATGAATTAATGAATCAGGGACCCTTCAAAGCTGAGGATAAACCATGTTCTTTGGGTGATGATCTTCAATCAATTAGCTGCCCCCCCCCCCCCCCCCCCCCCCTCTACCATACACTTCCATACTGGCTATCCCTGTATATGGAACAAAGCAACTAACAGAATAGTGAATAAAAGAATAAACACTAACATCATCAAAAAACTATGCATCTGTATGTTCTACCATTCACTCCCTAGCAGGTTAGACACTCAACATAACATAAGAACACCAAGAAAAATAAAGTTATAGTTCTTACATGACAGCCTCCACATTCGAGTTTCAGCTGTGTGGCAGCTACACTATGTGATCGAAAGTATCTGGACACCCCCAAAAACATACGTATTTCATATTAGGTGCATTGTGCTGCCATCTACTGCCAGATACTCCATATCAGCGATCTAACTAGTCATTAGACATCATGAGAGAACAGAATGGAGTGCTCTGCGGAACTCGGACTTCAAGTGTGGTCAGGTGATTGAGTGTCACTTGTGGCATACGTCTCGACATGAGATTTCCACACTCCTAAACATCCCCAGGTCCACTGTTTCTGATGTGATAGTGAAGTGGAAACATGAAGGGATATGTACAGAACAAAAGGGTACAGGCCAACCTCATCTGTTGACTGACAGAGAGTGCCGACAATTGAAGAGGGTTGTAAAGTGTAATAGGCAGACATCTACCCAGACCATCACATAGGAATTCCAAACTGCATCAGGATCCACTGTAAGTACTATGACAGTTAGGAGGGAGGTGGGAAAACTTGGATTTCATGGTCGAGCAGCTGCTCACAAGCCACACATCACGCTGGTAAATGCCAAACGATGCCTCGCTTGGTGCACGGATTGTAAATTTTGGATGACTGAACAGTGGAAAAATGTTGTGTGGAGTGACAAATCATGGTACACAATGTGGCAATCCAATGGCAGGATGTGGGTGTGGTGAATGCCCCGTGAATGTCACCTGACAGCATGTGTAATGCCAACAGTAAAATTCGGAGGCGGTGGTGTTATGGTGAGGTCGGGCTTTTCATGGAGGGGGCTTGCACCCCTTGTTGTTTTGCATGGCACTATCACAGCAAAGGCCTACACTGATGTTTTAAGCACCTACTTGCTTCTCACCACTGAAGAGCAATTTGGGGTGGCGATTGCATCTTTCAACACGATCAAGCACCTGTTCATAATGCATAGCCTGTGGCAGAGTGGTTACAAGACAATAACATCTCTGTAATGAACTGGCCTACACAATGGCCTGGCCTGGCCTGAATCCTACAGAACACCTTTGGGATGTTTTGGAATGCCAGCTTCATGCCAGGTCTCTCCGACCAACATGATATCTCTCCCCAGTGCAGCACTCCATGAAGAATAGGCTACTATTCCCCAAGAAACTTTCCAGCAGCTGACTGAATGTCTGCCTGTAAGAATGGAAGCTGTCATCAAGTCTAAGGGTGGGCCAACACCATACTAATTTGAACATTACCAATGGAGGGCTCCATGAACTTGTAAGTCATTTTCAGCCATGTGTCCAGATACTTTTGATCACATAGTGTATTTGGTTGTCATCTGCTTTCTGCTTTCCACACTCAACTGGTGCAGTAGCAGCAGTTTTGGCAGGATTGCCTTAGTGCCTTCATATGCCAAAAGAGATTAATTTGACCATAGCTGTCAGATTTTTCTGCCATGGGTCAATCTGAGTACTTTTTTCAGGAAGTAGCTCAATTTGCAGCCAGTTTGCTGCACATACTGCTTCCAGAGGCTCAATGAGTGGTTATGGTTTAGCATTATTGAAGAAAGTACCAGACCTTTGGGAGCACCATTGGTGATCGAGCCAGAAAAGGGCACACATGGTGTAAAGGCAGATTGGCTGCATTATGGATACAGATACCTCAATAGTCTCAAGATTACAGATGCTTATCTGATCCCAGGTGTAATGGAAACTTTGGATAGTCTGGGGCAATACAGGTATTTCTCCCCATGGATCTATGGAGTGGCTATTGTTATCTACAAGTAACACCAGAGAATATGCCAAAAAGAGAATTTACAGTTCCTTTAGAAGACTATAAATATTGATATGACACAGCACATCTGACACACAGTATAGAAAAATGTCAGTTTGCATTGCTGCAGCTGCACACAGGTGTGCTGCACAGGCCCACATGCAGCAACATTTACAGAGTAGTTGTTGGTCTGAAAGCCAATGATCATGCCCTTTTGGATATCAGATAAATCATTCTGTTTCTGCATTACGATTATGACTGCACTGTTTTCCACATCCCTACTGACACACTTAATATACCTTCCACTGCTAGTGCTGCTGCCTGACATCTGTGAGTGGTTATTGCAAGCTGATGTCAAACATAGACGGTGGTCAGATTAATGTGGCTGAACCATGTACATTCTTTTGAACATAATGAAGCTTGCTTAAAGAAAAACTAATGACGTAGTCCATGTTGCACTGATTTATGTTTTTTTGTAAAGGACATTTATTGCTATGTTAAAATATTTTGCTAACAGCATTTCTTAAAAGTCAAGTTATGAATTTGTTTTCATGAAGGAAGAGGTAGGGACTTTGCACTAAAATGTGCCTGTTAATTAATAATGATATTCACATTCATTGTTATAGTTCCCTATACTGGACACAGTGTGGAAATAGGTGTATTGTTTGCCTTTTTCCACTAGCATTTTCTTGAATACCATGTGTTAGAGATTTTCTATTGATATGATATTCACTTATCCTATGAAGTGGATAAAATTAATGTGCCTGTGAGTTTACCATTCCATACTATTTCACTGTGGTTTGTTTATCATTTGAGCAGCCCCTCTTACTGATTAATTTCACATTGAAACTTCATGTCACCATGAATGTCCACACAGCAATTTATTTTCTGAGATGTGGGGATGTGTGAGGATCCTAAATCCTTCCACATCAATATACTTGTCACTCTTTGGGACATTTGGCATAAGTTTATCAATTACATTCATCACAGCTTATGTGTTATGTTATTGAAGTTGTTGGTAGATTGGCAGGGTCCAGCAATTTTGAGTAACCATTGTCTGTTTACAATTCATTCTGATACATTCATTGTAGTTGTTTTGGGTGCACGCTTGGTGTTGCAGACTAGCAGCTGATTTCAGCACAGACTGTGTCTGTGAGTCAACATTGGTTTGTTATGACTGCTAATTGTGCTCAACTGAGAGATGTGCATTTTTGGAAGTTGCAGTGGGGAGTTGGCTAGAGTCTGTCATTAACTGACCACACTCACTAATGTTTTCAGGCTCATTATCCATGCCACATTCTGAGAGTTGAAAGATTTCAGTGTGAAGTGGTTCATGTTGTGTTGTGACACATAGTAAGTTGCTAAAACTGATTGTAGTTGAACTCTTTGAAATAAGCAATAATTTAGGTAATAAACTATACAATCTGTGATTCATTAATAAATACTCTCAATCAGATTTGGCACAGTCTGCATTGTATATAGTTACCAGGAAGAAAAGTAATTAGAGCAGTATAAGAGGAGAGAGACAGCATTGTTTAATATGGCACACCAGCCAGTTGTGTTATAATGAGAGGTTTATGGAGTGTATGGAATCAAGTACAAAAAGCAAATACAAAGGCCCTGGAAAGTCAGGAGTAGGTGGGACAATGGAATGCTATGTTACCTGAATACAGTACAGGACAGTGGGTGATGTAGTTAACTCCTTACACACTAAAGTGCAAGACAAAAAAAATCCACACTTGTTGTCAGGGTCCATACCAAGTAGTCAAGATGACCTCACTGGTGAATGTGAAACTGCAACTTCCTGACCATATTACTGTCTTTCACTTCAGGCAAATCTGACCATTATGGGGTGCTCTGGAATCTTTATCATCATTCCAGCATCAGCCCCAGAAAGGGGAGAGGAGGTAGAAAGGAGAAGAAGGCATACTGAGTGGAGCTGACTGCTACTTTGCAAATTGTGCAATCATTGTCTTACGCATCAAGACCTAGAATTGGTCAATGTAAAAAGGAAAGTATAGGGCTTTAAAACTTTATAGAGTTTTATTAGGTGCATTTTTTTCCTGTTATGTGCAATGATAATGAAAATGTGTGGAGGAAATGATGTACAAATGGTGGAGGAGTGTTGTTTTTATTTGTGTGTATTGGGTTGGTACATAAGTTCATGGCATTTTTCAATAAGTTCAATAAACACAACAGAGACTTTAGTCATCGATAATAAATTCTCCTTCACTATTTATAAAATTTGGCAACACTGGGGTAATTTTTTGGTTCTGCAACTGTAGAAATTGTTTAGTTTTTGTGTGAAGAAATCATTGTGTGATGGTCAGGGAGCATTTTTATCTATAAAGGAAGTTCCTTGAAGCTGTTCAATAGAGAGCAGAAAAGGCAAAAATCTGAGGGCACTAGATCAATTGGAAAACATAGGTGTGGAATAACTTCCTGTACAGTGTTTTTTGTCTGTCTAGTAGAATGTTGGTAGAAATTATTGTGGAGTACACAATGTCAGTACACATAGTGTTCCTGTTCATTGTCCTTGGACTAAATCTACAAGACTTCTCAGTTGTTGATAGTAAATGTCAGCGGTGATGGTTACACCTCAGGGAACTGATTTGTAGAACACCATGTAGTCATTGTTCCACCAGGTGCACATTTCTTTTGAGAATTTGCTCAGGCCTTTATACAGGGAGTTGCTGCTTTATTTAGGCTCAACCATCCCTCTATTTTCCTATGTCAGCAGACACCATTTCTCACCACCAGTAACAAGATAGAATAGGAATGGTAAGTGTTGTTCATGAGCCAATTGATGATGAGCAAGCAGAGGTATACATATGGTCACCCACTGATTTTGGTGATTTTGGCTTAGAGCATGTGGTACTCTTACACCTGATTTTTGGACCTTCCACACTGCATGCAAATGTTGGACAATGGTGGAATGATGACAGTTCATTACATTTGCCAATTCTTGAGTACAATGACAGAGATCATTGTGGATTAATGCATCTGAACAATCTTTGTCAATCCCCAAATGTCTTCCTGAATGTGGAGAGTCATTAATGCCAAAACAATCCTCCATAAAATGAAAAAAATAACAAACATTTTCTTGCCATGCTCTCTCAAATGGCATTATCCTCATACACAGCACAAATGTTTCTGGATGCCACCACTGCTGTCAGCCCTCTATTGAACTCAAACAGAAGAATACGTTAGAAATGTTTTAATTCCTCCACATGGCACTCTGTTTTCTAGTGTCCACAGTTCCACTAACTGTCTCAAATGACAAAATGGCAATATGTATCATGATGACAGAATTTTTTTGATCATGTATATAGCCAGTCATGCACTGTGGTTTTCACCTCTTTACCACTTCTGAAATGCCTGCCTTGCATTGATTCTTTGAGTGCATCAAACAGATGACAGTCACTAGGAGGGAATTCTAGTGAATAAGGAGGATGCACCAGACATTCAAATTTAATTTCTTGAATAGTCTCAACTGTATTATGGGCTGTATGCAGTTGGGTATTGTTATTGTTGCAGTACCCCTGAAGTCAAAAGCCACTATCAATTACTCCTGATGATTGCAATGGGTAAAGTCAATTTTTCAGCATGTCTGTATAAGAAACACTTGTTATCATCACTCCCATATCTGTGTAATACTCCAAAATTACTCCATTTGCACACCAAAAGAGAATGAACATGACTTTTCCAGCAGATGGTTGAGTGTTCAATTTCTTATTCCTTGTTTGAACTTTTCATTTCTGGTTGGTGACAGTGGACCCAAGTTTCATTGCTTACAATGATTTTTACCAGATACATAGCCTTCAACATGAAAAGGATGGAAAAGTCCTTCACAGGTGCCACATGGGGTAGCTGCGCATTCTGAGTTGCCTTGCCACAGATCGAACAGCTGCCCCTATCAGTGGTTTGAGTCCTCCCTCGGGCATGGGTGTGTGTGTTGTCCTTAGTGTGAGTTAGTTTAAGTTAGATTAAGTAGTGTGTAAGCCTATGGACTGATGACCTCAGCAGTTTGGTCCCACAGGAACATACCACAAATTTGCAAATTTTTTTCTTCATGGGCACTGACATGATGGTCTTTCAATTCACCAGTCAACTGACTTGGCACCCATCTTGCAGTCATCTTATTGAGGTGCAGTACGTTGGGAACAATGTTCTACACTGAAACAATACTAATCTTGAAACTTGTGTCTATTTCATTCAGAGTTATGTGTCTGTTTTCCTTTACAAGCTCCTCCACCAACAAAATGTTCTTGTCCGTCACTACACGATGGTCTTGGGGCATCCTCTATAAAATTTACAGCACTTTTAAACTTCCTACACCACACATACACTTTCTCCAACAACAAATATAATACCATACTGTGCTATCATTCTGTGATGAATTTAGTTTGGTTTGACACCTTCACTGTACAAAATCGGCATCACACATCACTGCTCAATCAGGGTACATGTTAACAGTGGGGAAGTTATCTTGTAGTTGATGCTGCTGCCTTCGCCTGCATTGGTCATCTTGTTGTGGATGCTGCTGCCTTCTCCTGCATTCATTATAGCATCAATCTGTCACCTGTTGATCACTTTCTGAACCTCAGGGAACACTACCGCCACTTACCAATTCCATCATAAAACTTTTCAAAATTTTATGTGATTTTAAGGTTTTCATTTGAATCACCCTTGTAATATGGTAATTTTGGGGTTCATTTTGTTTCAGAATAAACTTTATATGATAGGAGATGGTGTTAGTTTAGTTTTGTTATATGTATAGTGTAAGTGGAAAACACCTATGGGTATTCTCAGGTTGTAGAATTAGAAGGAACAGTGGAAGCAGTTTATGGATTGCCATTCCACATTGGTCTGAACTGTCACAGAGACATACAAAATGGAGTTATTTCTGGAGAGACAGGTGTGCAAGAATGCCTTAGGGGACATCTCACAACACAGCCATATTTTCAGAAGGCAGGACCCCTTACGCCATGTACGACCGAATTGTAGTACGTAGGGAAGTTCAAGGGGAACAGAATGCTTAGAACTATGGAACAGTAAGATGCTATGAAAAGAACAAAATGTGGCAACTCCAGACTGACTTTTCAGCTTCCAGCAACAGTAACAGGGGCTACAGAACTGAACTGACCAATAGTACTGTGTTATTTCAAGTTATTCACAATTTTAGAAGGAGCCTTGCATTTGGAGGACTGAATTCTCCTAAGGTGGGAAGGAATATTGTTGCATCAATCATAGACCAGACATTGCAACCTTTATAGGGCATGTAGGCAAGCCACCTATGAAGTCCTGCTGTTGGATGTTAGAACACTGCTGGGATAGGATGCTGCAATATAACTGTCTGCCACAATGATGTACTACACTTTCACATGTCATGGCACAAAGCTGTGCTTCCATAGCCATCTATGCAACCAGGAGGCACATTCCTGTCACAACATAACTGGCCAGAGCAGCCATAAATACCCAACACTCAGCATGGTTCCAGGACTTCTGGCTGAAGCTGACACCAAGACAGTCTCCACATAAGCCATCAGTCCAATGTGAGGCCAAGCAGCTTCAAATTTCCCTAGCAGCATAG
Organism: Schistocerca piceifrons; assembly: GCF_021461385.2. NCBI lineage: Eukaryota > Metazoa > Arthropoda > Insecta > Orthoptera > Acrididae > Schistocerca > Schistocerca piceifrons. The sequence goes on from NC_060141.1 coordinate 292,235,317, forward strand.
TGAGCTACCTGCTGGTCTCTAAGGCACTACTAGACATGATGCTTGTGAGTCTTGAGCCAGTGCCACCTAGTGAGCACCTGCTGTAGGATGTCTTCCTCTGTCACTCCAGGTGACTCCAAGGGCTCTGAGTTTGGTGCAAGGCATCAGTGTGCGTGACATGCTGTTCACAGCTGAAGCCATGTGAGCTCACTGGCTGCTGGGATGCCTTTTGTGTGTAAGTAAAGTCATCTCACTGTCCACAGTTCTTGCACTAAGGCAACAACTGGCTTATTAGTCCATATTTGCAATTCAACTAAGCTAAGCATACTGCTGAGAGTTATGTTGAAGTATCAATGATTGTCATGGATGTCTCTGCATGGAAGTCTTGCAGAATAAAGACTGTTAATAATGAATGAACTCTCCTGATTCTGCACTCATTGTGATACCAGTAGATTGTAACTCATAGTTCCTACATGTGCCTTCAAGGGACAGGGCAGAAGCAATCATCCTGGCTGATAGTGGTGGTGTGTGCATTGCCAGTACCATTAGATTAATTATCAGGCTTCTTAAACCTCTTATGTTGTGTTAGAAACCTGCAAATGTATTTCATACTTTTCATTGTCCATGCTGCAACATTCCCCCCCCCTCTCCCCATTAACTGTTGCAACTGTATCAGTTGTTATTTGGAAGCTATGTCTTTTGGAAAATTTTACTTCAAAAGTGATAAGTAAAAATATCACAGACACTGGACAGTCAGAAGTCCTATTACACTTCAAATGAATTAGTTTCATTCACAGTTAGTGTGGCTTACAGAATTTGTTTCAAACAGTTTCTTCTCATTGTTTATTTGTACCTTTACTTGGTCTGTATCCCTGAAGCTTATGATTTTATCTAAACAATGTGGTAAATGAATGAATGTGTTACTATGATTCCAGATAGTCACAGCAAGACAGAAATAAAAAAGGAATGCATTCACTTTTTTATTGTTCTTCTCCTTTTATTGATGTGGCAGTCAGTTGATAACATAGGACCCTTTGTATTCTTAGGCATATTGAGGATGACAGTAAATGAGACGGATGTAGGCAACACTGTCAGCTGTGATGTTCACTGAGGTAACACACTAAGTAGAATTCTGTCCTGATGCATCTTATTAGAAGTGAGGCAGTCATTTTTATAGTTTAATTATCATGAGTCAATGGGTAAATATAAGTAATTTAAATAGTAATGGTAACAAGTCACTGAATAGTTGAAGTACTGCATTGTTCATAGGTACATCAGGCGCGCGCACACACGCATGCTGATTGCATTGTTCTAGTACTGTACCTCAATTAGCATGAAGGGTTGTGTCAAGTGAAGTGGACAAGGGGAGAAAAGAGGTGGGGAGAGGGGTTGGGGAAGGGTGGTTGATGCCTGTGAGGAGGAGCCACAAGGAGTACAGGATAGGAATGTGTAACCTGTGAGCTCATTCTGGCCACAGTTAGAGGGGTTGTGTGCAGTGCCTGATGATTTGAAGGAGTAGACTGGGAGGGGAAGATAGAGCAAAGGAAGAGGGAGACCACAGAAAAGGTGGGTGAGAGCAGGAAGAGTGAAGTTAGGATTGTGGGGCACATATGGAGGTGGTCATGGGGCAGGGGCTGTTGAAGATTGAGGCCCGTTTTATGAGATTAAAGGATATGTTGGAAGCAAAACTCCCATCTATGTAATTTAAAGAAACTGGAGTTGAGGAAGGATCCACATGGCTTGGGTTGTAATGCCACCATGAAATCATGCATGTTCAGCTACATGTTCTGTGACTGGGGTGATTAACTGTGCTCTAGCCACTGTTTGGCAGTTGAGTGGACAGCTGATTGCTAGTCATCCACACTTAAAATGCTGTGCTAATATTAGAGCACAGCTGGTATGTGATATGACTGTTTTCACAGGTGATGCTGCCTCTGAAGGGACAGGAAAGCCTGTGATAGGAGTAGAATATATTGTGATGGTTGGTTCTTCCAGATATATTTTGTACTGTTTCTTCCACGGGGGTATGACATACATGACAAGGAGTAGCGAGTACCTCAGGTGGTAAGGTGAACTAGGATGTTACACAGATTGGATGAAAGGCAGAACACCCACTTTGAGGGGTGAGAGATATTGTGGGTAGTATGATTCTTATTTATGGGCCTGATGATAAGTAGCTGAAACCCTAGGAAAGAATATAGTTCAGTTGTTCCAGTCAAGAATGATATTGTGACAAAGGGGGTGTTCCTTTGCACCTGGTTCCTGGATGCTGTCATAGCATATGGCAAAGGATATCTGTCTGCAGATTATGTCTGGGGTCAGTGAAGGCTTTGTTAATACCTTCAGCATACTAGGAAAGGGACTGCTTGACACTACAGATGAACTACCCTTTGGTGACCGCTTGACACTACAGATAAACTATCCTTGGGTGACCAGACTATATTGAAGTGACATTTTGGCTTGGATGAAATGGCAGGTATCAGACTGCATGTTCTGTTGTTGATTAGTGAGCTTGATGTGGACAGAGGCTTTGATGGAGTCATAAGAAAAGTGGAGGTCAATGTCCAGGAAGGTGGGGCACTGAGCTGAGGAGAACCAGGTGGAGCAGATGGAGGAGATGTTGCAGCTGCGGAAGAATTTGGATATAGTGTCTTCATCCTGGGTCTAGATCATGAAGATATTGTCAGTAAACATGAATCCATCTTGGTGTTTGGGATTTTGGGTAGCTGGGAACATTTCCTCTAGATGGTCATTAAACAGGCTGGCATAAGAGTTTCCATATGGGTGTCCTTGGTGATTGTGTGGATTTGTTTGTTACCTTTTCCTAACAGGAGACATATTTTAGTGCTAGGAAGTAATTAAATACACATATAAGGAATGAGATGATGGTTTTGGATTCAGAAGGATGCAGAGAGAAGTAGGGTTCAACAGTGCCATAGTGGATGTTTCTTTTATAGCAAGGTGAGGGATGAGGGTGGCTCATAGTAGGGAAGTCATTCCTGTCTGATGTGGGAACTTAGGCTGAGGGCACCTAGTTGAGGTATTGGTTAACAAGAGCTGAGATCCTTTTGGTGGCATTTGGGATTGTCAGATTTATGGATTTTGAGAAGCATGTAGAAGGAGGATGTGTTGGGTGGTTGGGGTGAGGAGGGAGAATGATTCTGGGTAAATCTTCTGAGATGTGCCTAAGGATTTGAGCAGGTACAGGTTATCCTGGACACTTTTGGATGGAATCATCATGGCAGAGCTCATAAGTTGAAGGATCAAACATTTTCTGGATGCCTTCTGTCAGATATTCAACCCACCAGCCAAGCAACTGTACAAGCTATAATGGTATGTGTGAGTTTACTATTTAGTTCTGAAGAAGGATTTGTCCAAAAGTTAGCAAAGTTTTTAGTCTAGTTTGTTCGCCTATTTATGAAACTACTAAATTCATATTATGTACCATCTTGCCATGTAGCTTTAGAGACGTACCTGTCAGTATCAGAACGAATTAAATTTTTTGGTTCTTTCACATCTACACTTCCATTGGTAGATAGCAGGATAATGTTCTTTTTCTTCATTATGTTTCCTGAAAAGTGAAGAAAAACAATGACAATTCAGTCTCTGTAACTTTTATTAATGCAGGAAAATGTCAATTTAGTTACATGATAGACAGTTTTTGGTGTAAATGTATATAAAAAATTAAAACTGTGATTATTAAAATTATGCATCACAATAATATGAACAGTTTATAGTTCAGACATCTGAGGAGTGAAGCTATTTTTAGAATGAAAAAAAGCACTTTAACCAGAAAAATGCTTTAATCTTTTCTCATCTCATACTTACTTCCCTTTGGTGGATGTGCTGGTGTATATACTGACCCATGACATGTACTTAAGGAAAACTCAAATCATGTGCTGCTGAAATTGTTTTGAATGTACAAATAAGGGTAAAAGATGTTGAATGACAAAGAGGGAGGACTCACAAAAAATAAAATTATAAAATGAGATCTTAGACTCTGAAATCTTGGAACCACTGGATCTAAAGTATAATGAAAAGGTCAAGTGAGGTCATTTCTTCATTTAAGTATTGCATTTTCTACAAACAAAAGGGCACTAAAAGGCAGAAATTTAAGCAAATTGGTCACAGAGAAAGTAATCCATATGAGAAATAAAGTTTTACTTCTATCACTGCTTAAATTAAAAAATATATATTTATCTAATTTTCTACAAAATTGAAGGAAGAGCACTTTCAACTTCTGAAATAAACAAAAGCTTGCTTTATTAGGATTCTCTCTCTCTCTCTCTCTCTCTCTCTCTCTTTCTCTCTCTCTCTCTCTCTCTCTCTCTCTCTCTCTCTCTCTCTTTCTCTCTCTCTCTCTCTCTCTCTCTCGCTCTCTCTGTAAAACTCTCTTTATACTCTGAATGGTTTGATATGGTCCATCACAACTTCCTCTCCACACCCATTTCAGAGTAGCACTCCTATTGTTTTTTGGATACATTTCAATCTCTTTTTTTACCATTTCCCTCTAATACTGTGGAAATTATTCCTGATATCTTAACATAATGTCTATCATACTGTCTCTTCTTATTGTCAATATTTTACACATGTTCCTCTCCTCACTGAGTCTGTGAAAGACCTCCTGACTTCTTATCTTATCAATCAACCTAATTTTGGAGATATTTCTACAGCATAACATCTTAAATGCTTTGATGCTGTTCTTTTCCAATTTTCTCACAGTTCATCATTCATTCCAACACACAGATGTGCTCCAGCATATATTCTCAGAAAATTCTTCCTCAAATTGAAGCTAACATATGACCGTAGCAAACTTCTTTTAGCTAGGAATGGCCTTTTTGCTAGTGCTTGTCTGATTTTTATGTTTACTTGCGTCATCCATCATATGTTGTTTTACTTACAACTATAAGTTTTCCTGATAAGCAAAAGCAAAAGAGGTATTCTTTTACCCTTAATTTTAATCCCATTCCTGAGCTTATCTTTTATTTTAGTCATGGTTTCTTTGATGTACAATTGAACAGCATGGAAGAAAGACTGCATCCCTGTCTCAAATAGTATTTAATCTGAGCACTTCATTCTTGGTTGTGCATTCTTATTGTTCCTTCTTCGTTCTGTAGTTACTATCCCAGTAAGATTTGTTGACATGATAACAGCATTTGACAATGTAAAATGTCCAAGATGTTCACAATTCTCAGGGAAATAGCTACACACTATAGGGAAATATGGGTGTTATACAATTACAGAACTGACTTTATGTATTGAACAGTCTACTGAGCATAGAATATGGTTTTAGAGTAAACTGGAGAAAGGCAAAAGTAATAAGGGCAGAAATGAGATTACTTATTTAGTTAATATCAAAATTGTGGCCCAAAAAGTAGATGAGTGAAAGAATTCTCCTACCTTGAACGTTGACTGGGTGTGGAGTACACAAGACGGTTTTTTTAGCTTAGGAAATTCTCAATCCATTTCAGACAATAATAGCTGTAGGAGACCCAATATAGAGTAGCCATCTCAGGCAACTTTTGCTCACAGGGGAAGGAATTTTAGTTTAAGATGAAGATAATGGGCTGGGGTTTCCCAAACCCTGCTAAATGGTGATGGCTGGAACCTATTAGATGGTCTTGGTGAGAAATTTCCCCATGACAGTGGCCATAGAGAGGGCCTCATGATGTCCTGTCAAGGGGCAGCAACTGACATGTTGAAAGCAAGAGCAGGATAATGGCCAATGACAGGGCTTACTTTTTGCTCTTGATTTCTGACTGGCTGAAAGGCCTGTATTTTAAACAATTTTGTGAAGTGGTATGGAGCTCACAAAATAGTGGCGTCCCACATTGTGTAGGGAAGACATGTGTCCTCAGAGGTGTAGTTGGTATTTTTGATCTGTATTCTGGAAATCTGGGTTTTATATCCATCATTATCAATACTGGGACTGAGTGCAATACAGAAAACTGACAGTATTTGTAGTGTATTCTCATGGCTGGCAAGTGGTTTTTGCTTAGGCATTTTCCAGTTGTGCTTTATGGGTTGTGAGGAGTAATAAGTGTGAACTTGTGTGGTAAGTTACGTCTATATGAAAATTGGAGATTTTAGCTAATTGGAGATGGTAGTCAGATATAAACTGAAGGACTTGGCTAGAGGTTTTTGTTACATAGTGAAAACTACATCTGCATAGTGCAAATCCAATAGTGATGCTTTTACAGTGAGCTTCCCCTGGTTGATACTGAACTGTATTCCCATTTGGTTGTCAGGAAATTATCAATGGCAACTGCTAATAGCAAGTTGAAAGTGATTTAGTGAACTGTTAGTCATGACACATTTCAACCCACTCATTGGATCCTGGAATAATACCTGCAAGTAGTTAGGTGGTAGTTGGATTTGTGAAAATAGCCCTGTCTTGAAGGTCAAAGTGTGGCTGGTTACCATTATTTAATCTGATTGAGCAGTGAATCATGTCATTGGTCTCACATTCTGCATACTGCCTACAGAGAATCTGGCCATGGCTGTGAGTGTGATTTCATATGATGCCATGGAAGCTTTATATATGAATAAAAGGAACATTTCAGCTGGTGACACCTTTGCCAGGATTGAAATCACCACACAGAACTGCGTCTTCTTTGGCTGGAAGCACCAGCAATCATACCTTTACCAGCCATAGACATAAACTTTGCATCTTTACCCATGGGAGAGATCAACTGTTGCATCAATTTTAACATCATCATTGGCTGCTTGTTGAAGAAAAACAGTAAATTATATGCTAAGGCTGCGCACAATTCATGTTTTACAGTTTGAGTGTAAGCTATTGGTTTTGTATTGTTTCAGATTTTCCTCATAAGTCCTTCAAAGTGCTGAAATCTATGATGATGATTTAGCATTTAGGGGAGATATTTGTAAAGGAGTGGCTGGAAGATTTTAAGTGTTTCAATTTCTGTGAACTTTTGGCAAGTTTGGATCACTGGAGAAGGTGGAAAGCCAATGTATGGTACCAACAAGAAGGAAATTGAAAAACCCAATGTAAGAAAGAAATTTTGAAGCCATTTTAGTTTTGAAACCTAATGTAATAACACAGATTCCAGATAATGTACTGAACAATATAATTAATGACTTACACAATGTAAAATGGAAAAATATATGAGTGTCAAGTCAAATTCTGGATAGTGAGCTTAGGGAGGAAGTGAACAGCATCAACACAAAATGTGTGGAAAAATGTAGGAGTACAGAAGAATCTAAGCTATCTTCTGAAGGAGAAAGTGAGAATTTAAAAGAATGTGCAAAAGAGCTGATTTAGGAGACAAAATTTGTTATTATCAGGTTGGAATAGTCTATATCACAGAAGAAGGGCATTATAAGAAACCATAAGTATCTAATCATGTGTTCACAGAAAGCTCATTGTAAGAAGCTGATACAGGACCTGAAACAGAAGACTCAAATGAAACTGAAGAGATGGTATCTGAATTTGAAACTGTTGTAGCACGGTCAGATGTGCCTGAAATTTTGGCTGTGTCTGATAGCGAGACCTTCCAGAAATGGGAGCTATTCCAGTGCTAAAGCTAGAGAAAGTTTATTCTGCATCATTATTGGAAAAAGTATGGGTATTTTAGCACGTTATGATCAACTGCAGGATCCATCTGGCACAAGGAATCCATGCAGGAAAGGATGCTTGGAAGTGGGAGAATGCTGAGATTCTCCAGAATCTGTGGCTGAATCAGAAAGGTGTTGTGAAAAGTGCATCTATCAGTTTTCAAGAGTGAGAAGTGTTTGTGTATGCATTTCACAATGTAAGAGAAGCAGGAAGAAGACACACAAGAAATGAAAGAACCGGTCTCAAGGTTTTTTCAGGAATGTAGGAGTCAGAGAGCAGCAAAGCAATTTTTTTAAATTGCTGCACTTCCCAAGGAGCCTGGATGCTGAGACTGGCTGACAGCATTTGCAGTCATGAGCACAAACATGACTTTCTCAAATTCTCATACAGTTATGACATATGTGATACATGAGGTGGAGTTTTCCACCAAAATCTGTCACAAGTGCATAAGACAGAATTTCCATCAGAGCTTCAACGACTGAAGAAATTGCTAGGTGATGGTTCGAATCCTCCCATGATCTTTGCTAACTCCACTTCATCTGATGCTGAAATCTCCTGACCGTCCTCAGTGATCCTTTTTATATATAATGTATTTAGCATAATGTACTTTTCATATGTGCTGTGCTAGTATAAAATCTCTCTTTGGCATAGAAATTCAAGAATTACATGTCTGCAGAAATAATTCCTGACAGTGAGTGAAATATTCATCTGTCAGTAGTTGAAAATTGTTCTTAAATAAATATGTTGCCACCATAACAATCAGCTAACTATTGTAGGATATGGAAACTGTAGCAATAGCCCTTACTATATAACAAAAGAGGAACATCTAACATCCAATTCCATGAAATATTGTACAGCTTTTTGTAAATACTGAAAATATGCAACATATTACTGAAAACAAAGATGATGCAACTTACCAAAGGAAAGCATTGGTATGTTGATAGACTCACAAACAAACACAAACACACACACAAAATTCAAGCTTTCGCAACCAACGGTTGCTTCATCAGGAAAGAGGGAAGGAGAGGGAGCAGAAGGACTTACCTTAGGGGGAAAAAAGGACAGGTATACACTAGCACATACACACATATCCATCCGCACATACACAGACACAAGCAGACATATGTAAAGGCAAAGAATTTGGGCAGAGATGTCAGTCGAGGCGGAAGTACAGAGGCAAAGATGATGTTGAATGACAGGTGAGGTAAGAGCGGCGGCAACGTGAAATTAGCAGAGGTTGAGGCCTGGTGGGTAATGGGAAGAGAGGATATATTGAATGGCAAGTTCCCATCTCTGGAGTTCTCACAGGTTGGTGTTAGTGGGAAGTATCCAGATAACTCGGACGGAGTAACACTGTGCCAAGATGTGCTGGCCGTGCACCAAGGCATGTTTAGCCACAAGGTGATCCTCATTACCAACAAACACTGTCTGCCTTTGTCCATTCATATGAATGGACAGTTTGTTGCTGGTCATTCCCACATAGAAAGCTTCACAGTGTAGGCAGGTCAGTTGGTAAATCACGTGCATGCTTTCACACGTGGCTCTGCCTTTGATCGTGTACACCTTCCGGGTTACAGGACTGGAGTAGGTGGTGGTGGGAGGGTGCATGGGACAGGTTTTACACCAGGGGCAGTTATGAGGGTAGGAGCCAGAGGGTAGGGAAGGTGGTTTGGGGATTTCATAGAGATGAACCAAGAGGTTACGAAGGTTAGGTGGACGGTGGAAAGACACTCTTGGTGGAGTGGGGAGGATTTCATGAAGGATGGATCTCATTTCAGGGAAGGATTTGAGGAAGTCGTATCCCTGCTGGAGAGCCACATGCAGAGTCTGATCCAGTCCCAGAAAGTATCCTGTCAAAAGTGGGGCACTTTTGGGGTTCTTCTGTGGGAGGTTCTGGGTTTGAGGGGATGAGGAAGTGGCTCTGGTTATTTGTTTCTGTACCAGGTTGGGAGGGTAGTTGCAGGATGTGAAAGCTGTTTTCAGGTTGATGGTGTAATGGTTCAGGGATTCAGGACTGGAGCAGATTCGTTTGCCACGAAGACCTAGGCTGTAGGGAAGGGACCATTTGATATGGAATGGGTGGCAGCTGTCATATTGGAGGTACTGTTGCTTTTTGGTGGGTTTGATGTGGATGGATGTGTGAAGTTGGCCATTGGATAGATGCAGGTCAACGTCAGGGAAAGTGGCATGGGATTTGGAGTAGGACCAGGTGAATCTGATGGAACCAAAGGAGTTGAGGTTGGAGAGGAAATTCTGGAGTTCTTCTTCACTGTGAGTCCAGATCATGAAGATGTCATCAATAAATCTGTATCAAACTTTGGGTTGGCAGGCCTGGGTATCCAAGAAGGCTTCCTCTGAGTGACCCATAAATAGGTTTGCGTACGAGGGGGCGATCCTAGTATCCATGGCTGTTCCCTTTAATTGTTGGTATGTCTGGCCTTTGAAAGTGAAGAAGTTGTGAGTCAGGATGAAGCTGGCTAAGGTAATGAGGAAAGAGGCTTTAGGTAGGGTGGCAGGTGATTGGCGTGAAAGGAAGTGCTCCATCACAGCAAGGCCCTGGATGTGCGGAATATTTGTGTATAAGGAAGTGGCATCAATGGTTACAAGGATAGTTTCTGGGGATAACAGATTGGGTAAGGATCCCAGGCATTCGAGAAAGTGGTTGGTGTCTTTGATGAAGGATGGGAGACTGCATGTAATGGGTTGAAGTTGTTGATCTACGGAGGCCGAGATATGTTCTGTGGGTCTTGGTAACCAGCTGCAATGGGGCGGCCCAGATGATTGGGTTTGTGAAATTTCGGAAGTAGGTAGAAGGTAGGAGTGTGGGGTGTCAGTGGGGTCAGGAGGTTGATGGAGTCAGGTGAAATGTTTTGTAGGGGGCCTAAGGTTCTGAGGATTCCTTGAAGCTCCTCCTGAACATCAGGAATGGGATTACCTTGGCTAACTTTGTATGTAGTGTTGTCTGAAAGCTGAAGCAGTCCCTCAACCACATACTCCCGACAATCAAGTACCACTGTCATGGAACCCTCTTCCGCCTTAGGAATGACGATGGATCAGCCAGCCTTCAGATCACGGGTAGCCTGGGCTTCAGCAGTGGTGATGTTGGGAGTGGGATTAAGGATTTTTCAGAAGGATTGAGAAGCAAGGCTGGAAGTGAGAAATTCCTGGAAGGTTTGGAGAGGGTGATTTGGAGGAAGAGGAGGTGGGTCCCCCTGTGATGGAGGACAGAACTGTTCCAAGCAGGGTTCAATTTGGATAGTGTCTTGGGGAGTTGGATCATTAGGAGTAGGATTAGGATTATTTTTCTTCATGGTAAAGTGGTATTTCCAGCAGAGAGTACGAGTGTAGGACAGTAAATCTTTGACGAGGGCTGTTTGGTTGAATCTGGGAGTAGGGCAGAGGTTTCGGATTGGGAGAGAGGTTTGGAGGAAAGGTTAACTATTGAATTAGGGTGTTGTGGTTCCAGATTGTGTTGATTAGAATTTTGAGGTTTTGGGGGGAGTGGAGCTGGAAGTGGGAGATTGAGTAGATGGGAGAGACTGGGTCTGTGTGCAATTCAGGAGGTTGAGGTTTGCTGGAAAGGTTGTGGAGGGTGAGTGAGTTGCCTTTCCGGAGGTGGGAAACCAGGAGATTGGATAGTTTTTTGAGGTGGAGGGTGGCATGCTGTTCTAATTTGCTGTTGGCGTGTAGGAGGATGCTCTGAACAGCTGGTGTGGATGTGGGAGAGGAAGGATTGAGGACTTTTATTAAGGATAGGTGTTGATGGGTGTGTTCATTGGCTGAATTGATGTGTAGGTGAAGGATTAGGTGGGTGAGGGCTGTGGATTGTTCAGTTTAGAACCGGTAAAGGGACTGATGGAAAGAAGGGTTACAGCCAGAGATGGAAACTTTAAGTGTGAGGCCTTTGGGGGGTAATGCCAAATGTCAGACAAGTCTGAGTAAATAAAATATGGGAGTGTAATCTGGCTAGGGCAAAGGCATGTTTGTGGAGGGAATGTAAATAAAACTTAATGGGGTCATTGTGGGGATGTTGAGAGGGTGACATGGTATTAGAATGTGGAAAGTGTTACACGAGGCTGAAATGAAAATGAAAATGTAAATAAAAATATATGGGGGAGACATAAAGATGAACTAGAAAGCAACTGGAGATCTGGTGCGAAAAAAGTCGAAAAAGTGTTGGTAAAAGCTGAGCTATGTTGATCCTGTGGTGAAATTGGCTTGGTAAACAACGATGTGCACAAAGGTTAGGTGGTTGTGTTACCGCCAAAACACATTAAAGGGCAGAGAAATTTGGAAAAATTTCGAAAAAACTGGTTGTAAATGTATTAAAAGGAGAAGTTTTGTGGTGGAAGATTATGAAAATGAGGCTAACAATTGTCTGACGAAGAAATAATGACGTTAAAACCTGTGGGAAGCGGCTAAAAATGATGAGTGATGTGGGAAAAACGGAAGTGGAAATAAAGCGAAAGTTGTTAGAACTAGCTGAAAAGGTTGTTTAATAGGTGAAAGGAACTGTTTGTGAACTGGGAACGGTGGATTTTATAGCAGCAGTAGTGTTGGAAGCGGAAAAAAAATTTTGGTTATGGTTTTTAAGTGGGTTACGTATTATTGAGTATATATAGGCAAGATAAAATTGTACGGTGGGTTACGGTAAAAAGGAGAAGGTGAATACAAAGTGAGACTACTTGCACAAACAGAAAGAGAAAGTGAGATGACAGAAAAGAATTCGAAATGCAACAGTGACAATAACAAACATAATTGTTGGGTTCAAATTAATGATATGAATATAATAGAGGGAAACATTCCATGCGGGAAAAATATATCTAAAAACAAAGATGATGCAACTTACCAAAGGAAAGCATTGGTATGTTGATAAACACACAAACAAACACAAACACACATACAAAATTCAAGCTTTTGCAACCAACGGTTGCTTCATCAGGAAAGAGGGAAGGAGAGGGAACACGAAAGGAAGTGGGTTTTAAGGGAGAGGGTAAGCAGTTATTCCAATCACGGGAGTGGAAAGACTTACCTTAGGGGGAAGAAAGGACAGGTATACACTTGTGCACACACACTTTTCCATCCGCACATATACAGACACAAGCAGGCATATGTAAAGGCAAAGAATTTTGGCAGAGATGTCAGTTGAGGCGGAAGTACAGAGGCAGAGATGATGTTGAATGACAGGTGAGGTAAGAGCAGCTCCTACCCTTGTAACCACCCCTGGTGTAAAACCTGTCCCATGCACCCTCCCACCACCACCTACTCCAGTCCTGTAACCCGGAAGGTATACACGATCAAAGGCAGAGCCACGTGTGAAAGCATGCACGTGATTTACCAACTGACCTGCCTACACTGTGAAGCTTTCTATGTGGGAATGACCAGCAACAAACTGTCCATTTGCATGAATGGACACAGGTAGACAGTGTTTGTTGGTAATGAGGATCACCCTGTGGCTAAACATGCCTTGGTGCATGGCGAGCATATCTTGGCACAGTGTTACTCCGTCCGGGTTATCTGGATACTTCCCACTAACACCAGCCTGTCAGAACTCCAGAGATGGGAACTTGCCCTTCAATATATCCTCTCTTCCCATTACCCACCAGGCCTCAACCTCCACTAATTTCACGTTGCCGCCGCTCATACCTCACCTGTCATTCAACATCATCTTTGCCTCTGTACTTACGCCTCGACTGACATCTCTGCCAAAATTCTTTGCCTTTACATGTGTCTGCTTGTGCCTGTATATGTATGGATGGATATGTATGTGTGCACGAGTGTATACCTGTCCCTTTTTCCCCCTAAGGGAAGTCCTTCCGCTCCTGGGATTGGAATGACTCCTTACCCTCTTCCTTAAAACCCACTTCCCACTTCCTTTCGTCTTTCCCTCTCCTTCCCTCTTTCCTGATGAAGCAACCATTGGTTGTGAAAGCTTGAATTTTGTGTGTGTGTTTGAGTTTGTTTGTGTGTCTATCAATATACCAACGCTTTCGTTTGGTAAGTTACATCGTCTTTGTTTTTAGATATATTTTTCCCACGTGGAATGTTTCCCTCTATTATATTCATATCATCATATCACTGAGAAATATAGAATTATTGCAGACAGAGATGTCTGTCTACAGTATATCTCTTGTCATATGACAGATGCTAGAACAGATGATCAGTATTTTTTATATTATTCAAATTATAGTAACTGTTGAACATGCTAAAGTTACTAACTGTTTGCTAGCATCTTCCTGTACACTCACTTCTTTGTAATGTCTTAAACAACAAATTCATCAGTTACCATAATGTTGTTTTTCTTTCAGATAACAGTACTCCATACTTTTTATGAACTACTGGAAATTAAAATTTTAAGTCAAATATGTTGCCTTTTCCTGTTGCAATTTTTCTGCTCATAACTGTAGCAGTAATGATAATAATAAAGGTTAACTGACCTAGTGCTGATGTGTTGAGTTTTCCAATGAATTTTATACTGAGCAGTGCTTTTGAATCAGTAAAACCTGATGTACAAGTAATGTTTTGACAAACAACATCCTCACGTGTACAATTTAAGTACAGTATGTTATCTGTTGAAGAGACACTGTCATCACTGTTCACTTCAGGAAGTTTTATAGTCTTTGTCACCTCTCTCTTTGGTCTTGATTGGTCCATTTCTATACTGTTTATTTCCTGAATTTCTGGTATTATATCATTGTAGCTGCTGGTTGGCAATGGAGGGTTTGATTCACATTGGATGACATACCTTCCTTGTGTTACCTGAAAGGAGAGTGTATGATATTAATTTTATTCGAATGACCCTATAGTTAAGAAAAATAGCTACTCATAACTTAGGGATATGTCAGCATTTTTTATAAGTGCTTAATGGTTCTTGAAGCTGATGCTAGTTCTAGATATGCAGTAACATAGTTTTAACAAAGCAGGGGGAAGCCTTGATCCATAGCAATGTTTCAAGGACCATACAGTAATTTAAATGAAGTGAAATAAGGAAATAATTGTAATTGAGTGTTGTTGCTTGAAACTGAAACCTGAATGTAGCACAGGCATTGAAAATGTGGCAGTGTAATGTACACAGGTGAACAAATTTATTTTAGTTGAAACTTCATGAGAGGCCGTGGTTGATGTATAAAATTTTCACCTAACATTTCGTCTCCATCTGTGGGAGACATTTTCTGAAGTCGTCTGGCTACTTCCGGACGACGTCAGAAGATGTCCCCCGCAGATGGAATTGAAACGTTAGGTGAAAATTTTATATATTGACCATAGCCTCTAGGCCAGGAAGTTTCACCTGAAGACAACACCGGCCGTGAAAGCCTACACTGTATGATTAAATTTATTTTATCTAATAATCTATAAATGCTAGCTAACATATGGATGAACAGGTGTGAGATGAACTGTTACAATGAAAACAGAAGAACAAAGATTTAAAAAGTTGTCTCATGGATAACTGTCACTGAAACAGTAGAAGAAAACATATTATTCTAAATTACCAATGGTGGTTTACAGCACCTATGGTTATTTTTCTGTGGTTATGCTATCTACAGTAACTAGAATATAGTTTCTGATAAAATATATTGTGACATTCTAGTTCACTTCTGATAATGATGAAAATGAATGTTACGATTTAAACAAGTGCTGTTTGTTTCATTATTGTGACTGGATTACCTATGATGTTTCTGTTTTTCAAAAAAGACAATGAAGAATGAAGAAGCATTTGTTCTGTTAAAAAGAAGTCCATTTTCTCTGCTTGAATGATGTGCACATTTATTTCTTTCAATAAACAGGAAGCAATTTATTGAACATTCTTGGGTTAAGCTGATGTACTCTGTGGCATACATAAGAAACTGTGTTATAAATAGCAACAACTATGAAAAAACACCTTGTGAATTGTGGACAGGATGAAAGCCTACTGTACAATACTTACATGTAATAGAATGTGAAGGTTTCATTCATGTACCCAGACAAAGATGTCTTTCTAAATTATCCATGAGAGAAGAAAAGTCATTCTTACAGGATACTCTATACAGCTGCAGTTCTAGAATTTGCCTGCCAGAAACAAGACAAGTTGTGGAACAAGGGAGTATATATTTAAGAATTTTTGAATGGTAAATACTGAATTGAAAATCAGGAAAAGGAAAATTCCAAAGGGAAGGCATATGTTGCAGAAGTACAAACCAACATTGTACAAGGGAGGAACAATGATGAACCATTGTATATCATGAAGCACTTAATTCTGATAAGGCAGTTAAATGGGTAGTTGGAATAAATGAAGGAATTAACTCCTTGAAGAATCATGATGCTTGGAAATTGGTCAAGGAACCATCTGTTGTCATTGCAGTAAAGAACAGTTTTGTATTTAAAAAGAAGGCAATTAGAGGAAAGGGAAATTTTAAAGCCTTTTTAGTTGCAAACAGCTTTAGTCAAGTTGAAGGCAAATACTAAAATGAGATTTATGTTTCTCTTTCCAATTTTCAAACAATTCATCTACTGATAACAGCCAATGATGAGAAAAATTGGCATATTGGTCAACAAAGTGTGAAAAGTGCATACAAACATAGCAAATTAAAGGAATATATATCCTTTCTTTCAGCAGAGCTGGACAATTCTGTGAAGTTTGGAATATATTGGTGGAAGTGAAGCTATGAGGATGAGTCATGAGTCATATTTGGGTAGCTCTGTTGGTAGAGTATCTGCCAGTGAAAGGAAAAATCCTGGGTTTGAATCCTGGTCTGACGTTAAGGCCAGGTGAATGGTGAGAGCCAAAGACATGTAAAACCAGTTCCCACTTGCAGAGTTCTGAGATACAATTGTCTGCAGGAATAATCCAGATGGTATGTGTGGTGAAACAGAGACCAAAGTCATGATTGTCATGTTGTGTAACATGCTCTGCAACAGGATATTGTGTGCTGGCAGTATACACCCTCTGCCTAAGCCTATTCATCCTAACTGATAGCTTGGTGGTACTCATGCCAATGTAAAAGACCAAACATTGTTTGCATAACAGCTGGTGTATGATATGTGTCATTTCATATGTGGTTGTCCCTTTGATAATGTATGAGGGGGTGTTGGAAAATAAGTTTTCCCTGTTGACAGTGGGCAGAGTTGTGTGATATGGGCAAAAGACGACATGGCAGGTGAACGTGCATGTGCAAGACACCGATACATCATTGGGTAGAGGTCAACTGCAAGCAAGCAGATGGCACTTTTGCAGTGCCTGCACAAAACGGAGGCCAGCCACTCAGTCTTTCCCCAGAGCTATGGAGAGAATGTGTATTTTGAAGTCATGGTCAAAGGCGGAAGTGAGAGCTGTTATTCACTATGAATGGGTGCGTGGAGTATCAGGCGCAGAAATTCATAACCGATTTGTAGAGGTGTATGGGTCAGGTGTGATGTCAAGGCACATGGTGCAGAGATGGTGCCAGCAGTTCAGTGATGGACGTCAACACGTGCGGTACATACCGAGACCTGGACAGACGTGCATGGCCACTACAGATGCAAATGCCAGGAAGGTGGAAGATATGATTAAAGAGAACCGGCGTATCACAGTCAATGGAGTAGTGGCAGAACTTGGGATCAGGCATGAGTGAGCTCATAAGATCATCCATGACATTCTTCGACACAGGAAAGTGTCCGCACAATGATTGCCCCACCAAGTGACCCCGACATACATGGAACAACGCATGGTGTTCAGCCTGGAACAGATCGTGCATTACCATGAATCTGGCACTGACCTTCTGTTTTGGATTGTTATGGGGGATGAAACGTGGGTCCACCATTACATGCCTGAATCAAAGGCTGCATTCATGGAGTGGAAACATCCATCCTCACCTATCCGAAAGAAGTTCAAAAGCACTCCATCTGCAGGTAAAGTGCTACTCACTGTTTTCTGGGGGGCACCAAAGGAGTTTTGCTGCTGGACTTTCTGGAAGATGCAACCATCAATGGTGCATGGTACTGTGCCACTCTGTTGAAATTGAAAGAAGTGATTCGGAAAAAGCGGCCTGGCCTTCTCAGATCTGGCATTCTACTGTTGGATGACAATGCAAGACCACACAAGGCAACAGCAATGCAAAACCTTATGGAACTCTTGGTTGGGAATGCCTACACCATCTGCCTCACAGTCTGGATCTAGCACCAAGTGACTTCCATCTGTTTCCTGCTTTGAAGAAGACTCTCGGCAGAAGGCACTTTGGCAGCAATGCTGACGTCAAACAAGCAGTTCAACACTCCTTCCATACACAACACCCTGATTTTTTTCCTGGAGGGCTTTTTGACGCTTATAAAGCTGTATAACAAATGTCTCAATGCACTTGGAAATTATGTAGAAAAATAAAAGATATGTCTTGTCTTTAATGTCTCATTCTCTTTTTTTTCCTTTCACACACAACTCTGACCACAGATGACAGGATACACTTATTTTCCAACTCCCCCATGTATATTTTACTAGTAACAGGGCTGGTATAGGTGGTGACAGGAGGCTGCATAGGACAAATCTTATGGTGGGGGTGGTCACAGGAGTAGGAGCCATGTGATAGAGAAATGGGTGCAAGAGAAGCCTAGGGCCTCATAAGGGTGTTGTGGAAACATATGTCATATACTAGCTGTTATGTAAATACTCTTCAGCCTTTTAAATATGCATAACTACCACATATTTATTGGTAGGATGTATTGGAATATGCAGAGGGTGTATACTGGCAACACAGTGCTTGTTTCACTGAAAGCACCATCGTCCTCCAGACACCTGTTTCTCAGGACACCACAAGTAAAAACTGATGTTACAACATATCACTGGTTCTCAACTGTTCATTTTCTGACTTGCCTATCTATTCCTGCCACCGCTACTTAGCTTTACATTCCTATTAACTCATACATGATGTTTTGTCAGTAATCATCCGCAGCTCGTGGTCGTGCGGTAGCGTTCTCGCTTCCCACGCCCGGGTTCCCGGGTTCGATTCCCGGCGGGGTCAGGGATTTTCTCTGCCTCGTGATGACTGGGTGTTGTGTAATGTCAAATTCAAATGGCTCTGAGCACTATGGGACTCAACTGCTGAGGTCATTAGTCCCCTAGAACGTAGAACTAGTTAAACCTAACTAACCTAAGGACATCACAAACATCCATGCCCGAGGCAGGATTCGAACCTCCGACCGTAGCGGTCTTGCGGTTCCAGACTGCAGCGCCTTTAACCGCACGGCCTGTGTAATGTCCTTAGGTTAGTTAGGTTTAAGCAGTTCTAAGTTCTAGGGGACTGATGACCATAGATGTTAAGTCCCATAGTGCTCAGAGCCATTTGAACCATTTGTCAGTAATCTCTGTTTTGCATATTACCATGTCTTCCATCTTTAAGCTCTCGAGTTGTCAAATGTCATCTGGTGCAGTCCTCAACTACCATTCTTTCCTTATAATACATTCAGTAAGTCTTCCGTGACCAAGGGTTTGGGTGGCTTTTCTGAACTCTCCCCATTTTCTAAACCTCACCAGTTAATTTCCTTCAGCCCTCTTCCTTCTGCCAGAAAAAGTAGCCACTGGATCAGAAAGCTTGAAAATTTAAATACCTTCATATCAGTGTTCTCCTGCCACTGCTTGATGAGTGATTCTTTATCCATCCAGTAACATTGTAGAGTTTGAATTACCAGTTCCAAGTGTATCACATAAAAATAACAGTTACAAAGCAAGTTTCTAGCATCTAGTTTCACAAGTAGTGCTGCCTTTGATGGGACAGGTGATGCTTGTGACTGAATAGGTGTAGGTGGTATTGGGAGGACGTATGGGACAGGTATTGTATCCATATCTGTTACAGGGATATGGGATATGAGGCAAGGAGTTGGGAGCAGGAGTTGTAGAAATGGACAAGGATATTGTGTAGTTCTGATGGGCAGCAGAATACTATTGTGAGAGGGGTGAGAGTGACAGAGAGCAGGACATTCTCATTTCTGGGAATGAAGAAGGTAGTCAAAATGGGAGGTGGTGGACGACAGGAGCCATATGGCACCAGAGATCTGTTTTTGTATGAGATCAGGTGCGTAATTACAGTCTTTGAATCCTCAGTGATACCCTTGGTGTATTTTGCATGGGGCCACGTGCCAGTCATGAAGCAGTGCCCTTGGGTGGCTAGGCTGTAGGGAAGGGACTTTTTGGCATGGAACAGGTTACAGCTGTCAAAGTGGAGGAATTTCTGGTGGTTGGTAGGTTTGATACGGATGGAGGTACTGATATAGCCATATTTGAGATGGAGGTCAACATCAAGAAAGGTGGCTTGTTGGGTTTGAGTAGGATGAGGTGAAGTAAATGGCGGTGAAGGTGTTCAGCTTCTGGAGGAATGTGAGTGTCCTCACCCTTGATCTAGATCACAAAGATGTCATCAGTGAATCTGAAACAGGTGGGGGGTTTGGGATTCTAGGTGTTTAGGAAGGATTCCTCTAGATGGCCCATGAATAGGTTGGCATAAGAAGGTGCCACACAGGTGCCCGTAGCCATACCCCAGATTTGTTTGTAGGTAATGCCTTCAAAGGAAAAATAATTGTGGATGAGGATACAGTTGGTCATGGTGACTAGTAAAGGAGGTTGTCGATTTTGAATCTTCTGGGCATTAGGAAAGATACTGTTCAACAGTGGTAAGGCCACTGGCATTTGGGACATTAATATGAAGGTAGGTGGCATCAGTAGTGATGAGCAGGACACCATCTGGCAAAGGAACAGGACCTGATTTGGAAGGAATCAGGAGAGGACGCAAATGCGAAATTATGTAGTAGAGATTGGGAACATGGCAATTCGAAAAAGATTTATTACATGAGGAAGAGGATGTTGATGATACTGAAGTGGGCAACCTTTTGTAAAATAAAGAGCCTGTGGTAGGGAAGAGAAAGCTCTGTTTGATATGGGCAGTGAAATTAGTGAATTAGCTGAAGAATTCTGTAATTGTATAAAAGATGGTAATGAGGTAATGGATGTACCAGTGTTAGGGTTAAAACAGTAGGTGCCACAGGTAAACAGAATAAAGTTGTGAAGCATCAGATTAATTAAAATCTGAACTAGGGTCATAGATTTGGTACACAAATTTTTTGTGGTGTCTGGTCTGAGTGCGGATATTATCTTGGGTATGGATTGGTTACTGGTAATAGAGTGCAAGAAATTAACTGTGTGGATGGTTTTATCAATTTTGATAACCGAGGATCAGAAATGAAGATGAATTTGGAGGGTATGGTGATAGATAACAATAATTTAGTAGGACAATTGGAGACAAGATTGATGCCAATAGGAATGGACATTGGGTATTTAGAACTGAACCTAGACTGTGGTTCTAATGAAGGTGAAAGAGGAACAACAGAAGCATTGAAGGTCTAAATGGACAAGGTAGAAGGGTTAAGTGAGCAGCAGACAGATAAGCTAAGAGAAGTCCTATGGGTGAATAGAGAAGTATTTTCAGAGAAGCCAGGTAAAGTTAAAAGCTTTGAATGCAAGTTAGATCAGAAACCACATTAACCCTTTGCAAGAAAACCTTTCCCTATACCGTTTACTTTGAGAGAAGCTGTACATAAGGAAATTGGGAGGATGATTGAGTGTTGTGTTACAGAGAGAAGTAAAATTGAATACAATAGTCCATTAACAGTTGTTGGCAAGAAAGATGGTAGTGTGGGATTGGTCATAGATGCTAGGATGTTGAATACCATAGTGAGTAGAGAGACTGATCAAACTGAGAATATGGTACTGTGGGAATGGTCATAGATGCTAGGATGTTGAATATCATAGTGAGTAGAGAGACTGATCAAACTGAGAATATGGCTGGAATATTCCAAAAATATTACAATATGAATTATCTGAGCAGTCTTGATCCGACAGCTGGGTACAGGCAAGTCCTGCTCACAAAGAAGTGTGTTTTTTTGGTAAATGGAAATGTTACCAATACCCTGTGATTCCATTTGGCTTAAATATTAGTGTGTCAGTGTTCATTCTGGCCCTCGACCAAGTATTAGGACCAGAGATGAGTTCTAAAGAAACAATGCATGTGGACAACCTTTTGATTGCCACTGAGCCTTGGGAAGAGCTTCATGGATTGTTGGATGAGGTGTTTCAAGCTTTGAGGAAAGGGAGTGTGTCCCTTAGTCTTAAGAAATGTGAGTTTGTAAGAAAAGAAATAACATTCTTGGGTAGAATCTTGTCTAGTGCTGGTATTAAGGTTAACCCTAAAAGGATGAAAGCAGATAAAGAGTGTCTATCTCCAAAGACTCGGAAACAGTTGAAGTCATTCCTAGGTTTGTGCAATTTTTATAGAAATTTTGTGTCTGGACAAGTGTTCAACAACTTACGTTTAAACAAACTATTAAGTCCTAAAGTGCCTTTTGTTTGGATGGATGAATGCAAAGAAGCATTTAACCATCTTAAAGAGGCCATGAAAGAGGAGAGGATTTTGCACCATCTCAACCTTCATCAACCTTTTTGTCTGGGAACTGATTCCAGTGGTTATGGTATTGGAGTTGAATTATTTCAAAATTTTGGGGAAGATGAGAAAAGGAAGATCATATGACAATTGCTTTTGCAAGTTGATCATTAATGAGGTATGCAAGAAATTATAGTGTGATTGAAAGAGAAGCTCTGGCAATAATTTGGAGATCCAAAAAATTCAGAGACTACCTGTGGGGCAACAAAACTCATTTACACTGATCACAGAGCTCTTATTTTTTTAAGATATTTAGATTGATGTGTACACAATTGATGACGTGGACAGTGTTTATGCAACAATTTGAGTTTGAAATAAAAAACCTCACGGGCACACAAAACAAAGTAGCAGATGCACTATCAAGGTTACCATTGGGAGAAACTGGAGAAGCAAGACAGAAAGTAGGTGGCGAAAATGTTAAATTGTTCTATACAAAGGGACTTCCTGGAGAAAAGAAGATAGAAGGCATCTGTAAGTACATGAGGAGTTATCAGAATCATGACAAAATATGGAAAATGATAAAGAGGGACTTAGCTATGACAGGTACTAATAACAAATTGACGAAATATTACAAGGTGCATTGTGGGGTTTTATTTAGGCAAACTAATGAAAATTCAGAAGATTGGAAAGTGTGTTGGCCCAGTGAGAACATAGATGATATAATTCCTTTGAGTTTTGGAGACATAGCAGCAAAAAAGTGTATAAAAAAATTGAAAGAGTGTATAATTTTTGACAACATGGTGAAGAGAGTAAACAACCATATTAAGATGTGTGACAAATGTCAATGACCCAAGGTTACTAATCAGATGTTCAGACTTCTCATGCAAAATGTCAAACCAGATGACTTAGTGGAATTGTTAGCAATGGATTGTTATGGCCCCTTGTTGAAAACAAGTAAGAAGTAGGAGGAAGGCCTTGCCAACCATGGAATAACAGTAATATATATGCCAACTTACCATCCAACAGGAAATCTTGCGGGATGTTACATGAGGGAAATGGGCTGACTGTGTCGTACATATTATAGCAATAACCATAGTTCGTGAGGAGATATTGTGGAAAATATTGAGGATGTAATGAAAGCTGTAAGTCATGATGTAACGGGATTTACTCCTTATGAAATTATGAAGGGAAAGAGATTTTTGGGTTTTGTTGAGGAGAAATTGTCTTTTCCCCACAGAGAGGAATTAAGTTGGGGTGAGAAAAAGAAAAGAATGAAAGAATCAGTAGAAAAGAAGTTGGAGGAAAGGAGGAGGCAACATGATGAGAAAATAAAGAAGGTTGGTATTAAAGTAGAAGATCTAGTCTTAGTGAAGACATATGAAAAATCAAAAGAGATAAGTAATAAGATTTCACATTTTTTATGTGTATAAGAGTCCATTTGAGTTAATAAATATACCAGACCCAAATGCATTCTATTTAGTTTACCCAAAGTCAAAGAAGAAATTTGGTCTTAAGAATATAGTAGATTTGAAACCATATTATACTAAAGTAACAAAAACCGTGAGTGTGAACAAGATGGGAATTGTTGTTGAGAGTAATATTTGGGCTATAGGATGAATGAGTAGAGGCCGAGTGTATAATTTTGCTTTGAAAGACAAGAAGATAAATTTGATGAATGGGTACTTGAAGGCAGTACTCAGAATCTAGGTGGAGGACTTAATTCCAATATTGATGACTTAATCGAAAGAAATGGTTAAAGAGGAGTTCTTGCGTGTGGGATTTTGTAGTACTGTGATTTGGAATAATGAAAAAGTAAGCTGACAGATGGGGTGAGTGGTTTGTAAATGTGATGGGATATTTAATTAGTAATTTAATAATTGAGTTTGAGTTGTTACAGCATGTGATGAGAAGCAACAACTTCCAAGAGATACACCATGTTATGAAAAAAAAACCACATGCAATGACTATTTGTAAAGGGATTTAATGACAGAACATTCAAGTATACAGACAAAAGCAACAAATGAGACTCGCTGATATAGAGTCATTCATGTGAAGCATAGTACAGACACTCAAGGTGTGATGAAAAGCATAGTGTAACATGTATTGTAGGTAGAGAACTGATTAGATATGTCTTCAATTTTAGAATGTAAATTTATGGTTATTAATTATTTTGCTCGGATATTTGTAATAATGCAGACATTTCTTGTTACTCTTTTTGGAGTCACAAGCCCAATGACATGTTTAATTGTGGAACTTTTGATATTATTCTATAAGAGGTTTGTAATACACTCTTTCATTATTATTGGGTAAATTTCATACTTCATCATGATATATTGGATTATTGAGGCTATATGTTGTGAAAGGTAATTTTAAAATTGAAATTGACATAATCAAAGACTATAACTAGTTTTAGGTAGATGGGACTCACATGTGTCAAGGACATAATTAAAGACCATAACTAGTTTTAGGTAGATGTGACTCACATGTGTCAAGGGTATTTTATCTTGAGAGATTCTTGGGAAAATCTCATGACAAAATGGGGGGGGGGCACATGTGATTCTATGACTAATAATGAGATATAATTTTTTTTCCTTTCTTTTGCTGCCTTGTACTTCATAGATATATTTTTGATGATGTAGAATATTTTTCATTCGGTTATATAGTGTAGAAAATGAAGTGTGAATATGTTTACTTTGCTGTTTTATGTATGAGTTCCTTATGTAAAGACTTAGATTTTTTCTGATGATATGTCAAATAGTTTTATTAAATGTATTGTGTGAAATAGAATGCAATGGGCAGAAGTGTTGTAAGAACAGTGGAGTGAGAGAGTTATCAATAGTTGTCGAGTTGAACAGTGTGGGGCAGACAGTCGCAGATGACTCGTGAGCATCGCAGTAGTAATGGTGGGCGATATTAATACCAGACATTAGTGTGTTAGATGTGGTTTTAAATGTGATTTTATGATGGAAATTCTAAACAAACATTGTATTACACGTATGCTATTGTTTTTTGCACAATGAAACTTGTGGCAGTGAAAATGCACTCTTGAACAGTCAGTATTGTCGTTGGTTTAGAATAGAACTGTATTACATAAACTATGAATTGTAATATTGCTCATTTTCTTTACTATGATGTATGATGTATGCTAAAACACGAACTGCCAATGTGGAAACCGTGAACTGTGTTGCTACGTAAGTGACTGTTTTTGCTGGAACAGTGTTATCGTGAACCATGAATATTAACAGCAGATGGACTGTCTAACTTTGCAGTTGGCCAATTATGGCAGATAGAATGTTAATTTAAACACAATGTGTGGACTGTGCTAAACTATTGTGTGTGAAAGCTTCAGCTGAACTAATATTACCTTCAAGTGCTGCATAAACAGTTACTCTGTTCTGGCCTAAGACAAACGGATGCTACAAACTTATTATCACTGCTAGCCAAAACCAGATGTAAGGAAAGAGGATTATTAATGCCAAGGACATGACTAGATGAACTTATGGGATTCATATCAGCAACTTCAAATTGCTTCTGCTGCTATCGTCACATCATACCGATCCAGAACAGATAAGACTCAAAACCATTCCTCTCTAGAGAAACTCACAACTGTAACCAATTTAATTTCTTTCTGTTTTGTAACAGACAATTCCTTAATGTTTCACTCTGTAAATAAAAGTATAGTAGTGTATTGTAAAGACTGTTCACCTTCAATGATTGTTGACCCCACCACTAACAGTAGTTACTGCCATCCTTTTATTTGGTTTTACTTTTTGGTGCATTTGCACTAGCTGTTGCATGCATTGTGTGCATCTCTAGAGGGGTGTGCTTTGAGGGGTAAATACAGTTGTTTAGGCAGGAGAATTTATGTGTTGTACTGTGAAATGTTGCCAGATGTGTAAGTTGAGGCATGTGTGTAAGTTGAGGCATGTGCCATTGAAGTTATTTACACCGACCAACTACAAAGAAGTAGCTAATGTATGAGAGGGAACTTTGACTCTAACAGCTGTCAAAGTATGTGATCTTTGTTTACATGCCACTTAATGTCAAATTTCCATTCAATCATGTTTAGATGCAAATTTATCTGGGTTTAACTGTTACTGGTAAGCAAAATTACACTATACTGTGTCCTCATTTAGCAAATTAACTTCAGAGAGTTTTACTGTTTTCTGCTAACAAAGGATATTATTATCAGAATTTTAGCAGGATTGGTAAACTTCTCATATAGAGGTTTGCTTTTGAAGTTTCGGGAAGTAAAATGGGTCCTTGGGGTTTATGCAATATTAATTTACTTCATGCTGTTTTTCTTTAAACATTTTATGGATACAAATTCACAGTCACAGTAAATCTCCAGGAACTGTTTTCTTCACATGCTCCACCTCTAATGGTTGCACAGTTGGCTGAATGTTAAACTCTGATGTTTCTTTCTTCCATTATGAACTATACACAATAAATTCAGAAGTCCAAGAACAGATATAAGGAAAATTATTAGCCATGAAATGAATAAATTTTGTAAGGCAAATCAAATCATTGATCAATAAATTCAATAAATCCTTTAAAAGAAGCTGAAAACCTAGGAATATGAGACAGTCATCTAAGGCAGATCTGTTAGATTTACTTAAACACGCATGCCACACTCGACCATCAGACATTAATTTTGCCAAACAATTAGTTAGAGAGATAGCAAATTCATTAGGTCACTGAGAAACAGTAATTCTTCTGGCTGTGACAATACTACAATCAAAGCATTAAATTCTTGGTGGAGATAAGCACCAGACCACTAATTACAGATCACTCTTCATCCTTCCTGTGTCCTCAAAAATATATAAGAAGGAACAACAGTGTATTATAGAATCATTCTGAGCACAAAAATTTAAGGACATCTCAATCTGGCTTCTGTAAAGGTTGCTCTATCAGGAATACAATGTATAACCTCACAAGCTCATTTCTAATAGAGCTGAGAAAGAAAAGTCATGTTTATAATATCTTCTGTGGCCGTGTAAAGGCCTTTCATTGTCTAAATAATAAAACTGTGTAATATGGCATAATGGGACAACATATCAGAATACTTTGATAATATGCCAGCTACAAATTACAGAACTCCATATTGGTCATTGTGTACATAGGTAACAATCAAGTATCTGTTTTATATGAATGTCATTTGCAGAAAACAAACACTTTGAAATACAGCTAGCTGATTTTCATTGTAATTTTAATATATACTATTGCTAATGATCATAATCAGAATTTTAATGCAAACAAATGTTTTATTTCTTCATATATTTGTGATTTGAGCCAATCTTGTACAAGTAATTCTCAAAATGATGTACACGAACATTATGACTCCTCAAATTTTCATGCAAAAAAGCAATAGTTGTTTTTGAAGCATTGAATGAAATATTACTGAAAACATGTTAGGAATATCAGAAATCATATAATTAAAAATAATTTACATTTTCAACAATTTGACATAATTCATTGTTTACTCAACAAGAACTGTATATCCATAAGAAACAGGTAGTGTAAATCTGCTAAACTATTACTCTGTATAAAAAATTGTCTCAACACTAAGTGTTTTTCAACAATTAACCATTCATATCAGCAAAAACTTGATTCTAATTCATAAAATTCAACAATCACCATCTATGTACTCTCCATTATTGTCATTTTAAGTAATCCATGCAGTAGAAGCCATGCTGTGGCAGTGCTGGATCAGTTTTTGTGCCATCAACTCTGTGCATGTCCTTATCACAGTTTTAATGTTGTAATAAACAGTAAAAGTCAATATTTGGTGTGTCAGCTACATTATTTAGTAATCAATAAGCTGCAAAATTGTCCTGATATTGCATACTGAACTGCAGGCACCATTTACAAGAGAAATTATTTATATTTCATCATGTAGTCTCATTCGGAAGAACATTTGTATTTTATCTCTCTGTGTATAGCATAACAACATTTATTTAAGTATTCATCATTAATTGATATATTAATGTGTGTTATTATGTACAAAGGTATATTATATGTAAAACTGTTAATATTAACAAAAAAATCCAAATATCTCTTGCACATTGTGCAGCTGTAGATGAAATGGATCAATAAATCAAAATAAATCATGCTGAGTTATGCTAGCCACACACTGCACTGCAGATTTCAAGTCAACTATTCAAGTGTGTTCGTAGGAAGAATAGCACAGTTCAACTTGGTGGAGATTGAACTGATATGTGCTTAAAACTTCAAGAATGGCATAATAATTATTTCTCAGTTTCAGGTCTACTCTAAAAAGCAAAAATTTGGAAGAAAAACAATAAAAATCACAGAAGACTACAGATGCCAAAGCCAGTATTCTTAGCCAAGAATATGACTGCACAGAAGAAAAAGTAAAGTAAGAGATAGCTAGCCAATAATTACTAAATAATTACTGCCCAGGCTGTTACCTTCCAGTAAAACCAAATGATATACACAAAACTTACTTAAGCAATCATTTTCCTTTTTCAGCCTGAGTATGAAGAAGCTAGAAAAGAAGCTAGAAAATTTTATAGTGATGGGGTCTATCTGAGGTGTATTGTGGAAGAGAGAAGGGAAAAATGCATTTTCTACATGGTGACATCTGTACTCTGGTTGACTGTCTCTCTTGATCTGTGATCCACTTTTCCAACTTTCCACTCCCCTAACTTTTTCCACAACTGTCAACCTTGAAAAGTAACCTGTGATTCAGAGTGATACATTTTGAATTTATTATGCTAAAAAGTGATCTTTGGTCTTATATAAATTTATATAAATTTTAGATAATATCAGCAGAAGTTTCTAACTTCTGTCTGAGCATCCTCCTACATAATAGCAGGTGTGAGAGTTGAATACCAGAGTGGAATGTAACAGATCAACTTTGATAGCAAACTGAACAGTTCAGTACCACATTCTTCAGCTCATTGAGGACTAAGAAACCACCAACATTCAAATTAATAAGATAACTAAAATGTCATTACCAGTAATCACTACCTAGAGGATAATACAATATACAAATGAATGTACCTTGTGAATGCATTAAAGCAATAAAGTCGTCAGTTGTTATGAACACCTGAAATTGTTACATTCTAGCATATAATGAAATCATGTTACAAGTTGCTCATTTTTTATTATCAGCTAAAATACTTCAGACAAAGTTTACCTCACAGATATTATTCAGTGTACACCTATTAGTCATCAACATGATCTACATATGTAACTATATTAAATATTTTTTGGAATAATTATGAAATTTTGTGAATTATTGTCACTCAGATTCTACAAACAAAGTCTAAAACTTACTTTCTGTTTTAAATGTCAGAACTTCCATTGACACTGATAAAAATGTTTGTTTAGTAAAATGTTTGAAACATTATAGAAATGCTGAACCTAATTTAAAACTGTAAAAATCACTATTTGTGTTGCATATCTGAAGCAAATTCCTAGCCTGACTTCTTTTTTGGACTGAGTTTGTATATTGATTGTATGGTAGCAGTTGTAATATTTCCATCTGGTTGTTAAATTAAATGTGATATTTTTTAATTGTAAGACATGAAATCTGTACTGACAACACATTACCATTATCATGAAATGTATGTAAGTGATTAAGTTTTAGAATTTGTGGTTCACTGTTGATCCAACTCATGTGATGTAAATTATTTGTTGCATTGTGGAATAAAATGTTGTAACAAGCTTTTCAGTGTGCCTCGGACTCATTTCACATTACACATCATAGGACCTCATTTCCATTTCAAAGTAGATTAATTATTTAAAATAGAAAGAAACAATCCACATGGGAAAAATATATTAAAAACAAAGATTCCATGACTTACCAAACGGGAAAGCACTGGTAGATGGACACAATAAAAAAACACAGAAGCACACACACAAAATTTCAAGCTTTCGCAACCAACGGTTGCTTCGTCAGGAAAGCGGGAAGCAGAGGGAAAGGCGAAAGGATGTGGGTTTTAAGGGAGATGTCTGCTTGTGTCTGTATATGTGTGGATGGATATGTGTGTGTGTGCGAGTGTATACCTGTCCTTTTTTCCCCCTAATGTAAGTCTTTCCGCTCCCAGGATTGGAATGGCTCCTTACCCTCTCCCTTAAAACCCACATCCTTTTGTCTTTCCCTCTCCTTCCCTCTTTCCTAATGAAGCAACCGTTGGTTGCGAAAGCTTGAAATTTTGTGTGTGTGCTTGTGTGTTTTTTTATTGTGTCTATCTACCAGCGCTTTCCCGTTTGGTAAGTCGTGGAATCTTTGTTTTTAATACACTCCTGGAAATGGAAAAAAGAACACATTGACACCGGTGTGTCAGACCCACCATACTTGCTTCGGACACTGCGAGAGGGCTGTACAAGCAATGATCACACACACGGCACAGCAGACACACCTGGAACCGCGGTGTTGGCCGTCGAATGGCGCTAGCTGCGCAGCATTTGTGCACCGCCGCCGTCAGTGTCAGCCAGTTTGCCGTGGCATACGGAGCTCCATCGCAGTCTTTAACACTGGTAGCATGCCGCGACAGCGTGGACGTGAACCGTATGCGCAGTTGACGGACTTTGAGCGAGGGCGTATAGTGGGCATGCGGGAGGCCGGGTGGACGTACCGCCGAATTGCTCAACACGTGGGGTGTGAGGTCTCCACAGTACATCGATGTTGTCGCCAGTGGTCGGCGGAAGGTGCACGTGCCTGTCGACCTGGGACCGGACCGCAGCGACGCACGGATGCACGCCAAGACCGTAGGATCCTACGCAGTGCCGTAGGGGACTGCACCGCCACTTCCCAGCAAATTAGGGACACTGTTGCTCCTGGGGTATTGGCGAGGACCATTCGCAACCGTCTCCATGAAGCTGGGCTATGGTCCCGCACACCGTTAGGCCGTCTTCCGCTCACGCCCCAACATCGTGCAGCCCGCCTCCAGTGGTGTCACGACAAGCGTGAATGGAGGGACGAATGGAGACGTGTCGTCTTCAGCGATGAGAGTCGCTTCTGCCTTGGTGCCAATGATGGTCGTATGCGTGTTTGGCGCCGTGCAGGTGAGCGCCACAATCAGGACAGCATACGACCGAGGCACACAGGGCCAACACCCGGCATCATGGCGTGGGGAGCGATCTCCTACACTGGCCGTACACCACTGGTGATCGTCGAGGGGACACTGAATAGTGCACGGTACATCCAAACCGTCATCGAACCCATCGTTCTACCATTCCTAGACCGGCAAGGGAACTTGCTGTTCCAACAGGACAATGCAGGTCCGCATGTATCCTGTGCCACCCAACGTGCTCTAGAAGGTGTTAGTCAACTACCCTGGCCAGCAAGATCTCCTGATCTGTCCCCCATTGAGCATGTTTGGGACTGGATGAAGCGTCGTCTCACGCGGTCTGCACGTCCAGCACGAACGCTGGTCCAACTGAGGTGCCAGGTGGAAATGGCATGGCAAGCCGTTCCACAGGACTACATCCAGCATCTCTACGATTGTCTCCATGGGAGAATAGCATCCTGCATTGCTGCGAAAGGTGGATATACACTGTACTAGTGCCGACATTGTGCATGCTCTGTTGCCTGTGTCTATGTGCCTGTGGTTCTGTCAGTGTGATCATGTGATGTATCTGACCCCAGGAATGTGTCAATAAAGTTTCCCCTTCCTGAGACAATGAATTCACGGTGTTCTTATTTCAATTTCCAGCAGTGTATATTAATTATTTTATATTCTAAATCTTAATTTCACAGCTATTATTTTTAATTGAGATTATCCTTACATGCTTCTATAATATATAACAGCCAAAGTTATTCTTGGATTTATATAGCACAAACATACTGATATTAATGAAGGTACTTACCTCAAACTGTATAATCTTAAGGAACTCCCTCTTTTCACCATCAGACATCCACAGTAAATATGGTACATTAACAGTGATCCCTGCTTTTCTGACTGGGCTGTCACCAACTTTGTATACCTAAATAATGAAGACATTATCTTTGTTGTGAATATTAAATTTTTTGTGTATCAAAGACAGTACAAGATGTTGTAAAAACATAACATATGACGGTAAATATTTACATTTAATTGAGAACTTCATTTTCATTTTTGTGTAATGTTATCATAAGTTTCAATCCCTAATTGAGTCTTATGGTGCATATTCACTTTCTACCGAACATTCTAGTATTAACATCTTATCAACAGCGCTAAGATTGAACATTAATGTTTATTCACCTCACACACACAGACACAGACACACACACACACACACACACACACACACACACACAAAATAAATAAATTTGTGTGGAATGGGATCAACAAATACAACCACTGAAAATGTGTTAGTAAGAGGATTTGTAAAGCAATTAAGACACAATAAAAAAGCTTTGTTTGAAAGTCAACATTTAATTTCATATGAAAGCATTAAGCACAAAACCTTAATAATATCACAAGATTAGTATTGATTAAACTGTTATACAAGATAAGAAACTGTTGTAAACAATTTTTACTGTAATTTAATTAATGTAACATTGACAATAATGAAATGCATTGATTATTGTTATATTACGTGATATGTGAACTGCTCAACAGTGACCACATGGTTCAGTCAGTCAGTCTTTCTCAGAGTTCAGTCTTTAAAAAGTAATGTATTTTGTTGGTATTAATTAATAGAGTGGAAAGTAAACTTCAAATTGTGTGTTAATTTTTGCCATAAATAAAGTGCTACCTTTTTTAATTCCTCCATGAAAAATGAACTAGTTAAAAAATGCACTGCTCTGAAGCAAGATCATTAATAACCACCTCAATCCAAGGTAAGTATAATTCTGATAGAAACAGTTAGAACAATTTGCAGTACACTTGGAAAATAAGCTAGAAATCAAGCCATAGAATCTGATATTTAACATTAGTTTTAAAGAGTTGTAGTAGAATTGTTATAACATACACTATGTGATCAAAAGTATCTGGACACCTGGCTGAAAATGACTTACAGGTTCATGGCACCCTCCATTGGTAACACTGGAATTAGCATGGTGTTTCCCCACATTTTACATTAATGACAGCTTCCACTCTTACAGGCGTATGTTCAATCAGGTGCTGGAAGGTTTCTTGGGGAGTGGCAGCCCATCCTTCATGGAAGGCTGCACTGAGGAGAGGTATCAAGTTGGCTGGCGAGGCCTGCCATGAAGTAAGGGTTCCAAAACATCCCAAAGGTGTCCTGCAGGATTCAGGTGAGGACTCTGTGCAGGCCAGTCCATTACAGGGATGTTATTGTTGTGTGACCACTCTGCCACAGGCTGTGAATTATGAACAGGTGCTGGATCTTGTTCAAAGATGCAATCGCCATCCCAAAACTGCTCTTCAACAGTTGGAAGCAAGAAGGTACTTAAAACATCAGTGTAGGTCTGTGCTGTGATAGTGCCATGCAAAACAACAAGGAGTGCAGGACCCCTACATGAAAAACATGATGACACCATAACACCACCACCTCCAAATTTTACTGTTGGCAATACACACACTAGCTGATGACATTTACTGGGCATTTGCCATACCCATACCCTGCCATCGGATTTCCACATTGTTTATCTTGATTTGTCACTCCACACAATGTTTTTCTGCTGTTCCTTTGTCCAATGTTTATTCTCCTTATACCAAGCATTGTGTCGTTTTGTATTTACCAGCTTGATGTGTGGCTTATGAGCATCTGCTCAGCCATGAAATCCAAGTTTTCTTCCCCCCACTTAACAGTCATAGTACTTGCAGTTGATCCTGATCCTGTTTGGAATTCTTGTGTGATGGTCTGGATAGATGTCTACCTATTACACATTACGACTCTCTTCAACTGTCAGTGGTCTCTGTCAGTCAACAGATGAGGTCGGCCTGTATGCTTTTGTGCTGTATATGTCCCATCATGTTTCCACTTCTCTATTACACTGGAAACAATGGACCTAGGGATGTTTTGGAGTGTGAAAATCTCATGTACAGATGTATGAGACAAGTGCCACCCAATCGCTTGACCCGGGAGTTCTGCAGAGTGCCCCATTTTGCTCTCTCATGATATCTAATGACTACTGAGGTCTCTGATATGGAGTACCTGGCAGTAGGTCACAGCACAATGCACCTAATATGAAAAACATATGTTTTTGGGGATGTCCGGATACTTTTGATCACATGGTGTATACCCACAACCTGGCTACTTATCATTCGTATGGGTTGAAAAATTAACTGTGAAACATTTGTGTCACCCATGAGATGACATTTGGATGTAGCCTCATTTCTTAAGTTTTGTTTTAATCTTGTACCGTTTTCAAATCAATAAATCAACTGAACACTAACTATGAAACAGACTTTAATATAATGTTTACAGATTTATCTATAGGCAATAAACACTGAAGTGCCAAAGAAACTGATATAGGCTTGCATATTCAAACACAGAGGTATGTAAATAGGCAGAATATGGTGGTGTGGTCAGCAATACCTGTATAAGACAAAGAGTGTCTGGTGCTGTTAGATTGGTTACTGCTGCTACAATGGCAGGTTATCAAGATTTAGATGAGATTGAACATGGTACTACAGTCAGCAAACAAGTGATGGGACACAGCATCTCTAAGGTAGTGATGAAGCGGGGACTTTCCCATATGGCCATTTCACAAGTTGTTGTTGTTGTTGTTGTGGTCTTCAGTCCTGAGACTCGTTTGATGCAGCTCTATTATACTGCAAATATAATGAATCTGGTAAAACATCAAATCCCTGACATTGCTACAGCCAGAAAAAGGCCCTGCAAGAAGGGGACCAGTGATGACTGAAGAGAATTGTTCAATGTGACAGAAGTGCAACCCTTCTGAAAATTGCTGCAGATTTCGACACTGGGCCATCAACAAGTGTCAGCATGCATACCATTCAATGAAACATCATCGATATAGGCTTTTGGAGCTGAATGCCTACTTGTGTACCCTCGATGACTGCATGTCACAAAGCTTTATGCCTCGCCTGGGCCCCTCAACAGCGACATTGGACTGTTGATGACTGAAAACATGTTGCCTAGTTGGATGAATCTCATTTCATATTGTGTCGAGTGGATGGATGTGCACAGATATGGAGATAACCTCATGAATTCAAGGACCCTGCGTATCATCATGTGATTTTTCAAGCTAGTGGAGGCTCTATAATGGTGTGGGTCATGTGCCATTGGATTGATATGGGAACCTGATATGTCTATGTATGACTCTGACAGATGACATATACATAAACATCCCGTCTGATCACATGAATCCCGTCATGTCCGTTGTGGATTTCAATGGACTTGGGCAATTCCAGCAGGACAATGCAACACCACACACATGCAGAATTGCTACGGACTAGCTCCAGGAACATTCTTCAGACTTTAAACACCTCCACTGGTCACCAGACTCCCTAGACATGAACATTATTGAGCATATCTGCAACATGCAGATGGATTTATGGACAGCCCCTCAGGATTCATGTTGTCAATTCCCTCCAGCACTACTTCACACATTAGTTGAGTACATGCCAAGGTGTGTTGTGGCACTTCTGCATGTTTGCAGGGGCCCTACATGATTTATGTAGGTGTACCACTTTCTTTGGCTCTTCACTGTATGTATATTTTGTTTCCACTTAATGCTTGGGAGGAAGCAGTATAAAGTTGCCTGACAAAGAAAAACAGACTCTTCTAGAGAAGACCAAGCATTTGAAGTGTTTGACCCTATGATTTAGTTAATGACATTTGGAAAGGTATTCATTCCTAGAAACTGAACATGCTTTAATGTGAAAGAATAGTGCCTTATATTGCAATTCACCTCAATGAGTACACAAGAGCCTTGTTCCATTACCCCGTAATGGTGTCTTCGAGTCTTATAATAGCATTACTGAAATGCCTACTTTTAGGACAAAGTTTATGAGTGAAAATTCCATGTATTTCAGTGAGTTTAGGTAATGAACTAGCGAGTAATCTGGACTCTTCTCTTTACAGACAGTATTTATGTAAGAGTAATATATCAACCCAGGAATATTATTCGTGATTGTTATGTAAGACAGCACTGTCACTTATGAGAGCAAGGCTAAATCTATTAAACTGTCGAGTAACAAATTCAACAGTGCCAAATCCATGATGGAACGTAACAGTAATAAGAAAATGATAGTCACTATCCAACATATAGCAGAGATGCTGAGTTGCAAATAAGCACAATAAAAAGACTCACAAAGTGATCTTTCAGCCCACAAGGATTTCATTGGATATAGAGCATACACAGGCACACATTCATGCAAATGCAACTCAAACACTCATGACCCCAGTCTCTGACTGCTGAAGCCACACTGCGAGCAGCTGCACATGTTGCGAGACACAAGCAGCAGTTGGCACAAGGAGGCAGCTCGGGCAGGGAGGGGTGGGGATAGCAGAATAGGGAGGGAGGACAGAGAAGTGCTGCTCGTGGGAGTATGCAGGAACAAGGTGGAGAGAGGGTAGGGCAGCTAGGTGCAGTTAGCAGATTAGACAGAGGATGGGGGTTTAGAGGAAAAATGAGAGTTGTAAAAAGACTGGGGGTGCATTGGTGCAATAGGGGACTGTCTAGTGCTGAAATTGGAACAGGGAAGAGGTTAGAGGGTAAGGACAAAGACTAACAAAGGTTGAGACCAGGAGGGTTATGGGAAAATAGGATATATTGCAGAGAGATTTCCCAGTTGCACAATTCAGAATAGCTGGTGTTGGTGGGAAGAATCTAGGCAGCAGAGGCTGTGAAGTAGCCATTGAAATGATGAACGTTCTTCTCTCATCAAGCACAGCAGCTTGAAGTATGGCCTCAGCAACCAGAGATTGTGGTCATGTGTGTGTGTGTGTGTGCGTGTGTGTGTGTGTGTGTGTGGCGTGTGTGTCTGTGAGAGAGAGAGAGAGAGAGAGAGAGAGAGAGAGAGAGAGAGAGAGAGGGAGAAAGTATTTTCTACATCGAATGCAGGTCTTGTTGATCAAAAGCTCATTTTCTGAAAGTCTTTTTGTTCTGCCTACCTGCAACCCAATATCTCTGCTAGGTGGTAAGTAGCAGTTAACAAAATTCGATATATTGAAATAACCGTTCCAGAAAATGATCATAATCCTATATGTGACAAAGTAATTATGTTCAAATAAATTTGGTTCTTTGATGTTCAGCACATATAATGATGTTATATGAATGGCAGACTGTTTATCCATGCCTTCTTGAAAAAAAAAAAAAAAGAACCAACTGATTTTCCCATGAAGCAACTTTTCAAAACGTCAACTGTGCTGCAAGAAAAAAAAAACCAGGTTGGATTCCCACAGCAAGCAAAAAAATCTATGCTTGACAAAAGGCAAAGAAAGATTGTGTAAGGAGAAAATGACGATTCATTTGCAGAAACAAAACCCTGCAAACCAAACATGTTGATGCTGATAAGGAGAGAGGATTAAAGTGCAAACATAATGATAAATTTATCCCTTGGTAGTAAATGAGGCAGTGAAAATCTGGAAAGAGAGTTCATGAGGCGCTACGAGTAATGTCTTTATGGGTGCATATATTGTACTTGTGAACGCTTGTAAGACAATCTTTTGACTATGGCACTTGTGCCAGAGAAAGATAAGCTTCATACAATAAAAAGTAGTGTCACGTTCTTCAGCAATCTGCAACACTTAATGTGTCATATACCTAGCAGCAGCTGCATGTAAATACATTTGTAGAGATAGTAAGGAATGCTGCAAGACCATCTGCTTGTGTTACCTTCCAGTCATTTTTGACATGCATCCAGAGTCTCAGAAGAGCAATGAGATGCAATAATATTGCAATTAGTGTTGAATCACACTAAATATGCTTTTCTAGTTGCAGAAGATGAGGCTGATAAATTATTCATGGTCTCAAATAACAATATATTTAAAAGGAACATTATTAAACCCAACACAAATACAAAATCTTGGTGAGTAAAAGGCAAGATATTTCCTGGCTAAGTGCATAAGTGTTGAGAGTCAAAAAGACAAATAGCCTTCCCAGATGCAGCACACAGATTATTTAAGCACTACAATATGATCAAGGAGGAAGTTGATGAACAACAGGAAGATTACTGAATATACATACGCCATAGTACCAACAGCTGTCGATGGCAAAAACATCAATTGCCGTTTCTGATGGTTGTCAGCATATTCTTTAGAACTGCAGCACACATCTGAAGCATGTGTGTCCAGTTAAGGGGACTGGTCCATGAATACCAGGGGAAGTCTTGAAAGTTTTCTAAAAAGTGTAACTCAAAGAATGAGGTTTGTCAGCCCCTATAATGCTTACCATCTTTTAAGACATCTTTTGTAAACATTTTTGTATATGAACTACATAATTTTTTTTGCAAGTGAAATAAACCATGCTAAATATTTATATACATCATAGGTATACCTTACTCAAAATACAAACAAAGTAGATGGTTTATTTTTTTCCTGTAAGTAAGTCAGCACTCAGTGACAACAAAGTACACAGTTAAGACACACATTTGTTTGCATACTGTGCTATCTGTACTGTTTATATTGTGTATCTCTTTGGAAGTGACTTGTCCATACCACTGCAAAGAATGATCAAAGGTTGATGAAATATAGTTATTTTCATGATTTTATAAATTACCTGATATGTTTGCTCAAAGACAGCATCAGTTCCACTAGAATATGACACCACCTCTTTGGCAGATTTCCTAGACATGAAGAAAGGGAATATTAAATTAATTAAACAGACAAAAATTGCAAAATATGACAAAAGTGAATTTAGTAAAAGCAAAAATTAGGACTTGCCAGAAGAGTATTTAATTTTATATATATATATATATATATATATAGAACAGCATGCCACCCTCCACCTCAAAAAACTATCCAATCTCCTGGTTTCCCACCTCCGGAAAGGCAACTCACTCACCCTTCACAACCTTTCCAGCAAACCTCAACCTCCTCTCATTGCACACAAACCCAGTCTCTCCCATCTACTCAATCTCCCACTTCCAGCTCCACTCCCTCCAAAACCTCAAAATTCCGATCAACACAATCTAGAACCACAACACCCTAATTCAGTTGTTAACCTTTCCTCCAAACCTCTCTCCCAATCCGAAACCTCTGTCCTATCCAAAGGCCTCACCTTCAGCCCCACTCCCAGATTCAACCAAACAGCCCTCGTCAAAGATTTACTGTCCTACACTCGTACTCTCTGCTGGAAGTATCACTTTGCCACGAAGAAAAATGATCCTAATCCTACTCCTAATGATCCGACTCCTCAAGACACCATCCAAATTGAACCCTGCCTGGAACAGTTCCGTCCTCCGTCACAGCGGGACCCACCTCCTCTTCCTCAAAATCACCCTCTCCAAACCTTCCAGGAATTTCTGACTTCCAGCCTTGCATCTCAATCCTTCTTAAAAAACCTTAATCCTACACCCAACATCACCACTGCTGAAGCCCAGGCTATCCGTGATCTGAAGGCTGACCGATCCATCGTCATTCTTCTGGCGGACAAGGGTTCCACGACCGTGGTACTTGATCGTCGAGAGTATGTGGCTGAGGGACTGCGTCAGCTTTCAGACAACACCACATACAAAGTTTGCCAAGGTAACCCCATTCCCGATGTCCAGGCGGAGCTTCAAGGAATCTTCAGAACCTTAGGCCCCCTGCAAAACCTTTCACCTGACTCCATCAACCTCCTGACCCCACCGACACCCCGCACCCCTACCTTCTACCTTCTTCCTAAAATCCACAAACCCAATCATCCCGGCCGCCCCATTGTAGCTGGTTACCAAGCCCCCACTGAACGTATCTCTGCCTACGTAGATCAACACCTTCAACCCATTACATGCAGTCTCCCATCCTTCATCAAGGACACCAACCACTTCCTTGAACGCCTGGAATCCTTACCCAATCTGTTACCCCCGGAAACCATCCTTGTAACCATTGATGCCACGTCCTTATACACAAATATTCCACACGTCCAGGGCCTCGCTGCGATGGAGCATTTCCTTTCACGCCAATCACCTGCCACCCTACCTAAAACCTCTTTCCTCATCACCTTAGCCAGCTTCATCCTGACCCACAACTTCTTCACTTTTGAGGGCCAGACATACCAACAATTAAAGGGAACAGCCATGGGCACCAGGATGGCCCCCTCGTACGCCAACCTATTCATGGGTCGCTTAGAGGAAGCCTTCTTGGTTACCCAAGTCTGCCAACCCAAAGTTTGGTACAGATTTATTGATGACATCTTCATGATCTGGACTCACAGTGAAGAAGAACTCCAGAATTTCCTCTCCAACCTCAACTCCTTTGGTTCCATCAGTTTCACCTGGTCCTACTCCAAATCCCATGCCACTTTCCTTGACGTTGACCTCCACCTGTCCAATGGCCAACTTCACACGTCCGTCCACATCAAACCCACCAACAAGCAACAGTACCTCCATTATGACAGCTGCCACCCATTCCACATCAAACGGTCCCTTCCCTACAGCCTAGGTCTTCGTGGCAAACGAATCTGCTCCAGTCCGGAATCCCTGAATCATTACACCAACAACCTGAAAACAGCTTTCACATCCCGCAACTACCCTCCCGACCTGGTACAGAAGCAAATAACCAGAGCCACTTCCTCGTCCCCTCAAACCCAGAATCCCCCACAGAAGAACCACAAAAGTGCCCCACTTGTGACAGGATACTTTCCGGGACTGGACCAGACTCTGAATGTGGCTCTCCAGCAGGGATACGATTTCCTCAAATCCTGCCCTGAAATGAGATCCATCCTTCATGAAATCCTCCCCACTCCGCCAAGAGTGTCTTTCCGCCGTCCACCTAACCTTCGTAACCTGTTAGTTCATCCCTATGAAATCCCCAAACCACCTTCCCTACCCTCTGGCTCCTATCCTTGTAACTGCCCCCGATGCAAAACCTGTCCCATGCACCCTCCCACCACCACCTACTCCAGTCCTGTAACCCGGAAGGTGTACATGATCAGAGGCAGAGCCACGTGTGAAAGCACCCACGTGATTTACCAACTGACCTGCCTACACTGTGATGCATTCTATGTGGGAATGACCAGCAACAAACTGTCCATTCGCATAAATGGACACAGGCAGACAGTGTTTGTTGGTAATGAGGATCACCCTGTGGCTAAACATGCCTTGGTGCACAGCCAGCACATCTTGGCTCAGTGTTACACCGTCGGGGTTATCTGGATACTTCCCACCAACACCAACCTATCCGAACTCCGGAGATGGGAACTTGCCCTTCAGTATATCCTCTCTTCTCGTCATCCGCCAGGCCTCAATCTCCGCTAATTTCAAGTTGCCGCCACTCATACCTCACCTGTCTTTCAACAACTTCTTTGCCTCTACACTTCTGCCTCGACTGACATCTCTGCCCAAACTCTTTGTCTTTAAATATGTCTGCTTGTGTCTGTATGTGTGGATGGATATGTGCGTGTGTGTGAGTGTATACCTGTCCTTTTTTCCCCCTAAGGTAAGTCTTTCCGCTCCCGGGATTGGAATGACTCCTTACCCTCTCCCTTAAAACCCACTTCCTTTCGTCTTCCCCTCTCCTTCCCTCTTTCCTGATGAGGCAACAGTTTGTTGCAAAAGCTTGAATTTTGTGTGTATGTTTGTGTTTGTTTGTGTGTCTTTCGACCTGCCAGCGCTTTCGTTTGGTAAGTCACATCATCTTTGTTTTTTGATAAATTTTTCCCACGTGGAATGTTTCCCTCTATTATACATATATATTAATATACATTAATACCAAAACAAGACTAAAAATGCAAAACTTTTTCCCATATACATTGAAAACAAAGAGAAATTTCCTCTCAAATTACTCTAGCTCTCATTGTCTACAAAATTTATGTAAGTACCTGCTTTCCAATAAATCACAGCTTCAGCCCAGGTATATGATACAAATTCAGTATGTAACCCACTAGTGGGAGCATTCATGTCACATACTGATGCTGGTCAAATAACATTCATCTTTATTTGCTGGAATGACCAAAATAATAATCCTTCTATGCACACAAGGCAGCACTTCAAATTAGTAGCATACAAACTCTGTTACAGAATACTTTGTGTGAACTATAATAGCAAGAAAGTGCCTTAACACTTTACATTTGAGCTTTCCAGTACTGTAGAGCACAATTAAATATGACAGATTAGAATTTTTTCACATCAGACATTTGGTTGGAGTTCAGTTCTGGCTTCTGTTTTTATTAATCTTCACTGTCAGTATCTAGCTTCTGTTTGTGCTCTTAGTTAATTCCTTACATAGGTTTTTAGTTTTTCTTTTTGTTCTTTCTTTCTTCCATTTCCTCTTAACATTTACCATAATTTTTTTTCTTCTCCTTTCTTGTATTTATCTTTTATTTTCTCACTTTATTACTGGTGTTGTCCTGTCAAAGTCATCTGGATCTTACCCTCAGCACCAGCTTCTCTGAACTAAGCAGATTGGAGTTATAATTACAACACATCCTCCACTCCCATAATCATCCTGGTCTCAATCTCCAGTAATCCATTGTCCCTACACCCTCAATTCAACAGTTTTTAATTCTGTTGTCCTGTAACCCCCTAATAATTCCCATACCCATGTCACCTGCAGCATGTTTCACTCCCCACAGGCTCAGACAACCACGTACCACATACACAGCCCATGTAACTGCCACCACTTCCTTCCTGCATTCCTGTACTCCATACGTTGAGAGAAAAGCTCTGACAGCTGCAGTGCAGTTGCCAGTATTCAACATGGATGGGCAGAAAGCCAGCGGAAGGTGGAGCTGGGTGACAGGCTTTACCGTCCCACTCTTCTGCCCATGGAAACAATCAGCTCCTTTAGAACCTAACAATGCCCCATCATTCATTGCAGCATTCCTGTAGGGGCAGCATTCTGCTGACCGATGTGTTCCTTGGTGGAATATTTTTTCACATGTACTACCAGTGTTTGTCACCTTACACACACACACGCATAAATATGTTATTTAGTGATGTTGCAGCCATTTGACTGCAACAAT
Organism: Schistocerca piceifrons; assembly: GCF_021461385.2. Taxonomy (NCBI): domain Eukaryota; kingdom Metazoa; phylum Arthropoda; class Insecta; order Orthoptera; family Acrididae; genus Schistocerca; species Schistocerca piceifrons. Next base: position 292,278,242 of record NC_060141.1, read on the forward strand.
TTTTATTGTATTGTTGTACAGTTCAGATTTTGCTGTATTTCATATCAGTCTGATATCTTTTGACGTATAAATAAGTTACTGTACTTGAAAATGGCCTATGGCTGAACTCTGGATCATATAACAACAAAATAAAAAGTATTACCATCAAATGGCAGTAGCAACATTAAAAAAAATTAGCATGAGTATGGTTCCAGCCGAAATAAAAATTACACACAAACAGATTTTCAACATTAGCAGGGCAAAGCAAATTGCACAAATGTTACATGTAAAATATCAAATAAGGATGTTACCTCTATTTTTCATGTGGGAGAACAGAAACCCCAAGATCATCATTATCTGATTGGATATCTCTCATTATGACCACATAGTCTTCGGTATCTTTGCTGCTGCTGTCCTCATTGTCTGACAAAGAAATTACAATATAATGAACAGATTCTTCTATGTTTGACCTTGTAATCTCTTTCCACACGTGGTTCACAACTTTCTGACATTATTCGTCTGACAGCCTCATTTACCAGCCTCTCTGTGTCTTGCAACATAAGGGTTTTGTTTCACTCTGCAACATCTGCTTTTATTTCAGCCCAGATGAGTTCAATTGCATTGTAATGGCAGTGGTACGGTGAAAGACATATAACTTTGTGGCTATGGTTCTCTGCTAATGCATCAATCACGTAATGTGTCTTCTGAGCCTTGAATCATTTCACTAATTCCAGAAGTTCCACTTTCCACATATTCTGTTCAAAGCCTATTTTAATATCCTTCAACCAGCTGACTATTTTGTCTCTCCTTGCAGCAGCTGATGATGGCTTATTTAATTGTATAGAATTGCATGGCATATTGTCCATTACAAAAACACTACCAGAACTGTCATTTAGTAGAAAACAAGTAACAAACCAGTCTTTGAATGTATCTGCATTCATCTCCTCATTATAGTTGGCAGTTTTTTTAACTGAAACATCATCATAACACTGGGCACAAAATGGTTCATACAGCCAGCATTAACTATAATTAGTCACCATCCCTTACTAGTTGGCACACTCATAGTTCCATGGCGCACGTCATCTGTCCATGCGACGGAATGTTCATGATGCATGATGACCCATGTTTTGTCAATCCATATTACATTTTCCAAATTCACTGCTAGCAATTCATGCAGGAAACATCATCTCCATGCTACAATGTCTCCGTGTTCCTTTAATACCTTTTGTCCTGAGAACTTTTTCCAATGGAAGCTAATTTTTTTCAAAACAGTGAAGAGACCTGTCATTCTGCCTGTGAAAAAACCCCTGTCTGTCAGCGACCCCATCAACTTTTTAAGTGTTGGATGCTCCTTCCTGCTGTAGTATGGGTATATATGCTGCCTGATTGCACTTCCATCAAAGTTGTCTGTTTCAGATACACGATATCATCGCTTCCTTGACCTTCCAGGCATCACAATAACAGAGCTTGCAGCTGAGTTGGCAGCCTCGTTATAATTTGTGACTCTCTTCACTGTTGCTGTGGAGATGTTCAATGCTTCTGCCACTCTTTCAACTACTTTACTCATTGATATCAAAGGCCCAACATTGTCCCTTTCTGTTTCAAAGCAAACACGCAATCTGTATATAAATTTATGTGCTTGCGATTTTAGTGTAGCTTCTTTCCCTAAAGCCCTATTCTCTCCACTACAGGCTTTTCCACTTATACACACTTATACACACTTTTCCACTTATATACATGGCAAGAAACTCACAGAAGTAGTGGAAGCACACATATATTTATCAATTTGTAAATCTTTGTTTATAATTATCACATACAGTGTATACATATTTGGACATGTTATGACATTATACTTTTGTGAAGAAGATGTTGACATCAGCTAAACCAGTATTAAGTAATACATTTTCAGTTTACATAAATGTAAGCCCAAATGTCCAAGTTCTAATGATTTATAATATCCCAATTTTGCAGGCTTCTTAAGATTATAGATTAGTCTGTTAAACTAATAAAGCAAAATAACAATAATTGTGCAACTGACAACTAAATTTTATTCTGAAATATATACTACATTTGCTCTGCAAACAACAGCTATGAATAAAATCATAGTTCTAATTTTCATTAGTATTGAAGCAAGTGAATGTCAATAAAGGCTGCTAGCACTACCATGGGTAAACTAGATCTGAAATGAGTTAGTTATAAAGTGTATATAAATTTATAAAATTGTCATAAATAAAGACCAGGGCCATTCAAATCTGTGAGAGAGGAGAGCTAATACATGTAAACATAAAGCATGGTGAAGCACATGGATGCTATTACAGCTCAGAACAAAGTGGCTTTCTGTCTTCAGTTCTGACAACAGTGTGGTATAATGGTGTGGGAGACAGACCAGACACACCACTGCAATACTTAGAACATACTTTGTGCTGTGTTTTTCCAGAACTTCAACATTTTGTGATATTGTTGTAATAAAAATATTTCAGTTCCTTATTATTTTAGTGGCCCCTAATTTTTGTATATGAAGAAAAAATATTTGCAACTTTCTTATCAAGTGTCATGACCAATTCTTTAACCATTGTATGGTATTGTATTGTTATTGGTCCTGTAGTCTACAAAAGCAGCTTATGCCTAAGACACTGGAGAAGTCAGTTATACGTATACAGGTGAAAGCGATTTCTATGATACATATTTAAAATTAAAAACAATATAAGTCAAATTTAAAGATTTATACAAAGCAATTCATATTTTTAAATATCCTTCAGTGGAATAAAATCAGTGATGCTGTAAATATGACTTTAACGATGTTAGCCTCAACATCATCATTTACATCTTGTGAAGTTTGTTATAGATTTTAATTTCCATGTGGAAGGTGTGTCTTTAGTTTTATCTGATCATGAATACTGATCTTCTTGCAGTCTTCTGTCCTTACTTATTACATTTACTTTAAAGAATATAAGGGTTTCCAAAATGTAGATATACAGAAAGGAGAAACATCAGAGATCTTAATAGAACTTCACACAAATCACTAGGTTTGTGTCCAAACATGAATCTAATGACCCTTTTTGGTGTATGAATGTGCTGACAGGTGCTTTATAGTTCCCTCAAAATGTGATCTTATATTAAAAGTGAGCATTAAAGTGGGCTTCATATATACTCTTCACTGTTTTCTCACTACAGCTACATTTTAGTGAGCAAAGAAGGTTGCAGGTCTTGCTCAATGGGACACTGAGACATTGTATCTGCTTACTCAAATTTAAATTCCTTTGAAGCCACAATCCCAAGACTTGGTTTCTGTAATGTCACCAAATAGATTATCATTGCTAGAGAGGAATGAGATGTTCATGTCCTTGTTCAAGTCATTGTAAAATTTTAGTGCAATTGTTTTCATACTATTTAATAAAGGCTGTTTATTCTGTGCTCAGAGATTAAATTATTTTGTGACACTGTTTACTGACTGCTGCAGTTTTTCCTTACTCTTCTATTTTAATGGAGTTTTAGTGTCATCTGCAAATTTTATCATTTCATGATCTCTGCTTAGAATGTTAATGTACAAAAGGAACATAAGTGTTCCCATTACTGATAGATGGAATTTTAATATTCTGTAAGGTAGCTTTGCGAAGAATATTAAATTCGCATAACAAAAAGCACAATGTAATTAGGATGACATTGAAGAGTAAAACAATGAAAAAATTATTTAAGTAAAAATCAAACAATAGAAAATCCAAGATGCTTGCAATAATATCATGAAAAGGAAAGTTACTACTCACCATATAGCAGAGATGCTGAGCTCCAGATAGGCACAACAAAAAGACTGTCACAAATAAAGCTTTTGGCTATTAAGGCCTTTGTCAACAGTAGATGATAGACACACATGCACACACACATCCATGCAAATGCAAGTCACACACACAACTGCAGTCTCAGGCAACTGAAACTGCAATGTGAGTGGCAGCACCAGTGGATGATGAGAGTGGCGACTGGGTGGGGGTAAGCAGGAATCTGGGGCAGGGAGGGGGAGGGATAATACAGTGGGTGTGGTGGACAGTGAAATGCTTCACGTTAGACGGATGGCTGTGGAGATGCGGGGATGGGGGGAGAAGTATTGGAAAAGGAGAAAAGTGAGACTGGGTGTGATAGTGGAATAAAGGCTTTCTAGTACTGAAATGGGAACAGGGAAGGAGCTGGGTGGGTGAAGACAGTGACTAACAAAAGTTGATGCCATTAGGGTTATGGGAACATAGGATGTATTGCAGGAAAACTTCCCACCTCACCTACGCAGTTCAGAAAAGCTGGTGTTGATGGGAAGGATCCTTATGGCACAGGCAGTGAAGCAGTCATCATTTCAATGTTGGTGGGAAGGATCCATATGGCACAGGCTGTGAAGTAGCCATCATTTCAATGACTACTTCACTGCCTGTGCCGTATGAATCCTTCCCACCAACACCAGCTTTTCTGAATTGTGCACGTGGGAACTTTCCCTGCAATACAGCCTACGTTCCCGTAACCCTCCTGGCCTCAAGATTTGTTAGTTACTCTCCTCACCCATCCAGCCCCTTCCCTGTATCCATTCCAGCACTATACAGCTGTCATACCACCATCTCACCTAGTCTTTTTACCTCTCTCTTTTGCCGATACTTCCCCCCTCTCACCCCCTCCACCACCCCTCCATAGCTCTCAATCTAACCTGTAACACTTCACTGTCTGCCACGTCCACCATACTATCCCTCCCCCTCCGCACCCCAGCCTCCTCCTTACCCCCACCCAGTCACCATTCTCATTATGCACTGGTGCTGCTCCTCGCAGTGTGGTTTCAGTTGCTTGAGCTGAGACAGCAGTTGTGTGTGTGTGTGTGTGTGTGTGTGTGTGTGTGTGTGTGTGCCTGTTATCTATTGTTGACAAGGCCTTAATGGCTGAAAGCATTATTTGTGACAGTCTTTTTGCTGTGCCTATCTGCAACTCAGCATCTCCGGTATATGATGAGTAGCAACTTTTCTTATTGTAATATTATTATTTAAGCAACCACTTCCTAACAAATAAGACTGTCTGATGTTAACCCATATGATGAGGCAATTTTGGATGCTTATTGAATTTCCATGTGGAGGTCCATATTTCCCCCTGAAATGGTAATTTCTGGCGCAAACTATCATTTAAAAAAATACACATGCTTATAAATTCTTTTTACATCTTTAGAAAAGATAGTATACATAGTTACAAAATATTTTAAGTGTGTTCAGAAAATATTTCACACATGTTTAGACATTCTGGAAATATGATTTCAATGTCTCATAACTCTCTTCAGCAAGGTGCAGTTAAGTTTCACAGATAGTCAGTTGCTATATATAGTAACCAGGTTAGTGTTAAAATTCATAGTGTTTTTCCATTAGTGTAATAAACACAACAGGCACTCATAACAGAGGCTTTAGTCACCAAATATATATTCTCCTTCACTGTTTACAACTGTATGCCAATGCTGGGATAATTTTTCAATTCAATGACTGAAGAAGTCATGTGGTTTTGAGGCAAAGAACTCATTGATCCATGATCGGAATGCATTTTCATACAGAAAGGAAGATACTTGAAGGTTGTCTGATAGAGAGCTAAAAAGGTGAAAAATCCGTTGTCGCAAGGTCAGGCAAATAAGATGGGTGTGGAATGAGTTCCCATTGCAATGTATGTATGGTGTTTTTTGTCAGTCTACCACGATGTGAGCAGGTGTTACCATGGAGTTCCAGCATATCACACAGTCTTCCTGGTCATTGTTTTTGGATTCTGTCTACAAGATGTCTCAGTTGTTGACAATAATTTTCAGCAGTGATGGTTACATCTTGGGGAAGCAGTTTGTAGTACACCACGCCATTGCTGTTCCATCAGATGCGTAACACTATCTTTTGTGAATGGGCACAGGTCTTTTTATGGAGAGTTCTTGCTTTGGTTTGGCTAGTCATTCCTTTCTTTTCCTTATGTTTAGCATATGGGCACAATTTATTATCTCCAGTAACAATACATGATAGGAATGGTTGGTATTGTTCACAAGCCAACTGATGATGAGCAAGCAGAGACGCACATATGGCCACCCACTGATTTTTGTGATTTTGGCTTAAAGCATGTGGTATCCATGCACTCAATTTTTGAACCTTCCCCATTACATGCAGATGTCATATGAGGGTGAAATGTTCACAGTTCATCACATTTTCTAGCTCTCAGGTACACTGATGTGGATCATTGTGGAGTAATGCATTGAAATGATCTTCGTCAAACCTTGGAGATCTTCCTGAATGTGGAGAGTCACTACTATAAAATGATCCTCTTTAAAATGAGAAAACTATTTTCTTGCCATGCTCAGTCCAGTGGCATTATCCCTATTCATGACACAAATATTTCTGGTTCCTTCTGCAGCTGTCACTCTATTGAACTCAAACAGAAGAATAAGTCAGAAATGGTCTGATAACTCCACTTGGCACTCCATTTTCCAGTGTTCACAGCTTCACTCATTACCTCCAAATGACAAAATGGAAATATGTAAACTGGAATAGCAACAATCAACTACAAATAAAAAATGACAACTGATAACTTAATCCATGGCTACTGGAATACCAACATGCAAAACAAAAATGCTAAGAACTTATACACAACCTAATATATTATAATTAATATAATTTTCTCTTTGTCCTCATTTATTAAGATATCCTTTCACTACACACCATATACCATCAGAGGTAAAAGAAAAACCCCAATTCACAGCTCTTCAAAACCATGTACCAGTGTGTTTTATTCACTGGTGCTGAAGACAGAAGGTCTTACAATCATCCACAATTTGTATTATCAATTTTATTCTCTAATGTTGAGCTTAGTGTGTTAAATTTGCTAAAGGTCTTTCTGTATGACAGTTTTTCTGAACTTGTAGTGGTAATGACTTTTTCAAGATTTTGAGGGTAATCATTTTGCACCTTCGTGGAGCATTAAGCCTCATTTTATAAGTCTGCAGCATTGTCTGATATTTCTCCAACATATGTACATACCAGTAAATAGTGTATGACACATTATTGCAAGTGATATATGTAGAAAAACTACATTTAGTTTCATTTTCGAAATTTAAATTAGTATAAGGAAATTATGCTTGTCACTGTTTTCTCTTCTGGTACAATGATGAAAGTATTTGCATAATGATAACTAAGAATAATATACTGTTCCTATCAAAATTTACACTTCTGTCTGATATTTCCCTATCTCACTGGTATGCCATATTTAATTAGATTATAACATGACAACTGTTCAGAAATAGATTTAAGATTGACTTTCGTGTGTTTCACTCTCTCTGCTTCCTTATCTTTTCTCAGGCAGCAACTCGTCCAACTCTTGGACAGACCTGGAGCACCATACTTTTCAAGCTTTCACAGCAGAATCTTATGACACACCACATTAAAAGCTTTGGATAGGTCAATGAATACATCTGGTGATACCTGTTTCTTGTCTGTCAGGCTTAGTGTATAGTTTCTGCACTCATAAATGACAGCTATTATTGACTTCTTATTTGTGGATCTATTTTGTTTATTACATAGGATTTTGCTTTTATTTACAGAGTCCATAAGTTTATCATACATAACCTTTTACAATACTTTTGAAATGGGAAAGGCAATTGTATTGGGCCTGTGGTTATCTCTTCCACCCTTTTTATAAATTGGAATTATCTTAATAATTGTAATTCCCTAGCATAGAAGTTTTCAGTACATTAGGGAAACTGCCCATTTGAAGTAGTTCAACATTCCACAAAGTTCAGGCCACTGGTCTTATGATTGTTGGAGGGATACCATCAGTGCCTGCAGAGTTGCTGTTTTCTGGTCTTTACATTAATTTTGTAACTTGATCTTGTGTGACTGTGCTGATGTACATTGACATGCTGCATGTGTTCATTTTATATTTATATACTGAGTATTTTTGATTATTTTATCACATTAAGGGGGTAAGACTTGGAGTAGGAGAGGTACTGCAGGACTTTTTAATTTCCACTGTCTATATTTTTACAAATAAACTCATAAAACTTTGTTAGCATGACCAGAAAGGTTTCAGGATCAACATTCATAGCAGTGGAAGTTCAAAAACATAGCAAATAAATTTTTTTACATGTGAAATTTCATCATTTTTTCACTTACTGTTAGCTGCATTTGTTGGTATAGGTACACTTTTCTTCACAAGTAAGAGAGATTCATTGAATAATTTTGTATAGCATACAAACCATACTTACAGGTGAATGAAACTCTAGAATTTTCCAACCCTATTAAAAACTGTAAAAACTGAGATAATTAACTATAAAATTTCTAAACATGAAGTTTAAAATGTAACAGCTCATTCATATCTTCATAAATTAAATAAATTCTACAGTTTCATACACCTGCTGTATGGTTTCTGTGCTGTGCAGAATTCATCAAAGAATCTCTCTTACTTATTAAGAAGAGTGCACCTATAGCACAAATGCAGCCAATAGTAAGTGGAAAAATGATGAAATTTCACATGTAAAAAAATTTATTTTGTAATGTTTTTGAATTTCCATTACTATAGGTGTGAATTCTGAATCCTTCCTGGTCATGCTGACAAAGTTTTATGAATTTATTTGTAAAAGTATAGATGGTGGAAATTAAAATATCCTGTGGTGCCTCTCCTGCTCCAAGTTGGCCCGTTTGATGTCCTACCCCCGTTAACTGCAATGCTAGTGGAGAAGTTGTTAAATTTGTTGGCACTTATAAGGGGTTTGCAATTACTTTTTCAAGCTTGTTGTGATAGTGTTATATTTTTATATGATTTGATGCTTCACAATTTTCTTTTCTTAAAACACTTCCCTTGTCACTTACTTCATTTGATGAACTATAAATGTATTGATCATTATGTATTATTTTTGGTGCTCTTACTTTTTATTTAATATTTTGGAATATTTTTAATGATTTACATGTAATTTAGGTGAACACTTAACATGGTACACCTTTTATGTATTTGTCTCTTCTCTTGGCATGAAACCCTTGGTCCCATGCTTTGTTCTAGTATTGCCAAAATACAGTTTGGAAATAATAGGTTAATACTTCAATAAAGATGTTACATTTTTCCTTTAGGTCATTAAAATTATGAACCTGTGACCATTCTTCTTTGTTTAGTAAGCTTTTGAAGTAGTTTATATTATCCTGACTATAGCATCTACATTTAGATTTAAAGATATGCCATTTCCAGTACTCCCTTTTACTTCAAGCTTAGTATTTGAGGTGGTTGTGACTCTTCAAGCTTTGAGGTGGTTATTAGAGACTGTATTGAAACTTTTTACAGAAGTTTGGAGTAAACTCGTCTTGACTAGAAAGTGATCTGAGACTGTTTTCTCAGGTAACAGCATGTGCTTCAGTCTTTAAATTGTAGGATGTAGTATGGTTGAGAAGGGTCTCTCAGTTTCCATTTTTTGTAAGAAAATCAATGCTGAAGAGTCCACAAATTATAAATCAAACTCTTTTTTATTTACTTTGTTTATCAATATCTCCAATTTATTTAAATTGGTAAAGTGCAGCAATAATAAAGATGAATTTAATAACTTTTATGGCTGCAATTTCATTGTCCTTTTCAATATTTTTTTGAATTAAGTTAGGTAAGATAGTGAAAACCATTTTTTCTTTATGCAATTCACTGCCTCACTCTGCTTGCCACAAATTCTGCACTAGTAAGAAGACAGAATGAATTTAGTTATTTCTGTCTTTTGATTTAATTCAGGATCAATCCATTGATCAGAAAAGCATATTACTGAGATATCCTTTAACTCATCTATTAGTAATACATTAATTTAATATTATTATGCAGGGATTGTACATCATGGTGAAAATTTTTATATAATTCTCAATCATGGATGGGTTGTCCTGTGTCACATTTACAGCATCACATATCTTTAGTTTAACCTTCAATCACTGGTAGTGTTAGACTTGCTTTCTTCATCCTTGTTTGAGTTCATGCACTGGTACATAGCTGTTTCACTTAGGATATTTTGAGCCTGTAAATTAGCATGATAAGATTGCTTACTGGAGCTATTTAAGAAAAATAGGTTTGTGAATCAAATTGGAATTCCTGGAGGGAAGACTACATTCTGTTCATGAAATATCATTGAGAAAACGTAGGAACCAGCATTTGAAGCTGACTGCAGAATGAGTCTACTGCCACTGATGTACATTTTTCCTAAGGACCACAAACACAAGAGAAATCAAGGCTCATAGAGAGATATAGGTCAATTTTCCCTTTCTCTATCTGCAAGTGGAATGCAAAAGAAAATGACCAATAGTGGTAGAAGATAATCTCTGCCATGCACCATACAGTGGCTTGCGGAGTATAAATGCAGATATAGTTTCAGATTGTGCAATTATTTCACCTACGTCTGCCATAATTGCTGTATTCTAAGGAGTACCTAATGATTTTTTCTTACCTGTTTAGATGCATGCTGTGGTCATCAAACAACTCTACTAAAATTACTTGTACCTGGAACACATCCACAACTAAAGAGCTTGATTGAACTTCACAATTTATCGGCTGAGAGACGGTTGGTGATATATTTTGGAAGTGCTAGTGAGTGATATTGGATTCAGCATACCAATGAGAGGACATTAATCAGTAGTTGCATAATAGTTATGTATGGACTTTGCTTAAATACAATCCAGTGCTACCTGATGATTGTGACTAACTTTGTAAAGCCAGCATACCAGATACTAATTGAATTGAATATTAATGAATACACCATTGAGTATTCACAAGCCAAGGGGCCTGTTTATAGTTGCATAGCAACTTTTCATATCTATTCCACATGTGTTACACATGTCATAACTACTTTTCATTTTAAAAATTTCTTGTAAGTTTGTGCAGTCACTCTTGAGATATGAGAAATGAGCAATGTATATTGTAGGATCAATAGTTGTCCAGAGGCTCTATCACTTTATACTACACCTACATAGGTGAAAGTGGAAGTCAGCCTACAAGGTACACAATGTACTACTTATTTAAGTCAGATATATTTCTGGTGAATTCTTTACTTTTTAAAAAGAATTAATATTTCTTTCTATTTTGTATACTTCAGTCTACTCTTTTTGAGAATTTTTGTGAATGTATAATACTGTGGGAATTTTATTGTATTTTAAAGTCTTAGTGTATGATATTGGTATCAGAGCATCTATATCTCACTATTTGTATATATGTATATGTGTGAATTAGCCTATAAACCTGAAAACTAATGATAGATTTCATACTCTAATTATCAACCAATTCTGTAAGCAAGTAATATAATTATATCAGACAACATAAGAAATCGAAATTGAATAACTAATTTCATGTGTAATTTTAGTATAAAAACACAATTTTGAATAATTGAATTTAATACTCACCCAATTATATATATGTCAGCTGTAGCTTTCAGTTTTAAGTCAAGTGAACATCTGTCAGATGAGCCATTGTTCAAACTTGCTGTGGTCAGCCATGCATTGAATGTGACAGATAGCAAATCCTTCTCAACAAGATGAGACATATCAACCTCAACAATAAGTTCATCCTGCAGATGATAGCATTATTCCAATTACAGTAAGAAAAATATATGTCATGTGCAACATTAGCATTCAGCTCCACCTAACATGTGATGCAATTATGACCTAAATGGGTTCCATCTCACAAAACTTATTCATAAAAACTTTAAACATAGCAGGAAGTAGTACAGCTTGAAAAATAAGTATGTGAAGTAATAAAATTATATGGTAAGATTATAAATATAATGCCAAGTTAATCAGACAGCGTAGATGGTCATAGAGTGAATTTGGAAAACTTGAAGTGATTTTATTCACACATTCTTACATAAAGCATATTTATGTAGAACTCAATATGAAAGGGGCTGTTTAGGAACATGTAACAAATCAAATTACATATAAAAAGATTAGTAAGTTTCTTCAAAGAGAAAGTGATACTAATCTACTAAAACCTACTTTTGTTTAGGAAGGGTGTAAATAAACAGAAAACTAGCAGATAAACAACAACTGCACTCAAAAAAACTGCTGCTTTCACACTTACACTAAGTGAGCAGCTCATTGTTTATTACCAATTGCTTTAAATTTACACATGTTGTCTGATAACTTTCAAATAATATAAGCTACCTATGTGGTATGACAATAGTGGCATATTTACAGTGAGCATTGTTACAGTCTCGCTTCTAATGTGGATCTTCAATCTCCCAACATAGTGTTACTGGTCATAAGAGGAATGGTTAAGAAAGTATTTCCCAAATTATTTTTTTATGCCAGACGTTATGTTTTGAAATTGTACTTAAAAAAATGCAACTTTTGATGCTAGCAAGTAATGAAACTAAGAAGCATATAAAAAGAATTGGAAACATTGTAGTAACAAATAAGAGTTAGAAAATTTGTGGCAGCTGTCGACCTAAATGACAACATCACTGACTACCAAGAGTGACTTTGTGGACTCCCTCTGACTGTTTAGTAAGCGCTACTGCTCTGTTGATGGGTGGATGTCCCGTGTATATTGTTTCAATAAAAAGTGTGTTACTCTACTTATATCAGATTGTGTATCTGATATACTACACCTGTCCATATTCTGAGTTCCCACATTGGTGACCCTGACAACTTGTGGCAATCCTGTATGAGGTAAAATTCATGCCAATACAGTTATGACAGTGAGACCTGCATATAGCCACTTTTGCGCAAGTGATGTGATTCTATACAGTGGATCAACCTACACCCCAAGTCCTGGACACTGAAAGCAACAGACGATCCACTGTGGCACCTCATCACTGTACACTACATGCAGAAACCCAATGCACTGGACTGTAACATTCCTGCTGCATGGATTCTTGTTCATTCACCGTGGACAATGCATATTTCACACTACATGCAAATTCATTTGATGTACCCTTATTGCTGCTGGTTGCCTCACTTTTGAAAACAACCATGGAAAATACCCAGGTTCACCAAGACCAACCTTAAATCTGGCCTACTATTGTGGACACTTTATTTATAACTAGTGGTATCATAAATGAACTTTTACATCAACACTGTTCCATGAATCACCAACATCACATTCACATTGTTGACAACCATGCACTGCAATAACAGGTTCTGCATCCTTCCTTGCACATAGCAGCCAAGCTGACTGACTACTCCTGATAGCTTCCAACTCTGACATCACCATGCTTGGCTGGAACAACAACCTTTGCAGATCAACAGACCACAGTCTTGCCATGACCTGCTCTGCACCTACACACCTTCTGTGTCATGCCTGGGCCTGTGCAGGATTCTGCCAAGATTGCCGCTCCTGTGCCTGTACAGGAAATCGCCATCCTTGCTGTGCCTTGGCACGGGTAGACTGCTGCTGAGAACACTGCATTCTTGCCTGCACAGGACATTGTCACCGCAGTGCACAACCACTCTACATGGTCGACTCTGCCATATCCGAGCAGAGCCACTTCACTGGCATCATACACTGTACGCCTCCACTGCAGCTCAGCACAATTACTTGCAGCCTGTCAAAACAAATAACTTTGCGCCATACAACCTTGCCCTACACACTGACACATTCATGCACGATGTTCACTGGCTTGTGACTACTCAATAGTGCTCACACCAAGTATATCTATTTGAGAAGAATATCCTAGTCATCTCAATGTTTTGTCTGCAGCTCGTGGTCGTGTGGTAGCGTTCTCGCTTCCCACGCCCGGGTTCCCGGGTTCGATTCCCGGCGGGGTCAGGGATTTTCTCTGCCTCGTGATGACTGGGTTTTGTGTGATGTCCTTAGGTTAGTTAGGTTTAAGTAGTTCTAAGTTCTAGGGGACTGAACCATTTGAACCACCTCAATGTTCTGCACAACAGTGAATCTTTTCTCTCTCCAATGACAACTGTTTCTGGAGTTTACGTCTCCTATTGCACGCATGAACATGATCTTTCCACTGACTCAGAATTCTGATGAGTGTTCTGCGAGGCTTTCACTGCTGCCTGTCCCACACTCACAACTCACATGCAAGTGGCCACAGTGCACCCAGAGATGACAGTGGCCATGTGTGTCTTCTTTCAGTGTGCCTATCGGCTGTTCAACACAACTATGTGATTAACAGCAATCTGTCCTGTTTCATATTGTTGCTAAACATCTTCAACAACTATAGAATAACTGAAGATCTGAAACAAAACCATTAAGCTAGGAGTTTGCAACCAACCAGAAACAAACTCTAGCAAGAAGTTTGCAACCAATGAGAAAAAAACTCTGATGTTACAAAAACTCAATGTTTATTACCAACATAACTAGAGAAGAAGTAAAAGCTATGAAGGAACTATTAAATAAGCACTCAACTGGCATTAATGGTAAACCTAGTCTGAACACAAATAACTGTTATAAAAGCTGAGTGAACCTCTAATACATATGTGTAATGGCATGCTCCAGAAAGGAATTTTTCCAGAAGTGCTTCAAACATAAAAAATCATACCCATTCACAAAGTGGAAGAGATGTAATTAGTATCTAATTATAGTTTTCCAAAGTATTAGAATGATAACAATGAAAATAATCAGTTTTTGACAGTATAATGTGACTGGACAGATAAAAAAATATGGCTGGAGGAGAATACAACACAAGGTTTAACTATGCAAGCTATTGGAAAAGGGGTACAGTTTGGAAAAGTCAGCCAGAACCCTGAGTCAGGGGAGACTTACCGGATGAGATGAGAAGGAAAAACTGATTTCGAGAAAGGATTTTTAAATAGATTTTGGTCAGACAAAAAGTGAATTTCTCAGTGCACCAAATTACACAGAAGGGTGTATTAGGGTGAAACAGTTTTGTACAAATCAAGTTAAAAAATTAGCTCAGCCAGATTGACAGCTTAAAAAGGAGATGGTACAGTGGGACCCAGTGTATGGAACAGATGATACAATATACCAGTTTTTGAAATATGTAGGTAAATTAAATAGGGTGAAATAGAACCACAATAGGCATTTTGAAAGAGATAGTAATCAAAATTGGCACAGTGAAGAGGTAACATAGCAATGACAATGGTAACAATTATCATTGGTAACAACAAATGGTAACAATTTTCATTTTGGAAAGTAACATAGTAATAGTTGCAACAACTATAAAAACCATGTACCTATTCCATGTAAAGAGCTATGTAGTCACAGTTTTTCATGGATTTGTGTGCAAACAATTTAATTGTGGTCACCTATTATTTTTGCTTATGCTGTCATACTTTTCTACATGTTGTAAATAAGTCATGATTTGTATTTTATTGTGTTCTTTCACGAGAAGTTCTAAGCTTCTTTTACAGTGTTATTTATCAATGTTTGGAGTAATGTTTTAACTAACTAATCACTTGAAAAACTGAAGCTGTAAGTACAAATCTCAGTCAGTTCCTGACCATTTTTCCATTTTTAATATAACTTTCTTTGTGGTACAGATGTGTTCAAATTATTAGACTAAATGATTATTGTTGATACTCTTAAGTTTCTGGTGTAAAAATAGGAGAGAAAAGTGTAATAATTGATTTGTTTTAATGGTTTGATCGATGCAATGAAATTTCACTTCCAAGCAACTCACAGATCACTGAATTTTTTACATTTGGTAACATTTGGCCTTTTTCTCTTCAAATTTTGTTGGTGTTAGTTGTCTGTGTACATGTGCTGAAACTTTGTTTACAGTAATGTTTAATGTTTCTGTGGTGTACTTCAGCTTGTTATTTATTCTGTCAACTTCTTGCTACATTAACAAGACATTATATGGCTTGTGAACTTGCATGGTTTTAGCTGTAGAAATACATTGTGGAGTATCCAAAGAAAGTGAGGTTATGGGGAAGACAAAAGATGTTTCACCTCAGAAAGTTTTGGCTGTGGTAGCACTTCTTGCTGAAAATCATTACACACAGCAGAAAATTGCTGTCAGAATGAGAATATTACAGAAAACTATAAGCAGAATCAAACTTTCAGTGCAGAAAGTTGGTGAATACAAGCCAGACAGGAAAGGAAAATATGGACATAAAAGAAAAATCAGTCTTAGAACAATGAGAAGACTTGCAATCACAGCAGCAATGATCCATAAACTTATTTCTACAGACATGAGGCATCAGCTGAAAGGTTTGAGTGTTGAAGTTTCACCTATAACAGTGGGCAGGAGGCTGTTTGAAAGTGGTTCAAAGGCATGCCGACCAAGGAAAAAACAGAAAATCACACCTGCCATGGAAACCAAAAGATTGCAGTGGGCTAAACAACTTCAGGAGTGGACAATTAGGACTATGCTAAGTATGTACAATGATATGGTAAATTAAGTCAGTCTGGTGCCTAAAGTTAGGAGTTCTTGCTTGAAATTATGATGTTTTATTGATACTGAAGACATGCACGTTTGAATTTTGAGACTGTTGAGGTCTCCTATGCTATTATTCCTAACTTTTCTAACTTTCAATTCTGTACACATGCTTCAGGTATGCTTCAGTGAGGAATCTGTATTTACTGTGATGGAAGAAAGCAGCCAGTATGATTGTTGGAGACATGGGGAACAGTTCAAAGCTGAGTGTGTGCAGCAATGTGTGAAGCATCCAACTTCTGTTACTGTCTGGAGTGTGATGTCCTTGAAAGATGCTGACAGATTACACCTTGTTGAAGGGACAATGAGGCAAGAACAGTCGAAAGAAATCCTTGAAAAGGAACATTTCCCCCAAATAAATGAGTGGTTTCCTAATAAAGATGCCATTTTTATGCATGATGGGGCACCTTGCCACAAAGCCAAAATTGTTGCCAAGTATGTGGAAGAAAAGCAACTGAAAGTGTTGTCCTGGCCTGAGAATAGACCTGACATGAACCCAATCGAAAATTTGTGGGCTATTGTGAAACAGAGGACAAGGAAATTTACAGTGACAACCAAAGAAGATCTCATGGAGAAACTAGAGGAAATCTGGTACCACAACAATGATATTAAAAGACCATGTGAAACGTTGATAAAAACTGTGCCACACAGGATAAAAATGTTGATTAAGAACAAAGGCACGCATAAAGAGTATTGAATGTACAAATATAATCTGTATGTGGATGTAAATGTGTAATAAATGGAAAGTTTTGGAAACAATGTCTTTAGTCTAATAATATTAACACTTTTGCATATAATGAATTAGTGCTTGTGTCATTTCCATGTTGTTTTTAGTCACGATATTTGTGTAAAAGGACTCTGGAATCTGAAAATAACTGTTATAGCATTACTGTCTAGAATTATTTGTCATCAAATGAAACTTTGCTATTTCTTGTGTTCTAGTTTTGGGAATGTATGTGGAAATCACCACAACATTTGTCACATAATAACTGCAATTTCTTGTGCTGCATATAATTTACTTGTGTTAACTATGACTGAGATTTTTTATGTTGTCCAACTGAATCAATGTACTTTATGTAGATGTGAAAGAAGAAATTAAATATGACAGTGACAAATAATTAATGGACAGTATTTTAAAGAAAATTTCAGTGTTGTTGACATATTTGGCACAACTTATGGTCATTTTTTTCCCTATGTAAGTAGCTAAATAGCTCAGTTTCCAGAAAAAAACATGTAAGAATGAGCTAGCTATTTCATCCTGTAATATAATTTAAAAGACCTGAAAACTAGTTTTTCATATGTTAGTGTATAATCCATTATGTGACATGAAAACTAATGAATGCAAAATGTTTGTAGTAATCACAGACTAAAGGACAAAATGAGTGATAAAATTAATGATCTTGCACATCAAATTAACGTAGAGGGTCTGCTGATTTCCACCACTGTTTGGTACTCACCATCCCTAGCTGGGTGTATCCATTCTTATTTTCTGGTGCACTCTATTCTAAGTCTTTCCAATCAGAGCTCCACTCCCACTGTGCTCTTCAGTTTTTGTTTTACTCTTTTCTATCCAGGGTCTATCCTAGTTGATGCTGCCACAACTCATGTGGATTAGTGGACAGTTCTACACTTAAAGCATCTGCCATTTCATGAAGAAAAAGATTCTAGCAACATAGGGAAATAAATAATTTTTGTTGTAACTTATTTTTATATGCTGAGGGTTCAATGTTCTGTATGAAAGTTAAATTTAGGAGTAAGAAGGTTCTGGTATCCCTTTGGGATGATAAAGTAGAGTCAACTGTGGAGTTTGGTAAAATGTGAGTTTGGTAAAATGTGGAGTTTGGTAAAATGTGGAGTTTGGTAAAATATGGAGTTTGGTAAAATGAATGAGATAGAAGGTTAATGATGGGCAACAGTAACAATATTGAAAAAAATGAAGTGGAGTTTGCTTCAGTGAAAATCAGTGATTATTGAGTACATGCAGAGAGGCTTGCAGCTGATGTTTATAGAGATAGTAATGCCCAAGAAGGGGTGTTTACTCCAATACAGAGGTGAACATTTACAATAAAGGTGTAGTGGTTTCTGTGTCATATGTTGTGGTCAAAATGGTAATGCATGAAAGAATGCTTGCTTTAAAGGAATAAGAGAGGTTTAAGTGGAGAAAAAGGTGTTGATGTTGTTATGACAGCTGAAGCTGTAAGCAATGAAATGTAGTTTAATGATGTAATTTCTGTTTCATGTGGTATGAATGTAAGTGTTGAGCAGGCACATTTGTCTTATTAAACCATGTAAAAGTGAGATAGCGAGAGAATTGGATTCTGGTAATTAGATAGAAGAAACAAATATAAATTTCCAAAGTGATGTGTGATGATGTAGTGTATTATGAAGGAGATTAAGATATTACTGAAGAATGTAAAAGACATTGTAAAATGTTGTTGGAAAAACATTTGATTTGTGTTCTAAGCAATTGGAGTAAGCTCCTAACTAAGTACATTAATTTTGTTCTGTGATCTAAAGTACAACAAAGAGCCAAAGAAACTGCTACACCTGCCTAACATTGTGCAGGGCCTCTGCGAGCATGCAGAAGTGCCATAACTTGATGTGGCATGTATTTGACTAATGTCTGAAGGAGTGCTGGAGGGAGTTGACACCATTATTCTGCAGGGCTTTCCATAACTCCATAAGAGTATGAGGGGGTGGATATCTCTTCTGAACAGCATGTTGCAAAGTATCCCAGATATGCTCAATAATGTTCATGTCAGGGGAGTTTGGTGGCCAGCGTAAACTCAGAAGAGTGTTCCTGGAGCTACTCTGCAGCAATTCTGGACCTGTGGGGTGTTGCATTGATCTTTTGGAATTCCCAAGTCCTTTGGAATGCACAATGGATGTGATCAGACAGTATGCTTATGTACGTGTCACCTGTCAGAGTCATGTGTCAGGGGTCCCATATAACTCCAGCTGCACACACCTAACACCATTACGTAGCCTCCACCAGCTTGAACAGACCCCTGCTGACATGGAGGATCCATGGATTCATGAGGTTGTCTCCATATCCATACACGTCCATCTGGTCTATACAATTTGAAACAAGACTCATCCAACCAGACACCATGTTTCTAGTCACCCATGGTCCAATGTCAGTCTTGACGAGCCCAGGCAGGGCATAAAGTTTTGTATCATGCAGTCATCATGGGTACATGAGTGGGCCTTCAGCCCCGATGATGTTTCGCTGAATGGTTTTCAGGCTGACCCTTGTTGATGGCCCAGCATTGAAATCTGCAGCAATATGTGAAAGGGTTGCACATCTGTCATGCTGAACGATTCCCTTCAATTGTCATTGGTCCAGTTCTTGCAGGCTCTTTTTGTGGCCTCAGTGATGTTGGAGATTTCATGTTTTGCTGGATTCCTGATATTCACAGTACACTCATGAAATGAAAGTCCCCACTTCACCACTAACCCAGAGATGTTGTATCCCATTGCTCACGTGCTGACTGCAACACCACATTCAGACTCACTTAAATCTTGATAACCTTATATTGTAACAGCAGTAACCAATCTAACAACTGTGCCAGACACTTTTTGTCTTACATAGGCATGCCTATACCAGTTTCTTTGCCACTTCAGTGTATTTTGCTGCATTTTTTTTAAAGCACTTCAAATAACTCAATGTGGACAAAGTTGTTTTATTTTGGTTGTAGGGTTCTTTCAGTCAATAATATTTCATTAATTGAAGAGAGATTTATAAATGTTGTTTTATGAAGGCATATAAAGAAATGTTTTGTGTAGTTGTTAGTTATAGACATTTGTTGATCACAACACTTTTAGGTATATTAAAATGCTTAGACGTTCTCATGAAATACACATTCTACTATCTTGCCACTAGGACACAATCAATGAACATAGCTTTAAGTCAAAGGACAGAGATATAAGTAGATATTTTTGTTATGTATACCTTCTTTTGTTTATATCATTTATGTTATATGACTTTGTAATTGTTTTGAAATTTTGTGAGAAGAGAACTATGTAGGGCAAAATTTTGCTCTTGCCCTCATTTGAATGAAGTAATGATATTAAGGTAGTCAAAACTGCTGTATATCAGGTAATGAAGAACTTAAGAATATTGATTTGTTATACTCGCAAATCTTTTTGGCATAACAAGATTTATTATTTCGAATCAAAACTTTTCTCACATTTTATGCTTTTAAAATTTTTGGAGGGTAATTGTAATAAAACTAGATATGGTTAGATAAAGGTAGTAACTGATATCGGATCATATGAACTGACCGATTCCCAAGTTGAAGACTCAAAACCCAGAAATCCACTACCATACAGCTGTACGACAATGTGTAAATGTCAACTTATATAAACACTTAATGTATGTATTCAACAACAGAAAATCCACCAGCGTTCTTACTATTTAACAAAATCAAACTGAACATCCTCTAGATCATTGTAAAAAGTTGCATTTCAGAATGCACTATGAGTGTGCAATTTAAAACAAGGAAGAAGAATAATAGATGAGAATTATGAAAACTGTTTATACAAATTATATCATTGCTACTTCTCCCTGCACACTAACTCACCATTCCAGGTGCTGTAAAAAAGTGACCAGCCACCCAAATTATTAATTTGCTTCAAAATTCATAAATCGACTTTGCACTACATGAGGGTAGTGACGGTCAGAAGTACTGAGAGTCACATCATGGAGTTCCTCCATGGAAAAGGTCCATGTTTTTTAGAAACACCGATCTAACAATGTAGAATAACGAAAAGAGAAGAATCTGATGACAGAAATCTGTCAGACAGGATGTTCTTGTAAAATGACCAATTTGTAATCTGAGTTGAAAATTGAGCTTGAGTTGTAGTCTGACCAATAAACCAGGTTGTGGCCAGTACATAGCCTGTTCTTCTTCATATTAAAAGTAACATTATGGGAAGAACAGCTGGAAGAAATGAGATTCTCTCTGGTATAAGATAAAAGAATACTTCAAGGTGGCAAAAACACAAAAGTTATCCTGTTGGTATGTTCTGTGATACTGTTATAGACACTGATGTTGAGGACTATAAACTTCTACTTACTGAACAAGAATTTTATCTCATTAATGCAATCCCTCTTGCATGGATGGAGTCTTCTCTTCAAAGTAGAAAATAGGGAGTCATATAGACAGATTTCATCAGAAGAATGAAACTGATCTCACAATGGGGTAATGTAACATGTGGTAATCAATATTAATCCCACTCTTGTACTAAAACTATACAAATGATCTTCCAGTTAGTTTAAAGGATGACTGAGGTACTATAAAGTTTGTAAAGAAGCAAAAATGACATGCTATCATTATCAATTGATATAAGAGGTGAAACAATCTGGTGAAACTTTCTGCATAAAATTCATTGGTTGTCCAACTGGATAACAAGTTTAACTGTTCTCAACAATTAAGGTAATGAGATGAAATCTTCATCAAGTGATATTTCAATAAGCATGACTGCATGATAGTTTGCTTATTTATGAGAGATGCACACCAGACAGCAACCAAATTGATGACATATACACATTCTTGAGAACAGGTGCCATATGTTAGCCCAGAGGATGGGCTGTGATTGGCTGGGGGCTGGAACTACCCTGCCATAGTGAAGCAAGTGGGCTGTCTACAAGTAAAGAGGCAGAAGTTAAAATCCTATAGCGGCATTTTGTGTTCTTCACATGTCATTATATTTTGTAAAAGAATAGAGAGATTCAGTAGGTGAAAACAGTGAATTAAAGACAAAGTTAGGATGTAATTTACGGTCATCAAGTTCTATAATACAATTAGCATTTCCAGAGCTGCAACTGATCAATGTTACTACCAAATTTCAATATTAACTATGTTAATAAAAAACTTCCTGTCAGATTAAAATTGTGTGTCAAACTGGTACATGAACCTGGGACCTTTTCCTTTCACAGACAAGTGCTGTACCAACTGAACTATCCAAGCATGACTTACGAGCCACCCTCACTGTTTCACTTTTGGCAGTACCTCATCTTCTACCTTCCAAACTTGACAGAAATTACCCTGCATACTCTGTCAACTAGCATTTCTGGGAGAAAGGATACTGAGGAGACATTGCATAGCAACAGCTGGAGGATTGTTTACACTCTGAAATGTAATGTATCGTGCTTCATAATGTCCTCACAGATTAAAACTGCAACAGACTGAGACTTGAACATGGGACCTATGCTTTTTGAGGACAAGTACTCTACTGAGTGAGCTATCCAAGCACAACTTGTGAGGTGGCCTCCCAATTTCAGTGCTGCCAGTACCTCATCTTCTAGCTTCCAAACCTCACAGAAGTAAGTTATCAAATATACCTTGGAAGACCAGCACTCCTGGAAGAAAAGATATTGTGGAGCTATTGTTTCCAGAATGAATTTTTTCTCTGCATTGGAATAAGCGTTGATGCAAAACATTCTATTTTAATAAAACTGATAAACCCTCAGTGATGTGTCAACAGATAGATCTCAGTGAGACCTGTCTATAAATATTTTCACTTGTTTGTTTAGCAAGTGAAAGACCATCACTAATTTTCATATTTGATTACTTTTGAGAAGCTGCATAGTTAACAGAGTGTAACACACAACATAATGCACTTGTGTTAAGACCTATCTATTAGAATAAATATGAATGCCTGAGTTTTTAAGTTTATTGAAAACAAGAGTAGATGACACCATATGTGTATAATTAATATTATCAACTATATGAGAGACAGAGGCTGTGAGCTGTGTTTACATGAAATGGACTGCATACCCTGGACCAACTGACTAAACAGTTGCCTGGAAATCACTATGTTTGGCTACTTGGGGACCATTTGCAACTATTCGTGGACTTAATGTTCCCAAAAAATAATGAGATGTTTATTAATGACTAGGTGGCATGTCACCAAAACACAGTTCTTCATGATTGGTTTGAAGAAAATTCTGGGCAAGTCAAGTGAATGATCTTGCCACACAGACTGCAGGACGTGTATTCCATTGAACACTTACGGAACATAATTGACAAATCAGTTCATGCACAAAATCCTGCACTGTCAACACTTCTGCAGTTATGGAGTGCTATAGTGGCAGCATGACTCAGTATTTTTGTAGGGGACTTCCAATGACTAGTTGAGTCCACACCTCATTGAGTTGCTGACTACACAAGACAAAAGGAGGTCCAACATCATATTAGGAAGTATCCCATGACTTTTGTCATCTCGGTGTATCTTCTCTCCTTAGTGAGTACTACTTTGGATATGTTATATGCTAATTTATTGATACTGATAATGAAATGGTGATATGGACCTTACCTCATCATTATAATCCAGTGGAGACTTTAGGTTACAATGCAGAACTGTCTCCATCAAACTTATAGTCTCATAACAATCTTTGTGGAGCCTAAGACGTTTTACAGGTTCTGGAATTTGCACATGCAGAATGGTCTGGTAAGCTGGTTCCTTTTTATTAGTAAAACCAAACAGTAGTTTCAGTTCACTGCTTGAACCAATTACAAAAGTTCCATTTACCCTAAAAAGAAAACTCAGATTACTAAAAATAATTAAAAGTGTCAATACATTAAAAACAAAAACAGATTGTGCTTTAGCATTAATTTAAATTATGCTATTACATTACATTAATAAATTTTATCTAAATTATTTCACATTAACAAGTTGTCTGTGCTTGCAAATAGGCACTGTAAACTTTGTCTAACAGCAAACTCAGTTGCCTGGTTAGGTAATGGGACACCATCACAACACTAACTTCTAAAAGTGCTTCAGTAGCCATATCATTTGGTCTCTCCTCCCAGCAACACTCCTCTGAAGTACTTATTTGGAATCTGTCCCTCCCCCAAAATACCCACGTTAAAATATCCACTAGTCCTCATTTTTAACAAAATCCTTTCCATTCTTTTCTTCTCTCACCAATTCCTCCCCCTCATCATTTTCTCTCTATTATTTACTTCGTAACTGTTTCATGACCTTACATTGGCCCCAACCCCCCCCCCCCCCCCCTCTTTCCACATTTTTCTTCACTCCCACTCAGTCAAATTTCTTGGGCGTGCTTCATTAAGTTATGTGATTTTTTCTATCATTAATCCTCATTTTACTGAGGTTTATCAGTTTCCCTTCCCATCCCCTCTCTACCTGAACTTCTAATTTTTCCCAAATCATCTGCTTGAACTGCTAATACACAGTCAGTGTTATTGCTACCACAGGACTGTGTGTATTTGTGTACAGTGACTTCATGAAGTTAGAAAAAGAGTAGAAGTAAAATTATTACTCTGAGCATGTATGTTTGCATGTCTGTGAGGTTGTGTGTGTAAATGTGTGAACTCTTACAAGAAAAACAGCAAGAGTTTTTTATCATGCATTTGTATGTGTCACACACTGATCCTCTGTAGGAAAGGAGTTGCCTTTCCCGTATTCTGCAAACTTGTCCATCCAGGAATTTCAGTTATTTTACAGCCTACAGCACTGTAGCACATAAAATGCCATCCCTGATGGCAATATCAAGATGACATACCTCATCTGAAAATCTCAGCTGAGATTAGTTAATCTTGTGAGTGTGTCTGTAACTCTGCATAATATCATCTCAAAATGTTACAGGATAGGCATTTTGGCAACAAATCTGATACATTATTCCAAAAATATCTTCACAATAAGGATCTAACAATGTATGCAGCATTATATCTACATCTACATGAATACTCTGTGAACCGCTGTGAAGTACATGGCAGTAGGTGTGTCCCATTGTACCAATTATTAGGGTTTTTTTCCCATTCCATTCACATATGGAGCATGGGAAGAAAATGATTATGCAAATGCCTGTGTGTGTGCTGTAATTAATTTAGTCTTATTCTCACGATCCCTGTGGGAATGATATATAGAAGTTTGCAGTTTATTTCAAGAGTCATCATTTATAGCAGGTTCTTGAAGCATTGTCAGTAGACTTTCTCAGGATAAGCTCCATCTGTCGTCAAGAGTCTGCCAGTTCAGTTCTCTCAGCATCTCTGAGCCACCCTCCTAGGGGTTCATGCTGTGCTTCATTCATGCTGTGCTTCTCTGTACATGTACAGTATCCCTGCTAGTCCTATTTGGTACAGCTCCCACGCACTTGGGTGGTACATAACTGCATCAGCTGCAAAAAGTCTGACACTACTAAAGTGGTCAAAATAAATCTTGCATTTTGTCAAAACTTTAATACTGAAGGTTGTAATGCAAAATGCATTATGATATCAACTCACTGGTTTGTTTTTAATGTAATTCTAATGAGAACAATCCATTTTTCTACCATGAGGGTGCAATATGCACAGTCTATAGCAATTGTGTCACCTGTAAACAAAACAGTACTTGTGCTGAGTGCATTGTGAGAGTTGTGAGGCTCCATATAGTCACACTAATTCTGCAGGGAATGAGACCAGCAGATGTAGAAGGGAATATCACTGTGAGTCAAAAGTGATGTCTCTGCAGTCTGGAACAAGTGTCTAGCAAAAGGATCAGCTGAGGATCATTGTAGAAGTAGCCAAAGAAGAAATCAACAGCTGTGCAGGACCAATATCTGCATACAACAGCAAACAGAAACTGCCAATACTTTGCTATATGTCCATGGTGGCAGCTTCAAACAGCTGCAGGAGTGCAGGTGACAACACAAACAATATGAAACATGCTCCACGAGCAGGTATTATGTGTAAAAACACTTCTCACGGCAGCTCCTCTAAATTGGATTTAGAGCAGGGCTTGTGTCACATGGGCATCAAACCACTCTTTGTGGACAAAGCACACTGGGACACAGTGTTCACATTTGATGAGATTCATATCAGTCTCCACCCAGAAAATACCGATATTCACATTTGGAGGCATCAATGACAAGGTGTACACCTGAAATGTATAATAGACCACCACGCTTATCAAGGTAGTTCAGTCATATTTTAGAGAGGAATCATGTGGCCGAAAGAATCTCTATGTGCCAGTACATGGGAAATTTACTGGTGTTTAGTATAGGAACAATATCATTGCATGCAATGTGGTCCCATTTGGTGAACATATTGAAGCAGGATTCATGCTGATGGAGGGCAATGCTTCTTCTCATCATCACAATCTTGTGAACACCCTCCCAGTGGAGCATAGAATCAGTCAGATGGAATGGCCTCCATATTCGCTGGATCTCAGTTGCATTGAGAATGCATCACCGAAGCTAAAATGAGTAGTTTACAATTGTCCTGCCCTACTAGTGACCTTACAGCACATCATAGAGGCCACTATAGGGGAATGGACAATATCCCATAGGCTTTGCTGGTTAATTTAGTAAGGAGTTAACCTAGTTTCAGCAGTGTCTTTGTATTTTTTTTGTGTTTATCAGCAGGAAATTTGTTCATCTTCTTTATTTCTGTTTTCTTACGACTGTCACTGACAGAACAAAATCAGTTTTGATTCCTATTATGTCCAGTATTGCCAATAAAACAATATTAAGTGTTTATTTTGACCACTGCATTAATACTGACCATAAGATTACTGATATACAATGTGAACAGCAAAGGACCTAACATACTTCCCTCGGGTACACATAAAGTAATTTCTACATCTATCAATGAATCTCCATCAAACATAACATGCTGCATCCTCCTATCAAGAAATCCTCAGTCCAGTCACATATTTCATCTGATAACCCATATGGTTGTACTTTTGATAATAAGTGTAGATATGGTGCACTGTGAGACACATTAATAACCTGTCTTTCAGAATTTTGCACCAAGCTCCTTGTTACCATATATAAGAGTTACAAGTGAAATCATGCTTTGCAAACAGCCTTAAAGACAAAGAAAGACAGTGCAATGAAACTACACAAGAGCCAATAACATTACAAATACAAAGGTTCTCACACTTTCTCTGGACAAAAATCTAGGAAAAATGTGTAAATTCCTACTGAGAATTTGTTTCCGAATCACTGGGTTCGCAATGCATCTACATCCACAGCCTGTGGAGTACCAACAGTGAACAATTGGTGAAGAATAATTATTCCAAATCCATACATACTCAGGTTGGTTTAAGTATTTCAGCAATTTCATCAAGAGTTACTCCCATATTTGCTTTGTTTCCACTGAAGCAATACCTTAAAATGTGTGCAAGTAATTCAACTTTTATAACGATGTCCAACACATTAATAATTTCTTCCAAGTTTGAATACTTCTGTGTAAGTGACATAAGAGAAAATAGAAAAGTATTTTAGGTATGATCTGTTATGAAATTTGTTATTAGACATCATACAACAGTTATTATTTAGTCAGTAAGCAAATAATGCAAGTTGTGTAAAAAATGTTAGTCTCTGTGGGAGTGAGAAAGAGAGTTGCTGGCACTGGGCTACTCATTGGTTGTTGAGCTTCACATCAGGCCTCATAATTCTGAAGTGACAAGATACTACCTATTTAAATTATTAAGACAAGACAACAAATGTTATATGCAGTTAATGTAGATAAATATCAGCATGTAACTGCTGTGACAGGAGTACCTGAGAATACCAAAGTGGCAGAAGCTCCACTGGATTTTTAAAATCTTTGAACCTAAATCAAATACCATATACTAATTTTATTTTCAAAAACTTGTTTCTGTTTGTGTAAATGTGAAATGGAAAGCAAAAAAGGACCTTTTGGTGGGGAGGTAAATTTTCAATACAAGCAAAAAAGGTTCATTTTTTGTGTATTGTAAGAACTTACTTCATTCTGGACATGCCCATGTTGATCTGAAAGTTGTTTGAATCCAACAGGAGTCAATAATATCTTTGAAAGCTATTGATGTCAGTCTGCTGAAAAATGATCACTTGTCATTATGGGGGAATAGCAATGGCATGACAAGAGGCCCCTTTCTTAAATCTCACAGCCACATATGTAATGCTTCACAAAACTGTATCTGCTTAATTTTATAGGCATTTTAGGGAGCTCAGAGCAGCTTTGTATAAAACAGAAAGTCTTGTGAATACATTTCTGCCAAACTAGAGAAGTGGTCCCTTTCTGTGCAAGAGGTACAAATGCTTACAGATATTACCAATTTGCAGTTGGCAGCCCTAAATTGGCAGCTAACAGCTGACATTATTGTCACAGCAAAAACCTACACTCTACAATACATATTAACTCTGCTGTTACTGCTAGAAAAGACAAAGGTGAATATTAATGATAGGCTAAATATCCAGATGAATAGTAATGCTAACAAAGTACCTCACATAACTAAATACATACACTTTAAGTTCATTGTTAGCTACAGAGTTAGTGTACATTGCCAAATAGACACTGATGGAAATGAATTTGCATGCCATATGTTTCATGGAGAAACTGGACCTGTTTGATTTTCAAGTGCAGTAATTTATTTATTTATTTATTCATCCATGGAACAATAAATATTGTATGGATGTCGTCAGTTGACAACACATGAGCACACATTTACATTTACAATGAAACGGGTTTCTCATATTTTGTGTAGTTTTTATAACTAGTCATACACACATTTATAATAACATAATATTTTGGCGATAATGTCATATGTTGCTAATAATCTACATCTATGTTAAATATTCTTTTACAGTATAACAACTTTTACTTACCAGAAAGGTTTTAAGCTTTTGTCTGAAAGTGAGGGGCTCATTTATTTCTTTAATTTCTTGTGGTAATTTGTTATACAGTTTTATCCCATTATAAAATATACTTTTTTGCGTCTTTGCCTAGTTCTTTCTATCTAGATGGAGGTGGTGACAAGCTCTTGTTTCAGGTCATGTATTAGGCTGTTTGTGTTGTACATGTTGAGATTTTTCTTAATGAACATTATGTTCTGAAAGATATACTCACAAGAAACAGTTAGAATTCCTAGCTTTCTAAATAATTCTAGACAGTGGGCCCTGTTGTTGCTGTTTGTTATTATCCTCATGGCTCTTTTTTGTACTTTGAACACAGTTTGTATGTTACTGGCACTTGTTCCCCAAAACATGATCCCATAGCTGAGGACTGAGTGTAGATATCCGTAATATTTTATTTTAAAACAGGTATTATTGCATATCGGTGCAAGGATTCTAAGAGCATAGCATGCTGTGGATAATTTCTTTGCCAAAATGTTGACATGGTTTGTCCATTTCAGTTGGCTGTCTACATTCATCCCTAAGAATTTGGTACTTGTTACACATTCTAATTCATTATTATTAACTTT
This sequence comes from Schistocerca piceifrons, assembly GCF_021461385.2. Lineage (NCBI taxonomy): Eukaryota > Metazoa > Arthropoda > Insecta > Orthoptera > Acrididae > Schistocerca > Schistocerca piceifrons. The sequence goes on from NC_060141.1 coordinate 292,307,757, forward strand.
TTTTCTTTACATTTAGGGTTACTTTATTTTTTAATGACCAGTTGTGGACATCATTGAGAGCCTCGTTTGCTCTTTCTGACAGTTGTGTTGAATTTTCACCTGTTATTACTATGTTGCTGTCATCAGCAAAAAGTATTTTTTCTCCATGTCTGATACTTTGTGGGAAGTCATTAATGTATACAAGAAACAATATTGGGACTAATACACTTCCCTAATACACTTGCTATTTCTAGCAGGAAAGACAAGGCAATCAAAATATTACATTTTACAAACAGCAGGATCTATTGCACAAAGAAATAAAAAGACATTCTACATTCTGAAGTAAAACCAGAATGAGAACCTGAACCAGAACCTGACAGTGACAGTGACAGTGACAGTAAAAATCCTGAGGAAGAACTTGGCTAGCCAGATATTCTAGAACCAAAGATGATGAAGCAAAACTCTGTGAAAAATCTAAAATCCCTTTCAACACAAGTATTTTATATTGGTCATTTTAAAATATGTCATGTGAGGAATATATATTTTTAGAACTTTTGTGAATTCACAATTTTAGATGGTTTTGGGTTATAAATAGATTCAAAATCAAAATTTGGGGTAAAAGATGCCATAACACAAAGTAAAAATACCAATAATTTGCCAAAAAAGTGGAGATATGCAAATTTCTCTTGATCTGGGACAAGTTTATTTGTATTTAAATATTTGTTCACTATAATGTGGTGTAAGTCTGAATGGGTTAATCACTTTATTGTGTAATGTTAACTTAAAAAAAAAAAAATGTAACGTGCTGTAAGTCTGAATGGGTTAATCACTTTATTGTGTAATGTTAACTTTAAAAAAATCTGAACCATTTGACAAAGGTCATTTTAAGGGTAATATACAAGCAGAATTTGTTTCTTAAATGTGTAAAATTAAACAAGAGCAATAAAAGAAATTTAAAAATTCTTTATCACAAAACACCTATTTTCCATCACTAATATTCAGCTTCTTAGAGTTCATTCAGGTAAATTTATTTTATTCTTTTTATTTTTTATTTTGTAAGTGTTCAGAATTCAATGCTGAACCTCAAAATACAAAATTTTCTACTAGAGGTCCCTTGTCAATTTCCATCTCACAAATGATGATTGAATGGAACTCTTAACAAGAGCATATATGGATTTTCACTGATGTAGAACCTGCCAGATTAGAGTCACAGAAGCATAAATAGAATATAAGTACTGCTCACTAGATTATCAAACAGTTAACTGCAGTTTATGAGTGTGATGATGGTATTAAACCAACAGTCCACAAGCAGGTAGTGATTTGATAATTTGTATAATTTTTTTCAATTTGTTTTGTTGCTGTTTATCACTGTAAATTTCTCCATTAGGTGGAGAGTATCTCAGCTGATACTCTTTACTTTAAAACTGATTAACTTAGATTTATGAAAATTGTCTTCATTTCCTTTTGCTTCTCATAAAATAGTCACGACATTTATGGACGTGTTACATTTAAATTTGCTCTTTAGTGTGCACTAATGTTTCACAGTTTCTCACATCTGTAACAAGTATATTTGGATCTTGCACCACACATACCTTGAGACATAGGTGTCACTTGATGCCTTGCTGCAAGACAAATGCTGGAGATGAAGGCAGCAAATGGGCTGCTACCTTTAAAATTATTATGTTTTGTTTGTACATCTAATAGTCTATGTTTCACAAAAGAACATTTAATTTTATCACTTCACAAAGTTTCCAGAACAGTAACAATAATTTACATTCCAGAGGCATACTTATTAATAAGCTGCACACATATCAATTTTTTCAGCATTATCACTATGAGCTATCAAGTCATGTGCTGACTTACCAGAGTTCAAGAAATGATTTTCAAGAGATCACCATTTGCATTAAACCTTATTGTCAACAAAGCTTTTTGTAATAGAATGTGACTAACCTAATTTTCCACTCAAAAGTTCAAGTTAGGAATTCCTCAAATTGTGTACAGTTTCCTTGACTCTAAGTGACTGTCTGAAATTCACTGGATTATTTATGTGTTACATTTCCTGTAATTTTTGTGAGGTTCCCCCACTGAAGCCTTCTTCCATCCACTGAATTAAAAGTCCCCATGTTTTCAGCTGTGTTAAGTGATTAAAATTACGTGAGACTTTGGCCAAGCAGTCCCTAGTCAATGTCAAGTGGTATGACTACCAGTGGGCTGCTGGTATGTCCCTTACATAACTTGTTGTTATGGCCAGTCTTATATCTGACAAACAGTGCACAGTGTAGAACAAAGCAGGAAGGAACATTAGATGTTTTATCACATATGCTACACAAGAAATCTGCTTTAGCTGAGCATGCTATAGAAAATGGTCACTGGATAAAATTTGATGAAACATATGACAAGGCTTGCATTAATGGCTTCTATAACTTTGTAATTAAAGAATCCAGTGAAATAAAAATTACCGAAAATACTCTAGATAGAGATGGTGGCCTGTAGCGCTGCCTGTCATGGAATCCAGCAATCATGCAGTTGATGTAGGCACACCAAACACCAAATCAAGATATGCCCTTATACGGTGGTACTGCAAGCACCAGTGGTGCTACAGCCAGATGTTATGTCCCATAGTGCTTGGAGCCATTTGATTTGAACAGGGGTGCTTGCAGGTCTACATCTCAGTAGGGGCAAAACATTTCCCACATAAAATTGCTTTAGGAATTTTGTGAATACTGTTAACTGCTCATTATTTTCTCCTATTAGTTTTAGTATCCAGCAATACCATAAACATAAACACACTAACCATATATATACAGTAAAACATGTTTTCACAATCCTGGATTTTACTTTTCCCTGGCATTTACATCATTTACAGTTGGTTCCATTGTAAACTCTGTTCTCTCAATTAATCATTTCCATCTCATTAAAATTCCTTATGAATAACATTTCCCATACTTTGCATTTTTGATCAACTACCCCAAGTTCAACATCAATTTCCAGTCATTTTATGTGAAAACTACAAATTTATTTTAATTTATTTTTCCTCTTAAAGGCAAGTCATATAACACACAAAAACAACTGATTTCAGATTATCATAATTAGTTTGTACTAATTTCTCAAGATTCTCTTTAAAGAGTTCTTCTACATTCTTAGTTTTGTCTGTCATAACACTCTCAATTACATCTTTATGCCATTCAGAATTCATAAACATTTTTGCAGATTCATGAAAGTTTTTAAAATAGACACTTTATGAATATACCATGATGAGTGTCATGGGCTGTGTGTTGTGAGCAAAGCCACACACAACTTACAAAGGACACTTTTAACTGTTTAAGTATATACAAACCATGTATATAATGGTAACCAGTCCACTCAAAACGTTATCAATATGCCATCTACATCAGTCCTAAAATCATAACAGTTTATAGTTATCTTGATACCTATTACTATTAGCACTGCTACAACAGCATATACTACTACTACAATAACAAACAATAGAAGTATTGGTATTATAAAAAACTCCTATTACTGTTGCCACCACCTTTATTTTTCTGCAGCATACACACTGAGGTGACAAAACTCATGGGATAGTGATATGGATATATATAGGTGGTATGTTGTACACAAGGCATAAAAGAGCAGTGCATTGGCAGAGCTGTCATTTGCATTCAGATGATTCATGAGAAAAGGATTCCGACATGATTATGAGAATTAACAAACTATGATAGCGCAATGGTAGTTGCACCTAGATGCATGAGACATTTCATTTTAGTAGCCATCAGGGAATTCAATATTCCAAGATCCAATGTGTCAAGTGTGTCACAAGAATAACAAATTTCAGGCCTTACCTCTCACCAACAGAAACACAGTGGCCAACAACCTAACTTAACGACTGAGAGCAGCAGCATTTGAATAGAGTTGTCAGTGCTACCAGACAAGCGTCATCGTCATTGGCTCATACTCTTATCTGAGTTTTCATTTCCCTCCTGAGATTTCCTTTGTCATGGTTCAGGTGTGGAAATGTCTTTGATGGCTTAGTAGTCAAATCCTAGCATGGAACATGTGACCACAAAAATTACAAATAATGGAAGGTGGGGGACGAGGCTGGGCCTGGAGGAGTTTGCATCTCTGGCGTTTGTCGTTCTCCAGTCTTTGGCATTTCCACTCAAAGTTCTGAAGAACATTTGAGGTAGTTGAGTGCCAGTGACTGCAGTCTTCTGCCATGGTGGACCAGTTACTTGGATCAATGTTCAAGATTTTTAGATTTTTCTTATACTGATCCTTATGGTGTTTCAGAGGGCACCTCACTTTAATGTCAAGGATTTGACATGTAAATCTGTCTTCTCTCATCTGCTGGACATGCCCTCCCCTTCTTAGGTGGTGCCCAATAATGAGAGCTTCTATACAATTCATTTTTGCTTTCTCATGAACAGTGGTATTCAATATAGTCATCCCGTTTCATGTTCATGATGTGTCTTAGCTTCTGTTGGTTGAACCGTTCTAATTTCTTCAGATCATGGCAGTATAATGTCCAGGCTTTGCAACCACAGAGCAGCACTGAGATGACAACAGCTTTATACACTGTCAATTTGGTGTATAGTGTTAGGTCTTTTTTCAGGAAGACTCGTTTTCTGAGATGAAAAATTCTACATGGGCAGCACTTATTCTGTTCTCCAAGTCTTTTTCAGATGAGCAATTAGGTGACAGTATACTTCTTAGATAAAGGAAATGGTCCACTTGTTCCAAGGGTGTATCCAGAAACGGAAATGCTAAATTCAGAAAGGGAAGAGCCAGGAGCTGGCTGTGCAAGCACCTTTGTCTTTTAAGTATTGATGGAAAGACCAAATCATTTGTATGCCAGACAAGCAACACTGTGGGAAATTACCCCAGAAATGAATGCTGAATATATGACCAACATATCCATTGGGACAGAAAGGCAGAATCTGGCATTCATGGGCTATGGTAGCAGGTGACCGAGTGAGTGCCTTCGCCAACAGTATGAGACAGTGGGCAGTGCCTCTCTTGGGCTTGCAAACATTTAAGTTGGACCATAGATGACTAGAAAATCATACCCTTGTTGGATGAGTCCCAATTTCAGTAGGTAAGAGCTGATCATAGAGGTAGAGTGTGACACAGATCCCACGAAGCCATGGACCATGTTGTCAATAATTCACTGTGCAAGCTAGTGGTGAGTGCATAATGGTAAGAATTGTGTTTTCATGGAATGGACAGGGTCCTCTGGTCCAAATGAACTGATCATTGACTGGAAACAGTTACATTCAGCTACTTGGAAACGATTTGCAGCCATTCATGGGTTTTGTGTACACAAACAATGATGGAATTTTTATAGATGACAATGTATTATGCCACTGAGCCACAATTGTTTGCTGTTGGTTGGAAGAACATTCTAGACAATTCAAGTAAATATTTGGTCACCGAGATTGCCTAAATAGAATCTCATCAAACAACTATGGGACATAAATGAGAGGTCAGTTTGTGCACAACATTCTACACCACAACACTTTCACAATTATTGGCAGATATAGAGGTAGCATGACTCAGTATTTGTGCAAGGGACTTCCAACAACTTTTGGGCCAGGCAAAATCATGTCCAACACAATATCAGGAAGTATCCCATGACTTTTGTCATCTCAGTGTAATATGGCTACAACCATTGAAAATTATGTTACTAATACTAACACTTAAAATACAGTTACATATGAGAATCTTAGGGTCACTGGCTCCTGGATAACAGTTAAATAGCATAGTGCCTTGTGTAGCATTTCTATTTCCCTTTACTGTAGTCAGAGATGGACACACACACACACACACACACACACACACACACACACACACACACACACACACACACAAATATACTACTAACAGAATGCATCTAGTTTCTCTCTACAATACATGCCAGTTTGGAGCTCCATTGGGTCCAGAAATATTCTGCTGCTTCCACATAACATGTCAATGTGTCATGTGCAGCATTTATATTTCTCTGAATCCCCCAGCCTTGCTAGGTACATTAGTGGTCATCTCCCTTCACTATTCCATTACTCGACCAAGCACTTGTAGTGCTGTTGGGCTTCATTCCCACTCCATAGAGTTATACAGGGTGATTATGTAAGAGGCAGTCAAATGAAAACTGAACAGCTGCCACAACATTCAAAGAAATCACCACAAACATTAAGACATTTATCCCAGCGGGAGACAAGGTATGTATTTAAGGGGCTGAACAATAGTACACAGGTGGCACCAAGGGTTTTACCACACTAGAGCAGGTGTTTGCCATTTTATTCCTGGGGATGTTAGTGCTGCAGCATCCCATGGTCATGCCTTAGGAGACAGTGAAACAAGAGGGCTGAAAAAGCATAAACACCCAAGTCTGCTTCAGGTCACATTCAGTTTTCATTGCATGATTTTGAACAGTCCCTAATGAATCCACACAGTATATCAGAGCAGAAATTGTGGTTGTACTGCACTAAAATTGGGTCAAATTACATTCAGAGATGTTGCAGTACCATGGTGATCTAGAATAAGGTTGAATCATCCATTGGGTGTCAACACTGTTGACAGTTGTCAAGAACATCATCATATTGATCATTGCACTACAAACTTTTGTTTTTGACCAAAAAATGTGTGGAAATCAATAACCCAAGGAAAGGGGTGGTTTTATTGATGCCTTGTATAACACCTCATGATGGATTTTCCTGTAATATCTGAGTGGCAGTGTGTCTGAAATTTTTTTCTCATGCAACAGTGCCAAGCTGTTGCTGCTGAGCAGTTGCTCTCCTAATCAGCATCTCACACGAGCAACCAGTTGTATCTTTTATTGATATCGTTCACACCTTAGGTACTTCAGCTGCACACAGCTCTGTTTAACATGAACAGCTTGCTGTAGTCATAGGGTCAAGCCATGCATATCAGCTTACATGCCCCACAGCAAACTCACTACAAAAATTAACCAGTAGCTGTAATTCTGCTATCAAATAGTTTATGCATTGACTAAAACTGCGAGTTATTAAGATACACAGAATTACAAAATAAATGTTAAATGTATTATAATTGAATAACAAGGGTTCTATTCTAACATCTGTAATTGACATAGATAACAGGGAATTACATTGACTAGAGTTTATTCAAGAAATGACCTCTTGGATAAATGGGAAATTGTCCTATGATATGCAGTTAAAATATGGACAGAAATTACCCTTATCGATTGCAATAAAATATCAGCACCTCTTTAAGTTTCTGAATAAAATCTAAAAACTCATCAATGGGATTTGTTGGACTGTGGACAAAAATTCATTGTAAAAATTCCAGTTGTTGCCTCTCAAGTGTCGTAACCTCTGTCAATGGTACCAGCATATGATTTATATGCTTCAGCATAGGTCGATCACACACACAAAAATCTGGCATCAACCCATTTCAGTGTTAGAAATATGACCTTTTTTATGAACTCACTCTGGAGTCATGTTTGTTTTGCTCCACTCCAGAATTTTTTCAGGAAATAATTCTCAGACACTTCATAGGTGGTGAATGATGCACTTATTAAATTTGCCAATGATTGTACATAGCCCTCAATATGTCTTCTAGTAAACATAATTTTTGCCTCTTTTGACACCAAGAAAATCAACTGGGTGGTATTTTCCATCATTTGCAAAACATTTTGTTGTTCCTCAATTAACACGAGGAACACCTATCGCAGTAGTAGCCTGATTTGCTGCTAAAGAATTTATTTATGTCCATAGGTCTTTACTCTGTGGTTCCTGCCACAAAACTTTATTATTAATTTCTTCTTCTAATTGTTGTCTATTTTTCACCATCTCTTTTTCACAGTCTACCAGGGAAATTGTTAATAGAATATTTGGTCACTTCCTCAAGTGCATTTTGCCTCAGCACACAATTCTTGACACCACTACCCAGCTCTTAATACATCTTTTATGGCTTGTCCTGGAAATCTTTTGCCACTTTGTTGACTCTAGTGTTAACTGGGCCAATCTCTTCAGAAATTTTGCCTACATCTGCCCTTATAGGTTCTAATTTTGAATCCATCTTCCCTTCTACATCAGATTTAACTTTCTTAACCTCAGATTTTACACATTCTGCTACATTTGTCAACTGAACTTATTTCTGTTTTTATTGAACCTATCTCTGTACCCAGTAACCCCATCTTAGGATTCAAATTTGTCAGAATTGCCCTTAACAGTGCCACTGAATCACTAATAATTACACTTCCTGTCTCTGATTTCTGATGATCTGCTCCACTAATATCATCCCTATCAAAGTCACTGTTTTCAGAGTTTGGCCTAAGGGGCCCACCAACATTATCTCAACCACACATGCTGGGTGACAGCTTAATCATTGGAAGCTCCATCATTGATGATGATGCTTCAGGGTCAAGTATTTTAACACTATTGGTGCACATACTTAATTTGTCTGTCATCCTAGCTTTTTCTGCTGTAATGCTGTTGCCAAAAAAGTGTAGATGATTCCGATGGTGATGATCTTGAAGTCAATGCAGGTAGTCCACATTGCCGTGGTCACCACTGCTGCTGTGCTACCGTCATTGTGTCCGCTGCTGCTGGTCTCTGCAGACTCTAGCTCAGCAAGCCTCTGCATAGCCTTCCTCTTCTCTCTTGAAGTTCTGTCCCTAATTTCTCCATGCCTATCTTTTGCTACCAATTCTCACTCCTGTAACTGCTGCAAAATCTTGTGCTTGGAGCCCCCATGCAAACTGCCAATCATGAAGTCGATTTGGGACCTGGATCACAGAATGTTTTAATGTGTTAGAATTACAATTCTAAAGTGATTACACTCATATCGCAGGCAAGAAAACCCCAATTGCGACTGTACCTAACTCTTACTGCTGAGTAGTTGCTCTTCAAAACAGTATATCATTTGAGAAAACAAGTTGCATTTTTTCCTGTGCTTACTGATAACTTATGTACTGGACTTGGGCTATGCAAGGCTCTGTTGAAAAAGGAATAGCTCAATGTTGTCATACCTTTGAGCTGTGCTTGTCTGTTTTCATGGCCTGCAGCTAATTCACTGTGAATAATAACCTGTAGCTGTGATCCTATAGTCAAATAGACTATGCAATGGCTACTCTTGAGAGTTAATAAAATGCATAACATCTATAACCAATGTAGATGACAGAAAACTATATTGAGCAGTGTTTATGCAAGAAACGACATCTCAAATTAATGGGAAGTGGTCCTATGATATTCAGGTAAAATACAGACATAAATAAACCTTATCAAATGCAATGAAGTTATACTGAGAGCATTACGAGAATGGTAGCAAAATCCTCAAACTAAATAGTCATGAAAGATAAATGAAAACTAAGTCAATTTCATAATTCCAAGCCAGCCGAGGTGGCTGAGCGGTTCTAGGCGCTACAGTCTGTAACCACGCGACCGCTACGATCGCAGGTTCGAATCCTGGCTCGGGCATGGATGTATGTGATGTCCTTAGGTTAGTTAGGTTTAAGTAGTTCTAAGTTCTAGGGGATTGATGACCTCAGAAGTTAAGTCTCATAGTGCTCAGAGCCATTTGAACCATAATTGCAATACACAAAATGTTCACCAGTTCACAACAGTTCACAGTTCAACATGATTTTTCACAGATCAACACATGCAAAACTAAGAATTGTCAGAACATTGTAGTGGGCATTCACTGCCAGGAATGCATCACTATGCTAATTAATCATGCCTGTTACCATGGGTAGATCTGTCATCTTCCAGCACTTGACACAGTGTCCAGAATTGTTCCCTTGAGCTCTTCACTTGGAAAGTCCCAGTCGACACTTGACTCCCACAATGTTACAATACTATTTGCTTTTCCATTGGCTGAAGGCCATCCCATCAAACATTCACCCATTATAGAAATGATCTGACTCTTCTTGATCACTTCCTAGACTAAACTAATACATTACAACAATATTTAAATAAAGAAATGTTAGGAATATTACATCACTTTCAGATAATTTATGATAGTTATAAATAAAAATTTGTACATAAGCAAATATACCAGTACTCTTTCACAACTACATTCAAATTAAATGACAAAGAATTTTTCTCAAATAGTATTTAAATAATTATTAATGCTTTCTTGATAGAAGTATCTTTTGGTTCTGTTTTGGATTATTGTGTCTACTAACATATGTGATTGAACACTTTTGAATTAACACAGTTTTTAATAGCACTTGTAATCAACATTTAAATAAAGTTACTGGGAAAGTAGCAAAGTGTTCATTAAATGAAAATGTTACGTATGACAAAATATGAGGTAGTCATGCGAGTTCATTTACTTTGTAATTGTGGCAGCTGACAAATGTTTGCATAATGGAACAGATATAATGGATGTCATAAAGCAATAATTAAAATGGATACAGATACATAGCTTTCAGGGCTGACAGCTATGGTGCAATGCTATCATATGAGATAATGTTTGTTGAAATTTTGTGAAGCATTTAAAAGTTAATTTGCAGGTTCATTGTGTAAATGTTTATTCGCTGTGAAATATTAACTTTTATGGTTTTAAACATATCAAAATGTTGTTGAGTCATTGGATGTGCCACATTTTTCTGGAATTTCTGATTTATTCTGATTTGCATTAACATTTGGATGTAAGTTATTATAGGCTCTCAGAGAGCTGTAAGAAGCCATCTTTCTGTTAGTGTCAAAGTCTGCCATTTCTGGGAGCACAGCTGGCTCTCTCAAGTGATCAAGGCCTCATCCAAATTCCCCTTGTTGGGATTTTCTGGTTTCCAGCCATGTGCTCCTTGTTTCACCCCTGGCTGGCCTGGAGCATCTGCTGTGGCCTGACATGATCTCCTGGGCTAGTAGCATTCAGTCATACAACAATTTCATCTCTTACCAACAATGGCCAGCTGGTAAGCTCACCTATATATGTGTAATGCTACACTTGACCACCCATAAGAAAACTGCATGATTTCTAAACTGGGCATTGCACTTACAAGCACCAGTGCAGAGACATCACAAGAGGGGTGAAACGTGGGTGAGAGTAGGTGTGATGAACTACTGAACATGTGACATGTTCATGATGGCACTGGGCAGAATTTTGGTGAAACTTGGTGCCAACGCACCATCAGAAACTCATCTTACACCTAACATAAACTCCCAAGGTGTGTCTTTTTATTGCATGTGTGGGTGCCTCGATTTTTGAAGCATTGCCAAGCCTGACGGTAATGCCACAGGACATCACATTTGCTCCCCATTTCAGAGAAAGGCTTCTAACTGTTTCTGACAACACGAGACAGCATGGTACTGGGGTGCAAGACTTACGTGTTTCTCACAGTTGACTTACGTATTGTGTGGAGCAATTCCAACACCAGAAAATCAAATGTAAGTGTCTTCAGTTCAGTACATAACTCACTTGTTCACCACAAATACAGTCATTACACCAGCAAGGAATAAAGTGTGCTTGCTACTTGTACTGTACATACAGCTTCTATGGTGTGAGCAGCAAACACTTGTCCATGCTGATTGACTGTCGCTATTGCAGTATTCTCCCAATACACGCCCATTTGGCACACACAGAAATTGGCGGTGAGGTAGACAGATTACAAAACAGGAGTTTTTAGGACTTGCAGCATATGCTGTTTACTTGTTACTTCTAATGCACACCAGCAGTTAAGATTCCCTAGAAAATAATTGTTGCAAACTCACCCTCGCACTTAAATGGCATGGTGACATGGTGTTTAAACAGTCATCATTGCGCATGCAGCTGCAGACAGTCAAAATGCATCTGGACAAGGTGAGCAGGGCTTTACTCATATAACTATTTTAACAAAACAATAGCAATAGTTCTGCTGCTCTTTGCAAGTATCAACACATTAAAGGAACATAGAGAGTTGGTCTTTCTGCACCATGTTTGAAGAACATGGTTCTGAACATTAAATTAACTGGAAATTTGAGAATTGCTCCTTGGAGATGCCAATAGCCAATTGTGCCACAAATGGTTGAAGAAGTTACTGTTGCCATTGATGAGAGTGCCAGATGAGATGCATGCTCTTCAAGCAGTGCAAAAGCTGTGGAATGACACCTAACACACCCATTGTTTGAAAAGAGCTAAGAACAATATTGTGAAATGGTATCTCTTGCTCAGTTCTAGGCTGTTGTGGATGGATATGATTGTTAACTGGGCAACATTTGTGAACTGGAATGAAACGATGGTACACAATTAATAAATGTTAGCCTCTCATGGGGAAATAAAAATGTCCTTCAATGTTTTGTTCATTATTTCTCTTCTGCATGTCCTTAAAATTGCTTGCTTTAAGTTTCATTCTCTTACAATCAGCCATTTTCATGTGGCTTCTCAAGTAGAAAATGTTTAATTATAACCCCCTTATATACAGTCATTCCTCATCTCTGGAGTGGCATGTGTTGGCTATATTGCACTTTTTTTTCCTGAGACAGCATCAGCTACAATATTTAAGGTGTCTTTTACTCTAATTATGCCAAAAATGATTATACCTCTTAAAGTGTGCCAAGCAGTCCTTGCTATATCTTCAACTATGGTACAACCCCTTTTGACATGATCTAGTGTGTTGATTTTGCTGCAGCCACAACTGCTCGATGCCCTCTTACCTATTCTATTAACATATGTAGGATACAGTCCACATCCAGAAATGTACCCCTACTTGCTTCAAAATGTTTTATCTGAAGCTTTTCGTTTACAACAGGAGGAAATCAAAGCGTAATCTTTCCTGTATCTGAGGAATTCCATCTCTGCTGCCTTTCCACAGATGCTATATCCTTTGTTAGTAACTGATTGGTTACCATTTCCCCAAGAATTTCCAGAAGATGACAGCCTTTTTTCTTATTTGTAGGTTCATGGGACACACACCCATCAAAATAGTTAGCCTGTCTGTGAATGTGGCACTGAAGGTTCCATAACATCATAACAGGATTCACTGCTGTACTTTTTTCACTGTAGTGGCGAGTCTGACTAGTCGTATGCTGTGCACCCAAACACTGACACTATAGCCCACATTTGCACACTTATGGTACAGTATGATTACATTCATGGTACAAATGAAGCCTCCTTTGCCCCCTTACTAATAATTTTATTCATTATAAAATTCCCTTTCCCTCCCAAAAATTCTATATGGGCACTGAATGTTCATGTTATTTTCTGCAGTTGGTTGTGCAAGTTTGAACTATGAGGATGGAGAACGAGTTGAGTGTGTTTTATTGATTTGTACCGTGAAGTGAAATGACTGAAAAAATATGTGTAATTCTGCAGAAAGTACATCAGAATTCATATTATTATTTAAACATCAACATGATCATCCTCTAGATGATTACAGAAAGATAAATCACAGAATGGAAATGCACAATCAGCCATCAATACAAAACAAAGAAGAGCAACAAAAGATGATTATAATTGTTATTAACATAACTGGTTATTTAAATTCAACTGTCCCTGTTATTCACTGCAGTGTGTTACTATCTCAGTGTGAAAACTGCTTTGAAAATTCAATCAGCTGCCCAAGTTACTAAGTTACTCCAAACATTAATAAAGCAACTTTCGGAACTAAGAGGGTGGGCATGGTCAGAACACTCACAGACACAGCATCCATAAGGGGAACAAGGGTTTAGTGAAATCAGATAATAATATTTCTAGATACCTTACAAACAAAGAATTTCCAATGGAGGTAGCCCAGAAACAGATTAAGAGCTCATAACAAAAACAACACCCACACTCTTTTTTTAAATACGCAAGTTTCCGCGCAATCTAGTACCCATGTCCAAGTCCCATCAAATGCTTCACCAAATTTAGTTGAGTTACTGCAGCTCAAAGAAAATATGGTTCTATGGAAACTAACCTTGACAAAAGTGTTTGTGATAAAAACAACCTTTATCAAATGACAAAAGCTTTTCATTTGTGAAGATTGGGGACACTGTGACTTGAATGTTTGTTGTCACCTTTCTAGTAACTCTTGAGGTCTTTTAGCCTAGTCCTTGCATGTGTTGTGGTTCAGTAGCTGAGGTTCTGTAAATAATTCTGAAGATAGAGTCCAGTTGTGTAAAAAACCAAAATGTCAAGAAAGAAAGAAAAATGTAATAAAAAATATGAAGCTAATGGAAGAGGAACATGTAAACCATGTTGGCAGTAATGTTCTCATGAAACACTTTGGAGAGGACAGCATTAAACAACAGTTTCCATTCTTTCCTTCTCTCTGTCTCTAAATTTTTCTATCAGGAAAGTATGTAGGTGAAGCGATATTTGCACATTTGTTGCACGTGCAATGGATTGTGAAGCTTTCAGCCAACAACTGCTCAACAATCGGAACAAAATTTTTTAGAGTTATTCCATGAATTCAGAAAGATTTTAAAAAATAGCCTTGTCACAGTTGTTTATGTATAACAATTAAGGCAGTTGAAAATAGTGCTTAAAGAGGGTGCAAGTTGTGAAGATGGTGCAAGTTCATTGCTAGGTACTACTTCTGCTCATGACATACTTTTATTATGAAGTCTGGGTTATTGGTGATGCTCTAGGAACAGAGCTACCTGTGTCTAGAGAGATTGGTGCTTCTAGAGGATGATATATACACCCCTGGTGTAAATTGTCCTTAATTTTAAATAAAAATTCATTGCCAACATTATATGATGACATTTAACACATGTAAGATAGGAAATATTAATGTCTTAATATTTGGTCTATGACTTTGAGTATTGTAATGACTCAATAAGAAACACTTAAATCTGATCTTATGAGCACTAGAGTATTGACAATTTATGACATATATTATTTGAGTAATGCTGTTATGTTATATATGCACCGCTGTAATATATTTTTTGGAAAATTTTGCTAAGGGAAGAAGAGCATCTGAAGATGGTGCTGATAGTCTTAGAACTGATTACTAGTATACAATTTAAAAAATTAAAAATCATCCTTGCCACTAGAGACTAATTTATTTATAACTGCAAAAGGCATTTCTGACTTTTCATGTAATGTCTCAAAATCAACAATGCAAACAACAGTTCTCTGCAGGATATGAGAAGAAACCAAAAAAACAGGCATCATGAAGTTTCTCAGGCATTCACAGGCCTTGTTGAATATCACATATCCTTATTTAAACCAAGAGTTTTTCAACAAATAAAAATTCATCTGAAATGTATCAACCAGAAGAAAGTACACAAAGATTTTACGGACAAATATTATATTAATGTGCCCTATGAACTCTGTTGGGATATTCTTGGGTGGTACTTCTCTACCTGTGACACATTGGGGAGGAATATTACTGCTATTAGCAGTAGTGATAAGCCAGATTAAGTGTGAATAAAGAAGTTCACTTAAGAAATGTGGAAAACTTTTAAGATGTAAAAACACACTTCAAGCAGAATGCTCAGTAGGGCTTACTGATAGTTGTATCTCTAGATTAAGTGCTCCGTGCACATCAGCTAACAAGTATTGTTGTATTTTAGGTGACATGTCTTCTTATTTCCAGCTAAATTTTCTGACAAGAATAGCCTGTATCAGTGAGAAATGTAGTTTGATAAACCGTTTCTTGTAGCTGGCCTGAAAGGTAAATTAAGCCCATAACATAATAATGATTTAGATATTCCTTGGAAGCAATATAAAATTTTTTGACAAGGCCTGTGATTGTTATGAACTCTCCAAGTATTACTTTGGCGAGCACTGCATACATCACCAACAGAAATTAGTTTAGAAAATGTGATCTCAATGGCGATTTCAAAATTTGTTATGTCATTCTCCTGACTATGATGATATTTCTAGGGCAGAATTAAATCTTGTACTGACTTGACAGATCTACTCTTATGCAATTTTATAACCAGTCAGTGACTTACTTCCCACATCCTGAGAGACTGATATATGCTGCAGTAAGACCCATCTACAAATCTACAGCTAAAGACCACCTCTAAGAACAGATTCATTTTACGCTTTTCAGACTTTTCAAAAGCTATTGAGGTTGTAGTTGGAATACTTATTCAGTTTTGTGTGTAGGACTTGTCAGCTACCTCTCTATTTAGTTTTCATCCAGGATTCTCTAAAGGAATAACCAAATGTGAGCTCACTAATGACATCCCATGGAGCTAAATAGCAAAAATTATGCTAATGGTGAATTCCATAACCACAGAATTCTGCTTGATAGCCTAAAATATTATGGCATTGTTAAGATGTTGCTAGTTGTGACCTATATAGGAAGTTTTTTCTCTGTTTTCTTTCTTGCTTTTCTCATAGTTATACATGAATTTCTGGTGATATAGCATAGTGTTTATTTTGTTATACAGGGTGTTTATAAATTAATATCATGGTTTTAATGCTTTATAATATTTGTTACATTAAACTTACAGTTATAAATGATATGTCAAATGAAACATCAACTCAAACAGTTTTACCAAGAACCTTATAAATGTTCATTGTGAGCACCATTTGTCACACACCACACATCAATTCTATAGCCGAGTTCTTCCCAAACATTGATAAGTGTGTCTTCAGTGATTGTAGCAACAGCTGCTTCAATTCAGTTTCTTAAATCAGGGAGGTCTGCTGGTAGTGGAGGCACATACACACCATCCTTGATGAAGGAAAATATTGCATTGTGTTAGGTCTGGTGAACGTGGAGGCCATGCAAAGCAAGCCCAGACATTGGGCCTCTTGTGGTCTATCCAGCGCTTGGGTACAGTGAAGTTCAACCAATCACGTACTTTGCTATTATTTAACATTTATATGGTTCTTGGTAAAATTGTTTGAGTTGCTCTTTCATTTGACATGTCATTTATAACTGTAAGTTTCATATAATAAATATTATAAAGCATTAAAACCCCAATATTAATTTATAAACACCCTGTATAATGTAATGGGTAATTGTTTGTTGTAAAAACAGTAATAAGCAACTGATATTATTTCCCTTTTGGACATTAGTAATTAGGTTTTCTTGTCTATTGAATATGTCCTTGCCACAGTGATAACACTGGTTGCTGGAAGATCACTGAAGTTAACTCTGTTGGGTTGGGCTAGTGCTTGGGTGGGTGACCATCCAGTCTGCCGAGCACTGTTGGCAAATGGGGTGCACTCAGCCCCTGTGAGGCAAACTGAGGAGCTACCTGATGAGAAGTAGCAGCTCCTGTCTTGTAAACTGAGATACAGCCAGGAGAGCAGTATGCTGCCCACATGCCCCTCCATATCTGCATTAAGTTATGCCTGTGGGCGGAGGATGACATGGCAGCCAGTTGGTACTGTTGGGCCTTCCAAGGCCTGTTTGGATGGTGTTTAGTTTAGTTTAGTTGTCTATTGAATATGTAAAATATTTTGATTCTTCATTTGTCACTTATTGCATTAATTTGATTGGAATCAGTTAGTGAAGTTAAAAGTGTACTGAGATATTGTACAAGCAGAGTGAGAGCAATCAGAATATTGATTGTGAGAGTCAAATAGTGTGAGAAGAATGGATGGCAGTCTTGTTCGTACTGAGAAGGCAGAAGGAGGTTAAAGAGTGCTGATTGTGTTGCATCATGAAACAGTCAGTGTGAATGACACTGATTAATGATGAGATACATTTCTGCTTTTTCCTGTAATGGAATGTAAAAACATTTAAAGTAAACAGAGAAGTTGGACTGTGTAAAACTGCCAAATGAACTTGTCATTTAGCTATGACAGTTAGTTCTGGAAAGAACTGTGTGCACTATGACTGTGCTGTGTGTATTTTAAATACTTCATAACTTCGCTGCATATTCAGGCTGTCACTGACTACCATGTGCATGAATCATTAATTGTGCCACAGGCATATAGAGACTGGTTATTAAGAGTGTGCATGTTACTGCCAACAGTGGACAGTTGTGTCAAGTTACTCAAGTGTTAAATGAACAGACTGTAATTCTGTGATCAAAATAACTTTAAAATCCTCTACTGAACTGTGTTACTTCAGCCCTGTGCATGGGAGACATAATAAATTATCATGCAAAGCTGAATATTGGTGACAACTGTAACAACGTCCAACTATACAGTGGCCTATAATATGCCACTGATGAAATTGTTACCACGTGGAAAGTAAAATTCCACATGAGATAATTCATTTGCAGCATCTACACTCGACAGAGCTTATTCTAACATGACATCTGCAATGATAAGCTGCTGACAACATTGCACCTCACTGCTTGCATCATAACAGATAAGAACTGCCGCTTTAGGTCTCTCCAAAGACTAAAACAAATATTAAAATTGTAAATTTTCTATTTGGAACTTGTTCAAAGAAACTAATCTTTAATTTGCTTCTTCTTTAAAATAAATGTCATGATAGCAATATTTTGTTATTAATGTAGAAATTGTTGACCTCAGTGTAGTTGTTTCCAGTCATACGTCTGTTTATTTCATTCATAATTTTGGTGCTGTTGCCACTGCCTACTATTTAAAGTGTCTTTTGGTGAGTGTGAAACGTGTGCACCATAATTTCTGTGAGTGAATTTAATTTGCATTTATTTAGGCATTGTATTTGTTTGAATTGTGGAATTCAGCATTAAGCTGAATGCAACATCCAGTGACAGCAGAGCTGCTTACACCTGATTTGTGCAATAAATGCAGATGTGAGTAATCATAATAACAAGTGTTAGGCTGAGCACTGTACCATAATTATCACATAAATCACTCCATGCTCCCCAATTCCTACAATACAATGCAACTAACCACAAACAAAAATGATTTTTTATCATTAAGGCACCATAACATCACTGCTTATTCCAGCTTTAGAAAAAGTCATGACTATAGTGCTTGAAAGTTGCTTTCATTATAGTATAACATTCAGTTGTTTTCTGTTGGTATTAGCTTTTAGAAACAGAAGTAGTTTAATAAATAATTATGAAGACTGATGTTAGCAATCAGTTCAGTTTCAAATTCATCTCAATAAACACTACTTCAAATTTTAGCTCTGCAGATTTATATAGTTCTGCTACTAATAAGACATAATTATAGTTGATGGTCTTCTAATCAACCATGAAACAGATATATGGAATGTGATTAGCTGCACATCACAATTATTTGAAGAGTTATTTATTGGACAACGCTTAGCACAAACATTTTGAGTTAACTACCTTAAATGTAAGTGATTAGTACTCACATATCAAGGAAAGTACACTGTAAGTGAAGCTCAGAATTACAAATCTCATCATCTCCACAGTCAGAAAATGGCAGTTTGAGAGTATCAGACAGTTTTGATGTTTTCCAGTTCACTATTGAACAATTTCTGCAAAATGTATCAATGCCTGTGGAAGAATTGAACATAAATAAACTGCTTTCTCTAAAAATGTGTTATTTATCTTTATCAGTAGTCAATTATTTGTCATTATTACCATGAAATAATTACCTATTATTAGATCAATTTTTTATAATCCCTATTTGATTTGAATCTACTACAGATGCTGATGTTTCAACATAGCTGAGTAGAAGGAATTGTTTCTAAATAGATATTAATGTTTTTGAGAAAAAGAAATCCAAATTCTTTTTCCTGAATTAAACAACAAACAAAAAACTCTGAACTTTAAGCAAAGACTGAAAGAAAAAATTAAATTATATTTATAATTATGATTGATAAGAGAGAATAATAACAATGATAAGCTTATATTGCAGAGGTTTCTCAAACAGAAAGAACATACTTGTGTCTTAGATGGATTTGGTTTAAGTTGGTGAGCACTCAAATACCTTGACAATTTCTCAAGAACATTAGTGGAGGTGTTTTCCACTAATTGAAAGTGTGTGCTCTGTGGGGCAAAAGCAGATCATCAGAATACAAGAAACTCCTGGTGTTAGAAGCCAAAGATTGGTCATTTGTATAGAATACACTGCTGGTGTGTGTGTGTGTGTGTGTGTGTGTGTGTGTGTGTGTGTGTGTGTGTGTGTGTTTGTGGGTGGGTGGCTGGGTGTGTGGGTGTGTGTGTGGGTGTGGATGGGTGGGTGGGTTTGGATGAGGGAGGGGGGACAGAGGAGAAAGGAACAAAAACTAAAAGAATAAAATTAAGCACCCAGAAGGATGGAGAAAACAAAATAAAATTTCTTGGGTTGAAGAGAGTGTATAATTTTGTTTTCGGGGGTTTTCAAATCTGAGTTATGAAGAACTTGGTAATATAAAGCATCTTTTCAGTCTGATGTTGCATCCCCTCTGGTCCGGATGCATGCTCTGATTCAGTTTGGAAGGGTGCCATAAAGCCATTGTATTCTCTCCTGAGGCAAGCTGGTCCACAACTGCTGTAACCGATGCTTGATATCCTGGATACTGGCACTGGGATGGGGTTTATGTCTGAGCTGGTAGTGAGTTCTTGTGACACATGTTCAATTGTGGAAAGATCTGGGGATCTTTCTGACAGTTTGACAACCTCAACATCAAGCAGACAAACACCTCCAGCATCCACTGAAACAGCAGCTACAACTACAGATACAAGAAGCGTGGTGGCACATCCAGGGGTAAGAAATACAAGGAGCAGGAAACGTGTAATTCTTAAGGAATTTTGGTACCCAGCCTCGGCAAGGAACAGCCAGTAACATTGGGAAACATGAGTACAAACTCCTCTCAATCAAATTTCAATGATTTAAAAATAATGAGCCTTAACATACAATGCATTAAAAATAAAATATTAGAACTTGAGATTGCAGCCTGTGAAGCTAGTATAGATTGTATTTGCATTCAAGAACATTGGCGCATGAGTTATGAACTAGAAAATATTTGCATTTCCCCATACAAATTAGTAAGCCATTTTTGCAGGAAGGAAACAAGACATGGCGGTGTTTGCATTTATGTAAAACCTGGAGTAAAGGTTAAAAATATGACTGTAACTGAATCCTTGAATGAAGAAAAACATTTTGAGGCTGCAGCAATACAGTTGAATATGCAAAAGAGTAAATTAATAATAATGTCAGTGTACAGATCACCATGTGGTGATCCTGAAATTTTTAGAAATAAGTTACAGGCATTGCTCAAAATATTACATCATAAAAAATCAACAATAATTATAAGTGGAGATTTTAATGTCAACTTATTGACTGAAGGTGCATCCAAAGATCAGTTCCTGTGTGTTTTACATAGCTACAATTTGTATCCACATATAACTAACCCTACAAGAATAACAAACTCTTCAAAAAGTCTCATAGATAATATCTTCACAAATATAGATGCCATAGATATAGATGTAATAAATGTTGACCTAGGAATATCTGATCACAGTGCACTTATCCTTAAATTTCCCATAGCCCCTGTGACCAAAAATAGTTCATACCAAATATATAAAAGAACCTTCTCCACAAATAGTTGCAGTCACTTCATAAATACACTGACTAACCAATCATGGGCAGAAGTACTAGCACAAACACTGCATATAATGTTTTTTCTTCCCTGTTTATGTTGAATTTTGAAATGTGTTTTCCTAAGAAACTTGTCAAAACAAACACATATGGGCATACACATGCTAACTCCTGGATCACAACAGGTATTAGAAATTCCTCCAGGAACATGAAAATGCTTAACTATAGACTGAAAAGTTGGACTGTCCCCAAGTTTAAAGAATATGTAACAAATTACAAAAAAATATATAGAAAAATAATTACAAAAGCAAAATTACTAAGTAATGATAAAGTAATAAGAAAATCAGGCAGTAAATCAAAAACTATTTGGGAAATTGTGAAAGGGAAACAGGTAAGGGCCTCAAGGATCAGGAAATAGTACTCAAAAATAGTGAAAATATTGAATTAAAAGATGAAACTCTGGCATATTACATTAATAATTACTTTTTAAGTGTACCAGTGTCATTAAGTAAAAACTTTACTAAACATGAGAAATTAACAGCCCCAAAAGTAGACAGTAGTATGTTGTTAACTCCCACAAATGATAATGAAATATTAAAGGTGATAAAGAGTCTAAAATCAAAAATGTCTGCAGGTGTGGATGAAGTGCCTGTGTCAATAATAAAAAAAGTTGCCCAACAAATTATAAAGCCCCTGATACATATTGCCAATTTGTCTTTCAGCGAAGGTGTGTTTCCTGAGAGGTTGAAAATCTCTAAGGTTAGACCTCTGTTTAAAAATGGAGATCCATACAAGGTAGAAAATTATAGACCAATATCCCTTCTCCAATCATTTTCAAAAATTCTAGAGAAATTAATGAAAACCAGACTCATAAATTACTTAGATGCTCACAAACTTCTAAACTGCAATCAACATGGCTTTCGCTCAGGCCACAGCACAGAATCAGCTATCCATGCCTATACCAAAGAGATTGTCAGGAGTCTCGACACCAAAAAATGTGTGGTGGGAATTAACTTAGATTTATCTAAAGCTTTGGATACAGTAAATCACAAAATTCTGTTAAACAAGATGGAGGCAATAGGTGTAAGGGGAGTTGTGAAGCAGTGGTTTGAATCTTACCTTCAAGATAGAACTCAGGTGGTAGAAATCATCGCAGAGCATAAAAATCAGGAAATCAAGTGGGTCTCAGATGCAAAGAAATTGGAAATAGGTGTCCCACAGGGCAGTGTTATCTGTCCTTTATTATTCTTGCTTTATATAAATGACATAAAAAATCCTAATATTTCTACCAAAATAATGTTGATCACAGATGACACTAGCATAATTATAAGTGATGATAAAAAATCATTAACGACCACAACTGATATAGTCCTGAAATATATTCATCATTGGTTTAATGCTAATGAGTTAACACTTAATCTAAGTAAAACAAATTATATACAGTATGGCAAAGCAACTCAAGATATGGACCTCCAGTTAAAACTAATGGATAAGAAGATAGAGAGTGTGCAATCCACAAAGTTTTTGGGCATGCACATTGATCAGAACTTAAGCTGGAAAGACCATCTCAAGTACTTATACCACAGGCTCAATTCGGCATGTTTTGCATTGAGGATATTATCTAGAGTATGCAGCACAGACTGTACTAGACTAGTGTATTTTGCTTACTTTCAGTTAATCGTGTCTTATGGCATAGTGTTCTGGGGTAAAACAAAATCAAGCTTAACAGATATCTTCAAATTTCAGAAAAGAGCTGTACGAATCATAACACATAACTCTCCAAGAACTCATTGTAGGCCCCTTTTCAAAGAACTGCAAATACTCACAATACCATCACTGTATATTTTTAAAAGCAGTCTGTGTACAAGAGCACATATGAAAAATCTACGTACAAATGAGGACTGCCATAATTATAATACTAGAACTCATAAGAATTTGTATGTAGAAAGGATAAGGACAACACAAACCCAAAAGCATGTAAGTTATTTTGGAATAAAACTCTACAATGCTCTGCCAGTGTACATGAAGGCAATAATAGATGAAGTAAAATTTAAGGCTGAACTTAAAAATTACCTTTTAAGCAAAACTTTCCATGACGTAGATGAGTACTTTGATTGTGTGTAAATTTATTGCCAAAAATTTTAATTTGTATGTCTAAACTTGTACACTCCTGGAAATGGAAAAAAGAACACATTGACACCGATGTGTCAGACCCACCATACTTGCTCCGGACACTGCGAGAGGGCTGTACAAGCAATGATCACACGCACGGCACAGCGGACACACCTGGAACCGCGGTGTTGGCCGTCGAATGGCGCTAGCTGCGCAGCATTTGTGCACCGCCGCCGTCAGTGTCAGCCAGTTTGCCGTGGCATACGGAGCTCCATCGCAGTCTTTAACACTGGTAGCATGCCGCGACAGCGTGGACGTGAACCGTATGTGCAGTTGACGGACTTTGAGCGAGGGCATATAGTGGGCATGCGGGAGGCCAGGTGGACGTACCACCGAATTGCTCAACACGTGGGGCATGAGGTCTCCACAGTACATCGATGTTGTCGCCAGTGGTCGGCAGAAGGTGCACGTGCCTGTCGACCTGGGACCGGACCGCAGCGACGCACGGATGCACGCCAAGACCGTAGGATCCGACGCTGTGCCGTAGGGGACCGCACCGCCACTTCCCAGCAAATTAGGGACACTGTTGCTCCTGGGGTATCGGCGAGGACCATTCGCAACCGTCTCCATGAAGCTGGGCTACGGTCCCGCACACCGTGAGGCCATCTTCCGCTCACGCCCCAACATCGTGCAGCCCGCCTCCAGTGGTGTCACGACAGGCGTGAATGGAGGGACGAATGGAGACGTGTCGTCTTCAGCGATGAGAGTCGCTTCTGCCTTGGTGCCAATGATGGTCGTATGCGTGTTTGGCGCCGTGCAGGTGAGCGCCACAATCAGGACTGCATATGACCGAGGCACACAGGGCCAACACCCGGCATCATGGTGTGGGGAGCGATCTCCTACACTGGCCGTACACCACTGGTGATCGTCGAGGGGACACTGAATAGTGCACGGTACATCCAAACTATCATTGAACCCATCGTTCTACCATTCCTAGACCGGCAAGGGAACTTGCTGTTCCAACAGGACAATGCACGTCCGAATGTATCCCATGCCACCCAACGTGTTCTAGAAGGTGTAAGTCAACTACCCTGGCCAGCAAGATCTCCAGATCTGTCCCCCATTGAGCATGTTTGGGACTGGATGAAGCGTCGTCTCACGCGGTCTGCACGTCCAGCACGAACGCTGGTCCAACTGAGGCGCCAGGTGGAAATGGCATGGCAAGCCATTCCACAGGACTACAGCCAGCATCTCTACGATCTTCTCCATGGGAGAATAGCAGCCTGCATCGCTGCGAAAGATGGATATACACTGTACTAGTGCCGACATTGTGCATGCTCTGTTGCCTGTGTCTATGTGCCTGTGGTTCTGTCAGTGTGATCATGTGATGTATCTGACCCCACGAATGTGTCAATAAAGTTTCCCCTTCCTGGGACAATGAATTCACGGTGTTCTTATTTCAATTTCCAGGAGTGAACTTTTAAAAAATGTCTTGAAAGTGATATTCCATTATTATGTCTGTAGTACTTGTACTAGTATGATAACTTTGTTGTGACAATTCCTACATCATGTAAATGATATACAGGAAGATAATAAAATGAAATGAATGAAATGAAGACAGCTCACAGAAACATGTGCTATATCTATATGAGTGTTTTCCTTTTGAAAATTGGCACTGTTATTAGTGTGGGATGGCACAGAATGTTGCAGAGACTTCATTACTTTTTCTTTGAGGGCAGCTGCAGATGTGAAGGGGTTATAATGTGTTGGGGCACAATATGGTGGTCCTTCCTTAAGTTGTGGTTAGACATGCTTAAATACACTACCAGGCCAGGTGACAAAACTAAACAAGAACAACTCTAATGCATTCTGATGTCCATTCCACCTGTCACAGAGAATTGTAGTTTTAATCATTTACTTGTATGCTGATAGTGTGTACTTATCTGAAGATAAGTTGTCATCCAGTCATGTCTTCTGGAAGCTTCACGTTTTTTTTGAGGGAGTGTATATAGTACAGGATTGAGGATAGTACACGTCCTTGAGGGCAACTGTTCCTCTGTAACTTCCATCAGCTGTGATGTCCTTGAAAATCAATGCACAACCATTTATTCTGCAGTGTAAAGGAATGGAACTGGTTAGGTTGAAGTCCACAGTCAGGTTGTGGAGTGTAGAAAACAGTAGCCAATGTGTGATGGTGTTAAACACTGCTGATAAGTCACCTTATGAACTTTGAAACCAACTTCTCTTAACAGCATGAGATTCCAGAATTTTCCAGTTACCTGGATGAAGTCCAACATCCTGAGGTATAATTAGAGGCTCAATTACAGGCAGAAGGTGATTTAAGATCAAGGTAAGAAAATAACTTTGTGACAAAAGAGTTTTTCACAAGGAAACAGTTTATAGAATATGCAAATGAAGTAAACTAAGAGTTTAGAAGCTGGATGAATGCTTCTCAGCCTTGGAAAATCAAATAAGAAAAGGTAGACAATGCACAGAAAAATGGCTGATGAGAACACTAAAAGAGAACTTAAAGAAAAAGTAAATATTTTTCTCACTATGTGAGAGAAAGCATGTCAAGGAACAATGAATTTTCAGGATGTATGGAAAATGTGGAAGATCAGTCACAAAAGATAAATTATCTTAATGCTAAGGAATATTGGAGAAAAAGACCAAGGTCATTCAAGACCAATAATTGAAAGAGATAATGGGGCAGTATATAGGAGCTTTCACTTAAAGGCTGAGAGAAATTTTGCCTCTAATGCTAGAGATTGTTGGAAGAATTTTGCATAGAATGTGGGAGTCATTTAGCTAATCATATTCCTCAATTTAAGCCAGTAGGTGACCTCATAATATTTTTGAGAACATCTGAAAATGCATTACCCTTCCTTTGGATAGTAAAAAGAAAATCATATATTTTATTGGTCACATAGAAGTAGAATCATATCAGTGACATGTATTACATTGGGATGAATTTAGCAAAGAGTGTAAAGAAGAGTAACAGTTAGAAGGCAGTCAGTCAAAAGTGTCCCTAGAGTTGTTAGATCCACAGTACTACCTAAGTTGTATGAAATTTTTTGATGACTAATTAGTGAATGACATTTAATGAAGGTGTAGTGATTAGTATTATGTTCATACATGTAAAGGTATAAATGATAAACCATGAATGGTTTTCACTCCCAGTTACTTAAAACAGTGGGATACTTCAACCGGAGCTAGGGAAGATAAATGAGTACCGTAACATTAGATAGTGATGAGACTTAACAAAGATGAGAAATTTACTGAAAAGAAACTGATGCCAAATGAAAATTTAAACATAGCTATGATATGGGAATAAAAGAAACAACAATAAAAGAATCATTGTGTGCAAGGTCACCAATTTGAGGAGAATAACTATAACACTATTGCAGCGCCAGTATTTAAAATATGGGAAATGAACAGGGTACACAGAAGAAGTTCTATTAAACATACTAATGAATGTAATATAAAGACCCAAATTAATAGGATTGGTGAGTGTGGAACGGCAATATTTTCTGATGGAAGAATTACTGTATGAGAGTATTACCTCCAGGGAATAGTGTAATGTTAAGCAGATAATAAAGGGAACACCCAAGATCAGTTATTGCGATTGGTTCTCAGTTTTGGTTATTGATAACTTGATATCAGTGTCTGAGTTTAATTTGTACATACCAGCACTGAAGATGATCACTATGTGATCGAAAATCAATTCTGCTATCAATAAAAGATCAATATTATGGCCAACGCTGACCTTCCTTTTAATTTTAATATCCAAGATCATTTTCTTAATCCAGTTCTTGATTCTGGCATTGACATCATTGTAATACATTGGAGTTTATAAGAGTAAAGGGGAAAACTTTTCTACTGGCCATAGTGTTTATTCTCAATTTCCCCATAATTCTGAAGTGTTCGACCACTCTAGTATGTCTCATTTGAACAAGATGGTACTCCTCACAGACCACCCTTTGTCAAAGACACAAATTGTTCTAAGGTTGTTAAAACTGGAAACAACCTGGAAATCTTATTACAATAGAGATCAGGGATATTAATTTATAAACAAATCAATTAATATATTATAACTCAACAAATCAGGTAATGTATTATAACCCATAACAAAACTGTCCCTATGCAGAATTCCAATAAAAAATAACAGAAAAATGTTGCTACTTACAGACACTTTACTTTACTATTAGGTACTACTTCCTTCATTTCTGAGTTACTTTCTTTATACTCTAGTCACAATGGAAAAATACTGGAAGAATTGCCATATAATGATCTATTTGGCTAAGCAGAAAGTTATATTTCCATGTTATGCACTAGCTTTTGTGTCACAAGAACTCACAACAACTAACAACTCAGCTTTATCAAGCTACTGTCAGTAAAAGTCTTTCAAAAGATGTAAAAGCCCCTTCCCTGTTATTGAAACCTAGAATAATCGTGGAGATTAAAACAACATAAAAATAGGACAAAGCTTAATGTTGTACAGTTGTCAGCATTACCATAATCCTTGATGCAGTTTGTTTTTCTCCAATGCACATCTTGATCTATTCTACAGTATACAACCCTTCCACTTTTCAGTCGTGAAATCTTGCACCATTACTGATTTATGGTGCACTGCCTTTATTTTTTTGTAAGGCTTTTTCATTTGGGTGGAAGAACTATATAATTTCATTTCCCCCACCTTGAAATTCATTCTGCACTTTTTGAAGATGAGATAAGCTCCACGGTGTTAAAGTTTCAGGAAATTTTACATATAAATACCTGAGTGTAACAATGTTTAGGGATATGAAATGGAATGATCACATAGGCTCAGTCATTTCTAAGGTGGGTGTCAAACTTCTGTACATTACTTTGTTGGTTGATTTAGTGGAGGGGCCAGACAGCGAGGTCATCGGTCCCATCAGGTTAGGGAAGGTTGGGGAAGGAAGTCAGTCATGCCCATTCAAAGGAACCATCCCAGCATTTGCCTGAAGTGAATCACAGAAAACCTAAATCAGGATGGCCGGATGTGGGTTTCAACTGTCATCCTCCCAAATGCAAGTTAAGTATGCTAACCACTGTAACTTTTTGTCATCTGCATTGTCAAATAGGGAGATAAGCCATCTGTTACGTTAAAATATATGAATTAAAATCCTATGTCAAGATCACAAAAATGTTTTTATCAATAACTAGTTTCAGCTCATTGATGATACAAGAGGTGAACAATAGGAAAGCATGTTTAATAACTGATCTTTCATTACATGATACAGATATATAAAATTACTATTTTGTTCAGTGTGTATCAGCCACCAAGCATTAGAACATTGTCTAAATCTGTTGAGCTCAATTGCTCATATTAAACTGAAGGATCATAAGACAACTGCATATTGGGAAATATATTAGATCATGACAAAAATAAAGACATAAAATGTATGTCTGGTAAGTGGTATCAGACGATTATTTTAATAAAGCAAAGATTATCATTTTTAAAATGTTGGCCATTTACCACATATATTAGAGGGAAACATTCCATGTGGGAAAAATATATCTAAAAACAAAGATTCTGTAACTTATAAAATGAAAGTGTTGGTACGTTGATAGAGACAATAACAAACACCAACACACACAAAAATTTCAAGCTTTCGCAACCCACGGTTGCTTCATCAGGAAAGAGGGAAGGAGAGGGAAAGATGAAAGGATGTGGGTTTTAAGGGAGAGGGTAAGGAGTTATTCCAATCCTGGGAGCGGCAAGACTTACCTTGGGGGGAAAAGGGACAAGTATACACTCGCACACACACACACACACGCACACACACACACACACACACACACACACACACACACACACACACACACACACACACACACACACACACACATATCCATCCACACATATACAGACACAAACAGACATATGTCAAAGTCTGCTAGTGTCTGTATATGTGCGGATGGATATTTGTGTGTGTGTGAGTGTATACCTGTCCCTTTTCCCCCTATTGTTATTCTCTATCAACATACCAACGCTTTCGTTTGGTAAGTTACAGCATCTTTGTATATATATCCATTGTTCATATTTCCACACTGGTGTGTTAATACAAATTGGTTAATAACAGTAGCAGTTATGTACTCCATGTGTGGATGTAAACAATACAAATCATTTGTAACACTAGTTACAGAAACAAGGAAGTACCTGTACTATGACTGTCAGAGAACTGGCTGATATGTAGAATCGTGGTTACATGAAAACACTAATTTCCAGATGGCACTACCAACCACCTACTTTTATGAAGTCATAACTCTATAATAAGAGAAAGAATGACAATTTAACAAAAATTTCTACTCCATTTGCATTTTATAAGAGCAAGAAACTGTATTCCATTTCACTAAATCTGTATTAAACAAATACCAAACATTACTCTTCATTAAGAGAAACAAAACCACAAAATACTGAATGAGGAGGAATATGGTGCAAAGTCACAATTGTTCAGTACAGTATGGACATACATTAATCCTTGTTCTATAGATCATGAATACAACATTTCATAGTGGTGTTGAATGTGTCACTTTAACATAAGTTTTCTTTACATACAATAATTAATTAATTATTTTTTTTACAGTTACTACTTCATATTTTTTGATTCAGAAAAGTATGATCAAACAACATTCTGGAAACATCCCACAGGCTGTGGCTAAGCCATGTCTCCGCAATATCCTTTCTTCCAGGAGTGCTAGTTCTGCAAGGTTTGCAGGAGAGCTTCTGTGAAGTTTGGGAGGTAGGAGATGAGATACTGGCAGAAGTAAAGCTGTGAGGATGGGGTGTGAGTTGTGCTCGGGTAGCTCAGATGATAGAGCACTTGCCCGCGAAAGGCAAAGGTCCCGAGTTCGAGTCTCGGTCTGGCACACAGTTTTAATCTGCCAGGAAGTTTAAAACAACAGTATAACTGTAATATTGAACATTAAATTGAGGTAATACTGTAACACAAGGTATTTGTGCCAAATACAACCAGTGTTATATGTGTCTGTGATTATAAATCAGTAAATAAATGGATAAAACATAAAGTAAGTATAACTGAGCCATTAAATGTTACATGAAAGCAGGATGCAAAAAAAATTAATTAATGTAATTATAGTATGTTATGTCTAAGTGTTTGCTATGGACTATAGCATCAACTGATAACACACACAAGGCATGTCAAGGTACAAGTAGACTGATGGTCAATAAGCAATATTTTGTTTCTTTTGTAATGCATGTTAGTGCAGTCACCCATATTCCAAGAACAAGATGCATAAGATGTAGAAATATATATAATCCAAATGTAGCTTACGATCTAGATGTTACATACATAATGATATACTCAATAAGGAGCAAACAATTGAAAGTTACATAAAGTTATAATCTGAAGTCTAAGTTCCGAGTGCAAACAGCAGTTATGTGGCTGCTACTGAAAAACCAATAAATAATAAGAATAACTACATAATTATCGAACAAATGAAAGGATGGCTGACATAGTGTTTAGTGTATCTGGGATTGTAAAACAGTTAAGATACTTAGACGCCAGAAAGGCATCTGGCCCAGACGGTATCCCCGTAAGATTTTATGTTGACTATGCTACAAATATAGCACCATTCTTATCCATCATCTATCAGAGATCATTGGAACAGTGAAAGTTCCATGGGACTGGAAGAAGGCCCAGGTCATAGCAATCTATAAAAAGGGTAGAAAATTGGATGCACATAATTACTGGCCAATTTCACTGACATCGATTTGTTGTAGAATCATGGAACATATTTTGTGTTCAGACATAATGACCTTTCTAGACTCTGAGAAGCTCATCTGCAGAAACCAGCGGGGGGGGCGGGGGGAATATGACTTTGGCGCGAATTGTGCTTCCGCCACACACCGCTTGGGGGCTAGTGGAGTATATATGTAGATGTAGATGTAGAATTGAAATCGTTGAATGTTAATTACAATCATAAGCAGCCTTATGGCTCTGTATTTGGTACACAATGAGATACCAACTAATCATATGTGTAGGACTGAATGAGTAGGAAAATGGTACAAAGGCCAATTGAAAGAGTACAATATTTTAGGATACAGCAAAGCATGAACAGTACCACTGATCAAGAAACAGTGTATGCAGTGTAACCCAAGACCTATGCACCATATAGAACCAACATTATACGTGGTTATAATTGCAAATGAGTGACTAAATGGATAAAATCTAAAGTATTACAAATGAGCCTTTAGATGTTACATTAAATCAGATGACAAAAGTCTAATTTCTTTAATATAATCGTAGTACCTTACACCACAGTATTTGCTGTAGAATATCTTATGTAACTATCAGCTCTTCACTTCTTATATTATATGTAAAATCTTTTAGTTACCATACTCAATATGTTATTATGTATGTAATATGTAAACCTAAAGCTACATTTTTATTACATATATATTTCTACATCTGTCTTGGTCTGAAATATGATCGATTTCAGTAACATGTATTATAAAAGAAAGAAATTATTGTTTATTGATCAACAGCCAACTTGTATTTTGACATGTGTTGTCTGTGTTATCAATTGGTGCTATATTCCATAGCAAATACTTAGGCATAACATACTATTTTGATATTTGTGACCAGCATTTATGTTAGATGTAGAGGCTCAGTTGCTCTTACTTTTATGCTTTTATTTACTGGTTTGTAATTATAGTCACATATAATGATGGTTGTATTCTGCACTAAGACCTCATGTTCAATATTATGGATATATCTTGGTTTTCGATCATTGACACTGTTCATATTTCTCTGTATCCAAAATTTTATGCTGGACAATTGTGACTTTGTATTATTTTTCTTCTCACTCAGTATTTTACAGTTTTCTATTACATATTGAACATGCAATGCTCGGTATATGTTTTCTATAGATTTAGTAAAATGAAACATAGTATCTTGCACCTTATAAAAGATAAATTTTTCTTATATTGTCATTCTTTCTCTTATTATAGTCTCATGACGTCATAAAATTAGTTGGGTGGTAGCACTATCTGGCAGTTAGTGTTTTTGTGTAGGCATGATGCTACATATCAGCCAGTTCTCTGCAGCCACAGTACAGGCACTTCCTTGTTCCTGTAGTTAGCATTGTGAATGATATGTCTTGTTTACATTCACATACTGATTATGTAATTCAGTAGAGCAGTACCTGTATTTGACAGTGTCTGTATAGTTTGATGCAAATTTCCAAAGAAGTATTGCATAAATCTATACAGACACTGTAAAATACAGAAAATGCCCTACTGACAGGTAAAATAATGTCTCTCCCTGTCCAGTAATCACACAAATTGTGTGTGAGCACAACGAGACATAGACACTATGACATATGGAAGTTTGGTTCAGACTCGGAGGTGTATC
The DNA here is from genome assembly GCF_021461385.2 of Schistocerca piceifrons. Lineage (NCBI taxonomy): Eukaryota > Metazoa > Arthropoda > Insecta > Orthoptera > Acrididae > Schistocerca > Schistocerca piceifrons. The sequence goes on from NC_060141.1 coordinate 292,340,528, forward strand.
TGGATGGCCATTGCATTTAAGGTGAGAACTTGCACAAAGCATGAAATCCTGGTTCAAGTCCTGATCGACTACAAATTTTCTTACTTTACCAGTAAATCATATAGCTATTGTATATTCATGTGTGCAATTAGCAAATGCATTTCATAATTATGTAACTGTTATCCCTGTCAGTCACTTTGTATTAACACACAAGTGTGGCATGATATGAACACCAGATCTATATATATAGTAAATGGTCAATATTGTAAAATGACAAAATTTTACTTTAGGTTAGATAATAGTCTGGCACTGCTTACCAAATATACTTTTGCATGTCTTTATTTCTGACATGATCTAATATAGTATTTTCCAATATGCAATCTGTGATCCTTCAGTTTAATAGGGGTGATTCAGATCAACAGATTAAGACAAAGTGGAATGCTTGGTAGCTTATTCACATTCATTAAAATAATAAGTTTATATTGGTTTTATCATATAATGGAAGTTCAGCTATTAAATTATCTTATTATTGTTCCCCTCTTATATGTAATTTTCTATATTTTAGATCTGAAGATGGCTCATCAATGAGCTGAAATAGTTATCAGTAAGGAAGTTTTTGTGATCTTGACCCAGAATTTTTAGTCTACATCTGAACACCAGATCTATATATAGTAAATGGTCAATATTGTAAAAATGACAAATTTTTACTTTAGGTTAGATAATAGTTTGGCACTACTTACCAAATATACTTTTGCATGTCTTTATTTCTGACATGATCTAATATAGTATTTTCCAGTAAGCAAGCTGTGATCCTTCAGTTTAATAGGGGTGATTCAGATCAACAGATTAAGACAAAGTGGAATGCCTGGTAGCTTATTCACATTCATTAAAATAATAAGTTTATATTGGTTTTATCATATAATGGAAGTTCAGTTATTAAATTATCTTATTATTGTTCCCCTCTTATATGGAATTTTCTATATTTTAGATCTGAAGATGGCTCATCAATGAGCTGAACTAGTTATCAGGAAGGATGTTTTTGTGATCTTGACCCAGAATTTTTAGTCTACATATTTCTGTACATTAACAAGTTACTGGGAAAATATAGTCTACCTGCACAGGAGACTGTTAACATATTACTTTGTATTCCATCTTAGAATGTTGCTCAAGCATGTGGGCTCAATACCAGATATGACTAACAGTCTGTTGTAAATGTATATAAGGAAGAACAGTATGAATGTTCACAGATTTGTTTGACTCATGGAAGAGAGTCATGAAAATGTTAAAAAACTGAATTGGCAGATAATTGCAGATAGGTACAAATTCTGACAAGAACCAGTTTACAAACTTATAAGATCCACTATTAAGTGAAGAATTTAAAGATATTCTTTAGCCTGTAGGGATTGTGAAGACAAGACTGGACTAATTGCACCTAGTTCAGAGGTAATTAAGCAGGCATTCTTCCTGTGCTCGAAACACAATTGGAATGGCAGAAAACCCTGATCTATGGTGCCATTCTGAGTATCCTCTGCCATGCACTTCACTTAAAATATCTACTCAGAATTTTGTATTTGTGGGGATCCACAGCCTCCAGATTTTCAATAAATGTAAAGGTGTCACTCTAGTGTGGATCCTTTCGTAAAAGGATGAAACATGGCTACTTTTTACTTGTGATTAAAAGTGATTTGAAAACGTGCTTGACAATGACACATAGTGAAAATTAGCTGATCACACAATTTAATAAACATCACATTACAGCCTATTATGGACCATGTTTACATTTATTAATTATCTTCATAGAGGTAGAAAAAGTTCTGCCACATTGATTTATGATACTGTAAATTACTCTTTATTATAAATGACAATGCTTGATGATTAGTGTACATGTTTTTCTGATGTCCCACTAAAAGGTACCAGAAGAGTTTGAAGCTTCATATCTCACTGAAAGCGTCTTTCTCAGTTACTGTAAAATATGTTACTTAAAATTAACTCTGACTGTGACTGTGAAACTGTAATGTTTGTTTTTGTTATTCAACAAATCCTGAAAAATCTCACAGTCTATTCAGAAATCCCATGCATCAGTAATCATTATAAATACTTCCTTGAAAGTAGTACTTTCTGTGTTGTGTGCTCTTTGGTCTTACGAAAGGCCTCCTGTTCCTCTCGAACCCAGTAAAATTTAACATTTTCATTAAGAGTTTAGTAAATGATCATTTGTTAGCCTTTACCCAGTAGGAATCTGTTATATAAAATCTGACCATATCCAAGAATGATTTGAATTGTTTTTGGTGTTGAGATGATAGACATTGTGCGATCACTTTTAATTCTAGAATGAAATTTTCACTCTACAGCAGAATGTGCGCTGATATGAAATTTCCTGGCAGATTACTGGTAAAACTGTGTGACAGGCCAAGAGTCGAACTCAGGACCTCTGCCTTTTGCGAGCAAGTGCTCTACCAACTGAGCTACCCAAGCATGGCTCACGCCTTGTCCTCGCAGCTTTAATTCTGCCAGTACCTCATCTCCTACCTTCCAAACTTCACAGAACCTCTCCTGCAAACCTTGCAAAACTAGCACTCCTAGAAGAAAGGATATTGTGGAGACATGGCTTAGCCACAGCCTGGGGGATGTTTCTAGAATGAGTGTGCACTGATATGAAACTTCACTTCTAATTCTATTTGCATCAGATCATATGCATCGTTTGTCAATAACATGTCCTGGAAGTATTATTTATTTTCTTCTAAATGGAAATTTCTGCAGTTTCACTGTTATGTAATTATCCTGGAACATTTCTGGGACTCTTTGTAATAAACATCTGTGTTCTTCCCAAATTCATTAATTACCACAATGAAATAGTGAAGGCAGCGGAGGATCAAATAGGTAAAAAGATTAGGGCTAGTAGAAACCCTTGGGTGACAGAAGAAATATTGAATTTAATTGATGAAAGGAGAAAATATAAAAGTGCACTAAATGAAGCAGGCAAAAAGGAATATAAACGTCTCAAAAATGAGATCAACAGGAAGTGCAAAATGGCTAGAGGACAAATGTAAGGACGTAGAGGCTTATCTCACTAGGGGTAAGATAGATGCTGCCTACAGGAAAATTAAAGAGACCTTTGGAGAAAAGAGAGCCACTTGTATGAATATCAAGAGCTCAGTTGGAAACCCAATTCTAAGCAAAGAAGGGAAAGCAGAAAGATGGAAGGAGTATATAGAGGGTTATACAAGTGCGATGTACTTGAGGACAATATTATGGAAATGGAAGAGGATGTAGATGAAGATGAAATGGAAGATATCATTCTGCGTGAAGAGTTTGACAGAGCACTGAAAGACCTGAGTCGAAACAAGGCCCCCGGAGCAGACAACATTTCATTAGAACTACTGACAGCCTTGGGAGAGCCAGTCCTGACAAAACTCTACCATCTGGTGAGCAAGATGTATGAGACAGGCGAAATACCCTCAGACTTCAAGAAGAATGTAATAATTCCAGTCCCAAAGAAAGCAGGTGTTGACAGATGTGAAAATTACCCAACTATCAGTTTAATAAGTCACAGCTGCAAAATACTAACGCGAATTCTTTACAGACGAATGGAAAAACTGATAGAAGCCAACCTCGGGGAAGATCAATTTGGATTCTGTAGAAATGTTGGAATACGTGAGGCAATACTGACCCTACGACTTATCTTAGAAGAAAGATTAAGGAAAGACAAACCTATGTTTCTAGCATTTGTAGACTTAGAGAAAGCTTTTGACAATGTTGATTGGAATACTCTCTTTCAAATTCTGAAGGTGGCAGGTGTAATATACAGGGAGCGAAAGGCTATTTACAATTAGTACAGAACGCAGATGGCAGTTATAAGAGTCGAGGGGTATGAAAGGGAAGCAGTGGTTGGGAAGGGAGTGAGACAAGGTTGTAGCCTATAGGAAACAAAAGAAAAATTCGGAGTAGGTATTAAAATCCATGGAGAAGAAATAAAAACTTTGAGGTTCACCGATGACATTGTAATTCTGTCAGAGACAGCAAAGGACTTGGAAGAGCAGTTGAACGGAATGGACAGTGTCTTGAAAGGAGGATATAAGATGAACATCAACAAAAGCAAAACGAGGATAATGGAATGTAGTTGAATTAAGTCGTGTGATCCTGAGGGAATTAGATTAGGAAATGAGACACTTAAAGTAGTAAAGGAGTTTTGCTATTTGGGGAGCAAAATAACTGATGATGGTCAAAGTAGAGAGGATATAAAATGTAGACTGGAAATGGCAAGGAAAGCGTTTCTGAAGAAGAGAAATTTGTTAAGGTCGAGTATGGATTTAAATGTCAGGAAGTCGTTTCTGAAAGCATTCATACGGAGTGTAGCCATGTATGGAAGTGAAACGTGGATGATAAATAGTTTAGACAAGAAGAGAATAGAAGCTTTCGAAATGTGGTGCTACAGAAGAATGCTGAAGATTAGATGGGTAGATCACATAACTAATGAGGAGATATTGAATAGAATTGGGGAGAAGAGGAGCTTGAGGCACAACTTGACTAGAACAAGGGATCGGTTGGTAGGACATGTTCTGAGACATCGAGGGATCACCAATTTAGTATTGGAGGGCAGCGTGGAGGGTAAAAATCATAGAGGGAGACCTAGAGATGAATACACTAAGCAGATTCAGAAGGGTGTAGGCTGCAGTAAGTACTGGGAGATGAAGAAACTTGTACAGGATAGAGTAGCACGGAGAGCTGCATCAAATCAGTCTCAGGACTGAATACCACAACAACAACAACATCCTCACTAAAGGTGAATCTCTCTTATCCCAGGGTCTGGGTAACCCACTCTTCCTCTTTTATCTTCCCCAATCTAATCCTATCTCCTACCCCAAAGAGAAACTGTTAGTTCCAAAATCTAGGAAGTATATTACTTTTATGTCAGGCAACAGTGCTACAAATTTTTTACTTCTGAGGTTTAGTTTTAGCTCATAAGTTATTATAAACAAGTAAAATTGTCTTCAAATGAATATACAAAACAGATGGTCCCAATTATACCAAATAGGAGTTATGTAAATGAAATACCTATAACTGACTGGATCAAGGATTGCAAGAGTTGTGAACAATGCCTTGGATCACAAAAACCTCAAAAGGCTAGATTACAGAGTTACAACTTTCAATACAGCAAATGTTGCATTGGAGTCCTGCTACCCTTGTGTGAAAGCCAGTGTCTTTTAGTTACATACTATTTATGTATACACTCAGATGTTAGCTGTGGCATTATTTTCTGGGGATCAAATGCACAAAACATGAACACAATTTTCATACTACAGAAAAGGATCATAAGAATAATAACCATAGACAGTATTCATGCTCATTGCAAAGATCTGTTCAAGACACTGGGTTTTTAACTGCATCATATGAATCCATTCACAAGGCTGCTGTACACATTAGAAATAACATGATCATGGGATAAGATGTAGACTAAACTTACATTTACCAAGAAAGAAAAACATAGTGCTTGGAACAACATTTTCTATCAAAGAGTGCAACCATACAATAATAATAATAGGAGATTAAAGAAATTACTAAAACAAATGTATTTAAAAAGTGTCTGTTTATCCAAACATTCTATACACTGGAGGATTGCTCAGAGAATTTGGTATCAAGATGGCGTCGCATGTCGAAGTGTGTATAAACAGTTCCACGGTAAAGGGCTACATATCAAGTTTAAATTGGCAAATAATTATAGTAGGAAAATTGCAAAAGGTGGTGGAGTCGGTATTTATCTTAGACAAGAGTTAGAATTTAAGAAGAGATGTGAAGCAGAGAACTTAAGTATTGAAAAGTGTTTTGAAGCAGGTGCCGTCCAGCTATATGGCCTGATGAAAAAAGTCATAGTCATAACAGTGTATAGATCACCATGTGGAAACATAGAAGTCTTTTTTGATAAATTAGAATTGTTGCTAAATACTATTTACAAAAAAGAAACTGTGATTATTCTTTGTGGTGATTTCAATATTAATCTTCTAGCTGAAAGTCAACAAAAAAGGCAATTTTTGGACATATTAAAGAGTTTCTACATGTCACCACACATAAGCAATTCAACTAGAATGACAAACACCTCCAATAGCCTCATAGATAACATTTTCTCAAATATGTCAGAAACTGACATAGAGGTAACAAACATAGATTTAGGATTGTCTGACCACAATGCTCTCACCATTGAAATCCCTTTAAGGTCGAAGGAAGGTAAAGGTGTAAATAATATTTACAAAAGAAACTTCTCTGTGGACAGCTGTAATCAGTTCATAAGTATCTTAGAAAATGAAAATTGGTTAGATGTTATGAAACAGTCAAGTACAGATGAGGCATATAGTGTATTTGCATTGGTTTATATGATGAACTTTGAGATGTGTTTTCCAAAGAAACTGACCAGAATCAAGTCTACTGGATACGTAAAATCAAGTTCTTGGATGACTCTTGGAATTAAGAAATCATGTGAAAACATGAATAAACTGAATTCAGAGTTGAGGGAGTGTACAAATATTGATTTTATAGAATATGTAAAGAGGTATAGGAAAATATACCGCAGAGTAACTGCAAATGCAAAGTTATTAAGTAATAATATGGAAATAAAACAGTCCAGAAATAAAACTAAAATAGCATGGGAAATTGTGAGAAAAGAAACCGGGGTACCTACCAAAGACAAGGAAATTATTCTAAAAGATGAGGAGAATAAAATGGTAGATAAATATGCCATGCCTAATTATATAAATAATTACTTTTTAAATGTACCCCAGACATTAAGCAGGAATCTTGGGGAACAGATTAAGATTGAAGCACCCAAGGCAGCCAGCAGTATGATGGCAGTTCCAACAAACGAAAAGGAAGTTTTAAAAGTGATTAAAAGTCTGAAGTCCAAGATGTCAGCTGGAGTAGATGAGGTGCCAATAATATTAGTAAAGAAAACAGCTAATCAGATAGCGAAACCATTGGCGCATATAGCAAACTTGTCAATGGCTGAGGGCGTGTTTCCACAAAAACTGAAAATTTCTAAAGTCATTCCCCTGTTAAAAAAGGGTGATAAACTTAAAATAGAAAACTATAGACCTGTCTCACTCCTCTCAACTTTCTCTAAAGATTTAGAGATACTAATGAAATATAGAGTCACACATTATCTTAATATGCACAACCTGATAAACAGTAATCAGCATGGATTTCAAGCTGGGAGAAGTACCAAAACAGCTGTACTAGAATACACAAAAGAAACAATCACTAAATTGGAAGAGGGAAATAGTGTAGTTGGGATAAATCTAGATTTGTCAAAAGCCTTTGACACTGTTGACCACAGCATACGTTTGAAAAAGCTTGAAGCTATAGGTATCAGAGGACCGGTAAAAAAGTGGTTTGAGTCTTATCTGGAAAAGAGGATGCAGGTGGTTGAAATTACGGCACCAAATATTAATCAAAAAATTAAACTAAGATCAGATCCAAGGGAGGTCAAGTAGGAGTACCCCAAGGAAGTGTATTAGGCCCCTTGCTGTTCCTCATTTACATTAATGATATTCAGGTGTCAGAGAGAAAAGCTAGAATCATGTTATTTGCTGATGATACTAGTTTAATAGTTAGTGACACGAAGCAGTCATTGCACAATACTGTGAACCATGTCCTACAAGATATACAAAAATGGTTTAGTGCTAACAAGCTAACACTGAATGCAAAACAAACTAATTATGTGCAATATGGAAAAATAAGTGAACAGGATGACCTGAATCCCACCATGGAGGGCAAACAACTTGAAAGAGTACAGTGTGCAAAATTCCTGGGTATGCACATTGATGAGAAGATTAATTGGTAGGACCATGTAGTGAACTTAGCACTAAAACTACATTCAGCATGTTTTGTGCATAGAATAATTTCAAGAGTTTGTAGTAATGACTGTACCAGATTAGTATATTTTGGCTATTTTCAGTCCATTGCATCCTATGGGATATTATTCTGGGGAAAAACAAATTGTCGTCTAAATGAGATTTTCAAATTACAAAAACGTGCTATTCGGATAATGACCCACAGCCCACCTCAAACACATTGTAGGCCCCTTTTTAAAGCATTGAAAATTTTAACAATTCCATCATTATACATTCTGAAATGTCTGTTGGTGAGCAAAAGAAATCAGGACAAAATGAAAGCCAATACAGACTTCCATAATTACGATACATGGCAATGTAAAGATCTCCACATACAAGCTGTAACAAGGACCCGAAGCCAGAAACATGTATGTAATCAAGGCATCAAACTTTTTAATGCACTACCAAAACATATCAATGAGCTGGAAAATGAGGATAAATTTAAAACTGTTCTAAAGAACCACATGCTTGACAAATGCTATTACAGCATAAGCGAATATCTCTGCGCAACTGTATAAAATATATGTTTAAGTTAATGTGACAAATGAAATTACATCAGTGCATAATAAATTATGTTATAAAAACACTTATTAGTTGTATATTGTATTAAACATAAGATAAATTAATATGAATTAAGCACAGATACAAATTTTGTAAAGATATTATATAGTTGTTAAAATGTACCCTGACAAATCCTATATCACAAATGTGATCATTGGGATGATAATAAATAAATAAATAGAACACAGAGTAGAGGTTTGTTAAAAAGATAACACAAATAACAATAACAATAACAAAACATTCCACATAACAATTTTGCACTGTATTTTTTCCTTCTTTTTTTTCCTTTACTCTCGAAGCAATGCAATGTATAATACTAACAGTTTATCTTCTTTCTGAGTTCAGCATCTTACTCACTACAGAGGGATTTTTAATTTAATAGAAATCTTCATCCAGCCATCCTGATTTAGATTTTCCGTGTTTTCTCAGAATTATTTGAAGCAAATGCTAGGATGCTTCCCACTATGATGATTTCATAGGAGACTGAATATACAACCTCTGTGAAAATGGTTCTTAAGCTACAAAAGTGGTTACCAAGTTAGGAGCACATCATGTTGATCAGATTGTATGACATGAACATCCTACAATAGTAACAGTATGTATGACTGTCAGTGTTAAAGAAAACACACTATCTCCCCACCTCTGTCCCACCAGTACTTGTATTTCCTAGGGTCATATTCCATGGCAGATTACCAACAGCTCATTTCTGGAAGTTGTAGAAAATAAAAATAAAAGTGTGTACAAGGTGGTTGAAAGCAAACAAAATCTTATTGCCCATTACAAGCCACAAAAGTTATTGCAGTTTTGATGTTACACCATTTTTATAGAAAATAGTATAGTAACTAGCTGAGTTTAGTGACTGACTAAAGACCTTGGATGTATGGATATTGAAACCATTTAAAATCAAATTAAAATAACTACTATCAAATCCAGGGAGGAACTATTATTTTTCGTAACTTCATTCACTAACACAGCATACATTGTGTCAATTTCATCTAAATATGTTATACAGTTTTTTAAACAGCTGGCATTTTGCTGTTTTCTCATCAGATTTTTGTAGATGAATATTTTGAAGATTCTCATATAATTTAGGCACCTATTAGTAACATATGAAGTCTATTCAAAAAATTCCAGAACTTTGTTCACAAAACTCTTCTACGCTTAACATTTACTTGTCGTGCATGGTCTCCTTCAAAATACTGCCCTCCATAATTGATCCACCACTCCCACTGCCATTTCCACTCCTGGAAGCAGTCTTGGTACACTTATTGCTGGATCGCACAAAGTGCCGTCTATGAATTTTCCTTTATCTTGTCTATCAATGCAAATCTTTGGCCTATGGGGTTTTCAACTTTGGAAATAAAAGGAAGTTCACAGTGGCCAGGCCTGGAGAGTTACGGAGGATGAAGCAGTAGAGTGACTTCATGTTTTGTGCAGAGTCACGCACCAACATGGGCAAGTTTGTAGATGTATTATCATGCATCAAGAGCCATGAATTGTCTCACCACATAGCAGGCCATTTCCTTCTCTGTTTTTCTTGCAGGCATCACAAAACATCCTGACAGTACCATCAATTAACAGTTTGTCCCTGTGGCATGAATTCATGATGAACTAATTCTCCAAAGTAAAAAAAAACTATTAGCATGACTTTGATAATTCATCTGACCTGATGAGCTTCCTTTGGTCTTGGAGAACCTTCCTTGTTCCATTGTGAAGTTTGAATTGTAGTCTCAACATAATAACCACTACCCACATCTCATCACTTGTTCTGATTGTCTTAAGGAACATCTCATTCTCATTTGCATGATCCAAAAGCTCTTCACATATTGTGAGGTAAAGGTCTTCCTGGCCTTGACTCTCAAATTGTGGGACCTACTTGACAGTAACGTGATTCATTCGAAGACCTTGTGTCAGGACTTCATGACATGATCCAACTGAATTGTTACATTCTTCAGCAACCTCTCAGACTGCCAGTCTCCAATTGGCATGCAAAATTTCATCTACATTCCTGACATGAGTGGCGTTGGTAGCCATCAAAGAGCATCCTGTCATGGACAGTCTTCAATTGGCATTCACATTTTCGCTGATGTTCCTGATATGAGCATTGCTAGTAGGCATCAAAGGACATTCTGAATGAGGGTCGTCTCTAACTTCCATCCTGCCATTATTAAACAGTGTGAACATCCCCATCTACATCTACATACATACTCTGCAAGCCACCAAACTATACATGGCAAAGCGTACGCTGTACCACTACTAGTCATTTCCTTTCCTGTTCTGCTAGTAGACAGTGTGAGAGAAAAATGACTGTCAATATGCCTCCATATGAGCTCTAATTTTTCTGTATCTATCTTCATGATTCCTACATGAAATGTATGTTGGCAGCAGTAGGATCATTCAACAGTCAGCTTCAGATGCCAGTTCTCCAAACTTTCTCTGCAGTGTTGTTTAAAATGAATATCTTCTTTCCTCCAGGGATTCCCACTTGAGTTCTTGAAGCATATCTCTGACATTTGCATTCTGATCAAAGCTACCAGTAACAAATGTAGCAAATCATCTCTGAATCACTTCGATGTCTTTTTTCGGTCTGACCTGGTGGGGATCCCACACACTTGAGCAGTAATCGAGAATCCACTAGCATCCTATATGTGGTCTCCTTTATAGACGAATCACACTTTTCTAAGATTCTCCCAACAAACCAAAGTCGACCATTTGCCTTCCATACCACAATCTTCACATGTGTGTTCAATTTCATATCACTTTACAATGTTATGCCCAGATATTTAAATGATGTGACTGTGTGTAGCAGGGCCCTAATAAAGCTGTATACAAACATTATGGGTTTGTTTCTACATCTACATCTACATCTACATCTACATTTACATCTGTACTCCTCAAGCCACCCAACAGTGTGTGGTGGAGGGCACTTTACGTGCCACTGTCATTACCCCTCTTTCCTGTTACAGTTGCGTATGGTTCGCGGGAAGAACGACTGCCGGAAAGCCTCCGTGTGAGCTTGAATCTCTCTAATTTTACATTCATGATCTCCTTGGGAGGTATAAGTAGGGGGAAGCAATATATTCGATACCTCATCCAGAAACACACCCTCTTGAAACCTGGACAGCAAGCTACACTGCGATGTAGAGCGCCTCTCTTGCAGAGTCTGTCACTTGAGTTTGCTAAACATCTCTGTATTACGAAACTTCCTGGCAGATTAAAACTGTGTGCCCGACCGAGACTCGAACTCGGGACCTTTGCATTTCATGGGCAAGTGCTCTACCATCTGAGCTAACGAAGCACGACTCACGCCTGGTCTTCACAGCTTTACTTCTGCCAGTATCTCGTCTCCTACCTTCCAAACTTTACAGAAGTTCTCCTGTGAACCTTGCAGAACTAGCACTCCTGAAAGAAAGGATACTGTGGAGACATGGCTTAGCCACAGCCTGGGGGATGTTCTGATCTCCATATTACACTTACAAATTAACCCTGTGATGAAATGCACCTATCTTCTTTGGATCTTCTCTATCTCCTCTGTCAACCTGACCTGCAATGAATCTCAACCTGGCACCTGCCTTACCAACAATTAATTTTATATGATCATTCCATTCCAAATCATTCCGTACGCATACTCCCAGATATTTTACAGAAGTAACTGATACCAGTGTTTGTTCTGCTATCATATAACCATCTGCATTAACTTACATTTTTCTACATTTAGAGCCATCTGCCATTCATCACGCCAACTATAAATTATGTCTAGGTCATCTTGTGTCATGCTACATTCACTGATCTTCAACACATTCCTGTATACCACAGCATCATCAGCAATCAACTGCAGTTTGCTGCCCACCCTGTTCACTATTGACACATATAGAAAATAGCAACAGTCCTATCATACTTCCCTGGGGCAACCTTGATGTTATTCATGTCTCTGATGAACACTTGCCATCAAGGGCAACATACTGGGTTCTATTACTTAAGAAGCCTTCGACTCACTCATATATCTGGGAACCTACTTCATATACTCATACCTTCATTGACAATCTGCATTGGGCTACTACATCGAATGCTTTTCGGAAATCTAGATCATGGAGTCTCCCTGTTGCCCTTTATCCATAGTTTGCAGCATATCATGTGAGAAAAGAGCAAGCTGTGTTTTGCATGAGCAATACTTTCTGAAGTCATGCTCATTCATGGACATGAGCTTTTTGGTCTCTAGGAAATTAATTATATTCGAACTAAGAATTTGCTCTAGAGTTCTGCAGCAAATCAATGTTAAGGATATTGATCTGTAATATCGTCAGTCTGGTATGCTTCTCATATACGGGAGTAACCTACACTGTTTTCCAGTCACTTGGCACTCTGTACTGGTGGAGGGATTCACAATAAATGAAAACTAAGTAACGGGCCAATGACATAGAGCACTCTTTGTAAAACCGAACTGAAATTCCATCCAGACCTTGCAAGTTATTTATTTTCAACTCTTTGAGCTGTTTCTCTATGCCAGGAATGCTCATTACTATGTCATCCACAGGAGAATCTGTGTGATGGTCAAATGACAATACATTTGCATGATTGTCCTGTGTGAAAAATAGCTGAAATGTGGAATTTAAAACTTCAGCCTTCCTTTTGCTATCTTATACTGTCAAACCAGACTGATCAACAAGTGGTTGGATGGAAGCCTTAGACCTGCCAAGCGATTTTACATAGGACCAGGATTTTTCTGGGTTTAATGGCAGATCTTTAGTTATGGTATGATGGTGGTAGCTGTTGTATGCTTTGCGTATATGTCTTTTCACAGATACAGAAGTGTCTACTAATCTCTGCTTGTGTCTTCTTTTGTACTGAGAGTGTGACAGCCTTTAATTCCTCAGCATTTTCCAGATTTCATCACTAATTCATGGCAGGTCTTTTCCTCCTTAATCCGCTTACTAGGCGCATACTCGTCCACAACATGATTTACAATTGTTTAAACTTTGCCCACAATTGCTCTATGTCTTGGAACTAAATGATTGCATATTTTCAACAAAAGGTATGGCTTAAGGACTCATCACTGTAGGCTTCCTGCATCATTTGGTGTGGCTCTCTCTGCTGTCTCAAAATCTGCAAACTGTGCAATTCAACATTCTACTCAATACACCACTCAACAATAACTAACAGACATAAAACAATGAAACTTCTGGCAGTTACATGTTAAACATAGGCACGAGAAGGAATGCCAGCTACATTTTGCTCCAACACACCAATGGCATGAAATTATGAATGTTCCACAATTATTTGCACAGACCTCATATAAGAATGTATTGATGCTTACTTTGTCATTTCTGTTTTATATTTCTGGATCTGAAGATATCCACTAACAGCTGAAAACAGTCTTACTATATCACAGCTGTGTCTGTAACAAGCAATCAGTTACAGGATAAAAGTGATCTTACAGGAAATTAAATCTGAGAAAGAGGCAGAAATGCAAAAAAACTTACATTTTATATATCTTTTGACACAGAAGATGGCAAAATGGTAAAGTGTTTTTACAAGTTGGGTTTGACTGTAAAGATTTAGGTGAAATACTGATTTCTAGACCTAAAACATCAGAGTTTGAAGAAAATAAGGTCTTAAAAATTGATGATGATTAAAGAATACAAATGAATGATTTTGCACTCATAGAATTTGCAGGAAAAGAACAGAGTCCTATTTGTTGGCAACAGTAAGATTATAACCATTCGGGCAAAGAAAGAAAGCTTATTGAAAACTTCTATCTGAAAAGGACAATATTTGCTATATCAACAGAAAATGCAGACCAAGCAGACAAATGTTTCTCAAATGCTACACTGGGTCCCAATAAGGGAAAACCAGTGACCCAGCTTCAAATTTCTAACCACTTTACAAATGAGTTAATGTATTAACTTGGCAGTAAGTATGTAAAACCATTATGAGTGATGATGTAAAACCCTAATCATGCTGGTTTTGTTAAGTTTTTTATTATTTTCCCATAGAATAATGAAAAGTCTAAACCGAAACTGATAACGCAAAAATGTTATAACTGCTTTAGGTTGTTCATGTAGGATATGTTTGGCAAATAGTGTATGGATCAAACTGTTTATTTTAAGTTTTAACCCGGGAAAAGAATGTGCTTTGAATAAAGTTAGTGGTACAGAAGTAATAAATTAAAATGTCATGTATGTATGATCATCAGAACTGAAGTAAGTGATTAAGTTTTTTCCTTTCATTACTTTGCTAGGGTGTCAGTGAGAAAAAATTTCAAATATATTTGAAATTGAGGGTATGGTATGTTGAAAGTCATTAAGTGCTCTCGTGCTCAAACATTTTATAAGCGTAGTCTGGGTAATTTCTATGCCATGAATTATTTTGTTAAATATTTCTTTAAGATTATATATCATAAAAAGTTGATTGTGACAGCATGCTAAGAAATGCACAAAATTAAATTTTTGCTGGCATTGTGAACCACTAGACAGACAACATGCATCTGGGGTTGGGTGACCATTTTAGCCCTTATTTAATGTACATATTTTACTGTCCTATGTATTGTGATATATAAGGTGCATTTTTGAACATCTGTTAGTACTACATGAAATTCACACTATGTTGTCAAATGTACTTCTCAAAAATGTATGCCAATCATATCCTTGTTCAAAGACACTCGTTCTGTAATTTCATTATGTAGGTATAGAAGTTATATTTTTGAGAAGTTTTGCAGCCTTATGAATCCTGTGTGCAGTGTTTCAGTGCTTTTCACAGTCAATTGTGAGCTACAGCTACATATCCTGTAAATGTAGGCAGCAATATCTTTCAGTGAATCATTTCCCCATATTTCAGCAGTAGTCATGCTTTTTCACCTGTTTTTTTGCTAAATTAGTGTTTGAAATTTTACATTTGTGATATAGACTTTGTCCTCATGTATTCAGTTGCAGATTGTATCGAATTTAGTATCACTCTTCAATGGTAGTGTATTCTTTTTTTATTTATTTATATATATATATTTTTTAATTTTTTTTTAGTGCATGGCCACTGTTTCAGACACTGTTATACTAGTCTATTACTGGGTATAGCCTTGACAAATGCTTGAGACATAAAATTAGTTACAGAGAATCAGTAAATTATATCCCTGGTCATTCTGGAATTACTCACAACAACTACTATCCTGAAAGTTGATTATTTCTTTAACTTCTTCTAGAGTTGGAGGTTCACTAACTGGATTGTATGTGCTCATTTCTGTCATCATTTCTTCCATAGGGGGGGGTCCGCATTGAGCAGTTTTTGAAAGTACTTTGCCAGAATGTCACAATTGTTTTTGGTATTGGTTTCTAGGGTTCCATCTGGTCTTCTGAAGCACAAGTTGGGTGGTTGATATCCAGTCATATTTTCTCTGAATGTTCTGTAGAAGTTTCTTGTATTGTTCTTCATGAAGTCCGATTCGATCTCTGTCAGTCGCTATTTGTCATACTGTCATTTTTCACTGTGAATGATTTTGCTTGATTGCTTCTGTGTTTTCAAGAAGTTCATCCAATTCTCTTGGGATTTATGGCTACTAAATTTTATCCATGCACTGATTCATTGGTCAATAGCTTGGTCACATGTGTGGTTCCACCAACGGTGTTTCCGTGTGTGTGGTGCTTTTGCTAGTTTCATGGCCTCTCGGATTCTTCGTGAAAGTTGTGTCCAGTCTGTCGTTCTCTCCATTTTAATTTTGTGTAATATTTGTGTCTGGTTTAAAGTAACGTATTCTGGATCTGGTCTAACAATTTTGTTCTTATGGAGCTTTTTCTTGGGCAAAAGAAGAATCCTGATCTATAGTAGGTGGTGGTCTGAGTTGAAGTAGCCTTTACGGGTGTCTATGTTCAAAATTTCTTTTTGTGAGTCTTTCTGCTGGGGAATTTCCATGTGGTAAGTTTTTGTGTTGGTTTCATGAATTTTGTTGACATAATGGAGAGGTCGTGGCTTTTGCAAAAGTCTATCAGATGTTTTCCATTTTTGTTGGTGTCCTTGTGTGGAGAATGTTTTCCTGTGATATGTCTGTATATCTTTTCTTTTCCGAGTTTAGCGTTGAAGTCTCCCAGTATTATTTTGACTCTATGTGCAGGAATTTTTCTGATAGTTTCTTCCATTGTCGTCCAGAATTCAACAATTTCATCTGGGTTTTTCCTGTTGTAGTCATTAGTTGGTGCATGTGCGTTGATTATTGTGTAGGATTTATTGGCTGATTTCACTGTGATGGTGCTGATTCTTTCGTTTGGTGACGAAATGTCGATTATGCTGTCCGTGATGGACCTGTGTACTGCAAATCCTGTGCCAAAAAGCCTTAGGTTTTTCAGTTGTCTCGATGGTTTTCCTTTGTATATTCCAAAATTCTCTGTGTTGAAATGGTCTTCATCTGTGAATCGTGTTTCTTGCAGTGCACATATTTTGATTTGAAATTTTTCGAGAGTGTCTGTCAGTTGTTTCATCTTTCCTGTCTTCATCAGTGTGTTCACATTGAGTGTGCCAATGTAGTGTTTGCATTTGGTCTTGAGGGAGTTTGAGAAGCTTCGATTCTTCTCATGATGTCCGTGAGCCCCCGGAATCTGATGCTCATGACGATCCCAGTCTATTGACTGGGGCCCGGGGTAATGAGATTTTTCTTGTTGTACCATCATGATGTTTAGTAGTTGGATGTATGGCACGCAGCCATATATATGTGACTTACCAAACGAAAGCGCTGGCAGGTCGAAAGACACACAAACACACACAAACATACACACAAAATTCAAGCTTTCACAACAAACTGTTGCCTCATCAGGAAAGAGGGAAGGAGATGGAAAGACGAGAGGATGTGGGTTTTAAGGGAGAGGGTAAGGAGTCATTCCAATCCCGGGAGCGGAAAGACTTACCTTAGGGGGAAAAAAGGACGGGTATACACTCACACACACACACATATCCATCCACACATATACAGACACAAGCAGACATATTTAAAGACCTCACGAAGAGATAATAAGACGACAGGAAAGATTTCAAAATGCAACAGTGACAATAACAAACGTAATTGTTGGGTTCAAATTAATGATATTAATATAATAGAGGGAAACATTCCACGTGGGAAAAATATATCAAGAAACAAAGATGATGTGACTTACCAAACGAAAGCACTGGCAAGTCGAAAGACACAAACACACACAAACATACACACAAAATTCAAGCTTTCGCAACAAACTGCTGCCTCATCAGGAAAGAGGGAAGGAGAGGGAAAGACGAAAGGATGTGGGTTTTAAGGGAGAGGCTAAGGAGTCATTCCAATCCTGGGAGCGGAAAGACTTACCTTAGGGGGAAAAAAGGACGGGTATACACTCACACACACACACACACACACACACACACACACACACACACACACACACACACACACACACATATCCATCCACACATATACAGACACAACCAGACTGTCTGTATATGTGCGGATGGATATGTGCGTGTGTGTGAGTGTATACCTGTCCCTCTTTCCCCCCTAAGGTAAGTTCCCGGGATTGGAATGACTCCTTACCCTCTCCATTAAAACCCACATCCTTTTGTCTTTATATATATATATATATATATATATATATATATATATATATATATATATATATATATACACTCTGGCAAAGCCGGTCCCAAGCCCGGTTGAAAAAGGAGGAGGGGGAGGAGTAACACCTCGTTAAAAAACCTTGGTTCACCTGGTCTGGATGATAGTACTTCGTGAGGGTCCCTTGCCAGGGAAATGGTGAAGACCTCAATGGCAGTGAAGTTGGAGATGAAGATCATCAGGACGGTGGAACTGGCAGAAGAAGCAGGCTTTTGTATAAAAGCACCAGACTGTAGTGTCTGTTCCCACAGTGGGCAGATACAAAAGGCCTCTGTCCCACATGTTAGTGGCAGCCTCACTAATAATTCTAAGCTAAATGCTTGAATTTTTATCATTGAAAGGTTCAACTACCTTTCCCCAAACCAAACTTTAACCTAAGACATGATGGTAAATTTCAAAAGGAAAACTACTCCAGGAAGTAACCAATCTTCCATCGCTATTCATGGTGGTGCAACTAGGCCTTTGGATTCTGGAGAGCCTAGAACATCATCTTCTTCAAAGATAAGACCCAAGAAAAAACATCTACTGGGGACTCTGAATATCAACACACTTATGAAAGTTGGAAAACTAAAACACCTAATGGACACTCTCAATCAACGCAGCATACTTACGTTACTCTTCAAGAAACAAGGTATCTGGATGAAAATGCATTTGAATCAGGTGGATACAGGATCTACAAAGGAAGACCAGCCATTAAAAATTCCAAGAATACGACTATATTAGGGACCGCATTTATGGTCAAACAGCAACTTACGGAATCAATAACTAATTTTAGCTCCTCATCAGAATGAATTTCATTTCTCATGTTCAAGTCAGGCAATAAACGTTACACTATTATAAATGCACATGCACCTATTAACCAACATAACAGAACAAATGTTGACAAAGTGGAAGATTTTTGGGAAATGCTAGAACACAAAACATCCATATTACCAAAAGAACATATAAAAATTTTAGTGGGAGACATAAATGCACAAGTTGGCAAAGAAATAAAACTTAAATCAGTAGTTGGAGATTATCCAGCACATGCAAGAACCAACAGAAATTTTTGTAGATAGAGATTTTTGTAGACAGTTTAATCTGAAACTAATGTCAACATGTTTCAGGAAACCTGCAAGAAAGAAAAAAACATGGGTATCACCTAATCCAAATCAATGTGAATATCAGTTGGACCAGGTGGCAATAATGACTTGCAACTACAAGGAAATCTTGGATGTCAGATTGAGGAAGAGCCTAAACATAGACTCAGACCATTATCTGACAAAAATAAAGACCATGTTCCACCCAAACAAACCTAAACCAAAACCAAGAAAATTTCCAAGAGTAAACACTAAATTTCTCATCCAAAATCAGGACAAATTCTGTCATATACTAAACACAAGAAAAATGGATGATTAGGAAGAAATTAAAGAAACAATGCTAGAGTCAGTTAAAGAAGTGGGACAGCCACGAAGAATACCAAAACACAGATGGTGGAATGAGCTGTGTGATGAAGTAATTGACAATCGACTAAAGGCATGGAAGAAATGGAACAGTAATAAGAAACACAAATACTGGGAAGAGTTCAAAGAAGAAAGGTAAAAGACAGCAAAAATCATCAGATCAGTGAAAAGAAAATATGACAAAGACAGATTAGAATAAATGGATTCAGACTTTAAAAGGAACAACACTAGAGACTTCTATAAGACTTTCAGAGAAGTTTTAACAGGATTCCGGTCTCCAAGTTTACATTTTAAAGATAAAAATGGAAAAATGGTTTTAAGCAATAAAGAGAACTGCCAAATTTTAGCTGAATACTTTGAAAATCTATTACATTGTGAGGATCCTAATGACAGGCTACAGTTTCAAAAACCACTACATGAAAATCCACCATCAGAACCACCTACAGTAGAAGAAATAGAAAAGATTATCAAAGCATTGAAGAATAACAAAGCACCAGGTGAGGATGGAATAGTAGCAGAAATGTGGAAACTAGGGGGCTTATCTGCAAAGCAGAAAATTCACAAAGTAATTAAAGCCACTGGGACAAAAGGAATCATACCCAGTGACTGGAAACAAGCATTGATCCACCCTCTCCATAAAAACGGAGATAAAACATACACCAACAACTACAGGGGCATATCCTTGTTACCAGTGACATACAAAATACTTTCTAAAGCACTTTTAAATAGAATAGAGAAGCAAGCAGGACCTAATATAGGAGATTATCAAGCAGGATCTAGAAAAGGTAGATCATGTGCAGAACAGATTCTTAATTTAAAAACAATTTTGAGAGTGAGAGCTATGCAGAATAAAAATACAGTAGTTACTTTCGTAGACTTCAAGAAGGCCTACGACTCAGTTGACAGACGAACACTATTCCAGATACTTTATGAATCAGGGATAGATGAAAACAGCAGAAGACTTGTTGAACAAATGCTCACAGATGCAGCATCAAGAATTAAGTTTCAAGGCGAAATTTCTGAACCATTCAAAATCAAAACAGGATTTCAACAAGGAGACGGACTGTCCCCAATTCTCTTTAACTTGGTTTTAGATAAAATAGTAAAAACATGGGAAAGCACATTAAAAAACAGAGGCACAAAGGGTATGAGTATGGGCCAAGAAAAGAACAAATTTGAAGTGAAATGTTTAGCCAATGCAGATGATATGGCATTCTTAACTGAAAACCGAACAGACACAACAGTTATGCTTGATCTGTTACACGAGATTGCTGAAAAGACTGGGCTAAAAATATCCTATGAAAAAACCGAGTACATAGAACACAAACGTAATACAGAAAAGTTTATGAAAACAAAGTATGGAAAAATTAAAAGAGGTGATAGATTCAAATACCTGGGGGAGTGGATTCAAGCCAATGGACTGGATAACACAACAAATAAAGAAAGAATAAAAAAGTTAGAATTTGCATATAAATTAACATAAAACTGCTACAATAAGAAATCAATATCCATACAAGCAAAGATTAAACATTATAATTCAGTTATTAGGACACAAGCAACGTATGGATCAGAGTGCCTAACATTGAATAAGAAAGGTGAATTAAGAGAATTAGAAAAAAGAGAGAAAAAAATACTAAGAAAAATTCTAGGTCCTGAAAAAAAAACAAGGAAAATAGGTGGATTAAAAGGAGAAATGAAGACCTACACAAAAATACAGAAAAGATCACAGATACAATGAGGAAGAGATGGCTAAAATTTTATGGACGTTTAAAACGAATGGAAGAGACACGGATTACAAAGAAAATTTTTAATTACGTTAGTAAGCTGAAAAAAAAAACTGTAGGGTAGATAGAAGCAGTAAAGAAAGATGCCAACAAAATAGGTGTTACAGAAGAAATAATATGTGACAGGAATCACTTTAGGCTACTTATAGGAAACGCAAACTATGAAGAAGATGAGCCAAAACCTCGACCCAAGAGAGTGTGGAGAGATGAGTAGAGATGAGCAGTTGGCAAGAAAATGAAGAGGTACTGGGAAGAACGGACCTACCAAATGGAAAAGTGCTGGTAGATAGACACAATAAAAAATACTCAAACACACACACAAATATCAAGCTTTCGCAACCCGTGGTTGCTTCTCAGGAAAGAGGGAACGAGAGGGAAAGATGAAAGGATGTGGGTTTTAAGGGAGAGGGTAAGGAGTCATTCCAATCCCGGGAGCGGAAAGACTTACCTTAGAGGGAAAAAGGGACAGGTATACACTCACACACACACACATATCCATCCACACATATACAGACACAAGCAGACATATGTGTTTCTTTCTATATATATAAACCTCATCACTAAGTTGGAAAAGTTAGTGTTACCAAACCCACAGCACCAAATCATCTGGAAATGTGACTTTAAATTGTACCATCATAGATAGGGCTATGCAATCTGCAATGAAGACAGATTGAAACTAAGAGACTGGGCAGACTTGACCAACTGCCATTTAGTATATGATGCTAAAGATCAAGGCTCCTTCTAGTCAGGGACTAGGGGCACAACAAAATCACCTGATCTGTGCTTTGTGACAAAATCAACACAAAGTATAGTCTTAACTCGATTCCCAAAGAGCCAACACTGTGTAATCAACTCATGACTATGGCTCTAATTACCCATTGTAAGAAGAAAAGCTTTTAAGAACTGGAAATTCAGGAAAACCCCAGAGGCACCTATTTTCATAGAATGTTGGAAAGACAGTAAGAAGAATAGTTCTGATACCAAACAACTGCATACAATTTATGAAACTGATGCTTTAATATTGCTATGAGGAATGTGACCCCCTTGGTGGATTAAAGAATGCACAGCCCTTCTGAAAGAGTGTAATAGAACTGAAAGCCATGAACGTAAAGAAAAATTAATCAATCTTCTGGATGAAGAATGACAGAAAAGATGGCATGAGACTATGGAAAATATTGATTTCACATACTCGAGCCACAGAAGTTGGGGACTCCTAAGGAAGATAAGAGAAACCACTCATCAACCCAGGTAAATGGGCAAAGTAACTCCAAACCATGATAGTTCTAGCATACTTAAGTCCTCAAAAATACTTGTGACTATAGAGAAAAACAAAATAATGATGGAGAACATGAAAGAAGCAATGAATGACTGTGAGGATGAGACTATGCTGGCTTGTAAAATAACAGATAGAGAAATCAAAAATTCACTAAAACACACCAAAAATGGAAAAGCAGCTGGCATAGAAGAACTACTCCCTGAATTCTTGAAGAATATTCATGAGGATGCAGTGAAGTGGCTAGCAGAATTATTTGAAACGATCATAAATGTGGGTATGATTCCAAAACTATTAAAAAAATCTAGAATTAATGCTCTCCATTGGCCTGGAAAAACTGAAGACCACCCAAAAGCCTTCAGCTCAGTTTCACAGCTGTGCACTACTTAAAAACTATTTGTGAGAGTACTAATGGGCAAAATAGACCAATTATCAACCAGATACTACCATAATACAGGGAGGGTTCAGAAAGAACAGAAGCTACTGTGACCAAGTCCTAGCCGTCACGACCAATCTAGAGTGAGGTTTTCAAAATAATTTGTAGATTAGAGTGGTGCTGTTTGACCTCACATCTGCCTGTGACACAGTCTGGATTCAAGGTCTTATCTACAAGTTAATGAAGTCTCTCAAATGCAAGAAAATTGGGAAACCTCTAAAAAACATGCTAAGAAAACAGAAATTTGTAGTAGAACTAAATGGGAAAGTAAGCAAACACAAGGTTTTGAAAAATGGAACAATGCAAGGATCAGCACTGGCACCAGTCTCATCAATCCCCTCATATGTGATATCCCAGTTTAAAATTAAATATGTCTCCTAATGCCAATGACCCTGCAATAGCAGTGTAAGTGAAGTATTTTGAGAAATTAGAAGAATTAATTAAAACTCGTATGGAAACCCTTGAAAAATACTATAGTGAATGGCATTTAATCATCAACCCAAATGTAAGTACAGTGATGCACATAGAAAATAGGGAAGTAAACAAAGAACTAACACTAAATGTAATGGGCCACGCAAGACATGAGAGAATCACTAAATACCTGGGAATAAAACTGAACCATATATTAACATATACATACCACTTGGAAGATGTAGGCTATGAAATGAAAACAAGAAATAATATAATAGGGATGCGAGCAAGAACAACCTCAGCTCAATGGGGACATTACGCACTTCAGCACTGGCTCTTGTATGTAGTGTTGGTTTGTACTGTGCCCCAGTGTGGGCCAGGAGCTTCAGTGCAAAAAAGGTTGGCATCCAGTTCCATGAAGCTGTAATGATAATCTCAGTAACACTGTGGCCAACCATTATTCCCTGGCTTCCAGTCCTAGCACATACTGAAACTCCACACAAACATGACAAGCAGGAGCTCACTGGATAACTACATCAGTCTGAGACAATCATATTCTACTTATCCATCAATATTTTCCTACTGGTCATTAGGTGTAGTATTATTTTTTGGGGTCTTAGACTGCTCAGATTTTATATTACAGATTTTCACAAAGAGAAACCCACAATTCCTTGAGTGAAACTCATTTTCGCATCAGTGCAAGACTGGATACAGATCTATTTATTTATTTAGTCCAAGAATGATCTCGTACACCTGATATGGGACAAGGGTAAACATGATTAATTTACTATTAAACTACCAATAGTCATTGTGACCACATGGTCAAAACAATCAAAGTGCATAAAAATATAAATTAACATACTACTACATTGCTGTTACATCTGATAGCACGCACACACACACACACACACACACACACACACACACACAAGGTTCATCGAACCACCTTCACAATTCTCTATTATTCCAATCTCGTATAGTGTGCAGAAAGAACAAATATCTATATCTTTCCATATGAGCTTTGATTTCCATTATTTTATCATGGTGATCATTTCTCCCCATCGCGGTTGGAATCAACAAAATATTTTTGCATTTGGAGGAGAAATTTGGTGATTGGAATTTCGTGAGAAGATTCCTCCACAATGAAAAACGTTTTTGTTTTAATGATGTCCATCCCAAATCCTGTATCAATTCAGTAACATTCTCTCCCCTATTTCACAATAATACGCAACATGCTGCCCTTCTCGGAACTTTTTTAATGTACTCTGTCAATCCTATCTGGTAAGGATCCTGTACAGCGCAGCAGTATTCTAAAAGAGAACAGAGAAGCATAGTGTAGGCAGTCTCCTTAGGAGACCTGTTACATTTTCTAAGTGTTCTGCCAATAAAATACAGTCTTTGGTTAGCCTTCCCCACAATATTTTCCATGCATCCTTCTAATTTAATTTGTTCATAATTGTAATTCCTAGGTATTTAGATGAATTTATGGCTTTTAGATTTGACTGATTTATCATGTAACTGAAGTTCAACAGATTCCTTTCAGCACTCATTTGGATGACCTCACACTTTTCATTATTTAGGGTCAATTGCCAACTTTCGCACTTTGCTAGTCAATAAATAACAGTGTCATCAGCAAACAACCTAAGATGGCTGCTCAGATTGTCTTCCAAATCATTTATATAGATCAGGAACAGTAAAGGGCCTATAACACTACCTTGGGGAATGCCAGAAATAACTTCTGTTTTACTTGATGACTTTCCATCAATTACTACAAATTGTGACCTCTCTGACAGGAAATCGTGAATCCAGTCATGTAACTGAAATGATATTCCATAAGCACATAATTTCACTACAAGCCACTTCCAGAAATCCAGAAATACGGAATCAAACATCAGCTGAAGAACCCAAACATATGCCAACAGGCAATTTGTAATACAATTTTGGTATTTACTGTTACTTCTCTCTGTTAGAAAGACCATTTATAGCTTTCAGTGCAGTACTAATCTATATATTTCAACAAGAAAAATAGCAACTTTTTGTTCATAATTATAACAATAAATAAATAAAACAATGAAAATTCCAGATAGGAGAATCACCAATTTAGGAAAGGAGAGATTGCTACTTACCATAGAAATGACAAGGTGAGTTACAGTCAGGCAACATTAAAAGACCCTTATGCACTAGCTTTTGGCTACACCCTTCACCAGAAAAAGAAGGAGAAATACACAACATCCACTCACACAAGCAGGCACACCCTATGCACACATGACCACCAGCACTGGCAGTTCTGACCCAAGCTGCATGTGTGCATGTTGTGTGAATGAATTATGTGTGTTTCTATTTCTTTTTCCAGTGACGGCTGTGGCACAGAGCTTATGTGAAAGTGTCTTTTAATTGTGCTCATCTGTAACTTAATGTCTCATTTTATAGTAAGTAGCAATCTATCTTTTCCTACATTGACTATAAATAAATAAATAGAACAGAAAGAGAGAGAAATTAATTGGTTGATATATAGCTAAAACATACAAAACAACTGACCTTGAATTTACCTGTTACATTCTGGTTCTAAGGAAGCTCAAATCAGATAGTGACTTGGAAAGTTTACAATGAAAACTACACATATATTCTCTCCTCTCTGTACATTCCCAATAAAAAAGTTATGACTATAGAATGTTCATTTGTTTCTAGAAGCTTAACACTAATTGTCAGAATTTCAGATTTGCATCAATTTTGTATGTTTACACTGATGATAATATTTCAGGAGAGCATAGCTGAAAGTATTTACCTGTCTTCATCCCATTAGTTTTTATTAGAAGAGTAGTTTGTGCTTGTTCATAATTATTTAAGGTCTGTGATGCCTCAATTACGATGCTATATTCGGTGTTCCCTTTGTCTTCCTAAAACAGCATGAAAATGCAATACACGTTTCATTTCTACATGTCACAAATGTCTTATAATTGATTAGAGTTAATTATAACTATGCATCTTAAATTGCATGTTTAGCCAAAAGTAATTCATTATGTTCCACAAATTTCATTATGAAACAGAATGTCCAGAGATGTAAAATTATATATCACAAAGTGCAGCAGCTGTTAGATATTACTTCTGCAGTTTACACTGATGATTAATCATTAGAAAATTGTCTGATTATAGTTAAAAAAATGTAGCTTCTAATTCAACAAAGAAATCCTTTTCACTTCTCATTAATAGATCACTGACAATTTTGTTCAATGCAATTCATGATGTGTACATGAAAAATTACATCACCTCATTACCAAATTGTAGTAAGTCTTGCACCACTCAGCTCATTAATTAGGATAATTGCTATACATAACATTGATTCATATTTGCTGCTATTCAACATTGAGATCATGGTTTCGATTTATTTCAATAAAAACTTGAATTATCCTGTCCTCTTTCTCTTACAACCCTGATGTAGCTTATTGTTGTCTTCCCAACATCTGAAATTAATATCGTGCAACTTGCAAATCTTGTCATCTCATTTATTTGACATTCATTGAAATAATCCCTCACTCTCAATGAGGTATTATAAATACCATCCTCAGCATTGGGAAGATCTACTTCATCAAAGAGAGTGACAGTAGAGTGCAATAGTTGTGCTTATTTTTCCATAGTGCAAGCAGCGTTAAAATAGCTGAGTGCTATAAATGGCAGCAGTAACATTATGAATAGGATACATTACTGGACTGTGGTCAAAGTTTTGAAGGTGGGAAGGATATTTTAGAAGTGCTAAGAGTCTTCTACTTTTAGTCTGCATATCTCCAATAGATTCATTCCCCTTCAGATTGGGTGTTAAGCGACAGATTTGTAAGATAGAGAAAATAATGTACAAGTTTAAGTATAATAGAAGTCAGAGCATTAAAAAGGCCAAGAAGGCTTGTCATCTTGAGAGTAGTCATCAAACTGTATGTAATGTTTAGTACAGAACTCCCTGGATAGTGAATAAAAAGTAAGTAGGATTTTATGTAGCTGACATTCAATGCTCTGAAATGTCACACGTTATTAAAGTTCTTTGGGGAGAGACTTTATAAAGAATACCTTACTGTTTGGATTGTTTTAACTTCAGTTGCGTGTTTAAGGATGAAATCAGATGCTTGTGTGAGAAAGCTCCTCACACTAACATGGAGATTTTATCTCATTTTGAATGGTATTCCCCAGCCCTAAATGAAATGTTCAGTCAAACATGTAAGTGTAGATCTTTAGCTGTTACACAAGGAAATGTGGTGCTAAATGGGGTGATTAATACATCACCTCTGACATGGCCATGCAACACATGGCATGGTGAGCATCTGAAAGTTTCTATTAAGAGGTCAATTGCTAAGTTGATTTCCAGGGGCATTCTGTTTAGCCAAGCATTGTCCTTAAAATCCCTGTGACTACCAACATTGGCACTAGTGCTTGTTATGGGTAAATATTTCTGAAACACAGCGTTTCTACAATTTGTGGAGGAACAAATAACATCATTTCAACTGCATAAAGGATGAAAATCAAAATATATTTTGACCTTTTCAGCAAATCATAACAGACTTGTTAAATAAAAGAATGTTGGACTTATCACATCACTTCAAGGAATGCAAAACAAAAAAACTGTTTTTACGGATGTGTTGTGGTTAACAGAATATAATTTGTAAGCAATGGGGATTAAATTCATATATGCAAATGGATACATGTTAGTATCATATTACTGAAGGCATAATATAGTGAAAGGGAGAATGGCTCCATATGAAAAAAGTGTAATAATGAACAAAGCTGTATATTTAAGAGAGAACAACATTGAACAGCACTTTGAGTGATGTGCTTCAGTAATAGACTTGGATACATGTAAGAAAGTCACTCTGACAGTGTACAGATCCCCTGCAGGAAATGTTTCAAAATGTTGTTAGTCAATTACAAAGGTTACTAACACATTTTTGGAAAAATGATAAGGAAGTCGGTGTCCCAGATAGTACCAAGTGAATGCTACAAGGGTCACTAAGAGCCAGTATGGGGTGGTTTTCCACAGTATTGTTCCCAACAAGAGATCAATTAATTATTCACTCAGTAATCCAACTGTCTTTCTGGAAATAAATGTGAACCTCAATAAATAATATTTCAGACCATGAAAGTTAAATTGTACCAAAAATAATTCTCATAAATCAGGTTTAGCTGAAAATTGAAAACAATAGTTTCATGGAATTTTCTAGATAAATAATGGAAAGAAATTTATTAAGGACACACACTGGATGAGGTATTTACTTATTTTTGGTAACAGAAACTTCTGGGAGAATGTAAATAATGGAGTAATGGTAATGTCTCACAGAATAGAGGAGGCACAGAGTCATCAAGAGGTACATATACAAGGCTGAAAACTTTACTAGCTTTTGGAAAAATCCCATTTTCAGCTAAAACACACACACACACACACACACACACACACACACACACAACACTGTTTAGCTCACTCTACCAGATGAATACACAGCTGATACACTGTAGCTGTACAGCGAGAATGCACTGAGGCAGAGAGCACATGTATTTTGCTGAAGAAAAGGTTCTATAACATAATAGTGATCACATGTAAAGCTTCACCATGTGAGCAACTTGGATTCTTTATACCAGCAACAGTGCATCAGAACTTTGCAGAGCTGGTATGTTCTTCTGCATACATTTTATTCCAGCTGACCCTCACCTCTTTACCAGTAGCTGCTTTATGGTAACCAAACCTCTCTGTCATATTTTGCATTATCTTTCATTTATCTCTTTTGCTGCAAATTTCTACTTAATCTATGTTTACAATTTTTGCATTATTAATTTTTCTATTCTGTCCTTGTTGATGACCTGTTCACTAACATATCCTTTTCTTATAAGTGTTGAAATTTTTGTCTCTTATCCGCAACTTTTTTGATTTTATCTTTTATCATCTTCTTCTTACTGTATCTCTTATTATTCCAACACATTTGTGTTTGTTGCAAGATGAAAGAACCACTCATTCTGAAAGAGTATTTTTTTGGTGGTGTTTGTATAAATTACCTACCTTCAGAAGGTGAAATGTCAAACCTGCTAACAGACCGATAAAAAATACAAGACACTATAGTTTGTGTATACTTATTGGCAGTAGTAATATTTACTCTTCTGTAGCTAAGTTCTAGTCAGCAATTCTGTTAAAAATTTTATAGTTTTCTGGAGTGAACTGTGTGCAAGTGTGTACTTTCATATTCATTTTTCTATTCCAGCTTCTTTCATCATCATTCAGTCATTCACTCATCGTTTTCTGTAGACTTCATCAGGGATGTGAATCAAGTCAAAGTACACATTAAGCAAAAGATGTTAAATCATAGAAATTAATCTGTGTATTGTATTAACAATAAACTATCAATATACTGCTTTATACTATGACAGTTATGATAGCTATATTTAATCACGTACAATAGAAAGAAAGCAGCAGCTATGAAAAAGTATGCTCCCTCCTCAGTTATACTGCATAGCTACTGTTTATCTCCAGTTTTTAGTTTAACACTTACTTGATTACAACGATATTTTTCAAAGAATATAGTTGGCTGCATCTGCTAATACTCAGTCCTGTTTACCTGTCATGCACCTTTACAATGATAATTGCTATTCCTATGGAGCTAACACAGCTATACAATGGCTGCAATTAGATATTCAGATAATTTGTAGAAAGAGTGGCTATTGGAATATGTATTTAACTACCTTTTGAACTTGGGGTTCCAAACTTATATTTTTATATTAAGTGGGTGGGAGCTTGTTGAAGCCTTTACACTGTAAAATTTTGTGTTGTCAGCAAGGAGGTAAAGTCTACATGAAAGTTATATTTGTCTCTTGTTTTGTGATGGCGCAGATCACAGTTTTTCATGATACTGCCTCCTATCATCAGTAACAAAAAACATAAAAGAGAAATTATGTGGGGAGTTGTGACTAAGAATTCAAACCTACTTAACCCTTATGTAATTGCATGATATTATGATACACAAACAATGTGACAGGTGTGTTGGACATGGAACTACTAAATATACAGATGTGAGTTAGTAATTCCTACTTGCTGCCTTCTACTCACTGCAATAATAGTTATTCTTCTGTGGACTAGAAAGAGTTGTCAAGGAAAAACTTTTTCAGTTGGTTTTCAAGTTTTACTTTGTTGTCTGCCAGATACTTTCTACCACTGGGTAAGTAATCAAATAATGAGAAGGACAGTTGCTACTCACCATATAATGGAGATGCTGAGTTGCAGAAAGGCACAACAAAAAGCCTGTCACAAAGTTTGCTTTCAGCCAACAAGACCTTTGTCAAAAATAGACAATAAACACACATGCACAGACTCATGCTAACATAACTTTCTCTCTTTCTCTCTCTCTCTCTCTCTCTCTCTCTCTCTCTCTCTCTCTCTCTCTCTCTCTCTCTCTCTCTCTCTCACACACACACACACACACACACACACACACAGATGACCACAGTCTCTGGCATTTGGAGCCAGACTGGAAGCAGCAGGGCATTATGGGAGAGGCAACTGGATGGGGGTAAGGAGGAGGCTGGGGTGGGGAGGAGGATGGATAGCAGGATAGAGGTGGGGAATGGTTAAGTGCTGCTGGAAGTGTGCAAGGATGAGATGGAGAGTGGGGCAGCTAGGTGCAGTCAAGAGGTTAGATGGAGGACAGGAGTGAGAGGGGGGTTAGGGGAAAAGGAGTGCATTGAAGAGACTGGATGCATTGGTGAAATAGAGGGCTGTGCAGTGCTTGAATGGGAACAGGGAAGGGGTAGATGGGTAAGGACAATGCCTAACGAAGGCTGAGGCAAGGAGGGTTATGGGAACATAAGATATATTGTAGCAAGAGTTCCCACCTGTGCAGTTCAGAAAAGCTGGTGTTGTTGGGAATGATCCAGATGGCACAGGTGGTGAAGCAGTCATTGAAATGAAGGACATTGTGTTGGGTGGCATGTACAGCAACAGAGTGGTCCAGTCATTTCTTGGCCTCTGACAAACTGTGGCCAAGAAACAACTTTTTTAGGTAAACAATCAAAAATTTTAGCTGCAGCATTGTATGCCCATTTTTGTGCTAAAAATAACCATAATATGAAAAGTGAATTTTCCTTCTGGTATTATTGAATTGAATTGAATTGAATTTTATTTGATCCTGTAAGATTACATCGTGTACAGTAAATGTATGTGTAATATAGGACATGTCAGAGTATTAAAATTCTTTATCAATTATTTTTCTACACCTTTAGCTTACATTTTTACATCACTGATATTATGTACATTATCATTCAATTTAAACTGCGAGATACAACTATGTGAAGTATATACACTCCTGGAAATTGAAATAAGAACACCGTGAATTCATTGTCCCAGGAAGAGGTAACTTTATTGACACATTCCTGGGGTCAGATACATCACATGATCACACTGACAGAGCCACGGGCACATAGACACAGGCAACAGAGCATGCACAATGTCGGCACTAGTACAGTGTATATCCACCTTTCGCAGTAATGTAGGCTGCTATTCTCCCATGGAGACGATCGTAGAGATGCTGGATGTAGTCCTGTGGAACGGCTTGCCATGCCATTTCCACCTGGCGCCTCAGTTGGACCAGCGTTCGTGCTGGACATGCAGACCGCGTGAGACGACGCTTCATCCAGTCCCAAACATGCTCAATGGGGGACAGATCCGGAGATCTTGCTGGCCAGGGTAGTTGACTTACACCTTCTAGAGCACGTTGGGTGGCACGGGATACAGGCGGACGTGCATTGTCCTGTTGGAACAGCAAGTTCCCTTGCCGGTCTAGGAATGGTAGAACGATGGGTTCGATGACGGTTTGGATGTACCGTGCACTATTCAGTGTCCCCTCGACGATCACCAGTGGTGTACGGCCAGTGTAGGAGATCGCTCCCCACACCATGATGCCGGGTGTTGGCCCTGTGTGCCTCGGTCGTATGCAGTCCTGATTGTGGCGCTCACCTGCACGGCGCCAAACACGCATACGACCATCATTGGCACCAAGGCAGAAGCGACTCTCATCGCTGGAGACGACACATCTCCATTCGTCCCTCCATTCACGCCTGTCGCGACACCACTGGAGGCGGGCTGCACGATGTTGGGGCGTGAGCGGAAGACGGCTTAACGGTGTGCGGGACCGTAGCCCAGCTTCATGGAGACGGTTGCGAATGGTCCTCGTTGATACCCCAGGAGCAACAGTGTCCCTAATTTGCTGGGAAGTGGCGGTGCGGTCCCCTACGGCACAGCGTCGGATCCTAAGGTCTTGGCGTGCATCCGTGCGATGCTGCGGTCCGGTCCCAGGTCGACGGGCACGTGCACCTTCCGCCGACCACTGGCAACAACATCGATGCACTGTGGAGACCTCACGCCCCACGTGTTGAGCAATTTGGCGGTACGTCCACCCGGCCTCCCGCATGCCCACTATACGCCCTCGCTCAAAGTCCGTCAACTGCACATACGGTTCACGTCCACATTGTCGCGGCATGCTACCAATGTTAAAGACTGCGATGGAGCTCCGTATGCCACTGCAAACTGGCTGACACTGACGGCGGCGGTGCACAAATGCTGCGCAGCTAGCGCCATTCGACGGCCAACACCGCGGTTCCTGGTGTGTCCGCTGTGCCGTGCGTGTGATCATTGCTTGTACAGCCCTCTCGCAGTGTCCGGAGCAAGTATGGTGGGTCTGACACACCGGTGTCAATGTGTTCTTTTTTCCATTTCCAGGAGTGTATTTTTATTCCCTTTTAAAAGGATATTAATCATTTCAGTGATAGTTTAATCATCTTTTATTTCCAAATAATTGATTTTTGAATTTAACATCTTACACATTACATGGTGTAAACTGTTCATTTATTATCACTGCTACAGGATGTGCAGATCACCTTGCAGTGCTTTTTGCATGCATGTGTGGAACAACTCATACATACTGTGGAATGCTTGATGTCATTTGTTTTTAAACATATGTAACACTTTCTTCTTTTGTTAGGCAGTGGTAGCAGGTCCTATTCCTCACACGTACATGTCCTGGCACCAAATCCTCTTCATGCTAGATAAAATTTTATTTTTGATTATAGTTTTTTATGCCTATAAGAAGTATTCATGCTTTGCACAACATGGTCAGTTAGGAAGCACTTAGTCACAGTCTTCCCAAATTCAAGTCACACCCCATTCTTCTGCCAATGATGTCACCATTGCACACTTGATGACATATTATAACTTCCAGCATTTTCTGAGAGCCTGTATATCCATATTGACCTTTCCATCGGTATGCATTGTGGAAATGAATGAACACTTTTGAATAAGCAGTCTTGACTTCAGTAAAAAGAGAAAGAGAGAAAGAGAGAGACAGAGAGGGGGAGAGAGAGAGAGAGAGAGAGAGAGAGAGAGAGAGAGAGAGAGAGAGAGAGAGAGAGAGAGAGGGGGGGGGGGGGAGAGAAGGAGGGGGGGAGGAAATAAGCAAGTGAAAAGGACCTTGTGGTACATCAAACAATTGAAATTTGTGTTACTGTGTGAAAAAAGACCCAAATAGATAATAGATTCAAATTGGATTTTCAAAATCCAAGCATCAAAAATTGAATATGGTCCCTGATATAAAGCTCGACTTGTCATTCAAGGCTGCAATGAAACTTTCTTGCCAGGAGTGAGGTATGGTTCACTACGCACTTTGCTTATGATTTCAGCCAAAAAAGAATTTGAAATGTTGCAATTTGATGTAAAAACCATGTCTTTATATGGAAAATTAAATGGAGAAATTTATATGTGAATCTCACAAGACACAATGCTAGATTAGAACAAATGTTAATGCAAGCTCAAAAAATCATTGTACAGTTTGAAGCAGGCGCCCCATTGTTGGAATCAAACATTTTGTAAATTATTGAAAATGTTTCATTTCAATGGAATACAGATAAATGTATTTTTGTTGGGAAAGTTAGTAATGATCTGGTCTTATTGGCTTTGTTTCTATACAATGGGCTTTTGACTGGAAAAATCAAGGAATACCTCAAGGTCATTGAAGAAGAAATAGTAGTGGTGGTGGTGGTGGTGGTGGTAGTAGTAGTAGTAGTAGTAGTAGTAGCTTTATTCATCTGTAGATCTCTTTTTACAAGGATATAGGACATGTCAAAGTATTTACAAATTTAGACCAATTTAAAAGAAACTAATTCGTATACACATAAATTTACAGACTTCTAGTTAGAGACAAATACTTTTTTTACAAATATCTTATTAAATAATGTAATGCCACATTGTTCACTCATATCTCACTATCAGACACTGCACACACTATACACACATTGTTTCATTCACTCACCACACACACACACACACACACACACACACACACACACACACACACACACATTGGTGATCTCGGGGCAATTTTCTGCACCGTAACTTTCCATTTGCTATCCTGAAAAACTGAGTCAGATCCTCCATAATGAATGAGATGTTGAGCTCAGGAAGAGGAAGAGCTGTTAGTATTGTGCTATGCATAGCTTGGGGGTAAGTATTTCTAGAAAGGAAAAAAAAGAAGGAAACAACAAAGTGAAGGTGTTATGTGGAATGTTGGATATTTTAGAATGATTATTATTATTATTTATTTGTATAATATTTTTGTATCAAACCCCTACTCTGTTTTAGCTAAGTAATCCTTCAGTGTATAAAATGTATTGTATAACAGGTACTTTTTAGCTACCTTTTTAAATAAGTGTATTTTTGCAATTTCTTTAACCTCTTTTGGTAATTTACTGTACAGTTTGATTCCTTGGTAGAATTTTTTTTTTTTTTTTCCTTGGTAAATGTAAGTTGAATCTATCTCTTGTTGCATGGTCATGGGCAGAGCTGTCTGTGCAGTAATTACCAATGTTATTTTTGATGTGTGCAACTGACTGGTAAATGTATTCACATGGATCAGTTAAAATCCCCAGTGTTCTGAACAGGTCTTTACAATTTCAAATTTAGACTCCACAGCTCAAGGTACCATAACATTTTGCTATGTGGTGACTTTGACAGATTTTTTTTTAACTCCCCACATGGATTTTTATTTATTCCTAGAGTAGAATATAAACTGTCAGTTGTACAGTTTCTTTGCCTCACAGTCAACCTTGTTGTTTTTAATTCGTACTCTGCAATATTATTATGTAGCATTTCCAATCAGGTTTACATCTACACAGCACTGCAAAAAGCTAGTAAGATGGAATACAAATTTCTTGAAGGAAAAAAAGAATCTTGTGTACCTTACACCAGAATAAAGGACAATAAATTTCATTACTATTTCAAAATGTGTAAGGATAACTCTCATTTGTGCAGTTCTAAAAAGTTGGTGCTGGAGGGAAGAATCCAGGTGGGCTGAGCTGTGAAGCAGCCATTAAAAATGAGCATGTCATGTTCAGCTGCATGCTGTGCGATCTCTCCATGGGACAGACATCATAGGCACACCTCTGCACCTTCTGCTGGATGCTATCTTTACTACTTACATAAAATCTCTTAAAATGAATCTCTTGCTCTCCAGTACCTGGAGGAACATTCCAGACACCATCTGCATGTTATCCAACTTTCTGACATCCTACCATCACCTGGCCATGTGAGGGCTACACTGTCCATCCCATATTGTATTTACAGTGTTCCTCCTTATCAACCCCTTATAGCCCTGCCTACCTGACCTTTTTAATTTGCGATATCCCCCACAAGTTCCTACCAACACCTAACTAAACCCAGAGTTGAAACATTCCTGAAACATTGTTGTTAACCTTTTCAACAAAATCCTCAGCCACGCAGAAGTTTCAGTTTCATCCAAAGGCCTCATTTGTAGCCCTACACCAAATTTAACCATTTTGGACTTGTCGTAAACATACTCTCCTTCTCCCAATCTGTACAATGGAAACACTTCTTTGTCACCATTTCCTCCAACAAAAGCCAACCTTATCCCAACATTGGACCCTGCCTATCCCATTTCATATCACCATCCAAATGTGATCCTCCCCCTCCAGCCTACCTAACCTCATATCACCTTCCAGATATTCCTTACGTCCAACTTGACCTCACCATCCTTCCTTAGCTTTCTTCCTTAAAAAACCAACTTCTCAACAGGAGAAAGGACAGCCATAGACTGCATCAAAACAAATTCTGACCTTATCATCCTACCTATAGGCAAAGGTTCCACCACATTTAGTACAAATCACAGTGACCACCTGGCAGGAGGCTTCTGCCAATTGTCTCACTCCTCTGTCTACGAACTTTGTCAGAGTGATCCCATCCCAGAAGTCCAAAGTAACTTCCGTTTTCTGCTTAGAGCCTTTGGCCCTTACCAGAACCTCTCCCCTAAATCCATTCCCTCCTTATCACTGTTACACCCTGCACACCCAAATTTTACATGCTCCCCAAAATCCACAAACCCAAAAACACTGGGTGCCCCATTGTAGCTGGTTATTGTGTCCCCACTGAATGAATTTCAGCCCTCATTAAACAACATCTGCAACAAATTGCCTGAAGGTACCCTCCCACATCAAAGATATCAGCCACTTCCTTCAACAAGTCTCCACCAACCCCACCCACCCCTTTACTTCCTAGATTCCTACTCATCACTGTTGATGCCACTTCCTTATACACAAATACCCCTCATGTCCATGGTCTTGCTGTTATTGAACATTACATCTCCCAATGTTCTTTAGGCTACAAACACACTAACCCATTCCTCAAACATCTTACTAATTTTATCCTAACACAACTACTTCTTCTTTGAAAGTAATGTACATGAAAACTGCATAATGTATTCTTGGGCACTCAAAAGGATCCTCCTATGCCAACTTGTTTATAGGCAACTTGTGTAGCCCCCAAAAATCCTGAACTCCTGATCTGATTCAGATTCATTGATGATATCTTTATGGTCTGGACTTATAGCCACAGCATCCTATCCTCATTCTTTCACAACCTCAACACCTTCTCTCCCATCGACTTCATGTGGTACTTCTCAATTCAGCATGCTACCTTCCTCCATGTTGACTACTTCCTCTCTGATAGCTTCATCCACAGCTCTGTCTGCATTAAACCCACCAACCACCAAAAGTATCTGCATTTCAACAGTTGCTAACCCATCCACACCAAAGAATCCCTCTTATACAGCCTGTCCACCTGGGGATGGCTTATCTGCAGTGACAAGAACTCCCCTGCCAATGTGCTGGTCTCTCCAAGGCCTACACAGACAGGCACTACCCCAAACCTAGTCCACAAACAGATTTCCTGTGCAATTTCCCCACACACTCCCAATCCTCCCATTTCCCAAGGAGTGCTTCCTTCATCAACCAGTACCACACCAGATGGGAACAATTGAACCATGTCCTTTGTCAGGGTTTGACTACCTATCATGCCCAGAAATGAGGAAAATATTACCCAAGACTCTTCCCATTACTCCTAAAGCAGTATGTCATTCCCCCACTTAACCTTCACAACATCCTATTCCATCACTATGTCACTCTCAATCCCACCCCTTTTCAAGGGGAACATATCCCTATGTAAGACATAGGTTAATGAACTGCCCTCTCAGACTTTCCTATTCCAATCCTCACACAGTCTTATCATATTCCTCCAGGGGTTGGCCACTTCTGAAAGCAGCCATGTCATATATCTCCTCTACTGCAATCATTGCACAGCTTTTTATAGTGGTATGACTACCAACCAGCTGATCACCAGTCTTTGTGGCCAAGAGCATGGTAGACCTGCTACTGGCATAATATACAGCTGAACATAACATACTTGAACAATCTTGACCATCTGGATCCTCCTTTCCACCACCGGCTTTCCTGAACTGCATAGGTGGGAGTTATTCTTAAAAAACATTCCCAGCCTCAACCTACAATAACCTCTTGTCCCCACATCCTCCACCCAAAAGTTTCTGCCCTTCTGTCCTATCACCTCCTCCCTATTCATGTCACCTCATTCTCATTGAGAGCCACTCTTCTCCAACAGATCCTTCTGTCTTTCCCCTTCCATATATCTCTCCTTTCCCAATCCCCTTCACCTCCCTGCCTCACAGTGTCCCAGCACTACACATGACAGTCCTGTAATGCCTCCATCTAGTCCCTGCATGCTCCTCCAAACAGTGCTCTTCTCCCCTCACATTTATACCCTGCTATCCCTGTCTTTTCCCTGTCCTACTCAATATTTCTGCTTTCATTTAATGTGACAATGACAATGCACTCCAGGCTGCTGCAGGAATCCCCTATTGCTCACTGGCAAGAAGCTGGAAGGGGAACTTGCTGATTTCATTAACATATGCTACCCTCGAATTACATTTTATTCAGTGACCAATATTTTGGACCGACTGACAGTTTTGTAGTGGGTAATCTCTTGTCACCCATACTGGCCAATCTTTTTACGCAAGATTTTGAGGACAGAGACTCCAGGCAGGGGAGTTAAAATCTACATGCTTTCAGGGATATGTGGATGACATCTTTGTCACCTGGCCCCATGGCACTGCATCACTGGATTCATTTTTGAAACACCTAAATTTTCTTCATTTGAATGTCAAGTTAACAGTGAAGATAAAGGAGAATAGCAAACTACAGTTCCTGGACATGTTGGTGTGGAGAAAAGAGAATGGCACCTTGTGTCACATTGTGTAACATAAACTTACACATATGGACTTATACTTCTAGCCCATCAGCTGTCACCATCTTGCACAACATAGTGACATGCTAAGGACATTGGCACACAGAGCTCTAGCAATATTAGATTCAGACAGCTTATTTGATGAGCTACACCACCGCTGTACCATATTTTTAGAGAAGTGATATTCTGATAGGAGATTCACTGTACCTTATTGTTGGCATGGGTCAGAAAATGTGAGAGCTGGAACAAAGAGGAATGGTTATTTTGCCAAACATCCACGGTGTTTCTTTGAAAATAGGAAAATAGAAGGATTTAGTTCAAGAAATATAAATTTAAATGCAACTTCTGTCCACCAACAAAACTCAGAGCTATCTTAAGCTCAGTGAAAGATGATGTGGTTTAAGAAGGGCTGGTGTCTATAAGATTTACTGTCGCTGCAGGACATCACATATTGCACAATCTTGTCACACTGTGGAGGACAGATGCATTGAATATTGATGAAACACACATCCAGACCAGCCAGAGGAATCTGGGGTGACTAAGCATTGTCTCAAATATTGACAACACACACATATCTGGACCAGCCAAATGAATCTGTGGTGGCTGAGCAGTATCAGTACAGGATACAGTGTGGAATACAAAAAAACCAAAATTCCCTTGTCAATGTCCTCAAAATACTGGGACGGCATTATTAAAGAAGCTGTGGAAATTCACAACTTGCTTAATCATGTCAATTAAATACTGAATAACATAGAATGTCACATTTGGCCACTTCACTAAAATATGGAGAGATATACTTACTTACAGTGGCTCAAAATATGTAATATGAAGACACACTGAAAGCAAGAACCATTTGAAATAGAGCTCAAGAATCAGGCTTACAAGAGAGGAATTTTCCTTTGCTCCTCACCATGTAAATATTAGCAAAAGAATAAAATATTTCAGAACATGGTGACCCAATATGAAATGGACTCTGCAAAATGTGTAGCTATGTACTGAACTGAGTTTTTTGTTTAATTTGTCTGTATGATGACTCAGTTTTATCTTTTGCTAAAGTTAGACCCAAAGGAATTTTATACTGAAGTTGCAATTCAGTTTACTAACATTAATGTTAGATGTTATTTTCCTGTAGATGCTATTTTCCTTGACTTCTGGAAGGCATTTGATACAGTTCTGCACTGTTGCCTGATAAACAAAGTAAGAGCCTACGGAATATCAGACCAGCTGGTGGCTGGATTGAAGAGTTTTTAGCAAACAGAACGCAGCATGTTGTTATCAATGGAGAGACGTCTACAGACGTTAAAGTAACCTCTGGCGTGCCACAGGGGAGTGTTATGGGACCATTGCTCTTTACAATATATATAAACGACCTAGTAGACAGTGTCGGAAGTTCCATGCGGCTTTTCGCGGATGATGCTGTAGTATACAGAGAAGTTGCAGCATTAGAAAATTGCAGAGAAATGCAGGAAGAATTGCAGCGGATAGGCACTTGGTGCAGGGAGTGGCAACTGACCCTTAACATAGACAAATGTAATGTATTGCGAATACATAGAAAGAAAGATCCTTTATTGTATGATTATATGATAGCGGAACAAACACTGGTAGCAGTTACTTCTACAAAATATCTGGGAGTAAGCATACAGAATGATTTGAAGTGGAATGATCATATAAAATTAATTGTTGGTAAGGCGGGTACCAGGTTGAGATTCATTGGGAGAGTCCTTAGAAAATGTAGTCCATCAACAAAGGAGGTGGCTTACAAAACACTCGTTCGACCTATACTTGAGTATTGCTCATCAGTGCGGGATCCGTACCAGGTTGGGTTGATGGAGGAGATAGAGAAGATACAATGAAGAGCTGCACGTTTCGTCACAGGGTTATTTGTTAAGCATGATAGCATTACGGAGATGTTTAGCAAACTCAAGTGGCAGGCTCTGCAAGAGAGGTGCTCTGCATTGCAGTGTAGCTTGCTCACCAGGTTTCAAGAGGGTGCATTTCTGGATGAGGTATCGAATATATTGCTTCCCCCTACTTATACCTCCCGAGGAGATCACGAATGAAAAATTAGAGAGATTCGAGCGCGCACGGAGGCTTTCCGACAGTCGTTCTTCCCGCAAACCATACACGACTGGAACAGAAAATGGAGGTAATGACAGTGGCACATAAAGTACCCTCTGCCACACACCGTTGGGTGGCTTGTGGAGTATAAATGTAGATGTAGATGTAGAATGTCCACTTCTGGTGTTAATAGGTCAGTTGTAGTTGTTCCAAACTCTACAGTAACAGTCCTTGTGAGTTACAGTGTTACAGTGTTACAGTATACTTAGTGATGAAACTGAGGCACTTAGATCTAAACCAAAAGTCACAGGAATGAAACTCCCTTACAGTGGATTAGTGTGTGAGAAATCAATTGGAAGATTAAAAATTTGTAAGCCTAATCATTCCCCAGCCTATTCTTTCAATGTTTACACTATTAACAGGTTTGAAATACTGAAAAATGAGGAATAAAAATACAGAAGAAACAAAAATGATTGTGAAAATACAAGCAGAAAACAGGAACAAGGATCATACAAGAGCTACAATCGATTACAATATGAAATTTTTACTTTCACCTGAGAGCCACATTAAACATTCACTGCCCTGCTGAGCTGGAATTGCTTCAAGATTCCACAATATCTGGATTTGTTAATTCAAGTGGTTGCCTGGATAAAGTGACAGAAAATATAAGTCAAAAAGTATGCAATGTAACTAAACAGAACTGTATTGCTATTAAAGACAAATAAGACAACTTTGACACAGAAGCTCTGAACTTCAAAAAACTGTTATGTAACTGATGCCAAAAATAACCCATACCAAAGAATATTCTTTGTACAGTATCATAGTGTTTTTTCTAATTTCAGTTCAAATTGTAAACTATGTGTGGTATACAAGATGCTCTAAAATTCCCCTTACAAACTTCTAAAACTTGTGGAGAGGAAATTTACCATTTCTGTGCTATGACCATTTGAAAACATGTTGGTAATGTGATGTCTTTTACAAGTAATTTATGAGGCAAGACACAGTACATCACTTATTTAATCATTTTTGATAATACTACCATTTACTGTTATAATTAAACTGTTTTTGTTCTTTTCAAAGGAGGGTTAGCATTTCAACCAACTACAAGTAAGGTTCTATGGGCTCCATGTGGTGACCACCAAGTCCAGTGCACACATTGCACCTACAAACGATTTTGTGGTATATGCTCTATCACAGCTGGTGTCTCTTCAGTCTGTCCTGCAGTGACCATAACTCATACCGCAGATCTTCGTCTATCTCAGTAGGAGCCTCATAAACCAACTCTTAATTTAACCCCAGAGGAAAATGTCTGATGGAGCCAAATCCAGTGATTAAGGCGGCCTATCCATCTGAGTCTGAATTGTTGGTTAAAATGTTTCTGAACATGGTGTGGAAAGTGAGCGGATGCAACATCTTGCTGAAGCCATATGTGTTGATGGACGTTCAGTGACACAGCATCAAACAACATGCTCAATAATTGATGTAGGAAGGTCAAGTAGATGGTAATTGTGAGCTTGGGAGGAAGGGTGTACAGTCCAGTCAAATGATCATCCAGAGTACCTGCCTACATATTGATACCAAATCTGTGTTGTAAACCCTGGGAATATGTGGCCTGTGGGTTTTTGTTTTCCCAGACTTGGCTGTTTCAAGTATTTAGAACACAATCCCTAGTAAATTTACATTCATCTGTGAAGAGAATGTGCTGTGGAACTAATAGGGGTTCATTGATGTAGTGGCACAGGAACTGCATAGTGATCTCAATGTGTGCTAGCCATAGCATTAGTGACTGTATCCTTTGGAGGTGGCATGTATCTAGTTGTTAGTTATGTAGAGCATACCAGATGGTACTGTGAATATCATCTGTTTGTGATCATTTGTTCTTTTCAACATGACATGGTACGGCGTCTTCCATTTGGGTGTGGAGTGCCTCCTTGGAGAACCACAGTCACACCTCTCTTGAAGCCATTGCATAACTGTGGTGAAAAGGGTGTGCGATGGAGTCGCATGATGTGGGTAACAATCCTGATAATGGCAACAAGTAGTACATCAGCTTTGCCATACAGGAGGTTCATGTTGGTGTATTCTGCAAACATATATTCAGATATGTTGCTCTGACACTCACATATATGTAAATGGTGCTCAGACCAGACTAGAGATGTGGGATCAATGTCAAATGACACCAGCCAATCTGACATAACAACCCACACCATGACTACCCTGTTGCTTACCTATCTAGGAAACATGCTTAAAAATGGCTGAAGCACAGGACCAGTGCATAATTGGACATGGATTTTCAATTCAAAATATTGTCTATTCAGTCCCCTCTGCAAGTTCTGTTAATTTGTAACGGGAATTTTCGAGCACACTGCATATGTTAGTATTTCCAATTATTACAGTGTCACTTGAAAATGTGACAGTTTTGGATATTAAAGCCTGCATACACAGAG
Organism: Schistocerca piceifrons; assembly: GCF_021461385.2. Classification (NCBI taxonomy): domain Eukaryota; kingdom Metazoa; phylum Arthropoda; class Insecta; order Orthoptera; family Acrididae; genus Schistocerca; species Schistocerca piceifrons. Next base: position 292,384,037 of record NC_060141.1, read on the forward strand.
ATGACTATACAAGACACAGTTACATTTGAATACTTAAGCAAAATGAAATCTCAAAAAAAGACATAACATACTGAAGGAAACAAACCTTTTCCGCATGCTGTGCATGAAATATTTTAATTCTGAAATGAACAATGGAAACTCAAGGATGGAATGTATCAATATTATAAACAGGATAGATGCTACTTGCCATATAGTGGAAATGCTAAGTTGCAGATAGGCACAACAAGAAGACTGTCACAAAATAAGTTTTGGCCAACAAGTCCTTTGTAAAAAAATAGGCAAAAGGCACACACACTCACTCAAATTCAACTCACACACACATGAACACAGTCATTGGCAGCTGAAGCCAGACTATGTGCAGCACAGTAGTGCATGATGGGAGAAGCAACTGGGTGGTGGTACAGAGGGGGCTGTGGCAGGGAGGGGGAGGCATAGTATGTGGGGGTGGGGGATGGTAAAGTGCTGCTGGGGAGTGTGCAGGGATGAGGTGGAGAGAGGGTAGTGCAGCTAGGACGTTAGACAGAGGGTGGAGGGGAGAGAGAGGGGGGGAGGAGGGGGAAGGTAACAGAAAGGGAGGAAGTAAAAGTACTGAGTGCGCTAGTGGAATAGAGGGGTGTGTAGTGCTGAAATGCCAACAGGAAAGTGGTTAGATGGGTGAGAGCAATGACTAACGAAGGTTAAAAAATGTTTGACAAAGGCAAACAGATGTAATTACAATGTTACTGATGAGTTTGGGAAAATAACCCACAGAAACCCTTGAAGTATTCATGTACCTAATTTCCAAACATGTTAGGAACACCAGCACTCTCTGGGTATTAAACACTTCTATGTGTTGTAGCTATTTTTGCAGATTTCATCATCAAGAAGGCTTATTTGAGTCAAAACTCTTATTGTAACATAAAGTTCAGACCAAATCCAATTTTTCAGGGCTACTTTATTAATTTGAGATGTAAAAATGTTATCGTGAATTATCAAAATTACATATCTAACAATGTGAAACTTTAATAGCTATTTTAAGAAAGCTATATAAGCATTGGGACTGAAGCCATTTTGGAAGTCAGTCAGTTCCAAGGTTTCAAGCATGCAACCTTTGTGAGTCACAACAATTGTAATGTAATGGTGCAATTATGTGTCGTTGTGAATAAGAAGATGGGCAGTGACATAGGACAGTTAACAATGATTGCTGATTAACTTTAATATGAAAGTGTCACACATATTGTTCATCTGCATTGCTGGTTGATTGGTTTATACTGCACAGTGACTATTGTTGAATAATTATGGATACAGTATGGGAATATCTGTTAAATCAAAGTTAATTACATAATTAAGGCATGGACTGGCTATAGCTAATACAGTGAGGAAGCTCTAATGTTTGTAAAAGTAAACCCTGTGAAATCAAATGTGTGTGTGTTGACCAGATTATTGGATGTAGATAGTACAGTGCCCACCAAAATTTACAGCCAATTTTTCATCATGATCGCTGCCACTGATATATGACAAGGTATGTCACAACAGAAGGTAGTGCTGCTGAGGTACAAAATGTAGATAAGACCCTCTGAGCACAGTAAACAAATAACAAGTCTGTGTTACTGCAGATAGCTATAGGTTGTGTTAAATACAATACATTATAGCATTGAAAACAACATTTCTTCTATTTTTTAACAAAAGAGGAACAGTTATACTTAGAATCAACAGTTGATAGAGTATTTACTACTGCTTTGCTGATGAGACTGACATGCCTTTTTGAAATGTCTTTCTCTAAAAGCATGACCAAAATTAAGTTAAAAGTTTTAATTATATTTTTAGCTTCTGATTATACAAGTGATACCATAACTGGTTCTTATCAAACTGCAGCCAGATGATGCAAATGTGTTAAATAATAATTCTTCAAAGTATTCATTCATTCTTCCATTCTACCATCATGTTGTGTCAACTCCATCTAGAACGACAGCCTTCAAGATGTGGAGTGAGCTAAGTTACTCATTAACAGATAGAAGCAACCATTGGTGGCTAATTCTCTAACGTATACTAACATTAAATTATGATTACTTCTAATTTATCCTGACTGGTGATTATGATATTTTCTTGTAGATTACTTTTTTCATGTTTGCTGGGAGAAAACAATTACTTAAAAAAACCACAGTTCTTACCTCAGTGTCAAGCTGCTGTTATTACATAGTACTTCGAATAAAGCCTGTTAACTTTACACACACTGCCATTAGATGCAATATACTGGCAAAACCAGTATCTATTTAATACAGAATTAGAGATATGCGAGACTTACATTCATGGATCCAAGTATTCAGATATACTGTAGAAAGAATGGCTAGTGAAGTATTCTTTTACTTTGTATTTAAATTCTGGGAAATTTTCAATTTCTTATTTCATGCCCACTGATAACCTGTTATAGAATTTGGCATCAGAACGTAAAAACACCATAATGAACCCTGGAGAGGGATGCATAGTCCATATGGAAATTATTTGTACTTCTAGTATTGTGATTGTGAAATGCTAAGTTCAGCTTTAATTGTCTGTTGTTATTAACTAAAAATAACATTGGGCATGTGGGTATTGCCATGAAAGTATGGTAATCCCTATGTCCTTCAAGAGGTTTCTGCAAGATGTTAAATTTCAAATTTAAACAATGTCCTTACTGCGTACTTCTGTAGAATAAACACTTTTTTTCACCTTAGCTATACTGCCCAAGAAGACTATGCCATAGGACAGAAGTGAGTGAAAGTGTGCAAAGCATAGCAGCAATCTTGCCTATAAACCATCAAAACAGAGAGATTTCTGGGCGCAAAGCAGATAGAACACAGCATTTTGGTTAACTTATGCACACACTGGTGCAACCTCAGTTTATTATCCATCTGGATACCCAGAATCTTTATATATGGAACCTCATCCTGTGTATTCTCACTGATCTCTACTACTGTTATCTCTGAGTCATTTTTATTTTTTGGGATTGCACAACATTAGCCTTTTGAAGATTAAGGTTTCAGGTGTTGGCTGTTTTTAGACCCTACCTCTTCTTTTTCATATAAATCATTTCTCAACTCATGTATTGTGTAAGGTTGTACCCTACATCAATGACATTATACTAATAACAGTGGGTGAAAATTTACAAAGTGCTCAACATTACAACAGAAATGACCTAATTATTAGTGTATGGACCATCAGCTGGCTGTTAACAACACAAAAACTGAAGAACTTTACTTGTCTGAGAATAAGAATGTGAATTTTCTTGGAATAAACAGTTGATAAAAGATTGTTATAGTATGAAAAAATTAAATACTTCAGCATCAAACGAGAAAGAGTACACTTTTCATTACATTAGGTCAATGTGTGATTAAGAATCTGCTACTGTCCTCTTATTAGGCATTTTTCTACTTGCACTTACAGTAAGTATGGAATACTTTTGTGGGGAAATGCATCAGAACAGGGTTACATTATCCAGTGGCAGAAGAGAATTGTTACATGTATTCTAGGTTTGCCTCCCAGGAATACTCACACAAATCAGTCAAATCACTTAATGTAATGAAAGTCCTCAGGTTCTACATATGTAGTTCTTTAACTTATGCCAGTGAAAACTTTCACAAACTTAGACTAAGAGTAATGTTCATTTGCACAACACAAGAAGTGTCATCATAGCAGATTTATCATACTCATAACATTTTCATTCACACAGCAGCCATAAATAAGTGACCCTGAGGTTCTTCATCTAATGATCAAACACTAGGCACCTGCTTTCCATAAATAAGTTTAAAAATGTTTTAGTAACTTGGCTAAAAGCGTACAATTTTATTCAGTTAGTGAATTCAAGGAGAGTGATATTCGATAATTGTACTTTGCATAGCTGTATTTATCAGTAAAATTGTATCTAATAATTGTAAAATTAGAATTATGGATTTATATGCAAGTAACTAGGTAGACTAATATCTTATGTTACTTTGATTAGCCATAAGTACTTGTAGATGCATATATTTGTATTGCTAAATCTACATTGTGTATATACAGTTCAGGCAGAATACTCACTAATTGTGTATATACAATTGAATGTTGGCACGCAATTCCCCATCCACTTTCAAGATAAAAATTGTTTAATAAAATCAGATCAAGTGCATTTAGAAACACATGTATGAAAAGAGGAGATGGCAACACTGTCACCTCACACAGCACATTGGAATGTACAGAGGAATGTGTATTACCCCAGACTACTGTACCAGCCTTCCTAGCTCAATGAGTAGACTGCTGGGACATCAAACCCACAACCAACATGGAGCTATGGTCTGAATCCTTGGCAGGTTCCTTTTTTATTTTTTAGATGTCAATTCCACAGTTCTCACCATTTGTAAGCAGAGAATGACAGTGGGATCCATTAAACTGCATGCATGTGTCTACTAACATCATAAGTGATCCTGTCAGGTTCATGTAAGGTAGCTTACCAAAGGAATACACAAATATTGAATACGTTAACATGCTTTTGGTGCAGGTTGCATCCCATAACCAAGCTGTTCCTGCTGCTTGTATGCAAGCTGCATGATACCATCAAAGGCACCACCGCAATAAGAATGTTTTTCATCAGCTGGAGTGACGCCTTCTGGAAACCAGTAACCTTCATCCACAAGTAATGGACAGAGGTCACCCATGGATTAGACATACTCTACAAACAGAGGACACAATTTTTGAAACAGTTCACCAATCCACCAATCACCTCGGCAAAGCAAATGTAATATCGCAAGGTAGTTCCAGACGTTTCAAGAGACTGATTATTGAAATGTTGCAAGGTGAATAACTACATCCATATCATTACAGATTAACTTAACACCAGCAGACAGAGGACCACATTTGATGTGCACAATTTGGGAATGACTTTTTCACCAAGTGGAAGATAATGACCATGTTATAAATAACATGATTTGGATTGACACATCTAGCCTCACTTGTGAAGGTATTTTCAACATATATAACAGCCATTATTGGTCAGGACACAAGCCACATGTCACCTCAAACATGGCTTTAAGGGCATCAGTCTATAGGCTGGAATCATGGGAAGAGTGCTCTTTCTCTCTTACCTATTGCTGCACAGATCAAGTGCACTTCTGCATCATGTTTCCTTGCAATACTTTGGCTGATGCATTAGGAAACTTTACATTTGGTGTTCAGTGACAACTGTGATTTCAACATGATGATGCACCTCCACAATTCAGAATGAATGGCCTTAACTATTTTAATTATGTGTTTCCAAGGAAATGTACTACCATAGAAGTCCAATGTTGTGAGCACCTAGATCTTGATGCAGTAGATTTTTATTTGGGGACACTTAAGGGACCATATTTACAGTATTTCACACATGGATGTACATAACCTAGTAGTTTGCTTGCATACAACTTTGGCAATAGTAGATACAGGAGTGCAGCAAAGTATGACCAAGTGAGTGGCAAAGGGTTTGCAAATGCAATGTGGTCACTTTGTACATCTTCTCTAAAGTGAACATTGCTCACACATGTATGTACTTGTTTTGTGAAAATAAGCCTGGACATGAGACATACAGAATGGTATTACTGTGTGTAGCACAATGTGCAATCTAGTGTGGCCTGCCTATTGTGTTTCTTACACCCCACTGGATACAGATGATGTTACTGTATCCACTATTATTTTCTACTGGCTTTATTTATGTTGTGGATGAAACAAAGTGGTTGTTTATGTCTGTAAGATATTAATTACATGTCTTAATATTTAATTAAAGGTAACAATAATAGAAAGAAATATACAAGATACTGCATTGTGGAGGCATTGATTGTATGCTACTGGGTACTTTAATAAAAAATTAAAAATAAAAAAAAAATTAAAAAAATGTTTGGTGCAAACATGACTCCAACATCAGAGAGTCTGTGTATCTAATATCCACAGCATTTCCTCATCTCATTGAGCTAGTGGGCCAGCTCCTACACAGTGCAGAGTTCATGCTACCTGTTTGTACCCACACTGTATGCCATTACAACATTGCCAGAGCCCTGTTTCTTAAATCAAATTTCTATTAAACCTATTGGTGAGACTAAGTTTTGCTAGATACACTTTTGTCTTGAATTGTGATGAGTGTGTGTGTATGTGTGTGTGTGTATGTGTGTGTGTGTTTGTGTGTGTGTGTGTGTGTACACCACTGGCCCCAACAGGGGAAGTGAACTTCTCTTCTTTCCCTTCTTTTTCATAAAGTTTGCACTATATTTCACATCACAGCAATCAGTCTTTAAATGTGAAGAGTTACCTTGATCACATTCCAGATATTCAGATTTCATCTTGGAAGAAGTGCAACATTATCCAAGTTCTTGCTAACAAGTGATGTTTGCTGATGGTTATTGTAGGCGCAGACATTATTTATCTTCAGTACCAAGTTACGAGCTCAGGGTCCCTGTATACCAGATACTGAAATGACATCAGCTGTGTGTCTGTAGTTGTGCTTTCCCTCAATCCATTGTTACTGCATAGTGGGTGAAGAAACCAGCACCTAAAATATATTCATTGATGTTGGCAACCATAAATTTCCAGATGAAGGGTACAGCAAAACCTTTTTTCATAGTCATTACCTTGTGGCCATAGATGGTAACCACCAAAGGATGTACCACTTACAGTCATGAAATGTATGGGAGTGTGCTGACATCTGGGCCATTGTCAACCAGGAAGATCATGCCCATATGCCTGTCTGCCACATACAACTTTTGTGATTCAGTGGGATGTGTCAGTGGCAGTAGTGTTTGAGGAGTTTGTGTAGATGACATACTGCTGGTGTGGAGGTGTCAGCTTTTACTGTGAAATTTGTTTATCACTTTGTCATGACATTCCATCTGTTGATTATCTTGCTTTCACAGCTGGAAAAGCTTTTTGTTCCACTTTCTGATGAAACTAACCTGCTTTTCATAGTCTCTCTTCAGTAACGTCAATCTCAATCACCTCAAAGGTGAAAATGTAATTGACTGTCGGATAATGTTTGTTTATTGATGAACAGAAGACCATATTTTTGATGGAAGTGATAAACACATTTTATTCCTGAAGAAGTTCACTTATTCGGTAAAGTTATCAAATTTTACCCTAAGAAAAGTTTACCTAAAAATGACATAGTTCACTTTTAGCACAGTCCTTTAGTAATTCATCAAATATAATTACACTGTGACAGTTCATTTAAGCTGGTCTATAATTAATATCACCATATCGAACTATCACTTATTTAGATGACAGTAATATGATCACATCACAGTTCAGGCAGAATACTCACTAATTGTATATAAGGAATTACCTCAAAAGTAATTAAGCATCGAAGTTCATGAGCTTTGTGATTTCTATTGCATGTATTCTTACTTACAAAATATACATGATTGTGGTATAAGTCTAACAGTGGAGGCACACTCAAAATGGATGTTACTCTTTAAAGTTCAAACTGGAGACTTACTCCTTCAGGACAGAGTTGGTCTTCTAAATCTGGTATAGAAACTAACTGTTATTTTGACAGTAATGTGATACTTTGAAATTTGCCTAGGTTGTATTTTACCATTTTTGGTAAATTGTAAGAACCAATATAATTTTAGATTACAGAAAATGTTACTGGTTACAAATTTATAAAAAAAGAATGGACAATATTTTCCTTCTTTTATGTGAACACCATCAGATACGTGTATGAGTGCCATAATGCAAATCAAGGTAAATTACCTGAAATTATTTATTAATGAGTGAACTGTATGCTGTATGCTTTTTTTTTCAGAAAAATTAAGATAACAACAAAAGTAAGTAGTCAAAATTCAGAATCTTACAGTACTTTTCATGAAATCTGAAATGGAAAATGGGACTGTTTCAGAAATTCAAGTTTAATTGTTGCAGAAAATAATGTTTTTGGTAGTTAAAAATACTTTACAGGAAAGTTTCAGATGGTGTAGATGTATTTTATGTGAGTATCAGCACATAGGTTTTTGCATGTAGTTAACTATATTGCTAACTTCAATTAACTGGAACTTTTATTTAAAAATGCCCTATTGAAAACTAATATCAAAAATGAGATCAGAACACTTGAAACAATAATCTGAATAATAAATTCGAGTGAAATCTAGTCTAAATAACTTCAGGTTTTTAGGTAAGTCTAAATGTCACTAGGTAAATGCATCAAAAATGAGATAAAATTTAGCAAAGAATTTGGTTATTTTTGGGAGTATAAAAGGATAATAAATGGGAAGAATCCACCTGCTTTGTCAGAACTTGTGACTGCCGTTTTGGTAGGAACATGGTATTGTGTATTTCAGTACTTGTCAACCAAAATGCTTATGACAATGGCAAATTTTAACTAAACTGCCCCCAGACTGCTTGTAATCTGTGGATGAGACACCATGGCATGCTGGCATTCTGAATATTTATTAGCTGCCTCCATTGCTGCTGCACCCAAAACTGTCTGACCAGCACTTCAGCTGCAGTGCATAAACTCCAGAGCTCTTTGGAAGTGCCTAGCAAATGTTGGAATGTCATGGCAACTATCGCTGGTGACTCCACTGCTACATGCATTCTACCAGCCACTCTGAGCAATTTGTTTAATGGCTGACCAGCTTGCATGATCAGAGCTATCTGTACTTGTGATGGTAGTTGCTGTTACCAAAATAGATGCTGCCATAATTCTAAGGGCTTTTTGTCACCTCCTTTTTCTTGATAAAGCACTTGTTTGAATCTTTTGTTTAGTGAATTGGTACTCTGAGTAATTAATTAAGATTCTAAGACAAAATAAACTTGCTAACATGGTGGGTATGTAATAACATCCATCACTAATGCAGTTCCCTGTTGTTCCAAATTGCTGATCTGTAATGTAAATTATTTGTGATCATCTGAGATGTACTAAAGTATGGGAATATTTTCAATGAACACAAGCCAAATTTGTGGTTTGTTAAACTTAAATGGCAGGGCATGTAATCGCAAACAAGGCATAGAAGAACTGCTTCAGCTAGTGAAGTAAAAACCACCATGATACTTACTTTTTTAAAAAAAAACATGGCTTAACTTCATTTCCTGATGCAGCAGAAATATCCAATGCACTGCAGCTAATGTTTGTTTAATAAATGAAGATTTTTGGACTGTATATTTGTTTGGTCCTTTACACTGCATTGGGTCCATAGTTTTGCACTGCATGAAGAGAGAGCTCCAAATTGTGGATCTTATGGCAAATTTCATGAATCTTAGTATCAATGGCATGCAGTAGGTTATGATTTTCTTCCATTATGGTATTGTATTTTCATTATCATGAAATAAACTGTCCACACTGAAACTTGAGTGGAAGTAAATCATGGTTCCATTATTGAACTTCTTGAAGACAATGCCACTTATGTTATGAAAAATTGAAATTTGTGGTAAGTTCCTATGGGGCCAAACTGCTGAGGTCATCAGTCCCTAGGCTAACACACTACTTAATCTAACTTAAACTAATGACAACACACACACACACACACACACACACACACACCCATGCCTGAGGAAGGTCCTGAACCTTCAACATGGGGGGGGCCATGCGAACTGTGGCGAGGCACCTCAGACCACATGGCTACCCTGTGCGGCTGATGTTATGATGTGGATGAAAAGTCAGACTATACTGTGAAACAATTTGAAGTGTCTGATGAAGAAGCTGACAGTAATATAGAGTTGGGACCCATTCAGGCCTCTGCTGGACCCGTGCAATATTCTCATGCCACAGAATCTGAACTTACAAATGCTTCAGTTCACCTATAGTTTATATTGGGAGAAATGATGTGTGGAGCATTTAGGAACATGAAAGCAGAGGCCAACCGTTAGCTAGGATCCTGATAACTCATTTGCCAGTTGCCAAGGGACAGGCCAAAGAAATAAATAGCCCATTTCACTTCAGGAACTACTTGTTGATCATATTGTTTTTACAGAAATAATTACTAAAACAAATAAAGAAATACCTAGGGTCCTTAGAGAACCTAGAACCAAACAAAGTTACCATAATGACGCATTTAAAAGTGAGCACCTGGCATTTCTTGATTTTTCTGTGTCTGTCTGGAGTAAAAAGAAACTTTGACAATAATGTAGACGAATTTTTGTCTGCCAGCCTTGGAAGCTGTAGATATTGAGAGAATAGATTTAATTTCTTTAGGAAAATGTCTAAGATTTTATGACAGGAAAACCAGGCAGGTTACAACAGTTGCTCCAATTCATTTGGAAGAAACTCCAATTATATGTCCTCAGAGTTGTGTATTATCAATGAGCAATGGCTGCGATTCAGAGTCAGTGTCCATTCAAGATTTACATGAAAAGTAAACCTGGTAAATATAGGACAAAGAATGTAATACTGAGGCCATCCAAACATGAAGGATTCCATTAATGCCATAACACTTTAGTTTACCTACCAGAGCTATGTAACACATAGGTTTAGGCAAACCAACAACGTATAGATAGAGGATAATTTTACTTATTTAGTCATACCAGGACTTCATTCTTGATGTACTGTACTGCTTTTTGTGCAGAAGGCTCTATGAAAGCTATATTGAGAGGGATTTAAGAAGTTCTGCTCAGTTAATGAGTAAATGTTCTATCATAGACCATTCTAGCATTTTTGAAAAGATGGAAGAAATGAATTTCATTGGAGGTTATTTGCTAATCTTCAATTTTATACAAACTGTCTTTGTAGGAATGGTCAATATTCAGAGATAAAACAGGAAGCATCATTTAAAGCAAAAAACTTCATGTGGACAGATGACATACACCAAACAGTTTCTAAGATAGAACACATTTAATATACATTTGTTTTTTGGATAGTGGCACACACACATATGCTTTATCCCACCAAACTTTTTGACATTTTATTCTAGCCCAACCTACCTTGTTGCTTTCAACCTCTTTGCTTGGGATGTCTTTCTGCCATTAAACTAGCCTACTGAACATGCAGTTGCCCATTGTGTCTTGTGAGTGAAGTATTGTGAGGAACAGAGAGTGTATTGAAGTGTGACATGTCATTCTTTGAATGAGATATCCTTCTTCCCTACTCTACATTAGTTGATAAAGATGTTCGCAAATTAGTTAGTAAGTAGAAAGCACCCCACTTTTGGGAGGTGCTGTACAGTCTGCACAGATCAGAGTTGTAACTATACTGTGCTACCAGCAAGGCTGGCCATGAATGTGTGTCTCTACCTGCTGGATGAAGTTGTATGCTCTGTGGTACCATGGGTGAAGGGTATGGACAAAATGTGATCTCCATGACAGCAAAGAACTACTGGCCAGAGAACAAATGATGTTAGAATATGTTTGTACCAATTGTTATTTGTCTTGAAGGACTTCAATAGACTTACAGTCTCCTGTTCAACACAAAAGGAGATGAAGTCCATTGAAAAGGGCTAATCCACAGCTAAAGGGGCACTGATTAGCAGGACCCTTTCGGGACAAGAAATGTAGCAACTGATAAATATATTGCAAGTACTTTGAGGAATTAATCTACAAAAATTCTACAGATCAACAAAACATCTGTTTTAGCTGCCAACACCCACCAACACAGTAGTAGAAGTAGGAAAATTTCAGTATTTTAGAGAAGCATCGTTTAACTGTATTTGTTTACATGCTGTCTGAAAAGCATCTTGCAACATTTCCTAACTATTGCACGTATTTACATGTGTAAACCTGACTGTATATTAATGATATAATGTAAATGACAGATAAAAAAAAATCTACTCACCAAATGGTGGCAGGGGAACACTGGCACAAAAGGATCGAACTTTCACAAGCAAGTGGCTCCTTCTTCTGGTGTAAGAGTTGAAGCAGAAGGAAGAGAGGTGAAGGAAAAGGACTGAAGAGGTTTAGGGAAAGGAATATAGATTAGAAAAGTCACCCAGTGAGTGTATATTGAATAATACAGAGAATAAATAACAATGTACCTTAAATGGATTGTCTGTTAGAAACTGTTTGGAATGGGACATAGATCCACATCATGTTTTTGGTTCAAATGATTGTTCCTGTCATATCCCTGATTATTGACCACTTCTCCTGGGACATTTTGTTGATGGGTGTTACTGTAGCATATTTAAATCTACCAGGAAATAGTCACTGGGACAATTCATTGATTACAAAGATAGATTAAGAATAATCAAATCAAATCTGCACCAGAGTTTAATATTCTGCTATTAGAAATACCATCATCTATAGCATAATTATGATCTATTAGTGATCTGATGGATTTTGTAATCTTTTTAGGGACTGCATTTCTGAATTAACATGTACTGATTTGTGCATGCAGTAACGACTAAATCTAACGCATTTGTATTTGTTTGTTTGCTAATGGTTAAAACATGTGATTTCAGTACGTGGAGGTAGTCACTGAATTTGGTTGCCAGTGATTTTAATGTTTCTCTGTACTCACCAGTGCTACTTTACAAGCATTAAATTTCACTTTAATCACTAGTTGTGTTTGTTGCTTGTTTAGTAAGGTTCCAAATTTTTTCCTTGTTCCTGGAGTGTTTTATTTCTTGAGTAAAATGTATTTGTTTTGCTTTTTAATAACTGACAGACAGATTTTCCAATATTGGTGTAATATTTCAACTGTTTGCTGCAATTTGTCCCCTGAATTAGGGGGAGATTATTGTTCTTTGTTTAAGTAACTTTAATTCCAGGAATTAAACATCCATTATACATATAAGTGTTGGAGAAGAAAGAAACATGCTGAAAGTTATCAGAAAGAGAAAACAGAACTGGATTGTACATTGTTTGAGGAGGGACTGTTTATTGAAGGAAGGAATAGAAGGAATTGTGAAGGGAAAAAGAAGATATCAAATGCTGGAAAATATAAAACGAAACAAATATTCAGAAATGAAAAGACTGGCTATGGACAGACAAAAGTGGAAGAGGTTTAACCAATGATAAGACCTGCCATAAGGCAGAATACCATACTACTACTATACTTAATTACATCTACATCCATACTCTGAAAAACACTTTGTAGTGCACTGCAGAGGTTATGTCTCCCTGTACCAGTTACAAGGGCTTTCTCCCATTCCTTTCACACATGTAGCTTGGGAAGAATCAGTGTCTGATTACTCTTAAGTGCAACTATTAAACTAATCTTGTGCTCATAATCCCAATGAGAATGATTTGCAGGGAATTGTAGTATATTCCTAGAGACACCATTTAAAGCCATTTCTTGAAAGTTTTTGTTTGATGCCTCTTAAGTGCTACTATTGTGCTCACAATCCAAATGGGAATGATATCCAGGGAGTTGTAGTATATTCCTAGAGACATCATTTAAAGCCAGTTCTTGAAGCTTTATAAATATGTATAATTGTGTAGGCTTCTGTGGTTAGTCAGTTGACAAAAAAATTTCTGAGTATGGTACCATGTCACAATGTGAACAATCATACTGAAGAAGCCAAATTTTTGGGCTTCTTCTGAGTAACTAGGCTTTCTCAGGATAGTTTAAGTCTGTCTTCAAGAGTCTTCCAGTTCAGTTCTTTCAACAACTCTGAGACACTCTCCCATGGCTCAAATAAACTTGTGATCATTTGTGCTGCCCTTCTCTGTATATGTTCAGTGTCCCATGTCTGGTATGGATCCCACAAACTTGAACAATTTTCTAGGAAGGATCACATAAGTGATTTGTAGAGTCACTGCATTTCCCTAGTACTCTACCCCACTATGGAGCCTATATGATTCTTCCATTTCATGTCTCTATGAAGGGATGTAGCCTGGTGTTTGTATGAGTTTACCAATTCCACTAGTGACTCATTGATATTATAGTCATAGGATGTTACATTTTTCATGTCGTGAAATGCAAATTTTACATTTCTGAACATTTGAAGCAACTTGCCAATTTTTGTAACACTTTGAAACTTTATCAAGGTTAGAGTGAATATTTGTGCAGCTTCTTTCAGATTGTACTTCATTATACATAATTGCATCACCTGTGAAAAGTCTGTAGTTACTATTAATACTTTCCACAAGGTCATTAATACACAACATGAACAGCAAGGGGACCCAACACACTTCCCTGGGGTATGCTTGGTGGTATTTCTATGTGTGTTGAAGACTCTCAATCCCAGGTAACTTGTTGTGTCCTTCCTGCAAAAAATCCTCAAACCAGTCACAAATTTTGCTTGATAACCCATATGATTGTAATTTTGGTAATAAGTGTAAATGTGGTACCGAGTCAGATGCTTTTTGGAACTGAGAAATATGGCACCTACCTGACTGGCTTGATATGTGGTTTTCAGTATTTATTGTGAGATAGGTGGGAGCTGTGTTTTACATTATTGATGTTTTTGGAATCCCTGCTGGCTGGCATGGAGGAAATGGATATCAAGGATACTGGGTCATATTTCCATTCAGCATCTCTCCAGGTATAGCTCTATGTTTTGTTTCACACCATTACCAGTCTACATTTTATATCCTACCTTACTGATAACTATATATTATTGTTGATATTTGACCAATATTATTGGAGAAACAATTCATTATTGATTTTATATCTGAACCACTGAATGTTGTTGGGTCTACGTCAGTGGCTTCAATCCTCAATGGGAATTTCACCATGGCAAATAACCCAAAGTTGGAGATTAATACTTCTAGGTGCCCTCAGCCAGTACTATCTGATGGAGGATCATCATTATACTCCCAGAAAACATTGATTCTCCAGTTAAGTCTGCAGGACTTTATTAAAGCTCTATCTTTCTGCATTGTGAAGCTAAAATATTTCCAGCTGAATACCAAACTTTCAGGCTTGTGTGTTTCCTCTCCCATTAATGTGGCACAATTGTCAAAGAGATATTCATTAATATATTCAATAAGCTGCAGGGCCTGGAATTTAAATCCATCATTTGCATGTATAATCATATCTCCTTACTTCTTATTTTTGGTATAGTAGTAATAAATTAGCTTGTACAAACTCAGATTAATTCACCTCTTTCTATTATTTCTATGTAATGTTCTGTAATGCACTACCAATCTGCTGCCAATCCAACTCTCTCTTCATTTACTGTATGATATGAGAACTTCATCATTTTCATTAATGTGGCTTCTAATGATTTGATAGACACACTAAATGCACTTTCTTTAATGAACATGGACTTGTCTACATTGCTGTGTTTTGTTCTAACTATACCTGCTGTAACTATATTTACTCTACAGCTGTGTCTAATATATAAATTTACTCTAAAATATGTAGAAAACAAATGGGCAACTGCTGGGTAGGACAGATACTGATTTGGTCAGACTGGATGCTTCTGGCAATTATCTGCACAAGCAATCTCTTGCCAGAAGCATATAGATACAAATCATGCCATATATGATGCAACTGATTGAGGCAGTGTCCTCCCTCGAAATTCTTTCTAAGTCTGTTGTAAGATGTTAAACTGATTGCTCAATCCAGGGTTTATCACACTGCTCAAAAGCTTCAGAACAGTATCAGAAGAATTCTCAGTAATTTGCCTATTGTTATCCTGAACTATATAGTTAAGGTTATGGTTCAAACTGTTGTCTGAAGCCCCTACTATTATTACATGGTCTTCATTTCCAAGATCCTCCTCAACAGAGTTTAAGTCACATAAACATTGTTGAGTCCCGCACTTGGTTTAAAACACTTGTAATCAATTAACCAAAGGGTTCTGTATCAGTTCTAACAGTCCCTTCTCATGAATACTGCCTAGTAGTAGGACTTGGTTTTCTTACAAATTTACATCCTAGACTTAGCTTAGACATTATTTCCGATACTCCCAGACAACATTTGAAATTCTTGTGTTGCCAGAATACTTTTATGCACAACCTCTGCAGCACTGAATCTGTTGAAGACAGCTAGACTGAAACTAACAGGCATGCAGCTTCTCAGCAGTGTTTTCAGTAATTTGGAGGGCTTGACAGTAATTCACTCTTCCAATATAGCCCTAAAGTTATTGCTGCAGACTGCTAATTCTTCAAGCGCTACTGTCAAATCAGTTCAAAGTTTCTAGATAAGCTGCTATTTTTCCATTACTGGAATTGTGTAGTGGCAGTGATAGCCACTGCATTTCTAGAAGTGACCAGCATGGTACTTCAAATATATTGTATTACAAAGTCCTACATGAAAACAAATCTGACATTATTTTTTATTTGTAATTTATTCTTTTTTATTATTAATTTTTATTTTTGTTTTTATTATGAATTCTTGAATCCATATTGTGATAAATCATGAGCATTTGGGATGAGCCAGATTTACAAGTGCACAAAAACAATAAATGTAATAAACAAATAAACAGTAAAAAAATGTAGCATAAATTGGTGTACAAGCAAATGATTGAAGTAAAATTAATAAAATATATTCCACTAACACAAGATAATTACTGAAAATAAATTTAGAAGAGAAAAAATTATTCATACGTTATCTATCTCAAACAAGTGAGACAGATTTTGGCTTACATGTGTCTCAAAACTTAGAATACAAATAATAATGCAAATTTATAGAAACAGTCATTGATTCATCTGCAGCTACTCATCTCAGAGAGTAGAAACACTTTCATAAAAGGCATTTTCTTAATTTATATTTAAATGCAAGCAAGGCATTAATGTGAACTTTAATATCTGATAGAAATGTTTTTGAGGCAGAATAATGAACACCTTCTTGTACAAGACTTAGAGGTTTTAGACTTCTA
Source organism: Schistocerca piceifrons (assembly GCF_021461385.2). Lineage (NCBI taxonomy): Eukaryota > Metazoa > Arthropoda > Insecta > Orthoptera > Acrididae > Schistocerca > Schistocerca piceifrons. Next base: position 292,400,683 of record NC_060141.1, read on the forward strand.
TGTAAGTCTTTTTAGACCTTTCACTATGATTGTGGTATGCACTATTAAATCTAAAAGCACTGAAATGTAGTGGCTCATATTTGGTACTTCTGGAATAAGTTTCTGCAAAAAGATCTTGAAAGATGCCATTCACAATTCTAGCTGCTGTCTGTTGTGCAATAAAGATTTTTGTACCTAAATATCGATTCTCATGGAAAATTATGTCATATGATATGACTGAGTGGAAACAGCCACAATATGCAACTTTGATAGTATCCATATCAGCAGCCACAGTAATTAGATGCAGGGCACATATTGTCAAAGTAAGTCTTTTAGAAACAGTTCACTGTTTGCCATTCCTGATGATTCTGTGGCAGTTTTCACAATTGTCCATTTTGACAGTCAAATTGAAAGCATTGTTCAAACAGACAGCTTATAAGATATTTGTAAACATGACTTGTTGATAAAATAGTTTATAAAGGAGAATAATTTAGTGTGATTGTTTTACAGTATTTCATTTATATACAGCTTTTAAGCTTAAATACTTCATAATGAAACAGAAAACACACACATTCATATAAGCACAACTCACACACATGACCCCCATCACCAATCCCTGATGCTGAACAGCCAGCACCCAGAGAAAATGGCAGTGTATGAGTGAGTTGTCCTTGTGTGAATTTGTGCATGTTTCCTGTTATAGACCAAGGACTTTTTTGTCCAAAAGCTTAACCCTTTGACTGCTGTTGACGAATTTACTTGTCATGCTGCGTGCCGCTCCCTGGGTGCTAATGATGATATAGTCACGGCCGCCAGTTTTCCCCTAAGTGCTGTTGACGAGTTAAGTCACACCTGCTTGCCGGCCACTGAGCACTGATGAGTAGTATAGGCACGCTGCTACCTGAGCGCTGATGAGGAGATAACTCGGACAGCGGACTTCCCGTCCCATGTCTCAGTAGCCTTTCGCAGTTCTGGCCGCTAGCTTGTCTGTTGTGAGCCTATGCTTTGCACTACAGTTCACAGTTCATCGGAATTTACATCAGTGTTCTTCACGTCCTGTATTTTACAAGGAAAATGGCAAGACGTCGTGGTTGCACTGAGGAAGAAATCCTGGAGAGTCTTATGAGGAGAGACAGTGATGGTGAAATACTTGATTTTGACAAAAGTAATAGCTCTTCCACAGAGTCCAAAAGCTCTATTCATAAACCATCCACAGCAGCAGGGGTGTCAAAGCAGTCTCATGTCTCAACAAGAGATGTTAGTTGTTCTGAATCTGACGAATCAGAAAGTGATAGTGAAACGCCTATGAAGAAAGCATGTCTTAGTGATATATTTGATTGGAAAGAAAATTACTTTCAGCCAGTTGATCACGCATTTGATGATACACTGTCAGGACATGTGTGTCAAATAGGGAATGAGTCAAGTATTCTGTCAGTTTTCATGTTACTCTTTACGCAAGAACTGATGAAATATATAGCTGACGAAACGAATTGGTTTTATTTATTCACCAAGGAGAATACTCCTGAATCAGTGCATTCTCGAATCTCAAAGTGGAAAGATACTGGATATGAAGAAATGTATTCTTGGTCTTCTGATGCCTCATGTGAAAAAACTGAAAATTAGTGAATACTGAACCAGAGATGTTCTTCTAAATACGCCAATTTTTAGTGAACTCATGTCAAGAGACCACTTTTTGTTACTTATGAGAATGTTACATTTCAGTGACAACTCTGGCAATACTGGAGTAGACAGATTATTCAAAATTAGGAACATTGTCAATAAAGTTTGTACAGCTTTCCATTGTGCATTTAATCCACATCAGAAACTCTGCATTGATGAAAGTTTGTTATTATTCAAAGGATGCTTATCTTTCAGACAATTCATTCCATCAAAATGGAGTAGATTCGGTACAAAAACATTAGTGTGATTGTAAGACTGGTTATGTCTTGGATTTCATTGCTTATACAGGGGCATCAACAGAAACTGAGTTCCACAATTTGGGGAAAAGTGGTGACATAGTGGCTACACGTATGAAGCCCTATTTAGGACATGGACATACCCTCTATGTCGATAACTGGTACTCAAGCCCAAACTTGTTTGCCTGGCTTCACAGTCATGGGGCAAACACATGTGGTACTATCCGTAAGAACAGACGCAACATGCTGAAACTTCAGAAGAAACTGGAACGTAGAGATATTCAATTTATGTGTACTGATACAATGCTTGCAATAAAGTGGTGTGACAAAAGGGAAGTGTGGATGTTGACCACATGTAACACCACAGAAATGGTTGACACAGGAAAGATTGACAGTAATGCTGGAGAAAAAATTAAGAAACCACAAAGCATTGTAGATTATAACTTGAATATGGGAGCAGTTGACCATTCTGATATGCTGCTTAGCCCTGTCAGATGTATACAGAAAGCAATGAAGTGGTATAAAAAGTTCTTTTTTCACGTTCTAGATCTGTGTGTTTTAAATGCTCATGCCCTACACAGATCATTAACAGCTCATAAAATGATGATAGCAGAGTTTCATCTGTCACTGGTAAGGGAACTTACATAAACATATGTGTTAGAGTACAGAAAAGCTGGCAGAGGAAGGTGTTCTGATGATAATCCTCTAAGATTTGTGGGATGGCATTCTCCAGACATTATAACAAGTGAGCAATCCAAGAAAAGTGCGCTAACATGTAGTTGCATTGTTTGCTGGAAACAAAAAGTGCATCGAGAAAGCAGGTACGAGTGTAAAACTTGCAACGTACCATTGTGTGTCGTACCACACAAAATAGAATTACTAATTGCAGCATAGAATGAATACAATAATGCTATTAGAAAAAAATTTCAAAAACAAACAAAAAAGAAACAAAAAAAAGAGAGAAAGACAAAATAAAAATGTTTTTAACTTCGCCAGTGCTGGTCCAAAGCTCAGATCAAAAAAGAAGGATGGGAAACATATTTCAAAGTGTAAAAGTAACGCCTAAATTTACAGTTCATGACTTTGAATTTTCTCTATAAGTGAATTTAATGTGCTAACAAAAAGACAGAGATTTCACAGCTTTGAAATGTTGGAAAACCTGTTGAATACTTACGTGCAACAATCACAAGTATTGTACAAATTTCATCAAAGAAACAAAATTATGCATAATCGGGTAATTACAAAACGCAACAAATATTCGGACAATTCAGCGATACAAACAGTAGGCCCTGTGAAATTTCTTATCACACCAGAATACGAATTTAATGATGTGAAGTAAAATTGTTCTTATCATTGCTCACAGTAAATTCTGATGATGTAGTGCGATATGAAAGATGATCTATATGTCACTTTCTCCTATAAATGACGTAATATGATGTTCTGAACAACAAAAATAACATACAGTAATCTATAATCTATGGCTTATTTTATTCATTCTTGAGTTAGTACGGTGAGGAACGCATAGATGAATGCAGACATTATAAACGGGTATCCAAGAAAGAACAATAAACTATTGATGTGAAGCTAACAAATCACGTCACTTTCGGCATAATCTACAAAAATAGTGCAAGAAAACTACAAGTAAAATATCATTCTTGGTGACGGAAAATAGTTTTACCAGACAGTTTGATTTTGTAGTAATTCACCTGCAGGTGAACTACGTAGTGAGAGCATTTATGAGTATTCTGTATCAGCCGTGAGAGGACACAATATTTTGCATGGAGTCACAGTCACTGCAGAAATGTTCAGCACAGGGTGGGTGGGGCAGCGAGGGGAGCTCCGCCCCAGGAGGCAGCTCGAGGTTCAGGCACATTAGCGCAGGTATACGGATGACAGCACCTCAGCGTGCCAGGTGGATCGTGCGCCTCCAGCAGTCAAAGGGTTAAATGTTAGTAGTCCTTCTTATTGTGTCTATCTGTGACTCTATGCTACCTCTAGTTTGTGAGTAGCGATCTATTGTTTTCAAATTGTTGCTATTTCGTCCTTTCCACTGTTTCATATAATGAAATTTATTTATTTATTGAAATGAAAATTATTCATGAAAAATAACTTTATTTGTAAAAGAGTAAAATTATCTAGAAAAGATCACCTTCACAAAATTTTTAAGAGCATTTTACTTGAAGTTGTGTTTTATTAATGAAAATTATTTGATAGATGAAAATGTTTACTGTCACAGGAATGGACGTCCTGTTCACAGCCACTACCCAATAGATATAAAATTTAGCAATTTGTCAGTTAGATAATATTAAACATACAGTTTTGAGAACATTGTTATTACATTAAGCTAATAATTGCAGAAATGTGCTAATATTTTTTGTAAAAACTAAAACTGAAAACTTTTCAACAATCACTTCAGGTCTCATAATCATTTGAAGTTTTCAGTAACATTTAAATTCAATTACCTAAATATTTTTCCACATGTTTTCTTATCTGATGTGGATTCACTTCTCATACTCATTCATAAATATGGACGTGCAACCTTTTTTTTTTTTTAATACATATATTCTCCCTCCAAAATAATCATAAGAAATTATATCAGGGCAGCAATCTTCTTCTCTGATGACTTTGCTTTCTTACATTTATTTTCTCACTGAAATTTAACATAAGGATGAATATTACAGGACAGTTCAAATAACTAACAGGAATGCAGTGGGTGATGTCATGGACCACTGCTGATATTTTGACTTGGTGCAGTTTTGCACAGAAAATGTGAGGGTGTGCTCCCTTCAAAATTTTGGCATTTGTTGATGATCTCAATGTGCTGCATCCCTATAAGTTATTTGAACATTTTATATGTTGGGAGAAACTAAGGACTCGTACAACAGAACTTCTTACGTTTCTTGCTCCATCCACTGGAATATGAACATTCCTCTTTAGCTGTTCATATCCATGGTCTTAATCTTTGAGTATCATGTTTAGAATCACATATGTACATTTTTACTCATGGCAAATGATCAAATTTATTCTTTATAGTTAAACATTATTCTATTTTTCTTGAAAAAAATAATTACCTTCATACAATAGGATCATTAAAAATAGTTAATAGAATATGTGAGGAACAATAAAATTGATTGAAATTAGTGACTTACATGAATGAAGACATCAAATGTGTTGCAAGATCTCTGACCATTTTGGAGTATTATCTCTTCTTCATGTAAATTCTTTTTCCCATTTTCATCTTGTATGTGGATTCGATAATACTCAGTATCCAAGAAAATGTTCCTTGTCACACCTTGCAAAAGTAATTAAATTTCTATTTGAAAGTGCAGAATGTGTATAAAATTCATAACATCTTAAATAAATTGTAATACCATAATTGAAACTGAAAAAAGGTAAACAATAAAATGTTCACATACAGGAACTACAATTGTGGTGTATGTGTGTGTGTGTGTGTGTGTGTGTGTGTGTGTGTGTGTGTGTGTGTGCGTGTGTGTGTGTGTGTGTGTGTGTCTGTTTGTTTGTTTGTTAGGTTATCAATGCCTTAGTTAAAAGTATTCACGACAAATATGGTCACAACATGTCACATTAAAAAGGTATAAAACAGAGTCCAGTTAAAGTCGCACAGTGACTTTCAAATTTTGGTGTTCATTATTTCTCACAATTTAAGTCTATCACAGTAACTATAAAAAGTAAACAAACATTCTAAAGCGTGTCAAAGAATGAACTGAGTGCTCAGAAGGTATGGAGGACTGATTACTGACACAGTTATTGTATGATCCTGACACCACATTCTAAGCTACTGCCTAATTTATTCATTCATTTACACTTTACATCCAGCAAATCCTTCATGAGGGAGAGCCTTCAGTGATGTGAAATGAGTGAAGCTATACATTAACAGGCAGAAGCAGCTACTGCAGATTACTTTCATAAAGTATACTAACAAAAATTCTGACTACTGCTAATTGTTCATACTGATAATTATGGAATTACTTATAAATTACTTTACTTTAAATTACTTTATGTACTACATGTTTATGAATATTAGGAGAAAAGCAGTGACATTGGAAACATCCACTGCATCTCCTCCTCTACTACTCAGCTGCTGCTTCTATCTAATACTTATAACAAAGAATTTATGTGAAAGTTGGGACCTGGTTAATATAGGCATTTGAAGTTGTGAAATTTACATTACTGAGTCCTAATAGCCTGATTAATTGTAAGAATGCCTAAAGAGGGATTCTTTGACTTTTTTTGAACATCCTTGATTTTCAGTTTCCTGCCTGACCCAAGATGGTAAAGTGTTATACACTCTGAACCAGAGTACAAAACTCCATTCTGAGTCCTAGATAGGGTTGTTTACCTTACTTTTGTTATTAACCATAGATACTAGGAGGGTGTATATGTACTGGCATGTACAATGAATTACACCTAGTTCCCTGAAGAGGATTCCGAAAGATTCTTGGTTATCACCTTTACACAACGTTCCTATTGCAGGTTTCTGTAAAAAGAATAATTTTTAATCTCAGCTGCACTGCCAAAATCTAGAAAGCTAAATATATTTCCTACAAATTATTAATAGTCGTTCCACAACAAGAAGGCAGATCAAGTGATAAGCTAGGATCTATCTTTTGTCTGAATACAAAACAGAAACAATACCTCTGAGCAGAGAGAAATGCATTTTTAGACTGTGTTCTATTCTTAGTGAATAATAAAAACTTCATTCCATCAAATTTGCTGGATAGAACAATACAATGGTCCAGTATAGGTTTTATCAATGACAGCAAGATGTCAATCATTCCCAGCTGTTCTTCTTCCCACTGACCCTTGATTCTGTACTTCAACAAAGGGACAAGACCACATAGGGGAACACCACATTGAACCACAAGAAGATTAGTAAATTTGTCATTGGCTGTCTGCCATACACGCTAATTCATTTCTGAATTCCCTTTTCCACTGGTATCAAAGAAAATAAAATCTCCTTTCCAAGACTTTGTAGGTAGAAAATGTCATATGCTCTTTAAGGCCCTTCACAGATGCAGTTGTCTACATCACAGTAGCAGTGCCAGAAGATAGTAGGAATTTGCAGAATGACCTGCAGTGAATTGATGAAGGCTCTGGCAGTTGACCCTGAACATAAATAGAGGTGCACATACATAGGAAACAAAATCCACTACTGTACAGCTACACTATTGATGACAAACAGCTGGAGACAGTTTCTGCTGTACAATATCTAGGTATAACTATCCAGAGTGACCTTAAGTGCAATGACCACTTAAAACAGATAGTGGGAAAAGCAGGCGTCAGACTCAAATTTATTGGAAGACTCTTTAGGAGATGGGACTCATCCATGATATTTGTGGTTTATAAGGTGCTTTTTTGCCCAATTCTTGAGTATTGTTTATCTATCTGGAACCCCTATGAGGTAGGACTGATAGAGGAGATAGAGAAGATCCATTGGAGAGTGGCGTGTTTCATCATGGAATTGTTTAGCTGGTGAGAGAGAATTACGGAGATGCTAAACAAACTCCACTGACAGATGTTACAAGAGATGCAATGTGCATCATGGAGAGATTTACTATTGAAATTTTAGGACAGCACTTTTCAGGTGGTGTCAGAAAACATACGAGGGCCGTTCAGAAAGTAACCTCCGGTTGATTTAAAAAAATACACCAAGTTAAATAAAAATATTTTAATATATACATCTTACAACTACATCTTTGCACTATTTTTCTACATAGTCTCCATAGTGATTGAGGCACTTATCGTATCTTTTCACAAGCTTTGAAATTCCTTCTGCATAAAAATCACCCGCTTGTGCCTGGAGCCAGCCTGTGACCGCATCTTTGAGCTCTTCGTCGTCATCAAACCGCTGTGACCCGAGCCATTTCTTCAAATGCATGAAGAGGTGATAATCACTTGGTGCCAGGCCTGGGATGTAAGGTGGATGGTTGATAACATCCCACTTGAAGGATTCAAGAAGGGCCGTTGTTCTGCGAGCAGAGTGAGGACGTGCGTTATCGTGCAAAAAAACGATACCGGAAGTCAGCATACCACGGCGTTTGTTCTGTATAGCCCGTCGTAACTTTTTTATTGTTTCACAGTACACGTCTTGATTAATGGTCGTACCACGTTCCATGAATTCAACCAACAACACCCCTTTGGCATCCCAAAAGACCGTTGCCATCAGTTTTCTGGCAGAAAAATCTTGCGAGGCTTTTCTTGGTTTGGTAGGCGAATTTGAATGTGCCCACATCTATGATTGTTCTTTTGTCTCAGGGTTCATGTACTTAATCCAGGTTTCGTCACCGGTCACAATTCTGTTTAATAATGGTTCTCCTTCGTCCTCATAACGTGACAGAAAGTCTAATGCAGAGGCCATTCTTTGAGTTTTGTGGCGGTCGGTAAGAATTTTGGGCACCCATCGTGCACAGAACTTACGGTAACCCAATCTTGCTGTCACTATCTCGTACAAGAGAGTCTTAGAAATCTGTGGAAAACCAGTAGACAACTCCGACATTGAGAAACGTTGATTTTCACGAACTTTTGCATCAACTGTCTGAACGAGTTCGTCAGTCACCAATGATGGTCTACCACTCCTCTCTTCATCATGAACGTTTTCTCGTCCACTTTTAAATAAACGTACCCATTCACGGACAACTCCTTCACTCATAACTCTTGATCCATACATGGCACAAAGCTCACGATGAATAGCTGCTGCAGAATATCCTTTGGCTGTAAAAAACCTTATGACAGCACGCACTTCATATTTGGCGAGGTTTTCTATTGCAGCACACATTTCAAACTGCCACAAAAACTAAACTAGCGCAGGTACGACATTCACTCGACATTCACGGCTTGATGCCGACTGACTTGTTGAGTGCGTGAACGCACAGATGGCGTCGCTACTCCCCCCACAACCCGCACTGTGACCAATCGGAGGTTACTTTCTGAACCGCCCTCGTATTACTTCCTCCAACATACATCTCGCTTATTGACCACGAGGAGAAAATTAGAGCCAATATCAAGGCTTAACGACAATCGTTCTTCCCATGCACTGACAGTGAGTGGAACAGGGTGGGAGGTATCAGATAGTGGTAACAAAAGTACCCTCCACCACACACCATTAGGTGGCTTGCAGACTACGATTTAAATGTAGATGGTTAAGTGAGTTCTGAATTATTTTATGTGCCTGATGCATTCATTATACTGTGTAAAATGCACTCATGGACTCAGATTAGATTAGATTAGATTAGATTAGATTAATACTAGTTCCATGGATCATGAATACGATATTTCGTAATGATGTGGAACGAGTCGAATTTTCCAATACATGACATAATTAGGTTAATTTAACAACATACTTAAGTTAATATAACAACTTTATTTTTTGTGTTTTTTGTTTTTCTTTATTTTTTATTTTTATTTTATTTTTTTTTTTAATATTTTTTTTTTCTTAATTTATATCTAAAAATTCCTCTATGGAGTAGAAGGAGTTGTCATTCAGAAATTCTTTTAATTTCTTCTTAAATACTTGTTGGTTATCTGTCAGACTTTTGATACTATTTGGTAAGTGACCAAAGACTTTAGTGCCAGTATAATTCACCCCTTTCTGTGCCAAAGTTAGATTTAATCTTGAATAGTGAAGATCATCCTTTCTCCTAGTATTGTAATTATGCACACTGCTATTACTTTTGAATTGGGTTTGGTTGTTAATAACAAATTTCATAAGAGAGCATATATACTGAGAAGCTACTGTGAATATCCCTAGATCCTTAAATAAATGTCTGCAGGATGATCTTGGATGGACTCCAGCTATTATTCTGATTACACGCTTTTGTGCAATAAATACTTTATTCCTCAGTGATGAATTACCCCAAAATATGATGCCATATGAAAGCAATGAGTGAAAATAGGCATAGTAAGCTAATTTACTAAGATTTTTATCACCAAAATTTGCAATGACCCTTATTGCATAAGTAGCTGAACTCAAACGTTTCAGCAGATCATCAATGTGTTTCTTCCAATTTAATCTCTCATCAATGGACATACCTAAAAATTTGGAATATTCTACCTTAGCTATATGCTTCTGATTAAGGTCTATATTTATTAATGGCGTCATACCATTCACTGTACGGAACTGTATGTACTGTGTCTTATCAAAATTCAGTGAGAGTCCGTTTACAAGGAACCACTTAGTAATTTTCTGAAAGACAGTATTGACAATTTCATCAGTTAATTCTTGTTTCTCAGGTGTGATTACTATACTTGTATCATCAGCAAAGAGAACTAACTTCGCCTCTTCATGAATATAGAATGGCAAGTCATTAATATATAATAAGAACAACAAAGGACCCAAGACTGACCCTTGTGGAACCCCATTCTTGATAGTTCCCCAGTTTGAGGAATGTGCTGATCTTTGCGTGTTACGAGAACTACTTATTTCAACTTTCTGCACTCTTCCAGTTAGGTACGAATTAAACCATTTGTGCACTGTCCCACTCATGCCACAATGTCTAGCAGAATGAGAAATTTAACTAAAAAACATAACACTCCTTAGCTTCATAAATTTTTAAGACTTATAAGCCATTTCCAGAAAGTAAGGGTACAGGGTTGAATTTCTGGTGCTCAAAAGGATATTTTTGATGTGGCTGGTAGTTCTGGTTCAAGGACAAGGCGCTTGCAACAGAACATATGGCGATTTGTCTCACTGAGTTGAAAGCTATTGCCATTGTAGCATTCTGAAATGAATTTCTCTGTTCTCAGTCCTGCCAGTTGCAATGTGAAGAGTATAATATGGTTTTCTCTTGCAAAAGGAAGTGCACCACACCAAAGTTTTAACAAAATCAAATATGTTGGAAAAGAAAAACAGGAAAAACAACTCACATCTTCATTGGAATTTCTCAAATGTTGTGAAATACAATGGGAACAATCCCTTGATTATTGTGACTGATGACAAAATGAGGGTGGTCCCTGTACCCCTGAGATAAAAGACAGTCAATGCAATGGCAACATCCCTTCTCTTCATCATCTTATTTGACATGTTCCACATCAACAAGGATCTCCTCCGCACAGATCTATGAAATGAAAAACTAATCTAATCTATCTAATCTAAGCAAGAAACTCAAAACCATCATTTCAACACAATAAATCATGACAGCTGTCTTTCTGGTCTATAAAGTGATTCCTCACTGAATTTTTGCCCCCAGGAGAAATAATTAATGCTGTGCAGTATCGTGAAAACCTAAAAAATTACAGAGGGAAATACAGAGTAAAAAAGGGGAATGTTTATCAAGGGAGTGTGCTTGATGCATGACAATACACATGTCCACACAGCTAATGCCAGAAAGTAATTTTTGGATTCATTCTTCATGGAGACAAACCCCTGCACTCACATTCCTGATCTGGCACCTACAAGTTTTAATCTTTTCACCTTTGTGTAGTTGTTTCCAAGTGGAAAAAGTTTTTTTGCTGATGATGTGGCCCAGAGTGCCACCAGACACTGGGCCAAATGCAGCAGAAGTCTTAATTGGTGATAATATCTCATAGCTCTTTGCTCAGATCACAAAATGCAGTTAGAATGAAAGAAAGTATATCAAAAAATGATGTTTTCAGTATAATAGAAGGAAACATTCCACGTGGGAAAAATTATATATAAAAACAAAGATGAGGTGACTTACCAAACGAAAGCGCTGGCAGGTCGATAGACACACAAACAAACACAAACATACACACAAAATTCAAGCTTTCGCAACAAACTGTTGCCTCATCAGGAAAGAGGGAAGGGGAGGGGAAGACGAAAGGAAGTGGGTTTTAAGGGAGAGGGTAAGGAGTCATTCCAATCCCGGGAGCAGAAAGACTTACCTTAGGGGGAAAAAGGGACAGGTATACACTCGCACACACGCACATATCCATCCACACATACAGACACAAGCAGACATATTTAAAGACAAAGAGTTTGGGCAGAGATGTCAGTCGAGGCAGAAGTGTAGAGGCAAAGAAGTTGTTGAAAGACAGGTGAGGTATGAGTGGCGGCAACTTGAAATTAGCGGAGATTGAGGCCTGGCGGATGACGAGAAGAGAGGATATACTGAAGGGCAAGTTCCCATCTCCGACGATCAAGTGCCACGGTCGTGGAATCCTTGTCCGCCGGAAGAATAACGATGGATCGGTCAGCCTTCAGATCACGGATAGCCTGGGCTTCAGCAGTGGTGATGCTGAGTGTAGGATTAAGGTTTTTTAAGAAGGATTGAGATGCAAGGCTGGAAGTCAGAAATTCCTGGAAGGTTTGGAGAGGGTGATTTTGAGGAAGAGGAGGTGGGTCCCGCTGTGACGGAGGATGGAACTGTTCCAGGCAGGGTTCAATTTGGATGGTGTCTTGAGGAGTCAGATCATTAGGAGTAGGATTAGGATCATTTTTCTTCGTGGCAAAGTGATACTTCCAGCAGAGAGTACGAGTGTAGGACAGTAAATCTTTGATGAGGGCTGTTTGGTTGAATCTGGGAGTGGGGCTGAAGGTGAGGCCTTTGGATAGGACAGAGGTTTCGGATTGGGAGGGAAAGGTTAACTACTGAATTAGGGTGTTGTGGTTCCAGTTGTGTTGATCGGAATTTTGAGGTTTTGGAGGGAGTGAAGCTGGATGTGGGAGATTGAGTAGACGGGAGAGACTGGGTTTGTGTGCAATGAGAGGAGGTTGAGGTTTGCTGGAAAGGTTGTGAAGGGTGAGTGAGTTGCCTTTCGAGAGGTGGGAAACCAGGAGATTGGATAGTTTTTTGAGGTGGAGGGTGGCATGCTGTTCTAATTTACGGTTGGCCTGTAGGAGGATGCTCTGAACAGCCGGTGTGGATGTGGGAGAGGAAAGATTAAGGACTTTTATTAAGGATACTTCCCACCAACACCAACCTATCCGAACTCCGGAGATGGGAACTTGCCCTTCAGTATATCCTCTCTTCTCGTCATCCACCAGGCCTCAATCTCCGCTAATTTCAAGTTGCCGCCACTCATACCTCACCTGTCTTTCAACAACTTCTTTGCCTCTACACTTCTGCCTCAACTGACATCTCTGCCCAAACTCTTTGTCCTTAAATATGTCTGCTTGTGTCTGTATGTGTGGATGGATATGTGCGTGTGTGCGAGTGTATATCTGTTCTTTTTTCCCCCTAAGGTAAGTCTTTCCGCTCCCGGGATTGGAATGACTCCTTACCCTCTCCCTTAAAACCCGCTTCCTTTTGTCTTCCCCTCCCCTTCCCTCTTTCCTGATGAGGCAACAGTTTGTTGCGAAAGCTTGAATTTTGTGTGTATGTTTGTGTTTGTTTGTGTGTCTATCGACCTGCCAGCGCTTTCGTTCGGTAAGTCACCTCATCTTTGTTTTTATATATAAAAAATGATGTTTAATGTACTTCTGATTATTTGTAAATTTTTCATAAATTTATTGCCTTTTCCATTTATAAAGAATTGAATACTCTTAATTTCTAGGCATTCCTGGTAATTATGGGTAACCAGTCTAGATATCTTGTCTATGGATACTTATGTATTGTTGTAGGGTTCACTTAAAATTTTGCAATGAACTAAAAACACATCTCGAAGAGTAGGTCTAAGTTTATTGTGTCTGATTTCAGAAGCCAAGACAATAAAAAGTTTTTACTAATGGTTAGGATAGGTATTTATCAGACAAGTGCTACTGACTCATACTTTACACAAATCACAAATGAGGTCCTCACACATGACTTTTGAAAGTCTATACCATGGTTGTGCAAGCAACAGTTTTGTACACTGGTAATTATGGAGTGATGAACTTGTGTGCCTAATGCATCATGAAGAGCTGCCTCTGGAAGGCATATGGTGGCTCTTCAACATCAACACAGAGACTGGTTAATGTACTGGTACTGTGGTCATCCTGATTCCATCGTGATGGAGAGCTCTAACAATCTTTAAGTATGTACATTTCATGGTCCATACATTGAACACTCACCCTCTAGCCATGTTTGAAGAAAAGATAATCAAATCATCCAAAAACATGGAGCACTGCATGAGAATCCTTACTGTGGATCTTGTGTTACTGATGGCATTGGTGATGAGAACACCACCAACTTCAAAAATTCAGTGCCTAAAACAGCACTGTGATAGAAATGATTGAATTAAATGAACACATTACCAAAGGAACCACATTTATAGGACCATCATAAAATATTGTGCCCTCACCAAGTGTCATATATGTTGTCTGTATAAAAGAGTATTGCTGCTTAATGATGTCCATATAGGAAAGAAAGCCTTTCAGCATTGTCTTAGAGTCACTTCTTTAAAACACCATTGGAGCCCAGAAGTTAGTCAAACTGAAATCAGTAACCAAAGGCAGTCTGCTCTAACATCATATTCTTGTTGAGAAAAGCTCCACTACTGTAGTACTTGACCAAGGGAATATCTATCAGAGGGGCTTTGTTGGTTCTCAGACACCTCAACACACAAAACTCTTCCTATTACCCCATTGCTTCATCCAAACTGAGTTCCATAAGGTTTAGTACCTCCCCCCATACACCATAGACTTTGCTGTTGGTGGGGAGGCTTGTGTGCCTCAGTGATACAGATAGCCATACCGTAGGTGCAACCACAACGGAGGGGTATCTGTTGAGAGGCCAGACAAACGTATGGTTCCTTAGAGGGGCACCAGCCTTTTCAGTAGTTCCAGGGGCAACAGTCAGGATGGTTGACTGATCTGGCCTTGTAACAATAACCAAAAAGGCCTTGCTGTGTTGGACCTGCGAACGGCTGACATCAAGGGGAAACTACAGCCGTAATTTTTCCCGAGGGCATGTAGCTTTACTGTATGGATAAATGATGACAGTTTCCTCTTGGGTAAAATATTCCGGAGGTAAAATAGTCCCCCATTTGGATCTCTGGGTGGGGACTAACCAGGAGGACATCGTTATCAGGAGAAAGAAAACTGGCGTTCTACGGATCGGAGCATGGAATGTCAGATCCCTTAATCGGGCAGGTGGGTTAGAAAATTTAAAATGGGAAATGGATAGGTTAAGGTTGGATATAGTGGGAATTAGTGAAGTTCGGTGGCAGGAGGAACAAGACTTTTGGTCAGGTGAATACATGGTTATAAATACAAAATCAAATAGGAGAAATGCAGGAGTAGGTTTAATAATGAATAAAACAATAGGAATGCAGATAAGCTACTACAAACCGCACAGGAAACACATTGTTGTGGCCAAGATAGACACAAAGCCCATGCCTATGACAGTAGTATGAGTCTATATGCCAACTAGCTTTGCAGATGATGAAGAAATTGAAGAAATGTATGATGAGATAAAAGAAATTATGAAGATAGTGAAGGGAGACGAAAATTTAATAGCCATAGGTGACTGGAATTCAATTGTAGGAAAAGGAAGAGAAGTAATATGGATTGGGGTAAGAAATGAAAGAAGAAGCTGCCTGGTGGAATTTTGCACAGAGCACAACTTAATCATAGCTAACTCTCGGTTCAAGAATCATAAAAGAAGGTTGTATACATGGAAGAATCCTGGAGATACTGACGGGTTTCAGATAGATTATATAATGGTAAGACAGAGATTTAGGAACCAGGTTTTAAATTATAGGATATTTCCAGGGGCAGATGTGGACTTTGACCACAATCTATTGGTTATGAACTGTAGATTAAAACTGAAGAAACTGCAAAAAGGTGGGAATTTAAGGAGATGGGACCTGGATAAACTGACTAAACCAGAGGTTGTACAGAGGTTTCAGGGAGAGAATAAGGGAACAATTGACAAGAATGGGGGAAAGAAATACAGTAGAAGATGAATGGGTAGCTTTGAGGGATGAAGTAGTGAAGGCAGGAGAGGATCAAGTAGGCAAAAAGACGAGGGCTAGTAGAAATCCATGGATAACAGAAGAAATATTGAAATTAATTGATGAAAGGAGAAGATACAAAAATGCAGTAAATGAAGCAGGCAAAAAGGAATACAAATGTCTCAAAAATGAGATTGACAGGAAGTGCAAAATGGCTAAGCAGGCATGGCTAGAGGACAAATGTAAGGATATAGAGGCTTCTCTCACTAGGGGTAAGATTGATTCTGCCTACAGGAAAGTTAAAGAGACTTTTGGAGATAAGAGAACCACTTGTATGAATATCAAGAGCTCAGATGTAAACCCAGTTCTAAGCAAAGAAGGGAAAGCAGAAAGGTGGAAGGAGTATATAGAGGGTCTATACAAAGGCGATGTACTTGAGGGCAATGTTATAGAAATGGAAGAGGATGTAGATGAAGACGAAATGGGAAATATGATACTGCGTGAAGAGTTTGATAGAACAATGAAAGACCTAAGTTGAAATAAGACCCCGGGAAAAGTTAACATTCCATTAGAACTACTGACAGCCTTGGGAGAGACAGTCCTGACAAAACTCTACCATCTGGTGAGCAAAATGTATGAGACAGGTGAAGTGCCCTCAGACTGCAAGGAGAATGTAATAATTCCAATTCCAAAGAAAGCAGGTGTTGACAGATGTGAAAATTACTGAACTATCAGTTTTATAAGTCACAGCTGCCAAATACTAACATGAATTCTGTACAGACGAATGGAAAAACTAGTAGAAGCCGACCTCGGGGAAGATCAGTTTGGATTCCGTAGAAATATGTGAACATGTGAGGCAATACTGACCCTACAACTTATTTTAGAAGCTAGATTAAGAAAAGGCAAACCTATATTTCTAGCATTTGTAGACTTAGAGAAAGCTTTTCACACTGTTGACTGGAATACTCTCTTTCAAATTCTGAAGGTGGCAGGGGTAAAGTACAGGGAGCGAAAGGTTATTTACAATTTGTACAGTGGTTGGGAAGGGAGTGAGACAGGGTTGTAGCCTATCCCCGATGTTATTCAATCTGTATATTGAGCAAGCAGTAAAGGAAACAAAAGAAAAATTCAGAGTAGGTATTAAAATTCATGGAGAAGAAATAAAAACTTTGAGGCTTGCCGATGACATTGTAATTCTATCAGAGACAGTCAAGGACTTGGAAGAGCAGTTGAATGAAATGGACAGTGTCTTGAAAGGAGGATATAAGATGAACATCAACAAAAGCAAAACAAGGATAATGGAATGTAGTCGAATTAAATCGGGTGATGATGAGGGAATTAGATTAGGAAATGAGACACTTAAAGTAGTAAAGGAGTTTTGCTATTTGGGGAGCAAAATAACTGATGATGGTCAAAGTAGAGAGGATATAAAATGTAGACTGGCAATGGCAAGGAAAGTGTGTCTGAAGAAGAGAAATTTTTTAACATTGAGTATAGGTTTAAGTGTCAGGAAGTCCTTTCTGGAAGTATTTGTATGGAGTGTAGCCATGTATGGAAGTGAAACATGGATAATAAATAGATCAGACAAGAAGAGAATAGAAGCTTTCAAAATGTGGTGCTACAGAAGAATGCTGAAGATTAGATGGGTAGATCATATAACTAATGAGGAGGTACTGAATATGATTGGGGAGAGAGGAGTTTGTGGCACAACTTGACTAGAACAAGGGATTGGTTGGTAGGACATGTTCTGAGGCATCAAGGGATCACCAATTTAGCATTGGAGGGCAGCATGGAGGGTAAAAACCGTAGAGGGAGACCAAGAGAGGAATACCCTAAGCAGATTCAGAAGGATGTAGGCTGCAGTACGTACTGGGAGATGAAGAAGCTTGCACAGGATAGAGTAGCATGGAGAGCTGCATCAAACCAGTCTGAGGACTGAAGACCACAACAACAACAACAACAACAACAACAACAAGGTTTATTAGCATTACAAGGATACAAAGTTGCCTCCATGTAATTACTGACACCTCCTAATCCATATACTTAGCCTTCTACCTATTTCCCAAATTACAGAAATGTAACCATCATGGCTAGTGTATCTGTCACTAAAAGCACCCTACCAATATAAAAGACACCAATCACTTCCTGGAAATTTTCAAATCAATTCACTCTTTTCCCTCTTGGAATCCTCCTTGCTATTTCAGTTTGACTGCAGTCTACTCAAAAATCCCACATACAAATAGCCTCACCAGCCTACAACTGTAGCTCTCCGAAGATCCACCTGAAAGTCTCCCTAAAAACTTATTTATTGTTACCCATCAATTTCAGGATTAACAACTTATTCACATTCACGAGCTTGACTTATAAACAAATCATCTGGACCATTATGGGAAACCAGGTCCCCTATCCAATGGCAAACTTTTCATCTGCTGTAAGCAAGAGGAATTTTTCAATACACAGGTGCTGGGTCTCAAAATCAGCACACATTTATAGATTATATTTTTGTGGCCTGGTATCAAGTGGAAAGAGAGTTCTTCCAATTCCTGTGACAACTTAGCTACTTCTACGAATTCAAATTCATTGATTCATTTCCAAAACACAAAGCTAAATTCAGTGACATTGACCTATATCTCAGTTAAGTTACTATTATATAAAACCAAACAAGAGGCAACAAACAACTGTACTTTGAAAATTTCCACTCTTTCTACATCAATATTCTGTTCTGCATGGGCAGGGCATCAACTGAAAGTGTAACTGCACATCTGCCAACTCTCTGAACATTTATACCAACAACTCCTCCCAGGTTTTCTTCCCTCGAACCACCCCACAGACCTTGCCCACCCTACTCCTGAACTTACCTTTTGTCAAGACCACTCCCCATTCTTTGGTACTATTTTTATATTCACTCTATTACTTTTTATTTTTCGTCTTCATATCTCATTCTCCCCCTTTCCCCTCTCTCTTTCAATGCTTTCCCTTTTTCCTTTACCATTTTCCTCCTAGTTCTTAATTGCACTATTCATTTCACTTCTCTTCTTCTTGAACCATCTTCAATTTTTATTGTCCCTAATAAAATTTTGGAGTGACATTGGCACAGTGCTTACCAATGTACTACCTCTGATGCCTACATTTTTGGATTTGTCTCTCTTTACTCTCACAACATGTGGGTTCCTCTAAACCTGGTCCTGAGTGACCTGCCCTTCCTGTCTAATCTCCATCAACTTATCCATCCTTCTTCTGTGAAGAAGGTGCTAAAGGTTTTCTTTTTTCTTTTTTTCACTTTTATATATACTCCTTAAAAATGAAAATAATGATCACCTATTCTGACACATTTCAATTTTACAGTTCATTCAATTATTTTAATTCAATTCTTAGACAATAATTTTGTCTACTTCAATGTTTAAAAGCAAAAATATAATTTGCTCTAAACTGTAGCTACCTAATTATTACTCACTTACTTATTTCTGAAGGACCACATGCCGCATCATACCAAGAACAAACTGTGAGTAAAAATTGGTGATTACTTTTTTCAATTGTCTTTATTGAAGAATTCAGCTGTACATGTAGGCTAATGTCAGGGTAACTTCTCAGAACAGCCACATGTCCTGACAGGTATGCACCTATGGCCATATCTGCAAATGAAAAACCATAATTACATAGTAATGAAGAATTGCTTCCATAACTTCACACAGAAAAATAGTGTAAGTGGCCCTGAAGTACATATTTATGGCCACATGATAAATGCAATGTCATGGCTCATATACTTCGGTGCTCAAACTAAGTACAGGGTAAGATGGCACAGACCTATTGCTAGGGTGATGAAACAATCATGAAATACACAAGCTGGAATATTTCAAATGAACTGATACAATTAACAACTCCACTAAATTTTGGTAACAGGCTAACATTAACGATAATAGTGATTATGTAATATACAGTTCTATTTCATAAGAGCCAGTCACTTCTGTGACCAACACATTTCTAATTCAAAATTGTTAAGGCTTTCTTGGCCGCTTGTTGACAAACTGCCTATTGGCTTCTGTCTTGGGTTCTTCAGCTGACATTCATCTAATGATTTTTCTGACGTTTCACCAGGACGAGTGGCTGGCATTGTCAAAGCTTCACCCTCCATTGCCGGTGGTGAACTGGAGGTGAGCTCACGGCCGCAGACTATATGTACCTGGCGCGCCAACGTCCAAGGGCTTCTCCGCGGTCATTTCGGGTGCGGTTCTCCTCTTGCTACCTGCGAAGGTCGTTTGCTGCAGTACGGGCAGCCAGGATCCGTTTACCTTAAGGCTTTCCTCTTTCTTGTTGAAACTGTTCGCGTGTTTTTGGATATCTACAGCTTCTCTGAACAAACGTGTGTGATAGTGCTTCTCTACAGCCAGAATTTCCGTGTTGGCGAATTTTATTACGTGGTCGGTCTCATTCAGTGCATGCTCTGCCACGGCCGATTTCTCCACCTGCCCCAACTTGCAATGTCGCTTATGTTCTTTGATCCTGGTGTCAATTGATTGTCCAGTCATTCCGACATAAACTTTTCCGCATGTGCATGGTATACGGTATATTCCCGACATTGCAAGTGGGTCTCTTTTCTCCTTCGCCGATCTAAGACACTCTTTGATCTTCCTTGTCGGCTTGAAAATCATCTTTACCCCGTGTTTGCGCAATATACGGCCGATTCTGTCTGTCACTCTGGGAATGTATGGCAGAAAGGCTGTACCTGACATTTCTTTTTCTGGTTCCTTACTTCGCCAAGTGTTTGGCTCTGTTACACTTCTAATGTAATTTGTGGAGTACCCATTGCTCCGCAGAACAGTTTCCAGGTGTCGCATTTCTCGTTTGAGGTGTTGAGGCTCACATATTCGTCCTGCTCTCATTACAAGCGTACTAATCATGCCTCTTTTCTGGCTCGGGTGGTGGTTTGACAGATTGTGCAGGTATCGGTCCATGTGTGTTGGTTTCCGATACACGCTGTGTCCCAGGTTTTCGCCGTCCCTTGTGACCAGCACATCTAGAAATGGCAGTTTCTTGTCCTTTTCTACTTCCATGGTAAATGTTACATTGGCATGGAGGCTGTTCAAGTGTCTCAGGAATTCGCCGAGCTGTTCTTCACCATGGCTCCACACCACGAAAGTATCATCAACATACCTGTACCACACCTTAGGTTTGCAAGTCGCCGAGTCCAGTGCCTGTGCTTCGAATTGTTCCATGAAGAAGTTGGCCACCACTGGATTGAGAGGACTACCCATGGCAACACCTTCCAGCTGTTCGTAGAAATCGCCATTCCACATGAAATAGCTCATGGTGAGACATGCATGGAAGAGCTTTTTGATGTCTTGCGGGAACATGGAACCGATGTGCTCCAGAGCGTCACTGAGTGGCACTTTCGTAAATAATGAAACAACATCAAAACTGACCAGGATGTCGTTTGGCGCAAGTTTCAGTTTCTTCAGCTTCTCAATGAAATGTCCTGAGTCCTTAATGTATGTGACGGTCTTCCCCACGTGTGGCTGGAGCAGAGAGGCCAAGTGTTTCGCCAGTTTATACGTTGGTGAGCCAAGAGCGCTAACGATCGGTCTCAGTGGAATGTTGTTCTTATGGATCTTGGGTAATCCATACAGCCGAGGCAGTAGGGCTTCTGTGTTGTGCAGGTTTCTCTGTATGTCTGCCAGCAGAGAAGACACCTTGATTAATCGATTTGTATTCCAAGTGATACGCTGCATCAGATCTGCACTTAGTTTTTGGTACGTCATCGGATGTAATAGGTCTCGGATCTTTTGCTCATAATCTTCGATCTTCATTACGACGGTCGCATTCCCATCATCGGCAGGCAGTACCAATATACTCTTGTTGGCGTTGAGATTCTTAATGGCTTATACCTCTTCTTTCTTCAGGTTGCAAGCTGGTGGTTTTGCTCGGTGCAATATCCTGGCTGTTTCAGTGCATATTTCCTCTGCCCTTTCACAATGAAGGGTCCGAATGGCTGCTTCGGTGTTGGCAATGATGTCCTCCATAGGTATAGTTCTCGGGATGATAGCGAAATTCCCTGCTTTTTGAAGAACAGACACTTCCTCTTCAGTCAATTGTCGTACAGTGAGGTTGGCCACTGTGTGTGACATGTCAGGAATCGCCTTGTCGGTCTGCTTCCGGAATCTTTCAAACTTTTTCTTTTGCCGTTCGGTGCAGCGCTCGAGTTCGTTCTGCATGCTCCTTGAGTGATGCTGTCGATCTTGTCCCAGTCATCTTGATGCATTCTGCTACTTAGTTTATACAAAATGTCCAGGTATTACAATTACATTATTATCTTTATGTGAGGGTATTTCTAGGATTCAACGGTAAGTACATCTATAATTGACTAATATTAGGCTTATAATTTATTTTTCTGTCCTGCATGTAACTTCATGCTCATTTATAGTGAAAATAGGTTACTGTACCTACTATTCACTCCAATAAATGGCTCCTCTGAGGATTAGCCCTTATCTAAAAAAAAACTTCAAGTGCACACAGCACATATATTGTTACCCAAGAAGCTTTTCACTGAGTGCAGTATACACCTAATCAATTCATGGGGGCAGGGGCTACAGTTCTCAGCTTGAGAAGACAGGGCAATAAATTTGCTTGAAAGTTTTTCACAGAATCCAGAAAGCTTCTGCTTAACACTTTTCATCTGGTTTTTAACTAGAAGAATGCATTCAGTTCTGAGGATGATGCCTTAAATTGTTGGCTGAACTTCACCTCATGTGCAAGGATAGTCATCTCCGACAAGACTGGCATCTGACCTCAGGAAACAGGCATCTTTGATGCTAACATAAATCACTCAATGCACTTGGCTGCACTCATTTCATGCTGTACATGCTGATAGTACAACATCCACATCTGATGGCTGACTGTCCATGAAATACATCGAAACTGTAGTGTTATTTTTTTGACACACTTCAACAAATAAATAACATTGGAGCTCCTGATAATGTAAAGACTTTGCTGCCAGTCCCAGTAGTTGAAGCAATTCACGATGTGCCAGCAGCCTTATCAGCAATGGTCAAATACTCCTGCCAATTTTAAGGCATATGATATCATTCACACAACTGGTATCGGAATCACTAAATTTCCAAGTATCCACGGTACGACCAGAATAAGATGTTTATCTCCAGGTGAAGATGAACTGGTGCTTTTGTATTGTTGACATAGGTTGATGATTTATTCATACTGGCAACAATGATACCTAAAGCCACACTACAAAATCCATACACTCAAGTGTAGCACTTGTAAATACATCAATCATCAATCAAATAAAAAGACGGTATTACTTGTCACACAACAAAGGTAGAAAATTTTTACTTCTACTCAAAAGCACACAATAAAATAAGTAAATTAATGTATTTTGCACATGAGGCAATACTGACCCTACGACTTACCTTAGAAGACAGATTAAGGAAAGGTAAACCTACATTTCTAGCATTTGTAGACTTAGAGAAAGCTTTTGACAATGTTGACTGGAGTACTATCTTTCAAATTCTGAAGGTGGCAGGGGTAAAATACAGAGGAGCAAAAGGCTATCCACAATTTGTACAGAAACCAGTTGGCAGTTATAAGAGTCGAGAGCCATGAAAAGGACGCAGCGGTTGGGAAGTGAGTGAGACAGGTTTGTAGTCTATCCTCAATGTTATTCAATCTCTACACTGAGCAAGTAGTAAAGGAAACAAATGAAAAATTCAGAGTAGGTGTTAAAATCCATGGAGAAGAAATAAAAACTTTGAGGTTCTCCAATGACACTGTAATTCTGTCACAGACAGCAAAGGACGTGGAAGAACAGTTGAATGGAATGAACAGTGTCTTGAAAAGAGGATATAAGATGAACATAAACAAAAGCAAAATGAGGATAATGGAATGTAGTCGAATTAAGTTGGGTGATGCTGAGGGAATTAGATTAGGTAATGAGACACTTAAAGTATTAAATGAGTTTTGCTATTTGGGGAGCAAAAAAACTGATGATGGTCGAAGTAAGGAGAGTATAAAATGTAGACTGGCAATGGCAAGGAAAGCGTTTCTGAAGAAGAGAAATTTGTTAACACTGAGTATAGATTTAAGTGTCAGGAAGTCATTTCTGGAAGTATTTGTATGGAGTGTAGCCATATATGGACGTGAAACATGGACGATAAATAGTTTAGACAAGAAGCATTTGAAATGTGGTGCTACAGAAGAATGCTGAAGATTGGGTAGATCACATAACTAATGAGGAGGTATTGAATGGAGTTGGGGAGAAGAGAAATTTGTGGCACAACTTGACTAGAAGAAGGTTGCAGTAGGTACTGGGAGATGAAGAGGCTTGCACAGGATAGAGTAGCATGAAGAGCTGTATCAAACCAGTCTCTGGACTGAACACCACAACAACAATGTCTTTTGTAGATCAAATACTGCTGCTACCACTGATGTTGCAAACATGATGCATTATTGTTGTGTCCATACACTGACAAATTTGTAGCAATTCTGAAGCAAATGCTGTGAAGTGTTTCCTTCAGTTTAGAAATCGAGTTGAAGTTATGAGGGCTTAAGTCAGGGGAGTGCAGTAGGTGGTATAGCACTTAGCAGCCCTGTAAGTCAAACAAATCAGTAACAGCTTGCACTGTGTGTGCTTGAGCATTGACCTGCAAAATGATGGTCAGATCCTGCTGAAAGTGTCATCAGTTCTGCCTCTAAGCTGGTCGTAGTTTGTGTTCCAAAAATGAGTAGCTTAGAGGCAGAAGTGATGACACTTTCTGCAGGATCTGACCATCATTTTGCAGGACTATGTTCAAGCACATACATGCAAGCTGTTACTGATTTGTCTGACTTATGGGGCTGTTAAGTGCTATACAACCTGCTGCACTCCCCTGACTTAAGCCATCATAAGTTCAACTCGATTTCTAAACTGATGGGAACACTTCACGGCATTCACTTCAGAACTGCTACAATTTTGTCGGGCAATAGACCATGCCGCTCAAACTGTCCATACAACTGGCACTGCTAAGAATATCCTACATTTCCACATCACTAGCAATGGGTTATACACAATGCCGGTGACCACTTTGAAGGTGAATAAAGCTTTGAAACATGTATCTATTTTGTGCGAACTGTAAATAAATAGTTGCCACTATTAAAGTTCCAACCTTTGTATATTTGTAGTTGAGTTTTCCCATATCAGTATGAGTACTAAAAACTCTCAGACTGCAAGAAGAAGTCAGTAATTCCAATTCCAAAGATGATCAGAGCCAATGATATATGTGAATATTAATGAACAATTAATTTAATAAGTCACTGTTCAGTGTATGGACCCAGATTATTTATAGAAGAATGAAAAACTGATATAAGCTGACCTTGTGGAAGGTCATTTTGAAAAATAAAAACACATGAGGCAATACTGACCTTATGATTTATTTTAGAAGACAGACTGAATAAAGAAAACCTATGAAACTTCCTGGAAGATTAAAACTGTGTGCTCGACTGAGGATCTTTGACTTTCGTGGGCAAGTGCTCTACCACAAGCAGCTGCCTGCAAAATGCAAAGGTCCTGAGTTAAAGTCTCAGTCTGGCACACAGTTTTAATCTGTCAGGTTTCATATAAGTGCTCATTCCACTGCAGAATGAAAATGTTTACATCAATACTAGCTTTAAGGCATGTTTTCATAAAGTTGACTGGAATACACTCTATAAAATTATGCAAGTAGCAGAAAATGATAAAAAAATGGGAAGCAAAAAATTATCTACAGCTTTTAGAGAAACCAGAATGCAATCACAAGATTTGAAAGCAATGTAAGGGGGAAATAGTTGCAAATGAAGTGAGAAAGAGTTATGGCCTATTCAAGATGTTATTCAATCTATACATTTAGCAAGCTGTAAAAGACACCATGGAGAAATTTAGAAAGAAAATTAAAGTTCATGGAGAAGTTATTATTAATTTTTTCAGATTTGCCACTGACATTTCAGTTCTGTCAGTGAGGCCAACGGTCTTGAAACATCAGTTGAACAGAATGGATATTGTTTTGGGAAAAAAGGTATTACAATGTAACAGAATATACAGTTAAGTGATGGGAAAACTTTTCTGTCAGTTTTTGTCTGGACTTCAGGTGTGCAAGACAGTAATACTTGGATAGTAAACAACTCATATATGAAGAGCATTGAAGCTTCTGAAAAACTTTGCTGTAGAAGGATGCAACAGATTAGATGGTTGGATTGAATAATTAATGAGGATATACATAACTGAGCTGGGGAAAAAGGAAGTTAATGGGACAATGTGACTGAAAGCGGGAGTAAGTTGATGGGCACATCCTGAGATATCATGGACTCACCCATTTGACAATTGAGGGAAGTGTGAAGGGCAAAACCTCTACAGAGAGAGACCAACACTTGACTATGGTAAGCAAGTTAAAATGGATGTTTGTTGCAGTAGTAAATCAGAGATGCAGATGATTGCACAGGACAGACTAGTGTGGAGAGCTGTATGAAACCAGTCTTAGGACTGTAGACTGCAAGAACAAAATAATAAAAAATAATTACAGACAATCAAACACTTTTCAAAATATTGACAAACACTTACATGCTTTATCACGTTCACACGTCTCAACTGTGTGATGAATACTGATACCAAAACCTCTGAGTGATGAACTTATTTGAGCAGCATCTATGACCTGTGCTAGTGAGAGGCCATTCTTTCCTCCAATATAGATATACACAGTACCTCTATAGTCATTACTGTATGGAGCTCCCACAGCTATATCTGAAAAATGAGGTTACATTGATGGATTTCTTTGTATAAGATCCCTGAAAAAACTAACTGTGTTGCAAAGCCACAACAATGTATGATAGTAAGTGATGTATTTAAGTTATGATACACTCACACATCAATCATAGTTTTTCTTTAAGTTAGTCAAATTAATTTCATATAGTAGGGACAAACTTTTTCAGTATTAAACACTGCCAGCTTGACAATCGAACTATAAAATTAAAGCCCTGATTTACTGTAGTGATATATACAGTAAAAGACTGCATTTTCTGTAGTAATTATCCACTGGTGTTACACTCTTGTCTGTAAGTTAGAGGACTTTTCTGATCCTTGAGACAATATGAAGTATAGTGATAATATTTTCACTACATGATGATGCCCTGGCAAAATTGTGGCACAAAATAGTATTACCAAATGGAAGGTATACTTGAAAATTGGTCATTGGTCTGTCTGACATTAACAGTGTGTGTGTGTGTGTGTGTGTGTGTGTGTGTGTGTGTGTGTGTGTGTGTGTGTGTGTGTGTGTGGCAAAGCAAGCTGGGACCCATTCCCATTTCATTTTCTTTTGTTATTTACCTCCTTAGATGTATTTTTTCTTCTTCTTATGATTAGTGTTAGTTAGAGATGTGCCGTAACATATAGCTGTCATTCTGTAATTCCAAATATAAGACCAGGTCCTACTTTGCTAAATTGCATTAGTCAGAATAATTTCTTAATTATTTTGAATCATTTCAAGTAATTAGTTTTGCCAAAGCTCAGTTCAGTTAACTAACAGTAATTATTTCCTATTCCAATCACATTGTTGATACATAAACCGATGCGTTTACCATATTACCAATAAAAGTAGGAAAATAACCCATAGAAATCCTTACAAAATTCATGTAGCTAATTTTCAAAACATGGTAGGAATGTTGCAACTTAATTACTTTCTGTGTAATTAACACTTTTATTATGATATAGTTTATTTTAGCTATTTTTGCTGTTTTGTCATCAAGAAGGCTTATTCCAGTCAGAACTCTTATTGTAACATAAAGTTGAGACCTCAACCAATTTTTCTACACTATTCATTTAATTTAAGATGTAAAATTCTAGTTGTAAATCATTGAAATTATGTATCTGAGAATTTTAAACTATAGTAGCCATTTTTGCAAGTCCTTATAAACAGTGGGCCTGAAGACATTTTATGTCAGTTTGTTCTGAGGTTTGAGTCTGGGTCCTGTGTCAGTCAAAACAGCAATAATGTAATGGTGCAATGAAGTGTTGTTGTTAATAAGAAGATGGACAATGAAGAAGGACAATTAACAATGATTGCTGAATAACTTTAATATAAAAGTGACACATGTATTGTCCAGTTGAGTAGACTGTTTGGTGATTGGTTGGGTTATACTGCACAATGACTGTTATAATATAATTAGAAAGTGCATTATGTGCATACATGTTTAATGATACTTAGCTATGTAATTAAGACACAGACGGCTCACAACTAATACATTAATGGGGAGGGGGGCTGTCATTTATGGAAGCAAAAGCAAAACCTGTGAAACTGAATGTGTGTGTGCATTGACCACGTTATTGGAAGTAGGCAATGCTGTACCTATCCTCATTTGCAACCAATTTTTCAATGTGATTGCTGACTACAAATTGATTTATGACCAGGAATGTCACACGTAGCATACAGAGAGTCAACAAGGGGTGTTCACAGATCAATAAAGATCCATAAAATATCTCTGAACTCATGGTCAGACTGTCTGGCATGGCCTGTCAGAGTGCTTCCCACTGTTGACAAGTACACCCAGGAAGTCAGAAATAGTCCCTAGTGGATATGTAAAGAAATTCTTATTTATGTCCTACCAAGTCCTGCTAATAAAATAATTTCTTCATTTGCTACAAGTTTCATTCAAAACAACCATTATCAGGCTATATAAATTATTACAATGGCCTGTATCCACATTTTTTCCTGCAGCATCAATTAAATACAATTTTAGAAAACCACCCTGCACCTATCATCAATCATAAAATTCATTGTAGAAGTAAATAATCTTTGTACACAGTCCATTTCTGTACTATCTCCAACTATGTGGAGTGCATTCAGGTACAGCAGACTATTTTCATCACTTTACCCTATAAAACATATAATTATACTGTACTTCTAACACAAGTGAGAAAGCTGACACAATAATGCTGACAATGTTGGACCCTTGCCAAACTATTGGCAGTGTTGTAACATGACCTAGGTGCATTCCAGATGAAAAGACAGTGACAATTTTTCGCAATGCTGCAGTACCCATGCCTCCTCTATCTATTTCAACTGACAGCTGCCATTTAACACATTTTTCAAGCCATTTTCTGCCTTTTTTTAGGCGAATTGATCTGATTGTTCCACAAGGTTACAAAAATCTGAAGAGACACCATGTAGCAGGAGGTGAAAAACTGAGAGACTCCAGTGAAGTCTCTAGCCAGATAAGTATAGTACCAGTTTTATGTCCTCATGCACATAAAGCGGGATAGTTTTTCTGATGTTGGGTTGTAACATGACTGCCATTCAATTACAACTCCTTCCAGCAATTTTCTTCATGGCCTTGAAGTGGTACAGCAGGTGACATTCAGTTAGCAGCCATCACAAATGTTGGGTATTACTGCGAGAAAAGCATCTCCAATGCTGCAATATGTTAGGTGTGCAGGCAGGCAAAGAAGTTCTAACACTTTTCTTGGATGATAAGAGACAGTGCAGTGTTGAGTTGCATGACTCACACATCTCTTCCAGTTGACTTACACATTGTGTGTGCAGCCAATCCTCTTCTTTGGGTTATCAGCTACATTGTTCTCACTGTTTAATTCATCTCTGAAGACATTATCAGCTTAAAGGGAATATTGTTAACCAGCTCTATATTCTTGAAATAAATTATGTACTCATAAGATCTTGGCAGTTCAACAACAATATATTTTCAACACTCATCCTAAAGTAACAATTATTCTGTACAAACTCCAGAAAGCCAACTGGTTCCAAGATAAATGTCAGAATCTACTAAACACTCATACAGTCACAAATGTTCTGCCTCATGCAGAGCCAAGACATCAAGTAAAGATCTTTATATAATACACACTTCATATGCCTCTGTAACAATCATCATGACACCACAAACCACGAAACATTATCCAAACACTCTTTGACTTATATCTATAACTTCCAAGGTGCTGCTGGTAACCACTTGTCGGGGCCATTTGTCTGAAGCAGCTCATAGCTCCTTGTGACAGCTGTCCTTTCTGCACACACAGACATGTGTGGCACAGTAAAAGGCTCTCTTACCCTCGTCATTAAAATATTGGGTGTTCAAGATGGTGGAGAGCCAAGTGTTTCTAGAATTTACCACAAAATTCTTGAAGCACTACATATCCCTCCCCTTAGCTTGAACATGTGATATTTTACACATATGCATCATGTACATTAATATCTATCTCAACAATAATTTATTTTTCAATCAGTTTATATATCATTTTTTTTTCTAGCAATCATGTACCTAATACCTTCTGTTTCTTTTTGTTTCAATAATAATTATCTGAACATTGCACTTAATATTGAAGTTACAACTTTCATTTATATGAATTGTGCAGACAATATTTCTAACCTCTAATCAGAGACTCCAGTTGACACACACACTTAATTATGTCATTCTTCACTCTACTCTTCTGTACTGTTTTTTCTTTAGTACGTGTTAATTTCATTAACTACCATTTCCCGTAGTCTGGAGGAAGTCTGGGCAAATGAAAAGGTTCTGTCTGACACTTATTAATATAAAACTTGACAATACTAGTGGAATAGAGAATTCAAACTTACCAGAATAATCTCTACAAAATGTGTGACTTTTGTCATGATACTGCCCTTTTCATTTTAGGTACAGTACCTAAACCTTACCTCTGTGTTTATCCTATGGATGCGCTACCTCCTTCCATTTTGGTAGATATGCTCCTTTCATATTCCTATATTCTATGGTACAAGTCAATCCCCTTCTTGGTGCCCCTGCCTGCACGGTATAGGTCAGCCTCTCTTCAGTCTGCCTATCTGCCCTTTCCTTCAGTCAATAAAAGCTGGGTGCACCCCTCTTATTCTCTGTGAGTAGGCCTCATGGTTCATTGCCCTAGTATACATCTTTATGTATAATGTCACTAAATATTACCTGGCAAAATTCAATTCTACTTCACATTTCACCCTTACCTCTTGGTATCTTATTTGATCCCCTAGAGTCCTCCACTACTTTTCAACTTCTACGCTTTCAGTAGACCTCATATTTATATATAATTCACTATATCATACCTTTCTTTATTCTAGACTTGTCCCACTATCCTACAAATCTTCAGAACAAATGTTCGACTGATATTCCTAACTAATTATCACCATTAGTTTCTCTCTGGCTCATGCTCATTAGTTCTTCATTTCTCATACCTATGTATAAATATATAGGAAGCGACAGAAGAAAAAATAGGGGGTGATGCGGAACCATCATACATCAACCATACAATACGTGCATCTACCCAGATGTACATAGGTCATTATTCCCCTATATCCCTTGGCAGTTCTGACATCATTTTAGTTTTCTAACCTGTGATTTTCATGTTTGTGTTTTGTGTGTACGTCGATGTGTGTTTGTGCAACCTGATTCTTCGGCCTACTTATTTGAAATAAGTTGAAGGTTATAGGAAACCACGGAGAATGAGAAGGACTTCAGTGATAGACGTATATGCATATGGAAAGATAGACCAGTACTCAGATGAGAAGTAAGAGAGGAAAAAATAGAAATGGATGCTAAGAAGTGAAAGAAGAAATCCCCAAAGACAGGAAACCCTTCCCACCTCCCTTTCCAGAATCCCTACTTCGCTGGTACTTGAGTGAGAAGCCAGAGGAGGTATGGTGTTAAACATCTCCTGCAGAATGGACATTCTCACCTTCACCTTTGAAGTCCCCAAAGAAAGATCTTAGCAACTCCTATGGAATGCCAAATGGTTAAGAATCAGTTACACTTGTCTGTGAGGGTCATTTGAAAGGTGTGGTGTGTGTGTCGTGTTAGTCATGTTTGTATCTACACTACCCACTCTTTCCAAAATTGATAAAAGCCCTCCCCTTTACCTTACCTCTCCCAAAAGGTATAAAATTATCCCATAAAAATAGAAAATTATACACTAAGGCAACATAATGGCTTAGTCATTCAGTTTATACTATTTTTAATACACACATAAAGTACTCTGTTCAGTTTATGACATTTAGATCTTACTTTGCTTGAACAGTACCATGATATTACCTTTATATTAGTACTATTTTCTATTAGTTTCATTCCATGTTTAGAGAACACTATTTATCTCTGATTCTCTTAAATAGGTCTCAATCTTGTAGTCATATCTGGTTTTGTAACTACTTAAATTGTAGAATAGTTTAAGAATTCGAGAATAGATTATAGAACAGATGTAGAATTGAAGGGGATTTGGTGTAGGAAAACTAATGGGGAAGTAACACCGAAAACAACTTAGGATCCAATGGTCGTGACTCTGCTAGTTAACACCGAATGTTAATATCCCTGGGGAATATAGCACTTTATATCCTTAACATTATATTTCCCTTCTTCTTCTCCTGTTGCAGGATCCACTAAAAATAAGGGTTTTGGGCAGATTACCTATTGTACCCAGTAAGGCCCCACATATTTTTAAAAAAATTTATGCGTTGCTTTCTTCAGAGCAGATTTCTGAACATGCTGTTTTACTAGAACTAGGTCATCGACCTTATACTGAGGTTTGTTAGCCTCCTCATTATATTTACTTACTCATTGTTGTGCCCTCTTAACTAAGTTCTTAGCAACTATTATTTGATTCAGTTGGTAAACATTAGTAGGTTGTTCTGGCCAAGTAAAGCATTTAATAAAAGGTTCACCTCCAAAGGGTTTACTGATTACTTCCAAGGGGGTTAGTCCAGTTGATAAACAAAATTTCATTGCCCACAACATGTGTTCTTTATGGCAGTATGAGCGCGTAACTTCCCAATTTCTTTCATAACCCTTTCACGTGGATTATGAGATGGATTATAGTTGGAGATTAATATTTGATGAATATTTTCCCAAGGTAGAAATTTTTTTAAACTCATTACTAGTGAACTGTGGTCCATTGTCAGAAAGGAACTGCTTCAGTTTTCCTATCTCGAGAAAGTATTGTTGCAGACAATGTATTACCTTTAGTGGTTTTGCTTTCTTAATGGGGTACATCTTAACATACTTCAACCAACATTCTATGATACACTAATTTGGATATGGCGTCTGTTCTTTTGGACATGTCTAAAAGAACAGACACCACCTGCAGCCATCTAGAACAAAACTAGAATTATGTATTAATACCTTCAGCTGCTGGCGGGCGGTGATATATATCAATGGGGACAGGTGAAAATGTGTGCCCCGACTGGGACTCAAACCTGGGATCTCCTGCTGACATGGCAGATGCTCTATCCATCTGAGCCACTGAGGGCACAGAGGAAAGTGCAACTGCAGGGACTATGTCATGCATGCCTCCCACGAGACCCCCATTCTCATTTTATATGTACACACACTACATTCATAGTGTCCCTACCCAACACACTCCTTACTTGTGCAAGACATTCTTACCAAGTCCTGTAAATGTTCGGGTAATATGTGTACATCTGCACAGAAGACGAAGATCATGGTCAGTACTGCCAGAATTATATATTTATATGGATATGGTGTCTGTTCTTTTGGACATGTCTGATGGCTGTAGGTCATCAATGGTACATGTTCTTTCAGACATGTCTGAAAGAACAGACACCATATCCATATAAGTATATAGTTCTGGCAGTACCGGCCATGACCTTCCTCTTCTGTGCGGATGCACACATATTACCAGAACTCTTAGGGGACTTGGTAAGAATGTCTTGCACGAGTAATGAGTGTGCTGGGTAGTGACACTACAAATGTAGTGTGTGGACATATAAGGTGAGAATGTGGGTCTCGTGGGAGGCATGCGCGAGATAGTCCCTGCAGTCACACTATCCTCTGTGCCCTCAGTGGCTCAAGTGGATAGAGTGTCTGCCATGTCAGCAGGAGATCCCGGGTTCGAGTCCCAGTTGGGGCACGCATCTTCACTTTTCCCCATTGATATATATCACCACCCGTCAGCAGCTGTAGGTATTAATATATAATTCTAAACATTCTATGAAGACAAAAACGTAAGCCACTCCTCCCTTTCCTTTTGCAATTGGTCCAAAGAAATCTGCAGCTGTTAGATTGTGTAACGCTTTAGGAATAATTGGATACATTTTATATTTAACGTGAGTGTTATCCTCTTTTACGTTCTGAGAAATTTCACAAGTTTTAATGACTGAGGCTATTCTATGTCCTAGCTCTTTAAAGTAGTAGGACTTATTCGTATGTGCAATACATTTATTTATACCGAAATGCCCATACCCCTTATGAATGTACCACACTAACTCGTCTTCTACTAAATTCGGTATACATAAATGCCAATGTTGCATTGTGTTACTGTCTCTCCAGAAAAAATTATGTCCTACAATCTTACACCTTCCATCTTGATTAGGTGGTAACCATTTCCTAACACACATAGCAAATATATCTGTAAAATAGGGATCATGATGGATGTTATCTGTTATTTTCTGAGCCTTTTCTTGTACCTTGTTATGTGGATACTCTAATGTTAAAAAATTAATCACAAAAATTACACCAGGTCCTTTTGTACACTTTAGTTCATTCATGCCTACTGGTAGCTGAGACAAAGCGTCAGGTACAATATTCTCCAAACCTTTTATATACTGGATTTTAATGTCATATTCCTGGAGAAACGACATCCACTGCATCAATCTACTATGTAGTAATTGACTATTCATGAAAAATGACAGAGCTTGGTGATCTGTATGAACATATATTTGGGACCCCCATATCAGTGTTTGGAATTTTTGTATACCCCATACCATCACTAATAATTCTTTTTCTGTGGATAATTCAATTTATGTTTGTTGAGACTGTGGCTAGCAAAAGCTATTGACCTATGGTCTATACTTTCCAAACCCCATTTGCATTGGAAAAGTTCTGCAACTATACCATAATCTGAAGCATAGGTTGAAATCTTAAGTGGTTCACCCATCACCAGATAGTGCTTGTCTGAGGTCCTCTTCAACTTCTTTTATCCATTTTGTTTTTCCCCTGCCTGAGTTGATGACTTTAAGAATTCACTTTGAAATTCTGTTTTCATTCATCCTGTGGATATGTCCGTAGAACTGCATTCTTCTTTTCCTTATTGCATCCATAATTATGTCTGTGTATTTATATAATTCTGATGTTGGTCTCTTCTTCCAGATTCCTTGCTCTTGTATTGGGCCAAAAATTTTCCTGAGAATTTTCCTTTCCTGTTTCTCTATTTCTTTGATTTTAGTTTGCCCACTTATTTGTGTTGTTTCAGATGCATACAGTGCCTCCGAAAGTACGACAGTGTTGTAGTGCCTCAATTTTGCATTAATGGACATGGACTTTTTGTTATAATAGTTCCACGTGAGTTTATACGCTTTCTGTATTTTTTTATTCTTTCCTCATTGGCCTTTAGGTTGATCCCTGATGGCTGGATGATTTCTCCCAGGTACTTAAAATGTGGTACTTGTACAATTTTCCCATGGGTTGTCACAATAGGCAATTTGTCTTGTGGCACTCTTTCTATGTACTGGGTTTTCTCATATGAAATTTGCAGGCCAGTTCTTTGTGCAATTTTGTGTAACTTCTCTATGGTGTTAGTGGCTTCTTTTCTATTATTTGTGAGGATTGCAAGGTCATCTGCAAAAGCTAAACACTGCACATTGAATCTATTATCTTTTCTAATGCCAATTTGCATTCCTTTGACTTCTTTTTCACATGTCCTGATTGCTCTTGTCTTTCTGTCAATGCTGAATTCTTCCAGCGTGTTGCAGAGCACTACTCTGTCTATTGAGTCATAGGCCTTTTTAAAATCCACAAAAGTGACCACTGTGTTTCGGGTGTTTCTCATCTGGAGAATCATTTTCAGATTCCAGATCTGTTCTACGCAGGATCATCCCTTGTGAAAACCAGCCTGGTATTCTCCTATTTGTGGGTCAGCTTGTTCTTCTAATCTATTCATGAGAACTTTTGATAGGATTTTATATGTGACCAGCATGAGTGAGATACCCCTGTAATTATTTGGTTCAATTTTGTCCCCTTTTTTGTGGAGTGGATGTATGAGTGTGCATTTCCATTCAGAAGGGATCTGTTCTGTTTCCCAAATGCTTACTATGATTTTGTGGATTTTTCCCATTAATCTTTCATCATTTAACTTCCATAGATCTGCAATAATTCGATCCTCCCTTGGGGCTCTATTGTTTTTCAGTGTCTTGATAATTTCTGCTATTTCATTGACGGTTGGTGGTTTAGCATCGGGATTTGGTGTAGATGCCTGCTAGTGAATATCCTCTGTAGGTCTTTCGCAGTTGAGAAGTTTGTTGAAATAGTCTGCCGGGATTTGGCAGTTGTTCTTCGTGTTAGTTTCTAGTGAACCATCTGGTTTCTTGAAGCAAAGATTGGGTGGCTGGTATCCTGCAATATGTTCTTTAAACGTCTTATAAAAATTCCTGGTGTTGCTCTTCTTAAAGTCTTGTTCTATCTCATCTAGTCACTGTTTGTCATAATTTCTTTTTTCCCTCCGAATTGTTTTTGATGTTTGTTTTTAGATTACTAGAAATTGTTTCCATTTTTCTGATGTTTTGCAACTATTGAAGTTTTTCCAGGCATTGGTCCTTTCTTCTATTGCTTGGTCACATATTATATTCCACCACCTGTGTTTTCTCCTTCTCGGGGGTTGACACAATTTCATCTCTGATTTGAGGATTATTATTATTATTATTATTATTATTATTCCTTTTGTAGTTCTAATTCTCATTTTGATGCACATTCTCATTTCAGTTCTTATTGATGCCATCAAGTGTGTCTTCAAAGGATAACAGTTCTTCTACCGTTTTCCTCCTGCTATATAATATGTCTTTCCTAGTGTAAGTGGGTAATTGCCTTATCAAAATTTTTACCAATCCCTCTTCCTCCATGGGTTTATCTAAATATTTTGCCCTTGTTAAATGCCAGTCAAAATATTTTCTCATCGTACCTCATGTACTGTTATAATACTTTGGATCCCACAAATCAGATATTAACTTTCCTTGGGCACTTGTTGACCAATACTTCTCCTTAAACTTTTTTTGAAAGTCTGCCCAAGATGAGAAATTCTTTATATTCACTGTGCCCCACTCAGATGCCTCTTCTAGAAGGTAACCTACAGTGAATTCTATCTTTTTTGCCTCTTCCCAGTTATTTGGCAAGGCTTGATTAAATCGTTTAAAGAAATGAGTTGGGTGTACGTCTTCATCTGGTTTAAATTTGGGAAATTGTCTGGAAAGTCCAGAATTTGCTCCCCATTGTAAGTCTGTCACCACCTTTCTAGTCAACACTACATTCGGTGAAGCCACCCTTTTCTCTACTTTATCCGGGATAAGTTTAAACTCTTTCCACAAATCATCCAAGCCTCTCTTAGTATCATTAAGTTTTGAAGCTAAACAGGATGGAACATTGTCTGGGTTTACCCTCTCAGCAGCTTTTCAGTTGATTAATTCCTCTACCTGTTCCTCCCGACTGCTTATATATGTGGTGTCTGAGTTTGCTAGCTTTTCTTTAAAATTTCTCTCCACGTCATCAATTCTAGTGTTGACACCTGCAATTTGCAATTGGACAATAGGGATCAGCTTATTCTGTCTTTCTATGCTATTGTTTAAGGTAAGTAATCTTTGTTTCACTTCAGCGAATGTAACATTACACTGACTCTGAAATGACCGTAATTTTTCATTAAATTCAGACTCTATATTGTTACACTTGTCTCCAATATCAAATTACAATTTCTGGGCCAACTTCTGAAATTGAACATCCTGCATTTGGCTAAAATCCATAAACATTTGATTTATTTTACTTAATACATTCTTTAAATCTAATCATAAATTTTCCACTTATCATTTAATACATCAAACTTAGAATTTAGGGCATCACCCTGTGCTACTAAATTTTCACTTAGAGTAGCTGTATCAGCCTTCTGTTCTTGTCGCTGGTTATCTAATTTAAGGCTTAGTGCTTTAATTAAATTTTCTATCTCAGTCCAGTCTGGCATTTCCTTTGTTACAGGCATTGCCATGGCCGGCTTTGAAGTTTGTTGCTACTCTTGATCCATAATTTTATGGATCTTGGACATAGCGATCGTCTAAAGAAAATTCACCACTGAATACAATAACTATAATAACAGTTTATCATGCAATTGTCCCCTCAACTTTACCAAAAAATTATTGGTTTTTGCTCACCCAGTGTAAAGTTTTAGGCTGCATCAGTGAGCAGGTGTAGAATCGGCACCGGTGAATAGCACAGGCGCCGTCAGCATAGAACAGTGGTTATGGCATCGGCGCTGGTGAGCGGACACAAAATCAGCAACGGTGAACAGCAGCCAGTGACTGGTTACTGCATCTGTGTTGGCTCGTACTGTATCAGTGTTGGCTAGTTACTGTGTCAGCATCGTCTGGTTACTGCATCGATGTCGGTGAATGGTTACTGTGTCTGCGTCGGCTGGGTTGACGTATGTGTAAGGACTGTTTACTTCCCCAAAGCAAATCTTCTTAGTCAAACTGTTCTCTGTGTTTTCCTTTGTTCAATGCTTATTAACATTTTCACCCTTTTTTTTATTTTAGGCAGAATCCAATTCTGGGTAACAGTTTCTTTGTCTTGTTACTCTCAGTTGCTATGGCAACTCAATATCTGCTTATCTCGATTTATGTCATAAAATTTCCGCTTTCTTTGGGTCCTGTCAGTTGGGTCCCCATGTTCTGGTGGTTTCTTGGATGATAAGAGACAGTGCTGTGTTAGTTTTCATGATTCACACATCTCTTTCAGTTGACTTACACATTGTGCGTGCAGCCAATCCTCTTCTTTGGGTTACCAGCTACGTTACTCTCACAGTTTAATTTATCTCCAAAGTTTGTATCAGCTTAAAGGGAATATTATTAACTAGCTCTATATTCTTGAAATAAATTATGTACTCGTAGGATCTTGTCAGTTCAACAACAATATATATTCAACTCTCCTCCAAAAGTTCAATTATTGTGCACAAACTCCTGGAAGCCAACTGGTTCCAAGATAAATGTCAGAATCTACCAAACACTCATACATTTACATAAGTGCTGCCTCATGCAGAGCCAAAACATAAAGTAAAGATCTTTATATAATACACACTTCATATGCGTCTGTAACAATCATCATGACACCACAAACCAAGAAACATTATCCAAACACCCTTTGACTTTTTGGTATAACTTCCAAGGTGCTGCTGGTAACCACTTGTTGGGGCTGCTTGTCTGAAGCAGCTCCTGCCTCCTTGTGACAGCCATCCTTCCTGCACACACAGACAGGTGTGGCACAGTAAAAGGCTCTCTCACACTCGTCATTAAAATATTGGGTGTTCGAGACAGTGGAGAGCCAAGTGTTTCTAGAATTTACCGTGAAATTCTCAAACCTCTACAAAGATCTGACAACCAGTTTTATACATGAGCCTGTTTACCTGGCATAAGACAGGCAGGCTGAGCCCTGCAATCTTGGCGATGTTGCAGAAAAGTAGTGCAACTATGAACTGGCCTGAGGGGACTTTCCACACCATCTGACCATGAAGGTGTTGATCTGTACATGCGCAGAAGCAATATATTGGCACAACAAATGTGCCACTAATCACTACAAATATCCTTTGATTCTGGACAGTTATATGCAGTCTGCCAGAACCATCCACAACAAGAGTGTCATGCAAGTCTCCACCATGTTTAGAGACAGTAAGGGCAGAAAACATAAGTTTTTGTTGGACACTGGGGTGTATGTATTGGTAGCAAGTATGCACTTTGTGGGATAGAGGTGATCAAAGCCAGCTTGTTGTAATTTACATGGACTAGAAGTAGTGATGTGGAGTATTTCGGTTCTGCAAGAGTAAATTCTTGGGTTGGGGCATGGTGTTTTTAGCAATGCATAGAAGACATGCCCCAAATTGGTGAAGGCTTTTGCATGATCTTAGGGTTAGACTTTCTGACAATACATCATGCCAATATTCCAGCCAGGTGAGGCTGCTGCTAGTGAAGTTCTTTCATAATGTGCATCAGTCCTGAGGGGTGAATCACTTGAACTGGGTGATGAGGATGAGGAGGAAGCTGGGATGGGTAGTGTGAGGGATAGCAGGGTAGCACTGGGCAATAGTAAAATGCTGCTTGTGAGAGCATACAGGGATTAGATGGGGAGAGGATAGGTAAGCTAGCCACAGTCAGGAAGATAGAAGCAGGGTGACTGCAGAAAAGGAGAGAATCAAAAAGATTGTTGGTGCAATTGTGGAACAGAAGACTGTGTAGTGCTGGACTGTGAACAGGGAAAGGGATAGGTGGGGTGAAGAACAGTGACTAATGAAGATTATGGCCAGGAGGGTTATGGGAATGTAGGATGTACTCCATGGAAAGTTCTCACCTTGTAACTTGGAAAAGCTGGTGTTGATAGTAAAGATCCAGATGGCAGAGACTTTGAAGCAATCAATGAAATGAAAAAAGTTGTGTTGCACAGCATGCTCAGCAACTGGGTGGTCCAGCTGTGTCTTGGCTACAGTTTGTCAGTGGTCATTCATGCAAATTGACAGCTTGTTGATTGTCATGCCCATTTAGAATGCAGCACAATGATTGCAGCTTAGCTTGTGAATCATATGACTGGTTTGACAAGTAGCTTGTAACACCACATTCAGTTGTGAGCAATTGGTACAGTGCAACTTGTGTCATTGGAGGGAGGTGGTACTTTATGATGTATAAATCGTTTAATGTAATAGTGTCTTTAAATAATGGAATTTTATTAAATATGTTTGTTAATGTATGAGAAACTGCAATGTAAAAACTGGTTCATACTTACGAATTTTGTATCGTATAATATAAAAGACATAGTGATTCCCCTCCACTACGGAAGCAGTTTGGCACACAAAGAAAAGGTGGGATGGTTTCTGAAAAGTATGCATAGGGACAGTTTGTGCCCTCCCCCCCCCCCCCCCCCCCCCCCCCCCGCCACACTCTTTTAGGGAAAGGAGAGTTTTCCTAGCTACAGAAATCTGAAGTTATTTATATAAAAGGGTCTATATAAAAGGGATGTGTATAGTGGTGGTTTATTGCATTTCTACTGTGTAAAGTTGTGTTGTCCTAACTTGAACTCTGGTCAGGTGTCATTTAGTCTTGTGTTGTTATGAGAAAATCCTCTGTGATAAATTAATAAAAGGCTGAAGTAATGATTCTAGTTAACAGGGATAAAAATCTTTTTTATTTATTTATTTATTGTTCCGTGGGACCACATTTAGGAGAAGTCTCCATGGTCATGGAACGAGTCAATACATGAAATTATAACACGATTGTAGAAACAGATAAAATGAAATATAAGAAACATATTCAGGCGACAAGTCGTTAGTTTAAATAAAGAAAATCAAGAATGTAACACTGGAATTTGCTTAATTTTTTAGCTCTTCCAGGAGCTCCTTGACAGAATAGAAGGAGTGAGCCATGAGGAAACTCTTCAGTTTAGACTTAAAGGTGTTTGGGCTACTGCTAAGATTTTTGAGTTCTTGTGGTAGCTTATTGAAAATGGATGCAGCAGAATACTGCACTCCTTTCTGCACAAGAGACAAGGAAGTGCATTCCACATGCAGATTTGATTTCTGCCTAGTATTAACTGAGTGAAAGCTGCTAACTCTTGGGAATAAGCTAATATTGCTAACAACAAATGACATTAAAGAAAATACATACTGTGAGGGCAATGTCAAAATTCCCAGACTATTGAATAGGGGTCGACAAGAAGTTTTCGAACTTACACCATACATAGCTCGAACAGCCCGTTTTTGAGCCAAAAATACCCTTTTTGAATCAGAAGAATTACCCCAAAAAATAATACCATATGACATAAGCGTATGAAAATATGCGAAGTATACTACTTTTCGTGTTGAAATGTCACTTATTTCAGATACTGTTCTAATGGTAAATAAAGCGGCATTTAGTTTCTGAACAAGATCCTGAACATGGGCTTTCCACAACAGCTTACTATCTATCCGTACGCCTAGGAACTTGAACTGTTCTGTCTCGCTTATAACATGCCCATTCTGTCTGATTAAAATGTCAGTTCTTGTTGAATTGTGAGTTAGAAACTGTAAAAACTGAGTCTTACTGTGATTTAGCATCAAATTATTTTCCACAAGCCACGAACCTATATCATGAACTACATTATTTGATAATGTTTCAATATTACACACAAGATCCTTCACTACCAAGGTGGTGTCATCAGCAAACAGAAATATTTTTGAATCACCTGTAATACCAGAAGGCATATCATTTATATAAATAAGAAACAGCAGTGGCCCCAGCACCGACCCTTGGGGAACGCCCCATTTAACAGTGCCCCATTGGGACTGAACATCATTACCACTCTCAATATTGCGGAGGATTACCTTCTGCTTTCTGTTCTTAAAGTAGGAGGCGAACCAATCAATTGTAAGCTACTCCCCTTACTCCATAATGTTCCAACTTCTGCAGTAATATTTTGTGGTCAACACAGTCAAAAGCCTTCTTTAAATCAAAGAAAACACCTAACGTTCGCAACCTTTTATTTAATCCATCCAAAACCTCACAGAGAAAAGAGACTATAGCATTTTCAGTTGTTAAGCCATTTCTAAAACCAAACTGTACATTTGACAGCAAATTATGTGAATTTAAATGCTGCAGTAACCTTGTATATACAACCCTCTCGATAACTTTAGCAAACACCGATGGCATAGAAATAGGTCTATAATTGTCAACATTATCCCTGTCTCCCTTTTTATAAAGTGGCTTCACTACCGAGTACTTTAATCGGTCAGGAAACCGACCACTCCTAAAGGAAAAGTTACAGATATGGCTAAGTACTGAGCTAACATACGTGGAACAATACTTCAGTATTCTGCTAGATACCCCGTCATATCCATGAGAGTTCTTGGTCTTTAGTGATTTAATTATTAACTCAATCTCCCTTTTGTCAGTATCAGGGAGGAGCATTTCAGGTAACAGTCTCGGAACACTTTTTTCTAAGTGCGCTATATGATTCCCTGTTGGGACTAGGTTTCTATTTAGTTCAGCTGCTATATTCAGAAAGTGATTATTAAGTATTGTACATATATGCGACTTATCAGTAACACGGACATCCCCACTACGCACTGATTCTATATTCTCGACCTGTCTCTGCAGACCAGCCACTTCCTTTACAACTGACCATATGGTTTTAATTTTATCCTGAGACTTAGCTATCCTATCTGCATACCACATACTTTTTGCCTTCCTAATAACCTTTTTAAGCACCTTACAATACTGTTTGTAATGGGCTGCTGCATTTAGATTTTGACTGTTTCTAACGTTTTGATATAATTGCCACTTTGTTCTACAAGATATTCTTATCCCTTTAGTCAGCCACCCAGGCTGCCTGTTTGTGCTAGTACCCTGTTTTGAACATTCTAACGGAAAGCAACTTTCAAAGAGCATGAGAAAAGTCTTGAGGAAAGCATTATATTTATCGTCTACTGTATCAGCACTATAAACATCTTGCCACTCTTGTTCCTTGATAAGGTTTACAAAAGTCTGTACAGCAACTGGATCAGCTTTCCTAAAAAGTTGGTAACTATATTTAACATGTGTTGCAGCACAAAAATCTTTTAGACTTAAAATTTGTGCATCATGATCTGAAAGGCCATTCACCTTTTTGCTAACAGAATGCCCTTCTAATAATGACGAATGAACAAAAATATTGTCTATGGTTGTTCTACTGTTCCCTTGCACTCTCGTTGGAAAGAATACGGTTTGCATAAGATTATATGAATTAAGGAGGTCTACCAGCATCCTTTTCCTTGCACAATCACTTATACAATTAATATTGAAGTCGCCACATATAACTAACTTTTTGTATTTCCTATAAAGTGAACCAAGAACCTCCTCTAGCTTTAGCAAAAATGTTGTGAAATCGGAGTCTGGGGATCTACAAATAACAACAGTAAGAAGTTTAGCTCCACTAAATTTAACCACACCTGCACAACATTCAAACACCTTTTCAGTGCAGTACTTTGAAACATCAATTGACTCAAATGGGATACCGTTTTTCACATACATGGCTACTCCCCCACACCGCAAAGAGCTCCTAGAAAAGCTGCCAGCCAACCTGTATCCTGGTAAAGGAAGCCTCTGAATTATCTCCTTATTTAAGAAG
The DNA here is from genome assembly GCF_021461385.2 of Schistocerca piceifrons. Taxonomy (NCBI): domain Eukaryota; kingdom Metazoa; phylum Arthropoda; class Insecta; order Orthoptera; family Acrididae; genus Schistocerca; species Schistocerca piceifrons. The sequence goes on from NC_060141.1 coordinate 292,444,497, forward strand.
TGTTCAGATATACCAATAATTTCAGAGTCAACATCTATAAGCAGTTCACTAAGTTAACAGTGATTACTAAACTATACTGTCAATAATTACTACTACTCACTGTGTAGTTCATCTGATTGCAATAGTTGTTCATAGCACTTTACAAAGAAAGTAATTATGAAAATTCCTTTTTTCAAATGTTTTCACATTATTATGCCTAATTAGGATGGTGACTGTATTTTGTATCATTCACAGGATCTTTGTTACTAATATTTCTTACAAAATTTTAGTCTTTCTATTGTCTGCCAACTGCTACCCTTACGAATTTCATGTTCAATATCCTCTTTCTGTTGGGTAACACACAGTCAAATTCAAAAATCCATCCAGCGAGTAACGCTATACTCTATAGGTTTAAACCAAATTTGGTAATCATTAATTCATGGTAGTATTATAATCTCTGTCTTTTATGATGGGACAGGGATGCTTGTGACTGGACTGTAGTAGGTGATGGTGGTGGTGGGAAGATGTATAGTACAGGTCTTGCATCTAGGTCTAACATAGGTATGTGACTAATGAGGCAAGGGTTTGGGAACAGGGGCTGAATATGGATGGATGCGGATATCCTGTAGATTCAGTGGTTTGGGGACTACCGCAGTGGAAGGGATGGAATGTAAAGTGAGTAGAACATTCATCATTTCAGGGCATGAGAAGAAGTAGACAAGACCCTGGCAGAGAACATGTTTCAGTTGTTCCAGTCCTGTGTGGTACTGTGTCACAAAGGGAATGATCGTGTGTGGCCAGATGGTGGGACTTTGGATAGTGGTTGATGAATGTGGGATAAGGCATGGGAGATCTCTTTCTGTTCCATTTTGGGAGGTAATTACAGTCTGTGAAGGCCAAGGTGAGACCTCAGTGTATTTTGAGAGGGATGGTTACAGATGTGACAGCTGTTGGTAGATAGGCTGTACAGAAGAGAGTTCTTGGTGTGGAATGAGTGGCAGCTTTTGAAGTGGAGGTATTGCTAGTGGTTGGTAGATTCAATATGGATGGAAGGACTGATGTAGTCTTCTTTGAGGCATAGGTCAACATTGAGGAAGGTAGCTCATTGCATTGAGGAGGACCAGGTGGAGAAAAGGAGGGAGAAGATGCTGAGGTTCTGGATGATTGCAGACAGGGTGTCCTCACCCTCAATCCAGATCATAAAGATGTCATCAGTGAATCTGGACCAGGTGAGTGGTTATGAAGGGTTCTTCTATATGGCCCATGAATAAGATGGCAGAGGATGGTGTCCAGTAGGTGTCCATTGCTGCACCCCACATTTGTTTGTAGGTGTTGCCTTCAAAGGAGAAGTAATTGTTGGTGAGGATATAGTTGGTAATGGTGACCAGGAAGAAGCATGTAGGTTTGGAACCTGTCAGGCATTGTGAAAGGTAGTGTTCAATAAGGCAAGGCCATTGGCATTAGAAATGTTAGTATAAAGGAGGTGGAACCAATAGTGATGAGCAGGGCACCGCATGGTAAGGCAACAGGACCTGTGGAAAGTCAGTGGAGGAAAGGGTTGGTGCCTTCTATATAGGAAGGTAGGTAATGGATAATAGGTGGTCTATGGGAGCACAGATTCTCTCAGTGGATGCACAGTAACTGGCCACAATGGGGCATCCTGGATGATTGGGTTTATGGACCTTAGAATGCATGTAGTAGGAGGAATACAGGCAGCAGTAGGGGTGAGGAGAGAGATAGACTACACGAATAGGTTCTGGTATGGTCCTATGGATTGGAGGAGATGCTAGAGATCCTGCTGGATTTCTGAAATGGGATCAGTATCATAAGGTTTGTAGGTGGATGAATCAGAGAGCTTGCAGAGTCCTTCCCCCAGGTAAACCTTGTACTTCAAAACAACAATGGTAGAGCCTTTATCAGCGGACAGGATTGTTTGAAGATGGGGTCAGCTTTTAGGTGGTGGATTTTAGTTGTTTTTACAGATCTAAAGTTAACTTGTATGTTGAGGGATTTGGGGAATGATGGTGAGGCAACGTTCAAGGTCAAGAAATTCTGGAAAAGTAACAGGGGGTGATTTGGGGGCAGTGGGGATGAATCATGTTTGGCTGGATGATGAACTGAGTCAGGCAGGATTCAACATTAAAGTTTTGCTGAATCTGAATAGTAGGGTTGATGTCAAAGAATTGTTTCCACTGTAGGGACTAGAAGAAGGAGAGAAGGTCTTTAACAAGTCCAGTATGATTGAATTTTGGAGTGGGACAAGGAGGAGAAGGAGAGTAGTGTTTAATGTTTTGTTGGCAACAAGGTTGTTAGCTTGGCTTAAGTAATGATGGAGAAGGAAATTTTCCATGCCCTTTCAAAAGAACCATCCTTGCATTTGCTTGAAGTAATTTAGGGAAATCAGAGAAAACCTATATAAGGATAACTGCATGCAGATTTGAACCACTGTCCTCCCAAATGTGAGTCCAGTGTGATAATCACTGTGCCACTTCACTCAGTGGAGGGCAAAAGGTGAGGTCTTTGGAAGGGACTGATACTTTTGAGTGACAAAGGGATTTGTTGGAAAGGTTCATGACAGTGTTTTGAGTCTGCCTAAATTCTGCATTCTGAATGGTGGTGGAAGGATGCTTGTGAGTGTAGGAAATGTAGTAGGTCTGCAAGGCATGGTTTGTCAGGATGTGGGGTTGTTTTGGAGGCTATTTAGAGGGAAGGATAGTGGTAGTCCAAGGCAGAAGCAGGAGGTGAACAGACTGGAGAACTTTTTGAGATGGTGTTGTGCATACTGCTCTAGTCCTGGAGGCCAAGTGTTTCAATGTGTGAGTTGTGATCCAGGAATTATGGGATTGCAAAGCAAGAGAATTTTACAGATGGAGATGAGGCATTGCAAGGAAGTTTTATTCTAATTTCCATTATTTTGCAGGACTCAGTTGGTAAGGGCTTAGAACTGTTGGTATCAGAACAGATGGAAGTCGTTGTGGAAGGAGGGGTTGCAGCTAGAGGTGGGTAATTTGATTGTGAGCCATTTTGGGTTTGCCAGGAATAATGTATGGGACTGGGAATTCACCATCTAAAAGCTGATTCTGATCCTATAATCCTGCCTGCCGGCAAATGCTCCTCCACTGTTGTTTTGAAGTGCACTCCACCAGCCGTCAGTTTCAACCACCTACCAACCTTGCCACAATGACACAATTCCTGAAATCCAGCAGTCTCTCCAGTCTCTCCTCAAATCCTTCTGCTCAGCCCAGAAACTCTCCTTGGAGTCTATCCCTCTGCTCATCCCTATCACTCCCCACACTTCTACCTACTACATGCCTTCTAAGTCCTTAAACCCAACCACATGGGATGCCTCATTGTGGCTGGTTGCTGTGCATCCACTGAGAGAACTTCTGCTCTTGTAGACCAACACTTTCAGCCCATTATTTCTAACCTACCCTTCTATATAAGAAATACCAAACATTTCCTCTGCCGAATCTCCACAGTTCCTGTTACTCTACACATTATGCCCTGCTTGTCACTATTAATGCCACTTCCTTTACACTAAAATCCCTAATATCAATGGTCTTGCCACTATTGAACACTATCTTTCACAATGCCTGACAGATTCCAAACATACAAGCTCCTTCCTGGTCACCATGACCAACTATATCCTTACCCACAATTACTTCTCCTTTGAAGGCATCACTTACAAACAAATATGGGATACAGCAATGGGCACGTGCAGGACACCATCCTGTGCCAACCTATTCATGGGCCATCTAGAGAACACAGGAAGAAGTCTATAAAGCCATCTAGAGAACACAGGAAGAAGTCTATAAAGCAGTCAGCAAACTGAAAAACAAAAACTCAGCTGGTTTGGATGAAGTCCCCATTTTTATAATTAAGGACTGTATCAAGAGCCTACTTCCACCTTTAGTTGATATTATAAATCAATCTTTCAAGCAGGGCTACTTTCCAGACTATTTAAAATATGCAAAATTACTACCTCTCTTCAAAAAAGGTGATGCAGGAATAATTGAAAATTATAGGCCAATTTCTCTACTATCATGCTTTGCAAAAATATTAGAAACTATTATGAAAGATAGGCTAATCAACTATTTAAATACATACAACTTACTGTCTGTTGACCAGTTTGGATTTCGATCAGGGAAAAGCACAGAATCAGCAACAGCACACCTCACAAAACACATTCTAGAAGCATTAGATAAAGGGAACTACACAACATGTATATTTCTTGATCTAACTAAAGCATTTGATACTGTAGACCACAACATATTGTTAAATAAGTTAGATGAACTTGGAATTAGGGAACTTGTGAAAAAGTGGTTCCAGTCATATCTAAAAAATAGAAGACAGATAACTGAAATCTCACATATTTCAAGTTGCTCAAACTATATTGTAAAGTATACTTCAGACCCATATTATGTAAATATAGGTGTCCCACAGGGTAGTGTCCTTGGCCCAGTACTATTCCTCATTTACATAAACGACTTCCCACAGAGCATCAAGCATGGACAAACAATATTGTTTGCAGATGACTCAAATGTTCTAATCAGTGACAAATCACCAGAGGCACTAAAAGAAAAAGCCGAACAAACACTAAACAGTGTATGTGAGTGGGCATCCAATAATAAACTAACACTAAATCTTAAAAAAACAAATGCTGTTAACATCTATGTCTGCAAAAAACCACACTTTAACAACTTTAAGTTAAACAATGAAACTATAGAATATGTAGACTACACAAAATTTCTTGGTATGCATGTTGACAGTCAGTTAAAGTGGGAAGAACATATTAAAATACTTAGTAACAGAATCGCTACAGCATGCTATGCTCTGAGAATTCTGACTGCAGTTTGTGATACTACATGTGTCAGATCTGTATATTTTTCTTATATCCACTCTGTTATTACCTATGGAATAATATTTTGGGGAGTCAACAGTAAAAATATTCAAATAGTTTTCAAATTACAAAAAAGAGCATTTCTTATAATAACCAAGAGTGGCAGTAGGGCTCACTGCCTTGAACATTTCCAAAAGCTGGAAATCCTAACTGTCCCCTGTGAATACATTTTTCAAAGTATTATGTATGTAAAAAAAATTATTGACTGCTATATGAAGAATTCACTAGTACACAGCTATGAAACTAGAAACCAATTCAATCTGCATCTAGAGAGGAAAAATAAAGTTAAAACTCAGCAGAGCTTGTTGTACAATGCTGTTAAATTATATAATAAATTACCCCAAAAAATAAAAGATATTGACACAATCGGACAGTTCAAAACAAAACTAAAAATTTTTTTATTAAATAAAAGTTATTACGCAGTAACGGACTATCTGAATTAAAACATATAGTGTAATTAAAGTAGCCTGCATTGTAATACATGAGGAAATAATTATGATATGTAATCAAAAATTGCACAGTACTATAAGAAAATTACAAATTACACAAGGATATAAAACTAATTTAAGATACCTCAAAAATGGGTGTAAATACTAATTTTATGTGTATAATTGTAGGTATATTGTATTGTATACGTTTTTGCTGACGAAATCCACACAATGTAAATTGTTACATGGATTAATAAAGAAATCAATCAATCAAAACCACCCATAGTCACAAAGTCCTCACTAGGTGTGGGTTCATTGAAGACATTTTTGTGATCTGGATTGAAGGTGAGGTTGAGGACACCCTATCCATATTCCTTCAGGACCTCAACATCTTCTCCCTCATTCACTTCACCAGGTCATTCTCAACTCAACAAGCCATCTTCCATAATATTAACCTCCACCTCAAAGATGGCTAAAACAGTACCTCCACCCATATATAAACTACCAACCACCAGCAATATCTCCACTTTGAAAACTGTCACCCATTCCATACCAATAAGTCCCTTCCATATAGCTTAGTCACTCATGGCCATCAGATCTGTAGTGATGAGCAGTTCCTCTCAAAATACACCAATCGTTTCACTGAGGCATTCACAGACTTTAATAACATGTCCAGATCTCCCATGCTTTATCTCGCCAGACATCAACTGCCTCCCAAAGTCCCACTGTCAAGTCACAGAGGATCATTTCCCTTGTGATACAGTACCACACAGGACTGGGGCAACTGAATCACATTCTCTGTCAAGGCCTCAACTACTTCTTGTCATGCCCTGAAATGCAGAATGTTTTACCCACCAAACCTACAGAATGACCTCATCCATCCTTACTCAATCCCTGCTCCCAACCCAAGACCTAGATTCCAGACATATCCCCTACATCCTCCCACCACCACCACCTTCTCCAGTCTAGTCACAAGCATCACTTATCCCATCAAAGGTAGGGCTACTTATAATACCAGTCATGTGATCTATAAGTACTGTGCTGTATTCTCTGTGGGAATGACAACCAACAAGCTGTTAGTCCACATGAATGGCCACTGGAAAACCGTTGCCAAGAAACAGCTGGGACACCCAGTTGCTGAGCCTGCTGCACAGCACAACATCTTTCATTTCAATGAGAACTTCACTGTCTCTGCCTCATCTGGACCCTTGCTACCAACACCAGCTATTCTGAAATACATGGGTGGGAACTCTCCCTGCAATGCATTCTACATTCCCATTACCCTCCTGGCCTCAGCCTTCATTAGTCACTGTTCTTCACTCATCCATCCTTTTCCCTGTTCTCACTCCAACACTACACAGTCATCTATTCCACCAATGCACCCACAGTCATTTTACTTCTCTTCTTTTCTGTCCCCTCTCCCTCCTTCTCTGCCATCCCTCTAATATCCTGATTGCACTAGCTGCCTTACCTTCTCCCCACATCAACCTCTTATGTTCTCACAAGCAGCCCTTTACTGTACCCAACCTCTGTACTATTATTACTCCCTCTCATGTGTGTATGAGTTGTGTTTACATAAATGTGTGTGTATTTGTGTGTGTGTGTGTGTGTGTGTGTGTGTGTGTGTGTGTGTTATATAATTCAGAAAATTAGAAGAAGGCCTACTGACCAAAAGCTTACTTGTTTAGCAGTCTTTTTGTTCTGCCTATCTGCAACTCAACATCTCCCCCATGTGGAAAGTAGCAATCTATCCTTTTCATAGAAGATACGATCATTTTGTGGAGGATATATCAGAAAATATGCAACATTTATGTGAGGATTTGGAAGGTTACAGATGGCACATTTAACACTTACCACAGATAAATCTTACTTTGCTTTGAAAGATCTAGCATCTGTATGGCACATGAATAGCAGTGAATGAATTAATATGGATCTGTGGTTGGTACTAGGAGTATGTGAGTTTTCAGTTCCTTCTAATACTAAGGAGTTAAAGACTTTCTTGGGTTTAACAAATTATTATAGAAAATTAATAAATGGGACAAGCAGATGTGTTGAAAAAAAAAGAACCATTAATTTGGAATAGGCAAAAGAACACCAAAACAGAATAGCATCCAGGTAGCATATGCATCCAGGCAATTGAATAGAGTGGAGAAACACTACTCCACCATACAAAAAGAGATGCTTATCATAATATAATGAATCATGTATTTCCCCTGCTACTGTTTTTTTTTTTTTTTTAAAGTAGTAACTTACTATGCAGCTCTCAAGTGGTTGTTGGATTTTGCAGACTGTACTAGTTGACTAACCAAATAGACATCAAGATTGAGCATGTTCAGATATGAAGTCACACACAAGCCCAATAAGCAACATTCAAATGCATATGGTTTAAGCAGAAAGGTAACTGTGATACAGACATTGGGTCACAGATTCATAAAAAGGAAAGCAGTGTGGCATCCTGAAGTGGAATGTAAATTGCACATGTCACAGCTACAGTTCAATGTGCATAACGGTTTGTTGTGTAAGACAATATGGCTAGAACTGCAGCTAGTATTGCCAGAGGAGCTAAAAGAAGTAGTTCTGAGAGAAGTGCATGATTATGTACTGTCAGGACATGGGGTTGTAGAACAACATACAGGAGAGTAGCAAAACACTGAAACATGTGTGCTTGTTTCACGCTCCTTTCATAATTTATATCATTATTAATCTCGTGATAGGATGATACTATTACTCTTAATTTGCTACATCAAAGTCATATTGATACCTGGAGGACTATGGAAGCAAAGTATTTTTTTTCATTTTTCCTTAAATTCAACATTTTTTCTCCTGTGGCCATAATGATTTCCTGTTCAACCTTGACCATTCAGCTTGAAAGTATGGGTGGTCTTGTAGAGGCTAGAGACGTTCCTTTACTTATTCTCCCAAGTTGTAGTACAAACCTTTAGAATCTCACTTTTCACATATTTTTGGTGATGCAAAGAGGTCTCCCTGAGCCAACTTTAGCCCATCTCAGGTCATCCCACCTCATTCAGGTTGTCTGATGAAACAGTAGGTAGCTTATGCACCTTTCCTGCCCATCCTCATTGGTTGGTAGAGTGGGCACCATCTCCCTCTCCAAAAAAATTCTGCCTCCACTCTGAATGAGAGACAGTGGTAACTTTGTGGAAGAGTCATGTTCCAGTCCTTCGCTGATAAATATGTATCTTCCAAGTGGACACAAAATTAGATTAAGTCATGATGTGTTTGAGTTAGGCAATCAGTAAACTTGAAAGCTTCAGTACTTTCTTGTTCACCAGTAAAATCTTTGTGTATTTTCTTACACATTGCATGTGAAATTCACTTTGAGCCACTTTCAACTTTGTTTTAGTGATTCATCCATTATTCAGTTTTCATACCTGTGGATCCATTCAGTATCGATGCTAGGTAACATCTTTTCAAACTTATATTTATCAGTTTTATCTCTATTGATTTTCCACGCTGTACTTTAATGCATGTGCTAAAATGAATATTTCTGTGTGAGTAATTTTCTGGAGATAGAATCGTGTTACTTTTTGTGAGATCTTGGGACCATGTAGCAATTGGATGACTCTTTGTAATAGTGGAAAGAACTGATAAATATTTCTGTTTATTATAATAATTTTGCTTTCAAATGATTCAAGAATTATGTGAAGAATTTGCTCTAAAGTTATGTAAAAATGTGAATGGGAGGCCATGTTGCTCTTTAAAACTGCCTTGTAGTGAGTCCTCCTATCAATGTACTCTGCATGATAATAATCCCCAGTTCTTTGCAGTCACTATTGTAATTTTCGTTCTGAAATAGTCAAACTCCCACATATACCTTCCTTTTCCCATCTAACCTTTATACCATTAGAGCCATGGCAGGTGCAGAAAAAAGACAATTGTGCAGACCTCTGTTCAAGGCCCTTGATCTTATGACTGTTCCTGGCCTCTACATCTATGAGACAATTAAGTTGATACCAATGATAAGATTTTGTACATTATGTAAATATGTAATATTTTGTACTGTACTGTACTTTGACATATCCAATATCATGAATGTGATAATACAGGTGCTAAATAAAGTAAATAAATAAATACAGTTTCCTAAATAAAACCCACAACTGTTTGAGGATATCCAGTTTAAGCATGATCATGAAACAAGAAACACATATCAGTATAAGTTACCAACTCATAGGCTAAAACTGCTGGAGAAGACACCTTGCTATAGGAGTATGAGGCTGGGAAATAAAATCTGTGAAAAATTTAAAAATTATAAACCAGAAAAATTTGGACATCATTTTAAAAAATACCTAGCAAGTTAGACACTGGACTCGCATTCGGGAGGACGACGGTTCAATCCCGTGTCCGGCCATCCTGATTTAGGTTTTCCGTGATTTTCCTAAATCACTCCAGGCAAATGCCGGGATGGTTCCTCTGAAAGGGCACGGCCGACTTCCTTCCCCATCCTTTCCTAATCCGATGAGACCGATGACCACGCTGTCTGGTCTCCTTCCCCAAATAACCAACCAACCAACCAACCAACCTAGCAAGTAAATATTATTACAGTGTAGAAGAATTTATGACTGACTGACAAAAATAACTGTGCCTGATGTTATGTTTTATTCTGTCATGCTAAAAAAGTACTCCAAGTTAATAATTATTCTTAATTTTACTGTATTTGACACTGTTGACCACAGCATACTTTTGAAAAAGCTTGAAGCTATAGGTATCAGAGGACCGGTAAAAAAGTGGTTTGAGTCTTATCTGGAAAAGAGGATGCAGGTGGTTGAAATTACAGCACCAAATATTAATCAAAAAATTAAACTAAGATCAGATCCAAGGGAGGTCACAGTAGGAGTACCCCAAGGAAGTGTATTAGGCCCCTTGCTGTTCCTCATTTACATTAATGATATTCAGGTGTCAGAGAGAAAAGCTAGAATCATGTTATTTGCTGATGATACTAGTTTAATAGTTAGTGATACGAAGCAGTCATTGCACAGTACTGTGAACCATGTCCTACAAGATATACAAAAATCGTTTAGTGCTAACAAGCTAGCACTGAATGCAAAAAAAACTAATTATGTGCGATATGGAAAAATAAGTGAACAGGATGAATTCAGCACAGATACAAATTTTGTAAAGATATTATATAGTTGTTAAAATGTACCCTGACAAATCCTATATCACAAATGTGATCATTGGGATGATAATAAATAAATAAAAATGAAATATCTCAAGTCTTACAGTATTAAGTGTGTTTTCCTTGGGCTACAACAGAATTGAATTTCCATAACCACATGAGAGTTTGCAAAGCACTTGTCAAGAAAAATGAAACTTTAATTATGTTGGATCTTGTGTTAATATTACATATTGTTTAATGAGTTAGTTTCATGATAAGGCTTCTTCTCTGATCTGGTACAACCTTTGAAAATCCTTCAGACATATACACATGAATTACTTGTCATTCTTTTATTCACAGGAAATTAAATGCCTCATTAGCTGGCACTAAACTGAAATCAAAGAGAGTGTATTATTAGACAACGTATGGTGAGATATATTGATTACAGTCATCTTAGGCAGTTTCTTCACCCTTTTATGTTGAAATCCACATCTTCTTTTGACTGAGCAACAACTCACTGAATGTAACGTGTACTAAAATCCCATAATGCTACTTCTCGCTAGCAGACAGCTCTTTTATATGGTGACCCTCATATTCAGGATCCTATCTCTGGAATTCCTCTGATTAGCCCCAGTCAGACTGGAGCATCAATTAGAGTAAATAATTCAATATGTACCTTTCCTTTTCGAAAGGTCCTTTTGCAGTTTTCTTTGTTTTTGGAAGGAATCAGTTTTCCCCTAACAACATTCCATTTGTGTTAATTATTTACAGGTTGTGTGTGTGTGTGTGTGTGTGTGTGTGTGTGTGTGTGTGTGTGTGTGTGTGTGCGCTCGTGTGAGTGAGTGCATGTGTATGTAAAGGGCGGCGGGGGGGGGGGGGGGGGGGATAGATAATTAGCTCTGATATTGTGTGTCAGCTAACAGAGAGTGAGTTAATCTGGTTGTTCATTAGATAGTGTATTTAGGCATGGTATTAATGATGAGTGTTATGACCAATTTAGGTGCAAGAAAGTTATCAAATCTTGACAACATTCCCAAAGTCATGTTAGTCATGGCAGAGTGAAATGCGCTTGTGATTAACCAATGGCTAGAGGGAGAAACAGACCTGTTATGTAGGACAATGGAGTAGGCTGCCAGTGAGCCAGAGCTGTTGGCTGCATGGAATGCAAAAGCCGTACAGGTGAACAGTCTCTCACACCACTGCCCAGGCTGTGCAAAGTAAAGACAGGCTCAGGGATCAGTGCATGACAAACACAGGTACATATAGAATTTGTGGAACCCACCAAACATTAAGAGATGTGTTGTGAAAGATGGAGAGTGACATCTGTATTCTTCCTTGCAGCCTGAAAGCCCTGGTGATGTGGAAAAATAGCAAGTAGCAAACTCAAACGAAAATCAGTGATTAGAGCACCAAGTTAAATGCATTTATAACAGAGACTATGGGTGTAACAATATATCCAATGTGAGAAATGAAAGAACTGAAAGAAGATTTAGAAGCAGTAGAATCATGGAAGGAGGAGGTGGCTGGGCATACAGGTGATGCAATACAGGACCATTCAGAGATGAAAAGCTGCTGGATGGTCATATAACTGGTGTTGAAAGTAGCGAAGTTAGTGTTACTGATGCAGTAACAGTAGATCCACATAAATTTGCAAAGTTCTTTTTGAGATAAATAAAGAGCATTTAAACTAGTGCAAGGGATTTTCCAGCAAGTGTTGTGTCATGAATAGGAAGTCAGTAAAGTCTTATAACAGCTAGAGACTCTGACTGTTATGCTTGAACAACTGTCTGATAGAAGTTATAGAAATTTTCATTGTGTGTATCCAGTTAGAATAAATTATATGTGAAGAGGTTCAGTCCCACCTCACTAATTTATGAAAGTAGTGAATCACTGACTACATTTTCATTTCTTTTATCAACTTGCTCCTCAGATACATCTAATATGCATCCATGAAAGGAAATAAGAATAAAATAATAGCTGATGTTGATAAGTCTCCAAATGTGAAAACAAATTTGGTTTCTGATATAGACTTAGGAATAACTCATTGTGATTTATCTAAAGGAAAACAAAACACAAAGCAATCTAATGACACATTTAGTTATAATGGTCCTCTATATTTACAACTACATTCATAGTCTGCAAACCCATGTGAAGTGCATGTGTGTGGTACCATGACTGTTTCAATGCCTCTGGGCATTGGGTAATTGGTCTAATATTGTAAGTCTTGTCTTCACAGTCCCTACAGGAGCAATACATAAGAGGGTGTCACATATTCAGACTTACAACTGGTTCTTGAAACTTAACAATTAAATTATGGCAGGATAGGTGGCATCTCTTTAGAAGTGTCTGCCAGCTCAAGATTTTCAGCCCTTCTGTAACACTCTCCTCTGGAGCAAATACACCTGTTATTATTCTTGCTACCATTCTTTACACATGTCAATACATTTTGTATGGGTTCCACATACTCAAGCAATATTCTATGTCAGATTGCACAATCTCCATCATAGACTTCATACAATTGTGCAGTATCCTATCAATGAACCAAAGTCTACCACCTACTTTATATATAACTGAGTCCATGGGGTCATTAAGTTTTGTATCCTCACATATTGTTGCACTGAAGTATTTACCTGAGTTTTCAATAATATTCTTCATGTGAATGGAGAGTTGTAAATGACATTCATTCAAGAAAGGCCACGTGGTCCATAAATACCCCCTCTGACATGCATGAAAACCAACCAAAATATTCAAATCATGATTTTTTGGTACTGTAGTCATACTATACTATACCGGTAGTTTCCAATTTTGTGAAGTACACAGTTTTATGTTTATGAACCATTACAGTACAATGGCAATATCTTCAATGCTTTGAAATCTTATCAAGATCTGGCTAAATATTTTTGCAGCCCCTTCCCTCTTCCCCCTGTCCCCTCCCAAAGAGGACTTATAATGGCATTATCTGTAAAAAGTCTGGGGGTACAATTAAAATTTTCTGCCAGCTCATTGACTTACAACATGACCATAAAGGGTCCCAAAACAATTCTCTGCAGTATGTCTGAGGTTACTTCTACATATGTTAATGACTCTCATTTGAAAATATCATGCTGCATCTTTTATCATTAACCCAGTGAATATGTTGTTTAACATCCTGTATGGCCTAAATTTCATTAAAAAATATTGGCTTGCTATTGAGTCAAATGCTTTTTTGAATTTAAGAAATACCGCATCTGCTTGATTTCCTTGGCCATGGCTTTCAGGATGCCATATTAGGGATGCACTAGCTGGGTTTCACATGACTGATGTTTTTGGAATCATGAATCAGCTCATTTTTTTCAAGGTACCTGATTATATTGGCTGTCTGTTTTGTCAATCACTTCAACTGCCCTTTTAGTAGACTGATGCAACCTGTGCCTTCTTCCAACTTCTAGGCACAGTTTTTGTTTGAGGTGTCTGTAGTATGACTAAATAAGGGTTTATTTCAGCACAGATACTGTACAGAAAACTGTATAGTATCTGATAGGGTTTACATCAGGCCCTGTGGCCTTGTTCCCCTTTAGCAAAATCAGCTGCCTCTCAAAACCGTGGCAATACTAATGACAAATGTGTTGCTTCATATTTTCTGGGTTTTACTAGTAATGGACTTACATATCCAGAAGCACTTTACCTTCAAAACCATCATTGTTAATGTCACCGACTGCTGCTACTGTTGTCCCAAATTGTGCATTCCTTATTCCGCCATCAATGTGTTCCATTTCTTTGTTCTATAAAAGAAAAGCAAATGTATTTCAAACCTGTATATAACAATAAAAGTGACATATTTAACTGTTTGATACAGCTTATGTCCAAAGATACTAGATTGCTTTATTTTCTACTTCTGTAAGTGCAAAAAACACTGGATACATAATGTTGGTACTCAGAGGTCAGATATTTCTATGCTTGTCAGAATTTTAATTACATCAGAAAGACAGTTTATTTATGGAAATAAGTAGCTTTACTTACTATTATTTCACCTCCTAAAGAGATATATATGCGACCTTGATCTGGGATGGAGGTAGTTGAATACCTTGGTGCACCAATGATCATATCATCATAACCATCTTTATTTATGTCTGCAGTTGCAATGCTGGCACCAAAGTACTCTCCAAGCTGTGTCCCTGTTATTTCAATGATTGGTGCAATATGATATTTTGCACTGTAGTCATAAAGCAGCACCTGTAACAATTGTAATGTCAAAAATGTGGTATTTATTGATTTAAATTAAATAAAAATGAACTTTGACAGTTGAATATGAAATGTGTGGAGAAAATACTCATAGCAGAAATAATTATCCTAATGTTATACGAAAGAAAACATAAACATTCAGTACTTAGTAAAATTTATGAATTACACCAGTTACATATAAATCCCTGTTTTATATTATACAAAAGAATTTTGCTTAGAGCTTATTAAAAAACCATACCAACTTCATCTACAACAGTAAGAAGACAGTTAAACACTACATTTTTTATTGGTTTTCATTAAGAATACATTGCATGCCGCAAGGGCTTTGGCATTGGCACAAAGAACGTGATTTCATATAGCATAAGCCAGTATATTATATTACAAGGGGTTTCAATATTTTTGCAGCCCCTTCCCTCTTCCCCCTGTCCCCTCCCAAAGAGGACTTATAATGGCATTATCTGTAAAACAATGTAACACAATTTTTTCTTTGTCCAATTTCAGATGAAAAAATGCAGAATTTGTTGTGAGACATCATGAAATATTCCTGCTTCACCACCTATAGTTTCACGAAGTTTTAATAGATGGTGATGCAATATGTAGCCTTCAAAAATGGTCCCTGTAATTTCCATTCATTCATAGAAGAGAGCTGTCATTGATTTTCTTTTGGGGGAAACCCAGAGAATTGCAGATATTCATAAGCACTTGCAGAATGCCTATGGAGACCTGGTAGTGAACAAAAGCATGGTGAGTCACAGGGTAAGATGTCCGCCACCATCGCAATGAGGTCATGCAAATCTGTCCAATGTCTCATGTGCTGGCCAGCTGGCCAGCCGGCAACATACAGCTGTGACTGTAGCATTACATGAGTATTTCCAATATGGTTGGATCTACTTTGCATCATGTGAGTGTAGGGGAATCAAAACAAGTAGTGACCCATGACGTCATATCAACTTGAGATTTCAATATAATGGAAGGAAACATTCCACGTGGGAAAAATTATATATAAATACAAAGATGAGGTGACTTACCGAACAAAAACGCTGGCAGGTCGATAGACACACAAACAAACACAAACATACACACAAAATTCAAGCTTTCGCAACAAATTGTTGCCTCATCAGGAAAGAGGGAAGGAGAGGGGAAGACGAAAGGAAGTGGGTTTTAAAGGAGAGGGTAAGGAGTCATTCCAATCCCGGGAGCGGAAAGACTTACCTTAGGGGGAAAAAAGGACAGGTATACACTCGCACACACGCACATATCCATCCACACATACAGACACAAGCAGACATATTTAAAGACAAAGAGTTTGGGCAGAGATGTCAGTTGAGGCAGAAGTGTAGAGGCAAAGAAGTTGTTGAAAGACAGGTGAGGTATGAGTGGCGGCAACTTGAAATTAGCGGAGATTGAGGCCTGGCGGATGACGAGAAGAGAGGATATACTGAAGGGCAAGTTCCCATCTCCGGAGTTCGGATAGGTTGGTGTTGGTGGGAAGTATCCAGATAACCCGGACGGTGTAACACTGTGCCAAGATGTGCTGGCCGTGCACCAAGGCATGTTTAGCCACAGGGTGATCCTCATTACCAACAAACACTGTCTGCCTGTGTCCATTCATGCGAATGGACAGTTTGTTGCTGGTCATTCCCACATAGAATGCGTCACAGTGTAGACAGGTCAGTTGGTAAATCATGTGGGTGTTTTCACACGTGGCTCTGCCTTTGATCGTGTACACCTTCCGGGTTACAGGACTGGAGTAGGTGGTGGTGGGAGGGTGCATGGGACAGGTTTTGCATCGGGGGCGGTTACAAGGATAGGAGCCAGAGGGTAGGGAAGGTGGTTTGGGGATTTCATAGGGATGAACTAACAGGTTACGAAGGTTAGGTGGACGGCGGAAAGACACTCTTGGCGGACTGGGGAGGATTTCATGAAGGATGGATCTCATTTCAGGGCAGGATTTGAGGAAGTCGTATCCCTGCTGGAGAGCCACATTCAGAATCTGGTCCAGTCCCGGAAAGTATCCTGTCACAAGTGGGGCACTTTTGTGGTTCTTCTGTGGGGGATTCTGGGTTTGAGGGGACGAGGAAGTGGCTCTGGTTATTTGCTTCTGTACCAGGTCGGGAGGGTAGTTGCGGGATGCGAAAGCTGTTTTCAGGTTGTTGGTGTAATGATTCAGGGATTCCGGACTGGAGCAGATTCGTTTGCCACGAAGACCTAGGCTGTAGGGAAGGGACCGTTTGATGTGGAATGGGTGGCAGCTGTCATAATGGAGGTACTGTTGCTTGTTGGTGGGTTTGATGTGGACGGACGTGTGAAGTTGGCCATTGGACAGGTGGAGGTCAACGTCAAGGAAAGTGGCATGGGATTTGGAGTAGGACCAGGTGAAACTGATGGAACCAAAGGAGTTGAGGTTGGAGAGGAAATTCTGGAGTTCTTCTTCACTGTGAGTCCAGATCATGAAGATGTCATCAATAAATCTGTACCAAACTTTGGGTTGGCAGACTTGGGTAACCAAGAAGGCTTCCTCTAAGCGACCCATGAATAGGTTGGCGTACGAGGGGGCCATCCTGGTACCCATGGCTGTTCCCTTTAATTGTTGGTATGTCTGGCCTTCAAAAGTGAAGAAGTTGTGGGTCAGGATGAAGCTGGCTAAGGTGATGAGGAAAGAGGTTTTAGGTAGGGTGGCAGGTGATCGGCGTGAAAGGAAATGCTCCATCGCAGCGAGGCCCTGGACGTGCGGAATATTTGTGTATAAGGACGTGGCATCAATGGTTACAAGGATAGTTTCCGGGGGTAACAGATTGGGTAAGGATTCCAGGCGTTCAAGGAAGTGGTTGGTGTCCTTGATGAAGGATGGGAGACTGCATGTAATGGGTTGAAGGTGTTGATCTACGTAGGCAGAGATACGTTCTGTGGGGGCTTGGTAACCAGCTACAATGGGGCGGCCGGGATGATTGGGTTTGTGGATTTTAGGAAGAAGGTAGAAGGTAGGGGTGCGGGGTGTCGGTGGGGTCAGGAGGTTGATGGAGTCAGGTGAAAGGTTTTGCAGGGGGCCTAAGGTTCTGAGGATTCCTTGAAGCTCCGCCTGGACATCGGGAATGGGGTTACCTTGGCAAACTTTGTATGTGGTGTTGTCTGAAAGCTGACGCAGTCCCTCAGCCACATACTCCCGACGATCAAGTACCACGGTCATGGAACCCTTGTCTGCCGGAAGAATGATGATGGATCGGTCAGCCTTCAGATCACGGATAGCCTGGGCTTCAGCAGTGGTGATGTTGGGTGTAGGATTAAGGTTTTTTAAGAAGGATTGAGATGCAAGGCTGGAAGTCAGATATTCCTGGAAGGTTTGGAGAGGGTGATTTTGAGGAAGAGGAGGTGGGTCCCGCTGTGACGGAGGACGGAACTGTTCCAGGCAGGGTTCAATTTGGATGGTGTCTTGAGGAGTCGGATCATTAGGAGTAGGATTAGGATCATTTTTCTTCGTGGCAAAGTGATACTTCCAGCAGAGAGTACGAGTGTAGGACAGTAAATCTTTGACGAGGGCTGTTTGGTTGAATCTGGGAGTGGGGCTGAAGGTGAGGCCTTTGGATAGGACAGAGGTTTCGGATTGGGAGAGAGGTTTGGAGGAAAGGTTAACTACTGAATTAGGGTGTTGTGGTTCCAGATTGTGTTGATCGGAATTTTGAGGTTTTGGAGGGAGTGGAGCTGGAAGTGGGAGATTGAGTAGATGGGAGAGACTGGGTTTGTGTGCAATGAGAGGAGGTTGAGGTTTGCTGGAAAGGTTGTGAAGGGTGAGTGAGTTGCCTTTCCGGAGGTGGGAAACCAGGAGATTGGATAGTTTTTTGAGGTGGAGGGTGGCATGCTGTTCTAATTTACGGTTGGCCTGTAGGAGGATGCTCTGGACAGCCGGTGTGGATGTGGGAGAGGAAAGATTAAGGACTTTTATTAAGGATAGGAGTTGACGGGTGTGTTCATTGGCTGAGTTGATGTGTAGGTGAAGGATTAGGTGGGTGAGGGCAATGGATTGTTCAGTTTGGAACTGGTATAGGGACTGATGGAAGGAAGGGTTGCAGCCAGAGATGGGAACTTTAAGTGTAAGGCCTTTGGGGGTGATGCCAAATGTCAGACAAGCCTGAGAAAATAGAATATGGGAGTGTAATCTGGCTAGGGCGAAGGCATGTTTGCGGAGGGAATGTAAATAAAACTTAATGGGGTCATTGTGGGGGTGTTGTGAGGGTGACATGGTATTAGAAGGTGGAAAGTGTTAACATGAGGTGAAATGAAAATGAAAATAAAAATATAAATATATGGGGAGAGATAAAGGTGAACCGGAAAGAAACAGGAGATCTGGAATGAAAAAAGGCGAAAAGGTGTTGGTAACAGCTGGGCTATGTTGGACTTGGGTTGGTAGATAACGATGTGCATAAAGGTTAGGTGGTTGTGTTGCCGCCAAAACACGTTAAAGGACGCAGAAATTCGGGAAAATTTCGAAAAAACTGCGTGTAGTATATTAAAAGGAGTGGTATTGTGGTGGCAGATTATGAAAATGAGACTAACAATTGTCTGACGAAGAAATAATCGCGTTAAAACCTGTGGGAAGCGGCTAAAAATGATCAGTGGTGTGGGATAAACGGAAATGGAAATAAAGTGAAAGTTATTAGAACTGGCCGAAATGGTTGTTTAAAAGGTGAAAGGAGCTGTTTGTGAACTAGAAACGGTGGATATTATAGCGGCGGTAGTGCTGAAAGCGGCAAAAAAATTTTTTTGGTTATGGTTTGGAAGTGGGTTACGTATTATTGAGTATATATATAGGCGGGATAAAATAGTATAGCAGATTGCGGTAAAAAGGAGAAGGTGAATTCAAAGTGAAACCAAAGTGAAACTACTGGCAAAAACAGAAAGAGGAAAATAAGACGACAGAAAAGATTTCAAAATGCAACAGTGACAATAACAAACGTAATTGTTGGATTCAAATTAATGATATCAATATAATGGAAGGAAACATTCCACGTGGGAAAAATTATATATAAATACAAAGATGAGGTGACTTACCGAACAAAAACGAACCTGCCAGCGTTTTTGTTCGGTAAGTCACCTCATCTTTGTATTTATATATAATTTTTCCCACGTGGAATGTTTCCTTCCATTATATTGATATCATTAATTTGAATCCAACAATTACGTTTGTTATTGTCACTGTTGCATTTTGAAATCTTTTCTGTCGTCTTATTTTCCTCTTTCTGTTTTTGCCAGTAGTTTCACTTTGGTTTCACTTTGAATTCACCTTCTCCTTTTTACCGTAATCTGCTATACTATTTTATCCCGCCTATATATATACTCAATAATACGTAACCCACTTCCAAACCATAACCAAAAAAATTTTTTTACCGCTTTCAGCACTACCGCCGCTATAATATCCACCGTTTCTAGTTCACAAACTGGCCGAAATGGTTGTTTAAAAGGTGAAAGGAGCTGTTTGTGAACTAGAAACGGTGGATATTATAGCGGCGGTAGTGCTGAAAGCGGCAAAAAAATTTTTTTGGTTATGGTTTGGAAGTGGGTTACGTATTATTGAGTATATATATAGGCGGGATAAAATAGTATAGCAGATTACGGTAAAAAGGAGAAGGTGAATTCAAAGTGAAACCAAAGTGAAACTACTGGCAAAAACAGAAAGAGGAAAATAAGACGACAGAAAAGATTTCAAAATGCAACAGTGACAATAACAAACGTAATTGTTGGATTCAAATTAATGATATCAATATAATGGAAGGAAACATTCCACGTGGGAAAAATTATATATAAATACAAAGATGAGGTGACTTACCGAACAAAAACGAACCTGCCAGCGTTTTTGTTCGGTAAGTCACCTTTTAAACAACCATTTCGGCCAGTTCTAATAACTTTCACTTTATTTCCATTTCCGTTTTTCCCACACCACTGATCATTTTTAGCCGCTTTCCACAGGTTTTAACGCGATTATTTCTTCGTCAGACAATTGTTAGTCTCATTTTCATAATCTGCCACCACAATACCACTCCTTTTAATATACTACACGCAGTTTTTTCGAAATTTTCCCGAATTTCTGCGTCCTTTAACGTGTTTTGGCGGCAACACAACCACCTAACCTTTATGCACATCGTTATCTACCAACCCAAGTCCAACATCGCCCAGCTGTTACCAACACCTTTTCGCCTTTTTTCATTCCAGATCTCCTGTTTCTTTCCGGTTCACCTTTATCCCTCCCCATATATTTATATTTTTATTTTCATTTTCATTTCACCTCATGTTAACACTTTCCACCTTCTAATACCATGTCACCCTCACAACACCCCCACAATGACCCCATTAAGTTTTATTTACATTCCCTCCGCAAACATGCCTTCGCCCTAGCCAGATTACACTCCCATATTCTATTTTCTCAGGCTTGTCTGACATTTGGCATCACCCCCAAAGGCCTTACACTTAAAGTTCCCATCTCTGGCTGCAACCCTTCCTTCCATCAGTCCCTATACCAGTTCCAAACTGAACAATCCATTGCCCTCACCCACCTAATCCTTCACCTACACATCAACTCAGCCAATGAACACACCCGTCAACTCCTATCCTTAATAAAAGTCCTTAATCTTTCCTCTCCCACATCCACACCGGCTGTCCAGAGCATCCTCCTACAGGCCAACCGTAAATTAGAACAGCATGCCACCCTCCACCTCAAAAAACTATCCAATCTCCTGGTTTCCCACCTCCGGAAAGGCAACTCACTCACCCTTCACAACCTTTCCAGCAAACCTCAACCTCCTCTCATTGCACACAAACCCAGTCTCTCCCATCTACTCAATCTCCCACTTCCAGCTCCACTCCCTCCAAAACCTCAAAATTCCGATCAACACAATCTGGAACCACAACACCCTAATTCAGTAGTTAACCTTTCCTCCAAACCTCTCTCCCAATCCGAAACCTCTGTCCTATCCAAAGGCCTCACCTTCAGCCCCACTCCCAGATTCAACCAAACAGCCCTCGTCAAAGATTTACTGTCCTACACTCGTACTCTCTGCTGGAAGTATCACTTTGCCACGAAGAAAAATGATCCTAATCCTACTCCTAATGATCCGACTCCTCAAGACACCATCCAAATTGAACCCTGCCTGGAACAGTTCCGTCCTCCGTCACAGCGGGACCCACCTCCTCTTCCTCAAAATCACCCTCTCCAAACCTTCCAGGAATATCTGACTTCCAGCCTTGCATCTCAATCCTTCTTAAAAAACCTTAATCCTACACCCAACATCACCACTGCTGAAGCCCAGGCTATCCGTGATCTGAAGGCTGACCGATCCATCATCATTCTTCCGGCAGACAAGGGTTCCATGACCGTGGTACTTGATCGTCGGGAGTATGTGGCTGAGGGACTGCGTCAGCTTTCAGACAACACCACATACAAAGTTTGCCAAGGTAACCCCATTCCCGATGTCCAGGCGGAGCTTCAAGGAATCCTCAGAACCTTAGGCCCCCTGCAAAACCTTTCACCTGACTCCATCAACCTCCTGACCCCACCGACACCCCGCACCCCTACCTTCTACCTTCTTCCTAAAATCCACAAACCCAATCATCCCGGCCGCCCCATTGTAGCTGGTTACCAAGCCCCCACAGAACGTATCTCTGCCTACGTAGATCAACACCTTCAACCCATTACATGCAGTCTCCCATCCTTCATCAAGGACACCAACCACTTCCTTGAACGCCTGGAATCCTTACCCAATCTGTTACCCCCGGAAACCATCCTTGTAACCATTGATGCCACGTCCTTATACACAAATATTCCGCACGTCCAGGGCCTCGCTGCGATGGAGCATTTCCTTTCACGCCGATCACCTGCCACCCTACCTAAAACCTCTTTCCTCATCACCTTAGCCAGCTTCATCCTGACCCACAACTTCTTCACTTTTGAAGGCCAGACATACCAACAATTAAAGGGAACAGCCATGGGTACCAGGATGGCCCCCTCGTACGCCAACCTATTCATGGGTCGCTTAGAGGAAGCCTTCTTGGTTACCCAAGTCTGCCAACCCAAAGTTTGGTACAGATTTATTGATGACATCTTCATGATCTGGACTCACAGTGAAGAAGAACTCCAGAATTTCCTCTCCAACCTCAACTCCTTTGGTTCCATCAGTTTCACCTGGTCCTACTCCAAATCCCATGCCACTTTCCTTGACGTTGACCTCCACCTGTCCAATGGCCAACTTCACACGTCCGTCCACATCAAACCCACCAACAAGCAACAGTACCTCCATTATGACAGCTGCCACCCATTCCACATCAAACGGTCCCTTCCCTACAGCCTAGGTCTTCGTGGCAAACGAATCTGCTCCAGTCCGGAATCCCTGAATCATTACACCAACAACCTGAAAACAGCTTTCGCATCCCGCAACTACCCTCCCGACCTGGTACAGAAGCAAATAACCAGAGCCACTTCCTCGTCCCCTCAAACCCAGAATCCCCCACAGAAGAACCACAAAAGTGCCCCACTTGTGACAGGATACTTTCCGGGACTGGACCAGACTCTGAATGTGGCTCTCCAGCAGGGATACGACTTCCTCAAATCCTGCCCTGAAATGAGATCCATCCTTCATGAAATCCTCCCCACTCCGCCAAGAGTGTCTTTCCGCCGTCCACCTAACCTTCGTAACCTGTTAGTTCATCCCTATGAAATCCCCAAACCACCTTCCCTACCCTCTGGCTCCTATCCTTGTAACCGCCCCCGATGCAAAACCTGTCCCATGCACCCTCCCACCACCACCTACTCCAGTCCTGTAACCCGGAAGGTGTACACGATCAAAGGCAGAGCCACGTGTGAAAACACCCACGTGATTTACCAACTGACCTGTCTACACTGTGACACATTCTATGTGGGAATGACCAGCAACAAACTGTCCATTCGCATGAATGGACACAGGCAGACAGTGTTTGTTGGTAATGAGGATCACCCTGTGGCTAAACATGCCTTGGTGCACGGCCAGCACATCTTGGCACAGTGTTACACCGTCCGGGTTATCTGGATACTTCCCACCAACACCAACCTATCCGAACTCTGGAGATGGGAACTTGCCCTTCAGTATATCCTCTCTTCTCGTCATCCGCCAGGCCTCAATCTCCGCTAATTTCAAGTTGCCGCCACTCATACCTCACCTGTCTTTCAACAACTTCTTTGCCTCTACACTTCTGCCTCAACTGACATCTCTGCCCAAACTCTTTGTCTTTAAATATGTCTGCTTGTGTCTGTATGTGTGGATGGATATGTGCGTGTGTGCGAGTGTATACCTGTCCTTTTTTCCCCCTAAGGTAAGTCTTTCCGCTCCCGGGATTGGAATGACTCCTTACCCTCTCCTTTAAAACCCACTTCCTTTCGTCTTCCCCTCTCCTTCCCTCTTTCCTGATGAGGCAACAATTTGTTGCGAAAGCTTGAATTTTGTGTGTATGTTTGTGTTTGTTTGTGTGTCTATCGACCTGCCAGCGTTTTTGTTCGGTAAGTCACCTCATCTTTGTATTTATATACAACTTGAGATTTTTTTATACATGTAATTCATTTGTAAATTTTATTGATTATTTGCAGAGTAAATAATTTAATTATGTACAGCATTTAATAGGTAATGAGTTTTAATGAGATAGATATAAATATGTTTTAACATAGGAAATCACTGTGCTGCATTATGCATGATATGTTTTCACTTTCTAAGAACAAAAACTTCCATGTTGCTCAAGAGCACGATCAAGTGGTCATCAAGTGCAGATCTGCTGTAAACTTCATGAACAGAATTGTTTATTTACAAACTGCAGTTGATTTAAAAATTATTCTAGAGAACCACAGCCCAACTTTGGTGCAAACAAATCACTCACAAATTCTAAAATATTGGCACGGAGTTTAAGATAAGCGGCTGGATATCAGGCATTATCATCATGTGTATAATTCAGTAACATTAACCACAATTTATGGACATTAGCTTGATAATAACTATCAAAGACTTATATGAGCAACATAGTAATCATCTTGATGTTTAAAGCAAGAGAGAAGAGATTTACTGATGGGATATGAAAAATTATAATCATTGCATAGTTAACTTGTTGATACGTTGCTTAGCAACTCATCAACGGACAGTGATAGAATTACTGAAATGATCTTTTAAGTATCCATGACCACTATGCACACACCAGAAACTAATTACTCTAACTGTGAGTGACCTCTGGGTTGGATGAGTCTTTTTTTTTTATTTCAGCTAATTGGTATTAATAAATTTCTTTCGAGGTTGAAACTTCATCAATGGTGTCGCACTCATTCAGTTTAGTAGAATGATAGATAGATGGAATGGCAACAATTATGTACTGTCCTGACATCTCACTAGTAATGAACTACTAGAAATCAAAGCATTTCAGGGTACAGTGATTCGACATTTGTTGCCAGCCTTGCAGATCAACAGCCCTGCAGCTCAGTGACCACCTTAGTGCCAATGTTGAACCTTGTGTTTTGGTTGGACTGCATTTTGAGTGTACTACGCAAAAATATTTATGTTAGAATAGTAATGTCTTGTATAGAAATGTTGACTTTTATTGAGTATGTGTAATTTCAGTTCTGTTCCACCAGCTATATTTGGATTCGTGCAAAATGCAACATAAGTGTGGTAGACATTCACAAAAAGCCCTGAATAGAGGATGCTTTCCCTTAGTTGTACTTACAATGAGTATTATTCCTCACTTGACACTCCCATAGCCCACTGATCATGGTGCTCAGCCAAACTGCTGCCTACACTTCCTCTCTCGCCAGTCCTGAAATTACCAGACTGAATCTATGCATAACCTTGATTACCAAAGCTTCATCTAAAAATTTAAGATGACCCCATATTTTTAAAATGATGGATTTGAGAAAAACTTTCCTTATAGTCAGATAATTACAATAAAATGTCCTTCCACTGCATCAAACCCTGGAAAGTTTCGAAAAATTTCCACAGTCAGTTTGGCTTCTTCCATTCTTAAAACATTTTTCAGTTCATCTTAGAGCTGCATAATGAATAGCTATGACTTTAAAACCAATTCTGACTTTATCTTTATTCCTGATGATAAGAGCCTCACCATGAGCTGTGGTGGCTACATGGCAGACAGTTTTTGCCCTCTGTCATAGGGTTGGTTAAGGGCCTAAGTGACACATAGGGTGCCAGTCTGAGAGGGGTGCCAGAGGTGCTACAGCCATAAGACATATGGGGAATACACCAATACACTCCTTTATACTTTAGTGTACATGCACCTCCCTTTTCTGGCATTAGGGCAAACTTACAGGTGACATAATATTATCCTGTCCACCTACTGCCTCTCCTTCCCAGCCATTAACCACAAACCTCCAAACCTTCCTACCCCTTTCAACATCTTATCCCCCCTTGCCTCTAAAACCAACACAACACATCACCTAAGTCAAGCTGCACTGTGGAACAATATAACTCCTCAGGACAATACAGGAGCACATCACCCCAGAGCCCAGGAGCAGCCTTCAACATATAATACATACTTTTAAAAAATGCACAGTAAAATAAACGTAAGACGAACACGTAACTGGTATAGAATCCAATACCAAGCATACAAATTGAAAACTCTAATTAAATGTGATATGAGAATTGTATTGTTAAATGTAAACTTTTAAAGACAATTTCCTACATTTTGAGCACCTAGAATATATAAATAAGAAGATATGAGAGCTTAGAACACAAATTACATCTCAGGCATGCAAAGCAAATTTTCCATTTTTCTCCCCATAGTACACCAATGATAGAAAAACAGAAACTTTTTGAATTCGAAATACATTAATTTCTACACAAAACAATTCAGTATTTTCAATCTAGCCACCTGGCAACTAAGAAATACATCAAAAATAATGGTGAGTAACTTCCTGAGACAATCTTTGACAATATGTCACAGAAGAAGTGATAAAATTTCAATTCCTAGCGTCTGTTTATCTTACAATCTACAGTATAAAATAAGTGACTGCCATTAACATTCTGTAAATGGACGAGCAACCTCAACATAAAGTTATTTTATACCCCTCATTTTTTCTAGACCTTCTCTACTAGTGGCCTATTAACTCAAAAGCTTTACTGGACATATTCACCACACAATCTGTAGTAGAAATAAGTTGATAGAGGAGCAGGAGCATAAGATCTGTGCCCTTCTCATACAGTTACAATATGCAAAGGAGTAAGTCGTTAGGTTGAGGAGGGTTAAGGGTGCTGGGGAATGGGAACTGGTAGTTGGCAAGAAGGTGGCAAGGAGGAGGAGGTATTCAGATAGTTTTACTTCGCATATATGAGATAGATTTGACCAACTCCTAGAGTTGAGTGGAGAGGAGACTGTTGTAGCTATAGGTGTATGAAATATGCAGCAATCCTCGGCAATTAGGAGGCCTAAGTCAGTTGCAAAGTGTAACAGAAAGAAAAAGGTTCTGCTGCTAGGTAGTTCACATGGTAGAGGTGTGGGCCAGCAGTGGCAGGAAGTGTCGGATAGTGAGTACCAGGTGACCAGCATTGTGAAGCCTAGTGCAGGTTTGGCTCAGGTGACTGACAGCACAGGGGAGTTATGCAGAAATTTTACAAAAGAGGATCAGGTAGTGATTGTGGGTGGAACAGGGATAGGGATGAGGAATATGATGTAGGTGGTGACCTAGTAAAGATAGTTACTTAAACTGGTGGCACTAATGTGCATTTCATACATATGTTTCAGCCTCATGATCAGTCTCATCTTAATGCGGCTCTTACATGTGTTAACATGGGGTTGGAGAATGCACTGATGGCAGAGGACATGGGTCACACTACAGTGTTGCCTGTTGAGTCTATCAATAGATCGGATTTCACTAGGCATGGCCAGCACTTCAATAGATAAAGGAAGTGGAGGCTGGTAAAGCTTATAGGTGACAGTGTAGTGGGTGATGGTGGGATCACTCATGGAAAAATTCCTGTAGTAGTTGGTGTTAGAGGGAGACATTCCACGTGGGAAAAATATATCTAAAAACAAAGATGATGTGACTTACCAAATGAAAGTGCTGGCAGGTCGACAGACGCAAAAAATTCAAGCTTGCAACAAATGGTTGCTTCATCAGGAAAGAGGGAAGGTTTTACAAAAAGGTACAGCCAAACTTTCAGGAAACTTTCCTCACACACATATAAAGAAATGATGTTATGTGGACATGTGTCCGGAAACGCTTAATTTCCATTTTAGAGCTCATTTTAGTTTCGTCAGTACGTACTGTACTTCCTTGATTCACCGCCAGTTGGCCCAATTGAAGGAAGGTAATGTTGACTTCAGTGCCTTGTGTTGACATGCGACTTATTGCTCTACATTACTAGCATCAAGCACATCAGTACGTAGCATCAACTGGTTAGTGTTCATCAAGAACGTGGTTTTGCAGTCAGTGCAATGTTTACAAATGCGGAGTTGGCAGATGCCCATTTGATGTATGGATTAGCACGGGGCAATAGCCGTGGCGTGGTACGTTTGTATTGAGACAGATTTCTGGAACGAAGGTGTCCCGACAGGAAGACGTTTGAAGCAATTGATCAGCGTCTTAGGGACCACGGAACATTCCAGCCTATGACTCGCAACTGGGGAAGACCCAGAACAATGAGGACACCTGCAATGGATGAGGCAATTCTTCGTGAAGTTGACGATAACCCTAATGTCAGCATCAGAGAAGTTGCTGCTGTACAAGGTAACGTTGACCACATCACTGTATGGAGAGTGCTATGGGAGAACCAGTTGTTTCCGTACCATGTGCAGCATGTGCAGACACTATCAGCAGCTGATTGGCCTCCACGGGTACACTTCTGCAAATGGTTCATCCAACAATGTGTCAATCCTCATTTCAGTGCAAATGTTCTCTTTATGGATGAGGCTTCATTCCAATGTGATCAAATTGTAAATTTTCACAATCAACATGTGTCAGCTGATGAGAATCTGCATGCAATTGTGCAATCACGTCATCAACACAGATTTTCTGTGAACGTTTGGGCAGGCATTGTTGGCGATGTCTTGATTGGGCCCCTTGTTCTTCCACCTACCCTCAATGGAGCACGTTATCATGATTTCATAAGGGATATTCTACCTCTGCTGCTAGAACATGTGCCTTTACAAGTACAACACAACATGTGGTTCATGCACGATGGAGCTCCTGCACATTTCCGTCGAAGTGTTCTTACGCTTCTCAACAACAGATTCGGTGACCGATGGATTGGTAGAGGCGGACCAATCCCATGGCCTCCACACTCTCCTGACCTCAACCGTCTTGACTTTCATTTATGGGGGCATTTGAAAGCTGTTGTCTACGCAACCCCGGTACCAAATGTAGAGACTCTTCGTGCCCGTATTGTGGACAGCTGTGATACAATACGTCATTCTCCAGGGCTGCATCAGCGCATCAGGGAGTCCATGCAACGGATGGTGGATGCATGTATCCTTGCTAACAGAGGTCATTTTGAACATTTCCTGTAACAAAGTATTTGAAGTCACGCTGGTACATTCTGTTGCTGTGTGTTTCCATTCCATGATTAATGTGATTTGAAGAGAAGTAATAAAATGACCTCTAACATGGAAAGTTAGTGTTTCCGTACACCTGACCACATAACATATTTTCTTTCTTTGTGTGTGAGGAATGTTTCTTTAGTGTCATTTCTTGTTAACAATATCAGAGCATTCACTCAGTTAATACCTGGCAGAAATCCAGTCTGCATTTGGATTGCACTTCCTTACCTCTTGTGCAGAAATGTGTGGGGTACATTGCTGCATCCATTTTCAATAAGATACCAAAAATCTTATCAGTAATCCAAGCACTTTCAAATCAAAACTGAAGTGTTTTCTCATGTATTATTCCTTCTATTCTGCTCATGAGTTCCTTGAAAAATTAAGCTGATTCTAATGTTATATTGTTGATTGTGTTTAATTAAACTTATGGCTTGACTTTTTTTGTTTCATATACATTTTATTTTATCTGTTACTACTTTTATGTTGTAATTTCACATAGTGACACATTCCATGACCTTGGAGATTTTCTCCTCAATTTGGTCCTATACAACTAAATGGGTAAATGACTGATTGCCAGTGAGACTTTGTCCAATGAATTAGTACACCAAAATCCATACATTGCCCATCCAATATCTGCATAAGTAGGTGTCTGACAGTCATCCATACATCACTTGCCACTGCTCCTCACATTCATGTATAAAGAAAACTTCTTAGATAACCAACTGAAAAGCATTCAGACAATAATTTTCCCAACTGCTGTCCCAGGAAGTCTTCTACCTCTTACATTGCTTTTGCTCTTTGGCACTGTTCATAATATTTGTGTAGAAGAAGAAATGGCACTCATTTAGCGATTACAGACAACTGAGTGTTCAGCCAGTACCAACTGTTCTGCAAAATATATCAAAGCCTCTGGTTTGTACACCATCTAAATTTGCTGAATGACTTCGGACTCTGTAGTGTAACAGGAACCTTTCAGTTATTTATGACTGTAATCGCTCATGTGTATTTAGTCTCCAATGTATACACTGACAACAACCTCATCACATAATCTGAAGAGGCAGAACATATCAACCACTTATGGTATATTTTTAGATGGTTTTGTAAACAAGACCTGGTCTTTCATACATCAAGCAGTGGATATTCGGTCAGTGCTCAAGGCTTAATCACTATTGTCACAATTTCAAAGTAATTCATAATGGACAAGCTAAGGTGCTTCCTTGGATTATACAACTTCTATTAAAGGTTTGTCCACAAAAATACACTGACAGAGGCCCAGAATAACCATACCTTAAACATTCTCTAATTACTTGAGATGTATCAAGATGAACAACTGTAACAGACATTGCCTTTAATGTTTGTGATATTAAGATAGCCATCATAGATGCAGCACTCTTACCTCACCTGTCACTATAAACTCCTGTAGCTTTTGCAGTAGATGCATCAGCAAATGCAATACAGTGCTATTGATTTGTGTGGTGTCAGTTACGTGCAACCAATTGGATACTTTAGCAAACCATTTGGTCAGCATTTGACAGAGAACACTTGATTGAAGGTGAGCAATTCACACTTCACATGTAACAAAAATCACTAACTTCTTTCAAAAACTTGGGAAAGCACTGTCATGCTAGATGCCACACCTAGACTAAATTGTCCACTTTACAACCAATGTAAGACAAGATAAAATAAAGCAGAGTAAACCAACAAATATTCTTTCTTACACTGAGACAATCAAAAAATAAGTACATCTACATCCAAATGACTAGAATTCTCACTTAAGTGCCTGGAAGAGGTTTCTTTCAACCACCTTCTAACAATTTCTCTACCATACCAGTCCCTAACAGCATGTGAGTAAAATGAACAGTTAAATGTTTCTGTACCAGCTCTGATTCGTCTTATTTTATTATGATGATCATTTCTCCCTATGTAGGCTGGCAATGAAAAAAAATTTCAGTTTCAGAGGAGAAAGCTGATGACTCAAGTTTTGTGAAAAGACCTTGTCACAACGAAAAATGTCTTTGTATTTCCATCCCAGCAGGCTTACTAAATCTGTCACACTCTTCACTTTTTCATGATCACACAAAATGAGTTACCCTTCTTTGAACATTTCTGATGTCCTATGTCAGTTCTGTCATTTAAGGATCTCATACTGCACAGCAATATTCCAGCAGAGGATGAACAAGCACAGTGTAGGCACCCTCTTTAGTACAGCTCGTAGTGGGACACCCTCCACACTACCTTTTTTTTAATAGAAATAATCGATACCATGTATACTATCGATTCTTCTATAGTTGAACATTCTCGGCTGTTTCACTGAGAGAATTTCATTTGATTTTGTGTATATTGTACTAAACTTCAGCCTAAAATTTACCAAAAGAAATTAATTTGTTGCAATCAATATGTTTTTAAGGTTAAAATTCTTCTTCTTCTGGAAATGATTGAAACTATACTTAACATTCCTATTAATAATTGCACAATCTGACAATAATTATAAAATTTATTTCTGGACTCATTTACAAAGGATGATGTATTTTGGCAAAGATTCATCTTTTGTCAAGAAAGTATGTAAACTCCTTCACCTTGTAAATTCTTTGGAATATTGTGAGTACCACAGAATGTAGGGAGTAGTGGGTATGCCTCTGATAGAAATGCACATATTTTGCTAATCTTGTCATCAACCATGTAATTAATGATTTTATGAAAATGGAAATTGTGAAGTTGGTGTGACATAGAAGAATGGAATAAAATAAAAGAAAATCATAGCAACAGATAGTACTTCATCAGTTATTTAGTCATCAGGAATGTACAACATTATAAGTCAAAATTTCAACCGCAAAAATGTACCCCTAGACACAAGACTTGGAGCCAACAAGAGAAAATGAAGATAAGCAAAAAGTTTTGCTTTTGTATATCTTATGCCTCTCAAACCTTTTGAAAATAATGAAGGGACTAAGAGAAATTTAATAGTGATGTGTGGGAGGGTAAGATTGTGAGTGTTGGCATGAGCCATGATCTGTTGACTGATAATGAACTCTTGTCTGTTGCAGAAGAAGAAAGGACAGTGTTTAGTTTCATTTCCAGTTTTTATGTACATACAGAAACTCCAATCACTTGACAAAAGAAGACCCGAGAGCTGCTCAACAAAGCCGGATAAAAAATGACAAGATAATATCAACAATGGCAGACTGGATCAATTGAAACAGTACTTTACAACTATGATGAGAGACATCAATAAGAAAAAAATTAAATACAGGCTATTTGTGAAATTAATATTTTTTGTCGAGTCTTGTGATTGCTAGGATAATGGATAGAGACAAGGGTTGCGGTGATGAAAGTTGTAGGACATAGCCTAGACATGTTCGAACAAAGTGAAAGTGTAGTCAGCAAAGAAACAGTGAAACTAAATATTATGCAGTTGATTTTGGCAAAATTGAGTGCAGTTACTGATCAGTTAACAGAAATACAAACTGAAAACAATCATAAAATGGACAGGGTACAATACCAAATAGACCAACTTAGTAATCAGGTTTTGGAACTAAAAAATGGATTGTCAGGTGGATAAAAAAGTGTGAATGAAAAAAATCAGTCTTAGAAAATAAATTTATTGTTTTGGAAAATGAGTTAGTTGCACAATCTTCAAACAGGAGAAGAATGTTAATGACATCAGAGTTCAAAAAAGGTTGTAGGAAAAAAAGAAAGAAAAAAAATGGAACAGAACTTTAGTTGTTTAGATAAAAAAAAATTTAATGTTGAAAACACTATGCTAACTAATGTAAATGTTTTTGATCATAAAATTTCAGTAGTTCAGGACAATTGCATTCACAACAATCAGTATTCATACAATCAAAGTTTTCCATCAGACAATTTACATCCAGTGGATTTTCTGCACCATTGTAGAGACAGTTTGTGTCAGGTATGAGTGACAATCAAAAAATTAAGTTTGTTAAAAGATGTCTTGAAGGTGAAGCATTGTCTTGGGTAAATTTAAATTTAAGCCAGTGGGAGACATATCAAAGTTTCACAAAGAGTTTTTTAAACAAATTTTGGTCAGAAGCTGAGCAAGGAAGAATTAAAAGTGAATTACTGAATGGTGCAAATTATAGGAATAGGGATGGAACTGTGAAGAGTTCTGGAAGAATCAACTTAAGAAATTAGTGCTTCTCGACAGGCCAATTGACCAAATGACATTGATTGATGCAATAAAAACGAGATTACCAGAAAGACTGCAGCGGGCTTTTGTACATGAACCTGATGATTGCCTTGAACAATTTTTACAATATGTTGACAATGTGGATAGGGCAGTAGAAAGAAGCATATATCATAACAATCAAAATGATAGAGATCACAATGGTAAGTACAGAATTGGAGATAATGGTAATTTCTATCAGGGTTGAAATGGCAACAGAGATAGAAACCTTGAACATCAGCAGAATAGGAATAAGGGAAGTAGCCATGGTCAGTTCAATAGAAGAAATAATCATAGAAGTGGCCATTCGGGAAAGGGTAATTCACCTCAATGAAGTCCACAGTTTTGGGGTGAGGAAACATAACAAGTTCAGGACCCCTAATTTAGCGACCGCTGCGGTCGCAGGTTCGAATCCTGCCTCGGGCAAGGTTGTGTGTGATGTCCTTAGGTTAGTTAGATTTAAGTAGTTCTAAGTTCTAGGGGACTGATGACTTCAGCAGTTAAGTCCCATAGTGCTCAGAGCTATTTGAACCATTCTGAAACCCTAATTTACACTTGCATTTAGACATTAATAACACTGCATCTTCAGGTTTTTGTGATATCAAGACTTTTCCATGAATTTTCAGGCATGGAACTGCATAAATTCAGATTCTTCTTCTAATATTTTGGCTGAATACCATCCAGCCATCTTCAGAGTGAGCCGAGGTGCAGACGCAGTGGTTCGGCCCTCGGGTTTAAAAGGTCAGAGCAAGTGCTGGGGCATTAGTCACCTCAGCTCACTCTGAAGATGGCCTGCATGGTATTCAGCCTAAATATTAGAAGAAAAATCTGAATTTATATGGCTGCACACCCAATACTATGTGGAATAATAATGTGTCACAAGTATCTGAAGTTGAACAGAAGGAACAATAGATTTCTCATGTATGTTTTGATCAAAAGTTTTGAAATACTATGTTTGATTATAGTAATGTAGATACTCATCACAAACCAGAATGTGAGTGTAATGATAATTTTGATGTATTGTGTTTTAATCATTGTTTCTCTTGGTCAGAAAACAGTGTTACTGATGTATGCAAAACAGGTGATGACTGTATGGAATATGAATTAGGTGGCATTTTTTATGTAGATGTGAATGAGAGCTGTGAAATGACTGAGGTTGGTAAGACTGAGACTGGTAGCTTATTGCAAATGAATGTATGATGGTGATGAGACTTGTGTTGTTATTGATGTTATTGATGAAGTAGTTTTGGAAGAAAATGATGATGAAGTTGATGATGATGATGATGATGATGAGAATCAGGTTTTTCTAGAGTTTCAGAATAATAAATTTTCAGAGTTATTTGAGAATACAGGTACAGTAGGTGATGTATGTGATGATGAAAGTGAGAGTCATTGAATACCAGTCCTGTCAAAACAGTTTTTCATTAATGTCATGCAGAGTAACGATCCAAACAGTAAAGCTGAGTTATCTGTAAGCATAGAGCATAAAGGTGAAAACTTTTTGAAATTTCTTTGGGACCAGATTGGTGATAACATAGATAAATGTGCATTCTGGAATAAGTTAGCTATGGTTATTCAAAATTTATATCCAAATTGGTGGAATGAAGTGAAAGAAGATCTAAGTAGGAAATGAAATTTTGACAGCAATTAATTTTGTGCTCTTTTTGTAATAAGTAATGTTAGTTGTGTTATGGAACCCATTCGGTGTGTTCAATCTTTACCTGATAATGTAAGTAACTGAAATAATACTGTGATACCAGTAAAGTTGATAAAACCCTGTAAGAATAGTGTGGATGTAGCATTTGATGAAATTGAAAGTGATCTCTCGCATGAAGTGTATAATGACAAAGATGATGATTCAAGGTTTGGATGTCCTTAAATTAAGTTTAAGATTAATCAGTGGGAAGGGAACTGTTTGATTGATATAGGTAGTCCAATTTATGGTATATCTGAACAATTTAAAGACAAAATCCAGTATAGTAAGAATTTTGTGGCAATGCCCATTGTAAGTGTAAAGATAAGAGGAGCTAAAAGTAAGCAAAGCAAATTACTAAAATCTCAGGTACTTTTAACATTTAGTACATAAGGCAAAACCTTTGAACATGGATGCTTAGTGATCCCTAGTCTGGAAGAAAATATAAATCTCATCATGGGTTGGACAGTGAAAGTTGAGACTTGTTTTGGATGGAAAGCTAAAGAATTGTTTACTTTGTAACCAAAAAGTAATACACATGTGAAAACTAATTCCTGTATTTTAAACTGTGGGAAAAGTTGTAACTATCTGCAAAACATCGTGAACCAAGGTCAGTACCAGATGTTTGATGATATAGATTTTGACGAGACTGAGGATCAAGATTTTGAATTTGTAGTAGATTCTAAAGTAAGGGAAGCTATGAGTCTTAATGACATACGAAAGGAACAACTTAGGAATTTATTATTGGAATTTAGAAATGTGTTTAGTGAAAAGTCAGTGTAAGTGAAAGGCTATCAGTGCATACTTTGCCTTAAAGATCATCAACCTTTCTTTCTCAAGCCATATAATATACCATTACCAAAAAGGAAAGCTGTAGAGAAAGAAATTCAGAAAATGGAAACATGGGATGTCATTGAGAGAAGTAGGAGTGCTTACAATAATCCTTTAGTTGTGGTAAGAAAGAGAAACGGTGGAGCGAGAATTGTTTTGGGTTCTAGACATCTTAATAGATTTCTTATCAGAGAGAATGATCATACTGAGAACATGGACAAGGTGTTACACAGATGTGATTATGTAAAGTTCATGAGTAGTATGGACTTGACATCTAGATTTCACCAGGTCCCACTTGAAATTAATTCTAAAAAGTATACAGCATTTTTGTATGGAGGTAAGTGTTTTCAATATTGTGTGGTGCCATTTGGGCTAAATGTATCTGTAGCTGAATTTCTGTATTCTGTCTTAGGAAGTGAAGTGATTTCAAAATTAATTGTCTATGTTGATGACATTCTGGTCTCTGAAAAGGCATGGGAACAACATTTGAACCTGTTAGGAGATGTGGTCTCAGAATTAGAATCATGAGGCATGCTTTTGAAAATAGGCAAGTGTAAATTTGGTGTGGAAGGAGTTAAATTTTTAGGACATGTTATATCTGCAAAAGGAACTGCACCTGATAAAGAGAAACTTGATGATATTGCTAATTTTCCTACTCCTCACAACAAAAAACAGCTTAAATCATTTTTTTAAGTTAACTTCTTTTTACAGAAAATTTTGTAGCAGCTAAGCTTTGAATGGTCCATGCTTGTGAGAATGTTTGAAAAAGAATACCATTTGGTGTTGGAATCAGGAGTGTCAGGATGCTTTTGATGAGACCAAAGGACAGGTGTGTGAAACTCAGGTTGTGTTCAGACCAGATTTGTCTATTCCTTCTTGTATTATGACAGACAGTAGTGATGCTCATTGGGTGCAAATTTATTTCAGGAGGTTAAAGCTGATGGTGATATTGAACACAGATCTCTTGCATTTTCTAGTAGAGTATTGCAGAAACATGAAAAGACATACACTGTAACCAAGAAAGAACTTTTTCCTATATATTGGGCATTCCACAAACTTAACAATTATTTACTAGGTCACAAAGTCATCATCTATACTGATCACAAATCATTATGTTATTCCAGGAGTGTAAGCTATACCATAACAGAATTACTTGTTGGGCCTTGTTTTTACAGCAATTCAATATGAAATCAGGTACATTTAGAGTGCACACAGAGTAGTTGCTGATGCTTTGTCTGGGCTACCTTTAGAAAGTGAATCATCTAACAGCTTTGGGGAAGGAGACAAGAGTTTAAAATTATGTACTTGAAAGGTGTGAAAGAGGAAAAAGAGATCTTAAAAATTTATAAAGACACCCGCTGGTATCAAAATTATGATCAAAATTGGAAACTATTAAGAGCATGTTGGGTATGAAAGGAGGACAAAAGATTGATCAATATTATGTGGTACACAAGGGTATTTTATTCAGGAGACATAAGACTGACTCAGATGATTGGGAACTATGTTGGCCAGAACGGTGTATTGATACTTTAACTAATTATACACATAGAGTTTTGGTCATTGTGGATCAACCAGATGCTCACAAAAGATTCAGGAAAACATCTGTTCTTATAACATAGGTAGCAGAGTCAAGAAGAAGGTTGCCAGCTGTGACAGATGTCAAAGAGTGAAGGCAAGTAACCAAACAACTAGAGGCCAAATGCAAAACATACTGCCTAATAGTAACATTGATCTCATGTCTATGGATGTTTATGGACCCTTACCTAAGTCTAAGAATGGATTTTGTTATGTTTTTGTGGTTGTTGATCTATTTCCAAAGTTCATAAAGTTGTTTCCTCTTAAGAAAGCTACCAGTAAGCAAATAATCACTAAGTTTGAAAACAAATATTTTCATCAGGTCATCAGGTGGATATTCCTAAAACAATTTTTCCTGATAATAGTTCTCAGTTTACATCACAAGCTTGGAAAGATATTGTTGATCACACAAAAGTAAGACATGTTCTAACCTCAGTGCACCATCCCTCCAGTAACCCTGCAGGAAGATTTATTTATTTATTTATT
Source organism: Schistocerca piceifrons (assembly GCF_021461385.2). Lineage (NCBI taxonomy): Eukaryota > Metazoa > Arthropoda > Insecta > Orthoptera > Acrididae > Schistocerca > Schistocerca piceifrons. The sequence goes on from NC_060141.1 coordinate 292,482,453, forward strand.
TATTTATTCATCTGTGGGACAATAAATATGAGAGAGATTGGAAGACTGTTTAGAAGATATTGTAGTAGGAATCATACCAGTTGGATAGATTATGTCAGTGATTTTGAGTGTATTATGAAAGGCTTACAACATTCTTCAACAGGTTTTTCACCATCTGAAACCATGTTTAATCACAGATCAGCTAACTTTATTTCTGAAAATGTTTCCACCATGTAAAATTCTGTTATGACATGGGAGGGAAGAATGTGTTAGGGAGATGATGAAAAAAACAAGGGGATGGGAGAAAGCAGAGACATGATGGTAAAAGTAGATTTTCTAAGTTTGAGGTAGGAGATCTTGTGATGATGAAAGCCAAAGAGAAATATAAAGTGTTGACATCTGAGATAGATAAATTTTTCAATATTTGTATTGCATCATTCAAGATTCGTGAAAATCCCCATCCTAATGCATACAGACATTTGTCTCCTAAATCTAAGAAGTTGTCTTGATTATGCAATATCACCAAACTGAAATCATATAGACATGATCCATAAGTATCTAATTTTTGTTTGTTTGTTATTTTGCTTGTCATAAATTTATTATGTAACATTGTGTAGTTTCTAGAGATCTATTTTATCCATTGACTGCATTTAAATCTATTTGTTGATTCAAAAAATTATATAATTGTCCGTCCGGGTTATCTGGATACTTCCAACTAACACCAACCTATCCAAACTCCGGAGATGGGAACTTGCTCTTCAATATATCCTCTCTTCCCGTTATCCACCAGGCCTCAATCTCCGCTAATTTCAAGTTGCCGCCACTCATACCTCACCTGTCATTCAACAACATCTTTGCCTCTGCACTTCCGCCTTGACTGACATCTCTGGCCAAACTCTTTGTCTTTAAATATGTCTGCTTGTGTCTGTATATGTGTGGATGGTTATGTGTGTGTGTGCGAATGTATACCCGTCCTTTTTTCCCCCTAAGGTAAGTCTTTCCGCTCCCGGGATTGGAACGACTCCTTACCCTCTCCCTTAAAACCCACATCCTTTCGTCTTTCCCTCTCCTTCCCTCTTTCCTGATGAGGCAACAGTTTGTTGCGAAAGCTTGAATTTTGTGTGTATGTTTGTGTTTGTTTGAGTGTGTATCGACCTGCCAGCACTTTCATTTGGTAAGTCACATCATCTTTGTTTTTAGATATATAATTGTGTTTTGTTTGTCATGAATTTAGAATACAAGATGAATGTGATTATTAAGGTTCTATCTTATCTAGTGACTGAGTTAAAATCTATGAGACACTATATAGTTGGTCTCTATATTAGATTTGTGCTTTAGAATTTGCTACATATATACATTGTTGTTGTTGTGGTCTTCAGTCCTGAGACTGGTTTGATGCAGCTCTCCATGCTACTCTATTCTGTGCAAGCTTTTTCATCTCCCAGTACCTACTGCAACCTACATCCTTCTGAATCTGCTTAGTGTATTCATCTCTTGGTCTCCCTCTACGATTTTTACCCTCCACGCTGCCCTCCAATACTAAATTGGTGATCCCTTCATGCCTCAGAACATGTCCTACGAACCGATCCCTTCTTCTGGTCAAGTTGTGCCACAAACTTCTCTTCTCCCCAATCCTATTCAATACTTCCTCATTAGTTATGTGATCTACCCATCTAATCTTCAGCATTCATCTGTAGCACCACATTTCGAAAGCTTCTATTCCGTTCTTGACCAAACTATTTATCGTCCATGTTTCACTTCCATACATGGCTACACTCCATACAAATACTTTCAGAAATGACTTCCTGACACTTAAATCAATACTGGATGTTAAAAAATTTCTCTTCTTCAGAAACGCTTTCCTTGCGATTGCCATTGTCTACTCCGGGGGCCTTGTTTCGACTCAGGTCTTTCAGTGCTCTGTCAAACTCTTCACGCAGTATCATATCTCCCATTTCATCTTCATCTACATCCTCTTCCATTTCCATAATATAGTCCTCAAGTGCATCGCCCTTGTATAGACCCTCTATAAACTCCTTCCACCTTTCTGCTTTCCCTTCTTTGCTTAGAACTGGGTTTCCATCTGAGCTCTTGATATTCATGCAAGTCATTCTCTTATCTCCAAAGGTCTCTTTAATTTTCCTGTAGGCGGTATCTATCTTACCCCTAGTGAGATAGGCCTCTACATCCTTACATTTGTCCTCTAGCCATCCCTGCTTAGCCATTTTGCACTTCCTGTCGATCTCATTTTTGAGACGTTTGTATTCCTTTTTGCCTGTTTCACTTACTGCATTTTTATATTTTCTCCTTTCATCAATTAAATTCAATATTTCTTCTGTTACCCAAGGATTTCTACTAGCCCTCGTCTTTTTACCTACTTGATCCTCTGCTGCCTTCACTACTTAATCCCTCAAAGCTACCCATTCTTCTTCTACTGTATTTATTTCCCCCATTCCTGTCAATTGTTCCTTTATGCTCTCCCTGAATCTCTGTACAACCTCTGGTTCTTTTAGTTTATCCAGGTCCCATCTCCTTAAATTCCCACCTTTTTGCAGTTTCTTCAGTTTTAATCTACAGGTCATAACCAATAGATTGTGGTCAAAGTCCACATCTGCCCCTGGAAATGTCTTACAATTCAAAACCTGGTTCCTAAATCTCTGTCTTACCATTATATAATCTATCTTATACCTTTTAGTATCTCCAGGGTTCTTCCATGTATACAACCTTCTTTCATGATTCTTAAACCAAGTGTTAGTTATGATTATGTTGTGCTCTGTGCAAAATTCTACCAGGCGGCTTTCTCTTTCATTTCTTAGCCCCAATCCATATTCACCTACTATGTTTCCTTCTCTCCCTTTTCCTACTACCGAATTCCAGTCACCCATGACTATTAAATTTTCGTCTTCCTTCACTATCTGAATAATTTCTTTTATTTCATCATACATTTCTTCAATTTCTTCATCATCTGCAGAGCTAGTTGGCATATAAACTTGTACTACTGTAGTAGGTGTGGACTTCGTATCTATCTTGGCCACAATAATGCATTCACTATGCTGTTTGTAGTAGCTTACCCGCATTCCTATTTTCCTATTCATTATTAAACCTACTCCTGCATTACCCCTATTTGATTTTGTGTTTATAACCCTGTAGTCACCTGACCAGAAGTCTTGTTCCTCCTGCCACCGAACTTCACTAATTCCCACTATATCTAACTTCAACCTATCCATTTCCCTTTTTAAATTTTCTAACCTACCTGCCCGATTAAGGGATCTGACATTCCACGTTCCGATCCGTAGAACGCCAGTTTTCTTTCTCCTGATAACGACATCCCCTTGAGTAGTCCCCGCCCGGAGATCCAAATGGGGGACTATTTTACCTCCGGAATATTTTGCCCAAGAGGACGCCATCATCATGTAATCATACAGTAAAGCTGCATGCCCTTGGGAAAAATTACGGCTGTAGTTTCCCCTTGCTTTCAGCAGTTCGCAGTACCAGCACAGCAAGGCCGTTTTGGTTATTGTTACAAGGCCAGATCAGTCAATCATCCAGACTGTTGCCCTTGCAACTACTGAAAAGGCTGATGCCCCTCTTCAGGAACCACACGTTTGTCTGGCCTCTCAACAGATACCCCTCCGTTGTGGTTGCACCTACGGTACGGCTATCTGTATCGCTGAGGCACGCAAGCCTCCCCACCAACGGCAAGGTCCATGGTTCATGGGGGGGGACATATATACAATGAGACTAAAATAGATCTTTTTTGCAATTTTGAAATGGAACAATGTTCATAATTTTAACTGCAAAGATTAGGATTAGTATCTGAGCATACATATGTCTATTTCCTTATTAGTCCATTTTTATCGCATTTAACTCTGTTTAATTATGTTTCATATGTGATCACTTTCTATCGCACCTGACATAAATTCCGTATAATTGACTTTGAAAAGTTACTAAGGATAACATGTCTCGTGTGATGTGAAGGAGGTATTGAACAGCCTATTTAGTACACAAAACAGTGTTTTAAGGTTTGATGTGAATGCTAGACGGAAAGTTACCTATTCATTGGAGCATGTGATGAGAACTCTAGGGAGGAAGCTGAAAGATGCAGGCAGATCCACTCCCCACACTGCTGTATCACTGTACCCTGCTGGACCAGTCAACTTGCAAGAGATCGTGGGTGCTGGGTTATGTACTTGAGCATCTGTAAGCTGGATCTGTATTGTGACTGATATTTGTGAATTGTTTGCCAAGGATGCTAAAAACAGTGTTATTCAGCATAATTGCATGTTTTGTCAAGTACAATGCATTATGAAACTTTATATCAATATGTATTTTTTTTTTTTCAATTGTAAATTGCTCTTCTAGGTCTTTCCGTAAGTAGATTGGGTTGTATGGACAGTTAGCAAATAGTGTGGAAGACATTTACTAGTACAGACAATATAAGAAGATGTATACATGTCTGCTTTTATATACTGACTCTGGTCCTCAGGCTACTGGATTTTGTCTTCATTCAAAGCTAACCATGACTTTTTACGTATATTTATACTGAATATTGCACTACTGTATCTGATTGAAACTTGAGTTTTGAACAGACTCATGGTTAGCTCTGTTTTGGGTACCTCTGGGCATCGCAACTGTATGTGTGTGTCTGTGTGTGTGTGTGTGGGTGTGTGTGTGTGTGTGAACTCAAAGAGAGTGTACAACCATTGATTGAGGCTACATGCTGCTTACATTTACTCATTTCATATAATTGAACTTATTTTTATGATTATGAACTTCATTCATTTTGTTGCGGTGAAACTTTTTTGCTGCTTTGTACCAGGTGTGGTCTGGATTGTTGGGTCAATGCTCATGTTGTAAACTTAGGCCCTAATATTTTTTCATTATTTTGTTCTTTCATGAGTCAACATATCTGTGAATACTCTAGTTTACATGGCTGATTTATTGCTACTCATAACTGAGTATATTCATCTGGTCTGTACCCATCACTGTGACTTTTTTTGTCAGCTCACTCATATACAGGATACGTCAAAAAAATGTATACGCACTTTGAACAGTCATAGACAATTTATTTCCCATTCTACAAGGTTAAATATCTGTGAGAAAGTAATGTTATATTTCTTCAACAGGTGGCAGCAGTGGCAAGGAAGTAACTGCAACATGGCGGAGGTGCATTTTAGCTTTGAAGTGCGGAAGCAGATAATTAAGTGGTACTGGAAGTTTGAGAATGTAGCTGCGGTTTGAAGACAGTGGAGAAGTGAGTATGGTACAGAACCAACTTCAAGGTTAACAATTACATGTCTACGAGACAAATTCGAAATTCGTGGAACAGTGTGTGATGTGCATAAAGATTCATCAAGGCGACCTCGTACAGCTACAAGTGATGATTCCACAACTGCAGTCTTGGAACTGTTTCAGTGTTTGCCTCAAAAATCTTCAAGGCAAGTGGCACATGAGAGTAACATAAGTGTTAGTAGTGTGCTACGCATTCTGAAGAAAGGCAAGTTTCATGTGTACATTCCAATGCTGGTGTAACAGCTACGTGACAGTGATCCAGATCAAAGGCTAGAATTTTGTGAATGGGTTCAGGAGATGGAGAGATGTGAACCGGGATTTATGGGTAGCATAATTTGGTCAGATGAACCCCAATTCAAACTCAACAGAACTGTCAATAGTCACAATTGTGTGTACTGGGCTGAAGATAATCCTCAAATTACAGTTGAAAAGGGTGTGAATTTGCCTGATGTAAATGTGTGGTGTGGTTCGTCTGCAAGGGGACTCATTGGGCATTTCCGCTTTGAAGGTACTGTTACTGGTGAAACGTACCTTGCTGACTCCATATTCCCTGCCATTTGTGCATTATACGGTAATGATGAGTTTTATTTCCAACAAGATGGCGCCCCACCGCAATATCATAGGGAAGTATGAGCATACGTGGATCACAATGTGCCAGGCCAGTGGACAGGACACAGGGGACCAATCGAGTTTCCTGCACGCTCTCCAGACTGCACGCTGCTGTATTTCTTCTTATGGGGCACAGTAAAAGATGAGGTGTACAAACGCAAACCACGTAACCTGGACACACTTTCAATTAGATTCAGGTGGTGTGTGCAGAAATCTCATTGCACACTTTGGTACGATGTATGGAATCAGTGGTGACTCGTATTCAGAAATGTATTGATGCTGAAGACCACCAGTTTGAATATTAATCACATTTGCAAAGTACATTTATTTTTCCGATTGAACTTTAAGCTTTCCATTTCCAGAAATTTAACATTGTAGAACAGGAAATAAATTTTCTATGATGCTTCAAAGTGTGTATATATATATTTTTTTATGCACGCTGTACATTGTCATAGCAGAAGCTAAGTGGCACTGTGGTGTAGTGGTGATGATACAAAACTGTTGCTTGGAGGGACATGAGTTCAAAACTCAACTGGACTGTAAAATTTTAATTTCTACATCTGGTTAAAGAACATTCTAGAAGTATCAAAAAATGTCAAGAATCATTGTTCTGGAATGTAATGTGGCTATATATAAATTCTATGCATTCTGGCCGGAGGCAGTTCACTCCACGCTCTTGTATGTGGAAGTGCTGAATAAACCTTCATTAAGTGAAGTTAGTGTTCGTCATTCTTCTACTTACACCTTCTTCTATGTGACATTATTCTGGTGGAGGCACCGGGTATTGGATCTGTGATAGCACCTATTATTAACAAAAGAGTGGCTCCCATCAGGCCACGACAGAGCTGCCATTTACGTGGCGAGAAACCAGAATTAGAGCCATATTCAACAGATCGCACCCTATTGGTGATAGAAGAAGAAGAGGTCATACAGTGACAGCTACTGTGTGCCATCATATGAGACATCCTTCAGGGTTCTCTGGTGCTGATGGCCAAGATCCAAACAAGTGGCTGAAGCTATATGAGCGTATAGCCAAATTTAACAAATGGGATGATGCCGTGTGTTTGGCTAAAATATTTTTCTACTTGGAGGGCACTGCCAAGCAATGGTATGAGAACAACAATGACAAGTTCACAAGCTGGGAAGTATTCCAGGTGGAACTACGCAAGTATTTCAGCGACACACGACAACAAAAGTGCAAGGTTGGAGATATACTAAAGTGCAGGCCACAGTGTCCAGGAGAAACTACAGCATCCTACATTCAAGATGTCTTGGAATTGTGTAAAATAGTGGATCCTAGAATGAAGGAGGAAGATGAGGGGTGTTGCTGAGGACATGTATCAAGCCCTCCTCCTCAAGGAGGTTTCAAGAGCAGACGACTTCATAAAATGGTGCCAGTATATCGAGATGATGCATAAAAAACGATTTACACACAAGAGGTTTGAACAGCTTCCAATCATCATATCAATGTCTGTGATGGAGGAAGCAACTGATTTAACAAGTGTTCTTCATCAGATAGTGAGAGAGGAAGTTCAGAAGGCACTTGGATTGCACAGTGAGCAAAAAACTGAGACACTTCAAGAGGTCATAAGGGAGGAAGTGGAACAGACATTGAACCCAATCTCTCGTTTTTCATTTCCCTTTAAAACAGTGATAAAGTTGAGACCCAGTTGGTGATAGGTTTCTACAATGCCACATGAGGAACCTGTTTGGGCACCAAAGAAGACTGATGTCTGGCGGACCCCGGATAACCAACCAGTATGTTTCCACTGTGGACGACTGGGACATGTGGTGCACTATTGTCAAGAAAGGCGGTGAATACCTGATGACGCCCACACCAGAAGACAGCTGACCGATCTTAGCCAACACCAACTCCAGGACAACGAGGATGAACAAGAAGATGTGGGTGCAGGATGACTTAGGTCACCATTGTTGCAAGCTAGCCACTGGAAAGGACGCTCCCCAACATGCCGATCAAGGTCTCCATCACCATTTAGAAGCTCCAGCCAATCGCAATCTGGAAAACTAAAGGGTGCGACCTTCCTTGGAGGTGAGGCCGCTGAAGAATAAATTCCTCCACCGTTGATCACTATAAAAATGATAGGAAACTATGTCAATATCCTCATGAATGGCTGACTAGCCCAAGCTCTTGTGGACTCTGGAGCATCATATTCAGTCATTTCAGAGAAGTACCACCACCAGCTGCAGAAAACCATATTCGTTGACAGCAAAACATCTCTGCTGAAAGTGGCTAATGGGAAATATGTAAAACCTACAGGAAGATGTACCATATATGTGGGTATAAGTGGAAATACACAGCCCTTAGAATTCATCATCTTACAAGCGTGTAGTCATGACATCATTCTTGGATGGGACTTTTTGAAAGCTTCTCAGGCAGTTATAGATTGTGGTCACTCGAAGATTATTCTAGACGAGATGAGTTACTGTGGACAGGAAGACGTGCATCCGAGTGTATGGACACTAAATGTGATCATTCCTGCAGTCAGCGCTAGAAAGGTAACTGTCACATGTCATACCATGCAACAACCATGGATACTGTGGTGGAATGTAAAGGAAGCATACCACTGAAGAATAATTTGGTCATCCCAGTCTCTGTCATCTTGTTTAAGAATGGATTTAGTGAATTGTGGATAGTTAACTGTCACCAAGAACAACAGATCCTTTGAAGATGCATGTGCGTAGCAAACGCCGAGCCATTAATTGAAGAACAGCTGAGCATCATAGATACCTCCCATGCCGAGTCTGTGGGTGAAATTAGTGTTACCGCTACAAGACAACATCTTCTAGCTTGACTATTACCAGATCTCACTAAGGAACAACAGAAGAAGCTACTTGCCATTCCTCAAAAGTTCCCTGAATGCTTCAATCCACAGGTGAAGAGCAAATTAGACAAATTGATGGTGAAGTACTGGACTAGCATTGCAGACCATCAACCAATAAGCCAGAGAGCAGACCGTGTTGTCAGCAACAGAATGTTGAAAAATTCACGACGAGGTAGAGAAAATGATGAAGAATGACATCATTCAGCCTTCACAGAGCCCATGATCATCACCAGTGGTTCTCATCAGCAAGAAGGATGGCAGTTGGTGCATTTTGTGTTGATTACTGGAATCTTAATAAGATAACTAAAAAGGATGTTTACCCTCTTCCACAAATTGACGATAAACTACATTGTCTGAAGGGGGCTAAGTTTTTCTCAACCATGGACATGTTCTAGGGATACTGCCAAATCGAAGTAGGTGAGGCTCATCATGTGAAAACTGCATTCTCCACCCCTGAGGGCCTGTATGAGTTTAAGGTAATGCTGTTTGGTTTGTGTAATGCACCACAACTATTGAACAGATGATGGATAATCTTCTGAGACACCTGAAGTGGTCGATGAGTCTTTGTTATTTAGTTGACATTATAGTGTTCTCAGAGACATTTGATGAACATGTAAAAAGACTTAGGGCAATTATTAAGTGTCTCCAACAAGACAGACTGAAACTTAATCCAAGAAAGTGTCTCTTTGGAGCAAAATGAATTAATATACTTGGACACCTTGTGTCAAAGAAGGTATGCGACCAGACCCTGAAAAAGTGAGATCTATAATGGAATTTCCTATTCCTAAAAGTACTAGAGATGTGAGAAGCTTCCTCAGATTATGTTCTTATTACCATCTTTTTATCAAAGACTTTTGTATCAAAACCAGGCCACTCCAAGAGTTGTTAAAAGCTGATGGTAAATTTATCTGGGGTGGTGCTCAATAAGATTCTTTTGAGGTGCTGTAAAAAGCTCTGACAACTGACCCTGTACTTAGTCTGTATGATGAGAGAGTACTACAGAACTGCACACAGATGCCAGTGGGTATGGGATCAGTTCTGTTCTGGTTCAAATTGAGGATGGAAAAGAGAAGGTTATAGCCTATGCTTCTAGGACACTTACAAAAGCTGAGAGAAACTACTCAACTACAGAGAGAGGATGTCTTGCTGTGATCTGGGCCTTCTCTATGGAAGGGCATTCACAGTTGTTACAGACCATCATTCACTTTGTTGGTTGACAGGTCTTAAGGATCCAACAAGAGGACTTGCCAGGTGGGCACTACATCTTGAAGAGCATGACATTACCATAGTGCACAAAAGTGGAAGAAAACACCAAGATGCCGACTGTCTCTCAAGAAACCCTGTGCAGGACCATCAAGACTTTGATGAAGATAGTCACTGTCTCACTGCACTCCAGTATCTTTCTGCTGATCAGAGGAAAGATGCCAAGATATCTCAAATTATGCTTGCCTTAAATTGGTTAGAGGTTGTGAAAGGGCAATTTAAGGTAGTTAATGGATTACTTTGCAAGAAAAACTCTGATCTATTTGGAAAGAGATGGCTACCAGTGATTGCTAAACAAATGTGCTTAGATGTTCTACAGAAATTCCATGACACACCTGAGGCCAGACATTTAGGATGTATTAAGACATATGATAGAATCTGCATGAGATTTCCCTGGCCAGTTTTATTCAGGAGTGTCCATAACTATGTATTGCACTGTCGAGAGTGCCAGAGGAGAAAGGCAGTTTCTCAGAAACCAACTGGTCTATTCATACTAATTCCACCAGCCAAAATGCCTTTCCAGCGTGTTGGGATTGACCTCCTTGGACGATGTCCAGTGTCTGCTAGTGCCAATAGATGGATTATTGTTTACACTGATTATCTGACACACTATGCCTTTACAAAAGCTGTGAAAACAACCAAAGCATCCAAGGTAGCCAAATTCATCATGGAGGACATTGTTTAAAACACGGTGATCCAAGGTCATTAATTATAGATTTAGGGAAAGTTTTTCAATCAAATCTTGTGACAGAGATAAACTGTTGGTGCAACATTATGCATCAAAAGACAACTACCTACCACCTGCAAACTAACGGGCTTACTGAATGCCTTAATAAGATCTTTGCCGACAAGCTAGCAATGTTCATCAATGTTGAGCAGAGAAACTGGGATAAGGTGCTACCTTCCGTGATCTTTGCCTACAACACTGCCAAACAAGACACCATAGGATTTACACCATTTATCCTGGTGTATCGGTGTGGGGTGACTACAACGATGGGCAATGTGTTTCCATTACATCCTGATGACGTGGACGATGACTACATTCGCCAGGTGTTAACCAGAGCTGAGGAAGCTCGGCAGTTAGCTCAACTCTGCAAGCTGCATGCTCAAGAAAATGATTGCCGAAGGTATGACGTGAGCCACGGCCCTGTTGTCTACCAGGCTGGTGACCTCGTCTGGATCTTCACTCTTGTTCGGAAGGCTGGTCTCTCTAAGAAGCTCCTCAGGCGCTACTTTGGACCTAATTGGGTTGTAAGATAGTTGTCTGATGTTACTTATGAAGTTGATGATTTCGACCCTGACACAAGATGACAAAAGATCAGAGATATGGTCCATGTTTTTCGAATGAAGCCCTATGAGGATCCTGCAACCCAGGATACATTCAAAGCTCCAGCGACAGGCAACAAGAGGAAAGGTGACGAAGAGCGTAGCGTCAAAAGAAGTTCTAAGAAGAGCACTACCAGGGCAAGAATCAGTCATTGGGAGTCAGAGTATGCAGTACCGATGACTTGTTCCCAGACTAGGAGGGTGTAACATTGAGATGCTGTTTGCTTAAGGAGGTAGCAGTGTAGCAGAAGAAGCTGAGTAGCACCATGGTGTAGTGGTGAAGATACTGTTAAATGGAGGGTCATGAGTTCAAAACTCACCTGGAGTGTACAATTTTAATTTCTATATTTGGTTTGAGTACATTCTAAAAGTATCCACAGATGTCAAGAATCATTGTACTGGAATTATCTGTAACTGTATATATACTGTATGTGTTCTGGTCAGAGGCAGTTTACTCCATACTCTTGTATGTGAAAGTGCTGAATAAACCTTCGTTAAGTGAAGTTAGCGTTCATCATTCATCTACTTACACCTTCTTCTGCATGACAGTATACATAAAAAGTAAAGAATGAGGGAGCAAAAAAAGAGAAAAAATAATAATAATATGATACATTACAGTATCTTTGCCAAAATAATCACTACTTTGTAAATGAGTTCAGAAATAAATTTTATAATTTACGTCAGATTGTGCAATTAATAATAGGAATTTTAAGTATGCCAGATATATATTTAGATATCATTGGCACAGAAACAAAACAAATAGAGATATACTCTTCAATTTTTTAATTTCTTAGGGTTATCTGTTTGTCTCTATAATGGGTCCTGTTCTGTTCTTACTCTATGTAAATGACCTAAACATAAGCAATGACAGCAGTAAAATACACTCCTGGAAATGGAAAAAAGAACACATTGACACCGGTGTGTCAGACCCACCATACTTGCTCCGGACACTGCGAGAGGGCTGTACAAGCAATGATCACACGCACGGCACAGCGGACACACCAGGAACCGCGGTGTTGGCCGTCGAATGGCGCTAGCTGCGCAGCATTTGTGCACCGCCGCCGTCAGTCTCAGCCAGTTTGCCGTGGCATACGGAGCTCCATCGCAGTCTTTAACACTGGTAGCATGCCGCGACAGCGTGGACGTGAACCGTATGTGCAGTTGACGGACTTTGAGCGAGGGCGTATAGTGGGCATGCGGGAGGCCGGGTGGACGTACCACCGAATTGCTCAACACATGGGGCGTGAGGTCTCCACAGTACATCGATGTTGTTGCCAGTGGTCGGCGGAAGGTGCACGTGCCCGTCGACCTGGGACCGGGCCGCAGCAACGCACGGATGCACGCCAAAACTGTAGGATCCTACGCAGTGCCGTAGGGGACCGCACTGCCACTTCCCAGCAAATTAGGGACACTGTTGCTCCTGGGGTATCGGCGAGGACCATTCGCAACCGTCTCCATGAAGCTGGGCTATGGTCCCGCACACCGTTAGGCTGTCTTCCGCTCACGCCCCAACATCGTGCAGCCCGCCTCCAGTGGTGTCGCGACAGGCGTGAATGGAGGGACGAATGGAGATGTGACGTCTTCAGCGATGAGAGTCGCTTCTGCCTTGGTGCCAATGATGGTCGTATGCGCGTTTGGCGCCGTGCAGGTGAGCGCCGCAATCAGGACTGCATACGACCGAGGCACACAGGGCCAACACCCGGCATCATGGTGTGGGGAGCCATCTCCTACACTGGCCGTACACCACTGGTGATCGTCGAGGGGACACTGAATAGTGCACGGTACATCCAAACCGTCATCGAACCCATCGTTCTACCATTCCTAGACCGGCAAGGGAATTTGCTGTTCCAACAGGACAATGCACGTCCGCATGTATCCCGTGCCACCCAACGTGCTCTAGAAGGTGTAAGTCGACTACCCTGGCCAGCAAGATCTCCGGATCTGTCCCCCATTGAGCATGTTTGGGACTGGATGAAGCGTCGTCTCACGCGGTCTGCACGTCCAACACGAACGCTGGTCCAACTGAGGCGCCAGGTGGAAATGGCATGGCAAGCCGTTCCACAGGACTACATCCAGCATCTCTACGATCGTCTCCATGGGAGAATAGCAGCCTGCATTGCTGCGAAAGGTGGATATACACTGTACTAGTGCCGACATTGTGCATGCTCTGTTGCCTGTGTCTATGTGCCTGTGGTTCTGTCAGTGTGATCATGTGATGTATCTGACCCCAGGAATGTGTCAATAAAGTTTCCCCTTCCTGGGACAATGAATTCACGGTGTTCTTATTTCAATTTCCAGGAGTGTATTTCAATTTGCTGATGATACAAGTGTTCTAATTTCAGGGAACTCAGAAGAAACTCTTGTAAAAAACATAAAAGAAGCCACTGACAGGCTAACATATTACTTTGATGACAATGACTTAATAATAAACACTGAAAAAACTGTAGCTATGGACATACACACAGCACAAACAAAAAATCTGATATCACCCAATCTAGAGCTATATGGACAGACAATAGCCAAAATAGGCTGTACCAAATTTCTTGGACTTCATCTACAAGACAATTGGAAGTGGAAAGCACATATTGAGCAAATGAACAAAAAATTGAGTAGTTCTTGTTTTGTGCTGCATACATTAAAAAATTGTACCAGCTACAACACCCTTCAGTGTGTATATTATAAAGTTGTACACTCTCACCTCTGGTATGGGATTATGTTCTGGGGAAATTCTGGAGATGCCATCAAAACATTCAAAATTAAAAATTATAAGAATAATGGAAGGCAAATCATGTGGACCATTGTTTCAAAAAAGGATGATCCTGCCACTTCCTTGCACATATATACTTGAAAACATAATGTATTTAAAGCAAAACTTACATACAAAAGACCACTCATCACTCAGAATCACACAATAAACAGCTATGATACAAGACAAAAATTGGATGTACATGTTCAAAGTGCCAACACAAAGTTATTTCAAAACAGCCTTATTCATCCTAGTATCAAACTATGCAATGCCTTACCAGATACCATTAAACACATACAAAACATTGGTCACTTCAAATCTAAACTGAAGTCGTATTTAGTTGATCACTGCTTTTACACAGTAAATGAATACCTACAAAACTAAATTTTTGTGTGTTTACCCAATGTAGTCTCATTCAGAAGAACATTTGTATTTTATCTCTCTGTATATAGCATAACAACATTTATTTAAGTATTCATCATTAATTGATATATTAATGTGTGTTATTATGTACAAAGTTATATTATATGTAAAACTGTTAATATTAACAAAAAAAAAAAATCCAAATATCTCTTGCACATTGTGCAGCTGTAGATGAAAATGGATCAATAAATCAATCAATCAATCAATAAGTGATAGTGGGTGGACATATTACAAGCTCTGCCGAGTTAATATTGTTAAAAAATATGATTGTCTCTATAAGTGATAGTGGGCAGACATATTTCAAGTTCTGCCATGTTAACATTGTTAAAAAAAAAAGTCTGTTCGTCTCTATATGTGGTAGTGGGAGAACGTATGAAGAATTCTGCCACATTAATATTGTTCAAAAATGTGTATTGTAATCAGACATAAAAGGTGTGTTATAAACATTATTTGGGAAACAAAGTTTATTAAAAAACCATCTGTTCATCTTTCCATGACACACTGAGAACACTGCGTCAACAGGATCGAAGCAAACAAGAGGAATTTGCATGAGCAGAGGAGGGGCAATCATCATAACCAGCTCTACACACAATGGTGATAACGAGAAGGGTGTTTATTTAAATGGTGAATGTTGATCTTAAATGTATTGAATATTGAAGCGCTGTTGATATTAGTGACAGTTAAAGTTCACTCAGGATATGTGTACCTTCCGATTTCTTTCACTTATTCTTTCAAAATTTCCCTTTTAATTATTTAAGCAGCAGTTATTAATCAGTTTCCAATATATATATTTTATTTTAACCCCCCCCCCCCCCCCTACACTGCTATTCAATGGGACCATGACACAATGGCGTTGAGCGGTATATGAACAGACCTTTCAATTTTTTTAGACAAATGGTCCATTTTATCCTTACAAGAAACTAATGAGGTCTTTGTTGCATTTGTTACATGTCCATAAGATTGGAACTAATAAAAACTTGAAGGATCAAATTAAAATTAAATTCTGCCTACAAATGAAATGTGCCAGAAATGCGGATTTCAACAGTAAAGGTAGGAAACTGCTAAATTGTAGGCTTATATGGCTGTACTCGCAGTAAATTATCTCTTTTACATCCGATTAATATCCTTTATGGAAAGTGCATTTCTATAGGAAAGACAATAATTTATGTAAAGTCAACATCAAATTGCACAATAGTTAGTTCAGATTCTGTAAGACTGTATCACAGAATAATCAGGTTCATTAATGAATATGCAAATAAATCTGTTTCAATTGAAAAGTACCAATACAAACAAAATTTCATGTTTAAATTTTTTTTCTTTCCATAATTTTGTTAAACACTGTTCACGATGGAGTCAAAGGAAATGGCCATTGTTAAAATTTCATTACAAAATGCAATAAGCCAAGACAGTGGGAATTGGAGCTTGGGAACAGTTGAAACTAATGCACCAACTTATGAACTGACCGCTGGCTACCAAAACAACCAGGATGGCGACCCACTATTAAAAAATGATGACACTGGTAATATATCTAATCATTATGCCACTTTTATGACACTTGATGAGTTAATTTCACGGTTCTCATTGGGAATCATTTTTCCATATAGTGAAACTGAAGTGCATGACAGTGAAAATTCCTTTGATTATTTGCTCACTATGTCGCAAATGCAAGAGCTGGAAATGTTTTGAAAAAGCAATGTCAATACTAGTGACACCCACAATTTCACACAACTCATTAATTAATAACATGTCAGGTTGCAAACAACAGGAATTTCAGGAAAATATAGGACAAAAATTTGCACAGAAAAAGCAGGCATTTGACGATTTCAAGAATAGTATTAGTCAACATTTCAGTGAGGTGAGCAAAACTATGTGCAATCGAAAATTTCTGATATTTACTTCTGAAGGGAAAAGAACACACTCTGTGGCTGTAATCATATCATTTCAAAATGTTTTACCTCGTACCTGGACCGAAGCCCAGAAAATTACATTTATTGTTGGATACACACACAGTGACATTCTGCCATGGGCTAAGGAGATGGCAGAACGTTGCCATTATTGTGAACAGTTTAAGAGAGAATTTCTAGATAAATATTGGTCTGAAGCTGTAGGAGAGAGGCTCAGATGTAAAGGACTCATCCCAGCTCCTTTCAATAGCAACTATGGAAGCTTAAGGGGCTATTTTGAGAAATATTTGAATAAAATCAGATACTTCATGAACCCGGTTTCTCAAGTAGATGTGCTGAAAATTTTAAAAAGCCATCTTCCTGCCCACATTACGGAAAAACTCATTACCATCCCAGAACGAGACACCAAATACTTTTTATCTGTACTGGACTCAATAGATTTAATATATGAAGAGAGACCAATACAACCAAATCCTGTTGATATACTGATAGCAGCACAGAGATTTACAGACCAACAAGTAAACAACAGATTCATAGTACAACATGGATCGCAACCTCACCCCACTTAGATCTATGGTAATGATAATGGTAATCACAACAGCAGTGGAGAAAGCCATGAATACATAGGTGGATATAAAAGAATTGTTCAAAAATGTAGCAAAGACAATTACAATGGGTGAGTATCGTATTGTCAGCCTGTACAATATGTACAGACACAAGCAACTGGCAGTAACCAGCCAATCGCTTGGCAAATGCAAAACAATAACAGACAACCAAATAACCCACAGACAGTGGAATTTGGCCAGCAAAGTAATACACATATGCTGAATAACACACAGAGGCAAAGAGAATTTCAGTCAAGAGCCTCTCAGGACACTAACATAGTGGAAGTTATGCCTAACCCAGAGTTTAATGCCATTGTGACACCAGAAAACTTGAACTGGTCTTACTAGGCCCCTGTCCTGTGACCTTGGCGGGGATTGGGGGCACAAGCTTGGTCAACACTTGCTTTATCAGATACGATCAAGGTAAGTATAAACTCTAAGTTATATATATATATGTATAATAATATTAGATTGAGGATGATAGTTACAAATTTAAATAGTGAAAGTACTAACACTATAATTATAATTGAGGGACCAGAAAACTCTTGCTGCAGGTAAACAAGTGAGTACAATATGAGTGGCAAACTGAATAAGAGGTTACACCATGCCTATAATACACTTTATCTTTCAGATTTACAAGGTAAGTAGAGATGTGCACATGACATTAAATGATGTGATGGCATGACTGCACACACTTAACTTAATGAATACATGGTTGAATACAGGAAAGAGGTATTAGTGACCATCAAGACACTGTGCACTTATCTATGAAGATTTAGTTTTACATTAGTGTTAAGTTTTTTCATCCAGGGAAAACTGCGTTGACACGTCCTAAAGTGAAGAAAGATAAATGCTTGTCAAGTGTTGGGTATCATATAAATATAAAAAAGGGCTGCACCGCTAGTAAATATAGTTGTAAGTTTGTGATACATATGAATGTGATAGTGTGGAAATATGTGTAGAAGAATACAGTTGCAGTACATCACATATCACGATGCTGAACAAGGTGGAGTGCTACCAAATAATCAAGGGCTCGAAACCTAACTACTGTGAGCATTGACTACTCATGTAAGCATCAAACACCTGATTTACATTAAACTACTTTTGCATGTTTGTTACTAATATGCACACTATTTTACACTCATTGTACCTGACACAGCTGAAAGTGTGTGAGCATCCAAAACAAACAATGTGTTATTGCTGATACAACTCTGTATACCTCAGCATATGAAATGGTTATCCTTTATACTCTGTACATAACAAGTAAATATTGAGATGCACTTTAAACACTGAATAAGTATTTGATACAATTGGTATCATCAGCTTTGTGTTATGTTTATAAACAACATACTGTTTAGTTCTGGGGATCACTATTAAGTCTAGTAATGAGATGTAACTGAGCATGTAAATGCCTTTCCATGAAATTTCCTCAACTCTGTAGCGTGCAGATCCTTCCCAGAGAGTGCTAGAGAGGAAAGGCCATGTGTAGCTATTTAAGCAGTTCATAGAATCTGCTGTAGCGAATATTGTTTACTTCTTTAATTCTTTGAAATTGATAAATATGCTGCGACAAAAAGTCACTGTGTATTCGAATGAAATGTATGCCAATTTATGGCATAAAGGAAACATGAATCTATTATTGTATGGATGTTATGCAAAAATGTAAAACCAAAAGAGAGAAAAACGTGTACTCTTATAATTGGAATTGAACAATGTAGTGAAATTATAATTTAACAAAAAGTACTAGACAATATGACAATTAGACTGTGACATATATAACCAATGATAATGGCATGTCAGCAAATGAATAGGATAAGTTTATTTTTGCAGCTGTATTTTTATTTTTTTGTGGTTTGTGTAGTATGAGGATAGGACACTACAGAAATTTTGTTTAATGCAATGGTATGAAAGAAACTCACAAACAAAGTGCAAAAACATACAAAACCTGCCTGCAAAGTGTTGTGTGTCTGTGTGTGATATGTGGGTGTGCACGTGATGAACTAAAAATGACAATACTTCATGTAACATGAATTTTCTGTGCTTGACAATGTTGTAAAAAGATGAATTTTCTGTGCTCAATGATGTTGTAGAAGCAGCAAGAAACTGAGCTTGTTGGCAGATGTCAGATGTATGAGTGGTGTCCCCATTGAATAATTGTGAGCAACGAGTTGAAATACATTCATCAGGCTGCTGATATGGAATCCAGTTGTCCCCACACTGAAAATTTCACAAAGGATCATGCCGCTGAACACAAGCTTCACGAATTTGTGCAGTGGAGACTATGTGAACGCACAACATTGGCACTCTGACTTTGTATTAAACACGTGAAAGTGAGCAGGGATGGTAACAGATGTCAAGCTGCGTGCACGTGCTTCTCAAGCTAAAAGTTGGGCAGATACTGACTGACCATAATGGGACTATGCACTTACAGCAAGCACTTTGTTATGAAGAAAAACTTATGTATGTATGTAGTAAGGGAGCTGACATGTCTATAAAAATTGATAACCATATAGGATAACTCCAATGGCCAAAGAATAAAGGCTATGCCCATACCAGCCAGGGTTATCAATCCATAAAAAGAGAAACAAGTTCAGACAACATGCACCTCTGTATGACAGTGCACAGTGGGGAGGGGGGGAGGAGCAATTGTAATGTATCATATTATTATTATTTTTTTTCTTTTCTTTTCTCCCTCATTTTTTTTTTATACATGTAATATAGATAACATTGGCATAGAAACAAAACAAGTACAGATATGTTCTTCAATTTTTTAATTTCTTTGGATTCATTTGTTCATTTCTATAAGTGATAGCAGGCGGACATGTGAAGATTTCTGCCACATTAGTATTGTTCAAATAAGTGTATTCTAATTGGACATTAAACAAATGCCATAAATGTTATTTGGGAGATGAAGTTTATAAAAAAACCATCTGTTCATCATTCCACAACATGCCAAGAATCCTGCATCAAAAGGATCAAAGCAAACAAGAGGAATTTGCATGAGCAGAGGAGGGGCAATTGTCATAATCAGCTCTATACAAATGGTGATAATGAGAAGTACTATATTTAAATGGTGAATGTTGATCTTAAATGTATTGAACATCAAAGGTCTGTTGATATTAGTTAAAGTTTACTCAGGATATGTGTACCTTCCAATTTCTTTCAGTTGTTCTTTCAAAATTCCCCTTTTAATTATTTAAGCAGCAATTTTTAATGAGTTTCCAATCAATATATTACATTTTAATGCCCTCCTCTCCCCCCCCCCCCCCCCCCACTGCTCTTCAATTCTTTTTTTTTGGCAAGAAAGTATGTAAACTCTTTCGCTTTGTAAACTCTTTGGAATATTGTGAGTACCACAGAATGCAAGGCGTAGTGGATATGCCTCTGATGGGAACACACATATTTTGCTAATTTTGTCATCAACAATGTAATTAATGGTTTTATGAAAATGAAAAGTGTGTAGTCAGTGTGACATAGAAGAATAGAATAAAATTAAAGAAAATAATAGCAACATATAGTACTTCATCAGTTATTTAGTCATCAATAACCCACAACATTATAAATCAAAATTTCAGCTGCATGAATGTACCCCTAGACCCAAGACCTGGGGCCAGCAACAAGAGAAAATGAAGATAAGTAAAAAGTTTTTCTTTTGTATTTGTTACGGCTCTCAAAGCTTTTGAAAATAATGAAGAGACTAAGAGAAATATAATAGTGATGTGTGGGAGGGTAAGATTACAACCTGTTGCATCTTCTAAGTGTTCTGCTAATGATACATAGTCCTTGGTTCCCTTCTTCATGACATTATGTGATTGTTCCAGTTACAGTTGTTTGTAAATGCAATTCCCTGGTATTTAGTCAGATTGACTGCCTTTAAAGTTGTGTGGTTTAATTCATGTTATCAAAGTTTTATCGATTTCTTTTTGTACTCTTATGGACAACCTCACCGTTCTCTTTATTGAGAGGCAACTGCTACTTTTTGCGTCATTAATATACCATATCTAAGTCATTCTACAATTCATTTTTATCTTCTGATGACTTTACTGGACAGGTCTGTAATTCTGTGGATTATTCTTATTTCCTTTCTTGAGTATTGGCATGACTTGTGCAACTTTCCATTCTTTTGGTACAGATTTTTCAATGAGCGAGTTGTTGTATATGATTGCTAATTATGGAGTTATGATACCAGCATACTCTGAAAGGAATATTACTTGTGTGCGATCTAGACTGGACGGATTGTCTGTATTAAGTGCTTTAAGCTGCTTTGCTATGATGAGGATATCTACTTCTGAATTACTCATGCTGCCAGTTGTACTCAATTCAAATTCTGGAAAGTTTACTTCATTTTGTTTGGTGAAGGAATTTTGGAAAACTGTCTTTAATAACTCCTCTTCAGTGGTACTACCATCTGTTGTATTACCATTGGTACACTGCAGTGAAGGTATTGATTGCATCCTGCTGCTGGCATATTTAATAATGACCAGAATGCCATTGGATTTTGTGTCAGATTTTGAGACACAGTTTCATTGTGGGAACTGTTAAGATCATCTCACATTGAAGTCTGCAGTAAATTTGGAGTTCAAGCCATTCTTGGAGATTTTGTGTTCTTTTCAATTTGGCATGCTTTTTTCATTGATTCTGCAACAGTCTTCTGATTTATTTTGCATACTGTGGGTGAACAGAACCTTGTATATAAATCTTTCAATTGACTCAGATACTATTTATTTGAATTTAAACCACAACTCATTTTTTAAAGAAATGTTCTTGTTTTACTTTTGATGGATTTGTGGTGGTCAGTCATGCTACAACAGTCTTGAGGTCACTCACCCCTGTGTCCCCATGGTGCTCCCTTTTTTATTCAGGATATTTTTTGATAAGAAGTCAAGTATGTTTTTGCTACAATTTACAGTTCGAGTGGGCTCCTAAATCAAGGCTCAAAATAATCTTCAGAGAAAGCATTTAGTACAATTTCTACTATGGGCTTTAAAAACACATTTTTTTCAATAAATTGAGCGTTGATTGAAATAACTAGCAACTACACTTCTGGAAATTGAAATAAGAACACCGTGAATTCATTGTCCCAGGAAGGGGAAACTTTATTGACACATTCCTGGGGTCAGATACATCACATGATCACACTGACAGAACCACAGGCACATAGACACAGGCAACAGAGCATGCACAATGTCGGCACTAGTACAGTGTATATCCACCTTTTGCAGCAATGCAGGCTGCTATTCTCCCATGGAGACGATCGTAGAGATGCTGGATGTAGTCCTGTGGAACGGCTTGCCATGCCATTTCCACCTGGCGCCTCAGTTGGACCAGCGTTCGTGCTGGACGTGCAGACCGCGTGAGACAACGCTTCATCCAGTCCCAAACATGCTCAATGGGGGACAGATCCGGAGATCTTGCTGGCCAGGGTAGTTGACTTACACCTTCTAGAGCACGTTGGGTGGCACGGGATACATGCGGACGTGCATTGTCCTGTTGGAACAGCAAGTTCCCTTGCCGGTCTAGGAATGGTAGAACGATGGGTTCGATGACGGTTTGGATGTACCGTGCACTATTCAGTGTCCCCTCGACGATCACCAGTGGTGTACTGCCAGTGTAGGAGATCGCTCCCCACACCATGATGCCGGGTGTTGGCCCTGTGTGCCTCGGTCGTATGCAGTCCTGATTGTGGCGCTCACCTGCACGGCGCCAAACACGCATACGACCATCATTGGCACCAAGGCAGAAGCGACTCTCATCGCTGAAGATGACACGTCTCCATTCGTCCCTCCATTCACGCCTGTCGCGACACCACTGGAGGCGGGCTGCACGATGTTGGGGCGTGAGCGGAAGACGGCCTAACGGTGTGCGCGACCGTAGCCCAGCTTCATGGAGACGGTTGCGAATGGTCCTCGCCGATACCCCAGGAGCAACAGTGTCCCTAATTTGCTGGGAAGTGGCGGTGCGGTCCCCTACGGCACTGCGTAGGATCCTACGGTCTTGGCGTGCATCCGTGCGTCGCTGTGGTCCGGTCCCAGGTCGACGGGCACGTGCACCTTCCGCCGACCACTGGCGACAACATCGATGTACTGTGGAGACCTCACGCCCCACGTGTTGAGCAATTCGGCGGTACGTCCACCCGGCCTCCCGCATGCCCACTATACCCCCTCGCTCAAAGTCCGTCAACTGCACATACGGTTCACGTCCACGCTGTCACGGCATGCTACCAGTGTTAAAGACTGCGATGGAGCTCCGTATGCCACGGCAAACTGGCTGAGACTGACGGCGGCGGTGCACAAATGCTGCGCAGCTAGCGCCATTCGACGGCCAACACCGCGGTTCCTGGTGTGTCCGCTGTGCCGTGCGTGTGATCATTGCTTGTACAGCCCTCTCGCAGTGTCCGGAGCAAGTATGGTGGGTCTGACACACCGGTGTCAATGTGTTCTTTTTTCCATTTCCAGGAGTGTATAATTGTATGAGTGGTATCCTTACTTATGATAAAATACACTTTTTTAAGCTGTTGAGCAACTGTATCATCTGAGTCAGGGGGTTAGGAAAAGGAATCATTTAGTTACTTATGCAATTTTTCAAGTAAAACCTCTACCCGTTATACCTCACAGGAACTATCTACTTCAATTTTCCTACAAGATAAATTACTTCTAATGGCTACAAATATTCTGCCAGTAACTATATTTAATGTACCCTTTCTAAATACTTTTAGGTCTTCTGCAATATATCAGCTGAACTTATCTTCAGCTTTAGTCAGGTTTTAGTACCTATAGCAATTTGAGCTTCAGAGCTTTCTATTAGTGCTTGAAGCTCTGGTTCTTTCCCAACACAGCCACAACAGTTAACTGCAACATTGACTGTTGCTATGTCTACCCACTTCCTGTGTTTGTCCCACACCTTTTAAATCTGAAACCCTTTATGCTCCTTCCTGAAAATTTCTTACCTAAAAGACCACCCAGTTCATTTCACACAGCCCTTGCCACCCATATAGCAACATTCACATCACTACATGCACGTAGTGCACACCTGACCTATTAACCAAAATCCAAAACATCACAACCCTATGACACAAGTCAAGAAATCTGCAACCTACACAATCCCAGAACTTACTGATCCTCTGAATCATACCATCTAATTTGATTCTGATGTTTCTATGAGCACATATGAGGAGGTAATTAATTGAAATATCTTCTTGTTTCTATATCTGTCTTGCAATCACATTAGTCTACAAACCATAGCTGGAGCACTGTACTGCAATGTCTCAACGCCAAACGCATTCCTATTTGTTAATAAATCAACACCAGACCATCTCCTAACTCCACAGTCTGTTTAAAAATAGAAAAGGACACTTACAGCTTCATACAACAAATGAAACATGGCAACAGAATAAAATTATGCACAATTTCATTTTCCCACTCAGCAATTTTGCTCTGCCAAACCATATATTCATAATCATCCACAGACATTTTTAGACCACTTCCATTATAAGAAAGCTGTATTCTTCTTGATAGCAGTTTACAAATTTTCATATGGTCATCTGTCCCAATGGAACACACAACAGCTTACGTTATGGTCCAAACATCCATTCAGGTATGGATCACACAGTTTGATTTACAACTGCATATAACAACAGATCAAGGCAAACAATTTGATTATCACCTGTTCATTTTTCAAGATTTGATATCAAGGATATACATCTGTGTGCACCATGATGCACATCATAGGTCACTGCAGTTACAATATGATAGTTCCTTTAGAACCCACATAAGCATTAGAAAGATACTTGGATGTCAATACGCATGGTTTGTTTAGGGATATAACAACTGATTGGCCAAAACTCTTTGTTGTTTGGGGTCTGAATTTATATCTGATTTCAGTTCCCTTCAATTAGTTTTGTCATTCATTTCATTATATATTAGAGAAATAGCAAATTGCATTTTTTGAAATGCTCAAAGACTTTATTAAATACACCTATGTCACATTGTAATTATGGTGTATGTCTATTGGCTTATATTTCCTTGATCTTTTCTCCTTAAACATCTAGTACAGTTTGTTATTTGTCTTGGTGAAGTGGTCAACAGTAATCCCCCACCATATTGGTATTCAATCAGTTTGAAGTTTTGATAAAAGAACTCATCTCATTCCGCACTGAAATCATCCATATTTTCAAGGAAGGAGAAACAAACTGACTTATCAAACAGCGACTCTTCAGATACTTTAAGCAGCCTAGCTTTGTGAACATTTCTGTCATGTTGGCTATGACAGAAATATATTGTAGATCACTTTTGATGCCTAAGAGCTTAATACTCGACCTTTGTAGCAAGTGGTAAATGTGCCAGATGTGGGGGACCCAAGCTCAATTCCTGGATCTGCCAGGGATTTTTTCTTGTGGGAAAGACTAGACTGTGGTGCACTAAACCTCATGATGCCAGTTGAGGAATCACCTGATAGAGAGGTAGCAGCTCAAAGGTCTAAACTTTGACAATTGCTGGGAGTTTGGTTAACTGACTCCATGTCCCTTCATACCAAATCCAATGATGAATAGCTGAGGGTGACATAATGGTCAGTTGACTATTGTGTGGTCTTCAAGCCCTGATCATGGGATTTTCTTCTTTCCTTTTGAGAGCTTAATAAGATGCTTGAATTATTGTGAAACTTCCTTCTTACTCACAGGTCTATTTAACTAAAATTTGGAACTGAATATCATTTTTGGTATGTCAGGTCCAGCAATGGCACTGTTTTAAATTTTGCTACTAATACATGGAGAAACTTCTCTCAGATATACTTCCAAAATGTTCCTTCTTTGGTAAGGCTTTCATAAACTGTGTCAGTATGCCAAAATTAATATATGTAGGTGGTAACAGATTTATTTTCCTGTTTGAGGTGGTTGTTGGCAAAACATAATTCCCTCCATGCATCCAAGACTTCCTTTTTTCAGGTCTGTTTAGTGTGGAACAGTTGATAACTTACAGTCCTATCCAATTCCCACAATAAATACACCAGAAGAACTTTATAAAGTCACTTTGCTGCCCGAGAACCATACATGACATTGCTCACCACCATATATATTCCACTATAAGCAGAATAATCTACTTTATTTAAAACTGGTGACTAGCTCCAACTTTGTACAAGTAGTATCTATGGGCAGACAATTTCACTGACACTGTGGTAATTTTATTTATAGGCATGATGTAGAGTTATGCTTAAAATTAAGAGAACAGTGTTAGGTAACTGAATATCATCACTTTATGATTTAAGCAGTGCATGCTAGAAAAGTTTAATGAGGCACAAACACTATCTATTCCATATTTAGTTGGTGTTTGAAGTGATAATTTGGGGCAGTGATGGCAGCTGCACGCTAACGCTGCCTGTCCACTCAAATGCAATGTCAGGTAAATGCAGTCTCTAGCCACTTGTCAGCTGCCAATTTACATTGCCAGTCGAGCATGATCTACAATTCGTGTGTGATCTTTTCCCATTTCTAGTAAATAATGGCATATATGGGCAGGCAGATAAGTAATGGAAACTGATTAATAATTGCTGCTTGAATAATTAAAAAATTAATTGGAAAGAATAATTGAAAGAAATTGTAAGGTACATATATCCTGTGTGAACTTTAACTGGTAGTAATATCAACATAACTTCAATGCCAATATATTTGAGATCAATATTTATCATTTAAATTATGTACTTCTTTACATTAATTCCTCTGTGCATACTCCAGATCATAACAATGCTGATGCAGGACTGCCCCTCTGCTACTCATGCAAATTCCTCTTGAATGCTCCAAACCTCCTGATGCAGGATTCTTGGCACGGGTGAAATGATGAACAGACAGGTACAGTTGATGTGAATATATGAATAAAACTTTACCTTCCCAATAACTTTTTAGAACCTCTTTTAAGGTACACTTGGAATACAAGTTTTTAAACAATACTGGTGTGACGTATCTCACCATTTGTCTGCTCACTACCACTTACAGAACCAAACACGTGAAGATACAGAAATTAATCAATTGAAGAGTGTATCTCTTCTCTTTTTTGTATCAAAATATTATCTCTGCTACAAAACAACTTGTTACTTTATCTTTGGCTTTGTGTGTATATACCATACACGTATGAAAAGAAAAGAACAAATAAAGAAAAAAAAAACATGATTCAACATAATTGCCCCTCACTGTGCAGTGACACCATACAGAGGTGCACAGTGTCTGAGCTTATTTACTTTTTTGAGAGTTGATAACCCTGGCAAGAATAAACATAGCCTTTATTTTTGGCCATTGGAGTTATCCTGTGTGATTATCAATTTATATGGGCATGTCAGCTTCTTTTAACATGTAAATACATATGTTTCCTCTCCTAACAAAGTGCTTGCTATAACCGTATACTCCCATTGTTGTCAGTCATTATCTGCACAGTGTTTAGCTTGTGAAGCATTTGCATCCAGTGCAATGTCGGTTATCATCCCAGCCCACACTCACATGTTTAGCACAAGGTCAGAGTGTCCATGACATGTATTTACAGTAGCTTTCACTGCACAAATTCGTGAAGGTCATGTTCAGTGGTGTGATCCTTTGTGAAATCTACAATGCGGTGAAAAATGGATTCTATACTAGTGGCCCAAGAAATTTATTTTACCTCGCTGCTTTCACTTATTCAGTGGGGACACCAGCTGTACATCTGACATCCGTCAATAAGGTAAGTTTCTTGCCACTTTTATGACATTGTTGAGCACAGAAAATTCATGTTACATGAAGTATTGCCATCTTTAGTTTGTCACATACAGACCCACATATATCAGATGTGCGCTTAACACTTTACAGCCAGGTTTTGTATGATTTTGCACTTTGTTTTTTAGAGTCTTTCATACAGTTTCATTACATAAAGTTTCTGTAGTCTCCTTTCCACGTACTATACACATAACAAAAAAAATTACAAATACAATTACAAAATACACTAATCCTATTCTCTTCCCTTTTTTATATATATTTTCATAGCTCATTGTTTTGTTAAATTACACTTTTGTAACATTATTCTAATACAATTATATGAGTACATATAATACTCTCATTTCATTATACATTCTTTATATAACATTCATACAATATAAGATTCTGTTTTCCTTCATGGAATAAGTTGACATACCTTTCATTTCAATTTACAGTGACTTCTTGTTGGAACATAATTATCAACTCCAATGTATTAAAGAAGTAAACAACACTCGATACAACAACACTACATGCCACTCAGATAACTATTCTCCAGGAAGGATCTACACACTACAAGGTTGAGGAAACTCCATGGAAAGGCACTTTTGTGCTCAGTTATGCCTTGTTAATAGAGTTAACTGTGACCCCAAGAGTAAAATGAGTTGTTGTTTACTAACACAACTTAAATCTGATGATACCAATAGTATCAAATACTTATTTAGTGTTTAAAAGTGAAGCTCGGTATTTACTTGCTATGTTCATTGTGTAAAGAATAACCACTTCATCATTGTTGTGGTCTTCAGTCCAGTGAATGGTTTGATGCAGCTCTCCATGCTACTCTATCCTGTGCAAGCTTCTTCATCTCCCAGTACCTACTGCAACCTACATCCTTCTGAATCCATTTAGTGTATTCATCTCTTGGTCTCCCACTATAATTTTTACCCTCCGCGCTGTCCTCCAATACTAAATTGGTGATCCCTTGATGCCACAGAATATGTTCTACCAACCAATCCCTTCTTCTAGTCAAGTTGTGAAACAAATTTCTCTTCTCTCCAATTGTATTCAATACCTCCTCATTAGTTATGTGATCTACCCATCTAATTTTCAGCATTCTTCTGCAGCACCACATTTCAAAAGCTTCTATTCTCTTCTTGGTTCAAATGGCTCTGAGCACTATGGGACTCAACTGCTGAGGTCATTAGTCCCCTAGAACTTAGAACTAGTTAAACCTAACTAACCTAAGGACAACACTAACATCCATGCCCGAGGCAGGATTCGAACCGGCGACCGTAGCGGTCTTGCGGTTCCAGACTGCAGCGCCTTTAACCGCACGGCCACTTCGGCCGGCTATTCTCTTCTTGTCTAAATTATTTATCATCCACAATTCACTTCCATACATGGCTACACTCCATACAAATACTATCAGAAAGGACTTCCTGACACTTAAATCTATACAAAATGTTAACAAATTTCTCTTCTTCAGAAATGTTTTCCTTGCCATTGCCAGTCTACATTTTATATCCACTCTACTTTGACCATCATCAGTTATTTTGTTCTCCAAATAGCAAAACGCGCAATACGGGAGTGAGGATGACGGATCACACTGAGGAGAGAGATATTGAGATCATCATGATGGAATTTGGTGAATACACGGTGACCTCACTGTATAAGCCCCCAAATGTAAACTTCCACTTTGAACCACCAGTAAAAATCGGTTAACAGAAAACGGCTTTCATCATCGGCGATTTCAACAGCCATAGTCACATATGGGAATGTGCACAAGAAGACAAAAACGGTGAAATCATTCTGGCGTGGGCCGAGTCAAACCACCTGACACTTATCCACGACAGCAAACTATCCACATCCTTCAACAGCAGCAGGTGGCACCTCGGATGCAACCCAGATCTCCTATTCGTCGGCGAAGAAATAGTACAACAGTGCTGTAAGTCCTTCTGCGCCCCCATTCCAAAGACACAACATCACCCAATAATGTGCCAAATGTTGCCAATAGTTATACTATGAAGAGTAAAGTTCAGAAGGAGATATAATTTCCGGAAGGCTGACTGGCCCAAATTCACCAGAATACTAGAAGAGAGAGTCCAGATATATAGCCCAAATCCAGAGAACTATGACAACTTCATGGACACTGTCAAAACCTGCTCCCGAGCATCTATTCCAAGGGAATGCAGAACAATTTACACAGCAGGACTCACCAAGGAAACAGTAGCCCTACTGGAAGAGTATCAAATGCTCTTCAAAAGAAACCCCTTCAATGAAGAAACCCTCACCAAAGGAAGAGTTATTACCTCCCAGATATCAGAAGTGAGAAATGGACCAAACTGATGGAGGAAACTAATTTTGGTAGAGATAGTCAAAAGGCCTGGAAACTCAAAACATCTAGCCAATGACCCCACCAAACCAAATCTACATGCGAACGTCACAGCAGACCAAATTGCACACCAGCTTCTCACAACTGGGAAACCACCAAGATACGACAACCTAAAGACAAAAAAGAGGGGCATAGAATGAAACCCCCCTCAAGAGACTGAAGAACTATCCAAGCCATTTACCTTGGTGGAACTGGAGAAGGCGATCAGTAAGTGCAAAATACGGAGAGCAGCCGGCCTTGATGATATATGCGTTGAGCAAATAAAGCATTTTGGACCTGTAATGAGGAAATGGCTAGTCGATATGATGAACAACTGCATGGCATCCTGCAAAATTCCAAAAATCTAGAGAAAATCGTGAGTCATTGCCATCCTAAAACCAGGCAAAGAATGTCACAATCCCAAAAACTACAGGCCAATCTCTCTGCTATGCCATATGTACACTTAAATCTATACAAAATGTTAACAAATTTCTCTTCTTCAGAAATGTTTTCCTTGCCATTGCCAGTCTACATTTTATATCCACTCTACTTTGACCATCATCAGTTACTTTGTTCTCCAAATAGCAAAACGCGCAATACGGGAGTTTTGGAAAGGACGATACTCCACATAATCACGGATGCCATCGAGCCCCTCCTGATCCCACAACAAACAGGCTTCAGACAGGGCAAATGATGCATGTCACAGGTGCTAAAATTAATGAAACACATAGAGGATGGGTTCGAGAACAGGAAGATCACCGGGTCTTCCTAGACCAATCAGCAGCCTACGACACAGTCAACCACGGCCGGCCGCGGTGGCCGTGCGGATCTAGGCGCTCCAGTCCAGAGCCGCGCTGCTGCTACGGTCGCAGGTTCGAATCCTGCCTCGGGCATGGGTGTGTGTGATGTCCTTAGGTTAGTTAGGTTTAAGTAGTTCTAAGTTCTAGGGGGCTGATGACCACAGCAGTTGAGTCCCATAGTGCTCAGAGCCATTTGAACAGCAAACACCGACTGCTCCTGGGGAAAATATACACAATGAATAGGGACTACAGACTAACCTTACTGATTGGAACCTACTCCAGAATCGAAGATTCTTTGTGGATTTTCAGGAACAGAGAAGCTGGTGGAGGATACAGAAAAATGGCCTCCCCCAATGAAGCGTACGGACCCAACACTTTTTAATATATGTACTAATGACCAGCCCCTCCCCCAAGGCACCGAAAGCTTCATATATGCAGATAGTTGCGCCATTACCGCTCAAGCAGACAGCTTTGAAACTGTTGAACAGAATCTGTCAAAAGCCCTTGAACAACTTGCCACCTACTATAAGGTGAACCACCTCGAACCCAACCCAGGGAAAACCCAAACCTGTGCCTTCCACCTAAAGAACAGACAATCTGCAAGAAGACTACAACTCAACTGGGAAGGAGTGCCCCTGGAACATTGCAAAACACCAAAATACTTAGGCGGCACCTTGGATAGAGCACTCACCTAGAAAAAGACTGCATGAACACAAACTCAAAGTAGCTGTGAGAAACAACATTGTGCGCAAACTAATGGGCACTACATGGGGGGGGCACAGCCTGGAATAGTGAGAACAACAGCTCTTGCTTTGTGCTATTCAACAGCGGAGTATGCGTGCCCAGTGTGGTAAAATTCTAGCCATGCCAAGCAAGTGGACATACCGCTTAATGAATCCTGCTGCATCATCACAGGCTGTCTGAGACCAGCCCCGACTGATAAATTGTACTGCCTGGCAGGTGTGGCCCCATCAGATATTAGAAGGAAAGTAGTGGCCAGGAAGGAAAAGACAAAGGTGTTGACCTCACCTGCCCACCCGCTGTACAAACACCAGCCAGTCCAGCATTGACTAAAATCTAGAAAAGGCTTGCTGCACACAGCAGAAAATATTGTCGGGACACCGCAGCAAGTGATGCTGGCAATGTGGCGAGAAGAAAATGCGCACCTTGGAGAATGGTTAGTCCCAAACGAAGAACTCCCTTCTGGCCATATGAAAGGATGGACAACATGGAAATCTCTTAATAGGCTGCACTCTGGTATCACATGATCCAAAGAGAATATGCGCAAATGGGGCCTCTCAAATGAACCAGTGCTGTGTGTCTGTGGACACAGTCAAACCACCATCCACCTTACACATTGTGTGCTGTGCCAAAGCCCCTGCAGCATGAAGGATTTGATGAATGCCACCCCAGAAGTGCTGGACATGGCCAGGTTCTGGTCCAAGACTTCATAAAATAAAATAAAAACTACTTGACCCTGCTTATATATCTATCTACTTTTATACTCTTTTTGTATTTGTTACATACTTGATATGTATGTGTTGATAGTTCTGATTTTATGTACGAAGCCTCTGACATGATAAAATAAAAAATAAAACACATTTACTACTTTAAGCATCTCATTTTCTAACCTAATTCTCGCAGCATGACCCCATTTAATTCGACTACATTCCATTATCCGCATTTTGCTTTTGTTGATGTTCATCTTATATCCTCCTTTCAAGACATTGTCCATTCCGTTCAGCTGCTCTTCAAGGTCCTTTGCTGAATCTGACAGAATTACAATGTCATTGGTGAACCTCAAAGTTTTTATTTCTTCTCCATGTGTTTTAATTCCTACTCCATATTTTTCTTTTGTTTCCTTTACTGCTTGCTCAATATACAGATTGAATAACATTGGGGATAAGCTACAACCCTGTCTCACTCCCTTCCCAATCACTGCTTCTGTTTCATGCCCCTCGACTCGGATGACTGCCATCTGGTTCCTGTACTAATTGTAAATAGTCTTTCGCTCCCTGTATTTTACCCCTGCTACCTTCAGAATTTGAAAGAGAGTATTCCAGTCAACATTGTCAAAAGCTTTCTCTAAGTCTACAAATGCTACAAATGTAGGGTTGACTTTGCTTGATCTATTTTCTAAGATAAGTTGTAGGGTCATTATTGCCTCACATGTTCCAACATTTCTACGGAATCCTAACTGATCTTCCCCGAGGTCAGCTTCTACCAGTTTTTCCATTCATCTGTATAGAATTCGTGTTAGCATTTTGCAGCCATGGCTTATTAAACTGATAGTTCGGTAATTTTCATATCTGTCTCATACATCTTGCTCACCAGATGGTAGAGTTTTGTTAGGCCTGGCTCTCCTAAGGCTGTCAGTAGTTCTAATGGAATGTTGTCTACTCCCGGGGCCTTGTTTTGACTGAGGTCTTTCAGTGCTCTGTCAAACGTTTCACACAGTATCATATCTCCTATTTCATTTTCATCTACATTTTCTTCCTTTTCTATAATATTATCCTCAAGAACATCACCCTTGTAACGACTCTCTATATACTCCTTCCACCTTTCTGCTTTTCCTTCTTTGCTTAGAACTGGGTTTCCATCTGAGTTCTTGATATTCATACAAGTGGTTCTCTTTTCTCCAAAGGTCTCTTTAATTTTCCTGTAGTCAGTATCTATCTTACCCCTAGTGATATGCACCTCTACATCCTTCCATTTGTCCTCTAGTCATCCCTGCTTAGCCATTTTGCACTTCCTGTCAATCTCATTTTTGAGATGTTTGTATTCCTTTTTGCCTGCTTCATTTACTGCATTTTTATATTTTCTCCTTTCATCAATTAAATTCAATATTTCTTCTGTTACCCAAGGATTTCTATTAGCCCTCGTCTTTTTACCTGCTTGATCCTCTGCTGCCTTCACAATTTCATCTCTCAAAGTGACCCATTCTTCTTCTACTGTATTTCTTTCCCCATTCTTGTCAATCGTTCCCTAATGTTCACCCTGAAGCTCTCTACAACCTCTGGTTCTTTCAGTTTATCCAGGAACCATCTCCTCAAATTCCCACCTTTTTGCAGTTTCTTCAGTTTTAATCTACAGTTCATAACCAATAGATTGTGGTCAGAGACCACATCTGCCCTGGAAATGTCTTACAATTTAAAACCTGGTTCCTGAATCTCTGACTTACCATTATATAATCTATCTGAGATCTTCCAGTATCTCCAGGTTTCTTCCATGTATACAAACTTCATTTCATATACTGAGGTATACAGAGTTGTATCATCAATACGACATGTTATGTACAATGAGCATAAAACAGTGTTTACATAAGTTACAAACATGCATAAAAATTTCAGTGTAAACCAGATGTTTGACCATTTCATGGGTAGTCAATGCTCACAGTAGCTAGGTTTCGACCCCTTGAGTATTTGGTAATGCACAACCTTAGTTCAACATCGTGATGTATGACCTGCTGTGACTGTTTTCTTCTTCACGTACTTTCACACTATCACATTCAAACGCATCATAAACTTATAACTATATTTACATGCATTGCAGTCCTTTCTTATTTTTATCTTTTACCTAACACTA
The DNA here is from genome assembly GCF_021461385.2 of Schistocerca piceifrons. Classification (NCBI taxonomy): domain Eukaryota; kingdom Metazoa; phylum Arthropoda; class Insecta; order Orthoptera; family Acrididae; genus Schistocerca; species Schistocerca piceifrons. The sequence continues at coordinate 292,516,907 of NC_060141.1, forward strand.
TACAAGCACTTATCTTTCTTCACTTTAGGATGTGTCAATGCATTGTTCCCTGGAAGAAAAAAACTTAATACTAACTTAAAACTAAATCTTCATAGATAAGTATATATTGGCTCAATAGCTATTAATACCTTTTTCATATAATCAATCATGCACTCATTCACTTCAGCATTGAGTCATGCTTTCACAAAACTTATTTAATGTCATGTGCATCCCCGCTTACCCTATAAATCTGAAACATAAAGCATATTAAAGGCATGGTGCAACCTCTTATTCAGTTTGCCACTTATACTATACTTACTTGTTTACCTGCAGCAAGACTTTTCTGGTCCATCAAGTATAATTACTGCATGCACTGTCAATACTTAAATTTGTAAATATTGTGCATATATAGATATAATGCATATAGTAGCATAGCTTAAGTAGATATATCATAGTTGAATGTCCTTTTCCTGTGTATATAATCCCTTAGTTTATTTTTGTATGTATGTATTGTATAGATAGTTGTAGTTGTAGCATAGACTCTCCCTTAATTTTCTATGTCCCTGTTTATTAAACAGGCTTTACAAATGCTAGTGAAGGCTGTAGCTCATTGGGTTTGATTGTTTTTGGCCATCCAACACACCCAGATGTGCCTGTCTTGTGCACATGCTTGGGGATTGTTGACTAGCATGCTCCCCAGTGTGCATGCATTTCATCATTCTTATACCACTTACGACATGGCAAGTTGTGTATTGCATTGTGCACTACCATGCATCTAACAAGTTCGATCTCTAGACACACAAAAATAAAATTTCTCCTTGTTACAACCACTCATCGTATCGTTTACACATTTGACATATAACAAAATAATACAAACAAAAATTTTCCTTATCAACTAACAACATAAATTCTGGAATGTGACTTTCCTGCATCCTAAACCTAATATTATTATACATATATAAAACTTGGAGGACATACAGCCCTTCTTGAATAGATAAACATTCTCAAGTCTTTGTGCAGGTAATGGCCCTTGTCTTTACCCGTGTTCACGTGTGCCAATCTGTATGCCCCTGGGTAGGGGATTTTAGTAATTATGTATGATCCAGTGTATAGTAATTGCCACCTATGGTTCAGTTTTCCAATTTTTGTGGATTTGAGAAGTGTTCTAAGTAACACCTTTGGTCCTATATAAAATTATGTTATACATTTCAACTTTCTGTCATACATTACTTGCCTATATTTAGCCAAGGTTTCAAGGTTATTATTGCTTGTCGTATTTTATCATCCAGTGATAATTCCAATGTTGGTACCCTGGGCAAAATTTTTCCCACTCATCTACTTGTTTGCAATTGTACATCAGCTCATTGGTGTAACCAGTGGATGTATGGGGAAGCATGTTAACAGCTTGTAAGAAGGGAGTGACATATTCAACGCAAATGATAATACTTCAAATTCATAGTTCCTGCCCCCACATACAAAGGTGGTATACTTCCATTTTCTACACAAAATCCTTAATGATACCTGGTCATTTTTCAAATCCATATATATAAGCAGGTATCAGTTCCCTAAGTTCTGCTTGTTGTTCTTCAGACAAGCACTTTAATTCACTTATCTTTGTGCTTATTGTGTCGATGTTTACTTCTTCCGCTGCTGACTGTTCATTACCGTGTGTTTTGACAAACATAACTATGGGATTTACCAATTGAACCTCAAAATCGTGAGTAACTTCAGTTTTATGTCTGTTAGTATTTCCACTGTTTAGGTTTATTGCAAATAATAGGTTATTTACAGTGAAATGACATTGGCCATTTCCTGTATCAATTTGTACTTGGTATGTCCTAAACGTATCCATACCAACTAAACAATTAACTATTAATTATTCTACTATCAAAAAATTGCATCATACAGAAAACTCTCCTAATTGTACAGGAATTAAGGATTGTATTTTGACTCCTTCTGATTTCTGACCGGTGGCAGTTTGTACATTGCAATTTTGCCCTGGTAGTGTGGGTATACACCTACGTTTCTGAAGTTCTTGAAAGAATCCCTGTGACATCTAATTAATCATAGCACCTATGTCAAGCACACTGTGTACATCCAGCTCGAATATTTTGCCTTGAATAGTCGCTTGTACCTTGCCCTCTGTCAAGTCTTTCTCGTTTCTTCAATACAGCTCAATTTTTGCATCACTACCATGATCATATCTGATAGATCAAGTGTCAATCAAGCTTGTGCCCCCACTCTCCTCCAGGGTCACAGTAAGGGTGTCTATCATGACCATTCAAGTTTTCCAGCATTGCAGTGGCATAGGTCTATGGGTTGGGTGTAACTTTTACTACGTGGACTATTGGTGTTTGATTATGCCAATTAGTATCCTGTGAGGCTATCAACTGGAATTCACTTTGCCTTTGTGCATTGCTGAATCCTGCCATCTGTGGATTATTCAGCTGTCTGATATTGTTTTGAGTTTGCCAAGCAATTGGCTGATTATTGCCAGTAGCTGGTGTCAGTACATATTGTACAGGCTGGCCATAAGCTACTTGCCCGTTGTAATTCTTTTTGTCAAATTTTTGCCTATTTATTTTATATCCGCCTTTAAATTTACAGCTTTCTCCATACCCATTGTGACTACCGTTATGGTTACCATAGGTCTCTGTGGGTTAGGCTGCCATCCATGTTGTATTACAAATCCATTGTTCACTTGTTGGTCCATATATCTCCATGGCATGACCTGTGTATTAATAGGCTTGGGTTGTACAGGCCTCTCTTTGTACATCAAATCTACTGAGTCCAGTAAAGATAGAAAGTATGGAATGTCATGTTCCAGAATGTTAATGAGTTTTTCGTTAATGTGGGCAGGAAAATGGCTCTTTAAAATTTTGAGGATGTCTGCTTGAGGTACTGGGTTCATCCAATATCTGGTTTTATTTGAATGTTTTTCAAAATAGCCCTTTAAGCTTCCCTGTTTGCTACTGAGTGGAGCTGGGTTGAATACTTCATGTATGAGCCTCTCTTGTACAGCATCAGACCAATATTTATCCAGAAAGGCACTCTCAAACTGTTCATAGTAGTGGTAACATTCCGTCATGTCCATAGTCCATAGCAGAACGTCACCGAGTGTGGATTCTGCCATGTCCATAGTCCATACCAGAATGTCACTCAGTGTGGATCCAACAACAAATCTAATTTTCTGGACTTCAGTCCAGGTATGAGGGAAAACATTTCAAAATGCTCTGGTAAGGACCACAGAATTTTTTCTTTTCCCTTCAGAGGTAAATAGCGGAAATTGTTTATGCTTAAGCAATTCGTCATATGCAAGTAATGTTAACAAACATGCTGCACTGTCAGTGACAGGTGTGTTTATGTTAGCTTGTGCGGTAGCGTGTGGCAACTGTGCTTGCTCAACAGGTGCAACTGCTGGCAAGTGTTGTTGATTTGTGCAACCTTCACTATTTTTCTTCTATGTGCTAACCACAAGAAAAATCAACATCATCGAAGCATCATTTACCAGCTTCATATGCAGCTTCAACGTCCACAGTAATGTCAGTGCCAACTGTGGTTCAAGATTTAAATGAAAATACAGTTTCAGCAAAAGTTCCAGTATAAATTGGAACATCAGTTACAAAAACGGACTCAGCATCATAACTGGCAGCATCTCCAACATCCACTGAATCATCAGCTTCAGAAACACCTCCAGCATCCAATGAAACAGCAGCTACAGCTACAGATACAACAAGAAACATGGTGGCACGTCCAGGGGTAAGAAATACAAGGAGCAGGAAACATGCAAGTCTCAAGGATTTTTGGTATGCAGCCTCATCAAGGAACAGCCGGACACATTGGGAAACATAAGTACAAACTCCTCTCAATCTAATTTCAATAATTTAAAAATAATGAGCCTTAACATACAATACATTAAAAATAAAATATTAGAACTTGAGATTGCAGCCAGTGAAGCTAGTATAGATTGTATTTGCATTCAAGAACATTGGTGCATGAGTTATGAACTAGAAAATATTTGCATTTCCCCATACAAATTAGTAAGTCATTATTGCAGGAAGGAAACAAGACATGGTGGTGTTTGCATTTATGTAAAACCTGGAGTAAAGGTTAAAAATATGACTGTAACTGAATCCTTGAGTGAAGAAAAACATTTTGAGGCTGCAGCAATACAGTTGAATATGCAAAAGAGTAAATTAATAATAATGTCAGTGTACAGATCACCATGTGGTGATCCTGAAATTTTTAGAAATAAGTTACAGGCATTGCTCAAAATATTACATCATAAAAAATCAACAATAATTATAAGTGGAGATTTTAATGTCAACTTATTGACTGAAGGTGCATCCAAAGATCAGTTCCTGAATGTTTTACAGAGCTTCAATTTGCATCCACATATAACTAACCCTACAAGAATAACAAACTCTTCAAAAAGTCTCATAGATAATATCTTCACAAATATAGATGCCATAGATATAGGTGTAATAAATGTTGAACTAGGAATATCTGATCACAATGCACTCATCCTTAAATTTCCCATAGCCCCCTGTGATCAAAAATAGTTCATACCAAATATACGAAAGAACCTTCTCCACAAATAGTTGCAGTCACTTCATAAATACACTGACTAACCAATCATGGGCAGAAGTACTGTTACAAACTAGCACAAACACTGCATATAATGTTTTTTCTTCCCTGTTTATGTTGAATTTTGAAATGTGTTTTCCTAAGAAACTTGTCAAAACAGACACATATGGGCATACACATGCTAACTCCTGGATCACAACAAGTATTAGAAATTCCTCCAGGACCATGAAAATACTTAACTATAGACTGAAAAGTTGGACTGACCCCAAGTTTAAAGAACATGTAACAAATTACAAAAAAATATATAGAAAAGTAAGTACAAAAGCAAAATTACTAAGTAATGATAAATTAATAAGAAAATCAGGCAATAAATCAAAAACTATTCAGGAAATTGTGAAAGGGAAACGGGTAAGGGCCTCAGGGATCAGGAAATAGTACTCAAAAATAGTGAAAATATTGAATTAAAAGATGAAACTCTGGCAAATTACATTAATAATTACTTTTTAAGTGTACCAATGTCATTAAGTAAAAACTTTACTAAACATGAGAAATTAACAGCCCCAAAGCAGACAGTAATATGTTGTTAACTCCCACAAATGATAATGAAATATTAAAGGTGATAAAGAGTATAAAATCAAAAATGTCTGCAGGTGTGGATGAAGTGCCTGTGTCAATAATAAAAAAATTTGCCCAACAAATTATAAAGCCCCTGGTACATAGTGCCAATTTGTCTTTCAGCGAAGTTGTGTTTCCTGAGAGGTTGAAAATCTCTAAGGTTAGACCTCTGTTTGAAAAAGGAGATCCATAAATGGTAGAAAATTATAGACCAATATCCCTTGTCCAATCATTTTCAAAAATTCTAGAGAAATTAATGAAAACCAGACTCATAAATTCGTTAGATGCTCACAAACTTCTAAACTGCAATCAACATGGCTTTTGCTCGGGCCACAGCACAGAATCAGCTATCCATGCCTATACCAAAGAGATTGTCAGGAGTCTTGACACTAAAAAATGTGTAGTGGGAATTAACTCAGATTTATCTAAAGCTTTTGATACAATAAATCACAAAATTCTGTTAAACAAGATGGAGGCAATAGGTGTAAGGGGAGTTATGAAGCAGTGGTTTGAATCCTACCTTCAAGATAGAACTCAGGAGGTAGAAATCACCACAGAACATAAAAATCAGAAAATCAAGTGGGCCTCAGATGCAAAGAAATTGGAAATAGGTGTCCGACAGGACAGTGTTCTTGGTCCCTAATTATTCTTGCTTTATATAAATGACATAAAAAATCCTAATATTTCTACCAAAATAATGTTGTTCACAGATGACACTAGCATAATTATAAGTGATGATAAAAATCATTAACCATCACAACTGATATAGTCCTGAAATATATTCAACATTGGTTTAATGCTAATGAGTTAACATTTAATCTAAGTAAAACAATTATATACAGTATGGCAAAGCAACTCAAGATATGGACCTCCAGTTAAAACTAATGGATAAGAAGATAGAGAGTGTACAATCCACAAAGTTTTTGGACATGCACATTGATCAAAACTTTAGCTGGAAAGACCATCTCAAGTACTTATCCCACAGGCTCAATTCAGCATTTTTTGCATTGAGGATATTATCTACAGTATGCAGCACAGACTGTACTAGACTAGTGTATTTTGCTTACTTTCAGTCCATCGTGTCTTGTGGCATAGTGTTCTGGGGTAAAACTAAATCAAGCTTAACAGATATCTTCAAATTTCAGAAAAGAGCTATACGAATCATAACAAATAACTCTCCAAGAACTCATTGTAGGCCCCTTTTCAAAGAACTGCAAATACTCACAATACCGTCACTGTATATTTTTAAAATCATTCTGTGTACAAGAGCACATATGAAAAATCTACGTACAAATGAGGACTGCCATAATTATAATACTAGAACTTGTAAGAATTTGTATATAGAAAGGGTATGGACAACACAAACCCAAAAGCATGTAAGTTATTTTGGAATAAAACTTTACAATGCTCTGCCAGTGTACATGAAGGAAATAATAGATGAAGTAAAATTTAAGACTGAGCTTAAAAACTACCTTTTTAAGCAAAACTTTCTATAACGTAGGTGAGTACTTTGATTGTGTGTAAATTTATTGCCAAAAATTTTAATTTATATGTCTAAATTTGTACTTTTAAAAAATACCTTGAAAGTGATATTCCATTATTATGTCTGTAGTACTTGTACTAGTATGATAACTTTGTTGTGACAATTCCTACATCATGTAAATGATTTACAGGAAGATAATAAAATGAAATGGAAAATGAAATGAAATAACCCCATACTGTGAGTAACTGGTGAAGGTATCTAACTTCTCTAAAAGCTTAAGTTTGTTTCCTGTCATATGGTGTTTTGGAATATCAGTAGTTTTGGTAACACTGCCTCGTAACCTTTCCTCTGCTTCCTTTAAACCTGAAACTATTTTGGCTAGAAGTTGACTTTCTTTCTCTTTCAGAGCTTCTTCTACTGTATCTACATAAATTTTGCACTCTGACACAGCCTTTTTAGCAAGAGTGTTGCCATTATCCAGCATCCTGGCTTCAGCCTTTTCAGTTATTTCCTATACATCTGCACGTATCTTATCTCTCTGTTTTTTGTCAAATTTTGATTCTAAACTTAACTTTTCTATGCTTAGACTTCACTTTTGTACTTCAGTACGTAAGCTTTTGTATACATCTTGGAGCATGCTGACTGTGTCCATCACTACTTTTACTGATGAATCTGCTTGGGATTGTATCCCCTGAATTTGAGACTATGCTTCACTAAGGCTTTGTAACTCAACTACAATATGTTCATGTTTATCATCTACAGATGTTACTTTTTCTGTTAACATAGTTATATTGCAGCATATGTCAGTAATTATTTCTTGTTTTAGTTGTTTACCTATCTCTGTCAACTTCATGGATATTTCATCAGATAATTCAGTGTGTATAGTTTTGCTCAACTCACAGAACTGCTGGCTAATACTATTCATGAAATCATTAAATTCCTGATTTTGGTGTATAAACTGTTGTCCTATACCCTTAAGTTCTTATGTTACACTTTCCTGAAATTCCCATTGATTTGTAAACCATTGTGTTACACTTTGCTGAAATTCCTATCGTTTTGAAAACTGTTGTGTTACACTTCCCTGAAACAAATTGTGTGTCTCACTAGTATTTACATTGCTTTTATGAACTGGTTCCCATTCTTGCATTTGCAATGTCTTGAGCAAATAATCAAAGGAATTAATGCTGTCATGCACTTCAGTTTCATTATTTGAAAAAAAAAAAAAGTTTCCCAGTGAGAACTGAGAAGTTGTCTCATTGATCATCATAAAAGTGACATAATGATTAGTTACACTATGTGATCAAAAGTATCCACACACCTGGCTGATAATGACATACAAGTACTTGGCACCATACATCGATAATGCTGGAATTCAATATGGTGTTGGCACACCTTTAGCCTTGATGACAGCTTCAACTCTCACAGGCATACATCAAGTCAGGTGCGTGAAGGTTTCTTGGGGAATGACAGTCCATTCTTCATGGAGTGCTGCGCTCTGGAGAGGTATTGATATCAGTTGGTGAGACCTGGCATGAAAGCAGCATTTCAAAACATCCCAGAGGTGTTCTATAGGATTCAGGTCAGGACTCTGTGCAGGCCAGTCCATTACAGGGGTGTCATTGTTGTGTAACCACTCCACCACAGGCCATGCATTATGAACAGGTGCTCGATCATGTTGAAAGATGCAAATCCATCCCCAAATTGCTCTTCAACAGTGGGAAGGAAGAAGGTGCTTAAAACATCAATGCAGGCCTGTGCTATCATAGTGCCATGCAAAACAATAAGGGGTGCAAGCCCTCTCCATGAAAAATGCGACCACACCATAAGACCACCGCCTTCGAGTTTGACTGTTGGCGCTATACATGCTGGCACATGATATTCGCCATACCCACACCCTACCAACAGATTGGCACATTGTGTATCATGATTTGTCTCTCCACACAACATTTTTCCACTGTTCCATCATCCAGTATTTACGCTCCTTACACCACGCAAAGCGTCGTTTGGCATTTACTGGCGTGATGCGTGGCTTATGAGCAGATGCTCGACCATGAAATCCAATTTTTCTCACCTCCCACCTAACTGTCATAGTACTGGGAGTGGATACTGATGCAGTTTGGAATTCCTGTGTGATGGTCTGGATAGAGGTCTGCCTATTACTCATTACAAGCTTCTGCAACTATTGGCTGTTTATGTCAGTCAACAGCCGAGATCGGTCAACATGCTTTTGTGCTCCACGTGTCCCTTCACATTTCCACTTCAGTATCACATTGGAAACAGTGGATCTAGGGATGTTTAGGAGTGTGGAAATCTTATATACCGGTATATGACACAAGTGATAACCAGTCACTTGCCCACACTGGAAGTCCATGCTCTCTCACAATGTCTGATGACTACTGAGGTCGCTGATATGGAGTACCTGGAAGTAGGTGGCAGCAAAATGCACCTAATATGAAAAACATATGTTTTTGGGGGTGTCCAGCTACTTCTGATCAAATAGTGTATATTATCAGTGTCATTTTTTTTTTATAGTGGGATGCCAACCCCTTTATTTTGGATGAATCAGCCAGTTCATGAACTGGTGCATTAACTTCAAATGTTGCCAAGCTCAGATTTCTGAATTCTTGGCATATTGCATTTTGTAATGAATTTTTAACAATGCCCATCTCCTTTGACTCTCTTGTGAATAGTATTTAACAAAATTATGAAAAAAATTTTCGTAAATGAAATTTTGTCTGTATCGGTACTTTTCAATGAAAGTAGATTTAGCTGCATATTCACTTATGAACCTAATTATTATCTGACACAGTCTTATAGAATCTGATGACTGATCTTGCACTTTAATGATGATTTTACACAAATTTTTGTCTTTTCTGTAGAAATGCACTTTCCATAAAGGATATTAATTGGAAGGACAAGAGATTATCTACTGCCAGAGAGACAGTGGCAAATGCGGCCATATAGGCATACAACATCGCAGTTTCCTCTCTTTGCCACTGAAATCAGCATTTGTAGGCAGAACTTAATTTTAATTTTCTCTTTCAAGTTTTTATGAGACTCAATCTCATAGACATGTAACAAATACAATGAAAGTTTCATTAGTGTCCTGTAACAATGAAATGAATCATTAATCTTAAAAATGTTTTTTATCTCAACATCTCAACATTTGAAAGATCTGTTCGTATTTCACTTGGTGCCATCCTTTAAATGGTCACCATTGAATAGTGGCAGAATGTGTGTGTGTTTGTGTGTGTGTGTGTGTGTGTGGGGGGGGGGGGGGGGGAGGGGACAAAATAATGGAAATGGAGTAATAATTGCTGCTTGACTAATTAAAAAAATTAATTGGGAAGAATAATTGAAAGAAATTGTAAGGTACATACAGGGTGTTTCAAAAATGACCGGTATATTTGAAATGGCAATAAAAACTAAACGAGCAGCGATAGAAATACACCGTTTGTTGCAATATGCTTGGGACAACAGTACATTTTCAGGCGGACAAACTTTCGAAATTACAGTAGTTACAATTTTCAACAACAGATGGCGCTGCAAGTGATGTGAAAGATATAGAAGACAACGCAGTCTGTGGGTGCGCCATTCTGTACGTCGTCTTTCTGCTGTAAGCATGTGCTGTTCACAACGTGCAAGTGTGCTGTAGACAACATGGTTTATTCCTTAGAACAGAGGATTTTTCTGGTGTTGGAATTCCACCGCCTAGAACACAGTGTTGTTGCAACAAGACGAAGTTTTCAATGGAAGTTTAATGTAACCAAAGGACCGAAAAGTGATACAATAAAGGATCTGTTTGAAAAATTTCAACGGACCGGGAACATGACGGATGAACGTGCTGGAAAGGTAGGGCGACCGCGTACGGCAACCACAGAGGGCAACGCGCAGCTAGTGCAGCAGGTGATCCAACAGCGGCCTCGGGTTTCCGTTCGCCGTGTTGCAGCTGCGGTCCAAATGACACCAACGTCCATGTATCGTCTCATGCATCAGAGTGTACACCTCTATCCATACAAAATTCAAACGCGGCAACCCCTCAGTGCAGCTACCATTGCTGCATGAGAGACATTCGCTAACGATATAGTGTGCAGGATAGATGACGGCGATATGCATGTGGGCAGCATTTGGTTTACTGACGAAGCTTATTTTTACCTGGACGGCTTCATCAATAAACAGAACTGGCGCATATGGGGAACCGAAAAGCCCCATGTTGCAGTCCCATCATCCCTGCATCCTCAAAAAGTACTGGTCTGGACCGCCATTTCTTCCAAAGGAATCATTGGCCCATTTTTCAGATCCGAAATGATTACTGCATCACGCTATCTGGACATTCTTCGTGCATTTGTGGCGGTACAAACTGCCTTAGATGACACTGCGAACACCTCGTGGTTTATGCAAGATGGTGCCCGGCCACATCGCACGGCTGACGTCTTTAATTTCCTGAATGAATATTTCGATGATCGTGTGATTGCTTTGGGCTATCCAAAACATACAGGAGGCGGTGTGGATTGGCCTCCCTATTCGCCAGACATGAACCCCTGTGACTTCTTTCTGTGGGGACACTTGAAAGACCAGGTGTACCGCCAGAATCCAGAAACAATTGAACAGCTGAAGCAGTACATCTCATCTGCATGTGAAGCCATTCCGCCAGAAACATTGTCAAAGGTTTCGGGTAATTTCATTCAGAGACTACGCCATATTATTGCTACGCATGGTGGATATGTGGAAAATATCGTACTATAGAGTTTCCCAGACCGCAGCGCCATCTGTTGTTGACAATTGTAACTACTGTAATTTCTAAAGTTTGTCTGCCTGAAAATGTACTGTTGTCCCAAGCATATTGCACCAAACGGTGTATTTCTATCGCTGCTCGTTTAGTTTTTATTGCCGTTTCAAATATACCGGTCATGTTTGAAACACCCTGTATATCCTGGGTGAACTTTAACTGGTACTAATATCAACATACCTTCAATGCCAATACATTTAAGGTCAATATTTATCATTTAAGTTATGTTATTCTTCACATTAATTCCATTGTGCAGAGTCCTGATTATAACAGAGGCGTTGCAGGATTGCCCCTCCACTGCTTGCGCAGTTTCCTCTTGTCCGCTCTGTACCTTCTGATGCAGGATTCTTGGCATGGGTGAGGTGATGAACAGACAGGTATGGTCGGTGTGAATATATGAATAAAACTTTACCTTCCCAATAATTTTTTTATAGCACCTTTTAATGTTTGCATGAAATACACATTTGTGAAAATTACGGGTGTGATAAATTTCAACATGTGTCCACCCACTACCACTTAAAGAACCAAACAGGTGAAGATACAGAAATTAAACAATTGAAGAGTGTATCTCTTCTCTTTTTTGTATCAAAAGATTATCTCTGCTACAAAACAACTTGTTACTTTATCTTTCACTTTGTGTATATATAGCTTACATGTATAAAAAGAAAAGAATGAAGAAAGAAAAAATAATATGATTCTTCACACTATACTTAACAGCTACCAACCTACAGCACCAACAGAGCATGATCTACAATTTCTGTGTTTTCTTTTTCCACATTTCCATTCACACACCTTAAACATAACTTCTTCACCACAATACCTTGATCTTATCAACTTGATATCTGTTAAACCCTGTGTCACAGGTTGTTTAGAAACTCGTGGTAGCTCATGCCATCCTCCTAATAGCTGTAGCTTTCACTGGCCTGGTACTGCTTTACATGATTCAAAGGAGGCATTTTCTCAGTGATGGGGGCATTAATTCTTCATAGTTAAGCCATTTTCCATTAAACATTTATAAATTGTATACAAAAATCGTATTTATAAATCAGTCTTACCCTCCTCCTCACTACCCCCTCTCTCTCCCCCCCAAAAGTGGTAATGGTATTTAGCAATAAAATGGACATGGCATATGATCAGTGTCACCACTGGAAAAATGTTGAACTTCTCTAAATCTACTGATGAAGAGATGTGTGCAGCTGATGAAATTTCTTATTTGAAGAGTCTGTATAAAACAGCAAGTGTCAGATTAGTGTCAATACATTTTCTAATTATTAAGTGCTCTGCTGAAAATGGCAACTAAATGTGTAAGAAAAATGCTTTGTCCACACTCACCATTCCACTTCCTTGAGAGGCCCGTGGTGCACCTACTGCATAAACAAGGCCTTTGTCTGGAAATAAGTTCCCAGCAGAAACAGCATAACCTTCGGGAAGGAAATTCAAATTTCACATAAGCTTTAATAAATTGTATTTCCAATCATTTAAAGCTGCATTTATAATTATGTGTTCATGTACTTAAACTCAAACTAAGTATTATGTATATTACAAATATAGAAGTATAATACAGAAGAAGTAGAAGAGAAAGATTTTTAAAAATTAAATAATTGTTCAAATGAAGTTACAAATTGATGTTGCTGTATCTTACCAAAGTAAACTGGTTCAGTGTTTAAGTCTGGTCCCCTTATGTGGCTGCTGTATGCCCCACATCTCTTTTCTTGTGATATATTATAAGAAATTGTAGCCCCTAAAATTTAAAAAGAAATGAAGTAACTTATGAGTAGTTATCTTTTATATAACCTAAAATCAAGTGAGGAAAATAATGATGCATCTCTTATGAAATCACTGATCCACTCATTGTAAACTTAAATGCATGGCAACCCAGAGCTGTTTCCAGATTAATGGACTCATTTTGCACTGTAGTAACAACTCCCCCAATAAATTATAAAACATTCTGTTGAATGTATCACACAGTGTGGATCATAAATGTAGCTGATTAGGCAAAAAACACAGTAACATCATATTCATGGTCCAGATTAACAAGAGGTAACATTGGAAAATTATTTCTTGATGTTAGGATGGAAGGTTTGGGTGTATCATTTTATCATTGACACAGCCACACCAACTATACCCCAAACAGCAGCCTGCAGTTCTGTTACATCCTTCTCAGGTTACCTATGAGCTGTAATCTGTAGGTAATGCTCATGAGATGGTTTTACGGACCAGAGGCAACGACAATAAGGCATATATTCAATATTTTGTGTCTCAAAAAGGCAGCGGAATGGTAGAATGTTGTTACTGTGGTGCTCACCAATTTGGCAACCCTTCTTCTGTAAAGTGACAATGTGCACATGTAGTGATCCTGAGTGACTGAATATCAACAATGTAGGAACAGATATATTGCTACATACCATAAAATTGATGTGCTAAGTTGCAGACAGTCCCAATTAGAAGATACTTACACATAAGCTTCTGGTCACAGCATTTGTCAGAAAAACAGAACATCTACCATTCATTCAGACAAGCTAGCACACATCATGCACATGACTGGCAACTCCAGCAGTGCAGGAAAGAATGCTACAGGAAAGAAGAAAAAGAACAGATGCTGAGAAGAGTAATGCAACAGACAATAGTAACAAAGGAAAACATCACAGGATTGTAGTATGGAAGAACGGCTGTTCAGCAAAATCAAACAATGGAAGCTCCACATGGGAATATCAACAAAGTAGGAAATGATCAATTGCTACTTACCATAAATATGACAGGCATTATTAAAATATGCTTACACATAAGCTTTCTGCCATGGCCTTCACTGGTAAGTAGCAATTGATCTTTTCCTACTTTGTTGATATTCCTACCTGGAGTTTCCATTTTATTTTATTTTGCTGAACAACCTTTCTTCCATCCTACAACCCTGTCATATTTTCCTTTGTTACTATTATCTATTGCATTACTCTTCTCAGTAGCTGTTCTTTTTCTTCTTTCCTATAGCACTCTTGCCTGAGCTGCTGCAATTGTCAGTCATGTGCATGATGTGTGCTAGCTTGTATGAATGAATGGTGTGTGTTAATGTTTTTCTGACAGAGGCTGTGGCCAGAAGCTTATGTGTAAGTATCTTCTAATGGGGCCGGTCTTTTAAGTGTGTCTGTCTTTTTCCTTCACCCCTCTTCCCTCCCCTTCAATCCTTCTGGCATAAGAAAGAGCCACTGGTACCAAAAGCTTGCAAAATGTAATACCTTTTGTATGTGTGTTCTCCTGCTGCCACTTGGTCACTAGACTGTTTTGTCTGTCCAACTATATTACATATTCAAAAACTGATTATGTTCATTGATATACACTGCAACAAAGGATCAATGATTTTGGAACAGTATATGACTTGCAACCATTGGTATACTACTAAATATATTGTCCACAACAAATTTTTAAACACTTATCTTCTGTCAAATAGATATACTTTGCATTGAAGGAAAGCTAATTATCTGGATGAGAATATTACAGTTTTAGGAAAAGGGGTGACTTCAGAAAAGTCAGCCAAAAACCCAGATCAGATGGGATAAGAAGGAAAGACTGGTTCATGTAAGGCAGAAACAGATGGCTGTTGAACAAGATATATGACAACAAAAACTGACGAGAGGGTTACATAAGAAGTAATGATGGGCACATGGGCTAATATATCAATATATAATAAAGTAATTAACATTGGAAAACATAATGTAGTTGGATAGATCAAAAATCTACTCATGAAGTGCCAACAGGAAAACACACAGTAAAAAAGTGTTGCAGTTTTCAAGCTTTTGATGCCAGTGGCTCCTTCTTAAAGGAAAGGAAAGGATAGGAAAGGGGGTGAAGGGAAAAGTCTGGTGAGGTTTAGGAAAAGGGTTAGAGTTCAGAAAGGTGGCTCAAAACTCTGGGTCAGGGAGACTTATCAGATGGGATGAGAAGGACAGACTGATTGTTGGGGACTGCACCAGATGAAATTTGGAAACCTGAGAGCTTAAAGATGGGAGATAAGGTAATACACAAAACAGAGGTTACTGCCGGAACATTGCACCCAAGTTAATAAGAGCAGAAAGCTAAGTGCACTTTATGTGATAGCTTTCTGCTCTTATTAACTCATGCATGATGTATTGGCAGTAATCTCTGTCTTGTGTATTACCCTATCGTCCACCTTTAAGCTCTCAGGTTTTCAAACTTTGTCTTGTTCAGTCTCTAACAATCATTCTTCCTTCTCATCCCTTCCGGTAAGTCTCCTCTGACCCAGGGTTCTGGGTAACTTATCCAAACTGCACACCTTCTCCTAAATCTCTACAGTCCTTTTCCTTCACACCACTTCCTTCCCCTTCAAGGCTTCTGAAAGAAGAAGAAGTCACTGACTGTGAAATTTTGCACACTGTAATACCTTTTGTGTGTGTGTTATCTTTTGCCACTTTGTGAGTAGATTTTTTATCTATCTAACTACATTATATCTTCGATTATTGGTTACTTTAATTGCAATATTAGCACATGTGGTCATTATTCCTTCTTATGTGCCCTCTTGTCAGTCTTTGTTGTCTTCTATCTTGTTCAAACTGTAGTCTACAGTGTACATAAATTTGTTATTCTACTCACAGGCCTGTTTGTTCTAAGTCAATATTTGAAATCAAAATTCTTTTAAAGTTGACAGTTTTTGCCTAATCTTTTGTTTTGCGTATATTATCACTGTCATATCATGTTTCATTTACTTCTTTCTTGAATAGCAGTGGAAAATTTTCTACATTCATCTTAACTTACCACTTTATTTAGTCTGTTATGTGATCTGATAGTGAACATAACAAAACAACAGTTCCATAGGCAAATTTACCTCCAGGGAGTCAGGAAATTTCATCCCAGGTTTCTGTCACATTATAATCCAAACTATATTCATGGAAATTGCAACTTATGTCATTAAATGATACCTACAATTCTTGTAATGTAACAGTCTCTCATAAAAAAGAACATGTGAGTCTGATTTCAAGTTATTACATTACTGTTCAGAAAAAAAAAATTGAAACAACTTGAAAGGTTGTTGGGCATAGTGTTCGATTGTGTCATCTAAACTACATAGTATTTCCATTAGGCTGCTGCTCATCATCTTCAGGGGAGACTGTAGCTAGCTGTTGTAGCTCACCACTTTATACACTATTTTGCTAGAAAAGCACAGATGTCAAAAGGTGATGTGGACATTGACATCCAGAACTGTCTCTCAAAGAAGCAAGCCATGGACACCACATATGCAGTATGGTGAAGTTCATCCATAAGTTATTGACCACAGCAGATGTGTGAGAAAAAATCTCCAGGGCTGGATGGGATCTCTGCCAAAGTAATAAAAGCCTCATGGAGATCTAGCTGTAGATATGACCAAATGACCAATTAGATACATACTTGTGCAAACTTTACATTGAGCATCACTTGCAAGGAAGGGTCTTTACCCCATGGCAGAATGATGAGGTGGTCACTATTAGTAAAGGAGAAGAGAAGGGTCAGATGATGCCAAAATCCCACAGACCAATTTCACATGTAAACATTCTCAGTAAAATATTTGAAAAACTGTTATGCAATGTAGTAAAAGATCAAAGATGCTACATGGGATCAGCCTACATCAGTATGGGTTTAGTAGAGGCAAGTCAACTAAAGACATGATAATGAAACTGTAGATCACTAGAGTATATGTAGAATGAATGCTTGACAGTAGCAAGATTCCAACTACATATATACTCCACAAGCCACCATACTGTGTAGGGTGGAAGCCACCCTGTAGCTCTACTAGTCATTTCCTTTCTGTGAATCATTCTTTCGTAAATTTCTAGGGAATTAGATTAGGAAATGAGGCACTTAAAGTAGTAAAGGAGTTTTGCTATTTGGGGAGCAAAATAACTGATGATGGTCGAAGTAGAGAGGATATAAAATGTAGGCTGGCAATGGCAAGGAAAGCGTTTCTGAAGAAGAGAAATTTGTTAACATCCTGTATTGATTTAAGTGTCAGGAAGTCATTTCTGAATGTATTCGTATGGAGTGTAGCCATGTATGGAAGTGAAACATGGACGATAAATAGTTTGGACAAGAAGGGAATAGAAGCTTTCGAAATGTGGTGCTACAGAAGAATGCTGAAGATTAGATGGGTAGATCACATAACTAATGAGGAAGTATTGAATAGGATTGGGGAGAAGAGAAGTTTGTGGCACAACTTGACCAGAAGAAGGGATCGGTTGGTAGGACATTTTCTGAGGCATCAAGGGATCACCAATTTAGTACTGGAGGGCAGCGTGGAGGGTAAAAATCGTAGAGGGAGACCAAGAGATGAATACACTAAGCAGATTCAGAAGGATGTAGGTTGCAGTAGGTACTGGGAGATGAAAAAGCTTGCACAGGATAGAGTAGCATGGAGAGCTGCATCAAACCAGTCTCAGGACTGAAGACCACAACAACAACAAATTGAAGTTGACCATTCACCTTGCTCATCACAGTTCTCACATGCTCATTCAATTTCATATTGCTTTGCAGCATTACACCCAGATATTTAAATTACTTGACTGTGTCATACAGGACACTAGTAATACTGTGTCCAAAAGTTATAGGTTTGTTCTTCCTATTCAAGCGCATTAACTTACATTTTTTACACATCCAGAACTGTCTCTCAGAGAAGCAAGCCATGGATACCACATATGCAGTATGGTGAAGTTTATTCACTCTGGCATTCATCACACCAACTGGACATTTTGTCTAAATTGTCTTGTATCTTCCTATAATCACTCAATTTGACACCTTACGATATGCCATAGCATCATCAGCAAACAAACAACTGCCTGCCAAATCTTTTATCTATATAAAGAACAACTGCGGTCCTATAACACTTTCCTGGGGCACTTCTGATTATACCCTTGTCTCTGATGAACACTCACCATCAAGTATAGCGTACTGGGTTCTATTACTTAAGGAGTCTTTGAGTCACTTACATATCTGAGAAATTATTCCTAATGTGCGTACCTTCATTAACAGCCTGGAATGGACCACCATGTCAAATGCTTTTCAGAAACCTAGAAATATCAAATGTGCCTGTTGCCCTTCATCCATTGTTCACAGTATATCATGTGAGAAAAGGGCCAGCTGAATTTCACATGACCAGTGCTTCCTAAAACAATGCTGATTCATGGACATAAGCTTCTCCATCTCAAGAAAGTTTATTATATTCAAACTGAGAATATGTTCAAGAATTCTGCAGTAAAACCAAAATTAGGGCTATTAGTCCGTAATTTTGTCGATCCATTCTTTTACTCTTCTTTTACACTGGAGACACCTGCATTTTTTTCCAGTTACTTGGAACCTTTTTCTGGGTGAGAGATTCACAGTAAATGTAGGCTAGGCTAAACACTCGAGCAGTACTCGAGAATGAGTCAGAAATATGTTCTGTATGCAGTCTCCTTTGCAGATGTGCTACACTTTCCAAAAACTCTCCCATTAAATTGAAGTCATATATTCACCTTCCCTGTTGCCAATCTCATGTTTCATTCCATTTAATATTGCTTTGTCTGATTACACCTAGATATTTAATCAACATGTCTTTCTCATGCAGCACACCATTAATTCTCTATATGAACATTACCAAAATGTTTTTTCTACTCATCTGCATAATGTACACTTTTCTACATTTAGAGCAAGCTGCCATTCATGACATGAAATAGAATTTCTAAGTTATCTTGTATCTTGCTATAGTCAACAATAGCAATACCTTCCTACACACAACAGCTGGTCATCCTATCATTTCATTTATATCTATGGAGAGCAAGAGCAGTCCTATCACATTTTCCTGGGTCACTCCAGATGTCTCTGATGAACAATCTCCATCATCAACACATTCTAGTTTCTCTTACTTAATAAGTCTCCAAGCCACTCACATAACCAGGTATCTAAACTGTAAGCTCTGAAATTTGTTAACAGTCTGCAATGGGACACTATGTCAGATGCTTTCTGGAACCTTAGAAATATGGACTCTTCCTGTTAGCCTTCATTCATGGTTCACAAGATATCATGTAAGAAAAGGAAAAGCTGAGTTTCACATGAGCAATACTTTCTACATCCATGTTGATTTGAGGACAGAAGGTTTTCATGCTCAATGAAATTTAGTATACTCAAAGTTCAAGTATTATGCAGCATGCCAATGTTAAGGATATGAGTGTGTAATTTTTTTCGTTATTTCATTTCTCATTCTTATCTAGTAACCTACTCTTTTTTCCAGTTGCTTAGAACTCTGAGCTGGATATGCAAGCTATGCAAAGGGCCAATGCAGTAGTGTACTCACTGTAAAACAGAATCAGTAATCCATACTGACCTGGTAACTTATTTGTTTTCAACACTTCCAACTTTTATTTTTTATTTATTTATTTATTTAGCCATCCATGGACATTTTAAAATGTATGGATGTTGTCAGTAGTGTACATTTATATATTTATACTGCTTCTCAATAACAGGGATGTCTATTTATATGTCCTCCATAGAGCTGTATGTGTGACAACACTAAATCATGGTATATCTGTAAGATCTTCCTGTGTGAATGTTTACCAAATTTTAAATTTAAGACTTCAGCTTTTGTTTTGTTGGTTTCTGTTATCACAGCAGACTGGCTGATGAACGACCCACCTAGTGATTTTATGTAGGACCAGAATTTTCTCAGGTTCTTGACAAGATCCTTCACTGAGATATGATGAAGTTGTATCCTATGTGCATAGATCTTTCTGCAGACCCATGAATTTCTGCTAACTTTTGCCTGTGCTCTTTGGGCCCAAGGGTACACCTATCCTGCTCCCTCAGCACTTTTTGAATTTTGTTGTTAAACCACAATGGATCTTTTCCATCCTTAATCCACCTTCTCAACACATACTTCTCCAGAGCATATTTTAAAGTTAATTTAAACTTTGCCCATAGCTGCTCCATATCCAACATATTGGAGCTAAGCAATGTCTGTTCACTGTCTGAGTATTAAGCTAACAACTGTTTATCTGGTCTTTCCAGCATAAATAATTCCCTAGTCTCCTTGACAGAATTATTAACTTCGGTAACCATTGTCACTATGATGACATCACGATCAATGATTCCTGTCTCTGTACTGGCACTGACAATTAGGTCAAGTCTGCTTGTAGCTAAAAGATATAAAATATTTCCATTTCATTTGGGCTGTTGCTCTAGCTGTCCAAGATAGTTTTTGGAAAATGTGTTCAGAGCTACTTGACAATACTGTCTGCCATTACCAATTGCAATGAATCATTGATGTCCCAGTCTATACTTGGTAGTTTAAAGTCACCTCCAACTAATATTACATGATTGAGTTATTTTTGCACTACTGTCTCTACTCTTTCTTGGAATGACTCTATAATTATTGTGGCAGAATTGGGTGGTTAGTAAAAACACTTGATTATTAACTAGAGTCTGCTGAGGTCGGTTACTCATATCCAGATAACTTCACAACCAGATGCGATTTCAATCTCAAAAGTGACAATACTTTCATTAACTGCAATGAACACTGTCAGTCCCACAGTGTCTAATCTGTTTTTCTGATCTATGTCCTATACCTTGTTAGATACTTTGGAACTTTCTGCTTCAGGTTGTATAAAGCTCTCAGTTCCAAGAATAAACTGAGTGCAACAACTTTCCTGAAGGGTGGTAAATTCAGGAACTTGGAAAAATTCTTTGGCAATTTACTGTTAAAATTTTAACATACAAAGTGCCTTTGATTTTGTATGTAATCTGGTTTCAATATCTACATACTGACTGCCAAGCATTCATAAGAAGGCCTCAAACTGTTGCCTGGACTTAAAATAATAATAATAATTATTATTTTAAAAAAGCCATGTGCACTCCTTTACCCAAGTAACTGATTTTTGCATGTAGTGCAACTGACCTATCAAGAGGGAACTTGCAAGTCTCTAATCCATAATGCAGGTCCTGAAATCTGCCGTCAAGACCATAATAGAATCAACAAAGCCTTGGCTGCAACCCTCCATTGGGCTCTAAACCAAGCAGCATAATCAATTCTGTATATTATATTCCAGATGGTGAGCTCTGCTTTCACCTGGTGAGTGAGGCCAGAAGTGCATGCCACTTCTGCCAGCTGCCCATACAAACTGTGGGTGGCCTCAGAACCCAACTGACAGGTGTTATTGAGGTTGAAAATAGCCCCAGCCCGCTGATGACTGCACCTTGCAACCTCAATAGCTACTGGCAGGGCCTTGTTTCACATCTTTGATGAGGCTTCCCAGCAGGCATAACTACCACACATTCAATTTCCATCTTGCCTTGGACACTATTTTCCTAAACTTACCCACTTACATTGGAACTTCCTTCATCTAGTAACCCTTCCGTTCCTCCCCATGTGCTTGCTCAGACCCTACTGAAGAAGTAACCACCTGTCCACTCACAGGATGACTGAGCTTGACCAGATGGCCAGATCCTGCATTGACCCTTCACATTCAGAGCTGGAAGCTCTTTCCAACCCCCCAATCATCCTACAGTGAGGGCAGATCTCTTGTGTTGGATATGCTGGAAGGTGCCTGCATGCCCAGAGCTCAAGGATAAACCAAGTGATACCTGAGGTGTCCTGTCCAATATGTCATGTTCTTTGTATCCTCAGTCAGCAGCCTGAAGAAGGCTGATCATGGCCAACAATGTCTTCAGCTTTTCGTGGACCAATGCAAGCTACTCCTGCATCCACACACAGAATGCACCACCAGACTCTCCTCCTGGCGTAACCAAAAACTTTAGATAAAATGTATGTTTGCTAGTGCATAAGTTCCCCCTAAACACAGTAATCACTGGAGAATATTCCAATCATTCAACAATCACAGTTTTGTTAGTGGTGGACAAGACGAGACATTCTGTGAAATATTACCAATTGCTTCCCCCGAAAACTAGATAGAACAGAGAGTTTAGAACCCCACTCATTATACCAATATATTAGATATAATGGCAACAAATAGACTTGATCTCTATGAGGATGTCCACTCAAAACTGGTGTCAATAACCATGACGCAGTTGTGGCAGCAATTATAACAAAAGTGCAAAGGCCAACTAAAAGAAGTAGAAAGATATATACGTTCAGTAAACTACACAAAAGAGCAATAATGTAATATCTCAATGAAAAAAAAATAGAAATTTTATTGCAAGACAGGAGAATGTAGAGGAATTATGGCTCAAGTGCAACAAAATAATTAACAATGTTGTGGGGAAATATGTATCCATCAGAACAATTCGTAAGAGAAGGAACCTCCGAGGTATGCAGTAACTGTAAAGAAACAGGCACAGCTGCATAAAAGGTGTAAACAAAGCATAGGCTTATACATAGAGCAAGGATCAATGAACACATTTGGTTGTCAAAAGAGCAAGCCTTCAATGACTACCATAGCAGAATATTGTCAAATGATCTTTCATAAAAGCCAAAGAAATTCTTGTTCTATGTAAAGGTTGTTAGTGGCACCAAGTTAGTGTCCAGTCAGTCACAAATGACACAGGAACTGAAACTGATGGCAGCAAAGCAAGAGTTTAATCCTATTTTCAAATGTTTATTCTAAAGGAAGGCCCAGGGTTATTACCCCAATTTAATCCTTGAACCATTGCAAACATTCATCTACATCTACATCTACATCCATACTCAGCAAGCCACCCGATGGTGTGTGGTGAGGGTACCATGAGTACCTCTATCAGTTCTCCCTTCTATTCCAGTCTCGTATTGTTCGTGGAAAGAAGGATTGTCGGTATGCGGTATGCCTCTGTGTGGGCTCTAATCTCTCTGATTTTATCCTCATTGTCTTTTCATGAGATATACGTAGGAGGGAGCAATATACTACTTGACTCCGTGGTGAATGTATGTTCTCGAAACTTCAACAAAAGCCTGTACCGAGCTACTGAGCGACTCTCCTGCAGAATCTTCCACTGGAGTTTATCTATCATACCCATAATGCTTTCGCGATTACTAAATGATCCTGTAATGAAGCGTGCTGCTCTCCATTGGACCTTCTCTACCTCTTCTGTCAACCCTATCTGGTACGGATCCCACACTGGTGAGCATTATTCAAGCAGTGGGCATACAAATGTACTGTAACCTAATTCCTTTGTTTTCAGATTGCATTTCCTTAGGATTCTTCCAATGAATCTCAGTCTGGCATCTGCTTTACTGGTGATCAACTTTATATGATCATTCCATTTTAAATCACTCCTAATGCATACTCCCAGATAATTTATCGAATTAACTGCTTCCAGTTGCTGACCTGCTATAGAGTAGCTAAATGATAAGGGATCTTTCTTTCTATGTATTCACAGCACATTACACTTGTCTACATTGAGATTCAATTGCTATTCCCTGCACCATGCGTCAATTCACTGCAGATCCTCCTGCACTTCAGTACAATTTTCCATTGTTACAACCTCTCGATATAATACAGCATCATCCACAAAAAGCCTCAGTGAACTTCCAATGTTATCCACAAGATCATTAATGTATATTGTGAATAGCAACAGTCATACGACACTCCCCTGTGGCACACCTGAAATCACTCTTACTTCGAAAGACTTCTCTCGATTGAGAATAACATGCTGTGTTCTGTTATCTAGGAACTCTTCAATCCAATCACACAATTGGTCTGATAGTTCATATGCTCTTACTTTTTTCATTAAACTACTGTGGGGAACTATTTCGAATGCCTTGCGGAAGTCAAGAAACACGGCACCTACCTGGGAACCCGTGTCTATGGCCCTCAGAGTCTAGTGGACGAATAGTGCGAGCCGGGTTTCACACAATCGTCTTTTTTGAAACCCATGCTGATTCCTACAGAGTAGATTTCTAGTCTCCAGAAAAATTATTATGCTCAAACATAATATGTGTTCCAAAATTCTACAACCGATTGACATTAGAGATATAGATCTATAGTTCTGCAAATCTGTTCAATGTCCCTTCTAGAAAATGGGGATGACCTGTGCCCATTAGTGAAATACGTATTAATATCAGCGGAGTTCAGAAACAGCTGAAACCATAAAAACTGAAGAGTATTCTAGGTCCTGATCAAATCCCTATCATATTGTATATTTAATTTTCAGGTGAGCTAGCCCCTATTTTAACTATAGTCTATTATAGATCCCTCAGACAAAAATCTGTGCCCAGTTGTTGGAAGAAAGCACAGGTCATACCTATCTATAACAAGAGCAATAGAATTGATCCATAAAACTACTGCCTAACAGCCTTGACAATGATTTGTTGCAGAATCTTAGAACATATTCTGAGCTTAGACATAATGAGGTACCTTGAGCAGAATGAACACCTCCATGCCAACCAACATGGATTTCAAAAACATTGATCATGTGAAAACCAGTTTGCACTTCCCTCACATGACACACTGAAAGTCTTAGATCAAGGCCATCAAGTAGATGCAATGTTTCTCAATTTCTGAAAAGCATTTGAATCAGTACCATATCTATGTTTATTAGCAAAAGTACAATCGTAAGAGATATCAAATGAAATTTGAGACTGGATTGAGGATTTTTTAGTGGAGAGGAACACAGTATAATACCTTGGATGGAGGGTCATTGACAAATGAAGAAGTTACCTTGAGTGTAACTTAGGATAGTATGGTGGGTTCCTTGCTGTTCATGATGTATATTAATGACATTGCAGACAATATTAATAATTTTTCTGATGATGCTCTTATCTGTAGTGAAGTACTGCCCAAAGGAAGATCTATAAATATTCAGGCAGATCCTAAGATTTCAAATAGATGCAAAGATTGGTGTCTTCCATTAAAGGTTCAGAAATGTAAAATTGTACATTTCACAAAATGAAAAAAAAAGAAAAACTTACTGTCCTATGACTGTAACATCAATTAACCATATTTGGAATCAGGCAACTCATACAAATATCTGAGTGTATCACTTTGTAGGAATATGAAATGAAATGATTACATGGATGCAAACCATGTGTAAAGCAGGTGTCAGACTTTGGTTTATTGGTAGGATACTGGGGAAACACAATCAGTCTACAAAGGAGATTGTTTACAAATCATTGTACAAGACATCCTAGAATATTGCTCAAGTGTGTGGTACCCATTACCAAATAGGACTAACATGGGATATTGAATGTATACAGAGAATGGCAGCATAAAGGGTCACAAATTTGTTTGAGCCATCAGAGAGTATCAAAAAGATTATAAAAAAACTGAACTGGCAGACTCCTTAAGATTGATGTAAACTATCCTAAAAAGTCTACTTACAATGATCCAAGGAAAAGCTTTACATTATGACTCTAGGAATATACTATATGTATCACTCCTTTAAGGATCATGAGGACAAAATTAGGTTAGTTATAGCACACACAAAGGCATTTAAACTATCATTCTTCATGCATTCTAGACATGAATGGAACAGGAAAATACCCTCATAATTGGTACAATGGGATGTATGCTCTGCCATGAACTTCACAATGCTTTGCAAAGTATAGATGTAGATATAGTTGGAGACACACGTTATCCACCCTAGTACTACTAAGAATTAAGAGCACACAGGAAAAGCTAACTATGGGGGTCAGTCAAATGAAAACTGAACATCAGGCACAATGGGATCATGCAATGGTTCCATTCAAAATTAATCATCAAATGCTAATACATTTATCACACTGGGAGATGAGATACTCTATTCCAGTTTCATGGAACATAGCTGACCACTGATAGATCTACAACTGCACTTAGTCTTGGTACTTCCTCACCCAGCTGAAACTAATGTTAATGCATGTCTTTCTTCAGATTGCCAATGATCCAGGCCATACAGAGGATTCTGCAGTGTTTCCCAACCAAATCACTGAAGTGTTGACTTAATACACTTGTCAGTGGGGGCAGGGGGGGGGGGGGGCAGATGTTATAGTGCAACAGGATGATTCTGTCCAACAGCATTCTGATGGCCTAAGGGCAAACAGTAGAGCCAACAGTGGAAACATTTGACATATCCCCTGCCAAAGAAAGAGAATAATACAATTTCAGGTAAGTTCATGATTACCTTATTCTTTGACTCCAGAGTCCATCTGCTTGTTGAGTTCCTCAAGAGTGGGAAAACAATTAATGCGCAGTGCTAGGAATACACTTTGCAAAAACTGTGATGCCTCATAAAGTCAAAATGACCGGGAAAATTGTTGGACAGAATAATCTTGTTGCTCTATAATGCCTACCTGCTCAGCGTCAATCTGGTTAAGGCTACACTTCCATGATCATGTTTGGGAAACACTGCAAGATTCTCCATACTAACTAGACCTTTCACTGTATGATTTTCACAACTTTACCAAACTGAAGAAAAGCATATGTGGATGTAAGTTTAAGTCAGACGAGGAGGTGCAAGTGTGGGTGCAGTTGTGGAACTGTCAGCAGTTAATCATCTTCTATGAAATGGAAATTGATCATCTCATCTCCCAGAGAATAAACATTTTAATACATGCCTTGGTTACTTTTGCATGAAACTATTCCATGATACCTTTGTGGTGGGCACTCGATTTTCATTTGACCGTTCCTTATACGTAACTTGCTCCTCTCCTGTTGTATCAGGAGCCAGCCTGAACTTTCTCTAATGGTTGCTAGTTGTACTGCATGGATCTGCATCAAACAATTAACTAAGACATGAGACTACACCTCTTAAATATTCAACACATTAGGTATTTAAGAACTATAAAACCAAATATTAAAAGCTAACTAGATAATGAGGTTTTGAGAGTATATTATAATTATATAGATAGAAATATCTACTCACCAAGCAGCTGGAAGGTGTAAGAAAAGGGGTAAAGTTTGGAAAAATCAGCCAGAACCTCAGGTGAGGGGTGTCTTTCCTTCTCATCCCATCTGGTAAATCTCCCCTGACTCAGGATTCTGGATGACTTTTCCAAACTCCACCTCCTTTCCTAAACATCTCCAGTTCCTTTCCCTTCAACCCTCTTCCTTCCCCTTCAACACTTCTGCTGGAAGAAGGACCCAGTGGCTCTGGAAGCTTGCTTAAGTAAAACCTTTCTTGTGTGTATCGTCCTGCTGCTGCATGGCAAGCAGATTTTTTACCTATCGAATTACATTGTAACTATGTAACCTGCTACTCTCCTGATGTGGAGAGTCATATTATTATTGGCTATTTCCATAATCTATGGTAGCTATCTTTCTTTGGTCATCTTGGGGAATTGGAGACTGCAAAGGCACTGTAAACTGCCTGAGAAGCTAATGCTGCAGGAGACTTGCGTCTTTAGAATGCCAGGAAGGGAAATAATGAATACCACATCAAGAGGTTATCCATTGGGAAGAGTGTATGGTCCAGATTTTTGGGATACTACAGAAGTTACATGATGATTGTAACATAAGCAGATGGGTAACATTTATACATAAATGTGTTCATTATACATTGTGACTCCAAAAGAATTATAGAGGAGAAATGTAAGACAGTGCTAAATTGTAGCTCATAGCTCAGAGATACAGGTCAATGTATGTTGGCTTACAAAGCAAACTCCATTTTCATCCACTTATATGTTGAAACAATTACTTGGGTGCAGGAAGTTGATACATTATAAAAACTGAAGAACCATTGTTACCTCGCTTGGTTGTATCAAAATGGTATCATCTACATATCTTCAAAAATATTTTTATTTCAAAACTAATGACTAAAATGCTTTGTCCTCAAAATCTTCCATAAAAAGATTAGCTACTATGGGAGGTAGATAGCTATCCACAGCACTGTTCACTAATGTGAACAAGAAGACCACCGAAACTCATGAATACATTTTTTGGCTCAAGGCATGAATTATTGAACTACCTTATTAAATCATTGTGAATATAGTATTCATATTTCACTACCAAAGGGAAGCCTGATGTTTTGGTAAGTATTATGTTGAGACTCCTATATTACCCATGAAGGGATGAATCAGAACTCCTTTTCTATGTATCTTTGGTAGCTTATTAGATATCCATGGAACCAGCACCATGCTGCTCCAGAGTATTTTTGGTTATGTTCAGGAAACTGGCTGATTAACTGAGGGAAATAGATGCCATCCACTGCACTAATTAGGTGTTGCAGACAGAAGGACTTTGGTGTTTGCATTACTATTTCTTTGTTGTCTTTTAAAGATCAAAGTGTATTTATCCAGCATAACGTATCTTGGATGAAGTAGTATGCCTGACTACCTATACCATCAGAACATTCCACATGGGGATTAGTTTAAGGTGGCGGCCAACTCGAAAGTTCATCATGTTTCTCCGCAGAAAAAAGCTAATTCTATCGGTAAAACGAAAGCGTGTACAAATTGCAAGGACGAAATAACAAAGTTAGGCCGAAAGGAACGTTTATCGAGCCTACAATTTATAATCAGTGCTATGAAAGAAGATATTTTGAAATTTCAGCTTGGAAAAAATGAGCCGAATTCTCTAAAAGGCCCGAAAAACATGGCTGCTGCCAGTGAAAAGTGGACTAAAATCACTTACAAGAAAAACACTCAAGAACTGCAAAATCATGTGAATAGTAAATGTAATGACAACGCAAGCATTGTGCATGAAAACACTTTCGAAGTGCTCTCTTTTATAGGCAGCGATAATACCACGAAATGTGTCGAGCCGCATTGGAAAAAAGACAATGTAAACAAAGCACAACAAAAAGCTTTAAACCTCAGGGACAGTACAATTCTATAGCATTTCAAAATCAAGAACTTCTCAAGATGGATTATCGACTACTGTGGACAAAACACAAGAAACAAACTGTGTCAACATGCAACACAAAAGTTCAGGTAGGCCAAATCACCATCCAACAAATTCTTGGAAAATAAACCTGTTTGCGGACAGTCAGGGAACGAACATAGCAGCTGAATTTCAGTGTAGAAGCTATCACAGCATTACTAGAACGGTGAAACCTGGCACAACATTTCAAGCAGTGACTTCTACAATTCATGTTGAGAAAACACCATCAACAAAAAAAGCCTTTTTCATATTCTGAGCGGGAACAAATGATGTAGCAAGAAATGAAATGAAAAGCCTAATGATCTAACTCAAAAGGAAGGTACATAAACTTAGAAACTCAAATGTTATCATCTTCTCGGTTCCACATCAACATGACTTACCAAATTGGTCGTGTGTAAATGAAGAAGTGTGGCGAGCAAATAAGGAAAAATATATGCTCGAGATTTGAAAATGTAACATTTGTGGACATAACCAGCATAGGAAGAAGATTCCACACAACCCATGGTCTGCACCTCAACAAACTAGGAAAGGACTTGATTATAACACAGATCGAAGAAACAGTAAACAACAAACTGAATGCAGAGTGTTATGCTACAGTGGCTATCCCTCTCAAGGACAAAAATCACAGATTCACAGATGTATCAACCACGAAATACCAGGTCAGTGATACAATACATCAGCAGGACAAAAGTGACGTTTTTTTAGGACAGTAAAACTTTCCACCAGTGCAACACCAGATGCATTTGAATCATTCATCACAGAGCTAGCTCCACATGTAGTAATAGTCACAAAACACAAAAAACAGTAGACAACATTCATCATTTCAAATTAGAAGAATATAACCTAGTAACATTTTAATAACTGTCTTTTAGCTTTGTACTCATACCTTGCCAATTCAGTATCCCAGGGGCACCAAGTAAAAGTTCATGATGACCATTCTTCTGGAAACATTAAATAAGAAACATTAAAATATGTCAACATGAAACTATTTTAATTCAAATACATTTTTAATCTAAATTACTAAAGACAATTACGTTACATAAAAACTAAACACTCTCAAGAGAACGACTAGACTTTGTTATGAGGGGTGGTAAGTTATGAGTAATGGAGCATCTGTCTATCACTAGTGTAGTACACAATCCCACTCTCACAGAAAAATTTGTTCAACAACTGATTTCTTATCTCAAACTGTTCATTTTAAGTTACCTACAGAAGGCAAAGATCTAAGGTTGCTAAAATTACTGCACAAATTCTGTTTACACATATATCAGATGAAAAGCTAATGTCTATCATTACCAGAAATGCAGGTTAGCCAAACATCCTACATTTGTGACACAAAGTACTTCCAAGTATAATCCTGTTACTGCCCATTTATACATTAACTTGGCCATAAATGAAACCTTTGAGATCACAAAGAGGAACCTGCTGATCTAAGTTATAATCCCTTTAAATTTAATTGCAAAATACATAAACACATACAAGGACTTGCCACAGAAAGCTGTTTCCTAAAAATTTTCATGAATGACTTTGAGTGAAAGTCTGTTTGCAAGAACTAAGAAATAAAAGATGATATAACAAACTAAAATACGTGGACAACATTATGGTGTCCTGTATCATGGAGGGAAGTCTTAAATTGAGCCTGTAGGACAGATAGCATGTGATTCATAAACTATGCCATATACCCTTGCTGTTAGAATTGTCTGTGGGTGAGATATCTGGGCACTTTCCTTCCAACAAAATGTGATGGTAGGGGCGCAGTGGTCAGTGAAGACACTGAAGCAGCAACCTTCAACTGAGGGTTGAAAACATTTAACTGCCTCATGAAGTGCAAGGAGCTTATGGTCATACGTAGCTCAGACAGATTTTTTTAAGAGAAGGTCAGCACCTGTCAGGTGTGGTTCAAATGGTTCAAATGGCTCTGAGCACTATAGGACTTAACAGCTGTGGTCATCAGTCCCCTAGAACTTAGAACTACTTAAACCTAACTAACCTAAGGACATCACACACATCCATGCCCGAGGCAGGATTCGAACCTGCGACCGTAGCAGTCGCGCGGTTCCAGACTGCGCGCCTAGAACCGCGAGACCACCGCAGCCGGCCTGTCAGGTGCCCCCAATGCACTGCTGGAGGCTAGTGCCTATGGCAGACTGGCTAGCATCAGTGACGACTGTGAGTAGGGCAGTAAGGTGGAGGGTGGGTGAGAATGGTGGTGTCAGTTAAGTCATGCTTCATGTGCTCAAAATTGTCCATCATTTGGACATTCCTGGGTATATGGTGATTTCATTTTGTGTGATCACCTTAGAGTGCAGCAGTGAGGGTTTCCTGTATGATTGTGGCATTTCTAAGGTGGTGCTTGTCATGCCAAGGAACCAGTAAAATTCTTTAAAGGTCATGGGGTACAGAAATTTGGTCATTGCCCAGACCATATCAGGAAGTTGTTGGGAGCCTGTGGCAGATATAGTTGGTCCCAGAAATTCAGTCTGTGGAGCACCAAAAATACATTTCTCCAAGTTAATTATAATGCTCTTGGAAGTATTAGTGGTTCTCTGTGAAGTTGCATGGGTAGATGAGGATATATTTCATGTAAGCATATCATCCTGGGGCACCTCAGAGAAATTTTCTAGAAAGGGTGGCTACATTTGGGTTGTGTTGAGGAGCCCAAATTGCTCAAAAAAGATCCTAAAGAGGCCAAAAGGCATGATAATTGCTGTTTTCTCAATATCCTCTGAGGTGACCAGAATTTGCATGAATGTTTTCTTGCCTTCAGTCTTGCTGTAGATGGTCATCACTGTAGCTTCAAGAGAGGGGCATGGGACAACAGTTGGGGATTGTCCTTGTATTTAGCACTTGATTGTTGCCACAAGGGTGCCAAATTCCATCTTTTTTGGGTACCATGTGCAAAGTTGAGGCCCACAATCTTTTGGAGGGGCAGAACATGCCTGTGGCAATCAGTGCCTCAATATCATATTGAGTGGCTCTTTGCTTTGCAGTGACGTGCTCCCCAACCTCTATGCCTGCCACTACGTTTCTCTAGTAGATGACAAATGCTTCAGCAGAAGAAGCATGGGCACATGCCATGCATTATTTGCATAGTGAGCACCATGGTGACATAAACTATCTCCCTGGGCCCCCTTTCTCCCCAGGTTGGTTTTTCCAATGTGAAGAATGTTGTTGGAAGCTTCTCCCCTGGGCTGGCACCCTTCTCCAGGACGCAGAGCAAGTGACTTCCAACACCATCACTGAGTGATATGTAATGTTTAATCATGCAAGATACAACTTAATAATTTGCTTCATAATGCTACAAGACACACGTATGAGAAGCAACAAGACTATGTACTGGTAAGTTGACCCTGTGTAACTATGAAGTATGAGCATTGCAGGTCCCATACATGCACTCACCAGAGACACTACGAACGATGCGGGTTGTATGCCCACACAAGTGTGTTCATGAACCCTCACATACTTTTGACAAGTCGCCTACCCACATGCATGTGACCTATGAGTGTGTGCAATAACATAATTGTATTAACTCTTTTCATTGAACTTATGGTTAAATTTATTCACTATCTAATGTAGTTATGGTTGAACATTGTATCCTTTTTCTTTTCTCTAAATATACACTACTGGCCATTAAAATTGCTACACCAAGAAGAAATGCAGATGATAAACGGGCATTCACTGGACAAATATATTATACTAGAACTCTCATGTGATTACATTTTCACCCAATTTCAGTGCATAGATCCTGAGAAATCAGTACTCAGAACAAGCACCTCTGGCCGTAATAATGGCCTTGATATGCCTGGGCATTAAGTCAAACAGAGCTTGGATGGCATGTACAGGTACAGCTGCCCATGCAGCTTAAACATGATACCACAGTTCATCAAGAGTAGTGACTGGCATATTGTGACAAGCCAGTTGCTTGGCCACCATTGACCAGACATTTTCAGTTGGTGAGAGATCTGGAGAATGTGCTGGCCAAGGCAGCAGTTGAACATTTTCTGTATCCAGAAAGGCCCGTACAGGACCTGCAACATGCGGTTGTGCATTATCTTCCTGAAATGTAGGGTTTCACAGGGATCGAATGAAGGGTAGAGCCATGGGTCATAACAAATCTGAAATGTAGCATCCACTGTTCAAAGTGCTGTCAATGCTAACAAGAGGTGACCGAGACGTGTAACCAATGGCACCCCATACCATCACGCAGGGTGATATGCCAGTATGGCGATGACGAATACAATCTTCCAATGTGCATTCACCATGATGTCGCCAAACACAGTTGCAACCATCATGATGCTGTAAGTAGAACCTGGATTCATCCAAAAACATGACGTTTCGCCATTCGTGCACCGAGGTTCGTTGTTGAGTACACCATCGCAGGTGCTCCTGTCTGTGATGCAGTGTCAAGGGTAACTACAGCCATGGTCTCCGAGCTGATAGTCCATGGTGCTGCAAACGTCATCGAACTGTTCATGCAGATGATTGTTGTCTTGCAAACGTCCCCATCTTTTGACTCAGGGATCGAGACGTGGCTGCCCGAGCTGTTACAGCCATGCAGATAAGATGCCTTTTGTCACAACTGCTAGTGATACGAGGCCATTGGGATTCAGCACAACATTCCATATTACCCTCCTGAACCCACCGATTCCATACTCTGCTAACAGTCATTGGGTCTCAACCAACGAGAGCAGCAATGTTGCGATACGATAAACCGCAATCGCGATAGGCTACAATCCAACCTTTATCAAAGTTGGAAACGTGATGGTATGCATTTCTCGGCACCACACCATCTTTTCACCAGGCAACACTGGTCAACTGCTGTTTGTGTATGAGAAATCGGTTGGAAACTTTCCTCATGTCAGCACATTGTAAGTGTCGCCACCAGCGCCAACCTTGTGTGAATGCTCTGAAAAGCTAATCATTTGCATATCACATCATCTTCTTCCTGTTGGTTTAATTTCACATCTGTAGCACGTATCTTCATGGTGTAGCAATTTTAATGGCCAGTAGTGTAAATTCATGTAGGTATATTGTTTATAGTGTTTCCAGAGAGTAGATGCAAGTCATGGAGAAAGGTCTCATGCAATGCACCAGTTTTGTTCTATGCCCTGCGAGAGTGAATTTGTAACTATTCCTCTGCTTTACTCTGGGCCATGAAATGGTAGCTTGACCATTGTACAAATGTTTTCCCTTACATTTTGTACAAACTCTGCTTGACAGTGTGGGTGGCATGCTTGTACATTAATTCAGTATTTATCTGCAGCAGTAGATACATATCTTATTCAATAAATATCACTTGCCTGTCAGAGCATTTAGTTTGTTTTTTACGCTTCCCTTGCAGATGCTCATCCCTGAGCAATCTGATTGTAAGATAATTATAGCTGTGCTAGCGAGTAGTGTAGGGATCACTGCCATAAAGTTGTGGACTGGCCCTCTAATACTCCAGACAGTCTGGGCCTCCACCCCCCCCCCCCCCTCAGACGCCCCCTCAGCTGCCCCCCCCCCCCCCCCCCCCGCAGCTGTTCAATGCCCACAGCTGATTCTGGTTTTCTTCTGTGATCAAAAACCCACTCAACAGACTATCTATAAACAACTATAAATGGGGAAACAGTGACCTACAAAAAGGACAAAAGTGGAAGTGCTGCAGCAAAACCAATTGAAAAAAGGGACTTTCTTGTTGTAGGCAAGTGCATACTGAGAAATGTTAGACCTCCAGGCTGTGAAATTGATGTCTGTCCCAGTATCTGATTGCATCAAATCATCAGACACTTTCAAAATATTCTAAATTCGAAAGAAAGTGAAACTGAAAGTGGAATTGAAAAAAAGGAAAAATATGAAGGTGTTTTCATTCATGTCGAAACAAATTCTATCAGGAACAGAAGTGAGGAAGAAATTATCAGTGCAACATAGAAGTTGATCCACTCAGCAAAAAGTATATTTGCAAATTCAAAAACTGTCGTTAGTGTAATTTTACACAGAAGGTCAGTAAGTGATACATACATAAATAAGATAAACAGTGGAATCAGGGAGTACTGTGACAATTTG
This sequence comes from Schistocerca piceifrons, assembly GCF_021461385.2. Classification (NCBI taxonomy): domain Eukaryota; kingdom Metazoa; phylum Arthropoda; class Insecta; order Orthoptera; family Acrididae; genus Schistocerca; species Schistocerca piceifrons. Next base: position 292,552,137 of record NC_060141.1, read on the forward strand.
AGTGCAATTTTTGTAGACTCAAATAAATTTGTAAGTGGTAAGCATCTGGGCAAGGATGGGCTACATTTGAATAGGTTAGATACAATAACTTTCAGCAAAATGATCTTAGACATCTGCAGAATCATTAAAGCAAGGGAAACTGAAAACTTTTGAAAGGGGTGAGAAAAGAAAAGTTGTGATCGAAAATGGAAACTGTAAATATAATGGAACAAGTGAGGCTCTTGAAAGTATAAACAAACTCAAAAATTCTGTCTTGATGCATCTAAATATAAATGGTTTAGCAGAAAAATGTCCAAATCTAGGTTACTCTAAAATTGATGAACTGCAAGTTATACTTTCTGAACTGGCATATATAAAGGTGGTCTACTTAAACAAGCAATGGCTCACAAAAGAACACATAGATGCTCTTAACAAAATTGGTAATTTCAAACTTGCCAGCAGCTTTTGCAGAAAAAACAAATCTCATGGGGGCTCCTGTACCTTACTGCATTCCTACTTAAACTTTAAAGGGAAAGAAGATTTTAGTTATCTAAATGAAGAATGTATTTTTGAAAGCTGTTGTGTAGAGCTGTGTAATTTAAATACTGTGATAACATCAATTTACAAAATTACTGGGGGTTCTGCTTCTAAATTGTTCTTAGAAACATTTCAATATCTCTTAGATATACTTATAAAAGAAAGCTAGAAAAAGATTGTGATTGCAACAGACTTCGAAAGGGATGCATTAATTGAAAGGAGTAACATTGAAAAATTTCATGATTTAATCCAGAAATCTGCTTTCAAGCTAAACTTTAGTTCATGCACTAGAGAAAACTCTCACTCCGCAACCTGTATAGATAATATTATTACAAATGATCAGCTTGATGATAAAAGAAGTTTTACCTAGATTTAGGGCTATCTGATCACTGAACTTTGTTTATAGAGCTCCACAAAGCAGAGAAACTAAAATCTGAATCTTATATCAGAAGGAATTTCAGCAAAGAAAATTTAGATTTTTTTTTTTTTTTGTGATTAGTTAAGTGTTATAAGCTGTCCCTTTTACTGGACCACTGTGATTCAAGAAACAAAAATTTTGATTTCATTTCTAAATTGTTTTTTGGGTGTATTCAATGAAACATTCCCCCAAAATCTTATCAAAAAGGACTCAGGAATAAACGAAATTGGATTACATCAGGCATAAAAATTTCAAGTGCCAGAAAAAGACAGATATGCACAATGCGCACAAAGTAAATAATAACTTTAATTTTGTAACTTATTTTAACCACTATAACACTATATCTATAAAAGTGACACTGACAGGAAAAATACTGGCAAATAGTATATTCATAAACAAACAAACAAAGAAAACAAAGGCAGTCTGGTCTGTTGTGAAATCAGAGTTAAGAGTGAATGTTAAAAGTGAAGAAATTTCTCAAACTAGGTTTCAGGTTGATTTATTGTAAATCATGTTCAAATGTCAAACTGCTTCCATGATTTCTTTGTCAATGTAGCAAAATCGGACTTAGACATTACAGCCCATCAGGACAACATGATTTTCAGGCATAGAGATGACATCCAGGACAATATGATTTTCAGGCATAGAGATGACATCCAAAACATTTGTTTTAAAAAACGCAGAAAAATAATGCAGGAAGCTGTGGAAGACACAATATTATCATCAAAAAACAAAATTTCACCTGGATGGGATGGAACACCTTCCATGTTAATCAAAGCAGTGTGCCATATTATTTCATACCCATTGACTATTATTGTAAACCAATCCTTTGAACATAGGTCTTTCCCAGATGACCTAAAATATGCAGAGATTAAGCCCAGTATTTAAAACAGGATCACCAGAAGATATGGGAAACTACTGGCCCATCTCTCTCCTTCCTGTTTTTTCTAAAACATTTGAAAAACTTGTGGCAAAACAACTAGAAAATTTCCTTACAGCAAATGACATTATTTGTAAAAGTCACTTTGGTTTTCAAAGAGGAAAAAGCACCATAAATGCCATCAGAGAATTTACAGAAAAAATAAGCATGTCACTAGACCAGGGTACAAAAGTCTCAGGAATATTCTGTGATTTAACGAAAGCCATTGACTCAGTGAACGACTCATTATTACTTCACAGACTGAAGAGCTATGGGATCAAAGATACTGCATTATGGTGGTTAACTCTTATCTCACAGAAAGGAAACAGAGAGTTATTTTAACATCATATTCAGTTAACTACCACTGCGAATGGAAAACAGTTTCCCAAGGTGTTCCACAGGGTTCAATACTGGGTCCTTACCTGTTCTTGTTGTATATAAATGATTTACCATTAAATACTGATGCTCATTCAGTCTTGTTCAGAGATGACACCTCAGTCCTAATAGATAATGATACAATAGAAAAGATTCCAGATAGTATAGAAAATGTTCTGGGGAAACTGGAGTCCTGGTTCCATAAAAAATGGACTAAATCTCATTGTCACTAAGACCCAGATAATGCAATTTGTCTCTAAATTGTCAGCAATATAGTAATCAACAGAAGACATAAGTCAGCCATATGAAATTCTTGGGCGTAAACCTTGATAAAAGTTTAAACTAGAAGACACTTATAGACTTCCTGGCAAATAGATTAAATTCCCTAGCTTTTGCAATGTTTATCTTATGTGGTGCCACTCATGTGGACACAATAAAGACAGTCTACCTCAGTTACTTTGTATCTGATATTCGGTATGGGATAATTTTCTGGTGAAACTCTAGAAGCAGTACAAGGCTACTAATTCAGAAGAAAATCTTAGAAACATGTGAACTGTCCACAAAAATGAGTCATGTCACCCACTGATAAAATAAATCATAAAAACTAACAACTACTTCATTGTAAATTTTTGAAATTTTTATTTTTCTATGTAATAATCAACATAAGCTTGAAAAGTTCTGTTTTAAGCATAGCTATGATACTCTTCACAAGGAAAACTTCAAATTTCCTTTGCGTCACTTAAAGCTTTATGCTCTGACATCACTGTACATGGGGCTAAAAATATATAACAAATTAAAAAGGAAAAAAAGCATATTAACCATGGACTTGGTTCACTGAAAAGTTTACTCAAAAATATTTTAATAGAGAAATGTTACTACACCAATGAAGAATTCATGGAAAACTGTCTGACTTTTGAATAATAAAAATCTATAGCTAATATTGTTGTGATGTCTGTGTAAAACAAAGGAAATCAGCAAACTGTCAATTTGTAGTAAATATTGTAGTGTTGTAGATATCGGCATTATTCTTAAAATAGTGAAAAATGAATTTCTGTAAATCATTATACATAATATTTTGTTAAACTTGATGTGTCTCCTGTACAACAGATCATACTATCTGTATAATGTATGTAGGCCTAATGTGACTAATAAATCATATTTTATATTTACTTTTAGATTTACTCATTCTAGATACAACTACTAAACTGTGACTAAACTATTTCCCCACAGTATCCTTTATTTCTGGAGTATTCATATAGTGGTTTGACCGGGAGATCTTTTGTGAAATTGGAAAGTAGGACAGAAGAGCCTGTAGGCTGAAGCAATCAGGGTATGCCATTGTCTGTGCCTCAATAACTCAGTCATTAAGAGTATTATTAGCAATTACAGTCAAGGTTCTGGTTTCAAATCTTAGTACAGCATATAGTTTTAATGTGTCAAGAAAATTCAAAACATCCTACACTCCTCTCTTAGGTGATATATTTATGATAATTACTCTTATAAAATACTTGTTAATTAAGAATATTCAAAATTAATTAACTTGTGCATGGTTTCAGTGCCCAAGTTACTTTATGTACAATATCTGACTTACCTTTGGATAGTGAGCTGAAATTCCTGCCTGACCCAAAGCTGTGTTAGAAATGCGGACTGTCCTGCTTCCAAACTTAACTGTCTTGGTGTAATATTTTGTATCTGAAAAAAATATTGTTCTCATTTAGGAAATGTTATCAACAAACTTTGTTATTGCCACAGTTCATTCACTGGTTTCTGAATATTTATTTATGTCTGTGGACCATTCTGTACTGCAGTATTGGACATGTTATGTTTACATGATATCTGAATAATTAAAAGGTTCAAAATTATCCAAATAGAGGCATATGTCAACAAAATGACCGATGTCTTAAAAATATACAATAAAATACAAGTACCTAAACAAAAAAAACATATTTGCACAATTACATATGAAATACTACATTCATTATTAGCTTCAAAATATTCTGTAATACTGTATAGGCAAGTTTCAATGAAGTGAAATTTTAATGTATTTTTCAAAAGCGACATGCTTTCAGTTTGGACTGTTGTATAGAAGGCATTCTGCTTTAATAGGCTTTTTGTTGGTTAATCTGAGTCAATTTTCTTCAATAGTTATGAAACTTTCTGTTTAATGGAACAGCATATACACTTGTCACATAAATATTTTTTTCATATATGTATAGTGATCCTACTGTTAATACATTTAGTTCCATGAATATATTTTTGCAGCTATCTTATAGCCTTATTTTGCAGCTTTAGTGGTCTTTGTATATGCACATCTTCATAATTTACAGAGATCAGGATACCTTATGAAAGTTATAAATGAACTAGCCCATAGTACATTTTTATTAGTGGTTGTAAGTTTAAAGTCCTTGACATTTTTAATTAGAAATATACTTGAACTCACTGTTTGACAAATATTATTTATATGCATCTCCAGTGTCAAGTAACACTTCACTCTCAGGCACAAAAATTTAGAAGCTTCTGTCTCTTTTAAATTCAAGTCTCCAAGTTGAGAGTAATATTTTTCAAGTTATTTGTTTTGTTTGCATGTGTTTCCATATAATATATGGTTTTCGTTACATTTATAATAAGATAATTTCCTCTGAAGTAATTGTTTTCATTTTCCATATTTACAGAAGGTTGCTTTTGTAAATCATCTGTTGAAACATTGCTTGTAAGAAATGAAATTTCATCTGCATACATGACAGCATCTATTTTGAGAATATCCTTTTCTTATAAAATGAAAAGTAGTGGACAAGGCACTGACCCTTGAAGCACTGCATATTTAACAAATTAAAAATCTGAATAAAGATTTCTAATAAAATTGTCCTCTATTTCCCGTTATTGATTTTACAGTTCAGCTCTTTTCCCCCATTATAACACAATACGTAATCTTTTCTAGTTATATGTTGTGGCATGCTAAATCAAAAGCTTTTGAAAGGTCAGGAAATGTACTGCAAACTTCCTTTTGTTGGTCTGGTGTGTGATATTTGCCTGCTTTATTTCTTCGTGGGGATGGAAGTTCAACACTGACTACTATAAATGATATAGCTGACAGTTGCACAGTTAAGTTTCACAGTTCAGTTCTTTACTTTCACTGGTCACAACCCCCCCCCCCCCCCCCCCCATAACACACAGTCATATGCCCAGTTAAAAATTTATAAATGTGATAAGCCTCATTAATACTTTGCAGGCATACATCAGCATACTGCTACAATAGTTTGCAGTTGAGCATCTATGAGCAGTAAAAACCTAACTGCACATTTCACAGTCTTTCAGATAAACTGAACAGACACTGTCAGTGTTTTAACAGACAGCCTATTCGTGTTACACTTATTTCACAGTTAAGTTGATGCATTGTTGTTGACATAACCAACACAGGTTTCTTATCTGAAAATTGGATGTGTGCTAACTGTCTTGAGACCAAAAATTGGACCTTTGTATATCATCACAATAATTGCTACTGAAATGATAATTGTTTGATGTTTAATTTACAGAAATTACAATTAAAAATATAACTCATTAAATTAACTGAATACATCAAAAAATTGGTTCTTTATAACAGTTTCTTCTACGAAAATGGTTAAGCCAAATTATTTGTTTAAATTATGAAATTAACAAATACAGTTATACAAACAATACTTGTGACCAAAAATGGTAATTGCTTGAGAATTAAGTAAGAGCTGGCTTTGCCAACATGTTTTTGAATAGAGTCAAATAAATACTTTAAGAATCCTAGTGATTCTTTTTGCAAATGTTTATCATTATTACATAATTTATATTAGTTTATAAGTCAACAACAGAATGTAAGTTATGAAACAATTACTGATTTCACCCTATAACAAAAATATGAACTAGGTATAATCAAAATAAATTAGAAAATCAAAACTATGCACAAAAATAGATCTGGTGTTATGTTCTTTAAACCTGATGGCAAACTTTTCTCATTTATAAAAATGCAGATTATACTCATGTACGTTAATGGTAATTAGTTAAAAGTGAAAAAAAAAACGAATTTAAGGAGGCAGATGGCAAAACAAGAGAGGAAATAAAAAGTTCCCAGCTTGCTTCATCACAAATGCCTTAGTTACACCAGCTATAATGACAATTATTGCTTGTTGGTGCATCTATCCTTCCTAACCCGAGCTGGGCACCATTCAAAGTTTTGATTTTTTTTATAAAATTTACTCTTCTGCTCCTAATTACACATTCTTTTATCACTGATAAGACAGGTGTAATAGTAATTGGTTCAGAATTTTTTGGATCTTCCTTGCTGCATTCTTTGGAAACAGGGATCATTTTACTCTTTTTTAAACATGTCAGAAATATTCCTTCTTCCATGGCTAAGTTTGTTAGAAAAGTCAGAGGCTTTACCACTGACTGCAGGCAGCATTTAATCAATCTAGTAGATACACCTGCTGGTCCCTCAGTATTTTTGTTTTTAATCGGTATATTATTTTTATTAATTCAAGTTCATTTGTTGCGAGAAGGAACAAACATTTTGTCTTGTGAGGAGTATTTTGTATGTATTTTGTTTCAGGGCGAGTTTTGCTTTATTAATTTGTCCACTACCCCAACACACTGATGATTTAAAATGTTGCTGAATTCTTTAGGGTCCCCTGATTTCCATTCTTGTTTATAGTTATGTTCTCACTGTTTTTCATGTCTACACCTTCCCTCTCTTTCTTTATGTGTGACTGTGTTGTCTTTGTGATACTATTAGTTGCTGTAATTATGTTTATGTAATTGTCTTTGGTTTCCTTTATCATGATCTCTTCTTGTCCCTATAGACATCACCATTTGCATGTTTATTCATGCTTAGTTTTTTCTCTTCCTTTTTACAACTGCTTTGACCTTATTTTTAATGCTTTTATCATTTGTCTTCCTACCTGCTAATGGACATGTAAGATCTATATAACAGGACAATGTTTTGGAGAATGATTCCCAGTCCTTATTAGTAAGCTGAGCAAGTAGTTGGGAAAAGAACTTGCAGAAGCTCATGACTAGTCTAAGCTTTGAATCATTCTGTCAAACGCACACAGAAAAAGCAGGTTGTGGCTTACTGCCTTTGAATATCATTAATGTATTCAAGTTCCATTCTAGCATTCATTAATTTTGTCACTTGTTATCAATTTATCACACATTCACAATAGAGAAAAATAATCTTTTCTCCTTAATAATCGTAATGCATTGAACAAATTCCTTCTGAACCTATTATCACTTAAGTACAGCTAGCCTCATGCTAAAATGGAAAAGGCACCTCAGCGATTGGAAAATATGGACAGCAAGCTTTCTTAGCATTCTGAAGGAAAGAAGGAAGATTCAAGTTTAATATCTCTTTGACAGCATAGGCTTTCGAGATGGACAGCATTCGGCAAGTATTTAGGGAAGTTTTGAGACAGTGTTTGAGGCACAATTTCATGAGACAATTGGTTAACTGCTGCCCACTAGGGATCATGTCTGAATATGAATCCCATCCCACCAAACAAATTTTAATTTCCCCATATATTAATTAATTGTTTTAGAAGAATCCTATGTCACTAGTGAAATAATGAAGACATGATTCCATGTGTTGTTTTGTTTAAAATGACTTGTGCCTCCAATTTTGAACTTATAATCACTTTTCATGTAATTTTAAACTCCTCCTTTCTCCACATTGTTTCTGCTTCTTACAGTCTTCAACATTTACTATTTCTATAATTGATTAATCCAATGCTATGACAATGATTTTGTAACTATGAAAGGTGCTGATGTAGTAATTAATAAGGTGCTTAAATTCCTGAAATGGATATGAGCTAATATAGCAATGAAAGTAATAATTTTTTGCAATATAATGTAACTGGATGGATAAAAAATCTACTCACCATGTGGTTGCAGGAGAACACAGATATTAATAAATAAATAAATAAAAGAAGCAGATTTTATACATGCAAGCTTTCATAGCCAGTCGCTCCTTCTTCTACATCTACATCTGTGTTACATGATTCTTAAAGCAGATGACGTCAAGGGTAAGGAAGAAGGGTGAAGAAAACGACTGGAGAGGTTTAGTACAAGGATTAGTGTTTGAAGAAGTCACCCAGAGCCCCAGGTCAGGAGAGTCTTTCCTTCTCATCCTATCCAGTAAGGCCGGCCGCGGCGATGGTTCTAGGTGGTTCAGTCCGGAACTGAGTGACTGCTATGGTTGCAGGTTCAAATCCTGCCTCGAGTGTGGATGTATATGATGTCCTTAGCTTAGTTAGGTTTAAGTAGTTCTAAGGCTAGGGGACTGATGACCTCAGATGTTAAGTCCCATAGTGCTCAGAGCCATTTGAACCATTCAGTAAGTCTCCTCTGATCCAGGGTTCAGCATGATTTTTCAGAACACTAATCCTTTTACTAAATCTCTCCAGAAAGTTTTTGGAAATGTCACCCAGAACCCCAGCTAAGGGGAGTCTTTCCTTCTCATCCCATCCATGACATTTCAGAACACTAATCCTTTTACCCCCCCCCCCCCCCCCCCCCCCCCCCCGATGAACCAGGACCTTGCCGTTGGTGTGGGAGGCATGCCATACTGTAGGTGCAGCCACAATGGAGGGGTATCCATTGAGAGGCCAGACAAATGTGTGGTTCCTGGAGAGGGGCAGCAGCCTTTTCAGTAGTTGCAGGGGCAACAGTCTGGATGATTAACTGATCTGGCCTTGTAACACTAAACAAAATGGCCTTGCTGTGCTGGTACTGCGAATGGCTGAAAGCAAGGGGAAACTACAGCCGTAATATTTCCCGAGGGCATGCAGCTTTACTGTATGGTTAAACATGATGGCATCCTCTTGGGTAAAATATTCCGGAGGTAAAATAGTCACCCATTTGGATCTCCCATCGGGGACTACTCAGGAAGACACTGTTATCAGGAGAAAGAAAACTGGAGTTAAATGGATCGGAGCATGGAGTGTCACATCCCTTAATCGGGCAGGTAGGTTAGAAAATTTAAAAAGGGAAATGGATAGGTTTAAGTTAGATAAAGTGGGAATTAGTGAAGTTTGGTGGCAGGAGGAACAAGACTTTTGGTCAGGTGAATACAGGGTTATAAATACAAAATCAAATAGGGGTAATGCAGGAGTAGTTTTAATAATGAATAAAAAATAGGAGTGCAGGTTAGCTACTACAAACAGCATAGTGAACGCATTATTGTGGCCAAGATAGACATGAAGCCTACACCTACTACAGTAGTACAAGTTTAAATGACAACTAACTCTGCAGATGATGAAGAAATTGATGAAATGTATGATGAAATAAAAGAAATTGTTCAGGTAGTGAAAGGAGATGAAAATGTAATGGTCGCGGGTGACTGGAATTCGATAGTAGGAAAAGGAAGAGAAGGAAACGTAGTAGGTGATATGGATTGGGGGCAAGATATGAAAGAGGAAGCCGCCTGGTGGAATTTTGCACAGAGCACAACTTAATCATAGCTAACACTTGGTTCAAGAATCATAAAAGAAAGTTGTATACCTGGAAGAAGCCTGGAGATACTAGAAGGTATCAGACAGATTATATAATGGTAAGACAGAGATTTAGGAACCAGGTTCTAAACTGTAAGACATTTCCAGGGGCAGATGTGGGCTCTGACCACAATCTATTGGTTTTGAACTGTAGATTAAAATTGAAGAAACTACAAAAAAGGTGGGAATTTAAGGAGATGGGACCTGGATAAACTGAAAGAACCAGAAGTTGTAGAGAGTTTCAGGGAGAGCATAAGGGAACAATTGACCGGAATGGGGGAAAGAAATACAGTAGAAGAAGAATGTATAGCTTTGAGGGTTGAAGTGGTGAAGGCAACAGAGGATCAAGTAGGTAAAAAGACTAGGGCTAGTAGAAATCCTTGGGTATCAGAAGAAATATTGAATTTAATAGATGAAAGGAGAAAATATAAAAATGCAGTAAATGAAGCAGGCAAAGAGGAATACTAACATCTCAAAAATGAGATTGTCAGGAAGTGCAAAATGGCTAAGCAGGGATGGCTAGAGGACAAATGCAAGGATGTAGAGGTTTATCTCACTAGGGGTAAGATAGATACTGCCTACAGGAAAATTAAAGAGACCTTTGGAGAAAAGAGAACCACTTGTATGAATATCAAGAGCTCAGATGGAAACCCAGTTCTAAGCAAAGAAGGGAAAGCAGAAAGGTGGTAGGAGTATATAGAGGGTCTATACAAGGGCGATGTACTTGAGGACAATATTATGGAAGTGGAAGAGGATGTAGATGGAGATCAAATGAGAGATACGATACTGCATGAGGAGTTTGACTGAGCACTGAAAGACCTGAGTCGAAACAAGGCCCCGGGAGTAGACAACATTCCATTAGAACTACTGACAGCCCTGGGAGAGCCAGTCCTGACAAAACTCTACCATCTGGTGAGCAAGATGTATGAGACCGACGAAATACCCCCAGACTTCAAGAAGAATATAATAATTCCAATCCCAAAGAAATCAGGTGTTGACAGATGTGAAAATTACCAAACTATCAGTTTAATAAGTCACAGCTGCAAAATACTAATGTGAATGCTTTACAGACGAATGGAAAAACTGGTAGAAGCTGACCTCAGGGAAGATCAGTTTGGATTTGGTAGAAATATTGGAACACATGAGGCAATACTGACCTTACGACTCACTTTAGAAGAAAGATTAGGGAAAGGCAAACCTACATTTATGGTGTTTATAGACTTAGAGAAAGCTTTTGACAATGTTGACTGGAATACTCTCTTTCAAATTCTAAAGGTGGCAAGGGTAAAATACAGGGAGTGAAAGGCTGTTTACAATTTGTACAGAAATGGCAGTTATAAGAGCCCAGGAGCAGGAAACGGTGGCAGTGGTTGGGAAGGGAGTGAGACAGGGTTGTAGCCTCTCCCTGATGTTATTCAATCTGTATATTGGGCAAGCAGTAAAGGAAACAATAGAAAAATTTGGAGTAGGTATTAAAATCCATGGAGAAGAAATAAAAACTTTGAGGTTCGCCGATGGCATTGTAATTCTGTCAGAGACAGCAAGGGACTTGGAAGAGCAGTTGAATGGAATGGACAGTGTCTTGAAAGGAGGATGTAAGATGAACATCAACAAAAGCAAAATGAGCATAATGCAATGTAGTCGAGTTAACTCGGGTGATGCTGAGGGAATTAGATTAGGAAATGAGACACTTAAAGTAGTAAAGGAGTTTTGCTATTTGGGGAGCAAAATAACTGATGATAATAGAGGGGATATAAAATGTAGACTGACAATGGCAAGGAAAGCGTTTCTGAATAAGAGAAATTTGTTAACATCAAGTATAGATTTAAGTGTCAGGAAGCCATTTCTGAAAGTATTTGTATGGAGTGTAGCCATGTATGGAAGTGAAACGTGCATGATAAATAGTTTGGACAAGAAGAGAATAGAAGCTTTCGAAATGTGGTGCTACAGATGAATGCTGAAGATTAAATGGGTAGATCACATAACTAATGAGGAGGTACTGAATAGGATTGGGGAGAAGAGGAGTTTGTGGCACAACTTGACAAGAAGAAGGGATCAGTTGGTAGGACATGTTCTGACGCATCAAGGGATAACCAATTTAGTATTGGAGGGCAGCATGGAAGGTAAACATTGTAGAGGGAGACCAAGAGATGAATACACTAAGCAGGTTCAGAAGGATGTAGGTTGCAGTAGCTACTGGGAGATGAAGAAGCTTGCACAGGATAGAGTAGCATGGAGAGCTGCATCCAACCATTCCCAGGATTGAAGACCACAACAACAACAACAACAACAACAACAATCCATTTACTAAATCTCTCCAGTCCTTTTCCTTCCCATTCAGCCCTTCTAGTGAAAGAAGGAACTACTGGCTCTGAAAGCTTGCTTTCATAAAACCTTTTTTCATATGTGTATTCTCCTACCGCCACTTGGTGAGCCCATTACATTGTCTGAAATGGGTGTGAGAATTATGTTAAGGATATAAGTGTAATTATGTTTGGTGTTTGAAATGGGACTCTCAAAATAACAAAATAATATTAATAAATAAAAAATCATGAAGTTATATTCATTATTTACAAACCAATGTGTATCTGACTTGCATTGCTAAGTGACTCACAGAAACAAAGTGTTTGCATTTAAATTCTGATTAACGAAGTTCTTTTTTCTTCTCTTTTGTTGATGTTTGAGGGGAGGAGGTTGAGCCATGCATGGCTCGTGTTCATGCTGTTTATTGTTTGTCATCTTCTCTGTACTGTACTGCCACCCTGTTTATTTGATTTACTGGTGTCGCTAAGTTCCTGTCTTATCTGTCTGTGAGTGGCAGCAGCAGCACTTATTGATAAGAGCACTGTCGTATTATCTTTGAAGTGACTGCTAGTATTTCCGGCTCATCGTGTGTTAGGAGTTCAATGGGGGATTGAGCACCAGTGAGGTCCGGAGGGCCTGTACTCACCCGACCATTTTTGGGCCCCTTCAGTTGGTCATCTTGCAGGATGTGGGTTGGTTTCTTGCTTGTGCAGAGATGTTGGGTGGCCAAGGGCCAAGTGTTCCCTGTGCATGGTTTGGTCAGAGACAGTGTCTCCAGGCATCATGTGTTCGAGTTGCGAACGGACATCAAGGCAGTCCGGATGGAGCTCCAATGAGGTCTGCACAGCTAGTACTCGCCTGACTGCTGGCAACACACGTGCACTGTCCAACAGAAGGGGACTTGAGCAGGGATGACCATTGGTTGTTCATTTGGTCAGTTGTCTCATCGAAAGACATGTATTTGGTTGCCGACCACTTATGGAAACTCTGTGTGTGTCGACTTGAGGTTTCTCTTGTTGTTACACAGTGATAGGTTTCAGTATTTTCGCAGTTCTTGGTGCAAGTGTTTACATGGAACTGTATGTAGCTTCTGTGATTTGCACTGAGCAGTTATCAATGCTGTCTGTGTACTGGAGCAGGCAGTCAGTCAATTGGGACAGAGCAACGAGTGTGTGTTTCCTCGCTGTGTTGATGCTGTCCTGCATGGTGCGTAGTTTGACAGCCTTGATGTCAGTTTATATTTTTGATTGGTTTGGTGCCTTGACTGTGTTTAGATGCCAATTATCTAGACAATCTTCGACCTTGCTGATATTTTTGGTTGTCGTGTCACTGGTTGGGAGGAAGGGAATTGATTAGGTTGTCGGTTGGTTCGTCAGCTGTCCCTAGGTCGTGCTGCCACCCAATTATTTAGTGTTACATTTGGCTGCCTGCCTTACCTAAACTGTTGTTAGAGTTTCCTGCCCAGGCTGACCCTTGGAACACTTCTGAGCACCACTGTTCTGTTGTTTGTGATTGTGATTTTCTTTTGTCGCAAGCACTGTGCCAGGCCTTCAGCCATGTATTAATTTTCTCTTTTCTATGTTCAGTATATGACCTTCAGCCAAACCTTATATGAAGTATTTTAAGATTAGGCCTTCAGCCATGTTTATTTAAAATTCTTGTTTGCTCTGTATTTAGGCCTTCAGCCGCATTTGTTTTAAAATTTGTGGCTTTCTTCAATAATCTATAAATTCCTGTCTGTAAGGTTTCTCTCTAATTATCTTGAATTCTTAAAATGGCCTTCACCCATAATGTCAAAGTGCTTATCTTAAGGTTTGTCTTTGATTATGTTTAATAATTGTGCCTTTAACTGTTAAGATATTTCAAGTTTTCTTAAGATGGTTTTCTGTTGTACTGTGTAAATGCTTGTTTTTAAAGGTTGCCTGTTATTATGTTAAAATATTATTGGGCTTTCAGCCAAGGAATTAATTTAAATTTTCCTTAATATGGCTTTTAGCCAAAATTGGTAAATGCTTACCTTTTAAAGAATTTCCTTTGTTGATCTGAAATATTATTTGGGCCTTTAGCTGAGAAGACATTTTAATTTTACTTAAGTAAAGCCTTCAGCTGTTAGTGTAAATTCTTGTGCCTTAAATGGAATTATTTAAGGGTATTTTAATTTTACTTAAGTAAGGCCTTCAGTCATTTCTCTAAGTCCTTGTGTTTTAAAAGGAATTATTTAAACCTTATTACTGAGAAGTTACTTCAGCCCTCAGTCATGAATTGATCCTTGTTGTTTTAAATAGAAAACTGTGCATTGTGTTTTCAGGGAATAAAGTTCTGTGTTCTTGTGTAACTAACAGTAACTGATCTTGGCCCCTTTCCACGACCTAATTCACTCTGTCCTGTGAAAACAGATTTCAATATTTTTTCACGATTTCATGATTTCCAAAATAAATGAAATGATAAAAATTTTGCTTGTGTTTTTGGATGCATCTAGGAAATACAGTCCACTATTTTGGCATGTAATTGCATGGATAATTATGCCATATGCTATGTGTTATTCAGGAACCAATTCTGGGAGATCCATTTGAAGCCATATGCCCAATTTGTCAAAATTAAATTGTGTTTCTAGCTGCAATTTATGATCCAAAATGTGATTTGCAAATAAATTCACTGTACTCACTCTCAGTTGTACCAATGCCTACTACTCCCAGATTTCATATGGGATTTTCCCATGGAAGGATCTTGTTGAGCATCTATTCTGGATGTAGAAGGCCAACATCAGAGCATCCCACAAAAGTTGTTCTGCAAACCAGCATGGAATAGTACCACCTCACCATGGATATGTGTGTTTGACTCAGGCACTTGCATTTCCCATTGGATGGAAAAGCATAATCTGTGGTTTTCTGATCTAGTATGCTCTCAGCCTTGAAAAACTCTTAAAATTCTCTCTTGATGTAGTAAGTACCATAGTCTAATGGAAAATATGCAGTTCTTCCATGTCTCACATTCTGCATGTCCCTGAAACTTGACAAAGACAAATACCTCGCACTTCTGCTTTGGCACTTTCATTGCTGAATATCTTGAGTGATCATCCAGGTAAGTAGCATAGTAATGTGCTCCACTCAAGACGATTTGTCTAATATACATAAATCACCGTGTATCAGTTCTATAACATTTTAATAAGTAATTTCTCTAGGCTTTATAGGCTGTCTTTTTTTTCTCTTGCATATACACTTCACATTTATCTTTGTACTTAGTAGCACCATGTATTTTGGGCCAATCTTCTTTGTATACAAGTCTTTGGTGCTATAAAATTTCTGCCGCATACTGTTGCTTCATTCTCCAATTGTTGATGTGTTTTGTCATTGTATGGCATCACTTTGTAATATTCACAGTGCACTAAATAGACATCTCTACTTGATGATCAGTTTCCACTGATGGTGCTGTAATAATTCTGAATTGCTTTCCTCATCTTCAGCTATTGCAGAAAGCTAGATACATTGTCCTAATCAGATGTTGCACTTAATTATTTTTCTTGATGAACTCAAACACACTCACCACACTCATACACTTCTGTAATTTTAACGTGCATGATGTTATTGGGATGTGGATGAGAATAGGTGTTTGAAATTATAACACACACATCATCACTGTTTATAAGTGTATTCCAGGTAAACACATTCATACGTAAAGAGAAATATAAGCTAGAAATCCTGTCAGTTTCCAACTACAGTGGAAACGGTATTGCATCCAAATGATGGCCACTGCATTAAGTAGACAGAATTACAACAGTTCCAAAAGAATGCCCCCTATAGACAAGAGTATTAAAATGCTAGCAGCTAATTGCTGAAGCATTCACAACAAAGTCCAGGAATTGAAGCAAATCTGAAAAGCAGAGAAGCTCATATAATGCTTGGTACAGAAGCTGGTTGCCACCAGAAATTGATCTCAGTGAATTTTTGGGAAATTTCTTAAGTGTATATCAATGAATAGGCAAATATGAAATGGGAATGTTGTGTTTGTTGCAGTAGACAAAAAACTAAAATCCATTGAGATAAAAATTGAAGCTACATTCAAAATTGTTTCAGCAAGTTTCAGAATCAAGGGTGGGCATAAAATTGTAACTGAAATCTTCAGTGAAAGCCTCAGTTCAATTCTATGTTAGTTCCCCAATCATACTGTAACCATCAGTGGAGACTTAAATCAGCCAACAATCAGACGGGAAAAATCACTGTTTTGATGGTGATGAGGGTCACAAGACATCCTGTGAAACATCACTAAATGGTTCAGAACCCCACTCAAGAAGGAAATATATTAGATCTAAAAGCAAGAAACAGACATGACCTCTTCAAGGTTTTCCACACCAAAACGTGCCAGTGATCATGACATGGCTGTGGCAACAATGGTAACCAAAGTACAAAGGTCAATAAAAAAAATAGAAAGAGCCATATGTCCACTAAATTATATGAAAAACCTGTAGCGTCATACCTCAGTGAGGAACTTTAAACTTTCAGTACAAGACAGAAGCATATAGAGGTACTATGGCTTGGTTTGAAAATAATAGTTTGCCATGCACTGGATATAAATGTACCCAGCAGAAAATCAACAGTGTGAGAAAAATCAGATTACCAGCTACTGTAAGAAAGGCACATCAAGTTGCGGCCAGGCATGATTAAAAGACACTCACATAAAGCTTTTGGCCTCAGCCTTCATTAGTAAAAGAGAGAGAAATGGCAATGTTGTATTTGTTGCAGTAGACAAAAAACTGAAATCCACTGAGATAAAAATTGAAGCTACATGCAAAATTGTTTCAACAAGGTGCATAATCAAGGGTGGGCATAAAATTGTAACTGAAATCTTCAGAGAAAACCTCAGTTCAGTTCTACATTAGTTCCCCAATCATACTGTAACCATCAGTGGAGACTTTAATCAGCCAACAATCTGATGGGAAAATCACTGTTTTGATGGTGATGAGGGCACAAGACATCCTGCGAAACATTACTAAATGGTTCAGAATCCCACTCAAGAAGGAAATATATTAGATCTAAAAGCAACAAACAGACCTGACCTCGTCAAGGTTTTCGCTCGGAAGCTGGTGTCAGTGATCATGACATGGCTGTGGCAACAATGGTAACCAAAGTACAAAGGTCAATAAAAAAAATAGAAAGATCCATATGTTCACTAAATTAGATGAAAAACCTGTAGTGTCATACCTCAGTGAGGAACTTTAAACTTTCAGTACAAGACAGAAGCATATAGAGGAACTATGGCTTGGTTTGAAAATAATAGTTTGCCATGCACTGGATATAAATGTACCCAACAGAAAATCAACAGTGTGAGAAAAATCAGATTACCAGTTACTGTAAGAAAGGCACATCAAGTTGCGGCCAGGCATGATTAAAAGACACTCACATAAAGCTTTTGGCCTCAGCCTTCATTAGTAAAAGAGAGAGAAATGGCAATGTTGTATTTGTTGCAGTAGACAAAAAACTGAAATCCACTGAGATAAAAATTGAAGCTACATGCAAAATTGTTTCAACAAGGTGCATAATCAAGGGTGGGCATAAAATTGTAACTGAAATCTTCAGAGAAAACCTCAGTTCAGTTCTACATTAGTTCCCCAATCATACTGTAACCATCAGTGGAGACTTTAATCAGCCAACAATCTGATGGGAAAATCACTGTTTTGATGGTGATGAGGGTCACAAGACATCCTGCGAAACATTACTAAATGGTTCAGAATCCCACTCAAGAAGGAAATATATTAGATCTAAAAGCAACAAACAGACCTGACCTCTTCAAGTTTTTCACTCCGAAGCTGGTGTCAGTGATCATGACATGGCTGTGGCAACAATGGTAACCAAAGTACAAAGGTCAATAAAAAAAATAGAAAGATCCATATGTTCACTAAATTAGATGAAAAACCTGTAGTGTCATACCTCAGTGAGGAACTTTAAACTTTGAGTACAAGACAGAAGCATATAGAGGAACTATGGCTTGGTTTGAAAATAATAGTTTGCCATGCACTGGATATAAATGTACACAGCAGAAAATCAACAGTCTAAGAAAAGAGAGATTACTAACTACTGTAAGAAAGGCACATCAAGTTGTGGCAGGCACGATTAAAAGACGCTCACATAAAGCTTTTGGCCTCAGCCTTCATTAGTAAAAGAGAGACACACACATACACACCATTAACATAGGTGCACAGGTGCACATAAGCAAGGACACATCATGCACACACAACTGCCAGCTCCAGCATCTTGAGCCAGAATGCAACATCATTTGGGATGCAAGCAACAATCTCAAGGGGGGGGGGGGGGGAGGGAGGAGAAGAGTGGGGAAAGATGAATGGGTGCAGCATTGGCAGAAGGCTGCATATAAACAGGGTGGGAGATGAGATTGGAGAGGAGATGATAGGATGAAGAAGGCAGAAACTGTTGGGTGGACAATGTCCAGACAGTATGTTACCATAGGTTGAGGGCAGGATAATTACAGAAGCAGAGAATGTGTTATTAGGATAACTCTCAAATGTGCAGTTCAGAAAATCTAATGGTGGAGGAAAGGATCCAGATGGCTCAGGCAGTGAAGTAGCCATTGAAATCAAGTTTGTTATGTTTGGCTGTTCTTTCTTCTACTTCTTCAGCCATACACAACCTCAAAACAAATCCTGACCTAATCAGCCTACCTGCAGATGAAGGTTCCACCACTCTGGTTATGAATTGTGTTGAGTACCCATCAGAAGGCCTCCACCAATTATCTGATTCCTCCACCTTTAATCTCTGGCAGAGTGATCCCATTCCAGAAGTCCAACACAATCTCCAATCCCTGCATAAAGCATTAGGCCTTTCCCAGAACATCTCCACTGAATCCATTTCCCTCCTCACCCCTACAACATGCACACATCCAGCTTCCTCATGCTCCCCAAAATCCACAAACCCAACCATTCTGGATGCTCCATTGTGGCTGGTTATTGTGCCCCCACTGAGAGAATTTCGGTCCTCATTGATCAACACATCCAACCAACTGCCTGTAATTTAGCCTCCCACGTCAAAAACATGAACCACTTCATTCACTGACTCTCCACCATGTCCACCCCTTTTCCTCTTGGATCCTTACCCATCACTGTTGACACCACCTCTCAATACACTAACATCCCTCATGACCATGGTCTTACCACTATTGAACACTACCTTTTCCAACGTCCTTCAAATTCCAAATCCACTATCTAATTCCAGAATGGGATTTTCACTCTGCAGTGGAGTGTGCACTGATATGAAACTTCCTGGCAGATTAAAACTGCGTGCCCGACTGAGACTCGAACTCGGGACCTTTGCATTTCACGGGCAAGTGCTCTAGGTAGGAGACAAGATACTGGCAGAAGTAAAGCTGTGAGGAGTGGGTGTGAGTCGTGCTTCGGTAGCTCAGATGGTAGAGCACTTGCCCGTGAAAGACAAAGGTCCCGAGTTCAAGTCTCGGTCAGGCACACAGTTTTAATCTGCCAGGAAGTTTCATATCAGCACACACTCCACTGCAGAGTTAAAATCTCATTCTGGAAACATCCCCCAGGCTGTGGCTAAGCCATGTCTCCGCAATATCCTTTCTTTCAGGAGTGCTAGTTCTGCAAGGTTCGCAGGAGAGCTTCTGTAAAGTCTGGAAGGTAGGAGATGAGATACTGGCAGAAGTAAAGCTGTGAGGACCTGGTGTGAGTCGTGTTTTGGTAGCTCAGATGGTAGAGCACTTGCCCGCGAAAGGCAAAGGTCCCTAGTTCGAGTCTCGGTCGGGCACACAGTTTTAATCTGCCAGGAAGTTTCCACTATCTAATTCTTTATACATCTTAATAGCTTTATCCTAAACCACAACTACTTCTCATTTTAATGGAAGGTATAGAAACAAGTCATGCTGCACTGCCATGGGCACGTGCATGAACCTCTCCACCTCTCCTTGGCCAACTATTTGATGGGCCATCTAGAGGAGACCTTCCTAGCCTCCCAAAACATCAAACCTCTAATATGGTTCAGGTTCATTGATGATATCTTCACGATCTGGACGCAGGGCCAAGACACCCTATCTTCATACCAACAAAACCTCAACACCTTCTGTCCCATCTACTTCATGTTGTCCACCTCAACCCAGTGTGACAACTTCATAGATGTTGACCTCCTCCTCTCTGATGACTTAATCTGCACCTCTGTCCACACTAAAACTGCCAACCACCAACAGTACCACCAACAGTGCCAGCTGTCATTCCTTTCACTCCAAAAAATCCCTCCCAAATAGCCTGGGAAGACATATCTGCAGTGACAAATATTCCCTTGCTCAGTATGCTGAGGACCTCACAAAGGACTTCGCAGAGAGGTGCTACCCCTCAGATCTAGTCCTCAAACAGATCTTCCATGCCATTTTCCCTCACATCCACAATCCTTCCACCGGCTCCAAGAACCAGCCACAAAGGAGTGTTCCCTTCATCACCCAGTACCGCCCTGACTAGAACAACTGAACACATCCTTTGCCAGGGCTTTGATTACCTATCATCATGCGCTGAAATGAGGGACATCCTATCTGAGATACTTCCCACCCCTCCTAAACTGGTGTTTCAGTGCCCCCCCCCCCCCCCGCACCCCCCCCCCCCCCCCCCCCCCCCGCCACCACCAACCCCTTCAACATCCTAGTCCATCCCTACACCACTCCCAATCCTAGCCCATCAGTGGCCAGGCACCCTGAGAAAGCAGCCATGTCATTTACCAGCTCTGCCACACTCACTGCACAGCTTTTTGTATTAGCATGACTACAAACCAGCTGTCCACCAGGATGAATGGCCACTGCCAAACTGTGGCCAAGAGCAAAGTAGACCATCTTGTGACACACCTGAGCCATCTGGATCCTTTCCCCCACCACCAGCTTTCCTGCACGCCACAGATGGGAGTTATCCTTATAACACATTCTCTGCTCCTGTAATTATCCTGGCCTCAACCTGTGTTACTGGTAACATACTGTCACCACATCCTCCACCAAACAGTTTCCATCCTCTTCATCCTGCCATCTCCTCCTCAATCTCATCTCCCACCCTGTTTATTTGCACCCCTCTGCCAATGCACCCAGCCATCTTTCTCCACTACTCTCCATTTTTGCTCGTTTTTCCCTCATCTCCCTGCTCCGCAACTTCCTGATGCTGCACCTGTGGCAGTCTAGTGCCTGCACACACAAGCAGACATTGTTCATCTTTCCCCCACCCTTACACTACTATCCCTTCCGCTTCTCTGTCCAATCCGTATTGACGCTTGCATCCCAAATGATGTTGGATTATGGCTTGAGATGCTGGAGTTGACAGTTGTGTGTGCATGAGGTGTGCTTGCTTATATGTATGTGAATGGTGTGTGTGTGGTGTGTGTGTGTGTGTGTGTGTGTGTGTGTGTGTGTGTGTGTGTGTGTGTGCATCTCTTTAACTAATGAAGGCTGAGGCCAAAAGCTTTATGTGAGTGTCTTTTAATTGTGCCTCTCTACAACTTGGTGTGTCTTTCTTACAGTACCTAGCAAACTGTCTTTTCGTACATTGTTGCAATCTGTCTTTTCTTACATCGTTGATTTTCTGCTCGGTACATTTATACCCAGTGCATGGTCAACTACTATTTTTGACTGCAGCCATAGTTCATCTACAAGCTTCTGTCTTATACTGAAAGTTCCAAGTTCTGAGATTGTGTTATGATTGTATCTAGAGGTTTTGATCAGTAACACTGAATGTGAAAGTGAGTCCCAATGACCCAAAACTATAGAGTATATGGTCTTCCAACCATCAAGAAGAGAACTCAAATAATGAAAAGAATAAAACTATAAGTTGTGTTGCACATGCACCTAAGACTTCGTTTATTGCATTTAATTATTAAGTACATTAAAATAATAGATTAGGTTTTATTTAAAAAAACATTATAGTGAATGTTGCAAGCATGTTTTAATCCTGTGCAATAAGGTGTTGATTAATGGTGTGTTGCAAGTCCTCATAATCCAAACACAAAGGAAAGTGAATGAGATGATTGTTCAGATGTGGAGTGACTTAAGTAAAATTACACATGATGTAGCTACTGACTTAAGCATCTTAAATAATAGAGGGTATCATGTTTACAAAAAGTAAATACTCATATGGATGAAATATATGGCCAAACAAAGGGAACTTGATACATAAAGGAAAATAGCATTGACCAGGTAGTTGAAGTGGACTTTGGGGTGATAGACGATTGTTAAACTTACTATTTTAAAAGAAGCATGACTCAGATTAATACTTGAAAAAGGTAAAGTTCTGTGTTCTGGACCTAGATGGGCCAATTGTGTCTGACTGACCACCATTTCATCCTCTTCCAGTAACATTGTTGGATGCCGCATGTAGGAACATATTGTCAGCACACCACTCTCCCACTAATTGCCAAATTTTTTGACCTCGAAAGAGACACTAATCAGCCAAGTAGTTCCTCAGTTGGACTCATAGAGCTGAATGCACCCTGTACAAGTCTTCCCATCCAGGAAAAATTTCTGGCAGTACTAGGAATCAAATCCAGGTCTCCCACATGGCAGTCAGCCATGCTGACTGCTCATCTATGGAGTGGATTGAAAAATCACTGAATTTTACTGTAGTACTTAACTACAGTATAAGATCATAGATGAAGACATGAATAAAATGTAAATGATAGGCAAAACTTCTGTTATTGCAATAGTTCCAAAGTATATTTTGAGGCATATTCCAAAATATTTACAGTGACACAGAATGCAAAGGAGTGTCTGAATCAGTATATTGAGGTCAGTATATTTAATCAGTAAATGAGGTTAGTAGAATTTATTACATATTTAAAATGTGGAGTAACTTATAAAAGTACACTTGAATAATTTATGAAGCACATTTTTGAAATAATTAAAAAGAGATCTGATTGTTGGGGTGAACAGTGATTTACTGAATGATTATATATATTTGTACATATATTTTTGTGTGTTTCATCACACAGTACATACATATTTATATAGGTTAAACAGCTTAATACTCAGTTTTATTCAGTTACATATTCATGCCAATATTATATTAGATATGAAAAATAAAAAAAAACTTAAAAAATTAAAAAAACTTTGTGCAGCACTAAAACATACTCTACATAAAAATTATATACATTATAATGTGGATTTAATGCAAAATGTGTTTATATTTGTAGTCTCCACCAAAGGAAGAGAATACATAAGTTATTGGGTGCATTCAGTCATGTGCAGGCAACATAAACCTGCTCTTTGGAGAAATATGGAAATCTCTGCTTCTGCTGTACTTACTAGACTGTTCATGTTATTTATTTTTAATGTACACAATACAAATCTTTTAATTAAAAGGAGCTATACAGGACTGAGTGGTATCCATGTTGCAAAGTCTGTTGAAGCCTCTACTTTTCTTGATATGATTGTTATTTCATTGACATATTTTTCATGTACAGTTTTTTTGCCACTGGAACATAGATGAAGACGTGGTTAAAGTGAACCAAAACTGCATTTTGTTGACAGAAGACACAGAAGGTGCGACATCTCCACTAAAGAAACTGCCCGCAGTAGCTTGTCCATCCTATGCTAAACTATTGCTATGTGGTACAGAGTGCTTAACAGGTAGTACTGATGGAGGACATCAAAATACTTCAAAGAAGAGCAGCTCATTTTTTAGTTTATTGAAATAGGGCAGAGAGTGTTACATACATGATATGAGAGTTGGGGCAGCAATGATTAAAACATAAGTGTTTTTCAATGTGGCAAGATCTTTTCATGACATTTCAATCTCCAGTTTCTCTTCTGAATGTGAAAATGTTTTGTTGGTCCCCACCTACACAGGGAAAAATGATCATTGTAATACAATAAGAGAACTTAAGGTTCACACAGAGAGATTTAAGTGGTCTTTTTTCCTGCACACTCTTTAAGAGTGGAAAAGCAGAAAAATTGTGTGAATGTGGCTTGGTGACCCTGCCGGGCACTTAAATGGAATTTCAGAATAGTCATTTAGAAGTAGGTGTACATGTTGGTAGATCAAGTGTCCATGTGAAATAACTCAAAATCTTGCAACAGTACAAAAGTATTTTTATTACACTTTTGTGGCATCACTGCACAAATATTCACATGTCACATTGATCAAAAAGATGACTATAATTCTGTGAGGTGTGCAACAGAAAATAAAATAAAAATTACATTTCATGCAAACTGTTGCAACAATATTAGATATACATTTTCCTGTGTTAATCTGTATTGCAGATTTTTTGAAGCACTGAAATGCAGCCACATAATATAGCAGTGGGTGCAAGTTTGTACAGCATATGACTGTCACACAGAGTTCCCAGCACTCGGGCCAACACACCCCTGAGATTTGATGGCTTCACAACAATGATGATTCCCTAAACAGGTTACTCAGTGTCCATTGGGAACTTTTAAAACTAACAATTGTAAACTACCAGAAAAAGATTCCTTTAGTTTATCATTCAATACACTCTCCAATAGTGAAGTGCTATGCTCCATGTAATGTGCAGTCAAATGTTATACAAATATCATTTATATCCATGTCACCTCCTGTTTGTATTTTATGCATACCTAAAATGTCAGTATGTGATTAACCATGTACTAGATAATGTCATATAAAATTATTGTTCCTATATTAAATATATTTCACAGTGTAATAAGAAACCATCCAAATTAAAATGTGTAACTCATAATCAAGTTATTGTGTAAATGCAGCTGTTACAATTTTGTGCACAAATTAAGATAGTTTAGAATTCATTGTTTGAGAAACTGTATTTATTAAAATTTGTGTAAATGGCTGGCTTTTTCTAAAATTTTGGTTATGTTAAACATTTTTCAGACATTCACAAAACAAAATATTGTACTTAAAGTTATATAAGTTTTAACTGTAAGATGTAAAATTAAACAATGTAGGGAAATATCTTCACTGTTACAAATGTGTAAATATTATTTCAGTGTTGCCACTTATAAAGTTCAAGTTTTGAGATCTGTACAGCGATGTATCAAGTACACACTGGTGGAATGATGCATAATCAAATCATCTTACTAATAATTTATTGTTTAGAAGAGGGTGTGGAGGAGTTCCTATATGCAATGAATCTAGTAATATATGAAATGATCGTATGGCACTGTCAGCCTGGATGACCCAATCAGGTTCGGCCGCCAAGTGCAAGTCTTATTTCACTTGGTGCCACATTGGGTGACTTGTGGCTAGTGATGAGGGTGAAATGATGATGAGGACAACACAACACCAAGTCCCCGAACACAGAAAATCTCCATGCAGCTGAGAATCAAACCCTGGCCCAGTGCAAGGGAGGCAGGCGTGTTACCATCCAGTGAAGCAGGCAGACAATGAACCCAGTCAAATCTTTCCTTAAACAGCAGTCTAGAGATCACCAGCAGTGCAATAATCAGAAGTTAAGCAACAACAACATGAGTTTCCACTACAATTTATATCTTCATGTGTTATTTAAAAAAAATCAGAAGTTCATTTTAATACCATTTGTCCCTACCATTTGTAGTGGTAGAGGTGAGCAGATGTATGCTGGAAACATAGAATAAACACTCTGATCAAATTGCTTTAAGTTTCAGATATCAAACACATCAGTTGTGAAATTTTGGAAATTTTATTTATAGAAAACACTGATCTAAAGATGGAAGACTATATTTTAGAAAACAAAATTGCATATTGCTTACCACAAAAAAAGGTATAGCAAAATATTGAAGTGGAACGAAGTGTTACTTGCAGACTGAACTAGGTCTTCACTATGATAGAAAGAAAAGATAAATACAGATTTTTCTTATTTTATTATAATTTTGTGCTGTGACTGTTGACTTTGGACATGAAATTATTTTTTGTATTATAAAACTGAAAAGACATACCAACAAGGTTAAATTTAGTCGTAAATAATTTTGGACAATATGGCGGCCAGTGGTTGCCAATCCACTGAATTCACAAAGGGTGTGATCTCTCCTGGAACCTTAAACCTTTTAATCATATCTATTTGGTATAATCCTTTATATTTCCTGCATATGCTCCATTAGATATACTGCTTTTGGATGCAGTATATTCTGAACTATGAAAGGTCCACTATAATGTTGAAAAAATTTGCTTGTTTCCTTCTTTAAATTTGAGCCATGATGAAAATCATATACTAAAGATCTAGAAAATACTCTCAAAAATAGGTGGGGCGAAATTCTCAGATCTGAATTTTGGAAACTGCTTTTCAGTTGTAACTTCTCTAATAAATTACTTGATAATCCATTGTTATTCACTCCTGCCTTCTTATGGATTTAGGGCTTAGTACTCTCAATAGCCTCTCACAGGCTCATTAATTCTTGAAACTTCCTGACAGGTTAAAACTGTGTGCCAGATCGAGACTCAAACTTGGGACCTTCGCCTTGCATGGGCAAGTGCTCTAGCAATTGAGCTACCCAAGCATGACTCATGACCCATCCTAACAGTTTCATTTCTGCCAGTAACTCATCTCCTACCATCCAAACTTCACAGAAACTCTTCTGCTAACCAGCAGAACTAGCATTTCTGGAAGAAAGGATATTGTGGAGGCATGGCTTAGCCACAGCCTGGGGGATATTTCCAGAATGAGATTTTCATTCTGCTGAGGAGTGTGCACTGAAATGAAACTTCCTGGCAGATTAAAACTGTGTGATGGACTGAGACTCTCTGAACCCACCAAAAAGTTCTTCTCCTTCAAATCTACCTAGAAAATAGTCCATCATAGTTAAAACATACTTTTAGTTAGGTGTTAACAATGATACTTGACCAATAAATTTAATTGAAGTTGCCATGATACTTGTATACAGTTGTATAAGTATGGTTTGTCTTCAGGTTTTGTGACTTGTTTGAATATTTCCTTTTGTTTTCTTCTTAACAGATCATTACTGAGTTTGGACAATATTGTTACACCTGTTCACTTATAGTTTCTTCTTTTGTTTAATCCTTGATACTCTTAACAGTGCTGTAATTTATTATTCTTTAATTTTTTTGATTTTGTCAATTTATAGTTCCTTATTTTCTTCCTTTTGCTCCAATGCTCCACACCCTGTACCAAGTGAAGCATTTTTCTTGTTGGTTTAGGGTTTTGTGTAAATGTTGGCTTGCTCCTTGTAGTTGAAGCTGAGTCAGAACACTTCATAAGATCTGTCGCCCAATGTAATATCTGATATATTCATATATCCCCCTCCCCCACTTTTTTTATTTTTTTATTTTCCCCTGTAGCCAAAGTTGATCTTCTTGAAGTGGAGGTCCTGCTCATCAGTGGCTCTGGAATCCCATGTGTAACTGAGGAAAAGCTTGAGTACCAGTTGTTATTGGAGTAAAGGAAGATAACTTCTACTTATATCCCAAAAAAGCACTTTCACTACTTTCCTTTGCCAAACACATAATTCCTTGAATGAGTGTGCAGATCATTAGGATGATTTGTGAATTAGAGTAGAACATAACTTTTCATATGACATGTGCCTTGAAGCTCAACATGACATTCAAGTTTATTATATATTTTATTTGTTACAAAACTGTATTGTCTTCTGTTTTCATTCTTGGAGAGTGTGGTTGCTCCTTGGTGATAAAGCCATGACACCAAAATACAAACAGCCTGCCCACAGTAGGTGAAGTCATTTACTTGTTCTCACACCTTGCCATTTTCTCCTATTCTACGCATCTCTTTTAATGTCTGCACACACGAAAACAAACAACTGCACACAGTATATGTTCCATGACTTTCTCCCTACTTAAATAATTCTGTCATGATCATCTTTCCTTGTGCTACACAGGGAGTGTGAAATGTTGTTTGCCTACCAAATGTAACACAATTTATAACTGTGTTAGCTGAGGGAATAATGAGTGAATAAGTATTGGTCCACAATTGTAAAACAACAATGAAACAACACAAGATAATGTTATTTGTGGTTGGCACACTTTATACATTGTTGCACCAACCCATGCGTTTAGTTAAATGCATCACCACTCTGTTATTCTACAGGGTGAGTCACTAACTATTGCCACCTAGAATAACTCCAAAAGTATGATGGGAACTGAAAAGTTTATGGAACAAATTTGCATGGGTCAATGGGGGCCATAATATGACGTTCATTTTTTGTTGCTAGGTGGGGTCGCATCAGAGATATGAAGGTCAACTTTATTTTTTTAAATGTGATGCTATAGTTTGGTACTTATTTTCTGATAGCAGCTATCAAGATGAATCCAATGATGTGTAACAGTAAAAATCAAACAATGGAAAATCCAGGATGGAATGTAACAATATTAGAGAAGGAAAGTTGCTACTCCCCATATAGCGGAGATGCTGAGTTGTAATAGGCACAACAAAAAGATTCACACAGTTATAGCTTTCGGCCATTAAGGCCTTTGTCAGCAATAGACACACATATACACATGCACACACAAACGCAACTTGGACACACATCTGCAGTCTCAGGTGTAACAGTAAGGTCTTTGAAGGTCAACGAAGGTCACAAAGTTGTCATGAACGTCCATTTACAGAAGGTGTTTGAAGTGATGAGCATTCACATCGATCCAGTGCTGCAATCTTCTCATCATGAATTGAGTGGTATTCCTTATCACATCGGCACTTATCGAAGCACATGCTCTGACAATTCTCTCTCACATAGTTTCAGATGTAGTTGGAATGTCCTTATAAACAATATCTTGTATGAATCCCCACAAGAAAACCTCCAGAGGCATCAAGTCTTGTAAACAATCTGGCCACGACACATATCCTCTGTGTTCAACCCAATGTTTCTGGAACTGTCTCTCCAACTCATTTCTAGTCATCAGTGAAAAATGTGCCGTGCACCCATCATGTTGATACCATATTCTGTTCTTTGTTCCTAAAGATATTTCTTCCAATAACAGGCTTAATGTTTCTTGAAGGAATATGGTGTAATTCCTACCATTAATATTTCCTTCGATGAAATAGGGGCCTGTAATTCTGTCCTACAGAATCCCACACCATGTATTCACTGGCCATGGTTTTTGATGTGCAACTTGCTGCAGCCAACATGGTTTTTCAGTTGTCCAATAATGCATGTTTTGCAAGTTAACATCACCATGGCTTGTGAATGTAGCCTCATCAGTAAATAAAATCAAATTAATAAATGTTTCATTCCTCTGAATCTGAAGTTGAGTACATCAGCAGAATTCAATGTGATGCATACAAACTGTACCAGTTAATTCTTGGTAGAGACTGATATGGTAAGTGTGATATTTATGGTGGTGCAGTACATGAACAACACTGCTCTAGCTCATCCCAGATTCTCTTCTGATTTGAGGCAGAGTAACACAAGGATCTTGAATCACAGTGGCAAGAGCACCAATTTTCATTTCCTCTTTAGTAACTTTCCTTTGCCGGATATGTTTCTGATGCGTTAAAGATCCAGTTGTTCTCAATTTATCATACACATATTAAAATGTATGATGTGTATGGTAAGTGCATTGAGGATATCTTTCAGTATATAAGTGTCTAGTTCTCATTGAATTTCTTTGGCACACTCTGTGCATGAGAAGTATATCGACTTGTTCTTCGAAGGAATACATCTTTCACATTCTCTTGGCTCAATGACACTAGTGCTACCATTCCCATTAGTGTTGTACTGTGAAATTGTCAAATGGTGTTTACATGTCAGTAGCCTGTTAGATGGATACACCATATTCGGCGAATATTTACTATTTCCATGATATTTACTATTTCCATGATATTTACTATTTCCATGATATAAAGAGAACCACTTGTATGAATATCAAGAGCTCAGATGGAAACCCAGTTCTAAGCAAAGAAGGGAAAGCAGAGAGGTGGAAGGAGTATATAGAGGGTCTATACAAGGGCGATATACTTGAGGACAATTTTATGGAGATGGAAGAGGATGTAGATGAAGATGAAATGGGAGATACGATACTGCGTGAAGAGTTTGACAGAGCACTGAAAGACCTGAGTCAAAACAAGGCCCCAGGAGTAGACAACATTCCATTAGAACTACTGATGGCCTTGGGAGAGCCAGTCCTGACAAAACTCTACCATCTGGTGAGCAAGATGTATGAGACAGGCGAAATACCCTGAGACTTCAAGAAGAATAAAATAATTCCAATCCCAAAGAAAGCAGGTGTTGACAGATGTGAAAATTACCGAACTATCAGTTTAATAAGTCACAGCTGCAAAATACTAATGTGAATTCTTTACAGATGAGTGGAAAAACTGGTAGAAGCCAACCTCGGGGAATATCAGTTTGGATTCCGTAGAAATATTGGAACACGTGAGGCAATACTGACCTTACGACTTATCTTAGAAGAAAGATTAAGGAAAGGCAAACCTACATTTCTAGCATTTGTAGACTTAGAGAAAGCTTTTGACAATGTTGACTGGAATACTCTCTTTCAAATTCTAAAGGTAGCAGGGGTAAAATACAGGGAATGAAAGGCAATTTAGAATTTGTACAGAAACCAGATGACAGTTGTAAGAGTCGAGGGGCACGAAAGGGAAGCAGTGGTTAAGAAGGGAGTGAGACAGGGTTGTAGCCTCTCCCCGATGTTATTCAATCTGTATATTGAGCAAGCAGTAAAGGAAAGAAAAGGAAAATTCGGAGTAGGTATTAAAATCCATGGAGAAGAAATAAAAACTTTGAGGTTCGCCGATGACATTGTAATTCTGTCAGAGACAGCAAAGGACTTGGAAGAGCAGTTGAACGGAATGGACAGTGTCTTGAAAGGAGGATATAAGATGAACATCAACAAAAGCAAAACAAGGATAATGGAATGTAGTCGAATTAAGTCAGGTGATGCCGAGGGAATTAGATTAGGAAATGAGACACTTAAAGTAGTAAAGGAGTTTTGCTATTTGGGGAGCAAAATAACTGATGATGGTCAAAGTAGAGAGGATATAAAATGTAGACTGGCAATGGCTAGGAAAGCGTTTCTGAAGAAGAGAAATTTTTTAACATTGAGTATAGATTTAAGTGTCAGGAAGTCGTTTCTGAAAGTATTTGTATGGAGTGTAGCCATGTATGGAAGTGAAACATGGACGATAAATAGTTTGGACAAGAAGAGAATAGAAGCTTTCGAAATGTGGTGCTACAGAAGAATGCTGAAGATTAGATGGGTAGATCACATAACTAATGATGAAGTATTGAATAGAATTGGGGAGAAGAGGAGTATGTGGCACAATTTGACAAAAAGGAGGGGCCGGTTAGTAGGAAATGTTTTGAGGCATCAAGGGATCACAAATTTAGCATTGGAGGGCTGCGTGGAGGGTAAAAATCGTAGAGGGAGACCAAGAGATGAATACACTAAGCAGATTCAGAAGGATGTGGGCTGCAATAAGTACTGGTAGATGAAGAAGCTTGCACAGGACAGGGTAGCATGGAGGGCTGCATCAAACCAGTCCCAGGACTGAAGACCACAACAACAACAATGATATTCAACAGAGGATTGTCAGAGCATGTGCTTCAATAGGGAATACCACTCAGTCCACAATAAGAAGATTGCATATATCTGAAGTGACCCCACGTTAACAACAAAAAACTAATGTCATATTATGGACCCCGTTGTCCAATGCATCATTTTTCCCACAAACTTTTCAGCTCCTATCATACTTTCAAAGCTATTCTAGGTGGCAATAGTTAGTGACTCACCCTGTATAATAGCTGCACCCAACTTTCAGATACTTCCTATAGTACATGCATCCCACTCTCTAGAAGCACATTGACTTGTTTCTGTTTGTTCTTATACCCTTAATCATAAATATAACAGGTGGTTAGTTTGGGAAAGGGGGATGGACAAGGGTGAAGTTATCCACTGAGGGAAAAAAATCATTTCTCCCAACCAAAAAACAAAAAACTGTTCAATATCACCACCCCCCTCCCCTCTCAGGAACAAGTCCGTCTCAGAAATTTTACCCCTCCCCCCCCCCCCCCCCCCCCACGGCCCCCGAGAAACTTTCTTAGTTATTACATTTACACTCTTCAGCCATGTGATACTACATTCTAAGACAAAAAAAGCCAGCCTCATGAAAGAATTATCTAGATGAGATAGAAATCATTAAATATGATTTACAAGTATACACAAACATACTATTACAATTTTAGAATAATTGCATTATTTCTTCAAGAGAAAGAGCATCACAAATCAAGCAAGTCAATAATACACTGGTCCAGCTCTGGCCCTTACACCAGCAGTTGTTCAGCTTGGCATTGATTCAAGGAGTTGTTGAATGTCCTCCTGAGGGATATCATGTAAAATTCTGAGCAATTGGCGAGTTAGATCATCAAAACCCTGAGATGGTTGGAGGGCTCTGCCAATAATGCTCAAACAATCTTCAAGATATGCCCAAGGTAGAGTTTGGTAAGCCTGAAGACAAGTAGCGGAAACTCTCACTGTGTGCTGGCAGGCAGTATTTTTGCTGATACGTAAGCCCAGGCTTTAATGCTATGAAGGGCAACAAAACAGGTGATAGAATATCATCAGTGTACCACTATTCTGTATGAGTGTCACTGATAACAACCAAAGGGGTCCTGCCATGAAAAGAAATCGCGCCCCAGGCTGTCACTGCTGGTTGCTGGGCTGTGTGGTGGGGCAATAGTCTGACTGGTATCCCATCTCTGTCCAGGGCATCTTCTGACATGTCTTTGAAATGGTATCTCATTACTGAAGCAGAATTTTCTTCATTGATGAGTCAGGTTTTGAAATGAGCTTTGATTACCAGCAAAGGTATATCTGGAAACGCCCTATACAATACTGAGATATCACCATATGACCTGACAACCAGGAGTGAAGGTTTGGCATGGCATTTCTTTTCATGGTGGAGGATCCCATTGGTTGTGATCCATACCATCCTTACAGCACAGCAGTGCATTGATGATATTCTATATCCCATTCTGTTGCCTTCATGGTAAGCTGTACCGGGCTTCCATTTCAGTGAGATAAAGCTTGCCCGCACATGATGAGATTTCCTACTGCTTGTCTTCATGCTTGCCAAACCCTTCCTAGGACATCAAGTTCACCAGATCTCTCCACAACTGAGAACATCTGTAGTATTATGGCAGGGGGCTCCAACCATCTCAGGATTTTGACAATCCAGCACACCAGTTGGACAGAATTTGGCACCATGTCTCTCAGGAGGGCATCTAACAACTTCACCAGTCAATGCCAAGCCAAATAACTGCTTGCATAAGGGCCAATGGTGGACCAACACATTACTGAGTTGCCAATTGTGAACCTCTTCCTACCAAATATTTTTTCTACGGCTGGTGAATCTTCTGGATTTTGGACACACGTTCGAGAACTTTAGCATATAAACTGTAGGAAACAGGTGTGCCCTCTCCTTGCAGCTAAGAAAGCTCACTGCACTGGGGAAGAGAAGTCAACTCATTTGAAAGGATGAATTTGTCTAGAGGTCTTGATTTTAATGCCTTTGAAGCTGCCAGATAAGCCAAAAATCTAGTTTGCTTCTGTTTCATCCCTACCTCTGCCCAGGGCGTATTCAATAGTTCTGTACTATGATCAAAGCATTTTTGATTCTGGTACTTTTACTCTACCATAATTTTCACATTAGACTACCATAATTTGGCAACCAATGAAGATTTTTGTTGACTTGTGTGATGACAGATCTGGTTTAGGTTTACTTATTGCTTTTTAAATAATGTTGCTTATATCATGGCAACAGATAAACATTTCAAAACAACAAGATAACCAGTAATTACATGTATTTATCTACATTTGTAGTAGATTTTGACGAATCCACACAAATTTGAAACGCAAAGGTGATTAAATTTAAAAAAACTCACAGAAACATGTTTTTTGTAAGCAAATCCAAATGAAGCCAGATTTTTTCAAAGTGAGTTTTCAGTTTTGTTGAAAGAATACATTTTTCATTTATGCAATTCACTTTGTACCATTTCAATGCATACAAGTCATGTAAAAATGAATTTTAAGTGCTACATTTAGCTCCAATTTAAATCATCATATCTCAGCAGCAGATACAGATTACTGGATAAGAAATTTTGTTTTCATTACATCCATTTATCTATCTTTGTGCAGAGTTTGAAACAATTCATACAAGTTAAAAGTAATGTTATAATTATGTCTAGTTTCTGCAGTGGCCATCATTTGAATGTAGCACAGCTTCCAGAGTGCTCAGAAACCAAAGCAATTTCTAGCTTATGTCTCCCTTTTCTGCTTGTACTCTTTTGCAGCAGCTGTAAAGTTCACATCAAAAGATGTCTGCGTAAATACTGTTAAGTGATGGTAGCAAGAGACATAAAACATATTGAAGTCAGTGTGGAATCTCTGTTTCATGTAAAATAATTGCTAGAATTGTTCATTTATATAGTCCTGTATGCCTTTATTTGACTTTCCTTAGACATAAAATAGTAACTTCTGTACCTCAACAGCCATTGAACATATGCTATATATCTATATAAGGTTCTGAACTACAAGTCATCCAGAGTACAGCATGTGGAAATGTTTAAAGTTCAATGAATAAGCATACATAAGATCTAGCTTTCCATACAACATTCTTGAATGGATGAAGTAAATCTATAAATGCAGTCTGATTCCAGATATCATCAGTTCCCGATGGTGCTTTGCAGAAAGCACGGAACAACAGTATCACTTCGACACCTCAAAATCAGCTTTACAAATTCTTTGTAAATACACTTATTAAAGGTAATAAATTGGATACTTAATTTCTGTTCTGATAATAGTGAAAGCTTTCTGATAACACCATAACTGAGAAAGCATGTAATGATTAATGGAAATCTTTAAAAACTGAATCATTACATCTAAAATACCAACTGATCGGTCTTATCCAAATAGGAGTCTGGATTTCATTATTACATCACACACATTTATTTATGTGTTTGCTCCTTATAGTAATTTTAAGATCAAAAGACATTGCACTCACCATTTAATGGAACAAGTTTACATTGTTCCTGTGCCTCTCTCTTGCCAACAGGGATAATATAGCATGAACCTGTCATTATATTGCTTTTTGGATAACTTATGTCCCTCCGTCGGTGGCCACAGACCTGTAAATCAAATTTATTACTGGAAGCTTTCATAAATGACTTACTCTAACATATTAAATTAGTTCTTCAGATACTCATTATATACATTGCAAAATAATAAGGTGCTATTTTATAAATTTATTATTAATTGCTAAATTTACATTATATATCAAATTTAAAAACTACCTTTCCAGGATCATTTAAAAAATATTTATGAGGTTCCTCTACAAGCATCAGATAACAGAATTCCTCCATCACAGAATTTTTGTTTTAGATTAATGTTTCATGTCAAATTATTTTTGGGTACTGTAGTACTTTCTGAGCAATGCAACTAATAAATTTGATGTTATTGTTTTCATTTACACTTCCTTTCTTAATCAGTCTCTCTATGACTTCTAGGTTTCAGCTACCTTATGTGTTGTATTCAGAAATTTTGTGTCTACTGCAATACATCTAATTGTTGTATTAATGTAAATCTTAAACAATTTCCATGAGATGTTAATATTCATTACTTGCAAGATGTTTTCCCTTCATTTACACTTATGTGTAGGGCTCATGTCAGCCAAGATATATTGCTCCTACTGCATGAGTGTGGACAATGAATTAGCTTCATATTTACCAAGGCAAAACAAGCAGGTGACACATTGTTATTAGTACTTAAATATGAAGTTTTTTGTAATGTTCCTTACCCTTCACCATTTATTGATGTAAATAATTGAAACTTGATATTGTGCAGCCACAAGCTTCTGACTGCTATTTTTTCAAACACAGTGGTTTTTCTGTAGGTACTGGTAGAGGACCAATAAAAAGGCAAGAGTGAAGACTGCAGTCACTACCATAACCTTGTTTGCCATTTATGCAGTGGCTGTCACACATATATATCCATAATGATTACCTAACAAAAGGAATTCACTTAAGTTGTTCTTCAACAAATCAGACCTCTGTCCAGTTGGTTTCTTAAAATCAGTAGTTGAAATACCTCAGTAATGAGGTATATACTGTCAACATCAGTATGAAAAATGTAGGAGCTATAGCATGTCTTCTGTTATTAACTTTTACCTTTCCTTCTTTTAGTTGGTGGAGAAAGAATTTAAATCTCTGCTGATTTAAAAAATTTACACATATACCATTGTACATGCCTGTACGCTATTGACTATTACTTGATTTTTAAATCTGATGGACATATATGTATCCTAAAGGGTAATGCATTTTCAAGCAACCATTCTCTTCAGTCATTGGCTGTTTATTTTAGTTCCATGTAGTTGTTATATCCCTTTCCTCAACTCCCTATATTTTCCAAATACTTCACCCTAGACCACCTCTTCCTTTATTCCCCAACACTTTCCATTGAAGAATGTTTATGATAAAAGTGTTGTGTCTGATAACATGTCTAATACATTTTAGTGTTCTCTTTCCACTTCCTTCAACACTTTGGCACCAAAACCTGAGTCCAACTTGAGCCATGATGCTGTGTCCAAAAGACCACACCCGAGTATTATTCAGGCCACAATTTTCTTAACAAATGAGCCACGCTTTCTTAGAAAACTGGACTCACTTCATATGAAAGCAATATAAAAAATGTCTCACTACCTCTCTGTTGACAAGTGATACCTTCTGTTGTCAATTTATAGAATTATGTTTAAAGGAACAGTAGAAAACTTAAAAGCTGTTGTTGCAAGCGATTGGGACAATGTGTGCCCCTGTTGTGAGTTTCATGCATGTGCTCATTATATTTTACGGTGTGCTGGAATTCTGGTACAAGTATGTCATGTTTGTTGAGTGGGCAAGAAATTTTGAAAGCTGAAGAGGAAAAATTCAGTGATTCTGGATGTCAGGGAGAAATACAACAGTGGCTGAAGAAAATTTATGCTCAGGTAAGCTGCAATCTGATACAATTTTTCAATGCTAATATTGTTGTTACAGGTACTACTGCTGTAATAACATTTAGTTTTGTTTTATTTGTCTTAATCTCCTCTTTTTTACAGATGAATCTCATGATGAAGTGGTATCCAACAAAGGTTACCAAGATTTAGAAGTTAGTTTCTTTTTTCCATCCAGCTCATTCTTGTCGTTGTCCACCTTATCCACATTTCAATAATTTCAGCTCAGTTCTTTTCTTGTTTACCCAAGGGTCCAACTTTTACCACAATAGAGCAATGTACTCCATAGAAGTGATTTTGCAAATGACTTTATGAGTTCTCTATTTACTGATTAAAATATTTTCCTTAGTTATAAATGCCTGTTTTGCCAACACAAGCCTTCTCTTCACTTTTATTAAATCTATGGCCATCCAAGGATAATTTGAGTATTTGTTAGTAATTGCAATACATATTAAATATTTTATTTTTGTAAGGCTGTAGTCAGTTAAAATGAAGTGTATGTGACTTCTGAAATGAAATACAAGTTTCTTGCTGTAGAAATATAAACAATACTTACCACCACACTCTCATCTTTTTTTCCATTGATAGCAGTCATTGAAGCTCCTATCCATGCATTAACTCTGCTTTCTTTCTGAGGATTTTTTTCATTGGCTGCAAATATAAACATGATTATAAGAAACAATTTGCTGCACACATTTCCATGTTTCCATGTAGTAAATCAAAATAGATATTTGTCTGAATTTGAATCCAAGCATAAATGAATACAAGACACACAAAACGTTACCCTAATTTTCTGTAAATGGAGGTTATCAAAGAGATTGCAATAGAATTTGGTACAAACACCTGACAATTGAAGCGCGCGCACGAATAACGCTGTATAGCACATTTTGACATTTCATAGAATTGTGTGGAATAATGCCATATACGGCAGTCTGCATTGCCTGCTGTTATAATTGACATGTTCACCGTCCAAGGGCAGCACTGAACAGTGACGAGACGTGCACAGTATTCGCACCTCTGCGCGAACAATGCTGTATATTACAAGAATGGTGAAGTGCAGCAAGGTGACGCTTACCGCAAGTGGTTTGAAACGCGCAAATAATGCATGGAAAAGGAAAATTAACATTGGTAGTTGGCAGGATATTAAGAGGAAAAGGCTTCGTGATGCTGGACTGGAACATAAATCATGAAAAGAAAAGGTAGTTCCTGCAAAACAGCCTCCTACACAAGTGAGTGGAATAATGCTGTATGGGTTTTGTAAAAAGGTGTATCTCTTTACAGAAGCATATGTGTCCTGTAAAGCAGTGACATGCCCTGTAGAGTACATGGCTCTAATGACATGTTATGTGTATCTTCTGAAAACATTACAGTAAAATTATGTAACATGAACGAAATTAACTACAGTTCTGTAGTTATCATTGGCGAAAAAATAGAATACTCAGTCTGAGTAATGCTATATTATTAAAAGAGAATGTGAAATTTGATAATCTAGTTAAATATTAGGTAGTATTAGTGATTGTTTTCATAATTCAGGATCGTGTATGCATTGCAGAAGTGTGTTCAAAAGAAGGATGCAAGGACATAAACCTGGAAATGAAGTTAAAACCGTACGAAGAATATCATGCCTTAACATATGATGAGCAGTCCATATACTTAATAAAATCCATGGAAATAGATGTGCCAGCCAGGCACAAGAGAGGTAAGACAGACGATACTTCACGGAAACAAGCTACTTTCAGATACAAAGTTTGCTCAAAAGAAGTGTGTCAAAAAACATTGATTGACATATTCTCCATCACCCAGCAACGAATGCAGAATCTGCAATGTAAAGTAAAAGGTGGAATAACCACTCCTGAAGGTGGCAGAGGAAAACATTGCAATAGGCCACATGCCATATCAAATGACAACAGGGCTCTTATTGGGCAACACATATCTAGTTTCCCAAAGCAGATGAGCCATTACAGCAGGAATAAATCCTCAAAAGAATGTCTGCACCCCGATCTCAACCTTTGTAGAATGTACTGGTTGTTTACCGAAGTTTCCTGATAAGTCAATAAGCAGGTCATACTATCAAAGTGTGTTTCAAACAGATTTTAATCTGCCTTTCAGAAAACCTAGATCAGATACTTGCAGACTGTGTGATTTATTGTTTAACAAAATGATTGCAGCTTCAGATGAAATAGAACTGCACAAGATTGAAGTTGAAAGTCAGTTGCATCATTCAAGGGCAGACCAAGCATACAAAGCCCTAAAAAACAATACGGAAATGACTAAGAGGAATAACAATATACATGTTATATGTGTTGACCTACAAGAGGTTTTACTTTACCCTACATTGACTCATTCCATGATATTCTACCAGAGACAGCTGTCATCGTATAATTTCACGATTCATGACGTTGGTACTGGAAACATCAGCGTAAATTTGTGGGATGAATCCACCGCACGGATGGATTCAGCCAAAATAGTTTCCTGTCTGCTTAAATTTGTGACGCACAATTATGATATGCTTGAAGAAGGTATGGAATGAAAACTGATTGTTTGGTCTGACCGCTGTGTCGGGCAGAACAACAAGTGGTGAGTTTTAGGGCTTTATTTCTATCTGATCAGCTACAATTACTTTACAGAAATACATCAGAAGTTTTTATGTTTGGGTCACAGTTTCCAACCTTGTGAAAGGGATTTTGCAGTCATCGATAAAAGAAAGAAAGTGTCAAAACTTATGGTTCCTTCAGCATGGAAGCATGTCATTGCTGAGGCCTTTGTCGATCCTTCAAAACTGACCATTCACAAGATGATGATGGAAGACTTCAAGGACATAGGATCCATCGAGTTGCTTTTGAAAAAGCCGCCTGCTTTGAAAATTACCGATGTACTTTGGTTGAAGCTGTGTAGTGACAATCCTTGAGGTTTAAGTGTGCACCGTACCCACAATGTGCTTCGCCCATAGGAAAACACTGTATTGTAAAGCATGGTTGTGAACATCAAGTAAAAAATTGTCCATTGCCTTCTGAATTCCAGTTGCTCTATAACAGGACACTGAAAGTTCATAAGGAGAAGAAAAGGGATCTTTTGGACTTGACGAAATATATGGAACCAAAATACAGGCAGGTTTATGAAAACCTGCAGTGTGACAACTGACTATAATGTACTAGATTTGAGCCTAAACTTGTTAAACTAATGTTGTATTTTTTTTAAGATCAAGCAATTCAGTTTACAATAAATATTATTTAGTATCTTGTTTTAAATCTCTTACTTACTATTTTTGGATTCTAGATACCTTATAATTACAGTAGAGCACTGGCTGATCAGGAATAACGCTGTATATCCATTGCCATACAGCATTATTCCATTTTAAAACTTACTTATTTTCGAGAAACCTGTGCTTAGTGCAATTTTAAAAACTAGAAATTAGTATTTTCCACAGTCTGTATGCACAAACAATACATATCTGCTATTACATTATTATATTGTATTAATTCTCTGGAACTAACAGTTTTTGTCAATTTCCCAACAACTGCAAAATGTGATATACAGCATTATTCGTGCACATGCTTCAATTGTCCTGAACAGTTCTTACAATCTGCTGACAGGCTGGATAGGGCAGTAGAAAGCAGTATGCACCATAATAATAATAATGATAGAAATCACAATGGGAGTAATCAAAGAAACAGAGATAGTGGTAACTTCCATCAGGATCAAAGTGACAATAGGGAGAGAAATTCTGGACAGTAGCAGGATAGGATAGTGGGAATAATCATGGTCAGTTTAATAGAAGAAACAATCACAGAATTAACTTCTCTGAAACAGCAGTTCACCTCAATGAAAGACCACAGTTTTGGGGTGAGGAAACATAACAAGCATAGGATCCCTAAGCTACACTTACAAGTAGAGAGTAACAACAGAGTTAATGATATGGCACATGTATCTGAAATTGGACAGAAGGAACATCAGGTTTCTCATTTATGTTTTGATCAAATGTTTTGGGATACTATGTTCAATTATAGTGATGTAGATGCTAATCACAAACTAGAATGTGAGAGTGATGAGAATTTTGTTGTAGTGTGTACCAATGATTTCTTCTCTTAGGCACAAAATAGTGTTGTTGATGTGTGTAAATCAGGTGATAACTGTAGTACGTCTGAACTAGGTGGTATTTTTGATGCAGATGTGAATGAGGGCTGTGAAGTAACTGAGATTGGTAAAACTGAGGCTGGTGGCTTATTGCAAATGAATGTAGGTGAGCTAAGTGCCTTTGATGGAGATGAGACTTGTATTGTCAGTGATGTTGTTGATGAAGTAATTTTGGAGAAATATGATGATGATCTGTAGCAGGTATCTGTGGACTTTAAGAATAATGAAGTTTCAGAGTTATTTGTACATGACGTTGACAATACAGGTAAGGTAAGTGAGATATGTGAGATTGTAAGTGTGGGTCATGGAATACCAATACAATCAAAATAGTTTTTCAATAATGTCATACAGAGTAATGTTCCAAACAGTGAAGGTGATGTATCTGTGAGCCTTGAGAATAAAGGTGAAAACTTTCTGAAGTTTGTTTGGGACCAGATTGATGATAACTTAGGTAAAGGTGCATTCTGAAATAATTTATCTGTGTTTAGTCAGAATTTGCACTCCAATTGGTGGAATGAAGTGAAAGAGGATCCAAGCAGGAAGTGTAATTTCCACAGTAATGTGTTTTGTGTTCCTTCTGTAACAAGTGATGTTCATTGTGCCATGGAATCTATTCATTGTGTTCAATCTTTACCTGATGACATCAGTATTCAAAGTAATGTCATGATACTAGTAAAGTTGATAAAATTTTGTGAATACAATGTGGATGGAGCATTTGATGAAATTGAAAGTGATCTTTTGCATGAAGTGTCTGACAACAGGGAGGATGATTCATATTTTGGGTGTCCTTACATTAAAATTAAGATTGTTCAGTGGGGAGGCAACTGTTTGATTGATACAGGTAGCAAGATGAGAGGAGCTACAGGTAAGCAAAGCAAATTGGTAAAATCTTAGGTAGTTTTAGTATAGAAGACAAAATGTTTTAACATTGATGCTTAGTGATCCCTAGTCTGAAAGAAAATATAATTCTTGATATGGACTGGATAGTGAAAGTTGAGCATTGTTTTGGATGGAGTGCTAAAGAATGGTTTATTTTGGAACCTAAAAGTAATACTTGTGTGAAATCTAATTTCTGTATTTTGAGCTGTGGGAAAAGTTGTAACTATTTGCAGAACATTGTGAGCCAAGGTGAGTACCAAATATTTTATGATGATATGAATTTTGATAAGACTGAGGATCAGCATTTTGAAAGATTAGTAGATTCTAAAGTGACAGAAGCTGGAACTGGTAATGACCAACAAAAGGAACAACTTAGGAATTTGTTATTGGAGTTTAGAAATGTGTTCAATGAAAGACCAGGGAAAGTAAAAGGCTATCAGAGCATGCTTATTCTTAGAGATCACCAACGTTTCTTTCTCAAGCCATATAATACAAAATTTTCAAAAAGGAAAGATGTGGAGACATGCAGAGAAATAGGAGTGCTTACAATAATCTTTTGGTTTTGGTAACACAGAATGACCATCCTGAGAACATGGATGACCTGTTACACAAATTTCATTGTGTAAAATTCATGAGTAGTTTGGACTTGACCTCTGAATTTCACCAGATCCCACTTAAAATTAATTCTAAAAAGTATACAGCATTTTTGCATGGAGGTAAATGTTTTCAGAACTGTGTGTTGCCATTTGGGCAGTTGAATTCATAAGAACTCTTGGGAAGTGAAGTGGGTTCAAAATGAATTGCGTATGTTGATGACATTTTAATACCTGAAAAGACTTGGGAACA
Source organism: Schistocerca piceifrons (assembly GCF_021461385.2). NCBI lineage: Eukaryota > Metazoa > Arthropoda > Insecta > Orthoptera > Acrididae > Schistocerca > Schistocerca piceifrons. The sequence continues at coordinate 292,594,959 of NC_060141.1, forward strand.
AATTTAGATCTGTTAAGAGATGTGTTCTCAAAATTGGAATCAGGGGTATGACTCTGAAAATAGGTAAGTGTAAATTTTGTGTGGAAGAAGTAAAAGTTTTAGGACATGTTATACATGAGAAAGGAATTCAACCAGATAAAGAGAAACTTGATGCTATTCCTAATTTTCCTGCTCCTTGCAACAAAGGGCAGCTTAAATCATTCTTTGGGTTAACTGGATTCCATAGACAATTTTTGAGCAACCAAGCTTTGAATGCTTTATGCCTGCGTGTACTTTTGAAGAAGAGTACTGTTTGGGATTGGAATCAAGAATGTCAGGATGCTTTTGATGAGATCAAAGGATTGCTGTGTCAAACTCAGATATTGTTCAGACTGGATTTGTCTCTTCCGTTTTGTGTTATGTCAGACAGTAGTGATGTTGGTTTGGGTGCTCATTTATTTCAGGAGCTTGAAGTTGAAGGTGTTACAGAATATAGATCACTTGCATTTGCTAGTTGAGTATTGTATATGCATGAAAAGACATATACTGTAACTGAGAAAGAACTTTTGGCTGTACATTGGGTGTTCAACAAGTTTAAAAATTATTTACTAGTTCACAAAGTCATCATCTATACTGATCACAAAACATTATGTTATCTCCAGGAGTGAAAGCTATACCATAACAGAATTACTTGTTGGGTCTTGTTTTTACAGCAGTTCAATAATGAAATCAGATAAATTTAGGGCACACATAATGTAGTTGCTGATGCTTTGTGTAGGCTACCTTTAGGGGGTGACTGATTTAATGACTTTGTTGAAGAGGAGAAAAAAATTGTTGAAATGGCTCTGAGCACTATGGGACTTAACATCTGAGGTCACCAGTCCCCTAGAACTCAGAACTATTTAAACCTAGCTAACCTTAGGACATCACATACATCGATGCCCAAGGCAGGTTTCGAACCTGCGACCATAGCGGTCACGCGGTTCCAGACTGAAGCACCTAGAACCGCTCGGCCACTCTGGCCAGCAGAGGAGAAAGAGTTTAAAATTATGTACTTGAGAGTTGTGAAAGAGGAAAAAGAGATCTTGAAAATTTGCAAAGACATTCACAGGTAGCAAAATAATGATCAAAATTGGAAGTTGGTTAAGAGAATGTGGTTGAGAAAGGAGGAGAATAGACTGAAGAATATTGTAAGGTACACAAGGGTATGTTGGCCAGAACAGTGTATTGATACTTTGATTACTTATACACATGAGAGTTTTGGTCATTGTGGATCAAACAAATGTACACAAAAGATTTAGGAAAACATCTATTTTTATAACTTAGGCAGGAGAGTCAAGAAGAAGAATGCTAGCTGTGACAGACATCAAAGAGTGAAGGTAAGTAACCATACAAGTAGAGCTCATATCTGAAACATACTAATAGTAATATAGACCTCATGTCTATGGATGTCTATGGACCTCTGCTAAGTCTAAGAATGGATTTTGTTATGTTTTCGTGGTGGTTGAAGTATTTTTGGAGTTCATAAAGCTGTTTCCTCTTAAGAAAGCTACCAGTAAGCAAATCATCTCTCAGTTCAAAAACGCATATTTTCATCAGCTGGGTATTCCTAAAACAATTTTATATGACAATGGTTCTCAGTTTACATCACAAGCTTGGAAAGACTTTGTTGATCATGCAAAAATGAGGCATATTCTAACTTCTGTGTACCATCCATTGAGTAATCCTGCAGAAAGATATATGAGAGAAATTGGAAGACTGTTTATAACATATTGTAATAAGAATCATGGCAGTTGGATAAATTATGTCAGTGATTTTGAGGATTTTATGAACAGGTTACAACATTCTTCAACAGGTTTTTCAGCATTTGAAATCATGTTTAATCACAGACCAGCTAACTGTATTTCTGAGAATGTTGAGTTTCCACCATATAAAATTCTGTCACCACAAGGGAGAGAAGAGTGTGTCAGGGAGATGCTGAATAAGCAAGGGGATAGGAGAAAGCAGAGACATGTTGATCAAGGCAAATTTTCTAAATTTGATGTAGAAGATCTTGTGCAGGTGAAGGTCAAAAGGAAAATTAAAGTGCTGACATCTGAGATAAAGAAATTCTTCGATAATTATATAGCAAAATTCGAAGACATGATCCATAGGTATCTAATTCTTTTTTTTTTCTCCTTTGTTAGTAATGTTGTATGTAAGATGACATGATTTCTAAACTTCTGTCTTGCCTGTTGACTGAGTTTAAGTCTATGCCACACTATATTTGCAGGTTCATACAAGTAAATAACTCAGTTATGTAATAGATGTGTGCTTTAGATTTTGATACATATATGCCATGTGACTAAATGGGTAGATAATTTTACAATTTTCAAATGTGACAATGCCATTAAATATCTAGTGACAGATTTCTGATTTTAGAATGTTATTAGTGTTACATATTATTATTATCCTTGTGTGCTCTGCAGAAAGTGTCTTAATGTAATTATCAGGAACTCTTTGGGTAAAGTCATGGGTGTTTTGGTAAACTGAGTGAAGACTATTTTATTCATGTGTACTGTAAATATTAGGTATAGTATTCTGAAATTTCATATGTACAAAGCAAATGCATTTGTATGTTAAACACAGAATTCTTATGTCAGTATAACGTGGTCTACGGTCTGTACTTCCTTTTGTAGTCATTTGTCACATGCCGCATCAGTGCAGTCCAACTTGCCTTGCTTGTGTACATAACTTCTTTTAATCTGATTATTGCCAAGTGAATGTTACTTAAGATATCTTTAGTATATATGAGTATATTGCCTTACTAGTTCATTTTGCCATTACATTTAGTTCTTGTTATTAATGTACCAGATGTGTGATCTCTTCTTAATCCATCCTGACATAAACCTACCATACTTATTTTGTAAATATAGATAGGCAAAACAGTTCCCATGTGATGTGAGGGAGGTATTTAACAGCATACTTTGTACATAAAACAATTTTCCAGGACTCAATGTGAAAGTAGATAGGTAGTTGCCTACCCATTGGAACATGTGATGAGAAACCTAGGGAGGAAACTGAAAGATTTGGGTGGATCCACTCTCACACTCCTGTATGGGCTCACCCTAATTAGTCCAGTTGACTTTCAAGAAATTGTAGGTGCTGGGCAATTTTCTCAGGAATCTGACAAGTATTAGAGGAGTCTTGTGATCTATTTCTTTTGATTGAAGCAGGTTCTTCTGCATTATGTAATACAATGATAAATTGTGTGTGTAATATACATATATATATTATGAATTTATTACATATAGCTTGTATTTCATTATCTTATGAGACAAAATAATGTACATATGTGTGTATAATGACAACATCCGTACAAAGAAACTTATTTATGAATGAATAAATAAATAAATATCAGTCTTGTGAATGAAATTTGTAAATTGTTAGCCCAGAAATAATCCTATATGCAAATTAATATTTATATAAATTTCAAGGAACTATTTGTTTAGAAAAGAAGTTACTGCTATGGGCAGTGTTATTCTACATACATGTATGTCTTTTCAAGTTGAGGGTTAACTTCCCATTACAATACATTGGGTACAATGCTGTGGAAGGTTATTGTTCTATGACTGATGATTTGTTATGTTCAGCACAGAAAATTTAAAACTTAAAAAGTTCAGGAGTATGTTCTACGTATCCTGTTGCAAACAATTAGCGAATCTGATACAATTAAGCACTGTCATTCATTTCAATGAATTTTATTATCTCAACACTCAATATTTTTGTAATCAATTTAAATGAATCCTATAATGAATCTTGTAGTGACCTGAGGAACGTGAAGAATTCTTGGAAGGATTGTAAGGGAAGATTTTTAGGTAGTGGTGGTGGATCAAGTTGGGATCATGGCCTGAACTGTTCAATGTAGGGTTCAATATCAGGTTTGCTGTTGGAAAGGTTTTGGGATTGGTTTGGAAAGTGATATTTCCTGTGGATATTATTTGTGGAGGGAAGTTGGTCCTTCACCAAAGCAGCATGTTGTAATGCAGGTTTAGTGCTGAAAGTGAGGCCCTTAGATAATCAGATAATTCAGGAGGGAGACTGCTTTAAATGAGAGGTTAAGGGCACTGTACTGATGTGAATGATTCTTGGGATTATGGGTTATTTTCAGTCTGGGAGGCAGTGGTGTAGGCTGTAGAATATTAAGGAGGTTGGCCAAGTTTGGGTTTGTAGGAGAAGAATGGTAGTTGACGATGTGGTTGTTTAGGGAGCTGCAGAGGGACAGGAAGTGAAGTAACACTGTTCAGGTAGTCTAGGAGAAAGTGAGATAGCTTTTTGAGGTGAAGTCTGGCATGTTGTTGTGGTTGCACTATCAGATTGAGAGCCACCTGAAAAGTGACACATCTCATATACCAGTTACTATGTAAACACTGTTTGGACTTCTACATCAGCATGACTGCCTCCAAATTATCAATTAAAATGAAGGGGCATAGGCAGAGGGTGTTACTGGCAACTCAGCATCTCCTGTCGCAGAGCATACTCTACAACGTGGTATTTGTGACCTGTTTCACCACACATACCATTTGGATTCTTCCCCTACACATCAGTTTCTCAGAACTCTGCAGGTGGGAACTAGCACCACTGCATTTTGTGGGTTCTTGGCACCCACCTGGCCTTAATTTATGTTAATTTCTTCCATCTCAAGATTTCTTCACTGTAACTACTCTTTTCTTCCATCTCAAGATATCTTCACTGTAACTACTCTTTTCTTCACTCTGTTTTAGTTTTCTACATCTTTCATTATCTTTTCCATTTATTTTTCACTTATAAAATAGCAACAATCCTGTATCAACTAACCAGAGTATGCATCTCTATAACAAAAGGAGCAAGCAGTATATACATGTTCATTCAACATGACTACACAACACTAAAACAGAATGGACCACTGAAAACGGGAAACAGACTATACAGTAACCTACCTTATAATATTAAAACAATAAAAGACACTTCAAAATTTAAAACTGCTGTCCACAAATATTTATTGCAAAAGTATTGTTATAGTATAGTTGACTATCTGAGAACATAAAAATTTATTGTCAAATATTATAAAAAGAATGTATGAAATATTTATCAAATGTTTTAAATCACAATGACGTGTTCAATTTCATATTATACAAGTATAACTTGTACAAACGTGAAGCTAGACTGGCTTCAGTTGCCAGAGATTGTGGTCATGTGTGTGTGATCTGCAGTTGCATAAGAGTGTGTGTGTTCCTTGCCTACTTTTGATAAAGGCTTGTTGGCTGAAAGCTCATTTTCTGACCATCTTTTTGTTGTTCATGTCTGTAACTCAGCACCTAACATTGTTACATTCCATTCTGTAGTTTCCAATGTTTGACAAAACTACATCTTTGTTTCAGACATCAGCAACTTTATTATCTTCTTTGCATTAAAGAAAACTGCGCTATTACTCTGTGTGTAGTACCCTATAGATTAAGAACCTTTTTAATTTCAAGATAGAAGTTGCAGACTGCAGGATTTCTATCATGGGCATGTCTTATTTTGCACACAGCAACTTTAGCTCTTTGGATGGGGGCTTAATGACTACTGAGGATTTCTTTAAAAAAATCCTATCTTCTCCAAGAATTAATAAATAATGTGAAAAATATTTATATTTATGTTGATTGCTTCATTATTTCTTCCAAAAAAAATTTTAAAAATTGCGTATTTTATTGGTTGACTGAAGAGAATGGTGCCTTACAGAAAAGAATTCAGCATATGTTGTGTTTCTGTTAAGAAATGCTTGCACTTATTATTTTTTCTGTAATATAGTTCCATTCTTTTGATTTGCCTTCTTTGTACATGTAATATCTATCCCTGTTGATATAAGTACTTTGTTAAATACCTGCACCTTTTTTATATTGATCATCACACCCCACCACTCCCCAGGAGATAGACTTTAGGGAGAGTTTCTGGGGTATGTCTAAGTATTTAAAGAGAGACTAGAGATACTGCTGGATTTCTGGAATGGTTTAATTGTATCAGGGTTTCTAGTTGGATGTATCTGGCAGCTTGCAGAGTACTTCCACCAGGTAGTCCGTGCAGTTCAGAACCATAGTGGTGGAGTCTTCATCCGCAGGCAGGATAACAAAGTTGGGATCAGTTTTTATGTGATGGATCGTAGTTCTTTCTGCAGATGTAAGGTCAGCTTACATGTTGTGCGATTTGATGAGTGATGATGAGGCAAGGTTTGAGGTTAATAAATTATGGAAAGTTTACAAGGGGGGATTTGGGGACAGTAGGGATGGATCGTAGTAGGATAGAGTAGTGAACTGAGTCTGGAAGGGTTCAGCATTGGTCATCAGTTGAGTCTGGTGGGTAGGGTTGGTGGCAAAAAAGTGTTTCCACTGTAGAGACCAGGAGAAGGATAGAAGGTCTTTAACAACTCCAGCGTGACTGAATCTGGGAGTGGGGCAAAAGTAAGGTGTTTGGAGAGTGCTGGTACTTGTGTGGGACTAAGGCTTTCGGAGGAAAGTTTCATGAGTATGTGTTGGGTCTGTTTAGGCTCCAGATGGTGGGAGGGAGTTTTTGATTGTGGAATAAATCTAGAAAGTTTACAAGGCATGGTTTGTCAGCTATGAGATGATGTGTGGGAGATGTTGAGAGGTTGTTGTAGAGATGGTGGATAGTGGTAGTCCAAGTGAGGAGTGGGTGGTGAACAGGTCGGAGAGTTTTTTGAGGTGGCATTGCGCATGCTGCTCTTGTTATGGGGAGGGGATGGGGCAAGGATTTAAATGTGTAAGATGGGATACAGGAATTTGGGATTTTACAGCAGGAGGCTTTTATGGGTGGAAAGGAGGTATTGCAGGGACATTTGGGCCTGATTTACTTGGATTTGCAGGACTGTGCTGGTGAGGGTTAAGGACTGGCGAAATCTGAACAGATGGAGGTCTTTGTGGCAGGAGGGGTTGCTGCCAGAGATGGGTAATTTGATGGTAAGGTCATTTGGGGGATTCCATGAACCAGGTAACAATATAGGAGTAGTATGTGGGACTGGATACTGGATAGAGATAAGTACATTTTTCTATATTGGCACACATGGGAGGAGCAAGGATCCATGAGGGATGATAAAAATGCGTAAAAATACGTAACTAACATTGAAACATGTGCTAAAATTTTCGATCTCATTGTGCCCTGAAATGAGGAGTGTCCTTTCCAATATTCTTCCCACCCCTCCCTAAGTGGTATTTAACTCTCATTGAATCTATGCAATATCCTTGTCCCCCCCTCCTTCCCAACCCCTTGCCTCATTGATCATATCCTTGTAATAGCCCGAGCTGCAAGATCTGTTCTGTACATCCTTTCACCACCAGCTACTCCAATCTGGCCACACTCATCATCTATCCCATCAACGGCAGAGCTACCTGTGAGACCAGTCACATGATCTATGAGCTAAGCTATATAAACTGTAACCACTATGCTATATTCTATGTGGGTGTGACAGCCAAGAAGCTATCTGTTAGCATGAATGCGAACTGACATATCATGGGCAACAAACAGCTAGGCCACCCAGCTGCTAAACACACTCCCCAATGTAACATTATTCATTTCAATGACAGCTTCACATCCTGTAACATCTTGATCCTTCCTACAAACATCAGCTTTTCTGAACTGTGCAGGTGGGAACTCTCCCTGCAATTTATCCCATATTCCTATAACCCACTTGGCTCCAAACATTGTTCATCACCATCCTTCACCTGCCTATCCCCCTTCCCTGTGCCATTCCAGCCCACAGAGCCTTGTGTTCCACCAATACACCTACAGTCTTTTACTTCTCTCCTTGTGTGTGAGTATTGTTGGCTTTAGAAGGAAGCCTTTTGAATGGAAGCTCACAAGCTTAGCAGTAATTTTGTTGTGCCTGTCTGTGACTCAACATCTCCTCTATAAGGTGAATAACAATCCATTCATTTCAAAATACTGTCATTATTCCATCCTGGATATTGTATTGTCTGATTTTAACAAGCCAACAAGATAATTATCATGTCTAAAAAATGTACCAACAAATGCAGAAAGAAATATCTATGGAATAAGGCTTTGTAATACTAAGTATCTATCAGATCACGAAGAGAAATGGATAAAACTGTTGGAAAAAGCCCCACAGGGCAATGACAAAAAATCCCTCCCTGCCTTTTCCATGGCACCTTCTGTAGTGGGCAGCTTGTGTGCTCTGGAGAAGGGTAGCTTGCATGTTCTGAAAAAATTGGAGGCTATTGTACCAGTAGTGTAGATACTGCCAGCTCTTCATCTGTTCAGCAATCAAAAAATAGTATGAACTGAGTAATATTACTAGAACAAATTTTGATACCATTATTATTGCACCTGTCAGAATGAATCACATTTTTATTAATTTTGGTAGTATAGGACACCCAGCACAACAAAATGGTAACTATAAATCAGTCATTAATAAACATCCACGATAAACTAAGTCATTTGTGTCACACATTGTGAAGGCAACACTACAAGCCAATGCATATTTTTTACTTTTTGCTATTTTTTCTTTTACTTCTTTCCTGCTTTAGTTTCATCATTCATGGAAAAGGTTATTTCAGATTAAGTTTTGTAAATTTAAGTGTTGATATAATTATGTTTTTGTTTACATAATGTAGTTTTATGAATGTGATTACCAGTTTCAATTATTATGATGTTGTATACTTTCTTATCTCTTAATGTGTTATTTGTAAACTTTGATTTTGTGTAAAACAGTAAGTTGATGTAATCAGAATCTTCAAAAGTATTACATCAACCAAGGTGTATCAGCAATGTAGAATCATACTGATAGATCAAAGGAGCAGGCATCAGCAAAGAGTCAGGAGCAAGAAGAAGAGGATGGAGGTCATTGTTACGCCATGTATATGCTGCTACACATAATGTCCATGGCCAGTGAAAAATGTCAGTGTTTGGATAGTGTACATTTATGATGTCAGTGTGTACCACAATTAAAGAAACAATGACTTTAAATGTGGCATTGCTTATTTTCTGGAGCTGAGTTTGGCTCATTAAATATGACACTTTGATAAACAGACTGGTAAGCAATGTGCACACCATAAAAATGCTGTTTTCATTTGTACACAGCACAAACTGTTTAATGCAAACCACAGACTGTGGATTGAAACAGAAAATGTGTATACATTTTCATGTCATATATTGATACAAAGAACTTTAACTGTAATGTACAATCTGCTGATCACCACATGATTGAAGTGATTACACAGGCAATTGTTCATGTGAATAATGATTTACAATCGTATTTTCCATCTGTGTAACTGAGTGCTAGTGTGTTTGCCTAACATTTAGCAGGCCTGGGTTCAATTCCTGGCTGGTTGGGAGATTTTTTCCATTTGTGGACTGAATGTTGTGTTGTCCTCAGCATTTTTTCATCATCATTAGTGGGATGCAAGTTGCTGAATGCTGCGCTGACTGAAATAGAACTTTCAACTTGGCACCTAAACTTCTGAGATGGGGCCTCCTGGGCATCAATGCCTCAAGATCATTTCATTTTTTTATGGTACAATTGACTTTATTTGTTTTCATAGTGCAGATGAATGTACTGTGAAAAGTGTGGCAACATGATCATAAAGTATAAATGTGAAAACTGTCACTAGAATATGTAACAAACACTATCACTGCAAACTTCCTGGCAGATTAAAAATGTGTGCCCGACCGAGACTCGTACTTGGGACCTTTGCTTTTCGCGGGCAAGTGCTCTACCATCTGAGCTACTGAAGCACGACTCACGCTCGGTCCTCATAGCTTTACTTCTGCCAGTATCTTGTCTCCTACCTTCCAAACTTTACAGAAGCTCTCCTGTGAACTTTTCAGAACTAGCACTCCCGAAAGAAAGGATACTGCAGAGACATGGCTTAGCCACAGCCGGGGGGATGTTTCCAGAATGAGATTTTCACTCTGCAGTGGAGTGTTCACTGATATGAAACTTCCTGGCAGATTAAAACTGTGTGCCTGACCGGGACTCGAACTATCACTTCAAGTAAGTGTACGCTGATATGAAACTTCCTGGCAGATTGAAACTGTGTGCCCGACCGAGATTCGAACTATCACTTCAAGTTACATCACAAGTTAATGAAAAGAAGTGTGCTTTATGCTCATCATTGCTTGTAGGCATACATATTGGAATTAATTACACAAACTTCAAGCATTCCTGTTAGATATGCAAGAAGTGCTCCGAATCAAGGAGATAAGCTAGACAGCACCAATTACTAAATTACTTGCTCAAGGATCATGGACTAATGATGAGGATGTTGATGACAGAAGTATTAACTGAGTGGAACCTGTTTTGAAGGGACATTAGCTAAGAGAGACCACAAACTACAGCACTTCAATCAGTAATGTAAAAATTCTTTATACAGCAATAACAATAACTTGGTCATTCATTGTACACAGTTGTAAATTGTTATATTATAATATTATTCAGCTTTATTTCCAATAAAATGCACAGCAGCAGTTAAAACTTGGTTTCTTTCATTTAATTGTTTGTTGCAAATTATGCCTTTCAGTTGCTTATGCAGAATTTGTTGCTTATCACCTCCTGTGCTTGTGATAACTTGCAACAAATGGAAGAAAAGTTCACTAAATAACTCCCTACAACAACATTTAATGCTTGCATTGGCTATGATATTCACAACAGAGCGCTGAGAATACCACTGTTTGCTCATTGTTTTTTGGAGAATGCCTGATGTAGATGGGCAGAACAAGCCTAAATTCGACCACAGTTGGTCATGATTCAAACTACGTATGATACTAACAAGATTAGAGTTAAATATTTTTTTTCATTTACTTTTAATTGTTAATGTTTCTTTATTTAGATACTCTGTAAGATCTGCATGTTTTATTGTTTCACTTTTGATCTCATTGAAATTATTGTGATCTGCCAATGGATTTTGTGCATTATGTACTGCCCTCCATTTCTGTATTAGGCAGAAATATGTCACAAAAATGTTTTATCAATGGTAATCTGTTTGATTTGGGCTAATGGTTGATCATTCATGTTGTTATGGCTTGTAGGTGATAACTTTCATGTGTGAATGTAATGTTCAGCCTAACTGAAGAAAAGTAGAGCTTTCCTGGTCTCAGATAACTTAAAATTTCTGGGTATGTTCTAGGAGGCACTCTTTTTGGATGATACAGTTACATTTTATGATACCCTCTGATCCATTTTTGCTGCAATGTCTAGCCTGAAAAATCTGCATTCAAGTGGGCTAAAAACTATTGTCACTGTCACAGCAGCTACAGCAAAATTAACACAAAACTAGAAGACTTATATGGTCTGTCGTAAGTCAAATTTTGCCATCAAAAAGATAGTGGGCATTATACACTGAGGTGACAAAAGTCAGAGATAGTGACATGTACATATAAAGTCTGTGGTAGTATCACATACACAAGGTATAAAATGGTAGTGCATTGGTGGAACTAATATTTGTACTCAGGTGAGTCATGTTAAAGGATTTAAAATATGATTATGGCTACATGACAGGAACTAATAGACTTTGAACATGGAACTGTAATTGGAGCTAGATGCACGGGGCATTCCATTTCAGAAATTGTTAGGGAATTCAGTATTCTTATATCCACAGTGTCAAGAGTATGCCAAGAATACCAGATTTCAGGCATTACCTCTCACCACAGACAATACAGTTGCAGGCAGCCCTCACTTCACGACCAAGAACAGCGACATTTGTGTAAGATTGTCATTGCTGACAGAAAAGCAAAAATGTGGAATAAACATAGAAATCAATAGGGGATATGTGATGATTGTATCCATTAGCACAATGCAGTGAAATTTGTCATTAATAGGCTATGGCAGCAGACGACCGACATGAGTGCCTTTTCTAACAGCACCACATCATCTGCAGCACCTCTACTGGGCTTGTGAGCGTATTGATTGGACCCTAGACAACTGGGAAATCATGGCCTGGTCAGATGAGTCCCACTTTCAGTTCATAAGAGCTTATGGTAAGGTTTGAGTGCTGTGCAGGCACCACAAAGTCATGGATGTAAGTTGTCAACAAGGCACTGTGTAAGATAATGGCAGTTCCATAGGGGCTGTGAAATAGATCTGACCACTGATTGGAAATGGTTTTACATGGCTTCTTGGAGACTATTTGTAGCATTCATGGATTTCATGTTATCAAACAACATTGAATTTTTTGTGGATGACAGTGCACCATGACACTTTGCTACAATTATTTGTGACTGGTTTGAAGAACATTCTGAACGATTTGAGCAAATGATTTGACCAACCAGATTACCCAACATGAGTCCCATCAAACATTTATGAGACATAATTAAGAGGTCAGTTCATGAAAAAAATCCTGCACTGCCAACACTTCCGTAATTATGGACACCTGCAGAGGCAGCATAGCTTAATATTGCTGCAGGGGAGTTCCAATAATTTGTTGAGTCCATGTCACATGAAGTTCCTGCACTATGCTGGGCAAAAGAAGGTACAACTCAATATTAGCTAGTATCCTGTGATTTTTGGCACTTCAGTGCACTACAAGCACTTTGTATTTCAATAAATTGGATTTTTATGAATTGTTCGTTAGTGGCTTCTTAAAAATAACGGAAGTTGTTCCTCTGCAAACAAAGGGCACAAGTCATGTGTTGATAGCTACTGTCCGGTTTCTCTTGTGCCAATACTTTTGTGTGTGTCAACAAATTTAGAAACATTTCAGTGTAAAGGAGCACTGACTAACACTCAGTATGGTTCCCAACAGTAGTTCATCAACAATGAAGCTGTGGAAAATGTTGTTTTGAAAATACTTAGTGTCTTTCAAATAAAACCCATCAGTGAATCACACTCAGATTGATCTGAATAAGACATTCAAACCTGTGAGACATCAACTTTTAAAAGATAAAGCACTCTTCCTTACTAAATTATCTGCATTATCCATGGGTCTCACTTTCAGCTGTAAATCTACATTTAATCATGCTGTTTTGGTGAAGGTCATATTTTCCCTCACATGTACTGTCAACTGGAAATATCCCAAAACCTTTTCAACAACAAATCTGACATTGAACTCTGTCTTGAACACTTCTGACTGTGATTGCAACTTGATTGACCATCACTACCTCAGCATCTTTCCTTACAAGCCTTCCAAGAATTCCTCACATCCAGCATTGCTTCACTAACTTTCCTCAAGTCGCTACAACATGACCCTAACCTGTCCTCTGCAGGATTCCAGGCTCTGCATTCCCTAAAAGCTGATGACTCCATCATTATCCTCCCAACAGAAAAAGGCTCTACCACTGTGGTACTTTACCAACAGCAGTATGTTAGTGAAGGTCTGCACCAGCTCTCTGACACCTCTACATACAGCATCTGCCATCTGGACCTCATCCCTGTGATTCACACTGACCTACAGTCCCTCCTTAAAATCTCAGACCCTTACAAGGACTAACACTTGAGTCAATAGAACCTCTTACCCCACCTAAACTGCACATGCCTGCCTTTTACCTTCTTCATAAGGTCCACAAACCAAAGCATCATGGCTGTCCTATATTTGCTGGCTTCAAAGCACCCACTGAACATAAATCTGCCTTAGTTGATCAACACCTGCAACCCATACTACAAAGACTTCCCTTCTATATTAAAGACACAAACCATTTCCTAGATGGTCTGAATGCCACGCTCATCTCACTCCCACCACACACCTTGCTTGTCACCCCTGTTGCCAACTGTCTCTATATCAACATCCCCCATATACAAGGTCTGTCTGCTGCTGAACATTTACTCAGTCAGTACACACTTGATTCCAACCTATGACATTGTTCCTGCTCACTTTAATCAACTTTATACTTACCAACAACTACTTCACCTTTGAGGACAGACATACAAATAGGTCAGGGGTATGGACATGGGAACCAGGATGGCACCTTCCTATCCAACCTTTTCATGGGTTGCTTGGAGGGGGCTTTCCTGGGATACATAAGCTTTCAGCCCCTGGTTTTCTTTAGGTACATTAATGACATCCTTGCCATATGAATTCATGGTGAGGCTCATCTGTTAAACTCCTGGAATCTCTAAATACATTCTCCCAATTATATTTCATATGGTGCTATTCTGAATCCCATGCCACTTTCTTTAATATTGATCTCATCCTCACTGAAGGCCAGCCACACACTTCTGTCTCCATTAAACCTGCTAACAAACAACAGTACTTATATTTTGATAATTGCTATCCTTTTCATATGACACGTTCCCTCCTACACTGCATTGTCATTCAAGGGAAATGTATTTCTTTGGATGCAGACTCTTTACAGCAATACACCACCATTCTCATCCCAGCCTTCTCTGTATGTAATTACCCCACCAGTATAGCTCAAATGTAGATTTCCTGGGCCACCATCTCCAATCCTGGTACTGCTGATCGCTCCAAAAAACAACTTTGGAGTACACCACTTGTTACTCAGTATTATCCTGGTCTTGAATGTATTAATCAATTAGGCCAAGACTTCCTAAAATCATGACCTCAAATGAGATCCATTCTGTCCGACATTTTGCCCACCACACCTAGAAGAGTCGTGCTTGGGTAGCTCAGTTGGTAGAGCACTTGCCCTCAAAAGGGAAAGGTCCCGAGTTTGAGTCTCAGTCTGGCATGTGGTTTTAATCTGCCAGGAAGTTTCATAGCAGCACACACTCTGCTGCAGAGCAAAAATTTCATACTGGAAACACCTAGAACAACCTTTTTTTGCCCTCCCAATTTCTGCAATATCCTCATCAGACCCCATGCTCCTTCTGCACCCACCTCCCTACCATATGACTTCCCTGCTGCAAGACTTGCCCTATCCACCCTCCTACCACCACCTACACCAGTCCTGTAACTAGCAAAACATATACTCTTAAACGGAAAGCCACCTGTGAAACAACACAACATATACCAGCTGTTATGTAAATACTGAGCAGCCTTTTACTTTGGTGTGACTACCATCAACTTATCATTTAGGATGAATGGGCATAGGCATACCAGCAACACAGAATAACCTGTTATAGAACATGACAGTACCTGTTTCACCACACACACCATTTGGAGTCTTCTCTGACATACCAGTTCTTGGTTCTTGCCACTCAACCCATCTTAACTTATGTTAAGTTCTTCTGCCTCAGCATTCTTCACAGTAATTATTCCTTTCTTATCTCCATTTTAGTTCTCTACATCTTTGACTTTCTGACCTGTTTACTTTTCATTGCCCCTCCAGCCTCTGTTACATACAATGCACAATATTTTAGTGGTAACTACTGTCTTGCATATTATTCTTAGTTCTACCTTTAAGCTGTTAGGTTTACAAATCTTGTCTGGTGCAGACCCTAACAATCAGTCTTTCTTTCTCATCTCATCCAATAAGTCTTCCCTGGCTGGTTGTTCTGGGTGAGTTTTCCAAACCCTACCCCTTTTCCTTACCCTCTCCAATCCTTTTCCTTCCCCCTCTTCCTTCCCCTTCAAGCCTTCTGCCAGAAGAAGGAGCCAGTGGTTCCAAAAGTTTGCGTACATGAAACCTTTTTTTTATGTTTTTTCTCCTGCCGCCACTTGGTGAGTAAATTTGTTTATGTATCCAATTACATTAAATATTTTGAGAGGAGTGTCTCTGAGACCTTTACTGTTTGTAATTATTGTTAATGACTTAACTAAAAACATTCCATGTAAAACTGTTCTTAATGCTGAGGATATCATTTCCTCTGTCACTGTAAATCATGTAGAGTACCTAATCCAACCACAGAATTTCCAGCATCTGGTTTGCAGACAAATAATTGAAAACCAGTATAAAATTGAAAAGTCATCTTTCATTTATGTCTGTCAAACTTCTGGATGTATACTTGGTTTCCAGATTAACTTGAAACAATTGCACTGACTCTATATGCATTAAAATATCACGAGCCATTTTCTTGTTGCATAATCTTAAAGCATGCCTGAAAGAAAAAATCTTGCTTAGCTCAATTATGCATTTGTTTACAGCCATATAAAATACTGCATACTGCTATGGAGCAGATTCTCTGGGGTAAAATGAGTTTTCGTGTGGCAGAAAAAGGTAATCAGATGTGCAGTAGGTACAGTACATGTTTTGAAACATACTGTATCCTTCAGGTCACTTTTCAAGAAACTGAGAGTAATGATAATTCCATCATTATTTACACCTAGATACTTAATCCACATAAAAGAAAACCAAGAGAGCTATAAATTAAGACAATCATTTGTAGTGATTCGAGAATTTCTGTGTAAATTCTAGAACCACTCAGCCTTATACCACCTTGAACACATGATATTCTGAGTATGAGTGTGGGATAGTAGAATGCTACC
This sequence comes from Schistocerca piceifrons, assembly GCF_021461385.2. Taxonomy (NCBI): domain Eukaryota; kingdom Metazoa; phylum Arthropoda; class Insecta; order Orthoptera; family Acrididae; genus Schistocerca; species Schistocerca piceifrons. The sequence continues at coordinate 292,611,287 of NC_060141.1, forward strand.
TACTGTGAGTCACATCTTTGTGTGTGCACATTTAAAGTTAATCTCAGGAAAAAAGTAGACGTGGCGGCTGGACGACACTGACAAATACCTGTCAGGTAATCCATAGATGCTTTAGTGAGCGTGTAAGGAAGAACCATGGAGTTTATATGTAGCTGTGTGCTTATTGTGTCATGGACTATTGTTGTTAAAACAGGAACAGTTGAAAAAGTACTCTTGTAGACTCTTAACACAACCTTGTAAGAGGCAAGACTCATTTTATGATTCTTGTTAAGAAGGGTGATGATATCCAAGCCAACTTTCTTTTAACTGTAACTCAATTTGTTTCTGCCGTCAAAGGTTCATGTTCATGTGGAAAGTGAGATTTTTATTGTGTATGGAGGTCAAATACATCATTTGCTGATGAAAAGTAAAGTTTGTATGTATAAGTAGAAAGAGTCTAAAAGTTCCTGTACCTAGTGTTATTCACTGAAGAAGAAGTCAAGAGGGTTTCCAGGACTGAGCTATTCAGCAAAGAAAAGTGGCTGAAAATTCCAAGTAAGTTACCTCGTAAAGAAGTGGAAGGTGGTTTTGGTGGAATAAGCCAATATAATTCAGATCCACACACACACTTCAAGTCAGCAGAATGTTAGAACATGGCAACCTGTGTGGAAGGACTGAGAAAACAGGAATTTTAAATCAAAAATGAGAGAAGAATCTTGGACAACATGGTTGTGGAGATGAAGCAGCGATTAGTATGATTAATCAATTATTCGAAAACAGTCTTAATCGCATTTATTATTATTATAGTTCCAACCGGTTTCAACCCAATGTAGGGGTCATCTTCTGGGCAATTACACTGTGAAATTATAGATATCCATCAGAAAGATTCCATTATACAACAGCTAAAATTACATAAATTTAAAATATGTTACCCATTGGTTGACTGCTGGTGGCGTCACTCCTGTCTACATAACAGCAGGAAACTATGTGAGACTAACCCTTTGTATGGGCTTAAATTTCGTGCTGAGATCACATGAATAGACGGCAACACCCCCAGTGATGATCAACAGCATTTAATACAGTTTATTATAAGTAATTACTAGTCACCTTGGTTTAACATAAATTTAAGTGACAGTAAATAACAGAAAACGGAACCATTCCACTTAAAAAGAGTTACACATATAGTGTTAATTATGAGGGCTATCCACAAAGTACATTATGTTTTTGTTTGTGTCCGTTAGGGGTGGGGCTAGCGCAGCCATCTTGGTGTCATGGCATTCCGCCGCTCAGTCGGCATCCTGCCGTGCTAGTGAGAGGTTTGTGCTGTACTCTCTTAAGTTACTGTGACAGTTTGAAATGTCAGCGTTAATTGAAAATGCCGCAAAGTGTGAAGTGCGTGCTGTAATAAGGTTTCTGACTGCAAAAAACTGTACACCAATAGAAATCTATCGGCAGCTTTGTGAAGTGTATGGGGACAACATAATCACTGAAGGTGGAGTGCGTCAACGGGTCATAAAATTTAAAAATGGCCGAACTAACATTCACAACGAAGAGCGAAGTGGAAGACCGAGCATAGTGACTGTCAAACTTGTCGAAAAATTTGATGCCACGGTCTGTGAAAACCGTAATTTCACAATAACAGAACTCTCTATGAGTTTTCCATAAATTTCACGAAGTTTGTTACACGAAATCATTACCGAAAAGCTTGGTTACCACAAGTTTTGTGGAAGATGGATACCAAAAATCTTGACAGAGATTCACAAAAATCAGCAAATGACTGCAGCGTTAACATTTTTGGACACTTACGAGAAAGCTGGCGACTCATTACGTGATCGCATCATTACTTGTGACGAAACATGGGTTAAGCATGTGAACTGTGAGACAAAATTGCAGTCAATGCAGTGGGGGCACACAAATTCCCCCCAAAAACCCAAGAAATGCATGCATACAATGTCAGCAAGGAAGGTGATGGCGACTGTCTTTTGGGACAGAAAAGGTGTGATTTTTGTGGATTTCCTGGAAATAGGCACTACAAAAAACTCTCAAAGGTATTGACAAATTCTGCACAACCTCAGAAGAGCAATACAAAGCGCAGGGGAAAGTTGGGCTCAAAGATCTTGCTGATTCACGACAACACCCAGGCCCACTCGGCAAATGCCACTCCTGAAGTTCTCGAATCTGTTAAGTGGGAGTTGTTTCCTCATCCTCCGTACAGTCCCAACCTGGCACTGAGCGACTTCCACTTATTCCCAGCAATGAAGAAGTGGTTGGCTATGCAGCATTTTGATGATGATGCACAGCTTCAAGAAGAGGTAACAGCATGGTTGAAGGTTCAGGCGGCCGAATTTTATGACGAAGGAATTTCCAAGTTCGTCCATCGCTACAACAAGTGCCTTAATTTAAATGGCAACTATGTAGAAAAGTAGTATTTAAGTGTGGCTTTCATCTGTATATAATAAAAAAAATTCCAATACTTTATTTATTTTTAATTCCAAAATGTAATGTACTTTGTGGATAGCCCTCGTATAAAATAATAACAAATGTTCTGAAGTCAACGCGTAAAATTCGAAAAAGTGTATTACATTATGCACCATAATATAAAGTAAAACAATTTGTGACACACAAAAACTGGTGTTGTCTTGTATTATAATATATCTATTCATAGATTTACGTAGAAAACATTGGGTCAATTTACTAAACTGGCTAATATGGAAGGACTACAATGCCCTCCATTCCTTGTGGTGAGGACGCTGTTGCCATGGATTATAAAGCATATATCATGCGCCCTCTAGTCTGTGTAGCGAGGATGCCGTCATCATGGTAGCAGCTGGTGTGTTCATATGGTGTTATCTTTGCCCTGGCCACAGCATCCATTGGCGTGGTAGCAGTATGTCATGGCTCTTCATCCGCAGAGAAGTTGTAACTTATTTGAGGTTATAGAAATCGACAATCAAGGATAACGTAAAAAATCTAAAGATTGGATAAAAGTTTATGACACGTTTGTAGGACCCATTGAAGGAATTACAGTATTAAAGTAATAAAATGAAAAGTAGCATCATTGTGTACAAATAATCCAATCTTTAGATTTTAACAAAGTAAAATAAGAAAAGAGTAGAGAAACATTAAGCAAAAGAGTGTTCAAGAGAGGACAGAGAATTGTTATGGAAAGGAAAGATATGTATATAAACATATGTAAGAAATGTCTACTGTTAAGGTATGAAATGTTATTATGAGTTATACTATTTGTATAATGTTGTATACATGGAAGAACCCTGGAGATACTAAAAGGTATCAGATAGATTATATAATGGTAAGACAGAGATTTAGGAACCAGGTTTTAAATTGTAAGACATTTCCAGGGGCAGATGTGGACTCTGACCACGATCTATTGGTTATGACCTGTAGATTAAAACTGAAGAAACTGCAAAAATGTGGGAATTTAAGGAGATGGGACCTGGATAAACTAAAAGAAACAGAGGTTGTACAGAGATTCAGGCAGAGCATAAGGGAGCAATTGACAGGAATGGGGGAAATAAATACAGTAGAAGAAGAATGGGTAGCTTTGAGGGATGAAGTAGTGAAGGCAGCAGAGGATCAAGTAGGTAAAAAGACGAGGGCTAGTAGAAATCCTTGGGTAACAGAAGAAATATTGAATTTAATTGATGAAAGGAGAAAATATAAAAATGCAGTAAGTGAAACAGCCAAAAAGGAATACAAACGTCTCAAAAATGAGATCGACAGGAAGTGCAAAATGGCTAAGCAGGGATGGCTAGAGGACAAATGTAAGGATGTAGAGGCCTATCTCACTAGGGGTAAGATAGATACCGCCTACAGGAAAATTAGAGAGACCTTTGGAGATAAGAGAACGACTTGTATGAATATCAAGAGCTCAGATGGAAACCCAGTTCTAAGCAAAGAAGGGAAAGCAGAAAGGTGGAAGGAGTATATAGAGGGTCTATACAAGGGCGATGTACTCGAGGACAATATTATGGAAATGGAAGAGGATGTAGATGAAGATGAAATGGGAGATACGATACTGCGTGAAGAGTTTGACAGAGCACTGAAAGACCTGAGTCGAAACAAGGCCCCCGGAGTAGACAATATTCCATTGGAACTACTGACGGCCGTGGGAGAGCCAGTCCTGACAAAACTCTACCATCTGGTGAGCAAGATGTATGAAACAGGCGAAATACCCTCAGACTTCAAGAAGAATATAATAATTCCAATCCCAAAGAAAGCAGGTGTTGACAGATGTGAAAATTACCGAACTATCAGTTTAATAAGTCACAGCTGCAAAATACTGACACGAATTCTTTACAGACGAATGGAAAAACTAGTAGAAGCCAACCTCGGGGAAGATCAGTTTGGATTCCGTAGAAACACTGGAACACGTGAGGCAATACTGACCTTACGACTTATCTTAGAAGAAAGATTAAGGAAAGGCAAACCTATGTTTCTAGCATTTGTAGACTTAGAGAAAGCTTTTGACAATTTTGACTGGAATACTCTCTTTCAAATTCTAAAGGTGGCAGGGGTAAAATACAGGGAGTGAAAGGCTATTTACAATTTGTACAGAAACCAGATGGCAGTTATAAGAGTCGAGGGACATGAAAGGGAAGCAGTGGTTGGGAAGGGAGTAAGACAGGGTTGTAGCCTCTCCCCGATGTTGTTCAATCTGTATATTGAGCAAGCAGTAAAGGAAACAAAAGAAAAATTCGGGGTAGGTATTAAAATTCATGGAGAAGCAATAAAAACTTTGAGGTTCGCCGATGACATTGTAATTCTGTCAGAGACAGCAAAGGACTTGGAAGAGCAGTTGAATGGAATGGACAGTGTCTTGAAAGGAGGATATAAGATGAACATCAACAAAAGCAAAACAAGGATAATGGAATGTAGTCTAATTAAGTCGGGTGATGCTGAGGGAACTAGATTAGGAAATGAGGCACTTAAAGTAGTAAAGGAGTTTTGCTATTTGGGGAGCAAAATAAGTGATGATGGTCGAAGTAGAGAGGATATAAAATGTAGACTGGCAATGGCAAGGAAAGCGTTTCTGAAGAAGAGAAATTTGTTAACATCCAGTATTGATTTAAGTGTCAGGAAGTCATTTCTGAAAGTATTGGTATGGAGTGTAGCCACGTATGGAAGTGAAACATGGATGATAAATAGTTTGGACAAGAAGAGAATAGAAGCTTTCGAAATGTGGTGCTACAGAAGAATGCTGAAGATTAGATGGGTAGATCACATAACTAATGAGGAGGTACTGAATAGGATTGGGGAGGAGAGAAGTTTGTGGCACAACTTGACCAGAAGAAGGGATCGGTTGGTAGGACATGTTCTGAGGCATCAAGGGATCACCAATTTAGTATTGGAGGGCAGCGTGGAGGGTAAAAATCGTAGAGGGAGACCAAGAGATGAATACACTAAGCAGATTCAGAAGGATGTAGGTTGCAGTAGGTACTGGGAGATGAAAAAGCTTGCACAGGATAGAGTAGCATGGAGAGCTGCATCAAACCAGTCTCAGGACTGAAGACAACAACAACAACATAATGATTTTGTAGAAAATAACATGTGTTCACTGTAAGGGGTGGGGGGGGGGGGGGGGATATGTAGTGATTCGAGAATTTCTGTGTAAATTCTAGAACCACTCAGCCTTCTATCATCTAGGACACGCGATTTTCTGGATATGAGTGTGGGATAGTAGAATGCTACCTACTGCAAGTCACATGTTTGTGTGTGGACATTTAAAATTAGTAGCGGGAAGAAAGTAGATGTGGCGGTCGGACGGCACCGACAAGTACCTGTCGGGTAATCCATAGATGTTTTAGTGAGTGTGTAAGGAAGAACCATGGAGTTTACATGCAGCTATGTGCTTATTGTGTCATTGATTATTGTTATTAAAACAGGAATAGTTAAAAAAGTACTCTAGTAGACTCTTGACACACCCTCATTAGAGGCAAGACTCATTTTAAGAAAGGTCATGGTATACAAGCAAACTTTGTTTTAACTGTAACTCAATTTGTTTCTAACATCTGACTGTATGAGAGACTTGTAGGAAGATGCGTATTCATGTTGAAAGTGCAATTTTTATTGTGTATGGAGGTCAAATACATTGTTAGTTGACAAAAAGTAAAGTTTGTATGTCTACTTATTTCATAAGTAGGAAGAGTCTAAAAACTCCTGTACCTAGCTTTCTTCCATGGAGAAGAAGTCAAGAGGGTTTCCTGCAGCCACCTATTCAGTAAAGAAGAGTGGCTGCAAATTTCAAGTATGTCACCTCGTAAAGAAGTGGTAGGGGGTTTGGGGGAATAGGCTGATATAACCCAGATCCACACTCAAACTTTAAGTCAGTAGAATGTTAGATATTTTGCTATCGTGATACATGTCATGAAGACGACTGACCTTCCATTTACTAGATTAAGAAAGACTCATTAATTTTATATATTTACTCACTCATCCTTTGATCACTGTTTAGAGTGATGCTGAATACATCAATATAGATTTACAATTCCATTTACAGGGAAAGTTACATTTTAACACATATTTTATTTTACTGTGGACTTACTTATACAAATATGTGTTCTAATTAATTAAAACATAGAGAAAACAAAAACTTTACTGGGCATAGGCACCCAATTACACTTTTTGATGCAGTTCTAGAATGTTGATGAAACTAGAAAGTTTCATGCATGATTTTCATTGATACAATATATGTAGCTCATTTCTCAGAATTTTGCTTGGTACCACAATTTCTTGTAGGTCTTTTGATCAAGTCTCAAAATATTCCTTAAGCATGGTACAGTTATGGGGTTCTCAAGCATTATGTTAGTTTTGTTTTGAAGATATCCAGTGTTTCATATTTTTAAATACTTGGTATTATTCAACTGCATAATAAGCAACCCCCCCAGCCACCCATGAACCTTGGACTTTGCCGTTGGTGAGGAGGCTTGCGTGCCACAGTGATACAGATAGCCGTACCATAGGTGCAACCACAATGGAGGGGTATCTATTGAGAGGCCAGACAAACGCGTGGTTCCTGAAGAGGGGCAGCAGCCTTTTCAGTAGTTGCAGGGGCAACAGTCTGGATGATTGACTGATCTGGCCTTGTAACACTAACCAAAACGGCCTTGCTGTGCTGGTACTGTGAATGGTTGAAAGCAAGGGGAAACTACAGCCGTAATTTTTCCCAAGGGCATGCAGCTTTACTGTATGGTTAATGATGATGGCGTCCTCTTGGGTAAAAAATTCTAGAGGTAAAATAGTGCCCCATTCGGAACTCCGGGCGGGGACTACTCAAGAGGACATCGTTATCAGGAGAAAGAAAACTGGCGTTCTATAGATCGGAGTGTGGAATGTCAGATCCTTTAATCGGGCAGGTGGGTTAGAAAATTTAAAAAGGGAAATGGATAGGTTAAAGTTAGATATAGTGGGAATTAGTGAAGTTTGGTGGCAGGAGGAAAAAGGCTTTTGGTCAGGTGAATACAGGGTTATAAATACAAAGTCAAATAGGGGTAATGCAGGAGTAGGTTTAATAATGAATAAAAAAATAGGAATGTGTGTAAGCTACTACAAACAGCATAGTGAACACATTATTGTGGCCAAGATAGACATGAAGCCCACTCCTACTACAGTAGTGCAAGTTTATACGCCAACTAGCTCTGCAGATGACAAAGAAATTGAAGAAATGTATGATAAAATAAGAGAAATTATTCAGATAGTGAAGGGAGACGAAAATTTAATAGTCATAGGTGACTGGAATTCAGTAACAGGAAAAGGGAGAGAAGGAAACGTAGTTGGTGAATATGGATTGGGGTTGAGAAATGAAAGAGGAAGCCGCCTGGTAGAATTTTGTGCAGAGCATAACTTTATCATAGCTAACACTTAGTTCAAGAATCATGAAAGAAGGTTGTATACATGGAAGAACCCTGGAGATACTAAAAGGTATCAGATAGATTATATAATGGTAAGACAGAGATTTAGGAACCAGGTTTTAAATTGTAAGACATTTCCAGGGGCAGATGTGGACTCTGACCATATTCTATTGGTTAAGAACTGTAAATTGAAACTGAAGAAACTGCAAAAAGATGGGAATTTAAGGAGATGGGACCTGTATAAACTGACTAAATCGGAGGTTGTACAGACTGTCAGGAAGAGCGTGAGGGAACAAATAGCAGGAATGGGGGAAAGAAATACAGTACAAGAAGAATGGGTAGCTTTGAGGGATGAAGTAGTGAAGGCAGCAGAGGATCAAGTAGGTAAAATGATGAGGGCTAGTAGAAATTCTTGGGTAACAGAGTAAATATTGAATTTAATTGATGAGAGGAGAAAATATAAAAATGCAGTAAATGAAGCAGGCAAAAAGGAATGATAACGTCTCAGAAATTAGATTGACAGGAAGTGCAAAATGGCTAAGCAGGGATGGCTAGAGGATAAATGTAAGGATGTAGAGGCTTATCTCACTAGAGGTAGGATAGATACTGCCTACAGGAAAATTAAAGAGACCTTTGGAGAAAAGAGAACCACTTGCATGAATATCAAGAGCTCAGATGGAAACCCAGTTCTAAGCAAAGAAGGGAAAGCAGAAAGGTGGAAGGAGTATATAGAGGGTCTATACAAGGGCGATGTACTTGATGACAATATTATGGAGATGGAAGAGGATGCAGATGAAGATGAAATGGGAGATATGATACTGCGTGAAGAGTTTGACAGAGCACTGAAAGACCTGAGTCGAAACAAGGCCCCGAGAGTAGACAACATTCCATTAGAACTACTGACAGCCTTGGGAGAGCCAGTCCTGACAAAACTCTACCATCTTGTGAGCAAGATGTATGAGACAGGCGAAATACCCTCAGACTTCAAGAAAAATAAATTAATCCCAATCCCAAAGAAAGCAGGTGTGAAAATTAACGAACTATCAGTCTAATAAGTTACGGCTGCAAAATACTAACGCGAATTCTTTAGAGACGAATGGAAATACTAGTAGAAGCCGATCTTGGGGAAGATCATTTTGGATTCCGTAGAAATGTTGGAACACGTGAGGCAATACTGACCCTACGGCTTATCTTAGAAGCTAGATTAAGGAAAGGCAAACCTATGTTTCTAGCATTTGTAGACTTAGAGAAAGCTTTTGACAATGTTGACTGGAATACTCTCTTTCAAATTCTGAAGTTGGCTGGGGTAAAATATAGGAAGCGAAATGCTATTTACAATTTGTATAGAAAACAAATGGCAGTTATAAGAGTTGAGGGGCATGAAAGGTAAGCAGTGGTTGAGAAGAGAGTGAGACAGGGTTGTAGCCTCTCCCTGATGTTATTCAATCTGTATATTGAGCAGGCAGTGAATGAAACAAATGAAAAATTTGGAGTAGGTATTAAAATCCATGGAGAAGAAATAAAAACTTTGAGGTTCACCGACGACATTGTAATTCTGTCAGAGACAGCAAAGGACTTGGAAGAGCAGTTGAATGGAATGGATGTTGTCTTGAAGGGAGGATATAAGATGAACATCAACAAAAGCAAAACAAGGATAATGGAATGTAGTTGAATTAAGTCAGGTGATGCTGAGGGAATTAGATTAGGAAATGAGACACTTAAAGTAGTAAAGGAGTTTTGCTATTTGGGGAGCAAAATAACTGATGATGGTCAAAGTAGAGAGGACATAAAATGTAGACTGGCAATGGCAAGGAAAGTGTTTCTGAAGAAGAGAAATTTGTTAACATGGAGTATTGATTTAAGTGTTAGGAATTCGTTTCTGAAAGTATTTGTATGGAGTGTAGCCATGTATGGAAGTGAAACATGGACAATGAATAGTTTAGACAAGAAGAGAAATGAAGCTTTCGAAATGTGGTGCTACAGGAGAATGCTGAAGATTAGATGGGTAGATCACATAACTAATGAGGAGGTGTTGAACAGGATTGGGGAGAAGAGAAGTTTGTGGTACAACTTGACTAGAAGCAGGGATCGGGTGGTAGGACATGTTCTGAGGCATCAAGGGATCACCTATTTAGTATTGGAGGGCAGCGTGGAGGGTAAAAATAGTAGAAGGAGACCAAGAGATGAATACACCAAGCAGATTCAGAAGGATGTAGGTTGCAGTAGGTACTGGGAGATGGAAAAGCTTGCACAGGATAGATTAGCATGGAGAGCTGCATCAAACCAGTGTCAGGACTGAAGACCACAACAACAATAAGCACCCAGCTTTAGTTGGGACCTTATCAGCCAGTTGTGTAGTGTCACGGGCTAATTTGTAGGAAATAGCATATTACACTCAAGGCTTAATTTGGCTAATGATATGTATTGGTAGATATCTTAATGTGTAATTTAGGCAAAAAGATGGGTCATGTGCAGGAAATGTGAAAAATTGTGTGCAGCGATGTAGTAATCCATGGAAGCCATGTGTCTAGGGAGTGTTACTTTTGTTAAAACATCACCACTAAAGCCATGGTGGGGCTGCATCAGGGATGAGTTCAGCCCCTGAAACAACACCACGGATGACTGTGCAGAGGTATCAAATTTTTTGATTTGGACTTTAAGTGATGACCTCTCACACAGAGAACGTTGTCTTCTCTGGCAACTATGGAATTAATACGGTGTTAGATGTTCATGTGAAATGTTGTTTATGATTCTGAAGAATGTATAATTTAAACTTACATCTGAGTATTTGTTGATTTGGTTACATTAGCTGAAGAACTACCTCTCTTACAGCTTGTGAGGATATGAGATTTTCCAGGTGTTTTGTGGCCAAAGTTTGGAAATAAGTAATTTCATTGAGTGGAAATGGAATCTCGTACTAATATCGAATATAAATGAACAAGCTTTATTAATAGAAATATATGTATTTTTTTGTTATCCAGAATAATTATTCATAATATAAAGTTTTAATTATTATGTAAGAGGATTTATTAGGGGACAAGATCTGTTTTGTGTATTTTATTATTTGCATGAGGTATTCTGACTGGTCTCCATGCCATCCCAAGAGAGCTGAAGACATGCTTGGAGTCTTGACAGACAAGGTTATCAAATGTGGCAAAGAATTTTATGAACCAGTCATTCTGTCAAGAAATACCAATGACCAGAAGTTTTGTATCCGTATTGTATACATGTATGTACTGGAAAAAAATGCTTGTTATTAATTACCCAGAAGGTCTCCTGTAATGATATGCCTATTATCTAATATGTGTTTTATGTAAATGTGCTATAAAAGCCTTAAAAGTTCAGAGTTGTCAAGTCTGCATTATTAATAAAAATTAAGTGGTTTTACAGATAAGAAGGAGGTTTAACAAGTTAGGGATTTGTAAACTACTCTGAGCTGTAGATCATAATGAGGTAATATAAAATATAAACAAACGTTCACATGTGGTGACCCTGGTGTGAAAAAAACTGGAAGATGATTAAGTAATATAGATAGATCAAACAAAAATTTGGGTAGCAAGATTTTAAGACAACAAGTAAGACCTGGGCACAAAAGATAAAGTGCTACTACAAGAAGCCACTACTAACTAAGCAATATGGAAGTAGTCAAACTGTATTCTTCTTTCCAGATGTGATGAATTTAACAAAGTAACATGTGTTGGTAACAGTATATACTAACCAATGCTAAAAATACTATTCAAGAGCTAATAGAAACAAATGTATGATGTTGAAGCATCAAGGATCATTAAAGCCATAAGCGTAAAAAGTAGAGTTTGACAAATTTGGACAACATAACTGATTTTTCCATATTTTGGAATTTTGGTCCATGAGTGAATATATTTACAACACCACCACTTGAATTCAACTGTTAAGCAACTAAACAGCTATGGAATTATGACTACATAGACTACATCTGCCAATACACAGATAAACAGAGCACCCACAACAAGTGGCCCTACATGTGTTTCAGAGCATAGAACAGCTGTCCCTCTGGTCACAGTTTGACAAACTGCCATGAGACAGCACACTGATATCAACAATAGCAGATGACACCAAACAGCAGTCATCTTTGCAGCTGTCCACACGTCACAAAATGCCATAAGTCAGATGGTTCTGTTTTTCTTTTTTCTTTATCTTCTCAAAGCACAGTGGAGTGAGCACATAAATAAAAAGATTAAAGCAAAGTTCTAGTACAATAAATTGGTTGCAACAACTGTGAATGTAGCTGCTTACAGTCATGTCACTGTGACATTCAGACTTTCTATTGCTATGAGTAGCATTTTACTACATATAGTAATTACAATCCAGACCATTACAGTGTATATCTCCACATCCCTGTCGTGATTAAGACATTTTATCTTGTATATAGTTCACTATAGCAACCTTAATATATGATGTTGTTGTGGTCTTCAGTCCTGAGACTGGTTTGATGCAGCTCTCCAAGCTACTCTATCGTGTGCAAGCTTCTTCATCTCCCAGTACTTACTGCAACCTACATCCTTCTGAATCTGCTTAGTGTATTCATGTCTTGGTCTCCCTCTATGATTTTTACCCTCCACGATGCCCTCCAATACTAAATTTGTGATCCCTTGATGCCTCAGAACATGTCCTACCAACTGGTCCCTTCTTCTTGTCAAGTTGTGCCACAAACTCATCTTCTCCACAATTCTATTCAATACCTCCTCATTAATTATGTTATCTACCCATCTAATCTTCAGCATTCTTCTGTAGCACCACATTTCAAAAGTCTCTATTCTCTTCTTGTCCAAACCATTTATCATCCATGTTTCTCTTCCATACAGGGCTACACTCCATACAAATACTTTCAGAAACAACACTTAAATCTATACTCAATGTTAACAAATTTCTCTTCTTCAGAAATGCTTTCATTGTCATTGACAGTCTACATTTTATATCCTCTCTACTTCAACCATCATCAGTTATTTTGCTCTGAAAATAGCAAAACTCCTTTACTGTTTTAAGTCTTTCACTTCCTAATCTAATCCCCTCAGCATCACCTGACTTAATTCAACTACATTCCATTATCCTCGTTTTGCTTTTGTTGATGTTCATCTTATACCCTCATTTCAGGACACTGTCCATTCCATTCAACTGCTCTTCTGAATCCTTTCCTGTCTCTGACAGAATTACAATGTCATCAGCGAACCTCAAAATTTTTATTTCTTCTCCATGGATTTTAATACCTACTCTGAATTTTTCTTTTGTTTCCTTTACTGGTTGCTTAATATACAGATTGAATAACATCAAGGATAGGCTACAAACCTGTCTCACTCTCTTCCCAACTACTACTTCCCTTCCATGCCCCTCGACTCTTATAACTGCCATCTGGTTTCTGTACAAATTGTAAATAGCGTTTTGGTCCCTGTATTTTACCGCTGCACCTTTAGAATTTGAAAGACAGTAATCCAGTCAACATTGTCAAAAGCTTGAGGACTTCCATCCTTGTAACCATTGATGCCACTTCCTTACACACAAATATCCCACACGTCCAGAGCCTCGCTGCGATGGAGCACTTCCTTTCACGCCGAACACCTGCCACCCTACCTAAAACCTCTTTCCTCATTACCTTAGCCAGCTTCATCTTGACCCACAACTTCTTCACTTTTGAAGGCCAGTCATACCAACAATTAAAGGGAACAGCCATGGGTATCATGATGGCCCCCTCATACGCCAACCCATTCATGGGTCACTTAGAGGAAGCCTTCTTGGTTACCCAAGCCTGCCAACCTAAAGTTTGGTACAGATTTATTGATGACATCTTCATGATCTGGACTCACAGTGAAGAAGAACTCCAGAATTTCCTCTCCAACCTCAACTCCTTTGGTTCCATCAGATTCACCTGGTCCCACTCCAAATCCCATGCCACTTTCCTTGATGTTGACCTCCACCTGTCCAATGGCCAGCTTCACACGTCCGTCCACATCAAACCCACCAACAAGCAACAGTACCTCCATTATGACAGCTGCCACCCATTCCACATCAAACGGTCCCTTCCCTACAGCCTAGGTCTTTGTGGCAAACGAATCTGCTCCAGTCCGGAATCACTGAACCGTTACACCAACAACCTGACAACAGCTTTCACATCCCGCAACTACCCTCCCGACCTGGTACAGAAGCAAATAACCAGAGCCACTTCCTCATCCTCTCAAACCCAGAACGTCCCACAGAAGAAACACAAAAGTGACCCACTTGTGACAGGATACTTTCCGGGACTGGATCAGACTCTGAATGTGGCTCGCCAGCATGGATACGACTTCCTCAAATCCTGCCCTGAAATGAGATCCATCCTTCATGAAATCCTCCCCACTCCACCAAGAGTGTCTTTCCGCCATCCACCTAACCTTCGTAACCTCTTAGTTCATCCCTATGAAATCCCCAAACCACCTTCCCTACCCTCTGGCTCCTACCCTTGTAACCGCCCCGGTGTAAAACCTGTCCCATGCACCCTCCCACCACCACCTACTCCAGTCCTGTAACCTGGAAGGTGTACACGATCAAAGGCAGAGCCATGTGTGAAAGCACCCACATGATTCACCAACTGACCTGCCTACACTGTGACGCATTCTATGTGGGAATGACCAGCAGCAAACTTCCCATTCGCATGAATGGACACAGGCAGACAGTGTTTGTTGGTAATGAGGATCACCCTGGACTGGGGAAAAGTGAAAAACTTATTGGAATACCTATAACAAGTGGACACAATGGAAAGGCAATCAGAAAGACGGCACACAGGCAGCAATACCAACAATAATAAGCAACAGAGTAATGTTAACAGAGGACCTCTCCCCATTAGAGAGAGCACCATGAAGAGAAGATGCAGAGTACACACTGGACATGATTATAACCATTCAGGAAATGGGAACAAGAAAAGAAATGATTGCAATAAGACATTTAACAATACAAGTATGACAGAGGCAGAAAACTAATATGCTCCTGCGGAGAGGCTAAGTCCTCTGAAGCAGTAGAAAATGAGCCACAAAAAATTTGTTATAATTTACTTCTTATTATGACCAGAATTTATCAAACTTGAAGGAAATACACACATAAAAAATATACAAAACCAAAATTGACATACATTGTAAACAAAATAACTCTGGAAGTTATTTTAGACTCTGGTAGTGACATATCAATAGTAGATCACTATTACTTACAGCAAAATAATTTGTTAAATGTTTTCCCTCAGTTACACACAGAGGAATAAGGGTAACCAATGTAACAGGTACGATGAGCAAACCATGACACACAGAATTGTTTATTGAATTTACATTAATGTTGTTGTTGTTGTGGTCTTCAGTCCTGAGACTGGTTTGATGCAGCTCTCCATGCTACTCTATCCTGTGCAAGCTTTTTCATCTCCCAGTACCTACTGCAACCTACATCCTTCTGAATCTGCTTAGTGTATTCATCTCTTGGTCTCCCTCTACGATTTTTACCCTCCACGCTGCCCTCCAATACTAAATTGGTGATCCCTTGATGCCTCAGAACATGTCCTACCAACCGATCCCTTCTTCTGGTCAAGTTGTGCCACAAACTTCTCTTCTCCCCAATCCTATTCAATACTTCCTCATTAGTTATGTGATCTACCCATCTAATCTTCAGCATTCTTCTATAGCACCACATTTCGAAAGCTTCTATTCTCTTCTTGTCCAAACTATTTGTCGTCCATGTTTCACTTCCATACATGGCTACACTCCATACCAATACTTTCAGAAATGACTTCCTGACACTTAAATCAATACTGGATATTAACAAATTTCTCTTCTTCAGAAACGCTTTCCTTGCCATTGCCAGCCTACATTTTATATCCTCTCTACTTTGACCATCATCAGTTATTTTGCTCCCCAAATAGCAAAACTCCTTTACTACTTTAAGTGCCTCATTTCCTAATCTAATTCCCTCAGCATCACCCGACTTAATTAGACTACATTCCATTATCCTTGTTTTGCTTTTGTTGATGTTCATCTTATTCCTCCTTTCAAGACACTGTCCATTCCATTCAACTGCTCTTCCAAGTCCTTTGCTGTCTCTGACAGAATTACAATGTCATCGGCGAACCTCAAAGTTTTTATTTCTTCTCCATGAATTTTAATACCTACTTCGAATTTTTCTTTTGTTTCCTTTACTGCTTGCTCAATATACAGATTGAACAACATCGGGGAGAGGCTACAACCCTGTCTTACTCCCTTCCCAACCACTGCTTCCCTTTCATGTCCCTCGACTCTTATAACTGCCATCTGGCTTCTGTACAAATTGTAAATAGCTTTTCGCTCCCTGTATTTTACCCCTGCCACCTTTAGAATTTGAAAGAGAGTATTCCAGTCAACATTGTCAAAAGCTTTCTCTAAGTCTACAAATGCTAGAAACGTAGGTTTGCCTTTCCTTAATCTTTCTTCTAAGATAAGTCGTAAGGTCAGTATTGCCTCACGTGTTCCAGTGTTTCTACGGAATCCAAACTGATCTTCCCCGAGGTTGGCTTCTACTAGTTTTTCCATTCGTCTGTAAAGAATTCGTGTTAGTATTTTGCAACTGTGACTTATTAAGCTGATAGTTCGGTAATTTTCACATCTGTCAACACCTGCTTTCTTTGGGATTGGAATTATTATATTCTTCTTGAAGTCTGAGGGTATTTCGCCTGTTTCATACATCTTGCTCACCAGATGGTAGAGTTTTGTCAGGACTGGCTCTCCCACGGCCGTCAGTAGTTCCAATGGAATATTGTCTACTCCGGGGGCCTTGTTTCGACTCAGGTCTTTCAGTGCTCTGTCAAACTCTTCACCCAGTATCATATCTCCCATTTCATCTTCATCTACATCCTCTTCCATTTCCATAATATTGTCCTCAAGTACATCGCCCTTGTATAGACCCTCTATATACTCCTTCCACCTTTCTGCTTTCCCTTCTTTGCTTAGAACTGGGTTTCCATCTGAGCTCTTGATATTCGTACAAGTCGTTCTCTTATCTCCAAAGGTCTCTTTAATTTTCCTGTAGGCGGTATCTATCTTACCCCTAGTGAGATAGGCCTCTACATCCTTACATTTGTCCTCTAGCCATCCCTGCTTAGCCATTTTGCACTTCCTGACGATCTCATTTTTGAGACGTTTGTATTCCTTTATGCCTGTTTCACTTACTGCATTTTTATATTTTCTCCTTTCATCAATTAAATTCAATATTTCTTCTGTTACCCAAGGATTTCTACTAGCCCTTGTCTTTTTACCTACTTGATCCTCTGCTGCCTTCACTACATCATCCCTCAAAGCTACCCATTCTTCTTCTACTGTATTTATTTCCCCCATTCCTGTCAATTGCTCCCTTATGCTCTCCCTGAATCTCTGTACAACCTCTGGTTCTTTTAATTTATCCAGGTCCCATCTCCTTAAATTCCGACCTTTTTGCAGTTTCTTCAGTTTTAATCTACAGGTCATAACCAATAGATTGTAGTCAGAGTCCACATCTGCCCCTGGAAATGTCTTACAATTTAAAACCTGGTTCCTAAATCTCTGTCTTACCATTATATAATCTATCTGATACCTTTTAGTATCTCCAGGGTTCTTCCATGTATACAACCTTCTTTCATGATTCTTAAACCAAGTGTTAGTTATGATTATGTTGTGCTCTGTGCAAAATTCGACCAGGCGGCTTCCTCTTTCATTTCTGTCCCCCAATCCATATTCACCTACTATGTTTCCTTCTCTCCCTTTTCCTACACTCAAATTCCAGTCACCCATGACTATTAAATTTTCGTCTCCCTTCACAATCTGAATAATTTCTTTTATTTCATCATACATTTCTTCAATTTCTTCGTCATCTGCAGAGCTAGTTGGCATATAAACTTGTACTACTGTAGTAGGCGTGGGCTTCGTATCTATCTTGGCCACAATAATGCGTTCACTATGCTGTTTGTAGTAGCTTACCCGCATTCCTATTTTCCTATTCATTATTTACATTATTCATTATTTTCATTAAACATATACATATTTCAACAAGCAGTGTTTGTAGTGCAATGTTTAAGTGTGCCTATGATTTTAGGCATAGACTGTGTTGAACTTCCAATAGGGGCAACAACATTCCCATATTGGCAACAAGATGATATGGTTTTCATTCATTTCAAGCAAAGAAACACCGACAAATTAGGGCTCGTTTACTGACGGAAGCTGCATTACAAGCTGCATTACACAGAATCAGAGGCACCATTTAGCTATGGTACAAGTGAATGAGGCACACATAATTAATAACATTATCAAGTCAAAGAATCTAAGCATTAAGGGAACAAAAGTATGATTTCTTAGTTATGAAGACATTTACAAGTATTTTCAACATTCTGAGGTGTTATAAAATAATTTGTTTGTTGGATGAAGATTAAACCACATAATCCATTTCATATCACACCCTACTCCATACCAGTACTAATGAAGCCACTAGTATAAAAATAAACTGAAAGAATGTTACACTGGAATATTATAGAAATGTCCAATAGCAGTTACAACAATACAATAGTTGTCATTAAGAAAGCAGATGGTAATGTATGTATACTGTTGGATGCACCAGCAGTAAATATAATGATAGAGCCAGAGAGAGATAGATGCCATATGACAGAGGAATTACTTTGCAAAGTTTGAAAGTCAAATGTCAAAACCATGTTGAAGTTTTCTTGGACTTTGAAGGATTAATTCATCATGAATTTGAGCCACAGGGACTAACTGTTAATTGATGGTACTATTGGGAGGTGTTGCAAAGCCATTAGGTCTTTACAGTAATAGAGAGTTTTTAATATATATAACATAATCATTACATTAGCAAATAGAACTGTTTGGTCATGTCATTGTTACCTTACAGTTCCATATTGGAGTCAAAAAATAATTCTACTTCATAGAAGAGGTTGGCAAGAAGCCTTTTATTTAATGTTTTCCTAGATTCACACTCTGGAAGGTCTTGTACCCTCTGCACAAGCTTTTCAAATTGTTTGTAGCCCACTAACTCATAGCTATTGATTGACTTCGATAATATATGGCATGACATATGAATGGAATTATTATTTCTTGTGTTGTGACCATAAATATTATTTCTACATTTTACTTCATGTAGTTTCTTTTTTGTATAGATTAACACTTGGTATATATACAGATTTATAACAGTCATTTTTTTATATTGAGAGAACAAGGGCTTAGAATATGCTTTATGCTGTGAACATGTAATGACTCTGATTGCTTTCTTCTGTAGTAGTAATCTGTTTTGAACATGGCTTGAGTTTCCCCAGAGAATAAGTCCACCTGACATAGTACTTTCAAAAGGTGCAAAATAAGATGTTCTAACATAAGCTTCTGGTACACATTTCATAATTCATCTTAATAGGTAAGTTACTCTAGATACTTTAACACCAATGTATTTTATGTGTAGCTCCCAGGAAAAATTTGTCATCCAGATACACCCCCAAGATCTTAATATAACAGGGATCATTAAAAGAACTTTTGTCATTTGGACTAAATACCATTTTTTGTGCTTTGGAAGAACTTATTTGAGCTAGTAACACTATCATTCAACTTAATTCCCACTGTAAAGTTCCCCACTAGGGTAGCTAATTGCCTTGCTCACAAACAGCCATTGATAATAACTTTATAGAAAAGTCCAATGAACAAAGTTATATTACAAAACCAATAGTCAATGGCCTCTCAGAACATGACATGCAGTTCCTTCTGTTAAATGTTAATACTGAACAGGATATAAAATCTGTTAAATCTGAGCTCAAGAAGGTAATCAATAAGCCAAAAATTGATTATTTTAGGACACTCCTCAGAGACATTCACTGGACTGATGTTTACAGTGCTCATGGCATGAATGAAAAATATAACACTTTCGCTAATAAAGTGCTTACCTTATTCGAACACTGTTTTCCCCCTAAACTTACCAAGGTTAGAGCAAAGTCTACAAGGAAGCCATGGATTACTCAAGGAATAGGGGTATCTTGTAAAACAAAAAGAAAACTATATCTGTCAATTCGAAACAGTTCCGATGTTGATGCTATAGCACATTACAAGAAATACTGCAAAATATTAAAGACTGTAATACAGATGTGAAAGCAAATATATTACAAGGAAAAGATAGTCATATAAGTTAACAAAATAAAGACAATATGGGATATAGTGAAGGAGGAGACCTGTAGAACCAGACATTAAGAGTAAATGGTACATTGGTGACAGATGTGTATAGTGTTGCAGAACTTTTTAACAAACATTTTATAACTGTTACTGAAAAGATGGGGTTGTCAGGTTTGGTAGATGCTGCTATGGAATACCTCAGACCAGACATTTCAAGTAACTTTCATAATATGAATTTGACCCTCACTACCCCAACAGAAATAATGTCCATCATAAAATGTTTAAAATCATCTGGTGGGTATGATGAAATATCAAAAAAGTTAATTAAAGAATGTGATTCTGAGTTAAGTAACATATTAAGCTATCTGTGTAACCAGTCGTTTATCAATGGAATATTTCCTGAATGGTTGAAATATGCTGAAGTTAAGTCACTGTTTAAGAAGAGAGATAAAGAAAGTATGATGAAATATCAAAAAAGTTAATTAAAGAATGTGATTCTGAGTTAAGTAACATATTAAGCTATCTGTGTAACCAGTCGTTTATCAATGGAATATTTCCTGAATGGTTGAAATATGCTGAAGTTAAGTCACTGTTTAAGAAGAGAGATAAAGAAATAGCATCAAATTTCCATCCAATTGCACTGTTGCCACCATTCTCAAAAATTTTAGAAAAAGTGATGTACAGTCGGCTTTATAAACATCTTATCTCAAATAACATACTGTCAAAGTCACAGTTTGGATTTCTAAAAGATTCTGATATTGAGAAGGCTATCTAGAGTTACAGTGAAAATGTGCTTATTTCATTAGCCAAAAAATTGCAGGCAACTGGTATATTCTGTGATCTGTGAAAGGCATTTGACTGTGTAAATCACAATATCCTTTTAAGTAAATTAGAATATTACAGTGTAACAGGAAGTGCTGCAAAATGGTTCAAATCTTATATCTCTGGCAGGAAACAAAGGGTGCTATTAGGAAAGAGACATGTTTCAAGCTATCAGGCATCATCCAACTGCGAACTAATTACATGTGGAGTCATGGCTCATACCCCTGGAATAGCCCTAGGTGCAAGATCTGTCCCATACATGATCCTACTCCAGTCCAGTCTCTAACATCACCTATCCCATCAAAGGCAGGGCTACCTGTGAAACCAGTCATGTGATTTACAAGCTAAGCTGCAATCACTGTGCTGCATTCTATGTAGGCATGACAACCAACATAATATTTTACAGTTTTCTTTGAAGCAAACTTCACTAAAACATATTTTCTATGGAGCTGATGTGTCAAAGAATACAGAAGGCACTGTTCAAAATCACCCCTTGAAAGACAAGCCTCCACATTTTATATTTTTATGTCACCAAAGAATTAAAATAACATTTTATGCTTTCTGTAAATGTTCATTCAAGTGTTAACTTTGCCCATAAAAACTAGTTTCAAATTCTAAAGTCATAAATTCTTCTAATAATAGGCAAATGTTGTTGCGGTTGTGAAGGAACTTATATTTCCAGAAAATTATTTTATTTTTTGGTGTTGGTATACAACGTTACTTCATATTGACTGTCTATCATCTGAATGTATCAATTATTGGCATTATTTAATGACTCTGACCTTGGTTCCATATTTACATACTAGAGGGCAGCATTTACTTTTAAAAGGTGCTAAATTGCTGTTCAAAGTCACCTCGCCATTCAAAGTCACCCCGCTTTTTGGTAACATTGTGTATTATATAATTTGTACAAGTTATTGACATCAACAGAGTGTCAAACACTCAGAGATGGAAAGTAAATAAACGTAAAAATATATCTTGGGGAAGTTAAACTATGTCATGCAGCCATCACCAAAACAACTATTGATATTGATAACAACTCTGTTAAGTGATTATAAAAGGATAATTTGATGAAGATCATTATCTCACTAAGGTTAAATTAAGATTTCTCCCATCTAAAATGAAGATCCCAGAAAACAATCAGATATGACTTCATTAGAACCAATATTAGAACAGAAATTACAGACAAATTTAGAAAATAAATTCAGGCAACTAAAAAAGATGATTGGTATGAATTCCAGCTACAAGTTATTAAAGTGGCATGGACTTTAGAATTCATCAAGAATAAAAAGAAGACATGGTGGAATTAGGAGTGTGGAGAAGCAATAAGAAAAAGCTTCTCAAAACAAGAACAGCACCTAAAACCATTCAAACCTATCAGGAAAATAAAAAGAAATACAAGAGAATTACACCAAAATAATACTAGAAAATTTTACAAAACTGCTGAGTTTAATGACAGCATTCAAATGAATGTATGTGGTTTCAGTAAGCCTTGATCTTACACACACACACACACACACACACACACACACACAAACACATGACCATTGTCCACTGTGGCTGCACTCCAAATTGATACAAGCAAAAATCACACACACAAGACCACTATCTCCTGCCTCTGTGGCCAGACTTAATTGTAATTGAGCATGATGGGAGCAGTTTTCTGGTGGTGGGAGTAAGGAGGAGGCATGGGGAAGAAATCACTCTGGCAAACTACTTTTGCAGATCAATATCAAAGCTTGGAGTAAGCTGCATTTATGTAAAAGAAAACATAGACTATAAGATAATAGACTGTGTACATCACTTAGGAAGTGAAAAACACTTTGAAGCCTCAGCTATTGAAATAACATCAGGAAATTCTTTAATAATGTGTGTTTACAGATCACCCAACAGCAATGTAAACATTTTCTTTAAAAAACTTGACCTTGCACTAGGGAAACTTAAAAATACTTGCAAAACTATAGTTCTGTGTGGCGATTTTAATATTGACATCTTAACACACAGCCACCAAAGAGAAAAATTCCTTAATATTATTCAAGAATATAACCTGTGCACTAAAATAAACTCCCCTACACACGTAACAAAAACTAGTGCTACACTTATTGATCCGATCTTTGTAAACACTGACATGCACACCTCAGAAAACTTTAATACCGGCTACAGTGACCACAATGCACAGCTACTTGCCATATGCGGAAGTGTTGATTTGTCTAGCAATGGAAGTGCTATCTACAAGAGAAAATTCAGCATGCAAAATATTGAGCACTTCAAACATATGCTAAGTACCCACTCGTGGAATAAAATCTACAACAGTTACAATACAGATGAAAAGCTGGATAATTTCAAGGAAATTTACAGACATTGTTTCGAAATTGCATTTCCAAAAAAGAAAATAATTCGTAAAGGCCCCAGCAAACCCAAAACTTGGATTACATCAGGGATCAAAGTATCATGTAGAAGAAAAAGGGAACTTTTTGCACTATCAAAAACAGATAGCAGCCCTGAATTTGCTCACCACTTCAAAAAATACAAGTTAACTCTGAGTCGTGTAATAAGGGAAGCAAAATTAAGGGAAAATGACAAACTTATTATGGAATCATCAAACAAAGCTAAGACAATGTGGAATACGGTACAGAGACTTACTGGAAAGGTGGAAACACACAAAAATATTGTGTTGTCACAGGCGGGCAGCTAGATCACTGATCCAAAATTAATTGCTAACCACTTCAATTATTACTACACCAATATTGCTCGTGAGTTAGCGAAGGAACAAATGGGAAAAACATCAAACAATATATTACAGGAAATTTCTGGAAATAGTGTAACAAATACATCCATGTTCCTCCGTCCAATAAGTGGGGGAGAACTGTTAAACAGTATAAAGTCATTAAAAAATAAATATTCAGCCAGAGTCGACGATGTGCCAGACTATATTATAAAAGTATCAGCTGAACAGATACTCACACCACTGCTAGATATATGCAATTCTTCACTATCAAGTGGTATTTTCCCACAACAGTTAAAAACTGCAAAAGTTGTACCCCTTTACAAAAAGGGCGATCGGCAGCAGATGGTCAACTATAGGCCTGTGTCACTCCTATCAGGTTTTTCAAAAATCATTGAAAAACTAGTTCTGCTACAACTAACTGATTTCTTTAACAAAAAAAATATGATTTCAGGATGTCAGCATGGCTTCAGGCCTCAGTGCTGTACTGAAACAGCCACTTTTAGCCTCATAAATCGTATTTTAAATTCAGTGGATAGTCACAAAAATGTTTCGGGGATTTTCCTGGATTTAACAAAAGCATTTGATCTAATAGACCATGAAATTCTCCTAAGAAAGTTAGAGTGGTATAGTGTAAGAGGCCTGCCACACGAGTGGCTGAAATCCTACCTAGAAAATCGCTCTCAGATAACAGAGGTAAAACACATGGGAAAAAATGAACTCCAAGCTTATCAATCGAAACCTTCCACATTAACCCACAGTGTACCACAAGGCTCCATTTTAGGTCCCTTTCTCTTCCTAATTTTCATAAACGACTTCCCCCTTCACGTTCAACACTCCGAACCAGTGCTATTTGTAGATGACACAAGCATATTAATTGAAGGTGAAAATGAAATGGCTCTAAGTTTAAATGCTAAAGTCACAAGTGAAAATGTCTCAGAGTGGTTTATGAGGAATAAATTACTGATAAACCCTCAAAAAACAGTCGTCTTACACTTCCATACACAACAAAATAAAAACCCATTAAAACCAAACATGTCATTGGAAAACCAAAGAATTAACAGTGTTAGTGAAGCAAAATTTCTTGGCATCTACTTACAAGACAATCTTAAATGGAAGTCCCATATCACTTCATTAAATTCTAAACTATCCAAAATGACATACGCGATGAGGATTATATGGAACAATACAAGTCCTGAAACAGTTAGAGCAGTGTATTACGCTTGCATACACTCCCTATTAAGATATGGCATCATATTCTGGGGAAATTCTCCTCATTGCATAACCACATTCCGGAAACAAAAAAAGATTGTGAGGGTAATGAAAAATGCCAACAGCCGAAAATCATGCAAACCATTCTTTAAAGAACTGGGGATTCTACCCCTACCATGTATCTATATACTAGAAGTTGTAATGTTCCTAAAAAAAAAAAAAGCGTGCTAAAAATGGAAATGTATTTATTCAAAATAAATCTGTACATGAACACCATACAAGGGCAAGTAGTGACATACACAGACATCATTGTTATACCACACTGTGCAAGAAAGGTGTATATCACTCAGGTTCACATTTGTTTAATAAGCTGCCAAGTAACCTAAAGGCCATAAACAAAATACATAGCTTTAAAAAAATCTGTAACATCATATCACTTGGAAAACTGTTTTTACCCAGTAACACAGTATCTTGAAAAATAAGTTGGTTGTAACAATATAAAAATGTAATGTAACAATATAGCAATATAAAAATGTAACAATTTATAAATGTAATATATACACCAATGTAACAGTATATTAATGTAATATCATTTGGTCCAACATCTAAGGTATGGTATATGTACCACAAGGATTCAGGACGTAAATAAATAAATAAATAAATGAAGTATAGGTTGGGGGGCTGGGAGGAAATACAAGAGTGGGGTGGGCAAATATGTAATGCAGCCTATTGGAGCACACAAAGAAGTAGTGGAGATGGGCTATGGGTGTTAGATGTAGTCAGAAAGGTTGGGGGGGGGGGGGGGGGATAGGAAAAGGAGAGGAGAGAAGCATTGATGGGGAAAAGAACTAGTGGTGCATTAGTGAAAAGATGTATAGTCATGGAATAGAATCTATAGGTAATTTGAGGACAGGGACTAGCAACAGTTGATGGCAGGTGTTTACAGGAATGTAGGATAAATTGCAGGTTGAGTTCACACCTGCACATTTCAGAATAGATGCTGTTGTTTCGGAGGATGCAGATGCCACAGACTGTGAAGCTGTCATTGAAGGGAAGCACATTGTATTGGGCATCATGTTCAGCAACTGGTTGGTCCAGCTGTCTCTTGGCCACATTTCATCAGTGTCCATTCATGCAGACAGACAGCTTGTCAGTTGTCATGCCCACATAGAAAGCAGCACAATGGCTGTAGCTTAGTTTGTAGCTCACATTACTGCTTTCACAGTTACCAGAGCTTCAAGTGCTGAAGCTGAAATCATTATAGGAGCAGAAAGCTGGCTAAAGCCAGAGATAAATTATGCCCAAATTTTTATGGAGGCACAAACTGTGTTCAGAAAGGATTGATTAAATAAAGTAGGTGGTGGTGTGTTTGTGACTCATGGTAGTAGTTTATCTTGTAGTGAGTTTGAAATAGATAGTTCCTGTGAATTACTATGGGTAGAGGTTATACTCAACAGCCATACCAAAATAATAATTGGCTCCTTCTACCAACCCCATGACTCAGATGACATAATAGCTGAATGGTTCAAAGAAAACTTGAATCTCATTGCAAATAAGTACCCCACTCATATAGTTATAATTGGAGACTTCAATCTATCCTCGATTTGTTGGCGAAAATACATGTTCAAAGCTAATGGAAGAAACGTCTTCCAAAATTGTACTAAATGCTTCCTCTGAGAATTACTTTGAACAATTTGTTCATGAGCCCACATGAATTGTAAATGGTTGTGAAAACACACTTGATCTCTTAGCCACAAATAATCCTGATCTAATAGAGAGCATCATGACAGATACAGGGATTAGTGAACACAAGGTCATTGTAGCAAGGCTAGAAACCATATCAACCAAAACCACTAAAAATAAACACAAAATATATCTATTTAAAACAACAGATAAAAATTCGCTTGATGCCTCTCTAAGAGAGAGTCTCCATTCCTTCCAAGCTAATTATGTAAGTGTAGACCAGATATGGCTCAAATTCAAAGATACATTATTGACAGCAATAGATAGATTCATACCACATAAGTTAATAAGAGATAGGACTGATCCACCATGGTACATAAAACACATCAGAACTGTGTTGCAGAAGCAATGATAAAAGCATACCAAATTCAGAAGAATGCTAAGTCCAAAAGACTGGCTAAGTTTCACAGAAGCTTGAAATTTAGTGCAGACATCAATGCGAGATGCTTTTAATAGTTTCCACAATGAAACATTGTCTCAAAATATGGTAGAAAGCCCAAAGAGATTCTGGTCATATGTAAAGTACACCAGTGTCAAAAAACAATCAATACCATCACTGCCTGATTGCAATGGAAATGTTATGATGATGATGCCACTAAAGCAGACTTACTAAGTACAGTTTTCCATAATTCCTTCATGAAAGAAGATGAAGTAAATGTTCCAGAATTCAAAACCAGAACAGCTGTTAGTATGAGTGACATAAAAGTAGGTATCTTAGGTGTTGTGATATAACTCAAATCAAGTAAGAAAGGCAAGTCTTCCAGTCCATATGGTGTATCAATAACGTTCCTTTCAGAGTATGCAGACACAGTAGCACCTTTCTTAGCAATCATACAACCGCTCACTTGACAAAAAGTCTGTTCCTAAAGACTGGAAAGTAGCACAGGTCACACCAACATTCAAGAAAGAAAATATGAGTACCGTCACTTGGGGTGATTTGGAACTACTGGGGTGAAATGGAACATGGTATCCGTTACAACAAATCATCTTTGCTTTGGAGTGATACTTTGGTGTAACTAATGGAAGCCACCCTCTAGAGTCACCACAGATATTAGTTGTTCCAGTGATATAAAAATTGTATGTGTCAAAGAGGTATGTGATTTTTAAAAAAATAATGTATGTAAGTGTAAACTTTACCTTTTTTCTAAAACTCTGGAAACAAACTGTTGCACAGCTACTCTGGTAATAATAATACAGTTCTCTGAGATTGGAACGTGGAGGACAATTATCAGTGATGATAATTGAAAAGTTAGGTTAGGTTTGGTTATGTTATTCACTAGCTGCAGGCATAAAGGTAGAAAATCATATTTTTTCAGGGTGAATTGGAACATGCCACAGGTATACAAAAAGAAGATTGGGCCAGCTGGCTACCAATTACAGCGAGACAAACCTGCAGAAAGCTGTCAGTGATGTTAAGGCATGTAAATTATTACTCAGGAATGCATCCAAAAAATATGGTTTACCACCTAGTACACTTTCAAGGAAATTAAATAACAAAAATCCTTTGAAAATAGGTCGACAAACTGTTTTGAGCTTAGAAGAGGAGAAGACATTAGTCAGTGGATTATTTAAATGTGTAGAATGGGGTCAGCCATTAACGACAAGTGAGATAAGGGATATTGTAAAGAGCTACTTGGACCGAAGGGGAAGAGTGGAAAAGAGGTTTGAAGACAATAGGCCTGGATATGAGTGGGTGAAAAATCTGCTTTCACGTCACCACAATCTTACTGTCCGTTTGAGCAAAAATGTAAAGAGAGCTAGAGCTCAAGTGAACAGAGATGTCATAGCAAGTTATTTCAAAAATTTGGAGGAGACTGTGAGAGGTGTTCCACCTAGCCACATGGACAACTATGGTGAGACCAACTTCTCCGATGATCCTGGTGCTATTAGAGTGTTTGTCAAGAGGGGATGTGAGCATCCTCATAGAATCATAGACTCATCCAAAACAAGCACATCTGTAATGATAGCTGCTGCAGGAGATGGACATCTTCTGCAACCTTATGTAGTTTACAAGGCCACTCATCTGTATCCAACCTAGACGGAAGGTGGAGTGAATGGTACAGCCTACAACATAAACCAAAGTGGATGGTTTGACCTCAGTATATTTGAAGATTGGTTTCAGACAGTAGCTTTACCGTATCTTAGAAGGCTTGAGGGGGTCAAAGTTCTGACAGGAGACAATCTCTCAAGCCACATTTCCTTGTCTCCCAATGTGAGAAGGAGAATATTAAGTTCGTGTTGCTCCTGCCAAATGCAACACACATCTGCGAGCCTCTAGACGTGGCATTCTTTCGCCCAATGAAGATAGCTTGGCGAAAAGCTTTGACTGATTGGAAGAAAGGCAATAGGGGTGTTCTTCCAAAAAGCGACTTCCCTAAGACGTTGAAGGCGACATTTCACTACATGGGTGAGAAAATTAGAGACAATGTTATTGCAGGATTTTGTGCTTCTGGTATCATACCTTTCAGTCCAGGAAAATTTCTCTCTCTCTTACCTTTTAGTAGTTTGGAAAATGAAACAGGTGACCAAATGATGGTATGGTCTGAAGCCTTTGTGGAACACTTGAAAGATGTTCGTTATGGATCTGTTAATTTCCAACCCAAAAAAGCTCGTGGTAGAAAACTGGAAGTTCTCCCTGGGAAAAGTGTCACGTCACAGACAGAAATTTCAGAAGATATTGGAGAAGACAGCAAGGAGAAGGAAGCTGATGATCCCAAAGTTTTGGAGCAAGAAACTATAATATCTGAGAAAACAACTGAAGAGGAATATGGATCTGGACCTTATGAGGCACCTCCAATGACATCGGCCAAAAACGATTTTGTCTTGGTTAAGTTTCCTGTTACAGACTCTAATCATTTAAAATTATACGTAGGAAGGATTGAGGCTATGGAGCTGCATGACGACATTCAAGTTATTTTCATGAGGAAGAAAATTAGTGAGAAACAAGAATACATTTGTGCCTGATGTTGTAGACATGTGTGTGGTGTCAAAAGCACAAGTTGTGATGAAGGTGCAAGGAGCTGATTTCCGAAGAGGTAGAATGATATTTAAAACTCTTGAAGGCATTGACATCATGTAATTTAAAGTGTTGTATTAAGTAATGAATGATATGGTTTGTTTTTTGTAAAATAATTTTCTTAGAAAAGCATTTGTAAGCTCAGAGATTTAATGGTTAATAAAGCTGGTCACTAATATAAAAAATATTAATTGGCAATAATTAATACAAAGTTGAGGTAGTATAAATGCATTTTTCTTAGTAAAATGCTTGTTAGATGTGTTTCACATGTTCCAGTTCACCTCACCACATGTTTCAAATGCAACTACTGCTCAAAATATGCAGTGTTCCAAATCACCCCAAGTCTTGGGGCGATTTGGAACACAATTCAGATCAAAATTTGAAGCAGGGTTATGGTACAGCATTTTCATTCATGTAACACATTGCTGTAGGAAGGACTAGAGATGCTGTATTTAAAATTTCAGAATTATAGTACAATATTTTGATATTAATTTTCAGTAAAAATTTCACTTTCTGTACCAATTCACCCCAAGTTACGGTATCTCATTGAATTATAGACCCATATCAGTGGGCTCAATTATCAGTAGGATTTTGGAGCATATACTGTACTCAAACATTATGAATCACCTTGAAGAAAATGACTTATTGATACATAACCAACACAGATTCAGAAAATATCAGTCTTGTGCAACACAGCTAGCTCTTCATTCCCATGAAAAAATGGTCTCAGATCCATTCCATATTCCTAGATTTCCAGAAGACATTTGATACCGTTCCTCACAAGCAACTATTAATTAAATTGCATGCATATGGAGTATTGTCTCACTTGTGTGACTGGATTCACGATTTCCTCTCAGAGTGACCAAAGTTCGTAGTGATAGACTGTAAATCATTGAGTAGAACAGATGTGATATCTGGAATTTCGCAAGGTAGTGTCATAGGCCCTCTGCTGTTCCTGATTTACATAAATGATCTAGGTGATAATCTAAGCAGCCCCCTTGGATTGTTTGCAGATGATGCTGTAATTTACCGTCTTGTAAAATTGTAGGATGGTCAATTCCAATTACAAAATGATCTAGAGAGAACTTCTGTACGGTGTGAAAAGTGGCAATTGGCACAAAACAAAGAAAAGTGCAAGATCATCCACATGGATACTAAAAGAAATCCAATAAATTTTGAGTATATGATAAACTGCACAAATTTAAGGGCAGTCTATTCAACTAAATACCCAGGAATTACAATTAGGAGCAACTTAAATTGGAAAGACCACATAGATATTATTGTGGGGAAGGTGAAACAAAAACTGTGCTTTGTTGGCAGAACACTTAGAAGATGCAACAAACCCACTAAAGAGACAGCCTTCATTACACTTGCCCATCCTCTGCTGGAATATTGCTGCACGGTATGAGATTCTTACCAGGTAGGATTGACGGAGGACATCAAAAAAGTGCAAAGAAGGGCAGCTTGTTTCAGATGGCCGCCGAGTAAGTGACGCCAGAAACCATTCCCAGAAAGTTAAGTGATTTAGACAGGAATATAATCTAGTTTAACGCCGACAACAAATTAAATACGTGCATTAGTGTATCGTTTAGTCTTGCCATTAAAGGTTTGACTTTTCTTTGCGTATTTTTTCAGAAAACACGAAAAGATCGTAACTTCGCGAAGTCGCGCTTAGGCTTAAATTTTGTAAACGTGTTTGTTTCTTGTTTCACGGTAATTTAACTAGTTTCTCGGTAACAAATAAGTAAACTACCGTAAATAGCGTATAACTTCATTGTTTTAATACAGATTTCAGAAAAACAGCGTAACTTTATATCAGAAACTTGCCTATATACATTTTGTTTATAGGCCTAATTCTCGTAACGTTTTTGGAGAATCAAAGTTAAAGTATCTCGTTTAATTGTCCTTTTTTTTCATTCCATCGAGTGAAATATATAATAAATAGCGTATACCTTCATTGTTTTAATACAGATCTCAGAAAAACAGCGGAATTTTAAATCAGAAACTTGCTTATATACATTTGTGAATAGGCTTAATTCTTGTAACGTCTTTTTTGATTTTCGGTAATTTAATTGATTTATTCTAGCTAAAGTATTATTTTTGCCATGAGTGAGAAGTGCCTGACTTGCCGTAGAATTGTTAGTTCCGGGGTTTGGTGTGATGGATGTAGTAGTTTTTTTCACTGGGGGGACTGCAGTGGCGTGGGTGTTGGGAAAGTGGATCAGGCTCATCAGTGGTTATGTAGGATTTGCAGCAGAGATAGGAAGATAGTGGAACAGGAGGGGAAAATTGCTGCCCTTCAGGCTGAGCTAGATCAGGCTAGGGAAGATCTGGACAGGTTAAGGAGGGAGAAGGGCAAAGAGAGGTGGGAAGTGGCAACAGGTAGCAGAAGGAACAGGCCTAGAATTAAGTCTGACAGTTTTGTGGTGAATATCAAAAATAAGTTTGACCTGTTGCTTCAGTTAGAAACTGATGAGCCTCAAGCAGAGGTAGGTGTAGACAGGACACAACAAACTTTCAATAGGAAATTGAAAAATAATGTAGGAAAGTCATCGAAAAGGAAGAAAGTTTTGTTGTTAGGTAGTTCTCATGCCAGAGGTGTAGGCCAACTTCTGCAGGAGGAATTAGGACCAGAATACCAGGTCACAAATTTTTTCAAACCAAGTGCTAGTCTGGATCAGGTGACAGAGGATTTAGGTTCACTCCGTAAAGGATTTACCAGGGAAGACACCGTGGTTATTGTGGGAGGGCCAGGGAACAGCATCGACAGAGATCCTGGGTACAGTATAGAGTGTGACCTGGTAAAGATTGCGTCAGCATCGAGACACACCAATGTTGAATTTGTATCTGTCCTGAGACGCCATGACCGGCCTCATTTGAACTCTTCTGTTGGGAGAGTTAATTTGGAGTTGGAACAGCTGCTTGGGTCGGGTGCGGGGGCTCATATTGGTGTGGTTCCTGTTGATTATCTCAGTAGGTGGGACTATACCAGGCACGGCCTACATCTCAACAGGAAAGGGAAGGGGAAACTGGCTGGGGTAATAGCAGGAAATTTAAGGGGGGGAGGCACTGCCATGAATGGTAAAATACCAGTGGTTACAGGTGTTGGAGCAGCACCTTTTTTAGGATAGGTAAGACAGAAAGATGTCAAGTTCTACGAGAGGTCAGGATTGAAACAAATCTTCAGTTTAGGAAAGAAATTAAACAGCACAATTCTAGCACATTTGATCACCAATCACAGCTATCAATTATAAATTTTCACCAATCACCAGAAATTTTATCTCCACCAACTTGTATCTCAGTCCTAGGTAATTGCATTGATGAATTAAAGTCACCCAACCCAGTTGACATAATCTGCCTCTCTGAACACCATGTGACCACTGGTATAGGAACTAGGCCTAAGCACAATGAGAAACTCAGACAGGAGAGTACTGCAAATGTTAGAATAAGGAAAGGTTCTCATAAAAGTATAATTAAAAATAATGTAAGTATATTTCATCAAAATATTGGGAGTTTAAAGAATAAAGTAGATGAGCTTCTGGTTTGTTTAGAAGATTTAGAAGCTGAGAATGAAATAGATATACTATGCCTGTCTGAGCATCACATTGTTACTGATATGGATAAGGTAAATGTAAGTGGATATAAGCTCTCTGCACATGTAATGAGAGAAAATATGGAGAAAGGAGGAGTTGCCATATATGTCAAAAGTTATCATTGTGCAAAAAGTATAGAAACAAAAACGTTTTGTGTAGAGAAACATATAGAAGCATGTGCCTGTGAGCTTAAATTAAATAAAGGCACATTTATAATTGTAACTGTATATAGGTCCCCATCAGGAAATTTTCATCTATTCATGAAAAATTTGGACTCCTTGTTGTGCTATCTGTCAGACAGGGGGAAGCAAATTATTAGTTGTGGGGACTTCAATGTAGACTCTCTGAAAGAGGGTAATAGGAAAAATGACCTTGAAGTATTACTCGGTTCTTTCAATTTGACACCCGTTTTTGATTTTCCTACTTGGGTGGTAAAGGATAGCAGCTCACTGATAAATAACTTCTTTATAGACCAAGATAAGTTTAACCAGATAAATGCTCAGCCTGTTGAGAATGGTCTTTCTGATCATGGTGCACAGCTAGTTACAATATATGACATAGCTCCATTCAGCAATACTAAACAGTCCTCCAAAGTAGTACGTTCAGTCAACGATTTAACAATTGCAAATTTCAGGGAAAGCCTACAGCAGTTAGACTGGGATGAGGTGTACCGTGAACCTGATGCCAATTTAAAATATAATTTATTTCATGACATTTTTGTAAATGCATTTGAAAACTGCTTCCCCAAGAAAATAGTTAAATATACTCGTAAGAAACCTTGTAACAAACCATGGCTTACTAAGGGTATAAAAATATCTTGTAACCGGAAAAGGGAAATGTATCTGACAGCAAGAAAGAGTAGTGACCCAGAAACTATCAAAAATTATAAAAATTACTGTGTTATATTAAGAAAAGTTATTAAAAAATCCAGGAGTATGTGTATCATGTCTGAAATCAGCAACTCTGATAATAAAATTAAAACAATTTGGAATATTATTAAAAGAGAAACAGGTCAACCAAGAGCAGAGGAAGACAGTATTACCATCAAATTGAATGAAAACTTTACAAACAAAAAGTCAGAAGTTGAAAATATTTTTAATAATCATTTTCTAAATGTTGTGGATATAGTAGGATCCAGGTGTTCATTAGAAGATGCTAGGCTGTTAATGGAAGAGGCCATACCTATGCAATTTGATACAATTGAAATCTCACCCACTTCTCCCTCTGAAATTAGGAAAGTAATAAACTTGCTTAAAAGCAAAAACTCACATGGAATTGATGGCAGTTCCAGCAAAATACTAAAAGCTTGTTCTCAACAGATAAGTAAGATTCTCAGCCACCTGTGTAATAGCTCTCTGGAACAGGGCATTTTCCCTGATAGACTGAAATATGCTATTGTTATACCTTTGCATAAAAAGGGGGATAGATCTGATGTCAACACTTACCGTCCAATCTCCCTTCTAACAGCTTTATCCAAAATTTTTGAGAAAGTAATGTATTCACGAGTAGCTTCATGTATCTGTAAAAATGAAGTACTAACAAAATGTCAGTTTGGTTTCCAGAAAGGTTTTTCAACAGAAAATGCCA
The DNA here is from genome assembly GCF_021461385.2 of Schistocerca piceifrons. NCBI lineage: Eukaryota > Metazoa > Arthropoda > Insecta > Orthoptera > Acrididae > Schistocerca > Schistocerca piceifrons. Next base: position 292,645,984 of record NC_060141.1, read on the forward strand.
TACATGCTTTCACCAGTCAAATTTTAAATGATCTGAATAACCGAACACCACCCATTGGGATTTTTTGTGATCTCTCAAAGGCTTTTGATTGTGTAAATCATGAAATTCTGCTAGACAAGCTCAAGTATTGTGGCATGAGTGGGACAGTGCACAAATGGTTTAATTCGTACCTAACTGGAAGAGTGCAGAAAGTTGAAATAAGTAGTTCTCGTAACATGCAAAGATCAGCACATTCCTCAAACTGGGGAGCTATCAAGAATAGGGTTCCACAAGGGTCAGTCTTGGGTCCTTTGTTGTTCTTATTATATATTAATGACTTGCCATTCTATATTCAAGAAGAGGCAAAGTTAGTTCTCTTCGCTGATGATACAAGTATAGTAATCACACCTGAGAAACAAGAATTAACTGATGAAATTGTCAATACTGTCTTTCAGAAAATTACTAAGTGGTTCCTTGTAAACGGACTCTCACTGAATTTTGATAAGACACAGTACATACAGTTCCGTACAGGGAATGGTATGACGCCATTAATAAATATAGACCTTAATCAGAAGCATACTAAGGTAGAATATTCCAAATTTTTAGGTGTGTCCATTGATGAGAGATTAAATTGGAAGAAACACATTGATGATCTGCTGAAACGTTTGAGTTCAGCTACTTATGCAATAAGGGTCATTGCAAATTTTGGTGATAAACATCTTAGTAAATTAGCTTACTACGCCTATTTTCACACATTGCTTTCATATGGCATCATATTTTGGGGGAATTCATCACTGAGGAATAAAGTATTTATTGCACAAAAGCATGTAATCAGAATAATAGCTGGAGTCCACCCAAGGTCATCCTGCAGACATTTATTTAAGGATCTAGGGATACTCACAGTAGCTTCTCAGTATATATACTCTCTTATGAAATTTGTTATTAACAACCAAACCCAATTCAAAAGTAATAGCAGTGTGCATAACTACAATACTAGGAGAAAGGATGATCTTCACTATTCAAGATTAAATCTAACTTTGGCACAGAAAGGGGTGAATTATACTGGCACTAAAGTCTTTGGTCACTTAGCAAATAGTATCAAAAGTCTGACAGATAACCAACAAGTATTTAAGAAGAAATTAAAAGAATTTCTGAATGACAACTCCTTCTACTCCATAGAGGAATTTTTAGATATAAATTAAGAAAAAAAATAAAAAAATAAAAAAAATAAAAAATAAATAAAAATAAAAATTAAAGAAAAACAAAAAACACAAAAAAATAAAGTTGTTATATTAACTTAAGTATGTTGTTAAATTAACCTAATTATGTCATGTATTAGAAAATTTGACTCGTTCCACATCATTACGAAATATCGTATTCATGATCCATGGAACTAGTATTAATCTAATCTAATCTAATCTAATTAGGAGTGAGAGTGTCACTGATTGATATGCAAATTGGGGTGTCACTCATGAGACAAAGGCAGTTTTCTTTGTGGTGAGATCTATTTACAAAATTTCAATCACCAACTTTCTCTTCCAAATGCAAAAATATTTTGTTGACACCCACCTACGTAGGGAGAAAAAATTATCATAATAAAATAAGAGACATCAGAGCTCGAATGGAAAGATTTAAGTGTTCCTTTTTCCCATGCACCATTCAAGAGTGGAATGGTAGAGAAGTTGTATGAAAATGGTTCAATGAACTCTCTGCCAGGAACTTAAGTGTGAATTGCAGAGTAACCAAGTAGATGTAGATGTAGATGTAGCCCTGGCTTTGATGGAATAGGTGAGACTTGTGCCTTGTCTGGAGAAGGTGGTAGCAGGAGGATGTATGGGACAGGTCCTTAATCTAGGTCTATCATAAGGATATCAGCCATGAGGCAAGAAGTTGAGGGCACAGGTGGAGTAGGAATGGACAAGGATATGTGTAGGTTTGGTAGGTGACAGAAAACCACATTGGGATGAGGGGGAAGAAAACTATGTAGGATATTCATAATTTCAGGGCATGGCCAAAGGTAGTTGAAACCCTGTCTGAGAATGTAATTCAGTTGCTCCAGTCCTGAGTGGTACTAAGTCACAGAGGGCGGGCCTATTAGTTATAGGGAGCTCCAACGTTAGGCGGGTTATGGAGCCCCTCAGGAAAATAGCGGGTAGGTCGGGGAAGAATGCCAGTGTGCACTCGTCCGTAATGTGGAGGAGGCCCTTCCGGCAGCTATTGAACGCACTGGGTGTGACCGGCTGCAGATAGTAGCACATGTCAGAACGAATGACGCCTGCCGCTTGGGTTCTGAGGCCATCCTTGGTTCTTCCGGTGGCTGGCTGATTTGGTGAAGACAACCAGCATCGCACGCGGAGTGCAAGCTGAGCTTAATATCTGCAGCATAGTGTCCAGAGTCGATCGCGGTCCTCTGGTTTGGAGCCGTGTGGAGGGTCTAAACCAGAGGCTCAGACGACTCTGCGACTATAATGGTTGCAAATTCATCGACCTCCGTTATTGGGTGGAGAACTGTAGGGCCCCCCTAGACAGGTCAGGCGTGCACTACACACCGGAAGCAGCTACTAGGGTAGCAGAGTACGTGTGGCATGCACACGGGGGTTTTTTAGGTTAGAGGGATCCCCCCTTGGGCGAAACAATAAAATACCTGACGGCTTACCAGAGAGGACATTATCATCGTTGATAAAGAACGTCCGTCCTCAGAGACCAAAAACAGGAAAAGTTAACGTAATATTGGTAAACTGCAGGAGTATCCAGGGCAAGTTCCTGAATTAGTATCTCTTATTGAAGGAAATACTGCGCATATAGTATTAGGAACGGAAAGTTGGTTAAAACCGGAAGTGAACAGTAACAAAATCCTAGACACAGAATGGAATATATACCGCAAGGATAGGATAAACGCCAATGGTGGAGGAGTATTTATAGCAGTAAAGAATTCAATAATATCCAGTGAAGTTATTAGCGAATGCGAATGTGACATAATCTGGGTTAAGTTAAGTATCAAAGGTGGGTCAGATATGATAGTCGGATGCTTCTATAGACCACCTGCATCAGCAACCGTAGTAGTTGAGCGCCTCAGAGAGAACCTGCAGAACGTCGTGAAGAAGTTTCGTGATCATACTATTGTAATAGGGGGAGACTTCAGTCTACCAGGTATAGAATGGGATAGTCACACAATCAGAACTGGAGCCAGGGACAGAGACTCTTGTGACATTATCCTGACTGCCTTGTCCGAGAATTACTTCGAGCAGATAGTTAGAGAACCAACTCGTGAAGCTAACGTTTTAGACCTCATAGCAACAAATAGACCGGAACTTTTCGACTCCGTGAATGTAGAAGAGGGTATCAGTGATCATAAGTCAGTGGTTGCATCAATGACTACAAGTGTAATAAGAAATGCCAAGAAAGGAAGGAAAATATATTTGCTTAACAAAAGTGGATAGGGCACAAATCGCAGAATATCTGAGTGACCACCATCAAACGTTCATTTCTGAGGAAGAGGATGTGGAACAAAAATGGAAAAAATTCAGAAACATCGTCCAGTACGCCTTAGATAAGTTCGTACCGACTAAGGTCCAAAGTGAGGGGAAAGATCCACCGTGGTATAACAATCATGTACGAAAGGTACTACGGAAACAAAGAAAGCTTCATCATAGGTTTAAGAGTAGTCGAATCATAGCTGATAAGGAAAAGCTGAACGAAGCGAAAAAGAGCGTAAAGAGAGTGATGAGAGAAGCATTCAACGAATTCGAACATAAAACATTGGCAAACAATCTAAACAAGAACCCTAAAAAGTTTTGGTCATATGTAAAATCGGTAAGCGGATCTAAATCCCCTATTCAGTCACTCGTTGACCACGATGGCACCGAAACAGAGGACGACTGAAGAAAGGCAGAAATACTGAATTCAGTGTTCCGAAACTGTTTCACTGCGGAAAATCGTAACACGGTCCCTGACTTCAGCCGTCGCACGGACGCCAAAATGGAAAATATTGAAATAAATGATATCGGAATTGAAAAACAACTGCTATCACTTAGTAGCGGAAAAGCATCCGGACCAGACGAGATACCCTTAAGATTCTACAGTGATTATGCTAAAGAACTTGCCCCCTTTCTATCAGCAATTTATTGTAGATTGCTGGAAGAACGTAAAGTACTTAGCGACTGGAAGAAAGCGCAGGTCGTTCCCATTTTCAAGAAGGGTCATAAATCAAATGCGAATAATTATAGGCCTATTTCGCTTACGTCAATCTGTTGTAGAATAATGGAACATGTTTTGTGTTCTCGTATTATGACGTTCTTAGATAATACAAATCTCCTTCATCATAACCAACATGGATTCCGCAAACAGAGATCATGTGAAACTCAGCTCGCCCTATTTGCCCAAGAAATTCACAGTGCATTAGACACTGGCGAGCAGATTGATGCCGTATTCCTGGAGTTCAGGAAGGCATTTGATACGGTTCCGCACTTACGTTTAGTGAAAAAAATACGAGCTTACGGAATATCGGACCAGGTTTGTGATTGGATTCAGGATTTCCTAGAAGAAAGAACACAACATGTCATTCTTAACGGTTCAAAATCTGCAGATGTAGAGGTAATTTCGGGAGTACCGCAAGGAAGCGTGATAGGACCTTTATTGTTTACAATATACATAAATGACTTAGTTGACAACATCGGTAGCTCCGTGAGGCTATTTGCAGATGACACGGTTGTCTACAAGAAAGTAGCAACATCAGAAGACTCGTACGTACTCCAGGAAGACCTGCAGAGGATTAATGCATGGTGCGACAGCTGGCAGCTTTCCCTAAACGTAGATAAATGTAATATAATGCACATACATAGGGGCAGAAATCCATTCCAGTACGATTATGCCATAGGTGGTAAATCATTGGAAGCGGTAACGACCGTAAAATACTTAGGAGTTACTATCCAGAGCGATCTGAAGTGGAATGATCACATGAAACAAATAGTGGGAAAAGCAGGCGCCAGGTTGAGATTCATAGGAAGAATTCTAAGAAAATGTGACTCATCGACGAAAGAAGTAGCTTACAAAACGCTTGTTCGTCCGATTCTTGAGTATTGCTCATCAGTATGGGACCCTTACCAGGTTGGATTAATAGAAGAGATAGACATGATCCAGCGAAAAGCAGCGCGATTCGTCAGGGGGACATTTAGTCAGCACGAGAACGTTACGGAGATGCTGAACAAGCTCCAGTGGCGGACACTTCAAGAAAGGCGTTACGCAATATGGAGAGGTTTATTATCGAAATTACGAGAGAGCACATTCCGGGAAGAGATGGGCAACATATTACTACCGCCCACATATATCTCGCGTAATGATCACAACGAAAAGATCCGAGAAATTAGAGCAAATACGGAGACTTACAAGCAGTCGTTCTTCCCACGCACAATTCGTGAATGGAACAGGGAAGGGGGGATCAGATAGTGGTACAATAAGTACCCTCCGCCACACACCGTAGGGTGGCTCGCGGAGTATAGATGTAGATGTAGATGTAGATGAGAGTGCTCCTTTGTAGCCAGGTAGCCAGGTAGTGGTCATGTAGGAGGTGATAGGTGTCTGGAGAGACAAGGCACATGAGATGTGTGTCTGTACAAGGATGGGTGACTAATTTCTGTCTGTGAAAGTCTCCCTGAGACCCTCAGTATATTTGAAGAGGGACTGCTCATCTCTGCAGATGTACTGACCATAGGCTGCTAGGCTATATGGAAGGGTCTTCTTGGTATGTAATGCATGGCAGCTGTTGAAGTGGAGGTATTGCTGGTGATCTGCAGGTTTAATATGGCTGATTCACCCATCCCTGTAGTGGAGGCCCACATAAAGGAAGGTGAAGTGAACAGGGGAGAAAGTGTTGAGGTTCTGGATAAATATGGATATAATGTCTTTGCACTAAGACCAGATCAGAAAGAGGTCATCATTGAATCTACACCAGATGAGAGTTTTAGATTCTGGGTGGTTAGAAAGTGTTCATCTAGATGGTCCATGACTATGTTGACATAGGATGATGTCATGCAGATGCCCATTGCTATACCATGGATTTTTTGTAGGTGATGCCTTCAAAGGGGAAGTAATTGTGGGTGAGGATATTGTTGGTCATGATGATCAGGAAGGAAATTGTAGGTTTGGAGCCAGTCAGTCATTGGGAATGGTAGTATGGCAATGGGGATTGGGCATGTTAGTGTAGAGAGAGGTGACATGAACAGTGACAAGCAGGGTGGAGGAACAGGAACTATTGAGATATGGTAGAGGAGGTGCTAGGTGTCTTTTATACAGGAGAGTAGGTTATGGGTAATAAGCTGAAGGTATTGCTCCACAAGAGCAGAAATTCTCCAGTGGGGGCACACTAATTAGCCACAATGGGCGTCCTGAATGGATGGGTTTGTGGACTTTAGGAAGCATGCGGAAGGTTCGTGTATGGGGAGTGGAAGGGCTGAGTTGAGGAGAGAGACAGACTAGGGTGAGAAGGGGAGAGGGGGGGGGGGGGGGGGCGAGGTTCCTGGGATGGGCCTAAGGATCTGAGGAGGAACTGGAGGTCCTGTTGGATTTCAAGAATAGGGTCACTATGGTAAGGTTTATAGGTGGACGAATATGACAGCTGGTTGAGAACCCCAGTCAGGTAATCCCTACTGTTCAAAACCACAGTGGTGGAGCCTTTGTTGGCAAGTTGTATTACAAGATTGGGTTCAGTTTTTAGGTGGTGGCTTGCTGTTCTTTCTCTGGATGTAAGGTTGGTTCCAATTTTGAGGGATTTTGAGAATAATGGTAAGACAAGACTTGAGGTTAAGACATTCTGAAATGTTATCAGCAGCTGGTTAGGGGTCAGTGGGCCTGTATTATGGTTGGATGTTGGATAAAGAAGTGAACAGAGTCAGGCAGTGTTCAATACTGATTTTAAGTTGAGTCTGATTGGTTGGATTGGTGGTGAAAAAGTGCTTCAGCTGTAGGGACCAGGAGAAGAAGATATGGTCTTTAACAAGTCTCATATCATTGAATGTGGAAATGAGGCAATAGTGAAGACCTTTGGAAAGGATGGAATAAGACTGATACTTCTGTGGGGCTAAGGCTTTTGGAGGAAGGTTGATGACTGTGTTCTTGGTCTTTTGAGGTTTCAGACTATGTACAGTAGTGGGAGGGAGCATTTGAGGTTGTGATACATGATTTGTCAGCTATGAGGGGGTGTGGTGGAGGTTTGAAGGTTGTTGTAGAGGATATGGATAGTGGTAGTCCAAGTGAAGAGTGAGAAGTTTGAAGAATAGTCTAGATAATTCAAGCAAATTATTTGGCCAGCCAGATCATTTGACATGAGTCTCATCAAACATTTATGGGACAGAATTGAGAGATCAGTTTGTTCACAAAATTCTCCACTAGCAACACTTTTGCAATTATGGACCACTATAAGAACAGCATGGCTGAAGATTTCTGTAGGGAACTTCCAGCAGCTTGTAAAGTCCATGGAATATGAAGAAACTGAGTGAAATTATTTTGTGCTCTGACAAGTTTAAAATTATCCTGAACACTACCAATTGTGAGCAGATTAATGTCCATCATATCTAGGTTAAAAAGCGTGGCTTTGCTACTCATTAAACATTTCCTTAGAGGGTGTCTCAGGAGGAATGGCCATTATTCAGGGATATTACAGGGAAGCTCACTTGAAGCAAAAAAACTGCATGTGGACAAATGACCATATCTGAATGGTTTCCAAGACAGAACACATATAATCTCACTTTTGTATATTTTTCTTGAATAAATCAGAAGCTACAGCTTCTAGCAAAAACATGTAACAGTACAAAATTAAACAATGGAAAATCCAGACTGGAATAATGGTAATACTATATATCTCACATATTTATATTCATCCTCCATTATACAAGGGTTGGAACTTAAATAGTGGCAACAATTTATTCACAAACAATACAAAAGAGTTACATGTTTGTACCTGTTACTGTCCTTCAAAGTAGTCACAAGCATTGTGTAGAACCTGTTGCCAGTGATGTGGAAGGTGTAGTATACCGTTAGCAGAGCCTGTTCTGTTGATGGTGCGAATGGAATGGTCTACTGCCTGTCAAATCTCTGGAACAGTTCTGAAGTGAATGCCATGAACTGGTTCCTTCATCTTTCAAATCAAATCAAAGTCACAAAGACTTAAGTCCAGGGAGTATGGTAGATGGTAAAGTACTTCCCAGTCCCATCGACCAAAAAGAGCAGCCACGGCTTGTGCTGTATGGGCCCAAACATTGTCGTGCTAAACAATGGGTGGATTGCACAGAAAATGTTGCCACTTCTTTCACAAAGCTGATCACACATTACACAAAATATTGCATGACACTAATGTTTAAGTTGTTTTTTTTTCCCCTTAATTTATATCTAAAAATTCAGCCAATGAGTAGAAGGAGTTGTCATCTAGAAATTCTTTTAATTTATTTTTAAATGTTATTTGGCTATCTGTCAGGCTTTTGATGCTGTTTGGTAGGTGACCAAAGACTTTTGTGGCAGCATAATTTACTCCTTTCTGTGCCAAAGTCAGATTTAACCCTGCATAGTGAAGATCATCCTTTCTCCTGGTGTTATAGCTATGCACACTGCTATTACTTTTGAACTGGGTTGGATTATTAACAACAAATTTCATAAGTGAATATATATACTGTAAGGTTACTGTGAGGATCCCTAGGTTTTTAAATAGATGTCTGCAGGATGACCGTGGGTGGGCTCCAGCAATTATTCTGGTTACACATTTTTCAGCAATGAATACTTTTCTACTCAACGATGAATTACCCCAGAATATGATACCATACGAAAGCAGTGAATGAAAGTAGGCATAGTAAGCTAATTTACTGAGATTCTTATCACCAAAATTTTCAATAACCCTAATAGCATATGTAGCTGAACTCAGACGTTTCAGCAGACCATCAATGTGTTGCTTCCAGTTTAACCTCTCATCAATGGACACACCTAAAAATTTTGAAAATTCTACCTTAGCTACAGACTTCTGTTCAAAGTCTATATTTATTACTGGAGTTGTACCATTTACTGTGCAGAACTGTATATACTGTGTTTTATCAAAATTTAAAGAGAGTCCGTTTGCTGAGAACCACTTAATAATTTTGTGAAAAACATCATTTACAATTACATCACTTAGTTCTTGGTTTTTGGATGTTATTACTATACTTGCATCATCAGCAAAAAGAACTAACTTTGCATCTTCATCAATGTGGAATGGTAAGTCATTAATGTATATAAAGAACAGTAAAGGACTTAAGACTGAACCCTGTGGGACCCCGTACTTGATAGCCCCCTAGTTTGAGGAATCAGCTGTTGTTTTAACATTACATGAACCACTTATTTCAACTCTCTGCATTCTTCCAGTTAAGTATGAATTAAACCATTTGAGCACTGCCCCACTCAAACCATAATGATTTAGCTTATCTAAAAGAATTCCATGATTTACACAATCAAAGGCCTTTGAGAGATCACAAAAAATACCAATGGGTGATATCCAGTTATTCAGAGCGTTTAATATTTGATCAGTAAAAGCGTATATAGCATTTTCTGTTGAAAAGCCTTTCTGAAAACCAAACTGACATTTTGTTAGTACTTTATTTTTACAAATATGGGAGGCTACTCTTGAATACATTACTTTCTCAAAAATTTTTGATAGAGCTGTCAGAAGAGAGATTGGGCGGTAGTTGTTGACAGCCAACATATCCTCCTTTTTATGCAATGGTTTTACAATGGCATACTTCATCGATCGGGGAAAACACCCTGCTCCAAAGAGCTATTACATACGTGGCTGAGAATCCTACTTATCTGTGGGGAACAAGCTTTAAGTACCTTGCTGGAAATGCCACCAATTCTGTAAGAGCTTTTACTTTTCAGTGAGTTTATTATTTTACTGATCTCAGAGGGAGAGGTTGGTGGAATTACAGTTGTTTCAAACTGCACAGGTATGGCCTCTTCTATTAGTAACCTTGCCTCTTCTAGTGAAGATCTAGATCCTATCTTCTCCACAACATTTAAAAAATGATTATTGAAAATATCTTCAATTTGTGATTGTTTGTTAGTACACTTGTCATTCAGTTTTATGGCACTAAAGTGTTCCTGTGCTCTTGGTTGCCCTTTTAATGATATTCCAATTTGCTTTAATTTTATTATCAGAGTTACTGATCTCAGACATGATACACATGCTTCTGGACTTTTTAATAACTTTTCTTAGTACCACACAATAGTTTTTAAAATATTGAACAATTTCGGGGTCAGTACTCCCTCTTGCTGTTAGATACAGTTCTCTTTTACGTTTGCAAGATATTCTTATTCGTTTAGATAGCCAAGGTTTTTTATATGTTTTCTTGGAATTATGTTTAACTATTTTCTTGGGAAAACAATTTTCAAATACCCTTAAAAATGTATCGTGAAATAAGTCATATTTCAAGTTTGCATTGGGTTCCTTATACACTTCATCCCAGTCTAGCTGCTGTAGGCTTTCCCTAAAGTTTGCAATATTTATCTTGTTAATTGAATGCACTGCTTTGAATGTCTGATTTGATATACTGTATGGAGCTATGTCATTTACTGCAACTAGCTCTGCACCATGATCTGAAAGACCATTCTCAGCAGGATAAGCATTTATGTCCTTAAACTTATCTTGGTCTATAAAAAAGTTATCTATCAATGTACTGCTGTTCTTTGTTATCCGAGTAGGAAAATCAATGACGAAGCTCAAATTGAAAGAACTGAGTAATACTACAAGGTCATTCTTCCTATTTCACTCTTTCAGGGAATCAACATTGAAATCCCCACAAATGATAATTTTCATCCCCCTGTCTGACAGATAGCACAACAAAGCATCCAAGTTTTCTAGAAATAGCTGGAAATTCCCTGATGTGGACCTATACACAGTTACAATTATGAAAGTGCCATCATTTAGTTTAAGTTCAGTGGCACATGCTTCCATATGTTGCTTTACACAAAATTTTTTAGTTTCTAAATTTTTTACACTGTGGAAGCTTTTGACATATATGGCAACTCCTCCTCTCATCATATTATCTCTACTTACATGTGCAGCTAATTTGTACCCATTGATGCTAACCTTTTGCATATCAGTGACAATGTGATGCTCAGACAGGCATAGCACATCTATTACATTCTCAGTTTCTATATCTTCTAAACAAAGCAGAAGCTCATCAATTTTATTCTTCAGTCCCCCAGTATTTTGATGAAATATACTAACATTATTTTTCACTTTAATTTTGTGAATATCTTGAACTTTTTTAACAACTTTAGTACTTGCCTGGCTGAGTTTCCCACTGGACACTGATCTTACACTAAAAAAGAGTTTCCACCATGAGATGTAGTTCCTCCCCCCTTTAAATTTCGTGCTATCATCCCAGCCAGTTTACCCTTCCCTTTCTTGTTGAGGTGTAGGCTATGTCTAGTATAGTCCCACCTACAGAGTGAATGAACAGGAACCACACCAATGTGTGACCCTGCACCAGATCCAAGTAGCCGTTCCAACTCCAAATTAACTCTCCTGACAGAAGAGATCAAATTACGTCAGTCGTGGTGCTCCATAACCGACACAAACCCAACACTGGTATGACTCGATGTTGATGCATTCTTTGCCAGGTCACACACTATGCTGTACCCCGGATCTCTGTCAATACTGTTGCCCAGCCCAATCACAATAACCACAGTATCTTCCTTCGTAAAGCCTCTACATGTTGTTGTTGTTGTGGTCTTCAGTCCTGAGACTGGTTTGATGCAGCTCTCCATGCTACTCTATCCTGTGCAAGCTTCTTCATCTCCCAGTACCTACTGCAACCTACATCCTTCTGAATCTGCTTAGTGTATTCCTCTCTTGGTCTCCCTCTACAATTTTTACCCTCCATGCTGCCCTCCAACACTAAATTGGTGATCCCTTGATGCCTCAGAACATGTCCTACCAACCAATCCCTTCTTCTGGTCAAGTTGTGCCACAAACTTCTCTTCTCCCCAATCCTATTCAATACTTCCTCATTAGTTATGTGATCTACCCATCTAATCTTCAGCATTCTTCTGTAGCACCACATTTTGAAAGCTTCTGTTCTCTTCTTGTCCAAACTATTTATCATCCATGTTTCACTTCCATACATGGCTACACTCCATACAAATACTTTCAGAAATGACTTCCTGACACTTAAATCTATACTCAATGTTAACAAATTTCTCTTCTTCAGAAACGCTTTCCTTGCCATTGCAAGTCTACATTTTATATCCTCTCTACTTCGACCATCATCAGTTATTTTGCTCCCCAAATAGCAAAACTCCTTTACTACTTTAAGTGTCTCATTTTCTAATCTAATTCCCTCAGCATCACCTGACTTAATTTGATTAGATTCCATTATCCTCGTTTTGCTTTTGTTGATGTTCATCTTATATCCTCCTTCCAAGACACAGTCCATTCCATTCAACTGCTCTTCCAAGTCCTTTGCTGTCTCTGACAGAATTACAATGTCATCGGCAAACTTCAAAGTTTCTATTTCTTCTCCATGGATTTTAATACCTACTTCGAATTTTTCTTTTGTTCCCTTTACTGCTTGCTCAATATACAGATTGAACAACAACGGGGAGAGGCTACAACCCTGTCTTACTCCCTTCCCAACCACTGCTTCCCTTTCATGTCCCTCGACTCTTATAACTGCCATCTGGTTTCTGTACAAATTGTAAATAGCCTTTCGCTCCCTGTATTTTACCCCTGCCACCTTTAGAATTTGAAAGAGAGTATTCCAGTCAACATTGTCAAAAGCTTTCTCTAAGTCTACAAATGCTAAAAACGTAGGTTTGCCTTTCCTTAATCTTTCTTCTAAGATAAGTCGTAAGGTCAGTATTGCCTCACGTGTTCCAGTGTTTCTACGGAATCCAAACTGATATTCCCCGAGGTTGGCTTCTACTAGTTTTTCCATTCGTCTGTAAAGAATTCGTGTTAGTATATTGCAGCTGTGACTTATTAAACTGATAGTTCGGTAATTTTCACATCTGTCAACACCTGCTTTCTTTGGGATTGGAATTATTATATTCTTCTTGAAGTCTGAGGGTATTTCACCTGTTTCATACATCTTGCTCACCAGATGGTAGCGTTTTGTCAGGACTGGCTCTCCCAAGGCCGTCAGTAGTTCCAATGGAATGTTGTCTACTCCAGGGGCCTTGTTTCGACTCAGGTCTTTCAGTGCTCTGTCAAACTCTTCATGCATTATCGTATCTCCCATTTCATCTTCATCTACATCCTCTTCCATTTCCATAATATTGTCCTCAAGTACATCGCCCTTGTATAGACCCTCTATATACTCCTTCCACCTTTCTGCTTTCCCTTCTTTGCTTAGAACTGGATTTCCATCTGAGCTCTTGATATTCATACAAGAGGTTCTCTTATCTCCAAAGGTCCCTTTAATTTTCCTGTAGGCAGTATCTATCTTACCCCTAGTGAGATAAGCCTCTACATCCTTACATTTGTCCTCTAACCATCCCTGCTTAGTCATTTTGCACTTCCTGTCGATCTCATTTTTGAGATGTTTGTATTCCTTTTTGCTTGATTCATTTACTGCATTTTTATATTTTCTCCTTTCATCAATTAAATTCAATATTTCTTCTGTTACCCAAGGATTTCTACTAGCCCTCGTCTTTTTACCTACTTGATCCTCTGCTGCCTTCACTACTTCATCCCTCAAAGCTACCCATTCTTTTTCTACTGTATTTCTTTCCCCCATTCCTGTCAATTGTTCCCTTATGCTCTCCCTGAAACTCTGTACAACCTCTGGTTTAGTCAGTTTATCCACGTCCCATCTCCTTAAATTACCACCTTTTTGCAATTTCTTCAGTTTTAATCTACAGGTCATAACCAATAGATTGTGGTCAGGGTCCCCATCTGCCCCTGGAAATGTCTTACTATTTAAAACCTGGTTCCTAAACTCTGTCTTACCATTATATAATCTATCTGATACCTTTTAGTATCTCCAGAGTTCTTCCATGTATACAACCTTCTTTCATGATTCTTAAACCAAGTGTTAGTTATGATTATGTTGTGCTCTGTGCAAAATTCTACCAGGCGGCTTCCTCTTTCATTTCTTAGCCCCAATCCATATTCACCTATTACGTTTCCTTCCCTCCCTTTTCCTACACTCGAATTCCAGTCACCCATGACTATTAAATTTTCGCCTCCCTTCACTATCTGAATAATTTATTTTATTTCATCATACATTTCTTCAATTTCTTCATCATCTGCAGAGCTAGTTGGCGTATAAACTTGTACTACTCTAGTAGGTGTGGGCATTGTATCTATCTTGGCCACAATAATGCGTTCACTATGCTGTTTGTAGTAGCTTACCCGCATTCCTATTTTCCTATTCATTATTAAACCTACTCCTGCATTACCCCCTACATAGTGAACCTAAATCCTCTGTAACCTGCCCCAGTCCAGCACTAGGTTTGAAAAAATTTGTGACCTGGTATTCTGACCCTAATTCACGCTGCAGAATTTGGCTCACACCCCTAGCATGCGAACTTCCTAGCAACAAGACTTCCTTTCTCTTTGCAGACTTCCCTACATTCTTATTCAATTTTCTGCTGAAAGCTTGTTGAGCCCTGTCTACATCTACTTCTGTGAGAGGCTCACAGAATTGTTTGTCTCTACTTGCTCTAAATTAATTTGAGACATTGTAAACAATGACAATCTCTTGAAAAATATAGAAAATAAATAAAAGTATATATTATGTATGTGGTGTTGATATAAACATTGACTTGCAGATGAGGACTCTCTCTCCACTTACCAGTTCTTTGGACAAAAAGTTTGAGATGATTCAGTCTGTTTATGAGATTTGTCATATACACACATGTAGATACTTGTACTTAAATATACATCTGTATCAAAATATAAAGTAGAAGTGTTTGATTTCAGGATAGTAACCCACCACATTCCCACACTGGTGACCCCGTTATGAATTTCGAGTACATTGTATGTCTCCTGCGTCAGTTCATTGTGCTACAAGTGACTATTTGCCACCTTGACTTCTCCACACAATACTTTTCTCATGGATTTTGAAGCTCAAACCAACTATCTGGATGTATTCATCACATCTTTCATAACTGGATTTTCTCTTGCTGACTACAATCCACGTACTACACCCACGTCACGTGGGATATTCGTCTTGTCACAATGGCTGTTTGCTGCACCTCTGGCCAGAAAAATTGACTCAGGATTTGTATCACCAGATTGTATTCATTACTGTGTGCATTTCAATTCAGACAATAATCAGAAAAGTATTTCTTGCAATTGTAATCTGAATGCACAGGTTAGGTTGCCTCCACAGCTGAACATTAATCCATAGCTTGCTTCTGCAACGATTATTGTTGAGCCATGTGCAATGCCACCATAACTGCATCATGTAACATGTTTCAATCAGCCATCTTCTGCACCTGTTATGACTACTGTGAATACTAGCCAAGGACATATCATCACTAATAGTGCACCGCGGGCATTCCCCAGGACTTCTTCATAGGCGGTTGACCATAACAGTACAAATTCAGTTTATTAGCCAGCACCTGCTGCTAGTGTTGTGCAACTGATGGATACATACCCCAATCATGATGGAAATATATTGAATCTACTGGCAACAAATAGACCTGACTGCTCTGAGGATGTCCACACTGAAATTGGTGTCAGTGACCATGAAGCAGTTGTATCAACATTGATTACCAAAGTGCCAAGCACAACTAAAAGAAATGGAAGGATTTATATTTTCAGTAAACTAGATCAAGAGGCAATACTGTCATTTCTCAATAAGAAATAAAAATATTTATCTCTAGACAGGAGGGTGTAAAATAACTTTGAGTCAGTTTTAAAAGTGTAATTGACCATATGCTTGATAAGTATGTACCAAGTAGAACAGTTCATGATCGGAGAAACACTCCACACATATTGTCACTAAGAAAATTCTATAGAAACTGAGACCACTGTATAATAGTTGTGAAAGAAAGAATAGGGTTATATATACAGAGATGCTGAATGAAATGCATTTGGCTGTCAAGAAGACAAGAAATGAAACCTTCAGTGACTACCATTACAAAATATTATGGAAAGCTCTCTAACAAAGTAGAAACAAATCTGGTCATGCATAAAGGCTTTCAGTGTCATCAAAGTTAGTGTCCAAATGCCAAAGGGACCAAAACATAGGGTAACAAAGCAAAAGAAAAAATGCTTAACTCTGTTTTCGGATGTTAGTTAACAAAGGAAAATCAAGGGGAGCTGCCCAAATTTAATTCTTATACCACTGCAAAGATGAACAATATAAATATTAGTGTCAGTGGTACTGAGAAAGTGCTGAAATTACTAAAACTGAATGAATCTCCAGGATCTGACAGAACTCTATCAGGTTCTGTACTTAATTTGCAGCTGAGTAAGTTTCTATACTAACTATAATCTATCATAGATCACTTGAACAACAAACTGTGCACGGTAGGTGGTAGAAAGCAAACATCACAATCATCTACAAGAAAGATAGCAGAAGTGACTCACAAATCTACTGTCTAATACCCTTGATAGCCATTTGTTGCACAAACTTAGAACATATTCTGAGCTCAAACATAATGAAGTAACTTGAGCAGAATGACCACCTCTGTGACAACCAGCAATTCCAAGAGCATCAGTCACACGAAACATTACTTGCACTTTTCTCATGTGACATTCTGCAAGCCATGAATCAATGCAGTATTTCTAGATTTCCAAAAACCATCTGACTAAGCATCACACTTACACTTATTATCAAAAGTATGTTCATGTGTGATACAAAGCAAAATTTGTGACTAGACTGAGGCTTTATTCATAGGGAGGATGAAGAATATTATCTAGGATGGAGAGTCACTGACATATGTAGAAGTAACTTCAAATGTACTCCAGGGAAGTGTGTTGGGATCTTTCTTGTTCATGTTGTCTATGAATGATCTTGCAGACAATATTAACAGTAACCTCAAACATCTCAGATGATGCAGCTATCTATAATAAAGGATGGGGGATTGCTAAGGCAGTAGTGTGTGAGAAGTTGGAAATTTCAGAATTTCATATAGCATAAATGATTCTTAGAACAAAAAGAGATTTTGGTCAACTGTTGATCAGTTCATCAGTGAAAGAAGCATGATCATGACAAAATTTTGAAAATCAGTTGTAAAGAGTCTGTCCTGAAGATGATTGATTACCTAAAGTTCAACATGGTGACTCTGGGCACTGTTGTTGGCTTATAACTGTACGAAGCTCACGAAAAATCATCCACTGTAAATGTTCACATGAAATTTCCATTCTCCCCACAACATTGTTTCCTCATGAAATGTGACATAATCATAGTGAAGAGCATAGAAATCCAATATTTAAAGCTTGTAGAATTTAAAACAGTTTCAAGTCCACAATTTTTCCTTCTTTTGTGTTACAATTGGTTTCAAGCTTCATAATCATTATCTCGACATATCTGACGATAATCATTTGGGTCGAAACTAGTTACAAAAGAAAAGAAATTTTTTTGCCATCAATGACTATTCCAAATTCAACAGGAATGGATTAGTAAATGAAAATATGTTTAAAATTTAATTACTATTCCAAATTCAACAGGAATGGATTAGTAAATGAAAATATGTTTAAAATTTTTACCTTACTGGTGCCACACACTGTCAAGCAGGGTTTCAATATGATCTATGAAGAGAACTTTAGTTCATGAGATATTTTGTAAATAGGTGTTATGTACACTATTTGATCAAAAGTGTCCGGACACCCCCCAAAACATATGTTTTTCATAATAGGTGCATTTTGCTGCTGCGTACTTCCAGGTACCCCATATCAACGACCTCAGTAGTCATTAGATTAGAATGGGGCACTCCGCGGAACTCACGGACTTCGAACGTGGTCATGTGAGTGGGTGTCATTTGTGTCATACACCCATACATGAGATTTCCACAATCCTAAACCTCACTAGGTCCACTGTTTCTGATGTGATAGTGAAGTGGAAACACGAAGGGACACATACAGCACAAAAGCGTACAGACCGACATTGTCTGTTGACTGACAGAGACCACTGACAGTTGAAGAGGGTCTTAATTTGTCATAGGCAGAGATCTATCCAAACCATCACACAGGAATTCCAAACTGCATCAGGATCCACTGCAAGTACTATGACAATTAGGCAGGGAGTTGAGAAAATTTGGATTTCATGGTAGAGAGGCTGCTCATAAGCCACACATCATGCCGGTAAATGCTGAACAATGCCTCGCTTGGTGTGAGGAGTGTAAACATTGGACAGTTTAGCAGTGGAAAAACATTTTGTGGAGTGACAACTCATGGTACACAATGTGGCGATCCAATGGCAGGATGTGGGTATGGTGAATGCCCAGTGAATGTCATCTACCAGTATGTGTAGTGCCAACACTAAAATTCGGAGGCACTGGTGTTATGGTGTGCTCATGTTTTTCATGGAAGGGCTTGCACACCTTGTAGTTCTGCATGTTATTATCACAGCACAGGCCTATATGGATGTTTTAAGCACCTTCTTGCTTCCCATGGTTGAAGAGCAATTTGAGGATGGCAATTACAACTTTCAATGCATCAAGCAACTCTTCATAATGTACAGACTCTGGTAGAGTGGTTACATGACAACAACAACCCTGTAATGGACTGGCCTACACAGAGTCCTGACCTCAATCCTATAGAACACATTTGGGATATTTTGAAACGCTGACTTTTTGCCAGGCCTCACCAACCAACATCGATACCTCTCGTCAGTGCAGCACTCTTTGAAGAATGGGCTGTCATTCCCCAAGAAACCTTCCAGCACCTGATTGAACAAATGCCTGCAAGATTGTAAGCTGACATCAAGGCTAAGGGTGGGCCAACTCCATATTGAATTCCAGCTCTACTGATGGAGGGTGCCACATACTTGTAAGTCATTTTCAGCCAAGTGTCCAGATACTTTTGATCACATAGCGTATGTTTATATTTCTGACATTGACACTATTCTTCAGTAGCTCCTCACTATGGATCTACAGAATGAGCAAAGTGTCATATCTAATTAAAAGATTCTGTGAGGGTATTAGGACAATCAGCATGACCTGGGGTGGAGACTTGCTCTACTGCTGTGCTAAAATGTTCAATTCTCCTGTGTCAGGACAGCATACATTCTCTACCCTTAGAGTATACTTAACAATTCAGCCTGCAAGGCAAATTGAATTACAACCCCACTGAGCACCAAGTTAGATGAAATCTTGCTAAAAGAGAAACAATACAGACAAACAGTTGAGAAGCTTTATGAAAGCCCCAGTGGTTAATTGGTCCTGTGGCAGCAAGTAGATTGACCACAATGTTACATACAGTGACACAGGTAGTGAAACAGTAACTGCTTGTTGTATGTGAAATACAAGGCTGATAAGCATGCCCACTCCTTCATTTAGATGAAGATTTCTGCAGAGCTGATAGTTCCATTGCACATGGGAACAAGAAGAGCTAAAACTTGTCTCTTCAAGATATTTACATATATTTCTAGACAGTACTATGCATTTCTGCTCCTCCAAGTGAGATCTAATCTTTCAAGTTACACTGTAGCATGTCCATTATTTACTGGCTTCTTGTTATTTCCCTTTTTACAATTCCGTGAGAATTTGAAATCCATTGCAGGTGGGGTACAGGGGTGTCAGAATTATTGGAGGTTTCCCCTCTGATACTTTACACTCTACTTTATAGACATTTGCTCAAATCTGTGCTCTCATGTTTGTATTTGGCACACTTTCCAGTTGCATATACCATACTGCCATCTGGGACTTCTGTAGTGAACTTACTGGTAAAAACAATGTCTCTTCTTCTTGTAATGTGTACATGACTGTGTGTGTCACATGGCTCATTTTGTAACTGTTTAGCAATAAAACTTTTGTCATTATCATACAATGAGAACCAGTATTGCTGCACTGTGAATCTTTTAATGGGTTATGGGCCCATTAATGACTGAGTACAAGTTTTTTGTGACATAAATAAAACAGAGTACAGTGTACAGTATCAAAAACTTTCTCGAGAAGTTTTGAGGTTATTTCTGACATGTGCAAATGAAAATTAAATGTTAAAATGAAGGAAAACAACATAAAAACTTACAAAGCTACAAGGAATTGAGAACTAATCGGCCTGCAAATTTTAGTACAACCATAAATGCTATGGGAACTTGGGATATTGTCATTGGCCAAACAACTAAACCAATGCATGACAATGATTCACTACAGGCATATGAAAACTATCTCACAGCATGGAAAAAATGGACAATGGAGCTTAGAAAATTATTGGAACATCTGAGGAGAAATTGAGAATCTTCACTTGCCATGTGGACCAAACTAAACTCAGTTTACAAACAGAAAAACAATGTGTAATGGGAAACCCTCCTCTGACATTATCTTTCCTTATAGAAATAGCAAATACCAAAAAGTGTTTTGAGTCTCATGTAGTTGTTGTTGTTGTTGTTGTTGTGTTCTTGAATTCAGAGACTGGTTTGGTGCAGCTCTCCATGCTACTCTATCTCCCGTGCAAGCTTCTTCATCTCCCAGTACTTACTGCAACCTACATCCTTCTGAAACTGCTTAGTGTATTCCTCTCTTGGTCTCCCTCTATGATTTTTATTCTCCATGCTGCCCTCCAATACTAAATTGGTGATCGTTTGATGCCTCAGAACATCTCCTACCAACCGATCCCCAATTCTATTCAATACCTCCTTATTAGTTACGTGATCTACCCATCTAATCTTGAGCATTCTTCTGTAGCATCACATTTCGAAAGCTTTTATTCTCTTTTGTCCAAACTATTTATCATCCACATTTCACTTCCATACATGGCTACCCTCCATACAAATACTTTCAGAAATGACTTCCTGACACTTAAATCTATACTCGATGTTAACAGATTTCTCTTCTTCAGAAACACTTTCCTTGCCATTGCCAGTCTACATTTTATATCCTCTCTACTTCGACCATCATCAGTTATTTTGCTCCCCAAATAGCAAAACTCCTTTACCAATTTTAGTGCCTCATTTCCTAATCTAGTTCCCTCGGCATCACCTGATTTAATTCGACTACATTTCATTATCCTCGTTTTTCTATAGTTGATGTTTAACTTATTTCCTCCTTTTAAGACACTGTCCCTTCCATTCAACTGCTCTTCCAGGTCCTTTGCTGTCTCTGACGGAATTACAATGTCACTGATGAATTTTAAAGTTTTTATTTCTTCTCCATGGATTTTAATCCCTACTCTGAATTTTTCTTTTGTTTCCTTTACTGCTTGCTCAATATACAGATTGAATAACATCAGGGATAGGCTACAACCCTGTCTCACTCCCTTCCTAACCACTGCTTCCCTTTCATGCCCCTCGACTCTTACAACTGCTATCTGGTTTCTGTACAAATTGTAAATATCCTTTTGCTCCCTGTGTTTTACCCCTCCCAACTTCAGAATTTGAAAGAGAGTATTCCAGTCAGCATTGTCAAAAGCTTACTTTAAGTCTACAAATGCTAGAAACATAGGTTTGCCTTTCCTTAATCTATCTTCTAATATAAGTCGTAAGGTCAGTATTGCCTCACGTGTTCCAACATTTCAACGGAATCCAAAATGATCTTCCAGAAGGTCAGCTTCTACCAGTTTTTCCATTCGTCTGTAAAGAATTCATGTTAGTATTTTGCAACTGTGATTTATTAAACTGATAGTCAGGTAATTTTAACATCTGTCAACACCTGCTTTCTTTGGGGTTGGAATTATTATATTCTTCTTGAAGTTTGAGGGAATTTCGCCAGCATTATGTATCTTCCTCACCAGATGGTAGAGTTTTGTCAGACTGGCTCTCCCAAGGCTATCAGTAGTTCTAATGGAATGTTGTCTACTCCCGGGCCTTGTTTTGACTTTGATTTTTCAGTACCCTGTCAAACTCTTCACACAGTATCATATCTCCCATTTCATCTTCATCTACATTCTCTACAATTTCCATAATATTGTCCTCAAGTACGTCGCCCCTGATTAGATCCTCAGTATACTGCTTCCACCTTTCTGTTTTCACTTCTTCACTTAGAACTGTGTTTCCATCTGAGCACTCGATATTCCTACAAGTGGTTCTCTTTTCTCCAAAGGTCCCTTTAATTTTCCTGTAGGCAGTATCTATCTTACCCCTGGTGATACAAGTTTCTACATCCTTACATTTGTCCTCTAGCCATCCCTGCTTAGCCATTTTGCACTTCCTGTCAATCTCATTTTTTAGACATTTGTATTCCTTTTTGCCTGCTTCAGTTACTGCATTTTTATATTTTCTCCAATCATCAATTAAATTCAATATTTCTTCCAGTATCCAAGGATTTCTACTGCCCCTCATCTTTTTACCTACTTGATCCTCTGCTGCCTTCACTATTTCATCTCTCAAAGCTACCCATTCTTCTTCTACTGTAATTCTTTCCCCCATTCTTCTCAATTGTTCCCTAATGCTCTCCATGAAACTCTCTACAACCTCCGGATCTGTCAGTTTATCCAAGTCCCATCTCCTTAAATTCCCACCTTTTTGCAATTTCTTCAGTTTTAATCTACAGTTGATAACAAATACATTGTGGTCATAGAACACTTCCGCCCCTGGAAAAGTCTTACAGTTTAGAACCTGGTTCCTAAATGTCTGTCTTACTGTTATATAATCTATCTGAAACCTTCCAGTATCTCCAGGTCTCTTCCATGTATACAACCTTCTTTCATGATTTTTGAACCAAGTGTTGGCTGTGATTAAGTTATGCTCTGTGCAAAATTCTACCAGGCGGCTTCCTCTTTCATTCACCCACTACTATAAAATTTTCATCTCCCTTCACTATATGAATAACTTCTTTTATCTCATCATACATTTCATCAATCTGTTCATCATCTGTAGAGCTAGTTGGCATATAAACTTGTACTACTGTGGTAGTTGTGGGCATTGTATCTTTCTTGGCCACAATAATGCATTCACTATGCTGTCTGTAGTAGCTTACCCATGTTCCTATTTTTTTTATTCATTATTAAACCTATTCCTGCATTCCCCTATTTGATTTTGTATTTATAACTCTGTAGTCACCTGACCAGAAGTTTTGTTCCCCCTAACACTGAACTTCACTAATTCCCACTATATCCATCTTTAACCTATCCATTTCCCTTTTTAAATTTTCTAACCTACCTGTCCGATTAACGTCTCTGACATTCAATGCTCCGATCCGTAGAACATCAGTTTTCTTTCTCCTGATAACAACGTCCTCCTGAGTAGTCCCTGCCCAGAGACCCAAATGGGGGACTATTTTATCTCCAGAATATTTTACCCAAGAGATGCCATCATCATTTAACCATACAGTAAAGCTGTATGCCCTCAGGAAAAATTACAGCTGTAGTTTCCCCTAGCTTTTAGCTGTTGAATCTCGTATATATTAAAATATCTCAGCTGTTTTATGTGGTATTATATACACTGTATTATATTTCAGGCTAAAATGTATAAAAAGAAATTAATTTGTTACAATCGATACAACTAAAATTATTCTTCTTTTAAAATTATTTGAAACTATGAAATATCTGGCATACTTAAAGTTCCTATTATTAGTTGCAGAATCAAATGCTAATTATTAAATTTATTTCTTGATTCATTTGAAAAGTAATGATATAACTTGTTGAAGATCCTTCTTTTGTTAAGAAAGTTTGTAAACTCTTTGATTTGTAAACTCTTTGGAATAGTGTGTGTACTGCAGACTATTAAGAGTAGTGGCCATGCCTCTGATGGAAATAGTCGTGTTTTTAATTTTGCCAATATTAATATAATTGTTGGTTTTATGGAAATGGAGATTGTGAAGTCAGTGTTATGTAGAAGAAAGGGATAAAATAAAAAAAAGTCATAGCAACAGAAAGTACTTTATCAATTATTCAGATCAACTGGAACCCACAAAATCAAAATTTCACCCTCAACAATGTACCCCGAGAAGAAAGAACTGCAATCAACAACAAGAGAAAATGAAAGTAATTAAAAGTTTTTCTTTTGTATACCTTACACCTGTCAAAGCTTTCAAAACTTTTGCAGAGACTGAGAAATTTAATGGTGATGTGTGGGAGGGTAAGATTACAAATGGGGACTTGTCTGGGATCAGTTGACTGATAACAAAGTTTTGCCTGTTGCAGAAGAGAAAAAGATAGTGATTTGTGTCATTTGCAGGTGATATGAAAGTCCTGATCACTTGAAGAAAGAAGGCCCAAGGACTGCCCAACAAAGTCATATCAACATTTGAAGCCAACCTTTATGTATCAACATTCACAAAATACTGTCAGCAGTGACAGATCTGATGAACTGAAAGAGGACCTTACGACTATGATGACAAACTACAATAAGATGAAAGGTAAGCACAAACTATTTGTGATTTGTTTATGGACTCAGGTGTCTGCTAGGAAAATGAATAGAGATGAGGGTAGAAGTGAAAGCTGCACGGCACAGTCTGAACATGTCTGAAACATGTGAAAGTGCTGTTAGCAAACAAACAGTTAAAACTGATATATTGCAGTTACTTTTGTCAAAATTAGAGGAAATAAAGACAGATAACAATAGCAAATTTAGTGTAGACAATGATCAGTTAATGGAAATAGAAACTGAAAACAATAGTAAAATGGATGGGGTACAATACCAAATAGACCATATTTTTAGTTAGGTTTTTGGAGCTAAAAAAGGGCTTGTCAGAGGGATTAAAAAGTGTGAATGAAAAAGCTGAGATCTTAGGAAATAAATTTCTTATTCTTGAAAATGTGTTAGTTGCCGAATCCATAAAACAAACGAAGAATGTTGATGTTTTCAGAGTTAAACAGAAGCCTGTTGCGGAAGAAATGGAACAGAACTGTAATAGTTTAGATCAATAAATTTTAAATGTTGAAACCAGTATGCTAAATAATGTAAATATTTTAGATCAAAAAATTTCAGCAGTTCAGGAAAATTGTATTCACAAAAATCTGTATTCAAACAATGGTACTGTGTGGACCAACATCCAATCAAAAGTTTTCCTTCGGATAATTTACATCCAGTGGATTTTCTGCACCACTATAGAGATAGTTTTATGTTAGGCATGCATAACAATCAAAAAGTTAAATTCATTAAAAGATGTCTTGAAGGCAAAGCTCTGTCTTGGGTAAATCTAAATTTAAGTCAGTGGGAGACATATCAAAGTTTCAAAAAAAGGTTTTAAATAAATCTTTGTTGGAAGCTGAACAATGGAGAATTATAAGTGAATTTCTGAATGGTCCAAATTATAGGAATAGGAATGGAACCCTGAAAGAATTTTGTAAGAATTAATTTAAGAAACTAATAGGAATGGAACTAATAGGAATGGAACCCTGAAAGAATTTTGTAAGAATTAATTTAAGAAACTAACACATCTTGACAAACCATTTGATGAAATGACATTGATTGATGCATTAAAAAGGAGATTACCAG
The DNA here is from genome assembly GCF_021461385.2 of Schistocerca piceifrons. Taxonomy (NCBI): domain Eukaryota; kingdom Metazoa; phylum Arthropoda; class Insecta; order Orthoptera; family Acrididae; genus Schistocerca; species Schistocerca piceifrons. The sequence goes on from NC_060141.1 coordinate 292,671,471, forward strand.
AGAGGTTGCAGTGGGATTTATTACACAGACCTGACAATTACCTTGAAAAAATTTTATGATAATTTGTCAGGCTGGATAGGGCAGTAGAAAGAAGCATGTACCATAATAATCAAAATGGTAATAACTACAGAAACAGAGATAGTGGTAACTTCTATCAGGGTCAAAATGTTAATAGAAACAGAAATGTTGAACATCAGCAGCATAGGAATAATGGGGATAACCATGGTCAATTTAATAGAAGAAATAATCATAGAGATAAATATTCAGGAAATGACTGTCTGCATCAGTGGAGGTGCAGAGTTTTAGGGTGAGGAATCACAAGTACAAGACCCCATATTTACACTTACAATCAAACAATAATAACAGTATTAATAATGTGGCTTAGTTACCTGAAGTTGAACAGAAGGAACATCAGATTTCTCATTTATGTTTTGATCAAAAGTTTTGGGATACTATGTTTAATTATAGTGATGTAGGTGCTAATCACAAACCAGAATTTGAGAGAAATGAGAATTTTGACACAATGTGTACCAACAATTTCTTCTCTTGGTCAGAAAACAGTGTTATTGATGTAAGTAAAACAGATGATTACTGTATTGGTTATGAATTATGTGGTATTTTTGATTTTGATGTGAATGAGAACTGAGGAATGACTGAGGTTGGTGAGTCTGAGACAGGTAGCTTATTACAAATGAATGTAGGTGAGGTGTGTGACTTTGATGGTGATGAGACTTGTGTTGTTAATGATGTTACTGATGAAGTAATTTTAGGAGAATATGATGATGATAATGATGATGATGATGAGTATCAGGTATTTGTGGAGTTTAAGAGTAATGAAGTTTGAAAGTTATTTGCATGTACAGATAAAGTAAGTGATGTTTGTGATGATGTAAGTGAGAGTCATGGAATACCAGTTCAGTCAAAGCAGTTTTTCATTATTGTAATGCAGAGTAATGATTCAAACAGTAAAGGTGAGTTGTTAGTGAACCTAGGGAATAAAGGTGAAACCTTTTTGAAATTTATTTGGGAACAAACTGATGGTAACATAAATAAATGTGCATTCTGAAATAAGTTAGGTGTGGTTAGTCAAAATTTGTACCCCAATTAGTGGAATGGAGTGAAAGAAGATCTAAGTAGGAAGTGTAATTATGACAGTACTATATCTTGTGTTCCTTCTGTAATAAGTGATGTTAGTGCTATGAAACCCATTCAGTGTGTTCAATCTTTACCTGACAACATGAGTGACTAAGATAATGCTGTGATACCAATAAAGTTGATAAAACCCTGTAGAAATAGTGTGGATGTAGCATTTGATGAAATTGAAAGTGATCTTTTAAATGAAGTGTATAATAACAGAGATGATGATTCAGATTTTGGATGTTCTTACATTAAGATTAAGATAGATCAGTGGGAAGCAAACTGTTTGATTGATACAGGTTGCCCAATCTGTGGTATATCTGAAACATTGAGAGACAAGATCAAGTATAGGAAGAACTTTGTAGAAATGTCTATTGCACATGTAAAGATAAGAGGAGCTACTGGTAAGCAAAGCAAGTATGTAAAATCTCAGGTATTTTTAACACTTAGTATATAGACAAAACCTATGAACATGGATTCTTAATTATACCTAGTCTAGAAGAAAATATACCCTATGTTTGTAGATTTATAAGACTATATAATTGTGTTCTGTTTGTCTGGAATGTAGTATGTAAGATCATGAAACTTCTAGAGTTCTATCTTATCCATTGATTGAGTTTAAATCTATCTGTAGATTCATAAGACTATGTAATTGTGTTTTGTCTGTCACAAATTTAGGGTGTAAGATGATGTTATGGCTAGGCTTCTGTCTTATCCATTGACTGAGTTTAAATCTATCTGTAGATTCATAAAACTATGTAACTGTGTTTTGTTTGTTATCAATTTAGTATGTAAGATGATGTGATTTTTAAAGGTCTGTCTTAACTATTGACTAAGTTCAATTCTATGATACACTATACAATTATGTTTTGGTAATAAATTGGTGCTTCAGAATTTGATATATATATATATATATATATATATATATATATATATATATATATATATATATATATATATATGCCATGTGACTAAATGAGTAGATCCATTTACAATTTTGAAATAGGACAATATTCATAATTTGTGCTAGTATCTTAGTATATCTATGTGGCATATCACCTTGTTAGGTCCTTTTTTTGCATTTAACTCTGATTATTAAGGGTTTCATATGTGACCACTTTTTAATCGCACCTGACATAAATCCCATATAGTTGACTTTGAAAAATATCTTGTGTGATTTGAAGAAGCTATTGAATAACATATTTAGTACACAAAACAATGTTTCAGGATTTGATGTTAATGCTAGACAGGAAGTTATGTACCCTTTGGAGTGTGTGATGAGAACTCTATGGAGTAAAATGAAAGATGTGGGCATATCCATTTCCCACACTGCTGTGTGGCTGTACCCTGCTGGACCAATTGGCTTACAAGAGATCTTAGGTGCTGGGTAATGTACTCAAGCATCTGTCAACTACATCTAGGGGGATTGACTTTCCAATGCACTACGTAACTTTAATTACTTATTTATTTACTTTTTCTTTCTCTGTCAATTGTAAATGAATCTTCTAGGTCTTTGTTTATGCAGGTTAGTGTGTCAATTGTGAATGAATCTTATAGGTCTTTGTTTATGCAGGTTAGTGTGTATGGACAGTTAGCAAATAGTGTGGAAGACATCTACTAGGATAGACAATATAACAAGATGTATACATGACTGCATTCATACTCTGAATTTCGTCCTCAAGCTACTGGATTGTGTCATCATTCAAAGCTAATTGTGGCTATGTCTACCTGTATTTATGCTGAGTATTGCAATAATGTATCTGATTGGGACTTGAGTTGTGCACAGACTCATGCTTAGCACTGTTTTGGGTACCTCAGTCATTGTGTGTGTGTGTGTGTGTGTGTGTGTGTGTGTGTGTGTGTGTGTGTACTCAAGGAGAGCATACAACACTTGATTGATGCTAGATGCTACTTACAATTATTCTTTGCATATGATTGAAATTATTGAAATAATTATGAGCTTTATTCCTTTTGTTGTGTCAAAACATTTTTTGCTGGTTTGCAGTTGGTGTGGTTTGGATTCATGGGTCAATCCCCACAATGTAAAGTTAAGCCCTAACATTTTTCCACTATTTTGTTCCTTCTTGAATCAACATATCCTTAAATACTGTGGTTTACATGGCTGATTGCTTTTGTACTATATTCCTACTCATGACTGAGTATATTATTTTGGTCTGTACCCAGCTCTGTGAGTTTTTTGAGTCAGCTCACCTGTCATATACTTAGGTTCTGAAATTTTTCTCTTCTCTTTTGTGGATTTTGAAGAATTGAATGTATGGACGCTAATTTACAATGTGTAATTCTAGAATTTACCTTGGTTCAAATGGCTCTGTGGTCATCAGTCCCCTAGAACTTAGAACAACTTAAACCTAACTAATCTAAGGACATGACACACATCCATGCCCGAGGCAGGATTCGAACCTGCGACTGTAGCGGTCACGCGGTTCCAGACTGAAGCGCCTAGAACCGCACGGCCACACCGGCCGGCAGAATTTACCTTGCCTCTGTATTTATTTCTATAGTGTAGTGTTGCAATGGTGGAATTTTAACCTTGTATTATTTGTCTTGTGACAGCATGTTCCACATGTCTGTAAATCTGAATGCCATATCCTGATTATGACTTGTATAGTAGATACTTTTCTTATGTTTACTGTAATATGTTATGTATCATACTTCTACACATGTATATTCTATCTTTTGGTATCATTTTGTTCACTGTATGGCAAACCCTATAGTCTTGTCACAAAATATTATAAACATACTTTTTCCAAATTTTGTGAGGGGGTATTGTAATAGGACATGCTCCTCTGACATTACCTTCCCTTATAGAAATAGCTGATACCAAAAAGTATTTTGTATCTTGTATAAGTTAAAATTATTGCAGCTGTTTCATTTAAAGAATTTCATATGATTTTGTATAACATGTGTTATATGTCAGGCTAAAATGTATAAAAAGAAATCAATTTGTTTCAATCAATATGGCTAACACTCTTCTTCTTCTAGAAATATATGAAATTACAAGGTATCTGGCATACTTAAAATTCATATTATTAATTGCACAATCTAACGCTAATTATTAAATTTATTTCTGGATTCATTTACAATATTATGATATAACTTGGTGAAGATTCTTCTTTTGTTAAGAAAGTTTATAGACTCTTTGCTTTGTAAACTCTTTGGAATATTGTGAGTACCGCAGAATGTTACAAGTTGTGGGCATGCCTCTGATGGAAATGGACAACATAAAATTTAGCAAAGCCGTGAAGTCATATTTGTTGTGTCACTGTTTTTACACTGTAAATGAATATTTAGAACAGTCATAACAGTAATCTTGCTGTTTGTGTTAAATTGAAAACATTGAGCAATATAATACATTAGGATACTATAGGCCTACATTAATATATGTTAACAATGTTAAATGACATGTTTTTAACTCTGTCAATAACAGTATAATTGTTGGTTTTATGGAAATGGAGATTGTGAAGCCAGTGTGATGTAGAAGAATGAGATAAAACTAAACAAAGTCATAGCAATTATTCAGATCAACTGGAACCCACAAAATCAAAATTTCACCCTCAAGAATGTACACCTAGATTTGAGAACTGCAGCCAACAATAAAAAAGAAAATGAAGGTAGTTAAAAGTTTTACTGTTGTGTATCTTATGCATCTTGAAGCTTTCAAAACTTTTTCACAGACTGATAAATTTAATGGTAATGTGTGGGAGGGTAAGATTACAAATGGAACCATACATTTACTCCAGAATCAATTACACAGCTTAAAAATGAATTTTTCAAGTGCCATGCTTACCTACTTTTCACAGTTGTGAGACCTGGCACGTTGCTTGAGGAATCAAGGTGAAAATATTTACACCTCTATGGTGATAACAAGGTTGTTAATGATGTTACCAATGAGTGTGTGGGAATAAACACATGCTAGTCAACAAACACTAGAGTATTTGATCTCAAGTTTGTTGATGTGAGAAAAGCTCTAAATCTCCAGTAACATACAAAGGGGGTGATGCATTTGGCAGGTAAACAACGGATATACAATCACATTAAGACTAACCCTCACCTTGAATATAAACAGGTATATATTTCCCACATAATAAACCTGTCCATCAGGCAAAAAACTGTAGAAGTTTTTGCTTCAAATAGAATAAACTTGGACATTATTCAAAAAGATTGCAGAAATCCTATGTGAAAAAATCAAGGTCACAGGGAATGTAAATTGAGAAGGGATGTACTGTTAACCAAAATTCTCTCATCAGCAGCAGACAAACAAGTGGATAAAAATGGATGGTTTTAAATTCTGGTCCTACAGATAACATGAGTAATCAAACTGAATAGTTTACAAGTTACAATTCAAATGAGGGTGAAGTCCCAATCTCTGATGGCAATGGTAATTTAATCCATCAAAAGGAAAGGGTGACATAAAAATTTTAGCCTTTGATGGAGAATGATGGAATGAAAAACATCTGGTGAATGCTTTATACATGCCATGGACTCAGTTCAATTTATTCTCACATGGAGTAGCTTTTGACTTGGGAATAACATTTAAATCTGATGAGGCAATACACACGCTATCAAGGGAGAAGATATTGTTATAGTGGGAGTTCATGAAGAAAAATTTTTTAACATGAAGTTTAAGATTCCATTGAGTTAAAAGTTACATTATCCAGGCAAATATGGCCACTAAGATAGATTTTAAAATATGTCACAAAAGTCTTACACACCAACATTTTTCCCATGTAAATAAGTTTTTGAAGGACATACAAATTCAATTTGAGGAAGAAGATAAAAGCGTATGTTAGGATTGCATTATGGGAATTTTTTTTCCAAAAAAGTGACTCAGAGCCAGAAAAGACAGTTGAGTTGACTAACAGTAATTTTTGCAGTCCTGTACACGTTAATTTAGTTGGTGGTTTGTGGTACTTTCTTTTGTTAAAAGATTACTATTTTCATTTGTGAACTGTATATTTCTTAAAATTTAACTCTGAAGTGGGCAGACACCTGAAATATTTCATAAAAACCATTGATAATTGAGCTGATCATGGAATTAAATTTATCATAACTGATACGGGACTAGAATTTATTAATTAAGAAATGCATAAAAATAATGCATTGGATAATGCATAAAGAAACCAGTAGCCTACAGCCCCCAATAGAACTGTGCAACTGAACATGAGAGCTGAACTTTGGTGGAGATTTCATGGACAACATTTCAAGTTAACCAGCTGCAAATATGATTATGGGCTGAAACCATAGATATGTCAATTTATATACTGAACGGAACAGATACAAGTAGTGTTGATGGAAAAACACCTCACAAATTTTGGACAGGGCTGGAATGTGATGTTGCTGAACTCAGGATATTCAGACAGACGGTTTATATAAACAATCCAAAGAACAGATAACATTCCAAAGCTGAAAAAGGTTTGCTGGTTGGATGTGATACAAAGCTGAAAGCATATTGCACTTACTTCTTCAGAAAGATCATGACACTGTTTTCATAGGCAAATTATACAAGGATTGTATACCTGGGAAAATTGTCAAGAAAGATAATCAACTATTCCTAATATCCTAGATCATTCAGGACATACAGCCTACTGAAGAGGAGAGCCTGAATCAGGCAGAAGACGAGGAAACTAAAACAGTTGGAGATAATCCAAATTCCAAAATTAACTGTACGAAACAGTAAGTCAATGAAGATTGCACAAAATCTGTGTATCAAATAGGAATAAACTTATTAAACAAGGCAAAAATGAAAAAAAGCCTATTAAAAATCCCATTCTTAATATAATCTCTGCATGTATGAGACATTGTTATGAGCCTGTCTCTTATATACACAAAATAAAGGATTTTTGCACTGCATGCAGGCACAACAAAAAGACTGCTATACAGTGAAGCTTTCAGTCAAAAAACATTTTTCTAAAGTGGCCCACAAACACACACACACACACACACACACACACACACACACACACACACACACACACAAATTACCACTGTTTATAGCCACAGATGCCAGACTGATTGAAATGTATAGCAGTCTTTTTGTTATGCTTGTCTGCAGCTCCACATCTCCTTTATAAGGTGAGCAGCAAACTATCATTTTCATACATTTTCATTATTCCATCCTGGAATTTCCATGGCTCAGTCTTATGACTGAACCCCCAGAAAATAAAGAAAACAAATGCAACTGTGGATAGACTTAAAGCACAACTTTTTACTAGAATATTTCAACAGAGACACAACACTGACTGCACTGAAACCTTCAATCTTCAGTCCAGGGGTAAGGTTTGAATCCATTAGAATAATCTTATCTGTCACAGAATCCAAAACCTTGAACATGAGGCTGTTTGATGTTAAAACTGCATTTTTATACAGTGAAACTGATGTTGTTGTTGTTGTCTTCAGTCCTGAGACTGGTTTGATGCAGCTCTCCATGCTACTCTATCCTGTGCATGCTTCTTCATCTCCCAGTACTTACTGCAACCTACATCCTTCTGAATCTGCTTAGTGTATTCATCTCTTGGTCTCCCTCTACGATTTTTACCCTCCACGCTGCCCTCCAATGCTAAATTTGTGATCCCTTGATGCCTCAGAATATGTCCTACCAACCGGTCCCTTCTTCTTGTCAAGTTGTACCACAAACTCCTCTTCTCCCCAATTCTATTCAATACCTCCTCATTGGTTATGTGATCTACCCATTTAATCTTCAGCATTCTTCTGTAGCTGATACTGCAGTATATATGTAACAACCAGAGGGCTTTGAGGCTGGTACTAAAAGAGTATGATGCTAACTGAAGAAAAATATCTATGGACTCAAACAAGTATGGAATCAATGATTCACCTATGTGCTAAATAAAATTGACCTGATAGCACAGATGCATATTCCTGTGTTTTTGTAAGTGATGAGGGTGGACTCTAGATCATTCTAGCTATTCACATTCATTGATAATGGTCTGGTTGTATCAGAGTCCAGAGAAGTCATCACTATGTTGCTGAATGAGTTGGAGGAACTTGATGTACCTAGGAGCAGTGTTAATTATTATCTAGGTTTGCAAATAGAGCAGTTTCAAGATGTCTCTATCTTCTTAAACCAAGACGCATATGCTACAGCTATGCTGGAAGAGTACTACATGGGGAATTGCAGTGTTGCAGCAATACCTGCTCACGATTGTCAAATGTACTCTGAGCTGGGACTCAGTTCAAAAATTAACAATGTACCATACAGTCAAGTTGTTGGAAGCTTGTTCCATCTTTCAGTGGTAACTAGACTTGATATCATGCTTGGTGTGCACATTGCTGATCAGCACACTGAAAACCATAAAAGACACATTGGAGTGCAGTGAAGAGAATCTTAAAATACCTGATGAGAATAATGAGAATAGTCTCTCGTGGCTTAAATTCTCGAAGGAGTTTATTCATTTGTTTTTAGTGGGTCATATTATGCAGGAGACGTGCTTGTTTGAAAATCAACCACAGGTTTTGTTGTCAAACTTGGTGAACCCACCATAATTTGGATCTCTCAGAAGAAGAAAATGGTAACCTTGTCAACAACAGAAGCAGAATATCTAGCTTCCTGTTAAGCTGTAAAAGAAATCATATTGATCCAGTTATTTTGAAAAACATTATCAAACTAAGAAAAATAAGTACTTTGCATATAGATCATCAAAGTACCATCCAGTTGTTCAAGACTGCTGATTACTATAAGTGAAAAAACACACGTAAATGTGAAATATCACTTTGTATGAATAAATTCAATCTGGAACTTGTCAGCTCTGCAGATCAACAATCTGATATTCCCACTAAGCCCCTCAGTAAAAACTATGTCAATAAATTAAAGTACCTGATTTCTGTTCTTGATGCCAAGGACCTTTGAAACAAAAGACAGTGAAAGTGTTACATATTTATTAATTGAAGTGAGGCTGTTGTATTAATCAATTAAAATGTTCTATTTTGTTTGTTTCTCCCATATTCATACTCCCACATTTGTATTTCGCTCACTTTCAAGCTGCATTTACTATGCTGTCATCTGGGACCTACATAGTGAAATTAGTGATTAAAGACTGTCTTTCTTCTTGTAATATGTATGTGACTGTGTGCATCATATGACACATTTTGATTCTGTTTAGCAATAAGTCTTTGTCATTACTGTACAGTGAGGGTAAGTATAGTTTTACTGTGACTCCTTTAACAATTATTTAAGGAGGTATTCTGATGAATATGAAAATTTACAATTAAAAGTAGAGATAAGCTAAAATCTTTAATGGTAATAACATGGGACTGGATCAAAATGAAACTTATCTTTAAAAAACAAACAAATGTTCACTACTCTTTCTGCTGATTCAAAGTTTGGAGTAACTTTTAATTGTTTCATAATTACTATATTTTTGTTTGTTCTTCTCTTTGTCTATCAGCTATGATATATACATTACATTGTTACTACTTAAAGAGTAAATACCCTTTTCTGTCTGACATATAGTGAACAGCACTGATTTTATTTCACATTTTGATTTGCGGCATACACCCCCAATGTCACATGTGAAGCTACTGAATTAACAGATCATTAGTTAATGAAGTCATCACTGGCAGTAGATTTAGTAATAGACACATCCTTTGCTGCTTGTTATTTTAAAACATAATTTTTACTAAATGCCTGAATGTATTGTCCAAAAATATATTTAATACTAAAATAAAAATTCACTGCAAGCACTTATTTCAACATGATAATTTAATATTACAGGTCCATTAAGGAGTTTTACCTGTGCCACTGAGATTAACTTCACCACATGTTTCTCCAACATGACACTGGTAAACAATTCCAGGTTCCCTCACACTTCTGTCATGTGAAGAATTTCCTCTAGGAGCTCCAATCTGGATCCTAAACATGCCATAATTATTAGACGGATTGCTGATTTACCTACTGCATAGGGACTTTCATAGAAAAATAACATATGTCACGTATCATACATTATTTTTCTATTAAAGTCCCTGTACAGCAGTTAGATTTACCTGTACATTACAAACTAGCCCACGAATTAATAGCCTAAATACAAGGATTATCAGGGCCTCTTCAGCTTAGTAATAAAGGCAAAGGGGAAGGAATTGTATCACCTAATTATTACCATCCCATATCATCTGTGCTAATAACCTGCAAAATGTCTGAGTACTATATGCCATCACTCAAATCAGTATTTAGAATAAAATTATATACTAACGGTCACACAGTGTGGCTTCAAAGCTAACCATGCCATCATCAGAGCAGTAGAAATACTTTGTGTTGTTCCTGCTTTAGTCTTCAGTTAGAAGACTGACTTGATGCAGTTCTCCATAATACTTTATTCTTTGCAAACCTCTTTATCTCTGAATAACTACTGCAACCTACATCTACATGAATGTGCTTACTGTATTAATCCCTTGGTCTGCCTCTAGAATTCTTCCCCCCCCCCCCCCCCCCCTGGCCAACACAAAAAACTTCCCTCCATTATCAAACTGACTATTGGTGCCTCAGGATGTGTCCTGTCACCTGATCCCTTCTTTTAGTCAATTTTTTAGTTAATTTGTGCCATAAATTTCTTTTTTCTCCAATTTGATTCCTTACTCAGCCAGCATGTGTAATCTTCAGCATACTTCTGTAGCACCACATTTCAAAATCTTCTATTCTCTTCTTAGGTGAATTGCTTACAATCCATATTTCAACTTCACACAAGGCTACACTCCACACAAATATCTTTACAGAAGGCTTCCTAGTACTTAAATTTATATTGGATGCTAACAAATTCCTATTTTTCAGAGGTGTTTTCCATGCTATAGGCAGTCTGCAATTTATATCCACGTACTTTGGTCATCATAGCTTATTTTGCTTCTCAAATAGTAAAACTCACCTACTCATTTTAGTGCCTCATTCTGTAATCTAATTCCCTCAGCAGAATCTGGTCTAATTCACCTACATTCCATTACCTCTGATTTAATTTTTGTTGATGCTCAATTTATAACCTCTTTTTAAGCCTCTATCAATTCCATTCAACTACTGTTCCAAGTCATTTTCTCTTAGAGAGTTTCATTGTCATTGGCAAACCTCAATGTTTTTATTTCTTCTCACTGAAATTTAATTCCTTCTCAGTTTTTTATGTTACCTTTATTGCCTGCTAAGTGTGCAGATGAAGTAACATTTAGGATAGGCTGAAAGATTGTCTCATTTTCTTCATGGTTAGTACTTCCTTTTTATGTCCTTCAACTGATGTAACTGCTCTCTGGTTTCTGGATAAGCCATGACCTTTCAGTCTCTATATTTTATCCCTGCAACCTTCATAATTTCAAAGAAAGTACTCCAATAAACTTCGTCAATAGCTTTCTCAAACTCTACAAATGCTATAAATGTAGGTTTGCATTTCTTTTCTTCAAACATACATCATAAGATCAGTATTGGCTTGAGTGTTCCTACATATTGATCTGTCCCAAGGGCAGTTTCTATCAGTTTTTCTATTCTTCCGTAAATAACTCTTGTCAGAACATTGCAGCCATGACTTTTGTAACTAATAGTTTGACAATATTATGAAAAGGATAGTTGTTACTCACCATATATCAGAGATGCTGAGTCACAGATAGGCACAACAAAAGAAAGAGGACTTTCAGAAAGCAAGCTTTTGGCCAACAAGGCCTTTGTCAAAAATAGACAACACACACCCACATGCAAGCATGCACACGCTCACATCTGTGCCCACACACACACACACACACACACACACACACACACACACAAACGCGCGCACTCGCACATGACTACTGTCTCTGGCAGCCACTGCTACAATAGCCTGGCCTTTGTCAAAAATAGATAATGTGCGCACACACACACACACACACACACACACACACACACACACACAAATGCCACTCACACACACACATGACCATAGTCTCCAGTGGCTGATGCCAGACTACTGTAGTAGTGGTCTGCCTCCAGCTGCCAGAGACAGTGGACATGTGAGTGAGTTGCATTAACATGTGTGTGTGTGTGTGTGTGTGTGTGTGTGTGTGTGTGTGTGTATTGTCTATTTTTGACAAAGGTCTTGTCGGCCGAAAGCTTCCTTTCTGACAGACTTTTTATTGTTGTGTCTATCTGTGACTGAGCATCTCTGCTATGTTATGAGTAGCAACTATCCTTTTCATAATTTTCTTACATTTCATCCTGGATTTTTCATTGTTTGATGCTTTGAGATTATTCACACCTGTCAGCCCTTGCCTTCTTTGGAATGGGAATTGTTATGTTCCTGTTGATATCTGGGGGTATTTCATCTATCTCAAATTTCTTGCGTGCCAGGTGGAATAGTTTTTTCATGGCTGGCTCTCGTAAGGAGTGCTTTTTTTTTTTTTTTTTTACCTACATCTTTCAGTGCCCTGTGAAATTCTTCTTGAAGTATCGCATCTCCCACTGTATATTCATTTACTTCCTCTTTCCTTTCTATAACATTTACATCAAGTTAATTTCCCTAGAGTAGCCCCTCTATGTAATCCTTCCACCTTACAGATTTCCCTTCTTTACTTAGTACTAGTTTCCATCTGAGCTCATGATATTCATATAGTTGCTTCCATTTTCTTCAAAAGTCATATCAATCTTTCCCATAGGACATGACTTTTTTAAAAAGGACATCATATTTGTCACTGGCTGTAGAAATTATGTATTCCACACTTTAACTTTTCATTTTGTGTTGAGAATATAAATAGAAATTACCAAAATAATACAGGAAGCTGTAATTGGTAATTCAACTATTATAGCCTGAAGACAGTTCTGTATGGGAAGAAATCACATATGGGATTCCCCACAGCTCAATATTAGGTCCACTATTGTTCTTCATATATGTAAACAATCTTCCATCAAATATACAAGTCGAATTAGTTCTTTCTGCAGATGACACTAGTACTGTAATCAGTTCAAGCATACATACAGAAACAGAACAGATGCCAAACAAAGTTCTTAAAAGAAGCACTGATTAGTTTTCTGGGAATGGTCTCACCTCCAATTTTAGAAAGACATAACATATTCAAGATAGACACAAAGCCCATGCCTACCACAGTAGTACAAGTTTATATGCCAACTAGCTCTGCAGATGATGAAGACATTGATGAAATGTATGATGAGATAAAAGAAATTATTCAGATAGTGAAGGGAGATGAAAATTTAATAGTCATGGGTGACTGGAATTTGGTAGTAGGAAAGGGAAGAGAAGGAAATGTAGTAGGTGAATATGGATTGGGGGTAAGAAATGAAAGAGGAAGCCGCCTTGTAGAATTTTGCACAGAGCACAGCTTAATCATAGTTGAAGAAGCCTGGAGATACTAGAAGGTATCAGACAGATTATATAATGGTAAGACAGAGATTTAGGAACCAGATTTTAAACTGTAAGACAATTCCAGGGGCAGATGTGGACTCTGACCACAATCTGTTGGTTATGAACTGTAGATTAAAACTGAAGAAACTGAAAAAATGTGGGAATTTAAGGAGTTGGGACCTGGATAAATCAGAGGTTGTACAGGGTTTCAGGGAGAGCATAAGGGAACAATTGACAGGAATGGGGGAAAGAAATACAGTAAAAGAAGAATGGGTAGCTTTGAGGGATGAAGTAGTGAAGGCAGCAGAGGATCAAGGAAGTAAAAAGATGAGGGCTAGTAGAAATCTTTGGGTAACAGAAGAAATACTGAATTTAATTGATGAAAGGAGAAAATATAAAAATGCAGTAAATGAAGCAGGCAAAAAGGAATACAAATGTCTCAAAAATGAGATCAACAGGAAGTGTAAAATGGCCAAGCCGGGATGGCTAGAGGACAAATGTAAGGATGTAGAGGCTTATATCACAAGGGAGAAGATAGATACTGCCCACAGGAAAATTAAAGAGAGCTTTGGAGAAAAGATAACCACCTGTATGAATATCAAGAGCTCAGATGGAAACCCAGGTCGAAGCAAAGAAGGGAAAGCAGAAATGTGGAAGGAGTATATAGAGGGTCTATACAAGTGCAATGTACTTGAGGACAATTTTATGGAAATGGAAGAGGATGTAGATCAAGATGAAATGGGAGATATGAAACTGCGTGAAAAGTTTGATAGAGTACTGAAAGACCTGAGTTGAAACAAGGCCCCAGGAGTAGACAACATTCCATTAGAACTACTGGCAGCCTTGAGGCAGCCACTCCTGACAAAACTCTACCATCTGGTGAGCAAGATGTATGAGACAGACAAAATACCCTCAGACTACAAGAAGAATATAATAATTTCAATCCCAAGGAAAGCAGGTGCTGACAGATGAGAATTCTTTACAGATGAATGGAAAAACTAGTAAAAGCTGACCTCAGGGAAGATCAGTTCGAATTCCATAGAAATATTGGAACACATGAGGCAATACTGACCCTATGACTTATCTTAGAAGATAGATTAAAAAGGCAAATCTACATTTGTAGCATTTGTAGACTTAGAGAAAGCTTTTGATAATGTTGACTGGAATACTCTCTTTCAAATTCTAAAGGTGGCAGGGGTAAAATACAGGGAGCAAAAGGCTATTTACAATTTGTGCAGAAACCAGATGTACTACATAAATATGTAATAAAAAAATTGAAGTTCCTATTCTTAAAAAAATGCTGTTGATATCCGTTTGACCTATGGCAGTGCCATCTAGCGGGCCAACCACAGCGCCATCTAGTTTCCCCCTTCAAGCTAGATGAGTTTCGTTATTTGTAGTTTTTTCATTTGATGCTTATTTCATGAGATGTTTGGCCTGGTGACTATCAATGGACCACTCTATATATCCATCATGAGTGGATTTTCATGCCAACTGTTCTAGGTAGTTTTAATAGAAGGCATTTACTAATGTTTCACAGGCTATCTTATCATGCCCACCACTAACAAAATTAATTTTTCCCAAATGACTGTTGGATGATTGAAATCTCCACCACTGATTACAGTATGAGTGGGAACTTTTGTACAAGTTATCTGAGGTTTTCAATACAGTGTTCACTTACAGCAGGATATGGGTCTGGTGGGTGATAGAAGGATACAATTATCATTTTATGCCCACCCCTGATACTGAGTCTTGCCTAAACAATCTCACATGGAGCTCCAATTTCTATCTCAGTGGATTTGAATTTCTTGTCTCCTGTGACAAATTCACCTCCTCCAATTACCATTTGGCTATCGTTTCCATGTACACTGAAGTTTTCCCCAAAAATCTCATTTCTATCAATTTGAGGTCTCAATCAGCTTTCTGTACCAAGTGCTGTGTGAGCTTCACTGCTTTTCAAGAGCACGTCAGACTCTGGCACTTTGTTGTGAATGCTTTGACAGTTAACCACTATGATTTTAATACTTTCACCAACTGAAGGCCTTACTTTTTCTCTTATACTTATACTTCTAGTTTTATACAGCTATCATTATTTGGACTGGGTGGAGATTTACCTCATTTAAAAAACCCTTGTGTGCATGCCATATACTTTCAGCTACCTGGGTAGTAGCCTCTGGTATGTAGAACACCTCTGACCCATTTAGGGTCACCCTACAATTCTCATCCCTATTGCATAAGTCCAGGAAGTCAGATCCTAACTTGTCACAGAACTTTTGAAGTCTCTGGTTCAGTCATTCCATTCAACTCAGAACCAAGAGGTCATGATTAGTTCTGGGGATAATGCTGTAAGTTGTGGGCTTCATTGGAACTTCTTGTCCAAGGCTGATCTCCTCAGCCACCTCTGACAGTTGCTGAAATGACCCGAGTTTGATCTCAAAGTCCAGACAACAGGCATAATTTTTTCCAGCATGTGCCACAGTCTGCAGTTGCTTGCACCCTGTTACCTCAATGGCTGCTGGAATAGCTTCTTCAAAATGTTCAGTGAAGCCCCCATGCATACACATTGAGGCTGCCTCTTATCCTTTCCTGTCCCTTGCTGCCACTTACATAAGGGGTGTCATTATCTGCCATATGTTTGAACTGGTGATGAGTAGTAGACCCCTAGCCTTTTGCATTTGCTTCCTCTTGTCACTGGACAAAACATGTTTCCCCAAAACAACTGAAGTGAATTCTACTGGCTGAGTTTCAGGTTCAATGAAAGGCAGCACCTCTAACTTGATGGTTAAGGGGATTGGTATTGCAACCTTAGTCCTCCCTCATTCCCTTCAGTACTGCACAGGACACCTGGATCTACCATTGAAACGCCCTTCACAGTCAAGAGGACAAGTAATGACAGAACCTGTCTAAAATATGCTGAAGTTAAGCCTCTTTACAAGAAGAGAGGTAAAGAGATACCTTCAAACTATCAACCAGTTTCACAGCTTTCTCAAAAACATCTGCAAAGGTTGTGTTCAAGCAAGTCCTTAAGCATCTGATTGCAAATAATATATTGACTAAGTCACCTTTTGGACTTCTTAAGGGTTCTGATACAGAGATAGCTATTTACACTTACAGTGAGAATGTACTTAATTCATTCATTAATAAATTAGAGGCTACACGTATTTACTGTGACTTGTCAAAAGTCTTTGACTGTGTGCACCACAGCAGCCTCTTAAGTAAATTAGAATATTATTGTCATTGGCAATGCTGCGAAATGGTTTGTGTCTTATGCAACTAAAGTGAAACAAAGGGTGTCATTGTCAAATATCTGTGCAGTAATCAGTCAGTCTTTATCTGATTGGGAATTAATTACATTTGGTGTTCCTCAAAGTTCCATCTTGGATCCATTGCTTTTGTGAGCATTAATCATGTCTCGTCTGTTACATTGCCATATGCTAAGTTTGTTTCATTTGCAGATGATACAAACATTGGAATAAGTAGCAAGTCAAGTACAGATTTAGAAATAGCTGCTAATCAAATTTTCACTGACATTAAAAATGGTTTAAAGCTAATTCACTGTCTGTAAACTTTGAAAAGATGCACTATATGCAGTTCAGAACCTGTAAGAGGTTTGCTTCCAGCATATGTATAACATATGAAGACGTGCAGATCAAAGAGGTTGACAGTGTTAAATTTCTACGATTACAACTCTATAATAAATTCAGTTGGGAAGGCCATACCACAGAGTTGCTTAAGTGCCTGAACAAGTCTGTATTTGCAGTGACAATGATGTCAGCTGTAGAAGATATACATGTAAAAAAGACCTGCATACTTCACTTAATTTCATTCTATTATGTGATATGGAATCATATTCTGGGGTAACTCATCAAACTGAACAGAAGTTTTCAGCATGCAAAAGAGTGTAATAAGAATCATTTGTGGTGTAAATTCAAGAACATCACGTAGAAACAAGAAACCTTGTATTCAAACCACTGCTTCTCAGTATATTTATTCCTTAGTGAAATTTGTTGCAAGTAAATATATCTCTGTTTCCAACTAATAGCTCAATACATAGTATCAATACTAGGAATAACAACAATCTACATAAAGACCTAAAATCACTTACCTTGGTCCAAAAAGTGGTCTAATACTCAGGAACACACATTTTTAATAAATTGCCAGCAACCATCAAAAACTTGGTTTCAGATAAAGCACAATTTAAACAGATTTTGAAAGACCTTTTGATAGGCAACTCCTTCTACTCTCTAGATGAGTGTCTTAATAGAGGCTATTAGGCCAGCTTAAGTAAAACTGTCTGTTAGATTTCAGTTTTGACAGCACTTGGTCGAGCAGTCAGGATCAGTTATTCCGTGTATGATAAATTTATTAATAGTGCATAACAATGTTTCATTCAGACAGAGTATCAATTTTGTAAATATTAACTATTTCTGTTTACTGTATTGTATTCACCTACTTTGACAATCTCCTGAGAAATGATCAGGGTAGTAGGTATTATATTCAAATGTTTTATCTTTTTTTATGTTATACTTTCTGAAATGTTCCACACCAATGAGAATCATCTCATTTCTTGGGGCTATGGAAAGAAAATTGAGTCTAATTTAATCTCCTGTACTTTCTATGGAGGAGACAGGATTCACCAGGAGAGGGCAGTGCATGAGGTACCTTTGGTACAGATACCAGCAGTACATGACTCTTGGAAGCTCTTCCAAGTACATCAGTTCACAGCAGCTGCCAATCATTTGACAGTACCAGGGCAATTTCCATCTGCTTATGAATAGCAACCAACTCATCCTGTATTCAATGGAGCTCTTTCAACATATTGATTTGCAGCAGCTGCTAATCGTATGACAGCAGTCAGGGTGGATTCCAGCTGCTTATGAATGTCAACCAGCTCATTCCATGTTCAACAAATCATTGCGTTGAAATAGTTTGCATATTTTCATTCAATAAAGTAACACAAAATAATTTTCTGGGGTAACTCATCTTTGTGCAGAAACAAGCTGTAAGAATAATGTGTGGTGCTCATCCATGATCATCTTGCATGCATCTGTTCAAGGAACTGGGCATTCTGAATCCTGGTTCATAGCATATTTATTTCCTCATGACGTTTGTTGTAAATAATCCACTACAGTTCAAATGGAATATTGATGTACATAATTACAATACCAGAAGCGGAAAATGATACTCATTACTCCATGTTAAGGTTGTCTTTGGCACAAAAAAGCGGTGCACAGTTGAGCAACAACAATTTTAGATCACTTAAGACAGAATCACTTATGACAGAATTGATGAAAGAAGAAAATATAAAAATGCAGCAAATGAAGCAAGCAAAAAGGAATACAAGCGTCTAAAAAATGAGATTGACAGGAAGTGCAAAATGGCTAAGCAGGGATGGCTAGAGGACAAATGTAAGGATGTAGAAGCATGTATCACTAGGGGTAAGATAGATACTGCCTACAGGAAAATTAAAGAGACCTTTGGAGACAAAAGAACCACTTGTATGAATATCAAGTGCTCAGATGGAAACCCAGTTCTAAGGGAAGAAGGGAAAACAGAAAGATGGAAGCACTATATTGAGGGTCTAATCAGGGGCAATGTACTTGAGGGCAATATTATGGGAATGGAACAGGATGTAAATGAAGATGAAATGGGAGATACAAAACTGCGTGAAGAGTTTGAAAGAGCACTGAAAGACCTGAGTCGAAACAAGGCCCCAGGAGTAGACAACATTCCATTAGAAATACTGATGACCTTAGGAGAGCCAGTCCTGACAAAACTCTACCATCTGGTGAGCAAGATGTGTGAGACAGGTGAAATACCCTCAGACTTCAAGAAGAATATAATAATTCCAACCCCAAAGAAAGCAGGTGTTGATTGATGTGAAAATTACTGAACAATCAGTTTAATAAGTCACAGCTGCAAAATACTAACATGAATTCTTTACAGACAAATGGAAAAACTGGTAGAAGCTGATCTCGGGGAAGATCATTTTGGATTCTGTAGAAATATCGGAACATGTAAGGCAATACTGACCTTACGACTTATCTTAGAAGATAGATTAAGGAAAGGCAAACCTATGTTTCTAGCATTTGTAGACTTAGAGTAAGCTTTTGACAATGTTGACTGGAATACTCTCTTTCAAATTCTAAAGGTGGAAGGGGTAAAATACAGGGAGCAAAAGGCTGTTTATATTTTGTACAGAAATAGAAGTTATAAGAGCTGCGGGGCAGGAAAGGGAAGCAGTGGTTGGGAAGGGAGTGAGACAGGGTTGTAGCCTATCCCCAATGTTATTCAATCTGTATATTGAGGCAAGCAGTAAAGGAAACAAAATAAAAATTCATAGTAGGTATTAAAATCCATGGAGAAGAAATAAAAACTTTGAGGTTCACCAATGACATTGTAATTCTGTCAGAGACAGCAAAGGACTTGAAAGAGCAGTTGAATGGAATGGACAGTGTCTTGAAAGGAGGATGTAACATGAACATCAACAAAAGCAAAATGAGGATAATGGAATGTAGTTGATTTAAGTCAGGTGATGCTGAGGGAATTAGATTAGGAAATGATTACGCTTAAAGCAGTAAAGGAGTTTTGCTATTTGGGAAGCAAAATAAGTGATGATGGTCAAAGTAGAGAGGATATAAAATGTAGACTGGCAATGGCAAGGAAAGCGTTTCTGAAGAAGAGAAATTTATTAACATGAAGTATAGATGTAAGTGTCAGGAAGCAGTTTCTGAAAGTATTTGTATGGAGTGTAGCCATGTATGGAAGTGAAATGTGGATGATATATGGTTTGGACAAGAAGAGAATAAAAGCTTTCAAAATGTGGTGCTACAGAAGAATGCTGAAGATTAGATGGGTAGATCACATAACTAACGAGGAGGTATTGAATAGTATTGGGGAGAAGAGGAGTTTGTGGCACAACTTGACAAGAAGAAGGGATCAGTTGGTAGGACATGTTTTGAGGCATCAATGGATCACCAATGTAGTACTGGAGGGCAGCGTGGAGGGTAAAAATCATAGAGGGAGACCAAGAGATGAATACACTAAACAGATTCAGAAGGATGTAGGTTGCAGTAGGTACTGGGACATGAAGAAGCTTGCACAGGATAGAGTAGCATGGAGAGCTGGATCAAACCAGTCTCAGGACTGAAGACCACAACAACAACATGACAGAATGCTAATTAAAATTTGAAAACTGACAGAAAGTTTCTCCTTGACAGGTCCATCTATTTTGTAGAATAATTTCTATTACTGTAATGTGTAAAAGGCAGACTCATTCCACATCGTTATGCTTTATCATGCAAAACAATCCATGGAGTGCATAACTAACTAGCCAATGAACTAACTAAACAATCAAAAGTCTGATTACCCACCAATTACTTTAACTTTGCCATATGTCTCTGTTCATAGACGCTTTATTTTTGCCCTTAATTTGGCATTGTGAACCAGTATTACATTTCAGTGGTGGAAGATGCTGCTCTGCATGAGTAATGGCCATGTGTAATGCCTTTTGTGGTAAATGGTAAATATTCTAGAGAGAAATAAAAATAAAAACAAAAAACATTATATTGTATTTATGTATTACCAAACACAAAGAGTTAACCACTTAAAACTATTTGGTTTTCTTATTGATCAGTCTCTGCTGTGTTGCTCACTGAAAGTAATGCACAATACTATCACAATCAATCTGTTCATTACATCACATCAGAAACAAATTGAGTAACACACCACTAAGTCGTGCCTGTCATGCCTTCCTCTGTTTGGGAGTGATTCAACAAGCACAAAAATGGTCTTATGTGACAAGTAAAGGATATTAGAAATATTTCTGGAATTGACCAACAGGAATCTCTAGCATTCCAAGACCCCTCACTTTTAGGAAGACTGCTGTGTTTGGTGTCAGGAGAAAGCAAATGCAAATGGATAAGAGATTGTTAATTTTTAGCAATTTGTATGTAAAGCATAAAAGCATTCCTGTTTGGAAAAAGCAGTAAAGGGTAGGAATGATCTTGCTCCCTCAGTGTGTACATCTCTGGTCCCCAACGAACATGTAGATGAGGCTCTTCTTGGCAGTCACTGAGGAAACACTGGATGATAGGTTGTGGACTGTGGCACACCAATCATGTCTCTCATCTGGGCTCACAGGTAATATCTGGATAATTTCAGGGATTGAGAGATAATGTTGAGAATGCCAGCCTTTCTCACAGAATTTTAACTATCTGAAGATCTACAGCATTGTCAAACAATTGATTTAATGACCCCAAGTCAAATAGTAGAGGGCATGAAGCAGAGACAAGACAGAGGTCTTCAACAAGCTAGGATGTTAATTCCTAGACATATGTCATTGGGTTGAGAACTGTACTATCCCCTGAATGTCTCAGGCATGACACTACATATCAGTCTGATTGCTACCCAGGTAACTTAATATGTGTGGGGTGCACACGAGGGTTTATTAGATTAGATGACTCTCTATCCAACCCAAGAGACCTCAGAGTACTAGAAAACAACACCCCTCCCACCCCCCCCCCCACCCCCCCCAAAATTCCTCCAAAAAAGTTATGGGGGAACAAATGAATGTAGGACTCAAACTCTGATGGATCTGTACAAATGTAATAATAATAATAAAAATAATAATAATAATAACATGTCTTTTAACTGGGCAACACTTTGGCAAGCTGTGTGTCCCTAACCTACCTCAGTTATCCAACCAGGGAAAGGGTACCTACAGTTTAACTTTTAATCTGAAGCGTGTGTCATTTCTTATGATTCCTCACATAAGAGGTAAAGGCTAGGATAACACAAAGACTGAAAAATCCATAGTCAGAGTGAGATTTGAGCCTATGATGATGCAGTTTCCATGAACAAGCTTTACCACAAGATGACCAGGTCTAACATGTATACACAATTTTAATCAGAAGCTTTTGACGAGTGAGTTTGTGAGTATTAAAATATGGGATAAATGGCTGGATCTTATGATTATGTTGACTTAGAAACTTATGTTTTACACCAGCAACAGAACATACACCTAAGTATTTCACATAAATTTCAACTTGATACAGTTGATGCAGGAAGCACCGTATATGTTTTGATGAGTGAGTCTGTGAGTACTCAAATTTGTGACATAAATGTCCATGTCTTTTGATAACATTGACACAGAAGTTTAAAGTTTTTACACCACCAACAGATGATAGACCTTAGTATGACACATAAATTTCAACATGAGACCTCTAGCCATTTCTGAGAAAAAGAGCTTTTAACAGATAGACAGATGGGCAACAAAATGATCCTATAAGAGCTATATTTTTACTAATTGTGGTACAGAATCCAAATAAGGTGAGACTATCACAGTCATAGTGAGACTGTCAAAATCCTTGTGATCAAGGACTAAAAGATTTGCAAAAAATTGATAGTTACTGAAGCTGGCTAAAACTCAAAGTTGACAGGAGTGAGGTTTTAAGAGTAAATCTAAAGCTATGTCAAAATATTAGGCTAATGGAAATTGGAGGTTTTTGTATTTGTTACAGTAAACAAGAATGTCTATTCCAATAAAGTAGAAACTGAAGCTGCATGTGAGATCATTTGGGAAAGTCTCAGTGTCAAGGGTAGTAATATACATATAAAAGTATCAACAGATTCATCTGCAAAATACAAGGTCAGTCAGAAAGGACTTCACAAATTTGGAATGATATAGAACTCTACTGCAATAAATTACATAACTGGTAGATGTGTCACTCTGTGGCAAACCACGTCAAGTCTGCTTCACATGTTGCATCACTAGGGGGGTACAGTTAAAATGGCTATTTTCAGTGGTGTGGAGCATGCTCATTATGTGTTATGGTTTCATGAAATGAACTCTACAACAACTGCTCAGCATAAATTTTGCACTGAATATGCTAAAGAACTTCCAAACATGACTACAATTTACTCTTGTCACAAGAACTTACGATGTTCACTGCAACATGATAAATCACCAGGTTACCTTCATGCTGATGATTATGTCCAACAGCTTAGGGAAAGTGTTGCCCACAGTCCACAAAAATTGACACAATGCCCATCTTGTAAGACTGGCATTGAACAAAAAAACTGTTTTTTGAGTACTGCATGGACATTTACACATGAAATCCTACAGATTAACAATAGCACAGCACGTTAGTGGTGTAGATATGGTTGCTACATTGGGGAATTCCCTGACAAAATGTTGCATCAGATAGAGGACAATGAGACATTCATGAGCACAATAATCTTCAGTGATGAGACAACATTTTGTGTCAGTGTCATTGTGAACAATCACAACTGCAGAACAATGGACAATGATTATCCATGTGTAACTGTGGAATATGTTTGTGACAGCCCCATAGTTAGTGTGTTTAGTGCCCTTAGCAAATTGAAAGTGTGTGATCCTTTCTTCTGTATGAAGAAAACTCACACTGGTATTGTGTATCTGGATATGCCTGAAAACTTTTTAATTTCACAGATCAATGAAGATGACTGAGATGGAATGGTTTACTATCAGAAAGATGGTGCACCACCTCATTTCCTCGTGAAAGTTTGAGGTTTCCTCAATAATCAGATCCCATATCAGTTGATTGGCTGTGAATGGCTAATTGCATGGCCAATCAGGCTCCAGCTCTCAGCTGATTTACAACTGCAGAGCGGTAAGTTAAGTGTTTTCTATTCTGTGTTCTCCTCATAGTGCATTTATTAAATTTTGTGCATGTTTCTTTTGTTTAAGAGGTTTAACATTGCATTTTTGCAAGCGTAATTTCATTCAGTCTGCAGCACAGTAGCTGCTCACTGAAGAACAAGCTACACAGCTCATCAATGCATCAGCATCCATTGTGATACATCAGGAGAGTACTGAGTTGCATATCTAGGGTTTTGTCTGCTTTTACAGTTTACTTCTTCAGTTAGTCTTGCTAGGATGGTTAGTATATGTGCATACTGTGGACAGATGCAGGAGGAGCTGGCTGCAGTTCCCAAAGAGCTGAATGCACTTTTGGCTATGGTCAGTCACTTAACTGCAAGTGAAGTGTAGCAATCAACAAGGATGCTGACTGCTGCATTTCACTTTGCCATTTGGTAGCTCTGTGAGATCTAATCATCAATGAGTGGCATCAGCTGGACGTTGTATACCTGAAGCAACTTGTGGGCACACTCCCTCACCAAACAGAGACCATTATCATGGCAAAAAGTAGTGTTACATGGTATTGGCATAATATCTTCTGGAACTTACTACTTTTATTCCATTGTACTTACATGAAAGGGAAAATGTATTAAACCACCCACATCTACTCTCAAATGTTACAAGTTAGTGTGGCCAAAAGTCTATGAGGCATCACTTAGCATCACAGGGCCCCATACCACAACATCCACTTGTACTCCATAAACACTCTACAGATGAAGAGAGAAAGCAACAGGAAATGTGAAGAGAAAAATAAAGACAACCTTCTGAAAGCTACTGTTTTCACTTGCAAACAGTGAACACAACTCAACAGATACTAATATACATATGAATCAATCAAAATGCTCCTCTGCCATTTTATCTAAAAGCCAGAGCAGTTCAACCAGGTGAAAAGATTAGTAGAAAGGAAATGATCACCAGTAAATGTCTTACATCCTTGAGTGGAATTCAGAACTGAAGTAGAGGTGCTAAGAGTCCTAGGACAGGAAAGGCCACCAGACAGATGCTGAGAAGAATTTAATTTAAAAGTTTCTTCTGTTTCTGTGCTAAGTTTACACACTCTGCAAGAAGGATGATCATGCTAATGAGAGACCAAAAGTGGTGTGGCCATGTTAGTCAGTAGGACATACCACTCCATCCCTCATCATCCTTTTAAAAGCAAATTCAAATTCTGTGGTTATTTATGTGTCACATAAAATCATCATTTGCTTTGTATATCTACTGCTATATGGCCCAACAGAGAGAGTGAATCTCCAAGAGCTGATTAAGGATCTTTCTTATTTGAACCATCCTGGAAGATAAAAACTGTGTACCAGTCGAGGATCTGAACCTAGAACCTTGCCTTCAGTGGACAATATTCTTACTGACTAAGCTACCCTTGTATGACTCACAATCTACATTTACAGTTGTACTTTCACCAGGGCCGCTCTTCTACTTTCCAATAAACTTCACTTGCTGGGATATTGTTCCTGGAAAAAAGGTTATTGCAGAGAAAAGATTTAGCCAAAGTATTGAGGACTGATTCTGGTATGAATTTATCACTTTGCAGCAGAATGTGTGTGGTTTCAGATCTTTCTGGCAGATTAAAACTGTGTGCTGGGCTGGGATGGAGTTTAAGCTTGACCCAGAATCTCAAAACTCATAGCAAAACACTGTACACTCTGCAGCAGAATGTAGAAATTCCCTGTCTCATTACTCCTCCTAGTTTTAAAGACTGCCATACTCTATGGGAATACACAAACACCTGCCTCAGGTGCCAAGAACTTGAAAATCTCGTTTAGTCAGAGAGCATAAAACATTCTGAAGAAAGGCCAAACATTGCACTTCAGTTCAGCAACAGGTTCATTTCCACTTGTTCACATGACTTGGAGACACTGCCTGTATGAAGTTTTTACTGATCTCCACACAAGCTAACACTTCCCAATTTGGTTACATCTCCCAAAAAGAGAAGCCTTTGAAAGGAAACTGTGAAAATGTGTGTTCAGCATAGCAAAGTGCCCATTGGGCTATATTTGAATAACAAGACAGCATCCAGGACCGGGTGAGCCACATCACAAGTGTGAAGTACCACTTAGTTGAAGCATCTGGATCACCAACCTGAGGACACCAGAAGAGGCATCTTGTACACTGGAAGAATAACAAATGTCACTCTGGCCTCAATGATGGACAGGCTGCAGTGTGAAGGTTCAAGTGCAGACCATTAGGAAAGAACCTAGCAGCTTTTCTGCATGGGCAGACTCTCAGAAAATAATTAAAGAAATTTGGAATAGGTTATGGAGACTGTCTTTCAGTTTGAACAATAATTTCACTGTGACTGGAAGTGTATTGTAGTCAATCAGAAAGAAAGAGTAGAAGTGCAGTAGCTGTCATAAAGTGAAACAGTAATCTTACCACATATTCATTTATTTATTTATTTATATACTTGTTCCATAGATCTGTACATGTGAGCAAGTCACTCAGATGTGGAACGTGTCAATGTACATAATAAAATACATAGAATAAAGACATTGTTATAGTATTAATAACAGTGCACAAAAGTCATACTTATTAGCTTAAAAACTAGTGAACATAAATGTGAAGATAGCAGTTTCATATTTAGGGCATTCTTGCATCTATTTTAACCTTGAACAGTAATCAAAACTTCCCACTTTGGGTTTAAAAGTGACCCAAAAATGGAAATGAGAAAAACAGGAATTTTTACATTAGGGCATTATTACATTAGTTTAACAGTAAACAGTGTCGAAAAATTTAAAAACATCTTTCCAATCTGGGTTTTACTTATTCTCTGAAAGAATTCCTCTAGTGAATAAAGTGAGGTCTCAAGTAAATAATTTTTCAAGCTGTGTTTAAATACTGATGTACTACTCCTTATACTTTTGATGCTGTTGGATAGGGAATTGAAAATTTTCGTTCCAGCGTACTTTACCCCTTTTTGAATAAGTGTCAAGTTCTTTAACTCACAGTGGAAATCCTCTTTTCTTCTGGTGTTATGTTCATGATGTAGGCAATTCGTTTCATACAGAGTGGGGTTATTTATTATGAAGCACATCAGTGAATATATGTACTGAGATGTTGCAGTCAGTATTTCAAGTCGTTTAAAAAGATTTCGACATGAGGTTCGCGGGGGTACACCACAAATGATTCTTATTGCTCTTTTTTGTGCTGTGAGGATTTTCTTTGCGGCAGGTGTATTGCCCCAGAAAATGATGCCATAACACATGACTGAATGAAAATAGCCAAAGTAAGCTGACTTTGAGATGGTAATGTCATTGAAGTGTGACAAGATTCGTAAAGCAAATGTTGCCGACGTCAGCCGTTTTAGTGTTTGTAGAACGTGATGTTCCCAGTTCAGCTTACTGTCCACATATACGCCTAGGAATTTTGATAAGTACACTTGCTTTATCATCTGATCATTCTGTGTGATAACTATTTCTTTTGGGTTTTTGTGGGTTGTCTGGAACTGGATAAAATTGGTTTTTTTCAGGCTTATTGAAAGGGAGTTAATACTAAACCAACCCAGAACTTCTTTAAGGATATCATTGACCTCGGATTCTAAGTCAGTAGTTGACACATTATCCACCACAATGCTCGTATCATCAGCGAACATTGTAAATTTACACTGCTTATTGATGGATAAAGGCAGGTCATTAACATATATGAGGAACAGCAAGGGCCCAAGCACTGATCCCTGTGGCACTCCATGCTGCACAATTCCCCACTCAGAGTCCACTATATATTGTGATACACTATCTGAAACATCTAGAATAATCTTCTGCTTCCTATTTTCGAGGTACGATTTTAACCAGTTCCCTACAGGTCCTGTAATTCCATAATGACAGGCCTTCTTGAAGAGTATCTGGTGATCTACACAGTTGAACGCCTTTGATAGGTCGCATAAGACACCAATTGGCAGTCTCTTGCTGTTTATAGACTCTAGAACATCATTTGTGAATGAGAAAATTGCGTTATCTATTGAAACTCCCTTTTGAAAGCCAAACTGCTGACTGTTAATGATGTTCAGGTCACCAAGGTGTGCCACAATCCTGTTGTACAGAGCTTTTTCTAGGACTTTTGAAAATGTTGTTAATAGAGAGATAGGGCGATAGTTTGACACATTTGTAGCATCCCCTGCTTTGTACAGGGGCCTGACAACAGAGTATTTCATTCTGTCTGGAAACACTCCTTGTTGCATGGATGTGTTGCAGATGTGAGACAAAACTTCGGTCACTTCACTACAGCAAGCCTTCAACAGCTTGCTTGAAATATCGTCGATACCAGCAGAATGTTTATTTTTCAAAGACTGTATGATTTTTTTGATTTCATTGGCAGTAATGGGAAGCACACTTATTTGACTGAAAGTTTCTGGAAAATTATTTTTCATTATACAGGCAGCTTTATCTACAGAACCATGGCAACCTATCTGTGTTGGGACAGTTAAAAAATGTTGGTTGAAGATTTCAGCAATTTCCTCATTATTAGTTATCTCTGAGTTGTCAACAGTTAAAACAATATTTTTGTCTTTGGTGTAGTTTACAGTCCCTGTTTCTCTCTTTATCACATTCCAGATTGTTTTACTTTTATTTTCAGAATTAGTAATTTCAGATGCTATACACATACTTTTAGAGTTTTTAATTACTTTGGCAAGAATTTTACAGTAGAGTTTCTAATGTTTTAGCTGAGCAGGGTTGTTAGAAGTCTTTGATGCTAGGTAGAGTTGTCTTTTTTCTCTGACAGGAAGCTATGATGCCCTTAGTGAGCCATGGTTTTTTTGCAGACCTAGCAGGTTGGACTATGTATGACTTTTTTGGAAATACACTTTCAAAGGTACCTGCTATCTCATTTGTGAATAAATTGTATTTTGAATTAGCAGTTTCTGCTAGATAAACAGGTGTCCAGTCAGTATGCTGAAGACGTGATCTGAACGTTTGAATAGCTTCCTCACTTATTTTCCTTAATGTTCTCCATCTAAGTGAGGTGTCACTAAGAGGAATTCCCAAGCTGTTGAAAGTAACTCGTTGTCCGTCATGGTCAGACAGACCATTTATAACCATTTCAATATTAATATGGTTGACTTTAATCTGATCAACAAAAACGTTATCAATGAGAGTACTGGAAGAGGTTGTGGTTCTGGTGGGCGAGCTAACCACAGGAACAAGGTCGTACGTGCACATGAGATTTTCAAACTCCACCTTTCAGGGAGAATTAAACAAAAAATCTATGTTAAAATCCCCAACAACTACCATGCCCCTATTTTTTCTACTTAAGTACAACAAAAGAGTATCTAATTGTTTAACAAACACTTTAAAATTACCAGATGGTGCCCTGTAAACTGCCACAACTGTTAATCTGGAGACAGTGTCTGGCACCTCTATAGCACATACTTCAAAATGTAGCTCAAAGCAGAATCTTTGTACATCTATTGCCGTGAACAAGACATTGTTTTTTACATATACAGCTACTCCTCCTTTGTCCATATAGTTCCTGCAATAAGACATTGCCAAAACATAGTTAGGAATAGGGACCACTTCAATACCAGCAGTGATGTGGTGTTCTGTTAGACACAGAATGTGGGCACTGTTTATACCTTTTGTGTCTTTTATATTTGCTGTGAACTGATCCAGCTTGCAGTATAGGCCTCTTATGTTCTGATGAAACACTGTTAACTTTTGTTTGTCTTTAATTGTATTGCTGTTTGAGTGAACTTTCGTTTGTGTATTAATTACTTGTTGCAGATTTTTGTTACTGGACCAGATCCTGCTAGAGTTGGCCCAGCTCACTAGTTTCCCTCGTTAGTTAGGGCTATGACTGGTCTGCTTTCATGATCGTTATTGTTTAGACCTATTATTTCATGAAAAGCTTTTCCAATGTCTGCTGCTAGTTTATTTTTGCCAAACTGATTTAGATGTAGTCCATGCTTTGTGAAGCCGTGTCTCTCATACCCGTCAGTATCCAGTAGTGCCACATTCGTAAACTTAGTGCAAAAGTGTTTCAGTTTACTATTCGTTAGGCGAATTTCTCTGTTCACTCAAGACCAGTCTGCCAGGTCATACCTCGTGGGCACAGTTGTTAGTATTATGTTTGTATGCTGTAATAACTGCAGCAATATGAGTAGCTTTTTAATGAAAGTGCTGGCCTCGTTGCAATAAACATCGTTTGCTCCTGCGATTATCGCAACACAGTCTTTTTCCGTGAATTTAGCACATTCTGTGTGTATGTCTTCTACCACATTCACGAATTTTGCTCCTGGTTTAACAATTGCTGATATACACGAACCATCTTGAGCAGAGTTCGACATGCATGTCAAAATATTGCGAGCATGACTGTCTCCAAATATTTTTACGTTGTGTTTGTTTGCATACGCGATCGGAACTTTTTCTTACACAACCACGCGTGTTTTGTGTACACGTGTTGCCGTCTACTACAATTTTAGATGCACTGTTTTTGTTATTTGAATTATCACTGTTTATCAAGCACTGAACTTTGTCCACTGTTGAGGCTTCTTTATTCATTTGTGGGTTTCCTTTCTTGTATATAAATGTGGCGTTGTCGACGGTTACATTTTCACGACGTACATAACACCGATCTACACACACTGTCGAAGCACTACTGTTTTGTAGAGCTGTATATCGGTCTTGGAGGACAGCGTATTTCACTTCTATCACTTCAATATTGGTTTGTAGCATTCTGATTATTTCGTCCTTATTTTTAATAATGTTTTAAAATTTACTTTCACACGCAGCTGCTATGCATGGCTCACAGGTCCACAAATAGTCATCAGTTACGAGTTTTAAGTTGATCTTGCAGCAATTTTCATGAAACCAGTACTTGCAGGTTCTACACTGAATTCCTTTACGAACTTTTCTAATACACAATTTACAATTACTATTACTTTTATCTTCATAACTGGGAGCTGAACCTACACGTACTTTCTCTATCGGCGCCATCTTAACTCCACCGTACCTTCAATGGGAAGCAATTGGAAAATACATCCAAAATACAACTTAAAATGCATGAAAAGACTGTGTGATGTGCTGAAATGTGACAAAATAAATTAACATAAAAACAAACATTCTGCAATGACAAGCTTCAAAATTATTTAGATCAATTCAACCATGAGGACCTAAAATTTCAGCTTCAAGAATCAGATCCTTAGACAAGAAGAACTGGAGCAAGCTCCACAAGAAAAGAAAAGTAAACTAAAAAGCTTTGTAATCTTACTTTGCTTTGTAATCTTACTTTGCTCATTATGGACAATAGATGCAACTAGAAAGGAGGGGTAGATTACAAGTGTGGGTATCATCTGTGAATAATTGACTAATAATGAAGTTTTGTCCATTGCAAAGAGTGCTTTATTTTGTTATTTTTTTAAAAATTTATGTACTTTTATAAATTTTCTATCATATGGAGCAAAACACCAAGGGATGCCTTACAAATGAAACCAAATTAACAGTGACAATGTACTACCAATAATGACAGACCAGAATGAATGAAAGTGAAGAGGACTTTATGAATACAACCAGGGATGTCAATGCAAATTATTTGTGAAGTCAATTTGTTTGTGGATGCATGTGAGCTGTGAGCATTGAGACTATCATCCCTCCTATACACCAGGTTGAAGCTGTTTGGCAAAACATAGTGTCATGATACATGAAGGAGTCCGTAACTGCCTCCTGCACATCCTTGTCTTACAGGAATCATCAACCACCAAGGGCTTCTTTAAAGTACTGAAGGCATGTTAATTGCATGGGGAGAGATCATGACTTTTGGAAGGGTGCTTGTGTCTCCAACATGATGTGGTGTAACTTCTGTGTTACGAGTTTTGTGAAATGGGGCAAGCATCATTATGAAGCAGCAGCACCCCTTGTTGCACCATTACACAATGGTGGTTTCCAACAGATATGCTGTTCCATACACAATTTTCATTCTCTGGTGGGTGCCTACTGGTGTTTGTCCTTTGGCAGCCAAGAAAACAATAACAGCATGTTGGTCCTGTTTGGATGCAGTTAGTTGCTATAGTTCATGTCTCCACACTTACTGAACATGTGTTGGAAAGATACAAATGCCATTCTAATTCCTTGCCTTCATGTTGGTACTTATATACCCACATTGGAGTTGCACTACATTGCCTATACACTGCAGCAATGCTCTCAAATGGAAACTTTTTAATTGCTGTTTATACACACACACACACACACACACACACACACACACACACACACACACACACACACACACATTCCTCACTGAGATGTGAAATATAAATGTGCTGAGGCTTCATTACTGGAGTGTTCCCGCCAGGAAAGTTTCAAAGAACTAAGAAAAATAATACCACATACACACAAAAATGAAGATACTTATAATGGCTGGCTCACAAATCATCAGTATTTCTGATTTGGCCTACACTTTGAAGACATGTTTTAAAACATACATACCAGATGAGGAAAAGAGGAAATTTAATGTTGCTGGACTACTTTCTGGACTAAAATACCTGAGTTCACATCATATACTTCTCTTGAATAACAGAAAATAATGGTCTAAGTCTGCTGCAAACATTTTTATCAGCATTTAGCATGAATAAAGTTGAATATATTTTCTCTGAGTAATGTAAAAATGTCACAATAACAATCTGACATACATGAGAAGCAAAGCATACTCTTTTTCATAGCATTAAGCAGCTGAACTAACCAAATGATTTGAACTACTTACCAATATCAACTTTTTCAAAGGCTGTAAATTCTGCTTAACACTAATTTCCTCTATACTGGTAAGGTTAAGACTAAATTAAGGCCTTAAATTTACAAGTATATAGATAGCTGACAGTGTTGTGTGTAAAGTAATATGAACACTTGCAAATACATGTTGGATTGAAACAACATTTGGGAAGTGTATGGTCATGAACTGATATTTTTTCAAAGGGGCTACATTTCTGACAATATACATAGTAATAATGTAACTGGAAGTAATATTTCCTAATGAAAAACCCTTCATTGACAGCTTCTTCTAGTTAATATTTCGCATTCCTCAAGGGTTTTATTAATGACAGGATGTATAAAGCAAAATGTAAGAATGAGTGAGTAAGACTTCCTGGTTACAAGAAGAATATTCTGACAGGATAGCTATGATTTTATTTTTGAATAAGACATTGGCAGGACATATGCAACTGTATATAGTCAATTTAGTGCAGTCGAAAATACATTTAACTATCATTATTCAGTTAACATGATTTCTGGGAGTCTGTCAAACATCTGTTTCTATTATAATGTGTAAACTGTGCATCTTTATAAATGCAATATGGTTGTTCGTGTTTACACATTACGTCATACGATTATAGTGGTAGTATAATCTTGTCAGCATTTATGTATTTATATTTTATTTTGTTTATTATTAGAATATGGACAGTATAAATGGTTTTAGGTAAAAAGAAAAGCAAAGTGGAGTTTAGTGTAGAGAAATTGAAATACTGATGTAACTTTTGACATTCAATGTTCATATTAAGAACTTTAAAATAATATTCATAAAGCTTTGAGAAAAATATAAAATATTTTAATGAATACGATGTATTTTTTGTAGCAAATTCTGTAAAATGACAGAATACTGGTTATTAGGAACTCTCAATGAATTTGTCTAGTTTAGGTATGTCTTATTACAGAATCATGAGAATATCTCTTGCTACAATCTCTAATAATTAATTTTATACTATGACATAATAAGAAAGGAAAATGCTTAAAACAATGTGTGGCTTGTTATTAAAGTAATAAAATCTGAATAGGTTAAAATTTGGGAAACAAGAAAGGAAATCTTACCTGTTACATCTTTGTCTGATGTGCTGTGTTGCTCCTAAAATAACTTATGGTTTCAGTAATATAGAAAATAAAACAAACAAATAAAATGCTGTACTTACCAGTGCTCTTTTCCTGTGTGTATAACAACACTGTATCCAAAGTATGTTGCTCTTGATCGATTAGACATAACATCCTCATATACAATGGAATGTTTTGTATCAATATGCAAGCTGAGAACAGACATGACACTTATGAAAAAGTTAGTTGTTAAGACACAAAACTTTGGCTGCAGCATTTCAGTGGTTTTTTGACTGGTAATGGATTTTTAACACTTATAATAACATCTCCCACTTGAACCAGGATCTGTCAAGAAAGGAAGGATATAGAGATACCACATCCTTTCTGTGGCCAGAACAGGAAATACATGTAATGATGTGTTATCAGACCACATTCTATTGCATTCCACATTGCTAGTTTATTGCAAAACATTAAAGGAGCAAAGTCTCATTTGAAACACAGTAAATCTCTGAGTGAATGTTACTGTATATTCTAATTACCACAGATTAAAACTAAGACCTTTTGGCTTAAAATCTCTAACAGAAAAATGTATATGATGAGCAAGAATTAGTATGACATGAATGTCTTAGTTGTGTGAACAAAGTAATCATATTTAAAGGATGGAATGAGGATCAGATTTCAATAAACATATGACAGTGTGATTATTAGAGACAGTGTGCAGATGACCCCTTTAATTTATATCCTCCTTTTGTAATTACATCACAAACTAGTTTTTTTTTTTTGTACCAGTATATACTAATTTGTGACCTATTTTTTTATATCATTAAACAACACTAATCTCAGGAAAGTAGACTGTGTATTAGATTGAGGACAAAAAAATATGTCATATTAATACAAATTGTGAAATTACCTGAAACTGCAGTTCGTATTTTGTTGCTCCTATTGTCTACAAAGCAGCAAGTGCATTAAATATCAGACAAGTCAATGTATAAGCATTTAGGTGAAAGTGATTTGTATACTACTTATTTGTGTTGTTGTTGTGGTCTGGCTTCTACAGACTGGTTTCATGCAGCTTTCCATGCTGCTCTATCCTGTGCAAGCCTCTTTATCCCTGAGTAACAACTGCTACTTATATCCTTCTGAATCTGCTTAGTGTATTCATCTCTTGGTCTCCCTCTACAATTTTGCCCTCCACACTTCTCTCCAATTCAAATTGCTGATACCTTGATGCCTCAGAATATGTCCTATCAATTGATCCTTTCTTCTACTCAAGTTGTGCCACAAATCCCCTTCTCATATTAGTTA
This sequence comes from Schistocerca piceifrons, assembly GCF_021461385.2. Classification (NCBI taxonomy): domain Eukaryota; kingdom Metazoa; phylum Arthropoda; class Insecta; order Orthoptera; family Acrididae; genus Schistocerca; species Schistocerca piceifrons. Next base: position 292,706,726 of record NC_060141.1, read on the forward strand.
TGTGATCCATCCATCTAATCTTCAGTGTTCTTCCATAGCGCCACATTTGAAAAGTTTCTATTCTCTTTTTGTCTAAACTGTTTATTGTCCATGTTCCAATTCCATATATGGCTGCACTCCACACATACTTTTAGGAAAGGTTCCACGACACTTAGATCTAGACTAGAAGTTAACAAATTTCTCTTCTTTAGAAAAGGTTTTCCTGCCATCGCCATTGCCTACATTTTATATCCCCTCTACTTCAACCATCATCAGTTACTTTCCTACTCAAATAGCAAAACTCATCTACTACTTTAAGTGTCTCATTTCCTAATCTAATTGCCTCAGCATCGCATGATTTAATTTGACTACATTCCATTATCCTTGTTTTGCTTTTCTTGATGTTCATCTTATATTCTCCTTTCAATACACTGTCCATTCCATTCATGTTCTCTACTGTCTCTGACAGAATTACAGTGTCATTGGCAAACTTCAAGGTTTTTATTTTTTCTCCCTGGATTTTAATTCCTGCTCAAAATTTTTCTTTTATTTCCTTTACTATTTGCACAATATCCAGACTGAATAACATTAGGGACAGGCTGCAGCCCTGTCTTACACCCTCCCCAACCATTGTTTCCCTATCGTGCCCTTTGACTCTTATAAGTGCCACCTGGTTTCAGTACAAATTATAAATAGCCTTTTGCTCCCTGTATTTTACCCCTGCTGCCTTCAGAATTTGAAAGAGAGTTTTTTTCAGTATATCCATTGTGGCTGCTGAACTGCAACTGTGATTTTAACTGGCATTTATTTGGTAATAAATATGCAGATAAACACCAGTTTGAAAGAGAGTATTCCAGTCAACATCGTCAAAAGCTTTCTCTAAGTCTACAAATGCTGTAAATGTAGGTTTACCTTTCTCTAACCTCTGTTCTAAGATAAGTTGAAGTGTCAGCATTGCCTCACGTGTTCCTACATTTCTATGGAATCCAAACTGATCTTCCCTGAGGTCAGCTTCTACCTGTTTTTCCATTCGTTTGTATAGAATTTGTATTAGCATTTTGCAATCATGACTTATAAAACTGATAGTTCAGCAGTTCTCACACCTGTTAGCATCTGCTTAGAATTGGAATTATTATGTTCTTCTTGAAGTCTGAGGTTATTTCGCCTGTTTCATACATCTTGCTCAACAGATGGAAGAGTTTAGTCATGGCTGGCTTTCCCAAGTCTATCAGTAATTCTAACGGAATGTTGTCTAGTCCTGAGGCCTTGTTTTAACTTAAGTATTTCACTGCTCTGTCGAATTCTTCACACAGTATCATATCTCCCATCTCATCTTCATCTGTGCCTTCTTCCATTTCCATAACATTGCACTCAAGTACATTGCCCTTCATAGATCCTCTATATATTCCTTCCAGCTTTCTGTTTTCTTTTCTTTGTTTATGATTGTTTTTCCCTCTGAGCTCTTGATATCATGCTGGTGGTTCTCTTTTCTGCAAAGGTCTCTCTAATTTTCCTGTAGGCAGCATCTATCTCACCCCTTGTGATGTATGCTTCTACGTCCTTACATTTGTCTTCTAGCCATTCGTGTCCACAGCTCGTGGTCTAGTGGCTAGCATTTATGCCTGTGGATCACAGGGTCCTGGGTTCGATTCCTCACTGGGTTGAGATTTTCTCTGCCTGGGGACTGGGTGTTAGTGTTGTCCTCATCATTTCATCATCATCGTCATCATTTGTCACAGTGGTTAGACTTGACTGTGTAAAAATTTAGACTGTGTTAACATTGGGACTTTGTATGGGTGCTAATGACCAAGCAGTTGAGTGCCTCACAAACCAAACATCATCATCTAGCCATTCCTGCTTAGCCATTTTGCACTTCCTATTGGTCTCATTTTTGAAACTTTTATATTCCTTTTCACCTGCTTCATTTACTGCATTTTTATATTTCCCCCTTTCATCAATTAATTTCAGTATCTCTTGCATTACCAAATGATTTCTAATTGCCTTCCTCTATTTACCTACTTGATACTCTATCGCCTTCATTATCTCACCTCTCTGAGCTAACCGTTCTTCTCCTACCATATTCCTTTCTTCTGTTGTTGTCAATCAGTCCCTAACACTCCCTATGAAATTCTCTGCAGCCTCTGGTTCTTTCAGTTTATGCAGGTCCCATCTCCTTAAATTCCTATCTTTTTGCATTTTCTTCAGTTTTAATCTTCAGTTCATAACCCATAAGTTGTGGTCAGGGTCCACATCTAACCCTGGAGATATCTTACAATTCAAAACCTGGTTCCTAAATCTCTGTCTTACCATTAGATAATCAATCTGAATCCTTCAAGTGTCTCCAGGTCTTATTAAGATTATAAAAACACACTTCAACATTAAATATTTATATAGTACACTTCATAAATTTAAATATTCTTCAATGGAGTGAAAGCAGTTATGCTCTAAATATGACTTCAAAGATTAATGTAGGTTAATTCTGGCAAAGAAGAAGACAGCAACCAGCCACTATTAATACTGTTATTTATTTATGTAAATAGTGTCATTACCAGTTTTGAACTGGCTAGTTCTTCATCAGACAGCTGTTCACGTGATTTTCAAGGTATACTTTACATGTAAATGTTTGTAAATCTGCAATCTTTGTAATAACTTCACATGTGGCAAATTCTTTTTGGTGTGTGTGTGTGTGTGTGTGTGTGTGTGTGTGTGTGTGGTGGTTTTCACAATATGGTTATGTACAAATTACATAAGTGCTGGATAAATTTTGGAATATTCGAAAAATACAATCCTACAACTTTGCAACAAAATTGCGCGGAATTTTCGATGGCAACAACACACCAAAAATACTGTGCCACAGTGGAAGAATAAAAATTAAAAACAGACAATAATGTGAAGTGTATCTAGGTTCAAATGGCTCTGAGCACTTTGAGACTTAACTTCTGAGGTCATCAGTCCCCTAGAACTTAGAACTACTTAAAACTAACTATCCAAGGACATCACACACATCCATGCCTGAGGCAGGATTCGAATCTGCAATCGTAGCGGTTGCGTGGTTCCAGACTGTAGCGCCTGGAACCGCTCGGCCACCCCGGCCAGCAAAGTGTATCTTGAAAATCATGTGAACAGCCCTCAGATGATGAACTAGCCAGTTCGTAACTGGTAAAGGCGCTATTTACCTAAATAAAAAGCAGTATTAATAGTGGCTGGTTGCTGTCTTCTCTGTAAGAATTAACTTACATTAATTGTACACAGCCATGGTCTCACCATGTGAGTTTTAGACACAATAGCATGACTTCAAAATTTTCCAACTCTTCTGACCTCAGTAACTACTAATATGTTTTCAGAAAGTTTTTGTAAATTTTAACTCCCAATTTGATGTACCATTGGTCACAGGGATGTGTTGATTTGGGTCATATATAAATTTTTGTTTTGTCTCGTAAATTGATCACAGACATCACAGTTTCCTCTTTTTTTATTTTTTTTTTATTTTTTTTTTTTTTTTTTTTTTTTTTTTTTTTTTTTTTTTTTTTTTTTTTTTTAAAATATCTGCTGTCCTTACCTCTTACATTTATTTTGAAGAATACAAGAGTTTCCATAATGTAGATATGTGTTAAAGTAGGAATGCCAGAAATCTCAGACAGAAGTTTATGTGAGTCTTTAGGTTTACATCTGAACATGATTCTAATGGCCCTGTCTTACAGTTTGAAAGTTCTGATAGCTGCTTTAGGGTTTTACCCAGAAAGTGAGTCTATATGTAAGGTGAGAATAAAATTAGGTATGATATGCTTGTTTGGTTAACTTCTGAAAGTTAATGATTTATTTCCACATGTTACATTACATATATATCAGATTGCCTAATAAATGAAGCATGGAATACTAAATTAAGTTGAAAATCAAAGAATAACACAGCCAATAGAATTGTACATGTCACAGAATATTTATGTGCTCTACCACTGTGCTTTTCATCATTGAGTAATGCTCTACATGTGTCTCTGCCACTGTTGACAATATCTGAGGTTGAATTGGACATGACATCCAGCACATGTTGTTACTTTTTCCTGGAAACCAGATATTTTATTATTAAATTTGGTGGTACCAGCTTTTTGGGGGGAACTGCACTTGGCATCATTTTCTTCATTACCGTACCTGTTAATTGTTGTATCTTGTCAGCATCCTGTTGGACATGCGTAATTTCAGGTACTGCCTCTTTATCTTTGGCAGTCACAGGGCTGGCTGTCTTCATTGCATATTGTATATTGTATAAGGCAGGTTTGAGTCTTCCAGTGGATACAGTGGTAGGCACATGTCTGATGTCTGTCTTAAAAGTGTTGTTGCCTCTACCAAGTGCTTTACAAGGTCTCCCATATGATGGGTGCAGTGGCTTGTGCAATGTGTCATTCCATGAGAATACATGGTTGCAGCCCCAGAGATCTTTGAATGTGAACAGCTGCCATCCAATTAGCTCATTTGGTGTCACTGGCTAGAGTTGTCAGATGTGATATCATAATTTGATGACAAACTCTGATGCATGAACTGCATCATGCATCATATTGTGCATGAACCATCCCAGTAGGCACAGTGTTTGTCCATACTCTAATTCAACTGCTGTAGCTTTCAAGATGCTCTTAAATGATTTATGGAGACCAAGAAGCACAATGGGTAATATCTACATACAATTTTGTGTAACATGACACCGAATGGCTGACTTGAGTTAGTAATATAGGCATTCTACTATTACATTTTTGTCACATGATAAGCAGTAGCATTAATGCGCTTAGTGCCCAACAAACTGGCCAATGCTTTGTATAGAGTAGCCTCAAATTGGCATCCTTGGTCTGTTGTAATGTGTTGTGGTACATCAAAGTGGGCGATCCAACCACAGAAAAAAGTTTGTGCTACCATCTCATCTGTAATGTCTTTCATAGGGAAAGCTTCATATCATCTCAAAAATCAGTCCATATCTTTGAGGCAGTAGCTGTAGCTTTCTGATACTGGAAGGGGCCCCACAATCTCTGTATGAACAGGTTCAAAGTGTTGACTTGGCAGCAGAAATGTGCCTAATGATGCCTTGACATACCAAGTGATCTTATTTTTTTGACACCCCATGCAGTTTCAACAAATGTCTTACAGTCTGCATCCATTTGTGGCCATACAAAACTCTGACTAATTTTGCTGTGCTCTGGACCCTAGGATGAACCAGGTTGTGCACTGATGCAAGTGCTTGTGATTGAAATTGGTGGGTATGAATGGTTGTACTTTCAAACCAGACAGGTCACAGTATAACACAATATTTTTTTCTGGTACAATCAGGAACTGTAACTTTAATCCCCTGGGTTATTAAATAATGTGCATAGCTCATCATCATGCCACTGGGATTGAGCTACAACCCTGTAATCAATTGCAGTGTTATAACTTCAATATGTGAGAGAGTATCTGCTGGCACATTTGACTTTCCTTGCACATAGTGTATGTGAGTCATTGATGGAGAGTAGTCAGTAATCATCACAGTTGCAGCATGGAAGTTGGATTGTCAGGTAAACTAACACTTCCATTCCTGTATCTACCGAATAGTGTATTTTTGTGGCACTTTCTGTGATGAAAAGGTGACGTCTGTTATTGCCAGGAGCAGGTGCTGCATATATGCAGTCTGTGTCATGTTCCCATTTACATGGTGGCTTACATTTCCAGGCACTGCTGCTGAACCTTTTATGGTATGAGCATGGCAGGTGATAAAATGCAGCTTCACGACAATTGACAATGTAGCCAGCAAAGAGCTGTACATCATTTGCAGTACAGAGAATTATGTAGTCATTTCAGCTAACTGTGGCTGCAGGGATGGAAGAGCCAGTGTGGGCATGTTATCTTGTTGTGAAACTAATGCTGACACACTCGCAGACAAATATGTTTCCACTAACCAGTCTTCTGTCTGTGCTAATGCATTCAAAACAACAACACAAACTATTAAAATTTCCTGTGTATTTGAAGGTAGGCATGACAACCAGATGTTTCATGGTACATCTTCACTGATGGTATTACTCACCAGCATCCTTAGATGATAAAGAAGCTATGATGGGGTGTCATCACCGAGATCTTCTGTTTGCAAAAGTTTTTCCAAATGCTTCACCTCTGACTGGGATAGACATGTCACTAAAGTGTTTTTAATAGATGAATATTATCCAGTGTTGAGAGCTGCAGTGAGGATGTCTTGCACTTCTGCAGCTACATCTTCATTTAGTGCTGCAACAACATAGCTATATTTGGTGTCATCTGACAACATCTGTGCTGACACAAACTGGCTTCCCAATTGTGCAGACCATAATACAGGGTTATGTTGCCAGAACAGTGGGGGTTTGATTGTAACTCTACTAATCCTGCTCCCTACTGCTGGTTCTACATTTATTATTAAGTCTGTCATTTCATGAATGAAAATAAACATGACACAGCTGGGGTGGAAGAAATGACCCTTCGTCCAGCAATGTGATATGACACGTTGGAGCCGGTTGTGATTGTACTGACATAATATCACATTGAGGTCACCAAAATAGCTGGTTTACTTCTGAGAATTCATGATTTATTTTCATATATCACACAAAATTAATAGTTGCTTGTGCAGATACATCAGATTCCCTAATACATAAGGCATGGAATATTAAACTAAGTTGAAAATCAAAGAATAAACCAATAAATAGAATTGGACGTGTCACAAAATACTTATGGACACTACCACTGTGCTTGTCGTCATGATGTGATGCTCTACACATTCATTACCATTTTCTCACTTCACTAGGATTTGAGTGAGAATAGAAAGCAGCATGTTTTGCTTAGTCTTGAATTAAGGTATTCAAACAATGGAAAATTCAGGATGGAATGTACAATATTATGAAAAGTAAAGTTGCTACTCACCATATAGTAGAGATGCTGAATCGCAGATAGGCACAGCAAAAATGTTGTCACAAATAAGCTTTCAGCCAACAAGGCCTTTGTCAAATATTGACTACAGACTCACACAAACACAGCTCACACACACATGGCTGCAGTCTCTGGCAGCTGACGCCACAATATGAGCTGCAGTAGTGTTGGCTTTGTGACAGTCTTTTTGTTGTGCCTATCGGCAACTCAGCATTTCCACTATATAGTGAGTGGAAAATTCCATTTTCATCATACTAAGGTGTTCAATATGTTTATTCCATTTCCAATGCTTTACAGCTGTAGTCCTAAGAATTTGGTTTCTGTATTGTTATCAAGTGGTTCATCATTGGTAGAGACAAATAAGTTGTACATATTCTTGTCTGGAGCATTGTGGTATTTTATTATTTATTACATGCTGATTTTTCTGTACCCAGCTGTTACTCTGTTTTGTGACAGTGTTGACCAAGTGCTACAATTATTCTTACTTTCTCCTTTTAATAGAGTTGTGGTGTCAGTTATAAATATGATACTGCATCCTCATCCATTGCATAAATCTTTCCTGTGACCCATTATCTGACATAAGTGATTTTGCTACACCCACATTGCAAAAATAATCAATTTCCAGTTTTTTTTCCTATGATTATTGCGTTGGCTTTCTGATTAAGATAGATTTTGACATATTTGGAAAATGTGTCAAAAATAGTTTACAACCTCTACTAGATGATTGAAGAAGATTCTAATAAACCCATAGGAATTAATTCCCTTGGCTCATTAGGAAGAGGTGAATGCATTAGACCTGTACATTCTGCACCAGCAATTTCTACTACTTCACATTTATCACATTGCCACTCACATTTTAACTTTTTACCACAATCTGTTAAATGTTACTCTTTCCTGAATTTTGACTACAATTTTCCTAGTATCATAGTGGTCTTAATTTTCAAGAAGGTAATAAACTAACTTGGCAGCATCTTGTTCTGGAAAGTATAACTTCCATTACTGTTTATCTAAAGTTTTTCTTCTGAATAATAATCCCTGATGTATTGTGTAGTATTGTTTACTTATAGTTCACCATCTGAATTGTAATATTATTTCACCAACCTCAAAGCTGGATCTTCATTTTCTTCCCTCCTTATTTGTTTGCAAATTGTCCTGATTAATTTTTTGTCTTCTATACCTTGTAAATAAAATAATCTAATATGGCTCTCATTATCCTCATTACTGTTATCAATCCTTCTTCTCATCAATGTCCTGGAATAAATGTCAGCTACAATATTTTATTTTCCTTGAATGTAACAAATTTCAAGCTCACACTGCTGGAGATACAAGGCCCATCTAGTCAGCCTGTGTTTCACCTACACTGGTGAATAAAACTCAGAGCTTTATGGTCTGTATATACTATAGTTTTTTGGGAGTGATATAATTGACAGACTGATATGTGACAAGTGGAGTGCATCTTTGACTTCTCAATGTCTTTGTTGCTTTCTGTTCTGTTTTGTTCATTAATGTGCTTGTCTGTCACTGGTATCTTGACTGATATGTAACACCCTGCACTACCTGTTGTTATTTCACAGCTGCTCCAGGGTTTTAGAAAGACAAGTTCTGGATGCTCAAGTCTGCCATTAACTAGAGTTCTGGTTGTAATTCTACACACACCTTTCTAAAACCTTTGAGGTATTCCTAAAGTGACAAAAAGATTGGACTTAAGTGTCTTAGTTGCTTGATAAATAGCTTCCTGCACATTCGTCAACTCCACTTTTGCATCTCAGATCCATCCCCTAGTGGCTGCAACAGTCTTTCCAATATTATCCTAGCATCCACTGCTTGCACTTGTGTCTGGACCACCTCTAAATCATGGTTTAGGGTGCTAGCTGATGCTCTGGCAAAATCCATCCGCTCTTAGTAAGCTGTCAAAGCAGGCATGTGTTGTTCAACATACCACTCTTTGAACTCACAATCTGTGTGGAATGCCCCTCCATAGTTGTCCTGTTCCCTTCTGCTAGTTTCCTTGTTTAGCTCATTTACATTGCTCACATCTGCTGTACCAAAAAAGGTCTTACATATTCTACCTCAAGCATCTGTCCATTGCCCTTTTTTGCCTTCATGACTCAGGCAACACTACTGTTATCATTTTCTGCATCAGCTCCTTCAGTTATGCATATGCTCAAGCAATGTTCTGTATTCTTTTGATACATCCCTAAGCATCCTGTTACTACTTGCTAGCCGGCCGCAGTGGTCTAGCAGTTCTAGGTGCTCAGTCCGGAACCGCGCGACTGCTACAGTCACAGGTTCGAATCCTGCCTCGGGCATGGATGTGTGTGATGTTCTTAGGTTAGTTAGGTTTAAGTAGTTCTAAGTTCTAGGGGACTGATGACCATAGATGTTAAGTCCCATAGTGCTCAGAGCCATTTGAACTACTTGCTAACTACTGAAAACCCATAAACATCTCCCCCAACGTCCTTATCTCATTCCACAGCTCCCATAAATTGAATAATAATCTTAATGGCTATCTGTGGCTAGATAATAACACATCCTGCTGCATGGAAAATGAGACTCCTCCATCCAGGTGATGATCTTGCAGCACCTGCCCTCCACCCCATGTCAAGAGGTACAGCACTGCCAAAACTTATATTCTTCTTTTCTCACCTTCTCCACACAGCAGGCAGGGATGGAGACAATTATCACCTCCACTCCCCTCAGAACCCTGTTTTCTCCAAACAGTATGTCTCATCACACTACAGATAATCCTTATCCTAACATACATATTAAAAATTATGTCAAAAACTTATACAACACACAAAAGAAAGTAACCATCATTGACCTAGTTGGCAAATGTAGATTCACATTCACAGATGTGGTTTCAATTACCTAGTGTGGGCCCTCGTGCTGTGTCACAAGCTTTTTCATCTCTTCTTTTGGGGATATATGGACTTGACAACATCACTCATGGGCCCATTTTGTATTGAGGTAATGTTCCCACATGCTTCACTGCTTTGTTTTACTTTTTTAATGCCTCCAAATCTCTCTCAGTGTTTTCGCAAATTATAATACTGACTCTCCACTCCTGCATCCTTTCTGCCTAATAGTGTGGAACAGTGGCAGTCTCTTCTTACCATTCACAACTTTGAATGGTAGCAACCCTTTCCTACTGTGTATTTTTGAATTATAAATGCTCAGCACAAAAAATAAATACATATTGCAATGTGAGAGATGGGTAATATCTTCCCAACCCTCTGCTGAAGATATTCTATCATTCCTTTTGCTTGAGGATGAAGTGGACTAGTTCTTAACCTCTTTATCTTCAACAATTAACATAATTCCTTCATCAGGCCTGACATGAATTTTGTCCCATGATTAGTTATTAGTTTCTGGTACTCAAAACTTAATACCCTTCTGTTCACCAATGCTTGTGTGACTGTGACTGCTTGCTGCTGTGCCATCAACACCATCCCAGTGTAACAAGAAAAATGATCTATGATGGTCGACACAAAACGATTTTCTGCTGGTATTTGGTTCAATGGTCCTGACACACTCACTCCAATAAAACTAAAAAGTTCTGTTGTCTCCCCCACAAATCTCTGCAATAACACTTGTTACTGACTCAAACCCACATGCTGTTACATTGCACATTATTCCTGACATAATGATCAACCCCATTTATCTGTCCTCTTCACCAGTACTTCTCAGTCGTCCTCCAGTTTGTCGCCCTGTCCTCCCCATTGCCCTAAAAGAGCTGATTATACAATGTCCCTCTGCACTTCTTCCTGAGTTTTGCTGGTACAGCCACTCATGGTCCTCACTTCATCTCCCTACACAATAATATGTCATACATGCTAAATTTCTGTTGCTTGTTATACTGTATACACTCCTTGTCCGTGCTTCATATAGTTTGCCACTCAACTAGGTCTTGGCTCAGTGCTTGTATCACTGCTGTTTTCCTGCTTAGAATCTCTGCATTTCCATGCTTCCTCCCTGGTTCATGGATTACTTAATATTCAAATTCACTGAGTTTTAATGCCCACCTTGTGAAACCACTACAGAGGTCCTTCAAACCTAGTAACCATTTCAAACTAACATGGTCTGTCACCACATCAAACTTTCTTCCATACAGGTACCAGTGAAATTATGTCATACTGTACTCCCAGGATAAGTATCTCTCTTTTAGTTGTGGAATAATATTTCTCTGCTCAATTCAGCTGTCTTTACGCAAGAGCAATAGCCCATTGACCTCCAGACTTAAAACACACCCAAGAGCATGGTCCAACATATGAAAATACAAATTGCTTCCAAAAGTCTGGAAACACCAACACTGGACTTGACATTCAAACCTATTTTAATCTGACAAATACTCTTTGACACTTTTCAGACCACACAAAGGTGATACTGTTCTTGAACATCTCAGTGAGTGGCCATGCTATATCCAGAAATCCTCTCATTAACTTTTTCTAGAGCAAAGTGACACTTCTACATACTTAGTGCTAAATGAGCTCCACATAATCTCTTCAGTACTTTCCTTAGTCATTGCCTATGCTCCTGTATATCTATCAAAACCACTATTATGTCATCCAGATATATCAGACACTGATGAAGTTTCAGCACTCTGTTCAGTAAATGCTGGGATGTTGCTAGTGCAATTTTCAAACCAAATGGCATCCTTCTATACTGATAATGTCCCCAAAGTGTAAAAAATGCAGTCTTCACTCTATCTTCTTGAGCCACTTGTAACTGATGGTACGTGCTTTTCAAACCCATTATTGAGAAGTACTGGCACTGTCCAAAATAATCAGTTTTTGTAATGTTCAGAATACAGTAGGATCTGTTGTATTCCCACTATTTAAATGGTTGCAGTTGCAACAGAATTGCAGAATTGATATTTCCTTGAACCCTCCATAGACTTCCTCAGTACACCACTCCTGCTGCCCTCCCCCCCCCCCCCCCCTCCCTCCCCTCACTATCAGCCAATTTCTGATTGGTGAACTCTTCCAGAATCAGTCATAGAGACAATGGTATTCTGTACCAGTGCTTTGTTCCCCATCAGAATCCTTTGTTGTATCGTGTTGTTGTGGTCTTCAGTACTGAGCCTGGTTTGATGCAGCTCTCCATGCTACTCTATCCTGTGCAAGCTTTTTCATCTCCCAGTACCTACTGCAACCTACATCCTTCTGAATCTGCTTAGTGTATTCATCTCTTGGTCTCCCTCTACTATTTTTACCCTCCACACTGCCCTCCAATACTAAATTGGTGATCCCTTGATGCCTCAGAGCATGTCCTACCAACCGATCCCTTCTTCTGGTCAAGTTGTGCCACAAACTTCTCTTCTCCCCAATCCTATTCAATACTTCCTCATTAGTTATGTGATCTACCCATCTAATCTTCAGCATTCTTCTGTAGCACCACATTTCGAAAGCTTCTATTCTCTTCTTGTCCAAACTATTTATCGTCCATGTTTCACTTCCATACATGGCTACACTCCATACAAATACTTTCAGAAAGGACTTCCTGACACTTAAATCTATACTCGATGTTAACAAATTTCTCTTCTTCAGAAACGCTTTCCTTGCCATTGCCAGTCTACATTTTATATCCTCCCTACTTCGACCATCATCAGTTATTTTGCTCCCCAAATAGCAAAACTCCTTTACTACTTTAAGTGTCTCATTTCCTAATCTAATTCCCTCAGCATCACCCGACTTAATTAGACTACATTCCATTATCCTTGTTTTGCTTTTGTTGATGTTCATCTTATGTCCTCCTTTCAAGACACTGTCCATGTCATTCAACTGCTCTTCCAAGTCCTTTGCTGTCTCTGACAGAATTACAATGTCATCGGTGAACCTCAAAGTTTTTATTTCTTCTCCATGAATTTTAATACCTACTCCAAATTTTTCTTTTGTTTCATTTACTGCTTGCTCAATATACAGATTGAACAACATCGGGGAGAGGCTACAACCCTGTCTTACTCCCTTCCCAACCACTGCTTCCCTTTCATGTCCCTCGACTCTTATAACTGCCATCTGGTTTCTGTACAAATTGTAAATAGCCTTTCGCTCCCTGTATTTTACCCCTGCCACCTTTAGAATTTGAAAGAGAGTATTCCAGTCAACATTGTCAAAAGCTTTCTCTAAGTCTACAAATGCTAGAAACGTAGGTTTTCCTTTCCTTAGTCTTTCTTCTAAGATTAGTCGTAAGGTGAGTATTGCCTCACGTGTTCCAGTGTTTCTACGGAATCCAAACTGATCTACCCCGAGGACGGCTTCTACTAGTTTTTCCATTCGTCTGTAAAGAATTCGTGTTAGTATTTTGCAGCTGTGACTTATTAAACTGATAGTTCGGTAATTTTCACATCTGTCAACACCTGCTTTCTTTGGGATTGGAATTATTATATTCTTCTTGAAGTCTGAGGGTATTTCGCCTGTTTGATACATCTTGCTCACCAGATGGTAGAGTTTTGTCAGGACTGGCTCTCCCAAGACCGTCAGTAGTTCCAATGGAATATTGTCTACTCCGGGGGCCTTGTTTCGACTCAGGTCTTTCAGTGCTCTGTCAAACTCTTCACGCAGTATCATATCTCCCATTTCATCTTCATCTACATCCTCTTCCATTTCCATAATATTGTCCTCAAGTACATCGCCCTTGTATAGACCCTCTATATACTCCTTCCACCTTTCTGCTTTCCCTTCTTTGCTTAGAACTGGGTTTCCATCTGAGCTCTTGATATTCATACAAGTTATTCTCTTTTCTCCAAAGGTCTCTTTAATTTTCCTATAGGCAGTATCTATCTTACTCCTACATCCTTACATTTGTCCTCTAGCCATCCATGCTTAGCCATTTTGCACTTCCTGTCGATCTCATTTTTGAGACGTTTGTATTCCTTTTTGCCTGCTTCATTTACTGCATTTTTATATTTTCTCCTTTCATCAATTAAATTCAATATTTCTTCTGTTACCCAAGGATTTCTACTAGCCCTCGTCTTTTTACCTACTTGATCCTCTGCTGCCTTCGCTACTTCATCCCTCAAAGCTACCCATTCTTCTTCTACTGTATTTCTTTCCCCCATTCCTGTCAGGTGTTCCCTTATGCTCTCCCTGAAACTCTGTACAACCTCTGGTTCTTTCATTTTATCCAGGTCCCATCTCCTTAAATTCCGACCTTTTTGCAGTTTCTTCAGTTTTAATCTACAGGTCATAACCAATAGATTGTGGTCAGAGTCCACATCTGCTGCTGGAAAGTCTCACAATTTAAAACCTGGTTCCTAATTCTCTGTCTTACCATTAAATAATCTATCTGATACCTTTTAGTATCTCCAGGGTTCTTCCATGTATACAACCTTCTTTCATGATTCTTAAACCAAGTGTAAGCTATGATTATGTTGTGCTCTGTGCAAAATTCTACCAGGCGGCTTCCTCTTTCATTTCTTAACCCCAACCCATATTCACCTACTATGTTCCCTTCTCTCCCTTTTCCTACACTCGAATTCCAGTCACCCATGACTATTAAATTTTTGTCTCCTTTCACTATCTGAATAATTTCTTTTATTTCATCATACATTTCTTCAATTTCTTCATCATCTGCAGAGATAGTTGGCATATAAACTTGTACTACTGCAGTAGGTGTGGGCTTCGTATCTATCTTGGCCACAATAATGCGTTCACTATGCTGTTTGTAGTAGCTTACCCGCATTCCTATTTTCCTATTCATTATTAAACCTACTCCTGCATTACCCCTATTTGATTTTGTGTTTATAACCCTGTAGTCACCTGACCAGAAGTCTTGTTCCTCCTGCCACCGAACTTCACTAATTCCCACTATATCTAACTTCAACCTATCCATTTCCCTTTTTAAATTTTCTAACCTACCTGCCCGATTAAGGGATCTGACATTCCACGCTCTGATCCATAGAACACCAGTTTTCTTTCTCCTGATAACGACATCCTCTTGAGTAGTCCCCACCCGAAGACCCAAATGGGGGACTATTTTACCTCTGGAATATTTTACCCAAGAGGACGCCATCATCATTTAATCATACAGTAAAGCTGCATGCTCTCGGGAAAAATTACGGCTGTAGTTTCCCCATGCTTTCAGCCGTTCGCAGTACCAGCACAGCAATCATGGGCATTGAATGTAACAGCTTTTGTCATTGAAAGAACAGATCTTTGAAATTCTGACAACAGTCTCTCTACCTGCAGCCTCATGGGGCACTTTAAATGCTAAATGCTTCAGATCTCATGAAGTGCAGCCCTAGCAGCATACTGGGTCATCTTTCAGCTCACACCTTACATGGGAATCTTCCTCATCTGTAATTTCCAACATTGCCACTAATGTTCCCTTACAACTTAACCTCCCAGCACCAAATTTTGCACACTGACTGTTATCAGCTTGCCTCTATCCCTTCCTTGTATGCATATGATACTCTGTCTCACTAAACAACTTGCTGAATCTAATACCTCATTATCTGTCAGTGGTTCCACAACACTTAACATACCAATCAGTAAGTCAGGCTCCAGGGTCACACATAGCAACTTCCTGGCCCCACTAGACACATATAACCATGTGAATTAAGCCTTGATATCATTGTTCACAATGTAACTAGATTTCCCTGCACAACAGATGCTTCTCACAGCGGATGAACATTGACAGCAGCTTTCCTTAGCCAGAATTTCTTCCTACTAAGCTCCACTATATATCATCTAAGGTCATACATGGTGCTGATGCAGAAAATCTAACCCTAGGATCATGCTGTGTCCCTTGCTTTCATGAAACACTAATTTGAGACACTGCTTGGACTTGGTTGGATGAAGAAAATCTCATTCTTACCAACCCCAGTGCTCACATATCAATATCAGCTGCCCCATACAAATTATAATGTAGTGGTTTCCATCTCATCTCACTCACTAAATTTCTAGAGGCTACTGATACATGAACCCCCATTTCCAACAGAAACTTACACCCTCTACCAACTATTACATCCACTACAGCTCATTACACATCTGCATTCATTTTCACTGCATTTACTTTTATGCAAATGCATTTTGGCAAGTCTGGAGTTCATTCTTGAGTTTTATGGGTGCTTATTACCACCCAGACACAAGTACCATTACCCTTATACCCCTGTTGCTGATCCATACTACCTCTATTATTATTCTGATTAAACAACTGGTAGTTCATACCATTGGCATAACTCCATGGTTAGCAGCATTGCCTCTGCACATATTCTGTAAACACACAATTAAAACATCTTACACTTGATGCAAACATATTTCTCTGAACCCTTACTCATGACAAAACATAAATTTCCACATACTCCAATGCCAACTTAACAGCTCCAAGAGGATCCTTAGGCACACCAGTGTGCACCTGATAGACATCTCCAGTGCTAAGCCATTCAGAAAAGCATCAAGCACCTATTGCTGGGGTTATTGATGTAACACCTTAGTCACCTCCTCATTATGTGTTTACTCATTTGTATGCAATTAAATTTGCTAATCCTATCTGCAAAATCCTCTGCCACTTCATTATATCCTTTTGTAACTATGCTCAACCGTTCACAGAAAAGATACCCACTGCTCTGCTGTCCATGTCTCCATTCTAATTGTTCCCTGAGTTGTCCAAAAGTCTCCACCTTGTGCAATGCCTTTGTGGGCCATAGAAATGATTTTGCCTCTCCTGACAGATGAAACAACTATTTATCTGGCCAGTCCTCTATGTTAGCCAATGACAAGAGATCCTCTACAAATGCCAACACTTCCTCAGATGATCCATCAGAAAAAAGGAGAAACCCATTTCATAACCACCGGATCTGCTTCTATATTCTGTGATTTCAATAATTATATCTCATCATTATTTACAAAGGTATTCTCTACTGTCAACTGAGCTAACTCATTAACCAATGACAGCATAGCTTGCTCAACAGTGACATCTTGTGCCCAAGACTTTGCCATTGCACCACCCTTATTGATTTTTACAAACCTAGTATTAATGATTCAATACTAACACAGATGAAACACACCATAGCTGCTCATAATACCACATTCACTACTTCTGTCTAATCATGAGCAACCTGGACACTCTACACTACCATACCATGTGGCCAAAATGATTACATGTAAAACAAAAAACTGCAGCTGTCCTGACACCATTTGTTGGGTGCAGTTGCACTTGATAGAATGTGTAATGGCGACAATGGGCTGGAAGGACCAGTGGAAACACTGCTGACCAAAAGGAAGGTGTTTTATCAACTTCAACTACACACTTGCCTCACTCTGTTCACTCTGACTGCTTCTGGCTTGTGGCTGGCTGCTTCCACCTAGTGAGGAGATACTCAAGTAAGCAGCCTGCAGTTCTGACGAGAGGCAGAAGGATGGCTGGCAGCCTCAGCAGGTGACAGCCATGGAGTCAGTGGCACTGTGCATTGTGCTGCAAAGGCATTCCACCAGGAAATGACCTCTACCTCAGCCCCACATGTGTTCACTGTGGTCCCAAATGTGTTCACTGTGGTGGTTTGTGGTAATGCTGTGCCTGGAATGGGACCCAGTGCCCTCCAGCAGGAACTGGACAGCAGCTGGCACTGAGACACCAAGTCTCACAATGAATTCAGTGCTGGGAGCAACTGATGCAGATAGCAGATCACAGGTGATATGGCACCAAGTCCCACAAGAAACTCAGTGATGGTGGCAATTGACCCAACCCAGACTCAAACCCATGTCTGTTACCAGTCATGCCCAGTCATCTCATCATCCAGCATGACCCTGGTATTGTGGTGGTGCTGTTGTACTCTGAAGAAGTATCTCTGCCTTAAAATTCAAACCTATTACACCAAAACATGGCACCTAGTCATGTAGCCCATAACAAGAGTCTTGCCTGGTTTGGTGACATCAGTCCACCTGCTGCAGCCATTACCACTGCACGAACAGTTTTCTTCTGAGTACAACTAACCCATCTTGCAATCCTTCTGCATACATTTTGTTCTGGTCCACATCTCACGACATTGCAGCTACCAGCCCTTGGCTGCTGCTGCAATACTTCACATCAGCTTTCTTACCACCTCTTATTCATTTAACTAAAAACTGAAGAGTGGCAGTACAGTTATCATTTCCTGAATTTTGGCTATAATTTCCCTAATACCGAAGTGGCTATAAGTTTCATGAAGACAGTAAATTAACTTATCAACATATTGTTCTGAACCTGTTCTGCACCTGTTTGCCTAAAGATTTTTTCTGGAATAATAACCCCTAATGTATTGGGTTGCTGATGGTCTAGTCACAGTGGTAACACTGGTTCCAATCAGATCACCAAAGTTAAGCACTGTTGGGCTAGGCTAGTGTTGGGACTGGTGACTGTTCAGATCTGTCAAGCTAACTCTGTTGGAAAGTAGGGTGCACTCTGCGCTTGTGAGGCCAATTGAGGAGCTACTTGATTGAAAAGCAGCAGCATCACTCGTGAAAGCTGACAACAACTGAGAGAGTGGTGTGCTGATCACATGCCCCTCCATAACCACATCCAGTCACACCCTAGGCAGACAATGACACAGTCATCGGTTGGTACAGTGGTCCTTTTGAGGCCTGTTTGGATGGAGAAAGAGAGATAAAGAGAGGGATGTATTGTGTAGTGCTGTTTTGTGTATCATATTGTGTATTGTGTATTCAACTGGGGTCCTAGAAATAATGGATAAGTTTCATCCTGCTGTAGCCCTCAGTGGTTCACAATTCCACAACGGGCCACAGCAATCCACCCATCCCACCACCGCCCCACACCGAACCCAGGGTTATTGTGCGGTTTGGCCCCCAGTGAATCCACCCCCCCCCCCCCCCCCCTCCTTGAGAATGTCTCATACTAGATGAGTGGAACCCCAAATGTTTGCGAGATGAGTGGAACCCCAAATGTTTGCGTGGTAGAATAAGTATGGTGTACCTGTACATGAAGACGGTGAGACAGTGTCTGCGCAGCAATCACCGACATAGTGTGACTGAGGTGGAATAAGGGGAACCAGCCTGCATTTGCTGAGGCAGATGGAAAACCACCTTAAAAACCACCCACAGGCTGGCCGGCACACTGGGTGTTGACACTAATCTGCTGGACTGATTTGTGCCAGGGACCGGCTCGCCTTCCTGCTCAGGAAGCAGCACTCAAGACTGCGTGGCTAGCCAGGTGGGCTGTAGTACTGTTTTACCTTTTGTTCACCATCTGAACTGAAAAACTGTTTCACCAACCTCAGACTTGGATCTTCAGTTTGTTCCCTCCTTATTTGTTTCCAAATTTCCCTAATTAATTTTTCATCTTTCATGCCTTGTAAATAAAATAGTATAATATGACTCTCATTACACTCATTATTGTTATCATTTATTCTTCCCACTGGCATCCTGGAAACATCAACTATAATTCTATCTTTTCCTTTAATGAAATGAATTTCAAGGGCAAATTGCTACAGATACAAGGTCCCTCTACTCAATCTAAGATGTTTTAGTCTGCACTGTATATACTATAGTTTTGTTTCAGCCTACACTGTATATATCGTAGTTTTGTGGCAGCACCAAATTGCCTAATTGATATGTGACAAGTGCAGTATGTCCTTCATTTCTCAGTGCCTTTATTATTTCCAGTTATGTTTTGTTTTTTAATGTTCTCATCCATTTATTTTTTGGCTGTGCATAATAAAATGGAAATTATCATACAGATAGTCTATGTAAGCATTTTATATGTAAATGATTGTAGCCCTACATAATTTGAAACACCACAGAAGAAATTGTGTTGTTGTGGGTAGGGTACTTGCAGTGATTTGCACAGATATGTGCAATCATAACTACCATACATAACACACAGCAAGGCATCGATGGCACCATCCAGGACATACAAAATGAGATTTAGGTGCTACAGTACCCATCTCTTGTACTTAATCCACTGGATACTATGCCACACACCAATCCAACTAAGAACATCATTGTAACAGCCATGACAGTTGTGCTATAGGATACAGTGATGCAACCACACAACAATACTTCACACAGACATACAGCAGTGTTAAGTGACATTAGTCCCAATGTGAACTTGTTCTGGCATCCTTCATCTACACTAGTACCACTTCTGAGAGCAACAAACTTTCCACGCATCAGCCCTTGCAGTCTTTCTGCACCATTTTTGCAAATAAGGGGCCAGTCACTTGCGCCTGATCAATGAGAAACGTGATTTGTAATAATGCAATTTTCATCCAACAGCATATCTTTGATTATTTTGAACAGTTTGCCTTGAGCAATAAATTACTTCTTTGGTGTTGGACATTATTTCACCTCCCTCTCCAGCACACCTACAACACTCTCAAGAAGGCATTGATCTCATGCTACACAAAACCAATGGATCAAAAACAAATCCTGTACCACAAGAGTCATAGCGACAAGACACTATCTGAACTCTGGAGACATTTCGATAGAATGATTGAAGCCAGTATCATTTCAAACACATTGCTACTACACATTTGGCAACAACAATTGCTGCCTCAAGTTCAGTTAAGCTTTACTCCTCATAAAGGACAACCATTATACAAGCTGCTCTAAGTTGCCAATAGAGGACACACCTTGCTCCACTCACATGCGAAGGTGGGCACCACAAAAGCTTCTCTCATTCAAGAAGATGTCCAAACTATTCCAGACCGGTCTGATGCATCTTTGCTATGCTGTGATGCTGAAATGTCTGCTTGTGTCTGTGTATGTGCGGATGGATATGTGTGTGTGTGCGAGTGTATACCGGTCCTTTTTTCCCCCTGAGGTAAGTCTTTCCGCTCCCGGGATTGGAATGACTCCTTACCCTCTCCCTTAAAACCCACATCCTATCGTCTTTCCCTCTCCTTCCCTCTTTCCTGATGAAGCAACCATTTGTTGCGAAAGCTTGAATTTTGTGTGTATGTTTGTGTCTGTTTGTGTGTCTATCGACCTGCCAGCACTTTTGTTTGCTAAGCTTCACACGTCCGTCCACATCAAACCCACCAACAAACAACAGTACCTCCATTACGACAGCTGCCACCCATTCCACATCAAACGGTCCCTTCCCTACAGCCTAGGTCTTCGGGGCAAACGAATCTGCTCCAGTCCGGAATCCCTGAAGCATTACACCAACAACCTGACAACAGCTTTCGCATCCCGCAACTACCCTCCTGACCTGGTACAGAAGCAAATAACCAGAGCCACTTCCTCATCCTCTCAAACCCAGAACCTCCCACAGAAGAACCACAAAAGTGCCCCACTTGTGACAGGATACTTTGCGGGACTGGACCAGATTCTGAATGTGGCTCTCCAGCAGGGATACGACTTCCTCAAATCCTGCCCTGAAATGAGATCCATCCTTCATGAAATCCTCCCCACTCCACCAAGAGTGTCTTACCGCTGTCCACCTAACCTTCGCAACCTCTTAGTTCATCCTTATGAAATCCCCAAACCAACTTCCCTACCCTCTGGCTCCTACCCTTGTAACCGCCCCCGGTGTAAAACCTGTTCCATGCACCCTCCCACCACCACCTACTCCAGTCCTGTAACCTGGAAGGTGTACACGATCAAAGGCAGAGCCACGTGTGAAAGCACCCACGTGATCTACCAACTGACCTGCCTACACTGTGATGCATTCTATGTGGGAATGACCAGCAACAAACTGTCCATTCGCATGAATGGACACAGGCAGACAGTGTTTGTTGGTAATGAGGATCACCCTGTGGCTAAACATGCCTTGGTACACGGCCAGCACATCTTGGCGCAGTGTTACACCGTTCGGGTTATCTGGATACTTCCCACTAACACCAACCTATCCGAGCTCCAGAGATAGGAACTTGCTCTTCAATATATCCTCTCTTCCCGTTATCCACCAGGCCTCAATCTCCACTAATATCAAGTTGCCGCCACTCGTACCTCACCTGTCATTCAACATCATCTTTGCCTCTGCACTTCTGCCTCAACTGACATCTCTGCCCAAACTCTTTGTCTTTAAATATGTCTGCTTGTGTCTGTATATGTGTGGATGGATATGTGTGTGTGTGCGAGTGTATACCCGTCCTTTTTTCCCCCTAAGGTAAGTCTTTTCCGTCCCGGGATTGGAATGACTCCTTACCCTCTCCCTTAAAACCCACATCCTTTCGTCTTTCCCTCTCCTTCCCTCTTTCCTGATGAGGCAACAGTTTGTTGCGAAAGCTTGAATTTTGTGTGTGTGTTTGTGTTCGTTTGTGTGTCTGTCGACCTGCCAGCACTTTCATTTGGTAAGTCACATCATCATTGTTGTTAGATATATTTTTCCTACGTGGAATGTTTCCCTATATATATATATATATATATATATATATATATATACACACACACACACTTCAGTTACTTCAGTCTAAGACACACTTACATAAAAGTCATAAATGTGGACTTTATGACTGACATCTGAATAAATTCTACTTAACTTAAAAATGGTAACTTAAGTTTCACTTCACCCAAAACCCTTCACCTTGGCTTTTTACAACTTAAAATTAAAAATTGCATTGTGTGATGATTTTAATGCATACTTTGACAAAGAGAGCAGCACTACAGAGAAAGAATCAATGAACTTAGCAGCTTGTATGGACTGTTGGCAACAAATCATCTACCTACCAGTGGTGATGCTTGCCTTTCCATCATGCTCACAAATCTAAGTACTTGGGACTATGAGATTACTGTAGTTGAACCAATAAGCTCAGACCACAGAGCACTGTTTATTGACCTTGATAAAAAAAAAGTGTTAAAAATCAACTATCTGTTTCCTGGCATTCTAATTATGTATTTAGAAAAAGAATCATTAATAAGGATACACAAATAGTTTTTCAAACAGCGCTATTTGCAATAGAGTGCCAGTTGGAGTTACAGGAAGTGGCAGCAAATAATGCATTTATAGAGTTCTTCCAGGCCATCAAAACCAATTTTGATTATTTCTGTCTATAGACAGTCAAAAACTATTCTGTGAGAATTGAAAAAATTGAAATGTGTTGCATTGCCATTACAAGGTCACTTCAAAGCAGCAACAAATTCCAACTCAAAGGAAATGTTTTGTAGCAAACATTTACAGACAAAAAGATTTTACAGAAAAGATGTAGAAGAATCAATTATAGGACCTATGTAAGGCAGGCTGGGATCTGATAAATGAACATATAAAGAAACCTACCTCTACCCTAAGCTCATGTAGGATACCTTAAATAATTGTTTTATTGACCTGAATATAGACCCTGCAGCTGCTGTAAGAAACAACAAATGATACACCACAATGAACTAGAAGAGAGTACAAAGATGAAACAATGATTATTGTAAAATCTTATAAGTCTTCTGATAATCAGGTTTTAATTGAGATGTCCACTAATATCCTCAAGAAAATTGTCTACAAAATTACTGACTCACTAACTATGGTAACTAATAAGTGTTTCTCTGTTGGTGTACTTCCAGACTTTGTGAAACTTACATGGACTGTGCCAATTTATAAAAAGGCAACCAAGGCATGATGGAAGTTTCAGACCAATTTCCCTAACTCCAATCTTTACTAAAGTCAGTGATTCTGCAATGTAAATGAAAACTCAGCTAACTTTGACATTAATGACCTCTATAATGAAAGTTCAAGGAGAGGTGTTCCACAATCAACACCAAAAACAAATGTACAGTTTGATGAATTCTTTCACAGTGAAAAAAACTGCTGTATGAAATTCATTACCTGCTGTTTATCAAATACATGTTGTAAGAAAAGTGTTCTCTTTAAGTATTATATGCTAATTTGTATCATATTACTGTATATAAATCTTAACTTGATAGCACTGATGCAGCCCATCCATTTATGACTGGTGAATGGCATAGCTACAGTAATAAAAGTAATGGTAATGTTTAGCAGTACATTTGTATGGGCAGGAATGTTGGATCTCCACAAGACTAGTACAGATTTGGACAATATTATGGAAAGGATATGTTGCTATTCACCATATACTGGAGATGTTGAGTCACAGACAACTGAACAAAAAGACTGCTAAACACATAAGCTTTTGACCAGAAGGTGCTCTTCTAAATTAGACAACATACACATACCCAGTCACACAAACACAGCTCACACTCCCATGACCACTGTCTCTGACTGTGAAAGACACACTGTGAGCAACAGTGCATGATGGGAGATGCAATCTGAAAGGTCGGGGTAATCAGAAGGCTGGGGCAGGGAGGGGGAAGGGATGGTAGGGTAAGGTGTGGGGAGGGTGAGGGGGGCGGGGGGGGGGGGGGGGGGTGACAAAGCGGGGCATAAAGCAATGAGGTAGAGAGAGGGTAAGGCAGCTAGGTGCAGCTAGGAGGTGAGTTGGGGAGGGGTTTGGGGCAGGGGTAAGGAGAGAAGTAAATAGACTGTGGTTGCATTGGTGGAATAGACAGCTGTGTAGTGCTGAAATGGGAACAGGGATGGGGGCTAGATGAGTAAGGACAAGGACTAATGAAAGACAAGACCAGGAGGGTTACGGGAATGTAGGATATATTGCAGGGAGAGTTTCCACCAGCACAATTCAGAGAAGCTGGTGTTGCTGGGAAAGATCCAGATGGGACAGGCTGTGCAGCAGGCACTGATATGAAGAATGCTGTGTTGGGCAGCATGCTCAGCAACCAAATGGTCCCACTATTTCTTGGTTGCAGTTTGTCAGTGGCCATACATGCAGGCAGACATGATTGTCATGTTCACATAGAATGCAGCACAGTGTTTACAGCTTACCTTGTAGATCAAATGGCTGCTTTCACCAGTAGCCCTAACTGTGATGGCATAAGTGATGCTTGTGACCAGACTGAAGTAGTTGGTGGTGGGAGGATGTATGGGACAAGTCTTTCACCTAGGTCTATTACAGGGATATGAGTCAGGAGGCAATGGCTTGGGAGCAGGGTTTGAGTAGGGATGGATGGGCATATTGTGAGGATACAGTGGATGGTGGAATATCACTGTGGGAGGTGTTGGAATGGTAATGGGTAGATCATTTCTCATTTCAGGGCATGGTGAGAGGTTCTCTAAGGGAAATGGTAGCCCGAACTAGATTCACAAATTTTGTAGAATTTTACATCAAATCTTCCACATTTGTATCTTTTGTACTGAAGGTATGAAAGTTGCCCCTGAAGTTTATTAAACTTTCATCTAGAGCAATGCCTTGGTAAGGAGAATGTAACTGAAAAAATTTTGAAGAACAATATTCAATGATTTGCCTTGTTTTTCACTTTATCACATTGATCCACTTTTTCATCATCTACATATTGCAAAAAAGTCTCTATCTGCTCAATATTTGCCGAAGAAAACTATTTCCAAGCAACTGTTTCTGCTTCGAAAGACTCTGATTCCACATTTTTGCACTTGTGTCATCAGAATAACTAATGCAAAATATGCCCCAATTTTATCCTGTGTAGTTACAAATCACATACAGTCATCTTTTAGTTTTTTGTCTTTATTGTCCAATTGTTTTTTCATGTAAGGCTTACTCTTGTCACAAATTAGTATGCACAATGTTCCAACATATTCCAAAATGATGTGTAATTCAGATTTGGCTAACATTTATATTGAATTGTGAATTGTGGTTTATTTGTCTCATAACATACAAAATCAAAACCATTTGATTCAGGTACGGGAGACACGTCAAAAGTTTGATAAAATTTACCATAAACATAAAAAGCTAATGTTTACATACATGATCAAAATAATAATACAATTTTGATTTATATACACAAAGGCAGAGATAATAATAATAATAAAACAATAAAAATAGTGTCTAAAAATCTAACACTAAATTATCTTAGCTGAAATAATAATGTCATCCTCTAAAAATTCTTTTATTGAATAGTAGCATTTCTCCCTCAGTATCTGATGTAGCCTTATTTTTAGGATCTCTGGCTTAACATTAAATACATTTTTCCCATTAATTTGTTATATATTGTCATCCTCATATTCAACAAATCTTCACAAACCCCGCCTTAAACATTGAAGGAAAAGGTAACAGGGTTATTATCAATTTTTTTCTAGTCCCATTCCCTGTGCTTAGTCTGCATCATAGTATGAAGATGTCTGATTGAGTTACATAATGTTTGTAGCCTTTCTCCAACATTTATTTTAGTGACTGGTGAATTAGTGTAATTGTGCATGTTTGAAATCTGACATATCAAATGTGTTTCTAGAATATTCTTTAGTCATACTTTGACTTATCCCCTTTCTCCAATGAAGCGTCAGATATTCAGTAATGATGTATTGAAACACATGTGTTTCCTTTAAGTATCACTGAAAAAGGCTAAATTACAACATCAGAAAGTAACAAGTGACAATCAAAATTTCATACTATTTTGTAGTTTATTAGAATCCCATTTCTTCTTTAATAAGAATATATAAGGTATGTCTAACATTTTTTGGATGACATGGGACGGTGTGGTACTGAGGTGCAAGACTCACACACCTCTCTCAGTTGTCTTATGTATTGTGTGCAGCTAATTCTCTTCTCTGGGTAATCAGCTATGTTGATCTCCCAAAAGCAGGTGGATTGGTAGAAACGTTCTCACTCTCCTGCACTCACACCTAAAATATAGGGTGCTCGAGATGGTTGAAGGCCGAGTGTTTCTAGAATTCACACTGATATTCTTGAGGCACTACATTCTGTGTATGAGCTAGAATCTGTATTGCTATTTTCCAGTAGAATGAAGAAAATCATACAATACAATAAAATGGAACATGAGATGAAGT
Organism: Schistocerca piceifrons; assembly: GCF_021461385.2. Classification (NCBI taxonomy): domain Eukaryota; kingdom Metazoa; phylum Arthropoda; class Insecta; order Orthoptera; family Acrididae; genus Schistocerca; species Schistocerca piceifrons. The sequence continues at coordinate 292,733,327 of NC_060141.1, forward strand.
ATTTGTGTAAACCAGTAAACAGTTAAATACAGAGCAACCAAAAGTACTATAAGGTGATATAGCTTGACATTACAGAAAAATGACACACTTGCTTTAAGTAACCAGTAAAGGAGTATAGACCTGGGGTCTGCAGGGGGAGGAGGATGTCCAAGCCCCACCCCCACAGGGCCATGAAGGGAATTTTTTTAAGTGGGTTTAAAGTCTCTCATTAGTTGTAATTATTATGAAACTGAATTTTCTTTTTCAACACTTACAATGACTGTTAGGTTTCAAAGTTTGAGAGCAGCAAGAAGTGGAACAATGTCTTTAAGTTATTGACACTAAGTTGGGCTTCGACTCCCAACCTGCTATTTATACATGTTAGTGCACTTCATGTTGGCTGTCTTATGTTTACAACCACTGCCAACTTTGATGATTTAACAGGTGTAGCACTACAGTAGAATAAGAACTCATGTTGGATGTCAACTGAAAAATAAATAGCATAGTGAATGTGTTTGAAAATGAACACTCAGTGATATGCTTTGTATAAACTTCTTATTTTTGTGTGTAGTTTATATCATAGCTGGTGATTATATGTGCATCTGCTTGCCTAAAATTGCATGATTGTAAAATTCTGTATGAAACAGACAACATTCCTCCACTTAGGTCCTCTTCAACATGGCGACAAAGTTCTCCTTCCTTCTTCCTCCATATCTCACACTCCACTGCAGTTGAAGCTTAACTCAGTGTTGATTACTCATAGCTCTTACATTGCTTTCTATCAGTTTCTGTGGAGCAGAACTATTATGTACATAATCACTAAAATTAGATATAAAAGAAACATGGATTAAACAACATTGTAATTATCAAGAAATTGAAGGCTCTTAATGTTTTATTCTTTAGAGTGTGTCAGACTTTCATTCTCAGTGATGTAACAGTGATACACCTAATATATAATTGGACCTATTTCCAAAGGCATAACAACACCCGGTGGCTATGCCCTATGGTCAATAAGCAATCACTGAGTGTGTGTCTGTTTACTGTAGGATTAAATGATGAGCAGAGTGTGTGAAAGTTTAAAACATTTCATCACACTGATAGCAAGAAAGGAGTTCTAGTACATAGCATGACTGAGACTATGTTGTTTGTCTAGAACATGTAGTGTTTCAGGATGTTTGTGAACATGCCAATACACGATTGGAAAGCTGTTGACAAGAGATGCTCGTGAACAAATTGAATAAGAATAAATGTAGTGGGAAAGGGAAACAGTGTTTTCCATTCTTGTACACAGTGAACGTGGAGCAGTTGTGGAGCTGGTGAGAAGAGGACCAGTAAAAAAACAATGGTATTACAGTCACCGGTTGTCCGGGAGTCATTTGTGCCACGGTGCAGTAAGTGCCTAAATCCAAGAGACATGGAGTGAATGACACATCAACAATGGCGTAATGAACAATTGAAAAGCAGTAGTTGTTTATCTGGTTTGCTCTCTCGGGTCCAAAATTATGCATGTACGCACGTTTTTGAATGTACTCAAGAGAGTGGTATTACTGTTGTAATTGTTTGTTGTGTCATTAAAAGAACTACTGAAAATGTTGTGCAAAATATACCCCTGTTTGTGAGAAGTGTGGTTATTTATTTAGTAGCACAGTAAAGAGAACTTGCAGAAGCATTCCAGGAATCTTCACCACAGTTGGATCGACAGGGAGGTGGCATGGAAGGATCTGGGTCACCAAACACCTACTCTGAGAAGAGAGGATAAAGGTAATACTACTTTCATCTGGCCATGTATTAGGATCAGCAAAATATTGACCAGTTATATCAGCATGGGAGGTGACTTCCTGCTACTGCAGGTATAAGACCCACTGCAGACCCTACAAAATATACATCAGCAGGAGAAGAGGGAAAATAACACTACATGTGGCGACCCTAAAGGATAATGCAAATGGAGAATGCACCAGCAAGAAAGTGCAAAAAATTGATTTGAGTTAGAATTATGACTTCAAAGAATAGAAACAGAGAAGTTGTCCCTGGCAACTAGCGATCAACAACAGTGCCTTATAATGCATGTGACAAAAAATCAAAAATAATTCAGAGCTTCTTTTGAATGAATTGTTTGAAAAAGATTAGTAAACATCTAATGAATGGAAACTATAATTTATCATCACAAATCTGAAATGTAAAGAAAGAAGAAGACAGTGGCAGCAGAATGTGCACCCATATTACATTCAGTGAGTGCACGGAAATACACTCCTGGAAATGGTAAAAAGAACACATTGACACCGATGTGTCAGACCCACCATACTTGCTCCGGACACTGCGAGAGGGCTGTACAAGCAATGATCACACGCACGGCACAGCGCAAACACCAGGAACCGCGGTGTTGGCCGTCGAATGGCGCTAGCTGCGCAGCATTTGTGCACCGTCGCCGTCAGTGTCAGCCAGTTTGCCGTGGCATACGGAGCTCCATCGCAGTCTTTAACACTGGTAGCATGCCGCGACAGCGTGGACATGAACCGTATGTACAGTTGACGGACTTTGAGCGAGGGCGTATAGTGGGCATGCGGGAGGCCGGGTGGACGTACCGCTGAATTGCTCAACACGTGGGGCGTGAGGTCTCCACAGTACATCGATGTTGTCGCCAGTGGTCGGCGGAAGGTGCACGTGCCCGTCGACCTGGGACCGGACCGCAGCGACGCACGGATGCACGCCAAGACCGTAGGATCCTACGCAGTGCCGTAGGGGACCGCACCGCCACTTCCCAGCAAATTAGGGACACTGTTGCTCCTGGGGTATCGGCGAGGACCATTCACAACCGTCTCCATGAAGCTGGGCTACGGTCCCGCACACCGTTAAGCCGTCTTCCGCTCACGCCCCAACATCGTGCAGCCCGCCTCCAGTGGTGTCGCGACAGGCGTGAATGGAGGGACGAATGGAGACGTGTTGTCTTCAGCGATGAGAGTCGCTTCTGCCTTGGTGCCAATGATGGTCGTATGTGTGTTTGGCGCCGTGCAGGTGAGCGCCACAATCAGGACTGCATAGGACCGAGGCACACAGGGCCAACACCCGGCATCATGGTGTGGGGAGCGATCTCCTACACTGGCCGTACACCACTGGTGATCGTCGAGGGGACACTGAATAGTGCACGGTACATCCAAACCGTCATCGAACCCATCGTTCTACCATTCCTAGACCGGCAAGGGAACTTGCTGTTCCAACAGGACAATGCACGTCCGCATGTATCCCATGCCACCCAACGTGCTCTAGAAGGTGTAAGTCAACTACCCTGGCCAGCAAGATCTCCGGATCTGTCCCCCATTGGGCATGTTTGGGACTGGATGAAGCGTCGTCTCACGCGGTCTGCACGTCCAGCACGAACGCGGGTCCAGCTGAGGCGCCAGGTGGAAATGGCATGGCAAGCCGTTCCACAGGACTACATCCAGCATCTCTACAATCGTCTCCATGGGAGAATAGCAGCCTGCATTGCTGCGAAAGGTGGATATACACTGTACTAGTGCCGACATTGTGCATGCTCTGTTGCCTGTGTCTATGTGCCTGTGGTTCTGTCAGTGTGATCATGTGATGTATCTGACCCCAGGAATGTGTCAATAAAGTTTCCCCTTCCTGGGACAATGAATTCACGGTGTTCTTATTTCAATTTCCAGGAGTGTAGTTAGAAACTTAACAAAATCGTTTCGAAGGAATAACGCATACAGCGGATGTCGATCCAGTGGGAGTTATAAAAGCAGAACAATGAGCAGTTACATGAGTATGGGATGCTGTATTGTCCAGTCAGTGGTAGTGCGCAGCACGAGAACAGGCGTCGGCATCAACTTCAGCACCAGCTTCAGATATTCTACAACCACCATGCAGTTCACTGTTCTGCAGAAGGGTGAGCCATGAACATTTAAAAAACTAGAGACATTACTGTGAGTGCAGAGTTCAATATTAATATTGTCATTTGGTAATAAATAGTGTATGCTGATCACAAGAAAGATGGAAATGCAAAATGAAGACTTAAGATCGATACTAGAAGGTATAATTAAAGAACATTCAGAGAAGGATGAGGCAATACTGGAAGGTATAATTAAAGAAGAAGCAGAGGAGGATAAGGTGATACTGGAAGGTATGATTAAAGAATAAGCAGAGAACAATGGGGAAGGATGGAGAGTGGAACAAGTAGAATTAGTTAAGTCCATCAAGGAACAAGTTACTGAATCAATCGATGACATACTCAACCATAAAATACAATAGGTTAAAGCTAACTTAGAATCAAACTTTAATGGACAAATTATTGATCAGAACATTAAAATAATGGAAATAAATTCTAGAGTAAATGAATTAAGAGAATCAGTGCCAATAGAGGTGCAACAAGTAAATAAACAACTGCTAACAGCTCATTTACAGGAAAGTGTACACAGATTAACAACCCGACAGTGAATAGACTCTGCAGATAATGTGAATTCTTGATTCCAAGCGGTGCTAGCTAGTATTTCAGACACAAATAAGTCTATTACATCCATACATGGAAATGCTGTAAGAGGGACACCTGATGCTATAAAACGTTTGGGAAAACATTTACAGTTATTCATAGAAAAAGATGAAATAGAAATAATAACAAAATCACTTCTGGGGAAGGTACAATTAACAGTAAACAAGAACTTGATAGAATGTGGAAAGCAATAGAAGATAATAAAAAGAAATTAGAAAATACTAAACCTGAAACTATGACAGAATTAACTAAAGATGTAATAGAGGGTTTATCTATAGATAATGTGTTTAATTTAGCAAAGTAATTTCCGAAGTATAAACCAAATGGTGATACACACCAATTTATTTTTCACAAGCATTTTCCAGAACTTTACTTAAAAATTGCGATGACTTAAAGAAAATACATTTCACATTAGGATATTTAATGCCCCCCCCCCCCCCCCCCCCACAATCCCACCATGAACCATGCACCTTGACGTTGGTGGGGAGGCTTGTGTGCCTCAACGATACAGATAACCGTGCCGTAGGTGCAACCACAATGGAGGGGTATCTGTTGAGAGGTCAGACAAATGTGTGGTTCCTGAAGAGGGCGAGCAGCCTTTTCAGTAGTTGCAGGGGCAACAGTCTTGATGATTGACTGATCTGACCTTGTAACACTAACCAAAACGGCCTTGCTGTGCTGGTACTGTGAACGGTTGAAAGCAAGGGGAAACTACACCCGAGGGCATGCAGCTTTACAGTATGGTTAAATGATGATGGCGTCTTCTTGGGTAAAATATTCCAGAGGTAAAATAGTCCCCCATTCGGATCTCTTGGGGGGGACTACTCAGGAGGACCTTGTTATCAGGAGAAAGAAAACTGGCGTTCTATGGATCGGAACATGGCATGTCAGATCCCTTAATCGGGCAGGTAGGTTAGAAAATTTAAAAAGGGAAATGGATAGGTTAAAGTTAGATATAGTGGGAATTAGTGACGTTCGGTGGCAGGAGGAACAAGACATTTGGTCAGGCGAATACAGGGTTATAAATACAAAATCAAATAGGGATAATGCAGGAGTAGGTTTAAAAATGAATTTAAAAAAATAGGAGTGCAGGTAAGCTACTACAAACAGCATAGTGAATGCATTATTGTGGCCAAGATAGACATGAAGCCCACGCCTACCACAGTAGTACAAGTTTATATGCCAACTAGCTCTGCAGATGACGAAGAAATTGAAGAAATGTATGATGAAATAAAAGAAATTATTGAGATAGTGAAGGGAGATGAAAATTTAATAGTCATGGGTGACTGGAATTCAGTAGCAGGAAAAGGGAGAGAAGGAAACGTAGTAGGTGAATATGGATTGGAGGGAAGAAATGAAAGAGGAAGCCACCTGATAGAATTTTGCACAGAGCACAACTTAATCATAGATAACACTTGGCTCAAGAATCATAAAAGATGGTTGTATACATGGAAGAAGCCTGGAGATACTGACAGGTTCAGATAGATTATATAATGGTAAGACAGAGATTTATGACCAAGTTTTAAATTGCTGGACATTTCCAGGGGCAGATGTATACTCTGACCACAATCTATTGGTTATGAACTGTAGATTAAAACTGAAGAAACTGCAAAAAGGTGGCAATTTAAGGAGATGGGACTTGGATGAACTGACTAAACCAGAGGTTGTACAGAGTTTCAGGGAGAGCATAAGGCAACAATTGACAGGAATGGGGGAAAGAAATACAGTAGACGAAGAATGGGTAGCTTTGAGGGATGAAATAGTGAAGGCAGCAGAGGGAGGATCAAGTAGGTAAAAAGATGAGGGCTAGTGAAATCTGTGGGTAACAGAAGAAATATTGAATTTAATTGATGAGAGGAGAAAATATAAAAATGCAGTAATTGAAGCAGCCAAAAAAGGATGCAAACGTCTCAAAAATGAGATCGGCAGGAAGTGCAAAATGGCTAAGCAGGGATGGCTAAAGGACAAATGTAAGGATGTAGAGGCTTTTCTCACTAGGGGTAAGATAGATACTGCCTACAGGAAAATTAAAGAGACCTTTGGAGAAAAGAGAGCCACTTGTATGAATATCAAGAGCTCAGAGGGAAACCCAGTTCTAAGCAAAGAAGGGAAGGCAGAAAGGTGGAAGGAGTATATAGAGATTCTATACAAGGGCGATGTACTTGTGGACACTATTATGGAAATGGAAGAGGATGTAGATGAAGATGAAATTAGAGATACGATACTGCATGAAGAGTTTGACAGAGCACTAAAAGACCTGAGTCGAAACAAAGTGCTGGGAGTAGATGACATTCCATTAGAACTACTGACAGCCTTGGGAGAGCCAGTCCTGACAAACCTCCACCATCTGAGGAGCAAGATATATGAGACAGGCGAAATACCCTCAGACTTCAAGAAGAATATAATAATTCCAAACCCAAAGAAAGCAGGTGTTGACAGATGCAAAAATTACCAAACTATTAGTTTAATAAGACATGGCTGCAAAATACTAACGTGAATTCTTTACACATGAATGGAAAAAGTAGTAGAAGTCGACCTTGGGGAAGATCAGTTTGGATTCCATAGAAATATTGGAACATGTGATGCAATACTGACCCTACGGCTTATCTTACAAGCTAGACTTAGAGTAAGCTTTTGACAATGTTGGCTGGAATACTCTCTTTCAAATTCTGAAGGTGGCAGAGATAAAATACAGGGAGCAAAAGGCTATTTACAAGTTGTACAGAAACCAGATGGCAGTTATGATTCGAGGGACACGAAAGGGAAGCAGTGGTTGGGAAGGGAGTGAGACAGGGTTGTAGCCTCTCCCCGATATTATTCAATCTGTATATTGAGCAATCAGTAAAGGAAACAAAAGAAAAATTTGGAGCAGGTATTAAAATCCATGGAGAAGAAATAAAATTTTTGAGTTTCGCTGATGACATTGTAATTCTGTCAGAGACAGCAATGGACCTGGAAGAACAGTTGAACGGAATGGATAGTGTCTTGAAAGGAGGATATAAGCAAAATGAGGATAATGGAATGTAGTCAAATTAAGTGGGTGATGCTGAGGGAATTAGAGTAGGAAATGAGACACTTAAAATATTAAAGGAGTTTTGCTATTTGGGGAGCAAAATAACGCATGATGGTCAAAGTACAGAGGATATAAAATGTAGACTGGCAATGGCAAGGAAAGTGTTTCTGAAGAAGAGAAATTTGTTAACATGGAGTATAGATTTAAGTGTCAGGAAGTCGTTTCTGAAAGTATTTGTATGGAGTGTAACCATGCATGGATGTGAAACATGGATGAAAAAATAGTTTGTACAAGAAGAGAATAGAAGCTTTTGAAATGTGTTGCTACAGAAGAATGCTGAAGATTAGATGGGTAGATCACATAACTAATGAGGAGGTATTGAATATGATTGGGGAGAAGAGAAATTTGTGTCACAACTTGACTAGAAGAACGGATCGGTTGGTAGGACATGTTCTGAGGCATCAGCGGATCACCAATTTAGTATTGGAGGGCAGTGTGGAGGGTAAAAATCATAGAGGGAGACCAAGAGATGAATACACTAAGCAGATTCAGAAGAATGTACGTTGCAGTAGTTACTGGGAGATGTAGAAGCTTGCACAGGATAGAGTAGCAAGGAGAGCTGCATCAAACGACGGGTGTTATATGTACCAAATGAAAAAATGGGCTGCACCTCAAAGAAATTATTTAGTTATTAGTATGTCTGTGTATATATTTTGGTCATCAGAGAAATGAAGAATAACAATATACATTGTCGCAATGCAACTACAAAACATTTACCCGTACCTATTGACCACAAAGTGCACATGAACACAGAGGCATGTGACCTTAAATAAAACTGATCAATTCATATTGCTTCACATGCAAATATAAATGATAACATTTCTACATAATCATAATGAGGTAAGTATGAGGTAATGCAAAAACTTTTGCATTACGAACACAAAGCTACATGTAAACAATTATAGGCAACACAATGGTATATAGTATGAGTCATTAATACGTTTCGGTTCCATGAAAAAGGAGTTCTCTGATAAGTGATTTAAGAAAGTACGAATAGCATTTCCTTAGTAATCCATAAACCAGTAGAGTAACATTCCTTATTCCCTCCCCAATGCAGGAGGCTGTGCCAAAGCATAGTTTTTGTGTATTACTTTGCATCAATAATGTTTGAATTTCTGAATATGTTCAGACAGTTGACTGAATTCGTCTATCCCCTTGGTAATCTGGATAGTGCATATGCGGTAATATTCTGATAGCTTTTTATCTATATTATTTCAAAATTGAATTCCTGCAGGTACAAACACCATCTAGCTAGTCTTTGGTGTAACAGTTTACGTGTTAAGAGAAAAGATAATGAATGGTGATCACAATAGAGCTTAGTGTTTTTACCCCAAAGAAAATACTCAAATTTCCTAAATGCCCAAATTACTGCTAAACATTTCAGTTCTGATACGGAATATGATCTTTCTGCCTCTGATAAAGTTCTGCTGGCAAATCTGATGACTTTGGGTACTGTTTTTCTTTCTTCTTCTTGTATCTGGAACAAACATGCCCCCAGCCACTGAGATGAGGCATTCATGCTTAAACAGAAGTCCTTAGACATGTCAGGATGACTCAAAATATTTGCTGATATTAATGCATTTTTAGTTTTGGTAAAGTCCTCCTGGCATCTCTCATCCCATAGCCAAGTTTTATTCTTTCTCAACGGGTTAAGTAGGGCATCGCTATTCGTAAGCTGTTGTGGTATAAATTTTCAAAAAAAGGAGAGTAATCCTAGATATGCTTTCAATTGTTTTTTGTTCCTTGGGGGTGGGCAATTACGTATGGCATCTAGTTTCTTTGGTTCTGGTAATAAATCCTGTTCTGATTATGATATGTCCTAAAAATTTTACTTGTTCTTTGCCAACGCTAGATTTTTTAAGATTTGCTGTTCCTTGTACTCTGTAAATCTCTGAAATAGTTTTTCCATTATATTGATGTGTTCTGCCCAAGTTGATGTGGCTATTAACATATCGTCAACATAACTGGTAATTTTACTTGCGTAATGTAGAATCCTGATGTAAATATTTTTTTTCTATTTTTCCCTAGGTAAATATTAAACTCTCATAACTGATGTATGCATGACTGAAAAATAAAATGTGGATGCATTAAATGCATATATGGTAACATGATGTAATGGAAGGTAAATAAGTTATTTGTATTTATGTACAAAGGATTTTTTTAAGCTAACAAACAAACTATACTATACTAACCAGTAACTCTAATTGAACAAGGAATTTTGTAATGATTTAGCATTTAAGAATTTTCTACATTTGATATGAGTAATGGGTTGAATGTAAGCCTTAGATGTTAGCCATTGTAATATGCATTGATATGTCAAAATGTTTATGTGAATTTTAAGGGTATATAGAGCCATTAGTATTGGAGGGCGGCGTGGAGGATAAAAATCACAGAGAGAGACCAAGAGATGAATATACTAAACAGATTCAGGATGTTGGTTGCAGTAGGTACTGGGAGATGAAGAACCTAGCACAGGATAGAGTAGCATGGAGAGCTGCATCAAACCAGTCTCTGGACTGAAGACCACATCGAGCCCTATGTAAAAGATGAACTTGAAAAACTAACCAAAAAAAGGCAAAACCTCAAGGACTAAAAACAATTCTCACACCAAAGTGAACAACGAAATAGATGGTGATATCCAAACGCATGTGCAATAGTGCAACGAATAAATTGTGGTAACATCATGGTACGCAACGTCTGATACATTAATCAGCAAACTACAATTGTGCAAGCATCACTTACCTTGATGACAGGTATTGATGCGCAGTATCCACCCCACTGAAAATGTGGATATGGTGGAGAAGATCCTTCCTGGCCCATATCAAAGGTGAATTATCTGCCACAGCATTTGTTCTTGGAGAGCAAACGCACATGCACTGCACTCACAATGGAAGACCACGCCACAGCAAATTATTCAACGGATAATATGGCACTCAGTGTGAGAGTGACACTAAAGCAGGAGTGGAAGCACAAACGACTGTACACAATAGTACATGGAGCATTAATGGCTCTTGCACAGCCAACAAACGTATTTCATGCGCATGCACACAGAGACTGGCAATGTTGCCAAAAGGACAACTACCCACTTTCACAGCACTCTCATGTAAATACGTAGTGAATTATCATTCCATAGGTAAGCTTTGTATTTCCTGTAAGATAATGTGTAAGCAAGACAAGCTGGCATCTCCAACCCAATGAATAAAGAAAAATACACCGACAAATAAAGGTCATTGTACCCCTTTCAGCAAAAATTTAGATTTAAGCTGTACAGGTGTATACAAAACACTGTGAGCCTCCATTGCATGCCATCACACAGTGTGGGGGCAATTGTATAGGTACATAAAGGAAAAACCTCAACACGGTACGATAAACACTAGCGTGGCCACTGTAATTGTCGGCAAAGAACAAGCTGGCTGTGAGAGCCTGTCTCAGCTGTGCTCCTCCTTGGAAGAACCCAGTACAGGGTGACACTTCACTTAATATTGCAGTGTGGATGGTTTCAGTCAGCACACCTTTCTTCAGTTTGTAGGAATTGTGGTGTCAGTGCTGTTTACCTTTGTTATTTGTTCATGTTATGAAGGACATTCACAGATTCAATGGCTGTTTGCACAAAATGGTACAGTCTAGTGTTCTACACATCATAAGCCTTTAAAACTGAATGGGAATCGCAGCAGAAAGGGATGATAATTCTCAATATCTATTATGCAGCCAAATAATTGACAGGTACTGCAAATCTGTTATGAAATGACATTCAACACCATGCAAAAAGCATTCAAAGAATTAGCCGACAATAAAAGAGCAAAAAATTACAGCAGATGACAAATATGGTACACTGTTGTAGATGTCAAGAAGCAATCTGATCTTGATTTCCAGGCACTGAGGACATGAAGAAATTGGTGGTATGAACAATGAAATTTCTGAAGTCACACATTATTCCACTATCAGTTGTAACAGTTTTCAATAAAACTGAACGAAGAGAATGGAAACTTTATACACACAATCAAAAAAGTTCTGCATCACCCCAGTTCCTCCTGAGATAGATGTTGATTGTGGATATTGTATCACAGACGCAGTCCCTTTGACTGCTCAGAGATGTCACTAAACCTGCCCAAAGATGTAAATTACCATGCATGAGCAGCACCTGTTAGACAGAAGAGGTCTGACAGCTGATTGGTTCCAGTCATTCCACCAGAAAGGAGGTACATGGCTCAGGTTGCCTTAGTTCAACCAAGCCTAGACTGTCAACACTTCAGTTCAATCACATCTGCATTGTTACTTTGTGCCAGGAAGGGCTCTCAACAAGGGAAGTGTGCAGCTATCTCTGAGTGAACTGAAGTGATGTTGTTCGGACATCAAGGAGATACAGAGAGACAGGAACTTTCGCTGACATGCCTCACTCAGGCTGCCCAAGGGCTGCTACTGCAGTGAATGCACACTACCTATGGATTATGGGTTGCTGGAACCCTGACAGCAAAGCCACCATGTTGAATAATGCTTTTGGTGCAGCCACAGGATGTCATGTTACAGCTCAAACTGTGCACAATGGGCTGCATGATTCACAACTTAACTCTCAAAATACATGGCAAGGTCCAGCTTTGCAACCATGACATCATGGGCACAGTACAGATGGGCCCAGCAACATGCCGAATGGACTGCTCAGGATTGGCATCACATTCTCTTCACCGATGAGTGTCACATATGCTTTCATCCAGACAATCGTCGAAGATGTGTTTGGAGGCAACCCGGTCAGGCCAAATTCCTCAGACACACTGTCCAGTGAGTGCAGTAAGGTGGAGGTTTCCTGCTGTTTTGGTGTGGCATTATGTGGGGCCAACATACGCCACTGTTCATCTCAGAAGGCATAGTAATGGCTATACAATATGTGAATGCTACCCTCCGACCAATACTGCAAACATACTCGTGGCATATTGGCCAGGCATTCATCTTCATGGATGACAATTCACAATGCAGTCATACAAATCTTGTGAATAACTTCCTTCAGGATAATGAACATTGCTTGATTAGAGTGGCCAGAATGTTCTCCAGACATGAAGCCTATCGAACATGCCTGGGATATATTGAAAAGGGTTGTTTATGGACAACATGACCCACCAATCACTCTGAGAGATCTATGCCAAATTGCCACTGAGGAGTGGGACAATCTGGACAAACAGTGCCTTGATGAACTTGTGGATAGTATGCCACAACGAATACAGGCATGCATCAATGCAAGGCAACTTGCTACTGGGTATTAGAGGTACCAGTGTGTACAGATATCTGGGCCACAACCTATGAAGATCTCACTCTATGGTGGTACAACATGCAATGTGTGGTTTTCATGAGCAATAAAAAGGGCAGAAATTATGTTTATGTTGATCTCTATTCCAATTTTCTGTTACAGGTTCCAGAACTCTCGGAACCAAGGTGATGTAAAACTATTTTTTATGTATGTACATTATTGCAAAGTATATTAGTTAAGTAAAGGGGCATGCCTCAAATGAATTTTGATTTAAAACCTGTTATGTTGAACTTATAAGGAGAAACAAGAACATGAATGAATATCAGGACATATGGAATGGATTTCAAATGTTGGATTTTAAATGGATCTGACTGTGCACTCCCCACAGTACCACACTGCAAGGTGAGAAACAACTTATTTCTGATTTTATGGGGATTCACTGAAATCATATTATAGAAGGAATAAAGTCTGGCAAGTGCAGTTGAGTAATAATTCATTGTGGCTTTGAAAGATATGGAAGGATAGTTTTCAAAACATTGTTAGAAGACTACAACTTTTACATCTGCTTTCAAGCAATTTTCAAAACTGTTTGCCCCTTCAGTTGAAAGTTCTTCAGTGCATTTGCAGATGTAATTGATTATTAGGCAGTGTAGTTCCAATTTTAAAGACAAATCCTTTTATGTTAAAACTGTCCATGATATGAGATTGTGAAAATACTACAACATTTTCCTTTATGAAACTATATAAGTCATGATTAGGTGGCAACATGAGTACAAAAATCTGTGGAACTGTCTGTGTCTGTCCACATGCCATCCGTCTGTACCAGATAAAAATTATATTATGTCTTAAGCGCACCAAAAATAATGAAATGATACTGAAAATTTGTTTTGTTTGTGATCATTGTTATTGATGAATATGAAGTAGGAAATCAAATCACCTACAGTGTGACGACATTGCCATCTAAATATGGTGCATTCACAGGTTCCCCCTCCTCCTGTTCTTTTGGATATGTCCGAAAGAACAGATGCCATTGGTGATCTTGCAGCTCTCAAAGAATGAAATCCAGACCATTATCTGCTTACAGGTGCTGATAAATATCAATGGGGACAGTTGAAAATGTGTGCCCCCACCATGACTTGAACCCAGGGTCTCCTGCTTACATGGCAGACTCTCCACTTTTTTTAAAATTATCAACATGACTTGGTATTATCATGAAACTTCAGTAGACCCTAGTCAAACCATCATGTAATATAAACTGCAAATGGGAGAAAAAATTAATTAGATAACAACAACAGCAAAAGGAGAAAGGCAAAAAATTCGAGAACACAGCCGAAAAATCACCACCAAGCCATCATCATATGTAGAAACAATCTTTTATAGTTTTTTAATATTTTATTGTCAATCAAAGAGCAGATTGTACCCTAAATAGCAAACTAATAAAAATTCCAATATGATTTCAAGGATTGTATATGCTCATGTGTATGTATATTGCATTTATACAGATTTCACAATAGAACTGGAGTGATACTGAGTCAAAACACTTAAAAAAACAAGAAAGTAAACTGGGAAAGAACAAACTGAAGCGAATCATATGGGAAATATACATAACAAGGACAACACCTATCATCAAAGAAATGAAGTTAAATAACACCCTGCCGACGGAAAACATGATTCAAAATGTTGGCAAAGAGGTTTCAATATTGAGGCATTTGTAAGTATGTCCAGTAAGCCATGATCATGTACTGAATGAAGTTCATGTCATCTTCCCCCTCACCTTCTATGACATAATAAACAAATTGTCCCAGTAACCACATAACGGTATGGGTTTTTGACCATGGGAAGAAGAAAGAATCTGGTCACAATACAATGTCTGTAGCGTAAAATGTCGCAGAAGATTGAGTAAGGAAGGTCAATTACCTCCTAATCGAAGACCAAGATGCCGTATGACCTCCACAAATAAAACAAAGATGTATCGTATTTATAGATCTACAACAACTACATAAATCCATGTCGCTAAGCCCAATACAGATAAGTCAATCATTCACTGGAAACAAGTTATTTGATACCTTATACCAAGAGGATGCTATGCACATCGGCAATATTGGAAGACTGATATTGTATCAATCTGTTGCCCAGTTTGTTGCAGCGGTCCTCTTTCAACGAGTTTGGGCAAGGGACTGCTTTCCAATGTGTCTGTAGGAATTTCATGGTGAGGATGGGACTCCATAACATGTCAGCCCCTAAATAGCTCACCACAAGATAGAAGTCACAAATATGTTTTAACTTGTCATTTGTGCAACCAACATCTATAGGCGGTTCAGGACTAGTAGGATGGACACAGAGAAATAAACGAGATGTGTGAGTTTCTTGAGTTATCATCAAAACAGTTCATCACACATATAGAATCTGCATCTTCCTTCGTATGTCAGCCAGGCCCAACCCCCCCACAGGAACAAGGCTCCACGACCGCCTCATACCATTAAGAGAAAGATATGTTGTTTCCATAAGAAACAACCAGACAGTAGCTGTAGTTTCTTTGCCATCATCGAGGGAAGCATAAGTGTCCAGTATTCTGACTTTCTGGAGCAGAATAAGAGAATGTCTTTCAAGTTCTAATATCAGTCCCTGAATTTTTTCTGTAACAGACTTCCAGTTGAGCATCGCCACTTTGAGTTGACAACGATCAATGATGATACCGAGAGACGTATGCCGATTCACCACAGCAGCCCTTGGAACAACAGCATCATCAAAACCTTGCAAAGTGAGAAGCCTGCATTTACCTTCATTAAGTAGTGCACCTGAACTCTGACAATAATTATTGATTGTGGCCTGCAGTCGAGGTATCTCCACAGAATGGTGAAGTAGGAGCATCAAGTCATTCGCATATGCACGAACAGCTATAGTCCCTCCGAAAAGCATCCAACCTTTCATGTCTTATTATCAAAGTCTAGGATAGCAAGGGCACAAGGGACAGATGTTGCAGCAGCAACCAAAACCACATCACGACACTCGACTATAGGAGTAAGAATGGTATGACCAGGTATGCAGCTTTGATGTTTTGCATCAGTCATCTCCATTAGAGCTGACATCCTATTATTAACTGCCCTCACCACAGTCTTATGATCAAAGTTTAACAAAGTAATTGGGCAATAGCTATCAGGGGAAGCCGGTCCAGGGCATTCTGGGATTAAAACAATTTTTCCAACTTTGAACAAGGTCGGCACTGCTCTATCCTCTATCCTGTAACACTTCATTCAAAAGACACAAAGGTAGCACACAACAGTGGCCAAAAGCACGCATAAAATTCCTTGAGGAGCCCATCCAAACCCTGAGACTTTTGAGAAGGCGATCCCACAAAAGTTTGTAAACTTCCTCAGGCTGAAATGCAGCTAAGAACATTTCATTATGTTCAGGTGTAATTACTGTATCCAAGATTCTGACTAGTAGGTCATAAGACATTGCACTAAACTCACCGATGTCATAGATGCCTACAAAGTATTGGTGTAAGACATGCACTATATCAGCTTGCTCTGACATGATATGCACATTATTTTTCATCAGAGAATGAGTACAATCACATCGGCAATGGGTCTGATGCCGAAGCAAATGATACAAGAAAGTCAGTTCTTCCGTCACCAATGATTGTGGCTTGGATTGCATTTTCAATCCTTCCTCTTGTATTCTTTTCAAGCTCAACAATTTTGCCTTAACATTCACTAGTCACAGAGGGGCATGATCCGCAGCATCATAAAGTTCATGCAGGATGGAATAGTAATATTCTTAAGTTCTCTGAAACCTCATTCTTTGGCAGTGCAGAAAAGTATCAAAGTTTGCCTGAGCCTCAGTTTTGCCAACTGTGTCCACCACTCAAGGATGGAAGAGTACTTCCATGTGGACCATAGAGTATGCTCCCACATGGCTCACATCACATCATTGAGAGAGGGGTCAGCAAAGTGAGAAACGTTTAACATCAACAGAGTGCAAAACAATTTGACTGGTTGCTGTTCTAGATTGAAGGTTGTAGTCACAGCACAGTGATCTGTAAAGGAAGCTGGGATGACTTCAACATGAAGAATGCAGTTGTGCACGCAGTCTGATAAGTAAAACATATCTAACTGGCTACTAGAAGTTATAGTAAAGTGAACAAATTTAAGTAACGTTGGGTATTTACATACCCAGATGTATTGTGGGCATAATGAGCTGACCAATGCTTGTAATTCATGACAGAAATTAAAATTTGCTGATTGATCTGCAGGACATAACACGCAGTTAAAATCACCACCCAACAGAATACTCAGAGAACTCTTACGCAACAGATAAACAATATCCTCTTTATAAAAACGGAAATGATCCACTGCACGACCAGTGCCAAGGAACATATAAAAGAACCAAAGTAAGATTAAAAAGTTGACAACCTATGCCCCTGCCCGAATCCAACATTTCCACCTCAGAAATAGGAATGTCTTTGTGAAAGCCGTGTACCGCAAGTCTCTAGAGGAACGGAGGGTTCCAAATGATTGGAAAAGAGCACAGATAGTCCCAGTCTTCAAGAAGGGTCGTCGAGCAGATGCGCAAAACTATAGACCTATATCTCTTACGTTGATCTCTTGTAGAATTTTAGAACATGTTTTTTGCTCGCGTATCATGTCATTTCTGGGAAACCCAGAATCTACTATGTAGGAATCAACATGGATTCCGGAAACAGCGATCGTGTGAGACCCAACTCGCCTTATTTGTTCATGAGACCCAGAAAATATTAGATACAGGCTCCCAGGTAGATGCTATTTTTCTTGACTTCCGGAAGGCGTTCGATACAGTTCCGCACTGTCGCCTGATAAACAAAGTAAGAGCCTACGGAATATCAGACCAGCTGTGTGGCTGGATTGACGAGTTTTTAGCAAACAGAACACAGCATGTTGTTATAATGGAGAGACGTCTACAGACGTTAAAGTAACCTCTGGCGTGCCACAGGGGAGTGTTATGGGACCATTGCTTTTCACAATATATATAAATGACCTAGTAGATAGTGTCGGAAGTTCCATGCGGCTTTTCGCGGATGATGCTGTAGTATACAGAGAAGTTGCTGCATTAGAAAATTGTAGCGAAATACAGGAAGATCTGCAGCGGATAGGCACTTGGTGCAGGGAGTGGCAACTGACCCTTAACATAGACAAATGTAATGTATTGCGAATACATAGAAAGAAGGATCCTTTATTGTATGATTATATGATAGCGGAACAAACACTGGTAGCAGTTACTTCTGTAAAATATCTGGGAGTATGCGTACGGAACGATTTGAAGTGGAATGATCATATAAAACTAATTGTTGGTAAGGCGGGTACCAGGTTGAGATTCATTGGGAGAGTGCTTAGAAAATGTAGTCCATCAACAAAGGAGGTGGCTTACAAAACACTCGTTCGACCTATACTTGAGTATTGCTCATCAGTGTGGGATCCGTACCAGGTCGGGTTGACGGAGGAGATAGAGAAGATCCAAAGAAGAGCGGCGCGTTTCGTCACTGGGTTATTTGGTAACCGTGATAGCGTTACGGAGATGTTTAATAAACTCAAGTGGCAGACTCTGCAAGAGAGGCGCTCTGCATCGCGGTGTAGCTTGCTCGCCAGGTTTCGAGAGGGTGCGTTTCTGGATGAGGTATCGAATATATTGCTTCCCCCTACTTATACTTCCCGAGGAGATCACGAATGTAAAATTAGAGAGATTAGAGCGCGCACGGAGGCTTTCAGACAGTCGTTCCTCCCGCGAACCATACGCGACTGGAACAGGAAAGGGAGGTAATGACAGTGGCACGTAAAGTGCCCTCCGCCACACACCGTTGGGTGGCTTGCGGAGTATCAATGTAGATGTAGATGTAGATGTAAAGAATAAGGTGGTCCCTGAAGAATATTTGGGTGCTACATTAAAGATCACATGAAAACCAGGCAAGGAGAAATGCATAAATGTCACCTCTTGTAAGAAGACTATATCCACACTTGAATCATAAATGAACTGATGCAGCAAATCCAGTTTTGATTCAATGCATTTAATGTTTAAGGAAAGGAATGTGTAGGTTTGGGTCATTAATTACAGCTATATGTGGATATACAGAATATCTGAGCAGAATTAGGTAGACAGCTGAGAGCCAAGGTCCACTGTGGAATCCACAGAGGAATCAGACATCGGGTGGACCAGAAGCCCCATCATCACAACCTTTTTTCTTAGATTTCTTACATGACATCACACAGTCAGGTTGGAAACACTGTTTCTGTGGCTATGTGGCATAGTGGCCTCTGCAGACGGATGTGTGGGAGGTGTCAGAGGCACAGCTTCCTGCTCCTCAGAACTAGGGTCATGTAATGCAGTTCCAGTCACTAAGGTGAAAGAATTCTGCCAATGCAACAGGTTATACTGGATTGCTAATTTCATTCTCCTCAGGAGATGCTGAAGTCGGCAAATTCAGAAAACTGTTGGCGGCTGAAGACAAAGGAGCAGAAGGACACTGCTTCATCTCAGACTGTAATGGAAGACACAAAGATGAAGGGGAGGGGGAATTCACTCCCTCTCTGAAGGAGCCACTTTGCGAGCAGTTAGTAGGATACTAGAGATATCTTCTTCGCCACTCACCTTACCATGGACAGGAGGTATTGTAGCATTGAGGGAAGCAACAGACGCAATTGATGCAGAGGAAGTTGGTGCAGAAAGCACAACCAAATCCTCACTATTACCATCCTGAGTGTGATGTTGCTTGTCTGTCACTGTTACAGGTTCTATCTCAGGGGCAACAGGATTTGGAACCTGTCGTGGTGGAGGTAAAAGCGGAAATTCATTAATATGATTATCAGAATTCACTTTTTGTTCATTATGATCTGAATCAGAAGTAGGTCTGATGGTGGGAGTGGAAGGAACAAGATCAACAACCATCAATTTGTGATGCTGCACTTATGATGGCTTTACTACAAAAACCCTCCATGGACAAATAGACTGAGTGTGTCCACTTTCATTACCTAGGAAGCAGGTTCCCTCTTGACCAGTATACATGACATGGATGCGGTAACCACACACTTGTAAATGTGATGGAATATTGAGTTTGATATGCATTTCCCCGAAATGAATTCCACTGTAACACTGTAATCTGTGTTGAGTAGACCAGCATTCATGACGGATATTTTTCACATTACCATAAAGAGTCAATATGTCATTTAGAAAGTTGTCATCAACCTCTAGCAG
Source organism: Schistocerca piceifrons (assembly GCF_021461385.2). Taxonomy (NCBI): domain Eukaryota; kingdom Metazoa; phylum Arthropoda; class Insecta; order Orthoptera; family Acrididae; genus Schistocerca; species Schistocerca piceifrons. The sequence goes on from NC_060141.1 coordinate 292,753,331, forward strand.
GAGGTTGAAGACTTGAACATTGGTATATTTGATTTCAGCATCTGTGAGTGACACCATACTAACGGAATTAGCGTGATGCTTAAATGGGACTTGAAAACCATGTCGTGACAGTAATCATTCAATGTGAAGGAGATCCATAAATTTCATGTAATACACATACTCATCTGCATCAACATAAGCAGTGTGGACCTGATCAGAGTTCACATGAATTATATCAACAAGCCAATTGTGGATATCTAGAGACCCAGGCTGCATGTGTTGCATTGTTTTATTGAAAGTATAGCTCACAGTACCTTTTCGTGGAATACAAGTGGAAACCATTGTAGCCATAGCAGAGCGGCCAATGCCACTGCAAGAAGATGGACACAAACAGACAGTAAGGCAGAGCAGAGGTGCTACAACTCGCTTGGCAGCCAGAACAACACTAATGAGGAAAACTTCACACTCAAAGTGGAACTGCCATCAAGGACACAGAGGACAGTGTGACTGCAGGGATCTCTGGCACACTCCCCATGAAACCTACATTTCCATCTTACTATCCACACACTACATACATAGTGCCCCTGCCCACTCACAGGGAGCTTGTCAGAGATAAGTCCTCTGTGTCGTTGATGGCTCAGTCGGATAGAGCATTTGCCATGTAAGCAGATCATCCCAGGTTCAAATCCTGGTTGGGGCACATGTTTTCAACTGTCCCTGTTGATTTTTATTAAGGCCTGTAAGCAGCTAATGATCTGGATTTCACTGTAATTTTATTTTCACAATGCTATGAGCATTTCAAATGCTTCACCATTTTGCAACAACAATGTGTATCTTTAGTTGCATATGACTGAATAAGTTCCTGGATCAACATATTTATCTCCTGATATTCTATTTTCCATTCAACTTCCTTCTCTCTTTCGAGGATTCTATGCAATACTGCAAATTACAAAACTGCACAACTTCCTCCTTCCCTATACCATACAGTCTAGCAGATACTTTCTTACATATTTTATTTATTTATTTATTGAGTCCTTTGATTATATGTTGTACAGTGTACAGGATGATATTGCACTTATTACTAAGTGCAAAATGATACATATTTAAATAATCATTTTTCAACATGCTACCAATTTCAATAGTTGTAGTTCTTACAATGATACAATGTTAAAAATTACAGTAGCTTTAGTTCTTAACAGCTATTCTGGTCCAAGTATTCCTTTACTGAGTAGAAACAGTGGTACTGTAGATATTCTCTGACAGATCTTTCAAAAGCACTAATATTTTGTAAGCATTTTATACTATTTGCTAGTCTATTATAGAGTTTAATACCCAGATTGCATCTACCTTTCTGATACAAACTGGTATTGGCTGGGGGTACATGCAAGTTATATTTTATTCGAGTATTATAACCATGTATATCTTTGTTTTTTAAAGTATTATCATCATTTCCAATCATATACTTTTTTACATACATTAGTGTGTCAACAATAAACATACACGGTAGAGGTAGTATATTCAGTGCTTTAAATATTGGTTTGCAGGACTGTCGAGCACCACTCCCTGTCATAATCCTAATGGCTCATTTTTGTATCCTGAAAGTCCCTTGAGCTGCTGGGGAATTTCCCCAGAATATGAGTCCATACTTGAGATGGGCATTGAAGTATGCATAATAGGCACACAATATTGCCTGTTCATTAATGGATTGTTTGAGAACCCTAAGAAGATAACAGCCCATGCTCAGCTTGGCATTAATTTGTTCAATGTGTCATTTTAAGTCTCTTTGTATCCAGATGCCGAGAAATTTTGTAGCCTCATCATTTGCAAAAGGGTGTTGATTGATTTTTATTTCTGGATATATCAATGTGGTGTTTTGGTGGTTATGGAAATTTAAGGCTACTGTTTTCTTGTAAATTATTATCAACTGATTTTCTGCTGTCCAGTTACTTAGATGTTTTGTAACTGTGTTTACTTCTTCTTGTATATCTTCATTGTTTGCTGCTTTTACCAGTATTGTTGTGTCGTCAGCAAACAGTATTACTTTGTGGGAATCAAGAATTCAAGAATTTCAAGAATTTTATTCACCATAGATCATTTTACAATGATATTGGCTTCGTCATACAAGATGTTCTAGTACATACAGAATAACAAAATAAACTTCTGTCAATACATTATAAATACATTTGAAGCATGGCAGTGTACCAAATTACAAAGGATAGCTTTTAAAAGCTAACGCAACAAGCTATCTTATAATCTAATATAATAAGGTATTTTATTGTTTATAGTATAAACTTTGTAATTACACACGATTAACCACAGCATAAAATAATATGTTTAACTACAGACAACTTTTAAATGCTTATATTCTCCTCAGGCATCTCAAAGAATTCTTTAATGTCATAGAATGGATGATCTGACAGCCAGCTGTACCACTTAATTTTAAAAGAATTTGTATCCATAGACTGAACATGAATTGGCAGTTCATTGAACATTTTGAGTGGGTTAACTTTGTGGGAATTTCCTGTTCTCGCTAATCTGTGGCGCGGTATGTCTAAATTACCGTTCGCCATGGTGTTGTGTTCATGTATTTCCTTTCTGGCAATAAATTCTGAAATATTATTTTTAATATAGAGTACAGACACATAGATGTATAAATTTATAATTGTAAGTATTCTGAGTCTGGAGAAAAGAGGACGACAGTGCTCCCTATGACCTCTTTTGCATATTATACGTATGACTTTTTTTTTGTAATTTCAATACGTTTTTGATGTGAGGGGAGTGCCCCCATATAATAAGACCATATGAAATACGTGACTGGAATAGCCCAAAGTATGTCACCCTGAGGTACTCCAAGCTCACTACCTCCCTTAGTTTCAAGAGAAGATATGCCACCCGAGATATTTTTTCACATACATGATTGACATGTTCCTCCCAATATAGTTTTGAGTCAATGTGAATACCTAAGAGTTTTACTGACTTATTGCCTACTTCATTTGACGTTCCCATTAAAAAGTTGTTGTGTTTTGTCAGAGTTGCATAGGAGCTTATTGGCTGCAAACCAGTCCAGGGCCTTATCTAGTGTTTCTTTTGTTAGGTTATTCAGATCTGAAATGTTCTGATGTGTGGTAAGTAGTGTTGTATCATCAGCATAACACACAACAATATGTATATCCAAATCATTGATATGTAACAAGAAAAGTAGGGGTCCCATTACCAACCCTTGTGGTACCCCGTAAGTGATTGGGCTTTCTAATGATACATATTCTGTGATTATTCATGCTTTATCATCTATATGTCTGATGGATACTTTTTGTTTACGGTTACTGAGAAATGAACGAATCCAGTCATTTGCCAACCCCCTAATTCCATAGTGGTCTAGCTTCTTCAATAGGGTTTTGTGGTTTACCATATCAAAGGCTTTGGTTAGGTCCAAAAATATACCTGTTGTTTGTTGTTTTTCATCTATTATTTTTAATACAGTAGATATGCATTCATACATTGCTGTCTCCATTGATTTCTTGTTTCTAAAGCCATGTTGAGTATTAGATATCACACTATTTTTGCTTATAAACTTTAACAACTTACTACACATAATTTTTTCTATTACTTTTGAGAAACAGGATGTTAATGTAATGGGACGATAGTTTATTACTTCATCTTTGTCACCAGCTTTGAAAACAGGGATGACTTTTGACGTTTTTAGTTGATCTGGAAAGATGCCTGACTCTAGGGAACAGTTGCATAAGTGAGTAAGGGGGTCAATTATATTTTGTATACAGAGTTTTAGGATTCTTTTCGGTACACCATCAATTCCTGCTGAGTACGTTGTCTTTAGTTCTCTGACAGCCTTCAATATCTCCTCCCTGCTTACTTGGTCCACAAACATTGAAAATTTATTACTGTTGCACTTGTTTACCACTTGATGCTGAGTTGAACTAAAATTAGTTTTTATTAAATTTTCAGCTATCCCAGTGAAGTATTTGTTGAATATGTTTGCTGTTTCTCTAGGCTCTAAAATCTTTTTATTGTTGTGTATCAAGGCAATGTTCTCCTCAGTTCTCTTATTTTTGCCAGTTTCTTTTTTAATGATGTCCCACATAGCTTTCACTTTATTTGTAGAATTATTTATGTAGTAATCATTGTACATTCTTTTTGCCTGTTTAATGACCTTTTGTAAGATTTTAGTGTATGTTTTGTAGCAATTATGCATTTCCTCAGAGGCATTATTTTCTTTGCACATTATGTGGAGCTCCCTTTTTTTCTGGCAAGAAGTTCTGATTCCCTTAGTAATCCAACCCTTTCCTCTTGTCTTCTCTCTTATATTTACCATTTTTTGAGGGAAGGCTGTATCAAAATGCTTTACCACTTTTTCTAGAAAAATATTGAATTTCGAATTCAGATTTTGCTTTTCATAGACATCAGACCAGTCTTCAGTATGCAATAGTGATCTTCATAGACTTTATTTTATTTGCTGGAGATCTATGAGTTTCCTCAAGTGAAGATATTGTTGATTTTTGCAAGCAAACAAGTTCATTGTTTTTATTGTGTGCACAAAATTGTCATCATTTGCACTCTCAAAACATCATTGGGTTACACATCTGAAAATATTAAAACATACAGCTTAAGAGTAACTTAAATTTTTTTAATTAAACAAAATCACTGCTGTGATCACTCATGATTTGTGTTCAGTGTTAGGATGCAATCCATTCTTAAGGAGAGAGGGGTGGCAGAAATCATGAAAAAAATATCACAATTTTTTTATTGATTTATTTGAAAGTAAATATAATTGAGATTAATATCTCAAATTTTTTCTTTGAAATTCGAACTACAAACAGTATAAAAAAAACTAAAACTGTAAGCAGTGTAATGTGCCATGCTCACTTTTCGAGGTACACAGTGGAGGAAAAGTTTTCTTGCACAATTTTGCCTGTGAACCTGGAAAATATAGCTTTTCTTTTTTTAATTATACAACACAGCACTGTTGTATAGAAGGCTGTGGAACCATTTTATTGCAGGGTGGTATAGATGGCTATGGAGCTTTATAACCACTTTTGTGCTGTTTACTGGAATCTGATTGAAGCTGGATTTCTTGTGTCTTTCTTTGTGTAAGTTGAATATGTTGTTGTTGTTGTGGTCTTCAGTCCTGAGACTGGTTTGATGCAGCTCTCCATGCTACTCTATCCTGTGCAAGCTTTTTCATCTCCCAGTACCTACTGCAACCTACATCCTTCTGAATCTGCTTAGTGTATTCATCTCTTGGTCTCCCTCTACGATTTTTACCCTCCACGCTGCCCTCCAATACTAAATTGGTGATCCCTTGATGCCTCAGAACATGTCCTACCAACCGATCCCTTCTTCTGGTCAAGTTGTGCCACAAACTTCTCTTCTCCCCAATCCTATTCAATACTTCCTCATTAGTTATCTGATCTACCCATATAATCTTCAGCATTCTTCTGTAGCACCACATTTCGAAAGCTTCTATTCTCTTCTTGTCCAAACTATTTATTGTCCATGTTTCACTTCCATACGTGGCTACACTCCATACGAATACTTTCAGAAATGACTTCCTGACACTTAAATCAATACTGGATGTTAACAAATTTCTCTTCTTCAGAAACGCTTTCCTTGCCATTGCCAGTCTACATTTTATATCCTCTCTACTTCGACCATCATCAGTTATTTTGCTCCCCAAATAGCAAAACTCCTTTACTACTTTAAGTGCCTCATTTCCTAATCTAATTCCCTCAGCATCACCCGACTTAATGAGACTACATTCCATTATTCTTGTTTTGCTTTTGTTGATGTTCATCTTATATCCTCCTTTCAAGACACTGTCCATTCCATTCAACTGCTCTTCCAAGTCCTTTGCTGTCTCTGACAGAATTACAATGTCATCGGCGAACCTCAAAGTTTTTATTTCTTCTCCATGAATTTTAATACCTACTCCGAATTTTTCTTTTGTTTCCTTTACTGCTTGCTCAATATACAGATTGAACAACATCGGGGAGAGGCTACAACCCTGTCTTACTCCCTTCCCAACCACTGCTTCCCTTTCATGTCCCTCGACTCTTATAACTGCCATCTGGTTTCTGTACAAATTGTAAATAGCCTTTCGCTGCCTGTATTTTACCCCTGCCACCTTTAGAATTTGAAAGAGAGTATTCCAGTCAACATTGTCAAAAGCTTTCTCTAAGTCTACAAATGCTAGAAACGTAGGTTTGACTTTCCTTAATCTTTCTTCTAAGATAAGTTGTAAGGTCAGTATTGCCTCTCGTGTTCCAGTGTTTCTATGGAATCCAAACTGATCTTCCCCGAGGTTGGCTTCTACTAGTTTTTCCATTCGTCTGTAAAGAATTCGTGTTAGTATTTTGCAGCTGTGACTTATTAAGCTGATAGTTCGGCAATTTTCACATCTGTCAACGCCTGCTTTCTTTGGGATTGGAATTATTATATTCTTCTTGAAGTCTGAGGGTATTTCATCTGTTTCATACATCTTGCTCACCAGATGGTAGCGTTTTGTCAGGACTGGCTCTCCCAAGGCCGTCAGTAGTTCCAATGGAATGTTGTCTACTCCAGGGGCCTTGTTTCGACTCAGGTCTTTCAGTGCTCTGTCAAACTCTTCATGCATTATCGTATCTCCCATTTCATCTTCATCTATATCCTCTTCCATTTCCATAATATTGTTCTCAAGTGCATCGCCCTTGTATAGACCCTCTATATACTCCTTCCACCTTTCTGCTTTCCCTTCTTTGCTTAGAACTGGGTTTCCATCTGAGCTCTTGATGTTCATACATGTGGTTCTCTTATCTCCAAAGGTCTCTTTAATTTTCCTGTAGGCAGTATCTATCTTACCCCTAGTGAGATAAGCCACTTCATCCTTACATTTGTCCTCTAGACATCCCTGCTTAGCCATTTTGCACTTCCTGTCGATCTCATTTTTGAGACGTTTGTATTCCTTTTTGCCTGTTTCACTTACTGCATTTTTATATTTTCTCCTTTCATCAATTAAATTCAATATTTCTTCTGTTACCCAACGATTTCTACTAGCCCTCATCTTTTTACCTACTTGATCCTCTGCTGCCTTCACTACTTCATCCCTCAAAGCTACCCATTCTTCTTCTACTGTATTTATTTCCCCCATTCCTGTCAATTGCTCCCTTATGCTCTCCCTGAATCTCTGTACATCCTCTGGTTCTTTTAGTTTATCCAGGTCCCATCTCCTTAAATTCCGACCTTTTTGCAGTTTCTTCAGTTTTAATCTACAGGTCATAACCAATAGATTGTGGTCAGAGTCCACATCTGCCCCTGGAAATGTCTTACAATTTAAAACCTGGTTCCTAAATCTCTGTCTTACCATTATATAATCTATCTGATACCTTTTAGTATCTCCAGGGTTCTTCCATGTATACAACCTTCTTTCATGATTCTTAAACTAAGTGTTAGTTATGATTATGTTGTGCTCTGTGCAAAATTCTACCAGGCGGCTTCCTCTTTCATTTCTGTCCCCCAATCCATATTCACCTACTATGTTTCCTTCTCTCCCTCTTCCTACACTCGAATTCCAGTCACCCATGACTATTAAATTTTCGTCTCCCTTCACAATCTGAATAATTTCTTTTATTTCATCATACATTTCTTCAATTTCTTCGTCATCTGCAGAGCTAGTTGGCATATAAACTTGTACTACTGTAGTAGGTGTGGGATTCGTATCTATCTTGGCCACAATAATGTGTTCACTATGCTGTTTGTAGTAGCTTACCCGCATTCCTATTTTCCTATTCATTATTAAACCTACTCCTGCATTACCCCTATTTGATTTTGTGATTATAACCCTGTAGTCACCTGACCAGAAGTCTTGTTCCTCCTGCCACCGAACTTCACTAATTCCCACTATATCTAACTTCAACCTATCCATTTCCCTTTTTAAATTTTCTAACCTACCTGCCCGATTAAGGGATCTGACATTCCACGCTCCTATCTGTAGAACGCCAGTTTTCTTTCTCCTGATAACGACATCCTCTTGAGTAGTCCCCGCCCGGAGATCCGAATGGGGGAGTATTTTACCTCCGGAATATTTTACCCAAGAGGACGCCATCATCATGTAATCATACAGTAAAGCTGCATGCCCTCGGGAAAAATTACGACTGTAGTTTCCCCTTGCTTTCAGCCGTTCGCAGTACCAGCACAGCAAGGCCGTTTTGGTTATTGTTACAAGGCCAGATCAGTCAATCATCCAGACTGTTGCCCTTGCAACTACTGAAAAGGCTGCTGCCCCTCTTCAGGAACCACACTTTTGTCTGGCCTCTCAACAGATACCCCTCCGTTGTGGTTGCACCTACGGTACGGCTATCTGTATCGCTGAGGCACGCAAGCCTCCCCACCAATGGCAAGGTCCATGGTTCATGGGGGGAAGTTGAATACATTGATTGTTTTTTACAGTGCCTAGGCATTACTTGTTGACAAACACTACACCTTTACATGGTCTATTTTCTAATGAATGGTTCAAATTTCTGAGAAATTGGAGAAAGTGGAGAGGCTTACAGCCATAAAAATAACCATCCTCATGAGGATTCAATAGACATTAAACCAACTTTTTGAGGACTGCCTTCAACAAATTGCTAGAGAAATGTCTGTATGGTAAAATACAGAACCCAAATGAAAGTTTCAATGCTCTTATTTGGAAGAGATGTCCAAAGACTGTTTGTTTCCAATTTGGTAGTGAAGATTTCTGCATTTGAAGATGCAGCAGTGTTTAATTTCGGGAATGTGGCAAGACTTCACATCCTCAGCAACTTGGGCTTTACACCTGGAATCTTCACTGAGTAGATACTACAGATATCATGAAGGCGAAAATTTCAGTACAGAATATAAAAAGAATTGCTAGGTAAAGGAGAAGAGGAGCTACAAGACCTGCAGAGGATGATGAGGAAGAACTGGAATATGGATGTGGGCAGTTCTAGCTAAGGCACGATTAAAAAATTTTTAAAACACTTCATTCAATCTTTAAAATGATTTTTCTGCAACTTAAAGTTTTATCTTTAGGAACACATATTTCAGAAACTACTGGAAGGATTTTGATGAAATTTGGCATGGCAATTTTTTTTTTTAAATTGAAGTAATATTTAAGTGGAACAAAATTTTAATCTAGACATTGTAAACAGTTTTATGGTTAATAACAAATGGAAAATTTGTCTGTACAAAATGTCCAAATCCAAAAATCACAGAAAATACTAAAAATAATTTACCAAAATGTTACTGAACTTAATTGTACATTTATTAGTGTAGATTATTTAACCATAGAAAAAAATTGACAAATTTGCCTGGAAATAATGAAAAAAGTGTACCTTAAAATAATAATGTAACAAAACATTCAAAATTCTCTCACAATATTAAAATTTTATTAAAAATTCTGTAAAAGTGATTTGAGGCATATTGGATCCCTCTACAGAAGTGTGCAAAACTTCAGTGAAATTGAACAAAAAAGACAGAAGTATGGTTTTACAAGGATATCAGTGCTAGACTGCCACTGTTTCCACTTAACAATCGGCTTGCTACTTACCCACATGGTTCTCCCGTCTTACAGTTTCATACAGTTTTTCTAGCCCACATGATGTGTTGCTACCCCTTCAGCTTACTGATCATGATTGTGTTTTTGTGATAAGCACTTTCATTACATTTACAGTTAACAATAATCAAACACTCTTTTCCCAGTGAATCACCTGCTACATCTGGCCTTTCCCCCATTTTCTCAGAACTCAGCTCATTGGCTGTCATGTGCAAGCATTTAAGTTACTTCAGTGCCGAATGGAGACAAGTCTCTGATTCATCCCATTTCTGAAAAGACCAGGCTGACTACAGTAGTCTGGTATAATTCAAAGAAACATACTTGTCCCATTCCGTCATAGAAATGTGCATATAGGGTCAAATAAAACTATGGTACTCTTAACTCTTTTTCATGATTTTCTTGACTTCTCCCCTTTTTGCAATGACCAATTCAGTTAGTCGTAAGATCAGTCCAGTTTGACTTGTTTCACATTTGTTCTTGAATAATGTAGAAAAGTCTGGTGTTCTCTTCAGACAGACAAGCTTAGTCTTAAGTCTTTCAAATTTTGTGTGTGTAATGATTTAAGTTAGGTCTGTAACCTTTTAATATCTGTTAAATTTTGTGTGGCCAGCTAACAATTCCCAAAGATGCATGAAGTAGTACCACACAGAATGTTGCTTTTACTCCATGCCACATTTCTTTTGGTATATTGTATAATGGCTTTTACTTTTAATATGCCATAACTACCAACATAAGCCATTCCTAAAACATACTAATTTTGGTATACACACATTCCTTTTGTTAATTAAGGTTTGATTTGATTTTGATTCTACTATAAGTAAGATGTTTAGCTGCCACACATCCGTAGCGAGAAAAATTTTTTTGAACAGTGTTTTATACCATAAGGAGTAGGTACAGTGATCCAAATAACATACAAGGCTGAAATATAAATGTTTTGGTTATGTAAATCCTATCAAATCTGTTTGCTGATGTATGTGCTATGATGCCCAAGGTTGCACTGTCGGGATATAACATTATCCATCTATCTCTCATGTTTTACCATTCAGTTCCATCTATGATAATGCACTAACCTAAGTAAAAGATGACCCCTTTTTTCAAGAGGCTTCTTGAGAAAAAATTATTTTTAATATATTCTGACTAGTCAAAATTACAAACTGTTTTATTGACAGAATGTATCTGCTTAAAAAGTTAACATTATACCTACTCTTATGTTTATGCCATTTATTAGTTGTCTTCATTTTGATAAAACAAGGAGAAATAAAACAAACAAAAAATTGTTTTCTTTTCAACAGTTTTCACTTACTAACTCCGTAATGTGTGAAGTCACTATTTTTAATCATCACCATCATCATTAAAAACAACAACAACACAACAACAACCTAATGACACAGGTGTGAAATTTATATCTTCGTTCTCACAAATATTAGGCTGTATCTTCCAAATATGTTAAGATTTCTGAGGATGCAGCTACCATAGGACCTGAGAACACAGCTGCTTTTATCTGAATACATATCAGATTTTGCATCTATATTGACGTGAGAATGTTGCACTGTTATGAGAACGAGATTTTCACTCTGCAGTGGAGAGTGTGCCGATATGAAACTTCCTGGCAGATTAAAACTGTGTGCTGGACTGTTTCGTGGGCAAGTGCTCTAACAACTGAGCTACCCAAGCATGACTCATGCCCCATCCTCACAGCTTCACTTCTGCCAGTACCTTATCTCCTACCTTCCAAACTTTACAGAAACTCTCCTACGAACCTAGCAGATCTAGCCCTGTTATTTTCTTCCAAATATATTGTCTGCCTGCCACTCTCTCATTGGCTGCAAAGAACTGCTTGTAGCAGCTGACACATCTGCTTTCATTCCAGTCATATGTCACAGTGAGCATACACAACAGTGTAGCATGAAAGACATTAGTATGCCAGTGACCACTATGTACGACTTTTACCGTCTCCTGGAGAGATGAATACTGTTGTTTTATATTTGTCCCATTTTAAAGGCAGTTCAATCCTGAGTACAAATGGATTCAGGAAAGCTGCAATGTAAGCATGGTAGATGTTCTCAAAAAGCCAAAGTATGCAGTATACATTCCTATGTTTGGCTGCCATTCAGTATACCCCTCCCCACACCCAACCAGTTCATGCCCAAGTTGTTATTGATGTTCCCCCTCTAAACCTCCATAGTACTCTACTTGAGCAACAGTGAAACACAAACTGCAATATTTTCTAACAACAGCAACTAATACACAAGAGCACAATCACAATTCAGTCGGATTCTTGCACTTTTTCTCATTCTGTGATTTACTGACATCTATTAGTATTGTCTGCACAATGGGTTTTGATGCTGTAACTGATTCTCACAATGGTTAGTCAGTTTAATGTGAATGATTTTGTTTGTTAGTAATTTCACTTTGGATTTATTTTCCTTCTTGTTTCATCTGAATGTCACCATTTTGTTATAGAGCTGATTAAAAGTTGGCAATCTTTTACCTGGTATTCTAATATGTGAACAGTGGGCAAATTTCTCATTTGCAACCCACTTAATAAATAATTACACTCTCTCAAAATCAATAAAATATTGATCTGGGTTCAGAATCAAGTAATGTTTTTAGAAGGACAACATTTCTGCTTTTGAATGCAACCTTTATTTAAAAATTAGCATTAATGTTTGTTTACAGTATCCATACATGTTTGAGAAGTCTTATTGCAAACTTGTTCAAATATAACAACAGTCTGTAACATGATAGCTAGAATGTACTGCTATTTCCTCCTGTGTTTTATCAAATTCTACACAGAGCAATAGATTATTGTTGTTGTTAGTTAATTGTTTCCTGCATATCCCTTGCACTAGTGGTGCTTGAGCCATATGTCATGTGACTGTGTAAGCAACTTCGACACTGTATTGAGCACTTTGGCATACAGCGAAATCTTGAACCTGTTCAAACATGAATACCATTTGAACTTACAAATTCTTCGAAATAAATCCCTATGTGACCTCAGTATTTGGAGCTTCATCTGTAAATGAAAGATACCCCTATATAATCTATTAAACAACATAAAAATGTTACCTTCAGCAGCAATAGTTTAATCTGTGAATACAAGACAAACTTGTATTTTTTGAATGATGAATTAGGGAAAAAACCTCATATTATAATCGGGTAAATACAGTATCCAGAAATAATAATTTAAAATCAGTACAATATGCTGGTGCATTTTTAAGGTTAATGATGTTTTTAACAAGTCCTTTGTGGCCTCTGTCACATATACATTCACATTTTCATAACAATGGGATCATAATTTCACACTAGAAAAAGCTAATTACAATGAACTTTATTTAATAGATTTTAAAGATTCTTTAAAATTCTTTGTCTCTATTTTATCTATTGACAGTCTGAAGATGATGAACAGTTAATTGACACCATGTGATATGCTACTGTGATTGTGCTGTAATTCTAAAATTAATTTTAATAAGACCTTTTAAAGTCATAAATCATCTCTATTTATGCAAAAACATGTCCCTTCCATTACATCTGAAAACTACAATAAGAAATTGTCCCAGGGTGTCGGTGGGATAAATAATGCTTATATGGCATAATTTGTTAAGTCAACTACTTAGAATATACCATGATAGATTATAGCTAAATCATCTCCCTGAAGAGCTTGAATTGAATAGCACATGTCTGACTTCTATACACGTTTTAGAAACAAGAGTTACCTAGTAATCAGCATTTAGAGGGTTCTACATGATTGCTGATTGTTAATTCTCATGGTTATTACGTCAGTCACAATCATATCATTATTGTTACATACTGTCTTTTACAGGAGTAATACACTGCACTAGCTACTATTAACAAGATCACATAATGTGGCATTTAGACATTTAAAGTAAACACACTACACCTCCTAAACATGGGCATACAGGAACAATCAACAGCAACTGAATTGTAATACTAGGAAAGATTTTATTCTTAAATGAATCAACAATATAAAAGTATTTGTCAGTTTCATATATTCTTGAGCTATTAAGTAGTCCTTATTCGTTTTGTCACTGTGCTAGGGTAAGCATTCTGATCAAATGTTAGTTGGAAAAGAATCTTCAGGGATATGAACTCAGACAATTTACATTACCGATACAGCTATAGAAATATTTTCCATTTATGGAAGTAGGTTCCTTTCAAATTTATGTATCTCAGTTATTAGAGATTGTACATATTTAAATATATATATTTTTACTATTTGATATTTTATAACTCTGTGTTGATTATATATAATACAAATGTGCTACAAATTGTGTCATTTGAGATGAGATACTAAAATAAAATTTACTACATGTAGGTCAAATATAGACACTGTGTATCTCAATTATTTTATGGTATATATAGTTAGTTCCCCCCCCCCCCCCCCCTCCCCGGAACAATCACTTATCACCTAATGACCATGACAAACTTACAATCGTTTGTGACTTTTTTGTTTTTTCATCAGTTCACTGTATTCAACATACTGTTTCTCTGAAGATTTTCAATCAGTTTTCTCTTTCTGGTATTAGACATGGGAGGTTACAACAACATTTTCTACCTTCTTCAAGAACAAATCATTTGATAATATCCTGTTCAAAATTGCTTCAGGACTGACAGCTGTGAAGTAAGGAGAGAGATGAGGCTCACAAGTAAGACATGGTACACCTTCGGCCATCCCAAAAGACCTGTAGCCAGAACAACCACCAGCTGTTGCTAGACCTTAACTGCCCCATCATGACATTTTCCACTTGCACTTTGCTGCAGATTTAGGCAGATTGATATTCAGTGGTATTGTAAGTTGGGGTCTGAGATTTCATTTGTTTCAAATTCTTAATCTTGAAGAGTTATTATTTAATCAGTTATTACTGTTATTAGTTGTGTATTGAATGATGCTGAACAATATCAGAAGGAAATTCATCATATGTTATTTCATGAAAATGTTTTATGTCACTCTCTTGGCCAGAGGATTGGCATACCATGTCAGTTGAGAGGAATGGTTTATGTGTTACATGCCTACACTATCAACAACTGTTGTTGCTAATGTTCCCAAAAAATCTAGTGTGCTGACAATATGTCTACCATTTCAGTTCAGAGAGAGGAGATGACTGTCCCCAGCACCAATATGTCAAAATTAGTATCAAATTTTAAATAATGGAGCTTATTGATCTAATATCTCTCCAAAAACCATAGTTTCCCATACATGACATTCACATTCTGAGAAGTCATTAGGATGTCAATGTGTCACTGCCTTTTAGACCCAACAAAACTGACGCGGAACCAAATCAAATAGCAAAATTACATTTCCATAAACTTTGAACATTAATAAAAAAACCATTATCAAAAACTAAATCTGAATAAAGTTCTTCTGAGTAACAGTTGTAATCACACAATGAAAACCTATTAATTATTTGCCTTATAATTTTTGCAATAATGAGGTGGAGTATTTTGTTATCATTATTGTTCTTGTTTTTCAAACCATTAAGTTCCTTTGGCTTGACTGACAGGCATAACTTTTTTATTATGTTTCAGATAAGTAGAAGGTTGAGCAGAAAACAAAATAGCAGGTTCATTATAAACCAAGCAATCTGTTTCTTGCAATGAAACCAGAAAGGTGACCATTAAGTGAGTGCAGCATCATACATCATATGTCTCAAATTATTTCATGTTAGAGATCTCTGAAAGAGTACCAATTTCAAGCAAATGAAAATATAATGTATTTCATATGATTTCTTTTGAATGGTGTTTTCATCTAAAGTCAGTAACAAAAGGTTTTTTGCATATAAAAAATTCAGTAACATCATCAGGAAATAAATTTTCATAAACTTTCTGTATATCATCTTAAAAATTTGTTGCCACAAGAAAACTAAAATAGAAAGATAACACTGCTCTTGCAGAATACACTGATGCCAGTACAGTCTTTGTAAAGTGAATTGCTTATGAGTCTGAGCAAGTTTAATGAAATGCAAGCATACGTATGTTCCATGCAAGATGTAGCGACTCATTTCCACATCTCCATGTATTCATGCCAGACTGTTGATCCTTAAGTAATTTTGATCAGACTTTAGCTGCATTTACTCATATTTGTGGTTTAAATAACACAAAATGCTGATTTCTTTATAAAGAAATATTAAGCTGTGGATTTTGTTTCTGGGTATCTGTGACACACACTGAAAAATTTTAAACTGAGATTTGTACTGTCACAGTGAACAGAAAGATATACCAATAATTCCTTAAAATAATACAATGAACAGTGTATCTAAATATACAATTATTAAGTTTTGCTATTATAAAAACTTGTGGTACAGAAATGTCTTAGTTGCCCATAGATGTCCTTAAATACTTTCTATTCATTTGCAGTTTCACCTACTGCTTCCTTCTGCAGAGATCCTTGAAGCAGCAATTCCTTCTTTCTTCTTCTAAAGAATCCAGCCTGTAGAAAATATTCATTATATATTACAAACAAAATCATGTATAAGAAAAAAAAACAATGATATAACAGTCTGAGTTGGTCACAGCTGAAACAAATTTCATTATTACTTGGTATCTTTTCCAGTATAAATTATTATGTATCCTTGCACAGACAGAAAAAGAGACAGATAGTACACCTGCATGCAGTAAATTTTAAGGTAATATATGACAATGGACACATTGAACTGAAGTGGTAGGCATGGGAAAGGGATGGAGGTTGGTATGGGATCAGGAGTAGCATAGATTGATGCCAAGAGGACCACAGGATCACAGAGCATGTTGTAATACCATTTCCCATCCACCTGATTTGTAAGAACAAAAGTACAAGTTGTACACACTATTCTATGCAATTCTTATGTATGCACTTACCAACTACTCAGTGATGAAACTACACTCATGCTCATAAATTAAGGATAATTGCAGAATGTGGTGCCACACAACATGGCACTACACAGAACTGGTGCTAATAATGTAGGCACATAGGGAACACATACGACACAGATCTGTAAATTCATGGTATTGGTAATAAGTTGAGAAAACTGTCCCAAAACACATGTGCTACAAAACACCACTGTTTTCTGTGCATGTACCCCTACATCAATATGGGATATGATCACCATACACACAACAGATTGGCATACACTGGATCAGGTGGTCAAGCACCTGCTGGGGTATAGCCTCCCATTCTTGCACCAGTGCCTGTCGGAGCTCCTGAAGTGTCCTAGGGGTTTGAAGACATGCAGCGATACATCGACCGAGAGCATCCCAGTTGTGCTCGATGGGGTTTAGGTCTGTAGAACAGGCAGACCACTCCATTCGCCTCATATCTTCTGTTTCACGGTACTCCTACATGATGGCAGGTTGGTGGGGCTGTGCATTATCATCCATAAGGAGGAAGGTGGGAATCACTGCACCCCTGAAAAGGTGGACATACTGGTGCAAAATGACGTCCCGATACACCTGACCTGTTACAGTTCCTCTGTCAAAGACATGCAGTGGTGTCGTGCACCAATCATAATCCTACCCACCACCATCAAATCACAACCTCCAAATAGGATCCTTTCAAGTACATTAAGGGCTTGGTATCTGGTTCCTGGTTCATGCCAGATGAAAATCCGGCAAGAATCACTGTTCAGACTGTATCTGGACTCGTCCCTGAACATAACCTGGGACTACTGTTCCAATGACCATGTATTGTGTTCTTGACACCAGGCCTTACGGGCTCTCCTGTGACCAGGGGTCAGTGTAATGCACCTTGCAGGTCTCTGGGCAAACAAACCATGTCTGTTCAGTCATCTGTAGACTGTGTGTCTGGAGACAACTGTTCCAGTGGCTGCAGTAAGGTCCCAAGCAAGGCTACCTACAGTACTCCGTGGCAGTCTGTGGGCACTGATGGTGAGATATCAGTCTTCTTGTGGTGTTGTACGCCATGGACATCCCATACTGTAGTGTCTGGACATGTTTCCTGTCTGCTGGAATCATTGCCATAATCTTGAGATCACACATTGTGGCACACGGAGAGCCTGTGCTATGACCTGCTGTGTTTGACCAGCCTCCAGTCGCCCTAGTATTCTACCCCTCATAATGTCATCAATATGTGTTCTTTTCAACATACAGTCACCGTTAGCATGGCTGAAAACATCTGCACTCTTACTCACTGCACTGTACTCTGACATGCACCAACACATTTCTGCACATGTGGAATGCTGCCAGCGCCATCATGCGACGACCACAGGTCAAATGCACCGCATGGTCATACCCCAAGGTGATTTAAACCCACAAACCACCCACCAGAGGATTGTTTCACCATGTATCAGCATTAATCTTAATTTATGAGCATGAGTGTATAATATTTCTATTCCAACCAGGACTTTCTAACTTATCTTTGATGCTTTTCAGGAGACTAAAACTTTGGCCTAACTAGGAAATGATTTCACAATTCTGCTGTAGCATAATTTATTAAAAGTGTAGTACAAAAGCTAAAAAATAATGAATGAAATACCTTCTTTTCAGTCACAAAAATGTAGCAATATCATAGCTGTGACATCTGCTGCAAATAAATGAAATATCCTTGCATATATCTCTTTAAGCTTTTAACCCAACATTATTTATGATATGAAAACATGACTCGGCCAGATAGCCAAGTGCTTTACAACTGTGCTTCTAGGATTCAAGGAGGAGCACTGGCCTTCTATCAAATAAACCCAGTGGATTAGAAATGCCGAATGGTGTGCCAGCAAGCCTGGATGTGGTTTTTAGGTAGTTGTCCATATCCAATTAAATAAATACTGGGCTGGTGCCCATGTCCTGCCTCAGATATATGCTACACAAACACTTCAAAAATGTTCTAATACTTGAATGCGTTATTCACACCAAACACAGACAGACAGGGTACAGTGAAGGGGTTGGTGGCATTAGGAAGGACATCCGACCACCCATTGTCACAAACATTGCTTCAACCCATACAACAATGCCAACCCATAAACATGGGACAAAGCAAGGAGGAAGAAGAAGATAGTTTCATGATAATAATGTTATCTTCTTTCTGACTTAAATTCAATGAGCTTCTCCACTACTCATTTGAAAGGGTTGTAGCTACATATTTTGTGCCTAGAAGTATGTCTTGGAATCTGTCACACTTACTTTTATATGTACACAAGAGGATATACTCTAGAATATGTTGCATTATTGTCTTATAGACATTTTGATATGCAGATACATAGCACTTTCACGTAGTGCCCTCCCTCAACAACTCAAAATTTTGTGTTCACAGTCTTAATTGCACATCCATGCATCAAAGAATAACTTTGAGGTTAAATGGGTATCAATTTGACACTTTACAGCAAGACAGTTTATGAGTATGAGTAGTAGCCTGATGAAATGCCATACAACACAGATCAATCACTTCATGATTTCACTGCTATCATGGAATATAACAAAATGAAAATCTAACTTATAGTGATCGTCTGTGGTCAACAAAATGGTTAATGCCACTCATAAATTATGGGTTTCAGAGGCATAAAGAAAAATTGCAATAGAACTGCATGCAGTCAACTGTGAGGGCAGTGTTAACCAGACACAGCATAAACAGATACACGTGATCAGTTTGGTGTCCACATATTCATTACAAACCACAGTACAGACAGTGCAACACTGTGGTTTGTAAAGAAGGTAGACAAAATGACACCTGGATTGAACCTGGGTCCATAGGGTTAGATTCTCTTTACCAACTAATGCCCGATTTGATTGAAACCTGCTGATCAGAACAGGAGAGTGGTCAGATACTCATACAGATCTCAGGAATGCAGTCCAGTAGTCTTCACAGGGAGGTGAGTCAGTCATGTTTTAGACCCGTAACATTGGGTCTTGGATGCCTCCTATTGCAATAGAGAGTATGTGGATTTGAGGCTTGAGCCAGTTGTCCACCCCTACCACCAACGTTTTAGTGACAGATTCATCTTTCTAGATAATAAACAAACAATCCACATCCACCTGCTGAACATTTTCTTACATGGGACAGAAAAAAAAAAGAGTAGACTGGTCTGCAGACATAAACCAGATTGAGCTTGCTTGGAATCAGATGAAACTTTTAGTACATTGTCACAGGAACTCTCCTGTCACACTGAGTGCCCTGGGGGAGGGCTGCCATTGAAGAGTGGACAGGCTTAAGCATCAAAGATGTCAAAAATAACCCAAGCACATTACAACACAATGAGTGGGGCAACATAGTACTGGAGGCTACCCAGCAGCCAATTTTGATGTCATAGATTAGCATTTTTGAAGCAACTGATTTTATTTTAGTTATTGTTTTGTTTATATATCATAGTAAAGTTCTCCTTGAATATAGGCACACACATAGTCATGGAAATGCAGTTGGTGCATAGCTCTTTTCAAACAGTTTATATTATTTCTTGTACAAATTGCTAACTCATCATATTTGCTCTTATTTCAGTAGTAGGATAAATGGTGTTTGCTAGTGTAACTTATTGAGTTGTTTCTGTGTCAACTCAGTGTTCTGAGGAACACGTCACTTTGATATTCTTCATATCAGCTTTTAGTAGAATGTTAATTTCATAAAACTTAATACACAAGGATTGTGTAGTATACTGATAAATTCTTAGATTAGTTTCATTTTCCACTTAGTAGTTATTTTTAATATTTGCAACATCATATGTCTTTAGTTTGAATTTGGTCACCATCAGCATTGCTTTTCTTTTCTTCTTCCTTGTTCCTGCTCCCATGCCTGCCTATGGTTGTTTGTATTCCCTTGCTTTGTTCTGATAGAGCTGTCTTAAGGGTGAATATTTTGACAAAGTGCTGTTAAAACTCTCTTACTGCCTCTCTCATGAGCTTCTCCTTTGTTTTCTGCCTTGTACTTAAAAATAATTTCTGCCAAGCACAGAAAAGACTTCTCTTGTTTTACTGAACATATCTTCTCTGCCTTTATTGGTGGTGATGATCAAGCTATTGCAGTTACTATTGCTGCTGTCAATGTTTCAACTGTTACTGGTATCGGTGATGCAGTTGCAATTGATGGGGTTGTCTCTTGTGTCCTCACTAGTGCTCTTGGTTTAGTATATAATGTTGGAAATTCTACGTCTTCTTCCACAGATGATTCTGCAGAAATTCTTGTTTTATCACAAATGTCTGCTGTTATTGAACCAGCTCTGTCAACTCTTGGTGCTACCGTATTGCATTTCTTCTATTGCCGGTACTCTCTGCTAACTGCCTAATGCTTTTGGCTCAGAACAGGACAAAAACACCATATGTTCTTTCCCTTGCATTACTCTTAGACATGGCCCATCATCTGCTTTTGCTGGCACTGGTATGATTTAATTTGTTGCTCATGTTTCTTGTCTGCTTCCTGTTGTCAATTATGGTATTAACAGTTTTCCCATACAGAAAGTTTTGGACACTATTTCCTTCTCTGGATAGCTTTTGGAGGTTACACTAGGATTTGTTAGTTGTATGTTGATGCTGTCCTGCATAAATGTGTGTATAAACATATTTATTTATTTATTTATTTATTTATTTATTTATTTATTTATTTTTTGCTTCACTCATTTGTGTTGCAAATTGTGCTACAAACACAAGAAATTGGTAATAAGTGTCAAAAAGTTGAAGACTTACATTATTTTTGCACTGTCATAACCACCCGTAGTTAATTTCTATAAATGTCACTTGAATTTGCTGTTAATGATTTTAATTTAGGATTGTAACTTTTTCAAATTTCATTATCTTTTAATTTAAGCTGGCAGGGGGTCAGGCATAACAAATATAAACGTCTTTATAAAAGAGTTTTTGCTAATAATTTCAGTTATAATGTCTCCATTACTATGACCAGAAACAATAACTCACATGGCAGTCTCTACCCTGTTCGTATTTGGCAGTGCTTTACCTTTTGTTTGGGTAACTTGGTACATTATATTTAGTCCAGGGAAACTATTCTGAGTAGGGAGAAATCATGTTTAGAGTTGCTCAAGGCTCAATCTTAGATCTACTATTATTCCTCATATTTGTAAACAATTGTCTGTCTAGTGTAACACTCAGTGAGGAAATAATA
Source organism: Schistocerca piceifrons (assembly GCF_021461385.2). Lineage (NCBI taxonomy): Eukaryota > Metazoa > Arthropoda > Insecta > Orthoptera > Acrididae > Schistocerca > Schistocerca piceifrons. Next base: position 292,774,924 of record NC_060141.1, read on the forward strand.
AATGGTACATTATATTTAGTCCAGGGACACTATTCTGAGTAGGGAGAAATCATGTATAGAGTTGCTCAAGGCTCAATCTTAGATCTACTATTGTTCCTCATATTTGTAAACAATTGTCTGTCTAGTGTAACACTCAGTGAGGAAATAATAAATACAGTGGAAACTTCAAAAGTCTTAGATGTTGGCACTGATAAGAATTTAAACTGGAAAAAACACATTTTGGAACTCCTAAAACAACTTAGTTCAGCCACACTTAAAGTTATAATCATTGCAAGTCTTGGGGAGAGAAAAATCAGGAAACTGAGGTATTTTGCACATTATGAAATCTTCACGGGTTATCAGCTGAGTGGCATTGTCTTTTAGTTGCAACATTTTAATGGATTGCATATCCACCATCTTCATATTGTAGACACCTGTTTAAAGAGTTGGGCATTCAGATTACTCCTACACAGTATGTCTACTCCCTCACAAAGTTTGTTGCACATACTCCACTGCTTTGCAAAACGAACAATGATGTACATAATCACAATACCAGAAGCAAAAGTGACATTCATTACTCCTCGTTAAGACCATCTTTAACAATTACTCCTCATTAAGACCATCTTTAACACAAGAAGTGGTGCACAATGCTACAATAAATTTTTTTTATAAACTACCCAAGGATATAAAATGTCTGACATATGTTGTTGTTGTAGTCTTCAGTGGTGAGACTGGTTTGATGCAGCTCTCCATGCTACTCTATCCTGTGCAAGCTTCTTCATCTCCCAGCACCTACTACAACCTACATCCTTCTGAATCTGTTTAGTGTATTCATCTCTTGGTCTCCCTCTATGATTTTTACCCTCCACGCTGCCCTCCAATACTAAATTGGTGATCCCTTGATGCCTCAGAACATGTCCTACCAACCGATCCCCTCTTCTAGTCAAATTGTGCCACAAACTTCTCTTCTCCCAAATCCTATTCAGTACTTCCTCATTAGTTATATTATCTACCTATCTAATCTTCAGCATTCTTCTGTAGCAGCACATTTCAAAAGCTTCTATTCCCTTCTTGTCCAAACTATTTTTTCGTCCATGTTTCACGTCCATACATGGCTACACTCGATACAAATACTTTCAGAAACGACTTCCTGACATATAAATCTATACTCGATTTTAATAAATTTCTCTTCTTCAGAAATGCTTTCCTTGCCATTGCCAGTCTACATTTTATATCCTCTCTACTTCGACCATCATCAGTTATTTTCCTCCCCAAATAGCAAAACTCCTTTACTACTTTAAGTATCTCATTTTCTAATCTAATTCCCTCAGCATCACCCAACTTAATTCGACTACATTCCATTATCTTCTCTACTTCGACCATCATCAGTTATTTTGCTCCCCGAATAGCAAAACTCCTTTACTACTTTAAGTATCTCATTTCCTAATCTAATTCCCTCAGCATCACCTGACTTAAATCAACTACATTCCATTATCCTCATTTTGCTTTTGTTGATGTTCATGTTACATCCTCCTTTCAAGACACTGTCCATTCCATTCAACTGCTCTTTCAAGTCCTTTGCTGTCTCTGACAGAATTACAATGTCATCGGCGAACCTCAAAGCTTTTATATCTTCCCCATGGATTTTAATACCTAGTCCGAATTTTTCTTTTGTTTCCTTCACTGCTTGCTCAATATACAGATTCAATAACATTGGGGAGAGGCTACAAACTTGTCTCACTCCCTTCCCAACCACTGCTTCCCTTTCATGTCCATCAAGTCTTATAACTGCCATCTGGTTTCTGTACAAGTTGTAAATAGCCCTTCGCTCCCTGTATTTTACCCCTGACACCTTCAGAATTAGAAAGAGAGTATTCCAGTCAACATTGTCAAAAGCTTACTCTAATTCTACAAATGCTAGAAATGTATGTTTGCCTTTCCTTAATCTAGCTTCTCAGATAAGTTCCAATATTTCTACGGAATCCAAACTGATCCTCCCTGAAGTTGGCTTCTACCAGATTTTCCATTCGTCTGTAAAGAATTTGCGTTAGTATCTTGAACCCGTGACTTATTAAACAGATAGTTCGGCAATTTTCACATCTGTCAACACCTGCTTTCTTTGGGATTGGAATTATTATATTCTTCTTGAAGTCCGAGGGTATTTCGCCTGTCTCATACATCTTGCTCACCATATGGTAGAGTTGTGTCAGGATTGGCTCTCCCAAGGCCGTCAGTAGTTCTAATGGAATGTTGTCTACTCCTGGGGCCTTGTTTCGACTCTGGTCTTTCGGTGCTCTGTCAAACTCTTCACGCACTATCATTTCTCCCATTTCATCTTCATCTACATCCTCTTCCATTTCTATAATATTGTCCTCAAGTACATCACCCTTGTATAGTCCCTCTATATACTCCTTCCACCTTTCTGCTTTCCCTTCTTTGCTTAGAACTAGGTTTCCATCTGAGCTCTTGATATTCATACAAATGGTTCTCTTTTCTCCAAAGGTCTCTTTAATTTTCCTGTAGGCAGTATCTATCTTACCCCTAGTGAGACAAGCCTCTACATCCTTACATTTGTCCTCTAGCCATCCCTGCTTAGCCATTTTGCACTTCCTGCCGATCTCATTTTTGAGACGTTTGTATTCCTTTTTGCTTGCTTCATTTACTGCATTTTTATATTTTCTCCTTTCATAAATTAAATTCAATATATCTTCTGTTACCCAAGGATTTCTACTGCCCCTCATCTTTTTACCTACTTGATCCTCTGTTGCCTTCAGTACTTTTTCTCTCAAAGCTACCCATTCTTCTTCTACTGTATTTCTTTCCCCCATTGCTGTAAATTGTTCCCTTATGCTCTCCCTGAAACTCTGTACAACCTCTGATTCTTTCAGATTATCCAAGTCCCATCTCCTTAAATTGCCACCTTTTTGCAGTTTCTTCAGTTTTAATCTACAGTTCATAGCCAATAGATTGTGGTCAGAGTATACATCTGCCCCTGGAAATGTCTTACAATTTAAAACCTAGTTCCTAAATCTCTGTCTTACCATTATATAATCTATGTGAAACCTGTCAGGCTTCTTCCGTATGTACAACCTTCTTTTGTGATTCTTGAACCAAGTGCTAGCTATGATTAAGTTGTGCTCTGTGCAAAATTCTACCAAGTGGCTTCCTCTTTCATTTCTTAGCACCAATCCATATTCACCTACTACGTTTTCTTCTCTCCCTTTTCCTACTACCGAATTCCAGTCACCCATGACTGTTAAATTTTCGTCTCCCATCACTATCGCAATAATTTCTTTTATTTCCTCATACATTTCTTCAATTTCTTCGTCATATGCAGAGCTAGTTGGCATATAAACTTGTACTACTGTAGTAGGTGTGGGCTTCATGTCTATCTTGGCCACAATAAGGCGTTCACTATGCTGTTTGTAGTAGCTTACCCACACTCCTTTTTTTTTATTCATTATTAAACCGAGTCCTGCATTACCCCCATTTGATTTTGTATTTATAACCCTGTATTCGCCTGACCAAAAGTCTTGTTCCTCCTGCCACCGAACTTCACTAATTCCTACTATATCTAACTTTAACCTATCCATTTCGTTTTTTAAATTTTCTAACCTACCTGCTCGATTAAGGGAAATGACATTCCACGCTCCGATCAGTAGAACGTCAGTTTTCTTTTTCCTGATAACAACATCCTTCTGAGTAGTCCCCGCCCGGAGATCCGAATGGGGGACTATTTTACCTCTGGAATATTTTACCCAAGAGAATGCCATCATCATTTAACCATACAGTAAAGCTGCATGTCCTCAAAAAAAATTACGGCTGTAGTTTCCCCTTGCTTTCAGCCGTTCGCAGTTAGTGTTACAAGGCCAGATCAGTCAATCACTCAGACTGTTGCCCCTGCAACTACTGAAAAGGCTGCTGTCCCTCTTCAGGAACCACACATTTGTCTGGGCTCTCAACAGATATCCCTCCGTTGTGGTTGCACCTAAGGTACGGATATCTGTATCGCTGAGGTACGCAAGCCTCCCCACCAACGGCAAGGTTCTTGGGGGGGGGGGTCTGACATATAGCAAATTTTACTTTGTCTGACATATAGCAAAGTAAAATTTGAAAACAAACTAAAAAATTTCTCCTTGACAACTCTTTCTATTGTAATATGTAAAATGTGGTGGGCAGGTATTATTAACTCACATCTGTAGATTACTTTTTTTTTTTTAAAGTAGCTGTTTTATAGTTGTTACGTGTATGTAAAATGACTTGTTCCATTTCATTATGATTTACTATGCAAATGTCTATGGAACATGAAACTAACTAACTAGATTGTAGAAGTGTAATGCGGTTGACAGGATATACAGAATTTTTATTTTATTCTTTAATTACATGTTTCATTTTCAATGTATTATTACTAGCTGAGAATTCCAGCTTTGGTCAGGTCACAATATATGGCATGGGAGGAGGCATGAGTACCATTGCAGATATGAGATGCATACACACATATACCTGATCAAAGAAATTATGAATGCAATTATCTTGTTAGTAAGGTAGTTTGGTTGCGGCAAGTGGCAGTAGGTGTACGTGGTGGGCAAGACATGCTGCTGTCCCAGGCATCTCCAGACACATGTTCAGCCTGAAGTCTTGCTGACTGGAGTGTAAAACAATTACACTAATGGAGAATAAGTGAAATGTTTTTCCTAAGTCAGTGTAGTGTACTGTTCAGTCATTCATTTGTAAGTTATGAGTATTTTTATCTTTGAATCTATCTGATTTTTTCTTTGTGTCTCAGTTAGTCATTGGTAAATTGGGATTGACAAAAATGTGCTGAGAGATTAAAAACTGATCTATTTGATATAGCACATTGTTATTAAAGTCTGACTGGCAAAACCACACAAGCATCATATTATGTTGGACGAATGAAACAACAAACATATTTTTACATGTATGATTAAGTCTGTAAGTCACAGAGTACATAGCTTTTCCTAAGAGTGTTTATTGCTTCATATTTCATGGATTTTTGCTCACCACACTCATCCACTGCCACACAATATGACCAGCCTCCCACACAAACAGCGTGAGACCTAGGGCTATCTACCAGCAAAACCATGAGTTGGTCGAAGTGGGTGATCATGGAGAAAAGAGTGTCAGTACCTACACACAAGCTTTTTATATATAGATATAGATTAGCATCCCTTTCTTTCTTTATCTTTGTACTTAGCAAGATAGTGCAGTACTTACCATGTCTGACAACTCAGATTTCAGTTTTCTGTGGTTTCCCTAAAGTACTCAAGCAAATGTAATGCTTGTGCTGTATCTGTTATAAACTCGCTGTCATCAGGATAATAAGACCTAATCTTTATTGGTTTTATCTTTGTACATGGAATTTGCATTTACCTCACAGTGGCAGTCTATAGCAAAAATTAGGACTAGTGTTGATAGTGTTATCAATGTACAATACAGTTTTGGTCCTTAAAAGCATGCATTGCACATATTAATAATTATTCCAATTTAGTGATTTTTTATTACCATCATGTAAGCTCTTTTATAATGATTCCAGGATGTCATTCTTTATGTTGTCACTAACATGTTTCAGGTATAAGATCTCGTATATTAAAAGTGTGATGACCTTACTTATGCACTCACTCCTTTAGAGTTTTTAGCCAAAATGAGCATCACAGTTCACACGTACCAATATTTCCTGCTAACAATTAGCATTCTCACACTTTCAATTCTATTTAAAACAGGTAATGTCCTTTATTGCACATTTTCCACAATAATAAAAGTTTTCTATTACTACATCTTGCAAAAAATCACAACATGTAGTTGATATACTTGTAAACCACATATTTATTTTTCTGCTTTTGCCATAGCAGGATCATTTCAGGCACATTTTTTATCATGTTACTTTAGATATTCAAATTGTCAATTCTTTTCAAATACAGACACTTTTCATAGAGACATGTTAAGAGAGTACTTGTGATCTATTCTTGGCACCATATTAATAGTTTCCTTGTTAATTTGAACTTCAAATCCAATATTTAATTTAAAAACAAAAATTACAGCACCCGGGAAATGAGCATTAGGTGACATACGCAACAACATGTAACAGGTGTTCAATGTTGCGTGAAGCACAGAGTTTCACAAAAAATTAAAATCTGAGTCATTTATGAAGTATAATATAATATCTTCATCAGTGTATACTTTTTCTGCATCATCTCTTAAAATCTGTAAAAAGAGTTGTCCAGAAATTAGGTTCCTCATAGCAATAGTTGGGCTATTTTGTGACATAATCACCACCAGAATTGAGGCACTTGTCAAACTGTGAGATTAAATTTTGTATTACTGTGTTATAGAAGTTTGCTGCCTGGCAATGGAACCAGTGCTTCAGAGTTGTATTCATATCTTGGTTATTGTGAAAATGGTAACTGGAGGCAGACATTTCTTGGAGTGCAAGAATAGATGGAAATCACTGGGAACATGGTCACAACAGTACAGTGGATGATCACACAGCTCCCAATGAAACTCCTACCAAACAGCTGTTGTGCATTGAGCTGTATTTGGGCAAGCATTGTCATGGATCAGCACATGTTCACTGAACATACAACAGCTCTTGTTTTGAATAGCCCATCTTAGTTTCCGCAGTGTTTCACTGTAATGATCTGCTTTTACTGCTTCACCTCTTTGCAGGAAGTAAATCAGCAGAATGCCATTCCTGTCCCAGAATACAGTGCACATCACTTTCTGCCCCAACACAGTCCATCTGGACATTGTCTTCACCGGAGATCAACTATGAAGCTAATGCATTGACTGCTGATTGGTTTCTGGAGTAAAGTGAGCAACTAATATATCTTCACCCATGACAATCCTGGCAAGTAACTCATAGCTTACACCAGGGCACTGCTGCTGAAATGTCAATGCTTCTCAAAAGCAATCAATTTTGTCTTTGGGTGTCAGGGATTTAAGTATCTGCATGGTACACACTCTACTGTACAGCAGGTGCTTCATGGCAATTTCATGCAACAAGGATCACAATATCTGCAAGAAATGGCTGCTGAGCTCCATAGTCATTATGTGACAGTTCTCAATGCTGCTCTGCTGCACCAGTTCCATAAGGTACTCTTTGAAGAGGGATGGTCAACTACCATTCTTTTCAATGTGGACACTCTGACCATCTTTGGAAAATTACCTCCCCCAGTCATGCACCATCTGTTTTTCCATGATCTTCACCCTTACACCAGACACTGATAATGATTAATTTTAATTGATACTACATTTTGTGCATTAATAAAAGTTACTACAGTTCAAACTAGACAGCTGGTGGAAGAAAGACTGCCAGCTACCATTTTCAGCGACTGCCTAGACTAGTTTGGCAATCATGTGATTGGTACATCATAACTCTGTTGTGCATGTGCTACATTTCTAGCTAAATACATACAATGAAACAAGGGAAACTTAATTTCTGGATGACCCTCATACTATCATATTGAAATTGTACTTTATCAAAATATTATTGCAATATTCTTAACTGTTTTCTGTAATTCTAGGTAGTCCATAAAATTTAACAAAAGCTATATTACCTTTTTCATGCCAAATACTAACAAACACAGGAGTAGAATGCCCCCAATGATTGCAAGTATAATTATCCAGACTGCCACTGATTCATAGGGCTTATCTGCCACTATTACTGTGGATACTGATTTTCTGCCTGACCTGAAAATTTATGAATAACAGTGGACATTTTAACATTATACTCCAAACTATCTGTGTATGCAATATCTAAGTACACCAAAGTCCATGGAAATAAATCAAAAGCTGTACAAACCAAGATCTTACTACATTAAATGTATTAACAGTTGTGAATAATGACAACCATCAGCTGTAGAATGGAATGACAACAATGAAAATTTATGCCAGATTGGGACACAAACCCAGATTTCCCACTTATTGTGAATGGTGCTTTACCATTTGGCTATCCATGTATGACTCATGGACAAACCCAAACTTCCATACGTCATCAATCATGTGTCTATGACCTGTAGTCACCGTAGTACCTGTTCCTTTGGACATGCATGCAAGTCCAAAAGAACTTTGCATCATAATCAGAATAACACAGGCATTGCAGTATTGCAAGATCTCACTGTCTCAGAAGCACAATATTTTGGCAAACATACATGTTTTCATCATCAGATGCACTGATGTGATTTACTGACAAAATATTTTGCTTGTAGGATACAGAGATCTGGCTATACACTGTACAGTAATTTCTTGTTGTCTACATCTTAGGAAACTGAAGAGTCACATCTGTTAAACACATAATACTACAGAAAGCTGGAAAAATATTTGATATATTATCTATCTTTGAGGTTATAAATATATCAACATCAAAGACAAACAACATTTTATTTATATACACCAGTAACCTAATATACCACTGGCCAGTAAAACTATAACACAATGTAGGTAACATGCAACAAATGTCCAAGTGGCTACATATTTAGATATGCAAATGATCAGCATTTCAGTGCAACTGCACAGAGAATATAGAAGTAACACAATCTACATTCAGGATATAAGGAAAGAATATACAGAGGGCTTCTCATCAAAAACCACATTTCCAAAACAGAATCATCACAAAGGCTGAGTTGTACGTAAAGCAGGTGGCTGACCACAATTTACTGGTAGAATACTAGGGATATGTAATAAATCTACATAGGAGGGAGCTTACAAAACACTCAGGTGACCCATCCTAGAAATCACTCAGTTTTGTTGGATTCACACCAAATATTACTAAAAGGGAATTTTGAATAGATACAAAGAAGCTCAGCATGAATGGTCACAGGTTGGTTTGACCCTCAGAGAGTGTCACAAAGATGCTGAAAGAACTGAATTGTCAGGTGCTTGAAGATAGCTGAAAACTATTGCATAAAACCCTACTTACAAAGTTTCTAGAACCAACTTCAAGTGATGAATCATGGAACATATTGCAACCACATGTGTATCACTCCCACAGTGATTTTAAAGACAGTATTAGATTAATTACAGCACAAATTAGCATGTTTAAGCAATCATTCGTCCCACACTCCATACCCGAATGGGACGGGTGAAAGCCCTAGTGACTGGTACAATGAGAAGTACCTTCTGACATGCACTTCACTGTGGTTTGCAGAGTATAGATGTAGATTGGAAAAACACATCTGAATGTTATTTGTTTGTGGGAGGATTGCATAATGCTTCACATAAGGAAAAGAAATATCTACCAATACATATCAGAATTCAAGTTTTGCAGGATTGAGGCCAACAAGACTGCAGTTTATCAATCCAAAATATTGCTGCTCATCTTAGTCAGGATCCTGCAACTGTTATGTAAATGTATGATCATACACAACACCATGCAGGATCTCAATAGCCCCACATGAATAGCACCTGAAAGGGCAAACTCAGTGTTCTTTCAGCTGTGGAGGAATTACAGCCACATCATGCACAGAGAAACAGCAAATGAAGTTTTTTGCAGCAAGACAAGTATCCATGTGAAAAGTGAGATAACATCTTGAGTGCCATGAATTGTCAGCACACCAACCAGCATTGTGGCTTCCCCTGATATGAGGAGAGAGAATGGTGCACAGATATGTTGTCTTTTCAGATAAGTCCACGTCCTGTATACAACATCATGATCAACATATGTATGTGGAGGCTCTGAGGAGAATGAAAATTGTATGAACGTATTTGTCATTGTTGTATGTGCCCTGTACCAGGTGTAATGGTATGGGTTGCAACTGGGTCCACAAAATATCATCCCTAGTTCACACAAACATTAATTTAGGCATCAGCCATTACATTTATGATGGAATAATGGTGGCAGCTTTATCCTTTCTTTTGATTTCGGTGACATTATCTTCCAACAAGAAAATACAAGAGTGCATGTTGCACATGTTGTCCTGACTTGTCTCATCAAAGAGTATGTTTCACTGTTGCCTTGAAAGCATATTGGCCAGATCTCTCGCTCAATGAGAACACACTCTCCTGAGCTGCTGAAAGGTGGAATACCACCACTCGCCAGCTACTATAACTGATGAACCTTAGCATAAAACTGAAGCACTGTGGAATGACATATGTCTATTAGTCATCTAAGTCCAGTTTAACTTGATGACCAGCTCAGTCACAGCCTTTGTTGCTGCCAGAGACTGCAGCTCTGTGTACTAAATTTCACACTCCGTATGCCCCCAGATAACCTTCAATGTAAATAATGTAGTCTTTCTACTATACTGTATACTCACAATAAATAAAATTATCTTATTTACCATCCTTGCTAATACTGTAATTTTAATGGCCAACAGTGTATTACAATTACTTTCACATGCCTCAATTTATAAACTTCATGTTCAAGGTTCACTACATTTTTCAGAAGTACTCATACTGTCTTTGTAAACTAGATCTACATAATTATTACAGAACTCATAGAAGTTTTAAGAATTTCCTTGGGTAATTTTTACTCAGTTTCTTCCTAATAATTAACAATATCAGATTTTATCCAAGTTTTGATGTGTGATTTTGTGCATATCAAAATATTTGACATAAAATTTAATACCTTTTGATTGCACCAGCTTGAAATCTTAAGCTTTTTACACCACCAAGGGACCACAGACCTCAGTATATGACATATATTTCAATGTGAAAAATTTATCCATCCCTGAGGGGTCTTGACAGATAAACAATCAGTCAGAGAAAAAAATATCCTTGTGATATAATTATAAATAAACAATTTCTGATTTTTCCCCTTTACTTATACTGTGAAAGCTTGCTGCTTGCTAAATTTAATGATTCTAGGTTAACAGGAAGTAGTGGTACCCTACATGTTTTGAACAGTAAGTTTGCCAGTATCAAAATGTGTGACAATAATGGCCATATTTTTTGACTTCATTTACTTTAGAAGCTCGCATTTATTAGGCCACAAAGGAACCATGTATCTTAGTATGTGACATAAACTTCAATATGATCTATCCATCTGTACCCGAGAAAAAGGGGTCTTAACAGTCAAATGGACAGAGAGACAGCGAGATAAAAAAATTACATATTTTTAAAGTTTTAATTTATTTCATAAGAGATGGTTACAACTTAATAGCTTTTAGATTTCTTTTCCTTTGTGCTGTGAAAGCTTGCTTCTTGCCAAATCTCATGACTGTAGAACCAATGGGAAGTATTCTATGGATTTTCATGATTGAGCTTGCAAGTCTCAAAATATGTGATCTGAATAGCCATATCCTTTGACTGCATTGACTTAGAAGCTGAAGTGTTTTAGAATGACAAGGGGTCATAGACCTTAGTACGAGACATAAATTTCAGCTTGTTTTCTCTATCCATTCCTGAGAAAAAGGATTTTAACAGTCAGACAGAGAGTCACAAGGACAAAAGGGTTCCATTTTTAATGACTGAGGCACAGAATCACCAACAATAATAACAATAACAATAATCATCATCATCATCATCATTATTATTATTATTATTATTATTATTATAGCAATAATAAAGTAATGTTACTGTCATTCATCCATTACAATGGTAACAAACCATCACATGCTTAAGTTAGTGACTAACATTACAATTTTATATCACAATTAATGAATATTTTTATATTACCAAATGGTTGGACAAGTAACTGGGAATACAGGTTTATTCAGATAGATCTTGTACAGTTTATATTTGTTGCTCATAGGTTCACAATTGTTACTTGATTTTACCAGTTTCTAGTACAAGTGTAGGTGAATTTCATGTTGTACCAATGTACATTTTTCTGCATTTTGCTTAAGTAACTAGTTCTTTGTATAAATTAAACATTGTGTACAAGTAAGTTTTTTAGTGTCATTATTTATTGTTCACAAACAAAGGTTTACACAGTCTTTATTTAGAGAACCAGTAATTACCCTAATAGGTTACTTCTTCAGTATTAAGATCTTATCCACACAATTAGTTTCCACACAAAATAACACAATATAATATTATGCTTTGAAAAAAGAAATGCAGGATTTTCTAACAAACGTGTCACGTACAAACTCCATAAGTTGCCTGAACAAATAAATTATTCTAGATAACTTACCACTCAGACACTTTACATGTTGACCCTGAGATAATTTATCATAAATAAACTCCTGAAAAACTTATCGTAACTTGGATGTTCAAACAAATTTCCAGCTGGTCTTCATTTAATTCATTCCATGATATTTTGAATGGGCACCTACCACCCATTTCCATGTGAGCCATCAAATTTGATGGGAAAATTTTTAAATCCACATAATATGAATAACCTGAGGGAAGCTTAACTGTAAAATGTAAAATTTCTCAGACAGAAATGTTACTTTAATAAAATTATCTGGGCTGTTTCGTCATAGTTAGGTGAATTCCACATGAAAACCTAACATTTTCTCCCCATATGCAGAGGACATTTTTGAGGAGGATCACAGCTACTTCAAGTGTCCGATTCACATCCTGGCTTGCTGCTGACTGTACCTAGCCAGGGTGGAAATCAGACACTTAAAGAAGCTGTGACCACGCTTAAAGTTTCCTCTACAGATGGGGTGAATCATTGAGTTCTACTGTGAAATTCATCTGGTCACAGCACAATAGCCCAGAATATTTTATTAACTAGAAGCTTATTTTAACAGTAAAAATCATCTTCTGTGTTTTGTTTTTCTTCAGCAAGAATCCATTTGCTCTAAGACTATTAGATGCTTCAGAAATTGCGTTTTCAACAAAGTTTTAAGGCTACTGAGAACAGTACTACAGTGAAGACAAATCATGTCATTTGTATACGGTACAGTATTGGCTCTAATAAATGAGGTCAGATCATTAATCAACATTAGGAACAGGAAAGGGCTCAGCACAGATCCCTGTAGAACACCAACCTGAACTTGTTCCATACTGGACATTTATTTGCCAACATAGACAACTTGTTTATAGTTCTGTAGAAAAGATTGTTTAATATATGATGTGTGTTCAAAAAATACTAGAACATTCATAATTTTACACCAGTAGTGCGTTAGAGTGAAACGTGGTTGGCATACGTGCACAGGCCTGAGTTTAATGTGTAACTGCCAGAAGCTTCATCGTTGTATGACAGTTATTGTTCAGAGCTGTATTGAGTAGAACATCATGTTGCAGAGTTTGCCTATTTAGAGATGGCAGAGTTAGAGGAGTAATATGTCTGCATCAAATTTTGCATGAAACTCAAGAAAACCTTTACAGAGACACACCAAATGATGCAGGAAGCCTACGATAATGCTTTCTTAAGCCATACTCAATGTTATAAATAGTTCACATGGCTTAAAATGGCTGGATGGAAGTTAAAGAGAACGAGATTTTCCTTAAAAGAATCATAACTATTGATGAGGCATGGGTCCACGGTTATGACGTTGAGGTGAAGGTTCAATCTTCACAGTGAGTTGGTAAAAGTTCTCCAAGGCCATGAAAAGCTCATCTGATCAGGTCAAATGTCAAAACCATGCTGATAGTTTTCTTTGACTTTGTAGGATTAGTTCATCACGAATTCATGCCACAGGGTACTATCAGGATGTGTTGTCATGCCTGTGAGAAAATGTGAGAAGGAAACAGCCTGATATGTGGTGAGACAATTTACAGCTCTTGCATAATGATAATGCATCTGCAAATTCATCTGTGTTGGTACATGACTAGTGCGCAAAAAACAAAAACACTGTACTGCCTCTTCCTCTGTACCCAGCCAGACCCGGCACCTGCAGACTTTTTTTTATTTCGTAAGTTGAAAACTCTATTGAAAGGATGAAGATTTACATCAATAGATAAGATAATTGCTCAAACAGACCTAATGTAAACAAGTGACATCATACTTATCAGAAGCAGTTTAGTTTATACAAAGTATTACATAGTCTCCATCCCAAAGCCTTTGAAAGATTTTGCTGTTGGCAGATGCTGGTGTATGCATTGTGCTTTATTGTTGTTGTAAATGGCACATTTCCTTGGGAACTTAAATTTTATTTTGGTTTTTTCCCTCATTTATGATTTATTGTTGCAATATTATTTTGCAGTAGTTGGATACAGTAAAATTCTTTGTTAGAGAATCAGTTCTTACCAGTCAAAATTACAAAAATTTAAATGAAAACTAATGTAATGAAAAATTCCCGGGTAGCAATTCCCAAGTTTTTCCCAGTTTTCTCCTGGACAAAGAAATTTCCAGTTTTTCCCAGATTTCCCAGTTGTGCTGCGGCACATATACCCTGTCTTAGGCTTACAATGTGCCAAGTCCAGGGCCAGTGCTTCCAAATGTTCCATGGAGAAGTTGGCCACCAGAGGACTACGAGTACTACCCACAACAACGTCTTCTAGCTTGCCTTCCACATGAAGTAGCTTGTGGTGAGACTTGAGCTTTGTGATGTCTTGCAGGAAAATGGAACTGAGTGGTACTTTTGGAAACAAAGAAGCAACATCAAAGCTGACCAGGATGTCGTTTGGTGCAAGTTTTAGTTTCTTCAGTTTCTCAATGAAATGTCCTGAGTCCTTTATGCATGTTTCAGTCTTCCCCACTTGCGGCTGGAGCAGGGAGGCCAAGAGTTTTTGCCAGTTTGTACTTCAGTGAGCCAGGACCACTAACAGTTGGTCTTAGTGAAACATTATTCTTATGGATCTTTGGTAATCCATACAGCCAAGGTAGTAGGGCTTCTGTGCTATGCAGGTTCCTCTGTATGTTCACAGAAAGAGAAGATACCTTGATTAACAAATTCATATTCCATGAGAGACGCTGCGTCAGATCTGCAAGTAGTTTTCATTGCATCATCAGATCTAATAGGTCTCAGATCTTCTGCTCATGACCTTTGGTCTTCATTATGACAGTCACATTTCCATTATTGGCAGGCAGTACCAATATACTCTTATCAGTGTTAAGATTCTTAATAGCTTGTACCTCTTCTTTCTTCAGGTTGCAAGTTGGAGGTTTTGCTTGGTGCAGTATCCTGGCTGTTTCAGTGCAGTTTTCCTCTGCTCTTTCACAAGGAAGGGTCCAAATGGCTGCTTCAGTATTAGCAATGACGTCCTCCATAGGTGTAGTTCTCCAGGTGGTAGCAAAATTCCCTCTTTTTTGAGGGATTGAGTCTTCCTCTTCATCAGTTGCCATTCATTGAGATTGACCACTGTGCATGACATGTTGGGAATTGACTTGTCAGTCTGCTTTTGGTGTCTTGCAGACTTTTTCTTGTGTCACACAACGCAGCACTCAAGTTAGTTCTACGTGCTCCTGTGAATGATACTGTCAATCTTGTCCCAGTCATCTTGATGCATTCTGCTAATTGATTGATAGAACCTTCGTGAACAAATTTGTACAATGCTGAGACACTTGACAAGAATGGATGAGGAACTATTGGACATTTTCTGTCAACTAAACAGCAGACTGCATTGAGAAAACTGGGACAAGTTTGACAGCATCACTCACAGGAGCATGAAGAACTAACTCAATTGCTGCTCTGAATGACATAAGAAACAATTTGCAAGATGCTAAAAACAGACTGACAAGGTGATTCCTGACATGACACACACAGTAGTCAAGCTCACGGAATGACACTTGATTGAAGAGGAAAAGTCAGTTCTTCAAAAAGGAGGGAATTTCACTATCATCCTGAGAACTATACCTATGAGAGGACATCATTGCTAATACCAAAGTGGCCATTTGACTATTTCCTTATGAAAGAGCAGAGGAAACAAGCACTGAAATAGACAGGATATATGGTGGCAAGCAAAACCACCAGCTTGCAACCTGAAGAAAGAAGAGGTACAAGCTATGAAGAATCTTAATGCCAATGAGAGCATATTGGTACTGCTTGCCGATAAGGGAAATGTGACCGTCGTAATGAAGTTTGAAGAATATGAGCAGAAGATCCAGGGACATATTTGACCCCATGACATACTGAAAACTATATGCAGATCTGATGCAGTGTATCACATTGAAAACAAATCACTTAATAAAGGCATCTTCTCTGCCAGTGGACATAAAGAGCAAGACAGGAAACACAGAAGCCCTACCACCTCGGCTGTATGGATTACCAAAAGTCCATAAGAATAACATTCCACTAAGACCAACTGTTAGTGCTCCTGGCTCAACGATATTCAAAGTGGCAAAATGCTTGGCCTTTCTGCTCCAGTTGCAAGTGGGGAAGACTAACACATGCATAAAGGACTCTGGCCATGTCATTGAGAAGCTGAAGAAACTAAAACTTGCATCAAATGACATTCTGGTCAGCTTTGAGATTGTTTGTTTGTTTACAAAAGTACCACTGGAGCACACTGGTTCCATTTTCCTGCAAGACACCAAAAATCTCTTTCATGCTTGTCTTACCATGAGCTATTTTACATGGAATGGCAACCTCTATGAAAAGCTGGGAGGTGCCGCCATAGGTAGTCCTCTTAGTCCAGTGGTAACCAACCTCTTCACAGAACTCTTCAAAGCTCAGGCACTGGACTTGGCACCAAGCCTTAGGTGTGGTACAGATATGTTGATGGTATCTTTGTTGTGAGGAGCCATGGTGAGGAAAATCTCGGTGACTTACTAAGACACTTGAACGTCCTCCACCTGAACATAAAATTTACCATGTAAGTAGAAAAGAACAAAAAAATACTATTTCTAGGTGTGCTGGTCACAAGGTATGGTGAAAACTTGGGACACAGCATGTATCAAAAATTGACACACACAGGCTGATGCCTGCACAAATATTACATCACCACCTGCACCAGAAAATAGCTATGATTAGTAAGCTCTTAACATGAGCAAAATGAATTTGTGAGCTTCAGAAACTCAGAGACATGAAATACAGCACCTGGAAAGTGTTCTGGGGAGCAATGGGTACTCCATAAGTTATATCAGAGGTACAACATAATCAACACTTGGCAAAGTGACACCTCAGAAAAAGAAGTGAGGGTTCTGCCTTTCTGTCATACATTCCCAGAGTGACAGACAGAATCGCCCATATATTGCACAAACATGGCGTAAAGGTGGCTTACAAACCAACAAAGAAGATCAAAGAGTGTCTCAGATTGGCAAAGGATAAAAGGGACCCACTTTCAATGTTGGAAATATACCGCATACCATGCACAAGTGGAAAAGTTTTGTTGGAATGACTGGACAATCAGTCAACACCAGGATCACAGAACATAAGTGACATTGCAGGTTGGGGTGGATGGCAAAATTGGCCATGATATAGCAGAAGCTGTGTGAGACCAAAAAAGTAGTAAAATTCGCCAACATAAAAGTTCTGGCCGTAGAGAAGTGCTATCACACCCACTTGTTCAGAGAAGCTATTGAAATACACAAACAGGAGTACAACTTCAACAAGTAAGAAGAAAGCCTCAAGGTAAATGGATCCTGGCTTCCCATATGGTGAAGTCTTCCACTAATATGGCAACATCAGTGCTCAAATGATGTAAGGGAGTGGTAACTTTAAAGGAAATTGAATTTTCAGCAAACCATTGTTATTGCCAGAAGCTTGTCACTTGCATATTTTGAATCTACATTTTACAATGTACCACACAGAATATTTTAAGTGAAAAGGAAAATAATAGTGTATAGGAACTATACACATTTTTTGAAGGCTTACGTAGCAGCCACTTTTCCCTACCAAGGCCAATGTGGCCACAGCCACGCAACAGCATCCCATGTCTGTTGTTCTGATTCTCAAACTTGTTTTCTAGGCATCTTGATTCTCTAGTACCTGAAACAAAACCAAGTGACTGGAGCAGATCGATGTCAATCAGATTTTTGTTTTGGCCAAGCCTAACAGAACAGAGATAGTTTTAAATAACATAAATTAATTTATTGAAAATCATCACAAAGGGACAGAATGACAGGTGATAGCTTGGTGGATAAAAGGGTTTGCAAGTCAATCTGATCAGTAGTATTATGCATAATATATGGAAGTACCTAACTCTTATTGGGGTAAACACTTTGGGTTTTTTCCCAATCAACAGAACAAATCTCTGACAGAGCATGTTTGAAGATTCATCCTGAGAAACTGAAGGTAATTGCGTCCCTTCAAAAACGTCACCAGTCGAACATTTGTCATTGTAAAGCATGTGACACAAATTTCAATTATGAATTCAATTTCAAAGCATAGTTGGTGAAACTCATCCAAGCCTGCAAAGCTCTGATTTGGTGTTAATTATAATCTGCCACTGCACATAAAATATGAAATATAACACACTACTTTTTGAATTTGAAGGGTATAGTATGTCAGAGAGACTATTTTTCCATGCAGTTTTATATCTTCAAAATGGCTCTGAGCGCTATGGGACTTAACTTCTAAGGTCATCAGTCCCCTAGAACTTAGAACTACTTAAACCTAACTAACCTAAGGACATCCCACACATCCATGCCTGAGGCAGGATTCGAATCTGAGACCGTAGCGGTAGCGAGGTTCCAGACTGTAGTGCCTAGAACCGCTTGGCCACCCTGGCCGGCTTTTATATCTTCAACCTGTTTTATTCAACAGTCAACATTTTACTTCTATATCTTGTCTTTAGTCATGACCTAAATTTTTAGGATAGTGATGACTATCCAAACTACCTTCATAATGCAGAAATACAGAAGATAAAAATATGGCAGAAGTGCTCAATGCACAGTGCTACTTAAAAATGACAGAAATGTTGACTTCCTTTTGAATGTAATTTAAATATAAATATTGATAACTATCTTAAAAATAATACAAACAATGGAAAATCCAGGGTGAAATAATGACAATATTTTGAAAAGATAGTTGCTATTCACCATATAGCAAAGACGGTGAATGAGTTGCAGATAGGCACAACAAAAAGACTGTCAAGCAAAGCTTATAGTCAAACGGACCTTCATCAGAATTAGAACACACACACACACACACACACACGTGTGCGTGCATGCACTCACGCGCATTCGCAACCATTGGTTAGGTCCTTTTTGTAAAGTTTGCAGATTCCCATGTTCACAAAAAGAAAAGATACAGTCTGTACACATCATAATGATGTCTCACCTGACTGTCATGGTGCAAATAATATCCTCCCCCTTGATGGTGTATTACTTTTTCTTTAGGGTGAAACCACCTTGTCATGTGATCAACTCTGTAATTGTGACATCTACTGGTAGCACTAGGTACTTTGTGGCCTGGTGTCACAAGCTATGACCCCAGAAGACACAGGGGGTAACATCAAGTCACTTTTCCCACCCTGGCCACTTTACCCTACCAACCTCTACTAGATATTTTATCAAGTCCAGTAGAGTTTTATTCCTCAGGGTCTTAGTGATTCATTCAATTTTCTGGTCTAAATTAGGAGAAAGGTTTTCTCATAGTACCCTTCTACATAATAATTCCTTAAACAGAGTTGTCAAGTCATTTATGACCATATATATTTTGGAGCTAACATTAACAGCAGCAAATACTGTTGATCAATCCACAACTGTATTTTCTGTGTTATGTCTATTTATCATCCACATTATCTCTTATAGCAATTTACTTGTCTCAGTACAGTTAGTAGCTGTCCACCATGGGAGGCCCCATTCCACATACTTTAGACAGTTATGTCCTTGTATTTAATCTTATTTATAAATATCTTGTTTATTAAAGTGTTGGGACTGATTAATACTCTAAGTGGAGATTCTACCACTGAAACTAAATTGTAGGAGCATATACATTGTTCAAGACCTGCTGTGTTTCCACCCTCTTTTAAGACATTCATAATAAAATAACTCCTTGTTATGATTTCATTAGTTTTTATACACAGAAGTGACAAGAGCGACTCAATGCTTCTCAAAAAGACATTAATATATCCAAAAGATGCATGGTACCATGATGTTCAGAGCAGCACAGTGTAAAAGATGCCCCATCTTCTAGGTGTATTTCCATTAGGTCTATTTTATATATCACACCACTTATATTCTCATGAAATACCAATACCATGGGTATTTACCCTGTCTTACAATAAGAAAGTTATTCTCAATTAGAACTTTAATCTGACTTAGTAACTAGGTCTACTCACATCACTAGCATGTCCTTAGACAATGAAAGCTCAGCATTTGCAGTAGTGGAAAACAGTACTGTACTTTTAGTCCCCATCAGCGGCCCTGTAATTATAAAAATTTAAATTAATTTAAACAATATCTGATAATACTTGGATGTGATTTATTTTATGCTTTACAAGTACTCAAAGAGAAGAATGGCCACATTCAATAGAAAGAACATAATAAGTTTTAATGCAACAGAAAACCAGCAAATGTAACTTATTTTATTTATTCGATGACTAGTTTGAGGCAGGGACCCAGGCATAATAATTTTTAATACAACAGAAAATGTAACTTTTTTATTTGTTTGATGACTATTTTCAGGCCAGGGCCCATTTTCAGATCATCCAGAGAGTCAAAATTATATTTCCAAAAAAACAAAAACCATGCCAAAAATATGTGTGTATTACTAAGTGCAAGTGAGCAGTTACAGAACATACAGATAATTCTCTGTAACTGTATTGAAACAGTTCATTTGCACTTCATAATATGTAAATATTTTTGAAATGGTTTTTTTATTTTGAGGAATACCATTTTGACTATCTGGATGATTTGAAAATGGCTTCCAGCCTGAAAGTAGGCATCAAATAAATAAAAAGAAAAGTGAAATTTGCAACTTCCGCTGGTTTTCCATTGTGGTGGTTAACAGACATTTCTGAGCTGCACTTATTCCATCATGCTGGAAGTTCATAGTACTTTTTACTTTTTGTGGGTTGTGGAAGAAGAAAACATCTAGTATCACATTTAAGGTAAAAATCTCATGTTAATGGATTTATCCATTATTGCTGTTTAGTAGAACTATTTCACATTAAGCAATGAAAACACAAACCATAAAATTTCAACAACATTCTTAAGATTTCAGGAATCAACTAAAAGAAATTGTCTTTTCGATGACAGAATATGAAATATTGTAATTAAAATGAGGGATTTGGCTCAGATATGCTCTAGAATAGAAGAGAAACAAGAAGACTGAGAAGTAAAAACAATAAGTTGATGAAAATACAGACAGTTGTACAGAAGGCAATCGGCAGTGTTGTGATCAGTTACAACAAATACTTCTAACTTCATAAGAAGTGAAGTACACAGAAACTACCATGATAACCACTACGTGTGTCTAATATAAGATGTCTTACATATTGCTACAGACTTTAAAATCTTGAATTCTCATTCTAATTTTCACAACATCTTTTGTTGACATAGTCCCAGTAATTTGAAGTGTGGGATAGAGTTTGTGGTTATTCGTATGCTTGTGTTCAGTAACAGCAGATTTTATAGATTACTAAGCTTGCTGTGATTCCCATATTTGGTGCAGAGCTTGGAATCAGTTTCAATAGATTCTCCCATGTAATTACTATCACATTCATATGAAATATTACTAATGACGATGGCTCTGAAGTTATGACTACAAACCATCATTCTATGGAGCAACATAAAGTTGGAAAAATCTTAAACAGACATTGGATTAAAACTGTCTTTTGATTTCCTAAGAAAGTCAAAGAGATGTTGTGTCCCGTGAAGGGTAATAATGGTCTCTGAATCCTGATAATTTATAACATTCCATGTGAATGTAACATTTGGCAAAATCACATAATTAAGTAGTGTTATGTTGCACTTTCTATGTGCATGTGTTTACAAACACCCCACCATCAAATATTTCATGCTACACACAAGGGCACTGTGTTTTATACACAGGGTGAATCATCAAAAGCATGCACAGTAAATGTAGTGGAAGTGGAAAGTGCTTTTGATGTGTGGTTTTCAGATTATAATTAAAGATAAACTTTCAAAACGCTGTAGAACACCACTGGTCAGAATGACATCAAATTGCAATGGAATATTATCAGAGGAGGAGGAAAATATATGGCAGAAGAAAAAATAATGTGAAAATTGATCAATAGGTAGTGCTGTATGTGTCAGAATGCATAAATGAAATCACCTGTCATGCGCATGTCCCATTGAAGTTGGTAAAACTCACCAGGTGGAGGATCATGCTTTGCTAGTAAAGCTGTATTACAAGAATGACGACAGTGCACACATCACTCTGCAGAAGTTGCGGACACTAATGGGTTTGAAAAAAGGCATTGGTCTGATGACTGCCATGGGTCTGGGGGAAATAATTTGGAAATTTGAAAAGACAGGTTCTTTTGGTGTGCAGCATGGTAGAGGGATGTCAGTGGAAGCAGTGGCCACAGCAGTGTAGGAGGAGATGAGTGGTGGTATGCAAAGGTGTAGTGCTTGAAAAACTGTCAAAATATTGGAAATATCCATGACCATAGTGCATAAAATCCCACAAAACACTCTTCTTTGCTATCCATTCAATATTACTCATGTGAAAGAGTTGCTTCCTGTTGACCTGTGAGCAAGAGAGACCTTTGCTTTAGAATTTCTCGCTTCCTTGGAAGTGGACAATGATTGGCTGTGGAAGATTTTGTGGATAGACAAAGCCAACTTCTGTCTGACAGGATATGTCAATACACAGAATTGCTGAATATGGGCAACAGGAAATACACATGCAAATCAAACGGTACCACTTCAACCTGAAAATGTTGCTGTGTGGTGTGGGTTTAAGGCGCCATTTATCATAGGGCCATATTTTTTGAAGAGACAGGTGCTTCCAGTTCTATTATCTACACCATCACCGGTAAGTGCTCTGAGTATCTTTTCTAGAACCACATCATTCCTACTCTCCAGCAGCATGAACATGTGGACAGGATCATTTTTATGCAAGATGGCACACCTCTGCACATGCAAATCCACTTAAATAGCTGCTAAAATGCGATTTCAGAAATGCTAGGGTGATCAGCCACCATTTCCCTATAGCCTGGCCATCCCAATCACCCGATCTCAATCTGTGTGACTTCTGGCTGTGAGGCTATCTGAAAGGTGTTGTGTTCAGTGGTCCAATTGCAAACTTAACTGCATTGAAGGCACACATTGAGCAACACATTCTGAACATGACCCCGGAAACACTTCGATCAGTTGTGGAACACGCTGTTTCTGAGTTTCAACTTGTTACAGAAAACGGTGGACAGCATATTGAACATGTTTTACACCAGACACATGGAAATTAATAATCTGATTTGATTTTTATTCATGCTTTTTATGCAGTTTTTGGGTTTATGACACTTAAAAATGGTGTGATTGATGGTTTTTATGTGGCCTTTGGCCTCAGGATAATTAGAAACCAATGTGATTGATGCTTTTTTATGTGGTTTTGGGCCTCAGAACATTAAAAAACTGATTTTTTCCATCTCATGTGATATGACCTTGCCATGGTGGATGAGCTTATGTAACTCACAGTATCACACGTGTACACCCATGTACACTGAGTAGTAGTACAGTTTTTTCAACCTCTAACATGCACCTTAGGATGATTCATCTGCCTTTTGTAGTCAATATCTATTAAATTATGATGATTACAGTGCCATCTATTTCTACATTTAGTAATAATTTATTTTTCTTCTGGCATACATTTTTCACCTTCTCTGATAAGCAATTTGATGTCATTCTGACCAGTTGTGTTATTTCCATAGCAGTTTGAAAGTTTAATTATAATCACTGTATAGTTAGCAAAAAAACAGATTGTAACAATACTTAGAAAAGTCCCCCCCCCCCACCCCCCACCCAATATACACTATTTTAAATGGAACAATGCCTGTAGACATTCACAGACTAAAATTTCAGCCATGTTTGTTGCAGGATTCTAGTGCGAGTCATTTATGTGATGTCATATTTTGAAAAGTTTCCTAACTGACAATTGTTTGTGCCATTCAGCCTGCATAGTTGCTAGGTACAATAACATTATGTTTGCTTAGAGTGTGCTTGTTTGTTCCTTGACTTGATAGTCAGTTGTGTGTGGCAGTCCAAGCAGTAAGTTGTTAGTGGATGATGCAAGTTACCAATGCAGAAAAAGCTGCCTTGCTCATGGTGTTTGAATGGTGTAGTAAAAAGGCAGTTCATTCCTGTATAGTGTATGTGGCAAGATATCCCAACAGGTGTCAACCATCTCAGCAATTATTTATCAACCTCATCAATCAGTTATGTGAAAGTAGTAGGGTAACCGAGTCAATGTAACGAATGGAAACAAGTAATGACAGAAGAGGGGCAAATTAATGTTACCACTGCTGTTGCAATTGATCCACATGTTAGCTCCTGTGCAGTCACATAAGAAAGTGGCACAAGCCAGGCAAGTAGCTTACACATTCTCCATTGACATAAGCTCCATCCCTATCACATCTCTCCCCATCAAGAGCTTCAGGGAAATAATTGTGAGAATCATGTTAACTTCTGTATATGGGTATTAAGACAGAATACTCCAGATGTATCGTGTATCTTGTTTAGTGATGAAGTCACACATACCAATCACAGTCAAACAAACCAGCAAAACATGCACTATTGGTCTGCTGACAAACCCTGTAAGCTTTGTTGGGTGGAACATAAGAATCTATGGAGTGTAAATGTGTAATGTGGAGTAGTGGACCATCAGCTCATAGGCCTATTTTTCAAAGATGGAAAAATGTACACACCAAGTATTGCAGCCTTCTAACAGACCATCTTCCATGGATGCTAGAAGATGTTCCTCTGTAGACTAGAATGAAGCTGTGGCACCAAAGAGATAGCCATACAGCCCATAGTTCATGAAGTATCACAGTATGTCTTCAAAAATGATTCCCAAATCATTGGACTGGATGCAGACACATACCTTGGCCAGCCTGTGACCCAGATTTGATGCTTGTAGATGTTTTTCTGTGGTGAAAGCTGAAAGATGCTGTCTACAAGGACGTACTAACTACACCCAATGGAATGCAACGACATACTGCTGCAGTCTGCTAGGATATCTCCTCTGAAATGCTAGTACACATGCAGCAGTCATTCCCTACTAGACTGGACATGTGTATTGCCACTGCCAATGATCATTTCTGAACACAACTTGTGATGGTCAATTGTCTTGTTACTGATCAGAATCCACATAACTAGTGTATGCACTTGTGTTGTTCTTTAGTGGGTGCTACTAATGGTATTGTACAAGTGTCAGTGTGGCAACTTAAAATATAATGATATTTTGTAAAGGACTTGCTCTAGAATCCTGCAACAAACACCACTGACATTCTAATTTACTCTACATTTAGTCTGTCAGTGTTAACAGGCATTGTTCTAATTAAAAAGGTGTATCTCTGGCCAAAAATACACGTTCTAAGTATTATTATGGTCTAGAATGAGATTTTCATTCTGCAGCGGAGTGTGCGCTGATATCTGCCAGGAAGTTTCATTATTATGGTCTGTTTATTGGCTAACAATAGAAGCCCCTGACCGTCAATCCATTCTGTGAAAACCACACAACAACAGCTCTCCAATTCCAAAACATTTTCGGTGCAAGTGTTAGGTAAATCATCCTGTATATGTGTTTTTGTTTTGTTATTCTCTGATTATGCTTTTTATATTTTATATCTTCCATGCATGAAATCAGGAAGTGCATAGTTTTGAGATAACTTGATGTTTTTGTTACCTGCATGTTATGTCTTTTTGAAGTAAAAGCTTGATTGATTGAACAAGCCTTTTTATTTTTCGCTGTCTGCTATGGCTGCAGCTACTGTTAATTGCTGTGGGAGATTTTTTTAGTCTTGTTTCATCTATCAGTAAACACAAGTTCCAATAATCAAATCACAGTCTGCACAGCTTGCACTGACATAACAGTAGCTGCATGAGACAGTGTGCTAAATGCATTTCCCATTGTTGTACCAACCTCAGTGGCAAATGAAGTACAGTGGTATTTTATCTTGAAAATACATGGATTCTAGCCCATTCTTAAAACAACTGGGCTCAATAGTTAAAGAGGCAATGGCAGTTAGAAAGTGCATTATAATTTTCAATAAACATACGGGAAAAAAGAAATTGTGAATGACTTCACATTGCACACACCAAGTAATCTCTGGCCACAGTGGACACTGCTACATCAGTTACATCTGTTTGATTCTATTACCTCATTGATAGTCAGTTGTTTTACTGATGAAGACAATGGAGGATATTGTCAAAAGCCTGGATTTCTGTATGGAACTACTGTGACAAGAAACAAATCCATCATGAGAGACTTCATTGTTTCAGTGTTAAACCGTTATCATATTAAAACATGAAAAGTTACTGTTTATGTGGTGGGAGTAAGTTAAGGACTCAACTAACCTAATAGATGAGAAAGGTTTTATTTAATATAAGCTTAATACATGTTTGGCTAATGATGAAATACACATTTTTTGAGAACAACTTGTCCATGTGGCTTAAAATCACTTTTACAGCTGGTGTTAGACACATTACTGAGAACCACATATACATATGGAAATTGGAATATTATTAAACAAGAAACAAACAAAAATAGTGATGTGATGAAACTGGGCCCCAGAAAATAGCTTGGCCACAAGCCGTGACTCTTTCACATCACTGTCCAACAAATACAGTAGTTTATTCCTGACAATGGCAGGAGATTTTGCTACCAATAATAAACAACCAAGTACAGATACATTTAGTCGAAGAACTTATATGAAACCAAATATAGTAATTACTTCCTGACAACAGCAATAAACATCACAACCACTAATAAAGAAAATAAGTCACATTTAGTTTACTCGTGTAGTCAATGCATGCATGCTTTGGCAGTAGACATTAGCTCAAAAAAATACAACTTCTAACAATTTAACAAAATTCATCAAGTCACTAAAAAGCAATTATTATGATGGTGTTTCAAGTAGAATATTAAAATACTGAACTGACTTGACAGGATCACATGTAAGCTATTTTGTAATATATTCAATGACTCAGGACATATTCCCTGACAGGCAGAATAGGGCATTACAGTCGGCAACACCTATATGAGACAACAAGTGTCTGGCACAATTCTTATATTGGTTACTGCTGCTACAATGGTAGGTTATCAAGATTTAAGTGATTTGGAACATGGTGTTATTGTTGGCACATGAGCAATGGGACACAGCATCTCTGAGGTAGTGATGAAGTGGAGATTTTCAGGTGCATCTATATCATGAGTGTACTGTGAAATCAGGAATCAGATAAAACATCAAATCTCCAACACTACCGTTAGCAGAAAAGATCTTGCAAGAACAGGAGAATTGTTCAACATGACAGAAGTGCAACCTTTCTGCAAATTGCTGCAGATTTCAGTGCTGGGCAACCAACAAGTGTCAGCGTGCAAACCATAAAACAAAACATCATTGTTATGGGTTTTCAGAGCTGAAGGCCCACTCATGTACCCTTGATGACTGCAAGACACAAAGATTCATGCCTCACCTGCACCCGTCAACACTGACATTGGATTGTTGATGACTGGAAACATGTTTCCTGTCAGACAAGTCTTATTTTAAATTGTATCGAACAGATGGACATGTATGGGTATGGAGACACCCTCATGAATCCATGGACCCTGCATGTCAGCAGGAACTATTGAAGCTGAGAAGCTCTGTAATGGTGTGGGGCATACACAGTTTGAGTGATATGGGCCCCCTGATACATCTAGACATGACTCTGACAGGTGACGCATACGTAAGCATCCTGTCTGATCACCTGCATCCATTCATGTTCATTGTGCAATACGATGGGCTTGGGAAATTCCAGCAGGACAATGCCAGACCATACATTGTCCAGAGTTGCTCCAGGAACACTTTTCTGAGTTTAAACAGTCCCACTGGCCACCAAACTCCCCAGACATAAACATTATTGAGCATAGCTGGGCTACCTTGCAGTGTTCTGTTCAGTCAGAAGAGATCTCCACCCCCTTATACTCATGGATTTATGGAAAGCCCTGCAGGATTCACGGTGCCAGTTCACTCCAGCTGTACTTCAGACATTAGTCAAGTACATGCCATGTCATGTTGCGGCACTTCTGCAGGATCGCAGGGGCCCTACATGATATTAGGCAGGTTTACCAGTTTCCTTGGCTCTTCAGTGTAAATATGCTTTAGTAACACCCCAAAGTGAAGATAAACGAACTAACCCTAATTATAGATCTACTTCACTACTTCACTCCTTGCACTCATTTCAAGTTGTTGTTGTTTTTTTTTTTTTTTTTTTTTTAAATTAAATACTGATTAAATTCACTGAGCAGAACTTCCTATGTCCTCTTAGTTTGACTTTCATGATGGATTCTCCACAAAGAAAACAATACTAGTCCTCACAGGTGAAGTCCTGGCAGAGCTAAATAAAAAAAAATTATCCAATTAACATGTTTTGTGACTATGCGAAGATTCTGATTGTGTGGATCATAAAATTTACCTGGGAAGCAAATGTATTATGACAATAGTGATATCCCTCTTATGTGGTTGAAGTCACACTCATAATAGAAATTAGAGAATAGCTTTCACATATAGTGTTACATGCATGGCACAAACCTCAGAATGGGGTTCAACAATGATTGTTGTTGGGCCCTCCCTTGTTCATAACGTACATAAATGATCTTTCAATGACTTCAAGGAACAACTAAAAATTAAAGAATCTGCTGATGATACAAGCACACTAATAAACAGCAGCACTCAAAAATGTACCCAGACATGGCTCTTATGATAGGTAAACATAACTACAAATGTTTCACAAATAACAATTTAGCTTTTGATCTTACAAACTCTCATATTATGCTATTTCAAAAAAGCAAAAATGATCTGCACTCACCAAAAGTAGGCATTAATTGTCTTAAAGCAAATGAAACAACTAAGTAAATGTAAAATTTCTTGGAGTCCAGTATGCTACCAAGTTAAAATGTAATCACACAATGGAAAATACAGGATAGAATAATGGCAATACTATGGAAAAGATAGATTCCTACTCACACAGTGAGTTATAGGCAAGGGCAATGAAAAGAGTGCTGCATATTTGAGGTTTTGGACACAAGGCCTTCTTCTAAAGTAGAAAAAACACAAAAGAGTGCTGTATATTTGAGGCTTTGGACAAAAGGCCTTCTTCTAAAGTAGAAAAAACACAAAAGAGTGCTGTATATTTGAGGCTTTGGACAAAAGGCCTTCTTCTAAAGTAGAAAAAACACAAAAGTTCACACAGGCACAACTCACACATGCTTGGCCACTATCTCCGGCAGTTCGACCTCAGCAGCCAGAGACAGTGGTAATGTATCTGGGAGTTGTGCTTGTGTGAATGTGTGTGTGTGTTTCCACTTTAGAAAAAAGCCTTGTGGCTGAAAGCACAAATGTACAGCAGTCTTTTTGTTGTCTCTGTCTGTATCTCAACTTCTCCTTAGTCAGTAGCAATATATTCTTTCACTCTCATTAAAATGTAATCAGCATACAGATAAACTATGCTACAAACTCAGCTCAGCATGTTTTGCCCTTGGAAGCATATCATTCATTCTTTCATTTTTTCTCATATGTTCTGCAGATGTCATAATGAAGATGAGCCTTCAGACATTTAAAATGGCTTAAGTAACAAACACCACTGGTTACTTCTGAACTGCTGATTATCTCACTAGAAATTTACTGTTGCATATTCCAATAAAAAGTTCAACTATCCACATTTTTGGACGAACTACATTTTCATGAAAATTACCTACATTATGAGAAAGAGCACATTAAAAATAAAACTCTGAACAATAAATCCAAGCCAAACTCATCCTCATTAATATATCTTCTTTATTTACATATGTTACTTGTATGTTAATAATATTATGAAAAGAATATATAACTATTCATCAAATTTATCAAAGTGTAATGAGGGCATGGCACATCTGTTTCAAGAGTCAACATCAGGCACAAGTGATTCAGGGAAGGACAGATGTTTTTGGCCAATGATGCATGGTCTGGAATGCCATGTATCATTACCATTACCATTAGCCAGTAAGCAGATGCCCTTATTATAGAAGACTGGTGAATTACAGTGTCAGCAACTGCCCCAGAGGTCAGGCTGAGAGTCAGAATCACAATACACATGCAGTGCCATCAGAACCTTTGTGCCATTATTCCATGACTTCCCTCTTGTGCTCCTTCCACTATAAGGTAATACGCTACACCCATTTGCTCTTCTTCTTCTTCTCCTTCTTCTTCTTCTTCTTCTTCCTTTTTTTTAAGTCTCCTTTCTCTAAGCATTCTTACAGCAACCATATCTTATTATGTAGGCAGTGGCATTATGATCCCTCCAGAGGTTTTCATTTTACACCCTCTGGCTCATTTCTTTTTTAATGTAACTTATGCATACGTACTTCACAAGTCACCATGGTGAATGATGGAGGGTATCTTGTACCACTAGTAGTCATTTCCTTTCCAGTTCCACTAGCAAACAGAGTGAGGGAAAAATGGCTGCCTATATGCCTCTCTACAAGCACAAATTTCTCTTACTTAATCTTCATGGTCCTTATGCAAAATGTATATTATGCTAAAACAAATAAATCAGAACTGTGTGTGTCCTGTCCTTTCCTACAGTGCTGCTTCATTTTTTGTCACGTGAAATCCTGTGCTCCTAAGAGCTTCTGTTTCATGCTTTTACTCTATGAAGTTTTGCTGCTGTGTTATCATCTTTGTAGATATTAAAGGGAGAAGATCAATGTTAGTAAAATTTTTGTGTTCTTGCTATAAAAATAAATCCTAAGTTCACTACAACAGGTTATGGGCCCAGTTAGAAAGCTTCAGGTTGTGAGAATTATACTATTCTTTCACTAGACTATTTTTCCATTTACTACAACATTCACAAGACAGCAAGATTTGTGGAATAGCAGACACAACACTTCAGTTGAACGATAACAGAGATCTCACAAATATTCCCAAGTCATCAAGTGAAGATCAGTGAAAGACACAGAAATAGCATATTCAACTTTGACTACGGGAACATTCTCTTTATTCAATTAGAATGATACACACCAGTGTCTGTCATTAGCAGAAAGAGACAAACTGTCTGACCCCTATCAGTGCTGACAACGGGACAATGCTTGGGCAGCACATATCATTGGAATGTTGCAAAAGATGTGTGATGCAAAAGAGTTTTGGTACACTCTTACATCAATATATGAACGATCTCCTTGCATCAGCTGTATACTGTGTTCAACTGTTTCTTTGAAACATCAAAAGATGACATCACATCTATAACAAAACAAATATCACTACTCATGAACATTTTCCATGACTTATGCAGTGAACTGAATACAATTAATCCAAATGCAACTTTGCCTCTTTACTGCTTCAGCAATGAATATCAGTTTTACTGGTCAAACTGGTATCATATTACTGAATCTGAATATATTACAAAGCTTCTTATTGAGAATTTACATCTGAGTCAAAATTCCGTATGTACAGACACAGCTGGTGCTTTCTTTGCAAAATCAAAGTCAGATGAGCAACATCAAAAACAAAAGAAATTTGCAACAGAGTGTAATAAGTCCAAGAAGACAGAAAGAAATGGCATTTTACCATGTTTGAAAAGTTTCCAATTTCACAATTGTACAACCAGCTGGCAATAAAGTTATTTCTGCACAAGGGACTGACAGTGCTTATATTGAAAAATTCAGAAACAAAAGGTTGAAACCTGCTTTGCTTGAAAATGTCTGGTATGTTCTTGATGTCAGACAGCAAATTTTCTCTGTCTGTCCAGATGAACAATGTGGATATAATGTGACTTTCGATAACAAAGGTATTATCATTTGGGGACACAGTGAAATAGTCACAACAGGAAGACTAGTTGGTTCAATATACATTATGAACACACGAGTTTGTCATCAGGATTCAAAAATAATGATTAATTGAGCAACTTCAGAAGAACAACTACAATGTTGGCATGAGAGACTCAGTCATCAAGATACACATCATGTATGAGAGGTGCTCTGTTGCTTCGGTATATCACTTGAGTGCCCTGATACCACATCATTTTGTGATGGATGTGTTCTTGGCAAATCCCACCACAAACCATTTAGCCATCACATGGATTGTCTACAAACTGTTAGCTAGTTGATAAATGCAGATGTCAATGTACCAACGTCTACTTACTCAATAAATGGTTTTCATTACTACATGATAGTCAAAGATGATTATTCTCATTTCATTTTGATATATTTCACATGAAAATATCTTAATTGACTGACAAATGGAAAATATTTTTGAAGGAGTGTGACGCTGTTGATCATAAGGTAAAAGTGTTTCAGTCTGACAGTGGAGGACAGTTTAATTGTAACATGGTGGCTGCAGTGCTATGAGACTGTGGTATTGAGTTTTATCTTACATATCCAGACACTTCAGAGCAAAATGATGTTGCCTAGCAAGTAAATTGACTTACTGGCAAATTGACTTATAGTTAAATTAGCTCACTCAATGTTAACATCTAACAAGCTACCCCAACCATTTTGAGCTCATGAACATAACACAAACATTTCTTTAGTCAATCACGCTGGGCAGTCAAGTGCTGAAGGTAAAACACCTTTCGAATTGTGGACTGGCAACATTTTGACAGTTTCTGCTATCAACACATTTTTGGATCAAAATGCAATGTTTATCTGTCAAAGAAATTTCATTCTAAGTTCAATGACAAAGCTATATCTCGCCATTTCAGTTCCTACATGAATGATACTGATGGTTACAAGGTGTGGATTCCATCATCAAAATATCATGTGATGAAATCACACAGTGTAGATTTTTGACCAGAAAAGCTATGTAGAACTGGAAATTTGATTGAGTTGGAATTCAATTCCACATCTGAAGAAATAAAAGAGAAATATGAGTCTACAATTGATCAAATTGAGACTAGTCACCAAGAATACTCAAATGAGGGTTCAACTGGTCAACTGTAGAATGGGATACAACTCATTGGCTTTGACCAATGATATCATATTTTACTCATAGATATTAATTTCTTTATTTTTGAGCCATCAGTTATCTTCTGTGGTGAAGTGTCATAATGAAAAATACACTCCTGGAAATTGAAATAAGAACACCGTGAATTCATTGTCCCAGGAAGGGGAAACTTTATTGACACATTCCTGGGGTCAGATACATCACATGATCACACTGACAGAACCACAGGCACATAGACACAGGCAACAGAGCATGCACAATGTCGGCACTAGTACAGTGTATATCCACCTTTCGCAGCAATGCAGGCTGCTATTCTCCCATGGAGACGATCGTAGAGATGCTGGATGTAGTCCTGTGGAACGGCTTGCCATGCCATTTCCACCTGGCGCCTCAGTTGGACCAGCGTTCATGCTGGACGTGCAGACCGCGTGAGACGACGCTTCATCCAGTCCCAAACATGTTCAATGGGGGACAGATCCGGAGATCTTGCTGGCCAGGGTAGTTGACTTACACCTTCTAGAGCACGTTGGGTGGCACGGGATACATGCAGACGTGCATTGTCCTGTTGGAACAGCAAGTTCCCTTACCGGTCTAGGAATGGTAGAACGATGGGTTCGATGACGGTTTGGATGTACCGTGCACTACTCAGTGTCCCCTCGACGATCACCAGTGGTGTACGGCCAGTGTAGGAGATCGCTCCCCACACCATGATGCCGGGTGTTGGCCCTGTGTGCCTCGGTCCTATGCAGTCCTGATTGTGGCGCTCACCTGCATGGCGCCAAACGTGCATACGACCATCATTGGCACCAAGGCAGAAGCGACTCTCATCGCTGAAAACAACACGTCTCCATTCGTCCCTCCATTCACGCCTGTCGCGACACCACTGGAGGCGGGCTGCACGATGTTGGGGCGTGAGCGGAAGACGGCCTAACGGTGTGCGGGACCGTAGCCCAGCTTCATGGAGACGGTTGCGAATGGTCCTCACCGATACCCCAGGAGCAACAGTGTCCCTAATTTGCTGGGAAGTGGCGGTGCGGTCCCCTAAGGCACTGCGTAGGATCCTACGGTCTTGGCGTGCATCCGTGCGTCGCTGCGGTCCAGTCCCAGGTCGACGGACACGTGCACCTTCCGCCGACCACTGGCGACAACATCGATGTACTGTGGAGACCTCACGCCCCACGTGTTGAGCAATTCGGCGGTACGTCCACCCGGCCTCCCGCATGCCCACTATACGCCCTCGCTCAAAGTCCGTCAACTGCACATACGGTTCACGTCCACGCTGTCGCGGCATGGTACCAGTGTTAAAGACTGCGATGGAGCTCCGTATGCCATGGCAAACTGGCTGACACTGACGGCGGCGGTGCATAAATGCTGCGCAGCTAGCGCCATTCGACGGCCAACACCGCGGTTGCTGGTGTGTCCGCTGTGCCGTGCGTGTGATCATTGCTTGTACAGCCCTCTCGCAGTGTCCGGAGCAAGTATGGTGGGTCTGACACACCGGTGTCAATGTGTTCTTTTTTCCATTTCCAGGAGTGTAGAAATAAACGAATGTGTTATTAAGAGACAGAGATTGTGTGCACTTTTTATCATTTGTAATTTTAAATCCTTAGTGTACATGTTTTGAATTATAGCATTGTCTGATAGTGAGTCATTCCAATTGCTGTTTCCTCTGCAATGGATTCATATCTTGAACTACTTACATCAAATGAAGCTTGGAATACCAGTACTAGCAAAAGCAAAAAAAGCACTGTATGGTACATTGGCATTCTGTACCTCAGCTGAACAATGAAGGTGGAATCCTATTCTTCAGCTGACCTATATATATCAACTGAAGTACAGGATACAAATTTTATGTTTGTCACTTTTTTGCCTACACTGGTAGCAGTATCCTATTCCTCAGTTGCTTATATGGGTCAACTGAAGTGCAAGATACAAATTTTACATTTGTTGCTTTTTTCGCCTCCACCAGTACTAGTATCATATTCTCCAGGTGACTTATATAGGTCAATTGAAATACAGGACACAAATTTTACCTTTGTTGCTTTTTCTTCCCTTCAGTAGCACTAGTACCTTATTCTTCAGTTGACTTACATAGGACAACTGAAGTACAGGATACAAATTTTACATTTGTCGCTTTTCTTATATTCGCTAGTGTTAGTACCCTACTCATCAGTTGACCTACATAGGTTAACTGAAGGATGAGATACCAGCGATAGTGAAAGCAAAAAAAAAGTGACATGCATAACACTCTCATGGAGTACTTCAGTTGACATTATACAAATTTTACATATGTCAATTTTTTCTCCTTTGCTTGTACTAATATCAACTGAAGAATGGGATATGAAAAAGGGAACAAATGCTAAATTTGTATCATGTACTTCAGTTGATCTATATAGTTCACCTGAGGAATAGGACACTAGTAGTAGTGAAGGTGAAGAAAGTGACACACATAAAATTTGTGCACTGTACTTCAGGTAACCTGTGTAGGTGAACTGAAGAACAGGATAGTAGTACTGGCGAAGTAAAAATTATCACTATACCTTAATAGTATCCTGATCTTTAGTTGACCTACATAGTGAAAGATATGAATCAACTGCCGAGGAAACAGCAATTTGAACAGCTCTCTATCAGACAATGATGTAATTCAAAACATGTACACAACTGATTTAAAATTACCACAAGTGACAAAAAACATACACAATATCTGTCTCTTAATATCACATTCATTCATTTCCATTTACAATTATGAAGCTTTGCTGGAGAAGATAAGCAATTTACTATCTATGGTCCAAAAATAAACCAATTAATGTCTATAACTATAACTTGATATCACTGGCCAAAGCCAACAAGTAATATCCCATTCTTCAGTAGACCCCATTCAAAATATGAATTTAGAAGACATATGTACATGATCTGTTTTCTCTGTACTACAGTTGTTTGTTTTTCAACATTTACATCTACATCTACATCTACATTGATACTCCGCAAGCCACCCAACGGTGTGTGGCGGAGGGCACTTTACGTGCCACTGTCATTACCTCCCTTTCCTGTTCCAGTCGCGTATGGTTCGCGGGAAGAACGACTGTCTGAAAGGCTCTGTGCGCGCTCTAGTCTCTCTAATTTTACGTTCGTGATCTCCTCGGGAGGTATAAGTAGGGGGAAGCAATATATTCGATACCTCATCCAGAAACGCACCCTCTCGAAACCTGGCGAGCAAGTTATACCGCGATGCAGAGCGCCTCTCTTGCAGAGTCTGCCACTTGAGTTTATTAAACATCTCCGTAACGCTATCACGGTTACCAAATAACCCGGTAACGAAACGCGCCGCTTTTCTTTGGATCTTCTCTATCTCTTCCGTCAACCCGACCTGGTACGGATCCCACACTGATGAGCAATACTCAAGTATAGGTCGAACGAGTGTTTTGTAAGCCACCTCCTTTGTTGATGGACTACATTTTCTAAGCACTCTCCCAATGAATCTCAACCTGGTTTCCGCCTTACAAACAATTAATTTTATATGATCATTCCACTTCAAATCGTTCCGCACGCATACTCCCAGATATTTTACAGACGTAACTGCTACCAGTGTTTGTTCCGCTATCATATAATCATACAATAAAGGATCCTTCTTTCTATGTATTCGCAACACATTACATTTACCTATACTTCTAGATCTCTGCAATGTATCATCTGTGGTAACTTATGATGTATTTGGTCAAAGATAACGGGTTGTATCCCATTCTTCAGTATTCCCCAAATGAGTTACCAAATCAACATCCAGTTAATAAAACATGGGTGGCACCCATTCCATACCAAGAATTCCTTTCCGTCCAGCCTGGTCACCTGTGTTTGTCACATCTGCATTGACAAGCAGTCCCTCTCAGAATACACTGAGGGTCTCACTGAAGACTTCACTGACCATAATTATTCTCCCAATAAGTAATGCAACACATTTTTTTCTGAAAGCAGATTGGTTTTATTTAGCATTCCAATACACCAGTCTTTTGGATACAAAACTACATTTTTCAATATAATCTTCATTCAATGCATCCGCCTCACACCACCTTCCTGGGAGGGCCTATATACTCACATGGTACCACTTCACTGCTAAACGTTGGAGCAAATATGTATCATGCCACATCAATAACCTTCCTGTCATCCATGTACTGCTTCCCATGGAGTGCATCCTTCATTGGGCCAAACTGACAAGAGTTGGAAGGTCTGAGATCTGGGCTGTAAGATGGATGAGGAAGAACAATCCAATGAAGTTTATGAGCTCCTCCTGGGTGTCCATTGGGTACCCAGATTTGTGTGAGGCCTTGTGTCATCATGGAGAAGGAGAAGTTCATTTATATTTTTGTGGTGATGAACATGCTGATGTTCTTTCTTCAATTTCCTGAGGGTAGCACACCTGTGTGCCACCGGCCAGCATGTGGGAGATCAAACAGATTTGTGTGACATTATTCCAAAGATGACAGAAGCCTTGCCCAAAAATTCACCATGTTTTTGTTCACTGCCAGGTCTCATTAGACATTCTGCTAGTGCATGTGAGTAACTGGAATAATCTAGTTTTCTGCCCAAAAAAATAAAAAAAGTTCAAGAAAGCTCAATTACAGTTCTTGGCTTGGAATGCACCTCCATTACAGGTGCTATTTTGTAGGCTACATATTGGGATACTATCAATTAGAACTTCATGAAACTCTAGAGGGCTGAAAGGGGAAAATTTCGTGATGGCCCACAAGAAATTCCACTTTTTTTTTTTTTTTTTTTTCAAAAGAAATTTCCCAAGGAAAGATTAATTGTATCACTTATTGACTGCCCCTTATAGTTTGCCACTGGCTCATGTTTTCCAAGAACTTGAGTTGTCTTGTAGAACCTTTTCACATTCACAGAATATCATAAACATATTTGTTCCAATACACACCATGTTTTGCCAGTGGTTCACTCTTTTGATAATCAGTCTTCCACTTTTCTATCAATATTTCTACTAGAAAGGGGGATAAAGGTGAGTCCATTGCCAGACTACCTGCCTGCTTATAATTGCTTGATTTAAAGAAGAAATAATTTTGATTTAAACAACATTCCTCTGTGCTAACTATGCTCTGCTGTTCTTCTGGATTACTTTTGTGTAAATACAATGATTATAACATCTACATAACCTTTTACAGAAATGTTCGAGAACAAGTTACATACATCAAAAGTGACTTACATTACATTGTGGTTCTGGAGGAATGTGGATAGGGTGTAGACAACCTTGGTCCACATCAAAAAGATATCCTCAATGAATCTGAACCAGGTGCAGGTTTTGGGATTCTGGGAGGTTAGGGAGGAATCCTCTAGACAGACAATGAATAGGTTACATAGCATGGTGCCAAGTGGGTGCCCATTGACATGCTTCGGATTTGTATGTAGGTATGTCTTCAAACGAGAAATAATTTTGGTTGAGGATATTGTTGCTCATTGTGACCAGGAAGGAGGTTGTAGGTTTGGAATTTGTCACACATTGGTTAAGGTCATGGGCATTATGGATGTTACTGAGGAGGAAGGTAGCATCAATAATGATGAACAGAGTGTCTTGCAGTAAAGGAAATAGGAACTGTGTTGAGTTGGTGGAGGAAATGGTCATTATAGGAGGGCAGGCAATGGGTAATATGCTGAAGTTGTTGGTCCATGAGAGCAGAGTTTCTCTCAGGGGGAACACAGTAACCAGCAACTATGGCACATCCTCTGTGGTTTGTCTTGTTGATGTTAGGAATTGTGTGAAAGGTGGGAGTGTGGTGAGTGGTAGGAGTGAGGAGAGAGACAGATGGAGGGGACAGGTTCTGGAATGGGCTAAGCATATGAGGAGAGACTGGAGATCTTGTTTTATTTCTGCAATGGAGTAACTGTAGCAGGGTTTTTACGTGGATGAATCTGACATCTGGCAGAGTCCTTCAGCCAAATAATCCTCAGACACAAAACCACAGTTGCCGAGTCTCTGTCAGCAGGTAGGGTTATGGGGTTGGGATTAGTATTAGGTGGTGGATTGGGTTCTTCCCACATATGTAATGTTAGCTTCCATATTGAGGGATTTGGGGTACGATGATGGGACAAGGTTTGAGGTTAAGAAATTCTGGAATGTTCTAGGGGGCAATTTGGGGACAGTGGAGGTGGGTCACATCTGGGTGGTAGATGTAATTAGGCCTTTGAGGCAGGGTTTGTCAGCTAGGAGAGTAGGCGAAGGAAGTTTAGAGGCTGTTGTAGAGGTGGTGGGTAGTGGTGCACCTAAGCAGGATTGGAAGGTGAACAAGTTGGAGAGCTTTTTGAGTTGGCGCTGTGCATGCTGCTCTAGTTCCTGGAGGGCAAGACTGTATTGGTACAATCCTCTATCCAATTTTGATCCATCTCCACTGCCCCAAATCACCACCTATTAACATTCCAGAATTACTTAACCTCAAACCTTGCCTCAGCGTCATTCCCCCAGTCGCTTAACGTGGAAGTTAACCTTATATCAGCAGAAAGAACTACAAGTCACCACCTAAAAATTGACCGTGACTTGATAATCATACCTACCCACAAATGTTACACTACTGTCATTTTGAACTGCAGGGATTACCTGGCATTAGGGTTCCTCCAGCTGTCAGATTCATCCACCTACGAACACTGCCACAGTGACTCCATTCCAATAATATAACAGGCTCTCCAGTCTCTTCTCAAATCCCTAGGCCTATCCTAGAAGTTCCCACCTAAGTCTACCTCTCTCCTCACCCTTAACACTCCCCTCTCTACTGCCTTCTATGTACTTCATAAAGTCAATAAGCCAAGCCACCCAGGATTTCCCTGTGCCCTCACCAAGAGGATCTTTGTTCTTGTGGTCCAACACCTTCAGGCTATTACCCATAACCTACCATATAGTGTCAAAGACACCAACCATTTCCTCCAACAACTCTACATGGTTCCTATTTCTTTACCACAAGGCAGCCTGTTCATCATAACTAATGTCACTTCCCTTCACACTAACATCCCTAATTCCCGTGGCCTTGCCCTGACTGAACACTACCTATCCCATTGCCCAACTGATTCCAAACCTACTGCTTCCTTCCAGGTCACAATGTCCAACTGTATCTTCATTGACAGTTACTTCAACTTTGAAGGCATCACCTACAAACAAATCTGTGGTAGGGCAATAGGCATCCCCATAGCAACATCCAATGGCAACATATTCATTGGACGTCTAGAAGACTCTGTCGTAACCAGCCAGATTCCCACAGCCCTCAACTGATTAGATTCATTGGTGATATCTTTGTGATCTGGACTAAGGATGAGGACACCCTATCAACATTCCTCCAGAACATCAAAACCTCGCCCATTCACTTTCTTTGATCCTTCTCAACCCAACAAGTCACCTTCTTTGATGCTGACTTCCACCTCAAAGACGTTTCCATCAGTATATCCACCCACATCAAACTTACCAACCACCAGCACCCTCCAATTGGATAGCTTCCACTCATTCCATACCAGGAAGTCTCTTACAAGCAGCCTAGCCAACCATGACTGTCACATCTGTAGTGATGAGCTGTCCATCTCCAATAAACCAAGGGTCTCACTGAGACCAAAATTACCCTCCCAAATTTGTACCGAATCAGATCTCCCAAGCCTTGTCTCTCGATATTCCCACTGTGCAGCCACAAAGATCACTCACCTCATGACTCAGTGCCACCTGAGACTGCAGCAACTGAATCACATTCTGTGCCAGGATTTCTACTGCCTCTCATCATGCCCTGAAATGAGGAATATCCTACTCAATATCCTTACCATCACATCCACAGCGGTATTCCATCACCCACCACACCTATGCAATAACCTTGTCTACCTGTACTCCATCCTTGCTCCCAACCCCTTGCTTCATGGATCATACCCCTGTAATAGAACTAGATCCAAGACCTGTCCCCTACATCCTCCTACCAACCACCACCTGCCCCAGTCTGGTCACAAGCATCACCCATCCCATTGAAGGCAAGACTACCTGTGAAAGCAGTACTGTGATTTGCAAACAAAACTGCAACAACTGTGCTGTGCCCACACCAACCACCCAGGTTGCTTCACCCATGAAGCAGAGTTGTTCGCAGTCCAGCCTCAGACCCAGCAGTCGTGTGTGTGTGTGTGTGTGTGTGTGTGTGTGTGTGTGTGTGTGTGTGTGTGTGTGGTGTGTGTGTGTGTGTGTGTGTGTGTGTGTGTGTGTGTGTGTGTGTGCATGTGCGCATGTGCATGCACATACCACCTTTTTCATAATATTGCCACCATCACTACATGTAGATGCCTCTCATATTGGAGTCTGTGCGACCTACACTGATCTACACTTTCCTTTTAATCTTTGTCAACATATCTGTGTTTCCTCTCTGAGGAAGAAACTATTAGTTCCAGAAGCTATGTACTGTATCATTTCTACTTTTATATGTGTCTACTGGCTAAACATTTGACCACATTTATTAGCTACATATTTTACCTCCTGAAGTTATGCACTGGCCAGAAATTCTGCCTCGTATGTATTAATGGTCTCAGTTGTTCTTCTTTGGAGAGAATACATCTTATCCTGTGGCATTCTTTTCTCTTACACTGACTTCCATTACCTTCAGGACCTGTCTTTTGTTTAAGATTCACTGAGAAAATTCTTTCTTTGTATATAGTACTAATTTTAAGTGGCACAAATTTTTGCAATAGATTCATTTGAAATTCCTCATTCCACAATAATGTAATTTTTTGAAACATATCATTTTAGGAAGCATTGAGAGACAATATTTAACATAACATAAATCCATCTGAATGTGATTGAACAAAGAGAGATTACTACTTACTTAGTGATGATGCATTGAACACTAAGTCAACGGGAACATCAAAGTATGAATTTTGATTCCACATTTCAGATGCACTGCAGATTACTTTCTGACATCTGACATTTGAAGAAGAACAGTTTAAGAACAATGTCTTATTTTCAGAAGCTGTGTTCATATTTTTATTTAGTGTATGTTCCTCTTGAAGAGTAGTAGATTTCTTCACTCTGACCAATATTGTCTGATCACGTACTGGAACCATCTGTACTGTGTTCCTCATCACCTTTTCTTGATCTGGCTGCCTGCATGAAACTTCTTTGCCATTCTGATAAAACTGTAAGATTTAATAAAAGTTAATTGCCATTACAATTAAATTCAATCCATAATATACAAAAAACTTTCTAGGCAGAGATCATCCTCATTTTTAAAATGTTCATATCATCTTTTTTTGCCCACAATTATTAACTATAATAATTTTCTGAAAGTTAGTCTGATATAAGAAAATTAATATAAAAAACAAAAGTCAAAAATTAGTGTCAAAACCAAGTATGCACAACCTGACACAGAAGAGGGACATCTACTTACATACAGGTACAACTGAAACTTGGCTTACATACCTAGTAAGTAAAATGTACAGTTGTAGGTCTAGAATTTCAAATTTTTACAAATTTAGGAATCATGAATGATTGTATTTCAACTAAATGTTGGTGAAAACAAAGTGTGTATGTTGATTTACA
Source organism: Schistocerca piceifrons (assembly GCF_021461385.2). Lineage (NCBI taxonomy): Eukaryota > Metazoa > Arthropoda > Insecta > Orthoptera > Acrididae > Schistocerca > Schistocerca piceifrons. The sequence continues at coordinate 292,817,264 of NC_060141.1, forward strand.
CCATTTATTACTTATTAAAGCTAGAAATACAATCTTGTATTATTTTGATCATAAAGAACAAATGTTGCAAGTTAGGATAAAAGCACTAAAGTCAATCTAAATTTATTTGGGGAGTACAACAGTGCATTAGCTGTTAAAGGTTAAGATTTGAGAAAGATTATAGACACACAGGTAATGAAGTTCCCTATTCATAAGACAAAAAATGTCAGAGTTATACCACACTCAGTACATGAAGGATAACAAAATAACATGGAAAGATGAAACCAATTGCTAGTACACCTCATTGTTGCCAAATGATACAATAGAATGGTGCTGCTGTGACAATGAAGGATGTGGACAGAAGGGGCTGTACAAAGTGATGAACAATTACTAGATTCTCTAATATGACCACAGCATACAATGAGCACTACTTCTGCATATGCCTCTAAAGTGCCAAATGGCTTTTTATACAATATGCTGTTGATGCTAAATAAATGTCATCATGTGGCATTTATTTATTTGGCTTGATACTGAAGCACGGGAGCAGGAGTGGACCTGTGAACATTAATGGTTCTTGCATTTACCGTGTGATGAACTTATGGTACTTATGTCACTGCACTGATTTCATTAGCCATAAACAAAAAAGCAAATAAGGATACAATGGTCATATATTAACATTAATGACTGCTTACATGAGGATGATATTCAAGTGACTACAATCAGGTAAGCTGCATTGCTGAGCAACATAATAGACAAATACTAAATATAATGCCGAGGGACACTTTTATATTCAATGTTGTAGTGGTTCTTGCCTGCTTGTCCCTTCGTTTGTTTGTTTGTTGTCTTTGGTGTCAATGTACTGGCTGAAAAAGTAGGTGGTGGATGTGCAACTACTGTCTACTGTAAATGATGTAGCCGACATATGCACAGTTGCGTTTCATAGTCTTTCACTTTCACTTTTCTCAACCCCCCATATACACATTTATATGGTCAGTGCATTGTTTAACTTTCGATAAGCCTCCTTAATAGGTTGCAGGCGAACATCAACATACTGCTACAATACTTTCCTGTTGAACATCTATGAGCAGTAAAACCTAACCATAAGGTTCACACACAGCCTAATTGTATAACACTTATTACACTGATAAGTTGATGCATTGTTGTTGTTCTAACCAACACAGTTTCCTCATCTAAAACTTGGCCATGGACTGACTGTCTTGTGACCAAAAATCCAGCCCTTATTACCAATCCTCACAACAACAGGTACTGAAACTAAACATAATTAAAAGTTAAATTTACAGAAATTACAATTTAAACTTAACTCATTAAATTAACTGAATACATTGAATAAATTGTGTCTTTTTAACAGTTTCTTCTACTGCAAGAGTTAGGCCAAATTATTTGTTTAAATCATGACATTAACATATATATTTACGAAAACAATACTTTTAAAAAAATTGTAAATTACTTTGGAATTAATTAAGGGCTGGCTTTGCTAACATGTTTTCGAATATAGCCAAACAGATACTTTAAGATTACTAGCATTTTGTCTTCCAAATGTTTATAATTAGTATAGAATTTATATTTGTTTATATGTCAACAATAGAATTTAAGTTACGAAACACTTACTGATTTTACCCTACAGCAAAAGATACCAACTAGAAATAGTTAAAATAAATTATAAAATTATAAAATCAATTACATACTTAAAACTAAGCACAAAATTAGATCTGGTGTTATATTCCCTAAAACTGAAGGCGAACCTTTCTCTTTTATGAAAATGCTGATTATACTCACTTCTGTTAAAGGTAATTAGTTAAAATTGAAAAAAATGAATTTTAAGGAGGAAGATGGAAAAACAATAGGGGTTGTAAAAAATACCCCAGCCTGCTTCATCACAACATGCTATCACAAATCCTGCATGAGGTGAATATTCATGTTGTTGTTCTTGTGGTCTTCAGTCCTGAGACTGGTTTGATGCAGCTCTCCATGCTACTCTATCCTGTGCAAGCTTCTTCATGTCCCAGTACCTACTGCAACCTACATCCTTCTTAGTGTATTGATCTCTTGGTCTCCCTCTACGATTTTTACCCTCCACGCTGCCCTCCAATGCTAAATTTGTGATCCCTTGATGCCTCAAAACATGTCCTACCAACCGATCCCTTCTTCTAGTCAAGTTGTGCCACAAACTTCTCTTCTCCCCAATCCTATTCAATACCTCCTCATTAGTTACGTGATATACCCACCTTATCTTCAGCATTCTTCTGTAGCACCACATTTCGAAAGCTTCTATTCTCTTCTTGTCCAAACTGGTTATCGTCCATATTTCACTTCCATACATGGCTACACTCCATACAAATACTTTCAGAAACGACTTCCTGACACTTAAATCTATACTCGATGTTAACAAATTTCTCTTCTTCAGAAACGCTTTCCTTGCCATTGCCAGTCTACATTTTATATCCTCTCTACTTCGACCATCATCAGTTATTTTACTCCCTAAATAGCAAAACTCCTTTACTACTTTAAGTGTCTCCTTTCCTAATCTAATCCCCTCAGCATCACCCGATTTAATTTGACTACATTCCATTATCCTCGTTTTGCTTTTGTTGATGTTCATCTTATATCCTCCTTTCAAGACACTGTCCATTCCATTCAACTGCTCTTCCAAGTCCTTTGCTGTCTCTGACAGAATTACAATGTCATCGGCGAACCTCAAAGTTTTTATTTCTTCTCCATGAATTTTAATACCTACTCCGAATTTTTCTTTTGTTTCCTTTATTGCTTGCTCAATATACAGATTGAACAACATCGGGGAGAGGCTACAGCCCTGTCTCACTCCTTTCCTAACCACTGCTTCCCTTTCATACCCCTTGACTCTTATAACTGCCATCTGGTTTCTGTACAAATTGTAAATAGCCTTTCGCTCCCTGTATTTCACCCCTGCCACCTTCAGAATTTGAAAGAGAGTATTCCAGTTAACGTCGTCAAAAGCTTTCTCTAAGTCTACAAATGCTAGAAACATAGGTTTGCCTTTTCTTAATCTTTCTTCCAAGATAAGTCGTAAGGTTTAGTATTGCCTCACGTGTTCCAACATTTCTACGGAATCCAAACTGATCTTCCACGAGGTCCGCTTCTACCAATTTTTCCATTCGTCTGTAAAGAATTCGCGTTAGTATTTTACAGCTGTGACTTATTAAACTGATAGTTTGGTAATTTTCACATCTGTCAACACCTGCTTTCTTTGGGATTGGAATCATTATATTCTTCTTGAAGTCTGTGGGTATTTCACCTGTTTCATACATCTTGCTCACCAGATGGTAGAGTTTTGTCATGACTGGCTCTCCCAAGGCCATCAGTAGTTCTAATGGAATGTTGTCTACTCCCGGGGCCTTGTTTCGACTCAGGTCTTTCAGTGCTCTGTCAAACTCTTCACGCATTATCTTATCTCCCATTTCATCTTCATCTATATCCTCTTCCATTTCCATAATATTGTCCTCAAGTACATCGCCCTTGTATAAACCCTCTATATACTCCTTCCACCTTTCTGCCTTCCCTTATTTGCTTAGAACTGGGTTGCCATTTGAGCTCTTGATATTCATACAAGTGGTTCTCTTCTCTCCAAAGGTCTCTTTAATTTTCCTGTAGGCAGTATCTATCTTACCCCTAGTGAGACAAGCCTCTACATCCTTACATTTGTCCTCTAGCCATCCCTGCTTAGCCATTTTGCACTTCCTGTCGATCTCATTTTTGAGACGTTTGTATTCCTTTTTGCCTGCTTCATTTACTGCATTTTTATATTTTCTCCTTTCATCAATTAAATTCAATATTTCTTCTGTTACCCAAGGATTTCTATTAGCCCTCGTCTTTTTACCTAGTTGATCCTCTGCTGCCTTCACTACTTCATCCCTCAGAGCTACCCATTCTTCTTCTACTGTATTTCTTTCCCCCATTCCTGTCAATTGTTCCCTTATGCTCCCCCTGAAACTCTCTACAACCTCTGGTTCTTTCAGTTTATCCAGGTCCCATCTCCTTAAATTCCCACCTTTTTGCAGTTTCTTCAGTTTCAATCTGCAGTTCATAACCAATAGATTGTGGTCAGAGTCCACATCTGCCCTTGGAAATGTCTTACAATTTAAAACCTGGTTCCTAAATCTCTGTCTTATCATTATATAATCTATCTGATACCTTTTAGTATCTCCAGGATTCTTCCAGGTATACAACCTTCTTTCATGATTCTTGAACCAAGTGTTAGCTATGATTAAGTTATGCTCTGTGCAAAATTCTACAAGGCGGCTTCCTCTTTCATTTCTTCCCCCCAATCCATATTCACCTACTATGTTTCCTTCTCTCCCTTTTCCCACTGACGAATTCCAGTCACCCATGACTATTAATTTTTCATCTCCCTTCACTACCTGAATAATTTCTTTTATCTCGTCATACATTTAATCAATTTCTTCATCATCTGCAGAGCTAGTTGGCATATAAACTTGTACTGCTGTAGTAGGCATGGGCTTTGTGTCTATCTTGGCCACAATAATGCGTTCACTATGCTGTTTGTAGTAGCTAACCCGCACTCCTATTTTTTTATTCATTATTAAACCTACTCCTGCATTACCCCTATTTGATTTTGTATTTATAACCCTGTAATCACCTGACCAAAAGTCTTGTTCCTCCTGCCACCAAACTTCACTAATTCCCACTATATCTAACTTTAACCTATCCATTTCTCTTTTTAAATTATCTAACCTACCTGCCCGATTAAGGGATCTGACATTCCACGCTCCGATCCGTAGAATGCCAGTTTTCTTTCTCCTGATAACGACGTCCTCTTGAGTAGTACCCGCCTGGAGATCCGAATGGGGGACTATTTTACCTCTGGAATATTTTACCCAAGAGGCCGCCATCATCATTTAATCATACAGTAAAGCTGCATGTCCTCGGGAAAAATTACGGCTGTAGTTTCCCCTTGCTTTCAGCCGTTCGCAGTACCAGCACAGCAAGGCCGTTTTGGTTAATGTTACAAGGCTAGATCAGTCAATCATCCAGACTGTTGCCCCTGCAACTACTGAAAAGGCTGCTGCCCCTCTTCAGGAACCACATGTTAGTCTGGTCTCTCAACAGATACCCCTCCGTTGTGGTTGCACCTACGGTACGGCCATCTGTATCGCTGAGGCACGCAAGCCTCCCCACCAACGGCAAGGTCCATGGTTCATGGGGGAGAGTGAATATTCATACCAAGTGTGACTACCAGGGAAACAGTGGGACACATGGTTTTTTGAGTGAATATTCATACCAACTCAAAAAACCATGTGTCCCACTGTTTCCCTGGCAGTCACACTTATTTGAAGTCCCACACATTAAGAAAGTTTAGAATATAATTTGTAAACAATTTGTTCATCACAGTCCTGCAGCAGTCATTGGCCATTCTTCATGAACTTACAAATCAAATGGCAGCACATTTCTGAGCAACACATACAACCACTATTTGATTCCATACCATGGTGTTTAGAGACTCAGATTGCAGCAGTTTGGACCTTTCGACTACAATGACCTCTAAATTTCACAGGTCATACATAGTTCTGTATTATACTCATTAAAGTAGCATATGATCCTACTGGTTCTATAGATGATGAAGAGATAGTAAAAATGTATGATGAAATAAAATAAATTATTTATGCCTTTATTCCATTTACAAAGCACAATCTTACACAAGCTGTGTAGGAGAACATAGACTGGGAGATTGGAATGGAAAGGGGAATCTGCATGAGAAAATTTTATACAATCTGTTGTTCATAGGATCTAAAATGCCTCCAACAAAATTCTGAAGGTTGTAGAGAGAACTGAATAAACAATGTTTTGAATTGGAAACTGATGTCTGGAAATGTACAGTTTATGTGCTACAGCTGTTTTAAAACATGTTTGCTAGGTAGGTACACAACAGGGTAGTCAAGGTGGGGGAGGAGGTATACTTACATCAGATCATTTGATACCATTTGTCATCCATCCTACTTCTCTGAGCGGCTTTGAGCCAAATTCACATGTCTGTGTGAGAGCAACATGGTTGACTACACACTTACAGAATACACCAACATGATCCTTCCATATGGTGAAGCTCAAGGTGATGGAAGAGCAGCTTATTGTCTTTATCAAGATCCTTATATCCACAATGTATCCTTATCCACAATTTCTGACTCCATTGCATACCCTATCTGCCACAATTAGACAATGGTTTCGAGAAAGGGGTACCTTCCACCATCCACAAATGTGACTGTGGTGAATGAGTTATAGTCATTGCAGGAAAGATTGCAGACACCAGGTGTGATACAGTGTGTGTTCCACAACATCATTTGCAGGTACAGGTCTGCACCAAACTTTATGGCTGCTACATCAGACCTTACTTGTAGTGGATCAGAATGGTAACCCCCCCTTGAAAACAACAAAAGCAGTTTAAGTTTAACTGTAAATGATTGTGTTTATGAAAAGTGATGAAGTTTCCTTTTTTTTTATTTCATTATTAATGAGTAAAATTGTAAGGGAAGTGATGTACTAGGTCCCACCTAATAAATTACCTGTAAATGTAGTCATGCTATAAAAATGTTTTGAAATGGTTAAAGCAGAGAAATGGTACATTTCCGCACATGTGTTCCAATTCAAAATAATATCTACTCAGTCCCTTCTACAAAACCTAGAAGTACATAAGGGGACTTTAGAGCGCTCGGTACAAAATTATGGTCTGTAACTCGAATAAGGATAAATAGAGAGTTTCATGGATTTCTGCATATTTTGTTCCTAATATGTCGCAACTCTTGAAAGAAACTCTTCAGTATGGCAAATAAATAAAAACTAAAATGTAACTAGGGAATGGGATTTTGTAGTTTAAAAAGGAAGAAAGGAAAAGTAGTAGAAGATGGGCTAGGGGGCACGAATGAAAGGGGAACCTGTGTGGTTAAATTTTATGGGGAACATAATTTAACCATTGCTGACACTTGGTTTAAGAACCCTTAAATGAGATCTGGAAACACCAGAAGAGTTAAGATGGATTATACTGGTGAGAAAGAACCAAATTTTAAAATGCTTAATAAGTCCAGGAATAGATCTTAACTTTGACCATGACTTATTATAAAATGGAAATTCCTAAGTGGTCATAGGGGTCTAGTGGGTAGAGCATTAGGCTCCGTCTCTGGAGGTCTTGGGTTCAGTCGCAGATAGGAGTGATGATTTTTCTCTGTTCCAGTAATTCCAAGTTGGTTCCAGGTTCACTCAGCCTGCTATCAAATGAGTACCGTGGGTCTTTCCCTGGGTAAAAGGCAGCTGGGATGCTGGGCCCACAACTCACCCACTCCCATACTGTGACAAAGAAAGGATACCTACAGTCAGGCCAGTAGTTCAGTCAAAGGCTTGTGCCAAAGACAAATTAAGCTGAACAATATACAGAAAGACAGTGAATTATGGAGATGTGATCTGGATAAGTAGAAACACCCACAGATTTTTAAATATTACAAAGGTAGGATTAGGCAGCAATGGATTTTGGCTGCAGTGGGTCACAATATTGGCTGGCATAGACTCTTGGAAAGTCCGATGTTAAAGTGAATGAAATATAGGTGTGAAAGGCGATCTGCAGCTTATGCAGAGAATAGACTGGACTTATAAGGGCTGAGGGACATGAAAAAGAGGCAGTCACTGAGAAGTAAATGAGTCAGGGTTGCAGCCTATCCTCTTCATTATTCCACTTGGGCAAATGGCAAATAGTAAACAACTCCAATGAGACATTTGGAAAATGACTTAAGTTCAGGTAAAAGAACTAATTGTGATAATGTTGAATGGAATGGAAAGTCTTGAAAAGAGGTTATAAATTAAAATTACCAAAAGTAAAACAAGGCAATGGAATATTTTTTGTGTAAAATGCCACATCATGTTGTAAACTACCACTGCATAAAAGAAATGTTTCACCCAATATGATCTTCATCTGAATCCACTGGTTTTCAAATGTTCAAATGTGTGTGAAATCTTATGGGACTTAACTGCTAAGGTCAGCAGTCCCTAAGCTTACACACTACTTAACATAAATTATCCTAAGGACAAACACACACACCCATGCCTGAGGGAGCACTCGAACCTCCGCCGGGACCAGCTGCACAGTACGTGACTGCAGCGCCTTAGACCACTCGGCCAATCCCGCGCTCCACTGATGTATTTTGTTGTCCAGCTGTTTTATTTCATTTCATCCTGACTTCTCCACTGAATATAATATTACATCACAATATTAAAGTTGTTGATATTACAGGTGATCTGTGGTCTAAGAAGTGGGAAACTTTACTTAATGGTTTCCTGCAGTGGAGAGAGTGGGGATCTGCTGTTGTGTACACGCTGTTGTCCGTAGTCTCTTACAGTATGTCTCATGACTGGTAGTTATTAGTGGATGGGGAATTGAATCTTGTTTTCATCATGCAGCACATTAGTCACATAATGGCAATTACTCACTGGTAAGGCTCATGTCTTAAGTCGTTGGTATTACCTGTTTGGCTCTGATTGCTGGCAACCAAGATGTTGAGAGCCAGTCCTCTCTGTTCATATTTTTAGGATATTTTAATACATCAATGTATTCTCTGATATTACATTTCACCAACACTGGGTGACTGGTAAAAATGCAGGTTTCAGGAAATTTTATTTTCTTGCCAAAGTCTCTCTGATCTTTGGCCACTGCAGATTTGTCAGGCTGCTCAAGTCAAACGCTGCAGTCATGCTCCTCAATGCATGTTGTTACTGTCTTCTCAGTATTGCAAGTGTAGACTCCCTTGCACTCAAAGCCAACCTTGCACAAGCCTGTAGTGTGATGATCACCTCTCTTGTCCTTGATGGAGCTTAATATCACATCTTGGGCCTTGTGAATGCTGCAGAAGACAGACTAGACACCAGCTTGGTGACAGTGTATACCAGTTCAGTCAGTGCTAGTCTTCACATAATGTAACCACTTGCTGGCTGTGTTTTGTCAATGCCCTGCTGTCTTGCATTATTTTATTCATTATCGTTGCTGCACAGGCAACTTTTGGGTTGTAGCAATTGAGCAAGAATGTTGTCTGCAGCCTTCTAAGCTCAGATAATATACTGTGAGCATTACTTACATTGATGAGCCAAAATATTATGACCACTGCCAAACATGAGGTTGTGTGCTGCCTGGTGGTACTGAGGATATCTGATGTGGTAAGAGAAGTATATGAGTGGAGATGAGATGTATGGGGAATCATTCTGATGATGATAACTGCACAAATGCACCTAACAAAATTGTCAATAATGATTACAGTGGATACAGGATCATTGAGACTTGACCACAAATCAATGGAATCATGTCACCTGCTGGGATGAATCTCACTTACTGTCAAACCAGGTCAATGGTAGTGTCCAGATATGCCATAATATAGGCAAATGGCTGTTTGAAACATGCAGTATGCCATGGGAATATGCCAGTGGGAGCAGTATTATGTTATGGGGGACATTCATCTGAGTTTCCATGGGACCTGTGGTAGTAACTGAAGCATCATGACAGCTGTGGACTATGTGAACATTATTAGGGACCACCTGTAACCCCTTATGCTTGATATCTTCACCAAAAGTGATGACATCTTCCAGTAGAATAAGTGTCCACATCACAAGCCCATCATTGTGGTGCATTGGTTTGAGGAGCATGATAGTGAACTCATGTTGAAGTCTTGGCCATCAAATTTGGCTTACCTGAATCTGATGAAACCAAAATAGGATGTTATTCGATACCAGCTCCGCGCCCACGAACTTAACTGCCCACAAATTACAGGAAGTGGGTGATCAGTGTGTAGGCACCTGGTGCCACAAATCTCTGGAAACCTATCAAGTACTTGTTGAATCCGGGGCATGAAGAATCACTGCTGAAATGCATTTTAGAGGCAGACCAACACACTTTTAATGTGTTCTGCCTCATCAGCATAGGTGCTTTGTGAATGGTGAGCAAACAGCTGACCGAATTCTTCTGCGATGGGTGGTGGTGGGACTCAACATGTAAATACCTGTCCATATATGTTGGCTTCCAAAACATTCAGTGCTGTAGTGTGCCATACATCTACATCTACATCTAAATCTACGTGATTACTCTGCTATTCACAATAAAGTGCTTGGCAGAGGGTTCATTGAACCACCTTCAAGCTGTCTCTATACCGTTCCACTCTCAAACAGCATACCGGAAAAAAGAGCACTTTAATTTTTCTGTGCAAGCCCTGATTTCTCTTATTTTATCATGATGATCATGGCATGTGGGTGCCGACAGAATGTTTTCACAATTGGAGGAGAAAACTGGTGATTGAAATTTCAAGAGATTTCATCACAACGAAAAACGCCTCTGTTTTAATGATTGCCACTCCAATTCACATATCATGTCTGTGACACTATCTCCCCTATTTCATGATAATACAAAATGAGCTGCCCTTCTTTGTACTTTTTCGATGTCATCCGTCAGTCCCATCTGATACGGATCTTACATCGCACAGCAATACTCCAGATTTAATGATTGCCACTCCAATTCACATATCATGTCTGTGACACTATCTCCCCTATTTCATGATAATACAAAATGAGCTGCCCTTCTTTGTACTTTTTCGATGTCATCCGTCAGTCCCATCTGATACGGATCTTACACCGCACAGCAATACTCCAGAATAGGGTGGACAAGTGTGGTGGAAGCAGTCTCTTTAGTAGACCTGTTGCACCTTCTAAGTCTTCTGCCAATGAATCGCAGTCTTTGGTTTGCTCTACCCACTACCCACAATATTATCTATGTGTTCATTCCAATTTAGGTTATTTGTAATTGTAATTTCTAAGTATTTAGCTGAATTTACAGGCTTCACATCTGTGTGACTTATTGCGTAATCACACCCCCATGAACCATGGACCTTGCGGTTGGTGGGGAGGCTTGCATGCCTCAGCGATACAGATGGCCGTACCATCGGTGCAACCACAATGGAGGGGTATCTGTTGAGAGGCCAGACAAACATGTAGTTCCTGAAGAGGGGCGGCAGCCTTTTCAGTAGTTGCAGGGGCAACAGTCTGGATGATTGACTGATCTGGCTTTGTAACACTAACCAAAATGGCCTTGCTGTGCTGGCACTGTGAACGGCTGAAAGCAAGGGGAAACTACAGCAGTAATTTTTCCCGAGGGCATGCATCTTTACTGTATGGTTAAATGATGATGGCGTCCTCTTGGGTAAAATATTCCGGAGGTAAAATAGTGCCCCATTCAGATCTCCGAGCGGAGACTACTCAGGTGGATGTCATTATCAGGAGAAAGAAAACTGGCATTCTGCAGATCAGAGCGTGGAATGTCAGATCCTTTATTCGGGCAGGTAGATTAGAAAACTTAACATGGGAAATGGAGAGGTCAAAGTTAGATATAGTGGGAATTAGTGAAGTTTGGTGGCAGGAGGAACAAGACTTTTGGTCAGGTGAATGCAGGGTCATAAATACAAAATCAAGTAGGGGTAATGCAGGAGTAGGTTTAATAATGAATAAAAAAATAGGAGTGTGGGTAAGCTACTACAAACAGCATAGTGAACGCATTATTGTGGCCAAGATAGACACGAAGCCCACACCTACTACAGTAGTACAAGTTTATATGCCAACTAGCTCTGCAGATGATGAAGAAATTGATGAAATGTATGATGAGATAAAAGAAATTATTCAGGTAGTGAAGCGAGATGAAAATTTAATAGTTATGGGTGACTGGAATTCGAGAGTAGGAAAAGGGAGAAAAGGAAACATAGTAGGTGAATAGAGATTGGAGGAAAGAAATGAAAGAGGAAGCCGTCTGGTAAAATTTTGCACAGAGCAAAACTTAATCATAGCTACCACTTGGTTCAAGAACTATAAAAGAAGGTTGTACACATGGAAGAATCCTGGAAATACTGGAAGGTACCAGATAGATTATATAATGGTAAGACAGAGATTTAGGAACCAGATTTTAAATTGTAATACATTTCCAGGGGCGTATGTGTACTCTGACCAGAATCTATTGGTTATGAACTGTAGATTAACACTGAAGAAACTGCAGAAAGATGGGAATTTAAGGAGATGGGACCTGGACAAACTGAAAGAACCAGAGGTTGTAGAGAGTTTCAGGGAGAGCATAAGCAAAACAATTGTCACAGATGGGGGAAAGAAATACAATAGAAGAAGAATGGGTAGCTCTGAGGGATGAAGTAGTGAAGGCAGCAGAGGATCAACTAGATAAAATGACGAGGGCTAATAGAAATCCTTGGGTGACAGAAGAAATATTGAATTTAACTGATGAAAGGAGAAGATATAAAAATGCAGTAAATGAAGCAAGCAAAAAGAATACAAACGTCTCAAAAATGAGATCGACAGGAAGTGCAAAATGGCTAAGCAGGGATGGCTAGAGGACAAATGTAAGGATGTAGAGGCCTATCTCACTAGGGGTAAGATAGATACTGCCTACAGGAAAATTAGAGAGACCTTTGGAGAAAAGAGAACCACTTGTATGGATATCAAGAGCTCAGATGGAAACCTAGTTCTAAGCAAAGAAGGGAAAGCAGAAAGGTGGAAGGAGTATATAGAGGGTCTATACAAGGGCAATGTACTTGAGGACAATATTCTGGAAATGGAAGAGAATGTAGATGAAGACGAAATGGGAGATACAATACTGTGTGAAGAGTTTGACAGAGCACTGAAAGACCTGAGTCGAAACAAGGCCCCGGGAGTAGACAACATTCCATTAGAACCACTGACGGCCTTGGGAGAGCCAGTCCTGACAAAACTCTACCATCTGGTGAGCAAGATGTATGAGACAGGCGAAATACCCACAGACTTCAAGAAGAATGTAATAATTCCAATCCCAAAGAAAACAGGTGTTGACAGATGTGAAAATTACCGAACTATCAGTTTAATAAGCCACAGCTGCAAAATACTAATGCGAATTCTTTACAGACAAATGGAAAAACTAGTAGAAGCCAACCTTGGGGAATATCAGTTTGGATTCCGTAGAAATATTGGAACACGTGAGGCAATACTGACCTTACGACTTATCTTAGAAGAAAGATTAAGGAAAGGCAAACATATGTTTCTAGCATTTGTAGACTTAGAGAAAGCTTTTGACAATGTTGACTGGAATACCCTCTTTCAAATTCTGAAGGTGGCAGCGGTAAAATACAGGGAGCGAAAGACTATTTACAATTTGTACAGGAAGCAGGTGGCAGTTATAAGAATCGAGGGACATGAAAGGGAAGCAGTGATTTGGAAGGGAGTGAGACAGGGTTGTAGCCTCTCCCTGATGTTATTCAATCTGTATCATTTCTGAAAGTGTTTGTATGGAGTGTAGCCATGTATGGAAGTGAAACGTGGACGATTAATAGTTTGGACAAGAAGAGAATACAAGTGAGACAGGGTTGTAGCCTCTCCTCGATGTTATTCAATCTGTATATTGAGCAAGCAGTAAAGGAAACAAAAGAAAAATTTGGAGTAGGTATTAAAATCCATGGAGAAGAAATAAAAACTTTGAGGTTTGCTGATGACATTGTAATTCTGTCAGAGACATCAAAGGACTTGGAAGAGCAGTTGAATGGAATGGACAGTGTGTTGAAAGGAGGATATAAGATGAACATCAACAAAAGCAAAACGAGGATAATGGAATGTAGTCGAATTAAGTCGGGTGCTGCTGAGGGAACTAGATTAGGAAATGGGACACTTAAAGTAGTAAAGGAGTTTTGCTATTTGAGGAGCAAAATAACTGATGATGGTCAAAGTAGAGAGGACATAAAATGTAGACTGGCAAAGGCAAGGAAAGCATTTCTGCAGGAGAGAAATTTGTTGACATCTAGTATAGATTTAAGTGTCAGGAAGACGTTTCTGAAAGTGTTTGTATGGAGTGTAGCCACGTATGGAAGTGAAACATGGACGATTAATAGTTTGGACAAGAAGAGAATACAAGCTTTCGAAATGTGGTGCTACAGAAGAATGCTGAAGATTAGATGGGTAGATCACATAACTAATGAGGAGGTATTGAATAGCATTGGGGAGAAGAGGAGTTTATGGCACAACTTGACAAGAAGAAGGGACTGGTTGGTAGGACATGTTCTGAGACATCAAGGGATCACAAATTTACCATTGGAGTGCAGCGTGGAGGGTAAAAATTGTAGAGGGGGACCAAGAGATGAATACACTAAGCAGATTCAGAAGGATGTAGTTTGCAGTAAGTACCAGGAGATGAAGAAGCTTGCACAGGACAGAGTAGCATACAGAGCTGCATCAGACCAGTCTCAGGACTGAAGACCACAACAATAACAACAACATCGCGTAATTGAAATTTAGCAGATTTATTTTAGTACACATGTGAATAACTTCACACTTTTCTTTATTCATGGTCAATTGCCACTTTTCGCACCATACAGATATCTTATCTAAATCATTTTGCAAGTTGTTTTGATCATCTGAAGACTTTACAAGATGGTAAATGACAGCATCATCTGCAAACAATCTAAGACGGCTACTCAGATTATCTTCTGTCATTAATATAGATCAGGAACAATAGAGGGCCTATAACACTACCTTGGAGAACGCTGGATATTACTTCTGTTTTACTCAATGACTTTCCTTCTATTACTATGAACTGTGACCTTTCTGACAGGAAATCACAAATCCAGTTGCACAACTGAGGTGATACTCCGTAGGCAAGCAGTTTGGTTAGAAGACGCTTGTGAGGAAGATTGTTGAAAGTCTTCTGGAAATCTAAAAATATGGAATCAATTTGATATCCCCTGTCGATAGCACTTATTAGTTCATGAGTATAAAGACCTAGTTGTGTTTCACAAGAATGATATTTTCTGAATCCGTGCTGACTATGTGTCAGCATATCATTTTCTTTGAGGTACTTGATAATGTTCGAATACAGTATATGTTCCAAAACCCTACTGCAAATCAATGTTAGTGATATACGCCTGTAATTCAGTGGATAACTCCTACTTCCCAATGTGCCATATACTTCCATGTCTAGAAATGGACCAGTCTCCTAATGTATACATTTTCAAATATTTGTGAGAACTGTGCAGCTCCCTCTTACCATGGGGCCACATAGCAAATTTGTCATCTATGTATTTGAGCCAGAAAGGTGGGCATAAAGAATGCAGACAATGAACCATTGCTTCAAAGGCCTCCATAATATGTTAGTTGCTAATGGAGATAGTGGAGAGCCCATTGCTTAGCCACCTATCTGTTCACAGTATTTTCACTGTGATTTTGTAAGTCAGTGTAGTGTGATCAAATTAAATCAAGGAATTACTTTACGGAATCAGACATTAAAAGTAGTTGATGAGTTTTGCTATCTGGACACCAAAAAACTGACGGTGACTGAAGTAAAGAGGATATGCAATGCACACTGGTAGCAGCAAGACAATGCTTCTGAGAAAGAAATTTTTTTTAAACTGAATATACTTTTTAAGTCCTTGGTGAATTTTGTTTTGTGGACATTAGACTGCTAACAGTTTTATAACTTAAATAACCTCAGTGAGCTGAAATGTTCATCTGAACTGTCCATACATGTCATTCTTGGTGCTACTATTGCCATAAACATTACTGTACATTTTAAAAAATGTTCAAATTCTAGGTGACATCTGAGAAAGGAGGAGAAGATACGTTTTATCCACAGATATAAAGAACAGGAAAAATCTTGTTCCCATACAGCTCTACTATCTGACGGTGACTGAAGCTACTTTCTATCTTTATTTATCATATTTTTATCTTTGAGATCTTTCCTTCAATGCAGATATATGTTCTGTCATGTGTTTATATTGAACCAATCTGTAGTTAGTGAAAGCCATCCTGTCATGTCTACCATAATGTTGTTAATTGAGGCTTTATGTCACAAACAGATAGCAGCATTTTAATAACTTTTATATTTATAATAGTAATATGATGTTTTCCAATATACAAATCCCTGCACATCTAATATATTATTTCTGAATTATCCTTCACACAAGACTATTTGCATGTTCATGGTAAAGTCTCATTATCAAATTGTAATCACGATGTTGCTCTAAAAATATTTCAGTGCTGAATAATTTTTCCTTTGTAAATACAAGACTGTGTTGCACTACACATCCCCAGAGGCGTGCAATTCATTCTCATAAGAAATGAATTTAGAGCAACATATTATTTATTTAAATGGCATTAACCCAAGACCTCACTAATAATGTTGAATTTCAAATCCACAAGTCTTAATAATATACTTAAATTTTACTCAGTTGGTGTCTAGGGTGCCGGTCCATGGGTTCATGGGTATCTTTGAGGTGCTCTATATGTTTTATAAATGAGAAACAAACACTTTGAATAATCTTTATTATTAACACACACATAACCCGCAACAGACTGATGCTCAACTGATTGATCATGTTGACTCAGCAAATCTTGTCAACATAGTCAAATCTATCCTCTGTGAGAAATAAAGAAAAGAAAAGAAAAATCTCTCACACAAGTGCCAGCCAACTATTGTCTGCACGTGCATGCACATTCGTTTGAACGAACAGTATGAATGTGTACTCTAGCTCAAAATATTATTTGTGCACAAGCTAACAAAATCATCATACTTGTTTATATGCCATGTAACAAATCAACACCTCTACTACTTAGTGTGCTGTTACTCATATTCCTTTAAGTCTTTACATTCCCCAAGGACTTTCCATTACCATATTGAGAAATATGGTTAGTGGACATTGAATGGTACAGCATCGAGGAGGTGATATAATTTTATGACAGGGTGTATACGTAGACAAGGCAAAATAACTCCAAGATTTTTCCCAGATTTCCTTGTTAAAAAATTCACTTTTTCTGTATTAAGTGACAGTATACTTCCCCCAGAATCAGAAAACTTATCAATCCTTTGAATGGTCACAGTTTTATACACCAGCGTAGAACCTTCCACCCCTTCAGGAAACCAACCCCACACAAAAATACATCTTTGAAAGATATTTGATTTGCAGCAACATGTGCACTGCATATTTTCATATTATGAATGTATATAACCAAATTCGACCAAACACAGAATGTTAGTTTCCAAAGCATTGAAATCAAGATCATGATGCACATTTATAAACCAATCATAGCTCATGTCATGTGATTTCACCAGCCAATGGTAGCAGATATTCATTGCGTTTTTTTAAACGGATCTCCCAATATCACTTGTGGGTGGTCATATAAACACTTCAAAATCATTTCTGGAAATCCGCTTCTGGTTGCCAGTTTTTCAATTCTGCAGTCTATTTTTGCTCCCATGTAAATGCAGCCTGTATTGAAATGTGCTTGGGATATCAGGTTTCATCTTGTTTTTAAAATTTTCTGCTAATATTGTTGGAGTGGTTTTTTGTACAGTGAAGGATAAGTAGATATATTAGACTGATGCTGTTTATACCTCATCTAATTAAATAGAAATATCTATTGTACTGACTAAATCATAAACTGTATCTGCTGTTTTCCAGGTATCGTAGTTAACTGGGCTATCAAATCTACATAAGACAGCAAAAAACAGATGTGTCACATGTAAATGTAGTGATTCAGAGCATAGGACAAGTGATGTAGTCAGCCTATAGTAACATCAATGTTAAGTAGGAAAAGTAAATGGTATAAATTAATGTACATACTGTAGCTACATGAAAAGCTAAGCGAAAATAATTGTCTGTTATGCGTGTTTTACACTTTGATGCATCGCACAAATCTGCCAGTAAAATTTTAAGTAGTTATGTAAATGTCTGGTCTTCTGGGCTTAAAATTCTTCTAAGTGGCTGGCCCTCAAAGTGTTAAGTTTTAAATGAGAATCAAATGCTCTGAGATTTAAGAAATTCAAAGCTCATTTGGAAATATAACATAAATCATATTGTGTGAAATGATATGTACTTTGAAAGTGATGCTCTTCAAACCACCAATCACAATATTTTCCCGTGACCTATTAGAATTCGTTTCAGCAGTTGTCAGAAAGCGACAGAAAAGGCATTACTGTGCTTGCACAGTTACGATGATGTAGGTAGTCCATATGTTTGTATGTATATAGCGTTAAGAGTCCTTACATAACATCATAAATGAAACAAAACATTATAGGATACTCCAAGAGCACCGGAATTTCATAAACAATAATAAAATGCATAATTTGACTTATATTGTACATTCGTATGTTGAGATTCAAAAGACGTATGCCCCAAGCCGATATTAAACATTTCATTGTGGTTTTCAGGATTCCAAATTTCTTGGAGTACCAGTAACCTATTATTTCATGTTTAGTTCTTTATTATGGCATGATGCCAAAAGTCCACAAAAATAACTTTAGTGTTCTGTAGGGCAATTAATGTCCAGCTGCCAAAAACCTGGAAATAAAATAAAATCAGAAAACTGAAACTAATACCATATTTTAGCCTTCCATAATTATGTGAATGTATGTTAATTCACTTTATAGCTCCTGGCCACAAAAATCCATTTTGTTTTCATTTGACTTGAGAGCTGTAAACACAGTTCATGTGGAGACTACCCCTCATCCCACTACAACTCAGACTGCTCTGCGTATGTGTGAATCTGGCAGCTTGGGCGCACAAGAAAAATGTTTCCGGGTAGCATCTGGCTGCTTGTTGCTACTGCTGGTGCAGATTCTGTCTAGTTACCTTGGATACAGCTAATAGCCGCACTGCAAGTAGCCAGAAGTGGGAGACAGTACTGCTCATACATGGCTCAACGGTGCATGTGCATAAGCCCACTGGCAACCATTCAAACAAACCTAATGAAACCACTGTGACATCATGTCCATCGGAAGCAGTTTGTTGTTATAAAGTATTGCATAGTCTTCATTCTAAGGCCTTTGACTCATTCTGCTGTCACAGACGCTTGTGTGTGCACTGTGTTCTGTTGCTGTAAATGGTGCATTTCCTTTGCAACTTAAGTTTTATTTATTTTTTTCCTTGTTCAAATTTTATTGATTTAGCATTATATTGCAGTAGTGGGCTAATGTAAAATTCTTTTTTAGAGTATCAGTTCTTACCAATCAAAACTGCAAAAATTTAACTGAAAACTAAAACAACGAAAAATTCCCAGAATTGTAAAAAATTCCTGTGTTTTTCCTGGTTTTCTCCCAGATGAAAATATTCCCAGGTTTTTCCCAGATTTACCAGTTGTTCTAATGGTTCAAATGGCTCTGAGTACTATGGGACTAAACATCTGTGGTCATCAGTCCCCTAAAACTTAGAACTATTTAAACCTAACTAATCTAAGGACATCACACACATCCATGCCTGAGGCAGGATTCGAACCTGCAACTGTAGCAGTCACATGGTTCCAGACTGAAGTGCCTAGAACTGCATGGCCACACCGGCCGGCTTACTAGTTGTCCTGGAGCATATACACTAAGTATGATTGAACTGTAGCTTTAAAATCTGAGCTGTAAATGACTTGGAATAGATGAAATAGAAGATATCTGTATCTTCTACCCCATTTTCCAAGTAAAACTTTTATCTTTGATGAGCAAGATAGAGTTCTCACTTTGCACTCAGGCTCTATGGTTCCCATTTATGAGATAATTTTGAAGTTCCCAGTCCTCCAAGCAAGAAGAAGAAGAAGACTGGTCATAGAAACTGTGTTAGATATGTAAATCCACGATTGTGGCTGGTGCACCTAATGCCAAGTTAGGTGAAGTTAAAAAAGGAAAACAAAATAATCATTACACATTAAGGTCATTTACTCCCATTATTGGTGAAGGTGTGTATTTCTTCCCCTCATCCTTAAGGCAACTGGGTACAAACGAGACACACTGTTTGAGTGAAACAGTGAAGACTGGCCTAGGAAGTACTTTGGTTTTGCCTCAAATGGGAGTGGCAATAACAAGTGAGTCTAGGTGAAACTCTATGGCAGCCTGACAGAGTAAAGAATTTCAGTGCTCAGAAAGAGAAATCTCAGATTCATGAATATGTAATGAAGCCAATTTATCATCAAAACATGGAGTGCAGTAAATTAAAATTATCCAGAATGTCAAGGAACAGCCAACAACAACAACTTTTTAATGTTCACATTGTAGTGGAAACTTCTGACACCAAATGTAACAGCAACACCAAATGTAGCAGGAAGAGGTAGAAGGCACCGTATTAAAACTCATCTGAGCTTTCCACGAGATTTAATGTTTCCAACTACAGTGCCGCATACCTCTCGAGCTGCGTCACTGGGTCCTGCAATGCTAAAGACACTTCACTGTCTGCGAAATGGTTTGGCTGCCTCAGCGACATGTGCAGTGCCCTATTGTGTGTACAGCCGCAATGTCAGGATGGACTGACAGTCGGCTCAGCGGACTTCGCCCCTGCTGCCTCAGCGCTGCTTGCTGGGAGTGGCAGTAGGTCCGCTGCACACATCTTCACCATCTTGGGTCAGATTGCAGATGACAACAAGTGCCCATGAGCTGGAAGCTGAATCTGCAACCCTCACTCTGGATGTCTCCAGTGTGTGTTGGGAGCCAAGACGACTGCCCACGGTAGCAAGCTGCAGAGTGCCCTGTCGCTGGTTGGCTATGGACCCTGCGTCAGCCTCAGAGGGTCGAGCCAGTGACCTGCCAGAGATTGGAACACTGGTACTCCATCTGATGCCTTGTGGTGTGACATGCCTGCAATCTAGGAGAGCTGCCACACTTGAATGCATTGTTAGAAAACCAGCACCTATTGTGCACGGCTGTGTGCCTCCGTTTTGCTAAGATGCTGCTCTGAGTCACGTACACCTAGGTAGGCCAGTGGGCTCCTCTGGCAGTAACTTGCGCCATGCAAATCACTGTGTGTACTCTTTTTAGTGGGTCTAAGGCCCCGTGGTCTCCATTCTACTTCACAACCACTGGTAGTGTAATTTACTGTCAACAGGCCTGTTCCTGGCTGTATTTTGTGCGCTCTGAAATATTGCATCAAAAGTGTCTTTTCCTATCCCAAACAGTAGTGCCGCTACATTATCCCCCCCCCCCCCCCCCCTTTGGAAAGACCCAGTCCCTGGGTCAACCTTTAACTAACTCTTAACTTGTTTGGGTTCGCACCTATGATATATTTCCTTACTTGTAGAAAACTTAAATGTGGTCCAGGGCCCCTTAAAACATGACATGAAACAAAACATAAAAATTCCTTACTGGACGACCACTGCTCGATCAACCCCTTACCTAATCATCTCATGCTCTCAGCATCCAATCCACTGCGACTTTGACTACCCTTGGTTCCCTCTTGGAATTGGCTCTCTGTCCGATCAGAATGAAAGCAACACATATCAAAGTTAAGGCTGCGATGACATTTGGCACAGAGGTGCTCAAAATGATCGTTATTTGCCGTTGCCTTTCCCTATCCTGAGCGACATGCTGCACTAAATATTCGGCTGATATGCTACCGTCTTGCTCTAAAATGAACTAGTTTATGAATCTCAACAGACCTGGCTCCAGATTTTGATTTAATAAAGTCAGATTCTGCCTTGGCAAAAACTCTAAAGTTGTTAGATATTCGGCTGATATGCTACCGTCTTGCTCTAAAATGAACTAGTTTATGAATCTCAACAGACCTGGCTCCAGATTTTGATTTAATAAAGTCAGATTCTGCCTTGGCAAAAACTCTAAAGTTGTTTCTGGCCAGTACAGCTGTGGCTGCATAACATTCAATTGTGTGACTCCTGAAATTGATGCTGGCAGGTGGAAGGTATGACCTATTATGTTACATGCAGTTCCATCGATTAAGATTCCACTCCCCTCCAGGTCTATATTTTTTGCTTCTGCAAATACTCCCTGCTCAAAACAACTTGCTACTACTACCAAATTCTCGCAGGTGGTGAAGATCCAATGCATGCCGACCAATTGCAAGCTGAATTTTGGCTCCACGATGTCCCTTGGACAGTCTAATTCTTCCCTTCTGGCTAAAATAACTGCATCGTCCACATGTCCAGATTGGTGCTTATCACTCTGGCTGGACATACCATAACTTTCCTTCTATGACACCTTCGTAATTCCTCCCTTGTCATCTCAGCGTACTGGCCGTTAACTGTGGAGATCAGCAATACCTCCTCAGTTTTTACTTCTACCAACTTGCTCAATGCTCCCCTTTTCAGTGACCTGAGGACAGGGATCACCATCACCCTTCCTCCCTCTTCAAAAAGACTGCTGTCCTTAGCGGGCTCACAATACTCGAAAACACACAACATATGAAAACACAATGCCAAATCAATCTATCCAAACCCAATGATACATAAAAGAAAACAAAAAAAACTACAAATACTTTGTACTCTATCTTCCTGGCTTTCTATGTGCTTAGCACTTCTCTTCACTCTCTCTTAATCTTTCCTTCCTGTGACACACCTGGAATCAAATCCAGGCATCACTTAAATGGCCATAACCACCCATTGTGTACTATCATTGTTCTAGTGGACAGCTGATGCTTAATGTTAATGGGGGATGTAGTTTCAACTACTTGGTATGGCCCTTGATACCTCGTGAGGAACTTCTACATTTCCCCTTTTTGTATATAGGGGCTGGACATCATTACCATTGCCCCACTCTATACTGCGGTAAACTTCCTTCCCACTTCACTGCATCCACCTGCATTTCCAAAGCCTTCATATTCACCATTTGTACCCATTTCCAAACATCCCAAATTGTTTTCACAAATTGACATACAGATTCAGGTCCTTCCTTTCTGTAGCTTCACTAAATCAAATGGTGATGGCATTTTTCGCCTGTACACTACCTTATATGGAGACAAACCGGTATTGGTATGGACTTCTGCATTGTATGCATGTACAATATGTTTCAAATACTTATCCCACTGATGGTGATAAGAATCCACATAAAAACTCAGCATCTTCCCAATTGTTCTGTGCACTCATTCTGTCCTTCCGTTGGCCTGTGGATGCAACATGCTAATCCTCAACTTCTTTACATTCAACAATTTACACAGTTCCTTCATTAAATCCAACATGAAGTTGGTTCCTAGGTCAGTAATTAATATCTCCAGTGCACCAAACTTCAAAATCCAGTTGTTTACTAACGCTTGCATGACCATTGCTGCTTGTTGATTTGGCATAGCCACCATCTCCACATACCTCAAAAAATGGTCTATTATTGGCAGAACAAATCTGTTCCCCAATGGTATTCACCTGAAAGTTCCTAAGACATTGATCCACAACAAAGAAACTGGACATGTCACTTCCGGTAACCATTGTCACTGTATCTGTATCCGACTCAAATCTGCTCTCTGCCCACATGGTACACAATTCTTGACATACTAATGCACATCTCCTTTCCTACCTCTCCTCCAATACCTCTCCGCCATTCTCCTATTGGTCACTCTACACCCTTTGACTTCTACCTTTACCAGCTTTCTACTTAGTGCATCCGCATTACTGTGCTTTTTCCCAGGCTTGTGCACCACCTCGTAGTCGAATTCACTAAGCCTCACAGCCCATCTAGCAAGTCTTGTGTACGGATCCTTCAACCACAACAACCACTTCAACACAGCATGATCTGTCACTACCAGAAATCTTCTCCCATATAAATAACATTTAAAATATATGATTCCATAGATTATGCTAATTACCTCCCTCTCTGTTGTTGAGTAATTCCTCTCTGCTGCATTCAACTGCTTAGATGCATAGGCTGCAGGATGTTCTTTCCCATCAATTTCCTAACTAAGAACACACAATAATGCTTGATTGAATGCATTGCATGCTAGTATAAACTCCTTTTCAAAATCTGGAAATCCAAGAACCTGACTTGATGTGAACACTTCTTTCAGTTTTTCAAACGCTTTCTGACACTCTTCTGTCCACTCAAATTTCACACACTTCCATAACAATCATGTCAATGGCTGTGCTAAATCTGCAAAACCCTTCACAAACTTTCGACAGAAATTGCAAATTCTGATGAATGACTGCACTTCCTTAACGGTTTTCTGTTCCCAAACATCCCTCACAGCCTGTACCAACCTCGTATTGGTTTGCACTCCATCCTTAACGATAGTATGACCCAAATATTTTACTTCTTCTAATGCAAAATGACACTTCTCCAGGCTCAATGTAAAACAAGCTGCTCTCAACCTCATAAAAACTTCCCTTAATCCCTGTCTATGTTGCTCCATATTACTTGAAAAAACTATAATGTCATCCAAATAGACAAGTCACTGCTGTGGTTTCAAACCCCTCAAGGCACTGTCTACCAACCTCTGAAACATTGCTGGAGCATTTTTCAAACTGGATGGCATTCTGATGTACTGGTAATGGCCTCCAGGAGTAGAGAAAGCAGTTTTTGGACAGTCCTCTGGAGCCAACTCTAACTGATGATAACCACTTGTCAGATCCATCATAGAAAAGTACTGAACTGTCCTAAGTGATCCAGTGTCTCCAATATGTTTGGAATGGGGTATGCGTCCATTACTGTCTTATTATTGTGGTATTGGTAATCACAACAGAACCTGTTTTTCTTAGTTCCATTCATAGATTTTTTAGGCACAATGACAATGCCTGCTCCCCAGCAATTGTGAGTATTACTATGCTCTTTAATACCATCCGCAAGCTGCTGATCAATGAAATCCTCCACAATCAGCAGCAAATACCTCAGTATTCTGTATGGTTTATGGTAAACAGGTGCTTCATTCCCTGTTGGTATCCTATGCTGAACTAGTGGAGTTGCTGGAAAAGGGCCTCACGGAAAATAACAAATCCTTAAATTCCTCCAACAATTCTTCCATATGCTCTTTTTCTCCTCCTTTCAAATGCTTAATTTTGTCTTGCAATGCAGTTCTATTGGCATTTGGTGGTTGATCACTTCGCCTACCTCTCAAACACCAGTCTTTGTCATCTGGTACATCCAAATGCGCTACTAAAACTCCTTTTCTCAAAATCACATCTACAGCGCTAAAATTATCCATGTTCAAGGGACCTAATAGCCTGTCATTCCCCTCCTGTATGCGTACAATACTATGTTTCACAAAACAACCCAATGGAGCCACAACTTCACTATCCTGCAATGGTTCAATAACACATACAGTGCCCACAGGCAGATTCAACTCCACTCTTACCCAAAGCAACTTTCTGGTGTCACCAGACACACACTCACACAATTTAAGCCTTAATGCTAACGTGCATGGTTCAATTGGTTTGTTCATTACATTGAATGCCCCTTGTGACAGCTCTGCATTGACAACAGTTTCCCCTAGCTGAAATAACATTCCACCAAGTTCCGAAGTTCGTTGTCCAAGGTCAATTTTGGCATGATGTTGATGCAAGAAATCAACTCCTAGAATCATGTCATAACCCTCGCTTACCCTTGGTACAACCTCCATGCATGCATCAAATCAGACTTTTCCTATGCAAAAGTCAACTGTCACTTCCCCCAAAGGTGTGACCTTCTTATCTCCCACTCCACGCAACCTATAACGTGGTGGGTCTCACTTCCTTCATCCCATTAAACTCTTAGTAGCTACTTCCACTTGCACCCCTGTGTCAAACAAAATCTTAAATGTGTTAGTCCCTATGGATCCTATGACTGAACATTCCTCCTCTCCATACGTATTTGTAGCATTGAAATTAAACAAGAGCTCCCTTAGGTAGGTCTTTGGCCCCTTCTGCCGTTTAATGACTGTTCACCTCTACTAACTCCACTTCTCCATCCTCCACGATGCTGATTTCCACCCCTTCCTCTATTCCTCAGTGACTGGGTACATTGCCTCTGCACATCTCCTGTACAACCATGCTTATAACATTTTACACCCACTGTAGACACTGTCTGTCATGTACCCCCATTGCCACATCTATTTCCCCACACTGGATTGCAAGCTGAATGGCTGAATACAAATCTTTCGGTGTCCCTTCAAGCACTTTCTGCAACATATGCACTGGTAATCCCCTCAAAAATACATCAAGTGCCCTTTGCTCAGCCTCCTGCAACAGAACACTATTTGCTTCATTGCTCTGACCCAAATTGTAAGTGTACTCGTTAATTTCTCTTATTCTGTTCACAAATTTCTCCATCATCACCCCCTGCTTCTTCGTCATCATACTCAACTTCTCCCTAAAGTACCGAGTGCTATTCTGTTTCTCGTACCTTTGTAAAAGCCCCTTCTTCAACTGCTTAAACTGTCCTGCCTTCCTTAAGGCCTCAGAACACCTTACATATGTCTTCACTTCACCCGTTAATCTAATCTTGGCTACATGTAACAACTGTTCATGAGACCAACCATTCACCACCGCTGAAGTTTCCAAGTCCCCCACAAATGAACGCACATCCTTGACAGAAAATGGAATAATCAAACTCGCAGCAGCAGGATCAATCTCCTGCTGCGGCATCCTAGGCAACAACAACTGATTTGATGCAGTTTCTAGATGTTAATTCACTCCTCAACTGCATATTGTCCGCTGTCAACTGTGCTACCTTTTCCAACAAATTCTGTACCACTTCTGGTTCCGACACACCTTACATTCCTGACTTTGGAATTGTGTTGCTTTCATTTTCAATTAGTCCTGAAACAAAACATTTAAGTACAAGAACAACCTGACTTCCTACAGCTCTGTATCATCACACTCAGTATCATCATAAACCAATACAAAAGTAATC
Source organism: Schistocerca piceifrons (assembly GCF_021461385.2). Lineage (NCBI taxonomy): Eukaryota > Metazoa > Arthropoda > Insecta > Orthoptera > Acrididae > Schistocerca > Schistocerca piceifrons. The sequence continues at coordinate 292,843,857 of NC_060141.1, forward strand.
AGATGCCACAAAATAAATAAATAAATAAATCTTACTGCCCCAAATACACTAACACTTACTCTTACAACAAAAAAAAATACTATGTCTACGCAAAACATCTACAATGGCCTGCCATGAGCCATACTCAAAAACACAAAAAATTAAAAAAAAGTCTAACAATCAAAAGAAGACTAGTCAAAAGTCACCACATCTTGTGAATGTAATGCAGACAGTGGGCTCAAACATCGTACTGTACAGATGATGTCCACTATTCTGACACCAAATGTAGTGAGAAATTATGACACTGAATGTAACAGCAACACCAAATGTAGTGGGAAGAGGTAGCAGGTACTGTATTAAAACTTGTCCCAGCTTTCCAAGAGATTTATTGTTTCTAACTACAGTGCTGCATACCCCTTGGGCTTTGTCACCGGGCCCCGCAATGTTGAGAACACCACTTCACTGTCTGTAAAACAGCTTGGCGTGGAATGGCTGCCTCAGTGCCCCATGCAGCACCCTGTTGTGTGTACGACTGTGACGTCAGGATGCACCAACAGGCGACTCAGTGGTCTTTGCCCCTGCCACTTCAGCGCCGCTTGCTGGGAGCTGCAGGTGGCCCACTGCACTCTTCTTCTCCATCATGGTTCAGATAGCAGGCGACAACAAGTGCCCGTGATCCGGCAGCTGAATCTGAAACCCTTGCCCTCGATGTCTCCGGTGCATATTGGGAGCCAAAATGACTGCCTGCGGTAGCGAGCCATGGAGTGGCCCATCACTGGCTGACTACGGACCCTGTGTCGGCTTCAGACGGTCAAACCAGTGACCCGCCAGAGACTGGAACACTGTGTGTAGCTGGTGGTATGGCATGCCCTGCTGTTCAGGAGAGCTGCCACACTTGAATGCCTTGTTAGAAAATCAGCACCTATTTATAAGCTGTTGTGCGCCTGTGTTTTGCTAATGCACCACTCTAAGTCATGTACTCATAACACCAAGGTAGGGCAGTGGGCCCCTTCTGCCTGTAACTTGCGCCATGCAAACCACTGCATTTACTCTTTTCAGTGCGTCTATGGCCCTTTGGCCCCATTCTACTTCACAACCGCTGGTAGCGTAATTTACTGTCAACAGGCCCGTGCCTGTCTGTAACTTGTGCACTCCAAAATATTGCACCAAAACTGACTTTTCCTATCCCACACGGCAGTGCCGCTACAACATTAACTTTGAAATTTGCTTTTGTCATTTTGAGAACAACTTATGGAAACTGTATTGTGAACCTCAGAAAGAGTAAGAACTTATGGTCACAGAATAAAAGGAAATCTGTATTTATGGGGCATATGTATATCTAACATGCAGGATACCCATTCTAATTTAGTAAAGTAAAGTTGTCCACATGAACTGATGGCATGTTTGTCCAAAAAAGACAAAAGAACCTGTTAACAAGAATGAATGAATGAGGTTGTGGATTTGCAGCTAAGAGAACACAATATCGATACATACAGGAGAAGTTTCAGTTTGGTATATGAACTGAGAATATGAAGCATAAGAATTAGAGTCCAGTGTGAAATGGATCAGAGACCAATTTTAGCAGAATTTAGAAAAGAATTGTACAGTTATTGTGAATGTGACTTCTTAAATGTTTGCTAATGTGACATAGATGTGTATTTAGGACTACACTGAAAGTCATAGTCACAGTCAATAGCAGACACTGTTTCTCCATAGGATTACAATGTCAGTTGAAGATTACCAGGTAGCAGCAGGTTTAACTGAAATAATGTGCTTTAGGTGCCACTATTCTAGAGGAACAATAATTCTGTAGAAATTTATTAAAAGTACATCATTTTATGGAAACCTTATGATGACTTGTACTAGGCTGAAACTACTTCTGTAAAACAAATCATTCAGCAAGTGGGGCTGCTGTTTAGTTATTATATATTTCTACAGTTGCAACATGCATTTTCAATTTACAATTACCATGGATAAGTTGTCTTCTAGAAGTAAGCCTAAAATAAAATGAATTAGTTCATTCTTAGGTTACTTCTTGTCTGTTTTACTATACATGCAACATAGATTTATCCCATGTCTTCTATTTCAAATGTTTTCCTCTAGTAAAATGGTAAAAGTATGTTGTAGAAAGAGGTGTGGCATGTAGACAACCTCCAAGACAATGTACCCCAGGCAACAGATGCCAAGGCAGGACTATGAAAAGTCTACACCACTGGCAGCCATACTACATGGCTATTTAAGACAACAGCACAAGAATACTAACTGCAACAATGGCTCTTCTGAAACCCTGAACGAAGTGTCCATATTTTACAGATAAACATAGAAGGACTATCAAAAGACAAGTGTGAGTACATGAGCAAACTAGCCATTGATCATAACACTGGCATGACAGCTCTCCAAGAATCCCATCTGAATGAAGATAATGTAACAAAGGGTAAGGTTGCAGGAAACAAAATGATAGGATACCTACCATCATCGTACGTAGCTCTATCATATATGCAAAAAGAGCCTCCATGATATTAAAGGAGTGTGTAAGGATGAGCCAGATAGTTGGGGATTTTACTTTATTTTTACGTGCTTTCAAAAGTTACTTGATTCGCTTGTTATGGTCAAGCCTTACCCGGCTGTGTCGGCTGCCTGTGATTTTTCCATCTTGTGGTCTGGCAACAGGAAGTAAGCAAGCATCTCGATCACGCACATCCCTCATGTGCTGAGGAAGTAACGCTGTCTATGTGACGCTGACCAGTTCACGCTCTGGAAATTTTCATGCTGCCCCTGCAGGTTCCTCGGCTTCTGACCAATCAGGACAGAGGAAGCCATGTGGCCATTTTGGATGTATGCGGCTGCCCACCACTGGGCGTCTCTGTCTTGATCGCGCACCCTGTAGCAGTGAACATCTCCTGCCCTTCCCGCTGGTGCTGCAGCACTGCGGACTTTGTCTTTCCAGACACTGCTTTCCTTAACTATGTGAACTACGGTTCGCCCCTGACTACGCCCTGGCTCACTCTCGCCTCCCTAGGCTTGACTATGTGACCCTTTAGAAGGCAAAAGTGGCCAACAAAAGACTATTACTTAAAATCTTCCTAATGGCTCTTTCACACCCACTGCCTTCCAGTCCGGCTTTCCTACAAGTGAGTTGCCAAGAGATCAGTGGCACTGAAGTAATTACAGTGGGGCTGAGGGGTTTAACTGTTGTTTAAGTGTACAAACCACTTAAAGTCCAGTGGCCCATTCCAGTCTTATCCTTTGTACATCAGCCATGTATATACTTAGGTGATTTGAACAGCCATCACACAACCTGGGAGTATAAAAACAGTGATGATAATGGAGAGAAGTAGAGTACTGGGCAGGAGCAAAAAAACTCTGTCTTAGTTATGATGCCACAGAAATAAAAGCCTTTCACTCTGCTAGATGGCATACTGATAACAATCCTCACCTGCGCTTTCTCTCCATGGATGAAAACATATTCCCTTTGAGTCATACTACAAGAAAAGTCCTAAAAAGCTTCCCAAAGAGTCAGCACTATCCTACAACAATCAGTAGATTGTTTGAGACATGTATCATAAATTCCATTAACAAGGCAAGATGGAATTTCGGGAATGCTACCTGGGATCAGTACACTCAGGAGGTAGACAGCAATGTACATCGGATAGCCCCAAAAGTAGAAAACTATCAGAGATTTATAGGAGTCATCACTGGTGCATCCAAATACAATATACAATGAGTGCTCTGGAAACATTACATCCCTTGCTGGGATGACACAACAGAACAGATGTATGCAGAATACCAACAGACTGAAAGCCCTGATACTGCTAAAGAAATACTAGAACAGTGAAATGAAGAAAGAAAGTGGCAATGGATGGACTTGACTTCCAGCCATTCAAGCAGAAAGGCATGGATGTTATTAAGGAAACTCGGCACTGCAGCCAATGTTTGCAGTCGGCAACACCATAGGAACTAGCATTACACATCAAATCAAGAGCCGAGAAGGTCAACCAAAGAACAACCAAAGAAAAAATAAAAATACTGTCACAAATATAGTTTTTGGCCAGTAAGGCCTTCATCAAAATTGAAGAGGGATACACACATACACACTCATGCAAACTCAACACACACACACATGACTGCAATCTCAGGCAAATGAGACCACACTGAGAGGAGCAGCACCAGTGCATGTTGGGAGTGGCAACTGTACAGGTGGTGGAAAGTGACATGCTGTTGGGGAGCACGCTGGGATGACCTGGAAAGAGGGTAGTGTAGTTATGTGCAGTTGGGAGGTATAATGGATCATATTATTGTTTTTTTTTTCCTTCATTCTTTTCTTTCTATACATGCACAAAGCCAAACGTAAATTAACAAGTAGCTTTGTGGTAGAGACAATATTTGATACAAAAAAAAAGAGAAGTGATATGCTCTTCAATTGATTAATTTCTGTACCTTCACTTGTTTGTTTCTATAACTGGCAGCAGGCAAATGTATGACTAGCTCCGATATGCCAGTATTGTTTAAAAATATGTATTCCAACTGTATATTAGAAAGTGTTAAAAAAGTTACTAGGAAGGCAAGTTTATTCATGTATATATTTGTGTCAATCACACCTATCTGTTCATAATTTCACCCACGCCAAGAATGCTGCATCAGGAGGTAAAAAAATGGACAAGAAAAATTTGTGTGAGCAGCAGAGGGGCGATCCTGTATCAGCATTATCATAATCAGCACTACGCAAGAATGGAAGTAATATCAAGCAGTACATAACTAAAAAATCTGAATATTGCTCTTAAATATATTGACATTGAAGATCTGTTGATATTAGTACCAGTTAAAGTTCACCAGGATATGTGTACAAATGTATAAATTATCTTCCAATTTCTTTCAATTATTCTTTCCAATCATTTTTTAATTATTAAAGCAGCAATTATTAATCAGTTTCTATTATTTTGTCTCACCACTCATATTCAGAGGTTAGAAGAAGTCCAGCGAAGAGGTGGATAGGGTGGGGTGGGGGGTGGGGGGTGGGGGGGGGGGAGGGGGGGTTAGTGGAAAAGAGAGAAGTAAAAAGACTGAGTGCAGTGGTGGAATGAGAGGTGTGTAGTGCTGGAATGTGAATAGAGACAGCAGCAAGTTAAAGATATCACTTTGCAAAAAAGGACTAAAGGAAAGAAGCTACAGATAGAATGAATGGCATTGTGCCTCAACTTTGGGGAGGTGATCAACATATGCTCACATTAGGCCACCGGAGCAAATACACGGCTGGGCCATTTCAGGATGTGGCAAGGGTAGGAGAAGGAAGTGTCCAACAGAGCACAGAGATATTGTTAGGACTATTGGTCATCAGGGCAACAATGTCCTGCTGTTGTCTGTTGGCACAACAGCCTGTTGAGCCAGTAACATCTGGATACTTACACATGATTAATTTGCCTGTGTCAGTGATTACAGGAGAAATATAGGGGACATGGAGACATGACAGTATGACTCACATAGCACAGGTGTTGACAGATTTTGAGTGGAGGGGGGCTTGGCCGCTGAATGTTGTCGTGTTTTGCCGGAGCCAGAGCACTGCTGTCACATTAGTTTGTCGAAATGTTGAGAAAAGCAGGTTTAAGTCACTCAGTGAACACAGTTTCCTGCATGTTACCTTTGGGATGGAAAAGGTTTTTGTTCCTTTTGATATTACTTCATACACATATGGAGGAGAAAGAGATGCACATACAGTCTCATCATGCAGCCAAATATGTATTAAGGTTCTCAAACAATATTGACCTTGCTGCTGTAGCTTATGTGATCAAACTTCCTATATGAGCAAGTCAAGTTTTTGTAAAAAACTTGTGTGGTTACAGGATGGCTATGATGTAGTGTGTAAAGTCTCTAGGAACAAATAGCTGTTTCCCAAATAACACCTGCCTTAGCTAGCAAGACAAATAATCTTTTATGGCTGTTCATAGACTCAGCAGAAGAATATGTTGAAATAAAAAAAATACAACACCAAGAAGGAGTTGTGCAACATAAATAAAAGTTGTTAGGCACTTTCTACATCTTAAAGATTATGTCTATTCCAGTTTTGTACAAATCATGTCACATAGGAGTGGCACTGCTAGTACCACTATGAGGATGCAAATCAGGTTCCTTTTAATACATATACTAATGGTGTTAAGCATTAGTTATCATTGAGATTGTTTGTGGTGAGTTAATGGCAGTCAAGATTACCTTTGAGGCAATGAAGATGCCATTATCAGCATCTCACTGAGTTTGAACAAGGTCATGTATTATTGCAATAAGAAGCTGGATGTTCCTTCTGAAATATTGGAGTAAGGCTTGGCAAGAATGCTGTACATGATTGCTGCCACTAGTTGTCATAGGAATGTATTGTCACAAGGAGATGGAGCTCCAGATGGCCACATGGCACTACTGAGAGGGAAGAGCATTGTGTTCAGCATATGGCACTGGCACATCATACTGCATCTGCAGCTGCAGTATGGACAGCAGCTGACATCAGAGTGACACCAATGAGCTATTACAAATTGTTTGGTTCAAGAACAACTCCAAGCCAGATGCCCTGTACCATGCATTCCACTGATGCCAAACCACAGCTATTTATGACTTCCAGTGCAGCCAAGCAATAGCTCATTGGAGGGCAGGTTGAAAGTCTGTTGTGTTTTCTGATGAAAGCTGGTTCCGTTGCAGTGCCAGTGATGACTGTGTGTTGGTTAGAAGGAAGCCAGTTGAAGGGTGGTGTCTCAAAGAGGAATTCTGTGGCAAGAATAACAGGCACCCACAAGTGCCTTGACAATGGATTCATATATGGCATCTGGAAGTGGTAAAATGATCACTGATAGTAAGTAAGTAATGGTGACAGTACTGTATCTCTGTCATTAATATGACCTGTTGGAATATCTGAGCACCACTGCTGTAGCATTAGAGCATTGTATACTACTAATGTTTGTAGTCTTTCTAAAATTCCCACTAGGAAAATAGCATGGCACTGCACATTTTCTAGCTTTGTGCCCAAACTTTTTGTGGAATCAAGAGGAAGTAGTCTTCTTTTGTGCAGCATTTGCAATGCTGTTACAGTTCAGTTTATTATGTACCCAAAATTTACTGGCAGGTGCAGACCTGCATGAGAACTCTGGTGAACTGGTGTTGACAGCATGGGTGATTCATGGGTGGAAACCACAGCTCTCAGCATGTGCATTGCTGGACTGCACCCAGAAAATGAGGAAACTTCGCTACAAAAATAATGAGGTGAAAGAAAGTTTTTTAAATGTTTTTGTTTAGGCAAAGAATAATGTTTAATCAATGTATGTCTCACAAGAGCATATGACTGGTCGTGCAACATATCCTCAATGTTTTTTATGTGACCATTATATTGTGCCAATACAATCACAAATTTGTTGAAGTCACTATGCACTTGGTGTTTGTGAAAAATTGCTTCCAATTGAGGAAACCACTATTTACAGCTTGTTGACCAAAATGGTGAGTATTTCATATTGCCAGTGTCTGACAAAGAAGAGATGTTTTGCTAATCTCAATCAGAGTGAGAATCAGGTCTCATATTTGTGATTGGAATTGCAGTGGCTAGAGTAGAGAGCAAAGGGTTGTTGGACTTTGATGCAGTAGAAGCTGACTTTGGAGCTGTACCCATTGTCTATGATGACAAAAATGCAAAATCCATTCATTAATATTCTGTGGTGTAATAGTTACAAAGTCACTAATGTAGGATTTATTTTGTGGTGTTACCCTAACTGTGAATGAGGGAATGGCATACAATAACAGATAACCAAAATTTTTTCAGAAAATACAATTTTGAAAGAGGCACTGTTAACATACGCATACAACAAACACAAATTGCAAAAGACACCAGCAAGGAAAAGATATCACTTTGCATCCCACTTCAAAATGCACTTCGATCAGTCAATCTCATGGGCACCAAAACACAAGAAAAAATGTAGTATAGTTCTTTAATATGTACTGTAACTAACATGCTCAGACTAATTATATAACCTGGTCTGAGCAATAATCTGTATGGTTTTCACCTGTGTAATGACTATGTCTTATGAAAAAATAATGGAGAAACTTGAAATTAAAATATTTAAGTGTCTCAGTGTATTAGTCATATAATATCACCAAGTTAAAATATCTAAAAAACACGGGGATACTGATTCCTTTGTTTTTACCGTCTGTAATTATATGAAGGGTTTGACATTAATTGTTTCAAAATTTTCTACATTTTTCTTTTCTTTGAAATAAACCTTTCACACTAACTTTCTTTGCAAGATTACTTTTTACACATTAAAACCATCCATAATATGGTTTCACCTAGACAAACCATGACATGAAGCTCATGAAAGAAACAGCAAAGCTTTCTTTTACCCATGTTAATGACTGAGATAGAGGCACCCATTGCATTATTTTCTCGATGGAGCTATGCTACATTTTGCCACCAGGAAGATTAAACCACCTACTGGGATTTCTTCTGGGTGGGTGGACATTCAATAGCAGGAAATGTCCTTTTACTTTGAATTTTCTTGTGAAACCAACAAAAAGTTAACATTACTTAATTTAGTTCATTGACAAGTGTTCACTGAATGTAAAAATAAATTACCAACCCATCTGTCCAATATACTCTGGGCACCTAATTTTATAAACTCCTGATTTCAAATATAAATGATTAGTGGGTTCCTCATTATATGGGGGAGCATACTGAATCAAGCTACCCCAAGAATAAACAATTTGGATATTAGTCTCTTTAAATAATTTTACCAAATTATAAGAATGTGGCGTCAATAGGTCACATTGACTACACAAATTACAATCTTTGGAACATTAACTGTCTGATGAGCCGTGGTGTTTAATTTAGTCTGCCTTTATACTTCGTGCAGTGTTCATGTGTATCAGTCTTTATGGTAAAATATATGTGTATATAGAAAACTTGGGAACTCTTTTTTACATATATTATGATCTGTATCCAGAATCCCATATTGGTGACCCCACACAAAAAAAAGTTCTACGTCTTCTGCAACTTCTGTGCCATTGGTATAGAATAAACTGGTTTCAACTCTGATGCCTTGGTTTCGTCACTGAACATTCTTTACGAAGATTTGGAGGCCCAGTTCTTATGACCAGGCCAACACATCCCTCCGCCATTGGTTATTTTGCAGCTAAAGGACAATGATCTACGATCTTCGATGAGGATAACCTCTACTTTAGCAACCCCACAATGACAAAGTGTTATGCAGTTACCTCGAACAATGGACTCAGGCTTTGTTTCACTGGATTACACACAACAACAACTGAAAAGTGAAGTGGACGATCTACTAAATAGTGTGATGATCAATCACTCGTACGAAGTTAAAAGGGTCTAAAATTCGCACACATGATTTGATCCTCTGCGCACCACAACATTGGTTACAGTAGTGCTGTGTGCAATGCCACCATCTGTGCAAAACACACACGCAGTCAACTATTACCAAGTTAAGCCAGCCTCGCCTTCCTCACAAATCAGTAACAGACATTTTTATGCATCCAGTTCACCAGAACAAACCACTGGATTGGCGGCCCAGTTTTGCGACCACGTGGGTACAACTGCACCCAACATAGCCTCTTCACCATTGTACTCGACAGTGCAACCACCAACAGGTTTCACCAGAGTTTTATGGTCCTAGGTGTGAAGGGTGCATGGCCAGTCATCATCATCATCATCATCATCATCATCATTTAAGACTGATTATGCCTTTCAGCGTTCAGTCTGGAGCAAACTCTTGTTGTTGCCTCACCCATGGGTGGCCTCAATTCTGACAATACAACCACTCGCTCCTTCCACAGTACTGTCTGTGTCTGCTGTGCCGGCCTTCCACGTCATTTCTGAGTTGGACAATGTCAGTGCTATTCCTGCAATTTCTGGTCCAGCTTACGGGCCTTCATTAAGCACCACTTGCCCATTCATTCCCATGGTACCGACCGTGCCTGCTGCATCGTCTTTTTGGGCATCTTCAGAGAAATTACAACCAGCTGTTGTTCCAAAGTGTGTGGTAGTAACATTTCTGCTCTGGTGATATCGGATCCCAGCACGAACTCTTGTGGAGCAGGACTGCAGGCCTTCCAAGACACGCTGAAGTCACCTTCATCTCCACCTCCAGTTCGCGAGTGTTCCACCCTCATGGGCAAGATTGTGACCTGTGTCACTAACCTACTTTCAGAATACGAGTCAGTGGTGCACCTCCACCAGGAGAACGATGGGTTGAAATAACGCATTGCTCACACTTACAACGAGCTCACTGCAGCCCACACCTTGCTGTTGAAACTTCAATCTAAAGTTCCTTCACCGGATCGAACTTCATTGCCAAGCATCAATTTGAACACTCATTGGGTTAGTTTAAAAACATTTATAGCATGTGATGATTTGCGTTCAGTGACCTGTGCACCGCCCAAGCACCCACTACACACAGTGCCTTGTGTTTCAAACAGTGTCTCTAATAACAGTCGCTTGTGCAGCATGACCATGCCCAGTATGCAGGCAGCTGCCCCACTTGTTGATAAACATTCCCCCTATCCCGTGTGCCAGCCAAGCAACTTAGCAGCCATCGCTGTCCCTCGAGCGACACCAGCACCTCTCTCCCCTGCGCCATTTACCCAAGGCAAAGTTAACAACAGACAGTCACTGCACACCCCACTCTGCTCTGTGCTGCACACACAGCCAACCTCTACAAACAAGCGCACACTGTGCTTGTGTAATAGACATGTTACTTTCATGCTGCCTTTTCCCACTTGTACTTAGAGCTACGCCTCATCGCGCCCCAACCATCCAAAAACTCCACGTCAGAACATTACTCAGCCTCGTGTGCAGTTCTCAGTCTCTTCCATCACTGGCAGAATGACACACAAGATAATTACTGCTGCTGACCCACCTTATAGACACAAGGCTAGATGCCTCAACCCCTTTAAGTTGCGCGTGGCCCAGCAGCAAATTAACGAATTTCTGGAGGCAGGCATCCTACAGCAATCAGACAGCAACTTGTCCTCACCAATGCAGCTCGTCACTGAACACAATGGTTCTTTTTGAATGTGTGGTGATTACAGATGTTTAAATGCTCGCACTGTCATGGACAATTACCCTGTGTGAAACATAAACGATATCACTTGTATGTTATCGGGTGCCACAACCTTCAGTGTGATTGACCTCAAACGTGCTTATCTCCAGATTCCCATAGTGCCAGAAGACATTCCAAAGACTGTGATCATCATGCCACTTGGTTTGCTCCAATACAACTTCATGCCATTTAGTTTGAAGAATGCAGCACAAATATGGCAACGTTTCATTGACTCAATCTTATGACAACTCGGGTTCTGCTTTGCATACCTGGATGACATACTCATTTTCTGTAAATCGTCTGAAGACCACAAAGATAATTTATCCCAGGTCCTCCAGACTTTGGCATCCAACGGTGTCGAGGTCAAAAAAGAAAAATTCCAATTGCGTCACTCTTCTATGACATTTCTGGGCTACACTGTCTCCCAAATCTTGCGTGCAGGCTATCACATCACTGCCACCCCTAGCTACATACAAAGAACTCAGACGTTTCCTAAGTGCTATAAATTACTACCGCCATCATCTGTCTTCTGCTGCCGCAGTGCAGGACCCGCTGATGGACTCACTCTCTGACAAACAAACTTTGGGCATTAAACCAATCCGTTGGACTGAACCCATGCCAGAGGCTTTCAGGCCTCTTAAAACAGCTTTAGCTCATGCAGTCATACTCGTCCACCCTGATCTGTCTGCCGATTTGTTCATCACTACGGGCACCAGCGACATCACGGTTGGGGCAGTATTACAACAGAGCTAAGGCAACACAGTTTCACCACTTCATTTCTTCTGCAAAAACCTGTCTACAGCACAGAAGAAATATTCCGCTTCTGATAGAGAGCTTCTGGCAGTGTGCGAGGCCGTCAAACATTTCTGCACTGACATGCAAGGCCATCCTTTCTTCATTCTTACTGATCACAAACTGCTGACGGACACCTTCTGCAACCTGCCAGAGGACACTTCCACCTGGTCTCTCAATTTACTACAGATGTACACCACATCAAAGGCACAGAGAACATCCCCACTGATTCCCTCTCGCTGATCAATGCCATTTCAAGGATCGTCGATTTATGCTCTACAGGCTTCATACGAGGGTCTGCTCATGGACTCACAGTCTTTGCTCATGTTTACCAAGGCCAAGTTCCCTGTCATTTTGGATGAAGTGTGGTGCAACTCTGCTACGGGCATTCTGCAGCCTTTGCTCCCACCCATGCTGTGCCGACAGGTTTTCGACACCTTGCATAATCTCGCCCACCCCGGTGTCCGAGCCACCACTCGCCTCATCACAGAGCATTTTGTGTGGAAAGATGTGAAATGGGACTGTCAAACATGGGCATGCAGCTGCATTTCCAGTCAATGAAACAAAATAGGACATCACACATCTCCGCCACTTGGCAAGTTTGACATCCCTAAGGGATGTTTTCGTCATTTACATATTGACCTTATCAGTCCCCTCCCTCTATCGGAGGGCCACAGGTACATTCTGTTCACAATAGACCAAATATCTTGTTGGGTGGAAGCCGTCCCCTTACCCAACATCACAGCTGAAACTGTGACCAGATTCGTTTCTTCTTGAATCACTAGGTTCGGCTGCCCGTCCACCATCACAACTGACCAGGTTCAACAGTTTGAATCTGCACTTTTTACAATTCTCTGTAATCTTTGCAGTATTAAAAAGATCCATATGACAGCCTACCACCCACAAAGCAACAGGTTGGTGGAACAATGGAACCGCACCCTTAAAACTGCACTCAGGTGCTAAGACTGTCTCTGGTCCAAGACACTTCCTTGGGAGTTGCTGCACCTATGTTCTACATTTAAAACAGATTTACATGGGGTTATTTCCGAATTTGTTTTCAGCGGAAACCCGGTTTTACCTGCAGAACTAATTCTCCCTCAAGATCCCGGGTATCCCCCTCCTTACTAGACTTTATCGGAAGGATGTGTGCGCACTTTAGAAACACCTGGCTACACCCACCTGTCAGCCATTCTCCACCTGACACTTACTGCTGACCACACTCAGGACTTGCTCACAAGTCATGCTCATGGACGACTCTATCAGACAACCCTTACAACCCCCTTACCTCAGCCCCTTCGAAGTACTCCGGAGGGGTGAGACAATGTTCGACATTATGATAAAAGATTGCCCACAAACCATTTCTCTACACAGGCTCAAGCTGGCCTTTGTAGACTCCAACACCCCTCTGATGTCCCAGTCAGACTGCCCGAGCACATGTTCTTTTTACGAACCCGCTAATGAGTCCGTTCAACCTACGGTTGGGTTTCCTCCATCCAATGAGTCACTACCACAGTTCACCGGTTCCTCAGCCATGTCATCATCATCCAATTCACAGGTTTTGAAGACATTTCAGGTACTAGAGACATGGATGCCCCATCCTTCATTTTGCACTGCAACGTATCACCTGACCGCATCAACAACATGTTGATTATGATGTTAGATAATTGTGTGTTTGTACTGCTCATCTACAGCACAGACCTGACCCTCACCGGGGAACTCAACCACAAGATAGTGCACAGGTTGTCCCTCCCACAAGAGTGCAACCCGTATTGTGTTCAAGCTTCCATTTCTTCGGACAGCTCAGTACACATTCAGGGAAGGCACACTCACACGCCACCTCCTCTCCCATACTGCTACTCCTGAATTGGCTGATGCATCATTCCCCCCCGCTGGTTTTTGGATTACGAGTAGGACCGACAGAGATGGATCTACCTGTCATGTTCCTGCTGCCCTGCACCCATCACACTGATGCTGATACCCACATTCCCCCCCCCCCCCCCCCCCCCCTCAGGGCTCATAGGCCATACTCTGTACTGCGGGGTGAGGGGGGCGGGCTGTGTGGTGTTGATAGGTCGCATTGACTGCACAAATTACAATCTTTGGAACATTAACTGCTCTGATGAGATTTTTCAATTCTCTCCTAATATTACTGTCAGAAAGGGGGGCTCACATTCTTAAAACAGCAGCTTTAAAATAACTAAGCTTTTAGTGCCTCAAATGATTGGAGGAGGAATGTATAACAGACACACTGTTCAGAGTTCATGATTTTATGCATGAAAGTTTTGGATGTACGTGATTAAACTCTTCAGTGAGGAGGTTTATATCTCCTTCAATACCCTTGAAAAAAATGAAAATATCATCAACACAACTTTTATATAGGATGATCTGCTTGCTAATAGGGAACCCCTGTTTGAAAAACTCAGATTCTATGTGATGCACAAAGACTTCAGCTAGGAAGCTGGAAAGGCAACACACCATAGCCAAACCATCCTCACTTGTAAATAGCATAGTTAGCTGAAAAGTAATTGTGGGAGATAAGCACATCTAAGAGAGTAATAATCTCATTAATTTCTTCCATTAGAAGCAACATCTGTAGTTTCCCTTAAGGATACATTCGCATGCAGGTTTTTGATATCAAGAGAAACGAGATGGCAACCTTCTGGAAAATCCTGAGCATGCAAACATGCAACCAACTCCTTATGATTATGTATTGAGTAATCTCCTTCCAAAATTATGTTAATGATTAAAACTTGAAGAAGAAATCTCGAGGCATAACAAGCAAAGCTTCCAATAATAATGACAATTAATCTTGCTTAGTTACCTTCTTTATGAGCTTTTATCTGTGTGTGTAGTGTAGGGGTCCTAGGATTCATTCACACCTGCTGTGGGATATGTCCATATGTCCATCCATTTTGGTAAATAGCAGCCTATCCTTACCTACATTGTTTTTCTATTTCAAGAGCTACATGGCAGCAGCTTTCAACATTGGGTTGAATACTGTCAGTGGGTTCTCCTGTAACACTATAATTTTGTCGAGAAAAAATTTATTACTGCTGAGGCCATGTTCATAAGTAATGGGAAAGTAAATTTGAGAAATGTTTGCTATTGGTCAAAAGGAAACCCACATCACATTTCTCAAGTATTCCACAAATGATAGTGGAATGTGAATATGTGGAGTGCCATAACTGAATAGCACATGAGTGGCTCATTTTTTATTCATGGAACAGTGAATGGGGAATGGCACACACATTTTTTGATTAATATTTTACTCTTACCATTAGAAAATCTGCCATTGAGTTTTATCTGCCCACATCCTCACTACAAGGTGGGTCTCCCTCATCAGGAGGTCTAAGTGACCTACCTTTCCTTTTCAACATACCATCCCCTCCACTTTCCCCAGTCTGTAGCTCTTTCCTCTTTGAAATAGTTTCCATGTTATCCTTATATAAAAGTCATAAACTGGATGACATATACTTTCCTGATGAAAGTACAAGTCATATTAATGTCACAGAAACATTGTTGACAAACATATTATTCCTATAATTTACCAAAGATTACTTGAAACAAGCAAAATGATGTGAATACCAAAACATCTCTACATTACAAAAAAAAGGGTCAGTGACTAAATCACTTAAGTGTATCAGTAATGTAGGAAAAGATAGACTGCTACACCATAAAGGTGACACGTTAAGTTGCAGACAGGCACAATTAAAAGGCATTTAGACAAAGCTTTTGGCTACAGCCTTCATCATAAAAGAGGACATACACCATTCATTCACACAAGCAAGCGCACCTCATGCACATGACCGCCAACTCTGGTCATGGAGATATACGTGATGGTGGTGGTACTGGTGGTGGTGGTGGTGGCGGTAGTGGTGGTGATGGTGGGAGTGGCAACAACTGGCTAGTACCTGATCACTTGCTTGTGTGAATGAATGGTGTGTATTTCTCTTTTTCAGCCAAAGGCTGTAGCCTACGGCTTTCTGTAAGTGTCTCTTAACTGTGGCTGTCTGCGACTTTATGTATGATCTTTATGGTAAGTAACAATCTATCTTTTCCTAGAAATAAATTTTAACTCTGTGGCATAGTGTGCACTGATATGAAACTCCCTGGTACATTAAACGTGCTGGACCAAGACTTGAACTCTTGAGTATCTACATTTTTGGTACTCCTACCTAGCATTTCTGTAATTCACTTAAGAGTATGCCAGTCAGAAATATTATAGAGACACCTCAGGGCAAATTGTTATTTGGTAGAGCTCATGGAGCCAAAATAATAAAAAAAAATGTTTGTAATGAAGATATGAAATTTTTCGAATGTAACATGTTGTAATAATTTGTAAGTAAATTATGGAGAGCAAAGTGGTAAATATAATGAGAGGAAGATGTATATAGTCTGATTTCTGATTTTCAATGTGAGAATGAGAAACCAATTCCTTGGATTTGCTAGTTCCTTGCACATTCTGGGAACTGAGAAGTATATATGTCAACGTGAACTACACGATTGCATGTAGAATTATTGGGTCATTTCTCCATAACATTTTGCTAAATAAGAATTTATGCCATCTTCAGGTAACTCCTGATGACTGCTCCACTGGTCATGTTGTCTTACTGTATACATTGGTCATAATCCGATCCATCACTCTGCTCCCACCATGGTAGGTGGTGGTGGTGGTGGTGGTGGTGGTGGTGGTGGTGGTGGTGAGGACTGGCTGCTACTTGTGGTCTTCAGTACACACAAGATCCATCTCAGTGAACTGTGATAAACCTTACAAGAACAACTGATGATGCAGCAAAGTTTGGGTTTGGGAAAGGACTAAACTTTGCCCTGACCCCAGCATTATTTCCAACTGTGTATATCAGAAGCAGTGTGGAATGAGCCACCTATGCTCTGACAATCAATGAAGCCAAAGAAATATGCCATATAATTTGCAGCATGCTCACCAGGGCCACACCACCACAGAGCAACATTTCAAAGTTGCGAAGAGTTACTTTCTACAAGTTGCATGATGATCTAGATTAATTTGGTCATCCTGCCTGCTGACAACATGAAAACTAGGGTGTTGATCCTGCACTCAGAATACAAACAGAAAATTTTTGGCCTTTCCAGTGATGCAGATTCCAGGAAAATAGAAGGAGATCTGACAAGTCACCTCCAGAAAAAAAACATAAAACTTCTTCACAGTACCCTCCATGCATAAACTGTCAAGAAACTTCAATGATGAGCTGCTGCATACCCACAGCTGTGGGGGCTACTGAATGTTCACGAAGAGTGCATCATTCTGCAGCTCACTGTCAAAAATTTAGGAGTAGCAGCACAGGGGCTTGCCCAAAAACTGACTGCTTTCTGACTCCATCTGTGGAGAAATGTCAGCATCACTTCTGTAATTCCATCCATTTTCTACAGCATGTACAAGATCTTCACCTCAGTGACAATGAAATGTTGGTAAGTTTTGATGTAGTGTCTTCCTTCAGCAGGGTACCACTAAAGGACTCCATGGAACTGATTCAAGACATTCAAGATTAACCTAATGAGAGTTTTCATTTTTATGCACACTGCAACTTACCTCAACTTCATTGGAAATTATTGTGAACAGAGAGACAGTATTACCATGGCATGCCCTCTGTCACTGGTTAAGGTGATTTTGTTTAATAGATTGTGATGTGAAGGCTCTGGAGTAAGCCCAATTAGAACCAATCTGTTTCTATCACTATTTGGAAAACACATTTCTCACTTTACTACATGGACAGGAAACCTTAGGTGAATTGCTCCATCACTTCAATTCAATTCACTACAACATACAGCATACCACGGAGTTGGAATTGGATGGCATCTTACAGTTTCTTGGCAATCCAGTGAAATAGAAACCAGATGGTAAGCTCTTACATAGTGTGTACAGAGAGTCTACACACACTGATATGTATCAACATGCCTCCAATAGTCACCACAACTCCCAGTGTGAAGGTGTTTTAAGCATACTTGCATCCTGTTTGTCAGTAACAGCTCAAGAAAAGTCAACAGAATCTTGGTGTGACACGATTTCATATGTGTATGTCACTCACCTTTTAAAAACATAACACTACCAGGATAAGTAAAGAGTGCTAGAAATAACTTATCATAAGTTGTGCTGGCCTGAATTCCCATGTGTGCTTCTTGCTGAAGTGTGGCACTGGGAGCAGCATAACTGTCGTGCCATCTAGTTGCAACTGTGGCTTAACAGGCATACGTGGGGCACCCTTCTGCATTGAGCCTTCAGGCTGGAGGTAACAAGAAGTAGCCTCACTCTCCATGCAGGACGCTGCTCACCATAACCATTTCAGAACAGTTACTTGGTCAATGTCGGTGATAATGGCAGTTACCATCAAACATTAACATTATTTTGTGTATTAGTTGGGGCCAATACTGGAGAAAGCTTTCACACACGACTTCCATGTTCACGGGCATTGCTACATGGTTTGGCTGATGTTTTCATGTGACTGCTATGGTGGGTTATTGTATTTGAATAGGGACTATCTTTGTGTAAGCCACAGTGAATGAATTGCAGTTGCCTGAGGTTTATCAGGAGTGACCCATTTTGAAGAATAAGAAATGTGTTGAGATATATTATACAGACAAATAATGATTTGTGTCACTGTTTGAACTAGTTGACAGACTTGAATAAGATCATGTTATTCACTGTTTGAGTATATTGCACTATACCATTCAGTCAAAATATTTTATGGTTAAAAGGGGCATATTCTCCAAGATTGCTGATGTTGCTTCTGGGCTTGATGATCAAATCATTAAATTACACCTGACCATTAATTTGAATTCAGAGATTAATGCTGTTTTGTTATAGTTGTGTGAGAAGTCATTTGTATTATGTTTTATTGTATCTGAGTGGGAAGCCATTTGTGATGATTTCATATAATTGTGTGTAAGCTCATCTGTAAGTAACATTTACTGGGGATCTTTACTATCCAAACTCTTGTACTGAAGAAAGTGTTAGTAGGGTTTTAGTATTATTTTCAAAGAAATGTTTGTTGAATGTGATAAATGTGTTTTCAAAACAATGTATCACACTCATTTCAATCTACCCCTTCCACTCACTGAATATGTTATAAATTAGTAGCAAAGAGAGTGACATTGGTGTGAGACCAACAATATTTTTCTTTGGGAAAAAATTGAAAATGTTTATTTGTGTGTATTTGTTGTGTACATTTTAGCAAATATTACTTGCTGTAATTCTGCTTCAGCATGGCTAACAGGGAGGTTTTCAGGATGGTGGAACTCAGGATGAATTAAGTAATGATTTAAAGATTTGTATTGCTGATATGATGGGCAGTGCAGCTGAGTTAGCATGCCATCTATGGGAAGTTGTTGATCATGTGATGGCCCTCTGGAGTTGATGGAAGCTCAGATGAGTGATTTTATGTCACGCATTAAAACTACATTAACAGAGTTATGATCAACAGTTACTTTCTTTGAGGTTAGTAAACCATCTATCTCACAAGTTAGCAGAACTGAATACCATGTTATGCATTGTGTCCAGAAAGCACAGATTTTGTGTAGCATAATACCATCCAATTCCATCTGCAATGCATTGTGCAAATAGTTGAATGAATTGGTGATATGAACCCAGGGGATGTTATTCCAGTTGGAAGAGGTTATTACAAGGAAGTTGTCTCAGCCAAGGGGATACAAACCCTTCATGGATCCCCTTTTTGAGCAATGTCTAATTTGTTCCTTAAGTAATCTAACTCGTTAGAGAGATGAAACTTCCTGGCAGAATAAAACTGTGTGCTGGACCAAGACCTAAACTTGGGACCTTTGCCTTTTGCTGGCAAGTGCTCTACCAACTGAGCTGCTCAAGCACGACTCACACCCTAACCTCACAGCTTTAATTCCACCAGTACCTCGTCTCCTACCTTCCTAAGTTCACAGAAGCTCTCCTGTGAAATTTGCAGAATTAACACTCCTGGAAGAAAGGATATTGTGGAGACATGGCTTTGACACAGCCTGAGGGATGTTTCAATAATGTTGCTTTCTTCCAGGAGTGCTAGTTCTGCAAGTTTTGCAGGAGCGCTTCTTGAAGTTTGGAAGGTAGGAGATGAGGTACTCATAGAATTAAAGCTGTGAGGACAGGGCATGAGTTGTGCTTGGGTGGCTCAGTCGGTAGAGCACTTAACCACGAAAGGCAAAGGTCCTGAGTTTGATTCTCAGTCTGGCACACAGTTTTAATCTGCCAGGAAGTTCCATACCAGTGCGCACTCCACTGCAGAGTAAAATTTTCATTCAGAAATCATTAGAGACATTAGAGAGATTATTTCAGGCAGCTGGGGTATTATCATTAGATTCTATTGATGAGTTACTGATGGCATTAAGATTTTTATTGTAATTGTAAGGTACAGGGGAATGTCTTGGATTAAGTAATGAACATTCTTTTTAGTTGCTGAGCCCTATGGTAAGTGGGGGACTGGATTGGGCATCGATAGATGGTACGTGGTGCAGACTGTCATCCACTGTATTTTACAACTTAATTTGTCATAACTATTGTGCCCAACATGAGCTTGTCAGAAAAGGCTATCTAGAAGTACAACATTATAATGAACCATTAGTGAAGTACATCAAAAGGATAAAAGATGGTGCTAGAAGTTTGTGTTTGAATTATTGCAAAAGGGAAATAGTTGAAAATATTTTGGAGAGAATGCATCAGTTGATTGCTCTAAAGCATGGTTTTATGAGTGGCAGCAGAACTTCCACCAGTTAGGAGAGTTGTTGAACTGTGTGCAAGCTGCGGCAAGGGATGGCAAATATTTCTCACAGCCAGCAGCTGGTGTTGTCTGCAGTGAGGTGCTTTAAGGGTAAAGAAACTGGGCATATTGCTGGGGATCCCAAGGAGGGGCTTTTGCAGAAGAATATGGCAATACCCAGAGCTGACTTCCCATTGTGTATAAGCCTATAAATGAGGAGCTGGTTTGTGCTTTCCCTGATACCAGTAACTCGCCTCTCTCATCAAGCAGAAATGGGTGTTTGTTTAATGCATTGGGGGCATTGCAAATTGTCAGAATTGTCAAGCAGAATTGTGTCCTATCAACTAGCCAATTCTGTGCAAAGGCATCTATTAGGGACAATTATGATAAAGATTTGGATTGATGATTTTATGTGGAAATTTCCCACTAACTTGTCCTGTAATCTATCTGTGCCAGTTATTTTGGAGTTCAGACTTTATTTGCAGAGCTAGATTAGTTCCCCAGTGGAGGCATGGAAGGTTCTCCTTTGAGTTTGTTCATCCAAAGTTTTTTAAATTTTGTAAGCAGGTGCTGAATTGGGGGGGGGGGGGGGGGGGGGAGGGGCTGGAAGTATGTAGTTAACTCAGTGGGTACTGATATATTACCATGTATGATATCAGCCATGTGTCATCCAAAGAGAGGGGGAAGTTTTTACGTCGAGTGAAGAGTTTAGTGATGTACACAGAGATAGGTTAGGGGAGGTTCAAGAAGCTGAGTATAAAACTGATTTGACAGATAATATCCTCCATAAGGCATCCAACATGTAGGTTCTCACCACCTCGAATGAAAGTACTGCAGATAACTACTGATGAAATGCTCTGTGAGGGAGTTATTAGGCCATCTAAATGCCTGTACTCCTCCACTATACTTGTCTGGGAAGTGAAGGAGTAGGGATGCATCTCATTCAGATTAATGGGTGATTCATAAAAAGGTAGTCTTCCAATTTATATTCTTTTCTAATTTGGGTTCACGGTTTTTGTGGTTCCGAAGGATGAAGGTCTTTATGACATTTGACTTAATCCAGGCCTATTACAAAATTCCACTTGCAATAGTAATCTTCTTCATAAATTTGTGACTAATTCTTCCAACTAGCAGCACCATAAAAATGGTCTTCAAAAGAAAGAAAAATATTGAATGGGGTCCATCACAACAAACATCAGGTCTTAAAGAAAGTTTTAACCACTGCCCCTGCATTGGCTATGGCTGATTTATGTAAGCTATTTATTGTCCAGACAGATGCCTCCATGTCCTGAGTCACAGCTATCCCTTTGAAGGAAGAAGCATCTGGAAGACAGCTGCAGCTTTTGCTTCATGTAGCCCTTCCCCATTCAAACCAAAGTACTGTGCATATGAGCTGGACACCATGGCAGTCTTGTTCACTTTGGTAAAATTTAATTGTATCTGGAACACCAAACCTTTTCTTTTTAGAAACTGATAGTCAGCTCTCTGCTGGGTGTTTGCAAGGCCAAGGGGGGGGGGGGGGGGGGGGTCATACAAACCACCAGGTGCACAGTACACATTTCAGCATATTGTCAGATGTATCCATGGCTTGGAAAATATTATGGTGAATGGCCTGAGCCAATGCTTAATCAAGGCTCAGAGGAACAACTAAGGGATGAAGAAACCACAAGGGAAGTCATACCAGAGTCATCAGTTAACCAGAGTTGTGCCATTCTCAGTAGATTCCCACTTCTCTTTAAGGACACTATCAGATAGGAAGATGGAGACCCTGAGCTAAATAGCATTAAGGGCAGGAGAAGGAAAGGAGAAATCATCATGACCTTCTCTTTGAAGGGAAATGCATTTTATTTCACTCATCAAAGGAACCAAGATAAGAATATTATGCTACCAGAGGACCTGGTTTCTTTAGTGATCCAAGTATTATCATAAAACCTCAGTTGTGTGCCATTTGGGAATGTTCAAAACAAGTGTCATAATTGGAGAAAATTTTAACGGGAAAGGCATGGATAAACAGGTCATGAGCTGGTGCTAGGGTGCAAAACCTGAGGGATCAGCAAACCTGCAGTCAACACATGAAACCTTTCTGTCATCTGATGCAGCTGTTGCACTGATGTAAAACTTACATGTTGATTATGTGGGGTTGCTCCTGTGGTCCAGAGAGGGCAACTGGTTTATTTTCATTTTCGTAGATATATTCATGGACTACTGCTTGTTGTTGCCACTTCTAATATTACTGCCAAAGTTGGATAACACCATGCCCATTAAATCTGCTACATTTCATATTTTATGCTTTGAAGTAGGGGTCGCTCATAGTACAATCATGCCCTATTATCCAGACCCTTCCCTTGCAGAGTGCACAATTCATAAACTGATGGCAGCCCTGATTGCCTCCCACTTTAGTGATCATATCTGGTGTGATGGCTTCTTGTCATTGCTAGGTTACACCTTCAATAGGGCTATGCATGAGGCCCACAAGGCCATACAAGTAAGCTTGATGTTTGCATTTAAACCTAACTTGCCACATGCCTACTTGTGGTCACTTAATGATTGTTTCCAGAGAGTGTTGATGCTCCCCAGATCTGCACTTATTGGAAGTGTGCTCATAACAGCTTCAGGGTAGCTCATGAGAAAATTGAAAAACATTACAGTGGTGGAAGGCAGCTGATCTCCCTGACACTAAGTGATTGGATTTGGGTTAAAAACTTTGGTACAACAAGTCCCAGGACACATAAAATTATGGGGACTCTTTTGCCCAGGTTTGTGGGACCTGACTGAATTTTGCTTTTCGTTACTGTTGGTGACCTTGCTGGTCAAAAACAGAACAGAAAAATATTTGGAATGTACAGATCTCAAATTAAACCTTATTTGAAAGAAAAACCATGTAAATAAGAATATACCCTTAGGACATGTAATCTATTGATAAAAATAGATGGTTGTGATTTCTGATCTTTGTAGCAACTGGGTGAGCTCAATTTACCTTGTGTATTTTGATCATATGTTGTTTCCTTTTCTTTTGATAATGATGTCTTATCATTACAAGAGTAATGGAGTTGTTTTCTCTATACTTTATATTGTGAATGATGTTGAGTGGAGAATTTCTGGCTAATGTGTAAGTGCCCCCTCCCTCCACCCCATGTGCTTGAGTTTGGCAGGAGAGGATGTGTCAGACAAAAGTCATCATGAGTGGCACTGCCTTGACTACCCACACGAGCCTATCACTGCAATGCACAGCTGTGAGTAGCACAACTGTGGCACCACTTCGTTGCAGCTGTGGCTTACCAAACACATCAGTGGAGCATCCTTTTGCATTAAGCCTTTGACCTGGAAGTACAAAGATGTCACCTAGCTCTCCATGCAGGAAGTTGCTCATCATACCATTGCAGTGTGGTTACTTTGTCTGCATTGGTTGTTGAGCCCCATACTGGAGAAAGTTGGCATGCTGGACTTCCAGTTTAGCGGGCACTGCTGTTGATGTTTTGTATGGCTGCTGTGGTGGGTTACTGCATGTTATGGGCTGATGGAATCCTTATAAGTTAAGCCACAACAACTGGGTTGCAGTTGCCTGTGGTTTATTGGGAGTGACCCACTGTGAAGAATAGCAGCAGTGTTAATTTGTATTATACAGACAAGTAATGATTTGTGTTGTTATATGAACTAGTTGATGGACAAGCATAAGATTGGGCTGTATGTTTTTTGAATATATTGCAGTATAATGTTCACTCAGAGTATAAGGTACAAAAAAGGCATATATTTGAATGCAATGCTGTGTCAAAACTTCAAAGCAATCGTTGTAGAACTTTTGGAGATTTAAGATTTAGAACAGATTAATACTTACATTCTTATTTATATACATGGTGTGCTAAAATGTAATGCCTCCAAATTTTAAGTCACCCCAGTGATGAACACATTTCCCCCAAGGAGAGACCAGTTTGTTGATACAATCACTGTAGAATGTTTGAGTTTGTTTGATGGAGCCACAATCTCAACTAACCTTGCACTACTTCATCACGAACAAAGTGAACTCCTCCAAGGTGTCCTTTAAGTTTTGGAAACAGATGAAAATTGAATGGGGCAAAGAGGGGACTGTGTGGATAACAGTTGATGTCAGTAAACCCAAGGTGTTGGATTGTTCCTGATGCAACAGTGCTCATGTGTGGTCTGGTATTGTCATGCTGAAGAAGAAGGTACGTCATGTGTGAATGAACTCTTTTAATTGAAAACTCGACTACAGCAAGCTGTTTCTCATGCACCTACATAATTATGTTACACAGTGCCATGTTACATGCTACAATTCAGAGCCTTCTAGTGCAGAGGGCTACAAATATGTAGACATAAAGAATAATGATTTAGAATGTGAATAATGTTTTATTAATGAGCTTTAAGAGTTTTCATAGAGAAAATTTGGAGGCATTGCTTTTCAGCATGCCCTCATAGAATTTCCATTGCAGACTTTGCCTCTATGCATGGTTAATTCCAACCTTTGCTATTATGCTTTTGTAGATATGATTTTTACACTTCATTAATTACTTAAGTCATCAGTTAAGGTTGTTGGCATAATTTATCATATTTTTCAATGTGGCAATGGTACACACGAGTCAGGAAACCCTAACGTGAACACATAAAATTATTCCACAAACTTTTCTAAATTCCTAAACTACCACATTTTTCACAAACCAAGTTTTTATCCATATTTATAGTCCATCCAGAAAAGAAAAATCTAACCTACTCATACTTCAAATGATTGTGTAGTTTCTAAAATAACAATTTATTCATACACCAGTCTTTAAATAGTTGGAAGTCACTCAAAATGATTAGTCTCAGCCCAGTCCCAGTCAAGCTAACAAACATGTAACTCCTTTGTCAAGCTCTGCTCCCAGTATTTGCTCATGCAACAGCTCTGCACAATTTATTTGTGAAAATATGGATTATAATTCACAAAAACTCATGAATGTCACAGTCTAAGAACTTTCAAGTGGTTTCTCTAATTCAAGTTAATGAATATTTTGAATGCACGGTGTTGTTGTTTGTAGGAGGCTGGGACTATCACTGACATTAGAATGAGCACTTGTGAGGGTAGTGACTTCCATCAACAACTGAAGTATTGCAGTATACTTTCATCTCACGGATTGCTACAAGACACTATGGTTGGTTGATTGAACAGGGGGGAGGGGGGGACCAAACTGGCACACAACGGTATGTGAATTGTGACGTTTAGTGTAAATATGAAATGCATCCTGCACCACACTTAATGTCTTTGTCTTAGTGACTTGTTAGAGCTACAACTGATTCTTGCACAGGGTTTCTAAAAAATTATCTTTCAGGAACTTTATAATTTATTCAGTGAATTATGCCACTGGACTCTCATTTTCTCTTGAGTCCCAACCTGATGTATGTGATATTAATTTATCAATCTCTCTCTCTCTCTCTCTCTCTCTCTCTCTCTCTCTCTCTTTCTATTTCTTTTAACATAATCCACCACTCTCTATGCTGGTTGACTAGCCAGAAGGATAGGTCAAAAAACTGGCAATATGGGCACTGGTGCTTCAGGAGTACAATGTCGAAGTCGTATATGAAAGTGGATGCGAACATAAGGATGTCAACTACCTTTCCTTTAATGTAACATAGCATTGTGGACAGATCATCAAACATCACTGCATTACAAAACATTGCTTCTAAACAGAAGAAAGTTTCAACATTGCTGAAAATCATAGAAGCTAGGAAGAAGAATTCCAATTAAAAATGGGTAAACATTATCTAAGAGGACCTATAAATCAGTAGTGCAGAAATGGTTGCTCCTTATGCTAGCTGATCTATGGCCAGCTATCCTGAAGCATTTCCATTAAACTCCAACATGTCATCAGTTGGAATTCATGAAGACTCTAGACATAATGAGACACAGGTATCACTGGTCAGGTTTCCACCAATCCATTAAACACCATGTGAGCCTCTTTAAGGAATGCCAAGAATGGAAGCACATGTCGTAATTACCTCTAGGGTGACTGGTATTCATTGTGTTTGCAGAAACACCATTCCATTAAAATGGCATTGCCCTTCAAAGAAGTTTCTGAAGTTGACAAATGGGAATTGAGTCTGCACTGACTACTTCACACACTCCACTGCCACCAAGACTGTGCCAGTCACCAAGCTCTGAAAATTCCCAGGTTACTTGTAGGAGACATCATTCAGAAGGACAGAGAATTATATGTGATGATCTCTGATAGTGGAAAAGTTTCCAGTCTAGTGGCAGAGAAAATTGCACATTGTGGCATTGCCCACAGGATGACAGGGCCTACCACCCACACTTTAATATGTTGGGAGATACACTCTTGATGTATAATAGTAATAATAATAATAATAATAAAATTTTTATTGTCATTCAGCTGATTACAGCAATAGACAAAGTCAAGAGCACATATTTCTACATAAACTACAATATTGATGTAAATTAGTTTACATAAAATAGGTGCACATTAGAATGCAGTATTTTCATCTTCAAAAAAATCATCAGTGGTGTAAAACAGACTGTTCACTAGTAGCTTGCATAATTTAACTTTAAAAATATTTACAGGCAGTTCTTTAAAGTCAGCACTTAGTCTATTAAACATCCTTAGTCCACGAACTAGGTAGGAGTTCTGCAATTTTGATAATCTATGATATGACATGTCTACAGATGTTCTGTTTCTAGTATTGTGGCTATGAATATCACTTCTCAACACAAAGTTAGAGACATTGTTTCTAATGTACAATAAAACATTGCAGATGAATAAGTTTAATACTGTAAGACACTGCACTTTAATAAACAGAGGTTTACAATGTACTGTTTTATCAGAATCTGTTATTATTCTTATTACTTTCTTCTGTAAAAGTAAAATGTCATTTACATGACAGCAACTACCCCACAGTAAGATTCCATAAGAAATGATACTTTGGGAGAAGGCAAAATATGCTGATCTCACATAGTAATTGGGAACATGTCTTTTTAAATTTCTAATTAGATAAATAACTCTTGAACGCCTAACCAATATATTTTTAATGTGTGGTTCCCATGTCAGTTTACTGTCAATAGTAACCCCTAAAAATTTGACTGTTTCTAGTTCTTGGTCATTAGGAATCTCTTTGAGGCTAAAGTAAAGTGTCTGGGTTTTGTTTTCATTTAGTAAGAAGCCGTAAGCTTTGAACCATAATGAGGACTGAGCAAGGGTATTTTCGGTCAGTGCTTTCAGTGTACCTAGATCAGAGATTTTATGTATAAAAGTTGTGTCATCAGCATACAATATTGTGTGAGAATTTATGAACAAGGGCAGGTCATTAATCATTAGTATAAACAGTAAAGGTCCAGGCACTGACCCTTGAGGCCATCCGTACCTAACATTAACCAAATTTGATTTCTCCCTACCAATGCACACAACTTGTTGATGGTTCTCTAGAAAATACCTGAACATATTTATACTGTTGTCATCAAAATCATAGTAAACTAGCTTATTCAGCATAGTGTCATGCTCTACACAGTCAAAGGCTCTGCTCAGGTCAGAAAATGTAGCCTGGGCACAGTCCCTAGCCTCGAACATATCTAGTACTAATTTTACGAGGGAGTCCATTGCACCGTTGTGGATTTACCTTTCCTAAATCCAAACTGTTTATCACTAATTGTGTTTAGTTTACCCAAGTAGACACTAACTTGCTCAAACATAACTGGTTCTAATTTTTTTGAAAAAACTGGGGTTATGGATATAGGTCTGTAACTAGCGGGACAGTTCTTTTCCCCTTTTTTATATATGGGCACAGCTCTAGAAATTTTTAGTATGTCGGGGAAGTTACTTTCAACTAGGCATTTGTTAATACAAAAAGCTAAGGGATAAATCACACAATCAATAACATCTTTCAACAAATTACATAATCAACACTAACTGAAGGTTTGAAATTTTTCACTATTTTTAGTATATTATTTGGTCTCACTTCTGTGAAAGTGAAGGTGCTTGGGGGAAACTTTTCAAAGCAGCTGTCGATAATACTAAGTGCATTTTCAGGGGGTTTGTTTATTGAGCTACTGATTTCTTCAATGGACTGAATGCAATATTTATTAAATTCAGCTGGGGTAATGGCTATTTCCTCTTTGTGTTTGGTGTGAGCAATGGAGTTTATTACACTCCAGGCCTTTTTGCATTTATTGTTAGATTTTTCAATGTTTATTATGTTATGCAGTTTTTTTGCTTCATTTATTGCCCTCCTATACTTGTATTTGGCTTTAGCATACAGTTATTTATACAGCTCTGATTTACTGGTTTTGTACAGACTAGAATACAGCATAACAGCATTTTTCAGTGTAGTGATGACGAAAAAAGAGACTAGGATACAACACTGCCTGCCATGATATTTGCATATGACACGGTGAAGCAAGACCCTACAGACTTCACACAGTTCTTTCTGCTCCAAAACTGCAAGGTCGAAATGATAATGGATACATTTTTCTTGTCTGAACTGGGTGATACTGAAGATGCCTACCATTCATCAGTACTCAGGAGGCAAGAAAGCTGGCTTGCATATGGACCCTTGTTGCCCAGGAGAAGGAATGAGACTGTTACAATGCTAAACATTGCCCTGAGAGATACAGACTCGGAGACTATTTTTACATTTACAGATTTTTACATCTGTGCTGAAAGTGGGACAATCAGATAAGTTACTAAAGTGATAGTTTGAGCTATATCATACCATTCATTGCTTGCTGGACATCACATACAAAGTTGAGGGTTATGACTCTTTATTAAATGGATAAAGGTGCAGAGAGGTCATCCATGTCAACCATATGGAACCCTACTGCAGATCAGTGATGGAGGCTTTACAGAACTGAAGACACTCTCATTGATCTTGAACCTTTGATAGGTGGGGCCACCTTCAGTGCTCATCATAGTGATGAGGGTGTGACAATATGATCAAAATGTGAGGTTTCATCAGTGCTGCCATGCAGAGGACCATTGACAAGTTCCAGAGGTAGAGTGATGTTATGATCTCCAATGAGAAATTATGATACAGCAGACTGATATTCCTACACCAGAGGGGGCTATGGCACACACTGTGCTGCATGCCTTGTGGAGTAGTAGTTAGCACTGCTGGCTGACATGCTACATGTTGCCAGTTCACATCTCACCACTGACAATTATTTGTTATTTTGTATTTATCATTTCCCTAAATCACTTGTGGCACATGCCGGGCATGGCTGACTTCCTTCCCTAATCTGAGAGACCGATGACTTCGCTGTTTGGTCTCTTCCCCCAAATCAAACCCTAAGCCCCATTTATCATTTCTTGAATGTTCTTGGAAATTCTTATGTTTTTAATGTTTGTATATTATGGAATATTCTGTTTGTACAAATACTCTTCATTCAGGAGTTGACTTATGTTCTGTCTGTACATTCCTTTTTGTAATAAACATCCTGTCAGTGCTAAGTTTTTATTACAATGATGATTGTGGTTGTTCTGGTTACAACACGAAAATTCTGAATGGCAGAGCAATTTTGTATTAGGATGAATAGTAGGCTCTCAGACTGCAAAAGGGCCTTTACCATGCTGCTTTGTTCAGAGGATGTGCAGAATGATTTGCCATCATTATACTGTTACGTCAAAGCTCTAATTGCTGGGTATCAGGGGAATTCAGTTGCTACTAGTTTCATTTATAGAGATGCTTATGTTAATGCCAAAACTAAAATAAAGTCTATATGAGAAAAAGAACAGACTATGTAATAAAATATATTTGCTGGGGCCATTGTTAACAAATGTAATATATCCTGTGAACGCAAATGAGACAAAAATTGTACTAGGTCTATAATGACATTGTGCAAATCCCTATTATGTGTGATATTTTTCCTTTTTGTTAAGGTTGAAACCATGGCACTACCATAGCTGTAATCTTTGTCAAAAATTAAAGTTATATTCTTCTCACAACTGGCTAGTTTTCACTTTAGAACCCATTGTCAAGTACTTAAACTGCAACTGGAGTTAACCATGGAATAAATTTCATTAGTCATTCCTTAAATTACCAAGATCAAAATGAAAAATTCTTACTTGAACTGGTTGGATTCTAAGAAATTCAACACTTTTCCCATTATCTGCTATGTAATGTGTTGGTACATCAATTGTAAAATGTACTTGCTTCACAGGTGTTGGGCCTTCTTTTACTGCCTGAAAGGAAAGGGGAAGAAACCATTTTAGCAGCTGGATACAGAATAAGTTATGTGATACAGATATTACACCAACATTCACATAGAATGCAACACAACAAATCAGAAGTATGATTTGCTTTTACACTGAAATTAAATGACACATTAAACATGGCAGGTCAGAATCCAGGCATCTGTTGTGCTGGGAGAGAGTGCAAATGTCTGCATCAACATCTACATCCATACTCTGCAAACCACTTGTAGTTACATTGCAGAGGATACGTCCTACATTACCAGGTTTCTTTATGTGCATATGTGCACCTGTATGTGCCTATTAACTGTTCAATGCTTCTTCTAAATAGTATATGGTTTTTCTTTCTCACTCATCACAATTTAATGAGGAGCTCACAAAATAACTGATGCACTGAGTTGTCAATGGTCACATAAATAAAACTGAAAACATTGCTAGGTTTCTGATGAATTCACTATAGCTATATAGTAGCCCACACACAAAACTACGTGGCTACATGATCAGTTGCGACAATACAACTGTGCTGATGTATGTGCATTTGTATGTGTACTATATAGCTTTGCAGAACAATTTGCCTGTGCCTCAGCTTTTCAGTAAGTAGCTACTTTTACTTCCTAAATTATTTGCGAATTTTTGTTCAATTAAATTTATACTAAATATTTTTTTTCATATGTATTTCTTTTATTAAAATTATTATTTCAAACTTTTGATTACTGGTGTCTGTTACTTAAGTAGTTATTATTTATTGCATAAATTAAAAAAAAAAACTCATTCTAATAATTAAGAAAAATTCAAAACTTACTTAATGAATTCCCCTTCTTTATTTCAGTCACAGTTTGTAAGATTAAGGGGCAAATAGTCAGGAGTAAGGGATTGGATAGTGATGGACAAGGATACTGCGCAAGTTGCATTGGTCATACGATATGACTGTGGGAGGGGCAGAGAGGATATTTCATATTTCAGGGCACAGGGACCCCACAGATGCCTCATTATGGCTGGTTGCTGCTCCACCACAGGGAGACTCTCTACGCTTGTGCACCAAAATCTTTAGCCTTTTACACCTTATATACTATTCTATATAAAATAAACTAACCATTTCACATGGTGAATAAAATCTTCTGCACTAGCTATTAAAATAATTTTATTAAAAAGTATCTACTGGTTTTGCATCAATAGAGATGTATCTTCAGGTGGCACTACAAAGTGATTGCTTAAGACCAAGTCCCATTGGTCATCATCAAGATAGAAATAGATAGCCTACCAAGAGTGACAATCCATTATTACCACAGCAGCGTGCTGGAGACAGCATAGAAGTGTGTTATAACATTCTGATGACATAAAGTGTGAGTGTTGGTGTGGGTTATACTGATTTATTTCCCCAAACCACATTCCACTTCTTTACGAGGTGACTTACCTGGAATTTTGCAGCACCTCTTCTTTATGGGTTAGTCAGCTGCTGGAAAATCTCTTGACTTCTTCTCCATTGAATAACGCTAGGTACAGGAACTTTCAACCCTCTTTCTACTTATAAAATGAGTAGACATCCAAACTTTCCTTTTCACCAGTTAATGATGTATTTGACTTCCATGCACAATATAATTCACACTTTCAACATAGTCTGTCACCGGTAGCTGAGTGGTCAGTGTGACAGAATGTAATCCTAAGGGCCCGGGTTCGATTCCCAGCTGGGTCGGAGATTTTCTCCGCTCAGGAACTGAGTGTTCTGTTGTCCTAATCATCATCATTTCATCCCCATCAACATGCAAGTCACTGAAATGGCATCAAATCTAAAGACTTGAACCCGGCGAATGGTCTACCCGACGGGAGACCCTAGTCACACGACATTTACGTTTTTCTTTCAACATATACGTGTAATTTCCTGTAAGTACCTCATCTCGTCGAACATTAGAAACAAAATTGTTTCACATTCGAAAGAAAGTCTGCTTAGACACCATGACTTTCAGGAAAAGAGTTTGCAAATATTTCTTGTCTCCAACAAGGCTGAGTTAAAAGTCTACTAGAGTACTTTTTCAACAGCTCTTGTTTCATATAACAACAGTCAGTGACACTATAAGCATAGAGCGGCATGGAAACTCCATGGTTCTTCACTACACACTCACTAACACATCTATGGACTGGCTGACAGGTTCCTGTCGGTGCCATTCAACTGGCATGTCTACTTTTTTCTCGCGACCGATTTTAAACATGCACACACAAACATGGGACACGCAGTAGGTAGGATTTTACCATCCCACAATCATATATAAAATTTCATGTGTTTGAGACATTAGAAGGCTGAGTGGTTCTAGAATTTACACAGAAATTCTCGAATCACTACAGTTTATGGTGTCAGCATAAACTTTACTCAGGAGATGATATTATGAGCCACATATGCAGAGTTATCATTATTCTGACTCACTGGTACAGTTTATGCTGGCACCATACACACTTCTATGCTCTCTACAGTATGGTGCTCTATGGTTTCAATCGGTCTGATCATGAACTATAACTTTTAGTGGGCTGTCTGTTTCTATCTTGACAATGAATGATGGGAGCATCTCTGTTGCTGTGAAACTGGTATTGACTTTTTAATAAAAAGTGTTTTAATCCCCCCTCCCAGACACTGATTTTTTCTAGCATGAGGTTACTTGTATCACAAATTTTCAAAAGCAGTCGAGGTGATCAGAACACTGTTTGTCTAATCCCTGTGAGTTACAACACTTTCATTAGGCCATTTTTAGGCCAAATTTTTCCAAAAGACAGAGCTGCTAAATAACAATAGGGACAAGGGTTATGAAAGAAAGGATAACAATCATAATAATTTTCAACTTTTTCATAAAATCATAATAATCTTGTTAAATATGAAAAATGAGCATCACATCAATAATATCAATTAAGTACTTTGGGAAGTGTTCAAGCAGATGTGCTATGCATAAAACAACACCACTAACTTGGTAATTCCACAAACAACATATCACATTTCTGAGCAGTCAAGAAGTCAGTAAATGTCCTCTGAAAGACTTGAGTATATAGTGGAAATATGCATTTATAAAAGTGGAAATGGGCAACTGATCTCTAATTATATACCCATCTCTTTCTTTCTGGTGTTCTCAGAATGATTTTGAAAAGATAGTCTACAACAGAATATTAAACCATATTTCTGAGGAAACCCTATTAGCAACACCTCAGTTTGGCTTCCATAAAAGCTCTTCTCCTGAGAAGGTAATATATGCTGTCTGAAACTCATTCTACTAGAACTAAACAAGAAAAAATATCCTGCATTCATTTTTTTGTGTTATCCTCGTGGTCTTTGACCATGTCAATCAAAAATTTCTGCTAGGAAAACTAAAATAGTGTGACCTAAAATATAATCCTCTTGTAACGGTGTAGACATGTCTTAACAAGTGTAAAGGGAAGGTCATATTTTCAAGTAATACAACTGGAGTAAATTAAATTAAGAGCAGGAAAACCTTAAATACTGTGTGCCACATGGTTCGGTGTTTGGTCTGCTCCTGCTCATGGTGTACATAAACAAATTACTTATACCACTGATGGACTCTAGAACTGTAATATTTTGTTATGAATCAAATACACTGCCAGACGAAAAAAAAATTGAAGCACCCAGAAGACACTATTGTATGTCAATGTACTTTGTGCATGTCCACATATTTGGCAGGTATGTAAATGAGCAGATTTGCAATTCTCTGTGACAGGTAGAATGACCACCACAGTGCATTAACATTGCTCATTTTTTGTGTTGTTAGCATGTTGGTCAGAATATATGTAAGGGGTGTGAAGAGTGTCAGATATCGCCAGATCACTGTAAAAGACATGGAAATTTGCTTACTCATGTGAGACATTATTATCAGCACCTGACAGACTTTGAAATGGGCTTGGCCTCTTTGTGTTCTTCCATTTGACCAACTAGTCAAATCATGCAGTATCCAGATTTATGGACCATTAAGATGTACAGTGCCACAATATTGAACTGCGTAGAAACCTGAGGAAAGGCATATCCATCTTCAAAGTTCAGGTCAACCACATCTAACCACTACTGGGAAGCTTGCCACATTGTGCACCAAGCACATCATAACTGCTTCACATCTGCAACTCCCATTTAAGAACAAGTAAACAAGTGAACAACATTCTGTGTCACTCTGCACCACTGGTCAGAACCCTGCAGCAGCCAGACTAGGGAATGATCAACCCACTTCTACTGGCTGTTGTTAACACAACACAGACAGCTACATTTGGAGTGGAGCGAGGACCAGAAAGCATGGACATTGATAAATGGTGTCACACTGTGTTGATTGATGAATTTTGGTTCTACACTACCTCATATGATCATCACTGGTGAGAATAGTGGCAACCTAGGGAGACGTTTCATTCTTCCATTGTGTTAGAGAGGCACAGTGAATCCCAGATCATGATGAGGGGAACCCTCAGATATGACTTCAAGCCATGGCTGGTGGTGACTGAGGGAACTAATGGCCCAACAATAGGTCATGGACATCCTAGATTAGATTAGATTAGTTTTTCATTCCATAGATCCGTGCTGAGGAGATCCTCGTGGATGTGGAACATGTCAATTTTTTTTTAAGCTGAAATAACAATACTAATAGTATGAATATATACAATACATCAGTTGTTTCTATTAAAGAATCCGTCAGTGGAGTAGAAGGAGTTGGCCACTAGTAAGTCTTTCAGGCTCCTTTTAAACTGATCTTTATTTGTAACTAAATTTTTTATGTTTACTGTCAAATTATTGAATATGAGTGTTCCTGAGTAGTGGACCCCTTTTTGAACTAAAGTAAGTGCTTTTAAGTCCTTGTGCAGATCATTTTTGTTCCTGGTATTGTATGTATGAACTGAGTTGTTTGTTGGAAAAAGAGATATATTATTTAGGACAAATTTCATTAATGAGTAAATATACTGAGAGGCAGTAGTTAGTATACCCAGTTCTTTGAAGAGGTTTCTACAGGACGTCCGTGAATTTACTCCACAAATAATACGTATTACACACTTTTGGACTCTGAAAACTTTTGTTTGACTTGAAGAGTTACCCCAAAATATTATACCATATGACATTATAGAATGAAAGTAGGCAAAGTATGCAAGCTTTTTCATTTTTATGTCGCCTATGTCTGCTAACACTCGAATTGCAAATACAGATTTGTTAAGGCGTTTCTGCAGTTCTGTGGTGTGCTCTTCCCAACTGAATTTATTATCAAGTTGTAATCCCAGGAATTTAAGACTGTCAACCTCGTCTATCTGCTCTTCTTCGTATTTTATGCATATGCTGGGTGGAAACCTCTTACAGGTTCTGAACTGCATATAGTGAGTCTTTTCGAAGTTTAATGTCAGTGAGTTGGCTTTAAACCATTTATTAATATCCATGAAAATATCATTAGCAGATCTTTCTAGAACTACACTTGACATACTATTTATTGCAATACTTGTGTCATCTGCAAACAAAACGAACTCTGCTTCTGACAGTGTAACTGATGAGAGATCATTAATGTACACAAGAAAAAGCAATGGCCCTAAGATGGATCCTTGCGGGACACCACATGTAATTTCTTCCCATTCTGATGATGACTGATGACTTAATTCACTAGTCCCTTGCACTGACACCCTTTGTTTCCTGTTAGTGAGGTATGACTTGAACCATTTTGCAGCACTGCCCGTGACACCATAGAATTCTAATTTACTTAAAAGGAAGTTGTGGTTCACACAATCAAATGCCTTTGACAAATCATGGAAAATACCTGCTGTTTGTAATTTGTTATTTAATGAATTAAGTACATTTTCACTGTAGGTGTAAATAGCCTTCTCGATATCAGAACCCTTCAGAAATCCAAACTGTGTTCTTGATAATATGTTATTTGTGGTCAGATGGTTGAGCAGCTGCCTGTACATTACTTTTTCTAAAATTTTTGAGAATGCTGGCAAAAGTGAAATCGGTCTGTAGTTTGATGGTATCTCTTTATTCCCTTTCTTGAATAGAGGCTTAACATCTGCATATTTTAGCCAGTCAGGAAATGTCCCAGTTATAATTGACTGGTTACACAAGTGACTTAGAATTGTACTAAACTCACAAGAACATGCCTTAATTAACTTTGTTGATATTTCATCGTACCCACTAGAATGCTTTGTTTTTAAAGATTTTATTATGGAAGTTATTTCTTTTGGTGAAGTGAGTGATATATTCATGTACTTGAAGCTATTTGTGAAGGCTAGTTTCAGATATTCAAGGGCATTATTTACTGATCCTGAAAGTCCCATTCTATCAGTAATGGATATAAAGTACTTGTTAAATAGATTTGCCACACTGTGCCCATCAGTTACTAATGTGTCATCTACCCTTAGTGCTATTTGCTCCTGTCCCTTTCTGGTTCTACCAGTCTGCTCTTTCACTATATCCCATATTGTTTTTATTTTGTTCCCTGACATTGCTATCCTCTTCTCTTAGTGCATTTGTTTAGACGTCTGAATCACTTTTTTTAATGTTTTACAGTATTCCTTGTATTTAGCTAAATCATCAGCATCGGAGCTATTCTTGGTCGACAGATACATTTTCCTTTTTGTCTTACAGGAAATCTTTATTCCTTGTGTAATCCATGGTTTTATTATAGACTTCTGTTTAATTTGAGTAACTTTTAGAGGAAAACAGTTTTCAAACATGGTACTGACATTGTTCATGAATGTGTTATATTTTTCATTCATGTCATGAGCACTATAAACACCTTTCCAGTTCATATCTTTGAGCAGTTTTCTAAAACACTCAATTTTTGGTTGACTGACAACTCTCCTGTACTCAGATTTAGCAGTCTTGATAATCTGCTTAGAATTTACATCTAAAACAAGGAGCTGCATGTCATGATCTGATAGTCCATTTATAACAGGTTTTATGATATGATTTTGTTCCTTTGATTTGTCTATAAAAATGTTATCAATGGCTGTCCTTGAGGAGTTAGTGATCCTAGTTGGAAAGTTTACAGTGTGAGTTAGAGTGAAAGACAACATTACTAACTGCAGTGAATGTTTACTGGAAGATTGTATTAGAAAATCTGTATTAAAGTCACCAGCAATCAAAATTTCTTTGTTTCTTCCTGTTAAATAACCCAAAAGAGCTTCTAGATGATCTAAGAATAGATTATAAGTTCCTGCAGGTGCTCGGTAAATAGTTATTATTATATAGGATCTGTTATGGAACTCTACTTCTGTTGCACATGCTTCTAGATGCTGCTCTAAACAGAATTTATTAATGTCAATGTTCTTGAATTTATGGCAGTTTTTGATAAATGTGGCAACTCCTCCTCCATCCATATCTACTCTGCAGAAATAGGAAGCTAGCTTAAATCCTGAAATGTCTAACACATCTATATCAGTGGTCACTTGATGCTCAGAGAGGCAGATTATGTCAATTTGGTTAGATGAATTCATTTCATCGATACAAATGAGTGGTTCATCAACTTTATTTCTAAGTCCCGGAATGTTCTGTTGTAATAAAGATAACTGATACTGCATACTAATGGGATTGTAACTGCTTTGGCGAAGATGAACTGGCAGTTGCTGATTACTTTCTGTTAAACACTGTTTAAATGGAGGCTGTATGATAAAATCTGACTCCAGTTCATCTGTTTTCTCAAACTGAGTGTGTCTGCCAATCTCTCTTAAGACTCGTTTTCTTTCCCCCTTCCCTATCCTAAAAAAGGCATCCCTCTGACACCTGTGACCACTGGTATTTTACCACTTGTGCCAGTGTCCCCTCTTAAGTTTTCTGCAATCAACCCAGACAGTTTTCCCTTCCCTTTCCAATTGAGGTGAAGGCCATGCCTAGTGTAGTCCCACCTATCGATAGCATCTACAGGAATCAAACCAATATGGGACCCTATATCCGTCCTAAGCAGCCACTCCAATTCCAAGTTCACCCTCCCTACGGAAGAGTTCAAATGAGGCCGATTATAGCGTCTTAACACAGACACAAATCTCACACTCGTATGCTTCGTTGCTGATGCTATCTTCACCAGGTCACTCTCTATGGAATCTAATCTAATCTAATCTAATCCTGTGTCAACCTGTGCCACTTTCCAACAGGACAATGCTCATCTACACGTGGTGTGTGTCTGTATGAACTGTCTGCTTGATAGATACACCCATTGCCAGCAAAATCCCCAGATCTGCCACTCATAGAAGGTGTGTGGCACCAGCTCAGATGTCGACTCTCTTCCAATGCTTATGACATCATTCCCGACAACATCAGTGCATTCATCCATGCCAGTGGGGAAGGAACATCATATGAGGAGGGTTGGCTGTAATAGGGCTGACACTGATAGAACTGATACCAATGAGGAAAGAGTAGACATCTGATGGTGTCAAGGATAAGGGCTGAAATGAAGTGATGATACTGCCACTGTGGAACTCTGTGAACATGGAACTGAATGCTGTATGGTACAACAACATTGCAAACAACCTGAATGAAGGTGGTGCAGCTAGCCACACACAAAAATTATGGAGGATCTGTCTAAATACTGCTCATTAACATGCTCACTCAAATACTGGATGGGAGACTGTTGGGCAGGAGCCCACAACAAAGTCCACACATGCGTCAACTAGAGGTGATGGTCACTACAACCAAAATGCATATCCAATTATTCCCCCTATAACTCATAGTCTATGTCCTCCAAGTGAGTGTCCACAACAGAATGGAAAGCACAAAGAAACAATTACCACACTTGCACTTGCAAGTGAATTGCACTGTGCTGTGGATTGAATATGCTGTAGACTATGACCTCCAACCCCAAGTGTTGATGGTACAAGGCTAAGTCCTCACTCTGGCCATCAAACACCCAAAATTTCACTGCTGAAATCAGAGAAGCATGCTGAGACATGCTTTTGCAGACAAAAACTGCATGAGCTGCTTTATGCCCTGCAGCAATTTCTGTTGATCCTGTGACTAAACGATGTGAGACAAAGACAACTCTGCTGAAGGTACACATATGGTATCATAAAAGGACATTCAAACCATAGTTGGAAATACACTGCCAGTTCTGTGACTTGAACTGCCGCAGAAATATGAAAAAGGCACTAAACATCCACTGAAAACAAGACAGACCAACAGCAACAATGAAAAGAATTCCATTTGCAACCATGTGTGAGGGAAGACAGCAAATGTGACTCACAGATACTGTTGGAAGCTTCACAGAATGCAACTAGCACTGCTGAGTACAGGGTGTGACAACCCCAAAAACAGGAAAATGCTGCCCCTTTGGAACAAACTGACACACAAATGAAACTCTATTTACTTGAAAACTTCTCAATCAGTGAGAAAAACAGTACATTACTCCGGCAAACAAACCAACATACAGCAAGAACCCTAAACCACACATTAAAATACTCTCACTTCAAATGTCCTCTATGGCAGACAAGGAATGAAAAAAAAACTACAACATACTTTAACACACATGGACACAGACTGACACCCACTTTTCTATCCTGCACTCTGCATTAAAAGATGACCCTCAAGTTGCAATACAAAACACTTTACTAGCTGTGGTAATGACAATGACATTTGTCCTAAAAACAACAACTGAAACATTGTTTTTGATCACTTGAAATAACAAACACCACATCTGCAGGATGCTTCATCCCATATGGCTGTAGGGAAGCATCCACGAAGCACCATGTCGCATGGAGTGGTCTACGTGTGCTGGTGATCAGAAGCAGAGTGGAGCATCCTGGCTCATCTTGGCAAGTTCCATTTGATGGACTATGAAGACTGGTGCCTCCTATCTTGGATCTGTAAGAGCAACTGAATTGCACTTTACTGGAACTGGAACCTGAACTGCAACTGGCCTGCTGAAGGCTGTACCTGGCATTATGTATCCAGCTCACAGAAGTAAATTTACATCCACATGATGAGCAGGTGCTGTTTGTTCTTTGATAGCAGCACTGCTGATTTCATGGTGCACATGCTGCTTGAAAGCATAGCTGGTGCCCCCTAGTGGGGCCTGTAACAAACGGTGTATAAATGCACTGTTTGTATATAGCATGGTGCCATGACCTGTGATGCCTGTCTTCACAATCACCGAAGGAGAGAAACTTGAGGGGCAATGGATAGGCAACCCCCTGACGAAATAGACACTGGACTGGCAGTGTAAATATGCAGTCTATGGCTAATATATAACACAAATGATGAAAGGTGCTGTTTGTTCTTTGATAGCAGCACTGCTGATTTCATGGTGCACATGCTGCTTGGAAGCATAGCTGGTGCCCCCTAGTGGGGCCTGTAACAAACGGTGTATAAATGCACTGTTTGTATATAGCATGGTGCCATGACCTGTGATGCCTGTCTTCACAATCACCGAAGGAGAGAAACTTGAGGGGCAATGGATAGGCAACCCCCTGATGAAATAGACACTGGACTGGCAGTGTAAATATGCAGTCTTTGGCTAATATATAACACAAATGATGAAAGGAAGAAAGTTTATTGCTTACTACATTTTCACTGTTTGTGCAATAACACTACTGAATCAATCATGACAATTTATTTTATAACTTCTTTACTGATAACTTTATTTGTAACACATTTTTCATACAGTATCCATATATACCATTGAATGTGCCTGCAAAATTATATCACTGTACGAGACATAGTTCAAGAGATATGTCATAAACACTGAGAATCATCAAAACATTACCCAAGGTATACTCATCCAGTGTTTGATAATTAGAGATTTAGTGACTGCCAGCAAATTTTAAACATAATGTCAAATCTTTTCTAAATTATTTCTCCTTATATGCTTAATGCTACATATTTAACATGTTACCTTATTTGTAAAGTAATCTGAAGTTTGAAGCTGTTCTATGCATGGGAGTTTGATTCTTTAAAAAATTAGCGATGTACTGGTTCAATCATTATGTGTCAAAAATACAGCCTGAAAAGGAACCTTGAGAGACATGAAAGATAGCAAGACAACATTAATTGTGACTAGCAACTGCTAGACACTGAGTCTTTACACTGCATTAACCAAAAATGATTACCATACAGTTATGTCCCATGCCTTCATACATATCTTAAAATGAATGTACAAAACTTTTCAGGAAGTATACTACACTCGTGTCTATAATTAAAGCAACAAACTGCTATTTCCTTGTGTTGTATCTAATTCATGGTATAATCATACCAAATATCAACAGACGTCCATAAAACTGTGTTCTGGATGGACAATAGCATTCCAGTCAATGGACAACCATGATGTCAGGACACCTATCAAACAGGGTAGTGTTTGCTGAGTAGTTCCACATCCACAATTGCTGTGTATACAGTCATGGATGGTGCATTATGGCAAGCAGAAGATGCCTACCAGACTCTCTATGGTGGAAGGCATTAGAAGAATGGGAGCAGGACAATCACAAACTGATGTGACCTGAAGGCTTCATGTGAATCATTCTGTTGTTTCTCAGATGTGGCAACAATTTATAAGAGACTGAAGCAGTATCCTTAAGACCAAGGCAGGGTCAACCACATGTGACATTAAACTGAGAGGATCATTATTTGGCCATAAGGGCAAGACAGTACCACCTTAGTACTGCAAGGCAACTGAGATCTGGCCTAGCAGCATCCACTATACATGTTGTATTGAGACAAACAGTGCAGAGAAGCCTACAGCACAGTAGCCTTTACTGTCAGAGACCTTCTCAATGAGTACTTTTGATGGACCTTCACAGAAGGGAACATCTAGAGTGAAGTCATCAACATGCCACCTGGACAATTGAACAATCAGTCAATGTTTTTTCACACATGAGTCCTGATTTGGTGTGCAGAGTAATTTTTGATGCATTCACATCTGGAGGCAATGTAGAACATGACTTCATAATCCAAACATTGTGGACAAAGATCAATATAGATAAGGATCCATAATTCCGTGTGCTGGGATTACATTGATCACTCAAACACCTCTTCATGAAACTGCATGGGTAAATCGGTGAAGTTCAACTGCTGCCACATATCGCAATGAGATCTTGGGACATCATGTACAGTTGTTGCAAGTTGGTGTGGGCCCAGACTTGATATAGCAATAAATGATTGAAACTGAGCTTAAGAAATTGAAGATATTTGGAAAGACCTTTGCAAAATGTTGTTTATTTACTTTACATAATGTTCATTAGCTGGTAGCTCATTTTTGGTTGATAAATACTTTATCAATTAAATGACATTAAGACTGGAAAAAATGTATATACGTGTAAATGTGGATGGGTGTTCCACATCTCCTAAACCACTGTATTCATTCCAACCAAACTTGGTACACCTACTGCATACTGTCTGAAAAAAGATCACTATGGGGGTAAGAACCACCTAGTTCCTATAGGAGTGGTGGTAGGGATGAAAAAGTTTGGTAATGCCTGACATTTAGGCTGTCTTCACAACTGTCGTGTTGTGCAGTTAACATTGGAATGCCTTGCAGGGGATGTAAGTGAGCAGAGAGAAGGATGCAGGTGTGGATAATGAGAGGGGAAGAATGTGATGGACAGAGAAAATTGAAGGTATAGGTGAACAGAGATAGTAGATACGATTAGATGGACAGAGAGATCGGGAAGAGGAGATGAACAGAGAGAGGGGAAGAAGAGATGGACAAGAAGAGGGGGAGGAGGAGATAGACAGAAATAGGAAGTGGAGCAGATGGTCAGAGAAAGAGGGAGGAGAAGATGGACAGAGAGAGAGCAGGAGGAAATTGAAAGAGAGATTGTTACAGAGAAGGGCAGGAGGGGATGGGCAGAGACAGGGGAAAGGATTGAGAAGTGTTGGAGGCAAGTGGAAGAGCGAATGGGGTTCTGGGCAGGTGGAAAAGGAAGAGGAGGCATGGGGACATGGAGAGAGATAAGTGGGAGGTGGAGATGAAAGAGGCAGGCAGAGAAGGAGTTGGATAGAGAGAGAGGAGGAGTGGATAGAGAGAAGGGGAGGAGGAGGTGGACAAAGGGAGAGGGAAGGAGAAGATGGGCAGCAAGAGAAGGAATGAGTAGGTGCAATGAGAGAGGGGGGAGTAGGAGACTGAAAGAGATATGTGGAAAGAAGGAGATAAATGAGACAAGGAGGAAATGGGCAGAGAGAGGAGGAGGAGCAAATGTGTGCAGTATATTCGCCATACTTAAATGTGGACAAAGTCATGGGTAATAAGCTAAATAGTAAATAAAATGTCTTGGTCATTCCACAGTGTCATTTCAGGCTACAATACATGTTAGTGGAAAATATGGGCATACAATGGGAAACTTCTAATCACCTTTCACATATTAGAGCACAATAACTTCATCGATATGGAAGGATGTTGACTTACTTACTCAGAAAGGCAAATAGGAACACACAAAGAATGTAAGACTGGTAGGGGTATCATCATGGCCCTGATGTCAACCAAAAGGGTGTATGTGACATGTGTGCACTGATTGTAATGTGTGCAGTGAGGGAAATGTATGCTTTAACTCATCATGAGGTATGAACAAATAGTGTAAC
Source organism: Schistocerca piceifrons (assembly GCF_021461385.2). Classification (NCBI taxonomy): domain Eukaryota; kingdom Metazoa; phylum Arthropoda; class Insecta; order Orthoptera; family Acrididae; genus Schistocerca; species Schistocerca piceifrons. The sequence goes on from NC_060141.1 coordinate 292,888,138, forward strand.
ATACATATTACACCATGTGCCAGAGGATTACATGGTAGCTGTTCAGTACTGCATGTTCCTCTGGGCCTCATTCCCCTTGTGTAATTACTTTTTTATGTAGAGAAGCAACAGTCCCTACACAACACCTTGTGGGGATCCATATATTCTGGTTTCTGATTCTAATCTTAGTTTTATTTTGTTGCTGAATTAATCAATATGACAGTGTTTTCTGTGGGAAAAAGAAGCCCCTAACAATGCAAGAAAGATTTCAAAAATGCCAAAACGTTTTAGTGTCCCCAGCAGAATTGTATTGTCACAGAATGAACAATTTTTACATAGCTACAAAATATGCCCACAGCTTAATCTGCCATCTGTAGCTAATATATGGCTTCTGCATGTTGTACAATCAATGAAAGCACACTAATGTAAAGCATGGAAAACACACAAACACACGCATCCACTTGAATCAAATTAAGATATCATACATTTTTTATAACATTAGTCAGTTTGGTAAATTAATATATGCATTCTCTACTTTTGACAACTTTATTTAGCATTAGATTCACCAAAACTAAAAGAAAATTAGATAAAACTATATATTTCTAGAGTTTAACATTGCAAGTTTTGGATAGAAAGTAAGGGGTTGCTGACACACTCATTAGTCCTTATCACACAATTACCCTTTAATCAGAGAAATAAAAGAAAAGTAGAAAGAAAACACCAAAAAAAGATAGGTAATGTGTAAACAGACTTATAACAAAATTTAGAAAAAATAACTTACTTTAGAATATAACAGATTTAATTTAAGGAAACTAGTTTTAATAATTAAATTTAACAATATGTTTGTGTTTATGTTAATATTATGTATGCATAGGCTTAATAATTTACAAGATTTACCTTATATAAATGTCGCACATGTTGATCTGAATCTTTCAGCAAAAGATAATCTGGTTTTGATAAGCTGAAATGTAGAGCAAAATAAATTGTAATTCTCCAAAGTTGGCAAGCTAATTATATATAAGATTTGTATGCAATTATTCTCATAGAATAATGACAACTTTGGTTCTCACCAAGAAACGCTTACCCTGAGATCTTTATATTTGCTTCTCTTTCCAATTGTACCACAGTTGAGCACTGTGTTGTATTGTTTATGTCATTACTTGTTGTATTTACAATGACTGAAAATGTCAGCAGTGTAGCATTTTCATTTATGAAGGCATATTTCGTTACACTCATTACATCAAATTCCACAGTAAGATTTTTCTGTAGCAACAAACAATAGCAAGTTACACTTAAAGAAATGTGAGCAATAATATCATTATTTTACAGTAATTGTACCTAACACCACTTTAAAAAGTAACTTAGTTATTCAAAGGACCACCATACATTCAGTACTTATTGCTCAATAATGAGTATTGTGTATTAATCCTGTCCATTTGAAACTAGTATCAAAGGTATGGTGTCTGTATAAGGGTAGTATTATGCAATATAAATCAGTTCCTGCAGAGATCAGAAGAAATTCAATTCACTCTGAACAAATTTCTACAAAGAACTAAAGGAAATTAAAGGACAAAAGATCAGGAAATGTTGTGAAAGATATATATATGAATGCAACATGTGGTACTTTGAATAACTGAAGCTTCTGATTGATCAGAAAAAGCCAGATACCACACAGTCAACATAACCAGAGGAAACTGATAACCATAGTTGCATAGCAATAAGCAGAAATGTTTATTTTACTAGTAATACTTCTTGGAACTGTCAAATAAGACCAGATGATCTGTCCGGTGAGCACATGCGTATATGTTTCTGCAACAGTTGCCACAGTATGCACATAATTACACATAACCTTCCAATCAGAATACTTGTTTTATTTTATTTGCAACAATGGTTATAGTAGAGAAATACACAGAAAACAGCACATGTAGAAAATAAATTATGCAGTTCTCCTTTTGTATTTGCAATAAGTTGTTGTTTAGGTTGTGATTTAGGAATCTGTGTTGCAACAAAAAAGCTCTTGATGCACTAAAATACTTACAGAAAAATATCAGGCATGTTTCACCCATTCTGCATAATTCTTGCAGAGCATATCTTGTTTTAAGAAACACGACTTTAGCCTACATGCTAACTTGAAGCCTGAACTTACAGATGTTAGTCCCAAAGGCATTGCACTACTTGTTGTGTTTGTTGTGTACACTTCTAATAGTGAGTCAAAGCTACAAATTAACACTATTTCTTTTCTGTAACCACCAAACATCACAGAGGCTCACTTACAGTGTCACTAGGAGAAAAGCCAAATAGTAATGAGTTTGTCCTAGAGATGGTAGTGAGTATGTTACTAAAAGGAGAAATTTTTGCTCTTTGTATAACAACTGTATTCAGTTGGAAAATAAATCCCTATACATACCATTTACAAAGAGCACATAACTTATTCTATCTGAGAATGCTGCAGAGGCAAGCAAAATATTTTGATTCACTTCTACTTTCTCTCCATACTGTAACTGGGCTTGAATCACAGCCCAACACGTAATAGTTGGTGCAAAATTTAAATATCGCCACAGAGTTTCATAAAGCAAAATACTCAGATCATCTGTTTGTTATTTGAATTCACTAAAAATTAAGACACAGTTAATTAGAATAATTAATCTCAAAACCACTATTCTTATGAGATCACCAACCAACTATACATCCAACAGAATGTCCACTATCATACTGCGACGAGAAGCAGGGATGACCAATGACTGGCAGAGCACAGCTGAGTGCAACATGTTGAAGTTCACTGGTTGCTTTACAACACATACCACCTGCCTTATCCTTTCCAGTAACACCTCCATACATGGGAATTGTTTTCTTGGACTCAGCCTTTGTCAGCCCTATCCCTACATCAAATTCCACCTTGTCCCAATCCTTCCCACTTCACCTTATCAACGTACACTAACAGTTCCCCCTTGGCACTCTCCCTCTTCCTCTGATCTGTCACCCTCTCCAGTGAGTTCTCTACTTCATGGTGTGCCACTAGCAATTCCCTATACTTACACCATGGAGAGCTCATCAGTGCCACATTCTTATTCTTTCCCTTGCTGCCTCTCACTCCCAGCCATCAGCCACCATTTTCTCCAAGCCTCCCTCTCCCAGCCTCCATTTCCTCTTATTGTTACTCTTCACTCCCAGACGACTTGCAGTACTCACACAACGTGATTAGTTGAAACATTGTAGCAGTGTGTGTGTTTTATATTAGTTTATTGTGATAAAGTATCTTGTCCTAAAGCTCCACAACAGTTTCAGTCTTGTTTCTGTCCCTTTAAACTGATTAGTGCCTCAGCTATACTGTGAATGATTACTTTTACTTCTGCAATTATTTATATGCTAACCAGGATTTTTCGTTGACATATTTATTACCCCGTCAATCATTTATTGCTTCTGTTATGAGGTAAAGTGTTGTGTTTTGTTAATTCCTCTGTTCATATGCCACTTTGCTTTTTCTTGCACTGTACAAGGCATATCTAGTTGCTCAGTTTTCTAAAACATGATGTAGAAACCAGTACCTGTCACAACTCAAACATACTCCCCATCAGTGACACTGATTACCATTTTTCCCATTAATATCCCTACATAGATGCTATTTCCATTGTTAAGCACTTCATCAGTAAACAATTACTAATACAAAATCCATATTTTGTACATAAAATTTTCATTCTCCTAAATATTCCCTTTGTCATTGAGGAGATGATACACAGAGAGACCAGGAAAATATTCACAAGCACTAGAACTGTTCTGTTTTGTGGCTATGTTTGTAAAAGTTATTTGTATTAAGTCATCCCAAAAAGACAGCAGTATATGGTATTACTCAAATAAGTGTTTATGGATTTCCAGCATGCTGGGATACTGAATAGTCAACAACATATCATATTATTTCAATAGGACAAACAGCCAAAGTTCCAAAATAGCTCTTTTTATTACTTGATGATCACTATTTTCCAGGTGTTATTCATAACATCCATCCAATCAGAATAAATATTACTCCATATAGCAATCAATCATAACAATCCTTATGCAAAGGAGTAAAATGCAAGTGATCATGAAAGCAGATCCAACCCAGTATTCCTTGGTTTACTTCCATCCTTCCTATTTAAATTTCCCTCAGTATAGTTATGAAAATAATTGCCACATATTTCACACATATATTTTTCCTTCTCTCTTCCAATCCTACCATGTAATTACACTTAGCAAGTAGTTTCTGTCAACATGAATGTCACTACAGTTATAATAACTCATACATTCCAGCTTAACTATTCTCCACAATACTGATACATCTCATATAGTTTTGTGATGTCTAAATTTGATGTATCTCATTGCAAACAACAAAACAGTGTATTTGATTTGCAAAATGTGATTTGTGTGAGACTTTGAAATCAAGAATGTGATTCCCTTAATTTATTATACACTGATGACCCCAAACATTATGACCTCTGACCAACTCAAGGTTGTATGCTGCCTGGTGGTGCTGAGGGCACATGATGCAGTAAGAGGAGTATATGAGGGGAGCAGTGACACTTGGGGAATCATTCTAGTGACAATAAGTGGCATAAATGGAGAATCCATTGACTTAAGTGACTTTAACAAAAGTACAAACAGTGAAGCTGGTCACCTATTCACATGCTACTGTTGTGAGCATCCATGGAAAGTGACTGAAGAATGCTGAAACCATGAGTAGGAGACAAGAAGCTGGACATCAATACCTCATCACAGAACATTTGGACCACAGGCTTGTCCACTCTCCAAAGCAGATGTAGCAGATCTGATGACAGAGGACACTACTGGCACAGGTACAAATGTGATGGAACATGCCGTTCAGCACACAGTGTTGAACAAGGAGTTCCATAGTAGAGGACACCTAATTGTTTCCACGTTAACCCAACAACATTGTCAATTATGATTACATTGGGCATGGAATCATCAAGAATTGACTGTGGATCAATGGAATTGTGTTGGCTGGTTGGATTAATACCATTGACCAGGTCAATGGTCATGCCACCACACAAGTGAATGGCTGCTCGAAACAAGCAGCACACCATAGATGCAGGCAAATGGGAGCAGTATTATGTTATGGGGGACATTCATCTAGGCTTCTGTGGAACTAGCGGTAGTATCCAAAGCACCATGACACCTGTGGACTATGTAAATATTATTAGGGACCATCTGTAAACTCCTTATGCTTGATGTCTTCCCCAACAGTGATGGCATCTCGCAGCAGGATAGCTATCCATGTCATAAGGCCAGAATCCTGCCATAGTGGTTTGAGGAGTATGCTAGTTAACTCATATTGAAACACTCAACTCGGATGCTATTGGGCACCAGCTCTGCACTCACAAACCAACTGCCCATAAATTACAGAATGTGCATGACATGTGCAAAGGCATCCAGTGCCACAAATCTCTGGAAACTTACAAAGTACTTATTGAATCCATGGCATGCAGAATCACTGTTGAATTGCATTCCAGAGGTGGATCAATATGCTTTTAAGCAGGTAGTCATAATATTTTGGTTCACCAGTGTATGAATTAAAGTGCTTTCCTCCTCAGATTCTTTACAGTTTCCGAGTGAGGTGGCACAGTGGCTATCACACTGAACTCGCATTCAGGAGGACGATGGTTCAATCCTGTTTCCGGCCATCCTGATTCAGGTTTTCCACGATTTTTGTAAATCACTACAGGATAGTTCCTTTGAAAGGGCATGGCCGACTTCCCTCCCCGTCCGTCCCTAATCTGATGACTTCGCTGTGTGCTCTCCTCCCCCAAATAATCCAGTACTTTCCAGTTCCCATAAAATCTGTTTCTTCAACTTAATATATATTTGTTTCATTTTAGGGGGATCTTATGAAATCATAAACATTTTTGGCTGTCAGATAACTCATGCTCATCTGTCAACCTCTACACTTCTCTTAGCGAGCTAGTAGCATTTTGCTGTCAGTTATAGCAATGGAAGATGGACCTACCATTTGTTGCTTTGCTTGCAGAACAGGTAGGTTTTGGGATGGAGAGAAATTACAGTAATACATTTATACAATGCAGGCTTTTATGTCTGGTATTTGTGCTTTTTGTGATATTTGTTTTGTGATAATTAGACTGTCATTTGAGGCATAATCTCTGCTTACTATTTACTGTTTCAGTGCTGGAGACATCATCATGGGCCATAAAAACTCAGAAAAGTGTTACAATCTCAAACCAGCTCAGTAGTCTGAAGTGCTACTACATATTCAGGCAATAGCTGGTTTATGATTTCATCAGTCTGCTGCCTAAGATCACTGCGTCATACTGACCTATATTGTAGAGCTTTATTCAGTACTAAGGTCTATCACTTGTCTAGTTTCAATCCTTCTTCTTTTTGATCAAATTGATTTTATGTTTCTGATTTTATGTGGTCTCTCCATATATCCTAACATAGTAGTGATATGATCGATGCAAGTATCTTCTGGCCAACAGGAATAAATTGGCAATTCCTGAAAATGCATAGAAAACAGGGAATCACCAAAGTTGTTTCTCTTATACCATGATTTTATCAAGCCCAAATCATTACTATACTCAGATGTACAGTGGAGCCATAGAAATTCAGAAACACAAAAACATCTTCAACAGAAAATAAGAGGAACTGAAATTAAACAAGTAGTGGGCATTAGTACTAAACAAAGCACCATAAAACAGTTCAACAAGACAGTGTACTGATGACATAACAAACAGCCTGTTGCCTTGATACATATAGAGTGTTCAGCTTGTTGAACTTGGATATTGTAATAGCTTTCCAAGTTGTTATGGCCTCTGATGATATATCTGTTATTTGGAACACAAAATCTTAGGCCATGAAATGGCCTTGTATGACATCCAAATGTCCATAAAAGAAATATCACCAGAAAAGGAATGTGGTGTTATACCAGAAGATTTATTTGTGCATTCTTGTTACATGAAACAAAACTTCAACTTTTAAGTAACGTGGCAACTAAGGTGAAACACTAAATTACAACAAGGCAAAGATCTTGTCCTGAAGAAAGGATTCTACTTTGCAGTCACCAGTATAATCACTTATGTAATAATGTACCATGAGACACATTTCCTACAACAACTTATATTTGAAACTTCTGAAAGAGTGGAGCAGTATCCTAATATGTCCATACTATGCCACCATTTCTTTCACACTGAGATTGTAAAGCCAGAGTAAAAGATATGGAACCAATGACTTTGTCTGAGTCCAACTAAAATAAAAATATTAATAGTGGTTTCAGTTGTTTCTTAATAACCACATAATACAAAAAAATACTTACTGCCACTATGGTATCATTATATACATTTCCAATATCACACACAATTTCTAGATCTATTGTTTGTTTACATAGTTTTGGTATTTTTGCTGGTTCAATTAATGCTTCACTTTCAACTGTCAAAGTAACTGAATAAGCTGGCTCACAACCATTGTGAAGCATCACTTCCAATGATATTAGACCTTCTGAACCAACAATATAAACATTGTTTCCACCAAATCTGAAACAGATACAATTACAATGCCACAAACATATCCCTTTTGTTAATTTCTTGCCTCCTCTGAGTATACATTTTCTTTTAATGTTTAAATAGGTAGACTCTGGAAACCAGCAGGACACTGAGTATAAATTAATCAATGACAAACAATCTTTAAGAATGAATTTAAAATCATGAGCATTAGTTTAAAACATGCATTCATCCATTCACTAATCATTCTTCAAGGATTTTATCATGAATTTTCAGGGGTATGTAACTAGTCCAAATATACATTAGCGAGGAGACACAATTGTTAGAAACTGTATTCATTATTAACTGCTATTTGTAATTATTTCCTCCTCTCTACGTAATTCTGTAGCTCTCAATTCATTCGAGCAATCAATCATTCATGATAGGAAACACAGTCATAGCTCAGTCACTAAAAATGATTCAGAAATTTTACTTGTTAGAATGAAATCAGGCGATGATTCTTCTTCTCTGCAGGCTCGTACTTTGTGGCAGTCTGCTAATCTGTACAAATAAAATGCCTCATAATTTTGGGAGCGTTGTATAATCAGTCGGGAAACCTCAGATCAAGCGGATATTTGGCTTTGATGAAGTTTAACCTTCCGAAGAAGTAATGGAGCTCTTGGATTATTAAATGCAGGTTCGTATCCAGTCTTTCGGAAGTTCCCTACTGATTAACAACCACGCAATATATCGATGAATATCATTAATTCTTAATTGTCAAATACACACCTTTCGTATAAAGGAGCAATATATATATAATAGAGGGAAACATTCCACGTGGGAAAAATATATCTAAAAACAAAGATGAAGTGACTTACCGAATGAAAGCGCTGGCAGGTCGATAGACACACAAACAAACACAAACATACACACAAAATTCTAGCTTTCGCAACAAACGGTAGCTTCATCAGGAAAGAGGAAAGGAGAGGGAAAGACGAAAGGAAGTGGGTTTTAAGGGAGAGGGTAAGGAGTCATTTCAATCCCGGGAGCGGAAAGACTTACCTTAGGGGGAAAAATGGACGGGTATACACTCGCACACACACACATATCCATCCACACATATACAGACACAAGCAGACATATTTAAAGACAAAGAGTTTGGGCAGAAATGTCAGTTGAGGCGGAAGTGCAGAGGCAAAGATGATGTTGAATGACAGGTGAGGTATGAGTGGCGGCAACTTGAAATTAGTGGAGATTGAGGCCTGGTGGGTAACAGGAAGAGAGGATATATTGAAGAGCAAGGTCCCATCTCCGGAGTTAAGATAAGTTGGTGTTGGTGGGAAGTATCCAGGTAACCCAGACGGTGTAACACTGTGCCAAGATGTGCTGGCCGTGCACCAAGGCATGTTTAGCCACAGGTTGATCCTCATTACCAACAAACACTGTCTGCCTGTGTCCATTCATGCGAATGGACAGTTTGTTGCTGGTCATTCTCAAATAGAATGCATCACAGTGTAGGCAGGTCAGTTGGTAAATCACGTGGGTGCTTTCACGTGTGGCTCTGCCTTTGATCATGTACACCTTCCGGGTTACAGGACTGGAGTAGGTGGTGCTGGGAGGGTGCATGGGACAGGTTTAACACTGGGGGTGGTTACAAGGATAGGAGCCAGAGGGTAGGGAAGGTGGTTTGGGGATTTCATAGGGATGAACTAACAGGTTACGAAGGTTAGGTGGACAGCGGAAAGACACTCTTGGTGGAGTGGGGAGGATTTCATGAAGGATGGATCTCATTTCAGGGCAGGATTTGAGGAAGTCGTATCCCTGCTGGAGAGCCACATTCAGAGTCTGGTCCAGTCCCGGAAAGTATCCTGTCACAAGTGGGGCACTTTTGTGGTTCTTCTGTGGGGGATTCTAGGTTTGAGGGATGAGGAAGTGGCTCTGGTTATTTGCTTCTGTACCAGGTCAGGAGGGTAGTTGCGGGATGCGAAAGCTGTTGTCAGGTTGTTGGTGTAATGGTTCAGGGATTCCGGACTGGAGCAGATTCGTTTGCCACGAAGACCTAGGCTGTAGGGAAGGGACCGTTTGATATGGAGTGGGTGGCAGCTGTCATAATGGAGGTACTGTTGCTTGTTGGTACTGTTGCCTGTCCAATGGCCAGCTTCACACGTCCATCCACATCAAACTCACCAATAATTGGAATGAATTGGAGGTGTTGACCAAAAGTAACAATGCCATATCTCCCCAATATCCTTTCCTCCAGGAGTGCTAGTTCCACAAGTTGCACAGGAGAACTTCTAAGAATTGTGGAATGCAGGAGATGAGTTACTGGCAGAAGTAACTCTCTGAGGGTGGATCATGAGCCAAGCTTGGGTATCTCTGTGATAAAGCACTTGCCTGCAAAAGGCAAACATCCCACATTCAAGACCTAGTCTATCACAAAGTTTTAATATGCCAGGAATACTCAAACCAGCACACACTCTGCTGCAGAGTGAAAATTTTATATGGTAACTAAGACTTTCCATAACAGCACAGTAAATGATGACAGACTCTAATTTTATTTATTTATCAGTTTCTGGAGACAATGCTAGCCAAAACTACTTGGCTATTGAATATGTCAGGACATAGTTTACAAGAAGGTGATTAGAAAATTTATATATAAAAAAGAAACAATGTGAGAGATGTGCAACAAGCAAACCTTTCAACTTGGATTTGAATATTTGGGGTTTTCATTTAGTTTTTCAGTTGAGCTGGAAGCATACTGAAAAAGAAACTTGAAGAATAGTATGCATGTCTCTGTATATTGCCAAACAAAGTGTTATCCAATTGCTTATCGTTTTTCCATCTAGTGTCCACTGAATTAATTTTATAGTCTGTTCTGAATTCGCCAATACTGTCAAATATATGCACCAGATGACAGAGGTATATGACACCTGAATGATGACCTACACATATAAGTGAAATGACACCACAGATCAGTCTGGCCATCCTTTTCTGGCATAAGATTATTCTTGGTAAGTACATAAGAGTTACTCCAAAATGTAGCACTAATTGAGACAACAGAGTGCCCTAAATCAAAACAAACAAGTCTCCACATTTCAGTGTCTCTAGTCGAAGAGAACAGCATTCAGTTTCTGGACAAGACCTTGAATGCAAGGAAACTTTTCATCATCCACTAGCCATTACTTCACTAACCTTGACCACCATGTGACAGTAAAATTTTACTTTTACAAGAGGCACAGGTCAAAAACAGTATGCATTGCATTTTGGTGCACATAAATATTAATCTGTTCTCTGCAAGCCACATGCTAGTTTTACCAACTAATACCTTATTAGCAACAGTACTTATATTATATTCCAAGTCTTCCATAATAACACTTGTGTCATCTGCAAAGAGAAATACTTTTGAGTTATATAGTTATATGCCCTGTTTTGTGCCAGATCATGAATATACATCAAGAAAAGCAACAGCTCAAAAACAGAACCATGTGCCCCCCCCCCCGCCACCCCCCACCCCTCCCCCCCACAAACACACACACATATATCTTACCCCAGTCAGATTCAAACCTCTTCCCTATTTGCTGGCACTGGAGAACAACCTTCTGCTTAATGTTTCAATTATACAAAAATATTGCATGGTCTGCATAATCAAATGCTTTTATTAAATAAAAATAAAATCCTGCTGCCTTCAGTCCACCGTTTGGCCCTGCTAGTGTCTCATACACAAAAGAGTCAACTGCATTATTTGCAGATACTGCTTTGCTGAAGTCAAACTGCAAGTCACAAAAAATTATGTTTACTGAGATGTGTCACCATTTTACTATTCATCACTTTCTCAGAAACTTAAGAATCAGCTGTTAGCAAAATCACTGACCAGTAACTGTAGATATTATCTCTTGTTCTCTTTTCATAAAGCAGTTTCATTAATGATCATTTTAATCTACTAGCAAACTAAATACATCTACAAAATATGTGACTGAGTACAACATTAACTGCTGCAAGAGACAACTGTTGAGAGGGAGGAAGTAGAGATAGTTCTGTGTCAGCAGGCACATTCCCAGTTCACTACTTGCCTGTTTCCTTTGGAAGGATGGTGGTGAGTGTTGTCACCAGTATGGACAATGAAAGAAGATCCAGAATTTAGTTATTTATTTCCATGAGTTATGATGTGTCTTGACTCTTTGTTGACATCAGCTGTTGATGCCTTTCAGTCCATTGCTCATTGCTCATGGCCACCAGCTGCTGTGGCAGTTTGCTGCCCATGATGGCACTGGTGCTGGCTCAATTGGGAGGTGCTCTACCCCATCCCACTGTCCAGCATATCTGTTGATACATGATGATGGTTGCTGTGTTGCCCTGTAGTATGACAATCTTGGCCTGCCATTCAGGTAGGCCCTGGTTGGTCTGTCAGAGAGCCAGGAATACTGACGTCCTGACCAGGGGCGATATGAAAGACTCCCGTGTCCCACCATCTGTGACAGCGGCAGGCTGTGATGGTGAGCTCTGCAACTGGTGATTAGGGTGAAGTATCCTTCTATCCCAGAAACAACTATCATTTCTCAGCAACTTGCAACAAATCTACAACGGACTTGTGCCTGTTGTCACTTTACTGTTGTCAGGGAATGTATGTTATGTGTGCTGTTGATCCATGTTTGACTGACTGACTGCCTTACAAGCTAAAACTCTGAGGTATTTATGGAGCAAAGTAGTGGCTAATGTTAACCTAACATCACTTGCCATGGCTGCGTTGGTTGCCACAGAGAAGGTATCAACTGTTCTCACTCTCTAACATGCCTGCTTATTGACTTTGTTATAATATAGGACTGGTGTGTAAAAGCTCTTGGTATGTGTCATTGCATCTTCAGGAGATTTTTAATTTTTCTCTCAACATTTTTTGTTCTGACATACGTACTATGGTTCACAGGGTCCTCATCATCTCAGACCATGAAAGTTTGGTGGTTGAGTTAGTCCAGCTTGAAGTGTCCTTTTCTCAGAATGGTCATTGTGAAAGACAGGCCAGGCATGTGTTGTGTTATCAACCAATTCCTTTTAGTTTTGGCATGTCATATATCCTAATGGCTGGAAGTGTGTGCCAGAATCCCCATGTTGTCATATTCCTTAGCAGAACTGACACCAGTACAATGGGATGCTGATAATGTCAGCATTAAGCACACATAAGCTCCAAAACCACACACACACACCACATGCAAACCCAAATAATACTCTATGGATCCTAAAAGGGCCTTAATTTTATATTATGTTCAGAAAATGCATTTCACATTATAGTTCATTACAGTATGACCAATCCTGTTGGAAGTGATTTAGGGAAAAGTAAAATTACCTGAATAACTAGATTCAAGGACTGTGGAGTCCGGTTAGCTACATAGTAAGTAGCACTATCATTGTAAACCCACATGACCAGCAGTAACGTACTGTAAGCAGGATTAAGTGTTTAAAGATGTAGGTAGCTATTTTCTTTGAAAATTACTAATGTAATTAAGAAATATTAAGCTACCAATAAGATAAAGCTTCTAAGATTTGCTTAACTTTTGTTCATGCATGCTTTAACTTGCTCCACATCACTGAAGGTTTTCCTCCTTGGATGAATGAAAGTACAATAAAGATGTGTATTTCAGTCATTCATTCATACATTCATTGTGTTTCTTAGAAACCAGCAAGAACTACATTAACAAGGGATAAGCAAATTATAGAAACCTGACCTTTATGCTGCATTAACAATAAACTATGATTAAACAGCTTAACAACATTATACCAGCTAAAGGAACCCCACATTTGTGGCTGTCATTGACTGTGTGGATCACCTGATAATAAGGAATTGGTTACAAAGGTTAATAGAACCTTTAACAATATTGTGTAACATCTCATTGCAGTCATAAACTCTTCCAAAAGTGCTAAACAAAAAAATCATATACACTAGCCAAAAGCATATGCAGTCAAAAACAAGGAAAGGGAGATCATGTATGAAATTACGGGCTGATTACTTTGATCTCCAGTTTGTCAAAGGTCTTAGATTGTGTTATACATTATTTGTTAATAGCATTAATCATAAAGAATGATGTACCATCACTATATTATTACTCCAGAAGCAACAAAGTAACAGAAGCTATATATATGATTGTATTTACAATGTTCTAAAACTTATGAAAGATGAAAAGAATGTAATAGGAATATTCCTAGCTTCACAGTAGTGTTTGACATGGTTGATCCCACTGTTCTCCTATAACATAAGGGAATTATCAAATGAATGGATTTGGACATTTCTAAAGCAGTCATAGATGGAATGTAAGCATAAGATTTACATATAGTTTCACTAGGTTAGTCTCTGAGTGCTTATCAAATGATTCATCAGTTCTCTGCCATGTTACACAATGTTCTGTACTGTACTGTAAAAGTATCTGAAAGACAAGTGAGGACATATCTATATGGCATGACAATATTTTGATAACATTTGACAATAATTTACACTTCAATCCGCAACTTAAAAATTAAACGCAGATACATAATAAGTTGTATAATTGTATACAAAAAGTTAAACAATGGAAAATCCAAGATGGAATGTAACAATATGAGAGAAGGAAAGTTGCTACTCACATATAGTGTAAATACTGAGTTGCGATAGACACAATAAAAAGATTCACACAATCATAACTTTCGGTCATTAAGGCCTTTGTCGGCAGTAGACACACATACACTCACGCACACACACACTCATGCAAGTGCAACTTGCACACACATCTGCAGTCTCAGAGAGCAGTGTAGTTTCAGCTGTCTGGTCCTTCACACAAGGGGTAGGTGCTAAGTTCTTCATCTGTTGTATCAGTTTCACTGGAATCCATTCAAATTACATTTGCCATGTCAGTTTCCAAATCACTGTTTTCACCATGTGCTGTATATTCATCTTCACACTTCACAGCAATAAACATTGATTATTATATTTTCTATTGCTTTCCACTAGCCCATCTATGTATCTATATTTGTTTTCAATTCCTTTTACATGTTTGCAAACTTTTCATCAATCATGATGGGTAATATTAGATAAAAATCTATGGTTATTTTTTTAGGAATAAACATTTTTTTCTTCACTCATTATAACACAGTTTTTAAAAACTCATTTCTTGTTAAGCTAAGTTCAAAACTAATATTGTTTTGAATGAGACAATCAGTTTTATATTTTAACTGCAATAGTGGGGGCTTTACTTGTGTGTTAGGATGTTAGGAATCAGCTTCACTTCTAATGTTATTGATATTATCCTGTTCACATCATTGTGATAATCTTATGATTTAGATTTTGAATTCCATTGCTCCTTAGTGTGGACAATAGCTCTTTGACCTGTTCTGTCATTATTCGTTAAACTTGGAATTTATTCATGTTGCCAGCACTTTTTTACGGTATAATGTGGGTGCATCCACATTCTTTTCATGAATACCCTGGTTTATTTGGCTGATTTCATTGTTTCTGATTGCTCTCAAGTATTCTGCATGCTTTGCAACAATGTTGAAATGTTCTGTTAGGGTGGTTCTCTTACATTTAAATCTTTTGACAAGATATCCCATCTCTTTCAAAATTTTCTGAAATGTTTCACCTCATTTTTTTGAAAATATAAATAAGCATCTTTCTCAACACTAGGAGTTCATCCTTCTGCTCACAATGCTTCTTTGGATACGGTAAGTGCTTTAGTGCTTTATCAAAGTCACTTAGGGAAACTACTTTCCTGGAATGCCTTAATTTTTTAGGACTTTAAATTTTTTCCTTGGTTTTCCTTACAGTTTTTCAAAATGTGTGTTACTATTCTTTCTGACTTTCCTACAATTTCTTTCATTTCTGTAGAGGTAACATTACCCTATTCTGCTTTTTCTCTCCCCACTTCCATGACATCTTCTTCAGTTTTCCACTCTCATGGATATTCAAGATTATGGATGACTTGCCTGAACTACTGAAAATATTTCATGAGGACATTCAGGGTTACTTATCAGAATATGCACAATTGCCCTGAATGCAGTGACATTGTGATGGGTTTGCCTTACATTGTAACGGGTTTCCCTTAGTCACTACCATACTTGTTTACTGTAATGTCACAGCATGTTTCTGATAAGGACCACAGGAGGAGAAGTGCTATAATACTGTGACCGGGTGGTACTACACAAGATCCAATGGACAGGTGGCTAGTAAATAAATAGTAAATTAGAGGGAATACTATTTTCAAAGAAATCACTACTCTTTTAGTTATACTAAACAGCTGCTGTTTATCTTCTGTTATTGGCTTGATGTTTACTTTATTACAGTGGTATTTTTAAATAAAAATAGTTAGCTACATTTGTAACAGAAAAGGATGGTCTATAATGGACTATTATTGGCAATGAGGCTTTACAATGTATACTGTTACTTGTTATGCAGATTAAAGGAATTTTCGTTCTTGAATATAGGTTAACAGATAATTTGTGGAAGTAATGGTCAATAAGCTGTCTTTTTAACTTTCTTTTGAATTTACTTTGAGTCTTGATATCACTTTTTTGTCAGGTGGGAGCTTTTTGCATCCATTTGCACAAGAGTATGTAGCTCTACTCTGAACCTTAGATTAAGAGGCATAGTCTATATGAGGTTCAGTTTTATGTCTTATATCATGACTATGTAAATCATATTGTAGCTGAAACTTGATTTGTATTATAAGCAACAAAGTTCTTTAATATCAAATGAAGTGGAAGTGAATGAAACAACTCCATGATCCTCAAGTGACCTCTGCAGGGTGTGTGATTACCTACTTCACATAATGTTCTTAGTGCTCACTTCTGCTACTCAAGTACATTATTTACTTCAGGTACATTATCTTATAAGGATAAATTGTAACTACTAATTAAATATAATAAGAACAGAGTAGCAGCACAGCACAAATGAAAAGCTGACAGACTGCTGAGCCTTTGAACAATTCTTTCTTCAGAAAGCTGATTGAAAAACCCACTGTTCTCATCTGGCTCCACAGACTGACTGGTCTGATTGAAAAACCCACTGTTCTCATCTGGCTCTATAAACTGACTGGGGTGAGTATCTTGATGAAAAATAGTGGAACAGAAAAACCTGAATGACCAGATGGCAGTTCGAAACATGTTTCAATCATAGCTTTTGGTTGGTTGCACACAGATTATGACAATGCCTCATTTTTAATATCTGTAACCAATTCATTGCCAAAAATCTTTTTTCACATAGTTCAGAAAGGAAAGGATATAGTGAACTGCAGGTCTTCCTGAAGTTACAAACCAACATTACCTAGAGCATGTCAGCAAGAAACTAATATCCTGCACCTCTTTCTCCTACATACAGCCAACACTCCTCACACACTAGCTGATCATACAAAAGGGAGTGCATCGTTCATCATATAATTCTATCCAGGACTGGAGTAACTAAACAACATTCTCCAGTTCTTGTCATGCCCTGAAATGAGGACTATTTGCCCACATTTCCCACTGTGTTATTCTGCCATGCACCCAATCTATGTCATCACAACATGAGGTGGTGCAGTAAAAGACAATGGTCTTTCATATGGGAGGGTAATATTAAAACAAATGAGCCCTCAATCACAATTTTTAGTCTTATTAACCAGGTTTCAACACTTCTAAGAGTGACTTCATCAGAATTTGAATGTTTAAAGTGGCCTATAACATAATTACAAATTTATGGGAAAAGAAATTTTTTATATAAAATTGTAAGTACTGTCTAACAACACAAGACAGAGACAGTACTTACATGTCATGTATAAAATAAATGACAGGCCAGAAGGGTTTTAATCACAAAATTTCTTAAAAAGAATGCATGAAGGTAAGCCACTATGGGCTGCTCATACCTTTACAGCCACAGGTTACAAAGGACTCCATGGGGAATATGGGAGAGTGGTGGCTGATCTCTCCATCCAGCCATCCAGATTTAGAATTGCTGTTATTTCCACAGGTTACTTAAGGAAAATGCCACTATTATTCCTTTGAAAAGGACACACTGATTTTTTCCCTCCATTCCAATGAGTTAAGTGTAAAATACATTGATGTGCTAACTTGTTCATAGTTTCATCCTTAAGAAAGTGAAGACTAGATGAAAATTGTGGAAAAATTATTTATTATATATTCATGGAGGCACATCATAGGTACAATACCCTACAAGTATGTGAACAACAACTATATTATGTAAATATGGAAGGAAAATCCTTGATGGAATCTAAATAATGTAAGCACTGATAGTAGTAGCTCACCAAGTCGTTAAAACACGGAATCATATACAAGGTGTATAATAATTAATGGCATAAACACATTCAGTTGAATGTACATGATACTAGAAACAAAAAGGTTTCAATAAACATAGGTTCAAAAATACATAATTTAAGAGCTATGAGCAATTTTTCATCTTCGATACTGTGAAACAAATCTCTTTTACTGCAAGTTTTTCGATTTCCACTTTTTGGGAACTGGTAGTATGGACCAAAACAAGAAAAAAAGTCCAGTAAACATGTGCTGCAAAATGCATTTCTTAAGAACAGTGAGCACTTGTTCATCTTTCCTACTTTAAAACACAACTCTTCTAATGATCAAGTGCTCATAACTCTTAAGGTATGCATTTTAGAGCACATGTTTGCTGGACATTTTTTTCTTATTTTGGTCCATACTACCACTTCCAAAAATATGGAAAGCAAAGAACTTGCAGTAGAAGAGATTTGTTTCACAGTATCGAAGATGAGAAATTGCTCGTAGCTATTGAGATATGCACTTTTGACCCAATGTTTACTGAGACATTTCTCCTTCTAGTATCATGTAATTTCAACTGTGTGCATTTAAGCTACTAATTATGATATCCCCTGTATAGGCACAAAAATGCAGCTGAGGAATTTGCTAGGTTTTAGATCAATCCTTCTTTCAGAGCTACAGACACCCATATACACATATATACACATGATAGTCAACACTGACCTGGATGACTACATTGTGCTAGCACTGCAGCTCAGATGGTGTGAGAGCCTCAGTAGAGTAGCCAAACTATGTCCAAGAGCAGATTTGACTGGCCAATGGCTGAACACAATGTGCTGAATTTCAATGAGTGATTCACAACCTGTGCCATCCAGATCCTTCCCCACAGCACTAGAGTCTCTGAATTGCATTGATGGGGCTTGTTCTTATAACACATTCTTCAAGCCCACCCTCTTTTCCATGGCCTCCATATTCTTCTGTTATACCTCCCTCTTCCAGTGTTCTCTTTTCCTCTCACAATTCCCTCCTCCACATCATTGTGTGTTAAGCACATCTCCTCCTGCCAACATCCAGAGTGAGATTTCCTGTGCCACACTTCTGCACCATGCAGCTGCTGCCTCTCTCTCCCAGTCACCAGCCTCCCCTCTTCAACACTCCATTCCATACCCACTTTCTTTCATTGCTCACTTGCTCCATTCTGCACACCCCTAACCCCAACTGAAACGCAGTGCCTGCACAATGTAGTCAAATGGTTCATTGTAACTGTTCAGATGTAAGTGTCTGTACGGTTTCTCTACAGCTCTGAAGCAGAAATTGCCTGAAAGACAGCAAAGTTCTCAGTCCAGTTGATGTACATATCGATGACTCAGTTCCTGAACTAATTGAAGAGTTGCTAACATTAATTCTTAAGCTATTTAAGAACATACCTACATATAAATTGTTATAAATTCATTGTTAATTGAAAGAAAAGTAACTGCAACAACTTTTGCAACTGACATCATTCCAAGGTTCATGACCATTGCAAGTTACTGGAACAGGGACTTCACTTGAATGTAATTTATTGTTTATCAGCATTAACAGAAGACTTGTGTTACCTGGGATTCTTAACAGAGCATGCCATCTCTAAGCATGCATCACACTTTTCATCTTTTCCACAGGCATTAACAAACTTAACTATTTTTGTATCTTTCAGCTGAGACTGAGAATCATCCACCACTGTACAGTTCTTGCAGAAAGCATCTTTCCCTTTGAAAACAAAATTAAAATTAGGTTTTTCACTAAATCATAACATTTAAGAATGATTGTAGTTCATTTAATCACAGTTTTACTAATTTGAGTATGGTTTCTCTCTTCCACAACTTACAACAGTTTCATTTAAGAATAACACAGGACTATCAAATAACGGTCATGTGAAAATAAAGGAATTTATGACTGAAGCAGTATTTTCAACCTCTGCTATAATGCTCGGTTGCAGATGTTCTGCTGATAGTATTGCTTGTATTAAATAATAATTGCAGCAAGTGATATTTTAGGGACCAATGAAGAATTGGTGTTGGTGGACGACATAGAGTAGTATAGAATGTAGATATGTCAGAAGTCCCTACATGTAGGATTACATAAAACAGTATTACTTTCTCAAGCATATTTAAATTTCTATACGTACTTTGTATTCTAGTTTCATTAAGCCATAATTTGTGAATTACCATTACAGGATGTTACTCTGGCTTAATAAGACAATTGCATCATAGTACATTTAAAATCAGAATAGCATAATGATAATGGAAATTTCTGGATGGAAGAATATGCAAAATCAGGGAAAGGCAACCATACCTTTAGCAGACCAATGCATGACACACAGAAACACATAACAGAAAACACTATTAACGCTAATTTGATTTTTTGTTCTTTTTTCTGGTAAAAGCATACACACATGCATGTAAGCACGCATGCACACACACACACACACACACACACACACACACATGCATTCTTGCATGCAAGGGAAGACTGATTGTTAATGAGTATAGTCACCTAGGTAGATGGAGGTGTGGAAGGAGTAGGGAAGGATGCATGAGGCAAGGAGGGGTAGAGGGATAGTGTGAGGTAGATCTTTTGACAGATGACTCACTGGCTTCACAAGATAAAAGGAGTTCATAGGATAGAGAGCATCAGAGATAACTAAAGAGAGGGGAGTAAAGGAAAGAAAAATGGAGGTGAAGAGGGAGATGGGGAGGAAAAAGAGAAAGAGAGATGAGTCCAAAAGGGGGGGAAGAGGGGAGAAAGGGAAGAATGCCCACACTGAGTGAGGTGGCACAGTGGTTGCATTCTGGGCTTGCATTCAGGAGATGATGGTTCAAACTTTGGTCTTACCACCATGATTTAGATTTTTTCTGATTACTTTACATCATTTCAGACAAATGCCAGGATGGTTCCTTTGAAAAAGCTTAGCCAATTTCTTTCAAAAGCCTTCCAAAATCTGACCTTGGGCTCCATCTCTAATTACCTTTTGAAATGGGACATCAAACACTAATCTCGTCCTCTTCCAAAGAATGCCCACATAGGGAGCAGGAAGAGTTATGGAAGAAGGCAGTACATGATCTGGACAGAGAAGGATTGATATGGACCAAAAGAGAAGGAAAAGGTAAGGTCAGGCAGTAGGGAAAATATCAGCAGAAGTTTAGGCTATGGAAATTGTGATAGGGCAAGATATGCTGGAGAGACAGTTCCTACCTGCATAGTTCAGAGAAACTTGTGGTGGAAGGGAGTATCCAAATGGCATTTGTAGTGAAGCAGCTGTTGAAGTCATTTATGTTGTGGTGCGCAGCTCATTCAGCAATTGGATAGTCAGGTTTGCAATTTGCCACAGTGTGTCATTGGCCATTCAAATGCATAGGCAGCTGATTGCTTGTCATTCCCACATAGAATGCTTTGCAGACAGAGACATATGTCTCCCTGTGTCTGTATGTGTGAGGATGGATATGTGTGTGTGTGCGCGAGTGTATACCTGTCTTTTCTTTTCCTCTAAGGTAAGTCTTTCTGCTCCTGGGATTGGAATGACTCCTTACCCTCTCCCTTAAAACTCACATCCTTTCGTCATTCCCTCTCCTTTCCTCTTTCCCGTGAAGCAACCTTGGGTTGCAAAAGCTTGAAATTTGTGTGTGTGTTTGTGTGTTTTTTACTGTGTCTATCTACCAGCGCTTTCCCGTTTGGTAAGTGACAGCATCTTTTTATATATATATATATATATATATATATATATATATATATATATATATATATATATATATATATATATATATATATATATATATATATATATCCTCCCCCCATGAACCATGGACCTTGCCGTTGGTGGGGAGGCTTGCGTGCCTCAGCGATACAGTTAGCCGCACCGTAGGTACAACCACAACGGAGGGGTATCTGTTGAGAGGCCAGACTAACATGTGGTTCCTGAAGAGGGGCAGCAGCCTTTTCAGAAGTTGCAAGGGAAACAGTCTGGATGATTGACTGATCTGGCCTTGTAACAATAACCAAACCGGCTTTGCTGTGCTGGTACTGCGAACGGCTCAAAGCAAGGGGAAACTACGGCCGTAATTTTTCCCGAGGGCATGCAGCTTTACTGTATGATTAAATGATGATGACGTCCTCTTGGGTAAAATATTCCGGAGGTAAAATAGTCCCCCATTCGGATCTCCGGGCGGGGACTACTCAAGAGGATGTCGTTATCAGGAGAAAGAAAACTGGCGTTCTACGGATCGGAGCGTGGAATGTCAGATCCCTTAATCGGGCAGGTAGGTTAGAAAATTTAAAAAGGGAAATGGATAGGTTAAAGTTAGATATAGTGGGAATTAGTGAAGTTCGGTGGCAGGAGGAACAAGACTTCTGGTCAGGTGACTACAGGGTTATAAACACAAAGTCCAATAGGGCTAATGCAGGAGTAGGTTTAATAATGAATAGGAAAATAGGAATGCGGGTAAGCTACTACAAACAGCATAGTGAACGCATTATTGTGGCCAAGATAGATACGAAGCCCACACCTACTACAGTAGTACAAGTTTATATGCCAACTAGCTCTGCAGATGACGAAGAAATGTATGATGAAATAAAAGAATTTATTCAGATAGTGAAGGGAGACGAAAATTTAATAGTCATGGGTGACTGGAATTCGAGTGTAGGAAAAGGGAGTGAAGGAAACGTAGTAGGTGAATATGGATTGGGGCTAAGAAATGAAAGAGGAAGCCGCCTGATAGAATTTTGCACAGAGCACAACTTAATCATAGCTAACACTTGGTTTAAGAATCATGATAGAAGGTTGTATACATGGAAGAACCCTGGAGATACTAAAAGGTATCAGATAGATTATATAATGGTAAGACAGAGATTTAGGAACCAGGTTTTAAACTGTAAGACGTTTCCAGGGGCAGATGTGGACTCTGACCACAATCTACTGGTTATGACCTGTAGATTAAAACTGAAGAAACTGCAAAAAGGTGGGAATTTAAGGAGATGGGACCTGGATAAACTGAAAGAACCAGAGGTTGTACAGAGTTTCAGGGAGAGCATAAGGGAACAATTGATAGGAATGGGGGAAAGAAATACAGTAGAAGAAGAATGGGTAGCTCTGAGGGATGAAGTAGTGAAGGCAGCAGACGATCAAGTAGGTAAAAAGAAGAGGGTTAGTAGAAATCCTTGTGTAACAGAAGAAATATTGAATTTAATTGATGAAAGGAGAAAATATAAAAATGCAGTAAATGAAGCAGGCAAAAAGGAATACAAACGTCTCAAAAATGAGATCGACAGGAAGTGCAAAATGGCTAAGCAGGGATGTCTAGAGGACAAATGTAAGGATGAAGTGGCTTATCTCACTAGGGGTAAGATAGATACTGCCTACAGGAAAATTAAAGAGACCTTTGGAGATAAGAGAACCACATGTATGAACATCAAGAGCTCAGATGGAAACCCAGTTCTAAGCAAAGAAGGGAAAGCAGAAAGGTGGAAGGAGTATATAGAGGGTCTATACAAGGGCGATGCTCTTGAGAACAATATTATGGAAATGGAAGAGGATGTAGATGAAGATGAAATGGGAGATACGATACTGCGTGAAGAGTTTGACAGAGCACTGAAGGACCTGAGTCGAAACAAGGCCCCCGGAGTAGACAACATTCCATTGGAACTACTGACGGCCTTGGGAGTGCCAGTCCTGACAAAACTCTACCATCTGGTGAACAAGATGTATGAAACAGGCGAAATACCCTCAGACTTCAAGAAGAATATAATAATTCCAATCCCAAAGAAAGCAGGTGTTGACAGATGTGAAAATTACCGAACTATCAGTTTAATAAGCCACAGCTGCAAAGTACTAACACGAATTCTTTACAGACGAATGGAAAAACTAGTAGAAGCCGACCTCGGGGAAGATCAGTTTGGATTCCGTAGAAATACGGGAACACGTGAGGCAATACTGACCTTACGACTTATCTTAAAAGAAAGATTAAGGAAAGGCAAACCTACGTTTCTAGCATTTGTAGACTTAGAGAAAGCTTTTGACAATGTTGACTGGCATACTCTCTTTCAAATTCTAAAGGTGGCAGGGGTAAAATACAGGGAGCGAAAGGCTATTTACAACTTGTACAGAAACCAGATGGCAGTTATAAGAGTTGAGGGACATGAAAGGGAAGCAGTGGTTGGGAAGGGAGTAAGACAGGGTTGTAGCCTCTCCCCGATGTTATTCAATCTCTATATTGAGCAAGCAGTAAAGGAAACAAAAGAAAAATTTGGAGTAGGTATTAAAATCCATGGAGAAGAAATAAAAACTTTGAGGTTCGCCGATGACATTGTAATTCTGGCAGAGACAGCAAAGGACTTGGAAGAGCAGTTGAACGGAATGGATGGTGTCTTGAAGGGAGGATATAAGATGAACATCAACAAAAGCAAAACGAGGATAATGGAATGTAGTCGAGTTAAGTCGGGTGATGCTGAGGGTATTAGATTAGGAAATGAGACACTTAAAGTAGTAAAGGAGTTTTGCTATTTGGGGAGCAAAATAACTGATGATGGACAAAGTAGAGAGGATATAAAATGTAGACTGGCAAAGGCAAGGAAAGCGTTTCTGAAGAAGAGAAATTTGTTAACATCGAGCATAGATTTAAGTGTCAGGAAGTCGTTTCTGAAAGTATTTGTATGGAGTGTAGCCATGTATGGAAGTGAAACATGGACGGTAAATAGTTTGGACAAGAAGAGAATAGAAGCTTTTGAAATGTGGTGCTACAGAAGAATGCTGAAGATTAGATGGGTAAATCACATAACTAATGAGGAAGTATTGAATAGGATTGGGGAGAAGAGAAGTTTGTGGCACAACTTGACCAGAAGAAGGGATCGGTTGGTAGGACATGTTCTGAGGCATCAAGGGATCACCAATTTAGTATTGGAGTGCAAAGTGGAGGGTAAAAATCATAGGGGGAGACCAAGAGATGAATACACTAAGCAGATTCAGAAGGATGTAGGTTGCAGTAGGTACTGGGAGATGAAGAAGCTTGCACAGGATAGAGTAGCATGGAGAGCTGCATCAAACCAGTCTCAGGACTGAAGACCACAACAACATATATATATATATATATATATATATATATATATATATATATATATATATATAAAAAATAGAGGGAAACATTCCACGTAGGAAAAACACATCTAAAAACAAAGATGTAGCGACCCACCAAACGAAAGTGCTGGCAGGTCGACAGACACACAAACAAACACAAACATACACACAAAATTCAAGCTTTCGCAACAAACTGTTGCCTCATCAGGAAAGAGGGAAGGAGAGGGAAAGACGAAAGGATGTGGGTTTTCACATCCTTTCGTCTTTCCCTCTCCTTCCCTCTTTCCTGATGAGGCAACAGTTTGTTGCGAAAGCTTGAATTTGGGTTTTCACATCCTTTCGTCTTTCCCTCTCCTTCTCTCTTTCCTGATGAGGCAACAGTTTGTTGCGAAAGCTTGAATTTTGTGTGTATGTTTGTGTTTGTTTGTGTGTCTTCCCCCGCATGGAATTTTTCCAGAGAGAGAGAGAGGGAAACATTCCACGTGGGAAAAATATATCTAAAAACAAAGATGATGTAATTTACCAAACGAAAGCGTTGGTATGTTGATAGACACACAAACAAACACAAACATACACACAAATTCAAGCTTTTGCAACCCACGGTTGCTTCATCAGGATAGAGGGAAGGAGAGAGAAAGACGAAAGGATGGGGGTTTTAAGGAAGAGGGTAAGAAGTCATTCCAATCCCGGGAGCGGAAAGACTTACCTTAGGGGGAAAAAAGGACAGGTATACACTCGCACACACACACATATCCATCCACACATATACAGACACAAGCAGACATTTGTAAAGGCAAAGAGTTTGGGTGGAGATGTCAGTCGAGGCAGAAGTACAGAGGCAAAGATGTTGTTGAATGACAGGTGAAGTATGAGCGGCGGCAACTTGAAATTAGCGGAGGTTGAGGCCTGGTGGGTAACAGGATTGGATTGGATTGTATTGTTTGGGGGAGGAGACCAGACAGCGAGGTCATCGGTCTCATCGTATTAGGGAGGGACAGGGAAGGAAGGCGGCTGTGCCCTTTCAAAGGAACCATCCCATCATTTGCCTGGAGCGATTTAGGGAAATCACGGAAAACCTAAATCAGGAAGGCCGGACTCGGGATTGAACTGTCATCCTCCCGAATGCAAGTCCAGTGTGCTAGCCACTGCACCACCTCGCTCGGTGGTGGGTAACGGGAAGAGAGGATATACTGAAGGGCAAGTTCCCATCTCTGGAGTTCTGACAGGTTGGTGTTAGTGGGAAGTATCCAGAAGGGCAAGTTCCCATCTCCGGAGTTCTGACAAAGATGCTGTGACTTACCAAATAGGAAAGCGCTGGTAGATAGACACAATAAAAAACACACAAGCACACTTTTTTGAAACTCTTTGCCTTTACAAATGTCTGCTTGTGTCTGTGTATGTGCAGATGGATATGTGTGTGTGTGCAAGTGTATACCTGTACTATTTTTTCCCTAAGGTAAGTCTTTCCGCTCCCGGGATTGGAATGACTCCTTAAGGTATAGATGCTGATCCAAGGGGAAAAGGAAAGTATCGTGACAGAAGTCACATGTTTTGTAGGAATTATTCTGGAAAGTTTGAATTCTATATTTCATTAAGCATTATTATGTTTTCTGAGTGTCAATAGGAACACTTTTATTTTGCCCAAGTTCCTCCAGACTACAGACTACTGCAATTAATGAGGGCATTATGTAGAGGTAGTACAGAGAATTAGACTAAAGGTTGCAATATTCAAGGGTCCATGACACTTGGAATTTACGATTGGAAAAGGAGCATAAAATAAAAATTTTGGTACTGTCGATTTTTAGATATTGAAAGAGCTAACTCCAACATGGATTGAAAGGTTCAAGTTTTATAATTGTAGTAGAATGGAGAAAAGGAATGACCACGCAATAAGAACAAGAGTATTTACAATTATTAATAGCAAGAGATATATTGTTGAGAAATGAAGTGTTGTCCTATGTGATATTAATGTACATGGTAATTATGTATAAAATATCACGTGTTTGATCTAAAGAGGGGGGTATGTTGTGATTTGAGGATTTCCACATAAATTCTGGAACCACTCAACCTTCTGCCACCTCAAACATGTGATGTTTTAAAGATAAGCATGAGAGAGAGAGCCTATTTACTGCACAACACATGTCTGTGTGTGCAGGATTGACATTGGTCCTGGGAGGACAAGAACTGCATCAGATGAGCGATGCCGACAACTGTTTGCCCCTTGCACCATAGAACCTGTATAGAAGGTGCAAGGAGTAACTACGTAGTATTCCTTGGTGGTTACACAATTGTAATTGTTACAGACAATTGAAACATGATTTACCTAGAGGCTCTTACTTAATCTTGGTGTTAGTCTTGCTGGAAGCAAGACCTGTTATTGAATTTCTGGTGGTTATTAAACCCACCACATTGTAATTATAGTTAATAGTATCTGATGGTTATCAGTGTAGTTGACTTACAAGAGGTTGTATGCTTATTTGAAACTTGTGGAAATGAAAATATACCTGAACTGAACTGAAAGTATGAGGGTACCAAGTTATTTCTAGTGAGAGAGAGAGAGAGAGGGCATTTTTTTAGTTCCTCTAACCTTGATTATTTCTTCAGAGAAGATGTTGTGGAGAATGACAGAGCCACATATCCATAGAAGAGGATCAGCTAAGTGTTTCACATGAGCCAACTGTAGTAAGACAAGTGTGAAGTTTGCAATCCAGTTTTGCACCACTTCTCTTGTCACCGAAACCGTTAGACTGCCTTTTATTGGGTAGGAGATGCCTGTACCTGGACTCCGACGGGAGGTGGTGGGTGCATGTACAGGACAGCTCTTGTGCAACTGAATCAACTGCAATGGAATGACCCATGGGATGCAGGACTGGAGTAGGGATGGACAAGGATATTCTGTTTGTGGTGGGTGATGGGACACTATTTTGGGTGACACATGTAGAATTGTGGCTAGCACATTCCTCATCTCAGTGCATAATGACAGGTAGTCGAAGCTGGCCTTTCAAGGGCCAGGGTGATTCTGGGTGATCAGAACAGTGCTGGTCAGTGGCTGGTAAACACGTTTACTGGTATCAGGGGAGGAGATGGCACAAGATATCTGTTTATGGATGAGTTCAATATGATATTGCCAGTCAAAAAAGGCTCTGATATTTAGGCAATCCCCACTTTCCACTTCAAATGCAGCATCCATGGGTGGTGAGGCTGTAAGCAAGAGCTTTTGACACAGAATGGGTGATGACTGTCAAAGTGGAGATGCTGCTGATGGTGTACTTGATATGAGCCGATATATTTACAGAGCTATCTGAGAGGTGAAGATCAACATCTAGGAAGGTGGCACTTGAACTGAGAAGGACCAGGTGAAGCAGATTTGAGAGTAGGTGTTGAGGTAATGGGAGAAAGAACAAAGGTTTGCTGTGAGAAAATGCCTCAATGAATCAGAACCAGACAAAAATAGTAAGTGTTCTTCCAGAGGTCCACAAATAGGTTGGCATAGGACAGTTCCATGCAGGTACCACAGCTATGTTTACAGATTTGGCCTTCAAAGGAGAATTTGGAAGGGTGACTTTGGGTTCTATATCAGGAATATGTTGGGAAAGGTAGTCTTCCATGGTAGCAAGGTCATTGGTATGGAGGATGTTAGCATATATAGATGTCACATCCAGAGTGACTAACAAGGAGTCTAATGGTAACACGACTGGAACTGTGGGAAGGTGGTGAAGGAAGTGAGTGGTGTCTTGAATGTAGGATGGCAGGTTATGTTCAACAGTTTGGAGGTATTGGTCACAAAAAAATTGGAGCATTGTACCCAGCAAAATGGGATGACCAGTGGGGAGATCTGTGGGATTGGATTTGTAGAGTTTGGGGAGAAGGTAAAAGGCAGAAGGTGGGGAAGTTTCTGGGTTGAGGAAAGAGATGGATTCTGGTATCAGATTGACAGATGGACCTAAATCCTTGAGGAGCTGCTGAGATCCTGTTGGACTTTAGGGATGGGATCATGGTTGTAGGATTTGTATGCAAAGGTGTTAGAAAGTTGGCAGAGACCTACAGTAACATCGCCACTATGATTCATTACCAGTGTCATTACCAGTGTCATAGAGTCTTTGTCTCCAGGAAGGATTATAAAGTCTGGATTGACTTTCTGGTTTGGATGGGTGTGTGGTCCACTCTTCCTCTCCCCCTCCCCCACCCCCTTGTGGGCATTCTCGGCCCCCTCCCGGATGTCTCTCTCTCTCTCCCTCTCTCTCTCTCTCTCTCTCTCACTCTCTCTCTCTCACTCTCTCTCTCTCTCTCTCTCTCTCTCTCTCTCTCTCTCTCTCTCTCTCTCTCTCTCTCTCTCTCTCTCTTCCATCATTTCCCCTTTTTTTCTCCCCTCCCCGGCTCCATCTTCACCTTTCTAATCTTTCCTCCCCTCCCCTCCACCAACCCCTCTCTCTTCCTCATTCTATCCTCTGAACTTCAACCTTGTGCAGCTGCTGAGTCATCTGTTAAAAGACCTCTCACCCTCTGTCCCACTATCCCCCCTTGCCTCACACATCCATATCCCCTCCACATCTTTATCTGCCCAGGTACTACTCTTAGTAACTGATAATCAATAATCAGTCTCACTGAACTTTGGGAGTGCACATTTGCGAATTTGTTTGGTTGTTTGTGTGAATGTATGTACTTTTACCAGAAAAAGGATGAGAGCTCAAAAACTAATCTGAGTCCTGTTTTGTTCTTTTTTTATTTTTTTAATGTTCTCACAATTTAGGTATAAACTCACAATTGATCTAACCACAGGTAGTTCTGCAGATTGTCTGCAGTGAAAGAACTACTACGCTTACCTTCTCGTTTATCCTTTCGTATCACGATAGTGTTTCCAGTTTTATTTTCCATTTCAATTAATAAATTGAGTTCAATATCTTTTAGGGTATCTGGATCCTCCTATGACAATGACAAACAATGGTTAACTGTAAGATTATAACAAATTATACAATTAACTGACAATCTTTTGGATATCAGAGCAGAGTTCTACTGAAATGTTAAGTCTCAAGCAACAAACACAAATGACCAATATAAAATGATCTCTAACAAATATTACAGTTTATAGGGTAGAAAGACTATAACACTTGTAACTACTTGGAATGGGGGTGGTTAACCAATTAAACTTTTACATATGACAACTAGATGGGTTGAGATATGCAGCTGCTGTGCTGTGCCATTAATTCTGACATGATTTGCACACTTACACACACCCAAACACACACACACACACACACACACACACACACACAAAACACACACACTTAGTCCTACATGAGGCAATATCATTGTACGCATGAATTAGTTAATTTTTAAACATTATTTCCTTTTTTAATTAATATGACATTCTGGTTCCTTTTGTTAAAGATCTGTCAATGAATAAACAACTGAATAAAAAGCTAACAAACATTAGCTTTATCACTTTAGTCAAAGTAGCATTCAACTCCTCCACCACTGTAACTATATGGTAATTGTAATGGCAGCATACTTTATATTAAATAAACCATTCATTTTCCATGAAATTGGGGTGATCTTTAGAGCTTGGTTTATTCATTCTTTCGGCAGGGAAAAGGTAAGGAGATTAGGATTTTTATCTAATGACTAGTAATGTCACCCTAGATGGAACTTAAGCTTGGATAGCACAAGGATGAAGAAAGAAATCAATCATGCTGTTTTCAAGTGAACTACACTGATGATCAAATTGATTTCTTCAAGAAACCCAACAAAAATTTAGGTCTGTAGACAGGTATTTGAACCTATTTCTCCAAACCAGCACTTTACCCAATGCACCAATTTGATTGACCTAGTCAATGAGAAATTGTGTAAATGGTATGGTGAGAATGGCAATATGGTGAAAAGATGGAAGAGTAGAGAGGATTACTTAAAGTAAAGGAACATGCGTGAAATGCTCATTTGGCAGTTAAAGAGAAGTGTATGAAATGGTCATGAAATGGTCAAGTGCACAAAAATATACAACAGTAGAAAAGAGAAGGAGAGAGAAAGGCATGGAACATGATCCGCATGAAACAAAAATGAAATAAATGTGGTGGAGGAAGTGGACCTACCAACATCATAACGACAATAAAAAACTATGTTGTTGTTGTTGTGGTCTTCAGTCCTGAGACTGGTTTGATGCAGCTCTCCATGCTACTCTATCCTGTGCAAGCTTTTTCATCTCCCAGTACCTACTGCAACCTACATCCTTCTGAATCTGCTTAGTGTATAAACTATATCACAGCAATAATGATAGAAAGAAAGTATGACAAAATCTTCAAAAAAATACAAATAAGTTAAGAAAAGAAATGAAGACACTTACAGGTGAGTAGGAAAGGTAGAGTGGGAGGAAGGGTATCAAGTTATTAATGAAAATGGAATGGATGAGAACAGAAGAAATTGAAATGTTACATCAATGGTAAATATTCAAGCAAGGTACACTGAATGAGCTAGTTGATGACAACAGAGACAGGTTGGGTGGCAGGACTACGAGTATCTCTCTCTCTCTCTCTCTCTCTCTCTCTCTCTCTCTCTCTCTCTCTCTCTCTCTCTCTCCATTCTCCCACTTTTTAACTCACTTTTTTCCTCTATGTATTTATCATTTACTACTATTTTGTATTATTTGTTAGGTTTAAACTTCTCATTAATGGAGTGGTTGTGTAGATATGACTGTAGAAATTGTTGACAACAAAGATTCAAATTTCTTGGAATTGAATGCAACAATAAGGGTCCCATGAAGTAGTAAATAAATGGAATATGTGATATCTCAAGTCTAACTAGTATGAGTGGTAAAAGGTATTTTTTCCAGTGATCAATCAATTTGATTAATTTTTTGTACACAATATTTCATTGACTGATGTAGTCATCTTCAATAGGTTTTCAAAGCAATGCTTAGAGACCTGCTTGCCACTTCAAGCACTCCAATCAGACTGTATACTTTACTGGTTACATTCCACTATTTAAACTCGTTTTGGACACCTGGCACTCATTATTCCATAAGATGTACATTTGTTTTACAGTACATGTGCTTTTGCCGCATATATCTCTTCATTAAGTTTCACTCTGGTTGATGTTATAACCAGAGAAAATTTATGTTTAAGAGTGCCAAATGCTAACATTTCCAGATTGAAATTTTCGTCACTGTTGAATTTCCTGACAAACCTATTGCAATAGACTCATCTATTATGCTGTCCCAGAAGCTTTGAGTCTTTGCCATTACACAGTGTTTCAAATAGATTTATCCATTGTCACAAGACTATATCTTCTTTATGAATTATGCTAGAAACTTGGAGCGAATTTTAAGTTACACATCAAAACTAAAAGTTAACCTGAGCACCAATGTGGAGAAAAATCTTGTCACAAAATTTTAACCATAGATAACAGATAAGATGCCAGTAGGAACCAAAATTACCAATGATTTGTAAGTCAACAACACATAATTTTTAAACTAAAGAAACTTGGTACCACATGCTCCAATTGGCTGTGGGACTGCCCTGTTATTGGATGCTCTGGACAATGCATGACAGGGAATGGGGAATGCTTTGCATGCCAGAGATTGCAATGTATCCAAGGCAGCCCGCACGCTTGGTGGTAGGGCACTAGTCTTCCACTCTGCGGGCCTGGGGGTGAATCTGCCAGGATCCCAACACAAACCCTTCAACAGCTGTTAGTTCAAGTACAGAAAGTCTTTTACAAATTGTGTCAGCCCGGAAAAGGGCCTTTTTTGTAGTTAGGACTTGGTTTACCTAAAGCAGGTGCTCTAACTGGTGAACCTCTGTCACTACACAAGCTTGGTACTGTCAAACTGTGTTTTTCTGAACTCTTTCACAGTTCCTGACACTGCCCTGATGTGATTGGCAGCATGTTGTATGCAATCCATTAATTCCTCTTCGTTTGTACATGGTTTATGTCTGGGTGGGTGAACTAGAACCTTGAAGAGTCCCCAGAGGAAAAAGTATGGTGGCGTGTGGTCTGGTGATAGCAGGGAGCATGTCCTCTGAGCACCTCTGCCAATTACCCAGCTGCCAAAGAGTTCATTTAAATATCTGTGCAGAGCACAATTGTCATGTGCAGGCACCCCATCATGCTGCAACCACATGCATAGCCATATGTCCAGGGGAACATCTTTCAGCAGGCTTGGTAGAGTTTCTTGCAAAAAGTGAAGGTAATTTGCCCCAATAAGTCATGGAGGTAGACGGACCAGCCCTATCAGATGGTCATCCACAATGCCTGCCCAAATGATAAGCAAAAATAATTCCTGGTGTCGGTGGATGTACACGATGTGAGGATTTCTCCTTGACCAGTAATGAATGTTTTGAGTATTGTAGTTGGTAAACAACACAATGTGAGGGAAGACAGGATCTCATGCAACACATCACAGAAACCACTGACAAAACGCTAGCCTGTGTTCATAATCCGCCACAGGATTTAGGTCTTTGACAGTGTGGAAACTAAATGGATGCTGGAATGAGATTTCCACTTTGCACTGGAGTGTGCACTGATATGAAACTTCCTGGTAGATTAAAACTTTGTGCAAAACCGAGACTCAAACTCAAGACTTTTGCATTTTGCGGACAAGTGCTCTGCCATCTGAGCTACCCAAGCATGACTTGCGCCCCGTCCTCACAGCTTTACTTCCACCAGTACCTTGTCTCCTACTTTCCAAACGTCACAGAAGCTCTCCTGCAAACCTTGAAGAACTAGCACTCCTGGAAGAAAGGATACTGTGGAGACTTGGCTTAGCCACAGCCTGGGGGATGTTTCCAGAATGAGATTTTCACCCTGCAGCAGAGTTTGCACTGATATCCTTTCTTCCAGGAGTGCTAGTTCTGCAAGGTTCGCAGGAGAGCTTCTGTGAAGTTTGAAAAGTAGGAGACGATGTACTGGCAGAAGTAAAGCTTTGAGGATGGGGCATGAGTTGTGCTTGGGTAGCTCAGATTATAGAGCACTTACCCATGAAAGGCAGAGGTCCCGAGTTCAAGTCTCGGTGTAGCACACTGTTTTAATCTGCCAGGAAGATTAAATGGGTGCTGGCTGTCATCCCTCAAAACCTCCCAGACTAAGCCATGAGTGATCCCCATGTCATGTCCAACCACTGGAGTATTTGTCATAGGTGCTTGCTCAAGTGTTTGAGAACAGTCTCTTCAAATGCAGCATCCCATCATGTTTGAGGTATTCCAGCATCACTATGATATCCCGCTAATGAGCCTGTTTCACCAAGTCACCAGTGAACTGCTGTAAACATTTGTGGGTGTGGGTGGTGTCTTGCTGGGTACCGTTCCTCATACAACCATCAAGCTTCATGTGCATTACCACTGGCTAGTCCATATACAAAAAACCGTATCTCACTGTTCTTGAAATGAATACCGTGCCACCATGCTTACTGTATGACTAAATTGTAGGAGATGTGTGTGTGATCCAAAGTGGAGCTTAAGTGTGAATACCTCTGATGTGAGGTGGAGACAAACAGCAAGACAGCATCACGCTGGGGCAGTGATGGGGCAAGGGACATCTGTATGTGTGAACTGACAACATAGCACTGCCCATCAACAAAGGAATGGCAACAGGGCTATCCAACAGCCAATCAAAGCATTGTCAACCTACACAACATTAGTAATTTTGATTCCTACTGGCATCAGCTTTCCAGGGTTAAAATTTTGTGACACAATTTTCTCTCTCTCTCTCTCTCTCTCTCTCTCTCTCTCTCTCTCTCTCTCTCTCTGTGTGTGTGTGTGTGTGTGTGTGTGTGTGTGTGTGTGTGTGTGTGTTTTTGTGTGTGTGTGTGGGTGGTTGGGTGGGTGGGTGGGTGGGTGGGTGTGGGTGTGTGGGTGTATATATGTGTGTGTGTGTGTGTGTGTGTGTGTGTGTGTGTGTGTGTGTGTGTGTGTGTAATATGAAAAGAATAGTTTGCTATTCACCATGTAGAGGAGGCACTGAACTGCAGACAGGAGTAATGAAAAAGAATGCTAGAAATTTTTCAACTTTTGAAAAATGTCCTTCTTCAGAAACAGAAAACACTCACACATTACACAACAGTGAAACACACAAAGACACACACTCAGTCCTCCAAAAGCCTGTCCCACATAACAGCTCTTTCCACAGACCTTAACTTTTGCTCCACTTACAAATTCAAATGCACTGTGTTTTTTAAAGAAATTCCCTCCTTATCCCAGACCTTACATTGGAAACACTCTTTTACTGCTAACCCCAGTACTCAGACTTTATACTAAACCAGTACTGAATTCTGAATGACTCAGTTTACTCCTCCATCCAATCATGATCCAGCCCCTCTGCCCTCCAAATCACCATCTATTAACTATTTCCTAACCTTAAAACTTTCCTCACCATGATTCCCCAAATTCCTCAACAGGGAAACCAACCTCACATCCACAGAAAGAACCACATCCCACCATCTAAAGACTGATCCCAGCTTTATAATTCTACCTGCCAAAAAAGGCTCCACCACAGTAGTTGTGGACCACATGCATTAACTGGCAGAAGGACTCTGTCAGCTGTCAGATATCTCCACCTACAAGTCCTACCATAGTGACTCCATTCCAGAAATCCAGCATGATATCCAGTCCCTCTAAAAATCATTAAGTCCATCCCAGAACCTCTCCCATGCGTCTCTCTCTCTCTCTCTCTCCTCATTACACCCAGTCCCACAGTCCTACCTTCTACATGCTTCCTCAAGTTCGTAAACCCTACCATCCAGGACACCCCTTATGGCTGTTTATTGTGTTCTCACAGAGAGAATTCCTGTCCTGCTGCCTTTTTCCCACAACCCACCCTCCTATATGAAAGGCATAAATCATTTCCTTCACCGACTCTCCACCGTTACTGTTCCCTTACCATCTGGCACTCTGCTCAGCTCTGTTGATGCCATCTCCCTCTATACCAACATCCTTCGTTCTCATGACTCTAACAATAATGAACACCAACTCTACCAACATCCTCCAGACTACAAAACCAATACCTCATTCTTCACACTTTAGCAACTATATCCCGACACACAACTACTTCTCTGCTGGGGGAAAGGTATATTAACAAACGTGCAGCATAGCCATATGCATCCACATGGTGCACTCCTATGCCAATCTTTTTATGGGCTGACTAAAGGAAAATCTTCCTAGACTCTCAAAGCCCCAATTCAAACCCTGTGTTTGGTTTAGGATCATACATGCCATCTTTGTGATCTGGTCTCAGGGCAAAGACTGCCTATTCTCATTCCTCCATAAACTCAACACCTTCTCTCTCGTCTGCCTCACTTCAACCTCCTGAAACCAATGTTCCACCTTCCTGGACATTGACTCCAACTCTTTCATGGCTCCTTTCATACTTCTGCCCATATTAAACCCACTAGCCACCAACAGTACCTGCATTTTGACAGCTGTCATGCCTTCCACACCAAAGTATGCATTTTGACAGCTGTCATGCCTTCCACACCAAAGTATGCATTTTGACAGCTGTCATGCCTTCCACACCCAGTATGCTGAAGTTCTCATGAGGGCCTTCACAGACAGGCACTAGCCCCCAAACCTAGTCCACAATCAGATTTGTTGTGCCATATCCTTGTTGTTGTTGTTGTGGTCTTCAGTCCTGAGACTGGTTTGATGCAGCTCTCCATGCTACTCTATCCTGTGCAAGCTTCTTCATCTCCCACCACCTACTGCAACCTACATCCTTCTGAATCTGCTTAGTGTATTCATCTCTTGGTCTCCCTCTACGATTTTTACCCTCCACGCTGCCCTCCAATGCTAAACTTGTGATCCCCTGATGCCTCAAAACATGTCTTACCAACCGATCCCTTCTTCTAGTCAAGTTGTGCCACAAACTTCTCTTCTCCCCAATCCTATTCAATACCTCCTCATTAGTTACGTGATCTACCCACCTTACCTTCAGCATTCTTCTGTAGCACCACATTTCGAAAGCTTGTATTCTCTTCTTGTCCAAACTGGTTATCGTCCATGTTTCACTTCCATACATGGCTACACTCCATACAAATACTTTCAGAAACGACTTCCTGACACTTAAATCTATACTCGATGTTAACAAATTTCTCTTCTTCAGAAACGCTTTCCTTGCCATTGCCAGTCTACATTTTATATCCTCTCTACTTCAACCATCGTCAGTTATTTTACTCCCTAAATAGCAAAACTCCTTTACTACTTTAAGTGTCTCATTTCCTAATCTAATCCCCTCAGGATCACCCGATTTAATTTTACTACATTCCATTATCCTCGTTTTGCTTTTGTTGATGTTCATCTTATATCCTCCTTTCAAGACACTGTACATTCCGTTCAACTGCTCTTCGAAGTCCTTTGCTGTCTCTGACAGAATTACAATGTCATCAGCGAACCTCAAAGTTTTTACTTCTTCTCCATGAATTTTAATACCTACTCTGAATTTTTCTTTTGTTTCCTTTACTACTTGCTCAATATAGAGATTGAATAACATCGGGGAGAGGCTACAACCCTGTCTCACTCCTTTCCCAACCACTGCTTCCCTTTCATGCCCCTCGACTCTTATAACTGCCATCTGGTTTCTGTACAAATTGTAAATAGCCTTTTGCTCCCAGTATTTTACCCCTGCCACCTTCAGAATTTGAAAGAGATTATTCCAGTTAACGTTGTCAAAAGCTTTCTCTAAGTCTAGAAATGCCAGAAACGTAGGTTTGCCTTTTCTTAATCTTTCTTCTAAGATAAGTTGTAAGGTTAGTATTGCCTCACATGTTCCAACATTTCTACGGAATCCAAACTGATCTTCCCCGAGGTCCACTTCTACCAGTTTTTCCATTCGTCTGTAAAGAATTCGCGTTAGTATTTTGCAGCTGTTACTTATTAAACTGATAGTTCGGTAATTTTCACATCTGTCAACACCTGCTTTCTTTGGGATTGGAATTATTATATTCTTCTTGAAGTCTGAGGGTATTTCACCTGTCTCATACATCTTGCTCACCAGATGGTAGAGTTTTGTCATGACTGGTTCTCCCAAGGCCATCAGTAGTTCTAATGGAACGTTGTCTACTCCCGGGGCCTTGTTTCGACTCAGGTCTTTCAGTGCTCTGTCAAACTCTTCACGCAGTATCTTATCTCCCATTTCATCTTCATCTACATCCTCTTCCATTTCCATAATATTGTCCTCAAGTACATAGCCCTTGTATAAACCCTCTATATACTCCTTCCACCTTTCTGCCTTCCCTTCTTTGCTTAGAACTGGGTTGCCATCTGAGCTCTTGATATTCGTACAAGTGGTTCTCTTATCTCCAAAGGTCTCTTTAATTTTCCTGTAGGCAGTATCTATCTTACCCCTAGTGAGACAAGCCTCTACATCCTCACATTTGTCCTCTAGCCACCCCTGCTTAGCCATTTTGCACTTCCTGTTGATCTCATTTTTGGGACGTTTGTATTCCT
This sequence comes from Schistocerca piceifrons, assembly GCF_021461385.2. Classification (NCBI taxonomy): domain Eukaryota; kingdom Metazoa; phylum Arthropoda; class Insecta; order Orthoptera; family Acrididae; genus Schistocerca; species Schistocerca piceifrons. The sequence continues at coordinate 292,926,366 of NC_060141.1, forward strand.
TTTTGCCTGCTTCATTTACTGCATTTTTATATTTTCTCCTTTCATCAATTAAATTCAATATGTCTTCTGTTACCCAAGGATTTCTATTAGCCCTCGTCTTTTTACCTAATTGAACCTCTGCTGCCTTCACTACTTCATCCCTCAGAGCTACCCATTCTTCTTCTACTGTATTTCTTTCCCCCATTCCTGTCAATTGTTCCCTTATGCTCTCCCTGAAACTCTCTACAACCTCTGGTTTTTTCAGTTTATCCAGGTCCCATATCCATAAATTTCCACCTTTTTGCAGTTTCTTCAGTTTCAATCTGCAGTTCATAACCAATAGATTGTGGTCAGAATCCACATCTGCCCCTGGAAATGTCTTACAATTTAAAACCTGGTTCCTAAATCTCTGTCTTACCATTATATAATCTATCTGATACCTTTTAGTATCTCCAGGATTCTTCCAGGTATACAACTTTCTTTTATGATTCTTGAACCAAGTGTTAGCTATGATTAAGTTATGCTCTGTGCAAAATTCTACAAGGCGGCTTCCTCTTTCATTTCTTCCCCCCAATCCATATTCACCTACTATGTTTCCTTCTCTCTCTTTTCCTACTGACGAATTCCAGTCACCCATGACTATTAAATTTTCGTCTCCCTTCACTACCTGAATAATTTCTTTTATCTCGTCATACATTTCATCAATTTCTTCATCATCTGCAGAGCTAGTTGGCATATAAACTTGTACTACTGTAGTAGGCATGGGCTTTGTGTCTATCTTGACCACAATAATGCGTTCACTATGCTGTTTGTAGTAGCTAACCCACACTCCTATTTTTTTATTCATTATTAAACCTACTCCTGCATTACCCCTATTTGATTTTGTATTTATAACCCTGTAATCACCTGACCAAAAGTCTTGTTCCTCCTGCCACCGAACTTCACTAATTCCCACTATATCTAACTTTAACCTATCCATTTCCCTTTTTAAATTTTCTAACCTACCTGCCCGATTAAGGGATCTGACATTCCACGCTCCGATCCATAGAACGCCAGTTTTCTTTCTCCTTATAACGACGTCCTTTTGAGTAGTCCCCGCCCAGAGATCTGAATGGGGGACTATTTTACCTCCAGAATATTTTACCCAAGAGGACGCCATCATCATTTAATCATACAGTAAAGCTGCATGTCCTCGGGAAAATTTACGGCTGTAGTTTCCCCTTGCTTTCAGCCGTTCGCAGTACCAGCACAGCAAGGCCATTTTGGCAAGGCCATATCCTTACAAGCCCTAACCCTCTGACCACACTCAAGATTCAATTATAAAGGAGCGCACCCCTCATCACCCAAAATCACCCTCGACTTGAGCAACTGAATCTTCACCAATCGTTGTTTATCTCTCATCATACCTTGAAACGAGTGACGTTCTACCAAAGAGCCTTCCCACCCCTTCTAAAGTGGTATTCTGTTGCCCACCAAACATAAACGTCCTTGTCCGTCCCCATGCCACTCCCACTCCCAGTTCCTTGTCATTCAGCTCAATCCCTGGGGCAGACCCAGGTGTAAGACCTACCCAATCCACCCATCCAGCACTTGTCACTGTATTCAAGTCAAAGGCTTATCCTACCCCATCAGAGGCAGAGCCACCTGTGAGAGCAGCCATGTTGCATTTCAAAAACACTGTTGCAATCACTGCATAGCTTTTTATGTTGGTGTGACAAGCAAAGAGCTGTCTGAATGGCCACCATCAAACTGCAGTCAAAAATAAAGTTGACTTCTCAGTAACACAATATGAAGGTGAGCACAACATGCTGTTTCACAACCAAGTCATCTGTTTCCTTACTGCCATCACCAGTTGAACTAGGCAGATGAGAGTAATCCTTGCAACACAAATTTTACTCTCATAACATATCTGTCACCATCTCTAGTAACCTCCTGTCCTCAAACCCTCCATGTCACCTTCACTTTGTGCTTCTCCCACCCAGCTCTGACCCTTGCATCACATGCTTAGCCCATACACCTGCCACCCCTCCCTCCCACATTTCTTGCCAGAAAAATGGCTTCCTCCCTCTGAGCTGCTATCTACCCACCCCCAACCACTCTTCCTGATGCCAACCTCTCTCTCTTCTACCCAACTGACCCCCCCCCCCCCCCCCAACTCCCACTCCATCCAGTCCACCTGCCAAACTGCAATCACAGCACTGTGCATCCAGCTGGTACTATGTATTGTAGGGGCATAGGTGTGTGTGTGTGGGTGGGTGGGTGGGTGGCTGCGCAACTGCGCATTAGCATGCACATGCATGTCTCCTGGCTAAATAAAGGATTGATTCAGAAAGCTGTCTAGTTTCCTTTCCCTAGCTCAAGAAAGGGTTGATTCTGAAAGCAGTCAATTTTTTTTCCTCTTTTCCGTGTGTTTGTTGATGACTCAATGCTACCCCTATTTGCACAGTGGTTTCTTTTATTCTTGCAGTGTTTTTTTAAAAAGATAACATTACTACAGACCTAAATCAGATAATTTTTTCACTGGTCATTTTCAGTTAAGATACCTGTATCATTTTGTAAAGAAGTATGTATGAATAACAAACTAACTACCTAAATTTAAAACCATTTCTCAACTACTACCACAGACATGCTTGTAGATAACGAAACACTAGATGAGTTTCTGAGGCTGTTACTTTGGTCTTGCATTTTCTGTCTTCAACTTTTTGTTAAACATCAGGAGGAGTGACTACAACAAAATAATGTAGCTTCTCAAGAGGAGATGGTCATAGACTACCTGCTGAGAGCGATGATGTAACATTGCACGGTGACAGCTTGGCTGATCTGAGTGGAAATGAGAATTTGGAAAGGGGTAGCACTTCCAAAACTTGTAGTGAACAAAGAAGTAAGTGTAGCTATGGAACTGTTGCTTCGCAGGAAAATTACTCTCTGAGTTATGTCACTTGTTAGAATTTTTATAAGGAAAAGAAATAAAATACCTACTATGTAGCTGAGTATTATGGCCACACATACAGTGATTTGTCATTTTCAACTGCAAGTCAGCAGTGAGTAATTCCAATGAAATGGTGATTGTCTATAGGTATAATGCTCCTGCATGTGGGACTCTGAAGAAGATGTTTCATTGTGTTCACACAAATCTGGAAGACACAACAAGAAGTGTGATGGAGAGTCTCTCATGAATAAACCATGTACTGAAAGAAGCAAAGAGCTGCTGTGGTGAATAATATAACTGTGCACATGGTGATTCATCACTTCTTTCTGTAAGAAAATTTATGACAAAATGGATATCGTGCACTGCTGAGGACAGTCCTCCAGCGAATGAGCCTGTGGAGAAGTGGAAAAGATTGTTCCAGTGTGGTCACACATATCTAGAAGACACACAAAGATGTTGCAGATGGTCTCTGATGGTGGAACTAATCAAGAGACATCTCAATACTTTAACTAATGACAATAATGTTGCTTAAATTTAGCTGAATGCCAATTATGAATGATTACTCAGTTAAACTAACTGATAAGGATACAGGTGTTTCAAAAATCATCTGAAATATCAAAAAACATATCTGTACCCTTACACTGGCTGCTCTTGTAATTAAGTAATCATGGGAATCTGTAGCTAACTTATTCAAATTCAAGAGAATAATTAGTGTATCGACAATATGATTTCAACAACTGGATCTCTGTTTGGAGAAATTCATATGAAATTTTAACATAAAATGAGTGTAACCCATCACAGGTATTAATAAATTTAAATATTGATATAAACTCAAGTCTCACATAGAGAGAACTTAAAAACTTTTGTTTCAGTATGGGGTTAAACATCAACATACCACACCATATTACTCTAACCCCTCCTTTGCAGAAAGAGTCAATAAAAATTTCTGGGTGGCTCTCATTTCCTGTTATCACCAGAAACAAACAGGATGGGAAGAGACATTAAATTGGCTCACTTATGCTTTCAACACGGCTTTCGAAAATAATGCCTGCCACCGGAGATGAATCACTGTGATTTTCTTCTGTGTTATCTATGGTTGGAGCTTTTGCTAGTTGGTGGTGCAGAATGTGGCATGGCTTGTATTGCCCATCTGAATACTCCTGCACATTTGACATTAGCTTATGTGCCTAATTTATGGGGGATTGATGATCTGTCGCCCTCGAAAATTTCTCCTGCTATCATCTGGAACAATGGCAGAAAGCATAAAACAACATAAGAGTGGCACTTCTTACAAGTGAGCACCATTGTAATAATGAAAGGCAACCTTGTAATTTCCAGCCTGGCGACAAGGTGTTCCTCAAGAATTTGACTGCAATTAGTATGGCTTGCACAAAGATTTCTAAGAAATTGTTGCTCCACTGTAGAGGACACTTTGTTATTCAGTGTTTCCATACTCCAGTTATGGTACAACTGCAGGATAACAAGAGAGTCGTATGATGGGTAAGCAGCTGAAGTTAATTTTCATTCCTTCCCTTTGGGGGTACACAGAAGTTTTGTGGGTGGGGGAGGAAGAGAGAGAGATTATGCTACTCAGTCATCATTCCAGCAGTTTGAATTTACACATTGTAATGTTCCCTGGAAAACTCACACTATTAATAAACAAAAATTTAATTGGACCATATACGCCGCTCTGAGCAATTTGTATATACTGTAATTATTTAGCAAAAAATATTATTGAATTTTGTGTAAAAGACATTTGTTATTATTGTAATATTTTTTGTAGTAACATTCTCTCTGTATTTAGGATGGTAATATTTCTATATTCATAATGTAATTGCGAAATGTGTCAATATCTGCGATAACAGAGATGTGAAATTCAGCCAGAGGAAAATAATGTTGTGAGATTACAAAGAAATGTTAATAGTCAGCAGTAGTATAAAAGCACCATGTACTACATATTCTTTGGTCATCCTCCATTAGAGCTGAAAGCGATAGGAAACTGTGACGAAGCGTTTTATGCATGGGTAGACTTCTTTTGTCTGTATCGAGATTTAGCCACCATTAGAGCAGAAATTACAAACTAGTGTAAGTTGAATTATTGTTGTGGTATAAATACATCATAATTTATCAAAAGTGTGTATTATTAATGTAAATTAGCTTGCCCATGTCATCTATAATATTTCTTTAAAGAATTTTCAGCATTTTTAGCGGTGTTGCTGGGCTGCGCCGCGACCGATCGATTTGCAGCGGCGGCACATTTAAAAAATTGTTCCGCTAAGAAAAATTAGCCAAACCCGTAAATCGGGAACAGATAAAAAATTAGCAGTGAATTAAGAAAATGTTCTTCTTTTGCAGCGATCCTGAGACTGACGGATTTTAAAAATAGTTACACATTTGTGCATTCATAGGCGGATAGTTAATGTTGAAATTAACAATTTTGGTTCTTTCAAATAACTTAAATGTATAGAGATGTGTGTTTCATCAGTGATAATTAAACGTTGGCTTGGCAATATTTAACCATTTTCTGCTAATAGAGACAGTCTTGTGTTCCATAGCTAACGCCGGGAAAAAAATTCAGTAAATAATATAAAAAAAAACCACTGCATTTAGAAAATGTGTGCCAAGGCCGAATTATGTAAAGGATTTAATTCTCAACTAAATATTCTTAATCAGTTAATATGAGTTCACGTAATTTTAAATGTACTTAGTTCCGTGTAAATGAATTTTTTTATTACCACACGTAAATGAGAGGTTCTACAACAAAGTACGTTCGTACGTACAGAAAGAAAGAAAGGCAAATTAACTAAAAGCAAAAAATTTAAAAAAGGTAACTGATTATTTACTTTTATTCTTTAATGAAATTCCATTTAAATTGGCAAATTTCATTACATTGGCGCCCAACGTGGGGCTCGAATATGTAGTGGCCACAAAATACCCATGAGAAAACTAGGGAATTATTGTAGTCAAACTTTGTTGGAGAACAACTAATAATTTTTTCCATGTATTGTGTGTATTGCCTAACCAATATTGTGTGGTAATACCTGTATATGATTTTTTGCATGAGAACAGTATATACCCAGAGGCAAGCTGAAGAAGAGAGCTCATTATATCGAAAAATTAATTACCTACCACAATACCAGGGGGCAGCTGCACCCAAGATAGATCACCAAAAGGTAAAGCTACAGTGTAGTTGTCCTGTGGGTAGTAAAGTAGCCTCAGTGCAGTGTCCTCGGATCATTAGTGGTGTGCTTGTTGTTAGTGCTTTTTTTTAAAAAATAACAGGACATTTGAATAGTTAGTCATTGTAGTATATAATAAGTGTGTTTCAACAAATGACCATTTCTTGTGTGATTATGTCAGTGAGACCTGAGAGTTAGGATATTTAGTTCAGATTTTGCTTCTTTTGTTGACTATGGTCAGATTGCGTAGTCAGAAAGATATCAACATGGATAATGAACAACAGTTAGCAAGTAGTGATACCGAGTTAGAAAGTGGGGCACAAAGTAATGTTAGTGGCATAGTTCAGGAAGTACAATGTGAGAATCTGGGGGCAGAAGGGCAAGAAATGTTGCCACTGCCAGCCAGTGATGCAGTTGATAGTAGAAATACTGTGCCACCCACAAGCACTAGACACGTACCAGAGAGTGGTGAGGTGTCAGAAGTGCAATCATTAAGAGTTATGTTCGAGCGCATGCTCAATTTCCAAGCTACGTTTATGCATGAACAAGCAGAGCGTGATCGATGCCAGCATGAGAGAGATTTGCAGTTAATGCAATCTTTGGAAGCTATGCAAAATGAGATTGTTAGTATGAAACAAAACTATGAAACCATACCCAAAGCGGTGCAAGAACTGAGCGATAGAGTAGATAACATCCAAGTGGCTAACGCCAGTATCGTGGGTGAAATCAGTGTACTGGCTAACAGAATCGAACAATTAGAAATTGACACAACTCAAGTAATTGATCAGAAAATGTCCGAACAAGTGCACAAAATTCAAAACGAATTTATAAAAGAAATAGACGAGAAGGTGCACGCCGCGATTGAAGCCAAAGACGTGGGCTCCAATGCGGAAATGCAGGACCTAAAAAAGGCTGTACACACTGACATTCCGCTGTGGCAGCGGAATGTCAACCGTCGTCTTGCCGAGCTAGAAATCAGCTTACTGCACGGCGACGCGCAGGCGTGTGTCATGCCAGCCAGGTCCAACAATGATAGGCATATAAATACAACAGTAAAAAATTGCGACTGCAAGACAGAACAGGCAACCAATGTTAGTGAAACAAATAAATGTCATTCCAAAATAGTGATTGAAGAAAGCCTGATTAGAAACCGACAGTTTCAGATCTTTACAACGGAGAAGAAATCTGTTCACCCTGTAGTGTTTATCAAGGGATTTAGAAACATTTTGCCTAGCGTTTGGAGTCATACACAGAAAATACAGTTCGTTATGTCTTACATACAAGGAGATGCTGCATTATGGGCAACCAAAGCAGCTGACAGTTGCAACACATATGAGCAATTTGAAAAGGCATTCTTGGCCAAATATTGGTCAACATGTATTCAGGAGAGATTACGGAAAGAGGTATATAATCCAGAGCCGTATTCTCCACGATTAGGCAATTTGCGAAAATATTTTGAGAAGTACATTAATAAGACCCGTTACTGGGACGAGCAGATTTCATCCCGGGATTTGATCAGACTTTTGAAATCACACTTGCCGATACACGTAAAGGAAAAACTTATACACGTGCCGGAGAACGACATAGAACATTTCTTGTCTGTTCTGGACTCAATTGACCTGATTCAGGAGGATGTTAAGGCAGCCTCTGAACAGGCTAGAAGTAACGGAAACGGTTACAGAAATGGTCGAAATAACACGCCTCCACCAAATAATGGAAACGGCGGAGGTAACAATAGGAGACAAGATTATGTACAAAATGGGAATAGAGGTAGAGGCCGGAACGGCAATAGTCCGCCGGTGAATAATGACCGGAAAAGGAGGTCAGATGACCGATATGAAACAGGCCCACCAAGCAATAGTAGATGGAAAAATGCCAGGGGGCTGTGGAACACTAATACCTATAATGATGCAAACCGAACTTGGCCACAGAACCAGAGGCCCAGTCCGGACCGGCAAAACAGTGAAAGATATGACAATAACCGACCGCCACCACAAAATGCGCCAATTGCGCAACCGTGGCGGCCGATGCAACACAACTTACACATAGTGGAGGTCAGTGACACAGAGCAGCCACACCCATCCACCAGCAATAATCCAACAAACTATATTCAGCCGAGATACGCTCTCCATCGTCGGCTGAGGTTTGGAGTAAGAGCAGCCCGACACAGAACAAAACATCGGGAATCTGTATCCTCAGGTATAATGACGGGGTACAGATGGGACATGAATTAATAACTGAACCATCCACGTGCATAAAGGAGCACAAAGACAAAGTACAAGCGATAATAGAGATCAAAATTAACAATATTGATGTGCAAGCAATCGTAGATACAGGTGCTACTGTCAGTGTCATGAGTATGGACTTATTCAGAGTACTGCGGAAAGAAAAGCGTATGCTGACTTTTCCTGTGAATAATTGCAAAGTCACTGGAGCCATAAGTGCACAGTGACAAATAATTAAACTCCAAGTGTGGGTAGAGATGTACGTAGGGGAAGAAGCCATAGCGTGCTCATTCCTGGTAGTAAAGGGTTTAAAGGTAGCCTGCATTTTGGGGGTAGATTTTTTGAGAGAAAGGGACGCAGTAATCGACCTTTCTCGGGGAAAATTAAGTTTGATGAACGTGGGTAGGAGGATACAATTGTCCATGCTCAGATCTGAAGAGGTAACTGTGCCTAATTGTAATGCTATTAACATAAAATGTAGGAATCAGTGGATACTACATTTAGACAGTCATTGTCTAGGACAAAATCTCTATTATCCAGACATACAAAGTGATCAATTAAAAGCAAATGTGGACGCACTTGTGAACAAAGTATCACAGTCCGAAAATTTGAACTCAATGCAACAGCAGGATTTGGTACAGTTATTATCTAATTATGCAGATGTATTTTCAGAACGACCAGGAATTGTTAAGGGGTATCAATACAATATCGAGGTGAAGCCTCACAAAACCTACTGTCAAGCCTCATACTCGATTCCTTGGTCCAAGAAGGAAATAGTAGCTAAAGAAATTAGAAAACTGATCGAGTGGGGAATAATAGAACCGTCTTTGTCCCCTTATAGTAGTCCTTTGGTGGTGGTAGCAAAAGCAGACGGAAAGGTACGGTTAGTATTAGATGCAAGAGACATAAACGAAATTATTGTACCTGTCAGGACTCATCCGGAAAACTTAGATGAGCAAATTCAAAAATTCCATGGAGTGCAATATTTGACAACTGTTGATATGAAAAGTTCATTCTGGCAAATCCTGCTCACACCCGAATCGAGGAAATATACTGCATTTATATTTGGGGGAAGGAGCTGCCAATTTAGGGTACTACCTTTTGGCTTAAATATAAGTGCAGGAGTTTTCATAACAGCCCTCGACGCGGTTTTAGGTCCGGATTTGCTGCAAAGGGTAACAGTGTATGTAGACGATCTGGTGATTGCTACTGCCACCTGGGAGGAGCACGTTGAACTACTGGGTAGAGTCTTAGAAAGGTTTAAGCAAGCGGGAGTAGCAGCGAATCTTGAGAAATCCAAATTTGGACGTAATCAGATTAAATTTCTATGTCACATAATAACACCACAAGGCATCAAACCTGACAGCAAAAAACTTGATGCAATTCATGGGTATCCTAGCCTGAGAACTAAGAGACAACTCAAAGCGTTTATAGGTCTTGCATCTTTTTTTAGACGGTTTGTTCCAAACCAATTAATGAATAACGAGTCTTTATTGAGCCTGTTGCGTAAAAATGCACACTGGGTGTGGACAGAAGAATGTCAACGCGCATTTGACGCTATCAAAAATGCCTTGGTGAATGCAAACATACTGCGACACCCAGACATGACAAAAGATTTTTGCATAGCGACAGATTCGTGTTCATACGGTCTGGGTGCTTGTTTATTTCAGTGGGACAGGAGCAACGACCCCACAACAATCAATTTAATCGGATTTGGCAGCCGTACACTAAACAGCTGTGAGAGAGCATATTCCGCTACCGAATTAAAGGCTCTTGCAGTGGTTTGGGCGGTAAAGAAATTCAATTATTACATCTATGGCAAAGAAATCAAAGTATTCAGTGACCACCAGGCTCTGAGCTATTTAATGTCTTGCAAATTATACCATACCAGCTTGCTAAGATGGAGGTTAGCATTGCAGGAATATAAAAAATTAAGATTATGTACCTAAAAGGACAAGATAATGTTGTAGCTGACGCCTTGTCGAGGCTCCCACTAGGGCAATCCTCAGTGTCAAAGATTTTGGAACAATCGGAGGAATATCGAATACTCTTAGTACAAGATAAGGTACATAGGAGGGACATTTTACATACGTGTAAGAATATGTCTATATTGCAGGAAACTGATCCGATTTGGCGAGATATCATTAGCAAAATTAAAGAAGGAACCAATCTTAAAAGTGTTCAGAATTTCAAAATAGTAGATAATATTCTGTATTATAAAACATGTGTGTCAAATGACCATGGAGTCATGTGTATACCGCAACAGGCTATCCCAGCTGTAGTGTGGCACACGCATTTAGCATGGGGTCACGCTGGGATAGGCAAAACAATAAGGATTTTATCCAGATTCTGTTACTTTAAGGGAATAAGCCAGCAGACTCGCACCATTATCAGGACTTGTCCTCTGTGCCAAAAAGCTAAGTTTCAAAATAAGTCCACAAGGTTTGAACTGCATCCTATAGTGCCTCATTGGCCACTTCAGTTAGTATCTATAGACATAGCAGGACCCTACCCTCGAGCCAGGGGTGGATTAAAGTACATTTTAGCGGTATATGACCTTTTCTCTAAATACTTAAAAACATACTGCCTTAAATCAGCCACCGCTTGTGGAATAGTTAAATGGTTAGGGAAGGAATATTTTACACAGGTGGGTAAGCCTGAAGCGATAATATCGGATAATGCTTCCTATTTTACAGGTCATACCTGGAAGAACTATTTACATGAACAAGATATAAAGCACATACTAATATCCCGTTTTCACCCACAAGCAAGTTTAGTAGAGAGAACATTTGGAGAGTTAAATAAATTTTTCAGGTTATACATTGCATGTAAGCACACAAGATGGCCAGATCTGATACCTAAGTGTTTGGAAATTCACAACGCAACCCCGCATGCTTCTATGGGGTATCCACCAAACGAGATTATAATAAATAATAATAGAGTTCTGAATGAGTGGCTGGCACTTTTGCCTAAGGTCCCAGTCATTCCTGAGCCTAAGGAAGAGAAGATAAGAAAAGCAGGGTGCAACCTCACCAGGTGCGCTCAAAAAAGGAAAGAAAAATATAATCGACATGTGACGAATAATCAAAAATTTAGTGTTGGGGACTTGGTGCTCTTACGCAATAATCCTAAGTCCTCGGCATCCTTGAAACAGAATAGCAAGTGGCAATTAGTGTACAATGGACCTTTTAGAATAGTAAGTGTGCCACATGAATGTAGCTATCTCTTAGCAGATCCCCACTCAGGGAGAGTACGGGGACTGTATCCGCGTAAGGATGTAAAAATATCCCTACAGTAAATGACTAAATGTCCTATGTGTTATGTGTAAAAAAGATACACCATTCTTTTGAAAATGAATGAACATTAATGATGTGTGATCTTAGAGATAATGTATTAGTGTAGAAGTATTTAGTTATAAGAATATGATTGACTTTCTCTTTTGTTTATGAATATTTGTGTTATGTCTTCTTTTAATTAGTGTTAGCTTAAACATGCTCTAAATGTCTGCACAGATAATCTGATTAGTGCAACTATTTATAGTGTTAAATTGTCACAGAGATCAGTGAGGAGGAGCATTTTAGTAATGATTAGTTTGTGTACTGCATAATTTTCTATATGTGTGTCAAGCTTGAAATATTTCTTGGTACAATCTTTTCTATTATATATGTATGTATGGATATATGTGTAGCTGTCAGATTGACAGATTCGAACCCAGAATAATATCAGTAATATGAGACCCTGAGAACTTTATTTTCAAACCAGTGTTATCAAAGAGAATAATGCACCCAGTAGTGACCCGAGGGCACCATGGGAGACAAACTTATTGCAAATTTAAGTAACGCAAAGTTACGCACAGAGAAGCTTCAATTGAAGCATGTGCAGATTCAATCAGTAAAAAAGAGCTAGCCTGATACAGTCCAAGTCAATTTTAGCCTACAGAGACTACACTGTAGTTACGTAGGACCTTGCAAGTAAAGTGAGACATAATTTCAAAGGAGTTATTGAACAATATGCCTGAATCCAGCTGGAATGCACAAATAAAATCTACTCGAACAAATATAGATGATTTTTGGGCAAACTAATACGAAATTTTAATATTTGTTACCATGTACGCAAATATCACACACCTTGGTAAAGAGCGAGCAAAAAAGTTACGAATGTGCTGTTTAAAAAAAAATTGCACAACGGACATTGTAAATGAAAAAACTTAAACAAAAGTGCAGTATTGTGTGGCAGAGACAGACAGTGACTGTTAAACCTGCAGCAATACATCACGAAGTTGTTTTGAACAAACAATAAGAAACTGTATCATCGCCGTGTGTGCAAGTGAACAAGGAACTAGCACGACACGAACAGTGAGCCGATAACGGACGGTGGACCAAGTTAGTGTCAAACTATAACTCTCTGTGTGTCAAGGGACACTAGGAAAGCACATTGACTACAGAGATACATTTTGTCCTAAGGTGAAAACTTGCGTGTGACTAATGACAAGTCATGACATGGTGAAAAAATATTGTGTGCCCATAAAACGTGTTACTGTGACAACGAAACATTGTGCAAACCAGACTAGTGAAGGCCTACTGAATAATAACTGCCAATAACTGTGTGCGTTCTTTCCCACAGTAGGAAAAATGCCCATAAGGATAGTACACTGTTTGTGAACTTGTTGCATGTTTGCTGGAGCACTGCAAGAAGTCACACGGGCGAGCTGATATACAACGCGCATCCGGCTAACTCAGCCATGCAACGGCTGCAGCAGCCCATAGCAGACCAGACAGCCACACGCCTCTCTGCGCCGTAACTGTCAACACCGGGGGCGGTGACCTACACGGAGCCGACGCGCCGCGCCGAGCACCGCTCAAAAATTACTCCGCACCGCTCACCAACTACAGCATTATTGACATTTTCCAAAATATTTACACGAACTGCATAACATGTCAATGACTCCATTTTTGATAAACATTGAACATTTATTATGTATACCTGTGAACTGATAAGAGAAAATGAACACTAACAAGTGTAGGAGATGGATTTGTAACACGTAGGTAGTGGGAACATTATAAAAAGTGATGCTGTGCTAAATGATTTCAAAAAACTAAGTGATATATCCTAGGACAAGTGACCTTGCAGTATATCGTTGAACTGTATGTGACTGTGATATTATGTAACCGTTGATGACAAACTGTTAAATCAATTCAAAAGAATGACTGTTAAAGAGACAAGATTAATCATGAACCAACTGGGATGGCTGGGCTCCGGCACAGTTTTGCCCAGGTTTCCTGTCTGCCTTCGCCCAAATGGAGGAGCCATGAACATATATAACAAATATATAACCCTGGGACTAATTAAAAGAGCCATTCCATGAAAAAATACAGAATTGTAAAGAACATTACTGGCACCATTGTGTCAAAGTATAGAAACTCTTTGCCAAATGCTGCCAGGGGGCAATGTAATGTTCCCTGGCAAACTCACACTATTAATAAACTAAAATTTAATTGTACCATATACGCCGCTCTGAGCAATTTGTATATACTGTAATTATTTAGCAAAAAATATTATTGAATTTTGTGTAAAAGACATTTGTTATTATTGTAATATTTTTTGTAGTAATATTCTCTCTGTATTTAGGATGGTAATATTTCTATATTCATAATGTAATTGCGAAATGTGTCAATATCTGCGATAACAGAGATGTGAAATTCAGCCAGAGGAAAATAAAGTAGTATAAAAGCACCGTGTACTACGTATTCTTCGGGTCATCCTCCTTTAGAGCTGAAAGCGATAGGAAGCTGTGATGAAGCGTTTTATGAATGGGTAGACTTCTTTTGTCTGTATCGAGATTTAGCCGCCATTAGAGCAGAAATTACAAACTAGTGTAAGTTGAATTATTGTTGTGGTATAAATACATCATAATTTATCAAAAGTGTGTATTATTAATGTAAATTAGCTTGCCCATGTCATCTATAATATTTCTTTAAAGAATTTTCAGCATTTTTAGCGGTGTTGCTGGGCTGTGCCGCGACCAATCGATTTGCAGCGGCGGCACATTTAAAAAATTGTTCCACTAAGAAAAATTAACCAAACCCGTAAATCGGGAACAGATAAAAAATTAGCAGTGAATTAAGAAAATGTTCTTCTTTTGCAGCAATCCTGAGACTGACGGATTTTAAAAATAGTTACACATTTGTGCATTCATAGGCGGATAGTTAATGTTGAAATTTAACAATTTTGGTTCTTTCAAATAACTTAAATGTATAGCGATGTGTGTTTTATCAGTGATAATTAAATGTCGACTTGGCAATACTTAACCATTTTCTGCTAATAGAGACAGTCTTGTGTTCCATAGCTAACGCCGGGAAAAAAATTCAGTAAATAATATAAAAAAAAAAAAAAAAACATTGCATTTAGAAAATGTGTGCCAAGGCCGAATTATGTAAAGGATTTAATTCTCAACTAAATATTCTTAATCAGTTAATATGAGTTCACGTAATTTTAAATGTACTTAGTTCCGTGTAAATGAATTTTTTTATTACCACACGTAAATGAGAGGTTCTACAACAAAGTTCGTTCGTACGTACAGAAAGAAAGAAAGGCAAATTAACTAAAAGCAAAAAATTTAAAAAAGGTAACTGATTATTTACTTTTATTCTTTAATGAAATTCCATTTAAATTGGCAAATTTCATTAAAACATCCATCCACCTGACAGCAAACTTGGGTGGCGCTGGCCTGCAAATCACCTCTGCATTGTCGTCAGAGTGTCCTCCCTGAGAAATGAGGAGTGCCTGGGGTAAGCAAATAGTGGAAGTTGGCTCTGTGAATTACTTATCATAAGATCTCCTGTTTGTGAGCCACTTACGTGGTGTATTGTAGTATGGCACCAGAGCATGGAGTGTCAAATATAAGTTTTTCTTTTGGGTACACAGTACCAGCTGGCAGTAGTGAACTGTAGATTCCATGTAGTTCTTTTAATTATCCATCTAAAGGATTTTTTTTATTATGCCTGCGGTGCTGATAATGCAAAAGCGGACATTATGCGTTGAAAGAAGATTTTTTTTATATATAATTTTGTGGTGCACTGATGTTTTATAATGTTTTTCTGTGAGAGTTTTTTATGTTGCTGTAGCCATCAGTCAGATTTGCCCAAGTGTGCCCTCTAGGATGATAGTGGGTGATGCATGCAGATGCATTTGCATTGTGATCCATTACTGAACCCTTTAGTTTCACTGTGTATCCATGTGCTCACTTTTGATGTAGAATCGGGCTCAGTAGTGCAAGATGGTCTGATTGTATTACCAACAGCCAACATCTGGAACTGCTTAAACTGCTGAACAGTCAGCACTCCAGATCAAATAGCACTGGGTGCTACACATTTTGTGCAGCATCTATCAAAGCAGAACAAGGTTAGTGTTGTTTGAGTCTGATAAAAATTGGTCTCATGAAGTGTGGCCCTTTTAGTTGTTCCATCATGTCATGTCACTTTTTGTGACTGGTCTGGTTTGCCAAAGTTACAGAAAGTTGTGGTTTGTCCATGTATGCCAGTATGGACTGGCAGTGTTACTTTACATCCTTATATGAGAACATGTGTTGTCTGGGCAAAAGGTGATCCAATTTTGCTAAATAATTGAAGTGTTAGCATCTGGCCCCACATGGGCGATGCAGTGGAAGTATTCTGTGTAATCACACTATTGGATAAGGTGTTATACGCTTTAAGAATTATAGTGATGAAATATTAAGGTTGTGATAGTGGTACCCCATAAGATTCTAAGTATGTGTGTGGATATATATATATATATATATATATATATATATATATATATATATATATATATATATAAAAAATTAAAATCACTGGTGCTTCAAATGGACCCCTCTTTAATCTTAGTGGTGGTGTACCATGGTAATTTAAGTTAGTGCATCAACCTTTTTTTTTTTTTTTTTTTTTTTTTAAAAAGTTTGAAGTAGTTGAGGTCAAGTGTGTGTGTGTGTGTGTGTGTGTGTGTGTGTGTGTGTGTGTGTGTGGGTGGGTGGGTGGGTGGGTGGGTGGGTGTGTATCATATCTGTTGTATTTGGTTTATGTGTACTGTGAGTGATTCTTGCCCATGGGACCAAAGTAATTCAACTCTGATTTTATTTCTGCTACATTTTATTAACTGATGTTTTATGGAGTACAGCTTTTATTAATGATTGGATATACTTTAAAGACATAATTTCAATCAGTCTGTCAGGATATATGTTTCAAAATTTTTGTTGAGACCTTAAAGGAAATGAAACTGTTTTAATTATTTGAATCCAATTTTAACTATCTGCAGTACATTTATAGGCTGCGTGTATCACTGTTGGGTTAACTACTGTTCACTGTGGTTAAAGGCTCTGGGAACATTGTAAGTGGGCAATTACCTTATACCTGTGTTAGTTCCTGGCTGAGATCAGTACTTATGACTGGAAAAAACGTGATGTCTGGCATGGACTACTGACCCAATGGTCCTGCAACCATGAGGCCAGCAGCCCTGTAGCCTGCCAGGAGTACTAGCTTCATCTAAGGAATGTTTTTGTTAATAAATGGTATTCAGCTCAGTTTCATCAGTTATTTACCCCAGTCCCCCACTCCCACCATACAAAATCCTGCACAAAGTTACAGGTGTTTTACAAAACCACTGAAATACAGGTGGAAACATTGAGAATGTGCCAGGACATGGAAGTTTTCAAGCAAATGATCACATTCAATGAATGCTGGGTTCATCATTGTGACTCAGGAAAAGCATCCTGTATGAAAAACCTCACACTTATGTATTGTGATGTAATATTGCTCATTTTTTGCATTTAAGATTACGAAATCTTACCACTTCCATTTTACTCACCACATCAAGTATCTAGCAAAACATTTCTTCCTGAAACCTGAAAAAATTACTATGTGGACATAATTTGTCATTGACGATGAGGTAGTTGACATAGAAAACTTTATCTGTAGACAAGCTGAGGTCTCCCACATCCAATGTTCATGAGCAGTTAGAAATCACAGGAGAAAATGTATAAACTTGTACAGATCTTATGTAAATAATGACTAATAAATCTGCAAAAAGTCAGAAGTCTACCTTTTATTATTTTATTCCTAGAGCAATGAACTCTATAAATGCAGCTCAGAGCAGAAATAATTCACTAGGAAAGTCCATATTCCACCAGACAGTGTATCTACTGGAATCTGTGCCTTTTTCTGTTACAGCAATTTTAACTGTGTTTCAGGACAATTGGTACTGATATCTATTTTACTCAGCTTTGCAATGATACAATCATTAATTATCTTTACTGTGGATGAAGGAACATTTGAAAATATGAGTGACCAATATCACTTTTCTTGCTATTTCAGTTATTGTCTGAAAACAATTTTTGATGCCACAAGCAGGATAAGATATAACTAAGAATTCTAGCAATAAGATTTTATAACATTAATTATGGTAGACTTAATGTACTGTCCTCCCAGCAACCAAGCAAACTCAGATTAATATCTGCTTATCAGTTGAAATAGGTACTGTTTCTTAAGAAGCTTCTCGTAACATATCATGGTAAGACATTCTTTAAGGCCAGGCAGAGAGTGAGTGAGTGAGTGAGTGAGAGAGAGAGAGAGAGAGCGAGAGAGAGAGAGAGAGAGAGAAATTTTTATTAACTGAATAGTTGAAAATGAATTAGATGAATTCAAGCTTTATTGTTAACATTTTTATGATATTACATTTTATAGCTATACCACATTGCATAAGAATAGCTGTGATTTTTACCTTGATAAATATGTCAATGTATGTGTTTTTTGATGAATGTCCTGCAAATTGTAGCTTCTGATTAAATTCATGACTGCTCATTTGCTTATCTACAAATGCTTGATCATATTTTGTATCCACTTTCAGCTTCAAGTTGACTGCTGTATAAAACCACATACAATGATAAGATTTTTGAAATTCAATCTGTAGAGGTATTAATTAAATGCCTTGCAAAATTATATAAGACACTTATGAAATTTACCTGATATTATTTTGATGTGCTTAAAATTAACATCTTAATATGTAGCATTATCTTTACATTTAACATGTGAAATATATCATTAACATTTCAGACACACATTTTACATCATTCTTTCTGTGACTGAAGGTCCAAATGTGAAAGAACTTTGAATTCAATGAATTCCCAATAACTTCTCTGTACAGCCATAAGAACACTAAAAAATGTATTATAAAGCATTCAGCTCCACGGCTTTTCCAGGAGGTAGTGAGTATCTGCATTATTCCAATCTGTCACTTTATTTGTAATTTATGTTTATTCAAGAAACATGTCATAGGTAACATGTTCAACTTTTAAAGAATATAAGAAGAATTTAAAGAACATAAAAAGGCAGAACAATTTCTTCTTATATGCTGCCAGAAGTAAAATAATTTTTTGCAGGGCTGAAAGAAACTCAGAAGGCTACAGTCATTAAATATATCAAGCTTTAGGAAACCAGTATCAGAAGCTAACTACAAATAATTTAGGGAAACTAGAAGAGAAAACATAATGGCACAATATGTACTTGTAAGAAGAAATGTGGGTGAAACCTAGGATAATTTTCACAGAGAGATTCTGACTAAAGCTATTGTTCAAAATTTAAGGCCAATTAACTGCTGTGAGGCCCCTATGTAAGGTCAATTCACAGCTGTGGGGTTATCATTTATTTTACTATTTATTTTATAACATCAACCAATTTTGTATTTACAGTTTCATCCTTCTTTTTTTTCTATTTGGTTTGACTGATGATTTGTGTCATGTCAAATTTCCTAATAAGAATACAGCTGTATTCACTTTTGAAATTGGTAACCAAGGTACCTTTATGACAATTTGATAATCACAAAACAAATGTGCCAGTTGTATTTATACTGAAATAATTCATTGCAAACAACATCATCTACACTATGTATATTGAGTTCATGTTCAAATCACATACAATGCACAGCTATATAATAACTAAATTTTGGGCATTACTGAAGTAGAAGCAGCTCCACTGCAGCTATATGTTAGGCACATAGGCATGCAAGCATGAAGGAGCTGATAGGTACTTTAATGAGTAATCTTATTTGTACACTGCAAGACAGGTGGACTGTGCAATTTTGGTGACATTGTGGAAAGGACGTGTAATTATAAGCTGGCCTGCAAACTATTCCACATCATGGAGATCTGCAGTATTGTTATCAACATGCCCAGGATCCTCCTCACTCTAGGTGACATAGTGCTAGCTCAAGTTCACACTGCTGAAAGGGGTAAACAGTGTCAGAGAAGCAGGACATGGACTTCAAACATGAGCCTCCAGAGGGCATATCCAGGGATGTTGTAGAACTCTGACACTGTAACTCAAGGCAAAATAAAATACATTGTATCTTGCAGCTGAGTTTTTGTATACACCCTTGGTCAGCACCACCTCCTCCACAACCTGCCACTCCACCACCCCTACACCACTCCTACACCACAGTCACCCCCACTCACTCTGGATTGCAATAGAGTGGTGTCAGAAGTACCTGAGGACATTGTCTGGTGTTTGATGCCAGCACAGTTGACATCCACACAGCACAGCTTCATGACCATAGCATGCACTTTCATCAAACAGTGGTGTGTGTGAGTGGAATAGTGGTTTTTGTGGTTGTTATCTCTGTTTTACATACATAAGGCACAGATTCTAACTGTGTGATTGGGAATTATGTTTGTGCAGCCACAGAAACCAGCCAATCCTTTGCAATTCTGTGGTAATACAAATGAGTATGATTTATGACCCGTGAAGTGAGGTCAGTGTAACTTTCCAGGGCATTCTCCCAGATATTTACTTAACCACTGATTGCAATTGACAATACAAAATCATGGTAACTTGAGAAGTGTTCAATATCATGTATTAGTGACACCACTATTATAAGAGTACAAACAGACAACTCCATCAAGCAGATGTAACTAATTGTTCACACAAAATTTAATGGCATTTTGTTGTCACTTAATGTGAGCACATTGAAACAAGAATGCTGTCTTATTTATTTACAAACAAACTATTATTTCTATTTACTGTAAATGATCTGAGTCTTAATGAATGATCACATGATTTATTTTATTTAAATACTGTTGAAATGTATTAGTTTAGTGTGGAAAGTGGTGTAGTTGAGTCACATCACAACTGTAGATGTTAAGAATGAAGTATTTTCATTGGGGACAGCTTTCAGCCAATCTAGAAGCAGGTATGGCGGAACAACACTGGAGTCAAGAGAAGACAGACGTTTGCAGAGGTGTACTCAAGAGAATGATTCAGGTCTCATTTATGTTTGTCCTTGTAAAAGGCAGACCTGACTATCATACAGTGTGTTTTTCGGTCAAACAGGTGGTAGATTCTGGGTGGTGAATGGCCACTACAAGACTTTAAGTTTTGAGACACTTTTATGTTCATTCTGGAAAAAAGCAGATCTGTATATGGCAATGTGCATGATTCAGTCATATAAGTGATTGATTCTTGGCAATGAATGGCCACTATGATATTCTTTCTCTGACTGCAATACAGAACTGTGAATTGACAGGTTATGAACTTCTACTTGTTATCTCACATTTGTTAATTTGTAACCATCATGTTGAAATTTAAATTGTTTTGAACTTCTGAATATTTCATGTATTGTGGCCACAAAATGGACTTAGTTTTCCTGCATCTTGGCTGACTGTTTAGCTTGGGGATTCTGCTGCCATTCTTATAATGCTTGCAGTGCAACTTTATTGCATTTGATTATGCTATTTTCTGTCTGCACCATAGCTGGATATAAAAGCACCACTTTCCCTTTATCTGAGTTTTACTTTCTTGAATAAACATTATTCAAGATATTATTCTATATCAATTGTAGATGTTTATTAGGGCCCTTTTATTAATGATTCATCTATCTTTTATCTTGTATGTTTTTTTTATTTCATTAATTCACAACTCTAGCCAATGCATAGGCTATTGGACTGCAGTATCACATCTTCAGGTTATTGTTTACTGTGAGGTAGCTGCTAGGAATGAAAGGAGATATGCACAGCTTGGCCTACGACATTATCAAACTATTCTTTTCAAACAGAGCCATGCATATCCCAATTACCTAAACTATGAGTAACATCTGGTATATTTGCAATTGGTTAGCTCATGTGGGATGCTGTTTAGAGAGTAACTGCAAAGCAGAAAACCATTAGGTAACAGTGGATTTTCATGAAGTATGCCTCAATTTTCCTCCCCACTTTCCTCTAATTCATAAGTCTGCCCATCCAAAAAAGACAGTCAACAGCCATCTTCCCAGGGAAGGGCATGATCAAACCAGCTGTGGGTGGATCTAATTAAGGAGTAAGTTGCTCATCTAATTCCAATTCTTCCCCCCCCCCCCCCCCCCAGCTGCAAGAACATTACCCAGGTCTGCATTATCTGCTTTCAGATATGCCATTTTATTAACCTATGCTTGAACTGCCTCCCCATTAGTGAAACCCTGTGCTTGAGACACTGCCATTGCACATCCTCAATCTCCATGTGGAGTCTTTGGGTTCAGTAAAGATATTTTTTCTGGTGGAAATGCAGCATTTTAAGCAATGGACAGACATGGCTCAAGTAAGTTATGGTTACTGCGTAATCTTAGGGTTAGACTTTCTGATAATGCTGCATGCCAAAATTGGTATTTAGCAACATGCAACTAAACTTTGAGGGACTACAGTCCAGCTAGGGGAGACAGTCAGCAGTTAAATATGGATGCCAGGTGCATCAATCTTAATGGGTGAACCACTCGAACTCCAGTCAACAAAACTAAGGATTAATTTGGTTTCTGCTGTGCTGCAAGGTACCAGGAAGTTGGTCTGGGTAAATGTATGAGCAGAATGGCCTGTTAATGCATTGTGTGCAGTAGAACCACTGGCAGAAAGTAAAGTATTAACACACATCATGTTGCTTTGTAAGCAGAAGAATAGTATATGTGTGGAAGGAACTGTATGGCAAATTAGTAGCCATTAATTTAGAAAAATTTGCTGCTGATGGAGTACAGCTCACCAAAGGATAATGTGGAGGTCCAAGATGATGCAGGTAAGAACTTGGAGAGTCTGCAGCAGGGTAGTACATAAACTGACACTGCATTGTTTAGGAAGTTGGAGCATCTTAGAGATACAAACAGATTGGAGATGGAGAAATTATAGTCTAAAGATGAGAATTTTTTTTCCTTGAGGACCTTTGCTAGCAATACCTATAACACAACATCATATTCCTACAGGAACTGATTTCTGGTGTATCACAGAACTTACTGTATACTGAGATGTTTGCAACCAGCACTAGAAGAATTCATTTATCAACAGCTAACAGATGCGATAATAGAGGGAAGTAGGGTGTCAGAGGAAAGTACTAGTACATGGAGTGCACCTATGGTAGTTGTGCCAAAAAGTCTCCAGATGAAATCAAAAGATATGGATTCTGTTGTGACTACAGAATCTTCACAACAAAACCATAAACAATCCATATCCAATCGAAAACATTATAGAAATTACCTTGTATCTGAGGAATGGGTGCCACCAAATAGAGAATACCTGGAGGACCATCCAAAAGCAGCGTTCTTTGTCTCCTGTGGTGATTTTCAGTATCATAGGATGCTGGTTTTGGTTAAAATATGCTTCATCAATGTTTCACCACTTGCTGGGTGCAGTATTGAGGGGACTGAAATCTCACCTCACCAGTACATGGTATACTTAGATGATACAACAATTTCTGTGAAGGATACTGCAGAGCATACACAACATTTGAAAGAGGTTTTCAGAAGTTTACAACCAGTGAATTTAACATTAACAATGGAAAATTTTCTCTTTTCATTGAAAGAAGTTACATGTTCAGGGAATTTTAGGTCAAGATGGATCCAAGGTTGTTATAGGCAGTATGGAAATTTCCAGTTCCTTGTAATGTACCAAGGAGTTATGGTCTTTTTCTGGGTTACAGAATTATTAAAGAAAATTCATAAAAAAGGTTTATAGATTTAACAGCATCAATTACAAAACTGTCAAAAGGGGACTAGAGCTAAGGAATGTCATGTTGCATCTGAGAAGTTACAAGGAGAATTAACATCTACTTGAGTAATAGCTTTCAGGACTACTAGAAAGTTTATCTTGTCAACCACACTTTTAATGAAGCTATTGGGCATGTTCTCAGTCAGTTAGTAAACAGAGAGGAGCATCCAGTAGCATATGTCTATAGGCAGTTGAACAGTACACGGAGCTACCTCACAACAGAAAAAGAGATGTTTAGTGTGACATATGGAATCACCAATTCCCTTGTTATTTGTATGCAAAAAAGTTTAAAGTGGTAACTGACCATACAGCTCTAGGGATTTTCGAGGAATATGGACCCTTCTAGTAAGCTGACTAAATGAGCATCTGATGTTAGGTGAGTTCAAGTATGAATTCATACACTTGTCTGGTAAGAAACATACATATGTGGACAGTTCAAGCCAGAATGTAGCATTAATTCAGACACTCGGTCATGACCTATCACAATGGCTAGTAGCACAATGGGCTGACATGGAGTGTAAACAGTATTTGTTTCAGCCATTATTCCCTGCTGGAACAGGTTGTAAAACAATGAGGATGGAGCAGCGGGTAGTAGTGTCAGTGAAATTAAAAGATGAAGCGCTGAAATAAGCTCATGATTACATATTGTCAGACGATGGGGGTTGTAGGAAAATGAATAGACAAGTAGCAGAAGATGTGGATACCATGGGTGCAGTAGGTAGATGTGAGCCATAAGTTAATACCACTGCAGAAGTTACCAGGAGCAATGGAACTCTTTAAAATTATTGAGCTAGATGTCTTTGGACCATTCAACAGGACTCATGCTGGAAATCAAGTTGTGTTATCTATTATGGATAAGTTTTTTGGATATATGGAAATGACTGCAATCCCAAACCAACAGGCTGCAATGGTAGCGCAAGCACTGGACAACAGCTGGGTGCTCAAATTTGGAGTGCAGAAACTCTGATCAGTGATCAGGGGACAAATCTAATGCCAGAGCTGTTAAAGCAGCTGTTTAATTTGTTAAAGGTTAGGAAGTTAAGGATAAGGACACTGCACCATCATGCTCGTTGTAGTATGGAGTGAGTACACTGAATAGCAGGGAGGATGTTGACTAACCATATGAATGTACATCATAATGATTGGGACACATATTTATCCTTCTTTGCAGGCATGCATAATTAAAAAGTCCATTCTCTGACAGGATTATCACCACATGAATTGGTTTATGGGAGTCACATGCTGACATTTGGTAAAATAAAGCCGAGGATTGGCAAGGACAGACACTCTGTCAAGCATTTTGCCAAAACAGTGCGGGAAATTTGGAAGCATATTAAGGGAGCAACCACTGGGCAGATTACCACAATATAAAATCAGTCAGTGGGTAATGTTATCCAAAAGGTAAGAACAGGCCATATCAGATAGTGAATATCAAGCTTCAGTTACTGACTATTACAATTATTGTTCACGGTGCAAGTCTAAAGTTATTTCAGGGTCCTTCAGATGACCTGATGTGAGTGCAATCATCCTCTGAGGGTAAAGCTGTGGGTAGTAGGAAGAAGAGTAAGCACAGAAACCTTATATGACCTGTATAGGAGATTCTGTATGGATTAAGACCAAGGAAGTAGGACAGAGTAGTTTTTATTAGTCTTGGAATGTACATATTATTTAGAAGCATAAGCAATAAGCATATCAGTTGAGGATGAGGATGGGAGGAAGAATTTTTGTCCATGTTGTATGTAGTGCTCTACTTCTATGTTCATTTGTGTGTAAGTTAGGTATTTTTCTACATGACAGCAAACCTTTCAAAGGAAGAAGGGGAGTGATGGGAGTTCCTTGTTTCTGAGTTGCTGGAGTTTGAAGTAAAGATGGGGGGATGTCCTTACCTACGTAATTTTACACCTCTTCACCAGGTGTGGAGTAGGTGTGCTTTGGATGCTACCATTGGAAACTGGAGTACGTTCCACATGGCAAGGGAATGTAGTACCCACAAGCCATCACTGGCCACTGATGCCAATGCTGAACACAGGGGAAATTTGTAATGAGGTGAGGCATGTGGAAGATGTGTTTATGGAATTATGGAGGGATATGGAAGGAAAAGATAAGCTGAAGGAAACAAGAAATGGGTATGGTAAGACGTACCAGTCATATGAGTACTGTAAGGACAAATGCAGCAGCTAGTGAGAATAGAGCACACAAGGTATGGCAACAAAAGCAAAGTTGATAGATGCAGAGGGTAGGTTATTAAAAACAGTTTTTGGGACTGTGGATGGAATAAGGCGACCTTGGTTTGGCACACTACACACTTAATCAGTTTGAAATAAGGGATATTGAACAACACTTGGGTATTATGAAGGTTAACAGTGGAGGTAATGCACCTAGTATGGATGACAGTAAATAGCATAATCCAGGACCTGGAAGCTACTCATGCTCAGAAGGATATTTTGGATAAGACAATGGTGGTTGGAATATTGTGGCAATCTTTAGCTGATAACGCTTGGTACTGCAAATTAGTGGAATAATTATTAATGGGCTGGACTTCGACATAACAGGGCAGGTCTTTTGTCTGTCAGCTTCTATTACAGGTGAAACCGAGCTGAATGTTATGCAGCTATAGTTGTGCTGCCCAGTGGAGCCACTACTGATCCTTCTAGTGAGAAATGAGACCTATCTGAACAAAACATTGAAGCCTAATATAATCCTATCTTTAAACAGGCTAATAGACATGCAACAGGGATGTGTTTGACTGGAGCAAATTTTAGTAGGAAAAGTAGCACATAATCAAGACCGATAGCATCACAATCACAGGTACAATTTCAGTGTCGACTGTTTTGCATAGCTTTCATCTACCTTAGGTAGAGGGCTGCTCCTCTATGTGATCCTCTATTACATCAGATACCAAGGGATTGATTATCCATTCATACATCAGAAGGTACCAGTGGTGCAAGAAGCTTGATACTGTAACAAGAGAGTTGTATTGGTAGTATATAACTAATTGTGATTTGAAAGACAAGGAATTTTGAATGGTATTGAAATAAGCATTGTTGCTTAAAGTAAAAGATTCTGTAAGTTCACAATGAGGGGCTATTCATGCAAACAGTTATTTAATGTTTTGGAGGATTAAAGGTTAAGAGGTAGTTCAAATAGGAATGGAGGTTTTAAGTAGTAGCATAAGGGTGGATGAATGTGTTGATGGGTTGAGAATGTACATGCCCCACCTGGGAAGCTCTGCTGCTTAATGTAATAGGAAAATTGTAAATCAACTACATTTTAATTTTGTGTGTGAAGTCTTCTGTTGCAGATTGGCCATAGATACAGACCAAGGGTCAGGGTATTCCCAAACAGGGGAGGTATGTAATTCTGTTACTACATTTTGAAGGTTACTGATTTAAAACAGCTTCATTGCAGCCATGTGCGAAGCATGCAGCATGCACAGCAGTGCTCATATATAATTTCACTGCGAAGACTATTTGTACACTGCAAGGTGGTAAGGCTAGATTGCACAATTGTGATGACATCACAGAAAGGATGTACAACTAGAAGCTGGCCTGTGAAATATTTCCACACCATTGAGACATAGGGGTGCAGATCTGAATGAATCTGGAAGTAATGTATTGCTACAAAATGTGTGCTTTTAACCACTGCAAATACTCTGTAGTTCTAGCACAGTGATGCTGAGTCTCGCAGCACCCTTCACAACATCAGGTCCACATAAATTTCCATCATACTATTTGACAGCCAGCAGTTTCCAATGGTCAGTCAACTCCATCAGACCAGCTCATGGAACTAAGTGGACTTAGAACTACAAAATGGATGAACTGACTGTCAGGCTCCATGGCAACACCAAAATTCTGCCTTGAAGGGAAGCATTTCGAGCCAGGGTGACATAGTCACCATCCTTCTACACCAGTGCAAGCTTCAACCCAAGAGCAATGCACTTCTAGGAGAATTCAGTGGATATATACGTTGATAGCACTGCTCACTCTGGACCACATAGTGCTAACTCAGGCACACATTGCTGAGTGGAGTAAACAATGTCACTAAAGCAGGATGTGGATGTCAAATAGCCGTCCTGCCACTTCCACCTTCTCCACAACCTGCCACTGTCACCCCTGTGTCATTGTGGCCCCACTCACCCCATCTCACTATAGCACTATAACAAATGAGCCTAACCAGACCACAAGTGTGATACTCAAAACAGCCAGTGCAAAAGCCACCACTGTTTTTGTAGAACTGCCCAATGCTACTGTTTCGGTAACTTGAAAACCAATTTATTCACACACACATTTAGCATCTGATCAGCTTAAGTATATGATGAAGTACTTGAAGATTTGCAGTAAGACAAAATGTTTTTGTATCAACTAAATTACTGACATATTAAACTAAAGTAGCATCCTTTACAGTAAGACCACACATAGTGATGATGAACAAAGAGTAAACTGACGTACATCTCTCAGAACTAGAAATTTTATCTTAAAGCGTGCTGAAACTAAATGCAAGCATGCAAAAGCTTCCCAACAGTATAGTTGTATTGGGGCTATCCTCAGTTATGAAGAGGCTGCAGAGGTCTATGATATACTAGCACCACCACTCTCTAAGGACAAATATAATGTGACCAAAAGAGTATTGATTAGTCAATTAATCCAGTTATGGATTAAAGAATTATGAAAATGACTACGAACATAACAACTCTTTGACTGTACCATTGCAAATTACTCATACAGCTCTACATATTATTTGGAAATATTGTAAATGCAGTATTGGCTGGTGCTCATTCTCTTTGAAAGAGCTCAGATAAGATGTCAATGTCAATAATTTATAACTGAATTATTCTTAACTGTTTTCTGTGCAACCATAATTTATGTTATACTGTTCAAAACACCAGAAAAATAGTAAACATGGTATTTGTACAATTATAAATATAATCCACAATATACTGTAGCCAACAATAAAGCATATGAAGAGATAAACTCGCCAATTTGTGAATGTGCATCTACGTCTACACCTACATATATAGTACAGTGCATAGAGGAGTGTACCCTGTACCAATATTAGTCATTCCCTTTCCTGTTGCACTCGCAAATAGAACAAGGGAAAAACAATTGTCTCCATATGAGCCCTAATTCCTCTGATCTTATCTTCTTGGTCCTTATGCACAATGTAACAGGTGTAGAAGTATGAAACTGGAATTTGTTTCCAATAATTACACATCTGTTCTTCCATGTCTGTTCTTTGAAACTGATAAACAATATTTTACTAAAAATAATCTCCATTGATATTTATACATTTCTCTCCCCTTTCCAGGGGAAAAAAAGGGCCAGTCAGCAAGCCATCTTCATACATTTTCATATGAACTGAAATGTTGTTCAGCAAGAGTGTGTCCCAGTGAGTGTGTCCCAATGACTTGGAGGTTTCCCTGACCCATTTTGCTGTGTGCAATGTGGTGTTACCGTCAAGCAATATGTCTTTGTATTGCTTTATCCCATATTCTGGTCATTTTTCACATAATGTTCAATTTAAATCAATCATGCTGTTGGAAGTGATTTGTGTTAATGGTTTCAACAGGTTTGTAGCAGCTCATAATAGATGACACCCTCGGATCCCACCAAATACAGAGCATTGTCTTCTTTCCAAAGTGGTTTGGTCTTCTCAATGGTTTGCCTGGATTCACCCATGATTTATGACACTTAGAATTCTCAAAATATGTCTATTTTTCATCACCTATCACTATTTGATGGAGAAACAACTTTCTTTTGTACCTGGCAAGCAGCATTTCACATGTGGTCTTTCAATTTGCTTGCTGTCTTTCATTCACTTCACACAGAGCCCATTTTCACACTTTCTGAACTTTTCCCATAGATTTCAACCAAACAGAAAAGGCTTTCTGCATCACATTCAATTGTTCCATGAGTTCCTGATGAGTTTGTGTATTATCCTCATCCAATAAGGCCTGTAGTTCACTGTCTTCAAACATTTTTGGTGTTTTCCCATGCTCGTCATCTTTCACATCAAAACCACCACTTTTGAATTTTTTAAGCAACTCAAAACACTTTGTTTTCCCAAGAGCATGTTTGCCAATAGCTTTCACAAGCATTCAATATGATTCTGCTGCTATGCACAAAATTTGACATGTTTATTGGTTTGAAGCAGATACTGATGTATAGAACTTGGGTTACTGTATGTTAACATTTGTCATCAGCCATTACAGGAAGCAGATGATGCTGCAGATGTGGTCTCACAGGCCCTACACTGATGGCTGGCACCATCTATAGGGAAATTTTGGTTTCATACTTCTACACCTGATATGTTGGCAGCAGTAGAATCACTTGGCAGTGAGCTTCAAATGCCGGTTATCTAAATTTTTCTCAATAGAAATTCATATTCCCTCCAAGTACTCCCATTTGAGTTCCTGAAGCATCTCTGTAACACTTATGTGTTGTTCGAACATACTGGTAACAAATCTAGCAGCCCAACCCTGAATTGCTTTGATGTCTTCCTTCAAACTGACCTGATACAGATCCCAAATACTACGGCAGTACTCAAGAACAGATCACAACAGCATCCTATATACAGTCTCCTTTACAGGTGAACCACTCTTTCTCAAAATTCTCTGAATAAACTGAAGTGGACCATTCACCTTCCCTACCAAAGTTCTCATGTGCTCGTTCCATTTCATATTACTTTGCAACATTACATTGAGATATTTAAATGACTTGACTGTTTCGAGCAGTAATGCTGTAACTGAATGTTACAGGTTTGTTCTTACTACTCATCCACATTAACTTAACGTTTTTTCCACATTTAGAGCTAGCTGTCATTAATCACACCAACTACAAATTTTGTCTATGTCTTCTCATATCTTTCTACAGTCACTCAACTTTGACACCTTACCATACACCACAGCATCATCAGGAAACAACTGCAGATTGCTGCCCGACCCTCTCTGCCAAATCATTTATGTACATAGAGCACAATAGTGATCTTATCACGCTTGCCTGGGGCAGTCCTGTTGACACTCTTGTCTCTGATGAACATTCATTATCAAGGATGACATACTGGGTTCTATTACTTAAGAAGTCTTTGAGCCATTCATATACCTGCGAACATATTCCATTTGTTCATACCTTCATTAATACCCTGCAATGGAGCGCCTTGTCAAATACTTCCTGGAAATCTAGAAATATGGAATCAGCCTGTTGCCCTTCATACACAGTTCACAGTATATCACGTGCAAAAAGGACAAACTCAGTTTTGCATGAGCAATGCTCTCTATAAGTACGCTAATTCATCAACATAAGCTTCTCAATCTCAAAATCATTTATTATATTCAAACTGAGAATATTTTCAAGGATTCTGAAGCAAACTGAAGTTATGGATATTGATCTGTAATTTTTGTGTTTGCTCTGTTAACCTTCTTATATTCTGGAGTCACCCGTGCTTTTTTCCAGTTGCTTGAGACTTTGTAGTGGGTGAGACTTTCACTGGGATTCTATCCAGACCTGGTGATTTATTAGCTTTCAAATCTTTCAGTTCTTTCTCTACACCAAGGATGCTCATTACATGTTCTTTGTGTGTGTGTGTGTGTGTAGGGGGTGGGGGTGGGGGGTCATGTGTGTAAAATGGCTTGATGTTCAGCTAACTAATTTCATACACACAAGGAAGTACATGTCATGCTCACATCACTGCCAACTCCATCATCTCGGGTTGGAATGCTGGACTTGGCAGTCATGTGTGCATGAGATGCGCTTGCATGTACGAATAGTGTATATCTCTGTTTTACTGATGAAGGCTGTGGCCAAAAGCTTTATGTAAGTGACTTTTAATCGTGTCTATCTCCAACATAAAGTGCCTTCTGAATGGTAAGTACCAATCTGCATTTTCCTACATCGTCGATATTTGATTACCTCGAAAATTGTGTAGATGTGCGGACAGATGTCCTAGGAGAGGACAGACACAGCGTGGTCCACTGAGCTGCAGGGAAAGAGAGGTATGTCTGAGCTGGTTTGCCCACTGGGCCCACCCAAGGTGGCCCTGTGCTATGCTATGGCGAGGGGTGAGGTAGTTACATCAGTGTGATTGCAGTTTTTGGTGCCAGGGGTGTACAGGATGTAGTGGCCACCTGACGCTGGCCCTTAGAATTCAATGAGTAGAGTGGCTAAAGGAAACAGGTTCATCATTGTGGAAGGATGCTCTGAATGGAGGAGTGAGAGAGGGGTATCAGCAAGACTTGGTTTGGCTACTGGAAGCTCAGAGAAACATCATGTGTCTGTGCAACAAAGCTGTTAAAACTGGGCCTGATTACTTTTGGTCTCTCTCATTCATACTACACCAAAATCCAGTCATACTCAAGCTGTTTGATATAACACTGAAAAAATTCACAGAATAAAATTACATCACCAAATTTTTGGCCCTTAAGAATGAACTACCACTCTGTAAATAACTATGTTATAAGTGATATGGGTATGACTTAAACATCTCAGGTGAAGCACTGGCTTTTGATAAAGTTTAAAACTGCATATATTAATTCTTTCATTCTTCTGATCTAGTTACTGATATTTTCTCTTTTCTTTGAATTTGGTAGTTCTGTGTTGACTTGTAGTTGGCAAGTTCCATTTTCCTAACAAATAAGTCACAAAGTCCAGACATAATTCCAGTTTGGTTTCACAAAGAGTAATCTATGGCATTGGCCCCTTACTTAGCTTTCATTTATTACAAATCTCTTGCCCTCTGCACAATCCCAAGCGACTGGAAAAAGGCCCATGTGACTCCTGTATGTAAGAAGGGTAAAGAATGGACCCACAAAATTATTACAGACCAGTACCCTTAACATCAGTTTGCTGCAGAATTACGGAACATATTCTGAGTCTGAATATCATGAACATCTTAGAGACCTAAAAGCTTATGTCGTTGAATCAGCACAGTTTTGAAAAGCATCACACATGTGGAACTGAGCTTGCCCTTTTCTCATTTTATATACTGTGAACTATGGAAAAAGGGCAACAGGCAGATTTCATATTTATAGATTTTTGGAAAGCATCTGACATTGTACACTAATGATTGTTAACAAAGGTATGAGCATATGGAATATGTTCACAGATATGTGAGTGGCTCAAAAGAGTTCTTAAATAATAGAACACAGTATGTAGCATTTGACGATGATTGTTCATCAGTGACAAGGGCACCACCAACAGTGTCCTCGAGAAGTGTGATAGGGCCACATTTATTTTCTACATACATAAATGATTTGGTGATGAGGGTGGTCATCAATTTGTTGTTGCTTGCTGATGATGCTGTGGTATACAGGAAGGTGTTGAAGGTGAGTGATTGTAGGATGATACAAGATGACTTATACCAAATTTCTAGTTGGTGTGATAAATGGCAGCTGGCCCTAAGCATAGGAAAACATAAGTTGATTCACATGAGTAGGAAAACCAAACCCATAATGTTTGGATACAGCATTAGTAGTGTCCAACTAGACAAAATCACACTGATTAAATAACTATATTGGAGATGCTGAGTCACAGATAGGCACAACAAAAAGACTCTCACAATTATAGCTTTCAGCCATTAACGCCTTCGTCAACAATAGACACACATAAGCGTGCATGCGTGTGCCCACACACACGCACACACACACACACACACACACACACACACACATACAGTCACACACAAAAATGCAACTCACACACACAACTATAGTCTCAGGCAACTGAAACCACACTGCTACATTACATTCTCGGTTTTCCACTGTTTGATTAAATAACTAGGTGTAATTTAGCAAAGTGCTGTGGAATGGAATAAGTGTTTGAGTACTGTGGTAGGGAAGGTGAATGGTCAACTTCAGTTTACTGGGGGAATTTCAGGAAAGTGTAGTTCATTTGTAAAGGAGGCTACGTATAGGATGCCCGTGTAATCTATTTTTGAATACTGCTTAAGTATTTGGGATATCAACTAGGTTGGATTAAAGGAAGACATTAAAGCAATTCAGAAGCAGGCTGCTAGATTTTATTTTAGGTAAGTTCAAACAACATGCAAGTGTTACAGAGATGCTTCGAGGACTCAATTGGGAGTCCATGGAGGAAAAGTGACATTGTTTTTAGGAACAATATAGAGAAAATTTAGAGAAATAGCATTTGAAGCTGACTGCAGAACAAGACAGATTATGTTGGTGTACTACTATCTTTTTAAATCTTACTGCTAATATTCTGTTGGTTTGTTGTCCTGAGACAGACAAAGCAGCAGGAATACATTCCAAAATGGTGTCTAACACTGAGGTGCAAAGTTGCATGGTGTGTTGACATGTGCTGAATAGTATTCTTTAAGTGTAGCTTTGTCATGGCTAAATAGAAATCATCAAAAACTGGTCTGTGCCACCAGTGGATTGGTGAAGGCTCCAGTCTCACAACTGACAGCTGAGTAATTTTTTGCTAAGTCTGTAAAAATAAGTAAAGTATTTTTATGATTCATTTTACATACCAGTCTTCTTGCTATTGTTTAAAATTAGTCTACTGACATGCATATGTGATACAATAATTGAAGTTGACATTTTACACGATCACATTCTTGTTTTTTAGTTTCTGTCTGCTTCTTCATGATTGTATGTTTTAACTTTATGTATTCCATGATAAAAAGTCACATTTTCTTCAACATATACATTCCACAGATCATATTGTGAGTATCACTAGGGAAAAGAACAAACAACAAATTCAGCCAGTAATTTCCTGTATGATGAGTAGTGTACTGGACAGCTTGACTCTTGACCTGCGCGAAGTTTTAGTGTCAGCTAATGTGCCATAGACTGCACTAAATAATCCTACTTTCAAGGGCTTCCTGGAAAGTATAAGCGAATGCAACTTACCAGATGAGTCAATACTTTGCAAAAATCACTTGAAACGGGTGTATGAAAAGGCTGTTGCTGATGTTGAAAGAGCACTGGTGACAACTATAAATGGCTTTCAATTGACAAGACTACTGAAAATTGTGGTAGATTTATAGTGAATGTTGCTGTGGGAAAATTTGATTACATTACACCAAGAAAAACCCACCTACTCCAGTGTAAAGAATTGAAGAAGGCGAAATACAATACTGCAGTGCACAATGTCAGGGATGCCCTATGCATGTTACAGCTAGAAGATGATACTGATGAAATGTTTTACAGTTAGTGACAGACAGTGCTGCCTATATTTCTTAAAAGTGGCAGTAACACTGAAAGAATTTTCTGTGCCAGTATGACTCCTTGCATTTGTGTTGCCGCAGATCTACACCATGTGGCATAGGAAGTCAGAAAGAATTTTCCTGAGGTTAGGTAAACCTGCATTCGGTCCTTTAAGGAAATAACTATAAACATTCTCTTCCCACCTAAACCCACACTTAGACATTGGTGTACTCAGTTCTTAGCAGCTTTATGTTATGCCAAACACTACCAAAAAGTCAGAGAGGTATTAGACAAAGTTCACTCTTGTGAATCAGATTTTTTTGAAAAAGCCAAGACAGCCCTTAAGAGTAATAATAATGTTGCATCCTTGGCATTTTTAAGAGCTCACTGCCAAAATCTACCTGATACAATTCAATGCCTACCCGTCTGCATCTCTACCGCTGGAAGATGTTGTAGAGATAATCTCTGAGATGCAGATTTGTCTGGAGGAAAAACCTACTTCAGTGGGTACAGCATACATCATTAAATTAAGGAATATTCTTCTGAGGAATCCTGGATATTAAGATAGCAAGAAAGTGCTCACAATTATTCAAGATGAGAGTTTGAATATGAATTGTATTGGGGGACCACTAGCAATTGCATCAATGAAACATTCATTACTGGCCTCTTGTACTGTAGAGAAACATTTCTCAACATACAAAAATATACTGAATCACAATCAAAAAAGTTTCAAAGTATGAAACAGAAATGTGATTAACTGTGTACACTGCAATATAAAAATGTAATATAAAATTTCTCATTAATTGTACTGTTAGGCCACAGATTGTGGTGACACATATGTACACATCTCAAGTGTGTGGTTTTATGTGAGCAACACATCACAATAATTTTTCATAACAGAACTTTTCATTAAAATACTACAAAAAATAAAATAAGTGTAGCAAGGTTAATATCTCAATTGTTTATGCATCTTCCAAGTGTCAATATAAGGAATAAATAATTGTTTATTTTTCACAAAGAAGTAAAATAGCTGTGTCATAGTCATACTAAAATTTTTTTGGCAAAAGACTCCAAAAATTGCTAAAATAATTTGTTTGAACCTAAAAGGGTTATTTCAAAAAAAAATAAAGAACCAAAAAGAAGTCATTTTATAAAAACCCAAAACATTTGGACCCTGGTTATCACAAAGTGTGTGCAAGATAGGTAACACTGATACTTATAAGTCACCAAAAGAATCATCAAATGGAAATTTGTTAGGACCTGCTGAACCAACACAAAGCTGATTGTGATAATTTTCTGGACACCGTCATCATCAGAGATGAGATATGATTCAGAATCCAGATAATTGCTGTGGAGTGTTGAATTGAGAACTCTCCAACAAAGAATAAGTTCAAGGTACAGTAATTTGCAGACAAAGTGATCTGCAATGTCTTCTGGGAGAAGCAGAGACTGTTTCTGTTGAATGTACTGAAGCCTACTGCTCCTCCTACTCCTCCTTCTTCCTGAAACATTTATGCTTATGTAAGTCAATCTCAAAGTGTCTTCAAACCTTCTCTTTTCTCCTGCAGCCTATTGTTCATCATTTACTCCCATTTTAGTCCTTTCCAATTCACATCATCCTTCAGATGGTATTTCTATCATTTCTGTGGTCTATCAATTAGTCTTCTTCCAGATTCTCTCCATTCTAGAGCTCCTGTTGGTAGCCTTTCTTTTCACATTCTTTTCATTTGGCCAAACCATTTCAACCTATTTCTCTCCATAGTTTCTTTTAGGGGATTGATATCAAGCATGTTTTGTATGATTCCATTTCTTATTTCATCCCTTCTCATCTCACTCAGATGATGTTTCACTGTGCAAACCCAGCATGCTACAAGACAACACTGACTATGCTGAAGCTGACGTTTCCAGAGACAGATAACAGGAAAGACAAACTTCTGCCTGCAATGTGATGATGGCAGCTCAAAATGTTGTTGACCATGGAACTCATTGAGAATTTGCTTGGACTGTCATAAGACATCCACCAAACATTCCTGATTTAGCACCTTCAGACTTTCATCTCCTTGAAGCTATGAAAAATGGACTATACAGCCAACATTTTCTAGACTCAGATGCCATTGTCCAAGTTATAAGATAGTGACCAGTAGCAGGTTTTTAAGACTGAAGCATTCAGACTTTTGTTCATTGCTGTCAAAACTGAATAATGAATGGTGCTGACTAAATTGAAAATGGAAGTATGTAGCTGATGTCTTGCTCATTTTAATTGTGCTATTGTGCTTTCTGTACCTGTTGCAGTTTCCATGAACTCAGATGGGAGAGATTAGTTTCAGAATGACCCTTGCACTAAAAGCAGCTGATTTAGAAAGCAAATTGTAGCCTTGTAGATGAGACACTATGGTACAGAAATCAACAGCAGTGGCAATGTTCAAACACCAGAGAGTGATGAACACCCAGCTGAAACAGTTATTTTGATGGCAAGTAAACTTTTCACGAAGCCTCATCAATGCAGGCCACATGTGAAAAGAAAAACTACATCCTGAATCAGTAGTGGGGACACCTAATACCAAATACAACACTCACTGACTCTTCATTACAAATAGCAGGTGTTTCCTTTTTCAACAAAGGTTGTGACCAAAACCTGATCTACATCTAAATCCATACCCCGCAAGCTACCTGACGGTGTGTGGCGGAGGGTACCTTGAGTACCTCTATCAGTTCTCCCTTCTGTTCCAGTCTCGTATTGTCCGTGGAAAGAAAGATTGTTGGTATGCCTCTGTGTGGGCTCTAATCTCTCTGATTTTATCCTCACAGACTCTTCACGAGATATACGTAAGAGGGAGCAATATACTGCTTGACTCCTTGGTGAAGTTATTTTCTAGAAACTTCACCAAAAGCCCGTACCGAGCTACTGAGCATCTCTCCTGCAGAGCCTTCCACTGGAGTTTATCTATCATCTCCGTAACGCTTTCACGATTACTAAATGATCCTGTAACAAAACATGCTGCTCTACGTTGGATCTTCTCTATCTCTTCTATCAACCCTATCTGGTACGGATCCCACATTGCTGAGCAGTATTCATGCAGTGGGTAAACAAGTGTACTGTAACCTACTTCCCTTGGTTTCAGATTGCATTGCCTTAGGATTCTTCCAATGAATCTCAGTCTGGCATCTGCTTAACCGACAATCAACTGTATGTGATCATTCCATTTTAAATCACTCCTAATGCCTACTCCCAGATAATTTATGGAAGTAACTGCTTCCAGTTGCTGACCTGCTATATTGTAGCTACATTATAAGGGATCTTTATTTCTATGTATTCACAGCACATTACATTTGTCTACATTGAGATTCAATTGCCATTCCCTGCACCATGTGTCAATTCGCTGATGTGTACGTGTCTTTTTGTTATGCCTATTTCCAACTTAATGCATCATCTTTACAGTCAGTAGCAATCTATCTTTTCCTTATATTGCTGATATTCCAACATTATGTTTACATTGTTTGATTCTGGACAATCGTAAAGGGATCACATGTTGATTCCATATTTCTAGGTTTTTAGAAAGTTATTGATACTGATCCTCACAAGTGGCATCTAATCATACTGTGTGCCTACAGAGTACATCTCAGCTGTGAGAATGGATTCACAATTTTCTGTTAGAAGGGGCATAGTTATTAGTGACAGGGAGTGATCTACTGAAACAAAAGTTACATCTGTCGTTTTGCAAGGAAGTATTATAGGTCCTCTACTATTCCTAATCTATGTAAATGATTTAAGACACACTTTGACTAGCTTTTCTAAATTGCTTACAGGTGATACAGTCATTTACCATCTAGTCAAGTCATCAGATGGTCAAAATGAATTACAAAATTATTTCAGACAAGGTAACTGCATGGTGCAAAAAGTCACAATTGACTCTGAACGAATACTAAAAAAAGGTTCCATTAAATTTTGATTCACAATGAGTCACAAATATTTAAAGGTTCCCAGTTCAACTAAATACATATGGATTATAATTACAGACAACTTACATTGGAACAATTACATAACAAAATGTTGTCGGTAAATTGAACCAAAGACTGTGTTTTATTGGTAGTTTATGTGTGCTCATTCAACCATGCAAGGCATGGGAAGCTTATCAGTAAAGACTGATGCAAGACATCAAAAAAGTTCAGAGGAAGACAGCTTGCTTTCTGTTATCATGAAAGAGGGAAGAGAGTGTCTTGGATATGATAGATAAGTTTTTTTTTATAACATCGCAATCATAGTTACACAACATGTTTTGTAGGGAAGAGCTTCTGTATTTTAATACCACTTTAAACAACAATAATTTTAAAAATAATCTGCCTTGGTAAAATTCTATTTCATATTTCTATCCTCAAATCAAACACAATAATTTGATATACAAAAAATAACAATAAGTTAAATTATTCTTTGGATTTTCATAGTGAAATTTTTATTTATATGTTCTTAGCTCTTCCATTCCCAGTCAACCAGTTCAATCATGAATAACATACAAACAGAAATGGCATCTACTAAGGATCTTATTTTATTTTGACACACTTAATCTTCCATGTAATTTGTCATCAACGTAAGTTGTAACTACATTAAAAGTCAAATTCAAAGCACTCCCATACTTAGGCAATGAATATAGGAGAGCAGATGGAGGAATACTGCGGGACCACTCTTGGCAAAGCCTTATTGGACATAGTTTGCCATTGTCTTCCTCTGACTTGTTATGAAGTGTTATTACATGTGTATCTGTGTAGTGTGGATGACTGTGACAAGTGCTTGTACAATGTAGTGTAGGGTCTCACTTCATGACACACTGCAGAGAAGTTTTGGATTGAATCCAGGACATTGGCACAGTAACTGATAATCGGTAACTTTATGCCACTACTTCTCTTGGACTTACCAGCCAAATTCTGGCAGTGAAAATTTGTCATCACCAGGATGCAAACTAGCTTACCTCTGAGTTAAGTGAATAACTGACTTTGGCTAAAATAGTCAGGTTTGCAGTTATGTAAATTATCATTATCTAACTTAAAAGCATCTTGTAATTATTATGTATAGCTTGGTTAATACCATAACAATAACATCAAAAGTCACTATTACATAATAAAGTGCACCAGTTGAAGTTACGCAGAGTACTAGAGACTATCATCAGTGTGTGAGATGTGTGTCTGAAGTGTGTCACTTCTGATGTACTGTGTTATCATGTTTTGTGTTTTTGATTCCTTGTAGTTCTTATACTATTTATATTACTTTCGTTTTCCTGTACCTATTTTGCTCAGATTCCAAACATCTTACACTATTTTATGCTATCACACATTTTTCGTAAGCTGATAAATTCCGCAGAAGCATCTTGATTTTTAAGTCTTCCTTCCATTCTCAAGGGTAACATCAGAACTTCTTCTATTTAAATTTACTTTTGCTGCTATTATAATGATACAAACTGTTATGACTTGAATTTAAGCTCCAAACTCACACTCAGATAGTGAACCTTCCTAGTAGGTTAAAACAGTATGCTGACCCAGAAACTCCTGCAGTGCTCTTACATACTGGGATAGCCACAATTAACTCACAGCTTGCCCTCATAGCATTACTTCTGCCAAAATCTCATTTCCCACCTTCCAAACTTCATAGTACTTCTTCAGCATACCTTGCTGGACTATCATTCCTGAATGAAATATATTGTAGTGAAATGGTTTAACTGCATACAAAGAGATTATTTTTCAGAATGAATCTTTCACTCTAAAGCTTCTTAGCAGTTTAAAACTGTATCCCAGACTAGAAGTCAAATCCAGAACCTTGCCTTTTCTGGGCAATTCTTTCACCGACAAGTTATCCAGGGATGGCTCACAGATCTCCTTCACAGTTTTACTTAAACCAGTACCTCTTTTCTACTTACAAAACTTCACAGAAATGCTTCTGCATAACTTGCTAGACTAATACTCCTCATTCACAGAGTGTTTCTTGAAGTTTGTTGTTTAATAAATCTCTTTTCAGCCTTTAATACACCTATCTCTGATAGATTTGTTTTTGGAGAGGGTCTGCCTTGAGCAAAACACTATTTCTTACATTTCTTTTTATTACCCAGACTTGTTTTACCAACTAACAGCACCATAGTGGCTTTTCTGTTCCTGGATTTTATGTAATTCTGTGTAGTTGCTTTGTTTCACTGTTTGTCATCTGCAACCACATAGAACTTAAATGTAGAACAGAAGATAAAATAAAACCCACTGATGATGCTGTAACTTCAGTGAAACATGTCTGGGGAATAAAAAGAAAAATAGGAAACTGTGTTTTGCTCATGACAGATCCCCTCCGAAAACAAATCTATTTGCAAGCAAACACGGGACAAAAGAGCTTCAACCTCAAAATAGTTATCTTTGATTTGGCTACTTTTGTTTTGTTATATTTTCCACAAATGCCAGATTATTACTGTCAATCTGAAGTTGAGTGAGCTTTTCAATTTTAATTTTTTTACAAAAGACAAGGTCTGTCCCATTTTATATGATCAATGGTTAATAAAGTTTCTTTACAAAACATGCAACTGATGTAGTTAATTCTGATCAGGCATTATGTGATAATGCTGATGCAAATTTAATTTTTCATGTTACCTCTCAGTCAAAAAGCATTAATCTCAATGAACATATGCCAGTATGATTGTTTCAAGCAAAGAATTGTCCATAGCTCAAGTGGTTTTGGGAATGATTACAAAATCACAGGGACTAATCAATAAGCTGTTAAGTAGTCTTGCAACAAAAGGAACGACATTAGGGTTTAGACAAGGGAAGACATACAAATAATCTTATTGTTTAAGGTCATCATGAAGTTGATTAATTTTATTTTCTTTGTGGGGAGGGGGAAGGGAGAAGAGGTGCTCATTACAAATATATATTGTCATTCATCTAAGAATTTAGAGACATTAAAAGACAAAACAGGTATGACAATACAGGAAAGGAAGAGCTAAAATACTTACAAAATATGTGAGCATCTTCACAACCAGTGCATTTTATAGCTGGATGCACAACAAATGTCTTTGTTGTCCTTTGAATCAGATATGTAGTTGAGAAAATTTCAGCCTTGAGTATTACCACAGGTGATGCTCTCAGTATTACTGCATGTCCAGATAAATATGACCCAACTGCCACATCTGTAAATCAATGAGACAGTCATCTTTCAATGTGTGGCTTTGTTATCTGTTTACTTTATGTTGGCAATGTTTATGATATAGATATTGTTAAATATTAAAACTCTGAATGAAAGAAATTAGCTAATTTAATTGCTTCTTCTTTCCTGTAAAGTTGTTTTTATTTGTAAAATTGAAATTTTGACACATTGTTTTTGCAGGAATCTGTGT
Source organism: Schistocerca piceifrons (assembly GCF_021461385.2). Lineage (NCBI taxonomy): Eukaryota > Metazoa > Arthropoda > Insecta > Orthoptera > Acrididae > Schistocerca > Schistocerca piceifrons. The sequence goes on from NC_060141.1 coordinate 292,968,240, forward strand.
ATTTCCTTTAATATTATTTTGTGTTCTCACTGTTTTGTGGAACTATGCAAGTTAAAGCCAGATTGAACTGACACCTTCAAAAATAACAAAGTCATATTCTTTCAAGTTGTCCCACTGTAATGAGTGCTAACAATAGATAGCAATAGAAACAAAAGAGTAATTTATACAAAAACAGTGAAGTAAGATAAGAATTCAATGTTTCATTGACAATAGGGACATACGAGACAGAAAATAAGCTTGGACTGAACACTGACAGGGAGGGATATTTGTCATGCCCTCCCAAAGGAACCATCCCAGCATTTGCTTTAAGGGATCTATGGAAATCACAGAAAAACTAAATCTGGATAGCCTGGTGGAGATTTCAGCCACTGTCCTACTAAAGACAGGTCCAGTGTCTTACCTCTGCACCACGATGCTTGTTGCAATTTTGTCATTATCCACACACTTGCATCTTCTGATTGTACAACAAGTAATGGTTTAAGGCAGCTTAGTTAATACCAGCTTCTGTTGCAGCACTGCTGCAACACCAGAGGAGATCATGGAGTTCAGCTTATGAGCTCATAACTAGAAGTGACTTTATTTTGATTTATCTGTGAACTTTGCAGTTTATTTCTCAAATTTCTTCCATGTTTATGTATTTATTACACACAGTCTGGCATTTTAATAACTGTTAATAATATCAGACCTTAAAATTATAACAATCATATTTTTGTCATTGATTACAAAATCATGTTAATGAATATTATTTATGATGTCAATGCTATGAATGTGACAGCACATTCTGCATCTATATGTCCATCAATACCATGCATGTCAGTACTGTTATCTTTTGTTCCTTTCCTGTTTCACTCCATAAGAAGTCTTGAGTTCTCTGATTTTCTTATTCCTAGGAATTTTACTGAAGTTACAGTTTCTACTGATTTTTTTGGCCAGTAGTATAACTGAACAGGAGTGGATCTATTCACCTATTTATACACAATATGGTACATTTGTTTATGTTCAGGGTTACCTGCCAGCCCCTACACCAAACATTGATCATATGACAGTCATCCTGAATATCATTACAGTTATGGCATGTAGATAACAGTACTATCTGCAAATAGCCACAAAGAGCCTCTGATTTTATCCACTGGATCATGAATATCAACTGTAAACAGTAATGATGCACCATTAAGAACATGTTGAGTTACATCTGCAATGTCTGCAATGAAGTACTGAACCCAGTTAAAGATCTGGCCTGACACTTCGTAAGCTCATATTTTGTTCACTAAACAAAAATTTGGAACTGTATGTTTCTGTGCCAGTATGATCACTGAATGACTGAATAGGGGATTTCAATCCAATTACTGAATTTATAGGAGCAGTCAAATGAAAACAGATCACCTGCTACAAAAGAACCATGGAATGATTGCATTAAAAAGTAATCACTACAAGCATTATGTCATTTATCTCACTGGAAAATGATACAATTAATCCCTTTTTCATAGATTGTGGAAAGTTGATAACAGATCTGCAACTGCACTCACTCTTGCACTACTGGGTCTGACTGAAACTGGCATCCATGATTGTGTTTCTTCAAGTTGCCACAGACATGCAAATGTCACAGTGAAAGGTTTGGGCTGTACAGAGGATGCTCCAGTGTCTCCCAACCATATTGCTGAAGCATATTTTAATCCAATTGGCAGTGTAGGAGCAGATACTATTATGGAACAGGATGTTTCCATCCAATGTCCTGGGCATTTTGATTTTGTGGCACTTCGCAATTTCCATAAAGTGTCTTCACAGTGCTGTGCACTGATTGTGGTTCCCCACTCAAAGAACTCTATGACCAGAAGGGGCCTGCAGTTGAAGGAGAAGGTGATCATGACCTTAATGGAATTTGTATGAAAAGTTATAAATTTCTTTGGTGGGGTGGATGTGGGATGTTCCCACAGCTAGCTTTACCATTTGCCCTTGGACTGTCAGCCTGCTGTTGGAGGGACTCATCCTGTTGCATGACAATACTCGTCCTCATACTGCCAATCACATGAATGTTACATTTGAGCAATTTTGTTGGGAAACTGCAGCATCCACTGTACAGCCTGAATCTTTCACAGTGTGATTCTCACATTTTGGTGACCCAAAGAAAGACATATGTGGATGTCAGTTTCAGTTGGGTTAGGAAGTGCAAGAGTGGATGCTGCTGCAAGTCCATCAGTGGCTGACCATGTTCTATGAAATGGGAATTGATTGTCTCACCTCCCAGTGTGATAAATATCTTAATGTGTATGGTGATTACTTTTGAATGGACCATTCCATCATACACAAGAACAAAACTTTTTGGAGTTTTTACTCAGATTGCATGATAAAATTTTAATATCAAATTCATTGAATGATTTTTGCACTGTCTCTTCACACTTATTTTGGCTTCATTCAGCTTTCATCTGCTTACTAGGCTTTCACTTCATTTAAATCAGAGATGAAACACACTTCACTTTCACAGAAACTTTCTAACGTGGTTACTGATCTACTTTACCATCTCTCACACCCTTATACTGCAGATACTTATCTAAGTCTTACTATACATTTCTTTCAAGTTTTATCCATTTCTGCTTCACATCTAATCTTCAGACATAAATATTTGATATTATTACTCTGGATTTTTTCTCCTGTCACTCTTGATAACCAAAAGTACTTGCCTACATTTTTTAACATACTTAGCAGTATCCATAGTTACTGATGCTATCACAGCTTTATGATTACTGTTTCCCTCATAAATGATAGCTGATTTGAAAAGTTCAAAGACATTGCACTCATGCATCAGTTCTTCAACTACCTTTTCAGACAAAACATTCAGAACAATCTCAGATGAATCCCTGTTTCTGGAAGTATTTTTAATTGCATGACTCCCCCAGTCTTTTGCTGGCAAGTTTAAGTCTCCACATATTAAAATAGCATGATACAAATTCCAAGTTGTCATTGAAGTGATCTACCACAACAATTCCTAATGCAGATGGCCTGTGTAAGCACCCAATTACCATGTCTGGCCTCCTTTTGTTGCTTAACTTCATCCAAATTATTTGGTGTTCAGAGCCTGTAATAAGCACACTTGATACTATGAAGTGCTTAATGACAGTAAGTATGATGCCAACACTGGTGTCTAACCTAGCTTTGTGCTGTACATTCCAATCTAATATAAGATTTTACTGATGTTCAGTTTTGGTTTCAGCAAACTTTATGTTCCTAATATTATGTGGGCATTATTACCCTTCATAAGTAAGACTAATTCCAGGACCGTGTCACGAATACTACTGCAATTTACTAATAGCACATTAATATTTTCTCTTTTCAATCTAAAAGACTGAAAGTACTCCTTCGAGAGTCTCATGGCTGATCTGACTTCAGTTTCAGAGGTACTTCATCACTAACTCTAAGGAAAGGATCCTCCAACCTAATATTGCACTCATGCATGCATACAAGCATGAGTGCAATTTCTGATCTAGCTGCTGTTTCCCAAGGGTCTCCCTTACTGGTCTAACATTTGATTTCCCAATGCCCAACAGCCTGACTATGATTGTCTGAATTTAGCAGGTAAATTGGCCAGTGGCCCAATAGACCAGGCTTCCAGTGCTGGCTCAGATATATAAGCAACACAGGGCAGGAATTAGCACCTGTTGCTAAGGCTTAAGGGGGCAATCAGTACAGTCAGTTCACAATTTTGCCTACTGCCCAGACAGACATGAATCCACCACTCACCATCCTGGTAGCTGAGTTGTCAGCGCGATGTAATGTCATACCTAATGGCCCGGGTTTGGTTCCCGGCTGGGCCGGGGATTTTCTCCACTCAGGTACTGGGTGTTGTGTTGTCCTTATCATCATCATTTCATCCCCATTGACACACAAGTCACCAAAGCAACATCGACTCAAAATACTTGCAGCAGGCATCCGGTCTGCCTGATGGGAGGCCCTAGCCACATGGCATTTCCATTTACCCTCCCGTGAGGACAAACTGTATGGATGATGTGCATAGAAATATGCAGTGACATTGGGGTTGCCAGAGATTTTAACAGCATCAAGGGTGGTACAGATTTTTCTGATGGTGCAACCACATCCCTGCAGTTCAGGCAGCTGCCTGAAGCCTGTGGATCATACCTAATGCAGCTTGTAGCAGTTTCCAAACAACAGCCAAGTTATCATGAGTCTGCATACAATGAGCACAGTCCCCATCAGTTTCATTCTATGTAAAAACTACATCAATTCACAAAAAATACATCAATCAATCAGTCACAGGCTGATGCAGACTGCAATGATCACAGAATTCACACAGGTAAAGTGACACAAGTACTTATAATGATAGGAAACTACAATGCAGATTAGCAACTGAAAAATATGCAGGGACTTAAATAGGACTGCCAAACAGAAATAAACAGTAACTTTTTACTCATATTTATAAGCACAAAAGAATACTATTAAATTAAACAAAGCATACAAATGTGGGCTGCTGGTGCTGAGCTTGGTCTGCTCTATAACTGGAGCTCGTCCAACATAAGTTGACACAAAATAAACAAAATTATTACAGAATAGCAAGAAAGGCTCATTATTTCATAAAAAAAGAATCAGACAGTCACTCTGCTATGCACTAAATTTTCACTTCTTAAATGCTCAGAGACAGGGACCTACTCAGAACAAAATTTTCAAACTTTTGCAGCACTTGCTTGTTATTAGATACAATTGATAGCATACCAGTGCTAAACACAAGAGTTGTCCTCTTGTTAGAAAATAAATAAAAATATAGTAAAATGTGGGATTCTGTTGTGACAATATCACAGGATGTGTCAGAAATATATGGAAGGACATAAAAACAAAACAAAATGATTTAATATCACAGTAAACAGTAACTTTGGTTCTACTATAGAAAATTAATTTTGAGAGATAAATAAATAAGCAAAATAATAAGAATTACAGAAAATAAATATTGCAAACTATGTGTTTACAATAAAGAATAGTCACAATTACAAATGTAGATTTGGGAATATATTTGCAGTTAACAATACAAGATATGCTAAACACTGTAGATCAGGACCTCTTCTATCATGTAAAATGATCCTTATAATAGGAACTGCCTTGAAGCTCTTTTAAACAAGAGCTCATCTTCTACCAAACACTTAGTTCTTGAAGGGAGGGCATTAAAAATCTTGCAGCTAGTGAAATGGACTCCTTTCTGTACCTGTTCATAGTGGAAAGCTAGCTGTGGCTTATGAGACACTGTCCTACTCTGGGTGTAAAGAATACCCCTTCTCCTTCCTTTTAGTTGGTCTCTATTCCTGTTTATTACTCTGTAGTGCCTCAAGAATTTTGGTGTAAGTTCTAGACACACTCGGCTTTCCACCATCTCAAACATCTGATATTTTAAGTACGGGAATGAGAGAGTGGAGATGTGTCCACCTCACCAACAGTTTCTGTGTATGCAAGATGGACATGAATCAGGAGAATACTGCAATAGTAACAGTTGATTGGCGCAGATGAGTGTTTGCAGCATGCACCATAGAAGCTGTATGTCCAGTACAAGGAGTAAGCATGCTCTATTCCTTGATGGTGTAATGACTGTACTGTTGTGCACAAATGAATTATATATTGAACAAAAGACACTTACATTTGACTTTCTGGTGTTGGACTTGTGAGAAGCAAGAACTGGCTTTAAAGTGGTTATTAAACCACATATATTGTAATTGTATCTGTTAGTATTTAATGGACCAAGATGGGGTTGACTCATGAGAGTTGAACACTTGTGTGAAACTTGTGAAGTTGTTTTATTGTGGGGATGAAAATATAATGAGTTGAACCTTGAGAAGAAGATCAGCTACACACAATACATGAGTAAACTGTGAGAGATGTGTGAGCCTTGCACCTCAGTACCACACTGTCTCCCATCATCCAAAAACCGATTGAACGTGGTGACCTAAGTGACAGGACCCGAAGAAAGTGGGAATTTAAAAACAGAAATGGAAAGAAGATATTAGGCATTGCCATAGCAACCAAGCCTAACAACATACAAGAATTGCTTCCAATAATCGTATTGAGTCAAATAAACAAATGAGAGAAAGTTGCAAGTGCAACGTTGTAGAAGATGTGAGAAAGTAATAGCGGAGAAAACTGGAGAGAAGACCTCAACTTTTCGACTAGGAAGATCAGGTGTGGAGAATAAGCAGTCTTCACACACATATATCGTGCCAACACTGACACAGTAACCAGCCACCAATGGCGACTGCACCAGCTGCTGCTCACCGGTGCTGACTCCGCGTCCACTAGCCGACGACAATGCTGAAACCAATGTGTGCCATCATCACCACCACTGCTGTGCACCAGTGCTAATTACACATCTGCACACCAATGCAGCTAGAACTCTACACTGTGTGAGTGAAAACCAATAATTATTTGATAAAAGTTGAGGGGACGGAGGAATGATAAACTATTATTATAGTTATTGTACTCAGTGGTCAATTTTCTTTGGATGATTACTGGGTCTAAGATTAATAGAAATATGTATCAAGAACAACAACTAGCAGAACCAATCACAGTGATTAGAATGACCAGGAAAAAGTCAGACTTGTCTGAATTAGTGAATTTAATTAAAGCCCAGAATGAAACTCTAAGGAGAGAAATAGATTTAGTACATTCTGGATTAGATGATAAGTTAGATGACCAGAGAGCAGAGTCAAACGCTCAAAATGCTTCATCGAAAAATGAACTGAGTGTGAATTTAAGCCTTAAGTTAGATTCAGTGAATACCCTATTAAATAGTAAATTAGATGCTCAGAGTGAAATTTTAGGTAATCAAAGTGAAACCTTGAATAGTCAAGTAGCAAATATATTTTTATTAAAGACTGAATTTGACTCTTTAAAGAAAAAAGTAGAAAATCTGAAGTTAGATTTAAAGAGTGAACTCATTAGTTCTTTGAATACTCATGTTAATCAACTATTTACTGAATTTAACCAGAAACAGGATGTGCAACTTCAAGATTTAACTAAAAAATTAGAGTTTGACATTGAAGATAAATGTAATAAAGTAGCATCTGAATTTAGTGGAAAATTAAAATTTGTGAAAATGTATGTAATGGTAAATTTAATTCTGTAAGACAGGAAATGAATATCTTGAAAGAGAGCACAGATCAATCTATGGAATTAATATTGATTATGCAATCAAAAATTTCAGGTGTTAGTATACGAGCTGTTACTAAACAAGATGTCATTTCATGAGTAAATAATGTAGAAAAAAATTTCAAAGAAAAAATAGTCAACTTTGACACTGTAAATGTAAGTAGTCTGGTGGAACCTTTTGAGCTAATTATAGATCGAGAAATTTCTGAGAGTATAATCTCTGGAAATGTTGTGACTGTTGCTTTTTCCAAACCTAATGATACTAACAAGGTTATAGATGACTTGGGAGAGGAATTCAAACTTGTCTATGACAAGGTAGAAAACAGAATAACTTTACCTGATGTTGTGTTATGTAGTAAAGTGGTAATTGTTTTGTTGTGGGGTGGCTTTCTCACAAAATTTAACAAGAAGTATTGGTCTACAGTTGCTCAAGTAAAGTTAATATCAGATCCGTGGGATCCGGACAGAGTCACATCTGTCCCCCAGGGACGTTAACACTCTGTGTTAATGGGCGGAGTGACGACCGCCAGCTCCCAAGTTGTTTTAGGTGTTCCTTCCGAAATTACTTTTCCTGCACTGAATTCCCTTCATATCTCAAACTATACTAGGATCCTTAGACTATCCTATGGCCCTATTGCTTCACTATCCTTGTCTTTACTTGAATGACATGCAATGGCTGCTGCAAATCACTAATATCAAGGCCATACTGCTTCTTGTAGTAATAGCAATAAGTGATCGTATCACTATTCGTTTTCTCAAAGGTGTTATGTATGCTTCTGGTCCACATTATGTAATCAACTGAATAAATTGTGTTGTTATATTGAGTCAGGACTGACGAATCTATTAGTGGTTTCATAATATGCTCTCTAAAAGCAATTGGATTCCAATTTGATATATCCACAGTTACATCCATAACAATTAGTGCTCAATGTAGATGTAAATCAACTGCATGCTCTGCTATAGTTGGTGATGATCTTAAATCCCGCGATCAACATAGAGTTAGAAGAAGTTTTTGAGTATTTAAGTACCCTTGCGCTCCGCTCTAGTTGGCATTAAATCCTGACATCAGTGTAGTGTTAGAAGAAGTCCTTGTGTATTTAAGTCACCCATCTGCTCTCCTCTAGTCAGTGAGGATCTTGAAACCCAATATCAGAGTATAGTTAGGTCTTAGTTTTGTCTAAGCAATTCTTTGAGAGTTACGAGGAAATATTAGATTAATCTCTCTCTCTCTTCTCAGGGATCACAGGCCCTGTAGACCATGTGCTGCATCAACTATCTGCTTCAATATTAGATTAATAGAAGATTTAAATTTGTATGAAACATTACATAACACATAATTTCTTACCCTTTGTAAGTGGACAGTATAATATGATGGTACTATTGAGACATAGTGATGTCGAGGCAACATGAACTGAATAGAGGATTTTATATGTGTATAAAAGTATAATATAAACTGAATTACTAAACAACTGATTGTAGTATATTATTTTCTAATTTTATAGAATATTTTATACCTTTTATGTAATGTGGTGTAAATGGGGAGGGTTTGTATCACTTTTGGAAGGGGTGGGTGGTGTAAGTACAAGCAGGACTAACGCCAATCACACACCCCACTTTTCAGACAAACCTCGCAGACATGTGTGACTGGTTCTTCACCATTTGCCGTTCCATAGGTGTTGCTATGATTTTTCTTTGGGAGCTTCAAATGTGAAGGTGAGAATGTCCATTCTGTAGGAGATGTTTAACATCATACCTCCTCCGGCTTCTCACTCAAGTACCGGCAAAGTAGGGATCCTGGGGAAGGGGGGTGGGAAGGGTTTTTCTGTCTTTGGGACTATCTTCTTTCTCTTCTTTGATCTTAGCAACCAGTTCTACTTTTTACTTTCTTACTTCTCATCTGAATACCAGTCTATTTTTCCCTCTTTCCATAGGTATATACTTCTATTGCTGAAGTCCTTCTTGTTTTCCATGGTTTACAATATCCTTCAACTTATGTTGTATAAGTAGATCGAAGAATCAGGATACACAAACACACATCTACATATACACAAAGATATACTTAAGCACAGACAGAAGAATTACAAATTAGGAACCTGAATGATGTCAGAACCACCAAGGGATGTAGGGGAATAAAGATATATGTACATCTGAGTCAATACACATATCAAATTGTTGATATGTGACAGTTCTACATCATTAATTTTTGTCGCTCTCCAATATATATTTACATGTGCTGTGCTAGTCTTTGAGAAAAGGCATAGTATCTACTGGGAATTGGTAAATACAGGTAGACATAGCATCTACTATGTGTGTACATGATATCTGTTTATACGGTAAAAGTGAGGTGTGAAAGAGGACTCTAGGATATTAGATGAAGTATTAGAAACTGGAACAGAAGTGTAAAGTAGATTTGAAAATTTACCAGAGAATATTTAAGAACAGTATTCATAAAGATGTATGCTAGGGCAATGAACCAGGAGGTCTACTCTAGAAGGATATGGAGGGCTCACTCGACATTTATTGGATGAGAAAAAGGGTGGATAGGCAGAACTGTGAAAGGCTGACCTATACTGTGCAGTCAGGGGCACCAAGAAGGGGATTGACCTGTACCACAGGAGGATAGGAATAAGAAAGGAGCATACCTACCAAAACAAAACAAGAAAGGGTACTCCTAGGATCAACCTATGTAAGATATAGGTACCGTTCCTATAGGGAAAAAGGGCAGTATTGTGACAGAAGTCACACATTTAAAGGGTTGAATCTGGTAAGTTTGAATTCTATGCATCAATAGCCTTATTACGTTTTAGATTCACAAGTGTCAGAAGAAGAGAAGACTTTTATTCTACCCACAGTTCCTCCAGATTAGAATAAGTAATGAATAACTACATACTCAGGAAAAGTAGTACAGGAAGTAAGAACAAAGCAGTAGAGTATTCATGAGTTATGTACACCTGGAATTTACAATTGGAAGAGGAATAGGAAAGAAAAATTTGGTACTCATTTATTTTTGGAAATTGAAAACAGCTAACTCCAAAATGGATTGAAAGGTTCACGCTTTATAATTGTGGTAAAATATGCGTGGTACTGTTAAAAGATAAAGAATTATCTTGTGTGAGATTATTGTACATAATGAATATGTATAAAATATCATGTGTTCGAGCTAAGGGCAGGGATATGTAGTGCCTCAAGAATTTCAGTGTAAGTTCTAGAGACACTCACCTTTCCACTGTCTTGAACACCCGATATTTTAAGTACGAGAATGAGAGAGTGGAGATGTGTCTACCTCACCAACAGTTTCTGTGTGTGCAGGATAGACACGTATCGGCAGAATACTGCAGCAGTGACGGTCGATCAGTGCAGACAACCTGTTTGCAGCGCTCACCATAGAACCTATATGTCCAGTACAAGGGGCAAGCACACTCTATTCATTGATGGTATAATGACTGTATTGTTGTGAACAAATGAATTATATATTGAACAAAAGACACTTACATTTGACTTTCTGGTGTTGGACTTGCGAGAAGCAAGAACTGGCTTTATAGTGGTTATTAAACCACACATATTGTAATTGTATCTGTTAGTATCTAATGGACCAAGATGGGGCTGAATCACGAGAGTTGAATGCTTGTGTGAAAATTGTGAAGTTGTTATATTGTGGAGATGAAAATATAACAGAACTGAACAAAAGTATCCTGAGAGTACAGAATCATTTCAAGAGTAGAAAAGAAGTCTATTTTGAAATTCCTTTAACCAGCGATAGTCTTCAAAGAAGGAGCATTTGTGAAGATCGACACAGCCATCTGACCTGCACACAATACGTGAGCCAACTGCGAGAGATGTGTGAGTCTTGCACCCCAGTACCACACTGTCTCCTGTCATCTGAAAACCATTAGAACTTGCAACAATGCCCTGATCCATACTTTAGGAGTAAAGAACCACTTTACACTATTTATTATATGTTTTATTAATTCATGCATGCACTGGCGTTAACAGAAAGATTGTACCATCAATTGCTTCTAAATTGTTAGGGATGTCCTAAATATCTGAATCACTCTCTCAGTAGGGTTATTTTCAGTACTAGCTAAAAGGCAAAGAGGGATCTGATCAAATGGGAAATTTCCTGCTAGGGTACTGACGCCACCCAGTTACTGCCCACACTGATATTTACACCTTATGTGTGGTCAATTAGGAAGTTGTTTCCAGCTGTGGAAAACAGTGAAAGATTTTACAGTGGGAGGGAGGGGGCGGGGGGGGTTGATCAAAAGGCCTTCCTGATTTGTCTGAGAAACAGGTTTCACATACTGTCTGTGGCTGAGACAGATGCATTTGGCCTCTTTCAAAAGAACCGTTTCAGTCTACACCATCCAGGCATTCACAAAGGGTCAGATTGCTAGTAGTTGGGAGCTCCAGTGTTAGGTGTGTAATGGGGCACCTTAGGGATATGGCAGCCAGGAGGGGAAGAAGTGCAGTGTGCCTACTGAGGGTGATTGTGAACCTTTAGCACAGAGCCTCAGATGGTTCTCTTCAGAAAGGATAGTTGGTTGACTGTTTGTTGCTATTGAAGTAGTTTATCTTGTAGCAAAATTGAAGTTGTTAGTACTGAGGGAATATGGTATAGTTGTAGGTAAACAACTAGAATTTTCTCATATAAAGATTTATTCACACTTAGCGTCTACACAGATACAAGTCCGGAGGCTAACTGCCGTTAGTGTCCAACATGCTCTCCAAAGCTCTCTCCTCAAAGATAGCACACTTACGCACAGAACAAATATCGATTTTTATGGCGCTCTACGCCACATAGCCCCCCCCCCCCCCCCCCCCCCCCGCGCAGTATGGAGTACGTCCCTGTGAATGGGGGGGGGGGGGGTGAGAAGTTAGGAAGGTAACACACAGTTCTTCTGCGTCAGGCGGAAGCGGTCGACTGTTAGGAGACTGGGGGGTGAAGCCCGGTACGTCGACGGTGAAGTCAGCAAGCGACGCCGGCGGCTGAAGACGACGTCCCGTCCTGGAGTGAAGGTGTAGCACTTTCTCAGCCAGCAGGCGGAGAATCACCTTGCCAGAAGGCCTAACAAAGGCACGCAAATTGCCACACACAGCACTTCTGCTCAATTTAAAGCGGCGCACCACATGAGATTCTGCACTTCCTCCCTCAATATTGTCACACGCGAGTACCACACACACTGTATCGCCATCTACGACAACAGATAATTTATGTATGTCATCAGGGTGCACATGTGTTGTGAATTCTTTGATGGCACCTGTACGAGCAATGGTAGGGAGGCAGGGAGGTGTGGGAAAGCCATGGCAGGGGGAAGCATCTGCTAAGAGGGGGGTGGCAGGTGCACTAGACTGTGCAGGAGACAACCTCGGGCAATCAGCTGACAGACGAGGGAGCGTGACCGAAGGCAACGAGGAGCCAGCGTGGGTTGAACAGTGTGACAAAGAGCTGTCACACGAAGATGGTAGCACAATGGTAGAATCCGAGTGGTTGGCAGTTCGACTGTGAGGGCTGTGATGAGTGAAGCGGCGAAAAGATTGGCCACTCGAATTAGATGAACACGGAGAAGGAGCAGTGCTCGGCAGAGAAACACGCTGTGGAAAATCAATACCCAAATGCATGGTGTGGGAAGATGGATGGCCACTTGAAGCAGGAGTGGGAGAAATAGGGGCAGAATCAGGGAGGTTCACCTGAGGCTCAATGAAAGCTGGTTTCACTCAGTTGAGTGAGACCGTGGTTACAGAGTCTTTTATGAGGAGATCCATGTTATTCTCAGAGCGTTTTACGACCTTGTAAGGACCTGTGTAGGGTGACTGAAGTGGGGCTTTGACTGAGTCGTCTCTGAGAAACATGTACTCACAAGAGTCTAGCGTGTGCGGTACGTACACGCGCGGAGGTGTATGAGCAGCCGGAGGTGGTGGCTGAATTTTGCTGCAGTGCAAGCGCACCCGCTCGAGAAGTGAAGGGAGTTCAGAGGGCCGTGGAAGTGGGGTCAGAGTGACTAATTCTCCAGGCAAAACCAGAGGTTGGCCATATACAAACTCGGCTACGGACCCCTTGAGGTCTTCCTTGAAAGTTGCACGAAGGCCAAGAAGCACGAAGGGCAGTGCCTCTGTCCATAGTGAGTCATGGCAATGCAGGGCAGACTTCAGGGTGTGATGCCATCGCTCGACAAGCCCATTGCTTTGAGGGTGGTATGCAGAAGTATGAATTTTGACAATACCACACATTTTACATAAGTCAGAGAAAACTGAAGACTCGAATTGTCGCCCCTGGTCAGTGGTGAGGCAAACAGGTGAGCCAAATCTAGAGATCCACGAATCTAAGAATGCTCGACTTACTGTCTCAGAGGTAATGTTCGGAATAGGCACAGCCTCAGCCCACCGAGTCATCCTGTCAATAGCTGTAAACAAGTAACGGAAACCCTCGGAGGGGGGCAAAGGGCCTACGAGGTCGACATGAACATGGTGAAACCGGCCTGGAGGTTGGGCAAAACAGCCAAGGGGTGGAGAAGTGTGCCTGGAAACTTTGTTCTGTTGACACACCATGCATGCCCTTGCCCAAGACTGACAGTCACAGTGCATGTTTCTCCAGACAAACCGTCCAGCTACCAGATGGGTGGAGGCTTTGACACCGGGGTGTGCTAATGTGTGTAGTTTGTCAAAGACCTGGCATTGAAGGGGCTTAGGAATGAATGGCCGCAACGTACCAGTCGATTCATCACACCACACTAAGTCAGATATGCCAGGGAAAGTAGAGCGTACAGGTTGGAGAGAGGAGCTGTGATCTGAAATTAACTGCATGGTATCAGGGTCTGCCGATTGCAACCGAGGTAGGTCCGTTAAGTCAATTAAGGTTGTGACAGCACCAACACACGAGAGAAAATCAGCGACCACATTGTCCGCTCCTCGGATGTAGCGAATGTCATTTGTAAATTGCAAGATGTAATCGATGTGATGAAAACGTCATGTGGGCGGATCAGCCACACTATTTTTTATGGCAGGAACCAACGGCTTGTGATCAGTGAGCACATAGAAATCTCGTCTCTCAACATCAGTTCGGAAGTGTCTTATGGCCTCGTAAACTGCAAGTAGTTCTCTGTCGAATGCTGAGTATTTCTTCTGCACTTTGTTTAGCTTTTTTGAGAAGAACTGCAGGGGGGGGTCGTAACATCATTGTATGTCTGACTCAGTACTGCGCCGATAGCATTGTCACTAGCGTCAGTAGTGATAAACACTGTGGCGTCCGCCCGTGGGTGAGCAATAGTGACAGCAGAGGCCAACAGCTGTTTGAGTTCATTAAATGCCTTGTCCATGTCTGGTGTCCATGGTACCTGGCGGGTGCCAGAAGTTTGTGGGCCAGCGAGAGCATCTGTGAGAGGACCCTGCACCGCAGAAGTGGCTGGCAAATGTTTCCGGTAATAATTAACTGTTCTGATGAACCTGCGTAATTCCCTGTAGGTCTGAGGGCGTAGCATCTCGAGAACAGGCTCGATCTTGTTCTGTGATGGTGTCAGACCGTCCGATGACACAACATAACTTAGGAATGTGACGGATGGCTGGTGCAATTGAGTTCAATACCAGCGGCTGCTAAAATATCTGTCATGACTTGAACACGCTCCTCACTCTGTTATAAAGTAGAAGCAAAAACCAATATGTCATCCATATATACGAAACAAAAGTCTAGATGGGATAAAGTTTGATTGATGAAATGTTGCCACATTTGAGGTGCATTTTTCAACCCAAACGGCATAAATTTGTATTGGAACAGCCCGAAGGGAGTGGTTATGGCAGTCTTTTCAATGTCCTCTGGAGCCATAGGAATCTGATGAAATGTATGCTTACAGTCCAAAACAGAGAAGTGCTTTGCACCTGTGAGCACATGATTGAAGTCTGCGATGTGTGGGACCGGATATTTATCAATGATGGTGCGGGCACTTAACGCCTATAGTCTCCAACCATACGCCAAGTACCGTCTTTCTTTTGGTCAAACAGGATAGGACTAGCCCAGCAACCAGAAGAAGGTTCAATTATTCCCTTTTGTAACAGATCGTCAAATTGTTCTTTTGCAATTTTCATAAATTCCAGCTTGAGGCGACGTGGACGTTGCGATATGGGCGGCCCATCGGTTAGACGTAACCGATGAACTGTGCCATTAGTGACTACTACAATACGTGGCGCGGCACGATAGTCAGATGTCCGTGAAGCAGAGCAGGCAGTGGCGGATGGGCCAAGCTGTGGCGCTGAGGGCACGGAAGTACAAGTGTGCCACCCGCTCGTAGGCTGCGTAAAGGCCGCACACGTGTTAACATGGGCGAGGTTGGTACACTGGTTCTTGGTAGCGGGCCATGCCGCTACGAGCACTGTAGGCATGAGTGGGCATGGCCGGACAGCAGATGGCCATAGTTCATTGCCACAAGCTTGGCAAGTTAATTTTCCATTCGGAACGCAAGGAGCATGAGCACTCGGGCATACCCTATCATTACAAAAGGGGGTGCTGACACAGTTTACAGAGTTCACAACATTGTCGTTAACGTGCGCGGGCACGGGAACACCAGACTGGCACGGACTGACCTTGTCTGTAGCCGCCGAGTCATCTGCTTGTAGTGCCGCGAGGCGTTGTTGTGTGGAGGCCAACTCGTGGTGTATGTCGCGGTGATGCCGCAGCATTTCCATACGTTCCATCCGCAACTTAGAAGACCTGGCGCACTCCACTAGCCACTTGTTTCTCCAAGATTGCAGCTCCAAGGATAGGTTTACACACTTCTTAGCACAGCACACATGTTTGGTGTTAGCCGAACTGTCACTCGGCGAAGCGAAAGGAATATGTTTGTTAAGGGAGGGGTAAAACAAAGTATTTTGCACAAAATCTAGTGACAACTGATAGTGCTTGAGGAAATCAATTCTGAGAATAGGTTCTTCAATTGTTGACACTAGAAACGCCCACTCCAGCTTGCACTCGGGCAAAAGTTTCACTGTATACAAAGTGGAACCCGAACACTGTAGGGTAGGCAAGTTCACTGCACGAAGTACTGTTTTGTGTGGTTGCACTTTATTGGTTGCTAGGCGAACCGGCAGCAAAGAGACGTCTGCGCCAGTGTCTACCAGAAAACATACACCTGATCGTAAATCGTGAACATAGACTCGACCACACTTACTGTTATTGTCCGAAACGGAGTGCAACGTGGGATGGTGCCCGTTGTTTACATCGCAGGAGGTGGCACCGTAGCCTACCTGCGGTTGGAGTTTGGGTAAGAACATGGTGACTGGCATTTGTGAGCTTGCTCCCCGAATCTTGCGTGGAAGAAACAGTAAGGTTGGGTGGGCCAGTGCCCTTGTGGGTAGTTGCTAAGTGACGGAGTATGTGCCCCAGAGTCTTCCACAGAGGCCGATGCACTGTCGTTGCGAGGAGTTGAAGGTGCAGGCAGGGCGGCTAGTTTAAAAAACTTGTTATCAGCAGCACCAGACAAGGGCGTGGCGTCAGAAAGCGTCTTAGTGCAGTCACATCCAGAATGCAGTGCACGGAGTTCACGTTGCCTGGCGGAGTATGCTCTGTCGGCGGCGCGTAAACGTTCATTTACTGGCCTATCTTCATACGCAGAGATTGCAGTCTGGACAGGCAAAGGCAGCTTTTCAGTCCAGATTTCTGTGAGCGTGTCATCAGGCATAACTTGCTCATTGACGAGAAGACGGATGCACCGCCACAGCTGGGACGGAGACCTGTCACCGAGACGCTCTTCGTAGATGAGCTGTCGCACATTTTCTCTCCTGGTTTTAGAGACGCGCTCCAGTATCGTTTGTTTCGCCACAGCATACTTCCCTGCTAGGGGGGGGTGCTTTGACCAGATCATAAATTAAATCGACGTGGTCGTGAAGATGGTTCATGAGCGTGCGTCGTCGTCCAAAGCACAGACATTGAATGTTTGCTCTACCAGGTTAAACCAGAACTCCGGGTGAGCGGGTTTGAAGTCTGGTAATTTCGGCAGATTCAGCACTGCAGTCACTGCGGAGGTGCGCCTGTTACTTCGGACGGAAGTAGAGCATGCAGAAGATTGCGAGTCTGGATTATTGGCGTCCCATAATGCGGGAATCGCGAAATTCACTTGACACCGGGGGGGCGGCTGAGAAGCAACAGACGCTCGAACGGTGTGAGGATCGTAGTCAAAATGTGCATTCTCATTGATGTGGTAGCTTGGAGAGAAGCCACAAGTGCTTAAGTACGCCGGTGAATGTCCGTTATGCACACAGTATTCACTCGACCGTGAGTGGTGGGGCTGGTTGTAGATGTCAGAGTAATTACTATCCAGCACAGAATTGTTGACCTGATTAGAAGCAACACAAGGATCCCACACACGTCCACTAGGATGCACACTCGGTGTGATATTTGCTGTTTGGCAAGCATTGAACACCTGTTGACTGCCCGGCGCGGAAGGATACACACGTGGCGGGAACTGATTCGAGTTTGAATTTACTACTGGATTTTCCAAAGTAGCAAAACCTCGCTCGACGCCACGAACTGTATTGAATTGTGTATTCGACACAGGAGTAGAAATGTTCCGACCAACACTCTGTGGAGAACACGTGGGAAGGTCCAGGCTAACAAAGCCAGAGTCCACGACCGTTGGCGGTTGGAAGAAACTGGCGGCACTCGATGAATTCCACTGCATGTTCTGGCTGAAAGGTTGCGAAGATTCTTGTGGCATGTCCACTACAATGGCAGGAGTGCTGGAGAGATGTTGCTGGAATCCGGGCGGTGGCGAATGCTGAAAGGCCATTGTCTGGAGCTGAACAAAGGCCCTCGTGATCGCGGAGAAACCCGACGCGGTAGGCACGTAAATAACCTTCAGGCGGTAACTTGGACACGTATTACACAAAAACGGGGTCACCAGTGAGGGAATATGGTATAGTTGTAGGTAAACAACTAGAATTCTCTCATATACAGATTTATTCACCCTTAGCGTCTACACAGTTACAAGTCCGGAGGCTAACTGCCGTTAGCATCCAACATGCTCTCCAAAGCCCTCTCCTCAAAGATAGCACACTTACGCACAGAACAAATATCGATTTTTATGGCGCTCTACACCACAGTACCTTTGATGTAATACATGCAGAGGTTATAGTTGCCAACCAGAATAAATTAAAAATTGGTTCTTCTAGTGCCCCCTCCCCCCCTCCCCCCACTCCCCCCCACACATGACACAGTTGCTGAAGGTTCAAAGAAAACCTGAGTCTCATTTTAAAAAGGTACCCCACTCATAAAATTTTACTTGATGGTGACTTCAATATACCCTTGATATGTTGGCAAAAATACCTGTTTAAAGAAGTAAAACATCACCTGAAATGGTAGATGACAATAAAATTCCGCAGTACTTGATCACCTCTCAATTCAATCAAACCACTACTTAATTTAGATTACAGAAGTCACTCAAAAGTTCTTTACCCACTAAAGTTCTTGAGTTTCATGGTTGTTGGTTCATGTACTTTCACTTACAAAATGTGCTTAATTGCGGCTTGAGCCAACACCAGGACTGTTCTCAGAACAGATATTACTCATCAGCTTTCAAACCACAAACTATGAACTACCAACTACTTACAGACAGGTGCAAGAATAATTTGTTATTTCATAAATTATGTTATGCTATGAAAATATGCTAGGCTTGATTCTACTGTTTCTGATTAACTACAAGAACTAACATGATTATGAATCACAGAAAATGTTGTAGGTCAGAAATTTAGAAAAATAAATGGCCACTACTATCCTTAAGCAATGTGGCTCCACTTTATTACATGAATGAGTGCCATATTGCAAATTATAGTAAATTACATGAAATTATTAATTAGTGAGTTAATTTGTGCAGTGTGTCATCTCTAACAGAAAATTTAAGGTAGCAAAAATAAGTATTGAAAGTTCAGAATCTAACAGTGGTCATGATGAAACCTGTGATGGAAAGTGGCAGTGACTCTGAACTTGAAGTTTAATTATTTCACAAGATAATTAGCTTTAGGTAACTTAAAAAATTTTACAGGGAAGCTAGAATGCTTAGCTTTCTGTTGGCAGGTGTCCTTGTATGGAATTAGGGTGATTAGCTCACAAAGTTTTTCGCATTTTAAACTAGAATGATAACTTAAATTGAGATGTAATTTTAAATTAAATATTTTATTGTCATGATAATGGAGGCAATGGAAGGAACTTGAGATTTTTAAGTAAGTGTTACATAAAAGTAGATAAATGTATGAAAAATAAGACAAAAAATAGGAAAAAAATTGGTTATTAGTGGAAGTAGAAAGATGTGTCAGAGGAGAAGAATCCACTTCGTATGTCTGATCCTCTTAGAGTGTTTGCAGATGATGCTGTTATTTTACCATATTTTAAGTAATCAGAAAATCAGAACCAATTGTAAAATGATTTAGACAAGATATTTGTATGATGTGAAAACAAAAAAAGGAGGTCATCCTCATGAGTAGTAAAAGGAATCCATTAAATTTTGGTTACATGATAATTCCCACAAATGTAAAGGCTGTCAATTTAACTAAATACATGAGAATTACAATTACCAATAACTTAAATTGGAAAAATCACACAAGAAATGCCATGGTGAAGGTGAGCCAAAGACTTCATGATCTTTTAAATGTGTGTCCAACAGTACTAAACAGTTTTCATTCCGTAGGTGACCAGCAAATTTGTCTCATAATTTCATATTACTGTCCCTGGTCATATTATTAGATGCACCTTCTTTTTTCACAGTTCATTTGTTTCTGGGGTTTGGTTTCGCAAAGCAGTTTGTCTACCATTGTTTAATAGGTTGAATATTGTTAAAGAGCTAATGTTGAATCAGTGAGTACATTTGTTGTGTGGCATCATTACTGTGAGAGCTAAGTGTTGATGAACAATTGTCAGTTACAGTTTTGAGAACAGCAAGAGCTGATGTGTTGGCAGTGTGAGTGCATTATTAATGTTTAGTATTGTTGGGTATTTACCATTTGTGGTCTCTAATGACAAAGTTTGCTGAGGACTAAGTGATTTTAGAGACAATATGATATGAAAATAATGGGCAAAGTAAATGATTTGACACCCTGAAAGAATGTAGAGGTAAGTAATGATTGGCACCAATATGTATTTAAGTTGGGAGATTTCTCAAGGAATGAGCATATCAGAATCATCCTTAAGGAGTGTAAAGAAGAAAATTTATTTTGAGAAGGAATTACAGATGTGGCAGAAGATTATTGTTTTCACCAAAGTCTGAGCACTCCTAGAAAAAGATCTGCCATGGGAACCAGTTTGCTTGTACAAGGGAAATTAAAATGAAACTGAATCACAGTAGTGTTATAGCATCTGCATGAGCTGTAAGATGCAAACTTCCGCCAATGAACTTCAAGGCTCATAGATCTGCCTGAAAGCCAAAATTAACTATTGTGATGATTTCATAATACCTTATGTGGGCAAAGGGGCACAACCATTGATCTTTGTACTTCTGGAAATTGGTTAGTATCATGACAGTATTTCCCTTCACACAGTAGTAATAAACAAATTTTCTGAGTTCAAGGCAACTTCTACAGCAAATCTTCTGGACTGAGACTACATTTGAAATTTTCGTAAATAAATTTCAGTTGGTATGAAGACACCCAAGTGAAAAGTTCCATAGCAACTGTATTTCCCAGACTGTGAACCATCCAACCAAAGTTATGAAATGGCCTATCATAAGTGACAAAGACACTGAACATCTTTACTTGTTTGAGGGAAATGGTTCCCTAAAGGAAAGTCATTTTTGTTTATGCAGGATGGAGCTCCAGGTCACACAACCAAGGACACCTCACTCACACATAACCACTACCTCTGGCCACTCCAGCCAGAATGCAGCTCTGTCAAATGGAAGCAGCAATACAGAATGGGGTGTGATAGGGGGAGGGATAGCAGGATACACATGGAGAGAGAGAAGTCAGTGCTGCCTGGTGGATCATGCAGGGTCTAGATGGTGGTAGGACAGGTCTACCAGGCACAGCATTGGGAGGCTGTGGGAGAGGGATGAGGCAAAGGGACAGAAAATGAGAGCAGCAGAGAAAGGGAAAAGACTGGTGGTTGGGTGCTTTGGCAGAGAGTGGTGCACAATGAGGGTGAGGGGACATTAATTGGGAAGTGGTGATAGGACAAATGGGGTTGAATGCTGTTAAGGGGAGTTGGAATGCCGGAAAATGGAAAAAATTCACATTTTCAGTTTTTAACCTTATAACTTAATTTGAAATTTTCTGCTTAAAATGGTGCAAAATTTGTTAAGAAATTCCAATTGGAAGTATTTTTATTTAATTTTTCAAAATTACATGTGCGCCCAGCAAAGTTACCCATCTTGTGATTTGTACACATTTAAATCTTCGCATTTCCGAAAACATTACATATAGAAGGCTGTGGATTTCACTCTTCAGTTGTAGAATCTTTGATCCTTCCATAGGTACCATTGTTTTTACGACTAGCTGTGTTTATTGTTCAGTTTTTGATCTGTGAGTGTTTGTTTTGAGCCTCGAGTTTAGTTTGTCGCTCATTTGGAGTTTGTTATCTGTCTTGTTTTGACTTTCAGTGGTGAGTGCGTAGTTTCTACGATGCCTAGGAGTGCATCATTATTTAAAAAGCGAAAGTTTCGCGGTAATAGATTTACAAATAACGTTTGTTCAAGTGATTCTGCTTCAGCACCTGTTGATGCTGGTGAAAGTTCTGACGTTTGTACAGCTGAGATGTGTGAAGGAGACACGCCCACCAGTGCATCAAAAAAGAAGTTATCAAACTGTGCAAGTGAAATTACAGATGAAGCTTCTAATGAACAATATGTTTTAGTCGACTTTCCTGTTTTTACTGAGTTTATGAAGAAATGTTTGTGTTGTAATCTTTGTGGAGGTTCTTTTGATATGAACATAACAAAATCTATAGGACTTTCCTGCAAAATTGCTATAGTTTGTGCCAGTTGTGAAAATGAGACCTGTTTTTGGAGCTCTAAAACATGCAGTAGCAATTTGTTTGAGAGTAATATCAGGCTAATGTATGCAATGAGAGCAATTGGTAAAGGACATACTGCTGCTCAAACATTTTGTGCCATAATGAATCTTCCACCTCCACCTGCTAAAATTGACAATTACACTGAAGTGATAGGAGATGCTGTTCAGTCTGTAGCAGATTTATCAATGAAAGCTGCTGCCAGTGAAGCAAAATATATAAATGAAGGAAACCCAGATATCCCTGTTGCTTTTGATGGAACCTGGCAGAAAAGGGGTCACACATCCAAAAATGCTGTTGCTACTGTTACTAGTGTGGACAGCGGTAAAGTTTTGGACTATGAAGTGCTCACTAAACATTGTTACCATTGTGCATCTGGTAAGATAGAAGCAGCTCACATATGTAGCAAGAATTATGAAGGTACGAGTGGAGGCATGGAGGCTGCCGCTGCTGTGAAAATGTTTAGCAGATCAGAAAAAGAACGGGGAGTATTTTACACAAAATTCCTTGGAGATGGGGACTCCAAGGCATACAAAAGTGTTACAGAATCCATGCCATATGTCAATAAGACAATAACTAAACTAGAATGTGTCGGTCATGTTCAGAAACGAATGGGCACTCGTCTAAGGAAACTGAAACAGAATCTGAAGGACAAAATTTTGTCAGATGGTAAAACCATTAGAGGTCGCCTGTCAGATAAAATTATAAATGAATTACAACAATACTATGGTATGGCAATAAGAAATAATGCAAATAATTTGCAGGAAATGAGACAAGCTGTATGGGCCACATATTTACATCGATCATCAACTGATGATAATCCTCAACATTTTGCTTGTCCAGATGGTCCTCAGTCATGGTGCAATTATAGAAAATCTCAAGCTACTGGGGATCCTTATCACCATAAAAATTATATTCCATTGGCTGTTATGGAAGTAATTAAACCAATATATAGAGACTTGGGGCATCCTGATCTTCTGCGAAAATGTCTTCATGGTTGTACCCAGAATCAAAACGAGTCGTTCAACAACCTCATTTGGACTCGTGTACCTAAGAATGTATTTGTTGGGATAAAAACATTGAAATGGGGAGTCAGTGATGCTGTTATTTCATTCAATGATGGTCATATGGGTAGGCTAAAGGTCATGGCAAGGCTCGGCATTGCTCCTGGTATCAACACCATCAGAGGTCTTCAGCTTCTGGACAGCGTGCGAGTAAGGAAGGCTCAGTATGCAGCTGAATTTAATACAAAAAAAGCAAGGGCAGCAAGGAGAAGAAAGCTTCTAGGTGAAGAAGAAGAACTAGAAGATGACCCTGATTACTCTGCTGGACACTTTTGATAATAGAATAAAAGGTATTTGTGAATTTTCATAATAAATTACTTTAATCGCATTTTCTGGCATTTGACATTTTTAGTGTTACATGTACCTTTATCTCATAAACCACTCAACCAACAACATTCAAATTTTCAGAAATGCTGCAAAACAGTTCAAAGAGGCCACTGAACTAGAATCATGACAAGAACTGGCTTATTCTCTGAACTAGGGAAGTTTATGTTATACTTTTTCCAATAAAAAATGGCTTAATGGTAAAAAATTCATAAATACTATACCAACAAAAAGAAAACATTGGTTCTAGTTCAGTGGGCTCACAATATATGCTGAAAACCTCTGCCAGAATTTCAAAGTTCTGAAGATAATAGTTCCAAAGAAAAAGGTACACAAAGTTAGCAAATTTAACATTGGCGAGATAGGGCATTCCAACTCCCCTTAAGATGGAGGGTGTTGGAACAGTAGGTTACTGTAGGTAGGCTGGGATGATTTCAGGAATGGTGACTGTGTTGTAACGATAAATTTTACATGCACAATTCAGAAAAACTGATGGCAGAGGGGAAGACCCAGATGACCCAGGATGTGGAGCAGCCACTGAAATAAAGCATGTTATGTTCAGCTGCATGTTACGCAACAGGGTGGTCCACTTTGATTTTGGCTAGTGGTGGCTTGGCTTGGTGGTGACCAATGGACAGCTGGTTGACAGCTGGTTGGTAGACACACCAATATGAAAAGCTGTGCAATGACCGCAGCACAGGTGATATATGATGTCTGCATTCATAGGTGGCCCAGCCTCTGATCAAGAAAGATAAGCCTGTGACAGGAATCGAATAGGAAGTGCTGGGTGAGTGCACTGGACAGGTCTTGCACTTGCACTTGTGACAGTAATATATTCTTACCACACAACTCATATTCTGTGATTAATAGTGAGAGCAGGTGAAACGCCACATGGACCTCTCAGAGAAATGAAAACAACAAATAAATGGGTGTGAACTATGTTACAACAAGGGAATTCAAGAGTCAAAACTTCCAAAACAGAACACAAGACGCATAACATGTGGTACCTGTGTAGACCAAACAGGAGTTACATAACATCTGGAGGTCCCTTTGTTACAAATTGCTGTTGCAAATGGACATTACATCATGACACATACACAAATCTGTATATAGTGAACAGACACACCAATTACCAGATGGGCATTTGTAATTTTGTGAAAAAAATATGGGTTAGGAGTGAGATTTGAATCCAAATCTTCACCTTTGCAGTCTAATGCCATGACCACACAACCATGACACAATAGTCATTAACACTGATCGAGATTACACAAGAAAGCCCAGCAGTCATGGCAGAACCAACGTTTGAAATGTCAGAAACAGTATCGCTGTCAACAACAAGAGAAATGGCAGTATCAAGTACATTAGCAGCAGCACCAATAGCAACAACAAGGAACTCATCACAGCCTTATTACGTACAGGTGCAGGAAATCCATCCTTCTCAAGGATGATGGGAATCAATATGACAGAACAAAACATAAATAAAAATGTAACCAATTCTCAACCTAGTCACCTGCAGATTTTAATCTGAAATATTCAGTGCCTTAGAAAGAAATCACTAAAACTTGAGGTAGCAATGGATGGTACAAACATTGACTTCATGTGCATCATGGAGCATTGGTGCAGAAGTTTTGAACTAAGTAGCATTAATATTCATCCATATAAGTTGGCAAGTCAGTATTGTAGAAAAAATGCCAAAAATGGAGGTGTATATATACTTACTAAATCAAGTACCAGTAGAAAAGAATGTGTGAAGCTGAATCATTGGGTGTGGAAAATCGTTTTGAAGCAGCAGATAAATAGTTGCATAAAATACAGGGAAAAGTCATAGTCACAGTAATATACAGACTACTCACTGGGGATACAGACATACTTTAATCAATTACAAACACTGCTTAACATTCTTTTTACTGAAAGAGCCACTTTAGTTGCCTGTAGGGATTTCAACATATATCTTATGAACGAAAGTAGGCTAAAAAATCAATTTCTAATCTGTTATGTAAGTTCAATCTGTTCTCACACATACACAAACCCATATGGATAATATATAATACAAACAGTCTTATAGATAATATATTTTCAAATGTACAACCCACAGATGTAGAAGTACAAATACTGATATGCGGTTATCAGACCATAATGCTCTTGTCCTAAAAATTCCTTCAATGCCACTGCAAGAAAAAAAAGTGTACTTCATCTACAAAAGAACTCCCTTTCAAAAAGGCAACTAACATGCATCAGCACATTGAGAAAAAACAAACACGAGATCCCACAAGAACTTTTACCTCTTCAATTGTTTTTCATAATGATATGATGCTAGTTTCGTACATGCCAAAACAAAACAAGGTAGTTATATTACTTTCAACTATGCATGATCTTGGAACCATTGATGAAGTTACAGGTAAACCAGAGATAGTTTTGGATTAAAATATAACAAAGGGAGGAGCCGACACAGTCGATCAACTGAGTGATGCATATTCTGTCGCATGGATGACAAGAAGATGGCCATTTGTTGTATTCTATGCTCTAACAAACATAGCAGGAATCAATTCCCAAGTAATTTTTTATGCAAATAAGACAAATCCAAAAATGAAGAGAAGAATTGTCTTGAAAGATTTAGCACTGTCTTTTATGAAGCCTCAACTAGTGGAAAGAGCTAACATTCATTCACTTCCTGCCAGCATTGCAACTTTCCTTGTGAAATACAAAGAGCAAAGTGTTGAAAAGAACTGAAGAGTCTACCACTGAGAAAAGAGTTTGATGTGTGACATGTGGATGAGCAAGAAACACATCCACTACAATAAGGTGTAACTCATGCCATAGCTTTGCTTGCAAAGGACATATAAAAACAGTGCATACATGTGAGAAGTGTAAAGCATTTCCCAAAAATATGCAAGACAATCAACTGTTTTTAAATGGAAGGAACTTTGTGATAACTGATACTTCTTATAAAGTCTTTGTCCTTTTATATTGCAATGAAAGCGTGTTTTTGTTTAGTATGTGCTTAAAAAAGTGCTGGAAGAGAATGATACGACAGTTGTGGCAATAGAATGATATGAAAGTTTCTTATTTGTTTAATCACATAGTAAATTAGCAATGTAATATAAGTTTCTTGTATTATTATTTAAATAAACTAAACTTAAACTGTGATTTAGTTCATACATTTTTCCCTTGACAGGATAATAACAGCTTTTGACTATATGTGTACAAAGTGTGACATGTGCCCCCCCCCCCCCCCCCCAATGTTACAAAAATCGGAGCGACTGCTCAAGGGTTAACTGAATGTCTGCAATCTCTCTTCTTGCTACCAAGTCAGTTATCACTTGTTTATAGCATTCCCACAGTTCCAGTTTCCCTAGCAAGAGAATCATTACTTTGTCAATACTTGCAACCTAATGTACACAAGACTCTACTCCTCACCTCTCACATACACAGACAGACCCATCAAAACCCTTCCCATAACAAAGCTGCCATTAATGATTACATTTTCTAGTGCCTCACACTCATTGAACCCATCAACTTTTTATATGTTTGGTGGTCAACAACTTTCTGATCCATAACTAATTCCCCATTGGAGGCCTGATCTATGTACAAATACACTACAGTCAATGGTTCTCTCATGGCCCATTTTTATGCCAAATACTTAATGGGACACCTAAATGGTTTATTTCCATTCATCACACACCTTAAATGAGCTAGTCTGCTTTCGATTCAGGGCAAATGTCTTCATATGTGAACCAAAGACAAGAACAGCATCTGTTTCTTCCACCAAACTCTCAACACATACTACTATAGCCACTTAAATTTGGCTTACTCAGGTCAGGCTCCATAAAAATCTGTATCCATATCAAACACATAACTTATAAACAGTGCTTTATATTTAAACTTGTCAACAACTCCACTCCAAAATCTGTTTATATTAAACATTTTTGTATTAGATCTGCAATGGGTAACACAAGCTGCTCAGTATACTACAAAACTTCATCAGGATCTTTAAAGCTGAGAGAGTCCATGACAATTTTCGAATGAAATTTCTTCATGATGCCAACAAATCCATTTCTGTTGTGAACCAGCCATCAATGAGTACTCTCCTTTTCACACAATGATTCTCAAGCCATGAAAACCTCAATGACATATTTTCTCTCAGGCTTTGTCTACCTCATGTAATGTACAAAGATGAGAGATATCCTGTCAAAACCTCTACCCTCATCCCCAAAGTGGTACGCCCTCACACGTCAACCCATGTTTTATCATAACCTGTCTCAACATAATTACTTCTCCCTATCTTATATTCCAGTGACTGTTCCCCCAATGAAGATCCATGTGCTAGACCTCTCTCATACAGTAAGCTACTACCTCCTACTGCAAATAGTAACCACTATTTCCTATCCAGTCAGAGACAGATCTCTGTGTGGAGGCAGCCATATGATATACTAAGAGCTCAGCACTTACTGTGCAGTGTTCTACGTGGACATGACAACTAACCAGCTGTCTACTTACTCAAATGGCTGCTGCCAAACTGTGCCTAACCATTAACTCAGTAACATGGATGATGAACATGAAGCATCACAACATCAGTGACTACAATATTAACAAAATTTCATAAAATGTGTGTTCTGCATCCCTCTACAAGCACATGCTACCTTGAAATGTACAGAGGAGAACTGTCCAGCATTGGCTCTGTTCACATAAAACCTTTTTTACAGACTTTCAGCAGCCTACAATAGTTTTCCAGTAGAGTTCCATTCTTTTATCTCCTTCCCATTCCCTTGCTGTCACCCTTTCCTCTACTATCATTTTCAAACTTCTTCCTCTTCTGTCATGACACTGTAATTTCCTGCTACAAGTGCTCCTTCTCACTCTTTCCCTCATGATCTAATTTCTCAGTTTAGTGAGTGTGTCCAGAATTGAAAGTCATTTGGTCACTGTTGCTAAGATTACTTTCTCCTCATTTCTTGACTCTCAGTACATTTATATTCTCTCCTTGCTCCACCGCATATCCCATGTCCCTATATTTTAATCCCTACCATAATACCTATCTGATTGGACAAAACTGTTCATAGACAGTGACACCAAAGTCACAAAAGTGGGTGAGAGTATCTAGTAAATGCTGCTGCTACTGTCCTCAGGATGCCACATTCAACAGTAAAAATCAAACAATGGAAAATCCAGGATGGACTGTAACCATATAATGAATAGGAAAGTTGCTACTCACCATATAATGGAGATGATGAGTCGCAGACGGACACAACAAAAAGACTGTCACAATATATGCTTTTGGCCGACAAGGCCTTTGTTGAAAACAGACAGCAGACACACACGCACACACACACACACACACACACACACACACACACACACACACACACACATACACACGACTCAAGGCTCTGGCATATGAGGCCACACTCAGTCACACAGTCAATAGTTATGTATTCCTCTATATCCTGGGGTCTATTCTAGTGACATGAGGAGTGCAGCTGACACCACCAGCAAGAGAGATTAAGTCTGTCCTAGCACTAATCATAATGAGTATGCTTGTGTTAATAGTATAACACGTCCCACAGCAATCACTATATGAAACCAACTTACCTGTTTTTGGGATACTCATTTGAATAACTCTGTAACTATGATTCTGTGCTCATTATTGATGTTTTGGCTATAACATGGATTTCATTTTGCAGCTTTTGGAACTGTCTTGAGTAGGCAAGCTTTCAGACTTTTAGGTACAATTTGATATTTGACATTTGGGTTGCTATGTTCTGATCTTTTTACATCATAGTGTTTTTCCCACAGTGTTTCTCCTAAGCCATACATCCCTCTCCTAACCCACATGTTCCTCTCCCCCATAACCATTCACCACCACTCTCTCTGATGCTACACCTCATTTAACACAACTGTTTAGGAAATTAAACATGATGATTGGCAGACAATTAGAAAGCTTCCAACAGCAAGGGTGAGAGGAAATTGTTTTAGAAATCTGCAGATTTGGCACAGACACACTGTTAGCTTTCCCTGTCACTGCTCAGTCTTCTGAAATTTGAAATGTCTAATTTTAGGACTATCAATCACACATCCCAACTCATCCTCATTCCAATTCTCTCCCACTCCTCTTTTGTACTCTGAAGGTATGAACACTTCCAACAACTTGTTGCATCACAAGCCAGTGTGCCAGAATGTGACACAATATAAAGTAGCAGAGCAAAATCTCAAATGCCCAATAGAAAACATTATTTTTATCTCTAAGTCACCCATACATAGTGCATCTTCTTAATAAAAGCCACTTATAGAGTTAGGAAGTGGGACTGTGCCGATGCAACAAGTAATATTGGTGCACTTGACACACACACACACACACACACACACACACACACACACACACACACACACACATACAGCTGTACTCCCTGCAATACAATGTCAGTATTTAACTGATGTACACTGGCACTACATGAGAGTATCGTAAATCATGGTTGAACTTCCATTAGTATATAATGAAATTTTGTATACTGACAAGAATATTCTTTAATAAATATGTAGTTATCAGTGACAGCATCTCTTATTCCAGAAGAACAGCAGTTGATAAGAGCTCAATATTTTCTTCATCATTATGTGGTTTCTTTAATTTTTATGTGAACAGTGCACCTAATCATTCAACCTTGATTCAATTCATTGGTGGAAATAAGAACAGATTTCTGTAAAAATATAACTCATACACACACAATACATTGGTTTTCTGCATACTTTTTCATTGTTTTAGCCAATTTGAGAAAAGAAATAAGCCAACTGAGACCCAGTGTGAGCAATTTTTCCAATATTGACAGTAACGTGGATCACTGTCAGTTCCAGTAAATACTGTATGTTAATTCCTAAATAATCTCAAAAAAATTTTGT
Organism: Schistocerca piceifrons; assembly: GCF_021461385.2. Lineage (NCBI taxonomy): Eukaryota > Metazoa > Arthropoda > Insecta > Orthoptera > Acrididae > Schistocerca > Schistocerca piceifrons. The sequence continues at coordinate 292,998,633 of NC_060141.1, forward strand.
TACACCAGATAATTATGGAAATGGCTGAGAGGAGGGAGAGTGGGAGAAACAGAGAGAAAAATGGGAGAGGAGGGCGAGAAGCAGGTGTGAGGCTGCAATAAGATGAGACACGCATGCAGGCACTCGAGAAAATGCACATGTGGGCCTCTCCATATGACCCATTAAAGGCTGTTTGGAACACCAAGCTAGGAGGAATGCCAAGGCACCTAAATATAAAATTTAAGAAGAAGAACCCACAGTTTTACTACAACAGTCACAGTGAAACTTCAGTCTGATATTAAACTTTCATTTACAGATTATTTAAAGTATCTGACATGCTCAGTAGAAAAATCACATATAAAGCCTGATGAATTGAAAATAAGGTAGTATTTTCTCAACAGTGAGTAAGTTAATTTGATATACAAGAAAGGTAAGCTCCAATATGAGTACATACCTGACAAATCAATTTTGTTAGAGGAGCAGTTGCCACCATTTGAAATATTCAAACGATTGCTGTCAGGCAATACTCCTATCAAGAATAGGATTATCAGAGAGCATGCGGTGTGTGGTGGTTATTTGATTACAAGACCCTATGAAGCTACCCCGATTTATATTTGAGGCACTGAGAACCACAAGGGCCTAAAGCCCAAACACAAAGTTTTAAGAAAAATAGATGTTCTTGAAAATAAAATTTGTAGACAAATCACCAGTCTCATAGATCTGGACTGTTTTTGGCCAAGTCTCAACACACCATATTTCATATGAAACAACAAGGTACCCTCCGTATATTATGAAATATTAATTAAAATTTAGGACTATATTTATTATTAATGTAAATTAAGAAAATTTGCATATGCAGGCTAGTGACAACAGTGTTTCTGACAGTTGTAAAGTTTGTAATTAATGTGAAACTAGACTCACAAAATAAAGAGCAGACACCAAATGCACCACATGCACAATTATGACCTATTCCAACACTTTCTGGTACTCACTATCATCATTTTTATGTGGACTGAGCTTCTGATAAAACTGCTGATGTACCCATGACTATGGGGTAATACTACTATATACATGATGTAGAGGTTAAATTATTTTGGCATGGCTAGAAAACAACTGAGCAGTGCTTTGTGCTTAGGTTCAAAAATGGTTCAAATGGCTCTGAGCACTATGGGACTTAACTTCTAAGGTCATCAGTCTCCTAGAACATAGAACTACTTAAACCTAACTAACCTAAGGACATCACACACATCCATGCCCGAGCCAGGATTCGAACCTGCAACCGTAGCGGTCACGCGGTTCCAGACTGTAGTGCCATTAACCGCTTGGCCACACTGGCCGGCTTTGTGCTTAGGGCTCATATGAAAATGAATACAAAAGAAATCGGTGAGGCAGCTTTTCTTGAACATTCATATAAAAAATATGGGCCTACAGATATAGATAAAACTGGTTCATAATAAGATCAACAGATGTAAGGAGCATGCAAGCATACATGCTACAAACTCAAAAGTGATGGCAGTGTGCTTTAGGCCCTTATGGTTCTCAATGCTTCATTTGAAAACTGATGCCTTGCTACTGCCCCCATGTGTTTGAAAACTTCTGTTCACTCTACATACCGGATTCAGCTCTTTATGTCACTCCACCTGATTTAGCGTGGGATGCTTTATTGAAAGCCACTTATATAAAATTTCAGCCCATTGCTAACACAGAACTGTTACAATTTGTTGAGCATGGTATCAGAGACACTGTTTTTTAATGTTCACATAGGTGGGCAGTTGAAAACAACCAATTCATGGCAATTTATGTTAACAATATTTATGACTATTATGTTACATATCTCATCATTAATAAATAATTTCTACTGATGGGCAATGATGCATACACCCTCCCCCCTCCCCTCCCTTTTCAAGTGCCACTGTTGTCATGTAATGCACTAAACACATTTTTGAATTTTTATGAAGTTGATTCTGTATTAATGTTAATATGTATTGCTAAAAACTGCTCTCACTGAGTCTCCACTGACTTATTTCCTTTCTCTAATTGACTCAAACAGTGATAATCTTTTTGTAGAAAAGCAGATGTGGTGAACATATGTATTGGGTTTTTTCAGTGACCTGTTCTTTTTTCTGCCAATGTAATGAATTAAGGTAGAAGGGTTAGTGGCCATGCTGACATAAAAAATAATTGAACCAAGTGGTTTACATGAAAATGTCAAGCTCATAGTAACTGCAGTTATTCTGCCATGAAAAAAGCTTTCAACAGTGATTCCAGATCAATGTGATTATGTATCAGCTACATGTGTAATGTTGCTTTTTCTTTTAATTTAAGCATGGGTATTTACTCATTTGAAATGCAGGATCACACAACGATATTGTGAATGTGATCTTGGACTTCTTTTCTTGCAATGCCTCTATACTGACGTCATGAGATCAACAGTGGAATTGTACCTCAAAACTCCACAGCCTTCCTACTATTTTCTTTGTTCTACTATGACCCAGCTATCTCCCACATTTAGGTTTTCTCAATTTGCCAACTGCTAATAAGTTATTTCTGGCATGGTTACTTCACAAATCATGGCCTATGAAGTAGTCACAGGCCTTTTTACCTATGAGGAGTGATCCATATTGATTGACACTTTATTCATTCCCATCATTCATTGTATGCCATCTGATGCACCATTACAGTCATAAGTATGTGGTACTTTATCCTCTCACTGGTTACAAGACAATCATTATAAGCACACAGTGCAGCCCATTTTCCCAACTGCTTCATTTCAAGAGCAAATATCTTGGAGTGTAATCATCAAGGACGGCACTGGATGATGAAGTTTCTGTTGAAGGAGGGTGTAAACAGTTCAGATATTCACAGGTGATTGGCAGCACTAAGTGGAGAATATGCAGCACCACAAAAAATTCTGTGCAGTTGGGCATAAGGCTAGAAAATTGGCCACATATCAAAGGAGAAAGAACCAGTGCTGGTAGAAAAGAGACTGTGGTAATATCAGGCCGCATCTCAAGAGTGGAAATCATATCTATGCGAATAAATGCATCAGGTCCACGGAACTATTGACGGTCACATGACTTAACTGAAGCACTCTGCACCTCACAATGAACAAACATCTTAAGCTTGGAAAGGTGTCCACTACATGGGTGCCCAAATCACTGAATGCAGCACAAACACAACAGCACAAGGACATGTGCAGTGATCTCCTTCAAAACCACCATAAGGATCCAGAAAGTTTTGTGTCCAGAGTTGTGACAAGACTTGGGTCCAGTGCCATGAGACACAGACTGAAGCACAATCAATGTAGTGGCCACATACAGGCCATTCCCTGCTGAAAATGTTCTGTACGGCATGTTCTGTGGGAAAACACATAATGATAGTCTTTTGGAAGGATGGAATCCTCCTGATTGACTGGCTGGAACCAGGAACCATTATTAACAGCACAGTGATGTGAAGGCTCTTTGGAGGTTGTGCCATGGAATTCAAAAGAAATGCCCAGGAAAATGGGCAGAACAAATGTTCTTGCAACATGACAACACTCATCCCCAAAAACTAGTCAGATGACCAAGGCTTCCATTACCGACATGGTGCTCCAGGTACAGCCACATACACCATATTCTCCTGACTTGGACCCTTACCACCTATTCAGGGCTATGAAAAACCCCTGAGCAGACATCATTTCATATATGTCCACAGGTGTGAGCAGCTGTACTGTGATACACGTGAAAGACTCCGAAAAAAGGTATTCGAGGAGGGCCTACCAAGTGTGTGCAGCTCAATGGAGACTATGCTCAGAAAGTGCATGTGCCTGTTAAAGCATAGAGGTTATTACAGATAAACAATATTAGAGAAGGGAAGTTGATACTCGCCATATAGTGAAGATGCTGAGTCACAATAGGAACAACAACAACAAAATTCACACAATTATAGCTTTCAGCCGTTAATGCCTTTGTCAAAAGGCCCAAACCTATAATTGTGTGAATCTTTTTGTTGTACCTATTGTGACTCAGTATCTCTGCTATATGGTGAGTAGCAACTTTCCTTCTCTAATATTGTTACATTCCATCCTGGATCTTCCATTGTTTGATTATTACAGAGAGAGAGATAATAAACTTCAGCCCTTGACCACCATATTCATGGAATAAGTGAACATAACTTTATTTGATAATTTCTCCAATGTATTTGCAACTACTTTCACATGTCAAGAAGCAAAGTGGTTTTAATGTTAAACACGCAGGAGAAAAATGCCTTGCATGGTGAAGAAAGCTTTTGGAATTGGACTTTTGGATACAACATGCCTCTTGTTACACCGATCAAAAACTGATTAATACATGTATAGAGAATAATTTTAAATTACTTTTGACAGTTAGTTATTTGTCTTTGATGAAGGTTGTGAAGGTGATTAGTGAAAGCTTGGGACAGTACATAAGTTGCTGTAGCAAGAGAGCTGAGAACATTTTATCCATTCATGCCTGATGTCTTCACAGTTCGCTGTATGTATTTGCTCACACTATTTCTGACTGTTAATACAGAGCAATGTTTCATGCTGAGTCACAACACAGACAGAGAGAAATACCATATGTGTGATAACATAATTGCATTGGAAAGTTCATTCTCTCCTCTTATAACTGACAGAGTAAATTGTTATGAATGAATATATTGTGTTGAGGTTCAGGAAATTCCTTTGTAATTATCATATAATTCAGTGGGATAGAACTAAACTAAACTCCTGCTGAACAGGTCATGAAGGCCCAACAGTACCAACTGGCCACTGTGTCATCCTCAGGCCATAGGTGTCACTGGATGCGGATATGGAGGAGCATGTAGTCATCACACTGCTCTCCCAGCCATATGTCAGTTTCCGAGACAAAATTCAGTGAGATGCTCAGTAATTATTCAGTAATTAGGGTTTTCCCACCTTGGGTCAACTTCTGTAAAATTTCATGACCAACAAAACACATCATAATATAATGTATTAAAATAATCTGCGCCACACATTACAACATCATAGTGTTTGCTGAGGCTAATGCAGGAATTTTACTAACAAATACATTCCAGGTATGTAAGTTTTACCTTTAATACCATTACTGTCTATGTCTGCTGCATTTGAAAGACTAATGCCAAAACCTCGAAGATGTGGATAAATAAGGGCAGCAGTAATTTTTTGTGACAGTTTCAGACCTTCATAACCTCCATTATAGATGTATACTGCACCACGTCCATTGTCTTCATATGGAGCACCAACAGCTACATCTGAAACAATACTCACTGTAAATCCTAGGCATCTTGTGTTGTGTATAAATAAACAACATGCAGGAAAAATCTAGGTTAAACTTTGTTAAACTATCAGATTCATTTGCGTTACATCACATTCATAAAATAAGTTGTATGTTAATGATATTATATTTTAGATACAAGAAAAAGAGTGGAAAAGTCAGACTTATTTTACACTATGATAATATCCATATAAAATAGTTAATTTTATACACACAGTTCCCACTCATTTAAACAAATGTTTTTATTTCACTGTAACTCTTACATCAGGGACACATTGTGAGAGAGCACAGCTATTTAAAAGAATCATATAAAAAAAATTCAGGTTCAACAATGAAGTTCCAAAATGTAAACAATAACAGAAAGATATAAAAGACAAATCTATTTTTTAAATGTAATTGATTTTACAAATATTAATAGTGAGTAAGGAAATAAGTCAATAGACTGCCATGGACTGTCAGTGGGAAATTATCTATGCTGGTATCTACACATACATCTACATTTACATCAATACTGTGCATATCACTGTGAATTGGATGGCAGAAAGTACCTCACTGTATCACAATTTGGGACATCTTCCCACTCCATTTCCATATGGAGTGCAGGTCGATAGTCTACTTAAATGCCTCTGTGAATGCTATGACTAATGAGATTTGATTTGATTTATTTCTTAATTTCCATGAAATTTATTTGCATTTTGAGAATTTTGTAATTCTGAATGTAGACTCATGGAAGAGCAGATGACACGATGTTTGACTTAGTGCTGGGAGATGTTAAAGAGGTTTTCTAAGAAACAATAACAGTACACAGATAACATCATGACAGGTGACAAGACTTGGCTGTAGTATTATGATGCACTGACTAAGACTCAAAACAAAGTTTGGGTCTTTGAAGGTGACATAGTGCCTGCCCAAAGTCAACCAGTCTTTTAAGAACCTGCAACCAAAGTAAAGAAAGGACACTTGGTTCCTCCATCACGACAATGCTCCAGCTCACCACACCAAACTATGCACCAACATTTGAGGGGTAAGGACTGAAATTCCTTGACCACCCTTCTTACAATCCAGACTTTGCTCCTTGTGACTTTTCACTGTTCCTGCATGTGAAAATGAAGTTGAAAGGAGTGTAGTTTTCAAGTGATGAAGACCTCCTGAAGGCTTGGGCCAACGAGTGTGCCTTACTTCCTACAGAAACTTGGGAGAACTGGTTTAGGAATTGGTTTTGAAAGATGTAGAGGTGTATTCAGTGTGGCAGAAATTACATCAAAAAACTTAAATAAATAAAGCTGTATTACAAAACTTTCCAAGTACCCCTTGTAAAATTGCGAATGACTGATGTGTTGTCCAAAGGATACTACTCTTTCCACTTTTTAACGTGTGATGCTTTATATTTAAAAACATCTAAAGCAAGTTACCAATATTTGCATTTGAAACTTATCAATATCTGACTAATTATATAATCATCCTTTATCAGACAATACTGAACTACAGGTAACTGCATCATCTGTAAAATGTCTGATTTTACCACTAATATTGTTTGCAATATACAATGCGAACAGCGAGAGTCCCAATATAGTTACCTATGACATGCATGAAGTTACTTCTACATCTGTTGATGAATCTCCATTCAAGATAACATGCCGTGTCCTAGCCTCCAACAAATTCTCAATCCAGTCACAAATACCGTATAATACTCCATGTGATCATGCTTTTGGTAATGAGCTTATGTGAAATGCTGAGTCAAATGCCTTTCAGAAGTCAAGGAACACAGCAAATACCTGACTGATGTGATTCCCTGTTTGTATCAAAACATGTGGTGTGTGATAGAAATCTTCTCAGTGACAAATCTAAAGTGTTCAGTGAGAACAATTTACGTGTGCAACAATAAGAATGCAGTGGGAATGCATTTACATCTGTTGGACGAATATTATGAAAACTGACCCTCAAAACCAACGTTTCATGGCAATTAATCTATAAAAAAACACACCACATGTCATAAAGAAAGTGTGTAAACTGTCTGAGGATGAATCACAATGATTCAAAACTGGTAACGGTATCCTTTGAATAAAGGAACTGAATGTAAATTTGTGGCTGGTTGCTGTCCTAACATCATCAACATTTGTCTTCAAACAACAGCCATGGTCTCCATCATGTCATCATATGACAAAATTACATTCTGCTACTGTCCTCTTGACAGCCAAATGTCTATCATTCAGCCTCTTCCCTTCTATAGGCTTATCCTTTTTTTTAATCATAGTCTCTCTTTACAAGCTTCTTTACAGTAACTGTATACCATGGAGAATCCCCCCAACATGGAGAATCCTTCCCACCATAAGCAGTTTTTCTAATTACAAATCTATCCCGTGGTTTGTCAGCTACTCTTTTAAACTTGAGCCATATCTCCTCTACATTTTCAAGTTATAAAGGGAAGGTAAACATTTAAGGCATGATGTAATCTTGAAGTCTGAGAGGTGGCCGTACGGTGTGGCCAGCACGGGTGATAGCAATAGGGGTAGGAGGATTCAGGAAAGGCGAAAGAGAAAGGGGGGGGGGGGGGTTACTCTTATAAATAAAACATTATTGGAGTCTACATAGGCTGAAATGTCATTTTGTAAAGTACCAGGAGCCACAATGAAGCACTGTAATAGCTTAATGTCTTTCTGGTCAGATGGCATAGAATTGTTTTGAATTTCAAATAAAAAAAGAAAAGTGTCTACAAGTTGTATTTTTATAGAGTCCACATCATAGTCACTCAAGTTCACTTGAAACACTAGTTCATTACTGCTGGCACTCGGAGGCGTGAAGTATAAAAGAGGGGGGCCTTGACTTGCAGAGAGTGTTTGATTAGCTTGTGGAGAAGGGCGAGGACAGGCCTCTGAAGTTTTCTGCAAAACAAATTCATTATTGTGTATGTCGGTGTAGTTAAGGATCCATGCTGGTTTCAAGCGCTCAATGGACACAACAGATGGTTTGTTCTTAAAGAGGATCGTATAAGCATTTTCAGAGCGTGACAGGACCCGGTATGAACCAGTGTAGGGTGGAGTAAGGGGTGGACGCACGGTGTCTTATCTAAGCATCACGTAGTTACAAGAACTGAGGTGTGGGTGAATGAAAACCAGAGGGGTAGCATGCGATCGAGGTTGCGAAATCGTAACTTGGTGATATACTGTCGAACCTATCGTACCAACTCGGGAAGTTGATCCTCGGGAAGTAGAGGAGGATCACCAAGAAAATCCGCCGGAAGTGTGAGGTTTTCTCCGTATACCATCTCAGCAACTGACGCTTTAAGGTCTTCTTTGAAAACCGTCCTCAAACCTAAAAGCACCCAGGGGAGTGCCTCAGTCCAAGAGGAAGAATGACACATGAGAGCAACCTTCAGGGTACGGTGCCATCATTCTATTAGGCCGTTAGATTGCAGGTGATAGGCTGTAGTTCTGGATTTGTTGATACCACACAGTTGACAGAGGCAAATAAACAGATTAGATTCAAACTGTCTCCCCTGGTCTGTGGTAAGTGAAGTAGGGCAACCAAAACGAGAAAGCCAATGGTGGACAAAAGCGTTAGCTACAGTGTTGGCCGTAATGTCTGCGATAGGGATAGCCTTGGCCCAAAGTGTGGTACGATCTATCATGGTCAGTAAGTAACGCAAGTTGTTAGATACCGGTAATGGACCGACGATGTCTAAATGGACATGACGGAATTTACCTGAGGGCACAGTAAATTTGCCTAATGGGGGCTTAGTATGTTTGTGTATTTTGGCTCTCTGGCAAGGTATGCATGCTCTTGCCCACTGATTACAATCTCTTTTTACATTAGGCCAAATGTATCTCTCTGTATGAGGTGCGTAGTCACGTGAATGCTCGGGTGAGCAAGATTGTGGATTGTGTCGAAAACATCTTTCCTAAGAACTTTAGGGACTATAGGACAAGGATGACCTGTTTCAATGTCACAATACAAAGAGCAATCATCATTAGGGAAGGGAAGTAGAGCAATTTGTAAGGAAGTATCAGAGTCAGAGAGAAGGTGCTGTATCTCTGGGTCAGACAGCTGGAGCTCGTGTAAGCGGTGAGGATCAATAGCTGTCTTTAGGGAGGACAGGCGTGACAGGTAAGTCTGCTGCAACATTGTCATTACCCCTGATATATTGAAAGTCTGAAACATATTGTAATACCAAATCCATATGACGAAACCTTCTGAGTAGTACATCTAATGCTGGTTTGCGGAGAGCCTCGACAAGGGGCTTGTGAACTGTGTAAACTGTCACAAGTCGGGCTTCAATATCTGTACGAAAGTACTTTATGGCCTCATAAATGGCGTAAATTTCATGATCAAATGTGGACCACTTTCTTTGCGCTTCAGTGAGCTTTTTTGAAAAGAAACGGAGGGGTGTAGTACCTGTTGGTAGGGTCTGTTGCAAAACTGCACCAATGGCATTATCGCCAGCGTCTGTGGTTATAGTCAGGGAGGCGCCAGGGTGAGGGTGAGACAGGGTAATAGCGTTCACCAAGGCATACTTAAGCGAGTTGTAAGCTCACTGCATGGTCTGATCCCATTCTATGTGTCTGTCACCTGTGGTATTCTTTCCCTTTAAGGCCTCAGTGAGAGGGGCTTGAAGAGATGCCGCATGTGGAATGTGGAGTCTAAAACAATTTACCATTCCAAGGTATCTACGTAACTCTTTATAGGTTTGAGGGAGGGGAAGGTCAAGTATTTGTTGTACTCTATCTGAGGTGGGATGAATGCCCTCAGTATTGACCAAATGTCCCAGGAAAATAACCTCTGGCTTCTCCAGTGGGGATTTGTCATGATTAATCTCAACTCCGTGTCAAGCCAATCTATCAAAAACCTGTTGAAGGTGTTGTTTGTGTTCCTCAGCAGTTGTGGAGAAAATAATAATGTTGTCTAGGTAGGCATAGCAAAAATTAAGGCCACATAGAATGATGTCAATGAATCTTTGCCAGGTCCGGGCGGCATTCTTCAATCCATAAGACATAAACAAATATTCATATAGTCCAAATGGGGTGATGATAGCAGTTTTGAGGATATCTTCTGGGTGCATCGGAATCTGATGATATAACTTTTTGCAGTATAACACAGAGAAAAAATTGGCACCGAACATGGATTGTGAAAAATCATGGAGATGTGGAACAGGGTAGTTATCAAGTATTGTTCTGGCGTTCAAACGCCTATAGTCTCCACAGAGTCGAAATGAATTGACCTTTTTGGGAATGACATGTATTGGGGAATACCACGCACTGTCCAAGGGGTGGACTATACCCAAGCGTAAAAGTGCATTAATACGTTCTTTGGCAGCGGTAATTTTTTTGCATTGAGGCGTCGGGGGCGAGATCGGAGAGGTGGTACCTCAGTTGTGATAAGCCTGTGACAGATGCCCATAGTAATGGCCTTGATTTTGTGAATAGGTGTGTCCAAAATACGTGGAGGGATGCAGGAAGGAGAAATGTTATCGTCGGTACGTGGTAAGTATGAAAGGGAACTAACCTAAAATAAGTTATCATTGAACGGTAGTTCAGTGAAAGCTGCAGTGTTGTCCGCGGAGCTGCGCTGTGCGACAGCTGGTGGGGTTCCATTGACTATGGTGTTACTGCATGAAGGAACCATTGTGCGCGCATGTGTGGCGTCGCCTGAAACAGCTGTCGCCTCTGTGTTTTGATGAAAGGCAGACGGTGAAGTGCAGGGTGGGGGTTTGCTGGGCGGGTTGCCATCTTCGCTGTCCGGGTCGTGGCAGGCGCTGCTGTGGCTGCGTATAAACAGCAGTGCAGTATGCAGGTCCTATGTAGTTTTGTGCATGTTATTACTTTTAATCTTGATCTCCTCTCTAAACCCGCACAATTCATCAGTCAGGACATCACAACGTTGAAGTAGCTTTGCATTGTCTTCGGACAGTTGGTCAATTTCAAGGCATTGTGTAACTAAGTTCACTACAGCAGCTTTGACCTCCTTAGATAGAATAGAAACTGTCTCTTTGTCTTGTTGACAGGACATATTCGAGCTGCATTCTGTCAGCGTGGATGGGGAAAATCTCACCAATAATTTTTGTTCAAAATCCACTGAGCAGAGGGCAGGTGTAATTAAGCCCAAAGGAAAGTTATGAGCAGTTAAGAAGTCCAATCCTAATACTGGCACATTGATTTCTTCTACCGAAAATGTCCATTCATAATTATGTGTATCATCGAGGTAAATGCGAAGTTGCGTTACACCATAAACCTTTAATGAGGAATTGTTGGCTGCTCTGATTTGGTGAGGCGAATGCATGATTGTAGAAGTGACCATTGAACGTGGAATGATGATCACATCAGCACCAGTGTCCACTAAAAACCATTTCTGAGAAGCTATATCCTGGATATACAAACGTCCGGGAGAATAATTCGGAAGTACTAGCCTGTGATCTGTTAGATGACTTGACATCACAGTGGGGACCGGTGCGCCTATAGCGGCCCACCATGTGTGTTTGGGTGCATTGCACAGGGTGAGCAGCAATTCCTGGCTGTATTACCATAAACAGAGTGATACCAGCAGAGAGGATAAACTTGCTGATCCTGTGTTGTTACCGGGTGAAGGACGTCACTTGAAGTTGTGGTATGGGACGGTGAAGGACGGCGTGGAATCTGGTGATCAGCCAGTGTATTCTGTTTGTTGGTTTGGAAAGATCGGCCTCTGCCATGGGGGGGAGGCATAATATCGAGACAGGCACACATAGACAACTTTCTTCTGTTGATTATCTTACATGCAGTGTCGGCCAGCAATAATTTCACCTGTAGAGGTTCCTGATCGTGTGATAGGAGCTGCTGTTGGATAGCTTGCGGCAGCTTTGCAGCCCAGAAAGAAAGTAAAGCTTCATCTGGCATAGTTTTACTATCAAACACTGCTCTGATACGTTGCCACAGTTGTGAAGGAGTTGAGTCTTTGAGATGTACATCTTGCAGTATGTATAACACAGATCTGTTGTCTTGCCAGTGCGTAACGATTTGCGGGGGCCGCTGACAGCATTAAGTCCTGTACCCACTCAGCGTGGTCCTCTAGGGCATTAATAAGTGCAATAAATTTAGCACTGTCTGAATCAATGTTTAAGGTGGTGAATATAGTCTCTGCCAAAATAAACCATGTATGCGGGTTGTCCGTCGTGAACCATGGTAATTTAGAAATTTTCTCACTCTTGTGTTGTGGATGTAACAGATTTGATAACGCAGCAGATGGAAGTGGCAGAGTGTTTATGAAGCTGTCACTCGCAGCGTTCACAGTGGCTGGTTTAAACACGGCTGGCACGGGAGGCGCGGCAGGCGCAGCCGGGGCTGTGGAAACAATCGGGGCACAACGACTGTCCAACCAGTAATTGTTGTCACTGAAATTTGTACCCATCTGTTTTTGTAGTGAGTCTTGTAGTGGGTGGGGAGAGAATGTGTCCAAAACCGATTTATCAGCAATATATGGGGAGCTCCAAGTGACCTGTGGGCTCGAAAAGTCTGTGAGGTTCATAGTGTTGGGGCACTGTTGCACACTACATGTCACAGGAGGTTGTACATATGACGCACTGTGAGTCACAAATTTAGGCACAGCACTCATGATTGGTTTGTTATAGATGAACATAGAAAAAGATTTCATAGCAGGTGACATCACTGACGGTGTTGAAAAACTCCACAACAGCATTGTTGATGACGGAGAGAACTCCACGGCGTTGTACTTATCTTCCAATTTTATCCCAGTTGTTGGTGGCGTTGTGTGTAGGAAACCATGGGAAGGCAGTGTAGAGGCACCATTAGTATCATGTTGTAGTCCAAAAGGAGCAGAAGGTGATCGATGTGGAGATGTCGAAGTAAACGGCCACATTGTCGAATCGGACATATGTTGCATGTCGGAGGTCACCAGTATGGCGAGTGTTATACTTACAACACAGAAACCACCATTTACTTTCACTATGTAATATTTTTACTGGCACAAGATAAATCAAAACACAAAGAAGTAGTTCTCGACAATCACGGTAACAGTCATGACTAATGTCTCACACCAACTAGTCAACAACCAAAGTAAGTAAAATGAAGTACAAAAAAGCAAAGATATTAATATTTTCTGGCAGTTCTGCCACAGGTTAATGTACACACAAGATAAGCCTTTCCAAATGTGAACTGCTGGTACATTAATAACCAGTGTAGCCACCAGAATGTTGAATGCAAGCATGCAAATGCACAAGCATTGTGCTGCACAGGTGCTAGATGTCAGTCAGTGGGATGGAGTTCCATGGCTGTTGCACTTGGTCAATCAATACAGAGGCAGAAAATGCTGGTTGTGGATGACACTGGAGTTGTTGTCCATTGATAATCCATAAGCCCTCAACTAGAGACAGATCTGGTGGTTGAGCAGGCCAAGGCAACATGTTGACATTTTGTAGGGCATGCGTGGTTACAATAGCAGTATGTGGACAAGTGTTATCCTACTGGAAAACACCCACTGGAATGCTGCTGATGAATGGCAGCACAACAGGTCGAACCACCAGATTGATGTACAAATTAGCAGTCAAGATGTGTGGGATAACCATGAGAGTTCTCCTACTGTCATACAAAATCACACCCCACTCCAGGTATAGGACTAGTGTGTCTAGCACACAGGCAGATTGACCGCAGGCCCTCAACTGGCTTTCTTCTAACCAACACACGGCCATCACTGGCACAGAGGCAGAACCAGGTTCCAGTAAAAAACACAACATACTTCTGCCCTGCCCTTCAATGAGCTGTTGCCTGACTCCACTGCACTCGCAAATGATGGTGGTTTGGGTTCAGCGAAATGCCCACTACAGGGCACCTAGCTTGAGCTCTCCTTGAAGCAACCAATTTGTAACAGTTTGTTTTGTCACTGTGCTGCCAACAGCTGCTCAAATTGCTGTTGCAGATGCAGCACAATGTGCCAGAGCCATACGGAGAACATGATGGTCTTCCCTGTTAGCAGAGCCACATAGCCAGTCTTCTTGTGACCATACATTTACATGACCAGCACTGCCAGCACTGTCATGTGGTCATCTGGAGCCCAGTCTTCTTGCAATCAAATGTTCCTGTGATCACCACTTCCAGCAATCATCTACAGGGCCTACATTCCTGCCAAGTCTTTTGGCAACTTAACAGAAGGACCATTCATCTTCTCATCATCCTATTACATGACTTTGTTCAGACTCAGTGAGGTGCTGATAATGGTGTCTTTGTTGCCTTACACAATTTCTTGGCTAACATCAACTTACCACATCCTGTCTCATGCTCATAATTGTTACAGTGTGTATTTAAAGCAAATCTGATTCACATCCTTATACTCATAGTGGTGCTACTAGTGCCACTCCTATGCAAGTGGCATGAAATCTAAATAGACATCATCTTTCAGATGTAGAAACATGCCTATCAACTGTCACACAACTCTTTACTGGTTTTGTCCCCCCCCCCCCCCCCCCCCTCCCCGCAGTGTATTTCCAGCATGAGTGAGGTTCTGAACTACCTGTCCAAGGTAGTTCTTGGAGAATGCATTTAGTAATGTTTTGCAATATGTCTTGTTGTGGGTGAGTCTGAATCCAGTTGTACAAGGGTTGTACCAAAAGTAAGGTTCCCAATGAGCTACAGCCTCGAGGGAAGGTGCTAGGGTAAATCCAACAACAGTGCCGTATGCACTGGTTCTCCCACCCTCGAGCCTGCCCATCCACAGTTCGCTAAGTTGCTCAGTGTTGGCTTGGCAGCCATCAAAGATGGAAGTGTTGATCACTGCCCCCCCAAGTGTGAGGTTCATGCAGTAATCCGGTTTCTCCACGCAAGAAAGTTACCGCCCTTGGAGATTCATTGGCAACTGACTAAGGTTTATGGTGAAGAGTGCATGGCCATTCAGCACATTTGCCAATGGTGCAGGGCTTTTGCTGAGTGTCAGAAAGAAGTTCACAATGAAGAATGGACTGGAAGACCACCAGTTTCAGATGCGATTGCCCAGAAGATCAACAGTGAGCTGCTCAAAGATCAGAAGCTCACTGTCCGTGAACTTGTTGAACACATTCCTGAAGCTTCTCAAGGTACAATTGAAAGAACTTTTACAGAAACATTGGGTTATTGCAGTTTTGGTGACTCTTTTGGGATTATAAGGGGATACTCTCATTGATTTCATGCAACCTGGGATGACTATAACCTTAGACAGATATTGTGAAACATTGACCAAACTGGCACTGCTAAGAGTATCTTACGACTTCCACATCACTAGCAATTGGTTATACACAATGCTGGTGACTACTTTGAAGGTCAGTACAACTTTGAAACATGGATTTATTTTGTACGAGGTGTAAATAAATAGTTGCCACTATTAAAGTTCGAACTCTTATATTTGTTTTTGTTTCATGTAAAGCAGAAGTTGTTTACATTGCATGGTGTTCTGCGGACTTAAAGAGAGCCTAAATTTGTTACTGCTTATGAATCCATGTGTGAACAGCTTGATTTAAATTCTACTTTATTATTGTTTGCATTCATTTCTTGTACTTTCTCACATTTAATGGAGAAATCCATGATAGCTTTTAGCAGAATTGGTATGCAACTTTATTACATCTTGTGACAGAATGAGTATGTAATTCCACTTTGAATGGTATTGCTTCTTGCCACTGAGTGTCACATATTTCACTGTGGTTTGCAGTGTATGGATGTAGATGTAGATGTAGGTGAGTATGCTTTGTACTCTTAGTGACAAGAATGCTCTTCCTTGCAAATACCAGAAATGCACCAGCATTAATACTAATGTGTTCAAACATTATTAACCAGGACTTCAAACAATACATTTTAGCAGAAATCATGTACTAAAAAACACTATTTGCAGCGAAAATTTCTGAGATCACCTTTAAATACGAGACATTATGAAAAATGGATGTGAACAATAATAACATAGAATATGAGCAATATAATTAAAACAAATTTAAATTGAGCAGTTAACACTTTATTACTGCATACAAAAGCAGTAATAAACAGCCATGAGTCCACAGATTACTATGCAATGAAACAAACTCCTACTTCATATGAAACTAAAACAAATATGGAATGATTTACTTCACCCAATATTAAGGATGTGAGAAAAAATTTAATAGTATGCAGTGCAAATGTTATATTTACAACGCAGTTCAAAGAGGGCAATACACACATTAACGTCATAATCAGGAACAGACTGTGACAAAGTCAGCTTATGAGTTGGGTTGTCATGTCAGATGATTTATTTGGTTGTCACATGTGCCAAATTATTTTCACCTGATAATGTCCACATGGTCAAAATTGCAATATGGGATTTACAAATAAATAATTATACAGTCAGAAGGCACCCACAATGTTATTTACAAAATATTTCATGTTGTGAACCTCAGGAGGTCAGGAGTTAAGATTATATTTTGATGAGATTTCTTGAATGTATTACTTTGCAAAGTAATAAAAACTTCACTACTAAACCACCAGGCCCATCTATAAACTTTAAATTAAAAATATTACCACCTAATACTCTTATTTTGCAAAGCAACAACACAAATTTATATGCCATATTTTCCTGTATTGGAACTTCATGTCCGACCACTAGGAGTACTGCTGTCATTTTCTGTTTCCATATCATAACATGGGCCTCATTTGTATTATAATATGGTCTTCTGTGGCCGGCTGCAGCCACAAATAGGTAGACTTTAATACCAAATGACTGTCACAAGTGAGTGTGAACAATGTTTAGGAGTGACAGGAAGGTGTGTGGTGCAGTTTTACATTACGGGACGACCGTGGATGTTGAATAAAAGTGTTGTGTTGAGAATATTAATTCTATTTGTGGTGTGCACATGGTTTTTTTTTTTTTTTTAGATTAGGTTCCTCCCCAAGGGAAAGAAGCCATTAGCCTGAAAAATTACCAGTTCATGACACCGATGTGGATGCACCAACCATAAAAATTGTTAGTTCTTCTGGACTGGTCATTCCAAAGGATTTAAATATGCTAAATCTCATGTTAGTAAATTGACAAAGTGTCTATTGCAAGATCCCTGAGTTACTCTCCAAAATAAAGAGTAGTAATGCCAATATTGTAATAGGTACCAAAAGCTGGTTGAAATCAGACATAAATAGTAGTGAAATTTTCAACTCAGATTGGACAATTTTTAGAAGGATAGGACTGTTGCTATGGGAGGTGGTGTGTTCTTTGCAGTTAAAAGCTGTTTAAATGCAGTTGAGATCAGTACTGGGTCAGACTGTGAAATAGTCTGCATAAAGTTGTCAATCAGACAAGCAGTGATCATTGTATTAGGATGTTTTTATAGACCACCAGCATCCACAACAAGCATTGCAGAACATTTCAGGGAAAGTCTTGAGTACATAGGAAATAAATATCCAAATTATCCATTAGTTATAGGTGGAGACTTTAATCTGGCATCCACTGACTGGGAAAATTGCACATTTATCACAGGGGGCAGAAGCAAAATCTTGTGTGAAGTTATTATAGGAGTGCTATCAACATACAACCTTGAGCAATTGGTTAGAAAACCAACTCAAGATGGGAACATATTAGATATCTTGGTCATAAACAGACCTGATGTTTTGGAGGAAGTTAATCTAGAAGAAGATATTAGTGACCATAATGTCATTGTGGCTCTGTGGAAGTTGCAAAAAAAAACAAAGAAACAGCATAGAGTTTTGTTGTTTGGGAAAGCAAATAAAAGTGTTATTAATGCATATTTTCATAGTCAGCTCCAAGCATTCACCGTGGGACTCAAAGATATTGAGCATCTTTGGTCGGAATTTAAAGGTATTGTCCACCACATGCTAGAGAAGTACGTGCCTAGCAAAAATATAGGGGAGGGAAAGGATACACCTTGGTTCAACAAACATATTAGGAAGTTGCTGAGAAAGCAGAGCATTTTGCACAGTCACTTTAAATGTAGTTGCATCCCCACTGACAAACAGAAATTATGCAAAATGAAAGCAGATGTCAAAAGGTCAATGAGAGATTCTTCTAACAAATTTGAAAGTAATATTTTGTCTGCAGATTCTAAAAATAATGTAACGGATGATGATAAAAAGAAGGCTGAAATTCTAAATTTAGCTTTCAAAAACTCATTTACAGTAGAGGACTGCAGCACCATTCCCCCTTTCAACTGTTGAACAAACATAAGGATGGCTGACATAGTGTTTAAAGTATTTGTGATTGTAAAACAGTTAACATCCTTAGACGCCAGGAAGGACTCTGGCCCAGAAAGTATCCCAGTAAGATTTTATGTTGACTATGCTACAAATATAGCACCATTCTTATCCATCATCTATCAGAGATCACTGTAACAGTGGAAAGTTCCAAAGGACTGGAAGAAGGCCCAGGTCATAGAAATCTATAAAAAGGGGAGAAAATTGGATGCACATAATTACCGGCCAATTTCACTGACATCAATTTGTTGTAGAATCGTGGAACATATTTTGTGTTCAGACATAATGACCTTTCTAGACTCTGAGAAGCTCATCTGCAGAAACCAACATGGTTTAAGGAAACAGTGGTCAGTCAAGACACAGCTGGCCCTCTTTGTGCACGATATACAACAGGCTCTGGATACTGGCTCCCAGGTTGATGCCATATTCCTCGACTTTCAAAAGGCATTTAACTCAATTCCGCGCAGTTGCTTGCTCCAAAAAATGCAAATTTATGGTTATTCAAGGACATATGCGGTTGGATAGAAGGTTTTCTAACAGACAGAGAGCAGTATGTTGTCCTGAATGGGGAGACTTCAACAGAAACAAGTGTAACATCAGGTGTGCCCCAGGGCAGCGTAATAGGTCTGCTGCTTTTTATGATTTACATAAATGATCTGGTTGATGGTAATGGTATTGACAGTGGCATTAGACTGTTTGCCAATGATGCTGTAGTCCACAGGAAAGTAGTATCACACAAAAGTTGTGAACAAATCAATGAGGATTTGCAGAAAATAAATGCATGGTGTAATGACTAGCAGTTATCTCTCAATATTAGTAAGTGTAACCTACTGCGTATAACAAAGTGAAAATCCACATTAATGCACGAGTACAAAATAAATGCCCAGTCTCTAGAAGTGGTAACATCCATCAAGTATCTGAGTGTGACTATTCAAAATGGTCTCAAATACAACAATCCGATTACACAAGTAATGGGTAAGGTGAACTCTAGATTGTGGTTTATTGGTAGAATCCTGAAGTGATGCAGTCCTTCAACAAATAAAATTACTTTCAATACTTTAGTTTGTCCAGGCTTATTGTTCGTCTGTATGGGACCCTTACCAGCTGGGTCTGATTCAAGAGACTGAGAAGGTCCAAAGAAGAGTGGAAAGATTTGTGATTGGTACATTTAGCCATCATGAGAGCGTTACAAATCTCCTAGAAAGTTTGAAGTGGGACACACTTGTAGGCAGACAATGCACTAAATGGAAGGGGCTGCTCACTAAATTCCATAATATGATCATTGCCGAGAATGTAGAGCATATATTATTAACACCAACTTTCAAATTTTGCAATCATCGGCATTCAAAGATAAGGGAAATTAGAGCTTGTACTGAGGTGTTCAGACAGTCGTTTTTCCCTTGCGTGATCCGCGATTGGAACAGAGGGGGAAATATGACTATGGTGCGAATTGTGCCCTCTGCCACACACCGCTTGGTAGCTAGCAGAGTATATACGTAGATGAAACTTTTCTCTGGACAAAACCAGGTAAATGTCATTGGGGCCTGAACCTAGTGAGTGTATCAGTGTGTGTGTGTGTGTGTGTGTGTGCGTGTGCGTGTGTGTGTGTGTGTGTGTGTGTGTGTGTGTGTGTGTGTGTGTGTGCATGTGTGTGTGCATGCATGTGCATGCTGTTGAACATAGATACTGTACTGAGGTGTTAGTTTAAACCATTTAACTTACAAAATAGTGAACAGTTTTTTTGTGGAGACAAAGACCTTTGCTTCCACCAAACATTGAAAACCACACAGCATTGACTGTACTACTTCACTCTATATATAAATTATATTTATTGTCTTTAGTCTAGCATTACTTGTTTTTACAAATTGTCTGGATTAGAGGAAATTAAAAAAATTCAGTCCCATATTATCTTATAATAAAGAGAGGATGACAGAAGCAATTGATCAGGCAACTATCTAGTCCTCTTTGGTATTACTGTGGCCTGCAACATCATTTCATTGTCGTCAGTGGTGTGGTCCACTTAACGACACAGCATACTGCAGCACATTTACTGAGCCAACAAACTTACAACAAAGCTCCTGGATCCGGTACATGGGGGCCAAGCTGCTCACCTGGTTCCACACTTATTGGCTGACCACTGATTGGGAAATATAGAGCCTCATCTATCAGAGCAGATGCACAGAGCAGCAGGTGGCCCCACATCAGGCTTTTTCGTCACAGTCAGCATTCACCAAACCATTGCAACAAGTGCACCTTGACTATTTCCAGATACCATCCACTGTTAACTGTCAAACAACCATTGCAGAATACACAATAATTGTGTCATCAAGGATTTACACCATCGAGGAACTACCACAGATGTTAGAGACCAACAACAGTCCAAAGGTTCAGGCATAGCTTTTTGAGAATTTTTGTGATAAGAATGGAGTGAAAGACATATACTCATCTGCTTTCCATCACCAACCAAATGGAGGGGCAGAGAGGTTCATTTTGACATTCAAACAGCAGATGAAAAAATAAGTCCAAGATGCTTCTGTGAAGATGCCCTGGCATTTTTTTTTTTTTTTTTTTTTAAGAAAGACTTCATACAGGGAATCAGCATTTGCTGAAAACAGCCTATTAGAGATGGTACATGAACGTCAACCCTGTTCTCTCCTGCATTTACTGCTGTCCACATCCAGCTCCACAGTCCCTCCTCCCTCTCCAACATTCCCAACTGGGATGCGTGTGTGAGCCTAGGGGTTCAATCACCATTTTCCCATCCTTCAGTAATAGAAGAGCTGGAGGCGAATGAAGAGCTCACCCACTCTTCTCCATCATTAGCTTTTCCAGGTTACTGTAGCAACAGGAGGAGAGTCCAGGCTTGTATCCAGCTTCTGCACCATGAGGCACATCACCACTTCAGATCATATTACCAGCCAGGGACTTCACTGGAGAGTGCACCAGAGGGGTAGCTGCCACTCTGGAGCCCTGACATCATTACAACATTGTCTCTGGTTTCCATTGCTGACCATATGGCATAGCCATCGACAGTCAGCACATTTCCAGCTTTACATTTGGATTCCCACCCTGGGGAGGGGAGGGGTGTGGTAAACCTACAGTTACCATTACCTTTCAGATCAGTGTGTTGTGCCAGTTGCACCAGCAACTCCACATGCCAACAAACCACACAAGTTACTTCATGTGACAAGCTAAGGTTTGTTAGCTGTGGATGTGGGGATCGACACCTGAGGCTCCACCATTAGCCCCTAGCATGAGTTCACAACACCAGTTGTGCATGTTGATTCAAATCTAGCTTTGCCAAAGCCAGTGACGTCTATGCTTGCCTATATTTAGCCAAACATGAGCTTTCCAGATATAATGTATTTGTGCTGTTAACTGTTAGCTATCATACAACACTGAAGATTTGGAAAACAGACTTTGCATCACCTCTGGGTATAGTTTCATGTGATTGTACATTGTGCTGTCATGCTGTATGAAATAAAGTTTCAAAATCCAGTGTTTGTTTGTGTTATGTGTCACAACAGCTTGGCCATCACACCATTGTTTGCAGCAATTAGCTCCAGTGTTACTCATTCTATATATAAAATGGCAGATGAAAATAAACAGAGGATACTTTGCAATTGGTCATGACTGATCTCAGAAAATAGGATTATGACTTCCTTTCCAAATGTTAAAGTAGTTCATTACTCCTACTACTGTTTTACTGAGATGAAGAGACAACAAACTGCATAACATAGGTTTCCTTTGTCTATATGCAAGCTTATTCCCTCTCCTTCACTGGCAATGGACTTGTCAGTTAAAGCCAAGAATAATCTGGCTATTAAGATCACCCTCTATACTTCACTTGTAAGGCTAATGTCTTAAAATATTAAGGACATGAAACTAAGATAAAAATATGCAATAATTCATAAGTAACAGTTCTTAAAATTAATGTAATGTAACTTACCTAAAATGAATGACTTAATGAGATTAATAATTTAGTTATTTTATTGAGCCTACATTGTTTAGGATTTTTAAAAGAAAATCGCTAAGAAACTAGACTGACTCACCATCACATTCATCTCGATTCAGTTGACCTAGAGATGTAACTGCTAAACCAAACTGACCTCCAGATTTCTGACCATCAATTTTCTGATACAGCTTCATAGACTTCTGTAAAAATGAACATTAAGTACTGGACAGTGTATTAATTAATCAGATATATATGGAACAATCACAGAATACGGCAATTAAAATATCACCTAGAATGTGAAGCCGTATCCCTGCAGTTAATAAACCTAAAATGGTTAAAGTATGTTTTATGTGTGAAAAATATGAGCAGTGAGATGCAAAGAATGAAAAAATGATAAGTATAATGTAATTTGCTTTTACACGCTTTCCCTGAAGATTAAATCAGCAGTGAAAAACACAGAACTGAGTACCTACAAGGTCCAGTCACATTAATGTGACTAACTGCCAAAACCCTGAAAAACTACCTTTTGTGGTGCAAACATGCAGGCAGAGATTGACTGATGTCCTGGAGGGTAATGGCAAGTTTGTGAAGCCATGCCAATTCCAGAGTTGTGGCCAGCTGCTTTAGACTTCTCAGATGTGGATCCATGACACAAACAGCCTGATATAGGTCATGCCACAGAGTCTCCATTGGGTTTAAATTCCGGGGGTCTGATGGCTAGGGGAGAATGGTAAACTCATCCTGTTGCTCTTTTAACCACACATATACACTTGACATTTCAAAGATTCTGATTGAGATAAACTCATGCTGCAGTTTTCTTCTTCAGCATGCCATTGTAGAAATGTGTACAGAATCAACTAAGTGAAAAATCCATACAAAACGTACCTTTATTTATATATAAAGACAGCTTAGTAAGTTTCCTTTATGCAAGACCATGTATACAAGATTGTGTGCCAATTTAAAGTACTAGATTCAGATATTTCACTATTTGCGTAATTTTGGCATGTTTGTATTGTGATATATTCTGAAATTTTGAACATTCACAAATGCCACAACAATCTTGTACTGTTATTGTTAATTCTAGGCTTGAAATGTAATTGTGTTCTTTTAAAATTTTTGAGAATGATAGGTCTATACTCATTCAAAACAATCATTCCCTAGTTTCATTGTGGAATTACATGAGAAATACGTTATTTTCAGTGTTTTGTATACTTACAAAACTATATTTTTGTAACTTACCAGTATGAGTGTTTTGGATATGAAATTTATTTTGTAGCAAATCAGTGTTTGTGGTTCACAGTACTGCCAAAGAATACATTACTCCTGAGCTCTATTATATATCAACACAAACAAGCATGTATTTTTGAGAATTTTCAGAAGCTATCATTGTCTTTTGCATAATCTGGAGGATCTGCCAGGAATTGACGCATGGTACAGGGAATTGCAATTGTATCTCAATGTAGACAAGTGTAATGTGCTGTGAATACATAGAAAGAAAGATTCTTCATCATTTAGCTACAATATAGCAGGTCAGCAACTGGAAGCAGTTGATTCCATAAATTATCTGGAAGTAGGCATTAGGAGTGATTTAAAATGGAATGATCATATATAGTTGATTGTCGGTCAGACTGAGATTCATTGGAAGAATCCTAAGGAAATGCAGTCTGAAAACAAAGGAAGTAGGTTAAAGTACACATGTTCACCCACTACTTGAATATTGCTCACTGGTGTGCGTTCCATGCCAGATGGGGTTGATAGAAGAGATAGAGAAGATCCAATGGAGAGCAGTGCACTTCATTACAGGATCATTTAGTAATCACGAAAGCATTAAAGAGATGATAGATAAACTCCAGTGGAAGACTCTGCAAGAGAGACTCTCAGTAGCTCAGTATGGGCTTTTGTTGAAGTTTTGAGAACATACTTTCATGGAGGACTCAAGCAGTATATTGCTCCCTCCTACATATATCTTGCAAAGAGACCATGAGGATAAAATCAGAGAGATTAGAGCCCAGACAGAGGCATACTGTCAGTCCTTCTTTCCATGAACAATGTAATAGAAGGGAGAACCGATAGAGGTACTCAAGGTACCCTCCACCACACACCATCAGGTGGCTTGCGGAGTATAGATGTAGATGTAGATCTATGAACAATCTGTGGCAAATTAGCATTTGTAATTTAGTTACTGTGGATCAGGGAGGGCTCAAGGTGCTGTACCGATCCCCCTGTCTTTCACTGAAACTAAAACTGGCCCAGTGGAACTCACTTCACCTGTTGTGGAGAAACCTGTTTTGTTCAGTGTCAGGAGGAGGCAAATGCAAAAGGGTAGGAGTTTATTAATCAGTCAGCAGTTCAAATGTACAGCGAATGATTGTAGCTCTTATGGAAATGTCAGCAAGGGACAGGAAAGGACAGCAGGTGCATTCAGTGTGTATGCCTGGGGGCCTAATTCAACACACTGAAGAGGCTATGCCAGTGGCCATTGATGGAACAGGGTGCAACCAACTGCAGACTGTGCTACATGTTGGAACAAATGATGCCTGCTGTCCTGGCTCTGAGGTCATTCTTGGATCATTCCAGCGACTGGTAGAGAAGGCTGAGAAAACCAGCCTAGCACATGGAGTTTCAACATAGTTCACAATTTGCAGAATTGCCCCAGAACTGATCATGGCCCTTTGGTTCTAAGTTGAATGGAAGGGCTGAGCCAGAGACTACAAAAGTTCTGTAACAAGCTAGGCTGTGACTTCCTGGATTTGTGCCTTAGGGTTGAGAACTACAGGGTATAGCTAAATGGGTCAGGTGAGCACTACACATCAGGGGCTGGTACTCAGGTAACTGACTGTGTTTGATGTGGACACAAGAGATTTTTCCATCAGGTGGCACTCCATCCAACTCAGATAACAATAGCTTTAAGAAATTCAGAAGTATCAGTGTAAGTTTGAACGAAATTCCTCCCACAGGTGAGAGTATTAAAATCCTGATGGTAAACTGCTGAGACATTTGCAACAAAGTGCTAGAGATTAAGTGCTTGGGTTAAGCAGTGAGTCTCACATAATACTAGGTACAGAAAGCTGGTTGAAAGGAATTAGAGGTGGTGTGTTTTCCATAATATATGAGAAACTCAAATCCACTAAGGTACAAACTGAAATTGCATATGAGACTGTTTGGGCAAGACTCAGTATCAAGGGTGGGCTTGATATGATAATTGGATCCTTCTATCACCCATCAGACTCATCTCCTGATCTAACTGAAAACTTTAGAGGAAACCTCTGTTCACTTGTATATAAGTTCCTCAACCATACTGTAACCACTGGTGTAGGCTTTGATCATCCAACAACTAACTGGAAAATTGCAGCTTTGTTAGTGGTGGGCATGATAAGACATCCTGTGAAACTTTTCTAAATGCCTTCTCTGAAAACTATATAGAACAGAGAGTTAGAAACTCCACTCATGATAGAATTATATTAGATTGAATGGCAGCAAATAAACCTGCCCTCTTTGAGAATGTACACACTGAAACTGATATCAGTGAATATGACACAGTTGTGGCAACAATGATTACCAAAGTACAAAAGACAACTAAAACAAGCAGAAAGATTCATATGTTCAGTAATCTAGATAAAAATCAGTAGTGTCATATCTCAATGACAAACTTCAAACTTTCAGCACAGGGCAGGAGCATCTAGAGGAACTACAGATCAGATTTAAAAGAGTAGTTGACCATGCACTGGATGGATATGTACCCAGCAGAGCAGTTCATAATGGGAGGAAACCTCCACTGTATACAGTACTATAAAGAAACTTATACAGAAACAGAGAGTATTGCATAATAGGTGTAAAACAAAGTATGTGGCTACAGATAGAGAGGCATTGAATAAAATGCATCTGGCTGTTAAGAGATCAATGCTTGATGCCTTCAGTGACTACTGTAACAGAATACTGTCATGTTATCTTCCACAGAACCCAAAGAAATTCTGGTCATATAGAAAGGTGTTAGTGGCACCAAGGTTAGTGTCCAGTCCGTAGTGATGAGACAGGAACAGAAATCAAGGGTAGTAAAGAAGTTGAAATGCTCCACTCAGTTTCCAAATGTTAATTTGCCAAGGAAAACACAGAAGAATTGTCCCAATTTAATTCTCATACCAGTGAAAAGGTGAACTGAAGAAATATTAGTGTCAGTGGTGTTGAAAACTGCAGAAATCATAACAATTGAACAAAGCTCCAGAGTCCAATGGGATTCCTACCAGATTTTGTACTGAATTTGCAGATGAGTTAGCTCCTCTTCTAACTATAATCTATCGTAGACTCCTCAAAAAAGACTGTCTTCAGTTTTTGGAAAAAGGCACAAGCCATACCCATCTATAAGAAGGGTGGTAGAAGTGATCCTCTAAACTACCATCCAATATCCTTGACAATGATTTGTTGTAGAATCTTAGGACATATTCTGAATTTGGACATAATGAGGTAACTTGAACAGAATGACTTCCTCAATTTATTTATTTATTTTTATTTGTTTATTTATTTATCCATCCATAGACAGTCAGGACTGTATGGATGTTGCCAACATAAGTATACAGGGTGTTACAGAAAGGTACAGCCAAACTTTCAGGAAACATTCCTCACACACAAATAAAGAAAAGATGTTATGTGGACATGTGTCCAGAAACGCTTAATTTCCATGTTAGAGCTCATTTTAGTTTCGTCAGTATGTACTGTACTTCCTCGATTCACCACCAGTTGGCCCAATTGAAGGAAGGTAAAGTTGACTTCGGTGCTTGTGTTGACATGCGACTCATTGCTCTACAGTACTAGCATCAAGCACCTCAGTACGTAGCATAAACAGGTTAGTGTTCATCACGAACGTGGTTTTGCAGTCAGTGCAATGTTTACAAATGCGGAGTTTGCAATGTTTACAAATGCGGAGTTGGCAGATGCCCATTTGATGTCTGGATTAGCACGGGGCAATAGCCGTGGTGCGGCACATTTGTATGGAGACAGACTTCCAGAACGAATGTGTCCCAACAGGAAGACGTTCGAAGCAATTGATCGGTGTCTTAGGGAGCACACAACATTCCAGCCTATGACTCGCGACTGGGGAAGACCTAGAATGATGAGGACACCTGCAATGGATGAGGCAATTCTTCATGTTGTTGACGATAACCCTAATGTCAGCGTCAAAGAAGTTGCTGCTGTACAAGGTAACGTTGACCAAGTCACTGTATGGAGAGTGCTACGGGAGAACCAGTTGTTTCCATACCATGTACAGTGTGTGCAGGCACTATCAGCAGCTGATTGGCCTCCACGGGTACACTTCTGTGAATGGTTCATCCAACAATGTGTCATTCCTCATTTCAGTGCAAATGTTCTCTTTAAGGATGAGGCTTCATTCCAACGTGATCAAATTGTAAATTTTCACAATCAGCATGTGTGGGCTGATGAGAATCTGCAATTGTGCAATCACGTCATCAACACAGATTTTCTGTGAACGTTTGGGCAGGCATTGTTGGTGATGTCTTGATTGAGCCCCATGTTCTTCCATGTAAACTCAATGGAGCACACTATCATGATTTCATATGGGATACTCTACCTGTGCTGCTAGAACATGTGCCTTTACAAGTATGACACAACATGTGGTTTATGCACGATGGAACTCCTGCACATTTCAGTCGAAGTGTTCGTACGCTTCTCAACAACAGATTCGGTGACCGATGGATTGGTAGAAGCGGGCCAATTCCTTGGCCTCCATGCTCTCCTGACCTCAACCCTCTTGACTTTCATTTATGGGGGCATTTGAAAGCTCTTGTCTATGCAACCCCGGTACCAAATGTAGAGACTCTTCGTGCTTGTATTGTGGACAGCTGTGATACAATATGCCATTCTCCAGAGCTGCATCAGTGCATCAGGGATTCCATGCAACAGAGGGTGGATGCATGTATCCTTGCTAATGGAGGACATTTTGAACATTTCCTGTAACAAAGTGTTTGAAGTCACGCTGGTACGTTCTGTTGCTTTGTGTTTCCATTCCATGATTAATGTGATTTGAAGAGAAGTAATAAAATGAGCTCTAACATGGGAAGTAAGCGTTTCCGGACACATGTCTACATAACATATTTTCTTTCTTTGTGTTTGAGGAATGTTCCCTGAAAGTTTGGCCATACCTTTTTGTAACACCCTGTATACAATAGGTACACAAATTTATAATTATCACAATCGGAATTCAGGAATATTGTAGCATAAATATACATTGTCAAACCACTTAATAACACAGTTGATAATTTTTACATGTGTCTATGTATTTACATCATTCCAAGTAATCCTTGAGAGTTTAAAAACTCTCTTCCAAGAGATAATTTTTTTAGAGATTTCCTGAATTTATCTATTTCGCTTATGTCGTTGTTCTCTTGTGGAAGATTGTTGTACAATTTAATTCCATTATATAACATGCTACTTTCAGTTTTTGATTTGTTTCTCCTATAGAGTTATAAGAGTTGTCTCTGTCTGGTTTCATGTACATGTATGGAACTGTTTATCAGGAATTGGTCAATGTGCTTTTTATGTATATTACTGTCTGCAAAATGTATTCACATGGAACTGTCAATATATGCAAAGGTTTTAATAACTATTGGCAATGGGATCTATTGCTACTTTTCATTATGATTTGTATAGCCCTTTTTTGCAACTTAAATATTGCTTATCTGTTCTGCTCTGTTGATCCCCATAAGGATATGGCGTAAGTAATTATAGAGTGGACATACACAAAATGTGCAGTTCTAGTACACGAGCTACTACACACTGAATTTTATTATCCTAAGTGCACAGCATGCTGAAGCTATTCGCTTTCCAAGTAATGCAGTGTGCTCAGTCCAATTTAATTGAGAGTCAACAAGCATGCCTGAAAATGTTGTTTGATTAAGATGTTACTGTTCTGTCATCAGCAAACAGTACTGTTTCACCATGTTTGACACTTTGTGGAAAATTTTTGATGTACATTAAAAAGAGGATTGGGCCCTGCACACTTCTTTGGGGGCTCCCATATTGATGTATTCTGGGTTTGGAAGGTATGAAAAGGTATGATTGGAGTTAGTTTTAATGATCTCCACCTGTTGGACCCTGTTTTGCAGGTATGAATGAAACTACATGTTTGTTACTCCTCTTACTCCTAATGCAGTTAGTTCATTTAGCAAAATTGGGTGGTGTACTTTGTCAAATGCTTTGGTCAAATCAAGGAAGATCCCTGTTGTGTGGTCTCCTTTGTCTATTGCTTTGAGGATAATATTTGAGAAATGAGCTAAAGCTGATTTGTGCTTTTGCCAGCCCGTAAACCAAATTGCTCTTTACTCAGAAGATTGAACTTTGTTAAGTACCCCATGAGCCTGTTTTTCATTATGGTCTCTATGATTTTTGAAAAGGATGACAGTAATGAGATTAGTCTGTAATTTTCTGTGATTTTTAGGTCACCTTTCTTATATATAGGTAGGATTTTTGCATGCTTTAATAATGTCTGGGAAGCAACCTGTGGAGAAGGATTCATTGATGATGTGCACTACAGGGTCTTTAATGTTGTCTATGCAGTCCTTCAGTAAGCACACAGGTACTTCATCTTTGCCTGCAGAATTTTTACATTTTAGGTTACTCACAACATTGCATACTTCTTCTGCTGTGGTTGTTCGCTGCATCATTGTGTGTGGTATTTTGTTCAGCATTTGTAAATGCTTTGTTTTGCTGAACTTTTGTTGTAATTTGGTTGCTATGTTGCTGAAATACTGATTGGCAAAGTTTGCTAGGTTTTTGGGGTCATTTATTTTGGTATCACTGTGTTGAAACTGTATGTTTACTGGCTTTAATTTTGTTCTATTAGTCTTATGTTTGGTGATTTTACATGGTGCTTTCATTTTATTATTACCTTTTTCTATAAATTTGTCATTTTGGTACCTTTTACCACTGACAATACTTTTCTGTAGATCTTTCTGTATGTATGATAATAGTTATGAAATGCTGAATTAATACAGTAGTTTTTCATTGAGCTGAGGTGCTTGAGGGTTTCAGAGGATTTCCTTATCCAATTGGTTACCCAGTTGTTATTGTTACATGTTTTAATTATTCTTAGAAATTTAGGAAACACTTCTTCAAATCTGAATTTAAATGCCAACCAGTATGGATTTCAAAATCATTGATCATGTGAAACCCAACTTGCAATTTTCTCACATGATGTACTGAAAATGTTGGATCAAACAATCAGGTAGATGCTGTATTTCTTCATTTTCAAAAACTATTTGACTCACTACCACACCTATGCCTGTTGTCAGATATATGATCATATGGGGTATCAAGCGAAGTTTGTGACGGAGAGTCATAGTCAGATATAGAAGTAACTTCATGTGTGCCCCAGGGAAGTATGCTGCGACACTTGCTGTTCATTACTGACCTTGCATAAAATATTAATAATGAAATCAGGCTTTTGCAGATGATGCAGTTATCTATAATGCAGTACTATCTAAAAGAAGCTGGATAAATATGTGTTGTGATACTGGTATGCAAGTTCCAGACTTTGTTGGTGATGAAAAACAATCAGCAAGGGCGCATGAAGCAGTCCCCAGCTGAGCAGGCCAATACACAGCAACATTCACTGGAGACACTGCTGGTTGCCCTTGGTTCATTTGGGTGGTCAGTTGCTCAGCAGTTGAACATCTATTGTCCCACACACATCTCCACAGACATCATTCACCTATGTCATCTAAAACTCAAGTTCTATCACAGTTGAGCCAACACTGGTTTTGGATAGCACAATTTTGCCATGAATTATATACTTTAAGCACAATAGTCTGTAAACATTTTGGAAATGCTTCCACCCTTGACCCAAAAGCTGATGATGATGTCCTTTTGAACATCAGATAAATCACTCTGGTACCACATTACAATAATGCCTACACAGCTTCCCACATCCCACTAACATACTTTATATACCTACCACTGCTACTGCTACCCCCTACTGTATGTGAGCAGTTACTTCACACTGATGTCAAACATAGGTGGTGGTCACATTAATGTGACTGGACTGTATAGTTCTACGGCATAAAATTTATAGTACAACTAAGAAAGTTTCAGAAGCCTAGTCAAATACAGTAAAACTCCATATTGCTGAAACCCAACTTTAATAAATTTCAGAATTTAACACAAATTTCCTTAGGTCCAAATGCAACTGTCACAAGAACAATGTTCTTTAACTTTGTTTTTAATTAACTCTACTTTAGAGGAAAGCAAGGAAAAAGTATGAGGCAGTTTTTAAGCTAAAGCCCATTTAATGTGTGTTAATAATAGCTCATGTAAAGGTTTCAGCTACAATAAATTCATCAAGAATCATGCCTCCCATATGGCTATGTGATTCAGTTTTGAGTACTGTATCAATATAAATTAATTGCTTTGTATTTTGTATCAAGAGAGTTGAGTGTTGCATAGTATGGTGAGTGATATATGTGTGAACATAATTTTACATAGAGAAGGTAATAATGGGAGCAGGCATGGCAATAGCACACATTGTCAATGGGTGGACTAAGTATCCAGTACACAGGAATCTGTGCCTTTCCAGGCGTTTTAGAAGCTATGTGACAAATGCAAACCTTTTGTTCCATGATACATGCTATGAATAGCAGGAATAGCAGGAATTTCCTCTGGCCGTCTACAGTGTGTGGCATTGAAATATTGAATGATGTCACAAAGCAGTGGTTTTGAGTAGTTAAACCTACAGTTTGATTAATGTTTCTTTTAATTTTGTACTAAATCAAGAAATGAGGAAAAGGAACTTAGTAGGTTGACTACACTTAAACCAGTACTGTCAAATCATTAGTTGGCAATTGATGCAGTTACACATATGTAGCCTCTTGGAGACAAAAGTACACCCACAGTGTGAGGTGCTAATTCTTAGTCTCAAAGGCAATATGGACTCAATGGTGAGCTCCCATCATGGACAGACATGTGAGCAGTACCTCATAAAGTGCTAAACTGTCTGAACACAGTACTGGGTATTCAGAAATTATTGTAAGTAGTAGTAGAAATTAGATCCATGTATATGTATGCGTTCATGTTCTCCCTCATCTTGCTTAGCTTTGGCACACACTCATAACCTATTGCCTGCATATGATATCAGATTTCCAAATATGTTAGTATTTCCAGAAAAATATAGGCGAGCTCTAGCTTCTAGTGAAAAGATTATGAGTATGTTCAGCTTTGTTGAGAGAATAGAAAGTCCTGTGTGGCAGTTTCAGAGTTTCAGGTTTTTGTTCCATTTCAAGACTGAATTAATTTATGAGGCTACATTCTTTGTTTGTCTTTCGATTGCTTTCTCGATGATTTTCTGAGTACTAGGCTTACATTACATCACAACCATGGTTGGCAGCTACCTTGTAAAGAGGCTTTGTGGAGATGGATGCTCGAGACCAACATTTTGCATGTGATCTTGCAACATGGATGGTGTCAGTCACTGTTCTTACCAAATCTATGAAACACTTACTGAGAGGATCTTAGTTGACAATCTTAGTTACAACATTTCAGCAAAAAACCACCTCATTTCTTCACTAAGGTTTTGCAGAATTGCTTGTAAGGTCATTACAGCCTGTGTTAGAAAGATCAGAGCACCAGGTCCATCCTTTGGTGGCAAAGCTATGATACATGCTGCATTGTTGATGTTAAGGTGCTAAGAAAATTTCTACAATTCCACATCCTGCCTTCACTGACAGAGAAAGTACCAAGGTAACTTCACATCCAAGGTATTGGACCCTGGCAACAAACATTCGGGTTTAGTAATATTGTCATGCAGAATCTGCAATCAAGTTCAAATATGGTATAACACTTATAACCAGAAGCATGTCTACTATGGACACTAATGTACAGCAAGTACAGAACAAACTTCCCCCAACAGAGTGTGCAGCTATTCATACAAACACTGAATATTCCAGAATGCTCATGTTTATACAAACATCAAATATTCCAGAATATTCAAACATCACAACAATAATACACATCAAGAACCTCCTACAAATGATAAATAATGAATATAAGTAATTTCTAATGCATAGATTTGACTGGAAACCTGTAGCATAACCGCCTTCATGTGGACGTCTGACAAGCAACTAAGACTGTGATATGGCCCAAAGTAGTGCTTCAGTAACTTTTTTGATGGTCCTACGTATCACATGAGTAAAAAAACCTACACCATTTCTTCTGGGTTGAATTTCACTGGCTGGTGCTTGGTGCTATAGCACTATTGGTTTTTCCCCTGGATGTCCAGAGTCCATATGTGAGATAGTTGGCTTGCTTATTTGGTCCTGGTGATAAGTTGTTTCACAGTCATCCTGAGTCTCTCCCATTGAAATGGGAAGACCATATCCTGCAGTGTCCTGCTTCGCTCTGTTGCTTTCAAATGTCATGACGGACTGTACTGTATGCCAATGTCTCTGCTCAAAATCAAATTACATTGTGAGTGTATGTACAAGTGTCTTATGAAAGCCTTCTGTGAGGTCATTCATCTGTGGATGGTGGGCAGTTACCATCCTGTGGGTGATGTCACAAAGTGAAATTACCTCTGAAACTAGTCTTGACAGAAAACATTCCCACTATGAGAGACCATGACAAAGGGTGCTCAGTGCTTCACATGCAATTATTTTTGCAATTTACAGAGCTGTGGTAGTAAGCACCTCTCCAGGGACAGGATAGTATGTAGGGTGGTCAGTGTAGACTGTTATCCATCAGTTGTTGTTTGTTGATTTTGGAAAATTCTCCTTGAGGTTAATTCCAATTGGGAATGGTGCCTCAGCAATTGGGGTTGGTACCACATGCCCCAGAGGTAACTGCAGCATGTGCATTCGTCATTGCATCCAGTAAAGTGGCTCACAGAGTGTTTAATTGATCAGTAGAGTTCTAGGCAGTGACACCTACATCTGATTAAGTCTAGACTCAATGAATCCCAGGTGACCAGATGATGGAGCATCATTGAAATACTTGACGATTGCTGGCCTCAGGTGATCTACATCCACATGCATACTCTGGCATCCATCACATGGTGCCTGGAAGAGAGTATCTTGTACCACTACCAGTCATTGCCTTTCCTATTCCATTCACAAATAAAGTGAGAGAATAATGATGTCTAACAGCCTCTGTACAAATCCTAATTTCTTGCATTTTATCATCAGGTTCCTTATGCAAAGAGTACAATGATGGCAGTAGAATCATTCTGCAGTCAGTCTCAAATGCTGGTTCTCTAAGTTTGTGCAATAGTGCCTTGCATAAATAACATTGTGTTTTATCCAAGGCTTCCCATTTGATTTCACAAACCATCTCTGTAATACTTGCATGCTCATCGAACCTACTGGTAACAAATCTATCAGCATGCCTCTGAATTGCTTTGATGTTTTTGTTGTGGCCAACGCAACTCAGTTTGCCTTATCATAAGTCAGCTGGATCACAGATTTGGAGCTAAGGTACAAGACAAGTTTCTGTTGTGCAAGAATAATGGCCAATGCAACTAAGTTCACCCTTATCGTAAGTTAGCTGGGCCACAGATTCAGAACTGAGGTACAAGACGTCATTACCACACCATCCAATATGTACTTATACACTAATCTCAAGACAGAATTAACATGAAGTTTGGCTGCTTCCCAGGAAGATTGCATTAGGCGAGTGATCATAAAGGAAGACATCAGTGATAGGAAATCAGTGCATTAGGCAATTGCTAACAAAGGAAGAGATCAGTAATAAGAAGCCATTACAGTACCTGCATCATCTGTGCAGTAAAGTTGACACAGATATGGCACTGGATGACTTGCTCTGCACAAAAAAATGCTCAAATGTGTGTGAAATCTTATGGGACTTAAGCTTACACACTACTTAATTTAAATTATCCTAAGGACAAACACACACACCCATGCCCGAGGGAGGACTTGAACCTCCGCTGGAACCAGCCGCACAGTCCATAACTGCAGCACCCTAGACCGCTCGGCTAATCCCATATGGCTGCTCTGCACATTATGGAGTAGTTAATTACTAACACCAGTTCAAGGTGTTTGTTGCCTCACAGACAGACCTGTCACTGGACACTGTTGCAAAGCTAGCTGATCACATTCAAGATGCAATCACATTTACACAGGTCAGTGCAGTCCATGGTGCTGAAGAAGGGTGCAACCACTGCGTCAACAGTAGCTTGGGCAGACCATGACTTGCTCATGTTTTGCATCCAGGCTGGTACACTGTTATTGCCCAATGACACGGGAAACAGTAGAGGATGAACCTGACAATGTTCAAGTGGTAGGTCTGCCAGTTGTGCCACAATTCAGTTGAGTGACACACAGATACGTTGTTTCCACCGCCAGTTTGGTAGTCAGGCAAAGAAGTGTTCACCACCTCATTCATTCTCAAATGTCACCAGCAGTTGGTAGTACATTCAACTGAGAGCCAAACATCATCCAAGAGCCTGTTTGTAACTGATTGAGGTTCTGTCATAAAATTCCTGGTAGATACTCGCTTGAACCAGAGTACACAGCATATAACATCTATGCACCATTGTCAGACACCAACAGCTTTTTTTCTGATGGCTGCTAACAACCCTTCAATTGCAACATGTGGCACTCGACAGTCAGAGCTGAACCTAGGACTGTGCCACTCATACATGTGGTATTGCAACATCATGGATGTCACACAGGCCACCATCAGAGCAGACCTCCTTGTGCCCTACCAGCTACTACCTGACATGGCAAATGCCCACTTTGTGAACAGCATCAATGGCCTTGCTATCTCTGGCTTCAAATGCAGTGTTGCAGTCAACAGTGCCAAGTTGATGCAGGCTTCCAGTGGTGAATACACTGTGTTGCACAGTGACTACCCAAATTTGACCACATAATCAGCCCCTGAGGTGGATACTATGATACAGTGCACCATATGAAAACAACAAATGGGCCCTTCTTTGGCGTGCAGGCCTAGAATGTAGGGCTCCAGACTGATTAGCAATTGTGAAGGCATTTGATCTGATGTTATGAGTAGGCCTAATACAGCCAACAAAAAGCCTGTGGTCAGTGGAATCCCACCTGTTGCCAAAGAAAGGTGGAGTCTGGCACCCAAGTGGCAACAATCATGTGCTTAACTCTCAAACAGTTCCAAATAGGTACCCTGTACCACTGTTATGGGACTTTAATCAGCTGTGGGCTCCCTTTCTCTGACTGAGAAGGTAGAAGCAATGCTACAGCTATCTGGGCCAACTACAGTCAAGGAATTATTACATTTCTTGGGTATGCATAATTTCTACAGTTGACATCTTCCCCAGGCAACAGAGTTACAGGAAACTTTGACAGCAGCATTGTGGGGTCCTAATGTTAACAGCAAATCTCATGTGCATTGGACAGATAATATGTGCTCTGTGTTCAAGGCTTCACAAAAGGGCATGGCTGATACAGTGCTTTTAGCCCACCTGAAGCTTGATTCACTGCTAGCTATTGTCATGGATGCAAACCAGACAGTCACTGATGCTGCCAACAGTCGGTTCACAACACCAGGTAGCCACTGGAATATTATTCACACAAACAGTTGCCTTCACAAAGGAAATGAAGTACATATTATGGTGAGCTCATGGCTGTGTACTACACAGTTAGATATTTTCGCCCACGAGTTGAAGTATGAGTCTTTACAATCTATACGGACCACAAGTGCTTAACATTTTCATTCAGGTAGTACAGTGGCAACAACTCACACAGACAATTTATTCATCTCAAGGTTGTGGCCCAGTGCACAACAGATATCAGTCACATATCTGGAATTAACAGTGTAATTACTGACTGTCTGTCATAGGTTACCAGTGTCTCGATTCCAATAGAATTTTTTCACACTTGCACGAGTGTTTCATGAAGACAAGAAACTCAGTATGTCAATGACCCAGTATCAGGCACTGAAGTTGCAGCTCATGGACATCCAGGGGAAGATACATACATGTCTGTACCGTAAAGCCTGGCATGGTTGACCTCATCCTTTTCTGCTGCCAGCAATCAGAAGGGAGGCTTTCAACATAATTCATGAGTTGTGCCATCCAGGTTGTGACCAACCTTCCATGTGGCATCACAGCGCTGCTTGTGAATGGACTGCATAAAAACTGCCATAACTGGGCCAGATCCCATCTCAAGTGGCAGAGATGCAATATTTCTCTCAACATGTACATGCCCCAATTGGTGATTTCCAAGATATCACCACACATTTTTTTGCTCTTGTGCATTTGGATGTGGTTAGCTCCACTTTCCCATCAGGCAGACAGAAGTATTTGTTAACCATGATTGATCATATTACTCACTGGCCTAAAGAAATACCTATGGACAATATCACAACTTCGACATTAGCTTCCACTTTCACACAGACATGATTGGTGAGATCTGGGTGTTCACCACATATCAGTATTGACGGTGGATCCGAGTTTGAGTCAGATCTGTTCACCCAGTTGGCCAAGTTTTTTCAATACACCCATCACAAGACTATGAACTACTACCAGGCCAACAATGGGACAATTGAGCAACTGGCACCATTGTATGAAGGCAGCATTAATGTGCCTTGATGAAGCTTGGATGTTGGCACTTTCCGTGGTACTACTCGGCTTACGGACAACCTTCAAGTTGGAAATGAATGGATCAGCAGCAGAATTAGTTTACAGCAAAATATTGCATATGCCTGGTGATTCTGTTAACATAGAAACAATCGAGATGACCATGCAAGACCACCTACACATTTTGCGTCATTTAAAACAGCACATGTCCAAAATCCAGCCATTGGAGGTTTTATGATATGGTACACCTCACTCTTTTATGCACAAAGACCTTGAGCATTATAAACATGTGACACTCTGTGCACAGGGTGTTAAAGCTCCACTTCAAGCCCCATATTCTGGACTATACCAGATTCTCCAGGGACATGCATGAACAATAGGGAGTCTAGTGAATGGCTAGACAACATCAGCCTCACTTAGCAACTAAAGCAGTACATATTTACCCTGAGACACCATTGCCAGTGGCCCAGCATAGATGATGACAAGCCTCCCTTTGGGAATCCAAGACACGTTTTCTGCCTCATATAGTGCACAGTGTGTATATGCGGATAAAGAAAAAATGGTTCAAATGGCTCTGTGCACTATGGGACTTAACATCTGAGGTCATCAGTCCCCTAGAACTTAGAAATACTTAAACCTAACTAACCTAAGGACATTACACACGTCCATGCCCGAGGCAGGATTCGAAGCTGGGACCATAGTGGTCACGCAGTTCCAGACTGAAGCGCCTAGAACCATTCAGCCACACCGGCCGGCTGGATAAAGAAAATCTTCCCAATTTTTTTTCCACGTTTCCTAGTTAAAAATACACGTTTTAGTGAGTGAAAATACATTTTTACCAGTGAAAATACCTTTTCTCCTTGTTATAAAACTAAGTGCAGCAACATATACACACCATATTTTCTTATTATAAAAGTATAAATACGTATTCCACCAAATTCATCACGTTAGTTTCCAAAGCACTGAAATCAAGATCATGATGTGCTTTTGTCAGTCAATCACAGCTCACATCACATAGTATAGCTACAAAAAAGCTAAGTTTTCACATATAATACTGGTCCTGTGTGTTACACTTTAATGTACACTGCTGTCCAAAATTAAAGTAACAGACAGAAACATAGCAAAGTTGCTTTTATTCTGCTGCAAAACAGTACAAATAGGTGATAGTAAAGTAGAAACAATGTTAAGAATACAGAGCACATACAACTACGACATGCATAATGATGGACAAAAATGTTATTTGCTTTTTCCATCTTAATAGATTTATACACACATTCCTAAAACAGGTTAATATGTTCAGTATGGGATGTGACATCCTCTGGAAGCAGTACAGGTTTGATAATGATGGAGCATGCTGTAAATGATGTTATTAATCTCATGCTGAGGCAACAATGTTCGTTTTTCCTGCAGAGCTGCTCGCAAGCCTTGGAGAGCAATTGGTGGATGCTGACATGATGTGTCCCATATCCCTAGTGTGTCCCATACTCGCTTTATGGGTTTGAAACTGGGAGAGTGAGCAAGCCACATCATGCATGCAATTTCGTCTGTTTCTAACAAAATATCAACCACTTGTGCTCTATGAGGTCAAGCATTATCGTCCATCAGTACAAAGTCTGGGCCCACAGCACCTCACAACAACCCCACATGAAAACCTAAGATCTCATCATGATACCTGAAAGAAGTTAAACCTTGCCAATTCAACTGTACAAATTCATGAAGAGGCATTCAAGTGGTCAATGTAATCCCTGCTCACACCATTAGGGATCCTCCTCGATATTGGTCTCTTTCCACATTTGGTCCTGAAAATGTGTCCTAAATTCTCTCCAGATGCGAACCCATCGAAAATCACTCTCCAGACCAAACCAAGACTCATCTGTGAAAAACCATTGGCCCACTGTTTGACCACCCAGGTAGCATGTTGATGCTTCCATTCTAGACAATCCCTTCTGTGAAGACACATGAACAGTATACATACATCAGGTCTCTGGAAAAAAATGGTTTTGTTTTGCTTTATGGTGCAAAAAACAACTAGGGTCATATGTGCCCAAGTCAAAACTATAGAGCACAAAGACAGAGAGGAGTTAAAAACTGACTGTAGGTCAGTCCCAATTGATATAATAGAAAACAGTTAAAAACAGGTAGGTGGAAAAAGAGCTAAAAAGGCACCATACAGAAATGGAGATCCAAAACTAAAAATTAAATGATCTTCACCATATTGCATTGGCGGATAAGAAGTTAAAAGCGGTTGACAGCCCATGTGTCATTTGCTAAAATGGCCAGTAACTCAGATGACAAACCAAAGTGGGAACATAAACGGTTAAAAAATGGGAATTCCATCAGGAAGTGGCAGACAGTTAAAACTTGGGCACAATGTGACAAAATGGTGAGGTAGCACCACTCATCAAATGACCAAGGGTCAAAAGGCAGTGCACAATATGCAGCCTAGTTAACATGATCTCCTCCTTGTGGGAGGGCCAAGACGAGGTCATCCAAACTGCTGGGGGAGGCTTAATATGCCAGAGCTTATTCCTGTGAAGGGAGGACCGTTGGCAATGCCAAAAGGACACCACCTCTAGACGGCAACACAGAGATCATCAGAGGGAATATAGGAACTCATGGGCTGAGGTACAAAGACTACAGCCTTGGCAGCAGAGTCAGTAGCCTCATTTCCTGGTGGACCAATATGACCAGGAACCCACAGAAAAATCACACTGGCTCCACCAAGAGTGAGCAAGTGACAGTTTTCCTGGATCCGCTGCACTAAGGGATGGGCGGTGTATAGCGCACATAGACTTTGAAGGGCACTGAGTGAGTCTGAGCAGAGCACACAATTCAAAAGGCTGTGTTGCCAGATGTACCCTGTGGCCTGACACAGGGCAAAGAGCTAGGCTGTAAATACCGAGTAGTGTGTCGGAAGCCCATATCGAAAGACCAGATGCCAGTTGCTGTGCAGTACTAAGGCAGTCCCATCGTGCCCTTACAGCCAAATTTCAGTTCTCTCTTTCTGATGTCACATGTGGTCAGCCCTGCTCTGGTCTTTGGGATGTAATTCCAATCTCTATGACCTGTTGCCACACCAAAAAAAAACAGCAGAATGATCCACATTTAGTGATTGTCCTGCTTCCACTCTTCCTATGTCCCTCCATCATATAGACTCTGTTAGGTATCTTCACTGTGCCATACAGCACTGACTATGACTTTGTACTCAGTGATTGTGGATTTGGACTACCTGGGAAACATTACTCCATCTGACAGGTGCCCTGATGTCATCATTGCCAAGGTTTTTCATTGACCGGAATACCATCTTCCATGCAGAACTCAACTGTATCTGTTTGAAGTTTCCATGATTATATCGTGAGTTAGACACAGGACAGGGAAATAGTGGTTTGTTGCTTTAATTTTGGACACCAGTGTATATCAGACACAAATGTGGCAGTAAAATTTTAAATAATGACATAAATTAGATGCAGATGCAGGTGTAAATGTCTTCTGGGTCTGAAAGTTAAATTTTGAATGAGAGTCAAATGCTTTGTGATTTAAGAAATCCATTGCACTTTCTCAATGTGACATAATTCATCTTGTGTGAATAGAAATTTAATTTTAAAGTACGCCTTCTCAAACCTCAATTTGCAATATTTCCCTGTGACCTGTTAGATGTTTGTCTCAACAGCTGCCAGAGAGCACCAGAAAGCAAGCATTGCTGCATATGCTCAGCTACAATGACATTGGTATTTGCTCTGCTCACAAGCATTTTGTCATATTTCAGCTTGGAATTTTGGGTGCAATGGGGAATCACATGACCATACACAGCACTGCACCAAATTGTTCAGGTGGGAATATGGAGTTATTGCAAATAGGGCTATCGTTTTATCATATGGAGTCCAGATAACAAATACAAACTAAGAAAACAGTCCTTAGCGTAATATTCATTCTAAAACTACACTCTACAACTCAAAGTACCCTAATATTTGGCTCTGTGGTGACTTTAACAAGGATTTTCATTATCTGTAGCCCACAATATTATCATGTAGCATTTGCAAGCAGACTTACATCCACACAGAACTGCAAGAAGCTAGTAAAAAGGAATGCAAATTTATTTCAAAAATTAGAAACAGTAATCTGTATAAGGCTAGAATTAAGGACAAAAAGGTTTTCATGACTTTTTCAAATGGTACAAAAAATTAACAAGGTTATCTGTGAAACCAAAGAACACTGTAGCTGGTGGTTTACGTTCTACTCCATGAGTAAATACAAAGCCAAGTGGGGAGTTACAATGATAACACATAATGATCTTCAAGTCTATAATTTAGAAAAGAATGGTGTTCTGTCAATTTATGATGTAAACAACACAAAGTAAGAAATAATGTCAAGCCTAGAGGAGGTACCAGACAAGTGTTGAAACATGTCTTGTGATCAAAAAACATCGTGTTTTACTGAAGACAGATTTGTAAAATTCTGCTAAATTTGTCAGTATATTTGAAACAAAACATTTTATTCAATAGTACTGACCAAATTTGGCTGCTTAGTCATCTTCAAGTGAACATTTACATATGTATATTTCATTAAGAGATCATACATTATATCACAAAAGAAACAAGTCATTGG
This sequence comes from Schistocerca piceifrons, assembly GCF_021461385.2. Classification (NCBI taxonomy): domain Eukaryota; kingdom Metazoa; phylum Arthropoda; class Insecta; order Orthoptera; family Acrididae; genus Schistocerca; species Schistocerca piceifrons. The sequence continues at coordinate 293,041,188 of NC_060141.1, forward strand.
AGAATACTCCAAGGGGTACACTGTGTGTTCAAATACACTTGTATTCTGCCCAGCATTAAAGTCTGATATTAGATCCACTGTAGTTCGACACCTGTCCTATTTTACCAGTCTGTCCAGCCTTGTCCTATTTTACCAGTCTGCCCAGCCTATGACATCTGAAATCTGTAGTGAGGGCTGGCCGTCAAACCCCACAACGTCTGGACATGGTTTCACCTTGGTTTTGCTACATGTCGAAGACATTCACCACAGCATTACTCAAACACTCAACAAGTCATGCAGTTTCAGAAATGCTCGTTCTGAGCTTCTAGTCCTCTATAAGGTATCGGTATCCTTTACAAATTGATGCATTTGCACAGGTGACCGGGGTCCAGTATACTGTAATATTAGATCAACATTGTCTGTACTGCCACCTCATATCATTCTGTCCTGAAGATGGTACAGCCAAAAACAGTAACCAGAAATTACAAAAAAAGTTACCTTGGGCTATGTTGAGATTAGTATTTCACTACTAGGCTCTGAAGTTAGTGTAGAATAAAATTTTATTGTCAGGTTTTATTAAAGACACTAAAGATCTTGATATTATGTGCCTAAAGACTCCAGTTGCCATTGCCGATATTGAAGTGCATGACCCAGCTCTGCCCAGTCTTCTTGAGCTGTAGAGGGAGGTTTTAGCAGTCAGGGAACAGGATGACTGCCCAAAAATTTCAGCAGACAGTGGAGTCCCTGTTATGATGTAATTCCACCATCATCAAGGCATAAGTAGGTGCTACAAGCTACTGAGCTGTTGTTATTGTTGTTGTTGTTGTTCTTGTGCTCTTCAGTTAGCAGACTGCCTGGATGTAGCTCTCCAGGTTAGTCTGTCCTATGCAAGGCCCTTCTTATCTGCATAACTACTGTAATCTACACTGATTTGAACCTGCTTACTGTATTAAAGCCTTGGTCACCCTCCACAATTTAGATCCCCACACTTCCTTGATGTCTAAGGATACATCTTCACAATCAATCCCTTCTTATCATAAAGCTTTCCCATACATTTCTTCTTTCCTCTACTCAATTCAATGTCTCCTTATTTGTTATTCTACCTGGCCACCTAGTCTTCAGGTTTCTTCTATAGAACCACATTTCAAAAGCTTCTGTGCTCTTCTTGTCTGAACTGCTTATTATCCATGTTTCACATACTTAAATTGATATTGAATCTTAACATATTCCTGTTCTTCATAAGTGCTTTTCTTGCTATTACCACTCTGCATTTTTATGCAGCCTACTTCAGCTATCCATCAACATTATTTCACAAGTGATTTTCTTACTATTACCACTCTGCATTTTTATGCAGCCTACTTGAGCTATCCATCAACATTATTTTGCTCCCCAAATAAATCTACTACTTTCAGTGTCTCATTTTCTCATGTAATTCCTACAGCATCACCTGACTTAACTCAGTTATATTCCATTATGATTTCTTACTTTTACTGATTGTGATCATATAACATCTTTTCAAGACACTATGCATGTCATTCAATTGATCTTCCATGTCCTTAGCTGTCTCTGACAGAGTTACTATGTCACTGCCAAACCTCAAAGTTTTTGTTTCTTTTTTCTGAAGTTTAATTCCCTCTACAAGTCTTTCCTTGGTAAGAATCTTAAGAAATGTTTGCTCTTCTCCAATCACTCCTTTCACCCTCTCTCCCTCTCCCTCCCTCCCTCTCTCTCTCTCTCTCTCTCTCTCTCTCTCTCTCTCTCTCTCTCTCTCTCCCCCCCCCTTTCTCTCACTCTCTCTTTCTCCCTGATTCCATGTTTTCATCCCTATCTCCGAATCTCAGCCAAAATGTTATTTATGTATATTTTTACCATTGTTACACAGTGTGTAAAAAAAATGTATGGCACAAATTGCAGGACACATACCCTACATGTAGACAAAAAAATTATGTTATATTAACGTGGATCTTGAAATGCCTTGTTTCCATGTAACAATTCATTTTCTCCAACTCATTAATCATGGGAAACACACAAACACTGAAAGCACCAGTGTAACACATGCAACTCTTTCTCACAAATGTTCAATATGCCCTCTGTGGGCATTCATACAAGCATCAATCCATCATCATAGTGAATCTTGGATGCTCTGATGTATCCCAGGAGTATTGCCTGTGGTTTCACCGCTTACCATAATAAGGGCATGAAGACTCTGAACATCTTGTACTGGGGTTACATACACAAAATTTTTCAAATGCTCCCAAAAAATGCAAGTCCAGTTGGTTTAGTTTCAGAGAGTGTGGATGTCAGACATTTCGTACATCTCTACCTACCCATCTGTCACTGAATCTGTTATTTAGGAGCTAACCATGAACCATGGACCTTGCCATTGGTGGGGAGGCTTGTGTGCGTCAGCAATACAGATGGCCGTACCGTAGGTGCAACCACAATGGAGGGGTATCTGTTGAGAGGCCAGACAAACGTGTGGTTCCTGAAGAGGGGCAGCAGCCTTTTCAGTAGTTGCAGGGGCAACAGTCTGGATGATTGACTGATCTGGCCTTGTAACATTAATCAAAACGGCCTTGCTGTGCTGGTACTGCGAACGGCTGACAGGAAGGGGAAACTACAGGCGTAATTTTTCCCGAGGGCATGCAGCTTTACTGTATGATTAAATGATGATGGCGTCCTCTTGGGTAAAATATTATAGAGGTAAAATTGACCCCCATTCGGATCTCCGGGTGGGGAATACTCAAGAGGACGTCGTTATCAGGAGAAAGAAAACAGGCGTTCTATGGATCGGAGTGTGGAATGTCGGATCCCTTAATCGGGCAGGTAGGTTAGAAAATTTAAAAAGAGAAATGGATAGGTTAAAGTTAGATATAATGGGAATTAGTGAAGTTTGGTGGCAGGAGGAACAAGACTTTAGGTCAGGTGAATACGGGGTTATAAATACAAAATCAAATAGGGGTAATGCAGGAGTAGGTTTAATAATGAATAAAAAATAGGAGTGTGGGTAAGCTACTACAAACAGCATAGTGAATGCATTATTGTGGCCAAGATAGACACAAAGCTCATGCCTACTACAGTAGTACAAGTTTATATGCCAACTAGCTCTGCAGATGATGAAGAAATTGATGAAATGTATGATGAGATAAAAGAAATTATTCAGGTAGAGAAGGGAGACGAAAATTTAATAGTCATCGGTGACTGGAATTTGAGAGTAGGAAAAGGGAGAGAAGGAAACATAGTGGGTGAATATGGATTGGGGGGAAGAAATGAAAGAGGAAGCCGTCTGGCAGAATTTTGCACAGAGCATAACTTAATCATAGCTAACACTTGGTTCAAGAATCATAAAAGAAGGCTGTATACATGGAAGAATCCTGGAGATACTAAAAGGTATCAGATAGATTATATAATGGTAAGACAGAGATTTAGGAACCAGGTTTTAAATTGTAAGACATTTCCAGGGGCAGATGTGGACTCTGACCACAATCTATTGGTTATGAGCTGTAGATTAAAACTGAAGAAACTACAAAAAGGTGCTAATTTAAGGAGATGGGACCTGGATAAACTGACTAAACCAGAGGTTGTACAGAGTTTCAGGGAGAGCATAAGGGAACAATTGACAGGAATGGGGGAAAGAAATACAGTAGACGAAGAATGGGTAGCTCTGAGGGATGAAGTAGTGAAGGCAGCAGACGATCAAGTAGGTAAAAAGACGAGGACTAATAGAAATCCTTGGGTAACAGAAGACATATTGAATTTAATTGATGAAAGGAGAAAATATAAAAATGCGGTAAATGAAGCAGGCAAAAAGGAATACAAAAGTCCCAAAAATGAGATCGACAGGAAGTGCAAAATGGCTAAGCAGGGATGGCTAGAGGACAAATGTAAGGACGTAGAGGCTTATCTCACTGGGGGTAAGATAGGTATTGCCTACATGAAAATTAAAGAGAGCTTTGGAGATAAGAGAGCTACTTGTATGAACATCAAGCGCTCAGATGGAAACGCAGTTCTAAGCAAAGAAGGGAAGGCAGGAAGGTGGAAGGAGTATATAGAGGGTTTATACAAGGGTGATGTACTTGAGCATAATATTATGGAAATGGAAGAGGATGTAGATGAAGACAAAATGGGAGATAAGATACTGCATGAAGAGTTTGACAGAACACTGAAAGACCTGAGTCGAAACAAGGCCCCGGGAGTAGACAACATTCCATTAGAACTACTAACGGCCTTGGGAGAGCCAGTCATGACAAAACTCTACCATCTGGTGAGCAAGATGTATGAGACAGGCGAAATACTCTCAGACTTCAAGAAGAACATAATAATTCCTATCCCAAAGAAAGCAGGTGTTGACAGATGTGAACATTACCCAACTATCAGTTTAATAAGTCACAGCTGCAAAATACTAACGCAAATTCTTGACAGACGAATGGAAAAACTGGTGGAAGGTGACCTCAGGGAAGATCAATTTGGATTCTGTAGAAATGTTGGAACACATGAGGCAATACTGACTTTACGACTTATCTTAGAAGAAAGATTAAGGAAAGGCAAACCTACGTTTCTAGCATTTGTAGACTTAGAGAAAGCTTTTGACAATGTTGACTGGAATACTCTCTATCAAATTCTAAAGGTGGCAGGGGTAAAATAATGGGAGTAAAAGGCTATTTACAATTTGTACAGAAACCAGATGGCAGTTATAAGAGTCGAGGGGCATGAAAGGGGGGCACTGGTTGGGAAGGGAGTGAGACAGGGTTGTAGCCTCTCCCCGATGTTATTCAGTCTGTATATTGAGCAAGCAGTAAAGGAAACAAAAGAAAAATTCAGAGTAGGTATTGAAATTCATGGAGAAGAAATAAAAACTTTGAGGTTCGCTGATGACATTGTAATTCTGTCAGAGACAGCAAAGGTCTTGGAAGAGCAGTTGAACGGAATGGATAGTGTCTTGAAAGGAGGGTATAAGATGAACATCAACAAAAGCAAAATGAGAATAATGGAATGTAGTCAAATTAAATCGAGTGATGCTGAGGGAATTGGGTTAGGAAATGAGACACTTAAAGTAGTAAAGGAGTTTTGCTGTTTAGGGAGTAAAATAACTGATGATGTTCGAAGTAGAGAGGATATAAAATGTAGACTGGCAATGGCAAGGAAGGTGTTTCTGAAGAAGAGAAATTTGTTAACATCGAGTATAGATTTAAGTGTCAGGAAGTCGTTTCTGAAAGTATTTGTATGGAGTGTAGCTATGTATGGAAGTGAAACATGGACGATAAGTAGTTTGGACAAGAAGTGAATAGAAGCTTTGGAAATGTGGTGCTACAGAAGAATGCTGAAGATTAGATGGGTAGATCACATAACTAATGAGGAGGTATTGAATAGAATTGGGGAGAAGAGGAGTTTGTGTCACAACTTGACAAAAAGAAGGGACCGGTTGGTAGGACATGTTTTGAGGCATCAAGGGATCACAAATTTAGCATTGGCGGGCAGCGTGGAGGGTAAAAATCGTAGAGGGAGACCAAGAGATGAATACACTGAGCAGATTCAGAAGGATGTAGGTTGCAGTAGGTACTGGGAGATGAAGAAGCTTGCACAGGATGGAGTAGCATGGAGAGCTGCATCAAACCAGTCTCAGGACTGAAGACCACAACAACAACAACAACAACAGATATTAACACTAAAATGAGGAGATCCCCATCATGCTTGAAGTACTGTACATGTTTTGTCCCAAGCTAAATGCAAATCTGCTAACAGATCAGGTAGAACATTTTCTACAAAGTAGTGATAACTTTGTCCATTGAGCTGGGTGAAAGGAAGTGAGGCCATACCAAGCAGTCATGAACAATACTGGACCAAACATTGAGAGAAAACTTCTTTGATGACTTGCTTCAACAGTTGTGTGAGAATTGACATGTACCCATACATAACAATTGTGAAAATTTACCACCTGTCTTGCTGAAACAATGCATCAGCTCTGAACTGCACCATTAAAGTGCTGCCAATCTTTACAGTCTACAGTGTGTGGTTTGTGCAGTGCAAAGTATACACATGAGTAGTGTTTATAATTGTTGCAACTGTATCATGCCATATTTGAACACAATAAGTCTTTAAAATGTGCTATCACAAAACCTTTGTTCTATTTACATGTGACATCTCTGTCATAGCATATCCACTGCATGAAAAGTATGTTTTCAGCTCATCACAAAGTGCTTCAACCCTACTTGCACTCCCATCACTGAAGGGTCACTCCCCCTTTCCACAAATCCACTAGGTGAGCTCATTTTATGTGTGTTAGTGTTGTGTGATGGCTTCACTGGTTACTGGGCGATTTAACAAGATGCCAGCCAATAAGAGTTCACTAGCCAGAAAGGGCTAGAAATGTTTCGTCAACTATGACTGAACAAATTCTTCAAGACTCAGTGTTTGAATTCAAAAGGATAAAGATTGATATTGTTGCTGAATACAGTACTACACAAATACATGCAAAAATGATGAGACTTAGTTATAAGTGGCACAAGAAAAGATGGTAGCTGGACCCCTTTATCAAATATTGACTCGGTCCAGAATACTTCGTGTCAACTGTCTTGTTTTTCTATTACTGCTGCAGACTAGCAGTAGTTGTATCATAATTGCAGTGTGAAACTAAATGAGCAGTCCCCTGCTGACATGCAGGGTCTGTGGATTCATGAGGCTGTCTTTACACCTGTACACGTCCATCCACTTGATACAATTGGAAATGAGACTCGTCTGACCAGGCAACATGTTTCTAGTTATCAACAATACAACATCAGAGTTGACAGGCCCAGGCGAGGTGTAAACCTTTGTGTTATGAAGTCATCAAGGATATGTGAGTGGATTTTCGGCTTTGAAAGATCGTATCATTCATGTTTTGTGAAACACTGGCACTTGTTGATGGTCCAGCTCTGAAATCTGCAGCAATTTGCAGAAGGGTTGCACTTCTCTCATGTTGAACAATTCTCTTCAGTTCTCATTGGTCCTGATCTTTTATGATGTTTTCTGGTCACAGTGATGACAGAGATTTGACATTTTACTGGATTCCTAATATTCACGATACACTCGTGAAATGGTCATACAAGAAAATCTGATGGTGCTGGTAGTAATTTCCTACGGAAGCAAACTGCTGAGATCATCAGTCCCTAGGCTTACACACTACTTAATATAATTTAAACTAACTTATGCTAAGGACAACACACACACCCATGCCTGATGGAGGACTAGGACTCGAACCTCCGACGGGGGAGCCATGCGAACTATGGCAATGCACCTCATACCATGCGGCTACCCCATGCAGTGAGAGAATCACCACTTCACCACTACTTCAGAGATGCTGTATCCCATCGCTCAGGCACTGACTGTAACACCACATTCAAACTCTCTTAACCCTTGATAACCTGCCATTATAGTAGCACGAACCAATGTATCAACTGCACCAGACACTTGTTGTCTTATATAGGCATTGTTGACTGCAGTGCCATATTCTGCCTGTTTACATATCCCTGTATTTGAATGCATTTGCCTATACCAGTTTCTTTGGCACTTCAGTGTATTTTACTTCCCCATTTTCACCTTTAGATATGTGATTGGTTTCTAAACAAAAACCTCCCCAAAATCATATTCTGAATTTGCAGTTTTGTTTCTCCACTAGAAAGCGGCACAAGTTAGCCCAAAATCATAACATAACACACACACACATATGTCATATCAACAGGTGTACATCCACCTGACAATAGAGGTTTCAACTTTCAAAACACATTTTGTATATTCATAAAACAGACAACAGTAAACTTTTTGTTTCATTCAAAGACTAGATATATCAGTGAAATTATACAATCAAGTCTTTTGGTTTTCATTCTGTATCTAGTGTTCATTAATTATGAAAGCGAATTCTAAACTGTGAAAGTGTGAAGTGTTACATATTGTACTAACAAGTAACTTATTGAGCTGAAGATACAAAGATGAACAGTTCTATACGAGACATGAGAGAATAACAAATCCAACATGGAACACAGTGCAATTTCAATGTAACAGATGTCAAGTTTTACCACAACAGGTATATTAGACTGTGTTGTGTTTCCCATACTTGATAAGTGCTCAATAACATGCTCAGAATAGGCTTGAACAATTTCATTAACTCAAAATAACAGAATGGAAAGAATCAGTTGCTATAGATAACTTGTCAGTATACAGCAAACAGAGAACAGTGTAAGCATAAAGTAAATGAGCTGCAACTCCAAGAAATATGTAATAAACATTAACAAAGTGCTCCAAGCTGCGAACACAAACTTGGTGGTTGACACCATTCAGATGTCGCTGCACAGTCTTTCACCTTGCACCACAACTGCATCTTTGGATGGCATGAGTGGAATTAACACCCATGGTCACAGCAGTTGAAGTGTGTAGTGGTCACTACAGGAGCCACCTTGGTGAAAGCAGAGTACAGAACATCTCTGAACCAGGCCAGCAAGTGGACATGTCATCCAGAGGAGATGGTGCACGTAGGTCCTGCATCAACTTGTTGTGGCAGCAGGGTTTGAACTCAGGGTGTCACATCTTCCTGGCATGCAGCTATTGACCACAAGGTGGGTGACACCTCCTTGAAAATCTATGTGGGCTTCACTCTGCTAAGAAACTTGGTGGCCTGTTTTCCACTCACTATAATGACACAGTAAGGCCCAGTACAGAGTGGTTGTAACTTCATGCAGTCAATATATAACATGACATGTAAACAGATGTTAAGTTCATTGTACACAAAAGTTGTTGGACAACTGTACCTGGAGGCATTTGTAGGTTTGATGTGATTTACATGTTACTGTAACTTGCAAAGAAATTCCAGTTGGTCATCTGTTTCTGACAGGAGGGTTGCATCAGCTGACTCCCCTGGTAGGTGCAAAGTCTCACCATAAACCAATTCCACTGCCAAGGGCTCAATATCTGGTTTATACATGGCTTGTAGGCACAGCAGGACTATGGGCAGTGCAAATGTTCATGATGTCCCATGGCACACTAGTGCAGCCTTCAGTCCCAATGCCAATGTTCCAGCATAGCGTTGTTGGGCAGATTGGTTGTCTTGTGATGGACGTTGCCACAGAACTTTACCAATTTCATGAACAAGTCAGAATCAAATTTTTGGCCTCTGTCAATAGTGATATTGAGTGGACAGCCGCACTTCACCTGCCAGGTCAGTGTGAAAGCAGTAGCTAGTCTTTTTGCAGAGATGTCATCCGTACATATTGCCTCAGCCATTGTGAAAATATAACTTTCGCCATCTGATGGAGGAAGTGGTTCCACCATGTTGGGGTAAACATGGGCATAGTGTAAGAAGGTCTGGGAACTCTCCTGTTGGGGAATGAATGTGGCAAGTGATTTTGCAATGTTAGCAATGCTGACAAGTTCTCGTCTGCTTGCAGCAGTCTATTTCTACCCCTTGCCTCACAAACTGCTGTACTTGAATGACGACTGGATTCCATGATGACTAAGATTATGTAAGGCCTCAAACATCAACCTACAAAATGCAACAGGGACAGAAGGGCATGATCTGCCATATGACACAATATAACACAATTTCATGTTCTCACCAGGCATTTCGACTAGCTGTAACTTAAGTGCCACACTGTCATCATGCAATATTGTGTGCAGCTTGGTATCTCCTTGCCGTGCCTTGGCAAGTGCCATCATGGTCACAGGCTGTGAGACACTGGTCATTCTAGAGAGACAGTCCATAATTACATTAGTGATGCCCGATATGTGGTCAATGTCCATACTAAATTGGCTAATGAATTCCAGTTGGCTGTACTCCCACAGTGATAAAGTGTTGCTGTGTTCCTTGAAAAGATACATTAAGGGCTTGTGGTCAGTGTACATAATGAACTCTCTCATTTCAACCTGTGTCAAAAGTACTTACTTGCTTGATATATGGTTAAAAGTTCCTGATTGTATGTGCTCCATTTTTGCTGGGAAGGCAATAGCTCATTCACAAAATAAGCTGGTGGCTCGCACACATTATACATCCATTGTTGTAGGGCTGTATCAATGTCTAATTGACTATCATCCACCACTAATGCCAGTGGATCTTTGAGTTCAGGGTGCACCAGCACTGCTGCTCATGCTAGGCTCTTTTTGATCACTTCAAGAGCCACATTCATCTCTTTAGTCCACTACACAGGAAAATTGCTCTTAACCTTGGGACTATTCAGTGCTGTGGTCAACAGTGCCTGTTGTTCTGCAGTGTATGGTAAATGTCAGTGGTAAAAATGGGCATTCCTGAGTATTTATATAGCACTTTTATTGTAGACAGCTTAGACAGCTGCAATATGGCTTCAATCTTCTAGTGAATGCTAATCAGCCTCCTGAAGATAATTGATGACTCAGATTGACATGTTGTCCAAACAAACATTTCACTAACACACATTTTTCTATTTTCAACACCATGCCCTACTTCTTAAAACACTCTAAAACCTCTCTCATGTGCCAGTGATATTGACCCTTGGATGATAAATACACTAACACATCATCAAAACAGGCAAAACAAAATGTCAGTCGGCACAAGACAGTAATGAACCATTGCCATGTCCTCTGTTGCCACAGGGATCTGTTTATACACCTTCGTACAATCTGTAACAATGAGTATAGCAGCTAAATGAAGTGCATGATTATAATCACTTAATAGTGGCACTGGATAGCAATCAGAAATGGTTCATGAGTTGAGCGCTCTGTAATCAGCACATGCATCCCAGGCTCCTTACTTTTTGTGTACTAAAAGTAGCCTGGATGTCCAAGGGGTACTCCAAGCTTGGATGATGCCTTCTCGCAAAATCATTTTGAATTATGCTTTAGCAATGGTGAGTCAATCTTCTTGGCTGGCAAGACACAGGAGCTTGGTCTGTGATTTTATGTGATAGATCGTTTCTCAAAAACTTGCTGTGGTGTACCTGGAGGATTTGTTAAGGTTGGGAACTCATTCACAAGTGGGAGGTACTCCTTGTCTGCAACTTGTATGACCTTCATGTCATATGTCCTGGCATCATGATAGTACCCAGTGGCCGTTACTCTGGCCATTAGGTGCACATTTGCTACATACAGCTGAAGCTGGTAGTGAGCAAGGAAATTAACACCTACAATCACTTTGGCCACATCAGCTACACTAAAATCCCATGTGAACTGATGTTGGAGTCCCAAATTCAGCTCTTCACACTGTGTGTCATATGTCACAATATCTAATTATTTGTGGTGGACAAGCTAAATCCAATAGGCAGTCTGCAACAGCACAGTGACACTCTGGGCAGGAGACTAAGGTAGGACCCTGTGTCTGTTAAATACTTCTGGCCTGACAGACTGTCAGTAATGAATACAGTAATTAATAGGTGCTGGGATGTAGGTGGGCAGTCTGTGTTGCCTACAACTGTCTGCTATTTGCATTTGGGTAGGCGCAGGGGCTAGTGGACTTTTTAACCTGCTCTCTAAATCTTACGTGGTAAGAGAAACTTGACAGGGAGCTGTCTGAGACAGACTGAATTGAGGAACAGCTCCTAAATCACTTGCAAGTACATCCTCCTTAGTGCCTAGTACCTTATGGTGATATCAGTGTGCTGATATATGTACTCAATGCATAAACTTTGGTGGACTGAAAATCGTAATCTGTGTACGTCATGGGAAGGATCATGACATGCCACTGCCAGATATTGTCACAGAACTGATCTCTTGGTTCAGAGAGATAGCTTCTTGGATATAGTCACCCAGTTCTGTAACAGCATCCAGAGACATCTCTGTCTGTGACACAATAATCACCTTTACCTGTGGCAGAAGGCAGCTACTCGATAGGGTGTGCAGGAGATTGTCAGGCACTGCTCTGATGTTCACCTTAATGTGGAGGTGCTGCAGGTACTGGGACAGTTTTCTGTCACCTGTGTCTTCCTGGATCAGCATCTATCTGATCTGGTCTTCCTGTGATGCTGCAGTTCTATGAATGAGTTCAGTCTTTAATTTTTCATAGGCGTTCTCTGCCCGTGGAGCCATGAGTATATCCTGAACTTTAGAAGTATAGTGCTGATTAAGCTGACTCACTATCCATGCAAGTTTAGTTGCATCAGCTGTAATTCTGGCATATCAATAACTGTCCTTGGCCTGTGTAAACCAGAGAACTTGATTATGTGGCCAAAATGGTGGAAGGCACTGAAGGCAATTCCTTTCTGTAATTAACAACATTGTGGATCAGACTTTTCAGTGCTGATCATGTCAGGGACACCACTGATGGGAATATCAGATCATGTAGCACTATCCATACTTATCAAGTACTCAGTTACACACTGAAAATACGCTGAATAGTTTTATTAACTCAAAATAACAGATCTGCCTACATACAGCAGACAAAGCAACCAAGTTACAACTCCAGAGAGTAAGTAATAAATAATAACACAGTGCTCCAAGTGGCAAACACAAATGTGGCAGTTGACACCATTCGTTTGTCACCACACAGTCAATCAACTTGCGCCACAACTGCATCTCTGGATGGCATGAACAGAGCTAATGCATATGACCAAAGCAGTCAAAGTGTGTAGCTGTTGCTAGAAGCACATGACCTAAGCTGTCATCAAATCAATGCATTTCAACATTATGTAAAGCTCTACCAGTGTTACATGTATGTAACAGAATTCCTCACACAATACACATTAATCACCAGTACTTCTGCACTGCAGTTTCTCATTTCAGAATGTTGTAAGTAAGTATAATTATACTGACAGGATAGGCTAATGGGGTATGGAAATGCCATGTGGCTAGGGCCTCCCATCAGGCAGACCGTTCATCTGGTGCAAATCTTTTGAGTTGACGCCACTTCGGCAACTTTCATGTCAATGGGGAGTGTGACAAAACAGTTTCAAGATGGCATCTCCATGGTACACAGTCACTGTAAAGAAACTTCTAAAAGAAACAGTGAATACATCACAATAGACATAAAACACAGGATAGTCTATAAAGAGAGAGAAGCAAAATGAAACACATTGTGCAGACGAAAGAATAATGCACAATGACTACTGTAGAAAAGACATCTCATACAATTCAAAGAAATTCCACTATACGTAAAGGCTATCAGTGGAAGAAAGTTAGTGTCCAGACTATCATGAAACAGGAACTGGAATTCAGAGTAGCAAAGAAAAAATTGAAATACTGAACACTTGTTTCAAATATTTCTTTCCATAAGAAGATATCAGTTTAATTCTTGCATTTGGCAAAGATAAATGCTATAGTTATTTGTGTCAGTGGCATTGAGAAACAGCTCATACTGATAGAATGGAACAAAATCCCATTGGCCCAATGGAATCCTTATTAGATGTTATATGGAATTTATTGCTGAGTTAGCCATTTGTATAGTTATAATATGTTGTAAATCCGTAGCTGGAAGAAAAAGTTCTGTCCACACCTATCTGCATGAAGTGTAGTGGTGGTGGTTCACAAAACTGTCATTCATATACATAAAATAGAATGGCCTTGTCAACCAGCATGCATTTCAAAAACAATGGTTGTGTGAAACCAATCTCACACTTTTCACATAACATTCTGAAAGGCATTGATCAAGTTAGGTATATCAGGGTGTATATGTGGACAAGAAAAAAAAATCCTGGATTTTTGCTGGATATCCCATTTAAAAAATATACTTTTTCTTGGGCTAAAATACACTTTTTACATGCTAATGGACAGTAGGTTTTCCATAGATTTTTCCTTTGGAATTGTAAAACTCCTTTGAATGGTTAACATTTTATACACTAGTGTAAAACTTCCAGAAGAAAAAAAAATATGGGGGAGAGAAGTTTTGGAAAGACTTTTGATGAAAAAAAGGAGTGAAGTTTTGGAAAGACCTTTGATGTGCAGCAACATATTCGCTGCATATTTTTGTATTATTAAAGTATACATTTGAACTGCACCAAACACATTAGTTTCTGGAGTGTTGAAATTGAGATTGTGATGTCCTTTTTATAGGCCAGTCATATCTCATGCCACATGATCTCACCAGCCAATGACAGCAGATATTCAGAGCATAGGACATGTGTTATAGTCAGCCAATAGCAAGATCACTGTTATGTAGCATGAACACACAAAGAGGAAAAGTTAATGGTTTACACTAATATACATAGTATAGCTACGAGAAAGGCTAAGCTTTCACATATAATATTGGTCTCGAAGATTAATAAGCTACAAGAGAAGCTAAGCTTTCACATGTAATATTGATCTATTTTGCATGTGTTATACTTTAAGATACATCACACAAATGTGCCAGTAAATTTAAACTAATTTAAAATATAGCTACAAGAAAAGCTAAGTTTTCACATATAACATTGGTCTCGAAGATTAATAAGCTACAAGAGAAGCTAAGCTTTCACATGTAATATTGATCTATTTTGTGTGTGTTATACTTTAAGATACATCACACAAATGTGCCAGTAAATTTAAAATAATGATATAAATGTCTGGTCTTCCGGGCTTGAAATTCTTCTAAGTGGCTTGTCCTCATAGTGTTCAGTTTTAAACACACTGTGATTCAAGAAATTCATCCCATTTTCACACATGTAACATTATTCATTTTGCATAAAAAGAAATTTACTTTGAAACTAATGCTTTTCAAACCACCATTCACAATACTATCCCGAGACTGTTAGAAATAGATTCCATTTAGCAGTTGCCAAAGAACGCCAGGAAACAGGCATTATTGGGTGTGTGCAGCTGCAGTGGTCTAGGAAGCCTGCATGTTTGTACTGTATATATGTATAAAGCACTAAGAGAGCTTACATTATGCCATAAGAGAAACAGGACACCATAGGATACACCAAAAATCAGAATTTTGTAAACCATAATTTTGCTTGAAGTGCACTTTGGTTTTTCCCAGATTTACAATGCAGTAGATTCCATCTGATATTAAGCTTTTCAGTGTGGTTTTTGGGATGTAAATTTTCTTGGAGTACCAGTACTGTACTATCTCATATTTGATTCTTTACTATGACATAATGCCATACATGGCAAAAGATGAAAATGTGCACTTGAAATTCAGTGAACAGTTGGAACTAGCCAATACTGCAGAATGAAACACTTTGTTTCAAATAAATTGATTGCCTTATCAGAAAGATTAATAAATCCAAATTTCTTTAGCAAACTGACAAAAATAACTTCATTGTTCTGCAAGGTGATTAATGCTTGACTGCTAATAATTTGGAAATGAAATAAAATCAGAAAACTGAAACTAATAATGTATATTTGCCCTCCATAATCACATGAATGTATTACAATTCACTTTATAACTCCTAGCTGCAGAAAACCGATTTGTTTTAATTTGAAGTGGGAGCTGTAAACAAAGAGAAAACAGTGAAATCACTTAACGCAAACAGGGGTCAGTTGGAGACTACCCCCTCCCCACTACAACTCAGAGAACTCTGCACATGTGCAAATCTGGCAGGTAGGGCACACAAGAAAAATTTTTCTCGTTAGTATCTGGCTGCTTGCTGCTACTGCTGATATAGCTAACAGCCACACTCCAAGTACTAGGAAGTGGGAGAAGGTACTGCTCATATGCGAGTCAACTGCACATGCGCATGAGCCCACTGGCAACTGGTTAAATGAACCTAATGTAAATAGTTGTGAGGTCATACTCATAAAAAGCAGTTTATTGTGACTAAGTATTACATAGCCTTCACCCTAAGGCCTTTGGTGTATTTTTGCTGTTTGCAGATGCTTGTGCGTGCACTGTGTTTTGTTGTAAACGGCGTATTTTCTTTGCCACTAAATTTTTTTTTTTCCTCTCATTTTTATTTTATTGCTACAGTATCATTCTCTAGTAGCAGAATACAGTAACATTCTTTGCTAGAGACTCAGTTCTTACCAGCTGAAATTACAAAAATGTAACTGAAAGCTAAAACAATGAAAAATTCTCAGAATCCTGAAAAATTCCCTGGTTTTTCCCCATTTTCTCCTGGGTGAAAAAATTGCCAGGTTTTTCCTGGATTTCCCAGTTGTCCCAAGTTGTATACACCCTGTATATGCAGAATTTCCTAAATTCTGGAAAGAGTTTGGTTCAATTTCACTCTAACAATCATAAAAAATAATATGATCATGAGGGATATGAAGTGAATTTGTGATTGGTTGAGGATAGCTTTGTAGGGAGAGTGCAGGATGTTATTTGGATGAGAATCATCAGAAAAAACAGATGTGACTTCAGGCATTCCACAGTGAAGTACACTGAGACCCTCACTGTTCACGTTCAGTGTTAATGACCTAGTAAACAATTTTAACAGAAACTTCAGATTTTATGCAGATGATGTAGTTGTGTACAATGCAGTTCTATCTATACTCAAATATCCAGTCACAGTTTGATAAACTTTCAAGGTTGTACAAAGGTTGCCAACTGAAATAGTTAGAAATGTAAAATAGTGCACACTACAAAATGTCAAAATGTAGTACACTATATCTACAATATCTGTGGGCAATATTTGGAATCAGTCAAGTACCAGGATGTAAAAATTTGGGGAATATGAAGTGGGCTGATGATACAATCTCAGTTGTGGGTAAAGTAGGTGGGAGGCTTTATTTTATTGGTAGGATACTGGGAAAATGCTATCAGTCTATATAGGAGGGTAACAGGGTACACTAAATGTGTACATAAAAGAGCAACACAGGTTTGTTTGAAGCATGGGAAAGTATGACAGGAAAGGTGAAAAACATGAATTGGTTAACGCTTGAAGGCAGATTTCAAATGCCCTATAAAAGCCTACTTACAAAGTTTCAAAAATAGGTATTCAGTGAAAAATCTAGGCATATCAACACCTCACAATAGATTAATCCTGTAGGTGCCATGAAGACAAGACATGTGCAAAGTGGTACTTACACTGTCATTCTTCCAGTCCTCCATAAGCAAATGAAATCAGAATGAACTCAAAATATTAAGCGGAAAGAAAAGTACTCTCTGCCATGCACTTCATGGCAGTTTGCAGACTGCTCATATCATGCTAGAATGATCAGGCCTCAGAGTAAATTATCCTGCATTGCTATTTGATGTTTAATTCTCTCCATATATGGAGTCTCGAGTATTCTTCATTCACATTTCGTAGTGAGCCCATGAATAAAATTATTATCTATTATAAATGTGGTGTAACCCATTTGCCAAAAATATTTTCTCTGTCTGTGTGTGTGTATGTGTGTGTGTGTGTGTGTGTGTGTGTGTGTGTGTGTGTGTGAATATTGTTCTCTAAGATTTTAAAATAAGTGAGAGCAGGGATGGAAGACTTTGGGCCCAATGGTTCTCAAACCAGGCAAGTAGTACAAAATTTATTTTAAAATATTTAAAAAATCTGTAAAGTGTGACCAACAAACCTATAGAAAAAGACTTACCATACCGTTACTTCTTGTAAACACGTATATGCGGCCTTCATCCTTATTGACAGAGAAGAATGGAGCTCCAACTATCAGTTCATCAAGGCCATCACCATTTACATCACAGACAGTGATGCTTGCTCCAAAATATTCAGTTACTGTTTCTCCTCTTAATGTATCAATAATTTGCTGTTGACTAGATGAGAGGGACTTGAATATGATAACCTGCAACATTAATGTGCTTGTATCAATTTTAAATAAGACATAGTGTTATTATAGTGTAATAAAAGAAGAATGGAACCTCAGAAGCTTATGACCTTAAGAAATCATCCAAAGGAATTAGTGAAATTCATAACTTTAAACCACAGTTGGCCATGGTACACAGAACATCACATGTGCACAATGTGCTACATGTGTTCAGTCCAGTGTTCAGCCTATCTTGACACTTCTTAACATGTCTCAGCTGCATTACATCTGTCTAGGCTTTCCTCAGTCCTTCTCAGAACTACTTCATATGGCACAACATTTCATTTAGCAGTGCAATGCATCATCTTTTCTTCCATTATTTGGTGCAGAATGCTTATGTTGGCATGACTTTTTCAGTTAGGCAGACTGATGTTTATGCCTTCCTATTTGCTCATGGCCAATGGCTATTACAATGGGACATACACTCAAAAAGAAGTGATCTAGCAACCTATCATCACAAGCCTTTAAAAATAAATGGTAATCACAGTTCTTTTTCAAAGAGAAGGTTGAGAATTTGCAGTGTCTTTTATTTAGTCACATAAAAACATGGCAGCAATCGATCAGTGCAGTAACACTTTGATATTCACAAAAAAAAGCATGTGCGCAACACTTCATAATGTAAGGAATGTGAAAAACGTGTTCAGAAGGGCATCATTTGTGTGAAATGTAAGTTCTGATGGCATGAAAGATGCACAAAAGTTAATTTAAAATTTATTAACGATGATTTTTTGTGGTTGTGTCATGACTGTGAATGTGACGAAAAGTTGGAACTGATGAAATCTGTGAACTTGAAAAACAAAACCATAAAGCAATTAAACAGTGATATAGAATCTCTCAAAACAAAATTGCATTATTAAAAGAAGAAAATGTGAAACTTTCTAGTGAAAATTAAACATACTCTGAAGTCATTACATTTAGGCCTACAAGTGAAATAAACAAAGAAAATGAGAAACTCTATAGTGAAAAATGATCATATACTTAACCCTATAAACAAAATATTAGTCATTCTCAGAAGATGACACAAAACACAAGAAATAATCCTACAAATGCTGAAAAACAAAAAAAAAAGACTCAAAGTGTGTGAAACCAAAAAACATATATAAATGTACAAATGAAAGAAACATAAAGAGAACCACTAATTATGAAGAGAAACAGTGCGTCCAAAACAAATTCCTGTTACTTGGCAGTTCTCTTATGAAAAACATAGAAGTCCCAGAATGTAAAATTGATGTTCGACCTGGGATTAGGCTACATCAGATGACTAAAAACCTGAAAAACATTTTGAGCACTAAACAAAATGCAAAGGAAGGTGAAACCACGCCTGGCAACGAAATATATAAAGGTGTTTTTGTGTATTTGAGGATGAATTCTCTTGGCAGCTGCAGTGAAAGCTGATTAATGAAACAAGAATCATAATCAGAATGGCCAAAAATACCTATCCCAGATCCAAGATAGAGATAAATGGAATTTTACACAGAAAATCACTGAGTGATAGCTACATAGACAGGATAAAAACTGGGTGTGAAATCAGTGTGATACTTTAGGGACAGTATTTTTAGATCTTAGTAAGTCTGTCAGCAATAAGTGTCTAGGACAAGATGAACTTCATCTTACTTGCAGCAAACTGTTGGCAGATGTGTGTGCTTTTGTAAAAATGAGAGAAACTGATTTTTAGTAATGGGGGTGATAATTTCAATAAGACTATAAAAATATGAGATGTGTTTCTGCCAGTAAAACAAATCATCCATTGGTACTAGAAAAAATGAAAAACAGAACTCAGAAAGCAAAGCAAAGGTAAGTGGTCAACCAAGTAATCCAGAAAAAATGGTTCATAATTTTATGCTGTCCCATCAGAATGTTTGGTCTCTGTGCAATAAATTAATAGAATTGGAAATAATGCTTTCACATGAATTAAACGATGCTTCTGTGCTATGTCTTAATGAGCATTGGTTAAGAGAGGATATATAACAAACAGTGAATATAACAAACTAAGAATTGGCAGCCTACAATTGTAGAAAGCAATTTCAGTGTGGTGGAAACTGCATCTTCATCAGAAAAGGAATAGCTTGCGAAAATACAGGGCAACTAAAGACACTAAATAGGGAAAAGGATTTTGAAATATCATCCATAGAACTACCATCACAAAAAAACAACTGCAGTATGCCCGTACAGATCTGCTGGTAGAGACACAAAAACTTTCATCAGCTCATGGAAAAAATATTAATTCTAACTGTAAAAAATAAACAAACACTCCTCATATCCAATGATTTCAATATAGGCCTTAGCAAATGCCATAAAATAAGAACAAAACATTGCATCCCTTAGTTTTTTATGACTTGAAATTCACAATACATTCCACAACATGAGAAACTTGCTCTACAAAATCCACCATAGACAAAATAATAATTAACTCTAATCAATGCCATTACAAAGCATATATAATAAAGACTGGACTTGGAGACCACTATGGACAAACCATAAGCTTCAGTATTGGGGAATGTGATATGTCCAACAAACTGACAAAGAACATATGAGACCAGATTTTACAATGATCAGAATACTGAAATATTTAGAAATCATTTAAGAAAAGAATCATGGGAGCAAATTTATGGTGCTCGAAATATATCTGACAGATTTAATATCTTTGTGGATACGATTAAATATCATTTTGATGTAGTATTTCCAATTAAAATTAGGATGTCAAAACACACTCACACAAACAAAGGATCACTACAGGTATCAGAGAATCATCTGAAGAGAAGTGATTCCTCTAAGGATTCACACAAGACCAAAATTTGAAAGATATTTTAAAAACTATAAAATAATTCACAAGAAAGTAATAAAAAGTGGTGGAAAATAACAGATTCATAAGAAATGTATCCAATAAAATGAAAGATGTTTGGAATATTGTAAAGAAAGGAACAGGAAGTAATAAAACAAAAACTAATTATATACAGTTGAATGAAAGTTTGCACACTATCTGCAAACCAAAGGAGGTATCATAGACATTTAACAGTTATTTTGTAAATTTAGCAGAAACACTTATTGAGCAAAAGGTCATCCATAAACATACCTAAAAATAACATCAAAAATTGAACAGGTAGAAAACACAATATTTCTCAACCAACTAACACACAAGAATCACAGCAAGAAATCAAGCTTCTAAAATCAAAACGTTCATCAGCAATAGATAACATACCAGCTTTTGTTGTATAAAAATGTGTAGACTTAGTTTCTGAACCACTGACATATCTTGTAAACCTGTCCTTCTCAACTGGCAGCTTTCCAGCATGTTCAAAAATTACTAAAGTTAAACCACTACACAAAAAAGGAAGGCAGGAAGAGGGGTCAAACAATGGACCATTTTCTCCACTGTTTGTGTTTTCTAAAAGACTGTCAAGTTTCTAAATAAATGTAATATATTAATGGCATCTCTACATGGTTTTAGGAGAAATCACTCTACTGAAACAGCAATGTTTTCTTTTCTGTATGAAACTCTACAGCCCCTAGATAGGCAGGAACATACCTCAAGTATATACCTAGACTTCTCAGAAGTGTTTGATACCATCAATCATGATAAATTACTAGGTAAGATTCAGAACTGGAGTATTAGGTGAGCAGCACATACCTGGAGTAAATTGTACCTCCATGAAAGAAAACAGCTCATAGAGATAACACATGAAGTAAGTGTGACAGTCAAAACTCATCAGTCAGATTTATTAGCGGACAAACATGAAGTTCCCCAATGTTACATGTTGAGTCCAATTCTGTTCTTTCTATATGTAAATGATTTACACATAAACAGTAAAACAGTAAGCTATATCAATTTGCAGATGACACCAGCATCTTGTTTACAGGAAATAGTGAAGGAAACTTTGGAAATGACATTAAGTAATTTGATTCAAACAGTTTGATTATAAATCTGGAAAAATTGTTGCAATGAAAATTTTCACCACCCAGAATAGGACACCAGCTAATCCTCACCAGCTACTCCTGTAGAAATAAGTGGACTTTTTGTCCACATTGAAAAAAGAGAGTACAAAATTTCTCAGTATATGGATTTAAAAAACGTGTAATTGGATACACACATAGACTATGTGAACAAAAAACTGAGCAAAGCATGTTTTGTAATGAGAGTAATAAGAAATTGTATATCGCATGATAACCTCAGGACCATTTATTTTTCCTGTGTTCATTCAATATTGAAATATGATTTAGTGCTTTTGGGAAATTGCAGAGCTAGTCAGAAATCATTTAGATTGTAGACCAAGATTATTAGATTAATGGAAGGGTTAGATCAAAGATCATCATGCAAGTCACTAATTAGAAAAAATAAAATACTACCATTTTCTTGCATTTATATACTTGAAAATGTAATTATTATAAAAGAAAAACAAAACCGTGGCAGTCCAAGCATCACCGATAATGAATCTGTGCATAGTAGTAGTAGTAGTAGTAGTAGTAGTAGTAGTAGTTTATTCATCCAGAGACAATTTACAGTGCATGGATTTCGTCAAAAAATACACAGTATATATATATACACATATATAGGGTGAACAATACTATACAAAATACAGATGTGCATAGTAGACTACATAACATCAGACCACATTGAAATAGCATGTACAACTTTGATTATTTACATTGATGTATGAGAAAGACTTTTTACATGGAACACACAGTTGATATTTAGATATAACGCATACAATTCTAGCACTTTTGTACATATTATTTATTTAGATCATAGCAACAGTCAGATAAAAATTACTATTGGCACAGAGTACATAAATATAATTGTTTAGTATGAAGCTATTCCAGGTATTCTTTTGCACTATAATAGCAGTTGGTCATTAAAAATTTGAATGCTGCTTCTTTAAATGAAGACAATTTTTTTATTTCTTTTATCTTTACCGGTAGTTTGTTATACAATCTGCTTCCTTGTATGTTTGTTTGTTTCTGTGCCAAAGCCTTTGTAACTCTTTTTATATGAATGTCATTGCACTTTCTTGTGTTGTAAGTATGTAGATCCGAGTTGGATTGGAAATTGTTAATATTTCGTTTTACATTAATTATGCTTTTCTGTATATAGAGGCATGGTAGGGGTAGAATATTCAGCTGTTTAAATAATTGCTTTGAAGGAGTAAGCCTTGAACTGTTTGTAATTATTCTAACAGATCGTTTTTGTAGAGTGAAGATGGTTTTGAGATTTTTCTTACTATGACCCCAGAAGATGAGGCCATAGGTAATAGCAGAATGTATATAAGCAAAGTAAACAGCTCTGCTTCATTCCCTACTACATACAAAGCTAATAACGCGTAAAGCAAAGCAAGCAGAGGTTAACTTATGCGAGAGATACAGGATATGGGATTTCCAGTCTAAATTTTCATCTATATGTACACCTAAGAATTTTGTGGTAGCAACTCTCACAATTTCTTTATTTTGTATTCTGAGATCTAGATCAGAGTGTATCTTTGCTTTCCTGTAATGGATATAATTAGTTTTAGAGATATTTATGGTTAATTTGTTCACTTCAAACCAATTTTGCAAATATTCTATAACTCTGGTTGCAGATGTTGGCAATACCCGGTTTAAGTCAGTTACTACAATGTTTGTGTCATCCACAAACAGGGTTATATAAGTACCATTTACTGGAATCTTGATATCATTTATGTAAAGAAGAAATAGGAGTGGTCCTAGAACACACCCCTGCCACCACACAAGAGAAATGAATGATGTACACGTACAACAGACAAACACAGCGCTATTACTGAAAGGCATAGTCCTACCTGGCATCAAATTGTACAGTGCACTACCCAAATCCACAAAAATAATAGTAGACTTGAACAAGTTCATATCAACTGTGAAGCATTACTTGGGTGATCACTGCTTCTGTACCCAGTAAGAGAATACCTAGAAAAACAAAACTACCTCCCCAATTAAGAACATTTTTATAGAACAAGTGGAGAAAGAAAATATTGTATAATTTTATCATTTGTTAAAATTGTGTCAGAAGAAAAAAAAAATCAAGGAATATATGTTGCAATTAATGTATGGTCTAATATCTTTTGTACACTGTACTGTCCCAGATTCACAGGACCAAGAAATAAATAATCGCTAACCACCACAGATTTGCCATAGAACATGCTCATAAAATTTAAAGATTTTGTTGGTGATGAAACAGCTAAAAATTACAATGATCAACAGACAATTTGTACAGGACACATTGTTTTGTTAATCAAAGAGAAGTTACAGACTTGAAGCACATAATGGAATTGGTGGTATGAATGATAAATTTTTTGAAATTGCATTGGTTACTACACTGTTACTTTCAACACTTTATGATAGAATTGAATGAATAGTGAGGAAATGTTATTGAAGAGAATTTCTAGAATCATTTTTTTATTTAAGACCTGCTATTGTTGAATTTAAAATGGAAAAAGGAAAGCAAGAAGCAAAATTAGAAGATCTTTAACTGATTGCAGACCTTGCAGTTTCAGTGAGCTTTACTGCACACATGAATGTCCCCAATATGTTGTTGAAAGGTGATAGCAACTTGTTTCTGATTTAAAGGGAAAAATGGAAGCAATGAAAAAGAAAACTGGAAGCTCCTGGTGTTAAAGAAATTGTAAATACTGAATAATTAATTCAGGCTTTGTGAAAACTTGCAGAACAGTTTTTTGAAAAATTTCCATATATTTTTGAGTTCTTTTCAAGACCATTGCTCTTTCTATTGAGAGTACCCCTGTGCATTTTCACATCGAACTGATTGACCTGCAATGTAATCACTGCTTAAAAGACAAATTCTTTGCCATTAAAACTTCCATAAATTCAACAAAGTTTTCCTGGGAGGAGTTTCCATGTCTCCATAATGATGCTCCAATAGGGATATCAATATTTTGGTCAACATACATGTGTCAACCCCCCCCCCCCCCCCCAATGAACCATGGACCTTGCCGTTGGTGGGGAGGCTTGCGTGCCTCAGCGATACAGATAGCCGTACCGTAGGTGCAACCACAACGGAGGGGTATCTGTTGAGAGGCCAGACAAACGTGTGGTTCCTGAAGAGGGGCAGCAGCCTTTTCAGTAGTTGCAAGGGCAACAGTCTGGATGATTGACTGATCTGGCCTTGTAACAGTAACCAAAACGGCCTTGCTGTGCTGGTACTGCGAACGGCTGAAAGCAAGGGGAAACTACAGCCGTAATTTTTCCCGAGGGCATGCAGCTTTACTGTATGATTACATGATGATGGCGTCCTCTTGGGTAAAATATTCCGGAGGTAAAATAGTCCCCCATTCGGATCTCCGGGCGGGGACTACTCAAGAGGATGTTGTTATCAGCAGAAAGAAAACTGGCATTCTACGGATCGGAGCGTGGAATGTCAGATCCCTTAATCGGGCAGGTAGGTTAGAAAATTTAAAAAGGGAAATGGATAGGTTGAAGTTAGATATAGTGGGAATTAGTGAAGTTCGGTGGCAGGAGGAACAAGACTTCTGGTCAGGTGACTACAGGGTTATAAACACAAAATCAAATAGGGGTAATGCAGGAGTAGATTTAATAATGAATAGGAAAATAGGAATGCGGGTAAGCTACTACAAACAGCATAGTGAACGCATTATTGTGGCCAAGATAGATACGAAGCCCACACCTACTACAGTAGTACAAGTTTATATGCCAACTAGCTCTGCAGATGACAAAGAAATTGAAGAAATGTATGATGAAATAAAAGAAATTATTCAAATTGTGAAGGGAGACGAAAATTTAATAGTCATGGGTGACTGGAATTCGAGTGTAGGAAAAGGGAGAGAAGGAAACATAGTAGGTGAATATGGATTGGGGGACAGAAATGAAAGAGGAAGCCGCCTGGTAGAATTTTGCACAGAGCACAACATAATCATAACTAACACTTGGTTTAAGAATCATGAAAGAAGGTTGTATACATGGAAGAACCCTGGAGATACTAAAAGGTATCAGATAGATTATATAATGGTAAGACAGAGATTTAGGAACCAGGTTCTAAATTGTAAGACATTTCCAGGGGCAGATGTGGACTCTGACCACAATCTATTGGTTATGACCTGTAGATTAAAACTGAAGAAACTGCAAAAAGGTGGGAATTTAAGGAGATGGGACCTGGATAAACTAAAAGAACCAGAGGTTGTACAGAGATTCAGGGAGAGCATAAGGGAGCAATTGACAGGAATGAGGGAAATAAATACAGTAGAAGAAGAAGGGGTAGCTTTGAGGGATGAAGTAGTGAAGGCAGCAGAGGATCAAGTAGGTAAAACGACGAGGGCTCGTAGAAATCCTTGGGTAACAGAAGAAATATTGAATTTAATTGATGAAAGGAGAAAATATAAAAATGCAGTAAGTGAAACAGGCAAAAAGGAATACAAACGTCTCAAAAATGAGATCGACAGGAAGTGCAAAATGGCTAAGCAGGGATGGCTAGAGGACAAATGTAAGGATGTAGAGGCCTATCTCACTAGGGGTAAGATAGATACCGCCTACAGGAAAATTAAAGAGACCTTTGGAGATAAGAGAACGACTTGTATGAATATCAAGAGCTCAGATGGAAACCCAGTTCTAAGCAAAGAAGGGAAAGCAGAAAGGTGGAAGGAGTATATAGAGGGTCTATACAAGGGCGATGTACTTGAGGACAATATTATGAAAATGGAAGAGGATGTAGATGAACATGAAATGGGAGATACGATACTGCGTGAAGAGTTTGACAGAGCACTGAAAGACCTGAGTCGAAACAAGGCCCCCGGAGTAGACAATATTCCATTGGAACTACTGACGGCCGTGGGAGAGCCAGTCCTGACAAAACTCTACCATCTGGTGAGCAAGATGTATGAAACAGGCGAAATACCCTCAGACTTCAAGAAGAATATAATAATTCCAATCCCAAAGAAAGCAGGTGTTGACAGATGTGAAAATTACCGAACTATCAGCTTAATAAGTCACAGCTGCAAAATACTAACACAAATTCTTTACAGACAAATGGAAAAACTAGTAGAAGCCAACCTCGGGGAAGATCAGTTTGGATTCCGTAGAAACACTGGAACACGTGAGGCAATACTGACCTTACGACTTATCTTAGAAGAAAGATTAAGGAAAGGCAAACCTACGTTTCTAGCATTTGTAGACTTAGAGAAAGCTTTTGACAATGTTGACTGGAATACTCTCTTTCAAATTCTAAAGGTGGCAGCGGTAAAATACAAGGAGCGAAAGGCTATTTACAATTTGTACAGAAACCAGATGGCAGTTATAAGAGTCGAGGGACATGAAAGGGAAGCAGTGGTTGGGAAGGGAGTAAGACAGGGTTGTAGCCTGTCCCCGATGTTGTTCAATCTGTATATTGAGCAAGCAGTAAAGGAAACAAAAGAAAAATTCGGAGTAGGTATTAAAATTCATGGAGAAGAAATAAAAACTTTGAGGTTCGCCGAAGACATTGTAATTCTGTCAGAGACAGCAAAGGACTTGGAAGAACAGTTGAATGGAATGGACAGTGTCTTGAAAGGAGGATATAAGATGAACATCAACAAAAGCAAAACAAGGATAATGGAATGTAGTCTAATTAAGTCGGGTGATGCTGAGGGAATTAGATTAGGAAATGAGGCACTTAAAGTAGTAAAGGAGTTTTGCTATTTGGGGAGCAAAATAACTGATGATGGTCGAAGTAGAGAGGATATAAAATGTAGTCTGGCAATGGCAAGGAAAGCGTTTCTGAAGAAGAGAAATTTATTAACATCCAGTATTGATTTAAGTGTCAGGAAGTCATTTCTGAAAGTATTCGTATGGAGTGTAGCCATGTATGGAAGTGAAACATGGACGATAAATAGTTTAGACAAGAAGAGAATAGAAGCTTTCAAAATGTGGTGCTACAGAAGAATGCTGAAGATTAGATGGGTAGATCACATAACTAATGAGGAAGTATTGAATAGGATTGGGGAGAAGAGAAGTTTGTGGCACAACTTGACCAGAAGAAGGGATCGGTTGGTAGGACATGTTCTGAGGCATCAAGGGATCACAAATTTAGTATTGGAGGGCAGCGTGGAGGGTAAAAATCGTAGGGGGAGACCAAGAGATGAATACACTAAGCAGATTCAGAAGGATGTAGGTTGCAGTAGGTACTGGGAGATGAAAAAGCTTGCACAGGATAGAGTAGCATGGAGAGCTGCATCAAACCAGTCTCAGGACAGAAGACCACAACAACAACAACAACATGTGTCAAATGTTTTTTTGATAATTAAACTAAAGAAGTCTCAATTAAATATCAACCTGAGTGACAAAAATATACAAAACCGTCTGTGTCAGACTGTGTGTCCACAACTGTATCACAAAAAATTTACTGTCTCTTCAGTGAACGAAAATACAATTAAATAATAGTAAAAAAAAAGCAACATTTATCTATAGAGGACTGGTGCATAGAGCTCAGAAACACATAACAGAAAAACAGCTAACACTAGCTTTTGAACTCTTACCCTTTTTCTAATAGGAGTACACACACAAATACACACACAGACACACACACAAAACTACACAGACAACAAAACATCCACACTCACTGTAGATCACTGCTACCATGAAGGTGTACATTTGGGTGTGTATGGTTATGTGTATGTGTTTGCACTCCTACAAAAAGAGCAAGATAGTGTTAAATGTTTTCTTTTGTGTTTTTCTGTGTTCCATGCACCAATCATCTATAGATAAGTGGTCACCTTTCATTTTTTAATGTATATTTCCATCTATAAATTTCCATCATTCTTATATAGCAAAAATTTGTTTGTTTGTGATCTTTGTTGTTGAGAACTCTATCCACTACAATGTCAGTAGAGTAGTTCTAAATAGTAAAAATTTGATTCTAATTATATCTGACAAAAAAATATTTATTCTACCCCTATCTGCATGCTATAGAGATTATTTTTACTTATCTTTCCATGTTGAAGCTTAAACATTTTAAAAATTTTACAGGGAACAATGTGGCAGACATAGTATCACTGCCATAACCTAATTGCAAACTTGACTTTACTTTCTTTTTATTTTTGTAGGTGTATTCTCCTGCACCAACAGTCAGTAATAATATAACATCGCAATTCACAATAAGCTGTACAGAGCTTCAGATTTTCAAATTTCCTAATATTTCATAATATGAAATCAAGCTCCATGCAAACTATCCGATGTTCCTTGTGCTACTGTATTACTATCTAATGTGACATGACCACTGTTTTCCCACTTTACTGCACAGTCCACGTGGCATCATCACTTGTGTTTTTCTGTGCCCCATGCACCAACTGTCTATAGATAAGTGGTCATCTTTCATTTTTTTCATGTATATTTCCATCTACAAATTTTCATCATTCTTATATAGCAAAAATTTGTTTGTTTGTGTTCTATGTTGTTGTCAATAGAGTAGTTCTAAATAGTAAAAATTTGCTTCTAATTATATCTGCAATGCAGTCAGATGAGAGAGATACCCATAGATGTGAGGGTTCCACAAGCACGCAGAGTTTTTGACTGTCCCTGCTTTAAACAAAACTGAAAAAATGGTTCAAATGACTCTGAGCTCTATGGGACTTAACCTCTGAGGTCATCAGTCCCCTAGAACTTAGTACTACTTAAACCTAACTAACCTAAGGACATCACACACATCCATGCCCGAGGCAGGATTCAAACCTGCGACCATAGTGGTAGCGCGATTCCAGACTATAGCGCCTATGACCACTCAGCCACACTGGCCGGCCAAAACAGAAATAATGAATGACCTACAGAGAATAAATTGAAGGGTATATATGTCATTAGTTTACCTGTGCAGTTTTACTTGAGCTGTAACCTAATAATGTTGTGAATGGAGACTTTATGATTATTAGGAAACATTTCACGTTGTTGTTTGAAATTGAGAAAACTAAATATCTCAAAAACAACAAACTGTATTAAAAAATGTTTGAGATGAAAAATTGATATAAGTAAAGGGGCCATCTGTCTATTCTACATACTGTTACTGGTCATCTCCTAACCATCTCTCCCACATTGGTAGGGTCTACTTTGTGTTCTCAAAGGAAAATTTTATTGTTGGCTTCTACACCAAAAAGTCATGTGGTTTATTCAAACTATTGTTTCCCAATAATGGTACATGATGCTGTAATCAACAAATATCAAGTGTGTCTATTTCTGCAGTCAAGGCATGATGCATTTTATTCTACATTTCATTTACTATGTAAATGCAAACTTTATGTTCTAATGGCTGGTACGTCTGCCCCCGGGTAGCTGAGTGGTCAGTGTGACGGAATGTCATACCTAATGGCCCGGGTTTGATTCCCGGCTGGGTCGGAGATTTTCCCCACTCAGGTACTGGGTGTTGTGTTGTCCTTATCATCATCATTTCATCCCCATCAACATGCAAGTCCTTGAAGTGGCATCAACTCAAAAGACTTGCACCAGGCGACTGACTGATCCACCCGACGGGAGGCCCTAGCCACACAGCATTTCCATTTCCAATGGCTGGTACTGATGATCAAACATTACTTGAGTGATGTAAATATAACTGTACAGTACAAATAATATGGATAGAGATTGACATTTCTGTCAAATAAGCTACATGTATATTAATGTAGTTTTCCCTAACTATCAGAATGCTTGATTTCAGTGGCCAACTTTGAACTCTACAATCAAGGTGGCTGATATCATTGTGTATTTCCTTCAAACTTCTGTAACTCTCACACTGACCACTATGCCAACAGGCAGAATAGAAACTGCAACCAATGTAATAAGGTAAAACGTCCATGAAGTGATACTGAAAAGTGCACCTCCTATGGATTCTCACCAAAGTCAAGCAACCCAATGGTGGCAGGCAAGGGGACTTCTCCAATATCAAGCATCTCAATGGTGAGATGCAAGGGAACTCACCAAAATTGAGCACCCCAATGATGAGAAGTAAGTGGACTTACCAGTATCAAGCATCCTGATGGGAACAGAAAGACAATTCCACAATTCCACCCACATTGTTGTTCCCAGATCACACTAAATGTAGCTTCTAACAAGCCATGAAATGACTAATCATTTTGTACTGACTGTACAATCAAATTTGCAACACTAAACTAAACATCAAACATAAATATCAACCATTAGAACGCAAAGGTATATATTTACATCATAAATGAAATGTAGAATCAGACTCATCAGTACTTAATAGCAAAAACAGGCACACTTGATATTAGATGATTGCAGCACCATCTACCATGAATGGAAAACAATGGTCCTAGTAAAAGTCAGCTTTTTGTGACAAAGAATCCAAATATCTAGGGTGGTTCCCACTTGAAAATACAATTACCCCACCCATGCAGATTCTTTGGTTAGCAGATTGGAAGCTGTAGCACAGACAGATGTCCCTTTAAAAATCAAACATGGTACTCCAACTTGTCATATCAAAAATATAAGGAAAAGAATGGATTGCTACTCACAATGCAGATGACACATTGAGTTGGAGATAGGCACAAAGAAAATAAGTACACGCGCAGATTTGGGGAATTCTTGTAAATTTCGTGCAGCTATGGGTGGAAGGAAGTAGTTAAGGGACTGACTATCACATTATGGCTGGCACGGACAATGCTGATATTTAGCAAATGATTGTGTGAGGCAGGTTTATGGCCAACCATCCGCTAAAACAACTACCCAACCTCTATTGCATGGATGAGTCACAGGTGTGGCAGGGTGGACCGCACCTTGGAGCTGCACCGGAACTAGGAGTGAGACAGCTGCTAGCCTTTGCTCTCTGGGTGAAATTGTCTGGTGGACTGCAAGCTACCATCCACAGGGGAAGGGCCAGGGTGTGAACTTGCAGCCTCCTGATCACTGACCAAGCTGCCCAGTGCAGATGGCTGGAGCTGCTATGGCTCACTGCAGTGACTGTGGTTGGTGTTTTCCTTTGGTGCTCTACATGGTAGTCATGAGCAGTGCTTGAGGGAGCAGCCAGCCGAGTCCAGGGCTACCAGCACAGCCAACACACAGTGCTACTTAGCCATGGCATGAGAAGGAGAGTTATGTCAGCAAGGCTGGGTGGCTGGTCACTGGTGCAGTAGATTTCATCACTGATGTTGGTGCTGAGCCAAGCATCCACACCACATGGCGCCACCACCAGGATCAGTGGAAGGCCTGACATGAACCTTCGATGCAGTAAAGTCAATGACCACACTTGTTGGTGTTTCTCTGCACACTTCAGCATGAGTCACTCCTCTCTCTTTCTCAGACCATACCTCTCAGTCATTCTGACATATTAGAACTTCTGATTTCAAGAGGTTGTAACAGTTTGGCATGAGCAAGCAGTTGTTTTGCTTTCCAACACAATACATTATGTCAGGAAGTGTTCGTACATGTCGAACACCATGTTTGGAGAGGTTTTGGTGCGTGATGAGTGAGGCAGTGGCACTTGATGTAGGTTTGGTGGTATCACCTATGCACAGTGTGATGTGGTGAGTTTTCTTTATATTATTTTTGATGTTTGCTCTCATTGTCATTGTTTGTTGTTGAGCTAGGGCACACAATGTTTAGAATTACTTTTGTGAAGCCACAGGAACATGTGGACTTATCTTCGTTTAGAGGCAATGGTGGAAATGATAATTTAGTGCCATTGAGGTGTCCTGGGCAAAAGTTGCCGTGTGTGACCTGTTTCTTCAGTATGTAAGACTACTGGTCACCTGTGTAATAGCTGTACTGAGTGTAGATGGATGATGATTTGCTGAAGGAATTAATTTGTGATTACATTTTTTGTGTAGGGTTAAATGGGAGTTTGTTTTTTGGCGGTTGAATTATGGTGGAAGTAGAGTAAGCAAAATGGTGGTAACAAGTGCTTGCTGCTTTACCTCAGTAAGTGCAAGCATTAACAGAGTAGTCTGAGGGCCTGACACAGAGAAATTTTGAACAATCACAAGTTAGAGCCTCATTAGGACAGTCATGATCAGTCACAATCAGAATCATGGGGAAATAAGTCTGGACTGAGACTGTCATCTGTTCTGTACAACCTGGCAGTGATCATAGTGAATAACCCGTTCTTAGGCAAGGCAATGCAGGAAGCGACAATTTCCATTAAGGATGTTAGTGATTCTGCATATGCACATGGGTGGTCAGATGATTTAACCCTGCATGTTGCTAATATGCGTCTGATGGGGGATTCCAAAGCATAAGTTGTCTACTGTGAGACATTCAGTATAGCACATATATTCCACAAGTGGGCAGCTGGATTGTGTCAGCAGTACCAAAAGCAGAACTGTGTGATATTTTTTCAGGAGACATTATCTATTTTGTCAATGCAGTACAACAAGTCTGTGGAAGCATTCTCGGACAGAATCCATAAGCTAAATGCATTGACATACACTATGTGATCAAAAATATCTGGACATCTGGTTGAAAATGTCTTACACATTTGTGGCACCCTCCATAAGTAATGCTGGAATTCGATAACGTTTTTTGCCCACCCATAGCCTTGATGACAGCTTCCACTCTCGCAGACATACATTCAAACAGGTGCTGAAACATTTCTTGGAGAATGGCAGCCCATTCTTCATGGAATGCTGCACTGACAAGAGGTATTGATGTTGGTCAATGAGGCCTGGCATGAAGTCAGTGTTCCAAAACATCCCAAAAGTGTTCTATAGGATTCAGGTCAGGACTCTGTGCGGGGCAATCCACTACAGGGATGTTATTGCTGTGTAGCCACTCTGCCCCAGGCCGTGCATTATGAACAGGTGCTCAAACATGTTGAAAGATGCAGTTGCCATCCCCAAATTGCTCTGCAACAGTAGGATGCAAGAAGGTGCTTAAAACATCAATGTAGGCCTGTGCTGTGATAGTGCCACACAAAACAACAAGGGGTGCAAGCCCCTGCATGAAAAACATGAGCACACCATAACACCTCCGTCTTACAGACGCAGTTCAAAATTATCCAATACCATACACAACTAAGAAGGTACAGTCATTCATTGGCCTCTGTAGTTATTATAGATGGTTTGTGAAGGACTCTGTGAAAATAGCTGGATATGGACCTCAAACAAGCTACTGAAGAAGGGGACACATTTCTACTGATTGCAGGAATCTCAGAAGGCATTTGAAAAATTAAAATACTAGTTTCAAATCCAGTATTGTTTTCTCTGGATTTCAAGAAAGAAGTTATCCTTTCACATGATGCTTCAAATGAAGCAGTCAGTTGTGTTTTTGGACAGATGGTATAAGGTCAGGTCTGGTAGCTTATGCTTAAACAATATGGATCATAACTATTCAATAATGAGAAAGAAATGTTGGCAGTCATATAAGCTGTTATGTATTGTCAATGTTATATGTATGCTAGGAAGTTTAAGGTCATGACAGACCATGCCTCATTGAAGTGGTTGCTTTGGTTTAAAAAGATTCATCTATGAGATTAACTCAGTGGGAACTTAAGCTTAGTTAATTTGAATATGAGGTAAACCATAAGGGAGGGAGATCAAACGCAAATGCAGATTTGTTAAGCCACGGGGTAGTGATATTAAGTACACTATGGACAAACATTGAAGAATGGCAGTGGGTACAGGCAAGGGAAAGGAGTACAAGGCATTTAAGTCACAGGCACATTTCATTATGCCCCGGGTTTGTTGTGTAGAAAGACAAGGTGCAGACTACATGTTGTGGCTCCAGAGGGTTTTTGGAAGGAAGTTTTGCAGCAACCTCATGACTATTTGTTGTCCCAGTATGGTGGGCGACGTGCGACGAACAGACATGTAGCAAAGCAGTTTTGGTAAAGGGACAGGAAGCATGATATGGAGCAGTATGTTAAGCACTGTGTGTCATGCACACAGAGGGCTGACACTATGTGTCAGAAAGTGCCATTGAAAAGTTTCCAGAGGCGTCCAGTCCATTTTCTGTGTCATGGTTGGATATCCGGGGCATTTAATAAAACACCTGCTGTAACTGGGTATGTTCTCTTGGTCACCGATCATTTTTCTCTATTTTTGGTAATGGTACTGATGCTGAACTAATGGGAAAGTACTGTAGCACAGGTGTTAGTAAACAATTGGACATTAACGTGCCTGATACGATAATTACAGGCCAGGGTACAAACTTTGTCTCAGATTTAATGAAATGCCTTGTGTTGCATACAGGGAAGTTATGAATGAGTCCATTTCATTCACAGAACAATGGCAATAAAGAATGTGTGTGCAAGAAAACTGTAAAAATGTTGAGTCATTACATAGGTTCCAGGCATGATGATTGAGACACCTAATTATCTTATGTACAGTGTGTTTATAATTCAAAGATTCATACTGCAACAGGTTTATTACCATTTGAAGTGGTGTACAGCAGGAAAATATCATCTCCCTTTTATGTTCTGATTCCTAAATTAGGACCAGATGTTGAGTCAATGAGGAAGTTTGCTAGAAGAAATAGGGAAGTTGGAAGGAAAGCACAAAAGGAAAAGGGTCATTCCACGTCAAGGGACCAATATTAAAAAATTTCCCCACTCAGCCATCTCCAAACCTAATGAAATTTG
This sequence comes from Schistocerca piceifrons, assembly GCF_021461385.2. Classification (NCBI taxonomy): domain Eukaryota; kingdom Metazoa; phylum Arthropoda; class Insecta; order Orthoptera; family Acrididae; genus Schistocerca; species Schistocerca piceifrons. Next base: position 293,076,289 of record NC_060141.1, read on the forward strand.
GTGTGAAGTTTCCATATGCTCTTTGATGGTTATATACCAAATCTCAGTCCATTATCTTCAGTGGTTGAATTTTTAGGGGCTTTAAAGGGAGGCTACTCATCTTCGCATCACATATGAAGGTGCAAATGTGCCAAGTTTGCTACACATTTTTAAAAGTTCTAGCAAACATTTGGTCATTTGCTTTACTAGACATAGACAACTTTTTGTGCTGAATTGTAGCATGACAAAAATTAGGGATTTTGCTACACCTAAATATAGATACAAGCCTCTAAAGTGGCCAAAAATTTCGTCATGCTATTCTGAGAGCCAAGGTTTGACCAACCACTGCTGCTTCTCATATGAACCAATATGCACAGCACAGGATGCAGATATGTTGTGAAGAACCCATATGTTGCAGCTACAACAGTACCTAGTGACCTGTGTGTATGGGCCAAAGTGGGCTGAGGAAAGCTGACATCATAATTATTAAAGAGTACTACATCTGTCATGTGTCTTTGGGCCCCACCACCTTGGGGAAACACATCAGAGGCGTAGAGCAAAGGCTGATAAAAAAGCGAGCCCAGAGGCTCAAATAGGTGAGTCCTGTCATCATTCTGTCCATGTCTAGAACCAGAGAGAATGACAACTGTTTAAGATGCAGGCCAGCCACGATGACCTTCTGGTGATGGATATTGGTGGCCAACCATCCCACTGAAACTACTACCAACCTCTGCTGCACAGTCACCCTTTAGCTGTGGTGGGGCAGGACATAGCTTGGAGATGCACCAGCACAAGGAACAAAAGGGCTGCTAGCTTCCACTCTCTGGGTGACGTCATCCAGCGGACTGCAAGTTGCCAACCTCAGGGGTGTGGCTAGAGCATGAACTCTTAGCCTTCAGGGTGGACAGCTGACTGCAGTTACTGACCAAGCTGCCCTGGGAAGATGGCCGGAGCTGCTAAGACTCACTACAATGATGGCAGTTGGCTCTTTTCATCTGGCATTCAACATGGGTTCCACGAGCTGCACTTGAGGGAGCAGCCAGCCATGTTCTGGGCTACAAGCACAGCCAACACACACGGCGGCCACTTAGCTATGGCGTGAGTAGGAGCACTATGTCTGCAACACTGAGCAGCCAGACACCAACACAGCAGATTCTGGCATTGGCATTGGTGCTGAGCCCAAGCATGGATGCCACAACATCCCTGGGATCAGCATAAAGCCTTGCCAGTTTTTCTCTGCATGCTTTCACATGAGTCACCCCTCTCTCTGGGCTGTTCTGACGTATTACAACCCCTGAGCTCAAGCGGTCATAACTGTATTAACTGACCTTATCTGGCCAGTCTAAGAATGCTGCATACAGTGCCACTCAATGCCTGTATGTTAGTGACAGCTTAGAACAAATAGCCATATTTCTGTCTAGTTCACCCAGCCACCCTTTAAAGTTTGGATTGTCTATGTTTTATTTTTGGGCATTTGCCTGTATGTCCCTTGATGACATTTTCAACTTCTCTTTATGTTTCTGGCCATTCTTTAGTATAGGCATTAGCTTTTACTCATTGTCATATTCTACACAGATGAAACACATTTCAATTTTGCTCCAAAAACGTCACATTATCATGTCATTTTCAACCACAGGGATTACTTGGCAGTTGGATCTCGCCAGCTGTCAGACTCATCCACCTATAAACCCTGCCAAAGTGACCCATTCCAGAAATCCAACAGGATCTTCAGTCTCTCCTCAAATCCTTAGGCCCATCCCAGAACCTCTCCCCTGAGTCTGTTTCTCTCCTCACCCCTACCACTCCCCATATTCCTAACTTCTACATGTTACCTAAAGTCCATAAACCCCACAAACCAGGATGCTTTGTTGTGACTGCTTATTCTCCCAGACTGCAATTTATAGTTGATGCAAACTTACTAGATGATACTTCTAGTACGTCTTATTCTTCTATCATTTATGTATTTTCATACTTTGATGTGAGGCTGTCTTGTGTTACAGAATGCTGCAAAGAGTGTAAACATTATAAATAAATATATCTGCCTCTCTCAGAACGAGTCCAACTCCCACAAAAAGGATAAAGCTGAGCAATTTTACGTACACTCCTGGAAATTGAAATAAGAACACCGTGAATTCATTGTCCCAGGAAGGGGAAACTTTATTGACACATTCCTGGGGTCAGATACATCACATGATCACACTGACAGAACCACAGGCACATAGACACAGGCAACAGAGCATGCACAATGTCGGCACTAGTACAGTGTATATCCACCTTTCGCAACAATGCAGGCTGCTATTCTCCCATGGAGACGATCGTAGAGATGCTGGATGTAGTCCTGTGGAACGGCTTGCAATGCCATTTCCACCTGGCGCCTCAGTTGGACCAGCGTTCGTGCTGGACGTGCAGACCGCGTGAGACGATGCTTCATCCAGTCCCAAACATGCTCAATGGGGGACAGATCCGGAGATCTTGCTGGCCAGGGTAGTTGACTTACACCTTCTAGAGCACGTTGGGTGGCACGGGATACATGCGGACGTGCATTGTCCTGTTGGAACAGCAAGTTCCCTTGCCGGTCTAGGAATGGTAGAACGATGGGTTCGATGACGGTTTGGATGTACCGTGCACTATTCAGTGTCCCCTCGACGATCACCAGTGGTGTACGGCCAGTGTAGGAGATCACTCCCCACACCATGATGCCGGGTGTTGGCCCTGTGTGCCTCGGTCGTATGCAGTCCTGATTGTGGCGCTCACCTGCACGGCGCCAAACACGCATACGACCATCATTGGCACCAAGGCAGAAGCGACTCTCATCGCTGAAGACGACACGTCTCCATTCGTCCCTCCATTCACGCCTGTCGCGACACCACTGGAGGCAGGCTGCACGATGTTGGGGCGTGAGCGGAAGACGGCCTAACGGTGTGCGGGACCATAGCCCAGCTTCATGGAGACGGTTGCGAATGGTCCTCGCCGATACCCCAGGAGCAACAGTGTCCCTAATTTGCTGGGAAGTGGCGGCGCGGTCCCCTACGGCACTGCGTAGGATCCTACGGTCTTGGCGTGCATCCGTGCGTCGCTGCGGTCCGGTCCCAGGTCGATGGGCACGTGCACCTTCCGCCGACCACTGGCGACAACATCGATGTACTATGGAGACCTCACGCCCCACGTGTTGAGCAATTCGGCGGTACGTCCACCCGGCCTCCTGCATGCCCGCTATACGCCCTCGCTCAAAGTCCATCAACTGCACATACGGTTCACGTCCACGCTGTCGCGGCATGCTACCAGTGTTAAAGACTGCGATGGAGCTCTGTATGCCACGGCAAACTGGCTGACACTGACGGCGGCGGTGCACAAATGCTGCGCAGCTAGCGCCATTCGACGGCCAACACCGCGGTTCCTGGTGTGTCCGCTGTGCCGTGCGTGTGATCATTGCTTGTACAGCCTTCTCGCAGTGTCCGGAGCAAGTATGGTGGGTCTGACACACCGGTGTCAATGTGTTCTTTTTTCCATTTCCAGGAGTGTATATTAACAGTATTCTGCACCCAGTTCATAGAGAGAAGTGATACAGCACTACCTGAGGCATGACCACCAATTCTAATTTATAGCAGCCAAAGATTGTTTTGCCTTGCACACATCACCTTACCAGGATCAACAATTTAGTTAGAACTTACAATTTTGAGATCTCTTTATTCCTCATGACACATCAAATTATAACATCATATTGTACTACAAACATTTGACACATGCATTAGTTTACAAAAAGATATAACAAACTTTGGATTCATCTGCACACTATCCACAAATCCCACAACAAAACTGACAACTAACACACAATCACACATTCCTAAGAATACGTGAAATCATTAAAAGAAACACTTTTTCTCGTTGCTATTCCTTATCCTCTGTTCCATTTTTTTCACCTTGTAATGAAAGAAGAAGCAGGACAGTTTGACAAAATGAACTGTTTTATACCACTTTTGGATTGAAGTTTTAGATAGCATTGGTGGTTTGACAGCAACAACAATTGTGGAATGAATTATCCACTCTGCAGCCAAGTAGCTGCCCATATGAAATTTCCTGGCAAATTAAAACTGGGTGCTGGCCGAAGAGTCAAAGTCAGGACTTTAGCATTTCCTGAGCAAGTGCTCTACTGACTGAGCTACCTAAGCAACAACTCACTAACCACCCTCATAGCTTTACTTCCACCAATACCTCACTTCCTACATTCCAACCATCATAGAAGTTCTCCTGCAAAACTTGTAGGACCAGCACTCCTGCAAGAAAGGATGTTGTGGAGGTATGGCTTAGTCACAGGTTGGGAGTGTTAGAAGAATGAATTTTTCAATCTGCAGCTGAGTGTGCACCGATATGAAACTTCCTGGCCAATTAAAACTGGGTGCTGGACTGAGGCTCAAACTCATGACCTTTGTCTTTGACAGGAAAGTGCTGTACTGACAGCTACCCAAGCATAACTCACAACCCACCCTCATAGTTCCCTTCCACCAGCATCTCATCCCCCACATTCCAAACTTCACAGTTTTCCTGCAAAACTCGCAGGACTAGCACTTCTCCAAGAAAAGCTATTGTGGAAACATGGCTTGGCCACAGCCTGGTGAATGTTTACAGAATGAATTTTTCACTTTTCAGCAGAGTGTGCACTAATATGAAACTAACTCATAGATTAAAACTATGTGCCAAACTGAGACTCAAACGCATGCCCTGTGCCATTCACAGATAAGTGCTCTACAACTTTTGGTCTGCCACACAGATTTGATATGCCAGAAGTTTTGACAATAATTCTGTTTACTGTTGGTGATTAATTATAACATTCCTGTCAGTCCAGATAAATAAATGTAATATTCCACACATTTAGTCATCTTATTAATTTCACTTTAAAACAGAAAAGAGTAAATAGGAACATAATTTCAAAATTAAATGCTTGTAAAAGCACTGTAATTTTTCAGTATTTAACTTACTCAAGTAACAGTAAACATCACTAAAACTTGAAAAATTATGAAATTTTATCTGACTTGTTCCAGACTACAATTTAATATTCATTATTTAAACAGTTATTTTTTATTATGAAAATGTAATTAGGTTTGCAAAAATATTTTTATTTAATGGAAAAACATGCAACAACAAAAACAAAAACAACAATAAAAATAGGCATCATTTTCTGGACCCCTCTATTTATAAATCATAATTATTTAACATATCTATTGTCACTAATTTAGTTCTTTGATTTTTCCACTCATGAAAACATAATTTTGTCTAAATTTATAACAATATGAAACTAATGCAAGTAACATTATCAACATGACTCTAAAGGAATCCAGAATGATCTGACAGGCTATAAATATTGCAAAAATGTGCCAAGTGGAAAGTAGATGTTTGTTGGCTGTTAAACACACAACAAATATATGCCACTTGTCTTTGTGTCAAAAGTTTGCCTTGTACTGGCTGTACTACAGTGTGGCCATTCAGGGTTGTTTAGTGTATAATTGTGAATCCTTTTATAATGAGACCCACTGTTATACTGAAAAATATGATTTTGTTTCAAATGACTTTTATTTTGAGCAAATCTGCACCTGAAAATCAACCAATGCATGATGGAAAGTAAATGAAAACTAAAGCCCGTCATAACATCTACATTCGTAGAATTTCAGTGCCCATTACCCCTAGAAAACATGGCCTTTTTCTGCAGAGATTGTCTGTAAGAAATGAGTATACAATCTATTCAAAATTAAATTTTGACCACTCTTGCTACCCATGTTACCAATGTTCCCAATCCACAGATGGGCTACATCTGACATAACAATTTTTTGCTGTGGCATCAATGCTGGACAATGTCAAACATGTTTCCAGTAGTGTGCTTTCCATCTGCCCCTTTGTTGGAATTCACTAGGTGCATGGCACCACTTAATACAAAGATCTGATCACTGAAAGCATATTATATTCACTAGTTTCTAGTATCACAAGTATCAGAATGGTTGATAGAAAATGTGTAAGTGATTATGAAATTGTCAGGTGGCTTCTTGAAGACACTGAGCATGAAGGACAATTTAGTGATGCAGTGATTGGTAAGAAATGTCCACTACATGGAGTAATGAAAGTTCTAGTGGATCAGAAAGTACTAATGGAGTGGAAAGACAAAGAGATGCAACCTGTAGCAAATACGTGGGAAGTTTATCATGATGGTGATGGTGATATAAAGTTTCCTTTTTCTGTCTTGATCATACAAGGGGTGGAAAAAATTATTCTTATGCCTGACTGAAATTGCTCCAGTGAATATTTATTTTCTTTGCTCAGTAGAAAAAAAAAATGTGAATAACCACTGCAGACCCACCTTTCCAACAGAATGAAATCCAATCAGACAATTAGTCAGCCAGTATAGGAATACAAATTCAAAGAAAAGAGGAAGGTCATCATTGTCTGAGACAAGTGGCGACCAAATGGGAAGACGCTTTTTATAATACAAAATGAAAAAAAATCAACACAGGGTAACATGATTTGCATCATTAGAAAGAGGAGAAACAATTTTCTATTGCAAAACATGCAAGAGGAAGGATGGACTTTACCAGGATAATGTTTTATTAAGTACCATACAGAAAAAAATTATAAACAGCTTTAAAAAACACTAATGTAGTTTCAAAAATTAGTATAAAAGAAAATAAATTTGTCAAGTGTAATACTACTGATTTTTATTTTTTAAAGCAGTAGTATAATAACACATAATCTCTTACATACTTAACTATACAAAATAAATAAGAATAGGGGAGAATACAGTCACTTTAGAAATTGAATTGGAAAGGGTTAAGATTCTATTAAATATTTACATTCAATGGTGCATTATATTGTGGACTTACTTGAAAAGTTGATGAAGGTAATGCTTAATTGGGATGGGACTGGTTTCAACCTTCCTATAAATACCATGGCTATATAAAAGGCATCCTAATACTGCTGTTCACTATCAGACGATTCTTTCATTCGCGGATTCCCTTGCAAGTGTACACAAGATGTTCAACTCCACTCCAATCACGTGATTATTTAAAATTTCTGAATCTTTGGATTTTATGTCATTCTTTACCTTGCTTAATTTTGCTGCTGATACTACCCTTGCTTACTTCACTATTTTTTTTTATCAGATCATTCAAAGAAATTTTTTATAGCAACAATGTCATCTGCTTTTTATTCACTGCAACCTGTCTTCTTTCACATTTTACAGTTCATTTAACATGATATGACTATATGGTTCATCGCAATTACACATATCTGCTGTTGCAGCATCAGTTTCAAGCAAACACACCTATTGTCTGCTTTTTGTTGTGTGCTCAGATAGTCCCAATCTGATTCATATATTTAATTTTAATTATGTAATTTCATACCATTCGTAGTGATTTGGAACAAAATTACTATCTTCTTGCTAAACTTGGAATTATCGCTGTACACTCTATTCTATTTACTCAGCCTTGGTGTTGGCCTTTCTGGCTCCGCAGTATCGGAGAATACATTAATTAATGTGATGAGACCAGGATCAAGAAATGATAAAATAACTTATCATGATCAATGTTCTGAGTGGAAAATAATCAAAAACAATGTTCCCAGATTCAAATGCCACTTTTACAACTTACACTTTCTTACATGAGTGAGCCACTCTCTCAATTGTTCACTACATTAATTCTTAATTAATTATTGTTCAAGAGAAAATCATTTACAATTCAAATGAACTCCTATTGATGTAGCCCCATGTGCAAGCTTTAACCCTGTGGTACAATGCAACTTGTTGATTCATTTCAATGTGATGGCAGTGTGTCAATTCTCAACAACACACTGGATTGCAAGCCCACCCAGGCACATCAATAAGCATGTTATAATTATGAAAATTACAAGGGCAGGTGAGAATGCATTCAAGAAAGTTTTGAAAATATTAAAATGGAAATCCACTACCTATCAAGCCAAAGAAGGTCAAATCTCTGGCAGCATAGTCAGGCTAAGATATAGCAGTCTTGCAAGGTTCAAAGTCAAGGCAGTTAACTACTACTTCACAGGTAGTCTGTCTCCAACCTTAAATACATCTAGGAGGGTGTTCTGTGTCTCATATATCTCACTAAACACTCATTTAGATTGCTTCAGTGTGCACAGATGCACATTTTAGGAAATAGTAAGTAGAGCAAGAATCGTAAACAATTTCAACTGAGAAGTGTTTGTAAGGATGGGTAAGCATACTGAGATATCAAAGGCAGAGAAGAATGATTTCAGGGCTGAAGTGGATGTCCTGTTTTGTATTACAAGACTAAACATCACTTGACAGTAAGAAGAATGAACAATTCAGTTTCTGCAGAAGGTAAACCTTAAAGTGTAATCACACAGCATATTACTTGAACTGAAGTATCTTGAAAGGAAAAATAAGTGGAGAAGTTCTTCTGTTAATACAAAGAAAGATCCTGTGTCAGTGGATTCATTAATGAGCTGGGCATAATCCATATCACTTCAGGCAGGGGGGGTTACCTTCTGAGTCTTGGATGTTATTGAATTTAGCATACGCTAAAATTCAGGAGTAAGTAAGAAACACGTATTTTTCTGTTTTCTCCAAAAAAATTCCTGCCCCAAGAGACAGGCCTCCAAAGATGACATGCAAACACCATTTTGAAGATACCAATTTCAGAAAAAGTTTTAAAATGCTGTATCTCTGTAACAGCTCTAGATATTTTGTTACAGTATTTTTTATTTAAAAGATAATTGCTTTATGATTACAATGGTATCCTCCATTTGGACATATCTGTTAAAGTTCTTTTACTGTCATTTTTTTAAAAAAATTTATAATTTAAGGGATTTTTTTTCCTTCTCCAGAAATGCCAATCCAGAGAAGTTAAGATTTTTTCTGTTAATTAGTACCATGTAGGACTATATTCTCTGTTAAGGAGAGCTTCCACTTTTGAGCTGGACAGGTTTTAAAAAATCAATTTTTTATCTTCCAAGGGTAATGTGTGTCTTCACTGAAGTTTTTTCTTACTAATTTCCTTGTTACAATGTTTATTTCTATTGTCTTTGTTCCAGTTATTTCTTTTCACTTTCTTTGTTGCAGTTATTTCTTTTCTCTTTCATTGTTGCAGATATTTCTTATACTTTGTTGTACTTTCTTGTCATGGTTGTTCATTGCTGGTTTCTGTATTGTAGTTGTTAAGTGCTAATTTGTTTACTGAAGAGGCTTTTAAGAAATCTGAGACCATCAAGTGAGCTCTGTGTTTTCCTGAGGAATTTTCCAATTGACACAGTCGAAAGGACTGTTTGAAATGTCTTCTGACTGGGGCCGCAGGAGAGTGAAGTGTGCTGACTATTTGCATATCCATAAAAGAGTGATATATAAGCAAAATAAAAAAAAACAGACTTTGTACAGGTTGGGAATAAGTGTTCTCATTTGATGACTCTGTTTCAAAGTGAAGATGTGACTTTTTGTGTTCTAAATGTTTTGACAGAATAACACCAACGATAGTATCTGAACAAGATGAAGCCTCCCATGGTGCAGATGATGCAGATTTTGCATCAATAAAGGAAGAATTAAATGCCCTGAATCAGTCAACTACAAAGGCAGGTGTTAGTCCAGTTAAGAAACCATGGTCAGTGAAGTCAGGTCATAAGCTCTATGCATCAAGAAAGTATAGAGAAATTACTAAAGCTATGGATGAATACACTACAGCAAAACTGATCACACTCTTCTAATTAGAAATTCCACCTTCAGAAAAAAATGAACCAAAGCAGTCTTGCACCTCTTGTCAGGAATTTTTCACAGTTATCAATTCAGATATTGAATATTGTGCATCCTATAGTGAAAAGGTGCAAGTTTTAACGATTATTTCAGAGACATTTTCACAAAAAACAATTTTGAAACATGTTCCATCAGTATCAAATCAAGAAATGTGAGGTCTGTAAAAGAAATCTTTGGAAGATCACATCCCTATTGTGGGCATGCTGTAGAAGCAGCTCATGTTTAGATAGTGCAGTCATTTTATCGGGAATATAAGTGGAACTGATCTCGACAGGGTGCCAACAAAAAAGACACTATAACTGTAGCAGTTGAAGGTCAAAAAGTTGTGAAAGTGAAGAAGTACATGACTTGCAGTATTAAAGAAGCTTTTTCAATTTATAAAAGCAACTATGCATCTTCACATATTGGAAGATCAAAATTTTATGCACTATGACCTAAGTGTGTAGGTACACACCCACCAAGAGATGTCTGTTTACTTATATACTGCACAAATTTTGAACTTTGTGTGGTAACTTTGGAGAACTCACTGGATCAAATGACATATGTCACCATGGTTGGTGGTTTGAAGTCATTAGTACACTGTGATGTAAAGTGAGAGACTTGTTTGTTTCAAGAATGTGGTGACTTCCCTGGAAAGGAAGGACTGTCTTTACAGACACTTGGCCTGGAAAATGTAGCAGATAACTCAGCAGAAATTACATATGCAACATGAGAGGAAAATAAACAAATTAAGAAAACTTTGCCTTTGACAGTTTCATTGATGAACTTGGTAAATGGTCAGGGAAAGCAGTAACACACCAGCATCGCAGAAGTGAAAGTGTGTGTACGGGCTGAAGAACTATATTTAGTGCATCACTGCAATTTTACTGAGAACTGGTCTGTAACTCTCCCACAAGAAGTACAAGCATATCATTGGAATAATGACCAGGTGTCAATTTTTCAGGGGTGACATATTTTCGAAACAAGACTACAAGTGTTGCAGTTGTAAGTGATGACGCAGGACATGACTCAGCACATGCTTTGCTAGCAATGTGCAAAATTCTTCAACTAGAAACAGGGGCAGAGAAGATCATCATTATTTCTGATGGTGCTCCAAGTCATTTTACAAATCGTTACCAGCTGTTTGAATTGACTAAGTTGCTTGTGCCAACTGACTGAGTATACAGTGCTACTGGTCACGGGAAGGGGCCTTGTGATGATGTAGGTCTGCTGAAGGACCATACTACAAAACATAATCTTTCCAGACCAAATACATCTGCAATTCAGAATGCTGAGGATTTTATGAGAGTTATGAAATCTTACACATCCACAGCCCTCATTCTTTTGTCCAAAGAGGAAATCAAAGAATTCCTTGAGCATAAAAAAGAAGAATGGTCCAAAAAAACTACTCCTGTGAAAAGGATTCAGAGGACACATTTCTGGACCCAAAGTGATGGGCAAACTCATATTGCATGTACTTTACAGAGCAAGAAACAAGAAATCTCGTTCGTTCAGCCAACACCTCAGAAACAGCAGGATAACATACAGATTCGCAACCTGAGAAGGGGTATGTTTGTGGTGTGTGTATATGGCTGTGACTCATGGATTTCAGAGATTATAGACACCAGTTATGAGTTAAACAAAATTGTAGTGAACTTTTTGCTACCAAATGGACCAGCTACTGAATATAGGTTTCCAGCTGAAGGACACCAACAATGCCATCAGTGCTCACTTCTATTCACAATGTTTTGAAGATTGTAAGTTTTCCAGTTTCAATTGGTTCAATAGAAAGGCATTACTCTATACCAAAGGAAGATACTGAAGCAATGGAATACAGTTTTAGTTCATTGACTGTCTAATTTCATGGCAAAAGAGAGTGCACAGAAGTTGTATAAATTGAAACCTTTAAGTCTTTGGACCTTTCACATACATTTTAGAACCATTTAAAATGCTTGAAAAATGAGTCTCTTACTTGTCTTTCAAAACTAAAATTATGTTAAATAAGGCTAGGTTCTGATTTTTATGAGCCTGTTATATGATAATGTGTGAATAAAATAGGTTTTATGTACAGAAAAAATTTCAAATTGTTTATAAAACCTGTTCAACCTAAAAGTGGAAGCTACTAATCAACAGAAAAAAATCAAAATTTTATGGATCGGCATTAAAAAAAAAAAAAAAAAAAAAAAAAAAAAAAAAAAAAAAAAAAAAAAAAAAAAATTATAAAACAGTTCAGAACACTTTAATAAAAGAACTTCGACAGATAAGTCCAAATGGAGGGTTTCTTTGTAATCATTGAGCAACCATTTTCCAAATAAAAAAAAACTTAGTAAAATATCTAAAACTGTTCCAGATGTATAGCATTTTAAAATTTGTTCCAAAATTCTCATCTTCAAAATAGTATGCACACTGTCATCTTTGGAGGGCTGTATCTCACAGCAGAAATTTTTTTGGAGAAAACAAAAAGTACATGTTCTTTACTTAGCCCTTCATTTTAACACATGCTAAATTCAATAGCATCCAAAACTACGGAGGTAAAATTTTTTTCCTAGCCATCTTGAATTCATATGAACTGTGCAGTTGGTAAAGAGAGGACAATGTTTTGATGTTAGAAATGGACACTGCCATAGAATGTGTCTGATAGGCTGTAGTGAGGAGGAGAGGCAAGTAATTATTAGTGCTATTGACAAAATCCAATTACTTGTATTATCACCTCACAGATGTTGTATCTAGAATGAGAGTTGGTGAGTGACCACATTTAGCATGAAGAGAATTTCTTCCATGACTAAATTAAAAAAAAAGAAACTATGGCTGTATAAACAGAAGAATGTTCCAAAGTCAACTGCAGGTGGCACTGATTTTCATTAAAACCCACTCATAAATCAAACAGAAACCATTGTATAAAATGCTCTAAATGTTAGATTAGGCTGTATACTGTAATCATGTGCATTCCTTGAAAGTATGACACTCAATCACAAATTATTCGTTCTCAAAACTTTCATTGTGGCCTTTATAAACTTGATAAATTATTAATTGAATTAAGAGTATATGCCAGAAATGAAATTTCTTACAGCACCCTTGAGGTAAGATCTTGGAGCACTTGACACGAACAGAAGTTCTGGACCATCAAAGAATTTTCCAGAAGAGACACTGTATCCTGTGGGGAAAAGACAGGTATTAAAAATTTAAAAACAAATTTACTGATATAAAAGATTTCATAGTCCATAATATACTTAAATTTTTCCAAATGAGATTATGTTACCTCAGGAAAAAAACAGTATTTAAATAAGATAAGAGTGAAAGCTTATTTTATGTAAAATAAACAATAAAATATTAAACATGCTGAAAAATTGAAAGCTTGGTAATATTAGTGTAGCTAAAGATACACCACAGATACAGAAAACAATCAATTATTGATGAAATTATTTAATTGGTTTGATAAAATATCTACTCACCAAGTGGCAGCAGAACACACACAAAAAGACTGCTGCGATTGGCAAGCTTTCAGAGTGAGTGGCTCCTTCTTCTAGCAGAAGCAGTTGAAGGGGAAGGAAGAAGGGTGAAAGAAAAGGACTGAAGAGATCTAGGAAAAGGAGTAGATTTTGGGAACGTCACCCACAACTGTGGGTCATGAGAGACTTACCACACAGGATGAGAAGGGAAGACTGATTGTTAGGGACTGCATTGCATGAGATTTGAAAACTTGAGAGTTCAAAAGCAGAAGACAGGATGATATGCAAGACAGAGATTGCTACTAAAGCACCGTGCACAAGTTAATAAGAGTGAGTAAACTAAGTGCATTGTACATAACAGGGGAAGGGTTGGTGAAAAATAGATGGGAAAGACAATCAAAGATGTAGAAAACTAAAATGGACTGAAGCAAAGATTAGTTACAGTGAAAAAAGCTGAGATGAAAGAAATTAATGTAAATTAAGACCAGGTGGGTGTCGAGAACCAAGGACATGTTGTAATGCTAGCATGTCCTTGGTTCTCGACACCCTTCTGGCCTTAATTTACATTAATTTGTTATTTCTCAGCTTTTCTTCACTGTAACTATTCTTCACTTCCATTCATTTTGGTTTTCTACATATTTCATTGCCTTTCCTGTCTATTTTTCACCGCCTCCTCCCACATCCGTTACCTACAATGCACATAGCTTATGCATTCTTATTAACACATGCACAATGTTTTAGTAGTTATCTCTGTCTTGCATATCACCCTGTCTTCCACGTTTAAACTCTCGAGTTTTCAAATCTTGTCCGATGCTGTCCCCAACAATCAGTCTTTCCTTCGCATCCCAAATGGTAAGTCTCCCATGACCTGCAGTTCTGGGTGACTTTTCCAAAATCTACCTCTTTTCCTAGACCTCTCCAGTGCTTTTCCTTCACCCTTCTTCCTTCCCCTTCAACCTGAAGAATGAGCCACTGACTCCAAAACCTTTCCAATCACAACAGTCTTTTATGTGTATGTTCTGATGCTGCTCAGTGAGTTAATTTTCTTATCTATCCAATTAAATAATACTCACAGATAAAAAGACCAACAAACAGTTTCGGATGTTACACTTAGCTTACAACTGCTATTTTCTCCACTCTAATTTTCCACGCAAATCAAAATCTGGCTGTCTAAACTGAATAATTTACCATGCAAAAGACTAAAGTCAGAATTTAATAATTGGATATCAAGAGCTACCTCATGCGGACAATGGCTGAGGAGAAGTTCAGCAGGCCTAAGCTGAGAAGTTTTTATGATACTATCTGGAGTACACCATGATTCATTGCTTGGTCCATTGCCTTTCTCACTATATATCAATAATATTTCAACCAACCTTCACTCTTATAACTACCACTTAAATGCTGACAATATCCAGTTGTATCCTGTTACTTTCCACAAGGGATAAATGACTCATGGAAAGAACAGAATCCTTGTATCAAGAGAAGATGAAAAGGAACTGAATCCCTCTCAGTTTAAATCAGTGTTTACCTGCTTTCATCAGATTCTCATTTGTACAAGGAGAGTCAGCTGGTCTGTCATCTTCCCAATTTTATATTTTTATGTTGTTTGTCACACAATTACCCATACTCAGTGGGTTTTAATGTCTATCTAAGAGTATACACTGAAATCAGCACATCACATATGCACAGATCAGTTTATTACTTCAAAAACTACTCATCACTATTTCAGATGAAAGATTTCTCCTTCACACATGAGTGTAGCCATCATGAAAGTAATAACACTCTTATAGCCAGTCACAGTTTTGGAAATTTGTGGTAAGGTCTTATAGGATCAAACTGCTGAGGTCATCAGTCCCTAGGCTTACACACTACTCAATCTAACTTAAACTAACTTATGCTAAGGACAGCACACACACCCCCATGCCTGACAGAGGACCCAAACCTCCAACAGGGGAAGCTGCGCGGGCCATGACAAGGCACCTCAGACTGTGCGGCCCCACAATTATGTCTTCCCCATTAGTGCTTCCCTATTTTAATCCTCGAATCTGTTTTGTAAGTAGAAATAGTCAGTTAAACATGTTTCATTAATCTTTAATAACAAAGTTTGATCACTGAGCCATAGCTCATTATTAATGCAACAAAGAGAATTCCAAAATGGGTTGCACTCAATTGAATGAGAAATTAAATATGACTACTTACCACATAAATTCTGTGTTGAGTTGTATCTACACAAATTAAACTTATTTTCTTCATGCACACAAGCAGAGAGCAAGAGAGATGGGAGGGGGGGGGGGGGGGGGGATGCACAAGGGGAGAGGGGAGAGAAAGACTCTGTTGAGTTGTTGTCTGGGTCACATCAGATACAGCAAATATAGAAGAGGCAGTGGGAAGAGGGTTGATTGAAGGTTAAGAAGAGGGAGGGACAGCAGAAAAATACAGGGCAGAGACAGTTCACCTAACTGCAGGCTGAGGTTCCATCCCTGAACTACAACCCCTACTTTGATGTGTCACTGTCATGGACAGAGTGGCCTCAAACACAAGTAGAAGAGGTAAGAGAGGGTTTTTGGGGAGGGTAGGGGACTCTAACTAAAGAGTACAGTCTGTTAAGTTTTAAGCTGGCTGATCAGTTCTCTAGTCCTGAATTAGTAAAAGTCTGTAGACACTGGGAGCCTTGAACTGGTAGTAATCTGTTTTTGGCTGCAGCCATTGTTACCTAGCTGACAGTACTGTATGAAGTAGTCTTTGTTGACTGCTTCACTCTATTTTGTACTGTTTTCCTTCCTGGTGATAAGTATACATAACTGTTGCTGTTGGGATCTTTATTCCGTATGTAAATACATAAGATGATTTACATTTTAATTAAGAGAAACATTTAAGAGTTATTTACCTCATATATGACATTTGCTTTTGTGTAAGTAGTAGTAGTAGTAGTAGTAGTAGTAAGTTGTTAACAAAAAACCACTTTCTAAGCATAAATTTTGAATTGCGACCTAGATTTCAGGAAAATACTGCAATAAAGTAATGTGAGCAAGTAACAATTAAAACACATCCTAATGGTCCACTATCAATTGTTGTAACTTAGGTAGTCTAGAAGATAATTATCTTCCATTAGTCATTTTCACTTTACTATAGTATAATTATGATCAGTAACATGATTTCACAATTTCATCAAGCCACTTGAGATGATTATCGTAGCCATGATAATGAGACTTAGGTTTTAGCAATTATGATTACTAATTAACAAAGGGTAGCTAAAGGAAGAAGGAAGTTTTACATGTTCAGTAATCTAGATAAAGAAGCAGTTGTGTCATATGTCAAAGAGAAACTCAAAACATTTATCTATGGGTAGGAGTATGTAGTGAAACTGTGACTCAGGTTTAAAAGAGTAGTTGTTCAGTCACTGGATAAATATGTACCTAGTAGAACAGTTCATGACAAGAAATACCATTCATTGCACATGGTCATTGTAAAGAAACTTCTAAGGAAACAGTTACTACTGCATAATAGGTGTAAAATAAAGCATAGGACTATAGGCAGAGAGATGCTGCACAAAATGCACGTAAAACTGCTTTCTCCATTAAAATGCATGGACCATGTACAAAGGATGTCACAGCAGGATTATTTGTAGTATCCATTACTTGAAATTTGAGGATTCATTGGTCGATAAACAACAGAAGCACTGTGATACAACTAGACTTGTCAATTTTATTAATACTTTTGTCACACAATTATGTATCATGTGCCACTAAACAAGTGCTTAAGAATAAGGCAACTTGCCTAGGTATATTGACAAGGAATATGGTACAAACTGTGACTAACAATAAACCAAAAGTGTGACAGTCCAGGACAACAGTCAACAAAAGTCCACACAAGAGATGATGCTAGCATGCAGTGTTATTTGCCAAATGTGCATTCATGAATTCTTGACACAGCAAATTACTTCCTATATTGTTGATACAAATAAATATGCTCTCCTGTACTATATCACATTATGAGATTAAGCTACATATCTTTCAACTACCCACAGCAGAAAACTCATTTTTAAAAAGTTTTTGTGAAAAAATGTTTTAAAAAATAGAAAATCAAAAAATTATATTAGATTACAAAATAGTCACTTACATATATGATGATTATTAATGAATATTGTTAAATTGTTCTCAAAATCTTAGGAAAGATTACTATTCATACCTACTCTTAAAGCATAATATAGTATTTAAAGTATATAATACAAAATCATAATTCAATAAATAAATTCTGTAAATAAATAAGGATATTAAGAATTACTTTCTCTGTATGCATTTTACCTGATATAGACCAAGTTTCTGAAATAGTCAAATGTATGCTAAGTACATTAACTAAAGTTTTTGCGTGACCAAATTGCCTTTATTTATATGCAAACACACTCATGCAGTTCAATATTTATACTCCCATTTATAAGCAGTGAGCATCGTTAAATATTAAAAATCTTACTTCCACATTATACAAATATCCTAACAAAACACACTATTTTTTTTAAATATTATCCCCAGATTACACATAGTATCAATATCTATTTACTATACTCAGTACAGCATGCAAATTGAGAAAGCATTTCTTCACAATACCATATTCTTTCGGTGTTTAAATATGTAAACCACCACTAGAAAAATGCTCCTATCAGAGCACAAAAATTATATTTCTCTTTAGAAGACATTGTCAGAAAAGTGGAGAACAAGCTGCCTCAATCCTCTTTTTCTCTTCCTCACCAAAAATTTTAGCATGAAAACATATCCACACTCTTTTAGGGCAGAACATTCTAAATCCTTTAGCCCAAACTCTCTCTGTAGCTAGGTCATCACACTTGGCATCTCTTTCACTGTCACTGTCTCTCTCTCTCTCTCTCTCTCTCTCTCTCTCTCTCTCTCTCTCTCTCTCTCTCTTGCCCCCACCTGCTTCTATCTACATTTGTCTCCGCTTACTGCCAGTAGATCATGAATATGACACTTCGTAATGATGTGTCAGCTTTTTTTTTTTTTTTTTTTTTTTTCTTTTTTTTTGATACTTTGCTTATAAATCTTGTTTCACCTAAAACGAGGTTCTTTTCAGGCTTGTTAAAACCCTTCTTACCCCAGTTTTTGTCATTGCAGCACCACTTTTCTCATATTTGTATAGGTGTGAAGGGTTCATTACACACACAAAGGTGTTATGTTGGTGAAAAAAATTACTGAGTAAAAACAAAGTTTGGTGACCTCAGAATCCTTGTAGTGACCCTATAACCTTGACCATGTGTTCACAACATCCATTAAAACTACATTTATGCCTCAGATTGGATACTGCATCCATAAATATGGTAACTTCAAGCCTCTGCATCTCAGTAACAGATAATTTAGCAAAACAAGTCTCAAAGTTCCCTGAGAATGTCATCTTAAAAATCAAATGGTAAAGATTTCAAGGATTTTTTATGAATAGAAATTATAGAAGTGGCCATCCTCACAAATGGTACTATTTGTGCCCAAAGATGATGATGTTTTGGAGGTATCTTAATAATGGCAACAGATTTTCAATAATGAGAAAATGGCATTTCTAGACAAATGTCTACAAAATGTACATCTCAGATTTAAACCATTTGCTATGATTATTTATTTAGACTATTGTGGCTTAATGTGTAATACTGACTAAAAACTGATTTTTGTGGTATTCTGCATCAGTACAGTAACTTTAAACATCTGGATCTCAATAATGGATAATTATACTGAAAAAAGTTTCAAAGTTCCCTAAGAACTTCAGCTTAAGAACATATGTTAAAAATTATGATGATCTGCCATGAAGAGAAATTATAGAAGTGGCCATCCCCACAAATGGATATTTGTACTCTAAAATATTGATTTTTCAGGGTTTTTACAGGAACCACCCACGAACAAATGGTGCTTTTATAAGCCACCTAAGGTCCCCTGTACATCACACTTCATGCAAAAGAACCAACCAACTCGCTCAATTTGTGTGGGCTGGAGCAATTGTGTAATGTAAATTTTGGACCTTGAACTACGGGACAGCTACAGTATGCCCATTCTTTTGATAGGTCGACAAATGGTTGCCAGGACAAGGCCTATTCAATCCACTTGACCCCTTTTCTCTGCGATGAACAGAACGTGGGTTATGACCCTCTGAAAAATTGCATTTTTGTATGCAGATTTTTGGAACATACTGGTACACCCCATGAACCATAGACCTCGCCGTTGGTGGGGAGGCTTTTCGTGCCTCAGCGATACAGATAGCCGTACCATAGGTGCAACCACAACAGAGGGGTATCTGTTGAGAGGCCAGACAAACGTATGGTTCCAGAAGAGGGGCAGCAGCCTTTTCAGTAGTTGCAGGGGCAACAGTCTGGATGATTGACTGATCTGGCCTTGTAACACTAACCAAAATGGCCTTGCTGCGCTGGTACTGCAAACGGCTGAAAGCAAGGGGAAACTACGGCTGTAATTTTTCCCGAGGGCATGCAGCTTTACTGTATGGATAAATGATGATGGCATCTTCTTGGGTAAAATATTCCGGAGGTAAAATAGTCCCCCATTTGGATATCCGGGCGGGGACTACTCAGGAGGACGTCATTATCAGGAGAAAGAAAACTGGCGTTCTACGGATCGGAGCGTGGAATGTCACATTCCTTAATCGGTCAGGTAGGTTAGAAAATTTAAAAAGGGAAATGGATAGGTTAAAGTTTGATATAGTAGGAATTAGTGAAGTTCAGTGGCAGGAGGATCAAGACTTTTGGTTAGGTGAATACAGGGTTATAAATACAAAATCAAATAGGGGTAATGCAGGAATAGGTTTAATAATGAACAAAACAATAGGAGTGCGGGTAAGCTACTACAAACAGCACAGCGAACGCATTGTTGTGGCAAAGATAGACATGAAGCCCATGCCTACAACAGTAGTACAAGTCTATATGCCAACTAGCTCTGCAGATGATGAAGAAATTGAAGAAATGTATGATGAAATAAAAGAAATTATTCAGATAGTGAAGGGAGACGAAAATTTAATAGTACTGGGTGACTGGAATTCGGTAGTAGGAAAAGGGAGAGAAGGAAACGTAGTAGGTGAATATGGATTGGGGGTAAGAAATGAAAGAGGAAGCCACCTGGTGGAATTTTGCACAGAGCACAACTTAATCATAGCTAACACTTGGTTCAAGAATCATAAAAGAAGGTTGTATACATGGAAGAACCCTGGAGATACTAAAAGGTATCAGATAGATTATATAATGGTAAGACAGAGATTTAGGAATCAGGTTTTAAATTGTAAGACATTTCCAGGGGCAGATGTGGACTCTGACCACAATCTATTGGTTATGAACTGTAGATTAAGGAGATGGGACCCGGATAAACTGACTAAACCAGAGGTTGTACAGAGTTTCAGGGAGAGCATAAGGGAACAATTGACAGGAATGGGGAAAGAAATACAGTAGAAGAAGAATGGGTAGCACTGAGGGATGAAGTAGTGAAGGAAGCAGAGGACCAAGTAGGTAAAAAGACGAGGGCTAGGCTAGTAGAAATCCTTGGGTAACAGAAGAAATATTGAATTTAATTGATGAAAGGAGAAAATATAAAAATGCAGTAAATGAAGCAGGCAAAATGGAATACAAACGTCTCAAAAATGAGATTGACAGGAAGTGCAAAATGGCTAAGCAGGGATGGCTAAATGACAAATGTAAGGATGTAGAGGCACATATCACTAGGGGTAAGATAGATACTGCCTACAGAAAAATTAAAGAGACCTTTGGAGAAAAGAGAACCACTTCTATGAATATCAAGAGCTCAGATGGAAACCCAGTTCTAAGCAAAGAAGGGAAGGCAGAAAGGTGGAAGGAGTACATAGAGGGTCTATACAAGGGCGACGTTCTTGAGGACAATATTATAGAAATGGAAGAGAATGTAGATGAAGATGAAATAGGAGATGTGATACTGCATGAAGAGTTTGACAGAGCACTGAAAGACCTAGGTCAAAACAAGGCCTGGGGAGTAGACAACATTCCATTAGAACTACTGCCAACCTTGGGAGAGCCAGGCTTATCAAAACTCTACCATCTGGTGAGCAAGATGTATGAGACAGGCAAAATACCCTCAGACTTCAAGAAGAATATAATAATTCCAGTCTCAAAGAAAGCAGGTGTTGACAGATGTGAAAATTACCAAACTATCAGTTTAATAAGCCACTGCTGCAAAATACTAACGCGAATTCTTTACAGTTGAGTGGAAAAACTGGTCGAAGCCGACCTCAGATAAGATCAGTTTGGATTCCTTACGAATGTTGGAATACATGAGGCAATATTGACCCTATGACTTAACTTAGAAAATAGATTAAGGAAATGCAAACCTACATTTCTAGCATTTGTAGACTTCGAGAAAGCTTTTGACAATCTTGTCTCAAATGCTCTCTTTCAAATTCTGAAGGTGGCAGGGGTAAAATACAGGATGCGAAAGGCTATTTACAATTTGTACAGACACCAGATGGCAGTTATAAGAGTCGAGGGGCATGAAAGGGAAGCAGTGGTTGGGAAGGGAGTGAGACAGGGTTGTAGCCTCTCCCCGATGTTGTTCAATCTGTATATTGAGCAAGCAGTAGAGGAAACAAAAGAAAAATTTGGAGTAGGTATTAAAATCCATGGAGAAGAAATAAAAACTTTGAGGTTCGCTGATGACATTGTAATTCTGTCAGAGACAGCAAAGGACTTGGAAGAGCAGTTGAACAGAATGGACAGTGTCTTGAAAGGAGGATATAAGATGAACATCAACAAAAGCAAAATGAGGATAATGGAATGTAGTCAAATTAAGTCAGGTGATGCTGAGGGAATTAGATTAGGAAATGAGACACTTAAAGTAGTAAAGGAGTTTTGCTATTTGGGGAGCAAAATAACTGATGATGGTCGAAGTAGAGAGGATATAAAATGTCGACTGGCAAAGGTAAGGAAAGCATTTCTGAAGAAGAGAACTTTGTTAACATCGAGTATAGATTTAAGTGTCAGGATGTCGTTTCTGAAAGTATTTGTATGGAGTGTAACTATGTATGGAAGTGAAACATGGACGATAAATAGTTTGGACAAGAAGAGAATAGAAGCTTTTGAAATGTGGTGCTACAGAAGAATGCTGAAGATTAGATGGCTAGATCGCATAACTAATGAGGAGGTACTGAATAGGATTGGGGAGAAGAGGAGTTTGTGGCACAACTTGACTAGAAGAAGGGATTGGTTGGTAGGACATGTTCTGAGGCATCAAAGGATCACCAATTTAGTATTGGAGGGCAGTGTGGAGGGTAAAAATCGTAGAGGGAGACCAAGAGATGAATACACTAAGCAGATTCAGAGGGATGTAGGCTGCAGTACATACTGGGAGATGAAGAAGCTTGCACAGGATATATTAGCGTGGAGAGCTGCATCAAACTAGTCTCAGGCCTGAAGACCACAACAACAACAACAACAATTGGTACTGAGCACGCTGGTACAGTCACACATGGACCAATAGCCTCCAAAAGTTAATCACTTTCAAGCTATCATTCAAACTTTAGAAAATTGAGAAAATATATTCCATCTACTTTCAATCTGTATCATGAATAAATAATAAACATCTGTACTGTTCACAACACTAGCACTTAATATTCACCACGCGACCTCTACAAATGTATATATTACAAGAAAACTATAGCAAATCAAAAAGGATACAATAAGTAACCAATAATTAATTAAATGGCACAACTTACAAACTATTAAAATGAAAAATGGAGTATATTTAAAGAGAAACATATATTACATATGTATGTGGATTTGTTT
Organism: Schistocerca piceifrons; assembly: GCF_021461385.2. Lineage (NCBI taxonomy): Eukaryota > Metazoa > Arthropoda > Insecta > Orthoptera > Acrididae > Schistocerca > Schistocerca piceifrons. The sequence goes on from NC_060141.1 coordinate 293,099,267, forward strand.
CTATTCTTTTCAATACGCTGATATTCTTACAATTTGAGCACTTCATTTGAAAAGAGAAAAAAGAAAAAAAATAGGATAAATAAAATTTCTACTCTACTTTTTATTCTTTCTAGTAGGTCTGTAATCACCATCATGCTGAAGAGGCTTTCGGCATTCAGATGTATAGGGCACTGTGGCTCATCTGGCCTTGCTTTGTACAATACTTTCTTTTCCTTTGACACTAGTGGAGCTTTCTCACCCACCATAATGATAATGGTCGTGAAGAACATAGCATTTGCAAATTACAACTGGAGCTCAGCCCCAAATTCTGATGAGGCTTGAATAAAATCAGTCCTCATGTGTCAGGATGTCTGCCATAGATGCCCTAAAGCTCATATTCACATGAATACAAAAACAAATACACTGACCCTAAATTAATATTCATCACTGTTCAATACTTATCAAGCACTTTCCAGTAATGGCAGTACTTCTATTATGGATAAATGCTCCTTCCATGTCACTCTCCACACAAGATTACCTTGATTGTGACCTTTCTTAATTCTTTTTCTCTTACTACTTGATTTAATGCATGCACAAATGCCAACAGTGACGAATTTAATGTAAGTGCTGTCACTTCAAATTGGTATCACCAGTCATTAAAGAAAAAAGCCATGTATTTACAACAGATATGATAAAATTCCAGATGCCAATAGCTGCTTGTTATATCCAGACTATGTAAGTATAAGGGACATTCAAAAAGAAACAAGTCATAGGTATTATAACAGAAACCAGTACGTGTATGTTAGAAGTATCAACCAGGGCTGTTGAGACACTTGTTCCACTGTGGCACAAGGCGGTGAATGGTTGTCTCATAAAATTCCCGGGGCTGCAATGTTAACCAGTTCCATATGTACAGCTGGACGTCATCATCCAAGGTGAATCGTTTGCACCTCAGTGCATTTTTAAGGGGACCAAACATGGCGTAATCTTCTGATTCCCTTCCTGCAGCATGGGACAACAGAGAATGCCCAGTGTTACTCGCAGACCTTGACCACCCTTCACCAAGCGATTAAATCAAAACAACCAGGCAAGCTCACCTATGGGGTCATTCTGCTCCAGGACAATGCAAAGCATCATACAGCCAACATAGTCGTGACACTCCTGCATAAATTCAAATGGGAGGTTCTCGGTGACCCTCCATACAGTCTGGACCTCTCTCCCATGATTATGCCATTTTTGGTCCCCTTAAAAAGGCTCTGAGGGGCAAACAATTCCCCTCTGATGATGACGTCCAGCTGTATGTGCAGAATTGGTTAGCATTGCAGCTTCGGGAATTTTATGAAACTGCCATTCACCATCTTATGTCACAGTGGGACAAGTGTCTCATCAGCCAGGGTCAATACTTCTAACATAAAAGTACTGGTTTCTGTAATTAAGCCTCCAGCTCATTTCTTTTTGAACACCCCTTATATTATACATGTTTGCAATGCAGTCGTTCCTCAAAAATGTCTGACTGACCTGACTGTGGCACAATTATTTCATATAATGTTTGTGTATCAATCACAAGCCATACATCATCATCCTTTTATTGACACTAAATATAATGGTTTACAGGAACCACAATCTGATCTTTCACTTATGTATTCTTTCAGCATTCTTTGAAGTTTTACTTCTGCTGCTATTCTCTTCATTGTACTGTGTATGGCTCTGTATCAAACCATTTGTGTTCTATAACTTGGAATATGCATACACATCTGGACTTCTTACTGATTTTCTTGGAGAATACAGACTGATTTCTCTTCAATACATTCAATAATTTGGAGTGTGGTACCTAAGGAAACTGAGCATGTTGTTTCACCTTCTGCTCAATTAGATCAAGTGTATTTACTTTGTTAGTGACTTTACACTCATCCTGATTACCTTCTTTCCTTCCCTCACCTCACTTTCATTAACTTCAACTGTGTATCTGTGGCAATCTCTTCAGCTTTTAACAAAAAACCCCTTGAAATTACAATTTTATTTTTCTTTGCCATCCTTGACAAATAGATTACGTTTAGTAAAATCTAGCGGCATATTTCTCCATGAGAAAGTCCACTCCATGACCATAACAGAAGCATAAACCTTGGGCAATTAATATGTTTCAAAGCCCGTCTCTTATTAATGCTTGGCCCTTTATTAGTTTACTGTGATTCCCTACAGCACTAATAGTGTTGATTCAATGAACCAGTAAAATTGGAATATCTTCTTTAGCTGATTGTACAATGATGAGCCAAAACATCATGACCACCTGCTTATACAAGCAGCTTATTTGTCTGTCTTTGGAATGATACATCACTGATTCATCACAGATCAGACAGTTTCTTTGTAGGTTTGTGGAGGTATATGGCAGTAGATGTATATGCGCAAGTCATGTAACTCAAGTAAGTAATGGGCCACTGATTTGCCTCTGCAGTGATGATGCCCAATAGAAACCCAGATGGTTTCCATCGGATTCAACTCAGGCAAATGTGGTGGCCAACACATCAAAGTAATTCAACTATGATGCTTGTCAAAGCACTGTAGCATGATTCTAGCTTTGAGACATGAATAGCTATTTGGCTGAGAGATGACATTGATGTCAGAGAAGACATCAGTCAGGTGGTCCACAGGTGGCATGTTGTCTTTGATTACTACCACAGGTCCCATGCAAGCACGATAGAATGTCTACCATAGCATAATACTGCTCCCACCAGCTTGTGTCCATGGCATGGTGTTGTGGCCACAAACATGATTCATCTGCCCATGTGACGCATTTCTATTGATCCACAGTCCAACCCCACAGGTCCCGTCTCCACTGCAATAACAACTGATGATGTGATTAGGTCAACACAGTAACACGTAGGAGCCATCTGCTGCAAAACACAATGTTCACCAATATGTGTGTTCAGAAACACATGAGCATGTACCAACATCATGCTCTTTCATCAGAGGTGCCACAGACCACCACCTATTCTACTTCACCATGCAGACAATCTTCCAAATCCCAAGTTCCGTGAAGCCTAGTGGTAGTTTCACTGCCCTTCTACCACTTTTCTGTAGATGCTCATGACCATAGCACATGGACATTCAACCAGCTTTGCCATTTTTGAAATACCTGTTCACAGGCTATGGGTAATAACAATCTGCCCTTTGTCAATGTCACTTATCTCAGTGGATTTCCCCATTTGCAACCTGTATTTTCACTACAATGATTTCCCAGCTATCTCGTCTCTGCTTACATAATTTCCTCACCACATCACATTCCTGCAACACCACCAGGGGCATCCAACCGTGTGGTGAACAGTGGTCATAATGTTTTGGGTGCCCAGTGTATTGTATGGCTGTGAAACCACTGAACTCATTGCCAGAAACTGTTAAAATACCTACCTTTATGCCATATATCTCAGTTCTGGACCAGGCACCAACACTTCACTATGTATAACTTTGTTTTGTCTAATATATCAGTCTTATGTCCTTTAGTTTTCAGATTTTATAGTCATAATTGGTACTGTTCCTTCCCAAACAGATAAACAAGTATTGGGCCTGGTCCAACAGACATTTTATATGCCAAAATGGAAAAAATACTACTACTGTTGCCATTGAAATTTTTAAGCATTTGAAAATAAGTATCTGGTATCTGTTGTACTTTGAATGCATACCCTTTAACATCCTAGTTGCAAAACTGGAATTTTATAGGATACACAACCCATCTTCAGTTGTATTCAATGTCTTACTGAAGCAACAGGAGTCAGTTTGTATCATATTCTTAGTTGAAAGAAACTTAGATTGGAGTGCCACAGGGTTTGGTCCTTAGTCCATTCCTGTTCACAACTGCAATAAATGATGGATCTTACTATGTAGGTCCCAATTCAATACTGTCTTATGCAAATGGCAACACATTGCTCAACACATGGCATGGCATAATAGAATTGGATCTGGTACCACAGGAAAAATTATAACTGGCAATTAATTGGTTTTCTTCTAATGAACTCCTTTGTAATACAGAACACATGAACTAATTCTGTGGTTAACCAAAGATGTAGAAAGAAAATCAGTTAAACTGTCACGCTTTCATATTCATCCCATATTAAACCAGGAGCAACATATTATCCACATCTGTAAGAGTAAGAGAACAGCAAGAGTGTGTTATCTCATGTGGAAACCGGCAGATGCAGTCACTAATGAGTATCTGAAAGTGGCATATTTTGGCCTTTTTCAGTTGAACATTTCCTACTGTGTACTGATACAGCAACATCTGTAATGTCAGTGAAATTCTGAATTTTTAAAAAAAAAAAGTAAACAGAGTAATGAACAAAGTAAATGCTAAGTAACACTACTGACAGCTCTTTGTAAAGCTCAAGATACTCTCTGCTGTAAACCTACACAGCCCTACAGCATTTCTTTATGTGGAAAGTAATATAAATGAATTCAACACCTGTGAGGATATACACTATACAGCAATAAGGACTGGACTTTGATATACATGACAGAGCCTGACACAGATTGCAAATTCACATAAAATAACATACTCCAAACCCTTTAATAAACTTTCAACATTGCTCATTCCTTGTACTACAATATTTTCAAAACTAAGTTCTGTGTGTGATTACTCAAAAATCCATTTTACAAGACAGTGAAATTGTTTGAAATAAATATAGTCAACATTTTCTTTAAGAATATTTATAAAAGAAGTGGAATTAAGTTGTGAGAACCTCCCTGTAAAAATTGATATTAATTTTGTATTTAATCTCTAAAGCTATTCTGCAGTAAGTAGTGGATGGTGAATAAAGAACTGAATTGAACTGATGAAAAATTAAATGTATCAGAAGGTATGTTTTCAAATTTTTATAAAAACTCAACTAAATCAAGTACTTGTAGCAAAATCAGACTTGTAGAATAGAAGAGTCTATGAACATTTACAACAATGATGATTCAAACTATACTTATGTGATTGAAAAGGAAAAATATAGATAAATTTCAAGAAAGATAAAGCGAGGGAAGACAAACAGAGATTTAATATATACAGGAATATTAAATAAATAAAGACGTGAAACATTACAATATATTTTTAAATGGGAAACAATCTCAGTGAGGTCAATACATTCAGTATATATCATAAATAACACATCATTATGCTCTTCTGCAAAATGTTTTATCCAGTGTGAATGAATTAGTGGTAAAATATTTACGCAAGTACTCTACTCTGGTTGTACCTTCATATCAAACTATTTTTACATACCTCTTATTCAGAATCACACATAACATTTGGATATTTCACTTATATAACACTATGCTTTCCTAATTAAAATATTGTTTTGATTTACCAATGTAAGGGAATGTTTGGTCTCCTTTAAGTAGAGTATTTCTCTTGATGGTATTGCAATTACTAAATGAATTCGGTTCAGCTGCCCGCTTTTGTCTTCCAAAGCTAAAGTCACTTCCATCTTCACAGATTACATTAGTTCCTGTAATTAAAACATTAAAAAAATCCTTACTCATCTGCTTCTGAAATCTTGTACAAGTTTCTTAAAGCTATTGTCAAAAATTAAATTAAGCTAAATGTGGACTGTAGAACTGATAAAATAAGAACTAGGATAAATTAAATGCAAAATCAATTTCAAACAACAATCAGAAGTCTGGCTTTTAAAGCTTTTAAGTATTTTATTTCTAAAGAGGCAGAGAAACAAATAAGACAGCAAAAACAAATGGGATGAAATACACATATTGGATACAGGGAAAGTCACTCCATATCTAGAGTGGCAACAGAAGATGCTGCAATTTAGCAAAAATATCAATAATGCAACATCCAAAATCTAAATCCCATGATAGTAGGAAATTCTTGCAGTGGTCTACAACACATTCTGGAATTCATTAAATATTCTGTATCTGTGGTATTGCCCAAAGATCGTGGTGCCATAAAAAAGTTGTCATCTTGCATCAGTACCACAGAAGTTAACACTGTGTTGCTGCATTCAACAATGAAATGTGCAGAGGATGGCTCAGCCCAGTTGTTGATCTCTGATCAGCTAGAAAACACCATCTACTTAGGATACATGTCTCAGATTGAACTCTCAGTCCAAACATTGTAAACTTTCTACTTCAAGAGAACAGTGTAGCAAATGTGTGCATCAGGTGATGCCTTAATATTCAAAGAAAGATGCAAATATTTGCCGAAATCCTATAGTAAGTTAAATAAATCTTATTTTGTTCTTGTAATAAAGTGAACTGATATTTCATTTCTTGTAGTTTCACTCCATGATCTCCCAGAGCAATCATAGACCCCACGGCTATACCAGAAATCAGGTCACAACTAGTGACAATGAGAAATGGAGCCTAAGTTGATCATCTTTTTAAGTCCGTTCCCCTACCACTTGGTTCTGTTTGCATATTGCACACAATGTTTTGAACACTGCTTTTTCTCTAATTTCGTTCTTTTGTATTCATGTGTCCTATGCCATGTTTCACAATGTCTGAGCTACCATAAGAAATATCTCTAATGACTTTGTGCAGTTTAAGGTGCAACAGACTGAATGTCTGTTGCTCAGTGTCAGCCAGTTGGCATCATTACTGAGTAAACAAGCAGCTTTACCACTGGTAGCTGCAACAAAATTTCACCCAAACTATAGCAAGATAGAAAACTGGTCAGACTATGAGGCACAAGTGGAGGCCAATTTTGCTGCTTACCACAATAGGTATGGAGTGCAATGCTTACTTTTTGTCAGCCATGGGAGTTGACATTTACTGCCTGTATGTACAGTTGTGCATGGGCACTACTCCTAAATCAGTCAAGTGTGATGACATCTTTAAACTGCTTGACAAACATCTGGATAGTTAGGTCCATGTCGCAACAGCAAGCTTTAAATTATTTCATCTTAAGCAGCACCGAAGACAAACACTGAAACAATGGATAGCTGATGAGAATTCTTCCAGGTTGTAAGATCGTGGTCCATGGAACTTTTCTATCCCTGACGTTTCACCAAAAGCTATGTTGGACATATTTGGAGGTGCTCCTGGTTGTGTTGAGTCTTGCTGACTGATAAGTCGGACTTCAAAGAATGGCCCAAATACTGTGGAAATTGGGAGTGGTCTGGATTTCAAGTGACATCAGAGAGAAATGTTGCCTGGGATAAAATATAACTATCGACCATAGTATCTCAAAAATAAAAACTTCTCATCGATCTGTAGCGCCACTGACCATATATAACTGTCGACCATAGTATCTCAAAAATAAAAACTTCTCATCGATCTGTAGCGCCACTGACCATATATCATATATCCCAGGCAACATTTCTCTCTGATGTCACTTGAAATCCAGACCACTCCCAATTTCCACAGTATTTGGGCCATTCTTTGAAGTCCGACTTATCAGTCAGCAAGACTCAACACAAGACTCTTTCTTAGTGGTAGAATCCTGTAACATGATATGGGATAAAATATAACTATCGACCATAGTATCTCAAAAATAAAAACTTCTCATCGATCTGTAGCGCCACTGACCATATATCACTGAGTTTCATAGCTTCTTCTTTTCTGTTAAAATTGTCCACATGTTTAAATATTTTGATGGCTTCTCTATATAGCCATATAGTTCGTGATATTACATAAAACTTCAGTTTCCGAAAATTTCACTACATGATCAACTAACTGAAGAGCATGTTCCACCATGGCTGACTTGTCTGTTTTCCCTAGTAACCAAAGACTTTTATGTTCCTTCAACTGTGTATTCCCACTTCTCTTTGTAGTTCCAATGTAGACCCTAGCACGTTCACACAGAATCTTTTATACACCACTTTCAGATAGAGGTGGATGTTTATCCTTAACAGAACAAAGTGCTTGACCTATTTTCTTAGTTGGTCTGAAAATTGGTCAAACGTTATGTTTCCATAAAATCTTGTGAATTTGATCCATTACTTTTTTGATGAAGGGGAGGAGAAATCAAGTTCTTCCATCACTGTGTTGTATCGTTGTCTTTAGGCCTCCTGTTATTCAGTCACAAAACTCTATTTATTTCCTTATTAGAGTACCCATTATTCCCAAAAGCCTGCTTTAGATGTTTACAACCACATATTGGGTGAACTGATTCTTATGTAAAAGACTCGTGTCATTTCACTGAGAAACTGAAGGGACTAACTTTGGCTACTGAGGATATTCTTGTTAGTTTTGAAATAGTGTCTTTATTTACAATGATTCTGCTTAACGAAGTTATGGCTTACATAGTGGATGTTTTCCCAGCAGATTTGACTCCTCCTTTCACACACTGTCTCACCTCTAGTTAGTTCCAGTGAGAGGATGCATTTTATGAGCAGGTTGATGGTGTGGCCATGGGTAACCCATGGAGTCCTATGATCACCAATTTTTACATGGAAAAATTCAAACAATTATCTCTGGAAAAAGCAAATAAGAAACGATGTCGATGGTATCAATCTGTGGATGATAGATTTGTGGTTTGGTCACATGGCAAAAAAGCTTTAGAGGAATTCTTTTGTTATTTAAATAGTATAAATCCTAAAATCCAGTTTACCATGGAAATGGAGAAAGACAATGCAATTTCCTTCTTGGATGTCTTAGATATGAGACAGACTGATGGCAGCTTGAAACATAAAGTCTTTTGGAAGATTACACATACCAACGGATACTTACATAAGGATTCCAGTCATCATCCACAACAGAACAGAGGTGTAATTAAAATTCTAGTGGACAGAGCTAAAAGAATTTGTGTGCCGGAATACCTGGATGCCAAGATAAACATGCTCTTCAGTCAGGTGATCATGTAGTGAAATTTTTGTAAACTGAATTTTTTTGTACTATGACAAACTATTATCTGCAGTTATATAGAGAAGCCATCAAAATTTATAAACATGGGGATAATTTTAAAAGAAAAGAAGAAGCTATGAAACTCAGTGATATGTGGACAGTGGCGCTACATAATCAACGAGAAGATTTTATCTTTGACGTACTATGATCAATAGTTATATTTTATCCTTGACAAGGTTTATCTCTGCTATCACATGAAATCCAGACCACACCCACTTTCCATGGTATTTAGGCCATTCTTCAAAGTCTGACTTGTCAGTCAGCAAGACTCACCACAACCAAGAGCATGTCAGAAGACATCCAACATAGCTCTGGGTGAAATATCAGGGATAGAAAAGTTCCATGGACTATGGCCATACAACCCTGAAGAATTCTCAGCAGCTGAAACATCCAGTGGTGAAAGCCTTCATTGTATGAATGGATAGCTGAACTGAGAGGGTTCACAAGGCACTGTTAGTTTAACTGTTGTGCTATCCATTACAGAGATATCATATTACAGGATTCTACCACTAAGAATGTTTCAGATGCATTCATTCATGCAACAATTCTAAAGCTGCCAGAACCTGATTTAGAAACAGTTCTGTCTATTGTGGAATCTTGAACTATTCTGGACAACATGGGTTGATTTTAAGGTTCTGCGTATTTCTGTTGTTCAAAGTGCACAAGATATTCAATCTAAAGCACATGATAGTGTTAAAGTGAATAATACAGGGCTCAGACAAACAGCATACGTGTAAAAATTTTCTATCTCTTGGTATGTAATGTGTGCTACAAAATTCTATGAGGAAGTCTTGTCCACAGTGCTTTTTGAATCATGACCGGAAAGCTTGCCCTCATCATGATGCAACATGCTACTGATGCAGACAGCAAGATCACATTCAGTGTGTTTACATGACACACCAGACTCAGCAACCAACCACTGCCAAGCAACAGCACGTAAGTTTTTGGTGAAGCCATGCACAATGATGCATGCCAAAACCTACATTTCAGTATCACTGAAATCTTCCAGGCAGGTGAACAAATATTTTGCCCCTAATGAGTGGAACAAAAACACTTTATTTACAGTTGGATGCTGGTGCTTCTGTTTCCCAAATTAATAAGGACACATATGACAGGTTCAGTAGCCCACTGCTACAGTAGCATGTTCCATTTTGTGTGCGCAATTATAGAAACAGTGCAAACATTTTTGGGTTAGATTTATTTCATTTGTTCAACCTATGCACACAGGACATTGTGTTACAAATCAGCATTTCAGTGCCTTACAATAATGTTTCTGATTTGTACAATAAACACAAGGAACTGTCTGAATGAGGTTTGGGATGGGCTAAAGAATTTGAAGCGCATGTTACAGTGAAAGACAATATGCTGCTGTGATTTTTTTGTGCTCGGCCTGTCCCAAATGCAACACATGAGCAAGTGGCTCAGGAACTGGACAGATGGAAAGACAGTGTGGTTAGCCAATCTGTTTCTGCAAACCACTGGGCATCAGGTTTTGTAATTCTAAAGAAGCCTTGAGGTGGTTTAGGTCAGTGTGTTGATTTTAAAGCCACAGTAAACCCACAAGCTGTTGTGGATTCTTTTCCTCTTCCACATCTGTAGGAATTGATAAAGAAACTGGCACAGGGCAGATACTTTTCAAAGTTTGCTGGGCGAGCAGCTCGTGCAAAACTTTGTGGTAAACACTCACCTATGATTGTTCCAGATTAAAAAACTACCAACTAGAAGTACTTCAGCTCCTGAAATTTTCAATGGTTTCTGGAACAGTTAAGAGCAAAGGTCCCTCCTTGTACAAGTTATTTGGATAATATTACAGTCACAGTTTATGTGCCTGCTGAACATTTAGCAAACTTAGACTGTTTGTTACAAGTTCTTTCCGGAGCTGGCCAAAAGTGCAATAAAGAATAGTGCTTCTTCTTGCAACAACTACTGGAATATTTTGATCATCATTAATTAATGCACAAGCAATTCAACCTACCATATTGAACTTGGCTGGTATGACAGAGCTCCGAGCTCTGCTGTTGCCCCATAACATTAAGGGGCTCCAATCAGTTATGAGTAAGTTTACATATTATGTCAAAGTTATCTATAATTGTGTGCAAATTGCTGAAAGCAGTTCAACAGATATATGTTCCTTTTATGTGGCCCACAGATTCTCAAATGCATTTCAGCAATGAAAGGACATTTTGCTAAATCATCAATATTTGATTCATTTTGTTCCAACCAAGCATGTCATATTAGCTGTAGATGCAATTTCTTGTGGGATCAGAGCCATGTTCTACCATAAAATTGGTTCTTCTGATAGAACTATTGCTTTTGCCTTGGAAACTCTCAAAAAAGTACAGTGTAACTACAGTCAACTTGAAAAAGAGGCACTCACCATTATCTATAGTGTTCCAAAGTTCCACCGATACTTCTAAGGTTGGAAGTTCTACTTCCTGACAGAGCATCAACCTTTGACAGCCTTGTTCAAACCTGGAAAGCCTGTCCCCCTTGGATGGCACAAAAATTGCAATGTTGGGCACTGATATTGTCTAATTATCAGTATGAACTGTTGTACAGGCACACTATCCAACAATCACATGCTGACTTGTTGTCTTGGTTACCAGTCAGTACCAACATAGCATTTGATTCATCTGAGGAGTCATGTTTTCAGACTGATACAAAGGATTTTGAATGTTTCCAAAAATTTCTTCTCAATTTTCAGCATCTTGCCATTGCAACTGCTTACGAAGCTGCTTTGCAGGTTGTTTTGCAATATATGCACCATGGGTAGCCATGTGGTTTAAAAGAAGTTCCCTACTCAAGGGCATGTTGGTACTTTTTGCATCATCACACACTCCCTTCATTGAGAAGTTTTGTCTTTATTCAACTAAGGTAAATGGGGAAGCAACTCACTAGATGTCATTGTATTTGGCAGGCAATGGATGCTCAGATTGAGTAAATAACATCTCACTGCAAAGTTGCACAGAACATCAATCAGTTCCGCCACAACATTTTTCTGAGTGTCCACATTCGGACCATGGGAATGCATTGATATTGATTTTGAGGGCATGTTCTGGAATGCGATATGGTTGTTAGTGGTTGACAGTTATAATAAGTTTACTTTTGTTATACCCATTACATACATCACTACTGCACCCATGACATCCACCATTACTGCAAGTACAGTAACAGCTTTGTCTTCAATTTTTTTGTCCTGAAGGTCTTCCAGAGGTCATTGTCTTGGACAATGGACCACAATTCACATCAGCAGATATCCAACAGTTTTGTGCATTAATGGCATACACCATGTAATCACAGCATCTTTTCATCCAAAGTCTAGTGGTGAAGCTGAATGGTTCATACAAATGTTTAAAAGTCAGATGGAAGACTGCTCCTTGTCACGTGATAGGAAGTCATTGGCAGAATTGTTACAACACCATTGCCTTCATGGAAACGATTCATTTGGCCATGTCAGACAAACTTCTGGCCTCAAGACAAAGGCCTTCTAGAAATAAACAGTGTTGGGAGTTCAGAGTAATTACAAAAACCATCAGACATTCTTTTTACATCATCCCAGGTTCTGCCAGGCTGCAGGGGCACCACCAAAACCAACTGTGGTGCACTTCTGACTATATCAGTGATTCTGCTGCAGTGTGTTTGTCCACAGATCCAGCCAGCACATTGATGGGGTCCACAACAGCAGTTGTTTCTGTCTTTCCATCAGTCATGGCAAACACCATCCACTGTGGGGCCCAAGGAGGTCAACACCCCACCACGGACACCATTGCTGCTCACATCCCTAAAGCCAGTGCCCATCCACCTGCCATATCTGATGTCCATTGTGCAGTGCCCTCAGAACATCATCACAGCACTCCAGAAGATCCCTTTGCAGTTCAGTTAACCTTGGCATCTGCATCTCCAGATGCTGGTATGCATTCTCCAACTGGTTTTTTGGTCAGTGTCCCCAGTCATTCTCAAGGGTGAATATCAGCATACAGTCAAGGATGTGCCATCAGCTGTCATTACCCACCTGCCTCCTCATTTGCATCCACATTCTGTTCCTCTCTTCCCTCCCTCCTGCAGTCATCATGTGCATCCACCCCACATGAAGATGGTGCAGAGGGTTAGAAGGGAGAGGAATGTTGTATCACCAAAAGATCGAGGTGTTGTAACAAAGTTGCACCTTACATCAATACCACAGAAATTAATGATGTCTTGCTGCATTCTGCAATAATGAATTGGAGGTGCTGGTGAAACCATGTCCTCCCTTCCAGCACCACCACACGGAGGCTGATATACAACCAAGCAGAAGAAAGCTCAAGCATTGCTTGACCTCCAGTCAAGCAGACAACATCATATAGTTAGGACACAAGTGTTACTCATATCTTAGATTCAACTGTAAATCTGAACATTGTGAACTTAGTACTTCAGGAGAAGAGTTTAGTAAATGTATGCATCAAGTGATGTTTTATTATTTAAAGACAGCTGCAAAAATTTGGCTCATTCTTGTGGCAAAAGATTGCACAAATCTATGTAAGTCTTTTTACAGTTCTTGTAATAAAGTGAACAAATATCTCGAATGTTGTAGTTCCATTCCACCATTCCAGAGCACTCAAAGAACTCACAAATATAATGGATGATTGTAGTTTTGTAAGGTCATGGCAGTTTTGATCATCCAATTTTTACTTACATGAGAAGATAAGAAAATAAAAAGTACATTCAGAGTGAACACTTTTACATTAAAAAGGAATATTATTTGTAACACAACTAAGTTATAGTTATGATTAACAACAATACAGAAGAACCACAATCCATATCAGAAGACACTACATAAATAGTTACTCAGTACCTCGATAAAAGTAGTACTTCACAGTATACACATACATGCTGAACTAAGAAATTCATAAGAACAAGTGAAGCAACAAATTGCTTAAAAGTCAGGTACTTACAAATGTTTGAAATTTCACAACATATCATGATCTACATGAGTATTGATACAATCAATGCAATATTATGCAGAAACGATGATAACAGTAAAATATTAGAAAGTAGAATTTCAAACTGGCAGATGTCTCTGACAGACACAGTCTCACACAAAGGACAATTCAGAAGCTGACCTTCAGATGTAAATAAACATGTGAATTGCACTTGCCAATTGCCCAATGCCTGGCCCTCATGTTCAGCAGGCATGACACATCTTGATATTTCTTGTGGAGTCTTATCAATGATATTGTGTTTGTACTATACTTATTGGGTTCTCTAGCAGAGCACAGAGCAAATAGCTATGCCACAACTCAACAAGTTACTTTCAATATTCTGCAACCAATTTGGCAAGAAATCTACTTAGGATGGGACGTGTGTCACATAAACAATAGAACTCTAATTCTAGTATAATTATTGGGTGTACAACTGGGTCACATCATAATAACTCTATGACATTTTGGCAAAATGAATCATTACAGTCTTCAGGTGGTTCTTGATGACTGTTGCACCATTCCTGTTGGCATCCTATATATGTTGGCCATTATCCCCTTCATCGCTCCAGTCCTGTCACTATCAGTGCAGCCACAATGATGGTGATGGGGGGAATGGTGCCTGGCTCTGAAGCCTGGTCTCCAGCATCTGCACTATCAATGTCATGTGTGAACCCCACTGTGCAGGAATGCTTTCCTTTTCCTAGACTCAGTGCAGGTTTCCATGCATGACTCGGTTGTAGTAATTAATTAGACTATCTTGAACATGCTAATGAGGAAGATTGTATAAGTGTTTCGATATTCAGAATGAATTTAATTTTGGTATTTTTCTAATCCATAGAATGGCCATAATCATCTGCAATGGCCAGCAACTGAAGCAGTTGTCACCTTCTGGTGACTGATGCAATCCTGAGTCCAGCCTAATGCAGTCTATGAAGTCTTAGCATTTTGCCATTTCTCTCTGTTAGCTCCCACTGCCCACAAAGAAATGTCACAGAAAATGTAAAGGAGTTTAACTAGTGTATTGTTTTTGAGAACTAATACAAATTGTTGCATAAAAATGTTTGTGGGTTATTATTCTGGGGCCATAGTAGTCTAGTGGAAGAGCACTCAAGTCTGGCCCCGGGTTCAATCCCAGGCAGAGGCTGGGATTTTTCCTCCATCCTTTCCCTCTGGTATTGCCACAGCTCCACTTAGCTTGCTGCTAAATTGAGTACTGGGGATCTTTCCTGACGGCACAGGGTGGCCAGGGTGAGGGACCAACCACACAAACAACAGAACTCTAATTCATCCTAGTATAATTCTTGGGTGTACAACTGGGTCACATCATAATTACTCTACGATATTTTGACAAAATGAATCATTGCAATCTTCAGGTGGTTCCTGATGACTGTTGCTCCATTCCTGTTGGCATCCTCCTAGTTCGGCAGTTGATAGAAGGTCTGCACTCTTCCTGCAGGCAGGCTGATAGTGCAGTCAAGTGCTTGCACAGATTTTACCTTTAATTTTCTGGGATTTATTTAATAAATACCAACTTCTGAACAAAAAACAATTTGGTTGCAAGTGCAAAAACAGTTTGGATTTGAATTAAATAGCTGTAGAATAATTCACAAAAATAGCTTTAGAAGTTCTGGATAGACGAGACCTTCTGATATGAATTTCTCTAGACTATGTTAAAGCATTTGACACAGTTAATTAAGAAACACTTAATTGCAAACTTGATGTGCTGGAAATAAGTGGGACTGTCTTAGTCAGTAAAAAGAGTGCAATGGATGTGTGGGGGATCATCCAAATTTCAAGGAACTCAAAATACACAATGCAACATTTTTGATTTCCTAAGTATGTGAACAAATGAGTTCTTCAGGGGAGTCTATTGATCCAAATACTGTTTCTCACTTACATTAATGATTCAAGCAATGGAAAATACAGGATGGAATAATGACAATATCACAGAAAGAATAGTTTGCTCCTCACCATATACAGGAGACACTGAGTTGCAGACAGGCACAACAAAAGAACTGCTACACATTTGAGTTTTTGGCCAAGAGGCCGTCTTCTAAAGTAAAAAGCACATTCACACTGATAAGAGCAAAAATCTCTCTCTCTCTCTCTCTCTCTCTCTCTCTCTCTCACCCACACACACACACACACACACACACACACACACACACACACATAGACACACACATGACCACATGTGCCTGTCTACAACTCAATGTATCCACTAAATGTTCAGTAGCAGTCTATCTTTTCTGTTACATTAATGGTTTCTTTATTTAGGAATTCTCCATAGACAAATTCAGGAGTTATTTTGCATTATGAACAAAACATGATGTTCCACACTAGACTGAACTAGGTGAAACAGTGTTATTTACCAATGACAGCAACACAATAATTTTGGGGTTGACAGTGTAACTCACAAGGCACTTCTGTATCTCCACGTACTATGGAGATTGGTATGACTAGGTTGTGTAGTATGTGGTATCAGCAGGTAATAAAAACACACATTATTAAGTCAGGAATGAAAGCTGAAAATGATAAAAGCATCAATTCAGACTTCTGATCACATTTGATACATCTAATAATTTGTACTACCAGTACTTCAAACCATAAATTTTCTAATTGTGTCTATAAGAATTTGATTTAAATTTACTGAAGTGTAAGGAACTTGTTTGTCATAACATGTACGATTAATCAAAATATCTTCACTGGTGTTTATGCTGGCATTTACAGGAAAGTGTTGCTGCTAGTCAGTCAGTTACAAGACAATAGTCAGTAAAAAAAAATTGGTCATGAAGTATTAAAAAATAATCTAATTGTACAGGAATAGTGACAACATCACAACTAAAGATTTGACAATGAAATGTTTTAATGATCACATGGAAAGAAGTGACAGAATGTGTAAAATTAATGGAAATGTATTAATAATCTGTCCAGTGTATGCAACAGAAATGTCCTTAACTATGTAGATGACACACAACAGTTGTCAATTCAGCACCCAAAGAAAATGATATGGACCTGGTTTGTTCTGGTGTCTTACTTGACATGAAGAATTACTTCCACAATAATTGTTTAAGTATGAACCTAAGAAAAACAACTTTCAGATACTCCACCCAGATAGAGTACAATGGAATGTTGTGCCTGATGATCATACAGAAATAAAACAGGATGATACAACTGCCTTTCTTGGTGTAAGGTAGGCATCTCTCTTTTACAGCATCACTTTAATCTTTTACACCAAAAATAAACAAAATCAAGTTACATAATGAGTACAAAATCACAAGTTCCGAGTTTTGAGCAAATGAGTATGATCTACTATGCTTTGGTGTATCGGTACCCCAAACATGAAACTCAAGTCCGGCAGGTGTGTTTCTGCCAAGCAAATAAACAGGCTATCCACCTTTCAAAAAGTGGGCGTAATGATTCTGTGCAAGCTTAGTTATAATGGGTCTTACAAAGGAATGTTCAAAAGTAAAAAATTACTGAAACTCTCATCAATATGTGGTTATAAAACTGTTCAATTAATTTTGAAGTTCAAACAGTGCAATAACCTGAAAAAGAGATGTACATACTTATAGTACTAGGAGAGACTGTGATTATCATCAGTAAAAACTTAACACAAAAAGTGCAGAAACGATTAGATAGTATATGATAATATAATTTCATACTAAACTTCAAAAGAATTTAAAAAAACTCAAATGTAGGCTGCTTGGAAATGGCTCTTAAGGGGTATTTTACCACTAAATGAGTTATAGTAATGGACCTTGCCGTTGGTGGGGAGGCTTGCGTGCCTCAGAGATACAGATGGCCGTACCGTAGGTGCAACCACAACGGAGGGGTATCTGTTGAGAGGCCAGACAAACGTGTGGTTCCTGAAGAGGGGCAGCAGTCTTTTCAGTAGTTGCAGGGGCAACAGTCTGGATGATTGACTGATCTGGCCTTGTAACACTAACCAAAACGGCCTTGCTGTGCTGGTACTGCGAATGGCTGGAAGGAAGGGGAAACTACAGCCGTAATTTTTCCCGAGGGCATGCAGCTTTACTGTATGATTAAATGATGATGGCATCCTCTTGGGTAAAATATTCTGGAGGTAAAATAGTCCCCCATTCGGATCTCCGGGCGGGGACTACTCAAGAGGACGTCGTTATCAGGAGAAAGAAAACTGGCCTTCTAGGGATCGGAGCGTGGAATGTCAGATCCCCTAGTCGGGCAGGTAGGTTAGAAAATTTAAAAAGGGAAATGCATAGGTTCGAGTTAGATATAGTGGGAATTAGTGAAGTTTGGTGGCAGGAGGAACAAGACTTTTGGTCAGGTGAATACAGGGTTATAAATACAAAATCAAATAGGGGTAATCCAGGAGTAGGTTTAATAATGAATAAAAAAATAGGAGTGCGGGTAAGCTACTACAAACAGCATAGTGAACGCATTATTGTGGACACGATAGACACGAGGCCCATGCCTACTACAGTACTACAAGTTTATATGCCAACTCGCTCTGCAGATGATGAAGAAATTGATGAAATGTATGAGAGATAAAAGAAATTATTCAGGTTGTGAAGGTAGACGAAAATTTAATAGTCATGGGTAACTGGAATACAAGAGTAGGAAAAGGAAGAGAAGGAAACATAGTAGTTGACTATGGATTGAGAGTAAGAAATAAAAGAGGAAGCCGTCTGGTAGAATTTTGCACAGAACATAACTTAATCATAGCTAACACTTGGTTCAAGAATCATGAAAGAAGGTTATATACATGGAAGAATACTGGAGATACTAGAAGGTATCAGATAGATTATATAATGGTAAGACAGAGATTCAGGGCCCAGATTTTAAATTGTAAGACGTTTCCAGGAGCAGATGTGGACTCTGACCACAATCTATTGGTTATGAACTGTAGATAAAACTGAAGAAACTGCAAAATGGTAGGAATTTAAGGAGATGGGACCTGGATAAACTGGCTAAACCAGAGGTTGTACAGAGTTTCAGGGAGAGCATAAGGGAACAATTGACAGGAATGGGGAAAGAAATACAGTAGAAGAAGAATGGGTAGCACTGAGGGATGAAGTAGTGAAGGCAGCAGAGGACCAAGTAGGTAAAAAGACGAGGGCTAGTAGAAATCCTTGGATAACAGAAGAAATATTGAATTTAATTGATGAAAGGAGAAAACATAAAAATGCAGTAAATGAAGCAGGCAAAATGGAATACAAACGTCTCAAAAATGAGATTGACAGGAAGTGCAAAATGGCTAAGCAGGGATGGATAAATGACAAATGTAAGGATGTAGAGGCACATATCACTAGGGGTAAGATAGATACTGCCTACAGGAAAATTAAAGAGACCTTTGGAGAAAAAAGAACCACTTGCATGAATATCAAGAGCTCAGATGGAAACCCAGTTCTAAGCAAAGAATGGAAAGCAGAAAGGTGGAAGGAGTATATAGAGGGTCTATACAAGGGCAATGTTCTTGAGGACAATATTATAGAAATGGAAGAGAATGTAGATGAAGATGAAATAGGAGATGTGATACTGCATGAAGAGTTTGACAGAGCACTGAAAGACCTAGGTCGAAACAAGGCCCGGGGAGTAGACAACATTCCATTAGAACTACTGCCAACCTTGGGAGAGCCAGGCTTATCAAAACTCTACCATCTGGTGAGCAAGATGTATGAGACAAGCAAAATACCCTCAGACTTCAAGAAGAATAGAATAATTCCAATCTCAAAGAAAGCAGGTGTTGACAGATGTGAAATTTACCAAACTATCAGTTTAATAAGCCACTGCTGCAAAATACTAACGCGAATTCTTTACAGTTGAGTGGAAAAAACTGGTCGAAGCCGACCTCAGATAAGATCAGTTTGGATTCCTTAGAAATGTTGGAATACATGCGGCAATATTGACCCTATGACTCAACTTAGAAAATAGATTAAGGAAAGGCAAACCTACATTTCTAGCATTTGTAGACTTAAAGAAAGCTTTTGACAATCTTGACTCAAATGCTCTCTTTCAAATTCTGAAGGTGGCAGGGGTAACATACAGGGAGCGAAAGGCTATTTACAATTTGTACAGACACCAGATGGCAGTTATAAGAGTTGAGGGGCATGAAAGGGAAGCAGTGGTTGGGAAGGGAGTGAGACAGGGTTGTAGCCTCTCCCCGATGTTATTCAATCTGTATATTGAGCAAGCAGTAAAGGAAACAAAAGAAAAATTTGGAGTAGGTATTAAAATCCATGGAGAAGAAATAAAAACTTTGAGGTTCGCCAATGACATTGTAATTCTATCAGAGACAGCAAAGGACTTGGAAGAGCTGTTGAATGGAATGGACAGTGCCTTGAAAGGAGGATATAAGATGAACATCAACAAAATCAAAACAAGGATCATGGAATGTAGTCGAATTAAGTCAGGTGATGCTGAGGGAATTAGATTAGGAAATGAGACACTTAAAGTAGTGAAGGAGTTTTGCTATTTGGGGAGCAAAATAACTGATGATGGTCGAAGTAGAGAGGATATAAAATGCAGACTGGCAATGGCAAGGAAAGCGTTTGTGAAGAAGAGAAATTTTTTAACATCGAGTATAGATTTAAGTGTCAGGAAGTCATTTCTGAAAATATTTGTATGGAGTGTAGCCTTGTATGGAAGTGAAACATGGACGATAAATAGTTTGGACAAGAAGAGAATAGAAGCTTTTGAAATGTGGTGCTACGGAAGATTATATAGGTAGATCACATATCTAATGAGAATGTATTGAATAGAATTGGGGAGAAGAGGAGTTTGTGGCACAACTTGAGAAGCGGAAGGGACCGGTTGGTAGGATATGTTCTGAGGCATCAGGGAATCACAAATTTAGCATTGGAGGGCAGCGTGAAGGGTAAAAATCGTAGGAGACCAAGAGATGAATACACTGAGCAGATTCAGAAGGATGTAGGTTGCAGTAAGTACTGGGAGATGAAGAAGCTTGCACAGGATAGGGTAGCATGGAGAGCTGCGTCAAGCCAGTCTCGAGACTGAAGACCACAACAACCACAACAAGGAAGTCGTTTAGAGTGGTATAATATTTTATTTTGTCCCAAAATTATTTATAAGTTCCAGTAATCAAGATACATAGAGTTTTTCTTATTGTCTGTAATTAACCCACAAAGTTATGACATAAAATGTAAAATATACCAACAGTCCAAAACAAATCCTGTATCTGTGAATAGATAATATGTAATTAAACTCTGAAGAAATAATATTCCGGTTATTTGCCATTTAACCCTTTGAGACCTGGCGTCCAATACACTGGACACTGACTTTTATACACATTTTATAACAGTAAACGATTTCATGCACCATTGAAACCCAGTTGCCTGTTTACTGGACATCTCTAGCATTAAGTTCCATATATCTTGGTGCCCTCTATTGCTGGAACTATGTACTACATCGAAAAACAATCAAGATGGCAGACCCGTTGCGAAATGCTCCAGGTAAGTCATATTTACGTGTTAAATACTGCAGTATATACGTTTTCTGGTGCTCAAAAAAATATACTGGGTAAGAGTCTTCTGTAGAGATTGCGTTTAACGTAAGAGATGTGGGATTATGAACATAATTGAGCTATTATGGCACTAAATTACGTTGTCGAAAATTCTGGACATCAGGATTCGGCTGTAATATTTTTTTCCTAATAAGCTGCAGTGAAAGCATTGATATAGTGGTTGTTTTCAACCAACTGCTGTCTTATAACGTTCTTCCAGTTAATGTTGCATTTCTCTTTGGATTCATAGCATAATATATTAGCTAATAAATTATTTTATCTGTGGTATCCAGTAATTAGCTTTTATGTTATGTCGTTTTCATCTGTTTGCTAAAACTCAGTTTTTGCTTGTAGATCACAGGAAGGTATACAACACAACAAATCCAAATCACATCAAGAAGATCCTAGACCTCTTAGCAGCAGGAGATGTTTCTGATATCAATATCGATGACGAAGATCATCTTGAAAATATTCCAGGCGCTGTTTCCACAACTCCAAGGATAGGAAGTGAGAAAATGACAGCGAACTATGATTTTTTGGTGACAATTTGAATTCACAGAAGATGCAGTGGAGGTAGCATCAGTTCATAATGATGTAGAAGGCGACGAAGAGCCTCATGAGCTATCTGTACTGGCAGAGACTGTATGTAATAGTGAACCAGAATATGACTATCTCACTAGCAAAGAAGAAAAAAGTATAGACGTCACCCTTGGTCACCTCCTCCTATTCATTTTGAAAATCAGTGCTATATTGATCAAGAAATTGAAGAAGAATCTGTCTGTTACTTTATTAAATACGTAACAGTACAAGAATGGGAAATGTTTTCGAGAAACACAAATATATAAGTATTACAGTCTGGTTATACAAATTTCAAACCAACTAACCCAGATGAAATAAAAGCACTCATTGGCCTGCATATGGTGATAGGAAACTTGAAATTTCCTCAAGTGAGACTTTACTGGGACAAGTTTGTTGGAATAGGTTTATTCTTTGATTCTATGACTAGACATAGGTTTTTCCAGTTGCAAAATGCTCTGCATTTTGTCAACAATTTGGAACGCCCTGAAAAATCAAATGACAAATTGTATAAAGTTCGACCTTTGTACAAATCCATTAGAAGAAGGTGTGTAGAAGTCTACATTGAAGAATCTTTATGTATTGATGAACAGATGGTTCCATTCAAAGATCAACTTTCAATCAAGCAGTATGTGAAAAGCAAGCCGTGTCCTTGGGGAATTAAAATATTTGTTTTGGCTGGAAGATCTGGTGTTGCTAATGACTTTCTAATACATCAGTGTAGTGCGACTGAGCATGCTGAATGGAATAAGAAACTATTCAGTTCAGGTGCATCTGTTGTTCTCCATTTGTGTGACAGAATAAAAAGTGAAGGACACAAACTATATTTTGATAATTACTTCTCTTCTTATCATCTTATTCAAGTACTAAAACACAGAAAAATTTTTGCTGCTGGAACAGTTCGTGTAAACAGATTTTTTTCTCCTACGTTGATAAATGACAAAGATATCAGAAAGAAGGAGAGACGATTTTCTGACCAGGTTGTCAGTAGAGACAACATAGTCCTGACAAAGTGACTTGATAACAGAACTGTGGTATTGGGTTCACATTTTGTTGGAATAGGTAAAGATGACACTGTTGGATGTTGGGACAAAACCTCAAGATCATACATAAAAATCAGGCATCCTGAAGTTGTTAAATTGTACAATGAATCAATGGGTGGTGTAGACTTTTTGATCAGCTGATTGTACTGTACAGAATCTTTATTACATCCAGAAAATGGACTCTAAGAATGCTGATGTGTGCTGTTGATTTTGCTTTGGTCAACAGCTGGTTAGAATATCGAAAACACTGTTCAGTGAAAAAAATTCAAGACAGTAAAGTACTCGACTTATTGCATTTTCGAATGAGTGTAGCTGAAAGCCTTGTGAGAGCAGGGACAAACACAAAGAGAAGAAGAGGTAGGCCAGGCAGTGAAGAAGCTGGAAAAGAGGCTGAACAGAAAAGATCCAGAGCAGAGAGACGACCAGAATCAAATGTACAATATGATGGTATTAACCATCTCCCAGTGGTAGATCAATGCAAAGATGGAGGTACATGGAAAAACACACCATGTCAAGGGAAATCAGAAATAATCTGTTCAAAATGCGAATTCACCTTTGCCTAAAAAAAGATGCAAATTGCTTTGTGCCCTTTCATACAAAGTGAATGTAAAGAAAACTGTCTTCTGTAAGTGTTCAACTTATTTCTGTTCTGTAAATCATAATACCAGTAGTTAAAATTAATGATATAACATATAGATTCCTGTATTTTGTAAAAAATTCCACTCTTGAAAAGATTTTGCACAATAAAATTGCTGTATAATTTGTAACTACTGACTTCTTATTTCACATTACCAACACCTCCGAGACCCAATGTCCAATTTATTGGACAACATTTTATTTTTAAATCAAGTATGACATATTGAAATTTTGCTCAAATATACAATAAATAGGTCCATATGGACACGATAAAGGGGGAAAAAAATTTCTATTTTTAAAATAATTCAGGACTGGAGGGGTTAAACATTTAAGTGAACAGTAGGCCTACCTCACGTTAACAACCTATCTGCGTGATGCAGAATTGCAAACTACCATAGTTAATTCCAAAATATTTAAAAATTAACCATTTTGAAGTGAACTTTATTAACAATATCAGCTATTGGTCAACAATTAGCAGTAACAGTTTTATTTATAACTATTTCAGAGACTAATTTCAATTAAGTCATTAACTTTTGAAATTAACAAAAAGAATTAACATATTTTGTTAATTTCGAAACATTTTGTACATGAAGAATTTCGTTTTCTCATCCAAAGATATGACTGATAGTGACATTTTTTCTCCTTTTCCTTCATGATTCTTTATTTCCATAATCTGCAAGTATTCTGTAAGCTGAAACTAAATCCAGATAAGATAACTTGCAAGGGAATTCTGTGTCCTGTGCATGGGGGGAATTTATTATTTTAAACATTCATAGAAGACAGAGTAAGCCCCACACTACATCAAGTTATAGCACATCACAAACTGTTTCAAGAAAAAGCTGTTAAGGCACTTAGCACAATCTACAACTGATTAAGAAATAACTAAGCAACTCCTTAAAATAAAAAAGATCAGTAATATGAAGTGCTATATAGATGATAAACCTATATAATGAGGCAAAAAGTATGTAATGAAGCAACAGACTGAAGTAGTTGTTCAGGAATAGAATTTTACCCTTAATGAGTTCAAATGTTAGATGCAAAATATAAGACCAAATGTCAAATTTATTAATGACACAATTAAGTTTTTGAGGTTGAATATCAGATCTGTAACAGCAACTGACCATCTGCTTGTTGAAAAGAATGCAAACAGTGTATTTAGTTAGTATGTAAGAGATTTAACAAACACAATGGAAAATAAAATTGTGTGTACAGGAAAGTTGCAATGCTAAGAAACTGCAGTAAAATGCAAGAAGAGCTGCTAAGAATCTACAGGACACTTCACATATGCAATGGTCAGCAAAGTATCATGTGGAATGGCATAACAGCTGAGGAAGGGGTGTAGCTCTCTCATTTGCATATTTCACAATCAGTTCTATTGAGGAAATGATGCTATAATGTCAAAAATCGCTTTTTATTTACATATGACAAGCTATAATGGCTTAAAAAACTGAATGCATTGTAGATCAGATTATTGAAAGGAAATGTTGAAACTGTTCAACTAAACAAATCACATTAACAAAGAATAGCACACAAAAAATGGAAAAATTCTACCTGATAGCTAGGGGATTAAAATACTGTTAATATTCTTTAAATTATTTAAAGCTACTACTCACTGTTAAATAAGGTCAATGTCTTTCTTAATACTTGCCTTCCCATGAGTATGCACCAGGTGCACCAATCAGCAACTTTGAGCCATTCTGCAATTTGAAAAGATAATGAAAATGAATTCTTAAATAAAGTAAGTAGACAGGAACATCTATTTGTTTTTGACATAATCTCTTTTTATGAGATTTGTTTTTGACATAATGTCTTTTCATGATACAATCATCACCAGTTTTGGTTCACATTGGTCATGAGTGGGATTTGGAGAGGATCATGACCACCTTCACAAAGAAAATTCAAGCAAAAGCATTTTTAACAGTTTCCAAATTTTACAGTTAACTAAGGTAACATGAAAACTAAATTGTTTTGAATGTGACTAGGCATTACAGAAATTGCAAGCTAGGCACATATTCACAGGTTGACTGTATCTGCTGTCAAAAACAAATCTGGTGTGATTCACAAGTCCACAAATAGGAACAACAAATCATGGGAAGTTAGTACAGAAAAAAAGGTCTGAAACATACATCATCCTCAGTATTTACATGCCTGCATAGCTATACTCTGCAGAAATATGTTCACAACAGTAGTACTTACAAAATGTCAATAATGATGCAATTTCATATTGTGGAAGTTGTAAGAGAATCTCACTATTAAGGTTCTTAAATCAATTGCATGATGTATGTTCTTCCAAATTTTTGAAAGAATATCTTTCAAATACTGTATTTTTAGAATTACAGTTTCTTGGTCCTTGTAATAAAGCAATGTACTGAACACTGGATTAAGCAAATTAGAATAACAATTAATACATTTTGTTGCTATTATCATTCAAATCATAGGCATCTTTTGTACACTAAAAGTGAGCATGATTGCAATTTCACATTTAGTTGTCCAGTAGTATTTGCTGTTGATTTATGTGAACCATTTGATTTTGGGATAAAATTATGTAAACATTGATTAATGTTAATATTAAGAGAGAGGATTACTGATGAGAGGAGAAGAATAAGATGTACTTGTAGATTTAAGTTTAAAATGTATGTTACAAACAAAGATAAAATTAAATATTTTTGTAGAATAAAGAAGAAGAAATTGAAAAGAAGATTTGAAGGGGAAGGCAGGTGGCCTTGGACTTATACTAAGTAAATAAGAAAGGTGGGTCAATAGGGGCATCCTGAGAAGGGTATCATTATGGACTTGTTGATGCTACTGGCATGACATGTTTAAAATGAAATGCCAAAAGCTTATACTAGCCAGAGACTGGCAGCAACTTCCGAATTATAAAGAAAAGTAACATACTGAAGTTACCAATTTTATTTGGAGGGAACTGTTTTTGAATAGATTTGTTAATCAGTTGAACTTGCATTGTTTTATGTAAGGTGGCTATAGAATACTTATTTATGAACACCCCACTTAAACACATGTGCATTAATTATGCATTCACTATGAGAACTGTTTCTTAGTGTTTCCCTTATCTTCCACAGAATCATGGCATACTGTACCACAATCTTTTTATTCAATATGGCAAAAGAACTGATAAACACAGGTATCATCATTTTATTGTGAATTGCAGTATGATTTCTTTTTTAGAAGTTAGCAATGAATTGTTGATGAGGGAAAGAATAGGCAAGGTAGTTGACTAAAAGCATAATTTATTACATGCTAATATTAATATTAAAATTAACAATAATTATGTGTCTTTGTACTTGCATAAATAACAGTATGGAAGACTAATATTATTTTGTAAGAAGTAACTTAATGGCATGGAGTGGTAGTTAAAATAATATACATCCAATATATATATTTTAGAATTGCTAGCTAAAGTGGTCTAGATGGGAACTTAGTAAATGGACACAAGGTCAAACCAGGTGAGTAATAACAGTAAAAATGTCCAATGTAAAAAAAGAGTATAGAAGGAGGCATGAATTTTACACAGGATGTTGTGCCGCAACATATATAGCGAGAAATGAAGTAGGATAGGTGTACCAAGGAAGGAGAACTTTCACCTGTAGATATGGGAAAAATACTGATTATAGGGAAAGAATCTCTGTGAAGGAAGGCAAAAAAGTGTGAAATAGAAAAAGCATGCCTGAGGAAAGAGTTGTATGATGTTGGTGAAATAGAGGAAATATATGTACATCTGAGGAAATAATAGTGTAACATAATTTCAGTAAGAACTAAATAGTAATATTTTTGGCACTTACTCCAGATTTGTGCAACAAAAACAATATATGTCTAAAAGACAAAGGTGTTAAGAGATAAAAGTCATAGGAAGCTTTAAGGTTTCTAAATACTCAAATGTAATTCCATCCATATGGTTATTAAGACAAAATGTTAAACTATTATGGAAGGATAAGGCAATACGAATATTTTGTTTTCTCATCAAAAGCACGTTTTTAAAAAAAAAGTCTTCCTGTAGTTATGCTATGAAAGAACATTGTAAAAACTATACTGTAGGATTATTAGGAGTCAAAAATCATAATAATAAAGCAGTAGTAGGTGAAAAGAGTACAGGCACATTAAAACAATTATGCTGTGCTAGACATTAATGCTCAAATACTTATCATGTTAAGATAATGTTTTGTGTAAATGTAAAGGCACTTTCCTTCAATTAGAATTGAGCCACCACTGTATTGTTAATCATGACAAAACATCCAGAAGAGCAAAATTAGAATCATGTTACACTAACCACACAAAAATGTCAATTAATTTTATAACACATTAGTAATTACTGAGATTTATTAAAATATTTTATGGATAATATAATAGGATAGCAAAATGGCAGAAAGTTGACACAAGAATTAAGAAAAATAGCTTTAGTCACCATGAGATCATTCATCTAACGGTAAGTGAATGGAATCTGGTGTTACACACCACTCCAGCAATGTGATGTATGTCCTTACCACACACAGTTCATAGATAGAGACTCGAGATCATTCATCTAAAAAGACCCAGGATCATTCATCTAACAGTAAGTGAATGGAATTTGGCATTGCACACCACTCCAGCATAGTGATATGTATCCTTATCAGATGCAGCTTGTAGTTACAGGATTTGTGGTGGAACTGCTCAGACTGTATTTTAAAATTCATTTCTCAATACATTAAGAATTTAAATTATCAGATGCATTTTCAATATTTCCAGGTGAATAATGACAGTCAAGGTTTTAAAATTGCTGATATTGAGTGATGTTTTTCGAACAGGTAGTAGTTAGTCTTAGTGCCTTGAAGTGCCAATTAGCTCTATGTAGTAGAGCCTTAGGGTTGTTCCTCCTATGCAGTACAGCTCTTACAGGCCTCTTGAAGGCCCAACTCACAGAGCCTAAGGGTGTCATAACAACTTCCACATGATTTTCACATTCCATTGGTGACATCAGAAGGAAATTAACAGAGTGGCTGGAACTACCCCATTGAATTCCTGTCTATGTATATCTATATTATTCTTTCATGTGTCATTAATTGACATTTAGTATTAATATTTTGATAGTGTCTGAGGTAGTGTTTTGTTTCTGACATTGCAAAATCTACCCATAATAGGTCTCATTACAGAGCACCAGAATACAGCAGCATCGTCTCCAGCTTATGTGAGTTTCATGAATGAATAGAGGAAATACAATGCAAAAAATGTCCAGCTATTATCATAAACCAGTTTCTTTTATGAGTGCACAGTGTTTGAATTCTAGTAAGTTATATTTTCTTGCAAATAACTGCAGCATATCAAGGATATGAAAACAGCACAACAATAATTGAGTGTGGTATTTATTAGGCAAGAGTTTGGAATGTGACCTTGAAGTATCTAAATTTTAATGAAATGGTCATAGAGCATTTTGCAGTCCGCAAGGGGAGATGAGCTGATTTCATCTACAAACAAGTGAATAAAGGTAAGCAAAATGTGCATTAATAAGTGATAAGAAACACATAAATGCCTATTTGGCCTACTTTCAATTGCTTAAAAATGGATGGTAGCATGTTTTTATGCAACATCAGATTTTCCAGTAAATTAGTACAACAACTTGTACTAACATGGCGTATTTTAGCGAGATCTTTAAAGCAAATTATCATTTAAACTACATATATTTTCATAGTACATAAGCTCTACAAGGGTTGGAACTTAAATGGTGGTAACTATTTATTCACAACTGAAACAAAAGAGTTACATTTTTGCACCTGTTACTGTCCTTCAAAGCAGTCACCAGCATTGTGTAGAACCCATTGCCAGTGATGTGGAAGGTGTAGTATACCGTTAGCAGAGCCTGTTCTGTTGATGGTGCAAATGGAGCAGTCTACCACTTGTCGAATCTCTGGAACAGTGCAGAAGCGAATGCCACGAAGTGGTCCCTTCATCTTCACAATCAAATCAAAGTCACAAGGACTTAAGTCAGTGGAGTATGGTGGATGGTACAGTACTTCCCAGTCTCACTTACCGAACAGAGCAGCCACAGCTTGTGCACCTGCACATTATCATGCAAAATGATGGGTGGGTTGCGCAGAAAGTGTTGCCGCTTCTTTCACAAAGATGGTCACAGGTGATGCACCAAAAATGAACAATAATACTGTGCACTGATGGTCTGCCATGGAGGAATGTAATGTGTTAGGATAACACCATTACAGTCATACATGAGAATCACCATAACTTTCACCATACTGGGGCTCTGACACATTTTCGACTATTGCGGCAACCCATAATGATGCCATTTGTTGGATTGGCACTTCAGTTTTGGCTTGTGCAATATGGACCATGTCTCATCCAGTGTTGTGATACGTTCTAAGAAAGCCTCTTCTTCACACTCATAATGCTCCAAGTGCATCTGAGCAGTATCGTAACACACCCATTTCTGCATTTCCGTCAAGTCATGCGGAACCCATCATGGTGCAATTTTTCGCAAGCCAAGGCATTCCATCATGATGCAAAGCACAGTCGTATGCGCTAATCCACTTTCATGTGCAAGCTCATGAATCATATGGCGTCGATCACTGTCCACTAATGTGGCAACAGCATGCATTTTTCTTCAGAGACGCTAAGACGACCTGCCTAATGCATGTCTGCCACTGTTTGGTGACCTTTGTTGAAGGCTTTTACCCAATGTGCCACTGATCTGTATGTTAATCCCGATTCCTCACATGCCTCTTGAAGACTTTGATGTGACCTTCATGCTGTTTGACCTCTGGCACATTCAATCTTGATCTATCTCTGTTGGTCTTCTTTCAAAAACATAGTGACACCTGTTATGTTAGACTGCTCACTCACAAGTGACTGTGTTTCCCTTGATTGTATGCATGCTGGTGACATGGGATGGGTGAGTCCATTTGCTCGGAGGTAAGGTAGATATGTCAACAACGTGTGCTATCAATGACAATAGCAGATTCCACTGCATAGTGTCTCTACAGCAGTGTTGCCACTATTTAAGTTCCAACCAATGTGTAAATACAAAAACCAACACATTTGGTATGCTAACTATGCAAACAAGGCAACATGGCAGCTACTCAGTTTGCTTTCCCCAGTCAATCGCAGCATAAGACCCATAACAAGAGTTTCATCTCACAAACTTGTAAATACAGCAGACTGAAACACATAAAATGTTGAACATATCAAGTTTAGATCTGAAAACATGAAAATCATTAAGCATGCAGCCAAGCAAACAGACACTGCATTAAACATGTTTCTCCACAATCCTTCTTTCAGTAGGACCTGTTGTGTTTAAGTATCGGGAAGCGTGATGTCAGATAATTAGTTCTTATCACGAAGATAACTTTTGGTGTTATTTAATAGTTGATTATGGTATGGAAAGGAGATATAGTATGAAAATATTTGGCTTCCCCTGGTATCCTGGTTGTGATGACAGACTGATCTGTAGCATAGCTTGAGTTGTAGATTACTTTGGATTGATGAATGTTGCCTCCACAATGGAATCTATGAGTCACTTCTTACTGACAAATAATACTTGCAAATGAAAACCAAAAATCAAGTTATCATGTAAGAAGGTATAAATACTGTGCCAGGGTGTATACCTGGACAAGGAAAAAAAATTCCCGGATTTTTCCCACTTAAAAATACACTTTCTCCCGGGTGACATTATATTTTCCCTTATCAACCTTTGTATGGTTATGGTTTTATGCACAGGCGCATAATTTCCCGGCACTTTAGAAAACAAAACTGAGGGAAAAAGACACATCTTGCAAATATATTTGATGTGCAGCAACATGTACGCTGTGAATTTTTGTATTATGAAAGTATACATTGGAATTCCACCAAACACCATATGTTACTTTCCGAATCACTGAAATCGAGATTTCGATGTGCTTTTGTAGGCCGTTCATAGCTCATGTCACGTGATCTCTCCAGCCGATGAATGCGGATATTCAGAGCATAGGACATGTAATGTAGTCAGCCAACAGCAACATCACTGTTAAGTAGCACAAACACACAAACAGGGAAAGTTAATAGTTTAAATTAATATACATAGTGTTGCTACAAGAAAAGAAAAGCTTTCTCATATAATATTGTTCTCAAGCTGCAGGAGAAGCTAAGCTTTCACATATACTGTTGATCTTTTTTGCGCATGTTACACTTTAAGATATATCACACAAATGTGCCAGTAAAATTTTTAATTATGACATAAATGTCTGATCATCAGGGTTCAAAATTCTTCTAAATGGCTCATCATCAAAGAGTTGATTTTTAAATGAGAGTCAAATGCTCTGTGATTTAATAAATTCATGGTACATTCTTGCACATAGTTCAACTTATGTAAAAGGTTATTTACTTTGAAAGTAATGCTTTTCAAACCACTATTCACAATATTTCCCTGTGACCTGTTAGATATAGGTTCGTTTCAGCAGTTGCCAGAAAGTGCAGATAACAGGTGACACTGCGCTTGGGTAGCTATCTTGACGTAGGAAGCCCATATGTATGTACGTGTAAAACACTGATAGGTCATACATTATGTTATAAAAGAAACAAGGCATCAGAGGATACTGCAAGAGCATCAGAATTTCGTGAACCATATTAAAATGTGCACATTTAGAGTGCATACTTAAAGTGCACATTCGTATGTCCAGATTCCCAATGAAGTAGACCTCGACCTGATATTAAGCTTTTCAGTGTGGTATTCAGGATGTAAATTTTCTTGGAGCACCAGTACTGTATAAAATCATGTTTGGCTCTTTATTATGGCATAATGCAATACGTGCTAGAAAATGAAAATATGCACTCAAAATGCAGCGAACAGTTGAAACTAGCCAATACTGTGGTATTAAACATTTTGTTTCAAATACATTGACTACCTCTGCGGAAAAGGTTAACAAAAGTCAAATTTCTTTAGCAAACAGACATTCATTGTTCCGCAAGACAATTAATGCTTGACTGTCAGAAAGGGAAATAAAATAAAATCTGAAACTAATGACATATTTTAGCCTTCTGTAATTATGTGAATGTGTTTTAATTCACTTGATAGGTCCCGGCCACATATATCTGTTTTGTTTTCATCTGACGTGACAGTAAACGAAGGGGAAACAGCAAAATCACTAAACATAAACACGGGTCATGTGGAGACTACCCACTGTAACTCAGACTGCTCTGCGCATCAGCCCTGGATCTACATTTGCGAACTGGGTCAATACTTAAAAAAAATTGAATTTTCAAAATATGTTCATCTTGTAGCGCACATCTTTCTGTAAGGTCTGAAACACAAAACATATGTATTCAAGGAAATGTAAGACATATTCTTTGGTCTTAAGTATGCCAAAGTGAGGTGTCACGCCTCTTCATGAAACATTTTTCTACCGCACATCCAAACTATATTGAGGAGAGTGGAAATTGAAATGTCCTGTGGTGCCTCTCCTGCTCCCAGTCGGCCAGTTTACAGCTTGCCCCTCTTAGAAAAAAATCTCACAATTAATAGCGGATGGGATCATTTGTAATTGAGAGAATAAGAACTCTTCAGAAAATCTGAACTCTTTATTGCCTATTAGTTAATAACTTGCTGTTTTGAGTGACATAAAATTAAATATAGGATGTATAAAACCAATACTGACAAGAGATAAGCAAGAAATTACACATTTCTTCAAACCTTAGCTCCTAGCATTTATTTCTCTCTCTAATCTTGCTATTATCTAATACTGAAAAAGCTGTTAATACAAATAATACGCAAGACTGGTGTGGTTTCTCAAACTGATTACATCTATTTTGTCACTGTCAGCTAGAGAAAATAAAATAGGCCTTTCTAATATGGCAGCAATTTTGTAACACACCAAATAAACGAGAATGTTTTGGCACAAATGGCCATTTTTATAACACGACAGAATATGATCCGTGAAGTACCAATATCAAATGCCTATTAGGCCTACTACAAGCAAAAAGCTTTATGTTAGGAAATTGTTGCACATTTCATTTTTACACACCAGCTTCTCAAGCATGAGATTGAAAAGTAGTATTACGGAATTTTTACATAAATTTGAAATCATCTTATTCTTCCATAATTCATGTGATGTCCCTGTTTCTTCTCCTTCCTCGTTGTAATATTCTTGTCATCACCAATTTCATAGCTATTGCTGCCATTGTCAAAATTTGTTTGCCGATTAACTTCACTAACCCTATCAGAATCACAGGTTTAGTTATCCCGCGATTATTTTCCGGTTAGGCGTTATTACGTGTTCAAACAACATGTTTTCCGCATTACTTCCAGAATAGAACTTACGCGGCTGCTAGCTGGGGACTGTGCAACTGGTCCTTACTAGTGTAGTGATCTGGCCAAAAATTTTCTGTCAAAATTTCATTTTCTTGGATACACCGAGAAGATAATACGTAATCTTTCTCACCTGTTATTCATGTTAGTCATTTATTTCCATTCTGGTTGTCTGAATCTATGGATTTCGCTACTAATTATAACAATGCTCATCATTTGCAAACCCAATCAATCACATATCAGACAGTGATTGGCATTCATCCATTCAGCTTTACTCCCTCATCTCGTATTGCCCCGCTCCCTTTTGTTGCGGAAAGTTTATTTCTAGATGCAACGAGGATTCTCCTGACAGAGACAGCACATACACTACAC
Source organism: Schistocerca piceifrons (assembly GCF_021461385.2). Classification (NCBI taxonomy): domain Eukaryota; kingdom Metazoa; phylum Arthropoda; class Insecta; order Orthoptera; family Acrididae; genus Schistocerca; species Schistocerca piceifrons. Next base: position 293,133,446 of record NC_060141.1, read on the forward strand.
ATGCATTCAAAAGTCAACTTATTATTCATTCAGAAATCAACTTAAAATGTGTTCAAAAATGTTCAAAAACCAACAGGGAAGCGTTTCAAAATCGTATGAATAATCGATAGACAAATGTGCTTTGTGAGACAAGCTTTTTTCCTCAAGAATATGAATTTGGCGCCCCCTTTTCCTGGTAGCATCTAGCTGCTTGCTGCAACTGCTTGCACAGCCAACAGCCACATTCCTGTAGCCAGAAGCGAGAGAATCTACTACTCAAACATGACTCACCTGCACATGCGCATGAGCCCGAGCGCAACTGCTAAAACAAATCGAATGTAAACAGTTGCGACTTCACGCTCATTGGAGGCAATTTGTTGTTAGGAAGCACTGCATAGTCTTCCTAAAGCTTGTGACACATTTTCAATTGGCAGACGCTCGCATGAGCACTGTGTGTCATTGGTGCATATGGCGCATTTTCTTTGCAATTTAAGGTATTTTCATTTTTTTCTCTCATTTATGTTTTATTGTTGAAGTATTATTCTGCAGTAGCGGGATACAGTAATATACTTTGTTAGAGTATCGGTTCTTACCAGTCAAAATTACAAAAATTTAACTGATAACTCGAACAATGCAAAATTCCCGGAATTCTAAAAATATCCCGGGTTTTTCCCGGTTTTCTCCCAGATGAAAAAATTCCCGGGTTTTTCCCGGATCTCTCTGTTGTCCCAGGTCATATACACCCTGTGTGCAGAATTGTTATTTTATATTGCACTTGGAGAATTATGACAAATGATGCCACATGTTTCCAAGACAGGGCTGTGATCACAATAATGTTGCACACACACAAATGTAGCAGCCTATTTTATTAATGAAATGTCACATTCATTCCTTCTGTGAAGTTCTACATAGAAGTTTCATGCTGAAACTTATGATTTGATAGAAGTTTGATTCATGTGATGTCTCATGTTTGTGGGCAGAGCATTGTTAGGTGCTCCAGGAGAAAACATGTTTTGTTGGTGCTGCACATTTTTGTGATTTTGCAGAAATAAACTGATGCTGAAGTGTTCATCTTTGGTGTGTCGATTTAAAGTTTTCACAGAGACAACTAAATAAAAAATCCATGCAATTCACATGTTTATTGATAGGTAAAAGCACATTTCAGAATTTTTTGTTGCGTGACACCATGTGTACCAGATTCATGTACTAATTTGAAATTAGATTCATATAATGACTTTTCATATTGCTACTACATAAGCTTTTGCTGATTTTATCAATATGTATCTGTATTGTGAAATTTCAAACGTTTGCGCATGCCATGATAAACTCATAGTGTTATCATCAATTGTTGGCTTAAACTTATTTGTAATCTTTCAAAATTTTTGAGAACAGTAGGCCTCTCCTCATTCAAAACAATCATCCTCTATTTTTACGGTATAATAAAGGGAGAAATAGGCTATTTCTGAGAATATTCAGACTCTTACAAAATGACATTTCTGACAATTTTCATGAGTTTCAAGTCTGCTGGATAACTCATTTCGTAGAAACTCAGCATTTGTGACCCACAATTACTGCCAAAGAATTTCATTATATATCAACATAATTAAACATATATTTTCGAGAATTTTCAGGAGTTACCATTGCCCTGTACATATTTTGTAGTAAATTAGTGCTTGTGATGTAATTACCATAGCAGATGATGTAGCTAACATATTGTGTGTTATCTACTTTTCCTTTTCAAGAAGAGTAAATATTATTTACATTCATCATAAATTAGTTCAATTTTTGAGTTTGTTAGCAACTATAATTAACCTCAAGTCCTTCTAGGAAACTATTAATTTTTAACAGGTTTTTCTGCTGCCTAACAGAAATGAAGCAGGCAAAAAGGAATACAAACGTCTCAAAAATGAGATTGACAGGAAGTGCAAAATGGCTAAGCAGGGATGGCTAAATGACAAATGTAAGGATGTAGAGGCTTATCTCACTAGGGGTAAGATAGATACTGCCTACAGGAAAATTAAAGAAACCTTTGGAGAAAAAAGAACCACTTGCATGAATATCAAGAGCTCAGGTGGAAACCCAGTTCTAAGCAAAGAAGGGAAAGCAGAAAGATGGAAGGAGTATATAGAGGGTCTATACAAGGGCGATGTTCTTGAGGACAATATTATAGAAATGGAAGAGAATGTAGATGAAGATGAAATAGGAGATATGATACTGCATGAAGAGTTTGACAGAGCACTGAAAGGCCTAGGTCAAAACAAGGCCCGGGGAGTAGACAACATTCCATTAGAACTACTGCCAACCTTGGGAGAGCCAGGCTCATCAAAACTCTACCATCTGGTGAGCAAGACGTATGAGACAGGCAAAATACCCTCAGACTTCAAGAAGAATATAATAATTCCAACTCCAAAGAAAGCAGGTGTGGACAGATGTGAAAATTACTGAACTATCAGTTTAATAAGTCACAGCTGCAAAATACTAACACGAATTCTTTACAGACGAATGGAAAAGCTGGTAGAAGCCGACCTCGGGGAAGAACAGTTTGGATTCCGTAGAAATATGTGAACACGAGAGGCAATACTGACCCTACAACTTATTTTAGAAGCTATGTTTCTAGCATTTGAAGACTTAGAGAAAGCTTTTGACAATGTTGACTGAAATACTCTCTTTCAAATTCTGAAGGTGGCAGGGGTAAAATGCAGGGGGCAAAAGGCTATTTAAAATTTGTACAGAAACCAAATGGCAGTTATAAGAGTTGAGGGGCATGAAATGGAAGCAGTGGTTGGGAAGGGAGTGAGACAGGGTTGTAGCCTCTCCCTGAAGTTATTCAATCTGTATATTGAGCAAGCAGTAAAGGAAACAAAAGAAAAATTTGGAGTAGCTATTAAAATCCATGGAGAAGAAATAAAAACTTCGAGGTGTGCCGATGACGTTGTAATTCTGTCAGAGACAACAAAGAACTTAGAAGAGCAGTTGAACGGAATGGACAGTGTCTTGAAAGGAGGGTATAAGATGAACGTCAACAAAATCAAAACGAGGATAATGGAATGTAGTCGAATTAAGTTGGGTGATGCTGAGGGAATTAGATTAGGAAATGAGACACTTAAAGTAGTGAAGGAGTTTTGCTATTTGGGGAGCAAAATAACTGATGATGGTCGAAGTAGAGAGGACATAAAATGTAGACTGGCAATGGCAAGGAAAGCGTTTCTGAAGAAGAGAAATTTGTTAACATCGAGTATAGATTTAAGTGTTAGGAAGTCGTTTCTGTAAGTATTTGTATGGAGTGTAGCCATGTATGGAAGTGAATTCGAGTAGAGATTTAAGTGTTAGGAAGTCGTTTCTGTAAGTATTTGTATGGAGTGTAGCCATGTATGGAAGTGAAACATGGATGATAAATAGTTTGGACAAGAAGAGAATAGAAGCTTTCGAAATGTGGTGCTACAGAAGAATTCTGAAGATTAGATGGGTAGATCACATAACTAATGATGAAGTATTGAATAGAATTGGGGAGAAGAGGAGTTTGTGGCACAGCTTAACAAGAAGAAGGGACCGGTTAGTAGGACATGTTCTGAGGCATCAAGGGATCACAAATTTAGCATTGGAGGGCAGTGTGGAGGGTACAAATGGTAGAGGGAGACCAAGAGATGAATACACTGAGCAGATTCAGAACGATGTAGGTTGCAGTAAGTACTGGGAGATGAAGAAGCTTGCACAGGATAGAGTAGCATGGAGAGCTGCATCAAACCAGTCTCAGGACTGAAGACCACAAAAACAACAACAACAGAAATCTCATTTCCTTCAATTATTATAAGGAATAAGTAATTTTTTAGCTTAATGTGTTTAAAAGATAGTCAGTAGGCTTAGTTTACAGTTATTTAATCAGGACACAGAGCTTCAACAAAGCTCACAATTTGCAGTATTATCCCCAGAACTGATCATGGCACCCTGCTTCTGAGTCTAGTGCAAGGACTGAGTCAGAGATTTCAAAAGTTCTGTGAGAAGTCAGGCTTTGACTTCCTGGACTTGAACCATATAATCGAGAATTGTAGGGGACCCCCCCAAGTGGGTCAGGTATGCATTGCACATCAGAGGCTGCTAACCATGTGGCTGACTGGATGTGGAGTGCACACATGGATTTTACAGATTAGGAAATTCTCCATCAAGTCCAGACAATGCCAGCTGCAAGAGATCCAAAAGTGTAAGTGTAACATCCACAAGAATGCTCACAAATGTAAGAGGATTAAAATCCTTGTGGTTAACTACCAAAGCATTTACAACAAGCTCACGTAATAGTAAGTATAGAAAGATGGCTAAAACCTGGATTGATAACAGTAAGAATTTTTGGGAAAATTTAAGAGTATATTCAAAGGATAAGCTAATGGGAAATGTAGGTGGTGTATTTGCTGCAGCAGGCAAGACACTCAGATTTAATGAAGTATAAAATAAGCTGCATGTGAGATTGTTTGGGCAACACTCAGCTTCAGGGATGGGCATAAAATTGTAATTTCATTCTGCTGTGAACCACAAGACTCACCTCTTGACGCAACCAAAAGCTTTAGAGAAAACCCCAATCCCCTTAGATTTAAGTTCCCCAATCATACTGTTACCTTTAATCATTCAGCTGCCAATTGAGAAAATTACACTTTTGTTAGTTTTGGGCATGGCAAGACATCCTGTGAAACATTACTCAATGCATTCTCATAGAACTATTTAGAACACGTAGTTCAGAACCCACTCATGATGGAAATATATTGGATCTAATAGCAACAAGTAGACCTGATAACTTTCAGAACGTCCACGTCAAAACTGGTATCAGGGACCATGAAACAGCTGTGGCAACAATAATTACCAAGGTACGAAGGACAACTAAAATGAGTAGAAAAATATATCTGTTCAATATACAAGATAAAAAGACAGTAGTGACATGTCTTAATGAGGAACTTGAAATTTGCAGCATAGGTCAGGAAAATGTAGAGGAACTATGCCTCAAATTTCAAAGAATAATTGATCATGCACTGAGGAGTTATGTATCCTGTAGAAGGGTTTGTATGGAAGGGATCAACCATAGCATACAGTCACTGAAAAGAAATTTCTAGAGAACCTGCTCATAATGGGCATACCACAGTCTAACATAACAGTCATGACACTTAGCCTCGATTTTGTTGCCTTCAGTGCCAGCAGTGCTCCAAATGGCCAGTAGGTTGAACTGTGAGTTCGGCACGATCGTGAAAGCAAATAGTGATTGTTTATTTTGATTTATACAATGGTTTTTACCATCAGGAGCGTTTGTAGCACAATAAATTGCAGCAGCAATAGGAAGAAGACACCACAGCTGTCTTTTTTAGGTTTCCTAAGGATCCTGAGAGGTATATAGCATCATGTTACTAAACTGTATCATCAGGATTCATTTGCAAATGTATGTGTATAAATCATGAATGTTTCATTTTAGGAGCAAAAAAATGGCTAGTTAATAGCAGACGAGAAGACCTTATGAAGAAAGACCCGGTTTACCTGTATAATAATATTAGGTTTTGTTCACTACATTTCGAACAAAACCAGGTCATGAACGCAGACAATAATGAACTCGTGTGGAATGCAGTATCCCCACTGTTTGACATTCCTAATAAGCCACCTCAACTGATGATAAAGAAGAAACTGTCACAAAGATTCGACAGTCAATCTAAAGCTGTAAAACTGTCCTATGACACAGAAGCAGCTAGTTCAACTCTCCATTTATTAGTGCCAGATTCGTGAGAATCATCAACACAAGACCTGCTTTGATGATGAAGTGGTTAGATTAAGTGGAGCTGTTCATGTCTTACAAAAGCGTGTGAAGTGTCAGAATGTTCAGATCGCTAGACTTCGAGCGAAACTATTATGGGACAAGGAAAGTGCTACAGACAGATTGTTTGAAAATTATTCAACTATTTGGTTTTTCGTGAAATGTAATGTAATCAGCTCATTTTGTTTTCAGCATATTTCTCCCACTATTTGTCAGTTGCTTGTCCCACTTAGAATAATATAAAGATGAAGGTCGTGGAAACAAGTGACAATGACAAACACAGTAGGCCTACATAATGATAAACGAGCTGTCCATCACTTTTGCGTGTAGAGGTACATGTCTGTGCTTCTTACATGTGAATCTGTGTGTTTATATTCTTTTTATATCAATGTGGTAAGCTGCAATTCTGTCCAATGTCACAAGTGTTTCTTCACGAATGTGTTGTAGCTTGCCACTCTATTCATGGTTTTTGTCCATACTTGCACTTATTTTAGAATCAATTTTAGAAATATATATGCCTTGTATGAACATAAAGAGCTCAGATGGAAACCCAGTTCTAAGCAAAGAAGGGAAAGCAGAAAGGTGGAAGGAGTATATAGAGGGTCTATACAAGGGCGATGTACTTGAGGACAATATTATGGAAATGGAAGAGGATGTAGATGAAGATAAAATGGGAGATATGATACTGCGTGAAGAGTTTGACAGAGCACTGAAAGACCTGAGTTGAAACAAGGCCCCCGGAGTAGACAACATTCCATTGGAACTACTGACGGCCTTGGGAGAGCCAGTTCTGACAAAACTCTACCATCTGGTGAGCAAGATGTATGAAACAGGCGAAATACCCTCAGACTTCAAGAAGAATATAATAATTCCAATCCCAAAGAAAGCAGGTGTTGACAGATGTGAGAATTACCGAACAATCAGTTTTAATAAGCCACAGCTGCAAAATACTAACACGAATTCTTTACAGACAAATGGAAAAACTAGTAGAAGCCGACCTCGGGGAAGATCAGTTTGGATTCCGTAGAAATACTGGAACACGTGAGGCAATACTGACCTTACGACTTATCTTAGAAGAAAGACTAAGGAAAGGGAAACCTACGTTTCTAGCATTTGTTGACTTAGAGAAAGCTTTTGACAATGTTGACTGGAATACTCTCTTTCAAATTCTAAAGGTGGCTGGGGTAAAATACAGGGAGCGAAAGGCTATTTACAATTTGTACAGAAACCAGATGGCAGTTATAAGAGTCGAGGGACATGAAAGGGAAGCAGTGGTTGGGAAGGGAGTAAGACAGGGTTGTAGCCTCTCCCCAATGTTATTCAATCTGTATATTGAGCAAGCAGTAAAGGAAACAAAAGAAAAATTTGGAGTAGGTATTACAATCCATGGAGAAGAAATAAAAACTTTGAGGTTCGCCGATGACATTGTAATTCTATCAGAGACAGCAAAGGACTTGGAAGAGCAGTTGAACGGAATGGATGGTGTCTTGAAGGAAGGATATAAGATGAACATCAACAAAAGCAAAACAAGGATAATGGAATGTAGTCGAATTAAGTCGGGTGATGTTGAAGGTATTAGATTAGGAAATGAGACACTTAAAGTAGTAAAGGAGTTTTGCTATTTGGGGAGCAAAATAACTGATGATGGTCGAAGTAGAGAGGATATAAAATGTAGACTGGCAATGGCAAGGAAAGCGTTTCTGAAGAAGAGAAATTTGTTAACATCGAGTATAGATTTAAGTGTCAGGAAGTCATTTCTGAAAGTATTTGTATGGAGTGTAGCCATGTATGGAAGTGAAACATGGACGGTAAATAGTTTGGACAAGAAGAGAATAGAAGCTTTCAAAATGTGGTGCTACAGAAGAATGCTGAAGATTAGATGGGTAGATCACATAACTAATGAGGAGGTACTGAATAGGATTGGGGAGAAGAGGAGTTTGTGGCACAACTTGACCAGAAGAAGGGATCGGTTGGTAGGACATGTTCTGAGGCATCAAGGGATCACCAATTTAGTATTGGAGGGCAGCGTGGAGGGTAAAAATCGTAGGGGGAGACCAAGAGATGAATACACTAAGCAGATTCAGAAGGATGTAGGTTGCAGTAGGTACTGGGAGATGAAGAAGCTTGCACAGGATAGAGTAGCATGGAGAGCTGCATCAAACCAGTCTCAGGACTGAAGACCACAACAACAACAACAACAACATATGCCTTCTGATACTACATAAACTCTTGGAGGCAAGAAACTAACTCGAATAATTTGGAAATTACGTAGGAAATGGATGCAAACAAACATTATGCTTACAACGCATCTGACGTTCACCTTACCTGCCACTCTGAGCGCTAGTGTCGCTCCATCTGTCAAACGGCAACAACTTTTACAGCAGTGAGTGTCGTGACTGTTATGTTAGACTGTGGGGCATACACCAAAGTACAGCACTACAGATAGAGACGTGCTGAATGAAAAGCATTTGGTTGTCAAGAGAGCAGTGTATGAAGCCTTCAGCAAGTACCATAGCAGAATATTGTGAAATGATCTCTCACAAAACCAAAAAAAAATATTATGATGATATATAAAGGCTGTTACTGGCAGAAAGGTTAGCATACAGTCACCCATGGATGACGCTGGAACTGAAATTGAGGGTGCTCAAGCAAAAGCAGAGATGCTTTATTCCATTTTCAAATGTTCATTTACAAAGAAAAACCATAAGTGAAACAGGTCTCAGTGTCAGTGTCACTGAGAAACAGTTGAAATAACTAAAACTTAACAAAGCTCCAGGACACTATGGAATTCCTGTCAGATTCTATATTGAATATGCAACTGAGTTAGCCCCTCTGAACTATAGTCTACCATAGATTCCATAAAGAAAAACCCATGTCCAAAAGTCGGAAGACAGCAGAAGTTACACCAGCTTATAAGAAGGATAGTACAAGTGATCCGCAAAACTGATGTCCAATATCCTTGACACTGGTTTGTTGTAGAATGTTACAACACATTCAGATTTCAAACACAGTGAGATATCCTGAACAGAATAACCTCCACCATGCCAACCAGCGTGAATTCTGAAAACATTCATCAAGTGATATCCAACTCACACTTTTCTCACATGGAATCCTGAAAGCTTTGGATCAAGGTAGTCAGTTAGGTGCAGTATTTCTTTATTTCTAAAAAGTATTTGACTCAAATCATATCTATGTTTATTCTTACTGTCAAACGTACAATCAAATGGGTACCAAATGAAATTTGTGACTGGCTTGAGAGTAACACAGTGTGTTATCTTGGTTGGACAGGAATCATCAGATGTAGAGCTAACTTTGACTGTTCCCCAGGGAAGACTGTTGGGACCCTTGCTGTTCTTATTGTATTTTAGCGAGCTTGCAGACAAAATTAACAGTAACTTTAGACTTTTTACGGATGATACAGTTATCTATAATGAAATACTGTCTGAAAGAAGCTGCATAAATATTCAGAATCCGAATATGTGCAAAGATTGGCAATGTGTTTTAAATACACAGAAATTTAAAATTTTGTGTTTCAAAAAATGAACTAACATAGTATCCTATGACTCTAACATCACTGAGTCACAGTTGGAACAGGCAAACTCCTACAAATACCTGGTTGTAATGCTTTGTAAGGATATGAAATGTAATGATCAAATAGGCTCACTTGTGGGTAAGGCAGGTGGCAGACTTTGGTTTCTTGATAGAGTACTGGAAAAATACAGTCAGTCTACAAAGAAGATTGCTTACAAATCACTCATGTGACCCATTCTAATGTACTGCTCAAATGTGTGGGACATGTACCAAATAGGTCTAATAGGGAATGTTTAAACACATACAGAGAAAGGCAGCAGAAATGATTACAGGTTTGTTTGACCTGTGGTAAAGTGTTATAGATGCTGAAGAAACTGATCCGGCAGACTCTTGAATATAGGTGCAAACTATCCCAAGAAAGCCTACTCACAAAATTTGAGGAACCAACTTCAAATGATGACTCTAGGAATATACTGCAATCCCCTATGTACTGCTCACATTGTGATTGTGAGGAAAAGATTAGATTAAGTACAACTTCTACAGAGGCATTTAAACAATCATTCTTCATATGCTTCACATGCAAATGACATGAGAATAAACAATAATAAATGGTATAATGGGATGTATCCTTTGCCAAGCAATTCACAGTGGTTTTCAGAGTATATATATATATATATATATATATATATATATATATATATATAATAGAGGGAAACATTCCACGTGGGAAAAATATATCTAAAAAGAAAGATGATGAAACTTACCAAACAAAAGCGCTGGCAGGTCGATAGACACACAAACAAACACAAACATACACACAAAATTCTAGCTTCGCAACCAATGGTTGCCTCGTCAGGAAAGAGGGAAGGAGAAGGAAAAACAAAATATGTCTGCTTGTGTCTGTATGTGTGGATGGATATGTGCGTGTGTGCGAGTGTATACCTGTCCTTTTTTCCCCCTAAGGTAAGTCTTTCCGCTCCCGGGATTGGAATGACTCCTTACCCTCTCCCTTAAAACCCACTTCCTTTCGTCTTCCCCTCTCCTTCCCTCTTTCCTGATGAGGCAACAGTTTGTTGCGAAAGCTTGAATTTTGTGTGTGTGTTTGTGTTTGTTTGTGTGTCTATCGACCTGCCAGCGCTTTTGTTCGGTAAGTCACCTCATCTTTGTTTTTTTTATATATATATATATATATATATATATATATATATATATATATATATATATATATATATATATATAATAGAGGGAAACATTCCACGTAGGAAAAATATATCTAAAAACAAAGATGAGGTGACTTACCGAACGAAAGCGCTGGCAGGTCGATAGACACACAAACAAACATAAACATACACACAAAATTCGAGCTTTCGCAACAAACTGTTGCCTCATCAGGAAAGAGGGAAGGAGAGGGGAAGACGAAAGGAAGTAGGTTTTAAGGGAGAGGGTAAGGAGTCATTCCAATCCCGGGAGCGGAAAGACTTACCTTAGGGGGAAAAAAGGACAGGTATACACTCGCACACATGCACATATCCATCCACACATACAGACACATATATATATATCATACACATGTTAGGTCCTTGTGTATTATTTAAACAGAACTTAGTTTAGTATTAATGAATTTCCTTATAGTAATAACAGTGCAAAGTTGTGATTAAATCAATCATAGCCTTACCCAAGGCCACAGTCAAGCAACTAAAATGTAATGAAGAAACAACATTAAATATTTGTTAAATAAATTATGTCCAACAAAATGGAACAGCACTGCCATCCCCCAAAATAAACAGTGAATCCACAACTGGTTGTGTAAGTGTTTGGTAAACAATCTCCTTGGTAAACTCATTGTATTTTTATCAGTATCCCCACACTGAGTCAAATTCCATCAATTGCTTTAGTTACAACTGAACCTATGTGTTTATATCTTGACACACTGCCACAAATTGTTACACCCAGGTATTTGTATGAGTTATCTGATTTCTGGTTGTGACTGGTTGATACAGTAGTTATACCATATTAAGTTTTTGAATTTTGTGAAGTGCACAGTAAACTACCACCTGACGGGATTTAGCCATTAAAGTCTCCACGAAGAATGAGCATCCAAGTTTGGTCTACATAGCATCATTTGTGTTCAGCTGCCTGATTAAATTTAAATCATTTCCTGTTGGCACCTCTTAAATCCTTAGTGCAACTAACGTAAGTTTTTTCTTATCCAATACAGTATCACAGCATTCAAAGGGCTGTTTAACGAAATAGTCATTAAGCTGTGGGCCTTGGAACATAGCTCCAAATTTTGTAAACAGAACCACATCACCTTCCTTTTATTATTTATGAAAGTATGATATTAGTTATTCCCTATCTGATCTCAGTGAATTTCAAATGTTGCTCTGCAATACAAAAATTGCTGACATTTTTTGCCATTTGATTTCCCTGTATTATAAACAGAAGTTTTACTTTCTTATCAAAGAGTTTTGTTATAATTCCATGAAAAATTGTAAATGGGTGTTCTTTCATATTTCTAATATAATTACTGCTGCAGTATTCACTTTGTTAGTGGCTACATTTACTGTAAGTATAATTTCTCATTAATTCATTCTGCAGACAACAACAAGAAGCACATTCACGGATGTGGAACACATCCAAATTTACATTAATAAAAGTCAAACAACTCTTAAAAACTCAATCTGTATACCGTACTAACAATAAAATTACATTATATGGCTTAATACTATTTCTGGTTCAAGAAAAGTTGCCCTAAAAGGCTTATGTGGAATTGCTCAAAATAACTGGACTGAACTGACATTCCAAGTTGGGTGGACTGAACTGGATGCTTAAAGTAGTTAGCAATGCTGAATAGTGTCTCCACAGAAGCAGTCACACAAAAGTGGAGGATATCTTCAGCAATGTCTATCATATTCTCTTTGTCTTAAAAATAACCATAGTTCAAATGATACTTATATAACTATAATACAAGAAACAAACAGTCTTTTCATTTAAAATTTGCCTCCTTGCCTAGGTGTCATAATTTGATCTCATATGCTTCAATAAGCTCACACACTCACAAGACATACTGGTGTAACAATAAATTAGGAATTAGCTGCTGGTAAAAGTTTCAGGTTACATGGTCACATTCCATAAAACTTTTTTGTTCCAGACATTTCAACCAGAGATGTATTGGACATCATCAGAGATAATCCTGGTTCTGCTAAGTGTTGCCAATTGACAGGCCAAACATCAGAGAGTGACATAAATATTTACATCCACATCTTTACTCTGCAAATTACTAGTTATTTCCAATTGCAGTAGTTATTATGGTTATTTCTTGTTCCACTCACACATGTGGCATGGAAATAATGATTGCTTCAGTGCCTCTGTGAAATCTTCTCTTCGCAATTCCTGTGGGAGTTATACATAGGGGATTGCAGTATATTCTTAGATTCATCACTTAAAGTTGCTTCTAGAAACTTTCTAAATAGGCTTTCACAGAATAGTTTGTGTCTATCTTCAAACATCTGTCACTTCAGTTCATTGCATGTATTCAAATCTCATTTTATGTGTACCTAGCACAGGCCCCATGTTAGTTGTATCTAGCACAGGTCAAACACACACTTGAGCAATATTCTATAATGGGCCACATGAATTGTTTGTAGGCAAATTCCTTTGCAGACTGATAGCATTTCCCTATTAATTTACTAATGAAACATTCTGCCACCTACTTACATATGACTGAGTCCAAATGATCATTCCATTTCATACCTGTAGAAACTGTTACACCCAGGTATTTGTATGAGTTTGTGGGGGCAGTGAGAGAAAACCTGCTCAAATCTGGAAACAAGCCTTGGATTACTAAAGGCATCAAAATCTCTTGTAAAACAAGAAGAGAACTATATGAGGCAGCTAGGAGTTCAAATGATAACAGTAGGATTACACACTATGAAATCTACAGTAAAGTTCTGAATAAGACCATTCAGGCAGCAAAGAACACGTGCTTGAAGGCAGGAATTAACAACTCAAGCAATAAAGTAAAAACTATCTGGAAATTTGTAAAGAAGGAAATGGGGAACAATGGAGTTTGTAGTGAAAATATCCAAATCAGATGTGAGGGTAATGTTATTAGCAATCCAAAAACAGTTGCAGACACATTCAACAACAATTTTTTAATAGTAACAGAAAAAATAGGTTTACAAAGGTCTATGAAGCAAGCCATCAATCTTTTGAATGCTAGAGTACCTGGTTCAGTACAACACATAAAGAGAAAAACAGTCACTGTTCAAGAAACTGAAAGAGTTATTAAATCCCTGAAAACTAAAAACTCTGATGGAATTGACAACATTTCTAACAAATTATTAAAATACTGCACCAGCCATGTAAGTAAAGTCCTTTGGCACATTTTTGATGCATCACTTAAGAAAGGAATAGTTCCTGAGTGGCTTAAGTACACAGTTGTAAAACCGCTATATAAGAAGGGGGATAAGATGGATACTGTTACTATAGGCCAATATCGCTACTGACAATGACAATCTTTTCAAAGGTTTTAGAGAAACCAATTCATGCAAGGATAGTTAAGCAAAAGTCAGTCTGGATTTCAGACAGGTTTGTCAACAGAAGATGCAATATTTGCATTTACTGGAAAACTCTTGGAATCTATCAATAAAAAACTTAAAGTGATTGGCATATTTTGTGACCTAACAAAAGCATTTTATTGTGTAAATCACCAAATTCTTTTACAAAAAGCTGCACATCTCAGTATAGGTGGTGCAGCAGGGAAATGGCTTGACTCACATCTGTCAAACAGGAAACAAAAAGTTGTAGTAGATAGTCAAGATGGTGTCCCATTATCTTCAGAATGGGGTACCATCACATGTGTAGTGGCACAGGGCTCAGCTCTGAGCCTCAAACTTTTTATTATATTTATAAATTATCACCCTCTCTGTACGGAATACTGTAGATTCACCATTTTCGCTGATGACACTACACTACTTATTGACAATTCAGCACATAAACTTGAGGTAACAGCAAATAAGGTTTTAAATGAAATGGTGAACTGGTTTAACATTAATGGTCTTTCTTTAAATTACTGTAAAACAAACTACATTCAGTTCCACACAACATCCAAAGATGAGGAAAAAGTCGTAAAAATAGGTGAGCAGACAATAACCAGGGTAGATTCATCAAAATACCTAGGCTTGCATATTGATAGCAAACTGAATTGGTCAAACCGCATCCTGGATCTATGCAAAAGACTAAGTTCAGCAACATATGCATTGTGCATTGTTTCTTCCTACAGAAATATGGAAACCATGAAGTCAGCGTATTATGGTTACTTTCATGCAATTATGGCATTTGGACTTATATTTTGTGGAAATCAGCCACTGGCTGAAAAAGTAGTGTGTACCAAAAAAAAGCCATAAGGATCATGTGTGGAGTCCATCCTAGAGCCACATGCAGGAACCTATTTAAGAAGCTTGAAATACTTACATCCACTGTGCAATACACAAGGGCTATCCACAAAGTACATTACATTTTGGAATTAAAAATAAATAAAGTATTGGAAAATTCTTTTATTATATACAGATGAAAGGCACACTTAAATACTACTTTGCTACATAGTTGCCATTTAAATTAAGGCACTTATCATAGCAATGGACGAGCTTGGAAATTCCTTCATTGTAAAATTCGGCCTCCTGCGCCTTCAACCACGTGGTTACCTCTTCTTGAAGCTGTGCGTCGTCATCAAAAGGCTGCATAGCCAACCACTTCTTCATTGCTGGGAATAAGTGGAAGTCGCTCGGTGCCAGGTTGGGACTGTACAGCGGATGAGGAAACAACTCCCACTTAAAAGATTCGAGAACTTCACAAGTGGCATTTGCCTTGTGGGCCCAGGCGTTGTCGTGAATCAGCAAGATCTTTGAGTCCAACTTTCCCCTGTGCTTGTTTTGTATTGCTCTTCTGAGGTTGTGCAGAGTTTGGCAATACCTTTGAGAGTTTATTGTAACGCCTCTTTCCAGGAAATCCACAAAAATCACACCTTTTCTGTCGCAAAAGACAGTCGCCATCAACTTCCTTGCTGACATTGTCTGCATGCATTTCTTGGGTTTTTGGGGGGAATTTGTGTGCCCCCACTGCATTGACTGCAATTTTGTCTCGCAGTTCACCAGTTCATCACCAGTAATGATGCGATCGAGTAATGAGTCGCCATCTTTCTTGTAAGTGTCCAAAAACATTAATGCTGCAGCCATTCGCTGATTTTTGTGAATCTCTGTCAAGATTTTTGGTATCCATCTTGCACAAAACTTGTGGTAACCAAGCTTTTCGGTAATGATTTCATGCAACAAACTTTGTGAAATTTATGGTAAACTCATAGAGAGTTCTGTTATTGTGAAATTACGGTTTTCACGGACCGCGGCATCAACTTTTTCGACAAGTTCGGCAGTCACTATGCTGGGTCTTCCACTTCGCTCTTCATCGTGAACATTAGTTTGGCCATTTTTAAATTTTATGACCCATTGACGCACTCCACCTTCAGTGATTATGTTGTCCCCATACACTTCACAAGGCTGCCAATAGATTTCTATCGGTGTACAGATTTTTACAGTCAGAAACCTTATTACAGCACGCACTTCACACTTTGCGGCATTTTAAATTAACACTGACATTTCAAACTGTCACAGTAACTCAACAGAGTACAGCACGGTGCTCTCACTAGCACAGCAGGATGCCAACTGAGTGGCGGAATGCCATGACACCAAGATGGCCACGCTAGCCCCGCCCCTAACAGACACAAACAAAAACGTAATGTAATTTGTGGATAGCCCTTGTATATTCTCTTTGATGTGCTTCATAAGGAAAGAAAAATCCATCTTTAAGCTGAATAGTGCATATCACAATCACAATACTAGAAGGAAACTTGATATCCACTATGAACAGCCAAATCTAAGTATGGTGCAGAAAGGAGTCCATTTCAGTGGCTGTAAGATTTTTAATGCCCTCGCTTCAAGAATTAAGTGTTTGGTAGATGATGATCTCTTGTTTAAACAAACCTTAAGGCAGTTCCTATTGCAAGGATCATTTTATACAATAGACGAGTTCCTGAACTACAGTGTTTAAGCATTTCTTGTATTGTAAATTGCAAATGTATGCCCAAATTTGTATTTGTAATACCAAATATTTTTATTGTAAACATATATTTTGCAATATTTATTTCTGTGTAACACTTACTATTTTACAATCTTTATCTATCTCTAAAATGTATTTTTTGTAGTGGGACCTAAGTTATTGTTTACTGTTTTTGTTTTGTTATCTCTATCTATCTCTAAAACGTATTTTTTGTAGTGGGACCTAAATTACTGTTTACTGTTTTTGTTTTGTTTTATGTATTACCATAAATTCTGGCCAAAAGCTTGTAAAATTGACATGTTCCATATCCTGTGATAGTGTCACAACATGGATCACCGGAACAAGAGATAAATAAATAAATTAACTAATTAATTAAATAAAATTAATAATGTGGCCATCACCACAGCTCTACCAACTCCACAGTACAATGTACCTGGCATTAATGCATGTGAAATGTACCAACAGTGCAATTATTATGTGTAACACTGACCTGTGATAAAACATGAGTCTACCTCAAACGCGTGTGGAATGTTACCAATCAACATAGTGCCACAACGATGCCAGACAACAGACGACTTTCAACTGGACTTCATACGAGATTCTACAGTGAATACACAATAGGGTGCACCAAATCAAGAGGTGGAACTTAGTTCAAACAGTGAACTGTTCCTAAAATCAATGATGAGACCCATACAACTTTATGGTACTGAATACTCGCCCACCCCACAGATTCCTACACAAACAGTTGGACACTCCAACATGCTGGGTGCCCCATTTATTTTTGTGCTATGACCTCAACAAACTCTCTCATGATTGTAGGTTGATTCTAGGTTGGCTGGCCATAGACATGTGACATGACAGCCTCATTTACCTCACAAAGTCAAACCATAACCAAAACTACCTCCATTCAGACCTAACAGCCAGCCCTATGGTTTGCCACCACAGAATGCATATTTACTTCATTAAGAATATTTTAAATGACACATAATTTGTCACCCTAATATGTCAGCTTGCTGAACACACCAAATTACTCAGTGACATCATCATAGCACTGCCTTCCCACAACAACAGCTGAATCTGCACTGCCACAGTTGTTTTCTCAGACACTTAAACAACAGTTAAAACAAACCAATTATGACAAGCATTTGGACAATAAAATGCCATCCTGGTTTTGGCTATGACCTCCTATCTACTATGAACATTAACCTCATGCTGGGTATCACCCTTTGAACACTCTGAATCATTAAACTTCCAACACAACTACATTTAGCCATGATATTACATGAAGCTGAATAACTGGAAAAATGGTTAGCTCTTGTAGACTTATTTACAATGCTACAACATAGGCATCATATAAATTACAAAGGCATAGCACCATTGCAGTGCACTATCAACTCACTGCCTGTCTGCTCTCCACCTTGGGCTGCCCCAAGATCCAGACAAGAATGGCTGACAGTGATGTCACCACACTGAATCCAGTCACAGACCAGCAAGCAGTGCAGAGCACTAGGTTCATTCTAGGTTGGCCAGCCACACACATGGCCAATACTACATCAACTGCTGTTGCAGCTTGAAGGTCACAACACTGCTGGACCATGCCCAATTCAGCAAAACTGAATGCAACTGCCACCCTCCCTGTGGGTTCCCAAACTTCAGATGCAGGCCACTATCAGTGCACCAGACTGCATAGAGACCAGCAGCCACCAGCCACTATGGGTGACTCAAACACACACGTCCCTGACTGCACACCTGGGAGGCACACTTTACACCTTCGACATCAATTCAAGAAAGCACTTGTCTCTAGCATGCCAGAGGTGAAGTGGGTCCACAACTTTATTTTTGATGAAAGAAATGGATGAAATACTGTTGTAAGATGCATTAAGATCTCTCTTTTATTTATTGGCTGTGACTACTTTCGAGCTTCCATTCATTCTCAAACTATTCGTCTTCATGAGTGAGTCAGTCACTTTCAAAGATGAATTGTTTGAGAATGGACACAGCTCAAAACTAGTCACTATCAATAAATAAAGAACAGAAATGGTACCATGCAAAAGCAACATAGAAGATTTTACTGCCTGTGCCTTTGAATAGTCTTGGATCACAAGATTCAGCAAGCCAGATACATTTAGCATGGACTGAGGTCAACAGTTTGAATCAGCAGTCTTCACCTCCCTGTGCAAACTCTGTGGCATCAAGCTTAACTGCACCACAGTGTATCAACCTCAGAGTGATGGATTTGTCAAGCAGTGGTACCATACCCTCAAAGTATCCAATATGTGACACTGCAGATCACGGACTGTAGCACTACCTTCAGTACCACTCAGGGTCAGAAAAACCTTCAGTGAAGACCTGCAGGTATCCGTTACTGAAATACTGTACAGCAAATCACTAATTCTCTCCAACTTCATCCTACCCACTCAAGGCCATGAACATACAGATCTGCCTGCCTTAGTCCAGTAAATGAAGAGACACATCTGTCTTATCCATGTACCACCTCCTGCTCCCCACTCAACACACAAAGTCCTCAAACATAAAGTGCTAAAAAATTGTGAACATTCCATCCTAAAGGACAACATGGTCCAACCAGCACTACAGTCCCATACTCAGATCCCTTCAAAGCCTTTAGAAGAGATAGCCATGTGTTCAACATTCTGATTAATGACAAACCAAAAACCATCTTGATTGATCACTTGGAACCAGTTCAGGTCCTCAATGAGAATATCAACCATGGTGACACAAACAATGATGATGACTATCACTCCCTACCCAGTACACAGTGGTCACACACATATACGCACTCCAGATCATTTAAACCATGATGCATCACATGCTACCCCTCCAGCACTCTGCACAGTGAAGGTGGGGTCCTGTGAGGATGTGGATACCAATATGTATTGTTTGTGAGTGAAAGGAGGTTTATCTTTCAATGCAGCAAAGATTTCAGTGTGTTCTGTGTCATAACTCAATATGGATGTGTTATAGGATGTGGATACCAATATGTATTGTTTGTGAGTGAAAGGAGGTTTATCTTTTGATGGAGCAAAGATTTCAGTGTGTTCTGTGTCATAACTCAATATGGATGTGTTATACTTCGTAAATAAATATTTCACGCAACTAATCATGTCGACCACATTATTGAGATGTTCATTTTGATTTAACAGGAAATATTCCTTCAACTTTATTGACTCCAACAGTGAGTCACTGATATTGCAATCATAGCACACTATGGTTTTTCATCTCATGAAGAGAAAAATGTTACATTTCCAACCATTTAAAACAACTTACCAATATTTCCACTGCACTGAAATCTTAGCTCTGGCTCAATATTTGTGCAGCATTTTTCAGAGAGTGCTTTTATAGATAACTGGACCATTTGCAACAAGTCTGAGTCACTATTAGTATTGTCTGTAAGGTCATTAATA
This sequence comes from Schistocerca piceifrons, assembly GCF_021461385.2. Classification (NCBI taxonomy): domain Eukaryota; kingdom Metazoa; phylum Arthropoda; class Insecta; order Orthoptera; family Acrididae; genus Schistocerca; species Schistocerca piceifrons. The sequence goes on from NC_060141.1 coordinate 293,153,273, forward strand.
TACAACATGAACAGCAAAGTTCTCAAGACATTTCCCTGATGTTTACCAGACATTACTTCTAGATCTGTCAGTGACTCTTCTTCAAAGATAAAGTGGCATGACCTGTTCACCAATAAATTCTCAATCCAGGAATAAATTTCACTGCATGTGCCATATGTTCATATTTTTGCTCTGTGTCTACCTGACTGGCTTGATCCATGGCTTTTAGGATGTTATGAGACACTCTAAAGTATGGGTTGGGTTTGACATGATCAGCGTTTCCAAAACCCTTGCCGGTGAGCATATTGAAGGTTATTCTGTTCTATACACTTTATTACATTTAAGCTCAGAATATGTTCTAAGATTCTACACCAAATGTGTGTCAAAGGTATTGGATGGCAGACTTGTGGAACACTTCAGCTGCCCTCTTGTAGATGGATGCGTCCTGCACTTTCTTCCAACCACTGGGTACAGTTTTTTGCTCATGGTATGTTTCATATACCAGGTGATCAAAAAGTCAGTATAAATTTGAAAACTGAATAAATCACAGAATAATGTAGATAGAGAGGTACAAATTGACACACATGCTTGAAATGACATGGGGTTTTATTAGAAGCTTGCTTCACAAAAATGATCGACACTGTCTGCTCTGAAATATTGTGAAGGGTTTTCTGTAAATTTTCAATGCATGTTCTTTGATATGTGCAACTGTGTGAAGAGCTGACGAGTCCTCAGTATGGAATGAGATTTTCACTCTGCAGCGGAATGTGCGTTGATATGAAACTTCCTGGCAGATTAAAACTGTGTGCCGGACTGAGACTCAAACTCGGGACCTTGCCTTTCACGGGCAAGTGCTCTACCAACTGAGCTACCCAAGCTCAGTTGGTAGAGCACTTGCCCACGAAAGGTAAGGTCCCGAGTTCGAGTCTCAGTCTGGCACACAGTATTAATCTGCCAGGAAGTTTCAGTCCTCAGTATAGTTCAGGGTTGCACTACATAAAGGAATTGAGTAATTGGTGAGAGAAGAGTTGCACATGGATGTGAGTCACTGAAATTTTTCTGTACACCAACTTAGAAGTATCCATATTACTCAAAGAGAGATGATTATGTCATCATTACTAAGTACAGGAACAATGTATGTCATCAAAGATCAGAATGACAAAATGTAAATATGGTAATAGGTAACTGCATGAGCATTCAAGTAAGGTCCCGACTACTTTCATGTGACGCTGGTGATACTTGTAGTAAATAGAAAAAATATTTGGCTAATACAAGAAACAAGAATTTTCTGAATGTAACTATCTTAATAAGATAAGATGCTTGGAAATGGTGACAATTTTGTTGCAGCAGAAACTACAGTCACTTTAGTATAGTGGTTATGATACCAGGCTGTTGCATGAAAGGTTGTGAGTTCAAAAATAACCTAAATTGTAAAATTTTAATTTCTATATTCAGTTTGAGTACGTTCTAAAAGTATCTACAAATGTCAAGAATCATAGTACTGTAATGTTCTATAACTGTATACATACCGTATGTGTTCTGGCCAGAGGCGGTTCACTCAGCACTCTTGTATGTTCATGTGCTGAATAAACCTTTGTTAAGTGTAGTTAGTGTTCATCATTCATCTAGTTACACCTTCTTCTACTTGATAATATATTTATTGACACAATAAATTCCTCCATCATAGCTGACATTAGTTTTTATTCTGGGCTATTTCATATCTTTATAAAGCAGAGAGGTTAGTGCTGGGGCTTGATCCAGATGGATTGGATTGTGGAGCAGCCACTAAAATTGAGCATGTTGTGCTCAGCAGTGTGTTCTGCCACTGGGTGGTGGGTGGTCAACTCTGCTTTTACCCACAGTTTGACAATGAACATTCATTCAGGTGGGTCATGCACACATAAAAGTAAGATACTCTTAAAGAATTAAGGAACACACTGACACAGCCATTAGCAATTTGATTGTAGATCTAAGAATCAGGTGTGATATAGCTGTAAATCATTGTAGATGAAAATTTGACTCTTTCTCAAACATATTCCTACAGTGCTTTGAGCTTTGCTTTCTACTAAATCATGTTACAGTAAAAGCAAGCATAAGGAATGGATAAATTCTAAAATTAAAGTATATTGTACTGGGAAGAGATTACTCTATATAACTCATGAGGAAAATTGTTGAGTTGAAACTCCATTACCAACACGATTGTAAAATCCTCTAATTTGTTATCAAAAAAGAGAGTCACAACCACTCTGCTCAAAACAGCAACCCAAATAAAACTGAGGTTCCAAAAACTATCTCTGGCAGAAAAGAAGGCACTTTCAAATCACTGGCCATCAAATTTAATTATTGCTTTTCCACAGTGGCATATACGTTGCACCTACTAATGAACAACCAAATACAGGTGAACTATATGTACTTGCACAGACAATGCCAACACCACAAGCAGGCATTTGCTTAAAAAATGCAGCTCCTAAGGAGATTACAAAATTTGTAAGATCATTATGACTGTGTTTCTGGTATAATATTAAATATTTTGTGCTGACCTGATAGGACTACACATAAGTTATTTTTTGTAATCGATCAATGACTGAGGACATATTTCCTGACAGACCTAAATATGCTGCAGTAACACACATCTACAAAGCTGGGGATAAGCTAACCATTTCTAACTGTGGATCTATTTCACTCCTTACTTTATATCCAAATCTGTCTGAGAATCTGTCTGTATGATAAAATACTGGCATGTCTGACTAAGCAGAACTTGTTAAGTGCTTCTTAGTTTCATTTTATCAAAAAAATCTCACGTGGCACAGCTCCACAATACATCTCGAGTAAAGTCCTGGCATAATTAAGGAAAATTATCCTGCCAGTATACTTTGCAAGCTTATCAGAGTCTTTCATTGTGCAGGTCACACTGTTCTGCTTGATAAATTAAATTATAGCATTACTGGTGAAGCATGTAAGGAATCTTACCTTCATCACAGAAATCAGACAGTTGTATTGAGATGCTGTGTCACAGGCATGGAACTAACTGCAGACTGTATGAATAGAAAATGTAGAAAACAACATGTATTGGTACTGGGCCCCCTCCTGTTCATAACATACATACAGGGATTGTCCAGATAGTAAAGTGTCACCTATTTTATTTCAATTTTTTAAAAATTTATTGTTCAGAAAGGTTCAACAACTCAAAATACTTTGAAGTATGATCCTTCTGCATCAGTATATTTTTACCAGCAATATTTTCAAGCATCATAATTTTCTCGAGCTTCTCAATCAAGACATTCTTCGGTGAAGCCATCAAAGTAGTTTCCACATTATCCACTGACTCGGTGCATTCCTCTGGGATCCCTTTTTAGCCAAGGGAACCACAAATATTCCACCGGAGCCAGATGGCTATGGTACTGTTGTCACACTGATAAAGGTCAGGTAGCCCGTGACAACAAAGGTTGTGTGAGCTGGCACGTTTTTGTGGTGCTGTTTCCACAAATCGCAGATCTCCTGTCAGACATAGGCTACTATGTAATTCAGTCTCTGGAGCACTGCCTCGTAAAATTGAGCATGTTGAATATTTCCAACATCAAGCAAACACTCATTTAAGTGTCTGAATTCAATAACTGGTGCACACAAGTCACATAGCCATCCATTGACAATGTTGATGGGTGTCCTGCGCAGGCCTTGCTGGTGATCTCCTCCTAAACTTCTTTACAAACATCTTGTGCCACCTGTTTGACTGTGGTCTGGAAAGGCTTCTTCAAGCATTCCAAATGTTTCTAGTGGTGTCTTGTTGAGCTGCATGCAAAACTTATCGCAAAGGTCTGCTGTAAAGATTTCTCCATCATAAATTCAATGTAGAGATTCATGGAAGAATTTGTCCTAACCCTCCAAGAGCGTGGAGGCAATTAAGCATCCTACCACTGGATAGGTCCTACCCTACCCAATCAGTCCAGCCACTCTGTGAAGTATAGTCTTGTCACAAAAAATTATGATGCATTCCTTTCTGGACATACCCTGTATATGACTTTAAAAATTCTTGCAAAAACCATGATGTTTGCTGACAAAACATGAACACCATTCAAGGGCTCACAATTAACTTATGTGATGATACCTGAACACATCAGCAAGTGGTTTACATATGAGAGTTTAAGCCTTAATCTCACAAAGACTCACATCAAATTATTTCACGCAAATTATAATGACCTGTTAGCACCAGAAGTAGGCACCAACAGACATCCACTAGATGAAACACACTGTATAAAATTCCTTTTGGTCCAATCAGACAAGTTGGAACAATGATGGCAACATACTGATAAACTAATGAAGAAACTTATTTCAGTGTGTGCATCTCTCACTGTACTGATCTACGTGCTGGATTATTTTGAATATTTTGCCTCTTTTTCGTCTTTTGAAACTATCTGGAGTACTACACTTGTGGCAAATAAAGTATTTATTCAACACAAGCAAACAATAAGAATACTGATCCATTACAACTAAGGCTTCAAGCTTCATAAATTCTATTCCTTCTTGTAATGTTTTTGCCTTATACCTTTTGTCAGCTCCATAGTAAGCAGAAAGACAGCTGGTATGGCTTTTGCTCCAACCTGAATGGTGTCGTCACCCCTTCCATAACAAAAAATTACTCCCACATGGCCCTGCTACCTATAGAAAGGATATCTGTGGTGATGAGAATTCCCTTGCCCATTATGCTGACGGTCTCATTAACGCCTTCACAAACAGGCACTAACATTCTCTGCAGCGATGAGAATTCTCTTACCCACTATGCTGAAGGTCTCTCTAAGGTCTTTGCAGACAGGCACTAACCTCCAGACCTATTCCACAAACAGATTTCCCATACCATATTCTCACTCACCACTAATCCTTCTCCATCCAAAATAACTAGCTGCAAAGGTGCATCATCCATGTTACCCTAGATTGGAGCAACTGAATCATATCTCTCACCCTTCACCAGGGAGTTGATTCTCTAGCGTCATGTCCAGAAATGTAGTAGTAGTTGTAGTAGTAGTAGTAGTAATAGTAGTAGTAGCTTTATTGATCTGTGAATCTCTTTTTACAAGGATATAGGACATGTCAAAGAATTTACAAGTATAGACCAATTTAAAATAAACTAATTTGTGTACACATTTATTTACAGGCTTCTAGTTAGACATAATCATTAGATTTACTCCTGGCATACAATACTTTTTTTTACAAATAACTTATTAAATAAAGTAATGCCACACCGTTCACTCATATCTCACTATCAGTCACTGCACACACTATACACACATTGTTTCATAACACTTCACTCATTACACACACACACACACACACACACACACACACACACACACACACTGATGATCTCTGTGCCACTTTCTGTACTGCAACTTCCCATTTGCTATCCTGAAAAACTGAGTTAGCAGCGCTCCATAATGAGTGAGATGTTGAGCTCAGAAAGAGGAAGAGGGTCATCCCTTCCTAGTATCCTTCCAACCCTCCCCAAAGCAGTATTCTGTCACCTAGTAAACCTACACAACATCCTAGTCAATCACTGTCCCACTCCCACTCCCAACCCCTTGCCATAAGGGTGCTATCACTATAGAAGACCCAGGAACAAGACTTGTCCAATCCACCCATTCAGCACATCCTACTCCAATCATGTCACAGTCTTATCCTATCCCATGAGAGGAAGGGCCACCTGTGAAAGCAGCCGTGTCATAAATCATCTATGTTGCAATGACTGCACAGCATTTCATGACCACCAGCTTGGTGTCCACCAGAATGAATATCCACAACTAAACTGTGGTCAAGAAGAAAGTCGATCATCCAGTGGTGTAACTCACATTGAACACAATGTGCTAGAGCTCAAGGACTGCTTTTCAACCCATGCCATGTGTATTCTTCCCTCCAACATCAGCTTTTCTGAGCTGTGTGTGTGTGTGTGTGTGTGTGTGTGTGTGTGTGTGTGTGTGTGTGTGTGTGTGTGCGTGTGTTGTGTGTGAGAGTGTATTTACACTCTAGCTTGTCAAAGAATTTGTTCCAAAAGCTAGTAAATTTTTATTCTCTTTTGTATGTGCCTCTTGATGACATAACACTTCTGCTATTCAGTAAGTGGCCTCCTTTACTTCAAAATATTTACATTTAAAGAACTTTTTACGTATGAATATTATAATTCCAGATTTTCAATACTGTGGTCAGGGTGTATATGCAGACAAGGAAAAAAAATTCCCGGATTTTTCCCAGATTTCCTGGTTAAAAATACACTTTCCCCCAGGTGAAAGTACACTCTTTCGGTGTTAAGTGACAGTATACTTTTCCTAGGAACTGTAAAGCTTATCAATCCTTTGATTAGTTGTGGTTTTACACACAGGTGTAGAATTTCCTGGCACTTTAGAAAACAAAATGCAGGGGGAAAAAAGACACTTTTTGGAATGGTCTTTGATGTGCAGCAACATGTATGCTGTATGTTTTTGTATTACAAAAGTATAAATTTGAATTCCACCAAACACTACAGGTTGCTTTTTGAAGCATTGTAATTGAGATTGTGATGTGCTTTTGGAAGCCTGTCATAGTTCATGTCACATCATCTCGCCAGCCAATGACGGTGGATATTCACGGCATAGGACATGTGGTGTAGTCACCCAATTGCAATATCACTGTTAAGTAGTGCAAACACACAAATAGGAAAAGTTAATTGTTTAAATTAATTTACGTAGTGTTGCTACAAATAATAATAATAATAATAATATGGTCTCAAAGTCCCAAAGATTAATAAGCTAGAAGAGAAGCTAAGCTGTTACATATAATGTTGATCTTTTTTGTACAAGTTACATTTTAAGATATATGTGGGTCTCGCAGGAAGCGTGCAAGGGATAAGTCACTGCAGTCATGCTATCCTCTGTGCCCTTGGTGGCTCAGATGGATAGAGCATCTGCCATGTAAGCAGGAGATCTCGAGTTCCAGTCCTGGTTGGGGCACACATTTTCAGTTGTCCCCATTGAGATATATAAACACCTGTTGGCAGCTGAGGGTTTCGATAAACTATCATTTCTTTCTAGAGAAGTTGCATGGTCATCACTGGTATCTGTTCTTTCAGAACAGTTACTGTCTTCATATAAGATACATTACACACATGTGCCAGTAAAATTATTAATAATGACACAAATGTCTGATTTTCTGGGCTTGAAATTCGTCTGAATCATCATCCTCAAAGAGTTGATTATTAAATGAGAGTCAAATGTTCTGTGATTTAAGAAATTCATTGTACATTCTCGTACATAGTTCATCTTGCATAAAAGGAAATTTACTTTCAAAGTAACACTTTTCAAACAACCATTTGCAATATTTTCCCATGACCTGCTACAAATAGATCTGTTTCAGCAGTTGCCATAGAGCACCAAGTAACAGGAGTCACCACACTTGGGCAGCTATGATGATGCAGGAAGCCCATATGTTCGTACCTGTAAAAGATCTAACATTATGTCACAAAAGAAACATGACATCAGATGTTACTCCAAGAGCATCAGAATTTTGTGAACCATACTAAAATGCATAATTTGGCTTAAAGTGCACTTTTGTATGTCCATATTTGGATGTAAATATTCTTGGAGTACCAGTACTGTATTATCTCATGTTTGGCTCTTTGTTATGGCATAATATCATACATGTTAGAAGTTGAAAACATGCACTCGAAAAGCAGCAAACAGTTGACACTAGCAAATAGTGGGGAATTAAATTCATTCGTTTCAAATAAATAGACTGCCACAGGGGAACAGATTAATAAAAGCCAAATTTCTTTAGCAAACCAACAAAACTAACTTTCTGAAACTAATAACATATTTCAGCCTTCTGTAATTATGTGAATATGTTTTAATTCACCTGATATCTCCCTTCCACAGTAATCCATTTTGTATTCATTTGACGTGAGAGCAATAAACGCAGAGGAAACAGAAAAATCACTATACGTAAACACGGGGCACATGCAGACTACCCACCTTCCCACTACAACTCAGACTGCTCTGCAACATCAGACCCAGACCAATGATATTTTCGAACCAGTGCAATATTAGATCTAGATAGTGCCCCCACCCCCACCCCCAAACCCTCCTACAAACATTTGAGGTAGAAAGCCAAATTTTTTTTTAAAAAAATCGCCTTTTCAAAAATATGTTCATTTTGTAGTTCATATCTTTCTGAACAGTCTGGTACATAAAACATATGTGTTCAAGGAAATGTAAGACATGTTACTTGGTCTTAAGTGTGCCAAAGTGCTGTGCCATGCCCCTTCACACAGCATTCTTCTATCGCACATCACTTTATTTCACTCTGTGGAATTCAAACATGTAATATTTTGTAATGGATGCCATCAAACTATCTTCAGGACAGTGGAAATTAAAACATCCTGTGGTGTTCTCCTGCTCCCAGTCAGTCAGTTTGACATCCTGCCCCTCTTTAAAAAAACTCGCAATGAGATTATTTGTAACTGGGAGAACAAGTATTCTTCAGAAAATTTGCACTCTTTATTGCCTATTAACCAATAACTTCTGTTTTCTGTGTCATAAAATTTAATGTAGAATACATAAAACCAAGTAAATCAAACAATCAAAAATCCAGGCTGGAATGTAACAATAACAGAGAAGGAAAGTGGCTACTCACCATATAGTGGAGATGCTGAGTCGCGATATGCACAATAAAAGATTCACACACTCATAGCTTTCAGCCATTAAGCTTTTGTCAGCAGCAGACACACACACACACACACACACACACACACACACACACACACACACACACACACACACACACAAACACAACTTGGACACACATCTGCAGTCTCAGAGAGCTGAAACTACACTGTGAGCAGCAGCACCAGTGCATGATGGCAGTAAGGAGGAGGCTGGGGTGGGGAGGGGGAGGGATCGTATGGTGGGAGTGGTGGACAGTGAAGTGTTGCAGTTTAGATGGGGGGGTAGGAGAGAAGGTGCGGAGCGGGGTGGGGGCAAGTAGCAGAAAGGAGAAAAATAATAATAAAAAGAATTTTAAGGAATGAGTGTGGCAGTGAAATGACGGCTGTGTAGTGCTGGAATGGGAACAGGGAGGGGTCTGGATGGGCGAGGACAGTGACTAATGAAGGTTGAGGCCAGGAGGGTTTCGGGAACATAGGCAACAGGGTGGTCCACTTGTTTTTTGGCCACAGTTTGTCCGTGGCCATTCATGTGGACAGACAGCTTGTTAGTTGTCATGCCTACATAGAATACAGCACAGTGGTTGCAGCTTAGCTTGTAAATCACATTACTGGTAGCCCTGCCTTTGATGGGATAGGTGATGTTAGTGACTGGACTGGAGTAAGTGGTGGTAGGAGGGTGTGTGGGACAGGTCTAGCATCTAGGTCTATTACAGGGTTACAGGGATATGAGCCAAGTGGTAAGGGATTGGGAGCAGGGGTTGTGTAAGGATGGATGAGTATATTGTGTAGGTTCGGTGGACGGCGGAATACCACAGTAGGAGGAGTGGGAAATTCCCGGGTATTTCCCAGATCTCCTGGTTGTCCCAGGTTGTATACACCCGGGTGGTAATATTTCAAGTGGTGTATCTTAAAAGTATAGTACTGTTTGGTAAAATTTAGTTTAAATAAATTACAAGTACCTGTTTATCGGTGATTCGAGCTAAGTGGACTGATGAACCAGCCTGACCCATACCAAATTGATATTGCTTCACACCTTGTTTTTCAACCAAATAAGGACCTGGAGTAGAAACAAAGAACTGAATGAGAAAAGATTTTGAATTTTGTACAAAACTACTTACCATACAGACACAAGTTTAGGCTCTTTTTATCGAAAATTCTGGTCTCTTGATAAGGGGGGGGGGGGGGGGGGCCTGCATTAATGGTTTTATTACATTTGTACAATCCTGTCATACCTCTGTCTTGGAAATTATGACACTGTGTTATATTGTTGTACTGTCTCATACTCATGTAGGTAAACTTCAACATTGAATGGAAGAACATAATACAGCAACTTCGGGATTTTGAATGAAAATCAGTTATAATGAGACAAACATAATTTTTAATTGACACTTGTCATAGAGCCATATATTGTTTATAGCTACGGCAATGAACACCAATAAACAAACATAAGAGAGAAAATAAACGTAGATGCATTTTATAAAATAAATAAGTTTTCAAAACCAAGCATAGCAAATCATTGTCAGGTGCATGACAGAGAATACTTTCCACTGTAACACTAGGACTTCTTTCTATTCAGTTCCAGTATGGAGCATGGCAAGCCTGTTGCTTAAATGTTGTTGGATATGCCATGCTTAGTCTAATGTTGTCTTTGCATTTCCTGTGGGAGCAAAACATAGGGGATTGTAGTATATTTCTAAATTCCTCATTTAATGCTGGGTCTTCAAACTCTGGGTAGGCTTTGGTGGAATAGTCAACATCTGTGTTCAAGCATCTGCCAGTTCATGTTTTTCAGCACTTCTGTGATACTCTCCCAGGAATCAAACAAACATCACCCATGCTGACTTCTATTTACTGAAGTAAAGACAGCTGATAGCGTTACATATTTGTTTGGTAGAAAGTAGGAAGTACTACATAAAAATAGCATCTGACCATTCATGCTGTTTGCATTTTTGCTAATATAAGTATTAACATTGTGAGTAGATTGCATTAGTTGTAACTGGTTGTTAGTGTAATTTGTAGAAGTAAACTGAAACTGCTGGTTTTGCTAGTTAATGATAGATAAGAAAATTATGATCACTTTGGATGTGGTCCCCTTCTTTAGAAAAAACAATACCACACACCCACCACTACCACCACACTATGGTGTTTCTATGGGTAGTCTATAAGTGACTTTCATGGCAAGCGTATATGGTTACTACTTTGATGCAAACACATTAGAGTCTGCCAAGTTTAAAGCAGCATATTCCTACTGATACATGGACTATATATTTGTGGTGTGGTAACATGGAATGAAAAAAACTGAAGAGTTCCTGGAGTTTTTGAATTCAATCCACCCTAATAAAATTCAGGAAGAAATTTAAAAAAGAGGGTCAGGTAATTTTCCTCAATGTATTAATTTTCCTCAATATATTAGTTAAGAGAAGAACAAGCAGATCCTTGGGTCATCCCTACATCAATCCATCACAATATGGTACAAAGATATTTTGTATAAAAGGCTGTTCCATAGAGTTTGAACTTGGTCAGACAAGGAGAGACTCACTGAAGTGTTACAACATTTAGAAATAGTGTTCCGAAGGAGTGAGTACTCAGATTAACAAACTGAGCAGGTACTGTAGTCAATTCCAAAACCTGAGGAAGACACTGAGAATGAGAGAAAAAGAGAAGCCAAAAATTTCTTTGTCTGCCTTACACTATCTATGTTATATCAGCAAACTTCAACGGAATCATGCCAACTAGAATGTTTCTCACTGCCAACAAAGATAACAGGTTCCCTTTGTAGTACAAAGGCAATCTAGATCTGCAAAATCAGTGTGTGTATTGCATTCCATGCAAATGTGAGATGTCATGCCTAGTGCAAATTACTGGAATAGTTGAGGAGCAGTGCAACAAACATCAGTGACTGACCCTACTACATTAACCAAACAAATCATGTGTCACCAAGCACAACCTCAAATACAATCATGAAAAGAAACACAAGGAGACCAACATAGTGGTTCAAATGTTTAGTTTCTGTGGCAGCAAAATCAAAGAGTCTGTTGAAATGATGATGTTACAAAACCTAACAAAGGTGACACATCTTTGAATTTCAATAAGGCTTGGGTCTGGCACTCAATTTCTTAAGATCTCACTGGCCAATCATCCACCAGAACTAGAAAATGCTGAGAAAATGAGTGTTTTCTGGAATAATGACGAGTACTCTGCAAAACAATCAGTAGCATATTATGTGGCAGGCTCTAGGGGGTTGATTCTGGCTACAAATAGTGGTGCAGCACCAACTACACTTCACAGTGTGGTTGGAGTCCAATCAAAGAGTACGCATAACAACATAGCTCACGACACCTGAGTAAGTCAGTGAAATATTGTACACAAAACTTAATCAATAAATCAGCTGTACACCTGAAAGCCCACCACTAATAGGTGGTATTTAACATACAAAAGGGCATTATGAATGATAACAAATTTGTCTTAAACATGGAAGAGCATCACAGAAATGCTGATAACCTTGAGTTGACAGACACATGAAAATAGACACTGGCAATCCTGTGAAAGCCCACATTCAAAGTGTCAAGGGCCAGTATTACATGAGCCCAAGAATATACTACAAGATCCTACATATTGTCACATCGTAACCACACACAAGTCAAATCTGAGGGCAGGTATGTCAATGAAATACAACACTTAGCATGGAAAGCACATTTACTATGAACACCAACATACAACCAGAACAGAACTGAACTCCTGGGTGGAGAGTGCTGTTATTTACAAAAACATGAAATATTTCAGGATAAACAAAAATTACAAACATGTGATATTTCAAAATCTTTCCGGAAATGATATATACTAAATATGAAATAAGAGAAGTGAACTGGTTACCAGCACCACACCAGCCAGTAATGCTAACCACTATGCCCACTGCATGCATTACATCTTGTAGCATTGCCCCCTCTCAGAGAGAAACAGCAAGCTACAGTTTCAGAAGTTCTCACTAAATCTTATCAATAGTTCTCTATATAGCAGTTCAGGCAGATCCTCAAGTTCTGGTTGAGCTGTCACATCTTCTATGCTATGGCGGGCATCAAAGGTAGCCCTTCACATTGAAGCTTTGTGATTATTAACTGGATCTTCTTCAGTTTTCTTTATCTCCCATCATTGATCTATGCCTCAGGACTGTAGTAGGACTTCATATGGAGGACATGGATGATGTCATCACACTTTTCCCTTCTTGGTGAATGGCTTTAATCATTAGCTACTTAGTGACATCCAACAAGTGATATAGGATATGATATGATCAAAAGTAGTTCTTTAGTAATTTTTCAACAGTCCCACTTTCTTCACAGGCAAAAAAATCCACACCCTGTCTCCCACACTGTATCTCACTGGCTGGAGATTGGCATTATAATACTCTTGGTCTTTCTAATGGGCATATGGGGTCCATGTATCCATTTTTGTTTTGGTCTTACAATCTGGGAGCAGAAGGAATAGCATGAAGCCTGTAGCATCTTGCTTCGCTGTGTTACATATGAATGTCACAATGACAGTATTGTATCCCAATCTCTCTGTTTGACATTAAAGTATATTGACAGTACATGTACGGTGTCTGTGAGGTCATTTGTCTGTGGGCAATAGGCAGTTGTCAGCCTGGGGGTTACACAATGTGGAATTTCTTCTGAAACTAGTCTTTACTAGGAAGTTCCCATAATCATATATCATCACATGGGGTGCTCCATGCTTCAAAATTATGTATTCCACAAGGAACCTTACAATTCTCAGAGATTCAGCAGTAGTCACAGCTTTGGTGACAGCATTGTGGGTGAGTAGTCAATGCAAACTTTTATACATCAACACATATTTGTTGATTTCAGAAATCTCTCCAAGAGGTCACTTCCAGTTCTGTGGAATGGCACTGCTTCAGATGGGATTGGTACCAGAGGCAGTGTCAATAATTGTGCGACCTGCTTTCCTCATTGGCAGTCCTTACAGTGGCTCACATAAGTGTCTAATGTATCAGAACCGACCTGGTCAGTAATACTTGTATGTGAATCTGTCTAGACTCTTCACAAATCCCAGTGACCAGATGTTGGAGCATTGTGAAAATACTGCTGTATGACTGGCCATAGCTGAGCTGGGATAAAGAGCAACAATTTCTGTCCCAATGGACCATTGTTCTTCTTATAAAATATTCTGTTCCTTAACTCTTTGATTGGTTCCTTCTTCTTTAAGACTTCTCTGGTTTTTATCATTGCTGGTTCTTCCCTCTGCTCAGCAGCAATGTAGCAATGGACAATATTTCATCTATGATGCCATGTTCCATCAAAGGAGTCACTGAAGGTCTGGTGACATCCTTGTGTTTGTGTCCACTTTCCTATATCACTGTGAAGTCATACTCCTGAAGCTTTAGAGCACATCATGCCAGTCAACAAGATGGCTCATTTGGGCTAATCTGCTAGCATAGAGAATGGTGATCTGTCACAGTGCTGAATGGTTTGTCAAATAAATAGTCGTAACTTGTTAGGGCCTGTACAAATGCAAGACATGCTTTCTCAATTGTCGAATAACTGAACTCACACTTGTAGAGAACTCTTGAAGAATAAGCTATCACCTTTCCAGCACCTTGCTGAATTTTTAATATAACTGCACCCATTCGACTACCACTAGTGCCAGTGTGAAGTTCTGTCCCGGCATTCTCGACACAGATACTGTTGAAGATGTTAGCACCTCTTTAAGGAAAAGAATAAATGTTTGTGTATATTATTCCAGGAAAATATGGAGTCTTCCTGCTATTGTTCTTAAAAGGGAACTGCCTTGATGAAGAAGTTCTTCATGAATCATGGGTAGTATGTCCACATTCCTAGAAAACTTCTCACATCACGAATGTGCTGAGGAGTTGGAAAATCCTGAAGATCATGTTTTCCTTTTAAGGTGTTCAAGTAGGTTGTTTGTCATAGGTTTGAAGGTGGCTAGAACATTACACAGTTCAACAGCACAACTTTAAACTCATAAAGTGGCAATCAGTAATTATGACAGCAGTCTTTCCTCCTGTCAGCCTCTTCATCCTCACTTTGCCAATAACCTCCCTGCACATTTACAGTCATGAAAAACCTTGCTCCTTTCAAGCAGTCATGGGTTTCATTCATGTTCAGCAGAGAATAAATATCTTTCTTTGTAATTATGCCCCGTCATCAGTAGCTAATGCAGAAATGCCATGTGAAAGTGTTCTTCTTCATAAGGACTGCCACAGAGGACCAAGGACTCTCTCAAGGTTCAAAGTCATCTTCCAACATATTCTCCACTTCCTCCTGGATTAACCATTGTTCAGCTGCAATACTCCATATTTCGGGTAGATGATCCCCAGTGTTGATAAGGTGTTTTAGCATGGGCCACTTGTTCTGCCTACTCTCCATTATGGATTTGAAAGAATACAAAAGTTGATGCAGAATGGCTATCACTCCATGCCATTGTTCCTCTGTCAGACTCCTTCACCAATAACACTAACCTGTCCTTCCTGGACTTGTTTGGCTTCCCCACCAAACATACCTTCAGGGATGAGTTGGGGCTCCTCATGACAATTAGTGATCAAAACTACTCCGTGTCTACCTATTACGCTTCTGATTTTCACTTGTTTGCAAATTTCTTTTGTGAACCTGAATAGTTATCTGCAATCCACAATAGCTTTACTGGTTAACTGAGCATCTTGATTGAGGACTGGAACTTGTTTAACTGATGATAGCCAGGCAACAACATCTTTAACAACAAACAATCGTGCAGAGTAATCTTTGGCATGTTGTAGTGCTTTGAGAATTTCCGCATAAATTCTACAACCACTTGGCCTTCCTCCATCTAGAACCCACTATATTTTAAATAGAAGTGTGAGAGAGACGAATCCAGCCTACTGCACATTACATGTTTTTGTGTGCAAGTCTAAAAACTGTCTCGAGCAAAATGTGGATGTGGCAGCTGAACGGCAGCTGATAAGTACCTGCTGCATGATCCATAGAGTTTCAGTGTATGTGTAGAGAAGAGCCTGTGCTATTCTTTGCTGGTTTAGTGACTGTGATGATTGTTAAGGACAAATGAAGAAATGACATCAGACTTTTAAGTAATTCAGGTGTTCGACTTGCTAGAAGCAAGATATGTTCATAAATTTCGAGTGTTTCTTAAACCAACTTGCTTATGAATGTTAATTTAATGCATTTCTGAACCTAGAAATATGAGAGAAATACACGAAGATGGAGATATTTACATGAGAAATGTGAGAATGTTATTCTGCATAATCCAATACACCATTAATTGATGAAAAAATAAAGTTTGTATATTTACTCCACATGTTCTATCGTCAAAAAACATTAGAGTGTGGTGACCAGTGAAAAGGACTCGAAAAAATGGGAATTTTGAGAAGAAATCGAAGAAGAAGATATAATGTGTTACCATAGCAACCAGATATAACAAGACAAGAGAACTGTTTTGTGTAATTGGATTAAGTCCAAAAATCAAATGGAAAAAATTGTGGATGCAACAAAAGGGAAGATGTAAGGAAGTAATAACTTTAAAAGAACAGGAAGAAGACCTCAATGTATTAGCCTAAGAAGAGACATGATGAGAATAATTCAATTAAGAAGATCCAGTGGGGAGGGTATACAGCTCTCACACACATCGCGGTGTCGCCGACGCAGAAACAACATCCAAAGCCTCCGGTACCAGTTGCAGTTCACCAGTGTTGAACCGCTTCCACAGTTGCCTGCTGATGCCAATGTCAACACCAATGTCTGATGCCGCTGGCTTGCTGTTCACCAGTGCTGACTCGCCATCACTTCCGCTTACCTACGTTGCGAGAATTCTACACCGAGTGAGTGCAAAATAGAACATTAGTACGTTAGGAAAAAGTGATACAAACAGTAGAGTGACTTTTATTGGTGCAGCTATTATATTTAAAATTTTTTTGAAATGATTACTGGGTCTAAAGCTATTAAGAATATGGATAACTTAAGACAAATGGAAGAAACTCAAGAACCAGTTATGGCTATAAGAGTCAGTAGAGAAATGCCAGACTGGACTGAGTTAGCAAATTTAATTAAACCACAAAGTGCAGGTTCAGATACTGAAATTGCAACTTTAAGTGAAAAACTAGATGCCCAGAGTGCAGCTTCAACTGCTCAAAATGCTACTTTAAGAAAGGAACTAAATGAAACCTTAAGTAAAGAACAAGGCTCAGTAAATTCTCAATTAAATTTGTTAAATACCGAAGTAGAATCGCAAAGCAAAGAATTTGGTAGTCTACGCAAAGGCATGGGGGGCTTTAAAGACTGAATTTGACAATTTAAATAATAAAGTAGAGGATTTGAAATTAGGATTAAAGAATGAAGCAACTAACTCTTTAAACCTCCATGTAAATCAACTGTTCACTGACTTTAGTCAGAAACAGAACGATCATATCCAGGATTTGATAAAAAGGTAAAATTTGATATTGAAGATAAATGTAATAATTTGAAAACATGTGTAATGTTAAGTTTGATGCTGTAAAACAGAGACTGCATACTTTAAAAGGGAGCATTGATAAGAATAGCAAATTAATACCAATAATCCAATCACAAATTACAGGTGTTAATACATGAATAGAAAAATGTAGAAAGAAGTTTGATTCAAAAATGGCTCTGAGCACTATGGGACTTAACTGCTAAGGTCATCAGTCCCCTAGAATTTAGAACTACTTAAACCTAACTAACCTAAGGACATCACACACATCCATGCCCGAGGCAGGATTCGCGGTCACGCGGTTCCAGACTGTAGCACCTAGAACTGCTCGGCCACCCCGGCCGGCGTATAAAGAAGTTTCCGAGAGAGAATAGCTAACTCTGATATAGTAAAAATAAGTAGTTTGGAGGAACAATTTGAAGGGATTATAGATAAAAAAAGTCACTGAAAGAATGACATCTGGGAACATTTCGATGATTGCTTCTTCCAAACTTAATGAGCCAGCAAGGTTATAGACAATATGTTGAAAGAAGTCAAACATGTCTAGGACAGAGTAGAATGTAGAATAACTTCACCTAATGTGGTATTGACTACTGAAGGGGTGACTGTTTTGCAGTGGGGCAACTTTCAAACAAAATTTAACGGGAAGTACTGACCTGCACTTGCTCAAGTGAAGTTAATGTCACATCCATGGTATCAAGGTGGAGTCATCTAATCCCCCAAGGATGTTAACTCTCTGTGTTAATGGGCAGAGTGGTGACTGTTGGTCCCTGAGTTGTTTTTGGTGTTCCTTCTGTAATAAAATTTTCCTGCACCCGGTTCCATTCAAATCTTAAACTGTTCCGTAATCTGTTCCTAAAATTAAACTATCCTATAATGTTAGTACTTAGAAAACTAGATAAGACTACAAGATAAAGACTGGCTTAAGAGAATCACAGACAAACAGTGAGCTCTAGATGAAATAAACAGAATACAAATATTATGTCTGTGTAAAATATAATATAATGTGACAAACTGAACAACTGTTATACTGTAGTGTATAATTTTCTATTTTGTGTAGAATGTTTTATACCTTTCACAAGATGTGATGTAGACAGGAGGGTTTGTATCAATTTTGAAAGGGGTGGGTAGTGTAGATAAAAGCATGATTTACACCAACAGATAATCATGACTAATACAAAACACACAACACACCTTACAAATGACCCTCACAAACAAATGTGCCTGATTCTTCACCATTTGCCATTTTCATAGGGTTGCTAAGATTTTCTTTGGGGACCTCAAGGGTGAAGATGGGATTGTCCATTCTGTACCAGTGAGGTAGGGATCCTGGGGAACGGGGGGTGGGAAGGGTTTCCTGTCTTTGGGGCCGTCTTCTTTCTCTTCTTTGATCTTAGCAATCATTTCTATTATTTTTTTTCCTTTCTTACTTCTCTATTCAGGACCTAACTATTTTTTCCCTCTTTCCATATTCATAAACTTCTATTGTAGAAGTCCTTCCCAGTCTCTGTGGTTTCCAATAATGTACAACTTATTTTCACATAAGAAGGCTGAAGAATCAGAACACACAAACACACTTACACACACACACACACACACACACACACACACACACACACACACAAAAATACAAATACACAAACAATGAAGTCACAGATTAGAATGATGTAAGAACCACCATGGGTTGTAGGGGAGAAGATACATGTACATCTAAAAAGATGCACACATTGTTTTTTATTATGATGGTTCTACATCGTCTATTTACATGAAAAGCCATCTCATTATATATATATATATATATATATATATATATATATATATATATATATATACCCAAACTCTTTGCCTCTGTATATGTCTGCTTGTGTCTGTATATGTGGGGATGGATATGTGTGTGTGTGTGTGCGAGTGTATACCCGTCCTTTTTTCCCCCTAAGGTAAGTTTTTCCGCTCCCGGGATTGGAATGACTCCTTACCCTCTCCCTTAAAACCCAAATCCTTTCGTCTTTCCCTCTCCTTCCCTCTTTCCTGACAAGGCAACCGTTGGTTGCGAAAGCTAGAATTTTGTGTGTATGTTTGTGTTTGTTTGTGTGTCTATCGACGTGCCAGTGTTTTGTTTGGTAAGTCACATCATCTTTGTTTTATATATATATATATATATATATATATATATATATATATATATATATATATATATATATAAACACAAAGATGAGGTGACTTACTGAACGAAAGCGCTGGCAGGTCGATAGACACACAAACAAACACAAACATACACACAAAATTCAAGCTTTCGCAACAAACTGTTGCTCATCTCCCTTAAAACCCACTTCCTTTCGTCTTCCCCTCTCCTTCCCTCTTTCCTGATGAGGCAACAGTTTGTTGCGAAAGCTTGAATTTTGTGTGTATGTTTGTGTTTGTTTGTGTGTCTATCGACCTGCAAGCGCTTTCGTTCGGTAAGTCACCTCATCTTTGTTTTTATATATAATTTTTCCCACGTGGAATGTTTCCCTCTATTATATATATATATATATATATATATATATATATATATATATATATATATATATATATATTTCTTTTTTTTCCCCTCATTACCTTAGCCAGCTTCATCCTGACCCACAACTTCTTCACTTTTGGAGGCCAGACATACCAACAATTAAAGGGAACAGCCATGGGTGCCAGGATGGCCCCTTCGTACGCCAACCTATTCATGGGTCGCTTAGAGGAAGCCTTCTTGGTTACCCAGGCCTGCCAACCCAAAGTTTGGTACAGATTTATTGATGACATCTTCATGATCTGGACTCACAGTGAAGAAGAACTCCAGAATTTCCTCTCCAACCTCAACTCCTTTGGTTCCATGAGATTCACCTGCTCCTACTCCAAATCCCATGCCACTTTCCTTGATGTTGACCTCCACCTGTCCAATGGCCAGCTTCACACGTCTGTCCACATCAAACCCACCAACAAGCAACAGTACCTCCATTACGACAGCTGCCACCCATTCCACATCAAACGGTCCCTTCCCTACAGCCTAGGTCTTCGTGGCAAATGAATCTGCTCCATTCCGGAATCCCTGAAGCATTACACCAACAACCTGACAACAGCTTTCGCATCCCGCAACTACCCTCCCGACCTGGTACAGAAGCAAATAACCAGAGCCGCTTCCTCATCCTCTCAAACCCAGAACCTCCCACAGAAGAACCACAAAAGTGCCCCACTTGTGACAGGATACTTTCCGGGACTGGATCAGATTCTGAATGTGGCTCTCCAGCAGGGATACGACTTCCTCAAATCTTGCCCTGAAATGAGATCCATCCTTCATGAAATCCTCCCACTCCACCAAGAGTGTCTTTCCGCCGTCCACCTAACCTTCATAACCTCTTAGTTCATCCCTATGAAATCCCCAAACCACCTTCCCTACCCTCTGGCTCCTACCCTTGTAACCGCCCCCAGTGTAAAACCTGTCCCATGCACCCTCCCACCACCACCTACTCCAGTCCTGTAACCCGGAAGGTGTACACGATCAAAGGCAGAGCCACATGTGAAAGCACCCACGTGATCTACCAACTGACCTGCCTACACTGTGACGCATTCTATGTGGGAATGACCAGCAACAAACTGTCCATTCACATGAATGGACACAGGCAGACAGTGTTTGTTGGTAATGAGGATCACCCTGTGGCTAAACATGCCTTGGTGCACGGCCAGCACATCTTGGCACAGTGTTACACCGTCCGGGTTATCTGGATACTTCCCACTAACACCAACCTATCCGAACTCCAGAGATGGGAACTTGCTCTTCAATATATCCTCTCTTCCTGTTATCCACCAGGCCTCAATCTCCGCTAATTTAAAGTTGCCACCACTCATACCTCACCTGTCATTCAACAACATCTTTGCCTCTGCACTTCTGCCTCGACTGACATCTCTGCCCAAACTCTTTGTCTTTAAATATGTCTGCTTGTGTCTGTATATGTGTGGATGGATATGTGTGTGTGTGTGTGTGTGTGTGTGTGTGTGTGTGTGTGTGTGTGCGAGTGTATACCCCTCCTTCTTTCCCCCTAAGGTAAGTCTTTCCGCTCCCGGGATTGAGATGACTCCTTACCCTCTCCCTTAAAACCCACATCCTTTCGTCTTCCCCTCTCCTTCCCTCTTTCCTGATGAGGCAACAGTTTGTTGCGAAAGCTTGAATTTCGTGTGTATGTTTGTGTTTGTTTGTGTGTCTGTCGACCTGCCAGCACTTTCATTTGGTAAGTCACATCATCTTTGTTTTTAGATATATTTTTCTTACGTGGAATGTTTCCCTCTATTATAACTATATATATATATATATATATATATATATATATATATATATATATATATATATATATATATATATATATATATATATCACCTTAGCCAGCTTCATCCTGACCCACAACTTCTTCACTTTTGAAGGCCAGACATACCAACAATTAAAGGGAACAGCCATGGGTACCAGGATGGCCCCCTCGTACGCCAACCTATTCATGGGTCGCTTAGAGGAAGCCTTCTTGGTTACCCAAGTCTGCCAACCCAAAGTTTGGTACAGATTTATTGATGACATCTTCATGGTCTGGACTCACAGTGAAGAAGAACTCCAGAATTTCCTCTCCAACCTCAACTCCTTTGGTTCCATCAGTTTCACCTGGTCCTACTCCAAATCCCATGCCACTTTCCTTGACGTTGACCTCCACCTGTCCAATGGCCAACTTCACACGTCTGTCCACATCAAACCCACCAACAAGCAACAGTACCTCCATTATGACAGCTGCCACCCATTCCACATCAAACGGTCCCTTCCCTACAGCCTAGGTCTTCGTGGCAAATGAATCTGCTCCAGTCCGGAATCCCCGCACCCCTACCTTCTACCTTCTTCCTAAAATCCACAAACCCAATCATCCCGGCCGCCCCATTGTAGCTGGTTACCAAGCCCCCACAGAACGTATCTCTGCCTACGTAGATCAACACCTTCAACCCATTACATGCAGTCTCCCATCCTTCATCAAGGACACCAACCACTTCCTTGAACGCCTGGAATCCTTACCCAATCTGTTACCCCCGGAAACCATCCTTGTAACCATTGATGCCACGTCCTTATACACAAATATTCCGCACGTCCAGGGCCTCGCTGCGATGGAGCATTTCCTTTCACGCCGATCACCTGCCACCCTACCTAAAACCTCTTTCCTCATCACCTTAGCCAGCTTCATCCTGACCCACAACTTCTTCACTTTTGAAGGCCAGACATACCAACAATTAAAGGGAACAGCCATGGGTACCAGGATGGCCCCCTCGTATGCCAACCTATTCATGGGTCGCTTAGAGGAAGCCTTCTTGGTTACCCAAGTCTGCCAACCCAAAGTTTGGTACAGATTTATTGATGACATCTTCATGATCTGGACTCACAGTGAAGAAGAACTCCAGAATTTCCTCTCCAACCTCAACTCCTTTGGTTCCATCAGTTTCACCTGGTCCTACTCCAAATCCCATGCCACTTTCCTTGACGTTGACCTCCACCTGTCCAATGGCCAACTTCACACGTCTGTCCACATCAAACCCACCAACAAGCAACAGTACCTCCATTATGACAGCTGCCACCCATTCCACATCAAACGGTCCCTTCCCTACAGCCTAGGTCTTCGTGGCAAACGAATCTGCTCCAGTCCGGAATTCTCCTGGTTTCCCACCTCCGGAAAGGCAACTCACTCACCCTTCACAACCTTTCCAGCAAACCTCAACCTCCTCTCATTGCACACAAACCCAGTCTCTCCCATCTACTCAATCTCCCACTTCCAGCTCCACTCCCTCCAAAACCTCAAAATTCCGATCAACACAATCTGGAACCACAACACCCTAATTCAGTAGTTAACCTTTCCTCCAAACCTCTCTCCCAATCCGAAAGCTCTGTCCTATCCAAAGGCCTCACCTTCAGCCCCACTCCCAGATTCAACCAAACAGCCCTCGTCAAAGATTTACTGTCCTACACTCGTACTCTCTGCTGGAAGTATCACTTTGCCACGAAGAAAAATGATCCTAATCCTACTCCTAATGATCCGACTCCTCAAGACACCATCCAAATTGAACCCTGCCTGGAACAGTTCCGTCCTCCGTCACAGCGGGACCCACCTCCTCTTCCTCAAAATCACCCTCTCCAAACCTTCCAGGAATATCTGACTTCCAGCCTTGCATCTCAATCCTTCTTAAAAAACCTTAATCCTACACCCAACATCACCACTGCTGAAGCCCAGGCTATCCGTGATCTGAAGGCTGACCGATCCATCATCATTCTTCCGGCAGACAAGGGTTCCACGACCGTGGTACTTGATCGTCGGGAGTATGTGGCTGAGGGACTGCGTCAGCTTTCAGACAACACCACATACAAAGTTTTCCAAGGTAACCCCATTCCCGATGTCCAGGCGGAGCTTCAAGGAATCCTCAGAACCTTAGGCCCCCTGCAAAACCTTTCACCTGACTCCATCAACCTCCTGACCCCACCGACACCCCGCACCCCTACCTTCTACCTTCTTCCTAAAATCCACAAACCCAATCATCCCGGCCGCCCCATTGTAGCTGGTTACCAAGCCCCCACAGAACGTATCTCTGCCTACGTAGATCAACACCTTCAACCCATTACATGCAGTCTCCCATCCTTCATCAAGGACACCAACCACTTCCTTGAACGCCTGGAATCCTTACCCAATCTGTTACCCCCGGAAACCATCCTTGTAACCATTGATGCCACGTCCTTATACACAAATATTCCGCACGTCCAGGGCCTCGCTGCGATGGAGCATTTCCTTTCATGCCGATCACCTGCCACCCTACCTAAAACCTCTTTCCTCATCACCTTAGCCAGCTTCATCCTGACCCACAACTTCTTCACTTTTGAAGGCCAGACATACCAACAATTAAAGGGAACAGCCATGGGTACCAGGATGGCCCCCTCGTACGCCAACCTATTCATGGGTCGCTTAGAGGAAGCCTTCTTGGTTACCCAAGTCTGCCAACCCAAAGTTTGGTACAGATTTATTGATGACATCTTCATGATCTGGACTCACAGTGAAGAAGAACTCCAGAATTTCCTCTCCAACCTCAACTCCTTTGGTTCCATCAGTTTCACCTGGTCCTACTCCAAATCCCATGCCACTTTCCTTGACGTTGACCTCCACCTGTCCAATGGCCAACTTCACACGTCTGTCCACATCAAACCCACCAACAAGCAACAGTACCTCCATTATGACAGCTGCCACCCATTCCACATCAAACGGTCCCTTCCCTACAGCCTAGGTCTTCGTGGCAAACGAATCTGCTCCAGTCCGGAATCCCTGAATCATTACACCAACAACCTGAAAACAGCTTTCGCATCCCGCAACTACCCTCCCGACCTGGTACAGAAGCAAATAACCAGAGCCACTTCCTCGTCCCCTCAAACCCAGAATCCCCCACAGAAGAACCACAAAAGTGCCCCACTTGTGACAGGATACTTTCCGGGACTGGACCAGACTCTGAATGTGGCTCTCCAGCAGGGATACGACTTCCTCAAATCCTGCCCTGAAATGAGATCCATCCTTCATGAAATCCTCCCCACTCCGCCAAGAGTGTCTTTCCGCCGTCCACCTAACCTTCGTAACCTGTTAGTTCATCCCTATGAAATCCCCAAACCACCTTCCCTACCCTCTGGCTCCTATCCTTGTAACCGCCCCTGATGCAAAACCTGTCCCATGCACCCTCCCACCACTACCTACTCCAGTCCTGTAACCCGGAAGGTGTACACGATCAAAGGCAGAGCCACGTGTGAAAGCACCCACGTGATTTACCAACTGACCTGTCTACACTGTGACGCATTCTATGTGGGAATGACCAGCAACAAACTGTCCATTCGCATGAATGGACACAGGCAGACAGTGTTTGTTGGTAATGAGGATCACCCTGTGGCTAAACATGCCTTGGTGCACGGCCAGCACATCTTGGCACAGTGTTACACCGTCCGGGTTATCTGGATACTTCCCACCAACACCAACCTATCCGAACTCCGGAGATGGGAACTTGCCCTTCAGTATATCCTCTCTTCTCGTCATCCGCCAGGCCTCAATCTCCACTAATTTCAAGTTGCCGCCACTCATACCTCACCTGTCTTTCAACAACTTCTTTGCCTCTACACTTCTGCCTCGACTGACATCTCTGCCCAAACTCTTTGTCTTTAAATATGTCTGCTTGTGTCTGTATGTGTGGATGGATATGTGTGTGTGTGCGAGTGTATACCTGTCCTTTTTTCCCCCTAAGGTAAGTCTTTCCGCTCCCGGGATTGGAATGACTCCTTACCCTCTCCTTTAAAACCCACTTCCTTTCGTCTTCCCCTCTCCTTCCCTCTTTCCTGATGAGGCAACAATTTGTTGCGAAAGCTTGAATTTTGTGTGTATGTTTGTGTTTGTTTGTGGTCTATCGACCTGCCAGCGTTTTTGTTCGGTAAGTCACCTCATCTTTGTATTTTTTTATATATATATATATATATATATATATATATTCCATTTTACTTCATTATCCACAAGAATACCTAAGAATCTAGCAGATTTTACTTCTTCCAGGCTTGTTCCATCAACCTCTAAATCCATGTCTACAGCCTTTTCCTTGTTTTTAAACACTGCATACATAGTCTTTTTTTAGATTTATAATTAGTTCATTTTCCAACAGCCATTGAGCTGTGACATTTACAGATATGTATGCTCTTCTCTCATGCTGTTCCATATTTTGGTCACTATTTAGTATTGTCATGTCATCAGCACACAATATTTTCTTTTCTTCCTCCTCAACACCTATATCATTAACAAACACATTAAATAACAATGGCTCCATTACCAAACCCTGCGGCACTCCATATTTGATGGATTTGGTTTCTGATTGGTACGAGTTTCCTAATGATACATGCTGCTTGTGGTTGCACAAGTATGATTTTATCCATTCATCTGGTTGCCCCCGAATGCCATAGTTCCTTAGGTTTTGTACCAGCATTTCATGGTCAGTGGTGTCAAATGCCTTTGAAAGATCCAGAGACATTGCAGAGATAACCTTTTCTCATCTAAGGACTCTAAAATGTATTCTGTTAGACTGGCAATCGCTGATTCTGTAGATTTACCCTTTCTGAAGCCATATTGTGAGGGTATGAGAATGTTATGTTTGTCCAAATAGTTAACTAATCTGGTATACATAAGCATTTCTAGGATTTTTGAGAAACCTGATATCAGTGAAACTGGTCTGTAGTTGTTGGGATCATCCTTATACCTCTCTTGTACACTGGCACTACCTTCGTTATCTTCAGTTTTTCTGGAAAAACTCCATCTATGAAAGAACAGTTTGCTATGTTCAGCAGTGGTGTTATTATCTCCTCGCATACCAGCTTTATTACATGAATTGTTATTTCATCATCACCAGCTGATTTCCTGGACTTTAGTTTCTGTATAGTTTTCCACAATTCATCTTCCGTGACTGGTCTTAAGAACATAGTACTGCATGATCTTTTTGGTACCTTAATACCCTTCTGTTTTTGGCTATTTCTTTCCAATTTTAAGTTTTCTACTACACTGATATAGTTATTATTCAGTATGTTTGCTATTTCCGTACCATCTGTGACCACTGTGTTGTCTATTTTAACTGACCTAATACCTTCTTCTTTGTTTGACCCATCTTTTCCCTTTCTTTCAGCGTTGATTGCATTCCAAGCTGCCTTTGCCTTGTTTTTTGAGTTCGCTATAGTGGTGTCAATTGCTCTTGCTTTGTCT
Organism: Schistocerca piceifrons; assembly: GCF_021461385.2. Classification (NCBI taxonomy): domain Eukaryota; kingdom Metazoa; phylum Arthropoda; class Insecta; order Orthoptera; family Acrididae; genus Schistocerca; species Schistocerca piceifrons. Next base: position 293,180,207 of record NC_060141.1, read on the forward strand.
TCTCTTATTGTCTTTCTATACTTTTTTTTATCATTTTATAGTTTTCAGCTTTGCCCATCCGTCTCACATCCTGAAGCTTCCTTCGCTGTTCTAGTATTTCACTGTTAATTCACTGTGTTTGATCTTGCTGCCTTTCTTGACTCTTTACTTTGGGAAATGCTACATTAGAATGGTACTTAATTGTTGAAACAAATGCATCATATTTTTCATTTACACTCTGGGCCTGTAGGGTTTCATTCCAGGTTTTCTTACTTAACATTGTTCTAAATATGTTGATATTTTGTTCACTGATGATCCTAATTTCTTTGGTTGTTTGTTTTGGTTCTGATACGGTGTCATTACTTCTGCAAAAGCTGATTAGTTGTCCATGATGACCAGATATTTCTGTCAGAACTTCATGTGACTTATAGTTACACATATTAGTAATTATGTTGTCAATAACTGTCTCACTTTGTGAAGTCACTCTTGTTGGTGCACTTATTGTCACTTTCATGTTACGCTGTATTAACAGTTCTTCAAAATCCTGTCTTATTTTTGTGTCTTTTCCCATGTCAATGTTGAAGTCTACACATATAATAAGATTTCTCTTCATATTCATTCTCAATAAACTAGCAATTTTTTTAGAAAGATGCTAATATTGCCACATGGTGACCTGTACACACAAAACACTCTAAAAGCCTCTGCCACTATACCAGTAACTTCAAAGTCTTTTTCTCTAGCTATGGGAAATGTAGCAGCTTCACTGTTTACATTCTTTGATAGAGTACCTGTTTTAATGTATATACAAACGCCACCACCCTTATATTTAGATCTGCAGAAGTAACTAGCTAGTTTGTAGTCCTTTATTGCAGCATTATGTATTTTACTTTCAGTTAGTCCATGTTCATTTATGCATAATATGTCTGGTCTTACTTCACTCAGGAGTACTTCTGCTTCTAATTTTTTGTTACCAAAGTATTGAATATTTTGATGAAGTACTTTTATGTAATTTTTCTTTTGTTGTTTTACATGTTGTGAGCTGTATTCTGGCGCAAATTCTTTAGTATCGTCTTTTTTTGTATTTTTCTTTTCCAGCTGGAGTGTATGATTTTTCACCCTCTTCAGGCCATATTAGTTTCCCTTGCATCTAATGATTTTGCAGACATCTGCAAACATTCTGCTGAACGTTACAGACCCCAGTCTATTTAAATGCAAGCCATCCTTCGCTAGTGAGTTTTCACATATGAATTTGTTTGGGTCTATAAAAATTGCCCCAAGACGATCACATTGTTCTTTAAGAGCACAGTTTATTTTGGCGATATATTTTTCACTCACCGACCTTCTGTTTATGATTCCGCTAAGTATCACGCGAGATCCTGCATACATATTTCTTACAGAACGAATCATGTTTCTTGTTTCGTTTGCCTTTTCTTCCTCACTGCTGCTCCTTAACGAATTCGTTCCAACATGTATAAACACCCCTTTATAGTTATGTCTGGTTTCAGAATCAGGTTCTGTATTATCTTGACTTGCATTTACCATATTTTTAAAATGTTTACTGAGTTGATGCGTTCTACTTCCAGGTCGTACGTCGATTTTGCAATTGGGGACAGCGATATTCTTCAACAGCGAATCGCCAATTATTAAAAAGTCATTTTCCCTTTGTTGCTTATCTGACGCCTTGTTTTTCTTTTTGTTGTATGTCACCACCTTCCATTTATATTCATCTGCCGGTTTTTGGCTTACTGAGTTCACCGAGACATCAACGGGAACACTTGAAATGTTGTTTTTAAAGTCCGACCAGTCACTCGTGTTTTCGGGATCTTCTTGCTTTTCTGTTTGATGGCTTTTACACACACAGGACTTCTTTTCTTGTATTAATGTATCGTTTCCTTTCTTGATGGTCGAAAGTTTGGTTTTTAATGCCTCAATGTCACTTCGTAGTAACTTTATAATTTCGTTTTTTGTATCAACTGCACTTACAAGATCGGCCATTTCGTCATGTAAACAACCGTGACATGTCCACGAAAAATCATCGCTGATGAACTTTAGATTTACTTTCGCGCACTTTTTGTGTAACCAGAAGTTGCATTTGATACACAGAATACCCTTTATCACATGCTTTTTACATTATCTACACGAAGAACTGTCCATTTGTTGCCTTTTTAGCAAGAGAGAAGCATCACTACACTTTCCTATCACCCACACCATAAAGGAAACCACAGCAGAAAATTTTTTAATAATGTATGTATTGTAAAATTAATGTGTGGACCCCCTTATGATTCTACATATATGTAACTATTTTACAGGCTTATGTGGCAGAATTTTTCAGTGGACAGTGGGTAGAAATCAAGTCAATGTTCATCTCTTAGACCATGCACTCCCACATGTCCAATTCCTATAGGTGTCTGTTAAACTGTATGCTACTTCAGCAGCAAAATTTTTGAGAATTTTTCAAGAATGGCTAACAGTATTTTGGCTGTTTGAAGTGATTCCATTTTCTCTGTATCTCATTTAATCCAAACTGAGGCCCATAAAACATTTTACTTCCTCCAACCAGAAGATAATTCTTGGGTTCTTGAAGGCAAGGAATGCCATTCTTAGCTAATTATTCACTAACAAGATATTGCAGTTAATGTACAGTCTGACAGGTAACTAAAGGTTAAAGTTTTACTGGGAAATTCGAAAGAGAAATAAATAATTTTTTCTTTAAAAAGATATGAGTGCCTGATGTGCAGCTGATATACTGTTGCCTTGAAATCCATTTGTTTTCTGAATATATTAACCATGCAAACAATTTGCTGCTTGTTTTCTTGTTCCCAATAAGTGACAACTTTTACACTGCCTAACTGTGAGCCATGATAATATAGATGTGTTGCATGTATCCACCACAGGAGACAAATAACAGCCTAGCAGCAAAGTAAAGTTGTCACTGTAACAAATTATTTTTTGTATTTTCTATGTAACATATTATTACTGACTGACATAAAATGCTAACTATTTACAAAAAAGAAATAGAAATTTAAAAGCAGAAGTGTGAAATAAAAATTATTTTATAACCTTTTACCCCATTTATTCCTAAATTGAATAATAAATGTTGTATGTTATGCTTTTAATTTTTAAGAAAATACTCTAAAATTCTAATTTTTTTTTGCTAGTTCTCTACAACTTCCCCCTGTAGGGGCCACACCACAAGTTCATCCTACAGATCTATATATAGTAAATGCAGATATAACAAATACATATTAATTCATTCACTCATACATGAAGTTCTACAAGGGAGAGCCTTCAAGAATGTGGAATTACTTCTAGACAAACAATATTAAATGGTTAAACTGTTCTCACAACAAGAGGCAGTGGTGAGTGGCTCGATATTATCAGCTATTACACTCAATTCTTTATCAAACACATGCAGCACACAAACATTCACACATGCATAATGCACACACACACATGGCCATTATCATCTCTGGGCACAACTATGACTGTACTGCTGTGAGCAGTGATCTTGAGTAGTATGGTAATAGGTATACAGAAGACGTATGGGTTGGTGAGATGGAGGCATGCAGGATGCTAGTGCTGCCTGTGGAAGTGTGCAGGGACAGGACAGTGGGTTTCTTGGTGCAGCATCGGAAGACTGTGTGGGAGGTGAGGAGACATTGGGGTAAAGAGGTGAGGACAGAAGTAGAAGAAGAAGAAGAAGAAGGAGAAGAGAGTGAGAAAGGTACTGGCAGGTCCTCTGGTGGAATAGAACAAATGTGTATGGCTGAAGTGAGAGCAGGGCAGACAGTAGAGGCAGGTGGAGGACAGGGACTAGCCAAACATTTAGTTCAAGGAGGTTATGGAAACAAAGATTATCTTGAAGAGATCCCCCCTGCACAGTTCAGAAAAGCAGGTGTTTTCCATAAGATTCCAGATGGCATAGGCTGTAAAGCAGTCACTGAAGTCCAGTACATCATGATGTATGGCATGCTAGGTGGCCCAGTTGTCTCTCAGCCACAGTTCGTCAGTGACTGTTCTGGCATACAGGTAGCTTGTCAGTGGCCATGCCTACACAGAAGTCTGAACAATGGTTCCAGCTGAGTTAGTGGTTCATTTTGCTGCTTTCACAAATGGCCCTGTCATTGGTGTGGTAGAGCATACCTGTGACAGCAATGGAGTAGGTGGTAGTGGCAAAATGTATGAGTCAGGTCTTGTACCTTGGTCTATTGCAGAAATAGAGTCATGGGGTAAGGGATTAACAGCAGGGAGGAATGGGGATGGACAATAACAATGTGCAGGTTGGGTGGGCAACGGAATATCACTGTGGTATTTTCCTAGCAACCTACCCTATGCAATATCCCTGTCAAGCCCTATTCCACCCCTGCTCATAACACCTTTTCCCATGTCCCACACACTTGCAAAGACACAGATGCAAGACCAGTCCAGTATACAGGAATTGGACAAAAATACAGAAAAACTAAAAACACCACACACTACCATGTCCAGTATGGTGAAGGAAACCAATGGCATTCAAACAAAACAGCTTCTATTTGTCTCAGAATTGATAAATAGTGGTTCTGTACTGTTTTCAAGTGAATCTTATACCATTCTTCTCGCAAAATAGGACTTGTTCAGCCAACAGTGATGGAGATGAATAGTGGTCACATCTCACCAAAGTAGACCACAAAGACTTAATAATATTGAGATCTGGTGTGTACAGTGGCCAAGGGACATGTGACAATTCATCCCTGTGCTCACAATACCAGTCCTGGACATTACAGCTGTGTCAACAGGGCCGCAGTCATCTTGGAACATGCTGTCACCATTTGGGAATAAACAATGTACAATGGGATGGACTTTATCAAACAAATTGGTTACATAACCTGTGTCAGCAACATGACCTTGCAGGGTAACCATAAGGGCCACTGAATCCCCAACATGTTTCATTCTTGGGATGTAAGCTCTGCCAGAAGCAAGAAACAATGTGAAACAAGACTCATCCATCCAAATGTCTTTCTTCCACTGATCTACTGTCCAGGTTTCATTGCCTTGGTTCTACCTTTCCCTGTTACATGCATTTGCTTCACTGATGAGTGGTATTGGAATTCTAGTTCATCCTGCAATTCCCTGCTTATGGAGTTCACTTAATGTCATTTTGGTGCTGACAGTGTTCACAAGTGTGACATTCAGTTTGGCACTGACTCCTACAGATGTTGTCCTCTTATTTTTCCATCACAATCCTTTTCAGTGGCCACCTGTCATGATTGTTCAGCATATGGTTTCATCTGTGTTGTGAGTTAGCTGACAATAAAATCTTCAATATGTACCTCTTGAAACACCAAACACTTTAGCTCCTTGTTTCTGGCAGCACCCACCATATGAGCATCAACAATTTGCCTACATTTGAATTCATTGAGTTCTGACATAATGTACTCAAAACTATACAGAATACTGTTCTGATCATGACTGATCCTAGCAACGTATTGAGGACATTGTGCAGTTGCTGTTCATGGTCAAATAAAACAGCACAGTTCAGGCTTGGTTAGCATCTGCCAGTCAATGGTTTGGTTCTGAGCACTATGGGACTTAACATCTATGGTCATCAGTCCCCTGCCAGTCAATGACTCCTTTGTATGGGGAGCAGCAATCTATTCATGTCATATTGTTGACATACTGTAAGACCAGTGAAAAAAGCTGTCCAGCTACTGTTTTTATCTACTAACTAAATCTAAGCATTTTTATATGGCACAATATCAGTTTTCTTATGTGCAGGCAAAGTTAAATCCTTTTTTTAATACTAACATTTTTTGCTAAGTTGAAACTACACCCTTAAGTCAAAATATACTGACAAATTATGGCAGAAATGGCTAATAAAATTCACCTTTACTTTTTTTGAAAATCTAGATATTTTCTGTTTCCCACACAATTTTTACTTGTAGTCAGCTATACAATTTCCCACCAAAATATCAAACTCTATACTAAAGCTTAGATATAAGTATATAGTCAACAGAGAAATTATTTTTAGTTCTAAAATTGTTGCAAATTGCACGATTTATCAATAAATTCACTCTAATTACTGAACAATATAGGATAACAAATATAGTGATTACAGAATAGATTCCACTCAATGGGACTGAGAATCATTAATGATCTCAGGAGGAAGGTTTGTAAGAACAGATTACAAGAGGTGACTTGGGATGAAATTTGTAGTGAACCAAATGCTGATATAAAATTTACTCTATTCCATGCTAAACTCTATCATTTTTCGAAGATATTTTCTGATAAACTAAAAAGAAAGAATACATTTAAAAAAAGGAAACACTGAAGGGATTGAATTACATCTTGAATGAAAAGGGGAAATATATTTGTTAGCTAGAGCAAGTAACAATCCCATAGTAGCTGCATACTATGAATTTACTAAGAAAAGTTACTAAATACAAAAAAACATACACGTTATGTAAGAAATCAGTAATTCTGAGAATAGACTTAAATCTATATGAAATGCAGTAAAAGAAGAGACAGTAGAGTACGGCACAGAACATGATACCATTACTTCTGATTTAAATGGAAATGCCATAAATTATAACTGATTGGACGGAAATATGTATAATTGCCTTTTCTTATGTGTAGAAGAAAAAATATGGATAAGCATTTTATGGGAAAAGTCAAGGCATTATTATGAATAAGCAACTTTCATAAAATTCAATGATTTGGACCCACTTCTCCATTTGAAATTAAGAAAATACACATTCTCTCACAAATAAAAGCTCATCTGGTTTTGGTGTTTCTAACATTGTAGTAAAGAATTGTTCCCATACAATAAGTACTGTCTTTCCTAAAATTTGAATCCATCATTACCTATGGCACTTTTGTGGAGAGACTGAAATACGCTATTGATAAACCCCTCAGTAAGAAAGTTGAAGGGACATATGTAAGAACTACCACTATCCTTAGTAAATCATAGTTTAGATTTCAGAAGAGGTACTACACTAAGATAGAATCTACATGTTTACCCACATTATACAAGCTTTAAAAAGCAAACAGCACTGAATTTTCCGTGATCTAGGACTGTGTGAATTACAATATTGTCTTAAGTAAACTGAACTGTTATGGAACTGATGGTATAATCAACCAATGGGTAACATCATACCCAACCAAAAGAGTATAGAAAGTTGTAGTCAATAATTCAGCCCATGTAAGCAGGGAAGATTCATCTGAGTGGAAAGTAATCACTTATAGAATTCTACAAGGCTGACTATTAAATACGCTGTTGTTCCTTTTAAGTATAAAATTTACAGCATTCAAATTCAAACAGAGGAATGCAAAGGAGCAACTTTTATTATGTCTTAATACAAAGCAAAGTGCGTTAAATGGCAGACACACAACAGACAAAATGAAAGCGGGCTTAGCCTGAGAAACATCATTTTCTGTGCATGGTCTGATGTGACATCATCTATTCCAGCACTACAAGTGCTATGTTGCCCACAGCACTTGGTCAGAACTTTTCTTTGAAATTATGTGAAGGATATTGTGCAAGCATAGAGTATGAGAGGCTTTTAAAAATCTATTGTCATGATTACACCTTGTGCAGGTGGTCTAAAGCATAGAACAGTAATTTGTGTACCCAGGTTCCATTCCTGGTGATACTAACATTTTCTTCCTTCTCTGTTTTATTTCTCACAATGTCAAACTATTAATTATAAAATTTAAAAATAATGGTTTAGCCATGTATACGAGTAAATTTGGTAAGAAAGTGTTTTCTGTAGATCTGCTAAACAGGCTCTTTTCCAGTAGATGCTTGTATGAGAAAATGAGATTTAAAGAGTTAGATAGATGTACTTCAAATGTAAATCTAATGGCAAAGGGGCACTGGATGAGGCTCATCGATTTGGCTTACATAACACTGTAAATTTTGAAATACTTGCAAAATATTTTGATTAGCTTCCAACTTGTCCAGAAGCAGTCCATAAGCTTGAATACTCAAACATCCATGACACTCTCAAAGAAGATTTAACCCAATAAACAAAGAACTAAAGAAGTTAATAAAACCTTGTAAAGCTAGTGGAGAAGACTGGTACAGCAGAACTTTTGAAATGGTCTTCACCAAAAATATAAAATTAGCTAAAATTAATCTTTGAAAAGACACTGAAAACAGAAAAACTCTCTGGAGAGTGGAGGTGATCTTGATACATCCACCACGTAAGACATACATACAATATAAACAAAATGTTAACAACAACAGAGGAATTTCTTTGCGACCAACTGCACACAACATATTTTCCAAGATTGAACTAAACAGAGTAGAAACAGTACTGTAGAGTAATTTAGGTGAATACGAAGGTGGTTTTAGGAATAGCAGTTCTTGTTCTGAACAATATTTAATCTAAAGTCAATCATTTGCACAAATTACTGAATTCAAAAGGTCAGTATTTTTCTTTGAAACTGCATGTAGCATATTGTTCAAGCATACTGTATGATGAATTTTTAAGTTATAATTGTAATGACTTCAGTGTTGGTGAGCCGTCTAAAGCCTAGCTGATGATTTGTGGACCTGACTTCAATTTCCGCTGATACTGACATCCTCCTGCCCCTCACAATATTGAACAATTAAATATAAAATTTAAATATTCTTCTACAGTCCAGTTAATATAAATAAAATTAATATATTCAGTTTAGCTACAATTACTACCATTGTAAGCTGAAAGGTTATAGATCACCACATTGCAGCACACTGGTATTACTTTCCACAAGCTGCCACAACCATCAACATCTTAGGAGGGGAGATCTTAAAAGCAAAAATTACGTTTCAGTTTCAACACTACCAGTATCTGAGCACCTTAAAATCTACTTCTGACAAAATTCAGGCTTTTATGCAACATCACAAATGTATCTTTGCTCAGTCATTTGTTAAAAAGTCCGTGCCCTATTTTTCACTTGGAACATACTCAATAATGATTGCTCCCTTCTCATACCTTTCTCTTATGAAATGATACTGGATATCAATGTGTTTTGATCTATTATGAAAGTCAAAATTTTTTATGGGTCTCATTGCACTCTGGTATCCATATCGAGTTTTGCTGCTGGATTGCATTGATGTCTGAAATCATTTAGGAGATTTCTCAGCCATATCACATATTTTACACCCATGCTGACTGCCACATATTCTGCTCCTGTGATGGTCAAGGTCACCAGTGTTTCACACTGAGAAGACCACCTCCTCATTTCTATATCTGCTGACTAATTTGAGTCACTATACCCAAACAATGTTATCTCATCTTCACTTTTTCTGTAACATATATCAAAGTCTTTCATGCCTTCCACATATTTGATGTCTTGGAAATAATTCTCATCACAATTAAGTATAATAAGCTGGCCTGTAGACTACAATAGTTCAAGCTCGATTAACTATGACAAATTCTTAAATTGTTTCTTAGAGGTATTTAATGAATCATTTCCTCGTAGATATAAGCAAAAGAAGGTTAATGGTAAACTCAAATGGATTACAACAGGAATAAAGATCTCTAGTGCCAGAAAGAGAGAGCTCCACAATGAGTTAAAATCAAACAGAAATCCAGATTTTGTCATTTATGTCAAACAGTATAAAGCTGTATTTAGGAAAGTTGTAGCGGCAGCTAAAAAAATGGCAAATAATAAATTCATACGAGAACACAGAAATAAGACAAAAGCAGTGTGGTCAGTTGTTCAGTCTGAACTAGGAGCCAAAGTAAAAATTCATGAGATTTTGAAAATTAGACATAAAAATGAAATTATAGTAAACCCTGTTCAGATGTCAAGTTGTTTCAATGAATTCTTCCTAAACGTAGTAAGATCGGATGTGGATATGACATTCTATCAGGGCATCACAAATTTGGAAAACAGCCAGAACACATCTTTTAAACAATTTGAAAAAATAACCCAAAGGGATGTGGAAAAGGAAATATTGTCTCTAAAAAACAAAACCTCACATGGGTGGGATGAAATAACAACATCTGTAATCAAGTATGTGTATGATATTATTTCCCAACCACTGTCAACTATTATAAATCAATCTTATGAACAGGGATGCTTTCCAGAGGTATTGAAATATGGTGAGATCAAACCTCTATTCAAGAAAGGATCGACAGAAGATATGGGGAATTACCGCCCTATCTCTCTCTTGCCGGTCTTCTCTAAAGTGTTTGAAAAGATTGCAGCAAAACAAATTAATAACTTTCTTACTGTAAATGATATAATTTTTAAAAACCAGTTCGGATTCCAAGAGGGTAAAAGCACTGCGAATGCTATAAATGAGTTTATCCAAAAAATATGCTCCACGTTAGATAAAGGTAGAAAGGTCACAGGTATTTTCTGTGATCTGACTAAAGCTTTTGATTCAGTGAACCATGCATTACTCCTCCACAAATTACAGATGTATGGAATCAGAGACACTGCTTTAAAATGGTTTAGCTCTTACCTGTCAGGTAGGAAACAAAGAGTAATTTTAACTTCAAATGGAACCAATTATTCATCAGACTGGAAAACAGTTCCCCAAGGAGTCCCACAAGGTTCGATATTGGGTCCCTATCTGTTTCTTTTTTACGTAAATGACCTACCACTTGCTATTGATGTTCATTCAGTCTTATTTGCTGATGATACATCAGTTCTAATTGAAAATGAGGTATCTGAAAATATTCCAGAAAAAGCCAAAAACACTTTAGAAAAACTTGAATCTTGGTTCTATCAAAATGGACTAAAACTAAATGTAACTAAAACCAAAATGATGCAATTTGAAGCTAAATCAGTAGAAAGGAGTGAAATAAAGATAACTTGCAATGATCAGGATATCACAGAAGCAAACCACGTGAAGTTCTTAGGCCTAAATCTTGACAAAAATTTAAATTGGAAGGTACACATAGATTACTTAGCAAATCAACTGAACAACTTAGCATTTGCAATGTGTATTTTGTCAGGTGCCACAAACATAGATACCAGAAAGATAGTTTATCACTGCTACTTTGAGTCAGTTATTCGTTATGGCATAATCTTCTGGGGAAATTCAGCAAATGTCACTAGGCTCCTAGTATTACAAAAGAAAGTAATTAGAAACATGTGTGTTGCAAAAAAACGGGAATCCTGTCGACCACTGTTAAAAAATTTAAAAGTACTATCTATCCCCTCACTTTACATATATGAGATGGTGGTGTTCCTATATAGAAATCAACATACACTAGACAATTTCCGTTTTGACCACAACTACAGCACTCGCCACAGAGATAACTTCAAACTTCCAACAACATCGTTTAAAACTTTATGCCCAAATGCCAGAGTATATGGGGTTAAAAATTTTCAATAAAATAAAAGGCAGTAATATATTTAAAATGGAGATTGGTTCACTGAAAAGATTGCTCTTTACTCTTCTGGTGGAAAAGTGTTATTATTCTGTCGATGAATTCATTGAGGACAGCTTCACAATCTGAACACAGGGATTGTAATACATTTATTATTTTATGTACATGTGTAGCTGTAACTTAGAAATGTAAAATATAATGTAAACTTTTGTAGTTCTCTTAAAAAAGTGAAAAAAAGTTTCTTTTGTAAACCTTGACATGTCTCCTGTACATCAAATCAAATTATTTGAAAATTGTATGTAATGAGATGAATAAACCACATAACATAACATAACATGTATCTGCTCACCGAATTCACTGTACAAGCCACATCTGACCAATAGCAGTTGCAAGAAATAACAGTGTCCCAACAACTTACCTGAATGAAAATTTCATTATAACTCATGCATTTTCATCCATTGAGAACAATTTCACTCTTTCATTCACCAAAATTAATACAGGATTTGAATTTTCCAAGTAAAAACCTTTCATGATTCATGTCACAGATACTGTTTGGTACACAAGCAATGTTTTTTTTTTTCTCTTATTTGCTCTGTTTCCATTCTGCAAGGGACAAATATTTTCTCCATTTCTTCTACAATGACCTTGAGGGATTATTTGCTCTTCCAATGAACAGACTATCGTCTACATACAAAGCTAAGAAGACCAGATCTTTTTCCAACTTTCCCAATGAAGTAAATTTACCTGTGCACTCACTTTGAAATTGTTCTTCTCCAAGAATTTACGAAGTTTTTGGTCCTCAACAATGGGAAGTTGGCTTTAAATCATACATTAACTTTTTAAGCATGGATATATATTTGTTCTCATCCAGTATTACACCTTGCAGCACCAGCCTATAAATTTTCCAGCCAAACCCGTAAGAAAAGTGTGTAGTGAGTCATATATTATGGTGAGAAAGTTTTATTGTAGTCCAGTCCTAAGCACTGAGTAAAACCTTGAGCAAAAGTTGAGTTTCATATCATGGGCCATTTTTGGTTTTCAATGTTCTGAGTTTGAAAACCTACTCTGAATCTGTCTTTGTGTCTCTTTTGGCACAATGACCAAAGATTCATTCATTTGATCTGCTCTGAGCTGCTCTTCAATTGCTCACTTCCATTTTTCTTTGTCTGGACCCAAGATTGTCTCTTCGAAAGTCTACAGCTCATGGAATCTAAATAGTTCCCAACACATCTGGCTTGGGGGTTGAATCTAGCTCCTGTTACATAATGTAAATAACTGCTACTAATGTTTAAGTGGTTGTTATGAATCTCAATTTCCCTCTCCTTGTACTTCTTTTTCCTCGTCAGCTGGTGGTTCAGCATTGTGTTCTCCATGTTTGCCTTCAGATTCTTCAATGTTGGAGTCCAAAGTAGACATGTACATCTACATCTACATGATTACTTTGCTATTCACAATAAAGTGCCTGAGATAATCAAGTTGTGAGTGATTTCCATTATATTGAGAAGAAACAAATTTGTACCCAGTAAGTCACACTTAGTGTGTCAGTTTCATCAGTTAATTCACAGTAACAGACTTAACATTTGAGAAACTACAGTTTATATAAAACATTTCCATTTAAATAAAACCCACTTTATCACACTGAAGACCTCAATAAATAAAAGAAGTACTTTTCTTCCTACTATTTTGAAAATATGCCCACTTTTCCTGTAGTTTAGTAGTTCCCGGATGCCACAGGAAAATGCAGAGGATGATCCTTGGCATCTCTCCAAAAGAATATCGAACACCTCGATACACATGATGTCAGCAACAATAAACATAGCATAACAAGCTATGAAGACCAAACAGAAAAAGGGCGGCCATGTGGTGAGGCTGCAAGATGACAGATGAACAGCATGAGCTACCACATGGGACCTACATCAGCAAGAGACTCTGAGAAAGGCCAAGGTGCAGATGGTTGGACTTTTTCAGAAAATAAGCGGGAAGACAGTGGACCAGCATAGCCAGAAACAGAAAAGAGTGGAAAGAACTAGAACTACGACTAAGTGATCAAATGTAATTCAGTGTGTAGTGTGCATTAAGTGTGGTACCCTCCTACTTGTAGGAGGCCTTTGCCATCATTCATTCATTAGTAAGGATGAATGTGGTTCCAGATTTTTTTCAAATCTGGAGATTGTCTTTCAGTGTTCCTTCTCCTCCAGTGAATTCAAGAAGTTTGGAGTACATGGTAACAGCACTGTTTCAAATTATTATGAGCTATAATTCATTCTGATGATCAAGCAATCATTTGGTTGGCCATTCCTGAAGACTGCACATGGGATTGTGTTTTCACAGAAAATGTGGTGTGAACAAGTAGGCTGTCATTCCTGCAGAAAACAGCTGGTGCCGGTGAAGTATAAGTGAACATTTAACTCCAGTGACACATATCATCTTTACACTCAAGATTCAAAATGTATAGTTTCTCTTAAATTATTTCAGATTGTTCTAATTTGTGCTGCATTCAGTTTTTCCATAGGTTGCCTACACATTTTTGGCCCTGTGATGAGACTATATAGTTATTGTACGAAAGCAAGAACCTTCCACTACAGCATCCAGTTTTGGTCATAATGTGGTACTCTTCCTGCCATATGTATATGTTGGCACCAACTGTATTTTGTGGGAACAACTTATAAACCCTGATGATGAGGAGAAAAGGAACATATAAAGCCCTGTCAATGAGGACAAAACAGAAAAAAACTGTGAATGAAAATGAAACTTTTCTGACAACTAAATCATTATGGTTTGATTGGGGCAGTGCACAAATGGTTTAATTCATACTTAACTAGAAGAATGCAGAAAGTTGAAATAAGTGGTTCATGTAATGTTAAAACAACAGCTGATTCCTCAAACTGGGGGCTATCAAGTACGGGGTCCCACAGGGTTCGGTCTTAGGTTCTTTACTGTTCTTGATATACATTAATGACTTACCATTCCACATTGATGAAGATGCAAAGTTGGTTCTTTTTGCTGATGATGCAAGTATAGTAATAACAACCAAGATCTAAGTGATGTAATTGTAAATGATGTTTTTCACAAAATTATTAAGTGGTTCTCAGCAAACGGACTCTCTTTAAATTTTTATAAAACACAGTATATACAGTTCCATACAGTAAATGGCACAACTCCAGTAATAAATATAGACTTTGAACAGAAGTCTGTAGCTAAGGTAGAATTTTCAAAATTTTTAGGTGTGTCCACTGATGAGAGGTTAAACTGGAAGCAACACATGGATGGTCTGCTGAAACGTCTGAGTTCAGCTATGTATGCTATTAGGGTTATTGCAAATTTTGGTGATAAGAATCTCAGTAAATTAGCTTCCTATGCCTACTTTCATTCACTGCTTTCGTATGACATCATATTCTGGGGTAATTCATCATTGAGTAGAAAAGTATTCATTGCTCAAAAACGTGTAATCAGAATAATTGCTGGAGCCCACCCACGGTCATCCCGCAGACATCTATTTAAGGAACTAGGGATCCTCACAGTAACTTCACAGTATATATATTCACTTATGAAATTTGTTGTTAATAATCCAACCCAGTTCAAAAGTAATAGCAGTGTGCATAGCTATAACACCAGGAGAAAGGATGATCTTCACTATGCAGGGTTAAATCTGACTTTGGCACAGAAAGGGGTAAATTATGCTGCCACAAAAGTCTTTGGTCATCTACCAAACAGCATCAAAAGCCTGACAGATAGCCAACTAACAGTTAAAAATAAATTAAAAGAATTTCTAGATGACAACTCCTTCAACTCATTGGCTGAATTTTTAGATATAAATTAAGAGGGGAAAAAAAGGCTTAAACATTAGTGTCATGCAATATTTTGTGTAATGTAATATCTTGTACAGACATCTTTTATTAACTTGACACATTCCACATCATTATGAAGTGTCGTATTCATGATCTATGGAACAAGTATTAATCTAATCTAATCTATAGTATGACATCTGACTATACTGTTTTGGCTGCTGCTACACACATCTAAAAGTCTTACATCACCCCAGTTCCCAGAACTCCTGAAGATAGACGCTGACTGTGGATATTGTATCACAGACACAGTATCATTGACTGTTCAGAGATTGCACTAAACCCTCCCAAAGATGTAAACAACCATGCATGACCAGTGTCTATTAGATGGAGGGGGTCTGACAGCCGATCAGATCCAGTCATTCCACCAGGAAGGAGGTACATGGCTCATGCAGTCTGTAGTTCAATCATGCCTAGACAGTCAATACTGTGGTCCACATTGTTACTTTGTGCCGGGAAAGGCTGTCAACAAGGGAAGTGTCCAGGCATCTCGGAGTGAACCAAAGCGATGTTGTTTGGACATGGAGGAGATACAGAGAGACAGGAACTGTCGATGATATGCCTCACTCAGGCCACCCAAGGGCTACTGCTGCAGTGGATGACCACTACCTACAGATTATAGCCCAGAGGAGCCCTAGCATGCAACGCCACCATGTTGAATAATGCTTTTTGTGCAGCCACAGGACGTTGTGTTATGACTCAAACTGTGTGCAATAAGCTGCATGCTGTGCAACTTCACTCTTGATGTCCATGGCGAGGTCCATCTTTGCAACCATGCAGTGCAGTAAAGATCTGCCCAACAACATGCCAAATGGACCGCTCAGGATTGGCATCACGTTCTCTCCACCAATGAGTCTTACATATGCCTTCAATCAGACAATCGTCGGAGATGTGTTAAGAGGCAACCCAGTCAGGCTGAATGCCTTAGACACAGTGTCCAGTGAATGCAGCAAAGTGGAAGCTCCCTGCTGTTTTGGGGTGGCATTATGTTGGACTGACATATGCCGCTGGTGGTCGTGGAAGGCGCCATATTAGCTGTACGATATGTGAATGACATCCTCCAACCAGTAGTGCAACCAAATTGGCAGCGCATTGGTGAAGCATTCATCTTCATGGACAATAATTTGCACCCCCATCATGCACATCTTGTGAATGGCTTCCTTCAGCATAAAAACATCGCTCAACTAGACTGGCCAGCATGTTCTACAGGCATGAAACCTTTCGAACATGCCTGGGATAGATTGAAAAGGGCTGTTTATGGATGATGTGACTCACCATCCACCCTGAGGGATCTAAGCCAAATTACCATTGAAGAGTGGGTTAATCTGAATCAACAGTGCCTTGATTAACTTGTGGATAGTGTGCCACAACAAATACAGGCATGCAGCAATGAAAGAAGACATGCTACTGGGTATTAGAGGTACCGGTGTGTAGAGCAATCTGGACCACCATCTCTGAAGGTCACACTGTATAGTGGTACAACATGCAATGTGTGGTTTTCATTAGCAACAAAAAGGGCAGAAATGAAGTTTATGTTGATCTCTATTCCAACTTTCTGTGCAGTTTCCTGAACTCTCGGAACCGAGATGATGAAAAACTTTTTTTGATGTGTGAATATTGTCCAAAATTTTATTTTTAAAAAGTGGATTATCCAGGCATACTGCAGCCAATGCTAGTATTGCTACAAAAACTTTCTACAATTCAAGAAAGTTTGGTGGCTTGGTTTTTAAAATTAGAAGCAGAGAAGAACAATCATCCAGGAAATTTCAAGATGCTGTCACCATTATTATTGGCTTTTGAGCAGAACATAGAATCCTAGCCAAGCTATTAATCAAGTTTGGAGCAACATTTCATCACTCACAAATTATCAGTTGATACTGAACTAAAAACTTTTCTTCTTCCTAATATTGGCACAGAAACTTTTAAATTGGTTCAAAATCTATGATCTGAAGTAGATGCAGAAACGAAACCATATTCAAAGATTAAGGATAAGCTAGAAATTTATTTTAAAGCACAAGTGCATGTACCAGCAACCAGTCATAAATTTTTCTGGTGTTTTATAAACATCCAGTCAAGTTTACAAAGAATGGATAGCATAACCACAGGAGTTCACTAGAGACTTCAAATTTCTCTCCAAGAATCAGAAGTGTGAAAACCCTTAAGCTGAGTCTCTCATTGGTGACATGTTCATTATTCACTTGCCCAATAACGAATTAAAGAAAGACCTTCTTAATTTCATTAACCCATCATTGCAGCAATGTTTGCCTTTAATATGGTTGCCTGAACAGAAACTTGTCTCAGCTGACACTCTCCAGTTCAAAGATACTAGTGCATATGCAGTGCATCAACAGGTTGCACAGCAGGGTCTTAGTGGACATAAATAGGCAACAGCAGCTCATAAACTGACCCCACAAAGGAGAATTATGTTCTTATGCATAATGTTGTATTAATTACATGTATAAAGACTGTTCTTCAGAAAATCGCAAAAAGATAGGTCATAAACCTGAGGTCTGCAACACAAAGCAAATTCTGCACGGTAACAAGACATTAAGGCACTCGAAAGTGATTTATAATAAAAATAATGCAAGTGATATTCAGAAAAAACATAAGCAGATCAATAAAATTTCACAAGCAAAGAATAAAATGAATGCTGTCTCCTCAACTAATGACAAGGATTTATCTGTCACGCTGACTAAATAAAATAACACTGAAATTTGAAACTGACAATGGTTACTCCATACCCCTAAGTAATTTTTAGTTGACCCAAAAAGTGTGATCACCAAAACTAACTTAATTTCAAAGTATGCCAACCAACAAATACCTGGTAAAGGCCAGTTCATAATAGAGGTTGCATATAAGCAGTTTACAAAGCAATCCAGAATTATAGTAGCGAAATCACACAAAACAGCAAATTTACTGGATCTTGATTTATTCAATAAACTAGGCTTCACAGTCCATGAAGGAGTGAATCAGATTAACACTGTTGTCGCAATGAAAACCTTCAAAAATGTGATACCAGTTTTCTGAATTAACACCTATAGCACTAAAGCCTACAAATGTCAAAGCCTACAAATGTCAGATTATATGAAACCTAATGCTGTGCCAGGATCCTAATGCTGTGCCAACATTCTGTAAAGAACAGACTATTTCATTTGCATTAAAGGACAAAGTGAAACAATAAATAGATATCAAACTGAATTGCACTGTAGAACCTGTGGGGATCGGAATATTATGTACGGTAATATCGAACCCAACATTAAGTATACACTTGTTTATAATGAATTAACTTTATTTTGATCATGTCAGTACAAACACATCTGCTCAAATACAGAGTTCAGAACACACTGAGAGCAACAGTTTTCAAAGAAGTTCATTCTCAAAGATGAGGCGGTCGACTATTGCAGTCAATAACCACCACAGAGCCCCCCGCCGGTAGTGCAGAGCATAGTAAGGATGATGAGAGGCATGTGTGCTCCTGGCCAGCTGATGGCACAGCTGCGCATGACCAATTGTGTCGTGGCAGGCGCTAGTGCAAGGTGCGATCGGACCATTTCTCGATGTCTTGGTAGCTGCGCCCAGCAGTGGGAAGGAGGCGCGGAAGGCGTCCACAGTTTGACCGTGCCATGCTGCTGATGGCATGGTGGAAGCAGAAGGTGGTAGCGTGTCAGTGGGGAGAACATTGTCATGCCGAGTCTGTGCGGCGCAGCAGGGTTTTGATCCGATCAAAGGCATGGAGTACGTCGAAGATGCGATGCGATGTATTGCCAAATTATTTGCCAGCTAGCACCGCGGTGAGTGCAACGTGTCTGGTAACAGTTTGTTATTGGCCATATAACATAAAGGAGCAAGCATGCTGTGGCTTAACAGGTTGCGTAAGAGATGCCAGATGAGCAACACTCACAGTAATGAAGGAGTTATAGAGGTGCTTGATGTCACAGCAGGGGAGAAAACAGCAAGCTCCACATGACTGACCTTGGTGGCGGATGACTTTGGTGTAGATGGAAGTATCACCTCAGAGCCTGTGAACGGTGAGTGTGTTACATTGGTAGATGGTAGGATGTTCCAAGTGGAGTTGACAGTGTCGATGTTTTGATGTGCAAAACAGCCGTGATCGAAAGTTGGGGGGAGGGGCCGTGAGCCCTGTGCATAAGGCATGGCGACGGCGAGAGGTGGTGGAAGGTGGACGTGGCTGGCAAAACCATGGTCGGAGGAGGAAGGCGGTGAGACATAATGTGAATGTGAATGGGTCAAATTGGTGGATGAACTGCTGGTCCTTGGCGGAGAGGTGACACAGTTCGATGGAATTGGAGCTGTGTGTGTTCTGTCACTGTCCTGCAATCGAGTCGTAAGGCTGCAAACTGCTTGCGCGAAACTGTTGCACCGTCGTGTGTCAGAGCGGGTAGATGCTCACTCATTGAAGCAGAAATGGCAGATGTGTTGGTCGTACATTGCAAAGGTAGTGAAGAGGGCGGCAGAGCAAGTGGTACTGGAATGTAGCTGGTTATGCCGTGGCACAGAAACGAAGTGTCTGGAACTACCAAGGAAAGGTGGCAGCCATGTAAATAAGTTGCTTATATCACATTAGTAATGTGGAATTTCCACTTGAGGTGGTGTGATGATGACAGTTGTGACATCTTGGACGTAGATCCATGTAGCGTGATCGTCAGGGTATTAGTTGTAGCTGGTAGTAACGGCAAAGGATCGTCAGCAGTCGGAGGCGGAACAATGACAGAAGCATCTTGTTGCATGTCGTAGTTGGTCGGTGTCAGCTGCAGCATGTGTAACTGATCTTGTACCAACAAGTTGTATGTTGCAATTTGCTCATGTAGGTGTCGCAGTTGTTCAGGCAAAAATGTATCTCGTTGCATGTCGTGCTCGACCAGTGTCGGCTGCAGCATGTGTAACTGATCTTGTACCAACAAGTTGTATATCGCAATTTGCTCACGTAGCTGTTGCAGTTGTTCAGGCAAAAATGTATGTCGTGAAGCAGTCCACTGTGTCACTGAATAAGATGGGGTCTAAATCAGAATCTGTCTCTATCAAAGGGTAACCTGGCGTACAAGACAAAGTCGACGGCACAGTATTGACATAACAGTTCAAGTAGAAGAGATTGTGTGTGCGATCACAAATGTGAAACTCAGTACTCAGCAGAGTGGAGTGAGAACACGTTCACTGCTCTATGAAGCATTGATACAGCTGAAATCGTATTCTGGGGTGGGTGAACAAGTTGCGGGCGCGATACAGTAGTGAACGGCCTGGCGGTAAGCATGCATAGTGTCGGAGAGTTGTTTACAAGATGCGGGTGCGGTAGCCATGGTGGGCTCATATGTCATGCAGCTGTTTGTTTTGACTAGGTCGAAGTCAGTGAGCCAGCAGGCGGCAGCCTTGACATCGCTGTCGGTAGCGGTCGAGCAGAGTTGGTGTGGCTCGGGTGCTGCGTAGAGGGAGGCGTGGCAAGTTCAGTGTTGCACTGAGAAACAGGCGGCATTGTCATCTGTGTAATTGGTGCATTGTTCTTGATTGGTAGAATGTCCTTGATGAAATTGTTCCTGAAAATTCGACCAGGCATGCGATTTAGCCATAGTTCGGAGTTCGTGCAAACTGGGATTTGCAACATAGTCCCCGTTTGTTGCAGTCCATTGTTTGGCATGATTGACGGTATCAAAGCACCGCACAAAGTTAATGCATTACACAAAAGCAAGTCCAAATTAATTGGCGGAGGAGCACTGCACTGTCCGGAAGTGAAATTACTGACATGTTGAGCGGGTTTCGACAGACGACGTGTACACCTCACTCGCATTGTCGATGTGTGAGGAGGTGACAAAAGTTACCAAAAAGCACGATTCACACAAGAGTCAGGAATTTACACACTATTTACATTTCCTGTGCACTGCATCCAGATACGGTGTGATGCAAAGTTGATGGACGTAGAAATTCGACAAAGGGTTGCTGCATTGTTCGTCCATGGCGATGTTCCAGTACACATTCCTGGCATTGTAAGTGGCGTTTGTGAGTGTAGGGGCCACCAGTGTGGGGATCAGGATATTACGTACAGTAATATTGAACACAACATTAAGTATTCACTCATTTACAATGAATTAACTTTATTTTGATCATGTCGGTACAAACACATCTGCTTGAATACAGAGTTCAGAACATACTGAGATCAACAGTTTTCAAAGAAGTTCGTTCTCAAAGATGAGAAGGTTGACTCTTGCAGCCGATAACTGTCACAAACCAATTACCAGTAGCCATTTGGCACCACCAATTGTTGTGGTACAAAAACTAATGGTTTATTCAGTGTTTTTGGAGATTTTAATGTGACATTTAATACAAAATCTATAACTAATCCATATCCAGTTCCAAAACTGGAAGGATTAATGTCTAAATTATCAAACAGCGTATATTCTGCAAAAAATCAAAATCCAGGGTGTGGCACCAGCAGTCTATGCAGACAAAGGTTTTTTAGTCAACAGGGAGGATTGTAAGACTGGTAGTTAAGGTAATCAAGAGAGAGTCTGTAGAAACATTTTCAGAAGATATAAAATGTTAACCTTTTGTTCTCCATACATCATGCAAGCAATCATATTTGTGAATCTAAATCCAAAACATAATGTTATGAACACTAGTGTGCATAACTGCAACAAATGGAGAGGGGTAAAATTTGACAGAATTACGAGTAATGACAAGGTTCCAGGCCAGTCTACATACAAAGGGAGAATTTTTTAGAATAGATCACCATATGATTTTAAGACAGCTAATTTAAATACTTTCAAGAATAAACTAAAGCATTTATTAGTCAGGAATGCTTGTATTCCACAGCAGATTTCATACTGTAATGTCAACTTGTGAAACTGTTAGTATTAAGGCCATCAGCTTGTCTTTGTAATACAAAATAGAAGCCTCACTTCTACATCAATTTATGTATTTTTCCTTTACCAATAAGAGAAGTACAATTGTTTTTGTAATAGAAAATAGATTATTATTGATCTTCACTTCCACATCAATGTATACATTTGTCCTTTACTGATAAGAGAAGTACAATAAATAACAATAAATACAACCATACACCTCATTGGATATATAAATTAAGACAACGACAATGGCCAAAGACTGAAGAGATAGTTGTTTGGACAGGAAATAAATAAATAAACTAATCATGAATGGAACAATGCAACTTGTGAACATTCTTCAGTCTGTCAATGTGCCTCAAAGGCTAACTTCAACATCAGGCCACACACATGCTCTCACTTTATGGCAGAAGGGTCTTCTGTATACGAAATTGCCAACTGAATTGGCCTACACCATAGCATCAACATTTAAATGTTCAACTGCTATTGTGTGACACAAGACACTGGAGATCAGCATCATAACATTTTTCTGTGGTCAATGTCACCAGCTGGTGACTACTACATTACAATTTGTGACTTGTAAGTACTTTGAAGAAAAAGCATGCTCTGTTTTTTGATGCAGTTGGAAGCACTGTGTTGAGTCAAACAGTATGCAACAATCTTGACACACTCAATGTAGTCTCTATATGGCCATTATGAAGATGAAGGATTATTTTTTGGGGTAATTCATCAAGCCAAGCTAAAGTTTTCCGGGCACAAAAACGTGCAGTAAGAATTATATGTGGTGTGAACTCAAGAACATCCTGCAGAAGCCTGTTTAGGGAACTAGGGATACTAACTACAGCTTCCCAATATATTTATTCCTTAATGAAATTTGTCATTAAAAATATATCACTTTTTCAAACCAACAGCTCAATTCATGGAATCAATACTAGAAATAAGAATAATCTTCACAAGAATTTAAAGTCACTTAGTCTTGTACAAAAAGGTGTGCATTATTCAGGAACACACATTTTCAATAACTTGCCAGCAGCCATAAAAAGCTTAACAACCAATGAAATTCAGTTTAAGAGAAGCCTAAAGGATTTATTGGTGGCCAACTCCTTCTACTCCATTGATGAATTTCTTAGTAAAACCAACTGATTTGTATATAAGTACAACATAACTTCTGCACAATTTCAGTGCAGTGATGTGTTCATTGAAAATTTGTGTGTGTGTGTAAGTATAATCTGACTTCTGCACCATTTCAGTGCAGTAATGTGTTCATTGTAAATAAGTATTACAGTAGTTGTATTACATGTTTATTACCTTATAAATAAATAAAAAACGTTTTTTATTTTAAATTCAGTGCATTAGTATTTGTAAAATGACTCTTAGTGTTCATTAAAAATGACGATCATTCCACTTGGGACCTGTGGAATGGTACATTAGCTTATTTGTTTTAGTTGTAAATATTTGTCATGTATTGTTGTTTTTCTGACATGTTCCACATCCAGGAGGACCTCCTCACTACGGATCAATTGGAATGAAAGTAAATCTAATCTAATCTAAAACAGTACAAAGCCATCAGCCCCATGATAAGCTTAGAAGTATGTGGAGTCAACCAGAAATTAATATACATCTCAGAAATGCAAACCCATATATTAGCAGGGAGGTGGATCAGTCATAAATTAGGCTCATACCATGTGCATATGTTGCACACCTCTCATAGCAATGAATGGTAATTTGAGGGCCTTGCAGTAACAAGACTTCTGATCACCTCTGCAATCAATATTTCAGCAATGGGTTCAACTTTCAAGATGATAATGCACAAGCACTCTGTATCCATGTTACTAACACTTTCCTCCAGGAGGTGGAATCAAATGAATGAAATGGTTTGTGATATCTGCTGACATGAACAGGAGTGAGCATGCTTGGTATCAGTTGACACTTGCAGCACATCATTGCACCTTGTATGACCTTAAATCTGTCATTGAGGGGCAGGACAGACATAAGCAGCACGTTTCAACAGTGTAGTAGGCAGCTTGCCAAGAATGTTACAAGCATGGACGCCAAAAATAACAGTTATGCATAATCCTATCCATATATTTTCATATGACACCCATAAAACCATGCATCCATTTTACTCAATACCACAGCAAAACTTATTACTGAAAGTATGATCATGTGGGGTATGAAAACAAAACCAAAATTTGTGACTGTTTTGTGGGTTTCTTGGTAGGAACAACACAGTGTAGTTATCATGGATGGAGAGTCATCAACAGAAATGAAAGTAATTTCAGTTGTGAGCAGAGAGATTTATTGGAACCCATACTTTTCACACTGTATATTATTGACCTGGTAGTCAATACTATTAGTAACCCCAATCTTGCATGAGATGGTGTAGTTGTCTATAATGAAGTACTGTCTGGAAAGAGTTGCAAAAATACCCATTCAGATCTTTAGAATATTTCAAAGTGATGCAGATATTAGCAACATGCTTTAAATGTTCAGAAATGTAAAACTGCACTTTTCACAAAATGCTAACACTCATGTAAACCATCCTACAGTATTGCTAAAGTGTCTGAAACCCATACCAAATTGCAGTAACAGAAGATATTGAATATATACATATGAAGAAGGCTAGCAGAGATCATCACAGGTTTGTGATTCTTTGGCTTCTCCCAGTGAATTTGTTGAAGGAACTGTCCACTGTTGTACTGCTGGTTCATAGTGTCCAACAGGCACAATATTTTGGTGACCAGGTATTGTCATTGTCAGATTAACTGAGCTGCTGAAGGCATGTGCCATCTTATATCTCCTATCCCCATGAGCCATTCCATTTGCAGTCTGCACCTATCACCAGATATCATTGTCAGCATCTGCAATAGGATAGCATTTATGTAGTTGCTCTGTCTGCCCTGGTTGCCAGAACATTTTTTTTGCTAAGAGTCTTCTTAACTAAACTCAGTGCTGGTTCCCAAGCCTTGTTCAGATTATAGACACAATTTAAGTTGATGAGATCATCCCTGGTGTGAATTTCTATGGCTTCCCTAAAAACTCTGTCCCAATATTTGGAAATCTGAGCCAAGATCATGGTTTATTAGAACTCCATCATGTGATTCTCAGACAGTGCAGAATCCTGTCAGCACCACCACCACAACCACTACCACTACCACTACTACCACCACCACCTCCGGCCACAGAAACAGCAGCAGCAACAATAGCAGCAGCAACTGAACCAACAACAACAGTAGCAGCAACAACGGAACCATCAACAACAGTTGCAGCAACACAACACTGCCTAAGGAGGAGTCAAAGACAAGGTACATCTACATCATTAAATAAGGATTTTTTATGGCTTCAGACAAAGAAAAGGAAAAGATTGTGACAAATCAGCAAGAAAATTTGCAGATAAGTCACAACTACTATGGAAAAAGCAGCACATTACCAGGTAATGGCAAAAGAAAAAATACTTGCAAAACAGTCAGGAAAATGTGTCAGAATCTTCAATGCCTCAGAAAGAAAGTACTAGATCTAGAAGTAGCTTTAAATAATCTTGCTGATGTCTCTTGTATTTGTTTATCTGAACACTGGTGCAAGGCTAGTGAATTAAGTCTCATAAATATAAGCAAGTTTAATTTAGCATCACATTATTGCCGAAGTGTTTTTAAAAATGGTGGGGTATGCATTTACTCTAGAGTAGGACTGCAGTTCAAAGTGATAACAGAATTGGACCATCTAAATATAGAAAAACATTTTGAATCATGTGCCATAGAGTTAAAAACTGAGGAGAAGAGTGAAAAACTAGTTGTCATTACAATACATAGATCTCCACTGGGTGACAAAAACATATTCTTCAAAAAAATAGAAGCAGCATTAAACACTTTTTATAGTAATGAAGTGAAATTATTTTTATGTGGAGATTTTAATATTAACCTGTTAATTGAAAGTGATGAAAAAAGACAGCTTTTGAGTATACTCAGCAGCTTCCACATGAAACCACTCTTTACAGATGCCACCAGAATAACAGAACTGTCATCTTCTCTTTTAGATAATATTTCCACAAATATGGAGAATGGAATCACTGAGCCACTAAACGTAAACTTAGGTCTTTCGGATCACAATACACTATTAACATACATAAATTACTCTATCCCCAAGGCAGTAAAATATAAGTGGGGATACAAAAGGCACTTCTATACAGAAAAAGTGAATACTTTCATCCAGTTGTTAGCTAATGAAACCTGGGAAGATGTCTTTGCACAAACAACAACTGAGGAATCTTTCAATGCTTTTTCTAGTACATTCATGCCCCTATTTGAGATGTTTTTCCCAAAAAAGCTCACAAAGATCAATGTCATGCCTAGGAACACAAGCCAGTGGATAACACCTGCTATTAGAGTATCTAGTCAAACATTAAAACATATCAGTCAACTCAAAAAATATAACAAAGATGAACACTTCACAGATTATGTTAAGACATACAAGAAAATTTACAGGAAGGTGATCAAAAAAGCCAAGACAATGCACAATGACAGTGTAATTGCTGGGTCAGCAAACAAATCAAAAGCTATATGGAATGTAGTAAAAAAAGAAATAGGCCCAAACAAAAATATTAGAAATCCAGATGACTTTGTTTTAAAAGATGATCAAGGTGTGCTAGTCAGAAATCTTACTTTAGCAAATTACATTAATGACTACTTCATAAATAGTCCAATCAATCTGAGTAAAAATTGTTCTAAGATTAGTAGAGCATCAATCCCAGAAGAACAAAGTGTTAATTCATTATTGCTACCTCCCACGAACAAATTGGAAGTTAATCGAATAATAAAAACAATGAAGAATATAATGTCCTCAGGGATTGACGAGATACCTTGCTCAGTCATGATGAGATGTGCTAGTGTCATATCAGACCCACTCTCACACATCATAAACATATCATTTTCAGAAGTTGTCTTTCCACAATGATTAAAAATTGCAAAAGTAAAACCATTGTATAAAAAGGGCAATATACATGAAGTGGGAAACTATAGACCAATAGCTTTATTATTGGTATTTTCAAAAGTAATAGAGACAGTCATGAAAAACAGAATTACAAATTATCTCGAGAAATTCAATCTATTGTCTGTAAACCAACATGGCTTTCGCAAAGGAGTGAGTACAGAGTCAGCTATCACCCAATTCATTGAAAATATTGTAACAGGGCTATATAAGAACAACAGTACAATAGGAATAAATTTGGACCTCTCAAAGGCATTTGATACTGTCCAACATGATATCCTGCTGGACAAATTAGAGCATGTCGGTATACGAGGAGTAGCTAAAAAGTGGTTTCAGTCATATCTCCATAATAGGAAACAGGTAGTAGAACTTGCAACAACAAACAGTAAAAACCAAAGTATTGTTTTCAGATCGGATATTCAGACTGTGCCAATTGAGGTACTGCAGGGGAGTGTCCTAGGACCTCTCCTATTTCTTCTTTACATAAATGATACCAAGATTCCAGTAAATGGTACTCATATAACCCTGTTTGCAGATGACACAAACATTGTAGTAACTGACATAAACTGGGTGTTGCCAACATCTGCAACCAGAGTTATAGAATATTTGCAAAATTGGTTTGAAGTGAACAAATTATCGATAAATATCTCTAAAACTAATTATATCCATTACAGGAAAGCAAAGTCACACTCTGATCTAGATCTCAGAATACAAAATAAAGAAATTGTGAGAGTTGCTACCACAAAATTCTTAGGTGTACATATAGATGAAAATTTAGACTGGAAATCCCATATCCTGTATCTCTCGCATAAGTTAAGCTCTGCTTGTTTTGCTTTACGTGTTATTAGCTTTGTATGTAGTAGGGAATGTAACAGAGCTGTTTACTTTGCTTATATACATTCTGCTATTACCTATGGCCTTACCTTCTGGGGTCATAGTAAGAAAAATCTCAAAACCATCTTCACTCTACAAAAACGAGCTGTTAGAATAATTACCAACAGTTCAAGGCTAACTCCTTCAAAGCAATTATTTAAACAGCTGAATATTCTACCCCTGCCATGCCTCTATATACAGAAAAGTGTAATATTAACAATTTCCAATCCAACTCGGATCTACATACTTACAACACAAGAAAGTGCAATGACATTCATATAAAAAGAGTTAACAAGGCTTTGGCGCAGAAACAAACAAACATACAAGGAAGCAGATTGTATAACAAACTACCGGTAAAGATAAAAGAAATAAAAAAATTGTCTTCATTTAAAGAAGCAGTATTCAAATTTTTGATGACCAACTGCTATTATAGTGTAAAAGAATACCTGGAATAGCTTCATACTAAACAATTATATTTATGTACTCTGTGACAATAGTAATTTTTATCTGACTGTTGCTATGATCTAAATAAATAATATGTACAAAAGTGCTAGAATTGTATGTGTTATATCTAAATATCAACTGTGTATTCCATGTAAACAGTCTTTCTCATACATCAATGTAAATAATCAAAGTTGTACATGCTATTCCAATGTGGTCTGATGTTATGTAGTCTACTATGCACATCTGTATTTTGTATAGTATTGTTCACCCTATATGTGTTTATATATATACTATGTATTTTTTTACGAAATCCATGCAATGTACATTGTCTCTGGATGAATAAACTACTACTACTACTGCTACTACTACTACTGCTGACATGTTGGGATATGTCAGTCGAAAAGGTCTCTGGTATTCTCAGCAACAATCTTCAATAGTGTGCACTGTCTATCCAATAGAAGTCTTTCAACATTGACATGGAATCTGGTTTATGTCAGGCTTCAGCAAACTAAGATCATCTCTGACGCTTCCCAAAAATGCTCATGTTTTACTGGTCATGTAAAGCAGTTTTTACACAGTTCTTCTTCAAAATGTGTCCAATTTTTCGCAATAGTGAACCCATATATGGTATAAAGGCAGTGGCTGACTCTTCCTCTGTGACTTCTTCCTTTTCCACAGGTTTTACTGTTGTGACTGGATGGAGAGTGCACCTAATCTGCCATTCTGGGTACTAATTGTGAGGTGTTAAAGCCCATGGGGTAGTCTCTCTGCATCTGAGATGGGTCATGCCCTGTGCACTAGAGTTTTTAGTACCCCATTCCTCTGCAAAGTGTGGTGGTGGCTGTATGTATGCAAACGCAGGTCAATGTGCATTTTCTTCCAATACTCACTGTTGTCCAGGGCGTCTTCAGCTCTTCTCTTGACCATGACATCCAGGAACGTTAAATTTCCTTCTGTTCTTCTGTTTTGGTCCCCTTAGTGAATTTGATGTTGGTATATAAGAAGTTCAAATGTGTACGAAAGTCAAAGAGTGTGTCCCTTCCAAGCAGCCGGATGACAAACTTGTCATACATGTAGTAGAAAAAACAAGTGGGTTTCCATCTGGATGATGGCAGGGCTTCCTCCTCAAAGTACCCCCTACACAAACGTGTGACCAAAGACAAGAGTATGTTGCCCATTGTGACTTCTTCTGTTGTTCAAAGTATTCTCTGAAAAACACAAAATATATGGACAACAGGACATGCCTGAAAAGGGTGGTGGTCTTCTCATCAAATTTCTGACCAATAAGCTCGAGTGAGTCCCAGAGAGTCACCCTAGTGACTAATAAAATGATGTCAAAATGCACCAGGCTATCTGAGTCTTTCACACTGAAGTTGTTGAGGCATTTTGCAAAATACTCAGAATTGCAGATGTGATTAAGACATTTAGCCACATATAACCTTGGTATCGCTGTAAGGTATATTGCCTGCAAATATGTAGGAACCAAATATTGCTGAAAATGGGGCACAATGACACACCATTTTTTTCTCTAAGACTTGGTG
This sequence comes from Schistocerca piceifrons, assembly GCF_021461385.2. NCBI lineage: Eukaryota > Metazoa > Arthropoda > Insecta > Orthoptera > Acrididae > Schistocerca > Schistocerca piceifrons. The sequence goes on from NC_060141.1 coordinate 293,210,032, forward strand.
GTATAGGTTCTTGAGGAAATAGTTTCTTGGCAACCCCCTATAGTAAATCTGCCTCAGTCTTATTCTCCACCTTCTTTGTGGAATCAGTGTCGATCTTACTTCAGGGGTCATCATCTAACAGGCTCTGCATCTTTTCAATGTAGTCTTTGTGGGAAAAAACAACAGCAGTGCTGCCTTTGGCAGCAGTTAAAACAACAATCTCAGGGCACTATCTCAGGTCCTGAAGAGCTGCCCTCTCTCTGCTGATAATGTTCGACATAATAGGGTTGGTTCTTGTCAAAGCACAGCACGTTTCATGGTGTACTTCTTCTGCTGCTTCAGGTAGTGCCTGGACAACAATCTGTTCAACTGTGCTGACTGTGTCTGTGACTGGGTGAATTTATGGGCTGGAGCAAAGTTAAGTCCCTTTTCCAGAGCTGAAATTACTTTGCCACTCAGCTCCATGTCCGTCAGATTGATGACCATCTTGTATGAAGCCTCCAGTGTCAGAGAGATGTGAGAATTTTGATGTTTGGCAACCTGTGGCCTCCCTATGGGTGAAATTGGGTGCCACCCAGGTAACACCCTCAATACTGTCTCTGGTCCAGGAATTAAAAGGACAGGCTGGTTGTAAATTTAGTCTAAATAGTTACTGGGAGCTGTATTCAAGGCTTCAGCATACCAATGCAAGGCTGTCCTACTTGGTAATGCTCCTGGCTTCTGTAGAATCAATGTGATGTGGAACCTAAGCAAACGTTTGCACAATGTCTCTCCAGAAATGCAAGAGCACTTAGCAAATGGAATTTTAGTGGTGTTGCTTGTTGAATTTCTTCATGTTGCAATACATCTCCTCCCCATGAAGGTGTATGATGTGATTCTTCAGTTTCTCCTGGTGTATTTGTTGATTGAACAGACCATGAGTGTACTGCCAGTTCACAGTGTCCAACAGGCACAATATTTCAGTGACCAGACATGTCGCCATCATAAGGTGTGCTGACAATCTGAGCTCCTGAGTGAATGGCTTTGTCATATGTTTGTTTAACTCACATACGAGAGGAAAAAAGTGTTGAAAATATGAACTGACAGACAATTAAAGATGGCTGTCACCTATCCTGCAAAAGACTACTTATTCTGTTTCAGGAGACAGCATTAAGTGAGGCATCTACAAATACAGAGTGTAAATTTTAAGTGGACAAACCAGAATAACTCAAAAAACAAGCTTCACACAAAAAAATCTGTAGAATCCAAATTTGATTATTTTCGAGAGGGTAATTAAGTGAAGGTCGTCAGTCACTACAGTGTCCTTGGTGAGGAATAATGCCTGAAATTTGGTATTTGTGGCACACTCTTGACAATGTGGCTCTTGGAGTATTGAATTCCTTAACAATTTCCAAAATGGAATGTCATTCATTTCTAGCTCCAACTACCATTCCAACCTTCAACATCTGCTAACTCCTGTCATGCAGCCATAATCATGCTGGACAACTTTTCACGTGAATCACCTGAATACAAATGACAGCTCTGCCAATGCACTGCCCTTTTAAACCTTGTGTACATGATACTACCACCATATGTATAGCTGAATATCACTGTCCCCTGACTTTTGTCACTTCAGTGTATACCTTAATAGCAAGTATAATACGTGATGAAAAGTGAACTGTGCAGTCTATGGTCATAATTTGAAGGGAAAAAAAGAAAATAGAAAAAAATACTTTAATATTTTCTTTCACAAAATATTTCCTATACTTAACAAAAATTGTGAAATAGTAAAATGCAGGCCAGTTTAATATAAAAAATATATAACTGTTATTAGCATAGTGCTGTATCTGAGTACTTGTCATCTTTCAGTGGGGTAATGGCCAACTTCATGTGGAAATAAATGTGCAATCCTTCTGTGAAAAAGGATGGTACCATTGCTTTCCACTACATATCTTTCTTTTAGACAATATCTGCCTGGTCTTCTCTCTCAAAACTCTCATAACATTGTCTTTATCAGTGGTTTACATTCTTCCAAATGAATGATATATATGGAATTTTTTGCTTTTAAGGCTTACTGTGTACTTCTCTGCCTTTTACTTTTATAGGGAGGGAAACATTTGCATTTACCTTCAAGTTTGGCATTCACCAAATAAATCTAAGCATTTCATTTATGTTGGTCCATTATTAGCAATCTTACACTCATTTTTCTTATGCAGATTCACAGTATAAAGAATGAGATAGATCTTTGAATAAATACTCACGTTTAAGTGGCAAAAGTTTAGAAGCTGACTCATACGGGGACTCCATCCAGTAGCATACCCCAGGCATAAACAATTGTTTGTTAGCCTTGAGAAATGATTGATCTTTCCACCTGTGACCGCATACCTATTAATGAAAATCCATGAGATTCTTCCAATTTGAACACTTGTTAATATGAAACATGGATAAATAAATTCTTATACACTGGGATTTGCAAAATTTCATCTGCATGGAGTAAGAACAGATCTTTGCACCAAATGGCCAATTTTTCCATCTGTAACTGCACAACTATTAATGAAAATCCACTAAATTATTACAACTGGAATGCTTGTTAAGATGAAACAAGAATAAATAAATTCTTATGCACTGGGATTTGCAAAATTGTAGTTGCAGGGAGTAAAATTGTCATTCAAACCACTATGAGCATCAGTGCCAAATGATGTAGATTGTCACCTCATCCTGGAAATATGGCATTAATTTCACATACCTTATAATTGTAGCACAACAAACATAAAGTAAGTATTTTTATCCAAGATTGGTGACATTTTACGGAAGCTCGAAATTTGGCACGGACTTCAACGGGAGATGTTTGTAATAGTTTCCACACTTAAACTCTGTCTCAAAGTGTGGTGGAAAATCAAAATAAGTTCTGGGTATATGTAAAGTACATCAGTAGCAATAAACAATCAATACCTTCACTTTTTGATAACAAAGATCTTAGCAATGACAGCAACACTAAAGCAGAGTTAATAAGCAAAGTTATCTGAAATTATTTCACCTAAGAATATCAGTAAACATTCCAGGATACAAATCAAGATCAGCTGCCAACAAGAGCAGCTTAGGAGCAGATGCCCTCAGTAAAACAGAACATCTTAAGTCACTTAATAAAGGCAAGTCTTCCAGACTGTATACCAATTAAGTTCCTTTCACAGAATGGTGATGTAATAGTTCCATATTTAAAAATCATATACAACTGATCACTTGACAAAAATTCCATATCTAAGGACTGGAAAGTTACATAGGTCATATCAATGAACTAAACTAATCTAAACTCCATCCAAACGGGCCTTCAAAGGTCCAACGGTACCAACCAGCCACCGTGTCATCCTCAGCCCACAGGCATCACTGGATACAGATATGGATGGTCACGTGATCAGCACACCACTATCCCAGTTTACGAGACTGGAGCCGTTACTTTTCAATCGAGTAGCTTCTTAGTTCGTGTCACAAGGGCTAAGTGTGCCTCACTTGACAACAGTGCTCGGCAGACTGGATGGTCACCCATCTGAATGCTGGCCCAGCCTGATAGCACTTAACTTCAGTGATCTGATGGGAACCGCTGTTAGCACCCGTGGCAAGGCAGGTCGCACCAATACCCAAGAAAGAAAACAGAAGCAATCTGTTGAATTACGGTCACATATCACTGACATAAATTTGAAGGAAGATTTTGGAATACATGCTATATTCAAATATGATGAAACACCTCAAAGAAAGTTATCTATTCGCACATGGATAGCATAGACTAGGAAATTATTAGTCTTGTGAAACACACCTGCCCCTTTATTCACACAAAGTAATAAATACGAATATAATAGAGGGAAACATTCCACGTGGGAAAAATATATTTAAAAACAAAGATGATGTGACTTACCATACACAAGCGCTGGCAGGTCGATAGAAACACAAACAAACACATACATACACACAAAATTCTAGCTTTCGCAACCAATGGTTGCTTCGTCAGGAGAGAGGGAAGGAGAGGGAAAGACGAAAGGATGTGGGTTTTAAAGGTGAGGGTAAGGAGTCATTCCAATCCCAGGAGTGGAAAGACTTACCTTAGGGGGAAAAAGGGCGGGTATACACTCGCACACACACACATATCCATCCACACATATACAGACACAAGCACACATATTAAAAGGCCAATATGTCTGCTTGTGTCTGTATATGTGTGGTTGGATATGTGTGTGTGTGCGAGTGTATACCCGTCCTTTTTTCCCCCTAAGGTAAGTCTTTCCGCTCCCAGGACTGGAATGACTCCTTACCCTCACCTTTAAAACCCACATCCTTTCGTTTTTCCCTCTCCTACCCCCCTCTCCTGACGAAGCAACCGTTGGTTGCGAAAGCTAGAATTTTGTGTGTATGTATGTGTTTGTTTGTGTTTCTATCGACCTGCCAGCGCTTTTGTATGGTAAGTGACATCATCTTTATTTTTAAATATATAAAGTAATAAATACTATTGACAGGGGATTTCAAGTTGATTTCATATTTCTAGATTTACACAAGGCTTTTGATACCATTGCTCACAAGTGACTCCCAATCAAACCATTAGTTTATGGAGTATCATCTGAGTTGTGTGAGTGGATTTCACAGTTAAGGTCACAGTTACTAGTAATAGACAGGAAGCCACTGAGTGAAACTGAAGTGATATCTGAGATATCCCAAGAGAGCATTACAGAGCCCCTGTTGTTTTTAATCTATATGTAAATGGTTTAGGATATGATATGAGCAGCCGTCTTAGATTGTTTGCAGATGATATTTTCATTTAACACTCACTGACTGCAATATCAATACAAATTCCAAAATCATTCTGACATGATAACTGCACCATTATCTTAGAAAATAGTTTAAGGAAAGGCAAACCTACGTTTCTAGCACTTGTAGACTTAGAGAAAGCTTTTGACAATGTTGACTGGAATACTCTCTTTCAAATTCTGAAGGTGGCGAGGGTAATATACAGGGAGCAAAAGGCTATTTACAATTTGTACAGGAACCAGATGGCAGTTATAAGAGTTGAGGGACATGAAAGGGAAGCAGTGGTTGGGAAAGGGAGTGAGACAGGGTTGTAGCCTATCCCCGATGTTATTGAATCTGTATATTGAGCAAACAGTAAAGGAAACAAAAGAAAAAATTGGAGTAGGAATTAAAATCCATGGAGAAGAAATAAAAACTTTGAGGTTTGCCGATGACATTGTAAGTCTGTCAAAGACAGCAAAGGACTTGGAAGAGCAGCTGAACGGAATTGACAGTGCCTTGAAAGGAAGATATAAGATGAACATCAACAGGAGCAAAATGAGGATATTGGAATGTAGTCGAATTAAATCAGGTAATGCTGTGGGAATTAGATGAGGAAATGAGAGGCTTAGAGTAGTAAATGAGTTTTGCTATTTGGAGAGCAAAATAACGGATGGTGGTTGAAGCAGAGAGGATATAAAATGTAGACTGGCAATGGCAAGGAAAGCGTTTCTGAAGAAGAGAACTTTGTTAACATCGAGTATAGATTTAATTGTCAAGAAGTCATTTCTGAAAGTATCTGTGTGGAGTGTGGCCATGTGTAGAAGTGAAACATGGATGATAAATAGTTTGGACAAGAAGAGAATAGAAGCTTTTGAAATGTGGTGCTACAGAAGAATGCTGAAGATTAGATGGGTAGATCACATAACTAATGAGGAGGTATTGAATAGAATTGGAGAGAAGAGAAATTTGTGGCACAACTTGACTAGAAGAAGGGATCGGTTGGTAGGGCATATTCTGAGGCATCAAGTGATCACCAATTTAGTATTGGAGGGCAGCTTGGAGGGTAAAAATTGTAGAGGGAGACCAAGAGATGAATACACTAAACAGATTCAGAAGGATGTAGGTTGCAGTAGGTACTGGGAGATGAAGAAGCTTGCACAGGATAGAGTAGCATGGAGAGCAACATCAAACCAGTCTCTGCACTGAAGACCACAACAACAACAACAACAACAGCATCATGTGAAAAGTAGCTATTAACCTTGAACAATAAAAAGTGTGAAGTCCTCCGCATGATTATTAAAAACAATTCTGTTAAATTTTGGTCGCACAATAAATTATACAAATCGAAACATTGTTGATTCAATTTGATACCTAGAGATTACAATTACTTAAGTTGGAACTTCCACATACAAAATGTTGTGGGAAGCAAACAAAAGATTATGTTTTCCTGGCAGCAAACTTATAAAATGCAACAAATCTACTAAATAGACTGACTACAGTACAGTTTCCCATTCTCTTCTTTAGTATTGTTGTGTGGTACAGAATCCTTAACAGATGATAGGATTGACAGAAGGCATTATAGTGAGAATGACCATAGTAACAAAACACGAGAAAACAGAACCCACACAGTAAGGTTTAATTATTCAGTTTTCCCACATGCTATACAAGATTAAAATGCTTGAGAAATATTCTGAAAGTGGTTCTGTGAATCCTCTGCTGAGCACTTGGATGTGAAATGCAAAGTAGTGATATTGATGTAGATATAGATCCACCCTTCCATCAAAGATTTTTGCCATATCTCTAATCTTACAAATATCATTTAATGTAACTTATTCAACTAAAGACATAAACTCTGTAAATGAGCTGTGTTCATGCTATGAGCTTTATTTGTAAAGGTGTGCCTCGATCACATAAACTGTCCAACTCACAACTACCAGTTTTAGCTATTGCCATCTTCAGCTCTGATACAAATAGAAAAACAGTGCTGTAACCAACTAAGTTCAATTTGCTGCAGCAAAATCTATAACAAGCCTAGTAACACGTAAGAAAATATCAACATGATTAAAAGCCACGCATACCAGTCATATATACCATAAAAATATTCTGATGTAAGTATCAATATCAAAATATGTATCTAGGTACACAGTAAGTGCTTCTGATGGCCTGGATCTGTGCAGTACTTATACTAATAACTGAGGCCGCTAGAGGTAGGGAATATGAGTAACCAACACCATAAATCTGTCATTAAAATGCAATATGCATAGTAATTAATTAAAATTATTTCATATGGGAAAATGAGTGTCTCACAATAAAACATGAAGTGAGAAACAATATGTGGAATTAAATCACTGCTTTAAATCCACATTAAACATGTAAAGAGACATTATACAAAGCTAGTAACTAGGCAGAATTAATAACATGTAATTGTATGAAAAGCAAGAATAAAAAGTTTAGAAGTAGCAACTCCACATCTATAAATCAAAACTTTTCAGTATGGCAAAAGAGTTAAACATAACTATAGTGTAAGATAATAAACAAGATTGTGACTATTAATTAAAATCTCAGTGGTCAATAACATAATCAGAGTGGAATCTCAGTGTGCCACCTGCAGCTTGTCTGTAAGAGGTTTTTGCTTTCCTATAGCAGAGCTTAAGGAAGAATGCCCAGTCTCCTCGCCACTGGTGGCCAGTGCACACAACCATATGCCATGCTGCTGCAGTGCTCAACACTCACCATAGTAGTATGTTTCTGAATACATCAAAATAAGCATTCAAATTAAACTCATTCAGTTCACTCAGCACACAGCAACAGGGAAGTATTCACTTTTGTGACATTTATGAGTTCCTAAGCAGGAGCGAATTTTATTATATCATCTGTGTGCTTTAATAGTTTAGTTTCTTCAGTTTCTGCATGTAAATTTAATATCTAATAACCAAAGTTCTCACATTTTCGTTTGCATCAGAAAGTAAACTGATTTTGTGACATATTACAAGTTCCTAACCAAGGGGGAATTATTTTGTTTCACCTGAGTGCTTTGGTACTTATGTTTTTGAATATCTGCATATTATTAGATGATACAGTTCATGTGTTTTCTTCAGGGACTACAGTAGAGTTGCGCAGCACATGACAATAGTCCATTTATCTGCATAGTTTAGTTTTCCACGGTCTTTAGTATGGACAGGGACTGTGATTGTTGTGTGCAGATGTGAGCCAAGTTGGTGACACTTTGCTCTCAGCTTCAGGCTGTGATGGCTTTGGTTACACAGCCTGAGGCTGTAGTAGATGGGCACCACTATTGTGGGCTGGCCGTGGGGATCCAACAGACGTCCAGCACGTCCGAGTCCTCCAATCGGTCCTCACCGTTCACCAGCCCAATTACTGCTCACACTGGGGCTGACCTTTCACCTGTGTTTGAGCATGAGGTCATCCCGGGGCAAAGCAGGAGGTGAAAGAGTTCCCAGGTGGCTGCATGTAAGGCCTCCCCGGTTTGTCTGACACACAGGTTCCAGGTGCTGTCTGTGGCTGACACTGTTGCTGAGCCAGATGCTGTTGCCTGTCCTGTTTCGGAGGAAACCACTCAGCCTGCAAGATCTATGCAATCACAGAGGTGTTATGGGGCCCCTTAGGGACTTGGCTGACAAGAAAGGTAAGAAAACCAATGTGCACTCCATGTGCACACCGGGTGGAGTCATTCCAGATGTGGAAAGGATCCTCCTGGATGCCATGAAGAGCACAGGGTGCAGCCAACTGCAGGTGGTTGCTGACGTCAGTGCCAGTGATGTGTGTCAGTTTGGATCAGAAGAGACTCTCTCTGGTTTCGAGTGGCTAACAGAAGTGATAAAGGATGCCAGTCTTGCTTGCAAGATGAAAGCAGAGCTGACCATTTGCAGCATAGTCAACAGGACCAATTGCAGACTTCTGGTACAGAGCTGAGTGGAGGGTCTGAATCAGAAGCTCAGACAGTTGTGCAACCGTGTAGGCTGCAGATTCCTCGACTTGCGCCAAAGAGTGGTTGGGTTTCAGGTCAGGTGTCCACAATACGCAGGAGGCAGCTACATGGGTAGCAGGGGCTGTGTGGCATGGATTGGGTGGTTTTTTAGGTTAGAGGGTCTTGGGAAAACACAAGAAGGGCTTCAGTCACAATGGGTGCAGGCTGAACACAGGAAGAACGTAGATACAGAAACCATCAGTATAACAGTTGTAAATTGTCGTAGCTGTGTTGGGAAAGTTCCAGAGCTCCAAGCACTAATAGAAAGCACTGATGCTCAACTCTTTATGGGCATTGAAAACTGCTAGAGCCAGATATAAGCTCATCCACAAGTTTTGTGAAGAACTTAATGGTGTTCCGAAAGGATAGGCTAACATGGTTGGCCGTGGCATGTTAGTTGCTGTTAGAAGTAGTTTAACTTGTTGCGAAATAGAAGTAGATACTTCCTGTGAGTTAGTACAGGCAGAGGTCATTTTTGGCAATCAGAATAAAATAATAATTGTATCCTTTTACCGACCTCTCAATTCAGATGATACAGTTGCTGAAAGGTGCAAAGAAAACTTGAGTTTTATTTCAAACACCTACCCAACTCATGCAATAATAGTTGGTGATGACTTTAATTTACCCTCAATATGTTGGTGAAAATACTTATTTAATTCCAGAGGTATGCATAAAATATCATCCCAAATTGTGTTAAACACATTCTCTGAAAATTATTTCGAGCAGTTAGTTCATGAGCCCACACAAATAGCAAACGGTTGTGAAAATGCACTTGACCTCCTAGCAACAAATAATCCTGAGTTAATAACAAGCATCAAAACCACTTCAGGTATTAGTGAACACAGGGTTGTCATAGTGAGATTGAATATTGTAATCGCCAAATCCTCAAAAAATAAGCAAAAACTATACCTATTCAAAAAAGTAAATAAAAATTCACTTGACACCTTCCTGAGAGACAATCTCCACTCATTCCAAATTAATAATATAAGTGTAGACCAGATGAGGCTTAAATTCAAAGAAATAGAAACAGCAGCAATTGAGATCCTCCTTGCTGATCCTCCTTGGCACGCAAAACAGGTTAGAACACTGTTTCAGAAACAACGAAACAGACATGCCAAATTTAAACAGATGCAAAATCTTTTACAGAAGCTTGAAATTTAGCTTGGACTTCAATGCGAATGCTTATATCAGTTTCCACAATGAGACTTTGTCTTGAAACCTGGCAGAAAATCCAAAGAGATTCTGGTCGTATGTGAAGTATGTTAGTGGCAAAAAACAATCAATGCCTTCTCCGCGTGATAAAAATGGAGATACTATAGAAGACAGTGCTGCCACACCAGAGTTACTAAAAACATCCTTCCAAAATGCCTTCACAAAAGAATACAAAGTAAATATTCCAGAATTCGAATCAAGAACAGCTACCATCATGAGTAACATAGAAGCAACTTAAATCACTTAATAAAAGCAAGTCTCCTGGTCCAGAATGTATACCAATTGGGTTCCTTTCGGAGTATGCTGATGCATTAGCTCCATACTTAACAATCATAAACAACTGTTCACTCGATGAAAGATCCGTACCCAAAGACTGGAAAGTAGCACAGGTCACACTAATGCTCAAGAAAGGTAGTAAGAGCATTCCACTAAATTACAGGCCCATATTGTTAACATTGATATGCAGCAAGATTTTGAAACATATATTGTGTTTGAACATTATGAATTACCTCAAAGAAAACAGTCTATTGACACACAGTCAACATGGCTTTAGAAAACAATATTCCTGTGAAACACAACTAGCTCTTTATTCACATGAAGTGTTAAGTGCTATTGACAAGGGATTTCAGATCGACTCTGTATTTCTGGATTTCCAGATGGCTTTTGACACTGTACCACACAAGCAGCTCGTAGTGAAATTGCATGCTTACGGAATATCATCTCAGTTATGTGACTGGATTTGTGACTTACTGTCATAGATGGAAAGTCATTGAGTAAAACAAGAGTGATTTATGGTGTTCCCCAAGGTAGTGTCATAGGCCCTTTGCTGTTACCTATCTATATAAACGATTTGGAAGACAATTTGAGCAGCTGTCTTTGGTTGTTTTCAGATGACGCTGTCATTTATTGACTAATAAAGTCATCAGAAGATCAAAACAAACTGTAAATGATTTAGAAAAAATATCTGAATTGAGCGAAAAGTGGCAGTTGACCCAAAATAAAAAAGTGTGAGGTCATCCACATGAGTACTAAAAGGAACTTGGTAAACTTCAGTTACATGATAAATCAGTCTAATCTAAAAGCCGTAAATTCATCTAAATACCTAGGTATTACAATTATGAACAACTTAAATTGGAAGGAACACATAGAAAATGTTGTGGGGGAGACTAACCAAAGACTGCGTTTTATTGGCAGGACACTTAGAAAATGTAACAGACCTACTAAGGAGACTGCCTAAACTATGATTGTCTGTCCTTTTTTAGAATACTACTGTGCAATGGGGGATCCTTAACAGATAGTGACCGAGCAAGGTGGCGCTGTGGTTAGCACTCTGGACTTGCATTTGGAAGGATGACTGTTCAATCCCGTGTCCGGCCTGATTTAGGTTTTCCGTGATTTCCCTAAATCGCTCCAGTCAAATGCCAGGATGGTTCCTTTGAAAGGACATGGCCGATTTCCTTCCCCATTCTTCCCTAATCCTATGAGACTGACAACCTCGCTGTTTGGTCTCTTCCCCCAAACAACCAACCAACCAACCAACAGATAGGACTGATGGAGAATGTCAAAAAGTTCAAAGAAAGGCAGCATGTTTTGTATTATTGCGAAATATAGGAGAGAGTGTCACAGAAATGATACAGGATTTGGGCTGGACATCATTAAAAGAAAGGCATTTTTCATTGCAATGGAATCTTCTCACTAAATTCCAGTCACCAACTTTCTCCTCTAAATGACACCAATCTACATAGGGAGGAAGGATCATCACAATAAAATAATGGAAATCAGAGCTCGTACAAAAATATATATGTTCATTCTTTAGAGAATTATGAAGGTGTTTTGATGAACCCTCTGCCAGGCATTTAAATGTGATTTGCAGAGTATCCATGTAAATGTAGATGTAGAGTCTTGTTTGCATTTTCTGTGTGTATAAATTTCCATTTCCGCCAGTAGGCTCAATAATTGTCCTTTTGTGCCTTATGCAACACTTCCATATTATCTTCTATATTTCTTGCCACTTGTTTTTCTTCATCCAAGCATGTACCAAATATGCTCTTATTTTGGGTATAGGTCTGCACTCTAAAACGAGTCTTGAAATTCCTTCCCATATGGTCAATATAAGAACTCCTTACAACCTTGGCAGTTGATCTGGTAGACACCTGATTCTAAATACGAGGGCCGTTCAGAAAGTAACCTCCGGTTGATTTAAAAAAATACACCAAGTTAAATAAAAATATTTTAATATATACATCTTACAACTACATCTTTGCACTATTTTTCTACATAGTCTCCATAGCGATTGAGGCACTTATCGTATCTCTTCACAAGCTTTGAAATTCCTTCTGCATAAAAATCACCCGCTTGTGCCTGGAGCCAGCCTGTGACCGCATCTTTGAGCTCTTCGTCGTCATCAAATCGCTGTGACCCGAGCCATTTCTTCAAATGCATGAAGAGGTGATAATCACTTGGCGCCAGGTCTGGGCTGTAAGGTGGATGGTTCATAACGTCCCACTTGAAGGACTCAAGAAGGGTCGTTGTTCTGCGAGCAGAGTGAGGACGGGCGTTATCGTGCAAAAAAACGATACCGGAAGTCAGCATACCACGGCGTTTGTTCTGTATAGCCCGTCGTAACTTTTATATTGTTTCACAGTACACGTCTTGATTAATGGTCATACCACGTTCCATGAATTCAACCAACAACACCCCTTTGGCATCCCAAAACACCGTTGCCATCAGTTTTCTGGCAGAAAAATCTTGCGAGGCTTTTCTTGGTTTGGTAGGCGAATTTGAATGTGCCCACATCTTTGATTGTTCTTTTGTCTCAGGGTTCACGTACTTAATCCAGGTTTCGTCACCGGTCACGATTCTGTTTAACAATGGTTCTCCTTCGTCCTCATAACGTGACAGAAAGTCTAATGCAGAGGCCATTCTTTGAGTTTTGTGGTGGTCGGTAAGAATTTTGGGCACCCATCGTGCACAGAACTTACGGTAACACAATCTTGCTGTCACTATCTCGTACAAGAGAGTCTTAGAAATCTGTGGAAAACCAATAGACAACTCCGACATTGAGAAACGTCGATTTTCACGAACTTTTGCATCAACTGTCTGAACGAGTTCGTCAGTCACCAATGATGGTCTACCACTCCTCTCTTCATCATGAACGTTTTCTCGTCCACTTTTAAATAAACGTACCCATTCACGGACAACTCCTTCACTCATAACTCTTGGTCCGTACACGGCACAAAGCTCACGATGAATAGCTGCTGCAGAATATCCTTTGGCTGTAAAAAACCTTATGACATCACGCACTTCACATTTGGCGGGGTTTTGTATTGCAGCACACATTTCAAACTGCCACAAAAACTAAACTAGCGCAGGTACGACGTTCACTCGACCACGGCTTGATGCCAACTGACCTGTTGAGTGCGTGAACGCACAGACGGCGTCGCTACTCCCCCCACAACCCGCACTGTGACCAATCGGAGGTTACTTTCTGAACCGCCCTCGTATTTATTGCTGTTGTTGCCAACTTTGTGGCAGAGACTAGAATCAACTGCACCTTTTATTTGAAATCCAATTTTTATTTTTGTTTTTCTGAAGGCTTGTGCAATTCTATTGGAAAATGCAGCATTGTATGACACAGAAAGGAACTTCTTGCCCTCTGCATCTACTTTCACCTCCTTGACTCACAATTTTTTACTTACAAATATTCATTGCATCATGGTCCTTATACTCCTTTGCCCAGACTGCTTCTTTAATCACATTTAATTCTTCCACTTACATGTCAATAGATAGTTCAAATGTATGTAAAAATATAAATTAGTGCCAGATCACTCACAAGCATGATCTATCAACATAATGTTTTTCATCTTACTACAAATACTTGAACCAACTGCGCCAATCTCAACTTTCATCAGACTATATGATGATATCAGACATGTTTTATGTGTTCTGAATCTCATCACAAAATGTTACAAACCTAACAAATAATTCCATATCAGTATCTGCTGTGGTTTCATAAACATGTGGTTTTATATATTGTTATAACAACTATATAAGAAGATTCAGGTCAGACTATTTAGTGGGCTCTGAAGTCTCTCCCTATTCACTGAGTAGAAAATTCAGCAGTAAGATGCTTTAGAACACTGACATTGAAGAGAGGCCATGGTAGTCCAGTCAGTTGAATGCTAGACTCAAGTCATAGATCGTTCTGTCCTCCCTCTCCTAGTATCATGGCAAATGAAATGCTACACTCCGCCTGGAGTCAGACTACAGGTTTAGCGTTACATATTTTATCTAGTTTTTTACCTGTGTCAGAGATAACACCAACAAGCCTGTTCTCAAACTACACTCCTGGTTTCAATATGGGATTGTGGGTCTGACTTGATGCAAAAATTTCTTGTTTATTTAATTCACCACATTGGTTAAGGCAAAATAGAGCCATTATCCATGGGTTATTTTATTGCAAAACACAGAATTATCATTGTTGCAAAACACTACAAAAAAATATTATATTTGTCCTGTATGGTTCTAGCTATACATTAAAATAATTTTATAGTATCTTTCTACAATAAATTATTGCATAATTTCTATGTTTGTTACCAAGTTTTTTCATCATATGGGATGTCAGCTGCAGAGGTGTGAAAATCACAGAAATGGCATAACTTTTCACTTTGGCAGTAATTGAAATATTATGCCATCTTACTGTTGATGTTTGTCAAAGAAATTTTGAAAGCTGCAGTGGGAAGATTTCTGTTCCTTACATAAGTTTGCTATTCATAAATTCCTGCATGTTTATCCTCTATACTGGGATTGACAGGAGTTGCACATTAGTTGGCATATTCTTGCACTGCTGAATTTGTCTGAAGTTCTGCTGTGTGACTTAGTCTTTTTTGTGCTGTGTTGTTTGTTCTGTATGCCACTGGTATCCCTTGCTTCTTCATAATATTTCTAATTCTGTGAACTACAAGTAGACACCCCCAATTCTGTAAAGAAGCAAACTCCTATGTATAAAACAACTTCAAGTTTCTAACTACTTTACAAATTAGTTATTGTCTTAAATATTTAACATAAAACTTGGAAACAAGAAACAGTTTAGAAAGAGTTGAAACTATGGTCAAAGTTTATTGGAAGTCACTGTATAGCTCTCATTATCAAACGTTGATTGAGTGTATTCTAGGTAATTTACTCTCCATTTAAAGAAAATGCTAGTTTCTCATGCATTTTAATGTTTATGACTTCATACATCCTGAACCTTGTGTCATACAATGATACAAACTTGCAGGTAGTTCCAGTACTGTTATGTGAGTAATGTCTGCAAAATTTGTTGCAAATATATTTGTTTATAAAGAAGAAATAAATTAAACATCTTGCCTGATGTGGCAGTTTTACTGTGTGAACAGTGAAAATGTAGAAAGTAATAAACTTTTCTCTCTTCAGGCTGAGGGCGATGTTCTTAAAGGTTCAAAATTGTGTGTTAAGTTTGTTACAAATCAATAACTGCTCTCATTCTCAAATACTGGATAAAAGTAGTATAGGGATCTGTGCATGGTGAGTTACAATGGCTCTTTCACATCTTAAACTCTTAATGGGTAGATTATCTCACTATTTATATGATATAGTGAAAATCAAATTTTTGTTGCCTCTGGAATCTCCTACATAGGCAGTCTGCAATTGGGTAACGTTTCTGTGCCCAGGATAGTCAGTTAGTAATATATATTTTATTATTATAGCTTAGTGTGTACCATGCTTTCCTTTTTTCAGTTGTGGTATTGCCTCCTTCATTATCTACATGTTGTACCTCTGTTTTCAGACTCTTTAGTTGGTCACTTCCATTACCTTTCATTTCTACCTTGTTGTTGGACTTCTTTAAACTATCTAATATGTAGCCATTTTGAACAGCAAGGTGTCTGATTATTTCTAGTTTTTGTATGTAGTTTTGGACTTTGAGAAGTGTTTTGTTTAACATCTTGTGCATGTGTATGAAACTGTCACATTTATGTATTGTTGTGGAGTTGGATATGTTATGTATAACAGACCTGATGGATGTAGGTTTACTGTAGATGGGAAATTCATGTTATTGGTTACTTCTCATTATTAATTTCTTGTTTTCTTCAGTTTCCATTGTGAAGTGCATCTGTTACTGTGTTGATGTTATTGTGTAACTCCTACATCTACTTTGAGTTTCATCTGTAGATGACTGTGTCAGCCATGTTTCAGTATTATTTGTACCCTCTGTGTTTAACAAGGTTGGTGAATGGTATGTTCTCTGTATGATCCAAGAAAATATTGGTTAAATTTCCACTGAAGGGGAACCCCTTTTGTTGCAAATAGAAGTTGTTGACCAAAGTAAAGTAATTTTGATCTGTGATTGGCTTTAGGATGAATGTGATTTCATTTATTTGTGTCTTTGGGACTCTCTTGCTTTGCAGTTGTTGTTTATTATGCTTATACTTCTCCTGTGGATATATGTAATGTCACAGTATACTAGTGTTACGAATGTTACTATTAACACTGTCTGCCAGGTCACTGACATACAACATGAATAAAAAAAAGGCTCCAACATACTTCGCTGGTGCAAGTGTGCATTTATTTATAGTTCTTCAATGACTCTCCATCCAAGACAATATGGTGCATTGTCCCTCCCAAGAACCCTCAAAACTAGTCCAAATTTTGTTTGCTACCCATGTAACTGAACTTTGGTTAATAAAAATTGGTGAAGCACTGAGTCAAGTACTTTTTGAAAGTACAGAAATATCACATTCATCTGATTTCCTTGATCTGTGGTTTTCAAAATGTCACAAGAGAAAAGTGTATGTTGTGTTTCAGTTGATCAGTGTTTCAGAATCATTGCTTATTGGCACAGAAGAGATAATTCTATTCAAAATACCTTATTACGTTTGAGTTCAGAAAATGTTCTAGAATTTTACAACAGAGGGATATCAATGAGACATTAGTTTTGTGTATCACTTCTGCTACATTTCTTGAAGAGCAGTATGACTGGTGGTTTCTTCCAATCACTGGGCATAGCAAATCCTTTATAAAATCAGATAATGCTGCCATCATGCCTTAGAGACTTGTTTAACTCTATTGATTGTAGTTGTTTCTCAATGGCACTTACATTATTACCTATATTCATAATTTTTGCAGTCATGGTTGACGTAAACTAGGACAGTACTTATGTATCTGTCTTAGTAAAGGGAACATTTGAAAATTCAGTGCAGCATTCCTGCTTTGTTTTGCTTAGTTTCCATTCCTGTGCTATCCATGAGAGTCTTGACACTAATTTGGTGCCACTGACACCATTTCCACATGACCAGAATTTCTTAGGGTTGTGTGAGAGAGCTTTCAACTAGATTCTGCCATTGTAGTCATTGAAGGTTTCACAAACTGCCCTCTTGACAGTCAAATGTGTTTCATTCTGCCTCTCTCTGATCTACAGCATTATGCTTTGTTTTACCTCAGTCACACAGAAACTGCTGTTTCTTCTGATATAACTTTACAGTGACGATATATCTTGGAGGGACCTATCCTTCATGAACTGTTCCACTAGGTACAATTATTGGCAGTGTATGGTCAACTATTCTTTCAGACTTAAGCTACATTTTTTCTGTGTGCTCCTCCACAGAGGTAAATGTTTTGAGTTCCTCTTTTAGATGTGACATGATAGCCTCTTTATCTACTTTATTGAATATGCAAAACTTCCAACTAGTTTTAGCTGCCATTTGCACTTTATGGCATAGCTTAAGCTGCAAGTAGCTCATCACAACTAGCTGAATAAAATGCAGGTCAACTGCAGCCAAAATGCTGCAGCTGAATGATACAACAATGCTAACACAAGCTCTCATCAGGCCCCCAGAAACCAACAATACTGTATTGTATTGTCAGTGGCTGAAGTAGTGTTATACAGTGTAGCACAAAGTGACATTTCCACTGTTGAGTATCTGGCAAGAATATTACTCCTATTAACAATGCACTGACACATGAGGCAGTATAAATACTCCTGGCTCTGTTGGCAGAATCATTTTGGATCCTGTATTTCCCTGGTGCAGGCTTCTGGCCAGTTACCAGTCAAATGTACAGCTAGATCTTACCAGCTCTAAAGGGAAGTGTTGTCTCTAGTTGCAGCCATTGGTCTTCAAGCCTGGGAAGAGGCCTCTCAGTGGTTGCTATTATCTGATGCAATAACTGGTCTTACTTATTGGTATACAGAGCCACCGGTCAGTAAATAAAATACAACTCCATCACAATGATGGTGCTGTATTGAAGAAACTGTCCCACACACAGCACTGGAGTCAGAAGTGTCTCTACTGCAATGCTGGTGTCGGAAGAGCCAGAACGTCATAAAGTGACCTTGACATGTTGAGTGAAAACAAACTGTCTGTCATGCAGCAGGATTGGGCACAAGTGTCCAATTTTCCAAATAGTAAACTTTGGGACTTAAGGGCTATTTTGAAAGTCCAATTTGTAAAAAGAGATTTAGTCAGTGTTGAATGCCATCATGGCAAATCAGAACAATGGGTCCTCCTTGACTGACCATGGAGATTACCACATCCCAGGCTCTGCAGATGCTTCAGCTCTTACCAAATCCTATGTCACTTGGCAGGGATCACCTACAAAGTTAAGGATAGTGATCCCATATCGACAATATGAAAGTGTAGACATATCATCAATGTTCTTTGCATGAAGCCCTGTCATAATCCTGAGATATAGCTTAACAATAGGGGCTTTTGATACAAAGAAAATGAATGTCTATGCAACAGTCATGATGCCCCAAAGAATGTAGCTCCATTTGAAAAAGACCTGACAACATAATCAGAATGCAAAGATCCACTAGTACTGCTGTGGAAGGGCCACTGACTAAACTGGAACTTAGAAAGCTGTAGTTGACACAGAACAAGAAAGTTGGTGATCTGTCAGGAGAGGTAGTAATTGCTTATTTATTGAACATTTAAATTTGCTACAATATTTGGTATATGTATAAATAATAACCCTTTGATTAAGCAGGCAATTCAACTCCATCTGTATTTACATGTGTGCTCAGTAGTGTGAAGTGTTAGTTCTTGTTGACGCTCTGCCCTTGTAACTAATACATATTTCTAGCTCTGACATGGCAGAGTTTGCTGGGCAGATGCCAGGTGTCTCAGATGTCAGCATCACCTTAGTTTCAATAAGCTACATCTACATCTACATTTATACTCCACAAGCCACCCAATGGTGTGTGGCAGAGGGCACTTTACGTGCCACTGTCATTACCTCCCTTTCCTGTTCCAGTCGCGAATGGTTCATGGGAAGAACGACTGTCTGAAAGCCTCCATGCGTGCTCTAATCTCTCTAATTTTACATTCGTCATCTCCTCGGGAGGTATAAGTAGGGGGAAGCAATATATTCGATACCTCATCCAGAAACGCACCCTCTCGAAACCTGGCAAGCAAGCTACACCGTGATGCAGAACGCCTCTCTTGCAGAGTCTGCCACTTGAGTTTGTTAAACATCTCCGTAACGCTATCATGGTTACCAAATAACCCTGTGACGAAACGGGCCGCTCTTCTTTGGATCTTCTCTATCTCCTCCGTCAACCCGATCTGGTACAGATCCCACACTGATGAGCAATACTCAAGTATAGGTAGAACGAGTGTTTTGTAAGCCACCTCCTTTGTTGATGGACTACATTTTCTAAGGATTCTCCCAATGAATCTCAACCTGGTACCCGCCTTACCAACAATTAATTTTATATGATCATTCCACTTCAAATCGTTCTGCACGCATACTCCCAGATATTTTACAGAAGTAACTGCTACCAGTGTTTGTTCTGCTATCATATAATCATACAATAAAGGATCCTTCTTTCCATGTATTCGCGATACATTACATTTGTCTATGTTAAGGGTCAGTTGCCACTCCCTGCACCAAGTGCCTATCCGCTGCAGATCTTCTTGCATTTCGCTACAATTTTCTAATGCTGCAACTTCTCTGTATACTACAGCATCATCCGCGAAAAGCCGCATGGAACTTCCGACACTATCTACTAGGTCATTTATATATATTGTGAAAAGCAATGGCCCCATAACACTCTCCTGTGGCACGCCAGAGGTTACTTTAACGTCTGTAGACGTCTCTCCATTGAGAACGACATACTGTGTTCTGTTTGCTAAAACCTCTTCAATCCAGCCACACAGCTGGTCTGATATTCCGTAGGCTCTTACTTTGTTTATCAGGCGACAGTGCGGAACTGTATCGAACGCCTTCCGGAAGTCAAGAAAAATAGCATCCACCTGGGAGCCTGTATCTAATATTTTCTGGGTCTCATGAACAAATAAAGCGAGTTGGGTCTCACACGATCGCTGTTTTACGACATGATACTCGAGCAAAAAACATGTTCTAAAATTCTACAACAGATCGACATCAGAGATATAGGTCTATAGTTTTGCGCATCTGCTCAATGACCCTTCTTGAAGACTGGGACTACCTGTGCTCTTTTCCAATCATTTGGAACCTTCCGTTCCTCTAGAGACTTGCGGTACACGGCTGTTAGAAGGGGGGCAAGTTCTTTCGCGTACTCTGTGTAGAATTGAATTGGTATCCCATCAGGTCCAGTGGACTTTCCTCTGTTGAGTGATTCCAGTTGCTTTTCTATTCCTTGGACACTTATTTTGATGTCAGCCATTTTTTCATTTGTGCGAGGATTTAGAGAAGGAACTGCAGTGCGGTCTTCCTCTGTGAAGCAGCTTTGGAAAAAGGTGTTTAGTATTTCAGCTTTACACGTGTCATTCTCTGTTTCAATGCCATAATCATCCCAGAGTGTCTGGATATGCTGTTTCGAGCCACTTACTGATTTAATGTAAGACCAGAACTTCCTAGGATTTTCTGTCAAGTTGGTACATAGAATTTTACTTTCGAATTCACTGAACGCTTCACGCATAGCCCTCCTTATGCTAACTTTGACATCGTTTAGCTTCTGTTTGTCTGAGAGGTTTTGGCTGCGTTTAAACTTGGAGTGAAGCTCTCTTTGCTTTCGCAGTAGTTTCCTAACTTTGTTGTTGAACCACGGTGGGTTTTTCCCATCCCTCACAGTTTTACTCGGCACGTACCTGTCTAAAACTACATGGGTAGTATGAAATCACACTTAAGTGCATCACAGAGAGTTCATCAAACCACCTTCACAATAACTCTCTGTCATTCCTTTCTCAAACACAACACAGAAAAACAAACACCTTTATCTTTCCAAGCAAGCTCTCATTTCTCTTGTTTTATTATGGTGATCATTTCACTTTATGTAGGTTGGCATCAACAAAATATTTTCCCATTTGGAGGAGGAAGGTGGTGACTCAAATTTCATGAGAAGATCCTGACACAACAAAAAAATCCATAACATGATGCAACAAGAAAGTCCATAACACTATCTCCTGTATTTCTCGATAATACAAAATGTACTGCCCTTCTTTGAACTTTCTCAATGCATTCTGTTAATATTATCCATTAAGTATCTGACACCACAGAGCAGTACTCCAAAAGCAGACAGACAAGCATAGTGTAGGCAGTTTCATTTTCTAAGTGTACTGTCAAAAAAAACATAGTCTTTGGTTCACTTTTCTCACAACATTTTCTATGTGTTCTTTTCAATTTAAATTGTTCATAATTGTAATTCCTAGGTATTTAGTTGAATTTACAGTGTTTATATTTGACTGATTTAATATGTAATCAAAGTTTAACGGATTTCCTTTAGCACTCAAGCAGATCACCTCACACTTTTCATTATTGAGTGTCAATTGCCTATTTTCCAACAATATTGATATCTTTTCTAAATCATTTGGCAGTTTGTTTTGATCTTCTGATGGGTTTACTAGATGATGAATGACAGCATCATCTGCTAACAACCTAAGATGGCTGCTCAGTTTGTCCTATAGATAAGGAACAACGTAGAGTCTGTAACACTACCTTGGGGAACAACAGAAATAACTTCTGTTTTACACTATGACTTTCCATCAATTACTATAGACTGTTGTAACCTTTCTGGCAGTAAATCTTGACTCCAGTCACATAACTGAGATGACATTCCATTTGCACACTATTTGATTACTAGGTGCTAGTGAGGTACAGTGTCAAAAGCCTTCTCAAAATCTAGAAATATGAAATCAATTTGAAATTCTTTGTCAACAGTACTCAACACTTTGTGTAAGTAAAGAGCTAGTTGTATTTCTCAACAATAATGTTTTCTAAAATGGTATGGTTCAAATGGCTCTAAGCACTATGGGACTTAACATCTGAGGTCATCAGCCCCCTATACTTAGAACTAATTAGACCTAACTAGCCTAAGGACATCACACACATCCATGGCCGAGGCAGGATTTGAACCTGCGACCATAGCAGCTGTGTGGTTCCGGACTGAAGTGCCTAGAACCGTTCAGCCACAGCGGCCGGCTAAACAGTATGACTTATGTCAATGGACCTTTCTCTTCTTGGTAATTCATAATATTCAAACAAAAAATATGCTCCAAAATTCTGCTGCAAATCAATGTTAATGATATCAGCCTATAATTTAGTGGATTATTCCTATTACCTTTTTCGAATACTGGTATGGCCTGTGCAACTTGCCAGCATTTCATACAGACCTTTCATTGAGCAAGCAGTTGTATATAATTGTTAAGTATGGACCTATTGTACCAGCATACTCTGAAAGGAACCTAACTGGTGTACAGTCTGGACCAGAAGGCTTGCTTTTAGTCCCTCATTTAAGTTGTTTCACTACTCTGAGGATATCTACTTCTAAGTTACTCTTGTTGGTACCTGTTATTGATTCAAATTCTAGAATATTTACCTCATCTTCTTTGGTAGAGGAATCTTGGAAGCCCGTGTTTAGTAACTTTGTTTTAGCAGCATTGTCATCAATACTATTTCCATTGCTATTGAGCAGAGGAGGCATTGATTGTATCTTGCTGCTGGCAACTTCACACACAACCAAAATCTCTGAATTTTCTGCCCAGTTACAAGACAAATCTTTGTTGTGGAGACTATTATAAACATCTCGCATTGAAGACTGCACTAAATTTTAAGCTACTGTAAAATATCATGAATCTTGAGGGTTTTACATTCATTTGCATGCTTTTCTCATTGTTTTTGCAACAGTGTTCTGACCAGTTCTGTTTACCATGGGAGACCAGCTCCATCATTTGTTAATTTATTTGGTATATATCTCTCAATTGCTGTTGATACTATTTCTTTGAATTCAAGCCACATCTGGTCTACACTTACATTGTTAACTGAAGGTGTTGAGATTGCCTCTCAGTAAAGGTGTCAAGTAGAGTTGTGCATGACTGAGTAAGCAAGCACAAAATATAAGACGGAGTGAGACCCTAACTGGATAGGCTGCCTGCACTAGTTCTAGTGACCAAGCACAGAAGCCATGACAGAATACATAGCACATAACTTCAAACACATTACACATGTCATCATTTTTGCAGTAAGACGTAAGATTGAAACCAGTGTTTACACACTGGAGAAATGGGAAGATCTAAAAAACCAAGTATGGAGTACATTTCTGTTGATTTTAGATGAAAACAGTGCATCTATTGGATATGTATCATGCATAAACTGCTCCGCATTATTGTGTTGCCAGTCGGGAACCACTCATTTAAAGAAACACAGTTGCAAGAAACCTCACAAAGATATAGCTCCTTCAGGGATACTGGCAGTAATAAAAAATAGTATCACAGCAAAGTGTTTTGCAATGTGTGTTAAAGATATGAGACCTTTTAATGCCGTTTCCGGTGAAAGTTTCAGAGAACTAGGCCAAGAATTAATACATCTAGGTGCGCATTTATGGAGAAGTTAACATGGCAGATATCATGCTACATTCCACTACTATAAGCAGACATGTCAAAGAACAAGCTGATGCAATATGAAACAGCATAATTTTGTTACTGTGGAAGTTATTAATAAAACATGTGCTGCAACAGTTGATATGTGGACGATTCACATAATCAGGTGCACTATGATGCTTACAACACATTACATTAACACAGATTGGTCTCTTCTGAACAATGTTTTATTTATAACAAAATTCCCGGATGTTAAGAAGACAGGAGTAAATATTATGAAAGAAATTGAAGAGAGGATGGCTGATTGGGACATTTCGCTGGACATGTTGCACAGTTTTGTTTTTGTCTCCGACCAGGGTTCCAATGAAATAAAGGCTTTGGAAAATCACGAAAGGTTGAGCACTTAGCCATACTTTCAATGAAGATAACCTCTTGTTAAATCATGCCCTGAACATCGCATCAACAATAAATATGGTAAAATGCATTGTAAGGTACATTAAGAAAATTGGCCTCTGCTCGTCTTTGAAATCATCGTTGAAACAAGAGGTCTGCACATGCACAGCTTGTACACTATGTTGGAATACTTACATACCCAGTATAATTAAGTTGTTGCTTTGCAGATGGAAAAGGACTCTGCTTACAGATTGCAAGGATATAATAATGAGCTTGCAGGAAAAATTGCACATTTTCTGAGACTATTTAAAGAGGCCACAGATGAATTGGAAGGCAAAAAAGAACTGACAATCCAGTTAGTCCTTCTTTGGTTTCACAAACTGCAACAAATTTGCAGTGTCAATGACACTGACTGTCAGGTGAGTAATTACTGCAGTTAAAAGCACTGTTTCATGATGAAATGCGATAGATTTATAATTCACTAGTGTAATTGATGTGCACTAACACATATGTATTTTTAACAGGAGGTACAAAGGATTAAAAATTGAGCCTTGACTTTCATTTGTGAGACAATTGTGATCACTTCCAGACATAAAATTACTACGTTTCTTTGACCATCTTTCCATGATCTTAATATGCTTGAAATAAATGAAAAGCAGGAAATTCTTAGCAATGTGCAACAAATGTGTGCTACTTATGCAGGTACAACATGCAAACATTAACATAATCATTTCTGCATAGTTAGTGGATAGTAGATTATAGAGAAATGGGAATGTTATAATTCATACAATATTTCATTACTGTAAAACACCTCATTTTTACGGGAACATTTCGATGATTTCAACATCAGTTTTGTGTTACTTGTCTCTTTTGTTTATTATCATAGATCCTTCAAGTACTGTGTCATCACCACCCAGAAAGAGAGATCACTTCAAGGGATGGAGGAACAGCAGGTCATCTGCATCAGATGAAGTAGATCTCTACATTTTAATGCATCCCAAAGATGATGATGACATCTTAAAGTAGTGGAGGAGACATGAAACAGATCTGCCAGGCCTGGCTGCAGTTGCAAGAAGTATTTTATGTATCCCAGCAACAAGCGCACCTAGTGAAAGATGCTTTAGTAAAGCCAGCATGTTACTAACAAACCACCACAGCCAATTAAATCTGGAACACGTTAGTGATTTACTGCTGATAGACAATAACTATAATTTTGTTTCTGTTGCAGACAAGTGAAAAGTACGAAAAGTTACATCTGTAAATGTTTAATGTTCTTTGTATGCTTTCTTTATGAAGATGCTTGTCTTATATATTACAGGGACAGCACTTACTTAATGTTTGCTATTAATGACAGGAAAAATATATCTTCTCGTTTGGCAATGAGACATCTTCTATCTGCTTCTTTATTGAAATATCATTTCACTTTCCAAGTGCTTTATGAATTTAGCTGTGTCATGTACCCATTCTTGGAAATGTTACTTTTGCATTGCATTAAAAGAGAGGGAGACACGGATAAATACATTAGAGAGAGAGAGAGAGAGAGAGAGAGAGAGAGAGACAGAGACAGAGATGCATTGGATTTGTACAGTACAGTGCAGCGAGCCGAGGTGAGATGTCAGCTGTGACCAGTCATGCTCGGTAGCCCGCATGTCCGGAATCCGGACAACTGACATGGGGCAAGTATATGACCAAGCCAAGTCGTGTAGGACTGGACACAAGCAGCTCTGTCCCCACATCAACAGGCAAGCTGTGACTGGTTTAACATTGAGCGTTGCAGTAATCTAGTGTCAAGCAAATTTTTATCGGCTTTTTCTCAATATTTTTTTATTAATTTTTGGAAGAATTGGGTGTTACTGTATTAATCTCACTGTGATAACCCTGTGTTCACTAGTTCCTATATTTGTTTACCTCAGGATTATTTGTTACAACAAGTTTAAGTGTGTTTTTACACAATTTACCATTCAACTGGACTCATGAACTATTGCTCAAAGTAATTTTCAGAGAATGCATTTAGCACAATTTCAGATGATGTTTTAGGCATACCTCTGGATTCAGATATGTATTTATGTCAACATTTTGAGGGAAAATTGAAGTCACCATCAACTATAATTATATGCTTGAAATTAAACTTAAGTTTTCTTTGAATCTTTCAGTAATTATATCATCTGAGTTGAGAGGTCAGCAAAAGGGTACAAAGTTGTCACGCTTACATGCAGGATCTCGAGTACAAGGACTATATTACTCCTATAGCTGACAATATCAAATTACAGTGAAACCTCTATTTTACATTTTCATGTGGTCCAAACTTAAAAAATGCAAAACTGAGAAAAATGCCAAATAGAGGGAAATGTTACAACCCAAAAAATATGAGCAAAAACACATCTAATTGGCATACACAATTAAAAACTGCAATCCTCTCCAATACTTTGTATAAAATCTGTCTGAGTTGTTGTTGTTGTGGTGGTCTTCAGTCCTGAGACTGGTTTGATGCAGCTCTCCATGCTACTCTATCCTGTGCAAGCTTCTTCATCTCCCAGTACCTACCGCAACCTACATCCTTCTGAATCTGCTTAGTGTATTCATCTCTTGGTCTCCCTCTACGATTTTTACCCTCCACACTGCCCTCCAATACTAAGTTGATGATCCCTTGATGCCTCAGAACATGTCCTACCAACCGATCCCTTCTTCTGGTCAAGTTGTGCCACAAACTTCACTTCTCCCCAATGTGATCTACCCATCTAATCTTCAGCACTCTTCTGTAGCACCACATTTCAAAAGCTTCTATTCTCTTCTTGTCCAAACTATTTATTGTCCATGTTTCACTTCCATACATGGCTACACACCATACAAATATTTTCAGAAATGACTTCCTGATACTGAAATCTATACTCAATGTTAACAAATTTCTCTTCTTCAGAAACACTTTCCTTGCCATTGCCAGTCTACGTTTTATATCCTCTCTACTTTGACCATCATCAGTTATTTTGCTCTCCAAATAGCAAAACTCCTTTACTACTTTAAGTGTCTCATTTCCTAATCTAGTTCCCTCAGCATCACCTGACTTAATTCGACTACATTCCATTATCCTCATTTTGCTTTTGTTGATGTTCATCTTATACCCTCCTTTCAAGACACTATCCATTCCGTTCAACTGCTCTTCCAAGTCCTTTGCTGTCTCTGACAGAATTACAATGTCATCGGCGAACCTCAGCGTTTTTATTTCTTCTCCATGGATTTTAATACCTACTCCAAACTTTTCTTTTGTTTCCTTTACTGCTTGCTCAATATACAGATTCAATAACATCGGGGAGAGGCTACAACCCTATCTCACTCCCTTCTCAACCACTGCTTCCCTTTCATGTCCCTCTACTCTTATAACTGCCGTCTGATTTCTGTACAAATTGTAAATAGCCTTTCACTCCCTGTATTTTACCCCTGCCACCTTTAGAATTTGAAAGAGAGTATTCCAGTCAACATTGTCAAAAGCTTTCTCTAAGTCTACAAATGCTAGAAACATAGGTTTTTTTCACATCTGTCAACACCTGCTTTCTTTGGGATTGGAATTATTATATTCTTCTTTAAGTCTGAGGGTATTTCGCCTGTTTCATACCTGTCTGAGTAAAGGTAATTAAATATACAATACAATATGTAAACAAAAATTTGCGGTAATGAATTTCATCAGTTCTTAAAAAAAATCACAGATGTGTAACAGCAAGTAAAAACTTATCAAGAAATTGAAATTGGTATCTGGGTACAAGATACTTGATCTATTTTCTGATACACTACAACAACAAATTATAAATACAAATCACTCGTTTTTGAGATATCATCCTTTGTGTTTACCCATGAAAAAGCAAAAATTGATTAACATGTTGAATTAAACCAACAACATAACAGCCATTAAGTGGTTAAACCATAAACATAAATGTGGACATCTGCTTAGTTACAACTTTGTCACTAATGCTGTTGTTGTTTTTAAAAAAAGCAAAAATTGATTAACATGTTGAATTAAACCAAAAACATCACAGCTATTAAGTGGTTAAACCATAAGTACAAATGTGGACATCTGCATAATGACAACTTTGTCATCACTGCTGTTGTTGTTTAATGATTTTCTTATAAGCTGCAGTTCATATTCTCATCACCCTTAAAGTGTTATCTTTGTCTTGATGAGAGAAACAGAGACTCAAAAAAATGAGTTTACTTCCCCAGTTGACATCACAAGCTTATTAGAAGTTAGCAATGTGAATTTCTGTACACTGTGTAAAATTTAAATTAGAAAGAAATCTCATGTGCTACAGTTGGTTCATGTCCTATATCACTGCTGCCAATCTTTACAATCTACAGTGTGTGATGTGTGTGGTGCAAAGTATATATGTGAGTAGTGTATGTAGTTGTTACAACTGTATTGTGTCAGATTTGAATATGAAAGTCTTTAAAATGAGCTGTCGCAAAACCATGGTTCTATTTCTGTGTGAAATCTCTGTCATACCACATTTGCACAAAAAGTATATTTTCAGGACTTCACAAAATGCTTTCACCCCCACCTGTGCACTAGCACTCCACACATCCAATAGTTGAGCACATTTTATTTTTTTTTAGTGTTATGTGGTGACTGCCTTGGCTAATGGATGACTTAACAAGTCGCCAGCCAATAAGAGTTCACCAGAATTATGGTTTGAATTTAAAAGGTTGATGACTGATATTGTTGCTAAATACAGTACATCATGAGTGGCACAAGAAATGGTGATAGCTCAGCCCCTTTGTGACATATTGGCTTGGTCCAGAACACTTTGCATTTACTGTCTAGTTTTTCCATTACCACTGTAACCTAGCAGTATTTGTACCATAATCACAAGGTGAAGCTAATGTTAGAAGTTGTGTTGACAACATCTATCATGGATTTTGTCAGCATTTCTTCTCTCACATCTCCCCTCCCTAGAATGGCCTAAAATATTCCCTTAACTTTATCACCACTGATGATGCAAACCATCCATCTTTTGTGTCATTTATAACTCGTTCAGTCACATCAACTATCTATAGGAAGAAAACAGGACAAAGTCAAGCAAGACATTGGGTAAGAACTTAGAATCAAAGTAAGCCTTACTAGGAAGAAATGTAAAATCAGGGAGTTTTAAGCACTGATCTTATTGGCTTTTCGAAGGGTTACAAATTTATGGTGTAGAATCACAAAAAATGTAAAATCGGAGGACTTAAAATCAAATTTCCACAGTATGAATTGTTAAAAAAGGCACTGATGTGTCAGATTCACCTCAGACAACTAGTAGTGGTTTTAGAAGGCACTGGCTGTCATTCAACAAAATGGCTAAAGGGGTTTTCACACCTAATGAAAGACTTGGCAGAAGATATCTATGAGCATTTGTTTTAAAGTCTGTCACCATAAGAGATAACTTCATCAATTGGTGCCCCTAAGTAAGACAAAGAACCAGGAAAGACCCCACTAAAAGACTTTCGATAGATTTCTGAAAATCTTAACCGAAGAGAGTAAGGAAAACCATGTATATCTACCACCACAAACAAAGTATATAGTATGAGCAGAAATATGAAGGTTTATGATGCCTGTTAATACAAAAACCAGATGGCCAGAAGTAGCAGTTCTAAGTGTCGAATACACCCAGAAGGATGTAGCATCATTAATTCAACATGATGTTTGTTCGTTACTGGGCCAGTCTCTACAAGGCAGACCTGTGATCTGGAATGCAACTGGAAACCACAGTCATATGCCTCAACTATCACACAGCATCCAACATAACTGATCCTACACAATATCCTCATCCATCCCTACTCTACACAACCCTGCTCCCAACCCTTACCTCATGGCTCATAGCACTGTAATAGACATATATGCAAGACCTGTCCCATACGTCCTCCCACCACCACCTACTACAGTCTGGTCACAAGCATCGGATTTCCCATTAATGGCAGGGCTACCTGTGAAACAAGTCATGTGAACTACAAGCTAAGCTGCAACAACTGTGCTTCATTCAAGGTGGGCATGTCAGTCAACAAGCTCTCTGTCTGCAAGAATGGCCACCAACAAACTGTGACCAAGAACAGCTGCACCACCCAGCTGTTAAGCACTCTGCCCATCAGAATGTTCGTGATTTTAAGACTGCTTCGCAGCCTGTGTTGTCTGGAAACTTTCTACCAACACCAGCTTTTCTGAATTTCATAGGTGGGAGTTCTCCCTGCAATTTGTGCTATGTTTCCATAATCCTCCTGGTCTCAACCTTCATTAGGCACTGTCCTTCACCCACCTATCCCTTCCCTGTTCCCACTCCACAGCCTTCTATTCCACAACTACACCCACAGCCTTTCTACCTCTCTCCTTTTCTGCCCCTCTGTCTAACCTCCTGACTGCAACTAGCTGTCCTTCCCTCTCTCCACCTCATCCCTGTATGCTCCCACAAACATCACATTGCCATCCCCCACCTACACCCTTCTCTCCCTGCCCCAGCTACCTCCTTACCCCACCACCCAATTTGCTTCACCCATTTAGTGCAGTTGCTCACAGTCTGATCTCAGAGGGCAGAGACAGTGTCATTTGTGTGAGAGCTGCATTTGTGTGAATGTGAGTGTGTATGTTGTGTAATTCAAGACAAGATCTTTTGGCCAAATGCATACTTGTTTAGCAGTCTTTTTGTTGTGCCTGTCCAAGACTCAACATCTCCGTTATATGGTGAGTATCAGTATATCCTTTTCATAACATTTACATGGAAAATAAAATAACTAAATAAAGACAATATGGGATATAGTGAAGCAGACTGGTAGAACTAGAAATGAAGATGAGCAAATACCATTAAGAGTAAATGGTACATCAGTGACAGATGTGTGCAATTTTGTATAACTTTTCAAAAGGCATTTCAAAACTGTTAATGAAAATATGTCATTGTCAGGTTCAGTAGATGCTGCTGCAGTATATCTAAGAACAGTCATTACAAATAACTTCAATTGCTTGAATATGATACTCACTACACCAGTGAAAGTAACGTCCACAATGATAAAATATAAAAAAAGTTAACTAAAGATTGTGCTTCTGAGTTTAGTAACATATTAAGTTACTTGTGTAACCAGTCATCCATCTGGGGAACATTTCCTGAATAGCTGAAATATGCTTTGTATAAGAAATGAGGTAATGAAATACTTTCAGTTTCTGTTGAATATCATTTTTAGTAGTATTCTCAAAAATTTCAGAAAATGTGTTATACAATAAGGCTTTTAACCATCTGACAGCAAATAACATATTACACACACAGCAAGAACACTTGATTCCTTATACAATGAATTACAGGGTACTGGTATATCTCTTGATCTGTCAAAGGCTTTTGACTGTGTAAATCACAATATCTTTTTAGATAAATTAGAATATTACAGTGTAACAGGAGAAGTTGCAGAATCGTTCAAATTGCATTTCTTATTACCTTTTAAATGAAAATATTATTAAGATTTTTTTTACCTATTTCACATCTATGAGAACCATTTCACTTGGTACCTGTGGAAGGTAAATTAGCGCCTCTTTTTTCTTTGTAAATATTTAGTGTGCATTCTTGTTTTCTGGCATGATTTACATCCTGGACAATACCTTCACTTTGTATCTATTGGGAAAAAAATATAAATCTAATCTAATCAGTACCAGTACATGCAAGTGTGAATTAAGATGCACACATTCTCATGTGTATTTCTGGAAGGCTTCCTATTCGCATTTTGACAAATATACCCCTGCTGTGGCAAAGGACACTCAAACACATTTCTGGGAGGTGGCATAACTCAGGAGTGAGCAAAATTTTACATGAAACAATGGAAACTCCAGGTAGGAATATCAACACTATAGGAAAAGACAGAGTACTACTTTCTGTAAAGAAGACACATTAAATTGCAGACAGGCACAATTAAAAGAGA
This sequence comes from Schistocerca piceifrons, assembly GCF_021461385.2. Lineage (NCBI taxonomy): Eukaryota > Metazoa > Arthropoda > Insecta > Orthoptera > Acrididae > Schistocerca > Schistocerca piceifrons. The sequence continues at coordinate 293,242,090 of NC_060141.1, forward strand.
CAAGAGCAAAGCAATTAATGGAAATATATGAATTCACCACCACCTCAAAAAAGGTGAAGATGGCATCATGGTGATGGCAGTTCTCTCCTTTTTTTTGGGGGGGGGGATTGCCAAAATGTGATGTTAACAGATCTTAAGGGATAAATCATCAAAGGGACATATTACAGGAATCTCTTAATGATGTTATGGGAGGTTGTCAACATGAAGAGTCACAGGAGGTTGTCCAAGAAGGTGGCTTTTGCACCATGACAACACCCCAACTCATTTTGGACAGGACACAGTCACAAATATTTAGCATATTTAAATTTGATTATTCTATGCATGGGGTACAATTCTGATTACATTCTCTATCAAAGACTGAGACATTGCTGAAGCTTGTAGAAATGTTTACTTCTCATTTTAGTTTGTCAATACAGATTAGGACAGATGTGGACTGTTTCTGACTGCTTGGAGATCTGTAAGATATAAAAGTAAAAATTTCTTTCCTTGTTTTCATCTCTATTGCAGTTGCCTCAGAGAATGTTTTTGGGCAAGCCATTAGATGCTATCCTCTTTCTCATTATTAATGTATCTAGTTGTTTCACCTCCTTTAACTACAATCTGCTGACTGAAAGCAAAAATGTTTTAATTGCTGAATTTGCTGTCTTTTAAAATACCTCATGTGTGTGTGTGTGTGTGTGTGTGTGTGTGTGTGTGTGTGTGTGTGACACTATTAAACTGTTATAAAAATACAGAATACACCTTTACATGTGTATATGTATGCATAGCTTTCACAAATCATACGGAGATATAACACTTAAGGCATTTGAAAATAATGAAAGTTGTTATAATAATTAAAACAATCATAAGAGCTTACCACAGTCTTGCCTACATGCTGTCCTTGTTCTATATCCATTGAAACACCTATCCATGCTTTATCTTTATGATCCCATGGTAGTTTCTCACCCACAAAATCAGGTTCTTCATTTCCTGAAAAATATGTTTGGAGTTAGAAAAATATGGCAATCCCACCATAAACTACAGCTTTGATATAGAATATTGTACTTTTTCATTCTGATATCAAACATTTAAGAATTAGAACAAATATATAAACAGAGATAATAAAGAAAATTATTTCATGGCTGATGGTCAAATGCAGAAAAAAAACACTGAACATTAAGTTTCAATTTAAGATTTCTATCGAATGAAGTAACATGTAAAGGTAAAGGGTCATGACAGTTATAAACATAGAGATTTATGGATCATTCAAGACAAAAAATCAGAAAATATTTGTATTAAATAAATTAGGTGCTGGTCAAAAAACAGATTGGGAAACATAAAGTAGTTGATAAGGGCTCACAACAGCTGGTAATCTTACAGACAAACCATCTTAGGCAATCCTACAGCACATGGTTTTATGGTTATGAGTTTATGCATTTGCGTGTCTGTGAGATTTTGTGTGAGAGATTGGTAGCTGGATAACCAGTGACACATCTGTGATATATATATAAGTCAGCTTGAGGTGAGTTGATGCCTCTGCCCTTTTTTGGAAAATACTTTAAGATGATAAATCTTTAGTCCAGTCACAAAATTTGTTTCATGCTCCATACTATTGTACCATTGTTAACAAACGTTAATGTGATTTGGATTCATATGCCTTTCAGAAATCAGCTTGCCTCGATCCATGGTTACTGGATGTCATATGAGAAAATTACAAGCTAGGTTTCGCACAACCGATGTTCACAAAATCCATGTGCGGTGACATTCAGCAGGCCATTTTATTTAAGATACTTCATAATATTCGATGTCAAAATAACTTCTAATATTCTATAACACATGAATATCAATGATACTGTGTGGTAGTTTTGTGGATAAGTTTTGCTGTTCTTCCTGTATGTGGGTGTGATCTGTGCTTTCTTCTGAGCACTGTGTGATTAAGTAAGCTGGGATATTTTTACTTCCCCTCTTGTTTTGCCATATGCCTCCTTAAATTCATTTTTTTCACTTCTGACTAATTAACATTAACATACATGCGAATAATCTGCATTTTCATAAAAGAGTAAGTTTGGCCCTCAGTTTTAAAGAATATAACACCAGATCTAATTTTTTGCTTAGTTTTATGTATGTAATTGATTTTCTGATTTATTTCAACTATTCCTAGTTAGTATCTTTTGTTATATGGTAAAATCAGTAGTTGTTTTGTAACTTAAATTCTGTTGTTGATGTATAAACAAATATAAATTCTGTACTAGTTATAAACATATGGAGGAACAACTAACAGTATTCTTAAAGTATCTATTTAGCTCTACTTGAAAACATGTTAGCAAAGCCAGCCCTTAATTAATTCCAAAGTAATTAACAGCTTTGTCAAAAGTATTGTTTGCATAACAATATCTGTTAATTTCATCATTTAAACAAATAATTCGGACTAACCCTTGAAGTAGAAGAAACTGTAAAAAAGAACCAAATTTTTTATGTATGCAGTTAATTTTATGAGTTAAGTTTTAATTGTAATTTCTGTAAAGTAAACATCAAACAATGTGTAATTTGAGCACCTATTATGACAAGGATATATAAGGGCCCAATTTATGGTCCTGAGACAGTCAGTTGACAGCTGAGTTTCAGATGAGAAACCTGTGCTGTTTAGAACAACAACAATGCTTCAACTTAACTCTGAAACAAGTTTTACACAATTAGGCCATGTGTTAAAACAAAGACAGTGTCTTCTCCATACATACCTTTCTATTCTTCAAGAACTGTGAACTTTGTGGTTAGGTTTTTACTGCTCTTAGATGTACAATAGTAAACTATTGTAGCAGTATGTGGAGGTTTGCCTGCAAACTATTAATGAGGCTTATGGAAAGTTTAAACAATAGTGCACTAGCCATACATAACTGTAGTATTGGGGGTTTGTGAACAGTGAAAGTAATCTATTGTGAAACGCAACTGTGCACCTGTCAGCTACACCATTTAAAGTAGTCAGTGTTGTACTTCCACAACCCATTTTTCAACCAGTTCAACCAGTGTAGTAATGCAGTACGTCAACACATCTCACGAAGAAATAAATAACTGAAGGCAAACTCTCACAACCAGGAAAGTACTTCGTTTGAGGGGCCTATGGAATATTATGTTTAAGAGAGAGGATTTCATCTGGCAATGGGATCTTGTTTCATTTTAATAATTTCAGCTATTTCTCAACATCACTGGTACTAATATCTGTATTATTCATTGCCACAGTGTGCAAGAATTAAATTGGGGCAGTTCTTTTGTGGAGACATTTGGAAATAGAGTTCTACTTTTGCTTTGCTACTCTCAGTTTCATTTCCTGTGCCTTCCATTAGTGTCTGGACACTAACATATGACCAGAATTTCTTTGCATTTTGTGTGAGATCTTCTAACAAGATTGTGCTGTGATAGTTGAAGACTTCACTCTCTGCTGTCTGCATAGCCAAATTCCTTTCATTTATCACTGTTATATCTACATCCCTCCACTTTTTTTTATGCTTACTGTGCAATAGTCACTGTTTTTTAAGAAGTTTCTTTACAGAAACTGTGTACTGTGAAGCATCTCTCCCATCATGAACTGTTTTAGTTTAGTTTAGTTATATCATGTTCCATAGATCATTTTCACAATTATTTTATCGATATGATGTGGAACAAGTCAGATTATAACATATATATACACACATGAATAGTGTTAATATTAATATTACTGAAATTTTTAGTTCTACACATGGAACTACAAGTCTATATCCAGTTATCAGCTGTTCACATATATGCAATGCATTCAGTCACAAATGCAACACATCACTATCAAATGCAATATTTTCAGACAGACTGAAATACGCTACTGACAGATTCTTTTCCAAAAAAGGGAAGGTAAGGCAGATATAAAAATTACTGGCCACTCACAGTACTTACCATCTTTTTGAAAGTATTGAAAAAAAATTATATATGCAAGCACCATGACACACCTCTCTCAAAATAACATACTAGTCAGGCTCAGTTAGGACTTATAAAATGTCTCCTGAGAGAACATGCTATGTTACAAGTCACAAATTGGATTACAAAAAATTTAAATCACAAAATTTACCAAATGATATTTTCTGTGTTTCATCAAAAGCATCTGTGGCAGCATAACATCTCTGACTCGATAAAAGGAAGCTCACTGCCCCAGAAGGCATGGTGATTTAGTATGCTCTGTATGCTTGGAATGATTACACAAGTTATGTATTCTGGGCTCAGCAATAAACAGTGTGGCAATTGTACCTCTATGCTGTGTCACTATTCTGCTTTCACCACTCCAGGACCCCATTTTTCATAGTGGTGACCCCAGATTTCAATGCCACACTGCAATTTTGCTGTTAAATCAAAAATCTGCCACCTCGGTTACACCATGGAGAATGTAGTCATTACAAACAGTATAACCTTATTGTTTCTTCAACAATGTCAACAACCTTCAACAAGTGCTCATGAATTCCATGAACATTCTGTGTGCAGAATTGCTAAATGTCTGCCAAGGCTTGGGTGATACTACAGTGCTGAATGACATAGGAACAATGCATTCACTGTTCACCACATCTTCAGACCAAGCTTGCATCACCACTGATGTCAAGCAGCAAATTGTGTCATGATGAGTGTCAAATTTACTGAGTGACTTCACAATAAATATTCCAGATTTGAGAATGAGTGAATCTATTCATGGCATTTCAGACTAAAGTGTTCCAGAGAATAACATTAAACAGTGGCCACCCACCTCTGTAACAAACATTACTCAGTGCTTTCGGCATTCGCACAGGACAACTTCCGATGTTCCAGTGCTGGTGATTATGCGCATTATGACACTTGCTTTAATGACCTGACTTCTACAGAGGCCTTCCACAGTGCTGTTACGGTTGAACAACCATGACCCACCCCATACCACTCCATCTCTGTTTCATCATCGATCTGGCAGCGAACTGCAGGGTCAAGGTTTGCATCAACTTTCAGTACCTGTGTATTCTGATTTTCCAAATCAAGTTCCAATCGACATGACTAAATGCAAGTTCCGCAAGATAGACTATGATGTCACTCATATCCTAGCTACACCAGCTGTGCAAGGCATCACACCAGAGTCACTTTTGGTCCAGCACCACACTTCGCATTTGCATCACCAGCATACAGCATCAGATCTAACTATGAAATCTGAGAAAGTGTTTTTCATTACCTCACCTTGGCAAGGTCAGATAGCTGCCTCCCAGCTTAAGTGACATCACAACTGAGATCAGCTGCATCACAAACAGCTGCACATCCACATGATTCCATGAGACAATGCATGTGCCTTTTCTTTGAACAGCCAGCTGAGTTCTACATCCATTACCACATAATGCTGATGCCACCCACACCGCAACATGAGTTGCAATGGCAAGGGTGCATTACAATCAAACCACTAATGGCCATCAGTCCAAAACTACCATTGTTCTGCACGGATTCTCCAGCAACATGGTTTGACCTCAGTGAATGTTTGATGTCAGCCAGTTGGTATCAGTGGAGCCAACGAGAAGTTCACCACTCTTCTTAACCACCTCGGAGACAGTGCGAACTTTATTACTGACTTGCTTTTGGGTGTTACAACTTCTTACAGACATGAAATTTCCAATACACTACTGCTACAATGACTAACACACATCCCTCAACAGCAGCTACGTGTCGTCAGCAAGGAAACTACTTTGGGCAACTGCATGCCATCTTAGCTCTGCCACTGCCTGTGGGTTCTAACTGATGCAATTGCTACTGCCTGATAGCAAACTAAGGACACTTTGGCTCCTCAAATTGCCAGAGAACATCTAGACAGTGATGCTAGTGCATGAGGAGGCACCTCTGCTCTGGAGTTTAAACTTTGAATCCCTGATAGAATGGAGGCACTGTCGCAACATCGCACTTAATCAATAATCAACAGAACTATGCTGCAGTTGACACCCAGCACACCTGCACCAAAACCAATTTTGCACGACTTCAGCTGAGCTGACCCGAGATTTCATGCAGCCATGAACTGCCTGACGATGGTCAAACTGACCTAAATCACGCTGTGCCTCCTGCTCTACTACCCGAGTGCCTTTCACAGCTCTGGCATGCAGCAGTCATCTAATGCAACAGCTGAGGTTGTAGCCCCCTCCCTCCCCTCCAGTTGACCACTGCCATGACTCTGACTATGACATGTCTTCCATCACATTCACCTCCACACATCACTTCCGACAGACAACAGCCCCTCCTCATGTGCTCTGCACTAAGGGGAAAGAAGGGGGGGGGGGGGGGTCTCCTGTGGTGGCATAACATCTCTGATTGGAGAAAAGGAAGATTTCTGCCCTTGTAGTGATTATGCGAGTTAAGCATGTTGTGATCATAAACAGGGCAGAAATCGTATTCCTGTGGTGTGTCACTATTCTGCTATCACACCTCTGGTACACCATTTCCCGTACATTAGATTGTGCAGTTCACAGTTTTCTCCTAGAGAAACTCAAATGTTATTGTACCACATGCCTTGCTTGTATTTGCTGTGATTTCACAAATTTTACATGCAAAGAGGATGGCAAAGGACAGAATTCCAAAGAAAGTAATGAACAGTGTGATCCCTTTAGTTAGGTGAAAAGGGAGACCTAGAAGAAAATGAATTTATGACATAATGGTGGATCTCAACAGTATGTGAGTCCAGGGGTGGAAAAGAGCAGCAAACAACTGAAAAATGTGAAGGAAAATTGTTGAAAATTGTTGAAGAAGCCAACACTCGCCAAGGGCTGTAACACTACGAAAGAAGGAGGTATCTTGCTTGTAAATGGTTTTCATCCTGGCTGATTAAAAGGATGGAGAGTGTTGCATTAAGAAACTCATGGAATAACATGATAAAACAGCATCTTGAAAATTAGAAATAATCACTATATGTGTACTATAGGGTTGTTGGATGTTGGATGTTGGTCCAGTTCTAGACTTGTTACACATAAATGATTTTCCATCATGTATTCAAGAAGCAGAAATAATTTTTCTCTGCTTACAATGCTCTTTGCTTATAATGAAGCCTAATTGAGAACCTTCAGTACTTGAAAATTAATTACTGGTACTATGAAAATGTAATGCCGCTGAATTTAGATAAAATAAAACATAAAACACATGCAATTAGATACATCACAAGCTTTAAACACACCATTAGAAATAATTCTTCAGGGCAAATCAATAAATGACACAGATATTCTAAATTTTTAAGTGTTCATACTGATAAGAACCTTAGCTGTGAATAAAAGCTGCAAATATTCAACCTTTAAGGTCCATAACTTTTGTGTTATGGATAATGCTAGTTTTTGGAAATGAAATTGCAAAAATTCATATTTTTATTCACTGGTGTCTTACGGTATCATATGTTGGGATAACTTGTTGTTTAAGAAAAATGTGCTTGTTGCACAGAAGTATGTAACAATGATAGTATATGACATCCACCCTAGAACATGTTATAGACAGCTCTTTAAACAGCTGGTCACACTGATAAAAGCCTCATAGTACATTTACTCCAGTAACTTACGATCTAAAATTAAGCTGTGGTGCATCTATACTCTGCTGCCTAGATCATTTAAGACGCAAAAAAGACATTGAACCACTATACAAAAGGTTGAGTTAATACTGTTATGTATTAGTAATACTTAAGAATGAAGTCTCATTTTTGGCAGGAGGGGGCAGAGAGTCACATTCATAAGTGATATCATGGAACTGAGAATGACTTTGGAGACACTGAATGTGTGGTCCCACAGAGTTCGAAGCTTGGTGTGCTCCTTTCATGGTCTATATAAATGATTTGCCTAGAACAACTGATGTCTCCTTAGGTGAATGGTGTTCATTGGTGGTACGGGCGTGCTACAAAATAGCCAGGCATGTCCATATTGAATACAACCAGGGGTGTAATAGAGTAGGCTCACCATCTGTTCATAGAAAATATGATAGTCCTTGATCTAGCAAGGACTCATACTGTGCAATTCTGACCAAGTGGGGGTGACTTGCAGAGGTAAGAAATTGGGATCAGTGGTTGTTGTATTGGGCTCCATGTCTGAAGGTCTTGAGTTGTTATGTTCCCATAGGATTTCAAATTTTTGTGAATACTGGGAATTATTCTACTTGTCTTCAGTTACTAAGTTGTCCATGAATACAGCAGTCTTGGACTTCTTGACCCACTTGAATGAGTTATCCTGGAAAGTAATGGCAAAGACCAACTTCCTCTTTTCTTGAATATGTAAATGTTCCAACACTTCTCATATACAGGTGCCATGTATTCTTCAAGACTATTACATTAATCTTTGTATAACAAATATTGCACTCTGCACGTCACAGCAGAGAATATACTAACAAGCTCAGAATTCAAAAGGAGACTGGACGGTTCCATATTACACATCAGAATATTGATTAACTCATTTGTTTTACAGAAATGAAATGATCGTATGGCACTGATGGCTACAAGCTCCCACCTGGAAAAGTTCATGTGTCAAGTTACAAGTATTTTCAGTTGAAGCCACAATTGGTGACTTATGCCAGTGATCATGAAATGATGAAGAGGACAACACAACACCCAGTCCCAGAGTGGAGAAAATATCTGCCCCAGATGGGAATCGAACCCATGGCTGCTGTGTGGCAGGCATATGCACTGACCACTCAGCTAAGAGGACAGACTGTTTTACAGAGAATATAGTAATTGTTCTGTTATCTTCTTTTATAACTGGAATGATATCCTACTCCAATGTGGGGCCAGCCAGTCATGGAGCTTACACACTGTGTCCGCACAGTTACTTCCTCTCACAAAGTTGTAGTAATCACTGTCCTATATTGAAGACATGGGTACTCCCTTGGGCTGGTTTTCCACAAGGAAATATACAATAAATCTGCAAAGTAGCTGTACTCTTCCATATAACAATTTGTTTTAGCATTCTTTCTTTCTTTCTTTCTTTTCTTATATCCAACCTTAATGTATACTACTTTTGTTTTACCTGTAATCTGTGTACAACAGTGCTTTATCTCCCACAACATTTGCCACAGTAAGCAATATGGAAATGGAAATGCTGTGTGGCTAGGGCCTCCCATCTAGTAGACTGTTCACCTGGTGCAAGTCTTTCGAGTTGGTGTCACTTCGGCAACTTGTGTATTGATGGGGATGAAATGATGATGATAAGGACAACACAACACCCAGTCCCTCAGCGGAGAAAATCTCTGACCCAGCGGGGAATTGAACCCAGGCCGTTAGGGATGACATTCTGTCAAGCTGACCACTCAGCTACCAGGGGCAGACAGCAAGCAATTATAGTACAGTTGTAATAATTTTTTTTCAAGACATATTTATAATTTCTTTTTCTAACCAACATGTAGCTTTTATGGTAAGATAGCAGATGTGACTGCCTTAACCTTCAATAATTGTTTTACCATTTGGTTTCCATAACCATACAAGTTGGAACAACATTCTGAGCACTTAGGAATCTTAAACTTTCTTACTGTATGTATATTGTGATTCTTTTGTCTGTTAAACAGTAATTCCTTTAACCACACAAACTTAGACACCGTTTTTCATCTTCAGACATTTCCTATTTAGTGTCCACTTGCTTAGCTGTGTGATAACATATTTGCCTACCATTAAGTGGGTCCGAGTTTGAGTCCTGGCCAGGTCGGAGATTTTCTCTACTTGTGGACAGGGTGTTGTGTTATCCTCAACATCATTGATGTGCAAGTAGCCAAATGTGGCATCACCTGAATTAAGACTTGCGACCCGGCAGCCGCACTTTCCCAGATGGGACATCCTGCCCATCAAAGCAACATGATCATTACATTTTTTTCCTATTTAATTATACTCATCAATCTCCTAGAGTTTAGTTAAGTTTCTTTCTACATTACATTCAAATACGAGGGTTATTCCAAAAGTAAGGTCCGATTGATTGCCAAATTGAAACCACAGTGAACATCAGAAATGTTTTATTTGTAACAATTAGCTACACCTTTCAGCTACTTCTCTACGTAGTCGCCGTTCTGACTTAGACTTTTGTCATAGCGTTGTACCAACTTTTCAATAGCCTCATCATAGAAGGCAGCTGCCAGTGCTTTCCGCCAATTCTCCACGCTGGCCTACACCTCGTTGTCTGTGTCAAAATGTTGTCTTCAAAGACAGCGGTTCATGTGACCAGAGATGAAACTCAGGGGGAGACAATTGCGGACTGTATTGTGGGTAATCTCACATTTCCATTTGAAAACGATGCAGGAGCATCTTCATTGCCCCTGCAGAATGCGGCTGAGAATTGTCGTGAAGACGAAACAGCACGACAGTTATGTAATGTTGGCTGCATAGCTTCAGGCGAAATTTCTCACCAGGCCCTCGTACTTGGCGGCAGACACTATTTTCTAGACATCTTTACGCACTCACTGCGAGCTCAGAAATGAGAAGAGCGACGTGATGCTAACTGGGGTTATACTAGAGACACTACCCAACATATCTGTGCAAAGCTTTATCGGATTTTCATAGTCGTTTCCATTTCGCGACCGATCGGACCTTACTTTTGGAATAACCCTCGTATGTCTCAAAATATTAAGTATATAAACACACCTAGTTGCATGGTTTTATTTTATCTCTACCTTTCAAGTACCCATTTAGAGCACCTTTGTCAGCAATCATTATAACCAATTGCTGTTATTGATGTCGTTTTCAACCCAAAGATTGGTTTGATGAAGCTCTCCACACTACTCTATTCTGTGGAAACCTCTTCTCCAAATAACTACTGTGACCTAAATCCATTTGAAAGTGCTTACTATATTCATCTCTCGGCCTCCCTCTAGAATTTTTACCTCAACACGTCCCTTAAATACTGAACTGGTAATGCCTTGATATCTCAGAACAGGTCCTATCAACTGGTCTCTTCTTTCACTCAAGTTATGCTACTTTTTTCCACTACTTACTCATTAATCACATTTCAAACCTATTATTTTCTTGCCAAAACTGTTTATCATCCATGTTTCACGTGTGTACAAGGCTATACTCCAGAAAAATGCCTTCAGAAAAGATTTTCTAATACATAAATTTGTATTTGATGTTAACAAATTTGTCTTCATCAAAAATGCTCTTCTTGTCACTGCCAGTTAACATTTTATATCCTATCAAGCTCCACCCAGACAGCAAAAGTCTTTTCATATCCTAATTCATTCAGCATCACCTGATTTAATTTAACTACATTTCAGTACCTTTGTTCTACTTTTGTTTATAATCATCATATACCTTCCTTTCAAGACACTCTCCATTCTGGTCAATTGCTCCTCCAAGTGGTTTGCTGTCTCTGAGCAAATTACAATGTCACTGGCAAGTCTCAAAGTTTTTATTTCTTCTCCCTCAACTTTAATCCCTTCTTCAAATTTTTCTTTGGTTTCTCTTACCACTTGCTCAATGCACAGACTGAAAAACATTGGGGAATGGCTACAACTCTGTCTAACTCCCTTCTCAACCACTGCTTCCCTTTCACATCAACATTTTTCAACCATTATTTATTAAACTGATGGTTCAGTTACATTCACACATGTTGGCACCTGTCTTATTTGGAACCAGCATTATTACATTCTTCTGGAAATCTGATGGTATATTGCCTGTCTCATAGATCTTATACAACAGATGGAATAGTTAATAGTTCTGTTCTGACTGCATCTCCCAGTGATATCAGTAGTGCAGAGGAAATGATATCTTCTCCAGGGCTTTGCTTTGACTTAGGTCTTTCATAGCTCAGTCCAATTCTTCTCACAGTATCTTGTCTCCCATTTTCACATGTATTGCCCCTCTATATTTTCTTTTTATCTTTCAGCTTTCCCTTCTATCCTTAGCACTGGTTTTCCATTCAGCACCTGATATTCACAATGGTGCTTATCTTTTCTCCAAAGGTCTGTAAGTGGTTTCCATCTTTCCATGGTTATACATACTTCTATTGACCTTCATTTGTCCTCTAGCCATTCCTGCTTTATTATTTCACACTTTCCATCAGTGTCATCTTTCAGACATCTGTATTTTCTATTTCCTGATTAATTAGTTGCATTTTTGTATTTCCTCCTTCTGTACATTACATTATCTCCTGTGAGTCCAAGTATTTATAGAAGGTCTTGTCTTTTCACCTAGTTGATTCTCTGCTGCCTTCACTACCTTATATCTCAAAGGTCATTCAACTGCATTCTTTTTGTCAGAGTTCAACTCTTTAGCTGGGTGGAAACATGCTCGCCTCCCATGTGAGTGGGCCCGGGTTCGATTCCTGGCCAGGTTGGAGATTTTCTCCACTCTGGGACTGTGTGTTGTGTTGTCCTCCTCCTCATTTCATCCTCATCACCAGTGTGCAAGTTGGTCAATAGTGGTGTCGACTGAAATAAGACTTGCACTTGGTGGGTGGCCAAACTTTCCCAGATGGGGCTTCCCCGCCAGCGATGCCATATGCTCATGTCATACACCCCCCCCCCCCCCCCGAGTCATTCAATCACTGCATAAACCTACCTTTGAAACTATCAACAACCTCTGGTTCTTTGAACTTATCTAGGTTCCATTTCCTTAATTTCCTATATTTCTGCAACTTCTTCAGTTTTAATCTATTGTTCATAAACAAGAAATTATGGTCAGAGTCCACATCTGCTACTGGATATTTGATTCTGATTAAAATCTGGTTTTCAAATCTCTGCCCTACCATTACATAAACAATCTGAATCTTCCAGGGTCTCCAAATATGTTCTACAGTTACAGTCTTCTTCCGTGATTCTGAAAGCAAGTGTCATTGATGACTAAAGTATGACTTGTACAAAATTCTACCAGGTGGCTTACTCTTTCACTCATTTCCCCTAATCCATATTTGCCTACTACTTTCCCTTCTCTTCTTTTTTTCTATTAGTATACATGTAGGGTTCAGCACCTAGCAAAACAAGTAGGTATGTACTGCAGGCTGCCACACCTCCTGACTGCTGGAAGCAGCACTGTGGAGGATGTGCATAAACAGTGCTGGTGGTTAGTGTTTAACGTCCCGTCAACAACGAGGTCATTAGAGACGGAGCGCAAGCTCGGGTTAGGGAAGGATTGGGAAGGAAATTGGCCGTGCCCTTTCAACGGAACCATCCTGGCATTTGCCTGAAATGATTTAGGGAAATCACGGAAAACCTAAATCAGGATGGCCGGAGACGGGATTGAACCGTCGTCCTCCCGAATGCGAGTCCACTGTGCTAACCACTGCGCCACCTCGCTCGGTGTGTGCATAAACAGTATGACAATAATAGAATCACACTGTATTGTTGTCAACTGCATCTCCCAAAGCTGCCATGGTAATATGCAGAGCCAGTTTTGTCGGTACCAGTGTGAGAGTTACTGCAATCAGTGCTGCCTTCTTGGGCACCAATGCTCTCTCCCCAGATGATGTGACCACTGATTGTCACAGCAGTATTCTTCCACTGACAGGCTATAAAGGATGCTGCCTGGCTGGTCAGAAACCAGTTTTGTATGGGGAGCTACAGGCTAAGCACTGACCAGATCCTTCCAGTCTCTCAGTTGGAGCTCTGTTTGTCTCAGAGCAGTAATTTGCTACAAGCAGTATCTGAGCTTTCCCTCCAAAACACGTCCAAATTCTCCACACCATCCACAAATACCTTCACTCTGAGCTGCATTCAAGTCTTCAGTCTGTGTTTCATATGAGTTTCTCCACACTGGGCCTGACTCTGGCCGCAACTGTGACTCATCAGTGTGCAATTCACTATCGTCTCTGAAATATGCTGATATGCTGGCTCTGTCAATGGTGTGGCCAATGAGACCCATCTCTCTGCATTGCCAGCTACTAGCTTCTTCCTCACCAAGAACTGTCTCCTAGACTGTTCATGAGCCCCCCCCTCTCCCTTCCCCCCCCCCCCTCTTTCTCTCTCTCTCTCTCTCTCTCTACAGATATGGCCACAATGACAGTGCCCTATTAATGACTCTTCCATTACAAGGCCGCTGACTATCAATGGATTGGAACCACGTAGAGCATATTTACATCCAGATGACTGTTTCATTGTATTCAGTTTGAGTGTAAACAAAGTCCATGTACTCTTGCTAATTGGTGCATGTTAAATGGTGTGCCTCTCTTGGCCATGACACAAAACACTAATATTGAATTCCAGTCCTCCATCACAAGCAAATTTCCCCTCCTTTTACTAATCAAATTTTTTTTTTTTTTCTCATCATACATTCTTTCAACTTCTTCATTATCTGTGTAGCTAGTTGGCATATAAACTTGCACTACTGTGCTGGGAGTAGGAGTCACGTCCATTGGCCACTGATAATGTGTTTATTATGCTATTAATTGTAGCTTCCCTGCATTCCTATTTTATTATTCATTATGAATCCTTTTCCCGTGTTACCTCTATTTAATTTTGTGTTTACAAACCTGTACTCATTTGATCAGAAGTCCTGTTCATCCTGCCACTGAACTCCACCATTTACCACTATATCTAACTTCAACCTATACATTTTCCTTTTTAAATTTTCTAACCTACATATCCATTTAAGTGTGCTAACATTCCACACTCCAATCCATACAATGCCAGTTTTGTTTTCCTTATGATGAAATACTCCTGATGGTCTCTCTCTGGATATCTGAATGGGGGAGTATTTTACCTCCAGAATATTTTCCCAAGAAGATACAATCACCATTTAACCATACAGGAGAGCTGCATATCCTTAGAAGAAGTAATACCTGTAGTTCCCCCTTCCTTTCATCCACTCACATTATCAGCACAGCAAGGTCATGTTGGCCATATCAATCTATTACCCAGTTGCCCTGGCAACTACTGAAAAGGCTGCTGCTCCTCTTTAGGAACCATATTTTTGTCTGGACTCTCCTCAAAACCCTTCCATTCTGATTGCACCTGTGGTTCAGTTACCTATATTGGTTATGCATGCCAGTCACCCCACCTTGACTAAGTCAGTGGTTCATCAGGGCATAGCTGACTTATGAGTATTCCATCCCTATACACCCCACCCCACCTCCCATAATAGCCCCTGCTCTCAACCCCTTACCTCATGTCTCATATCCCTGTAATAGTCCTAGATGCAAGAGCTGTCCCATACATCCTCCCATCACCACCTGCTCCAGTCCAATCACAAGCATCACCTATCCCATCAAAGGCAGGGATACTTGTGAAACTCAAGCTAAGCTGTAATCACTGTGCAGCACTTTTACACATCATGACAACCAACAAGCTATCTGTCCTTATGAATGGCAACCGACAAAGTATGATCAAGGAATAGCTGGGCAACCCAGTTGCTAAGCACACTACCCAGCACAATATTCTTCATTTCAATTACTGGTTCACAGACTATGCCACCTGAATCCTTCCCATAAACACCATCTTTTCTGAATTCACTGCAACTTATCCCACATTGCCATAACCCTCCTGGCTTCAACCTTCATTAGACATTGGCCTTTATCCACTTATCCCCTTCCCTGTTCCTTTTCCAGGACAAAACAGCCCTCTTTTCTGCCAAGTCTTCTTACTTCTCTCATTTTCCACACCCACCCTGCCCTCTGTCTAACCTCCTGGCGGCACCTAGCTTCCATACCCTTTCCCACCTAATCCTTTTATGCTCCCACCAACAGAACTTTACCATCTCCCAACCCTAACCTGCTATCACCCACATCCCCACTGCAGCTTCTTTTGGACCCCCAGCAATCCAACTGCTTCTCACTTCGTGTGCTGCTACTTACAGTTTGGTCTCAACAACTAGAGACTGTGGTCATGTGTGTGTGTGTGTGTGTGTGTGTGTGTGTGTGTGTGTGTGTGTGTGTGTGTTTTGTCTAATTTTGATGAAGGCCATTGTGACTGAAGCTTACTTGTTTGACAGTATTTTTCTTGTGCCAACAGCAACTCAGCATCTCTGCTGTATGGTGAGCAGCAGTCTATCCTTTTCATAATGTTGACTTACAACCATTTTATTTTAGTAACCATTCATTAATATGAAATTAAATAATGTAAAACTTATATTAAGTTGCCAAAATGTTGTTAATTTTGTTGCTATGAAGCCCAATAGTTATCTTTTAAATAGCACTGATCTTTGCTCACCATAAATCATATTCCCAGACAAGTGCCTCACCTAAACTTCCCTCACCAAATAGTGCACACCCTATGTACTAGAGTTTTAAGCACCCCATTCCTCTGAGGTGGGTGGTGGTAGCTGTCTGCGTGCAAATACATATCAGTGTGCGTTGTCTTCCAATACACCCCATGACCTAGGGTGCCGTCAGCCCTTCTCTTGACCAAGACGTCGAGGAAAGGTAATTTACCCTCCTGTCACTAGAATTGATTAGTCAGAAGTTTGACAAGAAGACCACTGCACTTTTTAGGCATGTCTTGACTCCCACGTATTTTCTTCTTAATGGAGAATACTACGAACAAATGGAGGGAGTCGCCATGGGTAGCCCACTCTCACCAGTGGTAGCGAATTTGTACATGGATAACTTCGAGGAGGAAGCCTTGTCATCATCTGATTGGAAACCTACTTGCTTTTTCTGTTACGTGGACGACACGTTCGTCATCTGGCCACATGGTATGGATAAACTCCTTGACATCCTTACACATCTAAACTCCATACACCCCAACATCAAATTCACTAGGGGGCTGAAATGGAGAGTAAATTACCTTTCCTTGACGTCTTTGTCAAGAGAAGGGCTGACGGCACCCTAGGTCATGGGGTGTATCGGAAGACAATGCACACTGATCTGTATTTGCATGCAGACAGCTGCCACCACCCTTCACAGAGGAATGGGGTACTTAAAACTCTAGTACATAGGGTGCCCACTATCTCTGACGCAGAGAGTCTACCCCTAGAATTGGAACATCTGAGAACTGTATTTCGAAAAAATGGGTACTCAGAGTGGCAGATTCAATGTGCTCTCTGCCCAACCACTGCAGTACAACCTGTAGAGATGGATGACATCACGAGGGAGGAGGTAGGCACTGCGTTTATTCCATATACAGGCGCACTCTCGGGGAAAATCGCCCGCATTTTGAAGAAACACTTGTTCGGAACTGTGTTTTGTCCTCCGAATAAAACTCGTGCACTGGTAGGGAGCGCCAAAGATGACCTCAGTTTGAGGAAGGCCGGCGTGTACCAGATTCCGTGTCAGTGTGGCAAGTCGTATATTGGTCAGACAATGTGTACCATCTAGGATCGATGCCATGAACACCAGAGGCACACTCGACTGATGTATCCGAGCAAGTCGGCGGTTGCTGAACAGTGTTTGTCGGAAAATCACACTACGGAGTATGAACACACGAGGATTCTGGTACAGATGTCGAGATACTGGGACAGCGTTGTTAGAGAGGCCAATGACGACCTCATAAACCGTGACTGTGGCTATAATCTTAGCAAGGCTTGGGAACCAGCGATTGGGTTAATGAAGAGTAAATCGAGCAAACGTATAATTATGATGACCACGGCGGACAGAGCCATCACACCGACGACATCTCAGACACTGTCGCAATCTGTTCCACTGCGCGATCGTGACGCGGGGTGTGGGGCGCGGGGTGCGGATGGCGGAGGGAGTGTGCTGCGGGCGGAGGGTATTTAAATTGGCCACCGCCGTGACAGAACCCAGTTGCCCCTGAGCAGCCATAGCGAATGGATCTCTGTACCAGCACGATCACAGGAGTTCAGTCCGTCAGTTCACCTGATGATCGCGACATGTATGACCGCCGAAATATTGTGCCCGTTGGACACTGTAGACCAGCAGTACACCTGTGGATATTTTGATTATCAAATACGCCGGGAGAAACTCAAGAATCATGTCATACACCTTTACGGGGAGGAGATGTACCGCAGCATGAAGAAATTTGAAAAGTTGCGCCACCGTAGACGTCGTTTGCTAAGTACTCTTGCCTTTCTAAAGAGATGTCATTCCGACAATGTTGTTCCAAATTTTGCTAAGGTTATGCATCACATCGATTCTGCAGCAGCTAAGAGAATCAAGAAATGAGCCAGCCTCACATTGGTACATGGGAGAGTGCAATTCACCTGCCGGAGCCTTGAGTTTATCTCACAGGAATTACTCAAACTACATTAGCAACTGTCTAGTAATTTCACTTCTTTTTCCTGGGATTGGATTGATGGTGTCACCTGGGTTGCAGCTGATTCCGCCCATAAGAAGGCAACGGGACATCAAACAGCTAAGTTCTCACGTCTCCTTGACAAACCATCTCTGCAGGTTCCGGGCAAGACTGTCATCAGTTTGAGTGGCTTGGTTTTGAGTGATGATGCGGTCTCGGTTTTGCAGAAAGGTGTCAACTTTTCTCCCTCCCCCAAGTTCACTCCAGTCGCAGAAATTGTTAGTGCTGTTGAACAGGTTGCAGCTCGACTTCCGCCTGAATCAGCCAAGGAAATATGTCGTGAAACTTGTCATGCGTTGACGAAATCCAAGACGATGAAGTCAAATATCACCAGTAAAGAGAGGGAGGCCATTGGTGATCTGAGGGAGCGCTCTGAAATTGTTGTCTTACCGGCTGACAAAGGCAATGCTACAGTTGTTGTCTCCCATAAGGACTACACTGATAAGATGCAGAGCCTGCTAAATGATGATTCCTACCGGAAGATAAGCGTTGACCCTACAAAGAAGGTGGAGAACAAGATGAGGTCGCTTCTCAAGGGCGCAGATTTACCGGAGGGTGATGCTAAGAAATTTTTACCCCAGGGTCCGGTACCACCTAGACTATATGGACTCATGAAGGTTCACAAAGAGGGGGTACCATTATGCCCCATTGTCAGCAACATCAGGGCACCTACATATTTGTTGGCTAAATACCTGACGGGAATATTGAGTCCTCATGTGGGTAAATGGCCTCATCACATCCATAATTCTGTGGATTTTGTTAAACGCCTTGATAGCTTCAGGTTGGATGAGTCATATATCATGGTGAGTTTTGACATCATTTCCTTGTTTACGAGGGTACCCCTGCGAGAGTCACTACAATTGATTAGTCAGAAGTTTGACAAGAAGACCACTAAACTTTTTAGGCATGTCTTGACTCCCACGTATTTTCTTCTTAATGGAGAATACTACGAACAAACGGAGTGAATCGCCATGGGTAGCCCACTCTCACTGGTGGTAGCGAATTTGTACATGGAGAACTTCAAGGAGGAAGCCCTGTCATCATCTGATTGGAAACCTACTTGCTTTTTCTGTTACATGGACGACATGTTCGTCATCTGGCCACATGGTATGGATAAACTCCTTTACTTCCTTACACATCTAAACTCCATACACCCCAACATCAAATTCACTATGGAGACTGAAACGGAGGGTAAATTACCTTTCCTTGATGTCTTTGTCAAGAGAAGGGCTGACGGCACCCTAGGTCATGGGGTGTATCGGAAGACAATGCACACTGATCTGTATTTGCATGCAGACAGCTGCCACCACCCTTCACAGAGGAATGGGGTACTTAAAACTCTAGTACATAGGGCACGCACTATCTCTGATGCAAGAGAGTCTACCCCAGGAATTGGAACATCTGAGAACTGTATTTCGAAAAAATGGGTACTCAGAGTGGCAGATTCAATGTACTCTCCACCAAATCACTACAGCACAACCTGTGGAGGTGGATGACATCACGAGGGAGGAGGTAGGCACTGCGTTTATTCCATATACAGGCACACTCTTGGGGCAAATCGTGTGCATTTTGAAGAAACACCAGGTCAGAACTGTGTTTCATCCTCCGAATAAAACTCATGCGCTGGTGGGGAGCACCAAAGATGACCTCAGTTTGAGGAAGGCCAGCATATATCAGATTCCGTGTCAATGTGGCAAGTTGTATATTGATCAGACGAAGCGTACTGTTGACACCAGAGGCCCACTTGACTGATGTATCCGAGCAAGTCGGCAGTCGCTGAACATTGTTTGTCGGAAAATCACACTATGGAGTACGAAGACATGAGGAGTCCAGTACAGACGTCGAGATACTGGGACAGCGTTGTTAGAGAGGCCATCAAAATTTATGACGACCTCATAAACTGTGACTGTGGCTATAAACTTATCAAGGCTTGGGAACCAGCGATTGGGTCAATCAAGAGTAAATCGAGCAAACGTATAGCTGTGACGACCACGGTGGACAGAGCCATCACACCGACGACATCTCAGACGCCATTGCAATCTGTTCCACCGTGCGACCGTGGCGCGGGCTGTGGGGCGCGGATGGCGGAGGGAGTGCGCTGCGGGTGGAGGGTATTTAAATCGGCCGCCGCCACGACCGAACCGAGTTGCCCCTGAGCAGCCATAGCGTACAGATCTCCGTATCGGCACGTTCACAGGAACTCAGTCCATCAGTTCACCTGATGATGGCGACATGTATGATTGCCGAAATATTGTGCCTGTTGGACACTGTAAACCGACAGTACACCCGTGGATATTTTGATTATCAAATACGCTGGGAGAAACTCAAGAATCACAGAAGAGGTTGTATTTGGTCATGTGCCACTGTGGTTAAAGTATACTGTGCAAGGCAATATGGCCCCATCCAAAACTGGCACCAAGGCAACTGTGTGCACCACAGACCATAGGTGACAAGGGTGAATGATGGCTGTGGAGATGTGTACAGGAAATAGAAATGCAGATGTTGAGTAACTGACCATCCAGATGAATCAAGGAGCTACCAACAGTGTCTCTTCAATGACTGTTCAGTGAACATCGCTGCTTATGGGACTTCGCAAGGGGTGCCTGTGTCATGCACCAATACTGACTGCAGTTCATCGGTGACAATGGCTAAAATTTTCATGCCAGTATTGTGATTGGACCTCCACTAAGTGGTGACAGGTGGCCTTTCCAGATGAATCATGTTGTGTGCTCCATAAGCAATAAATATCAGAGAGTCAGCACTGTACAACAATCGTTAGAAGGGTCCAGGCCTGAGGTGGGAGTGCTATGGTCTAGGGAATGATTTCACAGTATTCCCTGGGTGATCTCATCATTCTGGAAGGCACAATGGATAAACACAAGTATGTAGAGATTCTTGGAGATCTTGTCAACTCTTACATGCAGTTTGTTTTTCCTCAGAATGATGGCACCAATCAGCAGAGCAATGCAAAAGGTCACACAGCTCACAATGTACATGTGTGGTTTGAAAAGAATCAGACAGTGTTTTCCATACTCCCCTGAAAACCAAACTCCCCAGATTTAAACAAAATCAAGAATCTGTGGGACCACCTCAACTGGGCTTTTTGCACTATGGATCCTCAATCAAGAAACCTAGCACAGCAGGCCATCGCATTGGAGTCAGAATGGCTCCACTCCCATCGGTTCCTTCCAGAACCTTATTGACTCTCTCACTGCATAGTTCACAGCAGTCTGCACTGCAAAAGGTGATTATTCAGGCTTTTGAAAAGTGGCTACACTAATGTGACTGGACCTTGTAAAACAAAACAGAAAAGTAATCGAACATTTGATTGATGTAGTTATATTCTTCAATAATCAGGAACTTCTGCTTTTGGGTTAAGCAGAAAATGAACATTTTGCAAATAGTGGAAACTATATTGAATTAGTTTTGATCCTTAGCAAATGTGATGAAATGTTGGGCCAGCAAATACAGATGGTGACAGGGTTCTCTGGACTATCCAGTCACATTCAAAATGACCTAATAGAATCTGCAACTACAGTTCTACTGGAAAAAATTAAGAAAGAGATAAGTAATGCACCCTTCAGTGCAGTTATTGTGGATGAAACAACTAATGTGTCAAAGCAATATCAACTCTCTACTGTACTGTGGTATGTGTCTGTTAGTCATGAAGTTCAAGAAAGAGTTCTTGGTTTCAGTGACGCAAATCTAGACCATAGCGCAACTGCTCTAGAAAATCATGTTTGTCTTACATTGGAAAAGTATGAATGAGGTTCAAAACTAGTATCACAATGCTATAATCGTACCGTCGCATTAGCTGGAGCATTGAATGGCCTTCAGAAGAGAGTAAAGGACAAATGTCCTGAAATAATTTACACATGTTTTGCTCATAAGTTAAAACTAGTGTTTTCTTTGTCTGTATCCTCTATAAAGAAATGCAAAATATTTTTATGAGACTAAGTAGTTTTGCAACATTTTTCCCTAAATCCATGAAGAGAACTGCTACACTGGAAAGGGCATTAAAAAATATTTTCATAAGTGTGCCCCACATGCTGTAACTATAATGGAAGGCTAGTTGACATGATATAAAAAAAAACATATTTCCAATCTTTTAAAACTGTTTGACGGTATTTTTAACAATCCTGATGAATGGGACAGTCATACACACCACAGCGCTTGAGGTTTCAGTAGTATTTGCAAGTGTTCATTAGAATTTTGTTGTGATCTTCAAGTCAGAATAGTCTGTGAACCCCGAACTTGTTAAATATTCTTCTTATCTGTAGAATAACTTAATTTTTGCTAAAAACCAGGACTTGATAACTCCAATCTTTTTAAGCCTTTTATTGGTCCTCTCAATACAATACATATTAGATGATAAGTATCTTGTTCCAGGAGAACTTCTGGGTAAGTACTAAAAAGTGTTTTTTTTTCTAATATAAGTATATACACATTATTGATATAAACTTTGGGTCATTGAGGTTCCTTGACAGCATGACTGGCACTGAAGACTCTTTGCTGCCTTTGACTACTTTGCATGTCATCTCTCCAAGTACATCTTCAACTTTCTTGAAATGCAGAGACATCAGGCAGAATAACTCATGCCAATAATATAAGGGATGTTCAAAAAGAAACGAGCTGGAGGTATAATTACAGAAACGAGTACCTTATGTTAGAAGAATTGTTGAACCTGGCTGTTGAGACACTTGTCCCACTGTGATGCAAGGTGGTGAATAGCTGTCTCATAAAATTCCCAGGGCTGCGAAGCTAACCAGTTCCACACGTACAGCTGGACGTTGTCATCCGAGGTGAATTGTTTGCTCCTCAGAGCCTTCTTAAGGGGACCAAAAATGACATAATCACAGGGAGAGAGGTCCAGACTATATGGAGGATGGCTGAGAACCTCCCATTTGAAATTTTGCAGGAGTGCTGCAACTGTGTTGGCCATATAAGGCTTTGCATTGTCAATGAGCAGAATGATCCCCTGGGTGAGATTGCCTTATCATTTTGATTTGATGGCTTGGTGAAGGTTTGTGAGTAATGCTGGGCATTCATTGTTGTCCTGTGCAGCAGGAAGTGAATCAGAAGTGAGGGGAAAACGATTCACCTCAGATGATGACATCCAGCAGTATGTGCGGGACTGGTTAACATCGCAGCACCAGGAGTTTTATGAGACAGCCCTTCACCATCTTGTGTCACAGTGAGACAAGTGTCTCAACAGCCAGGGTCAATACTTCTAACATACAGGTATTGGTTTCTGTAATTATGCCTCCGGCTTGGTTCTTTTTAAATAGCTGTTATAAAATACACAAAATAAGACTTGTCTCCTAATATATCTTCTTACATCATAATTAGATCTTTATATTCTGAACGATTATTCTGAATAACAAAAAGACATATAGTTCAACTAATAAAGCTTGTTCATTTATATTCAGAATTAGTATGAGATTTCACTACCATTCAACAAAATTATTTATTTCCCAACTTTGACTACAAAATATCTGAAACATCTCATACCCTCACAATTTCTTCAAGAATTTGAGTTTCAGTTCTTACTTCAAATATCTGGTTAAGTATTTGAGATCACTGATATTCTTCCTGACATTATTAAAATTGAAATCCTGGGTGTAAACTTTTGTATGGCTAAGATAACAGAAACTACATTGTACTTTCACCAGAAAAGAGATGGGTTTAATAATAGTTTGATTCAGTTATGAAATATATGAGGGATCCAAGAAAAGACATTGTCATCAATAACATGACCCAAGAACTTGCAACTGACATCTTTACTATGAAATTTACAATGTTGTGAATCAGCAAAAAGAGGTAAATCAGCAGACTGAGGTTCAGTTTGAAGGGCTCGAAAAACTCAAGTTTTTTTTCAATTATTATAGGCTGCAGAGCAAAATAAAAAATTTCCTTAACGAGCTTTTCATTCATTAAAACATAGCTATGGACAACATTTTGAATTTGGTGATCTCAGAAGCAAACTCACTTGGCATATTCAATGGAGGAATACCTTTCTATGGGACTGCACCAAATTCTTCCATACCTGAGGAGTTCTGGTTTGTCATCCTCTGCGTTCATGAACTTTTCTATTGGCATATAATCAAAGAATTCAACAGGAAGGAAAGAAATGAATTATCATTCAAGTAAAACAAAGACAACGAAGCAAAGAACTAATTTTCATACATTATACACTCCTGGAAATTGAAATAAGAACACCGTGAATTCATTGTCCCAGGAAGGGGAAACTTTATTGACACATTCCTGGGGTCAGATACATCACATGATCACACTGACAGAACCACAGGCACATAGACACAGGCAACAGACCATGCACAATGTCGGCACTAGTACAGTGTATATCCACCTTTCGCAGCAATGCAGGCTGCTATTCTCCCATGAAGACGATCATAGAGATGCTGGATGTAGTCCTGTGGAATGGCTTGCCATGCCATTTCCACCTGGCGCCTCAGTTGGACCAGCGTTCGTGCTGGACGTGCAGACCGTGTGAGACGACGCTTCATCCAGTCCCAAACATGCTCAATAGCGGACAGATCCGGAGATCTTGCTGGCCAGGGTCATTGACTTACACCTTCTAGAGCACGTTGGGTGGCACGGGATACATGCGGACGTGCATTGTCCTGTTGGAACAGCAAGTTCCCTTGCCGGTCTAGGAATGGTAGAACGATGGGTTCGATGACGGTTTGGATGTACCGTGCACTATTCAGTGTCCCCTCGACGATCACCAGTGGTGTACGGCCAGTGTAGGAGATCGCTCCCCACACCATGATGCCGGGTGTTGGCCCTGTGTGCCTTGGTCGTATGCAGTCCTGATTGTGGCGCTCACCTGCACGGCGCCAAACACGCATACGACCATCATTGGCACCAAGGCAGAAGCGACTCTCATCACTGAAGACGACACGTCTCCATTCATCCCTCCATTCACGCCTGTCACGACACCACTGGAGGCGGGCTGCACGATGTTGGGGCGTGAGCGGAAGACGGCCTAACGGTGTGCGGGACCGTAGCCCAGCTTCATCGAGACGGTTGCGAATGGTCCTCGCCGATACCCCAGGAGCAACAGTGTCCCTAATTTGCTGGGAAGTGGCGGTGCGGTCCCCTACGGCACTGCGTAGAATCCTACGGTCTTGGCGTGCATCCGTGCGTCGCTGCGGTCCGGTCCCAGGTCGACGGGCACGTGCACCTTCCGCCGACCACTGGCGACAACATCGATGTACTGTGGAGACCTCACGCCCCACGTGTTGAGCAATTCGGCGGTACGTCCACCCGGCCTCCCGCATGCCCACTATACACCCTCGCTCAAAGTCCGTCAACTGCACATACGGTTCACGTCCACGCTGTCGCGGCATGCTACCAGTGTTAAAGACTGCGATGGAGCTCCGTATGCCACGGCAAACTGGCTGACACTGACGGCGGCGGTGCACAAATGCTGCGCAGCTAGCGCCATTCGACGGCCAACACCGCGGTTCCTGGTGTGTCTGCTGTGCCGTGCGTGTGATCATTGCTTGTACAGCCCTCTCGCAGTGTCCGGAGCAAGTATGGTGGGTCTGACACACCGGTGTCAATGTTTTCTTTTTTCCATTTCCAGGAGTGTATTTTAGAAAGTTCATATGGAACAGTCTGTATTTTCCGCTGGCATACTATTTCAGCTCTGCCTCTCAGCTATTTGATAGCACATGTACAGTACCTTATAATTCAGTATTAAAGCAGTGCAAACAGTTTAACAAGTAATTTGCTTCAAAATTCTCTTAGAATAGACTGTCCTTTATAACTTCATCCCTTTGTTCAAATGTCACCACACACCACTTATTGTGTTGCTTAAACATTCCTCTTATAAGAGGAAAAGTATCCACAAAATCTCAATAGAAATCTCTAGGTCACTACTTAACAAAAATGTATCCCATTTTTAAATTTATGCAAGAAGAAAATGTAATTAAAGTACTTATTGTACAGAAACTGAAACATGAAGAAATGCAGCAATCAGTTCAGTTCCTTGTAGGTGTCACAGTCTACAAAATTTACAAAGTATGTGAATCTCCTCAGAACCTGACACATAACTGTAACCACATCATGTCAGTGGCATCAGGGAGTGTATCCCAATACTCAATGTGGATAGTCCTATTGATGCACCATCTCTTTTTGCTTAATATAGGTCCAAAGCCTTCTACTTTCTACCTCCAATTTTCTTTTACCCCTCTTCTTTATTCTCCAAAAATATTTAAATTCATCTTTGTAGCATGCAGTTTAAACCTAGAAGTGCAACAGACTGTTGCTCTTTTCTTTTTCATCAGTTCTTCTGCTTATTGTTAAAATATTAAGCTGTAATTTCAAAATTCTAAACAGAAATCACACACTTCAAATAAACTGGCATCAAATACTATTGAACAACAAAAGCTATTGCACTTATTTCTAAATTGCCCACAAAAAGCATCTGTATATTTGTCTCACAATTTCAGCTCTATCTGTGTACTGATTTTAAATAACTTCTTCCATATTGTTTGTTGATAGACAATATACACTCACGTTCAGAAAAAAAAGAACACCTTGAACGATTGAACGACTAGGGATAGGCTATTGACATGCACAGGACATGAGCATTAGTATGTTCTGCAGAAATGATTAGCATTAGAACCATGTTGACCTTCAGGTTCAAGTTCAAAATCTTTACTGCAGCAGGACATGACTTACTGGTAAAGTGTGCCTGCGGCTCTCACTGTCAATATAAACTGAAGGTAATGGATCAGTATCACTTCAGCAGGGATGCAGGATGCCTCGTGGACACATGCACAAACTGTACTGTCAAATTATGGAACCTGAAAGAGGGTGCATTATTGGCATGAGAGAATGTGATGCATCCATCCACAATATTATAGCTCATATGGATGAAGTGTTTCAGCAGTGCAACGGATATGTGCAGAATGGTTCATGGAAGGCCATAGAACATGACAAGATGAGTCAGGTCACACCACCCAGACCAATCCCTGACAAGAGTGATACCTCATGAGAATGGCATTGCAGGACAGATTTGCATTCTCCTTGGCTCTGGCACAACAGTGGAACAGTGGAACACATTGTACACTATCAGGGGTGACAGTCCATTGGCATTTATTATGGCATGGGTTACATGCTCATCGTTCACCTCTCTGCCTACCTTTGGCGAATGTGCAGAAACATGCTAGATGGCAATGGTGTATGGAAAGATATCACTGAGGAAAGGAATGGCATCAGATTGTGTTTTCAGATGAATCCAGGTTCTGTTCGTTTAAAAATTATGGCCACATTTGGATTTGACACAGACAAGAGGAGCAGCATCACAGTGACTGCATTTGCACATGACATGCAGCACCAACTCAAGGCATTATGGTGTGGGGTGCTATTGAGTACAACCACAAATCACAGTTGGTGCATGTCCAAGGCACTGTGACCAGTGTGACCTATGTGAGTGACATCCTGCAACCCATAACCTTACTCTTTTGCACAACACCCCAGATGCAATTTCTCAGTAGACAATGCATGATCACACGTTTCTGCATGAATACATGCCTTCTTGATGTTACAGGATGCCCTGGCCCACCAGATCATCATACTTGCAGCCAATCAAAAAAATATGGGATATGGTGAAATGGTGGGTGCAGTGCTGCAACCCAATGCCAACCATCACAGATGGAACTTTGGAAGCAGGTGAATGCAGCATGGATGGTTATACCACAGAATACCATTCGCACTTTAAATGCATCAAAGCTGTCATGCATGGGACAAGTTATCAGGGTCCACTTGCCGGACTTTGTACATACCAGGCAACAGGATACATGCTGGACAAAGGTGGATGAAATGCTAATCCTTTCTGCAGAACATACTGATGAGCACATACGGTGAATATAAGCATCTGATCTTTAATTGATTAAGATGTTCTAATTTTTTTTCGGAAAATGAGTGTATGGTGAAAGAGATATATTAACAGTTGACTCTCAAAGTGTTACAGTAATTTTTAGGCAAGAGCAATTACTGCAAAAAATTAATTCCCACTCAATATCATTTTAGGTTGTCATCCTTTAAATCTCCTAAAAATGGTATCAGATTGGAATGGTCTTAAGGGGAGTTGGAATGCCCTATCCTGACAATGATAAATTTAGGGACTTGTCTTCCCTGTATTTCAGGAACCACTGTAGCCATTGACATGAAACTTTTACATGACATTAAACTGCATCTTCTGAGTCTACAGAACTACAATAATTGAATTTCAGTCACTACTTTTGGAAATACAATTTTTTAATTACTTGGTTAAAATTTTGTGTTCTTTCTTTGTATGTTATCCTATATAATTTTAATTATACTTAACATTATGTTCTTCTTTTTGTTCAGTAGACTCAGGATATGTATGTTATTACTCCCTGAAAGTATGAATACTCTACTTGAAGTGGTTTCTGGGATTTATGGAAAAATGCAACAGAAAATGTAAATTTTCAGGAACGGCTTCTGAAGTTTCAAAAGACTGTAACTCACTTAATATATGCTTAAATTTTTTTTATTTTTAGTCACTAAGAAGCACCCTGCACCATACTGTGTATCATCCAATTGATTTTTTTCCAAGTTTTTTCTTCTTTTTTTCTGTCTGGACTCTTTAGTGGCCAACTGTGCTGCATACTTTGCTTTATCAATGCGAACCCTGTTCATCCATTCAAGTTCTCTGATGTAGTTTGCTCATATGCTGTAGCAATTTCACCTTACCAACGTTGTCATCATTAAAAGCAATAACAGCATCACTGACCCCCCACTTTAGTGTCTACATTCCATCAATAACATTTTTTGGTAAGCGAGTCCGTATAAGATTACTGAATGACTCATTGGGATTTTGAGTCTGACCATGCAGACACTTCTTCAGTAATTCAGGATTTGCCAGGTCTCTGTAAATAGGTTTTATGATATCCATGACCGATGTTGGGACAGAATGTTTATGGCTGTATGAACTATTTGAGTTCTGGGCATTGTGGTAATTGCACTATGAATCAGGTCCAGGAGGGCAAAGTTGGTGTACTGCTTTTTCATCAGTCGACTGTCTGTGGAAGAAGGTAGCCCATGCTGCCTGCTTCATTTTCAACAAATCCTCAGTATTATTTCTAATGGCCATCTCATAATACTGCTGCACTTCATCAATCATTTTGTGTGTCAGCCTGCCTCTTACGGTTTTACCATCAGAAAGTTTCTTGCCTCCCAAACTTTGTTTCATCATCCTCAACCTGGTGCACATTCTCTTCTGGACATGACCAACACATTCAAGTTTTGTGATAATCTGCTCACCATGAGGCTGAGTGGCTATTACACTGTTTATGCTTTTATGTCTTCATCACCTAAGAACTTAGTGTAACACACTCCCCTTTCATTCACAGATCGACTAAAAATTTCAATAGTTGCAGAAGCCTCCACACCACCACTTGTTCCTTCATAATTTGTCACAGATATGCCAATCTTCATTCTCTGATTTACACTTATGAGAATGTTAGGATAAAATCTGGAAATCCATTACCTTCCCAGTATCCACACTGGTCACCATAGCAACAGAATTCTTAGCACTGTAGACGTACTTCTACCAAGTGTCATCAAAAGCTACTGGTATGACAGTCATACCATCATATATTTCAACAGCTT
Organism: Schistocerca piceifrons; assembly: GCF_021461385.2. NCBI lineage: Eukaryota > Metazoa > Arthropoda > Insecta > Orthoptera > Acrididae > Schistocerca > Schistocerca piceifrons. Next base: position 293,271,871 of record NC_060141.1, read on the forward strand.
CATTTGAAACACACTTCATTGACTCACATGCAACAGATTCCACAGCAGCTCCAATAAATGCTGCATACTTGTTGATTTTACAAGGTGGGTGTGGCATATTCATCACAGCACACATTGTTTCTGCTGAAGTGTGTCCTTCACCAGTAACTGTCAATCCATAAAACCACCTAACATTTACTACAAAATAATTATCTTTACACTCATCAGAATTTCAAACTGGAACAATTAATGATAAGTTTCCTGGCTAATCCATTTGATACCTTACTGTCTTCATGTAAACTAACTGGCCCTCCACATATTTTTACAACACACGCATTTACCTAACACCCCTGTTAGGATGTGTAAATCTATTAGATTATAACCTAACCTACCATTTACATCATTTTTGTTTTGAGAAAACTGTTTATCACAATGTTTTATTTTAATCTTTGAAGCACTAATGGGTGTTTCTCTATATACTGATGGGTTTCCCTGTATTTCATTGTCTGTAACTTCACACGCCATATGTTAAACACAATGTTTCCCTCTATTCGAAAATCTATTACCATCAAACACATATTTCTTAAAAACACTACATTTTGACATCATACTTTATTTTTTGAGAGATTTACCAATCTAGTCACCACTTTTTCTTGAAAAAATGTTAGCACTTTGACATACAACGAGTATTTGTACTATGAAACGATACAGTACTGTTTTTGACAGTGCTACCAATACAAACACATAATTTAACCTTTATAACACAGCAATCCACAGCCTTCCATATAAAAAATTACCAATATTATTAATCTTGAAGTAATGCAACTACAAATTTGAACATTTTCTACCAGTGCAGATTATATTTTAAAAAAATAAAATAAAATACTTCCCATGTGAGTTCCAACTCCCTTAACACTGACAAAAGGCATTTCTAATGCAAGGCATTGGGGCAGGTCTTCACACAAAAATAATGATGGCTCAGAGCAGCTGATAGTAAGTGCACAAAAACATTAATGGTCTTCTTCTTCTTCTTTTCTTCTTTTCCTTCAACGTTTGTCCCACATGCTTGTGGGTCCACTACATGGATCCATTGTCTCCATTTCACTCTATCACGGGCTGCATCTGGATTGATGTTCACGCATTTAAGGTCTTTGTGAACCATATCAGCACAACATTGCTTAGGTCATCCTTTGGGCCTTCTACTGACAACTTCAAGTGTGTAACCTGCCTTGGCAATAGAGTCATCACCAGCCCGTAAAACATGCCCAAACCATCAAAGACGACTCTCACCCATCTTGTCTTGTATCAGTGCAACACCAAACTGTTTCCTAATGCTGTCATTGGAAACACGATCTAACTCAGTAATGCCCACTGTCCACATTAGCATCTTGATTTCCATTACACTCAGGCAGCATTCTGTCTAAACTGGAGTCAACCAGCACTCATAACCATACAAGGTGACTGGTCGATGACAGTGCAATAAATTTTTGATTTTAAATTATCTTTTATTCTGTGGTCACAAGTAACTCCAGTTGTTGCTCGCCACTTCATCCATGCTGCCTGAGTTCTGGTGTTGACCTCTTTGGTGAGTCAGCCATCAACAGTGATCACCGAACCAAGGTACTTAAACCTACTCATACGAGTCAGATCTGCACCATTAATCATGATCATTCCCATTTCATGTCTGTCTGATGTCATGTATTCAGTTTTCTTCAAATTGAGGTGCAAACTGTGTTGGGCCAACTGGTAACTCCATTTTTGAGTTTGGCTCTGCAGACCAGGCTTGTTTTCTGCTGCCAGAATCACATCATCAGCAGGTTATGTAGCAAGAGTAAGTTGATAGAGGAGCAGGAGCGTAAGATCTGTGCCCTTCAGGTGCAGTTGAAAAACGCACAGGAGGAGCTAGATAGGATGAGGAGGGAGAAGGGGGTTGGGGAATGGGAGCTGGCTGTTGGCAAGAGATCTGCTAGGAGAAGGAGATTTTCAGATAGTTTTACTATTGGTGTTTGTAATAGATATGACCAACTGTCAGAGTCTAGTGGAGAGGAATCTCTAGTAGCTGTAGATGTAGGAAGTATGCAGCAGACCTCAGCAGTTACGGTGGCTAGGACAGTTGCAAAGTCTAAGAGAAAGAAGAAGGTTCTGCTGTTAGGTAGTTCTCATGGTAGAGGTGTAGGCCAGCAGTTGCAGGAAGTTTTGGGGAGTGAGTACCAGGTCACCAGCATTGTGAAGCCTAATGCAGGATTGGCTCAGGTGACTTTTAACATAGGGGGGTTATGTAGGGATTTTACTAAAGAGGATCAGGTAGTGATTGTGGGTGGGGCTGGTAATAGTATTGATAGGGATGGGAAGTATGACATAGATGGTGACCTGGAAAAGATAGCCACTCAGACTGGCAACACGAATGTGCATTTCGTGGAACTGTTTCAGCGTCACGATCGGCCTCATCTTAATATAGCCGTCAGGCGTAATAACATGAGACTTGGGGGTGCGCTGATGACAGAAGGCATGAGTCACATTTCAGTGGTGTCGGTGGAGTCTATCAGTAGGACGGGTTTCACTAGACATGGCCTGCACCTCAACAGGTATGGGAAGGGGAGGTTGGCAAAACTTATAGGTGACAGCATAGGTGGGGGTGGTGGGATCACTCATGGGAAAATTCCGGTAGTTGTGGGTGTTAGAGCTGTACCTTTTTTAGATTGAAGTCAGCTGATAGGTATTCCTGCTTAAGGGAAGTCTCTCTAACAAAGAAACCACTTTCTACAAAGCTTGGGTATCCGATTAATGAGGGAATTAGTATATTTCATCAAAATATACAAGGTATTCGAGATAAAGTTAGTGAACTGCTTATAGATGTTGACTCTGAAATTATTGGTATATCTGAACACTTCTTAAATAAGGAGATAATTCAGAGGCTTCCTTTACCAGGATACAGGTTGGCTGGCAGCTTTTCTAGGAGCTCTTTGCGGTATGGGGGAGTAGCCATGTATGTGAGAAACGGTATCCCATTTGAGTCAATTGATGTTTCAAAGTACTGCACTGAAAAGGTGTTTGAATGTTGTGCAGGTGTGGTTAAATTTAGTGGAGCTAAACTTCTTACTGTTGTTATTTATAGATCCCCAGACTCCGATTTCACAACATTTTTGCTAAAGCTAGAGGAGGTTCTTGGTTCACTTTATAGGAAATACAAAAAGTTAGTTATATGTGGTGACTTCAATATTAATTGTATAAGTGATTGTGCAAGGAAAAGGATGCTGGTAGACCTCCTTAATTCATATAATCTTATGCAAACCGTATTCTTTCCAACGAGAGTGCAAGGGAACAGTAGAACAACCATAGACAATATTTTTGTTCATTCGTCATTATTAGAAGGGCATTCTGTTAGCAAAAAGGTGAATGGCCTTTCAGATCATGATGCACAAATTTTAAGTCTAAAAGATTTTTGTGCTTCAACACATGTTAAATATAGTTACCAACTTTTTAGGAAAGCTGATCCAGTTGCTGTACAGACTTTTGTAAACCTTATCAAGGAACAAGATTGGCAAGATGTTTATAGTGCTGATACAGTAGACGATAAATATAATGCTTTCCTCAAGACTTTTCTCGTGCTCTTTGAAAGTTGCTTTCCGTTAGAACGTTTAAAACAGGGTACTAGCACAAACAGGCAGCCTGGGTGGCTGACTAAAGGGATAAGAATATCTTGTAGAACAAAGTGGCAATTATATCAAAACGTTAGAAACAGTCAAAATCTAAATGCAGCAGCCCATTACAAACAGTATTGTAAGGTGCTTAAAAAAGTTATTAGGAAGGCAAAAAGTATGTGGTATGCAGATAGAATAGCTAAGTCTCAGGATAAAATTAAAACCATATGGTCAGTCGTAAAGGAAGTGGCTGGTCTGCAGAGACAGGTCGAGGATATAGAATCAGTGCGTAGTGGGGATGTCCGTGTTGCTGATAAGTCGCATATATGTACAGTACTTAATAATCACTTTCTGAATATAGCAGGTGAACTAAATAGAAACCTAGTCCCAACAGGGAATCATATAGCGCTCTTAGAAAAAAGTGTTCCGAGACTGTTACCTGAAATGCTCCTCCATGATACTGACAAGAGGGAGATTGAGTTAATAATTAAATCACTAAAGACCAAGAACTCTCATGGATATGACGGGGTATCTAGCAGAATACTGAAGTATTGTTCCACGTATATTAGCTCAGTACTTAGCCATATCTGTAACTTTTCCTTTAGCAGTGGTCGGTTTCCTGACCGATTAAAGTACTCGGTAGTGAAGCCACTTTATAAAAAGGGAGACAGGGATAATGTTGACAATTATAGACCTATTTCTATGCCATCGGTGTTTGCTAAAGTTATCGAGAGGCTTGTATATACAAGGTTACTGCAGCATTTAAATTCACATAATTTGCTGTCAAATGTACAGTTTGGTTTTAGAAATGGCTTAACAACTGAAAATGCTATATTCTCTTTTCTCTGTGAGGTTTTGGACGGATTAAATAAAAGGTTGAGAACGTTAGGTGTTTTCTTTGATTTAACGAAGGCTTTTGACTGTGTTGACCACAAAATATTACTGCAGAAGTTGGAACATTATGGAGTAAGGGGAGTAGCTTACAATTGGTTCGCCTCCTACTTTAAGAACAGAAAGCAGAAGGTAATCCTCCGCAATATTGAGAGTGGTAATGATGTTCAGTCCCAATGGGGCACTGTTAAATGGGGCGTTCTCCAAGGGTCGGTGCTGGGGCCACTGCTGTTCCTTATTTATGTAAATGATATGCCTTCTAGTATTACAGGTGATTCAAAAATATTTCTGTTTGCTGATGACACCACCTTGGTAGTGAAGGATCTTGTGTGTAATATTGAAACATTATCAAATAATGTAGTTCATGAAGTAAGTTCGTGGCTTGTGGAAAATAATTTGATGCTAAATCACAGTAAGACTCAGTTTTTACAGTTTCTAACCCACAATTCAACAAGAACTGACATTTTAATCAGACAGAATGGGCATGTTATAAGCGAGACGGAACAGTTCAAGTTCCTAGGCGTACGGATAGATAGTAAGCTGTTGTGGAAAGCCCATGTTCAGGATCTTGTTCAGAAACTAAATGCCGCTTTATTTACCATTAGAACAATATCTGAAATAAGTGACATTTCAACACGAAAAGTAGTATACTTCGCATATTTTCATACGCTTATGTCATATGGTATTATTTTTTGGGGTAATTCTTCTGATTCAAAAAGGGTATTTTTGGCTCAAAAACGGGCTGTTCGAGCTATGTATGGTGTAAGTTCGAAAACCTCTTGTCGACCCCTATTCAATAGTCTGGGAATTTTGACATTGCCCTCACAGTATGTATTTTCTTTAATGTCGTTTGTTGTTAGCAATATTAGCTTATTCCCAAGAGTTAGCAGCTTTCACTCAGTTAATACTAGGCAGAAATCAAATCTGCATGTGGAATGCACTTCCTTGACTCTTGTGCAGAAAGGAGTGCAGTATTCTGCTGCATCCATTTTCAATAAGCTACCACAAGAACTCAAAAATCTTAGCAGTAGCCCAAACACTTTTAAGTCTAAACTGAAGAGTTTCCTCATGGCTCACTCCTTCTATTCTGTCGAGGAGCTCCTGGAAGAGATAAAAAATTAAGCAAATTCCAGTGTTACATTCTTGATTTTCTTTATTTAAACTAACGACTTGTTTCATTTTATGTGTTTCTACAATCATGTTATAATTTCATGTATTGACTCGTTCCATGACCATGGAGACTTCTCCTAAATGTGGTCCCACGGAACAATAAATAAATAAATAAATAAAGTAGGGTCCATGATAATGGCCAGTGCAGGTCAGCTGTCACATTGTCCATTACGAGATTGAACAGAAGTAGAGATAATGCAGAACCTTGATGGACACCAACTGTAATGGGGGAAGTCCTTGGATAGTCCTGAGGTTGTAGGAACATAACTTCTTGGCTGTGCCTAAAGTAACTACACCCAGTTAATAAGCTGCTCTGGCACATAATGTTGTAAGTGCTAGCCAGATGAGACTGTGTGGCACCCAAGCAAATACCTTTTTGAGATCCAGAAATGCTAGATGCAGCGGCTTGGCTTTCTCATGATGTTTCTCAACTAAGAGTCTTGCAGCATGAATCGCACCAATGGTGTCACAGTTCTTCACAAATCCAGCTTGGTTCCTGGAAATCTGGGTGATTTCATGAATCCTTTGGTCCAGAACATGCTCAAAGATTTTCATGGCTCAGCAGAGAAGTCAAATTGGATGGTAATTGGTGCAGTCAGTGGGATTTCCCTTCTTAAAGATAGACATGGTGGTGTTCTGTTGCCAATCAGTTGGTGTGTGTCTCTCATCAATGATCCTGTGGAATAATCCCGTTAATCATTTGGTTGCATACCAATGATGGGAGCACCAAAACACTGCTCAAAGGTCAGCTGGGCTGTTAGCTTTCCCAAGCTTCATTTTCCTCGCAGCAGTCTTGACCTCTTTGACTGCAACTTCTTTTGAGGGCCCTTCAACAGTGTGGCTGGTGGGTATTGGTGGATGGGGAATTCTTATGTTGAGATCTTCTTGAAGTAGCTGCACCATCATTCTCTGGCCTTCTTCCAGTCAACTAGCAGCAACTCATAATTGGCTCTGTAGAACCGATGAACATCTTCTGAATTGCAATGTCTTGCTTTAGTGAGTAGATATAAGTCCCGCTATCCCTCACGTGTGTCAAGTTTTGTGTATAAATCAGTGTAATGTGAGGATTTGGTTGCTGCTGTGACCTGTTTTGCATCTCTTTGGGCTGTTCTGTTTGCTTTGGTGTTTTATCAACAAGAAACTCATGATATAATCATTTCTTTGTGTGTACCATGTATTTGATTGTGTCATTACAAAGCCACATATCTCTATTGATCCTCCGTCATCCTGGTTTTGTTGTCCCAAGAATTGCTTGTGTAGTTTCGTGAGCAGACTCTTTCAGTTTCTGCCAGCTTTCTTCAACTGTGGTAACTGATGGTGAAGTAATTCAGGCTATGATGTCAGCTTCCTTATCCTTGAATTTCCACCATTTCATTCTCGCAGGTCCTGTGCAATCTACATGCTTGTTTGTTGGCAACTCGATTCATATCTTGCAGATCAGTGGACAGTGTTGTGTCGTAACTATTTCATAGGGGATGGCCTTTTCATCAAGCACATCTTTGACATCACAGCATCTCAAAAGGATATAGTTGATCTGCATGGCATTAGTGCCACTGTAATATGTGATTAGATATGAGTTACATTTTTTGAGCTACGTATTCACAATCAGGTTATGAGCTTCTGAGAAATCAAAGATACACTGACCATTGCCATTCTTTTCTCCTAATCCATGCCTGCCATGAGCAGTATGTTCTTCCTTTCTGCACCCTATGTGTCCATTCAGATCACCAGTGATGATGATGTAATCTTCTGAGGGTACTTTAGCAGTCTTTGCATCAAGTATCCTCCAAAAGGCATCTTTAATAGAAGTTGCTTGGTCAGTTTATGGAGTGTAGGCACTGAAAAAGTGGATTTTTCTGTCATCTGAGGTGTACACAATCTTCATCAGGCAATCATCATATCTTTGCACTTCAGGTATATGACTGTCGAACTTGGATGATACTATAATGCCAACACCAGTAACTGTTCTGCGTGTGCCCTTATACATCAGCTTGTAACTGCATCCAATATCATACGATTTGCTTCCACTCCACCATGTTTGTGGAACTGCACAGATGTCTATGCATTGGGTTTCAAGGGCCTTGGATAGCTCATTGTACCATCCAGTCATGGTGCCAACATTGAGTGTTGCAAGATGGGATGTGAGGGTTAGCGTGTTTAACCGTCGCTGCCCATGCGACAGTAACCCTTGCATATTTCTCACACTGACCAAGCCATGCCAACATGCATCACCTGCAGGGAATACCATAGCTCTTGTCCCAGATCCAGAAGACATTTTCATAAACATGTGACAGAATTTTTACAGTCAGCTCATCACATAGCCTGTCAACAACACCGCTCCTGACATGGAGAACAGACACCTGTTGCAGGCACTCCTATCATGGAGTAGCACCCAAGCTGAAGTTGGATCTTCCACCTTCTTCACTGTTGGGTCTCCACACCTCATCCACCATTGAAGCTGTTGACTAACTTCAAGAGAAATGGAGAGAGCTCCGACAATCGAAGAATGAGCTATCGGAAGGACAAGGGCAAGGGCCATGAAAGGCAGAAAGAGGAAAATGAAAGACTCCTTAGGCCTCGCATGCCCTAATACTGCTGGGGTTGGAAATGAGCAAGAGTTGTCTGAGGGTGGTTGACAGGAAAGATAACAGGAGGGACCTGGCACAAGTAAATGGAAGCAATACCAGGCACAGCTTGAGGCCCCGTGCTCGCCACACACATCACGCAAGATGTGTGCCCCTGAGGTTATAAAAACATTAATGGTGTTATAAATAAATTGTTTTCCAAACCATTAAATCAGTTATGGCACTGAAAAAATCAAATTGTTCTTCAATGGCACTAAATTTCTTTGAGTAAGACACCATAATGTCTCTCATCACCTACATGCTCCATTGGCTCTTCTGTCATAAAAAAAGGTGCACTATAGTAATTCCCATTACTCATTTAATTATTGGAGTACAGGTACACATTCCAATGTAAGTGCATTACCAGGCTTTCCAAAGGGCCCACCTACCAATTTTGATGCTAATGAAGCAATTTGATTTCACTTGGTAGAAAATTTGCAATAGTTTGTCGATGACTTTCCTTTCATATCCAGAGAAGTGGTGTCTGCCACTATCATGGACCAAGTCCCATGACACAACATCCTCTAAATTGTGTATCTTCTCTACGTTCCTTTTATATTGCTGTGTCTTACATCAGTGCACTGAATGTCACCTTACTGATGCCTCCTGATTTGGTAGACTCCATGGTGATCATCCAAAAGGCCCTCCACCTCATGGTGTTTTAGTTGCTTCATCAGTGGCTCACATTGGGGCATGGCTTGGATGAATAACTTACATGTATAGGCTGAGTATTGGTGCAGAAGTTGAAAATAAAGTAAATGCAAGTGCAGCTTCTGCACTGAACCGATTGTCTACATCATGCCACAATTATTAAATTAGAGAACATATTAGTAATTTCGATAAGGGAAACAAGTCACAAACTGTCCTAGAAATGGGAATACAAGGACATCCAGGTGCTGAAAATGTAAAGAAGAAAAATAACTTGTCAGTTGGCATACAAATTGAAATGCAAGGTCCATCTAAAACACTCTCCTATGTTGAAGTTGCGATTTCACCTACAGGATTAACATCATCTGCAGAGGAAAAAGATGTGATGCCTACAGGAAAAATGAAAATCCCACTGCAACAAATGGGAAGAAATCTTCATCAAGCAATGCAAATAAAAGGTAGTTGGACAGAAGAAATGCTGAGCTTCCTTCACATCTCAACAATTTTTTATGTGCGGCCTGAAGGAAAAGAAGAGACAACAGCAGGTAGTATCGAGTGTCTCCTCCCTCCTGTCTCAAGGCAAACTCCTGTGGATTCTCAGTCGGGTAAAAACAGCACAAATAGAATATAAAAGCAGGAGGAAGGCATCTCTTTCTTTCATCAAAACATAAGAGGCCTGTTAAGCAAAACAGATCAACTACTTATTAAAATTAATGAAAAGGATTGTATAAATAATGCTAAGATTTTGTGCTTAACTGAGCACCAAGTTACTGATAAATGTGCCTTGTCACCTATAGTAAGTTATAGTTTAGTAACACACTACTGCAGGGAAAGTAAAGACAAAGGTGGAGTAGCAATTTGTGTTAAGGATAGTGTAGCATACAAGGCTACAGATATTAAGAAATATTGTGTGAAACAACAATTTGAGGCATGTGCAACTGAAATAATAACTAATTTCTACACAATAATAGTGCTGGCTGTCTACAGGGCACCTTCAGGTGACAAAAATACTTTTCTACATAAAATGGAACACCAGCTGTCAGGGTTACATGCAAAACCAAAGGATATTGTAGTTTTAGCTGATTTCAGTATAAACTTTTTGACAGAAAATAAGACTAAAATTGACTTTGAGATTGTGATGATCTTGTATAACCTGATATCAGTAACAAACTTTCCAACAAGAATTACATCTAAGTCCCAAACTATGATGGATAATGTTTTTCTAGATGTACGTAGACATCAGAATTATTCTGTCAGGCAGGTTATAAGTGGGCTTTCAGATCATGATGGACAAATTCTCACTCTTTATGATGTTAATCTGTTTAAAAAACAATTTCATCAACGGAAGTTCATAAGATTAATGAAAAAAGATACTAAATTTAACTGTTTTATAAATGTATTATGTGCTCTTTTCGAAGAAACATTTCCTATGAAATGGGTCAGAAACAGTGCTTCCAATTCTATAAGCAAGCCTTGGCTTATATAAAGGTATAAAACAGTCACGTACAACGAAAAGGGAAACTTATGCTGTAATAAGATAATAAGATTACTAAGATGTAGAAAAATGGGAACACTATAGATTATACTGCAAAGTTTTAAAGAAACTAATACAGAGATCAAAAGCCCTTTGTTATGAGAAGAAAATAGATAATTCTGATATTTTTAAAAAAAACATTTGGAGCTTTGGAAAAAAAAAAAAAAAAAAAAAAAAAAAAAAAAAAAAAAAAAAAGCGGAGAAGATGTAAATAAAATCAGATATGAAGGAACCCTAGTAGATAACACAAAATGTATAGCTGAGATTTTTAATAAGCACTTCCTATCAGTAACTCAACAGATTGGTTGCAAGCCCAATGTTGATGAAGCCATAACTCTTTGTCAAGCTGTTGATAATATTTCTAATAATTTATTGAAAAACTCTTGTGTGTGGATAAGGGACATTCTTGTCATATTTTCAATGGTTCCCTTCAAAAAGGTGTTGTTCCCGTAGACTTAATTAAGCCATTGTGAAGCCCCTATACAAAAAAGGTTATAAAACTGAATTAACTAACTATTGACCTATCTCTTTGCTGCTAGCTCTCTCTAAAATTCTAGAAAAGCTAACACATGTAAGGATTACTGATCATTTCATGAAGAACAAAGTTCTCAGCAACAGCCAATTTGGCTTTCAAAAGGGCTGCTCAACAAACTTGCAAATGAAGTCCTAGGAACCCTTAATGAGAAAATTGTTGTCTTCTGTGGTTTGTCTAAAGTGTTTGACTCCATTGATCACCAGATTCTCTTGCAAAAAGTAAAATTAGCAGGAATAAGTGGTATTGCAGGTAACTGGTTACAGCCATATCTCCAAGACAGAAAACAAAAAGTTGACTAGTATAGCTCACGTAGAGTATGTGATGTTTCTTCACATTCTGAAAGAAGTTACATTATATGTGGAGTGTCTCAGGGCTCAGTTCTTGGGCCACTATTATTCTTGCTTTTATAAATGATCTAGCATCATGTACAAGCCTGTCATATAAATTTACTTTATTTTCTGACGATCCCACAATTTTTGTGAGCAGTAGAACAGATAGTAATCTTGAGGAATCCATTAACCATGGATGTGGTTAATTGGTTCAAGGAGAATGGTGTCTCACTAAATTCCAGTAAGACAAGTTTTATTTAGTTATGTACAAAAACAGAAGATGATAGAGATTTAAGTGTGACATGTGGTAATCAGCCAATAGAAAGAATGGAACAACAAAATTTCTTGGAGTGCACAGTGACAAGAAAATGAACTGATCTCTGAATATAATAGATCTCTGTAAGAGACTTAGCTCTGCTATGTATGCTTTACAGGTTGTCACAACATTTGTTGAACCTAAAACTGCAAAAGTGGCATACTATGGCTATTTTCATTCACTCACTGAATAGGGCATTATTTTTTGGAGCACCCAGCCATAGGCAAGGAAAGTGATCATTGCTCAGAATCGAGCTTTAACAGTTATATGTGGATTGTGCTCAAGAGACTCATGTAGAAATAGCTTGGGAAAACTTAAAATATATGCAACTACATGCCAATATTTTTTTTCTCTCATGTGTTTTGTCTGTAAAAATATGGAGATGTTTCTACCAAACAGTAATTATCATGAGAAGTAACACACTGAGAAAGATTGACATCTACAGTGTGAATAGAAATCAGAGCTTGGTGCAAAACAGTGTTCACTACACTAGAACAAAATTCTTTAGTGCTCTTCCTCCTGAAATAAAGACAGAGATTCATAACAAGCATAAGTTTAAGAAAGCATTAAAATATTTCTGCTAGGAAAAGCTTTTTATAGTCTAAATGAATTTTTAAGTAAAGAAATTGTAAGATTTTAATATTATATAATACAAGATGACATAATGCCACTAAGAATGTTATTTAACTTGAGCTCTGAATCTGTTTGTGCTCTGTATCTGTTTTCCTGTAGTGTTTGAACAATTCTAAGAAAATATGTACCTTCTTTTTTCTGTACTGCTACTCAAAGAAATTACTGTATAAATGTTTATGTAATTGTGTACTCAAATGTTTGTATATGCTGTAAGACTATCATAATGTATTTGTAAAAAAACTGACTCATTCCATGTCCTTGTGAACCCAACACAGTTGGACCTATAGAACATGAAATAAAATAAAATAAAATCTAATCCAATCTGAGCTGCTGGGAAGTCCAAACACTCCAGCAGTACTCAAAAATGGGTCACACTAGTTTTCTATAGACAGTTTCCTTTATAGTAGAGATACACATCCCTAAAATTTTTGCAATAAACTTAAGCTGACCATTCACCTTCCCCACTACCATCCTTATGTGCTTGTTCCATTTCATCTTGATTTGCAAAATTGTGATTAAATATTTAATCGATGTGACTGTGTCAAGCAGCACACTACTAATGCTGTATTCAAATATTACAGGATTGTTTTTCCTACTCATCAGTAGTAACTTACATGTGGAGCACCATGTCAAATGCTTTCCAGACATCTAGGAATATGGAATTTGCCTCTTTCCCTTCATCCATGGTTCACAGGATATCATTTGAAAAAAGAGCAAGCTGCTTTCTAAATCCAGGCTGATTTGTGGACAGAAGTTTTTCATCTAAAGGAAAGTTATCATATTCAAACTCAGAATATATTCAATGATTCTGCCGCAGACTGATGTTAAGAATATTGGTCAGTAATTCTGCAAGACCATCCTTTTACCTTCCTTATAAGCTGGAATCATCTGTGTCTGCTTCCATCTGCTTGGTACTTTGTGCTGGGCAAGAGAATCATGATACATGCAAGCTAAGTAAGAGGCCAGTGCTGTAGAGTGCTTTCTTTAAAGGTAAATTGTGATTCCATCTGGACCTGCTGACTTTCAGTTGCTTCTCTGAACCAGGGATGCCTATTATTATGTCCTGCATATGGGAGTGTATGCAACAAGCATTTGTTTACAAATGTCTGCTTGTGTCTGTGTATGTGTGGATGGATATGTGTGTGTGTGCGAGTGTATACCTGTCCTTTTTTCCCCCTAAGGTAAGTCTTTCCGCTCCCGGGATTGGAATGACTCCTTACCCTCTCCCTTAAAACCCATATCCTTTTGTCTTTCCTTCTCCTTCCCTCTTTCCTGACGAGGCAACCATTGGTTGCGAAAGCTAGAATTTTGTGTGTATGTTTGTGTTTGTTTGTGTGTCTATCGACCTGCCAGCGCTTTTGTTTGGTACGTTTCATCATCTTTCTTTTTAGATATATTTTTCCCACGTGGAATGTTTCCCTCTATTATATTCATATATATATATATATATATATATATATATATATATATATATATATATATAAAAAATTGCGAACTTTGCTTACTTTCATTCTATTATGTCACACAGGATCATGTTCATCAAACCGAGCAAAAGTTTTTAGCATGAAAAAGTGTCTAATAAGATTCATTTGTGGAGTAAAATCAAGAACATCATGTAGATACCTGTTCAAGGCACTTTGTATTCTAACCACTGCCTCTCAGTGTATTTATTCCTTAATGAAATCTGTTGCAAGTAATATATCACTGTTTCCAACCTATAGCTCAATACACAATATCAATACTAGGAATAAGAACAATCTACGTAAAGGCCTAAAATCACTTATCTTGGTCCAAAAAGGGGTCCAATATTAAGGAACACACATTTTCAATAAATTGCCAGCAAATATTAAAAACTTTGTTTCAGATAAAACACGGTCTAAACAGAGTTTGAAAGACTTTTTGAGAGGCAACTCCTTCTACTCTATAGATAAATATCTTAACAAAGACTGTTAGGCCAGCTTAAGTAAAAATGTCTGTTAGATTTCAGTTTTGACAGCACTTTGTCACAACAGTGAAGATTATGATAAATTTATTAATAGTGCATAACTATATTTCATTCCGACATTTTGTATGTTATACTTTCTGACATGTTCCACACCCTCAAGAATCATCTTATTTTTTGGGTCTATGGAGCTAAAACTGAATGTAATCTAATATAAACTGTTTACTATGATGACATCATGATTACTAACCCTGTCTCTCCACTGATAAGATCAGGTCAGTTTGTAGCTACAAGGTCTAAAACATATCCATTGCATGTGGGTTGTCATACAAGCTGCTGAATGCATTTTTTGGGAAACATGTTCAAAATTACTTCCATTGACTGTCTGCCCATACCGCCTGAAATAAATCCATAGATGCCCCAGTCTATGCTTGGTAGATTAAAGTCATCTCCAACTAATAATGCATGATGTTGGTACTTCTGTGCTAATGAGTGTAGTCTTTTTTAATAACTCTTCAACTGATATGGTGGAATTGAGTGACTGGTAAAAACAAGTGATAATTAACTTTAGTTAATCTAGGCCTGTTATCACCTCCATATAACTTCACAGTTACATTCAGTTTCAACCTCTATAGATACAATATTTTTGTCAACAGCAATGAACACTGCCCCTCATATGACATCTAATACACATTCTATGCCTAATGAAATATTTTGGAGCTTTATACTTATGGTTCCAGCCAGCTCTCAATTTCAAGAGCAATTTGAGTGCACAACTTCCCTAGAGAATGGTAAATTCACCAACTTTGTTACAAATACTTCAACAATTTACTGTTAAAATTTTGGCAGTCAAAGTATCTGTACTTTTTACATGGTCTGATTCTGCTCTCTGCATGCTCATTGATGAGTTTTCATCACAGGACCTCAGATTACTGCCTAATGTGAAACACTTCAATGCGCAGTCCACAGTTACTCTGCTACCTGAGTTGCAGCTTCCTATGCATAGTGCACTCCTCTCCTATCAAGCAGAGTTCTACAATTCTACACCCCACAAAGGAGGCAGTTATTCTGCTACCTGAGTTGCAGCTTCCTATGCATAGTGCACATCTCACCTATCAAGCAGAGTATTACCATTCTCCGCCACACAAAGGAGGGTCAGTAATCTGCAGACAAGACCATCACAGAATTGATGGAGCATTTGATTGAGACTCTCCATTCAGCTCCAAACCAAAGGACCTGATCAACTCTGGGTACAATGCAGCAAATTATGATTTCTTCTTGTACCCTGTAAGTGACACCAGCAGTCTTCACCACATTCCCCAGTGCCAGTATGAACTGAGGATGGCCTCAGAACCCAAGCAAGAGGCACTGTTGTTGCCAACATGAGTAACATCTTGCACACATCTGCAATTTGGACCCCCAGTAGCCACAGCAGGGCTTTTTCCACATCCCTGATGGGGCCCCTGGCAGACACACAGAGTGCAAATTGAACTTCTTTATCAGCCATGGACACTATTTCCCTAAAGGGCTCCATAATGAGCCTAATATTGAAGTTATCAATAACTAGCAAATCTCTGTCTCCATGTGCATGCCTGGACCCTGCTGAAGGAGCAGCCATTTCTCCAATCTCAGTGTGAATGGGTGAGGCCAGACAGGCAGCCCCCAGAGTGACACTTCATCACAAGCAACACAAACATTTAAAAATCTGCCACTCACTCTGCAGTGAGGACAGTTCCCTCACATTGGGTAAACTGAAAGTTGCCTGCAGCAGAGCCTGTTGGTAAAATAACTGACATCTGAGGTGTACCATGTCATGCACCAGATTCTCCACCACTGCTACACCTCAAGGCAGCATCCAACAGACATCCGACTGTAGCAAATGTGCCTTCAGCTGTCCTTGAAATGCAGTCGGCTCACCCTGCATCCAAACACAGCACACACACATATGCTACTGATCCTAGTATTAATAATTTAAGAATCAAACTATAAAAGCACACAGAAAAGTTAAATATGTAACTTGTTACTCTCCTGGTATATCACAGTGGTGAGTGGTGAAGCTGGCATGTCAGTCTGGGCACAGGTATTTGGACTTAGGAATGGTCACTTATCACTAAGCACATCAGAAGTTGTCTGTGAAATTCTGGTGTACCACATGAGGTCATGACCATCAGAGGATTATTCTACACTGTGTGCAGCACCATATCTGAAGTACGGGCAGTCCACATTCCATACCATCCCATTCTCAGTCATGCTACTCAGCAGTTTAACCTGTACCTTTGAAACCACTGCCCCTTCTGTCATCTCTGAACAAAGCCTTGGTAGCATGAGCACTCCCCCCCCCCCGGCTTTGATGTTCATTATAGGAGACCATCAACAGCTGGCAACACTATCTTTGGTGGCACCTGTCACAAGCCTCTGGCAGGAGCACAGAAGCCTCTGGCAGGGCTCTCTTCATTTTGTCCTCCCTTGTCAGTAGTCTACATTACATCCCAGCCATTTCCATCCCTAAGGGTTGGTTAAAGTGGAAAGGGATTTAGTATCCTCCACCAGACAGTGTTATTGAGTACACAACTATTCATTTGCTGCCAAGGATGCTTGTCACAAGTGCCACTCTCATCACATCTTATTGGCAACAGCTATGGCCAAAATATATGAATAAAGGAGCCCAATCCTTAATTTATAGCTAGTGCTTTGTTAAATCTGAAAGTTATCGGTACCTTCTCAATATGCTAGTTATTCTGTAGCTGCTATGGACTTATATTCTCTTGGAGTGCACTTCAGTTATTTACTCTGAATTTGGTGTTTTACAACGTCCAATAGTTCTTTAGCCTTTTGCAACTATGCCACTCTAGATTTAATATTGTTTGTATCTTTATAAGCAGCCCTTGAACTTTTACAATGCTATTGTGATGAACTAATTTCAGTGCAAGAACAGCAATTGTGGTAAAATTATTGTCTTTATACAGATCAGTCTTAAACTGTCAGTGCCTCACACAACAGCCATGTCCTCTCCCTTCATACAAATTAATAGCTTTGATTTGATGCTGGATATTACTAACTACCTGTACAAAAAAGTGCTTTCTAGTTGTTAAAACTGTCTTTTTTGTCTTTCTGTAGTGTAGCTCATATTTAATATATATATATATATATATATATATATATATATATATATATATATATATATATATATATATAATGGAAGGAAACATTCCACGTGGGAAAAATTATATATAAAACCAAAGATGAGGTGACTTACCGAACAAACGCGCTGGCAGGTCGATAGACACACAAACAAACACAAACATACACACAAAATTCAAGCTTTCGCAACAAACTGTTGCCTCATCAGGAAAGAGGGAAGGAGAGGGGAAGATGAAAGGAAGTGGGTTTTAAGGGAGAGGGTAAGGAGTCATTCCAATCCCGGGAGCGGAAAGACTTACCTTAGGGGGAAAAAAGGACAGGTATACACTCGCACACACGCACATATCCATCCACACATACAGACACAAGCAGACATGTCTGCTTGTGTCTGTATGTGTGGATGGATATGTGCGTGTGTGCGAGTGTATACCTGTCCTTTTTTCCCCCTAAGGTAAGTCTTTCCGCTCCCGGGATTGGAATGACTCCTTACCCTCTCCCTTAAAACCCACTTCCTTTCATCTTCCCCTCTCCTTCCCTCTTTCCTGATGAGGCAACAGTTTGTTGCGAAAGCTTGAATTTTGTGTGTATGTTTGTGTGTCTATCGACCTGCCAGCGCGTTTGTTCGGTAAGTCACCTCATCTTTGGTTTTTTTTATATATATATATATATATATATATATATATATATATATATATATATATATATATATATATATATATATATTTTCTTTTTTTTTTTTTATTTTTTTTTTTTTTTTTTTTTTTTTTTTTGCGTGGGGGGGGGGGCGGGGGAGGAGGGTCTGTGCAATTGTGATTTGTCAAATATTATTGTGAAATATTATTCAATGACAAATCCTCCTCCTACTACTGCTACTACTACTATTACTGATGTGAGTAGCTATGTCCCCCAATCTACATGAATTCCACTGAAGCATGAAAAAATTTAGCCAAGTTATATGGAATTACCTACACTTTTCTAATACATTTGTTCATAATGAAAAATGTCTTTTCATGCTGTCAATTTGTTAGTGCATAATTTGCAGTTTTTTTCAGAATTAACAAATTTCTTAGTGTAGTCCATCATTCATTCTAATTTATGTTAATTTTAGCATTCACCATACACATCTCAAAATTTATGATGACAGAATCTTACCGACACTATCAAGAAGCACTGTTGTACAACTTCCAGCAATGGCACACCGAACAGTTACTCCAGGTTCAGTCACATTGACATAGTGACTAAAATTGGCACGAGGAGCACCAATAAGAATCCTACAGACAAAATATAGTGGTTATAATAACAAAAGCTGGTACTCTATTTGTAATCAATAATACATGTTGTAAGAGCATCAGGAAACATGCCCAAAAACAATTTTCACATTTAAATACTTGGCAAGCTAAAACTTAAAAATTCTAATTTAAATCAAGACAATTAGAGTACACAAATTTGAGTTAATAATTTTGTATGTCAAGTACAAAGTGAGTAATCATAGTTCAAAAATATAAACCATCAATATTGACACCACAAAAAATCAGTACCGCATGGGATTTACACAGAACTTTTAACTACAAATGGTTTTGGTTATAAATGGAAATCAAACAATGGAAAGTCCAGGATGGGATAACTGAAATATGAAAAGAATGGAATGCTACTCACCACATAGAGGAGGTACTGAGATGCAGACAGGCAGAATGAAAAGAATACTACAAGTATACAAGCTTTTGGATAAAGTCTTTCCTCAGAAGTAGAACTATCACACATTCACACACAACTTCCACACACATGGCTATTGTCTCAAGCCACTAAGGCCTGACTGACTCCATCTCACATGGATGGATGGTGGAGCTGAGGGTGAGGCATGGAATGGTGAGGGAGAGGGATAGCAAGGTAGAGGTTGGGGAAGATGCTAGTGCTGCCTGTAGCAGCATACAGAGATGTGATGGGTTTGGGATAGGGCTGACGGTGCAAGTGGGAAGTGGGGCAGGGGGTGGAGGCAGAAAGTAAATGGAGAGACAAAAATTTGAGTAGAGGAAAGAACTTGCAGGTGCATTGGCAGGACAGAAGGTGTCTGTGAACTGTAGTGAGAGCAGGGAGTGGGATAAGCAAGTGGCAGATAGGGACTAATGAAGGTTGAGACCCAGAAAGTTATGGGAACAAAGGATACATTTTAAGGACAATTGCCCCCTGCAAAATTCAGAAAAGCTGGTGTTGGTGGGACGAATCCAGATGGCACAGGCTGTGAAGCTGTAATTAAAATGTTGAAAGTCATGTTTAGCAACTTGGTGGTTAGCTGTCTCTTGGCCACAATTTGGTGGTGGATGTTCACACAGACAGACAGCTCGTTAGCACGAGGGTTGAGTGAAAAGTAATGCCTCCACCTTCATAACTCTTCAACAGTTGGCAGCATTGGTATGTGTCAAGTACAGGCTTGTTCCATAACCTCTTCTCTACAGCTCCAGTTGGCGGGAAGCCTTAACATTGAACAGTTGTGTTGTTACGGTGTAAAGCATGGGACCCTGCGCAGACAGTCAGTCAATGCAATCTAAGCAATGTGCAGTCATTGAATTCTTGACATCAGAAGGTGTCTTGACAAAGGAGATTCATCAGAGAATGAAATCAGTTTATGGTGGCTGTGTTGATGTGAGTACTGTGCATCATGGGGTGAGTAAGTTTAAAGATGTTGAGGTGGGAACATCTGACCTGCATGACAAACAAAGAGTTGGACAGCATATCACAGCAACCACTGAGTTTCAGAAGCAAAATGTTGACAGATTGATTCAGAATGATCGTTGTATCACTCAGAGTGGAATTGCAAGCACAATCAGAATTTCACAAGAATATGTGGGTCACATTATTGCTTTGCTTGGCTATCGGAAGATCTGTGCATGATGGGTACCCCAGATGCTGATTCCTGAAATGAAAGTGCACAGGCTTGAAATTTGCCAGGAACTCCCTTTGCATTATGAGAATGAAAGTGACACCTTTCTCCATTCAACTGTGACAGGAGACAAAATGTGGGTACAACATTGTGACCCAGAGACAAAACGTCAGTCTATGGAATACTGACACAAAGACTTGCTCCAGAAAAAGAAATTCAATATGCAGCCCTCAGCTGGAAAAATCATGGACACAGTGTTCTGGGATGCAGATGGTGTTATCCATGTTGATTTCCTTGATCATGGAACAACAAAAAATTCGAAGCATTACATCACAACACTGCGAACTCTAAAACAAGAGCTAACAAGGGTCCGCAAGGAAAAGGGAAATGTTTTCCTACAGCATGTCAATGCCAAACCACACACTTCATGTGCCACCATAGCAGAACTTCAGAGACTGAATCTCACCACCATAAGGCATCCTCCATAAAGTGCAGATTTAGCACCGTCTGACTTCCATCTGCTCCTAATAATGAAAGACAATCTGAAGGGACATCATTATGCTTCTGATAAAGAGGTTGAGAGAACTGTGAGGCTATGGTTGTGGAAACGGAGTGTCAACTTCTTCCATGACGGCTTCAGAAAACTTGTTCATCATTGGCAGAAATGTATCCAATTGGCTGGTGATTATGTGGAAAAGGAATATTGGTAATTGAAAATCACATTATTATTATTTCTGTATTTGATTTATTAAAATATTCCCATCCAAACCCAATTAATGAAGGTGGAGGCATTACTTTTCATTCAACCCTCATAGTCATTCTCATACAGAATGTGTGTGGTTGCAACTAAGCTTATAAATCAAAAGGCAGTTTCACAGGTGGCCTTCCCTTATATGGGGTTGGAGATGCCAGTGGCAGGACTGGAGTAGGCAGTAATGGGAGGATGCATTGGACAGGTCTTACATCTGGATCTACTGCAGACACATGAGGTAAGACCTTCAGAGCAGGAATGGAGTAGGGACTGAAAAGGATATCGTGTTAGGTTGGATGGGTGATGAAATACCACTGTGGGAGGAGTGGGGAGGATAATAGATTGGATATTTCTCATTTCAGGGCAAGATGAGAGATAGTCAATACTCTACTGGAGAATGTAATTCAGTTATGCCAGTAGTTGGCAGTACTGAGTCATGAGAGCAGTACTCCTTTGTGGCAAGACTGTGGGCATATGGTAGCTGACTGATGAGAAAAGGCAGGGTTCAATATGGAACATGGGATACAGGAATTTTTTGATTGCAGAGCAGGAGAATTTTATGGATGGAGAGGAGGTAGTGCAAGGAGATTTGAGCCTAACTGATATAAATTTGGAGGTCTAGGTTAGTGAGGGATATGGAATGACAGAATTAGAAACAATAGGGGTTGATTCCATGTGAAACTGATCCTCAGACTATTTTTAAATTGTATTTTAACTAAATTTATGTCATAGTTTTCTGAATCTACAAAAGTTTAATTTTAGTGTCCTGAAACTGTTAGCAAAGTTGCAAAATTATTTGAGGAAGTACAGTTAAATGAAATTGACACATTTGTGGATTCAAATGGAGGACATTTTTTATATTACAGGCTATTTAAATTTAAGTTGCAGCCATAGTTGTTGTTTCAATTGTTAAGTTTCAAGAGCAGAATGTTATCTTTCAGGCGAACTTCAGGGTTTAAAGAAAGGTAAGGTATTAAGTATGCAGCTATTCATTTAGTGTCCCACCCATGACAACAAATATAGAAAAAAACTTTACTCCATAACTCAGTAACTACAGAAATTCTGTTGATTTTAGCTTAAGAGTGAGAAAACCCAAGAAACACATCTAGTGACCCATAAAGCAGTGCTTAACATATAAATGACCATGTTTAAATGTTAAAGTAATTTATGTCTCTGCTGTCACAGGTTTTTGCATTGTTGTTGGATTGTAAACCATTTAACACTTCTTGTCATTTTTAAATTATGTTCATTGTTATAATAATTGCCTTAATGTCTTAACTATTATTGGCTTATTATTTGTTCGGGAAATGGGAAAAACAATGTCACCAAAGTAAAAAAGAAAAAATCATGGTGCTTTAGAAGTACCCGAAACATTCAGAAGAATGCAGCACTTGTCAGAAGTGTTGGTAGCTTCATGAAGAATCAGCATCTACTGGCACTGTCATTCCAAAACAGTTGACCTTCCAGTTATTAGCATTGCACTGGTATGATGTGAATGATCAACTGCATAATTTGTACCAAACAGACAGAGAGAACGGAAAAAGACCTAGTGAAAGTGTTTTGAAATTGCTATCAACCATATACTGAAGAGCCATAGAAACTGGTACACCTGCCTAATAGTGTATAGGGCCTCTGCAAGCATGCAGAAGTGAAGCAACATGACATTCCATGGACTTGACTAATGTCTGAAGTAGTGCTGGAGGGAACTGACACCATGAATCCTACAGGACTGTCCATAAATCTCTAAGAGTATGACAGGGTGGAGATCTCTTCTGAACAGCACATTGCATTCTTGTCTGGGGAATCTGGTGGCAAGCTAAAGTGTTTAAACTGATAAGAGTGTCCCTGATGCCACTCTGTAGCAATTCTGGATGTGTGTGGTATCACATTGTCCAGCTGGAATTCCCCAAGCCAGTCGGAATGCACAATGTATGTGAATGGATGCAGGTGATCAGACAGAATGCTTACATACATGTCACCTATCAGAGTTGTATCTAGACATATCAGGGGTCCCATATCACTCCAACTGCACATGCCCCACACCATATCAAAGCCTCCACCAGCTTGAACAGTCTTTTGCTGACATGCAGGGTCCATGGATTCATGAAGTTGTCTCCATACCCGTGCACAACTATCCGCTCAATACAATTTGGAACATGGTTCTTCTGAACAGGTAACATGTTTCCAGTCATCAACAGTCCAATGTTGGTGTTGAAAGACCAAGGTGAGGCATAAAGCTTTGTGTCGTGCAGTCATCAAAGGTACATGAGTGGGCCTACATCTCTGAAAGCCCATATTGATGATGTTTCATTGAGTGGTTCATACGTATCACTTGTTGATGGCCCAGAATTGAAATCTGCTGCAACGTGTGGAAGGGTTGCACTCCTGTCACATAGAATGATTCTCTTCCGTCATTGTAGGTCCAGTTCTTGTAGGAACTTTTTCTGGCCACAGCAACATCAGAGATTTGATGTTTTACCAGATTCCTGATATTCACGGTACATTTGTGAAATGGTCATATGGGCAAATCCCCACTTCAACACTACCTCAGAGATGCTGTGTCCCACTGCTCATGCAATGACTATAACACCATGTTCAGACTCACTTAAATCTTGACAGCCTGCCAGTGTAGCATCAGTAACCAATCTAACAACTGCACCAGACATTTGTCTTATAGAAGCTTTGCCAACCACAGCACCATATTCTCACTGTTAACGTATCTCTATATTTGAATACACACGATTATATCAGTTTCTTTGGTGCTTCAGTGCAGAGTAACAGTTGTGCATCTTTGTAACATTTCAACCTATCCTCCTCAGGCTAGACTGACAGCTACAATATAACAGCAGAAGTGTGTGTGTGTGTGTGTGTGTGTGTGTGTGTGTGTGTGTGTGTGTGTGTGTGTGCACGTGAGTGTGTGGGGAGGGGGGGGGGGGGTTAAGAGTTTGAGAGTTAGAGAGAGAGAGAGAGAGAGAGAGAGAGAGAGAGAAACAGAGAGAAACAGACAGACAGACGGACAGAGAGAATGAAAGAGAGAGAGAGAGTCAATTCTGAAAGATTTGTTCTAAGAAAATTCTTAAGCCCAAAGCCAAACACTAATCACTACTTCCAGCCAACTTTCCTCTTCTAATCACATGAAAAATATGAATTGTGCCCTTCTTTCACCATCATTATCTATATTCTATGAATAAATGATTATCCATGAACATACAAAACATTTTTCTTGAAGTCATGATATAAGTGGCCACTATGTAAAGCAACTGAATAAACTCTTCTTAGTTTTCAAACTGTATTATTTCAAATATCCTAGAAAAATGTTGATTATTCACTCAATACATGAATAAAATCTCTATGCAGGGTCACATAAAGTCTGAGAACAATTTCAGTTGTTTACTGCACAAGAACCAAACATTGAACAGATGGATGTTTAGAACTAAGTACGGTAAGAAGCCACCAACAAGGAAGGCCATTTACCACTAGCACAACAAATTCGTTACAACAGGTTGCTTGTGCCCAGTAAAGAGAAGCAGATGTCCCAGTGTGAGTGAAGTGAATGTGGAGCGCATATGAGAGACTTTCATAAGGAGTCCAAAGAAATAGGTGTTTCGTGCATCCCTTGGACTCAAAATGGTTCCAATAACAGTGTGGAAAGTCCTGCGACAGAAGGTGTCTATGGAACCATTCAAATTGGAGCTAGTGCAGAAGCAGAACTCAATGATGATGACAAAGACAAACATTTTGAGTTTTGTTCATAGTTGTGACAATTGAATGAGGATGGTTATGGCATTGTTGATATCTTAATTTTTAGTGGCAAAGCCACTTTTCACACTAATGGGAAAGTGAACAGGCATAATTGTTGAATCTGGGGTACAAAGCATCCACACAAATACAATGAATTTGAACATGATTCCCTTTTCTGTGCCTTGTCACATCAAAAAATGTATGGGCCATTCTTTTTTGCTGTGAACACTGTCACTGGATATTCCTACTTGGATATGTTGCAGCAATGGCTGATGTCTCAAATGCAATCGGACTCTCCGTTCATCTTTCAGCAGGATGGGCTCCACCCCATTTTCATCATGAAATTTGTGGGTAGATGAATACAGAACTCCCACATTGATGGATTGGCCATGCTACAGAAGGGGACAATTGTTTCATGAAATGGTCTCCCCCATCACCAGTTCTCACTCCGTGTGGCTTTTTTCTGTGGGGACACATTAAAGATCTGTTGTATGTACCGCCTCTATCACGTGACATAGCAGAGCCCTGGGAGAGAATAATGGAATCCACTGCCACAGTTGATGATACCATGCTGGGACAGGTATGGCAAGAATATGTTTACTGTATTGACATCTGCCGGGTCACTCATGGTTCGTATATCGAATGTTCGTAAAAAAACTTTCAGAATTTCTCTTACAAATGCAATATGTATGACATCTGTACAATGTTTAGTTCTTGTATTCCTGGACTTTATGTACACCTTGTACTACAGGTGCAAGGGGGAGTGAGAAAAAGTGTGGGAGGGAAATGGGGGGGGGGGGGGGGGGGCAGAGGCAGCAAGGGCCCCTCTTGCTTGTATTCCTGGACTTTATGTACACCCTGTACTACAGGTGCCAGGGGGAGTGAGAAAAAGTGTGGGAGGGAAAGGGGTGGGGGGGCAGAGGCAGCAAGTGCCCCTCTTGCAGACGCCAATGTTTACAACAAATTGCTGAATCATGTTCATGAGAATAACCTTTTAACAACAGCTCTGTCTGGCTTCCATAAAGGCCTCTCCTCTGAAAAGGCAACAGAGAATCTTCTTCCTAGACAGTAAAGTTGAACTGGACAATAAAAAACACCATGATGGCATTTACTGATAGTGCATGTTTTATTCAGAAGGTTAGATGAAAACAGTAATATAGGGTGAACAACCAGTGGCTGTATTCAAAGTAACTGTTTTGCTCCTGACAAACATACATAAATTAATCTAGAAGTAATTACCATAATTATCAGTACAAGTAGATTAGCACTAGTCAGAAATTGCTGTTAGTATACTCTACAGAAGTAGGCAGAAATATTATCTTCTGTCTGCTATAGCCGGCCAGTGTGGCTGAGCCGAGCGGTTCTAGGCGCTTCAGTCTGCAGCCATGCAACCGCTACGGTAGCAGGTTCAAATCCTGCCTCAAGCATGGATGTGTTCTTAGGTTGGTTAGGTTTAAGTAGCTCTAAGTTCTGGGGGACTGATGACCTCAGATGTTAAGTCCCATAGTGCTCTGAGCCATCTGTCTGCTACAGAATACCTTGACTTGTCCAAGTTTCCTGAAGGCTCTCCTTGAAAATGGGGCTTATGGAACTTTGTTAATGACTGAGTATGCAGTATTCTCAGGATAGTTTCCTGTAGATAACATTGGTCCTCATATATGCTACTGACTCTATTATCAAGCCAGTCTATTTAGTTAAAATTATAGAGCAGCCAGAGGCCACACACATCTTTTTTTATTTTTACATGTTTCACTCAACCAATGTGATCATCTTCAAAAACTACGTAACTAAGGGCTACACGTTATGGTTATCAGGTTGTGTATTTTATGTGTGGCACTGTACAAAGCCCAATATCTGTAACGTGTGACTCCCAGCTATATGTAATTTCTGAAGATGCTCACACTGGCCAAGTGAAACATGTAAAAATAAAGAAAAAGTTATATGTAACTTGTAGTTGTTGTACAATTTTAATTACTAACATTCACTGTTACCCTGCAGACAGTTGTTTGCACTCACTAAAATGGGATATTTAGATTTACAAATTTCAGTTTGAAACACAGCACTTGTGAAACAATGTGCATTAATCTTTCAACAAATTATGATAAATTATACTTGAGTTTCAGTGGAGACTACACTCTGAAGCAGAATGTCGAAAAAGGATAAATTACGATGAAGAACTCTTTTACCGCACAAGAATAATTTTAATGGCATGATTTTCAGTTTGCAGTCATCCACCTGGTTATCAATTATGTTTCCCAAAATTACTGCAGGCCATAACATGCAATGTGAGCTGTAAAGAAAAGGAGGAAAAGGTTATCATACACCAAGAAAGTTTATATTACATTACATTACATTGCTTTAGTTTTATTCCATCTAGCCCAAGGAGTGCCATACAGTTGTAACATCACATACTGTCCCCACAGATGTGAGTGTACAGTGGTACATAACCATTCCATGTGACTAGGGTTTGTTATTACAGTTACTCTTTCACATGAGTGATATAGAGAATTTCATGCCTCTCTTAACAGTTAATTTTTTGTTCAGCCTTCCACACTTGCAAGCTATCCTGCATATATGTGTTTTATGTGGAAATAAATATTCAGTTCTAACAGATACCACATATTTGGTGAACCCAGCAATAACACAACAACACAACTGCATCGGCATCAGTGTTCTGCACCGCATCATAACGTGAATGTTCCTTACTTCTGTGTCAGCCATGCTGTGCTCATTCTTACACAAAAATGGACAATCTGCCTGTCACCACAGAGCCAGCTACAAGCAGCACAGTTAACAGGGTCACAATTAAACCCCACTGTTCTGGCAAGATACCCTGGTGTTGTGGTTACTGCAGCTTGAAAGCCAGTTCATCCTTGCACAGATATCAGCAGAGGAAACAAAGTATAGCTATGTAGTCACAGCATTAACAGAAGACTTAGCTGCTAAGGTACAAGATATCCTTGCTGCACCACCAAACGCCAAATGGTATGCATCAATTAAGAACGCACTAGTGATGCACCTATCACAATCAGAAGCAAAGTGACTAGACAAGCTTTTATGGACTGAGCAGTTTGGTGATCGAACACCATGACAACATTTACACCATTTGCACACACTGGCAAGGAATGCAGTCAGCAATGATGTGCTGTGCATTATTTGGTTGTCATGATTACCCTCTGACATTCAAAAAGTCCTGACAGTGTGAATGGGGAATTTAAATGCTCTAGTGTAAACAGCGGACAGGATCCTTTAGATGTATCCCACAGCAAACATGTCAACACTGACGCCACTGCAAGAGAATATGTCTGCAGTGACACTAGCAGCATTCCAGTTGCAATTAACAGAGCTTACCATGCAAGTAACAGCATTACAAACAACACAAACACATCATCAACCGTGCCTCCAGTCGTCAAGAAGTCGTAGCCCCTCGCCATTGGCACAAAATTTGTGTTGGTACCACAAGAAATTCTACAATGAAGTGCAGAAGTGTACACCACCATGCAAGTGGAAACATGAGGTGGAAAACATAACAGCAACAACTACTCATACCGGTAATGCATGTTGACTTTTTGTCACAGACCACAACATGGTAGTACAATACCTACTGGACACAGGGGCAGAACTTTCCGTGTACCTGGTAACTCGTGTACCATGCGGAGCTGCAATGATTCTTGTCTGTCTATATCTACATCTACATCATACTCTGGAAGCTATCTAATGGTGTGTGGTGGAGGGTACTTTTGGTACCACTATCTGATCCCTCCAACCCTGTTCCAATCACGAATAGAGCATGGGAAGAATGATTGTCAGTAAGCCTCTGTATTGGCTGTAATTACTCGAATTTTCTCCTCATGCGAGATGTATGTGGGGGGAAGTAATATTTTGTTTGACTCCTCCTGAAAAATGCTGTCCCAAATTTTCAATAGTAAATCTCTCCATGATGCACAACATCTCTCTTGTAATGTCTGCAAGTGGAGTTTGTTCAGCATCTCCATAACACTCTCTCATCAGCTAAATGGTCCTGTGATGAAATGCACTGCTCTTTTTTGGATCTACTCTATCTCCTCTACCATCCCTACCTGATAGGGATCCCAGATAGATGAACAATACTCAAGAATTGGGCCAACAAGTGCCTTACAAGCCACTGCCTTCATGGATGAGTTACATTTCCTTAAGATTCTTCTGATGAATCTGAGTCTTGTGTCTGCTTTTCTCACTATCTGTTTTATATGGTCATTCCCCATAAGGTCGCTCTGGATAGCGATACCTAGATATTTTACAGCAGACGCTGTCTCCAGCTGTTTGTCATCAATAGTATAGGTGTACAGTAGTGGATTTCTTTTCCTGTGTATGCACAATATGTTACATTTATTTACATTCAGGGTCAACTGCCAGAGTCTGCACAATTCATCAATTCTCCGCAGGTCATTCTTCAAATTCTTGTCTGTTTGCCACTAACAGCTCTAAGCTTAAAACATACAGTCAGGCCACATTGTTGCTTAACCTTGGACTATGCCGTACATTTGAGTGGCACTTCACAATAGCAGATATATTGAGCCTGTCATAGGAGTTAATTTTTTATCCTTTTATGATCTGATACCTGTCCTCCGATGCAAGCAACTCATTGATTCCACTACAAACCTGCGTACTCCAGGGAAGGTGTGTTGCATCACTTCAATGATGGTACATACGGTAGCATTAGATACACCATGCGAATGATTACTAAAAGAATTTCTCAAAATCATGCAGCAGTCACCTACTCTCCTGCCAGTTAAATGCACAACAGTACATCACATTTTGACCATGCCAGGCCCACCATCTCAAGCTAGGCCTAGATGTCTGATGCCAGAGAAGTTGCAAGGGGTGAAGCAGGAATTCCACAGCACGCTGTCAATGGTCATTTGCAGAGTTTCAGGTAGCAGTTGGGAAGCCCCAATCCATGTGGTACCAAAGAAGAAGAATGGATGGCATCCATGTGGTGATTATGACAGCTCAAAGTGAGGACCATCCTGGATCAGTACCCAGTGCCACGAACAGAAGACTTCTCTTCCAGTGTTCATGGTAGGACTATATTTTCAACTACTGATCTAGTCTGGACATATTATCAGATCCCCATTGCCATAGAGAATATCTCAAAGACAGAGGTGGCAACACCTTTCAGTCTATTCAAGTTCACTAGGGTGCCTTTTGGTCTGTGCAATGCAGCACAGAGGTTTCAACATTGCGCAGATGAGATCACTAGGGACTTAAGATTTCTGTTACGTTTACATGGATGATATTTTGGTGATGTCAACATTTGCATCATATATCTCAGATATTTAATTGTTTATGCACACAGGGCTTAGTAATTAATCCTTCAAAGTGTAGTTTTGGAGTGAGGGAAATGGAATTTTTGGGTTACATGGAAGATGCCCATGGTATTCAACCACTGCAAGACAAAGTGGAATCCATAAACAAGTATCCTCACCCCATTACAATCAGAAAGCTACACCGGTTTTTAGAGGACATAAATTTTTACCAAGGATTTATATACAATTAAGTGTCAATAATGGCTTCCCTGAATGAATTTCTTAAGAGCACTTCAAAGCCAAACAACAAAATACATTGGACAAACAAAGCATATTATGCTTTTCAAGCCATAAAAACAGCAATTGCAGAGGCTGAACAATTAGCACACGCCGTGGCACAGGCTCCACTAGCAGTTATGGTTGGTGTCTTGTCTACAGCTGTTGGTGCTGTACTGCAACAACAGGTTGAACATTGTTGGCAGCCCATAGCATTCTTCAGTCAGATGTTGTTACCTTCACAGCAACATTGGGCAACCTATGACCATGAACTGTATGCAGCTTAAGCAGCAGTCAAGAAATTCAGGCATTTACTAGAGAGCTGACAGTTCACTGTTTATACAGATCACAAGCCGCTAATGCACACCTTTGCTTGTAATACCAGAGAAAGCATTGCTGAGGCAACTACACCATATAGATCACATTATCCCATTCACCACCTGCATTGTTTACATACAAGGGAAGCTGAACATACCAGCAGATGCCCTATCTCATGTAGAGGCTGTGAACACGACAGCAGACACATGCTCACGCGTTGAAGCTGTAATGGCTACTTTCGATTCTGATGCCCTCGCACAGGCCCAGCAACAAGATAATTAGTTACAACATTTGTTAAAACAACCAGGACGACTGAAGTTACAACATGTCACAATGCCTGAAGCAAATGTAGAACAGTATTGTGACCTATCAGGAGTGAAAACATGTCCATTTGTGCCGCAACTCTTTTGAGCATAAGCAACTGCATCAGTACACAATCAGGCACATCCAGTAGTTCAAGCCACTATTAGATTGGTCAAACAAAGTTTTGCCTGGCCTGGAATGCATGCTGACTGCAAAAGATTTGTCAGCAATGGATTGCGTGTCAGAGTAACAAGATTACACAGCATGTCAGAGTACCATTAGGCAGATTTCTGCCGCCTAATCAGTGTTTTGAACATGTGCACGTCAATATCTTAAGGCCCCTTCACAGTCTCAGAAGGCTATAATTATTGTCTTACAGTTGTGGATCAATATACCAAATGGCCTGAAACATCCCCCAATGAAGAATATCATAGCCAAAGCCATGGCGCAGACATTTTTTTGCAGTTACATTGCCCGATTCAGCGTATCATTGCAGATTACCACAGACCAGGGATAATAATTCGAAGCCTACCTTTTCACAGCATTAGCTACTTTATTAGGCATGAAGTGTATACGCATCACAGCCTATCATCCTGCATCAAATGGTATAATTGAACAGCTGAACCAACTGAAAACAGCTCTGCAATGTTACATAATGCAGAATCAAATGGAGGCACTACCTATTGTACTCCTCGGACTACGGGTGTCATTCAGAAGTGATCTAAAAGCTAGGACAGCAGAGCTAATGTACAAGCAAATGCTACATCTGCCAGGAGAATTCTTGCACAGCACGACAGATGAAACAGTCCATGTATCAGACTTTGCTGCTAGATTACAAGAGCACACATGTCAGCTTAGACCAACAGCACCCAGAAATCAGGCTGGGAGACACTCGTTTGTGTTCACAGATCTTGAGAACTCAATGGACCATAGCTGCTGATTAGCAGAGGTGGCCACACACTCCAGATGAGAGTAAATGGTATGCCTAACACTGTTGCACTAGACTAACTCAGGCCCTCATTTTTCAGTGCATTGGACACAGCAAGGACTGCAGGAGGTGATTGAGAAGATACAAATGTAACACCAGAAAATGTCCCAGTACCCCACAGCCACCACAAGACACGATGGATGCCAGGCACCTCAGAGAAGAAAATGTCACCGGAGACTGGCTGGAACCACTGGCTCCAGTGGCACAATGCCAGGTTTCAAGAAAGCAGTGGTAACATGTGCAGGGCAAAATGTGAAATTTAATCTCCTATATGATTAGCACTAGGAGGGCAGTCATGTAGCATCGCATTCTGTCCCTGCAAACACGAGTGTACAGTGGTGTATAAACATTCCATGTGACTAGTGTTTGTCATTATAGTTACTCTTTGATGTGAGTGATATAGATGATTTCATGCCTCTCTTAACAGTTAATTGTTCAGCCTTCCACGCTAGCAAGTTATCCTGTATAGATGTGTTTTATGTGGAAATAAATGTTCAGTTCTACCAGATACCACACAGTCAAAAGATATAACAATATGATAATTTATTGTGTTATAGTGAAGAGCAATAAAGCCAAGACACTACATCATACTGTAAACGCAAGGGAACCACAGCACAAAACACATGGCTGGTTTTCAAATTCCATGATTAACTGCATCAACCATGTGAGCACTTTAAATGCATTAAGTTTGGTAAATATTTGTGTTCTGGTCAATCTCAATGAATCTAATTATCTAACACACCGGATCCACTGTTAAATGTTAATGTGGTTACAAAGGTGCTCATGAGCCATACGGGAGTCCATATCTATATTCATACTCTGTAAAACACTTTGAAGTACATGATCAAAGGAACTTATCATTGTACCAGTTATTAGAGCTTCTTCTCAATCCATTTGCTTATGGGTCACAGGAAAAATTGTATTAAGACCAACTGCAGTTATAAAATGATTTAGAGCACTACCTAGTGCCAGTTTTTATTGATTGATGATGTCATTTATATTACAATGTGATAACAGTGATCCATGGTTACACCATCTGGCATTAATGATTTTATATTTCATCTAACATGATGATGTGAATAACTTTATGAACATGATGATGGTCAGTCGACCGAAAATAATTGCATAAATAAAGGATTTTGTCAGCAGCTGAAGGCAGTAACATAACATTTTCCATATATCTATGAGATGCAGGGTACCACATCCTCAAAATACTTTGCTAGTTTTTCCTGTGAATTGTGGTCCACCCTGTTTATATAATGAAATATTTGTATTGCAATGTTTATAGTTAAATTAATTTCATTCAAATAATTTTGTCCGGCATCATTTCACTGATGGGAATGTCAATGAGTAAAAGCAATGAAGGCAACTAATATCAGTGTCAGAGGCAGGGAGGGGGAGGGGGGGTCAGGAGGGAGGGGCAGTGGTATCCAGCATCAAATGATTCATCACTCACTTGCATGAAGAAATGTTCTCAAATTGGCACTGTGCATAAGTGCTTCACATACCTTATCAGTACCATGCCATTTTTCTTACAATATCTGGCCTCTTGCCAACTCCAGTACATGTCATATTATGAAATAGAAAGGGCACAGTGCCTTTGCAAATTCATTAATTTACAATCACAAGTTTACATAAATTATATGTCATTCACCTTTCAACAGCACATAGTCTGCAACAGTTCACTAGCCACACCGCAACACACTGTACCTGACATTGTTAACTACGAAGTTGCCAAGCAAGATCTGAGTAATGTACCGGTACCACAAATTTGAAAATACACCTGCACGTACTCCAAAAATCCTACAATGAAATGTCCAACTGCACTTTACAGTTGGATCCAGAAACAGTTACTCATTCATGTACAGCCAAAGTTAATGATTGATGGTTCATTATTGTGTAAGTTCAGACTATTTTTGTGATCTATCACAGCAATAAAGTTTATAATTACCAGCATCATACTGTCAGTCATCTCATTTATACACAAGAAGCACAGGTCAGTTTTGTACCATTACTGATGTTTTTCACTGGTAGCCACAAGTATGTTGGTAATACTTCGTATTAACGAGCAGATAACGTAAACAAAAAAATTTTCCACTTATTAGCAGACACTGTACCTGTCCATAAAAATAGTTTCATCCAGTTCTTCACAGTATTCAAACTGCATTACAATAGAGCATTAGTAAAAATGTGACCACTTTCCACATAACATGAATTACTTTATGATACGACTCTGTTCCACCACTTGCTGAGTGACTTGTGTCCATACTGGTGACAATGTCCAGCTCTGATGACAATGACTCACATCAATTACCAGAGGTACATTCTACTTAAATGTTCAAATCTGCATAAGACATGTGTAACTGGCTCCACACATGTCACATTGAAAATCTATTCCATCTTGTAATGGAAAGCCTACTCAGAGTTACTCCTAAAACATTCTTGAATGAGTTTATGTTCAACAGCATTCCATAAAAGTTTTAGGAGACTTTATATTAGATTTTTTTCCCTGAACTGGATTACACAAACCAGTTTCCCAGTACTGCTTCTGGGTGGTCATGTAAAGACTTCAAAATCAGTTCTGGAACCCCACTTTTAGTTGCTGGTTTTCCAATTCCCCAATCAATTTTCGTTACCATGCAAATGCACTGGTTTTGAAACTTACTTTGGTTGTCAAGTTGCATCTTGTTTTCACAATATTCAGTTAATATGGACTTACTGTGCAGTGAAGGAGAAGTAGAAATATTAGACTGAGCCTGAAGCTGTCTACCTGTAATATTTCAGTGATGAGAAATAATGATTGTGTTGACTGAATCAGAAGCTGGATCAGCTGTTTTCCAGATGCCATATTTAATTGGGCTAGCAAATCCACTTCAGGTTTTGACATGTAGAAACAACAGTGAAATGTGGTGCCTGAAATCCATTTTTCATCTTTCAGAAGATGGATCACATGTACATATAACGAATGTAATTGTAGATCCAACTGTGAATCAAACACCAAGTGTTTAGTTTTGTAGCCTGGAACTTGGCTCACAGAGCCATGTAGACATGTTCCTGTACACACCATTAACAATTTATTTATCAAATAGAAACTGCATTGAGCCAAGCAAACAATACATTAATGACGGCAGTTTACGCAGGTTGAGACAAGAATGTGGATTGCACTGTTACCGGTAGCAATCAACAGTTGCGGTATGCACATGCACTTGCTTTGCGCCTGATGAAAACTTGTATTCCACAAATTATGCCTCAATTCTGCTTGTGTAGAATTTGTCAGTCATCACCACCATCAGCCATGAGAGCTCACAACAAATCAAATACAAATTCACTAAATAACTCACTACAATCGCTTCTAATGCTTGCATTACACACATCATTCACAGCAGAGTGTTCAGAACACTACTGAAGGCTCATTGGCTGTCGGAGAACATGTGACTTAAAGGTGTGCAGAATAATCCTAAACCTGACAGCCATCATTCATGACTCCAACTATAGTTATTGAAGAAAAGAGTTACTGAAGTAAAGAATTAAAATACGATGGGATTATGTATAATTCATTTTTACTGGTAAGTTGGAAAACAAATTCATCTGAATGATCTACTTATTTGAATGATTATACAGATAGAAATTTATTTTAATAATGCCCGTCTCTGGTTACCACCATATCCTGCACTTCCTTACTCTTTGCAGCCATTACAGTTAATATTATCAACCATAACAAATTGTGTTAGTTCATTTGCTTGATTTATTCATGAGAGCCTATGGTGAAGCTTGATTGAAATTTTTTATTAATTATAAACAAAGTAGACTATTGTAATCAGTTATGCTCATCTGTTTAATTTGTTCTGTCCAAAACATGTCTCAACATTCCTGCAATTTTAGCTTGAGCTAGAATGCGAGCATTATTTCATCAGCTTTCATTCATGCAAATTTAGACTTTGACAGGTAAATCAATGACCTTCAATAACATTCCACATTGATTATATCTTTATGTTTCAGTATACATAATCATGCTCAGTCGCTGTGGTTATACTTGATGAATCTCAGGTATACAGAATTCACTATTTCCATAGAAAACATGGAAAATTGACAGCTAAAAAGAAATTCTAATCCTAAATGTATTCCAATGCTTCCTGGACCCATTAGTGATGATACATTGTAAAGAAGCTGTATAGCATCCTCGTTTCCTAGCTGTGTGGCAGGACCATGCACCTGTTGCCAGCATGATACTGAGTGAAACTGCTTGATACTGAGTGTAGGAACTGTAACCTCATGCTTCAGCATGTGCACGTGGAGTGAGTGATGGGTAGCAAGTGCCACTCATGCAGTTTTGTCATGCTGATGCACTGCACTAATAGAAGAGTGAGGAAAGGTAGATCACAAGACTGTGGTCATGCATGTTTCTCCTTCTCTCCCCACTTTCCAACCCCCACCCCTCCTCCCTCCATCCAGCCAGACACAAACTCGAAACACATTTAATATTTGTTCTTAACCCATGCGGGTAATGGTAGCATGGGCTAGTACTTATGAATACCATAAACAACAAATGCTGCAGATACATATACATAAACTTTATTAGCCAACATAAATACCTGCATCTGCCTTGGACCAAGATTCAGAACACACCACAGTCTCTCTTCAAAATCCCTCCAGTGGTGGAAGGTCTCTGGAGACTGCATCACAATCGATATTCCCACAGAGTCACCTGCCAAGAATGCAGAGCGCTGCAGGTTGTTGTGTCAATGTGTGCAGCTGGCACAGGAGGGGCTGACTGGCCGTGTTGTGGCTGGCATACAGACGGAACTGCCCAGCTCATTTCTTGTGGTGCTGCATATAGCATATGTTGTTGTTCTGGCATGGTGCCAAATGCAAAAGTGGGTGAGGTGAAGGCACAGGTGCACTTGACCAGCCATGTCATGGCTGTTGCATGAGTGAACACTCAGGTTGGCCCAAGGCAGGAGAGGGAGATTGTTGTGGCTTGCCACAAAGCAAGATAACAAATGTCTGCAGCCCACATTGTAGTACCTGATATGTGCCAGGGCATGGTGGCTCAGGGCTGCCAAAACTTCATCATCCCTCACCACAGTGAATTCACACATAGAAAGCTCTTTGTATATGAAGGTCTTGCGGGTTGTATGGGCAGCAAGAGTAGCAAGTGCTTCTTCTGAATGTGTTGATGGGCATGCTGTATGAGTGCCAGTAAGTCATGTTGATGGCCATCAGTAACAGGTTGTGCAAAGTCAGTTGGTATGTCTAGCAGTTCCCCATACACTGCTTCTTCTTTATATGCGGAGAAGATCCAGAGAACCCAGAGCTGTGCTTCAGTTCACAAATCAATGTGACACATTAGGACTTCCCTCATTGTCCTATGCTACCTCTCTATAAGGCTATATTACTGTCCATGTGTGGGTAATCCCAAAGAGCAAGTTCAGGAGGTTGAATAGACCCAACTTGATCTATTGGCCCTGATCATTGGAGACCAGCTCAGACTTTCCAAAATGAGCTATCCAGGTTTCCATCAAGGCACATGAAACTATTTTGCCAGTGATGTCACGTATGGGAGTTGCTCCAATCCAACGACACATTCTATTGATGACTGAAAGTAGGTGACACAATCCCTCAGCATCTGTGAGTGGTTTAATGGTGTCCAAGTGGACATGATGGAATCTAGTCTTAGGAATTAGGAAGTATCAGAGTTGTGGTTGGTATGGCAGTTAATTTTTGAAAGCTGATATGCAAGGCAACTCATTGCCCAATGACAGCAGACATGCCTAATGCTTGGCCACACAAACCTGTCCGTCACTAATTGTATCAACACTTTGATGCCCAAATGGCAATGATTGCATAATCTGAGAAACTTTTATTGGCACATGGTGAGTGGAACTACTGGCCATGGTCTTTCTTGAGGAACATCACAGAGCAGTGTTGTGTAAGTGGAGGGCAGAGTACAACATTCAATCGGCAGATTTGTAGCTATATCATTGAGAGGATCCTTGATGACTGAGTCTTTTGCTTGACTGGCTGCCATAAGCACATAATCATACTGCAAGAATATGGCACAGATTCAGCACAGATAAATGGTGATGATGTTTTGTGCACTATTAATATATTGCACATGAGTAGTATACTGTGTGATGAGGTCTAAGCTTCCATACTGCTGAGGGCTGGTACCTTGGGAGATACTTCAAATGGCATCAACCAGTGGCTTGTGGTCAGTGTAAGTAGTCACCTGATGTCCTTTGATATCTTCTCAAAAATGTGCAAGGCAAATATGGTGTGTTGAGTCAGCTAAAGTGCCTATTTCAGCCTGTTGGAAGCTTTGGGAACTCACTTGGTTTTCAACATTTTCAAGCTGTCTGTCCAAAGGTGGTTTGAAACCAGTAGAATGGCAGTCACGAAGAGGTCGCTTTGGTAGGTATGTCCTTGTTCCACGGCAGGGGTGGAGTTGTCTTCCTGCAGTGTGTTGGAACCAGATGGTGAAGTGTAACATCAGCCACAGATTGAGTTGAGCTGGCTTGACTGGCAGTGGTTTGCACTGAAGATGATAATGCCTTGTGCCACCTGATGTGTCATCACCCTGGTTGTTTATTAATCAACAGACACATGTGTAATCATCACTAGTTGTAGTTCGGTTGGTACTTTAACCATTCATAATGTCCATAGTACCTTGTCTGGCACATGGGCACAGTCAACAATTGGACAGAGACATCAACAGTTGTGTGATTGTGTGTTGTCATGTAGCTGTTAATTATACATAGCCTCCTATACTTGATGTTAAAATGTAGGTGAGAGGCATTATAGGAGTGTGAACTACACTGTGTTGTACTCATTTGTTTGAGGCAGTGACAGTATGACATCACTGATGGTTTCCATTTGACCCACTAGATACCAGAGTAATCTAAAATATCTAGTCTAATCAATGAGGACTCCTGTTGTAAAAATATTGTCAGTCATTATGAACCACAAGTTGGGATTGGTGAAATTGAAAGGTGGTAATTTGAGATGAATACTAAGTCTTGAACATGATGCAAAGGCTGATTTTTCAGCAATGTCTTTTGAAACAGGCTAGGTGGCCGCTAATTGTCTGTGAAGCCTGGTTTGTTGTGGCAAAATGGTAAATGACTGGACATTTGAATTTCATGACACAAAAGATGTAGGACACATGCAGCTTGTGTCATGTGTATGTTGCACTTGGTTTCAAGCAAGAACATTGCCCACGAAGGCACTAATCTCCATATCTAAAAGTAAGTCTGTAGTGTGAAGCAACATTGCCATGTTTGTGACATGTGAATAGATATTGAAAGGTAGTATTCAAATGTTTGTGTTGCACATGGATGCAGATAATGCAAAAACATTCCTACACATACTCTGTGATCATTGAACACTAGTAACACTGTTAATAGTGGAGTTGTACTCATGTTTGTATTGCACATGGGTGCAGATAATGCAAAAACATTCCTACAAATACTCCATAATCATTTTACACTAGTAACACTGTTAATAGTGGAGTTGTACTCATGGTGTGAGAATGGATTTGTAAGGGGCAGACATTGTTGATATACTAAAGGTTTGATGATGTCAATAGAAATGATCCTGGAGTCATCAGCATACTTGGTTTTCAATATTGTCTGTGTAGACTGAGAACATTTAAAATCTTGTACTGCAATCCTTCCATCACTGCAATCCAGAAGTAGTGCACTGGTCACAGTGTTGCATTGGTACCACATTGTCATGATGAAAAAAGGTTAAAATTCTAAGAATGGTGTGTTTTATGACTGACACAAGGTCACCAATTAGGGTAAATTGTAGTACAGGATCATATTTACGAGTACCATAAATAACAAATGCAGCAGATATATTTATGTAAGCTTTATTACCCAACATAAATACATGCAACTGCCTTGGACCAAGACTCACATTCCCCTACTCTCCCTCTCTGCACAGTCCAAAGAGTTTTATCTTCTCATGGCAGAGGGTCTCTGGAGGCTGTGTCAATATTGATACTCCCACACCCACATAATTTAACAATAAACATTAATATTATACTATCAGAACATCATTTTTAGTATTCTGAGATCTTTACCTCCCCTGCAACACAGATATTATTAGTTCTGGGGAAAAATGAATGGGGCTTTTATAGTAGGACTTTTGTACTGTGAAATATTTTCACTAGGAGTGCTGTTTTTTGAGTTATTCAAGAACAACAACCCCTCCCCCCCCCCACCACCCCCCACCCCTCACCCCCCCACCCCCCACACCCCCACCCCCCACCCCCACCTGCTGACCACGCTCTCACTCCACAGGTAATGATTTTTAGTATGTTGTTCAAGGCACTCTCTCCTCTGTCTTCTTTTATCAATCTTGCTAGGACAGTTAGGGTGTTTGCATGCTGCATGCAGATGCAGGAGGAGCTGGCTGCAGCTGAGAACAGCTGAATGTTGCAGCTGAGTGTTTCACCCCTCATAGACCATACCCTGCATTCACACCTGCTCATATGACAAAAGAGGCAAAAAGACTGTCAGTAAATTAGTTGCTGAGCAAGTTAGATGAAATTCTCCACAGAACAGTGTAAATAAGTACACTGCCATGGAATGATACAACCCACCAAATCAGAATCTGTCACAAAAACAGCCACTACAGGTAAACCTGGGGAACTTGTAAAGCCTGTTGAATAGTTTGGTAGCCCTAAATCGTCCTCTATAGTCCAGCAGGAGAAACTCAGATTTAATGTCACCCATCAGAATTTCAATAATCTGAAAAACATACACAATGATCTGGATAATATTGCATGTCTTGATGAACCTGACATTTTCGTCATATCTGAACATTGGTACACTGAAGACCTAATTAGCATGAGTCAACTACTCTCCATGAAATTCTGTTCTCACTTTAGTAGGAAAAACAAGTCTGTGGGTGGGTAGCAGTCTTAACTGTTAAAGCAAGTAATTTCAGTGTTATTGACATAAGTGCATTTTGCATAGAAGAAATCACAGAATTTACTGCAATAAATTTAAATTGGGTTGGAGAAAATATAGCAGTTATCAGTATGTATAGGTCACCTGTGGCATGTATGGATACATTTTTCAAAAATTTGTCTGTCTTCCTGATATAAATACACAGTACATTTCCTGGCTTAAGTGGCCATGTAAATACTATAATAATAGGGGATATAAAAATAGACTTATTAATCAATAATGCCAACACCAAAAAGCTACACCTCATACTTGATGAATTCAGTCTGACCCCACTTATCCATGAGCCAACTAGAGAGATTGGCAACAGCAAAAAAGTCTGGTTAATATAATAACAAACAAGACCCATCTTTCCCACAGTACATCTATTGTCAAACTAGCCATCTCTGATCACCATGCAGTACAGCTTCAATTGGAGGTAAATGAAATGCCCTCTGTCACTAAAAGGAAACTATATATAAACAAAAGAATTATGTGTAATAATAAGAGCAATAAACTGAATTGCATTTTAGCACACATACGTGGATTGAGAATGATAGCTTTTCCTATGATAGCTTTGATGCTGACTTCTACTACTGTTATGATGCCACATGCCCAGTTGTAGCCACAAAAGTTAAACTCACTAAAAATATAAACAAAAAAGTATCTGGATAAATAATGATGTCATTGAAGCAAGGGGAAAATTAAAATT
Organism: Schistocerca piceifrons; assembly: GCF_021461385.2. Lineage (NCBI taxonomy): Eukaryota > Metazoa > Arthropoda > Insecta > Orthoptera > Acrididae > Schistocerca > Schistocerca piceifrons. The sequence goes on from NC_060141.1 coordinate 293,313,460, forward strand.
ATTCAGTAGTGGAAAGCTAAATAATAGACAAAATCTCAAGCTAAAGGAAGCCTCCCAAAACTTCTCAATAATATTGTAAAGATTTATTAACATAGACCAGGAGCAACTATGCTACAAACAAGCTTCAGACTTCACACAGTGTTACTACTGGTGTCTGGGGAGTGATAAACAGTTTTAGAACAGGCAGAGAAAAATTCTGTATGAACTTTAATATTGATCACAATGGGATGGTAGTAAAATATCAACATTAAATTGCTAATATACCAAATGAATATTTTTTCAGTAGGGGAAGCTATCAATGACAAACATAAATCACAAACAAAATAACCTGCAGTATAATTTTAAAGGCAGTCCACCTGAGCATAGCATATATCTAGCCACCATACATTGCAAAGAAATAATTAACATCATTAGCTCTCTAAAATCTTCCAGTTCTGCGGGGCATGATGATCTCAATATTAATGTATTAAAAGTGTGTAGGCAAAATGTCTCTCTACCACTGTCTGTAGCAGTCAATGACGAAATAGAATCAGGTACCTTTGCAGACAGACTAAAATTACTCACCTACCACCAATCTTTAAAAAAGTAGACAAACTCAGAATTCAAAACTACAGACCAATCTCAGTACTTACTGTCTTTTCCAAAACAGTTGAAAAAGTCATATACAGGAGAATTATAAACTTTCTCCAGATGCACAACCCAATGTTTGAAAATCAAAATAGATTCTTATAATGTATACCAACTATCACAACAGCTACTCAGTTGATTGAAGAGATAATAAGTGGCATTGAGAACGAGCAACATGTTCCAGGTATATACCTTGACCTCAAGAAAGCTTTTGACTATGTGAAAGCCACAGTCATATTATAAAAGCTATGGAATATTGACATCAGAAACACTGCTAATGACCTAATAAAATCTTACATGGGTAAGTGAAAACAGTTTGTACTGCTTAAAACTGAAAGTGGTGTTCGAAAATCTAAAATCACTAATATAAAATTAGCAAGTTCTGCAAAGACACTGTTGTCCTAAAGGCTGCATACAATGCTCTATTTTCCTTTCACCTGAACTACAGAATAGAAATTTGGGGAGCAGCAACCGAAGCAAATCTAAATAAGCTATTGCTACTTCAAAAAAAGGCTATAAGAATCATCTGTGAAGCAAAATATAAGGAATTATGCCATAGCTTGTTTCCAAATACTGGTGTACTAACTGTAGTAAACATGTTCATTCTAAAAGCCATATTATTTGTTAAAAGACTGCAGCCCAACATTTGTTCTGATTTATATCAGTACAATACCAGAAATTAAAAAAAAATTTACATCAGCAGCCACAGAACAGCCTTCGATGAAAAGGGTCCACAATGTGCTGGTTTCAAATTAGCCAATGCACGCCCAGTAAAGTTCTGATACTACCCACAATGAAGATTAATTTCAGGTAAAGAAAGTCCTTTTACAAAATCCATTTTCACGTTAGAAGAATACCATGCTTACATGCTGAATAAGAAGTGCTTTGAAAAAATATATAAATAGTATTAAGCACACCATTTTATTTGTAATTTAATCATTTTTTTAATCAATGATGTATTCAGAAGAATGTATTATTGTGCTATGTATCAACAATTGTAATAGTTGATGGCACATTGAAACCTGTGCGACATTGTACTATTTGTGGCATCCTGTGTGAATGCTAGCTCAAGATGCCACTACAGCAAGCTAAAAGCTGTGGGCCATATTAGATGTGTGTGTGAACCTGTCACTTCAGTTTGCTTCAGAATCATTGAACAAATTCTCAAATCAAATATATTAAACTTTCTTGAGCCTGAGAAGCTTATGTCCACAAATCGGCATATTTTTAGAAAGAATCATTCATGGGAAACTCGTGTGAAACTCAGCTTGCCCTATTCCCACATGATACACTGTGAACTATGGATGAAGGGCAACAGGCAGATTCCATATTTCTACATTTCCAGAAAGCATTTGAAGTGGTGGGCCATTGCAGGCTGTTAATGAAGGTAGGAGCATATGAAATAAGTTCACAGATGGCTTGAAGACTTGTTAAGTAATAGAACCCAATATATTGTCCTCAACAGCAAGTGTTCATCAGAAACAAGGGTATCATCAGGAGTGCCCCAGGGAAGTGTGGTGGGACCATTGTTGTTCTCCATATACATAAATGATTTGGTGGACAGGATGGGCAGCAATCTGTGGTTGTTTGCTGATGACGCTATGATGTGTGATAAGGTGTTGAAGTTGAGTGTCTATAGGAGGATACAAGATGACTTAGGCAAAATTTATAGTTGGTGTAATGAATGGCAGTTAGCACTAAATGTGAAAAAATGTAAGTTAATGTGGATGAGTAGGAAGAACAAACCTTTAAAGTTCAGACACAGTATTACCAGTGTCCTGCTTGACACTGTCAAGTCCTTTAAACATCTGAGTGTGACATTGCAGAGCAATATGAAATGGAATAAGCATGTGAAAGCTGTAGTAGGGAAAGAAAATGGTTGACTTTGGTTTATTGGAAGAATTTTAGGAAAGAGTGGTTCACCTGAAAAGATCACATATAGGATGCTAGTGTGACCTATTCTTGAGTACTGATTGACTGTTTGGGATCTGTACCAGATAAGATTGAAGTAAGACACTGAAGCAATTCAGGGGTGGGCTGCTAGATATTTTACCACTAGGTTTAAGCAGCATGTAAATATTATGGAGATGCTTTGGGAACTCAAATGGGAATCCCTGGGGCATAGGCAGCATGCTTTTCAAGTAACACTATTAAGAAAATTTAGAGGACAGCATTTGAAGCTGACTGCCACATGACTCTACTGCTGCCAACACACATTATGCATAAAGACCATAAAGATAAGCTCTAGCAATTAGGGGTAATATGAAGGCATATAAATAGACATTTTTCCCTCACTCTGTTTGCAAGTGGAACCAGAAAGGAAATGACTAGTAGTGGTAGGCAGGGTACCCTCCGCCATGCACTGCACGGTGACTTGAGGAGTATCTATGTAAATGTAGATGTAGATGAACTGTATGAATGATCTGTCCACTGTAATTCTTTCCACAGTGACAGAGTGACAAGGAGTTTTATAAACTACAGGTTTCCCCAACCCCAAATCATCTTTAATAGATCCAAGAAGGGAAAATGGATGCCAGAAAAAGAATGCAACTGAAGTTGATATTGCTGCTATGTTGGAAGAGCAGTGCCCTGGTAAGTGATGGAAAAATGGTGGAGTGAGCTACTTGACATGAGGGTAAAATTTTTGTAATATAAGGAGGAGAAAGGTGCAAAAGCATAGATGACAGAATAAAAGAAACAGATGAGGGTTCAGAGGAGCTAGATCTCCAGTTGGCATCAGAAGCTGATTCAAAAGAAAATGATCAGGAAGAAATATTACTTGGTGGGGGTACAGACAGTATAATAGTTACAATATCAGCACAAGCAGTGAAAATGGATGAGAAAGACAAGATGATGAAATTATAACATTTTGTATAACGAGGGAGGAATTAGTCCACACCATAAATCATGAAGATGAGGAGGAAAAACATGAGTTGTCTGAAAATTACAGTTTTGGTGAGAATAACATGATGGGAAATGAAGAGCCAAGAGAAAAAAGCAACCAGATGAAAAGTTAATCCAAGAGGAAAAGAAAAATTGAGACACTCAATCAAGAAAATCAGTGAGATGAAAATGTCCCTAGCGCAGAACAAAGTTGACAAAAATCAGAATGAAGCTTTAGAAAAATATTTACTTGGAGATTTCATTATGGAGGAGAAGCTGAATGTGTGTCAACCCACAACTAGCAAAAAGTGTATGGCAAGCCAGAACATGTGTTAGTCGACTTAGGTAGCAAAATGTTGGCTATTTCAAAATATATGTGTGGGAACTCCATGCCACATAACATTGCTGACAGGTGATTCTACTTTACAATGCATGATCTTTGACTGGGTCACATGCTAAGACATTGTGTTCTATTTTTCCATGTAGAACAGACAAGTTTGTTTTACCATGTACAGTTTGTTGTAAATAAAGCACATTTCTGAACTGTATTATGATGTATCTTAGCTATACCACTCCTGCACCATGCAGATCTACATTTGTGAGCTCTGATGACCACAAATCATGGTAAATATGTGCCAAAATTGATGCTATGCAACAACAATGCCACCATCATCTAGCAATTGTGCATCACAATTTGCAATGTTTGCCCATGAGTGCAATGATGTGGCATACAGTGGTTCACAGCCAGCTCTCCAGTGATGTGCTTTAATTAAAAGGACAGTGACATTTGGCAGTGCAGGAATCTGACAATGCAAGATGATGGTGTCCTACCATAGACTTGTTGTTTGACGGTACCCATAAGCATCTCCCTTGAATAATGATCCTATCATCCCGTGTGAATGAAATTTTGACCTTTTGCTCAGACATCCACTCATGCAGACAGACAGTTTCCTCATGTTCCCAATTGCACTGCATATGCAACATTCAACTGCACTGCTGTGGGACATTCTTCCATGACAATGGCCTCAATTGACCACCAAAATCACTTGCTTGTAACTTGGAACCAAAACTAAAATTCAGCCATTTCATTTGTACTAGCCATCCATATGGTTCACAATTGCTTTCTCACCACTTACAACATCATAAGTTATACTACTAAATATGTCACACTCTTCAGCAACCTGGATGAAGATGCAGATGTAATTAGTGGTATCACCTTGCCACAACCAAGGGAAAATAAATACTTGACAACAAAATCAAAACATCTGCAATGCCTCTCCAGGAAGCCAGAAGAGCAATTATTACAAGTAATCTATGATGAACAGATAGCAAACAGAACATCATCACAACTATGGTGTCAACTACAAACAGCAGTCAACCTTTAGTTAATGCCAAATCAAACATAGTGAAGACTGTGGGTATCAAAACTCCCATCTCAAGTGCAGGTCATTATGATTACCAATGAATGGGAACTGCCAGCCCATAAACTCAAATTAGCAGATAGTATATTTACGCACTCCTCATGGCCAATGAGTCAATTCAACAACTCAAGGACAATGCTAATTACCTACATGTACCACCAGCCACAAGCAGACTCAATCCATAACCCACGAAAATACTTCTTTCCAATACCTCGACTACATCACACAATTCTCGGTAGACATGCATAACATAAAGGATGTGTATAACATCACTGCTGATTATTTATCATGCATTAATGCTGTCTACACATAATCAATTATGATAAGTTTGCAGTAGCTCGACAGCCAAATAAACATTTTCAACACCTACTCAATGACACAATCATGAAGCTCAAGTCTGGAAACAACTCCTACCAGGAACAATAAGACAGATCTTGTGTGACATCTCACAAAATCAAACTTGTTCCCGAGTACCAAGGCAATTTCAGAAACTCATTTTTGACCAAATGCACAACTTAGTGCATCCTGACATCTGACAAATTACAAAACTTGTTACTGACTATTTTGTTTGGCCATATATCAAGAGACACTGCAGTGAATGTACATGTAAGTGTATGCCTTCTTAGAAAACAAAGAGAGATGACAAGCACAACCAGCACCCAGACTATTTACAATACCAAAAGGGTGTCTCACCTTGTCCACACTGACTTGGTGAAAATCCTTCCCGAAACTGATGGTTATTGGTATATACTATCAATCACTGACCGCATCACAAGAAAGATAGAAGCTATCCCCCTACATGCATGACATGTCAGTTGAGTCAACAGCAACAGCTTTCATTGACTCCTGGATTGCTCACTTTTGATGCCCTCTGTCCATTACCCCTGACCAGGATTGACAATTCAGGTCTGCTCTATTTTCTGCACTGTGCTCTCTTTGTGGGACCTACTATTACCATACTACCACATATCACCCATTAAGTAATGGTAGGTGGAACAGTGTCACTGTACAGTAAAGGCTGCTCTACTGTGCCATGGAGGGTACTGGACAGAAGCACTGCCATTGGTGCTTCTCAGTATACACACTACACACATGAAAGAACTCATCCCTTGCCAAACTTTTATATTATGAATCAGTCACTCTCCCCACCAGTTTCATGATTTAAGTACCACCCATAGATACCACTGGACTTATCACACTTGTTGCAAGGGTTAAAGAACATATTTCTCACCTGAAAAGTCCACTCTCACAGCCCCATGATGCCCATAAAATTTTTGTCCATAAAGTGCTTGCAATTGCACCCACATCATGTTCCACAATGATACCACCTGCTCCACTTTACATTCTCCCTATATGGGCCCCACACAAGGTTTTAAAACACAGGATCCATACCACTGATACACTTCTCAATGGCAAATCCACCACAGTGTCAGTAAACAGCTTGAAACTAAAATGGAGTCTTCAGGATGATCCATCCACCACTAGCACATTGACTCTGCCAATCTCCACGACAAAGTGACCATGCATACCATGCCTGTTGCTGATTTCATAATGAATCTTGACACCAAAAATTTTCAAACCTATAACCTGAGCGTCAAAATTATGGACAATTTCCTCATCATTGAAGAGAAACACCCTGAATGTGACACCGAGATGGGTTTCATCAGCCACCACTTCAAATGTTCTTACGTACTGCCTAATGATATTAACAAAGCAGCTATCTCATATCATGGCTACCTTCCAATGGCTTTCTCACCATTACCATCCCTTGAACTTTACTATCCACCATGGCAACAATGATGGAGAAAGAGGACAAACTATGCTAACCCAACCTCAAAGGCACACCTTCACTGCTGGATGCCCCACACCAATCCCATTACAGTGACACATTCACTGACAAATGATTCTACTTTACAGGAGATGATTTTTGATTGAGCCATGTGCTAAAACAGTAGAACAGATGTGTTTCTCTTACTGTGTGTAGTTCATTGTAAATAAAGTATGTTTCTGTACTAGATCATGTCATATCTCAGTTATACCACTCCTACACTATTCAGATATATGTACGTATAAAGTTTTAAAAGACCACCAAAAGCTAGGAGGTGTGCTGGTGACTAATATCTAGGTCACAGGACTGACAGGCAAATTAAGTAAGTCCACTAGCAAACAAGTATTTCTAGAGTTCATTGTAGGAGAAATGAGATTGAAACAATATGTTTTAATAGTTTGTGGTCTTAGGGTGAACATTATTTTAGGAATGGATTGACTGTTAAAAATACAAAGTACAAATTAATTGTTATATCTGCTGTTTACAAATGAAAGGGCGGAAGGAGCAGCTGTGGTAGATTTTAAAGAAATGATAATGAGTAATGGAGTGGAAAAAGGAGTGCTATCACTGAAATTTTTCCATAAATTATGGAAATGTACAAACTGGAAGGTCACCATGGAAGGAGGAAAACTTGGCTGAGGATGAGAGAGAAGGAGAGTTACAAAAAATAATCAGTAAGTGATTTACATCAATAACTGAAGCCCAAAAACAAGACCAACTGAATGTTGTCAGGAGAAATATAGAAGTATTTTCCACCCAACCTGGACAAGTAATGAAATACAAGTACAAGCTCAGTGCTGAACTGCACAATTATTTCAGTTAAAAGCCTTTCCCTGTTACTATTGCTAAGAGGAAGACTATAGATAAAGATTTAGACAGAATGGAGAAATGGGGTGTAATATATCTACACCCACATCCACATACATATTCCACAAGCCACTGTACAGTGCATGGAGGAAGGTACCCCATACCACGACTAGTCATTTCCTTTCCTGTTCCATTCACAGCTAGACTGAAGGAAAAATGACTGTCTGTATGCCTTCATATGAACCTTACTTTATTGTATGTCATCTTCATGGTCTTACACACAATGTATGTTGACAGCAGTAGAATTGTTCTGCAGCCAGCTGTAGATGCAAGTTCTCTAAATTTCCTCAGTACTGTTCATCATGAAGAACATCACCTTCCTTCTATGGATTCTCATTTGAGTTCCAGAGCATCTCCTTAATACTTGTATGTTGTTCAAACACCCCAGTAACAAATCTAGCAGGCTGCCTCTGAATGACTTGAATATCTTCCATTAATCTGACTCGATACAGATCCCAAACACTTGAGCAGTATGGTACCCATAAATAGGTCAAACTAACATCCTATAAGCAGTTTTCTTTACAGATGAACAACACTTTCCTAAAATTCTACTAATAAACCAAAGTTGGCCATTCACATTCCATATTATCATCTACAGCAGTACGTTGCAGAATTCAAGGATAAATTTAGTCCAGCTGGACATGTCCTGTCCTGCCAACCTTGTGGGATAGCAGTAAAGACTGTACAGCAGTATAAACTGGAGGCCAAAATCATATTGCTCAGTTTCATGCCAGATGCAAAAACAATTTCCAATCAGTGATGGAATTCTAGGTTCTTTTCCATGACCTGACACATTTTCAGTTTATTGTGAAGATTTATGTAGGGCACTTGTGTCGGCCAGCATATTTCTAAATTCAACAAATCCAGTGGTAAGGTACCTTCTCTACAAATATTCAAATCTTGACATTCCTGAAGATCCAGTCTTGAGAAAAATATCTTCCAATGTGTCACCAACAAATGCTACAACAAATTCATTCTGCATGTGAAACTCAGAAAATCTGGGTTATGTTAGATGAAACTACAGACCCAACTGGAAGAAAAATTGGGATTGTCATTTTCAAGGTATTAAAAAAGGAGAGAGTGATTTAGAAGAAAGATTTTCTGCTAAGAAAACAAGAAATGACTATTCCTAACCATATGATGACTATGAGTGTATTTGATGAAGCAATGCAAATTTTGCAGGTAGGTAGTGTGAAATTTGACAACACTTCATTGAAAAATAACAGATACTGCAGTATTCATGAAGAAGGCAGAGGCAGGTCTTGTTGTTAGTTATCCTAAAATGATCCATGTTACATGCATTGTGCATGGATTACACAGATGATATGAAGAAATTGGAGCAGTATATCCTAATGTGGATAAATTGATTTGTGATAGGAAAAGGGTGTTCATTAAGTACCAAGAAGAATTTGCAAATTCAATACTAAACTGCCCGATGTACCAATGCCATCAATCCCATTAAAAATGCAGTGGGAAACTTGGATCATTGCAGTTCAGTATTATGCAGAAAATTTTGATGTTTTTACCTCAGTAGTTAATGTACTGAACAAAAATTAAGGAACTTCAATTAAAATCCTTCAGGAAATATTAAGTGACATAGTGTTAAGAAAATGATGCAGCATTTATCTCTCTTTTGAAAGTAAATGTGACCTTTATTTGAATGAGGCCTGTTAAACTGTGTTTCAAACATTAAAAGAGTAACTGTTGATAGATAAGTTGCTGCTTCACCCTATTTTGGGCTTACCATTTTGTATGGGAGCAGACAGCAGTGGATTTGGGCCTGCAATGGACCTCTTCCAATTGGTGAAGGTGGAAGGAAGAGGGATACAGAGAGCTATTGCCTTTTGAAGTCAAATACTTCGTAAATATGGGAGGGAGAGAGGCATTAGCTGTAGTGTGGTGTTTTCAAAACTTTTCTGAACTTGGGGTAGGAAACTATAGTTTTTGCTGATCATAATGCATTGATCTCTTCAAAAGATTGTCAGTTATTGCTTAGCCAGTTGACCAGGGGACCTCTGATACTGCAACGATTTAAGGTAACAGTGACGTAGATTCATGGGAAACAAAATCAAGTACCAGAAGTTCTATCAATTTTACCATTGGAACTGGAAGAAAGATGAAGGGTGTCTGAAAATGTTTTGTAGTAAAGATGTGGTGGGGCAAAAAAAGATAGGAGAAGTTTATAAAAACCTCAGACAAACAAAATGAAGACAAGGCATGGAAATTCATAAAAACTGAACTGGGTTAGAAAAAGAAGGTGAAAATTATATAAAATGAATTCTGTAGCTTTGTTCCAGTGAAGGTCTGAAGAATTTGAACATTGGGTAGTATTCTGGCCTAAAAAGTACATTGAAAAGTTAGTAAATGTAGTATATTTAAGCTACAAATATGTTTGGCTGAAAAAATATGTAGACAAATTATGAGAGTGTGTGTACTTTGATAACATAAAAAACTTTGTCCATGAGTACTTAAAAATGTGTGATACATGCCAGCACATCAAAGTTAGCAAGGTGACAAAGTTGTTGTCTATGCAAAGTACAAATTTAAATGACATATTGGAAATTCTAGTAGGGGAACTATATAGAGCCTTACCCAGATCCAGGGATGGGTATTGTTACACCTTTGTGGTATTGTAAATGTTTTCCATGTTCATGAAGCTGTTTCCTCTAAAGATTCAATAAATTGGAGAAGGAATATTTCTGTAAGTACAGGAAACCAAAGAGGGTTTTCTCTGATAATGGACCACAATTTACTTCAAGAGTCTGGAAAGAGGGAATGGAATGAAATAAGTTAGAAGCAGTATATGTATCTCCACACCCCCCCTGCTTCTAATCCTGTGAAACTGTGTATGAGGGTAACTTGGTGTTTATGTAGGACTTTCTGTACTTGTAAACATGGAGCTTGGGAAAATTTTGTGACAGAAATGGAAGATGTATTGCAGAATGTAGTACATGGCAGCATTAATTTCATAATTTGAGAAATTATGACAAGAGTTAGAAATTCTAAGTAAATAGAAGAGGTAGTGTCTTTCCTCCCAGAAAGCAGTTGTGTATAGAAGGGAAGATAAAATTAGCAAAGACAAACATCAATAAAAAGATAAGGAATGAAAAAAGTGAAATGATAGGCATGTTAATAGGGTTACCTTCAAAATAGTAGACTGAAATGTGGTATGGACACATCAAGAATCTAGAGAGATCTGTTTGGAAATATCAAGACTCTTTTAACATATATCAAATGCCATAACAGATCACAAGAATTACATAACCAAACATTTTTTAGTTTACCCAGAGTCCAAAAAAGTATTTGGAAATTGGTATGAGGTGGAACTGAAACAGTGTAATGTAAAAGTCAAGAGGAAGGTCAAACGAAGAAGAGATGGGCAGAGTAGCCACTATGCCATCAATGCCAGCAGCACTGTGGGTAGTGTAAATAATGGATACCAACATTGGTCCAGAGAAAGAAGCAACTTGTAAGCGTACTGTCATATCGCTGGCTCAGTTGTGGAGTATCTTTGTGGGCAGCCACGTCTGTAGAGCGTCGAGCGCGGGACACGGAACTGTTATGCTGTGTTCTAGGTAGCTCTGCATGTAAGAAGCATTGTTAGAATGGAAGTTGAAGTGTTGCTACAAGTGTTATTGCAGTAAAGTGATAAAATATGTAAAGTGATTCAGAGGAAAGTGCATTAAGAAGCAATTTAAAAATGAGCAATGTTGCTGATAAAGTATTTGTGTACCCTCTCGTTGCGAGTCGTACTGTACAGTATCAATCATCCACGACATTTTCGGTCTCCCAGAATGATCTGATGTGAATTAGCAAAAATTAGTTACCATAAAAGAGTGTAAACAAGTGCCAGTGTCTTGTAGCAAATGTGAGGATGTGCGTTCGATCATCGTGTTTCCGCATTATCAATGATCAGCTGTGCCATGACAGTTACGCGCACGCTCGTACAAGTGAGAACTGAGAACTGAAAAATTAACTTTACAAACAGTGTTATATCATTACTAGTGTCAAGGAGCACAATTACCAGACATCAGTATGAGTAACAAGCATAATAACTTCCGTTCGATCATTCGGCTTCCGCATCATCAACAATCACCCGCGTTGTGTCGGTTACGCGTACGCTCATCTGAGTGATATTGTGGACAGATAATCATCAAGATTGTTAATTGGAATAAACATTTATGAATCAGAATGTAAACAGTGCAATCTGTGATTTCCTTTTATTGTCTCAGAATATAGTTGTTCAGACCAGACGTAGAACAGTGTTGTGTTCTGACAATGAGTGGCTCCCCTGACTCGCTTGCACGATTAGATAGATAATTTCAGGCAAGCCAGCAGCAGTGTGGAGCAGAACAGTATGACCACAGTGGCAGGTACGTGGAGTGGACAGGGCGCACTGTCACAAAATGAGAAGCCAGTTACAGTCACACCCTACCCATTTGTACTCCCGCCTGTGTTACAAACTGTTCATACACATGGAAAGAAATGTCTTCTTTAAATATCCATAGCAGACTTAGGTTAATCAGAATATCAAGTAGACATTGAATCTTAATGCTGTTGTGGCAGTCCAGCCACTGACGGCTGGGCTACTGAACAACCACTTTTCTCCTAAGTGAGGTTCTTAATCACTAATCCGGGAGAGATTATTGATGTTTCATATTATAGTACATTCTTGGGAAACACCAAAGAACTGATTCATACATTTGTAGAATTTAAGGTGTATGATTTGACTTAGTTGTAACTGTTAATGAAAACAGATATAGCAAACAGCATGAGAGGCTACAGTTAAGTGAAGGAGTATGTTACACTTAAACAGTAAGGAAGTAATTTTCCCATTTTGAAGACCATAAATATGTAGAAAGTGACAGTGACAGTGGAAGTAATTACCTATCAAGAAGAATGTAATAATACCAATATGTAGGTGGATAGTAATTGGTAATCATAGAAACCTGAGGAATGGGAAGTGATGTACATTAACTGTGTTATGAGCCACTCCATATTAAGAGGAGAAAGTTCTTTATATTTTATGAATTTAGTAATGGTTGGGTCTAATTAATTCCCAGTAGCCTTTTTTGGGTTTAATTAATGCAAACTTTTCCTTTCACTTTTTTGGTCCAATTAATACCCTATCATTTTTTCTGGGATTAATTAATACTCAGTTTTCACTTGTAAGGGCCTAATCAATGTTGTATCACTTTTTTCTGAATTTAATTAGCGCTCAGTCACTTTTTATACCTATGGTTTTCAATGATTTATGTATAGCTATGGCATCCCCCCAAGACCCATGGACCTTGCCGTTGGTGGGCAGGCTTGCATGCCTCAGCGATACAGATAGCCATACCGTAGGTACAACCACAATGGAGGGGTATCTGTTCAGAGGCCAAACAAACGTGTGGTTCCTGAAGAGGGGCAGCAGTCTTTTCAGTAGTTGCAGGGGCAACAGTCTGAATGATTGACTGATCTGGCCTTGTAACACTAACCAAACCAGCCTTGCTGTGCTGGTACTGCGAATGGCTGAAAGCAAGGGAAAACTACAGCCGTAATTTTTCCCGAGGGCATGCAGCTTTACTGTATGGTTAAATGATGATGGCATCCTCTTGCATAAAATATTCCGAAGGTAAAATAGTCCCCATTAGGATCTCCGGAGGAGGACGTTGTTATCAGGAGAAATAAAACGCATTCTACGGATCGGAGCTTGGAATGTCAGATCCCTTAATCGAGCAGGTAGGTTAGAAAATTTAAAAAGGGAAATGGATAGGTTAAAGTCAGATATAGTAGGAATTAGTGAAGTTCACTGGCAGGAGGAACAAGACTTTTGGTCAGGCGAATACAGGGTTATAAATACAAAATCAAATAGTGGTAATGCAGGAGTAGGTTTAATAATGAATAAAAAAATAGGAGTGTGGGTAAGCTACTAGAAACAGCATAGCGAACACATTATTGTGGCCAAGATAGACATGAAGCCCACACCTACTACAGTAGTACAAGTTTATATGCCAACTAGCTCTGCAGATGATGAAGAAATTGAAGAAATGTATGATGAAATAAAAGAAATTATTCAGATAGTGAAGGGAGACGAAAATTTAATAGTCATGGGTGACTGGAATTCGGTAGTAGGAAAAGGGGGAGAAACGTAGTAGGGGACTATGGATTGGGGCTAAGGAATGAAAGAGGAAGCCGCCTGACAGAATTTTGCACAGAGCACAACTTGATCATAGCTAACACTTGGTTCAAGAATCATAAACGAAGGTTGTATACATGGAAGAACCCTGGAGAAACCGACAGGTTTCAGATAGATTATATAATGGTAAGACAGAGATTTAGGAACCAGGTTTTAAATTGTAAGACATTTCCAGGGGCAGATGTGGACTCTGACCATAATCTATTGGTTATGAACTGTAGATTAAAACTGAAGAAACTGCAAAAAGGTGGGAATTTAAGGAGATGGGACCTGGATAAACTGACTAAACCAGAGGTTGTAGAGAGTTTCAGGGAGAGCATAAAGGAACAATTGACAGGAAATGGGGAAAGAAATACAGAAGAAGAAGAATGGGTAGCTTTGAGAGATGAAGTAGTGAAGGCAGCAGAGGATCAAGTAGGTAAAAAGACGAGGGCTAGCAACCCAGTTCTAAGCAAAGAAGGGAAGGCAGAAAGGTGGAAGGAGTATATAGAGGGTTTATACAAGGGCGATGTACGTGAGGACAATATTATGGAAATGGAAGAGGATGTAGATGAAGACAAAATGGGAGATAAAATACTGCGTGAAGAGTTTGACAGAGCACTGAAAGACCTGAGTCGAAACAAGGCCCCGGGAGTAGACAACATTCCATTAGAACTACTGATGGCCTTGGGAGAGCCAGTCCTGACAAAACTCTACCATCTGGTGAGTAAGATGTATGAGACAGGCAAAATTCCCTCAGACTTCAAGAAGAATATAAAAATTCCAATCCCAAAGAAAGCAGGTGTTGACAGATGTGAAAATTACTGAACTATCAGTTTAATAAGTCACAGCTGCAAAATACTAATGTGAATTCTTTACAGATGAATGGAAAAACTGGTAGAAGCTGACATCGGGGAAGATCAGTTTGGATTCCATAGAAATGTTGGAACACGTGAGGCAATACTGACCCTGCGACTTATCTTAGAAGAAAGATTAAGGAAAGGCAAACCTATGTTTCTAGCATTTGTAGACTTAGAGAAATCTTTTGACAATGTTGACTGGAATACTCTCTTTCAAATTCTGAAGGTGGCAGGGGTAAAATAAAGGGAGCAAAAGGCTATTTACAATTTGTACAGAAACCAGATGGCAGTTATAAGAGTCGAGGGACATGAAAGGGAAGCAGTGGTTGGGAAGGGAGTGAGACAGGGTTGTAGCCTCTCCCCGATGCTATTCAATCTGTACATTGAGCAAGCAGTAAAGGAAACAAAAGAAAAGTTTGGAGTAGGTATTAAAATCCATGGAGAAGAAATAAAAACTAAACGGCAGAGGACTTGGAAGAGTAGTTGAATGGAATGGACAGTGTCTTGATAGGAGGGTATAAGATGAACATCAACAAAAGCAAAACAAGGATAATGGAATGTAGTTGAATCAAGTTGGGTGATGCTGAGGGAATTAGATTAGGAAATGAGACACTTAAAGTAGTAAAGGAGTTTTGCTATCTGGGGAGCAAAATAACTGATGATTGTCGAAGTAGAGAGGATATAAAATGTAGACATGTAGACTGGCAATGGCAAGGAAAGCATTTCTGAAGAAGAGAAATTTGTTAGCATCAAGTATTGATTTAAGTGTTAGGAAGTCGTTTCTGAAAGTATTTGTATGGAGTGTAGCCATGTATGGAAGTGAAACGTGGACGATAAATAGTTTAGACAAGAAGAGAATATAAGCTTTTGAAATGTGGTGCTGCAGAAGAATGCTGAAGATTAGATGGGTAGATGACATAACTAATGACCAAGAGATGAATACACTAAACAGATTCAGAAGGATGTAGGTTGTGGTAGGTACTGGGAGATGAAGAAGCTTGCACAGGATAGAGTAGCATGGAGAGCTGCATCAAACCAGTCTCAGGACTGAAGACCACAACAACAACAACAACATTGTCAGCATACTTATGTTCACAACCATTGCTTGATAAAGAGTAGAACATACTTCAATTTTATTCTGTATAAATTATAACATCATCAAAAGTGTTCAAGTTTGTTGGTGTTATAGAGCTTAAATAAATTTCAATTGACATACTTCTCAAATTTTCAGAAAGTCATGTCTCCATGTACTGATTATAAACAATTATTATTATTATATTAAATATTTTAGGTATATCATTGCTATTCTTATTGAAATCCTAGACTTTTATGACACACTAAAAGTGATAGTTATGGCTCCCAATGAAAAATCAGGTTAATTTTTTTTATAAAATTTGCATCTTGACAAAGACTGCTTCAATTTTTTTTATAAAATTTGCTTCCTGACAAAGACTACTGCTATTGAAATTTTATGTAGCACCTCTAATTACTTGAGTACTTTAAATCACTCATCTGTGGGAATCTTTTAAACCACTACAAGATAGTTTCTCAGTCCACCCATAGCTGTAGAATCTTGTCAGTTTTCTTGCAACTAGGATATCAAAGTGATTTTTCCTATGAAGATGCATCTGGAAAGAAGACATTCCCAAATGTAAAGATAACATAGGGAACACTAGTGCCTTTATCAAAGCTGACACAGTTAAATTATCTAATGTAATGTCACCCATTTCTTGTTTGCCTTCTACAATGGACAAAACTGTATTAATGCCAGTGTCAAGTCCTGTGAACAGTTGGGAAGTCAGGCAGTTTGCACCAGTTTCCATTCTTATTAGTGAAGAATTACATGACTTAACATCAGCTGTACTTTCATTCATAATTATGATATACAAATGGCTTCTGAATTCCATGAGTAATGGATGGTCTTAGGCTCTGCCAAATGTTCTTACCTAGGAATAGAAATTTTCAAGACAGCCATGATTGTACCTAGAGGTCAATGCATAATTTAAATTGCAATGAGTTTCAGATCATAAAAGCAACCTAGCAATGACTGTATTGAGATAAGTAGTTGTCTTTGGAAACAAAGTAAAGTTTTATTTTTTCATAGGATGAGATGGAACTATGAAGCACTTCCTCCAGTGTGTTCTTACAAAGCCTAAAGCACTTGAAATAGGTTGTTTGCCAACAGATTCCCTCCAATCCATAATATCAAAATTATCATTAACCAACTTGTAGCATTCCACTGAGTCTTTTTATTCAGGCATTGCACACGAAATTACGTCTCTTAATTTTGGAATAGAGCTGCTAGGCAAGGTGAACATGCTATAAATCTCTTCTGGAGACTGCTGAACAGTGAGCATTAAGATTAAGACACAATTTGTTCTCACTATCTTTCCTCAATAACTGCTCAATTACTCTGTTTATTTATTGCTTTTTTTACCACATTGTAAAACCATAATCCAAAATGGTATTTGTGAAAAATTTCATCTTATGTTTTATATAAGCAAATACCCAAATATGGCAAGGAAAGATTGGGCAGAATAAATAATTTAGATGTAAAGACTCTAACTCACTGAACAGAAGAAGCACTGAATTTCACTAGCTTTTAGAAGGATCTGTTTCTGAGCTACAGCATACACACACACGTACACACACACACACACACACACACACACACACACACACACACACACACACACACACACACACACACACACACACAAATTGTGTTTGTGTACTCTTGTTCAAAAAAGGGTTTGTCTGAAAAGTAGGAAAGTTTTCATTCTTTTCTGTGTACCTGTCAACAACTCTGTACACAAATATCATCATTTGGGGCCTAGTATCCACACAAACCACATGCTATAACCACGTCTCTTGCTTCTTACATATCTGACTTGTCTATATTGATCTCATCAAAGCTTCATACAAACAGCTACTCTGCTTCACTTAAAGTTTATGCCTGCTTGCTCATTGGGTGCAACACATTACTAAATATTCCAGGTACTATCTGTAATTTCATACAGCAGAAAGAATTAGACACCCATATTTTTAAAAGTTAAAAAACCCAGTTATAGTATGCCCATTAGGTCCCTTGCATACAATAAATGTAACTTTTCCTAGACACAGAGTGTGAAAGTAAGGCTTTGCTTTTATCTTTTGATTTCCACAGGGTGTTTAATGAGACATTTAATTTGTGCATCTATAAAGATTTTTTTGTACAATCTGTTGCACCTAAGCCTTTAGCTTAGTGCTATGGTGAAGCTAAAGGCTTTGGCATTGCATCCTTTTACTGCCTTAAGGCATGAGCTAACAATTTGCTTCTTGTTCTGAGAAAGTTGAGTATTTTTCTAATTTCGTCCTCAATATGACCTTTACAGTTTCTGTATTTTGATCCACTGCTCTCTTCTTTAGTGACAGTGAAATTAGTGTGCTAAATGCACATTTATGTGTTTTGTGGGGTTTTCTTCTACCACTTATTTGTGATACCTGTGGATAGAAAATGGAATGACTGCAAAAGTGGTATTAATAAGGTGCAAATTAGGCACTGCAGTGGCTTTAAGGTCGTCTTTGATGGAAGTTTCAATAACTGGGTCTGAAGATCCAATAAATAGTAATCCTCGCTAAAATGAACATTATAGATAACAGCAGTTTTAATGCTAATGCTATCACTTCTTCGACAAAGCTGAGTTCACTGAGGATGTATCACTGAATTTTTGAAAAACTTAAGATAGGTAATACTATTACCTACAGGTTTCTAATTAGTTTTCACATACAGCCACAACACAGTTCAGCATTTTTAATGTCAAGCAGAATGAATAAACTTGACAAAATATAAAAAAGAGCAATAACACAACACAACACAAAACTTACTTCCTTCAACATGCTTGAAGTGAGCAGAGTGATGTAACACACAGAACTGACAAGGGAAGACCACGACGCTGGAATCATAGATTTACTTCAAACTTTGTGCATCTTTAGTAAGTCATTAAAACAACATAATGTGTAAGTAGTAAGGTACACTAATCTGACACTTCTGATAAATTTGCAAGAGAGGTTTTTAAGCATCTATTATGTAACTGATGCAACTGTGCATTGACAACAGATGTTAGAATTCATTGTGGTCAAGAGGTTAACATTCGAGCTACGTAAGAGGAATGTGTTTGAGGTGAAGGTTCGACTCCTGCTCAGACTTACATTTTAATTTGTATGTTTTCATCACTGGCCATATTATTTAATTTATATGACATTTGAGAGGTACTATAATTTTAAAAACCCACACGTATTTGCATGAAGTGTTAGCGAACTTCACATTATTTGATTACTTACAATTTTTAATTAAATTTAATTATTACAACAAACATATTTATATTTCCTGAAGATGTATGTCTATCGAGATTTGCTAAATTCCTTACACTTGCAATCTGATAAGGTACCTGAACTACTTTGCGTCTCGACATTTCGGGCTGCAGACACAGAGGCAGGCCTCATTTGGCAATCACCCTGCATAGCAGTGAGATGTTGCTAATGTAGCAAGAAATAATAGTGTATGTGCAAGTTTTTTGAATATCACTGAATTTACACTTGTATTACAAAACTGAAGGTTTGAACAGGAGTCGGACCACTGCCTCATACACATTCAACTTATGTAGCTGGGACGCTAACCACTTGACCACCATGAGCTCTTAACATCCACCACCTGCACACAGGTACAACAGTTACATAATAGAAGTGTAAAACTTCTCTTGTGATTTTCTTGTAAATTCCAGGGTAGTGCACCTTAGTACTTTCACATTATGTTGATTTAATGGCCTACTGAAGGTTTACAAAGTTTGTAGTGAATCCGTGATCCCAACATCAAAGTCTCCCATAGTGAGGTTTGTGCATGCTCTTCCTACTTTTAACAATAAACTCTTAAATTACTATAGTTTCCATTTTTCCCACAAATTATCTCAATATACAGAATTCTACTCTGAATATACCTGTCAGTAACATACTTTAAGTTCTATGGGCCATGGCTTCATACTTAGACATACAGTATACATCCTCCAAAAGTTTCAGTATGCATAAAAAAATATTAATATGTAATATATGATACTGGGTGTTGAACACATGGATTGCACAATAGACAATGGCATGAACCGCAGAAACACTGTGAATTTTCTGTAATTTATCAGCCAGTCATGATTAGCTCCCTGAAAGGGAATGTCAGACTCTCCAGAAATACACTATTGTTAACAATGTCAAATTCCTTTTTCTGTGAAACATTGTCTAGATCCTATGTCCCACCTGAGAGGAAAAGATGTGAATTTATATTGGATTCATAGCTTATGCTGCTCCATGAAATGTGTTTTGGAGAAAAACAGTGTGAATTAATTAATTTATGATCTGTTTGATGTTTCCTTTTTTCACAGTGCAGGTGTGTTTTTTGCTTTCAATAGACCTCAGCAGGTTTCTCTGTTAACATCTCATGTTTCTCTCTGTTAACACATGTCATCTGTGAATACTGATTGTAGTCACTAATATTGTACAATATACCCTAAAAAGTTCAAAATTTTAGGAACGAAGTATTCCAATGAATTGTTGTTTCTGGCTTTCTTTTATGCATATACACTCCTTCTATTTCATTGCAGTATATGTAATATTATTTTAAATGATATATTTATGCATTTATAATAATAGTTTTTTATACTAACCAGGGTGGAGATCCAGAATCCAGAACAATACTGTACCCAAAGTAGCTGCTTCTTCCAGATCCTTTGCTCAGAAAGTCTTCATATACAATTGGATTTAATGTATCCAAATTAAAGCAAAATACATTCACAAATGCTGTAGACAAAATGGCGAAAACTGCTAGATACATCATGTTCTCTGTTACATAAAATGTCACACAACATTCACTTTAGTCACACATTAATGAGTGGGTAACATGAATGAAGTTGCCTGCAGGAAGACTGTGGTTAGCTGAAGAAACCACATTCATCATCTTTTCTTTCCACTAGTGAAGTAACTTCCTGTCTTCTGAGACTTCCTGTGTGAGCACTTCCCTTGAAGTTCTCACAGTGCATTTACACATATTTCCATAGAAATATCGTACTCATACTAGACTGTTTAAAATTTGAGTGATATCTTTCAAATTTATTATTATCTAACAAGCCTAATAAGCTAACCAATGTTTTCAGCTGTGAGCTTGAGTCATTATGTTAAAATTTAAAGCTTTATTTATGTACAACACAACACATTTTATTTTTAATCCCTTTAAATGTTACAGTGAATTTTTCTATTCAGTACAGACATGTATGTAATGAAAAATATAAAACAATTGCCACTCCAACAAGTTTAAAAGTAAGTATGGGACTGCATACCTCTTATAGTCTTAGAAAATGGAAAGATGGTTCTTTTCATCTGCAGAGACAAGTCAGATACAGCATATGCAACAGATGTTTACCTATTTCTTTATATGAATCTCACTTCCTTTACTGTCTGTGTAGCTATTACAGATACATTACTTTTGCTCTAATTTTACATTTGTTTAACTCACTGACGCTCATCTTCGTTATCAACTTTATTCTCCATCTTTCCTGCATCTTCAGCAGTATTTCGATCACTACCATTTTTACTATTTCTTATTATGGAAACTTATAGTTCTACCTTTTTGTTTCCACTTACACTGCATTTATCTTTTGCTGACAGTTGCAGTAATCCTACTGCACTTCATAAGTTCTCTGGAATATATGAGTTATTTCAACAACATTAATACCCTTTTGCCTTCTACTTTGTGTAAGAAGCAACATTAACATCCTTTGTAAATTCTGCTCATTTATGCAGTGGTGATAGCTTTGGTTTATCTTTTCCTATCCCCCCCCCACACACACACACACACACACACCACACACTCACACACACACACCCTCACTGAACCTTGAAGAACGAATCTGAGTTCTTCCAGCATGTAATTCAACATTTAATTCTTACAGTGTCTGGTTATCTTCCTATACTTTTGCATACTTTCTGCCATTCCCATTTATTCACATAATGCATATGAAAATGATACTACAATGTACAAAACACAGTAAGGCAATTCAGCCAGTTAATACAAATAGTGCATTTTTACAATATGAAATTAGTTTTCTCTGTCAAATGTTAGAAGCTGTGTGCCAAAAAAATTCACTTTCTAGTTTTTATTATCTGTTTCTCCATGCCACTATAGCGCTGTTGGGCATTGTTATTATTATGTTTAATTCCAACCAATACCTTATGTATAAGTATGTATAACAGCCATATTATTGATAGATGAAATCAAAAGTTGTAATGGCACCAGGAAACTCTGTGTAATACCTTTTTATTTTCTTGTGATATGAATTTATATGAACGTTTTCAATAAATGACAAATGCAAGGAGGATATTCATTTTTTTAACAACTTTTGTTTCGAATCTCGCTTGAGAGTACTTGTGTTTTAGATCTCACATAAGAAGGACATATAATTTTTACTCTTATGTCAACAATGACTGTTGTAAATGATATGTGTGATAAAAATGCAAAAGGAAAAATATGTATTATGAGTTATAAAAGATCCAAGATTTTTTTTAAATTTCTATGTAGGACTTAAACCTTCAATTGTAAGAAGACAAAGTTATTTCTCCCATCTGGGAAAATATCTGCTAATCATCAAGATTTAATGGATGGACTGTATGACCGGCAACCACAGGACCATTAGAGGTAACTTAATAATGATGTCTATTAAATATATATGTTTGTAATAGCCAGAATAATTGACTTTTTGTTAAGCACCAAGTTGCTGCAAAATACGGTTTGTGTGACTTTGATAAGTTAAATTGTATTTTTCTTACATTGTGAGGAAGACTGTTCATAGCAGCAAATTTAGTTTCAACAAGAATTCATGCTTTAATTCCAGTACTGCAAGCATTAATTATCTCTCATTATGTAAATTTCATACCGATTCATACACTTTGTGTTAGCTTTTGGGCTGCCTACCAGCACAGTTATTTTAAAATTGACCAATATCGAACTCAACTGGTGACCAATTTTCCAGGACCAAGTCATAGCTAAACATGAACAGATTTTTTCTAGTGAATGTTAAACATACAATCGAAAAAAAAACTTGTCATTATTGTCTAAAAGAAAAACTAATTTTTGTCAATTTTCTTATTGCATGAATACAAGTGTAACAAAAGCCATTTGATATGAAAATGTGCATAATATAAAAAACAAGAAGCAGAGAATTAAACAGACCAATTTATCGCCAATGGGAGATGTAAGTGAGTTGCTTGATTACACAAAGAAGGTAGAGAATTTAACCAATAGCTTGTGTGATTATGCTTAGTAGCACCTCTCTTGTCGTATTTAGCTTTCTTTCCTGTTTCCTTATCAATTCCCTAGCAGAAAATTTATTAATCAAAAGGAATCTAAAATCATGCCTAACTTCGACTCTTCAGTGTAGTATAAATTATTATGAAAATTTCAATCATTTGTGTCATAATACTTTTTGACAAATTAACAAGAATTTATAGAAACAAGATTTCATAGGAAATCGCAGATTTCAGGTGTAAAATTTATTTGCATAAAAATATTTCTACTGACTTTTGTAAAATTTTTTGGTAATTGCTAGCATGACAAAAATGGCTGAGCAAAAATTGTCTATTGTTGATTGTAATACAGAAGCTGCAATCGGCCAAGATGGCGGTGCATTGTACAAACAAATAAATGAAAACGAAATGCCGACCACGCAGCTAGCAGAAAGTCAACATGTATCAGAGAGAGATGGGTAGCATTCCTCTCATGCTAAGTGAGGAGAGACCTACGTCATTGTTACGGAGGCACGTGTCTTCATGAGTTTCACGAGTTGTCCTATCGACTGTTGTTAACAAACGACAGCACAGATACACAGACAAACTAAGACGTTACCATGATGACTATCAATGAGACCATTTCACAGTATCTCCCAAAGCGATAAATCGCTGCAAAATGAAACAGAGGAACGTGAAACAGCAGTGTATTTTGACAACATAGGACGGACACCGATTATCAGTAATCTGAATATTAAAATGCAAAGTACATGTTATAACAGTGATAATAGTACCACAAATGTGCTGTTCCAACAATTACTGACAAATATGAACACGAAATTCCAGGATATGAGGAAATTCAATACAGTTACACAACAGCTTAGTAACCTGTAGAAAGCTTAGAATTATAGTCTGAATGTGCCAAAAGAGAAAGAACTCAGATAAGGAAAAATTTGTATGATATAACCAAAAGAGCAGAAGCAAATACCTTAGATTAAAGTAGTACATAAGCACAGAAGATAGTATCTGAATGTAAAGCATATGTTGACCCCATAGAAGAGGCCGTGAAGAAAAGGGAAATCAAATCATCAAATGAAGTAGGTCAGGTTGCTAATATTCAACACTAACTGTGCCCAAGACAGATGCACGTAATAGTTATACACATCTTGTCACAAGCCTGATAGCGAGCACAAGTGAAGATTGTACAATTCATAATTTACCTCCAGCAGCACCTACAACACATGCACAACCGTCACACAATACTCCGCACAGTTGTGATAACACACCAAAGTCAGATAATGCCGCATGTTTAACAACCATCTTTGCTGATGAAGGGTTGCTTAGACACAGGCAGTTTCCCATGTATTCAACAGATGGAAAGTGGATGAACCCGATAGTTTTTATCAGTGCATTCCGCAATGTATTTCTTCATAAATGGACAGAGGCTCAAAAGATAAGATTTGCTGTTGGTTACACCCAAGGTGATGTTCTTTTGTGGGCCACTGACATGGCAGAACATTGTCACAGTTACGAGCAATTTGAATGTGCTTTCTTAGACATGTACTGGTCGGAAGCCATTCAAGAAAAGTTAGGATGTTAAGTCTTTAACACAGCTCCAACTCATAGTAAGCATGGAAGATTGCAGGGTTATTTCAAAAAGTATTTGAATAAAAACAGATATCACAGGTGGACGTAATGAAGATATTAAAGAGTCGGCTTCCACCACACATTAGGGAAAGATTAGTAACTATAGCAGAACATGGCATTGAGTACTTTTTGTCAGTTTTGGATTCCACTGCCCTGATTTATAAGGAGGCACTATGGCAACAAAAAGCAGCAGATAAACAAACACCTCAACCCATCTTTGGAAACCAATCTGTAAATAATAATGTTAGTACCCAACATACATGGAAACCGTATCTGACACAGTACATACAGAAAGGGAGTGGATATGTCAATGGGACAAACAAAAGATTCAAGTGAGGTTATCAGAACAAGAACAATTACAATGGACAATCCAGTACAAGGCTATTCGCTGCCCGTAAATAGTAACAGCCAGCCGTTGCACTGGCACGCTGTCTGCAACAATCAAATACCGCATGCTGTGCCACAGCCAACCTTTGGACAACATAATAGCGTGAACTATAATTTCATGCAAAAATGGGTCACGCGCAGCCAATGACATGAATTGGCATAACACAACACACACTGTACAGCTCACTAAAATTACTCCAGTCATCGAGGTCAATGCTCCTGCACGAGCAGAAAACTCCAATGGGTCACAGTGAGGCTCCACACTCATAAGCAGGTAGGGAGATATGACGAACAATGTGACATGATAGATGATTTATACCGACATGAGGAGGATGTTCAAGAAAACTTGTATGAAGAGTAGGTACAGGTAGTTACAAAGATAAAGATATTTAACATGGAAGTACACTTAGTTTTAGACACAGGTACAATGACTAACTTAATGTCAACTGAATTTTTCCAAGAGTTAAAGAAAAGAGGTAAAATTCCCACATTCCCAGTGCAGAATTGTAGAATACAGATGGCCACCGAAAAGAAATCAAAAGCAGTGAAATTACAAGCACTTATTCCATTGAAAATTTCCTCACCATTGACAAATTAATAGTAAATTGTTTGATTGAGATGGACACCTGTAGGACTTATAAGACGCAAATTGATATAGAAAGTGGTAAGTGCTACTTCACTGTAAACGAGCACGTATTTGCTGTTTATTTAATAAAAACCTCAGACAAGAAGGTCAAGCAGAAGTAGGAGTCTGATGTAACAGTTCAGTCTGTATTTCCTATTGTAATGTTTGGAAACACTCACTATAATGAACAAGTGCTAGAATCTGATGTAAACTATGAAATGGTAGAACAAAAGGTGAGTGAGCCCAGCACCTTAAATGAACAGAAGCAACAGGAACTTACAGGTCTGTTATTAAGTATGCACATGTATTTAGAAAACAACCCAGAGTTATTAAGGATTATCGGTACAAAATGGATTTATTATGCCTCATCATATTCCATTCCTTGGGCGAAAAGAGAGGCAGTGTGAGAAGAAGTAAATCGAATGATTAAATGGGGAACCTTTCAACCTTCCTTTTCACCTTATTGTAGCCCCATATTGCCCTTGTAAGTAAACCAGGCAGGTCAGTAATATTGGTTCTGGATGCTCGAGGTATTAATAAGATCCTAGTACCAGTTTGAATCAGATATTAATAAGATCCTAGTACCAGTTTGAATCAGACCTGACAATCTGGACCAACAACTGTTGAAGTTCCATAATACATGGTATTTTACCGTATTGGACCTCTGAAGGTCCTACTGGCAAATCCAACTCCATCCAGAAGGTAGAAAGTACACAGCTTTTGTATGTGGTGTTAGAAACTTTGAATACTGCATCCTGCCATTTGGTCTGAATATAAGTGCAGGTGTTTTCATTGCAGCATTAGATAAAGTATTAGGACCAGAGCTATTTCGCAAGGTTATGGTCTATGCTGATAACTTGTTAATCACAACGCCCACTTGGTCAGAACACATTCAGCTGATTGAGAAAGTTTTACAGCGTTTTTCAGAATATAGGGTGACAGCCAATTTCAAACAGTCTGACTTTGGCGGGGGAGAAGGTAAAATTTCTTGGTCACATTATCTCCGAACAAGGTATCCTCTCTGATACATAGAAACTTGATACCATATGCAATTGTCCTGCACCGACGAACAAGAAATAAGCTTATTTAGGATTAGCATCATTCTTCCATAAGTTCATACCCAAACAACTGATGAACAGTGACACCCTGTTTAATTTATTACACAAAAAAAACCATGGCTATGGGATGACAAGTGCCAAGAGGATTTCAATAATGTTAACGAGGCAAATATACTTAGTCACCTGGATCAGGAGAAAGACTTCTGTCTGTCCACAGACACCTTCTCGCAGGGTCTGAGGGCATGTCTGTTCCAGATGAGAGAGGAAGACGTTAAGATATTGCCAAAGGTAATTAGATTTGCTACCCGCACATTAATTGATGCAGAAAGATCATCCTCTGCATCAGAATTAAAGTTTGGCAGAATTAGAAAGTCTGGGCATTCAGATAATTTGAGTACTTTTATGGGGTAAGAGTACAAAAGTATATCTTGATCACCAATTCCTTTCATTATTGTTGACATGCAGATGACTGCACAGGAGATTGGCAAGGTGGTGTCAATATTTGCAAGAATTCAACTTTGAAATTATTTATACCAACGGCAATCAGAACATCATTGCTGATGCTCTATCAAGGTTGCCTCAAGGTCTAGATGAATTTAGTGAAGTTTTGGTACAGGATTCTGAAATAAGAACTCTTCTTATGCAAAGTAAAATACCGCAATCTGACTACAGTAAGTTTTGTAAAGAAATGAAAACCATGCAACAACAGAACCTAAGATGGATCAAAGTCAGACAAAAACTAACACAGGAAGGCAACAAACAGGTAAAATTGTGGTACAGGGAATATAAGGGTGTTTTATTTCTTCGCAAGCATCCCGACTCACAACAATGGTGCATTTGTCTTTCTGAGAAGTACATTGAGGAATTCATAGTGTACATCCATGAAGTGTGGGGACACTACAGGGTAACTACATGTACTGATGAGATAGGTAAACATTGCTACTTCCCAATTTTGTGACGACGAGTACGTCAGGTACTACAAAAATGTATAGTGTGTCAGAAGGCAAAACATTCTAACTCTTCCAAACATATTGAGCTTCACCCAATTTTAACTTAGAGCCCTCTAGATTTAGTGTCTCTAGATGTAGCGGGCCCCTATCCAAGATGCAAGGGTGGAGTAAGATACATAGTAGCATTATATGATGTTTTTACAAAGCATATTGTGATGTACACTGTACATAGCACAACAGTGACCTCCATCAGGAAAACGATCAAAGAAGATTACATGAGGAGAATAGGAAAGCCACAATTTATACTTAATGATAATACCTCATATATTATAGGATAGAAATGGAAGCAATTTGTGACATCACAGGATGTAAAACAAATCTTAGTATCAAGATTCCACACCGAAGCATCACCTGTAGAAAGAGTATTCAAGGAATTTAATCAGTTCATAAGGATATACACACCGCACACACACATGAAATGGGTAGAATATGTCACACCGTTCATGCCAGGTCATTAACAAACTTACAAATTCTTCCACTGGTTTCACAAAAATGAATTAATGTTTTATGCTAGACAAAAGGACAAATGGGAGTCACCACTACCAAAAATACAAGCAGTGGAAAAGACCTTGGAGAAAAAATTAAACAAGCAGTAATCACACTGGAAAACAGGGCTGAATATAGGAAAAAAATCTCTGATTGGAAGCTGAAGGGTTTTACACAATTTACTGAGGGCCAACAAGTTCTGTTATGAACACATCCTAGGTCAACAAAAATAGGGAAGTTAAACAAGAAGTGGCAATTACTTAAATCAGAACTGTATATAATTTCCAAAGTCTCATATTCCAGAGCTTATCAACTGATTTATGAGAGGACTGGTTGAGACAAAGGTCTCTATCCCCACAAGGACTTAAAGGCATTTGTGAAATAAACATTGCTGACATAAGTATTTTAACTGAAAATGACTGTACATAATAGTAATTTAATTTCTGTTTTCTTTTGAATACTAGTGTTAAGGAAACATGTTTGGATATAAGAGACTTTTACTTGTATTTTGATAGTAGCAGCTAAGTGAAATTGAGAGGGCTATTATAATAAAGCAGTGATTTGCTTGACATGAAGAGTGGCGAAGCAGAGCATAACTTGTGATGTATGCTGTGGTGTAATTATAATGTTGAGGCAAAAGCAACAACTCACACGAATGCACATGTAAACACAGCCACAGGAGATTTAATTATTAGACAGCTGACATGATAAAAGACTGACAGTTAATGCAATTAAATGCAACTTGCCCACACACATATTTATAGGAACAGTATACATATAGGAAGAAAGAAGGAATAACTATAAATTTAAGGTTGACTACATCTATGTTGAACTAATGAAATGTACAAGAGACTACGAGTAATATCTACATAAAATGATAATGCTAACCTACTATATACAGGTATGCACAGATGTTTACAGAAACTGAACTACAGGACATATAACAAATAATTAAGGATATGTGTGATGACAGCTGAGATGACAGCAGGATACGGAGGTAGGAGCACAAGTATCTCACACTTTATGGAATTTTGTAGATACTTTTCTTTGCAGGGTATAGGTAAGTGAAGCTGGTGATGTACTGGGTGGAACAGGCAAATAAAACGGTTGCATACTGACATAAAAGAATGACTGAATCAATGTCCACTGAGCTACTACACATTTAGTTTTAAGTTTTTCTTTTCAGCAACCTGTGGAATGACACGGTGTGAAAGAAGAGATGATAAGCTTTGAGAGTGGCATGGTACCATACAAGTAACAGGCTACACCTCAAGCAAATAAAATTTAGTTGTAACAATTGGCGTGAATGAATGATTCAAAGTATCAGCAGTAGCAGTGCGGTAAGTGACAAGTGATATAGGTTTGATGCTACCGAACAAATAAAGGGCCATCTACACACAGGGTACAGGCCGACCTACTCACAGGGTACAGTCTGCTTCAGAAATTCACAACACCCATTTTTCTCTTTATAATATGTATATATGGATATGAAGGTATTCATCAAAAACAGGATTATTCCTACACATCGAATGACAACAACATTTATGGCAATTAAACACATTTCATGAGTATTTATGTTACCCGTCGTCTGAAGTAAACAATGTCTATTTCAGGTAGTAGGAACATAACAAGAGTCTATCATGAGAACAATGCTGATTGAGAGTCTCCTTGTAATACGATATAGCCAGCTGGAGTGGCCGAGTGGTTCTAGGTGCTTCAGTCTGGAACTGCATGACTGCTACGCTCGCAGGTTTGAATCCTGCCTCAGACATGGATGTGTGTGATGTCCTTAGGTTAGTTAGGTTTAAGTAGTTCTAAGTTCTAGCGGACTGATGACCTCAGATGTTGAGTCCCATAGTGCACAGAGCCATTTGAGCCATTTTTGTAACACGATAAATGAGTTCTACATCCGTTCCATTGTAATCCGATGGGTCTGTACTCAAATAGATTCCTTCCTTCATTGCTTGAGGCAATGCTAAACGTAGTTACACAAGCAGCGCATAGTGTATTCAAAGTAAATGAAGAGCTTCCCATCTGCCCCATAAATAAAAAATAAGCTCCCATGAATAATGTGAAAGAAATTATGTATAATATTTCTTATCCAAAGTTTTGTGGTACACAAACATAGGGATGTATATATATATACATAAGAATGATCGATGTAACAGAGGTTACACATATTTATTCCATAATGTGAATGTAAATAAGCCTATTATTTACAAACTAAACTTGTTCGGCTGTTTATGAAGTAAGTGTGATAGCAATGTCAGCAATGATATGTAATATATGAATGAATTAAAATTCTGACTCTGTAAATAAAGGTTTTTTGAAGAGTAACAGCACCCCCATGAACCATGGACCTTGCCATTGGTGGGGAGGCTTGTGTGCCTCAACGACACAGATAGCCATACCGTAAGTGCAACCACAACGGAGGGGTATCTGTTGAGAGGCCAGACAAACATGTGGTTCCTGAAGAGGAGCAGCAGCCTTTTCAGTAGTTGCTGGGGCAACAGTCTGGACGATTGACTGATCTGGCCTTGTAACACTAACCAAAACGGCCTTGCTGTGCTGATACTGCAAACCGCTGAAAGCAAGGGGAAACTACAGCCATAATTTTTCCCGAGGGCATGCAGCTTTACTGTATGATTAAATGATGATGGCGTCCTCTTCGGTAAAATATTCCGGAGGTAAAATAGTCCCCCATTCGGATCTCAGGAGGACATCATTATCAGGAGAAAGAAAATGCGTTCTACGGATCGGAGCTTGGAATGTCAGATCCCTTAATCATGTAGGTAGGTTAGAAAATTTAAAAAGGGAAATGAATAGATTACAGTTAGATATAGTGGGAATTAGTGAAGTTCGGTGGCAGGGGGAACAAGACTTTTGGTCAGGTGAATACAGGGTTATAAATACAAAATCAAATAGCGGTAATGCAGGAGTAGGTTTAATAATGAATAAAAAAATAGGAGTGTGGGTAAGCTACTAGAAACAGCATAGCGAACACATTATTGTGGCCAAGATAGACATGAAGCCCATGCCTACTACAGTAGTACAAGTTTATATGCCAACTAGCTCTGCAGATGACGAAGAAATTGAAGAAATGTATGATGAAATAAAAGAAATTATTCAGATGGTGAAGGGAGACGAAAATTTAATAGTCATAGGTGACTGGAATTCGGTAGTAGGAAAAGGGAGAGAAACGTAGTAGGGGAATATGGATTGGGGCTAAGGAATGAAAGAGGAAGCCGCCTGACAGAATTTTGCACAGAGCACAACTTAATCATAGCTAACACTTGTTTCAAGAATCATAAACAAAGGTTGTATACGTGGAAGAACCCTGGAGAAACTGACAGGTTTCAGATAGATTATATAATAGTAAGACAGAGATTTAGGAACCAGGTTTTAAATTGTAAGACATTTCCAGGGGCAGATGTGGACTCTGACCACAATCTATTGGTTGTGAACTGTAGATTAAAACTGAAGAAACTGCAAAAAGGTGGGATTTTAAGGAGATGGGACCTGGATAAACTGAAAGAACCAGAGGTTGTACAGAGTTTCAGGGAGAGCATAAGGGAACAATTGACAGGAATGGGGGAAAGAAGTACAGAAGAAGAAGAATGGGTAGCTTTGAGAGATGAAGTAGTGAAGGCAGCAGAGGATCAAGTAGGTAAAAAGACGAGGGCTAGTAGAAATCCTTGGGTAACAGAAGAAATATTGAATTTAATCGATGAAAGGAGAAAATATAAAAATGCAGTAAATGAAGCAGGCAAAAAGGAATACAAACGTCTCAAAAATGAGATCAACAGGAAGTGCAAATTGGCTAAGCAGGGATGGCTAGAGGACAAATGTAAGTATGTAGCAGTGCATATCACTAGGGGTAAGATAGATACTGACTACAGGAAAATTAAAGAGACCTTTGGAGAAAAGAGAACCACTTGTATGAATATCAAGAGCTCAGACGGAAACCCAGTTCTAAGCAAAGAAGGGAAGGCAGAAAGGTGGAAGGAGTATATAGAGTATCTATAAAAGGGCAATGTACTTGAGGACAATATTATGGAAATGGAAGAGGATGTAGATGAAGATGAAATGGGAGATATGATACTGCATGAAGAGCTTGACAGAGCACTGAAAGACCTGGGCCGAAACAAGGCCCCGGGAGTAGACAACATTCCATTAGAACTACTGACAGCCTTGGGAGAGTCAGTCCTGACAAAACTCTACCATCTGGTGAGCAAGATGTATGAGACAGGCGAAATTCCTTCAGACTTCAAGAAAAATATAATAATTCCAATCCCAAAGAAAGCAGGTGCTGACAGATGTGAAAATTACTGAACTATCAGTTTAATAAGTCACAGCTGCAAAATACTAACGCGAATTCTTTACAGACGAATGGAAAACTGGCAGAAGCCGACCTTGGGGAAGATCAGTTTGGATTCTGTAGAAATGTTGGAACACGTGAGGCAATACTGACCCTACGACTTATCTTAGAAGAAAGATTAAGGAAAGGCAAACCTATGTTTCTAGATTTGTAGACTTAGAGAAATCTTTTGACAATGTTGACTGGAATACTCTCTTTCAAATTCTGAAGGTGGCAGGGGTAAAATACAGGGAGCAAAAGGCTATTTACAATTTGTACAGAAACCAGATGGCAGTTATAAGAGTAGAGGGACATGAAAAGGAAGCAGTTGTTGGGAAGGGAGTGAGACAGGGTTGTAGCCTCTCCCCGATGCTATTCAATCTGTACATTGAGCAAGCAGTAAAGGAAACAAAAGAAAAGTTTGGAGTAGGTATTAAAATCCATGGAGAAGAAATAAAAACTTTGAGGTTCACCGATGACATTGTAATTCTGTCAGAAACGGCAAAGGACTTGGAAGAGCAGTTGAATGGAATGCAAAGTGACTTGAAAGGAGGGTATAAGATGAACATCAACAAAAGCAAAACAAGGATAATGGAATGTGGTTGAATTAAGTTGGCTGATGCTGAGGGAATTAGATTAGGAAATGAGACACTTAAAGTAGTAAAGAAGTTTTACTATCTGGGGAGCAAAATAACTGATGATTGTCGAAGTAGAGAGGATATAAAATGTAGACTGGCAATGGCAAGGAAAGCATTTCTGAAGAAGAGAAATTTGTTAGCACAAGTATTGATTTAAGTGTTAGGAAGTCGTTTCTGAAAGTATTTGTATGGAGTGCAGCCATGTATGGAAGTGAAACGTGGACGATAAATAGTTTAGACAAGAAGAGAATAGAAGCTTTTGAAATGTGGTGCTACAGAAGAATGCTGAAGATTAGATGGGTAGATCACATAACTAATGAGGAGGTATTAAATAGAACTGGGGAGAAGAGGAGTTTGTGGCACTACTTGACTAGAAGAAGGGATTGGTTGGTAGGACATGTTCTGAGGCATCTAGGGATCACCAATTTAGTACTGGAGGGCAGCGTGGGGGGTAAAAATCATAGAGGGAGACCAAGAGATGAGTACATTAAGCAGATTCAGAAGGATGTAGGCTGTAGTAGGTACTGGGAGATGAAGAAGCTTGCACAGGATAGAGTAGCATGGAGAGCTGCATCAAACCAGTCTCAGGACTGAGGACCACAACAACAACAACAACAGCATAAGAAATCAGACACTTATATACAAAATAAGTGATTAATAGAGTTGGATGGCAATTTGGCAAGGAACCTGTGTAAAAGTGATTTTTTTTTTTTTTTCCAAAAGTGAAGTACGCTGATGCTTAGTATGCATTTGCAAACCTACAAAAATTTTTACTAAACTACACTCAACTCTGGTCAAATGAAGAAGTGCTTTATAAGGAACTTAGCATATCATCAGGGGCTGATTGATGGATTTCCTCTCCACTGAATGAGCACATTACAATGGCTAAACAATGGTCCCAGGCCATAAAATTGTAGTCTTCTGTCATATTATCAAAATTACACCAAGCGTGCACATTGTTTCCAAGAAATGAACAAATTGTTTGTGGAGGAATGCATGGTGCAACACATGATGACTTCACTGTTTCACTCTGAGTGAAATGGACATGCATGAGTTAGAAGTATTCAGTGAGGACAAAACAGTTTTTAAATCCCAGTGTGTGGCCACAAACTACTTGACATGTGCATGGGCACAATAATGAACGAGACTGGACTAAACCAAGCGTTGTTGAATACACACACTATTTGTACCCCTTTTTTATAACTTGTTAAGTCTATCTAAAAGACTGAGAAATAAAGGGCATTAAGGCCCCTCACTGGTAATAGATGACAACCAATTAATCATGTGATACTACCTAACATTGTTGGTGTACTGTTGGGGGCAACTGTGTAATACTTTTTTTATTTTTCTCGCAATATCAATTTATATAAATGTTTTCTTTTCCTCATTGGTAATAAGAAATTGATACATCGCCAGAGAAGATGGCAAACACAGGCTTTTAAAATAATTTTTTTAGCAAACGAGAAATGCCAGGAGAATATTCAATTTTTAACAAATTTTGCTTCAAATCCCACTTGAGAATATTTATGTTTCAGATCTCACACAAGAAGGACATATAATATTTACTCTTGTGTCAACAATGACTGCTGTAAATGCTATGTATGATAAAAATGCAAATGGAAAAAATATATTATGCATTATAAAATACACAAGGTTTTTTTCATTTCTAGAGATGACTTTAACCTGCAATTGTAAGATGAGGCAGTAATTTCTCCCATCTGGCAAAATGTCTGCAAATCATCAAGGTTTAGTGGATGGACTGTATGACCGGCAACCACAGAACATTAGAGGTAACGTCAGCGTAACTTAATAGTGACTTCTATTACATATAAAATGGGAAAGCGCTGGTAGATAGGCACAATAAAAAACACACAAACACACACACAAAATTTCAAGCTTTCGCAACCAACGGTTGCTTCCTCTGGAAAGAGGGACGGAGAGGGAAAGATGATGTGGGTTTTAAGGGAGAGGCTAAGGAGTCATTTCAATCCCGGGAGTGGAAAGACTTACCTTAGGGGGAAAAAAGGACAGGTATACACTCGCACACACACACATATCCATCCGCACATATACAGACACAAGCAGACATTTGTAAAGGCAAAGAGTTTGGGCAGAGATGTCAGTCGAGGCGGAAGTAAAGAGGCAAAAATGTTGTTGAAAGACAGGTGAGGTATGAGCGGCGGCAACTTGAAATTAGTGGAGGTTGAGGCCTGGCGGATAACGAGAAGAGAGGATATACTGAAGGGCCAGTTCCCATCTCCGGAGTTCTGGCAGTTTGGTTTTAGTGGCAAGTATCCAGATAACCCAGACGGTGTAACACTGTGCCAAGATGTGCTCGCCATGCACCAAGGCATGTTTAGCCAGAGGGTGATCCTCATTACCAACAAACACTGTCTGCCTGTGTCCATTCATGTGAATGGACAGTTTGTTGCTGGTCATTCCCACATAGAAAGCTTCACAGTGTAGGCAGGTCAGTTGGTAAATCACGTGGGTGCTTTCACACGTGGCTCTGCCTTTGATCGTGTACACCTTCCGGGTTACAGGACTCGAGTAGGTGGTGGTGGGAGGGTGCACTGGACAGGTTTTACAGCAGGGGCAGTTACAAGGGTAGGAGGCAGAGGGTAAGGAAGGTGGTTTGGGGATTTCATAGGGATGAACTAAGAGGTTATGAAGGTTAGGTGGACGGCGGAAAGACACTCTTGGTGGAGTGGGGAGGATTTCATGAAGGATGGATCTCATCTCAGGGCAGGATTTGAGGAAGCCATATCCCTGCTGGAGAGCCACATTCAGAGTCTGATCCAGTCCCGGAAAGTATCATGTCACAAGTGGGGCACTTTTGTGGTTCTTCTGTGGGAGGTTCTGGGTTTGAGGGGATGAGGAAGTGGCTCTGGTTATTTGCTTCTGTACCAGGTTGGCAGGGTAGTTGCGGTATGTGAAAGCTGTTTTCATGTTGTTGGTGTAATGGTTCAGGGATTCCGTACTGGAGCAGATTCGTTTGCCACGAAGACCTAGGCTGTAGGGAAGGGACCTTTTGATGTGAAATGGGTGGCAGCTGTCATAATGGAGGTACTGTTGCTTGTTGGTTGGTTGGTTGTTGTGGGGAAGGAGACCAGACAGCGTGGTCATCGGTCTCATCGGAATAGGGAAGGATGGGGAAGGAAGTCGGCCATGCCCTTTCAGAGGAACCATCTCGGAATTTGCCTGGAGTGATTTAGGGAAATCACGGAAAACCTAAATCAGGATGGCCGGACGCGGGATTGAACCGTCGTCCTCCCGAATGCGAGTCCAGTGTCTAACCACTGCGCCACCTCGCTCGGTGTTGCTTGTTGGTGGGTTTGATGTGGACGGACGTGTGAAGCTGGCCATTGGACAGATGGAGGTCATTCAAGTTGCCGCCGCTCATACCTCACCTGTCTTTCAACAACATCTTCACCTCTTTACTTCCGCCTCGACTGACATCTCTGCCCAAACCGTTTGTTGTTTGTTTGTGTGTCTATCGACCTGCCAGCACTTTCGTTTGGTAAGTCGTATCATCTTTGTTTTTAGATATATTTTTCCCACGGGGAATGTTTCCCTATATATATTTTCTTGTTATTACACGTGTGTGTGTGTGTGTGTGTGTGTGTGTGTGTGTGTGTAATAACCAGAATAATTAACTTTTTGTTCGGCACCAAGTTGTTACAAAATACGGTTTGTATTTATTCTGTATGTTACATTGTATTTTTGTTACATTGCGAGGAAGACTGTTCATAGCAGCAAATTTACTTTCAACAAAAATTCATGATTTAAGTCCAGTACTGCAAGTATTAATTATCTCTTGTTACATAAATTTCATGTCAATCCATAAGCTTTGTGTTAGCTGTTGGGCTGCCTCCCAGCATGGTTATTCCAAATCGACCAACAGGAGGTAACACAACTAATTGTGAAGCTTTCTTCAGCACCTACAAACAGAGGCAAGGAGAATAAAGAGAAATAACACTTAGGAAGCCAAATGGAATGAAAGTCACTTTTATGAACTAAACACTCATGTAACACTTATTAAATTTTAAGCTGCTATTCATATTCTGAAGGCAGGGGCAGCTTTGCAGCTTTACCCCTGACCCCCCCCCCCCCCCCCCCCCACTTTCTGCCAATGGAGTATCATATTACACAGGATAAAATGACTTCAGAAATCAGCGAATATATTACTCCAACAGATTGAATAGTTATTTTGTAATTATGTAGCAATATAGGTTGCAAAATATTTCAAACACATTTTAACAAAAGAATAAGAGCAGCAAGCATCTTACTATCTAAACCAATAAATGTCATTTAACCTAAAATGGGCATCTTATTATTTATTAATACACATCTTTTACCCTGAACTCCAAAACAGTTACCAAAAACTACTCAAGCAACACCAAATTTTACCAATTCGTTGGTGGCGGACCCCAACTCTCCTTTTCTTAGGCGATATCCCATTCCACCAAAACCCCCCTTCCCCTCCTCCTCCCCCCCTCCCCCAATTAGCTCACCCCTAGACTGACTTCTAGAATCGCCACTGTCTGAAGGGTGTTGCCTACAGAGATCCATGTAGAGGACTCTTTAAGGAGCTGAAAGTTTTGATCCTCCCTTGTTTATTCATCTATGAATGTTTGTTTCCTCAAGTCAAATCAAGAATTCTCTTCTCTAAACAGTGAAGTACACAACTATCAAACAAGAAACATGCTTGATTTCCATATAAACCTACATTCAAAAGCCCTGTACCAAAATAGTGTGGTGTTTCTACCTAAAGTAACGTTCAATGCCTTACCAAAAGAAATAAAAAACATACTAAACTTACATATATCTAAAAAGAATTAAAGAGGCTACTATTAGGTCAAAGTTTCTGTAATGCTGATGAATTTCTTTACTATCGAAACAGATAGTATTCATATTTTGATTTGTATAAACCTTTGTTTTTTCAACTTGCATGGAAAAGGAAGGCAATGTATGTAAAGTGTAACTATGAAAATGTTAAAGTGTAATTAAGAAAACAGTATTTCCCTTAATGGATTTTTCTATATAAAACTTTTCTTGCAGGCCAAAAGAAGACAAAATATGTAAAGTGTAACTAAGAAAATGTTATTTCCCTTCATTGTTAAAAATATAAATCATGCTGTCTCTCTCTCTCTCTCTCTCTCTCTCTCTCTCTCTCTCTCTCTCTGTGTGTGTGTCTCTCCCCCTTTCCATATGACAATTCCTGTATCATGTACATGATAAAACGGATGATAATAAATTGAAATGAAGTTAATTGAATTGAATTACATAAGATGATTCCAGGATTATCTTGTACTGCACTGCAAAGCAGGGCTTGTAGTAAAAACAGTATTCTTTTTAGTATTTCACCCATCTTCAGCAACTGTAGTCATGTATAATGAAATAATAAGCAACCAGTTGCAGAAATGAAATTTAATTTATTGACTAGTTTAAGGCACTTAGTAACCTCCTGCAGAAAGTTATGCCTGATTGCTTGATTGATTTATTTATTTATTTATTCATTCATAGAACAGTATACACTGAAGGGATGTCATCAAATGTTTGTACAATATTTCGTATAAAATAAATATGTCTCTTTACAGTATATACAGCTCCTATACTTAGTTCTACTTTTCTAATCATGTCAAGTTAAATTTGTTACACTGTACAATGTTCATGAACATTAGTCTACAGTTATTTTAAATATTTATCTGCAGTGTAATAGCTATTGTCTAGTAAATATTTTTTAGCCTTTGACTAAAGGTGTGGGGATCATTTACATCTTTTATTTCTGTTGGTAATCTGTTGCACAGTTTAATACCATGTTATAATACACTATTTTGAGTTTTTGACTTGTTTCTTCTGTTTAGATACAAACAGTGTCAGATATCACATTATTTGTGAGTGTCTATAATAACGTGCATACAGCACAATGCCATGACGCTAATAAATATATGCAGGAGCAATAATAATAATAATAATTTTGTTGTCATTCAGCTGATTACAGCAATAGACAAAGTCAAGAGCATATATTTCTACATAAACTAATATATTGATGTGAATTGGTTTACATAAAATAGGTACATGTTAGAATACAGTATTTTCATTTTCAAAAAATTCATCTGTGGTGTAAAACAGATTGTTCACTAGTAGCTTGTATAATTTAGCTTTAAAAATATTTACAGGCAGTTCTTTAAAGTCAGCAATTAGTCTATTAAACATCTTTAGTCCAAGAACTAGGTAGGAGTTCTGCGATTTTGATAATCTATGATATGGCACATCTACAGATGTTCTGTTTATAGTATTATGGCTATGAATATCACTTCTCAACACAAAATTAGAGACATTGTTTCTAATGTACAATAAAACATTGTAGATGAATAAGTTTACACTGTAAGACACTGCAATTTAATAAACAGAGGTTTACAATGTTCTGTTTTATTAGAATCCATTATTATTCTTATTACTTTCTTCTGTAAAAGTAAAATGTCATTTACAAGACAGCTACTACCCCACTGTAAGATTCTATAAGAGATGATGCTTTGGAAGAAGGCAAAATATGCTGATCTCACATAGTCATTGGGAACATGTCTTTTTAAATTTCTAATTAGATAAATAACTCTTGAAAGCCAAACCAATTTATTTTTAATGTGTTGTTCCCATGTCAATTTATTGTCAATAGTAACACCTAAAAATTTAACAGTTTCTAATTCTTGGTAGTTAGGAATCTCTTTGAGGCTACAGTAAAGTGTCTGGGTTTTGTTTTCATTTAGTAAGAAGCCATTAGCTTTGAACCATAGTGACGATTGAGCAAGGGTATTTTTGTCAGTGTTTTCAGTGTACCTAGATCAGAGCTTTTATGTAGGAAAGTTGTGTCATCAGGATACAATATTGTGTGAGAATTTATGAATAAGGGCAGGTCATTAACCATTAGTATAAACAGTAAAGGTCGAAGCACTGACCCTTGAGGCACTCCATACCTAACATTAACCAAATCTGATTTCTCCCTACCAATGCACACAACTTGTTGACAGTTCTCTAGAAAAGACCTGGACATATTTATACTGTTGTCATCAAAACCATAGTAAACTAGCTTATTAAGAACAGTGTCATGCTTTACTCAGTCAAAGGCTCTGCTTAGGTCACAAAATGTAGCCTGGGCATTGTCCCTAGACTCGAACACATCTAGGACAAATTTTACGAGGGAGCCCATTGAATCCATTGTGGATTTACCTTTCCTAAATCCAAACTGTTTATCACTAATTATATTTAGTTTACCCAAGCAGACACTAACTTGCTCATACATAATTGTTTCTAAAATTTTTGAAAAAACTGGGGTTATGGATATAGGTCTGTAACTAGTGGGACAGTTGTTTTCCCCTTTTTTATACCAGGTGATCAAACAGCCAGTATAAATTTGAAAACTGAATAAATCACGGAATAATGGAGATAGAGAGGTACAAATTGACACACATGCTTGGAATGACATGGGGTTTTATTAGAACCAAAAAAATACAAACGTTCAAAAAATGTCCGACAGATGGCACTTCATCTGATCAGAACAACAATAATTAGCATAACAAAGTAAGACAAAGCAAAGATATGTCCACCATCATTCCTCAACAACAGCTGTAGTCAAGGAACAATGTTGTGAACAGCACTGTAAGGCATGTCCAGAGTTATGGTGAGGCATTGTCATCGGATGTTTTCTTTCAGCATCCCTAGAGATGATGGTCGATCATGATACACTTGCTACTTCAGGCAACCCCAAAGCCAATAATCGCACGGACTGAGGTCTGGGGACCTGGGAGGCCAAGCATGATGAAAGTGGCGGCTGAGAACACGATCATCACCAAACGATGCGCGCAAGAGATCTTTCACACATCTAGCAATATGGGGTGGAGCGTCATCCTGCACAAACATAGTACATTCCAGCAGGTGTTTATCAGCCAGTCTGGGGATGATGCAATTCTGTAACATATCGGCATACCTCTCACCCGTCACGGAAGCAGCTACAAAACCAGAATCACACATTTCCTCGAAGAAAAAAGGCCTGATAACGGTAGATGTGGTAAATCCAACCCATACCATGACTTTCTTGTCATGCAATGGAGTTTCCACTACAGTTCTAGGATTTTCAGTAGGCCAAATTCTGCAGTTCGGAGCATTGACAGACCCTCGGAGCGTGAAATGAGCTTAGACGGTCCACAACACATTACTCAACCAATCGTCATCTTCCGCCATCTTTTGAAACGCCCACACCACAAATGCCCTTCGCTTCACTAAATCGTCAGGTAACAATTCATGATGCCAATGGATTTTGTACGGATAGCATCGAAGGGCACGCCTAAGTGCCAACCAAACAGTAGTGTATGGAAGGCCGGTGCGACGTGCGACTGCATGAGTGCTGACTTCCCCATGCATAGATGAACCCACTACAGTCTCCATTTCTTCCTGAACTGTCTCAGCAGCATTACGCCTTGTGCTCGGTCGGCCACTACGCAGTCTATCCTCGAAACAACCCGTGGCTTCTAACTTCGAAATCATTCTCGCCACAGCTGCATTTGTCAACGGACCTTTACCCATTCGAATCCCCTTCCTATGGTGATAGGATCATAATGCTGAACTAGCACATTCCCCATTTTGATAATACAGCTTCACTAAAAGTGCCTTTTCAGGTAACGTCAACATGCTGTGACTGCTGGCTCATCTGATTCTCTCTCTCATTACAGCTCCTTTTATACACAATTGTCATGCACAGTCACTGACATTTTGCTGTCCAGCGCTATCTGTCAGACATTTTGTGACCTTTTTCTTTTTTTTAAAAATAATAATAATAATAAAACGCCATGTCATTCCAAGCATGTGTGTCAATTTTTATCTCTCTATCTACATTATTTTGTGGTTTATTAAATTTTATTAAGTCTTCAAATTTATACTGACTTTTTTATCATCCGGTATATGGGCACAACTCTAGAAATTTTTAGTATGTTGGGGAACTTACTTTCAACTAGGCATTTGTTAACACAAAAACATAAAGGATAAATCACACAATCAATAACATCTTTCAGCAAATTACATGACATATCATAGTAATCAACACTAACTAAAGGTTTGAAATTGTTCACTATTTTTAGGATATTATTTGGGCTTACTTCTGTGAAATTGAAGGTGCTTGGGGGAAGCTTTTCAAAGCAGCTGTCCATACTACTAAGTGCATTTTCAGGGGTTTTGTTTATTAAACCACTAATTTCTTCAATGAACTGAATGCAATATTTATTAAATTCTTCTGAGGTAATGGTGATTTCCTCTTTGTGTTTAGTGTGTGCGTTGGAGTTTGTTACACTCCAGGCCTTTTTGCATTTATTGTTAGATTTTTCAGTGTTTACTATGTTATACAGTTTCTTTTCTTCATTTATTGGCTTCCTATACTTTTTTTTAACTTTAGCATACAGTTCTTCATACAGTTCTGAATTACTGGTTCTGTACAGACTAGAATACAGCATAACAGTATTTTTCAGTTGCCCTAACTGTGGAGTATACCATTCCTTCATTTTCCTTTTCTTGTAATTACTACTAATATTCACTGCAAATTTTTTCAGAGGGGTGTTATTTTCAAATATATTTAAAAATACAGAGAAAAACTTGGTGAAAACAATATCAGCTGAACATTGAAGCCTAATAAAATGTGTGTCCCAACTGAAATAAGTGGGGTATATCTAAACCTATCCATCCTTTCTCTGCTCACTGGTCTAGTAATCACAATTTTAGACTCTGGTTTGGTGCAGTCTGAAGTTACATTATTAAGAGTAAGATATACTGCATCATGACCTGAGAAAGGGAAACTAATTACAACAGTGGACATACAAGTTCTCTTAATATTTGTAAGTATATTGTCTAGACAGGATGAGCCTCTGGTAGGTTCGCAGTTAACATAGTACATGTTAAATTTGTCAAAGCACATTTTTAAGCTCTGTCACAGTTTTTCTGTCCAGCAGGACATCAAAACTTGAATTGATATCCCCTCCAATGACAATATTGTATTTTTTCCAGTTTGGTATACATATGTACATTAAGAGTTCCTCAAGTTTCTCCAGAAGGATGTGGGGGTCACCACTAGGTGGCCTGTATGCTACTATTACCATTACCTTAAGGCTCTCAATTACTAGACCTGATATTTTAAAATGCATTTCATCACAAAGGGAACTGAGATGTATCCCGCCACAGTTTGGTGCAAGAGGTGTTTTTGCATATATTGCTACCCCACCATGTAAGTGCTGTTTTCTGCAACAGCAACTAAGTAGTATGTAATCATCCAATACTTTGTACCCAAGCTCATCCTCTTTACACCAATGTTCACTTAAACATAGAATATCTACCATGTTTTCATTTGAAAATTCATTGACTATTAAGTTTTTATCTGCCATACCCTGAATATTGAGGTAGAATATTTTAAAATTTTCTTTAGGAATTTCTTTTTTTGCATATTCACTTAGTTGGTTTGACCTAATGTTACCATATGAAAGTTGACCAGGTTGTGTCCCTATGTTACTAAAACACTCAGCCTGGTCTATGCGTACAAGTTTTTTGACATCTCAGTTGAAACATAATCCAAACACATTACTGGTCTTTTTTCCTTCTCTAGCTTATCCAATACTATTTTGAGAATTGTGTCGCTTAATAATATAGTACTGTTTTACTTACTGCTACCACTTATATTTGTGCTGCATGCTTTTATTATTGACACTCCCAAATAATGCAATAGGCACAACCTTCAGAATGGCATGAAGTGCACAAAACTGGTCAAGAAATTAAATTTTGTTATGCAACTGGTTGATTAGTATTTCATTATAGTATTCTTTTTAAAATAGGGAGAACATGCTGGATTGTTTTAAGGTGGTAGCTGAAATAAAAGCACTATTACAAATTTTAAACAGGAGGACAGTGGACAGTGGAATACCACAGTGGGAGGGGTAGAAAGGATAGTAGGCCGTCTCACTGAAGCCTTCACTGACCGTAATTATCCTCCCTACCTTGTACAGAAACAAATCTCCCGTGCCTTATTTTTCCGGTCCCCCACAACCTCCCAAAGCCCCACTGTCCCACCACAGAGGAGCATTCCCCTCATAACTTAGTACCACCC
Organism: Schistocerca piceifrons; assembly: GCF_021461385.2. Lineage (NCBI taxonomy): Eukaryota > Metazoa > Arthropoda > Insecta > Orthoptera > Acrididae > Schistocerca > Schistocerca piceifrons. Next base: position 293,357,755 of record NC_060141.1, read on the forward strand.
AGGACTGGAACAACTGAATTACATTCTCCACCAGGGTTTTGATTATCTTTCGTCGTGCCCTAAAATGAGAAATGTCCTGTCCGCTATCCTTCCCACTCCTCACACAGTGGTATTCTGCCATCCACCGAACCTACACAATATACTCATCCATCCTTACACAACCCCTGCTCCTAATCCCTTACCTCATGGCTCATACCCCTGTAATAGTCCTAGATGCAAGACCTATCCCATACATCCTCTCACCACCACCTACTCCAGTCCGGTCACTAACATCACCTATCCTATCAAAAGCAGGGCTACCTGTGAAACCAGTCATGCGGTCTACAAGCTAAGCTGCAACCACTGTGCTGCATTCTATGTAGGCATGACAACCTACAAGCTGTCTGTCTGCATGAATGGCCACTGACGAACTGTGGACAAGAAACAAGTAGACCACCCTGTTGCTGAACATGCTGCCAAACATGATATCCTTCATTTCAATGACTGCTTCACAGCCTGTGCTATATGGATCCTTCCCACCAACACCAGCTTTTCTGAACTGCACAGGTAGGAACCTTCCCTGCAGTATATCCTATGTTCCCATAACCCTCCTGGCCTCAACCTTTGTTAGTCGCTGTCCTCACCCATACAGCCCCTTCCCTGCTCCCATTCCAGCACTACACAGCCATCATTCCACCACCACACCCAGCCTTTTTTCTCTTTTCTTATTTCTCTCTATGTTACTCCTTTTCTGCTACCTACCCAGTTGCCACTCCCATCATACACTGATGCTGCTGTTCACAGTGTGTTTTCAGTTGCCTGAGACTGCAGCCATGTGTGTGTGTGTGTGTGTGTGTGTGTGTGTGTGTGTGTGTGTGTGTGTGTGTGTGTATGTGTGGGCGCGCGCATGTATATTGTTGACAAAGGCCATTGGCCTAAAGCTTTAAGTGTGAAAATCTTGTTGTGCGTATCTGCGACTCAGCATCTCCGCTATTTGGTGAATAGCAACCTTCCTTCTCATAATATTGTTACATTCAATCCTAGGTTTTCCCTTGTTTGACAAAACTAATTATAGACATTAAACAAACTCATAATGCGTCCAGCTGGTAAGGACTGTTTTGGCAGATGCTGATGCACAAATAAACTTTTGATGATGTAATTTGAGAACTCCATAATTTAAACATTAACATTAATAAAATTATATTGAAAAGTGGAGCTTACAAATATTCAAGTAAAATGTTAGTATTTGCAGAAGGGCAGAAAATATTTGACATAAGCAGACTTCTGATAAAGAGTTGATTTTCCGTGGAAAATTTTACATATCATGATCTGCAACCAATTACTTCCAGATGACTTTAAATTACTTTTTAATCATATAACTATTTAAATTGCTAAATTTTCACAAGATCTCATTTAGGAGTTGTACATCTTAGTTTAGATTGTTCCTTATTTTTTATTTATAAGCTATACTATTACAAAGAACTCATCATTGTGTCATTTTCCTATAGCTTTCAAAATATTAATTTTACATGAAAGAAGTCACTTCACAACAGTGAAATAATACACTTTTAATTGTGACTGCATATACAAACTTGCACAATATTAAATAATGAATGACAAAATGTGGACTGTAGTTATAAAATATCAAATACATATGGCATTGTGTTGCGTATTACATTAAACATGGTGTATTCAACATGATGTGCTCCTCAGTCTGTTACACAGGATTAAAGCTTAAATTATCTCACACAAAAGACAACTGAGGAGAAGCTGCAGAGAACGTTAAACAACCCCTTTTCATTGTACCTAAGAATTATGTAAATTTTAGGATATTACTAAACACCAGGAGACTTTATTAGTTTATTGAAACAGACACTGAGTGACTTGAAAATATGCATGAGATTTTGCAGTAGTTTACAAGAGCCATGTTTACACTAGTCTTGATTCTAACTGGTGGGTATTGGCAAGTTACTTTAGCAGAAGAAAGCAGAAAATACAGAGCATTTTTATTCAATGGAAACTGTTACCAATAACCCATTTGGATTAAATATATCAGTATCATTATTTTTCAAAACTTTGGAAGCAGTGACGAGAAAGGAATTAAAGTGTAAGATTACTACTTATGTGGATGATACGTTAGTAGCTACTAATATGTGAGAGGAACATATCAGATTCTGTGTGAACTCCTTTCAAGTCTTAATAAAAGGACCAATGACTTTCAGATTATCAAAAACTGAATTTTTTAAAGCAGAAGTAAAATTTATAGTGTGTAGAACATAGGTGGTCAAATCAGACCTGATCATGAGAAAATAAGAGCAATTAAAGAGTTCCCAAAACCATATTGTCGAAAACCGTTAAGTCATTGATGAGACTTTGTGAATTTGATATGGAATTTGTATATGAACAAATGTTAAATAACTACATCTACATCTACATCCATACTCCGCAAGTCACTTGACAGTGTGTGGCGGAGGGTACCTTGAGTACCTCTATCGGTTCTCCCTTCTATTCCAGTCTCGTATTGTTTGTGGAAAGAAGGATTGTCGGTATGCTTCTGTGTGGGCTCTAATCTCTCTGATTTTATCCTCATGGTCTCTTCACGAGATATACATAGGAGGGAGCAATATACTGCTTGACTCCTCGGTGAAGGTATGTTCTCGAAACTTCAGCAAAAGCCCGTACCGAGCTACTGGGCATCTCTCCTACAAAGTTTTCCACTGGAGTTTATCTGTCATCTCTGTAACGCTTTCGCGATTACTAAATGATCCTGTAATGAAGCACGATGTTCTCTGTTGGATCTTCTCTATCTCTTCTATCAACCCTATCTGGTACAGATCCCACACTGCTGAGTAGTATTCAAGCAGTGGGCGAACAAGCGTACTGTAACCTACTTCCTTTGTTTTCAGATTGCATTTCCTTAGGATTCTTCCAATGAATCTCAGTGTGGCATCTGCTTTACCGATGATCAACTTTACATGATCATTCCATTTTAAATCACTCCTAATGCGTACTCCCAGATAATTTATGGAATTAACTGCTTCCAGTTGCTGACCTGCTATATTGTAGCTAAATGATAAGGGATCTTTCTTTCTATGTATTCACAGCACATTACACTTGTCTACATTGAGATTCAATTGCTATTCCCTGCACCATGCGTCAATTCACTGCAGATCCTCCTGCATTTCAGTACAATTTTCCATTGTTACAACCTCTCGATATACCACAGCATCATCCGCAAATAGCCTCAATGAACTTCTAATGTCATACACAAGGTCATTTATGTATATTGTGAATAGCAAACGGTCCTACAACACTTCCCTGCGGCACACCTGAAATCACTCTTACTTCGGAAGACTTCTCTCCATTGAGAATGACATGCTGCATTCTGTTATCTAGGAACTCTTCAATCCAATCACACAATTGGTCTGATAGTCCATATGCTCTTACTTTGTTCATTAAACGACTGTGGGGAACTGTACCGAACGCCTTGCGGAAGTCAAGAAACATGGCATCTACCTGGGAACCCGTGTCTATGGCCCTCTGAGTCTCGTGGACAATTAGCCCGTTCTGGGTTTCACATGATCGTCTTTTTTGAAACCCATGCTGATTCCTGCAGAGTAGATTTCTAGTCTCCAAAAAAGTCATTATACTCGAACATAATATGTGTTCCAAAATTCTACAACTGATCGACATTAGAGATATAGGTCTATAGTTCTGCACATCTGTTCGACATCCCTTCTTGAAAACGGGGATGACCTATGCCCTTTTACAATCCCTTGGAACGCTACACTCTTCCAGAGATCTGCGGTACACTGCTGCAAGAAGGGCGGCAAGTTCCTTTGCCTACTCTGTGTAAAATCGAACTGGTATCCCATCAGGTCCAGCGGCGTTTCCTCTTTTGAGCGATTTTAATTGTTTCTCTATCCCTCTGTCATCTATTTCGATATCTACCATTTTGTCATCTGAGCGACAATCTAGAGAAGGAACTACAGTGCAGTCTTCCTCTGTGAAACAGATTTGGAAAAAGACATTTTGTATTTCAGCCTTTAGTCTGTCATCCTGTGTTTCAGTACCATTTTGGTCACAGAGTGTCTGGACATTTTGTTTTGATCCATTCTGACATAAGACCAAAATTTCTTAGGATTTTCAGCCAAGTCAGTACATAGAACTTTACCTTCAAACTCATTGAACACCTCTCGCATAGCCCTCCTCACACTACATTTCGCTTCACATAATTTTTGTTTGTCTGCAAGGCTTTGGCTATGTTTATGTTTGCTGTGAAGTTCTCTTTGCTTCCACAGCAGTTTTCTAACTCGGTTGTTGTACCACATTGGCTCTTTTCCATCTCTTACGATCTTGCTCAGCACATACTCATCTAAAGCATATTGTATGATGGTTTTGAACTTTGTCCACTGATCCTCAACACTATCTGTACTTGAGATAAAACTTTTGTGTTGAGCCGTAAGGTACTCTGAAATCTGCTTTTTGTCACTTTTGCTAAACAGAAAAATCTTTCTACCTTTTTTAATATTTCTATTTACGGCTGAAATCATCGATGCGGTAACCGCTTTATGATCGCTGATTCCCTGTTTGGCGTTAACTGTTTCAAATAGTTTGGGTCTGTTTGTCACCAGAAGGTCTAATATGTTATTGCCATGAGTCGGTCCTCTGTTTAACTGCTCAAGGTAGTTTTCAGATAAAGCACTTAAAAAAAATTTCACTAAAATTTGCATGCACTCTTAAAGAAGTACGTTTCAGGGAAATGAACAAATTCATGTCAAAAGTCTTTTAGTAGATTGAAACAATCATTTGATGGAAATAGAATGTTATTTCATTCAGATATTAATGAACCTCCAACTATCCACAGACATTAGTTTATGTGTAATTGCATCAGAGCTTTCTCAGCTGATTAAAGCAGGTAAGGGGTACAGGGCTTAAAATCATCATATTAAAAACTTGAACACCACTTTATATACAAACTCTGTATTTATTACGAACACTGTACACAATACACCATCACATGCCAAGTGCCAGAATAAGGCTATAGAATAAACCACAATGGCAGCACAAGTTTGAAATGTCAAATATTTTCTGGTCCAAAGCTAGCACATTGTGTCAACACTCAATTTTGGAGATCAATGATGACCACAGAGCCTCCCCCCCCCCCCCCCCTCTCATCCTCTTCACCAGTGCAGATCATAGGGAGAGGTGGTGATATAGGTTGGCATGGTGCTCGGCCTGTGGTCATGTCTAAAGAAGTCCCCATGCGGAAAGAAGTCCCATGGGCATAGATTCTGTCAATGGCAAAGTTGCGTTGCCACTTTGATGGAAGGAGCTGGCGGCTAAACCAGAAAACCAGGATAGGTTGGCTCGGCAATGAGGGATCATGGCATGTCATGAATGGCACTTGAATAGAGAGGTGGCCATTGCTGTCAATTGAGATGGTGATGGCTGTCTCCCCTGAATCTGGGGGGGATTGCAAGCCCACTGAGGAGCATGACATGGGTGATTGAATTGTTTGTTTGTGCATGGAGGGTCATGCAGGATGAGCAATGTGCTGTCGCAAAGCTGCAGAGAGAGATCCTTGATGAAAAAGGATGACATGTTAATATGGAAGATGGCAATGCAGATTTCACATCACATACAACCTTCAAGCTGGGTGGAGCACAAGAAGCACTAGCATCACACACATTGTCACACGCACTATCAGAGTTGGAAGGAGAGGTCAGCTCATTTGGAGGACTGGGAATCAGGGGTTGCATGGAAGCAGCATCATGGGAGAGGGGGGAGGGGGGAGTCATCCTCTGAATCTGCATCTTTATCAAGTTGCCAAGCTGGTTTGAGACACAAGCCAGACACTGCTTGTCTTTTACCATGGAGCAGAATGTTAGAGGTCTGCAGTGAGTGGCATAAAACTTTATGTGGGCCTGACTAGGGGACATGGGGGGATGCAGTGCTTGTTGCACCATGTCCTTATGCAACATTGCATAGTCATAAATGTGTAGGTCTTTGTGCACAGAGACGTGAGGGCCCATGTGTGCCCTTGGCAGTGGGAAGCATACCTGCATAGTGAAGTCTCAGACATGTTCTACTAACATCAGAAGTTTGGACTGCGAGGGACATTTGGACTCCTTGACAAATTGTGCTGGAAGGTTCCTCATACAATAAGTCATCTAGGGAGCTTTTTAAATGCTCTTTGTAGTCCATAGAGATGCCATGTAGGAACAGGAGAGAGCCTCTGACCAAGATGTGTCATGGCACATATGCACAGCTTTTAAAGTGTGGTGCCAGTGCTTGACCAACCTGTTGTTCTGCAGTTGGTAGGCTGTTGTTCAATATTTGTTTGCAATGCACAGATCACACAACTTGAAGAAAGGAACAGCCTCAAATTGTCATCCCTGGTCCACCATGACCAAAGACAGGCATCTGAACTGTGCTATCAAGGAGGCAATAAAAGCCCGTGTGACAGAGTCAGCTGTTATATCTGACTGTACAAAATCATGACGTGTAGTCAGTGACAATGTTGTCCATGACCCTGCCCATGTGTTGGAATTATCTGGGAGGAAGGTCAGCTATGGGGCTGTACATTGCATTGGCCAGCAGTTTGTGGTTCATAAATAAAGTCACTGACCCACCCTCAGAGCCCTTTCAGAAATGTTGAACTGCTTTCTAAATAGCAAGAAGTTCTTGGTCAAAAGTGGGCCATTTATGCTTGGAGGAAGCCAACTTTTGCAAGAAGAAACGATGTGGTTGCATGGAACCCTTGACCTGCTCAAGAAGCACAGCACCGATGGCTGTGTCACTCATATCTGCTGTGATCTGAGATCTGAGCAAATTAAACATTTTGGACCGAGAGTACAAGCATGGATCCTAGAGCTAATGAATAACTGTATTATAAGAATGCAAATTCCCAAACTGTGGAGAAAAGCTCGGGTTGTTGCGTTACTAAAACCAGGGAAAGACCCAGCTGAAGCTAAAAATTTTCGGACTGTCTCACCGCTTTGTCATCTATTTAAAGTGCTGGAGCAAATGATCCTCAAATGCATAGCTGATTATGTGGACAAAGTCCTCATTAACGAACAAGCTGGATTTCGACCAGGAAAATCATGCTGTGGCCAAATCCTTAATCTCACACAGTACATCCAAGATGGCTATCAGAGAGGAGAAATAACTGGGGTCACATTCCTGGATCTCAGTGCCACATATGACACAGTTAACCATAAGCTGCTTAACCAGAAAGTGTATAATGTCACTAAGGACTGCACCCTTTCTATGTTCATGCAATGCATGCTACAGAACGGACACTACTATGTAGCCTTACAATCTGAAAACAGCCAATGGAGGACACAGAAAAATGTACTTGCACAGGTTAGTGTCTTGGCTCCAAATTATTTAACATCTATATGAATGACCTTCCCATCAGCCACCAGACATGAATGTTCATTTATGCCGATGATGGCAGTGTCCACACAGGATAAAACCTTTGAACAAGTGGAGGAGAATCTCACAGGAGCCTTAACAGAACTTGCTACCTATTACGAAGGCAATAATCTCAAACCAAACCCTAGTAAATCTCAAGTATCCACCTTCCATCTTAGGAACAAACAAGCCAAATGGAAACTCCGAGTCATGTGGCAAGGGGAAGAGCTGAAGCATACAAACAGCCCAAAATACCTGGGAGTAACATTGGACAGAGCACTTACTTTTAAGCAGCACTGTCACAACACTTAAAAAAAGGTCTGTGCCAGGAACAACATACTGCGGAAGCTAACAGGTTCATCGTGGGGAGCTCAACCACATGTTTTGTGCACCACGGGTCTGGCGCTGGGTATCTCAGCAACGTAATACGTGGCACCAGTTTGGAGGAACTCTGCTCACACTAAGCAAGTTGACGTCGCCATAAATGAAACTGTATGTATTGCCACAGGATGCCTCAAACCAACTCCCAAAGACAAAATTTATCCCATTATAGGCATAGCACCACCCACTATCTGCAGACAAGTAGCCACTGAGATTGAGATATCAAAACAAAAGAATGATCCTCGACACCCAATGCATATGCACCAAAAACAACGTGTCCAGCTGAGATCCTGCAGGAGTTTCATTGAAACTACTGAAGAGCTCGCCACCAAGCCCATTGCAAGGTGGCTATCTTTTGGGAAGAAATGGTGCCACATTCCACATATTTTAAAAGTCAATGACAAAGCAACCTATGTTGCTAATTACTGGGAAGGGAAGATATATTTGGTGCATCCGGATACGGAAGAAGAAGAATGAAAATAATATCACTCATAATAACATTTCATATTTTAACAGTAACGTTTCTTACATATGTTTATATACATATCTTTCCTTTCAATAACAATTCTCTGTCCCCTCTTGAACAATCTTTCACTTATTGTTTCTCTACTCTTTTCTTATTTTACTTTGATATTAAGACATGAGCATTTACTCATTGTTTTAGTCACCTTTACTAATATTTAGGAATTGTGAGGACTCTTTTTCTTTTCTTTATTTCCTTTTTTTATTTTTTAATATTTTTTTTTTCAATCTTAAACTTCAGGTGTTTATGACACATGAGTAATCTATTTTCTATTCCTATCTTTTGTACTACCTTTTTCCTAGTATGTACAATTTTCATTATTTGTAGCTTGGACGAAATGAAAGTGTTCTTTTGACACTAATTTCTTTCCACGAAACGTAATAATGCTAGTCATTAATAGAATGCACACTTCCCAGAATAATCCCTATAAAGTTTGTGACTTTTGTCATGATACTCTCCCCTTCTCCTAAGATCGGCACCTATCTCCTGCTTGTGGGTTGACCTTATGAGAGCACTTCCTCTTTCCGTTCTGGTAGGTACTCCCCTTACTAAACATCCCTATTTTTTTAGGCCACAGATCATCCTACCTCCAAATAGGTACACCTGCCCTTTATACTTAGTGAATGCCGGGTATGGCCCCCTTATCCTATCTGAGTAGGCCTCACGGTTCATTACCCTTGTATACATTTCTATGTATAGCATAATTAAGTACCTTCTTGTAAAGATAACTTCACATTCATTCTTTAATATAAGTAGAGGAGGACTCCCTAGAGTCCTCCTCTACTTATCAACTTCTATATTTTCAGTAGATACTATGTCTACATATACTATTTACGTCTCACTATCCTTCAATTCATCAGAGTACTTGTTACACTGACATTTCTTAGTTATCAATATGACCAATTCCTCTCCTACTTTCATTTTCTTTCTTTGCTCATGCCTTTTTCTTATTTAGCCATTACTCATTACTACTTTATAGTTGCATAGCATTTTCGTTCCATAAACTTACATGCCTTTGTGTCTCTTTACACATGAATTCATTGTGCCTATTCTAATCTCTATTGAAAACTGTCACTGTTCTTTGTTTATGTGCACCTCTTCTTATGTACATTTGATGCAGAACGGTCATAGCTTCCTATATATAGGTGCATATTTCCGTATGCACACAGATTTTCCCCTACAACACCAGGCGGTTCTCACATCATGAAAGACTTTGTCTTATGTAATTTAATGTTTGTGTAGAAGTGTATATTTGTGTATATGTGGATGTGTGTTCATGTAGTCTGATTATTAGGCCTTCTGATCTAAAGATAAGATTCAGTTTTCTACTAAACACGGAAACAAGAAAGGACTTCAGCAATAGAAGTTTGTGAATATGAAAAGAGGGGAAAAATAAACAGTTCCTCAAATAAGAATTAAAAAAGGAAAAATAGATGTGGATGCTATGATTGAAGAAGAAAAAGAAGATAGCCCCAAAGACAGGAAACCCTTCCAACGCCCCGCCCCTTTCCTAGGATCCCTAACGCTCAGGTACTTGAGTGAGACATCAGAGGATGTCTGGTATTAAACCGTCCCCTACGGAATGGACTTGTCCCACTTTCGCCCTTTGAGGTCCCAGAAGGAAATCCTAGCAACCCTATTGAAATGGCAAATGATGAAAATCAGGCACACTTGTTTGTGAGGGTTGTTTGCAAGGTGTGAAGTGTGTTTTGTGTTAGTCATGATTTATCTGTTCTTGTAAATCATACTTTTAGCTACAATACCCACCCGTTTCAAAATTTGTACAAACCCTCTCATCTCTATCACATCTCATAAAAGGTATAAAATACTCTAGACAAAATTGACAGTCTATACACTATGGTATAACAGTTGTTCAGCTAGTCACATCATATTATATGGTCCACAAATATAATACACCATTCAGTTTATTTTGTCTAGATATCACTTTTCTCTGTGATTCTCTAAAGTTGTTCTCTATTTTACAGTCATATCTAGTTTTCTAAGCAACAAGATTACAGAACAGTTCTAGATTTTAAAGGAATTTGGTGCAGGAAAACTATTTTGGAAAAAATACTGAAAACAACTCGGGATCCAACGGTCGTTACTCCATCCGTTAACTCAGAATGTTAATGTCCCTGGGGGACAGATGACAGAATAGTTTAAGATTTTAAAAGAATTTAGTGCAGGAAACTATTTTGGAAGAAATACCAAAAACAACTCTAGATCAGTCGTTACTCTGCCCCTTCACTCAGAATGTTAGCGTCCCTGGGGGATATACAGGGTGACCACAAAGTCTTGCCCTGATCATAAAAATTTATTACAGAATAACCGTTTGACATAATAAGTAACATTTGATGCCATTAAATAAACCTCAATGTGTGCTCCCTTCGTAGCTTGGAGAATGTCAAGGCGGTATTCTAGTTCCCGCCAGGTGTTTCGTAACATGCGCTCTGTCCCAGTACCATCAGCAGCTTGTATCCTAGCCTTCAGTTCGTCAACATCAGAAATTGGTGTGAGGAAGACTCTGTCCTTGATATATAGCCCCAGAAAAAAAAGTCAAGGAGTATGGCGTCTGGAGAGGGGAGTAATGTCCGGATCGGTGGATTGGAGGGAATGGTCCAACACCCTGGTCACACCGCTCTCCAAACATTACGCCCCTTGACCTTTTTTTTTTTTCTGGGGCTATATCAAGGACAGATTCTTCATCACACCAGTTGCTGTTGTCGATGAACTGAAGGCTAGGATACAAGCTGCTGTGGGTGCTATGACAGAACATATGTTACGGAACACCTGGCAGGAATTGGAATACCACCTCGACATTCTCCGAGCTACCAATGGAGCACACATTGAGTTTACTAACATAAGTGGTCTTAAAAAAAACTAGTTACACTAACTTATGAAATGGCATCAAATGTAACTTATTATGTCAAATGGTTATTCTGTCATAAATTTTTATAATCAGTGCAAGACTTTGTGCTCACCCTGTACAATTTTACATCATTTACATTGTATTTCCCCTTCTCTAATCCAGTTGTGGGATCTACTAAAAAAAACATCTTAGGATGGAGCGCCGTTTGTACCCAGTATGGTCCCTCAAACTTTTGGAAAAACTTATGAGTCTCTTTCTTCAGAGCCGAGCTGTGAAGATGAAGTTTTATAAGAACCAGGTCATCCACTTGGTAGTGAGGTTCCACAGCCTGTTCATTATGTTTACTAACTCCTTGTAGCGCCTTTTCAATTAAATTCTTAGAAACTATTTCCTGATTTACTTTGTAATTGACACTAGTTGTTCAGGCCAATTAAAACACTTAATTAGAGGTTCTCCTATAGAAGATTTGCCTGTAACTTCTAAAGGTGTCAACCCAGCCAATAAATGGCATAATTCATTTAGGATAAGTTCAAAGTCCTTAATTTTCATTGCCCATGAAGTATGTTTTTTGTGGCAGTAAGTACTATATAACTTTACAATTTCCTTTATTACTCATTCACACAGAAAGTATTGTTATAAACAGTGTATAACTGTCTGTCTTTCTATTTATGAAATAAGTAGACATACAGACTTTACTTTTCATCAATTAATGGTGTATTTGCCATCCACACACAATAAAACTCTCACTTTCCACATAAATATGTAACTTCCTGTAAGTCTCTCATACAGCTGAACATCAGAAACAAATTGAGTTACAGTTAAAAGAAAGTTGGCTTAGATACCATAACTTTTCTTAACATGAATCAGAAAATAAATCTTGCCTATAGCAAGGTTACATCAAGAGTTTCCAAGAGTTCTTTTCCAACTGTCCTTGTTTTAATAACAATAGTCAGTGACACAATAAGCACAAAGCTGCATATAAACTCCATGGTCCTTCCTTACACACTCATGAAAATGTCTATGGATTGCCCGACAGGTACTTGTCGGTGCCGTTCGTCTGCCACATCTACTTTCTTCCCACAACTGATTTCAAGCCTGCACACACAGACATGTGATGCACAGTAGATAGGATTCTACCATCCCACACTCATATCCAGAATATCGTGTGTTTGAGGCAGTAGAAGGCTGAGTGGTTCTAGAATTTACACAGAAATTCTCGAATCACTACGCTATTACAAGAAAGGATCAGAAAATTTGATGGCAGTTTTGAATAGTTTTGAATAGAGGAAGAAGGAAACAGAAGCACATGAATATTAAGGATGAATTCTTTGAAGGGAGTGAAATATGAAAAGGAAACAGCACTGATTTACAAACAATTATGAGGATTCCAAAATGAGGATGAATTCTTAAGCATAGTGGTGATAAGCTCCCGTAGGACCAAACTGCTGAGATCATTGGTCCCTAGGCTTACACACTACTTAATATAACTTAAACTATCTAATGCTTAAAATAACACGCACACCCATACCCAAGGGAGGCCTCGAACCTCCGACATGGAACTGCGCGTACCATGGCAAGATACTTCATACCATGTGGTTCCTTAAGCATGTTTAAGTCTTATTTAGGAAAGCTGGGTTATGATAAATAGAAAATTTCAACAAAGTGCAACACTAAATCTTGTTTAGAAGAAGACAAGAGAATTCACAGAATTGGAAAATTTGTAGATATTTTGGTGGTTTATAAATATGGGCAAATAGGACCCAGGAAATGTTTGGATGATTTAAATAAAACAGTAATTATGAGAAAAATGGCCATGAAAGTAAATGCAAGAATGTAGTCCTGCAATAAATGCTGAATGGAGAAAGTGGTAGGTCTAATGTTGAATACTTTACCACAAGATGTTTTGAAGTTGGCATTTGTGGACCGTGTAATTTCCCCTCCCTCCTTTGTTGTTGTTACTGACCATTATGGATAAGTCTTTTATAAGATTGGAGAGGGGTAAGGTTTACAACTTTTTACTTATCTTTTCTCATGCAGTTGGCTGCAGTTCTTCAAGTCTACAGGTCTGATTCTTGAAGCTGAAATTTCTATATTTTAGGTTCTCAAGGTCCAATTCGTCTAAATAAATTTGAAGAATGTATGTGCAGACGTTCTGTTTTTTTTTATGTTTATTTGTGTCTCATTTTACTATATCACATTGTCTTTTGAATTTTCACATTAACAAAGCTGAAATTAGATTGTTCGTCCAAAATACAAAAATACGTTGGATCACATCAAAGGCATGCTTACTACTAACTCACTCTGCGGTGATAACAATATTCCAAAGGGTTTATAATTTTTCTTGTCATGAATTTCTATTAGATTGTTATTTCATAAATGAATCTAGAGATAAATGTGCAGTATTGTGTAATTAATGATAGAAATTTTAAGTGTGCCAAATATTTTGTAATTTCAAATATTTCTAAAAAAGAAAGTAATTTTAATTGTTCATCCAGAGCTAGTACATATTGATTGTAACAATAAAAACAAAGTAATTCCTTTTCATAAATTTTAGCTTGAAATATGACATATTTTATATAAAATTATATGAAATTTTTTAGAAAAACTGCTGAGATAATACTGATCTGCCCAAAATTCAAAAAATATTTCTGGTATCAACGATTTCTGTTGAGGAAGAGTAATGCTAGCAGGGGATATCCCTTTACAACTGCTAGAAAGAGTAATTGGAAATCTGTGTTAGTTATAATGAATGTATTTTCAAAATATATGACATTATATGGTTTAAAGAGAGGTACTGCTAAAGAAGTTTATGGGAAACAGTTATTTTCGTATGTTGGAAGGCCTGGAGCATTTCTTTCTGACAGTTGTGTTTAATGTACTGAAAGGGTTTGGAAACAAGGCACAAACACCATGCAGTTGAAGTACAATACATTTTGGTTTACCATCCAGCTACTAACTGTTTTGAAAGGTGTTTGGAAGAGATTGGACATCATTACAGGACATACACTAATGGAAGAAAAAGTTGCAACACTAAAAAATAATTAACGTACTTAAATGAAATTTCAGGAATGCTTTTTCTGGGTAACATATCAGAGTGATTAATACTGCAAGATCACAGGTTAATGTAGGTATGAGGTAAGCCATTGCAAATGTGAAATGTAACCCCACAATTGTTGAACACAAGCATGCAAATGTGTATGCATTGTGTTGTACAGGTGCCAGATGTCGGCTGGTGGGATGGAGTTCTATGCCTGATGCATTTTGTTGGTTAATACAATGATGCTTAATGCTGTTGGTGGAGTTGTTGTCCAATGATGTTCCAATTGTGCTCAGTTGAAGACAGATCTGGTGATTGAACAGGCCAAGGTAACATGTCGACACTCTACAGGGCATGTTGAATTACAACAGTGGTATGTGGGCAATCATTTTCCTGGAATGCTGTTCATGAATGACAGCAAAACAGGTTGAATCACCAGATAGACATACAAACTTTCAGTCACAGTGCATGGGAATGAGAATGCCAGGTTATTTTGGGAGGAGTAGGCGTTCGCATCTTACAGTTTTTAAAGCAATAGACAACATTTCTATTACTACCAATAATTACATAGGCGCCCAAGTCATCTTGCATGGGCCATCGGTGTTTTGCAGTGCAGTTTTAAACTTCACTCTCGCTAACAAGGATATGAATGAACACGGTAATGGCTGGGTCACCATTGCTCTAGTACATGGACCAAAAGTCAAAAAAGTAAAAGAGCTAGATAATTTCAATTCACGTGATGAGAGTGTCACATGAAACCACACCCCAGACCATAACTCCAGGTATAGGTCCAGAATATCTAGCACACAAAAAGGTTGGTCACAGGCCCTCAACTGGCCTGCTTCTGACCAGCACATGGCCATCACTGACACCAAGGTAGAACCAGTTTTCATCAAGAAACCCAACAAACGTCCACTCTGCCCTCCAATGAGCTCTCGCTTGACACCACTAAAGTTACAAATGGCAGGGGTTTGAAATCAGTGGAATGGATGCTACAGGGTGTCTGGCTCAGAGTTGTCCTTGAAGCAATCAATATGTGATAGTTCTTGTGTCACTGCGGTGCCAGCTGCCACTCAGATTGCTGTTGCAGATGCAGGATGATGTGCCAGAGCCATATTCGAAACACGACGGTCTTCCCTCTCAATGAAGTGTTTCAGGTTGGCGTGGGCTGCATGGTGGTTTGTTATACTTCACCTCATACAGACAACACTTATTTAAGTTGTCATCTGAACACTCTTTTTATATACAATGAATGTTTGGTCACTGTTAATTGTTAAAAATGTTCCAGCTAGTCTGTGTCCTGAATCCATGTGCCTTCTTCCTCCAACTTGTCTGACTTTGCCTCCTTATAGGCTGCACATAAAACTGCTGAAAATTAACTTCTCATTCTCATCCACTCCATCACATAAATAAGAAGTGAGATTCAATTCATCTTATTTTATTATCTTCAAAATTACAACTCAATACATGATAAATGACGACAGCTACCAACTTTATTATCTTTGACATTTCATGTTCTTAGATTTCATGGAGCTCTTTCTTCCATAATTCTCACTCCTTGAACCTCCTATCTCCACCTCAGCAGGTGGACTGCTATCCATTTCCATAGAGTTACTGGATTGTTAGCTCAGATACCAGCACCTATCATTTAGAACACATACCAACAGTAGGGTGCTAACAACTTATCAACTACTCTCAGTCACAAACATCTTTTCTCTGACATATATATTTAGTGACATGATACCTCTTATTCAAGGAATGGGATGTATCACTACATACCCCTCCACTAAGAGAAAAGATATTGTGACCACACATTCAACTTAAATTATTATACAAGTGTTACATAACCAGACACAATAGTTCCACTATCACTTTCAGTTTTTCTTCACATTTATAATTGCAGTACATATTTCTTTGCATTTGGTCTTACCATTAACACAAATTTCATTGTACCTTACCATAAAAACCTCTTTCTTCTTTGGAGAAGGTAAATATTATCTATAACTCTAGGATCAAACATTAGAGCACTCTGAGATTACATTGTGACCTCAGAAACTGATAAATGACATAACTTTAATAGTTTTATTTAATCATTCAGAAGGAAATGCTCCATTACCCAAGGTCTCTATGCTTGTGCAAATAATAATACTTGTAAACATTTCTCAACACTGCCCATTGTAATGGAACCTATTAAAGGCTTTATTATAACAAAGTATGCGATACCCTCCTAATTCAACCAGTTTAACTAGCAATTATGATAATAGTAAAGTAATTGTGTATGTTAGCAATGATTGCATAACATGCCTACATAGACTTTCAACCCATTAAAATATAATTAATAACTGACCCACACAAAAGTGAACATCACTTGAACACTGATACAACTGATGTCATCATGTAAAAACACTATATTCATCTGAAATAATTAATATGAAATACGAATAATATTGTTCAACTTACTTATTTTGGATCTCCTTAAATAAAAATTACCCAGGGAAACTTATTTATGCACTGGGACTGTTTTCACTCACTATTCACATAAACACATCTATTTTAAAAGAGAACCACTGCAATTTTTAATAATTTACGTTATTTACTTATGTATGCAAATGAGAGAAGTCAATAGATGTACCTTTGAAAAAAGGCCTTTTTGCAACAAAGAATTGTTCTGGCAAGTTGACAAATCTGTCTGTCATTTTAATGACCTGTTAAATTATGTCACTCGACATAAATTAATAACTTTTTTGCACAAATTACGATAACAGATGGATGCCTGACTTATAAACCACATCTCTTCTTAGTAGTTCTTTGATGAGGTTATAAATACAATCAGCAAGAAGCCTTGTCAGCTCAGTCTTGATAGAACTTTTGTAAAGTGTGTATGTTTTTGTCTTATGTGGAAAACCAATGCAAAGATGTT
Source organism: Schistocerca piceifrons (assembly GCF_021461385.2). Lineage (NCBI taxonomy): Eukaryota > Metazoa > Arthropoda > Insecta > Orthoptera > Acrididae > Schistocerca > Schistocerca piceifrons. The sequence goes on from NC_060141.1 coordinate 293,374,883, forward strand.
GTAAAAGAAGTGTAACTCTGTCCTGTGACAACATCTTTGGGTGGTCAGCAGAGTTAAGATGGCTACCATGCCAATAAATAGTTGAAGTTCACTTATGCTGTCATTCATTATTTATCAACAAGCACATCAACAACACGGGACCTCATCTTTTTACCCCTTGACGAATACATATAGAGCCAACATTAACATCAAGATACAGCTGTGAACCCGCCAGCAGCAGCAGCAACTGCTACAATACAATTTAATGGCGCCAACCCAATTCTCTACATCAAGTGCTAACAAGCTTTGTATATTGGACTGATATAGTGCGAATATAGGAATATCAATGATTGGGTGACCATTATACCTTCCAGGGATTAATTACTCTTTCCTCTAATATTGTACCATAGCTAATGTGATGTTCCAATTGTGCTCAGTTGAAGACAGATCTGGTGATTGAACAGGCCAAGGTAACATGTCGACACTCTACAGGGCATGTTGAATTACAACAGTGGTATGGTTCCCATAAAGTGGTTGGGGTCCTCCCTTGCTTGGATCCAACCAAACCTGGTAAAGTTCCGTTCTTCGGGGGCAACTTACCCATAAACTCCGACGAAGTGGCTGGGGTCCTCCATTCCTTGGGTCCAACCAAATCTGGTATAAGTTCCCTTATGTGGGATAACTTCCCATGAACTCCCACAAAGTGCATCACATAGCTTCTTTATTATTATTTTGAGTACTCCAGTACTTCTCCCTTTCATTTTTCTTCTCCCTATCTCTATATCCCCCACCAGACTCCTGATTTTCTCCAGGCAGTTCTCCTGCCTGATTGTTTTTCCTATTGCTACTCTCCTCCAAGACCCTTTTCCTTCTATATGTTAGCTTGTCAACCTTATCTTTGAGTCATCCTGACACCTGGCCACTTTATGCCTCCCCTCAATAAAGTGACAGGACTAACATAAAAAAATTATTTTGGCTCCTATAATGTTTCCCACATCTTCTTGAGATCATGTGCATTATTTCCTTAAGTGATAGGCCTGTAGTTAGATGTGCCTGTGGCACTTCATTGATCATTTGAAACTCTGGAATCAGTTGAGCCCAATCCTTATCTTGCTTTGAACAATAGGTTGTACAAAGTTGAACAATTCATGAGGGTTACTTAGTGCATGGTTTTTTGAAATAGCAACACATTTAATGTTTTCCCATCCTAAAAATACTTTAAAGGTTTGACTGGTAAACTGTGGTCCATTGTCTTCCAGTATCCTATGAGGTTTTCCTGCATCATTGAAATGTTCCTTCAAATGGTATTACGTATACTTTGTCTCTACAAATACAAGCTAAAAGTTGTATGGAGAAATCAAGGATTACTCTGTATCTCCTCAACCAATCCACCCCCAATAGCAGTTGCAGATTCACATTAGGTACTGCTAAACAGGTCTGCATAAACATAAAATTATTCAATGCTATTGGTAATCATACTTCTTGTTTAATCTGTCTAGCTTTAATTCTTATAATGCCTACTGCATATACACTAGTTACTGGAAGAAGCAGATAAACTATTTTCAGTCTTAAAAAATCAAATAATGATTCTGATACAATGGAAACTTCATTTCCCAAACCTATATGAACATTTACTTCACAATGGTTTATCATAGCTACACCTATCAGTTTTGGTCATTTCAGTTCATTTCTGTTCACTCATCTTCTGCTAATAGCCAATTTTTTAATGGTGTGGTTTTGCTAAAAGCTATAAATTTTTTCCTATGTGAACGTATATTCAATTTTATACATCCTAGATCGTAACCCTTTGACCAGGATGTCAATAATTTTCCATCCCAAATTTTTAGGTTGACATAAGGGATTGTACAATCATAGCCCCTTCCTTTTTGTCATTATTATTAAATGTTTGTGTGTCCGAATTTCTTAAGTCACATTGCTGTTGTTTTCAATTTTCTCCTGGATATTTGATGACTTGGCAATAATTTACTTCTCATTTCTTTTGAAACTTTTGGTTAAACTTGCAATTCATGGCCTGTACTTTTCTGATCTATACTATTCTTTTCATTGTTCATGTATTTAGATTTTTTACAAATGGTAACAACTTGTTTACAGTAGCCTAATCCCAGTACAAAATTTCTTCATGTACATAATAAGGGTAGTGGTCTCCCTAATACTTTAGCTAAATGGACTTCGGCCAGTGGTTGGTCTAAATATTTAGATCATATTACCTGTTACTCAATATACTTTCTAAAACTTCCCCAGAACTATTTTAGTGCTTTGGATCGAGTAATTCTAAAGTTAATTTTTCTTGTATCATCTAAATTTCCTTTGTAAATCCTTCCACGAAATAAACTCTTCCAAGAGAGCATTCCTCCACTCAGCAGCATCCCCTACTAGAGAACTTAATGCCAAATCTATTTTCCAAAAATATTCCCATTTTTGAGGGAAAGATCTCGCAAAAACTTGCAAGAAGTATAAATATAATAGAGGGAAACATTCCACGTGGGAAAAATATATCTGCCAGCGCTTTTGTTTGGTAGATGCAAGAAGTATAAGGTGTACAACTTTTCTTCTGCCGTTTTTCCCCAACATTTGAGGGTTTAATGAAACAAATTGGTTACACATGTATAATTCAAAGTATTTTTCATCACTGGCCACTACTTTTTCCCATCTTTCGGGCAGTTTACGAAACCCGTATCAAAAAAATTGCTCACCTTTTGAAGCGATCCACGAATCAATCCAATTTGTGACTTCTTCATGAGATCGGAAGTGTTGGTCAGCCAGGCCATGCGCCATTGATCTAAACAGGTGATAGTCAGAGGGAGCAATGTCTGCAGGTGGGGTAGGACATCCCATTTTAACATTTCCAAGTACGTTTTGACCTCTTTTGCAACGTGGGGTTGAGCATTGTCATGCTGCAAAATCACTTTATCATACCTCTTGCTGTATTGTGGCCATTGGTCTTCTAATACTCTGCTCAGATGCATTAATTGCTTTTGATAACAAGCACCTGTGATTGTTTCACTTGGTTTTAACACCTCATCGTACACAATGCTGAGCTGATCCCACCAAATGCAGAGCATGATCTTGAAGCCATGAATATTCAGTTTGTATGTCGATGTGGAAGCATGGCCAGGATAGCCTCATGATTTTTTCATTTAGGGTTATCGTATTGAGCCCATTTTTTGTCCCCGCTCACAATCCGATGCAGAAATCGCTTCCGTTTTTGCCTCTGAAGCAACAGTTCACAAACACACAAATGCCGTTCAACGTCTCTTGGTTTCAGCTCACACAGAAACCAAGTTCCTTCTTTCTGAATCATGCCCATAGCCTTGAGACATTTTGAAATGGCTTGCTGTGTCACTTTCACTAATTGTGCCTATGCTTCTTGAGTTTGATGCAAGTCTTCACTCAGCAATGTCTCCAATTCTGCTTCTTCAAAAACATTCTCTCTCCCACCACTATGTCAGTCTACAATGTTAAAATCACCATTCTTGAAGTGCTGAAACCACTTACAACATGTTATTTCACTAATATCGTCATTACCATACGTAGCTGAGGGAATTCGATGAGACTCAGCTGCTGTTTTCTTCATATTGAAACAAAACAGTAACACCTCCCACAAATGACAAGAATTAGGCTTGTAAACTGACATTTTCAATCAAGAACAACACTATGAAGCAAACACAAATTGACTAATGTTTGAATGTTGACGAAGGTCCAAGCTAATTGCCTGACGTCTTTGATCTGTTTTTTTCGACCGCTACTTACCTTTGTCGCCACCTGTCGGCAAATGGCAGAGGCAAAGGTTTTCATCTTGTATGTTGGGAGTAGATATCCATCATGTTTAAAATTTGGGAAATAACTGTATAGTTTCTTGCAGCTGCCTAATTATAGTTCTTCTAATAAAGTATTTGTATCAAAAGATTTCCCTCTACACTGACTTTCTGTGATTTCTTGCCTCATTCTTGCTAACTCATCCCTGTTGTTGTTGTTGTTGTTGTTGTTGTGGTCTTCAGTCCAGAGATTGGTTTGCTGCAGCTCTCCATGCTACTCTATCCTGTGCAAGCTTCTGCATCTCCCAGTACCTACTGCAGCCTACATCCTTCTGAATCTGCTTAGCGTATTCATCTCTTGGCCTCCCTCTACGATTTTTACACTCCATGCAGCCCTCCAATACTAAATTGGTGATCCCTTGATGTCTCAGAACATGTCCTACCAACTGATCCCTTCTTCTAGTCAAGTTGTGCCATAAATTTCTATTCTCCCTCCTCATTAGTTATGTGATCTACCCATCTAATCTTCAGCATTCTTCTGTAGCACCACATTTCAAAAGCTTCTATTCTCTTCTTGTACAAACTATTTATTGTCCACGTCTCACTTCCATACATGGCTACACTCCATACAAATACTTTCAGAAACGACTTCCTGACATTTAAATCTATACCCAATGTTAACAAATTTCTCTTCTTCAGAAGTGCTTTCCTTGCCATTGCCAGTCTACATTTTATATCCTCTCCACTTCAATCATCATCAGTTATTTTGCTCCCCAAATAGCAAAACTCCTTTACTACTTTAAATGTCTCATTTCCTAACCTAATTCCCTAAGCATCGCCCGACTTAATTCGACTACATTCCACTATCCTCGTTTTGCTTTTGGACTCATCCCTAAATTGTTTAAATTCATTATTTTGATGAGTTACTTCATCTCCAGAAAGCTGTACGTGTTCATGCACCCTCTTGAATTTTTTTTTATATTTTAGGGCCTGTAATTTTCCTCCAAACATGTGAAAATATCACTTGAAGAAACAGAATTCTCACCCCTTTGGTCTAAAAGTTCAATACAATTATTTGCATCTGATATCTGAGCATTTACAAAATTACACTCCCTTCTGAAAATTCTTGCAGGCTACATACATCAATATGAATTTTCCTCATATGTTCTTGAATTTCATTATGTACAAGGCCACATTGTTGAAGCATTTCAGTAAGAATTTTGTTTTTAAAAAATTAATTTATAATCTAGTTTATTTGCTAAATGTTCCTCCAAATACTCAAGTTTCTTATCTAAATGAGCAAATCTGTCATTATTACTGTTAACTACTTCCTCCTTGAATGTATTTTATTATTATGGTCTTTAAATTGGTTTTGTATCTTCTTATTATTTTCCTCATTAAGAGTTTGTATTTGCTTGGTATATTCATCAAATTTTTCCAAAATTATTTCTAAATTCATTTCTCCTGACATCACCATCTTTCTTGTGAAGACAGCCGTAAACATATATTTTATTGCTTATTTCAACATGCTTATTGTCCATATTGATGTTCTTAATTTGAAAATTAATTGTTTTCTACTCTTGTCTTATCATATCACTCACAAAACATACAACTTTTTAAATTGATCCCAAGCACAGCTCACCATTAACTACATATAGTGTGCTGCTGATGGATTGCTCTTCAACTGCTAGTTGCTCATTCCTGCATGCTGCATGTGGTCTGCAGTCTATGAACAAATGTGTGCCATTGATGAACTGTATGTAGGCTGCAATGTGTCAGTGAATGCATGTGCACTGCAGTCTTTTGACAACTGCTTGTAGATTGTGACCTGTTGTTGGATGAATACTGGTTCATTTCTCCCCAACAGAGTTGAAGTGAAGGTGAAGCACACCTGATTTTCATCCTGACACAGGCTCTAATAAAGTCACTCTTATGCAACTGGCATGGAATTTTAATAGACATCATTCAGATGTAGAAACACATTTACTAATGTTCATTTATTTCACAAAATTCCTTATTGCTGTTGTAATTTTTTTTCCTGTCAGTGTATTTTTGTACTAAGCACAATTCCTGGGATAAATATTTGGTAGAATTGGAAGATATCAAACAATATAGTCCATGAGAGCACTGGATTAGTGGTGTTGGAAGTAATGAAGAGAGACTAAGTGCCAAATTGGTTAACCAAGATAGTTCATTTTCCACCTACATATGGATTCATTGTGGATTAAATGAAGATCAAATGAGAAAAACATTCATAAATAGGCAGGAGCAAGAAAGAAATTTTAAACTGAATATTTTGTTCCTGTTAAGACAAAGGAAAAGTCTGGGGAAATTGATTGAGAAATAACAATTTTTCTTTCTTTCTCTCTCTCTCTCTCTTAGATTTTCAAGGGCCCCATCTTGTGTCAGAGAAACCCAGTGTGAATTCCTATTGTCTGGTCTTCTTCTTCTTCTTCGCAGATGGATCACTTAGGACCACGTGTAATCAACATTTGTTGGCCTTCCTTTTCGCCCAGTATTCCTTCATAAACAACGAATGGGCTAGCTTTCATTGCGTAGACCATGTATGTTGGTTAGTTTTTCTCTCTTCTTCCTCAAAACCCCGTGTGTTTGTGATTTTTCTGATTTCATTTCTATCATGTAGATTTGGAGACTCAGGTCTTTTACCATCTGTTTGTACCAGTTTGGTCTTGTAGTTTTGTTCTTTAAAAATGTATGGATTTTGTGCGTTAACCTGTTTGAGTCCATTCTTTCTAAGTGCCCCATGAATTGGATTCTTCTCATGAGCATTGTGTCTGTTATTTTGGAGATATTTTTATATATTTCTGCATTGGGTTTTGGTCTATTCAAAGTCTAAAAAGAATTTTGCCAAAAGGTGTCCAGGAGATCTGAAACTGGACAAGAATCCTATAAACATTATTTTAAATGTAATATCATATTATTTTTCATCTTTTTCCAATTAGGTATCCTTTTCTCTATTATCAGTACAATTTAAGGTTTTGGGGATAATGTCTCATTAAATGAGTAAATTCATGTAACATGAAAGTTATAATAGAAGGAAACATTCCACGTGGGAAAAATTATATATAAAAACAAAGATGAGGTGACTTACCGAACAAAAGCGCTGGCAGGTCGATAGACACACAAACATACACACAAAATTCAAACTTTCGCAACAAACTGTTGCCTCATCAGGAAAGAGGGAAGGAGAGGGGAAGACGAAAGGAAGTGGGTTTTAAGGGAGAGGGTAAGGAGTCATTCCAATCCCGGGAGCGGAAAGACTTACCTTAGGGGGGAAAAAGGACAGGTATACACTCGCACACACGCACATATCCATCCACACATACAGACATGTCTGCTTGTGTCTGTATGTGTGGATGGATACGTGCGTGTGTGTGAGTGTATACCTGTCCTTTTTCCCCCCCTAAGGTAAGTCTTTCCGCTCCCGGGATTGGAATGACTCCTTACCCTCTCCCTTAAAACCCACTTCCTTTCATCTTCCCCTCTCCTTCCCTCTTTCCTGATGAGGCAACAGTTTGTTGCGAAAGCTTGAATTTTGTGTGTATGTTTGTGTTTGTTTGTGTGTCTATCGACCTGCCAGCGCTTTCGTTCGGTAAGTCACCTCATCTTTGTTTTTATATATAAAACATGAAAGTTATGAATTTGCTAGTGAGCTTATGTACTCAGGAAAATATTTTTCTCAATAATTTCATATTTCTTCTGCAGCCAAATATCAACTTCATTGTTATGTATCTTTTAAGCACAGTTTCATTATGTATGATATTTTTTAGATGAAATTTCAAATATGATAAGGATACTGTTGTACACTTTCAGTGATGGCTAACTAATATTTTATTGTTCTACATTGTAATTGAGGAATGACTATTTTGAAGTTTACTGAGTGTGTTCTGACAGTGTATCTGTGAGAGAAGGTAATTATGAATATGGCTGTATAATACAGAGTACATAATACCCTTGTCCTGAAACCTCCTGTTGCCAATATAATGCCTCCAAGGTCTTTAGGTACAAAACATACATAATAAAGTCACAGTCCATTCATAGCTAAATAAGGTCTCTGTGAAACAACAACAAGGAGTATCTGCCTGCCTGCCAGTATTTTTTTTTTTTTTTTTTTTTTTTTTTAAGTCTTCTGATTGTTTTGATGTGGCCTGCCATGAATTCCTCTCTTATCCCAGCTTCTTCAGTTCAGTGTCTCAACACATGTCTCATCATCCTGTCTCTTCATCTTGTCAGTGGTCTCCATATAGGGACTGATGACCTTAGCAGTTAAGTCCTGAACGATTTCACATGCATTTGTTTGGTCTCCATACATTCTTTTCATTGCCGAGTCTGTGGAGTTTTCTTATGTTGGAAGTCCATATAATTTTCTACATCTATCTATAGCACCACATCTCAAATGCTTTGGCTGTCTTCTTTTTCAGCTATTCTGCAGCCTATAATTCATTACCACAAATTGCTGTATTCCAACTACAAATTCTCAGAAACTTTTTCCTCAGATTCAGGCCAATGTTTTGATACTAGTAGACTTTTCTTGACAAGGAACGCTCTCTTCACCTGTGCTAGACCTTTTTAAATCATCCTTGCTTCATCTGTCATGTGTTATTTTTCTTCCAAGTACTTTAATTCTATCATTTCTCTTACATCATGGTTCTTAGTTTTTATGGTAAGTTTCTCACTAATTTCATTTCTGTAACTCCTCATTTTCATATTCCTTCAGTTTACTCTCAATCCATCAGTGCTCAGTGAATCGTACATCTCATTCAGTATGTCCTGTATCATTTTCATTCAGGATAGCAGTGTCATTAGCGAATCTTATCAATGATATCCTATCACTCTGAATTTTAATCCCTGAATCTTTCTTTTATTTTCATCATTGCTTCTTTGATACAGAGATGGAACAATAGGGTAGAAAGACTGTATCCCTTTCTAGTATACTTGTTAATGTGGCAATTTCATTATTAGTCTTCTATTCTTATTGTTTCTTCATGGTGCTTATACATGTCACACATTATTCATCTTTCCCTACAGCTCGCACCTATTTTTCTTATAATTTCAAACATCTTGTATCATTTCACATTGTTGAACACTTTTTCTAGGTTGACAAATCCTATGAACATGTCTTGGTTTTTCCTAAATCTTGCTTCCATTATCAAATGCAACATCAGAAATGCCACTTTGGTGCCTCTACCTATCTGAAACCCAACATCTGAAAGATCCTGAGATTTATTTTCCATTATTCTGTAATTTATTGGTGCAAGTAACTCAAAAGCATGAACTGTTAAGCTGGTTATGCAATAGTTCTTGCACTTATCTGTCTTTCCTCTCTTTGAGGTCACGTTTACAAAAGTCTGATGCTAAGTTTCCAGTCTCATAGATTCTACACATCAACTTGAAACATCATTTGGTTGCCACTTCCCTCAATGATTTTAGAAATTCCAAAGGAATGTTCTCTAACCCTTCTGTCCTAATGTTTATAAGTCCTCCAAAGTTCTGTTGAATCCTGACTCTAATATTGAGTCCCCTATGTCTTCCATACTGAGCCCCATTTCTTCTTCTATCACAAGTGGGGAATAGGTCTTACAGTCATTGTATTAATAACCTGAACACTAATTTATACAAAATTTGGTATCTATTATGAACATTGTGTACAATACAACATTACATGCCAAGTGCTGGAAGAAGACTCAGGAGCAAACCACAACGGCATCTCAATTTAGAAAAGTCAAAGAATTTGGTTAGTTCAAAGGTAGCATGTAGCGTCGACACTCAATTCTGGTGGTCAATGACCACCCCATAGCCCACTCCCCTAGTGCAGAGCATGAGAAGAGGTCGTGATGTAGGGTGGCATGGTCCTCCAACTGTGGTCACGTCTAAAGATGTCCCCAAGGGGTTAATGATGAAGTCGCGTTGCCACATCAGTTGGCGGAGCAGGTGACTGAACTGGGAAATTGGGATTTGGTGGCTTGGCACTGCAGGGGTGTGGTACCCTATGAGTGAAATACAAATAGAGAGGTGGCTGTCTCCTCTGCATCTGGAAGGATCACAACCACATGGAGGAGCATGACCTGGGTGATCGAATCATGTAGTGTGCATGGAGGGGTGTGCAGAATAGCAGTGTACATTTGCATAGCTGCAGAGAGGTGCCCAATCAGAAAGGATGACACATCAACATGGAAGACAGCAATACAGGTGTTTCTGGGCTGTGTTGGCTGGTCAGTGGAATCAGTGGGGTAGGAGGGAGGTGAGGGGAATCCTTCACACACAGCATGACACACAACCTCTAAGCTCAGTAGAGGACACAAAGCATAACATTACACACATTGTCCACAGCTCAAGGTCTAGTGGCTGGCATTCCTGCCTCTGGAGTAGGGGTCTTGGGTTAGATTCCCGGCCTTTTTCCGCCCAGGGACTGGGTGTTTGCATTGTCCTCATCATCTCATCATCATTTGAGACATGGTGAGACTGGAAAGGGAAAGATTGGGAACTTGTATAGGCACTTATGACGATGATGTTGAGTGCCCTGCAAACCAAAATCATCATCATCATTATTACACACATTGTCACATGCACTATCAGAGCAGGAAGGAGAGCTCAACTCATTAGGAGCACTAGGAGTGGGGGGGGTCGCACGGAAGAGGGATCTTGGGTGGGGGGGGGGAGGGGGAGTGGGGGAGTTGTCATTTGAATTTGTATCTTTCTCAAGTGACCAAGTCTGAGATGCAAGATGCACACTGTTTGTCTTTTACCATGGAGCAGAATGCTAACGGTCTGCCGCGAGCAGCGTAATACTTTAAGTGGGCCCAAGTAGGGCAGGTGCAGTGCAGATTGCACCATATCATCATGCAATATCATGTAGTCACAAACGTGTAGATCTTTGTGCATGAAGACGTTTAACACCACCTGTTCCCTTGTGGCAGGGGGCATAAATGCAAGGCGAAGTGTTGAACGCATTCTACTAAAGTCAGAAGTTTGGGCTGCACGGAAGTGTTGGAGTTTTTGACGGATTGGGCCACAAGGATGACAGGTTCCCAGTACAATAAGTTAGCTAAGGAGGCTTGTAAATCCTCTTTGTAGACTGTACAGACAACAAGCAGGGCCCAGGGGAGAGCCTCAATTCCAGCAGGACAATGCAAAATGCCACATGTCCAGAAATGATACAGAGTGGCTCCAGGAACACTCCTCTGTGCTTAAACACTTACACTGGCCACCAGACTCCCCAGACATGAACATTATTGAGCGTACCTGGGATGCCTTGCAACATGCTTTTCAGGAGAGACCTCCACCCCCTTGTACTCTTACGGCTTTATGGACAGCCCTGCAGGATTCATGGTGTCAATTCCCTCCAACACTACTTCAGACATTAGTTGAGTCCATGCCATGTCATGTTGCAGCACTTGCAGCAGCCCTATATGATATTAGGCAGGTGTACCAGTTTCTTTGGCTCTTCAGTGTAATAACTGAGTTTTGCACATCAGTATCCTGGTGCAGCCCATTCATATATTTAAATAAGAAAAACATATTTTTGTAGAAGACATTTAATCTTGTATCTATGTATCCAATGTAAAGAAACATTTCTGTACTGTGTACAACTTCTTTGAAATGACAGCATGAATGTAATGTGCAGTGAAGAGGACACACATCAGGCAACAGTATGCAGATCTTTTACAACTTTTCCATTCCTGTAAGCACAATTCACTGACAGAAATTCCCATTTTTACCCTCTAAAGAGTCTTTTCTAAATTGATAATTTTTATCATTAGCAAAAGATACAAAATAACCTACAATGCCCTTGATCTGCAACTGTGAAAAGACATCTGTACTCTTCACCAACACCAGCCATTGGCATTTATTGCACCGCATCAGATGGGTTACATGAGGTCTTATCTTCAGTCAAATAAATCCAAACTGGATATGTCCTGGATGTATAAATGACTTCAATGTTAGGATGAAGGCAGTAGATTTATGCAGCTCACCAGTCTGTCTCTTCACTATGTTTCTAATTTTCATTGTGCCTTCCATTTCCCACTAATTTTGCAATATAGCAATATCCATACCCATGATAAGTCTACAGCTTATCATATTCTTAATGAAGTTCAGTAAATTCTGTTTCTGCCTGCTTTGGCATGTTGTTGTTGTTGTCTTCAGTCCTGAGACTGGTTTGATGCAGCTCTCCATGCTACTCTATCCTGTGCAAGGTTCTTCATCTCCCAGTACCTACTGCAGCCTACATCCTTCTGAATCTGCTTAGTGTATTCATCTCTTGGTCTCCCTCTTTGATTTTTACCCTCCACACTGCCCTCCAATACTAAATTGGTGATCCCTCGATGTCTCAGAACATGTCCTACCAACCGATCCCTTCTTCTAGTCAAGTTGTGCCACAAGCTCCTCTTCTCCCCAATTCTATTCAGTACCTCCTCATTAATTATGTGATCTACCCATCTAATCTTCAGCATTCTTCTGTAGCACCACATGTCAAAAGCTTCTATTCTCTTCTTGTCTAAACTATTTATTGTCCACGTTTCACTTCCATACATGGCTACACTCCATACAAATACTTTCAGAAACGACTTCCTTACATTTAGATCTATACTCGATGTTAACAAATTTTTCTTCTTCAGAAATGCTTTCCTTGCCATTGCCAGTCTACATTTTATATCCACTCTACTTTGACCATCATCAGTTATTTTGCTCCCCAAATAGCAAAACTCCTTTACTACTTTAAGTGTCTCATTTCCTAATCTAATTCCCTCAGCATCACCCGACTTAATTCGACTACATTCCATTATCCTCATTTTGCTTTTGTTGATGTTCATCTTATACCCTCCTTTCAAGACACTGTCCATTCTGGTCAACTGCTCTTCCAAGTCTTTTGCTGTCTCTGACAGAATTACAATGTCATCAGCGAGCCTCAAAGTTTTTATTTCTTCTCCACGGATTTTAATACCTACTCCAAACTTTTCTTTTGTTTCCTTTACTGCTTGCTCAATGTACAGATTGAATAACATTGGGGATAGGCTACAACCCTGTCTCACTCCCTTCCCAACCACTGCTTCCCTTTCATGTCCCTCGACTCTTATAACTGCCATCTGGTTTCTGTACAAATTGTAAATAGCCTTTCGCTTCTTGTATTTTACCCCTGCCACCTTCTGAATTTGAAAGAGAGTATTCCAATCAACATTGTCAAAAGCTTTCGCTAAGTCTACAAATGCTAGAAACATAGGTTTGCCTTTCCTTAGTCTTTCTTCTAAGATAAGTCGTAGGGTCAGTATTGCCTCACGTATTCCAACATTTCTACGGAATCCAAACTGATCTTCCCTGAGGTTGGCTTCTATCAGTTTTTCCATTCGTCTGTAAAGAATTCGCATTAGTATTTTGCAGCTGTGACTTATTAAACGGATAGTTTGGTGATTTTCACATCTGTCAACACCTGCTTTCTTTGGGATTGGAATTATTATATTCTTCTTGAAGTCTGAGGGTATTTCGCCTGTCTCATACATCGTGCTCACCAGATGGTAGAGTTTTGTCATGACTGGCTCTCCCGAGGCCATCAGTAGTTCTAATGGAATGTTGTCTACTCCCAGTGCCTTGTTTTGACTCAGGTCTTTCAGTGCTCTGTCAAACTCTTCATGCAGTATCTTATCTCCCATTTCGTCTTCATCTACATCCTCTTCCATTTCCATAATATTGTCCTCAAGTTCATCGCCCTTGTATAAACCCTCTATATACTCCTTCCACCTTTCTGCCTTCCCTTCTTTGCTTAGAACTGGGTTGCCATCTGAGCTCTTGATATTCATACAAGTGGTTCTCTTCTCTCCAAAGGTCTCTTTAATTTTCCTGTAGGCAGTATCTACCTTACCCCTAGTGAGATAAGCCTCTACATCCTTACATTTGTCCTCTAGCCATCCCTGCTTAGCCATTTTGCACTTCCTGTCGATATCATTTTTGAGACGTTTGTATTCCTTTTTGCCTGCTTCATTTACTGCATTTTTATATTTTCTCCTTTCATCAATTAAATTCAATATTTCTTCTGTTACCCAAGGATTTCTATTAGCCCTCGTCTTTTTACCTACTTGATCGTCTGCTGCCTTCACTACTTCATCCCTCAGAGCTAGCCATTCTTCTTCTACTGTATTTCTTTCCCCCATTCCTGTCAATTGTTCCCTTATGCTCTCCCTGAAACTCTCTACAACCTCTGGTTCTTTCAGTTTATCCAGGTCCCATCTCCTTAAATTCCCACCTTTTTGCAGTTTCTTCAGTTTCAATCTGCAGTTCATAACCAATAGATTGTGGTCAGAATCCACATCTGCCCCTGGAAATGTCTTACATTTTAAAACCTGGTTCCTAAATCTCTGTCTTATCATTATATAATCTATCTGATACCTTTTAGTATCTCCAGGATTCTTCCACGTATACAACCTTCTTTTATGATTCTTGAACCAAGTGTTAGCTATGATTAAGTTATGCTCTGTGCAAAATTCTACAAGGCAGCTTCCTCTCTCATTCCTTCCCCCCAATCCATATTCACCTATTATGTTTCCTTCTCTCCCTTTTCCTACTGACGAATTCCAGTCACCCATGACTATTAAATTTTCGTCTCCCTTCACTACCTGAATAATTTCTTTTATCTCGTCATACATTTCATCTATTTCTTCATCATCTGCAGAGCTAGTTGGCATATACTACTGTACTACTGTAGTAGGCATGGGCTTTGTGTCTATCTTGGCCACAATAATGCGTTCACTATGCTGTTTGTAGTAGCTAACCCACACTCGTATTTTTTTATTCATTATTAAACCTACTCCTGCATTACCCCTATTTGATTTTGTATTTATAACCCTGTAATCACCTGACCAAAAGTCTTGTTCCTCCTGCCACCGAACTTCACTAATTCCCACTACATCTAACTTTAACCTATCCATTTCCCTTTTTAAATTTTCTAACCTGCCTGCCCGATTAAGGGATCTGACATTCCACGCTCCGATCCATAGAATGCCAGTTTTCTTTCTCCTGATAATGACGTTCTCTTGAGTAGTCCCCGCCCGGAGATCCGAATGGGGGACTATTTTACCTCCGGAATATTTTACCCAAGAGGACGCCATCATCATTTAATCATACAGTAAAGCTGCATGTCCTCGGGAAAAATTATGGCTGTAGTTTCCCCTTGCTTTCAGCCGTTCGCAGTACCAGCACAGCAAGGCCGTTTTGGTTAATGTTACAAGGCCAGATCAGTCAATCATCCAGACTGTTGCCCCTGCAACTACTGAAAAGGCTGCTGCCCCTCTTCAGGAACCACATGTTTGTCTGGCCTCTCAACAGATACCCCTCCGTTGTGGTTGCACCTACGGTACGGCCATCTGTATCGCTGAGGCACGCAAGCCTCCCCACCAACGGCAAGGTCCATGGTTCATGGGGGGTAAGGGTCATGAGAATGGTAAAAGTGTCAGACATTCAAAAGGCGAGACAAGTCCACACCAATGTAAAAGTCACACTGACCATCTTCTTTTACTCCAATCGTGTGCTCCATCACTAGTACCCCCAACCCCCCCCCCCCCCCCCACCCGAAGAGGTACTAATGTCAGTAAGGGGTACTACCGAGAGGTGCTGCGTTACCTCCATGAAGCACTGAGATGCAGATCACTGGACTTGTGGGCAGTTGGCACCTTCACCAAGATAACACATCTGCTCATCGTTCCCATTGATGCAGAGTTTCTTGGCCAAACACAACATGGCTGTAGTTTCTCAATCTCCCTGTTCCCTTGACATAGCGCCAAGTTGATTTCTGACTTTCCCCTAAACTGAAAAATACTTTGAAAGTGTCAGATTTCAGATCAGGAAATACATAGTGCAGAATTCGACAGAGCATTAGCACACCATGACAAAAGAGGCTTTCCATCAGTGGTAGCAGCATCAAGTGGTGTGTAGATGGTGAAGGGGACTACTTTGAAGGTGACTAGTGTCAAACAATTGTATCTGAATAAAGATTGACTTTATAAATAAAACTGAGATGATTTTTGAACAGCCTCATATCATGAGCCCACTTTTTATTGCAATGGCAGTGGGTTTTTTTTTTTTTTTTTTTTTTTTTTTTTTTTAACTGCATATTTCATTATACTGTCTCCAAATAGGCTATGATTTTATTCTCTCTATACTCTACTCTTTTTGCCACAATAGTCATGACTTACTTTGAGATTTCTGGTTCGTTTCATCCATAGAATTTTCTCTGTGCCATCAATAACATACAATGTTCTGCCATCTCACTTTTTATGGGTGTAAATAGTGCTACTCTTCTTTCTTGACCAACCCCACCACCTCTCATTCCTACTTACATATTATTATGTGAAACACATCACAGTACAAAACTTTCAGACTATGGCACAATTCTGCTCTTGTTAGTATGAGGTTTAGAGTACATAAAAATCAATGTCTTGATCACATGCTACTCTATTAAACTTGAGAACTGGTTTTGCAGTCATCATCAGATCTAAAACTGAGAAAACATAAATAAAAATATATCAATAAATTACATTGTTTGCAGATGATGAGAGTTTGACGTCACAAGTGCTCAATGCCAGGGTTATCAGCACCCTATTCTTGAAAATGCTGCTGAAATTTACAATACTGCAAAGTCATCAGATGATCAAAATAAATTGCAAAATGATTTAGACAAGATATCTGTATGGTGTAAAAAGTGTCATATAGACTCTACATAATGAAAAGTGTGAAGTCATCCACATGATTACTAAAAGAGATTTATGAAATTTCAATTACACAATAAATCACACAGATCTAAAGCCTGAAATCAAATAATCAAAAATCCAGAATGGAATGTAACAATATTAGAGAAGAAAAGTTGCTACTCACCATATAGTGGAGATGCTGAGATATGATAGGCACAACAAAAAGATTCACACAATTATAGTTTTCAGCCATTAAGACCTTTGTCAGCAATAGACATACACATCCACACACACAAACACTCACACAAACACAACTTGTACACACATCTGCAGTTTAAGACAGCTGAAACCACACTGCAAGCAGCAGCACAAGTGCATGATGGGAGCGGTGGCTGGGTGGGGATAAGGAGGAGGCTGGGGTGGGGAGGGGGAGGGATAGTATGGTGGGGGTGGCGGACAGTGAAATGCTACAGCTTAGATGGGGGGGCAGGATAGAAGGTGGAAGGTGAAGACAGATTGAGGGGGGGCGGGGGGGGGGGGGGGGGGGGTTAGTAGCAGAAAGGAGAGAAATAAAAAGACTGGGTATGGCAGTGAAATGATGGCTGTGTACTGCTGTAATGGGAACAGGGAGAGGGGCTGGATGGGTGAGGACAGTGACTAACGAAGGTTGAGGCCAGGAGGGTTACGGGAACATAGGATTTATTGCAGGGAAAGTTCCCACGTGCGCAATTCAGAAAAGCTGGTGTTGGTGGGAAGAATCCATATGGCACAGGCTGTGAGGCAGTCATTGAGATGAGGGATATCATGTTTGGCAACATGTTCAGTGACAGGGTGGTCCAATTGGTTTTTTGGCCACAGTTTTTTGGTGGCCATTCATGTGAACAGACAGCTTGTTGGTTGTCATGCCTACATAGAATGCAGCACAGTGGTTTCACAGGTAGCCCTGCCTTTGATGGGATAGGTGATGTTAGTGACAGGGCTGGAGTAAGTAGTGGTAGGAGGATGTATGAGACAGGTCTTGCATCTAGGTCTATTACAGGGGTATAAGCCATGAGGTAAAGGTTTGGGAGCAGGAGTTGTGTCAGGATGGACAAGTATATTGTGTAGTTTTGGTAGATGGTGGAATATCACTGTAGGAGGGGTGGGAAGGATATAGGCAGGACATTTCTCATTAAAGGGCCCGATGAGAGTTAATTGAAACCCTGGCACAGAATGTAATTGGTTGCTCCAGTCCTGGATGGTACTAAGTTACTAGGGGAATGCTCCTCTGTGGCCGGACTGTGGGACTTTGGGAGTTGGTGGGAGACTGGAAAGATAAGGCATGGGAGATATTTTTGTACAAGGCTGGGAGGATAATTATGGTCAGTGAAGGCTTCAGTGACACCCTCGGTATGTTTTGAGAGGAACTGCTTGTCACTGCAGATGCGACGACCATGGGTGGCTAGGCTGTACGGCGGGGACTTCTTGGTATGGAATGGGCAGCAGCTCTCAAAGTGGAGGTATTGCTGGTGGTTAGTAGGTTTGATATTGACAGAGGTTCTGATGTAGCCATCTCTGAGGTGGAGGTCAACATCTAGGAAGGTGGCTTGTTGGGTTGAGTACGACCAGGTGAAGCAAATGGGGGAGAAGTTATTGAGGTTCTGGAGGAATGTGAATACAGTGTCCTCGCCTTCAATCCAGATAGCAAAGATGTCATCAATGAATCTGAACCAGGTGAGGGGCTCAGGATTCTGGGTTTTTAGGAAGGATTCCTCTAGATGGCCCATGAATAGATTGGCATACGATGATGCCATGCGGATGCCCATAGCCATACACTGAATTTTTTTGTAGGTAATGCCTTCAAAGGAGAAGTAATTGTGGGTGAGGATATAGTTGGTCATGGTGGCTAGGGAGGGGGTTGTTTGTTTGGAATCCATAAAGCATCTGGAAAGTTAGTGTTCGATAGCAGTAAGGCCATCAGCATTAGGAATGTTAGTGGACAGGGAGGCGGCATCAATAGTGACGAGCAGGGCACTGTGTGGTAAAGGGACAGGAACTGTGGAGAGTTGGTGGAGGAAATGGTTGGTATCTTTTATACATGAGGATAGGTTCTGGGTAATAGGTTGGAGGTGTTGGTCTGCGAGAACAGAGATTGCCTCAGTGCAGTGGAGGCACAGTAACCGGCCACAATG
Source organism: Schistocerca piceifrons (assembly GCF_021461385.2). Taxonomy (NCBI): domain Eukaryota; kingdom Metazoa; phylum Arthropoda; class Insecta; order Orthoptera; family Acrididae; genus Schistocerca; species Schistocerca piceifrons. Next base: position 293,393,507 of record NC_060141.1, read on the forward strand.
GGGCGTCTTGGGTGGTTGGGTTTATGGACTTTAGGAAGCATGTGGTAGATGGGAGTGTGGGGAGTGGTAGGGGTAAGTAAAGAGATGGACTCCGGGTAGAGGTTCTGGCATGGGCTTAAGGATTTGAGTAGTGACTGGAAATCCTGCTGGATTACTGGAATGGGGTCACTGTGGCAAGGTTTGTAGGTGGAAGCATCTGACAGCTGACGAGTCCTTCTGCCACGTAATCCTTGTGGTTCAAAATAATGCAGGTAGGATTATAAAGTCGGGATCAGATTTTAGATAGTGGACTGCAGTTCTTTCTGTGGATGTAAGGTTAGTTTGCTTGTTGATGGATTTGGGAAATGATGGTGAGGCAAGTTTCAAGGTTAAGAAATTCTGGAAAGTTAACAGGGGGTGGTTTGGAGACAGTGGGGGTGGATCACAGTTGGATAGAGGAGTGAACTGAGTTAGGCAAGATTCAGTATTGGGCTTTGGTTGAGTCTGATTGGTCAGGTTGGTGGTGAAAAAGTGTATCCACTGTAGGGACCCCAAGAGAAGGAGAGAAGGTCTTTAACTAGTCCTGCATGATTGAATTTGGGAGTGGGGCAAAAGGTGAGGCCTTTGGAAAGGATTGATATTTTTGTGAGACTAGGGCTTCTGTAGGAAAGGCTTATGACTGTGTTGCGGGTCTGTTTAAATTCTAAGTTCTGTGTGGTGGTGGGAAGAAGTTTTGGGGGAGGGGGAGGGGGGAAGTAGGGAGTATTAGCTCTGTGAGACAGGGTTTGTCAGCTATGAGGGGACATGGGGGAGGTTTGGAGGTTGTTGTAGAGGTGGTGGACAGTGGTGCTCCGAGACAGGAATAGGAAGTGAGCAGGATGGAGAGCTTTTTGAGGTGGGATTGTGCATGTTGCTCAAGTTCCTGCAGGACAAGAGTTTCAATGTGTGTTATGGGTTCCAGGAATTGGGGATTACATAGCAGGAGAATTTTTCAGATGGAAAGAAGATACTGCAAGGAGCATTGGGGCTTGGTTGATATGGTTGTAAACTCAACTAAGTACTTAGGGACCACAATTACAAGTAACTAAAACTGCAATGATCACATAAATAACATTGTGGGGAAAGCAAATGAAAGACTGCAATTTACTGGCAGAACACACAGAAATGTGACAAATCTGCAAAGAGGCTGCTTACACTACACTTGTCCACCATCTTCTAGAGTATTGCTAGGCATCATGGGATCTGTATGAGACAGGATTGATGGAGGACACTGTAACAGTTCAAAGAAGGGTAGCTTTTTTGTATTATCACAAAATAAGAGGGAATTTGGGGGGCTATCATTAAAACGACAGCATTTTTCACTGTGGGAGTACCTTTTTATGAAATTTCAGTCACCAACTTTCTCTTTAGAGTGTGAAAATATTTTGCTAGAGCCCACCTAGGGAGAAATGATTATTATAATAAAATGAGAGAAATCAGAGCTTGCACGGAAAAATTTAAGCATTCACTTTTCCCGTGTGCTGTTCAAGGGTGGAATGATTGAGAATTAGTTTAGAGGTGGTTTGGTGAGCCCTCTGCCGGGCACTTAATTGTGAACTGCAGATTAATCATGTAAATGTAGGTGAAAATAATAGAATGGACTTACTAAATATGCAAATAAAGTGAACAAATTACCTAATGACAAGTAGATGTGTAGTCAATACATAAAAGAAGCAGAAAAAGACGAAAAAGAAGAAGAGAATAAATAAGAAGAATAAGAGCAGGAAATGCATATTTAACACACTGACTGTCATGAGGTCACAGCAGAGTTTCACGGCTGACATTGCTTGCCTGCTAGTGGCCAGTTGCTTCAGTTAGAAACTCATGAGCCTCAGACAGAGGTGGGTGTAGAGAGGGCACAACAAACATACAGTAGAAAATTGAATAAGAATGTAGGGAAGTCAGCAAAGGGAAAGAAAGTTTTGTTGTTAGGTAGTTCACATGCCAGAGGTGTTGGCCAACTTTTGCAGGACCAGTTAGGATCAGAGTACCAGGTCACAATTTTTTTTAATCCTACTGCTGGTCTGGGTCAGGAGACAGTGGATTTAGGTTCACTCTGTAAAGATTTTACCAAGGAAGACACTGTGGTTATTGTGGGTGGGCCAGGCAATAGTATTGATAGGGATCCTGGGTACAATATAGAGTGTGACCTGCCAAAGATTAAAACAGCAACGAGACATACGAGTGTTGAGTTTGTGTCTTTTCTGAGATGCCATGACCAACCTCATTTAAACTCTGCTGTCGGGAGAGTTAATTTGGTGTTGGAACAGCTACTTGGGTCGGGTGCGGGGTCACATATTGGTTTGGTTCCTGTCGATTCCCTCAGTCAGTTGGACTGTACTAGACATGGCCTACACCTCAACAGGAAAGGGAATGGTAAACTGGCTGGGCTAATAGCAGGAAATGTAAGGGGGGGTAGGCACTGCCATGAGTGGTAATATACCAGTGGTCATAGGTGTTGGAGCAGCACCTTTTTTAGGATAGGTAGGACAGAATGCAGTCAAGTTCTGAGAGAAGCAAAGATTGAAACAAACCTTCAGTTTTAGAAAGAAATCAAACAGCATAATCATGTCACATTAGATCATTGAACACAGCTATTGGTTAAAAATTTACAGCAATCAGCAGAAATTTTATTTCCACCCGATTTCATCTTGGTAAATGTGAAATGCTAACTATCTTTAGTGCATCAAAATATTCAAGGGCTTAGAAGTAAAATTAATGAACTACTTATGTGTATTGATGAATTAGAATCATTGAACCCAGTTGATATAATCTGCCTCTCTGAACATCATGTGACCACTGGTATAGATATGTTAAACCTTACAGAATCTGCAAAGCCTCTTACTTCTGTAGACAAGATATGGAGAAAGAAGGAGTTGCCACATTTGTTAAAAACAGTTTTAAATTTAAGAATATTGACATTAATAAATTTTGCTTAGAGCAGCACTTATAAGCATGTGCAACAGAGATAGAATTCTATAATAGGTCCTTTATAATAGTAGCCATATACAGAGCACCTTCAGGAAATTTCAAACTGTTTATAAATGGTCTTGAAGATTTATTATCTCATCTAAAATTAAAAAACAAAGAACTAGTGGTTGCTGGTGATTTTAATAAAGATGTCCTGAAAAACACTGTCAGTGAACAGTTACATAAATCAGTTACATTGTCATTCAATTTAATCTCTACTGTAAATTTCCCAACTAGCGCATACAAATGTTCTAAGACTGTCATTGATAATTTTTTATAGACAGTTCTAGGCAACTAAGCCACATTACAAAACCAGTAGTAAATGGGCTATCTGACCATGACGTGCAACACCTAACATTAATGGATGGATGTTTACAGCATCCAAGACACAAATGGAAAATACAAAACATTCATTAATAAAGTTAGCACCTTATTTGAAAATTGTTTTCCCCTGGAGGTAACTCAAATTAAGCAGAAGTCTAATAAGAAACCATGGATCACACAAGGGATAAAGATATCATGTGAGACAAAAAGGAAACTCTATCTGACATTTAGGGACACTTTTGATACTAGCATTATAGCTCATTACAAAAATTACTGCAAAATATTGAAGAAGGTTATCCAGAAATCTAAACACCTGCATTATGAGAAGAAGATAAATACATACAGCAATAAAATAAAAACAATATGGGAAATAGTTAAGTCAGAGACAGGTAGGACCAGAAATGAGGAGGAACAAATAACTCTAAAAATAAATGAAACCATGGTAACAAATGCATATTGTGTTGCAAACCATTTAAACAAGTATTTTTTCTCTGTTACTGATAGCATGGGTTTGTCAGGTTCAGTAAATAATGCAATGGAATATCTGAGACCAATGCACACAAGCAATCTCAATAAAATGGAATTGACACTTACTTCACCCAAAGAAATAGAATCCATCATAAAGTCATTGAAATCAAACCATTCTAGTGGTTATGATAACATATCAACAAAGTTAATAAAAGAGTGTTCATATGAGCTTAGACATGTATTAAGTTATTTGTGTAGTCAGTCACTTATCACAGGAATATTTCCGGACTGGCTTAAATATGCTGAAGTTATACCTCTCCACAAGAAATGGGACAAAGAAATGCCATCAAATTACCAACTGATCTCACTTTTTCCAGCTGTTTCAAAAATCTTTGAAAAGGTTATGTTCAAGCATCTACTTAAGCACCTTAGTGAAAATAACCTACTGTCAATGTCACAGTTTGGGTTTCTTAAGGGTTCTGATATTGAAAAGGCTATTTACACTTACAGTGAAAATGTTCTTAATTCATTATACAACAAATTAGAGGCAACTGGCATATTCTGTGACCTGTCAAAGGCTTTCGACTGTGTGAATCACAGCATTCTTTTAAGTAACTTAAAATATTATGGCATCACTGGTAGTGCTGCAAAGTGGTTTCAGTCATATCTTACTAATAGAAAACAAAGGGTATCATTACATAACATTTCAGCAGTAGGAAATCAGACATCATCTGACTGGGAAGAAATTACATGTGGTGTTCCCCAAGGTTCCATACTAGGTCCACTACTTTTTCTTGTGTACATCAATGATCTGTCATCTGTTACATTACCAGATGCAAAGTTTGTCTTATTTGCACATGATACAAACATTGCAATAACTAGTATATCAAATATAAATTTAGAAAGGGCAGCTAATCAAATTTTTACTGACATTAATAAGTGGTTCATAGCCAATTCACTGTCATTAATCTTTGAAAAGACCCATGATATGCAGTTCAGAACTTCCAAGAGATTTCCTTCTAGTGTGTGTATAAAATATAACGACATGGAAACAGGAGACGTTGAAAGTGTAAAATTCTTGGGATTACAACTTGATAATAAATTCAGTTGAGAGCAACATAGTAATGAACTACTAAAGTGCTTAAACAAGTCTGTGTTTGCAATGCGAATGATAAGAGACATAGGAGATATAAATATTTAAAAAAAAACTGGCATTTTTTGCTTATTTTCACTCCATTATGTCATATGGTAGCATATTTTGGGATAAGTCCACAACTGAGAAAAAATTTTTAAGAGTACAGAAGTGTATAATAAGAGTAATGTGTTGTGTAAATTGAAGGACATCCTGTCAAAACCTAGTCAAAGAATTGGACATACTAACCACAGCTTCTCAGTACATTTATTCCTTAATGAAGTTTGTTGTAAATAATACATCTCTTTTTCCATCTAACTGCTTAGTACACAGTATCAACACTAGGAATAAGGACAATATACGTGAGATTTAAAATCACTTACTCTTGCCCAGGAAGGAGTCCAGTATTCAGCAACACATATTTTCAATAAGTTACCAGAAACCATTAAGAGTTTAGTTTCAGACAAGGCACAATTTAAACATAATTTAAAAGAATTTTTGGTGGCCAACTCCTCCTATTCCATCCATTAATTTCTCAACAAGTGCAGTAGACCATTTTAATGAAAATTTATTATACTTCGGTTTTTGACAATACTTGGTTGTAACAACCAAGTAACTACCTACTGTGTGAATGATAGATGTATGGAAAGCAGATGTAAGTCTTAAGTCTGTTTAATTTTAAATCTTGTACATAATTTGACTGTTCGTAACTGAGGATCATTGAAATGAATAATTTGCTTTAATTTTTGACAATACTTGGTTGTAATAGCCAAGTAACTAGCTACTGTGTGAATGATGGATTTAATGAAAGCAGATGTAAGTATTAAACCTGTAAATATTAGAAGTTTAATTTTAATTCATGTATATAATTTTGCTGTTTATTGACTGAGGATCTTTAAAATTAATGAAACCCAAGTTTTTCTAATTACATTTTTGTAATGTGTTTATCTGACATGTTCCACACCCAGGAGGATCCCCTCTTTTGTGGGTCTATGGAATGAATGAATAATTAATCTAATCTAAAATAGGCTCCACTTTGTTTAGTGCAGTATATCTTCAGATGGTGTCTTTGTAATACAATCACAATCACATTTGGCTTGATGATGAAAAACATACATGGATGAATATGGCCCGTAAATGCGATCTTGGGTTGTCACTGTTTTATCAGTTTAGGCTTGGTCACACTTCTGAGTCCTTACAGATCTACTTGCAGTTCTTTGCAGTTCTTGACTTAGTTGATGCCGGTGTACAGGAAACTGGGTACAACACATTGTTCAATGTTCTCTAGATGCCAATAAAGGTTTTCACAGCCCCACTGTCCAATAACAGGGGCTACAAAAGGCAGCTGCCCGAGATACTTGTAGATTTCTGAAATTTGTGAGGAGATCTGTAGCATTGAAACAATTGAAGAAAGTTGTCATATTCTGTGAAAATTGCGATACATGCCTGTGAGCTCCATGTTATTCACAATGCAGTTACTGTTATGCACCTGCACGTCAGTTATACTTGTCTACTCAATAAATTGTATAATGTGTCTGAAACCATTTCTTTCCATTTATAGTTTACCTATTGTTTGCAACTAGTTTTTGTTTCTAATTCTCATTGTGAAATAACTGATGCAGCAACTGGTGTCCTCATGGCGGGCGGAGTTTAACTGTTACACGGGGATGCGACATATCTGTAGGAATCATAGATTCTTTAAAATAATTTTGACCTGCAGAGACATGTATAAATAAGGATGAAGTGAAATAATTTAATGTGATTTCAATTTTTTGTTAATGTGAACTGGTCTGGTCTGCTCTGGTCTGGTCTGGCCAGACAGTGTGGTAACCATCAGCCAGGTAGCATCAGATGCGAGAGACTGCTATATCCATTGGTGGCCTTGTGGCAGTCCAAGTGTTAAACACAAAATAAAAGTTACACCACCACTGGACACATCATGAATGGCATCCAGTCAGAGTCAAGAGTTCTACATCAAGACAATGAGGTGCTCTACTCAACACTTAGAAGAGACTGAACTCTGTGCTAACCACAAAAATCTGTAGACACTTGTTATGATAGAGTACATCTAGATGTTGTCTAGCCACCAGATAGCTCATTGTAATTGCTTCAGTCTGTATTGTGGGAACTGTGCTTCATGCCAATAATACCCTCATGATCCACCGATGTCATCACAAGCTGATGGACTGTCTGTAATGCCACCTGGTCAGCTGCTGGTGCTGTCTATGATTAGTCGGAGGTTGTCTGACTGGTGTCATCATCTGGACAGTTTTGCATACTTCTGCATTCAGAGGTGCTGCATTTTCATTCAATATTTATATCACTATTTACTTTCTTACATTTTTATTAAAGCCATCTTACATTTACATTTCATGCATATTTTAAATTTTCATTGCATTCAATATAATGTCCTATATTGTATGTCACCACATACAAAATTGTGTGGCAGCTGCTATGTGATGAACTACCCGCCATGTTACGTATCATTGTGCAGAGTGGTGTGTAAACCTGTTTGCCTTTCTGATGAGTGACACAACAATATGATATGGTAGAATATTATATAGGAGTTCATATATTTATTGCTTATTTTTCAAGGGGCAAGTTATATAAAGGAACAACATGTTTATCCTATGGGAAACAGCAATTGCAGTACCTCTGCAAGAAGATGTACCTCCAGGAGTGTTTTTGCACCCTCCATGTATTGTTGGCACAGGTTTGAGTGACCCATCAGCTCTGGAGTCAAACAATGCTGAGGTTGATTGGAAAAACAAATGAAGACTGTAATTGTATTATTCTAACCCTGGAATGTCAAGCTGATATTTCCTTAGATATTATGAGTTGTAAAGCTGGTCTAATGTTCCTGTGGAAATAATTCTTTGTCATGAAAAGTTAATTTCATTGTACTTCAAGAACATTTGTCACATGGATCTGAGAAGCATTGTATTTATTTACGCAAATGCATATAGTACTAAATTCTTGATTTCCAGCATGTGCTGCAGACTCAGAAGACAAAGTCCACCTTTTTTAAGTATCATTCTATTAAGATATCGACAGGTAACTGAACATTTTTAAAAATCAGTACTGGGATCTAATTTCAACTTTGAGTTAATAACCAATAGAAGGTAATGTTATAAGCTTTTCATATGATACCTTTATGATGCAACTGTATAAATACAGCCTTTAGGCACGTTTTAAATTGTTTTTATGTTTTTAACTTTTATATATATTATGTATAACATACTCCTATCACTCGTGAAATGAGGTGATTTATAGTGCCGTTCCATTCTACATCTTTTAATACATTGTGTCCCAGAAGGAGTGGTTAATATTTAGGAATATGGTATGATCAATTGAAGTAAAAAAAGTGCAGTAAAACATGGGGTCTAAAACATATACCTTGAGAGCTATCTGCTTTAGTGTCTTCAGGACTGCATGGAGCTCTTTAGTAAATACACTGTATTCAGCGAGAAGGCGTATCATGAAGACACAGTTGTGGAACACTATTCAACAGCCAAGCTCCTTCTGGAGTTCATTGAGTTACACAGCTGTAAAATTGGGAAGCCTATCTAAAATGTTAAACATCAGAGACTGAAACTTATGAGTGGGAGTGCCATCTTTCTTGTAATGCGTCAAGTATAAATTAATTCTGGGCCTCTATAGGAGCCACAATGGTCATCTGTTCCAACCTTGATTTAAAATTTTAAAATCAGCCATACCTACCTCTAACAGGCAGTCCTATGTGCAGATCCTGTAGGAAATCCTTACTCATCAATTACCAAAAAGCCTTACCACTGGTGGCAGAGCAAGGGGGTATAGTGTGCAGGTGTGTATGGCACAGACAGTGTTTCATTGGCCTGTCAAGTCATGAGGATTCATCACCTGATGTGAAGTGGCAGCTCACTAGCCTCTGTGCAAGGTCTCTAGATGGGATTGGTTCTAAAGGCCACAGTAGACACCTAAATTCATTCATGGTGCACCATGTCCAACATTTTTAAATAAGACAGTGATGCAGACCCATGCACCATGCACCCACAATCAAGTTGTAATTGTGTGAAGGCTCCATAAAGTAGACAAATTTGGCATGTAAGAGTCAAATGTGAAGCCCAGAAACCTCACCTTGTCTTTAAAATTAAGAACAGTGTCCCTCATCCTCAACTCAGGACTGAAAGTGAGTGGTAAAAGAGAGGGAGGAGAGAGAACAGGGAGGGAGGCAGGGGGAGGATGGGGGAGGGGGGGGGGCAGAGAGAGAGAGAGAGAGAGAGAGAGAGAGAGAGAGAGAGAGAGAGTGAGTGTGTGTGTGTGTGTGTGTGTGTGTGTGCTTTCGCATTCCGCAACTATCCTCCTGACCTGGTACAGAAGCAAATAACCAGAGCCACTTCCTCATCCTCTCAAACCCAGAACCTCCCACAGAAGAAACACTAAAGTGCCCCACTTGTGACAGGATACTTTCCGGGACTGGATCAGACTCTGAATGTGGCTCTCCAGCAGGGATACGACTTCCTCAAATCCTGCCCTGAAATGAGATCCATCCTTCATGAAATCCTCCCCACTCCACCAAGAGTGTCTTTCCGCCATCCACCTAACCTTCGTAACCTCTTAGTTCATCCCTATGAAATCCCCAAACCACCTTACCTACCCTCTGGCTCCTACCCTTGTAACCGCCCCCGGTGTAAAACCTGTCCCATGCACCCTCCCACCACCACCTACTCCAGTCCTGTAACCCGGAAGGTGTACACGATCAAAGGCAGAGCTATGTGTGAAAGCACCCACGTGATTTACCAACTGACCTGCCTACACTGTGACGCATTCTATGTGGGAATGACCAGCAACAAACTGTCCATTCGCATGAATAGACACAGGCAGACAGTGTTTGTTGGTAATGAGGATCACCCTGTGGCTAAACATGCCTTGTTGCACGGCCAGCACATCTTGGCACAGTGTTACACCATCCGGGTACTTCCCACTAACACCAACCTATCCGAACTCCGGAGATGGGAACTTGCTCTTCAATATATCCTCTCTTCCTGTTATCCACCAGGCCTCAATCTCCGCTAATTTCAAGTTGCCGCCACTCATACCTCACCTGTCATTCAACATCTTTGCCTCTGCACTTCCGCCTTGACTGACATCTCTGCCCAAACTCTTTGCCTCTGTATATGTCTGCTTGTGTCTGTATATGTGTGGATGGTTATATGTGTGTGTGTGTGTGTGTGTGTGTGTGTGTGTGTGTGTGTATACCCGTCCTTTTTCCCCCTAAGGTAAGTCTTTCCACTCCCGGGATTGGAATGACTCCTTACCCTCTCCCTTAAAACCCAAATCCTTTCGTCTTTCCCTCTCCTTCCCTCTTTCCTGACGAAGCAACCGTTGGTTGCGAAAGCTAGAATTTTGTGTGTATGTTTGTGTTTGTTTGTGTGTCTATCGACGTGCCAGCGCTTTCGTTTGGTAAGTCACATCATCTTTGTTTATATATATAACAAGTGATGATGTCACAGGAAAGCCTACTGTATAGCTGGTTCCAGGATGGTCAGGTTATCAAAGGTGCAGCATTATTTCCTGAACCCACAGTGAAATTAACTAAGGAGCTGCTTGGATTTTAAGATCCAGACAAAGTGACAGTTGACCATCCACACCAAGGTTTCAGAACAGTTAGTGAGGACCTTCTAGGTTTCAAAAGTGGAATTAAAATTGCCTCTAGCCCCAAGTCAGGAAAGTGTCCTGATGTCCAAATGCAGTTAAAAGTGCAAGGAGGATTTCTTTGCTCCACCTTGTGAGGTGCCGTCACTTACTATAATGGGCATGGTGACATGTCAAGAGTCACAGATAATGCAGAGTATAGCTCCCAAATGAAAAAGGGGCAGTTCTATTCTTCATCATTAGTGGAACTGAAATCCTAACTGCGCCTCTCAGCAACCACTCTATAGTGTTAGAAAGCTGATAACTAGGAAAAAAATAGGCTGCCATTGTCTGGGTAACGTCTTGTGGATTAGTCTGGAAACTTCCATTCCCCATTACAGTGGCCACAAGATACCCCCCTCATGTCCCATATGACTGTACTTTTAGTGTTCTGGTTGATGATGCTCAGGTGCTATTGCCAAAACTCTTTTACTGTGTCAAATAATTGACAACATTTTGCCCTTGCTACCCAAAATACTGCAAGATTCTCTTCAGTTGGCCAGCACTTCAACATACCCATGGCTGTGCACTGGCATTCGAAGTTACAGGCTGCCTTCTCAGCTGACCTGAAGACTGCTTCAGTTATGTGTGGAATAATTTTTATAATACAATCGACTCATTCTTGGACACTGTCATCGTGTCCAAACACAGAAATTTGGCTGTAAACTGCCCAGTCTACCCAAGGTGTGCACCCATAATGGTGGTTTTCTTTTGGACACCACTCTGCCTAGCAGGTGAATCCAGCTTGGAAAGTGACACTTGAGTGCAGCTCATTGACCACTTCCCATGGAGCAGCATGTGCAAGGGTCAGGGTGTGTACCAAGAGATTGATATCAGCAAAAAATTCTGTTGCAGTGCTGCAGCATGCACTTGGTGGCATTTTCAATGAAAGGCTCTACATCGTTCTACCCCTGGGGTATGTTGTTTTAGACCCCCAAAGCACTTTGTGTGCATCAGAATCAACAAAAGAAGTAGTGTTGGGGGAGCTAGTGAGTAGTTCATTGAGAACCCCTTCGTCAAGTGCCTCATGTGGGAACAGGTAGAGTGAACATATTGTCAACCTATGATACCCTAGGCAGGCAGAGGACAGGGACAAGCAAAGGCTGTGACTAGGAAGGTTACAGGAACAAACAATATGTTGCAGGGAGAGTTCTCATCTGTTCTGTTAAGAAAAGCTGGTGTCGCTGGGAAGAATACAGGTTACACTGTCTGTGAAGCAGTCACTGAAGTTCATCACATTGTGTTGCGCAGCAAATTCAGCACCTTGTCAGTACAGCTGTCTCTTAGCTATGGGAACAGACAACTTGTTAGTTGTCACATCCATGAAGAATACAGCAAAATGATTGTAATTAATTTGGTGGGTCAAAAGGCTGCTTTCACAGGTGGTCCTGCCTTTGCTGGGTATGAATTGCCTGTGATTGGATTGGAATAGGTGGCAGTGGTATGATTCATTGGACAGGATTGCACCTGGGTCTATTGCAGGTATGTGAGCCATGGGGCAAGGGGCTGGGAGTAGGGGTGGAGTAGCAATGGGCAAGGATATTGCGTAGGTTCAGTGCGCAGTGGAATAACACTGTGGAATGGATGGGGAGGATAGTAAAGAGGATATTTCTCATCTCAGGGCACAAAAAGAGGTAGTCAAAATTCTGTATGAGAATGTGAAACTGTTTCTGGACAAGTTCGAGAGGGCAGTTTCATTCTGTGGAGGCCTCAGTGAGATGCTGGGCATATTTGGAGAGGGTTTGTTTTTCACTAAGATTTGATGACCCCATATGACTAGGCCACATGAGAGGGACTTCTTGTTGTGCAATATGTGGCAGCTGTTGAAGCAGAGGTATTGTTGGTGGTTGATAGGTTTGATGTGGACGAGTCACTGATGTGGCCATTCTTGATGTGGAGGTCAACAGTGAAGAAGATCACTTGTTGGGCTGAATATGAAGTGAATGGGGAGAAGGTGTTGCAAATGTGGATTGTGAATAAGGCGTCCTCGTCCTCGATCCAAAACATGAATATGTCATCAATGAATCTGAATCATACATGTACTTTCCATTATCTGCACCTGGTATTCTGCTAGTGCCACTAGTGCAGTCATTGTAACTTTATCTTTCAGTATGCACTCCCTATTGTTTTTCTAGGTATTGGCTACATGCTAATATATTGCTGCTGCAATCGTTTGGTCAGTTGTTCACTTTATTCACACATTTAATAAAACCATTTTCTTGTTGTAAATTTATGATGCCTGAAAAGCTAAAGCCGGAATAAATTTTAATAAAGTAGCATACGATGAAGACATTGAATTTTATAATCTAATCCATTCCAAATGTCACAGGTCCCCAATGCAGGACAAAAGGCCTCATTTTGCAAGTATCATATTTACTGTAACCCAAAAGAAACTTTTTTTTCAACAGTTTCGAAATTTATTCAAGACACTCAGTTCCCTCTCCTCTGCTTTGCAGTGCTGTATGTCTACCTATTTTGCACCACTTCACTTTTAATACTAAATTAATTTTAAAAGGTACATCCCATATCTTCTAATTTTCCAGATCTTGATGGTGTTTGTTCTTTCTTCCTTAAAAATATTATAAATACTGCACGGCAGCTCTACTGAAATTCATATCATCTTTCATTTTATAAATAATACCAACAAAGAAACTGGAGAACTGTGGAGAGACAGGAAGTGTTGGTGTGTGTGTGTGTGTGTGTGTGTGTGTGTGTGTGTGTGGGAGGGGGGGGGGAGGGGAGGGGGGGAATAGGTCAAGGGGCTGGCACAAGCAGAATGTAGGAGTATGCAAGACTGCAAGAAAGGAGATTGGGGGTAGGTTGCAGGGAGTGCAATAGCAAATACCGGGTAGAAGAAAACCAGCAAAAGGTAGGAAGGAATGTTGTTCAATTTCACGTCTGGTGCCCGAATGTTCATGGGACAATTTGCAGTAAAGACACTAGTGGTAGCAAAAGCTAGAAAAGTTTTCCCTCTCTTTTGTGTGCGCCTATTGATGACTCAACACTTCTGCTACTTGGTGAGTGATCTCCTTTACTCCTAAATCATTACAAATATAATCTGTCATTTCTTTCAATGGGAGCAATGAAGAATAAAAAATGCTCACACTTCTTCCTAAAAAATTACTATTACTGGAATGATAACTGATCACTCTTCTTTACTACCCATGCACTAGACTAATACATAAACTAGAACAAAGATGTATTTTCAGTTGTCATCCAACAATGCCACATTGAAGGTGTGGTATACACTTGTGATTTCAAGTTTCAGAAATTTGATTCTTACTTCAAGTTGCTCTGCCCACACACCATAAGGCATATGTAGATACACAATAATGAGGCACTATCTCTCTTCAAATTTGTTTTCATTCTAATATACCAGCTGCAATTGAAATAATTATTTCCTTCTGTCTTCAGAGACCACATAAATTTTTTATTAATCACTCATGAAGTGGTTTAATACACTTGAATATTCATTTGAAGGAACACTTATCTAAAGCAAATCATCGGAACTACCAAATGGCAAAATAAGGTTTATTACAAAATACATAAAAATGAAATCAGCATAAAATATGGTATGTAATTGTCTCTATCATATTTTGTGTGGATACAACTTACAAGCTGACACTTAACATTATGTATCAGTAAAATTTAATTACAGAAAACTTTGCAAAGTTTACAGAAAAAGAAGAAGCTTCATATTTTTATGGAAGTATAAGTTTCAACATATATCTCTTTACAATATATGATCAGTCCTTCACCATACTGACTAGATTTACATTTAATGCTACCCACAAAAAGTGACATTGTTTGAACATCTGAAAGAACACGGACTTTACAGACAACTTATGTAATTAAAAAATACTTCTTCAGTAACTTTATGTCACTAACAGACTCTCAAAAATGAAAAATAACACACAATAAATCATAAATTAGAGCATGTTAAATAAAATGTACTCAGAATTTTAGTATTTTATCTTTCAATTACAGGAGGAAGATCAATTCGCTCTAATATGCTAAACTGCAATGATAATCCAACACTAAAAAATGTACTAAAACAAAACAAAAGAACAATGGAATTAGTTCATATGATCAAAATGTTGTAACACATGCTAGACTACTTAACACTGGTTATAAAACCATTTGTGAGGTATTCCTGAAATTACACCACTCAAGCCACTCAATATGGAATAATATTTCAATGGTTTATGAAGACTTTTCTACAACAGTAATTCTCACGTCGTTTCACCAATAAATGTAATCAATCAAAATATTTTAGGCACCAGTGGCTGACTATCAACTCCAAACTGAGGGTGGCAGCAAAATTTGACATCTGATACAGCACAAAAATTGTTGAGTACTTTCTTGTGTAATGCTGGCAGCCCTCTTAATAGCCTACACAAAAAATAATGTAAATTATGATGATATGAGCTCACAGATCCTTTAAGGAGACTCAGAATCATCATGACGACTTCTGAAATTTCTTCTAATTCTATCTTTGTTCTTTATTCTAAACTTCTTAAAAACTGTCCAATCTGCACCCCTGCTCCCAGTGCTATGAGAAGCTTCTTGCACATGGACACTATCTCTACTGCTACAGCTAGGTTGACAAACTGTATCTTGAATAGATGTTGCACTTCCAGTACTTGTACATTCTTTCACAATTATTCCACTATCTGGTGTTTCATATTCTTCCACGGATTGATTATTTTGCTTTCCATTTGGTGTTGAATAAACTGATGCATTTTCTGATGCAAGGTGACTCACTACAGAACTTTCAGGACAATTTTTGTTCAAATGTACATTGGAAACATCTGATTTTGAGCAATTAACATCAGAAGCTTCAAAACATCTACCATATGGAACTGACACTGAGATTAAGGCCCCATTGTTTTTTGAAATAGGAACTTTCTGCTTTGCAATCAAACCAGACTCTGAAACACAAGAGACAGAATTCTCTTTTTGTTCATCTTCAAAGTTTGAGTCAAATGTACTGTCCTTGCTGCGATTAGTGAGATTCCCTGTACTTTCTTGTTCCAACCCTTCTTCATTCTTTGAACATTCTGACTTACATTCATAACTCCTCATTACTGGATCAAAATTATTTGTCTCTGCATCACCACTAGAACTAGTTTCCAAAATATCAAAATTTATTTTTCTTCTCTTCTCACCATGCAGTTTTCTCCTTTTCCTATAGAATTTTCTAATACGGTTACTGCTAATGTCTGAAAATTGTACATTGCTAGTGCTAGCTTCAGTAGGTACCACAGTGACTGTTTTCTTTGAGGTAGAATCACAATTCTGATTTTCCAAAGCAGAAGACTTTTTGGTACGCTTTACAGTTTTTGTCCACACTTTGCGTCTTGTTTCATATGGTTGCCATGTTTCCTCGTACTCGTCATCACCACCATCATCATTATCATTATCATTATTATTTTCACATTTATCATCGTCATCATCATCGTCATCATCGTCATCATCATTATTATTGTTGTTGCTGTTGTTGTTGTTATCATCTGAAGAGTCACTATATGCTATCATATACTTTAACCTATGTTTTCTAATATCACAGTTATTTTTCAGTTCTCTTTTACTCTTAGCTTTAGAAACAGATATTTTGCACTTTGTATTATGAAACAAACTACCATTTTTTCTTGAGTCAATGCCTTTCGAGTATTTTTTTCTGTATTTTTCATCATTTTCTGTTGTACGCAGCCTTTTGGTTGCAACACTTGCCTCACTGTCACTAGTATCACTGACAAAACCACCTGGCGGCTTATGAAAAGTGTTCATGAACCGTCCATGATGTCTGCCATTTTTCTTCAGCCTTAAAGTTTCTTCTGAATTCTGAGATTTTGCATGTCGCATCAACTGAGATCGTTTCCTGGCTATCAGCTGTGATATCCTGTTTTGGGCTTCCTGTGGTTCACTTTCATTATGCTCCATATTATTGACTGGTGATACTGAAAAATAAAAAATAAAAAATTAACGAATGGCAGTGAACAATGTTGAATTATCAAACATAATCAAGCACTGACACCACAAAATCAGAAAGATGTTTTTAAGTACTATTACCACGTTCTTTAAGACTAGTAAAAAGAGAAAGCTAAAAGATTTTATGATCTGTTACTCACTAGTCAAAAATCAAATACTAGATGGTCAGTTTTCAAGGTAACCTGCATAAAAACAATACTTATGGTGTAGCAAATCCGATATAACTGGCATTACAATACTCCACCATCAATATTGCTTCAAAATTCTAAATTAACATCCAAGTATTTTTATGTGGTAATAATGAACATTGGTGGCCTCTGTCTTACAGAAAAATTCAGAATACATTAAATCTTCATGTTCACAACTTCAGAAGTATATATTTACTACATACATAGTGTGGAATACATCATTACCATCTTTATTGTGACGTAGCTTGATAACAACCTACAAGGTGAAACCAGTTAATTGCTAAATAAAGAAAGTAAGTGTTTGTTACATAATAAAAGAACAGCCTACACAGGAAAAATAATTTCTTTCCAGCAAAAAGAGGGGCATTATTCAAATTTCTCTCTCTTCCTTCACAACTCTGAAAGGGAAAATGGAAGTTATGTTCAACATCCTGTTGATATCATTAGAGAGAATATAACCTTGGACTGGACAAGTAAACTGACTGGACATTACGTACATATGTATGCCACAGCACAATGAACTTCTGTTTGTAATTTAACGGCAGTTCCCTAGCCTTGACAAGACTGAGTATGAGAGTCACTCTGAAGGCAACTATTGGCTACATGTCATAAGGGTTCGCTGGTTATCACTAGCTCCAACATTAAGCACATTATGGAGACCTTTAGGAAGATAGTGTTCAGGGCTGGAAAGAAAGCTGATGTGAACTCAGTATGTCTGCTGGGGGACTTTATCTGAGATGTGGAGGCAACTTTGCCTGTGTCTATCAAGCATGTAGGGTGAAGTCACCTGCAAGTAGTGGGTCACACTGGCGCCAACAATTCCTGTCGCATTGGTTCTGAGGCTGTCCTTAGTTCACACAAGTGACTGGCGGATGTAGTGAAGATTGCTGGCCTCGCACACAGGGTGCAAGCAGAGCTTGTAATTTGCAGCATTGTTCCCAGAGTTGTCTGGAGTAGTATGGTTTGAAGCCAAGTGGAGGGTTCAACAAAAGGCTTTATTGACTCCGAACAGTCCTGGCTATGGATTTCTAAACTTGCATTATTGAGTGCAGATTTGTTGGAGCTCCCTTGACAGGTCAGGGGTACACTACACAAAGGAAGCAGCTACATGGGTAGCAGAGTACTTGTGGAATGCACATGGGTTTTATTTTTAGTCTGGGCAGTAGTTTCAGGTACTCTGGTGAACAGTCACCAGTCATTATGCAGAAAGGGAAGTCAGACAGTGTTCAGAGTGAAGACACTTTGACTATCAAAATTTTATCAGTAAATTGTTAAAGTATTCATGCTGAAGTTCTCCAAATTCACTGCCCTCCAGGAAAGATGTAAAGCTTGAATTATTCTTGGGACTGTGAACAGGCTGATATACTGAAATTTCTGAGATATTTAGCGAGTTATGGAACATATGTTGGAAATATAGATTAGAATGCCATATGAGGGGAGGTCCATTGCAGTTGACAAAAATATTTTGTCTATTGAGGTCAAAGTAGATGGTGACAGTGAAGTTATCTGGTCGCATATAACAAATCTGCTTAAAATGATGTTAACTGTTGGATGTTCTTACTGGCCACCAGATTCTGCTGTGACAACTCGAAGAATCATTCAAAGAAAGTTTATAGTCAACAGTGTGTAAATACACAAATTATGAAACAGTAGTAGGAGGTGCCTTTACCTATCAAGTATGGCTGCGACATCTAGGACATTTATGGATTCCCTGCAGAGGCACAGAGGGGGAGGAGAGGGGGGGGGGGTGTTACAGACAGCAGACAGTCTTGCTAAGTACTTTTAAACACATGTTCTGAAAACTGTCTAGAGAAGCTAGTTTAACAGCCCACACACAATAGAAATCTTTTAGACCTTGTAGCTACAAACAGGCCAGGCCTTATTGACAGCATCAGTACGGAGATAGGGATTAGTGATCACAATGTCATTATAGCAACTACAGTTACGGAAGAGAATAAACCAGTCAAGAAGGTTAGGAGAGTGTTTCTGCTAGAAAGACCAAACAAACAGTTGTTAGCATCTAAGTTATGTAGTGAACTGGCATCACTTAATTCTGGTGAGACGGGCGTGTATGGTATAATGTTGACCTTTTACATCAACTCATGAAGCAAGCTTTAAAAAGTCAATTGCTGCTTTGTGTATGAACACACTAAATCAAAAGGTATTAGCAAAACACGATATATGCATTCTTACAGTTACAGAAAAGTCTGACAAATGCAATAAAATTACTTTCTGGTGGCTTGGATCTCTCTCCACAGCAAGCAGTTAGCAACAATGGAATATACTGGTTGTTTTATGTGATGTTACTCATTACTGAACAATATTTACTGGCAGGAATAGTGTTGCAACAAGCCTTCATTGTCGTCGGAACACCTGCAAATTACTTTCGGACAAGTAGTTACTCGATGCTCACATGTTCATCTACAAAAAATTATTGCAAGCAGAAGCAGAATGGATGATGATTCTTATGATTCTGAGAACAGAATACAGGTCGAAGTACGTTCTGATGGGGGAAAATCCAAATTCAAGAACAGCTTACATCGACCTGAAATGCAAAGCAAAAAGTATAAAAAGGAACCTATGATTAAATGCAATCATGGACTTGAGGTTTTGCCTTGAAAAGCTAAAGGAATGAAAGAATACAAAGTTGCTGAGCTCTACTATGAAAATATTTCCTACTATGAAGACATACTTCCATCATTGCATAATATCATTAAATAAAATGGATCAAGATAAGTTTTTGTTAAAATTTCTTAATATTTCTTCACCTTAGTGCAGAGTGGTGGACACCGTGAATGCAAGCACGAAGAAAACAGTGATAATGAAGAATATCGTTAGAAAAAGGAACGGTGAAGTGGTGCATGTTTGTGCTGCCTCTTTTCAAGGAGTATCTGGCATGTTAACGGATATGTTATCTTACCTAGCACACAGGTTCAATAAAGAAGGGATGCTACTAAAAGAGAGGAAAGGAGAGGAGGTGACACAACAGTAAAGGATCATAAGGAGGTAACTACTGCCATTTGGAATGATATATAAATGCAGAGAGAGCCACTATGAAAGGACAAAGTCTACAAGAGGTTATTTGCCTTCACATAACACAGTCAATAAAATGTTCAAGAGATTCTGTGAAAAAGGAAAAAAATAGGACTAAAACAATGGTACTTATCAAAATGCAAGCATATATTTTACAAACGTTTAAATTTATCATTCAGGACTCCTCATACCGATACCTGTTCCTCTTGTAAAGTTGGTTTAATGGAAATAAAAGTCATGCAAAACAATTTTATGGTATAATTACGTAAGATAATCTTAAGTCATAAGATTTGCTTTGATGTGCAGCAAAACCAGCCTATTCCAAAACTATCACTCAGTGATGTGTTCTAAGATAGACAAGTATGGTTATACAATCAAGTTCATCATAATCACACTTAGGAGCCAAAAACAGAAAGCACCAATTTTTACACCTGGTTGGAGACAGAATCTTCAAGGGGATGCAATCAAGTTTCTTTGGCTTTGCTGGACTTACTTCCTGACTTAGACAAAAATCCACCAATACTATACATCTATTTTCAGATTCTTGTAGCAGCAAAAAAGGTTGTATGATGGCATTTTTAAAAAGGAGTACAAAATTCAATAATATTTGTTACTTCTTCCCTATTCATGGCCGTAGCTACATGCCTCCAGACCGAGTGTTTGGTAGACTTGAGATGTCTTCCAGAAAAAAAGAAAGCATCATGTCTCGTAAAGAATATTATGATATTTTAGAAGAGTATGGTGCTCTCAGAGTTCAAAAGACAGACTGGACTGTTGAAAATCTAAAACATAGTGCACAGGAAGTACTAAAATCCAAGTTACCATTCAAAATGAATAGACTGTGTGTCATCTCATATAAGAAAGGAAAAAGAAAATTGTTAATGTGTCACTGAGTGATACATTCTCTGGAGATTCAGTAAGAGTTGACAACCTGAGATGAAAGAAATCATGCCATTCAACATTACTAACACCCATCCGTTTACCAAAACAAAATATGGCAAGCATAGAAAAGAAGAAAGACACGTTTGCCTTGCTAAAGTATTTTGAAATTCCAGATGATGCAAAGGAGTTTTACAAAGATGTCCTAGACGAATAATGTATAGATGTAAAATGAAAACTTGACAACAAAAATGTGACTGTAATATGTAATACTTTTTGTGTAATTCATTTCATACTTCAAGTAGTGTTGATAATAATGATGCAAGCTGAACAATTATATTAAAATAGTTATCACTGCCATTAATGTATTATGCCTCTGTATTCCTGTTATTATTGCCTGTATTTTCAATAGTCAAAAACATGCAAAAATTTGTATTTTACAACAATGCAGGCATCTAATAAACACAACAACACATAAAAAATAGTTCTGTAAAAAATACATGAGATTAAAGAAGGAAACATAACTGATATCAGCAGTAATTAGAATCTTTTATTGACTTTTGAAGAAAACTGGAAGAATCACATCAAAATATACTGTTATAAAAATTAGATTTTAATATATTTCATTAGAACACTTTATTAATGTCATCGAGATCTAGTAGTTGTGTAAAAATACAAATGCTCGGACATATCTAACTAGGTGAAAACAGAAAAACTCATTTTCTGAAAAACTGTAACTGTTGCACTTATAAAATTTTGAAAAAACATTCTGCAATAATCAGCAAAGTTTAAACATATTGTAACTCATGATCTGCAGAAGTATGTGACTAATAATTGGATTTAGGACAGAAAGGATCCACAATGGTTTAACAACAGAATTCACAAAATTCTGAGGAACAAAAGGTTGTTGCAATCTCAGTTCAAAAGTGTGCATGCAAAATGCGACAGGCAAAAGATAGTAGAGACTCGTGCATCTGTGAGAACGTCTATGCCTGAAGCATACATCTACCACTGTCATACCTTAAGAAAAGACCTGGCTGAGAACCAAAAAACCTCTGGTCATATGTAAAATCACTAAACATGTCTAAAAGCTTCCATCCAGTCATTCACTGACCAACCTAGTATGGCAACTGAAGATAGCAAAATGAGAACTGAAGTTCTAAATTTTGCACTTAAGAAATCAATCAAGTACAAGCATGATATACATACCGTCGTTTGAACATTGAACAGACTCCTGTATGGATGACACAATAATAAGCATCCCTAGCATTAAGAAACAACTCAAAGCATTGAATACAAATAAGTTGCCAGGTCAAGGTGAAACCCCAATTCTGTTTCACAAAGAGTACTCTATAGCATTCACCCCTTAATTAGCTTGGATTTATTGCCAATTTCTCACCCAGTGCAAAGTTCCAAGCAACTGGAAAAAAGTGCAGGTGACTCCCATATACAAGAAATGTAAAAGAACAGACTCACAGAGTTACAGACAAAAATCCCTAACATCAGTTTGCTGCAGAATCCTTGAACATATTCTCATTTTGAATATAATAAATTTTCTTGAGACTGAGAAGCTTATGTCCATGAATCAGCATGGTTTTAGACAGCATCACTCGCGCAAAACTCAATTTGCACTTTCCTCACATGACATACTGCGAACTGAGGATAAAGGGCAATAGGCAGATCCCATATTTCTAGATTTCTGGAAAGCATCCAACACGGTACCCCATTGCAGTCTGTTAACGAAGGTATGAGCATAAGCAATAAGTTCACTGATATGCGAGTGGCTCGAAGACATCTTAAATAATAGAACCCAGTATGTTGTCCTCAATGGCAAGTGTTCATCAGAGACAAGGGTATCGTCAGGAGTGCCGTGTGAGAGTGTCACAGAACCGTTGTTATTCTCTATATACATAAATGATTTGCTGGACAGGATGGGCAGCAATCTGCATTTCTTTGCTCATGATGCTGTGTTGTACAGTAAGGTGTGGTTGAGTGACTGCAGAAAGATACAAGATGACTTGACAAAATTTCTTGTGTTGTCGACCTGGCTGCTTCTGTTCATCTGCAATAATTGTTTTCACTAGTGCTGTCCATCTACTACCTGATTTGATGAAAATATTGCAAAAACTCGAGAGCTTGTGCTCACAGACCTTTTAAGAAGATTGCACAACTGTGTTCATAAAAAGAACTGATTTGTGGTGACAGCAGACTGGTTCTTTCACCAAGACAACACACCTACACATACAGCCATCTCTGTTAGACAGTTTTTGACTAAGAATGGCATAGTTCCACTGCCCCACAACCTTATTCGCCTAACCTGGCTCTGTGAAACTTTTTCTTATATCCATGAATGAAACTGGACATGAAAGGTCACCAATCTGCCAACACTGGAAGAAAAAAAAAAAAAAAAAGGGTGGAGGTGACATCCATTTCTAGAGATGACTACATAAAAAGGTTCATACAGTGGAAATACTGGTGGGACAAATGTATTAGTTGTAATGGAGAGTATTTTGAAGGGAGAAGGTTGTTTTGTAAACAATTTGAAAATACACAGCTTTTAAAAAATAATTCCTTGCTTTTTCTTTGGTTACACCTCATTAAGCTCAGGCAACCAATCTTAAAACATTCAACCAAAATTATGAAATTAAATGTTACAATAAATTTTGATGCTTTTTCTAACTTATCACTGACTCTCCTCATTATGTCAATGTACACTTTTGTTCTCTCTCTCTCTCTCTCTCTCTCTCTCTCTCTCTCTCTCTCTCTCTCTATCTATCTCATATTGTGTGCAGTCTCTACATTTATTAATTCTCTACAATTAACAGCTTCCTTACTAAAATACAAGGCATTTTTCAATTCATTTACGCAGAATAAACATCTAAGGTTTTAAACTTACAGATTGTCACCTTATGTGATGTGTGTTTCCCAATAAGAAATCTTCGGTTTGTCGTATTAAGTACTCAGAAAACCAAACTGGTAACCTGGCCACGACAGCAGCATCAGTGTGTTCCCGAGAATCATGGAGGGGTGGTAGCAGTAATGTACACTTCACTATTATTCCAAGTGGAGCACTGTGGTACACCACACATCGTCCAAGCACCACTGAATGCAGTGCCCATTATAACAAGAGCAGAAATAAAACATGCATATTTCTCACATGGCTCACCTACTCATCACACTTTGCTGACAGTATCCATGAAACTACATTACCCTATGATGCTATTATCTACCACTGGCGTGACTCTTTACATGCTGTCTGCCGCTTCAATTACAGATGATAATGCCAACTCTTTGTTTGAATCCATGCCAACTCATTCCATTACATAGTCAGTTTCCTTGTCCATCGCACTATTTGTCAATCAGTAGTTGTCACACGTTTTTGGTGTAATGCACATCCTTTCAAGACTTCTAATGACACAATATAAAAGCTAATGTCACAGCTACAAAACCAAAATGACCACATGGTGTACAGGTTAGAGTTCTTGGTTAGCATCACTGAGATCGTAGGTACCGTGTCTGATGAACACTTTAAAGTTTTAAGATTCCTCTAGTCTTCTCAACATTATCCTAGGTACAAGATTTTAATGTGTGTATACATGGTGGTTGCTTCATCTTTGAGTCTCATACAGATTCCCATAGTGATAGACATCCCTGGGGTTGTGAAGCAGCTGAATGGGTTGAAGATAAATAAATCGCCAGGTCCTGATGGGATTCCAATTCGGTTTTACAGAGAATACTCTACTGCATTGGCTCCTTAGATAGCTTGCATTTATCGCAAATCTCTTGCCCAATGTAAAGTCCCAAGCGACTGGAAAAAAGCACAGGTGACGCCTGTGTAGAAGAAGGTTAGAAGGACGGATCCTCAAAATTACAGACCAATATCCTTAACATCGGTTTGTTGCAGGATTCTTGAACATATTCTCAGTTCGAATACAATGAATTTCCTTGAGACAGAAAAGTTGCTGTCCATGCATCAGCACGGCTTTAGAAAGCATCGCTCCTGCGAAACGCAACTCGCCCTTTTTTCACATTATATCTTGTGAACCATGGATGAAGGTTATCAGACGGATGCCATATTCCTTGACTTCCGGAAAGCGTTTGACTCTGTGCCCCACTGCAGACTCCTAACTAAGGTACGAGCATATGGGATTGGTTCCCAAGTATGTGAGTGGCTCGAAGACTTCTTAAGTAATAGAACCCAGTATGTTGTCCTCGATGGTGAGTGTTCATCGGAGGTGAGGGTATCATCTGGAATGCCCCAGGGAAGCGTGGTAGGTCTGCTGTTGTTTTCTATCTACATAAATGACCTTTTGGATAGGGTGGATAGCAATGTGCGGCTGTTTGCTGATGATTCTGTGGTGTACGGGAAGGTGTTGTCGTTGAGTGACTGTAGGAGGATACAAGATGACTTGGACAGGATTTGTGATTGGTGTAAAGAATGGCAGCTAACTCTAAATATAGATAAATGTAAATTAATGCAGATGAATAGGAAAAAGAATCATGTAATGTTTGAATACTCCATCAGTAGTGTAGCGCTTGACACAGTCACTTCGATTAAATATTTGGGTGTAACATTGCAGAGCGATATGAAGTGGGACAAGCATGTAATGGCAGTTGTGGGGAAGGCGGATAGTCATCTTCAGTTCATTCATAGAATTTTGGGAAGATGTGGTTCATCTGTAAGGGAGACCGCTTATAAAACACTAATACAACCTATTCTTGAATACTGCTCGAGCGTTTGGGAATCCTATCAGGTCGGATTGAAGGAGGACATAGAAGCAATTCAGAGGCGAGTTGCTAGATTTGTTACTGGTAGGTTTGATCATCACGCGAGTGTTACGGAAATGCTTCAGGAACTCGGGTGGGAGTTTCTAGAGGAAAGGAGACGTTCTTTTCGTGAATCGCTACTGAGGAAATTTAGAGAACCACATTTGAGACTGACTGCAGCACAATTTTACTGCCGCCCACTTACATTTCGCGGAAAGACCACAAAGATAAGATAAGAGAAATTAGGGCTCGTACAGAGGCATATAAGCAGTCATTTTTCCTTCGTTCTGTTTGGGAGTGGAACAGGGAGAGAAGATGCTAGTTGTGGTACGAGGTACCCTCCGCCATGCACCGTGGTGGATTGCAGAGTATGTATGTAGATGTAGATGTAGATCTTTTGTTTCCCAATTAAGACACCGAAGCAGCACTACATGAAAAGGCTTGCAGCAGGCAAGTTGACACTTGTTTGAGACAACAGAAGTATCAGTCTTTATTGTTTCAGGTTAGAGTCAGCCATTATTGTTTCAGGTTACAGGTTTCAGGCTACCTGGTATATTGCAACTACGGGTCTTATTCTTTGCCAGATTCTAGACCAGTTTTATAGGATTTGGGTCTAGATAGTATGGTGGCAATACCTAGGGAACAATTTTCCTGCAAAATTTTGTCAGTGGAATTGAAGAGCAGGAGGCTGATGCTCCTCGTTTAATGCCAAAAGTCTGGCTTTCCTTGTCTCTACTTATTTTTAATTTTTTTCTATCCATTTCTGCATGATAGTCATTGAGGAGAAGTTACTACGAAACAAAATTCTACATTCACAAAAATTAAACATTGTCTTGAATCATTGCTTGACAACATTTAATCAGTGTGCAGTGTGTATGAGAAGTAAATAAACTATAGGCCACTTTCAATTTGATACTTCATTTTTTGTACAAATGTGTGTTCTGTTTTCTACTATACCTGCCAGCACATGTTAGTGATAATGGAGCAGAGGCACTACAGTTATACTTAGTCATGCACCACTGAGATGCAGCCACAGAGTCTCATGGTCTGACCCACTGAGTGTCACAGGGTAAGCGGGCACCCACAGCTCAGACTAGTATCATATACTGCAGGCGCTCAGTTCTGTCATGCCTAGTTGCTATTCGGTGTTCAACCATGCTTTAGGTTTAAACATTCTGACTTACATTATTGGTGTTTGTCCAGTGCTCTGCTCACAACAATACTGGTTTTGTTCACAGATCATGAGTGTGTATCAGGTGTAGATTCTTTACTTCTTATCCCATCATTTTATGGTGTTGTCTTCATCTTCGGTTCCTGTGTTATGGACCCCAAATTTATGGAACTGTGGCTGCAACAGCTGTCATTCCAACAGCAACAGTTTGCAGCTCAGCAGAAACAGTAGTCTGCTCTCCCGTAGCCCATGTCCCAGCAACAACAGCACCCATGTCAGTCAGAGGTGGCACATGTACTACCATTGACATTTGCTTCCTTTGATGAGATTTCTGAGAGCTGGGACATCTATCTCCAACATTCTGACCTGCTTTATTGTGCATTCAATATTTCCAGTAAGCAGAAATGTGACTCCTCTTTATCTTCTAGCAATCATTTGTACAAAGTAGTGCAGAAATTGCAGGCACCCTTGGAACCTAGTGAACTGTCTAAGTTATCTTTGTGCTCTGTGAACTGAATACTATGCTCAGCAGATGTGCCATGTTGCTGCTAGGTTTCAGTTTGATCAATGTCATAAACAAAGTGGACAATCATATGCCACTTGGGCCAATTTGCAGCATTTCATACACAATTGCCGTTTTCTGTGCCAGAACTGTGGACAATTGCCGTTTTCTGTGCCAGAACTGTGGAGTTTCATTTGTGGAATTGTTGATTCAGGATGTGATTTGTGCCTGGCCCTGACAGGGAGGTCAGTGCTAAAGTTTTGGTCAAGTATGATCCTAGTCTTGGTGAAATGGTTGAAATTTCTAAATCCTTCAAGGTAGCTTTGGAAGCTCAGCATGCTTTTACTAATGGCATTCACATTTGCCCAATAATACCAGCAACAGACGCAAATCAGGACAGTATTTCAGTGGTTTTGGCTTAAGTTGTGAGATGGTATAGAGGTCCAATTGCCTTCACATTCAGCAACTCAACTACTTCCAAATTGAGAAAGAGTGTTAAAAAGTTTTGTGAATATTTGTAAAGCAGCAAATTTCACCCACTGAGTGCCCACAACCCATTGGTTTCCTCATTTGGGCATTGATTTGAGCTCTTACGTATGACAGAACAGCATCTGCAGTGCTGGGCATTGTTTTCAAATGGGTATCATAATGACGTCCATCTTCACCCCATCACCCAATATGCTAACGCAGATGCCCTGTCCCATCTCCCTCCTGGCCCCACTGAGGAACTCAACTGCCATGAAACTGTTTGTTTTGCATTAGATTAACAGCAGCAAATAGCTTTGGACAAATACCCACTGGCACACGAGGTCACTGCAAAGTCATCCCACAACCCCAACATGTAAAAAGTTTTGTCAGCAGTCCAAAAGGGTTACCCGGAGATTGGGTCCTGCCAAGCTGACCCGGTTCTTCAAAAATATTTCACACTACATCACCAGCTCAATACCTCTTGGTGTGTCTAGACGTTGCTCATGGAAAACTCTGACTGATGGGTTGTCAATCTGGCTCCATTCTGGTCCTGCATTGTCCAGCTCTTTCATCCATCCCATAAGGGGATAAGGCACATGAAGGCATTGGCCCGGCAGCACATCTACTTTCCCAGCATCAAGCTTACAATGAACACACATGCTGCTTCTGCAATGCCTGCTCCTCCAATTAGGAGTCCGCAGTCTAAAGTTTTTTGTCGTGGCTCTGCCTTGACCACCCATGGGAGAGGGTTCACTTCAATTTTGCTGGTTCATTTCAGGGATCTATGTGGCTGTTGGTTATGGATGCCCTTTCAAATTTCTCACATGTCCACTACCATCCTTGGCACCTTTCATGCCCTTGACAGGATTTTCACCATTGAGAGCACAACTTGCACCATAGTATCTGACAATGGGCCTCAATTTGTGTCAACTCAGTTTGAAACTTTCTGTTGCCTAAACAGTGTCAACCATCAAACCACCATGCCTTTTCATCCTGCCTCCAACAAGGAGGCTGAACAGCTGAATCTGTATATTCGAAATACAGATTCAGAAGGCCTTACAAACATCACCGACTGAGGAAGCATTGCACAACTGCCTTGTGAGATATTGGTCCATCCCCAACAATGATGTTACTCCAGCCAAACTTCTGTATGGCCACAGGCATCACACCCTGTTAGATCTCCTGCATCCCATGCTCTGTTTCCCTCCTACATACAAAGTGCTGGTGCCTGGACTTCATGTTTGGCCAGCATCTAGGGTGGGCCATTGGCATTGTCACCAGCCACAGAAGTCATCAGTTGTTCAACATGGAAGATGGGGGACTTCGTCTGCTTGCCATTGCAACCAGCTCTGGCCACCACCACAGTTTCAATCAGCGCCCCTGTACTTAACTCCTCCTCCACCCTGCAGAACAGACACAAGGGTCGCCTGAAACCAGGCCTCTTGTCCTCTCCCACATATCCTGTGCCATGGTCAACCTCCATCCTGATACCCCTGCTCAGAGACATGTGATGGGATCACAATTTGGGAACATAAGGTGATGGAATGCTCCTTCCACCCAAACTGCACCTTGCCCCCATGGCACTGGATCACTCTCAAGCAGCAGATGCACTCTTGCCTCCTCCGCTACCACAGCCCTCAAATGAGCTTCCTGTTGGGGTTGACACCATGCCGATGGTCCTCAATCCACTGGCAGCAGGCGATATCCCTCCCGTCACCCACCTCCACCATCACAGAAACCATCAGGGTAACTTTTGATCATACATAGCAATTTCAGGGAGGAGGGATTTAATATACCCACCAGAGGACATTAGCAATAATGGAGCAGTGCCACTACAGTTAAATTTAGTCAAACGCCACCAGGGGTGTGCCTACAGTCACATGATGTGACTCACTAATGGCCATGGGGTAAGTGATCCACCACCAATCAATCTAGTATCTTATGCCTCGTGTTTAGTTGCATGATGCCTAGTTGCTATTCAACACTGGAAAATCCAGTATAGAATGTAATAATATTATGAACAGAATAGTTGTTACAATATAGGACAGAGATGGTGAGTCACAGATAGGCAAACATAAAGATTGTCAGAAAATGAGCTTTCAGGCAACAAGGCCTTTGTTGGAGATAGAAGAAGAAGAAGAAGAAGAAGAAGAAGAAGAAGAAAAAGAAAAACACACACACACACACACACACACACACACACACACACACACACACACACACAGGGGTGTGGGATAGTAAAGTGCAGCTTGTGGGAGCATACAGGGATGAGGTGGAGAGAGGGTAGGGCAGCTAGTTGCAGTCAGGAGGTTAGAAGGAAGGAGGAGAGGGGGGGGGGGGGGGGTAGCAGAAAAAGGGAGAGGTAAAAAGACTGTGTGTGCATTGGTGGAATAGGAATAGAATACAGTGTAGTGGTGGAATGAGAACAGGGAATGGGCTATAGGGTAAGGAGAGAGATTAACAAAGGTTGAGGCCAGAAGGGTTATGGGAACACAGGATATATTACAGAGAGAGTTCCCACCCGTGCAATTCAGAAAAGCTGATGTTGGTGGGAAGGATCCTGGCACAGACTGTGGAAAGCAGCCACTGAAATGAAGAACATTGTGTGGAGGGGGTGCTCGGCAACAGGTCCAGCTATTTCTTGGCCACAGTTTGCCAGTAGCCATTCATGTAGATGCAGCTTGTTAGGTGCCATGCCCATGAAGAATGCAGCATGGTAGTTGCAGCTTAGTTTGTAGACTGGTTTCACAGGTAGCCCTGCCTTTGATGAAACAGGTGATGCTTGAGACTGGACTGGAATGGGTGGTGACAGAAGGATGTATGGGACACGTCTTTTTGTTGGGCCTGTCTGTGACTCAGCATTTCCATTATATGTTGAGGAGCAACTATCCTTTTCATAATACTGCTAGTTGCTATTCAGGCCTGCTTTTTTAGACTTGGGCATTCTGGCTTAGGTTTTGGTGTTTGTTCAATGCTCCACTCATGTTCAAGGATCACGAGTGTGCTTTGGTGCAGATTCTTTATCTTTCCATATAGAGTGACTCATTTATTCAGGCACCTACATCTACATCTACATCTATGTGATTACTCTGCTATTCACAATAAAGTGTCTGGCAGAGCGTTCAATGAACCACCTTCAAGCTGTCTCTCTACCGTTTCACTCTTGAACGGCACACGGGGAAAACGAGCATAAAAATTTTTCTGTGAGAGCCCTGATTCCTCCTATTTTATCATGATGATCATTTCTCCCTATGTAGGTGGGTGCCAACAGAATGTTTTCACAATCGGAGGAGAAAACTGGTGATTGAAATTTCATGAGAAGATCTGTCACAATGAAAAACATCTTTGTTTTAATGATTGCCACTCCATTTCTTTTAGTACTCATCTGAATAACTTCACACTTTTCTTTCTTCAGGGTCAGTGGTCACTTTTCGCACCATACAGAACCTTATCTAAATTATTTTGCAAGTCATTTTGAACATATAATGACTTTAGAAGGCGGTAAATAACAGCATCATCTGCAAACAATCTAAGACAGCAACTCAGATAGTCTCCTATGCCATTAATATTATTTTGTGCAATTCTGCAATAAAGGTGCAACTACAATGGAGGGATAGCTATTGAAAGGTCAGACAAATGTGTGGTTGCTGAAGAGGGGCAGCAGCCTTTTCAGCAGTTGTAGGGGCAACGGTCTGGATGATTGGCTGATCTGGCATTGTAACATCAACCAAAACGGACTTGCTGTGCTGGTACTGCAAACGGCTGAAAGCAAGGGGAAACTACAGCCATAGTTTTTCCTGAGGGCATGCAGCTTTACTGTATGGTTAAATGATGATGGCGTCCCCTTGGGTAAAATATTCCGGAGGTAAAATAGTCCCCCATTTGAATATCTGGGCGGGGACTACTCAGGACGACGTCATTATCAATAGAAAGAACACTGGCATTCTACGGATCAAAGCATGGAATGTCAGATCCCTTAATTGGGCAGGTAGGTTAGCAAATTTAAAAAGGGAAATGGATAGATTAAAGTTAGATACAGTGGTAATTAGTGAAGTTTGGTGGCAGTCTTACAGGATACACCATCAGATCTAATTTTGTGCTTACTTTTATGTATGTAATTAATTTCCTGATTTATTTTGACTATTCCTTTCATTATAGAGTAATGGTTTTGTAACTTAAAATTCTATTGTTGACCTATAAATAAATATAAATTCTGTACTAATTATAAACACTTGGAGGAACAACTACTGTAATATATTCTTAAATGATGTATTTGGTTCTATTCGAAAACATGTTAGTAAAGCCAGCCCTTAATTAATTCCAAAGTAATTGACAGTTTTGTCAAAAGTATTGTTTGCATAATGATATTTGTTAATTTCATGATTTAAACAAATAATTTGGCCTAACTCTTGTAGTAGGAGAAACTGTTAAAAAGAAGGTAGATTTTGATGTATTCAGTTAATTTGATGAGTGACATTTTAATAGCAATTTCTGTAAATCAAACATCAAAAAGTATAGTTTCAGTGACTATTATTGTGAGGATACATAAGGGCCCAATTTTTGATCCCAAGACAAGTCAGTCCACAGACGAGTTCCAGATGAGAAATCTGTGTTGGTTAGAACAACAATGCAACAACTTAACTGTGAAATAAGTGTAACACAATTAGGCCATGTATTAAAACAATGACAGTGTCTGTTCCATACATACATGATTATTCTGAAAGAACTGTAAACTATGTGGTTATGCTTTTTAATGCTCACAAATATTCAACAGTAAACTATTGCAGCAGTATGTGGATGTTTGCCTGCAACCCATTAATGAGACTTATCGAAAGTTAAACAATAGTCCAATGGCCATATTAACCATGTGTATTGGGGGCTTGTGAACAGTGAAAGTAAAGAACTGTGAAACACAAATGTGCACCTGTCAGCTACATCATTTAAAGTAGTCAGTGTAGATTTTCCACCCCCCATTTTTCAGCCAGTGTAGCGACTCAGTATGTCGACACTGAGGACAATCAACAAAGAAATAAAGCAGGCAAACATCACATTCTCTGAACAGGTAACTACAAGTCCTGTATGGTTTTCAGGGGAATCTTATACCATTCTTCCTGCAAAATAGTGGGAAACTTCAGGTACAGATGATGGAGGTGGATAGCAATCATGCACCCTTCTCTCGAAAGTAGATTACAAAGGCTCAGTAATATTGAGATTTGGTGACTATAGTGAACAGGGGAGATTTACCAATTAATCCTCTTGCCTTCAAAACCAGTCCTGGATGATGCGAGCTGTGACCAGGGTCCCTGTTATCATGGAGCACAGCATCATCATGGGGGAATAAACATTGTACAATGAAATGGATCTAACTAGCCAAAATGGCCACATAGTTCTTGATGGTAATGCAGCTTTGCAGAGTAACAATGGGCCCTATGGAAATACCATGTTATCGCTGCCCAAACCATCACTGAATCCCTGCATGTTTAAATCTTGGAATGTGAACAGGGCCAGAAGTCGGAAACTGAGTGAAACAAGATTTATCCACCCAAATGACTTTCTTCCCTTGCTCCAAAGCCACCCTACAAAAGCTCAGCAAAATGTGGTACTCCTGTTCTCTCAGATTCCAAGTGAAACAAATGTCCCCCTCTCTGCTTCTGAGGTAAGTATTACTCAGTAACATGACGCATAATTTCATTTCAAACTTTTTTTCCTTTCTTGACTGGTTACATAAGCCTTTTACTTGGCAACAAACACAAAATATATACAGTGGTGAATATAATTTCATAAGAAACTTATTTCATACCTGTAAATGCAGATTCAGAATCAGACTGAGAGGATGCAACTGCATAGGCAGTAGTAGAGACATCAGAACTGTGAATGTCATCAGAGATCCATCCTTCAATTTCACGTTGCACAAGTGAGTCAAAGAATGCCATCATCCGTGGATCTTCTTTTGTTGACTGATGACTGTAGTCGTGAGTCATAAACTGCATGTAAATGAATACAAGTTCTCGGATAAATACTGAACAACAACAACAACTACTACTACTACTAGTATTAAATAGTGTATCTTACTCTACATGATGATTTAAAATTCAAATGTGTGAATAAAACAAGAGTAAAGCACAATGCTCCCCATAATTATGTATTACACCACTGATTCCTACTTAGTAGCCTATGGTATCAAAATAATAATACTCAGTGCACAAAAATAACACAAATTTCTGATTTCCACAAATGCATTAATGAATTTAAAAAGTGTCAATTCCACATTCGAGTTTTAAACAGAACATTTGTGCCAACATACCAAGTCCACAGAATGAAAAATATGACAGAACCTCACAGACTCTGACTGACTCCCATACATAAAACAAAGGTAGTTTTATCAAAACCATTCAAATGTGTAAAGTCAATAACTGTCCCTATTACCTCACTGCACCGGCTCCACTACTGCATAGCATCTCACTGTCTATACTCTGAAAACACTGTCAAGTCTGTGTGGCAGAGTACAACTTTCATTTCATCACATACTAATGTTTTTTGCTATGTGGCAGAATGACAGCTTATACGCCGCTGTTGGAGGTGCAATTATGACTATTACTACTTCAGTCTCTACGAAAGAAACAGATACAGTGGAAATAATATTAGTTCATTTTGCACTGAAGATCACATTGGAACTTACAAGGTGTTTGCAGAAATTCTCTTACATTCTCCTACAAGTCAAACAAGTCTAATGCAATGTAGCCCGTTTTTGTTGGTGTCACATGAGGTTCCTTATATCGAACCTGATATTGATTCCACCCACTGAAGAATTATTCCAGTATAGGTTGAACAAATAATTTCTAAGAAAACTCTAAAGATAACACATAGCTTGCTTATGATGCAAAACCTTCTCTCCACAAATATTAGAGAGATACATTCCATATTCCCAAAAACTGCTACTTCCAACATCTGCATGATATTACTGACTCAGTGGGGCTTATTAACAGTTAGGTGCCGGCTTACTCAAATCTTGTCCTGATCCAAATGGATAAGAGAAAAATGTTTAATGGCTAATAATTTCACATAGATTACTGCATCATCTATGACTCCAAGACTGCAACTATCCACTCATTCATTAATACCAAGTGAATAGGGACAACTCAACCAAACTTCCCTTGATCAGATGAAATATCACTACTGTGATTGTGTATGACCCCTTCTCCAGGACATGAGACATGATCTGCTTGTCAAACCATCTTCAGTCCCATCACAAGAGTCAGTTTCTCTGCTTTTCTAAGCATTTTCTGAAGCAGATGTCCATGCAATACAGAACTGGAAGGCTTGAGGGACCAAATGTACTGTGCTTGAGGGATCAAACATCCTGTGTTCCCACATGACTGCCAGTCCGCACAGGTATCTGATTAACTATATCCATCTCCTAACAATAATTTGAGTAGCAAATCTTTTGGGTTTCACATGACTGGCATTTTCAGAAACAACATGGGTTGCAGATAGGTTACTAGTTTTCAACTCAGTAATATCTTAGAATTATTCTACAAAAACAAATAAAACACATCAGCTTTCTGTGGGAAATTTTCCTTCTTCTTCTTCTTCTTCTTCTTCCAGCCTTCTTTTAAAAATAAGTGCGACATGTCCTCTTGTTAATTACTCTACTGTACATTGCTGTTAAAATTACTGTAAACATACAAGCAAATACATGGGCATCATCACACTATAAGGTGTAGTTGAATTTAAGCAATTTTAGTTACTTTTCAATACTGGTCTAGCTGATATTGTATCATTCATCTTTGCAATTGCACTGCAATTAAACAGCTTTTATATCCTCTGTTTTTTTAACAAAGAAAGCTTCCACTTTATTTTAGGCATAAGTTCACGGCATTTTATAAGAATAAACAGAGCTACAATACAAAGGCTGATTTTGACCCAATTTTCTTGTATTTGTCTAACAAATGATGGCAGGAAACTCTGAATTGCCACCTTGCACCCAGTGGCAGATTTGGCCTGTATGAACACAGTGTTGTCACATGACATTTTACTTCTGAACACTTGTTCATTTCAATACACTCAGGAATTGTGGAACACCTGTCTGGTAAACACACTTTACCACTAGCCCAATTTATTTTGCTGCTGTTACACCCATGAGTTCCTAGCAACCATATGAGCCTTGGTTTTCTGTGCCAATCAACGTCTGAGTGAAGTTTGGCTAATGCTGATTTCCTGTGTTTCTGCAGGAGTGTGTAGTGTTCATGCTTCAATACACATGTGCTTACTGGTCACCATTCCCTCAAAATAAATGTCATCACACTCATATCTTACATTATACATGTCTGCAGTGTGGAAACGTCTACGGAATTACTTGTGAACCCCAAAAGATTGCAATCTTGGTGCCACTATGAAAGTTTATTATTTCTGAGATACAGCATTTTGCTTTTCTTACATATTTTGTCGTCAATGCATCTCATAAATTTTGGCAGGAAATGTGGCAGGAGCTCATTTTGCCCACAACTGAGGTTATCAACGTCAATTACCATGTGAGCTTACACTATCAGTCCACATAGGCATCCGAATGATTGTTTTGATTTCCAGAAGACTTAATGTACTAGATTGCCTCTTGTGGTTCTAAACACTTAGACATTCAGAAAAAGAATTGTGCCATTATTTTCTGTCTCCAGCAGGTGTACATTTTATATGTCAACTGTTGGGGTACCAAAGAAACTTGCCACTTCCTCATAGGCCCAAATGATGAATGGGTCACCCACATATTTAATAAAAAAAATGATAGCAGCAGTGTGGAATTTAATGCTGATTGTTACAAGGCCTCCATGAACATATCAGTTTTTCCTTTCACAAG
This sequence comes from Schistocerca piceifrons, assembly GCF_021461385.2. Taxonomy (NCBI): domain Eukaryota; kingdom Metazoa; phylum Arthropoda; class Insecta; order Orthoptera; family Acrididae; genus Schistocerca; species Schistocerca piceifrons. The sequence goes on from NC_060141.1 coordinate 293,429,942, forward strand.
CTCATCTGTTGTTACAGGTGAAAATAGAGAATGGAGGAACCACCGTCATTCCATCTACATGTTCATGCAATATCTGACCTGCTAATTACACACAGTTTGTATTGGGACACCCTCCTCTAGCTTTACTTTTCCCCAAGAGTAGTAGTTGATACCAGTAATATTTTTCAAATTTTGGACAGGTCAATACTATCTCAGCTGGTTTTTTTTCTGAAAAATTTCATATAATTTTATACACAATACATTATATTTCAAGCCAAAATTTATGACTACAAATTATTATTTTGGATGTTATAACTGATAGATACTAGTTCTGAACGCACAGTTAGAATTATTTTTTTTTAGAAACACTTGAAATTATGAATTATTTGGCACACTTAAAATTTCTATTAATAATTGCACAATCTAGTACTGTTTATTATGTTTATTTCTGAATTCATTTATGAAATAATATTTGAAACTAATATAAATTCAGTTGTCAAGAAATACTGTAAACCGTTTGGAATATTGTTATTACAGAAGAGTGAAGCATGCCTCAGATGTGATTGGATGTATTTTTGTATTTTGGGTGAACAATATAATTTTGGCTTTGTTAACATGAAAATTTCAAAAGATTGTGAGCTATACTAAAATGCGACAAAATAAATTAATGTAAAAACAAAAATTCTGCAACAAAAATCTTCAAAATTATTTAGATGAATTCAACCATGAGGGCCTAAAATGTGAGAATTTCAGCTTCAAGAATCAAATGCCTAGACAAGAAGAAATGGATCCAATTCTACAAGAAAAAATAAATTAAAAAGTTTATTCTAATCTTACTCCTCTGACTTTTCAGAAAAGACTTTACTTATTGCGTTAGGAAGGAGGGGGGAAATTACAAGTAGAGGCTCATCGGGGACTAACTGAGTAATAACGAAGTTTTGTCTGTTGCAGGAAGTGCTTTATCTTGTTAATTTTTGAAACTTATGCACAAACAAATTTTTGATCACATGGAGCAAAAATCTGAAGGCTGCCCAACAAAGCAAATCATGACAACAGTGACAATGTACTACCAATAATGACGGACCAAATGGCTCTGAGCACTACGGGACTTAACTTCTGAGGTCATCAGTCCCCTAGAACTTAGAACTACTTAAACCTAACTAACCTAAGGACATCACACACATCCATGCCCAAGGCAGGAATTGAACCTGCGACCGTAGCGGACACGTGGTTCCAGACTGTAGCGCCTAGAACCGGTCGGCCACCCCAGCAGGCAATGACGGACCAGTTCGAAAGAAAGTGATGAGGAATTTACAACTACATCCAAGGACATCAAAAAGGAAAGATACATAAAAACTATTTGTGAACTTAATTTGTTTGAGGACTCATGTTGTTGTTGTTGTTGTTGTTGTTCTTGTTGTTGTCATGGTCTTCAGTCCTGAGACTGGTTTGATGCAGCTCTCCAGACTACTCTATCCAATACAAGCTTCTTCATCTCCCAGTACCTACTGCAACTTACATCCTTCTGAATCTGCTTGGTGTATTCATCTCTTGGTCTCCCTCTACAATTTTTACCCTCCACGCTGCCCTTCAATACTAAATTGGTGATCCCTTGATGCCTCAGGACATGTCCTACCAACCAATCCCTTCTTCTAGTCAAGTTGTGCCACAAACTCCTATTCTCCCCAATACTATCCAATATCTCCTCATTAGTTATGTGATCTACCCATCTAATCTTCAGCATTCTTCTGTAGCACCACATTTTGAAAGCTTCTATTCTCATCTTGTCCAAACTATTTATTGTGCATGTTTCACTTCCATACATGGCTACACTCCATGCAAATACTTTCAGAAACGACTTCCTGACGTTTAAATCTATACTCGATGTTAACAAATTTCTCTTCTTCAGAAATGCTTTCCTTGCCATTGCAAGTCTACATTTTATATCCTCTCTACTTCGACCATCATCAGTTATTTTGCTCCCCAAATAGTAAAACTCCTTTACTACTTTAAGTGTCTCATTTCCTAATCTAATTCCCTCAGCATCACCCGACTTAATTCGACTACACTCCATCATCCTGGTTTTGCTTTTGTTGATGTTCATCTTATATCCTCCTTTCAAGACACTGTCCATTCCGTTCAGCTGCTCTTCCAGGTCCTTTGCTGTCTCTGACATAATTACAATGTCATCGATGAACCTCAAAGTTTTTATTTCTTCTCCATGGATTTTAATACCTACTCCAGATTTTTCTTACTGCTTTCTCAATATACAGATTGAATAACATCGGGGAGAGGATACAACCCTGTCTCACTCCCTTCCCAATCACTGCTTCTCTTTCATGCCCCTCGACTCATAATCTGGTTCTGCACAAATTGTAAATACTCTTTTGCTCCCTGTATTTTACCACTGCCACCTTCAGAATTTGAAAGAGAGTATTCCAGTCAACATTGTCAAAAGCTCTCTCTAAGTCTACAAATGCTAGAAACGTAGGTTCACCTTTCCTTAATCTATCTTCTAAGATAAGCCGTAGGGTCAGTATTGCCTCACGTGATCCAATATTTCTACGGAATCCTAACTGATCTTTCCCGAGGTCGGTTTCTACTAGTTTTTCCATTCGTCTGTAAAGAATTCAGGTTATTATTTTGCAGCCGTGACTCATTAAACTGATAGTTTGGTAATTTTCACATCTGTCAACACCTGCTTTCTTTGGGATTGGAATTATTATATTTTTCTTGAAGTCTGAGGGTATTTCACCTGTCTCATACATCTTGCTCACCAGATTGTAGAGTATTGTCAGGACTGGCTCTCCCAAGGCTGTCAGTAGTTCTAATGGAATGTTGTCTACTCCCGGGGCCTTGTTTCAACTTCGGACTTTCAGTGCTCTGTCAAACTCTTCACGCAGTATCAAATCTCCCATTTCCTCTTCATCTACATTCTCTTCCATTTCCATAATATTGTCCTCAAGTACACCGCCCTTGTGTAGACCCTCTATATACTCCTACCACCTTTCTGCTTTGCCTTCTTTGCTTAGAACTGGGTTTCCATCTGTGCTCTTGATATTCATCAAGCAGTTCACTTTTCTCCAAAGGTCTCTTTAATTTTCCTGTAGGCAGTATCTATCTTACCCCTAGTGAGATAAGCCTCTACATCCTTAAATTTGTCCTCTAGCCATCCCTGCTAAGCCATTTTGCACCTCCTGTCAATCTCATTTTTGAGACGTTTGTATTCCTTTTTGCCTGCTTCTTTTACTGCATTTTTATATTTTCTCCTTTCATCAATTAAACTCAATATTTCTTCTGTTACCCAAGGATTTCTAATAGCCCTCATCTTTTTACCTACTTGATCTTCTGCTGCCTTCACTACTTCATCCCTCAGAGCTACCCATTCATCTTCTACTGTATTTCTTTCCCCCATTCCTGTCAATTGTTCCCTTATGCTCTCCCTGAAACTCTGTACAACCTCTGGTTTAGTCAGTTTATCCAGGTCCCATCTCCTTAAATTCCCACCTTTTTGCAGTTTCTTCAGTTTTAATCTACAGGTCATAACCAATAGATTGTGGTCAGAGTCCACATCTGCCCCTGGAAATGTCTTACAATTTAAAACCTGGTTCCTAAATCTCTGTCTTTGCATTATATAATCTATATGATACCTTCTAGTATCTCCAGGCTTCTTCCATGTATAAAACCTTCTTTCATGATTCTTGAACCAAGTGTTAGCTATGATTAAGTTTTGCACTGTGCAAAATTCTACCAGGTAGCTTCCTTTTTCATTTCTTCCCCCCAATCCATATTCACCTACTACATTTTCCTTCTCTCCCTTTTCCTACTATCGAATTCCAGTCACCCATTACTATTAAATTTTCGTCTCCCTTCACTATCTGAATAATTTCTTTTATCTCATCATACATTTCATCAATTTCTTTGTCATCTGCAGAGCTAGTTGGCATGTAAACTTGTAACAAAATGAATAGGGACAAAAGCAAAAGTGAGGTACAAATGAAAGCTGCAGGATCCAGTCAGGGCATGTTTGAGCCACAACATAATAGTTGAACAGAAGGCCGTAGCAGATAAATCTCATCACAACATCACCATTTTAAACCAAAAAAATTTAAAATCAGAAAACAATATGAATACTAATGTAACAGTTTTAGTTCAAAAAATTTCAGCAGTTCAGGAAATATGCATTCACAAATATCTGTGTGCAAACAATGGTACTGCGTGATTCAACATGCATAATTTACAGCCAGTGGATTTTCTGCACCGCTGCATATATAGTTGTGTGTCAGGCATGAATGACAATCAAAAAATTAAATCTGTTAAAAGATTTCTTGAAGGCGAAACTCTGTCATGAGTAAATTTAAATTTCAGTCAATGGGAAAAATATCAGAGTTTCAAAAAAAATTTTTAAATACATTTTGGTAGGAAGCCGAATGGGGAAGAATCAAAAGTGAATTTTTGAATGGTCCTAATTATAAGAACAGGGGTAACACTTTGAAGGAGTTTTGTAAAAACTAACTTAAAAAAATTAGCATATCTTGACAAACCATTTGATGAAATGATCTTGATTGATGCACTTAAAAGGAGATTACCAGAAAGATTGCAGCTGCATTTAGTACACGGACCTGATGATTATCTTGAACAATTTTTATGGTATGTTGACAGGCTGCTTAGGGCAGTAGAAAGAAGTATGTACTGTAATACCATATTTACTCGAATCTAAGCCGCACTTTTTTTCCGGTTTTTGTAATCCAAAAAACCGCCTGTGGCTTAGAATCGAGTGCAAAGTAAGTGGAAGTTCTGAAAAATGTTGGTAGGTGTCGCCACAACTAACTTCTGCCATCAAATACATGTAGCACAACACAGGTATGCTTTGCAAGCACAAAGATAAATACTGGCACCAAAACCTCTGCGTCAGTAAATAAATTAAAAGAAAAGGTAGAAGAATGTAAACATTATGCCATGTATTCTTTCGTTTTTGCTGCTATCTCATTTAAATCCTGTCTGTCTAATAAACTACGAAAATAGAGTGAGACAACAGCAAACGCGGAAGAATATACATATCATGTCATGTTGATATTCATATTATTCTTATGCTAAATAGTGATACAGTCAGAAATAAAGCACGGCAACTGAATAGATTTTTAAATATAAGATGACTCTAATTTCTTTGCAGAATGTAATGTACTAAAGAGGCATCTGCAAAGATTTTCAAACAGAGAAAAATTTTTGCTAAACTCTTGTTCAGAACATCTATCACACGCAGTCTATTATTTGGTTCTTGTTGATCATTATCAAAGAAAGCAGCAGTGTAAGTAACAACAAATAGCAGTCTCTTGCCATTGTTTTGCTTATGAGACAATGCCTGTCTTTTTTTTATTGTAAGCCGCAGTAGCACGCACAAAAGCAAGCCATGCCGCGAGCGGCGACTAGTCGTGAACACTCATTATCAGAGTGTGACAAACAATGCATGACGCAGTACAGTAATGCATTTTCAGCTTAGAGTGACGTAAACCCCTATAACAAAGAGAACAGCACTTATCAGATCAAAGCAAAATAAGCAATCGATTCAAACCAGATGAAGCACGCGAAAAAGGAAGGGTACCCGTATAAATATGGACGGAGCGCCTGACACAGCAATGGCTACTTGCTAAAGCTTAACTGTCAAGCTTACGACTCAAACCAAACTACTGTAGCTGTATCTTCTTCAAGTCGACCTCAATTGTGTTTCACGTTACAATGGACCAACTTTGTTTCGATTTGGAGGGGCGGTCTAAAACTTTTCTCTCACCTTGAATTTCGAGTCTCAAATTTCAGGAGCGGCTTTGATTCAGGAAAATCTTTTTTTCCTTGATTTCAAGCCTCATTTTGCAGGTGCAGCTTAGATTCCAGTGTGGCTTAGATTTGAGTAAATACAGTAATCGGAATGACAGAAATCACACAGGAGTAACCACAGAAACAGAGATAATGGTAACTTCTGTAAGAATCAAAGTGTCAGTAGAGAGAGAAATACAGAACACCAGTAGGGCAGAATAAATGGGGATAACCATGGGCACTTTAATAGAAGAAATGATCATAGAAGTAAATACTCGGGAAATGGCAGTTCGCCTCAACGAAGGTCCACATTTTTGGGGAAGGAAACATAACAAGCAAAGGCCCAAGTTACACTTGCAATTAGACAATAACAACAGTGTTAATGATGTCACATGTATCTGAAACTGAACAGAAGGAATATCAGATTTCTCATTCATGTTTTGATCAAACGTTTTGGGATACTGTGTATAATTATGGCAATGTAAGTGCTAATCACAAACAGAATGTGAGAGTGGTGAGAATTTTGATGTAGCCATGTACTAATGATTTCTTCTCTTGCAAAGAAAACAGTGTTATTGATGTATGTAAATCAGGTGACGACTGTATTGGATCTGAACTAGGTGGTATTTTTGATGTAGATGTGAATGAGAGCTTTGAAGTAAGTGAGACTGGTAAGTCTGAGACTGGTGGCTTAACGTAAATGAATGTAGGAGAAGTAAGTGACTTTGATGGAGATGACACTTGTATTGTCAGTGACACCATTGTTGAAATCATTTTGGAGGAATATGATGATGAATATTGGTTTTCTGTGGAGTTTAAGAATGATGAAGTTTCAGAGTTATTTGTGAATGATGTTGACATTACAGGTAAGATAAGTGACGTATGTGAAGTAAGTGAGGGTCATGGAATACCAGTCCAGTTAAAACAGTTTTTCATTAATGTCATGCAGGGTAATGATCGAAACAGTAAATATGAGATATCTGTGAGCCTGGAGAACGAAGGTGAAAACTTTTTAAAGTTTTTTTGGGACCAGATTGATAACAACATAGATAAACGTGCATCCTGTGGTAAGTTAGCTGTGGTTAGTCAGAATTTGTAACCCAATTGGCAGAATGAAGTGAAAGAGGATCTAAGCAGGAAATATGATTTTAACAGTAATGTGTTTTGTGTTACTTCTGTGACATGTGCTGTTAGTTGTGCCATGGAATCTATTCATTGTGTTCAATCTTTACCGGACAACATGAGTAATTTCAATAGTTGCAGGGGCAACAGTCTGGATGATTGACTGATCTGGCCTTGTAACATTAACCAAAACGGCCTTGCTGTGCTGGTACTGCGAACGTCTGAAAGCAAGGGGAAACTACAGCCGTAATTTTTCCCGAGGACATGCAGCTTTACTGTATGATTAAATGATGATAGCGTCCTCTTGGGTAAAATATTCCAAAGGTAAAATAGTCCCCCATTCAGATCTCCGGGCAGGGACTACTCAAGAGGACGTCGTTATCAGGAGAAAAAACTGGCGTTCTACGGATCGGAGCGTGGAATGTCAGATCCCTTAATCGGGCAGGTAGGTTAGATAATTTAAAAAGGGAAATGGATAGGTTAAAGTTAGATATAGTGGGAGTTAGTGAAGTTCGGTGGCAGGAGGAACAAGGCTTTTGGTCAGGTGATTACAAGGTTATAAATACAAAATCAAATAGGGGTAATGCAGGAGTACGTTTAATAATGAATAAAAAAAAAGGAGTGCGGGTTAGCTACCACAAACAGTATAGTGAACGCATTATTGTGGCCAAGATAGATACAAAGCCCATGCCTACTACAGTAGTACAAGTTTATATGCCAACTAGCTCTGCAGATGATGAAGAAATAGATGAAATGTATGACGAGATAAAAGAAATTATTCAGGTAGTGAAGGGAGATGAAAATTTAATAGTCATGTGTGACTGGAATTCGTCGGTAGGAAAGGGGAGAGAAGGAAACATAGTAGGTGAATATGGATTGGGGGGAAGAAATGAAAGAGGAAGCCGCCTTGTAGAATTTTGCACAGAGCATGACTTAATCATAGCTAACACTTGGTTCAAGAATCATAAAAGAAGGTTGTATACCTGGAAGAATCCTGGAGATATTAAAAGGTATCAGATAGATTATATAATGGTAAGACAGAGATTTAGGAACCACGTTTTAAATTGTAAGACATTTCCAGGGGCAGATGTGGATTCTGACCACAATCTATTGGTTATGGACTGCAGATTGAAACTGAAGAAACTGCAAAAAGGTGGGAATTTAAGGAGATGGGACCTAGATAAACTGAAAGAACCAGAGGTTGTAGAGAGTTTCAGGGAGAACATAAGAGAACAATTGACAGGAATGGGGGAAAGAAATACAGTAGAAGAAGAATGGGTAGCTCTGAGGGATGAAGTAGTGAAGGCAGCAGACGATCAAGTAGGTAAAAAGACGAGGGCAAATAGAAATCCTTGGGTAACAGAAGAAATATTGAATTTAATTGATGAAAGGAGAAAATATAAAAATGCAGTAAATGAAGCAGGCAAAAAGGAATACAAACGTCTCAAAAATGAGATTGACAGGAAGTGCAAAATGGCTAAGCAGGGATGGCTAGAGGACAAATGTAAGGATGTAGAGGCTTGTCTCACTAGGGGTAAGATAGATACTGCCTACAGGAAAATTAAAGAGACCTTTGGAGAAAAGAGAACCACTTGTATGAATATCAAGAACTCAGATGGCAACCCAGTTCTAAGCAAAGAAGGGAAAGCAGAAAGGTGGAAGGAGTATATAGAGGGTTTATACAAGGGCGATGTACTTGAGGACAATATTATGGAAATGGAAGAGGATGTAGATGAAGACGAAATGGGAGATAAGATACTGCGTGAAGAGTTTGACAGAGCACTGAAAGACCTGAGTCGAAACAAGGCCCCGGGAGTAGACAACATTCCATTAGAACTACTGACGGCCTTGGGAGAGCCAGTCATGACAAAACTCTACCATCTGGTGAGCAAGATGTATGAGACAGGCGAAATACCCTCAGACTTCAAGAAGAATATAATAATTCCAATCCCAAAGAAAGCAGGTGTTGACAGATGTGAAAATTACCGAACTATCAGTATAATAAGTCACAGCTGCAAAATACTAACGCGAATTCTTTACAGACGAATGGAAAAACTGGTAGAAGTGGACCTCGGGGAAGATCAGTTTGGATTCCATAGAAATGTTGGAACATGTGAGGCAATACTAACCTTACGACTTATCTTAAAAGAAAGATTAAGAAAAGGCAAACCGACGTTTCTAGCATTTGTAGATTTAGAGAAAACTTTTGACAATGTTAACTGGAATACTCTCTTTCAAATTCTGAAGGTGGCAGGGGTAAAATACAGGGAGCGAAAGGCTATTTACAATTTGTACAGAAACCAGATGGCAGTTATAAGAGTCGAGGGGCATGAAAGGGAAGCAGTGGTTGGGAAGGAAGTGAGACAGGGTTATAGCCTCTCCCCAATGTTATTCAATCTGTATATTGAGCAAGCAGTAAAGGAAACAAAAGAAAAATTCGGAGTAGGTATTAAAATTCATGGAGAAGAAGTAAAAACTTTGAGGTTCGCCGATGACATTGTAATTCTGTCAGAGACAGCAAAGGACTTGAAAGAGCAGTTGAACGGAATGGACGGTGTCTTGAAAAGAGGATATAAGATGAACATCAACAAAAGCAAAACAAGGATAATGGAATGTAGTCAAATTAAATCGGGTGATGCTGAGGGAATTAGATTAGGAAATGAGACACTTAAAGTAGTAAAGGAGTTTTGCTATTTAGGGAGTAAAATAACTGAAGATGGTCGAAGTAGAGAGGATATAAAATGTAGACTGGCAATGGCAAGGAAATCGTTTCTCGTTTCTGAAGAAGAGAAATTTATTAACGTCGAGTATAGATTTAAGTGTCAGGAAGTCGTTTCTGAAAGTATTTGTATGGAGTGTAGCCATGTATGGAAGTGAAACATGGACGATAACTAGTTTGGACAAGAAGAGAATAGAAGCTTTCGAAATTTGGTGCTACAGAAGAATGCTGAAGATAAGGTGGGTAGATCACGTAACTAATGAGGAGGTATTGAATAGGATTGGGGAGAAGAGAAGTTTGTGGCACAACTTGACCAGAAGAAGGGATCGGTTGGTAGGACATGTTTTGAGGCATCAAGGGATCACAAATTTAGCACTGGAGGGCAGCGTGGAGGGTAAAAATCGTAGAGGGAGACCAAGAGATGAATACACTAAGCAGATTCAGAAGGATGTAGGTTGCAGTAGGTACTGGGAGATGAAGAGGCTTGCACAGGATAGAGCAGCATGGAGAGCTGCATCAAACCAGTCTCAGGACTGAAGACCACAACAACAACAACAATGCCATGTGACTAAATGGGTAGATCCTTTTACAATTTTCAAATGGGACAATGCCATTAAATATCCAGTAATAAATTTCTTTATCTTAGAACACCATTAGTGTTTAATATTATTATTATTCCTGTGTACTCTGCAGAGAATAAGTAAATTTAATTGTCCAGAATGAGATTTACACTCTGCAGAAGTGTGTGCAGTAATATGAAACTTCCCAGCAGATTAAAACTGTGTGCCAGACCGAGACCGAAACTCGGACCCTATGCCTTTTGTGGGCAAGTGCTCTACCAGCAGCGCTAGTTCTGCAAAGTTCACAGGTGAGCTTCTGTGAAGTTTGGAAAGTAGGAGATGAGGTGCTGGCAGATGTGAAGCTGTGAGGACGGGGCACGAGTCATGCATGGGTAGCTCAGATGGTAGAGCACTTGCCCGTGAAAGGCAAAGGTCTGGCACGCAGTTTTCATCTGGCAGGAATTTTCAAATTTAACTGTCATGAACTCTTTTGAGTGTAGTGGTAAATTGAGTGAAGTCTCATTTTATTCACTTGTACTGTAAATATTAGGAATAGCACCTTAAAGTTTCATCTGTGAAGACATTTTAATCCATTCTGAAGTGAACCATGTATACTTATTTTTTCAATATAGATAGGCAAAACATATGCCGTTGGGTGTGAGGGAGGTACTGAACAGCATACTTAGTACACAAAACAGTTAGCAGTCACACATTTCAATGAATTTTCTTAACTCAACACTCAGAATGTAATTTTTTTTTTATCAATTGTAAATGAATCTTCCAGGTTTCTATGTACATAAGTTAGTTTGTATGAACAATTGGCAAATAGTGTGGGAGACATTTGCCTTTGTGATCATAAATTATGGAACTGTAGAACAAGATGTAATTTCTGATTTCACACACCGATTTTGGTGCTCATGCTATGCAAACTCATGTTTAACTCTGTTTTAGGTATCCCTGGTCATCGCGACTCTCTCTCTCTCTCTCTCTCTCTCTCTCTCTCAGTGTGTGTGTGTGTGTGTGTGTGTGTGTGTGTGTGTGTGTGTGAGCGCGTGCGCGCAACTATTGGTTGATGCTAGATGTTTCCTATAATTATTCTTTACATATTATTGAAATTACTGAGAAATGATTATGAACTTTATTCATTTTGTTGTGTCGAAACATTTCTGCTGGTGTGTACCCAGGGTGGTTTGGATTCATGGGTAAGTCCCCACATCATAAGCATAGGCCCTAATATTTTTTCATTGTTTTCTCCTTTCATGAGTCAACATATTCTTACTCACATGTGGCTGATTGATTTTGTGCAATGCTCCCACTTGTGATTGAGTATGTTCTTCTGGTATGTACCCATTGTCATGAGTTTTTCCAGTCAGCTCACTTGTCGTACACTTAGACTCTGAATTTTTATTTTCTCTTTTTTGATGATCTTGAAGGAGTGACTTTACAATTTCAACTTGCAATTTGTAGTTCTAATAATTTACATTGTCTCTGCACTTATTTCTATAGTTCAGTGTTGTAAATTGTAGTTTTGACTTTGTATCATCTGTCTTGTGACAGAATGTTCCACAGATCTGAAAATCTGTATGCCCTGTCCTCATATACATACAGATTATGACTTGTACATTAGATTATTTTCCTTGTGTTTTCTGTAATATGTTATGTATCAGATACTTCTATACATCTGTATTCTATCTTTTGGCATCATTTTGTATGCCATTTGGCAAACCTTACAGGAGGTCACAAATTATTGAAAACACATTGTTCTATATTATGTGAGGGGGATATTGTAACATGACATCCTCCACCAGCATTACTTTTTCTCAACAGCAGTTGTCAAAACCAGTAATATTTTTTGTATTTTGACAAGCCAGCTTTTTTTTTCCGAAAATTTCATATAATTTTATACACAATACGTTATTTTCAAGCTAAAATTTTTTAATGGGGATTATTATTTTGAATGTTATAATTGATAAATACTAGTTCTGAATGAATATATGAATTATTTGGCACATTTAAAATTTATATTATTAATAATGCAATCTAGTACTGTTTATTATGTTTATTTCTGGATTCATTTATGAAATAATAATCAAAATTAATAGAAATCCATTTGTCAAGAAAAACTGTAAACCCTTTGTAATACTGTTTTTATCGCAGAGTGAAGAGTAGTAAGCACACCTCGGATGTGATCGAACGTATTTTTGTATTTTGGGCAAACAATGTAATTTTTGCTTTGTTAATGTGAAAATTTCAAAAGACTGTGTGATATACTAAAATGTGACAAAATAAATTAATGTAAAAATAAAAATTCTCCGATGACAATCTTCAAAATTATTTAGATCAATTCAATCATGAGAACCTAATAAGCTAATATGTGAGAATTCCAGCTTCACGAATCGGACCACTAGACAAGAAGAACCGGAGTCAACTCTACAAGAAAAGATAAAAACTGATGTAAATATCTGGTGGTATTCATTCCATGAAGATGTTTATAGTCTCTTCAAGTGACACATTCTTGAATAGTAGACATTTACTGGAGCACAAACAGCAATTGATCAGTTAGTTACTTTTCAACATATTCAAAACTGTAATTCAGAGTTGTCATACCATGAGATCAAATTATGTATTTCAGTTTCATAAAAAATTGACTGCCTTTGATTGGAGACAGTGGTCAACGAGAGCCCTTGGCAACTTTTTGTCAGTGGAAAAATGTTAACGAAGAAATTTCTTTAGATGGAAGCAAAAAGAAAAATGAGATAAATAAGTCAGGACTGTAGCATCGGTTACCAAATATCTCCCAGCACAACACCAACAGAAATATGCTCTGTGCTGAGTCATGTGTGATTGAACACTGTCATGAATCAGCACAATACCTGCACCACGAATCTTGTGCGCATCATTATGACTCATTTATGAGTGATCAGGATCAAAATTTGTGCAGTAAATGGCTATGGAGTTCTGTAACCATAGTGATGGTTCTCCGTAATGCGCTGCTTCACAGAGAAGCAGCAAGGAAGATTAGGGTTTAACATCCAATCGACAATGGCCATTGGTTTAGCCATTAGAACACTAGACTGCAGCCCTGGACATTCCAGGTTGAGTCCTGGACAGGTGATTTTTTCTAGTTCCAGTTCCTCCACAATGGCCCCAGGTCCACCCACCCTGCTAACAAATTAATAACAGGGCTTTTTCCTGGAGGTAAAAGGCGCTGGAGCAATTGGCTCACCACTATCCCTTTTCTAGTGCCACAGCAAAGAAAGGCTGCACTCTTCCTGCAGTCAGGCCAACAGCCCAGACACCAGCTTGCCCTGAGGTCATTCAATATGGGACACACTAATATGCCACGAATGGGGTATTACACTCCAGACAATGCAGTGGCCTTCCATTCCTTCCCAATATGATATATCTGGAGCTTCCACTCATGTTGTGCTTAACTATTAGAAGAAGATTGAAGTGCAAGATTTAAAATGTGTAGCTGTGCATATCATTTTTATAAGAAAATTTCCCAGACACAATGACAGACTATTGTACTCACCTGCCCAGTCCTCAGAACCAAATTGATATACTCTTCATGAGTAAAAACTTTTCGTTGTTTGCCTCCTGCCTGACAGCCTTCAACAAGACTTCCTACAGAATCTGGCAAAGGATATGGGCTCCAGAACTGAAGCAAACAGAAAAAAAGCACAGTGTTTAATTGTAGCAGAACTGAATTTTATTTACTGAAATTTGTAACCGCCATAACACGGGTAAACTCAAATAATATTCACTAACTTAACAAATATTTTTAGTGTCCTCAAATATTTTGATGATAGATGATAAATACAAGGAACTAGTGTCGATAAACAATCGTATCAAATGTCCTATACAATAAAAATATACACTAAACACAGTGCTGACATTCATGACTGAGAAATGATAAGTGGTTACACATTTCATAAAAGAATTTCAAATGAGGTTAAAAGCCAGTTATCAATTTCATTTTTACCATTATTGTCACCATTGCTCATATAAATTTTAACATTTCATAAGATACTTCTCCTAAAAAGTGTGACAAAAACTGAAACAAGTAACTCCTGTTTTAATACTTTTTCGTACAGTACAAGAAAATCTTAAGTAAATTAATACTATACTTTTGGGTCAATATAGCATTGTGGTTCTACTGAAAAAAAAAAATAAATAAATAAAAAAAAATTCTTCAACATTTTCAATGCCTGAAAGGCAAATCGTCATGGTGTTTTTATCAGTCAGCACTGGCAAAAGAAACTGAGCCTGGATCTTATGATTATAATAGAAAAACACAAATAAATCAACTTTGTTTAAGTAAGATATTGCCTCTTTATACTCACTTGACCGATGAATCACTGCTAACAAGATCTGATCAATGTTTAACACAAACTGCTCATGAGGGTTTACATAGCATTATATGGAATAGGTGCAAAGAGAGTAAAAGCAGTGGCTTCTAAGAGTGTTTGTGAATGGAATCTTGGCTCTCACAGAGTTATTTCAGAAATAATGACAAAATTAGGACTCAAATATGCATATCGCACAGCACAAACAACAGGACAAAAGGTCAAAATAATATTGAGCAAGCTGAAGTGCAAAATTCTACAAAATACAAAGAAGTTTGTCGAAAACTGACTTTGCCAAACATCAAAGAGAAAGAGCTAGACTTAAACATGATGATCTAAGATGTGGCAGGTGTCATTTTGATGTTTCTGGGTATTATTCACACCTATACAGTGTGCATGTGATGTAATATATAAACCGAAAACAAAGAATAAAATTTTCATACATATCTAGTCATCTTTTATTTATTTTTCCTACTTACTGTGATAAACATAATATAATGTCACAGTACTTCTATTTTACACTAAATTCTTGTCATATAGTCTTAGAAAACAGAATTTTTGTAATTTATCTACACTTTTTGTATGTATATAAGTGTTAAAAAGATCACTGTACTTATAATTTCTTCAGAAAAAAAATCAAAATAGCCTAAATGGAAAAGTGCTATTCATCTGTCAATTTTAAAAACCTTTGGCTAAAAACATTTTGGTGACTACATTCTGCGATAACCAACAACTCCACATATGGATTTGAAAAAAATATTTATTTTTTCAAAAATCTAAAATTCAGAAGTGATGAAAAAATTTTGTTTAGCAAATAGGATTTAGCCACTTAATTCAGCTTGCCAAGATATGTTATTACACAAATTTTCATTCTTTTGCATTTTTTTATGACTGGGTTGAAATTTCACTGGTACCTCCCTTAACATTGATTTTGAGAGTGTGGTTTAGGTTCAGAAATGAGTGTGTGGGTATATCAGTGTTGGTTACATTAGGTGCATTTCTAACTAAGGTGGTATGCGATACGATACACAGTGCAACTCGCCTTATGACACATAAGTTACCCGCATTGACAGAACATGTAGAAAAGCAGTTAAAGTGACTTAACTGATTTAGGATGGCAATGATACAATGCCAACATGTATCTTTAACACACCACCCAGTGCAGCAGGAAGTGCTGGTTGCTGCATACAACTGTGTCATAAGAAATAAAGATGTGTCTCAAGAAAAATTGTTTTATCTAACTGAATCAAGGCTACACATGTTCTCTCCACTTAGTTTCTCAGTAAAGCTTTTACTTCTCGCATAGAAAATAAAAACAACAGTTTTTAGATTTGCATGCGTTCTCTGCTCTACAGTCTCTCATAAAATTCTAAGTTATTTTTATGCATCACCTATAGGTAAACCACCAGACATATTTTGAAGAGTTTTCAGTAACGAACAGTGCATTTTAGGTCACACATTCCTGCATACAAAATATAGCTAACATATCAAAATTGTTTTCAACATTGCAAGGAGACCCATACCTCTTTTTGTTCTTGAAAAAAATACATGAGATATTTTGGAGGTTGTCCACGACAAAGCTGGCCACATGCAAAGCTGTTGCTGCCTGCAGTAGCCTGTTACATGGAGTGAAGAGCAGCCTCAATTTATTTTTTTCATACACTGCTAATACAAACTGAGGCTGGAAATGAAAAACTTACTGAAATGAAAAGACAGCGGGAGTCATCAGGTGATGATGCTGTCTGGTTGTTTCTTCAGTCTATGCTCCTTAATTTGAGACTTTTGTGACACATGGGTGAAAGATCTAAAAGCTACATTCCTATTACTTCTGAATGAGCAGCTGAATAAAGAGAAGAAGAACATGTTGGGATTTTCCTAGTCATTATGGGCTGCTTCCATCTCTTCAAACACAGAGTTCGTCACCCATTACTACACCATCAATGGTGACTGATCTCCCTTCGAAACCAGCAACATTTCTGCTAAATACTCTTCAAGCTGAACTGTATACTACTTTACAAACTGACACACTTTCCCTAACTTACCTTACTGAAATGAGTAGTTTCATGGGAGGAGAAACAGTAAGCCACAATTTGTGTCCTACTTTGTCAGAGAAGCTGATACTAGCTGCTCCAAAATGTGGGAACCATCTAGCCTCTTTCTGTATAATCTGGGAAATTTGTGTGTTTTGTGAGAGCTCACAAGAAACCACCCAAGCCCAAGTTTGTTTGATATTTATACACAGTACTTCCTTTGCTCTTTCTGTGTTTTTTTTTTTTTTTTTAGCTTTAAATAATGGTAAGTCACAATAATGTCCTCTTCGGTTACTACATTTCCACTTTCAAAAGAATCAAAGACAGAAGTCATGGTGGAATTGTGAGACACACCAAAATATAGCAATTTCTTTTGTACATAACAAGCTGGCAACCTAATAGTTTTACAAGAAATCAGAGAATTACAAATTTGTATCCACTGCAGCCATACTTGAGGAGAAAATCATTTGCTAACAGGGGCAGCGGCCACATAATACAAAAGCCTGAATTTACATCACTTTCAATGCCTATGAGCATGTGTTCCCATGGCTCCTTCTGAAATATTTATTATTCTTTGGCAAGTGAATTAAAGTAACATGTATCATTATTTTGAATGAAATTTGTTTTGTTGTGAGAAAGTTATCACAGTATGTGCCTACAAACTTTGAGGATGCACATTTGATCCTCAGAGCACATTGCATGTTTTTAATTAACTTCTCTTTTGTTTTCTCCTCACTAAATATATTAACCTTTTTTAGAGAACAGTTGCTACAGCCCTCCCCCCCCCCCCCCCTATCTCTCTCTCTCTCTCTCTCTCTCTCTCTCTCTCTCTCTCTCTATCTATCTATCTATCTATCTCACACACACACACATTCTCTCTCTCTCCCCCTCTCTCTGCACTCTGCACTCCCCAACTCCCACCCCCCATCCCCTGCCAATCCTCCTTTTCTCTACTTACAATATTTCGTTTTTGCAAATCATTGCTTTGTCCTTAATCAATTATCACTCCCAGGAAACCCCATCATACACATGATATTAACTGAATGGAAAAGTGCCTTTGTAAGCATAAAGCAATTTGGTTTTCATCATGTATTGGGTGGCAAATTGTGCATGCAGGAAAATGGCTTCATTCGGTGTACTTGGCAGAGAGGATTTCTCTGCTTACCCTACTTCTGAAGATGAACATAAAACGTAGTGTACATTGATAAAATTATTTAATTGGATAGATAAAATATCTACTCACCAGGTAGATGCAGAACACACAAACGAAAGACTATTGTGATTGGTAAACTCTCGGAGCTAGTGGCTCCCTCTTCAGGCAAAAGGGTTGAAGGGAAAGGAATAAGGGCGAAGGAAAAGGACTGGAGAGGTCTAGGAAAAGGGGTAGATTTCGGGAAATTCACCCAGAACTGTGGTTTAGGGGAGACTTACAGTAGAGAAGGAAAGACTGAGTGTTGGGGATTGCAATGGATGAGATTTGGAAACCTGAGAGCTTAAAGGAGGAAGACAGAGTCATATGTAAGGCAGAGATTACTACTAAAACATCTCCACGAGTTAATAAGAGTGAGAAGCTAAGTGCATTGTGCGTAACAGAGGTGGGAGGGGGCAATGAAAAACAGACTAGAAGGCAATGAAAGATGTAGAAAACTAAAATGGAGTGAAGCAAAGAGTAGTTACAGAGAAGAAAAGCTGAGATGGAAGAAATTAACTTAAATTAATGCCATGTGGGTGGTGAGAACCAAGGACATGCAGTGCTAGTTCCCACCTGGGAAGTTCTGAGAAACTGGTGTCTGGGTGAATAATCCAGATGACACATTTGGTGAAACAGGCGCCGAGGTCACGAATGTCATGTTGTAGAGCATGCTCTGCAATTTTGCCCACCACACCTAGAATAGCTTTCCGTCGACCTCCCAATCTATGCAATATTCTTGTCATACCCTATCCTTCTTCTGCACCCATCTGCCTACCCTATCGCTCCTACCCATGTGACCACTGCTGCTGCAAGACTTGCCCTATGCACCCTCCTACCACCACCTATAATAGCCCTGTAACTGGCAAAACATATACTATCAAAGGGAGAGCCACCTGCGAAACAACACGTCATATACCAGTGATTATGTTAACACTGTTTAGCCTTCTAGATCAGCATGACTACCACCAAATTATCAGTTAGGATGAATGGGCATACACAGAGGGTATATACTGGCAACTTGTAGTCTTGCATATTACCTTGTCTTCCACCTTTAAGCTCTCAGGTTTTCAAATCTCTTCCAATGCAGTCCCCAACAATCAGTCTTTCCTTCTCATCAAGTACGGTAAGTCTCCCCTGACCCATGGTCCTGGATGACCTTCCGGAAATCTCCCTTTCCAGTCCTTTTACTTCACCTGTCTTCCTTCCCCTTCAGCCCTCCTGCCTGAAGACGGAGCCACTGGCTCCAAAAGCTTCCCAATCACAAAAGTCTTGTGTGGGTGTTCTGCCGCCGCTTGGTGAGTAGATGTTTTTTTTCTATCCAATTAAATAATAGTGTACATTGTACATTGAGGATAAAATATATCTCAATGTTTGCAGTCTTGTAGGCTGATCGTTTCTCTCCCCTCCCCCCCCCCCCCCTCCCCCAATACAAAATAAAATTAATTTTATTGAAAATACCAATACCTACATTTACTGACCAACTTTATTCGCTTCCCAAGGATTAAAAACCATTGCAAGAGATGCCATTCAAAGACACATATGCAAGTAAGTTATTGGTGACGTAAACAAATGCTACAATGGATCAAAGTCACCAATCTAGGAAACTATTATGTAGTGCGACTGTAATGTGCAAATAAAATTTCCTTATTTTCTAGTGTTTTAACAATTACACATTGTCTGAAACAGACCTTGAATCACAGATTTTTTTTTAAAATCTGGAGCATTGTGATAAAAAACATTTTTACAGGAATAACTTTTGGGTGGCACCTGACTAATGTGTTACAGCTGTCAAAATTGTTGGGTCACACGATTTGTTCTCTCTATTTGGCCATGTAGACTCAACTCTTTGTTGAGGGAAGATAATTGTGTTACACTTGAAAAATATATGACACATATAACTGAGAAGAGCTATATTTATTTATGAAAACTGCTACTGTGCTAAAGATTTATCTTCCAGCAGAGACTGGAAGAAGTACACAAGACAAGGTGAACAGTACACTTCAAGAGACTAAGCGATATGAGGTGAATATTACATTCTGGTGTCCTGGTGGCAGGATTCAGGAAGATTTCTGTTAGAAGAGAATTAAATTGATGAAATAATGATAAAAATGCTCATAAATGAATTTAATTTTGAAGAATTGTGAATTTTGAGCAAAGCTATATCGAAAACTAGTGTGTTTGTTATTGACAACTGAGTAACCAACAGATCATCTAGAAGAGGTGCTCAGCTAAATACACACACTAAAAATTGGCTATTAGAAGGGAATATATTGCCCAGAAACAGCAGTTATAGTTACCAAAAAATATACATTGTAAAAGAATATTAAGTCCATGAGTCAGATGATTGGTGGCCAACTAGCATTAATGATGACGACTGTTTTCAACTGGCACCCAGCAACTACACAGCATCTAGTGGTACCAACAGCAGTTGCACAACTGTCTATGTCCACATGGCCTCGACAAGTTGCAATGATGAAAGTCACTCAAAATCACAATGTGGAGTTCTGATCAACAAGGTTTGGTAAGCTGTGTTTAGAAAATAGACTAATTTTTTTTTTTTTTTTTTTTTTTTCATTTTTTGTTCGGTGGCATTCTGTATCCAGTGAAGTTGGAGTTAATTTGATTTCTTTTTGGTAGAAGTAGAATTTTTCAAAAGTCAAGGTGCTAAATGAAATGAAAAGCTAGATACCAGTAGTGCTGACAAAGCTGAATTAAAGTCAACACATAAGTTCCAGCCAAAGGTAGAATACTACATATGTTGAGATTTACTCCAATGTTATATTAAAGGAGAAATGTACTCAAGTTGTTGCAGAGCATAATGAAGGAAGAAACTATTGAATATTAAAGAAAGTGTTAGAGTTTCTATGCTTAAAACAATGAGATAAAAGAATCACAGTACACAATCTGTAAGGAATTCTTAGAATACTATGTATTCAAAATGTAGCTCCATCTATATGACTACTGAGACAAAGTAGTTATATTATTATAGAAGGTTACAGCAGCCAGTAACCGTCATGTTATCAAAAAGTGGCCTATTTTAAAATAATTGCGTCTGATAATTGGGTTCTGAAAAGAACACCACTAAAACTAAGCTGCAGTTGCTCGGAGATGAAAATGTTATGGAGATAAAATGATGGTAAACATAGTGTACAGACAAAATAAAAGAAGTATATGACTAGGTGTTGAATGTAGATGTAAAGGAAACCACTCAGCAATAGCAGATGCCTGGAGTTGCTGACAGCAAAAAAAAAGAGAGAGAGAGAGAGTTAAAACTTTGCTAGCTTTTTGATGAAATACTTCAGTGGGCTGGAGCATAGATGCATGGGCTGCACACACATTCTCCCTCCCCTCTACCCCTTACCTTGTTGAGATCAGTTTGGCGAACTGGAGTGAAGGGGTTGTGCCAGGAGAGATGTGTGGGGGAACAAAGTGACAGGAAGGAGGAGGGGTTAGTGATAGGTATCTGGTGACTCAGTGGGAGGCAGTACATGTGCACATTAAACACACAGGAGGGAGAGGCAGCAGATGCATGAGCTATGAATGTGACAAGGGCACCAGAGCCACTGTCATTCTGCCACGACATTCCTTACTGTGGGAATGTAGGAATAACTTACATTAAGAACGTGTTGTGTGTATATACAGAAGCACTATCCTTAATGACAAATGAAATATCCAGAATGAGATTTTCACTCTGCAGTGGAGTGTGCGCTGATATGAAACTTCCTGGCAGATTAAAACAGTGTGCCGGACCGAGACTCGAACTCAGTCCCGAGTTCAAGTCTCGGTCCGGCACACAGTTTTAATCTGCCAGGAAGTTTCAAATTAAATACCACAGCCACTGTACACCTGCATTACAAAAAATAGCAAGATAACTGGACTAAGGAGGTGCCAAAAATCTTATTACAATAGTCTTAAAATGAAAATGTATAAGGTAGCAATAGATAAGAGATTTTTATAATGGTACTGACTGCACTTGTGAAAGTAATTACTTGTTCACAGCACTGGACGTGGGACTGACGTATGATAAACGGATCTAAGAAGGGGAATATGTGGTGTTTCAGATAGCCCGGAAAGAGAGATGTGTAACCTCACATTCACCTTTCCTAGCTTAACAAATGATACCACCGAACGATAAAATAATATAACAACTTATTTTACAGAAAAACATAACTACTGTGTGAGTTTATTATTTATTTTTCATGTGGTGAGTCACATCAAAGGATGATGTAAGTCTTCAAGGTGAACCGGTGATCGCGATAACTTCGTAAAAGGAAGAGCCTGTACATACGCCATGTAACTCCCAGGTGTGAGTAGCACATCAGTACTGGAAAAAATGTCCCCAGCCATACAATGCTGGGATCAATCATGAGAAAAAAGAGGCTTGTATTATAATACAGGGTTTTTACAAATGAATATCAGGGCTTTAATGCTTTATAATATTTATTACATTAAACTCCCAGTTATAAATGATATGTCAAATGGAAGAGCAAGTCAAACAGTTTTATCAAGAACCTTATAAATGTTCAATGTGAGCACCATTTGTCACACAGCACACATCAAGTCTATAGCAGAGTTCTTCCCAAACGTTGATAAGTGTGTCTTCAGTGATTGTAGGAACAGCTGCTTCAATCGGGTTTCTTGATTCAGGCAGGTCTGCTGGTAGCGGGGGCACATACACATGATCCTCGATGAAGCCCCAAAAGAAAAAATCGCATGGCATTAGGTCGGGTGAACGTGGAGGCCATGCAAGGCAAGCCCTGTCATTGGGTCCCCTGCGGCCTATCCAGCACTTGGCTATAGGCTTGATGTATGCCGTGTGACAAATGGTGCTCACATTGAACATTTATAAGGTTCTTGAAAAAACTGTTTGAGTTGCTCTGTCATCTGACATATCATTTATTACTGTAAGTTTAATGTAATTAATATTATAAAGCGTTAAAACCCCGATATTCATTTATAAACACACTGTATTATTTGAAATCACCAAGTTGAGATTCACATACAGATTAACAGTTACTATTTCATTTGTGGTGCACTCACAGAATAAATTGTTTGTCATGAGAAGATAATTGTATTACACTCAAAGAACATGTGGCACGTATATCTGAGAAGAGTCATATTTATTTATGAAAATGGATATTGTGCTAAAAATTTATCTTCAATCAAAGAATTATGGATCTTAAGATGAAACCATCAATTGACACTCATAGTCGAGAATAAAGGTAAGCTAAATAGGTTTTAGCATTCATGGTTCACTACTAAATCCAAACTTTAAGAAAATAAACAATACAGGAACATTATCACATACAGTTTGATGTTATTGGTCATGTTACTCTACTAAATATACTGAAGAAAAGAGAATTTGAGGCGTTCCAAATGAATGGATAAATCCATATCTCACAAACAAGAAACAAAGACCGCCCATTGGAAACATCACAGAAAGAGAACATATTCATCAGAAATATGTATATACACCACACGGTGCCCTGCTCTTCACTATTGATGCCACCTCCCTGTGCACTAACATTCCTAATGCCGATGGCCTTACCACTATTGAACACTACCTTTTCCAATGCCCAACGTATTCCAAACCAACAACCTCCTTCCTAGTCACCATGACCAACTACATCCTCACCCACAATTACTTATTCTTTAAATGTATTACCTACAAACAAATAGGGGGTACGGCTATGGGTACCCACATGGCACCATCAAACAACTTCTCCTCCATTTGCCTCACCAGGTCATACTCAACCCAACAAGCCACCTTCCTAGATGTTAACCTCCACCTCAAAGATGGCTACATCAGTACTTCTGTCAATTGTTGTTGATGTTTTTGTGGTCTTCAGTCCTGAGACTGGTTGGATGCAGCTCTCCATGCTACCCTATCCTGTGCAAGTTTCTTCATCTCCCAGTACCTACTGCAACCTACATCCTTCTGGATCTGCTTAGTGTATTCATCTCTTGGTCTCCCTCTATGATTTTTACCCTCCACGCTGCCCTCCAATGCTAAATTTGTGATCCCTTGATGCCTCAGAACATGTCCTACCAACTGGTCTCTTCTTCTCATCAAGTTGTGCCACAAACTCCTATTCTCCCCAATTATATTCAATACCTCCTCATTAGTTATGTCATCTACCCATATAATCTTCAGCATTCTTCTGTAGCACCACATTTCGAAAGCTTCTATTCTCTTCTTGTCTAAACTATTTATCGTCCATGTTTCACTTCCATGCATGGCTACACTCCATGCAAATACTTTCAGAAACGACTTCCTGACACTTAAATCTATACTCGATGTCAACAAATTTCTCTTCTTCAGAAACGCTTTCCTTGCCATTGCCAGTCTACATTTTATATCCTCTCTACTTCGACCATCATCAGTTATTTTGCTCCCCAAATAGTAAAACTCCTTTACTACTTTAAGTGTCTCATTTCCTAATCTCATTCCTTTAGCATCACCTGACTTAATTCGACTACATTCCATTATCCTCGTTTTGCTTTTGTTGATGTTCATCTTATATCCTCCTTTCAAGACACTGTCCATTCTTTCCAAGTGCTCTTCCAAGTCCTTTGCTGTCTCTGACAGAATTACAATGTCATCCGCGGACCTCAAAGTTTTTATTTCTTCTCCATGGATTTTAATACCTACTCCGAATTTTTCTTTTGTTCAATATACAGATTGAATAACATTGGGGAGAGGCTACAACCCTATCTCACTCCCTTCCCTACCACTGCTTCCCTTTCATGCCCCTCGACTCTTATAACTGCCATCTGGTTTCTGTACAAATTGTAAATAGCCTTTCGTTCCCTGTATTTTACCCCTGCCACCTTTAGAATTTGAAAGAGAGTGTTCCAGTCAACATTGTCAAAAGCTTTCTTTAAGTCTACAAATGCTAGAAACGTAGGTTTGCCTTTCCTTAATCTTTCTTCTAAGATAAGTCGTAAGGTCAGTATTGCCTCAAGTTTCCAATATTTCTACTGAATCCAAACTGATCTTCCCCGATGTCAGCTTCTACCAGTTTTTCCATTCATCTGTAAAGAATTGGTGTTAGTATTATGCAGCTGTGACTTATTAAACTGATAGTTTGGTAATTTTCACATCTGCCAACACCTGCTTTCTTTGGGTTTGGAATTATTATATTATTCTTGAAGTCTGAAGGTACTTCGCCTGTCTCATCCATCTTGCTCACCAGATGGTAGTGTTTTGTCAGGACTGGCTCTCCCAAGGCCGTCAGTAGTTCTAATGGAATGTTGTCTACTCCCGGGGCCTTGTTTCGACTCAGGTCTTTCAGTGCTCTGTCAAACTCTTCACACAGTGTCTTATCTCCCATTTCCTCTTCATCTACATTCTCTTCCATTTCTATAATATTGTCCTCAAGTACATCGCCCTTATATAGACCCTCTATATACTCCTTCCATCTTTCTGCTTTCCCTTCTTTGGTTAGAACTGGGTTTCCATCTGAGCTCTTAATATTCATACAAGTGGTTCTCCAAAGGTCTCTCTTAATTTTCCTGTAGGCAGTATCTATCTAACCCCTAGTGAAATAAGCCTCTACATCCTTACATTTGTCCTCTAGCCATCCCTGCTTAGCCATTTCGCACATCCTGTCAATCTCATTTTTGAGACATTTGTACTCCTTTTTGCCTGCTTCATTTACTGCATTTTTATATTTTCTCCTTTCATCAATTAAATTCAATATTTCTTCTGTTACCCAAGGATTTCTAGTAGCCCTCGTCTTTTTACCTACTTGATCCTCTGCTGCCTTTACTACTTCATCCCTCAGAGCTATCCATTCTTCTTCTACTGTATTTCTTTCCCCCACTCTTGTCAATTGTTCCCTTATGCTCTCCCTGAAACTCTCTACAACCTCTGGTTCTTTCAGTTTATCCAGGTCCCATCTCCTTAAAATTCCCACCTTTTTGTAGTTTCTTCAGTTTCAATCTGCAGTTCATAACCAATAGATTGTGGTCAGAGTCCACATCTGCCCCTGGAAATGTCTTACAATTTAAAACCTAGTTCCTAAATCTCTGTCCTACCATTATATAATCTATCTGATACCTTTTAGTATCTCTGGGATTCTTCCATGTATACAGCCTTCTTTTATGATTCTTGAACCGAGTGTTAGCTATGATTAAGTTATGCTCTGTGCAAAATTCTACCAGACGGCTTCCTCTTTCATTTATTACCCCCAGTCCATATTCACCTACTATGTTTCCTTCTCTCCCTTTTCCTACCGACGAATTCCAGTCACCCATGACTATTAAATTTTCATCTCCCTTCACTATCTGAATAATTTCTTTTATCTCATCATACATTTCAGCAATTTCTTCATCATCTGCAGAGCTAGTTGGCATATAAACTTGTACTACTGTAGTAGGCATGGGCTTCGTGTCTATCTTGGCCACAATAATGTGTTCACTATGCTGTTTGTAGTAGCTTACCCGCACACCTATTTTTTTATTCATTATTAAACCTACTCCTGCATTACCCCTATTTGATTTTGTATTAAAACCCTGTATTCACCTGACCAAAAGTCTTGTTCCTCCTGCCACCGAACTTCATTAATTCCCACTATATCTAACTTTAACCTATCCATTTCCCTTTTTAAATTTTCTAACATACCTGCCCGATTAAGGGATCTGACATTCCACGCTCCGATCCGTAGAATGCCAGTTTTCTTTCTCCTTATAACAACGTCCTCTTGAGTAGTCCCCGCCCGGAGATCCGAATGGGGGACTATTTTACCTCTGGAATATTTTACCCAAGAGGACGCCATCATCATTTAACCATACAGTAAAGCTGCATGCCCTCAGGAAAAATTACGGCTGTAGTTTCCCCTTGCTTTCAGCCGTTCGCAGTACCAGCACAGCAAGGCCGTTTTGGTTATTGTTACAAGGTCTGATCAGTCAATCATCCAGACTGTTGCCCCTGCAACTACTGAAAAGGCTGCTGCCTCTCTTCAAGAACCACACGTTTGTCTGGCCCCTCAACAGATACCCCTCCGTTGTGGTTGCACCTACGGTATGGCCATCTGTATCACTGAGGCATGTAAGCCTCCCCACCAACGGCAAGGTCCATGGTTCATGGGGGGAGGGGGGGGGGGGGGGACTTCTGTCAATATCAAACCTATTAACCACCAACAATACCTCCACTTCGACAGCTGTCATCCGTTCCATACCAAGAAGTCCCTTCCATACAGCCTAGCCACCCGTGGTCATCGCATCTGCAGTGACAAGCAGTCCCTCTCGAAATGTATCGAGGGTTTGACTGAGGCCTTCACTGACCATAATTATCCTCCCAACCTTGTACAAAAACATATCTCCCATGCCTTATCTTTCCAGTCTCCCACCACCTCCGTAAGTCCCACTGGCCGGCCACAGAGGAACATTTTCCTCATAACTCAGTACCACTCAGGACTGGAGCAACTGAATACATTCTCCAACAGGGTTTCGATTACTTCTTGTCATGCCCTGAAATGAGAAATGTCCTGCCCACTATCCTCCCCACCCCTCCCACAGTGGTATTCCGTCATCCACCAAACTTACACAATATACTCGTCCCTCCTAACACAACCCCTGCTCCCAATCCCTTACCTCATGGCTCATACCCCTGTAATAGACCTAGATGCAAGATCTGTCACATATATCCTCCACCGCCACCTACTCCATTTGCATTACTAACATCACCTATCCCACCAAAGGCTGGGCTACCAATCATGTGGTCTACAAGCTAAGCTGCAACCACTGTGCTGCACTCTATGTAGGCATGACAACAAACAAGCTGTCTGCCCACATGAATGGCCACCGACAAACTGCAACCAAGAAACAAGTGGACCACCCTGTTGCTTAACATGCTGCCAAACATGATAAGCTTCATTTCAATGACTCTTCACAGCCTGCGCCATATGGATCCTTCCCACCAACACCAGCTTTTCTGAATTGCGCAGGTGGGAACTTTCCCTGCACTAACATCCTACATTTCCTTAACCCTCCTGGCCTCGAACTGATAGTTGCTGTCCTCACCCATCCAGCCCCTTCCTTGTTCCCATTCCAGTACTACACAGCCGTCATTCCACCACCACACCCAGTCCCTTTATTTCTCTCATTTTAAGCTACTTCTCCCCGTCCCCCTCCCCACCTCTCCCCTGCCCACCATCTGACCTGTAGCATTTCATTGAGAGCCACCCCTATCATAATATCCTTCCGCCTCCCTGCCCCAGCCTCCTCCTTACCCCCATCCAGTCGCCACTCCCATCAGGCGCTGGTGCTGCTACTCACAGTGTCGTTTCAGTTGCCTGAGACTGCAGTTGTGTGTGTGTGAGTTGCACGTGAGTGTGCTTGTGTTTGTGTGTGTGTGTGTGTGTGTGTGGGGGGGGGGGGGGGGGGGGGGGGTGCGCGCGTGTGTGTGTGCGCGTGTGTGCCAATAGGCCCCTGGCTGAAAGATTTAATTGTGGGAGTCATTTTGATGTGCCTATCTGCAACTCAGCATCTCTGCTATATGGTGAGTAGCAACTTTCCTTCTCATAATATTGCTACATTCCATCCTGGATTTTCCATTGTTTGATATTTGTTAACAGTAAACTTTAGTTTTGTTGATAAACAAAGTTTTTACACTTGAGAAAGAGATTACATTTAAAACTCAACAGATTTCATAGACCTGATTAAAGATATTCATATTCCAGTGAATGGTAGATTATTCTCTCTAGATGCCACAAACATGTAAATGAACATCCTTATAGCTTAAACTACAAACCACTATACAAAGTGAACTTACCCTAGTTGAATAAAATGGCTCAAATAAAAATTTGTGTATAAGTGATGTTACTGAGTTAGTCCAATCTCAGAGCTATTTTACCTCCAATGGCCACTTATACAAACAACAAGAAGTCCTAACCATGGGGAACTGCCTATAAGGAGCTCTCACAAATACATTTATAGATCTTACTGAATGTAAAATTTTTGAACTTTGCAATGATCATATACTATTTTCATCAGGTATAAGGGGACAATCAAATGACAATGAGACAGATGGAAGAAAATAAGTAGACTGTTTATTATTTCAAAAGTAATCACCATAACTGAAATATATTTATCCCACTGTGGTACAAGACAGTCAGTGCCTTCATGTAAAAAGTTTGCAGTTTCCTATAGAATGACGATTATATCCAGTTGTGTACCTCTTCATCCAAAGCAAATCGACAGTCACATATGTCTTTCCTCAGAGCTCCAAAAGTATGGAATTCACATGGGGAGAGATCGGGAGGGTACGAAGGATGTGTAAGGGCTTCCCATGGAAACCTGTCCATCAACATTCCTCTGTGTTTGGACCCGACACAGGGCCTCAATTTTTGCAAAGTGTCCATGTACCATTGTGCATTAATTGTGATACCATGTTTCAGAAAGTTAATGAGCAGTGGGACCTTACAGTCAAAGAAAAAGGTCATCATGACTTTCCCAGAGTTGGCATGCACAGCTTTGGATTTTTCTGGTAGGATTTAATCCATGTGATTCCACTGCCACCTCTGACACGATCTAGCTGAAAATAATGATACCATGTTTCATCTCTCATGACAATATAGGACAGGAAACAATATTCCTCATCATGATACCATTCCACATGCTGCAGGGACATCAATTTTCTGTTCAACTTCTGCTCTTCCATCTGGCTATGGAGAACTCACTACACACAAATTTTCTGGATCTTCAGAAGCTCTGTCATGATGGCATGAGTTATACCATGACTGATGCCCAACATGAGCTGAATGTCTTCCATCATTTGCCATAGGTCATTTCTGAGGGCAGCATCCACCACAACAATGATAGACAAATCAGTGACATGATGAGCCCAGTGACATGATGAGCTTGTCCTGACCAACTGCATCTTTCAGTGGCACTGACATTCTCGAAACTGTTTATTCCACACAGATACAGAAAACACATGACATACTATGTTTGTCATACACAGCACACATTTGGGCAAGAATTTCACTTCCTGGCACTCCTTCCATAGTCAAAAACTGTACTGCACCTCATTGTTCCTCTTTCATCGCCTCCAGAGTGAAGTCATTCACACACACAATTCATGACCTAAATCGAGCACCTCTAACACACAAATGACCCAGCAGCGAGTGTTCGCACCATTCCTTCTTCATTCCCAATACAGAACACTTCTGTACACACACCTAACTGCATAACAAATGTTGGCACCATGCTCATTAAGGTGATTTCATCTCACATCAAACAGGTCACATCAACTCATAGTCATGAATTTTTCTGAAAAAACCTCTATATCATAAGTGTTAAGAAATAAAGTATTTTCATTTCATCTTAATTTTTGTATGGCCCTTTGAGAAATGTATATTCTGTAAATAACTCTTAAACAGTAGATAACAAATATGTATATATACCTAATAAACCAAAAGTACTGGAGACCTGACAGATGTTTCACACTAAAGCTTCCTCTTGTGTGTTGAAATTTATTAACTTAAATTTAAGACAAAAATACGAAATTTAATTTTTTTTTAAGTCACAGAATTGCTATCTTTTCTGTCATATTACCAGATACTACTGATTTAATTATAAAAAGTATCTTCCCTGCTCCAGCTATCTGTATTATGTACATATTTATTTTTAAAAATGTAAAAAAACGCATGAGTTTTTACAAATTATTTACTTGAAATCCTCCATTCAAAAACTTTTGAGTATTACACAAAGTATTACTTGATTAATACATTAATAGTAAGTACAAACACAGTGGGCAATATTTTTCCGTGCAAAGTGTAAAAAATTTTTCACTGAATTTCTAGTATAAAATATGCCTGTTGGCAACACTTTTTCCAGAGCTCTTCAGTTTATAACAAATGAGTGGGAACTTGCATATAAACCATGCTGCATTGAGTGTGTTTGATTTGAACTTTTTGTTAGATACAATGTCAGTGAGGAAATACAGTAGTAAACTAGTGAGGGTTGTGGACTATGAAAAAATGGCACAAGAAGGTGGTGTTTAAGAAAAGTGATAAGCACTTCACAGTTGTTGGAAATCTGTCGAAGGTACTGCAGAAATATCTTGGTTCTCAAGTAACAGTATTAGCATCACATCCATTGTGCAGGAATTGCTACACTCACTACAAGAAGAAATTTAGTGACAACCTACCTGAACGATCACCATCACCCAAATGTGAAACTGAAGAAGACAGTGCAGTCATTCCTGGGTGTGAAGTTGTTAATTCATTGAATGTTAGCATTTCTGCCATAGCCCCAGTAGATCCCCCTTAAACATCTAGGAAAGGTAAGAAGCACAAGAAGAAAACAGTATGTAAAAAGAAAAGTGGAAGAAATTGAAACACGTTTTACACAAGCAACATCTTCAAAAACTTTGTGAAGTGTATAATGTAGATGCACTTGGTGCAGAAACTGAAGACAGTGATATGTGCACGAAATGTGACGTGTGGTTTCAAAACCCATGTACTGCTATCTCAGCAGCCACCTGCACTGCGAAGGTACAGTTACTGACACTGATACCAGGTAGCTACTCTAACCAACACACACAGAAATACATACTCACTTCCTCACATTATTTGATTTCAAAAATCTCATAAAATAAAGAGTGAGAAAGATATTTGGGCTTGCCCAGATTCTTACTGTGGGCATCCGTTGCAAGACAAAACACTTACTGTTGCTCTGGAATATTACCTAAGTGATAACAAAGATTGCAGCAGGCAAAGTTCTAACCAGACTGACATTATCTCTGTTAATGAAAATGATGAAAAAGCTAAAAAGGTAAAATGATATATGACAAGATCAATAAGAGAAGCGTATCTCCTAATGAAAATGGAGGACCCGAATTTAAAAATTGGTGTCTCAAAATTTTACTCCTAATGACAAAAGGAGTAAAATGCCAGCCAGTCAAGGAAGTATGCACATGTATTGCAGAAATCTGATACTTTTTTGTTTCACCATAAGCAGTGTCACAGGAAAGAAGTACACAGAGATGGACTTGATGCTTTTGTTGTACATGTCAACAGCTGCAAGATAAATTATATTTTAACTAAAGTTCAGCCTTGATCAAGACTGAACTTTAGTTAAAATATAATACTCTATTGATCACTGTTTCCAAAAATGTTTACCAAAATTGTGCAAGATGAATGTTGGTTGCAGGAGTGTGCAATGTGTCCTGGTGCTGAAGTGATAACTGTTGAAGCATTACAGCTTCAGGATACCAACAATGAAGTAACCTATGCATTGTGGGAGGGAGGAGAGTTGGTGAAGAAGAGAGCAGAGCCGGAGAAGTTTGTTACAGAGGTTAGGCATTGGGTCATGAAAGAAATAGCTCAGCATAAGTAAAATCAGCCACATCCCAGAATACTGACACATTAGTTACTCATTTCAACTTTGCTGATAACTGGTCTCTTTCTTTGCAGAATGAAATTCAAATTTACCAATGGCACACATCACAGGTATCAATATTCACACGTGTTGCTCACTTCCGTGGATCATCATACTGTTTTGCTACTGTCAGTTATGATCTTGCTCATGACAGTACTCATGCATGCTACACTGTCAGCATGATTACTGATGACATAGCATCTAGAGACTATGCATTTTCTAAATGTGTCTCTGTGACTGGTGGTGCAGCATCTCATTTTAAAAAGCTTTCAGCTTTATGAGCTTGGTCAGCAATGCGGTGAAGGAATTAAGACAAAAAATGGATATTTTCAGCAACAGGTCATGGAAAAAGTGCATGTGGTGGGGTGGGAAGTCTCTGTAAACATATTGCGACAAGATTTAATCTCCAGCACGAAGCTGTTGACGCTGTAAGAGATGCTACTGAATTTGTACATATCATATCAACATTGGTAACAAACATGAAACTTTTAATTCTAAATTAAAGTACATTAAGAGAGTTCTGTTTAAAAAAGAAAGAAGAGTGGTCTACTATGAAGCCTGATGTAGGAATTCAATCAGGTCACTACTGAGTTGCATCCTGGAGTGGCACCTACATTGCAAGAACAGTTCTCCAAGAAATGCAGCCTGTTAATATGTGTGAAATGCAGAGACCACAGTATACATTAGAAGACTTTGTAGTGAGCCACTCCATTTCTTCTGTGTATGACAATCAGTGGTGGGTGGGACATAATTGTGTCTCATGAGCTGAAAGACACCTCATGATCCTGCTAATGCTTTCAAATGGCCATCATCAAAAGATCAGTGTGCAGTTCCCACTTCTCAAGTACTGCATTTGTTGGATCGTCCTTGTCCATGAGCAAATTCATCTCAGCTATACAAGTTCAATGAGAAGCAGACGAAAAAAACAAATGAACTCTTTTCAACAGTGCAGTGTTGATTATTGAATTGTACTCAATTTTAATTCATGGAAAGTCATGAAGTAAAATCATGACAGAAGACAATAATAATTTGTGAATAATATCATAAAAAGAAAACTGAGTATAAATGTTCCATATCTCATTTCTATTATAAAATGCTTTCGAACAAAATTATGAATTGCTTTCCCACTCACTTATAATGTTATAAAGTAATTATTTTGGTTTAGAAATACCAGTTTTGCATGGCAGTTACTTAAAATCAGCAATTAATTTAAATATTTAAGTGTCCATGATTTTTTGACCTTGAGAGTAGAGCTAGGTCTACCTAAAATATTTCTCACATTTTGTACAGACAAGTACTGCCCACTCTGATTGTACATTCTGAGCCATGGCGAGCTGGTGCCAGTGTTATTTTGTTCATGTATCGTTGAGATCGATTGTGGTTGAGCTAAGCTATCTTTGCTTTTTGCATGCCTTATCTTCCAGGTTGGGCAGGTGAAGGGATTGGGTTGTTAGCCTTTGACGGGTAACCATTGAGATCTCATGACATTCGCTGGGAGACGAGTGTCAACAGTTGCCGAACGAGCATGATGAGCGTTATGTTCTGGTGGGAAATTGGTCAGAGGTTTTGGCAACATGGGCAGTTTGGAGATATAAGTTCTGTGACTTCACTGGGAACAAAATTTCAAGTGAAATGGTGAAGCTGTTGGACCCCCTCCTTTGTTTGTGTACGTGATATGAAAGTTATTGGAATGTCTTTGTGATTCGCACAAGGACCTTGGATTGTGCCAGCACCTTGGCAGGAAGTGAAATGTTAAGGTCTAGGCCCGGCAGTGTTTAAGAACCTGGCCACTACCGGGAATTGTTCACATACCCCCTTCCAAAGTTTAGGATTTATCTTCCTTCTGCCAAGGCGGTTTAAGTTGGTAGATATATAAATATATACTGTAAGTAACCTGTTCTTATACAAACCTGTTTCCTTAAATATTAGCGACTGGCAACTGGCTAAACTTTAATTTGCATAGCATCTGCTGAGTTCCTTGTGCAGCTCTTTCTAATAGTCTTTTATTAACACGTCTGAGCATGTGAACATTGATTGTTAAAGATCAGTGTTTCTGCTGTAGTTTTTTGTGTAAGTGGTTCTATCATGTTATGTAATTTGATCTTAGCT
The DNA here is from genome assembly GCF_021461385.2 of Schistocerca piceifrons. Lineage (NCBI taxonomy): Eukaryota > Metazoa > Arthropoda > Insecta > Orthoptera > Acrididae > Schistocerca > Schistocerca piceifrons. The sequence continues at coordinate 293,464,201 of NC_060141.1, forward strand.
TGGCACTAGTGTTGAAGTGTCATTAAGTCACCCTTTATTGGTAACTGTTTTCATTATATGCATTTTGAGGGAAATTCTATATGGGAGTTCGAATTTCTGAAGTTTGTCATTAATTCTGCTTTCTTAATAAGGGAAAATAAAGTGAGGGGTATTAGTGCCCAGCAACGTTAAGCTTGTAATTGACCTTTTAACAAGTGCTTCTTTAACAGATTGAAATAGTAAGTTTGTAAGGGTATTTTAGTGAAGAATGTTAAGAGTGGACATCTTAATGTAATAACTGGTTTTAAAGAGTTTGATGAAGTGGCTATGTGAAGTAATTGATAACTGCTATGCTTAAGGTTTCTGTAAATGCCTGGCACATTAAGTTTTTTATAACTTTCTCTTAAGGGACTGTTTATTTGAGTACTGAGTACACCGGGTTTCTAACTGTGTTTGCAAAGCTTTACCTAGTGGCTCGTCGACAATTTGTAATTCTCAAATTCCTTAAAAGGCGTAATGTCAATAAACTGTCTTAATTATAAATTGTGACTACCAACCATGATTACATCCCGCTTCCTCTATTATGGTATCTAAGATATGGTGAGTAAGTGTGGTATGAAAAGGGATCCACATACCACTTGGTAGCAGAGACATAAGAGGGGGTGGGGGGGGGGGGGGGGCTTTTCCTATCCTCTCCTATGGTTGGTAGACATTGCTTAGTAAGTTGTAAAATTTTCATTATTGTGTTTTGAAACTTGTCTCCTGTTTCACAAAGTTAACAAACATGAGTCTCCGAGCTTGCCCTGGCATAACTTGTTTATGGAAAGAGCAGTTGATGTATGAGCTCTGCATGCACGAGCTGCCAGTAGATGGAAATGTGTCTGATTTGGTGGCCAGGCTTCGTGCAGCAGTCAACACTCCCATTGCCCTACCGACAGACATCGTTAGCGAGGTAGGTGACTTGTTGTCGAATATCGAATGTCGAATATCGAAACAGCTTTAAGTGATGTAGGTCAGACAATTCAATTTCTGATGTCCACTCAGCACCACATAAAAAATTTGTCGCGTGCAGGCGAATTTAGCCCATTACTGTGTTTATCAGATATCGCTTCAATCAGTCTAAAAGATACAATGGGTACTCTCTGTCATAAGTTCCTTGGTGTTGCCGGAGGTTAGCAGTCATGCGCAGTAGCACTTGCTTTAAGCAGGGGAGGTTTAAGTACTAATTCTGAACCTGAAACTGTGAGTGAGGTCACACACGTTAAGTGTAACGAAGAATATTTGAGTTTATTTTCCAAGTTACCTAATCCAATTATGAATGTCTTGAAAGATATGTCTGTCTTGTATATTGAAAATTTGAGCCAGATTCAATACTTCCTGTGGTTGTTAGTTTGTCTCCAGATTCACGCTGATGCACTGCACGTTCCACAGTCTGTCGTATTAGCATTAGTATATCCGATGGCTAAGGGTGTGCTTAGTAGCATGATAGCCTTAGCGCAGTTTTTTGAGAGGGTTTGCATGGCCATAGTGGGGTTGGATATGCATGTGTCTGACCTTGACTGTATTGAACATATGTTGGAAGGCATGCAGATACAGGATCGCACCAGGTTGAACCTCGTACAGCGCCTTTGCTGTATGGAACAGTTTCAACATTTGGTTGATTCTATTCATGCTATTTCTTGGGTGGATGAACAGTGGTTCACCGCACAAGGGAGAGTAATATCTGAGGCACCAATGTGTAGTAACTCTACACCAGTTCTAATTCATTAGTTCGGCGCTGCTATCGTTGCCATGCTAGAGGATGGGAAAAAGGGGGTAAGTTTACTAACTGGCCAGTGAACTGTAAGGCCATTCAGGCAACGCATGTTCCGGCACTCCCTTTTGTCTGTGCTAGGGTAGGAAGGAACCAGTGTGTGCATTGCTGGATTTGGGTAGTTCCATATCCTTAGTTGATTACGACTGGTACATAAAATATAGACATTTGTGCAGGTTTTCGTCTCCGCAGTCTCTGACTCAGAGATGTCGGGTCACCGATGGCAGAGAGTTACCTCTAGTAGGGGAGGTGCGAGGGTGGTTGCACGTCGATAAATTCTCATGGCCTCATAGATTTTTTGTAGCTAAGAATTTGAGGGTCCCTTTGTTGCTCAGGTGCGATTTCATCCAGCATGAGGGTTTGGTATTCGATTATGCTGGGAGTGTCTTTTATTTTAAGTTTTTGCCTCACCACCATCTCTCTTTGTGTTTGTGCCAGCAGTCTTGTGCAGGGAATGTGAGCTATGTGTGCAATGTGCAGGTTGGCACGGGTAGTCTTACAGCACATCAAGTGCAGGCTCTCAACCAGATCTTGGAGCGCTATCCTGAGGTCTTATCGGATAAGTTGGGGAAGACAGAAATTCTTAAGTATCTCACCCAATTAACTGATAGTGTGCCCGTCTGTCAGGCCCCTTATAGGCTGTCTCCACTCAAGATGAAGATTTTGAGAGCCAAAATTGATAAGATGCTACAAGAGAGGGTGATTAGACCATCAACTTCGCCCTATGCTTCGCCTGCATTTCTAGTGCCCAAAGACCAGGGTAGTGATTTTCGTAGGATGGTCGATTACCGGAGGCTTAACAAAAAGGCGGTGTTGGAGTCAGCTCCCTTGCCCGATTTGCACAATTGCTTTACCTGGTTTGCAGGTGCTAATGTGTTCACCATCTTAGATCTCAATCAGGCATATTACCAGATACTCCTTGCCGAGTCATCCAAGCCTATGACAGTGTTTTGCAGGTTGGAATTTATTTGAGTTCACCAGGGTCCCTTTTGGGTTGGCCACTGGTGCGGCTGTGTTGTCCCGTTTGTTGGATGTGGTCTTAGGGGACTTGAAGTTCATCTGTCTCTACAACTATTTAGATGATGTAGTTATCTACAGTCCCACCTTTGAGGAACACCTTGTTCAGGAGCAGGTTTTCCTAAGGTTGCGTTCGGCTGGCCTCACCGTCAAACCATCTAAGATCACCTTGTGTAAACAACAGATTGCTTTCTTAGGCCAGCTGGTATCTGCAAAAGGCGCAAGCATTGACCAGGATAGAACTAAGGCCTTACGGGGTTTTCCCCCTCCCCAGAATAAGAAAGATGTCGCTCACTTCATTGGCATTGCAAATTTCTTCCATACATTCATTGCCAATTTCACCCATCTTGCAGCCCCCCTTAATGATCTTCAGAAGAAGAATAGCGATTTCGTATGGGGAGAAAATCAGCAGCGAGTCTTCGTACAGATTAAAACTGCAATTACTAATCCCCCGTTGATAGCTGTGCCGGACTTTAATAGTACGTTTGTGATACACACTGGCACCTGTCATACTGGGGCAGTTTTACTTCAAGAACATGAAGGGGAGAGGCGACCTCTAGCTTATGCCTCACAGCGACTGACCACTCCTGAATCCAACTATTCTGTATATGAATTAGAGGCTCTGGCCGTTGTTTTTGACTTGGAAAAGTTTTGTTTCTACTTGGAACATAAAGAATTTGTATTAAGAGACAGACACTAACAACCAAGCATTAAGTTGGGTCTTGGCTAGGTCAAGGAAGACTGGCCGAATTGCACGTTGGGCAGTCCGTATATCTGCTTTTCATTTTCAAGTCAGACATATTAAAGGCTCAGATAATGCAATTGCCAATGGTCTGAGTCATATGATTACACCCGACTCCCAGGAAGGTCAGAAGCAAGGCAAACAGGACATTAGTGTTGGGGCGATTTTGTCCGACTTTCCTAACCTGTTTGGTGGGCTTAAGGAGAAGCAGATGCAGGACCCATGTTGTGGTCCGATTCGAGATAGGGTCATGGCTGGGGTTTCGGTGCTGGGTTATTGCCTCCAACAAGTGGTACTGTGTAAGCAGGGTAGTGACGATCAAGGGTGTGGTTGCCAATTGAGTTAGTACCGATGGTCTTCCAGTATTATCACGATTCTTGGCAGCCATTTGGGGCTGTATAAGACCTTGACCAGGATCCACGAACATTTTGTGTGGCCCTCTCTTTATCGCTACATTAGGCAACGACTGGTTGGGCAGTGTGATCTCTGCAAAAGGGTGAACCCTGATTCCGGGGTCTCTCATGGGCTTCTACACTCACAGAGGGAGCAGTATCTCCTCAAAGTTTTTATCGACTATGTTGGACCGTTGCCCCGGACAAAGAAAAGCAACCGTTACATCTTGGTTGTCATGGATGCTTTCTCCAGGTTTACATAGCTGCTTCCTACTTGAGGGTCACTGCAATTGTGGAAGGTCACATCCTGGTTCGGACCACCGAAATCATTGGTAAGCGACAATTCACCTGTCTTTCTGACTCGTGTGTTTAAGGCCTTCTGTTTCCATCATGGTATTAGACATATTACCACCACGCCTTATTATCCTAAGGCGTCATTTGCCGAAACAGGTAATCAGAATTTGAAAACAGCCCTAACCATCTACCATGCCCGGTCACCTGGTACATGGGATGTCACCTTGCCCTGGCTCAATCAGTTGTTTAATATCGCCAAACACGAGGCAACTGACATGACACTGGCTCTGTTAATGTTTGCCTATACCATTAATTCTCCATTATCAAACTTGTGGAGTATAAATGACCTCTTACCAACGGCCATTACCCCTCAGAGCTTCTGTGAGAATTGGCAAAGGGCCAGACAGTGTGCATGTATTAATCATGTATCACAGTATTGTGAACAAAGTTTATTGAAAATAAATTCAGATCTCTATCACTTTTGGTTTCTTTATTACAATTTTTCAATTTTCCCTTTTGTTGCTACATTTTCACTAATACTCCCATTTAGAGAGGTCTGTAGTGAGTTAATAAATCATCAAAAATGGCTCAAATGACTCTGAGCACTATGGGACTTAACATCTGAGGTCATCAGTCCCCTAGAACTTAGAACTACTTAAACCTAACAAACCTAAGGACATCACTCACATCCATGCCCGAGGCAGGATTCGAACCTGCGACTGCAGTGGTCACGCAGTTCCAGACTGAAGCGCCTAGAATCGCTCGGCCACACCGGCCGCAATAAATCATCAGAAAATCAAAATATTGTAGTTTTGGAGAGGTATCATGTGAAACTTAAAATGTATTCAGCAAACTCTGAAATTGTAATGTGACACTTCCATTCTTGACCTGTATGATTTGAGATGAAATCACCCAATAGTAAGTTTGTACCACTTTCATTTGACTGTGCTTTATAGAAATACAGATAAGGTCACATTAGAAAGGAATGAACAAAAACAAATGGTTATTGTTTTTCCAGAGTAGGGTCACATTGCATGTAAGTCATTTGTTTTGAGAGACTAGGCTGTGTATTGGCTTCAGGACCATTTATACGCAATGTACATAAGAGTCACACATGTAACATGTCCGGAGTATATAAAATAATAAGTTGTGACTATTATAAGTTTTATGTTCGATAAACTGGGAGGAACTTTGAAACAAGGTTAGTCCAACTGAATCCAATCCCTCAGCATTTTGTGCTCATTTAAGAGAGTGCAAGAATTCCATTAACACCACCATTAAAAACCATCACCACTCTTTGCAAGGAAGACAAAGGTAGGTTATTTAATAACCTAGAAGAAATAGATATATTCACTCTTATGACAAAATACCCAGATAAAGTCCTTAACAAAGAGACAAAGATAAGAAATAAGATGTATATACCAAACATTAACAATGTTTTAACCAAATAAGTTCAGATTAGAATTTTCTCCATTTCCCTGCATGTAACATTAACTAAACTTAGACAAGATATATTAGAGCATGGGCGGGCAAACGTTGCACGCGGCTCATGAGCGCACAGCACTGCACGTGCGCTGCTCACATGCAATCGTCGATCGGGGCAGTGGCAACAACCGGCAGGTTGCGGCAGTGTAATACCAGGCTAAGCTGCGGAAAATGCAGAGTGAATGAAGGAAACGGAGAAGTGGAGATTTGCTATCTTTTAAAAAGGAAAGGGAGAATAATTTCTACTTTGTGCAAAAACGTGAAAATGCGAAATGTTTAATATGTGGTAGTATTCTCGTTGGTCAGCAGAAGTTAAGTATTGAACGCCTTTTATAATAAATTTCACAAGGATGGGTACAATTTATTGTCGGATTCTCAATGGAAGGGGAAATTGACTGAGCTTAAGAAGAGTTATCTGACGATACTAGATGAACCTGACGTAAGTTGCTGTTGTGACAGACAGATCTGCGACTTTGTTTCGTCATGTATCTCATCTAACTGATTTAACATTTTATGGAGCACTGTTTTCAATTTTTCAGGACAACAACAATGATAGCCCAGCGGTACGTGCAAGTTCTAAGATTGCGCTTAATATAGCGAGAGCTGGAAAACCAATCGCTGAAAGTGAATTTACAAAGGAGTGCATCAATAACACTGCTGATTTACTTTGCCCACTGAATGCAAATCGGTTTCGAGCTATCACTCTTTCTCGGGGGAGTGTAAATCGTCGTCTAAGTGCCATGGCAGGTGATGTTTACTGTCAATTAAGGAATGCAGGGCAGGAGTTTATTGCACTTTCCATTGCACTTCATGAGTCCACAGATATTTCAGACACCGCACTATTAGTGAGTTATGACCGCGGCGCGGACACTGCTCTGCACATAACAGAGGATTTTTTAGATATGATATCTTTAAAAAGCACGACCACTGGTGCGGACATCCTAAAAGCCATTGAAGAAGCTGTCGATTCAGCTGGCTTAAACTGGGAACGTTTGTTGTCAGTGACAACAGATGGAGCACCTGCAATGAAAAGGGAACAAATGGGATTTGTTGGATTACTAAGAAAAAAGCTACAGTGTACAGAAGAATCATTGTACAGCATCCACTGCATTTTGCACCAATATGTACTCTGTGCAAAAGCAGCAAAACTGGGGGATGTCATGCAAGTGGTTATTTGGGCAGTTAATTATTTGAGATCCCAAAGGCTTACACACAGACAGTTTCACACATATTTAGCTGAAATTGGGGAACAATACTGTGACATACCATCCCACAGTGAAGTCCGCTGGCTTAGCTGCGGTAATGTACTCAAAAGATTTTTTGAGCTGAGAATACCAATAAATCAGTTTTTAAAGGACAAAGGAAGATATTATCCTAAGTTAAAAGATCCAGAGTGGGTTGCCGACCTTGCATTTTTAGTGGACATTCTGAACACAAGTTTGCAAGGAGAAAATCAGCTAATTTGTGAAATGGCTGAAAAGGTGCTAGCTTTCACTAGCGAGCTGGAACTGTGGGGATGACAGCTCTCATCAGGGATCGCAGTGCATTTCCCTACTCTGTCTACTGTGCGAGAACAGAATTGCAAAGAATATGTTTCCGTACTTAGTGCAATAAAAGAGGAATTTCTCAAGTGATTTGGGGATATATTATATTTATCCCAAGCTTTTGAGTGGTTTTCGAGACCATTTGCTGTTTCTGTAGATGATATTCATCCCAATTTGCAAATGGAATTAATAGATTTATAGTGTAATTCTCGCCCGAGAGACAAGTTCCTTTCGCAAGACGTGTAACAGACTTTTATCACGACTTTCCACAGCAAGACTTTCCTCTTCTCCATTGTGAAGCCGCAAAGATAATGTCAATGTTTGGCTAGACATACGTTTGTGAGAGATTTTTTTCTGCTATGAAAATTAATGAGTCTCAGTTAAGAGCAAACATCGGTGATGAAAATGTTTGCGTTTGTCTGTATGTAGAAATTTTGTTCCGGACATTAAACGTATTGTAAACTCCACCTGTGATAATTAAATAAAACGTATTGTAGGTAATAGGTGCTCTTTCAAACTATGATTTCTTTTGAGCACTCCTACTAACCTTATTCCTTCAATCAATAAAGCAAGCTAGTACACAAAACGCATTACAGAGGAAAGAGCGGAGAGACGGTATGGTGGGGAGAGAAGAGAAGCGGGTGGCCAGCTTGCCCCTGTGTGCACGCATAACACCTGTTACCCGCACACGTGCAAGTGCACTGCACACGTGCAGGATTCCTGTGTTAGAGCATCCTTAGATCCAGGTCCAACTTGATAATCTCGGTGTATAGTAGACACAAATTTTATTACGTTACATCCAGTAAGTTGTTCAGAACAGTTTACATCAATTTTCTCATTCTACCTTTATATAACAGCTCTCTACATGCAATATTCACTATATACCAGATGCGTATGCCACAGTTTTATTTAGATACGATTTCACAAAGGCAGATTTCGAAAAGCATCTGTAATGTAAGACCCTCTTCCCTGATCGTCAATTCCATGTTTTCATCCCGTACCAATGTTCAACATGACCGACCATGAAATGGGACTGTTTAGCATCTGACAGTTATAATATGTACACATGACAACCTATGAACCAAAGAGGTATGACAGATATGGACCCGACTGATCACACTGACATTGTTATAATCAAGATTTTAAATGTCCACGGTGTTCTACGTTTTCTATATCCACATCAATTTTAACCTCAAAGATTTTATTCTTCACACACACATCATTTGATACACGTACACATAAGAACCTTATATTTCTGCTGTAATTTGTACAACACGTTCTTATGTTATAGGCATCATTATGTACACATTTGTTTGTTTTTGCTCTGTATCACAAGCAACTCATGATAATCTATACACCCGAATAGTGGTACAGCAAACCCTGTTTGCACACAGCAAGGTGTCTTTTAACATAAATGTAAGGATGTTACACCAATTGAACAAATATCGTTAAATGATTTAAAATTACCTATCCAGGTTTAGTGATAAACAAACAGTTAACTTAATGTAGCTTAAAAATAGTATAAATCTAACTGACTCCCTGTTCTGTCACAAAATGCCAATCAGAGCGTGAAAGCCATTTTATTAATTTCATGCAATAAGAATAGAACACGGTTACCTTTAATCTGATTTCACTTATTATGAATCAGTTTCTCCTACCACTACAAGAATTCCTAACCTGTTTAACCTGACATTGTAGATTCTTACCTTTATTAGTTTCTCAACACCCGAAGAAGCTATTATACAGTTTGTGGGATGAAAACGTACTTGATTTACAATTGATCTGTGTCCGTGGAGAATCATATGTGCAGTATCAACCCACTGATCTGAAAGTAGGTACGAAAGTATTAGAAGGCTAATCTAAACGAAAATACAGTAAGGACAAAATAAGTATTTCACAATACCTTCCTCAGCTGTTGATGGAATTTTCCACATATACAAATTAAAATCATCAGAACCTGACAGAACATATTGATCATCATCTCCTGCAAAACTACAGCTCTTCATAGTGCATGAATTATAATAGCCAGGATGATCAAACTGGCATATGTGAACCGAAGAATGCACTGAATACAATACTGGAGGTAATCTGCGTCTCAGAGCCAATATCTGTGTACCAGCCTGATTGAAACGAACACTCATACAACTCTGTGATGGATTATTTCCACCAAACCGCATCAGAATCCTAAAAAGAAACAAAATAACAAATTAAGCATGCATGCAAGATAAATTAAACTGCACTGAACTTGTTCATAACATAAAAATGTTTTCCAGGACATAATGCTTCATCCATTCAGCACATTCACTACACTTTTAAGATGGGCAGCAAACCTTTCCCTACTATACATACAAGTTCTAATGGAGACAGCACGCAGCATCCCCTTTGGCTCTGACAATAGCAACTATAGGTCATGACATGAACCACATGACACTCCAAATTGAGATTCATCTTGATCTAAAAGCTACTACTCAACTGCCAAACATGTGTCATGTAGATTGGCTGGACCTGCATCCAAGATATACACTTTTCATTTGCAGTGTTCAAGATGTGCTCAACAGGACTAAGGCCAGGTAACCTGTAAGGATACACAAGAATGTGATGTCAGCTGAATGTTCCTCATACTTTTCTGATAAAATTTGATTGTGACGAGGCGGTGAATCATCTTGATGAAGATACAAAATGCCAATGAGGTGCTGGAGGTGAACAACAGGTCACACAACATCAGACAGTATGTCCCTGTATTGTTTGTTGGTGAGTTAACAAAAAGGATACAGTGCCTGACATGGTTTTTAACATACTTGTACACTGCCACTGGCATGCCCCAATGCACTGCACAACCTTTTGCAAAGCTTCCTGTGCCCAATGCGACCCTGCCAATCTCGAGTCAACGTTAGCCTTTGATACCCCCCCGTTGGTTTTGAGCCATGATGTGATAAGTGACAACATTCGTTAATGAGTTGAAATTCCTAATCGTTCTGAGGTTGAACATTATGTTTAGCTGCCCTATATATCAAAATGAAATGAAAGTTGGTAGGTGTGTTTCTATATCTGGAAGATAATCTCTACACAAATGTCACAACAGTTGCATAAGAGTGACACTAGTACCACCACTATGAGGATGCAAAACAGGTTTGCTTTAAATACAAACTGTAAGGGCCGTTAGCATCAGTTACCTTTGAGACTGGGCATGGTGCATAGATATTAATCAAGAAGGGTTACTTACGAGAAGGCGTGGCATGTGGTGGTCTCCAGCATTGAAAGCAGATTCTGCCTGTGCGCAAGGGATGGTCGTTTGTGTGTACGGCACAGACCTGATGAGAGCTTTCTCATAAAGTGCTTTCATCCAAGATACACTGGTCCCACTGTAAGACTTATGGCCTGGGGTGAGATAAGCTACAATTCTCATTCAACTTTGGTTTTTCTGAAGGGGTTGCTAATCAGCACTCGGTACATGCAGAATGTTGTCAGACCCATTCTTTTGTCATTCTAGCAATAGGAAGGTGACATGTTGTTCCAACAAGATAATGCTAGTGAAACTCAACCCGTTCTAAAAGACTTGCAGCAACTTCCCTGGCCAGCACAATCTCCAAACTTGTCCCCAATCGAGCAAGTGTGTGATAAGATGAGATGAGAAGTGACTCATGCATCTCGCCAACCAATAATTATTACAGAAGAATAGGTCAAGCAGTAATGGCATAGTGTATTCCAGGACAGTGATTGTTATCTGTATGATCAAATGGATGCCAGAGTCATTGCCTGCACTGTCACATGTGGAGGCTATAAATGATAGTGTCAGCATGAGTTAATACCTGGTTCCTCAGAACTGGTTGTGCTATTGATCTGTAAATATAATAATTACATGTACTCCACACACACTGTTGCAAAAATAAATCTGGAGTAAACTGGAAACCTCTTAAAAGTGTGGAGATGGACTGAGACATGTGGGGGGAAAGGATGTACTGAGTGAAATGTGGGAGCAGGAGATGGACAGAGGGATTGAGGAAATTGGTGACAAAAAGAGAGAGGGTGGAGGGTGAGATGGATGTATAGAGGGGGAGGAGTATATTGGAGGGAGGGGTATAGCAGGGAATGGACAGGGAGAGTGGGCAGGACAGGATGCACAGAAAAAAAGAGGATAAGAAGGGAAGGGAGAGACACATGGGGACAAGAGGAGATGGACATAGGGAGAGGGGTGGGAGGCAACTGACAGGGGGTAGGGGTATTGGATGGACAATGAGGGAGGGGGGGATGGGTGGACAGTGGACAGGAAGAGAAGTGAGGAGGATAATGACAGAGGGAGGGGAAAGAAGAAACTGTCAAAGAGATTTGGTGGAGGAGATTGACAAAGGGATAGGGTAGGAGAAGACGATGAGACAAAGAGAGGAAGGAGTAGATGACAAGGGAGAGAGAGCATCGGCAGAAAGATATGGAAACAGAGAGGGAGAACAGTAAATTTGAGAAATGTGTTGAAAACGTACACAAGTGAAATCACAGGAAAGAGGCTATATATAATCTCCAGGTTCTCTTCCTAAGCCCTTGGGTCCATTTCAGCAAAATTTGGCACACAAACAGAAAACTTTATGAGTATCAGCACTTTCAGCTTTATAACATCCTGGCTCCAATAGGAGTGGAGATTCAACAAAAAGCATTTTTTAACACCTGGCACACAGGCTACCTAGCATGACAGGCATGTTGTATGGAAATACAGAGACCACCAGAAAAATGTACATACACTTTATGGGACAAAAGTATCACTTATGTGTTTATTTTACATTTAATAACTGATCACACATGTTGTACAACCTTCAGTTAAGCACATGGTTTCAAAATGTTCATCATTCGCAGCTGTACACATAACAGATTCAATTGGTTCAAATGGCTCTGTGCACTATGGGACTTAACATCTGAGGTCATCAGTCCACTAGAACTTAGAACTACTTAAACCTAACTAGTATAAGGACATCACACACATCCACGTCTGAGGCAGGATTCGAACCTGCGACCGCAGCGGTCGTGCGGTTCCAGACTGAAGCACCTAGAACTGCTCAGCCACACCGTCGTAACAGAACGACAAGTGGTCGCCGCAACTACATTGGTCAATGTTACAGTGGAGATCGCTGCACATGTCGTTGTAATCTACTGGCGAAGTTCCTCTAGCGTGTGTGGTTTACATCACTAGATGTTATCTTTCACAGTTTTGCACAAGTAAAGGTCCATAAGTGTTAGATCTGGCAACTATGGAGGGAACTCAATGGGCCCTCTTCGTCCAATCCAATGTCCCGGAAAATCATCATTCAGGAAAGCTCGTACAGCTAGGTGGTGATGTGGTGTCACCCCGTCCTGTTGGTAGAAGACCTCTTCATCAGCTCCATAAAGCACACATATACCTAGCAAAATTGATGGGCGTAACATTTCCAGAGACAGTAGCATCAAAGAAAAAGGGTCCTACTAAGCCCCCTAGACGATAGTCCACACCACACATGGACCCATGGTAGATTGACTGTTCTATCCACATACACATGCAGATTTTCTGGTGCCCAGTACACACTGTTATGCCGATTCACAGTTCCATTACTCCACACTACCTTCGTTACAAATTGTTCATCATCAGTTACCATTTGCTGATACCATTCACAAAATTGCATTCGGTGATCAGAAGCATTGTCATTAATTGCGTGCAGTAATCATGGAATTTAAACTTTTCACTTTGCAGCTTTCAGAATTCTTCGTAACTTGTACTGCTAACCCCCACTTCACGTGTACATTGTGTAGCAGGCTTCTGTGGAGAATTAATCAACATTTCCAACTCAAGAACCGACGAAGCATGACTTGCAGCTGTACACTGTCTTCCTGGTCTTCTTTTGTGAATATCACAAATCGTTCCATGCAATTCAAACTTGTCAATGATGCACTTAATTGTTAAGCGGGTTGGCAGTTCTGTTTCAAACTCCCACCTACACAGACATTACACTTCAATGGCATTATCAAACTTGAAAAACCACTTCACAACACATTTTCTTTGCTTGAATGTCAAGTGTGCTCCATTCGTCTTGTTTTCTCAATAGCGAGATGAAAGAACTAACGTCTGTTGAGCCAAAGACCATACTACCACACACTCTTAACTCGAATCGAACAACAATATCGATATCTCGAAAGAGCCGGACAAAGAGTGTATACATTTTTCTGGTGGACTCTGTAGTATCAGCCTGGCTTATTGACTTGTCTGGGGCAAGACAATGTATTCTACTGCCCGAGGGTAGGCTGATCCACATGACAGGCATGATGTGTTGGAATAGCACTGGCCACTTTATCAACCTGTTTTATATGGCAGCTTTTATATTAGGGGCAAAAATGGTTTTCAAGTGCCCGGCATGCAGGCTGCTCTGCATGACTAGTTTGATTCGAGAATAGTACCAGCCAGCATTATTGACCTGATTTGCAGGGGCAACATGTGCAGGTGGATATAGCTGGGGAAGGTTATGATGGATAGAAAGGATAAGAACAGAGGGGCATGATGGGGGAGGATGATGTGGACAGAGAGAGTCAGGGAGGATATGGATGTCAGAGATGGGAGGATAATGATGTAGACAGGTAACAGAGGTGGAGAGATGGTATGGACAAAGGGTTAGGGGGAGGATGAAATGGACAGTGAGAGTGGAGAGGAGGAGATGGACAGACTGGGGAGAAGACCTGTCACGCAGATAGGAGGGAGGGGGAGGGAGGGAGGGGGGGGGGAGAGAGAGAGAGAGAGAGAGAGAGAGAGAGAGAGAGAGAGAGAGGGGGGGGGGGCGACGGAGGGGGAAGGGGCGGGGGGAGGGAGGGAGGGAGGGAGGGGGTAGGGAGGGAGGGAGGGGGTAGGGAGGGAGGGAGACGGAGAGGGAGAGGAGGAGGAGGAGGAGGAGGAGGAGGACACAGAGAGGGAGGTGGAATTAATAGACGGAGCAACAGGGGAGGAAAAGTTGGACACACAGAGTGCAGAGGAGGAGATGTATACAATACACGTGTCGAATGAATACGTGGATGAAGCTATGGGGAAAAGGCAAGTATATAAATAACATTCCCTTTTGAAATTACATTTCTGCTCAGTGTTCTAATTTCTTTGAGAAATTGAGTCTCAGTTTGTGTGTTATAGTTCAGTAATGCTGTAATCTCCTGTTTTATTTCTTTATTTTATTTCCCCATTACAATATGTTACTGGTTCCTGATTTCCTGCTGTAATTTTCACAAAATGGATCCTTCATTAACATTTAATAGTCATATGTTGCATCAAGAGATGGAAGATACGAGTTTATGATTAAATTTATACATGAGTTGTGTATAAAGAGAGAATACTATATGGTCCAGTCACATTAAAATGTCCACTGCATATGCTCGACGTCAATATGTAATAACCAGCCTTAGATGGCAAGTGGAAGCACTGGCAGTGGAAAGGTATATAAAGGTATAAACGAGTGCAGTAGTTTAAACCCAGAAACAGTGATTTGCCTGATGTACAAAATGACATGATCACTGGCTTCAGGCCCAGGATGTAAGCATTTCTGAAATGACACCATGCCAGTATACCATGCATGGAAAAATTGTGCTATCCAAAGCCAGCACCAAGCAAACTGTGGTGCACCATGGGCTGTAGATGACAGGGATGAATGACAGTTGTGGTGAAGTGCACAGACGAACAGATGTACAACTCTTGAGCAACTGACCGGCCAGATGAAACTAGAGGCTACCAACAGTGTCTCAACAGTAATTCAGCACACACTGCTGTGTATGGGCCTCTGCAGCAGGCGTCTGGTTCATGCAACCATACTGACTGCTGTTAATCCCCGAATCTGCATGTCAATACTGCAACTGGATGCCCACTGGGTGGCAACAGCTGGCCTTTACACCTGAATCACATTTTATGCTCCATCAGACAAATGGTTGTTGTCATGTATGGCAGAAACATACTGACTGCTGTTAATCCCCGAATCTGCATGTCAATACTGCAACTGGATGCCCACTGCGTGGCAACAGCTGGCCTTTACACCTGAATCACATTTTATGCTCCATCAGACAAATGGTTGTTGTCATGTATGGCAGAAACATATGAAAGCAAACACCCTACTACAATCATCAGAAAGATCCAGCCCAGATTGGTAAGTATGTCAAATCAAACACCTTTCAGCCATCTAATTTCCAACCTGTTATTTTATTTGGCTACCAGATTCGGCAATTTACTACACCATTTCCAGTATGCTGTGTAGTACAGACAACAATGGTAACTGTATGAAATAAGTAAAAAAAAAGGGGGTTGGTGCAAGTCTTATATAAGTAGTAATATGTAATAACATAAAAATAACAAAGAGTGCAGGAAGTTACATAAAGTTACAGATAAATTAAGTAACAAAATAAGAGAACAGTCGCACACAGT
The DNA here is from genome assembly GCF_021461385.2 of Schistocerca piceifrons. Taxonomy (NCBI): domain Eukaryota; kingdom Metazoa; phylum Arthropoda; class Insecta; order Orthoptera; family Acrididae; genus Schistocerca; species Schistocerca piceifrons. The sequence continues at coordinate 293,479,874 of NC_060141.1, forward strand.
ATTAACTTAAACTAGGGAGCAAAGCATGTAGGTCATAAATTAAGAAAAATAACATACTAAATGGAGGTCAATATTGTATGTTATGCATAGATATTCATGGTATGAAGCTAACGCAACGCCCATGAAACAACTGGAGTAAAAGAATGTAATCAAATACTGATGAGTACAGACTATATTATTTTACTCTAGTTGTTTTACTCTAGTTGCATTAGCATTATACCATGATTACCTATGCATAACATGCAATATTGACCTCCATTTAATAGGTTCTTTCTTACAATTATATGATGCATACATTTTGCTCCCTAGTTTAAGTTAATACAGTGAGCAACCATTCTATTATTTTATTCCTCAATTTATCTGTAACTTTATGTAACTTCCTGAACTGTCTGGTATTGTTATGTTGTTATGTGTTACCATCGTATAAAAGATTTACATCACCTCCTTTTTGTTATCTGTATAGTACTGTTACCATTGTAGTCTGTACACAGGGGCCTGAAGATGGCATAGTAAATCGCCAAAACTTGTAGCCAAATAAAATAACAGTTTGGAAATTAGACAGCAGAAAGCTGTTTGATTGACATTCTGTACTGAACAGCTGAGTCCCACAACCATCTCTGAAAAGATGGACATACAGAGAGGAGGAAGTGTTATGGTCTGGAGAATGTTTTCATGGCATTTACTAGGTGATCTCATCATTCTGGAAGGCAGAATGGATAAAACACAGGTATGCAACTATCCTTGGGGACCATGTCTACCACTACATGCAGTTCGTTTTGCTTCAGCATGTTGCCTCTACCAGCAGGAAAATGCAACACATCACACAACTCTCAAAGTACCTTCATAGTTGAAGAGCACCAAGATGAGTTATACTACTCTCCAGGCCACCAGACTCCCCAAATTTAATCCCAAACAAAAATCCATGGACCACCTCATTCAAGCTGTTCATGCCATGGATCATGAACTGAGAAACCTAATACAGCTGGCCATGGCACTGGAATCAGTATGACTTCGCATCCCTGTCGGTACCTTCAGAAACATCACTGACACTCTTCCTGCACATCTTGCAATGGACTGCACTGCAAAAGGTGGTTATTCAGGCTACTGACAGGTGGTCACCTTAATGTGACTGAACAGTTTGGATGCCATATATAAATATGTGGTGTTAATATGAGTTTGATGAAGGTTTCATCTGAGTGTTCATCCGACAGCAGTATGTCTGTATGTGGAGGTGTAGTTGTGACAACTGCAACTGTCAATCAGGAGCTGTACATGAATTAAGAGTGTGAGTTCCCACCCCCTCTTCCTCCTCCTCCTCCTCTCTCTCTCTCTCTCTCTCTCTCTCTCTCTCTCTCTCCCCCTCTCTCTCTCTCTCTCTCTCTCTCTCTCTCTCTCAAAGATAGGGGACATATAGGGGTCATGGAGCGGTAGTGGAATCTGATGAAACATGTTTCGGTTAGGAAAAGGCTTGGAGAGGACATGAAGTTGTGGGTGTAGGCAGCTGCTTGTTTGGTTGGAGATTCTACAGTTAATGTATTTCTGGCGGTTGAAAATTGTATTAAGTGAGTTTTGGTTTCATTTCTAGAAGAATATGTTGCAGAAGGTTCTACAAAAAGATCAGATGGGTTCACAAAGGCTCCTGAGGTCAGCAAGCGTATCAGAGGTAACAGCGATCAAGCAACTGAAATTTTAACATTTCAGTGCCCAACTTCATCTTTCCCTATGTAACTCGGCAACTGATTGTTTCCAAAGCAGAATCAAATTTCAACTGTCCATAGTCTCAATTTCTCAAGATTTACTTGACATAGTGAGCAAGTTCAGTTTTGCTGAGAATTCTCAATTATGCAAACCATCAATCTGATTATGGATACTTACAGTAGCATGGTGTGAATGTCTTGATTTGACACTGGTATCTACCAGCAAGGTTGCCTCAAAAATAAAGTTTATAATTAACTTAACAAAAATCACAAACTGTAGAAAAAGTCAAAGTCTCACTTACTGACAGGGCTTCCTTACATCCCAAAGACCAACACCTTCTTTTGAATTTGCTGTTGTCAATATGCGTGGCTCCACAGGATTAAACATGACAGCATGAAAAGCAGAATTGTAACGAGCAAGACAAAATGGTTCTGAAATGAAAATGTGAGAATCAGCTAGAGTTAGTTCACGTCAATATATGAGTTACTTCCAATTGTTCCATACCTGTGCCTGGTGCCTCACGTATGTCGTAGATGAGGACCCTCCCATCATCACAAGCACTGGCAAATACATAATCATTTAGAGGATCGATAGACAGTCCATACACTGGTTGTTCATGCAGGAAAAAATCCAGCGGGTCACCACTAAAATGATACAAAAGAAAAACCACATGAAATGGATCAAAATCACCATATTAAGGCACTAATGAGTCAATGTAAAATTCAAGTGTTTCATTCACTCAAAACACTTTGCAATCATTATACAAAACATACTCTTTTCTTTTCCGTTCAGTCATTTGCACAGCTAAAAAGCACACTCATACAATGTTTCTTAATACTGCAGCTAAAAAAAAAGTGCTCATTATCAATATACTGAAAAGTCTGATTATAACTTTATTTAACGTTAAGCGGGAGCACTGCTTTTCATAACATGAATGGGTGCACGGCTTTCTTTGGAATAGCAGCCTTTATGTCACCAAGGTAAACATATATGAGCGAACTCAAACTTTAATCTTAGTTTAACTAGACAATGATAAAATAAACTTACATAATATGAGCTAAGACTCTGTTTAATTAAAGAGTAATGAAATAAACTTCCGTTATACCATTCTGTTGCCACAGACAGATGCTACCTGTCGCTAATGACATTAAACAACGCAGCTGCATCAGATCCCAGCCAACTACTTACCTAATTTCCACTTATCTCATAGAGAATTGCCTTATTGCGAGATTGTGCAGCTAGCTTATAATCTGGATCATTTTCTCGCATGGACTGTAAATTTTTTTCTTAGCTAACTTGCTGTTTATTTAATGTTAGTGCTGCTCACTTGGATGTATGACAATACAATTTATCACTGTGCTAGCTGAAGTAATAAGGAAGGAATTGGTACGGGGCCGCAATTGTGAACCAACAATGGAATAGAGCAAAACAACATTATTTTTTACTGGCGCATTTTATGGAGTGTTGTAATGATACAACTTATGGTGACTGTGACAATAAAACTTCTATGTAAGCAGCTACTGCTGCTTACGAGAAGATATTACTTGAAGTTAAATTTCACATTACTGTGGAGAGCTGTCAAAAGATTGATCTTCTGTAACAAAGTATCAACTATTGTTTTTGAAACAAAAGTTCATACAGGCAGTAGATCTCTCTCTCTCTTTCTCTCTCTCTCACACACACACACACACACACACACACACACACACACACTGTATAAAATCACACTATTCCATTTGCTTGTTGTTTTCTCATTATTAATAGAAATTTCATCATGTGCTCTCCATGGCTGTAGGGCACAAGTAGGGATACTTTTACCAGTAATATGCAGTCTTCAGTTGTTATATTTTTTCTCCTGATTTCCAAGCAAGGCATTTAGGGCTACAATTCCATTTTCAAGGATTACATTAACTTTTTGACATTAAGTCTTCAGTTTATCACCTAGCAGCAAATGATCAACACTGATGTTAGTTTCACAAATAAAACATCTCAATAAATTATTATTATTTGTGGAGGTATGTTCCATCTGTACAACTAATTGGAGGCCTTCAAATAGTTGCACAATCGGAACATACCTCCATGAATTTTAAAGCAGCTAAGGAAAAATGATGAAAATTATTATTATCTGTTACCTTCACTGGGTAGTAAAATGTTTATTTTTTGCACTGATGAAAAACTTACATTTCAAATTATTTAAACTGTTTAGGGCTGTACTACAATATTCACATTAAATCGTCAATTTAATTTGTTATTCGAAGATTATTAAAGTAGTAAATATTATTTGAACTTTTATAGATCATTAACTTAACAATGAACACCAAACATCGAAGTTCCTACCAGCAGACAGTCACTTGGCATGAGACGAATGTACGGTGACTATCAACATATAACAATACAGCCTTAGGACAACTCATTCCACAGGCTATTGACAATTATTCTCAAGTTGGAATCAACATGGCCACAACATATTTTACAAGAGTAATGACTGCAGCAAACTTTATCATTAAAAATTTGATTAGTTGTGGCACTTAACTCATGATCTCTGTTATTTATGCAAATTAAGTCAGGCTATCACACAGGAATTATAAAGGAAATGAGGAATTAAAAGTAGCAGACAAGTTTTTCTATTTAAACTGCAATATAACTGATGATGACCAAAGTATACACACTATAAAATGCAGACACACTATAGCATGGAAAACATCTCTAAAGAAGAAGGAATTTATTAACATCTAATACAAATTTAAGTGCTAGGACATCTTTCCTAGGTGCATTTGTCTGGAGTGTAGCCTTATACAGCAGTGAAACATGGACATAAGCAGTTTGGACAAGAGAACAGCAGCTTTTGAAATGTGGTGCTACAGAAGATTATAAGGGTAGATCAAATACCTAATGAGGATTTACTGAATCTAACTGGAGGAAAAAGAAATTTAGGGCACAACTTGACTAAAGGACAGGAACAGTTCATAGGTTGTGCCCTGACACAAAGGAATAGGCAGTTCAGTAATAGATGGAGGTGTCATCAGTAAAAATTGTAGAGGGTGACTTAAATATAAATGCTAAGCAGGTTCAAATGGATGTAGCTTGAATGAGAGAGCTCAGATAGGATAGACAAGAAAACTGACAGCAGAAGCAGGCAGACTTAAAACAAACCAAATACCACAAAGTTTTCAGGAATGCCCACAAAAACCAGATGGTACATCACTGATCAAAAATCTAATAATCTACAAGGAGTGTCGCAGAAAATTGCCAAAAATGAAGAAAATCCTTACTTGTAAGGTGATCTAAATCTAAATAGTGTTATACTTTTTTAAGATAAAAAAAATTGTCTGTAACAAGTTGTCTGTACAGGAGATGTGCTGTATAGCTGCTTCCAACAGGGTCTTGTTGCCAACAGGAAAATGATCTCATGATCCCACAATGAAAGCAACAAATGAGATACATTACCCAATAATTACCTGAGCACATCCTAAGCTTGTCTGACAAAGAAGAACCTACTGTGCATATATTAAAAAGATGTTAAAATGTCCTGCCTGGCAGATTCCATTATTCACTTAAACTCCTTTCCCTTTTCTTAAATTTTTTTTCAACTAACTCTGTGGGTAGAAATGTGCCTCTGACACAACATTCAGTTCTGCACTCCTCCTGTGATCAATGTCTATTGGACCCATGTAACTCCACCTCTGTTTCTATCCATCTGACCAAACTCACATTTGCCAAGAAAGAATAAATATATTACTCAAAATAGTATTTTATATCACGGAACAAAATGTACAGTAAACTGTCAGAGGAGATTGATAAAGGCAGGCAGTCAAAATGTACCTTTTAAGCAATATCTGTTATACAGTGAAGGATTATTCAGGTAATACTGGGTATGGTTTGGTAAAAAGTGTAATACAAATACATAATAATAATAAAACATCTGTCATTTCACACCACACTTTTACACAATGAGATCTTTTTTTCTTTCATTAAAAGCTTACTTCAGAGCTCTATAATGGATAATACTAACATCTGATGTTTTTTCTGTGGTCACCATATCACTTAATATGGAAGTATGCTGACTCGATTTTCCAGGCATGCTAACGGGAAGTTACAGAACATAAAATGGAAACCGAACCTCATCGTGTGGGCTTGATGTCAAGTATTTGTAATTTTACAGTACGAAATAATATTTATACAGTGTGTATAGTGATTGGTACTGAAAAATGAATGAGCACCATAGCTCACTCTTTTTACATTTTTTAACTTCTTCAAACAACAGCCTTGCACACCACAGATAAATGAATGAGGTTAAGTTGTTTTATTAAACAACTTGGCCACATATTCAGGAGAATGAAAGTTCTAATCTTTAATCTGTCATCCTGATTTGCATTTTCCATGGTTTCCTTAAATTATTTCAGACAAATGGTCCCAACTATAAGGCAATGGCCAACTGTCCTATCCTTATCAAAGTTGATTTGTATGTAAATGCCTGTATTCTGTATAGTATCCTTGTAAAAGTGATCCAAAGATAAATACTACTGCTACTACTATTACTACTACTACCAGCTCCCCACTTTAAAAGCTTTTTTTTTTTTTTTTTTAAGGGCGCGCAACTACTAAGGTCATTAGTGCCCAGTCACAAACACTAGTGAACTAATAGCGTAGAAAAACACAAGAGGGCAACACCACAAAGTACTTACAAAGACGCAGATAAACAAAATAAGAGAGTTAGATCTCTTTGGACAAGTCTGTCAATGTAATAAAACTAAGGACACGAGCAGCTGCTCAAACGTCATCAGCTAAAAGTTCCTGTAAGGTAGATGGCAGACACAGGACAACACGAGAGTGAATAAAATGGGGACAGGACAATAAAACATGGCGCACCGTAAATGGATGACCACAGAGGCACTGCGGGGCGGGGCCACTGGACAACAGGTAGCAGTGGCTAAATCGGCAACGCCCAATCCGCAACCTGGCCAAAATGACCTCCTCATGTCGGAAAGGGCTTGAGGAGGTCGTCGAAGCCGTCAGGATTGGTTTGATGGCCCTAAGCTTATTTTCATGGAGAGAGGAGCAAGCCTCATGCCACAATGAGGAAAAATGCTGACAAAGAACCCCACTAACATCAGTTGATAGGACACAAAAGGAAGCTGTCCGAGGCAGGAGGACAGCAGCTTTGGCCACAGCATCAGCAGCTTCGTTCCCAGGCACACCAATGTGGCCAGGAATCCACAAAAAAAGGACACGAGCGCCAGTATCAGCTAGCAACTGAATGGACCGTTGAATTCGTTGCACGAGAGGGTGGTCCGAATATGGGTCATGGAGACTCTGAATGGCACTCAAAGAATCAGAGCAGATGGCATAGTGAGAATGACGATGGTGGCGGATATACTGAACAGCCTGATAGAGAGCAAAAAGCTCAGCTGTAAAGCTTGAACACTGGTCAAGGAGCCGGTATTGAAAGGTATCACCCTCAATGACAAAGGCACGAGCCTCGAGCGGTATATCGAATCCGCGGTCCTCTCCTTTGGGAGCGAGCTGAATGCAAGCTGATCACGAACCTAAGCCTGGAGCCAAGATGGTGTCGGACTCTCACCCATTCGAAAAGTCATAGGGATGGTAAAATCAAGTTGCTGCAGCAGGTGACAAAAGTGAACTCCAGGAGGGAACACGGCAGAGACATACAGCCCATATTGGCGGTCGAGAGAGTCGTCAGAGAAGGAGAAATATGACGGGTGGTCGGGCACTGACATCAGTTGGCAGGTGTACTGACAAAGCAACATATCACGCTGGTAGTTTAGCGGTAAGTCAGCAGCTTCGGCATACAGACTCTCAACAGGGCTGGTGTAGAATGCTCCAGTCGCCAGACATAGCCCCTGATGGTGGATAGAGTTTAGACAGCGTAAGATGGACAGCCGGGCAGAAGAGTAGACAAAGCTCCCATAATCCAGCTTTCATTGGACAATGGACTGATATAAGCGAAGCAGGACCATTCGATCTGCTCTCCATGACGTACCACTGAGAACACGGAGGACATTTAGGGAAGGAGTACAACGAGCAGCCAAGTAAGACACATGTGGACACCAGCAAAGTTTACTGTCAAATGTAAGACCTAAAAATTTTGTTGTCTCCACGAATGGGAGAGCAACAGGACCGACATGTAAGGATGGTGGAAGAAACTGTTTGTAATGCCGGAAGTTCATACAGACCATTTTCTCACCAGAAAAACGTAAACTGTAAGTGACACTCCAGGAATATAGACAGACTAGACAACGCTGAAGACAGCGCTCCAGGAGACATTCTCTGAGTGCCGCAGTAGATCGTAAAGTCGTCCACGAAAAGGGAGCCTGAAACGTCAGCTGGAAGGCAATCCATTATTGGATTGATAGCTATGGCAAAAAGGGCCATGCTCAAAACGGAGCCCTGGGGCACCCCATTCTCCTGGCGAAAGGCATTTGACAAAACAGAACCCACACGTACCCTGAACATTCAATCCATTAAAAATGCATTAATATAAAGGGGGAGGCGACCGCGAAGGCCCCGAGTGTGCATGGTATGGAGAATGCCCGCCCTCCAACAGGTGTCATAAGCCTTCTCCACATCGAAGAACACAGCCACCGTCTGGCGCTTACGCAAAAAGTTGTTCATGATGAAGGTCGACAAGGTAATTAGGTGGTCAACAGCAGAGCGGGGCCTACGAAAGCCACATTGGACATTGGTAAGGAGGCATCGAGGTTCAAGGAGCCAAACCAATCGAGAATGTACCATGCGCTCCATCACCTTGCAGACACAGCTGGTAAAGGAGATGGGGCAATAACTGGAAGGAAGGTGTTTGTCCTTTTCTGGTTTGGGTATGGGAACAACAATTGCTTCATGCCAGCGTGTGGGAACATGACCTTCAGTCCAGATGCAATTATAGGCATGAAGAAGAAAGCCTTGACGTGCACAAGAAAGGTTCTTCAGCATCTGAATACGGATACCATCGGGCCCCGGAGCAGAGGATCGAGACCAGGCAAGTGCACTTTCGAGTTCCTGCACGGTGAAAGTGGCATTGTAACTTTCACGATTCAAAGACTGGAAAGAAGGTGGCCGTGCCGCCTCTGCTTGTTTTTAGGGGAGGAAGGCAGGGTGGTAATGGGCAGAGCTTGAAACCTGCACGAAAAAGTGGTCGAAGGCATTTGAGACATCCTCAGGATCCACAAGGACTTCATTCGCTACAGTCAGGCCAGAAGTCGGGGAGTGGACCCTGGTGCTAGATAGCCAGTGCAGGCCACTCCAGACAACCGAGGGAGGAGTAAAACTGTTGAATGAGCAGGTGAAAGCCACCCAGCAAGCCTTTTTGCTTTCTTTGATAACACAACGACACTGTGCACAGAGTCGTTTGTAATTGATACAGTTCGCCATCGTAGGGTGGCATTGGAAGGTGCGTAAAGCACGTCACCGAGCATGAATAGCATCGCTGCATGCTGTAGTCCACCAGGGGACTGGGACTCGACGTGGAGAAGAGGTAGTACGAGGGAGAGCAACAGTGAGAATAACGTCCATGAGGTATGTGACCTGACTATCGCAACTGGAGAAGTTTTGATCATGGAAGGTCGCCAGGGAGGTGAAACGGCCCCAGTCGACTTTGGAGATGTTCCAGCTAGTGGAACGTGGAGAAGGGGGTGTGATGCAGGAGATGGATTACACAGGAGAAATGGTTGCTCGAGTATGTGTCAGACAGAGCATACCACTCGAACCGATGTGCAAGTTGGGTAGTGGATATTGAGAGGTCCAAGTGGGAATAGGTACGCGTTGCGTCCAAAAGGAAGGTAGGTGCGCCAGTATTTAAGCAGACTAGATTGAGTTGGTTGAAAAGGTCTGGGCAGGATGCTGGAGAGCCCCAAATGGGATGGTGGGCATTAAAGTCTCCAATTAACAAAAATGGTGTAGGAAGATGAGCAATCAGTTGTATCATGTCTGCCTTAGTAAAGGCAGACGATGATGGAGTGTAAACAGTACAAATGGAAAATGTGAAAGTGGGGAGAGTAATTCGGACAGCCACTGCCTGCAGATCTGTGTGCAATGTGATTAGATCATAGTAGACAGCATCCCGAACCAGCAACATGAGCCGGAATGCCTGCCACAGGGGGTAGGTCAAAATGTATGGAGGTATAGTGTGCCAGGTCAATACGATCACATGGGCGTAACTTAGTTTCTTGGAGACCTACAACAAGTGGGCAGTGCATTTGAAGGAGCAATTTTAGTTCCTCTCGTTTGGACTGAATGCCACGAATATTCCATTGAAGAAGTGCCATTTTGAAAAAGAAAAGGAAAAGAAGAAACAAGAAAGGGTCACCTCGACAGCCGCTGAGGGCCTGGCTTCAAGGGAGCAATGCTGCTGCAATCAATAGGTGGTGAGTCATGGTCCATCAACTCAACAGTTGCGTTTGCCACCTTCCTGAGCTGGTCAGGAGGGGCAGCTTCCTCCGCCGGTGAAAGGCCACATGATCGGCTACCAGCAGTGCGGCCTGGCGAAACTGAAGATGGCCGGGGACAGCAATCGCTGGGTGGCGCAGGGAAGAAACGCACCTCGGCGGAGATATAGAACTCTTTTTTTCTAGGAGCCTTCTTTGAAGAATAATGTTTTGTCGAAAGAACAGGTGATGGCTGTGAAGTTTGTGGATGCAAGAAATCACCATGTGTCGGTTCTTTTTTGAAGGTCCGAGCATCTGATTTAGAGGGCCTCATCTTAGCAGTAGCAGATGATGATGTTTGAGCCTTAGGGTTGGTGGGAGGAAGAGGAGACGTTGATGGGGCGACCTTAGCACTGGCCGATCTGACGACCGAACCGCTTAATGTTAGATCGCATGTCTGTGTAGTTACCTACCTCATAGGCCAAGGAGAGGCGAGAACAGTACTGTATTGACCTGCCGGAAGCACAGTGGGCTTTCTGCTACCCCATCACCGGCTACGCATGCGAATGCATGGGTCGTCCTTCAGACACGCACAGGGAGGAAAGAAGAGAGGAGAGAGGAGAGAGGAGAGAGAGAGAGAGAGAGAGAGAGAGAGAGAGAGAGAGAGGGATAGAAGAAAGAATCTCAAACCCCGAAGTGGAGAATAAGACATGGAAAAGAAGAGAAGGAGAATAGGGCAAGGAGAATGAGGCAGAGATAGAAGTAAGGGCATGGAAGCAAGGAAAAGAGTGAACGTAGGGAAAGACCAATAGAGGAAGAAAGCATGAGGATGGAAAAAAACAAAGGAAACAGGATCCTGGCGTTTTCAAATGTCTGTCTCAGAACAAAGGCTCGATACATTACTCCCAAGAAGAGGAAGTGTGAATGGGAGGTAATAGGAGTGTGGGGGGGGGGGGGTTGGATTGAGGGGAGGGGAGCGGGGGATGGGGAGAGGGGGTGGGGGTTGGGGGATGGGGAAGGGGGGTAGGGCAGCCCGGAAAGGAAGAAGAACTGCACTAACTCGGGGCCCCGTGCTCCCCACGCACATATCCACAAAAGAGTTGTGGACCCCCTGGGGGGCACTATAGAAGCATTTACTGTCTATAGATCCTTTCACACTGCATTCTCAGCATTTTACATCCCACTGTCCCACAATCTTGCTAACCATTACCCACATGAAAGTAATCACTTCCTCAACATTCATCTATGCAACATGCAACTATCTCTGCTTGTACTCAAGTGAGCTTTCTCTGACACAATATTCCTATCCTCTTCTCTTGCCATCTACCATGCTAACTGGATCTACGGAACAAGAAATAAATAAATAAAATAAATAAATAAATAAACATGTCTCATCCCTAACTATTACTCTGCCATTTCCATTTCCTGTTCTACATATCAACAGTAGCTATCTGCAAAATTCCTGCAATTCATGCAAAAAACAGTGTCAGAACTATGCAGTTGTCACTTCAGAAGACTAGGAAGAAGAACACAAGTTCATAAGTTGAGTTATTTCATTCAAGTAGTCCTTAATTTACTGTATCTCTCCACTAACCAATACCCACACTAACAAGGAGAACAAGGCAAGTGCAATAACCCAATTTCCAGAACCTTCACTCAGTGGAAGAGGGGTCAAAATAAGTGAACACTTGTCTCGGCTTATCCATAGACACTAGACAGTTTCTGAAAAATGATGGTCAAAGGTTTCAAGGTATTTTTTAATTGCTGTAGGTGCCTTTTATTGCATGATGTCCTCAGATGAAATGATAGCACAGTGGTTAGCATTCTTAATTTTGTGCCCTGTGTTCAAAAGCTGATTGTTACTTTTATTTTTGTTTTCATTTATATACCGATGTCTGTACAAGATTACTAAATGGCCGTTTCCCAGTGTTTATTGATATATAGTTGTTATTCATCTACTAATTGCATGTAAGATGAATGAACTAAAGGAAAGAATGATAAAATTATTTAAAAATTTGACAGCTTGATTCATAATCAGTTGCAAGCGACAGTTTTTGCTGAAGTTATCATTTATGCTTGGTCTACTGTGAAATTATTGCCAACACACAAAATCTTCAGCAATGTTAAAGACATTTCTTTCCCAAGTGAGATTCATACAAGGAAATGTTACTGCTGCAAATCTCTCGCCAGGCACTGTTTGTGGTATTTGGAATATTTGAGTCTCCTAGGTTGATATCATCCAAGGGAATGCACCAAATCCCCTGAAGAATAAATGTATGTATAAGAGATAAAAATTGATATGAGATTGAAAAATCAGAATGTGAGAGTTTAAAAAGATTGTAACCCCTCCACACACACACACACACACACACACACACACACACACACACACGTATATTACATAATAAATGTGTGACATTTATTGTGAAATCTAGTTGTAATTTTACAATTAATATAACACCCTTATATCCATTAATCTGATAAGAAAAATTTGCATAGTAACCTTCTGTGGACACAGGTAGATAAATGAAAAGAATATAAATAATTGTGTTTCAAACACTGCATCACAGCTTCATAACTGTGACACTAACCACTGAACAACCATTTCTTCTGAGAATATCGTGATGTAAAAGGCACATAAAGTACTTCAAAAATACCTTCAAAACTTTGACCATCATGTTTTCAGAAACAGTCAAGTATCTACAGATAAGCTGACACATGTGTTTGCCGATTCTGACTCCTCTTCCACTGAGCAAAGTTCCTGGGAAATTGGATGATGGCACTTGCCATGTTCTCCTCTAAGTGAATAGTGGTCAATGCAGCTGTTTTAAACATGAAAAACATTCATTTGGCATTTTCACAGCTTCATTTATTGAATCAATTTTTGGTATAATAATACTTGTAAGCATCCCTTATGAATGAACTGCCTCTTGGCTTCTGTCTCAGGTTCTTTGGCTGACAATTCTTTGATGAATTTTTGACATTTCACCAGGATGAGTGGCTGACAAGCTTCACCCTCCATTGCTGGTGGTAGATAATGCCAGTCACACATGCTGGGAAAATACCAGAAAAATTATCAAATAAACATCAGATGCGTAAAGACATGCAGACTGAAAAAGACACCCATAGAGCAACTAGAGCTCTAGGAAGAGGTGTAAATCGAAAATGACTTTTTCCTAAACAGAAATTTAGAACATCTGCTATTTTTCATGTATCAATATATGGTTACAAATGGTTTCAACTGATAACAAAATAGCCCCAAGCTGTTACACTTCCCAGTCTATAATGACTATCAATTTGAATTTCTCCTCCTCTCAAATTTTTAAAATATATTTGCGAACATCTAAACTAGCATTTTTTTAACATTATTATAGGCAAATCTTAATTTATTGCAACTGAATTTTTCAAGACTGGCTCATTTATAGAGACCTCCTGGGTTGGCCCCTCAGTGCGCTCTGGTGAGCCGCCAAAGAAATAGTATTATTTAAGTGACCGCAATTGACTGCTCAACCTATTCTGTAACCTGCATTACTTGCCCAGTCAATCAGTTCAGTGCTACATACAACATGTACTTTATTGTATCTTGTGTAGTGTTCTATACAGTACTGTGTTCCAGAAATCACGTTTGTTCTTGCTATGACACAGACATCCACAAAGCATATTTAATATGTGCTTAAACTGTAATTATTCTATGGGATCATCATCTGTCTGAATGAATATAGGAAAACTCCCAAAGTGCTCAGTGAAACAGCAGTCTAAATATGAACAATATAATTAAAGGACTTCTAACAACAACATACAGAATAAAACCAAAAATATCAAATCTGCTAATACCTTCATAACGTTATGAATTCTTCTCGGGTTATCAGCAGAGTAGTGGTGTCATCTTGTCACAATATTTCGACGAGTTTCATACCCACCATCTTCTGGCAAAGTGTCGGAGTGCTGTGTTCTGCATATCTATATGGCTGCTTGGCTGTCGTCTGCTTCTGCAGGCCGGCCGATCGTGTTCCTCTGGAAGGGGGTACCATGTCGGTGGTGGTGGTGGGGGATGCGGCGTAGTCCGGCATCGAGACCCAGTGGCTATCCAATCTGTCTGCGGATGCCGCTGCCTTCAGATTGCAGTGTTCCTGACATATTTTGTCAATTGCGGGATTCCATGCTGCACTGAGCTAAAAACAGCTATCCCTGTTTACTAAATTGTTGTACAGACATATCTCCACTGCCTCTTTGAAGATTGAATCCCAGAAACAGTTGGCACTGCACAGCTTCTTCGTTTTTTCAAATTCGATGGTGTGGCCCCACGACAAGGAAAAACTACAGGAGTTCCTACGCCATCTCAGTGGCATACATGACAGCATCAAATTCACCATGGAGTTAGAAGAGAATGGCTGCCTTCCCTTCTTGGATGTTTTGATCAAGAAAAATCCGGACAGTACGTTGGGACACTCGGTCTACAGGAAGAAGACGCACACGGACTTATATCTCAATGCTCGGAGCTGCCACCATCCAGCACAATGTAACTTTGTACTAAACACCTTGGTACAAAGAGCCAGGTCAATCTGTGACAGCAAGAGTTTGCCGCGTGAGTTAGCACATCTGCGGGAAACCTAATGAAAGAACGGCTACACCGAGACACAAACAAGATGCGCCTGGCATGCAGACTAGAGGCAAGATGAGACACCAGAAGAAGACAAAGCAAAATGTGTGGCGTTTCTGCCATTTGCTGGACTGTCGACAACCAAGATCACAAGAATATTAAAGAAGCATGAAATAACGACATTCTTTCACGCACTGCAAAAAGTCCCTTGCATGCAGACAAGAGGCCGGACGAGAAACCAGAAGAAGACAAAGCAAAACGTGTGGCATTTCTGCCACTTGCTGGACCGCCGACAACCAAGATCACAAGAATATTAAAGAAGCATGAAATAACGACCATCTTTCGCTCAACCAAAGACCAGCTGGAGTTGCACACACTGGGCATTTACAGTATTGAGTGCAAATGTGGGATAGACACAGGCAGACACAACGATGTATCTCCCAGCGCTGCACTGAACACATCAGGAACATATGACTAGAACAGACAAACAAGTCCGCGATAGCAGAACATAGCATTATCGAGGGTCGCACCTTCAAATTCAAAAAAACAAAGAAGCTGTGCAGCGCCAACGGTTTCTGGGATTCGACCTTCAAAGAGGCAGTGGAGATACGTCTGCACAACAATTTAGTAAACAGGGATAGCGGTTTTCAGCTCAGTGCAGTGTGGAATCCTGCAATTGACAAAATACATCAGGAACGCGCCGATCTGAAGAAAGTGGCATCCGAAGACAGATTGGATAGCCACCGGGTCTCAATGCCGGAGCGCACTGCGGTGCCCCACCACCACCGATGCGGTACGCCCTTCTGGAGGAACGTGATTGACCAGCCTACAGAAGCAGATGACAGCCAAGCAGTCATAAAGATATGCAGGACACATCATCCCGACATTTTGCCAGAAGATGATGGTTACAAAACTCGTTGAAACGTTGCGACAAGACGATGCCACCACTCGGCTGATAACCCAAGAAGATTTAATCATTGGAATATGCCAAGAAATACTGCAACCGCATATATTTTCATAAGCACTGACAAACAATAATATACATCTAAATTCACACAGTAAAAACCACTGTGGAAGGCACGACAGAGGATACTTCCCATTGTGCAAGTTGTAAGACCTGCTTTCCATGTCATTCACATATGGAGCATGAGAAGAATGACTGTGTGAGTGTGTCTGTGCATATTGTAATGTCTTATCTTTTCTTCGTGATCCCTACAGGAGCAACATCCAGGGGTTGTATATTCCTAGATTCGTCACTTACAGTTGGTTCTATAAACTTTCCAAGTAAGTTTTCACAGGATAATTGGTCTCTACCTTCAAGTGTTTACCAGTTAAGTTCTTTAAAATTCTGTGTGCCGCTCTCCCACGGATTAAATGAATTTGTGACCATTCGTGCTGCCCTTCTTTGTATACATTCAATATTCCACGTTAGTCCTATTTAGCATGGATCCCATACACGTTAACTACAGTCTAGGATGAAATGCACATGTGTTTCATAAGCTCTCTTTTTAGACTGACTGCATTTACCTGGTATTCCACCAATGAACTGAAGTCTGCCACCAGATTTGCATACAACTAAGTCTTTGTGGTCATTTTATTTCATACTCCTACAACTTATTATACCCAAGTATTTGTATGAATTGACCAATTCCATGTGACTTACTGATATTGTAGTCATAGCATACTACATTTTCTTTTCGTTTTGTGATGTGTACAGTGTCTGTTTCTGAAAATTTATAGCAAGTTGTCAATCTTTACATCACTCTGAAATCTTATAAAAACCTGAATGAACATTTATGCAGTTCCTTTTAGACAGAATTTCTCTACTGATAAATGCATCACCTATGAAATGTCTGAGGTTACAATTAATAATATACCCAAGTATTTGTATGAATTGACCAATTCCATGTGACTTACTGATATTGTAGTCATAGCATACTACATTTTCTTTTCGTTTTGTGATGTGTACAGTGTCTGTTTCTGAAAATTTATAGCAAGTTGTCAATCTTTACATCACTTTGAAATCTTATAAAAACCTGAATGAACATTTATGCAGTTCCTTTTAGACAGAATTTCTCTACTGATAAATGCATCACCTATGAAATGTCTGAGGTTACAATTAATAATATCCATTTGTTGCTTTCTCTCTACCAAAAAATTCTCAATTCTCTCACAAATTGTGGTACATTGTCAAATGCCCTTAGAAAGTCGAGAAATCCTGCATCTACCTGACTGCCTTGTTTCATGGCTTTCACTAAGTCACATGAGAAAATTTTTAGTTGTGTTTCACATGACTGACATTTTTGGAATCCATGCTGGTTAGAGGTCATTATATTTGATATACCTCATTATGTTTGAGCTCAGAATACGTTTTAAGATTCTACAACAAAAGGATATCAAGGATATTGGATGGTAGTTATCTGTATCATTTCTGCTACCCTTAATGTAGATGTGTGTGACCTGTGGTTTGTTCTGACTACTGGGCATGATTTTTTGGTCAAGGGATATACAGCAGGTTATAATTAAGAAGGGCTAACTCAGCTACAAATTCAGTATAGAATCTGATAGGGATCCCATTGTGCCCTGGACCTCCTTTGAGTTTTAATAATTTCAGATGTTTCTCAGTACCTCTCATATGAATAGCTATTTAACTCATCATTTAATGGTATGGAGTTAAATTGAGGCAATACTATTGTACTTCCTTCCGTACAGGAAAATTTGAAAACAGAGTTCAGCATCTCTGTTTTTTCTTGCTAACCCCAATTTCAGTTCCTGTCTTATTCAGGCGTGTCTGGATACTAACTCTACTATCACTAACAGCTATTACATATTGCCACAAGCTGTGTAGCATGCAATGTGGTGCAGCAGTTAGTGTTACTGGGTTGTGTGCTGTGAATCACCAGTTCAAACCCAACCACAAGCAGTTATTTGTCATTAGTATTTATCAGTTCTGGAAGGTTATAAAAGTTTATGTTGTTTGTGTATATTTTGGAAAATTCAAAGTTTGTGTAAATAGCTGCACTCTCAATCCAAGAGTTCAGTTCTGCTCAATTTTGACTGTACTTTGGTGTTCACAATAAACGGGCTTTTAGTGCTAAGCATTGTACTTCACTGACAACCCTGGTTTTGGATTCAGACTTGGTTCTGGCTACAATAAGACATTGTTTGGTGGAGTTACTTGGTACTTCAAAACACATTCATCATCATGGTCCCAATTACACAACATAAAATCCGCCACCTGCATGGACAGGAACCCCAATACAAGCAGTACATCATTCCTGCAGTTCATATATTCAGGATATCAATGGATTACAAAAAATCAGTAAGTCAACTGCAATCAAGATTCTGGCCAGGGCACAACCAAATGGCTGAAACGATCTACATCTACATCTATACTCTGCAAACCACTGTGAGGTGCATGGCAGAAGGTACATCTAATTGTACCAGCTATTTGGGTTTCTTCCTGTTCCATTCACCTATGGAGCACAGCAAGAATGATTGTTTGAAGACCTCTGTGCAAGCAGTATTTATTCTAATCTCATCCTTACGATCCCTACATGAGCAGTACATAGGGGACTGTAGTATATTCCTGGAGTCATTATTTAAAACTGGTTCCTGAAACTTTGTTAACAGATTTTCTCAGGATAGTTTGCATCTATCTTCAAGAGACTGCCAGTTCAGTTCCTTCAGTATCTCTGTGACACTCTCCCATGGATCAAATGAACCTGTGACCATTTGTGCTGCCCTCCTCTGTATATGTTCAGTATCTCCTATGAGCCCTATTTGTTACAGGTCCCACACATTTGAGCAACATTCTGGAACCGGATGCACGAGTGATTTGTACGAACTTCCCCAGTATTCTACCAATAAATCAGAGTCTACTATCTGCTTTACCCATAAATGAGCTTATGTGATCACTCCATTTCACATCACTATAAAATGTTACACCCAGGTATTTGTATGAGCTGGCCGATTCAGCGGCAAGTCCACTCCGCGGAAGAAAATTTGAAGAACAGGGCCCAAAAGCATGGAAAATGACAGTCTTGCAAACAGAATGTTTTAGCACTATGCTACATTATGAATCTGAATATGACAAAAGTTGACCAAATCTAACACTTGATGAACTCTGATCTTCCATAGTCTGTGACTGAACCAGGAGGAGTTGACCCTGCCATCTTGGATAAACATTGCAACTGTCAAATGACAACCACACAACCTTACCAACCCAGGTACAGTTAACTCCTCCACAAAGAATAACACCTTGCAGAACATACATTTATGGACAGAAGACAACACATTAGTATACTTACACTGCAGACTCCCCGGAGATGATGTAAGCTAATGTAGAGAAACAGAATGTGTTTTTTATGGCTACTATATCACTAGACATCAACCATCATGGCAATCCTATTCACATAGGTGACCTATGGGACAAAGCCCATCACCATCATCTGGTCGATGTCAATTCCCAACACATTATAGTCCACGTCACCATAAATAGGTACCAGCAAATCACTTAGTTACTGAATTCAGGAAAAAGTAAAATGACCACCTATGTAAGTGAGGCCACCACAAGTGAAAATTCTCCCTAGATGATTCCACAGAATGACAACTGCCTACTTCATACAGAAAAAGGCCTCAAAGAATTCTTTAATATGGCACTGGTTGGTAGGCTCTCATTGAACATCGATATCGAATGGAGAGATTGGGATACAAAACTGCCCGTTACAACATTCGCATACAACACAGTGAAGCAATATACCATGGGCATCACACCATTCTTTCTAATCCAAAATCAAAGGGCCGAAATGGCAAAGTAAACACTGTCTCATTCAACTGATGCTACTCAGGACGACTATGTGAAACACTCCATCAACATGACTGGAGAAGCAAGACAGTTGGGTTGCATATGAAACATAGGCACTCAGGAAAAAGACCAACCACTGACCAGTGCAATATAGCCTGGGAGACTTGGTATTGATTTTTCTTGCCTGTGTAGAAATTGGGACTATTGGAAAAGTTACTAATGTGCTACTTCAGGCCATATCATATCCTCCACCACTTGTTGGACATCACAAACACCCTTTATCAAGAAGATAGGATGACTAAGAATCAACACCCTTTCAAACAGTGTAAAATAGTTTACAGCCATTCACATAGATTCTATCCATATGTGTTTCTTTAATTAATATTATTAGTCATTCATATCTGTATTCCAGGCAGTTTTAACACATCCCCTTGGTCACAACTGTTCACTGTGATTCAAAAGGCACATTTTGAAAGGGTCTGTATAACTTTGTGACAGATGCTGTAGTTGAATCCTGTGACGTAGGAGGTAGATAGTGAGGAAAATCACCTGCCCGCTCTTCAGTTTGCAAACCTATGAAGGAGAGAATTGCAAGACCACAATCTGGTGACCTACCTTCCCTCACTCTTCTACCATCCATCCCCACCCCATCTACCCTGTTACACCCCCAGAACACAATTTATCTCTTAATATCGCTCTACTGCATTTAGATGTGATACACATATTTAATATTTGTTATTAACCCACTTCATTTAACGGTACACAGATATTTTGTACCATTAAAAAAATATTTTTCATAATTTGCAATTTTTCCATCCCCTACAATAGGGAAACTGTTGTTGTGGTCTTCAGTCCTGAGACTGGTTTGATGCAGCTCTCCATGCTACTCTATCCTGTGCAAGCTTCTTCATCTCCCAGTACCTACTGATACCTACATCCTTCTGAATCTGATTAGTGTATTCATCTCTTGGTCTCCCTCTACAATTTTTACCCTCCACGCTGCCCTCCAATACTAAATTGGTGATCCCTTGATGCCTCAGAACATGTCCTACCAACCGATCCCTTCTTCTGGTCAAGTTGTGCCACAAACTTCTCTTCTACCCAATCCTATACAATACTTCCTCATTAGATATGTGATCTACCCATCTAATCTTCAGCATTCTTCTGTAGCACCACATTTCGAAAGATTCTATTCTCTTCTTGTCCAAACTATTTATCGTCCATGTTTCACTTCCTGACACTTAAATCTATACTCGATGTTAACAAATTTCTCTTCTTCAGAAATACTTTCCTTGCCATTGCCAGTCTACATTTTATATCCTCTCTACTTCGGCCATCATCAGTTATTTTGCTCCCCAAATAGCAAAACTCCTTTACTACTTTAAGTGTCTCATTTCCTAATCTAATTCCCTCAGCATCACCCGACTTAATTAGACTACATTCCATTATCCTTGTTTTGCTTTTGTTGATGTTCATCTTATATCCTCCTTTCAAGACACTGTCCATTCCATTCAACTGCTCTTCCAAGTCCTTTGCCGTCTCTGACAGAATTACAATGTCATCGCCGAACCTCAAATTTTTATTTCTTCTCCATGAATTTTAATACCTACTCCGAATTTTTCTTTTGTTTCCTTTACTGCTTGCTCAATATACAGATTGAACAACATCGGGGAGAGGCTACAACCCTGTCTTACTCCCTTCCCAACCACTGCTTCCCTTTCATGTCCCTCGACTCTTATAACTGCCATCTGGTTTCTGTACAAATTGTAAATAGCCTTTCGCTCCCTGTATTTTACCCCTGCCACCTTTAGAATTTGAAAGAGAGTATTCCAGTCAACATTGCCAAAAGCTTTCTCTAAGTCTACAAATGCTAGAAACGTAGGTTTGCCTTTTCATAATCTTTCTTCTAAGATAAGTCTTAAGGTTAGTATTGCCTCACGTGTTCCAACATTTCTACGGAATCCAAACTGATCTTCCCCGAGGTTGGCTTCTACTAGTTTTTCCATTCGTCTGTAAAGAATTCGTGTTAGTATTTTGCAGCTGTGACTTATTAAACTGATAGTCCAGTAATTTTCACATCTGTCAACACGTGCTTTCTTTGGGATTGGAATTATTATATTCTTCTTGAAGTCTGAGGGTATTTCGCCTGTTTCATACATCTTGCTCACCAGATGGCAGAGTTTTGTCAGGACTAGCTCTCCCAAGGCCGTCAGTAGTTCCAATGGAATGTTGTCTACTCCAGGGGCCTTGTTTCGACTCAGGTCTTTCAGTGCTCTGTCAAACTCTTCACGCAGTATCATATCTCCCATTTCATCTTCATCTACATCCTCTTCCATTTCCATAATATTGTCCTCAAGTACATCGCCCTTGTATAGACCCTCTATATACTCCTTCCACCTTTCTACTTTCCCTTCTTTGCTTAGAACTGGGTTTCCATCTGAGCTCTTGATATTCATACAAGTCGTTCTCTTATCTCCAAAGGTCTCTTTAATTTTCCTGTAGGCAGTATCTATCTTACCCCTAGTGAGACAAGCCTCTACATCCTTACATTTGTCCTCTAGCCATCCCTGCTTAGCCATTTTGCACTTCCTGTCGATCTCATTTTTGAGACGTTTGTATTCCTTTTTGCCTGCTTCATTTACTGCATTTTTATATTTTCTCCTTTCATCAATTAAATTCAATATTTCTTCTGTTACCCAAGGATTTCTACTAGCCCTCGTCTTTTTACCTACTTGATCGTCTGCTGCCTTCGCTACTTCATCCCTCAAAGCTACCCATTCTTCTTCTACTGTATTTCTTTCCCCCATTCCTGTCAATTGTTCCCTTATGCTCTCCCTGAAACTCTGTACAACCTCTGGTTTAGTCAGTTTATCCAGGTCCCATCTCCTTAAATTCCCACCTTTTTGCAGTTTCTTCAGTTTTAATCTACAGGTCATAACCAATAGATTGTGGTCAGAGTCCACATCTGCCCCTGGAAATGTCTTACAATTTAAAACCTGGTTCCTAAATCTCTGTCTTACCATTATATAATCTATCCGATACCTTTTAGTATCTCCAGGGTTCTTCCATGTATACTACCTTCTTTCATGATTCTTAAACCGAGTGTTAGCTATGATTATGTCGTGCTCTGTGCCAAATTCTACCAGGCAGCTTCCTCTTTCATTTCTTAGCCCCAATCCATATTCACCTACTATGTTTCCTTCTCTCCCTTTTCCTACACTCGAATTCCAGTCACCCGTGACTATTAAATTTTCGTCTCCCTTCACAATCTGAATAATTTCTTTTACTTCATCATACATTTGTTCAATTAGTTTGTCATCTGCAGAGCTAGTTGGCATATAAACTTTTACTACTGTAGTAGGTGTGGGCTTCGTGTCTATCTTGGCCACAATAATGCATTCACTATGCTGTTTGTAGTAGCTTACCCGCATTCCTATTTTCCTATTCATTATTAAACCTACTCCTGCATTACCCCTATTTGATTTTGTGTTTATAACCCTGTAGTCACCTGACCAGAAGTCTTGTTCCTCCTGCCACCGAACTTCACTGATTCCCACTATATCTAACTTCAACCTATCCATTTCCCTTTTTAAATTTTCTAACCTCCCTGCCCGATTAAGGGATCTTACATTCCACGCCCCGATCCGTAGAATGCCAGTTTTCTTTCTCCTGATAACGACATCCCCTTGAGTAGTCCTCACCCGGAGATCCGAATGAGGGACTATTTTACCTCCGGAATATTTTACCCAAGAGGACGCCATCATCATTTAATCACACAGTAAAGCTACATGCCCTCGGGAAAAATTACGGCTGTAGTTTCCCCTTGCTTTCAGCCGTTGTATTGTGCATAAAGATGGAAGAAGTCGAATTTGTGCAACATATTTCAGAAGGAATCAAATCCAAAGATAGATCAAGACTTTCCCCCCCCCCCCTTTTTTAATAAATGTAAGACAATGATGAAAATACAAACATTATACACAGAAAAATTAAAAGTTTTAGATGGACAGGCAAGTTTCAAGTACCTGAGATAATTCTCTTAGAGCACTAGGAAGACGGCTGAATCAGGCTAAGTTAAAAGGGAAGAGAGGTTGTAAAGAAGAGAATAGGGCATGTGATTGTCCGGCTAAGATGCAAGGAGGTGGACAAGAGTTCTGACTGTGAAAATGGGGTAAGAACAGCAATAACGTGTTATCAGTCAGACAGTGTAATAAAACTGAAGTGGGTAAGAATAATAGATTGTGATTTGTATGTGTTCAGGTCAATGAGGAACCGGTTTGCGCATTGCTTTACCCTGGGAGCTCCATTTTGATAATGGGTGCACAATAGTATAATGTGAATGTAGGGGTGTGTAAGCTGCCATAGTTATGTAATGTCAGAGTAAGATGTTGTACAGATTGCCTCCTAAAATGAAGGAATTAAAAAAGACAGTACAAGAGTTAATAGAACAAGGAGTAATTTTGCCATCTAAATCACCCTATGCTTCACCCATGTTTATGGTTTCGAAATTTGGGTGTGAATGGGGGAGGAGAGTGTCTTGAGCAATAACTGATTACAGACAATCAAGTACATACGTAATATTACAGTCAGTATCACTTCCTGATTTGCATGCCAGTTTTGTTTAGTTTAGATTTAAACCAAGTACATTACCAGATAACATTGACTGAAGATTCCAAAGCAGCCACAGTGTTTTGTTTAGATTGGAACCTATATGAGTTTCAAAGGGTGCCATTCTAGTTGGCAACAGGAGCAGCTGTTGTTTTCACAATTGCTGGATTCTGTATTTCGTAATTTAAAGGTTGGTTGATTTGGAGGAAGGGACCAAACAGCAAGGTCATGGTCCCAGTGGATTAGGGAAGGATGGGGAAGGACATCAGCCGTGCTCTTTGAAAGGAATCATCCCGGCATTTGCCTGCAGCGATTTAGGGAAGTCAAGGAAAGCCTAAATCAGGATGGCCTGACACAGGTTTGAACCATTGTCCTCCTGCATACAAGTCCAGTGTGCTGACCAATGTGCTACCTCGCTTGATGATGATTTAAAATTTAAATTAATGCATCATTATTTGTATGATGTTATCATTTATAGCACTTTGTTAAAAGAACATGGGCCATGTAAGTCAGATATTACAGTGTTAAGCAGGTCTTGCTATGACATCACAAAAGTTAGTTTAGCTAATTCCTGAGTTTAGTTCTTGGATCTTAATAGAAAAAGGGGTTCGGGTTGATCAAAAAAGAATGTATGCTATCAATAAGTTTCCTCCACTGAAAACTGTTAAACATATAGCTAAGTTTATTAGGATCATCAGTTTCTTCACAAAGTTCATTCCTAACTTTGCACAGTTAGCAACACCTCTTCATCAATTGAGGAGAAAGAGCAGCAATTTTGATGGATGGATTTGCAACAAGCTGCTTTTGAAGGATTGAAAAATGTGTAGTTGAACGGTCCGGTTTGGCTGTGCATGGCTTTGAAAAACAGTTTATATGTCAAGCAGACGCATCCATGACCAGGATGGCAGCCATCCATTTGCTGGAAGGGAAGGGTAAATGTAGGCCAATACATCTACATCTATACTCTGCAAACCATCGTGAGGTGCATGGCAGAGGGTGTGTTCCATTGTACCAGTTACCAGAGTTTCTTCCTGTTCCATTCATGTATGGAGCGCAGGAAAAATGATTGTTTGCCTTTGTATGTTCAGTAATTATGCTAATCTTATTTTCATGATCCCTATGTGAGCGGTTCAAAGGGCTTGTAGTATTCTCCATTTGAGGCCGGTTCTTGAAACTTTTTAATAGACTTCCTCAGGATCTTCAATAGTCTTCCAGTTTAGTTCCTTCAGTATCTCTGACTCTCTCCCACAGATTAAACAAACCTGTGAACATTCGTGCAGCTCTTCTCTGTTTACATTCAATATCCCTTGTTAGTGCTGTATGGTATGGGTCCCCCACACTTGAGCAATGTTCTAGAACCAGTCACACAAGAGATTTGTTAGCAATTTCTTTTTTTAGATTGATTGCACTTCGCCAGTATTCTGCCAATAAACTGAAGTCTACCACCTACTTTATCCACAACTGAACCTATGTGATCATTCTATTTCATATCCCTACAAAGTGTGACACCCACGTATTTGTATGAATTGGCAGACTCAAACAGTGACTAATTGATATAATACTCATAGGATATGCTTCCAGGGCATTGTTGGAATTAGAAATTCATTATTATGTACATAAATTACAAACACTGATGGTATTATTCGCTATAGAAAAGTTCAATTTCCATCTGGAGCACTAATGTTTTATGTTGGAAACTGACATGCAGGCACTGAGTTGGGTGTTAGCTCAGCCATATAAAACCAGAAGAGTTGCTTGGTGAACAGTATGTTAGTCTGCTTTCAAATTTGAGGTCAAAGACATACGGGGAATGGAAAATGTTACTTCTCATAAGCTGAGTCATTTGCTCCTGGAAGTATTCAATGAAAATCAAGAAAAAGAGAGTACAGGAAAGTACAGGAAGCTGAAGAAGAACTAAGGGTGAATAATATATTGGTGAATTTACCAGAACTCTTTAAGGACCTGGGTTCACACCATTATACAGATACTGAATTAAATTCTATTAAGAAAAACTATAAAATAAAGGTTATATTGTGTTACTGAACAAAGAATGATAGACGACAGAAAGAAGAACTGCATAAAGAATTATTGGCACTGGTGTCTAAGCACTATCACATGTCTGCCATAGGTGGGCATTTAGGCATATTAAAGACCAGGATGAAAATCAGAGAGTATTTTACATGGAAAAGAATGAAAGTGGATATCCAGAGGTTATTGGAGCAATGACAAGTGTGTAAACTGAGTAAAACAAGTAACCATAAACCACATGGTTGGTTAGCTCCAAATAGGGAACAATCTCCTATGGATAGACTGTCTACAAGATGCGACAATAAAGTAATGAGACTGATGTGAAAAAAATGTTGCTTACTGTTTTAGTCAAGTTTAGTAGTTCCCTTCTGATTGCACACACTTTTTCCAGCACTTCTGCCATTGATAGTAATATTTCTAGAACTCATCTTCTGTAACATCCTCCAAGACCCTTGTCACTGATTTTTGGACATCTTGTGTTGTTTGAAAATGGTGTCCCTTGACAGCCGTTTTGACTCTTGGAAATAGAAGAAAGCCACACAGAGTGATATCTGGTGAATAAGGTGGCTGTGGTAGTACTGAAATTTGCTTTGAGGTTAAAAATTGCTGTACTGGCAGAGCAGTATGGAATGGCGCATTATTGTGATGCAGAATCCAATTATCAGCAATGTTGGCACGGACACAAAGAACTCTTTTACGAAGTCTTTCTAAAATTTTTTTGTAGCAATACTGGTTAACTGTTTGTCCAGGAGGCACTCAGTCTTTATGAACAATTCCCTTGGAATCAAAGAAGCACACATGCATGCCTTTCACTTTTGACTGTGATATGCAAGCTTTTTTTGGTCAAGGTGATCCCTTTGAGCACCACTGCGAACTTTGGCGTTTTGTCTCTGGATCATGCTGCAAAAACCAACTTTCATCACCAGTGATAACACGGCTCAACAATTCTGGATTGATTTCCATTTGCTCTAACAGATCAGCTGCCACATTTTTCCGTGTTTCTCTGTTGTGGTGTGAGATATTTAGGGACCATTTTTGCACAAATCTTTCTCATACCAAGATCTTCAGTTATTATTAGACGAACCGTTTCTCAATTGATGTTGAGTTCTTCTGCAATCATTTTCATTGGTAATCTTCAATCAGATCATACAAGTTCACGCACCCTGGCCAAGTTGACATCCATCCACGAGGATTATGGTCGTCCACTGCGGTCTTCATCTTCAACATTCGTTCTGCCTTCACTAAACTTTTATGCCAATGAAAAACTTGAGCTCTTGACATAACCTCCTCTCCAAAAGCCTTCTGAAGCTTACCATCAGTTTTCGTTGTGTTTTCACCCAATTTAACGCAAAAAGAAATGGCATACCATTGTGCAATATTATACAGTTACATTTCCGCGACAAGAGACACAAACGTGTTAACTTATTACAGTACACATCTTTCAAAGAAAATCAGTATCATTATTTTATTTTCACACCTTGTATATACTATTTGGATTCTCTTCCTACATCAAAGGATGAAAATAAGTATTTTTTGTGATAGTAAAAGGGTTTTCATGATTTCTCTAGATAATTCCTACACAGAGGATGATGGCAGATATTAGTCTAATGGCCTTCATTTTTGCAAGCTTCGGGTGCCCAAAACTCGGGTAGGTGATGACATAACTGCATTTGTTTCATATCAATTTAAAATATTTTGTTCTATTCATGCCGTTAGCCACACAACAAGCACACATCACAGACAAAACCGGTGTAAACTGATTAATTAATCTGCAAATTTGATATGGTAGGAAAGATGAGCCATTTCACATTACCAATTACTCTAAGTTGTAATTGAGCTGTCATTCAGCTGCTATCAAAGACATGAGCTATGTGGCACATATATACAATCACTGGAAAGAACAAGAGGAGGAGGACAGGGAGAGACAGAGATGGATAGTCAGTAAGAAGTGAAGCTCTGGAAGTAACTGTGGTCACCGACAATGAGCATGCTGCTTCGAGATTACCAGTTCCTCTTTGTTCAAAGACAGAGGGCAGGGCTTGGACTCTGCCACTATAGGTAAGGCAGCAGGTATTGTGATGGGAGCTTCATCCATTGGTCGTAGTGCCACAGGCCTAGATTACAGTGCATGGATTTGGAAAGTCATTCACTATGAATACTGAACAAGTTGCATAAGCAAATGGTACATTAACCTTGGGAATCTTCAAAAGGCGTTGAGAAGATTTAAAACAAGGTATCACACAAGCAGGACATGTTATGGTCAAGAACATAACTGAATTGTATTACAGACATGTATCTGTACAAGTGTAACATATCTGCCAAAGAATTAATGTGTTCGGTCTAGTAATACTCAAAATTGATAGTAAGACGAGCTGCTCTGAACCTTGGGTCTTTTTCACTAATCTGCTTTGTTAATGTAGAGACCACAGAGACAGAATACTAGAACTGTCAGGTTCCTGACTGGTCTAAAAGGGAGGGTAGACTGGATATTAAAAAGTCTGCTTAATTTTTTTATTGTATAGGTTAAGGCCAAAGGCAGAATTTATATGGATATGAAAATTGTCATAGGGCTTAAGCCTGTTAATAACAAGAGTCCTTGCTGCGAATTCTACAGTATAATAACAGAAAATCTTTTTTTTTACGCTCTACTGTTTAAAGATAATTTAAATTTGTGTTTTTTAAAAAGACTGGATAAATATGTTTAATACCTTTTTAATTATGAAAAAGTTTTCATGTTTCTGAAGGTTGCTAGTTTAATGTTATCACATCTGTGCACAAACAACTTGAAGTCAGCTTTAGTAATTACTCACGCAGTCTGCATGGCCAAATGTTAGTTCACTTTGTAAGATATCAAATTAAATTCATTAAAACTTATAAGCACTAACAGTGGTGTGGTGTAGCAGGGTGTAACTATTCAGCAATGTTGTATATATGTCAGGATGCTGTCAAGGAAAGTGTTTGAAAATATTTCTTTGACAACCAGTAACCACCAAGTACATTTTGGTTTTCCAAAATCCGTCCCTGTTCCCAACTCATTGGAGAAGGATCAGAGTGAACAAAAGGAGAAATGTCATGGCTGGACAGCTGGTTCCATAATTTTAGATCTCTGTCCATTGCCACCAGTCAACCCTCCTCATATCCAGATGTGGCACTGTACACCATGACTGGAAGATTAGCAGCATGAATGGTCACAGGCTCATTTGCCTCATGGGAGAGTGTCACGGAGATGCTGATGAAACCAAACTGGCAGACACTTGAAGACAGAAGCAAACTATCCCTTGACAGCCTCCTTTCAGTCTTAAAATCAGTTTTAAGTGAATAATATGGATAGATACAACAGTCCCTAGGTATCACTTCCACAGGGATCGCAAAGACAAGATTAGTCTAATTACAGACCACGTAGATGCATTTAAGCAATCACTCTTCCCACATTACACACATAAATGGATCAGGAAGAAAGCCTAATAACTCGCACAATGGGGTGTACTCTCTTCCGTGCACATCACAGTGGTTTGCATTGTATATATGAAGATATAAAAATCATATAATGTGTTTTTCTAGGTTTGTTGCCTGCAGCACCTGCTTGCTTGTTTCCTCAGATTACTATGCATACCAGTATCCACAAGAATGATACATAATCTCTTTGTAGTTGAACTGAAAAAAAGTCTTTTACATTGGCAGCCACATTTCTTTTTATA
Organism: Schistocerca piceifrons; assembly: GCF_021461385.2. Classification (NCBI taxonomy): domain Eukaryota; kingdom Metazoa; phylum Arthropoda; class Insecta; order Orthoptera; family Acrididae; genus Schistocerca; species Schistocerca piceifrons. Next base: position 293,509,691 of record NC_060141.1, read on the forward strand.
GTGTTAGTATGACACACCAGGAATCTCATTGCACCAGTATACAACCTGTAGTACAGAGATTCAGTGACTACTTAAAAAGAAAAAACAGTGCAACCAGAATTTAACTTCCTCCGGCTAGCATTTCAGCCTACAGAATTAACATTTTGCTAGGTGAATCTAAAACATGCAGTTCAGAATTTTAAATCTCCACAATAAAATACGATATTAAGATGGAATTTCTGTGATTATACTCCAATGAAAATTATATTGTGACTAACAGATTGCCATGTTGGGGGTAGTATTGCAGTGGGCACCCATCCACAATTCACAAGGTGCTGCATTTACTTACAAAACTGGCAACACAGTGAGCATGTGGAATTCGACAAAGAACTAAAATTGGCTGGCAGCTGGACCCTATCACTCAACACATTGAAATTTCATTCACTAAGTAATTTTCAAAGATTCATCTGTCATCAAAACAAAATCCAATAAACTAATTCAAGACCCTCATATGAATAGGTATTATGGACAGTGATATTATCAATGACTTCAAATGTATTTAGAACTAGGAAATATCAGAACATACAGACAAAAGACAGGTATTTCCACCAGGAACATAAAATTACTGTAGCATGAGCAACATAAAAACGCTATCATGGTGCATTCACTGGCTTTGGCAATTTAAAGCCAAACTGCCACATTACAACATAACAATCACAACCCTTGTGCTATGCTACTGATCAGTCTACAAAAAGAAGCAAAAACCAAATTATCAACTAACAATCCGGCCTAGGCCTCGGGCTATCCTACACTTTAATCTGTCACCACAACTTCCATTTAAAATATTCAATTTTACATATAGAACTAACTTCAGGTGTGCCCCCAGGGAAGTATGTTGGGGCCCGTTGCTGTTCATGCCGTGTATTAATGACCTTGCAGACAATATTAACAGTAAAATCAGGCTTTTTTTTCTGATGATAAAATTATAGATAATGAAGTACTATACAAACGAAGTAGCACAAATATACAGTCAAATCTTGATAAGATTTCAAAGTGGTGCAAAGATTGGCAACTTGGTTTAAATGTTCAGAATGTAAAATTTTGCACTTCATAAAATGAAAAAAACATAGTATCCTATTACTATAATGTCAGTGAGTCAATGTTGGAATTGGCTAACCCAAACAAATACCTGAGTGTGACACTTTGAAGAGATATGAAACGGAATGACCACATAGGTTGAGTCGTGGGTAAAGCAGATGGCAGACTTTGGTTTATTGGTAAAATATTGGGAAGTGTAATCAGTTTACAAGAACATTGCTTACAAATCACTCGTGGGGCCGGTTCCAGAGTATTGCTCAAGTGTGTGGGACCCATACCAGACAGGAATAACAGGGGGTATTGAATGTATACAGAGAAGGGCAACACGAATGGTCACAGGTATGTTTAATCCATGGGAGAGAGTCACAGAGACACTGAAGGAACTGAACTGCAAGACTCTATTAACAAAGTTTCAAGAACCAGCTTTAAATGAGTAATACATTAAAACCTCCTACATATCATATACAAAGGGGTTATGGGAATAGATTAGATCTGATTCAGTTTTCATTCCATAGACCTAAAAAATTAGATGATTCTCATAGGCGTGGAACATGTCAGAAAGTATAACATAAAAACATAAAACATTTGAATATAATACTTACTACCCTGCTCATTCGTCAGGAGAATGTCGAAATAGGCGAATAAAATGTGGTAAACTAGAACAGCTAATATTTACATAATTAACACACTGTCAGCATGAAACATGGTTATGCACTATTAATAAATTTATCATACACAAAATACCTAATCTTGGCTGTTGTGACCAAGTGCCGTCAAAACTGAAATCTGACATGTTTACTTAAGCTGGCTTACAGTCTCTGTTAAGATATTCATCTATAGAGTACAAGGAGTTGCCTATCAAAAAGTCTTTCAAACTCTGTTTAAACTGTGCTTCATCTGAAACCAAGTTTTTAACGGTTGCTGGCAATTTATTGAAAATGTGTGTTCCTAAATATTGGACATCTTTTTGGACCAAGGTTAGTGATTTTAGGTTTTTATGTAGATTGTTCTTATTCCTAGTATTGATACTATGTATTGCGCTATTGGTTGGAAACAGAGGTATATTACTTGCAACAAGTTTCATTAATCTACTGAGAAACATTGGTTAGACTACAAAGTTCCTTGAACAGGTTTCTACATGATGTTCTTGAATTTACACCACAAATGATTCTTATCACACGCTTTTGCACCTAAAAACTTTTGCTTGGTTTGATGAGTTGCCCCAAAATATGATCTCCTATGACATTACAGAATGAAAGTAAGCAAAATATGCAAGTTTTTTATATCTATATCTCCTACATCTGGCATCATTCTTGTTGCAAATACAGACTTGTTTAGGTGCTTAAGCAATTCTGTGGTATGCCCTTCCCAACTGAATTTATTAGCGAGTTGTAATCCCAGAAATTTAACACTGTCAACCTCTTCAGTCTCCATGTCTTCATACGTTATACACATGCTGGAAGGAAATCTTTTACAGGTTCTGAACTGCATATAGCGGGTCTTCTCAAAGTTTGGTAAGAGTGAGTTAGTTAGCTTTACACCACTTATTAATGTCAGTTAAAATTTGATTAGAAGCTATTTCTAAATCTGTCATTGACTTGTTACTTATTGCAATGTTTGTATCATCTGCAAACAAAACAAACTTAGCATCTGGCAATGTAAGAGATGAGAGGTCATTAATGTACACAAGAAAAAGCAATGGACCCAAGATGGAACCCAGAGAAACACCACATGTAATTAATTCCCAGTCAGACAAAGACTGACTGCTTACTGCACAGATATTGCGCAATGACACACTTTGCTTCCTGTTAGATAAGACTCAAACCATTTCACAGCATTGCCAGTGACATCACAATATTCCAATTTACTTGAGAGAATGATTTTGACAGGTCACAGAAAATGCCAGTAGCCTCTAATGTATTATCTAATGAACTAAGTACATTGTCACTGTAAGTGTAAATAGCTTTCTCTATATCGGAACCCTTCAGAAATCCAATCTGTGACTTGGACAATATATTATTTTCAGTCACATGCTTAAGGAGATGCTTGAACACAATCTTTTCAAATATTTCTCAGAAAGCCAGCAAAAGTGAAATTGGTCAATAGTTTGATGGTATCTCTTTATCCCCCTTCTTGTAAAGAGGCTTAACTTCAGCATATTTTAGCCAGTCTGGAAATGTTCTGCTGAAAAGAGATTGATTACACAGATAACTTAAGACAGAACTCAACTCGCATGAGCACTCTTTGCTTAACTTCATTGATATGTTATCATACCCACAGGAATACTTAGATTTTAAGCATTTTATGGGAGACATGAATGTCACTGCCACATTACTGAAGTTGTTTTTAAAGATTGGACTCAGATACTACATTGCACTGTTCACCGAACCAGACAACCCCAAGCTGTCAGTAACAGAAATGAAGTACTTGTCTAAGAGCTTCGCAACATTACATGTACTTGTTATCAAAGTCTCATTTATTTTTAAAGCTATCTGTTCCTCTTCCTTTTTGGCCCCACCTGTCTGTCTTCACTATATCCCATACAATTTTTATTTTGTTGCCTGATGTAATTATCCTTTTCTCATAATAAAGCTGCTTCGATTTCTGGATTACTTGCTTCAATATTTTCCTGTATTCTTTGTAATGTATTACAATTCTAACATCAGAGCTGTTCCTAGATAGTAGATATAGTATCCTTTTTTTCCCACATTGTATCTTTATTCCTTGTATAATCCACAGTTTATTTTTTGACTATTGTATGGCTTGAGTTACCTTTAGGAAAAAAACAATTTTCAAAAGTGGAGGAAACTTTATTAATGAATGCTTTGTATTTTGCATCTCAGTCAGAAGTATTGTAAACATCAATCAAATTCATGACAGAGAAATTTCCTGAATTTCTCAAGTTTTTACTTATTTATTACCCTCCTGTACTCACATTTAATAGATTTTTTATCCTGGCAAGTTTCAACATTTAACATAAGATGCTGCGTATCGTGAGCAGATAGTCCATTTTCTATTGGTTTTGTGATATGTCTATTTTCCCCTAGATTTGTCTACAAAGATATTATCAATAGCAGTCTCAGAGCATTTACATATCCTAGTAGCAAAGTACACAGTAGGAACTACATTGAATGATAGTGTTACTGACTGCAATAATTGTTCACTGACACAGCTTTTCAATAAATCAACATTAAAATCACCATCAGCCACTATTTCCTTGTTTCTTACCATGAGATGGGACAGCACAGCTTCCAGATTTTTTATGAAGAGGTTAAACTTTCCTGAGGGTGATCAGTATATACCTACTATTATAAAAGTCTTATTATGAAATACTACTACTGTTGCACAAGCTTCTAACTGCTGCTCTAAACAAAATTTATTAATATCAATATTCTTGAAATCAAAATAGTTTCTGACAAATGTGACAAGTCCTCCTTTCTCCATATTTTCTCTACGGAAGTAAGAAGCTAACTTGAATCCTGTAACATTTAACGTATCTATACCAGTGGTCACATGACGTTCAGAGGGGCAGATTGTATCAAATGGTTTGCTCACCTCTTAATTCTTCAACACAAATAAGCTACTCATTAAGCTTAAACCTTAGTCCTCAGATATTCTGATGCAATAACGATAACTGATTTTGTGCACTGGCTGAATTACAGCTGGATGAACCTAATTTTCCTGCCAATTTTTGAGTGTCTCTAGTTCCAATCACAGGCTGTCTGCAAGAATTGTGTACTGTTTGATCAATGTGAGTGTCATTTTCAGACTGTCTCTGAACATCCTTTGTTCCTGCCCTCTCTACCCTAAAAAAAAAGTTGATCTGTCACCTGTAACCACTGGTACTTTAGCAATTGTGACTGTGCCCCCCCCCCCCCCCCTTAAGTTATTTGCTATTTGCCCAGACAGTTTTATGATTAGAATAATTACCACATGTAGAGAGACATTCAAATGATCATTCTTCCCACACTCCACACGTGAATGGAACAGGAAAACTGGTACAATGGGATGTACCCTATGCCATGCGCCTCATGGTAATCTGCAGAGTATATATGTAGATGTACACTATGTGATCAAAAGTATCCGGACACCTGGCTGAAAATGACTTACAAGTTCATGGAGCTCTTTGTCAGCAATGCTGTAATTCAATACATTGTTGGCCCACCCTTAGCCTTGATGACAGCTTCCACTCTTGTAGGCAAACGTTCAATCAGGTGCTGCAAAATTTCTTGGGGAATGGCAGTCCATTCTTCACAGAGAGCTGCACTGAGGAGAGGTATCGATGTTGGTCGGTGAGGCCTGGCACGAAGTCGCCATTCCAAAACATCCCGAAGACATTCTATAGAATTCAGGTCAGGACTCTGTGCAGGCCAGTCCATTTCAGGGATGTTACTGTCATGTAGCCTCTCCGCCACAGGCTGAGTATTATGAACATGTGCTTGATCGTGTTGAAAGATGCAATCGCCATCCCCGAATTGCTCTTCAACAGTGGGAACAAGAAGGTGCTTAAAACATCAATGTAGGCCTATGCTGTGATAGTGCCATGCAAAGCAAAAATGGGTGCAAGCCCCCTCCATGAAAAACAGGACCACACCACCAATTCCAAATTTTACTGTCGGCACTACTCACACTGGCAGATGACGTTCACCAGGAAATCGCCATACCCACACCCTGCCATTGGATCGCCACATTGTGTACCATGATTCGTTACTCCACACAATGTTTTTCCACTGTTTAGTCATCTAATGTTTAAGCTCTTTACACCAAGCAAGGCATTGTTTGGCATTTACCAGCGTGATGGGTGGCTTATGAGCATCCACTCGACTATGAAATACAATTTTTCTCACCTTCCATCTAACTGTCATAATACTTGCAGTAGATCCTGATGCAGTTTGGAATTCCTGTGTGATGGTATGGACAGATGTGTGCCTATTACACATTATGACCCTCTTCAACTGTCAGTGGTCCCTGTCAGTCAACAGATGAGGCCGGCCTGTACGCTTTTGTGCTGTACGTGTCCCTTAACGTTTCAACTTCACTATCACATCGGAAACTCGTAGTCACACTGGAAACAGTGGATCTAGAGATGTTTAGGAGCACAGAAATCTCACATACAGAAGTATGACACAAGTGACAAACAATCACCTGACCACGCTCGAAGTCTGCAAGTTCCGCAGAGCACCCCATTCTGCTCTCTCACAAAGTCTAATGACTACTGAGGTCACTGATATGGAGTACCTGGCAGTAGGTGGCAGCACAATGCACCTAATATGAAAAACATATGTTTTGGGGGATGTCCGGATACTTTTGATCACAGTGTAGAAAACATCGAAGTCATCTATGCAATATATGATGACCGACTTCAAAGACTGTTCCATTGACTTGCATCATTCACTAGATCTGAATTTTTTGGACTCTACTTTATATTAGAATGGTAAACGACTGAGTGACAGTGAAGATGTGGATGGCTGTGATGCACGGAATCAGGAGGCATAATGTTACCACAAAACAAACTTGGAATATCAATGTCAACAATAAGTTGCGCACAGGAAGACTTTCATATGGTTCAGATCAGGTAACTGTGGCATCTTTTACAAGTTGGTTGTCACCAATTATTGCCTATCAACAATTACGAGGTGGTAGCATGTTTCCCTAAATATCCCCCAGAATATTTTAGTTTGGGTCATTCCATTGAAAATCCTCCAATTTTAGAAAAATGTGGGTTGCATCATGGTTATAGATTTCAATGAAATTTAGTACAGTTAACATCTGCACTAAATTAAGTACATATCTCAGGTATTGAAATGTGAGCTAGGCACTCCCAAAGTTACAATTTTGGCCATTTTTTAAAAAAAAAACGTGCCACCCTGTGTGATCACCTAGCTCCTGTACCGCCAAAAGGTTGGTCTCATTTGAACGGTAACACCTCACCCTTTTAGGAGAAAGAAAGGATGTGTTGCAATGGTTCATGGTCCGGAAGTAATACACAACCAAACAGCTACACAAGTTATCCCATTTTTGCAAGTTTCCAATATTCTTTATCTCATGTGTGAATTATAGTACTGAAACAATATTTGGTGTGTATAGAGAGGTGATACAGCTGAATTCATAACACAAATTTGGCTATGTGGCTTGCATGCACACACTGACTTTTGGATTTTGAAAAAATCCAAAATTGTCTAAAATCACTATGTGGGACCTCCCCAAATGCAACACATACAAGGTCACAGCATGCTGCACATTGCTTCACTATGTAGCTTGAATCTAAGTCTAATTACCCTCCAAAATATCTTTGTGTTAATCCAATGCATAACTTTTTTATTGTACTCTTTAACAGTGTGTATGTGTTGATAAGGACAGTATTGTAAGTGCCACAGAATTTGACACCAGAGACCCATTATTCCGCAACATATTCAACCTGAATTAGTAGAAATGATATGTTTCACACTCTGAACACATCAATCATTATCTAAATACAAAGTTACATAGGAAGCACATGCGTCGAAGATCAGTGCCTTTCCTCACTTGGTCTGCTGAAAGTTGTTAAACTGGAGTATTTCAATTTCAGTTGCCCTGCCCAGCACTTACTGTCTGCCTGTTATAATGTTTGGCACAATATTTGGTTTTAGAATGTCCCCTAGTTTCACCCAGCTGACATATTTTGTTAAAAAGTAAGCTTTAGCTGGTCCAGGTGGATACAAATACTTCACCAAAAGATCTTGGTTCTTTTCAGAACAGTCCATAACAAAGGCAAGGTACCAATTAGAATCATACACACAAATAACGTAAGAAGACAGCCTGATATCCTGAAACGATACTACTTGGTATTGTGCTGAAGACGGTTGTGCCTCTGCTTTGTGTGAGAGGTAATCCATATCATATCTCATGGAGTATGTAGTTCAATACATCTTAACATCCTTTCCATCAGATATAAAATGGTGGTACTGTCTTGAGTTGGAATTGTCCTGCACTGATCAAATCTTTCATTCAGTAGCACTGCACTGTTATTTTCCATGTCTTCTGAGGACACACAAAAGAACTGAATACCCTTTATCTCTTGCAAAGCAAATTCAAAAAGTGCTTGTGCAGTGATGATTGGGTGATGGAGTTCTTCAAACTCCTCCTGGCAGCCAGACTTTGGACTGTCCCCCCAACTCCATCACAGGCACTCTTCCCGTGGTTAGTGGCAAAGAAATGCCACTCAGCATAAATTCTGAAGTCCTCAGAATGCAATGTCAGATTTTTAAAATTTTTCCAGTTTTTATATTGAGATGATGCTCCCTCTGAAATGTAGTGAATTTTTCCTAAGTGTGGCATTGCATCTTTTATACGGGGAATAATGGTTTTCTGATATTAATGTACTGCAGCTATTGAGCAAATGAGATAGTGACTTTATGCACATTTTCTTTACAATTTATGATGCTGACCCTGATTTTGGTAGAAAAACTACAAAAGGATGCACTGTGGCCTGGGATTGCTGCCAGTGAAATTCTTGTGCTGCACCTTGTACAATAAATGAGTAATTCTCAGAAAAATTTCCAATCACAATACACTCTGTTGGGTCAAGTATTTCTTTCAGTGCAGCTAGATAATGTGATTGCTTACCATCCACCAACGTAGTAATGATGCCAGTAGGAGCTGTCTGATCAAATCAAATCAAGTCTCATCCACAGGACGTACAGCATTCCATACCACAATATTTGCACTCGGCACTCATTTCAAAGTCACAAATATGGACTGATGATTACTAACTGGGATGGAACTTATGACCGACAAAAGAAGCTATTTTACGTAAAACATACATAAAAATCTTTCCATAAATCTCATCTAGCAATACTCTACAGCAAAATGAGCATAAGGTAATAAACTTATTTTACTATTGAGGTTCCATAAAAATGCAGAAAAATTGTGAATTTTTAAACTTATTTACAGTCTCTGGGTACAGAGTTCTCTTACACTGGCATACGTCAAAGGTATGAGCAATCACAGCATATGTTAAATAAGTCATTTCTATTTTGCGTCATCCTTTATATTTACTATAAAGCTAGACATCTCATGGTCCTTGACATAATGCAAATTTTTATCTCTGTAATGGCAAATAACCCACTTAACAGACCTCTTTTACAAATCAGAATTAGTATCAACAACAAGGACAGGTTGTTTTACAACATTTAGGACAACTGAATACATGGATACTTTCCAACTTTTTTCAGTTCTGTCTTCATTGCTGTACAGCACTCTAATTTCATAATACCTTAGGCAGCAACAATAAAATACAATGGTCTTTTATTCCTACGCTGTTAATCATTTTATAAGTAAAACAAAAAGAAAGACTTGGGAGAAAAAAACTGTTTCATGTAGGCGTCTGTAAAATGCTCATTTTAGACTTACGTTGTAGCATCATGGACTATGACTTGATCATCATTGCCAGCAGAAAATACTCTGCTGGTTGTGCTGTCAAATGCCAGGCAAAATATGTTACTTATATGATTAGCGCGCATTACAGATGGGGTTCCGATGCTGTGGAGAGCATGTTCAACATTCCAAATTAAAACTCGACGATCATCTCCTCCTGTAACGTAAATTATATTTTATTCTTATGTTCCAAAACTATGCACAGAAGGGTATTCAAACAATACATCCATTTTTTTTTTTCCTCACCGGACACTAAAAACTTTCCACTGTTGGAAAACTCTATGGCATTCACACAGCCGTAATGGGCAAGTAGATCTTTCCTGTAAAGGTTTGTGGCTTTATTGAGACGCTCTCTTAATAGCCGCCTTTTTACATTTATCCGTTCGTCGTACTGCCTGTTCAAAACATAACGTAATGGACATGAAGGCGATGGTCTGGCCATAGTAGTTAAACGTAGATCCTGCCACAGAATTAAATCTATAAAGGCGATTTTCTCAATTGCATTACGTCAGTTGGACTAGCACTTGCTTGCGAAAGTTCTTATGGCATTTCACATGCACCCCTACCCCATACATTGAAAGAAAAGCTAACCACCCTTCTGCACAGAACAGCTGTCAGTTTGTGAACTCTATGCTATCATCTTTGTTGACACTTCAGGCAAAGATACGGATTGTACGGGCGTGAATTATTAAACCGCGAAGTTCCTGTAAAATTGAATATTCAGTTCGCAAACGTTTGTATGAGATATCTTCCGATACAGAATCGCTCCCCTTAATTTGGTAAGTGTTCTACTTATTGAATGTGATAAATTAGCTAAATCACCGCATCCGATTTTGACCTGAGAGATACTAAATTACAAATTACTCGCAATAGACTCGGACATAATTGATCTCTAAAGGCTTCTTTGCAGCAGTAGCTTTCTAAAGAAAATCTTGTTGCCCTATCAATATGAGATTTTAACCAATCTCCAGTTATCAATATACAATTAGTTAACTTATGGGGTAACGATTTTAATACAAGCCAAAATCTCATTCTGGTCCAAATCATTACTGGCTTAAGGCCACATATTTCTTTCAATGGCGAATAGAAATAAGGAGTCAAAAATAATAGATAGTACTGCATAAATGGTAAATTAAAATAAATGTTGATCCTATTCTAGTTCACTTCCAGCTCATCCTTCAGCAAGCATGAAGCAAGTCATTGAGTGAAATTTTTGTCTGCCGACTATATGATTAGAACAAAACCTAATTAGAATGTGTATTTTTGTTTACTTGGATTTTTGTCAAGAAGCCAAAGCATTTTACTGATCGAATTTGCAACGAAGTTTACATAGTCGTTTACCAGCAAGTGTTCTAGGTGTATTAACAAATATGGACACTTTCAGAATGTTTCTACAATATACTATTCCTGTGACACGTTAACAGGGTCACTCAAACTTATTTTTGTGGTTAGTACTTGATTTTGATTCGTGGCTATGTCAGACAATAAGAACCGTACAAGACGAAACAGTATGAGTATTAAAGTTTACAAAAGTCTATATTATCTTTGTACCATTGTTCTTTGTTAGTTAAATATCCGTTCTACGTTTAACTCGTAGTTTATACATGTTTTCAGTTAATGTGTATTAATTGTGAAAATAAAATGTACAGTGCATTCACATCCAGCGTACATCCTTTTATTGAAAAAGGAATCATAAATTTCCAACAATGGAAACCTCGAGCTTCACGATTATCTTCTACTAGTGTCTAGTACAAACTATTCGCAATATGACCTCCAGCAACTCCGCTCCTGCAAAAGAAGAACCTCAAACTAAACAGCAAGATTCTACTACAGCAGCTGCGGCAACTGCAAGAAACGGCAATCACATGCGCAACAGGAACGTAAAGATTTCACCTGAAGTAGTCTGCTCAAATACAGATTTATTCCACCCATGTATTAATTACAACATGCATACTGTTGTAGGACTAGTTACATTAATGAATAAGAAGCGAGGAGTAATTACGGAAAAAGTAGCGTCGAGGAATACAGAAAGGAAAGTAGACACAGAGGGTATTTATGTACTTTGCCTCACTGTGTCTGCATCTTCACACAAGTAACATGTAATAAAAAAAGGAATAAATAAATTATTAAATATTACTAAATATTATTGACTATGTGTTTGAAGACACATTTTTGTAGGATATAATTCGATTGCGTTATTAAAAAATGTTCTTTGCTTATTTGTATCTTTTGGCCATCGGACTTCACTTACATTTTAATTGTAGCTGCAGGTGGCGGACTCCGAGAAAACCGGCGCTTGTCGTAATCAAGAAAAATCTCCTTATATGTTGTTATCTTCACTGCAATAATTAAAAAAATACTTGATACTGTTGTTCAATATAATATAGAGGTCACAATACTTCATATCTAAAATCGCACATCTTCATCGTCCTTCTACATACAAGAGAGTAAAAACAAAACAAAAAACTGTACAAAAATTGAATGTTTTTTCTTTCATTTGTATGCACCTTACCACACATTCATAGTTAACGCCTTTACCAACTCTTTGGCCGCTTGGTGTTTCATTTTTCTTTCTTTCTTTTTTTTTTTTTAATAAATCTTAACTTTACAGCATCCTGGGGGTCTTTCATCATGTACTTACACAACTGCCCCCACGCTGTATGCTGACATGGTACGGATACGTACAGTGTAATTTTTTATTTGTTTACATTTGCCGATAGGGGTCGATGCCTTTTATTGTTGGCTTCCTTTTTTTATTTAATGGAATGGATGTCAACTTCTCCTATTTAGGTTAGAATTCTTTAAGGAATTAAAAGATTATATACATCATATGGCAGTTCATTACATATTTGAATTTAGTGCGCTAACAATAATGTTCAGTTTGCTTCATTCTCGCTGCCGTGTTTCACGCTGGCGCACTGAATGATTTGGTGGCTAAGAGCTAAACGATAACGGTCAATATGCTAGAAGCTACCGTCGCACGTGCTTGCATTCGCTTTCTTATTGTTGATTTCACATTAAGTATCGCACTTTCACCTGAGTGTCACATATCGAAGAATTTCTGTGGCGTTTATCTTCATTCTGGGTGCTTATTGTTCAGAATCCGATGCTGTGGTGGAAGATCTCTATTTTGACTGCCATGGGATCATTATGACCCATCATATTCGCATTTTCAGAGTAGAGAACCCTGACCAACAGCGTCCGTTGATGAGGTAAGTACCGGCTCAGACAACTATAGTTCACTTGTTTCACTTGTCAAAGTGTCAAGTGTTGTGAGCCACGATACTCAGAAGTTATTTGGTTGTTCACGCATTTTCATGTCACCACACTTGACCGTCCACTTGTTGAAAGACACACATAGCCGTCCAAAACACTGTGTAAATTGCTTGTCTTTAGAGTTCATTTCTTCATACAGAGTTTAGTTTCCAACGAAAATTAGTACAAGTATTGACTTACAGCAATATACATAACATGACAACTTGTAGCTGTGGCTGACATTCCATCCATCGCTTATATTATGAACATAAATTTCTTAAGTTTTAAAACATCATAAAATTTTCATTGATTGGGTTCTGTTACTTTGGTTTGTTTGTTAGTTTCAACTTCTCTTCCTTCACATCACATGTACAAATTAATTAAATATCACATTATTATGACATAACACAAGCATACAATACATTTATGTTTCATTTTATAGATAGGCTTTTATCACTTATGAGAGTTCATTTTTCCTTAGGTAGAAGATGGAGAAAAACGTTGGAAATAGGTCTAAAACATTGCGCATTGCTCGCCTAATTACACTTTACACCGCCTCCTTGTTTGGGAGGGAAGAAGGGAAATACTTATCTACTGGTTCAAGGCTTTATGAGGAAATGTTGCTCGTACAATGATGGACTAGTTGCCAAGAAACTTTTGTTTCATTAAAATAAAGTGTACTGACTAATCACCCATGTAGTATCATGTTGTTTCTTAATGTGTTCTTGCTTTTTACTTCAATTCACGTGTAGCTGAGTGTGAAACATGATGTTTTAATCATCATAGACTTTATTTCTCAAATACCTTGAAATGTTATTATTCAAGCTTTCATGTGACATGATAAAAATAAAATAGTTTTTGTAAAATCTCAAGCTTAAATGTCTATGCATACTCGGCAGCAAATAGGTACTGATAATTGTCACGGAGATACAATGTGTTGATGCATATTTCATTTTTCATTTGCCTTATGACCTTTGTATAAATATCCTTATAACTAAATTGTTTACTCAATGTGCGGACCATTTCTTCATTTGGTACCTGCTATTCTCAACATAATTCTCTTCTTCTTTCACTGGTCGCTGAAAGTAAAAACTTAAAACTAATTGCATTAAGTAGCTCAGTGGCCACTGACATATTTGGTCATTGTATACGTTCACAGATATTTCCATACTTTGTGTAAATTCATAGACATTCGTTTATTCTATTACCCATAATGATCATTTACTCTGCAAAGAACATTATTTGACATTTCTCACGGTATTTTGTTGATAGTCCTTAGCTTACACGTCTTTTATAGTTTTTCATAATGCTTCCTTTTGGTTGAAAATATATTGTACACAGCTTAGTATTTAATTAAATCTCTGTGTGCATATATCAATAGGTTCCTTAGTCCTCAGATAGTAGATGTATTTGCGTAGTATTTCCGTTTACTTTGTGCTTAGGTTAGATACATGTTGCATTCCTATTTTGGTTGCACCTTCTGCCAATCTCTGTGTGCATATATCAATAGGTTCCTTAGTCCTCAGATAGTAGATGTATTTGCGTAGTATTTCCGTTTACTTTGTGCTTAGGTTAGATACATGTTGCATTCCTATTTTGGTTGCACCTTCTGCCAGTCTTTCGCGCATGCACACAGGTCAGTGTCTCCTCTCCTGCTACTGATGTATGCGCATGTTGTTGAGTGTACGACAGCTGAGCCATTAGCTAATTTCGTTTATACTTTCGCTTCGCATGAAGTGGTGTGTTACTTCTCACTGCTGTTAATTTTTATGTCTACTTGCACAAATCAAAAGAATTACTTATGCCTATACACACTACTTTAGAAGCTGTTCGTCCAGTCTGGCCTTATGCATACTGGTACTATGATCTTATTAATACCTCTAGCACCGAGTCCTAATCTTACAGAACGATCGGGTTTGCTTACTGGTAATATTGGACTACAATAGGATGAAAATGAAGGTTGTATCTCTTCCCTTGCTGCTTCTCGTTTTGCCTGTGGAATAGGATACGACATTACACAACGTGTTTCATGTAGATAGAATTCAAATTTATATTCATAGTCTTTGATTACCCCTGACTACTTACTGAAAACATTGGCATAATTAAATAACAAGTGAGGACGTTCTTGCTGTTGCATCTTATTTAGTACCTGTGATTATCTTAGTTTCTGCTCTACCATGTCATAACTAACCTCAGTGTCTGCTTCTTGGTCAGTATCTAATTTGTTTGTGAAATATACAGCTGGAAAGGAATATTTTACCACTACATTTGACTCTGTTTGTTTTGTTACCTGCATCAGGTGTTCTGACTAAATCATTAGAAAAGTTCTGATCCTTCGCAAAAAAGTTGCATTTACCATTACCTATGTCAATCTGCGTTTTGTATGTTCTAAACGTGTCAATGACCATAAGACAATTATAAGAAAGTTGCACTTCACTGTAAAATGTTCAATTTGTAATGGAATAAGTTCCTGATGTTTAACCAATTTAGTCTTACTGCCTATAGCAGTTTGCACCTTGCAATTTTGGACAGGAAATGTTGGGAAACTGCCCCTCTTCTTTCATTCACAAAAAAATGCATTTGGCTTTAGGTTAGTAGTTGAGCCTGTATCTAAAATTAATTGTATGTCAATGTTAAATATTTTCACCTTAATGATTGTATTTGTTCTTCTTTGACTTTATTTACTGTATCTAACTCATACTGATACAAATCATACTTGATGTAACCTTGTTTGCCAAACATTATAAAACATGTTTGTTGTTCTGCCTTGCCCCCACTTCCTGAGAGGTCAATAGCCTGGGGTTTAACTATGATCAGCTGGTGTTTTGCTAAGGCATAGTGTGACTTAATTCGTTACCTGGAGAAATTTCAGTTAGTTGCACAGTGTGGGTACTTCACCAATTTGTGTCATTATATAACATTCTTAGGGGTTGTTTTACTCATCGTAGCTAGTAATCTGTGACTGCATAAGTCCTGAAACAGTAACTGTAAAAAAAATAACTACAAGGTTATTTTCTAAAATAATTAATCCTGTTTTTTGTTTCCTCTGAATATTTATTGTATTCTCAAATTAATTAAAAAACATCTTGACAAATCTGAAATAAATTGTAACATACCTACAATAATGAATTAATTATGCACACCCAGCTACATGCCCTCTGTCCAAAATCACCAAAGTACTGACTCCCTATGCCAATATGGTTGCCCATATATATATATATATATATATATATATATATATATATATATATATATATATATATATATATATATATGCTCAGTACAGTCAGTACACAATGATATTAGTAGATGTCTGTTATTTCATTCGAGAATAAACTCTCAAATAAGAAATTACAATAATACATTTATATTTTTTATTAATTACTAGAGACTCCATTCGTGGGAATTATTCCCTTCATTTACAGAGCTTCTAAACTTTGAACTGAAATAGATTAGACAGTTATTTTTTCAGTTATAAGTTTTTCTAGGTGAGTTACATGTTTTCTTTACATGTGCATCGTGAATTAGATTGGGAAATGTTCGTTTTAAATAGGTTTTAACGGGCTGTTACGTCTCAACACCCAAAAAGGATTTGTGCAACTGAAAGTTGAACAAAACCTTTTCTGACAGATCTACGTAACAGTCCTCATTTTACAATAAACTGGAGGAACAAGCATTTTACTTCTGGAATTAGATAAATGCTATGTTTGATTAAAAATGTAAATTAATTATGAAGCAGTATGCAAAAATTATTACTCAATAATGCAAGAAAAGAATAAGTTATTTCTTAACTGTATGAGCTAACATGCAACTTAGAGTTTCATACTAGTACAACATTCCTAAGTGTAAATGTACTAATCTTTGTACTTCACACAAATGTAAATAGTCTTGATGTTTACAGTTCGCAGACTGCTCCTCTGTGAATCTAGAAGTATGAGTACACAGACTGCTTTGTTGATAGTCTTGAAGTTTGGAGTACACAGACTGCTGTTTGGGATGAAATGTCCGACCAATGACCAATCTTACTGTTTTTCATTTGTCAAGACACTTCCAATGCCACTTTCACACCTTTATAATCATTCAAACATGATACGTAAGAGCGCAGTGACATAATATATAATATTGGTCGTGTTTTATAAATAATTGAAACAGCACCGACAACTATGTGATTGGACCTTATACACAAGTACATGTTCAGCACTTGGGTGTGAATACACAATAAATGAATCATAAATAATTGGTACATCATAACAATTATTTGGTTTAACATTATACATTGGTAATTGGTTCATAAGTGACACATACATCATGACAGTTATATGGTTGAGCATTATATACACTCCTGGAAATGGAAAAAAGAACACATTGACACCGGTGTGTCAGACCCACCATACTTGCTCCGGACACTGCGAGAGGGCTGTACAAGCAATGATCACACGCACGGCACAGCGGACACACCAGGAACCGCGGTGTTGGCCGTCGAATGGCGCTAGCTGTGCAGCATTTGTGCACCGCCGCCGTCAGTGTCAGCCAGTTTGCCGTGACATACGGAGCACCATCGCAGTCTTTAACACTGGTAGCATGCCGCGATAGCGTAGACGTGAACCGTATGTGCAGTTGACGGACTTTGAGCGAGGGCGTATAGTGGGCATGCGGGAGGCCGGGTGGACGTACCGCTGAATTGCTCAACACGTGGGGCGTGAGGTCTCCACAGTACATCGATGTTGTCGCCAGTGGTTGGCGAAGGTGCACGTGCCCGTCGACCTGGGACCGGACCGCAGCGACGCACGGATGCACGCCAAGACCGTAGGATCCTACGCAGTGCCGTAGGGGACCGCACCGCCACTTCCCAGCAAATTAGGGACACTGTTGCTCCTGGGGTATCGGCGAGGACCATTCGCAACCGTCTCCATGAAGCTGGGCTACGGTCCCGCACACCGTTAGGCCGTCTTCCGCTCACGCCCCAACATCGTGCAGCCCACCTCCAGTGGTGTCGCGACAGGCGTGAATGGAGGGACGAATGGAGACGTGTCGTCTTCAGCGATGAGAGTCGCTTCTGCCTTGGTGCCAATGATGGTCGTATGCGTGTGTGGCGCCGTGCAGGTGAGCGCCACAATCAGGACTGCATACGACCGAGGCACACAGGGCCAACACCCGGCATCATGGTGTGGGGAGCGATCTCCTACACTGGCCGTACACCACTGGTGATCGTCGAGGGGACACTGAATAGTGCACGGTACATCCAAACCGTCATCGAACCCATCGTTCTACCATTCCTAGACCGGCAAGGGAACTTGCTGTTCCAACAGGACAATGCACGTCCGCATGTATCCCGTGCCACCCAACGTGCTCTAGAAGGTGTAAGTCAACTACCCTGGCCAGCAAGATCTCCGGATCTGTCCCCCATTGAGCATGTTTGGGACTGGACGAAGCGTCGTCTCCCGCGGTCTGCACGTCCAGCACGAACACTGGTCCAACTGAGGCGCCAGGTGGAAATGGCATGGCAAGCCGTTCCACAGGACTACATCCAACATCTCTACAATCGTCTCCATGGGAGAATAGCAGCCTGCATTGCTGCGAAAGGTGAATATACACTGTACTAGTGCCGACATTGTGCATGCTCTGTTGCCTGTGTCTATGTGCCTGTGGTTCTGTCAGTCTGGTCATGTGATGCATCTGACCCCAGGAATGTGTCAATAAAGTTTCCCCTTCCTGGGACAATGAATTCACGGTGTTCTTATTTCAATTTCCAGGAGTGTATATATATATATATATATATATATATATATATATATATATATATATATATATATATATATATATATATATATAAGTAAAATCAGTATCTTCAACAGTGCAGAAATACTAGCTTGTTTCCCGGATTTTCCTATAAAATAGGCTTTAGTCAACAATGACAAGTGTTGACAGGGTAAATGAGATGAGTCTCAGCAATAGAGACATACACTTGTGAACAGGGACAAGAATAACTTCGTACTCAAATGAAAAGTAATAAATGAAATAGAAGATTCGGATGCTAGTATATAGCAAAGTAAATATACAAGTAATTATTTACCATTTGGGTAACAACATACAACAAAATTAGACATAAATAAATAATATAGTATGAAAGAGTATGGTTGCATCTAATAATGCAGAAATGTTAGCTTGAATCCTGGTTCCTCCTATAAAACTGGCTTTAGTCATTTAATAGACTGACAAGGTAAATTAGAAAAGTCTCAGCAATAGAGACATATGCATGTGAACAGAGACAAGAATAACTTGGTACTCAAATGTGAAGTAATAAATGAAAAAGTAGATTCAGATGCTAGTATATAGCAAAGTAAATACATAAGTAATTATTTACCATTTGGGCCACAACTTACAACAAAATCAGACAAAATAAATAATATAGTATGATAGAGAATGGTTATATCTAATAACACAGAAATGCTAGCTTGTTCTCCAGATCCTCCTATAAAATAGGTTTTAGTTGCTTAATAAAACAGACACGGTAAATAAGAAGGGTCTCAGCAATAGAGACATATGCATGTGGACAGAGGAAAGAATAGCTTGGCACTCTCATAAGAAGTAAGAAAGGAAATAGAAGGTTTGGAGTGTTGGAGTTGAAGAAGAAAAGACGACAGACCTCAAAGACAGGAAACCTCACAGTTCCAGTAGTTTACTGTAGCACAGGAGGGAGAAGAGTGTTCAGCATTCCCTGCGGAACAGACTTGCCACAGCTTCCCCTTCCCAGTCCCTGAAAATTAACCCCAAGACTCCCTATTGATTGATCAACAAAGGGCGAACAAATAGCATTTTGCTGGACACAGTAAATGACAAATAAAATGCTGTATTGGTTAACCAAGTAATAAATGCTTGATCCAACAGCTGATTTATAAGCAGTCCCTCTAGTATCTGGGGTTGATCAAATATAATGAATTACATAAACATATAATATTGAAACCTGCGACATATCTGAGACATATACATGAAAATTACTGTACCTACAGAATTACTGTATCTGTTGCTGCTCAAACATAAATTATTATATAAATATAGCAATATAGAAATAATGTAGCCAAATGAATCAAATACAGCATATCTCACATCAAAAAAATTAAAAAAAGTCAACTGCCTCACTGGGTGGATCATCCAAGTGTTACAATGTTCACATTAAGTTAAGCACTTTCATATACATCAATAAATTTGATAGACATCACAGAATCAAGTGTAACAATGACAACAGAAATTTTTTGTTATTTTCTCAAAATTAAACAAGAGGCAGGTCTGAGATATAAAATTAAAGTTTTACATTAAGTTCAAGGACATATTTCATGTGTTTATAGTGTTACAAAATTTTATATAAGGCAAAGACAAAAGATATTTAATTTGTTTTTCAAATGGTAGTACTTATAAGTAAACAGTTGTAAGTATAGTGATAGAATCAATTATGGTTATGATATTGGTGTTAATAATTTCTGGGGTATGCTGTATGCCACAAGAAAGTAGTTTATCACAAATACTATAAATAATTACAGAGAATTAAGTTGCATGTGACAGCGCATCATAGTATATGTCAGTACATCAGTAGTTCTAATTTTTTGTGTATAAGTTGTAGATTAATTATAGTACATGCATTTCTTTTGAAAAGAAAATAGCATTGATAGTAAGTGATTGCTGACAACAGTATATCATTGTATTAAATATAGACAGAAAATATTACAAGCAGCAGTGCATATGAATAAACACTCAAAGTTTGAAATTACATTGAAAATAGGTGATTATAAAGGAATATATTGCATGTAACAGTATATGATTGTATTGAGTCTAGGCAGACCAGATTAAACAGTTGACTATAGTATGCATTGTATCATGTATAGGTAGTTGTCAAGCAGTTTACAAGAAACAGTAATTGTTAGCCTTTCAGACAACAATTTTCATGGAAAAACTGTCAGTTTTAAACTGTTGAAATGTACATAGACATAACGACTGTACCACTTGTAGGACCAAACGTCATCCCTTTAGAAGTCAAACTCCGGCTTCAGAACAACTGAGCCGACATGAATGTTTCAGGCCAGGAAACCACAAGGACGGATAAAAGGATTTGCCCACAATAACTGTCAAAGGCACCTTGTTCTCATAGCTTGAATGTCGTCATCCCAAATTTTTCAGCATCTTCTTGTAGCGACTGAGAGCCACCATAGCCACATGTCACTGTAGAATCAGATTTACATTGGCAAATTAAGTACCAGCAGGTTACTTCCAGGATGTATACTGCTCAACAACTAGTTGACAGATTTCTCGTTAGTCATCACCACATCGAACATGATGTAGCAACATCATATGAGACAGTAATTAAAATTAGGCACAGATGAGGTAAATTCCAACATAGGTTAAGGGAAAGGGTAAATTACTAGTGGTTAAACGCCACTGTAGAATCAGATTTACATTGGCAAATTAAGAACCAGCAGGTTACTTCCAGGACACATACTGCTCAGCAACTAGTTGACAGATTTCTCGTTAGTCAACACCACATTGGACATGATGTAACAACATCAGATCAGACAGTAATTAAAATTGGGCACCGATGAGGTAAATTTCAACATAGGTTAAGGCAAAGGGTAAATTACTAGTGGTTAAATGTGAATGGGTTAATACTAGAAGTAAAATGGTTATTTCAGCCACTCTAATGGTATGATAAATATATATATATATATTTCCTCATCAGGTAGATATTATTGAATCAACTAGACTTCAATTGAAAGCAGATGTCTGCAAGAACCATAACTAGACCATGAATACAAATCTTCAATTTCTAACTTTTTTTTCTACTCATTACACATGAATCATTAGTGGTCATCAGAGTATTTTCAATAAGACATTGGAGAAAATTTTCATTAATAATCAGATAATAAGCTAACATTTGTATGTATTGAAAAGCATGGACTTGCTGTAACATACAGCAGTACTGAACAGTTCAGATTTGTGTAGACATTGTGACAAAGAACACCTCATATCTATACTGAGGAGTAAGCATGACTTGTACAGATACCAGACATGTTGTAAACATCATCCATATCTCATATTATTAAGATGGCAAAAGAACAATTAAATAAGACTACCAATGGTTTGGTCATTGAAGTGGTAGAAATTACATGAAAATAAAACTATGTGAATCTTAAATCCTGGGAATCAGTACACTTCTATCCCAATAACTATCTCCAACATAAAATTCCATTTTCTTTATGCTCCACAGACGAATTACAGAAGAAGTACCAACATAATAAATTTCTTTCTGATAAATATTCCTTTGCACTTACATATTGGATCAAAAACATGTTAAGGACAAGATCATGACAAAGTATTTTCATTCTTGGTAGTAAATCAATGTCTATCCAGTGACTTTCAAATAATAGGTATAGTACAGGTGAAACCAAATGAGAACACATATATAAGGCTGCAAACAGTCTCACCTAATTGTAATCACATCTCAGTTGTAAAGTAATAGTACATTGCTATTGCAGCACAGATATTTTAAGTAATCTTCATACCAACTTTAAACATTTTCTCAGCTTTTCACAAACTCATCAGCACATTGAGATTATAACTTTGACAGCATAGTGAGAATAACTGTATAGACATAAGTAAATATTACACCAACTCTCCTCAAAATTCATACTCTGATTGTATTATTGAACCACACATTATTACATCTGCCCAAAGTTTGTACTCAAATGCAGATAACCAGAAAAAAACAGCTTGCCCAGTATAAAATACGTGCACCAGTTCCTTTTGGCATCCAGTCTCTTAACTACTTGACCGAATCAGAAAGTGGAAGAGGGTGGGTTTGTACAGATAAGTAAGAGAGTATGTCACTTGAAAAGGAAAGAGTCACACCAGCTCAGAGCCTTGGGTTCGACACCCCCAAATTGCAAAAAGAGCTTGCAATGCCAGAGGAAAATTTCGTTAGAATGATTTGAGACTGTCATCATTTGAAATAGCATCTGTTCTTACTGTCCTCACACAATTATTATGCTTGTAACTACATGTTTCATCAGAATTTATAGCTTTGACAGAATCACACACCATCTGTCAGATATTTAATATCCATACCACACAGTCAGTCACACCATCTGCTTTTTCATTGAAGGTTACATGTAACAAATCCTATTCCTTCACATAGAATGACCATATACTGAATTACTATGTTCATATTTTACTGGTACACAGTAACAAATCACTACACGATGAATCTTAATAAGAAAAATGGATATCATTCATTTTTGAAAATACTGGCTTCTAAAAAAATTGAAATTGGTGTTGTTTTGTTCTTCCACACTCTTTAGTCAAGTGCCTGGTCAAGATATAGACTTGCGTTTTACAAATTGCACACTGTATACTGTAGGACAGTAGAGGGATCCTAACTGCTCTTACTAAATAGATAGGATAGTAAAAAGATAAGTGATTTCAGAAAAGGACAGTAGAGGGATCCTAACTGCTCTTACTAAATAGATAGGATAGTAAAAAGATAAGTGATTTCAGAAAATAACCATGGAGCCACTGGCTGGGGCAAGGCACCATATGCCAGATGGTGTATCTAAGAAAGTACCACAGATCCCCTACCTGTTAAATTTCAGCACAAACTACTGAAAAATGTTTCTGAGTGGATGTACACTCCCAGGTTTTGCCTTGACTATTCAATGTACTGTATAATTTCTCAACTTACTTCAATTCCTCAAATCACTATTTAATTGATAATTTTGATGGAGATAAGAATTTAAAAAATGTTCAAGTATTCAGTGATAACAAAAATTAAAATACATTTCCTCTTATTGGTTATTTCACTTTCACTGCGATATAAATGGCGGTGAAAAAAGATTCACGAAAATCAAGTTCCGCGAAAAACGTAAAAACGAATGAGTCTTTATGTATTAAGTGCAAAAAAATATCGTGGTTCGACCAGGTAAGTGTTACTTCTGCGAAGTTAAAACAAAAAACGCAAACGAAATCATTATATGATCAAAATCTAGTGAAAAAACCGTGGGAAATGCAAATTCAGTGACATCGATATGTAAATATTGCTATGATTTTCGTCTCATTTTAACTGCAAAAAACAGTGAAATCAGTGAACTTGAAAGGTCTGTGGCCTTATTGGAGAAACAGCTGCAACATCTTGGTTGTAAAACTCAACAAACAGAGCATCGTCTAAACCTGGAAGAAATATCAGCTACCAGTGATATAAAAAAAGAAAGAACGACTATGGAAACCAGCACAAAACTTGGAAATAATAAAGTAAGTGCATCAAACAGTTATAATGACAAACGTGATTCTACAAACAATGTCATCCAGAAACTTATGAGTCCAGGTAATAATTACAAACAACAACAGCCGTGCACTGCAAAATTTTCGCGCGTCTCTCATCCTAAACAAAGAAATGTGGTTAAAAAATCAGTCGACTGGCCTCAAGTGTGCAAAAAAGAACAAAATAGTGTTAATTTTTGCTGATAATCATAGACGTCAGATAGCAGAAAAGGTAGCAGATACACAAACTAATGCAAGTGTCCAAGCCTTTGTCAAACCAGGAGCAGGAACTGCAGAAGTGACAAAAACAGTGGAAAAATCGTGTGAAAACCATAACCCAAAAGACTGTGTCGTAATTTGTGCAGGTGCAAATAATGTTGCCAGAGATAAAGGTAGTGAACTCATCACTGTTCTTGAAAGTGTGCTACCCAAATTAGGCAACACAAATGTAGCTGTTGTGAATCAACCACACAGATACGTCCTACCTCCTTGGTCATGTGTTAATAAATTAATAGAAAGAGTAAACAAAGAGATAGATGCTGTATGCAAAAAGTTTCTATATGTGAACTTAATAACTGTAAGCACATTAGACAGGTCCATGCACACCAGCCATCGCCTTTATTTAAATCACATAGGGAAAGAACTTTTGATTGAAGAAATCTGTAGTCTAGCAAGTTTGAATCACAATAGGTATAATATAGAAGCAGTCCAAAGTACTTTGGACAAATGGGTCATAAAGAAAGATGCGATAACTTATAAAAATGCGAAAGACATTTTTTAGAGAAGTAGGCTGTATTACAAAAAAATGTGATGCAGAATTAAATTGCAAATACACACATCAGAATGTACAGTCATTAACAAACAAAGTTGATGAAATAAATATATTCCTCAACAGTGAATGGAAATTTGTTTCAGTTTTATGTTTTTGTGAGCATTGGCTACAAAATGATTATTTTCAGTAATTAAAAATAATTCATTTTAACCTTGCAAACTGCTTTTGTAGAATGGAATTAAAGTATGGGGGAATTTGTATATATGTAAGAGAAAATGTAGATTATAAGAGTATAGCATCTGTTTGCAAACTTGGTTGTGAAAGAGACTTTGAAATCTCAGTTGTTGAGTTAATGTCTGAAAAAACTATTGTTTTATGTGTGTATAGATCTCCTGTTCGCAAACATAAGTGTTTTTATCAAAAAATTGGAACTTGCTTTAGGCAAACTTAAGACAACTGGGAAAACAGTGGTACTGTGTGGTAATTTTAATATTGACTTTCTGAGCCATAGCCATCACAGGGAAATGTTTTTAAATATTATGAAAGCCTACAATCTTTGTCTGACTGTTAGCTCCCCAACACATGTAACAAAAACTATTGTCACTCTCCTTGATCAGTTATGGACAAGTGTACATCAGAAAACTTTAATACTGGCTATAGTGACCATCTTTCACAATTACTGATCACACCTGTAAATCACATTTCGAGCAGTATAGAAAATGTTATCCATAAAAGAATTTATAGTACGAAAAATATTGAATACTTCCAGTACTTAATCAGTGAACAATCTTGGAGACAAGTATATGATACCTCTAGTACCAACGAAAAGAAGGAAAATGTTTTGAACATTTTCAAACATAACTTTGACAAAGGCTTTCCACAAAGGAAAGCGATTTCCAAAAACAGATAGATTCAAAAACTGGATTCGTCAGGCATTAGAGTATCTTGTAAAAGGAAGCAAGAACTTTTTCTGCAGTCAAAAACTCACAGCAATCCAGAATTTATTAATTATTTCAAAAAATTCAAGTTAATTTTGAAACGGGTCATGAAAGAGGCAAAAATGTAGGAAAATGACAAATATATTATGAAGTCATCCAATAAAACTAAGTCCATGTGGAAAGCTGTGCAGGATCTTATGGGGAAGAAGATAACTCACAAAAATATTGTGATATCACATGATGGCAAGAATGTCACTGGCCCTAGGGCAGTTGCAAACAGTTTCAGTTCTTATTATGATACTGTTGCTGGAAAATTAGTGAAGGAAAAATTTGGAAATACACCTAATAAACATGTGAAGAGCTTTCATCTATAGAAATAAATAATATATCTATGTTCCTCAGTCCAGTAAGCCAAACAGAGCTCCTCAATACCATTAATTCACTGAAGAGTAAGTATTCAACTGGTATTGATGACATTCCAGATTATATTATAAAAATAACAGCAAGACAAATACTTTCGCCTTTATTGGACATATGCAATTCATCCTTATCATGCAGTGTTTTCCCTCAGCAACTGAAAAGGGCAAAAGTAATACCCCTATATAAAATAGGTGATCATCAATATAGGGTAACTATAGGCCTGTGTCAGGGTTTTCGAAAATTATTGAAAAAGTGTTCCTTTCAAAACTAAAAAACTAATTACATTCTTCGAGAAGAATAATATTATTTCTGAATGTCAACATGGCTTTAGAACACAGTGATCAATTGAAACAGCCACTTTCAATCAAACCATGTCTTAAATGCAGAGGACAACCACAGAAATATCTCAGGCTTATTCTTGGACCTAACAAAAGATTTTGATGTGACTGATCATTCTATACGCCTGAGGAAGCTTGAATGGTTTGGTGTAAGAGGTGTGCCCAATCAGTGGATTGAATCATATTTGGAACATCACTCTCAGGTAACTGATATTAAGTACACGGAAAGAAATGAACTCCAGGTACACCTTTCAGAACCATGTGGACTAAACCAAGGTGTTCCACAGGGCTCCAATTTTGGTCCCTTTCTTTTTCTGGTCGACATTAATGATTTCCCATCACATGTTAGGGATTCTGTTTCAGTACTATTTTTAGATGACACCAGTCTATTGATTGAAGGGAATAAAGAAGAGAATCTTACTGCATCTGCAAAAAGATATTACAAAAAGATTTTCTGAATGTTTTAACAGGAACATTAGTGCAGGCGTAATTATATCAGTCTTGGACAAGATCTTAGGACCTGAATTGCTCAGTAAAGTTACCATTTATGTTGGCGATATGTTAATAGCCACATCAACTTGGGCAGAACACATCAGTATAATGGAATAAGTATTTCAGAGATTTACAAAGTACAGAGTAACAGCAAATCTAAAGAAATCTGACTTTCGCAAAGAACGAGTGAAATTTTTAGGACATATCATATCAGAACAGGGTATATTACTAGACCAAAAGAAACTAGATGCCATACGTAATTGCCCAACCCCAAGGAACAGAAAACAATTGAAAGTATATCTAGGACTAACTTCTTTTTTCCGAAAATTTATACCACAGCAGCTTATGAATAGCGATGGCCTACTTAACCTGTTGAGAAAGAATAAGCCTTAGTTATTGGATGAGAGATGCCAGAAGGACTTTACCAAAATTAAAAATGCATTAATATCAGAAAACATTTTGAGTCATCCTGACATGTCAAAGACTTCTGTTTTAAGAACAGACACCTTGTCTCAGGGGCTGGGGGCATATTTATTACAGATACAAGAGGGAGAGGGAAAAACCATACCCAAAGTCATCAGCTTTGCCAGCAGAACTTTATCAGAGGCAGAAAGATCATATTCCGTATCTGGACTGGAAAGTTTAGCAGTAATTTGGGCGTTTAAGAAATTTAAGTATTTTCATTGGGGTAAAAACACTAAAGTATATTGTGATCGCCAATCATTATCTTTTCTTTCAACATGTAAACTGCTACACCAAAGACTAGCAAGGTGGTGTTTGTACCTGCAAGAATTCAATTTCATTGCGGTTTGTTTCATACACAGACATAGAAGCAGTCGAGATCACTGAATTGCTGGAGAAACTTGGGACTGGTCCTTGACAGTGCACTTGAATGAGGTCTTAAGTGATGAGCTATGTAGTAAGACTTCTCTGCAATGGTACCAGTGTAGAAACAGTTAGGGCTGTATACTTTGCCCATGTACGTTCAATACTGAAGTACGGTATAATTTTCTGGGGAAATGTACACCAGGCCATAAAAGTTTCAGGAAACAAAAGGCAATTATAAGAATAATGAAATGAGTGAGCAGCAGAAAACCATGCAAACCTTTCTTTAAAGATCTAACGATCCTACCCCTTCCCTGCATTTATATACTGGAAGTAGTCATGCATGTCAAAAAAAGCATACCGAGAAAAGAAAACCTTTTTCCTCAAAACAAAATTATCCATGATTACAGTACCAGGTCAGACAGTGACATACATGTTAATCATTGTAACATAACATTATGCCAACAAGGTGTATACCATGCTGGAACAAAACTTTACAACAGATTACCATGAAATATAAAATCTCTTCCTGAACTATAAAGCTTAAAAAAGTCTGTGACAGCCTACCTTCTGAAAAACTGCTACTATTCAATCTCACAGTATCTTATGCAAGGAAAAATGTAATATGTATCTTTAATTGTAGAAATAAGTTATAAATATACAGTATTTCAGAAATTTGTAATTATTAACTGTATAGACCCAATTTGTCATAAAAATTTAAATCATATATGTTTGACATTTGAAAAACCAATAGCTAAAAAAGGTTTTCTGTACAATATCCTGTGTACAATATATGTACTGAAAAAGAGATTTATATAGACAAGTAAATAATTAAATAAAAATATTGAGTTTGTGAAAGTATACAGTATGACCTTGATTTTGTAAAGTAAGATGCATAACAAATAAATTTCCAATGGTATGTCAAATATCAAAGAACAAATATTATGATGCTAAAGGGGTGATTAAGGTTGTCTGTACAATATCAGCTGTGTCACTTTCCTCCAAATAACAACAAATTCAAATGGTCCTACATAAATATCAACCAACCCCCAATCCATGCCAGGTAAAAGCATACACAAATGTTCAAATATACTCTTTTCAACCCCCACTCTATGAATAGACAAAATATAGGAAAAATATGCAAATATTCACACACAAAAGAAATATGAACAAAATCTACAAAAATATTTTACATTACTAGCTTCAATGTGATAAGTTATCCGAGTTCTCACTTGTCGGTGTTTGCATTTGCAAAAATGCAGTGGACATTAATTGAGCTTTTTATGAGTTGTAATTTTCTTTCAATTAGAGTTTCTGTAATTATTGGGTCAGAATATTCATAATGTGTCTTAACAAGGTGTACAGCATGGGTTTCTCTGTGTGGCATGGAGTATACATTCTTCAACACAAGCTTACTATTTGCTGGTTGTACATTCAGTTTTGTGGTACTTTCATTAACTAGGCAATTGTTTTTGTAAGACTCTCTCAAATCTGTCTGCAAGCTACTGATTTCAACACACAGACTCCCTTCCGTCACCACTTGTACACATTCACTAATTGAGTTACTGTTACATACCTGTTCCAAATTACCAACACAACTTTCCTTTACTAAATGCACATTTTGACAAATTGGATTTATGGTTTAAAACTTTTGGCCTCTATGGTTACATCTGTCACCATAGACACTAACTATTTTCACCACTTTATCACAATAACTACCTTTTATTACAGAATCTACACATTTACTAATCATATTAATCCCAGGAGACTGTTCCACATTTTTCATAGCAATTTTATCATCTGAGTGCACACTTTAACAAACTTCACTTAAGACCTTACACTTTTGATCACCATATTAATCCCAGGAGACTGTTCCACATTTTTCATAGCAATTTTATCATCTGAGTGCACACTTTAACAAACTTCACTTAAGACCTTACACTTTTGATCACCATATGGACATTTACTACTATAGTCATTGACTACACTTGGTACTCTCTCACTAATTAGATCTTCCTTTCCATTTTCACAAACACATTCAGACACAACATAACTGACATCAAATTGTAACATTAATCTATTAGGCACTGCTCTACTGGTTTCTAACTCATTACTTGAACATTCACCAGAAATTCCAGAATCATTCAGCATCAAATCATCAACTTTATCTTCTACATATACCATCCCATCTAATTCTGTAGGTAACATACCATCAACATCATTATCCTTATCATCTGAAGCATTCTCATTAGAAACATTATCATCACATTTAATATTATTTTCAACACCAGACTCATTTCTCTCTTCACATACTTCAACAACCTCGACACTGTGACTACTCTGTTCTACCACATCCTCGTTTTTGTGTTTATTATTTACTGTAATTTCATCTGGAATTACTCTGTCATTCTCACTTCCATTGCCTAGTACATGAACATCGGCTTCCACACATACAGCACCAGTGTCAGCATTTTCACTCATTTCACAGTCACTCAACAATCTCACTATGCCATACTCATCAGATCTGTTCTCATCACTATCAACAGCTACTACTGCATTACTACTGTTAAAGAAATTTGTCAGAGTGTTTCCTTCTAATTCAAATCCATATTTTTTTTACTTTTTTGTTCATCTTTGTTTTCGGATAAAAATTTTCCCATAATTCCCTATCAAACTTCATTCTACTCACTTCAGGTTGTATTCTGAGTACAAAATTTTGGTATGTTCTATTTGTTCTCCCTCTTCGGCTTCTGAGATTACTGCAATGTGCCTGATTCTAATTCCTACGTCTATTTGCCCTATTTTGCCAGGCTCCGAAAGAGGCAGTTCTTAGTTTACTGGACCATTTCTTCTGTTTTCAAAATTGTTACTATTGTTTCCCTGATTTTGCCCCCACTGCCTATTTCTTGGTTCGAAATTCCTATTCTCAGGTCTCTGCCTATCATTCCTCTCCCCATTTCCTCTGTCATCATTTCTAAATCTGCTATTGAAATGATCATTGAAAGCTCAGTTATTGTTATTCCTGCTATTATCAGGTCTGTCATTATATCTGTAAGTTCTCTCCCATACTAAATCCATTTTATCTATATATCTAAAGAATTGTTCAATTGTGTCATCAGGTCCATAGACAAGACTCCACTGAACCCTATTCGGTAACCTACATTTCAGAGCGTGAATTTGGATCATTTGAAAGTTCTTAACTGTTGTTTGAAATTTGGTCTATTCAAAAATTCTGACTTAATTCTAGCTTGTTTAGTTTCTGACCAGAATTTGTTCATGAAACCTCATTCAATCTCATTAAACGACATTTCAGTTTTGATTGCTTGGTTCACCCATCTTTTAAAAAAAATTAATTTTCAAATTATCGCTCATTTTATCAGTCACATTGTCTTTAATCTGGAACATGAAATCAACTGGACATATATTGCCCTCCCCTGAAAATGTTTTTATGGTTACATTACCCCACAATGGACTGTAACTACAGAAAGATTTCACAGCAACGGAATCTTCGATTTCTTGAAATTTAGATTTGAAGTTCGAAATTTTACCTAAACAAGTGCCTACATCTTCTTTTAACTCCACAAAATTATCATTTGTAATTTTAGTGAAATTTTGTATATTTTGATCTCTTTCTGTGATTTTTTTTTTACAAAATCTTTGTTGAGTATTTTCAATTGTAACACTTCTACAGTAGCAACTTTTTCGAAATTTTCCAAAAAATCTTGCTTCACTTCGAATTTTTGGTTTTCCTATTTTAAGGTAACAATTTCCCCTTCTATAGCCGACACGTTTCTGGAATTTTCGTTTACTTTATTCCCAACACCTCTCTAAATTGTCTTTTGTCTCACAAATTTGGGTTCCATGGTTGTCTAATTTTTTATCAATAGAATCAAGAAAAATTTTCTGTTCTTCAATTGATGTTTTTTGCTCTTCCATTAACTGCACTAACCTATCTAAGGCAGATACATTTGATTCAAATCCACAAAACGGTGTACATACACTACTGTGGTCACTATCCCCTTCGATTTCACTGTCCCGATTAGCAACATTATTAGCAGCAATATCTACGCTGTTTTCCAAGTTTCCATTCACCTCCCCGTTATCATCAGCTTGCCTATTGCTGTTAACTCTCTATTATCCTCCATAATGCCAAAGCAGACGAAAAACAGTTTCCAAAAGTAAAATTTCAAATAAGTTTTGTACTTACAATTGGTTCTCCAAGTTGCATTCTCACATAAGTATACTTTGTAGTATTACTCACATTCTTCTTTGTCCTGTTCTCGTAAAAATGGAATATTATTTCAACAAGCAGATTAACTCTCAAACAAAATACAAGATTAGTTTACAGATTTACACTGTATCCCAACTCCATACACCAATTATAACATTCTTAGAGGTTGTTTTACTTATCGTAGGTGGTAGTCTGTCGCTGCATAAGTCCTGAAACAGTAACTGTAAAAAAATAACTACAAAGTTATTTTTAAATAATTAATCCTGTTTTTTGTTTCCACTGAATACTTATTGTATTCTCAAATTAATCAAAAAACATCTTGACAAATCTGAAATAAGTTGTAACATACTTACAATAATGAATTAATTATGCACAACCAGCTACATGCTCTCTGTCCAAAATCACACAAAGTACTGACTCCCTATGCCAATATGGCTATCCATGTATAATTAACAATTAAATTTTATACAAAAAAACTGAAAATACATATATAAACGTATGCCTGCTCAGCCTGCTCAGTACAGTCAGTACACTATGATATTAGTAGATGTCTGTTATTTCATTCGAGAATAAACTCTCAAATAAGAAATTATAAAAATATATTTATATTTTTTATTAATTACTAGAGACTCCCTTTGTGGGAATTATTCTCTTCATTTACAGAGCTTCTACACTTTGAACTGAGATGGATTAAACAGTTATTTTTTCAGTTATAAGTTTTTCCAGGTGAGTTACGTATTTTGTTTACATGTGCGATCGTGAATTACACTGGGAAATGTTTGTTTTAAATAGGTCTTAATGGGCTGTTACGTTTCAATTAGCTGTTGTGCAGTTATTTTTGGTGCCCAAAGGTCGGCTGCGGTACTACATAAGGCATGGTATTGTTGCCGTGCATCAGCGACTGCTGCGGCTGACTGTTTCTATTCATCTTCAGCTTAGGGCCTTGTGATGGTGAATTGTAATTCACTCATGCGGTGAAATTACCCCTGTTGTTTGGGAAATTTCTTTTAAATCTTTTGTTTTTTCCATTTCCATTAGCGTACTCATTAGCTGTAGGTATGTAATTTTGCTGTTGTGTGTACCATCCCTGCTGTGTGTTTAGATCAGTTTTACTGACTCATTTACATAACTACACAGGCGTTCAAAAAGTTTTCCACAGTCGTCTCTAATTTTTTATTATTTGCAGGAGGAGAATGAAATTTTTTGTGAACATACTTGGAACATTTAGCTATACATTGAGCCTACTCAATGTAGCTTCCATCAGCTGTGACACATCTGGCCCAACATTCTTTCTGTGATGTAAATGCACTTTGGTAAAATGCTGGGGATTGAATTTTACTCTATCGCTTGACACAGGAAATAAGGTCCTTACTATCAAATGTTTTTCCTTGCAGGTGGGCCTTCAGGCGACCAAAGAAGTAAAAATCAAATGGAACCAAGTCTGGACTGTAGGGAGGACGAGGAACAATTTTCTGACCCATTTTCCTGATTTTTTCCTGCGTCATAAGGGCAGTATGGGGTTGGCAGTGTCATGGTGTAGTCTGATGAGATGACCCCGAAGCTGTGGTCTGTGGGTCTTGATGGCACATCACAGCATGTCCAATGACAAATGGTCCCAGTTAATTGTAGCTGGCCGTGGTGACCGAGCGGTTCTAGGTGCTTGAGTCTGGAACCATGCGACGACTGCGGCCGCAGGTTCGAATCCTGCCTCGGGCATGGATGTGTGTGAAGTCCTTAGGTTAGTTAGGTTTAAGTAGTTCTAAGTTCTAGCGGACTGATGACCTCAGCTGTTAAATCCCATAAAGCTCAGAGCCATTTGAACCAGTTAATTGTGGAGCCAAGTTCCAAAAAGCCAATGAAAATGACGGCACACTGATCCCAGAAGATGGAGGCCATCACCTTTCGGCCTCCTGTTCGTGAAGGTACTGGTTTCATCTTCCAAGGGGAACCCGGATGACGCCACTCCATGGATTGCGTTTTGCTCTCAAGTTCGGACAAAAACAACCATGTTTCATCCTGGGTAATGACGCTGTGAGAACACTGTTTCCATTCTTCAGGAAGGTCTTCATGAGACACTCCTACACATTCTTCCTAATCGTTTTTCCATTTCTCTTGTCAATAATCTAGGCTCCCAACATCCACAGATTTTTCTGTACCATAGTGACTGTACCAGTGATACCACACTATTCAGTGACAAACTAGTCATTTCACCAAGCTGTCATGACATCACACATCTGTCATCTTGGATGATTTGATCAATGGTCTCCTTATTCACATAACTCACTGCCGTCGATGGTCTGCCGGCCGCATTCCTCTGCGACCACTGCTGGCTACTACTGCGATCCTTTCTGTCCACCCCATAATCAGGGAGCAACTTTCTGTGAATCGATGTGGCAGAGGAATCGCCTATCTTGAAGAGGAACTCCATCACAGACCGTTGTCGCAACCTGACATCTACTTCACTGTCCATTATGGCTCACCTGTAAATAAAGGAAAATGCTTTTATGTACCAACTTATAGCTAAATGTTCTAAGTATGTTCACCAAAATTTCATTCTCCTCCTGCAAAAAATGAAAATATTAAAGATGACTGTGCAAAACGTTTTGAACGTCCTTTGTATGTTGTTGTTGTGCATGATTTTCTGTTGCTCTATTGGGTACACGTATTTCCTCATAGAATCAAGCACCGAGAAAAAGTATTCAGTGTCGTACTCTGGCGTTGTGACTAATTTTTCTCTAATGTGCGATGGTACACGACTTTTCAACATTTTTAACACGTCCACCTGTGATTTTGGGTGCGTCCAGTAGAGTGTCTTGTTCAGGTTTCTTTTTCCATTGAATGGTGCAGGGTTGAAAACCTCGCATCTGAGTCTTTCTTGCACTGCCTCAGACCAGTATTTGTTGAGGAACGCTCGTTCAATTTGGAAATAAGTGCTGCAACATTCGACCTCTTCAGTTGCCCATAAAGGCATATCACCTTGTGTATATCCCACGACAAATCTGATTTTCTGTGCTTCCTTCCAGTTGTGTGGAAATACATGACGAAAACACTAATAAATTCTACGGGATTCATTCTTTTACCTTCAGTAGTGAATATAAGAAACTGTCGAGCTCTCATCAAGCCTTCGTCTGTAAAAATAGTTGATAGACACGTGGCATTTTCGGTTATATTTCGGTATTTATTGTAGTTACTTCTAATTCCAGCCGGTAAATGTTCAGGTATTGGAGTTGTGGGTATGTTTACATTTTGCACTCTACAACTGTCACTGGTATCTGCTGCGACACTCGTGACAATTTGTGGATAAATACGAACTGGTTGTGGTTTGTTCACTGTAGCCTGTGTATTATTTACATCCGTATTTCGAGATCCAGTAACATTTTCTTCTAAAAGATTGCGGATCCTACTTTACGTAGCTTATAGATTAATGTTTACATCTGTGTACAACTTACAATCTGTAACTAAGTTCTCTGCAATGGCATTACCCTTATCTAATGTACCTGCTTCAGCTTGACTAATGATATCACTCAAATTTTCATTGATCTTCTCTCTCTCCTTCTTAGCACAAGCTGAGTCAACCTCTAATGTTGCTACCCTTAAAGTAAGCTCTTCTACAGCCAGTGGTACACCTTCATAGTCTTTATTTAGTTTGTTAACGACAGTTCAAATGGCTCTGAGCACTTTGGGACTTAACATCTGAGGTCATCAGTCTAACGACAGTGGTTACCATTTTTACTGTCGAATACAATTGGTTTTGTGTGGCTTCAATGTTTGTGTTTAAGTCTGTGATTTTCTTTATCTGTTGTTCTACTAAATCATTATGGTTGTTAAAAAA
This sequence comes from Schistocerca piceifrons, assembly GCF_021461385.2. Classification (NCBI taxonomy): domain Eukaryota; kingdom Metazoa; phylum Arthropoda; class Insecta; order Orthoptera; family Acrididae; genus Schistocerca; species Schistocerca piceifrons. The sequence continues at coordinate 293,545,587 of NC_060141.1, forward strand.
TCTACCTTCTGTTTTAATTCTGTAATGTTACTGTTAACCTCCGAAAGCACTTCATGCTTTACCTGTGCTTTCATATCACACAGTTTTTCGTCGATTTCAGAGCGAAAATTTTTGGCTAAGTCATCGAATTTCTTGAGACCGTGTCTTGCAAACCATTGAATACTTGTTTTTGTTCTTGTTTCATTACATTTAGATCTTATGTGATGGTGTTCAGATTTTGTGTCAAATTATCAATTTTGGTGTTCATATCTTGCTTCATATAATTGAAATTGGTGTTCGCATTGTGTTTCACATCATCAAATTTCAACTGAAACACTGCTGTAAGATTGGAAAACTGCAATAATTTGTCCAATACACAAGAAAGGAAACCGAATGGAATGTGGAAATTACAGAGGAATCGATTTGCTGAATATAACATACAAAATCCTCTCAATGATCATTCTGGAAAATCTTAAACCTTATGCAGAAAACATTATTCAAGATTACAAGGCTGGATTTCGAACAAACCGTTCCACAACTTATAATTTGTTTCTTATACGACAGATCTTTGAGAAATACTGGGAATTTAATAAAATCATCCACTGTCTCTTCATTGAATTCCAGCATCCACAGAAGTAGCCTCCACAAAACATTACAAGAATTTAGTATACCCAGTAAAATCATTAGGATGCTACAACTGTGCATGGATGGCTCCGAGGCAGCAGTGAAGTTCAGAGGACCTATGTCCCACACCGTTCTAATTAAAACAGGCTTACGACAGGGAAATGCTCTTTCATGTGTCCTCTTCAACCCTGCATTAGAGAAAGTGGTTTGGGAGAGTGATTTACATATATACAATGGTCTCCGATTCGAACACAGTGAAGTAAAACTCCTGGCTTAAGCAGATGATATAGTGTTGCTGAGTGAAATTGAAGAAGAACTGAAAGACATGTACAGATCTCACAGGCACAGTGCCAGCAAAATGGGGCTTTTGATTAACCAAGAGAAAACCGAATATATGGAAATAGGTCGAGTCATAAACCCAAAATCCTTACTTTGAAATTTATCAGTATTCTAAATTCAGAAAAGTTTTTCAGTTTAAATACCTTGAATCACGTTTCAACAGTAAAAATGTCATAAAAAGGGATATAAATGAAAGAATAGCCTAAGGGTCAAGATTTCTGCACTCACAAAGCAACTCACTCAAAATTAAATCTTTGTCAATCACCACAAAGATTAAGATATACAACACTATCATCAGTTCCATAGTATTGTACGGTTCAGAAAGTTGGACGCTTACAAAGTATGAAAAACTGAATGTTTTTGAAAGAAAAGTAATGAGAAAAATCTGGGGACCTGTGTTGCAGAATGGTGTTTGGAGAATTCAAAGAACAATGAAATTTATCAGTTAATAAAGCAACCCACTATCATCCAGAAATCAAAAAGTAGGGGACTGCAATGGGCTAGACATGTGGCTAGAATGAAAAACAACAGAATCACCAAGAAAACATTTGAAGGAACTCTCCAGGCAACAAGACCACTGGGCCGACCCCGTACAAGGTCGAAAGATGACATAGAGAAGGACATTGCAGAATTAGGAATTTCCACAGGGTGGAGAGAGGCTGTGAGAGATAGAAGGCAGTGGAAGCAGATCATTGATGCAGCATGTAGTCTACAGGGCCTGTGGTCGCTGAGAAAAGAGAGAGAGAGAGAGAGAGAGAGAGAGAGAGAGAGAGAGAGAGAGAGAGAGAGAGAGAGCTCATCAAATTTCAAGTTTATGTTAGATAATAACTGCCACAGTATTGCTTCAGCTGTACCACTGTGGTTGCTGTCAGTTGTACCCTCCAAGTTCATGTTTGTGTTGTGACCAAGTGGTGTTTGTAACATGTAGTCAAAATTCACACCGGATTCGCTCTCCAGTGTTTCATTCATGAGCGGTAGGTCGCTCTGGGAGATGCATGACATTGTCTCGTCAATTGTAAACATGGTGTCACCAACGCCGTTTTGCTGCAAAGCGTCACTACCACTTGTCACTCATCTCTGATCTACTTAAATTTTCTGCAGTAGGCATGAGTGGCGCCTGAACTTCAATTGTTCGATCTCGCAATTCCACACCATCTTGGCTGATTGCGTTTTCGCTATTGTTATCAACAATGGGCATATATTTTTCAGCCATTTTGTATGAATATGTAAAAAATAAAATTCTCACAAAAATGTTCAAAATTCCATATGCTAACCATTACACTTGACAAATGAAATTCACATGATGTCAAAGCCTTTTCTACATCTATTATGATGCGTAAACTATTGTGTCACAATTCTTTTTGTTTTACTAATATATATCATACTGAAAAATTTCTGTAAATTTTTCGTAAATAAAATTCAAGGAAGGGAATAAAGAGGAAAAGATTTCTATCTACATCAAAAGAGGTGCTACCAAGTGTAACCATACAAGAAGCTTGCGTAGCCGTCCTATCTTTGCCCCGCCGAACAAAACAGCTTACTATGGAAAATTTTACGTGACCTGGGTCCAGTTCTTATTATTTCAAAAATGTTCTCCTCAGTGTTTGGATTTTTGTAATACTTGCTCCCCGTCATCATTTATGCAAACAGAAAATACAGGTAATTACTTTTTATGGTTCATAACAATGTCATAGACATTTCTCACTATAACAATAGTTAACCAACTCTACTCACAACTGGTGCCCTGAAGTCCTGGCACACAGGTCGACAGTTGTAATTAAAAAGAAGGAATGAATAAATTATTAAATATTACTAAATATAATTGACTACGCATATGAAGACCCACTTTTGTAGGCTATAATACGATTGTGTTATTAAAAAATGTTCTGTGCCAAAAGGCCATCGGACTTCACTTATATTTTAATTGTAGCTGCAGGCGGCAGACTCCGAGAACACCAGCGCTTGTCGTAATCAAGAAAATCTCCTTATATGTTGTTCTCTTCACTGCAATAAATAAAAAAATACTTGATACTGTTGTTCAGTATAATATTATTCATTCACACATATGATACATAAAGGTCGCAACATTTCATATCTGAAATCGCACATCTTCAGCGTTGTTCTACATGCGAGAGAGTGTAAGAGTAAAAACAAAATGTATGTACCTTATCGCACATTCATAATTAGCATCTTTGCCAACTCCTTGGTCGCTCGGTGTTTCATTTTTTGTTTTATTTTTTTAATAAACCTTAATTTTACAGCATTCTGTGGGCCTTTCAACATGTACCTACAAAAACATGAGTAACTACATGATTCCCCCTGGGTAATGTTAATGACAGTTCATGTTGAATTCAACATGACGCCCAGGACGTTTTGTCACAGCACACTTGGATCGAACGACGTCTGGTTGAGAGTTGGGTAAGCTTGGTGTTGTCCCCCGTGCAGTAATATCCAGTATCTGTTGTGGCGTGTCAGCAAGGCAGCGCACAGAAGGGACTTCATTTGCAGCATCTCCATTTTTCGTAACTGGTGGTAGTGGCTTCTTAGTGGCTTCTTGCACATTAAGAAATGCAGGCTTGATCCAATTAACGGCAATTGTAGTCAACACACCATGAATGTCAACTCCCTGGGGACGATGAGCCAAAGCTGGCGTATATGCGCTTTCAATTTAACAGCAAAATCCAATTACGCTACGTTGTCATCTGTCCCATTATCCATGAATTCTGCTGCAGTCGTAATGTTTCACCATTGGCTTGTTTGGCTGCCATGGCTACAAAATTATTCTTTAAAGACGTTCACGGCCTGTCTCAGTCCCGTTATTTGCATCATGACACCGTAGAGCTGACTGGAGCTGCCAATGTAGGCATTCTACCATTCCATTCACCGCAGGGTGACAGGTCATGGTGCATATGAATTTAATACTTAGTAACGTTGCCAGTACCTTGAAAAGATATGCTTCAAACTGAGGTCCTTGGTCAGTAGTGATGTGTAAAGCTACACCAAATCGAACGATCCACCCACATAAGAATATCTGCACTACCATCCCGCCCTTGTCTATCAATGGGAATGCTTCCAGCCACCTGGTCAATTGGTCCACTACTGCGAGGCAGAAGCTGTAGCCTTCAGTAGTGGCGAGAGGTACTACAATACCGATGTACACGTCTTCAAAACGTTGGTTAGGGGTTACAAACGCGCCCAATGTTGCCTTGATATGTCATGAGATTTTATTCTTTTGACATACCATTCAGCTCTTGACAAATGCTTTGCAGTCTGAATGCAGTTCATGCCATATAAAACTTTACTTGAGTAAGTTAATGGTGCATCTAACTCCAGGATATTTATTTATTTATTTCATTCGTGTTCTGTAGACCAATTAGCGATAAATCGCTTGGGTGTGGAACATGTCATTTACATAGATTTGAGACATTTGTTTATAATAAGGGGTTGTACAATGAATAACATATTACATACAAAAAAATGTTTACAAGAATTGTTTTTTGTAAAAGTTACAAGTTACATTGAACAGACTTCAATAGATCAAAATCAATTCACATATTCTCATACATAAATTCATCCAGTGAGTAAATGGTTTTACTTAGAAGATATTGTTTAAGTTGATCTTTAAAAGTAGGTGGATAAGTAACTGGTGTTTTTATTGCCTGAGGGAGAGCATTAAATATTTCTATGCAAGAGTAGTGTACTCCTTTTTGTACTATACTTAGATTCTTTTGTTCACGATGTAGATCCTTTTTTACCCTAGTGCCATAGTTATGATGCATACTGTTCATTTCGAAAAGGGAATGGTTTTTACACAACAAACACATGAGAGAGAAACTGTACTGAGATACTGTTGTGAGTATTCTAGGCTCTTGGAAGAGTTTCCTGCAGGAATGTCTGTAATTGACACCACACAGAATCCTAATGACTCTTTTCTGGGCTATGAGGATTTTGTTTTCCTTTGGCTGGTTTCCCCAGAATATAATTCCTTAGGCCATCAGTGCCGTAAATTGCTAAACTTAATTTTTTATATAGGTAAGGAATGTGTAAGGACCAGTTTAGATTGTTATTAACAAATAGACCCAGGAACTTTGTTGACTCCACTCTTGCTAAATTCCCATCATTGTATTTAACATTAATCTCACCTACGCTATTTTGACTTGTATGGAATTAAATCAATTGAGTTTTTTCAAAATTTAGTGATAATCCATTAGAGGTAAACCAGTTAAAGGTCTCCTGCAAAATTGCATTTACAGTGATCTCAATATTAGTATTTGTTGAATTGTCTACCAGAATCGTCGTGTCATCGGCAAACAAAGTAAATTTTACCTTAGCCCTTGTACACATTGGGGCCGGCCGAAGTGGCCGAGCGGTTCTGGGTGCTACAGTCTGTAACTGCGAGACTGCTATGGTCGCAGGTTCGAATCCTGCCTCAGGCATGGATGTGGGTGTTGTCCTTAGGTTAGTTAGGTTTAAGTAGTTCTAAGTTCTAAGGGGCTGATGACCTCAGAAGTTAAGTCCCATAGTGCTCAGAGCCATTTTTTGTACACATTGGAAGGTCATTTATGAAAATAAGGTAAAGTACAGGACCCAGAATAGAGCCCTGTGGGACTCCACAGTTTACTGTGCCCCAAGAAGAGGACACTGGTTCCCCATTAGGGTCGTTTACCATGACTTTCTGTTTCCGGTCCTTTAAATAGGGGGCAAGTCACATCCCTTCTCCAGTTAATCCATAAAATTCTGCCTTTCTCAGAAAATCTCATGGTTCATGCATATGCCAGACTGTGTGCAGCTGCTATCGTCTGCATTAGAAATTATTGTGTACAAACGGTCGCGGTCTTGTTCTGGAAGTATCACAGTTCAGACCGGCGTTATTTTTAGGTGTGGTTAGCGAGAGTAGTTTCAGTCCTGATTGTTGCGTAGTTACTCGTCATGCTTCTGTGCCTGCATAAGTGCATCAAAATCGATAGCTGTAACCATATTTTCGATCTGCACTGTTGTATGCCCTGGTACATTCAAGGTTTCATCATGGTATAGTGCATCTTTGGACACATTGAGGTTGCCTTGCAGATGAACAAAACGAGTTGAAAATTGCCCAAAGTAGTCTATAACCTCACCTGTCTTGGAGATGCATTGTTCGGTTTCATCTTAGATATCTATGTCAAAGGCTTGTTGTCTGTATAAATACTAAATTGTCAACCTTCCAACTAATGTTTGAATTTTTGACGGCAACATATGCAACATATAATTCACAGCCATAAGTTGCTCACTGTTTTTGGGAGGGTAACAGCTCGTGGCTGTTAAATGCGGTGGTTGCCTAAAATGATTTGCTGACTGTTGCAGTTTTGCTCCAATATCGGTAGCGTCAAGCATTAATGCAAGTGTATCTTGCACCATAGGATGTGCCAAGTGCGTAGTGTTTTATATTGCCCTTCCTGTGGCCTGGAAAGCAGAGTCTGTTTCACTCGTCCACTGTTATCTGTCACTACGTTTTGGTGCTCGCTTAAGAAGTTCATTTAATGGAGCTGTGGCCAGATCATGATTGGAATTGAAGCGATTGTAAAAAATTACGATTGCCAGAAACCGATGAAGCTCTCTAATTGTGACTGGATGTGGGTATGCGATTATGTCTTGTCTTGAGGAGGTCATTTGCCATTTGCAGTGTATCCCAGGAAATGAAATTCTGTTGCGCAAAAAATACATTTTCAAGGTTTTTTTTTTTTTTTTTTTTTTTAACTCGACTGTGCATCTGTAATCTGTCGAATAACAAAGTTAAATGCTGTAAATGTTCCTCCTCAGACATCGACATTATGATAACATCATCTATGTAGACATAACAGAAATCAAAGTCTCGTGTGACCTCATCCATGAAACGCTGGAACTTCGTATTAAAGAGACCTAACGGCATTTTAATGAACTTAAACAGTCCCAAAGGTGTAGTGACAGCTGTTTTAGGAACATCCTCCATGGCTACAGGTATCTGCTAACATGCACGCACTAAGTCAACTGTGGAAAAGATTGTCTTACCATGCACATTGGCAGTGCAATCCTCTACATGCACCACAGGATATCGGCAAGGAATGGTCCTCATATTTAACTGGATACGAAACATTGTTTTTCTTTGTAACAATGTGCAATGGGGCTGCCCACCTGCCACTTGAAGTGTGACATATGCCTTGTGCAAATATACTGCAAAAATCTTGCTTGAAAATTTTTAACTTTTTAGGTGCCAGGCGTCTAGGACAGGCACAGAGTGGTGAGAAGGTGCTGCACTGTCATATGCTTAAGTGGCAGTAGTGTAGGTGACTGCCTTATAATTTCAGCCCAATGTATTGTGTATCCTCAGCAATTACACACATTGTCATGGGGGCTGTGTGGTTAACCTTTCCTTGACCAATTAGACTTGTCATTCCATAGTTTAAATGCTGCTGTTGTTGGTCAGGAACCAATTCATAAAGACAGGAAATCTGTACCCAAGATTGGCTAAGAGATGTTGGCCACTGTGAACTGCCATTCTAATGTTCGATAGACACCAAGGCTGAGTATTAATGTAACTTGTCCATAGGTCTCAATCTTCGAGTCATTGGCAGTGTGTATGTAACAAACATCACAGTTGTGACATGGTAATTTAGTTGTTGTACACACCCATACTTTAGCTTCTGTGTCCATTAAATATTGCGTCCTTGTGCTGTGATCTGTAATGAATAATCAGAGCACATTACTAGTGGAGATAGCTGTAGCTGCCAGAGATTCTGTACCGCGTTTCCATTTACATGGTGGTGTGCTTTTTTGGGGGTCCTTAACAATTTTGTGATAACAGCAGGTGTTTGGCGCTACAGGCGAATGGTTACAACTTCTCGATGAACATTGTTGCGGCCGTTGTTTGGTAGGTGCCATTTGCAATTTGGCAACCTGTGTAGGTAGTTCTACTAACTGAAACTCCAATGATACTAAATTCGGAGCAGCTGTGTAATCCTGTTGCAACATCAGTGTTGCAACGCTCGTTGAGGGATACAGTTCTGTGAGTTCTTCAGTCTGTAGAAGTTTCTCAAGGCATTTTGCTGCTGACTGAGACAGATGCATAACCAGGGCATACTTTGTACCAGCATATCATTTTACTTCTGACAGTGTTATGAGGATACCTTGCACGTCGGCCGCCAAATCTACCGTTAGTGTTAAAACGAACTGGCTCTCTTGCTGCACAAATCCCAGTGCTGGACTGTGTTGCCAGAAGAGCGGTGTTTTTTTCGTGACCCTTCCAATCATTCTGCTATTCTGGTCTGGCTCGGTAATAGCTGTTGAAGTTTCATTTGCATTAGAAAGTTTACCCAATGTGGCTGGCGTGGAAGGAAAACGCATGTGTGTTCTGATACGACTTGAACTCCGAAGCTGACATTGTATCACTAACGTATTTGCATCACGTCGGGGTTCACCAAATATGTGGTAGTCTGCCCAGACACAATTTTATTTCTAATATCTATTAATTACAAGGTGCATGCTATTTGTAGCGCTAGTTAAATTCGTGAATGAAAAACAAGGAATGATAAGAACAAGGTAACATCAAAGAATACATAACAGAGAAGTAGACACAGACTATGTACGTAATTTGCATAACTGTGTCTGCACATTCACACAAATAGCATGAGCCACTATACACCCTTCTGGACGATAAATGCTCAATTGTGGTAAACACAAGTGGAAGCCATCTTCTGTTTCCACCGCTTTTTGTCAGGCATGGAACAATTCACCATACTTATTGCACAATTGGACTTAATTGTTAGTGAGCAACTAGTGGACGTGTTCCATCATCAGTCTTCCACAGTTGTGAAGAAAAAATGTTGAATGTTTTGTGCTGCTGGCAGGATCATCGCTGCATAAGATCATTGACAGTGAAGCAAGTGACGGTGGTACTCTTTCCCAATTGTTCTGTTCACTGCGCACTCTGGCTCAACAGGACCTACTGTCAGAACAATCTCCCAAACTGTTTTGGCTCCATCGTTTAACTCAGCATGCTCGGGCTGTTTTATGAACCTTTGCAGACCAGCCTACCAACGAGCTCACACGCAAAGCTGATACTATTGCTATTGCTTATACAGACGTTAATGTGGGTGCAATGACATCAGAGGTTATGGCGGGCACCCCCAAACCATGCACAGCTGTAAAAGTTACTTCAGGTGTCCCTGCATCATGCATTAATATGCTGCTGTCTCATAGTTCGATACTAGAGCTATCTATGAGCAACTTAGTCAATGAATTAGGTCTCCTCAACATTAGATTGCAGTAGCAGGAAGAGGCAGCATATGTCCCTAGGCACAAACATCAAGGCCGCAAGTGTTGTTGGTTTCACCGATGTTTCGGAAAGACTGCAAGAAGATATTGAAAAGCATGTGCCTACCAAAACTCCAAAGGTGAGTGCCAGTATGTGGACGCTCTCATCTCCACAGCTGAAGCATCTGCAACCAACACGAATGACAGAGTTTCTGCAGTGACAGGCACCGCTAGACTTTTTGTGGAAGACAGACTAACCGGTGACATTTTCCAATTGATAACAGGTCAGGGATAAAGGTGTACCCAAAATCACAAACTGGGACCCTTCTGCTAAACCAGTATCTTTCTCACAGTGGCCAACAATTTGTCAATTGTTACTTTGGAAGGATAGATTTCACTCTATTTGGATGATAACTTCCGCCCTACTTGGACCTTCATTGCGGTCGATATTAGTGGAGCTGTCTTGGGTGCTGATTTCTTACATTATTTCCCGATAATAAGTTGGAATCACACACTCTTCTGTTTGCTCTATCATGCGAAGTCGCATATTGTGTGATGTTGGCAGGTCACATCACATGAAGCTTCCTGCATTGATTGCGTCTCCTCTATCAAGATGGCGGCGGTAGATGTAGCAATGTCGCACTGGTGATGTCACCAGATGATGCTACAGGTTCCCCCCTTGTTGCCCCCCTCCCCTTCTCTCCTCCCCCTCCCCTTCTCTTACCTCCAGTGGGAAATGTCATAGCCGCCTCATCGGACCCCACACTGGTCAGATATCCCCATAGGATCTAGTGCAAGTGTGTGGTCGAACTCATCACGTCCGATTCCAAGTCGCAGACAACAGTTATGAGGTTGGTGGTCAGCCAGTCGTAGGATTTTGTACCATTTCTTAACGATTCCAAGCTATCACTGAACTTTAAGCGATTCCACACATAGGACCATATGACGAAAACAGAGTTGCTCTGAGAACTGTGGGTACATCTTGAAACCACCGACGACAGTTTATTTTGCATCTAACTCACTTTCTTACACTTTTAACATCACAAAGGTAACCAAATGTATCGTCACTATCTATCTTTTTTATGGCATGTTGTATGTCATGTATTGCGAATTTTGGTGTGTGCTGTGAATGTGATTCTGATTTGTTATGCATGTAGGGTGTGGCATGTGATGTTTACAATGACGAAAGTAGGAAGTGATTTCCGGACCATCCGTACCGGAAGTGCTTCCTGTGAATAATAGCACCTCATCCCAAACGTGTTAGAGTCTGCAGAACGGTGGTGTGTGCTTGGGAAACATCCCTTTCCTAATCACCGAGTCGCTAAACAAAAATGTTCTCAATGTGAACATGGAACACCTGCACCAGAAATTCTTAGTGGTATCATAACCATTTGATGAAGAAAAGCCCTTGCAATCTGTATCGCTGAGGTCTTCAAACACTTCACTATTTAGCACAAATATTAACACAAAAAATGAATGCAATAAAAGTAAAGCCTTGTTGCAGTACCATTTCAGTAGCAACACGGTATATTCAGACATTATGCCACATCCCCACCTCGCAAAAGCGAGAATATAACGCTATCGTAAACTTCAGCTGAGCAAAAACAGCCAGAATTTTCGTCTTTCACGTTACCTCACCACATGTAAAAAATATGCTTTCTGCAAGACGAGACATATGAAAAGTGTAAACCTTGCGAATCACCCCATTCCAAGCGCTGGTTCTAATTAGCTACATTTACATAGGTACTCTGCAAGTCACACTTAAGTGCGTGGCAGAGGATTCATCGAACCATCTTTAAAATAATTCCTTATTATTCCACTCTCGAATAGCGCGCGGATATAATGAACACCTACATCTTTCCATCCGAGCTCTGATTTCTCTTACTTTATTATGACGATCATTTCTTCCTAGGTACGTAGACGTCAATAAAATATTCCTGCATTCTGAGGAGAAAGTTGGTGATTGAAATTTCGTGAGAAGATCCCTCCGCAACTAATGACGGCATTGTATTAATGGTATCCATCCCAAATCCTGTATCATGTTCGTGACACTCTCTCCCATATTCGCGATAATACAGTTCTCGATATATTCCGTTAATCCTATCTGGGAAGGATCCCAGCAGCAGCAGTACTCCAAAAGAGGGCGGGCAAGCGTAGTGTAGACAGTCTCTTTAGTAGACCTATTACATTTTCTAAGTGTTCCGCCAATAAAACGCAGTCTTTGGTTAGCCTTAGGGTCATTTGCCAATTTTCGCACAAAAAAAACTATCTTTGCTAAATTGTTTTTCAATTTCTTTTGATCTACTGATGTCTTTACTAGTTGATAAACAACAGTGTCATCCGCAAACAACCTACGACGGCTTCTCAGATTGTCTTCCAAATAGTTTATATAGATAGGGAAAACACTTTCTTGGGGAACGCCAGAAATCACTTCTGTTTTACTTAGTGACTTTCCATCAATTGCTACGAACTGTGACCTCGTTGACAGGAAATCATGAATCTAATCACATAACTGAGACGATATTCCATAAGCACGCAATTTCATTACAAGCCACTTGTGTGGTTCACTGTCAAAAGCCTTCTGGAAATCCAGAAATACGGAATCATTTTGAAATTCCTTTTCGATAGCACTTAACACTCCGCGTAAGTAAAGAGCGAGCTGTGTTTCACAAGAATGATGTTTTCTATTTTCGTGGTGACTGTGTGTCAATAGACCGTCTTCTTCGAGGTAATTCATAATTTTCGAATACAATATATGTTCCAAAATTCTGCTGCATATCGAGGCTAATGATATGAGGATGTAATTTAATGGATTACTCCTACTACCGTTCTTGAATATTGGTGTGAGCTGTGCAACTTTCCAATCTTTGGGTACAGATCTTTCGTCGAGCGAACGGTTGTATATTATTGTTAAGTATGGAGCTATTGCATCAGCATACTCTGAAAGGAATCTAATTGGTATTCAGTGTTGACCAGAAGAAAATTAATGGTCAATAAAGCAGATGCCAGACTGAGATTCATTGGAAGAATCCTAAGCCGGCCGGGGTGGCCGAGCAGTTCTAGGCGCTACAGTCTGGAACCGCGTGACCGCCATTTGAACCATTTTTTTGAAGAATCCTAAGGAAATGCAGTCTGAAAACAAAGGAAGTGGGTTGCAGTACACTTGTTCGCCCACTGCTTGAATACTGCTCACTGGTATGGGATCCGTGCCAGATAGAGTTGATAGGAGAGGTAGAGAAGATCCAACGGAGAGCAGCGCGCTTCGTTACAGGATCATTTAGTACTCGCGAAAGCGTTACGAAGATGATAGATAAACTCCAGTGGAAGACTCTGCAAGAGAGACGCTCAGAAGCTCAGTAAGGGCTTTCGTTGAAGTTTCGATCTTGAAGATTTTGCGTCTGTTTAAATTGGGCATGTTTCTTCCGTTGTTTCTGCAACAGTGTTCTGACCCGTTTTGTGTGCCAAAGAGCTCCGTCGTTTGTTAATTTATCTGGTATAAATCTCTCAAGTCCTGCCGATATTATTTGTTTGAATTAAAGCCACATCTTTTATGAGGGTCACTCCAAAATAAATGCGCACTATTTTTGTAAAAATACTGTTTTCATTCTGCATGTGTGAAAGTTTTACAGTGTGTAGATACATCCTTCCTGCTTGTTTTCAAACTTAGTTCAACCAGTTCCCGTGAGTGAAGCCGTCACAACATGTCTTCAAAATGGCTGCTACATTTGACGTTCGTCAGAAGCAACGTGCTGTCATAGAATTCCTGTGCTGTGAAAACGAGACAATGGGAAACATCCAGAAGAGGTTGAAAAAGGTGTATGGAGATGCTGCTGTAGATCGCAGTACAGTTAGTCGGTGAGCAAGCAGGTTACGTGGTGAAAGAGGGCACAGCAATATTGAGGACTGTCCTCGCAGCGGCAGGCCTCGTACTGCAGACACTACAGAGAATGTGCAGAGAGTTAACGATTTCGTGACTGCTGGCAGACGCATCACAGTGAAAGAACTGTCACGCTACGTTGGGACAGGGGAAGGAAGTGTTTGCAGAATACTGAAAGTGTTGGCTTTAAAAAATGTTTGTGCCAGGTGGGTTCCCAGGATGTTGACAGTGACTCACAAAGAAACAAGAAAAAGGTATGCAGCGAACTTTTGAAACAGTACGAGAATGGTGGAGATGAATTTCTTGGAAGAATTGTGACAGGTGATGAAACATGGTTTGAAGATGATGACTCCCTTGTGCACGCTGCCATACTGTGGCTCCAATAGGATAGTCCAGAACTTTACCGTGCCGATATGACGTAAGGCAGTTGAGAGGGATAGAAATTATGTGGAGAAATGAAAATATTATTCCTAAAGGAAGTATCTACACACTGTAAAACTTTCAAACATGTAGAATAAAAGATGGATTAAAAAAAAATAGTGTGCATTTCTTTTGGAGTGACCCTCATACATTGTTAATTTGAGGGGAGTGGACATTGTCTCTCAGGAAGGCGTGAAGTGAATTTTTATCTTCTTTTTCGAATATGTATATTTTTCGTTTATTTTTGGAAGATTTAGAGGTTACAACCCTGTGTTCATTAACCCGTGTATCCTTTTAGATGCTCTTTATTAACTCAGGATTATTTGTTGGTAAGAGGTCAACTATGTTTTCACAACCGTTTACTATTTCCGTGGGCTCATGAACCAACTGCTCGAAATAATTTTCAGTTAATGCGCTTAACACAATTTCGGATGATGTTTTTGCATGCCTCCAGAATTAAACGGGTATTTTCGCCAACATATCGATGGTAAATTAAAGTCACCACCAACTATAACTGCATGAATTGGATATGTGTTTGAAATCAAATTCAAATTTTCTTTGAATCTTTCAGCAACTGTATCATCTGAATTGGGAAGTCAGTAAAAGGATCCAATTATTATTTTATTCCGGTTGCCAACAATGACCTCTGCCCATACTAACTCACAGAAACTATCTACTTAATTTCGCAACAAGATAAACTACTTCTAACAGCAACAAACACGCCACTGCGAGCTGTGTTTAGCCAATCCTTTCAGAACACTGTTAGCTTCTTCGCAGAAATTTAGGCTGAACTTATCTCCAGCTTGAGTCAGCTTTCAGTGCCTATAACAATTTGATCAACCGTGCTTTCTATTTGTGCTTGCAGCTCTGGTACTTTCCCAACACAGCTATGAGACACCTAAGAAACTGCCCAGACCACTCCACACAGCCCTTGCTATCCATGTCGCAGAACGGTCTGAGTCTCTGATTCAGAGTGCCCACTCAGCACTTTACCAGAGGTCCGCAATTGGTCCTGTTGACTATGCTGCAAATGCTCAGCTCTGCTTTCATCTAGCAAGCAAGACTAGCAGACTTTACCATTTCTGTTAGTCATTCCAAACCAGAGAAAATTTCTTCCGATCCAAAATGACACACAACGTGAGCCACCACCTGGAGTTGGCTGCACCCCATGCTCTTCATGGCATGCAGTAGAAGCCCTTCCACATCTGGAATGACTCCACCTGGTATACACACGGAATACACATTGGCTTTCTTCCCCTTCTTGATAGCCATGGCCCTAACTGGTCCCATAACGCGCCTAATGTAGGAGATCCCAACTATTAATAATCAAACCTTCTGTGATTGCCTGGATTTTGCAGGTTTCCTCTGAAACATCTGCCTCCGTAGTGTAGCGGTAGCATCACTGCCTACCACCCAGGGGGCCTGGGTTCGATTCCCAGCAGGGGACTGGGTGTTGTGTGTCCTTCATCATCATTTCATCATCATTACCAATGTGGTGTCATCTAAAAAGGACTTGCAATACAGCCGTCGAACTCCCCCGAATGGGGCGTCCCAGCCAACAACGCCATATGATCATTTCCATATTTCCTCTGAAACAGGACAGGTGATGGCATCTGGCTGAGCAACAGTGTCAGCCACAGACAGCACCTGGAACCTGTTTGTCAGACTAACTACAGAGGACTTACGGGTGTCCTTCGCCACCTGCAAAGCCCCAGGGCGACCGCCCACTCGAACACTGGTGGAGGGTCAACCTCAGTGCTAGCAGTAACTGTGTAAGGTGGCAGAATAGATGAAGCTCAATTTCGCACCTTACATAAGAGTTTTATACATCATAATGGGAAGGTGAATATGACACCTAACTTACTTTGGTGGTAATGACCAGATTTGCCTATAAGTATGTAATGCAAAATGGATGACACTCAATCGATGGTATTAACTCACCACTCCTATATAGTTCATTTCAGTGAGCAGAAGGTGAAACAAGCAGCAAGAGGAAACGTTTTATATGGAAGCCGGCGTGGGAAGACACAGAAACCGTACCCTGGGAGGCACCACAGAAAGCTCTTAAGGAGGGCATCCCGCACGGGAGTCAGCAACCGGACAGGTGACGCATACTGCAGAGCGAGTAACGGGCCACCAGAAGTAGGACAGAAAGAAGCTTTACAAAACTGCATTTCGGAATTCCAAATGGATACGAACAATACCAGTAACGCAGTTGATCGCGTGAACAGCGAATGGTACACATGTGTACGGGGACGAAGCGTCCGATTCGCGGAAACGAACTAGAAAAGAGTAAAGTGCCGAGATTTCGACGCAGTTCAATGGTAGGGACCTTGCGACTGGTACAGAGAGTTTCCACAAAATAAGAGGAACGCTCCTACTGGTAGAAAAAAGCCATGATGTGGAGAACGAAAGAACCCGGGTGGGGAGAGAGTTGGGCTACGAGAAAGACGAGAGTGAAATTTTCGTGGATTCTTCTCTGAACTGGCGTCAAGTGCAGAATGGAGCCCATAACGCTCTGTACGACGCAGTGGAGACATTTGGGTGAACACTGCGTTCACTGCAGCTGACATTCAGCCAGATATTAGCTGCAGCATCGTTGAGCTCCCACTGTGGAGAAACGAACCAGCCAGTTAGTTAATTGTCCTTGTGAGGACTAAGAGGGCATTTTAATATGTATGTTGTTCCAGCCATGTGTTTGCATATCGCCATATTCCAAGACTAGGGATAAGTGCATGTTTTCTGGCATCACGAGAAACATAGGGAGAATTTCTGCTGAAAAAAATCAGCAAAAGCTTATATAGATTTTATAAGAATTTCAGTGGGAGAGAGCAGCCATGCAGATGACAGCTCATTGCAGCTAAGATAAGTACCATGCGCAGAGGTGTAAACTTGCTAGTTCACCAGCTTGTGTCCACTGTAAACTCTAGGGACCTTGGGTAATCTTTTGCTCAACTTGTCACAAAACTAACCATCGTCGATAGACTTGATCATCATCCTAAATAGTACCAAACTTTGAACCAGAGTAGGATGATTTATATTAGTACTGGCCAACATCATGGTGTAGTCATAAGAATAATTTTGTAAAGAAACTTCTAGTTAAAATTTACCATTGTTGTGTTTAGGATTATTTCACTTTCTGAGGACGAGATGCGTTCGTTGACAACTCTCATAACATTGTCACATTGTAAACTGTGTAAATGCGTGTATTTCTGTGATAAGTTCATAACATTAAACTATAGTTATTTACAGCTTACACAAATGTTGTTGATCCGAAACAAACCTTACAACTGTGCTGGCCACCAGTGAGGACAGATCAGAGGACTCGGACGTGCTGGACGTCTGCTGTTGGATCTGCACGGCTGGCCCACACAGTGCTGCTCATCCACAGCAGTTTGAAGCTGTGTAACAAAAGCCATCACAGCCTGGTGCTGAGAGCGAAGTGTCACAAACTCAGCTCGCATCCACATACAACAATCACAGTCCCTATCCATACTAAAGACTGTGGAAAACTAAAGTACCCAGATAATGGACTTTGGCATGTGCTGCGGAACTCTTCTGTAGATGCTGACGAAAACACAGGAATTGTGTCTAATAAATTAGATTAATTTGCAAAGATTCAAAAACTTAACTACCAAAGCCCTCAGATAAGAGTAAATAATTCTCCCCTCATTAGGAACTTGCAATATGTCACAAAATTGGTTTACTTTCCCACGCAAATGAAAACTCGAGAACTGTGGCTATTAGATATTAAATTAACACGCAGAAACTCAAGAAACTAAACTATCAAAGCACACAGATGAAATTACAGAATTCGCTCCTGATTAGGTACTCATAAAATTACAAAATTCGTTACTTTCCTGTCACTGCGTCTGTCTCGGCCAGCTGCTGCTGCCTGACTGTCAATGTATGTGTCAGTTTGCAGCATCCAATCTAATGGACAGTAGAAATACATTCTGAGTAAAGGCCATAAATCCCAAGGGCTAACCATGATCTTCATTTGGATCTTCCAACAGCCAATTATTTTTTCAGTTGAACGAAACATCTGGCTGAAACTACTTTCTGACGCCATGTCTGCTATGTGACTGTTTTTCATTCACTCTCCAGGCTTGTGTGGTTTCACTTAAGACAATTGAATAATGTATATGTCTATTTGATTTAATGCAGCCTTTGTGTGGAAGTGTTTTCACTTAAACACATGTTCATCCTTTCAAGGTAGCTGTTATATCAGCTATGCCTATACTTGCCAACTTTATCAGAGACAGATAACATAGCTTATTTCAAGGAGAGGTAAGTGAGAAGCATATTTATAGTAAAGAGTTATTACCAAATATTATGTATTATTTACTTATATTCGAACACTTAGTACTTTTGGCACTAAAAATAATTTTTTTATTTGTTTGAAAAATTGAACGATTTTAGTTAGATTGTAAATTTATGTGTAAATAAATGTACAGTAACTTTTTTAATTTAAATTTATTGAAATTCTAACTCTCACTTTAGCCATTTTACACTCAACACCAATAATTCTCTTTCATAAAATGCTGATGTGACGTGAACAAAAAGCATAAAAGGTACAATTTTTTAAATTGTTTGGTGGCTGTATCAGTTACTTTCTAAGTTCATAACACCTTTTGTCAAAAGCAATTTTTTGTGATAAGTGCTTGCC
The DNA here is from genome assembly GCF_021461385.2 of Schistocerca piceifrons. Taxonomy (NCBI): domain Eukaryota; kingdom Metazoa; phylum Arthropoda; class Insecta; order Orthoptera; family Acrididae; genus Schistocerca; species Schistocerca piceifrons. The sequence continues at coordinate 293,563,760 of NC_060141.1, forward strand.
ATCATACATTAATTTTCTTTGAACTGCTTTAATTAATATAGTATCAAATTACAAATCACTCTTGCAAATACTGTAGATCACACTAAATTTATCTTGAAGATTACTTTTCTTCCAGCCATGAAACTTTTGTATCCTACTCGTATTTATGTGTAAGAAATAGTTAAGGCTTCTTTGTTTCTATTTCTTATTGACATATCAGAATCAACTGGAACACAAAAATTTGAGTGGTACAACCTAAGTTTATCTTTAAAGGTGCTTTTATTTGCTTTGAAACGTGCCTGCAACTTAGGTTCATTATGTGGGTATGATTTTTGTATTATATGAGTGAGTGTATTTTGTAACTGAGATGGAAATGGTTAACCTTCCCAGTGTTCATCTCGATGAATGCAGAGTAAATAATCAAATCTAGATGGCTCTCACCTCTCCAAGTGCGGGACAGAGAGCAGATATTCCTCCTCCCCAGTGCGTCTACACTTTTAAAACAATGGCTCAAAATTATTCATCAGAATTAGTATAAAACTTCATGCACTCTTGTTATAAGAAATTGTTGGTGTACTTGCTCAGTGTCACTATGAGCACAAATTTATTTCAGTTAATTATCTTAGGCCATTGGATTTTATGTATTTTTGGCACATTTCATAAAACACAAAAAATGTAGATAATAATTAATTTTTGTTGATTGTGTAAAATATTATTTAAATACATTTCAATTACAACAGAAGTATTAAAATTTTAACCATAACATACTTGCCATACTACAGATTGTTTATTTAACAATGTACTTCCGATTAGCATTTTAAATACCATCTTGTTCATATTCTCTAATTTTAACCAGCCCATCCTCTCTGCGAAGACTTGTTGGACATTCGAAGAAAATTGCTCCAAAGGGCTCAAAGTGCCTGGAATGCACAAATACTTTATGGCAGCATACCCACAAAGATGGCATGGAATCATGGTACTTGTCCAAAAAAAATATGTGAATCAGGTTTCTCCTCTATGTGTAGAACCTTTTTGGGCAAGTAGAGGTGCATATCATCTTGCACATGTCTCCCTGATTCTGACTCATTTTTGCTTTTTCGTTACATGAAACAGATGCAGATCTGCTTCTTCCTCCAAATCTGTATTTCATCTTCTTCTACTTGAGCCAGCGTACCATCTACAACACTGGTGCCATTGTATGGAGTTTCGATAATCTCCACTATGAGGCCACTCGCAACATTATCGCCGTCATCAGCTTGTCTGAAACAACACTTTTGAATCTACGGTACAAAACAGTCACTTTGGAACAGATGCCTTTCGTGACTCCTTCACAACGAATTATGTGTTTTGAAATGCCCTCCACCTGACGTTTTCTGAAAGCTATGCCTGTCTTTGTATTTGGGCTAGGCACTGCACCGTAAGAAGCATACGGTTCTCCTTTATCCAAGGGGCACTATGACCTTCTACAGTACAGCTATGTCTACAATGTTGCCTGATTGGCAGATATAATCAGTGTCATTAGAACATAGTTCTGGTCAGGTTCATGCATGGGGCAACTCTAAGTGCGCCAATGCGGCCGCATTACTTTACAAAGCCGTCACATGTACTGAACTAGAGAGTGGAAAGCCGCATCACAGTGAGTTGTCTTCGCCTGTCCACAGATTGTATACGAGTGTCACGAATAGCTCTGCAGAGGTCTGCACATGTCTATTTCCTGTGCGATGCCCCACAAGCCAGCGCCCTTGAATGGGCTTAGAATATGGGATTAGTAAATTAGTTTCTTTAAGTCTTCATATCTAAAAGGTCATTACTGAACTTGTGTGCATTACGCTGGTACTCTTCATGAATGTTAAAACTGTGTTTTCTTTACCTGTAAAAAATGTGGCCATTTTGATTCGGTTCTGTCACTTACTTAGCTGTATAGCCACCTTGTTAAACTGAGACTAAAATGTTGCATGCAGTACAGCACAGGACAACTATACAGTCACAGAAAGTTAACATGGTGATGGTCTCCTGTTTCAGACTTAAATTGCTTTTATTCAAAAGACTGTGGCAGCCTACCAGTTTCGCAAAGGCTACAGTATTTATTTTAAAAAGTCCAACGATTTTGCGACATTCCAGTCTCAAGGAGCTTAGTTTTTCTGACTCATGGTGGCTAAACGCATCTGCCACTACTAAACTGAGCAATACAACTAAAATGAACAACATTCGTTTTCCTTTCTACCTCCACGATAATTCTGGCAATGTCAGTGACATGAGGAAACACTTTCTCATTTAATCCCCTTTGAGAAACAAGTTTTAAAAATCGTGACAAAGCTGTAGGAAGTGCGCCAAAGAGCAGTTTGTGCAATGGCCAGGATAGCAAAATGAAGTTTGCACTGCTCAATAAGGTTTGACATCACTTTCAAAAACCCTTGTGTATTTATGTTGGTCCACATGTCCACAGTCAGTGCAACGTATTTGGTTTCAACCAAATTATTGCCAATAGCTTCCTTTAATTTCAGACAATGATCACTTAACATTTTCTTTCTAAAGGTGCTCCTGAAATGTAAAAAAGACCACAATTCTAATGAAATTTGTGTTATCAACCAAAAAAAAAAATGAAATGATCATATGGCATTGTTGGCCGAGGGCCCCATGCGAGGAAGTTCGGCCGCCGTATTGCAAGTCCTTTTTAGTTGACGAAACTTCAGCGACTTGCGAGTCAATGATGATTAAATGATAATGAAGAACACACAACACCCAGTCATCACGAGGCAGAGAAAATCCCTGACCGCGCCGGGAATCGAACCCGGGATCCTATGCGCAGGAAGAGAGAACGCTACCGCAAGACCCCGAGCTGCGGACTATCAACCAAAGAACTTCCTTGTCTCAGTCACAGTATCAACAAGCAGGTTGTCATCGCTTTAAATTTACCATTAGAGAGTTCATTTGCCTTCACGATACCAAAACCCATCACCTGCCTCTCTATTTGTGTCATTGCTAGTGGGACTGCAGCACTTGGCATATTCGAGGATTAGTTCACTACAGTCCATTCAGTTATAAAGCTTCTTAGCAAATCAGGATGCATATTGGACATACCTGCTGAATCTGTGATCGTCACAGTGCCAAATGAGGAAGAGGCAAACACCTCGAGGTCAGAGAAGGTAGATCAACTGCGGGTTGGGTGAAAGACAGTCCATTGTAGCTTCTGACGAATTAGCTACAGACACAATATTTAATAACTAGTGGTGCTTCCTTTTCAAGTGGTCCCTTAGAATACTGTGTGAAAAACGGAAATTTATTTTGTTTTTTATGATCATGCAGACCACATCATCTCTGTTAGTTTTTGTGTAAAAAGCCTGTGCAAATGGATGATTCGGCATTTCGGTGCACACACGAAGTTCAGTTCCAACGTGCTAAACATGGACGAAAAACTGGAATCAAAAAATTCTTATTGGTACAAACAAAAAGCGAATATTGGAGGGATAATAATGAACGACAAGCTATAAAAGCATGCAGTGAAAACAATTATTTAACAAAAACAAAATGATCATTTGATTTAGCTCAGATTTGAATGAATCAAGGGTCAAGCGAATTCACTTGTTGCACCAGTATTCCAGAAATTAGGTTAGAGACTGCTTAAACTGCTGGCTAGAGCTGAAATATAGCTAGAGAAATGCCAGGCTATGCGGAACACACTGGGTGCCAACTCTGTAGGGATGACAAAACTTGCTAGGTTTTGTGGCAAAAGTTGTAAAAATATTGTTTTTTCGTGATTTCCTTCCTAACAATTATGAGATCTGGTGGGCAACTCCAGAGTTTATGGACTGGGTCCGACACAGTTGCTTGCATTTTACCATTAAAATAGTCTGTAAACAAAAACTATGTTTACACAGTACTTGAAACAGTTATGCAAATGATCTTACTCTGATATATGTTTTTGCACATGGGACATTGTTAACACAGCTTGTCCGCCAGTCAGCCACTAAACTGGCTTTACGATTTAGCTGCATTGTGAAGGTTTTCATGCTGTTCTTATTTTGTAGTAAGTAGAGATTTATTCCCCCATTAACTATGGACCTTGCTGCTAGTGGCTGAAACTCAATAGTAGGCATAGGAAGAGAAGGAAAAATAGAGGCGAATATGGAGTGGGTGGAAGGAATGAAAGAGGAACCCACCTGGCAAAATTTTGCACAGAGCATAATTTAATCATAGCTAACACTTGGTTCAAGAATCATAAAAGAAGGTTGTATACCTGGAAGAATCCTGGAGATACTAAAAGGTATCGGATAGATTATATAATGGTAAGACAGAGATTTAGGAACCAGGTTTTAAATTGTAAGACATTTCCAGGGGCAGATGTGGATTCTGACCACAATCTATTGGTTGTGAACTGCAGATTGAAACTGAAGAAACTGCAAAAAGGTGGGAATCTAAGGAGATGGGACCTGGATAAACTGAAAGAACCAGAGGTTGCAGAGAGATTCAGGGAGAGCATAAGGGAACAATTGACAGGAATGGGGGAAAGAAATACAGTAGAAGAAGAATGGGTAGCTATGAGAGATGAAGTAGTGAAGGCAGCAGACGATCAAGTGGGTAAAAAGGCGAGGGCTAATAGAAATCCTTGGGTAACAGAAGAAATATTGAATTTAATTGATGAAAGGAGAAAATATAAAAATGCAGTAAATGAAGCAGGCAAAAAGGAATACAAACGTCTCAAAAATGAGATCGACAGGAAGTGCAAAATGGCTAAGCAGGGATGGCTAGAGGACAAATGTAAGGATGTAGAGGCTTGTCTCACTAGGGGTAAGATAGATACTGCCTACAGGAAAATTAAAGAGACCTTTGGAGATAAGAGAACCACTTGTATCAATATCAAGAGCTCAAATGGCAACCCAGTTCTAAGCAAAGAAGGAAAGGCAGAAAGGTGGAAGGAGTATATAGAGGTTTTATACAAGGGCGATGTACTTGAGGACAATATTATGGAAATGGAAGAGGATGTAGATGAAGACGAAATGGGAGATAAGATACTGTGTGAAGAGTTTGACAGAGCACTGAAAGACCTGAGTCGAAACAAGGCCCCAGGAGTAGACAACATTCCATTAGAACTACTGATGGCCTTGGGAGAACCAGTCCTGACGAAACTCTACCATCTGGTGAGCAAGATGTATGAGACAGGCGAAATACCCTCAGATTTCAAGAAGAATATAATAATTCCAATCCCAAAGAAAGCATGTGTTGACAGATGTGAAAATTACCGAACTATCAGTATAATAAGTCACAGCTGCAAAATACTAACGCGAATTCTTTACAGACGAATGGAAAAACTGGTAGAAGCGGACCTCGAGGAAGATCAGTTTGGATTCCGTAGAAATGTTGGAACACGTGAGGCAATACTAACCTTACGACCTATCTTAGAAGAAAGATTAAGGAAAGACAAACCTACGTTTCTAGCATTTGTAGACTTAGAGAAAGCTTTTGACAATGTTAACTGGAATACTCTATTTCAAATTCTGAAGGTGACAGGTATAAAATACAGGGAGCGAAAGGCTATTTACAATTTGTACAGAAATCAGATTGCAGTTATAAGAGTCGAGGGGCATGAAAGGGAAGCAGTGGTTGGGAAAGGGGTGAGACAGGGTTGTAGCCTCTCCCCGATGTTATTCAATCTGTATATTGAGCAAGCAGTAAAAGAAACAAAAGAAAAATTCGGAGTAGGTATTAAAATTCATGGAGAAGAAGAAAAACTGTGAGGTTCGCCGATGACATTGTAATTCTGTCAGACACAGCAAAGGACTTGGAAGAGTAGTTGACCGGAATGGACAGTGTCTTGAAAGGAGGATATAAGATGAACATCAACAAAAGCAAAACGAGGATAATGGAATGTAGTCAAATTAAATCAGGTGATGCTGAGGGAATTAGATTAGGAAATGAGACACTTAAAGTAGTAAAGGAGTTTTGCTATTTAGGGAGTAAAATAACCAATGATGGTCGAAGTAGAGAGGATATAAAATGTAGACTGGCAATGGCAAGGAAATCGTTTCTGAAGAAGAGAAATTTGTTAACATCGAGTATAGATTTAAGTGTCAGGAAGTCGTTTCTGAAAGTATTTGTATGGAGTGCAGCCATGTATGGAAGTGAAACATGGACGATAACTAGTTTGGGCAAGAAGAGAATAGAAGCTTTCGAAATGTGGTGCTACAGAAGAATGCTGAAGATAAAGTGGGTAGATCACGTAACTAATGAGGAGGTATTGAATAGGATTGGGGAGAAAAGAAGTTTGTGGCACAACTTGACTAGAAGAAGGGATCAGTTGGTAGGACATGTTTTGAGGCATCGAGGGATCACAAATTTAGCATTGGAGGACAGCATGGAGGGTCAAAATCGTAGAGGGAGACCGAGAGATGAATACACTAAGCAGATTCAGAAGGATGTAGGTTGCAGTAGGTACTGGGAGATGAAGAAGCTTGCATAGGATAGAGTAGCATGGAGAGCTGCATCAAACCAGTCTCAGGACTGAAGACCACAACAACAACAACAACATATGTGGAAGGGACCAGGAGACACCAGAAGGTTTCAAATTGCGTGTATAATGATAAAACAAAGACTTAGGACTCAGATTTTAAATTGTAAGTCATTTCCTGGGGCAGATGTGGTCATGAATTGTAGATTAAGACTGAAGAAATTGAAAAAAAGGTAATAAATTAAGGAGATGGGAACTAGATCAGTTGAAAGAAGTAGAGGTAGTTGGAATACCAGTGGGAGCATTAGACAATGGTTGACTAGTACAGGGGAAACTAATACAGTAGAAGACGAATAGGTAGCTTTAAGAGATGAAATGGTGAAGACAGCAGAGGATCAAATAGATAAAAACACAAGATCTAGTAGAAATCCTGGAATAAGAAAGGAAATATTGAATTTAACTGATAAAAGGAGAAAATTGAAAAATGCAGCAAATGAAGCAAGTGAAAGAAAAAATAAACATTTAAAAATGAGATAGTCAGTAAGTGCAAAGTGGCTAAGCAGGAATGGCTAGAGTGCAACTCTAAGTATTTAGAAGCATATTTCACCAGGGGACAGGTAGATATCACCTAAGAAAATTAAAGAGGCCTTTGGGGATAAGAGAAGGGGCTATATGAATATCAAGAGCTCACATACGAAACCAGCACTAATAAAAAAATGGAACACTGAAAGGTGGAAGGAGTAGAGGGTCTATATGAGGGAGATAACCTAGAAGGCAGTATTATAGAAAGGTAAGTGAATGTAGATGAAGATGATTTGGTAGATACGATACTGTGAGAAAAATTTGATAGAGCTCTCTAAGATTTAAATAGAAATAAAGTCCTGGGAGTAGACAATATTCTCTCAGAACTACGATAGCCTTTGGAGAGCCAGCCATGACTTAACTATTCCATGTGGTGTGCAAGACATGTGAGAAAGGCGAAATACCCTCATAATTTAAGAAGAATGTAGTAACTACAGCTGGAAAGAAAGCAGTTGCTGACAGATGTGAAAATTACTGAAACATCACAGTTGCCAAATAATAACATGAATTCTGTACAGAAGAATGGAAAAACTGGTAGAAGATGACTTCAGGAAAGATTCATTTGGATTAAAGGTAAATGCAGGAACATGCGAGGCAACACTGACACTGTGACTTATTTTAGAAGATATGTTAAGAAAAGGCTAACCTACACTTATAGCATTTGTAGACCCAGAGTAAGCTTTTGACAGTGTTGACTGGAACACACTATTCGAAATTCTGAAGATAGCAGGGGTAAAATGCAAGAAGCAAACGGCTATTTACAACTTGTACAGCAACCAGATGGCAACAATAAGAGTCTAGTGGCATGAAAGGGTAGCAGTGGTTGAGAAGGGAATGATAAGGTCCCCGATGTTATACAAACCGTACATTGAACAAGCAGTAAAGGAAACAAAAGAAAAAGGTGGAGTAGGAATCACAGTTCAGAGAGCAGAAATAAAAACTTTTAGGTTTGCTAATGACACCGTATTTCTGTCAGAGACAGCATAGGGTTTGGAAGAGCAGTTGAACAGAATGGACATTGTCTTGAAAGGAGGATATATGTGTAGTCGAATTAAATCAGGTGAATCTAATGATTAGGAAACGAGACACTTAAATTAGCAAATGAGTTTTGCTGTTTAGGCAACAAAATAATATATGTTGGCTGATGTAGAGAGGATGTAAAATGGCAATGGAAAGAAAAGCATTTCTGAAGGCGAGAAATTTGTTGCCGGTAACATCGAAAAAGATTTCAGTGTCAGGAAGTCTTTTCTGAATGTATTGGCATGGAGTGTAGCCATGAATGGAAGTGAAACATGGATGATGAACAATTCAGACAAAAAGAGAATAGAAACTTTCCAGATGGGGCGCTACAGAATAATTTTATAGATTAGATGGGTAGATCACATAACTAATAAGGATGTACTGAATAGAATTGGGGAGACAAGAAAAATTGAGGCACGACTTGATCAAAAGACATCAAGGGATCAGCAATTTAGTATTTGAGGGAAGTGTGGGAGGGCTGAAATCGTAGGATACCAAGAGATGAGTACAGTAAGCAGATTCAGAAGGATGTAGTTGCAGAAGTTATTCGGAGATGAAGAGCCTCACACACAGGACAGATTAGTGTGGAGAACAGCATCAAACCAGTCTTAGGACTGAAGACCACAACAGAGATTTATTAGTGAAGCTACTATGATCACGAAAAAATTGAGGTTGTGAGTGGAGGAGATATTCAGTGTAGATTTTCTTGCATTCAAAAAAGTATTTTTCCAAAAAATGTGTTGCTGAATGTACATACCGCTGCATGTATATTGAATTGTGGTTTCTTCAAGATCAGTTCCTCTAGTTGATCGTATGTATAATAAAGAAAAGGTCGTTATGTTTGTTAAACTATTTAAGTGTAGTAGCACTTACTTTGGTGATGACGCTGTTTCCAGAACAGTTTTAATTTTCTTTAATTATCTAATGGAGATACATCAAAATGACCTGGAGAATTTTTGTCTGCCCATTCTGAAATTTCCTACTGCAATGTAATTTCTTTATTGCCTAGATGTTTCGAGTGATGTAGTTGGAGTTGTTGTTAAGTCAGGTTCACACATATACAACAAATGTGTCGCCACAGCTAGTGGCATTCTGCAGTTGCATTTGTGAATGCCCAGTTTACATGCCCAGTTTACATGCACAAGGATATTACCATAAAACTGGTTGCTTAAGCCACTGGGGTAAAGTTAGGTTCAAACATACGTCTGATGTGGCGCCACAGCTTGCAGCCTTCCGTAGTGGCATCATGAGCGACCATTCACACAGGACGCCACAAATTCTCCATTGTTGCACAGCTTTCAGTATGGCGTCAATTGAAATCAAATGAGCAGATATGAATGCTTTAGTGCAGGTTATGGCTTTGTAGAGCTGTGACAAGAGTTAAATACGAGAAAGACGAAACCCAAACGTTGGATCCGAAAATAGATTTTGTACAGGGTTAAATCAGGACCCATAAACACCTTTATAATAGAAATAACATTCGGAGCCGAAAATGCTGTCTACAGTTGCAAACTAACCAACTGCTGGCATATAAATATCATCTGCAGATGCGCCACTATTCCAATTGTAAAATCTTGCTGTATTCGTTGATGCAGGAAGTTCGAGTAACTAATATTTAGTTTAACAGCTGTAAACCACACTCTAGGGTTATTTGCTGCATATAATACACAATATATAAAAAAGCAGAATCACGAAGTTTATAAGTCTCTCTTATTTGGTCACATATATCTTCTTCTTCTTCTTCTTTTGTTACTGCCTTTATCCTGCATTGTGCGCAGGGTTGGCAGAGGTTAAGTACGGATTTGGCATGGTTAATTTTTAAGGGGTGGCCGGATGCCCTTCCTGCCGCCACCCTATACCCCCGTTAACGAAGTAGTGTACCTGAGCTGTCTGCATCTAATGTAAATCGTGAAAGAGTGTGCATGTGTTTCAAATGTCTGCGAGTCGTGTAACTGAGGTGGGACATGGGGACCGGCCCGGTATTCACCTAGTAGGATGTGGAAAACCGCCTAAAAACCACATCCTGGCTGGTCAGCACACCGGCCATCGTCGTTAATCCGCCGGGCTGATTCGATCCGGGGCCGGCGCGCCTACCCGAGTTCAGGAAGCAGCGTGTTAATAGCTCTTGGCTACCCTAGCAGATAATTTGGTCACATATATGAAGTTTATTTATTTACTTATCAAAATATCTTTTAAGATTGTGGGATACGTCGTTGGTTTGCAAATATTGACCACAAACACACACACACACAAACACACACACACAATGCTGCTGCAGGAAGTCAAACATTGGTTGCTGCTCTTGTAGTTCCAGAAGTTGCGAAAGTGTACCTGCCGACCACTACTATCACATTTGTCCGAAATAAAGTAAAAACACACTGAAATCGAATGGAGTACAGCTGCAAGAACTCCACGATAACTGCGACAAAACGCTCTTGTTTCGAAATACAGCCACCAGGGAGCAGTGGTGGTAGGAAAGAGAGCAACAAAGTACAACCAAAGTCCAACACAGCAGTCGCGACATCAGTACCGTAAAGTTGTTAACCGTTTGACATCTGGAACGACATTGGTGCTCCAAGTGGCGAGAAAGAGGAACGTCAGATGCGTCCTAAACTTAATGTTTGTTTTTCAAACCTTTCCTTCATGATTTATTTGAATTATTTTTTTGCCTTCAAGAGATTGTGTAATATCAGAAGACCTACACGTTTCTAAAGATGATTCTAAAATAAGCGCAAGTAGGGATAAAAATCATGAATTCAGTCTCAAGCTATAACACATTTGCGAACAAACACTTGGGACGTTGGCTAGAACTGCAGCTTACCATGTTGTTCTCAAAAGAATGTAAACACGTAGATTCACATGTAAGAAGCACAGAAATGTTCCTCTATGGTCAAAAGGGATCGACGCCCCATTTGTCGTTCAGTAGGTCTACTTTATATTATACTAAGTGGGACAAGCTACTGCCAAATAGTGGGAGAATTATGCTGTGCATGGAATCCTCAAGTCCTCAAACACAATAACACTGTCAGAAGTACTGTCAAATGTTAAATTTGCCATGAGAGACATTTCATCCAATGACATATACACTAGTTTATCAGAGAAATACTGTACATTCTGCTTTAAAAGGTAGGATATATTGTCACTTATCCCACATTTTATTTGTATGCCTTTCACATACCTCTGTAATGTACTCACTGATGGAAGCATAAAACATATTGGCAAAACCTGTATGCCTGAGTACTGTAATACAATAAATTTAGAACAATGAGCTTATTTTCGTCTTTCCATCTTGCAGGACGTTTCTCCTTCAGTGGCATACTAATCTGGCTTAACAGGAAATCGAGGGCATCATGTTTTTAAACATCGGGATCCTGTAGTCTTCAAAATTTTTGCCCTTCTTCACTTGATCCTTCTGATACAGTTTCTGTCCCCGTCTGTACTTAAAAACATAGGCACTTCTTTTGCACATTGTCTGCACATTGACACGCTTTTGCAAATCATGAACAACTGCACTTAATCTAACCACTTCATCGTCCAAGCAGGTCCGTGTTGACGATTCAGGCACTGATACATGGATAGTTGAACTGGCTGCTTCTGTACCATAATACTGTTTTACAGCTTTAGACGAATTGTGGAACCTTTGTGGCAGTTTCCTCTTCTTCATCACTTGAAGTGGCTTATTTGAGATGCCAAACAGTGTGAGTACTGCATTCCACAAGAGTTTATCATTGTCTGCATTCATGAAATGTTTTCATAAGAATGCATAGTTTTGTAGCGACATATACCGATAAAATTTTCTAGGGCTTCCAGCAGCGCCCAGTGGTTTAAAACCCACGGGCTTTCGGCCGAGTTCTCCTCGACCATTGTCAAGTGGTGACTGTCGAATGATTGCTGCTGCCATCCTTATATAGTCGAGCTGTCTTCAGTGACATCACTGATGCTCGCTCCAGCGCCATACATGGTAATGTTTTCATTGCCCATATGCAGCACCATCTTCAACTTGTATAGGTACATAAGGGAAAGCCCCGACACGCTACGGTAAAAGACAAGTGATGTAAACTTTTTTCAATTTTTTTGACAATTATTAGAGAGACTCTGTAGCTTGTTCACGTGGCAAGAAGACGTATTTCTTGTGATACAGTGTGTTATCTGAATAATAATTTTATGAAAATATGAAGTCTCTGAGTTCGTCTTTGTGCAAAACCACGGAAGTTTTCTTTTCTTCCTCGCATTTTACGAATGTTATGTCACTTCAGCTGCCTTCATCAGAAGAGGAAGTCCGATTAAGAATCAATATTGTACACAATGTCAGGGATGAGAACTAATTATGGCGGAGGAGAACCATTTAACCAACTTGTGTAAATCTCAACAGCAAAGCGAATACAGGAATTGATGTAAGTTAAAAGTGAAAGACAAAGTGCGACAAAAATCAATTTGTTTAAGTAATTATTTCATATTTTTTAATATAAATTTGCACAACTTGAGACCTGGTGACATGACATTGAGAAGCCATGAAATCAGTTGTGTAAATTATTCAAAATTATTTATGCCATAGTGTGAACATTTTTTGCATGTACTAATTATTTTCAAATTTTCATGTGCAACATCACGACTGGGAGCAAAATAACCAGAACCAGAAATTATTGTTGATAAAGTAACCAATTCAGAAGGGAATCAAAAGTGAAACCGGAATTTACGGAAAATTTTGGAAAATGCTGTTTGTTTTATCGCAGCAAAGGTAGGACCACTACGCAACCGCTTGCTTAGCTATGTTTGGTAGCATCTCCTGCGTAGTAAGTAGACATCCTTTTCCGTAATTTCCCTTCCTAAATGTAGTGTAGTGAATTTTTCAGAAATTTTACGTAACGATTAGCGAAAAAAAAGGTTTGAAGGTTTTGTTTCATAACATTTCGTGCATCACAAAAGTAGCCAATTAACAACTGAGGACACTTAAATTGTATGTTTAAATTTACAAAAATAATATATTTCAATTTTCTGTTTTGCAAAATTTTTAATTTAACATTCAATCAAAATGGCAAAAAGTCAGTTTCCATTATTGTTGACAATGGCAAAAACCAAATGAGCCAGGATGGTGTACAATTGCAAGACAGAACATCTGAAATACTAGCGCCATGTCTTCCACACTTAGACGTATTAAGTAGTTCAGAGATGAACGTAACCGAAGTGACAAGTGCTAGTGAGCTTTGACAGCGCTCTAACTTTGATGATACGTTGATGACAATAGATGAAATTACATTACGTATCTCAGCGAGCAACAGGAAAGCATAGAAAGTGCACATAACATGATTTTTGACAACACTTTACCATCACCCATCATACGAAATCCAAATGTTGATTTACAAAGTACAATTGTTAACAATCAAAGTACATCATATGGCAACCAAAATAGCGCACTTGCCGCGATACTTCAAAATCTTGATATCTTGAGCATCGAAATAAGAAATACAAACACCAAGTTGCGTGCAGACATAAAAAATAGAAACACCAATTTGCGAACAGACATAAATACAAAATTTGACAGTTTGTCACAAAACCTTACCATAGTCACACACAGGGCCGGCCTTAGCCATCCAGGTGCCCCGGGCGAGTCATCCAGTTGGCGCCCTTTATTGTATAAATAGCCAACCTGGCAGCGCTTTGCAACACAGTATTTGACTGTTTTCTAGAAATCGTCTTAAGTGGTTAATGGCGTCATCTTATGATCATAACATGGTTTTTTCCATCGTAAATTTGAGTATTTTATTTTTTTAAATGGAAATGAAATCCAAATAATCTGAAAGCCCGCTAAGACGCTCCATGTGAGTCTTGTGTAGCCTGTGACGTCAGTCCAGCATGCTGCTGTCGCTGCCATAACAGTCAGTATAGCAGTGATATATTGTTTGGGCATTCACGTTTTGGGAAATTGTCTAAAAATATTGCGTAGTACTGCACTGCACATCTACAACAACTCCAGGAAATTGTTTTTGCGCGTTCCAAACAAAGAAAAGATGCATAAAATGTGGTTGAAACAGGCTCGTATATCCCAAATATTTCTTTTCTTTTCTGAAGCACCCCTGTACTAAAGCGAACAAAACAAAACAAAAATTATTCAAATTGGTCAAGCCATTTCTTTGTTTTGGTGAGACTAACACACAACAATTGATTTTTATATATAGGAGGTAATATGTATAACGAAAAAAACACTAATTTTGAATTGGGTACCATATTTTTATTGAATTTAATATAACTGTACGCCATAAACCTATATTTTCTGTCAGTCATCTGAACACAAAACATATTACGCCTAATGAAAAACAATTATAAACGACTAAAATTTTACTTTTCTCGCTTTTCTGTCGGCAAAGTCTCTGATCAGATTAGCAAAGTCCAGGTTTTCTGCAACTTCATTTTCAATGGACAATGAGGCCAAACTGGTTAGTCTTGTTTGAGACATTGTAGACCGCAAGTACGTTTTTATCAACTTCAGTTTGGAAAAACTGCGTTCGCCGCTTGCGACAGTCACTGGTATTGTTAGCAAAATACGTAACGTTATCCAGATGTTGGGATATAACTCTTGAAGATTATGCTTTTTTATGAAGTTTAAGGCTTCAATAGGCGTTGCCTGGCTGTCTTCGAGATAGTGTTGCAGGCCTAAAATTTCGTCGCACAGCAAATTTCCATCAATATCTGACTTCATGTTGACAGTTAACTTTTCTTGTAATTTAGAACAGCATTGTATTAGTTCTTCTTTATTTTGATTTTTTTTTTAATGTCAAACAAGAAACTCCACGTCGCAGAAAATTCTTGCATCTGTTCAAATCTTTCTTTCATGGATATGTGCACGGTGTCCAACAGTGCATTGAAAAACTCTACTTTAAACTTCTTTTTTGGGTCAGTTATTTGATCATCAACAGCCTCTTCACCCGGCCTGTGTTTAATACGTCTTAATCGCATTTGTGGTTTAAATAATGGCTGCGTATCAAGATCCGAAGCCAATTCAGTTGCTGTTACAATAGCTTGTTCGAAACCTGTTTGTCTATATGTTTCCAAATAAGAGCAACATTTGTCAAGGATTCCCATAAACTCGACAAAGTTGATTGTGGGTGACTGACTTGCTTTACTCACAACGTTAATTTGAAACAGAACATCATACCATGTCACGAGAGAAACAATGAAGCTGAAGTCTTTTAATTCTCCTCCTAGTGTTGTCGCTTCGTGTGACACCGCAGCATCGCTTTGTTCAGTAGCATCGGCCAAGGAAACCAAAGCGTCATGCATTTCGCATAATTGATAACGAACCGCTTTGACGCTATCAATTCGAGCTTCCCAGCGTGTGTCACTTACATTTTTCAGGGTGTATATCTTCAAATGGTCGGTCAAAATTTTCCATCTATTTACCGATCCAGCAAATAGATTAAACATTTTTTGTAACATTCCGAACAGTGTCACGGATTTTACTGATGATTTTGCCGCATTACACAATACCAAATTATAAGTATGGCATCCACATGGCACAAAAAAAGCTAGTGGATTTAACTTCTTAATTCTGTTCTGGACGCCTTTATTTTTCCCCTTCATGTTCGCGCTGTTATCGTAGCCCTGTCCTCTGCAGTCATTAATGTTAAGGTCAAGATCACTCAATGTTTTTAAAATGCTTTCTGTGAGGCCTTCACCGCTTGTATCATCTATTTGCAGATGAAATGTTCTTTTACACTTACGCCATCCTCTGTTACGTCGGCGCATCTTAAAGTTATCGAAAGTTGTTCTTTGTGGCTTATATCTGGAGTACAGTCAGCTATGATTGCATAATACTTTGAGCCCTTTATGCGGGATACGATTGTAGACATAACGTGTGATGCCATGAGTTCTATTAATTCATTTTGTATATTTTTGCCGCAATAATGGTCAGCCAAATCACCATTCAATGCCAGTCTGACGTGCTCTTCCATGATTGGATCAAACTTTGCCAATAACTGTACAAGACCTAAGAATTTTCCATTATTTGGGGTAAATAATTTATCTGATAACCCTCTGAATGCCATATTATTTTCAGCCAAATACAAAGTAATGTGCATCAATCTTTGAAGCACATTGCTCCATCGTAAACTTTCTTTAGAAATTAGCTTTTGTTCTTCCTTGTCAATAGTTAATCCAGCTTTAAACCTGATTTCAGCTTCAGTCCATTGAGTAAATGCTTTTTTGTGGTTAGGACTATTTTCATGCAGTTTCAGAGCTTCACTTAAATGTTTCCAATTTCTGAAACCCACAATGGTAGTCAAATTAGTAGTTGACTTTAAATCAAACAGTCGACAACAAAAGCAAAAGACACTGTCGTTTGATACAGAATAAACTAGCCACCATCGTCTGATAGTTTCTTCGTTTGATAGTTTTCTTGTGTAATGAGTTGAAGAGAAATGACGCCCATTTTCATCTTTTGGAAAGTTATTTAGACATACTTGTGAGGGTCCACATATTATAATGCGATCTATATCTCTAGCATTAAGTACTTTTGGCCACATACCTACATCAGAAACATTGTATTCTTCTATTGCAAGAACGTTGATACTTTCATCGACCACAGATGTCATGTGTTGATTTTGACTTGGAGAAATATCAGAGGATTCATGCAAAGATGTACTGCGCTGGTCAATTTGATCACCTTCAATAGGTGATTGTAAATTTTTGTGTATAACTGTTCACAGTCTGAAGAAATATTTGCTGATACATGGACTTTTGATTCAATATCTGAAGTATTTGCCTTAGAATTTCCTTTAAGGTACTTATAAATATTCATGTGCTTTTTAGTTTCTTCAAGAACTTTTTCTTTTTCAGCTTTTCTTTTCCGATTTTCTGAACCAGAAAGCTTTTTTTTAATCATTTCCTTCTCTTCTGGCATGATTTAATAATTTGACAAATTATTGCTTGGACACTGCTCTATTTCGCGACCACAATATTCGATCTATAACAAATAAAGAAATTCACCTATCAGTAGACGTAACTAGAAAAAAACCTGAACTGAAAGATAAAAATGTTTTTCGCACCTACCAGAAAATTAAAATGTTGACACAGTCACGACACTCGTTTCACTCACAATTATTCAGCCACGAAAACATGACCGCTGTCTCCGACTCTTACTGACAATTACTGACATGCGGGTGCAAATCGTAGCGCTGCCAACATATGCAGTCTAACAAACATTGTGTGGCGCTGTATTATTTCAGTAAGTTAGGGGAGAATTCTCTATGAATGCAGTGCACGCATTGCATGGTCTATTAATTAATGTACATGAGTCATTAAGTCACAAATATTCGATATAAATACATTCGTATTAATTAAATCATAATGTAATGTATATTTCACAGTCTGTATTTTCTTTTATTTGGAGCGACCGGTAGTTTCTGTTTTAAACGAGAGATGGTGCGGCTGCATGGGCTCTTCCTTGTTGCGGCTCTTGAAACAAATAAGAGAGGCGCTTTGGTAGAGCCCATGCTAGCCCGCGTCAAACATGGATGGTTGCAGACAATACGAAGATTGCATTCAGCATGATTTCTCTTCTGCTACCCCGAATTCATCGCGCATTCGTGAGATTAGCGACGTATGTTGAATGAGAGTGAATAATATTTTAGTTTCGCGAAATGGGTGATTGTAAATTGTAATTTTTTTTTTTACATGCGTTTAGTACGTGGCGCCCCTTGGGCCCCGGCGCCCTGGGCGACCGCCCGAGTCACCCCACCCTAAAGCCGGCGCTGGTCACACAAGACATAAACAACATAAAACAAGAGCAAAAACAAATTTAAAAGATTTTCAGGATACATTAACACAACAGATCAGTGATTTGACAAAGAATTTTCGCGAGGAAATGAATGTAAAATCTAGACACATGGAAAAAAAGCTAAAGCAAGATGTACTTTCCAAAGTAAACAATGACATTACGGAAATAAATCAGAAATTAGACACTCTTTAACGAGCAGAATGATGCAGTAGAGCAGCAAATAAAAGCACTTAAAGACACACACACACACAAACCTGGAAGCTACTCAAGCACAGTTAACTTCCACAGTAAAGAACATCTCTACCGCAGTGAACAAACTGCACAAGGATTACGAAAATATACGTATAGCTACTGATGAACTCACTTTAAAAGTAGCATCACTTGAAATCGAATCAGTCTGTGCCAAAAAGGAAAGAGACAAAATTAGTGAAAATTTATCTGATGTAATATCATAAGCTGAAGCAGGTACTGTGGACAAAACCAGTAACGCAGCGGAAAAGGGTGAAGGAATGTAGATTAACCAATGATGTAGTTGAAAAAGTTATTCAGCCAAAGGAAAATAACATTACTGACAAAGTGAACACCAATTTGCAAGCTACAGAGCACAGGATACGCAACTACTTAACTGAAAATGATACTTGTTGTACACATAAACAAAGTGTCAGCCACAGCAAACCAAAGTAACGTATGCACACAGGTCATTGCAAACCCTACAAACAATGCCAGTAGTAATGACAGAATGCAGAGTGCAAGTTTACAGGGCATAACACCAGAATCAGTACTTACGAGAAATGTAAATAATTATGACAGCTATGTAAACACAGCACAAAGCGCAAACAGCTTGTCCACTATATTTCCTGAGGAAGGTCTATTAAGACACCGTCAATTCCTAACATTTACGAGGAAGGTAAGAAGATGAACCTTGTTGTATTTATTAGTGCTTTTCGACAAGTGTTTCCTATAAATTGGACGGAAGCGCAAAAGATCAGGTTTGTTGTTGGGTACTCGCAGGGCGATGTACTTTTGTGGGCGACCGAGGTAGCTGAGCCTTGTGCCACATATTTCCAATTTGAACGAGCATTTGTTGACAAATAACTGGTCAGAAGCCATACGGGAGATACTTAGGCGAGAGTTTTTTAATCCCGTCCCTTTTAATAGCAAATAGGGTAGCTTGCGAGGGTATTTTGAGAAGTATCTCACTAAAACACGTTATTTGACGATTTCTGTTTCTCATGTTGATGTCTTAAAAATTTTAAAAAGTCGTTTGCCATCACACATTCGTGAAAAATTAATTACTACAGCCGAACACGACACAGAATATTTTCTATCCATTTTGGATTCAATCGATCTAATATATGAGGAGAAAGTAATAACAAATAGAGCGTCAGACAGCCAAACACCACAACAACATAACTCAAATGGTCAATAAAAAAGGTAAACGTGAACATACAAGGCTGGTACGCGCAACTGCAAGGATACATTAACTGTGGTAATGGGTACGGGAAAGGAAATAGCGGGAACAAGAGATTTAAACAAAACTTTCCATATAACAGGAACGATTACCATCCACAAGCTAATTTCAATCCCTCCTCTCAAAACTATGCACCGCGTGTAAATAAAAACAGTCAGCCATACCAAAGTCCTGCGCGAGGCAGCAACAATACCTTGCCGCACACCGTACCGCAGGCAACTTTTGCCCACCAAAATCACAATACGGCAACATTCCACAACAGCCATATGAACACACGAGAAAGTATGGAGCGAACTGTAAATGATACACGCTGGGGAAACAATCACACAGTTCAACCGACAGAAATTGTCCTGCGTACGGAAGTAGATCAGACTGCACTGCAGGAAAACCTGAGTCGGTCCCAGTTGAGCCCCATACTATAGACCTTATAAGCGATGGGGTCAAATCAAATTTTCAAACATGTTTCGTACGATTCGATGACTGTCTGAACACGATTCAGAAATCCGAACGTTATTGATGCAAAGTAATACACAAAAATCAGACTACAAAGAGTTTTGTAAACAGATGGAAATAATACAGCACCAAGACAATAGGTGGTAAAAGATAATACAAAATCTCAATCAGAATACACAACGATAAGGTAAGTAAATGGTATCAGTTATAAACCATTGGCGTGTATGCCTTGCAGAGGAATACATCGACGAATTTATCAAACACACGCACGAAGTATGGGGACACTACTGAGTAACAAAATATACAGACAAGATTTCCCAATTTTGTTACTTTCCTAATTTACGGCGACGTGTTTCGCAAATATTAAAAAAGTGTGCTATTTACCAAAGAACAAAACCATCCAACATGTCAAAGTTTACAGAACTACACCCCATACTAACCACAGCTCTGCTGGAAATGGCTTCTCTGGATATCACAGGGCCATATCGTAGAGCAAAAGGTGGTGTCAAATACATATAGCTCTTTATGAATACAGCCAGTAGCATCATAAGGAGAATTGAAGATGATTATTTACGAAGAGTAGGGAAACCCATAGCAAAGTTAACAGCCAATGCAGTCTGTTTCGTAGGAAGAATATGGAAACAATTCATGAATACACAAGGCATTAGACACATATTGGTAAGTTTTATCGACCCAGAACCAAATCCTGTGGAGAGGGTGTTTAAAGAATTCAATAGATTTATAAGGACATACGCTCATAATAAGCATTCACGATGGATTGAATACGTGACTCCATTTAACCAAATAGCAAACCATCTTCCCCACTCTTCCGCAGGTTTCACTCCTAATGAACTTATGTTTAAGACAAAGCAAACTGACGGATGGGAATCACCCATACCAAAATTACCTACTAAAGATTTCACTTTACATGATAAAATCGAACGAGCAGTAATTATGCTGGAGAATAGAGCAGAATACAGAAAGAGAATATACAACAAAAAGTTCAAAAGAGTTACAAACTTTTTGAAGGGCAACGAGTCCTCTTGAGAACACATCCCAAATCAACAAAGATCGGTAAGCTGAACTCAGGGCAATATATTATTGCAAAAATACATTATCCTGGAACTTATAGGTTGGTATATGAAAGAACAGGGAAAGACATAGGTCTCCAGCCTCACAAAGACTTAAAGGCTTTTCACGAGTAGTGACACAGTATCACAGCAGTTTTTTTGTCATAAAATATAAGTAATGTTATAGTTTTTATTATTATTATAATGATTGTTCCCCTTTAGGAGAGCAATTGAACTGGAATTCATAATTCTATCTTCGGGCGTTTTTCTTCTTTGCTTCACAAAACTCTTCATCCCCTCAGAATGTTTCTTCTTCCGTTCTTCTGTTAATTTATTTTACCAGGTGAGCGTGATGTTTTTTCCTCAAATATCACATTTGCAATCTCATTATGGCACTTAGTGTGGTCTTCGAGATTTTTATGTAGATCTGCTGCAGATCCCTCTGGACCCCTCTCAGCTATTCTATGCCGCATTTACTCTTTGTTATAATATTGAAAAGTTTCCTTGCTGTGTTTGGGATCTTCCATCCTGTAGAGATGTGTATAAAATAGTATTATAAGTAAATGTCATAGTTTTATAAGTAAAAATTTTTATTATGTGTATTTTTAAATGAAATGTGTATAAACTCAAGTAATTTTATTGCTTTGTAAGCAAAGACAAACATTTGACTAGAAGGATGTGTAAAAACACAGCTTCAAGCGAAGCGAAATGCAAATTGGAGCAGCGTACGGCTCAGCTGTATGTGCTGAACAATGCATGGTTACGTCAGTACTAGGGAAGAGACATTGACCTTGCGCAAGCGCAACAGGCTAACTCGCAGCACAACCAAATAGAAAGGCGAAGCTACACAAGTATCAAGCCCAATTTCAAAATAAATAATAACACGTAACAACTATATTTGCTATCAGGGAACGAAAGAATGTAATATTTCATTTATATCAACATGGGAAGTTGCGTCAATACTAAGATACATACATTGTAACTAGAAATAAAGGAAATCATTAGTACGCAACATACAGGACGTGTTAGCTAACAAAAATATAAGATACCATAGGAGATGTCACAGTAACTTCCTTTGCAGTAAATGAATAAAAGGAATACAAATGCAAGTAAATAAATATAAACAAATAAGAATGAAATATGAAAAACGTCTGCGAACGAATGTGATGAACGAGTATATGAGTGGCCTATGATCTACGAAACACAATTAGTTTTCAAGTTAGTAATAAGTTTTTTACATTGTAGCCACCAGTGCATCGACACGGCGCAGAAGAAGAGATTTACGATGGGCGTTACAGGTACCAAATGAAAAAACGGGCAGCACCTCAAAGAAATGATTTAGTTATTAGTATGTCTATGTGTATATTTTGGTCATCACACAATTGAAGAATAAGAATACACATCATCGCAGCGCAACTACAAAACATTTACCCATACCTACTGACTACAAAATGCACACAAACACAGAGACATGTGTCCTCAAATAAAACTAATCAATTCATATCGCGTCACATGCTAATATAAACGACGACATTTCCACATAATCGTAAAGAGGTAAGCATGAGGTAATACAAACAGTTTTGCATTATGAACACAAAGCCACACATAAACAATTATAAGCAACACAATGGTATATAGTACATGAATCGTTAATATGTTTTGTTTCCATGAAAAAGGAATTCCCTGATAAATGATTTAAGAAAGGACGAATAGCATTTTCTTGGTAATCCATAAACCAGTAGAACAGTATTCCTTATTCCCTCCCCAACGCAGGAGGCGGCGCCAAAGCCTAGTTAAGCCAGCGTCGCTTAATATAGAATCAATTTGTTTAATTAGTTATATTTTTTATATATTGAGATAGTAACTGTTCTCGAAAGAACAGATACCATTGATGACAGTGCAGCTTCTCTAGAATAAATGATTAATTGAAAGCCTCAGCTGCTGACAGGTGTTGTTGGCATACCTTGATGAGGACAGCTGAAAATGTGTGCCCCAACCAGGACTCGAACCCGGGATCTCCTGCTTACATGACAGATGCTCTATCCATCTGAGCCATCGAGGACACAGATGAATAGCGCGACTACAGGGACTTCCCACATTCCCAACTGTCCACAATCAACATACGTAATGTTCCTAATAGATACTTAGCCCATCTAGTAGTTACTCACGCCAACTTCAGTTGATGATTCCCGTAAGAGTTTGGGCAACCTGTGCGCACTGGCACAGATGAAGGTCAATGGCCGGGTAGCAATTTAACTTTATATGAAGACAGTAACTGTTCTCGAAAGAACAGATACCATTGATCACCGTGCAGCTTCTCTAGAATAAACGATAATTAATTGAAACCCTCAGCTGCAGACAGGTGTTGTTGACATACCTTGATGGGGACAGCTGAAAATATGTGTCCCCACTGGGACTCGAACCCAGGTTTTTTTATATACTCCTGGCGTTCTGAGTCCAACATCATCTTTCACAGGCCACATTAGCTGTCGAATTTTAGCCGGTGCCCTAAATACCATATCAATTTTGTACTTGTATAGAAGCTGGCTACTCTTTCCTGTTACTGAGCTGCAGCGCAGCAAGAAGGCAAGCTTCTTCGTGCCCTTCTGGGAGGTCTTCTGCTTATGTTTCTTTGGCAAGATGGCTTGCGACATCTGGTGGTTATTGTAGCCGTTTTCTTTGAGGACTTTCCATATGTGGCACAGTTTCTTCACAAACCCACCACACAGACCGATATCTGCAGGCTACCAGCTATCACCACCCTTCGCTGAAAATTTCTCTTCTGAGGATATTGGTACATCGAGCAGAAGCCGTTTCAGATGCTGGAAGCCTTCCAAAGAAACTGAGCCACTTACAGAAAGTCTTCAAAGAAAACGGCTACAAAACCCACAGACTTCGCAAGCCATCTTGCCAAAGAAACATAAGCAGAAGACCTCCAAGAAGGGCACAAAGAAGCTTGCCTACTTGCCACTCTGTGGCTCAATAACAGGAAAGATTAGCGGTTTCCAAACAGGCATAAAATCGATACGTTTTTTTTGGCACTGGCTAAAATTCGACAACTAATGAGGCCTGTGAAAGACGGTATTGGTCTGAGAACGCCAGAAGTATACAAAATACGGTGTGGATATGGACATTTCTGTATCAGACTGACTGCACGTGCCATTGAACAGCGCCATGTGGAACACGAGAGGTGTTTTCGGCTACAGTATCCTGATAAATCAGTGGTGGCGGAACGTGCTTTAGAAAACGGACACCATATGGCATTTGCAGAGACATCTGTTATTATGCAGACTACTAGTTTTTGGGACAGTATTATAAAAGATGCGATCGAGTTAAAAATTTCTGGCAACACCCTCAATGAAGACGGCGCCTTGCGGCTAAGCACAGCTTGGAACCTGGCCATAGAAAAGTTGAAGCAGGGACGGTAAGCGCGCAATAAAAACAATACCCATGTATGGCGCTGGAGCGAGCACCAGTGATGTCGCTGAAGACATACTGGCTACACAAGAATGGCAGTAGCAACCATTTGACAGTCACCACTTGACAATGCCCGAGGAGAACATGGTCAAAAGCTTGTGGATTTCAATCACAGGACGCGGCTGGAAGCCCGATAAAATTGTGTCATGAACTGGTTTTGTTCGATGTGTAGCGAACAGAAATTAACATTACTATAAAGGTAAACAGCGTCTTTTTTCATAAGATCTTCTCGTCTGCTATTCACTTGCTATTTACTGCTCCAAAAACGCAAGATTAATCATTAATACACATGTAGTTTGTAAGCGAAATCTGATGATATAATTTAGTGACATGATGGTACATATCTCTCACAATCCTTAGGAAAGCAAAAAAACCATTTGGTGTCTTCTTCTTGTTGTTACTGAAAATTATTGCCCTACAGACGCTCCCGTTTGTAGAAACCATTGTACAAACCAAACTAAACAACTACTATTCGCTTGGAGCGCTGCTGGAGCAGTAGGGAACAAAATTGAGGCAAAATGTAGCTACTGTTACGTTAGACTGTGGTACAATCAAGCTGAACATTTTGTGGCGTGCCAAAATTTGCGTCCCTTAAGTTGCGCCTCTGAAATCTGGGAGTTCACACATGCAACTGCACTGCAACTGCGATATGCCATTAGCTCTGGCGACACTTTTGTTCCGTGTGTGAATCTGGCTTAGAAAAAGAAAGGCATTTTGCAAGATAAACGTTGAATGCTGATATTGGGGCGAAATCGCTATCCACACCACGTCGTCCCAGCTCTAACGAAGCGACCAGTGAAAAATCCGAACTGGAAGACAAATCGGAAAGTGATATGTTTCACCCACCTGCAAATAACACAGTTGATTTTTGTTTAGAATCTATACTCTAATAACTCTATTGCACTACTGCTTCTTTGAAAATTTGCCTACTTATGTGTGAAAAACGTTTCCTTTGAAAATTGCATTTATTTGCAATGATTGTACTTATTTGTGAAAATTGTGTTTAGTGTTTCTTTTCGTATGGCTGTTTTAAGTAGTGAAATCAGATAAACTACAGGGTGGCGCACGAAATGTGTTACCAATTGTTTCTTTCACAATTTACGACGCACATTAGATATCCCGCTGAGATCTCTACAACAGTACCAGCAGAGCTTGGAAAAACAAATGAGTTACGAAATGACGTGTAATTCACGATACTGCGACTAGGAGACTAGTAAGCGGCAATGGCTGACAATGGAAGACTGACGACACAGCAACGATCGGCAATTGTGTTACTTTTTCATGAAACGAAAAGCCTTTTGTGACTCAGAGGCGTTTTCGACAACAGTTTAACACACGACAAGTCCCTTGCAATGAGACCATCCACAGGTTGTACCATAAATTTGTACAGGAAGGAACAGTATTGGAATCGAAGCGACCTCGGCCTAAGCCTGTTTGTTCGCCAGAGAATATTGAAGTGGTACGAGTTGTTGTACAGACAAGTCACGGGAAATCGTGTAGAAAGGCAGCAGTGCAACTGGGAATATCCAAACGCTCCGTTCAAGGCATTCTTAAAAGTGACCTCCATATTTACCCATACCAGATGACCTGTGCACAGAAGCTCACTGAAGAACACCTGCAGCAGAGACTACTGTTTGCTCAGTGGGCGGAGGATAGGGAAGAAACTCTCAACAACGTTTGGTTTTCAGACAACGCGCATTTTCATTTAGACAGTGTGGTTAACAAACAAAATGTATGCTTTTGGGCCACTGAAAACCCACAAGTGCTTCATGAACGACAACATTATGCTCCGAGGATTAAAGCGTGGGTAGCAATTTCCAGTCACAGACTTATTGGACCCTTTTTCTTTGAGAAACTGTGAACAGCGAGCGTTATTTGAGCATGCTTCGCAATAGCTTCATTCCACAGCTTCTTGCTGCAGCCTCGCCCTTCAACACGCAGTGGTTCATGCAAGATGGAGCAAGGCCACATACCGCAAACACTGTGTTGAAGTTTTTACGCGAACATTTCGACATGCGGATCATTTCACTCAGGTTTCCAGGTCGCTTCAATGACGGACAATGTTGGCCCCCCAATAGTCTAGACCTCAATCCATGTGACTTTTTTCTTTGGGGTACCTAAGGGAAAGGATTTTCCCTAAACGTCCACGTGATTTAATGGAGCTCAGAAGACTTATTCTTCAAGCTTTCAGTGAAATTACGGAAGACATGTGCCGTAGGGTAATCGCTAACTTCAGTGTTCGTTTGAATGAAGTTAGGAAACGAAATGGTGGGCATATTGAGCATGCCCTGAGTTAGAACAAATCTCCACGGACGGCTCTTCATTGTAGTATATGTTCCTTTGAGATTGTATTGACAATATAGTTTATATTAAAAAAAAACAAAATGGTAACACATTTCATGTGCCACCCTTTATGTGTGTATGAAATGAGATGTGAAGCTTCTAGAATAGTTTCAACCACGAATGTTGAATGTCAGTTCAGTGGTACAAACAAGCCCAGTACCATGAATGCCAACAGACAGGTACCAAATAAACTATCTGAAGTGCAATTATTTACATAGTGGAAACGCATATATGGAAAATTGGTATTTTTCTTAGTAATAGAAAGGGTGTACACACACTGCATATTGTAAATTGATACATTTTTTGTACCAGACATTTTTACATTTTGATTGACATGTTTCATTAAAAAGTTATTCTGTTACGAAATTCAGGCTTTAGTGACGTAAACCGTACCTCCTGAAGTCCCTCAAACTAGGCCCCTTATTTTTTCATGTTTAAACTCTTCCTGTATTAGTGCAAACTCTTATTCCCTTTGAATTCTCTTGTTGATTGCGAGAGGGTAATAGGGAGGGTTGATGAAAGAAAGTGGAATCTGTCTAAAATGACTAAAGCTATTGATGTAGTTCAAAATCAGGTTAGCTGGAAGAAGGCCAGTGAACTCTTATGAGTGTGTCAGGCATGAAGTACAGTACACATGAGGAAGCAGCAAAAACAAAATGAGACAGACCTACACTTTTAGGTAAAGATCTTGAAGAAGAGATGGTTTAGTGTCATCTTGTTATGGAAGCTTCTTTCTTCGTGCTTACTAGCAATATCTTGTGAAGAATGGCTATACAACTGTCAGAAAGTTCAATGCCCTTTCAAAGACGAAAGTGCTAGGAAATTGGGAGGTATTAAACGACACAAAACCAAACTGTGAAAAATAAATCTCTTAGGAACATCCTATGGCAGGGCTCTTGAGTTCAGCAAACAAAACACACAAGAATTCCACAACTTTCTGGAAGATGTTATATTATACCTACTCTGAAAATAGATTATGATTTCTCCGATTTAATACTATATTCTAATTTAGTTAAGTGTTATTCTGATTATTTGTGCATGGCATCCGATTTTGGCAGCTATTTTTGGAACTCGCTAAGCATATATTCTATAAAAGTATTTTTGATAATAACTTTTATTTTATTTCCTATTACTAAACTGTAAATGGTCCAAATATTATAAAGTAAATATTATACGCTTTTAAAACACAATTTAACTATTTTCCATTTTTTAAAAATAAAAGTCGAAATGGAGCCTCTTTTAGGCACTTTGCAAATATCATTGCTGCTTGTTCACTTTTAGCAGTTTAAGCTGTATTCCCAATTTGCTGCTTAGCCACACCCAAGCAAATCGGGAGATAGTCGGAAAACAACATAAAATATTTGTAACAATTATGAATACAAATATCATTGCTAGTCTCAGAATCCATCACAAATGTGAAGATGTGACCTTAGACACAGTAATATGATACTTCGAAGTACACGTCTAAATGGAACATTGGATACGAAGGAATAAAGTTATGGTTCATGTTTAGATCTCTTGATAACCTTTTTCGTCAGTGTGTGTTATTTGATTTTAATGATAAGACATTCCTATCAAGAGTAACATGTTTGTGATAAATTTTCAATACATCACAAACAACTTTAGCAAGAAAACGATATAAACCTGCACTTTTCAATTGGCCTTCCAGTTCTGACGTTTCGCCAGCCATGTGGTTAGAGATGGCATGACATACAGGAGATATTGCAAAACCCTGTGTTGTGTCCATTCTGGCAATACTGGGATCCTGTTATTACAATTTAAAAGCTTTTGTTGGTGCTATTGAGTATGTAATATTCCACAGTTTATCTCAATACCTTCAAATACAGTTTGATATTTGAAGGTAGTTTAGATAATTATTTTTGTTCCAGATCAATTTTAGTACAACTTTATACCCTTCAGAAATTTACTTGCTGTAATGGTGTTTACTTATGAAGTTTAATATCATCACTTTCCAACATAACCTCAAATATTCTTGAACGACAGACATACATTACTAGTCTGGCAAAGACATAGCTTTTACCAACGCCACCTGGGAATAAGGCCGCATCTGTAGTCTTGTGACAGGGTGTGTGGCCAGCCAATGTCATCAGCCATTGCCTCAGCTAGTGCTAAAACCTAATACCATTTTCGCCACTTTGTAGCTGAGAATCCAACATGTTAATGCAATTTTATGGGCAGAGAAAAACAATTTTGCAGACAATTAAAGAAATAAGACACAGCTGCATGGTACATCAGTTTGTTAGTTGTCAAGTGCTACACACGAAAATTATTTCCTATAAACAGCAATTGAGAAAATTTTAAAGAAGGGCTATTTCTCGAAGCTTTTTGCCCTGTAGCCTCCTACATATACAAACGCTTAACATTATTTCGGTGTTTAGGAGTAAAAGTCATTTACTGTATGGACTGCTAGGTAGTAGCCATGGGCGAGGTGTAGGCCCTCAGTTACAGTGAAGTTTGGGGCAGTGTACCAGGCTACCAGTATCTTCAAGACAAATGCAGGGCTGACATGATAAAGGACTTAGGGTCTTTACGTAAGGACTTTAGAAAAGAGGACCATGCAGTGACAGTGTGTGGGGCGGGAAAGAGTTTGGACAGGGATGGGGCATATGACATAGGTGGTGACCTGGACAAGATAGCATCCCTGCCGGCCACGGGAACTGTCGGCAGATAGGGTTTCATTAGGCATTGTCTACACCTACACCGGACTGGGAAGGGAAGATTGGTACAGCTGATTCATAAAAGTATAGGAGGTGTATCTCAGGCCACATATGGTCAAATACCTGTTGTCATAGGTAGGGAAAGTAGGTCTTTGTAGGATAAATCCAGACAACAGGTTCCCCTGCCTAAAGATTATCTCCAGCATTTCAAAAAATACTGAAACAATCACTCAGAAGACAGATTTTAACACTTCAAATATCAAACACATCAGATGTCACAAGGAAAACAAACCATTGGAAAGAGTAACATGGGGCATTTCACAGACTTGACAATCCTCCATAAAAATATGCAATCTATAAAAAGTTGATCTCCAATCTTTGGATTGCACAGTAGTTTGTGTTACTGAGCACTGGTGTAGAGACACAGAAATATAACATGTAGTATTATAATTGCATGAAAGGACAAGCTCTTACTGCAGAACTACTTCAAGGGGTGGAGGATCATGCATTTATATCAGGAAAGGAACACAGTTCAAATCAAGACATGGCCTCAGTACAGTAAGTGAAGACAAACACTTTGAAATATCAGCTATTAAATTAACAGGACTTGATATCACCAAGAAAATAATCATTTTGAGTGTGTATAGATCTCCCAGTGGTAGTGTGGACACTTTTTTCAATGAAGTAACAGAAGTTCTAGATAAAGTGGTAGTGTTTTGAGAATTTCTGCGTAAATTCTAGAACCACTAAGGCTTCTACCATCTTGGACACACAATATTTTAGATATGAGTGTGAGAGAGCACCTACTGTGCATCACATGTCTGTGTGTGCAGGTTTAAATTCAGTCATAGGAAGAATGTAGACATGGCAGTCGAATGGCACCGACAAGAACCTGTCGGGCAGTCCATGGATGTTTAGTGAGTGTGTATGAGAGAACAATGGAGTATTTATGTAACTCTGTGATAATCTTGTCAGTGGCTATTTTTAATGAAAAAAGAACTCTTAAAAAACTCTTACTCCAGCCTTGCTAGAAGCAAGACGTATTTCATGAATCCTGTGATATGACTCTTTTGTGAATGTAATTAGATTTGTTTCTGACATGAGGCGATACGAGTGACTTACAAGAAGTCAAACGCTTATGTGAGAAGGGAGAAGTTTGTTCTGTATGAAGTTTAAATACATCGTTAGCTAATGCAAAGTAACCTTCGAGTATCTACTTACTTCACAAGTAGAGGGAGAATTTTAAATATTCCTAGCATCACTCTTTGGAGAAGTTTAAAGAGATTCCAGAAGCCAGCGAAGAAGATCGGCTGCAGACAACAAGTAAGTCATCTTGTAAAAGGAGTGAAAGTTAGTATATCTTCTTCACACTTAAATCGTCATCCAAAGCGTTAGAAAGTCACAAGTACAAAGGTCAACATAATTCTGTGTGTGGACATTAACATCAACACTAACATCATAAATGAAACCAGCAGCACCCTCACAAATATCCTTCAAAGTTTTGGCATGTCCCTATTCTCAATAGTGCAACAAGGGTTACTACAAAGACTACATAAGTAATTGACCATGTGGTCACAAATATGGTCAGGGAAAACTGCGATTTAGCCGCTAAAGATCTTGAACTATCAGACCAACTCTGTCAAATAACAACAGTAAAATCAGGCATCAAATCATTCCCTAAACTACATGCCTACAAAGACATGTATCAGAAATCAAAATAAAAGATTTTTCAAAAGAACTAGCAAAAAAGCTGGGATGAAGTGTATAAATGAAACTAACTTGCATATGAAATTCTCTAAATTCTCCACATTATTTAACCTGAACTTTGAAAAAGTATTTCCAAAAGTATGCCTGTCTGTATCAATTCTCACAAAAACGGATGGATGACAGCAGGTATTAAGAAGTCCTCTCAAACACTTAAATACCTCAGTTCCATGAAAAAGGGTCGCAATAATCCAGAATTTTTAAGGTGCTGACTGCTGCAAAAAGGTCATTTAATGACAAAATAATATATAATGCAGAGAATAAAAGAAAAGCTGTCTGGGATGTTATAAAAAGGAAATGGGGAGAGGCAAACAAATGCGGAATAACGTACTACTAAGGGAGGGGGATAGTTACTACATGATCCACAACACTTAGCAAACTATGTAAACGAGCATTTTTCAACTATTGCAGACAAAATTTCCCCAAACCAAATATAACTCGTGTAAATAATGTTGCACTATATACAATAATGTTACTTCCAACCACAGAGAATGAAGTCAATAAAACTGTTCAAAAACTAAACAATAAAAAGTCAGTAGGTTTAGATGAGGTATCAAAGTGTGTGCTGAAACAATGCATGGGGATTATACAAGGACCCTTAACAAATATAATAAATGAATCCATCAAATAGGGGCATTTCCAGAGCAGTTAAAACAGGCAAGAGTTGCACCTTTGCTTAAGAAAGTTAATGCAGAGGACATAGAAAATTACCGGCCCATTTCCCTGCTGTCGCCATTCTCAAAAATAATAAAAGCAATTATGAAAGACAGATTAATGAAGTTGTTGTTGTTGTGGTCTTCAGTCCTAAGACTGGTTTGATGCAGCTCTTCATGCTACTCTATCCTGTGCAAACTTCTTCACCTCCCAGTACTGTACTTACTGCAAACTACATTCTTCTGAATCTGCTTAGTGTGTTCATCTCTTGGTCTCCCATTACGATTTTTACCCTCCATGCTGCCCTCCAATGCTAAATTTGTGATCCATTGATGTCTCAGAATATGTCCTACCAACTGATCAGTTCTTCTTGTCAAGTTGTGGCACAAACTCCTCTTCTCCGCAATTCTGTTCAGTACCTCCTCATTAGTTACGTGATCTACCCATCTAATCTTCAGCATTCTTCCATAGCACCACATTTCGAAAGCTTGTATTCTCTTCTTGTCCAAACTATTTATCGTCCATGTTTCACTTCCATACATGGCTACACTCCATACAAATACATTCAGAAAGGACTTCCTGACATTCAAATCTATACTCAGAGTTAACAAATTTGTGTTCTTCAGAAACGCTTTCCTTGCCATTGCCAGTCTACATTTTATATCCTCTCTACTTTGACCATCATCAGTTATTTTGCTCCCTAAATAGCAAAACTCCTTTACTACTTTAAGTGTCTCATTTCCTAATCTAATTCCCTCAGCATCACCTGACTTAATTCGACTACATTCCATTATCCTCATTTTGCTTTTGTTGATGTTCATCAAGACACTGTACATTCCGTTCAACTGCTCTTCCAGGTCCTTTGCTGTCTCTGACAGAATTACAATGTCATCGGCGAACCTCTCCATGGATTTTAATACCTACTTAGAATTTTTCTTTTGTTTCCTTTACTGCTTGCTCAATATACAGATTGAATAACATCAGGGAGAGGCTAAAACCCTGTCTCACTCCCTTCCCAACCACTGCTTCCCTTTCGTGTCCCTCGACTCTTATAAATGGCATCTGGTTTCTGTACAAATTGTAAATAGCCTTTCGCTACCTGTATTTTACCCCTGCCACCTTTAGAATTTGAAAGAGAGTATTCCAGTCTACAAATGCTAGAAACGTAGGTTTGCCTTTCCTTAATCTATTTTCTAAGATAAGTCGTAGGGTGAGTATTGCCTCACGTGTTACAACATTTCTACGGAATTCACACTGATCTTCCCCGAGGTCAGCTTCCACCAGCTTTTCCATTCGTCTGTAAAGAATTCGTGTTAGTATTTTGCAGCTGTGACTTATTAAACTGATAGTTTGGTAATTTTCACATTTGTCAACACCTGCTTTCTTTGGGATTGGAATTGTTATATTCTTCTTGAGGTCTGAGGGTATTTCGCCTGTCTCATACATCTTGCTCACCAGATGGTAGAGTTTTGTCAGGACTGGCTCTCCCAAGGCCGTCAGTAGTTCCAATGGAATGTTGTCTACTCCCGGGGCTTTGTTTCGACTCAGGTCTTTCAGTGCTCTGTCAAACTCTTCATGCAGTATCGTATCTCTCATTTCATCTTCATCTACATCCTCTTCCATTTCCATAATATTGTCCTCAAGTACATCGCTCTTGTATAGACCCTCTATATACTCCTTCCAACTTTCTGGTTTCCCTTCTTTGCTTAGAACTGGGTTTCCATCTGAGCTCTTGATATTGATACAAGTGGTTCTCTTCTCTCCAAAGGTCTCTTTAATTTACCTGTAGGCAGTATCTATCTTAACCCTAGTGAGATAAGCCTCTACATCCTTACATTTATCCTCTAGCCATCCCTGCTTAGCCATTTTGCATTTCCTGTCGATCTCATTTTTGAGACGTTACTATTCCTTTTTGCCTGCTTTATTTACTGCATTTTTATATTTTCTCCTTTCATCAATTAAATTCAATATTTCTTCTGTTGTCCAAAGATTTCTATTACCCTCGTCATCTTACCTATTTGATACTCTGCTGCCTTCACTACTTCATCCCTCAGAGCTACCCATTCTTCGTCTACTGTATTTTTTCCCCCATTCCTGTCAATTGTTCCCTTATGCTCTTCCTGAAACTCTATTCAACCTCTGATTTAATCAGTATATCCAGGTCCCATCTCCTTAAATTCCCACCTTTTTGCAGTTACTTCAGTTTTAACCTACAGTTCATAACCAATAGATTGTGGTCAGAGTCCACATCTGCCCTTGGAAATGTCTTACAATTTAAAACCTGGTTCCTAAATCTCTGTCTTACCATTATATAATCTATCTGATACCTTCTAGTATCTCCAGGACTCTTCCATGTATACAACATTCATTTATGAGTCTTCAATTAAGTGTTAGCTATGATTATGTCGTGCTCTCTGCAAAATTCTACCAAACAGTTTCCTCTTTCATTTCTTACTCCCAATACATATTCACCTACTATGTTTCCTTCTCTCCCTTTTCCTACTCTCGAATTCCAGTCACCCATGACTATTAAATTTTCGTCTCCCTTCACTACCTGAATCATTTCTTTTATCTCATCATACATTTCATCAATTTCATCATCATCTACAGAGCTAGTTGGGATATAAACTAGTGCTACTGTAGTAGGCATGAGCTTCGTGTCTATCTTGGCCACAATAATGCGTTCACTATGCTGTTTGTAGTAGCTTACCTGCACTCCTATTTTTTTATTCATTATTAAACCTACTCCTGTATTACCCCTATTTGATTTTGTATTTATAACCCTGTATTCACCTGACCAAAAGTCTTGTTCCTCCTGCCACCGAACTTCACTAATTCCCACTATATCAAACTTTAACCTATCCATTTCCCTTTTTAAATTTTCTAACCTACCTGCCCAAGTACGGGATCTGACATTCCATGCTCCGATCCATAGAATGCCAGTTTTCTTTCTCCTGATAACAACGTCCTCTTGAATAGTTCCTGCCCGGAGATCCAAGTGGGGGACTATTTTACCTCCGGAATATGTTACCCAAGAGGCCTCCATCATCATTTAACCATACAGTAAAGCTGCATGCCCTCGGAAAAGTTAGGGCTGTAGTTTCCCCTTGCTTTCAGCCGTTCGCATTACCAGCACAGCAAGGCCGTTATGGTAAGTGTTAAAAGGCCAGATCAGTCAATCATCCAGACTGTTGCCCCTGCAACTACCGAAAAGGCTGCTGCCCCTCTTCAGGAACCACATGTTTGTCTGGCCTCTCAACGGATACCCCTCCATTGTGGTTGCACCTACGGTATGGCCATTTGTATCACTGAGGCACACAAGCCTCCCTGCCAACGGCAAGGTCCATGGTTGGGATTAATGAAGTAACTGAATAAATATAATATTTTAAGCGAATCACAGTTTGGTGTCCAAAGTGGCAAAAATACTGATTCAGGCATAGCAGAATCATAGAAGTTGTACTTGACGTTCTTGATAAAGATGAGTATGTCACAGGCATTTTTTGGATCTTTTTAAGGCCTTTAATGCAGTCGACCACAAAATTATATTACATAAATTAGAAGCATTAGGAATGAGAGGGGTAGCCAATGACTGGTTTCGATCATACATAGCAGATAGGGTACAAAGAGTAGAGATAACACATACTTCAATTAGATCTAAATATTTAGTAAAACCCCTATCAGAACCAAAATACATTAATATAGGAGTTCCATGAGGTAGCATATTAGGATCAATACTATTCCTGAAATACATCAGTGACTTTCCCAGTATGTTACTTATGATGAAAAAACTCTCTTCACTGATAACAGCAATATTATAGTCACTGAGAAAACAAGAGAATTCCTTGCAGAGAAAGCAAATGAAACTCTCAAGGAAGTTTATGATTGGTCAATAAGCAATAAAGTGACATTGAACATAAAGAAAAGTAATGCCATGAATTTCATTTTGAGGAGAAAAAATGACAATGTTAAATTAACTGTAGATGGCACCTCTATAGACTGTGAAACAAATTCAAAATTTCTAAGAATTAATATTGATTCTCAGTTGAAGTGGTGTGAACACACATAGGTACTTGCAAACAGAATGTCATCAGCATGTTATGCCCTTAGAATCCTATCATCAGTGTGTAACATGCAGGGTATTTTAGTTACATATTATTCATATGTACACTCAATTCTTAGCTATGGTTTTTATTTGGGTGGGGGACAAATGCACAAAATATGAACACAGTTTCAGAAAAGAGCCATAAGAATAATAACCAGAAATACTAGTCGAACTCATTGTTAAAGATCTGTTCAGAACACTGGGGATTTTAGCTGCTCCATGTGAATAAATTTCCCAATCAGTTGTACACATCAAAAATAACATTGGTAATAGCTATACAAACAGCATTGTCCATGACCACGAAGCAACAGCTAAACTCAACTTACATTTTCCAAGAAAAAATGAACATAAAACTCAAAACAGCATTTTCTACCAAGGAATAAAACTATACAATAAATTACGAAAAGAGATTAAGGAAATTGCAAAAATACACTTATTTAAAAACGTAGTTAAAAAGTACCTGTTATGCAATACACTTTATACATTCAAAGATAACTTATATAAAGCAGAGTAGGTAAAAACTGTTATACAAATAAATAACAATAATGATTATAAAACATTCAACACTCCACATAACACTTTCACACTATGTTTTTTTCCTTCTATTTTTCATTTTCTAGAAATACTTAACCCCAATCTATGCATAGCACAATACTGACACCTCTTCCTCTTTCTGAGCTCAACATCTCACTCGTTATAGAGATGCTGTAGATAAAATGGCCCAGAGATCACCAGTATGTGTATACTCTGTGTGTAGTTAAACAATGTGTGTATAGTGTGTGCAGGGACTGATAGTGAGATATGAATGAAAGGTGTAAATCTAATGTTTGTCTCTAATTAGGAGTCTGTAAATGAATGTGTATACGAATGACCTTATTTTAAATTGGTCTAAACTTGTAAATACTTTGACATGTCCTATATCCTTGTAAAAAGAGAGCTACTGATGAATAAAGCTGCTACTACTACTACTTCTACTATTACTACTACTACTTATTAGTTGTCAAATGCTAGAAACGAAACCTATTTTCAATAAAGTCGAAACTATTTGAGGTAAGACGACTCCCAATCTATTAAAGAAGGGGTTATATTTTTAAGTTTTTTTACACTGTAGCCTACTTCATGTACAAACAACTGAGGTTATTACAATGTTTATCAGTAAAACTCTTTTACTGTATAAAAAACTTATGTAAAAACAATGAATAAGTATTAACCCTTGGATTTTACTAATGATATGAATCAAACTCATTTTAATTTTTTTCAAATAATTTTTATGCAGAAAGCATAGGTTTTTATTGAAAACATGATTATACATAAATTTTAGATTTTAATTCAGTTTTCATTCACGTACAAGATTACATCTTAAACTATTTTACAATTAGTGACACTTTTGTTCAGAGCATCATTCACTTCCTCTGTGTAATTGTTCAGTAGCATATTGATTGAGAAGTAGACAATATGCTTAAGCAGAAACATTATACTATGGTTGTTTATACAATGGTGGCCTGCAAATAAATCATTAGGCATGTTGTGTAGGCTCTGATGCAGCAAAATTTTCCTTTGATTAGTTTGTTGCAGTAATAGATTTTCTTTTTCTGTAATTATATGTCTTATGGCAACATAAGTGTAAGCTACACATCAAACAACATCAGGAGAAGGATGAGACAAGCCACCAGTGTCAGCTGCAGACATAAGACTGTTATTCCTCTTTAAATTACTTTCTGTTACCGCACTCACATTTACTTTTTTAATATAATTATTTGAAGAGTAACCAGTGATGTAACGAAGCAGAGGCCTCATATTTTCATGTAAAATTTCAATATCATGATCATCCACTTCGACATTTAAATCCTAAGGGTAGTTACAAATTTGTTCATCCACTGTAATTGTAATCAAAATGTTTCCACTATCAGCTGATTTCAAAACTTATGAAATATAGCTCTGAATTCTCAATTTACTTTCTACTTCAAATATCTGACGAAATAATACATAGTAGTTGCCACCAAACATCTCTCAATATTTTCCTAATCCATCCTCTAAATTATCCAGGCAGAAAGTAGCTCCTCCCCTTTTAAGCCAATAGTAAGAAAAATCAATCTTGGCCTCAGTTATGTGCTTAAGGGCATAATTTGTCTCTCTGCTCAGTCCACAAAATGGCATTTTCTGAGATCACTTGCTTAATAATTTTGAAAAGTCTTGCATAAAACTGAAAATATGGGCAGAATTTTCTGTAATTGGCTCCTGGTACCTGTTCTTCAACTCTGATCTTTCAGTAACGTTTTTAAGTTAAATACAGCCCACAATTCGTATATAAGTTCAATAAATGTAACTGTATCTTTTCAGTGCTCAATATTTTCCTTGGGAGCAATGGCTGTAGATGTACTAAAAATCTGGAGAAGAGTTTAACATTCAGCCTCTCTAGTCAGGTAGGACCCAAAGATTTCAAAGTCAGTGTGTTACTAAATTTGAATAGGTTTTCTTCTTCAAACATCTGCAGTGTCTTCAGATACTTTACAGCTTCAGTGCCATAAGATATTTCAGATTTAAATTATGGGAAATGTATAACTGGCTCACTTCGATTCAGCCAGTTGTTAGATATACATTTTACAGTATGTAGTATGGACACTGTCAAAAAATAAGTACAACTGATAACTACTACTGACCTCAAACTAGGGTGTCAACCTTAATATTCATCTCAAGAGGACAGCTGAAATACGACATGGCCTTTCTCTTAATTGTTCTGTTATCAAAAACAACACCAATGACTTCATATGCTACTTTCTCCAAGTTAATTATGAGCTTTCTCGAAAATTCAAACAAAGACTTAGCATCAGTGGCTTTTATTAGCGGAATGTAAGTCACATCTTGATACTGTGTTTGCAGGCTATGAATCATGAAAACATGTGCAGTAGATGCACATTCAGTACCAGCATGTGCTAGGCCTACAATATTTCCACCCTTGTAATCTAGCGAGCCTTTAAATGTATTTCATCAATGAGAAGCAGTACCAGTCTTTCGTCTGTGTTGAGCATTTCTGTTTTCTAGTCAAATAAACAAGAAAATGTATTGGATCTTGCTCTGTTATGACACTTGTGGAAAAATTATTACACAGGCGAGAGAATGTAACAGGACTTGGTGAAGTTTACACACCCGTACCATGTAGAAATTTGTGTGAGTGCGAAGATATTAAATAAAGCAGTGAACACAAGATTGTTGTTTCACACGGGTATCTCGCTCTTGTTTTCGTAATATTCAACGTGCTAACTTGCTTTGTTCAAAATGGTTGAAATGGCTCTGAGGACTATGAGACTTAACTTCTGAGGTAATCAGTCGCCTAGAACTTAGAACTAATTAAACCTAACTAAACTAAGGACA
Organism: Schistocerca piceifrons; assembly: GCF_021461385.2. Taxonomy (NCBI): domain Eukaryota; kingdom Metazoa; phylum Arthropoda; class Insecta; order Orthoptera; family Acrididae; genus Schistocerca; species Schistocerca piceifrons. The sequence continues at coordinate 293,602,942 of NC_060141.1, forward strand.
TCATACACATCCCTGCCCGAGGCAGGATGCGAACCTGCGACCGTAGCGGTCGCTCGGCTCCAGACTGTAGGGCCTAGAACCGCACAGCCACTCCGGCCGGCTAACTTGCTTTGTGCTTTCTGTCTTACGTGGTAGCTGGAGTCAAATGTTTTGCAGTAATGCATTAACAACACAGATGATTTCTTCAATATTACAACCATTTGCACAGTTAAACTTCATATGTGTTATTTTCAAGTATTGAACTTAAGCTATTTAAATCGTCAGCCGTAGCTGGAAGATTGTTCTACCCACTTGCTCCACCTGCACATCAGCAATTTTCATATAAAGAACTATGTCATTACCAATGATTACATGACACAAAATTTTTGGGGTATGGCATATCTTTCACAAGCAAGAGCTGAATAGTATTTTCAGTATTCTGAAGTAGCCACTGACTACGCATTTCACATTTGTTTATCATTCCTTTCAGCTCATGTGACACACTTTTTAAACACTCAGCCTGAAGATTAATACTTTCACTTTGAGCACTTTTAAGGTTCGAGTTCTCCAAATGTATCCTATGATCTTCAGGATGTTTCCTCCTACATCTTAGTGTAGGTAGGTATTTGGCACAGCCAGGCATCTGAGTGGGAACTGCATATGGAGCATTATGCTATATGATGAAAGCTACCTACAATGAATGATTAATTGAAATATTGTTATAGTGTACAAAAGTAAATATTTCCGAAAGCATATTGTGGATGGGGCTCCATTTAAGCTTGCAATAACGAATCTAATGTAGCTTTCAAGCAGTTTATATCATGTGGCTGAAAATCTTGTTCACACACCTGTAAGAAAAGGGAGGTAGAAGTAAAAATCGTATTCTCAACATGAATTTGAGTGACCGGTAGACTTTTTGGTAGTTTACAATACGTTTTTCAGCATGCCACACAAGACAGTATGTTCTTTAGTTATATGTTTAGAGATGAATGAAGAACAAATTTATGGCATACTTACTACATACTGTTTCGTTGGCATAAAATTTTCTCTAAGTACCAAGCATGTCAACTTCTCATGTCATATTTTGTCAGTTGGGCAACTGTATACACTAACTTTAGGTCCTGATTGCTGATTGCCTTTGCAGGCAGGAACATATGACTTCCTTGTCATTACACATACAATTAACAGAACGATCAGCACTCGAAACGGTCTACACCGTTAACACATGCTACAAGAGTGGCCGCCAGGTGTGACTTCACAGCAGCTTCAAACTTTTAGTGTTCCTGCCCTATTCCCAGGTGGCGTTGCTTTTACTGAAGAATGATGTTTGGTGAGGCAAGATGGCAGCGTCAGGAAGTTTGAGTGTGGTACTAACCAAGATTTTCTGAGACGAAATGATGTACGTTTTATGAGATGGGTTGAATTTCTGTAGCTGAGCAAATATTTGCGTACTACTCGAGTTTGATGCATACGATGTAGACTTGTGTTATGACAAGAGCACCAAGTTACGTTTAAAGCAGACTATAGGTATTGTTAAGAACACTCAAATCAATAAAGACACTTGTTATCAACGATACATATTACGTTCTACTTAAAGCAGCACTTTCATAACGATTGTACTACTCAAAGAAAAGTTGATGTTGACCAAAACTGGTTAAAAGCATGGCATTAAGCTACGCCTCTTAATACTAGACTATTAAACACCCTAAAATATACACAAACTATTTAAACATTGCCAGTGTTTCGGATACGACAAACTGTAAAGTAATTATTTAGGCTCATATACAGTAGAAAAGCAACCATATGTAAGATGTTTCTAGTTATTCTTGCATTGATACATGCTCCTCTCTTTGTAATATCCGCCTGCAGTACGAAAATTTACCGCCATATATTGACCATTATGTTAAAACTGTAATGGTAACTTAGTTATATTAGTCTATTCCCATTTTAAGAGTATTTAATCATTAAATAAACAGCTGTTTACACGTCCTTCGCACTCGCCTCCTAATTGCTATTATATGCTGCTGTATGTCTGTGGCTTGAATTTCTTTGCTACTTCACAACATATTTTTCCAGAACATTTATTTTTTGTGTCGAAAAGCTGCCTGTGAAAGAGTGGCTTTTGTTACCACATGCTATACAGCACAAAGCTTAAAAGAAATAATTGGCGTATTTTCACTTCTTTTAGGAAACAATAGAGCCCAAAAGTACAGTATCAAAGGCCTGTAGGAGCACGAAAGTATACAGATTACACGGAAAATGGATTAAAAATAGCTGTAGACGTGGTGAAGAACAGTCGCTCATTAACGTAGGCTTCTGAAAAGCATGGAATTTCAAGGTTTGCACTTACTGCAGTAGTGAAAAGATGAACAAACAAAGAAGGTAGGCCTTTTGTGTTCTCCAGTGAAAAACAAGAGCAATTGGCTGGATGTGTGTGGGTGGTTGGAGATTGGGGATTCCCACTGACTGTCTTTGATATTAGGCTGGCTGTCGGGGCCTGTCTTGTCTGAACTGGAAAGAGCGAACCACGATTTAAAGAGAAAGTTCCAGGCATTCATTTTAGTGAAGGATACATGAAGAGACACAATAGTGCCCTTACTGATCGGTGGTGCCACAATATTAAGAGAAGTAGGGCAGCTGTGAGCAAAGAAACTGTAAACAACTATGTTGACGAACTCACAGTCTCTCCTAAACGTTGACCTATGTATGATAGTGAATTAAGATGAAATAAACATGACAGATGACCCACGTCGAAAAAAAAAGTTGTACGAAAATGCACACTCCATTCTGAACGGAAATGTGTATCACAACTGGCTAGAAAATGGTCCAAATGGTGCTGTCTGCGACAGATATAAGAATGTATAGTTAACCTTAAAAACATTTCAAGACCGGTTCAGCAAGATAGCAATGCCATATTTTGGAAAGTTCGACAAGAATGCTGCTAAAGTTCTGGTAGGGGTTAACCTGGCAAGCGATGTATCATCACATATAATTGAAAAATGCAAGAAAAACGACATCAGGTTTTTGTTGTTACCCCAGAATAGTGCACACTTTACCCAACCACTAATGTAGCTTTTTTTGGGCCATTAAAGCCAAAGTGACGTGAAATTTTTAATGCATGGAAAAATAAAAAATCGTGGCACTGTGCCTCAAGACAAGTTCGCTCGCCTTCTGAAGAAATGTACCAAGGACTTAGATGATGAAACCATCAAGAACAACTTGAAGATGGGTTTTAAAACAGCAGATATTATGCCTCTGGACTGGAAGCAAGTTCTGAAGAGGCTTATGGGTGGTAAATTGGAAGAAGAAGAAAATTTGGATTCTAGCAATAACTGGCTTCAGTCATTTGAAAATTTTCTTGAAGAGAGCAGGAAAAAAAGAGACCCACCCTGTAAGAACACGAAAGAAAAGGAAACTGAATATTCCAGCTAGAAGAGGCACTGAAGGACCATAACCTCTGGGAGAACAAGGCTGCAGCTTCGAGCCTGACGCAAGTGCTTCAAGAAAGAGAATGAAACATACCAGTATTCCAGATTCAAGTTATAGTGAGTTCTCACTGCAAGATTCAGGTCAGTTCTAATTGTAAATTATTCTTCAGGTGATGACTTTAATATCGTAACTGAATCAGAGGAAACACCTGTTTTGCCAAGGGAAACAAAAATACATACATAAAAAGAAGTTTTGCATCACCTCGGTTCCGAGAGTTCCAGAACTTGTGCAGAAAATTGGAACAGAGACCGATATAAACATCATTTCCACCCTTTTAATTGCTCATGAAAGCCACATTGCATGTTGTACCACCATACAGCGAGACTTTCAGAAGCGCTGGTCCAGATTTCTGTACGCACTGGTAACTCTAATACCCAGTAGCACGTCATCAAGCACTGATGCATGCCTGTATTTGTCGTGGCATACCATCCACAAGTTCATCAAGGCATTGTGGGTTCAGATTGTCCCACTCCTCAACGGCGATTCGGCGTAGTTCCATAAACAGCCCTTTTCAATCTATCCTAGGAATGTTCAACAGGGTTCGTGTCTGGAGAAGATGCTGGCCACTCTAGTCGAGCGATGTCGATATCCTGAAGGAAGTCATTCACAAGATGTGCACAATGGGGGCATGAATTGTCGTCCATGAAGACGAATGCCTCGCCAATGTGCTGCCGATATGGTTGCACTATCAGTCGGAGGACAGCATTCACGTCTCATACAGCTGTTAAGTCGCCTTACATGACCAGCAAAAGTGTTATGTCGTTATCATGCCACCACAAAACATGAGGGAACCTCCACCTTGTTGCATTCACTGGACAGCATGTGTAAGGCATTCAGCCTGAGTGGGTTCCATCCAAACACGTCTCTGACGATTGTCTGGTTGAAGGCATAAGCGACACTCATTGGTGAAGAGAATATGTTGCCAATCCTGAGCGGTCCATTCGGCAAGTTGTTGGTCCCATCTGTATCTCACTGCATGGTGTCATGGTTGCAAAGATGGACCTCGCCATGGACGTCGGGAGTGAAGTTGTGCATCATGCAGCCTATTGCGCACAGTTTGAGTCATAACACGATGTCCTGTGGCTTCACGAAAAGAATTATTCAACATGATGGCGTTACTGTCAGGGTTCCTCCGAGCCATAATCTGCAGGTAACGGTCATCCACTGCAGTAATCTTTGGGCGGCCGCAGCGTGGCATGTCATCGACAGTTCTTGTCTCTCTGTATCTCCTCCATGTCCTAACGACATAGTTTTGGTTCACTCCAAGACACCTGGACACTTCCCTTGTTCAGAGCTCTTCCAGGCACAAAGCAACAATGTGGACGCGATCGAACCGCGGTATTGACCATCTAGGAATGGTTGTTGAACTACGGACAACACGAGCTATGTTCCTCCAAATGTGTGAATTCCTAAGGGACCAAACTCCTTAGGTCACTGGTCCCTAGACTTACACACTACTTAAACTAACTTATGCTAGGAACAACATATACACCCATGCCCAAAGGTGGACTCCAACTTCCTGCAGGAGGCCGTGTACCTCCTTCCTGGTGGAATGACTGGAACAGATCGGCTGTTGGACACCCTCCGTCTAATAGGCGCTGCTCATGCATAGTTGTTTACATCTTTGGGTGGGTTTAGTGACATCTCTAAACAGTCAAAGGGACTGTGTCTGGGATACAATATCTGCAGTCAACGTCCATATTCAGGAGTTCTGGGAACCAGGCTGATGCAAAACTTCTTTTGATATGTGTACAAATATAAGTTTTGAAACATGATGTTTGTGTTATTGTCTCACTCATCTTTGACTAAATGGCAAAACGGAAAGTCTCAGAAATGTTCAATTCTAATATAAAAAAAATAAACCAGAGGTAAGAAGTATAAGGGTGAATTTTTTTCTGAAAATCTCCACATCATCGGCAAATGATTGTGTGTTCCCAACTGTAGATGATGAGATGAATGGCCACATCTCAAATATTGTCAGTGTTGTAGGGGAAGCTATACAGTCTGATTTGCACTTTAAGAGTGAACTGCCAACATTGTAATGAAAATGTAGAGCTTCCTGTCTAATAAACTTGATGTGTAAACTATAAAACTGTAATTGTTTTCAATCTTTTTATCATAATACGTGTTTCAAGCAATTGATATGTCTAATTTACTACGGTATATCGAAAGCTATGCAACTATACAGAAGTTGTGGCATCCACTGGGAACTGTAGCTCATGGTGCTACTACAGAAAGCCACAAGCTGTGGCATTGTATTAGTTATGTGTCTTAATGGGGCTATAGTATTTATTATTATTTCATGTTGAACTGAACTGAACTGAATAAAAAAATTGACAATAATTTCAGGGTGTTCTTGTAGTGCCAGAAGCTGCGACAGTGTACTTGTCGGTCACTGCCCTGTTTTTTTTTCAGTAAGAAGATAAAAACATTCTGAAATCAAGCTAACTATAGCAGCAATAATTTAGTTAGCTAGTTAGTTAGTTACTTTCATGTTCCATAGATCATTTTGCATGATAAATCATCATGCTGTGGAACGAATCACCTTACATTCATATTGTAAATTAATTTTACATCACCATATAATTTTTTCCCCCGACATGAAAACAAGTTATACAGATTGAGCTAGCGATTCCTACCCACTACCTTTTACACATTACAAACAGAAATTCTTCTACGGAATAGAAGGAGTTGTCAAGGAGAAACTTTTTCAATTTATTTTCAAGTTTTACCTTGCTGTCTGTTAGACATTTTATATGGGTAAGTGGTCAAAAATTTTTGTTGCAGCTTTGTGCACACCTTTCTGTGCTAAGGATAACCTTAATGTTGAGTAATCAATGTCTTTTTTTCTTCTTCTATTATAATTTAATCAATGTCATTTTTTTCTTCTTCTATTATAATTATGTACCTTATTATTCCTTTTGAACTGTAATGGAATATCTACAACAAATTTTGTGAGGGAATAAATATACTGTGAAACAGTAGTCAGAAAGTCCAACTTCTTAAACAGATGTCTATAAGATGATCGCGGATGAGCACCACACATTATCCTTATGCACGTTTTTGGGCAATAAAGACCTTCTATCTTAAAGATGAGTTACCCAGAACATTATTCCGTATGATATTACTGAATGAAAATATGCACAACATGTCAACTTACTGATTTCTCTCTCCCCAAAATTTGCTATGATTCTAAGTGCAAATGTGGCTTAACTAAGTTGTTTTAGGAGTTCCAATTCATTATATATGACGGTAGTATTTGTTCCCGAAAGAACAGTTACCATGGATGACCATGCAGCTTTGCTAGAAATGAAATGATAATTCAGTAGACACCCTAGCTGCAAACAGGCGTTGATGTACTTCATTCGGGACATGTTGAAAATGTGTGCCCCGACCGGGACTCGAACTCGGGATCTCCTGCTTACATGGCAGACACTCTATCCATCTGAGCCACCGCGGGCAGAGAGGATAGTGCGTCTGCAGGGACTTATCCCTTGCATGCTCCCTGTGAGATCCACATTCCCAACATGTCCACACCACTACATTCGTAGTGCGCCTAATAGATGTTTGTCCATCATACTCATTACTCGTGGCAGATTAATCTACCAAGTCCCGTACGAGTTCAGGCATAGCGTGTGCGTTTGCACAAGAAGGTGAATGGCAGGGAAGCCATGTTTTAACTATATATGACGGTAGTATCTGTTCCCGAAAGAACAGTTACCGTGGATGACCATGCAGCTTTGCTAGAAATGAAATGATAGTTAGACACCCTAGCTGCAAACAGGCGTTGATGTACTTCATTGGGGACATGTTGAAAATGTGTGCCCAGACTGGGGCTCGAACCCGGGATCTCCTGCTAGGGTGTCTATTTAATTATCATTTCATTTCTAGCAAAGCTGCATGGTCATCCACGGTAACTGTTCTTTCGGGAACAGATACTACCGTCATATATAGTTAAAACATGGCTTCCCGGCCATTCACCTTGATAATGAGGTTTGTAAAATTTGCGTGAAGAAAGACGAACATGACTGGACATGCCGAAAGTGCTTCATAAGTGCCGCGGAAAACAAAATAACGAACACTTCAAAGACAAAAGAAAAAATAATAAGCGTGTTAACAGACGATTTAGTGTCAATCAAAACAAAATATCAAGAACTTCTGAGCAAATATCAAGACCTGGAAACTAAATATAAAGCAGTGGATCGGAATTATAGCCTAACTCAAGACAACGCCGTTTTTAATAGTCATTCCGCGCAGAAAATGTGTCGTGTGCCGAAAAAAAAACAAACAAGCAAGAACTACATGTAAGTACAACCCCAATGATACCATTATCAAACAAATTCTCAGCACTAGTAGCGGATTGTGGTAACACGACAGACATAAACGAACCAGAAAGTAATCACAAAACTCCCGCTAAAGAACCAAAAAAGAACTTGCCAACCTTAAGATGCAACAAAGGTCTCCTTCTGTATGCTGGCAGTCATGGAAAAGATATATCCAAACGTTTTCGCGAAAGTATGCCTTCAAAGCATTCAGTTTTCGCGAAAACCGAGCCTGGTGCAATGTTAAATGCAGTGGTGGAGAATATTACAACAGAAACAAGTCAATTGAACAAAGACCCTCACGTTGTGATTGTTGGCGGCGGCAACGACGTATACAAAAACGAAAGCAAGGCAGCTCTGCGATGCTTCCGTAACATATTAGCAAAGCTATATCAAACGAACATTGTCATCAAAAACGTGCCAGTGCGACTTGATTTACCACTGTGGTCGTGTGTAAACAAAGAGATTCGACTCTACAGTTCCGGGCTAAAGAAACTGTGTGATAAATTTAGCCATGTACATTTGATAGACTTAAGTAAGATGAGTAGTGATGAACACACAAAACAGGATTCACTTAAACAGGAAAGGGAAGGCTAAGCTAGTTTCCCACATAAGCAAACTGTGCGAGAAAGACAGTGTGGAGAAAGCTCCAATTGCTCTGGGCTACAACCACGAGACTTTTTTAGAATAAAGGACCATAATAATAGTTTTCAGGGATGTATTTCGGATATGACTGAGTCCCGTTTACGCAAAGAAAAGCCAGGCTGTGAAATAAGTGATCAGTCATTGCAGGACAGTTCTAAAAAACCAGTGTATGCAAAATGTCGTAAAAAGTGTAACTAAAACAATTTTGATTCTTGCAAGATGGTAAATAAACAAGAAGGGATAACGCCCTTTAAAATTAATGCACTTAAATGTGCAATATCTCAGAAACAAACTAGACATTCTACAAATATTCATAGAGGAACAATAGCCACATGTACTAGTAATGACGGAACATGGGCTAAAATGCAGTGAAATAATGTATTATAGATTAGAAGGTTACATACTAGCAAATAGTTGTTGTAGGCAAAACCATAAAGGTGGTGGTGTGACAGTTTATGATAAAAGGATATAGAGGCTAAATAAATTTCCTTTCTTGTGCACCACACCAAAGAAGGATCAATTGAAATGACAGGTATTGTACTCCACAGCAATAATCTTAAGATACCAAAGCATAAAGTGATTGGAGTATATAGGCTACCAAATGCTGATGTAATGCTGTTTATGGATAAACTTAGTAGTGTTGTTGGTCAGGCCAGTTCTAATGACCTTACTATATCAGATGACTTTAATATAGATGCAAACTCAAATAGTGTAGTAAACTTGAAACTCAATGATGTACTGACCTCATACAGTCTTGTAAATATAGTGGACTCTGACACCAGAGTGACCGACACATGTTCCACTAGAATAGATTATGCTATAATGACCAAAGATGTTACAGTTCAGGTAAATTACAGAAACTTAAATTTTCTTTATTCTGACCACTCCAGTCAGGTGATAGAATACAAAAATTCAGTTGTCCCTAAAATAACAAAAATAGTGCTACAGAAATGAGTGCTGAATACCTCAAATATTAATGCTCCTAAAGACAAACTAGCGAATGAGAAGTGGGATTCTGTATACCAGGTAAAAAGGTTGGATGAGAAATGGAATGAATTCTACTCAACCCTACTGCATTATTATGAATATAGTTTCCAGTCAGAGAAATCCAGAAGGTAGTTAAACACTGTAAAAATGGAAGTAATCCTATACTAAAACTCCCAACAAATCTGATTAGGCTCAGGCAGCAAGTATGTGATCTAAACCAACTTCATAAAGCTACTATTATGCAGGTTTTCAAGGAAAAATACAATAGGCCCAACCAACCTTTTAAAACTCAAATTGTTAATCTAAGGAAGCAGATTAACAACAAAACAATAGAACATTCTGACAACATAAGCAAAGCATCTTGGAAGCTGATTAACAAATACTGTAAAGGTCCTAATAAGATGAATATGGAACCACTCAACATAAGACTTGATGGTAACATAAAAAACCCAGATACCACATGTAATATTTTTAATAACTACTACATTTCTGGTGAACAATCAACCCATATTATAGATTCACAGGTAGAGACCCGATGCCATCTCATCTGGTGTACCGAATTTGAATTTGTGGAAGTGAATGAGCAGGTTCGCAGGGCAATATACACTCCTGGATATGGAAAAAAGAACACATTGACACCGGTGTGTCAGACCCACCATACTTGCTCCGGACACTGCGAGAGGGCTGTACAAGCAATGATCACACGCACGGCACAGTGGACACACCAGGAACCGCAGTGTTGGCCGTCGAATGGCGCTAGCTGCGCAGCATTTGTGCACCGCCGCCGTCAGTGTCAGCCAGTTTGCCGTGGCATACGGAGCTCCATCGCAGTCTTTAACACTGGTAGCATGCCGCGACAGTGTGGACGTGAACCGTATGTGCAGTTGACGGACTTTGAGCGAGGGCGTATAATGGGCATGCGGGAGGCCGGGTGGACGTACCGCCGAATTGCTCAACACGTGGGGCGTGAGGTCTCCACAGTACATCGATGTTGTCGCCAGTGGTCGGCGGAAGGTGCACGTCCCCGTCGACCTGGGACCGGACCGCAGCGACTCACGGATGCACGCCAAGACCGTAGGATCCTACGCAGTGCCGTAGGGGACCGCACCGCCACTTCCCAGCAAATTAGGGACACTGTTGCTCCTGGGGTATCGGCGAGGACCATTCGGAACCGTCTCCATGAAGCTGGGCTACGGTCCCGCACACCGTTAGGCCGTCTTCCGCTCACGCCCCAACATCGTGCAGCCCGCCTCCAGTGGTGTCGCGACAGGTGTGAATGGAGGGACGAATGGAGACGTGTCATCTTCAGCGATGAGAGTCGCTTCTGCCTTGGTGCCAATGATGGTCGTATGCGTGTTTGGCGCCGTGCAGGTGAGCGCCACAATCAGGACTGCATACGACCGAGGCACACAGGGCCAACACCCGGCATCATGGTGTGGGGAGCGATCTCCTACACTGGCCGTACACCACTGGTGATCGTCGAGGGGACACTGAATAGTGCACGGTACATCCAAACCGTCATCGAACCCATCGTTCTACCATTCCTAGACCGGCAAGGGAACTTGCTGTTCCAACAGGACAATGCACGTCCGCATGTATCCCGTGCCATCCAACGTGCTCTAGAAGGTGTAAGTCAACTACCCTGGCCAGCAAGATCTCCGGATCTGTCCCCCATTGAGCATGTTTGGGACTGGATGAAGCGTCGTCTCACGCGGTCTGCACGTCCAGCACGAACGCTGGTCCAACTGAGGCGCCAGGTGGAAATGGCATGGCAAGCCGTTCCACAGGACTACATCCAGCATCTCTACGATCGTCTCCATGGGAGAATAGCAGCCTGCATCGCTGCGAAAGGTGGATATACACTGTACTAGTGCCGACATTGTGCATGCTCTGTTGCCTGTGTCTATGTGCCTGTGGTTCTGTCAGTGTGATCATGTGATGTATCTGACCCCTGGAATGTGTCAATAAAGTTTCCCCTTCCTGGGACAATGAATTCACGGTGTTCTTATTTCAATTTCCAGGAGTGTACATGCTAAAGAAAAAATTTTCATCTGGATGGGATGGCGTATCCAGTGCTATTACTAAAGCATTCTTAAAAGAAATCTCTAAACCTCTTACTCACCTGATTAGTTGCAGCAATAGAGAAAACATGTATCCAAAGGTTCTAAAAATGAATGTAGTGAAATCAGTGTATAAAAAGGGAAGTAAGGAAGATGTCTGCAAGTATAGACCAATATCATTAATTCCCACTAGTAGTAAGATATTCGAAAGCATTATCCTTTCTCAGGTAATTGCCTTTTTCACAAAACATAAACTGCTTGTAGATTCGCAGCATGGCTTCAGAAAAGAGCTAAGTACAACTACAGCAGTTACACATTTTATCCATGAAGTTTACTGTTTGTTGGACCAGACGATGCAGACTGCAAGTGTAATTTTGGACCTGACAAGAGCATTTGATACGGTATACCATAGGGCACTTCTTAAAAAGCTAAAATCTTATAGTATTGGGGATCATGCCATGATTCTTCTAACCAGATACGTGCTGAATCGTAAGCAAAGCACTAAATTGTCAAACAAACTAGGTAATAAAATCATTAACTCTCAGTCCACCAGTGAACCTGTATTACGAGGTGTACCACAGGGCTCAATTCTTCGACCATTTCTCTTCCTTATATATATTAACAACACTGCACAACTTATTAATTCCCATATCGTAAGCTATGCAGATGACACCTCAATCTTATTCTATGGTAGAGAATCTAATGAGTTAGTCTCTCTTGCTACTAGTGGTGTAACAGAGGTAACAAAATACTTCAAAGATCAGGGACTCAAGGTGAATGTCATCAAATCTCAACTACTGACATTTAAAACAGGCAGTTCTCACCACAACAACGTGAATAATGTGTGTAATATCTCTGCAACAGAAAATGGTAACTGTAAATTCCTGGGTGTGTATGTTGATGAAAATTTGCGGTGGACATACCACATTAATTTCGTATGCGGAAAAGTCAGTAGTGCTATATATCTCACCTCGCAAAGATAGTTCCTAGCCAAACACTGAAATTACTGTATTATGGAACACTTTACCCCTTTCTCAATTACGGAATTGAACTATGGATCTATGCAGCTGATGTACATTTAAAAATAATACTACTACTACAGAAAAGAGCAATAAGACATATACACAGGATGGGACATAGAGCTTCATGTCGTGAAGTGTTCGTGCAGCACAAATATCTGACAATATATTCTCTGTACGTCTTCAAAATAGTTTTATTTTTTATAAGTCGACCAACAGAAGCTATCTAGGGCAGTGATGTACATGATCACAACACTAGAACAAAGTGTAACTATTTCCATAGCAGAACAACGTTAAAAGTTACTGATAGAAGTCCATATATCAGGGGTTTGATTTGGTATAACAAGCTACCAAATGCTCTAAGAATGTAAATGAGAAATGTTTTTAAAACAAAATTAAATTCTTTTCTAATAGAAAAATGTTTATATTCTTTCAACGAATTTTAAAATAGTGACTGTAACATTAGGCATTAGCATATCAGTTGTAATGTGATAAGTGTAAAAAATAGACATAAGAAGCAACATCTGCAGAATATAGTGTATTTTATAAGTGTAAACATAACCATGGTATTAAGTCTGACGTTTGCAAAAGCCATCGTTACGATGGCACCACGCAAAGAAAATGTAAACAAAAAAATAAAAAAAAAATATTTTTTTCCAATTTAAATTCTCATCAATATGGACACCTAAGAATTTTGAAGTTTCCATCCTATGTATTGTTTCATAACCATGTGTTACACTTATCACTAGTGCAGTACCTCTCTTCTATGGTTGGTTGTGCAGAACTGAATATGGCGTATGTCTGTGAAATTCAGGGTGAGACCATTCACAGAAAACTAGTCAATGATACTTTTGAAAACTTTGTTCACCATTTCTGTACTGAGACGATTACAGTACTGGTGTCATCTGCAAAAAGAACTAATTCTGCTTGTACATTAGACGGTTGATCATTTACATATATGAGAAACAGTAATGGACCTAAGATTGAGCCATGGGGAACCCCATATGTTATTTCTCACCAGTCAGAGTTCTTTCCCTGGACTCTGTTGGTTGAATCACTACTAAGTACAACTTTCTGCATTCTTTTGGTTAGATATGAAAAGATCCATTGGTTGGCTATACCATCAATCACATAAAACTTCAATTTATCTAGGAGTATATTGGGATTCACACATTCAAACGCCTGGATAGGTCACGGAAAATACCTACCGGCGCTATTTCCTTATTTAATGATTGTAATATCTGGTGTGTTAGCATGTAAATGGCATTCTCAGTAGAGCAATCCTTCTGAAACCCAAACTGTGATTTGCTGAGGATATTATTGTTGCCATGTGAAATAATATTCTAGAATACATCACCTACTCAAAATTTTGGAAACTGATGTCAGCAGTGAAGTAGATCAGTAGTTACTGATGTCTCTCTTATCACCTTTCTTAATGAGGTGTGTAATAGCGGCTTATTTTACCCTCTGGAAAAATGCCTTGAGTTAGTGGTGAATTACATATTTCGGATAGTACTGGAATCATTATACGGTAACAAATCTTTATACTCTTTTGGAAACACCACCAAAGGGAAAAGAACTTTTATTCTTGAGAGAATGTATGACCCTCTTAATCAGAAGTAGAGGTTGGTGGTACATTCATATGAAGTAATTTTATGAGAGTTACTTCTTCAATATACTGTTGTGATCTTTCTCTTGAACTGTTGGTGCCTATGCTTTCTATTGTGTTTAAGAAGTGATTGTTAAATACATTTGCTACGTGTGACTTGTCATTTACAACTTTCTGTTAAAGGCAGTAGTAATGTTATCCTCTTCTGTGGTTGATTGTCCTGTCTCACTATAGTCCATGTTGCCTTAATTGTGTTGTCAGATGTACTGATTTCTGACATTATGTGCATGTTTCTTGATTTTTTAATAACCTTTCTTAGTAATTGTGAGTAGTTTTTTCAGTGCGCAACTACTACAGGTTCTCTACTTGTTCTTGCCAAAAGATACATTTCCCTTTCCTTTTCACAAGATACTTAATCCCCTTAGTGATCCATGGTTTTTTACATGGCTGTTTAATGTCCCTTCTGATTAGCTTATGCAGAAAGATATTTTCAAATACTGATATGAATTTATCATGGACCAGATTAAATTTTATATTGACATTTGGTTCTTTATAAATTTCATCCCAGGTTGTTTCTTGTAAACTATTCTTAAAAACGTTTGGCCTGTTGTCATTAATGATGCTAACTGACTTCCATTGAGGTGTATCCACCATGTAAGGCAGTACCGGTACGTCATTTATCCTGACTAACTGTGCATCATGGTCAGAGAGAGCAGTTGTTACTGTGTAAACAATTATTTTCTTCCTTTGTGCCTTATGAAAGAAAACATTATCAATTAGGGACCTACTGTCTCCATCCACTCATGTTGGAAAGTTAACTACTGAGAGTAAATTGTAGGATCCAAATAAAGTTTCCAAATCATTTTTCCTATCAGAATCCTTTAGAAAATCTGCAGACTTTTAACTGCTTGCTGATGTCTGACAGCCAGCACAGTAAGGAATCCAGGTTCCTCAGAAATAATTCAAATTTCCCAATGGGGATCTATATACTGTTACAATTGAAAGAGAACAGTTTGTCAGAATTAATTCACAATGTGCTGACGACTAAAATATCTACTTTTGTCATTGCTTTTGAACTTGTGTTCTGTCTTAATATATATGCAACAACTCCTCCTTTTCCCACATTACTTCTGCATGAGTAAGATGCTGGACTGTAATCTTTTATATGTAACTTATCTAGCCCTGTGGTTATGTGGTGCTCAGACAGGCACACGGTGTGTCTCTTTTCCTCTAAATTTTGCACGTAGGCAAGAAGCTGTTCTACCTTATTGCTCAGTTCTCTAATATTTTGGTGGAATAAGCCAACCTTACTTTTCTGTGCATTCTTGTGGGGTTCTTCTGATACACTGACTTATTTCAAAACAGGGTGCCTGAAACTTGATTCTAACCTAAAAAAGGTACCCCTCTAACACAAGTAATCACAGGGATCTTGCATTTTGTGATGGTGGCCCCTCATACATTTCCTGCAAGACGTTCAGTCAACCTATCATTCTCTCTCCTATTCAGATGCAGGCCATGTCTAGTATAACCCCCACCTCCCAATTGTAGCAACGGGCACTGCACTCATATGAGAATTCATTTAAGTCAGCAGTAACCCGCTCAATTCAGAGTTAACACGGCTCACAGCAGTATTAACCCAGGACTGGTAATGCACTGCAGGACTCCATAAACTCACAATTGTGTGTGTAGTTGCTACTCCTATTTTATGTAGGTCACCCCTAATTCTGTAATTACAGTTCTTGGCCAGGCCATTTCCTGCTCCACCTACAAGATCCTCTTTGCCAAAACCTTTGCACAATTTTCCTACTTCCTCTGTCACCTGGTTAAGGCTAGCACTTGACTTCATAATACTTGTGATCTGGTACCCTCCTGCTAACTTTTTCTGCACTATCTGGCCTACACCCCTCCCATGGCTACTACCTAGCAGCAAGAGTTTTTTCTTCCTACTCTCTTTTGGTATCGACCTACAATGAGTTTCTTGGATAGTAGTCTGCTGCACATTACTGGAACCTACGGCTGTATGATACTCTTCCCCTCCTACGATGACTATGGCAGAATACTGGTGTCGAAATACAGAACCTAGCTGAGAGTAATTATGTGCACAGATAACTGTGCAAATAAGTCTTTGCGTATAGATTGGGATTACTGCCTCGTGTTTTGCATCAGTACATATTCTGTCATACGCGATAAACCAACCAACCGACCAACAGAGAGACAAGCGTCCTTCGAGCTATCTTTTCGCTGTGTACAAACCGACTAACCGAGGGTACATGTTTAAGACACTTAGAGTTGCAGCATTGTCGTGCTTGTAATTGCTTTTCATTTGTTTTGGACTGTCAATTTTGTCAGAGATAATGACTAATAAATTGCATAATCGGCGAGTGTTTGTGTGTACAGCTCGTAGAAGCGGAATTTACAGTTCATTTAGGACAGATTGGTTGAAATCTTATATTGTTTGGTTTCAGATGTAAATTTCACGACCTTCTAAATATCCGACACGATGTCATGTCGCGGCTGTGCTTCTAACTTCGGCTTCTTCAGGAAAGAGGTATATTATACTCAGTGTTGTTTGACAGCTCAGTGCGAAAGATGTTTCCACTTTAAACCACACCGTTATACTTGTTAACGGAAATTATCACACTCAATTTGCGACCGTCGCTGAAATTATATAAGCCACGAAATTCTTCGAGACTGTCAGAATCCACTTGATTCTAATTAATTAACCGTTCATTAGTGGTTTGATGGTTGTTGTCTCCTACAGTAGATGGCTGCAAGAGATATTTGTTGCTGGACTTAAGAGCGAAAAGCGAAGATTTTTAGAGAGTTCAGGTTCACTCCCTTGTATCTTAAACAGACAGTCTCATTGATTTTCTGACGTAAATGTATATTTATTTAGTAGTATCTGAAAACTACAATAGGAACATAATTAGCCGATACATTATTTTGTTCCGAAATACATTTGTGAACATTGTTGAATATTAACTTCATTTTTGCACATAATTATAAACTACTCACCTACCTCTAGAGCTCCAGTTGCTTTCTCATTTTTCTTTTCCTGTATTACACTTTTGTGTAATTGCAATGAAGTTACTGTCATCTGTTGACTTATTTTCCTTTTGCGTAAAAATATAGCTTATTTGCTGGTATGCTGAATACATTTTCTGCCACTGTATCCAGTGTTTCATCAGTGAGCTCTGTTTTTGTACATATTTAGACTTCTGTCACTTTCCCTATGCGGTACATTTAGTTCAGAATCGGTGTCACATTGGAAACATATTCTGTTAGGTTTAACTTAATATACATTAGCATGTAAAGGAGTGAATTATTGTATACAACAATAGACGATAATAAAATTCTGATGATGTATTCTTTATTGTCATACAACTGAAGCATATGTGTTTATTCTTGTAATACTTAATACATCCCCTATTAAGGTGAGAGTTTGTGACCATGAGCCATAGAACAATTGAGTATTAGTTGACTACCTAATAGTAAGTTTAGATTTGTAGTTTTCCATGTAATTGTTATACTGGTATGTATCATTTATCAGGAACAATTTGGGTATTGTTGGGAAGAGCTATGAGATTATTTTCCATTTTGAAACAATGAATAGTACTATTGAAAGGTTAATCAGCTCAGCTTAGGTCATTGTATTCATTACTGATGGTGTCATGTGGAGGCCAAGTGATTCTTCTGTTGCTGCTTTAACACAGTGGTATGTGGACATTCAAGCCCAAATGTCCAGGAATGTTGATGGGTGCTATCATGCTGTTGCAGCATAATGCCTGCCCACATGTTGCCAGGATTGTTTCAGCAGTGCTACAGAAGTTTCGCTGGAAAGCCCCTTCACACTCATTGTACGTCCCCGATTTCTTCCAATTCTGTTTCTACAAATTTGGAGTTGTGAAGCAAGACATTCATGGCCTTCGATTTGCATTAGGTGAAGAACTGCATGACTGTTTAGTCATGGTTTCATAGGTAGGCACAACCATTTTTCTATGGAAGCATTGGTCATCTTGTCTCACTGCAGTAAATGTATTAACAGTTATGGCGGTTATTTTTGAAATAATAAACATTGTTCTTACTTTTTTCCAACTGTCTTATTTTCATTTGACTTCTCCCTTATAATTTTTGTAATCAGCAAGAGAGAGGATATTTTTAATATCAGTGAGATCACTACTTCAGTTACAACTGCAGAAAATAGAATTACATTAAACAAATGAAAGAAATGCACAGTACAAACTTCTGAGAGGATTGAATAACTTCAAACACAAGTAAGAAATTAAGAAAAGTATTCAGCTCGTGGGAAGGAGTGTCTGAAGGGCTTATTGAAGGCCACTCTTAAGTACTGTTTACCTTTCCAAAAGACTGCTCTGTAACAAAAGACTGGCTGAGAAGGTGAAACAACCTGTGATATTTGTGATGTCTTTGTGAAGCTCATTATGTGTAGCATTATTCCCTGAAATTACTGTGGACCTCTGGTTTTGTGCTGAGTGGAAGGTGTACTGAAGTAACCCATGACAATCTATGCTAAAACTTTCTAGACTTGCCTTACAAGTTTTAGCTGTAATGCCTTCCTGAATGCATAGGTGGTACATTATGTACTAGAGGTGGCTACCAGAGCTGCTGACTGTAAAATGCATATACTTTTTTGTTTGTCCTTTTTGTAATATTTATGGACAGTATGAAGCATGCAGCTGCCATTGTTCCAATGGTACCCCTGTACTTAATCTTGAACAACAAAATTGAGATTTTCACTGAAATCCATTAAAATTAACACTGATCCTTCATCAAGTGTTTCCTTCTTCATCTTCAGATAATCAGATTGTGATACAGAAATGAAAGAGAGTGGTGATTCAAACACTTAGTCCTTCTATCAGTTGATACCCATTGACTGTACTGAACTATCTCATCAGGATCATAGTCTTCTATTTAATTTTCTAAGTGGGTTTGAAGCAATGAACTGGTGGGGCATTTTTCACACAGACGAAGCATACAGGCTCAGTTATTTATATCACATGTCATTATTTTAATTAGATCTTGGTATGTTTCTTTAATAGAAATGGAATTTAGAAGCAATTTAACATTTTGGTGGTACATGCACACACATATGGTGTGTGTTCCTGACTTTCTGTCAAGACCAAGTAGGCAGCTTAAGAGTAAGGAACTGAATTTTTTCGCAATTATTTGCATATTCAATTTTCTGTTTGATTTTGTCCATGAGTTCATCATGATGTTTTGCCTTTTCTTCCAGTTCTGTTAAATCACTGTTAGGAATAGTGCTTGCATCAGCAGCCAACTCAACTTGGTATGTATGTGAAATTGTAGTTCTCAGAGCTCCAGCTGCTGATTCCAATTTTTGTTTGGCTGCTGCAAACCAGCTATGTCGAGCAACTGAATGCAGCTTTGCAGGATACTCCTGATCTAGTTGAGCTAGTATTGAGCACAGATTTTTCAGGAGTCTGCACCTTCACATTACTGTCATTTATTTTCAAATTCCGAAGGTGGCAGGGGTAAAATACAGGGAGCGAGAGGCTATTTACAATTTGTACAGAAACCAGATGGCAGTTATAAGAGTTGAGGGACACGAAAGGGAAGCAGTGATTGGGAAGGGAGTGAGACTGGGTTGTAGCCTCTCCCCGATGTTATTCAATCTGTATATTGAGCAAGCAGTAAAAGAAACAAAAGAAAAGTTCGGAGTAGGTATTAAAATCCATGGAGAAGAAAGAAAAACTTTGAGGTTTTTGCTGATGACATTGTAATTCTGTCAGAGACAGCAAAGGACTTGAAAGAGCAGTTGAACGAAATGGATAGTGTCTTGAAAGGAGGATATAAGATGAACATCAACAAAAGCAAAACGAGGATAATAGAATGTAGTGGAGTTAACGGGTGATGCTGAGGGAATTAGATTAGGAAATGAGATACTTAAAGTAGTAAAGGAGTTTTGCTATTTGGAGAGCAAAATAACTAATGATGGTCAAAGTAGAGAGGATATAAAATGTAGACTGGCAATGGCAAGGAAAGCGTTTCTGAAAAGAGAAATTTGTTAAAATCGAGTATAGAGTTAAGTGTCAGGAAGTAGTTTCTGAAAGTATTTGTATGGAGTGTAGCCATGTATGGAAGTTAAACTTGGACTATAAATAGTTTGGACAAGAAGAGAATAGAAGCTTTCCGAAATGTGATGCTACAGAAGAATGCTGAAGATTAGATGGGTAGATCACTTAACTAATGAGGAAGTATTGAATAGGATTGGGGAGAAGAGAAGTTTGTGGCACAACGTGACTAGAAGAAGGGTTCGGTTGGTAGGACATGTTCTGAGGCATCAAGGGATCACCAATTTAGTATTGGAGGGCAGCGTGGAGGGTAAAAATCGTAGAGGGAGACCAAGAGGTGAATACACTAAGCAGATTCAGAAGGATGTAGGTTGCAGTAGTTACTGGGAGATGAAGAAGCTTGCACAGGATAGGGTAGCCTGGAGAGCTGCATCAAACCAGTTTCAGGACTGAAGACCACAACAACAACATACAGTTTGGTGATGAGTCGTCACTTGCTTGTTTTTCATTAATATGTTTGAGACAGGTTAGGCACATTTTTTCCCCAGAAATAACGCTAAAGCCTCTCATTTTGAAGGTCTTTGCCTTTTCTAAACTAATTTCACAGTCCAGATGAAACAGATTGTTTATGGTGCTTGAAGGGATCACAGCAAATTTTCTTATGTAGAGAGAATCTGCGCAGGTACTTAGTGTTTGTGTTTAACACACACACACACACACATGAAACACTTAAATTACAGTATGAATGGCTGTTGCTTCGTCATAATAAAAGTTCTAGTTCTTCATTGGTCAGTTCATTCACACAAGTCAGGGCATTATCACATATCTCGCAGATGCTGTCCAAGGAAAAAAAAAACACTGCCTGCTTGTACTTTCCATACTGCGTCAGTCATAAAACCAATATTTGTCATAAATAATTCAAAAGATGGTGGTGTAACCTAAAAAGTAATTAAATAATGAAAAATCATTGTCGCATTGTTTCATTACAAAAGTATTTCACATTATTATTGTAACATTAGGGGACTTACTTTTGTTTTGAAATGAATATTTAAAAGCTGTAACAATTGAATTTTTAACCAATAATTGACTCTGGGTACAACTCAGTACAAGAGCTCAGAACTGCATGCTCAGTGAACACAACTGAAAACGAAGGAACTGGATGATGCAATATGTGTCGCGGCAATAAAACAATCTTCTCAGATATGATTTGTTCCTAGGGAAATCCAGTGTAGCCAACTTCAGCAATTTAGTGGTGACATGTTAGTCATGAATTAGTAACCAATATTTCTTTTACAATGACATTGGTTTTCACACTTCCCATTATTTCCCAGTGCAGCCAACTTCAGCAATTTAGTGGTGACATGGTAGTCATGAATTAGTAACCAGTATTTATTTTACAATGACATTGGTTTTCACACTTCCCATTATTTCTACAAACTGATTCCTTTTGTGTGACATAATAGAATATTTATAATAATATTATAAATTTTTCAAAGGTATTTATGAGGGGGCAATACCTTAAGAAAATTATAAAGTCCATGCATGGATTTTGTTTAAAAGAAATTGTTTACAATTTTTTGTGAGATGTAAATGATGGATATTCACTACAAGAAGCATGACTATAAAAATATAAACCTTCCTCTTTAACTAAAAATTTTTTTAAAAAATTCAAGCTTCCACTGCAAAAACTGTAGGAACTAATGCATTTTTAAATTATATAGGAGCTCGTCTATGAAAGCCTGAATTCCTGAATCTATACAACTTCTTTTTATCATAAATTAAAAAGTAATTGACCTGCAACATTTGCATTTCAGAAATGTGAATATATCTAGGTAAACTTCAACTACCCAAAATTTCAAGGATTTGCGTGACAATTGGTGTCATTTCCTAAAATTTCTGTATGATTTGATGTGGAATGACCTGGTCAGTATGTTGTGTTCCACATGGAATTCCTCTCCTGTGCCAAACAAAAATATCACTTGCACTCAGTGGCCTCAATTATTTGTCACATGTGCTCCAACATGGGTCTTCTTCTACAGTTTGTAATGCTTGCAGTCCCTTCTAATACCATGGAAATTATTCCTCGATGTCTTAACATGTGTCATGTCACTTGATCCATCTCAGTGTTTTCCATTTCTTTCTTTATTCAATAATTCTGTGGAGAACTTCATTCATTATCTTACCAGTGCACCAAATTTCCAGCCTCCTTCTATAACACCACCTCTGAAATGCTTTGATTCTCACCTTTCTAAGTTTTCCCATTGTCCGCAATTTGTCTTCATACATTGCTGTGCTCCAGAAGTACATTCTAAGAAATCAGTTCCACAAATTAAGACCAATATTTGATACTGATTGACTCCTTTGGGTTAGGTGTGTCCTCTTTGCCTTTGCTAGACTGCTCTTAATATCCTCCATAGTACCTCTGCCATATATTATTTTGCTTCCTAGGTAGCAGAATTTCTTCACATTGTCTGCTTCATGGTAGTCAGTATTGATAAGTTTTTTGCTAATCTCATTTCTGGTACTACTCGTTATTTCCATCTTCATTCAGTTTGCTCTCAGTCTCTATTTTGTGCTCAGTATACGGTTCATTCCATTCAATATATCCTGTAATTCTTCTTCAATTCTGCTGAGGACAGCAATTCCATCAGCAAATCTTATCATTGATATTATTTCACCCTGAATTTTAGTACCACTCCTTAACATATTGTTTCTATATATATATAAAGATGAGGTGACTTACCGAACGAAAGCGCTGGCAGGTCGATAGACACACAAACAAACACAAACATACACACAAAATTCAAGCTTTTGCAACAAACTGTTGCCTCATCAGGAAAGAGGGAAGGAGAGGGGAAGACGAAAGGAAGTGGGTTTTAAGGGAGAGGGTAAGGAGTCATTCCAATCCCGGGAGCGGAAAGACTTACCTTAGGGGGAAAAAAGAACAGGTATACACTCACACACATGCACATATCCATCCACACATACAGACACAAGCAGACATATTTAAAGACATATTTAAAGACTTTAAATATGTCTGCTTGTGTCTGTATGTGTGGATGGATATGTGCATGTGTGCGAGTGTATACCTGTCCTTTTTTCCCCCTAAGGTAAGTCTTTCCGCTCCCGGGATTGGAATGACTCCTTACCCTCTCCCTTAAAACCCACTTCCTTTCGTCTTCCCCTCTCCTTCCCTCTTTCCTGATGAGGCAACAGTTTGTTGCGAAAGCTTGAATTTTGTGTGTATGTTTGTGTTTGTTTGTGTGTCTATCGACCTGCCAGCGCTTTCGTTCGGTAAGTCACCTCATCTTTGTTTTTATATATAATTTTTCCCACGTGGAATGTTTCCTTCTATTATATATATATATATATATATATATATATATATATATATATATATATATATATATATATATATATATATATATATATATATATATATGAACCATGTGTTAGATTTGCTATGAAGAAGTGGATGTTACTACAAGATTTTAAGACAACACAGTTATGTCAGTTCAGGTGAAGGAAATGAGAGGACAGGTCTCATATATATATACATATATATTAGGTACGGGCTTTTCTGAATGTACCACCTCCTTTTGGCTCCTCAGGGCTAAATCGGCAGGAAGAGACCTGTCCTCTCATTTCCTTCACCTGAACTGACATAACTGTGTTGTCTTAAAATCTTGTTGTAACATCCACTTCTTCATAGCAAATCTAACACATGGTTCATAGCTGTTTCACCACCTGAATCTCTGATGGGTGACATCCTGGGTCCATTTGATTCAGGTTGTTGGCAGTCGTACAGTCTTCGGAGATGTGGCAATCTGTTAATGTTTCTTCACAGACACACCATAGGGGATCTTGTATGCTAGAAATTCTTGAGTTATTTTGTTATGCCCAATTCTGAGATGGTGTATGGCAATACCTGCCCTTCTTCAGCTTAATAGCAATGTCTCCCAGATCTTGGTGGTGTGTTGGACGGTACATAGTTTACTGGATCTTGCCATTATCTTCCCATGTCCTCTGATTGTTGTAGGATGTGGCATTGAGTATGTCAGCACTTGGAATATCTAGTTTGAGTGTTTCCATCCCCGTTCCATTCTTGGCTAGTCTGTCAGTCAGCTGATTAGATGAGATTGATAAATTGTAACAATGATTATCCAGAGTGTGGCATTCCCCCAAATCAAACCAATTCCAGCAACAATAATTCAGGTATACATGGCAACAACACAAGCAAGAAATGGGCAGGGGTGTGGGGAGAAAGAGCTGGTAGTAGCGAAAATGCTGTCCAGAAAGGAGGTACTGGAGATAACCAGAGGGAGCACACTATTTGTATCTCTGCTACTTGCTGGTTAATCAGATCTACTGCAACATCATGATTATCCAATGCAATTGCAACAGCTAATTCTGACACCTCGCTGAATTTAAACACCTAATAGCACCATGTCCAACAGTTGGTATAGCCTTGCAGGAAACCTGATTCCCAGGAGAGTACTCTCTGATTTTCAGATATTAAAAAGCTTATTATAAAACTGAGCTAGTACTGGGAGGACATTGAGTGAGATTTTAATGTTGGTCATAAGACCAATTGCATTGACTAGATAACACTCAATATTTCATTGGAACTAGAAGTCATACAGATGTAGACACACACAGATTTTGTTTCTTAATATGTGTGTATTCCCGTGGGGGGATGTCATACTCTGGATAATCACTGTTACGATTTCAGAATGAAATTTTCACTCTGCAACGGAGTGTGCACTGATATGAAACTCCTGGAAGATTAAAACTGTGTGCCGGACCGAGACTTGAAGTGGGATCTGTGCCTTTCGCGGGCAAGTGCTCTACCATCTGAGATACCCAAGCACAACTCACGACCCATCCTCACAGCTTTAATTCCACCTAGTCTCCTACCCTCTAAACTTCACAGAAGCTCTCCTGCGAACATTTCAGAACTAGCACTCTGGGAAGAAAGGATATTGCAGAGACGTGGCATTGCCACAGCCTGAGGGATGCTTCCAGAATGAAATTTTCACTTTGCAGCAGAGTGTATGCAAGCTGTGGCTTCCCTCTACAATGTTTATGTACCCGGCTTCCCCATCCCCCGCCCCTCCCCCGCGCCACCCCCTCCCCCTAACCTTTCAGCCTCACAATTGGACTGCAGGTCAAAGGGTGGGGTGAAAATGTGTAAATCCCACAGGTGTTGCAGGAGGCAAACTCCTGTGACACAAACTGAGGGCCGTTATCAGAGACCAGCATTGCCGGAAGCCCTTCAATGGAAAATTTTTTTGACAGGCTTGCTGCTATGACAAGAGACTGAAGTTGATGGGCAGTGAACAACATATGGAAACCGAGAGTGCATCAATTACTATTAGCCAGGAAGGAAAGGACTGTCGAAACCGATGTGGAGAAGGTCCCAGACCTCCGAAGATTACAGCCATGGAGACAACTTTGGCTGTTGGCTGCAGGGCTGCTTGCTGCGTTGCACATTGATAACATGCCATAACCAGTTGAATGGTGTCGATGTCCAAACCAGGCCAAAAAAAATGGCAGGCTAACGCTTTGGTGCTTGAACCTCCCTCCCCCCTGCCTTCAGTGATCAGCGTGCAGCAATTGCAGGACCTCTGAATGGATAGCTGGGGAACCACTACTTGAGAAGCTGTATAGTCTGTATCAATGAGTATAAGACCATCAATGACAGAGAAATGATGCCAAAGCACAAAGTAGTTAGAGAGAGTTTTGGATGCCCGCAATGTAAGTGCCACAGGCTAGCCAAGTTGTATGCAGTGTATCACTGTCCTTAATATCGGATTTATAGCACTAGCCTTCATAACCTGAGCACTAGTGATTGGAAAACCATTACCAGTTTGTTGAGTGCATTCATAAATGTGGAAATGTAGTAACTCCTCCTGATCAGAAACTGGGTCTGGACTGGCCAGAAGACGGGAGAGTGCGGCAGCGTCTGCATGTTTAGCCATGGGGCAGAAGTGAGTCTGTGAGTGAGTTGTGTTGAGAGAGGAACAGCAGCAGCCGACGTTGAAAGCAATGTGCTGCTTGGTCTGGCAACACCGCTGAAGGGTTAAACAGTGAAATTAATTGCTTGTGATCCATGACGAGATGGAATTTCACACTATTTAGGAAAACATGAAACTTCCTTAAGGCATAAACAGTGGCGAGGGCTTCTTTCTCTATTTGTGAATATCTAGCCTGAGCCAAATTAACCATCTTCGACGCATGTGCATTAGGCTGCTTGGAGCCATCATAATATTTATGAGGTAACACCACCCTATCCCACACTGGGACACACCTGTTGCTAACACTAAATGGTGATCCTGTTGGTAGGTTATGAAGCAAGTTGCAGATAGTAGCATAGACTTCAGTGTGGAAAACACTATTTCACACACCTGCGACTGATGGAAAGGTGCCCCTTGTGCAGCAAGGCATGTAACGGTTGTACAACCGAAGCCACCCTGAGCAAAAACTGATGATAATAAGCAATCTTTTATCTTTTTTTTTCTTAAAAAAAAAAGAAAAAAAAGGGGGCAACTAGAGTTCCTTGACTGATGTAGGATGCGGAAGAGCAACAATGGCAGAGACATTTGATACCAGCAGTAGAGACCTTGAACCCATGATAAACTATAGGTGACTGACAGAAGCAGCAGTTTTCCAAATTACATTTTAACCTGGCAGCCTGTGGCACCAGAAAGAGTGTACATAAGTTGTTGAGGTGTTTAGGAGTTGAGCAGCCGGAGACCGCAATATCATCAAGATAGTTGGCACAGCCAGGCACAGACCTCGTGAGTTGTTCAAGAAACCGTTGAAAGATTGCTGGGGTGTTATCTATGCCAAATGGTAATCACAAGTGTTGCCAAGCTGAAAGGAGTGTTAATGACAAAGAGCTGTTCAGTCAGAATCAACAGGAAGCTGCAAATGTGCATCAGAGAGGCCAATCTTGGGAAAAATACTGACCACCAGCGAGCTTAGCAAAAAGTTTGTCAGGACGTGGCAAGGGTTACATGTCAATGACAGACTGAGCATTGACAGAAATGCTGCAAAGACATAACTGCCCCAATGGCTTCTTGACAATGACTAAGGGGGTAGCCCATTCGTTGGATGCGATCAGTTGGATGACTCTGGAGGACGTGAGGCAGTCGAAATCCGCCTTGATTTGGTCAGGGAGCACCATTGGCTCTGGGCGAGCCTGAAAGAAATGGAATCTGGCCGAAGGTTTCGTGTTGATGTTGACTTTGAAATTATTGGCACAACCAAAGCCCGTGGAAAACAGGGCAAAAAATTCAGAGCATAAAGATTTGAGTAGTGTATAAGGCACCTGATCAGAGGTGAGATTAACTTCTTCAGAAAGAGCAAACTTGGAAAGGTTAAAGGCGTCTAAATGAGACAAATTTTCAGTGCGTGCATTGTTCACCACCAGAAAAGTCAGCAGATGAACCACAGATTTGTATGGGACTGGGGCCAACAAACTACCTAATATCGGAATGCTTTGTTTATTGTTGGTGACTAGAGTATGTAACACTGGCACTAAAGGGGGAGAGCCCAAGTCCATTTACGTTTGCAAGTTGAGCAATGACAGCAGCACCAGTCTCGACTTGCATGTTCAAAACCTTCTGATAAACATTAACATCAATAAAAAGCTTATTGGGTGCAATGGAGATTGCCGATACACGAGTGACAGACGCAATAGGGTGCTGGAATTTTGTGTTAAGAACAGGAGCAATGTGGCCTGTTTTGTTGCATTGGCAGCAAGCGGTCCACTGCTTAGGACAATCCCGCCTATCATGAGTGACAGAATATGATTGACAAGAGGGAAGCATGGTGCACTTGCATTTGCTGTGTTGCTGCTGCGGTCGTTGCTGCCACAGTGAGTTGGCACGGTCACTGTGATGTTTTGCTCGCGTGTGGACCCCTGTCCCATATCGTCTCTTTGTGAACTGTCCAACAAACAGTGGAGGGGAAGCAGGTTGAACTTCTTTAACCTCACACCATGATTCAGACCTCAAAACCTCAAATGATTGTGCAGTAGTCAGAACTCTGGAGAGGGAGGGCTATTCACATTGACGACCCACTCACTAACCTTGTGATTGAAGGGCCAACCGAATTATTGCATCAAGAACCATATGGTAGGCATACAACTCCTTATTTACGTCAGTAACAAAGTGAAGCTGATGGCATATACTATGAAGCTCAACTTCCCAAGTCTTATAGGAATTTTCTGGTTTCTTGCAGCAATGTTAGAACTCCAATCGAGTGACAATGGCATGCATTGTTTACAGTAGTATTTTGAAAGAAGACCACATATTATCAAAAGAGGGTTGATACATGTGAGGTGGTAACCATGACAAAAAGAAAGCACGGCATAAGATAACATCAGCCCATCCAAGCAAATGGAAATGCTGCTGCAACCATTTTTTTGTAGGGTTCCCATTCTTCAACAGACTCATTGTAAGCCAGAAATTGGGGGGGGGGGGGGGGGGTTAGCGAAAACAGGCAAAATAGGAGGTGCAAGGGGTGACACAGCAGACAACATAGATTGAGACTCTCATTTGGTCAGCCTGATTTTGGTTTTCCATGGATTGCTTAAAGCCCTTTGGTAAGGACATGACTCATTTTCACTCACTTCCTTCTCCAACCCAAGCATTTTGTCTGTGTCTAATGACCTTGACATCAGCAGGATGTTAAACCATAATCTTCCTTCTACCTAGACAATGAGTTTGTTTTATGCAGTGGGTTGACCATCAAATTTGAAAAAAAATATATATATATATTAAAAAAAATCACTTGCTACAAGTCAAGATTAGGCCAATTCCAAGGAACAGTAGGACAACGCAGAACAAAATTGTAAGACCAGGCCTAGAATACGTAAAGATAAACAAAGACAAAATTATTGAAGAAATTAATCAGAATACAACAGAGAATTGGACAGACCAGGCGAAGACAATTCAGAAGGCAATGTGTTGGGGTCAGCTCCTCCCAGGAAATGCAAACATAGATGGTGGAATGCAGTTTGTGCTCAGGCAATTGAATGAAAAGTTGGAAGGCATGGAAGCAGTTTAGCAGCAACAAGACAACAGAAACATGGCAGGATTTCCACAAAATCCAAAAACAATCCTCAAAAGATATTAGAGCAGTGAAAAGGGGATATGAGAAAAACAGACTAAATGAAAAATAATATGAGAAATTTCTACAGAATATTCAGGGAAAATATAAAGTGTTATCAGCCTCCAAATATCTGCTTCAGAAGAACAAATGGATCTCCAGAAAAAAACACTAAAGAAAATGGCAATATTCTTAAGGATACTTTGATAAACTCCTCATCTGTGAGAAGCCCAAAGAAAAACTACACGTCATGAAAACACTGCCAAACCCAGACTTGAAGTTGCCTACAAACACACAGGTAGAGGAAGTTATAAAACAACTAAAGAGCAACAGAGCCCCAAGGGAAGATGGTATTGTCGCCGAGATCTGGAAACTCACAGACCAAAATATTACTAAGAAAATTCATAAAATTCTCTTGGAAATGTGGAGTATAGAGAATATTTCATGGGAATGGAAATGCACACTGATTCACTCACTCCACAAAAAGGGAGACACGACAGACCCTAATAATTACAAAAGGATCTCATTATTACTGGTCACTTACAAAATTCTGTCCAAGGTGTTACTGAACAGACTGGAACCACAAGGGGATACAAAGATAGGTGAATGCCAGGCAGGGTTCAGAAAGGGAAGATCTTGTATTGAACAAATTTGGGACCTGTGAATGCTCTTGAAGGACAGACAGGTGAACAACACTGTAGCTACATTTATGGACTTTAAAAAGGCTTATGGCTCCATTGGCAGGCAGACTCTTTTTGACACACTAGAAGTACATAAAATAGACAGCAAAAGTACGGCACTGATAGAACAGACGCTCACAGACACCACATCCAAAATAAAATTTATGGGAGAACTCTCAGAGCCATTTGAGATACATACAGGTGTCAGACAAGCAGATGGTCTCTCACCAGTTCTATTCAACATAGTCGTGGACAAAATTATGAAGCAGTGGGAAGAAAATGAAAAAGGAATTCAGTTAGGAAGAACAAGTGCAAACAAGACAATTGTAAAATGCCTAGCATTTCCAGATGACTTGGCAATGCAGAGAAGCAGCACAAGAAGCCCTAGAATATTTACGTGAAGTCTCTGCTGAAACAGGGTTACAGACATAATACGAGAAAATACAATATACGGAAAAAAAAATAACAGTAATATACAAGTCATGCACACAAAATACGGATTGGTTAACAGAGTGGAAAAATTAAAGTCTCTTGGAGAATACATACAAATAGGAGGATCAAACAAGGCATTCAATAAAGAACGAACAGAAAAATTTTAGAAAGTGTACAAACTCACATGAATGCATTGTAATAAAAGAAGCATCTCAAGACAGGCAAAAATCAAGCACTACAATACAGTTGTACTACCAGAAGCCCTCTATGCGTCAGAAGCGATCATGATCGGGGCATCAGGCATCACGAAGACAGGAAAGATAGAACTTAAAATCCGTAGAATAATTTTCTGAGCATTGTGTAAAGATGGTTTGTAGATAAAAGAGACCAACCAAAGAACTATACGAACATACAGACAGATAGAGAGAATGTTTTTAGTAGTACAACAGAGAATAGGACAATTAGTTCTCAGTCATGTTACAAAGGCTGTAATGAGACTCATGCTAAGGATGACTGAGAAGAAAATTGAGGAAGATCCTGGGGAAGACCACTTCAGGTTCAGAAACTGTAAAGAAGCAACAGGTGCTATAGGTTGTCTGAGGATGATTGGAGAAAGAATGATATATATGAACAAGGGTATGTATGTTTGTTTCATTGATTGGGAGAAGGCTTTCAATGGAACCAGCTGGAGTATACTGCAGACAATGTTGAAAGATTGTGGTGCAGTCTGGAAAGTTCAAGTTTTGTGAAGGAGATATACACAAAATGAAAAGTAACAAAGTAGGGAATGAGGAGGTATAAAAGATAAGCATTGGAAGGGATAGAAGGCAGGAATGCTCATTGTCAGCAAAGCTGTTCAGCAAACATGAAGAAGAACTATTAGATAAGGCCATAGAGAAAGCAAGAAGCATTATAATTGGAGGAGAAAGGATAAAGACTATAAAGTACACAGATGATCAAGCAGTACTGATGGAATCAGTAGAGGAGCTACAGCACATGTTGAAAAGTATTGCAAGAAAGGGCAAGGAATATAAATATAGGAAAGGCAAAAGGGATGATAATAAGCAAGAAGGGCACTCCAATGTATATTTTCTTAGATGGGAGAAAGATAGAACAAATGAGATCTTTTCTGTACCTGGGAAGTTCAAGGACGTGGAATGAAGGCTATAAGCTGAAATATCAAGGATATCTAAGGGAAAGAGAGCATTTGAAAATGTGGTTACTAACGTGTAGAATAATTCCAGTGGAGCTGACCAAAAGATTTGCTAAATGTTTTGTCTGTAGTGTAGTGTTACACAGCTGAGAACTGTGGACAGTTAAAAAGAAACAAGAGATTTAGTTAGAAAGTTTTGGAATGTAGCCATGGAAAAGTATGCATAACTTGAAGCAGACAGACTGACTTAAGAATGGAGTAATGAAGAAAATACGGGAAGAAAGATTATTATTGAAACTGATTAGAAAGAGGAAAAGGTCATTGCTTGGACATATGCTGCTTAGGAATTGTCTGCAACAAAAAACTACTGGGGGTAAAGTGGTAGGAATGAGGGAGGGATAGAAAGAGAATTTGAAAGATTGATGGTGTTGGAAGAGGATGAACGTTCAAACAGATGAAGGAAGACACTCGGAACAGGTCACCGTATGAGCCTCCAGTTGAAACCTGTCATAAGACATAAGAAGAGAAGAAACAGACAAAAGTCAATCTTCTCATGAACCTCTGATCTTCCAGAGTTATTTTGGATTATGCCACTGGGGGGAAAAGTGATTTGTACATGATTGAGGCCTAGTTAATTTTACACACATGGTTTAAGACCCACCAATTCTTGACCACAGTGACATTTAAATATGTAGGGGAGAATCAATTGGAAATACCAATTACTGTAATCAATCACTTTTATTCTTCTTCCCACTATTTGGGATGGAATAACAATAATATGAAATTGCTACTCACCACTTAGAGGAGATGTTTAGCAGCAGAATGGCACCTTGAAAAAAGACTTGTAGATACTATCGGCTTATCACCTATCAAAGTCCTTTGTCAGATGTAGACTAAAACCCACATGCATAACTCACGTAGAATACAGCACAGTGATTGCAGCGAAGTTGGTAGATCACGTGTCTGAGGTCACCATTGGCTATACCTTTGATAGATCAGTAGATGCCTGTGACAGGGTTGCAGTATGTGATAGTGGAAAGATGGGACATGTCTTGCTTCTAGATCTAGTGCAGGTATATGAGCTATGTCGCTGGTTGTTGGAAGCAAGGATGAAATAGGGACAGACAAGGATATTGCTTAGTTTCTGTGTGCAGCAAAATATTACTGTGGATGGTGGCATTAGCAATAATGAGTTATGAGAGGGTTGCTTCTTTGTGGCCTGTCAGTGAGTATGTGGGGGTGGTAGGTGATTGAGAAGACAAGAAACTTGGTATCTATTCCTGGACAAGATGAGGAGGGTAATTTTGATGTGTGGAAGCATGAGGGAGACTCTCGCCATATTTGGCTCGAATCTGTGGAAGGGATTTCTTGGTGGGGAATGAATGGTGACTGTCAAAGTGAAGGTGTTTTTGGTGGTTGTATGTGGACAGAGGTACATTGAGGAGGAGGTCAACACAGAGGAGGGTGGCTTGTCAGACTGAGGACCAGTGGAGAAAATGGGAGAGAAGGTGTTCATGTGTTCTGGAGGAGTGTAGATTTGTTCCTCTCACCTACATTTCAGGTCATGAAGATACCATCAATGAATGAATCTGAACCAAGCGAGGGCTTGTGAGATTCTAGGTGGATAGGAAGGATTCCTTTAGATGGCCCACAAATGTGTTGCCATAGGATGGTGGCACGTGGATACCCATAGCAGTATCATGGATATCTTTGTCGGTGTTGTTCGAAGGAGAATTAAGATGAGGATACAGTTGCTCATGGTGACCAGGAAGGAGGTTGTAGAGTTGGAGTCATTTGACCATTGGGAAAGGTAGTGCCCAGTACAGCAAAGCCATGGTCAGTGAGGTCATCAGTGAAGGAGGTGGCGGCATTGATGGTGACAAGCAAGGTGCTGGGTGGCAAAGGAACAAGAACTGTGGAGTCAGTAGAGGAAACAATTACTGTCTTTTATATAATTGGGTAGGTTACAGGCAATAGCCTGAAAGTGTTGGTACGCAGGTGCAGAGATTTTGTAAGTGGAGTCATTGTAACCAGCCACAGTTGGGCATCCTGGGTGGTTGCGTTTATGTGCATCAGGAAGCTTGTGGAAGATAGGAGTGCAAGGTCTGGTGGGTCTAAGGAGGGTGATGGACTCAGGGGAGAGGTTTGGGGACGGACCAAAGGATTTGAAGAGGAATTGGAGATACTGCTGGATTTCTGGAATGAGGTCACTGTGGCATAGCTTGAAGGTGAGCATGTCTCTCAGCTTGTGGAGCCCCTGTACAAGGATTGCCATCACTACCCACCACTGCTAAGATTGCTGCTCACTGCAGTCACAACAGGGCCGTAGTACTTGGAGAGTTGAGCATTTATAAAACCAAGTATGCCAGCCAAACATAACTTGCATTTTTTACCAGATTAAAAGAACAACAGGACTTGGGTAATTAAAAATCTGTCTTATCCAACGATCTCAAAACTTGTAACCATTTGGTCTCTGATATCAGTAAAAACCTTAAGATTGTCCACCTACAACATAAAGGATGTGTGTATGACCTTCTAGAAGAAATAGAAATCCTACACAATCTTAATTGTAATCCTGCCTTTCTGTTAAATGAGTAAACAGTGCTCAGATGTAGGTCTATTCTAAGTAATTATGAGTTCCTGGAGCACCACGATGATCACCCATATCTGTGACTTACAAGTTTCCATAACATCGGGTATTGTTTGAGTAGCTATGGCAATTGTAGCTCTGTTCATTTCATATCTTTTATTTTAACTTAACACCTCACATTTGTGTGTAAACTCTAATGTACAGGAATTTAAGTTTGTCATGCACTTTATACAAGCACTTTTTTTTGTTTATTCTGTATTTGTATCTAATCTTGGTGAGGGTGATACCTATTTCATTCTTGACGACTTTTTTTGTACACTAAATTCTATTTCTCGTTGATAGAGGTATTATATGTTCATTGACAACTAAGCTGGCTTCTCTTTTTGCCACACTCTACCAGATATATATCTTTTTGGCCACACAAGCAACACAGTGTGTTAACATATTGTGTATATCCTCCTCTTCCTTACCCTGTGTTTCTGCCTGATACGTCTTGTTAATTTTGCATTAAACTTTTGTATATTTGTCCACTTTTATTACTTAAATTATTAAACTTTTAACAGGTATAATTTTTCTGATATATATTAACATTTTATTCATGGTAGTTTTCCTTGGCTCCATCTCCCCTTTATTTTGTGGTTGTTATGTGCCTGTAAGTGGCACATGAAAGTACATAATACGGGCAAGGGCACATAAGCATCGGTACAGCCTGCCTCAAGAAGAGCAAGGAACTAAATGGCACAGTCTAATGGCTTACCAGCTGTGTGTAGCACCAGCTGCAACCGTCCTCAGAACTAAATACATGAGAAGATAACTGGGGGAGGGGGGATGCAGGAAACAAATGCTGTGGTTGAAAATGGGCATGGTGACCTTGAGTTTCATGAACTGGGTATTGGCCAATGCCGCCAGACTACTTCTACCATAAACTGTGGGTGTGCTTCAGGGACCACTGTTGGACGCGACTATGGAATGTAGTGTGTTTCAGAGAATGGAGCCCCTGACTTCACCCTCTGGACCACAAGGAGTGTTAAACAACTTCGTAATAGAGCACTAGTAGTTGAAACTTCCATTCCACACCAGGTAACAAAGCTTCTGGGATGCAAGATCTTAGGTGATTACCCTATTGTGATGAATTGTGTAACCCACTTAACTTTTGTAAATGGGTGTTTACCTGCTCTGATATAATGGAGAAATTATGCGAATAATGGAAAAAAGCAGGTGTCATGGAAGTGCAGAACTGTAAAGAGAGCCAATGGCACATGCCAGAAAAAAACTGCAATATTTATTCTAACCTTCAACACTCGGGAATTATGTGAACATATGCTTGCTGGTGTGACCGTTTTTTCCTAACCCAATGTGATGCATTAAAAGTCAAAGATTTGGTCATACCGCTATGGCGTGTAATTTTTGGGAATCAGCGTGTGGAAATTGTGGAGCCCCAGCTCACGAATGAGGCGACTGGTGTACACTTCATCCAAAATCTATAAACTACACGTATTTTTTTTTTTTTTTGTGTGTGTGTGTGTGTGTGTGTGTGTGTGTGTGTGTGTGTGTGTGTGTGTGTTTCTATTTAATTGATTTTTTAAAAAGACAGAAATTCAGTTTTTCCAGTGTTCCCCCTTCTGAAATGTAACAATTTTTTACATGTTTCACAAATGACACACATTGCACAGAAAAAAAAAAAAGTCGAAGATGGAGAAAGGAGATGATATAATGTTTCATGTAGGAAACTGAAAAGGGGACAAACAAGCAGACCTCTGTTCCTATCAAAGATGTGTAATAGCAAACAGAATAGTTTCTTCAGACCTAAAATTTGTCTTTAAACAGGATAAATTAAAAAGTTTATTATATGAAGATCTTGGGGAAAGATAACGACATGCCACAAAATGTAAATTTGTTCTGGAGAGTACATTGTAAGTTGTGATTGCCTCTCTTGGTATATGTAAAAAATGTGGATTGTCACTGTCTAGCTCCAAGCAATTCATAAATATAGTTCAGATATGTCACTCACCAGAACCTAATCACTGCAGGCAAAGAGCCACAGCTTACACATCAGTGCAGTAATTACACCCAATTAGGCATATTATAAGCCAGCTGTCAGTCAGTTTTATAATAAAACCATAAACCACTTAGCAGCACTGTTGTCTGTAACGTGTCTCGTTGCCTATTTGTTTTACTCATAAATAAGAACCATTTTGCTTTCACCAATTTAGAAGAGACTTGACTTAAAATATAAGTACTTCCAGTCACTGGATTACTTTCCACCTGACATAAAATTTTGGAGGATGGAACATTACAAGAGTCATTTTCAGACCAGTGAAAGGACGAAGATGCCTGACGTGCATGCATAAATCTCGCTGTTGCATCACTTTCCTCATCATTCACTTTCAAAACAAAACCTAGATACCAAAAGGAATCATACACACAAACAACATACCAATTAGCATGCACATGAACTTCACACATTAATGGCTCACTTAGAGAGAAATCAACAATGCACTGAAGCTGACATCACAGCTTAAGCATTTGGCTCCAATGTGAGTCACTGAAAATGATGAGAATTGATGTGTGGCTTTAGTTCCAGAAACAGTTCTTGCAGATGAAAACATACAGAAAGACAACTACGAACTTCAGCTAGCTCCTGGTCTGAAATAAAGAAAACTTACACTTGTTTCAGGTTTCCTTGACAAAATTGAAAAACGTGAGCAGCACTAATTATTTGTCCATGAAAGAGTCTTTGCAGACATGCATTTGTAACAAGACTTTTCAAAGTGCCACCAATTCAGTCACAGGGTGATTTATCGTGGCTAGTTACAAAAAAAATGATCAGGTGCATTTCATTTTGAAGTCATGTTCATGATTATGTATCTTCAAAAAATTCTTGCAGTTTTTGTACTGTGCAGCACAACCATCTTGAAACAGTCAGTATCACATATAGGCAGTTCAAGTTCTTGTTTCAAGAACTGCAATAGAGTCTTCTGCATTTGATGAACCGTGGCTACAGCATGCTCTACCTCCTCAAAAATAATGCAGAGGCTTTTAGATTGCAGACTCTGGTCTTTCTTATTGTACACACAAACTGTGTGAAGAGTGGAACTGCCATTATTCCTGTGATAACCTAGCTGAAATTTTACTGACATGCATTTACATTAAAACAGATCCTTCTTGAAGATTTTATTTTCTCATTTTCAAATAATTACACTGAGATTTTGTGATGAAGGAATGAGGTGCAAGTTTCTCTATCTTCAGTACCATAAATTCACAAATTTCTGATACTGTGTTTACTTAGAGGACCAAATTTGTCCTTCCTGTAGAAACCACTGGCTATATTAAACTCATTCACCCAGGCTCAAAATCTTATATCTGAATATGATTTTGCAGGTATTCCTGAAGTAGGGATGTAGGAAGACATTTGTCACAGAGATGAAGCATACAGATTCTGTGACCAATGTTGCAAGTTATTACTCCCATTAGATCATGGTAGTTTTTTTAAAAAAGATTAATGGTATGTAGTAGCAACTGAACATTTTGATGAGTGGTGCGCTTACATACAGAATGATTACCAGGTGTGCCTGCTAGTACACACTGTTTCAGCCAAAGATGAGCAAACATAGAAAAGCCTACTTTGTTTTCAGGAAATTTCTGTTTGTATACAGAGTACAATTCAGTTAAGTTACTTAAAATCATTTCTTGCTGTTCATATACAATTTTCCTTCTTTCTTTCCTGGTATTACTCTAGAGTTTTCTTCAACCAAATAGAAATTTTGTTCTCTGTCGACTGTTTTCTGTGGTAATATCTTTCCCCTTCTATGTTCTGGCAGTGATAAAATTCCCTTTTGTTTCAAAAGGGTATGTGACTGACATACCAGATATTCAGAGATTTGAAACATTTCACATACTTTTTGTTGAACCCTAGACTCTGGCACAAGATTCAAAAGTTGATTTTTTCTGGATTATTGGAATGTTTAATTTTCTCTTTAGTTTGTTCCAGTAATTTATCAAAATGAATTGTTTTCTGTTCACGTTCATAGTTTTCATACTCCTATTTCTCTCTCTCAGTTCAACATTGTATACATGTGAAAGCTTGTTATGTAATGTCTCCATTGCAGATTACAGTTTACATTTGGCTATTGCAGGCCTCCTGTGATGAGAAATAGAATGCAATTTAGCTGGAGACAGTGCCAAATTGGTTAAAATTGTCTCTTTTCTTTCTTAGTTTCTTCCCTTGCCATAATGTCACTTTACGCAAACCAGAAGACCCTGTTTTTTGTGACACCTGAAAGGGCCAACATGTAGTGACCACAGCCATCATCTGGTGTATGTTGTGTTAGTGCACGAGTGTCAACCCGAGTGCAAGTGTCAATTTTTGTGTGTGCACCGAGCAGTTCTGTGCTTTCCGCTAGGGGCATTATGTTTTGTTCTTGCAGTGTGCTGAGCTTTTATTCCTTGTTTTGTTACTTTTTTTATGTTGCTAATTCTGTGTTTTTTACCTTTAGTCTCATATGGATTCCTTCGTATGGTGTACCTACTGACGCAGCTGAACAACGAGCTCAGTACGCACGTATATGATCTGTTCTTACATTCCTAGTCTTGTTGTGGACTCCGTATTTAGCATTCTACAATCAAGTAAAGTTCAATTTTTGTGTTGAAGATATTCTGACGTAGGTGTTATTCTTGTAGTTGGCATAGCAGATTCTCAAGGCCTGTAGCCACATGACCCAGCCTTGTAGTTCGCTCAGTTAGAGGCAGATTTTTTCTATTCTGATGTGACTGCAGATGCTTTTAAATTTGCAATGCAATCAGAGATGTTGCTAGATGCTGTGACAGAATTAGTCTGGATGCCTGTGCCCCTTACTGTAAAACTGTGCAATGCTTGAGTACAACCATCATGGTATTGTGTGCAAGTTACAGGGCATTAGCGGCAACACTCGATTGGCTGATGCAGCAGATTTGCCAGCTGGTAGCATTTTGCAACATCGATGGAGATTGCAGCCGAAAAGGGATAGAAGGCACTTTCGCAGCAGGGCTGTATCTGGCTCACCTGCGATGACACCTGATGCACAGAAGGACATCAGCTGGTACTGTGGGTGTTTTAAGGAATGTGCACAATGCTGCACCAAACTGTGTGCATGCAAAAACTCCAGTGGCAATCGACCATAGGCACTTCATCAGCGATTGACG
The DNA here is from genome assembly GCF_021461385.2 of Schistocerca piceifrons. NCBI lineage: Eukaryota > Metazoa > Arthropoda > Insecta > Orthoptera > Acrididae > Schistocerca > Schistocerca piceifrons. The sequence continues at coordinate 293,642,258 of NC_060141.1, forward strand.
CACTGGCCGTAAGTACCTGATAGACACAAGCTCTGATTTTTGCATCTACCCACTCATGCTGCCAAATTGGTGCCAAGTGCACACGACATTATACCTGGTGGCCACCAGTACCTCGCCTACCTCCCCATGTGGCCTGCACAGACCAGAGCTGGATTTCAGCCTCTGCCACACCTTCCCTTGAAATTTCTCTGGGGCAGATGTAGGTGAACCAGTTATAGCCCTCAGGAGCTCAGCTTTCATTTGCTGAGAACAGGCTTGATGACCCCAGGGCTCCTAAGCTGGGGACTGGTAAGTGCTACCGGTCTACTATTACCATAAGCTCTGGGCATGCTTCAACGACCACTGTATGGCACGGCTGTGGAATGTTGTGTGTTACAGGGAATGGGTATCTTTCCTTGACCACCCAGATTGCAAGGATGGTAAAAACCTATAAAAAAAAAAAAAACCTTCAATCTCAAGGTGTGCTGCGTGCTGATGAGATGCATGGCTGTTGAGTTAGAACAGTCGTTAGCAGGCAAACTCTGGGGAACCTGCCACACCTCAGTTGTGTAAGGCTTATTGAGGCACGCTTGGTGGACCCTTGTTTCCCTAGCTCCTCATGGGTCCAAGATGGAACCCTCGAAATCTTCTCCTCCCAGTGTGAAGGATGTACTGCCTGGGAGTCTTCACACCCAATCCTCCAAACGAATGAGGGAGGCTAGCCCTCCTGGTAATCTGCACCAGTTGAATTATAGTAGCAGGGCTCGAGGAGCTATAAATCAAAATGTGTTTTTGGTCATTAAGAGGAAGGAGGGGGCATTTAAAGAATTGTCCATCTTCTATATCCATAATGGCTTGGAAGGACTTGCTGGAAGCCTGAATTCGATTAAGCAGCTGCAGAATGCTTTCCTACTGGTTGAGACTAACAGGGCAAAGCAAGTGGAGCTACTTACAAAGACCAAAAAATTGGGTAAATATGATGTAACTGTTGAACTGCAACTACCTTAACCTCTAGCAAGGGTGTGGTTATATGCCCTGACATTATGGATATTGACATGGCTGAACTTAAACAGGAATGGGCTTTATGGGGGATAGTGGATGTAGAGCAAAGGATGCGTAGGAGTAATGGAGAAATTGAGAAGACTGCCACCTTCATTGTGACCTTTAATTCTCCAACATTGCCTGACCACATCATGGCAGGTTTTCTATGACTTAGGATTAGGTCTTACGCACCTAATCCTATGCGGTGCTACAAATGCCAGTGTTTTGGTCACACAATGTTGAGTTGTGGGGTGAAGCGACCTGTGGGAAATGTGGAAAGGCAGCCCATGTGGCTGGGATTGATTGTCCATCTCCAGCAGTCTGCATTAACTGCTCCTGGAGCTACCCAGTCAGGAGCTGAGACTGCCCTGTTTTTTCAGTGGAACGAAGAATTCAGGAACTAAAAGTCATCTAGCGAATCCCATATGCTGAAGCCAAAAAGAAATATAACATGACGAAACCACCCATCTTTACCACTTGTTATGCTTCCATGGTGCAGAAACCTGTTCCTAAGGTTGATGCCTCGATGCAGACGTCATCCAATGTACAATCATCCACAACCACAACCACCACCAGCACCTGTACTTGCAAGTGTACATGCCAAGACAAAACTAGTAAGGATAAACAATCCAAGCAGCCGCCACAGGAAAGATCACAACTATTCCGTAGTGAATGTGCAGGAGGTACATGACCAGCAAGCTGCCTCTCAGCACCCCCTTTGCCCCTTGTCCTTGAAGGGACAGAGTGCAGGGAAAAGTTCATGACGTTTGGGTCAAAAGCTGTCGCAAACGCAGTCAGACATCATTCTTTCACGTCTGACTGATGAGGAGGACATCATGGTGTTAGATGCCTTGGATCCAGGCAGCCTCTCCACTCCTCCGCACTCTACAAGTGCTTCACCTCCATTGTGCAAAGAAAGGGGTAAATTAAAACCACATCAATGAAATGGTTTCCATCCTACAGCGGAACTCGCAGGGGTTCAGGATGCATGTGGAGGAACTCAATCTCTTATCTTGGAGTAGATCACTGCATCTGTGTGTCTCCAGGAGGTGCATTTCCACCAATCATACATCCCTGAGCTACAAGGCCATGTACTCCAAAAAAGGATGACCTGAGTGAAGAGAGAGCTAGAGGAGGCGTAGGTATTTTCATCTGTACTGACTACCAATCCTCACCTCTCTCACTTAAGACGACTTTACAAGCAGTTGCTCTACCAATGTGCATGAGTCATCCGTTGACAGTATGTTCCTTTTACTTGCCCCCACATGATGAACTTGATGAAGAGGCCCTAACCGGCCTTATTATACAGCTCCCCTGCCCCTTCATCCTCTGTGGTGATTGTAATGCACACAGTGTGATTTGGGGCTCTGCAACTACCTGCCCGAGGGGTAGAGTAATTGAGAGACTTCTCGTGTCATCATGTGCATACTTGCTAAATGTAGGACACGGCACTCACTTCTGCACAGCAACTGGGTTGTTCTCTGCCATTGATCTCTTGCTTTGCTTACCAGCTCTTGCTCACACTGCTTAATGTGAAGTGGTCAATGACTTGCATGGAAGTGATCACTTCCTGATGTGGATTCACCTGCCAGATGGGGTGGAACGCAAAAGGAAACCTCTGTGATGGGTGCTTGGTAGAGCTGACTGGACTCTTTATAGCCAGTTGGTCCAATTCGAACATTGTGTAAATGTCAAGGCATGGATGGATCATATTACCAAAATGATCTACCACGCTGCTGCAGCATATATTTCACGGTCCGTGGGACAACAGAAGAGGCAGTCTGTCCCATGATGGAGTGCTGAATGCCACTCTGCAATCAAGACCAGGCATGTGGCTCTGTGTAGGTTCAAGTGTCAGCCAACTGCAGAGAATCTTGCAGTCTTTCAGGTGGTGAGGGCGAAGTGTCGCCAAATTATTCGAGATAGCAAGAAGACGTCGTGGCAACAGTTCCTGAACACCATTAATCCTTCTGCCAAAAGTTGCATTGTGTGTGAGACCATCAGGACAATTTCTGGGAGAGGAGGCAGGTGCCCCATAGCTGCTGTAATGGGGAAAAGCACCCTCCAAACCAATCCGCAAAACATTGCCCATACTATGGTGGCGTATTTTGCCATAGTCACTGCAGAAACCAGTCAGGATCCAGATTTCCAGTGCCATAGTGTTTGCTGAGAGGTGTAGTTTGGACTTCTGGTCCACCTCTGATGAAAGTTTGGAAGGTGGGAGACGAGATACTGGCAGAAGTAAAGCTGTGAGTACCGGGAGTGAGTCGTGCTTCGGTAGCTCAGATGGTAGAGCACTTGCCCGCGAAAGGCAAAGGTCCCGAGTTCGAGTCTCGGTCGGGCACACAGTTTTAATCTGCCAGGAAGTTTCGTTTTAAAGCATTCTTGTTTGTTTATTTAATTTTTTATTCACCATAAAGTAATAAAAAATTCACTTCTCAAAATATTGTAAGTATAGTTCTTTCTTACTGTTGGGTTTGTGGCTAATTTGCACCTATTTTTTGAACGTCTGAATGTTTTATTTTCTAAACACAAAGTTCAGTGAAAAGATCATCTATCGAAATAGTAAAACAATGTTTTTATTTCTACATAGTATTTAAACTGTTTCACATTACTTAATACCGTATGTCAATCTTCAGTATCTGCAAAGTTGCACTGGATCACAAGGTGCATTTTCAGGTTTTCCGTTGTCAAAGATCTATGGTTGTTGCTGAGGATAGTTTTGTACCTGGAAAAGCTCCTCTTCCCATCACAAGATGTCACTGGAGCGTATTTGAAGGCAGCCAGGTCACTGGAGTTCAGCTTTGTTTCAGTATCTTCAAATGTTGCCGCATTCCCTGAAAGACTGTCACTAATTTTGCACAGTGTAGAATATCCAGGATTCCGTTGGAGAACACTTTGCAATTTTGTTTTCACTTTGTCAGCCACATGACTATGAGCTCGACCCAACTCACTCTGCACATGTTGTGCAATACTCAGGGCCTCACATAGCTGAGGGCCAACAGCTTCCAGTTGTTTGATGGCTGTTGATATCACTGAAAAATTGGCGTTGATGTATGCCAAGTTTCGAGACAATGTGTCTGTAAAAACTTCTTTCACAATTTTGATAGCACTTGATTCATTGCTATCAAGCTCACAGAAGATTATTTTTATTTGGGTGTAGTTGGTGCAGTAATACTCAGCAGCATTAAGGCAAGAACCCCATTGAATAAGAACAGGTTTAAGTGGGAGGGGCATTGAAGGTGCATGTTCCTTGAATTTCTGCACCCGTAGCGGAGCCTTCACATAGATTTTCTTGCCATAGGAAATTAATTTCTCCATGTCAGGTTAATTTGATCACATCTCTTCGGCAACTCTGTGCAACGCAAGTGGCGTACACCATACTGGGGTAGAGAATCTAAAGCCTTTTGGCTGCTTTAGCCATATATGAAGCACCATCTGTTACAAGCAGCAAAATGTTGTCTCTTTTCACACCATCTGGCCGCAGTCGCTTCTGAGAGTTGTCAAACAAAATAGCAATCGTCAAATTGTTTACCGTACTTACTCGAATCTAAGCCGCACTTTTTTTCCGGTTTTCGTAATCCAAAAAACCACCTGCGGCTTAGAATCGAGTGCAAAGCGCAAGTTCTGAAAAATGTTGGTAGGTGCTGCCACAACTAACTTCTGTCGTCGAATATATGTAGCGCTTCGCAGGTACAGAGATAAATACTGGCACCAAAACCTCTGCGTCAGTAAATAAATTTAAAAAAAAAAGTGGAAGACGAGCTTTTTTTCTCCACCCTGAGTTTCGACCACTGCATTTTCATACACTATCCAACGAAGTAAATACAAATTCCGTATTGTTCATCTTCGAATGTAGCAGCATTTCAATGTACTACGAAAATCCGTCTGGCAAGACTGTTTGGGATATTTGTCAATATGGCCAACTCTGCGTTCTGAATTTTTTGCTACCTGTGAGGAGAGATGGTTGCTAATAGGAACTTTTATGAATTGTGAATCATATGCAGTATTCTCTTCACCATAATAACAATACGAATATAAACATTTTGCCATGTATTCTTTCGTGTTTGCTGCTATCTCATTTAAATCCTGTCTGCCTAATAAACTATGAAACTAGAGTGAGATAACAACAAACGCGGAAGAATATACATATCATGTCATGTTTATATTCGTATTATTCTTATGCCGAATAGTGATACAGTCAGAAATGAAGCACAGCAATTGATTAGATTTTTAAATCTAAGATGACTTTAATTTCTGTGCAGAATGCAATGTACTAAAGAGGCGTCTGCAAAGATTTTCAAACGGAGAAGAATTTTCGCTAAACTTTCGTTCAACCAGACGAAGCATGTGAAAAAGGAAGGGTACCCGTATAAATACGGACGGAGCGCCTGACGCATAGCAACGGCTACCCGGTAAAGCTTAACTGCTAAGCTTACGACTTGAACCAAACTACTATAGCTGTATCGTCATTCATTTGACCTAAATTGTGTCTCATATTACAATGGACCAACTTTGTTTTGATTTGGAGGTGCGGCCTCTCTCCCCTTGAATTTCGAGTCTCGGGTTTCAGGTGTGGCTTAGACTCGGGAAAATTTTTTTTCCTTGATTTCGAGTCTCATTTTTCAGGTGCGGCTTAGATTCGAGTGCGCTTAAATTCGAGTAAATACGGTACTCTATTGAGAGCTTCACACGTTAGTAGGAACATATCTCCAGGGCCATCAGCTTTTAGAAGGCCAACAACAACATTTGCAACATATCGCCCACTAATATCCGTAGTTTCATCTATCGACAGCCAGATCTTTTGCTCAGCAATAGTAATTCGTATTTTGTTGAGCACATCATTGTAGCATACGGATAAATAGTTCTTTCTAAGTGTAGATTCATCTGGAACTGGATGTGTTGTGTACTTCTCCAAGAACCGTCTGAAGCGTGGATTCTTCAGCTTTTCCAATGGGATGTTGCAGGACACCATCATCTCACACAAATCCTTGCAGAATAATTGCACGGTTGACGATTGACCTGTCTGTTCAAGTAACAGTGTTTGCCTGCTGTTATTTTCAGCACTTCGATTCACTCAGCTGCTGTGTTTAGCGGTATTACAGTGTGTTGCACATTAAAGCACTTTTCTGCACTAACTTTAACTTCACACAGTTTACAAAATAATATTTTCCCATCAGTACCAAAAACTTCTCTCCAAATTCTCGAACATATCCTCGCAACTTCACGCTGTCAGAGAACTTTTCTTTAGGCATGTTGAACAAGGCAAAAGCTGTATTCAAACTTGTTACTGGGAACACCTGTGTGACTGCGATGATTATTACGGCAGAAGCCACCTTTGTTGGCTCTGAGAGTGTATTGTCGACTCTGCGCGACAATGTTTTATGTTCATGAAACGACTGTTGTGGTACACCGATTTTCTCCTACAGTTCTGAGAAATAAAACTGTGCACTGATTTATCTGTTTATCTTTCATAATAGCACGTTAAATATTGTCTCGTGAGCAACATATTCATTTTCTTATTTGTTTGTCCCGTAAGATACGAGAAAAACAGTATATGCATTTTTGGCAAAAGTTGATGGAAATATGACCTATTGTATTAAAATTAGCCGCAATATGACCTATTACTAAAATTTGTTGAAATATGACTCTATACGCACAATCAAAATACATTTTTTGACACTAAAATGCCTAGATTTGTGTATAAATTGCTCTAAAATTCACCCTATAGTTAAGAAAAAAATGTGACTTGTCATTAAAATCCAAGCCCTAGTAATGAGTCAGTGACGTCCTGTCTGATCTTTTCGAGCTGCAGAATGGTGTCCCTCAAGGTAGCATTTTAAGTGTGACTGTCTTTGCGATGACTATTAATAGCTTTATGTCAATACTGAAAAGTCCTGTCCAGTGTTCCTTGTTTGTGGATGACTTCTCTGTGTATTGCTCTTCTTCAAGCCTCACAATGGCAACATGTCAGTTGCAACTAACTCTTTGAAGTTTGGATGAATGGGCGCTAAAGAGTGGTTTTAAGTTTTCCACTGAGAAGTCTGTATGTGTTCTTTTTAACCATTCTTATTCCATTTTAAATTTTCCTGAGTTGAGAATGAGGGACGTTGTCCTTACTTCCTTATTTGACTCTAAGCTTACATGGTTACCACATCTTAAGGACCTGAAAAAACGGTCACTTTACGTATTTTAAAACGTCTTAGCCACTGTACATGGGGAGCAGACAGGAATTGTCTGCCCCAGTTTTACAGAGCATTTCTTCAATCTCAGCTTGATTACGGGTGCATGGTGTATGGGTGTGCGAGACCCTCTTATTTAAAGATGTTGGACACGGTGTACCGTGAAAGGATTGGTTGGCCACTGGGGCTTTCAGAACAAGCCCCATACCAAGCCTCTGCGCAAAGGCAGTTGAACCGCCACTTCACATCAGGCGACGGCTACTTATGGTGTGCCAGGCATATAAAATACTGTCTACACCGCACACACCCACCTACCATACTATTGCTCGGCCTCCACTGGAAAGGCTTTTTTGTAACTGGCAACAGACAATGAGGCCGTATGGGATTTGCACACAGGATTGCCTTCTTGAGATGGATGTGACCGGTCTTCATGTTTTACTTCGCAGTGGGAGCAGATTTCCACTTTAGCTTCTCCAGAGGCCCAGACTTATGTTAGACTTCGTGAATTTTAAGAAAAATAGTACATCATATTTTACATTTCAGTCTCTGTTTTTTAACATTTTAGATATGCATTGCGGTTACACAGTTGTGTACACTGATGGCTGCAAACAAGGGAATTCCCTTGGCTGCTCTGTCGCATTCCCCGACCATGTCACCAGGATTCGCCTTCCTGATGAGTATACCATTTTCTCAGCAGAGCTCCATTTCATCCTGAAGTCACTGGACCAGATACCTGGTATTCGGGGCAAACGGTTTCTTATTTTCTCTGATTCCCTTAGCGCCTTACAGTCATTGCAGAGCCTGTACCCAGCTGAGGAGTTGGTCCGGCTGATATATGACCAGCTGTACTTGCTCCAACGGCAGGGTAAGCAGGTGTCATTCTGCTGGGTGCCAGGTCATGTACGGATATGGGGAAATGGTCTGGCTGATCGGGCTGCCAAGGAGGCCAGGAGGACAGGATGTGACACAGTGTCCTGTTCCCTCGCAGGCTGTCATTTCTGCACTACACACGAAGTGCATGCAGCTGTGGGATGAGGAGCAGCTGACAGTGACGGCCAATAAGCTGTGATGTGTGTTGTTAATGCACGAGTGTCAACCTGAGTGCAAGTGTCAATTTTCGCATGTGCACCAAGTAGTTCCATGTGTTCAGCTAGGACGCTGTGTGTTGTTCTCATGATGTGCAGAGCTTTTATTCCTTGGTTTTTTTTTTTTTTTTTTTTACTTTGTGTATGTTGGTTATTCTTTGTTTTTTACCTCAAGTCTTGTATGGCTTCCTACGTACAATGTACCAAGTAATGCAGGCAAATGATGGGCTCACTAAGCACAACTGATGTGGTCTTGCGTTCATAGTCTCACAAGTCCGATACTTAGCATTCATTGTCATGGGCTCTCTCTTTAGCTTTCTACGATCAAATAAAGTTCTGTTTTTATGTTGAAGATATTCTGGTGTATGTGTTTTTCGGCAGCTGGCATGGTAGAGTCTCAGAGCCTGATTCTCATACACAGTGGCCAAAAGCACATAACTTTGTTGTGAGAGTTGTAATAAATATATTCATTTGTGTTTAGAACATAAGTACATTTGATCTAATGGGAAAGGTACAGCACAACAGCGCCATAATAGTAACTCCTGCTCTTCTTCAGTTACCTCTGAAATTGTTGTCAGGGAACCATTACGTTCATCTGCACCTCTGAGAACATTCCCTACTAGAGCAGCCTTCCATTACTTAACCTAGAAAAGATGGGAATATTATAGTCTTAATTTAGTAAAATAATATACCAGTAACTTTTTCAGTCTGTCGATGAAGCTATGAAGGATGTAAAGTTATGTATACTTACAGTGTTGCTCCAATCTGTCCATAAACTCAATAACATATAGGGATATCATGAGCATTCACGACTTTTACATGTGAAAGAATGCTTATAAAGACAGAGGAATGTTGCCAACCCAATGAGAATAAATGGCACGCAAAAACAATGTAAATTTAAAACAATAAAAAATTCCCTAAACTTCATAACTGGGGTGCATTTTTGTTATTATTGTTATTGATATCTACTGTTGGTAGATATTTTCTTCCAATTAAACATTTTCAAAATAAGAAAATATTTCCAATATTTTCAGAATATAGAAAGCATTATGTATATCACTGTGAATATATTTTGTTTGTGTTTGTGTGTGTGTGTGTGTGTGTGTGTGTGTGTGTGTGTGTGTGTGTGAGTGAGCTTTCTTAACTCATGATTATTTATTTATCGTGCCAAAAGTGCAGAAATATAAAAAAAAACCTTAACTCATGATAACAAGATGTAAATAAGCTGGTGTAAACTGATAGCAACCACAAAAATTAGGAATCATTGTCTTTCAGAATATACTTTGCAGAGGAACTTGTAGGGGAAATTTTTAAGTAAAACTGGAAAGTTTTGACAGTTAAATATTTTTTAAGTCAGCAGTTAATAACATTATGTAAAAACCAGAATAAGTAATATCAGGAGGTGAATGAAATATTGATTTCATTATGTTACCCATAAATGGTTTACTGCAGTCAACTGTTTTTTATCAAGGCATTTTCAGTATTGCCTTTTATTTCTCCAAAACAGCTGTGTTTTCCTGTGGTATCTACGTTGGTTACTAATGATCCTGTAAAAAATCAAAGGGAGGGAAATTTTAGAAAAATATATTAATTTGCAGGCAATGATTTTGTGTCATTTTTGTAAAAACAAGCAATAATGTAGACACTTGCATATAGTTTTTGGCCCTTCATCAGTAAAGAGTTACACACACACACACACACACACACACACACACAAAAGAAAGCAAGCAAGCAAGCACACCACTTGCACACACAACTGCCAACTCCAGCACCGGAATGCAACATTACACAGGATGCAAGCAGCACTCTGGAGGGGGTTGGGGAAGGGGAAGGGTGCACAGGTGGGGAGAGAGACTAATGCTGTCTGTTGGAGTGTGCAGGGACCAGACTGCCAATAAACGCAGTGTCAGGATGTTGTGGGGCAGGGAGGTGGGGAAAAAAGGAACAAAAAAAGGAGACTAGTGTGGAAAGATGGGTGGATCCTTTGGCAGAGGGCTGCAAATAAACAGGATGGGAGACAGCAACGGGGAGGAGATAATAGGACAGAGGGAGTGGAAGCTGTTGGGTGGAGGTTGTGGGAACAGTATGTTATTATAGGTTGAGGCTGAGATAGTTACGGGATCAGAGAGTGGAAAATGTGTTGTAAGGATAACTCCCATCTGCGCAGTTCAGAAAAGCTGATGGTGGAGGGAAGGATCAAGATGGCTTGGGTAGTGAAGCATATTGTGCCCCAAGGTGGTCTACTTTGCTCTTTGCCACAGTTTGGCGGTGGCCCTTATCCTGGTTGACAGCTGGTTGGTAGTCATACGAATATAAAAAGCTATGCAGTGATTGCAACAGAACTGGTAAATGACGTGGCTGGCTTCACAGGTGGCCTGGCCCCTGATGGGGTAGGATAAACCTGTGACCGGATTGGAGTAGGAAATATTGGCTGGATGGATTGGGCAAGTTTTGCAGCTGGGTCTTCCACAGGGATGTGGCTCTTGTGGCAAGGGGTTGGGCTTGGGAGTGGCATAGGGATGGACTAGGATGTTGTGGAGATTGGGTGGGCGATGGAACACCACTTTAGGAATGGTGGGAAGTATCTCGGTATTTCAGGGCACGATGATAGGTAATCAAAGCCCTGGTGAAGGATGTGGTTCAGTTGTTCCAGTCCACGGTAGTACTGGGTAACAAAGGTGACACCCCTTTGTGACTGGTTTTTGGGGTGATGGGAGGTTTGAGGTTGGGAGGGGAAATGGTACAGGAAATCTGTTTGCAGAGTTAAGTCTGGGGTATGGTGCCTGTCTGTGAAAGCCTTGGTGAGACCCTCAGCATACTGAGCAAGGGAGTTTTTGTCACTGCAGATACGCTGTCCCTGGGTAGCCAGGCTACATGGTAAGGATCTTTTGGTGTGAAAGGAATGACAGCTATCAAAATGCAGCTTCTGTTGGTGGTTTGTGGGTTTAATGTCCACAGACATGCAGATGGAGCCCTCAGAGAGGAGGAGGTCAACATCTATAAAGGTGGAAAGCTGGGTTGAGGAGGGCCACATGAAGTGGATGGGAAAGAAATTGTTGAGGTTGTGAAGGAATGGAGATAGGGTGTTTTGGCTCCGGGTCCAGATCATGAAGAAATCATCAGTGAACGTAAACCAGACAAGGAGTTTGGTATGTTGGGAGGCTGGGAGGGCCTTCTCTAGATGGCCCATGAAACGGTTGGCATAAGAAGGTGCCATGAGGGTTCCCATGGCTGTGCCATGTATTTGTTTATGTATCTTCCCTTCAAATGAGAAGAAGTTGTGGGTTAGGATAAAGTTAGTAAAGTTTACGAGAAATGAGGTAGTGGGTTTGGAATCTGAAGGATGTTGGGAAAGGTAGTGTTAATAGCAGTAAGACCATGGGCATGAGGGATGTTGGGTATAGGGAGGTGGCGTCAACAGTGGCGAGTAGGGATCCATAAGCTAAAGAGGTGGGGATGGTGGAGAATTGGTGAAGGAAGTGGTTGGTGTGTTTGACATGAGAGGCTAGATTATGAGCAGTGGTTGGGGGTGTTGGTCAATAAGTGCCAAAATTCTTTCAGTGGGGACACAATAACCAGCCTCAATGGTTTGTGTATTTTGGGGAGCATGTAGAAGGTGGGTGTGCAGGGTGTCATAGGTGTGAAGAGGGAAATGGATTCAGGGGAGATGTTCTGGGAAGCACCTAAAGCCTTAAGCAGGGCTCACTCTAGCAAAGTTTATAGTTGGAGGAGTCAGACAGTTGACGGAGGCCTTCTGCTAGGTAGTCACCGCGATTCATAAAAACAGTGGTGGAACCTTTGTCTACAGGTAGGATGGGTCAGGATTTGTTTTGAGGATGTATATGGCTGTTCTTTCTTCTACTGAAAAGTTGATGTTCTGAGGAAGGGAGCTGGAGAGGGATGGTGAGGCTAAGTTGGAGGTAAGGAATTCCTGGAAGGTAACCAGAAGGTAGTTAAGTTTCAGAGTGGGAGAATCTTGGCTGGTGGTACAAACTGGAGTACGCAAGGTTCAGTGTTGGAATTAGAGTGGTTTGGGCTGAAACTTCTGTGTAGCTGAGGATGTTAGTGGAAAGGTTAACAACAGTGTTATGGGAGTGTTTTGGCTCTGGATTTGGTGGAGGGTTGGTAGGGAGTTTTGGGGGATGTGGCAAGTTGAAAAGGTCAGCTAGGTAGGGTTTAGCTGCTGTGAGGGATGGACGAGGAGGACCACTGCGGCTACAATAGGGGCTGGATAGTGGTGCCCTGAGGTGGCAGTAGGATGTCAGCAGGTTGAATAATTTATGGAGGTGGTGTCTGGAATGCTCCTCCAGGTGCTGGAGAGCAAGGGATTCAATTTGAGAGATGTGATATACGGAGTAGGCACTGCAGGGTAGTGGTATCTTGTGGAGGGAGCAGAGATGGTTCTGGGATGCTTGTGCCATGAGATGTGTTTTTTGCAGTACCAGGTTTGTGAGAGCCAGGGATTGGCAGCATGCTGGCCGGTGTGGCCAAGTGGTTCTAGGCAATTCAGTCTGGAACTGCACGACTGCTACGGCCGCAGGTTCGAATCCTTCCTCGGGCATTGATGTGTGTGATGTCCTTAGGTTAGTTAGGTTTAAATAGTTCTAAGTTCTAGGGGACTGATGATCTCAGATGTTACATCCCATAGTGCTTAGAGCCATTTGAACCATTGGCAGAACCTGAAATGGTGTAGGTCATTGTGAAAGGAGGTGTTTGCTCCTGAGGAAGGAATCTTTACAGCTAGGCCAAAAGCTATATATGAATGTCTTTTAAGTGTACCTGTCTGCAACTTGACATATCTTCTTTATGGTGAGTAGCAATCTATCTTTCCCCACATTGTTGATACTCCTACCTGGAGTTTCCATTGTTTTTAAAAACAAGCAGTGTTAGACAAAAGAAATGAATGTGTGTAAAACTCATTGTCAAAAGTATGATCATATGAGATATCAAGTGAAATTTGTGACTGGATTGAGGACTTTTTGGTAGGGAGAACACAACATGTTGTCTTGGATGGAGTCTCATTGTTAGATGTAGAAGTAACTTCAGGTGTGCTCCAGGGAAGAGTGTTGTGACCGTTGCTGTTCATGTTGTATATCACTGACCTTACAGACTATATTAATAGTAAAATCATGCTTTTTACAGATTATGCAGTTATCTATAATGAAGTACTATCTGAAAGAAGCTGCAGAAATATTCAGTCAGATTTTGATAAGATTTCGAAGTGATGCAGAGATTGGGAACTTGCTTTAAAAGTTCAGAAATTTAAAATCTTGCAATTCACAAAACGGAAAAAAAATGTAGTCACCTATGGCTATAATATTGGTGAGTCATTGTGAGTCGGCCAACTCATACATATACCTTGGTGTAACACTTTGTAGGGATATGAAATGGAATGATCACATAGATTCAGTCGTGGGTAAAGCAGGTGGTAGACTTCAGTTTATTGGTGGAATACTGGGGAAGTGCAATCAATCTGTTAAGGGATTGCTTACAAGTCACTCCTGGGACCACTTCTGGAACATTGCTCAAGTGTGTGACCCATAACAAATAGTACTAACAGGGGATATTGAATGTTTACAGAGAAGGGCAGCATGAATGGTCACAGGTTTGTTTAATCTCTGAGAGAGTGTGATAGTTGTACTGAAGGAACTGAACTGGAAGACTCATGAAGATGGACATAAACTATCCCGAGAAAGTCTATTAACAAAGTTTCAAGAACCACATTAAATGATTACTCTAAGAATACACTACAACCCCACACGTATCATGGACATAGGAATTGTGAGGATAAGATTAGAATAATTCCTGCACGCACAGAGGCATTAAAACAATCATTGTTACTGTGATCCATCTTTCTGCTCTCCATACATGGATGGAACAAGAACCCCAAATATTTGGTACAGTGGGATTACCCTCTGCCATGCACTTCATGGTGGTTTTCAGAGTATAGATGTAGAAGGATGTGGCTTTCAAAGACCACACTACCCTCTTTCATTTAAAAAAAAAAATCAATATCCTACTGCAAAGATTGTAGGAGCTATAACATTATGTTCTCAGTGACAGCTAAAGCTTTCTAAATTATGCTTACCAAAGCCCCTAATTTATTATGACTATAGCATTGTAATCATTTAACCAAATCCAATAAAATTTTGGAATTTGTCACAGAGGTTCCTGAACTTTCATCACACACAATTTGAGAGGATTTTGTAGGGGTAAGGATTTATTTTCTTGAATTTGTGGATGATGTGACATGTAATGACCCTTGCTATTATGAAAAGAAAAGAGGGTTTAATTAGTTGTTTGGAAAATGCCCTTACATGTATTTTTGTAAAATGTTTTAGAGCTTGTTGCCAGAAAATATCTAAGCATCAGAATTTGGTCAAAGTCAGAGAGTTTATTATGTACAGATGACTGCAGAGTTGTGGCTTGCGGTAAAGATAACATCTGCGGCACAGCTGGCCACTGTAAGACTCCAGCGACAGCTGCAAAAAGAAACCAACTGTTGTTAAAAGGGAGAATTGGCGTGCTGCATTCGTTCATTATAAATGGTACTTCGTTTGTCCCTTGATAAATTCACTTAGTCGTCATCGGTTAGTAGCTGACTAACATCAGTCTGAATTGGGGTTAGATTCAGGATTGTTTGAGTCAAATGTTGCAATCTTATAGGAGAATTCTGTGACATTGTTATCGACTTGTTTGAAAGATATTTAAGCTGATCTGTGATAATTTTGATGTCACTTTGTGGGGCAAAAAGTGTCAAGTGATTGATTTGTTTGGGAACTTAATTTTGTCTGAGGTGGCATTAGTGGCTATGGTATATTGCAGTTTAGGATTGGTTTCTTATCATCAGTGGTTTATGCTAAAACAGTTACTGAATGAAGTGTAGCTTGAAAACCACTTGTTTGTTGGGGATCTGCACCTCGATTAGATTGGAAATTTTCCACTTTGCAATGGGAGATAAGTGACATTATCAAGTGAAGTCGTTATTTAAATTTGAAGGTGGAGAAAGCATGCATTAAGGAAATAGTGCCTCTGTGTTGTTGTATTAGTGGATTTGAACATGAAAGCAAGCACTTAGGAAATGGTGACTCTGTGATATTGTGTTTGGGATTATTTTGTGAATTCAGTGTGAGCGTAAATGTATTTTTGTTAAGGTTTGGAAATATCTATGTAGATATGTGGACTGTGTTATCTTTGAAATTAGAGGAATGGGCATTCTATGGTTGTATGTGATATAGTGAGACCCAATGTACGAGGGTAATCCCAAAAGTAAGGTCTCCTATTTTTTTATAAGTAAATAGACCTTTTTATTGCTACAACAGTTTACATCAGTTTACAGCTTGAACATTTAGCTATTTTTCAACGTAATCACCATTTCTGTCAATGCATTTTTGTAGACGCTGTGGCAGTTTTAGTATGCCCATGTCATACCAGCTCGCCACCATGCTGTTCAGGAAGTTATGAATCTCTTCTTTCGCCTCACTGTCGGAGCTGAATCATTGCTTTGGGAAACCTCAGGAACCAACATGCAGAGATCATCCAGGGTGATCCGGCAATCTTCACACTGTCTCGTCAGAAATTAACGGTCTCTCTCTCCTTTGTCCATGTGAATTTCGGTTGGACCAGCTGCAAACTCTTTACACCACTTATGGACATGTTTGACATCCATGCACTACTCACCATACACTTCCATCAACTGGCGATGGATTTCAATCGGCGCAGTGCCCTTTGCGTACAAAAACTGAATAACTGCACACAATTCGCTCTTGGCAGTAACATCCAGCAGGAGCTCCATTCTCAACGGCTGCCAAGCCAACATTGAGCGCCTCAGCATGGTGTGCACATTTTTACACACAGTGCATGAAGCACTCTTCGTAATAGAGTGACCAACTGCCACACAAACTGAGTTCTGTACTTATAAAAAAAAATAGGAGACCTTACTTTTGGTATTACCCTCATAAGTTAGTAGGAGATTTGCCACACAGTCTTGAATTTAGTAGCTTTACTTATAAAAGCATGAATGACAAAGCAAGAACCGTTGTTATTGAGGACAAGCTAATTCTCTCTCCTATTGTGTGAGTTCTGCGTTTTTTAAAATAATTTCAGTAGTAGTGGGTTCGCAGAAAATCAACACTTGAAGTGGGATTAATTTTATGTCTGTTCTAAAATCCAAGCAGTTTAAAAGTGGTGGTGACACCCAGGTTTTTTGTTTAAATTTCTGTTTTGTTTAATTTTTTTCCGCTTGGAGGGGTTTGTTTGACTGGCCAGCACTCATAAAACCAAAGTTGACTTGTACCAGCAAATGAAAGAAAACGGGCAACAGAGCAGTTTCAGTTTTAAAAATAAAAATAGTGTTCCGAGTCTCATTTGCCCAACATTTAATGTCCAATGATATTTTAAAAGTGATTTCAATTTTATAGCATGCGAACAGTTTGCAAGTATTGTAAAGTAAAGTGGTAAACAGAAGTCAAAGATTAGATAAAGAAAAGCCTGCAATATTATAAAAAGTAAAGATAGAAGGGTGGTTTGAAAAGTTCTCAGAATCACCATGAGAGGTTAGCACTAGCACAATGAGTTGTTCACGTGATGTTCATTGAACTGTTGCCTGTAAACATGTGCCATGTCAGTGCTTTCGTAAGAGAGTTGTGGCGGTGACGTGGCTCTGTTGTTGTTCCTGCACAGTGATTTGCAAAGATGGAAAAAATCGAGATACGAGCAGTGATTAAGTACTTCGTAAAGAAAAGTAGGAAAGCAGATTTCCAGAATACACTGGCGGACTTCGCTCCTTCGTATTCAGCTGTTGCCAAGTGGACAGATGAATTTAAATTTGGTCGGGAGAGCTTAGATGAAGATCCACGTAGTGCTCGGCCAAGATGTGTCACTACTCCAGAAATCATTGCAAAAGTGCGCAAAATGGTCATGGAGGATTGCCAGTTGAAAGTGTGTGAAATTGCTCACGTTTGCCAGATGTCATCTGAAAGGATATATCACATTTTTACTGAAAAATTAGAAATGGAAAAAAATTATCTGCAAGATGGGTGCTGCGACTCTTGACGCTGGATCAAAAACGCATGAGAATGGACATATTGGAACAATGTTTGGCCTGTTTTAGGAGAAACAAACAAGATTTTTTTCACCGGTTTTAGACCACAGATGAAACTTGGGTGTACTAGTATACCCCAGAGACAAAACAACAGTCAAAGCAGTAGAAACTTGCTGATTCTCTGCCAACAAAGAAAGCAAAGACAATTGCTTCGGTAGGAAAGGTGTTGGCATCAGTGTTCTGGGATGTGAAGGGGATTCTGTTTGTGGATTATCTACCCACTGGGCAAACAATTACTGGAGAATACTATGCTAACCTCCTGGACAAATTGCAACAAAAGATCCTTGAAAAAATGGCAGGTTTAGCAAGGAGGAAAGTCATCTTCCATTAAGACAATGCACACCTGCAAACGTGCAGTCACCATGGCAAAATTACACAAACTGAGGTATGAATTGTTGCCACACCTACCTTATTCACCTGATATGGCTCTGTCAGACTTCAGTCTCTTCCCAAAACTGAAAATTTTTCTTGGTGGACAAAGATTCACTTCAAACGAAGAATTGATAGCCAGAGTTGACAACTATTTTGCAGGCCTGGAGGAAACTCATTTTTCAGATGGGATCAAATCACTGTAACATTGTTGGACCAAGTGCATTAATCTACAAGGAGACTACATTGAGAAATAAAAAATGTTTCAGTGTTGCAAGTACTTTTTTTCTATTCCATTCTGAAACGTTTCAAACCACTTTCGTATTAATTCCCAAAGAAACAGGAATGTTATTTCAGATTTGTTAATTTTCAAGGAGAGAGTATTTCATGTCTCAAGTTAAAAAGGAGAGAAGATGGTTCATTCTAGAAAGGAAAGGAACTTAATTCATGTTTGAAAGTGTGAGAATTTTAAAAGACCTAATACATTGATATTAAAGTTACGCAACAATATTGTTGTAGTGTGGTTGTTACATAAATAAGTTATCTCTGATTAATAATGTCAGTTAAACAAGAGAGTAAAATATATTTCTGAAAGTGAGACATAAAAGAAATATAATTTAAAAATGTAGACAAGTACACTGCCATTAACTGATTCTATGTAATTTGGTTGTGGTTTTGAATTGGAAAGATATTTGTACAGTATTACATTCCACATGGGAAAAATATATTTAAAAACAAAGATGATGTGGCTTACCATACGAAAGCGCTGGCAGGTCGATAGAAACACAGACACATACATACACACAAAAGGTAAGTCTTTCCGCTCCTGGGATTGGAATGACTCCTTACCCTCTCCCTTAAAACCCACTTCCTTTCGTCTTTCCCTCTCCTTCCCTCTTTCCTGATGAGGCAACAGTATGTTGCGAAAGCTTGAATTTGTGTGTATGTATGTGTCTGTTTGTGTTTCTATCGACCTGCCAGCGCTTTCGTATGGTAAGTCACATCATCTTTGTTTTTTTAATATATATATTGTATAGTAAAGTTACACAATGGAAATTTTTATTCTGTTGCTGTGAGTGGTGAGGAGGTCGAGTATCTGATTTTCTGTCCACTGTATACTCTACTGCTTAGAAGTTTCCACTGAAACTGAGATCATTTTGGGTGTTGTTATTTGTATGAACCTTGTAGATTTTTTGATAGTCAGATGCATTATCATCATATTCCGGTAGTTACCACTAGCCTCTCAAACCACAAATTGTGTCTGTGGCACTTCCGTAGTCCACAACATCTTTGTAGTGGTATGTAGTCTGTTTTGTACCGAGAGAATTTGAACATCCATGTAAAAGTGTATGCATTATGACATGGGCAGCGGATATTCCCAATACAGAAGTTTACACTTGCTGGTTATCTTAGGCATAGTCTTACCTGTCAAGTCAAGGCAAGTAATTCCACAATAGAGCTAACATAGCAGATTCTTGTGTTGTGCTTCTTGAGTACAACTGAGCAGACCTAAGTTGCTGATTTCTGTTGCCATGTTGCTCACCCCGTTACGTGTCACTGTGCTTCTGTAGTGTTCTAATTGTTTCATTATTTTTATGAGGGTGGTTTTGTCTGTTGGGTGGTGCAGTACAAGCACCATTCCCGTCTGTTCACTGGACTGCACTGTCTTCCAATGATAATACAAGACTCTTGACCGACTGACGTATCAAGAGACCAGGAAGAAATGTGATTCTTTGTATGCTGCACGTATGACGATGATATATGCTACAGCTACAAAGTCATCCTCTCTAGCAGCAGTATCCTTGCTCTTTGTGCCTTCTTTGTTGGCCTGTCTGGGCTGCTCAACTACACTTGCTCTGATGGTGGTTGGGGCGTCTGCACCTATTGCTTCCCCAACACACACTTTGGGAGGATTGACTTCCCACTCATTGTGGCAATTATCCCCAAACCACAGCTAGAGAAGCATCATCCTCCTCCAGCATCTATCTCTCTCCAAGAAGGGGTCCCTTGGGATGCTCCCCTACCAGGTTTCTGCCGATTTGCAGCTGGATACCAGCGAGCAGTTGAAGGAGCCACAGGCTGCTGGTTGTAGGACTTAGTGTTCCTCCTCTCTCCCTGAAACTAGAATGGACAGGCCCTTGCGGACATCAAAACCACCCATGGAGAAGAGGGACAAAAAGAAGACCTCAAAGATAGAAGTTGTTGTGGTGCTCCTCTTGCCACCAGACCCCACACGTTCTGCCACTGTATCTACGGTAAGTTCCTGATGGATCGTGTCGAACAAGTCCCCCCCCCCCCCCCCCCCCCTCCCCACACACAATCTGATTCGGAACCAAAATGTATTGCTGCTTTATCCTCGCAGCTGGTGACAGCAGGTGACTCTGGAGCATGACCTGCTGCCTTGGTCCTTTTACGTCCCCACTGGATACCAATAGTGTGAATCTCCAGTAGAATTGTAGTGGTTTCTTCCACCAAGTGGCTGAGCTTCAATGCCTTTTATGCATTTACTCTGTTTTCTGAATTGGCCTCCAGAAAACTTAGTTCCCAGCAATGCAGACTTCCACCCTCCATGGCTACTGGAGCTATTTTGAGAATCAAGCTGACTATAAAAGAGTGTAGGGTAATGTTTGTATGTATATTCTGAACTCCGTCTATGCCAAACATAATGCCACTCGATACATCTTTGGAGGCTGTGGCTGTTCATGTGAGGATACCTCTGGATTTTGCTATCTGTAGTGTGTATCTCCCTTCTAATGGTGAAATGTCCCAAAATGTATTGCCTGCACTGATTTCTCAGCTCCCCTCCATCCCCCCCCCCCTCCCCCCCACCGCACCCTTCCTCATTTTGGGTGACTTCAATGCCCACAACTCTTTGTTGGGTGGAACTACAACCACTGGCCATGGTAAAGCTGTTGATACTTTGTTCACAGAGCTCAATCTGTCTCTTGAATACAGGTGCCCTCACAAACTTGCACCTTAGCTGGCCACTGATCTTTCCATTTGCAGCCTTGGTCTTCTCCCCTCCATTCATTGCAGAATCCATGATGAACTGTATGACAGTGATCACTTCCCGATCATTCTGTCCGTCCCTCAGCATCACTCATTTGCGCATCCACTCGTATTGTGAGCTCTCAAAGTGCTGACTGAGATATCTTCTACTCTGCCATTGTCCTTAGCACCTCGCCACATGGAGATGTGAATGCAGTCCTCTACAGCACAACCACAACCATTCTGTTGGTCAGTGCCTTAGTGATCCCCTATTCCGTGAGATTCCCCATTAGAAAACATTACCTTGGTGGACCTCTGAAATTGCTGTGGCCATTACATACAAACAAGCTTTCAAACCCCATAAGTGAGATTCATCGATAGAGCAGGTCGCCACCTTTAAATGGCTCTGTGCCCACATAATAAAACAGCAGAAACAAGAATGCTGTGAATAATATGTTGCTGCCATTGGACTGCATACCCCTAAGCCTCAAAATCTGGGAATTATCATTCTGCATTTCATGTCCTCAAACAGTGGGTGGAGTGAATTCATTTACTACACACCACGTGGAACCATACAATGCTTCATTTGGTGAGTGGGAATTCCTGTGCCTTAGGCCTGTGCCTGTTGTGGCTCCAGGGCCATACCACATTTGTAATCAAATGATCAGACACATATCAGTGCATTGCCAACGTCATGTCTTAGCCATTTTCTTCTGCTCTGGAGTGAGGGTGAGCTCCCATCTCAGTGGTGTTAAAGCATGATCATCCCAGTCCTGAAACTTTGTGAACACCCCCTTCAGATGAATGCCTATTGCAATGGCGACCCAGCAGCTGTATTGATACCTTGTGTCCCAGGGCCTTTTGGGTCTGTCCCAGTGCATTTTTCACCATGGCCATTCTGCCATCAACAATTTGATCTTCCTGAAGTCTGCTTTCCAGATGGCTTTTGCCCACTGACACTATCTTATCACTGTCTTCTTTGACTTGCAAATGTCTTATGACACCACATGGCATCATCCCATCCTTGTTATCCTACTTGAATGGGTCCCTGGGATCCACTCCTGATGTGTGTCTTGAACTTCTTATCACACCACATTTTCTGAGTTCAAATTAGTGCTTCTCGCATAACCTCCCCCCCCCCCCCCCTTCCCCCCCACACACACATATCACATCACATCACAATTCTCCCCATATACAAGCAGTGGTTCAGAAGGGAGTGAGACTAGGTTGTAGCCTACCTCGGCGTTATTCGATCTGTACATTGAGCAAGTGTTAAAGGAAACCAAAGAAAAATTTGGAGGAGGAGTTACAATTTAGGGAGGCAAAAAAGAGAGAGAGAGAGAGAGAGAGAGAGAGAGAGAGAGAGAGAGAGAGAGAGAAAAGAGGTTGAGGTTTGCTGATGACAGTGTAATTCTGTCAGAGACAGCAAAGGACTCGGAAGAGCATTTGAACAGAATGGACCATGTTTTGAAAGGAGTGTATAAGATGGACATCATCAAAAGCAAAATGAGGATAATGGAATGTAATTGAATTAAATCAGGTGATGCCGAGGGAATTACATTAGGAAATTAGACAGCAAAAGGAAGAGATGAGTTTTGCTGTTTGGGCAATAAAATAAAAGATGAAGGCCAAAGTAGAGACGACAGGAAAAGTAGACTGGCTAGTCAGACAAGTAAAGTGTCTCTGAAGAAGAGAAATTACAGAAGTGAAATATGGACAATGAATAGTTCAGACAAGAGTAGAAAAGAAGCTTTCGAAATTTGGCACTACAGAATAATGGTGTAGATTAGATGGGTAGATCACATAACTAATGAGGAAGTACTGAACAGAATTGGGGAGAAAAGAGATATGTGGCATAACTTTACTAAAAGAAGGGATTGATTGACAGGATACATTCTGATACATCAAGAAATCACTAGTTTAATGTTTGAGGAAGTGTGGATGGCAAAAATTGTAGATGGAGGCCAAGAGACTAATACAGCAAGCAGGTTTAAATAGATTTAGGTTGCAACAGTTATCTGGAGAAGAAGAGGCTTGCACTTGATATAGAGTAGTTGGAGAGCTGCTTCAAACCAGTCTTCAGACTGAAGACAGCAAAAACATGTCAAATACTGAATCAGATAGGAATTTAAATCAGGAGATGTGAAAATTTGATGTAGACAGAATTTCATGCCTGGAGAAAGAGGAAATTCCCCCTGCTATAGTACATTGCCCAGGGAAGAGTGAGATTTTTCTTGCATCAGTGAAAATTACTGTTGGTTTTAGAGCACTTTAAGCTGGACATTTTCTGTATGAATAGCTAGTGGTTGTGTTTTCAGTCAACAGCCCTTGTAAAAGACGAAACCCGGAGCACTGGAGAGATGAGAATGATACGCAGTCTCCCTTAACACAGTCATCATCTGAGGTAAAATGTCCAGAAATCAATACTTACAGTTCAGGCATCACTCTGTCCCAGTTTCTCAATAAGTTAGATCTCCAGAATGAGATTTTCACTCTGCAGTGGAGTGTGCGCTGATATGAAACTTCCTGGCAGATTAAAACTGTGTGCCTGACCGAGACTCGAACTCGGGACCTTTGCCTTTCGTGGGCAAGTGCTCTACCATCTGAGCTACCGAAGCACGACTCACGCCCGGTACTCACAGCTTTAGTTCTGCCAGTACCTTGTCTCCTACCTTCCAAACTTTACAGAAGCTCTCCTGCGAACCTTGCAGAACTAGCACTCCTGAAAAAAAAGGATACTGCGGAGACATGGCTTAGCCACAGCCTGGGGGATATTTCCAGAATGAGATTTTCACTCTGCAGCGGAGTGTGCGCTGATATTAAACTTCCTGGCAGATTAAAACTGTGTGCCCAACTGAGACTCGAACTCGGGACCTTTGCCTTTCGTGGGCAAGTGCCCGTGAAAGGCAAAGGTCCCGAGTTCGAGTCTCGGTCGGACACACAGTTTGAATCTGCCAGGAAGTTTCAAGTTAGATCTTTCTGAATCTTCAGTTAACAGTCAAGAACTAAGAAAGTCATGTTAGTGATATTTTTCAAAATGTCTGTCGGTAATTTTTGTGGTCTTCACCCAAGATTTGGGTCAGAAATTTCACATGTGGTTATGAGTGAAGTTTTCTACATTGTCTTTATAAAAGAATAAACTCTGTACTAAATTTTGATTTTTACTCCAGCAGGATACTATGGATTTGTACTGAAATTCTGTCTCGAAACATTTCTGTTTGTCTGATCTACTTTGATAGTATGATATTTAAGGCTCTGTGAGTAGCCTTTGCCCGATGCCATATTGACATGAACATCTCCCTCTTTCCATCTTAATGTGTTACAGCAGAAAATGTAGGTCATTGCTTAGCATTAGTTACATTGTTTCTCATGTCTGCTTTTCCAGCAGTATCACATTATATACATTACTGGCCATTAAAATTGCTACAGCACAGAAATGATGTGCTACAGATGCGAAATTTAACCAACAGGAAGATGCTGTGATATGCAAATGATTAGCTTTTCAGAGCATTCAAACAGGGTTGGCGCCGGTGGCGACACCTACAACGTGCTGACATGAGGAAAGTTTCCAACCGATTTCTACACACAAACAGCAGTTGACCGGCATTGCCTGGTGAAACGTTGTTTTGATGCCTTGTGTAAGAAGGTGAAGTGCGTACAATCACGTTTCTGACTTTCATAAAGGTCGGATTGTAGCCTATTGCGATTGCAGTTTTTTGTATCGCGACATTGCTGCTCGCGTTGGTCGAGATCCAATGACTGTTTACAGAATATGGAATCGATGGGTCCAGGAGGGTAATACGGAACGCCTTGCTGGATCCCAATGGCCTCGTATCACCAGCAGTCGAGATGACATGCATCTTATCTGCATGGCTGTAACGGATCATGCAGCCACGTCTTGATCCGTGAGTCAACAGATGGGGACGTTCGCAAGACAACAACCATCTGCACGAACAATTCGACGATGTTTGCAGCAGCATGGACTATCAGCTTGGAGACCATGGCTGCAGTTACTCTTGACGCTGCATCACGGACAGGAGCACCCGCGATGGTGTACTCAACTACTAACCTGGGTGCACGAATGGCAAAACGTCATTTTTTCGGATGAATCCAGGTTATGTTTACAGCATCATGATGGTCGCATCCGTGTTTGGCGACATCGCGGTGAACGCACATTGGAAGCGTGTATTCGTCATCGCCATACTGGCGTATCACCCAGCGTGATGGTATGGGGTGCCATTGGTTACACGTCTCGGTCACGTTTTGTTTGCATTGACGGCCCTTTGAACAGTGGATGTTACATTTCAGATGTGTTACGACCCGTGGCTCTACCCTTTATTCGATCCCTGCGAAACCCTACATTTCAGCAGGATAATGCACGACTGCATGTTGCAGGTCCTGTATGGGCCTTTCTGGATACAGAAAATGTTCGACTGCTGCCCTGGCCAGCACATTCTCCAAGTCTCTCACCAACTGAAAACATCTGGTCAATGGTGGCTGAGCAACTGGCTCGTCATGATGCGCCAGTCACTACTCTTGATGACCTGTGGTATCGTGTTGAAGCTGCATGGGCAGCTCTACCTGCACACGCCATCCAAGCTCTGTTTGACTCAATGCCCAGGCGTATAAAGGCCGTTATTATGACCAGAGGTGGTTGTTCTAGGTACTGATTTCTCAGGATCTATGCACCCAAATTGCGTGAAAATGTAATCACATGTCAGTTCTAGTATAATATATTTGTCCAATGAATACCTGTTTATCATATGCATTTCTTCTTGGTGTAGCAATTTTAATGGCCAGTAGTGTAACTAATATATTTCACTGACTGACTGTTTCCATGACACTATAGTCCTCTGAGGTCCTTGGCCTTCTCAATTACAGATTTCCAATCGTCTCGGTCTTCAGCACACCTGCGCCACCTCCTCACTCCCACTGCTCTCAGGTTGGCTTCCACATCTTCCAGGCAACTCACATGCGGCCGTCCTCTCCTTCTTCTACCATCCGGGTGTCCCATCATCATCTTCTTCAGGAGCCTTTATTCTGTCATATGCTGGACATGTCCTAACCATCTTAGCCTTCCCACTTCGATTGAAGTTACCAAATCAGGTTCTTTGTACAGAGCCCTTATTTCTTCATTAGTCCTAATTTGCCATATCTCACCTTCTTTTACAGGACCAAAAATCTTCCTCAGCACTTTCCTTTCTCATATACTTAGTTTCTTCTCCAAAGCCTCTGTCAGTACTCATGCCTTGCTGCTGGTTGATCACTGTTTTGTAGTGTCAGCTTTAGTTTCCTACATATGTTCTTATTTTTGAGCATGATATATAGTGCTTGATGTGATCTGTCGGCAGTTTTAATCTGATTTGTTATATCTGCCTCCACTTTGTTTTGTGATGTTATTACTGAACCAAGATAAATAAAGCTATCTACTCTTTCAAAGTTGTACCCTTCTAACTCTAGATAATCTGTGTTCCTTTTATCTATCTCTCTCAGTTACCATATACTTAGATTTTGCCTCACTGATTTCTAAACCAAGGTTCTTGGAAGCGGCTTCAAACTCTTTGAAGGCTGATGTGAGCATCTCTGTACTTCTAGCCCTTATTACTACAGCATCTGCATAGGCTAAGATTTGCAGAAGTCTATTGTAAATATTGTCTCCTGGGTTTTTGGTTCTTGATCTTGCTGCATTCTCTAATACTAGGTTGAATAGTACTGGGGATAGTGGGTCTCCCTGTCTCAGTCCTACTTCCGTTGGGAATGATCTCGACAGACAACACTGAACTTTAACCTGGCTTTTGCTGTTCTCCAGGGTCATCTTAGTTAATTTTATTAGCTTCTTAGGAAATTTGAATGTCTGCATTGTTTCCCATAGTGCTGATCTTTAAACTCTGTCATAGGCCTGTTTAAAGTCTATAAAGAGATGTTCTAATCTTACATTATATTCATAAGTCTTCTCCAGCATCATACATACTGTAAAGATATGGTCATCTGTAGACCTCCCAGCTCTAAAACCTAATACATGCAGCTGTCAGTGCACTTGCAACGCAGCCAGTGTTTCAGAGCCAGTAGCCCCTATTCGAATGGCAGACAAAGGTACAGTGGCGAACTTGGGCCAGCCCCTGACGCCTCCAACAGCTGAGGATGTTCTGAAGCCCAGTACAGCCATTACCACTCCCACATCAGCTCCCCCAAAGCCCACCAAACCGCAGAAAGCTCCCATACAACAGCAACCGCGGGTCAAATCCCGTAATAAACCATCTGACCATGCAGATGTGGTTTTCCGTGAGGCTTCCTCTGACTCTTCCCCAGAGTTGATGGAATCCGATGTATGTGTGGGGAAATCATCTCGCCCCACACCTGCCCCTCCACCTGCTGCAGTCTCCCCGCCCCGTCGGAGAGACAGGATGAAGGTGCTACCCCCATCATAGATGGCTCCCATACTTCAGTGGAACTTGCAAGGGTTCAGGATGCATGTGGAGGAACTTGTCTACTCTCTCAGGGTAGACCACTGTGTCTCTGTCTCCAGGAGACGTATTTCTATCCATCATACTCCCCTGAGATACGAGGCTACACACTCCGCAAAAAGGACGACCTGCATGGAGAGAGAGCTAGAGTAGGCGTAGGTATTTTCATCAGGATGGACTACTACTCCTCGCCTCTCTCACTTATGACGACTTTACAGGCCGTCGCTGTGTCCGTGCACGGGCGTCATCCATGGACTGTCTGTTCACTTTACTTGCCCCCACATGATGCTCTTGATGAAGCGGCCCTCACCGACCTTCTTACACAGCTCCCCCAGCCATTCATTATTTGTGGTGATTTTAATGCCCACAATGTGCTTTGGGGTTCTGCAATTACCTGCCCCAGGGGTAGAGCGATTGAGAGGCTTCTCCTGTCATCCTGTGCCTACTTGCTCAATGGAGAACAGAGTACTCATTTCTGCACAGCGACTGGGTCGTTCTCTGCCATTGATCTCTCGCTTTGCTCTCCAGCTCTTGCCGCCAGTGCTCACTGGGAAGTGGTTGCTGACTTGCACGGCAGTGATCATTTCCCAATCTGGATTCACCTGCCAGATGGCGTGGGGCCCAAAAGGAGACCACCACGATGGGTGCTCAGTGGAGCTGACTGGACACTTTATAGCCAGTTGGCCCAATTCGAACACTGTGCGAATGTTGAGGTGTGGGTGGATTATATTACCAAAACGGCCCACCACGCCGCTGCAGCATCCATTCCACAGTCCACAGGCCACCAGAAGAGGCCACCTGTGCCTTGGTGGAGTGCCGAATGCCGCTCTGCAATCAGGACCAGGCGTGCGGCTCTGCGTCGGTTCAAGTGTCGGCTGACTGCTGAGAATCTTGTAGCCTTTTGGGTGGCGAGGTCAAGATGTCGCTGCATTATTCGTGAGAGCAAGAAGAGGTCGTGGCAAACGTTCCTGAACACCATTAATCGTTCCACCAAAAGTTCCATTGTGTGGGAGACCATCAGGAGAATTTCTGGCAGAGGAGGGAGGTGCCCCATAGCTGCTGTAATGACTAACGGCACTCTCCACACGGATCCGCGAGACATTGCCCAGACAATGGCAGCGTATTTTGCCACAGTTACTGCAACAACCAGTCAGGATCCAGGTTTCCAGCGCCATAGAGCGGTTGCTGAGAGATGTAGTCTGAACTTCCAGTCCACCTCTCATGAAGTTTACAACTGCCCATTCTCTATGTGGGAGCTTGATTCTGCATTGTCTGGAGCTCATGACACATCCCCTGGTCACGACAGGATCCATTACAGTACGCTATGGCACCTCACAATGCGCAACAGAGAACTACTCCTCGCACTTTTTAATGACATTTGGGCGTCGGGTCACTTTCCTGACGCGTGGCGTGAGGCAGTTTTAATCCCTTTTTTAAAACCTGGGAAAGACCGCACGAGCCCAAGTAGCTACCGTAGTATTGCCCTCACTAGTTGCATAGGGAAGACCTTGGAGCGGATGGTCAACCGCCGCCTTGTCTGGATGTTAGAATCCCGGCAACTCCTTAGTCGCTTTCGGTGTGGGTTCAGGAGGTTTCGTTCCACCTTCGATAACCTTGCCCTCCTGGAGGCGGCTATACCACAAGCTTTCCTCCACCGTCATCACCTTCTAGGTGTATTTTTCGACATCGAGAAGGCCTACAATACCACTTGGAGGCGTCTCATCCTGGAGCAGCTTCACGAATGGGGTTTTCGTGGTTGTCTTCCTCTTTTTATTCAGTCTTTCCTCTCGCCACGATATTTTAGATAATGAATTGGTGACATCCTGTCTGATCGCTTTGAGCAGGAGAATGGTGTCCCTCAGGGTAGCGTTTTAAGTGTGACTCTCTTTGCCATCGCTATTAATAGCATTACGTCCATAGTGAAAAGTCCTGTCCAGTGTTCTTTGTTTGTGGATGATTTCTCTTTGTTCTGCTCTTCTTCAAGCCTTGCAACGACAACTCGTCAGTTGCAACTTACGATTAGGCATTTGGATGACTGGGCACGGAAGAGTGGTTTTAAGTTTTCCACCGAGAAGTCTGTATGTGTTCTTTTTAACCGTTCTCGTTCGATTTTAACCTTTCCTGAGTTGCGGTTGAGGGACACTATTCTTACTTTTAAAGACACGGTGAGATTTCTGGGGCTCATTTTTGACTCGAGGCTCACGTTGTTACCTCATCTTAAAGACCTGAAACAGCGGCCACTTCAGGCTTTAAGTATTTTAAAATGTCTTAGCCACAGTACATGAGGAGCTGACAGGACTTGTCTGCTCCAGTTTTACAGGGCGTTTGTGCGATCTCGACTCGATTATGGGTGCACAGTGTATGGGTCTGCGAGGCCTTCTTACTTAAAGATTTTGGACGTTGTCCACCATGAAGGGCTTCGGTTGGCCACTGGGGCATTCCGAACTAGCCCCATACCAAGCCTCTGTGCAGAGGCAGGTGAACCGCCAGTTCATATGCGGCGACGGCTACTTACGGTACGCCAGGCGTATAAAACTTTGTCCACACCATACACACCTGCATACCATACCGTTGCTCAGCCTCCTCTGGCACGGTTATTTCATAACCGGCAACGTGCGACGCAGCCCTATGGGATTCGCACACATGATTGTCTCGGTGCGATGTCTATGGCTGGTCTTCGTGTTTTACGTCGCGGTTGGAGCAGATCTCCACCTTGGCTCCTCCGGAGACCCAAACTTATTTTAGATTTGACTAATTTTATGGAAGATAGCACACCAGATTTTACGTTCCAATCTCTGTTTTTAACATTTTAGATGTGCATCACGGTTTCAATGTCGTTTATACTGATGGCTCCAAACAGGAGACTTTCCTTGGCTGTTCTGTGGTGTTCCCTGATCATGTTACCCGGATTCGCCTCCCTGCTGAATATACCGTTTTCGCAGTGGAGCTCCACGCAATCCTGAAGGCACTGGAGCAGATGCATCGTGTTCGGGGCGATCGATTTCTTCTCTGCTCCAATTCTCTTAGTGCCTTACAATCACTGCAGAACCTATACCCGACTGAGGAGATGGTCCAGCTGATACATGACCAACTGTACTTGCTCCAACAGCGGGGTAAAGAGGTATCCTTCTGCTGGGTGCCTGGTCATGTCGGCATATGGGGCAATGAACAGGCTGATCGGGCTGCCAAGGAGGCCTGCAGAGAGCAGGATGTGGTCCAGTGTCCTATCCCCTTGCAGTCAGTCATCGCTGCACTCCACAGGAAGTGCATGGAGTTGTGGGAGGATGAATGGCTGGCGGTGACGGCCAATAAACTGCGGTCGGTCAAGTCAACCACTCGGCCGTGGCGTTCCTCCTGCCGGTTGCTCAGGCGGGAAGAGGTGGCCCTCACACGTCTTCGGATCGGCCACTGTCCTCTAACGCTTAGCTATTTATTACGGCGGGAAGATCCTCCATTTTGTGATGCTTGTGGTGTGCACATCTCTGTCCGGCACATTTTAACAGACTGCATTTTATACCGTGATGCAAGGGCAGAAGCACAAGTTGTTGGGGATCTGCCTCGTGTTTTAGCTAACGATGAGACGTGTGTGTCTAGGGTTTTTAAATTTTGTGATGTGTCTGGACTCTGGCCTAAACTTTTAGGCTGGAGGTTTTAGTGTGTTGCAGAGTGGCTGACTCCTCCCTTTTTTCCTTGCGGTCAGCCAGCCACTTCCATCTGCTACATTGTTTTAGCTCCCTCTACCATTTTCTTCCTGTGTTGTCCATGTTTTACTGCTGACGCCCTGCTTCATCCCACGCTTCGGTGTGGGTGAGCACATATTTTTCAATGATTGTTCCGCGTGTTTTATGTTCCGTTTTATGTCAATGTTCTGAGTTTTTTTTTCTTGACACCCGTCTCCCTATGATACTGAACGGGCGCTGAAGACCTTGCTGTCGTGCGCCCACAAACCCCTCTACTACTACTACTACTACTACTACTACTACTACTACTCCCAGCTCTAAAACCTGCCTGGTACTTGCCTAGAATCCATTCTGCTCTTCTACTTACTCTCCTTGTTATTGCTGTAGAAAGGATTTTGTAGACGATACTAAGCAGAGATATTCCTCAATAGTTCTTACATTGCTTGTGTGATCCTTTCGTATGTATAGGCAGATGGTTGCTAATGTCCAGTCCTCTGTTATTTTCTCTGTTTCCCAGGCCATTGTATTTATTTTATGTATCCTCCATACTAATATTTCGCCTCTGTGTTTTATCATTTCTGCCATTACCAGGTCGTGTCCAGGAGCTTTCTTATTACCAAGTTACTTTATAATGACTCTTTTCTCTTCTATTGATGGTGGTTCTATGTCCACTGCATCATCATCTCCAGCCACCTCCTGTTCTTCTACAGTTTCTTCTCTAGGCCCTCCATTTTGTTCTTCACTTACGATGTGTCTGTCTGACAGTAACACTTCAAAATGTTGTGCCCATGTTTCTATTATTTTTTCCTTTCCAACTATCGAACTGCCTGTCTCATATTTCAGCATGTTCATCCTTGGCTAATATCCTCTCTTTATTTGCCCCACCCCATAAAAGAATTTCCTCCCCTGCTTTTTTTCAAAGTTCTTCTATATTTCATCCATCCTTTCCCTTTCCTCTACTCTCTTCTTAATTCATGCTAAATTATTAGCTACCCTTCTCTTCTCTTTAAACATAGCCACTTTATGTCATGTAGGTCTCTGTAACAAACTTTATAGAGCTTGATTTGTATTATTTAGCGCCTTTGACATCGCTTCATCAAACCATTCATGGGTTTTTTCTGTTTCTCCAGGTACCTCTTGAGCTGTTGTATTTAAAGCTATCTTAGTTTCCTCCCATAGTACGTTGATATCCTTTCCCTCCATCCTGCTGATCTTTTGCAACTTCTTTTGCACTTTGTTCCTACACTCTTCCTTTTTCTTCTGATCTTTGAGCGTCTCCGCATTGTAGACCTTTCTTTTCTCCGGCCCAGCCCTTCTGGCTTTAACTGCAATCCTTTCTAAGGTTTTGATTCTTGCCAATATACGGTCTGAGTCAATATCCGCTCCTTGGCGGCTAATCACATCCAGAATATCTGAGGCATGCCATCCATCTATCAGTACATGATCTATTTGATTTCTCGACAACCCATCAGGTGATATCTAAGTCTCCTTATGAATGTCTTTGTGTGTGAAACACGTGCTTTTAATTACTAGTCCGTTGCTAAAAGCAAATTCGATGTTTCCAACCATTGTTATGTGATTCCAGGTGTTTGCTATGAAGACCTGCCACTGGTTGGTTCTCTTTCTCTTTACCCACTTTAGCATTACAATCCCCCAGTATAATTTTGACATCGTACTTTGGCAGCTTATCATATACTTGCTCCAATTTCTCATAAAGTTCTTCTTTCTCTTCTTCAGCTGCATCTTCCATTGGAGAATGCACACTAATTAGCGACAATTTGGAGAATTTTTCCTTCAGCCTCAATCGACATAATCAGGGGTTTATTGTTTCATATCCATCATGGCATGACTGACGGCGGGTTTCTTTACCATAAAGCCTGTTCCCAATATATTTTCATCTTCCCTGCTATTGATCAAGGTATAGTGCTGGAGATCAACCACCTCTGTTTGTTTCCATCTTATCTCTTGCAATGCTGCAACATAAATTTGGTACCTCCTCGAGCTTCCTACTGGCTGCTCCTGAAGGATACTTCTTACATTCCATGTCCTGATATACCAAAATTGTTGCCATTTGACATGCCTTGGTTGTCATAAGTTTGAGACTAGTTCAGTTCTCTCTGTGAATTGGTTGCTGAACAACGAGTTGTTTTCCGATATGGGGTTGTTAGCCCCATGATCAACCCACAACCTGGAGGACCTGGATTTGTATCGGGTTTACTTGCTTAGGGAGACTGGCTTCACCATGCCTCTAGAGCCCTCCCTGCCATATGTTGTAGGGAATTGAAAAAGACAAGCAAAAAGGATAGTCTTAGGATAGGATAGGATAGGACAGGAAACAGGCTTGATAGGTCACTGTGGGACACACTTTGTCTGGCTCCTCCCTTTTGGCCTGTCCTGCATGGGTGACCCTGCTGGTAGCTTCGCTACCACTGGCATAGTCCTCTGGATGCAGAGCACACAAACCTCCTCGCCCACACGGACAGTGCTACGTTAAGGCGGTGTCCCCTGAGGAAACTAATATGTTTGCTGATGCTATTAATCCTCCTTTAGTCACATGGACTAAAAGTGTAGCCTGCACGAACAATAATGAATGCCATCCCACTCTACACAGAGACAGACATGTTTCAGACCTAGTAGCTTCCTTTTGGGGGATGAGGTTTAAGCCAGTGTAGGTCTGACCTTCAGTAAGTTAACTTGTGGCCTCTGAAAATAAAATCACTACAACTGTAGTCTGCACATCTAACCTTGTCCCTGCTTGGGGTGTGCCTGATGGAGGATTAATAATCTCCATACTTTGTGAGGAAGGGAGTGGAAATCGTACATTTCAGTGTGAATGGTTTTTGTTCTAGGTTGGTTGTCCAAACTGTGGCTTCTCGTATTGTGCAAAGTGCCTCAAATATAAGGTCATTGTACCTAAGCTTGGCACATCACATCATCTTGTTTGCCAGGACTGTTACAAGAAGCTTGAAAATCAACACATTGGCTCATCTGAACCAGTGTTGCCACCCTCACAAGCAGTTATAAAGTAAGTTATGAGTTTTATTATGATTTTTGGCTGGTACATTTTTTTCACACTTTTTATTACTGTACATTTCTTAAATGTTTACAGCTTGCATTTTGTCTGGCTGTACACTTACCTTTGGAAGAGTGGTGCCAACAAAAATGATAAACATGACTCATCTGGTGGTAGTACAATATGATATGCCTCAGAATGGCAAGTATTTGATGGGATTACTATGGGCTATCAAAATATAATTCTTAATTAGATACTGGAAAATTCTAGGTGAAGTGTAAACAGTGGGAGTTGTAAAGATGACCACTCACTTTATAGTTTACATGCTGGCCAATATATAGGCACATAAATTAGAGTGAATTTATATCTAAACTTCACATTAGTGAACATACGACTGATTGTGAGGAAATTCTACAATCTTACGTGCCTGATGACTCCTTTGTGTAATCTCCAGATTAACTTTCCTGCAGCTGAATACCTACCCACAGAAATACCACAAGGCTCCATAGGAAACAGAATTTAATCTGGAGGGGGGAAATCTAATGATGTGCTAAATAAAGCAGCAGAAATGTCTCGAAAAAGTCGTCTCATTGTGATCCAGGAGTTTGGATTGAGATATAAGGAGCTATTGACAACATATGGTGGCCCTCCCTTTGTTTGAAATTCAGGGATTGCAGTGTTTGTGTGGCAGTTATCACATTGCAGAATATTGTTAATATGATACTTATTATTTTGTATGTTCTAGACTCTAACTTTTTGAAAGGCACATCCTGGACTTATTTTCCGTCTGTATTTGTATTGTTGTTGAGAGACTATACTGCAGTTTTAACTATTTTGGAATAACATGAGAAGTCAATTTGTACAATAAACCATGTACTGACAACACACACACACACACACACACACACACACACACACACACACACACACACACACACACCATCAAATCAAGCTCTTTGGTGGGTTCATGTGTGGCTGTCATGGGACTTTAGCTTAGCAGCATCTTTTCTATTCTCATCCCCCCCCCCCCCCCCATCCCCTCCCCTTGGGGAACATATCTGAGGTGTGTTTCAGAATGTGTTCCACATTTTCAGTGGCTGACATCAAAACAGACTGTTGTTGGTTCCTTTTTTCTTTCTTTATTCACCTTCTTCTATCCTTCCTCCACTTCGGCATTTGAGTCTTCATTTTCTTCTTTCTTCCTGTGTGTTCCTGAAGGCCCAACCACGAGTCTGATATGTAATAAGTGACTGGGTAAAGCATAATTCCCAGCCCCAAGTCAACAGGTGAGCTTTGCATGTGCTCCCTGGTGCAGGCTAGGCCCAGGGAGGGGTGATTGCTTAAGTTGCTACCTTCCCAAATTGCCAATTGGTCCCTGTGTCAGGTGTTTGGGAGGTGTGACCTGAAGTGTGAACCATCATCTAAGGCACATAAGCCCCCCTCTGAGAGGGGGCCCCAGTTGGAAAGAGCACGCCGTCGGAGATGCTGACAATCATGGGGAATTTTCTTGCAATGAGCCAGTCATCATCTTCGCAGTCAATGTTTACCAAACGCCAACATAATGGAGCTCCTGACTGAAAGACCCTCCCAGCAGCACAATGGTTTCTTGTGATCACAATTACCGAAGATGGTCAGTCGTTTGCAACGGAAAATCCATTTCTTATTCAGAAAGGTGTTGATGCATTTAGTGGCCTTGTGAAATCATGCTCTCGTTTATGCAGTGGGGCTTTGCTGTTGGAGACTACTTCTGATTCCCAAGCACAACTGCTTGCACTTTGCTTCTCCACAGCTATTCTGTTCTTGTTGAGGCCCATAGGACTCTGAATTCTTCCTGTGGTGTTATTTACACAAGGCCATTTATGATCTGACTGAGGCAGAATCCTAATATACTTCTCTGATCAGGGTGTCATTTCATTACATTGTATCATGAAAAAGGTAGATGCATCCTTAGTGCCCCAAACTGCCGCCTGCTTCACATCTCCTGTGCAGCAAGCTACGTAAATTTAAGTATTAACTGTGGTTTTCTTACATGTCACTCCTTTTTCCGCGTGTTTTTGCTTTTAGGAAGCTTTAATTTTCGAGTACTAGTGATAGTGTTCCATAGATTTTGTGTTTGTTTTGAATACAGTCCAGAGACAGTGCTTATTTTCATTGTTTCCAACAAGAAGTGTCTAGTAACCACAGTTTAATCAGCCATCAGCCTCCTTTAGTGAATTAGCAGTCTAGTTAAAAGTTGATTACTTAACTCTCTGCAGTAAATTATTGATTTCTTAGGATGGATAGGATGTGTGACTGCTGTGTACGGACGCAGGAGGAGCTGGCCACTGTTCGTGATCTACCGAATGTGCTGATGGCCACGGTCAGCTGTTTTCAGGCTGCTGCCTCTGAGTGTAGCGGCAGTGGGGAGTCTGGTACATCACATACTACACCCCAGGTGTTACATGATTCACCCATGGTCCCTGCTGTCGAGACATCTTCGCAGGTACAGGGCGTGGTTGGGCCACCCTCTCCCCAATGGGAGTGATGGGTTCAACGGTATTCACGTCGTATGAGGTGGAGGGTCAATTTGGAGGCTGGCTGTGTGGCATCACCTGCTCTGCCTGTGAGTGGACATGTGGTCGCTCCTTCAGCAAGGTCCGAGCAGGCACACGGGGGAGGGGTTTATTAGTGATTGGGAGCACCAGTGTTAGGCAGGTGATTTCCCTCAGGGAAATAGCGGAAAGGTCAGGGAAGAAAGCCAGTGTTCACTCTGTCTGCTTGCCAGGGGGTCTCATCTGAGATGTGGAGTGATAGAGAGCACTGGGTGCACCCGAATGCAAATTGTTGCTCATATCGGCATCAATGACTCCTGCCGTCTGGGTTCAGAGGTCATCCTCAGTTCATACAGGCAGCTGGCGGAGTTGGTAAAGGTGGAAAGCCTCGCTCGTGGGGTGGAATCTGAGCTAATTATTTGTAGTGTTGTTCCCAGAACCGATCACAGTCCTCTGGTTTGGAGCCGAGTGGAAGGCTTAAACCAGAGGCTCAGACGATTCTACGGAGATCAGGGGTGCAAATTTCTCTACCTCCGCTATCAGGTGGAGAAATGTAGGGTCCCCCTGAATAGGTCAGGCGTGCACTACACACAGGAAGTGGCTACGGGGGTAGCGGAGTACATGTGGAGTGCACATGTGGGTTTTTTAGGTTAGAGAATTCCCTCCCTAGGCCCGACAAGATGCCTCCTGAGACGCAACAAGGTAGCAGCAGGCAAAATGCAACAGGGAATGACAATATTAATGTGGTAATAGTAAACTGTGGGAGTGTCTATAGAAATGTTCCAGAACTGCTCTCATTAATAAATAGTCTCAATGCCCACATAGTACTAGAGACGGAAAGTTGGCTGAAACCAGATGTAAACAATAATAAAATTCTGAACTCAGATTGGAATGTATACCACAGAGACAGCCTGGACAGTGAAGGGACAGATGTGTTTATAGCGATAAAATGTGCAATAGTATCGAAGGAAATTGATTGAGATTCGAAGTGTGAAATAATTTGGGTGAAGGTCACAGTTAAAGCAGGCTCAAACATGGTGATTGGATATCACTATAGGCTCCCTGTCTCAGCAGCTGTTGTGGGAGAACACTTGAAGGAAAGTTCGGGAAATATTTTGAGTAGATTCCCCGACCATTTTGGGTGGAGATTTTAATTTACCAGATATAGATTGGGAGACTCAAACGTTTATAACGGGTGGCAGGGACAAAGAATCCAGTGAAATTTTTTTAAGTGCATTATCTGAAAACTACCTTGAGCAGAACTGACTCGTGGTGATAACAATTTAGACCTTCTGGTGACAAACAGACCGGAACTATTTGAAACAGTTAACGCAGAACAGAGAATCGGCGATCATAAAGCAGTTACAGCATCAGTGATTTCAGCCATAAATAGAAATATTAAAAAAGGTAGGAAGATTTTTCTGTTTAGCAAAAGTGACAAAAAGCAGATTTCAGAGTACTTGGCAGCTCAACACAAAAGTTTTATCTCAAGTACAGATAGTGTTGAGGATCAGCGGACAAAGTTCAGAACCATCATACAATATGCATGAGGGATAGAAAAACAATCAGAATCACTCAAAAGAGGAGAGGCTGCTGGACCTGATCGGATACCAGTTCGATTTTACCCTGAGTACGTGAAGGAACTTGCCCCCTTTTTGCAGCATGTACTGTAGGTCTCTAGAAGAGTGTAGTGCTCCAAAAAAATTGGAGAAGGCACAGGTCATCCCAGTTTTCAAGAAGGGATGTCGAACAGATGTGCAGAACTGATCTCTAACGTCGATCAGTTGTAGAATTTTGGAATACGTATTATGTTCGAGTATAATGACTTTTCTGGAGACTGGAAATCTGCTCTATAGGAATCAGCATGGGTTTCGAAAAAGACGATTGTGTGAAACCCAGCTTGCGCTATTTGTCCACGAGACTCGGAGGGCCATAGACATGGGTTCCCAGGTAGATTCTGTGTTTCTTGACTTCCGCAAGGCGTTTGATACAGTTCCCCACAGTCATTTAATGAACAAAGTAGGAGCGTATGGACTATTAGACCAATTGTGTGATTGCATTGAAGAGTTCCTAGATAACAGAACGCAGCATGTCATTCCCAATAGAGAGAAGTCTTCCGAAGTAAGAGTGATTTCAGGTGTGCCGCAGGGGAGTGTCGTAGGACCGTTGCTATTCACAATATATATAAATTACCTTGTGGATGACATCGGAAGTTCATTGAGGCTTTTTGCAGATGATGCTGTAGTGTATCGAGAGGTTGTAGCAATGAACAATTGTACTGAAATGCAGGAGGATCTGCAACGAATTGGCGCATGGTGCAGGGAATGGCAACTGAATCTCAATGTAGACAATGAAATGTGCTACGAATACATAGAAAGAAAGATCGTTTATCATTTAGCTGCAATATAGCAGGTCAGCAACTGGAAGCAGTTAATTCCATAAATTATCTGGGAGTAGGCATTAGGAGTATTTTAAAATGGAATGACCATATAAAATTAATTGTTGGTAAAGCAGATGCCAGACTGAGATTCATTGAAAGAATCCTAAGGAAATGCTGTCCTAAAACAAAGGAAGTAGGTTACAGTATGCTTGTTCGCCCACTGCTTGAATACTGCCTACCAGTGTGGGATCCGTACCAGATAGAGTTGATAGAAGAGATAGAGAAGATCCAACGGAGAGCAGCTCGTTTCATTGCAGGATCATTTAGTAATTGCGAAAGCGTTAGAGAGATGATAGATAAACTCCAGTGGAAGACTCTGCAGGAGAGACGCTCAGTAGCTCGGTACGGGCTTTTGTTGAAGTTTCGAGAACATACCTTCACCGAGGAGTCAAGCAGTATATTGCTCCCTCCTATGTATATCTCGCGAAGAGACCATGAGGATAAAATCAAAGAGATTAGAGCCCACACAGAGGCATACCGACAATCTTTCTTTCCACGAACAATACGAGACTGGAATAGAAGGGAGAACCTATAGAGAACCGATAGAGATACTCAAGGTACCCCCCCGCCACAAACCGTCAAGTGGCTTGTGGAGTATGGATGTAAATGTAGACGTTTCGATAGAGTGGTGCTTCCGTCCAAGATCAAAACAGGCTATGAAGTTATCACAGTCATCATTTCAACCACAATCAAATGTCCTGTCGACACCCGGCCAAATGTGTAACCTGTGGTGGGGATTCTCAGAAGGTCGATTTCCGCCTCCTTCTCCCCACTGTGTCAACTGCAATGGTGACCATGCTGCCTGCTCTCGGGATTATCCTCTGTATCTCGATGAGTGGGCTGTCCAGGAGATCCGGGTAAAGGAAAAAGTGCCTTACTCAATCACTCGCAAGTTATTGGCTAGTTGCAAAATCTACAGTCTGCCACTTACAGTATGGTTCTTGCTACATCATGCTCCATGAATCACATGGCCACGCAGACATGTGAACTCAAATTCAGCACTGCAGTTGTGAAATCTCCAGTGTCATGGTAGCATCACCTTCTTCTCGTCCAGTTATGCAACAAGCCACCAGTCTTTCAACTCATGGGGTGAAGTCACCTGCTACACGACCGGCAGGCTGGAAAGGACAGAAGGAATACTCCTGCAAAGACTTCCTACATCCCTTCGGCCAGAAAATATCTGAGTCTTCCTCTGTCAACCAGAAAGGCTCTAACAAATCAAACAAAGGCAAATGTTCTCCTCCTTCACCGACTCGAAGATCCTCTTTGACGGTGTCACTACGTGATATCCTCATGCAGCTGGCCTCTATGTTGCTGCAGCTGACCTCTGTGTTGCCAGTGCACACTGACAACCGTTTTTCTGCCCTTGACTCCGCAGATCGACAGGGGGAATGCCGACGCCTGTGTAGACTACATGAAGCGGGATCCTCCAGCCTCTGCACCCTGCAGCCGCCAATGTGACAATCCTTCATTTTTTCCCACCTCCCTTTCCTTGTTATGACTCTCCTTTAATGGAACATTCATGGCCATTGATTTACAGCTGCTCTTATAATGCCAGTGTGTGCTTCTTCTCTGCCTCTAGGAAACAAAATTGCATCCTCACGACTGCTTTGAGCTCTCACATTTCTTCCTGGTCCATTTGACCTTCTCGCTGAGGACTACATTCCTTCTTATGGTGGAGTCACGCTGCTCATATGGGATGCTGTTCATAGTCCTCCTTCACTACCTGCCTTCAAGCTGTTGCAGTTTGCCTTCTCCTTCCTCACTTGATCTTTTCCCATCCGTCATTTGATGTCACCAGGGCAGACTTCCTTCAGTTTATTGGGCAGCTACCTCAACCCTTTCTGCTGCTTGGTGACTTTAATGCACACCGTCCCCTTTCGGGTTCTCCCAGAACCTGTCTGAGAGGTGCCCTCTTGGTTGACCTTCTCAATCAACTTAACCTCCGCTGCCTTAATGAAGGAGCACCCACATTCCTTTCAGACTCCACACACTCACCTGTTCCCATTTGGACCTGTTCTTCTGCACTGCCCAGCTTGCCTTTCATCATGAGTGGTCTGTTCTCTCTGACACATACTCAAGCAACCATTTCCCAAGTGCTCTCCGTTTGCTGACTCCTACCCAACCCCCATGCACACCTAAATGGCAGCTTACTAAGGCTGACTGGAGGCTTTACTCCTCCCTGGTGACCTTCAACGAACAATACTTCCCCAGTTGTGATGACCAGGTAGGATATCTTACAAACGTTATCCTTACGACCACAGAACATTCCATTTCTCGCACTTCCTCTTTACTATGCCACGTCCCGGGCCCTTGGTGGACTGAGGCATGCTGCGGTGCAATTTGTGAATGGAGACGTGCTGTCCACATTTCTAACCATCATGCTACAATGGCAAACTGCATACATTATAAACAGTTGAGTGTATAGTGTTGTCGGGTTCTTTGGGATAGCAAAAAAGCTAGCTGGATTTCATTCACTAGTTCTTTCAACAGCTCAACTCCCTCTTCTGATGTGTGGGCCAACCTCCAACGGCTCTCTGGGACCAAGATCCATTCCTCAATTTCCGGCTTGACAGTAGCAGACGTCATAGTGGACCCTATTGCAATCTCCAACACCTTGGGTTACCATTTTGCAGAGTTTTTGAGCTCCTCCCACTACCACCCTGCCTTCCTCCATCGGAAATGAGCAGAGGAGACTTGGGTGATACCCTTCTCTTCTCAGAATCATGAGTGCTACAATGCCACCATCACTATGAGGGAGCTATATCATGCTCTCACTTCAGCCCAATCCTCCACCCCAGGGCCAGACAATGTTCACATTCATATGTTGCAGCACCTTTCTCTGGTGGGCAAGTACTTTCTGCTTCATATTTACAACCGCATCTGGACAGAGGTCACGTTTCCCAGATGCTGGTGTGAAGCCACTGTCATACCCATACCTAAGTTCGATAAGGACAGACACCTTCCTTCCAACTACCGCCCTATTTCTCTCACTTCAGCAGATAGGCATGCTGCTTATCTGCTTTGTGTGGCCACCCATCCTATGCCGCCTCCTTTGTTGATGACTGCTTTGATCATCTTTGATCATCAGTATGGGCTGTGTCCCTCTTCTCTGTTACCTTCTGGAGTTCACTTTCAGCTCTTGCTCCGGCATCTTAACTTCATGCTACCTGCCACTTTACCGATGGTTGTGAACTCTCCACCATCTAGGCTTCATG
The DNA here is from genome assembly GCF_021461385.2 of Schistocerca piceifrons. Classification (NCBI taxonomy): domain Eukaryota; kingdom Metazoa; phylum Arthropoda; class Insecta; order Orthoptera; family Acrididae; genus Schistocerca; species Schistocerca piceifrons. Next base: position 293,684,351 of record NC_060141.1, read on the forward strand.
AGGTGGCCCGTGTTCATTTTGGCCTTCATTCGCTTCCTGAGGACTCTACTCCAGCCTCGCTCTATCGTCTTAATTTCACAAGCTTCAAACGCAACTTCGCGTTAGTACCTTTGTGTACATTGATGGCTCTCGGACTGACTGTGGTGTCAGGTGTGCCTTCATCATTGGCACCAACGTTATCTGGTATCGGCTTATGGAACACTGCTTATTACTTACAGCAGAGCTCTTCGCCCGGTATCAGGCTACACAGTACATCTGGCAACACAGGCTTTTCAATTGCGTTGTCTGCTCTGACTCTCTCAGTGCCATTCAAAAGTTGTGTGTGCTGTACACCATCCATCCCTTAGAGCTACGGGTCCGGGAAAGCTTTCACTTAATCAGTCTTGATGGAGCCACTGTGATGTTTATGTGGGCCTCACAGGAAGCGAGGCCACTCATGCTGCCGCCAGGGCTGTAGTCCTCGTACCTCAGCCTGCTAGTTCTTACGTTCCCTCCAATGATCTCTGTGTTACCGTCTGTCAACAGGTTGTGTCACTTTGGCATTACCGCTGGTCCTCCCTTCATGGGAACAAGCTGTGGCTTATTAATCCTCTCAAAGTGTGCTTGGACGACCTCCTCTCGACCCTCTCACCATGAGATCATTGTAGCTAGGTTGTGTATTGGACACTGTCTTTTTAACCATCACCATGTGTTAAGTGGAGCTTCCATTCCACTTTGTGCTCATTGCACTCAATGTTTGATGGTCTGCCATTTCCTGATGGAATGCCCTTTTTTCAACCACTTGTGTTCTTGTTTGTGTTTGCTGTCTGAGTTATCGGCCATTTTAGTGAACTAGGCGCGTGCTACTCTATCCTGTGCAAGCTTCTTCATCTCCCAGTACTTACTGCACCTACATCCTTATGAATCTGCTTAGTGTATTCATCTCTTGGTCTCCCTCCACACTGCTCTCCAATGCTAAATTTGTGATCCCTTGATGTTTCAGAACATGTCCTACCAACCGGTCCCTTCTTCTTGTCAAGTTCTCATTAGTTATGTGATCTACCCATCTAATCTTCAGAATCCTTCTGTAGCTTCCATTCTCTTCTTGTCCGAACTATTTATCGTCCATATATGGCTACATTCCATACAAATACTTTCAGAAATGACTTCCTGACACTTAAATCTATGCTTGATGTTAACAAATTTCTCTTCTTCAGAAATGCTTTCCTTGCCATTGCCAGTCTACATTTTATATCCTCTCTACTTCAACCATCATCAGTTATATTGCTCCCCAAATAGCAAAACTCCTTTACTACTTTAAGTGTCACATTTCCTAATCAAATTCCCTCAGCATCACCCGACTTAATTCGACTACATTACATTATCCTCGTTTTGCTTTTGTTGATGTTCATCTTATACCCTCCTTTCAAGACACTGTCCATTCCATTCAACTGCTCTTCCAAATCCTTTGCTGTCTCTGTTAGAATTACAATGTCATCGGCGAACCTCAAGTTTTTATTTCTTCTCCATGAATTTTAATACCTACTCTGAAATTTTCTTTTGTTTCCTTTACTGCTTGCTAAATATACAGATTTAATAACATCGGGGAGAGGCTACAACCCAGTCTCACTCCCTTTCCAACCACTGCTTTCTTTTCATACCCCTCGACTCTTATAACTGCCCTCTGGTTTCTGTACAAATTGTAAATAGCCTTTCGCTCCCTGTATTTTACCCCTTCCACCTTTAGAATTTGAAAGTGAGTATTCCAGTCAACGTTGTCAACATTGTCAAAAACTTTCTCTAAGTCTACAAATGCTAGAAATGTAGGTTTGCCTTTCCTTAATCTATTTTCTAAGATAAGTTGTAGGGTCAATATTGCCTCACGTGTTCCAACATTTCTACGGAATCCAAACTGATCTTCCCCGAGGTCAGCTTCTACCAGTTTTTCCATTCGTCTGTAAAGAATTTGCGTTAGTATTTTGCACCTGTGACCTATTAAACTGATAGTTTGGTAATTTTCACATCTGCCAACACCTGCTTTCTTTGGGATTGGAATTATTATATTTTTCTTGAAGTCTGAGGGAATTTCGCCTGTATCATACATCTTGCTCACCAGATGGTAGAGTTTTGTCAGGACTGGTTCTCCCAAGGCTGTCAGTAGTTCTAATGGAGTGTTGTCTACTCCCGGGGCCTTGTTTCGACTCACATCTCTCAGTGCTCTGTCAAACTCTTCACGCAGTATCATATCTCCCATTTCATCTTCATCTACATCCTATTCCATTTCCATAATATTGTCCTCAAGTACATCACCGTTGTATAGACCCCCTATATACTCCTTCCACCTTTCTGCTTTCCCTTCTTTGCTTAGAAGTGGGTTTACATCTGAGCTCATGATATTCATACAAGTTGTTCTCTTTTCTCCAAAGGTCTCTTTAATTTTCCTGTAGGCAGTATCTATCTTACCCCTAGTGAGATAAGCCTCTACATCCTTACATTTGTCCTCTAGCCATCCCTGCTTAGCAATTTTGGACTTCTTGTCGATCTCATTTTTGAGACGCTTGTATTCCTTTTTGCCTACTTCATTTATTGCATTTTTATATTTTCTCCTTTCATCACTTAAATTCAATATTTCTTCTGTTACCCAAGGATTTCTAGTAGCCCTCGTCTTTTTACCTACTTGATCCTCTGCTGCCTTCACTACTTCATCCCTCAAAGCTACCCATTCTTCTTCTACTGTATTTCTTTACCCCATTCATGTCAATTGTTCCCTTATGCTCTCCCTGAAACTCTGTACAACCTCTGGTTTAGTCAGTTTATCCAGGTCCCGCCTCCTTAAATTCCCACCTTTTTGCAGTTTCTTCAGTTTTAATCTACAGTTCACAACCAGTAGATTGTGGTCAGAGTCCACATCTGCCCCTGGAAATGTCTTACAATTTAAAACCTGCTTCCTAAATCTCTGTCTTACCATTATATAATCTATCTGATAACTTCCAGCATCTCCAGTATTCTTCCATGTATACAACCTTCTTTTATGATTCTTGAACCAAGTGTTGGCCATGATTAAGTTATGCTCTGTGCAAAATTCTGCCAGACGGCTTCCTCTTTCATTTCTCACCCACAATCCATATTCACCTACTACGTTTCCTTCTCTTCCTTTTACTACTCTCGAATTCCAGTCACTCATGACTATTAAATTTTCGTCTCTCTTCACTACCTGAATAATTTCTTTTATCTCATCATACATTTCATCAATTTCATCATCATCTGCAGAGCTAGTTGGCATATAAACTTGTACTACTGTAGTAGGCATGGGCTTCATATCTATCTTGGCCACAATAATGCATTCACTATGCTGTTTGTAGTAGCTTACCTGCACTCCTATTTTTTTTTATTCATTATTAAACCTACTCCTGCATTACCCCTATTTGATTTTGTATTTATAACCCTGTATTCACCTGACCAAAAGTCTTGTTCCTCCTGCCACCGAACTTCACTAATCCTCACTATATCTAACTTGAACCTATCCATTTCCCTTTTTAAATTTTCTAATCTACCTGCCCAGTTTAGGGATCTGACATTCCACGCTCCGATCCGTAGAACGCCAGTTTTCTTTCTCCTGATAACGACGTCCTCTTGAGTAGTCCCTGCCCGGAGATCTGAATGGGGGACTCTTTTACCTTTGGAATATTTTACCCAAGAGGACGCCATCATCATTTAATCATACAGTAAAGCTGCATGCCCTCGGGAAAAATTACGGCTGTAGTTTCCCTTTGCTTTCAGCCGTTCACAGTACGAGCATCAGTCAATCATCGAGACTGTTGCCCCTGCAACTACTGAAAAGGCTGCTGCCCCTCTTCAGGAACCACACGTTTGTCTGGCCTCTCAACAGATACTCGTCCATTGTGGTTGCACCTACGGTAAGGCCATCTGTATTGCTGAGGCACGCAGGCCTCCCCACCAACGGCAAGGTCCATGGTTCAAGGGGGGGGTCTCCCTCTCTAATACATTGTCTCTTACTAATATCATTGGTTGGGGGCACCCTAATAATGGAAGCATCTAACAGCTTTGAAGCATTTATCAGAGATCTTCAGCTCCTGTGGTGATCTTCTAGCTTCAGAATTGGTCATAACCTTATATTTTGTCTTTGTTTCATTTACACGAAGTCCAATTCTTGTTCCTTCTGCTTGCATTTGTCCATATATTTCTTTAAGTGATTGTACATCCCTTGTCATGATAGCAATATTATCTGCATATGCACATATCTGGCCGGACTTCATCATTACTGTTCCTCTTTTATCTACTTTTTGTATGATACTATGCAGTGCTAAATTAAACAGGACTGCAGAGAGGCCATCATCCTGTTTCACTCTATCCTTAAACTCAAACTGCTTGGTAATTCTATTAGTGACTTTTGCTTTTGTATTGTTCATTGTTAGTTCGATTAACCTTCTCAGTGTATCAAAGATGCCCAATTCTTTCAGCCCTTTATAGAATGCTAGTCTATTAATACTATCAAAAGGTTGTTTAAAATCAATGAACAGGAAGTGGAGATCTATATCATATTCATAAAATTTTTCAATTATTTGTCTAATAACAAAAAACTGGTCAGATGTACCTCTGTTTGGTCGGAATCCACATTGGTATTCTCAGAGTATCTTTTGGCGCACCTCTTTATTCTTTCATTCAGCACTCCAGAGAAAATCTTATATACTGTATTCAGTAGGGTTATGCCTCTGGTTTTCACAATTGAACTTTTCTACATTCTTATATATTGGGCATGTTTTTCTAGTATTCCACTCCTCTGGCATGTTTTCATTTACCCATATGTTCTTTAAGGTTTAAATATTTCGCGTCTTAGAGTTTGCCCCACTGATTTTATTAGCTCTGACATGATCCCATCTTCACCATGTGCATGGTTATTTTTTAGTTTATTTACCACTGTTTCCACTTCCAGCATTGTTGGGTTTTGTGCCTCATCCCTTTCAATTTCTCTTGCCTCTGTGTTCTCTTCCTGTTCCTGTGTACGTCTTGGGGCCTGATCTGAGTTTTTTTGAGTATAGGCCTATCTTCAAAGTATTATGCCCACCTCTGCAATATTTCTTGTTCATCTCTTATCATCTCGCTGTTTCTATTTCTGCATGCATTTCTTTTTGGGGTGAAAACTTTTTCTCATCTTTCCCACGGCGTGATAGAATTTCTTTGTTTCATTTTGTTCTTTTAATTCTTGTATCTCTTTAAACTTTGATTTCAGCCATTCCTTTTTCTTGCATATTTTTTGGCATTGAATCTTAATTCTTTGTACACCTCCACGTTTCTTCTTGTTTCTCTCTGTATCATACTCAGTCTTCTGCGTTTTTATGTTTTATTATTAGCCTGCGTTCATCATCAAACCACTCATTTCTTGCATTTCTTCTCATCTCGACTATGTCTTCTGCTGCCTCGTTCACTGCTTTTTGCATCTTAGTCCATCTCTCTTGAATTCCCATTGTTTCCTTGCTGGGAGTCAGTGCTTCTCTAACTTTAGCTTGGTATGCTTTCACAACTTCTGGGTCATTCAGTTTTTCTGTGTTCCAGTTTGTATTTTTCTCCATTCCAGGTTTAAGTATTACAGATAGTTTCTCTCTCATTACAGCTTTTACAGCGTAGTGGTTGGAGTTACAGTTAGGGCCCCTGCACCTCCTCACATCAATAATTAATGTGGCATGTCATGCCTTTACTAACACATTGTCTATTTGAGTGACTACTCCACTTACATTTGTTCTCCACGTTCTGAGATGTATTTTTTTATGTGGGAAACATGGACTCCTGATGATTAGATTATTTCTAGCAGCAAACTGAGATAACATTTCTCCATTATCGTTACTTTCTTCATGTAAATTGTATTTCCCAGATACTTTTCCATGTTTGATTCGCCCAACTTTTGCATTAAAATCTCCCATAACTAAGAACAGATCATACTTTTGTACTTTAGTGCATGCCCTTTCTAGATCTTCATAAAACTTACCCTTTTGTTTCTTCTTCTACTTCCTCTGTTGGTGCGTATGCTGTTATTGTTATATTTCTGAATTTCCCTTTCAAACTCTGTCTGCTAAGTCTTTCATTTATGGGTTCAAATTCCAAAACACTTTTACCAACCTCCTTTGTTCTTATGAATCCTGTTCTGACTTGTCCTGTACTTCTGTCTGGTCCACTATACAGCAGAAAATACTGGGGCAAATCTACCTGTCCTTGTCCTTTCCATCTTATTTCTTGTACTGCTACAATGTTGTACTTGAACTTCATGATCTCATCAGCTAGTTCTTTCATTTTTCCAGGTTTCAACACTGTTCATACATTCCATGTTACTATTGCCAAATCTTTTGTCCTTTTTCTTTGCCGAAGTCATGTTTCTTGTGTCTCATCCGTCATCCAAGGCTCTTATTGAGGTTCTGTAGTATGTCATTTTTACAATGTGGGGTAATCGGCCCCACGTCTAACCGGAGGACCTGGATTTCTGTAGGGTTTACTCCCCTTGGGAGATTGGCTTCCCTTTGCCTACAAAGTGCCCCCACCCCCTGCCCTTTGTTGCGAGACACACTTCATCTGGCTTCTCAGTTGAGACCTGTACGGCTTGGGTGACCCTGCAAATTCTGTGAATGTAGGTTTTCATATCCGCAGTTTTATAAGTCTTAGGGTCTGTACTGCCTCACATATTCCTATATTTCTCTGGGACAGTACCACCAGCATAGCTCTCGACTTCATCAAAGCAAGCAAATCCTCCCACCGGGCACTGAAGGTGCCTACGATAAGGCAGTGTCCCCTGAGAGAGTTTACATCCAAATAACATTGGAGATAATGTACAACCCTGTCTACCTCTCTTCTCAGTAACTGTCTTGCTTTAATTTCTTTCAACACTATTAAATGTAGTATGGTTTCTGTACCTTTCTCTCATTGTGTTTTATTCCTGCTACTTCCATAATTTTAAAGAGTGTATTCTATTCAATATTGTCAAATGATGTTTTGAAATCTGCAAATTCTGTGAATGTAGGTTTTCATAGCCGCAGTTTTATAAGTCTTAGGGTCTGTACTGCCTCACATATTCCTATATTTCTCTGGGACAAAAACTGATTTTCCCCAATTTTTGTTTCTATGAGTCTCTCCATTCTATTGTAAATAATTTGTGTTAGTATTTTGACTAATTTACACGTCTAGCCCCTCTTGCAGATCTGACACTAGTTGCTTGCAGGACTCACACTATCATGCATGCTCACGGAGTGCGCCTGGTATGTATCATGTGTCACATGATGAGAAGATACATTTTGGGGGGGGGGGGGGGGGGGTAGGAGTTAACATCTCTCATGTTCAGAGTAATGAGTACTGTGTCTGTCTGTCTTGGTGGAATCCATTAACCAAATACTGAGAATGATGTGTAGAATGACTCCAGGAATGAGCTATACTGCTGGGCCATTTCTGTTTTAACGTCTAGCACCAGTTCCCCTGAACCCCAGAGATAAAAATTTGCTCTTCAGCACATGCACTGTGTCTTCCACACAACTTGACTCTACATATTAGTGTAACCTTCTCTTCCTCCATTAGTGTTTTTTAGAACATTTATTTTATTTATTATTTGTATATTCTTTTGCCTTTAATAGTATTTTTTCCATTTTTATTTGTGTTGTTCTTTCTGTTACTTGTTTATCTACTATCATCTTTACTGTCAGTCTATCTTTAACTTTTATTATCCTTGTACAGCGATCACAGTGCCTACCAAAGTACTACTGTCTGTTGCTATTGCTTTCTATTTCTCCTGTCAAGGATAATCTGCAGCATGGGGCCCTTCCTTCCACTTCTCCAAGAAGGAATCCACAGTGCTATGTTGTCTCCACATTGGTCATACCAGGTTAACTCTCAGATTTCTTTTGTGTAATGTGTAGGGCCCGGATTTTAATTACCTAAAAAACAGTGAAATTTGCAAGCATTTATGACCTAAAACTTACATAAATATCACCTTAAAAAATAAAATATGACTTAATAGAAGTTTATTTAAAGCATTCTTGTTTGTTTATTTGATTTTTTATTCACCATAAAGTAATAAAAAATTCACTTCTCAAAATATTGTAAGTATAATTCTTTCTTACTGTAGGGTTTGTGGCTAATTTGCACCTATTTTTTGAACGTCTGAATGTTTTATTTTCTAAACACAAAGTTCAGTGAAAAGATCACTATCGAAACAGTAAAACAACGTTTTTATATCTACATAGTATTTAAAGCATTTCACATTATTTAATACCGTATGTCAGTCTTCAGTATCTGCAAAGTTGCACTGGATCACAAGGTGCATTTTCAGGTTTTCCATTGTCAAAGATCTATGGTTGTTGCTGAGGATAGTTTTGTACCTGGAAAAGCTCCTCTTCACTTCACAAGATGTCACTGGAGCGTATTTGAAGGCAGCCAAGTCACTGGAGTTCAGCTTTGTTTCAGTATCTTCAAATGTTGCAGCATTCCCTGAAAGACTACACAGTGTAGAATATCCAGGATTTTGTTAGAGAACACTTTGCAATTTTGTTTTCACTTTGTCAGCCACATGACTATGAGCTCGACCCAACTCACTCTGCACATGTTGTGCAATACTCAGGGCCTCACATAGCTGAGTGCCAACAGCTTCCAGTTGTTTGATGGCTGTTGATATCACTGAAAAATTGGCGTTGATGTATGCCAAGTTTCGAGACAATGTGTCTGTAGAAACTTCTTTCACAATTTTGATAGCACTTGATTCATCGCTATCAAGCTCACAGAAGATTATTTTTATTTGGGTGTAGTTGGTGCAGTAATACTCAGCAGCATTAAGGCAAGAACCCCATTGTATAAGAACAGGTTTACGTGGGAGGGGCATTGAAGGTGCTTGTTCCTTGAATTTCTGCACCTGTAGCGGAGCCTTCACATAGATTTTCTTGCTGCAGGAAATTAATTTGTCCATGTCAGGGTAATTTGATCGCATCTCTTCAGCAACTCTGTGCAACGCAAGTGGCATACACCATACTGGGGTAGAGAATCTGAAACTTTTTGGCTGCTTTAGCCATATATGAAGCACCATCTGTTACAAGCAGCAAAACGTTGTCTCTTTTCACACCATCCGGCCACAGTAGCTTCAGAGAGTTGTCAAACAAAATAACAGTCGTCGAATTATTTACTCTATCGAGAGGTTCACATGTTAGTAGGAACATATCTCCAGGGCCATCAGCTTTTAGAACACCAACAACAACATTTGCAATATATCGCCCACTAATATCCATAGTTTCATCTATCGACAGCCAGATCTTTTGCTCAGCAATAGTAATTCATATTTTGTTAAGCACATCATTGTAGCATACGGATAAATAGTTATTTCTCAGTGTAGATTCATCTGGAACTGGATGTGTTGTGTACTTCTCCAAGAACCCTCTGAAGTGTGGATTCTTCAGCTTTTACAATGGTATGTTGCAGGACACCATCACCTCACACAAATCCTTGCAGAATGATTGCACAGTTGACGTGTGACCTGTCTGTTCAAATAACAGTGTTTGCTTGCTGTTATTTTCAGCTGCTGTGTTTAGCAGTATTACAATGTTGTTGCACATTAAAGTGCTTTTCTGCACTAACTTTAACTTCACACAGTTTACAAAATAATATTTTCCCATCAGTACTAAAGAACTTCTCTCCAAATTCTCGAACATACCCTCACAATTTCACACTGTCGGAGCACTTTTCCTTAGGCATGTTGAACAAGGCAAAAGCTGTTTTCAAACTGGTTACTGGGAACACCTGTGCGACTGCGATGATTATTACGGCAGAAGCCGCCTTTGTTGGCTCTGAGAGCGTATTGTTGACTCTGCGCAACAATGTTTTATGTTCGCGAAACAACTTTTGTGGTATACCGATTTTCTGCTACAGTCCTGGGAAATAAAGCTATGTACTAATTTATCTGTTTATCTTTCATAATAGCACGTTAAATATTGTCTCGTGAGCAACATATTCATTTTCTTATTCGTGTGTCCTTTAAGATACGAGAAAAAAGGTATATGCATTTTTGACAAAAGTTGATGGAAATATGACCTATTATATTGAAAGTTAGCCGCATTATGACCTATTACTAAAATTTGTTGAAATATGACTCTATATGCACAATCAAAATACATTTTTTGACACTAAAATGCCTAGATATGTGTATAAATTGTTCTAAAATTCACCCTATAGTTCAGAAAAAAATATGACTTGTCATTAAAATCTGGGCCCTAGTAGTGCGCCGCTCTGAAATTGTTATTGTGGAGCCTTACAGACAGTAGCGCATATCTTGGTGGAATGCCTCTAGTCTTGGTGGAAGATTTGTGGATGGTTGAACTGGTTCTCAGTTTTCTTCATGAAAGCAGGTTTTATACTCAGTTATAAGGTTTTAACCTCTCTGTTCCTGTCTTGGAGGTAGGTTGAGGATGGGGCTTCTCCCACTTTATATTAGGCCTGGGGCATACCTGACCCTGCTTCTTTGACGAGGCTACTCTTTCATCTCTCTTTTACTCTGTTTCAATCGCTTTTAGGTTCAGTTTTCCCCCTTTCTGTTGCACCCAATTTTTTGTCCTGGGTGTCACACTTTGTTGTATAGTGGGCACTCTTAAGTAATTATTCGGGGATGGGACGCTTCCTGTCCCATGCAGAGCTGTGGGGATGCCCACTTGCTGATTTCCGTATCTCTTTCAATTGGTTTTTAGTATTGACAGTATAAAAAATGACTGTCACATTTTTAATCTTCTCACTTTTACTGTTATGAATTTCACGATCAGATCAGAAAATGCCCTTGGTGGATGTCTCTACTTCTGGATGCACCCCTCTTGGATTAAGGGACTGATGACCTTGTTGTTTGTTCCCTTATCCCCACTATTCAGCTAATAAACCTCTACTTCTTGTTTGCCTACCTTTTTGTTCATACATCTTGTGTCCCTCTAGACCAAGGTTCTGAGTGCTCAGACTAACTGTTTCTTGGAATTCTCTTTTGAGCTCTCTTGGAACTGTTTATTTGCCCTTTCCATTTATATCTGTGACTTTTCATGCCACCTTATTACATAGGTGTCGTCATTTAAATACTATCCTCTGAAACTAATACTTCTTACTTAAGTGAACCCATTTCTCCCAAAATCCTTCCACATCAGTTGTACTACCATATTACCATTTATCAGGAAGGATTCAGTTTAATGCATTCTGGAGCTCAGAGTCCCCTAAAACTTGATTCACTTTTAGTTTATTGAGAGCTCAGTACACCATTATTTCTTTGTTGTCTGAGTCAACTGTAATCTTCCTCTCCTCCATTTTTAACTACGCCATATGCCCTTGAAAGTTCTGTTTTGAATTAAAATCCACAACTACTATGTTTCATTTATTAAATTCACCCCTAGCCTTTCATGTTTCCTTCTCAAACATAAAGATTTTTAGTAAAGTTTCTTTTGTTGTCTTTTTATCTGTGGTTATACCCTCACTCTTTTAATTGATCCTTTAATTTTTAAGACTTTCCAATATTATGACTAAGCTGTCCTATGCTGTGGTATCAGGCATTATCAGATAAATCATGTACTGGATAAACAATTGATGTTTATATTAATAAGTTAAAGAAAAATCATTAAAACATTTAGACTTAGCACAAGTTGTGTGGTCTCTCACATAAATTGTAATTCACACTTCTGTATTGGTCATGTAGTATTGCCTTGGGTTTTGTTCAGTGTCTGTCGTCATTGCCATTTCAACCGATTGTCCAGAATTGAATCCACAATGTTCACTGTACAAAATCACTTCCCCCCATGTAATGATGACAACTTAATCTATTAATAGGAAAACTGCAAAGTTACAATTTCAGGCTGCTGTACTGGGTTTGGTATCATTCACAGATAATTATCATAAAATTAATCATTTCTCAAATTATTCTCTACAGTTTTGACTCGTCCTAACAGATGTGAGTATTGGAACATAATACATGTTTAGGAGCCATTCAGTTTTAGTCCCCAACCAACCAAAATGTATAAAGATGTGGCTCCTTCTACTGAGCTAAAAGGAATGATTGTTGAAGGAAAAAAGGAAGTTCAGATTTTGTAAGAGAAGTTTATCATTTCTATGTAGATTCAGAAAAAAAGATGGATTCAAGAATCTACTAGAGCCTGGTACCACCTAATATGAAAGACTCATTGCTGAATCATGTTGAGGCTCTAGGGGTTACCAAATTTATTTATAATTTGAAAAAGCCTTGCTGAAATAGAAGCAAAGAAATACCAGTTTTTTCCCTTCATCACATTAAAGATTCTTTATAAATATGTTGCTGGTAGCATTTTGATATGATTGGTAATCATTTCAGTGAAGAATAAAACACTTAGAAATAAGACATGTTCGATATGCCTGCTACCATTGGAGATGACGTGACACAAACAAATTGTGAAATTCTGCATGACCCGCTGAAGTGTCGAAACATCGATGCTGTCCATGACTTTCTGAATGGCTGTTTTCAGCTCAGCAATGGTTCTGGGGTTATTGATGTACACTGTCTCTCTAAAAAATGTGTTCCGATCCAGAGAATATGGTAGCCAGTCAAGGATCATGCCAGTGGCCTCTGTGTACCCTAGATCCAGAATTCGGTCCCAAAAGTGCTCCTTCAGGACATCAAACACTCATCTGCTTTGATGAGGTTGAGCTGTGTCTTGCATGAACCACATCTTGTCGAAATCAGGGTCGCTTTGGCTAATGGGGATGAAATCATCTTCCAAAACCTTCATGTACTATTCAGTGGTCACCGTGCCTTCAAGGAATATCGCACTGATAATCCTGTGACTGGACATTGCACACCACGTGGTCACCAGTTGAGGATGAAGAGACTTCTCAATCGTGAAATGTGGATTCTCAGTCCCCCAAATGTGCCAGTTTTGCTTATTGACGAACCCATCCAAATGAAAGTGGACTTTGTTGCTAAAACAAACCAGCATGCCCTGCTGCCAACCTTGTGGTATGGACATCTGAAAGCAAACAATTCAGAAGTTATGACGATTTTATTGCATATAGTTCAATAATTTTCACCCTGTACACATACATTGTTTTCTTGTGTATTCACACCTATGACTCATTGCTCATGGTGCTGATATGGAAGACTTTAATATTCTTCCCTGTATATCAGCTATAGCAGTGTGACAGTTTGTGCTGCCTATTTTGTAACAGAAAATAGAACTTGATGTTAGCTTACCTATAACAGCCATTTGCTAGACAGATGAAATACCAGCTTCAAAAACAAGCATTCTGGCCTTACTGACACTCTCACACAGTAAGGGTATTTAGTTGGAGAACATTTCACCCTATGTCCATCACCTGAAAGAACAATTCACTATGTTTGGGTTCCCCCTCTTGTGTGAAATCTTTTCTCTGATTTATCTGAAGCACTTGTTTAATATTTAAATTTTGGTGAGTTTCTCCATTACTAAATTAAACTGCAGTTGAGAGAAAACAGAGAGCTGCAGTACTTAAACAAACTGTATATTATTTCTTTGCAGTCTTAATTGGCTTGTAGTTACATAATAATTACAGCCCCATGGACATTATTGTTGATATTTTGCAGGAGCTTAGAATCTTTGGAGAATCCTGCTAAACCACCTATCATTGTGTATGTACAAGATCAACGTTTGAAGAATCTAAAGCATGGAATGACCAGTGTAGATCGTGAAATTTTAAATCGGCTAGAAAAACTAAGGGAAGAAAGGAAGCAACAACCTGCACCAAATGAAGAAGAAATAGCAAGGAGGTTGGCGACCTTAAAAGGACAGGATCCAGATTACATGCAAGCCATCTCAAGAAAGCAGGTTGTGCTTATACTTAATGTGACAGAGTGAAATTACAACACTTAGATTTCCATATATTAATAATCTTTTTATAGGTTTATATGATTCCCGATACACGGACAGATACTGAGAAGACACATGATTTAGTTAAACAATTTATGGAAGAAGATGCACTAGCAGCTAAATTAGAAAAGCCAGAAGATGAAATAACTAGAAGACTTGCCCTTTTACGTGGCAAACAGGATAATTCTCAAAAGCAGCAAGAGAAGACACTTGAGGTAAGTTAATCTCCTCATATAATAATAAATGGGTAATTGTGTCACTGTTGATTTCTACTTCTTATGATATTACATTACTCATCAGACTATGTGGCATTGCTGAGTGCTGCCCAGAAATAAAAGTATTTGTTTGATGGCCATTTTTAGCCAGTCTCCTCTGTGTGATGTTATATTTATAGCTGTTCAGCATCTCAGATTTTTTTAATTTTCCATAGACTTTACTCTTTAACATTGTACAACACTGAAACAATGTAAACTGTAGAAACTTTTATATACTTTCGGATTAATGGAGATCACTCACTGAAAAGCAGAAGTGTGGGGTTGTTGACGAAAGGCACACACAAAAGAAAGAAAACTTGTTAGCTTTTCGAGTTATCCTTTGACATGCACACACACACACACACACACACACACACACACACACACACACACACACAATGCCCCTACGTGGTGCTGGCTGGACTACTGACAGTGTCAGTACTGCATTTTGGTAGGTGGAGTGGTTGTAGTGGGGGTAGCATAAAGAGCGGTGGGTTGATAGAGAGTGATGTGGGAGGTGAGGAGAGGGAGTAATGGTCAGTGGGTAGCAGCTCGGAAAGAGGCAGCAGGGTTGAAGCAAGTTATTCAATGAAGCAAAAGTTCCTAGGCAACTAGTCCATCATTTAACGAGTAACATTTCCTCATAAATCCTTGAAACAGCAGCTGAGTATTTCCTGTCTTCCCTCCCAAACAAGGAGGTGGCACCAAGTGTAGTTAGGCCAGCAATGCGTGATGTTTTAGTCCTATTTCCAGTGCTTTTCTCCCTTTTCTACCTAAGGAAGAAATGAGTGATAAAAGCCTCTAATGTATTTTGACAACTAATAGTGTGTAAGGTGGATTGCTCTCTTCCCACTTCTCTTATACGAGTTGACTTACTTGGTGTACACAGCCGATCTTCTTCTCTGGATAGCCGGCTTCTGGAATCTCTATAAACTACCTCTCCGAAGAATGATGCTAGTTACAGGAACCTTAAAGACTCTCTCTCTACTTGCGAAATAATTAGGTACTCGAAGAATACTTTTCAACAACTATAGCTATATTTGAGCTTCATAAAGAACAAAATTCACACTTCACACATAACATTAGACTTCTTGTGAAGTCACTCATATCGTCTCTCATTAGAAATAGATTTAAGTACATTTAGCAAAGAGTTGGCTTAACAACCATGTCTCCACTTCAAACATATCGTAAAATATGTGTTGCCTCCAGCAAGTCCAAGATAAGAGTTTTTTCACAATTCAGAATCCCAGTTGTTCTTTTGTCACTAACAGTAGTCACAATTACAAACAGCACAGAATAACACAGAAGTCCCTTGGTTCTTCCTTGTGCTTTCACTGCGACTTCCGTGAATCACCTGACAAGTACTTGTCGGTGCCGTTCAACCCCCGCATTGGCCTTTTGCTCGCGACTGATTTCACACCTGCACACACATACAGGTGACGCACAGTAGATAGGGTTCCTTTCTCCCACTCACATCTAAAATATCATGTGTTCGAGATGGTGGAAGGCCAAGTGGTTCTAGAATTCATGCGGAAATTCTCGAAACACTACATATCCTTCCCCCTCAGATCAGACGGGCAATATTTTATAGATAATCATTATGTACACAACATCACTCACAACAACATTTCATATCATAACAATATACTTTTCTCATACATGTTTCTACATACCGCTTTCACTTCAACAACAATCTTTTTTTTTCTCTCTCTAGACCAATCTTCAGGTGAGCATTCCTTTATTCTGTTGTTATTTCACCTTGACATCAAGACCTGAACTATTTTCGTGTTTTTAATCATCTTTTATAGTATTTAAGAATTGTGAGGACTCTTTCCTTATTTCCAGCTGTAAACTGCAGGTGTTCATGACACTTGAGTAATCTACTTTCTGTTCTCCCCTTTTGTACTACCTTTTCTAAGTATGTACTCATTCATTATCTGTTGTAGTTTGGAGGAACTTGCTTGCGTTCTCTTTCATTACTCATGTCTCCTTTTTATGTACACTCAGTGTAGAATCATCATAGTTTTTTTATATGATTCTACATCTGTAATTTTAATGTTTGTGTTTAAATGTCTTCTTGTGTGTTCATGTAGTCTGATTCCTCGGCCTTCTTATCGAAAGGTAAGATGTAGGTTATTAGAAACCACGGAAAGTAGGAAGGACTTCTGTGATAGAAGTATGTGAATATGGAAAGATGGAAAAAATAGATAGGTCCTCAAATGAGAGGTAAGAAAGGAAATAAATAGAAATGGTTGCTAAGATTGAAGAAGAGAAAGAAGATAGCCCTAAAGACAGGAAACCCTTCCCACCTCCCTTCCCCAGATTCCCTACCTCGCAGGTACTTGAGTGAGACGCTGGCAGACACAATACCTCGCGCCTGCGCATATACTGTATGATAGTTACTTGTTGGGACAAGACGCAAACTTAGCTCCTGACCTTGAATTTACTAGTAAAGTGGAATAAAAGGTATAGCTGAGGAAAAGGACGTATATGTTATCCTGTGCAGAATGTACCTAGAACAACTGTCTTAACATTTATGAAGTATTCATTGGTCATGATATGAGGACGACATCATTTGCTTAGAAGGTATGGCCTGTCTAGGAAGATTTTGTGCTTAAGCACAAAGTTTAATCACCTAAAAAGAACTTAGGAGTGGGAAGGGTACTATAAAGCCAACATCGTCATTATTATGAATAGGTGTAGAAATTTTTAAGACGTAATTGTTAAGCACTTGCTTAGCTATGGTTACAACGCATGAACAGCCTATTGACTTAGCGCACAAATGGTAATGATTGAACTTATGAACAAGTCTTATCTAATCTGTAACATCCGGCAATGCAGTCTATATAAAATAGATGGTCATTACTCAAGATTAGTATATTTGACCTGAAATGGTCTAGAATCAAGTCAAAAACTATTGCACGTGCCTGATATAGTTGTTCGAGCCAGTACTTACCTCATTGATGGATGCTGTTGATCAGGGTTCTCTCTGCTGAAAATGTGAGTACGATAGGTAATAATTACACCCAGGCCGTAAGAATGGAGATCTTCTGCCACAGCGTCAGAATTTGAACAACAAACACACACCCACTGCACCCAGAATGAAGACAAATGACATGGCAATTCTTCATATGTGGCACTCAGGTGAAAGTGTGACACTCAAGTGTTAAATCAACACTAAGAAACCTAGTGTACCTGTGTGCAACAGTAGCTTCTAGCATGTTGACTGTTAGTGTCTAGCTCTTAGCTGCCATATCGGCCAGTGCACCAGTGCAAAACCTGGCAGTGAGAATGAAGCAAACTGAACATTATTGTTAGTGCGCTAAATTCAAATATGTAATGTACTATCATATTATGTATATACTCTTTTAATTTCTTGTACAAGTTTAACATATACAGGATAAGCTGACATATCCATTCTGTTAAATAAAAAAGAAGCCAGAATGCAGATTTTCACTCTGCAGCGGAGTATGCGTTGATATGAAACTTCCTGGCAGATTAAACTGTGTGCCGGACCGAGACTCGAACTTGGGACCTTTGCCTTTCGCGGGCAAGTGCTCTACCATCTGAGCTACCCAAGCACGACTCACGCCCCGTCCTCACAGCTTTACTTCTGCCAGTACCTCGTCTCCTACTTTCCAAACTTTGCAGAAGCTCTCCTGTGAACCTTGCAGAACTGGCATGCCTGTATGAGACTACAGTCTACCGTGGCACCTTACAACTGCATCTGGACATTGTGTGGAATTACCAGCCTGTTCCTTGGACTGGAACTTCTACACTGGGACAACTGCCCAGAGTTTTTGCAGCTCACAAGCACCTTCATTACTATTAACCAAAGCGCTGTTGTCTCTCTCTACAATCAGCGTTATGTCTTCTGTTTCCTGCCTTGGAGTGCTATCATTTGCTTCCAACAGCCTCAGGCTTAACAGTGAATTAGTAAATAAGTTATCAGGACACATCATCATCTTGTATTGATAAAGCAGCATTTAATCAAAAGTAATGCTCATTAAAACTGTTATGCTGTAGTGGTCGTTAAATTGAATATTTGTCAGATTAAGAAAAAGTTACAAGTGGATGAAAAGCACATTCCTTCAACTAAAATTGAGCCAAGATTAACGATACTGTGTTAATTATGGTGAAATGATCAGAAGTGGAAAATGAGAAGTACATTGTTATGCTTACAGAATAAGAGCTATTAACTTTATATTACATCAGTAATTAGATAGATTTAGCAGAAGTAGTTTTTGATAGTATAAAAAGATTGCAATGGTAGAAGCTTGACCTGTGAATTAAGAGAAATAGCTGTATTTACAACAAAATCATTCATCTAAGTGGGGCAATATGTGATGTTACACACCACTTTGCAGGAGTGATGTGTATCTATAAATCAATGTAGAGAAGAGTGCAAATATTGTTGGGCTCTGTTATTTTACTTGCATTGAAGAATCATGCTGAGGGATGGTGTGAATCTTCAACATTTGATGGTGAATGCACTAACTTCACAAGAGGAAGTGGCTGCGCTGACTCGAATATAAAAATGCTTTCTGAGCAAGATTGTTTCAAACTCCACCATCATTAGTTCCTGTGGGACCAACATACAAAGACGTGTTTAAGTTAATGTGGTTAGTAATTTCTTCTCAGTGAGGGGTAAAACAAAAATGCGCTCTGCCAAGTGCTGCATGGTGGATTGCAGAGTATCGTTGTAAATGTAGGGATAGAAAAGGTGAAGTATCATGTAATAAGTTGTCTCATATAATGGCTGCTATGAATGCCCCCACTGCAATACAATGTATTATATATGTAATCAGCATGCTGCTTTTGAGTCATCAACAAGATTGGGTAAGGGAAATTCGAGGTGGATACTGGTCAATCTGCATGCATAATCAATGGTGAAACATATAAACGTGTCAACTCATTGTCTTTGGAGGTGAGAATACAACATATCATAAAATACATTAACCAGTCTATTGCTTTAAATGGCCAAATCACACAACTGATGTAAGCTACAAACAAGTTTGTAGATCAGTAACATTTTTGATAATTCCTTCATGTCATACATTGAACTTTTTGCATTGGATGCCTTTACATTCCTTGGTTTTCTGACTCTTCATTCAATGAATGTCTTTTTTACCAACAGTCAAATTAGTTACTGGGACTCATTGTATAAAGATTATTCCAGTATATTTGGTCCTGACCTGTGGGAGACACAAAGTTTTCAAGATTTATACTACATTGATGCCTAATGTTAGACCTTTTTTTCCTGTGCTGTGTCTGTATTCTTTTTAAGTAAGTAAGTAATCAAAAGGCAAATGTGATAGCTTATGGGAATTGAATACAGAAATGACAATAACGGCATCTAACCGGTTGTGCTAACTACAGAGCTTATCAGAACAATGTAAAATAGTAGTGATTTTAAGTCATATATCAATGTATTTTCTTAACTTTGATGTTTACCTGAAACCTACTATGAAAGAGCTACAGGCAAAGTATAAGAGTGAAGAAGGGAGGGAGTGGAAGTAGTTCTATTCTAAAATTGTTGGTACATGCCTACAATTGCCTTTCAGAGGAAAAATCAAAGTGTTTCACGGTATTAAATATGCAATTTGGAGTTGTGAATGGTGCCACAAAATTCCAGAGATACTTGAAACAGCTGCTGCAGGGGGACCTGCCACAGGCTGAAAATTACAAATTATTTCCACATCATAATAACGACAGGGGCTACCCAAGATCAACACCTTGCAGATATATGAAACCTCATTGATAAACTTTTATAATGGTTTAAAATGCAGCTATCTTTTCAATGCAGTCTCCAATACCTTGAAGCAAAGATGGTCTTCAACCCATGTCAGTCCTTAATAAAGCAATGACAATCTCCCTGCACCTAAAAATTTGAAAGAGCTATAGTTATTCATCTGTAAAACAAACTATTATGACAAATTCATTCAGAAGACTATACAGATTTTGTACAACCTGAGAAAGGGGCCTAAATTCCTCTGGTCTGAGGCTAGTCAGGCATATTTTCTAAAACTGGAAAAGTATTTGAAAATTGTGCTGGCCACATTTATACCAGGAAAGGCTTAGGACTACTTGCAGATGCCTAGAGCATGGGACAGGTTTTGTGCTGTTACTTACGAACCCTGCTGGCACTAAGTAATCTGTTGTCTACATGTCCAAAACATTATCAATGGCACAGGTGAATTACACCCTGTATAAAAAAGTTCCATGTTTTCCTACATGGGACCAAATGTACCTTGCTACGAACCACAAGTTAAAAATTTTATTTTTTGACCCCTGGGTAAACTTGCCCAGTAAAATGGTGCAATATCTGCACTGATGGACCCTTTTATTAAACATTTAAATCTACTACTGGCTTACTGCTCAACATGCGAACACCAGCACTTTATCAGGCTTAACGAGTTCTTATTATGGCTTCAGGAGGCACTTTATCTTAAGTTAAATGAAAAAGTCTATGACCAGCTGGATGAATTTCTAACTGCCCGGGAAGTTGCAAAATAAATGGGTCAGGGGTCATATTTACACAGAGTGTAGTGGTTGGCTGAAGCACCTGCCAAAATCTATGGATACTGCAGAATGCACATACTTTTGGGGTACTTGTGCTAGCACTAAATACTCAGAGTACCAGATGATGTCCTGACTGAACTCCAGCCAGCCTCTCATCCTCACTTTAGGGGGCGTCTAAAATGAAGGTGTTGAGGTTGGTATCAGATGTGTGGTTCAGATCTGCCAACTATGTACAGAAAACTAGTCAGTTCCAAGTTAGAAATTTGCACCCTGGCCCACTCCTGATCATCTGTGAAAGTGGCAATATGTCGATTTTGTATGCCTGTTTGAGGGGCTATGTTTTAACTTGTTGTGGACACTTTCTCAAATTGTCTACACATTGGCTAGATCTTGAATGTCATCAATGGATAATGTTGCTGTAATCAGGAGATTGGCAACTATATTCGCCACTGAGAGAGCACAACACACTTTAGTATTAAATAATGGACTGCAATTTGCATTTGCTTTGTCAAAGGGACAGGGAATGTATCTGACCACCGCTTCTTTTTGTGCAGCATCCAGTGACTATGCAACTCTCATGCACTCGTTCATGGCATCATTGTGTAATATGACCCATGGTTTCCTTCACTTATGTATTTCACTATGCTCGTAATTATTTTATTTGTGATCATACTATTTTACAAAATAATGTTTTTATGTCTTCCTTTGTGTGCTGTGTGTTCTTTAGTGGGTACAGGAGCAAGGAACAGATGCTGTTCATGGACAGAGAATCCAGATATTAATTTACTCTACATCTAATATTAAATAGAAAAATAATACATAACTTGCCTGTGTTTTCAGCATCAGTTGCTAAAAGTAGAAGTAGATTTGAATATGTTACCTGAGACTGCAAGTGTGTGTGTGTGTGTGTGTGTGTGTGTGTGTGTGTGTGTGTGTGTGTGTGTGTGTGTGTGGACGCGCGTGCACGCACATGTCTGTTGTTGACAAAAGCCTTAACGGCTGGAAGCTGCAATTGTGAGAGTTGTTGTGCCTATCTGTGACTCAGCATCTCCACTATGTGGTGAGTAGCAACTTTTCTTCTCATAATATTGTTAGATTTGAATATAGGTATGTATACAGATACAAAAAATTTATAAATTCATCACTGTTCAGTACAATGTTTATTCAGATGATGTCGAGCCCTGGCCGCCATGGAAGTCTTTAAATGTTATTCAACTGGCAAGTACGCAAAATGGGCTCAGTGTATGAAAGTTTGAACTGAAGTACTCCTGCCACTGGAGCTCCAGAGGGGGGATGCTTGCATCTCATTGACAGTGGCATAATCACTTGTGGCAGTGCCCTTGTGCCGTGGTGGTGGCTGTAGGAAATACGGCAGTGTAACTGGTGGTGTGCTTAATGCGTATTTGAAGGTGCGGGCGACTGGATCACAGCCGATATACACCCCTCCCTGCCCAGCTTTGAAGTACGGGGGGAAGGCTTGTGCTGTGGATAGTGACGAGGGTGGTTGCTTGGCGAGGGAGGGGAGACAGAGCAAACAAACCTGTGTCTCGACATTGTGCCTTGCAAATGCCAGTGAAACTGCCGCCAAACCAGGTGCAGGACACATCCAACGGCACAGGTAGGAGTACAGAGGGTGCCCTTGAACTAGCTGACGGTGACTGCATTGATGTCCATGAGAGAGGCAACCTGCAGCATTGGTAACATTAGGGTCGAAGATGGGCAGGTGGAGACTTACTTCAGCGAGATGGCCGCAGGTAGTGGCATCCACTCGGTAAGCCGTGTAGGAAGCTGCATTGTGACATCATGCAGTGAAGAAATTGAAACAGATTGGTCCTCAGCAGGGTCACTGAATTCACAGGGCCACAGCTGATATTGGTGGCACTGATGCATGCTTCCACTGCTGCAATTAGTATACTGGTTTCAGGATACTAATGGGCTCTGTCAGCCGATCTGAGAACAACACTTGAGTCCCATAAATGTGCGTTGTTGTACACTTGATATTTAACTCTGACGTTTGGGTGAAACTTTGTGGTGAAGTCAATTGGAGCAGAGCAGTGAGGATGAAGCAGATGCAGCAAAGTCCAGTGGCGTTGCCCTTGCCAAATGCTCTGCTAATGAAATTTCAGGAGCAGGCAAAGTATGATATGAACTCAGAAACGTCAGTAAGGCATCTTCACAGGAATGTGAAGCTCATAGTTTTGACATCTGTATCTTGAACATATGAACGAAACATTTGGTCTCGCCATTAGACTGTGGCAAGAATGGTGATGTCCCGATATGCTGTATTCCATTGTGTTTGCAAAATTGTGTAAATTTCTTTGAAGAAAAATGAGGTCCATTGTTGGAAACAGTTGTTTGTGGAAAGTCTTAGAGAAAATACGGAAGTGAGGGCCTTGATAGTGCTGGCAGCATTCACCAAATGCACTGAGATAACAAAAAGGTATTTGCTGTAGGCATCAAAGATAGTCATTCAGTGTGTTTGCCTAAAGGGGCCAGCAAAGTCTATATGCTCACTATATGAAGTATCAGAATATGGCCAGGAGAAAAATTCATGACAGGGAGCGTCCTGATTGTCAGCGTAAGGATGACATTGTGCCTTACGTGATCTATTTGCTTACCTAAAGCAAGCTATGTACCAGGTTGGTGCAGTAGTTACTTAGTATGAACTATCCCCCCAATTACTCTGTGCAGAAGGCTTAACACCTGCTGTTGGAATGAAGTGGGGAATAACTCTCTTGTTCATTTGTTAGATGTGTGAATCAGAATCACGTTATTCAGAAGAGATAAACTATTGCACATTTTCTTGTATGGCTAATCTGAAGGAATCGAGCACATCCATGCTGAAAATATTTGGACTCTTGTGTGAATGAACTATGGTGCAAGGTACTTCTTTAGTCATGTTCTTGTATTTTGCAGGTAAGTGGCATGTTCCAAGCACTGAAATGCTGTTGCCATTAAAGGCGGTGAGATGCAGACTTTTTTCATATGTATCAACGCTAAGCAATGTGACAGAAGCTCCAGTATCTAGTTGAAAAGGCACTGACAGGTTACAAATTTGTAATGTAATCCACAGTTTGTGGTGTGTTTTGCGAATACAGTTGTCCATTCCATGTTGTGAAAAACTGTTTCCACCTGTGCACTAGAGTGCTTTCGTGAACGTTGAGATTGGGAGAGCCTTTTTGAAGTGTGTGTGGTATTTGCATTAAATATGTATGTGTGCATTTTCTTCATTTTGAGCAGGGGGTGCAGAATCTGAACATGAAATGACATTGACTTCCATTCATTTCTACTTTGCATTATTCTCGTGTGAAATGGCGGCTTTCCAGCCTTTTGCAGGCAGACCAGTTTTATATGTCCTGTACTAGGACTTGCCTGAAGAAACAGTTCTTCCAGTCATAGGTGACATAGCATTTCACAAAGATTTCAGTTTTTGTGGAGCTGGGGCAGTGTAATTAGTATTCTGCTGGCACTGCAAAGGCCATATGTAGTATGTCCAGCCTTGTTTACGTGGAGCTGACTTAGGAGTGCAGAGGCTGGAGCTGTGGGTGGGGTTGTTTGTCTCGAGTGAAGCGATAACTGGTAGACAGAATTCTTGCTCAGCTAAATCTTGAACTTCGTGTTCGTCGATGACTTCTAGCATTTCACAAGTGCTAGGGTTGTGATGCTTTGGAATTTCGTCCTTCAGTCTCTGACCCATAGATTCTGAATAATAGCATTACATATCATTTCATGCTGGTAAGTTGCACCACAGACACAACAGAATTTACAATCTCTAGTCATGCCCTCGATCTATGCAATCCATTCTTTATAGGACTGATTACTATAACATTGCATTTGGAAAAATTTGTACCGAGCAGCAGCAATGTGCATTTGACTCTCAAAAAATTCATCTAAACTTGCAATTATGACCTCCTAGGACTGGGTTTGGGACTCACTGAGGGGAAACAGTTTCACTAGGAGGCGGTAAGTATACACTCCTACATATGGCAGCAGGAGAGCGGAAGAAAACCAATGTGCACTCCGTGTGCATACCGGGGGGAGTCATTACAGATGTGGAAAGGGTCCTTCCAGATGCCATGAAGGGTACAGGGTGCACCCATCTGCAGGTGGTCAGTCATGTCGGCACCAATGATGTGTGTCGCTATGGATCGGAGGAAATCCTCTCTGGCTTCCGGCAGCTATCTGATTTGGTGAAGACTGCTAGTCTCGCTAGCTGGATGAAAGCAGAGCTCACCATCTGCAGCATCGTCGACAGGACTGACTGTGGACCTTTGGTACAGAGCTGAGTGGAGGGTCTGAATCAGAGGCTGAGACGGTTCTGCGACCATGCAGGCTGCAGATTCCTCGACTTGCGCCATAGGGTGGTGGGGTTTCGGGTTCCACTGGATAGGTCAGGAGTCCACTACACGCAGCAAGTGGTTACACAGGTAGCAGGGGTTGTGTGGCGTGGACTGGGCGGTTTTTTAGGTTAGATGGCCTCGGGCAAGTACAGAAAGGGCAGCAGCCTCAAAGGGTGCGGGGCAAAGTCAGGACATGCGGGGGCCAAGCCGCAATCGGTATTGTAATTGTAAACTGTCGAAGCTGCATTGGTAAAGTTCCGGAACTCCAAGCACTGATAGAAAGCACCGAAGCTGAAATCGTTATAGGTACAGAAAGTTGGCTGAAGCCAGAGATAAATTCTGCCGAAATTTTTACAAAGGCACAGGCGGTGTTTAGAAAGGATAGATTGCATGCAACTGGTGGTGGCTTGTTTGTCGCTGTTAGTAGTAGTTTATCCTGTAGTGAAGTAGAAGTGGATAGTTCCTGTGAATTATTATGGGTGGAGGTTACACTCAACAACCGAGCTAGGTTAAAAGTTGGCTCCTTTTGCCGACCTCCCGACTCAGCAGCATTAGTGGCAGAACAACTGAGAGAAAATTTGGAATACATTTCACATAAATTTTCTCAGCATGTTATAGTCTGAGGTGGAGATTTCAATTTACCAGATATAGACTGGGACACTCAGATGTTTAGGACGGGTGGTAGGGACGTAGCATCGAGTGACGTTATACTGAGTGCACTATCCGAAAATTACCTCGAGCAATTAAACAGAGAACCGACTCGTGGAGATAACATCTTGGACCTACTGATAACAAACAGACCCAAACTTTTCGACTCTGTAAGTGCAGAACAGGGAATCAGTGATCATAAGGCCGTTGCAGCATCCCTGAATATGGAAGTTAAAAGGAATATAAAAAAAGGGAGGAAGGTTTATCTGTTTAGCAAGAGTAATAGAAGGCAGATTTCAGACTACCAAACAGATCAAAAGGAAAATTTCTGTTCCGACACTGACAATGTTGAGTGTTTATGGAAAAAGTTCAAGGCAATCATAAAATGCATTTTAGACAGGTACGTGCCAAGTATAACTGTGAGGGATGGGAAAAACCCACCGTGGTTCAACAACAAACTACTGCAAAAGCATAGAGAGCTTCACTCCAAGTGTAAACACAGCCAAAACCTCTCAGACAAACAGATGCTAAACGATGTCAAAGTTAGCGTAAGGAGGGCTATGCGTGGAGCGTTCAGTGAATTCGGAAGTAAAATTCTATGTACTGACTTGACAGATAATCCTAGGAAGTTCTGGTCTTACGTTAAATCAGTAAGTGGCCCGAAACAGCATATCCACACACTCGGGGATGATGATGGCATTGAAACAGAGGATGACACGCGTAAAGCTGAAATACTAAACACCTTTTTCCAGAACTGTTTCACAGAGGAAGACTGCACTGCAGTTCCTTCTCTAAATCCTCGCACAAACGAAAAAATGGCTGACATCGAAATAAGTGTCCAAGGAATAGAAAAGCAACTGGAATCACTCAACAGAGGAAAGTCCACTGGACCTGACAGGATACCAATTTGATTCTACACAGAGTACGTGAAAGAACTTGCCTCCCTTCTAACAGCTGTGTACCGCAAGTCTCTAGAGGAACGGAGGTTCCAAATGATTGGAAAAGAGCACAGGTAGTCCCAGTCTTCAAGAAGGGTCATCGAGCAGATGCGCAAAACTATAGACCTATATCTCTGATGTCGATCTGTTGTAGAATTTTAGAACATGTTTTTTGCTCGCGTATCATGTCGTTTTTGGAAACCCAGAATCTGCTCTGTAGGAATCAACATGGATTCCGGAAACAGCGATCGTGTGAGACCCAACTCGCTTTATTTGTTCATGAGACCCAGAAAATATTAGATACAGGCTCCCAGGTAGATGCTATTTTCCTTGACTTCCGGAAGGCGTTCGATACAGTTCCGCACTGTCGCCTGATAAACAAAGTAAGAGCCTACGGAATATCAGACCAGCTGTATGGCTGGATTGAAGAGTTTTTAGCAAAGAGAACACAGCATGTTGTTCTCAATGGAGAGACGTCTAGAGATGTTAAAGTAACATCTGGCGTGCCACAGGGGAGTGTTATGGGACCATTGCTTTTCACAATATATATAAATGACCTAGTAGATAGTGTCGGAAGTTCCATGCGGCTTCTCGTGGATGATGCTGTAGCATACAGAGAAGTTGCAGCATTAAAAAATTGTAGTGAAATGCAGGAAGATCTGCAGCGGATAGGCACTTGGTGCAGGGAGTGGCAACTGACCCTTAACATAGACAAATGTAGTGTATTGGGAATACATAGAAAGAAGGATCCTTTATTGTATGATTATATGATAGCGGAACAAAAACTGGTAGCAGTTACTTCTGTAAAATATCTGGGAGTATGCGTGCGGAACGATTTGAAGTGGAATGATCATATAAAATTAATTGTTGGTAAGGCGGGTACCAGGTTGAGATTCATTGGGGGAGTCCTTAGAAAATGTAGTCCATCAACAAAGGAGGTGGCTTACAAAACACTTGTTCGGCCTATACTTGAGTATTGCTCATCAGTGTGGGATCCGTACCAGATCAGGTTGACGGAGGAGATAGAGAAGATCCAAAGAAGATTGACGCATTTCGTCACAGAGTTATTTGGTAACTGTGATAGCATTACGGAGATGTTTAGCAAACTCAAGTGGCAGACTCTGCAAGACAGGCACTCTGCATCGCGGTGTAGCTTGCTCGCCAGGTTTCGAGAGGGTGCGTTTCTGGATGAGGTATCGAATATATTGCTTCCCCCTACTTGTACCTCCCGAGGAGATGACGAATGTAAAATTAGAGAGATTCGAGCGCGCACGGAGGCTTTCAGACAGTCGTTCTTCCCGGGAACCATGCGCGACTGGAACAGAAAATGGAGGTAATGACAGCGGCACGTTAACTGCCCTCCGCCACACACTGTTGGGTGGCTTGCGGAGTATAAATGTAGATGGGGTGGGGGAAACGCACAATGTGATTCACCTGTGATTTAGTAGGCATTGGAACATTTATGCAGCTGTATTATATATTCTTTCCATGTTTCCTTCATCTCAATGAACTGTTTTAAGGGTGAAGGCGGTAGCTGAATTCCTTCTTTAGCTTATGGCACCTTTCGCTACTGCGCTGCTTGCGCTTGTATGAGACAAGAAACTGCTGACAGCAGTTCTGATATTTGTTGACTCTGAAACTGAACAAGAGATGTTAGAAGCTACTCAGCACTGAGATGTTGCTGTGTGGTTCTTTAGTGGATACAAGAGGAGGAACAGATGCTGTTCATGAACAGAGAATTCAGATATATATTTATTCTACAGCTAATATTATGTAGCAAAAATAATACACAACTTTGTTGCTGTATTTGCAGGGTCAGTTGCTAACAGTAGATTTGATGCAGAAATATATACAGATACAAAAAATTTATAAATCTGTCACTCTTCAATACAGTGTCTAATCGGAAGATGTTGAGCCACGGCCACTATGAAAGTCTGTTAATGTTATTCAACTGGCAAACACAGAAAATGGGCTCAGTGTATGAATATTCAAACTTAAGTATACACACTGCTGGAGCTTCGGAGGGTTGGATGCTTACATCTCATTGGTAGAGGAATAATTGTTCATAGCAGTGACCTTGTGCCATGGTGGCAGCTGTATAACTAATGGCTTGTGTATTTGAAGGTGCGGCTGACTGTGTTGAACCTGATACTTCTAATGTAACCCACAAGAACAAATAAAAGCTGTTCATTTATTCTTTCTTATGTGCTTCCTTCTCTTTCTGTTTCCTATCCTTATCATAAAAAATGTGTAGTTGTTTCTATACTGCCTGTTTTTCCCATCCCAAATTGAAGTTAGATATTTTCTTCCTCTGCAAGTTCTCCCTCAACTGGAAAACAATCACTTTTCTTAATGAATCTGATTTTCTGTGCTTGTCACGTATGACGGTACCTACTGGCCAAACATAGAATTTTGTAAACTACAAAGTCTTATAAGAATCTGCTTGAATATTGTGTACACAATGAGTTCCACCAAGGAACAAGTGGAAGGCAATTACTTGTATAAAAATTCATATTAGTAAGTATGCTGAAATCCCTGGGAATTGTTTTAATTGTTTATGACACGAGCTGCAAAATTACTGGATAGAATTTGTAATGAACCTGACCATTTGTACTCATGAAAAGTTGTATCGTGTACTACGACAGCAACATGTTGATATGTAGTGATAGGTTTTTGGCTATTGAAAAGAGACGTCTGTACAGAAATGCATAGTGGTGGTGATTCAGAATGAGGTGCTGTGATCAGGAAACCACAAAATATGCAATTTATTTTCTTTTGATTTCTGTACAAGCAAGAAATCATGACACACAAGATCTGTTGTGTTGTATTGTAGGATGTCAGTTTATAATTCAGCAAATGATATCCAAATTCTGAAACAGTTATTTATTTTGACAGGGTGGAATAGACACTGCAGTGTCTGTGGATAATCCTGATGCGTTACTTGCGAAGCTTACAAGTGAAATGTCTGATGCTGGAGAGGCTAAGGATTTGTCAGAAAGGTAATTATACTATGTTTTGTTTTCATAATGTGTTAATCGTTGCAGAGTCAATTGCAAACTATGGTGGTACTATTCGTTTCTGTTCCAAGGAGTTTGTGAATGGACTGTCTATCAGTATTTTTATCTGAGTTAATTAACAGCTAATTAAATGGTAATGCATGCATATACTTTTTTTCCCTCCAGTTCACTTCTTGTGACTCACCACTTTTTGTACCCATTGTTTGCTGTAGTACAGTGTCAATGCTAGTGTGTCTGTCGGATTGAAAAAAGGGTGTTCTTGATTTGGGTGTTATACTCCAGAGCTCTCGAATGTGGGAGTTTCAGTGACTTGTTTGTCTTCTTCTCCACATTCTCTACTGTTCAGTTCCTGAAATTTTTTTGGATTCGTAGTGATTTTTTTTTGTTATTCATTTTTGCCTTTTTTTGTTCATTGTTGGAGAAGACGTTTGAATCTCGAGACACTCACTTCAGTTCTGTCATGTTAAAGGCCTGTGTTTCAGTTTTCAGATACAGCATATCAAAATTTGTGATACATAAGCCTTAGAACTCCCATAGAGTTTGTAGTGACTGCTTGAACTTCATGTCTTTGAACATCAGTAGCCACTGCTAGCAGCAGAACACCATGGTAGCTAACCTAAGTTTATGTGCTAATTATGCTGGAAGATAAACTATCTTTGTTGTGTGGATGAGTACACAGTACTTCTGACACATGCAGGTGAACATACTCATTTGCAGTTGGATTGAGGTCCAGGGTTAGCCCATATAAAATTAACCACAGGTTTGATACTCTTAGAGTCAGATATTTATTACTTTTTGGATTTGTAGACAGAACAGAACAAACTTTCAAAAAGAGTTTGAAAAGTAAGAAGTCAGAAAAAGCTATGAAGAAGAAAGTTTTGTTGTTAGGTAGTTCACATGGTAGAGGTGTTGGCCAACTGTTGCAGGATGTGAACTAGGGTCAGGTTACCAGGTCATCCGATTTTTTAAACCTGGTGCAAGTCTGGGTCAGGTGATAGAGGATGTAGGTTCACTGTGCAAAGACTTCACAAAGCAAGACACTGTGGTAATAGTGGGTGGGGTGGGCAACAGAATATATAGGAACCCTAGTTGTTCAATTGAGAGTGACCTGGTAAAGATAGCTTCAGCAGTGAGACGTACTGGTGCTGGGCTTGTGTCTGTTCTGAGGCGCCATGACCAGCCTCTTTTAAACTCTTCTGTTAGAAGAGTTAATTTATGTGGAACGACTGCTTGGATCAGATACGGGGTCTCATATCAGTGTGGTTCCTGTTGAGTCTATCAGCAGGTGGGACTATACTAGGCGTGGCCTTCAATTCAGCAGGAAAGGGAACGAAAAACTTCATGGGCTAATAGCAAATGCCTTTTGGGGGGGGGGGGGGGGGCTTTCACAAGTGGTAACGTACCAGTGGTTACACATGACAGATCAGCAGTTTTTTAGGGTAGGGAGGGCAGAAACAAAAGATGTTCACAGACAGGCTGAAAATGACACTCACATTGATCAAGCCGTACACAATTCTTGCAGACAGCTTCTGATTGAAACTAGAGATACTCAGAAATTGGCAGGAAAATTAGGTCAGCTGCTGACAGAAACATTCACCTTGCTCGTCAGACTGCGCGGTTTACCAAAAAGAATGTAAGATTATGGAGTATAAGACCTTGGACAGGCTCACTTACTCAGAGGCCAAACCCAAGTATGACCGACTTCACCCTGTGCGCATTTCATCGACGTTTGCTGCAGCAGCTATGATGTCGCCATCCCTGGCGATGAGCCCCCAAGCTCTACCACTTTTTGTGGGCCCTCCAGCCCGGCCATCTATTCCTGCCCCCCAGGTAGTTGGGGGAACACCCTCTTCCGTTGCTCCCCTGTTATCAACATTGGGAGTAACAACCCCTCCTTCTTTGAGGACTTCAGTCCCCAACTCTGAGCCGGAGAAGTGCCCGCCTCCTCCGGCTCCCCTCACGCAGAAGGGATCTCTTGGTGCCCTCCCTTCCATGGTTACTGCCCCTCCAGATGTCAACCTGTGGCTGAAAATGCCACCACCTGAGGGCCGTAGGGCTTCCAGGTCTTCCTCGGTCCATGAGACTGGGTCAGAAAAGCCCACCCAGCCTGATAAACCGAAAGACAAATGGGACCCTACCGAAAAGAAGAAAAAGCAAAAGGAGAAGTACATAGAGACAGAAAAGGAGTTCACCACAGCACCTGAAGATGATGTGGAGCATCTAGTGTCCACTCAGGAGCTAGATGTTGCTCGACCCGCAGCTCCTATGGAAGTTGATCAAGCTACTTTGCAATCGGCGGCGGCGAGCGCTTCTAAGGTGTAACCTACCCCCCCCCCCCCCTCCGCCCCCCCCCCCCCCCCCCCCCAGGTTCTCTCATGTCTTCACAGTCGGATACCATTATTCTTCAATGGAATTGCCTTGGTTTTTTCCACCACCTTGCTGAGTTGAAACAGCTTTTGTGCCGCTTGCCTACCACTTGTCTGGCCCTACAGGAAACCTCGTTTTCTGTTCGGCAGACCCCCTCCCTCTGTGGCTACTGGGGTTACTATAAGAAATGCGTAGAATACAACAGGGTGTCTGGCGATGTTTGTGTTTATGTTCTTGCCACTGTTCCTAGTGCCCCAGTGCCACTTCACACGGCTCTTGAGGCTGTGACTGTTCGAATCCAGGCAGGAATGGAGCTTACCATCTGTTCGCTCTACTTTCTCCTGGATGAGGTTGTCCCTCTTGCTGAGCTAGCTGCATTGTTCGCCCAGCTCCCCCCGCCATTCCTCCTTTTAGGGGACTTTAATGCCCACCACCCTTTATGGGGTGGGGCCCAGATCTCAGGCCAGGGTAGGACCATTGAGGCTCTCTTGGCAGAGCAGGACATTTGCCTCCTTAACACTGGTGCTCCCACATATTTTAGCTTGACTCATGGCACATACTTGGCCATTGACCTCTCTCTTAGTAGCCCTGGTCTTATTCCATACCTCAGT
This sequence comes from Schistocerca piceifrons, assembly GCF_021461385.2. Lineage (NCBI taxonomy): Eukaryota > Metazoa > Arthropoda > Insecta > Orthoptera > Acrididae > Schistocerca > Schistocerca piceifrons. The sequence continues at coordinate 293,716,904 of NC_060141.1, forward strand.
TAGAGGGTTCACGACGACCTCTGTGGTAGCGACCACTTTCCTATCCTGGTTTCTCTTCTTCAATCCCAACCTCCTGACCAGCTGCCACAATGGTCTCTTCATGGAGCTGATTGGGCAACCTACACCTTACCTACTATGGCCATTGCTCCGCTTCCTGGTGACATTGATTTGGCAGTGGTCGAGGTCACTATGGCCATTGTTTCTGCTGCTGAGGCAACTGTCCCCTGCTCTTCAAGTACCCTAAGGCGTAAGTCAGTCCCTTGGTGGACACCAGAGATTGCAGAAGCTATACGGGACCACCGGCGAGCCCTGCAACGACACCGGCGTCATCCTTCCCTAGAGAATTTGGTTGCCTTTAAACAGCTGCGGGCCCGGGCTCGGCGGTTAATCCAGCGGAGCAAACAGGACTGCTGGGAGCGATATGTTGCCACCATAGTTTCTTGCACCTCCCCATGTCAGGTGTGGTCGCGGGTTCGGCGCATTTTTGGTTTTCGCCCTCATGCGTCTGTCCCTTGCCTTTCTCTTCGGGGTACACTTTGTACTGACCCAATCGCCTTCGCTGAACATCTGGCAGAGTACTTTGCTCATATTTCCGTGATAGTAGGCTACAGCGCAGAATTCCGCACCATTAAAGAGCAGGCTGACCGTATGCAGTTGTCGTTTCGCACGCACCGTTGGTAACGATACAAACACCCCATTTAGTGAATGGGAGTTCCAAAGTGCCCTTACAGCTTGCCTCGATACCTCTCCAGATCCAGACCAAATTCACAACCAGTTTCTTTGCCATCTCTCGGTGCACTGTCAGGGTGAATTACTCGCCCTGTTTAACCGCATCTGGACGGAGGGCGTTTTCCCAACTCGTTGACAGGATAACATTACCATCCCGGTGCTGAAACCTGGTGCAGATCCTCTGGTGGTTGATAGCTATCGCCCTATCAGCTTTACCAACATTATGTGCAAACTCCTGGAATGGATGGTGAGTTGGCAGCTCATGTGGATCTTCGAAGCTCAGGGCCTCCTAGCCCAGCAACAGGGGGGCTTCCGTCAGGACCGCTCAGTGATTGACAATTTAGTCTCGCTAGAGTCGGCTATTCGTACAGCTTTTACTCAGCGAGAGCATCTAGTTGCTGTTTTCTTTGATCTTCGGAAGGCGTACGATACCACATGGCACCATCATATCCTTGCTACGCTGCACGAATGGGGCTTACGGGGTCCACTTCCGGTTTTTCTACGGAATTTTCTCTCCAATCGCTCCTTTTGGGTTAGTGTTGGCACTTATTTTAGCTCTGCTCTTATTCAGGAGAATGGTGTCCCGCAGGGCTCGGTTCTTAGTGTTCCCCTCTGTTTGGTGGCGATTAATGGTCTTACAGCTGCGGTGGGCTCATCAGTCTGTTCCTCTCTATATGCCGATGACTTTTGTCTTTATTACAGTTCCCCAAGCATCAGTGTCGCTGAACGGTGGCTGCAGGGAGCTATCCGTAAGGCACATTTTTGGGCATCCAACCATGGTTTTCAGTTCTCAGCCTCCAAGACCCCACCTCCATCCAGAGCTCAACCTGGCCAATGAACTCCTTCGTATTGAGGAGACGCATCGCTTCCTTGGCATGCTGTTTGATGCTCAGCTCACTTGGACACCTCATCTTCGTGAGCTTAAACAACGGTGCTGGCGGCACCTCAACATTCTTTGCTGCCTCAGCCACACCATTTGTTGGGGCTGCACGAGCAACCCTCCTATAGCTCTATAAGGCCTTAGTCCTGTCCCGTCTCGACTACGGGAGTGTGGTGTACGACTCAGCAGCGCCTTGAACATTGCAGATCCTCGACCCGATTCTCCATTGTGGCGTCAGACTGGCCACAGGTGCCTTCCGCACTAGTCCGGTGACTAGCCTTCTTGTAGAAACTGGAATCCCTCCCCTGCAATTCCACCAACAACAGTTGCTTGCGTCGTACATCGCCTGCATCCATGCCTCGCCCGACCACCCAAACCGCAGGCACCTTGTCCCATCTTGTGCACTCCCCTCCCCACGACGGCGGCCTAGGTCAGGTCTCCCGATCGCGGTCCGCGTTCATTCCCTTCTCTCGTCACTAGAGTCCTTTCCCCTTCCTCCATCCTTCTGGCCCTCTTCTTCTACCCCTCCTTGGTCCCTCCCTCGCTTGCAGCTTTGCTTGGATGTGTCCTGTGACTCCAAGTCCTCCGTTCCACCTGCCAGTCTTCGTTAACAATTCCTGGCTCTTCTTGCCTCGTTTCGCGATGCAGGTGTAGTGTACACTGATGGTTCTTTGGTCGGTGGACGCACTGGGTTTGCTTTCATCCATGGCGATTACGTTGAGCAGCATTCCCTGCCTTATGGGAGCAGTGTTTTCACTGTGGAGCTGGTTGCTTTTTATCGTGCACTCACTCACCTTTCCTCCTGCCCTGGGGAGTCATTTGTCATATGCAGTGACTCCCTGAGTGGATTGCAAGCACTCGACCAGTGTTTCTCTAGGGACCCTTTGGTGCACGTTATTCAAGATGCTGTTTGTGCTCTCGCTGAGTGTGGTCGTTCAGCGACGTTTGTGTGGACCCCGGGCCACATCGGCATTCCAGGAAACGAGTGTGTTGATCGGTTGGCCAAGCAGGCCACCACTTTGCCACCCCTGGAGCTTGGTCTTGTGTAAAGAGACCTCCGGTCAGCCCTACATCGCAAGGTCCATGATGTCTGGAGCTCTGAATGGTCTGTCTTGAACACGCCAAATAAGCTCCGCATGGTCAAGTCGTCCACGGCCGTGTGGAACTCATCCTTGAGGGGCATGAGTAGGGACTCAGTTGTTCTCTGCCGTCTCCGAATTGGACATACGCGGTTGACCCACAGCTATCTCCTTCATCGTAAGAACCCGCCCAAGTGTCGCTGTGATGCAGGGCTGACAGTGGTCCATCTTCCGATGGACTGTCCCCTTTTACCCCCCTTGCGGCAGTCCTTTAATTTACCAGCTTCACTTCCTTTAATTCTCGGTGACGATGCCTCTGTAGCTGACTCAGTTTTACGTTTTATCCGTGCAGCTGGGTTTTATCACTCACTCTAGTGTGGGTGCTCTCGCATGATTTCTCAGGCTACACCCACTCCAGCGACTTTAATTGTGACGTGGATACCAAAATAGTGTCTTTTATGGTAACAAGTTGTGTTGGCACCTCTATCAATGTTTTCCAGCTGGAGGTTCTTCGTTTGTAGTTCAGTGGTTGACCTTTTACTTGATCCATCAACCACTGTAGTCTGTTTTACTCTTGTCAACTATTTGCTCTGCTCCTTTTAAGTGTCCTCTATTTTGTGTTATTGCGATGTTCATTTTAGCTCTATACCCCTTGGTGTTCCCTCCCTCTGGGTGCAGAGGTTCTGCTTTTACTGTATAGGCCTTTTATCAGTATGTCTGTTTTTAACTGGGGACTGATGACCCCCATCAAACCCCAAAACAAATCAACCAACCAACCAATAAGTTCTTTATAATAGTAGGTATATACAGACCACCTTCAGGAAAGTTTAACCCCTTCATTAATATCTAGAAGCTCTGCTGCCCCATTTCATGGTAAAAAAAAAAAAAAAAAAAAAAAAAAAAAGGGTAGTGGTTGCTGGTGATTTTAATGTGATTTATTGAAAGGCTGTGTAGTGAACAATTATTGCAGTTAGTAACACTATCGTTCAATTTAGTTCCTACTGTGAACTTTGCTACTAGGATACGTAAATGCTCTGAGACTGCTGTTGATAATATCTTTGTAGTCAAATCTAGGGAAGAAAGTCATATCACAAAACCAATAGAAAATGGGGCTATCTGATCGTGATATGCAGCATCTTATGTTAAATGTTGAAACTTGTCAGGATTAAAAAAAAAAATCTATTAAATCAGAATACAGGAGGATAATAAATAAGTCAAAAATTGAGAAATTCAGGAAATTGCTCAAAGACATGAACTGGATAGATGTTTACAATACTTCTGACTCAGATGGAAAATACAAAGCATTCATTAATGAAGCTACCTCCACTTTTGAAAACTGTTTTCACTGAAAGTACCTCAAATCGTACAGAAGTCAAAAAATAAACCGTGGCTTACACAAGGAATAAAGATAGCATGCAGGACAAAAAGGAGACTGTATCTACTATCTAGGAACAGCTCTGATGTTAGAATTGTTATGCAGTACAAAGAATACAGCAGAATATTGAAGCAAGTAATCCAGAAATTGAAGCAGCTTTATTATGTAGTTCTAAAAATAAATGAGACTTTGGTAACAAGTACGTGTAGTGTTGCAAACCTCTTAAACAAGTACTTCATTTCTGTTACTGACAGCTTGGGGTTATCAGGTTCGGTGAACAGTGCAATGGAGTATCTGAGACCAGTCTTCAGAAATAACTTCAGTAAAATGGAAATGACATTCACACCTCCCAAAGAAGTAGCACCCATCATAAAATCCTTAAAATCTAAATATTCCAGTGGGTACATATCAACAAAGTTAATCAAAGAGTGCTCATGTGAATTGAGTTCTGTCTTAAGTTATTTGTGTAATCAATCTCTTATCAGCAGAACGTTTCCGGGCTGGCTAAAATATGCTGAAGTTAAGCCTCTTTACAAGAAAGAGATACCATCAAACTATCAACCAATTTCACTTTTGCCAGCTTTCTTAAAAATATTTAAAATATTGTGTTGAAGCATCTCCTTAAGCATCTGACTGCAAATAATATATTGTCCAAGTCACAGATTGGATTTCTGAAGGGTTCTGATATAGAGAAAGCTATTTACACTTACAGTGAGAATGTACTTAATTCATTAGATAATAAATTAGAGGCTACTGGCATTTTCATGTCAATAGCCTTTGACTGTATGAATCACAGCATTCTCTTAAGTAAATTGGAATGTTATGGTGTCACCGGCAATGCTGTGAAATGGTTTGAGTCGTATCTATCTAACAGAAAACAAAGGGTGTCATTGCAAAATACCTGTGCAGTACACAGTCTGTCTTCATCTGACAGGGAATTAATTGCATGTGGTGTTCCTCAAGGTTCCATCTTGGATCCATTGCTTTTTCTTGTGCACGTTAATGACCTCTCATCTGTTACATTGCCAGAAGCTAAGTTTGTTTCGTTTGCAGATGATACAAACATTGCAATAAGTAGCAAGTCAAGTACAGATTTAGAAATAGCTGCTAATCAAATTTTCACTGACATTAATGAATGGTATAAAGCTAATTCAGTGTCATTGAACTTTGAGAAGATCCACTATATGCTGTTCAGAACCTGTAAGAGATTTCCTTCCAGCTTGTGTATAACATATGAAAACATGCAGGTCGAAGAGGTTGACAGTGTTAAATTTCTGGGATTACAACTCGATAATAAATTCAGTTTGTGTGTCTATCGACCTGCCAGCGCTTTCGTTTGGTAAGTCACATCATCTTTGTTTTTAGAAATATTTTTCCCACTTGGAATGTTTCCCTCTTACCAAACGAAAGTGCTGGCAGGTCGATAGACACACAAACATACACACAAAATTCAAGCTTTTGCAACCAACGGTTGCTTCATCAGGAAAGAGGGAAGGAGAGGGAAAGACGAAAGGATGTGGGTTTTAAGGGAGAGAGTAAGGAGTCATTCCAATCCCGGGAGCGGAAAGACTTACGTTAGGGGGAAAAAAGGACAGGAATACACACACATACACACACACGCATACACACATCCATCCGCACATACACAGACACAAGCAGACATACGAGGGGGCCATCCTGGTACCCATGGCTGTTCCCTTTAATTGTTTGTATGTCTGGCCTTCAAAAGTGAAGAAGTTGTGGGTCAGGATGAAGCTGGCTAAGGTAATGAGGAAAGAGGTTTTAGGTAGGGTCGCAGGTGATCGGCATGAAAGGAAGTGCTCCATCGCAGCGAGGCCCTGGATGTGCGGAATATTTGTGTATAAGGAAGTGGCATCAATGGTTACAAGGATGGTTTCCGGGGGTAACAGATTGGGTAAGGATTCCAGGCATTCGAGAAAGTGGTTGGTGTCTTTGATGAAGGATGGGAGACTGCGTGTAATGAGTTTTAAGGTGTTGATCTACATAGGCAGGGATACGTTATATATATAGGTTTGCTGGCTGTTCAGAGCATCCTCCTACAGGCCAACCGCAAATTAGAACAGCATGCCACCCTCCACCTCAAAAAAACTATCCAATCTCCTGGTTTCCCACCTCCGGAAAGGCAACTCACTCACCCTTCACAATCTTTCCAGCAAACCTCAACCTCCTCTCATTGCACACAGACCCAATCTCTCCCATCTACTCAATCTCCCACTTCCAGCTCCACTCCCTCCAAAACCTCAAAATTCCAATCAACACAATCTGGAACCACAACACTCTAATTCAGTAGTTAACCTTTCCTCCAAACCTCTCTCCCAATCCGAAACTTCTGTCCTATCCAAAGGCCTCACCTTCAGCCCCACTCCCAGATTCAACCAAACAGCCCTCGTCAAAGATTTACTGTCCTACACTCGTACTCTCTGCTGGAAATATCACTTTGCCACGAAGAAAAATGATCCTAATCCTACTCCTAATGATCCAACTCCCCAAGACACTATCCAAATTGTTCCCTTCCTGGAACAGTTCCGTCCTCCGTCACAGCGGGACCCACCTCCTCTTCCTCAAAATCACCCTCTCCAAACCTTCCAGGAATTTCTGATTTCCAGCCTTGCCTCTCAATCCTTCTTAAAAAACCTTAATCTTACTCCCAACATCACCACTGCTGAAGCCCAAGCTATCCGTGATCTGAAGGCTGACCATTCCATCGTCATTCTTCTGGCGGACAAGGGTTCCACGACCGTGGTACTTGATCGTCGGGAGTATGTGACTGAGGGACTGCGTCAGCTTTCAGACAACACCACATACAAAGTTTGCCAAGGTAATCCCATTCCTGATGTCCAGGCGGAGCTTCAAGGAATCCTCAGAACCTTAGGCCCCCTACAAAACCTTTCACCTGACTCCATCAACCTCCTGACCCCACAGACACCCCGCACCCTTACCTTCTTCCTAAAATTCACAAACCAAATCATCCCAGCTGTCCCATTGTAGCTGGTTACCAAGCCCCCACAGAACATATTTCTGCCTACGTAGATCAACACTTTCAACCCATTACATGCAGTCTCCCATCCTTCATCAAAGACACCAACCACTTTCTCGAACGCCTGGAATCCTTACCCAGTCTGTTACCCCAGAAACCATCCTTGTAACCATTGATGCCACTTCTTTATACACAAATATTCCGCACGTCCAGGGCCTCGCACTTCCTTTCACGCCGATCACCTGCCGCCCTACCTAAATCCTGTTTCCTCATTACCTTAGCCAGCTTCATCTTGACCCACAACTTCTTCACTTTTGAAGGCCAGACATACCAACAATTAAAGGGAACAGCCATGGGTACCAGGATGGCCCCCTCGTACGCCAACCTATTCATGGGTTGCTTAGAGGAAGCCTTCTTGGTTACCCAGGCTTGCCAACCCAAAGTTTGGTACAGATTTATTGATGACATCTTCATGATCTGGACTCACAGTGAAGAAGAACTCCAGAATTTCCTCTCCAACCTCAACTCCTTTAGTTCCATCAGATTCACCTGGCCCTACTCCAGATCCCATGCCACTTTCCTAGACGTTGACCTCCATCTGTCCAATGGCCAGCTTCACACGTCCGTCTACATCAAACCCACCAACAAGCAACAGTACCTCCATTATGACAGCTACCACCCATTCCACATCAAACGGTCCCATCCCTCAACCATTACACCAACAACCTGAAAACAACTTTCGCATCCCGCAACTACCCTCCCGACCTGGTACAGAAGCAAATAACCAGAGCCACTTCCTCATCCCCTCAAACCCAGAACCTCCCACAGAAGAACCACAAAAGTGCCCCACTTGTGACAGGATACTTTCTGGGACTGGATCAGACTCTGAATGTGGCTCTCCAGGAGGGATACGACTTCCTCAAATCCTGCCCTGAAATGAGATCCATCCTTCATGAAATCCTCCCCACTCCACCAAGAGTGTCTTTCCGCCGTCCACCTAACCTTCGTAACCTCTTAGTTCATCCCTATGAAATCCCCAAACCACCCTCCCTACCCTCTGGCTCCTACCCTTGTAACCGCCCCCGGTGTAAAACCTGTCCCATGCGCCCTCCCACCACCACCACCGTCTCCAGTCCTTTAACCCGGAAGGTGTACACGATCAAAGGCAGAGCCACGTGTGAAAGCACCCACGTGATTTACTAACTAACCTGCCTACACTGTGAAGTTTTCTATGTGGGAATGACCAGCAACAAACTGTCTATTCGCATGAATGGACACAGGCAGACAGTGTTTGTTGGTAATGAGGATCACCCTGTGGCTAAACATGCTTTGGTGCACGGCCAGCACATCTTGGCACAGTGTTACACCGTCCGGGTTACCGGATACTTTCCACTAACACCAACCTGTCAGAACTCCGGAGATGGGAACTTGCCCTTCAGTATATCCTCTCTTCTCGTTATCCGCCAGGCCTCAACCTCCGCTAATTTCAAGTTGCCGCCGCTCATACCTCACCTGTCTTTCAACAACATCTTTGCCTCTTTACTTCCGCCTCGACTGACATCTCTGCCCAAACTCTTTGCCTTTACAAATGTCTGCTTGTGTCTGTGTATGTGCGGATGGATATGTGTGTGTGTGCGAGTGTATACCCGTCCTTTTTTCCACCTAAGGTAGGTCTTTCCGCTCCCGGGATTGGAATGACTCCTTACCCTCTCCCTTAAAACCCACATCCTTTCGCCTTTCCCTCTCCTTCCCTCTTTCCTGACGAAGCAACCGTTGGTTACAAAAGCTAGAATTTTGTGTGTATGTTTGTTTGTGTGTCTATTGACCTGCCAGCGCTTTTGTTTGATAAGTATTATATATATATAAACAAAATTCAAGCTTTCGCAACAAACTGTTGCCTCATCAGGAAAGAGGGAAGGAGAGGGGAAGACGAAAGGAAGTGGGTTTTAAGGGAGAGGGTAAGGAGTCACTCCAATCCCGGGAGCGGAAAGACTTACCTTAGAGGGAAAAAAGGACGGGTATACACACACGCACATATCCATCCACACATACAGACACAAGCAGACATATTTAAAGACCTTTATTTTTCAACACGTCCTTTTTTACATCTTCAAATTTTATCAGAGGTAAAATGGAATATGTAAGAATCATACATATATTTCTGAGAAAAAAATAAAAAGTGTGTTTTTGAGGTTTTTTAAAACCCAGAATTGTGTTTTTTGCAAGACTGATTTAATATCACAGTAGTGTTGTAGTGAATGTCATGTCGAAGAATAGTTAAAGAGCTTTAAAATGACACCAGAGTCAACTACAGTACTTGTGCATTTATATTCAAGTTTACTCATCCAATTGTTCAAAAAATCGAATGGTTTTCCATATTTTGAGATGCAGAAGTCAAAACACTGTCTAGGTCAAATGCTGTTAGAGTTTCCAGTATTTGTTGACTGTATAGGAACTGTCAGATATTGAAAAATCAGGGAAACCTGGAACATTACGTTCCAAAAAATAATGAAAGTTGGCTGATTTGATATGGACTGGTCCTCTAATAAGCAGGATAGTTTTTGTTCACTCCTGCAATACATCTGTGTATCTTCCAGCCAATTTTAAGCACATTAAGAGTCATTCCTAAGTTTTATTTCACTGTTAAGGTATTTCAGTCAAGTCAGTCACATAGTTTATTGAAATGATTCTGTGCTGCAACTTTTGATGACAATGGCTGGTAACACCTTCCAGTTATTGACTTGAGTGCGAAACCACTCTTTCCTCAACAGTTTCATAGTTGGAAGCAATTACACTTTTTTTTTTTAAACTAATTTTATGCTATGATGGGTTCTTAATGATTCCGCAGTCCATCTCTAATAACGTTGTTGCTGATGAAATGTTATCTCTTAATCCTCCTTTTTCCTGCTTGAAGTAACATTGTTACTTGCAGCAATCTGTCTTTTCAGTACAACTCCAACACTAATTTGAAGATTTCCTTATTGCTTGCTTTGAGCGTTGACCAGTTCACAATACCCAGTGCCATACGATTTCTTTAGGATAAGATTCAAAGAATTGTTCCAAAGGATGAAGAGCAATTTTGAGTACAGTGGAAATTAGCATGAAAATAAAAATAAATTGAGGTTGTTGCAAAACTTCTTTTACTGCCTGTGTAAAGAGAATTAGACTTTCAGTTAGAACATCTCACAGATGATTTCCCTGTCGATTTGTGGATGTCAAGTTGCATTAGCTAAATAGTAGTGACATATTCTTCTTCTTCTTGCTGCTGCTGCATTTTCATATAAGGCTTTTTGAAGTGATTGCTCCTTCAGTGTTTTTACAAACTGTTAGTCAAGTTCTTCCCTGCATTTACATTTTATTAACATTTTCTATGTAGTATTTATCTATTTTTATTGTAAGGACATAGGTGAGTGTTCTTTTTTTCCCTTCTGAATCCAAACTGTGATGTATTAAGTGTATAAAATAATAATAATAATAATAATAATAATAATAATAATAATAATATAGTGAAATACTATTCTTTAATCCATTACCAGTTTTGCAAGATGAGGTGAAAAATGAAAAAGTTAGCATTTTTTTGTGTTTCACCTGCTGCCACTTTTACCAAAGTATTTAATAATGGCATATTTTAATCTTTTTGTAAAAATCTTTAAGTGCAATTGCAACAGAGCAAGATGAGACTATCCTTCTCGTTATTATACCACTCTTGACAACAATATTTTTTCTCCTCTGAACTCTTTTTGTTTAATATAAATAAAGATGTATAAATTAAATAATGAGACTCCGCACGTCCTACCACACAGCTAGATGGGGTATGTTGGTATTGAAATGCAGTTGACTTTGAACCTGTAAGAGCAGCCACCATTTGTTTTGTCTTGCCTGCTTTAGTTTGCTTTTGAGCCTTGGTTGAAGAGGATGTCTCTCTGTAGTAGTGCCGCGACCATAGTGAACTTGAAAATCTAGCAGCGCATTAGCCTCAAATTCCTTGTGAGATTAAAACAGTTGCTAATGGAATGTTTTCATGTATTAATGGATGCATTTGGTGATAATGCTATGTCATGTGTTAATTTGTGAAAGGCGCAGATGGTTTTCAGAAGGTCAGAATGAGGTGAAAATGATGAACATACTAGGTGAGTTCAAGAACTGAAGCAAAACTTCAGAAAATTAATGAAATTGTGTGGAACTAGTGTTGTCTGAGCATTGCAATGATCACAGACATGGTGAACATGATTAAGAGATGGTAAAGAAAATTATCATGGTGAGTTAAACATGACAAATGTTTATGCAAAACTGGTTCCAAAACACTTCTCTCAGGCATAAGAACAACACACTCTGATGTCATGGAATGGCTCAAATAAGAACCGCACTTGCTCACACATGTCAGCATGTGATCAAATGTGGATCTTTCATTATGACCCATAAACAAAACATCATTGGGTTCACTAAGAATGGAAAAAGCATGAATGAGCATGTCAAAACTGAAGGCAGTGCTGCCTTTTTTTCTGATAGCAGGGATGTTATCACTACTGAATGTGTGCCTCAGGGTCAAACTGTTAATCAGAAATACTACAGAGAAGTCCTGATCAAGATGAGTGAAACAGTAAGGAAGAAAAGCCTCGATTTGTGGAAGTATAACATATGAATTCTGCTTCAGAATAAAGTGCCAGCCCATAATGTTGTATCTGGGAAACAGATTTTAGTGCACAAGCATATTCCATTGCTGGAACACACTCTGTATTCACTATATCTGGCTCCTTGTGACTTTTGTCTGTTCCCAAAAGTGAAGAGTGTATGCATGGGAACACATTTTTCATCTGTTGAAGAGTTAAAAGCAAAAACAGCAGAGTTGTTGTAGAGGGTGACAATGGAAGGCACACATGCAGCTGTGTGCAGGTATGGCAGGGGCATAAGTTGATGGGAATAAAAGTTGTAACTATGTTTGCAGTAAATCACGTTTCTGACCTCAGTCTTGATTTACCTGTACAGTAGTTAGTTGAAATATCCAAATTCTTATTCAAGCAGGGATTCGTGAAACTTAATTATTCTTTGTTATTGTTCAGTTACTGATGACAGTAATATCTGGAAATACTGTCATGTCGTAACTAGAATCAAATACAAATCTGAAAGCAAGGTTGTCAAAGAAACACAACACTTAGCACTAAAGCATACTTATTATGAACATCAGCATGCAGCCAGAAGAGAAGTGACTTTGTAAACAGACTGTGCAGCTGTTTGTATAAACATCGAATATCACAGAATGCTGGTGTATGTACAAACATGATATATCAAGAACCTTCCTGAAATAATAAATATTAAACAACAAATAATTGCTGGTGTTTTGGTTTGAATTGGCAGCCCACAGCATCCTGGCACTGATGATAAACATCACACTATGCAGCACCACAGCTTGCAGTATTGCTCCCTCTCCTGGGGAAACTAACCTGCTTTAGAAGTTCTTGTTGCAGGCCGACTAAAAGATGTTAGATCTAGATGTCGTCAATGGTCCTCTGTAGGGCAGCACTGGTAAATCCCTACTATTATGAGCATTGAAAGTAGCCACTCCTGTCAAAAGCTTCATGACGGTTGAGTGGGTCTTCAGTTTCCTTTGCATCATCTATTTGCACCTCTGGATCATGCTATGGACTTGCACTAATGCTGTGTATTAAATAAAATCTGAGATGAGCATTAGCACTGAAGACAGAGGGCAATGCAAGGCTCTGTTTAGAATTGTGGATCAATGTAATGCAAATTTTTAAATAAAAGTGATGATGACAATGATGAAAAAGAGTTATATTCTGTGGAATGACTTGTTTTATATGATAATTTATTCATTAAATCAAAGCAATGAAATAATTAATGTGATGGTCCTACAGTAATTCACTTCAACATGAAAATAAATTAACAACAATCTTAAAATGCAGTAAAGTTTGCTTGAATGTGTAAGTAAAATGGTAGCAGCTTCCACAAATACTATTTAAACAACACCGATATGCGAAAAGTGAAGTCCCACTTCCTTAAACTAGACATCATATGTTCACCAGCTCGTAAATACATAATTTCTACAACAGTGATCAACATATTAAAACTCGTGAAGTCAGATACAAGGGTGCGCTGATTGCCTCCGAATTTTTTACATGAAAACTGGAAGTTTTTTGAATAAAATAAACTTATTAACATTCTCCAGCTTTATTCCGCATGTCAGCATATTTGCAGCCCTCTGCTGCTAGAGAGGTCTGAATTGTACCACGTGACATGACGGTGTGTAACTAAACAATGTCGGTACATGGGAAACAGCATGCTGTAATTGGCATTTGAATCTGAAGAGTTCAGCCACATATGGAGCATCGTCTTCTTCAGCACGACAATACTGGATAACATACGAGTGTTGCAAACTCTGCAACAATCTGACACCTTGGGTTTACTGTCATCATTTATCCTTCATACGGTCCCAACTTGGCCCTATCCAGTTTTCATTTTCAACTTACAGAACAACAAAAAGGGCTTGCTTCACTATAATAGTAATGAAGCATGCGAGCAGAGGCGAGATGGTGAGTCCGTCAACAAAATCAAACATTCTACAGTGACAGCATCAACAAACTGGTGTCTCATTGAGAGTATTTTTGTTTGTTACTGAGCAGGAAGGCTACACTCTTAAGAACCTCTTAACGTTAGCTGATATTTTTGAATTTGTTTTAGTTAGTAGATACATATTATTACAAAATATGGCTGAGAACCAAAGTGCTGCACAGATACTTGATACAGGCCGTGATTTGATGATCACTACTGTACTAGCTAGGCGATACTCATAGTAGTTGTGAAGGAACTCGGTGGATCCTTAAGAGTTTGTGGGGATTTCAGAAGTACAAATAATACAATAAAATAAAGCACAAATACCTCATACTATGTTTGGATGAACTTTTAACTAAATTAGTACTCATAAAATAATTTTCTAAAATCAAATTCACAGACGCTGATATACAATGTATCTTGGAAGAGGCATCACAGAGAATTGATGTAATGAATACACATCTGGGTTATAGTGGTACAGTAGGCTATGGTTTAAAATATCAAGTGCACCATAACTATTTGAAAAGATTTTGGAACAGAAAAATAACATATATTGCAGTACACGAACTATCTCAATGACAGGTGCATCATCAATCATTTGCAGAATGCAAACCACTTAGAACTCTTAAGACTAAGTTATGCTGTTCACTGTGACTTGTAGCATTCTTACTGGGAAAACAGTTAATTTCTACATGAGATAAGTATAATGCTATCACCCAAAAATGTAGTTACTAGCGAGAACCATGTAGCAAACACATACAGAATGCTAATTTAGGCTCAGGTTAAATACTCCCAAATTGAAAAAAAGACACCTGCCACCACAAGTACAAAATCAAACAATCCAAGGTGGATTAACAGTTACTGGCAAGATGTGTGGCTTATGAGCAGCTGATTGACCATGAAATCCAAGATTTCTCACCTCCCAGCTAACTATCGTAGTACTTGCATTGGATCCTGATGCAGTCAGGAATTCCTGTGCGATGCTCTGGATATATGTCTGCTTCTTACATATTACAACTCCCTTCAACTGTTGGCGATCTCTGTCAATCAACAGATGAGGTCAGCCTGTACGCTTTTGTGCTGTACATGTCTCTTCATGTTGAAAGGATACCTTGCTACACATCACATAGAGGTGGTGTTGCACTGCAGAAAACCATAATGGAAAAGAATACTAGAAATATTTCACCTTTCAGACTAAGTCTTTCCTCTGAAATAGAACTTTCACACATCAAAACACACACACACACACACACACACACACTTGCCTACTGACTCTGGGCATTAAGACCCAACTTTTGTCTTACATAAACAGCAATCTCCAGGGATGGGTGGTATGGTTAAGGAGATGACATATGGTGGGGAGTGGGTGGGATATTGTGATTAAAATGCCCAACGGCCGTGTGCTGTGTATGCTGCTCGGTATCTTGGGCAACATCTTCCAAGTGTCCAGACCGTTCGCCGGATAGTTACGTTATTTAAGGAAACAGGAAGTATTCAGCCACATATGAAACGTCAACCACGACCTGTAACAAATGATGATGCCCAAGTAGGTGTTTTAGCTGCTGTCGCGGCTAATCAGCACATCAGTAGCAGACAAATTGTGCGAGAATCGGGAATCTCAAAAACGTCGGTGTTGAGAATGCTACATCAACATTGATTGCACCCGTACCATATTTCTGTGCACCAGGAATTGCATGGCGATGACTTTGAACGTCGTGTACGGTTCTGCCACTGGGCACAAGAGAAATTACGCATTCTATTTAGCGACGAAGCATCATTCGCCAACAGTGGTAACGTAAACTGACATAATATACACTATTGGGCAACGGAAAATCCACAGTGGCTGCGACAAGTGGAACATCAGTGACCTTGGTTGATTAATGTATGGTGCGGCATTATGGGAGGAAAGATAATTGGCCCCCATTTTATCAGTGACAATCTAAATGGTGCAATGTATGCTGATTTCCTATGTAATGTTCTACCAATGTTACTACAAGATGTTTCACTGCATGACAGAATGGCGATGTACTTCCAAAATGATGGATGTCCGGCACATAGATAGTGTGTGGTTGAAGTGGTATTGAATAGCGTATTTCATGACACGTGGATTGGTTGTTGAAGCACCATGGCCCACACGTTCACCATACCTGACGTCCCCGGATTTCTTTCTGTGGGGAAAGTTCAAGGATATTAGCTATCGTGATCTACCGACAACACCTGACAACATATGTCAGCGCATTGTCAATGCATGTGCAAACATTATGGAAGGCGAACTACTCGCTGTTGAGAGGAATGTCGTTACACATATTGCCAAATACATTGAGGTTGATGGACATCATTTTGAGCATTTATTGCATTAATGTGGTATTTACAGGTAATCACGCTGTAACAGCATGTGTTCTCAGAGATGATAAGTTCACAAAGGTACATGTATCACATTGGAACAACCAAAATAAAATGTTCAAACGTACCTATATTCTGTATTTTAATTTAAAAAGCCTACCTGTTACCAACTGTTCGTCTAAAATTATGAGCCATATGTTTGTGACTATTACAGCACCATCTATCACAAAGCGAAAATAGTGGTCCAACTAAAACATTCATATTTCTTTAGGTACAACACGAATATGTAATAAAAAATGGGGGTTCCTGTTTAAAAAAATGCAGTTGATAGCCGTTTGACCTATGGCAGCGCCATCTAGTGGGCCAACCATAGCGCCATCTGGTTTCCCCCTTCAAGCTAGACAAGTTTCGTCCTTTGTAGTTTTTTCGTTTGACGCTTATTTCGTGAGATATTTGGCCCGGTCACGATCAGTGGACCACTCTGTATTTCCCAATCAAAGTCCTGGTGGAGAATGTTATTCAGCTGCTCTAGTCCTTGGTATTACTGAACTAAGAGCTCCTTTGTGTCCAAATCTGGCGAGAAAAGGCATAGACCTTTTTCTGGATGAGGTTGGGAGGGTAGTTTTGCTCTGTGAAGGGGTCAGTGAGACCCTTGGCATATTTGAAGAGTGACTGTAAGTCACTACAGATAAGTGAAAGTATTGCTGATGGTTGATAAGTTTGACATGGATGGAGGTACTGATGTAGCCATCTTTGAAGTGGGGTCCACATCGAGGAAGGTGGCTTGTTGTGCTGTGGGGATCATGTGAAGCAAGTACGGGAGAAGGTGTAGAGGTTCTGGAGGAATGTGGATGGGGTATCATCATTAGTGAACCTGAACCATTTGAGGGGTGTGGGTTTCTGTGTGGTTAAGGGGGATTCCTCTTAGATAGCCCATGAATAGGTTGCATAGTGTGGTCCCTCATGGTTGTCCATTGCTGTACCACAGGTTTGTTTGTAGGTGATTTCTTCAAAGGTGAGGTAATTATGGGTGAGGATATAGTTGGTCATGGTAACCAGGAAGGAGGTTGTAAGGTGTTGGGAAAGATAGTATTCAGTACTGATAAGACCCACAGACATTGAAAATGGGTAGGTGGTATCATCAGTGATAAGCAAGGTGGTGAGGGGAATGGTAGGGGTGAGGAGAGAGGTAGACTCAGAGGGGAGGTTGTGGGGTGTGCCTAAAAATTTGAAGGGGGAGACAGAAGATCTTGCTGAATTTCTGGAATGGGGTCACTGTGACAGGGCTTGTAGGGGGATGTATCTGACAATTGGTGGAGTTCTCCCACCAGACAATCCCTACAGTTCATGACCACAGTGGTGGAGGTTTGTGGCAGGTAGTATTGTGAGATTGGGATCAGTTTTTAGGTAGTGTGTTGCAATTCTTTCTGCAGATGAGAGGTTGATTTCCATGTTGAGGGGTTTGAGGAATGACAGTGAGGCAAGGTTTTATTAGGAAATTCTGGAAAGGTAACGGGGTGATTTTGGGAGGGGGGGGGGGCAGTGGGGGAGAAGCACGGTTTGTATGGAATAGTAAACTGAGTGAAGAAGGTTTCAATATTGGTTGTGGATTGTATTTGATTGGTAGGGTTAGTGGCAGAAGAGTGTTTCTGCTGTAGGGACTGGAAGATGGAGAGGTGGTCTTGAACAAGCCCAACATGATTGGATTAGGGAGTGAAACAAAAGGTAAGACTTTTTTTAAAAAGTCTGATACTTCCATAGGACCAAAGTTTTCATTCACTCAGGGGTCATCTAGAGGAATCGCTGGTAACCAACAGAATCCCAAACCCCTCACCTGGTTCACATCCACGATGACATCTTCAAGTTCTGGACCGAGGGACACCTGTCTATGTTCCTCAAGAACCTCAGCACCTTCTCCCCCAGTCACTTCACCTATCTCAGTGCAGACCTCCAGTCAAGGATGGCTACATCAGTACCTCAATCCACAACAAGCCTACCAATCACCAACAATACCTCCATTTTGAAAGCTGAAATTCTTTTCACACCAAGAAGTCCCTTCCATACAGCGCAGCCACCCATGGTCATTGCATTGATAGTGAAAACAATCGCTCTCCAAATATGCCAAGGGTCTCACTGAGCACTACACAGACTAACATTACCCTCCCAAAATTGCCAAGAAACAGATCTCCTGTGTCTTGTCCCACTAGGCATCTACCATCCCACACATTGCACAATTTGACCACAAAGGAGTACTCCCATTGCGATTCAGTACCATCCATGAATGGAGCAACTGTATCACATTGTCTGTCAGGGTTTCGACTATCTCTCATCTTGCCCTGCAATGAGAAATATCCTCCTTGCTATCATCCCCTCTTCTCCCACAGTAGTATTAAGCCGCCCACCCAATCCATGCGGTATCCTTGTCCACCCCTGTTCTACCTATGCTGAAAAACCCTTACCTCATATCCCTACAATAGACATGGATGCAAGACTGTCCCATACATCCTCCCACTACCACCTGTGAAAGCAGCCATATGATCTAGAAACGTAGCTGCAGTCACTGTGCCACGTTCTAAGTGGGCATGACTACTAACAAGCTGTGTTTTCTTATGAATGCCTACTGCCAAACTGCCTCCAAGAGACAGCTGGGCCATCCAGTTACCATTCATGTCGCCTAATAAGATGTGCTCCACCTTAATTACTGCTTCACAGCCTGTGCCATTTGGATTATTTCCATAAGACTAGCTTTTCTGAACTGAACAGGTGGGACCTCTCCATAAACATGTCCTTCATTCCTGTTTGTATGTTGTGCTGTTGGGGGATATAGACTTTCATACTATGACTTTGACAGTAATAGTGACCAACATTGAAGCTTCTGTGCCGTCCGGTCAGGATCTTGTTTCGATGGATGAAACAGTGCAGTTGAAGGCCTCAAAACACACACACCAGCTAAGAGCACTATCCAATTCCCATCACCTTCCTGCTGGCTCCCACAGGCAACACAAGTATCTTTCTATCACTTCCTTCTCCCCCTCCCTGCTGCATACCCCAATTTGGATTGAGGAGGGAGGTGTGCTAAGTTAGTTCATGCAGTAGTGCAAAGCTATTGTGCCAGGGTGGCGTAGTGGTTAGTGCATCTGCCTAGTGTGCTTGATAGGGAATGTTCAGCAGAGACAGGGTGACCATCAGGAATGCTGCAGGGAAGTGTGCTAGGACTGCGATTATTTTCTCTATGCATAAATGATTTGGCAGAGAGGGTGGGCAGCAGTCTGTGGTTGTTTGCTGATGATGCTGTGGTGTATGGGAAAATGCTGAAGTTGAGTGACTGTAGGAGGATACAAGGTGACTTAGACAAAATTTTGAATTGGTGCAATGAATGGCAGCTGGCTGTAAATGTAGAAAAACGTAAGTTAATATGGATGAGTAGGAAAAACAGACTCATAATGCTCGGATGCAGCATTTGTAGTGTCCTGCTCGACACAGTCACGTCGTTTAAATATTTGGGCGTAATATTGCAAAGCGATATGAAATGGAATGAGTATGTGGAGGTTGTGATAGGGAAGATGAATGTCTGACTTTGGTTTATTGGGAGGATTTTAGGAAAAATGTGGTTCATTTGTAAAGGTGACTGCATGTAGGATGCTAGTGCGACACATTCTTGAGTACTGCTCGAGTGTTTGGAATCCACACCAGGTCGGATTATAGGAAGACATCAAAGCAGTTCAGAGGTGGGTTGCTAGATTTGTTACCTGTAGGATTGAACAATACGCAAGTCTTATGGAGATGGTATGGGAACTCAAATGGGAATCTGTGGAGGGAAGGTGATGTTCTTTTTGAGGAACACTAGTGAGAAAATTTAGAGAACTGCCAGCTGATTGCAGAATGATCCTACAGTCGCCAGCATACATTTTTCTTAAGGACCATGAAGATAAGGAACAAGCAATTAGCATTTATATGGAGACATGTAGGCAGTCGTTTCCCTCTCTCTGTTTGCGAGTGGTACAGGAAATGAAATGACTAGTGGTGGTATAGGGTCCCCTCTGCCATGCATCATAGAGTGGCGTGTAGAATGTGGATGTAGATGTAGATATAGACTAGGTTAGAATTTCGGTTTTTGTACAAATTTTCATTTGTTGCTTCAGTCTGCGTATACCGTATTTACTCGTTCTGCAAAATGTTGATAGGTGCCGCCACAACTAACTTCTGCCGTCGAATATAAGTAGCGCTACACAGGCATGCTTTGTAGGCACAAAGATAAATACTGGCGCCAAAACCTCTGCGTCAGTAAATAAATTTAAAAAAAAAAAGGGTGGAAGACGAGCTTTTGTCTCTGCCCTGAGTTTTGACCACTGCATTTTCATACATTATCCAACGAAGTAATTACAAATTCCGTATTGTTCATCTTCAAATGTAGCAGCATTTCAATGTACTACGAAAATCCGACTGACAAGACTGTTTGGGATGTTTGTCAATATGGCCAACTCTACGTTCTGAATTTTTTCCTACCTGTGAGAAGAGATGGTTGCTAATAGGAACTTTTATGAATTGTGAATCGTATGCAGTATTCTCTTCACCATAAGAATAATATGAATATAAACATTTTGCCATGTATTGTTTCGTGTTTGCTGCTATCTCATTTAATTCCTGTCTGCCTAATAAACTATGAAACTAGAGTGAGATAACAGCAAACGCGGAAGAATATACATATCATGTCATGTTTATATTCATATTATTCTTATGCCTAATAGTGAAACAGTCAGAAATGAAGCACGGCAATTGACTAGATTTTTAAATCTAAGCTGACTCTAATTTCTGTGCAGAATGTAATGTACTAAACAGGCGCCTGCAAAGATTTTCAAATGGAGAAAAATTTTCGCTAAACTCTGGTTCAGAACATCTTCTATCATACGCTATCTATTATTTGGTTCTTGTTGATCATTATCAAAGAAAGCACCAGTGTAAGTAACAACAAATGGCAGTCTCTTGCCATCATTTCACTAATGAGACGATTCCTCTCTTATTTTTTATTAAATTGTAAGCAGCGGTAGCGCGTACAAAAGCAAGCCGTGCTGCGAGCAGCGGCAGGTCGTAAACACTCATTATCGTCATGCGACAAACAATGCACGACACAGTACAGTAATGCGTTTTCAGCTTAGTGTGACGTAAACACCTATACCAAAGAGAACGATACTTATCAGATCAAAGGAAAATAAGCAAACAATTCAAACCAGACGAAGCATGTGAAAAAGGAAGGGTACCCGTATAAATACGGACGGAGCGCCTGACGCATAGCAATGGCTACCTGGTAAAGCTTAACTGCTATGCTTACGACTCGAACCAAACTACTGTAGCTGTATCGTCATTCATTCGACCTAAATTGTGTCTCATATTACAATGGACCAACTTTGTTTTGATTTGGAGGTGCGGCCTAAAACTTTTCTCTCCCCTCGAATTTTGAGTCTCAAATTTAGGTGCGGCTTAGATTCGGGAAAATTTTTTTTCCTTGATTTCGAGTCTCATTTTTCAGGTGTGGCTTAGATTCGAGTGCGGCTTAGATTCGAGTAAATACGGTATACATCATATGTGTCCCTTAAAAGGAAACACGCTCTCTTTTCATTCGCAGACAAAATAAGAGTCCTTGAGCAATTAGACAAATGCATGAGTGGTAAGCAGTTAGCCGAGATGTTTAGCATGGGAACATTAGCAATTCCAGATGTGAAAAAAAAGCCCTCAATTTTAAACATGGTCTGTTCTTGAGAATGAAAATGGGAGTTCACTGAGAAAAGCAATGAGAACAGTAGAAAATAAAGAACTTGAAGAGGGCTTATTCAAGTGGTTCTTGCGGTAGCCAGCATTGGGCTGATTGTTTGCGAAAAATTTTTAGCTGAGAAAATCAACAGTTTGTCTTCATTTAAAGTGAGGAATGGTTGGCTACAGAATTTCAAAGCAAGGCAAGGTATTGGTGAGTTGGATGTAAGTGGTGAAAAACAATTAGTGGGCCCAAAGAAAGCAGAAAATTTTATTGAAAAATTCAAAACTGAAGCAGAATCTTATGACCCTGAAATTTTATACAATGCAGATGAGACAGGTCTTATTGCCTGAAACAATTTTAGTTTATAAAAGGGAAACTGTTGCTCCTGTCCATAGGGTTAGTAGAGACCATGTTACTATGCTGAACTGTGTTAACTGTTTGGTAAACCCCAAAATTCCCCCTTCTGTTGATAGGAAAAAAAAAAAAAAAAAAACAGTGCTTTCAAAAATGTTAAACTTTCCATCCATTACAACAGTCAACCAAAGGCTTGGATGACTGATGCTTTGTTTGTGAACGATACAATTCAATTTTCGTACCTTAAGTAAAAAAATACCAACAGGCCACAAGGAAATAGGGCAGCAAGGTGATATTAATTCTGGACAATGCACCCACCCAACCCACAAAAACCTTTCTTGACTGAAAAGATTGATGTTTCAAACCACTCTTCTTGCCACCAAACAAAATGAGTTTGTTGCAGCCAGTGTACTTATCAGTTATCAAAACTATGAACTGACATTACAGAAGACAGCAATTGAGGAAAATTTTGTTAGAAGATAGAAATGAAGAAGGCATGTGGCTCATCACCAAAAATTGGATTTAAAAGACTGCTCGTACATGATAGCAGAGAAGCATGGAATTTGGTGAAGGCAACATCATAAAAAAGAACTTGGACCAAATTGAAAGGCATTTCAACCAAAGATGAGGTACAAAAAAATAAGGTGAAAAGGAGTGTGAAAAGGAACAGGAAGAGGGAAGTGGCAGAGGACATAACAAAGATATTTTTGAAAATTACTGGACATGCTATTGCAGTACAGTAAATATAGGTTAATGGCATGATTTTGATTCTTTGGACCCTGGATTCCAGATGCTGAGTGATGATGAAATCATTCAAAGTATGAGAGAAGAAATTGATGGCCAGGAGGGTGACACTAACTGAAACAAATGCAGGACTGTCAGTGGTGAGGGATTTGTGCATCTTGACACTGCGCTAAATGGATGGAGCCACAGCCAGAGTGTGACCATATACTGATGCTCACTATCAAACAGATGTGAGACTTGGATGGACAAAAATGAATGATGACTGCATTTTGCAGTGAACAACACAAAAATTACAAAGATGAACATTAATCTTTAACTCTTATAACTATCAGATACATTAAAGATCAGCTGTTAAATATGGGAGGGTGACATCAAGTAACTAGATATAGAGTTTGCCAAATCACCAAAGTTTACAATCATTAATTAATAAAATGGCACCGGCAGGTATTTTGTGTGACCTATCTAAGGCATTTGAATGTGTGAATCACAGTATTCTCCTAGATGAAATGAAGTTTTATGGGATTGATGGTATAACCAAACAATGGATAATGTCGTATCTAACCAAAAGAATGTTGAAAGCTGTACGTATTAATTCAACTAATATAGTCTGGGGGGCATAATTCTAACTGGGGAGCAATCATGTATGGGGTTCCACAAAGCTATCTCTTAGATCCACTATTGTTCCTCATATATGTAAATGATCTTCCATCTAATATACAACAAGTAGAATTAGTTCTTTTTGCAGATGACTCTAGTTCTGTAGTCAGTCCAAGAACACATGTACAGAAGCAGAAGTAATGGCAAACAGAGTGCTCAAAAGTACCATTCACTGGTTTCCTGTGAATGGTCTTGTTCTCATTTTTAAAACCATGCAACATATTCAGTTCTGCACATCTAGGGGTACTACACCAGTGATAAGTGTAACACATGGTGAATAAATAATAAATAGTGTGGAAATTTCAAAATTTTTAGGCGCCCATATTTATAAGAATTTAAATTGGAAACAGCATGTTTTGGAATGCCTAAAACGACTTAGTTCAGCCACATTTCCACTTAGAATCGATGCAAATCTTGATGAGAGACAAATCAGTAAGCTTGCATATTTTCATTCACTAATGTCACATGGAATAATGTTCTGGGGTAAATAATATGTGCTGTTCACCCGTGATCATCTTATAGACATCTGTTTCAGGATTAAGGATTTGGGCATTCTGACTACTGCTTAAGAGTATATTTATTCTCTTGTGAAGTTTGTTGTAAATGAAAGGAACAATGGTGTGCTTAATGACAATACCAGAAGGAAATAAAATGACATTCATAACTCCACATTGTGGTTGTCTTCAGCATAAAAAAGGGGGCACAATGCAGCAACAAAAATTTCTGATGACTTACCCACTGATATAAAATGTCTGACAGACTGCAAAGTAAAATTTGAAAACAAACTGCGAAAGTCTTTCTTTGACAACTCTTTCTACTGCATAGAATAATTTCTGTTGCTATATGTTTCAAGCTCGATAAAAATCCTAGTACAACGGTTGTTGGTTACCTTATGGCCCAAATTCTTGCCAAATTTTTGAACATGACACATCTTAAAATTACATTTTGTATTACATCATAAAGGGGTGACCCACATCGAACATCAGTAAACCTGAAATACAGCCTCTTTTCACTTGGTACTGTGTCTGTGATGCGGGCAGCTGGTCATACTCAGTTATTCAGCACCATTCGGTATGAATGAAGAATAAGCGTTATGACTTTTTTCCGATGAAGTTTTATCTGTTAACATTTTTGCCATGTGTTCTTGTGCCCATTTTGGGCACATATGGAGCACAGATTCTCATTCTATCTCAACCAGTATACTCTGTGCCTATGTCAACTGTTGTTAGTAAAATGGAAATTGCTTGTATTGCATATGGAGTGTGCTTCAATTTTGAGCTACTGCTATGTGTATATTATGATTGAAAGATAAACTGCACGGTGGATAACAGTCATCTGTTGTTAATGTGTTTCCATTGTATGAAGACTTACTCCTTTTTTTTCTTTCTTGTGAAACAATGCGAGACTTCGGTACATCTTTTTAATTTGTAGGCATCATGATAGTGGAGCATAGGTACAGAAGATTTACATTGCTTACATTTGGAGTGATACTATTTGTTTATCAACTTATGTTTGAAAGTGCTTCTCGTTTGACAAAAGTGCTTCTTATTTGGCAAAAGCAGTAATATTCTGTCTTTGCATTTAATCTTCTGAACTCGTGTTAGCTTGCATTTGTTTATCATGTCACTTTTATGTTGAGAGAATCTGTCCTACCTTAACCATTGTCAAAAAAATATATAACAGTATTCTTGTTTTTCCAGGTTCTCACTTTAATTGATATGATGACTTGACATTGACTGGCATATGATAATATTGGGATTCTTTGTACTGTGATTCTCGTGTTATTCATCACTCTTTTGATGATGTTGGGATTTTATTGATTTTTTCATTTTTGAAGATAACAGTTTTGATAATACAATTCCTTTATGTGAGGCACTCTTTTGTTATTTTACAGTGCACAGGATAGATTGATGTTCTGTGGGTTGTCATGCCAGTTGCAGTTCACTTCTTCTGAATGCTCGTTTTCTGTATTTATTGAGAGACCCAGAAAATTCATTGTCTTTTTGGTGTCATGTTCTGTGATGTACATTTGCATGCCATTTGTTGAAGAATAAACACAGCTTACTTTGTTTTTCCTGTCATTTTTTAAATAATGAATACTTTAAAAAGACACAAAAACTGACTGTGTAAACATTTCAGATGACAAAATTGAAAACTGTAGTTGGATTTAAGATAGACTTTACATTTGGAAGACCTCAAATCCATGCTGTTGAACTCATATAAATTAATTTCAATATTATTAAAATTATTATGCACACATCTATAATCCTTCCGTGTTCTCTCACTGCTAGAACAGCCAATGTCAACTTGATGTAACAGTAGAATGCACTTGTTTATATGACTTTGACTTGCCATTATTTATACTTTGACTTCACCTTGTTCTTGTTTAATCTCTCAATAATATTATAATAATAATGGTGGTGAAGACTGAAAACATGTTTTTATTGAGCGGAAGCTGTACTGCAATAGCTAGTATACATTTTTCAGTAAACAATGTGGTTTCAAAATTTTCAATTTTTTACAAGGTAATTATGCCATCCCTGAGATTATATTAATTAATTAGTTCATTTCAGTTCCACTAGGTTTGGGACATTTAGTTTGAAAATCATTTGTTGTTTCAAAGGTGTTGATTTTTCTGGCTATTGTTTCTATGAACCCACTTGTGAAACTGTCACTGCTGACATGTCTGTATCTGAAAGTGAACCAACTAATTTAACAAAGGAAAGGAATTCCACCCTATGTCAAATGCAAAACATTTGCACAACATATCTGCAACTGAAACTGCAAGTCTTGTGGTCCATTGCTTTCATACATTGAGTATGAATATTTCCCAACAGAAAGTTCAGAGTCTTCTGATTTTGTGATTTTAGCTTGAAACAATAAACAATGTAAGAGAAAACAATGTGGTACTGAAACTAATGGCAGTGCTGGGATACGTTACCAGCTGATGGAACAAAATTTTAAAAGGAAGAAGTGCACAAGAAATCAAATGTGTGACCCAGCAGAAACGGGCTCGTAATATTTGAGAAACAGCCAGGATACTAATGAAGTGATACAGCAGCCAGATATATGACTGAAAAAACCATGTCAAGGTCAAAGAAAATGCTGTGGGAGATTTAATGAACAAGAACTGGAAATATTTTTTATGGAGTCTATAATTATCGAGTGAGGCACAAAGTCAGCAAATAGCATGCTCCATACAGCAATACCTGAAGAAAAGTGTTTACTTAAGAGAAGGGAATATACCAGGTAACAACAGATGCCATTTTTCAAGAAAAAAATTTATTACAGAAACCTAGTTTGGAAACAGTCAAACTGTGTCAGATAATATAGCTCAACACACTAGCTTTTACCTCAACATAGTGACTACTGTGCGGCCACTGGCGGCCTCAGCAGAGCCTCACGTCTGACGCTGTGTGGCTGTTGCCTGCCACAGCTAAGCCTCACACCCAGCACCATGTACTTGGCTTGGCCGGGCGGTGAAACCTGTTTGAGTCATTTTTAAAAGAGATGTGTGTAGTAATTGTAGCAGATTTTCTCATGAAGACAGTAGAGGAAGATATGGAAAATAAAAACATATACCAAAAGAAGCAGTACGAAGAATTAAGAATCACACGTCATGTTTCATGCTTACTGTAATCACATACAGAAAAGAAATACTTAAAATTCTGACTGACCTATATCTAAGAACCTATTACCAGGCCATCCAGGAGAGCGTGTAGAGTACCTACCAGGTGAAAGTGATGTTAAATAACATTAAAGTATGAAAACTGCAATTTATTTGAGTTTTAAAGAGTTGTTTTATCTTTCCCTACTACAGACTAATTCACACAGTGACAATTCCAAATGTAGAGTGACTTGACTCCAATATTATTTCACTTTGTATAAATGTATCAAGATAAGAGTGAAATGTAGAAACATATTTTCTCTTAAAATATTTTAAACAAATAAATCTTACAGACATTAATAAACTATACTTTTAGCTATAGGTTTAATTTTATTTATGCAAAGATGGAATATGTGCCTTTTATCCATTAATGTTTTCAGGATGAAGAAATTAAGTGTTAAAAAGAAGATGTCCATCGATGGAAGTAGTTCTAATGATGAAGAAGAAATTACTGAAGAAGTTATTAAAAGGGTATGTGATGCAAAGTTCTGTTGTTTTAGTTTCTTTCTGCCGCTTCGTTTCTTGTTACATAAGTGCCTGCCAAGCCTTGGCAAACACTTCAGACAGGGGCAATTTCTACCTTCTGCAATCCAGAAAAGCTAATTTTGGGGAAGGGATGGGGTAGGGGGATGAAACACAGATGGCAAGAATTGTGGAGCAGCTGCTAATTTCAGCTGTATTATTGTCTTTCCATTTCTCTTTGCTTCACTTCCGACTAGATTGATATTGAGCTTTCACTACCTTTTTCAGATTTTTCGAGCTTCTGTATAATGTACAGATATCTGATATTCCATGCTCTGGCTCAAAGAACCCTATTATTTAGCTGGTTATAAACTTTTTCTTTTAAGGGGAGATGACCATGTGAAAAGGATTCAAACTCCAGCGAAACATTTATATCCTAAGAGTCGAAGCATGGAATGTCAGAAGTAAGTTAGAAAATGTGAAAATGGAAATAAAAGAGTCACTCTAGATGCAAGAGGAGAAATGAAGTGAAGTGGAAAAACATGGTAAAATGAATGTAGAGTAATAACAACAACAGTAGCAGAAAATAGTAAAATGGGATTAGGATTCATTATGAATAGGTGTGCTGACCAAAGCGAAACCACACAAGATAATTAAGATTCCCAGGCAGTAGTGTACAGCCAACATTTCTATTACAATGCTGAGTGTACAATAAAATAATTAATGTCTGTTAACAAACCTGAAAGATTCCCAAAGTAAACAGATCCTGAATAAGTTCTACAAGGATATTTGAAAATCGCTGTTCAAAAATTTCACAAAATATGATTGATTAACACTAATAGTCAAAGTCCTGCAAGGTGTAAATCAATGACGGTAACTACTGAATTTTCACTCAGATTCTAAGTTCAACCAGGCTGTATAGTGGCCCTGAAAAACAAAGTCCAAGGAGGCAGTGGTCAGAAGAGAATGATAGTTTTCGTGACAACTGCTTGGCTGCTAATGGTGCTTCTATGTTGATTATCTGGTACTGGAGCTTCAGTTGGAACTAGCTCCTCTGGGGCCAGTTACTTGCTTCATGCCCTGGCAGACACGTGGTCGGTATAAGCAGAAATAGTTGTGCAATTTTAGCACTGCCACCAGTGACACAGGTGCCAGAGTGGGATGCTGCTGCCTCAAGGTTTTGTAAGCTAGCATGTGTATTTGGGCCAATGTGTTTGTTTACACGTCGTGTACACCAGACCATGATGAGATGCTGGCAGTGGACCTGTAGCCAAGCAATGCAGTAGTATCAGCCAAGTAGTTATAGACACAGGATATAGCAACAGAGAGGTGGTGCAAAGAGTGAGTTGCTGGAAACAATGCAGTGATAGAATTATTCACATCAGAATTGACAGAAAATCAACACCAACAACAATGATCTAGGCAAACATGCCAACACCAGATGAGGGAGAGGTGGGGAGAGGGAGAGAGAGAGAGAGAGAGAGAGAGAGAGAGAGAGAGAGAGAGAGCTGACACTGAACTCATAGCCATAATTTTAAGGGAGTTGAAAATGTAATAATCATTGAAGATTGGAACACTACTGTAGGGGAAGGGACAGAAGACAAAGATGTGGGAGAATACAGGCTTGATAGTAGTAATGAGAGATGTAAAAAACTGTTTCAGGACTGCAGTGAATTTGATTGTAGTAGGACATACACTGTTCAAGAATCACTAGAGGAGGCGAAGGTAAACCTGGAAAAGGCCTAGAGACACACAAAGATATCAGCTGCGTTACATAATGGTGTGGCAGACATTTCCAAAATATGATATTGGATTGTAAACCATAGCTGTGGGTGAAGAAGTGGACCAAAATTTAATGATGATGAAGACTAGGCTGAAGTTTAACAAAATAACTGAGAAGAATTGTGTTGTTGTGATGTGGGACATTGAAGTATTGAAGAAAGGTGATGTG
This sequence comes from Schistocerca piceifrons, assembly GCF_021461385.2. Lineage (NCBI taxonomy): Eukaryota > Metazoa > Arthropoda > Insecta > Orthoptera > Acrididae > Schistocerca > Schistocerca piceifrons. The sequence goes on from NC_060141.1 coordinate 293,746,462, forward strand.
CATATAAAGTTACATGAGGCAGCAGAATCTGTGATAATGAATGCTACAGCAAGCAGGTCGTTTGAAGGGAAAGGGACGTATTTAAGAAAGGCAGTCACTGTAATTGGACTGACAGATATAGGTACAAGGAATGTCTCTGCAAAGGAACCATGGTTAACAGAACGAAAACTTCATTTGATCAATGAAAGAAGGAAATAAAATAAGTTCAGGAATAGGAAGGAATACTGCAATAAAAAAACACTTTAAAATCAAATCAGTATGACATGCAGGCAAGCTGAAGTGAAATGACTGCAAGAAAAATGTGAGGAAATTGAAAGGAAAACAGTTATCAGAGGGACATTGGAAAAACAAAAATAATATTAAGAGTGCAAAAGAAATGCCAGTGTTAAATGCGGAAGAGAGACCAAATAGGTAGTAAGAGTATGTTGGTGGCCTGTATCAGGGGAGAAACTGTCAGATAAGTGATGATTGAACTAGTGGGTGCCTCCGTTTGGAAGAAATCATGGATCTGTTATTAGCATCAGATTTTGACAGAGCTTTGAAAGACTTGCTAACAAACAAAGCAGAAGGGATTGATAAAGTCCTTTGGAAGTTCTAAAATCATTCAGGGAAGAGCCAGCAAATAATTACTAAAGTTATAGTGTCTATGAGACTGGACACACACACAGTTGGACTTTTAGTTCATCATAATCTATAAAATCCTGAAGATACCTGAGGCAGATAAATGCAAGAATTATTGTGCCATCAGCTTGACAGCTCATGCACCCAAGTTGCTGTCAAGAATTATATTCAGAAGATTAGTAAAGGAAACTGAGAATTTGCGCGATGACAATCAGTTTGTCTTTAGGAATGTGTTATTCATTCCCAGTCTGAAGAAGGTTAGTTGAATGCACACATGAATCTGTAAGTCTATATGGTAGACGGCTACCTGTTTGAATTTTTGAACACATTTTATACTCACATATTATGGCATTTCTGGAGACTGAACATATTCTCTGTGGGAATCATCATGGGTTCTGCAAGCATAAATGTGGTGCCCTTGTTATAGGATTTCCAATATTTCACAATTTAAAAATTATTTCCATTTTTTCCCCATGATTGTTGGCCACTTTGTGCAAAGAAAGTATTTACACGTTTTTGAGTGAGTAGAATAATACATAGAATGTTGAAAGACGTTAGTAAATGACTTCATTTCTCTTAACATTATGTGTGAGAACATGCATGTGCACTCCACTGTAGATTACACTTGCTGGATTTTACTTTTTAGGCTTTCCATGTTTTTCTGTCTTGTGAAATCAAAATGTATGGTGAAAAAATAGTTGCACAAAAAGATAGAATATATGGAAAAAGTTTTTATGAGATAAATATTATTAAGGGTACAGCTATTAAAAGAATGTGGTACACTAACTACAATGGTAACTCTCTAGAAGAAAAATATGTTTGAGGAAACTGTGGGTAACAATTTTTAATGACATTTGTGTTAAAAATAAATTTGTTTTATTTAGTAAGTACTTAAATGTCACCACTGAGTTGGAAAAGAGAAAAGGCTTGCAATGTTAAAGACGTTTCATGATTTATCTAGCAAAAACAAACAGCCGCCCCACCCCCACTTTACCCTAACTCTCAGGTAGAGGAAAAAATATAGTGCAGTCAGCTACCGAGGTTTTTAACAGTGTCAGAACTGAAATATTTATATGACAAGTCCCCAATTATCTTCCATAATATTAAAAACACTCCATACCCCCCAGTTCTAGGCCCCCCCCAAAAACTACCGTATGGGTACCCTTGCCTACTATGGACTAATTTGTGTCATTAAAATCTTTTACGCATACTTACTTGCTTTTGAATTGAAAATATTTCATGTTACTTAGGCAACTATCTTCTCCATTTCAAAATATAAGTAAATGTTCAGTATTATTGTGATTAATTTCTTAAAATCATGTTTGAACAGTTCTCAAAAATTTTTTGTTTGGTCATATTGCTTAATGTTGAAAAAATTACAAGTGATATATTGCACATTGTACATATGTTGTTGGATTCTGTAATCGAAAAAAGAAATTACTGGATACTATCATAAAACAAATGAAAAAGGAAATGATGAAATTTATAAATTGGTCAGCCTAAAACTTTTTTTTTCAAAAAATGCAAACATTGGGACTTACAAGGGGAGGCCACGACACTTGGAACGCGGATTTACTGCAAACTATGTACACTCATAGTACTCCATTAGGACAACAAAATGATCATTGGTCATACAGGATCGAGTGTATTTTAATAGCATCTTCACGAGAAGCAATTTCTCGTTCTCTTTCGATTAAATATGAACAATTTTGAAGACACGGACAAGCATACATTTTCAGTATCACTTTAGGGGTTTGGTCGTTTAACAGTCGGTAGTTACGAATATTATATTATTTGTGATAATAATAATTTTAGGATGCCCAATAACATTGTAAATTTAATACAAGTTCATCCGATTACACGTATCTTTCCCATTACATCAATTGTAATATAAATAGTAAAGAAAATGACTGTGTTAGAAATAAAAACTAAAAATAAAAAAAACTGACGAGTGGAACTCGATCCAGCTACACAGCGATTATGGGGCTTGAACGCTAACCACTCGGCTGCCAGCACTTCATGGTAAAAATGGCCACGCACAGGTGTGTGTGTGTGTGTGTGTGTGTGTGTGTGTGTGTGTGTGTGTGTGTGTCTATATATGATGACCGAAATTATCTTGAGATTTTCTCAATAATGCTTGAGAAGTATGGCGCTACTGCTTACACATTTTGTTGTCCTCGTGGAGTACTAAGAGTGTACAAAGTTTGCAGTAAATCCACATTCCAAACGTCGTGGCCTCCCCTTGTTAGTTCCATTCACCAATCACCAATTCAATTTAAACGGAGCATCCACATAATACTAATCACGTGTTAGGCAGCTGCCAGACTGAAATTCATTGGAAAAGTTCACAGCAAGCGTAGTCTGCCCATGAAGGAGGTAGCTTACCAAAACCTCATTTCGCTAATAGCTGAATACTGCCGAATCCATACCTGGTAGGGTTGATAGAATAAATAGGTGCAAAGAACAACAGCATCTTTCATCACAGGCTCATTTAGTAAGCACAAAAGTGTCAAGGGGATTCTGAACCAGCTCCAGTGGCAGGTACTACAAGAGAGGCATTAATTTTATCTTGGAACAAACAGTATACATGCAATAATGTTTTATAACTATGCTATTTCTGCATGTTTTAGTTCTAAAGACTCCACTGATGATAGTGATATTCAATGCTGAAACTAGTTTGAGGAATAAATAAATATCAAAAGTGTTGTGCATCAAGGTGGACCCACAATTCCCATATTGTTTTTTAAGAGATGCATTGTGCATTATGATGTGGTTTACTGTTCAAATTCTGAGAGCATATATTCCTAGAAGAATGAATCAGAATTTGCTTCCTCCTAGAAATACCTTGTAAGAAGACCATGGAGGTAAAATTACAGCTCACATCGAAGCTTCCCAATGATCACTCTTCCCTCAGACTGTAACAGGAAAGGAGGAAAGTAACAGTAAAACACCCAAAGGACCTTCTGTTACACACTATAACGTGGCTTGAGAAGTGTAGATGTAAGAAAAGTACAGACAGTACTGAGCTTCATAATAAAGGCTACACTTAAGAAAAATCAAAATATCTTCATAAGATTTGTCATCCAATATAAAGTACTTGATGATGACGGAAAGATGGGGATTGTATAACATGCATGAGAAACAACTCGGCGGGGGGGAATAAGACTGGAAGACTAAGCGCCATGTGCACGAAATAAAAAGGGCTTTGGACAGGGATCCAATCTTTATGTCCTACTGCTCAACTTGTGCACTAAAAAAATAATTACAGAAAGGAAAGAAAGGTTCATTAGTGGGATTAAAATTCAGGTTCAAAGGATGTTAACAATAAGATTCACTGATGACATTGGCGTCTTCATTGATAGTGAAAATGAGTTACATGACCTGGTAATGGAAATGTCGTGTGGCTAGGGCCTCCCGTTGGGTAGACCATTCGCCTGGAGCAGGTCTTTCGATTTGACGCCACTTCAGCGACCTGCGCACGATGGGGATGAAATGGTGATGATTAGGACAACACAACACTTAGTCCCTGAGCGGAGAAGATCTCCGACCCAGCCGGGAATCGAACCCGGGCCCTTAGGATTGACACTCTGTCACGCTGACCACTCAGCTACCGGGGCGGACACATGACCTGGTGAGTGGAATAAATAGTCTAATGACCACACGATATGGACTGAGAGCAAAGCAAAGAAAGAAAAAAGTAAAGAGAAGTAGCGGAAATGAGATCAGCAAAAAGCTTAACATCGAAACTCGGGCCACATTGTAAAAAAAGTGAAGAATTTCAGCTGTCTGGGAAGCAAAGTAATCATGACACATGAAGCAAGGAAGATCTAATAAGCGGATGAGCACAGGAAAAGGGAATGTCCCTCATTAAAAGAATTATTAGTATCAAACAAAGGCCCTAATTTGAAGAAGAAATATCTAAGAAAGTATATCTGGAGTGCAGCAATGTAGCGAAGGGCTCCACTTCAAAATCTCTTCCTTCCCAGTACCATTGGAAAACTGGAAAAGAAGAGATTTTGAAGTGGAGCAGGATGTTAGGATGTTTGTTAAGAAATAAGGGAATAATTTATGTGGTAGTACAAAGGAAGACGGAGGCTAGAATATATTCAACAAATAAATGAGTGGTATTCTGAGATGAATAGGTTGACAAAGGAAAGCAAGTATTGATGAATCACATCAAATAAGTCAAGACACTAATGGCACAAAAATGTATATGATGTGGGGCAGTCTCTGCAACTGGATGGCCTTGATGGGCACAGTTTGGGGATGGCCACTCTTATGATAAAATTATTTGTCTGCGGCCATAGCCACATGGATATCGTTATAGTAGTGTTTGCAGCAAACCAAACATGTATTAAAGATAATTTCAGATATTTTGTGTCCTAATTCATCTCGTATGTTATGATTGACCTTGTACAATTGAATTTTCTCAATGTTCATTGTTACTCTATTCGTGCAGGATCTTCTTAATCCCTAGACTGTTAATAATTATTGGACAATAATGCAATTGGCTACAAATACTGTTCAAATGCTTTATTTCAGAGCCATAACCTATTTCAGGCTATAATGCTCATATTTAGATAGCTAACGTTTCTGGTTACTTTGATGTTTAAGTCACCAGCATTTCCGCCGCTCCTGCTCTACACAAGACTATCCGAATACTTAGCACCATTTTAGAAGTTGTTCTGATAGTAAAAATGTGCTAATGTGCCTGATTTATTTAAAAGTATAAAGCAAAACAGTTGTATTCATTTACTTATGTCCCAGTGGAGGGTGCTGTCTTGCTGTGGTCCTTATGGTTTTTCGGGACAGTGTATGTATAAGCTGTTGCAGTGCAAACCGCACACATATTCTAAATGAATCTTTGTGGCACACAAACTCTTCATAACATTCTTCATATGAATTTAAGCTTCACACATGTGCTTTAATTACCATGTTCTTCTTTACAATGCAAAGAGCGTCCACTAAGCAAAGCTATCATTCATTTTCTATTGGGCAAAGATCAAAACTGAACAAAGGAAATGTGTTGGAGGGGCAACATTTCACCAATAGAAAAATGCTTATACTTTAAGAATGAACTTATTATTAAATGATCATAGGACAAAGTGTTTAATGAGATTTTTTCCCCAAAACTAGCTGCAGAAATTTTAATGAAACACTGTAATGGCATCAAATTGCATACTGTGTATGCACTGGTGTTTGGCATACTACTTCCGCACCTGCGATAATCTTGGCAACTAGATCCGTGCGAGTATAGACCAGAGTCTTATAATTTAGGCTCTTTACATGTGCTCAAAAGTAGTAGTCCATTAATGTCATGTTTGGTGCTGAGCTGGCCATGGAACAGGAGACCCCCAACCAATCCATTCTCTTCAGTGTACTCTATTTGAATGTGGTTTCAACATTGAGAGCAAAGTGTGCTGGCTCCCTGTTATGTTGAAACCACTTGAGCTGATGAATTCTCTGTGCCGCATCTTCTAGGAACTGTGGAAGGAATCTTTTGAACATGACACCATTTAGTGTATTAGCAAGTAGATAAGGTCCAATCATAAAATAGTTGACAGTACTCAGCCCATACATTCATGGCAAACTCTGTTGATAGGAATGACAGACTGGTATATGCGGATTTTTGTCATCTCATACATGGTGATATCCTGCTGTGGAACATGCCCTCTCATGTAAAAATGGTTCGTTTGTAAAGAAAATTAAAGCTGTAAAATTAGGATTTACCCCCCTGCAGGAACCAATGTGCAAATGCCATTCGAAATAAGTAGTTCGCTGACTGCAATAACTGCACATTCTGTTGGTGATAGGGGTGCAATTATTTGTTCATGTAAGACTTTTAAAACCATAGATAAACTTCTATTCGGATGTCATGCAGTATGCTGACTACTAAAGGCAGGAGTATTACTAATTGTGTGTAAGACATATTCTTCCATATCAGATGTTATAGCATATATTATACAGCAAGTATCTTTCATTCTGACATGGAAGATGCAAGTTTCTTGCAGGTACCTATGTGCAGATGCGAAAGTACCGTGACGTGGCGGCCATTGGTGTGGGAACTGCCCAGCACAGCATAATGGTGCAGATGTTCCACTGCATACTAGGTGCATATTGGCCAACTCTTCATCAGTAAACATATCCATAGCACTGCTGTGTATCACTGTTAATGCACAACTAACACAGCTGGAAAGCCAAAACCTAGACAAAATCGAACAGTACTGAACATAAACTTCAGGGCAAGCTGAGAGGGCATTACTGTTGTCATAAGCAGATACTGCGAATGAATGAAAACAAGACACACAGTGCATACTGTCAACATTTGCACTGTTGTGCATCATTTTTGATGTGATACAGGTACAAAGCTAATTAGGGCAAGGAAAAAAGAAATGCAAGATTAATATAACTATATATACAAGTTATAATGATAGCATGTTTTAGGAAATGATAAAATTAAAAATATTTAAAACTCTGTGCCGGACCGAGACTCGAACTCGGGACCTTTGCCTTTCGCGGGCAAGTGCTCTACCAACTGAGCTACCCAAGCTTGGTCCAGAGTTCGAGTCTCGGTCCGGCACACAGTTTTAATCTGCCAGAAAGTTTCATATCAGCGCACACTCTGCTGCAGAGTGAAGATTTCATTCTTAAAAATATTTGTTATTCAGTTACTCTGAGTTTCTGTTAGTGTGTTGGATTTGGTCTCTGTTCCTACTCTTCTACAATAGTTGTTAGAATGTTATGTAGTGCAGGTGGTTTTCTATTTAAGTGAGGATAGTCTTATTCATATTTCTGACTGTTGGAGGTCCATGTTGTGTTTAATTTGTGTGAACATCCCAGGAAAGTAATGTGGAAATAATCATTGTAATCAGAACATCAGCTGTCTGAAGATGGGTGTGATAGCCCAAAACCAGTTATGGCATTAAAATAAAGCATGTGTTATTCACAGTGCTCATGGTTGCAGAGTTGGGTGTATAGTGACATGCCTACCCAATTTCTCTAGTGCCAAGAAAATGGTTTTCGTGGAATAAACAATAACCAATTACATAAATGCATTCACCTGGATCTTCAATGTGCTGTGGAATAGTTACAGTAAGTTAGAATATTTTGAGATTTTCATAACAACCTGTGAAAAGCTGAAATGCATTAGTATCCATTTTATGTCCTGTGTTCTTTAAAGGTTAACAAATTTTGGTGAGAGAAAAATGTTAATGAACTCCAAAGTGTGAGACTGAAATGAGTTTCTGTGTTCTTTATACAGGCAGTGGATGAAGTGTCTCTGCCATCAGTGGAATCATCAGAAACAGGGACTCAGAACATGCAGTTTGCAGATGATATGGTTTGTATTCAAGCAAACATAAAAGCTATATGAATGAAATATTTGTAGAATATCTACGACTCAATGTGGTGATGTATAACAGATGAATCTGGCATTTACATTGGCACATAGTTCAAGAATATTGTTTTCTACTGTGTGTTTTCTGTGTGGAGTTATAGAGTTGTCTGAATGTGAAGTTGTTCAGTTGCAAAATGGCTTTGAGTGGAATACTGTCTTTGATTTAGAGGCAATTAGAAGTTTCATAAACAATGCCATACACTAAGATTCTGAATTTAGTCATATTTCAGATGATTGTAGGGATATTACTTTATATGTTTACAAGACTGGCCATTATTCAAATGATGCAAGCAACAAAGAAAGTGCAAAAAGTGGTGGTTGTTAGGGTATGGAAATGGACTAAAAGTTAAAACAATGTTATAGTATTCCTTTTGAAGAATTTAGTCATGTTTCATCAACATTAGCCAAAGGTATAAATCAAAGATATTTATGAATTGTATACATTGTTACACTATAAGATACCTTTGTTCTGTAGAATTGCTAGAGGTAGATGCATACGCTCTGATAACCCGGCAGAAAATATGAAAGTGACAGGAAATTATAGAAGAGTTCCATTCTTGGCTACAGAGAATCAAAAGGTTATAGCAAAAATGTCACATGGGAATGACTGCCGGGCTGTCACAGGAAATAAATACCTCCTGACAGGTAGATTGACAGTGAAATTTTTGAAACTTTTTTTAAAATGCTGATATCTAAATATAACTGGTATCTCCCTTTCTGGACCTGGACTTTGATTTGCAACTATGTATGATAGTTTATATTTGTTTAAGATGATTCTGGCTTGTTCATTGATACTGATATGAGCTCTCATTACTTGCAGTCATGACAATATGTCTTGAATGCATTTTCAGCCATTAACTTAGCATCAATCTTGATTTCAACACAATATGTGGTTTATGGCAGTGACCTGCTTGATTAGTGTTGGGCCATGACGACAAGTAACTCAAAACCTTGCATGGTGTTAATGCATCATAGATGCAAAGTTTATTTACTTGTGGTAGCAACAGATGATGCCACAGCATAAGCAACAGCAAATTCAGGGATAGTTAAAGATTTTACAGAAACAGCAGAGCGATTTGCTGAAATAAATAGCAGAGTGAACCTATATTCTGTCAGCAGTATCAATACCACTAGTAATTATACCAGCATTTCCAGTAAATTTTGGGCATTTGACGCTTCGATGGCATATATATCCAACAGTTTCTGCTAATGTACAAGATGAGTAACAGTTACGATGCTCACTTTCAATTTGCTTTCTTAAGAGTGTATATGAAATGCCTCACAATTTATGATCATTCATAAAACCTAATATCATGGAGTTTGATATCATGTGTATTTGTTGTCCACTCATATCAAAGACAGTCATATGTTGATTGCAAGAAAAAGTTTCAACCAGTGCTAGAAGTAAGTGAACCACTTTTGCAAATCCATGTTGGCCACCTGCAGGGTCATAGTGACAGTGCAGTTTTCTGTGCTAGGTCTTATGTTAAATCTTTAATTTGGGATATGGTAGTACATCTTGGTCCTGATACATTTCAGTCACTTGAAATTTTATCAGTATCACAACTTGTATTTGTGCCAAAAGTGTATTAAATATGACATTTTCTAAAGTCAGTTACATTAGATAGTTTGAAAAATTTATTCATGAATAAATTATTCACAGATAAAGGGATAAGTACTCTTTGTGGATACAAATACTTATTTATTATTTGTAACCCAATGAATAACATAGAATACCACTGCAGTTTCTCTTTTTATTTCTAAAACACTAACTGTGTTGTTTATAAACAATGTAAGGAGCATTGTGGCTCAGTGCATTGTGGAACAGTATGTCTTCATAGCTAAGTAGGTAAGTTCCAGCGTACACAACTGAAGGCATATGAAGCTTAAGGTTTCGGGTTCAAACACCCTTGGTGCCAAATCTTTTTTTCTGCCGTGTATCACTTCTTTCACCTCTAACAATGGAAAAAAGACAAGTTAAGTTAAACCGTGTTACAGAGTACATATTAAACAATAGGCCTCCTGTAACTAAGTTTATACAAAGGTCAGAGGAAGGCAAGAGCATACCACCTCCAATAAACCAACGAATTGCAGTGTTCCAACCTTAGAGTTGAACAAAGTTGTACAGTATAACAAATATAACATAAAAATACTTCATCGACAAATAGCCTTAGAAGTTACACTACCGAAGCAGCCCAGTTCAACTGACTCTGCACCTACCAGTACTTTGTCCACTCACTCCCCCTAGCAACATGCAGAAGTACTCTGCATAACTAGGCAAAGATGAGAAAATCAGCCAGTGGAGACTCAGATTTTCAATACATTCCTCAATTTTACCAAGATTGCTAACACTATTTAATACAGGTGTCTCATTAATTCGCTTGTGTTCTTACTGCTAGAAAATTAGCGAACAAATAACTTCCATAATATGAATTTGAACCTCAGTACCCCAGCAGACCGAGCGAGGTGGCGCAGTGGTTAGCACACAGGACTCGCATTCGGGAGGACGACGGTTCAATCCCGTCTCCGGCCATCCTGATTTAGGTTTTCCGTGATTTCCCTAAAATCGTTTCAGGCAAATGCCGGGATGGTTCCTTTGAAAGGGCACGGCCGATTTCCTTCCCAATCCTTCCCTAACCCGAGCTTGCGCTCCGTCTCTAATGACCTCGTTGTCGACGGGACGTTAAACACTAACCACCACCACCACCACCACCCCAGCAGAAATAATATCCATCTAAAAATCTTTAAAATCAAAAACATTTAGTGGGTATGATGAAATATCAACAAAGTTAATGAAAGAATGTGATTCTGAGTTAAGTAACATTAAGCTATCTGTGTAACCAGTCATTTATCATTGGAATATTTCCTGAATGGTTGAAATATGCTGAAGTTAAGCCACTGTTTAAGAAGGGAGATAAAGAAATAGCATCAAATTTCCATCCAATTTCGCTTTTGCGAGCATTTTAGAAAAAGTAATGTACAATCGGCTTTATAACCCTCTTATCTCAAATAACATACTGTCAAAGTCACAGTTCGGATTTCTAAAGGGTTCTGATATTGAGAAGGCTATCTACACTTACAGTGAAAATGTGCTTAATTCATTAGACAAAAAATTGCAGGCAACTGGTATATTTTGTGATCTGTCAAAGGCATTTGACTGTGTAAATCACAACATCCTTTTAAGTAAATTGGAATATTATAGTGTAACAGGAAATGCTGCAAATCTTATATCTCTGGCAGGAAACAAAGGGTGTTATTAGGAAAGAGACATATATCAGGCATCATCCAACTGGGAACTAATTACATGTGGGGTCCCACAAGGTTCCATTTTAGGGCCCTTACTTTTTCTTGTGTATATCAATGACCTTTCATCAGTAACATTACCAGAAGCCAAGTTCGTTTTGTTTGCCTCCTTTTGTCTAAAATCTGTTTATGGTCTTGTGTAATAACTAAAGTGAGTAATCCCATGCACAATTAAGTATTAAAATATGTATGCATTTGTGCACTATCAAATGACCAGACATGCATCCTTGTATAATACGAACTTATGCTCTATCTCTAATGACTGCATTGCCAACAGGATGTCAAACTCAAAACTTCTTTCCTTCAAATTCTTCATTATACTCATAACTGTAATTGTTATCATCTTTTACACTATCATTATTACTTTCCAAAGCTCTTCGTCAAAATTACAGTCTATTCTCCAAGTATTTCCTCCGTTATCTGGCCTCCTATTATCCTTTAATCTATTACTCGCTTCCCACGATCAAATTGTCTGTTTCTATTTCTGTCTCTTTCATTTCAGTTAAAATCCCTTCAAACACCCCCCCCCCACCCCCCCATAATTACTAGCACTTGTTCTTCCATAATTTCCCTCATTGTGGTTTTGATTCCACCTCACATACAGATACTAATATTCTCAGATTTTTTTTCACATTTCTTTGTTGCTACCTCTTACCTCTCTATAGTTTGGCCCATTTAAAAATCACTTTTTATTCTTACCCGTCTGACTCAGACCAAAATTTTCTAAAATTCACAGCAAGTTCTGCACATGCATTTTGATTTGCTTATAATAGTGCTTCCCCATTCAAAAACTTGCTTGCAAACTTATTCTTAAATGTTTCAATAGTTCCAGGAATTTTTGCCCACATGCTCATAAATTAAGGATAATTGCAGAATGTGGTACCACACAATGTGGCACTAGACAAAACTGGCTCTAGTAGCATAGGCACATAGGGAACACACATGACACAGATCTGTAAGTCCACAGTATTGGTGATAAGTTGAGAAAACTGTCCCGAAACACATGTGCTACAAAATGCCACTGTTGCCTGCACATGAACCCCGACATCAATATGGGATATGATCACCATGCACGCAGGCCACACAATGGGTTGGCATACACTGGATCAGGTGGTCGAGCAGCTACTGGGGTATAGACTCCCATTCTTGTATCAGTGCCCGTCAGAGCTCCTGAAGTGTCCTAGGGGTTTGAAGACGTGCAGCGATACATCGACTGAGAGCATCCCAGATGTGCTGTATGGGGTTTAGGTCTGGAGAACAGGCAGGCTACTCCATTTGCCTGATATCTTCTGTTTCAAGGCATTCCTCCATGATGGCAGCTCGGTGGGGCAGTGCGTTATCATCCATCAGGAGGAAGGTGGGACCCACTGCAACCTTGAAAAGGTGGACATACTGGTGCAAAATGGCGTCCTGATACACCTGACCTGTTACAGTTCCTCTGTCAAAGACATGCAGGGGTGTACATGCACCAATCATAATTCCACCCCACACCATCAAACCACGACCTCCATACATATCCCTTTCAAGGACATTAAGGGGTTGGTATCTGGTTCCTGGCTCACGCCAGATGAAAACCCGGCGAGAATTGCTGTTCAGACTGTACCTGGACTCGTCCGTGAACATAACCTGGGCAGACTGTTCCAATGACCATGTACTGTGTTCTTGACACCAGGCTTTACGGGCTGATCAGGGGTCCACCTTGCAGGTCTCCGGGCGAATAAACCATGTCTGTTCAGTCATCTGCAGACTGTGTGTCCAGAGAGAGCTGTTCCAATGGCTGCGGCAAGGTTCTGAGCAAGGCTACCTGCTACTCTGTAGCCGTTTGTGGGCATTGATGTTGAGATATCAGTCTTCTTGTGGTGTTGCACACTGTGGACGTCCCGTAATGTAGCGCCTGGACAAGTTCCCTGTGTGCTGGAATCGTTGCCGTAATTGTGAGATCACACTTTGTGACATACGTCGGGCCCGTGCTACTACCTGCTGTGTTCGACCAGCCTCCAGTTGCTGTAGTATTCTACCCCTCATAACGTCATCAATATGTGTTCTTTGAGTCATTTTCAACACACAGTCACCATTAGCATGTCTGAAAACATCTGCACACTTACTCGCTGCAACTGCAGATGTTCATCCCGTTCCTGTTGCAGACACCATGCTGCTGGTTCTTGTCCCGTAAATGGGGGCTGAGAGCCATTTCTTGCAAGGGAGTACTTCAGGTGGACCTGGGGCCTGATTCCTGAGTGCAAATCTTCAGTATTAGCAAGTGCTTTTTGGTGATTGAGATGACGAGCTGGAAACCACCAGAATCTGGGGGTTGACGGCTGCCTCGTGACGTACTTAACAGCCACCACCTAATGCTTTGCTGCAGTGGCAATACTGTGAGTCGAGTACATGTCTGCCTTCTGCTGGCCTGGCTGTGGCGTGGCACTTTGGAAGACAGTCCTACAGTCCTGTATTACTGCCTAATAAATATAAACTATGTCCACAACACTGCCTCCCACATGGGTGTCTCCTGACGAATTTAGGAGTCTGGGACTGGACTCCTATAAAATGCCTGTAGTTCCTCTGCATGCATTAGATGGCTGCAGAAAGTCCACAATACCCACACTGTGACTGTCAGTTGGCTGGATCTGCTGATGAGAGATGATGTACCCAAGTATTCAATGGAGGCCTGGAAGAACTCTGACTTCTGTATGTTGCAGTTAAGACTTGCATCCCACAGTAGTAGCATCGGAAATGACAGTGTTGTGGAGGTAATTTATACAACATGGAGTCTGTTGAGTAAGCTGTTCCAAGTAATGTTGACAAACAGCATGTGTACTTGCCATGTTAAAAACCAAGTGTTTTTGTTAGCAGAGGCCAACCCTCATGTTCAAGACAAAAAGTTGGTGTCAGTTGTCATCAAGTTGTAGCTGGAGATAGGCTTCCAACTAAGGGCATCCATATCTCCAGCAAGGTGGAGCCATGGCCTCCCATAGCTTTCAAAAGGAAAAAGTACAATGTAGTCAGGTGTTTTCTTTGAAGAAAATGGTTTAAAAGTCAGTATTACAAAAGTTTTTAATAAATCAGAAAGGGAACTTATTTCTGGCTACTTAAAAGTTGCCATTCGTCTTCCAAAATATTAAAAATACTCCATAGCTCCAGGGTTAGCCTCCTCCCCCCTACAAACCATCATGCGGGCACACTTGCTTCAAACAAACTGAGTTTAGGTGTGGAATGGGTTACATATCAACTGCAGACAGGGTATTCACTGTCATCTTGAAGTCACCCTCAAAGACAGAATTTGCCTGTTGGTTTCTTCATAATCACTGGAGATGTAGTCCATTGACTGGATGAAATGGGTTCTACCATGCCAAGGACTGTCCATCTGTCTTATTCTTGCTTAACTTAACCGTAAAGTGTAAATGGAGCAGGTTGATCATGGAAAAAACGGGGCACAGTTTAGGCTTTACTTTCAATGCGCCTGATGTAGTCCATGGTATTGCCTAAGCCTGGAAAAAAAAAACGGGGACAAATGGTCTTTAGCCAAACAGATTTTTTGTAAAGGCACTGTCTACAACCAAAGATGCCACTGGTGCTTTGTATGTCATTACCGCAGTAAACTGGTTGTAGCAAACAAGATTGTGCAGAGTAGCCGACAGTGGGGGTGAACAAAAGGTGCAAGTAAATATTGGAATTCAGTAATGAGGTTGTTGCACTTGTATCCATCTGAAGGCACATGGGAGTCCCATTAAGACACACATCCATCAAAAGTTGATTTGAGACAGTAACAATGTCATCACACACAGAATTAACAAAGTTAATGTCCATAGGTTGAGATGCGATTGGCAATGACAAAGTGGACTGAGTTAGGCAGACAGTTGCGATATGACCTTTCTTATGATAAAGATAGCTTATTATCCAATACTTTGGACAAGCCAGGCAGTCATGTTTAACAAAACAAGGAGGGCAGGGACTTCTGGAAAATTTTCCACCGTGGCCATGTTTGTGGAAACAGGGTGGCCTAGTCTGCTGTACCGTCAAGACCTCTGCTTCTGAGTATGTGCTAGAACGTGACTGTCTGTTGATGTCTGAATTGTGCACGTGTATGTTAGCCCGTGAATCTAAAGTGATGGTCAGTGGCTCGAGAAACTTGAAAATCTTGAGTACTTCTGCTAAAGATAGATCCTCGAATTGCAATGCTCGCCAATGATCTTCCTTATTGAGGGCTGCCCATATAATGGCGTCTCACCTCATAGTATCTGCATAAGATTCCAGAGATTTAACAGTAACAAAATGCCACTTATGACTTAACCTGTGCAGTCCCACCACCCAGGTACAACTGGATTGGTGAGATTGCTTTCTGCACTAATGAAACTCCATTCTCATGGAAATCACATGCATATTGTTGCAGTAATAACAATTGAGCAAACAGCACATTTCATCAAAAGATAAAGGTGCAGAATCCTGAAGGAGAGCTAACTTCCCTAGGAAGCAGTACATTTGTGGGAAAATCTACAGCAGGAAAAGAGCTTTAATAGAACCAGAATCTCTCATCGTGAAGACTGCAGAGTGTTGCCAAAGTGTTTTTCATGAGAGTCCGTCTTCAGCAGCGGTGGCATCATTGGCGGGGAATGGCAAAGGGTAGGCCAGTAAGGCCTGAGGCTTATTATTATAGGCCCATGAACATCTTGTCCAGCATGACAGCATGCTCCCACAAAATTCAGAACATCAGTAAACAGGCAATCACATAATGCATAAACCACCACACCCCCACATACTTAGCAAGGTTGGTTCCAAGAAAACAATGCAAGATCTATGAGCAGCATGTAATGATCAGTCTCACACAACATTACAAAATACGGAAGAGTGTTCTCAGCTCTGGGATTAAATAGCCAAATCATGGTTGTCTCTGCATGGTGGCAGAGGGCAGTGGCTGTGCATGCTACATAAGAGGTGCAGCAGCCTGTAGCGTATGAGGGTGCTGTCTCCTTAGCTTTGCTGGCATCGACAGATCCAAAGACAAGCACCTCACGTCCTTTTGACTTCTGACAGATGGCAATTGCTGTGGTAACAGCGGTGCTGTGGTAGCAGCGGGTTACCACATAGGGTGTAATTCCTTCTTTTAGACAAACTGGTTGGCATAGGAGATAATTTTATGGTGGGCTGCATCAAAGCAGTCAGAAGACTGATAACAAAAAAAACTTTTATTAGAAGTGTAGTCACCAAAATATTAGCACACTGTAATATAAAAGTATGAAGAGCAGCCCTTATTTAATGAGTATTATGAAAAACATTGTAAAAATGTAACACTGCATTATTTAAAACAATTAGTGAACTAATACCAGCCTAAGTAATAATTTTAATATAACATGAAAACAGAATCAAAAATTCTTCTTTAGTGCATAATATATTCTCATTATAAAGCACATAGGCCTAATGTATTCGCATTATAAGCCCATGACATGAATATTTTTTATATTCTTGGAGTCATTTAAAAAAAAATACATTTCCTGTTGTAGTGAAGAAGAAGCAATACAGATTAAAACATGATAGATAATATAGATTAAGGTCTCATCTAGGTGAAGCATAACATGAAAAGGAAAGTTGGTACTCCCCATATAGCGGAGATCCTGACTCTCAGATAGGCACAAATAAAGCTTTCGGCCAGGAAGGCATTCATCAAAAACACACACACACACACACACACACACACACACACACACACACAACTGCAGTCTCAGGCAACTGAAGCCACACTGCTAGCAGCAGCACTGGTGCATGATGGGAATGGTGACTGGGTGAGTGTAATGAGGAGGCTGGGATGAGGAGGGATAGTAGTGTAGGGGGTGGCACACAGTGAAGTGCTGCTGGGGAGCACAGTGAAGTGCTGCTGGGGAGCACAAAGGGATGAAGTGGAGAGAGGGTAGGGCAGCTATGTGCAGTTGGGAGGTTACATGGAGGGTAGGGGAGAGGTGGGGAAGAGAGGGGGGTTAGTGGAAAAGGAGAGTAGTAAAAGGACTGGGTGTGATGGTGGAATCAGGGCTGTGTAGTGCTAGAATGGGCTGGATAGATGAGGACAATGACTAATGAAGGTTGAGGCCAGGAGGGTACAGGAATGTAGGATATATTGCAGGCAAAGTTCCCACTTGCGCAATTCAGAAAAGCTGGTGTTGGTAGGAAGGATCCGTATGGCACAGGCTGTGAAGCAGTCATTGAAATGAAGGATGTCATGTTTGGCAGCATGCTCAGCAATAGCAGACAACTTGTTGGTTCTCATGCCCACATAGAATGCAGCACAGTGTTTGCATCTTAGATCACATGACTGGTTTCATAGGTAGCCCTGCCTTTGATGGGATAGGTGATGTTTGTGACTGGACTAGAGTAGGTGGTGTTGGGAGCATGTATGGGACAGATCTTGCATCTAGATCTATTACAGGGGTAAGAGCCATGAGGTAAGTGTTTTGAGAGCAGGGGTTGTGTTGTGGGAGTGTTGGGAAGGATAGTGGGCAGGACATTTATCATTTCATGGCACAATGAGAGATAGTCAAAACCACAGTGGAAAATGTAATTAAGTTTCTCCAGTCCTGGGTAGTACAGAGTTACAATGGGAATACCTCACTCCTCTGTGGCCGGACAGTGAGACTTTGGCAGGTGTTGGGAGACTGGAAAGATAAGGCACAGGAGATTTGCTTTTGAACAAGTTTGGGAGGATAATCACGGTCTGCGAAGGCTTCAGTGAGACGCTTGGCATATTTTGAGAGGGTCCACTCGTCATTGCAGGTGTGACAACCATGGATAACTAGGCTGTATGGAACGGGTGGCAGCTGTCAAAGTGGGGGTATTGCTGGTGGTTAGTAGGTCTGATACGGACAGAGGTACTGATGTAATCATGTTTGAGGTGGTGGTTAACATCTGTGAAGGTGGCTTGCTGGGTTGAATAGGACCAGGTGAAGCAAATGTTAGAGAAGTTGTTGATGTTCTGGACGAATGTGGGTAAGGTATCCTAACCCTTGATTCAGCTCGCAAAGATGTCATCAGTGAATGTGAACCAGGTAGGGGGTGGGGGGTTAGGATTCTGGCTATTTAGGAAGGGCTCCTCTAGAAGGCCCATGAATAGGTTGGCATAGGATGGTACCATGCAGCTGCCCAATGCCATACCTTGGATTTGTTTGTAGGTAATGCCTTCAAAGGAGAAGTAATTGTGAGTGAGGGTATAGTTGGTCATGGTGACTAGGGAGGAGGGTTGTTGGTTTGGAATCCATTTGGCATTGGGAAAGGTAGTGCTCAAAGGTGGTAAGGCCATGGGCATTAGGGATATTAAGTGTAACGGTAGGTGGCATCAACAGTCATGAGCAAGGCACCATACGATAAAGGAACAGGAACTGTGGAGAGTCAGTGGAGGAAATGGTTGGTATCTTTTATGTAGGAGGGTAGGTTCCAGGTAATAAATTGAAGGTCTTGGTCTATGAGAGCAGAGTGTCTCTCAGTGGAGGCACAGTAACTGGCCACAATGGGACATCCTGGGTGGTTGGGTTTATGGACTTTAGGAAGCATGTAGAAGGTAGGAGTGCGGGGAGTGGTAGGGATGAGCAAAGAGATGGAGTCTGGGGAGAGGTTCTGGGATGGTCGTAAGGAGTGACTGGAGTAGGGTCCCTGTGGCAAGGTTACAGGTGTATCTGACAGCTGATGGAGTCCTGCTAGGTAATCCTTGTGGTTCAAAACACAATGGTGTAGCCTTGTTGTTTTGAACCTTAGAGAACTTAAAGTGTATCTCATCATTCCTTAGTACTTCGTGTCCCACTTCTTTACGTGTTGATTCTTCGTGACTAATGTCTTAAACTTTAGCCTATTCTTCATCACTATTACATTGTTATCTGAGTCTATGTCTGCTCCTGGGTATACCTTACAATACAGTATTTGATTTCAGAATCTCTGTCTGACCATGATGTAATCTAACTGAAATCTTCCTGTATCACATGGCCTTTTGTAAGTATACCTCCTCCTCTTGTGATTCTTGAACAGATTATTTGCTATTACTAGCTAAGATTTATTACAGAGCTCAGTCATTTCCTCTCTCATTCCTTGTGCCAGGCCCATATTCTCCAGTAACCTTTTCTTCTACTCCTTCCCCTAAAACTGCTTCCCAGTCCCCTTGACCATTAGATTTTGATCTTCCTTTAGGTACTGTATTACCCTTTCAGTATCCTCATATATTTCAGTGTGAAATGTAAAACAGAATAGTACACAGTGTTACCGCATTGCCATATAAATGCAATGTGTTCAGAATTTTCCCCTCCTTGCACTCGGGCTGTTGGCATGGTGGTGGGGGAAATGTGAAGTAAGGCTGAGTACTTTGGCATTTGTGCCTGGGCACGACTCTTGAGCTGAAATTTTGGCTGCTCCTGCTTCAGGTGCTAAATCAATTGTTCATTAAGTATTCCACTGGGCTAATTTTTCTCAGATTAAAGCCCTCTACAACTTCTAGCAGGTGAAATGTACACCCTTTTGGAACATTGCGGAGAACTGCATTCTGTTTTCTCTGTCATCCAGTTGATGTCCAGTATTGGACAAATATTTGGTCAGTTTGGACCCATTTTGTAGTCGTAAGTGTTCCTTAAGACTCAAATTATATGATCTATCAGTTTGGCCTACATAATAATGGTCACACTAGTTACAGACAATCCTATATACCTCTGACCCTGAAAAATTTGTTTTTCTTTTTTATGTCATGTATAATTCTCAACCTTAAACTGTTGTTTACATGGAAGCCACTCCTGATACGGGACTTTCTGAACCATTTTTCAATTTGCTGTTACATTTTTTGATGAAATGTTATGGGTACAGTTCAAACCTTAACTCTGCTTTTGCTACTATCCATTGACTAAGACTATATTTTTCATTTCTCTTTTTGTTTCTTTCTTTTTCTTTTTAACTTCTTTCTATTACAAGGGCACATTACAACTTTTGCGGAGTACCCATTAGCTACCGCTGCTTGTTGTAAGGTATCAGTTCATTTTGTATGTCTTCGTCTTCAGAAGGTAAATAAAGCACCTGACAAATAATAGATGTGAAGAAGTCCCCCTTGTATCTTGACACATGGCTTGAATTTGCATTAATAACTGTGCCAGTGGGCTTCCAATATAAATCACAAATTTGTGCTTCTTCCTGACCCTATGATAAAGTAAGCGAAATAATTAAAAGAACCTCCCTCTTCCAATTCGGTAATAAATTCCATTACGAGTACTTATTACCTATAAATAGTGACAATGCTTCGATATCTGTATTATTACTCTGTCAGGAATAGAAAACCATCCATGTAACATTTGTAATACATCTTCTTCTTGAACACATGGAAATTTCTAAAATATCTACATTCCAAACCATCTACAAAAATATCAGCCATCTTTCCAAAAGACAGTTCCCTATACACAAGCCAGGCCTCTCTCTATATGTGACTGGAATCTCACATGCGCACATGGTAAGAAAGAGGTGTTCACCTACACATTTGGCTGTACTTACATGTGTGACAAGCACATGCACTTGGTGACTAAAAACAAGATGCACAGGTGTAAAAGCAGCTTAAGGTAACAAAAATCTCTAGCATGTATCTTTAAATCTATTATTTACTATAGTTTTAAGTGAGGAGTGGGGGTAATGTGACAAATGTATTGCCTCTAGCACTCAGTGACTTTTATTGTTGAGGCAGAAAGTCATGAGTAACATGCATCAGCGGGATGCCAGTTTGAGTTACCTAGAACATCAGTTGCTCTGCAGCTCATAAACCAGATATGGATCTTTCAACACCCCTAGATCATGTGTTTCCTAACTAATATGCAAAGCTAAATGAAATAAGAGGGGAAAAACTGAGATGCTGAAGATTTAGAGTGACAAGGAACAGTAGAATGAGTGACAAGTAGAAGAAAAGAAGAGGAATTTGGGATCAAGGCTGATTGAGAGTGAAGCGGAATAGATTATCAGTTATTCAAGCATGTCGAACAACTACTATCATTTGATTTCTTAAAATTGAGTATCACCAATCAAGAGGTCATAATAATGAAAAATCTGTAAAACATGGTTTATGAGGCGCAGTAGTAATTTCGACACCACTCTCATCAGTGTTCAAATTACATATAGACTAATTAAACTGATTTAAGTTTTCTGTGTTTTTGTTAAATTCCTTGGTTATAAATTGGAGATTATTTCACCAAGGCCATGGCGTAGACACTTATCTGTATTAATATTGGCATTATAAAATAGAGGAAAGGCAACCACTCACCTATAGCTGACTGACATGTGTCACACAGAAACAACCAGTGGAAAACTATTTATACTAGCTTTCCTCTTTTTTTATTGGAAATACACATTCACATACACAACTAGAGCCCAGGGTTCTGTTGTGTATTTCTATGTGCCACATAACAGTCAACTATGTGAGCAGTTGCCTTTCCTTTATTCTATGTATTATTCCATCCGAGGATTTCTGCTGTTGTTTGACATTGATGTTAAGTAAAATTTCTCCCCTCCCCCTCCGGGCCTCCTCTAAGAACAGGGAGCATTTGACAAGAATGAAAATGATTTTATCATAAGTTCACAAATTAGCATTACACCTATGAAAACTGACTATATTAAGCTTCAATATTTCCTATAATTTATATATTATAGTGGAAATTAAAAATAAAATGAACCTCTAATTTCCAGGAATTTGTGACAGGCATTCAAAATTTTGCATTACTCTGGTCAGATGCTAAGTAATTAAATATAACACTTTTGATTTGCTTTCAGGATACAGAATTACCTTGGTGCATTATTTGTAATGAAGATGCAACAAAGAGATGTCATGGCTGTAATGGTGATCTCTACTGTGATAGATGTTATGCAGAAGGCCATGATGTCTGGGACATGAAAGAGCACAAGACAAGTCCATTCAAGTGATCCATTTGTGTTACATATTACACTGCTGCAATCTGATTTTTTTGTTGCAGATATTATGTGTGCACCCATGTCATTTGCTTAAAAGAAGTAATTTAGCTTTTCCAATTGATATGAATGAAAAGTTAGTCACTAACATTATATTAGCCTTATGGATAATAGCATGTTATATTATGTATGCTGTGCCTTAAGTAACTTTTGAGTCCTGTTGTTATCAAATGTTACTAAATGATTGAACCACTCTGCTGACCAATTTAAAAAATGAAAGCATTTGTTAATTATTTTCTGGGAAAACTTATTATTCATGTTTTCCTCTCACTCAAAACCTGGAAAATACGAGCAAGTTTGGTAAACATCAAAAGCTCGGGAACATTCATGTGATTTTTGCACGAGGATCTCCACATGAAATGAATGATACCAAACTAAAAGAAACTTTAAGAACATATGAGGAGGAGGACTGAATGAGATGGTGTAAGTGAAATAACAAATGAAGAAATATTTGTAAACATGGGGTAGGAAAGGAGTACAGGTCACTCAGATACCAGGATGAGAAGGGGCCACCTATGAGGACTACAGGATGCAAAAGTGAAGGGTGAAGCATTGGAGAATGTAGGAGGTCAAGGAACTACATAAGATGATTCAGAGTTTACAAATGTACCGGCTTTGATCTCCTACTCTGTCTGACATCTTCCCTCATCCAAACAATAGGTGTGTCCCTGTCAACTAGGGGTCTGAGTGACCTTCCTTTCCTTTCTAGTGTTCCACAACCTATCCCTCCTTTCTCCCCGAGGGAGGAAGTATTCTCTCTGTATGCTAGGATAGTTTTCTGAGCACTTACATGTGACTGTTGACAATACGTAGAATGTTGCTGTTGCCTGTGGGCCTGACAATCAAAAGGAAGATACTTACTTACTCCATACCTGTTTAAGAATTAGGATGCCTGGATTGCTCAGCCCTAATACTAAAAATGTGAAGCTCTGACATAGACATTACTTTGTACGCAATTTACGTCATAAGGAGTTTTAATGGATGGTGAGGTAGTTCTACAGCAGGGCCTGGGACCTGGAATGGTTCAGTAGGCCCCTGCCATCAGTCTGACGCATGTGTGATGGACTGTGTCTAATGGTGTAATATAGTCACATGGACACATAAGATTATGTAGATCATAGTGATGTGGCAGCCAGATATTCTTCTGATCAAATACGAAGCTCAAGAATTTCAATGAAATTTTAAAGCCCTTAATGGTGCCAATCATCTGGTAAGTAAAAGAATGACATGAATTATTAAAATATACACAAACCATCTTTTTTGTAGAGAATTTAAAACCAGTTGTATTAGCCCTATACTCCAGTCACTGCAGGGCCAACTATTTTTGACAAGTTGTGGTTGTGAGACTGGAGGAAGAACAGACTACAGAAAAAGTCGCCCAAAGATAACATGACTGGACTCTGTATTGTGGAAGAGAAAATATTTATTGCTTTAATAAATAGGGCATTACTTAGTACTCTGTAGAAGGAAGGATTACAGCAATATGGGGAGATGCCCACAAGATCCCCATTCATGTAGTTGACAGACAATGTTATGTCTTCTGATGCACCATCACATTTACAGCAAAACATTTACCTGTAACAGTGCAATTAATTACATTAGCACATAAGGTTACAGCAGGTAGAGTATGTAGGAGTTATTGGAGAGTTTCATACAGTATATGGACTTCATTTAAATGTGTCTTGGAAAGCCGTTACTTGCCAATAAAATATGTATGCTAATTTCGAGAAACAATGTGGAAAACAGGATGAATGGCAAACAAACAGAGATTACGAAGTGTTTTAGTTGAGATCCATACAAAAATGTCATCAGTCAGATGTGCAAATAACTGTGGGTTAAACTGAAAAGGAAAGATGTGAATGAAGCACAACTTTAACAAGTTCCGGACGTTAACTCACAAACTGATAGCAATGAGGGAGCAGAAGCCACTCACAACAAAGACACTGAAATTATCTTTTAGGATAAGAGCTGTATTAGAAACACTGTTAGATAAAGAGCTAGTTTTAAAAGATTTTGTTGTATTACACCATAATGTGAATTCACTCACGAATAAAATTATCTTGTTGGAAGTGCTACACAAATTGACATAAACAAAGGAAAGTCCAGTGTTGAATAACAACAGTATCGTGTAATTACTGTACAGCATTCTATGTGAGCGTGCCAAATAAACAACTGTTGATTCACACGAATGGTCACAGTTAAACTGTGTCAACGCGCAAACTTGACAATCCAGTTGGCGAACAGCTGAACACCACAACCCAAATGACTTCAACAGCTGCTTTACTTAGTGAGGCATTTGGAAATTCCGTTCCAGCACTAGTTTCAGTCAGCTATGCAGGTGGGAATTTTCTCTTCAGCGTACCTGTGCTTTTGCAGTCTCCCTGGTTAAAATGCTGGTAACCTGTTTCCCACTGCCTCACCTTACCTTTTCCCTTTCCTCAGCCACGCCTCTCCTTCCCCATTCTGATCAAGTACCTGGCTTCTCCCACCACTCCGCTCCCCCATCCCTTCCAAGCAAGCATTCTCTCCCTCTCACTTCCTTTTGCCCCCCCCCCCCCCCCCACCTTCCACCATTTCCCATGCCTCTCCCTTCCTGTCTTCCCTTCCTTTCCCCTCATCTCCACCTTCCTCTCCTTTGCTCTTACACGCCCTATCCCCCGAACTCCTTTCATTGTGTTGTGCAGCTTTGAGTCATCTGTGAAAAGACCTGTCTCACGCTGTCCTAATATTACTACTTCCTTGTCTCGTGCACACTTCCCTTACCCCTCCCCATGTACATCTGCCGAGGAAACTGCTATTGATAATCAATAGCAGTCTCGCTGTAGCAGAAGCAGAACTCTCACAGACTGACAAAGAACTCCCACACCCATGATGCCTGTCTCTGGGCGCAAAGACCTGAACACGACTACATCTGATGTGACCAGTAATCTGATGGGGAGGGAGGAGCATGCACTGTGGAGGGGTGGGGGAAGATGCTGCTGTTTCCTGTAAGAGTGTTCTGGGATGTTGTGGGGACAGGATAGGGCAGCTAGTTGCAGTAACTAGTGGCTGTGCTTGGGGGAGGGGGTGAGGAAAGAACCTGTACATGCATTGGTGGGGCAGAAGGCACGTCTGTACTGTAGTGCGAGTAGGGAACATAATATGCAGGTGGAGGACAGGGACTAGTGAGGGTTGAGGCCAGGTGGGTTATGGGAACAAAGGATATGTTGTAAGTAGGCCCACCTGCACAATTCTGAATAGTGTAGCAACATACCAGAAAATGCTGCAAAATGGTTCAAAATTGTACCTATCTGACAGGAAATAACTGGTATAAATATGAAAGAGTAATGTATTAAGCTATCAGGCATCATCCAACTGGGAACAAACCTCTTGTACCCCACAAGGTTATACACTATGTGAACAAAAGTATCCGGACACCCCCAAAAACATATGTTTTTCATAGTAGGTGCATTGTGCTGCCACCTACTGCCAGGTACTCCATAGCAGTGACCTCAGTAGTCAGTACACATTGTGTGAGAGCAAAATGGGGCTGTTGGAGAGCAGAATGGGGCTGTGAGAGAGCAGAATGGGGCTGTGAGAGAGCAGAATGGGGCTGTGAGAGAGCAGAATGGGGCTGTGAGAGAGCAGAATGGGGCACTTCATGGAACTCATGGACTTCGAACGTGGTCAGATGATTGGGAGTCACTTGGAAATATCCCTAGGTCCTCTGTTTGTGATGTGATAGGGAAGTGGAAATGTGAAGGGACACATACAGCACAAAAGCGTACGGCCATCCTCGTCTGTTGACTAACAGAGACTGCCGACAGTTGAAGAGGGTCGTAATGTGTAATAGGCAGACATCTACTCAGATCATCACACAGGAATTCCAAACTGCATCAGGATCCATTGCAAGTACTATGACAGTTAGGTGGGAGATGAGAACACTGGGAGTTCATGGTCGAGCAGCTACTCATAAGCCATACATCATGCCGGTAAATGCCAAATGATGTCTCGCTGCTTGGTGTAAGGAGCGTACACATTGCATGATTGAACAGAGGAAAAATGTTGTGTGGAGTGATGAATCATGGTATGTAATGTGGCGATCTGATGGCAAGGTGTTGGTATGGCGAATGCCCGGTAAACGTCATCTGCCGGCATGTGAAGCGCCAACAGTAAAATTCGGAGGCAGTGGTGTTATGGTGTGGTTGTGTTTCTCACGGTGGGGGGCTTGCACCCCTTATTGTTTTGCTTGGCACTATCACAGCACAGGCCTACATTGATGTTTTTAGCACCTTCTTGCTTCCCGCTGTTGAAGAGCAATTCGGGGACGGTAATTGCATCTTTCAACAAGATCAAGCACCTGTTTGTAATGCATGGCCTGTGGCGGAGTGGTTACATGACAATAACATCCCTGTGATGGACTGGCCTGCACAGTGACCTGACCTGAATCCTATAGAACACCTTTGGGATGTTTTGGAATGCCGACTTCGTACCAGGCCTCACCGACCGATATCGATACCTCTCCTCAGTGCAGCACTTTGTGAAGAATGAGCTGCCATTCCCCAAGAAACCTTGCAGCACCTGATTGAACATATGCCTGCGAGTGGAAGCTGTCATCAAGGCTAAGGGTGGGCCAACACCATACTGAATTCCAGCATTACCAATGAAGGGCGCCACAAACTTGTAATTCATTTTCAGCCAGGTGTCCGGATACTTTTGATCACATAGTGTATCTTGGGGCCCTTACTATTTCTTGTTTGTATTAATGACCTTTCATTAGTACCATTTCTGGATGCGAAGTTTGTTTCGTTCACAGGCGAAACGAACATTGCATTGAAAAGCAAATCAAGCTTAGCTTTACAAAGCACGGTTAATGAAATTTTTGTGGACATTATTAAATAAATAGTTCCAAGCCAAGTCTTTGTCATTAAAGTTCCAAATCTCTTTTCCAAACTAACAGCTCAGTTCATGAAATCAAAACTAGAAATAAAAATAATTTTCACAAATAATTAGAACCAAGTATATTTTATTAATAATATAAAGTAATGTGAATATTACATGAAAGCTGACTTCTGCATATATTCAGTACAGTAACACAATCAAAACAAAGAACTGTAGTAAACTCATTATCTCTTTGATACTGTCTGGATACAACAGGCTATGAATCGTCGTGTGCATGTCAGTCTATTGTACATATACATATGAAAATTTGCTACAGATTTTTTGACTTCTTCCACATTCATGAGCAACATTCACTTGGGATCTGTGGAAGGCACAAACATTAGCAAAATCCTTTTCTTTGTAAAAATTTATTGTGCATTCTTATCTTTTGACTTTTTCTACTTTCTTCAGAATCTCCTCACTATGAGACCATTGAGTGAAAAATACATCAAATATAATCTAATGTTGACTTGTTGGAAATCTGTATGAATATTTAGTTACCTCTCAATAGATTTCAGTTAGTGATTCTGCACTAGCTTCGCAGACCAATGGAAGCAGAGACAACAGAGTACCACATCAAGTTGCCTGAAAATTAAAGACCGTATGCAAAGCAGTTTCAAGTACAGGAACCATGCAAAAAATGTCGTATTTCATAAGTTGCCAAGATTAACTTAACGTTTTAGTCAGCAGATAAAATTTTAGATACAGAATTTCTGTGAATTTGACAAAGTGTGGGAAGGGGCAAAATTGTTTTGATACAACAAGTCCAACTATTTGATTGAAAGCAGCTGTCTGTATCTAAGATCTAGAGGAGGTGGCGCATGATCATTCATTCCAATGCTTTCCTATATGTTTGATGAGGACAATCCCGATAATACCTATTTGAGAATGAAAAATCTTCTTGAGCTATTTCCCATGTAGTCGTCAGGAGTAAAACCACTAACTGCTCGGGTTGGCACGGTTTTCCGCTTATATAGCCATGATTGCAGCCTGTCACCAATCAGAGAGGGATGAAACGACGTGTGTGCGAAAGGCACGTTGGGCAGCTCCTTCCCACCGTGGGACTGAGTGACATCAGGTTGCACAATGGGTTGGTGCCACACTTGAAACGGCTGCTCCCACCTCCATACATGCATCAAGCATCCATTGTTGCTTCCTTTCGAAGTCGGAAACCCGCCCCCATGCCCTATTATGTGTGTGCCAGGGATAGGGCATGGGGGCGGGCTTTGGATATCGAAAGAACATGCCCTACCCCTGGTATAAGCATAGTAGGGTGTGTGGGCGGGCTTTGAATGTCGGAAGGAAATAACAATGGATGTTGGCACTTGTAGTGAGGTGGGAGCAGCAGTTTCAAGTGTGGCATCAGCCTCTTGCGCCACCTGTTGTCACTCAGTCCCGTGGTGGGCAGGAGCAGCCCGATAAACCTTTCGCGGATGCATTGTTTTGCCCCCCTCTGATTGGTGCGAGAGGCTGCAATTGTTGTTATATAAGAGGAAAACTACCAGCACTGGCAGTCAGTCGTTTTACTCCTGATGACAATGGCGGAGACAGCCATCAAAAGCTGGAAAATTTTATTTGAACTGACACGGCTTGAAAACCAAGATGATTTTATTCAGACATGCTGCTGCAAGAAACTCCGAGGACACATACTTGAGGATGCTCAGTCTGTAACGTCCCACCAGTTAGTGAGTAGTTAAAAATGGTTTAAATACCTGTGAATATCTTGCCTTCAGTATCACTCGATGACCGCATACATGAGCTAAAATATGCTTGTTCAATAAATACAGGATACCACAATGGATTTCACTACAATGATGTTGGCCACAACTGAAGTAAAGTAAGTACATAGATTTATTCACTTCAAAAGCTGTATCTTATGAGCTCGTGGTCAATCTTCAGTGTAATAAACCTCGTTGTTACTACTACAGCTAACCGATAGTAGCACATGCTACACTGGCGATTTTAAATAGTACAGATG
Organism: Schistocerca piceifrons; assembly: GCF_021461385.2. Lineage (NCBI taxonomy): Eukaryota > Metazoa > Arthropoda > Insecta > Orthoptera > Acrididae > Schistocerca > Schistocerca piceifrons. The sequence goes on from NC_060141.1 coordinate 293,775,636, forward strand.
CAGTAATTCAATAGAAATGCATGTGTGAGGTCCATTGCATTGTTGAACACTAATACTCAACAAAGTACGAATGTAAAGTCACATATCATTCTGCCTTTTGCGATATTAAATCAAAATGTTTAACACTCCGAAATAATCAGTCACTGCACTGTTCTAATATGCTGTTTTAGACAATGTCCAACATATGAGTTGCTCTATTGTAAATCCAGACCTGAATCATGCACCAAGAATATCTCAACTGTATGCACAAATTTATCCTCTAGTGGGTCCAACATTCATCTGTCCTAACAATACTCGAGGCAGAGTATTTATACACTTCCTACAATGTACTACTTTTTCCTATTATCAAAAAAGTAATTGAATTTAATTATAGCTGGAGATATAAGAGAATTGATCTAGTAATACATAATGCAGGGGTGGTAACCATAAGCCTGGAATGTTACAAGTCCTCCCTAGGTTTCTAGAGAAGGATTAAAAGCTTACTTCCAGGTGTTGGGCAAATGTCCTAGCAACCAGATAAAATTAAAATGGGCAGGGAGGACTTCTTTACTTTATCCTGTGAGGTGCCACAACACGCTGCAATGTATTCTATCATACTCAGGTGATGTATGTTGAGACAGAGTGTGTACAAACTCCAGTTCTGACATGGTGAAATGGCAGCTGTATATTTTATCATTAGTGGAAATTAAGTCAAAAAAACAGATATCTCTCAGTGATCACACTGTGATGCCTGGAAGCTGGATTATAACAGACAGTGGCAGTAACTCTGACAAAGTGTTCTACCATTGTTTGTACTCTGTCTTGTAGGTTTGCAGGAGACTTTTATTTCACATTACAGCAGCAGCTGGGAACCTCCCATCTCAACCCTCCTGGGAGTCTTGCTCACATATATGCACTCTAAATGGACGGTGTTTATAGTGTTCAAGAACTGCTACTGCAATCACTTCTTGCTTTTTCTAATAACTCAAAGATGTTGCCCTCATTATCCAACAGGTTGTGTGTTGGATCTTGCCCACTTGTCTCATATAGAGGGTGGCTAAGGGACACTGTGTTCTCAGAATTCTATACAGCAATTCAAGCTTATAACATTAGTAGTTTTATTTCTATAAAGCTGATTTGACAATAATTAACTTGAATGTAAAAAATGTTGTCACAAATAATGGGCAACACGCAATATAATTCAGAGTCCTTGGTTATATGCAACAGTCCTGCAAGTTGACACACAATTTGTGATCACTACTAACGGATATCGTAGCACTCTTTGCAAGGCCATGCTAATACTCCACTAATGTCCGGCCGGGGCTGGCAGCGGCAGTACTTATATTCATTTCTTGCGGTCTGTGGTGCGGTACTGATCAGCACACCATTGGCTTACGTCGTTTCACCACCTTCTCTGGTCTTGCGTTCTTCGTCTTCGTTCCAGTGCTCGTGGTTACGCCAGAACATTATGAGTCCTCTAAAGCTGGCTGGCTCTTGAACACAGGCAGAGAGCTGTCCACTCACATGAGACTGTGGAGTGGATGCTTAAGTAGCAGAGACAATTGTCTTTGTTATATAATTAATCAATTCCTGGATGCTGCAATTGTATTTGAATGCACCAACTTGGCTGTACAGCATCCAGCTTGCCTTACTGAGCACCCATTGTGGCACCTTTGATTTAGGCATTGCTGGGAGGTGAATCACAGCTGGAAAATGTTCACTACTGCAAGTCATTATCATTGACTTCCCATTGGGCCACATGTGCAAGAGCTTGAGAGTAACTTAGGATCATTACCAATGAATGACGTTGTACAATGTTTGTACATGGTGAACCATAACTCTACCAACAAACTTTCAGATGTAGGTTAGGAACATTTGATTATTCATTCATTTTGTTACTGCAGTTACCTTTGTTTCTGTGAAAATTACCTTCACAACAGTGAAAAAGCCTGTAATATGCAATACCAAAAAGCACAACACAAAACCCAGAGTAATGTAACAACCCTTAGATGTTAAGGGACTCTGATGAGGATGGCATCGCTGTGGGACCAGTTTGGTATTGCGTCGTCACGCTTCTCTTTCACTGCACTCACAAGGAGAGACCACGACGTTGGGATCACAGATTTACTTCAGACTTTGTGTACCTTTAGTAGGCCATTAAAACAGCATGGTGCAAGTAGTAAGATGCACGACTGTGGCAATTTCGAGAAAATTGTAAGAGAAGCTTTACACGTTTGCTATGTAGCTAATCTATTTGTGTAGATGTGCTGGAAGTTGGAGTTCATGGTGGTCAAGTGGTTAGCGTTTGAGCTATGTAAGACAATATATTTTATTCATCACTGGTCATGTTATTTAATTTATCTGAAGGTAACATAATTAAAAAAAACCACACACATATTTGCATGAAGTTTTAGCGAATTTCATGTTATTTGACTACGTACTATTTTTAATTAAATTTAATTATTAGAACAAACATATTTATAACTATCAGCAAATGAAATAAGAAATGCGTAGCGTTTTCCTGGAAATGTATGCGTGTTGATATATGCAAAATCCCTCATACAGGATATCTGGTAAGGTACCCGAAACTGCTTTGTACCTCACCGCTTCCAGCTGAAGAAGCAGAGGCGAGCTCCATTTGGCAATTAACCTGCGTAGCGGTGAGGACATTGCTAATGTAGCAAGAACATATAGTGTAAGTGCAAATTTTTGAATATTACAAGAGTTTAACTTGTACTACAAAAAAGGTTTGAGCATGAGTTGAACTGTTGCCTCATCATGTTCGTCTTATGAAGCTCAAACGCTAACCGCTTGACCACCATGAATTCTCATGATCCCAACGTTGTGGCCTCCCCTTCTCAGTAAACCCATGCACATCAGTCAACTCTTTGTAAGTAAACGTGTCCATACTGCAGTCTATCACTGTTAATGTACAACTAACGACAAAACCAAGCAGTACTGAATGCAAGCTTAAAGGCAAACAGTAGATTTTATCAATACCAATCACTAAGAGCGAATGGAAATGAGACACACAGCACACACCATTGACATTTGCACTTTTATGCCCAAATTTTAGTGCAATGAGGATGGTTAGCGATCATAAATGGGAACTGGATGGGCATCTTACACAGCCTTGAAAAAATTCAAACAGAGTCCTAGAATTCAAAACATTCTACTCTTTTATTGATATAAAAGTCAGTATTTTCTTCCCTTATTAAAACAGGAACAAAAACTTATCTTCCGTTTTGCTTTCTCATTTTGTTGCAATACGACTTTCAAGGTTGACAAAATATAGCTGACCCTGATGTCAATGGCAGGGTATGTGGCAAGAACTGGACATTGTAAATAGCTGCACTGCATGTCTGTCTCACAACCACACACCTAATATGTGCCATTATTTTGATATAAACACAAATATTATAAATAATGTTTACAAAGTGTAAGCTAATGAAATATACATCTTCATTCTGTTCTGCTTAGTCAGGTTAGAGGCTATGTTGGTATCACTGAATGTTACATAAACTTCAGTTGTTGGTACACAGTGTGATTTGTTTTCGTTCTGATTTATGATCAAGATGGAGGATGTGTGGAATATATAAAAATCAACAAAAATTTCACACATTCAATGTGTAATGCACATTCTGAGTACAAGGAATATTTGGTTAAATTGCATTGAGATAGAGGAAAGAAAATGAAAGAGGAATCTCTTGAAAACTCCAAAGGGAGGTCAAATCAAAGAATTTGTTATTAACAACCAAACCCAATTCAAAAGTAATAGCAGTGTGCATAACTACAATACTAGGAGAAAGGATGATCTTCACTATTCAAGATTAAATCTAACTTTGGCACAGAAAGGGGTGAATTATACTGGCACTAAAGTCTTTGGTCACTTACCAAATAGTATCAAAAGTCTGACAGATAACCAACAAGTATTTAAGAAGAAATTAAAAGAATTTCTGAATGACAACTCCTTCTACTCCATAGAGGAATTTTTAGATATAAATTAAGAAAAAAAAAAACAAAAAAATATTTAAAAAAATTAAAAAAATAAAATAAAATAAAAACACAAAAAAATAAAAAAGTTGTTATATTAACTTAAGTATGTTGTTAAATTAACTTAATTATGTCATGTATTGGAAAATTTGACTCGTTCCACATCATTACGAAATATCGTATTCATGATCCATGGAACTAATATTAATCTAATCTAATCTGTAAATACAGGAAATGAGATGTTTAGCTGATGCTGCTGAAACAGAATAATCAATCTCAAAGTTATGGAAAAACAAATTACTAATAGTGTTTTTAAAATCTTACAGGTGTGTGTTGATCTTCCGCCATTTGGTGAGTGAGTACAGTGCATTGTTCTTCTCTTTATTATTTTCAAGTTTGACAAATGATAGTGACAGTCAGAGAAGACACTTTAACTTTAGGAAATATGAATGTTTAAGAACACATTTAAATTGTAAGTAGACTGTAAGGCAGTATCATTTACATACTGTAAGATAAATAAGAGACCTGGAAAAAGTAAAATTGAACCTTTAAAACCTGGAAAAAGCCTTGAATTTTAATCTGTGACTCTTGCTAGCCATCCTGGCAAAACAGATACAGAGGTAACTGGGCAAGAAGCCACACGAAATGGAGTAACTCTGTAATGAGGCACTGGAGACCATGGGTCCCATGTACCAAAATACTAGTAAGATACCCTTGAACAACCTCTGAAAGTTTGTAGGTGGCGTTCTCGTTCACCTGAAACGTTCCCTGTTCCATATAAATGTATATAGTGACGTTATGAAACTATCAGTGGTTCTATCCCTGAGTAAGGTAGTTTCTGAGCCTCACAGTATATTATTTACATTAAAATCCCTCACATAGGAGGAATGGTCATGGGAGGTGTATAACATACTTAGTGAGAGCCTCTTGTGTTAGGACCTAATTGCTTCTAAACCGCTGATAAGGGAAAGTGAGATATGGTGTGCACGGTTTTACAAAAATAACTACTATCTTCAGTTCTCTTCATGCTAAGGTAATCCTTTTTGTGGAGTCTGTAATCCCACAGACAGGTGCATAAGAAAATTTAGTGCTCCTGCACAGTTCTGGTATCTGACGGCACTATACATAGCCATCAGAGTGACGTATGTAATGGAGGTGTGTTCCAAACAGAAAGCTGTCATTGAGTTTCCTTTGGCAGAAAACCAGAGCATCACAGATATTCATAGGCATCTGCAGAATGTCTACGGTGACCTGGCAATGAACAAAAACATGGTGAGTCATTGGGCGAGTTGTCCGTCATCATCATAACAAGGTCTCGTAGGTCCAATTTTCCACATGCCAGACGGTTGCAACTCCTGCAATGTATGTTCATTGTTACAAAACTGCAAACGAACTTCTTCTCCATGCTAATGCAAGGCCTCACAGAAAACATCATTGGATTGTTCTTCCTCATCCACCCCAAAGCCCAGATCTCGCATACACCTGTTTGGCCTAAAGGATGCACTCAGTGGGAAGCAGTGCATGGATGATGGGGAGGGAGGTTATTGACGCAGCGTGAAACTGGCTCCAGTGACGACCAGCAGAGAGGTACCATGCAGCCATACAGGCCCTTCCAGTAAGGTGGCATAAGCCTGTCACATTGAACAGAGATTATGTTGAAAATTAGGGTTTTGAAGCCCAAAGAGTGCAGAATAATATACTGTATTGGAATCATGAATAAAACCAACCTGTCTTCAGAAAAAAATATGTTCTATTACTTACTGAACACACCTCATTTATTTATATACCATATATATAAAAGAAAAATGCAGCCTAAGCTTGTATGAATGAAGCTTGTTTGAATGTTTATTATGGTATCATGAAAAAAAGTAACAAAAACTCCACACATGTACAATGTGCTGCATACATGTGGTCCATGGTTTGGCCTTTCTTGCCACTATTTGGCAAGTCTCACTTGTATTAGGTACAGCTTGGTTATGCTCAGGTCTTCTTGGGACTACTCAGTACAGAGTGACATTTCATTTATCAGTGTGATGTGACTGTTTCTTACATCATTTTTCAGTTGACACAACTTTCTTCAGTTTGGCAGAAACATAATGGTAGTACTGTTTATACCTTGCTATTTGCTTGTGATATAAAGGAAGTTCAGAAGTATGTCGCTGTTCATGTAACACTCAAAAACAGGCAATGTAGTTACCTATCATCGGAATCACAGTTCTTTTCCGAAGAGAGTTCTCAACATCTGTTATGCAGTCACATAATCACCAGGCATTGCAGATTTGCTGTAGAAATACACCATGCACAAACAATTTAAAAATTTAGTTGGTGATGAAAGAGGAAAAAAACTGCAATGATCAAGAAAGAACAGTACATTTTCTGAAGTTGAATGGTTTTTACAGTGCAGGTTCAACAGTTTTTGATGGAACTGAAAAAAGAATATGGAGACATTGTCAGGGTGTATACATGGACAAGGAAAAAAAATTCCCGGATTTTCCCCAGATCTCCTAGTTAAAAACGCACTCCCCCCCCAGCCCACGTGAAAATACACTTCTTCCAAGGTGAAAATGCTTTTTCCAGGATAAGCGACAGTGTACTTTCCCTCAGAGCTGTAAAAATATAAATCTTTTGAGTGGTAAAGCTTTTGTATACCAGCATTTTAGAAAATGGAACATGGAAAAGGGGGGTGGAGGGGATGTGTTTTGGAAAGATCTATGATGTGTAGCAACATATGCGCTGCATATTTTCATATTACGATACACAGCATGTTTCCGTACAATGAAAGTGTAAATTTGAATTCTATGAAACACAGTATGTTAGTTTTCCGAAGCACTGAAACGGAGATTGCAATGCGCTTTTGTAAGCCAATCATAGCTCACGTCACGTGTTCTCGCCAGCCAGTGACAGTTGATATTAAGAGCATACAACACGCAATGTATAGTCAGCCAACAGCAACATCATTGTTAGGTAGTGTGAACACACAAACAGGAAAAGTTAATGGTTTAAATTAATGTATGAGGGTAGTTTGAAAATTTTCAGAACAGAATAGAAAAGAAGTACTTACATTACTGAAACTTTTTTATTTTTCAATGTAGTCTCCTTGTAGATTAATGCACATGGTCCAATGATGTTCCAGTGCACTGATCCCATCCCAAAAATGAGTTTCCTCCAGCCTGCAAAATAGTTGTAAACTCCGGCTATCAGTTCTTCGTTTGAACTGAATCTTCGTCCACCAAGAAAAATTTTCAGTTTTGGGAAGAGATCGAAGTTTGACGGAGCCATGTCAGGTGAGTAAGGTTGGTGTGGCAACAATTTATACTTTAGTTCGTGTAATTTTGCCATGGCAATGGCACATGTTTTCAATCCAGTGTCAAGAGTCGCAGCACCCATTTGCAGATAATTTTTTCATTTCTAATTCTTCAGTTAAAATGTGATGCACCCTTTCAGATGACATCATGTGAGCAATTTCATGCACTTACAATCGGCAATCCTCCATGACCAATTTGTGCATTTTTGCAATGATTACTGGAGTAGTGACACATCTTGGCCGACCACCGCACGGATCATCATCCAAGTTCTCCCGACCAAAATTAAATTCAATTGTCCACTTGGTGACAGTTGAATATGAAGGAGATGAGCCCCCACTGTATTCTGGTAATCGGCATGAATGTCCTTTCCTTTCATACCTTTCTTTATGAAGTGCTTAATCACTACCGAATCTATATTTTCCATCTTCGAAAAACACTACATGGCAACAACAACAAAGCCATGTCACTGCCACAGCTCTCTTCCAAGAGCACTCAAGTGGCACATTTTTACAAGCAACAGTCCAATGAATATCACGTGAACAATTCGTTGCGTTAGTGCTGACCTCTTGTGGTGATTCCGAGAACTTTTCAAACCACCCTTGTACGTAGTGCAGCAACAAGAAAAGCTAAGCTTTCACATATAATGAAGATTAACAAGCTACAAGAAAAGCTGGGATTTCACATATAATATTGGTCTTTTTAGCGTGTGTTACACTTTAAGGTGCATCACACAAATGTGCCAGTAAATTTTTAAACAGTGACAATGTCTGGTCTTCTGGGCTTGACATCATTATAAGCAGCTGGTACTCAAAGTGCTAGTTCTAAATGACAGCCAAATGCTCTGTGATTTAAGAAATTAGTTGCACATTCTCACACGTAACATAATTCATCTTGAGTAAAAGGAAATTTCCTTTGAAAATAGAGCTTTTCAAAAAACAATTTGCAATATTTTTCCACCACCTCTTACACATGGGTTCATTTCAGCATCTGCCAGAGAGCGCCAGAAAAACAGGCGTTACTGTGTGTCGGCAGCTACGATGACACAGGAAGCTCATATGTTCGTACATATGTAGCATTAATAGATATTACATGATGTCATAAAAGAAATAGTACATCAGAGCTTAGGAATTTCGTAAACAATACTGAAATGCAAAATTTGGCTTAAAGGACACATTCATATGTACAGATTTACAAGGAAGTAGGCCCCAACCCTGATATCTAGCTTTCCAGTGTGCTTTTTGGGAAGCAAATTGTCTTAGTGTACCAATACTGTCTGTCTCATATTTGGTTCTTTATTATGTGCCAGCAGATGAAAATGTGCACTTGAACTTCAGTGAACAGTTGAAACTAGCCAATAGAGTGGAATGAAACACTTTGTTTCTTATAAATTGACTGCAACTGTGGAAAAGATTAATAAAAACCACAGTTATTTAGCAAACCGACAAAAATGTCATTGTTGCTGATTGCCAACAACACAGAAATAAAATAAAATCAGAAAACTGAAACTAGTATCATATTTTAGCATTCTGTAATTATTTGAATGTATTTTAATTCACTTGATAGCTCCCGGCCACAGAAATCCATTTTGTTTTCATTTGATGTGTGAACTGTGAACGAAGGGGAAGCAGCAAAATCACGAAACGCAAGCCACACTTCAAGTAGTCAGAAGTGAATGGTGTTGCTCATGCACAACTCAATTGTGCAAGCGCCCGCTGGCAGCTGTTGAAAACAAACTTAATGTAAACAGTTATGATGTCATGCTCATCGGAAGCAGTTTGCTGTTAATGAAGTATTCCATGGTCTTTGTCCTACAGCCTCTGACACGTTTTGATTTTGGCAGGTGCTTGTGTGTGCACTGTTTTGTTGTTGTAAGTGGTGCATTTCCTTTGCAACTTAAGTTTTATTTTGGTTTTATTCTCTCGTTTGTATTTTATTGATGCAGCAAAATATAGGGGTTCCGCAAGAAAGCATATTAGGACAAATACTGTTCCTGATATACATCAATGACTTTCCCAGTAGTGTTACTCATGGTGAAAAAATCCTCTTCACTGATGACAGCAATATTATAGTCACTGAGAAAACAAGGGAACTCCTTGCCGAGAAACCAAATGAAACTCTCAAGGAAGTTTATGATTGGTCAATAAGCACTAAAGTGACATTGATGATGTTGTTGTTGTGGTCTTCAGTCCTGAGACTGATTTGATGCAGCTCTCCATGTTACTATATCCTGTGTAAGCTTCTTCATCTCCCAGTACCTACTGCAACCTACATCCTTCTGAATCTGCTTAGTGTATTGACCTCTTGGTCTCCCTCTACAATTTTTACCTTCCGCACTGCACTCCAATACTAAATTGGTGATCCCTTGATGCCTCAGAACATATCCTACTAACTGATCTCTTCTTCTAGTCAAGTTGTGCCACAAATTTCTTTTCTCCCCAATTCTATTCAACACCTCCTCATTAGTTATGTGATCTAAATACCTAATCTTCAGCATTCTTCTGTAGCACCACATTTCAAAAGCTTCTATTCTCTTCCTGTCCAAACTATTTATCGTCCATGTTTCACTTCCATACATGGCTACACTCCATACAAATACTTTCAGAAACGACTTCTTGGCACTTAAACCTATACTCGATGTTAACAAATTTCTCTTCTTCAGAAACGCTTTCCTTGCCATTGCCAGTCTACATTTTATATCCTCCCTCCTTCGACCATCATCAGTTATTTTGCTCCCCAAATAGCAAAACTCATCTACTACTTTAAGTGTCTCATTTCCTAATCTAATTCCCTCGGCATCATCCGACTTAATTCGACTACATTCCATTATCCTTGTTTTGCTTTTGTTGATGTTCATCTTATATCCTCCTTTCAAGACACTGTCAATTCCGTTCAACTGCTCTTTCAGGTCCTTTGCTGTCTGACAGAATTACAATGTCATCGGCGAGCCTCAAAGTTTTTATTTCTTCTCCATGGATTTTAATTCCTACTCCGAATTTTTCTTTTGTTTTCTTTACTGCTTGCTCAATATACAGATTGAATAACATCGGGGATAGGCTACAAACCTGTCTCACTCCCTTCCCAACCACTGCTTCCGTTTCATGCCCCTCGACTCTTATAACTGCCATCTGGTTTCTGTACAAATTGTAAATAGCCTTTCGCTCCCTGTATTTTACCCCTGCCACCTTCAGAATTTGAAAGAGAGTATTCCAGTCAACATTGTCAAAGGCTTTCTCTAAGTCTACAAATGCTAGAAATGTAGGTTTGCCTTTCCTTAATCTAGCTTCTAAGATAAGTCATAGGGTCAGTATTGCCTCACGTGTTCCAACATTTCTACGGAAGCCAAACTGATCTTCCTTGAGGTCAGCTTCTAGCAGTTCTTCCATTCGTCTGTAAAGAATTCGTGTTAGTATTTTGCAGCTGTGACTTATTAAACTGATAGTTTGGTAATTTTCACATTTGTCAACAACTGCTTTCTTTGGGATTGGCATTATTATATTCTTCTTGAAGTCTGAGTGTATTTTGCATGTCTCATATATCTTGCTCACTAGATGGTAGAGCTTTGTTAGGCCTGGCTTTCCCAAGGCTGTCAGTAGTTCTAATGGAATGTTGTCTACTCCCGGGGCCTTGTTTCGACTTAGGTCTTTCACTGCTCTGTCAAACGCTTCACACAGTATTATATCTCTCATTTCATCTTCATCTACATCCTTTTCCATTTCTATAATAATGTCCTCAAGAACATCGCCCTTGTATAGACCCTCTATATACTCCTTCCACCTTTCTGCTTTCCCTTCTTTGCTTAGAACTGGGTTTCCATCTGAGCTCTTGATATTCATAGAAGTGGTTCTCTTTTCTCCAAAGGCCACTTTAATTTTCCTGTAGGCAGTATCTATCTTACGCCTAGTGATATGCGCCTCTACATCCTTACATTTGTCCTCTAGCCATCCCTGCTTAGCCATTTTGCACTTCCTGTCGATCTCCTTTTTGAGACCTTTGTATTCCTTTCTGCCTGCTTCATTTACTGCATTTTTATATTTTCTCCTTTCATCAATTAAATTCAATATCTCTTCTGTTACCCAAGGATTTCTACTAGCCCTCGTCTTTTTACCTACTTGATCCTCTGCTGCCTTCACTACTTCATCCCTCAGAGCTACCCATCCTTCTTCTACTGTACTTCTTTCCCCAATGCTGTCAATTGTTCCCTTATGCTCTCCCTGAAACTCTGTACAACCTCTGGTTCTTTCAGTTTATCCAGGTCCCATCTCCTCAAATTCCCACCTTTTTGCAGTTTCTTCAGTTTTAATCTACAGTTCATAACCAATAGATTATGGTCAGAGTCCACAGCTGCCCCTGGAAATGTCTTACATTTTAAAACCTGGTTCCTGAATCTGTCTTACCATTATATAATCTATCTGAGACCTTCCAGTATCTCCAGGCTTCTTCCATGTATACAACCTCCTTTTATGATTCTGGAACCAAGTGTTAGCTATGATTAAGTTATGCTCTGTGCAATATTCTACCAGGCGGCTTCCTCTTTCATTCCTTAATCCCATTCCATATTTACGTTCTACATTTCCTTCTCTCCCTTTTCCTACTATCGAGTTCCAGTCACCCAAGACAATAAAATTTTCGTCCCCCTTCACTATCTGAATAATTTCTTTTATCTCATCATACATTTCATCAATCTCTTCGTCATCTGCGGAGCTGGTTGGCATATAAACTTGTACTACTGTGGTAGGCATGGGCTCCGTATCTATCTTGGCCACAATAATGCATTCACTATGCTGTTTTGTTGTAGCTTACCCGCATTCTTATTTTCCTTCTCATTATTGAACCTACTCTTGCATTACCGCTCTTTGATTTTGTGTTTATAACCGTGTAGTCACACGACCAGAAGTCTTGTTCCTCCTGCCACCGAACTTCACTAATTCCCACTATATCTAACTTTAACCTATCCATTCCCCTTTTTAAATTTTCTAACCTACCAGCCCAATTAAGGGATCTGACATTCCATGCTCCGATCCATAGAATACCAGTTTTCTTTCTCCTGATAACAATGGCCTCCTGAGTAGTCCCCGACTGGAGATCCGAATAGGGGACTATTTTACCTCCGGAACATTTTACCCCAAGAGCACTCCATCATCATTTAACCACACAGTAAAGCTGCATACCCTCGGGAAATATTAGGGCTGTAGTTTCCCCTTGCTTTCAGCTGTTCGCAGTACCAGCACAGCAAGGCCGTTTTGCAACTACTGAAAAGGCTGCTGCCCCTCTTCAGGAACCACATATTTGTCTGGCCTCTCAACAGATACCCCTCCGTTGTGGTTGCACCTACGGTACGGCTATCTGTATCGCTGAGGCGCGCAAGCCTCCCCACCAACGGCAAGGTCCATATGAATATTGATTCTCAGTTGAAGTGGTGTGAACACACAAAGGTACTTGCAAACAGAATGTCATCAGCATGTTATGCCCTTAGAATCCTATCATCAGTGTGTAACATGCAGTGTCTTTTAGTTACATATTATTCAAATTTTTTTTTTTTTTTTTTTTTTTTTTTTTTTTTTTTTTTTTTTTTTTTTTTTTTTTTGGGGGGGGGGGGGGGGGGGTGCTAATGCACAAAATATGAACACAGTTTTCAAACTCCAGAAAAGAGCCATAAGAATAATAACCAAAAATACTAGTCGAGCTCATTGTACAGATCTGTTCAGAACACTGGAGGTTTTAACTGCTCCATGTGAATACATTTACCAGTGGGTTGTACACATCAAAAATAACATTCGTAATTACTGCACAAACAGCTCTGTCCATGACCATGCAACAAGAGATAGACTCAACTTACATTTACCAAGAAAAAATAAACATAAAACTCAAAACAGGATTTTCTATCAAGGAATAAAACTGTACAATAAATTACCAAAAGAGATTAAAGAAATTGCAAAAATACACTTATTTAAAAACGCAGCTAAAAAGTACCTGTTATGCAATACATTTTATACACTGAAGGATTACTTAGCTAAAACAGAGTAGGGGTTTGATAAAAAAATGTTATACAAATAAATAATAATAATAATGATTATAAAATATCCAACATTCCACTAACACCTTCACTTTATGTTTTTTTTCCTTCTTTATTCATTTCTAGAAATACTTACCCGCAAGCTATGCACAGCACAATACTAACACCTCTTCCTCTTTCTGAGCTCAACATCTCAGTCATTATGGAGGGATGCTGACTCAGTTTTTCAGGATAGCAAATGGGCAGTTGCGGTACAGAAAATGGCCCAGAGATCACCAGTGTGTGTGTGTGTGTGTGTGTGTGTGTGTGTGTGTGTGTGTGTGTGTGTATAGTGTGTGCAGTGACTGATAGTGAGATATGAGTAAACCATGTGGCATTACATTATTTAATAAGTTATTTGTAAAAAAGTATTGTATACCAGGAGTAAATCTAATGATTGTCTCTAACTAGAAGTCTGTAAATATATATGTATACGAATTAGCTTCTTTTAAATTGATATACATTTGTGAATACTTTGACATGTCCTATACCCTTGTAAAAAGAAATCTACGGATGAATAAAGCTGCTGCTTGTAGTGGTTAATAAAAAAGATAAGAAAAATAAGAGAGAAGAAAAGAGGTTGAAAATGTGGAAGAAATCGTGAATAAAAAAAGGGGTTTTAAAATCGTAAATGACCGTGAAAAAAAATGGGAAAGAATGAAAAGCAAATCGGACTTCGTATTACAGAAAAGCTGTTGTTGGGGTGGTCCTTGTGGCGTTTTTGAGCAAAAGTTAAACCAATTTCCACTACAAAAAGTATTGAAAAAGAACAGAGAATAACAAAATGTAACTGACAGGGGGAAATGACGTAGATAAGAGTTCATCCTTTACCAGGTAAACTTGTCTTCTTTCGTGCGGCGTCCAGGTCTTCAAAAATCTCTTTCATTTCTGCGTGAAAAGTCTGTTCCAAAATCTTGCAATCATCCAGGAATCACTAATTCATACCAATTAAAATCATCTTGATACTGTATGCAATTTAATTTACTTTGCTACTTCCATCCTCCGAATTTCTTAACAACTTCCACAATATGTCTACACATTAAAATCAGATCAAGACTAGCTAAAAAGTTTTTTTTTTTTTTAACGTCTTCATCAGATCACGTCTGCCTCAAGCTTCGGCTATCAAGAGACAAAAAAGAAACGAATAGAAAACAAAAAAAGAGTTACAATTTTAGTAGTTTCTCTGCCATCGAGTGCTCATACCGCTGCGACGGGATATTTTTTTTTCTGAGGGAACGAGTGTAGCGCGGCGAAATTCGAAGTCCCGCTACATGCTGCTGCTGCTGCTACTACTACTGCTACTACTAGTTGTGTAGTATTCTACAGTAGTGGGATACAGTAAAATTCTTTGTTAGACTATCAGTTCTTACCAGTCAAAATTACAAAAATTTAACTGAAACTAAAACAATGAAAAATTCTTGGAATTCTAAAAAAATTCCAGCGTTATTGCCGGTTTTTTCCTGGATAAAAAAATTCCTGGATTTACCATTTGTCCAGGAGCAAATATAACCTGGTTATATATTATTGTGAAGTATGTTGGTCAAGTCAAAGGGCTTACTTTGAACCATTTTTCGATTTAAGACCCTGTACTGCAGAATTTATAAAGGCAAAAAGGGAGCAGGAATCAAAATTAGAAGATCCAGAATGGATTGCAGAATAGAATTAGAAAGACTGTGGGTGCATTGGTGGAACAGATGGCTGGAATGGGAACAGGGAAGGGGATAGGTAGGGTGAAAGAAAGTGACTAATAAAGTTTGAGGCCATAAGGGTTACAGAAATGTAGGATGTATTGCAGGGAGAATTCCCACCTGTTCAATTCAGAAAAGCTGGTGTTGGTAGGAAGCATCCAGATGGCATAAGCTGTGAAGCAGTCACTGAAATGAAGAATGTTGTGTTGGACAGCATGCTCAGCAACTGGATGGTCCAGCTGTTTCTTGGCCAGTTTGTCGGTGACCACTCATGCGGACAGATAGCTTGTTGGTTGTCATGCCACATAGAATGCAGCACAGTGGTTGTGGCTTAGCTCATAGATCACATGACTAATGTCACAGGAAGCCCTGTCTTTGATGGGATAGGTGATGCTTGTGACCGGACTAGAATAGATGGTGGTGGAAGGATGTATGGGACAGGTATTGTATCAAGGTCTATTACAGGGATATGAGCCGTGAAGCACTGGGTTGGGAGCAGGGGTTGAATAGGGATGGGCAGGGATATTGTGTAGGTTTGGTGGGTTGCGAAATATTACTGTGGGAGGAAAGGGAAGGGTAGTGGGTAGAACATTTCTCTTTTCAGGGCAAGATGAGAGGTAGTCCAAACCCTGGTGGAAAATGTGATTCAGTTGCTCCAGTCCTGGATGCTACTGAGTCATGAGGGGAATGCTCTTGTATGACTGGAGGGTGGGACTTTAGGAGGTGGTGGGTGACTGGAGAGATAAGTCACAGGAGATCAGTTTTTGAACAAGCTTAGTGACGCTGGCTAGGGTGTATGGAAGGGACTTCTTGGTATGGAATGAGAGGCAACTGTCGAAGTGGTGGTATTGCAGGAGGTTGGTAGGTTTGATACAGACACAGGTACTGATGTAGCCATAATCGAGATCAACATCAAGGTGGACCAGGTAAAGCAAATGGAGGAGAAGGTGTTGATGTCCTGGAGCAATGGGAATAGGGTGTCCTCACCCTTGATTCATATCAGGAAGATGTAATCAGTGTATCTGAACCAGGTGAGGGGTTTGGTATTCTGGGTTGTTAGGAAGGATTCCTTTAGATGGCCTGTGAAAAGGCTGGCATAGAATGGCGCCATGCAGGTGCCCATTTGACTGTAGGTGATGTCTTCAAAGTAGCAGTAATTGTGGGTGAGGGTATACTTGGTCATGGTGACCAGGCAGGAGGCTATACATTTGGAATCTGTCGGCTGTTGGGAAGGTAGTGTTGAATAGCGGCATTGGGGACGTCAGTGTAAAGGGAGGTGGCATCGATAGTGATGAGCAGGTAATCTCCCTGTATAAGTTCAATATCACTATTAGTCTCATACGATACCAGTTGCACACTACTGAGGAATAGTATTGGATGTTCTTTGGATATTCATCACATTAGCCCATTGTCCTACCAATGAACCAAACCCTGCCACCCGATTGACCAACGACCGAGCTGACACTATCTGATCATTAGTATCCGGACATCCCTAAGGAATGCAGAATTAACCACTAGATGCCACAAGAGGCGAATCTGCCCCAGTGAAAGGAGGTGGGAAGAATTTGTGTTGTCAGCAGAGAAGCAGTAACAGCAGAATGAGTCAGTCAAGAGAGTCCAGTGACTTTGAACGTGGACTAGTCGGTGAGTATCACCTGAGTAACAGATCTGTAAGGGACATTTCAAGTCTTGAACAGCTGCCCAAGTCGATGTTTGGTGATATGACTGTGAAGTGGAAATGCGAAGGAACAACCACAGCTAAACAAAGACCAAGCAGGCCTCATGCACTGATGGACAGGGATCATAAAATATAAAAAAAATCGCATGAAACTGGCAGAAGGAATCATTAATGAGTTTCAAAGTGCTGCAATCAATCCAGCTAGCACGACAACTGTGCATAGGGAGAAAACAGAATGATGGATAATGGCTGAGTAATTCTTCACAAGTGACACGTTTCTGCAGACAGTTCTAAGCGATGCGTGAGACAGCGTAATGAGCGATGCCACTGGACAGAACATGAATGGAAATGAGTGATTCGAAGTGATAAATTGTACTGTACCCTGTGGCAGTTCTGGTTTGTGTTCAGGAAAACATTATCTACATCATGCGTAGTGCCATCAGTGAAGTACAGAGAAGGTGGTGGTATGGTATGAGGGTGTTTACGCACTGTGTTTAAGAAAATGCTGAATGTAGAAGGGGAGAACACATTTTAGAGCAGAAAATCGTTCATGCAGGAGAATTGTGCAAATATACTGTCGTTTGATGATTGAACAGACTCGTGTATGTGCAACATTGTAATAAGCATTTGTGGCGCAGAGAAACAACTGGAGGAGCTGTAAAAAATAAGTCACCAGGTCCGAATGAAATCCCAATTAGATTTTTCAAAAAGTACACTATGGCACTGACCCCTTGTGTAGTTTTCATTTATTGTGAATCTCTAGCCCAGCACAAAGTCCCATGTGACTGGAAAAAAGTGCAGGCAACTCCTGTGTGCAAGAAAATTACACACCAATTTCACTAACATCAGTTTTCTGCAGAATCCTTGAACATATTCTCAGTTCGAATATAGTAAATTTTGCTTGAGGTCGAGAATCTTAGGTCCATAAATCATAATGGTTTTAGAAAGCATAGCTTATGCGAAACTCAGCGTGCACTTTTGTCAAATGATATACTGTGAATTATGAATGAAGGGCAACAGGCAGATTCCATATTTCTAGATTTCCGGAAAATGTTTGACATGGTGCCTCATTGCAGGCTGCTAAAGAAGGTACGAACATGTGGAATAGGTTCACAGATGCCGGTGTGGCTCAAAGACTTGTTAAGTTATAGAACCAAGTGTGTTTTCCTTGAAGGCGAGTGTTCATCAGAAAACAAGAGTATTGTCAGGAGTGCCCCAGAGTAGTGTGATAGGACTGGTGTTCTTTCTCTACATACATGATGATCTGGTGGACAGGACAGGCAGCAATCTGTGGTTGTTCACTGATGATGTCGTGGTGGACAAAAAGGTGTCGAAGTTGAGTGAGTGTAACAAGATGAGAGACAAAATTTCTAGTTGGTGTGATGAATGGCAGCCAGCTCTAAATGTAGAGAAATGTAAGTTAATGTCGATGAGCATGAAAAACAAATCCATAATGTACGGATATAGCATTAGTAGTATCCTGCTTGACACAGTAACATTGTTTAAATATGTGGGCGTAACGTAGCAAAGCGATATGAAATGGAATGAGCATGAGAGGATTGTGGTAGGAAAGGTGAATGGCCAACTTTGGTTTATTGGGAACATTTTAGGAAAGAGTGGTTCATCTGTAAAGGAGGCCGCATATAGGATATGCTAGTGCGACTCATCTTGAGAGCTGCTCGAGTGTTTGGGATCCGTATCAGGTCGGACTGACAGAACACATCAAAGCGATTCAGAGGCAGGCTGCTAGATTTGTTACCAGTAGGTCTGAACAACACATAATTATTACAGAGATGCTTCAAGATTCGAAATGGGAATCCTTGAAGGGAAGGCCACATTCTTTTCGAGGAACACTACTGAGAAAATTTGGAGAACTGGCAACTGAAGTTGACTTCTGAATGATTCTACTGCCACCAACATACACTGTGCATTAAAGACCGAGATTTGCGAGTGAAACAGAGGAGAGAATGGCCATGAACTATGTTGTGGTTTGTGGAATATTTACATAGATGTAGATGTAGATGTAGAGGGGTTGGTAGGATGAAGTACAAGTTCGTGTGACACAGAAAGGTACAGAAAATAATATACAAAAGTAAGTGAAAGTGTCGTAGGAAGAGTGATCAATTTGAAGGTCTAGGATTAATGATATCAGAGAGAGTGATGTGGGGCATGAGATAATGCACCAACAATCAACGTGGTCATGTAGCTGTGTGTTGTGTATGGACGAAACAGTTTATACAGTGTGACTCATAAGTGTGGTGTGGTTTGGAAGGCAACATGTAAAACAGCAAGGAAGAGAAAAACACACACACACACACACACACACAAAAGACAACTGTCTCTGGCTGTTGAGCAACTGCAAGCAACAGCAGATGATGAGAGAAGCAATATAGGTGGTGGAGGTAAGGAGGTGACTGGGGTGGGGAGGGATAGCCAGGTATGGATGGGGGACAGTAAAGTGCTGCTTGTGGCAGCACACAGGGATGAGGTGAGGAGAGGGCGGGGCAGCTACGTGTATGCCCCCAAAAGCAGCACTTGCTTCACAGCTTGTGCCATCTGGATCCTCCCTACCAACACCAGCTTTTCTGAAATACACAGGTGGGAACTCTCCTTGCAATACATCCTACATTCCTGTAAACCTCCTGTCCTCAATCTTCGTTCGTCACTATCCTTCACCCACAAATCCCCTACCCTGTTCCCACTTCAGACTACACAACATTCTGTTCCATCAACACACCCACAGTTTTTTTTACTTCTCTCCTTTCCACTTCCCACCCTCATCTAACCTCCCCACTACACTGCACCTCGCTGCCCTACCCTCTCCCCACTTTGTCCCTATATGCTCTCACAAGAAGAAGTTTATTGTCCTCCACCCTGCTATCCCTTCCCTCCTCACTGCATCCTCCTCCTTACCCCCACCACCCAGATTGCTTCCCTCATCAAGGCTGTTGCTTGCAATCTGGCCTTGGCAGCCAGGGACAGTAGTCATGTGCATGCAAGTTACATTTGTTTGAATGTGTGTGTGTTTTGTCCAATGCAGAAAAAGGTCTTGTGGCCGAAAGCTTACCCTTTGTAGCAATCGTTTTGTTTGGCTGTCTGCGACTCAACATCTTCACTACATAGTGAGTAGCACTCTGTCCTTTTCATAATACTGTGAATATTTCTATTTTTCTGAGGAATCATAACAGGAATTTTGCAAGTCACAGTTTATGTATTTTATCTACTGTTTTACCAACAATGTAGAAGATAGCTTAGTTTCAACATTTTTTATTAAATCTGTTAATGGTCACGTTACATAATATTTACAAAGAATACATTTTTTTTTAACCAGACATTACTTTCAGCACACATCCTTATGTGAGTAAGTACCTACATATGTTTGTATCAGCAACCAAATCTTTCCAAAATTTTCACGTACTGTTTCACAGCTTTGTAATAATTTTGTAAGAAATAGGAGTTTCTTTCCACTCCATTTGCCAGGTTTTTTACTTGTGTTTCACTGGAACAAACACAAAGAAAAACAGTTAGTTGCCATCACAAAATTATGACATGTACTGGACAAAAACTAGCATATTTATGGAAATATCCACTACCTAGTAAAGTATCTTATGATTCATGCTGTGATGCATTCACAACTTGTGCCACTGGATATCACATGAAATAAACTTAACAATGCTGCCACTGGACACTGACCCACAGAAATATTCCACCAGATGATTCATGTGTGTGGGTGTGGTACAAATGGTGTGGATATAAATGTGTTTTGGTGAGAGTGAAATTTTATGGTGGATGGTGACATTTGGGCCATTACCTGTAGTTCCACTGAGTTATCAATAAACTTTAGTTATTTTTTTCCACTATGTACAGGGTGAATCAAACAGGACTTTACAACTTTGTAATGATATAGAAATTTACTGAGATAACTTACTTTGTAGCAGACAATCTCAAGTTTCATACAAACGTGTCAAGTGTCATTTTGGTTCGATGTGACTACCATTTGTGATGCAGCAAACATCCTACCAGTAATCAATTTCTTCCCACTTGTTGCAGCAAACTAGGCATAACTTATGCAATGGCAGTGTGGATTTGATTTTTCTGGTTGACTAAATTGTTTGGTAGGAAAGGAACATGCACTCAGTCTTTAATGAAACCCCAGAGAAAGAAATCCAGTAGTGTCAAAGGCCCTTAATGGTCAATCCACCAATCTGAGAAGTGATTATCCAGGAAACCTCTAACTTCTGTGAGGAAATGATGTGGTGCATTGTCGTGCTGGTAGTAAATTGTCACATCTCGGTCACCTTTATCAATCTGTGGAAGTAAAATGTTTTGAAGCATATTCAGACACACAATAACAATGACAGTTTCCTCCATGAAAAAGAAATGGCCGTACACTTTTCAATTTGCTAAGGACACCAAACATGTTATCTTTGGGGCTGTAACAAACATGTTCCAGGGTTGCACTGGATTTCCAGTGTCCCATGTTCTGCAGTTGTGGGTATTCAACGTGACAATAATGTCTAATTGTCCTCTATCTGATGCACAATTTCTGCAAAGAATTCCCATGAGCAAACTCATCTTTATAGTAATTTGCTGTACCATTGTGTATTTGTATGGTTTCATGTGCAAACATCTATGCAGTACTCACCAAACAGTCTTTTGTGGAATGCCTGTCTTGCGAGATGCATGTCTCACTGATTTTCATGGGCTGCGGGCAGAGCTCTCCCTCACCTGTGTGACATAATCATTAACACACAGGCGACCTGCTGACTTATCATTTCGCAGTGAACAACCAGCCTTAGTGAAGTCCTTGCACAAAGAGTAAATTGTAGGCCTACGTAAAGGATCTTTAGTGTATCTAGTGTGAAATTTACACTGAATAGTTGTTGCAGAGTTCATTTCATGAAACCAAAACACGCAGAGAGCATGCTTTACATCAGTGAATGAAGCCATTTTAACTGCGCACTATGGGGTAGTGATGCATTATGTGAACCAGATTTTAGTTTGTTTGCTACAAAATGTCACACCTAATTATGTAAGTTATTTCAATAAAGTTGTATATCATTCCAAAGTTGTAAAGCCCTTTTGACTCACCCTGTATATTTATCAAGGTAAAGATTAGCTCTTTTTCAGGCATGAATGATAATCACCTATGAAGACATCTTGGAAATTTGAAAAACCTGCTCAACAGGACTACTCAACAATGCAGTGACAGACAGTTCACCTGTCAACAAGTAGTTTCATCATGGCAAACAAAAGTTTAACAATGATGATCTTTTGCAGGATTCTTCTGTTAACTTATCTGAAGCATAAAGGTGAAAAGTCGAGTGTTTATTAACTAGGCAGGAGATGAAGGCTAAAGTATGAAAATAAAATGCCACAATAATTGACTGTTCTCAGATGTTATTTGACAGAGGGAAAACTGTGCACTTCGTAGGGCATGTGACATAACCACTGTGGACATAGAAAGATGCATTATACTGCCATTGTTGAAAAGTGTGTGAAAAAAACTCAATCAATGTTGAAGAATTACTGCTAAATGCTGTATCCAACTGGCACTAAAATTACCACTGCCAGTAACTATAGTTCAATAATAAATGCATGTTAAATTGGAAAAAAGGAGGGAAGGGGGTAAGAGACCATTTTTCATCCATGGATAATCGGAGCAGGACAAATTTCAAATTGCTAAACAGTATATTGAGTTCTACAACACACACTTAAGACTAGGGTGTTCCAGACAGACCTGATTTCAAAAGACTATACCTTCTTAGTGAAAGAAGACAGAAACTTGGGGTGGACTTCAACTTTCATGATGTTACCAGTAGGGTCTTCCAGATGCAGTAAGCTAGCTTTTCACTACCTAATGTGCTCAGAGTTGAGATGGTAATAACACACCAACAAAATGGTTTTGCATTCTGCCTTTCCACACGTGAAACTGAGTTACGATGACATAGTGTGGTTTTCTTTGTAAATATGATATAACGAAGACTGTTTGAGCATAAAGGGTGTACGGATTTTGTGAAGCACCATTTGCCTACAAGGCTCCCCGATAACATAACCATTTTTCGAAATATGAAAAGGCTCCTAAAATTTGAGGAGAACTGTGAAGCCACATATGAAGAGCAGTGAATGCAGCAACTCCACACATGCTTGCAAATGTATGAACCGAGTGAGACCATCTCTGGAAGTCTGTTGTGCGTACATTGGAGGGCTTATTGAACTTTTGTGAAAGGCAAACAAAAACTTTGATCTATACAAAATTGTAAAAGGGTGTAAGTGCAGGCATGTAAAAGATATACCTTTTAAAAATGAATCTGTTATTTTGAAAAAGTGAACTTCGTAGTCCTATGTGTAAGTTAAAATTCATCCTAAGTTTCTGTCTTAATTAAAAAAGAAGTTATTGGCTTGTGCAATTAAATGAATCTTTTTGAAAAACTTTTATACTGATCTATCATTAACTAAACAGTCTTCTCCATATTAACAGTAATGGGTAACAAACAAATGAATCATGTGAAAGTCAATTCAGAACTTTAAGTGACACTTTAAAATCTCAGTAATCAGGAGGACAGTGTTTACTCTTGCCTAATAAACACAGACATACTTATTGCAACAGTGTTATACAAATTTGTCAGAAAGTTATCAACAGATATAGAAATGACACTAAGAAAATACTTTTTTTACTTGATCCATCAGAGCACATTACTCCGATATTACAATTTTCGGCAAATGTTGCCCATTTTCACACATGTTAAAAAAAAATTAGAAGCAAATGACAACTGGAAACTTAATCCTGAGTCTTAATTATAACAAAGATGATAATGTTTTGACAATGACATATCATGTTATTTGCTAGGATGCTGCAGAGATCTGGAGGGTGACAGAGGGTGGGGTCGGAAGGCTACGAGGAAGAGAAGGTTTCATTTGAGGTCTTGACTTCAGAAAGTCATATGTTGAGAAATTTGTTATGACATTCAAGGCCTGGGTGGCACTGGGCGACAAGGGGTACGGCGGGTACCTTCTGAGTTTTTTGGAAATGAAATCTGTATCAGTCAGACGGGTAAGCAGAGGAGAGACTGCCTGGGAAACATTTTTGAGAATTTTGCAGCCAGGGATTGGTTGTTAATGTAGGTGTTGAGGGATTCAGTAGTAAAGTAGATTATGTCTGCCACATCAACAAACTCCCCCTCGCTTTCCACCACTACTGATCTTATACATTTCTCCCAGGCAGGATTCTCCACTCACCCTCTCAATAATAAAGTTACCATTTCCAAAAAAATCAGACGCACTCTCCTTGTCACCCCAGCCTTGAATGCCTTAATACATTAATCCACTAAGGTTATCACTTTCTCAAGTCAAGTCCTGAAATTATATGTTCTCTCCCAGATAGTCTCCCTACATTACCCACTGAAACTTTCTGCCTTCCCTCCTCCTCTCCCCTTCTCCAACCATTGTAACATTCCAGTCAAAGCAAGCAGCATACCCAAACTATGATCCCTACACCATGGTTCCTACCCCTGAAACACCCCCATTATAAAAACTGACCCATGCACCCACCAGACTTCTCCAATCATAAATCTAACAATATCAAGGGCAGAGCAACTTGGGAAATTGTGGATGTTGTTTATCACCTATCTTGCTACCACTGCATAGCTTTTTACATAGGAATAACCACAACTACACTGTCTGAGCACATCAGTGGGCATAGAAGAAATGTCCATCTCAGGCACATGCTGCACCCAATTACTGAATATCCTCTACAGCTCGAATCAGTAGACCATAAGACACCATGCGACTATTTGGATCCTCTCACACAATACTAGTTCTCTGAATCTGGAGCTGGGAATATGCACTCCAACATTTCCCAACAATCTCTTGCATTTAACCTCCATCAGCACATCTAACCCCGCCCACCCTTTTTTCTCATTATAATAATGTTTTTCATTTACATTTTTATACATATATTTTTATTTATTATATCTTTATTGCATTGCATTTAATTTTCCATCTTTGTTCTCCTTTCAGCCCTCTTTTCTATCGCCCCCCCCCCCCCCCCCCCAGTCTCTCCTAGTTCTTAATAAATGCACTATTCATTTCTCTTCCTCTAAACTATCTTTATTACTCAACCTGACCTCATTTCCTCTGGAGTTCTACCAATGTACCAACCTTGACTTACTACTATCAGAGATACTGCCCCCCCCCCTTTCATCTTTGTCTTCTTTTGTGCTCATAACAGGTGCGTCAGTCTGAATGACCTGCTCTTCTTTTTAATCTCCCCTAATCAACCCTACTCTCCTCCCTGAAGCTGGAAGCCGGAACTAAAAATCTATGATCGTGGCCTATACTTCTATGTACGTGTGTATTGGCAATACTAGGTATAAATATTTCACCTCTTGAAGGTAAATACTGACCAGCAATTCTGCCTCATATAACAGTTTTCTCATTTGAATTTTCCTTTTGATTATATAATGTTTCAGTGTATCAAAGGTAATGCACGGAGGGGGGAGGGGGAGAGTGTAGGGAATTATAATGAAAGGCAAGAGGGGAAATTACAAAACTATGTGTACTTACAGGACCACTATTAAAACATTAATAACAATGCCAGTCCAAATTTTTAAATACGAAGTACTGAAATGTCACTTGCATTATATGTAAGAAGTTGCTATTTCCAACCCAAAATTTCTATTTTTGGTATAACCACTGTGTTACATGTTTTATATTGTTGTTGTGGTCTTCAGTCCAGAGACTAGTTTGATGCAGCTCTCTATGCTACTCTATCCCGTGCAAGCTTCTTCATCTCCCAGTACCTACTGCAACCTACATCCTTCTGAATCTGCTTAGTGTATTCACCTCTTGGTCTCTCTCTACAATTTTTACCTTCCGCGCTGCACTCCAATACTAAATTGGTGATCCCTTGATGCCTCAGAACATATTCTACTAACTGATCTCTTCTTCTTGTCAAGTTGTGCCACAAATTTCTTTTCTCCCCAATTCTATTCAATACCTTCTCATTAGTTATGTGATCTAAATACCTAATATTCAGCATTCTTCTGTAGCACCACATTTCAAAAGCTTCTATTCTCTTCCTGTCCAAACTATTTATCGTCCATGTTTCACTTCCATACATGGCTACACTCCATACAAATACTTTCAGAAACGACTTCTTGGCACTTAAACCTATACTCGATGTTAACAAATTTCTCTTCTTCAGAAACGCTTTCCTTGCCATTGCCAGTCTACATTTTATATCCTCTCTCCTTCGACCATCATCAGTTATTTTGCTCCCCAAATAGCAAAACTCATCTACTACTTTAAGTGTCTCATTTCCTAATCTAATTCCTTCAGCATCACCCGACTTAATTCGACTACATTCCATTATCCTCATTTTGCTTTTGTTGATGTTCATCTTATATCCTCCTTTCAAGACACCATCCCTTCCGTTCAACTGCTCTTCTAAGTCCTTTGCAGCCTCCGACAGAATTACAATGTCATAGGCGAGCCTCAAAGTTTTTATTTCTTCTCCATGGATTTTAATACCTACTCCGAATTTTTCTTTTGTTTCCTTCACTTCTTGCTCAATATACAGATTGAATAACATCGGGGATAGGCTACAACCCTGTCTCACTACCTTCCCGACCACTGCTTCCCTTTCATGCCCATCGACTCTTTATAACTGCCATCTGGTTTCTGTACAAATTGTAAATAGCCTTTTGCTCCCTGTATTTTACCCCTGCCACCTTCAAAATTTGAAAGAGAGGATTGCAGTCAACATTGTCAAAAGAGTTCTCCAAGTCTACAAATGCTAGAAATGTAGCTTTGCCTTTCCTTAATCTATCTTCTAAGATGAATTGTAGGGTCAGTATTACCTCACGTGTTCCAACATTTCTACGGAATCCAAACTGATCTTCCCCGAGATCAGCTTCTACTAGTTTTTCTATTCGTCTGTAAAGAATTCGTGTTAGTATTTTGCAGCTGTGACTTATTAAACTGATAGTTTGGTAATTTTCACATCTGTCAACACCTGCTTTGTTTGGAATTGGAATTATTATATTCTTCTTGAAGTCTGAGGGTATTTTACCTGTCTCATACATCTTGCTCACCAGATGGTAGAGTTTTGTCAGGAATGTCTCTCCCAAGGCCATCGGTAGTTCCAACGGAATGTTGTCTACTCCCAGGGCCTTGTTTCGACTCAGGTCTTTCAGTGCTCTGTCAAATTCTTCAAGCAGTATCATATCTCCCATTTCATCTTCATCTACATCCTCTTCCATTTCCATAATATTATCCTCAAGTACATTGCCCTTGTATAGACCCTCTATATACTCCTACCACCTTTCTGCTTTCCCTTCTTTGCTTAGAACTGGGTTTCCATCTGAGCTCTTGATATTCATACAAGTGGTTCTCTTTTCTCCAAAGGTCTCTCTAATTTTCCTGTGGGCAGTATCTATCTTACACCTAGTGATATATGCCTCATTTTTCCTCTAGCCATCCCTGCTTAGCCATTTTGCACTTCCTGTCGATCTCATTTTTGAGACGTTTGTATTCCTTCTTGTCTACTTCATTTACTGCATTTTTATATTTTCTCCTTTCATCGATTAAATTCAAAATGTCTTCTGTTACCCAAGGATTTCTACTAGCCCTCGTCTTTTTACCTAATTGATCCTCTGCTGCCTTCACTATTTCATCTCTTAAAGCTACCCATTCTTCTTCTACTGTATTTCTTGCCCCCATTTGTCAATCGTTCCTTAATGCTTTCTCTGAAACTCTCTACAACCTCTGGTTCTGTCAGTTTATCCAGGTCCCATCTCCTTAAATTCCCATCTTTTTGCAGTTTCTTCAGTTTTAATCTGCAGTTCATGACCAACAGATTGTGGTCAGGGTCCACATCTGCCCATGGAAATGTCTTACAATTTAAAATTTAAATTTTATATTAAAAATCTATCAAGTAGGTAAAAAGACGAGGGCTAGTAGAAATCCTTGGGTAACAGAAGAAATACTGAATTTAATTGATGAAAGGAGAATATATAAAAATGCAGTAAGTGAAACAGGCAAAAAGGAATACAAACGTCTCAAAAATGAGATCGACAGGAAGTGCAAAATGGCTAAGCAGGGATGGCTAGAGGACAAATGTAAGGATGTAGAGGCCTATCTCGCTAGGGGTAAGATAGATACCGCCTACAGGAAAATTAAAGAGACCTTTGGAGATAAGAAAACGACTTGTATGAATATCAAGAGCTCAGATGGAAACCCAGTTCTAAGCAAAGAAGGGAAAGCAGAAAGGTGGAAGGAGTATATAGAGGGTCTATACAAGGGCGATGTACTTGAGGACAATATTATGGAAATGGAAGAGGATGTAGATGAAGATGGAATGGGAGATATGATACTGCGTGAAGAGTTTGACAGAGCACTGAAAGACCTGAGTCGAAACAAGGCCCCCGGAGTAGACAATATTCCATTGGAACTACTGACGGCCATGGGAGAGCCAGTCCTGACAAAACTCTACCATCTGGTGAGCAAGATGTATGAAACAGGCGAAATACCCTCAGACTTCAAGAAGAATATAATAATTCCAATCCCAAAGAAAGCAGGTGTTGACAGATGTGAAAATTACCGAACTATCAGCTTAATTAGTCACAGCTGCAAAATACTAACACGAATTCTTTACAGACGAATGGAAAAACTAGTAGAAGCCAACCTCGGGGAAGATCAGTTTGGATTCCGTAGAAACACTGGAAGACGTGAGGCAGTACTGACCTTACGACTTATCTTAGAAGAAAGATTAAGGAAAGGCAAACCTACGTTTCTAGCATTTGTAGACTTAGAGAAAGCTTTTGACAATGTTGACTGGAATACTCTCTTTCAAATTCTAAAGGTGGCAGGGGTAAAATACGGGGAGCGAAAGGCTATTTACGATTTGTACAGAAACCAGATGGCAGTTATAAGAGTCGAGGGACATGAAAGGGAAGCAGTGGTTGGGAAGGGAGTAAGACAGGGTTGTAGCCTCTCCCCGATGTTGTTCAATCTGTAT
Source organism: Schistocerca piceifrons (assembly GCF_021461385.2). Lineage (NCBI taxonomy): Eukaryota > Metazoa > Arthropoda > Insecta > Orthoptera > Acrididae > Schistocerca > Schistocerca piceifrons. The sequence goes on from NC_060141.1 coordinate 293,804,350, forward strand.
ATTGAGCAAGCAGTAAAGGAAACAAAAGAAAAATTAGGAGTAGGTATTAAAATTCATGGAGAAGAAATAAAAACTTTGAGGTTCGGCGATGACATTGTAATTCTGTCAGAGACGGCAAAGGACTTGGAAGAGCAATTGAATGGAATGGACAGTGTCTTGAAAGGAGGATATAAGATGAACATCAACAAAAGCAAAACAAGGATAATGGAATGTAGTCTAATTAAGGCGGGTGATGCTGAGGGAATTAGATTAGGAAATGAGGCACTTAAAGTAGTAAAGGAGTTTTGCTATTTGGGGAGCAAAATAACTGATGATGGTCGAAGTAGAGAGGATATAAAATGTAGGCTGGCAATGGCAAGGAAAGCGTTTCTAAGGAAGAGAAATTTGTTAACATCCAGTATTGATTTAAGTGTCAGGAAGTCATTTCTGAAAGTATTCGTATGGAGTGTAGCCATGTATGGAAGTGAAACATGGACGATAAATAGTTTGGACAAGAAGAGAATAGAAGCTTTCGAAATGTGGTGCTACAGAAGAATGCTGAAGATTAGATGGGTAGATCACATAACTAATGAGGAAGTATTGAATAGGATTGGGGAGAAGAGAAGTTTGTGGCACAACTTGACCAGAAGAAGGGATCGGTTGGTAGGACATGTTCTGAGGCATCAAGGGATCACCAATTTAGTACTGGAGGGCAGCGTGGAGGGTAAAAATCGTAGAGGGAGACCAAGAGATGAATACACTAAGCAGATTCAGAAGGATGTAGGTTGCAGTAGGTACTGGGAGATGAAAAAGCTTGCACAGGATAGAGTAGCATGGAGAGCTGCATCAAATCAGTCTCAGGACTGAAGACCACAACAACAACAACAACATTAAAAATCTGTATTTCATGGAAAATAACTTTTTATGAAAATTAACATTTCTTGCTGTTTTTCACTAGTATGAAATTAAGATAATTCACTGCAATGAGAGTAGAACTCAAATAAAACAAAATGCTTACTTGACATGTCCATACTTCTGGGTTATTGTTATACTGTCTTCCAATATTTGTTCCCAGTTGCGGAGATCAATATTTAGTTTGAAACATATGGCCAACTTGTAACTCATTACGTTGAATGAAACACTGAAACAATTAAAAATTTTACTTTTACATTTAACTACCTTATTCTCCAAGTTCTCTAAAGAAAGCATACAAATGGAACATGGAGCATGATAAATAATGAACAACATAACAGGGTTTGTAAAGGAAATGTTCTACAAGAAAATCTAACATTCTCATTAGAGACTGCATCTAACATCTTTAGGTGCAACGACTGTGCAGATACATTAATGTTGAATCACAACTGAGGCATGACTAAACAAAGTCCCTATAAAACTAGCTGGCATGTTTTGACTGTCCCTAGAGTTTTGCCATAAGATATTCTAATATTCATTTAAATCCACAATATTATGAAAAGGATAGCTGCTAGTCACCATACAGTGGAGATGCTGAGTCACAGATAGGCACAACAAAAGGACTGTCACAAAATAAGCTTTTGGACAATAAGGCTTTTGTCAAAAATAGATGACACACACACACACACACACACACACACACACACACACACACACACACACCCACACCCACAAAGGCGTGTACGCGCACACAAATGCAACTCACACACACAGCTGGCTGCTGCTGCTCGTAGTGTGGCTTCACCTACCAGAGGCTGTGGTCATGTGTGTGTGTGTGTGTGTGTGTGTGTGAGAGAGAGAGAGAGGTGTGTGTGTGTGTGTGTGTGTGTGTGTGTGTGTGTGTGTGTGTGTGTGTATTCCATTGTTTAATTTAAATCAGTCATACAAAATAGATGCCACAGGGAGAGGTCACTGTGATGTGGAAAGAGGTCAAATACGTAAATTTTATTTAAGTGCAATACAATGAAACATCTTACATTTTGCAAATATTATTGTGTTACAGTGCTAATGTTAATTCTAAAACAACCTAAAACACCAATTTTATGAGTAAATGGAGTAAAATGAGTTGCTCAACAGAAAGTTGTTTAACTGTCTTTTCACCACATTACCTACATTTCATATGGTCTGGCAATTTGTTGAATACATTCATACCCATTTACCTGACTCCTGATACTAGTGTTTTCAACCTGAAATATTTCAGAGGTCATTTATGGTCACAGTGTTATACACGGTCCAGTCACATTAATGTGAACACCACCTGTGTTTGACGTCAATGTGAAATAACCTCTCACATATGGCAGGTACCAGCAATAGCAGTGGAGGGTGTATAAGGCTTGTCAGGGGATGCAGAAAACAGTGCAATCATTGTCATAATGCTGAAACTTAGCTATTTATCTGATGTCCAAAAGAGCATGATCATTGGCTTTTGGGTCAAGGGTGGAAGCATTTCTGAAATGACTAAGTCTGTAAACTCTTTGTGTGCCCCTGTGATTAAAGTATACTGAGCATGGCAAAATGGTGCTATCTACAACTGGTGTTGAGGCAACTGTTCCATGGGCCACAGATGACAGGGGTAAATGATGGTTGTGGAGAGTTGAGTAACTGAATGCCCAGGTGAACCAAGAGATTACCAAACAGTGTCTCCTTGATGACCGTTCAGCAAATGCTGCTGCGTATGGGTGCCTGGTTCATGCATCCATGCTCACAGCTGTTCATCAGCAATAAAGGCTGAAATTTGCATGCCAATACCGCAACTGGGTGTCCACTGGTTGGCAACAGGTGGCCTTTTCAGATGGATCACGTTTTATGCTCCACTGGACAAATGGCCGTGGGTGTGTGCAGTGCGAAATGTCTGAAAGCAAATAACTTGCAACAATCACTAGAAGGGTCCTGGTGGGAGGGCATTACCATGATGATTTCATCATTCTGGAATGTGCAGTGTATCTACGCAAGTATGTGTCTATGGTTGGGAACAATGTCTGCGCATATATGCAGTTTTGTTTCTCCTTGGCATCTACCAGCTGGACACTGCAATGTGTCACACAGCACACAGTGTATGTGCGTGGTTTGAAGAGCACCAGGATGAGTTCCCCCTACTCCCTTGGCAACAAAAAATCTGTGGATTTAAAACCAATGGATAATCTAAAGGACCATCTCAATTTAGACACGCACCATAGCTGGCCACGGCACAGGAGTTGGCATGGCTCCACATCCCTGTTGGTACCATCCAGAACTGGGCTGAATCTCTTCCTGCACATCATGCTGTGGTCTATGCTGAAAAGGTGGTTATTCGGCCTTTTTACAGGTGGTCACATTACTGTGACTGGTCAGTGTATTTTGCTTTTCACTATTCTTAGAGAAATGTAAGTGATCAAAAATAACACTAATGAACACAAGGACCACATGTTAAGTTTTTACCAAAACAATGAAAGTAAAATTTTTATTCTGAACAGATAATTTTATTATCATTCAAAATATTCACCTTTAATATTTTTACTTTTTTGCATCTTTTTGAATCAGTCCTGGATACATTGTTTTCCATTCTGATGTTGGTATGCTAATAATGGAGCTTTGAAAGAACTGAATAGCTTCTTGAGATGATGAAAATAGCTCTTTACATATTTTTCGTTTGATGTAAGGTAAGAACAGGAAATCTTTAGAAGATAAATCAGGTGAACATGGACAATGATACTTTATTTGATGTTTGATTCTGTCAAACAGTAAATTTTTAAATGTCTTGAAGATGGATGATGTGACATTTTTAGTTGTGTTCCCTAATTTCAGCAAATGACTTGTGGCATACAACCTCTTGTATACTATTTAGCATTAACTGTACTTCTAAAGCAATAATAATGTCCTGCAGTGTAACTGAAGAAACAAGCAATCATTTCAATGGAAGTGCTTCAATAACAAACCACATTTGTTGGTTTCAGTTCATCTTGGAACAATGAAACAGCTAACTGCTATTTAGTTTCTGCCTTTTATCAATACATCCACATTTTGTATCATAATACATTATATACGAAGTTTGCATTTTATCAGTTCAATTTTTTGAACATTTTCTTACACGAGTTTACGCTGAGACTGTTTTAGGGCTTTCGTCAAATGGTGTAGAATCCATCGGGTACAGATCTTTTTCACTGCCAACTGTTCCTGCAAAATCAAATGCACTGTAGTCTTTCATATGTCTAAGAATGACTGTATGTCTTAGTACGTCAGATGCTAATCCTAAATCATATCATGCCCAGCATCAATATTTTTGGGGAGAACAATTGATTTTGGTCCAATTCACAAAATTCATTGCTTACAGAAGCAGAATCATAATTACATTCTACAATTCAATTATAAATGGTCTTTTCTGAAGATGCTTGACTACAAAATAGATAAATGAAGGAATATGAAAGATTGTTGTTTATACTTAGGTTTTCAAACAGACTATAAAATACCAATGAAAATCCTTCAAGTGAAAGTTCCACGTTTTTTCAACATTGCTCCTTCAAACACTCAATGTAAGCAAACTGCTCAGACAGTTCTGAGCAGCCATTGTTTTAACATTCACAAATCACAAATTTTAAAACATTAGTAAAATAGTCGTTTGAAAACTTGGTGGTCTTCGTGTACATATTGTGATGCAGTTATAAAAATACCACATGTTTTAAAGTGGTCTCTGTGGCATGCGTTAAATCTAGTTTAACACGTAATTTATATAACACGGTTATGTATTCTGAAAACAGTGGTCCTGCATGTTGAGCTTCCCAAAATATGATTCCATAACTCATTAGTAAATGGAAATATGGAGAATAAACTACCTTCTTAAAAAATTTTTTTAATCAGATTAAGCAGTAATTATGTGCACTACACATGTAGCTGAACTACCACAATCCATTAGTTCTAAGCAGTGGGTTCCCAAATTAAGATTGGATCTATTTGTAGTCCCGAAACCTTAACACTTTCTATTTCCTGTTTCACTTTTTGAGTAGACAAATTTTATTGCTTGTGGAATTCTATGAGAACTAATGAATTGTATGTACAGAGTTTTATCAAATTTTCTATTTGCCTGGATCCATCTGTTAATGTTCTTAAATTTTTTTTTGTCAGCGACATTTTTCAGTGAGAACACTGATTGAACTTTTACTTGTTATACTCGTATCAGAAAGGGCAAAATTTGTATACTGTGACATTGCAAGTGGAAGATCATTCATATATATCAGAAAAAAGAGGACTCAAAATAGAATTCTACGTTAGGTGAAGGATGATTGCTTGAAATTCTGAATGGCTATTGCTATGTGAAGAACAGAAAATTTGTATGCTCTGCTTTCTTTCTTGCGAACGGGTATGTTATGAAGTGCTTTAATCAAACTTTACTGAAAGACTTTCAAATTTGGGAACCAAGTAAGTCTCTTGTTTAATATAAGACCCAGTAACTGCAATGAACTCTTAAAGACTAGAGTGCCCCACAGTTTCATGCCAGGCATACAACAAATATGATAGGAAAAATTTAAACTGACACACAGTTCTGTCAGTGAAGAACTTCAAATCCTCACTGTTATTGTTGTTGTGGTCTTCATTCTGAAGGTCAGTTTGATGCAGTTCTCCATACTATCCTATCCTGTGCAAGCCTCTTCATATCTGAATAACTACTGCAACCTACATCGTTCTCAATCTGCTTACTGTATTCATCTCTTTATCTCCCTCTATGATTTTTAGCCCCCCCCCCCCCCCTCCCCCTATTCCCTCCAAAACTAAACTGGTGATCCCTTGATATCTCAGAATGTGTCCTGTCAACCAATCCATTCTTTTGGTCAAGTTGTGTGACAATTTTCTTGTCTCCTTAATTCTACAGAGGGGTCCAGAAAAATGTACATACTCTTTGATAGTCAATATGAATGGTACAAAGTGAAACACCATTACAATTCTTGCATGGGGGGGAGGGTTATTTTGTGTGTTCAAAGTGACGCCCATTCGAAGCCAGACAATGTCGATACCACTGCACTATTGACTGAACTACAGCTGTCAGTGTTGCTGGTGTGATAGCCACACAGGACACTTCAATGGTTTCTCGTAGCTCATTCAGTGTAGCTGGATTCTGTTGATAAAACTTCATTTTTGAAGGTCCCCATGGGTAGAAGTCAAGAGCTGTAAAGTCTGGAGATCGTGCAGGGTACTAAACAGCTCCTCTTTGACCTATCCATTGTCTAAGTACATTTTGATCCAGGTGCTTTCTGACATCTCTGTAGTAGCGAGGTGGAGCGCTACCTTGTTGTAGGTAAAATCTTTCATTTGCAAACACCTCTTGAACGGCAGGTAAAATTGATGTTTGCAATATATTAAGATACACTTCATCAGTTACGGTATCTTCAAACAAGAATGGGCCAGTCAAATTGTGCAATGACAGACCACACCACACATTAACACCCAGTAGATTAACATGTTTGCCCACGTGAAATTGAGGATTCTCAGGAGCCCAGTATATGCAGTTGTAGCAGTTTACAGTATCGTTTAGTTTGAACTATGTCGTGTCAGACCAGATAACCATCCCTGAAAACCGTTCACCCTCATGAAGCATGTCTTCATACCATGTACAGTACTCCATCCTTCGATCCAATCATCCTCATTCACAGCATGCAGCGATCTTGGAATGTACACTTCCCACTTTGCAGTCTTCAGAATTCGTCATACGCTTAGTCGGCTTACCCTTTTTTCATATGGACCTTGCTTCTCAGGTTTTTGAGGTGACCTAGTAGGATGTTGCAATGTAGCAGCACTGGAAGCTGGACTTGCTGATGTTTTGGTTGGACAGACGTTTCCTTATGCGCACACTGAACAGTACCATCAGCTTTAAATTTATCCTGAATACCATAAATTGTTGTACATGTTGGTGGCTGAATTCTGTACACATTATGCCACTGCTGTTGTACCTCTATCATGTTTTCGTACTTCCAGTACCACTCCAATATGGCCTTGCGTTGCTCAAAACAAAGTGCACAGTTGCCCTTTTGTCTCCATGAAAATGCACACCAAGATCTGTTGAGAAAACAATGTACTATGCTACTGCACAAAATTGGAATGATATGTCATTTTGTTCCAAATACATTAACTATCCAAAGGTATCTACATTTTCTGAACTCCTTTGTATTCATAACTTTCTTATTAGTTACACGATGTACCCTTCTAATCTTCAACATCCTTCTGTAGCATCACATTTCGGAAGCTTTTATTCTCTTTTTGTCTAAACTGTTTATCGTCCATGTTTCACTGCAATACATGACTACATTCCAGACAAATGCTTTCGGAAAGGACTTCCTAACAAATCTATCTCTGATATTAACAAATTTCTCTTTTTCAGAAATGCTTTTCTTGCACTGCCAGTCTACATTTTATATCCTCTCTAATTCGGCCATTAGTTATTTTGCTGCCCAAACAGCAAAACTCATCTACTACTTTAAGGGTCTCATTCGCTAATCTAATTCCCTCAGCATTACCTGATTTAATTTGACTACATTCCATTACCCTTGCTTTGCTTTTGTTGATGTTCATCTTATATCCTCCTTTCAAAACACTGTCCATTCTGTTCAACTGCTCTTTCATGTCCTTTGTTGCCTCTGACAGAATAATAATGACATCGGCAAACCTCAACATTTTTATTTCTTTTCCTACTCCAAATTTTTCTTTGGTTTCCTTTACTGCTTGTTCAATGTACAGATTGTATGACATCAGGGATAGGCTACAGCCCTGTCTCTTTCCATTCTCCACCACTGCTTCCATTTCATGCCCCTCAACTGTTACAACTGCAGTACGGTTGTAAATAGCCTTTTGTGCCTTGTATTTTACCCTCCTACCTTCAGAATTTCAAAGACAGTATTCCAGTCAACACTATGAAAAGCTTTCTCTAAGTCTACAAAAGCTATAAAAGTAGGTTTGCTTTTCCTTGCCTTATCTTCTAAGGTAAGTCATAAGGTAAGTACTGCCTTGTGTGTTCCTACATTTCTCTGGAATCCAAACTCATCTTCCCTGAGGTCGGCTTCTAATAGTTTATCCATTCTCCTGTAAAGAATTTGTGTTCGTATGTTGCAACCATGCCTTATTAAACTGATAGTTCGGTAATTTTCACACTTGTCAGCAACTGCTTTGTTTGGATTTGGAATTTCTACATTCTTCTGGAAGTCTCATACATCTTACACACCACATGGAATAGTTGCATCATGGTTGGCTCTCCTAAGCCTATCAGTAGTTCTAAACAGAATACTGTCTACTCCCATTGCCTTGTTTCGACTTCACTGTAAGAATAATTTGACAAAGTTCTGATAGGTATCTCCCATTGTATCTTCATCCACATCCATTTCTTTTTCCATAATATTGCTTTCAAGTTCATCTCCCTTGTATAGACCCTCTAATACACTCCTCCTCCAACTTTTCAGCTTTCTCTTCTTTGCTTAGGACTGGTTTACCATCTCAGCTCTTGGTGTTCATAGAGCTGCATCTCTTTTTTTTAAAAACATTTGTGTTCCCTTTTGCCTGTGTGTTATAATAATAATAACAAAAAAAAATATATATATATATATAATAAGAACATTCCATTAGAACTACTGACGGCCTTGGGAGAGCCAGTCCTGACAAAACTCTACCATCTGGTGAGCAAGATGTATGATACAGGAGAAATACCCTCAGACTTCAAGAAGAATATAATAATTCCAATCCCAAACAAAGCAGGTGTTGACAGATGTGAAAATTACCAAACTATCAATTTTAATAACTCACGGCTGCAAAATACTAACACGAATTATTTACAGATGAACGGAAAAACTGGTAGAAGCTGACCTCGGGGAAGATCAGTTTGGATTCCGTAGAAATGTTGGAACATGTGAGGCAATACTGACCCTACGATTCATCTTAGAAGATAGAGTAAGGAAAGGCAAACCTACGTTTCTAGCATTTGTAGACTTAGAGAAATCTTTTGACAATGTTGACTGGAATACTCTCTTTCAAATTCTGAAGGTGGCAGGGGTAAAATACAGGGAGTGAAAGGCTATTTACAATTTGTACAGAAACCAGATGGCAGTTATAAGAGTCGAGGGGCATGAAAGGGAAGCAGTGGTTGGGAAGGAAGTGAGACAGGGTTATAGCCTCTCCCCAATGTTATTCAATCTGTATATTGAGCAAGAAGTGAAGGAAACAAAAGAAAAATTCAGAGTAGGTATTAAAATCCATGGAGAAGAAATAAAAACTTTGAGGTTCGCCGATGACGTTGTAATTCTGTTAGAGACAGCAAAGGACTTAGAAGAGCAGTTGATTGGAATGGATAGTGTCTTGAAAGGAGGATATAAGATGAACATCAACAAAAGCAAAATGAGGATAATGGAATGTAGTCGAATTAAGTCGGGTGAAGCTGAGGGAATTAGATTAGGAAATGAGACACTTAAAGTAGTAAAGGAATTTTGCTATTTGGGGAGCAAAATAACAGATGATGGTCGAAGTAGAGAGGATATAAAATGTAGACTGGCAATGGCAAGGAAAGCGTTTCTGAAGAAGAGAAATTTGTTAACATCGAGTCTAAGTGTCAGGAAGTCATTTCTGAAAGTATTTGTATGGAGCGTAGACATGTACGGAAGTGAAACAGGGACGATAACTAGTTTGGACACGAAGAGAATAGAAGCTTTTGAAATGTGGTGCTACAGAAGAATGCTGAAGATTAGATGGGTAGATCACGTAACTAATGAGGAGGTACTGAATAGAATTGGGGAGAAGAGGAGTTTGTGGCACAACTTGACTAGAAGAAGGGATCGATTGGTAGGACATGTTCTGAGGCATCAAGGGATCACCAATTTAGCATTGGAGGGCAGCGTGGAGGGTAAAAATTGTAGAGCGAGACCAAGAGATGAATACACTAAGCAGATTCAGAAGGATGTAGGTTGCAGTAAGTACTGGGAGGTGGTGGTGGTTAGTGTTTAACGTCTCGTCGACAACGAGGTCATTAGAGACGGAGCGCAAGCTCGAGTTAGGGAAGGATTGGGAAGGAAATCGGCCGTGCCCTTTCAAAGGAACCATCCCGACATTTGCCTGAAACGATTTAGGGAAATCACAAAAAACCTAAATCAGGATGGCCGGAGACGGGATTGAACCGTCGTCCTCCCGAATGCGAGTCCAGTGTGCTAACCACTGCGCCACCTCGCTCGGTTAAGTACTGGGAGATGAAGAAGCTTGCACAGGATAGAGTAGCATAGAGAGATGCATCAAACCAGTCTCAGGACTGAAGACCTCAACTACAACAACAATAATAATACATATGAATGGAAAAAATTAATTTAAAGTTTAGTACAATTTCACTATTAGAAATGTTGTGTTTGTACGGTTTTTGGCTAATCAGACTTCCTCTCTTACATTTTAATTGTAGATGCAGGCAACAGACTTCAGGAACACCAGTGCATGTCAAAAATGAGAAAATCGTCCTTATTTGGTTCCACTTTACTTCAATAAAAAATACTTAATACTGATATCAAATCTTCTCTTATTTCGCAACATATACGATACAAAACACTCGTAGCCCGTCATACTCCGAACCACACATCTTAACAGAAACTTCTACATACGAGAACGTCAGAAACAAAAATGTGTGTAAAGAAAAATGAGTGACTATTTTTTTCATTTGCCTGCACCATACCGTTTATTCAAAATTAATGTATTCGTCAATGTATTTGTCAATCGGTGTTTCATTTTTTGTTTTTAATAAATTTTAACTTTATGATATCCTGGGAGTCTTTCACCATGTACCTACACAATAATATCTCTTGTGTTATCCACGGATTTCTACCAGGCCTTGTCTTTTTACCTATTTGACCCTCTGCTGCCTTCATTATTTCTTCTTTTAAAGCTAACCATTTTTCTTCTACTTTATTCCTTTCCCCTGTTCTTTCAATTTTTCCATGTCCCATCTCCTTAATTTCCAACCTTTTTCCAACTTCTTCAGCTTTGATCTACAGTTCACAACCAATAAATTGTGGTCAGGGTCCACATCTGCCCCTGGAAATGTCTTACAATCTAAAATATGATTCCTATCTAATCATAACATAATCATTTGAAACCTTCCGGAGTTTCCAGGTTTCTTCCACACACACAAGGTTCTTTACGATTCTTAAACCAAGTGTTAGCAATGATTACATTAAGCTCTGTGCAAAATTCTACCAGGCAGTTTCCTCTTCCAGTCCCCCCCCCCCCCCCCCCCCCACCAAGTACATATTCACCTACTACTTTCCCTTCTCTTCCTTTTCCTACTATCAAAGTCCAGCCTTCCATCCCAATTAAATTTTCATCTCCTTTAACTATCTGAACAATTTCCTTCATCTCATAATACATTTCTTCGATCTCTTCATCATCTGCGAAGCTAGTAGACACGTAAAATTGCACTACTACAGTAGGCGTGGGCTTTGTGTCTACCTTGGTTACGACAATGTGTGCACTATGCACTATGCTTACCGGCATTCCTATTTTCTTATTAACTGTTAAACCCAATCCTGCATTACCCGTTTTTGGCTTTGTATTTATAACTCTGTATTCACTTGTTGCAATGCCATTCTGGTCGATGTTACAAGGCCAGATCAGTCAATCATCCAAACTGTTGCCCCTGCAACTACTTGAAAAGGCTGCCACTCTTGTTCAGGAATGACACATTTCTCTGGCCTCTCAACAGATAGCCCTCCATTGTGGTTGCACTTACAATATGGTTATCTGTATCACTGAGGCACACAAGCCACCCCACCGATGGCAAGATCCTTGGTTCATGTTACCTTACCATTTCTCCATGCTCTCGAGCGTTAGACGAAGCTGTCAAGATGTGGTTTAAATGTTTGAGAGTGAGTGACAAAAACAGAAAAATCATACGCATTAGGAATTTTTACACAGGATGAAATATTATTAAAAGACATCACCAAAAACAAGTTACAGTGAAAATGTTTCCTTTGGGCAACACATTCCTGAATAAAATTATCTGAGAGTGTAATGCCAATCCTGTTTCTAAAATATCAATCCCCGAGGAAAGATAAAATATGGAAAGTAAAATGAAATCACGTCATGGAACTGACATCAAAACAGTATATTTGGGGAGTTAGTTATTTGTTCCATAGATCATTTAAACAATTATTTATGGGGAACAAGTCAGTTTACAGGGTGTTTATATTTGACCAGTGTTAACATTATTTAACACATTATTTTTTTAGTCCTACTCATGCCATTACACTTTAAAACTAGGCCTTTTTGTGTTACAAACCTTCTTTTGATCAAAGAATATATCTATAAATTATAGCTTACAAAGGAAAGGCTACTTTACAGTTACCTCCAGTTAGGGATACTTGTCCAGAGTTGAATGTTACCTTTTGAAGCCACAATGGAAGTGACTCAAAAGATTCCTTTGTTTCCAGAATACACACAAAATGGCTTCTGAACATCCACTCTAGAGTCATCATGAGAACCGGTAGGACTGACACTGCAATCACAACTTTAATATGAGTGATCCTTCCCTGGTGTCATGTGAAGGATCAGAGCAATTATCCTGAGGAACTGGGATAATGTCCTACTGACGTGATGTTGTTAGAAAGATTTCTGTTGATGGGGAATTTAGTTACAACAGGATGTCACAGTAAATTCTATCATGACCAAAAGCTTTTTTCTTTGCTACAGATGTGATAGGAGAGTCATTCTAAAAGTACAGCACATTCTGATATGACAAGCTGCACAGTCTCTTCACACCCCTATTACTGTGTCATAGGTCTTCACAATCGTTGGCGCCAGTATGACACAAACATTAAGCAGGAATTGTCATTTACTGTTTATTTGTGCAATTTTAAAATCTGTGATACAGTTAACTATACAGCCAAGTCGGAGGTTCAGAGTATAACATGGTTTCTGAATGCAAAAAGGTCCAACCCGTCAGAAATTACAGACAGACAATCGAAGTTTATGGGAGTGTGACGAATGAAACTTCAATTTGAAAATGGTGTGTGATGATTAATGGCAGATGATCAGAGTGACCTTTAGCTGTGACTGGCGACGTTTATGCGAAAAGCTTTTGACCATTCATCTTATAGCCTGGACTTGGCTTCGAGTGATTAGCACATTCTTCCAAAATTGAGGATCTTTTGGGAGGAAAGCCCTATGGAAATGACTATGAACTGCAAGAGGGTGTTAGTGACTGGTTCAACAACTTGGTGGCAACTGAGTAGAAGGAATACAAAAGCTTGTGGAGCACTATGACAAATGTTTAAATTTTAAGGAAAATATCTAAGTTCTCAAAATGTGTTGCAAAATAAGTTTTATTCAATATCTTGAATTAAAAAAATCTGGCAAAACAAAAGTTCCGTATTTTTAGAATGAATTATGTGTCTGTGTTGGGGGACACTAAATCCAGTTTTCTCTTCTAGAAGTCTTTCTGATACTGTTGGAATGTGGCATGTTGTCTTGGTCAAGACGTTATATTATAAATATATTCTTTCACTATCTATGAAATATGATGTGGTGACATGGCAAGAACTTTATTTTGCTCTGTGACTCATTGTGGATTATAATTGTGGTGTGGTCTACCTAGTACTGGTATCTATATTAGCGTTCAAATATCTTTCTTTTGAAACCGATGTTTCTACTTGCAAGTAGATTTGGAAGTGGACCTTAGAAAGTCCCGTTGAGTATTGTCTGTGAGAGCAATTGGGAAAAAGGACAGGTTTACAATAGGAAAGACCCAGCTGCCAAAGTGCAGTGTGATTTTTTGTTTATGTTCAAACTGCACATCCTCTGACAAAATGATATAAGGGATGATCAAAAAGTTTCTGTTTGAAGGCCATATGGTCCAGAATCGGTATGCTAATCAGACAAAATTGTTGTGAGCCCTGCTGAAGATATGTGTTTGATAAAACATCATTTCCTGCTGCGTGAAGAAGTCAGTAACTTCCTGCTGCAAATCCTCGTCCAACAGAAATCGTTGACTCTTCAAAGCCTTTTTCAAGGGACTGAATGTGTGATAATTGCATGGGGAGAGATCAGGACAATACAGCAGGAGCTCAACTGCCTCCGACTTGAGTTGGCATAACATTTGGGATATGGTGACATGCATTATTATGAAGCAGCAGCACCCCTTGTTGCACCATTCCACAAAGATGGTTTTCAGCAGACATGCTGCCCCCATAAACGTTCTTCATTCTCTGATGGATATCTACCAGTGTTTGTACTTCAGCTTCCGAGAAAAGAACAACAGTTTGTTGGTACTGCTTGGATGCATTTGGTAACAACATTGCCATAATTCACATTTCTGCATTTTGGAAACACACCAATGCCACACTAATCCTTTGCCTACATGTTGGTACTCCTATCCCTTCAGTGAAGTCGAGCTATGTTGCACATACATTGCAGCAACACTCTCCAATGGAAACTTTTACATTACCCCTTATATCTGACTTCCTGACCCCCTTCAGCTAGTATGTGTAGGACAATTTCAAAGTAGAAGGAATAGCTCAGGAAATGTCTGACTTCATTTTCTCAGTCTCTCTATGAAATGGGGCCATAAGCTGAAATATACCCTCAACATAGTCATGTTCGTGGACACATGAACAGACACTTTTAAGTGGGGGAGTGTGACCCTGAGGGAGTACTCTAGCTCATTAACTAGCACAGCCCCAATTTTTGTTGCTGTACCACAACCAAATTCTTCCTTTATGTAGAGATCATAGCTACTTAACACAGTGGTAAGACATTTCAATTTGCAGTGTTACAAACACTGCTGTGTTTTCTGCTGGAGTGCACGTATCTACACACTAATGTGGGAAACTGTGGCCTGTTGTGCCTATCAGCGACTCAGCATCTCCACTGTATAGTGAGTAGCAACTATGCTGGTCATAATATTGTTACAATCCATCGCAGATTTTCCATTCTTTAATATTTCACTGTATTTTTTATAATTATATTTCAATACAGTCACATAGATGCTCTTTTTTCGTTGTTTCATGTGGAGCTAACAGGAATCATGACCATATGAAACTGTATTTTCCACTTGACAATTATCTCAACACTGCTGATCATTCTGATCTAGTAACCGATAGTGAGTGACCGTGAAGAGAAACGGCTGCACTCCAATACAGTACCCGTTTATTGCATTAATAAAGAAGAGCACTGAACGAAAGCCATTGCAACCAAACCATGTAACACATGCAATGAAATGTTTTAACGTTCACATGCCTGTCAAAAGTAATTTCTGTACATGAATATACGAGGGTGAGTTAAATGAAAACCTCACATATTTTTTATTGTGCAGAAGTGGTACAAAGCTGTATCACTTTTCAACATAATCTTCCCCACGCTCAATGCAAGTCCTCAAGCACTTACAAAGTGCATAAATTCCTTTAGAAAAAAATTCTTTTGGTAGTCCGCGCAACCACTCATGCACCACGTGGCGTACCTCTTCATCAGAACGGAACTTCTTTCCTCCTACTGCGTCTTTGAGTGGTCCAAACATATGGAAATCACTTGGGGCAAGGTCTGGTGAGTACGGTGGGTGAGGAAGACACTCAAAATGCAGGTCTGTGATTGTTGCCACTGTTGTACGGGCAGTGTGGGGCCTTGCATTGTCATGCTGCAAAAGGACACATGCTGACAGCAATCCACGTCGCTTTGATTTGATTGCAGGCCGCAGATGATTTTTTTAGGAGATCTGTGTATGGTGCACTGGTGAAAATGGTCCCTCTAGGCATGTAATGCTCCAAAATGATGCCTTTTTCATCCCAAAAGAGAGTCAGCATAACCTTCCCTGCTGATGGTTCTGTTCGAAACTTCTTTGGTTTTGGTGATGACGAATGGCGCCATTCCTTGCTCGCTCTCTTCGTTTCCGGTAGGTGGAAGTTAACCCAGATTTCGTCCCGAGTAATAATTCTTGCAAGGAAGCCATCACCTTCTCGTTCAAAGTGCCGAAGACGTTTTTCACAAGCGTCAACAAGTCATTCTCTCATTTCAGGAGTCAGCTGCTGTGGCACCCATCTTGCAGATACTTTATGAAACATCATGCACAATGTGGTGTTCTGACCCATGACTAATCTGTAAACATGCTGCAATGTCATTCAGTGTCACTCGGCAGTTTTCCTTCACTATGGCATCAACTGCTGCAATGTTCTGTGGAGTCACAACTTGTTGTGCCTGACCTGGACGAGGAGCATCTTCCACTGAAGTCACACAATTTGCGAACTTCCTACTCCATTCGTAGACTTGCTGCTGTGACAAACATGCATCACCACACTGAACCTTCATTCGTCGATGAATTTCAATAGGTTTCACAGCTTCACTACGCAAAAACCGAATAACAGAACGCTGTTCTTCCCTGGTGCATGTCGCAAATGGGGCGGCCATCTTTATAATGATACTGCGACGGTATGTGTCCATCTGCACTATGCTAATACATACAGGCCATTCTGCATGCTGTTTGTAGCACACTTACCAACGTACAGGATAACGGCGTGAAATTTCGATTTGTTATTACAAATTTAAGGTTTTCATTGAACTCACCCTCGTATATTGATTCCAGATGGATTGTTGAAAATAAAATATTTTGAAACTAAGTGATCCTACTTTTTTGAAGAAATTTATTCAACTTAAAAAACTGAAACTGATCTTTGTGAATTTAAGGATAAAGTTCAAATCAAATTTCCATAAACGATTGACTTTTAACTTTTATATCCACATAGTATAACACACCATTTGTTATAAAAGCAAGAGAATAATTATGAAAAAGGGGAAGGCAACCACTCACCTATAGTGGATCGATGCATGAAGCATGGAAACAGGTAACAAAAAACAGCTTTCACATTAGCTTTCAAGAACTAGGCCTTTTACTAGCAAAACACATGACTACACAGAAACCCAAACGCACAATCCTGTGGCCACAGCAAGGCAGATTAGAGAGAGAGAGAGAGAGAGAGAGAGAGAGAGAGAGAGAGAGAGAGAGAGAGAGAGAGAGAGAATGCCTGCATGGGAGTGGCAGGGAAGAGTAGTGAGAGAAGGCATTGCTTGATCTGGATGCAGAAAGAATGGTGTCGACAAAGGGAGGAGGTCTCATTTTTGACTTTTTTTAACAAATTTTCCCCCAACAATGCACCAATGAATCATTGCTCATTTACCTTCACCAATTCTGAAACTCTTCTTTGCTCTTGCAAAACTTCAAGACGTATCCTATTTCTAAAATCCTGTCTGGATGGACACTTACCAAATTGACACCTCAAGTTCTCAGCATCCTATTGCAAGAACCTCCATCTTTTCCAAAGCCATCAGTCACTCTACCATCACCAGGGTGATCCTTCATAACAATATAATCCAAGATTAAAAAGCTTAAACCATACTTGACAGCCTCTACTCTTTTTGCAAAATCTTATCACTCTGTGGCCTCAACTTCATGTATGCCACTGTTGAAACAGAAACTCTTTCCTTTTAACAGCTGGAACAACATTCCCACCACATCTGAGGAAGCTGATCCTGCCTTACACCTGCATGGTACTGCGTGTGGCAAAGAAAAAGCCTACCATTCTGATCCAAACATTGCTCCCCTCCCTACAGCGATCTCTCATAGTTCCCCAACCTCACCTTGCTGACTTACTCTGTCTTTCAGTTCCCCAAAAACTTCCTCCAAACTCTATGAAACACACAACTCTTCAACACCCATTCCATAATATGGTTGTCAATCTTTCTGACAAAAATCTGGCCCTTTCAGAAGTCTCAAAACTTCCTAAGAGCCTCACCTTTAGTCACAAACCTAATTTTAGTTTTGTTAGACTTGTAAAGGACCTTCTTTTGTTTACTCATTCTTTGCAGTGGAAACATTGCTTTGCCACACACTCCACTGACAACAGCCAACCAAAACCCCACATGGAACCTTGTTGAAAACAGTTCCCCCTCCAACAGTTGTCCTCCTCCTGTTCCACCCAGTCATCCTCTGGTAATCTTTCAGGAATTCCTCAATTGTAAACTGGCCTCACCTTCTTTTCTTAAATCTCTCCCCAGCAAGGCCACCACCATCCCTATGGAACACACCGCTATCTGAAACACGTAAAACAATCCAGACTTTATCATCCTTCCGGCAGTGGCCATTAATCATAGCAGCTATGTGGTTGAGGGTCTCCGCCAACTTTCCGACATCTCTGCATACAACTCTTACAGCCATGATCCCACCCCAGAAGTCCAACATGACCTTATGCAGCCCCTCAAGGTCTTAGGTCCATCCCAAAACCTGACAGCTGTACCCATCATCTCCCTTCTCCAACCCCACAGATTTCCCACTGTGGCTGGGTACAATGTTCCTACAGCGAACCTTGGCCTTTGTTGACCAACGCCTGCAAACTATTGTACATATGCTCCTATCCTGCATTCGAGACAATACTCACTACGTTCACCATCTCTTCACAGGTCCTGTCATGTTACCACCAGATTCATTATTGCTCACTGTGGATACGAGATTTTGGGGACAACTGAAGGTTATGTTTCCATCTTCTTTTTGGTAATGTTTATTCCTCTTTTTGGGTATGAAGTATGAAATTCATGTTTCTCACATTATTAAGCAATACGCTGGCGTATTTACGAAATTTAATACCTTTCCAAATTTGCCTATAATGTAATAAAAAATTTGCGTGTTTCTTTGACATACTGTTGTGCTGTGAAAATTTATTATTCTACAGATTCTACTTTATAGTAACCTAGATGCAAAATAGAGTATGTACCTATGTGAAACATAATCTGATTATTTCATTTTATTTTCATATTATTCATAGCTAATACCACTTGGACTCTATTATTTTTCGAAACTAGTTTACGTGATGATTACAAAAACTTTATTTTTCATCAAACTAAGAACTATCATTACATTTCAAGAACACACACGTGGTATATTTTGAAATTATTAAATTTATTTTTGTAACCAAATAAAAGAACTTATGTTATTTTTTTATTTCTCAGATTTTTGTATCCATAGAACAATATCCCTTTCTTGGGTTTTTTCTGTTTGTACATCTGGACATTATTATAAAGATTTATTTTGATCAAACAGCTTCTAAAACATTCTGGAGGAACGTAAGTTGATACATAGAAGGGAATATTTGCCAAATGAGTCAGTCTCAATTAGATTGCATTTAGTCTACAATCAGGCTGCATTTTGTTGTTAGTCCGTGACCTGTACAAACTTTTACAGCATGTATAGGATGTCTTTTGTTGGGAAAAATGGTTATGCAACTTGCTCTCTTGTGTGTAAAAGCATGTGTGAAGTGCTTTACAACTGCTTCTAGATAAAAATCTGAGACAAAATGAGAAGAAATAATGTGAAATAGTGTTTTCACTGGATATGACACTGGACCAAAATCATCTCCTAGTAAAATGACAAGCACTGCAGTTTAACAAAAAAAAGATGAATATAAATCATATGAATATAATATCCATCAAATTTTAGTGCTGAATGTGCTTACTTTCTGTTTTATCTATACGTACTATCTTGGCAATAACAATAGCTATAAAATATATAATTTTTTGAAAAACTTTTTAAACTTTTGACAGTTTCAGAAAGTAGGCCCATTTCGATGTCCTTATACGCAAACATCCCCCATGCCCATGCCCATGCCCACGTCCATGTCCCCATGGAACACTATTGTTACCAATGTCTTCCTGATACCATATCCACCATCTACTTTCTAATTCTCCTGAGCAACCACATCCTGATTCACAATTATCTCAGTTTCAGAGGCCAAATCTACGGACAAATCTGTGGTAATGCCATGCATACACAAATGGCACAACACTCTGCCAGATTATTTATGGACCATCTAGAGGAATCCTCCCTAGCAAGTCAACACCTAAAACCTGGTTCAGATTCATTTATGATATTATGATTCACTTATGATATTTCATGATCTGGACTCATCGCAAGGACAACCTTTGCTCCTTCCCCCATAACCTTAATGCCTATTCCAAATCAGCATCACCTGGTCTTCTTCGACTAACTGAACCACCTTCCGAGGCGTCCATCTCCACCTCTCACATGGCTCCATAAACACATCTGTCCATAGTAAGGACACAAACCACCAATAGTACTTCCACTTTGATGGCTGTCACCTGCTCCATGTAAAAAAGTCTCTTTCTTGCAGCCTTGCCATCCATCGACACCACATCTGCAGCGGAAAGCAGAAGTTGTTGAATTTTACTGTTAACCTTACCAGACAATTTGCTGACAGACAATAGCCTATCCAGCTTATCCGCAAACAAATCACCTATGTCACCTGTTCCTTTGACAACAGTAAACCTATTAAATAGCCACCAACCAGCACTCCTCTGATCACCCAGTATCACCCCGGTCTTGAAAGACTCAACTATATGGCTCTACCAGGGCTTCAACTACCTCTTGTCGATATCCTACCCATAATCCTATTGAAAGTAATGTCCTGCCCCCCCCCCCCCCCCTCCACCTGACCTACAGAATATTCTTGACCACTCTTATTCCAATCCCACTCCCAATCTTGCAGACCATTAGCCATTCCTTTATGGTTGGCCCAGGTGCAAGACCTGTCCCTAACAACAACCCACTCAACACCTCCTATCGCAGTTCAGTCATAGGCATTTCTTACCCAACAAAAGGCAGGCCACCTGTGAAAGCAGTGTATACAGCTACGCTGCAATTGCTGTACAGCATTCTGTGTGGCCTACCAAGTAACCAACCGCCTACTTGCATGAATGGCCACCGCTAAACTATGTAAAGAGAAAACTTCACCTTCCATTTGCTGAAAGTGCTGCACACAACAACACAAATGACTTCAACAGCTGCTTCATTATGTGAGCTATTTGATACTACCTTCCACCACAAGTTCCCCTGAACCACGCAGGTGGGAATCATTTCTCCAGCACATCCAGTGCACTCACAACTCACCTGGCCTAAACCTTGGTTAAACTGTTTTCCGGTGCCTTACCTTACCTATTCCCTTCTCTCTTCTGTCCACACCACTTCTTCTCCATCCAGTTCATGTACTGCACTTTCCCATCAATGTCCTCCCTCCCCCCACCTTCCCCCGTGCACACTGCCCCCCCCCCCTCCCCCCGCATTTTTTTTCCAACACTTATCCCTTCACTCTCTCCTTCATTTACTTTACATCTTCACTTTTCTCTCATTTCCTCTTCTCTCTTTTTGCTTTACCCTCTGTACAGTTTTCATCTTATTGCAAAGCCACAGGGTCTTGTCTCTTTTCCACTGTCCCCTCTCCACCTTTACCAGCTCAGGCAACTGTTTTCATTAATCAAGTATCAATAATCAGTCTTGCTGTGGCCATAGGAGTGTGCGTTTGGGTGTCTGTGTGCCTGCATGTGAGAATGTGCGTACTTTTGCTAGAAAAAGAGCTAGTGTTTGAAAGCTAGTGTGAATGCTGTTTTCTGGTATGCGTTTCTGGACGCTATGCATCAATCCAATACAAGTGAGAGATTGCCTTTCCACTATTTTACATATTGCTCCATCCAGGAATTTCCATTGTTGTTATTTTTCAGTCACTGAGTCTACAGAGACTGGTTTTTATTTAAAACCAATACAAACTACTTGAGGACATGTTCTCCGAATGCCCACGAAGGTTCCTAGCGGAAAAAAAAAAAAAAAAAAAAAAAAAAAAAAAAATCAGACACATTCTTGAGGAGATATGACGTCATAAACAATGAGATGCCACCGCGGGAAAATACCCAGATTTATGCATCCACTATTTGAGAATGAGAGCACTTAACGACTAGCAACAAACGTTACATACAATTTCAAACCTTTACGAATATTTTTCTCACTTACACACCCCACAAAATAATGAAAGGAAAAAAGGTTGTCGCTTACTACATTTTCTCAGTACATACCGTAAATCTGCCGCAGTAGGCATGACCTTTTGTTCTATTATTTCTTCACTACTAACACTATTCGCAACACGTTTCGCAAACAACACAGTCAGCTACGTAATGTTGGCAGCAGTTGAAACTGCGTGCCTACCGAAGCCTCCCGACGTTTACTGACTTCTGCTGATTCAGGACTAGGGAGAGGTCTGCCATCTAAAAGTTTACACACTGTACATAAATTTGATATAGTGAAGAAGACTAAAGAGAAAGAGGACCTTACTTTTGATACCAAATAACTGTTGTGCTCTGTACAAAGGCAACAAGCAGAAGCAAATTCAATTGACCCTAACTGTCAGGTAGTGTCCCCTGTAACTTAAGTTGCTGCACATAGCTTCTCCTTTACAATTTATTGTTTCATACTGTTCATTGTTTTACATTTTCAATATTTTAAATTGTTTGATATTTAATCCCATTTAATTCCGTTTTAGGTACTCTAAATAATTCCAGTTCTATAATTTTATTATTTTATGAGGATCTTTTATACAGTTCTACTGACCATTATGATTTTATACTTTCAGTGTCTCACACTTTTAATATTTCAATATACTAATTCTGTTTTAGTTACTTTATTTCCACTTTTATATTTCACTGATTTACACCTTTTACTGTTGTATACATCCTTTGGTCCACACTTTTAATATTTTGAAGGAAAATCTTTACATAATTATAATATTTATAATTTTAGCATAGATTCTTTTCTTGCTAAAGTCATGATATCCCTATCACTCCCCCATTCTGCATCCTCTCCCAATCTCCCTCACTCTATTTTCCCCTCCCTCCTCTTCCCCCTTTCCTACCTCCAGCAGATACCAGTTTACAACAATGATCACAGCAGTATTCTGATATGAATTATTTTCTTGCAGTATAAATCCAAAGCTTCTGTAAATTTTTTGAAGGATTTCCTCTTGCTTTCACATGTTAGAATTTGATTTAGCAAAATTTTATTTTGCCAGTACAGATTTTGACATATAGGTTTATGTTAGCCAGAAATAACATAAACCTATATGTCAGAATCTTATGGTTGAAAATACATTAAACGCCAAAATTGCAACCGCAAAATAAAATTCTGACAGCTGAATGCAAGATGAAATCCTTTAAGAACCTCTGATATGAGGTTCTGACATGAACAAGGTGGGTTGCTGGTGAAATTACTTAGATAAATTCTGCATTTATGTACAACACTTTTCTACTTACTATAAAATATTAGACGGAACATATTTAGTTTTACTTTGTTTCAGATCTGAAGACCATTCAGAGACAACAGAACCTGTCATGTAATAAAAAATGTGCAACTAATACTGAAGAATAAATGACAATTATTTTAAATATCAATAAAGTTGCCAATTGTCTTGGGACAAACAATCAGCTATAGTGAAAGTATACTCATTGAAATCATTAATGGATTACTCATGGAACACATTTTTTGCCTTGCATCTAGGGCCTCAAGTTCTTTGTTAACAGCTATATTCATTCTGGCACTGTGGTCTTTGTGTTTGTAGTTTCATTTCATAGTGCAAGACTTTGCACTATCAAAGTATTTAATTCCTCTGTGGTGATTTGATCACCCATTTCCCCAGAAGAGCACCGTACACACAATAAAGAACGCAGCTAGTTGCACAAGCAACAAATGCTTGCCACGCAGCTTTCACCACATTGAGGACTAATGTCCATACTGTCCACTGAGGGCAGACATAGCTGTCTGCTATATGGCGACCAGCCTCTGCATTTGTGTAGCACGGAAATATATGTCCTCAAACATCAGTTACTATCATCCAGTCATGTGCCGTAGCCTGCGAAACTCCTCAATGAACACTGTGGGCAAGTGAATGGGTGGGAATTTATCTTATGGTGGAAACTGTAGATGTGAAACAGCATAGTGTATGACACACATCTGGGAGGAAGGAATACTGCTGACTCAGTCTGAGGTGGACATGAACTGCATGTCAGAAAGAAAACAAACAAGAGACAAAATGTATTCAGCACTCCATGTCACTACTGACTTGGTCTGCTGAGGATAATAAATTGGAGGACTGCGAAAACTAATGAGTTGATGTGAACAGCATTTGGGAAGAAGACATGTGAGTCATGAAGTATTTCTATAACTCCAAGTCCACTGAGGCAAGAAACTGGTGTAACACGTAAAGCATACTCTACTTGAGTTGGGCACAAACTGTAGGTAGTGAGGAAAATGTATGAATAATCAAAGGTTTCATGCAGTAATGAAACAGTGCTTCAAGTCGTGTGACATATTAGTTACTCAGTAATGAATACATATGATACCTGACAGCTCTAGCCAGGCTACAATACCTGTCTTTTGTCAAAGTTGCTTACACTAGTGGATTTCCCCATTTGCAGCCTACTGTATTTACTCGAATCTAAGCCGCACTCGAAATTAGCCGCACCTGAAAAATGAGACTCGAAATCACGGAAAAAAAAAAAAAAAAAAAAAAAAAAAAAAATTCCCGAATCTAAGCCGCACCTGAAATTTGAGACTCGAAATTCATGGGGAGAGAAAAGTTTTAGGCCGCACCTTCAAATCGAAACAAAGTTGGTCCATTGCAATATGAGACACAATTTAGGCTGACTGAATGACGATACAGCTACAGTAGTTTGGTTCGAGTCGTAAGCTTAGCAGTTAAGCTTTACCAGGTAGCCATTGCAATGAGTCAGGTGCTCCATCCGTATTTATACGGTTACCCTTCGTTTTCCACGTGCTTCATCTGGTTTGAATTGATAACTTATTTTTCTTTGATCTGATAAGTGCCGACCTCTTTGTTATAGGTGTTTACGTCACTCCAAGCTGAAAATGGATTACTGTACTGCATCATGCATTGTTTTCGCATTCTGGTAATGGGTGTTTACGGCCTGTCGTCGCTCGCGGCATGGCTTGCTTTTGTGCGCGCTACCGCCGCTTACTATTAAAAAAAAAGAGAGAGAGAGAGAGAGAGAGAGGAATCGTTTCATTAGCGAAACAATGGCAAGAGACTGCTATTTGTTGTTACTTACACTGCTGCTTTCTTTGATAATGATCAACAAGAACCAAATAATAGACTGCGGATGATAGAAGATGTTCTGAACGAGAGTTTAGCGAAAATTTTTCTCCGTTTAAAAGTCTTTGCAGACGCCTCTTTAGTACATTACATTCTGCACAGAAATTAGAGTTATCTTAGATTTAAAAATCTAGTCAATTGCCGTGCTTCATTTCTGACTGTATCACTATTAGGCATAATAATATGAATACAAACATGAAATAAGGATATAAATATCCTTCCGCGTTTGCTGTTATCTCACTCTAGTTTCATAGTTTATTAGGCAGACAGGATTTAAATGAGATAGCAGCAAACACGAAAGAATACATGGCAAAATTTTTATATTCGCATTATTCTTATGGTGAAGAGAACACTGCATGTGATCCACAATTCATAAAAGTTCCTACCAGCAACCATCTCTTCTCACAGGCAGGAAAAAATTCAGAACATAGAGTTGGTCATATTGACTAACATCCCAAACAGTCTTGCCAGTAGGATTTTCGTTGTTCATTGAAATGCTGCTACATTCGAAGATTTACAATGCGGAATTTGTATTTACTTTGTTGGATAATGTAGGAAATGCAATGGTCGAAACTCGGGGCGGAGAAAAAAGCTCGTCTTCCACACCGTTTTAATTTTTTTTTAATTTATTTACTGACGCAGAGGTTTTGGCGCCAGTATTCTTTGTGCCTGCAAAGCATGCTTGTGTAGCGCTATATATTCGACGGCAGAAGTTAGTTGTGACGGCACCTACCAACATTTTGCAGAACTTCCGCATACTCTGCATTCGATTCTAAGCCGCAGGCGGTTTTTTGGATTACAAAAATTGGAAAAAAGTGCGGCTTGGATTCGAGTAAGTACGGTATATTGTCACTAACAAACAATGGAAAATCCAGGGTGGAATGTAACAATATTATGAAAAGGATAGTTGCTACTTACCATATAGCGAGATTTAGGCCAACAAGGCAAGGCAGGAAGTGCAAAATGGCTAAGCAGGGATGGCTAGAGGACAAATGTAAGGATGTAGAGACTTATCTCACTAGGGGAAGATAGATACTGCCTACAAGAAAATTAAAGAGACCTTTGGAGAAAAGAGAACAACTTGTACGAATATCAAGAGCTCAGTTGAAAACCCAGTTCTAAGCAAAGAAGGGAAAGCAGAAACGTGGAAGGAGTATATACAGGGTCTATACAAGGGTGATGTGCTTGAGGATAATATTATGGAAATGGAAAAGGATGTAGATGAAGATGAAATGGGAGATATGATACTGCGTGAAGAGTTTGATAGAGCACTGAAAGACCTGAGTAGAAACAAGGCCCCGGGAGTAGACAACATTCCATTAGAACTACTGACGGCCTTGGGAGAGCCAGTCCTGACAAAACTCTACCATCTGGTGAGCAAGATGTATGAGACAGGCGAAATACCCTCAAACTTCAAAAAGAATATAATAATTCCAATCTCAAAGAAAGCAGGTGCTGACAGATGTGAAAATTACCGAACAATCAGTTTAATAAGTCATGGAAGCAAAATACTAACGCAAATTCTTTACAGACGAATGGAAAAACTGGTAGAAGCAGATCTAGGGGAAGATCAGTTTGGATTCCGTAGAAATATTGGAACACGTGAGGCAATACTGACCCTACGACTTATCTTAGAAGCTAGATTACGGAAAGGCAAACCTACGTTTCTAGCATTTGTAGACTTAGAGAAAGCTTTTGACAATGTTGACTGGAATACTCTCTTTCAAATTCCGAAGGTGGCAGGGGTAAAATACAGGGAGTGAAAGGCTATTTACAATTTGTACAGAAACCAGATGGTAGTTATAAGTCGAGGGGCATGAAAGGGAAGTAGTAGTTGGGAAGAGAGTGAGACAGGTTTGTAGCCTATCCCCGATGTTATTCAATCTGTATAATGAGCAAGAAGTGAAGGAAACAAAAGAAAAATTTGGAGTAGGTTTTAAAATCCATGGAGAAGAAATAAAAACTTTGAGGTTCGCCGATGACATTGTAATTCAGTCAGAGACAGCAAAGGACTTGAAAGAGCAGTTGAACAGAATGGATAGTGTCTTGAAAGGAGGATATAAAATGAACATCAACAAAAGCAAAATGAGGATAATGGAATGTAGTCGAATTAAGTCGGGTGATGCTGAGGGAATTAGATTAAGAAATGAGATACTTAAAGTAGTAAAGGAATTTTGCTATTTGGGGAGCAAAATAACTGACGATTGTCGAAGTAGAGAGGATATAAAATGTAGACTGGCAATGGCAAGGAAAGCGTTTCTGAAGAAGAGAAATTTGTTAACATCGAGTATAGATTTGAGTGTCAGGAAGTTGTTTCTGAAAGTATTTGTATGGAGTGTAGCCATGTATGGAAGTGAAACACGGACGATAAATAGTTTGGACAAGAAGAGAATAGAAGCTTTCAAAATGTGGTGCTACAGAAGAATGCTGAAGATTAGATGGGTAGATCACATAACTAATGAGGAGGTATTGAATACAATTGGAGAGAAGAGAAATATGTGGCACAACTTGTCTAGAAGAAGAGATCAGTTGGTAGGATATGTTCTGAGGCATCAAGGGATCACCAATTTAGTATTGGAGGGCAGCGTGGAGGGTAAATATCTTAGAGGGAGACCAAGAGATGAATACACTAAACAGATACAGAAGGATGTAGGTTGCAGTAGGTACTGGGAGATGAAGAAGCTTGCACAGGATAGAGTAGCATGGAGAGCTGCATCAAACCAGTCTCAGGACTGAAGACCACAACAACAACAAGGCGATGTCAGTTTCTGACAAAGGCATTGTTGGTCAAAAGCTCGCTTTCTGACAATCTTTTAGTTGTGCCCATCTGTGATGCAGCACCTCTGCTACACAGTGAGTAGCAACTACCCTTTTCATAATGTTGCTATATTGTCACTAGAATGAGTCTCCAGTTGTCCCTGCTAATGTACTTTCCTTACTGACTTACATGCCCACAGTGTCAGTAGATGGCATTCAATTTCGCAATGGGCAGTGGTCATAAAGTTTAGGCTTATTGGTGCATATATTGATATATTACAGTGGTTCTCAAACTGTGGTGCGTGACCCCGAGGAAGTTGCGAATGGTGTGCAAGGGGGGCATGTTATGTTAGGAAAAAAATTATATTCTTAGTAACAAACAATTAGGTTTATCTTTTGTCGAACAAATGACATGCTGCTGATATGGTTTGAATTTCGCCAGACGTCGGTGTTAATGCCAGACATGGTCGATGACAATGAAACGGCCGTCACATTTTCAGCATTGTTTGAAATGATTGGTCGAGCTGCACGACTTCCTTCAACACCACCTAGAAAGCCTCCACACGCGAGCTGAGTAGGCTAGGTGGCGTTGTTTACTTCGATAGTCAGCGGAATATCCTTTGTCGCCTGGGCCATTACTGTTTCCGTAACTATCCTGCACAGCGCAAGGTTTCGCTCATGTGTCTCAACGCATCCTTATAATGACGACTATAATTATAGTCTTATAATTACAGACTCAAGGAAGAATTGACTGCAGTATGAAGTGACAAACATCAAGACAGCCGCAGCCCATCAACTGGCGGAAGGGAGGGAGATACTCCAAAGGCAAAAACGAGGAGGTATGGTAACTATTCATTGCTAGGCTTCACCAAAACTACAATCAACGGTGAAAAATGTCCGCAGTGTGTAGTTTGTTTAACGATTTTAGCTGCTGATAGCAAGAAACCTACAAGTTAAAGAGACATCTTGAAACCAAACATCCAGACTTAATTGGAAAACCAAAAGATTTTTTTGTCAGGAAACTAAATGTTTTATTATCTACCCAGAAGAACTTCGCTAGAACGACAAATGTGACACCTAAGGCCCTTTTAGCCTCGTAGAAGATTTCTCACAGAATTGTTAAATGCAAGAAACCACACACGGTTGCAGAAACTCTGGTTCTACCAGCAGCAATTGGTATAGTATCAACAATGTTTGGCAACTCATTTACTCAACAGTAGAAAAGTATTCCTGTCTCTAATGACACAGTGCATAGAAGAATTTTAGACTTTTTGACAATTTACTTGAGCAGTTAATCAATCGACTGCGCAACAACTATTTTGCACTTAAAGTGGACAAAGCAGCTGACAATCATAAAGATTCTCATTTGATTGCTTATGTTCGTTTTGTTGATGAATTTAACATCTGAGAGGAATTTCTTTTCTGTGATCCAATGCTGAAAACAGCTACAGCTGAAAGCCTTTTTGACATGTTCAATACTTTTTTAAATGAAAACGGTGTATCATGGAATAGGTGCATGCAGAGACAGAACTCACTTCATGTCTGTAATTTATGGTGGATTGCAAGCGAAAGTTAAAGCGCAGTTCCTGATGCTGTATGGACTCACTGCATGATATATCAGGAGGCTCTGGCCGCTAAAGAACTTAGTCCACCCCTTCAAGAAGTTCTGTAAACGGTTATACACACAGTTAATATTATTTAGGCAAAAACTATAAATTCGAGGCTTTTTAAAGTGCTATGTGAGGAGCTGGTGCTGAACACACTCAGTTGCTCTTTTTTAATAATGGTCGATAGCCCTTGAAGCCAAGGTACTGAAAAGAATGTTTGAACTGAGGAATGAGGTATACTGTTTTTTAAAGGAGAGAAGTCACTCTTTGGTAGACTGTTTCAACAATGGAGATTGTTTATTTAAAATGGCTTACCTCACTGATATTTTTGAAGAACTAAATATTCTTAACATTTCACTTCAAGATAATCAGGCAACTTTACTACCTTGGAATGAAAAGGTGAAGGTGTCCATAAAGAAATTAGAGCTGTGGCAAAACTGAATGGAGAGTGGCATACTAGATATGTTCCTTATCATAGTATCACTGTTAGAGGATACAGATAATCCTATACTTCCAATGGCAATAAAAGCTTGCTTTCCTCATCACCTGGCAACATTAAAAGTTCACTTTGAGAAATATTTAAGCAAAGATTTTGAAAAATTTAATTGGATTAAAAATCCATTCATAAATGCTCCTGGACCACAATTTCTAAATGTAGAAGAGTAAGAACAACTTATTGAACTCATTTGTGATACTTTACAGAAGAGTAAATTTAATGAAGTGTCTTTGTTGGAGTTTTGAGTACATATTAGCAAGGACTTCCCCTAGTCCAAAATGCAATAAAGATCCCGATTCCTTTTGCAACAACATACTTGTGTGAGACTGGATTTTCAGCTTCATCAGGTATGAAGTTGAACTACTGTTGAAAGCTAAATGTAAACAAAGAACTTTAAGTGGGTCTTTCTGCTATTCCTCCATGTCTTGAGAAACTTTGTTCTCAATAGCAAGCTCCTCCATCACACTGAACTTTTTAATTTATATTTTTATTGCTCTTGTAATTCTTGTTTACTGAATTGTAAATAATGTTTATTTCATAGCTTTTGAACAAATAAAAACTTGATAAAAATTTATTCCATATTTTCATTATAATAAGTTGTGTATTTTTGGTTTCTGCTGCATGAAGTCCTTTTAAATTGAGTTTGGCAAACATAAAATGGATAAAATATGATTATTTTTATTAGTAACAATAACCTGGGGGGCTGATACTATTATTCCTATGAAGGGGGTGGAGTGCAAGGAAAAACGCACATACTGATGTTCCTGTAGCTACTGTTGTCTGCAATACAGCTGATATTTTTGTAATTTGTCATCTGCAACTGAAATAGGTTGTCTATAGTACATCAATTATACTGAACTGAAATGTAAGGCCTAAAATCAAACTATTGGTGTCTGTTAATTTTATGTTATGTTGCCCCCAGTTATTTGTGTGTCAAACATAAACAGTGGATATATAAAGGAGAGATGGAAATCTAATAATCATGGAGCTCTGTGTCATACTGTATGGGAAGGAATCTACGAAAGAATGATGGGAGAAAATGGGCCTGATAGTAGGAATGAGAAAGGAGAAAAACTAAATGAGTTCTGCACTAAATGACCATCTCATGAATCCATGGACCCTTCATGTCATCAGTGGACTGTTCAAGATGGTGGAGGCTGTGTGATGGTGTGGGGCATGTGTAGTTGGAGTGATATGGGACCACTGATACATCTAGAAACGACTGACAGGTGACATGTACGTACGCATCCTGTCTGATCTCTAGCCTCCATTCATGTCCACTGTGCATTCCGACGGTCTTGGGCAATTCCAGCAGGACAATGCAAGACCATACACATCCAGAATTTCTTCTGGAACACTGTTCTGAGTTTAAACACTTCCGCTGGCCACCAAATTCCCCAGACATGAACATTATTGAGCATACCTGGGATGCCTTGCAATGTGCCTATTATGGATTTATGGACAGCCCTGGAGGATTCATGGTGTCAGTTCCCTCTAGCACTACTTCAGACATTAGTCGAGTCCATGCCACATCGTGTTGTGGCATTTCTGGTGCTCGCGGGGGCCCTACATGACATTAGGCAGGTGTACCAGTTTCTTTGGCTCTTCACTGTAGTACATATACTGTCAGATGATACAGGTTGATGGCAAACATAAACACACTAGGTCACAACGACATTTATTCCTTGATGAACCTAATGGCTCAGTCTATTGGTGTTTTTGTGAAGAGAGAGACGTTATACCAAAGCTGGTCAATATGTCAGTTTGATGTATGACCTGTTCCTGTATAAGCTGAACAAAGTGAATTTGCATATGATTACCAGGACTCTGGAATGAGTACCCTAGCTGTGTTAGGATCAAATTCTGATGGATTTGATTAAGGATTGCATCTTCTTAATAATCTTTGCCATTGAATCACTTTTTAATTATTTGTAAATGGGATCACTTGACAAATCTACAATTTTCGATTCATACTGCATAATTTCCATTACAACCATAGCGTTTCATTTATCCACTTACAGTACCACAATGCCCTCACTTCTTTTAAGTTCTCCTATGGTAGCTCTTTCTTTGCTCTTTGTAGGATTCTCTTTCTCATTTTTATCTTTTCAACTTTAACTTCTGGGGCCTGATGGAGTGCCACTCCAACAGACTGAATAATTTCTTCCACAGGGATCCTTTGAAGGCGCACCACAAAATGTTTGCCCTTTGAACAGTATAACTGTTACTTATTTACTGATGATCTGTGGCAACAGTTTAAAATGTATCCAGACCTGTCCACCTACTGTGTGTCTTCCTTGTAAGTTTGTCAGATTTCTTCGTCTGACAATTCTTCCCTGACAGTAGCAGAAAAATTCATTAAAATCTTTCATCAAACTGCGTTAAGTTCTGCTCATGCTGTCAGCTGCATTAAGTACATGACATCATAACTTGGTCACATAGAGAAGCAGAGCTGCACAACTTCCATATTAACAGCCCCTATAAGAACATACATACAGATCATAGCAGAACACGAAAACAATAGTGTGTTTCTGTTCCCGGATGTGGAGGTCAACAAAACTCCCAACGGCAAAGTGGGACAAGTCTACTGGAAATCAACTGTGCCTACAAGCTGAACTGTATGATCATCCATCTGAGAACTGTTCTGTCATACACACAATGACTGCCCAAACCAAGCAATCAACAATAAAAACTATATCAAGTAAGAATTGAAACAGCTGCATAATACCATCCCAAGCCAATGGATACAACAGTACAATAATAATAAGAGCTATGAAGTTCAGTAAGAAGATACACACTGAAAAGGAAACAAAAGAACAGTTCACAGTGGTGCATTTACCTTATGTCAAGAATGTCACCTACCAAGTTCCCCTGAGGAGGCTTCAAACCAATTGTTCGGTGTGGCTGCAAGCTCAAACATACACTAGGTTTCACTAAAGATGCAGTAAAAGTCCTCAAAACAGCTGCTGTGTATGAGATACACTGTTAGTGTGGTTTGACCACACTGGGGAAACCAGAAGGTCTTTTACATTCATATAGCAGACCACAAGCAATGTTCGACTGGGGCAGCAGAACAGATCGGCACTATAGAGCGTGTGGGAAGCCTATTAAGTTACATGACCCATGAGTACTTGTTAGGCGGACATGGATGCGCGAACTTAAAATCATTTTAATAATACTGTCATCAGATGTTAATACGTTTATACACTTACTCCCTAACTAAATTAGTCTATGCCTCAGAGGAGGTCACTGCAACAAGTCTGAAATCACAGTTATTTTAGTTTTTTAAGATTTTAATATGTTACAAAGCACTACACCCTGAAGGATTTTAATGAGATGGACACCAGCTGCTTAAGCATAGATACACACATCAAAAAAAGTTTTGCATCACCTAGGTTCCAAGAGTTCCGCAACCTGTACAGAAAATTGGAATATAGATCAACATAATCATCATTTGTGCCCTTTTTATTGCTCATGAAAACCACACATTGCATGTTGTACCACCATACAGCGAGACCTTCAGAGGTGGTGGTCCAGATTGCTGTACACACTGGTACCTCTAATACCCAGTAGCACATTTTCTTTGCATTGATGCATGCCTGTATTCATCTTGGCATACCTATCCACAAGTTCATCAAGGCACTGTTGGTCCATATTGTCCCATTCCTCAATGGTGATTCGGCATAGAGTGGTTGGTGCGTCACGTCACCCATAGACAACCCTTTTCAATCTATCCCAGGCATGTTTGATAGGGTTAATGTCTGGAGAACATGCTGGTCATTCTAGTCAAGCGATGTCATTATCCTGAAGGAAGTCATTCACAAGATGTGCACGATAGGAGCGCAAATTGTCATCCATGAAGACGAATGCCTCACCAATATGGTTGCACTATCGGTTGGAGGATGGCATTCACGTATTGTATAGCTGTTACAGCACCTTCCATGACCACCAGTGGTGTACATTGGCTCCACATAATGCCACCCCAAAACAGCATGGAACCTCCACCTTGCTGCACTCACTGGACTGTATGTCTAAGGCATATGCGACTCTCATCGGTGGAGAGAACGTGATGCCAATCCTGAGTGGTCCATTTGGCATGTTGTTGGGTCCATCTGTAGTGTGCTGCATGGTGTCATGGTTGCAAAGATGGACCTCGCCATGGACGCTGGGAGTGAAGTTGCTCATCATGCAGCCTATTGCACACAGTTTGAGTTGTAACACGATGTCCTGTGGCTGCATGAAAAGCATTATTCAACATGATGGTGTTGCTGTAAGGGTTCCTCTGAGCTATAATCCATAGGTAGGGGTCATCCTCTGCAGTAGTAGCTCTCGGGTGGCCTCAGCAAGGCACGTCATTGACAGTTCTTGTCTCTCTGTATCTCCTCCATGTCCGAACAACATCTCTTTGGTTCACTTCGAGACGCCTGGACACTTCCCTTGTTGACAGCCCTTCCTGGCACACAGTAACAATGCGGATGCGATCAAACTGCAATACTGACTGTCTGCCATGGTTGAACTACAGACAACACAAGCCGTGTACCTCCTTCCTGGTGGAATGACTGGAACTGATCAGCTGTCGGACTCCCTCCGCCTAATAGGCGCTGCTAATGCATGGTTGTTTACATCTTTGGGCGGATTTAGTGACATCTGTGAACAGTCAAAGGGACTGTGTCCTTGATACAATATCCACAGTCAATGTCTATCTTCAGGAGTTCTGGGAACAGAGGTGATGCAAAATATTTTTTTGGTGTGTGTGTGTGTGTGTGTGTGTGTGTGTGTGTGTGTGTGTGTGTGTGTGTGTGTGTGTGTGTGAAGGACTTATTTCAACAGTGGTACAAGTCCACTTTAAAAAGAAAGAGTTATCCTCACATACGTACTCTCACAAGTCGTTTTTAATTTATTTGCATAGTGGGACAGCTCCAGCTTCGTCCTACTGCCGACAGAGTGCACCTCAATGCTGATGCATTAGAGAAAGCAAGCAAGAATTTATTTCAGTAGTTGTACAAGTCCGTGTGCTTTTGTGCATTGCAGCATGTTGCTATTTCTTGCGAAGATGGTGGATTCAGGAGCATTATCAAGTGACTGTGATACAACTGATGATCCAGATTTTCAAACGATTGCTGATAAAAAGAATTTACTTACTTTTCTCTCAGCATTATAGACATATTGTTCCAAAAAAGGAATATGCAAGAATGAAGGTTCACTTCCAATGAAAGTGCAAAAAATGACGAAACAGGAGACACTGTTACTGATGCCTGTGTGAATGGTGCAGCCGCAAATATGCAGACAAAAAGGAAGTGTCCTCAAAACAAGATGGGTACATGGAAAACGGACACATTTGACAAGAATATTCGAAAGGAAAAAAAGGGACACTGGGGAGTTATACGTCACAACAACTGGTAAAATAATTCCTCCAAAAACATTTCGCAATGTGGACTGAAGGTGTGCACATAAATGTTTCAACAAAATTTCAGAGGATGAGAGGAAGACGTTATTTGACAATTTCTGGGCTATGGGCAATATTAAACACCAAAATAGTTATCTGAATGGTTTATGCACATATCATTCAGATAACTGTCGACTACCAAGAAATGACTCTGGATCTCAGAAAAGCTGTATTTATGAATATCGTTTACATGTGAAGGAAACTGTGCAATAGTATGCAAGAAGTTTTTCTTGAATACTTTTGACATTCTAATGGACAACCCTGTAGGCTTTTAACAAAAAGCAAGGAAGAAGGTAGACCTCACCTTGATGGAAGAGGCAAACATCAGAACAAATTCTCTGTGCCATAAGGTCTGATCAATGATATAAAGGAACACATCAAAAAGCTTTCCAGTTTCTGAGAGACATTATGCAAGGAGAGATAATCCCCACAAAAGGTTTTTAATCTTGAGCTGTGTGTGGCCAAAATGTACGATTTGTACAAAGATAAATGCATATCCACCCCCCATGAACCATGGACCTTGCCGTTGGTGGGGAGGCTTGCGTGCCTCAGCAATACAGATAGCCGTACCGTAGGTGCAACCACAACGGAGAGGTATCTGTTGAGAGGCCAGACAAACGTGTGGTTCCTGAAGAGGGGCAGCAGCCTTTTCAGTAGTTGCAGGGGCAACAGTCTGGATGATTTACTGATCTGGTCTTGTAACACTAACCAAAACGGCGTTGCTGTGCTGGTACTGCGAACGGCAGAAAGCAAGGGGAAACTACAGCCGTAATTTTCCCCGAGGGCATGCAGCTTTACTGTATGGTTAAATCATGATGGCGTCCTCTTGGGTAAAATATTCCGGAGGTAAAATAGTCCCCCATTTGGATCTCCGGGCGGGTACTTCTCAGGACGTCGTCGTTATCAGGAGAAAGAAAACCAGTGTTCTACGGGTCGGAGTGTGGAATGTCAGATCCCGTAATCGGGCAGGTAGGTTAGAAAATTTAAAAAGGGAAATGGATAGGTTGAAGTTAGATATAGTGGGAATTAGTGAAGTTCGGTGACAGGAGGAAGAAGACTTTTGGTCAGGCGAATACAGGGTTATAAATACAAGATCAAAACGGGGGAATGCAGGAGTAGGTTTAATGATGAATAAAAAAATAGGAGTGCGGGTAAGCTACTACAAACAGCATAGTGAACGCATTATTGTGGCCAAGATAGACACGAAACCCACACCTACCACAGTAGTACAAGTTTATATGCCAACTAGCTCTGCAGATGACAAAGAAATTGAAGAAATGTATGATGAAATAAAAGAAATTATTCAGATAGTGAAGGGAGATGAAAATTTAATAGTCATGGGTGACTGGAATTCGGTAGTAGGAAAAGGAAGAGAAGGAAACGTAGTAGGTGAATATGGATTGGGGGGGAAGAAATGAAAGAGGAAGCCGTCTGGTACAATTTTGCACAGAGCACAACTTAATGATAGCTAACACTTGGTTCAAGAATCATAAAAGAAGATTGTACACATGGAAGAAGCCTGGAGATACTGACAGGTTTCAGATAGATTATATAATGGTAAGACAGAGATTTAGGAACCAGGTTTTAAATTGTAAGACGTTTCCAGGGGCAGATGTGGACTCTGACCGCAATCTATTGGTTATGAACTGTATATTAAAACTGAAGAAACTGTCAAAAGGTGGGAATTTAAGGAGATGGGACCTGGATAAACTGAAAGAACCAGAGGTTCTACAGAGTTTCAAGGAGAGCATAAGGGAACAATTGACAGGAATGGGGGAAAGAAATACAGTAGAAGAAGAATGGGTAGCTTTGAGGGATGAAGTAGTAAAGGCAGCAGAGGATAAAGTAGGTAAAAAGACGAGGGCTAGTAGAAATCCTTGGGTAACAGAAGAAATATTGAACTTAATTGATCAAAGGAGAAAATATAAAAATGCAGTAAATGAAGCAGGCAAAAAGGAATACAAAGGTCTCAAAAATGAGATCGACAGGAAGTGCAAAATGGCTAAGCAGGCATGGATAGAGGGCAAATGTAAGGATGTAGAGGCTTGTCTCACCAGGTGTAAGATAGATACTGCCTACAGGAAAATGAAAGAGACCTTTGGAGAAAAGAGAACCACTTCTATGAATATCAAGAGCTCAGATGGAAACCCAGTTCTAAGCAAAGAAGAGAAAGCAGAAACGTGGAAGGAGTATACAGAGGGTCTATACAAGGGCGATGTACTTGAGGACAATATCATGGAAATGGAAGAGGATGTAGATGAAGATGAAATGGGAGATATGATACTGCGTGAAGAGTTTGACAGAACACTGAGAGACCTGAGTCGAAACAAGGCCCCGGGAGTAGACAACATTCCATTAGAACTACTGACAGCCTTGGGAGAACCAGTACTGACAAAACTCTACCATCTGGCGAGCAAGATGTATGAGACAGGTGAAATACCCTCAGACTTCAAGAAGAATATGATAATCCCAATCCCAAAGAAAGCAGGTGTTGACAGATGTGAAAATTACCGAACTATCAGTTTAGTAAGTCACGGCTGCAAAATACTAACACGAATTCTTTACAGACGAATGGAAAAACTAGTAGAAGCCGATCTCGAGGAAGATCAGTTTGGATTCCGTAGAAATATAGGAACACGTGAGGCAATATTGACCCTACGACTTATCTTAGAAGCTAGATTAAGGAAAGGCAAACATATGTTTCTAGCATTTGTAGACTTAGAGAAAGCTTTTGACAATATTGACTGGAATACTCTCTTTCAAATTCTGAAGGTGGCAGGGGTAAAATACAGGGAGCGAAAGGCTATTTACAACTTGTACAGAAACCAGATGGCAGTTATAAGAGTCGAGAGACATGAAAGGGAAGCAGTGATTGGGAAGGGAGTGAGACAGAGTTGTAGCCTATCCCTGATGTTATTAAATCTCTATATCGAGCAAGCAGTGGAGGAAACAAAAGAAAAATTTGGAGTAGGTTTTAAAATCCATGGAGAAGAAACGTGGAGGTTTGCCGATGACATTGTAATTCTGTCAGAGACAGCAAAGGACTTGGAAGAGCAGTTGAACAGAATGGATAGTGTCTTGAAAGGAGGATATAATATGAACATCAACAAAAGTAAAACGAGGATAATGGAATGTAGTCGAATTAAGTCGGGTGAAGCTGAGGGAATTAGATTAGGAAATGAGACACTTAAAGTAGTAAAGGAGTTTTGCTATTTGGGGAGCAAAATAACTGATGATGGTCGAAGTAGAGAGGATATACAATGTAGACTGGCAATGGGAAGGAAAGCGTTTCTGAAGAAGAGAAATTTGTTAACATCGAGTATAGATTTAAATGTCAGGAAGTCGTTTCTGAAAGTATTTGTATGGAGTGTAGCCATGTATGGAAGTGAAACGTGGACGATAAATAGTTTGGACAAGAAGAGAATAGAAGCTTTTGAAATGTGGTGCTACAGAAGAATGCTGAAGATTAGATGGGTAGATCACATAACTAATGAGGAGGTATTGAATAGGATTGGGGAGAAGAGAAATTTGTGGCACAACTTGACTAGTAGAAGGGATCGGTTGGTAGGACATGTTCTGAGGCATCAAGGGATCACCAATTTAGTACTGGAGGGCAGCGTGGAGGGTAAAAATCGTAGAGGGAGACGAAGAGATGAATACACTAAGCAGATTCAGAGTGATTTAGGTTGCAGTAGTTACTGGGAGATGAAGCAGCTTGCACAGGATAGAGTAGCATGGAGAGTTGCATCAAACCAGTCTCAGGACTGAAGACCACAACAACAACAACAACAACAACAACAACAAATGCATATCTTAGAATAAAGAAATTGTGGGGGAGCACATCTATCGAAAAATCTTTAACAAAGACTTCAACCTGCCCTTTCGACCACCACGTAAAGACACTTGCTCTTTTTGTGACAAATTGAGCTTTGAAATGGACGCTGCTACCAATGCAGAAGAAAAAAGAAAGCTTCAAACTGAAAAGGAGCTTCACCTTAGGAAGGCTGAAGCTGCAAGAACAGCAATGGCTACAGACACAGCATGTAGTAAAGAGGCAGATTCCCAGATGTGTCTGTCTACCTTTGACCTGCAAAAAGCACTTTCATTTCCTAAACTGACAACATCTATATCATACTACAAAAGAAACATGCAGCTGCATAATTTTGGATGCCACAATTTCACTGACGGCAAAATCCATATGTATTTTTGGGATGAAACATATGGTTCAAGGGGTTCACATGAAATTGGTACCTGTTTATTGAAAGGTAATGAAAAGTGTGTCACTTCTCAAAAACAGGCAGTTGCGTACACTGACACATGTGGTGGGCAAAACAGGAACATAAACATTGCCCTAACACTAATGAAATTGACACAATCTCCTCAATTTCATGTCAACATTATTGATTTAATGTTCCTGCTCCCAGGTCACTCATACCTGCCATATGACGGAGATTTTGCCCTGATAGAAAAACAATTAAATAAGAAAGTTTCTGTTTTCCCCAGATGATATTGTTCAAACAATTAGGAAAATTGGCAGAAAAGATAGATTTGCATGCACAGAAATGAAGCATTCTGATTTTTTAGCATTGGAACAGTTACAAAATGCAGTGGTAAGAAGGAAGCAAAATGAGGAGTATGTTCAATGTAACTGACTGAAAATAAAATGGATGTGTTTAGAGCGGCAGAAGCCATACAAAATGCTCTACAAGGAAACACTGAATGATATGACATTGACTTCCATGTCCTCAACTTTGCTCCCAAACAAATAGAGGGAGATCACACACATATAGTAAGTACTATTGCAGTTTCACAACTTTACCCTCACATGAGAAAAGTGTTGAAAAAGAAAAAAGCACTATATGCTTGATTTGCTCCCTTATAATCCACCTATCAAACACAGTTATTTCCTTGCTCTATAAACAGAAGACAGAGGTCTGGAACATGAAGAAGAAGAAGAAGAATGTAATCCTTAGTTTTACAGAAACCAGTTGACCTGAAACATAACTGACTGTGTAGTTCAATTATACATGTGAATTTAATAAGAAGGTGTACATTAAAACTGTAATAAAAACTACTTGCAATAAAAGAACTAACAGGTTTATATACAATGTTCAGTTTATTTTATTTCAATAGTGGTACAGCTCCATTACCTCCACTTTTCTGCCTATGATGCTGCTCTAATTAATGATCCAAACAAATAGAAAGAAAGGTTCATCTCTAATAACAAGTCATGTACTTGAATATTTCTGGTATCTCAAGTACAGATTTTCAGCAGTCATTTAACTTTAGGGCTGCGTATCTCAAAATGGAAAAAAAAAGGACTTGCACTAGTATTGTCCATTAAATTTCGGGCATGCAGCCGTGCAAATAAAACTCCCTCCACTGATATTTCCGCCGCGTATCGTCCGGCCATCCTCAGAGTGAGTCACAAGACTGACAACAAGATGCGAAGCGCAGTCTTATATGCTCCACCCCGGCAGTACTGTACATGCAGGTCACAGACGCTTGTCTTCGGCAAGGAAATATGCTTACACAAGCGCCGCCTATGGTGAAGGTGTACCGACATTCGATTCGCTTATTGATGTATGTTCGGTGGTAGTGACACCATGACATCTTCTCTGCAGTTTAATTACATCAAAAGCCGGATTCCATGCTTTGTCCAAATTAAAACCATTATCTCTATTTATTAAATTATTAGCTAATCTAATCTCTATAGCTTCCTTGAAGACAGAATCCCAAAAGGAAGAGGTGGATGTTAAAATCTTCACATCACTGTAATTCATGGAATGCCCTGTATCAATACAATGTTCGGCCACAGCTGACTTGTCTGGCTGTGATAAGCGTGTGTATCTTCGATGCTCCAAACATCTCTTATGAATGGTGCAAGTTGTTTGACCTATGTATGACTTTTCACAATTTCTGCAAGGAATCTGATACACACCCGCTTTACAAAGCAGTAAATCGTCCTTTACACAGCCGAGCAAAGCAGCAATCTTTGTGGGTGGCCGGAAGATCACCTTATCACAGTGTTTCTCAAGAATACGGCCTATCTTCGAGGAAAGAGCACCCACATAGGGCAAAAACGCATTTGATCTGCAGGAATTACTACCTTCTTCGCCATCACATGCCTGCATTCTAGGTTTTACACTGAATGCTCAACAAATTTGTTGCAGAGAACATACATTCACTTTAAAAATGCTCCTGAGGTATGTGAGCTCTTCTTGCATATTATCTTTATCGGATATACAGTGCGCCCTATGCACTAAGGTCATAAGGACACCTATGGTCTTTGAAGGGCGATGGCGGCTACTGGCATGCAGATATAGATTTGTGTCTGTTGGTTTTCGATATACGGCATGTCCTAATGTGCTATCACCTTTACGGCGAATGACAACATCCAACATTGTACCACTATTGATATATATTTTACAGGTAGGTTTACTCACAAAGGCTTGGCCAACATGAACCTCTTATATGGGTACACTGCATGCAGTTTAAGAGTGGCACAACACTATACTGAGCTGTTCCCACAGCGACAGCAACCACACCACAGTACTTTGGGATCGCTACATAGGTGCCTACAAGAAACGGAATCCTCTTATCAGTTACAGAAATCCTTTTATCATTTACAGGCCTTTTCACACTACAACAAGCCACATGAAACCATTAGTTACTTTCACCATAATACCTTGAAAATATTTCTGAACTGCCTCCTAAATGTTGTTGGTGGAGTTCAGGCTCACGTGTGTGTGTGTGTGTGTGTGTGTGTGTGTGTGTGTACACACACACACACACACACACAAACACAAACTGTATTTTTCCAGGTGACTTGTGTGCTGAATATTGCTATAAATGTTAGCTATCTTGTGAGATGTTTGTATTGTCATAATGTATACAGGTATTCAAAATATTACCATGTGACAGAAAAACAAGTATACTGTGCAAAATCTGTGGTTTATACAAAGTAAATTGTCTAGACTTACTGTCTGTACAATTCATAACAGAAAGTGCATGTAAATTTGCATAAATATTTATCTTAGATGCAATTATGTATTTCATCACCAAAGTGAACTGTACTTGAGTAACAGGTTCAATGAGAGAGGAAAAAAAAAAAAAGAACATAATTTGTGATTAAAGGCAGATTTTCTTTTCCTTTTTATTTTACAAATGTAAAGCACTCACTGCTTTAATAATAGGCACTATAGGAAAAATGAAGCTGTTACTCTTTGTTTTCCCACACAGCATTTCACTAATGAAGCCACAATCCTCCAAGTGATAGTATATCTTACCTTGTACCAAACATTTCCATATTATATAGTAAATGAACCTTTTGGAATTCATATAGAAATGCGACCATCTGGTGAACATCAACTGAAATCTTTTCCAGAAGTTCTGGAATTTCTTCAATATCCTTACACAAAGCCTTCAGCTTATTCTTCGAGAATTTTTTCAGTAGCACAAAATGAACAAATTTTGCATCTTCATCTGCTTTACCTGAAAGGAGAAAAAGAAATTTTAAAAAATTAATATCACAGTCTTTCTGATGTTTTATGTTGCTTGGACTAATAAAAAAGCT
The DNA here is from genome assembly GCF_021461385.2 of Schistocerca piceifrons. NCBI lineage: Eukaryota > Metazoa > Arthropoda > Insecta > Orthoptera > Acrididae > Schistocerca > Schistocerca piceifrons. The sequence goes on from NC_060141.1 coordinate 293,847,146, forward strand.
AAAATCAATTAGAATAATGTTACTGGTCTGTTCTAAAATTTTATGCTTTTCAAGGAAGGCTACAACTGATTATACAATTGTATACAGAAAGGGCAACAGTCTCAAAGGGTGCGGGGCAAAGTCAGGACGTGCGGGGACCAAGCAGCAATCGGTATTGTAATCGTAAACTGTCGAAGCTGCATTGGTAAAGTACCAGAACTTCAAGCGCTGATAGAAAGCACCGAAGCAGAAATCGTTATAGGTACAGAAAGCTGGCTGAAGCCAGAGATATATTCTGCGAAATTTTTTTACAAAGGCACAGACGATGTTTAGAAAGGACAGATTGCATCCAACTGGAGGTGGCGTGTTTTTCGCTGTTAGTAGTAGTTTATGCTGTAGTGAAGTAGAAGTGGATAGTTCCTGTGAATTATTATGGGTGGAGGTAACACTCAACAACCGCCCTAGATTAATAATTGGCTCCTTTTACCGACCTCCCGACTCAGCAGCACAAGTGGCAGAACAACTGAGAGAAAATCTGGAATACATTTCACATAAATTTTCTCAGCATGTTACAGTCTTAGGTGGAGATTTCAATTTACCAGATATAGACTGGGACACTCAGATGTTTAGGACGGGCGGTAGGGACAGAGCATCAAGTGACATTATACTGAGTGCACTATCCGAAAATTACCTCGAGCAATTAAACAGAGGACTGATGACCACGGATGTTAAGTCCCATAGTGCTCAGAGCCATTAAAAAAAAAAAAAAAAAAAAAAAAAAAATTAAACAGAGAACCGACTCGTGGAGATAACATCTTGGACCTACTGATAACAAACAGACCCAAACTTTTCGACTCTGTAAGCGCAGAACATGGAATCAGTGATCATAAGGCCGTTGCAGCATCCCTGAATATGGAAGTAAATAGGAATATAAAAAAAGGGAGGAAGGTTTATCTGTTTAGCAAGAGTAATAGAAGGCAGATTTCAGACTACCAAACAGATCAAAAGGAAAATTTCTGTTCCGACACTGACAATGTTGAGTGTTTATGGAAAAAGTTCAAGGCAATCATAAAATGCATTTTAGACAGGTACGTGCCAAGTATAACTGTGAGGGATGGGAAAAACCCACCGTGGTTCAACAACAAAGTTAGGAAACTACTGCGAAAGCAAAGAGAGCTTCACTGCAAGTTTAAATGCACCCAAAACCTCTCAGACAAACAGAAGCTAAACGATGTCAAAGTTAGCGTAAGGAGGGCTATGCGTGGAGCGTTCAGTGAATTCGAAAGTAAAATTCTATGTACCGACTTGACAGAAAATCCTAGGAAGATCTGGTCTTACGTTAAATCAGTAAGTGGCCCGAAACAGCATATCCACACACTCGGGGATGATGATGGCATTGAAACAGAGGATGACACGCGTAAAGCTGAAATACTAAACACCTTTTTCCAAAGCTGTTTCACAGAGGAAGACCGCACTGCAGTTCCTTCTCTAAATCCTCGCACAAACGAAATAAGTGTCCAAGGAATAGAAAAGCAACTGGAATTACTCAACAGAGGAAAGTCCACTGAACCTGACGAGATACCAATTCGATTCTACACAGCGTACGCGAAAGAACTTGCCCCCTTCTAAGAGCCGTGTACCGCAAGTATCTAGAGGAATGGAAGGTTCCAAATGATTGGAAAAGAGTTCAGATAGTCCCTGTCTTCAAGAAGGGTTGTCGAGCAGATGCGCAAAACTATAGACCTATATCTCTGACGTCGATCTGTTGTACAATTTTAGGATCTGTTTTTTGCTCGTGTATCATGTTGTTTCTGGAAACCCAGAATCTACTCAGTAGGAATCAACATGGATTCCAGAAACAGCGATCGTGTGAGACCCAACTCGCTTTATTTGTTCATGAGACCCAGAAAATATTAGATATGGGCTCCCAGGTAGATGCCATTTTCCTTGACTTCCGGAAAGCGTTCGATACAGTTTTTCACTGTCGCCTGATAAACAAAGTAGACAAATGTAATGTATTGCGAATACATAGAAAGAAGGATCCTTTATTGTATGATTATATGATACCTGAACAAACACTAATAGCAGTTACTTCTGTAAAATATCTGGGAGTATGCATGCGGAATGATCTGAAGTGGAATGATCATATAAAATTAATTTTTGGTAAGGCGAGTACCAGGTTGAGACTCATTGGGAGAGTCCTTAGAAAATGTAGTCCATCAACACAGGATGTGGCTTACAAAACACTAGTTCGACCTATACTTGAGTATTGCTCATCAGTGTGGGATTCATACCAGATCGGGTTGACGGAGGAGATAGAGAGGATCCAAAGAAGAGCGGCGCGTTTCGCCACAGGGATATCTGGTAAGCGTGATAGCGTTACGGAGATGTTTAGCAAACTCAAGTGGCAGACTCTGCAAGAGAGGCGCTCTGCATCGCGGTGTAGCTTGCTGTCCAGGTTTCGAGAGGGTGTGTTTTTGGATGAGGTATCGAATATATTGCTTCCCCCTACTTATACCTCCCGAGGAGATCACGAATGTAAAATTAGAGAGATTCGAGCACGCACGGAGGCTTTCCGGCAGTCGTTCTTCTCACGAACCTTACGCAACTGGAACAGGAAAGGGAGCTAATGACAGTGGCACGTAAAGTGCCCTCCGCCACACACTGTTGGGTGGCTTGCGGAGTATAAATGTAGACGTAGATATTTATTTTGTAGTTAATGGAAAGCACAATCTTATTTTATACTTTGTCTTAGCACACGTTCTTATTTCACTTGCTTATTTACAGAAATGAATGACAGGAACTCTGCATTAGCCTTCTTCTTAGTTACAATAGGATTTTAAAAGTTCAACTAATGTCCTTTGTTTTACTGCTGATTGGAATTTTCAAATTTCTTATCATGGCAGTTTTTCTTCATTTACATGTTCTGCAATATAATTCAATGCTGTGCTCTCCTTGAACAGCTTCTCTAATCTCTTTGAAAATATTAGCAGTTGCAGAACACTTTTGTGTTACAGCCGCTACAATTTTATGTTCAACAGTAAAGATGTCCTTTGTTGAGTACTGCAAACATTTTTAATTCCTCTGACATTACTATTTTCTCTGGAATCAAAAGTAATAATACAAGACCAAATTACCATATTACCAACTGCAAAGTGACTGGTTTGTGCACTTTGTCTACATGATATAGCACACGGAGCTCCTTGCTGTCAATACAGCGTTATTTTTACTTACACTCATCACAGTAGGAAAACATGTATCTATTGCACATTAAAATATGCAAATAATTAGAAAACTGTTTGAAATATGAGAGACACAAATTATCCCAGTTGTCTCAATTCAGTATTCACTATCCATTTGAAATAATAAAAAGTAGAGTAATTCAGAATGAATGATATAATGAATACACAAAATCTCATCCCGGAATTCTACTTGAAATAGTTATACACGAAAATGGACTGAAACATTTGTCCACTAATAGAAAAAAAGAAGGGTAAGACAATACCATGTTATACACAGTAATCAAAATTAATGACAGAACGAAAAGAATTTAAGATTATTGGAGATGCTTAGCTGCAGCAAGACACAATAACAAGGCGGAGAACTTAGAGAGGGAGAGGGTGGGGGGGGGGGGTGGGGGGGGGGTGGGGGGGAGGGAGGGAGAGAGAGAGAGAGAGAGAGAGAGAGAGAGAGAGAGAGAGAGAGAGAGAGAGAGAGAGAGAGGGAGAGGGGGGGGGGGGGGGGGGTGTCTATAGTCCGGAAAATAATTCATTCAAAAGCTAGCGAAGAACTTAGTCTTGTTTATGTGTATCGACAAATCAGCACCACTTCTTTTATATGGTGAGTTGCTATCTTAGCTCCTTAAATTATTTATTTAAGCATAGCTGTAATTTATGCTCCTGCTACTATTCAACTAAAACTGGGATAAATTTAAGTATATGATCCGTAGAATACATACATACCCTAAGATGAAGAAACAATTGAAAATATTTCATAGAGTGTAACCGTAACATTCAGTAAATGAGGCACATTCAATAATTAAAAAATGAATTGAAATAGAAATTTTAAACTTTTGTTTAGGGTTTTTCATAATGTGATGATTGTTGCTCTCTCACTTGCACACATACCAGTGCAAGGAATAAAATCTCTCTTTACAATTTACAGTGAAATCACTGGAGGAATAAAATACTGCATCATCCTCCAAAATGCACAGTTGGCACAAAATATTTTGTGTTACTAAAATGTCAAGAGAGAGAGGGGGGGGGGGGGGGAGGGACTGCAATTAATGTTAAAGGCACAAGAGCAGGTTTTGCCAATTTTTTGTTCTTGTATATATTAATTTTTTGTAATTGTTTTTATGAAGTCTTTGTGGGTGAGAGTACAGCAGCAGACAGACTATAGTGTACGTTTTCAGCTGAAGTAACATCCTCCTCTACCTGGTATCTGCCTAACCTGTAACCTGAGCAGCCAATGGGGCTGAAAAAACATGAAACGATTATTTAAGGTTGTAATTTATTTAGTAGCTTTTATTTCCTTGGACTGGAAGGACTTTTATATACATTCAAAACAGGAATTCAGACATGATAAATATTAAAGCTATTCACTCATTCATTTTTTATTTATGTCATATAAGTAAGACTAAGTAGAGAAAAATTACATTCATTACACAACAAAAACTATATTCCACTAGAAAAACCGGATATCTTACGAAAATCGTAGTAAATCTAAATGAAAACTATCAACTGAATCTAAGTATCAGTTTGCAGTAAGTTCATTTTACCAATACAGTCTCATGCTCTGCTTCTTAAAAACACATGCTGCTGGTTTCCATATGTGCTACCTGCCATTATACACCACACGTCTTCTTGCTTTATAATAATCACTTTCTTGCATTTAGTTATAGTAATGTGAAATAAATGGTTGTCTTGCACCTTATGTGTATTATCACATCTTGATATCAGCTCTTGGATCGTTATACCAATGTTACCTTGTTATCTTTCCATTTCTTGATTCTGTCAAACAATCGAAAATCTGAGATGGAAAAACAACAATGTATCAAATGGACAGATTTCTACCACATATACGAGGCACTATGTGGCAGACAGGCACAATGAAAATAGACTGCTAGATGTTATGAGCTACTGGACTAAGTACTTCACAAGACATCGATTAAATACACACATGCAGTCACGTCAGGTCTTGCTCCCCACAGATGACAGTGGCCATGTTTGTGTCAGTCTTAAATCAGTGTGTGTGAGTGTGTGTGTGTTTGTTGTCTACATCCGATGAAGGACTTAATCCAGTAGCTAATAATATTTAGCAGTCTTGTTTTTAGTGTGCCTGTCTGCCACTCGGCACATCCTCAATGTGTCCTTTTATATTATTGTTTCTTTATTCTATCATATTTATGCTGGACAAAGCACAAAGGGCCAGCAAGACACCCAACTAACCCCAAATAATAAACATGACAGAGATAAGGAAGATGTCTGCTGTCCAGAGCTGGAGCCAGAGGCAGAAGTCAAGGAAGACACCACAGGAGACAAATCTCCCCCCCCCCCCCCCCCCCCCCTCCAACTACTATTGTATGTCTGGACCTACTGGATGAGCACCCAATGGATATTGTTACACTGAGGTTATTTCATTTATCTAGTGTATGGCTAGCATCACATCACACCAGAAAACATTTTTTTCTGTAACAGAACATACACAGATATTTAACACACAGAAAAGAAAGTCATGGTTATAAGTTGATAACATTTACAATACACAGAAGTAGTCAGGCTTATGTCTAATTGCTGAATATACACAACTGGTGTCTTAACTGTTAAGAGGAACTCCTGCAGACCACCAGAAAAGGACTGATTTTGGGCATGTATATATGAAGTGCTGAACAGTTTGTCATTCTGCACCACAGTCCCTTCTGAGAGATGGTATTATTCCTCATTTGTACACTGAATCAGCACATTTTCCACTATTTGTTCTTAATCTATTGCGTGCAGACCAGATCTCACAATGCTCTTCAAACCCTTGTGGTCTGGTCGAGGTGAAGGGCAGTGGGCACCTTCAGCTGTTCTGGGGTAGCATTGTTCTGCCATATTTTTGCCCATCAGTCTGTTGCTGTTGTTCCATTACCCATCAGAGAATTTGCACCATGTAGAGGCGGGACACAGGAGCAAAGTCTGTTGTTACTGAGTACAGGAATGTTCTCGTGTACAGTGTGGTAACGACCAACAGCTATTTCTGTAAACTCTGATCGCTTGAGAGCAGCTTCACAGTGCAAAAATGGGGGAGCTATAGGACTGAGAATAGGCACCCAGAAAATTGAAGTATTTCTGATTATTCCTGTGGTGATGAGCATAGTCTGGTTGAGCTCTGTATAGATGAGTCTGCTGTATGGACTATTGGTCCAGGCTGCTGCACAATATTCTATCACAAGGTAAACCAGCTCAACAGCAGATGTCCTTGGTGTTGGAGATGATGATCCGCATGTCACGACACAAAGTTCTCAAGATCTTGTTTCTTGATTTCAAGGAGACGGCACGACCGTGGGGTTGGGGATTTCTCCGAAATTTTGTGTAGTGAAAGAGGACCCCTAACACCTCACATGGTTAAAATATTAGGACGCACTACCAGGAAAATCCCGGGAAAAATCGATCCAAAGTTTCTAAGGTGCCTTATGAGTATGTAATGTGTCTATTGCCGAGCCGCCGTCCGGAGTAGATGGTTAAGACTCAGACTCTTACGCCAGAGGTCTCAGATAGGTTCGATTCCTCCTCTGGCATTTACTTTTTTTCTTCTGTTTCTTTTTCTTTTGTTATACCACCAATTGTTCAGGAAGTTTCCCAAACCTACATTATCTTTATCAAATTAGTTACATTATTGAATAAAAATTATTTTCTCTTTGTCCAACAACACAATTCATGGCGGTGGGTTTCCCATTTTTCATTGTAAAGTATATGAGGAGGAACATTGGGTTTTTAATCATAATAACAAAGTCGATTGGGAAACATTCAATTTTTATACGTATAACAATTATAAACAAGAACATAGCATCGCGAGAGATTTCTTCCGAAGATGTCGATGCAATTAAATTATTTTCCATCAACAGCTTTTCATAATACACCACTGCGTCCTTCAATTGTAATTTTGATAGATCTCTATGAATAGATTCTTCAGGAATTTCTTCTCCTATTCCAGATGAGCCAGCAACTTCTTCAGTCGTCATGTTTAACTTCAGATCAGAATAACACGTTGAAATTTGAAACGGGCACGTCTGTTCACGACGAAATCAAAAAACAAACTGTCATTTACTTCCCACGGCTTGCGCACAGTCCTATGCGCAGATGACCGTTATAATCCCAAGGGGACCCTTACAAAGCCCCTTTAAACCTTGAAACCCCATAAAACCAAATAGAACAATGAGCACATACATTTTTCAGTGAATGAAAAACTTTACGTTCTTGAGCTAAAATAATGTAAGTTTGAGAAACTTTTTGAATAATTGGTGGAATAACAAAAGAAAATGAAACAGAAGAAAAAAAAAGTGCCCGAGGAGGAATCGAACCCGAGGCATCTGGCATAAGAGTCCGAGCCCTAACCATCTACTCCGGACAGCGGCTCGGCAATGAATTAACGCTGTATACTCATAAGGCACCTATGAAACTTTGGATCGATTTTTCTCGGTATTTTCCAGGTAGTGCGTCATAATACTTTAACCATGTAAGGTGTTAGGGGTCCACTTTCACACACAATATTTCGGACAAATCCCCGACCCCACGGTCGTGCCGTATCCTTGTTAGTGGCGTCCGCGGCTTGTGGTCTTGCGGTAGCGTTCTCGCTTCCAGTGCACAGGGTCAGGGATTTTCTCTGCCTCGACATGACTGGGTGTTGTGTGTCTTTCATCATCATTTCATCCTCATTCATTCACAAGTCGTCGTAGTGGTGTTAAAGAACTTGTGGAGCGGTGGCCAAACCGCCCCGCGAATGGTCTCCCGGCCACCAATTCCATACGCTTATTATCATTATCTTAGTGGCAGTTTTCAGCAAATGCTCTTTGAAGCTGAGCGACCTGTCAAGAGTGATCGCTACATAATATGGACTTCTGTTATGACACAGCTTTTTCCCTTCAAAATATATCTTTATTTACCTGTTTGCAAATTTGTTGTTATGGAGTTCTAGAGATGATCACAATGTTATTTGCTACTTGCTTGAGACTAACAAACTCTTCCTGCAGTAGCATGGGCTGGCACCTACAAGTTTTCTTAGCATGGACCAGGCTTCCCCGTTTTAGATGTGGAAGTCTAAGGCCTCAACTGGTTTGTTCTGTTGCTTATGATGAGCTGCATTGATGCTGTACAGAAGTTCGTCACCTACTTCACAGTCATTGTTGTCACAAAACTGTTTGTACTGAGTTTCACACTTTTTCATCCATCCAGGTCTACATTCCTTTCGAAAGCCTCTTGGGATATATTTCTTTGTTGTGAATAGCTTAGCCCCAATGAACCTCTTATAGTTTGTGCTTGTTGAGGGGATCCATTATATATATTGTTCCGAATTTCAGAAACTGGAGACTAGTGGGCTTTTTTAAAAGTTCCAACTAGGTCTGGGAAAATATCTTATGACAGGTCTGTTTGTACCTAATTCAAGAAGTGCTGGATGATGTTGGCTGCTGTCCAGGACTTCCCTTCTACATCTATCTACATTTATACTCCGCAAGCCACCCAACGGTGTGTGGTGGAGGGCACTTTATGTGCCATTATCATTACCTCCCTTTCCTGTTCCAGTCGCGTATGGTTTGCGGGAAGAACGACTGCTGGACAGCCTCCATGCGTGCTCGAATCTCTCTAGTTTTACATTTGTGATCTCCTCGAGAGGTATAAGTAGGGGGAAGCAATATATTCGATACCTCATCCAGAAACACACCCTCTCAGAACCTGGATAGCAAGCTACACCGCGATGCAGAGCGCCTCTCTTGCGGAGTCTGTCACTTGAGTTTGCTAAACATTTTCGTAACGCTATCAAGCTTACCAAATAACCCTGTGACGAAACACGCCACTCTTCTTCCGATCTTCTCTATCTCCTCTGTCAACCCGGCCTGGTATGGATCCCACAATGATGAGCAATACTCAAGTATAGGTCGAACAAGTGTTTTGTAAGCCCCTTGTTGCTGGTAATGGCAGGCCATTGTAATGAGAGGAAACAAAACATAAATCAGGGTTGTAATCTGTTCTCCAGGTACCAGAATGGAATGTACACCAATCTTTAGTGTCAGAAAGAAGATGGAGATTGTGTTCTTCAGATCAATCAACCAGCATGTTCCCATTTACATTATTACATTTGTATTTTCATAGTCTATGATGACTGCTGAAGTCTCCTAAGTACACCATATGGTCGTCATTAGAGTTTAGAACATGTGCTGGCCACATGGTTCCTGGTGATTTATCGACATTCACAGTAGTTATTTCACCAATTTTGACAGTGACTCTGTGGATACTATTCGTGGTGCTGGTAAATACAGTGTGGGCCTTTCCTATATGTTACTGAATGTACATGGCTACACCATAAACCTTATTGTATGTAGCACTAAGGAAATTGTTTCAACGTGAGTTTCCTGGAAGGCTACTAAATCAATTTCATTCTCATCTAGTATCTTGCATGGAATATGATATTTGGTTGCGCTAATTCCTTCTCTGTTCTATACTCAGGTGAAACCAGTCATCTGTAGATGTAAAGAATCTTTTAGAAGGCAGAGTGTAACTTCACTTCTGGGTCTTGTAACAAGGCAAACCAGGAAACAATTTTATAAAATTATCAATGCCTGGGCTGGTGATCATTGAGATACACTGTTAGTGTATAAAATGCATATTTTGTAGACAAGTGCTAACATGTTCAATCTTGTGTCCACTTGGATATGACTTTATAATTATTTTATGAAATGGTAGGCTTGTTTGTGGCTTCCAGTTCATAATTTTACTTAAATTTACTTTCATAGAAAATTCCAGAAAAATCAGTATGTCACCAGTCTCTGAAATTCCTTTTCTAAATTGCTTATCCTAGAAATGACAGATGAATAATGTTCAACGTTAAGTCAAGATTACGTATAAATATTAGTTCAAAAATTAATTTTGTAATTAAAAATAAAATTTTTTGATACTGATTGTTAACACTATGTAATGGATGAAATTTTATACAGAAAAAAATCAAATAATTGTAAGTCCAGGATGGAATAATGACAGTACTATGGAAAGGACAGATTGCTACTCACTATATAGAGGAGACATTGTGTTGCACACTGAAAAGATGCTATACATTTTAGCTTTCGGCCAAAAGGTCTCCTCCTGAAATAGAGAACATACATATACTTACAAAGCACAGCTCTCATGCATTACCACTGCCGCTGGCCAGTGTGGCCCAACTGTGGACAGCAACAGTACCTCATGAGAGAAGCAATCTTGTGTGGGTGGTGGGGGTATGCAGGAGGGTGGGGTTGGGAGGGATAGCAGGGTAGGGGTGGGGGGAGGTGTACTGCTGTTTGTGTGAACATGCAGGGAGGAGATGGGGACATTGGGAGGTTTGATATCAGATGTGGGGAGGTGGTGGGAGGAGGGTAGAGAAGGAGAGAAGAGGGAAAGGGGAAGGGGAGAAGCAGAGAAGGGGGGAAAAGACTTGTAGGTATGTTGGTGGAACCTAATGTTGTTTAGTGCTAGAGTATGAGCAGGGAAGGAGATAGGTAGGTGAAGGACAGTGACTAGTGAAGGCAAAGCCATGTGAGTTGCAGGGATGTAGGATTACATTGCAGGGAGGGTTCCCACCTGCTCAATTCAGAAAAGCTGGTGTTTGTAGGAGATGGCGCAAACTGTGAAGCAGTCTTAAAGTGGGCACAGTTTGTCAATGGTCATTGACATGGACAGACAAGTTTTTAGTTGTCATGCCCATTTAGAAAACAGTGCAGTGGTTGCAGTTTAGGTCGTAGCTCCATGACTGCTTTCACAGGTGGCCCTCCCTTGATGGGATAAGAGACACCTGCAACTGAACTGGATGTGGGAGGATGTATGGGACAAGACTTGCATTTGGATCTACTGGAATGATATGAGCCATGAAGCAATGGGCTGGGAGGAGGTGTGGAGTAGGGATGGACATGACTACAGCATAGGTTCAGAAGGTGGCAGAATATCACTGTGGGAAGGATAAGAAGGGTAATGGGTAGATTATTCCTCGTATCAGGACATGACAAAATGAGGTCTAGACCCTCTCTCAGGCCTTTCACACATTACTTAGATCACCAAGGATGGAAAACGATATTGCCCCCCCCCTCCCTCCCCCCCCCCCTGCTCCCTTTCCTTCTTTCTCAAAGTGAATTCAATCCTATAAACACTGCTCTGTTTCTAGTCTGATACAGGAAAGGCGGAGAACAAGCAGTCAAGGTAAGGAACAGAATCAACTGTTTCGTGATTTTGGAAGTGGGAAGAAGATTTTCAATGGGAGGCTCATATATGGGCCAAATTGTTGGCAAACTGAAATTAGATAATTTTTGACATAGACAAAACTTGAACAGTTCAGAGAACACACTAATTTGGTATGTGTGAACAGTTTTACTTTATAATAATAAAAATTTGTGATTTATGAAAAATGAGCAAGCTGCATGCATAGTTCGAGAGGAAGCACTCTGGTCTTACATAAAATCACTGGGCAAATAAAAGGCTTCTATTCAGTCATTCATCAACCAGTCTGTTGTAGCAATGGAAGAGACCAGAAGAAAACCTGAAGTTTTAAATTTCATGTTTTGAAAATCATTTACGTACGAGGATCATACAGACATAACACTGTATGGAGGACGTGGAAATAGGAATCCCTGGTGTTGAGAAGCAACTGAAAGAGCTGATAGTAAGTTAATCAGCAAGTCAGAATGGAATTGCAATTCGGTTTTACAGAAAGTGCTCTTTGGCACTGGCCGCTAAATTAGTTTGCAATTACCATAAATTTCATGGCAGTGCAAAGTTCCAAACAACTGCAAAAAAGTGCAGGTGACTCCCATGTATAAGAAGGGTAAAATAACAGACCCACAAAATTAGAGGCCAATATTCCTAACATCAGTTTGCTGCAGGTCCTTTAGCGTATTGTAAGTTTGAATGTAATAAATTTCCTTGAGACAGAAAAGCTTCGGTCTACTAATGAGCATGGATTTATAAAGCATCACTCATGCAAAGCTCAGCTTGCCTCTTTCTCGCACAATATCAGTCAAGCTGCAGATCATTGGCAACAGACACAACCATATTTCGATTCCCAGAAAGTGTTTGACAAGGTGTCCACTACATACTGTTAATAGAAGTCTGAGCATGCAGAATAGGTTCCCATATAAATGAGTGACTTGAAGATTTCTTCAGAATTAGTACCCAGTGTGTTGTCCTTGAAGATGTTTTTTCTTCAGACACAAGGGTATTGTCAGCAATGTCAGAGGGAAGTGTGATAGGAATACTCTTATCCTCCATAAAATAAATGATCTGTTGGACAGGGACAGCAGAAATCTGTGGTCGTCAACTGATGATGTAGTGTATGGGATGACTGGAAGAATCTCAATTTGATATGATGAATAGCAGCTTCCTCTAAATGTAGAAAGCTATAAGTTAACAAAGATGAGTAAGAAAAACAAACCTTTAATGTTTGAATACAGTAATGGTGGTGTGCTGCTTGACACAGTCATGAAAAATATTTAGGCTTGACACTGATAGTAATATGAAACAGAATGAGCATTTAAGATTGGTAGTTGGGAAGGTGAATGGTTGACTTTGGTTTACTGGGAGAATTCTAAGGAAATGTTGCTCACCTATAAAGGATAATGCACATGAAACATTAGTGCATTCTATTTCTGAATGCTGCTTGAGCATTTGGGGTCACCATTAGGCCAGCTTAAAGGAAGGCATCGGAGCAATTCAGAGTCACCCTGCTAGACTTTTTATCAGTAGGTCGACCAACACATGAACATTGAAGAAATGCTCAATGAAATCAAGTGGGAATCACTCGAGGGAACTAGTTATTCTTTTTGTGAAACATTATTGTGAAAATTTAGAAAATATTGTGGTATTATATTATGGTTGACTGCAGAACATTCAACTGCTACCAAATTACATTTCATGTAAGGACCATGAAGACAAGATACAAGAAATTAGTTCATCATGGAACTGATGAATAAAGCTACGAGATGCGTGAGGATCAATTTTTTCTCTGCTAAGTAGTTTCTTCTTTACAATCGTTTGAGAAAGCTAGCAGATCGGCCGGCTTGTGCGTTTGTTGGCCACCTAGTCAAGCGAGCCTGCCTGCTGTCGCGTCACTCTCTGGACCCCCTACAAATGGGCGCGAAGCAGCGCTGCAACAGCTTCCCAACGTACAGTCCCTCTCTGCTACAGTGCTCATAGCCATATGGACAATTGTTTTCCATCGCTCAATTTGCGAGTGGAACGTGAAACAGAATGACTAGTAGTGGTACAAGGCACCATCTGCCAAATCCTGTATAGTGGCTTGTGGAGTATGTACACAGACGTAGATGTTGATGAGCAATACATTAAGAACAGTAAGTGTTCAAACACTGAGTAAAGTTCACAAAGAGGCACTTATCCATTAGGAAATGTATCACTCAAAAGGTTGCACAGTTTAAGGTATGGAAATACTTTCTAACTCAGATGGTCAATATGGGGAACACAATGTAAAAAAACTGCAGAGCAGGTGCAAGTGGCTGCATGCAGGCAGCCTGGTGCACATGGCAGCCAGCCAGCTACATGATGGTGCCATGCCAGCCGAGTGTCCACACGCAGATGTGAACAAGTGACTCACATATACACAGAACGCATGTAAAATGGCGTTTGGTGGATAGCTTATTGCACTTTTTCTTGTCCACAGGTAAGCCAATGGGCATTTGCAGGGACCTATGCCGCATGGGACAGTACTTGTACAGCTTGCTCTAGACTGTTCTAGAGACTATCTGTGAATATGCACAACTGATTCTGAAAGAGAGAGAGAGAGGACACACACACACACACACACACACACACACACACACACACACACACACACACACACACACACACAGAGAGAGAGAGAGAGAGAGAGAGAGAGAGAGAGAGAGAGATAGGAGGAGGGGGAGATTATAAGATGCAATTCCCTCAAAGGCTTCCAGTGAACTTTGCAGTCTCATTCATCCTTCATTATGATGCATGAAGTAAAATAAATTAGGTGAAAAGAAAGAAGACATTTAGCATGTAATATAGGGGATGGATATTTCTTAATTTTTCTAATATTTTATAAATTACACTGAAATCATTTTGTAAGGGCGGAAAAACATATATAATAAATAAGAATTCAGAACTAATTGTCTTTCAGAAATAATCATGATTTAAGACACATTTAATGTTAATAAATTAAAATTTAGTCATTAGGTAATTTCACTCAAAAGGAGAAAAGTTACAATAAATTGAGTACGCATGTAAATGGCTAGGACTATGAGTGGGTTATGCAGGGTGTCCCATTTATCTTTACCACCCTAAATAAATGTTTGTCCAGATGCAAATTACAAAATGTTTCAAGCAATTGTTCTTTAGCCATCAGGGGGACATCAATCAGCATGATTACCTTCGTTGTAGCATTGTTTTTTACAAACATATGAACAGCCGTATGACTTTTTAAATGACACCCTGTATTTTTATTTGGTAATTCATTTGCTCTCCTAAAGACCTATTCAAAAATGTATCACAGTGTACCATTCACTGAAACAAAACAGTATTAATTACATAACACAACATTGACTTTGAGCCTGGGATCACAAACTTGTCAACTCGCTAGAGTTGTCAGAAAACAAATGAAAACCATGAGCAAGAACATGCCAATTTAAGACTTGAGAGTTTTTACCAGTTGTTACCATTTTGAGTAAATTATTAGACCTTCTCAAAATGACAGCAGCTAAAATTTGTCTTGATTTCTCAGCTTATTAGAAATCATTACCAAGAAATTTCTTTGCCCCCAAAAAAGTTTGAATAGTTTAAATCATGACTGAACTTACAAGCACCTCAAAATAAAATCGATACAAAAATTATGGATGCACTGGTGTGTTGTTCATCATCATAGCATTCTGATTCTGTTAGCTGGTTGACTGCTTATTAATTCCTACTCAACTCTTTCTTCGTTGATGACCTTACGTGGTCAACGACATGGCAGTTGTGGGGAAGGTTCATTAACAGTGACAGAGATTTTAAAATTTCTAGATGTATGTAGAAGTTGTACTATCTGCAAATTTGAGTGAAGACAACTGTTGTATGTGGCCATAGTGCAACATAGGTGTCTGTCACTGAAGATTTCAAAATCACAATATTTTGCAACTCTTGCAACACAATGATGGTATCTGTCACAAAGTTTCTGAAAAGGCTTCAAAGATACTCATGTCTATTAATGCCATAGAATTCTTACTGGTACATAATATTACAGTAGCATGAAATAAATTATTTTAATTACAAAATGAAATTATAATGGAAGACAGTAATATGTTTATATTATTGCACCAATACCTTAACCCAGTTACAAATATTTAATGAAAATTACAGTAATCAAATGTTGCAAAAATATCATGTATAGTTTACTATCATCAAATTTGAACATTTCAGAAACTTTTAAACTAGTTGATAATGTCTAGTCCGCTTGTTAGGCACGAAAATCTCAAGCTCTCACTGTAGAAAACACAAAAACAATGGCAAACGTGGGGCAGAACAAAATGATACTTATTACAAAGACTACCTGGAAAAAAAAAAAAAAAAAAAAAAAAAAAAAAAAAAAAAAAAAAAAAAAAAAAAATTACAAAGCCAATCTTAACCAAACAAGCTGCCTGTGAAAACTGTGTAGAAGGAGCCCCAAACAAGTGTAAGGCTGTTTGGGATATTATAAAACAAGAACATACTTTTACCCAAACACAAGATGTTCTACTTGAGCCAACAGAGCTCAATAAATATAGTAAATAAATTAAAATAAAAAATTGAGTCAGACATACCAGCAATTGATATACTTGCTGATCAGCCACCTAAAGGACATGAATTTCACTGGGACCCTGTCACACCCACAGATATAATAAAGATTGTTACAAAATTTTCAAACTTGAAAAGCATGGACTATTACTAGATATCGAACTGCATAATAAGAAGGGCAATACACCTAATTTGCAATCCACTTGCTTTTATTATGAATAAACGCCTAGAAGTTGGAGTTTTCCCTGAACAGCTCAAAATCTCCAAAGTTATACCTATATACAAAAAGGGGGAAAAGACCTACCTAAAAACTACAGAGCAGTGTCTATTGTACCAATCTTTTCCAAAATATTTGAAGCGATTTTCCACACACAACTAAGAAACTATTTTAAAAAGTATGACCTCTTCTGTAATAGACAGCATGGTTTTTGACAAGGGAAAAATACCACCTCTGCAGTCCTTGAAATAGTTAATCAGACATTAACTGCATTTGAAAATAAACAAACAGTCTCACTTGGACCTTGCGATCTGAGTAAGGCATTTGATTGAATCCCCTTTGACACCCACTAGCCAAACTGTA
The DNA here is from genome assembly GCF_021461385.2 of Schistocerca piceifrons. NCBI lineage: Eukaryota > Metazoa > Arthropoda > Insecta > Orthoptera > Acrididae > Schistocerca > Schistocerca piceifrons. The sequence goes on from NC_060141.1 coordinate 293,863,706, forward strand.
GTATTATGGTATAAATAACACAGATTTAGAAATAATCAACTCTTATCTAAACAACAGAAAAACAATGTGTCAATTAAAAATAGACACTCTTCTATGAACAGTGTCACATCTGGTGCACATCAGGGCTCTGTCCTTGGTCCTTTCTTCTTCTTTGTTGCAATTAATGATTTGCCATCTTATGTTGGGCCTGAGTCAGTTATCTGCTATGGGGATGATACAACCTTAATCAGCACAGATTGAGATTTATCAAAGGCACACCAGAAATCACAGGACTCTCTCACATTAACACTAAACTGGTTCTCGGCTAACAAACTTCTATGTAATCCAGAGAAAACTCAGCATCTGCAGTTGGGACTGACTAAAGAGGTAGAACCAAAACCCGTAAAACTGCTTGCAATACACATTGACTCCAAACTTAACTGGCAACCCCAAATCAACCAGGTCTGCATATCATCCAGGTCTGCAAAAAGTTATCAAGGGTGTCCTACATCATCTGGAAACTGCTTGATCTAGTGAGTAACAAATATCTCAGAACAGCTTACTTTGGATTTTTTCAGTCTGATATATCTTATGGGCTGCTACTATTGGGCCACTCATGTCATGTCAGTGATGTACAACTGATGCAAGAAAAGGTGCTACGAATAATGTGCACTGTTGTTTTAATACAGATTTCAGAAAAACAGCGTAACTTTATATCAGAAACTTGCCTATATACATTTGTTTATAGGCCTATTCTCGTAACGTTTTTGGAGAATCAAAGTTAAAGTATCTCGTTTAATTGTCCTTTTTTCATTCCATCGAGTGAAATATATAATAAATAGCGTATACCTTCGTTGTTTTAATACAGATCTCAGAAAAACAGCGGAATTTTAAATCAGAAACTTGCTTATATAGATTTGTGAATAGGCTTAATTCTTGTAACGTCTTTTTTGATTTTCGGTAATTTAATTGATTTATTCTAGCTAAAGTATTATTTTTGCCATGAGTGAGAAGTGCCTGACTTGCCGTAGAATTGTTAGTTCCGGGGTTTGGTGTGATGGATGCAGTAGTTTTTTTCACTGGGGGGACTGCAGTGGCGTGGGTGTTGGGAAAGTGGATCAGGCTCATCAGTGGTTATGTAGGATTTGCAGCAGAGATAGGAAGATAGTGGAACAGGAGGGGAAAATTGCTGCCCTTCAGGCTGAGCTAGATCAGGCTAGGGAAGATCTGGACAGGTTAAGGAGGGAGAAGGGCAAAGAGAGGTGGGAAGTGGCAACAGGTAGCAGAAGGAACAGGCCTAGAACTAAGTCTGACAGTTTTGTGGTGAATGTCAAAAATAAGTTTGACCTATTACTTCAGCCTCAAGCAGAGGTAGGTGTAGACAGGACACAACAAACTTTCAATAGGAAATTGAAAAAGAATGTAGGAAAGTCATCAAAAAGGAAGAAAGTTTTGTTGTTAGGCAGTTCTCATGCCAGAGGTGTAGGCCAACTTCTGCAGGAGGAATTAGGACCAGAATACCAGGTCACAAATTTTTTCAAACCAAGTGCTAGTCTGGATCAGGTGACAGAGGATTTAGGTTCACTCTGTAAAGTGATTTACCAGGGAAGACACCGTGGTTATTGCGGGAGGGCCAGGGAACAGCATCGACAGAGATCCTTGGTACAGTATAGAGTGTGACCTGGTAAAGATTGCGTCGGCATCGAGACACACCAATGTTGAATTTGTATCTGTCCTGAGACGCCATGACCGGCCTCATTTGAACTCTTCTGTTGGGAGAGTTAATTTGGAGTTGGAACGGCTGCTTGGGTCGGGTGCGGGGGCTCATATTGGTGTGGTTCCTGTTGATTATCTCAGTAGGTGGGACTATACCAGGCACGGCCTACATCTCAACAGGAAAGGGAAGGGGAAACTGGCTGGGGTAATAGCAGGAAATTTAAGGGGGGAGGCACTGCCATTAATGGTAAAATACCAGTGGTTACAGGTGTTGGAGCAGCACCTTTTTTAGGATAGGTAAGACAGAAAGATGTCAAGTTCTACGAGAGGTCAGGATTGAAACAAATCTTCAGTTTAGGAAAGAAATTAAACAGCACAATTCTAGCACATTGGATCACCAATCACAGCTATCAATTATAAATTTTCACCAATCACCAGAAATTTTATCTCCACCAAGTTGTATCTCAGTCCTAGGTAATTGCATTGATGAATTAAAGTCACCCAACCCAATTGACATAATCTGCCTCTCTGAACACCATGTGACCACTGGTATAGGAACTAGGCCTAAGCACAATGAGAAACTCAGACAGGAGAGTACTGAGAGTACTGCAAATGTTAGAATAAGGAAAGGTTCTCATAAAAGTATAATTAAAAATAATGTAAGTATATTTCATCAAAATATTGGGAGTTTAAAGAATAAAGTAGATGAGCTTCTGGTTTGTTTAGAAGATTTAGAAGCTGAGAATGAAATAGATATACTATGCCGGTCTGAGCATCACATTGTTACTGATATGGATAAGGTAAATGTAAGTGGTTATAAGCTCTCTGCACATGTAATGAGAGAAAATATGGAGAAAGGAGGAGTTGCCATATACACTCCTGGAAATTGAAATAAGAACACCATGAATTCATTGTCCCAGGAAGGGGAAACTTTATTGACACATTCCTGGGGTCAGATACATCACATGATCACACTGACAGAACCACAGGCACATAGACACAGGCAACAGAGCATGCACAATGTCGGCACTAGTACAGTGTATATCCACCTTTCGCAGCAATGCAGGCTGCTATTCTCCCATGGAGATGATCGTAGAGATGCTGGATGTAGTCCTGTGGAACGGCTTGCCATGCCATTTCCACCTGGCGCCTCAGTTGGACCAGCGTTCGTGCTGGACGTGCAGACCGCGTGAGACGACGCTTCATCCAGTCCCAAACATGCTCAGTGGGGGACAGATCCGGAGATCTTGCTGGCCAGGGTAGTTGACTTACACCTTCTAGAGCACGTTGGGTGGCACGGGATACATGCGGACGTGCATTGTCCTGTTGGAACAGCAAGTTCCCTTGCCGGTCTAGGAATGGTAGAACGATGGGTTCGATGACGGTTTGGATGTACCGTGCACTATTCAGTGTCCCCTCGACGATCACCAGTGGTGTACGGCCAGTGTAGGAGATCGCTCCCCACACCATGATGCCGGGTGTTGGCCCTGTGTGCCTCGGTCGTATGCAGTCCTGATTGTGGCGCTCACCTGCACAGCGCCAAACACGCATACGACCATCATTGGCACCAAGGCAGAAGCGACTCTCATCGCTGAAGACGACACGTCTCCATTCGTCCCTCCATTCACGCCTGTCGCGACACCACTGGAGGCGGGCTGCACGATGTTGGGGCGTGAGCGGAAGACGGGCTAACGGTGTGCGGGACCGTAGCCCAGCTTCATGGAGACGGTTGCGAATGGTCCTCGCCGATACCCCAGGAGCAACAGTGTCCCTAATTTGCTGGGAAGTGGCGGTGCGGTCCCCTACGGCACTGCGTAGGATCCTACGGTCTTGGCGTGCATCCGTGCGTCGCTGCGGTCCGGTCCCAGGTCGACGGGCACGTGCACCTTCCGCCGACCACTGGCGACAACATCGATGTACTGTGGAGACCTCACGCCCCACGTGTTGAGCAATTCGGCGGTACGTCCACCCGGCCTCCCGCATGCCCACTATACGCCCTCGCTCAAAGTCCGTCAACTGCACATACGGTTCACGTCCACGCTGTCGCGGCATGCTACCAGTGTTAAAGACTGCGATGGAGCTCCGTATGCCACGGCAAACTGGCTGACACTGACGGCGGCGGTGCACAAATGCTGCGCAGCTAGCGCCATTCGACGGCCAACACCGCGGTTCCTGGTGTGTCCGCTGTGCCGTGCGTGTGATCATTGCTTATACAGTCCTCTCGCAGTGTCCGGAGGAAGTATGGTGGGTCTGACACACCGGTGTCAATGTGTTCTTTTTTCCATTTCCAGGAGTGTATGTCAAAAGTTATCATTTTGCAAAAAGTATAGAAACAAAAAAGTTTTGTGTAGAGAAACATATAGAAGCATGTGCCTGTGAGCTTAAATTAAATAAAGGCACATTTATAATTGTAACTGTATATAGGTCCCCATCAGGAAATTTTCATCTATTTCTGAAAAATTTGGACTCCTTGTTGCGCTATCTGTCAGACAGGGGGAAGCAAATTATTATTTGTGGGGACTTCAATGTAGATTCTCTGAAAGAGGGTAATAGGAAAAATGACCTTGAAGTATTACTCGGTTCTTTCAATTTGACACCCGTTATTGATTTTCCTACTCTGGTGGTAAAGGATAGCAGCTCACTGATAGATAACTTCTTTATAGACCAAGATAAGTTTAACCAGATAAATGCTCAGCCTGTTGAGAATGGTCTTTCTGATCATGGTGCACAGCTAGTTACAATATATGACATAGCTCCATTCAGCAATACTAAACAGTCCTCCAAAGTAGTACGTTCAGTCAACGATTTAACAATTGCAAATTTCAGGGAAAGCCTACAGCAGTTAGACTGGGATGAGGTGCACCGTGAACCTGATGCCAATTTAAAATATAATTTATTTCATGACATTTTAGTAAATGCATTTGAAAACTGCTTCCCCAAGAAAATAGTTAAATATACTCGTAAGAAACCTTGTAACAAACCGTGGCTTACTAAGGGTATAAAAATATCTTGTAACCGGAAAAGGGAAATGTATCTGACAGCAAGAAAGAGTAGTGACCCAGAAACTATCAAAAATTATAAAAACTACTGTGTTATATTAAGAAAAGTTATTAAAAAATCCAGGAGTATGTGTATCATGTCTGAAATCAGCAACTCTGATAGTAAAATTAAAACAATTTGGAATATTATTAAAAGAGAAACAGGTCAACCAAGAGCAGAGGAAGACAGTATTACCATCAAATTGAATGAAAACTTTACGAACAAAAAGTCAGAAGTTGAAAATATTTTTAATAATCATTTTCTAAATGTTGTGAATATAGTAGGATCCAGGCGTTCATTAGAAGATGCTAGGCTGTTAATGGAAGAGGCCATACCTATGCAATTTGATACAATTGAAATCTCACCCACTTCTCCCTCTGAAATTAGGAAAATAATAAACTTGCTTAAAAGCAAAAACTCACATGGAATTGATGGCATTTCCAGCAAAATACTAAAAGCTTGTTCTCAACAGATAAGTAAGATTCTCAGCCACCTGTGTAATAGCTCTCTGGAACAGGGCATTTTCCCTGATAGACTGAAATATGCTATTGTTATACCTTTGCATAAAAAGGGGGATAGATCTGATATCAACAATTACCGTCCAATCTCCCTTCTAACAGCTTTATCCAAAATTTTTGAGAAAGTAATGTATTCAAGAGTAGCTTCACATATCTGTAAAAATGAAGTACTAACAAAATGTCAGTTTGGTTTCCAGAAAGGTTTTTCAACAGAAAATGCCATATATGCTTTCACCAGTCAAATTTTGAATGATCTGAATAACCGAACACCACCCATTGGGATTTTTTGTGATCTCTCAAAGGCTTTTGATTGTGTAAATCATGAAATTCTGCTAGACAAGCTCAAGTATTGTGGCATGAGTGGGACAGTGCACAAATGGTTTAATTCGTACCTAACTGGAAGAGTGCAGAAAGTTGAAATAAGTAGTTCTCGTAACATGCAAAGATCAGCACATTCCTCAAACTGGGGAGCTATCAAGAATAGGGTTCCACAAGGGTCAGTCTTGGGTCCTTTGTTGTTCTTATTATATATTAATGACTTGCCATTCTATATTCAAGAAGAGGCAAAGTTAGTTCTCTTCGCTGATGATACAAGTATAGTAATCACACCTGAGAAACAAGAATTAACTGATGAAATTGTCAATACTGTCTTTCAGAAAATTACTAAGTGGTTCCTTGTAAACGGCCTCTCACTGAATTTTGATAAGACACAGTACATACAGTTCCGTACAGTGAATGGTATGATGCCATTAATAAATATAGACCTTAAACAGAGGCATATAGCTAAGGTATAATATTCCAAATTTTTAGGTATGTCCATTGATGAGAGATTAAATTGGAAGAAACACATTGATGATCTGCTGAAACGTTTGAGTTCAGCTACTTATGCAATAAGGGTCATTGCAAATTTTGGTGATAAACATCTTAGTAAATTAGCTTACTACGCCTATTTTCACTCATTGCTTTCATATGGCATCATATTTTGGGGTAATTCATCACTGAGGAATAAACTATTTATTGCACAAAAGTGTGTAATCAGAATAATAGCTGGAGTCCACCCAAGATCATACTGCAGACATTTATTTAAGGATCTAGGGATATTCACAGTAGCTTCTCAGTATATATACTCTCTTATGAAATTTGTTATTAACAACCAAACCCAATTCAAAAGTAATAGCAGTGTGCATAACTACAATACTAGGAGAAAGGACGATCTTCACTATTCAAGATTAAATCTAACTTTGGCACAGAAAGGGGTGAATTATACTGGCACTAAAGTCTTTGGTCACTTACCAAATAGTATCAAAAGTCTGACAGATAACCAACAAGTATTTAAGAAGAAATTAAAAGAATTTCTGAATGACAACTCCTTCTACTCCATAGAGGAATTTTTAGATATAAATTAAGAAAAAAAATTTAAAAAAATAAAAAAAATAAAAAAATAAAGAAAAACAAAAAACACAAAAAATAAAGTTGTTATATTAACTTAAGTATGTTGTTAAATTAACCTAATTATGTCATGTATTGGAAAATTTGACTCGTTCCACATCATTACGAAATATCGTATTCATGATCCGTGGAACTAGTATTAATCTAATCTGTTGGTCTAAGGGAACACTCCCGTCCCTTATTCATCAAAATGAAAATAATGACAGTGATAAGTCTTTATATTTGTGCATCACTCATATATGCTAAAAAGAACAGAACAAAATTTAACACCAGAGAGAACATACACTTTCATGGCACCAGAAACAAAGAGCGTATTGACAAATCTAGACATAGGCTGACAAAAACACGCAACTCTCACAAAGTGAACTGTTTGAAATTATTTAACAAATTACCACATACTGCACTCAATACAGCTTTCAATAATTTAAAAAGTAAACTGCACAAATGGTTCATAGACAATCCATACCACAGTCTTACAGAATTCTTGGATACTTGTAACACAGAAATTGAGTTTTAAGCCTATGATTGCAATGCTGTACATTTGATTAATGTAGCATAAATAATTTGTACTTGTAATGTAAACATAAACTAATATAATAACTTCTTATGTATCTTGACATCGCTATAGAGCCTATTTTACAACATGTGGTGAATGGCAAATAAAGAATCTGAATCTGGTGCGTGGAGCACTGAAACACAACACAGAAAACAACTTTCACACTATCTTTTGAGCAGTAGTTCTTTTTCTGGCAAAAGCGCGCACATTCACTGTTATGACATGAAGTCAAATGCTGGCACACCAGCCAGGAATGACAAAGCAGAGATGGCCGTGAGAAATCAGCCAATCGCATGCTGATCGACTCCTCACCAGGACAACAATGCAACAGCAGCGGCCCCTATGTGGAGAGGACATGAGTGTCGTGACTGACTGGCGATGTCCCAGTTGAATAGTAGATTCAAGATTAGACACTTATATAGAAGTGTCACCTCTAGTTGCTTCACTTATACTGCCTATGTAGCACAGACTTGTGATTATTTATACTGAAGAGCCTTGCTTATTTTGTATGTCGTCCTTCGCTTGTGTGACTTCTGTTTGGTTGTGAAAGTTAAGTACTGTCATTGGTTTTTTTGTAATAAAACTCATTAATAAGATTTGTTCGAACAGGGTGTATCTGCGGACAAGGAAATAATAATAATAATCCCAGATTTCCCGGTTAAAAATACACTTTCTCTCGAGTGAAAATACACCTTTTTTCAATCCTTTGAATGGTTACGGTTTTATACATTGGTGTAGAACTTCCTGCACTTGAGAAAACAAAACACAAGAAAAAAAAAAATACATTTTGGAACGATGTTTGATGTGCACCAACATATACACTACATCTTTTCGTATTAAGAAAGTATAAATTCGTATTCCACTAAATACTGCATGTTACTTTCCGAAGCACTGAAATTGAGATTGCGATGCGCCTTTGTAAGCCAGTCATAGTTCATGTCACATGGTCTCACCAGCCAATGAGAGCTGATATTCAGAGCATAGGACACGTGATGTAGTCAGCCAATAGAAACATAACTGTTAAGCAGTGCAAACAAACAAATAGTAAAAGTTAATGGTTTAAATTAATATACATAGTGTTGCTAAAAGAAAAAAAAAAGCTTTCACATATAATATTGGTCTCTAAGATTAATAAGCTGCAAGAGAAGCTAAGCTTTCACACATAAAGTTGATCTTTTTTGCGTGTGTAAATCACACAAATGCATCAGCAAAATTTTTAACAAAAACATAAATGTCTGATCTTCTGGGCTTGAAATTCTTCTAAATGGTTGTACTCAGAGTTGATTTTTAAATGAGAGTCAAATGCTATGTGATTTAAGAAATCTGTTGTACATTCTCACACATAGTCCAGATTGCGTAAAAAGGAAATTTACTTCGAAACCATTGCTTTTCAAACAACCATTCCCAATATTTTTCCGTGACTTGTTAGAAAAAGGTTCATTTCAGCAGTTGTCAGAGAGCGCCAAATAATAGGCATCACTGCGCTTGCGCACCTACGATGACGCGGGAAGCCTGTTGTTCGTACGTATAAAACATTGAAAGATCTTACATTATGTCATAAAAGAAACAAGACATTAAAGGATAATCCAAGTGCATCAGAATTTCGTTAACCATACTAAAATGCATAATTTGGCTTAAAGTGCAGATTTGTATCTCCAGATCTGGAGGTAAATTTTCTTAGTGTACCAGTAATGTATTATCTTATGTTTGGTTCTTTATTGTGGCATAATGCCACAGCTTCTAGAAGATGAAAACGTACACTTGAAATGCAGCGAACAGTTGAAACTAGCCAATAGTGTGGAATTAAACACTTTGTTTCAAATAAATTGACTGCCTCAGTAGAAAATATTAATAAAAGCCAAATTTCTTTAGCAAACCAACAAAAGTAACTTCATTGTTCTGCGAGGCGATTAATGCTTGACTGTCAGAAAGGTGAAAATAAAATAAAATCTGAAACTAATAACATATTTTAGTTTTCCATAGTTATGTGAATGTATTTTAATTCACTTGACAGCTCCCGGCCACTAAAATCCATTTTGTTTTCATTTGACGTGAGAGCAATAAATGAAGAGAACAGCAAAATCACTAAACGTAAACACAGGTCACCTGGAGACTACCCACCTCCCTACTACAACTCAAACTGCTCTGTGCATCAGCCGCGGATCTACGATATTTCCGGACAGGGGCAATACTAGATAGATTATGTACACTATGCACGCATTCAAAACTTAACTTAGGATTCATTCGGAAATCAACTTAGAATGTGTTCAAAAACCAACAGGGGTGCATTTCAAAATCGTGTGAAAAATCGATAGATCAACGTACACTATATACTAGTTTTTTTTTTCCCCCCCCTCAAGAACATGAATTTGCCGCTCCCCCCTCGTCCCCTGAAATTGCCACCTGGGGAGGATACCATGCGTGAATCTGGCAGCTTGGGTGAGCCAGTAAAATTTTTCTGGGTAGTGTCTGGCTGCTTGCTGCTACTGCTTATACAGCTAACAGCCACACTTCTGTAGCTAGAAGCGGGAGAAAGTACTACTCACACGCGACTCAACTGCGCATGCGTACAAGCTCGCTCGCAACTGCTCAAATTAATGTAATGTAAGCAGTTGTGATGTCACGCTCATCGGAGGCAATTTGTTGTTATGAAGCATTGCGTTGTCTTCCTAGAGCGTTTGATGCATTTTGCTGTTGACAGAGGCTTGTATGAGCAGTGTGTTTTGATGTTGTATATGGCGCACATCGCAACTTAAGTTTTACTTTCGTCCCCCCCTCCCGGTTCACGTTTTATTGCTGCAGTATTATGATACAGTAATATCATTTGTTAGAGTACTGGTTCTTACCAGTCTAAATTACAAAAAATTTAACTGTAAAATAAAACAATGAGAAGTTCCCAGAATTCTAAAAAGTTCTGTTTTCTCCCGGATGAAAAAATTCCCAGTTTTCTCCCAGATGAAATAATTCCTCAGTTTTTCCCGGATCTCCTGGTTGTCCCGGGTCATATACACCCTGTTGAATGTTTCTGTAGCGAACTTAGTAAGAAGGATTCCTGGAAACCCCATATTTGATGACAAGGCTGGACGTAATATTTGATGATGAGTCGAACCCTGAGCCATAAGCTGCCACGGACTGTAATATTTTCTTTTGTCGTGGGGTGTGTGTTTTGCTGGAACCTTAATTCTACCTTGTCTTTTCTTTGCAATGGTGTTTTTACATATTTTAACAGTGTGCCTTATAGTGTTTTTTCTATTCTGAGTTTTCAAGTGGGCGCTGCAGAAATTTTCTTTGCTTGTGTGCCTATTTTATTGCTTGCCTCGTCTGTTTTTCGCATTTGTCTATTCCAAAATGAGCAACCCACCTCTCCCACCCCCTGCTCACGCACCTCAACTGCAACACAGCTGTTTCAGTTTCAGATGCAGCAGTTCTTAGCACTAGTAAACACAGTACAGCAGCTCCTGGTGATTAAAGCCAATCACACAGCGCCACAAGCAACAACTGCAGCTCCGAGTGCCATTCAGCCTTTTTGCTAGTGTAATGAAAAAGAAGAGGGATGGATCGAGTGGTTGCAATTGTATGAAGCCCACACCATTGCTCACAACATACCAGGTACAGTTTTACGCCTCATTCAGAAATTGTTCCCTCACACCACTCTGAGTGAACTTTGCTAGGATCAGGTTGTAGATTCTTTAACTAGCTATTACGACCAACAAATGTATGTGGTGGCAGCTAGATACCAATTCTTTTTTTGGAGGAAAAGGTCAGACCCAACTTATCGTGAGTGGTTAACAGATTTACAAGTATGACAAGGAAATGCATATTCAAATGTGCTTGTGGTGCTTTATATTCAGATGTAACGTTGCATGATGCGATCGTGTACAATGTAAATGATGTCAAACGTAGAGAACAGATTTTGAAAGAGTCGGATTAATCATTTTAGCATGTAGTGCAAATACTAGATTAGTATGATTCAGGTATCATGTCGGCCGATAAATTTGAGCAGCCACGACTTTGTTGGGTGGAGTCATCACTTGCTTGCGACCGGCCCATTAGGAAGGAACAGCTCGGGTGTGCAACGTCACAGCACGGGCATACATTGATGCTTTATGTAGCTTTCTGCTTCCCACAGCTGAAGAGCAAATCAGGGATATGGCGATTGCATCTTTCAACACGATCGAGCACCTGTTCATAATGCACGGCCTGTGTCAGAGTGGTTACACAACAATAACATCCCTGTAATGGACTGGCCTGCACAGAGTCCTGACCTGAATCCTATAGAACACTTTTAGGATGTTTGGAATGCCGACTTTGTGCCAGGATTCACCGACCGACATCGATACCTCTCTTCAGTGTAGCACTCTGTAAAGAATGGGCTAGCGTTCCCCAAGAAACCTTCCAGCCTGCGAGAGTGGAAGCTGTCATCAAGGCTAAGGGTGGGAGAACTCCATATTAAATTCTGGCATTACCGATGGAGGGCGCCACAATCTTGTAAGTCATTTTCAGTCAGGTGTCCAGATACTTTTGATCAAATAATGTACATTCCAATGCAGATTCATAAACTAAGATGCAAACCTGTGAGATATGAAATAAAGTCCAGATCTTCAACAATGCCATCTTCAGTACATTTATTAAAATTAATATATAGCCTTAGTGTGTCATTGAGAAATGTGAAGATCCACTGGAACTGAGTCAAAGCTCTTATATTCCATACAACTTCCGACCTGAAAAGTAAACAAATAAAATATCTTTATCTACATTTTGATGTAGTGAGGTAGACACAAAACTATTAAATTACACAAAAATTTAAAGTAATTACAAGGTCTGTTCAAAAAATTCTAGAACCTTTGTAAGTCGTGCCAGTAATGTGTTGGAGCAAACTGTGGTTGGCAACCCTTGTAGTGCTTCGAGAATTCCCACACAAATTCTAGAACCACTTGTCCTTCTACCGCCTCGAACACACGATATTTTAAAAATAAGTGTGAGAGAACATACAAACTGCACGACACTTGTTTGTATGTGCAGGCTGGAAAGAAATCATGAGCACGAGGTAGACATGACGGTCAAATCATATCGACAAGTGTTTGCTGCTTGCGTCACAGAAGTAGTATTGGAAGAACAAGGTGTGTTTATGGATCTTATGGTGTTTTATATCGCTGATCATTGTAACGAGAAAAAAGAGGAACAGTTGAAAAAATTGTTAATTGTACTTCACGTGTTGGACTTGCTAGAAGCAAGACATGTTCATAAATTATGTGGTTGTAAAAAATATGCTATTGTAAATGTATTTAATCGAGTCTAAAGCTAGACAAATCGGTTGACTTGCAAACATTCGGATATTTACGTGAGAAGTGATGAATTTGTTTTTTGTGGAAGTTGAAATATACCAAGACTAAACTAAAAGTATTCTGCAAGTATCCACTATTTTTCATGAGTAGAGAGAGAGAGAGAGAGAGAGAGAGAGAGAGAGAGAGAGAGAGAGAGAGAGAGAGAGGGGGGGGCTGATAAATTCCGTTAACCAGCAGTATTCTTCGGAGATGAAGTTTTTGGAGATCGACGTAGCCGGCTATCCAGAGAAGACGACCAGCTGTGCATACCTCATAAGTCAACTGATGTGAGAGAGGTGTGAATTTTGCATGCAATCCAATCTCGCACCACCCTCCAGGTCGTCTAAAGTATTAGAATATGGCAACCAGTGAAAAGGACTCAAAACAATGGGAATTTTGAGAGGAAATCGAAGCAGAAGATATGATGCATTGCCATAGCAACCAGGTATAACAAGACAAGAGAACTGTTTCATGGAATTGGATTCGGCCTCAAAGTTCAAATGGTGAGAATTAATAAATGCAATAAAAGAGAAGACGTAAGAAAGATATTATGGTAAAAGGAAAGAGAGAAGATTCCGACATATTAGACTAAGATGAAATACGACAGGAATAATTCATCAAAGAAGATCCGGTGTGGTAAGTAAGCGGCTCTCACCCACATCGCGGGGACGCAGACATGGAAACCAGCCTAAGTCCGACGACGCTAGCATCAGTCGCTAATCATTGGTGCTGATTCCACATATGCTCGCCGATGCCGAAACCAACATTCGATGCTACCAGTGCTGATTACACATCCACTCACCAACACCGCTAGAACTCTATGGCGGGTGAGCGCAGAACAATAATTGTTTGAGTGTAAAGTTAAAAAGAAACTGTTGAATAATAGACTGCTAGTATAGTTATTATACTCAGTGTAGAAATTTTTTTGGTGATTACTAGATCAAAAACTAAGAGAAATATGGATAATACACAGAGATTTGGGGAAACTTCAGAACCAGCCATGGCAATGAAAGTGAGTAAGGAGGCGCCTGTCTGGTCTGAAGTAGTAAATTTAATCAAAGCTCAAAGGGCAGATCCAGAGGCTTTAAGAAAGGAACAAAGTCTTAAATTAGACTCAGTAAATACTTAATTAAATAATAAATTGGATGTTTAGAATGAAACTTCAGAATTGTTAAGTGATAAGGTAGATTCGCAAAGGAAAGAATTTAGTAATTTATGTGAAGATATGGGAAATTTGAAGACTGAATTTGGTTCTTTAACTACTAAAGTAGAAAATTTTAAAGTAGATTTAAAGAGGAATTAACTAGTTCATAAAGCAGTCATATAAACCAATCGTTCACCGATTTTAGTCAGACACAGAGTAACCAATTTCAGGACTTAGCTAAAAAGTTAGAATTGGATATTGAAGATAAATACAATAATGTAGAAGCTGAACTTGGTGGAAAATTAGGATCATTTCAAAGTGTATGTAATGTTACATTTGATGCTGTAAAACATAGATTAGACACTTTAAAAGAGATTGTTGAGAAGCAGGATGAGTTATTACCACTAGTCCAATCGCAAGTTACAGGTGTCAATACTTAAGCAGATAATGTGGAACGAAACTTTAAAGAGAAACTAGAACATCTACATCTACATTTATACTCCACAAGCCACCCAACTATGTGTGGCGGAGGGCACTTTATGTGCCACTGTCATTACTTCCCTTTCCTCTTCCAGTCGCGTATGGTTCGCGGGAAGAACGACTGCCTGAAAGAACTTCAGATATGATAAATATAAGTAGCCTGGAAGAACAGGTAGAGGAAATGATAGACCTAAAAGTGACTGCGAGAGTAACCTCCGACAATGTGTCGCCAAATCTGTCTTCTGGACTTAACGATACCAAGAGAGGTATAGATAATTTATGGAAGGAATTCAAACTTATTCAGGACAAAGTAGATAATAGGGTGACTTCTCCTAATGTGGTATTCACTAGTGAGGTAATGACGAATTTACAATGGGGAGCCAATTCAGGGTTATCTAGGCAATTCCCTAAGTTTAAGCCAGACGGGAAGTACATCCCATACATTTTTTGAAAAGGTTCAACCAAGCCTTGCCCAAGAACTGGGAAGATTCGAAAAAGATTGAATTTGCTGGGTAGTATCTATTAGGGGAAGCCTCAGAGTGGGGTACAGTAAGCAATCAAAACTCTTCCTCTTGGGAAGATTTTCAAAAGAAGTTTAAAGAGAAGTATTTGTCAGCAAGTGCCCAGGAAAACCTGTTATCGGATGTATGGGACCCAAAGTTTACAATAATACGTGGGGAACAATGAGAAAGTATTTCAACTGGCATTTAACATGAGCAAAATATTTAGATTAGCCAATGGAGGAAGAGGGGTTAGTTCGAATTTTAATAAGAAGATTGACCATTTACGCGAGGAAGGATATAGTATGTAGTGGGTTGAAAACGGATGAAGAATTATTATTCTTTGCGGACGCAATGGATGCCTTAAATAAGGACCACAACAAGAGTGTACACTAGAACGAAAATCAGAATTACAAAAGGATTAGTAATAATAACTTTAAAAGACATGAGGCTCACTTAGCTAGAGTACACCAGTGCAACAGGAATAATAGCAACAAGAATTATCAGAAGAAACATCCACCTTTGGATTTAGAGCCAGTAACTTTGCAGGAATTTGTGCCACGTAATAATAGTGCACAAAGTGGTAACACAGTACCCTGATTTGATAACCAACCGGTGATTACTAGTAAGGAGGAAAACAGTGCGATCTGAAACAAGGGCTGGGGCCCAGGCCGTAGAGATACACTAGGAGGCCTGGTTTATAATATAAATGATACACATAAAATACCTACAAAAGAATGGTTGTTACTGGAAGAAGCAAACTTAACTACCAATAATACACAACCAATAATAGTAGGAAATGTGAAGATTTGAAGTCAACATATTTATAGACTCAGAGAGTGAGGTGTCACTCATTTCTAGCGCATTCTTTAGCACATTACAGACTAAATATCACTTGCCTCTGTTACCAGTAACTGGAGTGTACAGAGTTGGTACAACTGGAATGAGAAGTTGGGTTGTCAAATACAAAACCCAAGTGAACTGCAATATTGGTAATGCCCCCTTTCGTCAGACACAGTTAGTCGTAAAGAACATCAATAGGGATATTTTATTCGGGTTAGATTAGCTATTAGAGAATAAAGTCATTTTAAACTTTGAGGAAAATCTTCTTTACTTTAATAAGGATGATAGTAGATATTGGATACCATTTGTAACAGATAGCTACATTAGTAAACAAACAACTGAGTGTCAATATTTACGATTAACTGCTACAGCTCAATTGTCACCAGAGTTCGATAATGAAAATCACGTGTCACATTGAGTGGGCATACAAAACAAAGTAAATGAGTCTCCAATATTAATCAACGCACAAAAATTAGATTTACATAGAATTCTAATGGAATATGAAGAAGTATTTTCCGATCATCCCAATAATATCAGCGATTACATGTGTAAATTTAAAATCAAAGATGACACTACATTTTTCTGTAAGCCATATCCAATACTGGTAAGTTTGAAAGAAGCAGTTAAGGTGGAAATTGACACAATTATTGACAACAATATAATAGACCGTAGTTCTAGTGTCTTGAATAACCCTTTCGTAGTAGTAAAAAGGGTTACAGCAGGTGTGCGATTAGTGCTAGACATGCGTACATTGAATAAGCATATAGAAACAGAATGAGACAGAGCAATTAACATTGATTAACTGTTATTAAAATTTGAGAAAGCAAAGTTTTTTTTAGCACGGTGGACCTGACTGTGGGATATTGGCAAATTAGGTTACATCCTGAATCAAAGAAGTACACCGCGTTTCTGTCTGATGGTAAATTGTATCATTTCAATGTGTTACTGTTTGGACTTAATATCTCAGTCTCAGTATTTATACGTGCACTGGACGAAGCATTAGGGAGAGATTTGTCAAAGGATTTAATAATATATGTAGATGATATTCCCTTAATCTCAGCTACTTGGGAAGAACATTGCCTAACATCGAGTAAAACCCTGAAAAAATTTAAATAAAAAGGTATTACAGTGAAATTGTCAAAGTCACACTTTGCGAGGCAAGAGCTTCAGTTTTTAGGCCATCTTGTAGGCGTACAGGGGATTAGACTGAATCCTAAGCGCATAAAAGCTATTAAAGAATGGCCACCCCGTAAAAATGTGAGACAATTGAAGGCATTTATCAGAATGGCTGGGTACTATAGACAGTATATTAGGGAACAAGAACTAAATGACACAAGAATTTTATGTTTGTTAAGGAAGGGAATACCTGACAGATTAAAACAGTGTGCTGGACCGAGACTCGAACACGGGACCTTTGCCTTTCGTGGGCAAGTGCTCTACGATCTGAGCTACCCAAGCACACTTCTGCGAAGAAGAGCTTCTGTGAAGTTTGGAACGTAGGACACGAGGTACTGGCAGAATTGAAGCTGTGGGGACAGGTTGTGAGTCATGCTTGGGTAGCACTGATGGTAGAGCACTTTCCCGCGAAAGGCATAGGTCTCGAGTTCGAGTCTTGGTCTGGCACACAGTTTTAATCTGCCAGGAAGTTTCATATCAGCGCACACTCCACTGCAGGGTGAAAATCTCATTCTGGAATACCGTGAGTTTGGGGTCAAGAGGCAAATAATGCGTTTGAAAACTTAAAAAGAGCACTAGTAGAAGCACCCACATTGCATCATCCAAATATGGGCGAACCATTTAAAATTGCAACTGACGCATCTGAGTATGGGCTTGCGGCAGAACTATTCCAAGGACAGTGGGGTATAGATAATGTAAATCACAGATCCATGGCTTTTGCTAGCTGTAGTCTTAATAAACATGAATTAAACTACACAGCTACTGAAAAAGAACTTTTAGCAATAGTATGTATGGAGTGTCCAAAAATTCCAAAACACTAGTTTGGGGGTCAGAATTTCATATCTACACAGAACATCAAGCTCTATCTTTTTTGATGAATAATCATTTGTTACATAGTAGATTAATGCGATGGATGTTGTTCCTACATTCAAATACAGTATGTAAAAGGTTATAAGAATATTGTACCAGACACTTTGTCTAGGTTGCCAATAGACAAGGAAGAGTTAAAACAGCCGGAAGGACCCTGCATGATTTTTGCAATCAATTTTCTGACAGAAGAGTATCCACATACCAGGGTACAAGAGATGGCACAAAGCGTAACAGAGAACATACATCACGATCTCTATTTTACCGAGATGTTTGCTATGTGTATTAGGAATTCCTTGCCTTCTAATCAAGCAGGAAAGTGGAAAATTATGGGTCATAATTTATTTTGGAGAGATAGTATAACATCACAACGGTGGCATTTATGCACTCCGAAGTTAATGGAAGATGAAATTGTGTGGTATGTTCATACAGGGTATGGGCACTTCGGAATACAGAAATTTATAGCTCATATGAATAAGTTCTATTACTTTAAAAGGCTAGGACACAAAGTAGCTTTTTTAATTAGGACTTGTGAAATCTGTCAGAAGGTGAAAGAGTGTAACACTCATGTTAATTACAAAATGTATCCTATCATTCATAAGTCTATATATGATCTTACAGCAGTGGATTTCTTTGGACCAACTCCGAAAGGTAAGGGAGGAGTGTCGTACATTTTAGTTCTCATAGTGTGTTGGTCAAAGTATGTTAAGTTGTATCCTATTAAAAAAGCAAATACACCAACTGTGATGCACTGTTTGCAACAATAATTTCTGGAGGTAGGCAAACCAAAACTGTTTCTCTACGATAATGGGCCACAGTTTGTTAGTAACAATTTTAAAGAATTTTTATTGTGGGAAGGTATTTGTCAAGTGTTAATGTCCAACTATAACCCAGCCTTGAATCTATGTGAACGGGTAAAGAAAGAGATTGGCCAATTATGCTGCACCTACTGCCATGAAAAACATACTTTATGGGCAACGAAGATCAAAGACTTTGAACTTACTTTAAACGAACTACCACATTTATGGTTCAAATGGCTCTGAGCACTATGGGACTTAACATCTGTGGTCATCAGTCCCCTAGAACTTAGAACTACTTAAACCTAACTAACCTAAGGACATCACACGCATCCATGCCCGAGGCAGGATTCGAACCTGTGACAGTAGCAGTCATGCGGTTCCGGACTGAGCGCCTAGAACTGCTACACCACCGCGGCCGACACCACATTTATCAACAGGATTAACACCTTTAGAAGTAATAGGCAAACCCTTTGTAGGAGAACCTCTTATTAAATGTTTCATTTGGCTTAACAGTCTACTGAAGATTACGAACTTGAACAGGCAATGGTTTCTGAAAATTTAGCTGAAAAGTCACAACAATGGGTAACTAAACATAATACGAAGGCTACCGAACCTCCGTACAAGGTCAATGACCTAGCTCTTGTAAAACAGCACCTTCACAGCTCTGCCCTGAGGAAACAGACACATAAGTTTTTCCAAAAGTATGAGGGACCATACCGAGTTCAAATGGTAATACATCCCAATACATTACTTTTCGTGGATCCTATAATGGGATCAAAGAAAGGAAAGTACAACGTAAAGGACATAAAATTGTATTTCCCCCAGGGACATTAACATTCTGAGTTAACGGGCAGAGTGATGACCGTCGGATCCCGAGTTGTTTTCGGTGTTTCTTCCAAGATAGTTATCCTGCACCAAATTCTCTTCAAATCTTAAACTATTCTATAATCTGTTCCTAAAAATCTTAAACTATTCTATAATTTTAGTACGTAGGAAACCAAATATGACAGTCAAGTAGAAAACCTAAGAGAATCACGAATAAACAGTGATCTCTATAGACATGAAATGAAACGAATAGAATGTTATATTAGTGAAAAGTATAATATAATGGTACTATTTAAACAGGGTGATGTCGAGACGATGTAAAATGAATAGAGGATTCTATTTGTGTATAAAACATAATACAAAGTGACTAACTAGACAGCTATTTTATAGTAGTGTAGAATTTTCTATTTTGTATAGAATATTTTATACCTTTTATGAAATGTGATGCAAATGGGAGGGTTTGTACAATTTTTGGAAGGAGTGGGTATTGTAGATTAAAACATGATCTACACCAACATAAAAAATCATGGCTAACAAAGAACACACACCACACCTTTCAAACAACCCTCGCAAACAAGTAATACTGATTCTTCACCATTTGCCGTTCTATAGGGTTGCTAAGATTTTCTTCGGGGACCTCAAGGGTGAAGGTGAGAATGTTCGTTCTGTAGGAGACAATTGAACACCATACCTCCTCTGGCTTCTCACTCAAGTACCGGCGAGGTAGGGATCCTGGAGTAGAGGGGTGGGAAGGCTTTCTTGTCTTTGGGGCTATCTTCTTTCTCTTCTTCGATCTTAGCAACCATTTCTATTTTTTCCTTTCTTACTTCTTTTTTGAGTACCTGCCTATTTTTCCTTCTTTCTATATTCATATACTTCTATGGTAGAAGTATTTGATATTTTCCATGGTTTCCAATAACCTACAACAACAATGTCGAAGAATCAGGCAGCACACACACACATCATTATACACATAAATACATATGAGTATGCAAACAATGAAACTACTAACTAGACACCTGTCGAGAGGTATGAACTGTCAAGTGTTGTAGGGGGACGGTATGTGTAGATTGGGAAATATGCACACATTGTTGTTTATTGTGACGGTTCTACTTTGCATGTATATACATATATGAGAACTATGATGATTTCATATCACATATATACATATGTATAGAAAAACCTTGATGATTTTACTAGAGACACAGTATATACCAAGTACGTATAAGTTGAAAAGTAGGGGAGGACTCTAGGGACCAAAGAAAGTATCAAGAAGTGAGAGTGAAGTGACGCAATGAACCATGAGGCCTACTCACAAAGGATAAGGGGAGGTGTACCCGGCATTTGCTGAGGATATAGGGCAGGCGTACCTACATGGAGATACGACGACCTGTGGCCTGATGAATATGGATGTTTTAAGAAGGGGCGTACCTACCAAAACGGAAGGAGTAAGTGCACTCACAGGGTCAACCCACCTGTAAGATATAGGTACTGGTCCTAGGAGAAAAGGACAGTATCGTGACAGAAGTCACGCATTTAATAGGAATTATTCTGGTAAGTTTGAATTCTATACTCCACTAGCATTATTATGTTTTATGTGAGTTTACAAGTGTTGAGAGGAACACTTTCATTTGCCCAGAGTTCCTACAGTCTACAAACAGTCTATAGTTAATGAGGCTATTACGTACTAAAGAAGCAGTACACAGAATTAGAATAAAGAGTAAAATACTCAAGTGTCATGAACACCTGGAGCTTAAGATTGGAAACCAAAGGTTTAGGCCCAACGACTCCTATATATAAAAGAATTGACTCCAACATTGAGTGAAATACTCCCGTTTTATAATCAAAGTGAAATGTATAAAGAAAAGCTAAATAGTAAATAAAAGGGTTATGCATGGTTAATAAAGGGATGTGGAATGTATACTGTGAAATTATAAATTGTTATTGTATGTAATACTAATGTACATAATGAGTATGTATAAAATATTGCGTGTTCGGGCTTAGCGGAGGGATACGTAGTGCTTCGAGAATTTCCACATAAATTCTACACCACTACCATCTTGAACACACGATATTTTAAAAATAAGTTTGAGAGAACGTACATACTCCGCAATATATGTTTGTGTGTGCAGGCTGGAAAGGAGTCACAAGCACAAGGTAGATGCGACGGTCGAACGGCATCGACAAGTGTTTGCCGCTTGTGCCATGGAAGTCGTAACGGAAGAACAAGTAGTGTTTATGGATCTTATGGTGTTTTATAACATTGATTATTGTAACAAGAAAAAAGAGGAACAGTTGAAAAAAAAAATGTTAAATGTACTTTACGCGTTGGACTTGCTAGAAGCAAGACATGTTCATAAATTATGTGGTTGTAAAAAATATGCTACTGTAAATGTATTTAATCGAGTTTACTGCTAGACGAATCGGTTGACTTGCAAACATTCGAATATTTATGTGAGAAGTGGTGAATTTGTTCTTTTTGGAAGTTGAAATACACACTCCAGGTCGTCTAAAGCATTAGACCCTGCACACACCTATGTTCAATATATAACAGCCAGAAGTTTCATTTTTGTATGTCTGTTAGTTATCATTCAGTGCTGTATTGAGTAGAACATCGAGTCACACAGTTTGTGAATTTCAACATGGCAGAGTTGGGAGGAGAAATGTGCTTGCATTAAATATTGCATGGAATTAAAGAAAATCTTTACAGAGACATACCAAATGATCCAGGACGCCTACAGTGATGAGTACATAATTCACACTTGGTGGTAAGAATGGTTCACACGGTTTAAAGATGGCCAGATGGAAATTAAAGATGACCTCCTTTCAGGACGCCCTTTGACGTCTACCGACAAGGCTCATGTATGGAATGTCAACAATACTGTGTGTGCCAATCAACGACTGACTGTCCAAGAGATTGCAGAAGAATGTAACATTTCAGTTGGATTATGTCAAGAAATCCTGACAGCATTTTGGAATGTATTGTGTTGCCGCCAAGTCTGTCCCATGCCTCATGAGTCAAGACCAGAAAGACCTTTGGCTCGCAATCTATGATGAGCTTTTGGATCATACGAATGAGAACCTGGCTCCTGCGGACTTTTTTTTTATTTCCAAAGTTTTTGCCTTTACAAATGTCTGCTTGTGTGTGTGTGTGTGTGTGTGTGTGTGTGTGTGTGTGTGTGTGTGTGTGTGTGCGCGCGAGTGTACACCTGTCCTTTTTTTCCTCCTAAGGTAAGTCTTTCCGCTCCTGGGATTGGAATGACTCCTTACCCTCTCCCTTAAAACCCACATCCTTTCGTCTTTCCCTCTCCTTCCCTCTTTCCTGATGAGGCAAGCGCTTTCGTTTGGTAAGTCACATCATCTTTGTTTTTAGATATATTTTTCCTACGTGGAATGTTTCCCTCTATTATATATATATATAATAGAAGGAAACATTCCACGTGGGAAAAATTATATATAAAAACAAAGATGAGGTGACTTACCGAACGAAAGCGCTGGCAGGTCGATAGACACACAAACAAACACAAACATACACACAAAATTCAAGCTTTCGCAACAAACTGTTGCCTCATCAGGAAAGAGGGAAGGAGAGGGGAAGACGAAAGGAAGTGGGTTTTAAGGGAGAGGGTAAGGAGTCATTCCAATCCCGGGAGCGGAAAGACTTACCTTAGGGGGAAAAAAGGACAGGTATACACTCGCACACACGCACATATCCATCCACACATACAGACACAAGCAGACATATATATATATATATATATATATATATATATATATATATAGAGAGAGAGAGAGAGAGAGAGAGAGAGAGAGAGAGAGCACGTATAAGGAGTGCGGGTTAGGGTGTGGGGGCACGGAGGTCAATAGAAAACACACCACTAAAATGTTACAACAAAGATCTGTGGATATGTCCTAGCTAAATTTGAAACAGATCTGCTAGCCACTTTACAATGTTTTAAAGCAGCTAAGCAGCTTAAAAGTTTAGGGTCGAGCCCAGACAAATCAATTGTCAAGTCTGTATAACAACAGCCTTGAAGTTAGTTAATATAGAGGGCAGGTCTACACTTAAATTTGCAGCTGATTCTTTATCGAACATAAATCATACTCTGTTAAAATGTGTCATCCAGAAACAAGTACACTACAGATACTATAAAGAAACCGACGATGATGTACTGTATCAAAATAGATAAATGCTGGTGAAATACTTATATTATTTTGTGTAGTTACAAAGAACATTTTCCTCAGAGAGAAAATTAAAAAATACACACACACAAAATTATCTTTAAAGTTGTATTTAACGGTCCTTGCTTTATTTTCACACTTCACATAGCCAGAATTATTACCACCCACTAAAGGTTACCTTCTCCAACTTCTCATTTTCCCTGCAGATGGTGGATTTTGCCGTTCTTCTAATGACGATTTTAGGCCTTGTGCAATTCTAATGGAAGGTCTTTTAAAGTTGTACAAACACAACACCAGAAGTAACTCCAAACAAGTTTTATACTAAAATGTAGACTTTCACGGCCGGAAATATCATGTCCATTATAATTATCCGGGCTGTTATGCCGTGGTCGGTTGATGAATTCTGTGTTGATTCCCAACGTTTCGTCTCCGCCTGCGGGAGACATCTTCAAGGGGGTCCGTAACTCAATGGAAGGTCCAACACACCCACTGGCTCACTACTGATTGAGTTACGGACCCCCTTGAAGATATCTCCCGCAGTCGGAGACGAAACGTTGGGAATCGACACAGAATTCATCAACCAACCACGGCATAACAGCCCGGATAATTATAATGGACAAACAAGTTCTATCCTGCTTCCACACGAAGAGATTCACAATAACAATGAATGAAATACAGAATAATACAGAGTCTCATAACTGTAGAACACATCAGTATGCAATCTTGTGAGTGAGTATATACGAGGGTAATCCCAAAAGTAAGGTCTCCTATTTTTTTGTAAGTACATAGACTTGTTTATTTCTACTATAGTTTACATCAGATTACAGCTTGAACATTTAGCTATTTTTCGACATTATCACCATTTCTGTCGATGCATTTTTATAGATGTTGTGGCAGTTTTTGTATGCCCATGTCTTACCAGCTCGTTGCCAGATCCGCAGCTTTGGTGGAGAAGGATGCTTCCACTGGTGTGATTGTTGCTTGGTCTCAGATGTAAAGAGGTATTCCCAGGTTTCATCACCCGTGACAACTGAGTCCAGAAAGTTGTCCTATTCGGTTCCAAGGCGATGAAGAAATGTGCAGGAAGCATCAACTCGTTGCCGCATGTGGTCCTCAGGCAGCATGCGTGGCACCCATCTTGCGCACACCTTCCGGTAGTTCAATGTTTCTGTTAAAATTCTGTGAGCGGTGCCTCGGGAAACCTCAGGAACCAACGTGCAGAGATCATCCAGGGTGATCCGCTGATCTTCACGCATGCTTTGCTCAACTTTCAACACTGTCTCCTCAGAAATTGATGATCTCCCACTCCTTTGTTTGTCGTGAATTTCGGTCCGACCAGCTGCAAACTCTATACACCAATTACGGACATTTTTGACATCCATGCAGCACGACTCACCATACACTTTTGTCACTTGGCGACTGATTTCAATCGGCGCAGTGCCCATTGCGTTCAAAAACCAAATAACTGTGCACAATTCACACTTGGCAGTAACATCCAACTGGAGCCCTATTCTCAATGGCTGCCAAGCCAAGAATGAGCACCTCAGCGCGGTGTGCACATGTTTACACACAGCACGTGAAGCATCTTTCATAACAGTGAGACCAACTGCCACACAAACAGAGTTCTGTACTTATAAAAAAAAATAGGAGACCCTACTTTTGGCATTACCCTCGTAGTAAATAAACAAATCTAAGTGAGGCTGAGGGTCCGGTGCAGCAGGCTTACACTTGGCTGTTGTGCCCAGTGCCTGCTCCGTCTTCTGACCAGGTTGTGGGCAATTTCTCTAGGTCGGCCATGGAGGCCATTGTATCGAATAGTGTTTGATTATGCATGTTCACACTACAGGGGTACGACATTGGTTGGAGAAAAGTGTTCACTGTGCATCTGTCCACGTCTTCATCAGTAGGTGACGACTGCTGGAACAGGTGTCATGCTATCACAGGAAAATATGGTCTGAAATGGTGCGGCCATGGACAGGCGTGGCAGCAGCCACTACTCCACGATAAGATGTAGGGGAGCAATGATGATTACGGTGCTGTATCCATGTCCACATTCCGACAGGCATTCAGCAATGGAGGCAGCACAGAAGATGATGGCGGCCCAGTGCCGACTACTCTGCCTGGCAACAGTGGCATCCAGAACGAAGACAGCGTAGGAGTCAGAGGAGGCGTGTTCCACACTGCGGGGACTGGAGCATATGGTGGTTATGGCCTTGGGGGCAGAGGGCTCTCCAGTGCATGGTTCGTGGATGGAGGTGGTTGTAGTTTTGTGACACCAAGTCATTGGAGGTGTGCATAATGCAGAGGCGGCAGCCTTGGCAATGATGGACAACCACTGGTATTCACTAAGGGCACTGGGCAAATCTGCAGGCTTGACAGAGGGGTCCGGACAGAATCGCTGTGACATGGGTGCTGGTGGGTGACCAGGCTTTAGTACCAGCAGATGATGCAGCATACTTGGCTGGCAGCCACGAAGCAGCTCCACCGAGCTATGGTCGCTGACTGAAGTGACCCTACATGAACTCAAGAAACTATCGAGGGCTTCCTCAGGAGAATATTGAATGGTGTACTTTTTCATCTGCGTATTGAATGTTCAGACTGGCGGCTCTGCCTCTCCATTGGACTGGGGTTGAAAGAACTGAGCAGTAAAATGCCAGATGCCGTTCTTCGTACAAAAATCTTGACAATCTTGAGACAAACTGTGGGCGATTGTCTGTCACAAGTGGGTACGGCAATCCTTCTCAGGGAAAAAAATCCAACAATCGAAAATCCAGGATGGAATGTAACAATATTGTGGAAAGGAAAGTTGTTACTCACTACTCACCATATAGCGGAGATGCTGTCACAGATGGGCACAACAAAAAGACTGTCACAAATTAGTTTTTGTCCAGTAAGGCCTCGCTAAAATTAGACGGCAAACACACACATACACACTCACGCAAACGCAACTCACACACACATGACTACATTCTCAGGCAACTAAGGCTGCACTCAGTCTTTTTTTGTACATATCTGCGGCTCAGCATCTCCGCTATATGGTGAGTAGCAGCTTTCCTTTTCAGAATATTGTAAGGAAAAATATCTGTGGGTGGGCCATGATCTATCCGCTGTGAATGTGGATAGGCAATGAAACACAAGGAAATTTTGAGAAAGCATTAACTACTACAAGTCAATGTGAGTTAAGAAATGGATGCACAGAATCATCATAAATACATTCCCAGGGGTATTGGGAACAGGGTACAGGGAAAAGTGGCCCATAGTACTGTTTGATGGGTGATGCACTGTGGGCAGGCTGACAAAACACACATTAACTCTATGACAATGCCCAGCCAAAACATATGGCAGCTGGCCAGCAATTTCATACAAGAAACACACCAATGGTTCAGGTGGAGAAGGTGGCATCACAACCCTGGGCGCTGACTCTTCAGTAGCCAACAGTAACACACCATCAAATACTGAGAGGCAGTGGTGGAGAGCATAATAATTACACAAAGGATCCAATGCTCAGCAAAGTGGTTTATCCGACTAGCCATGGCAGACAAACTGAACAATCTGACATAAGACAGAATTGGCCGCAACAGCCACCAAAATCCAAGAACTGGTAATGGGAAAACCATCCATGGTATTTTGGGCTTTAATATCTAAATGGAAACTTAACAGATTATCCTGATCAAATGCTGGATTCAAGCCAATCAGCAATTGAGAAAGAGCATCTGCATTAGCGTTTTGTGCTGCGGGTCGGAAATTAATCTCACAGTTATAGCATGACAATACAGAGCCCTGGCGATTGGCCACTTTGCCCAGTAAAGATACTGAGGATTGGAAAGAGAATCCAGAAGTTTATGATCAGTAATCAAATTAAACTTAGACATATGAAGGAAAATATTAAATTTTTTGAGCACAAACACACTATCAAGAGCTTATTTTTCATCTGTGAGTAGTGCTGTTGTGCCTGATGTACAGTTTTGGAAGTGTACGCAATAGGGTGTTTAGACCTATCCAAATATTTGTGCATGAAAATGGCCCCAAGCCATACTAGGAGGCGTCTGTGGCCAAAACAAGGTATTGGCCTGGTTGGAAGATAACTAAGCAAGATGCCAAGTGCAATTTTGACCCTAATAGAGTAAAAGTATGCTTGTAGGTGTGTGACCAGTGAAAAGGAACATCTTTATGTAAGAAAGCATGAATGGCTGGGCCAAAGTGGCTACACAAGGAAGAAACTCATGGTAATGTGTGGCCTTTCCGAGAAAGGCTTGCAACACTCACATTGGTAGGATGTGGCAAAGATGTAATGGCATCGACACGCTGGCATATAGGCTTGGTGCCAGCATGCGAGACTTCAAAACTGAGATAGATGATGGACAGCTGAAAAAATTATATAAATATCCATCTGTCGAAGAACCTGCGATCACAATATCATCAAGGTAGTTAATGCACCCCCACATAGAGGCCATGAGTTGCTTCAAAAATTCTTGGAAATTGGCAGGGGCACTAGCCATGCTGAACGGCGGGCGCTAGTACTGATATAATGTGAAGGGGGCATTAACAACTAGAACACATTTGAACTCATTATCCAGAGGCTTCTGACAAGTATATTTTGGAGAAATAATGACACCTGGAAAGCTGTGCTAGGAGTTTATCTGGATGGGAGAAGGGAAAGGTGGCAGTAATAGACTGTGAATTTATAAGACACTTTAAATCACCAGAGCTGAGGGTTGCTGTTACGTTTTTGACAATTACCAATAAACTAGATAATTCACTCGAGGAGACAGGTGTGATAACACCCAAAGACTTATGTTGATTTAGTTCCAATATGACTTGCTCTTGTAAAGCTACTGGGAATGGGAAGCCGCGGGAAAAAATGGGGGTGCACTATTGGTTTCACTGTAATGTGAGCCTTGAAATTGGTAGCATACTCTAAACTTTCCAGAAATGAGGAGGAATATTCTGAGCAGAGTGTGTCCAGTTGCTGGTATGCAACTTGATCCGATACCAGATGCACTTCATCAGAAATAGAGAACCCAAAAAGTTTGAAGGCATCTAATCAAATTAGGTTTTCATTGTTGGCATCATCCACTATTAGAAATCTCAAAGGCCAAATAACTGCTCTGAACACTATGTACGTAGAAAACTGTCCCAGTATAGAAATTTGTTGTTGGTTGAAACTCACCGACCTATGAGAGATGGGGGAAAATGCCGGTGATCCAAGATCCACAAAGGTTTAAGAATTAAACAAATTCACTTCTGTGCCCAAGTAAGCTTGCATTTCTAACATCTTGACTGTCACACATATAGAGTCATGTCAATGTAGAATTTGTTTGGAGCTACTTGGGAAATGCTGTTCACATCCATGTTCATGTCTTGTGAAGGAGGTTCGAAATTCCACAGAAACACAATGGTTGCACATTACCCAGCGCTTAGCACATGTGGTCTGCTTATGTTGAACAAAGCACAACGGAAGAGGAGTAAGAGGCTGCTGTTGTGACGCTGCTGCTTAGCATGGTGCTGTCCCATGTGGTGTGGAGAATGTGGTTTCACAGCTGCGATGCCGCTCCCCCCACCTGTGAGAGCTAACTGATGGTGTATGAGGAGGAGAACGAAGCAGCGGCGGCTACTTCACAGCATGCATCTATCGGATTTCCTGTTGCCCTCAATACTTCAAAAGACTGAGCAATATTCAGGACATTTGTGAAAGGTGGATTTTCACATTTTACAGCACGTTCACGAACTTAACTATCAGGGGGCAAGCGTGTAGTAGCATCACGAACCATTGAGTCAGGGTATGAGTCACAGTGTGCCTCAGTAACAGACTGGCAATGATGGCTAAGCCCAAAGCACAAACTATGTAGACTGTTGCGGCTGTTTCTGAGAATGGTAGAACTCAATGTGAGCAGCAATAACAAGAGTACATTTGCAATGATAATTAGAGAGCAATTGACACATTTAACCAAAAGAGGAACTGGCAGGTTCCTGAGGAGGAGCTAGCTGACACGAAAGGCGATAAACATAGGAGAAATCTGTGACAAAAATAAAGCTTTACATCAACTGACGTTAGTGACTCCAAAAGCTTGAAAATATGGGCGAAGGCATTTTTCATATGCGCCCCAATCTTCTCAGAGTCATCTTATGGAGGAAATGGTGAAGGTTGCTTCAATGGCAGTGAAACATGGGGCACCAACAAGGCTGCCAAACTGTTTATTGCCTTGGAGAGAGCATGCTGCTAGTCAGTGAAAGCCTGCTGCTGTTCTACAAGAGATTTAAGAATTTTTTACGGTATATTGATTCATGAAATGAAACATGCAGAGCAAAATACCACAGATATCGGAATTCCTGCCAACTAATTTTTATTCTGCTTCTACATTAAGACATTCACAATAACAATGAATGAAGTATGTAACAGTACAAAGTCTCATAAGTATAGAACACATCAATATGCTATGTATAACATACAATAAACAAGTAAACCTATGTGAGACTGAGGGTCCTGTGTGCTGGGTTCAAAAATGGTTCAAATGGCTCTGAGCACTATGCGACTTAACTTCTGAGGTCATCAGTCGCCTAGAACTTAAAACTAATTAAACCTAACTAACCTAAGGACATCACACACATCCATGCCCGAGGCAGGATTCGAACCTGCGACCGTCGCTCGCTTCCAGGCTGTAGCGCCTAGAACCGCACGGCCACTCCGGCCGGCTGCTGGGTTCATATTGGGCTCTTGCACACATGGTACATGAACCAATGAAATTTTATGAATTTTATGAAGTCACTCACTAAGAAATAACTAACAGGTAATTTTCCATAGAAAACACTGTCCTACAAGGAATAAAGCAAAAAAACTGTTCAAGTCTGAGTAAGACTCACGTGCTGAGGGTTACGATTAAACATAAACTTTATTATGTATAGAGGCAGTTCATCCATTCTGGGAATCAATAACCTTGATCATCTTTGCTTCTTATTGACATTGATACTGGCAAGATATTGGTCCGACAGATTAAAAGACTTTTGTGGATGTTTTAATTTCAGTCATACAATTGTGACAAAGTCATGCAAGAGATAAGCAACCATTATAATAATAACCAGAAGTTCTGCATTAAGGCAGACTATGTCGCAATGTTTAAACTCAAACTTCAGGCAAGGAATGACTTTATTGATTATATGATGCGTTTCGGTATTTAACCATCATCAAATATCCAGGAGCAATTGCTGCACGTAGAGATGGCATTTCAAACTGTCTGCGAATGCTTCTTATACACACAGTTTGAAACACAATATCTACATGCTGTAATCACTCTTGGATATCTGATGATGAATAAATTCTGAAGTGCATTGTGCGAGCAATAGTCATTCTTGGCCTTAAGTTTGACTATTAACTTTGCGACCCAGTCAGCCTGAATGTAGAACTACTGGCTGTTTTAATCTCACATTTCATATTGGTTAACAAATGACAAAACAACTTTTTTTCCCTTGTGATACAACTGCAAATTAACAATTTTTGTATTTTTCCTTTACTTGGACTGTGAAACCTTGCTTCTTGCAAAATTTCATGATTATAGGCCAATAAGAAATACCCTATAGGGTTTGATGAGTGAGTTTGCGGGTATTAGAATATGTCCACGGTAAATGATAACAGCCAAACAGTTGCAGGATAAAGATTTATTGAAATCCTTGACCACGGTTTCGGTATATCTAAATATACCTTCATCAGAAGCACTAAAATCATATCCTGCAGTGGAGATGAATAAAACAATCGTACCAAAGGTGTCACTAGTAGTTAAAATTAAAATATCACCTCCATCTGTACAGCATAATTAAGAAGAGATGGTCGATGCAAATGAGGCATACTGACAGTATTAAAATATCACCTCCACCTGTAAAGCATAATTATGAAGAGATGGTCGATGCGAACACGGCATACTATCAGTATGCCGCTTTCACATCACCCATCTCTTCATAAATATGCTGTACAGATGGAGGTGATATTTTAATTTTAACTACTGGTGATGCTTTTGGCACAACTGTTTTATGCATCTCCACTGCAGGATGTGATTTTAGTGTATTTTTGCTTTTGATGAAGGTATATTTAGATATACCGAAACTGTGGTCAAGGATTTCAATAAATCTTTATCCTGCAACTGTTTGGCTGTTGTCATTTACCGTGAAGATTTTTAACAGTTGCTGCTTCAGCCATGTTTAAAATTTTGATTAAAATTTGTGACATAAATGGTCAAATCTTTTTATTGCACTGACTTAGAAGCTTCAAGTTTTTATACCACCAAGGGACCACAGACCTCAGAATGTGACATAAATTTCAACTCAATATGGGAAGCTGTTCCTGAGAAAAAGGGTTTTTAACAGGGTTTAAAAGCAATTCTATAAGGTTCCATTTTTACTGACTGAGGAATGGAGTCCTAAAAACAGTAAACTTTACTTACTCTTAAATGTTTTATAATTGTTGCTTGTAAATCTTGAACTTTTGCAGAATTTCAGTATTAACTTTCAATGGGTAGACATGAGGAAATAATAAAGAAAAGATGTAAAACAATTCCTGACACCCTAATACCTATCCTTTGTCCAATAATAAATGAGTTATATCTCTAGATCAGGATCCTAATCCGCCGTGGTAGTCAAGGATGTAAGAAAGTCAAAACTGTACATTGCACAAATAAAAACTAACTTGAAACCCATGTTAATGTTTCATGGCTTTGTGATCATACATGCAAAAATTTGTAATTCCAGTTGTTCAATGAGATATCCAACTAGTGTCTGCTGTCATCGACAACTACAGAGATTTTTGGTTGTACCATTGTGTGGCGCCATAGATGATGTAACATATGTTTGGGAGAAGTGAGATGATAATTTTTAGTGACAAATGGTACAAGGATTGATGATGAAAACAAATTTACTTGACAATCTATAATTATGATGTATGAAGAGTTAAGAGATAATATCACTGAAGAGGTCAAAGGAATCTTAATTAAAATGAACATTTTCAATCTTCTTTCACTTTCTGTTATCTGTTGTGTGTTCTCAAATGAGCTACACATTAAGGAGTGTCTTCCTGAATAATTCATGACAAAGTTTGTACATTTTATTAAAATATACTTCAAGCAAGTTTGAAATATTGTCTCTCTGAGTTATTTAAAAAGCAGTATGCAAATATTAATCAGCGACACGAGAGAATAAGCCACAGCTAAAAAGTTCGATTATCTTGTATTACAATTGCACACAGCATTAAATCATTATTAGAAGAACAGCAAAGTCTACCATCTCCAAGGAAAAGAAAAACTTTGATAAGGTAATCTTTACTGGATGTCAGTAATAGTCCCAGCTATGTGACTTGTGAAAATACAGTAAGAGATGTTAAATCCAACTATCAGGAAAACTGTAACAAATTATTTTATTTCCTCATAATATTAATATTCCCTGTGAGAAAAGCTCTTTCTTTCTCTCTACAATTAATAATACAAATATTTCACTGGTAACATGAAAGCAGCAATAACATGTTCAGATGATTACTAGGAAGATATTTATGTCATGCTAATAGAATTTTATAACAAGGAAATAATAATAAGAATTGCTGGTTAGACTGATATCGAAGGGTACTTGGAAGACTGAAACAATGTTTCCAGAATGAATGTTCACTCTGCAGCAGAATGTGCATTGATTGGAAACTTCCTGTGGATTAAAACCATATACTGGACTGGGACTCGAACTGCTTTTCATGATCAAGTGCTCTAGTGACTTGAGTTATCAAAGCACGACTCACAACCTGCCTTCACAGCTTCACTTCTGCCATATAATGTTTTTATACAAGCAACCAGGTATTTTAATTTTCCCATCTGCAAGTTAGGAGTAAGAGTGTCTCAGTAGTAGTGTGTTAGGATACTGAGTAGAGTACCAAGAAAAGAGGACCTACACTTGTAATAAGGTGTGGGATAGAGTGGAGTATACTCTATACAGTGACACCACCTCTGTAGAGAAAAGGGGGATGTGTATCTGAGGAATGAGGTGGTGGTGGTGGTGGGGGATGAACAATTTAATTTTACTAGTAATTAAATTTTTGAGACCTACTCCAATATTGTGCAGAACAGAACCAAGCTTATCTGATTTGTAGATTGTTAAGAAAGATAAATAAGTAGGAAAATATTTGAAATTGAAGTGTGTCTGATTTGTGTGATAAAAATAATAGAGGTTAAGATGATAAAGGAATTATGGTATTAACACTATGTGAAAGTTTAAGATTTCTTAATATTCAGAATGTAGTTTCACCCAATTAAAATAAAGCTCATTCTGAAATGGAGGCGTAGCCAGTGTCTATTACTTTACTCATTATAGGTCTAATTTTGAAGACTCTTTCTTGTACACGAATGCAAATTGCAAGCAATAATATAGTGGCTATTAGTGTTCAATTATTCGTCATTGCAAGGCAACCTTAGATGCAAAGGTGCATTATTCCAACTATAGTGTACTTGCCATTATGGTTCAAATACTGGTGAAAATTACGCATATGCAAATGTACAGGCACATTACTTTGACTATAATGCAGTTGACATTAATTTTCTAGTGGCTGTCAGGATAAAACAATAATGTATGCAAATGGGAAGCTGATCATTCCCAACATAAAGACAGTTGCTACTACCAATGTAATATAACAGTGTTCATAGAGTTGTATTTACAATAAAATTGGTGTGTGTGTGTGTGTGTGTGTGTGTGTGTGTGTGTGTGTGGCGCGCGCACGGTCTTATGCAGGAAGGTGTGGAGTGATATGTGTTGATACACAGCACTCCAGAAGATTGGTGCCGATTACTGTGTGTTCTTACCACCAAATATACTCGCGACTGAGGGAAAACTGCAGATGTTGTATGGGGTTGTTATTTTTATTTGCTTGTGTTATTAATTAAAACTGGAGTTCTTATGTTATTGGGTGAAAGTTAA
This sequence comes from Schistocerca piceifrons, assembly GCF_021461385.2. Taxonomy (NCBI): domain Eukaryota; kingdom Metazoa; phylum Arthropoda; class Insecta; order Orthoptera; family Acrididae; genus Schistocerca; species Schistocerca piceifrons. The sequence goes on from NC_060141.1 coordinate 293,898,039, forward strand.
AATAGTGTTGTAGCTTTCCTTAACAGTAATGGAAGTACAGATGGAGTACAAGAGAAAAATCAAAGGGCAGCACGATCAGGAATGAAAAAGAAGAAATACTAAAGTAGTATTTCAATGCTGCCCTGACACAATCTGTTATCAAAGAACATGTCAATGATTTAGCTCAATACAAGAAATACGGCAGAATATTACAGAAAGTAATCCAGACATCTAAGCAAGTGCATTATGAAAATAAGATAGCAACATATGGCAACAAAATTAAAAGCAATATGGGAGTGAAAGAGGAGACTGGTGGAACTAGAAAGGAACAGGAGTTGCTAGCTTTAAGAGTGGGTGATAGGTTGCTAACAGTTGGGTGTAGTGTGTCAAATCTCTTTAACAAGTGCTTTATATCCATTACTTATAGCATGTGATTTTCAGGGTTAGTAAATACTATCCCACAATACCTGAAACCAGCCTTTACATGTAACTTCAGTTACATGAACTACTGCACTCACTTCACCAAAAGACATAACATCCATCACAAAATATTTAAAATCAAAGGACACTAGTGGTTATGATGAAATACCAACGAAATTTTTTAAAGGGTATTCTTATCACTGGATATTTCCTGATTGGTTGAAATACGCTATCATTAAACCTAATTTCAAGTAAGGAGATAAGAAATGGCATCAAACTACAGACCAGTTTCACTTCTGCCAGCATTCTTGAAAATTTTAGAAAAGTTTATATATACCTGACCACAAGTAACATCTGTGCAAGGCGTAGTTCAAATTTCTGAAGGTTTCCAAAACTGAGAACACTATTCATACATACAGTGAGAATTTGCTTAATTCATTAGGTAATAAATTACAAGCAGCAGATATTTTCTGTGATTTGTCTAAGGAATTTACTGCATGAATTAACTCCGTTTTAAATAAATAAAAAATAAAAAAATGGTTGGTCACTGGCAATGCTGCAAAACTGTTCACATATCACGAACAGGAAACAATGGACACCAGTACAAAAGACCGATGAATTAAGCTATCAGTCATTATCATATCAAGAAGTAATTACATGTTGTGTCCCACAAGGGTCCGTCTTGGACCACTGCTTTTTTTTGTACATCAATGACATCTCATTAGTTACATCACCAGATGTAGAAGTTCCACCTCCCCTCCCCTCCCCCACAGATGAGACAGTTACTGTGTATATAGCAAATCGAGCATAGTTTTGAAAAGAGCAGCCAATATTATTTTCATGGATGTTAATAAATACTATATAGCCTACTTACTGTCATTTAACTTTGAAAAGACACATTGCATGCAGTTCACAACATGTAAGAGGTTTACACACACAGTATGAAGAAGCACAGAAAAGAGATGCCGACAGTGTTAAATTCTTGGGATTAAAACTTGATAGTAAATTTAGCTGGGAGGAACACACTGCAGAACTGTTGGAATGTGTACACAAATCATTATTGGCAATGTGAGTGTTATCAGACATAGGTGACATAAAAGTCAGAAATAGGAGAGGCAATGTAATTGGAGTAGGAACTGCAAAAGGGGCTATAACTCTAGAGTGGGATCAGCAGAGGACTTCTAACACCGTGAGTAGCAGAAAGGTGATTTTACATTTTTGTTTGTTTTAACCATTAGCTGGTGTGTGTGTGTGTGTGTGTGTGTGTGTGTGTGGAGGGGGGGGGAGGGGTAGGTGTGCATATTATACCTACTTGTTTTTATGAACAGGTACACTACCAAGCTTTAAACAGTGTTTAAACTGTATGAGTTTGTTCTGATACAGTATGTTATTTTATTTGCTTATTGTATGCAGAAAACTAGGCACTGAGGCGCGGTCAGTGATAGATGCAGAGGCTATGGGGATAGCAGGTCGCTAACCACATTGCAGCCATTGTCAATCTAGATATAGAAGCCATCTACATACCAACTCAAAAGAAACTGATGTCCTGCAGGGTCATTGAAAGTACTAATGAGATTGTTATAATTCTGTATGAGTTGACTGAATGTAGTTTTTGGTTCAGTTAAGTTACACTCTTACGATGCTCCTATACTCTGTGACACAGACACTACGTTTATGATTCCAGAAGAAATAAATCTGAAGATTAACTGAATTTGCTTGTATATTTATTATTCAGAAAGAGGTGTTAGCAAACATTTTAACTTATTTAGTTTGACAATACTGTATTTAAAATATTCGACAAGAGTAGAGATGCTAAGGTAGAAAATCTTGCAACATATGGGAAAAAAAGGAAAACTATGCACTTCAAGTATTAGCAATCATGTTCTCAAAAAAAAGGAAGAAAACTTGTTTGCGTCAAAGAATATTTATAGGTACAAACAAGGAATCTTTTCTGACACAGCTGATCAGATGGAATCATGACAATATTAGGAACAAATACAATATATTTAAAATAGGGAGCGGACTCAATGAAGCCATTATTAACAGGAGACTACCTCTCAAAATAAACCAGTTGGGGTGGATCAACCAGGTTTAATGAATATGTGTGCACTGCAAAAGGTAAATGCTTAATGTATGGAGATCAGAAGAAGAAGAAGAAGAAGAAGAAGAAGAAGGAGTCAGATTCTATTTCCGTAGCATTAACCACTATATGTGTCAAGTCTGAATTCTACAAGTATCTTGCATTTCAGTTTTTATCCTCCATGTTAACCACAGTTTAGAATAAAGATACAACCATGGCATCTTACTTACCTTTCAGCCTTGGAAATGATGAGATTCTCTATCTCCTTACACTTGTTTTTCGCTGGTGATGTTAGTTTCTCTTCTTGAATCCCAAGTACCATAACTTCTTGTTTTTCAGTTCTACTCCTCATTTTCACTGCTGTGGAGTATAATGTTTCCGAATGAACTGCAGTTTCATTATTGAAAGAATCACCATTTGAAGTTTGTGATCTAGTACAGAAAGTTGAAGCAATACCTGCATCTCCCACTCCACCATCAATGGTCATTCTGATTTTAGCACTTTCTCTTGTTGATGTGAAGTCTCTGGCAGTCTTTGCTGATTGAGAACACTCTGTGATACACTGCACAGCTGGGCGGACAAGTGCACCACATGCTGCTGCAGCACAGTCTCCGACACTTAACGTTACTGAAGGTACATTTAGGGCTCTGTCCACTGATGGTGTGTGCTGTTCAGTACCTTGTACGACAGGAAGACAATCTTGAGCTGTGTTTGTAACTGAACAGGAGCCATGAACAACATTTGGTGTCGGCTGGCTTTGTATATTGCTGCAAGAAGCATTAGCCTCACACGAAACGATAACTTCCAGTGTCTCACATGGGAGACTGACTTCCCTGAAGTTGCTATCAGCATGATGTTTTTCTTCAGGCTCCTGTGACTTGTTTACTTCTGATGTTACATACTGCATTTCATTAACATCTGATCTGCCTATTAAATTATTATCATTTCTGAACTGTTGATTGTTCATTTCCTTTCCAGAGTTGGAATTTTTATTTTCTTGCACAGATTGTTTTAAACATTTGCTATAACAAGAACTTACTAAATAAAATTCTGACAGAGCGTCCTGTTCTCTGTTCTTGATGAGGTAATTTGATGTATTATTCTTGACAACTGTTATCCTTTCCCTTGCTTCCGGAAGCTTTATTTCTGTGTTCAAGTATCTGTCACTCATTCTGAAGTCCATTTGATTGCTGTCACAAGTCACATTTTGTCCTATTTCTTCACTCCTACTAGACAGGTCGTCAAGTCTAGCAGCTTTATTTGCCACATCTGGATCTTGGGCAGGGAAGCTGTGAAGGGAAAACGACCAAAAAGCAATTAAGAATTGCAAACTGTCACGCTACACCACACTGTGGGAGAACAAAATAGAAAATTAACATTACAAAGCAGCCATGAAAATAAATGAACACTAACAGTAAAAGCAAAATTATGGAACCATTGTTTACATGAATAGATACGATACACAGTCATAATTGAAAAGATAACTCAGGAATTCCTCAAATGTGTTCATCACTAAATATATAAACCTGCCAATCCTTGGGACGATGGGCTCTGTGTCGCCTTAAAAAATATTGGTCCAACTGGCCCACCTAGTTGTATCTTGTAAGGGCTTATACACAGAGTTACAGTGAAAGCTGCAATGATTTGTGAGGAAAATGGGATCCACTGCTCTTCACCACAGTTCCCAAAGCAGCAGTAGTCACCCTTTCTCTTGGCATTAGTTGACAAAGAAGCTTCCATCTTAAAATATGATAACTTTTAGGAGAATGAAAAACTCCACTATACAGGGTGTTACAAAAAGGTACGGCCAAACTTTCAGGAAACATTCCTCACACACAAAGAAAGAAAATATGTTATGTGGACATGTTTCCAGAAACACTTACTTTCCATGTTAGAGCTCATTTTATTACTTCTCTTCAAATCACATTAATCATGGAATGGAAACACACAGCAACAGAACGTACCAGCGTGACTGCAAACACTTTGTTATAGGAAATGTTCAAAATGTCCTCCGTTAGCGAGGATACATGCATCCACCCTCCGTCACATGGAATCCCTGATGCGCTGATGCAGCCCTGGAGAATGGCGTATTGTATCACAGCCGTCCACAATACGAGCACGAAGAGTCTCTACATTTGGTACTGGGGTTGCATAGACAAGAGCTTTCAAATGCCCCCATAAATGAAAGTAGAGAGGGTTGAGGTCAGGAGAGCGTGGAGGCCATGGAATTGGTCTGCCTCTACCAACTCATCGGTCACCGAATCTGTTGTTGAGAAGCGTACAAACACTTCGACTGAAATGTGCAGGAGCTCCATCGTGCACGAACCACATGTCTACATCTACATCTACATCTACATTGATACTCCGCAAGCCACCCAACGGTGTGTGGCGGAGGGCACTTTACGTGCCACTGTCATTACCTTCCTTTCCTATTCCAGTCGCGTATGGTTTGCGGGAAGAACGACTGTCTGAAAGCCTCCGTGCGCGCTCTAATCTCTCTAATTTTACATTCGTGATCTCCTCGGGAGGTATAAGTAGGGGGAAGCAATATATTCGATACCTCATCCAGAAACGCACCCTCTCGAAACCTGGCGAGCAAGCTACACCGCGATGCAGAGCGCCTCTCTTGCAGAGTCTGCCACTTGAGTTTATTAAACATCTCCGTAACGCTATCACGGTTACCAAATAACCCTGTGACGAAACGCGCTGCTCTTCTTTGGATGTTGTGTTGTACTTGTAAAGGCACATGTTCTAGCAGCACAGGTAGAGTATCCTGTATGAAATCATGATAACGTGCTCCATTGAGTGTAGGTGGAAGAACATGGGGCCAAATCAAGACATCACCAACAATGCCTGCCCAAACGTTCACAGAAAATCTGTGTTGATGACGTGATTGCACAATTGCGTGCGGATTCTCGTCAGCCCACACATGTTGATTGTGAAAGTTTACAATTTGATCACGTTGGAATGAAGCCTCATCTGTAAAGAGAACATTTGCACTGAAATGAGGATTGACACATTGTTGGATGAACCGTTTGCAGAAGTGTACCCGTGGAGGCCAATCAGCTGCCGATAGTGCCTGCACACGCTGTACATGGTACGGAAACAACTGGTTCTCCCGTAGCACTCTCCATACAGTGACGTGGTCAACATTACCTTGTACAGCAGCAACTTCTCTGACGCTGACATTAGGGTTATCATCAACTGCACGAAGAATTGCCTCGTCCATTGCAGGTGTCCTCGTCGTTCTAGGTCTTCCCCAGTCGCGAGTCATAGGCTGGAATTTCCGTGCTCCCTAAGACGCCAATCAATTGCTTCGAACGTCTTCCTGTCAGGGCACCTTTGTTCTGGAAATCTGTCTCGATACAAACGTACCGCACCATGGCTATTGCCTCGTGCTAATCCATACATCAAATGGGCATCTGCCAACTCCACATTTGTAAACATTGCACTGACTTCAAAGTGATGAACACTAACCTGTTGATGCTACGTACTGATGTGCTTGATGCTAATACTGTAGAGCAATGAGTCGCATGTCAACACAAGCACCGAAGTCAACATTACCTTCCTTCAATTGGGCCAACTGGCAGTGAATCGAGGAAGTACAGTACACACTGACGAAACTAAAATGAGCTCTAACATGGAAATTAAGCATTTCCGGACACATGTCCACATAACATCTTTTCATTATTTGTGTGTGAGGAAGGTTTCCTGAAAGTTTGCCTTTTTGTAATACCCTGTATAAATCAACATGAATTCCACATCTGAGATCTTGAGAAATTCAGTTCATTCTGATATCCAGAGCACTGTCAACAATGACACCTAGGTTGACGCTGTGTTCACATTTGATACAACTCTGCATTGTCATTCAGTCCAAAATACAAGCTTACCAATTTCTGAATCAATTTTTTGATTGGACTTTGATGCAAGCAGAACTCAACACATTGCTTTTAACTTAGCTGAATCAACAGGTGTGAAATGTAATTTCAGGAGTACCCAAGGAAGTGGGGAAGGACTATTACTGTTTATATAAATGATCTAGTGGAAGCTCCACGAGGCTGTTTACAGACTACAGAGTTTTCTACAGGAAGATAGCAGCAACTGTTTCTTAATTGCATGAATACCTACAGAGGAACGATAATTAGTGCAGGGACTGGCAACTGACCATGAACATAAATAAATGTAATGTCTTGCAACACCTACTATTTTTGATAAATGATAAATCTCAGTAAACAGCAACTAACCCACGAACCTACTATGCTGTCATAGTAGGAGGAGAGGTGATACTCCTACGTGGCGCGTCCCAGGTGGCAGATAGGGAAGACCTCACCGGTTTACTGGCGGACTTGAGTGAAATAAAGTAGCTCTCGCGGACCAAACACAGCCTCTGCGGTTAACAACCGGAGTTGTAAATCGGAGCTTGCTCCAACTGAGGTTGACAACCTTCAACAGTCAAAAATGGAAAGGTCTTTTAGGAAAAAAATTCCACCGTCCTGCTCAAAAAGGCAGGAAAAGGCTACATCGGATTCGGTGAGTAGTCAACTAGAAGACAGCAACGAATCGGAGCGTTTGCAACCATCCAAATGCACACTAAAACACAAAAAGAAGATTAAACATGAGCAAATAAATTATATAGCAACACACAACATAAACTCACTACTTCAGACCGGAAAACTCAAGGAGCTCACAGATGAACTAAATAAACAAAAAATTTTAATAACAGGGTCCAAGAAATGAGAAACACCACAGAGGACCCATTCGAATCACAAGGATACAGAATTTATAATGGGAAACCAGGACCGAGGGCAATGAAACAATGTCCCCAGTTTGGAACAGGGTTTTTAGTAAACATAAAAATAATAGATTCAGTAACGGATTTCCAAGCAGTATCACCAAGAATTGCGACTCTAAGCTTTAAAACAATGAATAAAACCTATACAATAATAAATGCTCATTCCCCAACAAATGAAAAAAATTGTCTAACAAAAACAAAGGAAGAGGTAGATAAATTTCGGACCTTCTAGAATAAACTGTGAACGGAGTAAATAAAAAGAATGTAAAAATCTTATTGGGAGATTTCAATGCTCAGTTGGGAAAAGAAAGGAAATATAAAGATATAATTGGAAAATGGAGTCCACATAATTTTACAAACAAAAACGGTCAAAGACTTGTAGAACTCTGCAGAGAACACAACCTTATATCTAAATCAACATACTTTAAGAGGAAGCCAAGTAAACTTAAAACATGGAAACATCCAGACTGGAGGAAGGGCGAGTGGCAGCTAGACCATGTCTGTATAGACAAAAATTTTCATAAGGAGATCAACAATGTTAAAGTACTGAGAGGAGTAGACACAGGCTCAGACCATTATATGGTTAAAATTAAAATCAAATTCACACTGTTAAAGAAGAGGACCAGAAAAAGTAATAAAATAAAAAGGAGGTTTGACCCACATCAGCTAATTAAAAATAATAAGTACCAACAAATAACACAAACCATCAAATTAACAGATGATCTAGAAGAATCAAGAGAGGATTTCATAAAGATATTATAAAGTCTATAGAAGGTACTTATCATAAAACCAACTCCAGGAACTACAACAAAATCTTTGGGAAACAACTACAACAATATGAGGCCCTTACACTAATACTGAAAGATGAAGATGGAAGAATGACACACAGTAACAAGGAAAATGCAGAAATCATGGCAAAAGCATTTTACAAACTTCTGAATTGCGAGGAACCCAAAGAACCCTTACAAATCAACATAAATACCCCAATAAAAACCAAACCTAACAAACTAGACCCTCCAACTTTCCAAGAAGTAGAAGAAATTCTTAAAGAACAAAAAAATTATAAGGCATGTGGAGAAGATCAGGTTTTTGTTGAAATGTGGAAATATGCAAGTGACACAGTCAAGACCTCCTTACACATGGCTCTAAGAAAAATTTGGGTAACAGAACAATTTCCCGAACATTGGACCACAGCTATCATCCAGCCACTACACAAAAAGGGAGATAAGAGCAACCCAGACAACTACAGAGACATCTCTCTCCTAGACTGCACATATAAAATTCTATCCAAGATCCTACACTCCTGGAAATTGAAATAAGAACACCGTGAATTCATTGTCCCAGGAAGGGGAAACTTTATTGACACATTCCTGGGGTCCGATACATCACATGATCACACTGACAGAACCACAGGCACATAGACACAGGCAACAGAGCATGCACAATGTCGGCACTAGTACAGTGTATATCCACCTTTCGCAGCAATGCAGGCTGCTATTCTCCCATTGAGACGATCGTAGAGATGCTGGATGTAGTCCTGTGGAACGGCTTGCCATGCCATTTCCACCTGGCGCCTCAGTTGGACCAGCGTTCGTGCTGGACGTGCAGACCGCGTGAGACGACGCTTCATCCAGTCCCAAACATGCTCAATGGGGGACAGATCCGGAGATCTTGCTGGCCAGGGTAGTTGACTTACACCTTCTAGAGCACGTTGGGTGGCACGGGATACATGCGGACGTGCATTGTCCTGTTGGAACAGCAAGTTCCCTTGCCGGTCTAGGAATGGTAGAACGATGGGTTCGATGACGGTTTGGATGTACCGTGCACTATTCAGTGTCCCCTCGACGATCACCAGTGGTGTACGGCCAGTGTAGGAGATCGCTCCCCACACCATGATGCCGGGTGTTGGCCCTGTGTGCCTCGGTCGTATGCAGTCCTGATTGTGGCGCTCACCTGCACGGCGCCAAACACGCATACGACCATCATTGGCACCAAGGCAGAAGCGACTCTCATCGCTGAAGACGACACGTCTCCATTCGTCCCTCCATTCACGCCTGTCGCGACACCACTGGAGGCGGGCTGCACGATGTTGGGGCGTGAGCGGAAGACGGCCTAACGGTGTGCGGGACCGTAGCCCAGCTTCATCGAGACGGTTGCGAATGGACCTCGCCGATACCCCAGGAGCAACAGTGTCCCTAATTTGCTGGGAAGTGGCGGTGCGGTCCCCTACGGCACTGCGTAGGATCCTACGGTCTTGGCGTGCATCCGTGCGTCGCTGCGGTCCGGTCCCAGGTCAACGGGCACGTGCACCTTCCGCCGACCACTGGCGACAACATCGATGTACTGTGGAGACCTCACGCCCCACGTGTTGAGCAATTCGGCGGTACGTCCACCCGGCCTCCCGCATGCCCACTATACGCCCTCACTCAAAGTCCGTCAACTGCACATACGGTTCACGTCCACGCTGTCGCGGCATGCTACCAGTGTTAAAGACTGCGATGGAGCTCCGTATGCCACGGCAAACTGGCTGACACTGACAGCGGCGATGCACAAATGCTGTGCATCTAGCGCAATTCGACGGCCAACACCGCGGTTCCTGGTGTGTCCGCTGTGCCGTGCGTGTGATCATTGCTTGTACAGCCCTCTCGCAGTGTCCGGAGCAAGTATGGTGGGTCTGACACACCGGTGTCAATGTGTTCTTTTTTCCATTTCCAGGAGTGTATATGAAAGAATCAAGGAGCAATTAGAACAGGAGTTAGGGGAATATCAGGGAGGTTTCAGACCATGGAGAAGCTGTGCAGAGCAGATAATTAGTTTAAAATTGATTATGGCATACTACAAGAAACGGAACAAACCTCTGGCAATAACATTTGTAGATTTTAAGAAGGCATATGACTGTCTCCACAGACCTTCAGTATTAAAAATTTTAAGAAATCTAGGACTCCATGCAAAACTAATTAAAATAATACAACTCACTCTAACCAACACCAAATCAAAAGTGAAGTTTAGAGGAGAAATTTCGGAACCATTCCTCATAAAAACAGGCTTCAGACAAGGTGACTGCCTATCACCATTACTTTTCAACTGTGCACTGGAATACATAATGAGAGAATAGTACAAGGACAATCAAAAGAGGATAAGAATTGGAAGTGCAAAAGAAGATATTAGCTTAAATTGCTTGGGATTCGCTGATGATCTTGCTCTCCTAGCCAACACCGTTCAAGAAGCCAGGCAACAAGTGAAATCACTACAAGAAATAGCAGAGAAAGTAGGCCTTAGAATACCATTTGAAAAAAACGGAGATTATGCTAACTGATCCACCACTTGCAAACAAAATTACAATAGGAGAACAGGAAATCAAAATTGTTGATAACTTTAAATATTTAGGCGAAATAATAACATACAATCTAAATGAGAAGCCATCATGGCAAAATAGAATAAAAAAACTGAACTATGCAAATTACATTACCAAAACTACATACAACAAAAAAAACCTATCTATAGATGCAAAATTAAAACACTATAAAACAGTTACACAACCAGAAATAACATATGCAGCTGAAACTATCTTCAAAACAACTAATACAGCAGAAATTGACAGAATACTAAAAATAAAAAGAAGAATAATTAGGACATGTATAAATAAACAGTATAAAATAAATGGACATTGGAGAATAGCATCAAATGAAACAGTATATAAGAAAATAGAACCAGTCATGAGCACAATCAGGAAGAAACGCATCGCATTCTTTGGACATCTGATGAGAACTCCAGAAAACAGAATTAGTAAAAAAATAATACAAAAATTGTGGAATAGCAAGAGCGACATTAAATGGATCACAGAAATTAAGGAAGATATAAAAGAACTTCAAATTACAGTAGATGACCTAAAAAACAAGACAAAATGAAAATCAATAAAAGGAGTACAGGAAGAGTTGTCTCAGATGAAGAAAGAAAGAAAATATCTGAAAGAATGAAGAAATATTGGGCAGACAGAAGAGCAAAACACCTTTCATATAAGAATAGCCTGTAATAATTATATTACCTAAATATATTAAGTTATTGTCGAACCAAATTGTATCCATGTGTAACAACTTGTTTAGAACTTTGTATTTTTGACTACTGTGGTCCAATGAAGGCCATAAAATAAATAATAAATAATAAATAATAATAATAATAATAATAATAAAACAGCAACTAACACAAAATACCTGGAAGAAGCAACCTGGAAGGAGCTAAAATGAAATGACCATATAAAACAAATTGTAGGAGGAGCAGACGCTAATCTGAGGTTTATTGAAAGAATCTTAAAGCAATGTAAAATATCATGAAAGAAGTGGGTTACAAAATAAGTTTAACTTATTTTTCTGAGTGTTGCTTACTAGTTTGGGAGCCGTAACAGCTTGAATTAATAGAAAAGACTGAGAAGATACATGAAAGAGAGGTGTATTTGGTTGCGGGATGACTTTCTCAAGGGATCATTAAGTCAGCGCATGAGCGCGATGGAGATGCTCAACATACTCAATTGGTAGACACTACAGGAGAGGTGCTGTGCATTGTGGACAGGTTTATTATTTAAATTGTGAGAGAGAATGTTTCAGGAAAATTGGGACAACATACTGCTTCCTCAGACAAATGTTTCACAAAATGACCACAATGAGAAAATCAGTGATGAAACGGAGGTTCGCCAACAATCATTCTGCTCATGCACCATTCGAGACTTGAACAGCGACGAGAGGTAAAAGATAGTTGTACCAAAAGTACCTTCTACCACACACTGTAAAGTGGCTTGCAGGATATAAATGTAGATGTGGATCGCAAAGGTGACAAGAATTAAATAGTAATGGGAATGGGAAACTGTAATGCAGATGTTGGTGAAGGTCAGTGATGTAGCGTGATGGGAGACTTAGTCTCCCATGTATTTGTGCTTAAAAAAGATGCAATATTAATTCATAACAAAAATATAAACAACTTTCTAATAAGAGCTCTGAATGTGCGAAGACAACTGTTTTGTAGCCCGCGCCACACCCTGAGTATTGGTGTACTTGCCTGCTTGAGACTCAACTGCTCTCAGTCTCTGCCTCCCTTCCCTTACCTGGCTGTGTGCACCTGCACTTTAGTGGCATTCTTGGCTCCCCACCTCTTCCCCTCTTCTACGAAGGCTGGTGCACTGCACTTGGTAGCAGGTATCGAGACTAGTCTCTGCTACTTCTATGCTGGCTTTTTAACACAGAAGTGAACAGTCGCGTGATTTGTGTTCATAGTCATTCTTTGTGTGATTTTAGTGCAATTTTCACTGTGTCACCACCATGAATGAGCCAGCAACTGAACACCTTATAGAATTTTTATTAAAAATGCCTTTTACTACATTAATGTAAAAAAAAAGTGTGAACTAAAAGAACAAATGACCTACTTCTATACTCAGTGTAGTTTTATGTGAAACCAAACAAAAACACACTTTTCAGACAGCCTCGTATGAAAAGTATACTTGGCTGACTGTGAATACAGTTTATAACAGATTATGTTGTTATATATGTCTTCTGTATGGTGGTGATAAGGAATGGTGCAATGAGGGCATTTTTACAATAAAGAACTTTGAAAGGAAAGCACAAAAGCATCAGATATCAAAATGTCACCGGCAGAACAAAGAATCATTTCAGTTATTGGGCAAAAGTAGAACTGAGCACACCCTTTCTGAAGTCGCTTGTCTGACAGCAATAAAATACAACGAACAAGTTGTATCCAACAGGAGAGTATTGGCTCATCTTATTCAGGCAATTGTATTTCTTTTTAAACAAGAACTGGCCTTTTGCCGCCATCAAGAAGATGAATCCTCCAGCAACAAAGGTAACTATCTGGAACTGTTGGATTTAGTAGCTCGAGGAGAGCAGTTAATCCGAGACCATCTGTCATCATCTTCAACCTTTAAATAAACTTCTCCCTATATACAGAAGGATGCAATAGAGATTATAACTCTGGCAGTTAATGAGAAAATAAAAGCTGAAATTCAGAACTGCAATTTCATTTCAATTCAGGCTGATGAAACATTAGATGTGTCATGCAAGAGTCAAATGAGTATAATATTCAGATACTGTAATGTAGACAAAATTGAGGAAAGATTCGTTGGATTTTGTGATGTTTTTGGAGATAAAACTGCTGCAGGTTTGTCAAACATTGTTCATGCACTACTGAAAGAATGGAATGTGGAAGGAAATGTGGTTAGTCAAACACATGATGGCGCTTCAGCAATGGCAGGCAGAGAAAGAGGACTACAACAATTGGTGAAGCAGTTCTGTCCCTATGCGCTGTTAATTCATTGTTATGCACACCAACTGAATTTGGTACTGTTACATGCCTCCAAAGCCATATGACAGGTACACATGTTTGTAAGTGATCTTACTGTATTCCATTCGTTTTTCAGCAAATCATCAAAATAAACTGTATTGCTAACTCAGAAAGGATTTAAACTGCCACATGCAAGCAATACTCGCTGTAACTTTCATTTCAGGGCATTGTCAACAATATCTAGTCATTTCTCAGGGCTATATAGTGTTTTCAATTATATAATTGATGATACAGACTTTCAGTGGGACCCAGAATCCTTGATCTATGCTGTGGGCAATGAAACGACGGATGGATGATCCTATGTTTGTCTACTTGCTTTGTTTCTACCATGCATGCTTTGTTTATGTTGATCATCTCTTTAATGTTCTTCAGTCAAAAGCTGTCAGAATAATTGTTTGCCACGACAAAATAAGTTTTGAGAAACTTAGGACAACCAAGAAGGGAAACATTTGTTGATGAATGCATTAAATGCAGCTTGTGTTTGAATGGCTACTCATCATTCTGTGACAGTCAAAAGATTTCTCTGAAGGCACTAACTTACGAGATACTGGATTTGCAAATTGTTCAGATGGAAAGAAGATTTCAAGACTTTCCCCAAATTCAGTTTGTTGAACTTTTGAACGAACAGTGTTTCCCAAACTATCAAAAAGAAATCCCAAAGTTGAAACTGCATCAGTTATTAGAACAGTACCATTTTTTCAAACAAGAACAACTTGAAAATGAACTGTGTAACTTATACGCTGATGAGAAAAAACACTTATCTCCAAAGATCTTCTTAAAGCACATTTCAACAATGATTTATACTCTGTTTATTAAGAAACAACGAAGTTCCTGCGTTTGGTTTTTACCCTACCCGCAACTACAGAAAGCAGTGAATGAAGCATGAGTACTCAAATGAGTGAAGAATTATTTAAGGAATTCAATATCCTACACCCAGCTGTCATGTTTGAGCACATTAGCAATAGAAAAGACACTACTTGGAGAGCTATCCAGTGATCAGATCTTTGTAGACCAAACCTTTACAACCACACTACGCCACTGGTGAAGGTACGGGAAAGAAAGTAATGGTACAGTACGCAATTGGTAAATAAAATGAGCATGAGAAAGATCAATAGAATTTTGTACTGGACACCAGTTAGTTGTTGCTAATCTTTTTGAAATGTGTTGCAAAGGAGTATGTGGAAGGTGTCAGTCGATATAGTAGGCTGTATGGCTGCATGATTTAATGGTGATCGAGATGGAGAAAATTTTCTTGAGTTTCTTGTTGTGTCATGTTTTGAATTATTTCTTTGAAAGAACCATGAAAAGGGTCCACAACCTATAGTAGATATTAAAATAAATGGGCCCAATACACTTTAACTAAATTAATACAGTACATGGGTGACATAATACTTTTAATGTGTCTTTTGGTGTCCCAAATACACATCATGCATGTGCCGTTAACATAATTAAAGCATATTGTGCCGCTTTCATTGAATTTCTGAAGTATGTTATGGGCCCAGTCAGTGATTTTTTCAAAGAATTTGATTCTTGAAAATGTACAGTCCTCAGTCTTTTAGCTGTTCTGCTGTATGTAGATAAATTCAACGATTTTCTAGGCCTTTTTTATTTGTAAACAAAATGAAATTTAATGATTGGGCTCTCAAATCTCACAGAAAACTTAATAAATTCATTTTCCTAGCAAAGACTACAATAAAACCTACTGAAAGAAGTAAAGCTTTGTTGTTAAGTTTTTAATAAACACAGGAAAGTCAGTAACCAAGTAGTTTCGTTTATATTCCTAAAGATAATTTGGTTTTGTCTTGCTTTAGGGAGTTAAAAAACAACTATACGTCAGTTCCAATAGACATGATAGAAGGCAGTTATAAACAGGGATGTGGAAAAAGGGCTAAAAAAGACACCATACAGAAACAGAAGTCCAAAACTAAAAATTAAATGGCCTTCGCCATACTGCTTTGGCAGATAAAAAGTTAAACGCAGTCAACAGCCTGCACATCATTTGCTAAAACAGCAGATAAATTAGACAGAAAACCCAAGTGGGAACATAAACGGTTAAAAAATGGGCATTCCATCAGGAAATGGCGGACAGTTAAAACTTGGACGGAATGTGTACGAAGTGGTGGGGTAGGGGCACCTAGCAAATGGCGATGGCTAAAAAGGCAATGCACAATATGCAGCCAAGTTAAAATAACCTCGGCGGGAGGGCCGAGGGGAGGTCGTCCAGGCCGTTGGGAGAGGATTGATAAGCCGGAAGTTATTCTGTGAAGGGAGGACCATTGGCAATGCCAAAGGGACACCACCTCCTGACAGATGGCAACACACAGATCATCGGAGGGAATATAGGTACTTGCGGGCTGAGGTACGAGGGCTGCAGCCTTTGCAGGAACCTCGTTTCCTGAAAGACCGACATAACCAGGAACCCAAAGAAACATCGCACTAGCTCCACCAAGAGTGAGCAAGTGACAGTTTTCCTGGACCTGCTGCACTAAGGGATGGGCAGTGTACAGCGCACATAGACTTTGAAGGGCACTGAGTGAGTCTGAGAGGAGGACACAATTGAAAACTCTGTGTCGCTGCATGTACTCCATAGCCTGATACAAGGTGAAGAGCTCGGCTGTAAATACTAAGGAGTGTGCCGGAAGTCGATATCAAAAGACACGGGTGCCAATGAACAAGGCATACCTGACCCCACGGACAGCCCGAGAGCCATTAATGTATACAAAGACACTATCGTGAAGGTCATGAAACTGAAGGCGACTGACTGAGCCTGGAGTAGTTCATGAAGCCAAGGTGATGAGGGTTCACACCCACTGGGAAAGTTGCAGGTAGTGTGAAGGTAAGCTGCTATAGCAAGTGCCAAAAGTGGACTCCAGGTGGTAACAGAGAAGAGGGATGAGCTCCACACTGACAATTGAAGGAATCATCAAAGGAGGTGGCACAGTATGGGTGGCCACACATGGCAAACAAACAGCAAGCATACCTGCTGAAGAGAAAGTCACGGCAGTAGGACAGTGGTAGTTCAGCAGATTCAGCATACAGACACTAAACTGGGCTGGTGTAAGAGGCACCCATGGCCAAACGGATGACGTGATGATGGATAGTGTTGAGACTGTATATAGTGTTGATACTGCGTGAGAGCGATGAGCTTGTAGATGCATAAACAAAGCACCCATAGTTGAGTTTCGAACGGACAAGTGACCAGTACAAATGGAGGAGGGTGGTTCGATCAGCACCCCAGGAAGTACCATTGAGGACACGTATGACATTGAGGAACCGCGTACAGTGGGCTGCCAGGTAAGATACATGGGAGGACCAAGACAGTTTCCTATCGAGCATGAGGCCCAGGAATTTCGTAGTTTCAACGAATGGAAAGGCAACAGCCCCAAGACGTAAAGATGGCGGGAAAACCACTTGCGTCACCAGTAATTCATACAGATGGTTCTGTCAGTGGAAAAGCGAAAGCCATCGTTGATGCTCCAGGAGTAAATACGATCTAGACATCGCTGAAGATGCTGCTCAGTGAGACAGGTCCATGCAGAACTGCAAGAGATGGCAAAATTGTCAACAAAAGGGGATCCGGATGCCTGGCAGGAGACAGGCCAAAGAGGGCTACACACAGGACGAAACCCTGAGGCACACCATTTCCCTTGGTAAATGTGTCCGACAAGGCAGAACCCACATGCACCTTGAAAGCTCGATCTTTCAAAATGCCTGAAGGAATCAGGGCAGGTGGCCATGGAAGCCCCACATGTAAAGAGTACAGAGGATAGCAGTTCTTCAGCAGGCCAGCCACAGTCTGGGATTTCCACAGAAACCATTCATGACATGGGTGAACAAAGTAACGAGGTAGTCAACTGCAGAACATGGCACTCGAAATCCACACTGTGCGCTCATCAGTAAATAGCAAGACTTGAGCCACCATACAATCCGGGCATGAATAATATGTTCCATCACCTTGCACATGCAGCTGGTAAGAGATGTGGCAGTAGCCAGAAGAAAGATGTTTATCCTTTTCGAGCTTAAGTATGGGTATGACGGAAGTTTCACGCCAGCATCCAGGAAATGTGCCCTCTGTCCAGATGCAGTTGTACGTGTTAAGCAGAAAGTGCTCGCCCGCAAGATAAGAGTGCTGCAACATCTGAACATGGATGGTGTCTGGTCCTGGGGCGGAGGATCAGGATGAACTGAGAGCATGATCTAGCTCCCTCATAGTAAAGGCAGCATTGTAGCACTCATGATTCGGAGAAGATAAGGCTATTGCAAGAGCCTCCTTCACTCGTTTCCGATGGAGGAAGGCACGGTCATAGTGGGAAGAGCTCAAAAGTTTCGCAAAATGGTGGCCCAAGGTGTTGGAGATAGCAATAGGGTCCACGATAACATCATTTGTTACTGTGGGGCTGGAAATTGGTGAATGGATCTTGGTCCCAGAGAGCCGTTGGAGGTTGGCCCACACGACAAAGGAAGGGGTGGAACTGTTAAAAGAACTAGTAAATGAAATCCAGCTAGCTCGTTTGCTATCCTGAAGTACGCGATGACACTTCGCATGCATCTGTTTATAATGAATGCAGTTCGCCATTGTAGGATGACGGTTAAAAATGCGGAGAGCATGTCTCCATGCGCGAATTTTTGACGCAGCATGCCTCAGTCTACCAAAGGACTGGGACACAACGTGGTAAAGAGGAAGTGCAAGGAATGGAACATTCTGTAGCAGTAAGGATTATGTTGATGAGATATTCCACTTGGTCATCACAACTGGAGAAATCTTTTTCTTCGAAGGTTGCCAGGGAAGAATAAAGCTGCCATTTGGGTGTGCATGCAAATGGGGTAGGAGTCAGCATACAGAGAGCACACGGGAAATGGTCACTCGAGTAGGTGTCAGAAAGAACAGACAACTCAAGACAACGGGCAAGCTGGTCAGTGCAAAAGGATAGGTCCAAATGGGAATAGGTGTATGAGGTGTCAGTAAGGAAAGTGGGTGCTCCAGTGTTAAGGCAGAAGAGGTTAAGTTGGTTAAGAAGGTCAACAAAGAGTGCACCTCTCTGACAGGTCATGGGAGAACCCTCAAGGGGATGACGCGCATTAAAGTCACCGAGTAGGGCGCAATTTTGTTTCCTGAAGGCAGAGTACAAGGGGACATTGCAACGCTAAAAGCAGCCGTAAATCCTCTTTGTGGGACCAAAAGCTGCGAATGTTCCATTGGAGGACAGTCATGAGGAGGAAGAGATGTAGGGGTGTCAACTTGGCGGCCACCGAATGACAGCCGGTGTAGAGTCGCTATTACAGGGCACAGGAGGAGGACGATCCTGCTCCATGAGGTCCACAGAAACATCGGCTTGCTTGTGCAGTCATTCCATGGAGTCCAACACTGAAAAACAGTTGGCGGTGCGTACTGGCGATACAGAGGCCAGCTGGGCTAAGGTACCAGTGGTGACATCGTCGAAGAGGATCTTCTAGTTGGCGAAGGAGAAGATCGTTTGTCTTAGGTGGACTTCTTCAGAGCCTTTCCAGTTAGATGAAGACTCTGGTGTTGTTTGGCTGGAAAGACAGAGGAAATCTACACAGGAGAACTCCTTCTGCCCTTTACGGCCTACCGGTTGTGTAGCTGGAGGCTTCACCCCTTGAGGCGAGAGTTTGACGGGTGCTGCACAGCTGGATGGGGTGATTTCACAACCTCAGAGCGGAATTTGAGGCCGCATGTCTGCGTGGCCATGTCCTTCATGGAGCGATCATGGTGTGAGGGGTAACAAGAACAGAACTATAGGTGCCAGATGGGAGAATGCAGGATCCGTGACTAGCCAGTAACTTTCAGGCGACTGGACCTGGACCTCTTTGACAGCCCACTCATTAAGATACATGGGACAATCCCGAGAGGAGGCGGCATGGCCACCATTGCAGTTAATACAGTGGGGAGGAGCAGGTGGACAATCGCTCTCGTCTGCATACCTACCACAGGTTACACATTTGACTGGGTGTCGACAAGACAATCTAGTGTGGTTAAAATGATGACACTGGTAGCAGCGCATTTGGTTCAGAATGTACTGCTGGACTGTGGTAATTTCATAGCCTGCTTTGACCTTGGATGGCAGCACCACTCTATCAAAGGTGAGGAAAAGAGAGGTGGGCACCAAGGAGGAATCTACCTTTCTCATTACAAGATGGACAGCAATGACACCCTGATCAGAGAGGTAAGATTGGATTTCGGCCTTGGTTAGACCATCGAGCAGCCTGGTGTAAATTACGCCACAGGAAGAATTCAAAGTTATATGGGCCTCGACACGAACAGGGTAGCCATAAAGAAGCGAGGCAGCAAGCAGCTGTTGTACTTGAGAATGAGAAGTAGTCTCCAGAAGCAAAGTGCCATTCCGTAAACGAGAGCAGGATTTCACAGCGCCAGCAACTGCATCAATACCTTTCTGAATAATAAACAGATTTACTGTGTCGAAAGACTGATCATATTACTGTGGCAAAAGTATGTGAGACCATGAGGAACCATGGTGCAGCAGGAAGGATCTTTGAATCACTAGTCTCATTATGTTTACGTTTTGTAGATGTGGATTGTGAAGACGAGTGACTCATCACGAGGAAATCCCCCATGATTGCCAGCATCTTCGATGGCGTGCTCCTTCCAACTGGGGGGGGGCTTCACAAGGGGGCACACCCGCCTTAGGTGATTGTTCACACCTCAAGCCTTTTTTTTTTTTTTTTTTTTTTTTTTTTTTCTCCAATTGTCAGATTTTGATAAAATAAAGCCTAAACGTTGCTCCATTGCTCCAAGCTACACTCTATTTACAGGTGAGAATCATATGAAAATTCATCTAGTAGTTTTGGAATTAGCAAGTTCAATCAGACAAACACACAGACAAGACAGTTTCTAAGCCAAATGGCACATACGGTGTAGCTTCTCCCACCCAACACCAGTCCCTCTGAACTGCGGAGATGGGAACTTGCACTCCAACACATCCTTTCATCCTGCCATCCCCCTGGACTGAACCTACGTTAAACAACCTCACTCCCATTCACTCTTCACTCTTCTCCTCTTTCCCTTTCCTCTTTAGCCATTCACGCATCTTTTTATCCTACATAGTTGTGTTTATCTTTACACTATATACCTCTTTACTTCTGTATGCATCCTCTTTGGTTTGAAGCTGGCACAGTACTTACAGTAGAATATCTTTGGCTCCCCTCTGACAACCATGCCTCCATCCTTGCTACCCTCCCTGTTTACCTTTCCCTGTTGCTTCATAACCTGGGTTGTGAGTAACTGAATCTACTTTCCCTTCTTCCCTTTTTTCCCCTCTCTCCTCCCTGATGAAGGAACAAAGTTCCGAAAGCTAGGAATGTAAATTTTCAGTTCTGTCTTATGTGTATCTATCGGCTGTACTGAGCTTAGAGGTAAGTACTGGCCAGCCCTTCTATCTCTTTGTTAGTATTTGTTTCACATCTTATATGAGATTTTCCACTAATCATTTAGACAAGACAGTTTCACAGTTTTATCATTAATATAGATTGTTACTAATCTCTTTGACATCATTGCACTGCAGATCTTGACTAACCCTATTACAACCAGTGACAAGGCTATCTAGTTGCTAAGTGCAGGTCACCTCATAACAGCTGCTACTTTCAGTGCTAAGGGGTTCTCTTCCTTTCCCATTATGTATTGGCACCAAGTGTACTTGGTGAATATAAAATAAAAATCAGGCCTCGACGAAAAATGTGTATAAACTTGTTGTTGAGGAAAAAGGAACATTTAAAAACATGGCTACATAGGCAAAGGACTAAAAACCTGGATAATGAGTAAAGAAACAAAGTTAATGTGGAACTTTTCTGGCAACCCAACAGAAAGACCACAATTTAGTGTGGCATTCTGACTTCACTGTTCTGGCTGCTAACCCCATTTCCTTTGCAGGAAGATATCTCAAATTTTATTTTTGAGAAATTGCTCAACCAGATATACTGCACCATTTGTTGGTACAGCTATAACAACTCTCAACAACACAAGAACTCTTCATGGTGTGGCTATCAAAACTGGAATCGGAAAAGAATAAGTCCAGGAAAATATCAAGATGGCACCACTGCCATCAACATCTCTTGATCAGGAAGTAGAATTCATACAGAAATATGTATGCAGATTGGTGCAACATTTCATCATGCACAAATTATTAGGTTGAGGGCATAGCTTTTCTTCTTGTTAACACTGGCATAAAAACTTTTAAATTAATTCAAAAAATATGTGCTGAAGTAAATCCTGTGACACTGTCATATACAGATATTAAAAATAAGCCACAACATTATTTTTAAAACACAAATGCACATAGCAGCAGACAGGCATACATTTTTCAGCTATTTAAAACACCCAATCAAGGTTACACAGAGAAGATAGTATATTTTTAGGGGCTCAGTAGAGACTGCAAATTTCTGTGTGAAGATGAGAAGTCCAAAAACTCTTACACAGATTCTCTCATTCATGAAATGCTCATTATACTCTCACAAAATAAGTTAAAGAAAGACCTTCTTAGTTTGACTCACCCATTGCTACAGGAATGTTTGCCTTCAGTCTGGGGTCACAAACACTTGCTTGACTCAGATGATGCATTCCAGTTCAAAGTTGCTAGTGTGTGCATGACACATGGACAACAACCTACATAGACAAGCCATGACTGCAGCAAAGGCGGACAGTCACAGGGCACAATAAGGTAACATCCACTCACAAATAGATTCCATGATGGAACTTACATTCATGAGCATGATGTAATGTTACTCACAAGTGCAGAGACTGTTCTTCAGAAACACTCTTCAGAAACGCACACACACTATTTGATCAAAAGTATCCAGACACCCCTATGTAATGTAGAATTGGCCACTAGATATCATGGGATGTGGATCTGCCGTATAAAAGGAGGTGGTGTGCATTGATGTAATCAGTAATGAATCAGTTAACAGAATATCTGAGTTAGCATAGCTCAGAGACTTCGAATGCGGGCTAGTCAGTGGATGTCGCCTGAGTAACAATAGCATTAGGGACATTTCAATCCTTCTAAAGACACCCAAGTCAACCACACATGCGTCAAGTACTGATGAACAGGGACCATCGAGCATTGTGTCAACTGGTTGTAAAAAAAAAGGAACATAATAATAATAATAATAATAATAATAATAATAACAATAATAAAGTCACATGCAATCAAAAGAAGGAATCACTCAAGTGTGCCAAAGTGCTATCAGCAGTGCATAGGAAGTTGAAAAAAATGGGGTAACAAGAAGCTACTCACAAGCCAGACATTTCTGTAGTCAATGCCGACTGACACTTGAGGAGTGTGAAGAGCAAAGCCAATGAACAGTGGATGACTGGAAATGAGTGATAAGAATGTTATCTGCCATCATATGAACAGTGTCATACGGAGGAGGTGGTGTTACAGTATGAGGATGTTTTTCATGGTTAAGGTGTGCTCCCCTTGTTGCGCTTACAAAAACACTAAATCTGGAAGGTCATGGACATGAACACATTTTATAGCATTGTGTGCTATTTAGAGGAATACTTCAGAGACGATTATTGTCTGAATCACTATTATAATGCACCCTGTCACAAATCAGCACCTGTGAGGAAGCAGTTTGTGGACATTTAACATTTCTGAAATGGACTGATCTGACCATGGTCCTGACCTGAACCCAATAGAACACCTTTTGGATTAATTAGCTCTTTAACTTTGCTCCAGACACCAGTGCCTGACAGCACTACCTTCTTTGGTTTTGGCTCTTGAGGAAGAATATAAAGTTCGATAGTAGAGTTCAAGCTGTCACAAAGGTGGTCACAAGCCATTAACAGGTGTTCAGGTACTTTTGATCAGAGTGTACTGCAAAAATAGAGTTGTTCATAAATCTGAAGTAGGCAACACAAAGGAAATTAGGCAATGTAATAAAATACTAAGCACACAAAAGCAATTCGTAAGAGAAATACTAATAATACAACTGATGTTCAAGATGAACACCTGCAAATCAATAAATTTTGCAGATAAAGAATAAAGTGCACACTATGTTCTCAGCTAATGACAAAGCTATTGTCTGTGATACTGAAATTTCAAACTGGCGTAGGCTCTTCCTTTTCTGCAATCAATCTGCAGGCATACAAAAATCTAGGATTGAATTTAACACAATTTAGAAGTTCGATATTTAGCTACAGCGACAATCAAATACCGATCAAAAACAAATGTTGCATAGAAGAAACTCACAAAATGGATCAGAATCACAGTAATAAATTCACCCAAAGCAACAAATTTATTGGGTCATCTTTTATTCAATAAACTAAGCTTCACAATGCAAAAAGGGGTGAGTCAAGATTCACACTAATGGCAAAAACTGTTGCAAAAGTACAATACAGATTTTTCTGAAGCAACAAGTAGCATTAGAAACTACAAAGCGTGTATCACTTTGAAGCCAAACACTGCGCCAAACTCTATAAAGCATGCAATATTCTATTTGCTTTAAAAGAAACTTGTGAAATAGGAACTAGATTTACTCGAACAGAATATCATTACAGAAACAATTACTAGTAGCCAATGGGCAATGCCAATAAATTAGCTGGCAGCATATACTTAGAAAAGCTAAATTAGAAGGAGGATTACTTACAGATACCTCATTATGAGGAAACACACAAATTCTTGGGCATAAATACTTCATTTGGACTTGATGAATATGAAATATTGCCTTTTGGGGTCACCAGTGCACCAAATTTGTTTTAGGTATACTTTGTTATGAAAAGGAACAAAATGAATATGGAATAATGAGTGCCGACATGTATTTGACATATTAAAAAAAAGTTTACTGGGTACCACACATCTTATTACATATGAGTCAACTAAAATGTTCATCCTGCAGCAGATGCTTCTGAATATTGAATCGGCACAGTCCTGTGACACAGACAACGTGGTTTGAAACAGCTTGTCTGAGACAATCACTACTGCTCAGAATAGTTATAGTCAAACTGAAAAGGAAGCAGTGTATAATAAAATCCAGAATGTTGCTACAGTAGTTTAATGTTTTTATTGTGATGGATCCATTTCAGCTAGACTGCCACCTTCAGACCACATCCACATATCATCAGTGGTCACTGTCACTCTGTACTGTTATTAAAATATGGTGTAATTTAGGAAGGTTACAAGCCACTGGTAGCTATATTTACACCAAATACTACCATTCCTTACAGAATGGCTCAATGCTTACAGCACGGGCACTTCTTTTATCAAACTATGATTATAAAATTGCTTACAGGTCCACATCTCAACATACAAACATAGATTTGCACGATACAAATTTCTATCCTTCTGCTGATTTGTCTTTCAGCTTTAGATATCATCAATCAAGACACTATTAAAGATTTTCCACTGAATGCCAATGTGATACTAAAACTCGTGCTGAAGTATCCACTGTTATCTAAAACAATACCTTCAATCTGAGCGGCCTTCAGAAAAAGTGTTGGTCACCTTAAATTTCATACTGCCGCATGAGACATGCTCTCACTGTCCACATAGACGTCACTTTGATACTTTCAGAACCAGGAAAGACAAGTGTTAAAACCGAAAATGCTTCAAATGTTACAAAAATGTACCAAATGCACTGCTACTGGGAAAAGAAAAAACATAAATAAAGACCTAGAAGCAATGCTGGCAAAATTCCACCTATGCCGAATATATCAGTTAGCTCCCTCATGGCATTTTTTTCTACAGCCACAGATTGAAGAGTTTTTAGCAAACAGAACACAGCATGTTGTTCTCAATAGAGAGACGTCTACAGATGTTAAAGTAACCTCTGGCGTGCCACAGGGGAGTGTTATAGGACCATTGCTCTTCACAATATATATAAACGACCTAGCACATAGTGTCGGAAGTTCCATGCGGCTTTTCGTGGATGATGCTGTAGTATACAGAGAAGTTGCAGCATTAGAAAATTGCAGAGAAATGCAGGAAGATCTGCAGCGGATAGGCACTTGGTGCAGGGAGTGGCAACTGACCCTTAACATAGACAAATGTAATGTATTGCGAATACATAGAAAGAAAGATCCTTTATTGTATGATTATATGATAGCGGAACAAACACTGGTAGCAGTTACTTCTGTAAAATATTTGGGAGTATGTGTACGGAATGATTTTAAGTGGAATGATTACATAAAATTAATTGTTGGTAAGGCGGGTGCCAGGTTGAGATTCATTGAGAGAGTCCTTAGAAAATGTAGTCCATCAACAAAGGAGGTGGCTTACAAAACACTCGTTCGACCTATACTTGAGTACTGCTGTGGTCATGAACAGCGTTGAATGTGGCAGGAAGCACTGTTGACCCCAAAATGCTTTATTTCAATGTCTGCTTCACAATCTCCCCAGTACAAGCTTTTCTGAACTACTTAGGTGGGCATGATCATTGCAACACATCCTCTGTTTCTGTATTTCTCCTGCCTCGATCTCTGCTAACCCTGCCATACCCACACCCTCTTCCCAAGTTTCCCCATCCTCTGTTCTTTCATCCCCTCCCGATCCACTTCCCCATGTCATCAACAGCGTATGCTGGAGGAGTTTGTTGGCTCTGCTGCTCATGTGTTGTATCCATATCCCATACACTCACTGCATCTCCCTTCCGCATTCCCGTTTTTTAAAACCTGCTATATCTCCCTGAGCTGTCAGTCACCCTTCCTCAACCCTCACTCTCACCTCTTATCTTCCAGTAACCACTCCACCGATAAAACCCCTCACCCTACGCTTTCACTGACAAAGGAGAAAATATAAAAATATAGCAAATGTAGCAAATACAAAAGAAGTCAGATGTTAAAAAAAGACAAGCGACATTAAAAGAAAGTGAAAAATAACAAAGCAACAACAGCTAGAGGAAAAAATGCAAGGCTGTAAAAACAAGCATAGAAATGTTAAAATGGAAAACAGAAGCACCAGTATGAATGTGAAGTGCTCGATGGCAAGCCTGAACTAAGCAAAAAAGGAAAAGATTGTAGATGGAAGGAATACACAGAAGGGGCACTACAGAAAAAAGCCGAACACTATTTCACTTTCCGGTGATACTGATCCTATGACTTAACTTAGAAGACATACTGTAGAATGGCAAACATGCAGTTGCAGAATTTATAGATTTAGAGAAAATTTTTGACAATCTCAACTGGAATACACACCTTGAAATCCTGAAGATAGAACAAACAAAACACAGGGACACAAGGTTATATTGAACTTGTATGAAAACTTGGCTGCAGCTATAAAATGGTTTTTATTGCAGTTATAGGAGTTGATGGACATGAAACAGAAACAGTAGTTGAGAATAGAGTGAGACAGGTGCACCCTACCCCCGACAAAGTTATTCAAACTCATGGACAATCAACAGCTCATTCAAAAAGAGGATATTAGGGTCAGTCCATGTGAAATCACATAAAAGTTTTTCTTGACACCTCAGATAGTAGTAGTTGTCTGCTTAAAACAGGCAAAATTAAGACATTTTTCAACCTTTCATTTTTAAGTTGTTAATGTTCAAAGTTTCCAAAACTATGATTTTCTGTCGTGTTTTGCAACCTTGGAACATTCATATTTTAAAAGCTCTCTGACTGAAAGTTCTAAAATTTGAACTGTTTTATTCAGTTTCTTGTAAGTTTCAAAAAATATGTGCTGCTAGACTATACTCATAAAAAACAATGACTTTTCCTAAACCAATGTAGCTGTGATTGTGGATGTGAAATTGCCTGCAGCATATTCCACACGCCCATTAACACACAATTAATAGCATGCACTGTGCCCCTCACTCACTACCCACCCTAGTCAAAGTAAGTTTTTTTTTTAAAAAAGTCGAGGGAACACACCAACTTTGAAGTCATGTTTACAAACACACTACAGAGACATCAAATAGCTGTAGCAACGCCAGCGCTCCAATTGGTTACTTTTGACATTATAATGAACAGAAGATGAACAACTTGTATGAGCAACTCTATGGCAAGGCATGGAGAGCTGCATCACACCACTCTCAGGACTGAAGACCACAACAACAACATGGCAAGGCCCTAAATTTGATCATTTTTTTTTGACAACAGGTGAGATTTGACAAAATTCCCTACTGCATCATCAAATTTCTTTGACATAATTAATTGACATAACAACTTTGACAAAGAAATATGATAGCATAACACAAGCCTAAGTTGTAAAGGATGCCTTAAATGGCGAAAACTCAAATACAGCTGTCAGATCATTATTATTTTTTATTTGGTGACAATAATTTTATTACATTACTAGAATTACACATTTAAATTTTGGTTTGCCTTTCCCATATTAACTGTGCAATTACTATAACATACACCCAAACAACACACGCTCAATAAACATTATGAGTAATTTACTTAATTGTACCTTTATTTTACAAATACATTAATACTATTAAACACTGATGTAGCTGTTGCTACTTAACTATGTGTTATTTGAAGCTTCAGATTGAGAAACTTTCTACTCATCTTGAACAAAAAAACAGTATGGCATCCAATAACAATCTTATTAGAGTCTAAGATTATACAGCCTTCCTTTGAATGAAATACTTTAGTCCTTTCAAGCAATAATGCCAAATTATTGATGTAACAATATATTCTTTTCCAACATATCTGTGAGGTTTTTTGCATCTCTTAATCTGATAAGTCTGTATGTTCTTCCAGTGGCAGTCGAGCATTGGCAACATGAGTATGAAGTTATTTTGGAACTGTCAATTTTTGTGGTGTTCTTGATTCGTTTGGAGCTGGTCCACAAAGGATGCATAAATAAAAGGTTTTAATTCTCCTACCTTCTCATATCTTGGTACCACACAGGCCACCATTTGTTGCACAAGCAATAAATCCTGTAAACACTTCAAAAGACATGCTATCTGCATAAGGACCCTCTTGAATTTTATGCAGAGAAGGAATCTAAGCAGATAAGCATCATAATTTGGAATACCTGTAATTTCTGTGGTATCATAAAATCTTTTTGCCAAGCTCCATTCTTCTACTGCATGCTCATCATTTGTCACACAGAAAAAAGTGACTAATGGATTATTTGCTTTACTCCATTCAAACAACTGGAATGTGAATGATATTGCACTGCCTGTGAGGTTAGGAAGAATGATGATGCAATGTGTCTTTGAACACGTCTGCACATTGAACAGGCAGTGCGGCAACTACAGCCATTATGAAAGACATGAAATGTACTTGCAGTTGCAAATACAAACAACCACCTGCTGTACAAGGGACTGACAACAACGAAAATATGCGCTGGACTGGGACTCGATCCTAGATTTCTCACTTAATGTGAGCAGTCATCTTAGCCACTTTGGCTATCTAAGCACGACTATCGGCCAGACCCAGACTTTCACATGGTGTCATTCCTGTGCCACAACCTCTACATAATGTATGAGTACAGGTTGTGACACAGGGATGATGATATAGAAGTTTGTGTCTGGCCATGAGTCACGCATGGACAGCCAAAGCAGTTAAGGCAACTGCTCATGTAAAGTGGGAAATTACATTTTGCGTAAAATGCCACTACTACTATTTCAAAAAGGTTGCTCTTGAAATTTAGTCAGAGGTATCAGTTGAAGAGTAAATGTAATTATCCATATGGTCATCAAGGTCACTGGGTGTGGTGCAAACTAGATATGGCAGAGAAGGATGCATCCACTGGTCCCAAGTCACATGGCAGTACACTTGCAGCAGTCTTAGTGGTTGCTGTGGACTGCTGTCACCTAACTGCAACCATCCAATGGTTACAGTAAGCTCTGTGGCGTGCCTACTGATGTACCTGCAGAACATGGTTTCCTCCTGGACTGTGATTTAGACTGTTGGCACATACCACTGATGTTTGCTAGTCCATGGACTTCTCCGTGTGCCTAATGTGGTACTGTCTTGTATTTCAAACAAATGAACTGATGGTATACGGGTACATCAAGAGTGTGATTTGTATTTGACTGCTTCTCAGTCGAATCTACACACATTATTATCCTGCTTTAACATGTGAGATATTCAACAAATTTTTAGAATACTGTATTGGACAAGAGGTATCCACTTCCAGAAATTTTTCATTTTGTGTATTTCCTGAAGTGTGTGATTTATTTATAAGCAATTTGTAATTAATAAAATCAACGTTGTTCACGAAGTAGATCTACATGCATGCAAACCTGCTTCAAAATCCCCACTCCCATGCTTTGCTAATTTTGATCAACAATTCATCTCTACTGACATGTGTCAGTAAACATGAATATTTTCCACTGTAGTATAAAAATAAATAAATATATTAAAAGTTAAATAAACCAAGTAACACACAATGTCTCTTAAATTATTTATGCTAATTGTTGCAAGACATTGTTTAGCATATTGTGCTAATTAGTACTCAATAATTTCATTTTAATTTCAGTTATATGGACTGGCAAGCAAACCACACACAGCTGTGGCAACGCAAATTCCAGTAAAATAAAATTTATTTCAATATTTTCCCACTGGAATACCATCATGAAATTTGGCACATACTTTAACAAACAGTGTATGATCAAAACATTTCTTGTCTGTTGTCCTTAAAAACTACTATTTTGAAATAATCAGAACTAAAAAAAATTCTTTATCAGAATTTTGCATTTTTTCTGAATGTGGCAAACAGAAAATTTTTTTAAAGCTTGTAAGAAACTGAATAAAACGGTACAAATTTCAGATCTGTTAGCCATACAGTTTTAGAGATGGCTATTTTAAGATTTGAAAACATGACAAAAATGCACAAATATGAAAACTTTCAAAATTAGTAACTAAAATATTAAATGTCAAAAAAATTTTAATTTTAGATTCCCCATTATTTTGATGGATAGAATAAAATGACAAAATGTGGTGTGAACTGTATCATCATAACTAGAAATAGTTTATTAAGCTTGCCCTTATGATGTGCATTACTTATTGCCAGAAAATGACAGTGCTGAATTAGTGTTGGTCACTCTACAACTTGTGGCACTGTCTATAGGACACATCACACTCTGTGGGGATGTCCTCCATCATCATCAGTTTCTACCTGGACCAATACCTGACAACTTTTGAATGCACAGGCAGCTATAAAAATTTGAAGGTGCCATCAACAGCAAAATGCTGTAATGTAGTGTTTCACAAATGCCGAAGGCCCATTAATTTCATATGAAACTAATTTTACTTATGCATGCAGCTTAATTAAAATTACATCTAGTATTTTGACTATCAAGTAGCAGAAATTACTGTCATATCATTGCAGTTGAAATGGATATAGCAAAGCTAATTATTAAGGCAACTTTGGCTCTACATTAATACTTATCAGTTTTTAATGCGTGGGAGCATTCATCTACCAAGCTTTACTGTTCTCCAGCATTTCCGGATTCTGAAGACGACACACACAAATTTGCTGATGGATTGGCAGCGTAATATCTCATAAGAGGTCTGAAGGTATGACACTCATTTCTTTTGAAGAACTTTCAAACATATGGTTGCAGAGTAATTTTTTTTTCTTTAACTGACTGCACTTAACAGTTTAACATAAATTTTACTTTTTGTTTTTCTCCCAACATGTACATAAATATGATGTTAATGTCACTAAATATAAGTTAACTGGTAGATATGTTTTCATTTTCAGCATGGCACTATAAAGCAATAAAATACGACAGACATTTAGAATATACAGAAATTCAAAAATATTCATTCTGAAACCAATACCAAAACTGATAGAAACTAACACCAAAATTGTTCTTGATAAGATAGAAAATACACGTAATAGATAAATGATTTCTTGTAAGAAGGGGAGAAATGGCAAAATGGGTTGAGTGGACAGATGGGGAAATGAGACAGAACGGCACAAGCAGGGAAAATTATACACGAGGAGATAGTTAACCAAATGAATAAACCATTATTTTCATAATTTTACCCCCACCCCAATAGGGCATTTACGTATGAATGAATGAAGTAAAACAAAATTTCCAGCAATCTTCTAACATTATAAATATACCAACAAATGCAAACAAATTACAGCTATCAGATTCCCCATGAAGGTAGTCACAAATATCTGCATTGTACATACCATTTAATGGTACCAAAAGTCTTCTGGCAACTGTTATTGCAATCAATTTTGTCTGCAGAAGCAGAACAGTCGTTATTGACAATGGCGTCCATTCTATCTCGATACCATGAATGAAAAGTTTTGTCAGCTTTGTGAATGGCTGCATCTGCTCCATGGAAAGAATAGTTATTTCCTGGAGAGCAACAGATTCCTTCTGATATCTGATCATCACCTGAAAAAAATATTTCCAACGATTTTACTATTAAATTGGTATGGTATAAATATACCAACAAATGCAAACAAATTATAGCTATCAGATTCCCCATGAAGGTAGTCACAAATATCTTTGCATTGTACATACCATTTAATCCAAAACATTTATGAAACTATTACTCAAAATACAATCTTCTAGTTTCATAGTTGTCAATAATACACTAGGAAAATTAATAATTAGGGGCTAAATTTTATAAATGTACTCACATAATATTTAACTACCTGTACTTTTGTATAATAAGAAATTAGGACTTATAACATTCATTATTATCGTCTACTGTTTGGCACTGTTACTGGAAAATGTAAGATATCACATAAATTCACCGACAACAGGACCACATGGCCATCAGATTTTTGTAATGTTTTATATTTCATTCTATGTATTGGTCAGATCTCAAACCAAAGGAGTTTACTGTAACTCTAAAAAAAATTACTAAGAAAATCAACACTGAAGCTCTCCTAGTGACTTTAATCCACTTGAGATACAATAATATTTCGGCGGACCATGTGAATCTATCGGCAGCACTTGATACTGATAATCAGTGGTTTCAACCTCATCGCCCACCCCCATTCAATTTGAATACCTATCACATGTAAATATAAAATTCATCAAATGTACGCTAATTAACACACACAAAAACTACATGTGAAAATGTGATACTATGGAAAGAGTGAAAAGTGTTTGATGCCTGTCTGTGTTTACGAACTTTACAGTACACATTTTACTATTAGTTAATGACAGCTGCTGAAACTGAGATCTCGTCCAACTGGTCCAGCAATTACAGGAGCAGATTTACCAGTGGAGCAAATTACAGCTGTTTAAGAATAATAGATTTCAGGAAATTCCACAATGGTTGGAAGGGATATGACATCTTTTGCAAGGGATACAAAATCAATGATAGAGAAGAGTAGATAAAAATTCATTCACTAGTACATCACCAGTTGGCCTCTCCAATTTCTGGCAAAATGACGTGGCATGTGTGATTCGCTTTGAAACTTTGCAATAAAAGTGAAATCTTTAATAACATGAATGACATCTGTTTTTCAATTCACACCTTGGAGGAAGAGGAGGGGGCAGAGGGAGAAGGGGGGGAGGGGGGCTGCGACCGCAAAAATGCAGCATTTTTACAGTGTGCCATGTTTCTGTGACACTTATTGCTCTGATTCATATGAGACCACTCTTGTGACCGGACACAGTCCAAAGAGAGAGTATTTGATTTCCAATCTAAAGCTTTTTTTTTCTCATTTCTGAGCCAAAAACCTTAATTCATATAAATAAAAATCAATTGCCAGACGCATGAAAGATCATCAATTGAGAACAGACAGACTGCTATTTTTGTTGTGTTCATAATTGTCAGGACAAGGTTTGTGTGAAAGAAAGTTTTTGGAAAATCCACCAGAAAAGTTGGATGGTATTTTTGTATGAAAATCTCAATGAAGGAAATGTGATGGTCAGTTTTGACAACTCTGCTGTAACGTTCTCATAACAACAACAAATTCCGCACTGAATATTGATATCTTGAGAAAAAGAAAAGAATTAAAAGCAATGTTTCAGTGCGTTATCAAACTGATGTCAGTTTGTGGTAATTTTGTGTGTTGCAAACATTCCACTGATTTCAGTTCACGGTTTATTTCTTTGGGAAAAATACCACAGTGAGGCATCTAAATGTTGGTCGGCGTACACGCTATGCAAACCAACTACATGATCATTGCGTCAATGAGACTGATAAAGAGCGTAGCCAGCATTTGGAGGCAAACTAAATACAAATTTCTTGAGCGCGATCCATTATGACTCCTAAACAATGGATAAAGTCACATTTGACTCACTCAGCTGGAGCTTATGCACAAAATAATTTGGAATGTCTATACAACACATGAACAAATGTGCAACGAAAATCAACATTTGGCGTTCAGATCCAATACTCAATTATGCTGCGGATATATAGGTTGACTTCGGAACAATGAACAATGTTTGTCAAGATTGTAATTAGGGTTGCCAAAAGGTTCCCCAAGTGAAATTCCCTAATTTGCAGACAAGTTTTAGTATTTTCTTAAGGGGAAAAAGGACAGGTATACACTCGCACACACAATTTCCATCCGCACATACACAGACATTTGTAAAGGCAAAGAGTTTGGGCAATGTCTGCTTGCGTCTGTGCATGTGCGGACGGACACGTGTGCGTGTGCGCGAGCGCACACCCGTCCCTTCCCCCCGCCCCCAAAGCAAGTCCCCCTACCCCCGGGACCAGAACGACTCACCACCCTCTCCCCCAAAACCCACATCCGCTCCCCCCACCCCACCCCGACAAAGCAACCACCGGCCGCGAAAGCCCGAACCCCGCGTGTATGCTTGAGTGTCCATCGACATGCCAGCTGGCCCCACCCGGCAAGCCACACCAACCCTGTTCCCAGACACACACACACAATATATATATATATATATATATATATATATATATATATATATATATATATATATATAAGAGGGAAGGAGAGGGAAAGACGAAAGAATGTGGGTTTTAAGGGAAAGGGTAAGGAGTCATTCCAATTCCGGGAGCGGAAAGACTCACCTTAGGGGGAAAAAAGGACGGGTATACAATCGCGCGCACACACACACACACACACACACACACACACACACACACACACACACACACACATATCCATCCACACATACAGACACAAGCAGACATGTCTGCTTGTGTCTGTATGTGTGGATGGATATGTGCGTGTGTGCGAGTGTATACCTGTCCTTTTTTCCCCCTAAGGTAAGTCTTTCCGCTCCCGGGATTGGAATGACTCCTTACCCTCTCCCTTAAAACCCACTTCCTTTCGTCTTCCCCTCTCCTTCCCTCTTTCCTGATGAGGCAACAGTTTGTTGCGAAAGCTTGAATTTTGTGTGTATGTTTGTGTTTGTTTGTGTGTCTATCGACCTGCCAGCGCTTTCGTTCGGTAAGTCACCTCATCTTTGTTATATATATATATATATATATAGAGGGAAGCATTCCACGTGGGAGGGATATGTCTGGGAACAGGGATGGTGTGGCTTGCCAGGCGTGGGCGCTGGCATGTCGATGGGCACACAAGCATACACGCGGGGTTTGGGCTTTCGTGGCTGGCGGTTACTTCGTTGGGGGTGGGGGGGGGGGCTGTGGGTTTTGGGGAAGAGGGTGGGGAGTCGTCCCGGGGGTGGGAGGACTTGCCTTTGAGGGGAGAGGGGGGGGGGGGGGTGCGCTCGCGCACACGCATACGCGTCCGTCCACACATGCACAGGTGCAAGCAGACATTGCCCAAACTCTTTGCCTTTACAAATGTCTCCTTGTGTCTGTGTATGTGGGGATGGATGTGTGTGTGTGTGTGTGTGTGTGTGTGTGTGTGTGTGTGGGCGTGCGAGTGTATACCTGTCCTTTTTCCCCCTAAGGTAAGTCTTTCCGCTCCCAGGATTGGAATGACTCCTTACCCTCTCCCTTAAAACCCACATCCTTTCGTCTTTCCCTCTCCTTCCCTCTTTCCTGATGAAGCAACCGTTGGTTGCGAAAGCTTGAATTTTGTGTGTATGTTTGTGTGTCTATCGACCTGTCAGCGCATTCGTTTGGTAAGTCACATCATCTTTGTTTATATAAAATAGGGGCGTCAGTATTCCTAAACATGTGAGCAAAAATCTTAAGTACTAACATCAACATCTTTTGTAATGAACTGTTTTTAGATGGGAAAAGCAAGCCAAACGGTGTATGTGTTTCATTAAGAACACTGATGTTATTTTATTTCAATAAAAGGAAACACATTTGGTGACAAAAATACACATTTCCAGATTTAAAATACCTTCACTAGTTTCAGAAATAACATCAGAAAAAAGTAGGCCTCTTCAATGAAGTGTACAAGGCGGAGAAGAGTAGTGTAAACCACCACTATATACGACTTCCAATACAATGTTGATTCTACTATGTTTATTATTGTCAGTTATGCCTATTATTTTAGAGGTAGGCCTGCTTAGCTGTGTGGTAACATGTTTGCCTACCATGCAGCGACACCCGGGTTCAATTCCCTGTTGGATTGGAGATTTTCTCCGCTCGTGGACTGGGTGTTGTGTTGTCCTCATCATCATTTCATGATCACCAACAAGCAAGTCACCTAGTGTGGCATCACCTGAACGAAGGCTCGCAACCCAGCGAATAAACTCCCCTGGATGGGGTCTCCTGGTCATCAATGGCACACAATAATTTCATTTTACATGTGTTGTGTGATTTTTCTTTCGAAAAATATGTGAGTACTTAGCGTACAAACTGCCAGCCACTGCCACAATTTTCTTATCATTCTTACTTTCTAATATATAAACTACTTTCAAAGTTCCAAAATGCAATAGAATAAATAAAATGTCTATAAAATGCCTCACTGTACAGTGTACTTGTGGAGAGACAGTTGCAAGTCCTGAAATCCACTGCCCATAGCCTCTGGCCTGCCGAGGAGCACCACAGTCCTGGGTCCATGGATAAACCATGACTACACCACACAAAAATTGACCTGGCCTGCGGGCAGATCGGTGAGACCAGATGCGACGGGTAGGGCCTGCACATTCGTGGGAAACGAAGGGGTTCAGATAGGCACGCCCGAACCTTTAGAGATCCTTGGCCCGTCATTGAAGTCCACTCGTGTGGCCAGCTATTAATGTGTCACAGACACCATGCTGATGAAATGAGACTACAGTGATTTCCATGCAACAAATACCTTGTGCAAATACTTCGAGAATCAATACTAATGAGGATAGGTACGAAATCTCCACAAAGATGATTGTTAAGCCACAGACAAGCACACAGGAAAGACAATCACTCACTCACAACTAAATTTTCGGCCATAGCCTCTGTCAGAAAATGAAGCTCATACACTTTCACATAATCAAGCCATCTCTGGCTGCTGTGTCAACAGTCTCTGAGAATAAGATCCAAACAAACCACTCGTCACACCTCCCTGGCTCTCATTGCCAGCTGCTACGAGGGGAATGGTAAAAAGGGAAGAAGCAGTAAGAATGAGGGAGTAGGGAAGCAGTGCACGCATTCAGTGGTGCCCAGTGAGTGATGATACATGACATCTCAGTACACAAACCATTTCATCTACAGAGGCAAAAATGAGACTTTTCCAGTGTTTTTTTCCAAATTTCCCTGAGACGTTTGAAATTACCTGATTTCCAGAACTTGTGGCAACCCTGGTAATGCTTTGAGATTTTGACATGAACCATCAGGATTATGTTGTGTGAGCAGAAAGATCAAATTACCACAACTGACACAGCCAACGGAGCCACTGGCATCGTTGCTTTCTAGCCACAAACCTCGATCAAAGCATTTCTTACAGAATATACAGAAGTTCCTTCCAAATGACATCACTTGGGGCAAATGTTATTGGTGAACGAGGTTTCAAGCATCTTATTTATTTCATTTCAATAAATTCTTGATCTTACTGAAATTGCTTTGTTTCAATTCATAAAAATTCATGGAAAGATTCGACTGGATGAATCTCTTCTCGACCAGCTAACTGACTGACTGACTGACTGATGGGCAGACAGACACACAACACACAGCCTAAACCACTGGAGACGACACTGATCAGCCAGAACATTATGACCACTGACCTACTATCGATATAAATCTGTCCAGGCAATAGCAGCATCATTTGGTGAGGAATGACTGCTAGTCAGACACATGCACTGTGCATGCAGTATCAGCATGCGTGCTGTACGTGTGTATAATGGGAAGACACATAACCTATCCGAGTTTGATTGGGGGCAGAATGTGAGGGCCCAGAGGCTCAGTGTGAGCATTTCAGAAAATGCATGCACATGCGCACATATCAAAAGTGTAAAACACGAAGACAAAGAGAGGAATTAAAAATGACTACACGTAAGTCCCAATCGACGGAAGAGAAGACAGCTAAAAACAGGGGTGTGGAGAAAGGTCTAGAAAATACGCCATAGAGAAACAGACGTCTAGAACTAAAAATTAAATGGCCTTCACCATATTGCTATAACAGATAAAAAGTAAAACGTAGTTGATAGCCCCCATGTTGTTTGCTAAAATGGCCGACAACTCAGACAGCAAACACAAATGGGAACACAAGCAGCTAAAGAAAAGGGCATTCTGTCATGAAATGGCAGACAGTTAAAAGTTGAGTGCAATGTGCACAAAGTGGTGGGGGAGCACCATGTAACAAATGGTGATGGCTAAAAAGGCAGTGCCCAATAAACAACCTAGTTAAAATGACCTCCTCTCAGTGAGAGCACCAGGAGAAAGTCGTCCAAGTCACTGGGAGAGGCTTAATAATTCAGAGCTTGTTCCCATGAAGGGAAGACCAGTGATGATGCCAAAGTGACACTATGTGCTGACAGGTGGCAACACATAGATCACTGGAGGGAATGCAGGAACTAGCAGGATGAGGTGTTAGGACTGCAGCTTTGGTAGCAGTCTCATTTCCTGTCAGAGCGACGTAACTAGGAACTCACATAAACATTACAGTGGCTCCAACAAGAGTCAGCAAGTGACAGCTTTCCTGGAACTGTTGCACTAAGGGATGGATGGTGTACAGCACACAGAGGTTTTGAAGGGCACTGGGAGAGTCTGAGTAGATGACACAACTGAAAAGCCTGTGTCGCCGGATGTACTGCGTGACCTGATACAACAGGGAGAAGAGCTCTGCTGTAAATACTGAGATACCGAGAAATGTCAACAGCCAATAACAAAGGCACACCCGACACCATGGTCAGCCTGAGAGCCATCAGTGTACACAAGGGTGCTATTGTGAAGTTCCGTGCGAAGGTCATGAAACTGAGGCGATAGCGTGAGGCTGGAGTAGCATCCTTAGGGAATGAAGGCCACCGCACGAAACCAAGGCGATGAAGGCTTCACACCCATCGGTAAAGTGGCAGGTTGCGTGAAGTTAAGCTGCGAGAGCAAGAGCAGAAAGTGAACTCCAGGAGGTAAAAGAGAAGAGGGAATCGCACATACTGGCAAGCAAAGGAGCCATTGAACAAGGAGTTATAGGATGGGTGGCCACAAATGGCAGATAAACGACATGCACATCACAGCAGTAGGATAGCCGTGGTTTGGCAGCTTCTTCATACAGACTCTGCCTACTATAAAAGGCGCCACTGTCCAAACAGATGCCACAATGGTAGAAAGTATTGAGACAGCATAAGAGGGATGGACGTGCAGATGCATAAACGAAATACCCATAGTCTAGTTTCGAATGGACAAGGAACCGGTACATACAGAGGAGGGTTGTTCGATCTGCTATCCAGGAGGTACCACTTAGGACACTGAGGGACCACATACAGAGGCTGCCAGGTAAGACACATGGGAGGACCAAGGAAGTTTCCTATTAAGAATGAGCCCCAGGAATTTTACAGTTTCAATGAATGGAAGAGCAATAGGCCCAAGATGTAAAGACAGTGGAAGAAACCATTTCTGCCACCAGAAATTCATAGAAACGGTTTTGTCGGTGGAAAAACGACAGCCATTGTCGATGTTCCATGAGGAAAGACGATCAAGA
The DNA here is from genome assembly GCF_021461385.2 of Schistocerca piceifrons. Taxonomy (NCBI): domain Eukaryota; kingdom Metazoa; phylum Arthropoda; class Insecta; order Orthoptera; family Acrididae; genus Schistocerca; species Schistocerca piceifrons. The sequence goes on from NC_060141.1 coordinate 293,937,517, forward strand.
CACCGCTGAAGACGCTGCTCAATCAGACAAGTCCGTGGAGAACTGCAATAGATGACAAAATCATCAACAAAAAGGGAGCAGAAGATGCTCAGCGGGAGACGGGCCATTACAGGGTCAATGGCGATAGCAAAGAGGACGACACTCAGGACAGAGTCCTGAGGTACATTGTTTTCCTGGATAAAGGTATCTGACAAGGCAGAACCCATACGCACCTTGAAAACTCGGTCTTTTAAAAATTCCTGAAGGAAACGGGATAGGTGGCCACGGAAGCCTCACATGTAGAGCATATGGATGATACTGGTCCTCCAGCAGGTGTCATATGCTTTCTCCAAATTCAAAAAAAATGGCCACATTCTGGGTTTTCACAGAAAACCATTCATGACGTGGGTAGACAAAGTGACGAGATGGGCAAGTGCAGAATGGTGCACTCGAAACCCACACCGTGCAGTGGTTAGTAAATAGCATGACTTGAGCCACTATACCAGTCAGACATGAATCATATGTTCCATCACTGTGCAGTGGTTAGTAAATAGCAAGAATTGAGCCACTATACCAGCCAGACATGAATCATATGTTCCATCACCTTGCAAACACAGCTGCTGAGAGAAATGGGGCAGTAGCTAGAAGGAAGGTCTTTGTCCTTACTGTGCTTAGGTATGGGTACGACAGTGGCTTCACACCAGCATTTGGGAAACGTGCCCTCTGCCCAGATGCAGTTGTACGTATTAAGCAGAAAGTGCTTGGCCGCAAGAGGAAGGTGCAGCAACATCTAAAAGTGAACAGCATCTGGCCATGAGGCAGAGGATAAGGATGAAGTGAGAGCAAGATCTAGCTCCCTCATAGTAATGGCGGCATTGTAGTGTTTGTGATTCTGAGAAAACAAGGCTATTGCAAGAGCCGCCTCCACTCGTTTTGGATGGAGGAAGGCAGGGTGATAGTGAGAGGAGCTTGAAATCTCCGCAAAGTGATGGCCCAAGGTGTTGGAGATAGCAATAGGGTCCATGATGATGACATCATCTGTTACTGTCAGACCGGAAATCAGGGAATGGATCTTGGTTCCAGATAGTCAATTGAGATTGGCCCACATGACGGCAGAACTATTGAATGAAACCAAGATAGCTTGCTTGCTATCTTGAAGAACGTGACAACACTGTGCAAGTGTCTGTTTACAATGAATGCAGTTTACCATCATAGGATGACAGTTAAAAACATAGAGGCATGTTTCCTCACACATCTGGGATGTGACTGAACTTGGCATCAGAGCTCAGGGCCCTCCTCTCTGGAATTTATGGGAATCACGTGCCTGGATAGAGGGACGTGAGGAGAGGGAAAGGGAAGGAAAAACTAGTCAAGGAGGGGGTAGCGGAATGGTGTCAGGCAGGCCTTTCGATAGATGAATCAGCATCTGCGTAAAAGAACCTACATTACAGATGTCGAACGTCGTAGGCTGGCAGACTGGTAAAAGAGAGCAGGTGACGAACTTGACAGAACTAACATCAGACTTAAATGCTGCGCATATTACAAGTGTATGTGAACACACAGTGCACAGAAAACTCTTATCAATGGGCCTCCTCAAACAACCCATGCTTGCGCCAATGTTAACAGCATGACATCAGCAGCTACGTCTGAAATGGACATGTGACCATTGGCACTGACTGCTGGCACAGTAGCAGAGCACTGCATGGTCTGATGAATCCTTATACCTTCTTCATAATGCTGTTGGGAGGGCACGAATTCGTTGTCTCCCAGGGAAAGACATCTGTACTGAAGGATGGAGACAATCTGGCAGCAGCTCCTTTATGGTCTCAGGAACATTCACGTGGGCATCCATTGGTCCAGCGGAGCTCATGCAAGGCACCAAGATGGCCCAGCAGTATCAATCAGTAGTTGCAGAATACATACACCCCTCCATGACAATTGTGCTTCCCGACGGCAGTGGCATTTTTCAATAAATAATGCACCGTTACAAGGCCTGGAGTGTGATGGAGTAATTCGAGGGACACAGTGGCAAGTTCCAGTTGCTGTGCTGGCTCCCCAACTCGTCAGACCTGAACCTGATCGAACACACTTGGGATGTGACTGAACTTGGCATCAGAGTTCATGGCCTCCTCCCCACAATTTACAGGAATCAGGTGACTTATGTGTGGTAACAACTCCCTCCAGCAACCTACCAAGGGCTCATTGCTTACATGCCATGACGTGTTGCTGCTGTTTTCGCACCAAAGGTGGACATACCGGCTAGTAGGATGGTTGTTCAAATGGCTCTGAGCACTATGGGACTTAACATCTGTGGTCATCAGTCCCCTAGAACTACTTAAACCTAACCTAAGGACATCACACACATCCATGCCCGACGCAGGATTCGAACCTGCGACTGTAGCGGTCACGCAGTTCCAGACTGAAGCGCCTAGAACCACACGGCCACACCGGCCGGCAGGTAGGTTGTCATAATGTTTTGGCTGATCAGTGTAGACATGTTATACAATAAAAGCTTTCTGTAAAACCGGTTGCAAGAAAGAACTAGCAAAAATACACATATTCATATTCTCTCTCTCTCTCTCTCTCTCTCTCTCTCTCTCTCTCTCTCACACACACACACACACACACACACACACACACACACAATACCACCCAAACACTCACGTCAGTGGCCATGGTGAGGCTGACAATTGATTATCGAATAATGAGTATAGTTGTCTGGGTAGATGGTAGGGGGGCATTCGCACTGGGCGGGGGAAGGAGTAGTAATAGATGGCAGTACCAGATGTGAAAGGGGAGGAAGGCGTGGTAGGCACACAAGAGAGAAGGGAGAAGGTATGGTGAGGCAGTGGGAAGCAGGTTAGTGGAGGCTTAGGCCAGGAGGATTGTGAAAGAAGAGGATGTGTTGGAGAGAGAATTATTACCTGCATAGTTTTTTTTTAAAAAAAAAAAAAAAAACTAGTGTTGGAAGAAAGTATCCAAATGGCTTGTGTAGTAAAGAAACTGTTGAAGTCATTTGCACTGTGGTGCACAGTATTTTCAGCAACTGCATGGTAAAGACTGTAGTTTGCCACAACTTGGCAGTGGTCAGTCATGTGAGTAGATGGTTGGTTACTTGTCATGCCCACACAGAATGCTGCAAAACAATTGCAGCATAGCTGATATATAACATGACTGCTTTCACACATGGTCATGCCTCTCATGGGTAGGAAATGCCTGTGACTGGGCTGTGGTAGGTGGTGATGGTTGGGAGTATGGGACAGGTCTTGTACATGTGCCGACCACAAAGTAATGACCGACAGAGTGCAAGATTGGAGGGGGGATGAACAAAGATATACTGTAGGTTGGGTGGGCAGCAGAACACTACTTTTGGTGATGTGGGTATGAGGTCCACCATCTCAGTGTATGATAAGAGATATTTGAAGCTCTGGTGAAGGAAGTGGTTGAGCTTTCCAAGGCCAGGGTGATGTTGGGTGATCAGAGAAGTGCTGGTCAGTGGCTGGTTAACAGGTTTACTCATTCACAGAAGGAGATGGCATGGGAGATACATTTATGGATGAGTTGGTTAGGGTACTGTCCAGCAATAAATGCTCTGGTAAGGCTATTGGCATATTTCAACAGCTCCTGCTTTCCACTGCTGATGTGGCATCTACAGGTGACAAGGCTGTAAGTAAGTGACTTTTTGGGATGGAACAGGTGACAACTGTCAAAGTTCGAGGTACGGTTGGTGGCTGGTGTACTTGATATGGATGGATGAATTTATACAGCTACTTTAAAGGTAGAGGTCAACACCTAGGAAAGTGGCTCAATGGGTTGAGTAGGAGGACGTGAAGGGGATTTGGGAGTGGGGGTTGTGATTATGGAGGAAAGGCAAAGGTTGTCCTTGGTATGAGTCCAGATCGTGTAAATGTTAACAATGAATCTCAACCACCAAGGGGTTTGGGGTGTTGATCGGATAGTAAGGTGGCCATAAATAAGTTGGTATAGGATACTGCCGTGTGAGTACCCATGGCAGTACCATGGATTTGTTTACAGACTTGTTATTTGAAAGTGAAATAACTGTGGGTCAGGATGTGGTTGGCTAGGAGGATTAGGAAAGACGTAGTTGGTGTGGTATCAGAAGAAGTTTGGAAAAAAGTACTGTTCCAATTTCATGGTTGGAATGACATAAGCATGGGGACGGTTTGTGTATAAGAACATCACATCCACAGAGACCAACAAGGAGTCTGGTGGTAACTGCACGGAACTGTGGAACAGCATTGAAGGAAGTGAGTGGTGACTAAAGTGTAGGGTGGGAGGTTACGGAGAATAGTTTAGATGTGTTGGACAACAAAGACAAATGTTTATTCTGTGTTGTACCCAGCCACAATGGGACAACCAGCAGGGAGACCTGTTCGGTTGGGTTTGTCGACTTTGTAGAGTAGTAGGTGGAAGGTAGGAGTGTGGGGAAGGGGTGAGAGGGGAGGTGTTGCTGGTTTGAGGAGGGAGAGGAAATCATGTGGCAGGTTATGGGATAAGTCTAAGGCCTTGAGCAGCTGCTGGAAATCCTGTTGGATTTCTGGGATTGGAGCATGGTTGTAACATTTGTATGCAGAGATGTCAGAACGTTTGTCGAGAGCCTCATCCACATAGCCACAGCGATTCATGGCCACTGTGGTTGAGCCTCTGTCTGCAGAAAAGATGATAAGACCTGGAATGGTTTCCAGTTTACTGACAGCTGAGTGTGTTATGGGTGTGAAGACAGATTCACTGGGGAGGGATTTGGGAAAAGAAGGTGAGGCTGGGTCAGAAGTGAGGAATTCCTAGATGGTTACCAGGGGACGACTGGGTGGAAGTGGAGGAAGATCACAGTTGGGTGCAGGTTGGAACTGTTTTAGACAAGGTTCTATGTGGGGTTTTGGTTGGATGTGGTCAGAAATGTTTTCACTGGAAAGAAAGAATGAATGAAGAAAAGGAGGTCCTTCACAATTCAGCATGGCTGAACCTAAGTTTTGGGCTAGAAGCGAGGTCTTTAGAAAGTACTGAGCCTTGGTCATAGCTTTGTCAGAACTGTTGACAACAGTATTATGGGATGGGTGATCATGTGCAGTGAGTTTCATGGAGGGTGAAGGACCCACCAGAATGTGCACGAGTGGGAGGCAATACAGGTGTTATTGGATAACGTAGCACAATAAACCATAGATAATACAGGAATACTAAGCCAAATAGTAGTTACATATGAGCAATTATTGGCAATCTGATCGTAATAGTTCCAGCTGAGAATGTGCTGATGTTCCTAGGCCTGAAGATGTCAGCAGGGATGGTTAGTTGGTTGGATGGTCAGTTGTTGCAAGTGGCAAGTTATGAATGAGAAGAGAGGCAAAAACTTTTGTTAAGTGTTGTTAGGTTTACGGAATCATTGAAAAATGTGAAGATAAGATACTTGGGTAGTTACAATACAGCCTTCAGCAGCAATGTAGGAAGCAAAAAAGTGTGAGGTATTTTTGGAAAGTGGAATTACAAGAAGTCATGGAGGAGCAATGGAGGATTTTGTGAACAGAATATGTAAGCATATGAGGCAGGAGGGAGCATTTAGGCAAATAAGGTTATACTGCAGGAAGCAAAGCATATAGTATTCGGTGCTTTCGTAAGGGTCTTGTCACTGAATATGTTGAGAGAAGTTAGGTCTGGTGCCCAAGAAACAGTTTTCTGCTGTCAGAGTGGCAAAAGAATTTGAAGAGAGAGATTCAGCAACAGGGGTATGGGACAAACATGGAGTGTTGACCGAAAATGTGAAGAGTTATTGATGTGGATGATTGGGACATTTTCAGAGGCAGTACATGCAGCATCAGTGGGGTAGGAACAGTGTGGGTGGATACCAGCCACAGGACGATACAAGCAATGATAAGACATGGGAAGAGTGAAGTGCACAAGCAATAAACAAATCCCAAGTCCACCATGAGGCATTCCTATTAAGTATAGCTGCTGCAGATGTTTATGATGTAAATTATTACAGTCAGGAATAGTGAAATTCTAGGTGGGGACAGATCAATTTGAACAGTGTGTGGAAGTGGTGCCCCATGTAAGTGAAGGTTACTGTATGATTCTGGAGTTAGACTTTCTGATAAAACAGCATGCCAAAATTGGCCTCCAGCAGCAAATAGTGGAACACAGAGGAATGACATTTCAGCTAGGGGAAGCTGTCACCAGTAAATACAGTCGCAAGATTTATCTGACTTCAGGGACAAGCCAATTAAACTGTTTACAAAAATTCTACAGCTTGATTCGCACAAAGCTGCTTTGGGTGAGTGTAGAATCTCAGTTACCTGTTGATACTTTGCGTGTAATAGAGCCACTAGAAGAGACGGACCACAAAGAGTGGAAATGGGAAAGTTACTTGTGGAATTCGAAGAACTATTTTATTCTGTAGGTCCGCTGCCAGAAATGCTGGTAATTCAACACCAAACCTGACAGGGAATTAAGCACTGGCATGTTGCAAACTATATGGTGTACTTCAGAATTTTCAAGTACAACCAACTATGGAGATTTAATTGATTAACAGCTGTCCAATGGAGTAATAGAAATGAGCACTGGCCTGTGGAGTGCAGCTTTTGTCATCGTGCCAAAGATGTTGGCAGATGGCTCCAAAAAATATAGTTTCTGCTGTGACTACTGGCATCTCAACAGTAAGATTGAGACAGATGCATATCTGATACCTAACACAAGCATCATGGATTAGGACTGGTAACTTGGAACAGCGCTGGTACCCCTCTGCCAAGGATTTAAGGAGTGCATACAATCACTTGGAGGTGGTTCCAGAAGACTGACTGAAAACTGCATTCTCTCTTCCCTGGGGTCACTATCAATACCAAAGGATGCCAGTTAGGTTAAAGAAAGTGCCAGCAACATTCAAGCTGTTGTTGGATAGGGTACTAAACCTCAACAAAGTTTAGTATACCACAATGACTATTAACTGTATTTGCGAGGGATGTGAGACAACATGTACAATGGCTGGGGAGGTTTTCTAAAGATTACAGGCTATGTACCTCATATTGAGTAAGGAGAAATATCATTTTACCTTGGAAGAAGAAGGGTCTTTGCGACATATAATTAGTAAAGAAGGGGTAAAACAGACCTGAGGTTGATTCACGTGGTACAAAATTTTCCATCTCTCAAGACTAGTAAGGATCTACAATCATTTTTGAATCTCAAATTATTACTGAAAATTTGTGAACAACATCACAGATGTGACAAGACCACTGACACAACTATTGAATAAAGGTGCTTAATCTAAGTGGTCGGAGGAGCACCAAGCAGCCTCCAAGGATTGAAAAAGGTGTTGACATCAAACCCGGTATTGATTTTCCCAGACCATCAAAAGGAATTTGTGCTGCAGTGCAACACTTCTAAACGGTCATTAGTGTGTGTTTCAAGTTAACTGGTGAAGGTAAAGAGCATCCAGTGGCTTATGCCTTGCAACAACTGAATCAGGCGGAAAGGAACTACTCCATGTAATAATCTCAGTGTAATTTGTGGAGTGACATACTTTTAGTGTTATTTATATGGGAAAAAAATTCAAGGTAGTAAACAACCATGCAGCTCATGAGAAGAGCGTTGAGGTTACGCAAATCTGACTATGAAGTCGTGCACAAGCCAGAGGGAGGCATGGAAATGCAGATGGCATGAGCACTGGGCAGAGGCCTTGCTGACTGCCCAACACGGCAGACCACTGATGACAACTGCAAGCAGAATATGACCAGAGAAATCCCTTGGGTAGAATTTGACCTATCTCCACAACATCTTGAAGCCAGATCTAACCCTCTCACTGAACAGGGTGTATACACAGGTAAGAAGAAGAAGAAGAAGAAGAAGAAGAAAGAGAGAGCGAGAGAGAGAGAGAGAGAGAGAGAGAGAGAGAGAGAGAGAGAGAGAGAGAAAACAGATTTCCCGGTTAAAAACACATTTTCTCCCAGGTGAAAATACACTTTTTCCATATTAAGTGACAGTATACTTTTCCTCGGAACAGTCTTGTGTCTGTGTATGTGCGGATGGATATGTAAGTGTGTGCGCGCGCGCGCGATTGTATACCTGCCCTTTTTCCCCCCTAAGGTAAGTCTTTCCGCTCCCGGGATTGGAATGACTCCTTACTCTCTCTCTCTCTCTCTCTCTCTCTCTCTCTCTATTTTTTATATATATATATATATATATATATATATATATATATATATATATATATATATACAAAGATGATGTGACTTACCATACGAAAGCGCTGGCAGGACGATAGAAACACAAACAGACACATACATACACACAAAATTCAAGTTTTCGCAACAAACTGTTGCCTCATCAGGAAAGAGGGAAGGAGAGGGAAAGACGAAAGGATGTGGGTTTTAAGGGAGAGGGTAAGGAGTCATTCCAATCCCGGGAGCGGAAAGACTTACCTTAGGGGGAAAAAGGGACGGGTATACACTCGCACACACACATATCCATCCACACATATACAGACACAAGCAGACATATTTAAAGACAAAGAGTTTGGGCAGAGATGTCAGTCGAGGCAGAAGTGCAGAGGCAAAGATGTTGTTGAAAGGTATGAGTGGCGGCAACTTGAAATTAGCGGAGATTGAGGCCTGGTGGATAACGGGAAGAGAGGATATATTGAAGGGCAAGTTCCCATCTCCGGAGTTCGGATAGGTTGGTGTTAGTGGGAAGTATCCAGATAACCCGGACGGTGTAACACTGCGCCAAGATGTGCTGGCCGTGCACCAAGGCATGTTTAGCCACAGGATGATCCTCATTACCAACAAACACTGTCTGCCTGTGTCCATTCATGCGAATGGACAGTTTGTTGCTGGTCATTCCCACATAGAATGCATCACAGTGTAGGCAGGTCAGTTGGTAGATCACGTGGGTGCTTTCACACGTGGCTCTGCCTTTGATCGTGTACACCTTCCGGGTTACAGGACTGGAGTAGGTGGTGGTGGGAGTGTGCATGGGACAGGTTTTACACCGGAGGCGGTTACAAGGGTAGGAGCCAGAGGGTAGGGAAGGTGGTTTGGGGATTTCATAGGGATGAACTAAGAGGTTACGAAGGTTAGGTGGACGGCGGAAAGACACTCTTGGTGGAGTGGGGAGGATTTCATGAAGGATGGATCTCATTTCAGGGCAGGATTTGAGGAAGTCGTATCCCTGCTGGAGAGCCACATTCAGAATCTGATCCAGTCCCGGAAAGTATCCTGTCACAAGTGGGGCACTTTTTAGAACCACCAGGCCTCAATCTCCGCTAATTTCAAGTTGCCGCCACTCATACCTTTCAACATCTTTGCCTCTGCACTTCTGCCTCGACTGACATCTCTGCCCAAACTCTTTGTCTTTAAATATGTCTGCTTGTGTCTGCATGTGTGTGGATGGATATATGTGTGTGTGTGTGTGCGAGTGTATACCCGTCCCTTTTTCCCCCTAAGGTAAGTCTTTCCGCTCCCGGGATTGGAATGACTCCTTACCCTCTCCCTTAAAACCCACATCCTTTCGTCTTTCCCTCTCCTTCCCTCTTTCCTGATGAGGCAACAGTTTGTTGCGAAAGCTTGAATTTTGTGTGTATGTTTGTGTTTGTTTGTGTGTCTGTCGACCTGCCAGCACTTTCATTTGGTAAGTCACATCATCTTGCGGGAAATATATATATATATATATATATATATATATATATATATATATATATATATATATATATATATATATATATATATATATATATATATAGCAACATGTACGCTGCATATTTTCGTATTACGGAAGTATAAATTTCAATTCCTCCAAACACCGCATGTTACTTTCCGAGGCATTGAAATCGAGATTGCGATGCGCTTATGTAAACCAGTCATAGCTCATGTCACGTGACGTAGTCAGCCAATAGCAACATCACTGTTAAGTAGTGCATATACACAAATTGGAAAAGTTACTGGTTTAAATTAATATACATAGTGTTGCTACAAGAAAAGTAAAGCTTTTACATATAATATTGTTCTCGAAGATTAATACGCTGCAAGAGAAGCTAAGCTTTTGATCTTTTTTTGTATGTGTTACACTTTAAGATATATCACACAAATGTGAGAGTAAAATTTTTTATAACATAAATGTCTGATCTTCTGGGCTTGAAATTTTTCTAAATGGCCGTCCTCAAAGAGTTGATTTTTAAATGAGGCAAACTCTCTGTGATTTAAGAAATTCATTGTACATTCTCGCACACAATTCAGCTTGCATAAAAGGAAATTTACTCTGAAAGTAACACTTTTCACACAACCATTCGCAATATTTTCCTCCAACCTGTTAGAAATAGGTTTGTTTCAGCAGTTGTCAGAGAGTGCCAGGTAACAGGCGTCACCGCACTTATGCAGCTACAATGGCACAGGAAGCCCGTATGCTTGTACATGTGAAACATTAAAATATCTTACATTATGTCATAAAAGAAACAAGACATCAGACGATACTCCAAGAACATCGGAACTTTGTGAACCATATTAAAATCCACAATTCGGCTTACAGTGCACATTCGTATGTCCAGATTCTGATGTAAATTTTCTTGGAGAGCCAGTACTGTATTATCTCATGTCTGGTTCTTTATTATGGCATAATGCCATACATGCTAGAAGATGAAAAGATGCATTTTTTGAAATACAGTGAACAGTTGAAACTAGCCAATAGTGTGGAATCAAACACTTCGTTTCAAATAAATTAACTGCCTCAGCGGAAAAGATGAAAAGTCAAATTTCTTTAGCAAACCAACAAAAATTACTTCATTGTTGTGCAAGGAAATTAATGCTTTGACTGTCAGAAAGGTGGAAATAAAATCTGAAACTAATAACATATTTTAGCCTTCTGTAATTATGTGAATGTATTTTAATTCACTTGATAGCTCCTGGCCACAGAAATCAATTTTGTTTTCATTTGACGTGAGAGCAATAAACGAAGAGGAAACAGCAAAATCACTAAACGTAAACACGGGTCATGTGGAGACTATCCACCTCCCCATTACAACTCAGACTTGCTCTGTGCGTCAGCACTAGATCAATGGTATTTCTGAACAGGGGCAATACTAGATAGTAGCCTCCCCCTTCCACCATTGAGCATTTGAGGTGGGGGGGATGTTCATTTTGTAGCGCACAACCTTCTGAAGAGTCTGAAATACAAAACACGTGTTCAAGGAAATGTAAGACATGTTATATGGTCTTAAGTGCGGCAAAGTGCAATGCCACATGTCTCTACACAGCATTCTTCTATCGCACGTCATTGTATTTCGCTCTGTGGAATTCAGTTTGACATCCAATTTGTTGTTATAAAGCACTGCACAGTATTCCTAAAGACTTTTACACATTTTGCTGTTGGTAGATGCTTGTATGAGCACACTGTGTTTTGTTGTTGTATATGGCGCATTTCCTTTGCATCTTAAGTTTTAGTTTTTTTTTTTTTTTTTTTTTTTCGTTCATGTTTTATTGCAGCAATATTATTCTGCGTTAGTGGGATACAGTAATATCCTTTGTTAGAGTATTGTTTCTTACCAGTCAAAATTACAAAAATTTAACTGAAAACTAAAACAAAACAAAAAAGTCTTGGAATTCCAAAAAAAATTCGTAGGTTTTTCCCGGTTTTCTCCTGGATGAAAAAATTTCAAGGTTTTTCCCAGATCTTCTGTGTTGTATACACACTGCTGAATCAATTAAGAGCTAACCAAGAAGTGTGTATTTGGTGGAACGAATGTTTCAGCCTGTTTGGCATTATGAGGAAAAGCAACACAGTATGGTCATGACCTCGAGGGTCAATATGTTAAGCACCACACTAGTCTGATTCTGTTCTGTGCAGCCTTCATCTACTTGAGGTGGTGAGTTACCCACCCAAGTGAACTACTGGTAGTGCAGAACAAGTACCAAAAATGCAAGTGTTAAGTAAGGAAACATTGTGTATGAGTGTCTGCAAGTAGTGTTAAGAAGCAGGTTGCCTAGTATTTAAGATGTTCCAAAAATTAATGTGAGCAGGGCAAGTGACCACTGAGATTCTTGACAAACGTACACGATGCCAGGTCGGCATGGCTAACAAAGTTATGCTGGAAATTGGTGTTGAAAGATTATATAAGAACTGTTTAAACTACACAGGAATTAAGAAAGAAAACTGTAAATACTTTGTATTCTGCCTACGTTTGTAGAGTTCTGTAGCAGACAGGTCCAGGATTGAGATGCAGAGGTGGAGATCTCTGAAGAGGGGATTCAATGTAGTGCCATCAATAAATTTGGGGTGATATCAGGAAAATAGCACCTCCATCACAGTAGGGACAAAGGAAGCCATAACACCACATCAACAGTTGCAGGTGGTGCAAATGAAGTCATAACATCATTGCAACAAATGCTGGCCTGACACTTGCTACAATGAGGCCAGGCGCACCATTGTAGTGCTAGAAAATCATCTAAACTACGAGCGAGACTCTGTAAAACCAGCCTCTTACCACATATGTGGGTTGGTTTTGTGTTTTGAGCACATGATGAAAAATGGCACCTTGGCACAAAAAATAGGTTACAGTTGAATGTAAATGCCCTTCCATTTTAGCAAGAGCAAAATCAGTACAGGACATGATGGCCAAGCTGGTGCCAAGTCAACATGGAACAGCAAGCAGCCGCTACGAGTACCAGCTACTGTCAGGCTATAAAGTACTAACTCCACCTTCCTAGACTTAGTGCTCACCACTGGTGTGCCTCTTCCAGTGTCACACAAAGGCCGCTAGACATCTGCCCTGGAGGGCAGCAGCACAGATCTTTGGCAGTGCAGTTGCTCATTCTAATGTGTTGCTGAAGGCTAACAGGCATCACACACCTGCACAAGAGGCTGGCCGTCACTACAACAGTTCCTGTCTCCACACCTCAGGCTCCTCATGCAGGCAGCAGTAAACTGAGAAGTAGACTGTGTGTAATGTATCTGTTACCACTGGAGTCAGCAATGCTGGGTGCACTGATGCAGCCGAGGGTACGCCAGAATCAGCAACCGCTCACTGCAGCTTGTTCTAGTAATGCTGAGAGAGGCGTGGTGATCGAGCTTGCAAACATATACAGTTTTAAGTAAAATCTGGCTGATTCTATGTGGTGGGAAAATGATTATTAACAGCACATAGTATTAAACTCTTGAGATCATAACGTGGCAACAGATGTGTTTTTGGAATTAAATGTTATTTTTAATGCTATGTATAAGCCAAATATTGTTGCTTACACTTGCACTTGTAATTAAGAAGCTCAGCAGTTTTATCTATTGGGGTATTGGAGCCTTTAAGATATGAAAGTAAGAAGCTTTTGATTATCTGATTATGGGAAGTAAAACCCATAGTCTGCTAATATTAAAATATATGTACATTTGAGGTGAGAGAGATTTAAATTTGTCATTTGATACTGGAAACCAAGCATACCAGGTCTGCAGTTATTTTCTGTATACATAAATGATCTGGCATATAGGGTGAGCAGCAATCTGCAATTGTCTGCTGATGACACTTTGGTGTACGGGACGGTGTCAAAGATAAGTGATATAGGAGGATACAAGATAACTTAGACCCAATTTATAGGTGGTTTGATGAATGTCAGATAGCTCTAAATGCAGAAAAATTGCAATTATTGTGGATGAGTAGGAAAACAGACCCGTAATGTTCAGGTACAGCATTAGTAGAGTCCAGCTTCACACAGCCACATCATTTAAATGTCTTGGCATAATGTTGCAAAGTGATATTAAATGCAACGAAGATTGTGTTTCAGAAAGGCAAATGCTAAACTTCAGTTTATTGGGAGATTTTGGGAAGTGTAGTTTGTAAAGACTGCATATAGCACACCAGTGCAACTTATTCACGAGTACTGCTTGAGTGTTTGAGGTCCATACCAGGTCAGATAAAAGAAAGACATCAAAGCAATTCAGAGGCGGGCTGCTAGGTTTGTTACTGGTAGGTTCATACAATATGCAAGTGTTACAGAGAAGCTTCGGGAACTCAAATGGGAATCCCTGGAGGGAAGGTGAAATTCTCTTTGAGGAACACTACTGAGAAAATTTAGAGAACTGGCATTTGAAGCTGACTGTGGAATGACTCTACTGCCACAAACAAACACTTTGCATAAGTTCCATGAAGGTACGATGATGTAGGGCTCATATGGAGGCATACAGACAGGAGCTTTTACATTGCTTTATTTGCAAGTGGAACAGGAAAGGAAATTAGTAGTAGTAGTAATAGAACAAGCTACCCTTTGCCATGCATTGTATAGCGGCTTGCAGAGTATGGATGTAGAACAGATATTAGCATTTCACTTGTCATAAGAAATGCATTATTATGAAAAGATGACCTGGGCTGGCATAATTTTGTTTTTGAATAAAATAAAAGACACTTGAAAATATTATTGAAGCTAGCTGATATTGTCTTTTATGATTACTATTTATACAAAAATGTAAGAATGATTAATAATATGTTTTTGTTATGGTTTTCACTGTGGGATGTATCAGTATTGTTAATAACTGTAATTGCGTCAATGTACAGATACATGAGTCTGCAGAAATGTAATAATATGTGAAAGATGAGTGCAGTTCACAGTAGACTAAGGGACTTGGCATATGATATGCATTAGATTATTAACAAACTAGTTTAACTGTTATACATTAACAGAAGTATATTGGCATGAATGTATTATAGCCATGCAGCCACATAGCTCAACTGAGTAGTGTCTACTAATTCCTGGAAGGAATAACTTCATTTATACTAGAATAGCATATTGTAATTGACTGGCTGTTATTGAAAGGCATTGTAGCAAATCTTAAACCCTAGTCTGCTCAGCTCAGGGTGAGAATATGTAGTGTGACATAATCTTCAAGCACACTGCTGCCTGAACAATGAAGGATATACATACCTTTTAAAATATAATTAAAGAGTTTTTGCACATTATGATTTTATGAAATAACCACAAAATATTTATTTTTTTGTTTCATGAGGATCAGAGCAACGCAGCTGTGTGTACTTCACTGAGAGCGGACCATCGCTGCAACAGTCAGAGCAACACCTTTAGTAAATGGAGAGTGATCACAAAAAGATTACATCATTTTGTTCTGATTTCCTGTAGGAATTATAACTATAATTGAAAAACAAAAAAAGAAAATATGAAAAGGACGTATCACTTTGTTCTCTTCACATTCAGCCACACTTGCATATACATGTAAGAACTTAAGTTTTAATGTGGCATATATTGTATGCTGTGAAGTATTCTAGGATAAAACAAACCAGCCTGCGATTGTTATGTGAGGAAAAGTATTTACAGTGTTTGAATCTGGCAACAGAGTAAATAGAAAATCATTGTTTTCTTTCAAGGCATCAGTAATATGTAAAGGAAGTTTCTTAAAAATTGAAACATTGCCAATAGGAAGTATGCGACCTTTGTAAAGGTTAGTGTAATAATTTATTACATGACAGTAGCTCACACACATAAAATATGTGTATCTAAGTGATTGTGATATAAAAAATTAATAAACATTTAAAGAAAACTTGAATATTTCTGAAAGAAATGTGACTGGGATATTGTAATCTGCATAAAAAACAATGCTAATGAAATCTCTGGTTTGGCAACACTTCACCAAAGGAAATTTTACGACAGAGTATTTGATTAATAAAAGAGGGACACTATGAGTGATCATCTTGAAAAGCACAATACCTACTAATAATAAAAGTGCTCATAGTGAAAGATCAACCTGTTGACCCAAGGCTATTTTAATGGGAAATTCTGCTTTGGAATTTTTTTTACATGTGATGGGGTGCAGGTCTGCCGTCCCAAACCCCATACTGGAGGACCGAATAATTTTTACTCATGGTTTTCTTCCATTAGATTAACTGCCTCTCTAGGATTCAGCGCTCAGTCTATCCCTGCTGCCCAAAATCCTACAAACAGGTGAGGCATCATTCAGTTGTTGAAAACATCACTACATAGGAAGCAGAAACACGATTCTCAAACATCAGAGAAAGAAGTAGCTTGCATTAGGGAGGGAACCAGTTTCTTGTGGCATAGAATGTTACAATCACAGAAGAATTCATCAAGTGTTACCAGCAAATCCAGGAAATGCAACATAAAAGACTCAGATATACCTATGTCCAACTCATGAATGTGGTTCCTACATCAGCTGGGGAAGAATACCTCCACCTATCTTCTCTCATATGCCAGATTGTAAGAGAAGAGCTACAACACTTTATGGCAGCCAAAACTGTCAGATTGGGTAAGCAAGAGAGCAGGCAAGAATATCAACTGCATACATCAACAGGTAACAGAGAATGTAGAAGAAGAGGTGTATTCGTTTCTAGCACCAATCTTCATCATCAATCGAATGTGCAGTAAGAATGGACTGAGCCAATTCAGACTACTACTGTGTAGCTGCGTTGCACAACCCATACAACAGCGGTGCAGTTATATGTGTTAATAAATTCGTGAATTTTTTTGTTTAGCAAACAACACTACTACACACAAATAAATAGCACAAGTATATGAATATTGGTTTATGCCAACACTTACACAAACGAAATTCCGGTTCGAATCCAATACACATGAATCTGTCCAGGCTGAGAGCTGAGTCACATGAATGAATAATCACTTCCTGAAGTACATACCTGCCAAGAGACAAAGTAACTTACCACATCACAGCTAAGGCTGTGATGTTCCCTAACCTCATGGGCTTTCATTTGTGGGTGCAGATTCCAGGCTGATGGTCGTTCTCTTGAGACTATCCTGCATAGCTGATGCCTTCTGACCAAGAAGCAGTGAACACAGACTCCTGTTGGCTGATGATACACTGCTGGTTGTCAGAGAATTCACAACTCTACCGATGATGAACTCTGCTGATCTCCCAATGAACTAGCTTCTGGCTCACTGAGCCTTGAGCTATAAGGCATCATGCATTACAACACTGAATCTGCACTATTGGATGATGCTGCATGTTATAACGGGCATCCCTCACATTGGCTCTGCAAGCAGGATGATGTCTTTATCAAGTGCAACTGGTGTAAGTGATGAGACGTGGCAAAATAATGCAGTCACTACTGGTTTCATCAGGGACCAACCACCAAAGTTCTCACCCTCTTGACTTTGTAAACAGTGATGCAGTCATACAGATTAACAAATTTGTAATTTTTCTTGTTGGAACTTTTCTTGTTAGAATTTTTGATAGTACCTGTATCTCATTATACAATCTAGTTGGCTGAGAATACCAATTTGTAGGTAATACATTCCAGATGATGCAGCAAACTAATTTTACACAGCCAATATTGAACCTATCCCATTCCATTAAGGCTATAAAGGAAAAGTTGAGTGCTACCCAGGAAAAATTGTTAGAATGTTTGATGGAACAGGAAGGATGGCAACAGGGTGTCAAATGGATGCCACCAGCTTTCCATCCATTTGACTCAGCAAAGGAACAGTAAGTTATCTATGGCTAGAGCAACACTTTAAACCATAAGAAACCAGCTGATGTAAGCAAGGTGCTTTCTTACAATCAAATTTCGGTGCTCAGATCTATAATCACTTGACGTAACAACACTTTCCGGATAAGGACCCATGTGCTTTAAGATACACGGAAGCTCTAAGTGAATATTTTGAGAGAAAGATTCTAGTGACAGCGGTATGTCATAAATTTTATAGCACATATAAGAAACCAGGACAATCATTTAGGAAATGGGTTGTCATGTTAGAAGGTCTCACTTTGGATTGTAAATTCAAGTGCGAAAACTAGACTTCAATCTTTCTTATGCTGATACAGTGGTTAGAGATTTGCTTATTGTTCATGCTCTAGATGCAGGACTGCATAATGACATTATTCACTTGAATAATCCCATGTCGGCAGAGTGTTTATTGGTTATTCAAGTCTTTGAATGAACTAAGAAAGCTCTCAAATGCAGAAGACTTATGATTTTTCCAACAGACTTTCACAGTGGTAACACATTCTTCAGTCACAAGGGACAGCAAAACCCATCATAGGTCTACAAGTAGTCCCACACAGAGTGAGATCAAAATATGTTGGACACCACTCTTATAAAGTTAAATCTTTTCCTAAGTTCTTCGTGAACTCGTGATAGACAACCATGTTTTTAGGAAATTGTCGGAAGAAAGGTCATATGGAAGATGATGTTTACAGAAGCAGCACTACATCCTCAAATATTCTGCCTGCACCAGTGACACAGAATGTATGGTGGATAAATTTGAATCTAATGTTAAAGATTTCGAAAATAAATTTTACAGTATTCTTTCTCAAGATGATAAAGCAATGTTAGTAGATGCTCAGCTAAATGGATGCAACATTCAGTCTTGACAGAACACTAGTTCCTCGAAATCTATCATAAACAGTACTACACATGCCTTTACTGGTGCTACACAGTTATCCAACTTTCATGGCATGCCAACGACTTACAGTGATTAGACAATCCATATCAAAGGTCATTGTATTATTGTTATATCAAGTATAAAAACAAAAAAGCGTAGGCTCTGCTTCTCATAGCATTCTCATATACAGCAGCTAACCTCATGGGATTATATCCCTTCCAGTGGCTGAACTTCACAATTCAAGATTCGGGCAAACACACACAGGTCACAGATGGGATGTGAACTGTGTAATGCCATACCCTTCTCTACCTTGGAGCCCTGGAGTCAGCTCCACCTTCATTACACTGGACCATTTCTGGGGATGAGCTGGCCTCATTGTTGTGGATGCCAACGTTAGCTACCCATAATGTTGTCAGGATGAAAGTACGGGAATGCCTCCAAAGGTCTGTGCTCTGGAACAAATTTTCGCTATGGAGGGTCCCCCTACAGCCAGCGTTATGGATAATGGCCTGCAGCTTACTAGTTAAGAATTCGAGGCTTTCTTCATAGGCCACAAGATACAGCACCTTCATAGTGCTTGGTTTCATCTGGAGCCAAATGGAGTAGCTGAATGCTTTTTTCACAGCCAAGGAGCGAATGAAATCATGGATGACTATTTCTTAGAGGACACTTTACTGATGTTGCCCTTCTGTACCTCACCGCACCCCATCAAAGGGGCAACACCATCAACAGAGGATTTGACACTAGAAAATAGCGTTTCGAGGTCAATGCCAAGGTCCCAGATTCAGAGGTACAGTGTGGGAAAGGGCGGGCGGGCAGAGACACACACACACACACACACACACACACACACACACACACACACACACACAGAGAGAGAGAGAGAGAGAGAGAGAGAGAGAGAGAGAGAGAGAGAGAGAGGAAAAATGTCAATCTGCTCCAACTGTGCATCGGTACACTTTTCCCTGGCAGGAATTAGTGTCACCTTTCTGTTGCAAGCGATGGTAATGCATCTGCCCTCAATGGGGAAGTGGGAGCCTCCACCATCACAGCCTACCAGTGCCAATGCCATGCTATGCCATGCCAAGAGCCAATGGACTTAGAACCCAGCAGATTCATCAGCATGGAAGCCAAGATGGAAGAGGACATCATCAAGTGGACATCATCCACCAGACAGCAGCAGCCGAAATAAAAGGAGAAGCACAGCCTACCTTTTTTGGGAGGGGAGGGATGTTGTATTCCATGACAATATCCTTGTCAGGTAGTCCACTCTTTCATTGTAGTGGCATGTCGAAGTGCCTACCTGTAGCGGCAAAGTCAAGAGTAGTGAGAACTTCGGTGGTCATCCCCAGTACTGCCAGCAGTGAACGTGCTATCGTGCCATGCCTCATCAAGTGTGCCAATGGCACACAACGATGACATCACCCTGGTTGTGGAGCCAATGAATGGGGAATCCATTATTGTACAAACCACCAGCCAAAAGCAGATTCAGTGTAGTAAACTGCACTGCTTTAACTTGCTGCACTACAAGCCAGAAGCCAGTTCAGTAGAGCTCACATCAGTAGGGAGAATTTCCCAACAACCAGCCAGTTTTCATCGGCTGATAGGAGTCTGTCTTCACCAGCTCTCAGTCAGAGGGAATCAGCTACGCAGGCCAAGATCACATTAGTAGCAATCTGAAGAGAGGGTCACCAGTCTTGAATCTGCTGCCCACAAATCAACAGCCCGTGGGAACAGGGGTCACCAGGGCCTTAGCAGGGACACCATATCTTACGGTGTCCTTGGATATGTCTCTACTTCAGGAAGTAACAGTTCATGTATGGTATTTAGAGCTCAGCCTGGACAGATTCATATGAGTTTAATCCAAACTGTAAGTACATTTGTGTGAGTGTTGAAATAAATAAATGCTTGTCACTTAATTATTATTTGCGGCAATGTTGCCGAACCCATACAATGAAATGAATACTATATCTGATTCTCACGAGTGTTGTACAGAATTTTATAACAGAGAGAGAATATAACACATGATGTATTTGTATATCTAGCATGGCAATCAATCAAATTGTGTTAAGCTCATTTCTGAACCTGCAACTCTGTGCTTTATTTTAATGAGTAATTCCTTTTGTGTCTTACAACTAAATGACATGCCTCATTGCCATAGCTGTCAGATAGAACAAACAAATATTAGATAATTTATTTCACTTTTAAATACATTGCCCTATGACAAAATTAATTTAAATATATCACACATCATACACACCAGTAATACTTGTCTGATTCTGTTTAGAGTATTCACAAATCCCAGGTGACAAGATGTTGAAGACTTGTGAAAAAACTTCAGGACAACAGACCCTAAATGAGCTGGGACTATTATGTGAAATCACTTCCACCCCATGGATCATAGTTCCTCATATACTACGTTCTGTTTATTAATTGAGGATTCTCTGGAACAATGACTGAACTGAGATCACGATATAGAGTATCAAACATTTTAATTAGCTATTTTATTTATTTCAAACTCCTGTGCATGGTCTAAATATTAGTCAAATATAAAGAAAATATAGTGGTCTCAGAATGTTTGATGTGCTAGTGTAATATGTAAGAAATACTGACATACTTGGATTTCAGTCAAGCTATTGTTCCAGAGGATACCTCAATTGGAATTCTCCTTTGGCTAGTTCCTTGTTCTTCAAGGCTTCTATGGCTTCAGCACTGCTGGGTCTCCCCTCTACTCACCAGCAGAGTGACTTAATGCATGATGACTTTGATTTTATCCATTCTACTGTGCTTCTTCCTTGAGAGGCAGTAGTGTCCTTGTGTTTGCATATGTTCTTGTATACCACTATGACATTGTATTACTGAAGTCTCAGTGTTCATCATACAGTGTTAGGTCTGGAGATGAGGATAACATGTCCTTAATGTTGTGGAAAGATCTTTCTTGCTTCTCGTTCCAGGAACGTTTGGTGCTCCCTTGCAGTAGTTCTTGCAAGGGCATGCCTTGGAACTGAAATCCTTTACGAATCACTACTAGTCCGAGCATATTGCAAGAAAACTGCTCACGTAACAAATGTGTTAAAGTCAGAAAATCTATGACGGCTCTTATTTTTTCTCTACTGTGTCGAACCTTTTGCTATTCACTGCAAACCCAAGATATTTATTTCTTGAGTGGTGAAGAGGCACTTTTTCAGATTCAAGTGGAGGCCTATGGTCTGAACACACTTCAACATGGTTTCAGGTGGCTTAGGTGTTCTAAAATGTATTTGTAAAAATGACAGTGTCATCCAGATAGCAAAGACACTATCATCCGCTTATGGTGTCAAACCAGCACGTCCACCATGTGCTCGAAGGGAGCTGCAGTGTTAACATAACACAAACAGCACAACTTTGAACTCAGAGACCACCAGGAGTTATGAAGGCAGTCTTTTCCAAGTCAGCTTTGTCTGTCTCCATTTGCCAGTACCCAGTTGTGTGTCCATAGCAGAAACACTTTGATCCTCCCAGTCAGTCTAGGCTGTCATCAATGTGCAGCAGGTGGTAGATATACTTGTGATTTTGTTCAGTCATCAGTAGTTGACATAGAAACATCTGCCGTCCTCTTCAGGAGGACCATAGGAGAGAACCAACAACTCTCTGAAGATTCAATGTTGCCATCTTAAGGAACTTCTGCAATTCCTTCCGGCTTACTCATCATTCAGCTGTGACACCCTATATGAGTGCTGGCTAATCACTGGATGACCCCCAGTGTTGAGAAGGTGTTTTACCATGGCTGTATAACGTTTTTCAAATGACATGAGACAGTGAGATATTGAATTGAAAGGCTCGCACATCTCTCAAATCAGTTAACTTGCACATTGTGTATAACCGATCCTCTTTTCTGTGTAATCAGCTACATCGATCCCACAAAAGCTTCTTCTCCGACGACTATAGCTGGTTAGAGGAATTTATTAAACTCGTAGAGTATTTTTCAGCTTTCACAGACAATAACTTCTGCAAGCTAACTTATTCCTTAAACATTAGACTCATTTACAAATATTCAAATAGCATACATGTATCTTGCTTTGTTCATAGCCAAGACTTTAAGTAATTCAAAAGTCTCTAGTCTCAAGCAAGTCCAATACATGAACATAGAAATCTATATTCAATTGTTCATTAGTATTTTTACAATCAACACAGACACTAAAGAGCACAGAATACTACATAAACTTTCCTTGTTGTTCTTGAACCGTACACAGAAACTTTGTGGACCTTACAGCAGGTACATGTTGGGTCCATCTTTTTCTCGTAACTGTTTTTAGTCCTGCACATACAAATAGGCGACGCACAGCAGGGTGTTTTCGTTTCTCCCACTCACCTCTAAAATATCAGGTGTTCGAAAAGCTGGAAAGCCTAGTGGTACTAGAATTTACTATGAAATTCTCGAAGCACTACGGCTGTTTGGCCTGTTTTGTTTCCACTGAATGTGAAAGCATCTGAAAATTGGGGCAGATGGCTAACCCTTACTGGTGTAGTTCTTCAGCCAGGCTGGACCCTGTTGGCAGTTCAGTAGCAGCTTCCTTCCCTGCATTGTCTGTAGTAGTAGTAGTAGTAGTAGTAGTAGTAGAATACCATTCTTCATCAGTGGCACTTAGCTGTCTTCCCTGTACTAGTCCATTTGTTCATATGCAAATCCTTTTAGGTATGAGTAGTGGCTACTTGTGACTTAATACTCTGAAGTTCTCCTTGACAACTTGTAATGCTTATGATTGTTGCTGTATATAAATTTCCTTTGTGGGCCTGAGTAGCTTTTTGCAACTGAAAAAAGCTTCACAGCTTAACTGAGCATCTAGACTGATGACAAATTCATGACGTTGACAATAGAGGAACAACAATGCCTCAAATGGCAAACATCCACCTACAGCAATCTATGTTATGTATGCTTCTTGAAATAGCTTCATCAATCTGGACCTCTGATCTACTTTGTGATTGCTTGTGATTCCTGCAAGAAGTCCCACCTGAGAATAAAATAATGAATACATTCTAATAAAATGACAAACACAAAGAGCTGTGTTCTGACACTGATAGTTTTTCTTGCAATATGTGTTCCTGTGGGCCGGATGTACCTCACATTTGCAATCTTCAGCATAATTAATTTCGTATCATGTAACGTAGTCTTCTTTACCTGATGACACCCCATAACCATTTAACATTTACCAAAAGGAAGCCCCTGAATCAACTACTGTCTGGACAAGTTTACCATTGATGTAGCAGGGTGTATACGCGAAAAAAGGAAAAAAAATTCCCGGATGTTTCCTGGATTTCCCGGTTAAAAGTACACTTTCCTCCCAGGTGAAAATAAACCTTTTCCGTGTTAAGTGACAGTACATTTTCCCTCGGAACTGAAAAATTCCTTGAACGGCTATGGTTTTATACACCGGCATAGAATTTCGCAACACTTCAGAAAAGATCTTTGATGTGCAGCAAGAAATACACTGCATATTTTCGTATTACGAAAGTACAAATGGGAATTTCACCAAACACCGCATGTTACTTTCCGAAGAATTGAAATCAAGATTGTGATGCGCTTTTGTAAGCCAGTCATAGCATATGCCACGTTAACTCGCCAGCCGATGACAGTGGATATTCAGAGTATAGGGCATGTGATGTAGTCAGCCAATAGCAACATCACTGCCTTATAGCGTGAACACACAAATAGGAAAAATTAATGGTTTAAATTAATATACATAGTGCTGCTACAAGTAAAGCAAAGCTTTCACATACAATATTGGTCTCGAAGATTTGTGGGGACGTAGAACTACTGGCTCTTCCTCCCAAAAATATCGCTGTCCTACCGCAGCAAGATCAGTTCTCGGTAGTACCCGCTCTATGCCACACGCATTGTGTACACACTGCGAGAATAAAATTATTCACAATAAGTGATGGGAGTGCGAGTGATTATTCATCGTCGTAATTACCATGCCCGCTCTCTGCTACCTATAGATAAATAAGCCTCAAGGAAGGCTAAGCTATAACATATAATGTTTATCTTTTTTGCACATGTTAGACTTTAAGAAACATTACACAAATATGGCAGTAAAATTTTTAATAACGACATACATGTCGTTTTTCTAGGCTCGAAATTATTCTAAATAGCTTGTCCTCAGAGACCTGATTTTTAAATGAGAGTCAAACGTTCCGTGATTTAAGAAATTCATCGTACATTAACACACATAGTTCATCTTGCATAAAAGGAAATTTACTTTGAAAGTAATGCTTTTCAAACCACCATACGCAATATTTTCCCACGACCTGCTAGAAACACATTCATTTCAGCAGTTGCTAGAGAGCACTAGATAACAGGCTTCACCGTGCTTGCGCAGCTGCTACAATGGCCCATATGTCCGCATGTGTAAAACATTAAAAGATCTTACATTATGTCATGAAAGAAACAACACATCAGAGGATATCCCAAGAGCATCAGAATTTTGTGAACCATACTAAAATACATAATATGGCTTAAAGTGCATATTCACACGTCCAGATTCCCAATGACATAGGCCTCTCGGTCTGATTCTTTTCAGTGTGGTTTCTTGAGGTCTACATTTTCTTGGAGTACCAGTACTGTATTATCTCATGTTTAGTTCTTTATTGTGGGATAATGCCATATGTGCTAGACGATAAAAACATGCACTCCAAATGCATCGAACAGATGAAACTAGCCAATACTGTGGAATTAAACACTTCATTTCAAATAAATTGACTGCCTCAGCGGAAAACATTAATAAAAGCCAAATTTCTTTAACAAATCGACAAAAATAACATCGTTGTTCTGCAAGGCAATTATGCTTGATTGTCAGAAAGGTGGAAATAAAATAAGTTTTGAATCTGATAACATATTTTAGCATTCCTTAATTATGTGAATGTATTTTAATTCACTTGATAGCTCCTGTCCACAGAAATCCGTTTAGTTTTCATTTGATGTCAGAGCTGTGAACGAACTGGAGGTGGCAAAAATCAATAAACATAAAAACTCCCTACTCCAACTCAGACTGCTCTGCGCATCAGCCTTCAATCTACGATATTTCTGAACCGGGCAATACTAGATAGTGGTGATGTCCCCATTCTAACTAACAATCTTGTTATCAAGAATTCTGTAACTATTCCTGCCAGTGTCAAAACTTATTCTCTGGTTAAAGTCACTCATCCTGCCAGAATCATCGGTTTTGTTATACAACGTTTATCCTCCGGTTAGGTGTTGTTATGTGTTCTTACAACGCATTTTCCGCGCTACTCCCAGAACTCCCTTGTAACACTAACCAAAACGGCCTTGCTGTGCTGGTACTGCGAACGGCTGAAAGCAAGGGGAAACTACGGCCGTAATTTTTCCTGAGGGCATGCAGCTTTACTGTATGGTTAAATGATGATGGCGTCCTCTTGGGTAAAACATTCCAAAGGTAAAATAATCCCCCATTCGGATCTCCGGGCGGGGACTACTCAAGAAGATGTCGTTATCAGGAGAAAGAAAACTGGCGTTCTATGGATCGGAGCGTGGAATGTCAGATCCCTTAATCGGGCAGGTAGGTTAGAAAATTTAAAAAGGGAAATGGATAGGTTAAAGTTAGATATAGTGGGAATTAGTGAAGTTCGGTGGCAGGAGGAACAAGACTTCTGGTCAGTTGAATACAAGGTTATAAACACAAAATCAAATAGGGGTAATGCAGGAGTAGGTTTAATAATGAATAGGAAAATAGGAAGGCGGGTAAGCTACTACAAACAGCATAGTGAACGCATTATTGTCGCCAAGATAGATACGAAGCCCACGCCTACCACAGTATTACAAGTTTATATGCCTACTAGCTCTGCAGATGACGAAGAAATTGAAGAAATGTATGATGAAATAAAATAAATTATTCAGATAGTGAAGGGAGACAAAAATTTAATAGTCATGGGTGACTGGAATTCGTCAGTAGGAAAAGTGAGAGAAGGAAACGTAGTAGGTGAATATGGATGGGGGTAAGAAATGAAAGAGAAAACCGCTTGGAAGAATTTTGCACAGAGCACAACTTAATGACAGCTAACACCTGGTTCAAGAATCATAAAAAAAGATTGTATACATGGAAGAAGCCTGGAGATACTGACAGGTTTCAGATAGATTATATAATGGTAAGACAGAGATTTAGGAACCAGGTTTTAAATTGTAAGACATTTCCAGGGGCAGATGTGGACTCTGACCACAATCTATTGGTTATGACCTGTAGATTAAAACTGAAGAAACTGCAAAAAGGTGGGAAGTTAAGGAGATGGGACCTGGATAAACTGACTAAACCAGAGGTTGTACAGAGTTTCAGGGAGAGCATAAGGGAACAATTGACAGGAAAGGGGGAAAGAAATACAGTAGAAGAAGAATGGGCAGCTTTGAGAGATGAAGTAGTGAAGGCAGCAGAGGATCTAGTAGGTAAAAAGACGAGGGCTACTAGAAATCCTTGGGTAACAGAAGAAATATTGAATTTAAGTGATGAAAGGAGAAAATATAAAAATGCAATAAATGAAGTAGGCAAAAAGGAATACAAGCGTCTCAAAAATGAGATCGACAAGAAGTCCAAAATTGCTAAGCAGGGATGGCTAGAGGACAAATGTAAGGATGTAGAGGCTTATCTCACTAGGGGTTAGATAAATACTGCCTACAGGAAAATTAAAGAGACCTTTGGAGAAAACAGATCCACTTGTATGAATATCAAGAGCTCAGATGGAAACCAGGTTCTAAGCAAAGAAGGGAAAGCAGAAAGGTGGAAGGAGTACATAGAGGGTCTATACAAGGGCGATGTACTCGAGGACAATATTATGGAAATGGAAGAGGATGTAGATGAAGATGAAATGGGAGATATGATACTGCGTGAAGAGTTTGACAGAGCACTGAAGGCCCTGAGTCGAAACAAAGCTCCGGGAGTAGACAACATTCCATTAGAACTACTGACGGCCTTGGGAGAGCCAGCCCTGACAAAACTCTACCATCTGGTGAGCAAGATGTATGAGACAGGCGAAATACCCTCAGACTTCAAGAAGAATATAATAATTCCAATCCCAAAGAAAGTAGGTGTTGACAGATGTGAAAATTACCGAACTATCAGTTTAATAAGTCACGGCTGCAAAATACTAACGCGAATTCTTTACAAAAGAATGGAAAAACTAGTAGAAGCCGATCTCGGGGAAGATCAGATTGGATTCCGTAGAAACATCGGAACACGTGAGGCAATACTGACCCTACGACTTATCTTAGAAGCTAGATTAAGGAAAGGCAAACCTACTTTTCTAGCATTTGTAGACTTAGAGAAAGCTTTTGACAATGTTGACTGGAATGCTCTCTTTCAAATTCTGAAGGTGGCAGGGGTAAAATACAAAGCAGTGGTTGGGAAGGGAGTGAGACAGGGTTGTAGCCTCTCCCCCATGTTATTCAATCTCTATATTGAGCAAGCAGTGAAGGAAACAAAAGAAAAATTCGGAGTAGGTATTAAAATCCATGGAGAAGAAATAAAAACTTTAAGGTTCGCCGATGACATTGTAATTCTGTCAGAGACAGCAAAGGACTTGGAAGAGCAGTTGAACGGAATGGATAGTGTCTTGAAAGGAGGATATAAGATAAACATCAACAAAAGCAAAACAAGGATAATGGAATGTAGTCGAATTAAGTCGGGTGATGCAGAGGGGATTAGATTAGGAAATGAGACACTTAAATTAGTAAAGGAGTTTTGCTATTTGGGGAGCAAAATAACTGATGATGGTCGAAGTAGAGAGGATATAAAATAAAGACTGGCAATGGCAAGGAAAGCATTTCTGAAGAAGAGAAATTTGTTAAGATCGAGTATAGGTTTAAGTGTCAGGAAGTCGTTTCTGAAAATATTTGTATGGAGTGTAGCCATGTATGGAAGTGAAACATGGACGATAAATAGTTTGGACAAGAAGAGAATAGAAGCTTTCGAAATGTGGTGCTACAGAAGAATGCTGAAGATTAGATGGGTAGATCACATAACTAATGAGGAAGTATTGAATAGGATTGGGGAGGAGAAAAGTTTGTGGCACAACTTGACTAGAAGAAGGGATCGGTTGGTAGGACATGTTCTGAGGCATCAAGGGATTACCAGTTTAGTAGTGGAGGGCAGTGTGGAGGGTAAAAATCATAGAGGGAGACCAAGAGATGAATACGCTAAGCAGATTCAGAAGGATGTAGGTTGCAGTAAGTACTGGGAGATGAAGCAGCTTGCACAGGATAGAGTAGCGTGGAGAGCTGCATAAAACCAGTCTCAGGACTGAAGACCACAACAACAACAACAACAACATCTCCCAGAATAGAACTAAGCAGCTGCTAGCCGAGGACTGTATAAATGCGCTTTTCTTGCATAGTGATCTGGCCAAACATTTTCTGTCAAAATTTCATTCTCTTGGGTACAACGAGAACATAATCCACAACCTTTCTTACTGTTATTCCTGTTTGTTGCTTATTTCCTCTCCGAATCTATGGATTTCGCTAGTAACTATAACAAAGCTGATCATTCGCAAACACAGTCAACCACATAAACAAAAGGTGATTGGCATTGGTCCGTTCGGGTTTATGCCGCTCAGCTCATGTAGCCCGTCCCCTTTTGTCTATAGTAAAGTTTATTTCCAAATGTGACCGTGATTCCCCTTGCAGAGACATTACGTACACTATGCACGCGTTCAAAAATGTTCAAGAACTAACAGAGATGTGTTTCAAAATCATATGAATAATTGATAGGTTTTTTTCCTCGAGAATATGAATTTGGCGACCTCTGAAATTGCTGCCCGGTTATCCTGGGACATGTACACCCTGATCATGCGAGACCCGATAATGATAACGTCAGGATGAAATCATATCAGTGCTGCATTTATACCTGTTTTGCACGCCATGTTTGACATCATTTGAACTATTCTGTCAGGAGAGTTAATTTGGAACTGAAACTGCTGTGTGTGCCTGACATACATCCTATTGAACCTATCAGTAGTGGGATCGCACTAGACATGGCATTCACCTCTCAATGAGGTAAGGGACAACTTACTGGGCTAACAGCAAAAAAACTTGGAGGAGTGGTGGGGGGGAGCAGAGGTAGGCAGAGCTGTGCACCCCGCCACATTTACCCACCCAAGCTTGGCTGTGACTGACTGCTCCATTCTGTTGCCTGCACCACAGGTAGTCAAGCTCAAGTGTACCGGCAATGGGCTGAGAAAGCAGCGATGCACTGTTGAGGACCGTGGCTCATCAGGTACCCGGCTGAGCTGAGCCCAAGTGTCAACAAGGTTTGGACAACTAGGAAACAGGTAGTGCTGGGAAGTTGCCACTTACATGTGGAATTGCTTTCTGAATTATCTGTGCTCCTTTGAGGTTTGATGTGCTATGAACAGGATGTTCTTGATCCTTTACAAAGAAAAATGACGCGTAATGTAAAATGATGGATTTAAGATAAAAATAGTACTTATTGTGACATGGAAGTAATTGAATTCAAAGCAAGTGGCTTGATATCCCTCATAATGATGGATATAAGATAAAAAAGTACTTACTGTGACATGGAAGTATTTTATACTTTTATGTTGATCTTAAAGTTTTCATTATGGAAGTTACTGGCTCAATCCTTCCTTGAGATTCTCTGAGGAGGATGTGCTTGCTTTGCATGTGACATAACTTTGAAACAAGGACCGACAGAAGGTAAAGACAGTTTCAAATTACTTTTTCTGTGAATTTTTTTTCAGGTTTATTTTTTATATACTTGCAAGAAGAAAAAGCCTTTTCATACAGATATGCAGATGACACAGATAATAAACTTGTTACCACTTTATTTGATAACATTGGAAACTCTACCTTTAAGAGTAACCAGAAATTTATAGGTGACAAAGATTTATTTTCTGTAAGTTAGTCACTGGAAGTTTCAAGTGGCTGCTCATTTCAATTTACACTTCATGTGGATTCCAAATTATTGTCATTCCAAGTAATTGCGACTCCAGTTGTTATTATATGAGATAGAGCAGAGAAGGGAAATAGTGTTAGAAATTTTTCGAAATCCCTTCAAATGTTCCTTAATTTTATTCTTGACATTTTCGTCCAAATTAAGTTGAATTTCTACTAGGAACTCATCAAGGGTGTCAAAGCACTCAATCTGATCTGAAAGCAAACAGATTTCCCAAACTGCAAGGCTTTTAATGAACGATTCATACAGTCTTGCACATTAACAGATTTGTGTTTGGTCTGTGAAGTAGTAAATTTTAACTGTTGCATTTTAACAAAATTTCTGTCAAATAAGCCACGGTCGGAAGCCAGATTTTACATAGGGATAGGTGTACCTGGTGAGATACGGAATATGTCATACAGTATGAGAACAGTTCTGCTGTGATAAACCATCTAACATCTATGTTAGCCTATAAAAAATTTTAAACACTTGGGTTAGTATTACAAAACTTCGCTAATTAGTAGGATGATCATTAATAAAATCAACTATTTTCACAGCATCCTAAGGTGTAAAGATTTTTCACGTGCACGTAACAGTAAGTAATAATTACAAGCAATGGTGGAGATTTAAGTAACCATATTGCTGCTCACGTTACAGTCATACGTTATTTTAATATAAGACCGGCAGTGAATCAATGTGTCAGTAAATACTGCATGAAGTAAAAAAATGTTTGCAAATGAGCAACAGAGTTTTCATTTCATGTTTGCAACAAGTGTGATGCTTGGCGGGTGCACACAGCTGCTGAGCCACACAGGTGCCCGTGTGGACTCGGGCTCTGGTGGGGCACCACATGGCTTGGCAGGGACCAATGCGGCTCGGCCGGGTGACTGGACAGTGCAAGTCAAAACTTACCTGGTAGTCAAGGCTTCGGTTCCAGGCGGGCCGCGCAGGCTCAGTGGATGCCTCTGGTGGTTGGTACTGATATGAATGCTAAAATAACTGTGTGTCAACAGCAGACCTTTTGTTGTGTTCTAAGAATGGTTAGGACTGAATCAAACTTCGAGTCTGAGGAAACAACTAAACTGCACAATTCTGCCATGCAGCATTAGTGCAAAAGCCTATTAGTTGTCTATTTTTAGCTGTCAGTTACAATTGGGTCAATTTAAAATGTAACTTTCCTTACTGCAAAAAAATATTAGAGGACCTTGTAAAATTAATCAACTACTTATTTATCCTGTTAGAATAGTCATCTTTAACCTATTTCAGATAATCTGCCTCTCTGAACTTCTGTGATCACTGCCACTGACAGGTAAAATGTTACAGGATTGTGGTTAAAACTTTACAAGGAGGGAAAAGGCGTGAAATGGCATAACAATTACACCACTTGACAACTGCATATGCTGCTTTGGGATAATGTTTCAGATATCACTTCCAGCCACAGAAAGCAGGCAGCATGCAATGGAAGCCAAGTACATTATCTCCAATTCTCAAATCTGTAGGATTTGCCAAATAGGTGGCAAGCAAAAAGTAATATAAATTTTGATTTTAAACTTTTCACAGGGTGTATACGCGGACAAGGAAAAAAAATTCCCGGGTTTCCCGGTTATAAATACACTTTCTCCCGGGTGAAAACATACTTTTTCCCTGTTAACTGACCGTATATTTTCTCTCAGAACTGTATAACTCATCAGTCCTTTGAATGGTTATGGTTTTATACACAGGCATAGAATTTCCCAGCCCTTGAGAAAACTAAACATAGGGGGAAAAAAACCATGTTTTGGAAAGATCTTTGATGTGCAGCAACATGTACGCTGCATATTTTCGTATTACGAAAATATAAATTGGAGTTCCACCAAACACTGCATGTTACTTTCCAAATCATTGAAATCGAGATTGCGATGCGCTTTTGTAAGCCAGGCGTAGCTCATGTCACGTGATCTCGCCAGCCGATGACAGCGGGTATTCAGAGCTTAGGACATGTGATGTAGTCAGCCACTAGCAACATCACTGTTAAGCAGCACGAACACACAAACAGAAAAATCTAATGGTTTAAATTAATATACATCGTGTTGCTACACGGAAAGCAAAGCTTTCACAAATGTTGGTCTTTTATGGGCATACTACAATTTAAGATATATCACACAAATGCGCCAGTAAAATTTTTAAAAATGACTTAAATGTCTGGTCTTCTGCGCTCGAAATTTATCTAAGTGGCTAGTCATCAAAGAGTTGATTTTTAAATGAGAGTCAAACGCTCTGTGATTTAAGAAATTCATCGGACATAATCGCACATACTTCAACTTCCTTAAAAGGAAATTTACTTTGATAGAAACGCTTTTCAAACCACTATTCACATTATTTTCCCGCGACCTGTTAGAAATAGGTTCATTTCAGCAGTTGCCAGAGCGTGCCAGATGACAGGCATCACTGCGCTTGTGCTGCTACGATGTCGTAGGGAGCCCGTATGCTCGTACATGTAAAACATTAAAAGATCTTACATTATGTCATAAAAGAAACAAGACATCAGAGGATACTCCAAGAGCACTGGAATTTCGTGGTCCATACTAAAATGTGCACATTTAAAGTGCACATTTGTATGTCCAGATTCCCAGTGAAGTAGACCACGACCTGATATTAAGCTTTTCAACGTAGTTTTCGGGATGTAAATTTTCTTGGAGTATCGGTACTATGTTATCTCATGTTTGGTTCGTTATCATGGCATATGCCACACGTGCTAGAAATTGAAAATGTGCACTTGAAATGTAGCAAACAGTGCGTGGAATTAAACACTTTGTTTCAAGTATTTTGTCTGCCTGAGCGGAAAAGATTAATAAAAGAAAATTTCTTTAGCAAACCGACAAAAATAACTTCATTGTTCTGCTAGGCAATTAATGCTTGACTGTCAGAAAGGTGGAAATAAAATAAAATCTACAACTAACAACACATTTTGGCCTTCCGCAATTATATGAATGTATTTTAATTCATTTGATAGCCCCTGGACACAGAAATCTGTTTTGTTTTCATTTGACGTGAGAGCAGTAAACGAAGAGGAAATGCAAAATCACTAAACGTAAACACGGGTCACATGGAGACTACCCTCTTCCCCACTATAGCCCCGGATCTATGATATTTCCAAACAGGTGCAATACGCTGCCACTCCCTTGAGCATTTGAGATGTTGTTGTTGTTGTGTTGTTGTGGTCTTCAGTCCTGAGACTGGTTTGATGCAGCTCTCCATGCTACTCTATCCTGTGCAAGCTTCTTCATCTCCCAGTACCTACTGCAACCTACATCCTTCTGAATCTGCTTAGTGTATTCATCTCTTGGTCTCCCTCTACGATTTTTACCCTCCAATGCTATATTTGTGATCCCTTGATGCCTCAAAACATGCCCTACCAACCGATCCCTTCTTCTAGTCAAGTTGTGCCACAAACTTCTCTTCTCCCCAATCCTATTCAATACCTCCTCATTAGTTACGTGATCTACTCACCTTATCTTCAGCATTCTTCTGTAGCACCACATTTCGAAAGCTTCTATTCTCTTCTTGTCCAAACTAGTTATCGTCCATGTTTCACTTCCATACATGGCTACACTCCATACAAATACTTTCAGAAACGACTTCCTGACACTTAAATCTATACTCGATGTTAACAAATTTCTCTTCTTCAGAAACGCTTTCCTTGCCATTGCCAGTCTACATTTTATATCCTCTCTACTTCGACAATCATCAGTTATTTTACTCCCTAAATAGCAAAACTCCTTTACTACTTTAAGTGTCTCATTTCCTAATCTAATTCCCTCAGCATCACCCAATTTAATTTGACTATATTCCATTATCCTCGTTTTGCTTTTGTTGATGTTCATCTTATATCCTCTTTTCAAGACACTATCCATTCCGTTCAACTGCTCTTCCAAGTCCTTTGCTGTCTCTGACAGAATTACAATGTCATCGGCGAACCTCAAAGTTTTTACTTCTTCTCCATGAATTTTAATACCTACTCCGAATTTTTCTTTTGTTTCCTTTACTGCTTGCTCAATATACAGATTGAATAACATCGGGGAGAGGCTACAACCCTGTCTCACTCCTTTCCCAACCACTGCTTCCCTTTCATGCCCCTCGACTCTTATAACTGCCATCTGATTTCTGTACAAATTGTAAATAGCCTTTCGCTCCCTGTATTTTATACCTGCACCTTCAGAATTTGAAAGAGAGTATTCCAGTTAACATTGTCAAAAACTTTCTCTAAGTCTACAAATGCTAGAAACGTAGGTTTGCCTTTTCTTAATCTTTCTTCTAAGATAAGTCGTAAGGTTAGTATTGCCTCACGTGTTCCAACATTTCTACGGAATCTAAACTGATCTTCCCCGAGGTCCGCTTCTATCAGTTTTTCCATTCGTCTGTAAAGAATTCGCATTAGTATTTTGCAGCTGTGACTTATTAAACTGATAGTTCGGTAATTTTCACATCTGTCAACACCTACTTTCTTTGGGATTGGAATTATTATATTCTTCTTGAAGTCTGAGGGTATTTCGCCTGTCTCATACATCTTGCTCACCAGATGGTAGAGTTTTGTCAGGACTGGCTCTCCCAAGGCCATCAGTAGTTCTAATGCAATGTTGTCTACCCCCGGGGCCTTGTTTTGACTCAGGTCTTTCAGTGCTCTGTCAAACTCTTCACGCAGTATCTTATCTCCCATTTTGTCTTCATCTACATCCTCTTCCATTTCCATAATATTGTCCTCAAGTACATCGCCCTTGTATAAAGCCTCTATATACTCCTTCCACCTTTCTGCCTTCCCTTCTTTGCTTAGAACTGGGTTGCCATCTGAGCTCTTGATATTCATACAAGTGGTTCTCTTCTCTCCAAAGGTCTCTTTAATTTTCCTGTAGGCAGTATCTATCTTACCCCTAGTGAGACAAGCCTCTACATCCTTACATTTGTCCTCCAGGCGTCCCTGCTTAGCCATTTTGCACTTCCTGTCGATCTCATTTTTGAGATGTTTGTATTCCTTTTTGCCTGCTTCATTTACTGCATTTTTATATTTTCTCCTTTCATCAATTAAATACAATATTTCTTCTGTTACCCAAGGATTTCTACTAGCCCTCGTCTTTTTACCTAATTGATCCTCTGCTGCCTTTACTACTTCATCCCTCAAAGCTACCCATTCTTCTTCTACTGTATTTCTTTCCCCCATTCCTGTCAATTGTTCCCTTATGCTCTCCCTGAAACTCTCTACTGGTTCTTTCAGTTTATCCAGGTCCCATCTCCTTAAATTCCCGCCTTTTGGCAGTTTCTTCAGTTTCAATCTGCAGTTCATAACCAATAGATTGTGGTCAGAATCCACATCTGCCCCTGGAAATGTCTTACAGTTTAAAACCTGGTTCCTAAATCTCTGTCTTACCATTATATAATCTATCTGATACCTTTTAGTATCGCCAGGATTCTTCCAGGTATACAACCTTCTTTTATGATTCTTGAACCAAGTGTTAGCTATGATTAAGTTATGCTCTGTGCAAAATTCTACAAGGCGGCTTCCTCTTTCATTTCTTAGCCCCAATCCATATTCACCTACTATGTTTCCTTCTCTCCCTTTTCCTGCTGACGAATTCCAGTCACCCATGACTATTAAATTTTCGTCTCCCTTCCCTACCTGAATAATTTCTTTTATCTCGTCATACATTTCATCTATTTCTTCATCATCTGCAGAGGTAGTTGGCATATAAACTTGTACTACTGTAGTAGGCATGGGCTTTGTGTCTATCTTGGCCACAATAATGCGTTCACTATGCTGTTTGTAGAAGCTAACCCGCACTCCTATTTTTTTATTCATTATTAAACCTACTCCTGCATTACCCATATTTGATTTTGTATTTATAACCCTGTAACCACCTGACCAAAAGTCTTGTTCCTCCTGCCACCGAACTTCACTAATTCCCACTATATCTAACTTTAACTTATCCATTTCCCTTTTTAAATTTTCTAACCTACCTGCCCGATTAAGGGATCTGACATTCCACGCTCCGATCCGTAGAACGCCAGTTTTCTTTCTCCTGATAACGGCGTCCTCTTGAGTAGTCCCCGCCCGGAGATCCGAATGGGGGACTATTTTACCTCCGGAATATTTTACCCAAGAGGATGCCATCATCATTTAATCATACAGAAAAGCTGCATGTCCTCGGGAAAAATTATGGCTGTAGTTTCCCCTTGCTTTCAGCCGTTCGCAGTACCAGCACAGCAAGGCCGTTTTGGTTAATGTTACAAGGCCAGATCAGTCAATCATCCAGATTGTTGCCCCTGCAACTACTGAAAAGGTTGCTGCCCCTCTTCAGGAACCACATGTTTGTCTGGCCTCTCAACAGATACCCCTCCGTTGTGGTTGCACCTACAGTACGGCCATCTGTATCGCTGAGGCACGCAAGCCTCCCCACCAACGGCAAGGTCCATGGTTCATGGGGGGAGGGCATTTGAGATAGGACGTCAAAAATTTTAAAAAATCAAATTTTCAAAAATATGTTCATTTTGTAGCGCACATCTTTCTGAAGAATCTGATGCATAAAAAATATGCGTTTGAGGAAATGTAAGACATGTTACTTGGTTGGAAGTGTGTCAAAGTGCAGTGCCACACCTCTTCACAAAGCATTCTCCTACCACACGTCACTATTTTGCTCTGTGGAACTGAAACATGTATATTTTGTAATGGATGTCATCAAACCATATTCAGGACAGTAGAAATTAAAATGTCCGGTGGTGCCTCTCATACTTACAGTCGGCCGGTTTGACATCGTGGCCCCCCCCCCCCCCCCCCCACCCAAAAAAAAAAACACACCCTCTTTAGAAAATTTGCGCTCTTTATTCCTTATCAGCTAACAACTTGCTGCTTTGTGTGACATAAAATTAAATATAGGGTGCATAAAACCAGTAAAGAAATGAGACAAGCAAGACAATACACAAATCTTCAATCCTTACCTCCTAGAATTTTTTTCTCTCTAATCTTGCTACAGCTTTACATGGCGTGCTTTCCTTTCTGCGAAAGAATCTATTACCTCATCAAGGTTCGTCAAACAGTTTGCTACATGAAAAATCGAAATGTCGTTGTCTAATACTGAAAAAGCTGTTAATACAAATAGGACCCAAGACTGGTGTAGTTTCTCGATCTGATTACGTCTATTTTGTTACTTTCTGCTAGATAAAACGAAACAGGCCTTTCTAATACTGCAACAATTGTAACACACACCAAATAAACGAAACTGTTTTGACACAAACAGTCATTTTTTAATGACAGAAGATAATTCACAAAGTACCAATATGAAAAGCCTATTAGGCCTACTACAAGCAAAAAGCTTTACGTTAGGAAATAGTTTCACACTTCATTCATACGCTTCAGTTTCTCAAGCATGAGATCGAAAAGTAGTAGTACGAAATTTTTATACAAAATTGGAATCATCATATTTTTTCATAATTTGTGTTATGTCCCCTTTTCTTATCCTTTCTCGTTCTAACAAAAGTCTTGTTATCATTAATTCTGTAACTATTCACATCAATATCAAAGCTTATTCGCCAGGTAACTTCACTAACTGCCAGGATCACCGGTTTAGTTATCCCGCGATTATTCTCCGGTTAGGCGTTGTTACAAGTTTGTACGATGCGTTTTCCGCCCTACTTGCAGAATAGACCTTAAAGTGGCTCCTAGCCGGGGACTGTACAACTGGCTCTTACTAGTATAGCGATCTAGCCAAAAATTTTCTGTCAAAATTTCATTTTCTTGGATACACTGAGAAGGTAATAAGTAATCTTTCTTACCTGTTATTCGTTTATTTCCACTCCGGTAGTCTGAATTTATGGATTTTGCTAGTAATTATAACAACACTCATCATTCGCAAACCCAGTCAACCACGCAATCAGACAGCAGTTGACATTCATCCGTTCGGCCTTACTCTGCTCAGCTCGTATAGCTCCTTTTGTCTGTAGGTAAGTTTGTTTCTACATCCGATGAGGATTCCCCCGACGGAGACATCATCTACACTATGCATGCATTCAACAAATCAACTTATGATTCATTCAGAAACCACCTCAGAATGTGTTCAAAAACTGACAGGGATCTCATCGGAGGCAATTTGTTGTTACGAAGTATTGCATAGTCTTCCTAATGTCTTTGACACATTTTGCTGTTGGCAGACGCTTGTATGAGCACTGTGTTTTGTTGCTGTATATGGTGCATTTCCTTTGCAGTTTAAGTTTTATTTTCGTTTTTTCTCTCGTTCATGTTTTATTGCTGCAGTATTATTCTGCAGTAGCACGATACAGTAATATCCTTATGGTTTCTTACCAGTCAAAATTACAAAAATTTAACTGAAAACAAAAACAATGAGAAATTCCCGGAATTCTAAAAAATTCCCGGGGTTTTCCAGGTTTTCTCCCGGATGAAAAAATTTTCGCATTTTTTCCCGGATCTCCCGGGTTGTATACACCCTGTTTCAACATTGCAGCTTATATTTTTTTTGTAATCTTTGAGCCACTTTCTGCAGTTCATATTCTGGAAATTGATATTGTTGGCAAGATGATGGTATTGAAGGAAGAGAGATTGTGGATATGAGGTATTGTTCTGGTATCCAACAATCATTCTGTCATTTGAGCCAATGAAATGAAGAGCCGGGCCTTTAGGTTGCATAAGGTTTATCAGAGCATCATTCTGTTCCACTGATTAACAATGTTGAAATCATCTTTGTGGCTACGCAGAATAAAAGAATTTAGTCAATTTTTATACAGTGCAGCCGAGACAACACTGAAGTAATATATTTTAGTGATATTTGAGTCAACAAAGGGTCAATCAATTTTCACGTAAACACATGTACGGATACCATATCATGTCGCAGTGATCTGAAATAATGCTACAACAAACACTTTGCACATCCTTGAGCAGCATCTTGAATGACAAACTAACAAATTTTAATGTCTTTGGAACTTAAAACAAGAAACCAAATTACAGTCTTGGGGCTCCATGTAAATGCCTCTTATGACAGGTAGGAGTTACCACCAGCTTTTTCTAACCATCTCTGTTGATTCTTTGTGGACTTGAAACAGCGACTGGCAAATATAAAAAAGAAATTTGCCAAACACTGTGCAGATTGTTTAGTCATTTAATTTTATTTTCACTACCAGTTTTGGCAATTCCATGTGCTATCATCAGGCCCTGTATGCACCTCTCAAAAATTATAGATATTGGGATACTGGGGCTATCTGTTTCTGGATATCTACTCTCGCAGTCAAGTCTTTGAAGGAAGCAATTGAGAATTCACGATGTTCAGAAACAGGTGGCCCCAGTATGCCAATATAGATAATTATTGAGAGGTGCATACGGTGTCTGAAGATGGCCTATTGAATTGCCGAAACTGGTAGTGAAAATAAAATTAAATAACTTTCCAATCTGCATGCTTGTTTGGCAAATTTCCTTGTTAAAAATTTTCTAACCATGGTCACACAGGGGACTGTATACTGCCCAGTCACACATCAGACCTGCAGTATAAAATATGAAGTACCATAGTACCATAATGGCTCTTTGCTCATAATGAATATGTTCACAGTAGAGTTGCAAGCCCCCTGGAGGAGCCCCCATTTAACAACAATCAGTTCAAATAAAAGCATACAAACAAACATCTTAATATGCGGTACAACAATAGGTATAATCAGCCATCCATTTTATAACAACTTGCAGAAATGTAGAAAGAAGGTCATTTAAAGAGGGATGTATGCCCGCACGCACAGCAACAGCTATTACTGAAGAACACTAAGATTTTGTACAAGTAACGGTTTAAAGGGATACGTTTCACAACTGTCAACAAATTTGGTACACTCTTGGGATTTGACTGGGATCCATCACTCGGATCACAAATGAGAATTGCAATGTCAGAAAAATTTACAGTACAGTCAATGTATGTATGAAAGTTTCATTCCAGTAAGTTAACATCAATACCTGTCACTGTAACTGGCGATGAAACAGAACTGTATGAATCATACTTAGGGAAAAGTCATGCACACAATTTCAAATGATTTACATATAAAGTAGGAAGAGCAACTGGTGTGGCTGGAAATGGAATGTCCACTTTTTCTGAGCTGTAGTTATACATTACGCCAGAATCCCCCTTCAAGTCGATAGTGCAGGAATTGGATATGCTTTACTAGTGTATGTAAGCCTTCCTAAGCTTTTAGAAAGTCTCCAAAATTAGTAGCGAGATATGGACGAGCAGTCTTTAACCATAATGAAGATGCAGCTGCTTACAGAAATGCTGAAAATCTGTTCTTTCTTGAGGAGTCTCAAATCACAAGTTAGCACATATTGTGGACCACACAGCTAGTCGTGTATGCTTTCTTTCTGTCAACAAATAGGAAAGAAGCTATCTGCTGTCATAGTCAAGTCCTAGTAAAGAGCTGTGTGTGCCCTGAGAGTGATCCTGGATATCTTTTCTATAGGAAACATACTGCGGAGTACACATTAAGTTGTCAGTTAATGTACTGTTGCATACAACTTTAAGTTCAGTTAAATATAAGATCATCAAGGTAGATTAAAACAATTAGGCAGTTTCTAAAAACTTCCATAATCATTCGTAAGTTAATTTTTGTAAAATTTGTTTCTCAAACAAATTCAGACTTACCTTCCTTAACTGATGTGTGACTGTCATCGTATCTTGATTGGGAAAGTGAAGCTGTTTTTTCTTGCTGTTTTGAGTTAGAAAGTGAACAACTCAGATTATTTTCACTATTAACATCCTTGCTCAGTTCAGCATTGCTTTTAACTACTGATTTGTGTTTGTTCCTGTCCATTTCCATGCAATAATCTCCATTTTTAATGGCTTTGTCCATAAATGAAAGAGAAACTGTATTGCTTTCATATCTTCTTCCTCTTCTTAGAGTAACACCTGTTTTGTCATTGCTGTCAGGTGCTGAAAGTACATTATTTTTATCATCGTCTATGCATGAACCTGAATCCTCATTGTGTTGTGGATTTTTATCCTTCCTCACAGACAAGTGTGGAACTTTTAACTCAGATGTATTAGATGGTGTTCTAGCAGTGTTACTTGTTTTTATTGAGTCTCCCGTGTATTTCTCTGTATCTCTATTCTGATCGTAAGTATTACTTCTCTCAATAACATCACTATAATTAACATTCATTATTAATACTTCATTTTCTGGTAATGGCGAATTTCTTCCAGATGAGGCAGTATTCACTACATCAGGCTCAACACGAAGTGCAACAACAGCATCTCTATCACAGAATGCTTTGGTTTCCACAGCTAAGTCACCATGTTCTGTGGCATTTTGTGAGCACTGTTTATCATTAATGTCATCTGTAGTGACACACTGTTTCTTTTGAGATTTTGTGACCCCTCTTGTTTCCTCCATTTCGGATGATCTCCTCTTTTTATTCAACATCCCACTTTCTGAAGCACATAGAGGCTCATTACCTGCAACAAAAAATGCAGTTAATCACCAAATTAACAAAACAACTTTTAAGGAAATCCTGCTTTTAGATTGTACTTCCATCAGTCCCAGTAAAACACCCACAAAAACAATGTTTTTCCTTCTTGCTTTTAACGAACCCCACTTTAAGAAAAGTCCGCTTTTAAGGAATAAACATGAAACAGTTTGCAAATTAAAATCCATTTTTTACACAATTCATAACATGTCCAAATGAGATTCCAATTTCTTTCACTTTCATATAGTCTTTATTGTGTGATGGCAGTATAAGGTAATTGGTTCTTTCGTTCGACATACACCTGGATCAAATTTCATTGTGGCAATATCAGAAAACAGTTGAATGAACAGGAAATCTATTTCCTTTCTGCCTACAATATGACCCTGACCTGTGATCTGACATCACAGCCACTGAGTTAAGAAGTGCGAGACATGAAGTGTTGCCTTTGTTACAGCTGAATTTATCAGTTTTGCTTTTGTGGAATTATGGCCAGCATATGTAGAAAGTTTACAATCTCACAAAAGCCGACTATTATCTGCAATGTCAAAGACAATCACAACAGAAAACCGTCCAGCATGGTGAAGACGTACAATGTAACACCATCTTCATTGTGCAGCACTCTCAAAAATTAGGTAGTGCGTTAAATGCTGAAGATAGCAGTTCCTTTGAATGCAAAAGGGGCATTCACATGTCAGCATTTAGTGATGTTGAAACAATGACTTTAAAATGGTCTGAGGGAATGAGAAGTGGTGGCATTCCTATAAGTGGAAAAACAGTGCAAGAGAAGACTCGCAAAATAACGCTAAAGATTGGTGTTGAAAATTTCAGTAGCTGAATGGCTGGTTGCATCATTTTAAAAAACATCATACACTTTCATTTCAGAATGTGGGTGGGGAGAGTAAAGCTGTGGACACAGAAAGTGTAAACCATTGGAAGAAACAATTAATACAGGATTATGAGCCCAGATACGTTTTTCACACAGATGAAACTGGTATCTTTTACAATTTACATCCTGCAAAAACATATTCTGTTAAGAGGGAAAATACCATGGACTGCATTGTTGTGTGTAAATAGTGATGGAAGTGAGAATTCACCCCCACTGACAATAGGAAAATTTAAATCCCTAAGTTGTTTTAAAACTATAAAAATGCTAGCTTGTACTTATGAGTATAACTGCAGTGCTTGGATGGCATCGGAAATCTTTACAAGATGCCAAGATGGGTGCACCACGTATGAAAATGATGCTCATTATTGACCAAAGCCCTATACATGACAAGAAGACACAATTTCTGAGGAATGTAAATATTGTGTTCCCTACATCACCTGCAGCCTCTGGACCTGGGCATAATACACACTGTTACAGACAAACACAAAGTACCATTTGGCCAGAACCCAGTTACTTTCCTTGAGAGAAAGGACTTGATGAGAGACTCAACATTATGCAGACTATGCATATGTTTGTTGTTGGTTGGAATTGTGCAAAACAACATATTATGGTAAGTTATTTAACGATTTTGTTCCAGAAGGCGAAATGAGTATAATCACAGATGTTCCAAAATATGTGACATTCTAGGATTTTGTTTCGTGAGAAGATTGTGTTCCGACCTCCAAATCAAAGATGAATATAAGTGAAAAGTGTGAAATGCTGGTGAAGGAACATTGCTAAATAGGAGGTGGTGATTA
This sequence comes from Schistocerca piceifrons, assembly GCF_021461385.2. NCBI lineage: Eukaryota > Metazoa > Arthropoda > Insecta > Orthoptera > Acrididae > Schistocerca > Schistocerca piceifrons. Next base: position 293,980,920 of record NC_060141.1, read on the forward strand.
AAATGATGAAGAAGATGAGGAGATAGTTGCACAAAGTTCTGCAGCTGCTGTGCAAGGAATTGATTCTGTCAGGAACTACTATTCCTCTTTTAATTTAGACAAGTCAACCCTGACAAACCTCAGCCAATTGGAATGACAACTTCTGTCGCTACAACATGCAGGAAGAACCAAACAAACAACTCTTGCTCATTTTTAGACATAATTCAATGAAATAAAAATGTGTAAGTTTAAGTTTTATTTAAACTGATTTAACACATATACAAGACAATCCCATCTTATGATATAAAAAAGTTACAACTGCGGTTCTCTTCCATAAATAATGAATTCTATGCATCTATTCTTCCTAGCAAATTGGTTAATTGCATCGTCAATAGGACAATCAATGTCAGGGTGAGTGTTCAACAGAGCTAAGCCATTACACTGATCCTCCTTCATAACGTATAGAGATCACCAGAATGGCCACGACTTTTCTCGTAGGAACGTGTTAGCTATCTATGTGCCAGACAGAAACGTATAACATACGATGATGTAGACATGTGTGCTACATAGGAAAGTACAGCTACTCGATAATACGATTTAGTCGAGTCGACTGATGAAAGAAATGAACAAATAGTGTGCGGGCTGACTGGTGAGGGCGACGCAGGTGGCAATGCGGGTGGCCACGCAAGGTGGGGATGCGTGCCCCAAACCCCCCATATGTACCCACCACTGGTGTGTGCGTGTGTGTGTTGTGTAATTAAAAAGCTTTTATAACAACTAAACATTGTTGAATTATGATTCTGTGACATTTCTTTCATGTACCTAGGCAAAACCCCCATTTAAGGACAAAATATTTGGGTCCCCAGAGATTCATTAAAAAGAGGTTTTACTGTAAAGAAATAAATAGACTTTTATATTCATGGATATAATAGACATGGAAGAGACCGGGGAATGAGAAGTCAAGATGGGGGAGAGAGTAACTGACGGGTGTGGTGGTGAGGGGGGAGAGACAATGGGGAGGAGAAGGGAATAAGACAGAGACAGTGTGGGAAAGGGAATGGGACAGAGACAGGGTGGAGATGAGACAGGGTAGAAACGAGACAGAGATGGGGCAAGCTGGTTTGGGGAAGGTGTGGGGTCAGTGCAAGTGAGGACAATGATGAGGCAGAGAAAGTGTGGAGATATAATGTTCTCATATTTGTTTATTCTCTCATTGTATGAAGTGAAATATGTAAATGTGATTTGATAAGAGAACAACTTCCCCTTAACAGAAACTAATACGCTTTGCTGCAGCTGACATTAAGGTGATGATAATAATAGATAATTTGCTATTACAATTTGTTTTTAGAACAGAAGACACTAGAAAACCCCCCGATTCTTCAAAGAATCAAACTCTCATGTATAAAACAGCTTCAAATGTCTGATAATTTTACAGCAAGTTAAGTATTTGACATTAAGCATGTAAGTGATAAAAAAAATTTAGGAAATATTTTAAATTATACTTAAAGTTTGTTGGAAGTTGCTAAATACTCACATTATAAAACACTGGACGAATGTAATTTGGATAGTTTGCACTCATTTGATGCACAAGCAAGTTTTCATGCATCTCAGTGTTTATCATCTCATATCTCCTGACATATGTATCATATAAGGACACAATTTTGCATGAACATTTAGCGGTGTCTGTGGATGCTGCCTACACACTGTGTTGTGAATAGAATAAGTAGTAAATACGTAAAGAATTAAAATGTCATGGCTGATGCTGAAGTTCAACTGCATGGACAGCAAAAATGTAGTAAACGATAAATTACTTTTTCCTTTAACCATTTTGTGAGGGGTGTCAGCAAGAAAAAATATGCATTAAGTGTGTTGGAAGTTGATAAGTGCTCTCACTGTCAACTTCTGGCTGCAAAGGCCACATATTTGCAAGCCGTCAGTTACCTTGACTCGACACACACACACACACACACAAACAAACACACACACACACACACACACACACACACACACACACAGTTTCTAACTGTAATACTTGTCTTATTGTGTTAAACGTTTAACACAAGATTGCATCTCTAAATATATTATAATGGCATTTTAAATTTGGTCAATAATTATGCAAAATAGTGAAAATCAAATTTCTGTTTCCCCTGGAAGCCAATAGATAGGCAACCCGCAGCTTACATTGTATTCTGGGATAGTCTAATACTACCGGTAATATGTGGAAATGAACTGGTTTTTAGCAGCAGTCTATTGTTAAATTTAGGAGCTGATAATGCACACCTGCTGAAATTATGATGCATATAAATTTATTAACAGTCCAGAATGGTTCATCACAATTGTTCTTTATCTAAACAGTAAATGAAAGAATGTGTGGTTGGAGACCAAATTAGATTATTTAAAAAAGGCAAAGAACATTCATCTACTTATATATTTTACAAAGATGTAGTTCACGTATTACTTTGTATTCATTGTTCAGTATCAAAACTATGCTTTGATACAAATTCCTCCAGAAGGATTTTGGAGACTAATGAGAAAATAGCTGAATAATAATAGGGTTTTTGCAAAGTGGCCTAATTTCGGAATAAGTTCCCGCATGGTCATCATCAATTGTGATGAAATTTTGTTCGAACATTTGCACTTGTTCCCAATGAACACCATTAAAGTTTCACTTTCACCAATTTAATACTTAATTTGTTTGACTCCATAGTGCAGCATTCAGTAGTACCTGTCAGTTTTTTGGTAACTTTTGTGACATAATACTGCCAGCAATATTTTTTTGAAAGCAGCAACAGTAAGCCACCTTCTACAACTTTTTGCACTCTTTTACATGGAATGATTCTTTTTTTTTTTTTTTTTTTTTTTTTTAAAAAAAGGAATTTCCATATATATAATTTGAAGCAAAGTTCGCCACAAAATAACTGCCCAAAAACATGTGAAGCTTAGCTTTTTATATTTTCGAAAATAACTGTGTTATAAACACGAACCTTTGTTAGTGGTACCATTCCAACACAAGTTCTTCGAATACTGAATTTCATTCCCTAGTGCTTTCCAATTGTTTACATGGGCAAAGTGGACAGTTGCTGTAAAAATGCCAAAAATGGGTATTTTCAGCCCACTTTAACAAAAGTATTTTCTGTGAACTTTTTTGCGCCATTTTCATGAGAAATATGATGCTCTAAACCACCTAAAAACTAGATCTGGCATTGCAGTATGAGACTACAAGGCCCTAAAAAAATAAAGACAAGGCAAAGGTGCAGTGAAAATACACCAATATTTCGTTAGTACGAAAATTAAATCTGACATTTTAAATTATGTTTTACTATTGTTTAATTGTGACTGACAAAAGGAAAATAGTAAGTCCTAATGAATCTGAAGTGACCTTGAATCATTAATTTTCAAAAACTGCAAAAAAATAGTCTTCATTATTTATTTAAACATCTCCAAAGAGTTCAGCTCTACACTTCTTTTTATAAAATATGGAAGAAGGTAAAGAATCCGATAATAAGAGCAGTGCTATCTCCCTTTTTTTGTATGTGTCTCTAATAATTTGAGGTAATCACTCGAGCTTTACAGAATGGCTGCCTGCAGTTTAAAGAATTCATGCTACATTGCTGTGAACAGTACCCTGGACCAGAAGCTATAGCATCTGCAGTTGCTAGCTATTTCATACAGAATGATTCACTGGAAATTGTGTGTAGCAATGGATCTACACTGATTGGGAAACTCCTGGAAATAACACAAATGACTGTGGATGCATTTTATTGAAGAAATAGGAACAAAAATTTGGAGTCTGTCATGCCACAACTGCATCGCCAAACGTCAAAGTTTTCCTCTCACACCCCCTTAAATTTGCTCTACAGGAAGCTTACTGCCCTAATGGATTTTGCTGAAAATTATTCATTTATCGTTCAGGCTGCAGTGCAAGGTTTCAGACAGAGTAAATGCTCACTCTTCAATCCATTTATTGGCATCTATTTCCCCCAAAATCAGGAAGAACAACCTATGTGTTTTTGCATTGTTAGTGAATGCCTACAAGGTAGCATGATTACTGTTCCCATTTTTATCAAGGAACTAATCAAATATTTAACAAGTCAGCTGAGATTTCCCACATCCATTATTTCAGCAATGGCTCCAGCTACCAATTCAAAAATTTAAAACATTTTCTTAATATGCATTACCATGAAAGACGACTTTGGAATAACAATAGTTTCTTCTCTCTCTCTCTTCTTTCTTTATTTTTTTTTTAGCGGAGAGGGCGGGGGCGGGGTGGGGGGGGGGGGTGGGGGGGCACGGCCGGACGGACACAGTTTACAAGCCATGCAAATTCACCTTGCAAAGGAACTGAATGCACAACAAAGTGATTAGCAGGAAGAGCAAGCTTGCAAAGGCCACTTAACAAGAACGTTCTTACACCTATACACCTGTTTCATGTCTGCACTGAAAGAGTTATTGGCATTATATTTGATTTCATTAGCAAAAGAAGGAACTGAAGAAAATAAGATGGAGGTTTAAACATGGGTTCATTCTGGCAAGAACCAAAGAGAATCATCAAACTTGCAAACTGTCGAAACAACAACTCAGGTCAACAGTCTGAAATGATACATCCTTATTGCTGGCCAAAATTAGCGACAGTGAAAAAAAATATTAACCGTGGGCCTCCAGCCAGGATAATACACTGCATACATTTATGTAAAAAATTGGGACGGCACTTTAATAAGCTTCATGCACTCATATGTGCCAGAAAATTCATTTATTTTGTTCCCACTCCATGAGTGACAGTTTTTGGCTGGCAGTATAGTTTTCCACGTGACATTCAACTGTAAATTAATGAAACCTCTAAAAAATTCCAGTAACTTGGAGTAAACATAAACTTAAAGATCCCAAAAGAAATTTGGGACCCTGTGGAAACAAATCCTTATCAGGCTTGGGATCCTGTGGTAAAGAAACACACCCATGGTTGCTGTAGCACAGCTTCAGACATTGCCCCTCTGTTGACAGGGATGCTGGTTTTGCACTTTAAATGAAACCAGCAGTTGTTAAACCACCATGGACCACAGCAACACATTTACACACTTTTCATCAGTGCACTTATGTTCCACAAAATCCACAAACCATACGAACAGAAAATATGCTATACTTAATACTTGATCTAGCATATCAATAGCATCACCAAATAAAAGGACACATTCAAAATTCTCATTAACGTGAATCTTTTTTCAAAAAGATGTCAGGCAGATTGATATGATCTTCACTAAAATTTACACTTGGTGCAATGGTGTAATATTTGAAGCCAATTTACAGAATGCAGCTACTCTGCAACAGTATTACCATTATGACCTCCAGTACCCTGTGATGCACTTTCATATTGTGAAATTTATAACTAGATTGATTCTGTAGTTATTACACCTGAAAAAACTGCTGAAATGAATCACAATGAGTCATGACAAAAGACGTCATCCTTCTTTGTACTTTTTTGAGTTCTTCTGACTCAAGCTTGCTTCCTGTTTACCAGGATTTTGGATATCTTCCCCAGGGAGTATTAAACAACTGTAAAGTATAATAAAAATGTCACATTTAATTTGAGTATCAGAAGAATATGGGCATGTTTTCACTGCATCTTCTCCTTGTCATTTTTCAGAGCCTTAAATGCTTGTATTGCTAAACAGGATCTAGTTTCTTAACAGGTTTAGAAAAAGGTCTTTCTAATGAAAATGCTTCAAACGGGCTTGCAGAAAATACTTTTGTTGTATAAGTGGGATGAAAATACCATTTTTGGCATTTTTACAAAAATCATAAACTTCCTCCTCAATTTGTAAACTATGGTACTGGAAAGCAGTAGGAGAATGAAATTTTATATCTTAAGAGCTTGTATTGGTATGTTATCACACACAGAGTTTCAGGTTAACGCACTTATTTCACACTTTTTTCAAGTGTCAGTTCTTTTAGCTGCCTCTCTCAAATTATCTATATGAAAATTGATCATGAAATCATTTCTAATACGCAAAAAGTTGTGCACAATGGCCTAGTTTTGTTTCTTTACAGAAAATATATTATGTCTCAAAAGTGCGAACAACTCAATGATACACCGCTGAAAACTATGTTATGGGATCAAACAAATGACTATATCTCTGGAAATAACGAATTGGTGATCGTGAAACTTTATCAATGTCCATAGGGAACTTGCACAAATCTTCAAAGAAAATTTCATCAAAATACGGGATGGACATGCGGAAACCTCTCAACCACTTGATGTGGAATGACCTACCATTAAGTTGTGAGTTTATTTGAGATTTATGAAATTATAAGTTTACCTGTAACCAAACAGTCTTCTACAGCCAGAGAGGGCGAATAGCGTACATCACTCCCGTCACTGCAGTATGGTTGATGTTCTGAATGTTTTGATAATATTTTGTTTGTACTCTCTCTTCTGTTGGGGATATTTTTTGTGTCAGAGACGGGCATGACACAAAATTCTATAGCATCTTGAGTGATGGAAGAGTTACTTGGCACTCTACACACACTATTTCCCACATCATCAGTCTTGTTTCCTTGTTGTATTGCTTCAGTTTTAAATTCTGGTGACATTGACGATACTGTATGTATCTTCATATTATTGGCTGCAGTCTGACACTTGACACTCCTGTCTCCATAATGTTCTGCTTGTTTAATACTAGTATTGTCAGCCCCTTCATAGAATCTTTGTTTACAGGATCTCTCATGGGTAGTTTTCTCAGGCAACACAGGAGCAGATGTATCTGTGAAAACATCTGTTTGGATATTGCATTCAGTATGAGAAGAGAGAAATTTAACTGCCTCATTTACAGAATGGTTTGGCTTTGTATCTAAGATATGAGAACATGCACTCTCATTCTTTTGATCTTTACAGGGAGAGACTTTACTGCTTGATGTGGCAGTTACACAAATATCAGTTTGTCTCTCTGTTGCAACTACTTTACGTACACTTCTGTTATCACACAATGGGCTCCCTGTATGTGTACGGTGTATATCACATTTCAGTGTTGATTTTTCCATACATGTCACATTCTTTTTTTCAGAATTGATGTGTTTTGTATGATTGCAATGTTTGTTTTCCAAAGGCACTTGATGGTCTTGCATGGAACTGTCTTGGATATTTGCTTCTACTACTCTAGTAAATTGCATAAAGCTGTCATCCTGGTCATTTTGACAAATATCTTGGGTTGACTCCATATCAACACACATTATTATGGTTTTAGAAGCATTAAAATTATTTGTGTCATTTGGCTTGGTTTTTGTGCGCTTTTCTAAAGTATCAGGTAATTTATCTTTATTAGCAGGAGTCACTGCTGCTGTTACATTACAGCATTTTTCACCAATGATGGGGAGGATATTATCATAAGAATATTCTGAACAACTCACATTTTCATTCATCTGAAAACCTTTAACAGCTTTTCTGTAATCCATGCTACTCTCGTTCAACACACATCCCACAGCTAGAGTTTGCTCCATACTTTCATTTATGAATAACTTTTCAGAGAATTCAGATGGATTAGAGTATTTTGCTAAATACTTGCTTGTTTTTTCCTCATTTCTGGCACTATCTTCTTTATCCATAGAAAGTCTTGAAAGTGAGGGGACATCTGAATTAACAACACCAGCTGTGTCATCATTAGGTACATCACTGTCTGAAATGCAATCAATTATTCCACATCCCTCTGTAATATCCATGCCGTTATTTGTAGAAAATCGTTTTGTTGCATCAAGTTGCTGACTTACATTTTTCATAGAGCTATAATCCTTAGAATTCTTGGTAATTTCACCATCACCACTGGCCATAAAATTATTTTTAGCCTCTGCATTATTCAGTGCAATACTTTTCTCTTCAGTCGTGCTTAATACCTCTCTGCAACAAAAAGTGTCAATTACTTTAGTTAGCTCCATGTCACTTTCTGCAGCAAATCGGAAAGACTTTGCAGTGGTATTGATACTTTTTTTCCGTTTTGTATGCAGCATTGACACTTCCTTACACTCAATGTGCCCGTAACTATAACTATCAGCCAGTTCCATATCTGCAACAGTAGCAGAATACAAATGTTGTTCACAGTTATGTGCTTCAGCCTGACTTTCTTCTTCACGCTGTTCTCTGCCATGCTTAGCAATACACTGCGACTGTTTCATGTCACCTTGCTCATGCAATCTTTGCATCTCACCTAAAACAACAGAGTTCTGTCCTACGAAGCTCTCTCTCTCAAAATAACCATTATCTTTATGCTCTGTTCTTACAACATAACCCTTGGAATTAGAAGAATCTGAGCTGTGCCTACGAGATAACCTGTCTATTGCACTGAATCCTGGGGAATCATCTAGTATTTGTTCTACTGCCACCTTCTTCAGGGAGCAGACACCAATGTCAGTATCAATGATCTTATTCACTATCTCAGCGCCTTTATGTTTAGTATTATCTTGACAAAGAATTTTCGTCATGTGGGAATCTTTCTTGCAGTCTGTATTTTCTGGTGATATATTTTTACAGTGGTGGCTGCTACTGGATGCTGACACACCATTTTCACCAATACTGAAACAAAAATCCAATGCAACTTGTAAACAGTGAAAAACATTGGTACAGCAAAAAAAGAAAACATGCACTGATATAAAAATATAAAATTTTGTAAGTTGGGTAATACCTATTGTTTGCTTGCATGGAAGACTCTGATTTACTAGAGTCAAAGGAATATATTGAGTCACAGACCGCACCATTTTCGTACCCAAATTTTCTGTAACAAATGAGGTTAGATCAACAACATAAAGGTGTAATACAAACAAGAATCATTTTGATATAATAGCTAAATTCAGTGCAGAACAACAGAAGACTCAATCAGAACAAGCACTCAAAATAGCTGGTAGCTACATTCAAACAGATACATGCCATTTTTATGTAATGGTGTCCTAGAACAACCAAAGTGGGACTCTCAGTAACATAACCACAGTTGACATTCGGGGTTAACTAAAATGTATAGGTTAAAGACTGACAGGGACACAATGATTGGTTTGGTAATACCGCATAGATATTTGTCTTTTTGCACAAGGAATAAATGAAACCTTGGGATACATTACTGCGAAACAGTAAGAAGAAATCTGAACACAAGCTGAAAAAATAAAACAACGAACAATACTGCATTTTGCCCATGCTACATGATTATATATGTGTGTAAAATGATCTACAAAAACTAGTGTGTTGCGGCAGAAGTGTTGCAATTAGATTGTCAGAACACGCGAGAAGCTGACAACTAAGAAAGACTGATCCAACTTCTAGCAAACATTTGTTATCAGAAAACCATCCATATTATCTACATTGTAACAACCTATACACTTTTATGAAAAGCAGACAGATGTCACTACTACAAGTACTTCATATCAATACACAACTTTCTTTCTCCTCTGTGTTAATTAAGTTTCAGTTACGTAAATTGTACATTATAACAGTAAATTAAACTTCACTGTCCACTTTAAAATGTAATGATTTCCTTTGTTATTTTTTAAATTTTATACTTTCCTTTGAAAGTAATGTTTATCTGTACCACTTATATCTCTTGAAGTCATACATTATTTTACGTTAGTTTGCAAAATTCAGTTGGCAACTAACTGACATAAAAAGTAAAACACCGATTTGTCAATAAATAAATGTTACAGAATATAAAGAATGTGTTTGTTTTTTATATTACTGTCATGTTTTGCCACGCTAATGGAGAACTCAGTTAATGTACTTAACAATCACTTGGGGGAGGGGAGGGTAGGGGAGGGGAGGGGAAACCAAGGATAAGATATGAACAAAGTAAGTGGATAACGAATGCATAAAAGAAAGTGAGAAAAATTTAATGCTTAGCAAAACATTAAAGTTGCTCAGAAGATGTTTGGCTAGTTGAAAATAAAGTCATGGCACTAAATTGAATGGGAAAATAAGTACTTATTCTGAATTTTGGAATCATTTGCCTGAAATCTGAAGGAATAAATGCCCAAGTAGCCATGAAATACCAGTGGAACTCATAAGGGCACCAAACAAAAAGGATACTCATGATATATACAGGTTTATAAAATAAATTTATATGAGTGGTGAAGCACCATCAAATTTTGAAAACAATGTTATTAACAAGTCCCCAAAGAAAGTAAGAATGGATAGATATGAAAATACCACATAACCAATCTATCATCATAAGTGTAAAGAAAGGAAAAAATTATGTCCATACTTTACTAAATGATGATGATGATGATGATGTCCCATACTCCGAGGAGCATAGGGGTCGATGTGGGAGACCCGCACCGCTGTACTAGGCAAGGTCCTAGTGGAGGTGGTTTGCCATTGCCTTCCTCCGACTGTAATGGGGATGAATGATGATGAGAAGACAACACAACACCCAGTCATCACGAAGCAGGAAGAATCCCTGACCCCGCCGGGAGTCGAACCCGGGACCTCGGGTGCAGGAAGTGAGAACGCTACCGCAAGACCACGAGCTGTGGACCACTTTACTAAATAAATAGGAAGTTAAAAAAATTGAATGTATGATAACCCTCAAGCGGGCTTGCTATTTTCATAACACAAGTGGACATACAGTGTACTTCGTACACATCTAAAGAACAGCTGTCTTTATGTTACGAAGATAAACATGTATGAGCAAAATCACAGTTTAATCATAGTTTAATTAAACAATGATAAAATAAACTTATATTATATGAGGTAAATCACTGTTAAATAAAATAATAAAATAAACTTTCATTGTACCACTCTATTGCTACATACAAGCGTTACCCCTAATAATAACTCCCCCAGAACATTCGACAGCATAGTTTCATTAGATCCCTGCTAAAAACTTATTTGATTACTAATTATCTTGTACACAACAGTCATCTGTGAGACTGTCTTACTGCGAGATTGTGCTGCTAGCTCGGAATCTGGGTCATTTTCTTGCACGGATCATAATTTTTTTCTCACCTAGCTCATTATCTATTATATACTGCTGCTCCCTTGATGTATAACGACACAACTTATCACTATGTTTGCTGAAGAAATGATGAAGGAATAGGTATGGGTTTACAATTGTAAAACAACAATGCAACGCTTCAAGCCAGTGTTATTTGTGGTTGGCACAATTTATGCATAGGTGTGTCTGCTTGAGGATCAATAAATGATCAGTTTGTTTTAAGAAGAGAATCAAATAGGTAAGAAGAAGGAGGCTAGCAGAAATCCTTGGGTAACACAAAAGATATACAATTTAACTGATGAAAGAAGAAAATATAAATATGCAGTACACAAAGCAGGCAAAAAGGAATACAAACGTCTGAAAAGTGAGATCAACAGGAAGTGCAAAATAGCTAAGTACGAATGGTACAGGACAAATGTAAGGATGTAGGAGCATATATCACTAGGGGTAAGATAGATGCTGCCTACAGGAAAATTAAAGAGACCTTTGGTGAAAAGAGAATTGCATGTATGAATATAACGAGCTCAGCTGGAAAACCAGTTCTAAGTAAAGAAGGGAAGGCAAAAAGGTGGAAGGAGTATATATAGGGTCTGTACAAGGGCGATGTACTCAAGGGCAATATTATGGAAATGGAAGAGGATGTAGATGAAGATGAAACGGGAGGTATGATACTGTTTAAAGAATTTGACACAGCACTGATACATAAGGCAAAACGAGGCCCCAGGAGTATAGAACATTCTGTTGGAGCTACTGATAGCCTTGGGAGAGCCGGCCATGACAAAACTCTTCCATCTGGTGAGCAGGATGTATGAGAGAGGCGAAACAGCCTCAGATTTCAAGAAGAATATAATAATTCCAATTCCAAAGAAAGCAAGTGCTGACAGGTGTGAAAATTACGGAACTATCAGTTTAATAAGTCACTGTGCAAAACACTAACACGAATTCCTTAAAGACGAATGGAAAAACTGTTAGAAGCTGACCTCGGCGATGATCAGTTAGGATTCTGTAAACATGTAGGAACACACAAGGCAATATTGAGCCTACAACTCATCTTAGAAGATAGGTTAAGGAAAGGCAAACCTACATTTATAGCATTTGTAGACTTAGAGAAAGCTTTTGAAAATGTTGACTGGAATACACTCTTTCAAATTCTGAAGGTGGAAGGGGTAAAATACAGGGAGCAAAAGGCTATTTACAACTTGTACAGCAACCAGACAGCAGTTATAAGAGTTTGGGGGCACAAAAGGGAAGCAATGCTTGAGAAGGGAGCGAGACACAGTTGTAGCCTATCTCCGAAGTTATTCAATCTGTATGCTAAGCAAGCAGTAAAGGAAAAATTAGGTGTAGGAATTAAAGTCCAGGGAGAAGAAATAGAAACTGTGATGTTAATTAAAGACCAGGGAGAAGAAATAGAAACTGTGATGTTTGCCAGTGACATTGTAATTCTGTCAGAGGCAGCAAAGGACTTGGAAGGACAGTTGAATGGAATGGAAAGTGTCTTGAAAGGAGGATATAAGATGAACATCAACAAAAGCAAAACGAGGATAATGGAACGTAATCGAATTAAATCAGGTAATGCTGAGAGAATTAGATTAGGAAATGAGACAAAGTAGTACATGAGTTTTGCTATTTGGGTTGCAAAATAACTGATGGCGGTTGACGTATAATGTAGATTGGCAATGGCAATGAAAGCATTTCTGAAGAAGAGAAATAAGAAATTTGTTAACATCGAGTATAGCTTTAAGTGTGAGGACGTCTTTGCAGAAAGTCTTTGTGTGGGTGTAGCCGCATATGGAAGTGAAACGGATGATAAACAACTTAGACAAGAAGAGAATAGAAGCTTTTGAAATGTGGTAGGCCTACTGCAGAAGAATGCTGAAGATTAGACAAGTAGATCACTTAACTAACGAGGAGGTACTGAACAGAATTGGGGAGAAGAGGAACTTATGGCACAACTTGACTAGAAGAAGGAATCGGTTGGTAGGACACGTTCTGAGGCATCAATGGATCAGCAATTTCGTATTTGAGGGAAGTGTGAGGGTAAATATCATAGAGGGAGACCAACAGTTTAATAAACAAAGCATATTCATAAGTATGTAGGTTACAGTAGTTACTCAGAGGTGAAGAGGCTTGCATGCATGGAGAGCTCCATAAAACCAGTCTGAACTGAAGACCACAATGACCACAACAACAACAACAACAACAACAACAATTAATAATTAAGAGTGGATTTGGAAAAGCAAGGAAATACAATGCACACTTAATATTTTCTTTGACACATACACAAAAATATTTTATACTTTCTTTCATTTAAGAAAAATGCATTTTGTTTGTATGCTACATATATCTGTATTAGATAATCACAGAGATAATTTTTCATTTTCTGATGTAACAGCAATAGCACAACTTTTTCTTTTTGCAATGACGTTCATGGCTGTCAGTCCCTTTTGAAACAAATTGTTTTCAATAGTTTGCCCTCAATATTACTCTACAACTTATTTCAAGTATTATTCCCATTCCATATTGGTAAATAGTGATATCCTTTGAAATTTAAACAAACTGATAAGCTTCAGAAGTTTACTATTACTCTTGTAACACAATATGATCAGGTTCTTTTTCTTTGTTATAAGCACATTATCTTGCATCCATCCAAATCTAAAGAAAGCTCCTATTCGGCACATTAGATGTACTGTATTTACTCGAATCTAAGCTGCACTTTTTTTCCTGTCTTTGTAATACAAAAAACCGCCTGTGGCTTAGAATCGAGTGCAAAGCAAGCGGAAGTTCTGAAAAATGTTAGTAGGTGCCGCCACAACTAACTTCTGCCGTCGAATATATGTAGCATGCTTTGTAGACACAAAGATAAATACTGCCGCCATAACCTCTGCATCAATAAATAAATTTTAAAAAAGGTGGAAGACGAGCTTTTTTTCTCCGTCCCGAGTTTCGACCATTTTCATACATTAGCCAACGAAGTAAATACAAATTCCGTATTGTTCATCTTCGAATGTAGCAGAATTTCAATGTACTACGAAAATACGACTGGCAAGACTGTTTGGGATGTTTGTCAATATGGCCAACTCTACGTTCTGAATTTTTTCCTACCTGTGAGAAGAGATGGTTGCTAATAGGAACCTGATGAAATGTGAATCACATGCACTATTCTCTTCACCATAAGAATAATACGAATATAAACATTTTGCCATGTATTCTTTCGTGTTTGCTGCTATCTCATTTAAATCCTGTCTGCCTAATAAACTACGAAACTAGAGCGAGACAACAGCAAACGCGGAAGAATATACATATCGTGCCATGTTTATATTCGTATTATTTTTATGCCTATTCTGTGCAGAATTTGATGTACTAAAGAAGCGGCCGCAAAGATTTTAAAACGGAGAAAAATTTTCGCCTAACTCTCGTTCAGAACATGTTCTATCATACACAGTCTATTATTTGGTTCTTGTCGATCATTATCAAAGAAAGCAGCAGTGTAAGTAACAACAAATAGCAGTCTCTTGCCATTGTTTCGCTAATGAGACGATTCCTCCCTTTTTTTTTAATTGTAAGCGGCGGTAGCGCGCACAAAAGCAAGCCATGCCGCGAGCGGCGACAGACCGTAAACACGCACTATCAGAATGCGACAAACAGTGCATGACACAGTACAGTAATGCATTTTCAGCTTACAGTGGCGTAAACACCTATAACAAAGAAAACGGCACTTATCAGATCAAAGCAAAACAAGCAATCGATTCAAACCAGACGAAGCACGTGAAAAATGAAGGGTACCCGTATAAATACTGACGGAGCGTCTGACGCATAGCAATGGCTACCTGGTAAAGCTTAACTGCTAAGCTTACGACTCGAACCAAACTACTGTAGCTGTATCGTCATTCATTCGACCTAAATTGTGTCTCATATTACAATGGACCAACTTTGTTTCGATTTGGAGGTGCGGCCTAAAACTTTTCTCTCCCCTTGAATTTCGAGTCTCAAATTTCAGGTGCGGCTTAGATTCGGGAAATTTTTTTTTTCCTTTATTTCGAGTCTCATTTTTCAGGTGCGGCTTGGATTCAAGTGCGGCTTAGATTCGAGTAAATACGGTAAATACTGTCACGAGCTGTAATGCACGTGACGTAGCAGAGCTGTGAGCATTACTGGCTGGCATGCTGTGGTTCAATGGTTCAAATCCTATCACCAGTAAATATTTGTTGATCACTAGTAAATATTTGTTGATCACCAGTAAATATTTGTTGCTTAGAGTTACCTGTGGCTGAACTCACACAAAACAGTAGTTTTGCTAACACAGTAAGTAAATAAGGTATTGTACTTGTAATAATGTCAGTTTCCCTCATGTGTCTGCCTGTTTGCATGATGACGTGGCACACGCAATGTCACTGCCTAGCAGTGCATGCGAAGAGGAATGGATAGGAGTGCGCATCTGTGTATTTTGCTACTGAAATACACTCCTGGAAATGGAAAAAAGAACACATTGACACCGGTGTGTCAGACCCACCATACTTGCTCCGGACACTGCGAGAGGGCTGTACAAGCAATGATCACACGCACGGCACAGCGGACACACCAGGAACCGCGGTGTTGGCCGTCAAATGGCGCTAGCTGCGCAGCATTTGTGCACCGCCGCCGTCAGTGTCAGCCAGTTTGCCGTGGCATACGGAGCTCCATCGCAGTCTTTAACACTGGTAGCATGCCGCGACAGCGTGGACGTGAACCGTATGTGCAGTTGACGGACTTTGAGCGAGGGCGTATAGTGGGCATGCGGGAGGCCGGGTGGACGTACCGCCGAATTGCTCAACACGTGGGGCGTGAGGTCTCCACTGTACATCGATGTTGTCGCCAGTGGTCGGCGGAAGGTGCACGTGCCCGTCGACCTGGGACCGGACCGCAGCGACACACGGATGCACGCCAAGACCGTAGGATCCTACGCAGTGCCGTAGGGGACCGCACCGCCACTTCCCAGCAAATTAGGGACACTGTTGCTCCTGGGGTATCGGCGAGGACCATTCGCAACCGTCTCCATGAAGCTGGGCTACGGTCCCGCACACCGTTAGGCCGTCTTCCGCTCACGCCCCAACATCGTGCAGCCCGCCTCCAGTGGTGTCGCGACAGGCGTGAATGGAGGGACGAATGGAGACGTGTCGTCTTCAGCGATGAGAGTCGCTTCTGCCTTGGTGCCAATGACGGTCGTATGTGTGTTTGGCGCCGTGCAGGTGAGCGCCACAATCAGGACTGCATACGACCGAGGCACACAGGGCCAACACCCGGCATCATGGTGTGGGGAGCGATCTCCTACACTGGCCGTACACCACTGGTGATCGTCGAGGGGACACTGAATAGTGCACGGTACATCCAAACCATCATCGAACCCATCGTTCTACCATTCCTAGACCGGCAAGGGAACTTGCTGTTCCAACAGGACAATGCACGTCCGCATGTATCCCGTGCCACCCAACGTGCTCTAGACGGTGTAAGTCAACTACCCTGGCCAGCAAGATCTCCGGATCTGTCCCCCATTGAGCATGTTTGGGACTGGATGCAGCGTCGTCTCACGCGGTCTGCACGTCCAGCACGAACGCTGGTCCAGCTGAGGCGCCAGGTGGAAATGGCATGGCAAGCCGTTCCACAGGACTACATCCAGCATCTCTACGATCGTCTCCATGGGAGAATAGCAGCCTGCATTGCTGCGAAAGGTGGATATACACTGTACTAGTGCCGACATTGTGCATGCTCTGTTGCCTGTGTCTATGTGCCTGTGGTTCTGTCAGTGTGATCATGTGATGTATCTGACCCCAGGAATGTGTCAATAAAGTTTCCCCTTCCTGGGACAATGAATTCACGGTGTTCTTATTTCAATTTCCAGGAGTGTAGCTATATGTTAATTATACAACATGTACACTATGCAATAAATTTAATAATTTTTCATCATTGTTATGTTCACTGATGTAAAAATAAATAAATAAATGATGTTCCATGTCCTACTTCACCCACTTAGGGGTCAATTTTCTTTTCCTTTTGCTTTCTGAAGTATCCTATGTTCTTAATCACGGTTCAATACTAAATTTCATAAAAAATTGGTTTAGTGGTTTAGTTGTGAAAAGGTAACAAACAGACTTTCAGATTTAAAATATTATTCAATGTTTGTACAAATAGCAGTACTTCACTCTAGGAGGGAGATCAGTTCTTTCTCTAGTTAGTATCCATAATATAAGAACTGCTGAAGCGTCTTAACAAATCTCTGTTTGCAATGCGAATTTTGTCAGACATAAGGGATATAAAAATGAAAAAGCTGGCATACTATGCTTACTTTCATTCCATAATGTCATATGGGATTATTTTTTAGGGTAATTCATCAAGCCACGCTAAAGTTTTCCGGGCACAAAAACGTGCAGTAAGAGTTATATGTGGTGTGAACTCAAGAACATCCTGCAGAAGCCTGTTTAGGGAACTAGGGATACTAACTACTGCTTCCCAATATATTTATTCCTTAATGAAATTTGTCATTAAAAATATATCACTATTTCAAACCAACAGCTCAATTCATGGAATCAATACTAGAAATAAGAATAATCTTCCCAAGGATTTAAAGTCACTTACTCTTGTACAGAAAGGTGTGCATTATTCAGGAACATAAACTTTCAATAACTTGCCTGCAGCCATAAAAAGCTTAACAACCAATGAAATTCAGTTTAAGAGAAGCCTAAAGGATTTATTGGTGACCAACTCCTTCTACTCCATTGATGAATTTCTCAACAGAACCAACTGATTTGTGTGTGTGTGCAATATAACTTCTGCACAATTTCAGTGCAGTAATGTATTCATTGAAAATTTGTGTGTGTGTGTGTGTGTGTGTGTGTGTGTGTGTGTGTGTGTGTGTGTGTGTGTGTAAGTACAATCTAACTTCTGCACCATTTCAGTGCAGTAATGTGTTCATTGTAAATAAGGATTATAGTAGTTGTATTACATGTTTATTACCTTATAAATAAATAAAAATTTTTTTTATTTTAAATTCAGTGCATTAGTATTTGTAAAATGACTCTTTCATATAGTGTTCATTAAAAAATGACGATCATTCCACTTGGGACCTGTGGAATGGTACATTAGCTTATTTGTTTTAGTTGTAAATATTTGTCATGTATTGTTGTTTTTCTGACATGTTCCACATCCTGGAGGACCTCCTCACTACGGATCAATTGGAATGAAAGTAAATCTAATCTAATCTAATATAGCATTTTCAGTGCTAAGTGTTGTACTTCAATGATGAATCTATTTTCAGATATGGACCTGATTGTAGTTATGACATAACAATGGTTGATGGAGATACTGGGTACTTCAAGACATCTACAGCACAGTAGTTCTAATTAGGCAGTGTAAAGCCGTCACCTACACAGACAGAAACTGGAATACAAGCAGTATGTAGCTCCTAAGGTCTGTATATTTAAGAGACAACTGGATTCAAACAGAGCATTAAGTCAGCTGCTAATCGAGCCTACATCAATGTTTTCCAGACACTGGAAGGACACACCAATATTACAAGTGGGATGGCTTGATATGTCTAGCAAATGATACGTTTCCTTGATGGCGAAGTCCAGCAGTGGTTTGAGTACAACCAAGAGGAGCTCCATAGCTGGAATAATTTCAGGCTGAACTGACGAAAACATTTGGTGACAATCAACAATGAAATGTGCTCTCATTACCAGCAATTTATAAAGTGCTTATGTACCAAGGCATGTCCCTTGCAAGAACTACTGCAGCAAAACTACAAACATTTTGCCACCATAATATTGTACAGAAAGTATTCAATCGCAACACCTCATTCTGTATTCCTCCCACTTTAAATGTACTTCACAGAAATCTTTCAGCATATTCTTTCTATTCACATGTATTGTGCCAATGACATTTGTTTTATAATTGCTTAACAGTCACAAACAGATTTGGTGAGGAATACCAATTATCTATGTATAAAATGCATCCTCTGTGTAACATCAACTGTGATAGCTCTTTGACAACACTTTCAGAGTTGCTATCATCACAATTTATCGTATCATAGTCTGTACATATATTAAAGCCTTAGCAATAACTTGAATCTGACTCAAATAACTTATAAAATTTAATACTGAATAGTGCCCTTTTTGATGGATTGAAAAGTTTGTAAGATGTGCGTCCCTTAAATTTCATAAGTGGATCATCAATAGTAATGTCCTGTTTCATTGTATACACTTTTACTTGGTCATGGGTCTTATTTTGCTTAATTTGTCTGTATTCGCATCAGATCATTATGTGCAAAGTGTAAACACTTTTTCAGCAACACTGTTTTTCTAAATATGGCTTTTATATAACAGCCCTCTTTGACCAGTTTAGCTCAATTCTTGCCCCCCCTCCCATACCTGTGTCATTATTATGGGACAACACAAAATATCTTTTAATTTCATTACAATCTACAGGAAACCAACTGTTGTTGATCTGTCGTAGTCTGCGTGGACTTGTTTGTATTTGTTCTGTGTACTAAACCAATCTTGGGCTACAATATTCACCCAGCACATGTTATAAACTATTGTACTACAGCTACCTACTTCTCTTTTATTTACTCCTACTTGGAATAAGGTTGCCTCCTGTAACCCATGAGACATTGTGTAATTCCAGATTTCTGGAATATTTTGTATTGCTTTCCAAATCCAGGGCTCCAGTAGTTGATCTTCATCAGCAATATCATCCTCAACAACTAAGCACGTGAGTTTTTGTTGTACAGGAGATCTGTCACTTCTGTCACTATCAATGGGAGATTATGCTAACTGTGTTCATTACAAAATCTATGTTTTGATAACATTTTATGGGGATATATTTGTAACATTTAATGACATATTTTAACATTAGTAAGAATAACATGTAACTGAGTTTGACACAAAAAGATAATAAGAATCTTATCAGGAGCCTAGCCTGTGCTGCATGTGGGGCACATCACAAGTTGTGACTGTTGTACCATGGCCCAAGCCCATGTAGTTTATATTTTGCCCTACTGACATACTGTGGGCCAGACTCATGAAGTTCACACTTCGTCCAACCAACGTACTGTGGACCAGGCTCATGAGGATCACATTTGGCCCGAATACCGGACCACAAGTCTCACATGTGACTGTAGGTCAAGCGCGCACACGCGCGCCCTCGCTCACACACACACACACACACACACACACACACACACACACAAAAAATGTGAAATTTACAAACAAGGAAATCATATGAAACAAGATGCACAAATTTTTTTTACAAACTTCGTTTTTTCCTACATGTACACTGTGTGTAAAAGGTTGAATTTAGTTTTGCTTAATTAAGTATTGAAATGAAACTCTTGCTCTGTCACAAAAGAGAGCTTAGTTACCCTTAAATACCTGACATGAAAGTGCCCAAAGCTCACTCTTCGTGATGGCCTCGCTGTTGCATCACATTTAACTTCCTGAGATGATGTAAACTGCAGCTCCTTCAGAGGGGTCCGTAGTTTAGGAGGTTTCAAAATCTACAAAAAATCAAGTAAATTTTAATACCGGGTTTACAACTGCACATTGATTAAGCAATAAACAGTACTACGACAGTTGAAAGAGTAGTCAGAACATCTTTTATGTCCTTATGCCAAAGTCTGTCACAATGTAGATAGGAACTATCATGAACCATGTGGAATGTGGAGTGGTGAAATATACTTAGAATGAAGATTCTTAACCTTCGAGGCAAATGAAGACAGGGTATACTGTAACGTAGAGTGAGGGAAAAAACCCACATTAATGCTAGCTTTGCATTTATAAATTCTCTCCTTGCATTCATCTACAGATAGAATTGTTAGAATACTCTCAAGCAATACTGTACTATGGGATAATCTTCTGAGGTAATTCAACTAAGGTTAAAGAAAGTATTTATTCTACAGAAGCGTTCAATAAGTATGTTCTGTAAAGTTGATTACCAAACATCTTACAAAAGCATCTTCAGTAAACTTGGTATTCTTAAACTCACTTGCTCCCTAATCTTACCAGTGATTAATAACAAAAGCAAATTCTGAAGAAAACTAAAGTTCACAACTGCAATACTTAAAAGAATAAATAATAAAATAATTCATTGTTGTTGTTGTGGTCTTCAGTCCTGAGACTGGTTTGATGCAGCTCTCCATGCTACTCCATCCTGTGCAAGCCCCTTCATCTCCCAGCACCTACTGCAACCTACATCCTTCTGAATCTGTTTAGTGTATTCACCTCTTGGTCTCCCTCTACGGCTCCTACCCTCCACGCTGCCCTCCAACACTAAATTGGCAATCCCCTGATGCCTGAGAACATGTCCCACCAACCGATCCCTTCTTCCAGTCAAGCCGCGCTACAAACTTCTCTTCTCCCCATCCTATTCAATACTTCCTCATTAGTTACGTGATCTACCCATCTAATCTTCAGCATTTCTCTGTAGCACCACATTTCAAAAGCTTCTATTCTCTTCTTGTCCAAACTAGTTATCGTCCATGTTTCACTTCCATACATGGCTACGCTCCATACAAATACTTTCAGAAACGACTTCCTGACACTCAAATCTATACTCGATGTTAACAAACCTCTCTTCTTCAGAAATGCGCCCCCCCCCCCCCCCCCCTGCTGTTGCCAGTCCACATTTGACATCCTCTCTACTTCGACCATCATCAGTTATTTTGCTCCCCAAACAGCAAAACTCCTTTACTACTTTAAGTGTCTCACTTCCTAAACCAACTCCCTCAGCATCACTCAACTTAATTCGACCACACTCCATTATCCTTGTTTTGCTTTTGTTGATGTTCATCTTATACCCTCCCTTCACGACACTGTCCATTCTGTTCAACTGCCCTTCCAAGTCCTTTGCTGTCTCTGACAGAACTACAATGTCATCAGCAAACCTCAAAGTTTTCATTTCTTCTCCATGGATTCCAGTACCTACTCCGAATTTTTCTTTTGTTTCCTTCACTGCTTGCTCAATATACAGATTGAATAACATCGGGGAGAGGCTAAAACCCCGTCTCACTCCCTTCCCAACCACTGCTTCCCTTTCATGCCCCTCGACTCTTATAACTGCCATCTGCTTTCTGTACAAATTGTAAATAGCCTTTCGCTCCCTCTATTTTACCCCTGCCACCTTCAGAATTTGAAAGAGAGTTTTCCAATCAACATTGTCAAAAGCTTTCTCTAAGTCTACAAATGCTAGAAACGTAGGTTTGCCTTTCCTTAATCTTTCTTCTAAGATAAGTCGTAGGGTCAGTATTGTCTCACGTGTTCCAACATTTCTACGGAATCCAAACTGATCTTCCCCGAGGTCGGCTTCTACCAGTTTTTCCATTCGTTTGTAAAGAAATCACGTTAGGACCTTGCATCTGCAACTCATTAAACTGACTGTTTGGTAATTTTCACATCTGTCAGCACGTGCCTTCCTTGGGATTGGAATCATTATATTCCTCTTAAAGTCTCAGGGCATTTCGCCTGTCTCATACATCCTGCTCACCAGATGGTAGAGTTTTTTCAGGACTGGCTCTCCCCAGGCCGTCAGCAGCTCCAATGGAATGCTGGCCACTCCCGGAGCTCTGCCTCGACTCAGGTCCTTCAGCGCTCTGTCAAACTCTTCACGCAGTATCGCATCTCCCATTTCATCTTCATCTACATCCTCATCCATTTCCATAATATTGTCCTCAAGCACATCGCCCTTGTATAGACCCTCCATACACTCCTTCCACCTTTCTGCTTTCCCTTCTTTGCTTAGAACTGGGTTTCCATCTCAGCTCTTGATATTCATACAAGTGGTTCTCTTTTCTCCAAAGGTCTCTTTAATTTTCCTGTAGGCAGTATCTATCTTACCCCTAGTGAGATAAGTCTCTACACCCTTGCATTTGTCCTCTAGCCATCCCTGTCGATCTCATTTTTGAGACGTTTGTATTCCTTTTTGCCTGCTTCATTTACTGCATTTTTATATTTTCTCCTTTCATCAATTAAATTCAATATTTCTTCTGTTACCCAAGGATTTCTACTAGCCCTCGTCTTTTTACCTAGTAGATCCTCTGCTGCCTTCACTACTTCATCTCTCAAAGCTGCCCATTCTTCTTCTACTGTATTTCTTTCCCCCATTCCTGTCAATTGTTCCCTTATGCTCTCCCTGAAACTGTGTAAAACCTCTGGTTTAGTCAGTTTATCCAGGTTCCATCTCCTTAAATTCCCACCTTTTTGCAGTTTCTTCAGTTTTAATCTACAGTTCATAACCAATAAATTGTGGTCAGAGTCCACATCTGCCCCTGGAAATATCCTACAATTTAAAACCTGGTTCCTAAATCTCTGTCTTACCATTATATAATCTATCTGAAATCTGTCAGTATCTCCAGGCTTCATGTATACAACCTTCTTTTATGATTCTTAAACCAAGTGTTAGCTACGATTAAGTTGTGCTCTGTGCAAAATTCTATAGCTATGATTAAGTTGTGCTCTGTGCAAAATTCTATCAGGCGACTTCCTCTTTCATTTCTTAGCCCCAATCCATATTCACCTACTACGTTTCCTTCTCTCACTTTTCCTACTACCGAATTCCAGTCACCCATGACTATTAAATTTTTGTCTCCCTTCACTATCTGAATAATTTATTTTATTTCATCATACATTTCTTCAATTTCTTCGTCATCTGCAGAGCTAGTTGGCATATAAGCTTGTACTACTGTAGTAGGCGTGGGCTTCGTGTCTATCTTGGCCACAATAATGCTTTCACTATGCTGTTTGTAGTAGCTTACCCATATTCCTATTTTTTTTTATTCATTATTAAACCGGCTCCTGCATTACCCCTATTTGATTTTGTATTTATAACCCTGTATTCGCCTGACTAAAAGTCTTGTTCCTCCTGCCAGCGAACTTCACTAATTCCCACTATATCTAACTTCAACCTATCCATTTCTCTTTTTAAATTTTCTACCCTACCTGCCCGATTAAGGGATCTGACATTCCACGCTCCGATCCATAGAATGTCAGTTTTCTTTCTCCTGATAACAACGTCCTCCTGAGTAGTCCCTGCCCAGAGATCCGAATGGGGGACTATTTTACCTCCGGAATATTTTACTCAAGAGGACGCCATCATCATTTAACCATAGAGTAAAGCTGCATGCCCTCAGGAAAAATTACGGCTTTAGTTTCCCCTTGCTTTCAGCCGTTCGCAGTACCAGCACAGCAAGGCCGTTTTGGTTATTGTTACAAGGCCAGATCAGTCAATCATCCAGACTGTTACCCCTGCAACTACTGAAAAGGCTGCTGCCCCTCTTCAGGAACCACACATTTGTCTGGCCTCTCAACAGATACCCCTCTGTTGTGGTTGCAGCTACGGTACGGCTATCTGTATCGCTGAGGCACGCAAGCCTCCCCACCAACGACAAGGTCCATGGTTCTTTGGGGGGGGGAATTCGTCGTATACACAATGTATCCTTCTCAAAGCTTCAGAATGGCGTTTTATGGTGTGATGCAAACATCTTGAGGGTGATGACAGGAAACTGTAAACCCTCAGATACTCTGTAAAAGAGTATCTTATTAGCTATTGTCTCTATAATTTAGAACATTTTGATTTGAGGGTGTAAAAACCTGTTAAAACTGATGTTCATATTAAAATGGTAGTTTACTTTTCCTGTATATCGACATCCACAGTGGCCTTTTTGAAGTTTGAGTAGAGAGTGATGTAGCTATTTTTAAGGTTTATCAATGACAAAGGACTCTTTAAGGTACATTGAACCAGATGGATGATGTCTTGGAAAGGGTTATCAGACAGAAATAAGTACAAGTAAAACGAAGGTAACAATGTGTAGTCGAATTACGTCAGGCGATACTGAGACAATTCCATTACTAAATGAGGTGCTTAAAGTAGACTAGTTTTGGATTTTTTTGGTAGCAAAATAGCCCACGATGACACAAGTAGAGAGGACATAAAACATAGAGTGGTATTAACAAGAAAAGCTTTCCAAAAGGGATAGATGTAAGAGATGAATACTATTCTAATCTAGGTGATAAATATCGTGAACTTGAATAGTAAAGAAGTATTTTCTGAAAGTATTTGTTTGGAATGTGACCTTAATGAAACCATTTATAAGGGGGATTAAAGGAACAAACTATGAAGTCATCAGTTCCTCATTTGCAGAGGAAGTCCACAAAGGACAGTGTCACTAACCTGAAGTAAACAGTATTCAAGTTTGTTACCATGGTTCACAATAAATAGTAAGGCAAGGAAGTCCAGATCACTGACAGTGCTAAGTATACAACATTTACAGGAAATGAATATGAGGAATATAAGCAAAATTGTTTGTACGTCACAGACAGATAGGGGCTCCTCAGGGCTCATCTATAGTAAGAGGGATGTCCCTCTCCCTTCCCCACCAACCCCTCTTCCTCTCATCCCACACCACATCCTCAACTGACAACAGGTGTGTGTAAAACAATGACATAATAAACAAGACACCTCAGAGTAGACAAAGGGAAGGTCAAAGTGAGTAAAATGGTGTAAAAACCTAAGTGAGTAGCAAATATCAGAAAAGTATGTGAAAGAACAATAAAAGCAAGGTGAAAAAGGGAATGAACACACATGCAAGTGCTACAGATATGATCACTGAGATTCAAAATGAGGCAGAACATGATCCACCCACAATCACCCCCTCTGGCCTGAGTATTGGTAACAACATTTAAGCTTGGAATAAAGGTTATTCTCTCCGAGACAGTGCAAATCCTGCCTGATTGTCATTTCACCACCAGCCAGCACTGACAATAATGAGTACCTAAGACCCAATGTTTATTGCAATGCAGTTAACTGACTGAGTACCTATGCAGTATGACAGATCAAAATGAGCAACAGATATCAAACTCTATTGGGTGGTGAGGACAGCAATGGTCAATAGCCTGCAGTCTAATGCAGTCACTGAATATCAAAAATTGGTTATAAATTTTTTCTTGAGGAAGTGGAGGGCTCTAAAATTTATCATCAATTCTGCTGCAAAGACAGTGCAAGGTAAAGAGAGACATTCCTGAACTTCAACACACATGAAATTATGTCCTGTAATTTCTATATCTTCAGACTTCAGCGAAAATGACTTCATTACCATGACACTGAGAGAAAAGTATGCCAAAAAACAATGTGTACAGACTGTTCCTAGCGGACCTGGATGATCAACTGTCAAGTTTCAGCTATATCATCTACTTCTTGAAGGTAAAAGAGGCATTTTCACAAAAGCTACTTTCTTCACAATTAGTAACATTTGAAAAAAAAATTGTCATGTTTGGCAAGCCATTGTGTCTGAACTAGTAGAGCTAGGATCTTGCAGCTCATCATCTTGCAAAATAGATAAATGAGGTTCGGAAAGCATTGCCCATGGAACAGTGTCTTCAAACATGCTGAAAAAATATGTTGTCAGAAAACTAGTGAATTGTAAACTTTGCTATAAGGGTGATCTCTCAAGTTATCAGAACACAAAATTTGTCTATTTTTAACACCATGTGTCTTAAAATGGTCACTCCTGATTCTATAATTCTTAATATTACTGCATTTGAGTCTCTTCATTTTGGTGCCTTTCCAGCTAAGACGCAAAAAATGTTCTAATATTTGTAAACAAAAAAATAATTATATTGATCCTTGTGTTGGATGTACCTCTACCAACAACATTATTACACTGTGGTGTATTGTGGATACCAAGTGTGAACCTGCTGCACCCAGCTGCACATCAGATTGGATGTAATTCACAGAATTATGAAAAATCCAGCTCCAGGTCCATTTCTGTTTCATAAGCAACATTCATTTCTTTCAAAGTACCCACTAGCAAGTACTGTCGCTTCTGGGATTTTGGTCAGATGTTGAGCAGAGCGAAAACAACACTCCCTATAAATTGCACAACGGGTTTTTGCCCCAATTTTCATTGCCAAACGAAGAATGAAAAATTACCAACTGGGATAAAATTCACCAGAGTGAGATCTAGTTTTGCATTATAACTAGTGATTCAAGGGAAAATTTATGTATTCCATGAAAAGCTGTAGCTAGGTATGTAGAAGAGTCAAAAAGTTCATCTCTTCAAGAACTAGCTATTTTGTGCATAAAAAGTGACATTGGTGCGATATTTAACCGTCAAATAGCCTTCCTATTAATGAAGAACTAAATTTAGGACATTTCGAGAATATAAAACACTGCAAAACTTTTCTGGGAAGAGACAAAAAGATTGGTTTAATATTTTGTGAAATGATTTGTCAAAATGTGAGAAACAGAAGAGTTTAGATGCGCATTTAAATGATACTCAAAATCATGTACAGTAAATGAGATGCGTTAAATATTTCTAAAATATGTTTTATTTCTCACTTCTATACAAATCATATGACCTATTATTTCAAAAATATTTGTTATTCTCATTCTCGAGTGGAAACAGTCTTCGTTGCCTGAAAAACAAAAAACTAAATTGCTCTATGTTTTCTAGGTGCTTCTGTCAATGCATGCCAGAGTTCCTTTTGCCATTTTCAACTTCTTCCTGCTTCTGCTATTCATTTTGAAATACAATATTCTTCCATAGTCTGTTCAACACATTCATTGCCATGAGCCTGCTGTTAGCCACAGCAGAGGCTTTGCTGCTGAATTTTTTTTAAAATTTCAAGCTGATGCATCTATCACTTTTCATAACTTTTTTTTCCCTTTAGGACCAATTTGCGAAATACCAGTGATGATAATCGATCTGCTGATAAGCTTGTATTTGTATCCACAGAAATATTGGTCTAATCAGCTTCACGTGTCTGATAATGAATTAATGTCAGTGGAGTCTTCTTGGTTGAAAAGTCTTTTCTGTAGGATGGGCAGTTTTGAACTAATTTTACATCAGATTTCGTCACACATTTTAGCTAAGCACCCATTTCCAGCTCAACTAAGTGCAGACATTTTCATATTGTCTAATTGTTTTTGCCATACGGATTACAATATGATCTTTGTAAAAATTAATAACCGATGTAAGAGAGTGATTTATGATGGAAGTACATTTGAACTTCTTAATGGAAGCATAACCCATTTCATCACATAAGCAATTAATGTTCTTCAACAGAAAATTTTTCTGCAGCTTTTATGCCATTATAGACACTTTACAAGTTAAATAGCATACAGTACTGTAACATTTTCAAAACATTCATCTCTGTATAAAAAATTCACACCAATAAAATACAAGGCAGTAAACTGTCTTGGAATACTGAACGCACTGCTCAGTATAATTCAATAGAACAATGAAATAAAGACTGATTTGATGCAACTCTCCAAGTTAGCTTCACTTCTGCATAACTACTGCAACCCACACCGATTTGAGCCTGCTTACTGTAGTCAACTCTTGATCTCGCTTGACATTTTTTTATTCCCACTCTGCTTTTCTTCTGACACACACACACTTCTGTCTACTATGAAACTGAGAATTCCTTGATGTCTCAGGATTTGTCTGTCATTTGATCCCTTCTTTTAATCAAGTTGAGACATTATTCTCTTTTCTCCCCAATTCAGTTACCTGCCTTCCCACTACTTATCTGATCTATGTATGTTTAATGTCCAGCACTCTCCTGTAACACCACATTCAAAAGCTATTTTTGGTTGTCTGAACTGTTTTGCCATCTCTTATCGACTTATAATGTCGCTAGCAAATCTAAAAATTTTAATTTATTCTAAGTGAACTGAACTTTTTGTTTAGTTTATTCATGTGTTCAACCATTTTTACTGGTTATACAAATTACTGAAAGAAATTTTACAGTGTTTCATATAGTGTATGACCATTAACATCTACTTCTAGTGCAAACAGTTCATTATTGCTTTTTTGAAATGACATAATATGAGTCCCTGCGAGATTAAGACTGAAACCATTACCTCTGAATGAGTTGTGGCTATATTTGGTTATAATACGTGCTGTCTCTTCTAAGGTTGAATGTGGACTCATGCCTGGATGATTCTGTTAGCATGAAACAGCCGTTCAAGTCACTGCTGATGTAGTGTGCTGCATTCTCAGCAGCCAGGTGGAGTGTTTGTGAATACCCATAGCTTGGTGGTGACTAGTCAATAAGGGTGGACAGCTGGTTAGTTGTTACGTCTATATACACACATTAAAAAAAAGTTTTGCATCTCCTCAGTTCTGGAACCTGTACAGAAAATTGGAATAGAGATCAACATAAACATCATTTCCGCCCTTTTTATTGCTCATGAAAACCACACATTGCATGTTGTACCACAATGTAGCGAGACCTCTGTACACACCGGTACCTCTAATACCTAGTAGCACATCCTCTTGCATTGCTGCATGCCTGTATTCATCCTGGCATGCTATCCATAAGTTCATCAGGGCACTGTTGGTCCAGATTGTCCCACTCCTCAATGGCGATTCGGCGTGGATCCCTCAGAGTGGTTGGTGGATCATGTCGTCCATAAACAGACCTTCTCAATCTATCCCAAGCATGTTCAGTAGGGATCATATATAGAGAACCTGCTGGTCACTCTAGTCAAGTGATGTCGTTATCGTGAAGGAAGTCATTCACAAGATGTGCACAATGCGTGTATGAACTGTCGTCCATGAGGACAAACACCTCACCAATATGACTGCACTATCAATCAGAGGATGGCATTCACTTATCATACAGACAGCAGGGAAAGTCCACCTCACTACACTCGCTGAACAGTGTGCCTAAGGCGTTCAGCCTGACCGAGTTGCTTCCAAACATGTCTCAGACGATTGTCTGGTTGAAAGCATATGCAACACTCATCGGTGAAGAGAACATTACGCCAATCCTGAGCGGTCCATTTGGCAAGTTGTACTGTGCTGCATGGTGTCGTGGTTGCAGAGATGGACCTCGCCATGGACGTCGGGAGTGAAGCTACATATCATGCAGCCTACTGTGCACAGTTTGAGTTGTAACACGACGTCCTGTGGCTTCACGAAAAACATTATTCAACATGATGGCATTGCTGTCAACGTTCCTCAGAGCCATATTCCGTAGGTAGCGACCATCCACTGCACTAGAAGCCTTTGGGTAGCCTGAGCGAGGCATGTCATCGACAGTTCCTGTCTCTCTATATCTTCTCCATGTCCAAACTACATCGCTTTGGTTCACTCCAAGACGCCTGGGCACTTCCCTTGTTGAGAGCCCTTCCTGGCACAAAGTAACAATGGGGACGGATCAAACCACAGTATTGAACGTGTAGGCATGGTTGAACTACAGACAAGACAAGCCGTGTATCTCCTTCCTGGTGGAATGACTGGAACTGATCGGCTGTCAAACGCCCTCCATCTAATAGGCGTTGCTCATGCATGAGTGGGTTTAGTGACATCTCTGAACGGTCAAATGGGCTGTGTCTGTGATACAATACCCACAGTCAATGGCTATCTTGAGGAGTTCTGGGAATCGGGGTGATGCAAAACTTTTTTTGATGTGTGTAGAATGTTGCACAGTATTTGTGCTGCGGCTGGCAGATGACAGCTGTTTCCCATGTGGCCCTAGTTCTGATCAAATAGGCAATGCCCTAAAAAGGACTCCAGTTGGTGATAGTATGTGGGTATATGGAATAGGTCTTCCTCAAGGTTCTTCCATAAGATGATACCTGAGCTGTAGGTGGCTGGTAGTAGCACAGAGGTTGACTAGCATATGTTGTGTTTGGAATGGGTGGGAGAACAGCATTTTGAGGTAGAAGTGGCGGGAGTTGGCAGGAGTGAGGCTGATTCGTCACAGGGAAGTAGGAGGTAGTTAAAGCAATGCTCAAGTAAGTTACAGTGAATGAAATTTTGGTAATGTTGCCACAACTTTCCAGAAGTCTCTTATATAAGACACTCAAAGAAGTGCTAGGATATCAGAAACTGTGTGCAAGATGGGTCCCAGAACGGCTGACAGAACAGCACAGGAAAAGTCGGGTCATTAGTGTCTGTGAATTTCTCGAGTGACCTGAATTGGAAGGTGAGGATTTTCTGATCTCTATTGTGATTTGAGATGGAGTGGCTTATTACATCCCTGAGATAAAAACTCGTCACACCAATTCCCCCACCTATCGAAAAATTCAAAGCCACAATTTCAGGCCAAAAAATCAAGGCTCCAGTGTCTTGGGACCGAAAACGCATCACTTGGTTGCATTTCTGCCTCTACAGAGACCATCAATGCAGAACGATATTGTGAGACCCTAAAAAAACTCAAAAGGAATATTACAAACAAAAGGAAGGGAATGCTGACAAGATTGGTGTGCTTTCTACATGACAACGAGCTCCTCACATTTTGCACTATCCTTGTATTTCCCTGACTTGTGGCCATCAGATAATCCATTTTTCACCTCTATAAAGGTACACACAAGTGGTCCAGAAAGAGGTTCTGAAGTGGGGGAAAGAGCTGATGGGAGAGTTCTTCAAGGAGGGCATACAGAAGTTTGTGCGACAGCTCACCATATGTAGTGAATAAGATGGTGATTAAGTCGAAACATTGTCAACAGAATCCTGTAATTTGTTTTTCAACTATCTGAACATGCCTTGTACACATACTGTTCGAGCCTACTTCACTGAGTAGTCCTAGACTTGAGAGTAACAGTTCGATTTATTGCCACATGTAGATACAATTGACCTTTCCAAGGTAAAGGATCTCAAACGACTGTCTGTAATATCCAACTGACATTCCTATTTATACATCATTCTGCTTCACCTGTGTTGATATCACAGTATCAGTTGCTGTGCCCACAACAAATCATGGAGCCCAACGAACATGTCAAACAGAAATTACAGAATACATGCAGAAACCTAATCTAGTACAGGTACATAAATAAATCATTTATTTACAAAATTGAAATCTTATTTGACATTAACTGGAGTCATTTCAATAACACAATATAGCATTTTTGCTCATTCACAATACACACTAAGAGTACAGGAATTTAAAATTGAAAAACTAAACTAAAACCCCAAAATTTTGGTACTCCCTCAATGGCCTCTTTCACAGGTGGCCTTGCCTCTGATGGGATAAGATTAACCTGTGATGGGACTGGAGTAAGATGTGCTGAGTGAGTGTATCAGGCAGATCTTGCACACTTGGTTCTTCCACAGGGATATGACCTATGTGGCAAGAGACAGGGAGTGATTTTGGCATAATGATGAATCAGAATATTGCACTGATTGTGTTGGCAGCAAAATACCATTTTGGGAGGGATGAGAAAGATGTTCCTCATTTCCAGGAATGGTGATAAATTGTCGAAGCTCTGATGGAGGATGTGGTTGAGTTGTGCCAGTCCAGGGTGATATTTTCATATTTTTACTGTTAGGATGTGGTGCAGGAACTCTGTCTGTGGACAATATTTGAAGGATAGTGCCTGTGTGTGCAGGCCTTAGCGAGACCTTCAGTATAGTGAGCAAGGAAATTTTCATCACTGCATACGCCCAGACTATATGGGTGTGATTTGTTTGTGTGAATATAGTGACAGCTATCAAAATAATGATACTGTTAATCATAAGTGGGCTAGATATGGACAGATATATGGATGGACCCATGTGCAGGTCAAAGTCTCATTGGGCTGAGGACACCAACACATACACTCTCTTCCCACACTTTCCACTTCCTCTGTTCCATCACGCCCTCCCAATCCACACTCCATGTCCCCATATTGTGCACCGCATAAATTCCCCAGTGCTGGTGCCCTTATTGCATTCCCGTCGTGTGCCTCTGAACCTGTCCCTCCCACATTCTTATCCCTTGAACTTGCAATCTCCCTCCAATCAGCTAGTCTTTCCTGTCGCCCTTCCCACTCCTGGCCTCCCTCTTCCATTCCACTCGACACAACCTCCCACCCCATTTAAGCTACTGGGGACAGGCTAAACTGCAATTCTTCACTGTGATTTGTCGCAGTTAATGAATTCACGACCTGTATCCCTCTGCTGTTTCTGCTACTCCTGTGATTTATGCGATTTCTGCACTTTACATGATTTCTGCGATTTATCAGCATAGATGTTACACTCTCATTAGGCACAAGTAAGAAGTGAACTGTGTCAATGCAATCAAGAAATATGTTCTCGCCCGTATAGGCAATTATTTATGAGGGCCTAATGTAACATTTCAGAAACCCAATTGAAAAAAAGTTACCTGAAATGGTACTATTAATATTTCTAACGATTCTTCCTCAGTTGTCATACGGTATACGAAAGAAATGCTTGCCCACAGACAAGATTTCATTTTAACAAAACAGTCAGTATTAAGCATGTTTTACGTATGTTCTCCTTTTGGATTTAGTTTTATATTAATGGAAAATATTAAAATTGTGAAAATATTGATGTGTGATGCTGAGAATCCTAACACAAATATCGCACAGAACCATAGAAGTTCATGTTTAGAACATGGATTCTAACCACATTACCACGTTCACAAGATTCTGAACAACATTGTCAGTCACTCAATATAGCAATAATTCAAAATATCTGTGACAACAGAACTGGAAAATTTGTCACAGCATCTTTATTTGGCCTTCATCAGAAATAAGGTTAGTCTTTAAGTGTGAACCCACCCACCCCCCTCTCCCTCTCAACTGCTTTCATTCCCAGAAGTATTAGCAGTTGTATAACGTGAATTACATTGCTAGTAATTAGTAGCACTATAAATAATTAATAATCCTAGTAATTTTCCAGACGGCGTTCCCATTTTGATTACTGACTGTTCTATGTACCAATCCACGTCTAGAAGAGATAATTGTGAAGATTCAAAATGACCCTTGAAGAATTCGCGCCATATAAGAGCCATAATTGATACCATAATTGTGCAAAATGAGTATTGGCACAGTGTGTCATTGAGAAGTCATTATGTGATTTGAAAGGGATGATAAATTAACGTGAACTACACTGTGAGTGATTTAAGAAAACTGCATTCTGATCTTTCATCCCATAACCAAAATCTTCTGCCTTGTATTTAGTGATAAAGATTTACTAGAGTGTGATACTGATCCGTCCAGCTCTCCTGCTTTGAATGTTTGCTGTGATCACAGAGTGACCTGTAGTATAGCCCAAGGTCCAGGTTAGGTTGGAAGGTTGTGTGTTTTAATATTGATGATGTGCAAGTGAAAACAGTGGAAAGCACTGATCTTACAGTTACAAGTTGACATTGTGAAAAGTGCTAATGCGATAGACAAAAGTAGGGGGTGGGGGGTGGGAAAGAGAGGAGAAGAAGAAGAAGAAGAAGAAGAAGAAGAAGAAACATTCGTCTTGTGAAAAAAGTTGTTAAACATTTGGTAAAACTTACACAGTAGACACCAGATTGCATTTTTAGTAGTTTATGTACGATATGTGTTTTTGAAATTACCCTGCAGTTTTAGCTAATGAAAAGAGTGTTTAAATATGTCACAAAAATTCCAGACTATGCTATAGGTCTATCTATTAGCACAACCTTTATTCAGTCATCACATTTCTCAGCTGCAGCAATTCTCAACCGAGTATAAAATTGTTCTCAGAGAAAATTAGCTTCTTGGTTCATTTCTTCGACCATAAGCATGTAATATATGCATATCGTGAGACACAAGGTTCTTAGAACGAGGTACAGACGTAGGACAACAGATGGCATACAGCATCTAACGTTAACAGTGCTTTTTAGTTGCTACTTGCGACTTGTCACGGAAATCGCTAGACAAATGGTTCACAGGAAGAAGGACGAAATTTGCCAACAGATGGTACACAGCGTAGAATGTTAAAGGCTACCTGTGACCCCTAGTGTGACTGAAATCGCAGCTAGATTCTGTAAAATTATTGTTGTGATATCGGTGACTTCTCTATCAATGTGATTTATAACAGGTATGCGATTTCTTGCTCACCCCTACAAACTGCAGTGTGTGTGTGTGTGTGTGTGTGTGTGTGTGTGTGTGTGTGTGTAAAAGCTAGGAAATGTTTAGTCTAGTATCATTTGGTAAGTTGTTGCTTTCACTCTTAAATCATTTACATCTACAGTGGAACTTCGATTTTAATTTCTCCAATTTCATGTTTTTCGCAAATGCACACTATAAATTTGTAGCCCCCTGTGAAAAATCCAGAAGAACAAATGCTGAAAATTCCCTGTTTTTACGTTTCTTCCCACCATGATTTACTCGATTCTACGTTCTTACTCAATGTCTCGCTTGACTTCGTCCCGTTTTCTTACTATTTAAATTTGATGTGACTAAACAAGTTATAAACGGCACAAAAGACAGGCAGTTCGCACCATGGGTGATGGCAGAGCTAACATTATTTTAGCGCGTTGTGGAGACGGGAGACGTGAGACGAATCCACTGTCAATGTTACAAACAGAGATATCGATTTGTCGATCGCTGTTGCGTCAAGTTGATGTTTATGGACGTGTGTGATAGGAGAATCTCAGTTGTAGCAAGAATGCTTTAGGGGATTATGTTTGGGATGCACATCATGCAAAATATTTCTGACATGGAAGAATATGAATGTCGATGCTCATCATTTCACTTGTAGCAATTTAATCTCTCCTCTTAGGTTCCTGCCTAACCGTACACTCGGAAATCGCCACAATTCGGAAATAAACAGCAAAGTATTTGTGATAAGGAACAACATGAATTTTATTGGTGCTCTTAATTCGCAGGAATGTAAACTGTCCTCTAACGTTTCTGACTAAAAAAATAATAATAATAATTGACGTGGCGACAGTTCCCCACGCCACCTGTTTACCGAAGATCGTACTACTGTTTCACGTCAACTCATCTGAGATATGGTTACGATGGAGAGGGACACGCCATCTGGAAGGTGCTCCATACGCCATGGAAATAACTGTGAGACTGCGCACTATCTGTTGATAGAACCATGTACTATTTTGTGCGCAGAGACAAATAAAGCTAATGTCAGAGTGGTGTCTGATGGGAGTGACCGTAAAGGCATTGCACATGTACGCTTGTTCCCTTGAGTCACCGCTTTGTGAGTCAGTTTAGTTTTGGAGGGTAGTACAAATAGTTACCATAAGGAATTAGAGCGACTATGGAAAGAAATGTCAAAGGTCAGTACTTTTCTCTAGCAGTTGTATTCACTCACAGTTCTTGTTCTCTGGCAGTTAACAGGCTCCCACAACAGGTAACCTTGAAGTTGGTAACTGTGTGCCTGACTCCATTTAAATGTTGCAGAACCCGATGATATTTCCAGTGAGGATAGTTACTGGAGTGAACAAAATACTTTCGTATTGCTCTGGAAATAACCACTGGCCATCAGGGATTCCAGAAAGTTGACAAATAGCAGTATTCTGTTCTTTCCACTTCTTGTAGTTCCGGAACAGGTGTCACTCTCTTTCCGGCCTGTGGTTGCGTCAGAGGGTATTTACTTTCGTTTCGTGCTCTTGTTTTTCTCGATGTTGTTGCCACTAGGCTAGTAGTAGTAGCAGCAGACTTATACATGCAAAGCTATGATATACTGTAAAGAGTATGCAACATGTTAATATTTTTAGAGGTTTTACACTAACTGAAATATCTGAGTATTGTAGGTGATCTAAACACGGAAAATAGTTGAGTATCTTCTAAAAGGCCCGCCCGGTTAGCTGTGCGGTCTAACGCAGTTTTCCAGGCGGGAAGGCGTGCCGGTCGCCGCCACGAATCCGCCTGGCGGATCAGTGCCGAGGTCCAGTGTGCCGGCCAGTTCCCCTTATTACATCTGCTTTACACTATGTCTGCGATTACTGCGCAAACACTTTCTCCACGTACGCATACACCATAATTACTCTAACATGCAAACATTGGAGTTACACTCGTCTGGTGCGAGATGGGGAGGGGGTGGGGTGGGGTGGGGTGGGGGTGGTTCGAAGGGTTCGAACTACACAATAGGCCTGGGTTCGGTGTGGAGCGGCAGTGGGGTGAGTGGACTGCTGTAGGCTGTTGTGTACCACTGTGGGCTAAGGCGGGAACGAAGCCTCTCCATCCTTTATAGGTCCCCAGTTCCATACAACACAATACAATCTTCTAAAAGTATACCATAAACAAATGGTGGGAAAAACTTGCTCCGTATGGAAACTCAGTATGAAAGACAGCTCTAGTTTTCACAATTTCACTTGGATATCATCTAAAGATTTTGAATTTCTGGCATATATGGTATCACTGTTTCTTAAAAAAAGTAGAAATTTCAGGAAAGCAGTTACATCCAGACATGCTGTTAGTCTTAGCTTTTTGTCAACGGGAGATTCATTCCAGAGCCTTGAGTACTTCCTATTTCGAAGAAAGGTACGACAAATGAGCTTATTTTCTTTTCTCTGCAGTCTTTGTCAGTATTCTACCAAATGTACCAGCAGTTTCCTGCACAGCGTCTTGTTTTATTGCTGTTCTTGTACTGCTTGCTTCACATATTCCACAAGCAGCAGTCAGCTACGTACGATGATGAAATCGACAGTCTGCTGCCTCGTCCACTGTATTTTTGTTTTTTTTTTTTTTTTTTGGATAAATTTAATACAGCAAGAGAAAACAAAACACGTAACAACTCTATGCAACAGACAACACAGTGCAACATATATATACACACTTGTGCCATGCAGCAGTGACATGCGGTAGCAGGCCTGAAATACTGTTTCCTTAGATCTGTACCGACACTGCTATAAATTGATGTTTCCATGTTTCGAAGAATGTTAACAGTGTCCACATAAAGCATCTGGAAAAAAGTTTCGATAATTTCTATGGTTAGTGTGTATGCAGCTTGAGGTCTACTTCACCCAATTAAATCGCCATTGGCTACAGAAGGAAAACACACACCACCACAAGTTAGATTCAGACATCTTTCACCATACTTCAGTTTTTGGTTTAATTCACCATGTTAATCAATTTTTAGTTTTTTCTGCATAATTTGTGGTTGTAGCATGTCAGAAAATAACTTTATTATTGTGGAGCCAGATACCATTTTCATTTTTTGACGAGTTTTTACTGGCTGTTACACACCTGTAATTTTTTAATAACCAATGAAATTCATTACCACAAATTATTATATAACCATTGTATTGTACATCTGAATCGCTGAACTGCAAAATCAACCTAAATCACATTCACCTATTTTTAAGGAAGGTGAGAAAAACAATGT
Source organism: Schistocerca piceifrons (assembly GCF_021461385.2). Taxonomy (NCBI): domain Eukaryota; kingdom Metazoa; phylum Arthropoda; class Insecta; order Orthoptera; family Acrididae; genus Schistocerca; species Schistocerca piceifrons. Next base: position 294,018,912 of record NC_060141.1, read on the forward strand.
ACCGTATAAATTTTTAGAATAAGGTGAAACTGAAGCTGAAGAGTAAAACTCCTCTACTACAGTGGTTCATATGCAACCCAGTTCAAAGTTATATTTCGCGCCACGGCTAACCTAAAGGGCTCTCCATGCTGTCGTCCAAGGGCTCCTCATCACTCGTGGGGAAGCCGTTGACCAGATCACATCAATAAGGTAGGTACACTTCTTCACTTATCCCCCCTTTGGTCGGATCTGACCCAACAGCAGTACAAATGTATCTGGCCAGATGCGACCCAATGCAGTACATATGATCAATTAAAGTATTTGCGTTCGACAATTGTTATGTCTTTACTGGATTTTCGTTTGTGTGTGTAATGTCTATTGTAACATCGTTCATTTATGATTTCAGAAGAATGGCATTCAACACAATTTTTCCACCCCTGAAGAGATTTTGGGAGACATCCAACGGCAAGGCCTCAAAGATGATGACGACATTGCATCTGAAAATGACAGTGAAGTCGCATCTGAAAACGAAGATGAGATCTTGCCCGACATACAGGTTGCAGAGGACTCTGATGTGGACGATGATACCAAAAGCAGATCAAAACAATGAACACGATATATAATGCAGCCGACCGTCAATTTGAGTTGGGAAAAGATGGAGAAAGTATTTGGCAGAACAAACATATTCGTTCTACGTTCGCCAGAGGTCCGCCTATAAATGTCATCAAAGGGAATCCTGTATAAAGAGAAGAGAGTGTTTGGAAAAACTGATATCCTGGAATTAATTTCACTTTTCATCACTGATGAAATGATACATGCAATTGTCATGCGCACAAATAGAGAGACAGATCGCGTACGCTGAAATTACAATAAAGACTATTCATTCACTGGCCACACGAATGACGTTGAATTTAGGGCGTTTATCGGCCTCCTATTTATGAGTGGCACTTTGAAAAGAACCATATCGAATACAGTTGAAATGTTTTTGAAAATGTATGGGCCTTTGATTTTTCGCTCCACGATTCCAGTTCCTTTTGATGATAAAAACATAAGAGAAGAACTAAACAAAAGGACAAATATGGTGCCTTTCGGGAGATTTGGGATCTATTGAACATCAACTGTTCCCGATATTTTGCTCCCTCGCAATTCATTGCCGTCGATTAGACTCTTCTAGGGTTCTGAGGACGCTATCCTTTTAAAATATAGCTCCTGTCCAAACCGAATAAGTACGGTCTAAAAATAAAATGGCTTGTTGATGCGAAATGTTTTTCTTTCTGTGGCAGAATACCGTACGTGGGAAAAGAAACCACATAAAAGGGTGATTTGTCCTTACCAACGCAATATGTTGTGAAAATTAACGAACCACTTAGTGGCACTTGTCGGAATATCACCACTGATAATTGGTTTTCATCGAGTGAGTTGCTTGAAGTGCTGCAAAAAAGGAGACTGACGTACGTTGGTACTCTGCGAAAAAACAAGCCGCAAATTCCTCCATCGTTATTAGCCAACGGCCCTGTCTCGATCTCAACATTTGCTTATGATTATGGAAAAGCGCTTGTAGCACACACTCCCAATAAAAATAAAAAAGTAGTCCTGGTATGATCAATGCATTTCGATAAGGAGGAAGACAGTGTCTCCACATTACCAGAAATAATTTGTTATTACAACATGACTAAAGAAAGAGTCGACGTGTTAAGACAATTTGTGCCGTGCTTCGTCTATGAAGAGAAAAAGCAATCGATGGCCGATACGCTGCTTTCACGTTATCCTTGATATCGTTGGGGTAAACAGCCTAGTTCTTTACAAATGGAACATGAACAGGGAGCCATATCCCAATACAATCCATTCGACTTTTCTCAAAAACTTATCCACTGTGCTGCATCGTCGACAGGAAAGGAGATTCGTATTGTACCTCCTGTGGAAAATCGATGTGTGAGGAATATAAAATTGTCATGTGCCCTGACTGCTCGACCTATGATGAAGAATGTTTATGATAAACAATTGTGATTATTTTTTTGTGAATTTTTTGTTGTTTTGTTTGTTGAATTTTATGGTTTATTATGTGACATTAGAATTGTGTACTTTGAATAGTAGCATGTAGGTATATTTTGAGCCTGGAACTGTAAGGGCTGAATTTACCAGACTGAGGTTACCAGTTATGTGTAAATACAATTTATATTTGATTACGTTGCTGTCTAATTTATGTTTTTCATTCTATAATGTCATTAGTTTTCATTCGTATCCACTTTCCACATGCTACAGGTTTGTTTAACATATGGGTCAATAAAGGCGTAGGACCCGACTCAACAGTAGTGTATGTGTGATCTGAAACCACCATAGTAGAGGATTGAGTAACAGTCAATAGGTTTATTGTCAACATCTCACACCTATATGCTAACCCGTTTCCATTGCAAAAAACTTTTTATGCTGTGGATTTAGGTTGTTTTTGCAATCAATGCATTTGATAATAAAAAATTTCAAAAATACAAAAACAAATTAACTATTTTTATTTAGAATACAGTACACTGTTCTTACGTTTCCTGTAGAGCTATCATACGACATATTTGAATGCTTTCGCTAATTAACATTGTTTACAAATGGAGAAACAAGTATCAAAACAAAATAGTATTTAATGTTTACAGTAGAGAAGTCCATCCAATGTTTCTTGCATATATTGCTGTAGGCCAAGTTAATATTTCATTCCAGAAGGATGACACACTTTCATTGCCAGGAACAAATCAAAACACATTGTTTACTGTCTTCAATTTTCTTCACCCCAACAGGTACTTTCATTGCCTTGTAACACTTTTCATATGGGAACTGTGGTTTCTTGCTTTGGTCAATTTCAAGGAGAAGTTATTGGTCTGAAGCCCATTAATGAATGCCATTGCTTCCCCAACCCCGGCATTGATAATTTATAATGGAAATGATGAAACTTTGAAATATTTAGAGGTACCTTGTCAGTCCTTGGAACATCTCGTTTCAATAGAAAAGCAAGTCGTCTTATAAATTGATAGCCACCACTTCTTGAAGTCTACTATTTCGTCTCCATCCACTAAATGCATGGTGAAATTACAGTTTACAGTTACTATACGTTCAATTAATTCATGGATTGAGAGCTCTTTTTACTACCCCAAATACCCATCACATGGCAGAAATGAATGACCGCGGATAGGGTAAAAATGTACAGTCTTTTCAAATCGGTCTAACTCCACAAGAGATAAATGCAGGCAGGTCATTGTGTTGTGTTTGTTCTGTCCCGGGCAGTTATCGGAAAACAGAAGTAAGTTGTTCACATCTTGGGCTATATATTCGTTGAGACCTTGTATGTAGATTATGTACACAAAATACTGCAACACTCAACTGGCGCAAGTAGAACAGCTCTTGCAATTGGACATGAGGAAGTTGAACATTTTGCATGTAGTCGAAACATAAAGCAGTAGTTCTAGGATTACTCTTCAACTGTATTTTCCCATCTTGCAGGGCATCATAAAACATAAATCTTGGATGTGGACAATCTTCTCTGCTACAGCTGCTCGTTTTTCTGCCTCATTGAATGGTTTTGACTTAATGTTTAATGTCAACTCTTTGCAGGTGCAGCAAGTGTCTACTTTAGATCTAAAGCAAGAGAAAAGTTTTCATGAAAAATTTTATCACAGTACTCATATTTCACTGGATAGTTAGGATGTTTGGCAATAAAAAGTTGGTGCCTTTTTTCACAGATAGTTCACAGTCAACGTAGTGCACAGTGCGGCTACCATGCTGACTTTCCTTAGTGGGGAATGATGTAATGTGATCTGCAATTTTGACAATTTCCTTTGACGGCATAGCATTAACACACTTACATTTCCCTCTTTCGACTTTCGCTGTCTGCCCACTACACAGCAGTTAGCGAATTCTTTTAGCTCCTGCATAAATACTTAGAAAAGATTTTCTACATAGCTCAAATCGTTTGTCTCCAAGGAGAACTCAGCAGCTAAAAGATTTTTCAAGCCTGCACCCCTTCCCACTCCTTGGGTGGTGTGTTTTGACATAACTAACTGTGATCATTCCTTGCAGGAAAAGGTCCTGGTCATTCTTGCATTCCATGAGCTGAAGCTTGAGTTCTGTTGTTTTCTGCAATAGCACTAAAACAGCTTCTTCGACACTTGCAGTCTTCTCCTGTCACCTTTTTCGGAATTTCTTTGCCTCTATAATTCACATGTTCCTCTCCATGAATTTTAGCTTTCTTCATAATATTTCTTTGATATTCCAAAGAATGTATCATCCTTTTCTTCTCATAACTGGTAATGCACGCCACTTCATCCATTTCCACAAGAATATTAAAATCAATAATGCCAATTTCTTTCGTACAGTTGTACCGCAATTTACTGTAGAGCCAACAGTTGAGAAGAAAAATAACCGAAGTCCTGGACTTCGGACGTTTCTGCACTCTGTTCAAACTTCCTACCTCTGTTTGAATGGCAACAACCGATGAATTTGGCTGTTTTCGTGCACAGTCATTTTATACATTCTATTGGTGAGAACTACGATTTTTAATCATATATGGCAAATTACATATATATTTGCTCGTATTTTGGGGGTTTTGACGTTCTCCTCAATTCTGCCCCAGTTTTACATTTCTTTTTTCTGGACCCTACAAAAACGAAACTCTCTCTCTCTCTCTCTCTCTCTCTCTCTCTCTCTCTCTCTCTCTCTCTCTGTGTGTGTGTGTGTGTTTGTTTTTTCAAGCCAAGCACTGAGACTTGACTGGGTTAGCAATATAGCTACCAGGGTGATTCTGACCCCCTGGGGGTAACACTGGCGCTAGCATCAGTTTCAACTTCTTCTTTCCATTTCTGGATAAACTTATTATATCTCTATATGGAAGAGAAAATGGAAGCTGTAGCTGAATCTCTGGTTTCGTACTTAAAATCTCCATGTGGGGGAAAACATAGCCTTTTAAAATGAAAAAAGAAAGAAAATTGATGAGATCCCTGGTAAAGTTTTTTAGCTGTTCGTGCAATGAACATTGGACCAAAATCATTCAAAAGGTCATCAAATGAAAATGTGTTTACACTGTATAAAAAGTTTGAATTGTCTGTAGAATGAAACTGCCAGAGAATGGAAACTGCTGAAAGTGATTTGATCTTTCAGACAATCCAGTTGTTGAAAGTGACTGTCAAGATCTTTTTCCAAAGGACTTTGTTTTGGTGAAGTAGTTGGTGGTAAAATGGGGAAGCAAACTTTCCACTGCGTTTCTCTTAGTCAAAAAGTTGCAACGAAGGAAAAGTTAGTTGAAGTAAATGGGGCTTCATGCCACTGACTCAATGAAAAGTACATTTATTCCAAAAGAACACAACATATCCACTGTCCCATTCCATTATATCATTGGAAAGCTTTCTGTCTCCACCAGAATTACATGCTGATGGGCATAAAATGTAGTTTAAATTTCCAGGGAGGAGCTTAGTAAAAGATTTTTTAGCAGTAAAAGTTTTTTGTAGTGTATTTTAAATAGAAAATTGAAAATTATACTCACAGACGTGAGTCTTTCATTGATACCTATCTTATCAATATTTTACAAAACATTCAGTTTTCAATGGGGATCATTGTGACCCCTTTACAGGGTCATACTTTTACTGCACTACACTAACATTTATTCCAGGACCATGCTGTACATTTTTATAACAAAGGAAATTCGCAGGGTCAATGTAACCCCATGTCACAGAGTAACACTGACCCATTTCAATTTTTTTTTCTACTAACCTGTGAAAAATTTAACATACACAGTGCACTACAGGTGTGTATACAAAAATAATGTACAATAATAAAAATCACAATGAACAGAAATTGATATAGGTATGAGACATTGTACATTAGTCTGGGATGACCAGTGTCTTTGGAATCTATGCTAGTTGATGTGGATGAGGTCTCTGTGTTCGAGATACCTTATTACATTTGACCTCGGGATATGCTCTAAGAATCTACAACAGTTGAATATGAAAGATGTTGGATGGTAGTTTTGTGAATCACTTCTGCTACCCTTCTTGTAGAAAGGTGTGACATGCACATTATTTTGTTTACTGGGCACAGATTTTTGTTTGAAACATTTACAATATGTAAGGTTAAAAGAAAAGCTAACTCAGGTGCAGTTTTTGAACAATATCTGACAGGTACTCTATAAGGCCCCTGCGACCAAATTCAATTAGCTGTTTTTCACTACTACAGATACCAATATCTATGGCCCTCACCTTTTCAGTGGTGCAAGACTCTTCCTTTGTTACGATGGATTTGAAAATGGTGTTTGGCATTTCTGCTTTTATTTTACTAATCTCAATTTCAGTTGTAGTGGAAGACAAGACCTAAAAACTTTTTAGGGGGTTGGGTGTAATAACTTATGTTCTCCCGACTTCTGTCTTCCTTGTACAAGGCCCCTCAACCTACCACTGACATACCACTTGAAGTGGATGAGGGCAGACATATCCTGCTCTTCTGGTAGAGGAGACATTATCTACAGGACAGGGTAGTACATGGTGGTATTAATTAAACTTGTACTACTTGAGATGGCCCCCATGAAAATTGAGTGATCATAGGACAATGAAACTGTGGAAACATTTGTAAGTATATGTGGAAGAGAAATAACTAATGAACCATTGAAAGAAAGACATTTTAATTCCCAAAAGAGGGTAACATTTATTGACTGCATACCGTGTTATGTTCCAGGTTACAAATGTTGCTTAATTTGACAACCATCTGCATTCACAATAGCCTGAAAGTGTACAGATACCACTCACTATTTTTCAGTTTCAACATTTTGTTGATACAGGACCAGCAATCTTCTTTTAATATTTCATGAAGCCTGTATTAACAAATCTGCCACAATTGCATTACATATGTCTGGTGACTAGTTTCAAACCAACTAGCCATTCTCAATCTAACCTACTGAGACTGCACTGAAAGTGCCTGATCTTAATAATGAACAATCTTAATAACGAACATCACAATGGCATTATATACTTTACAGAGTAACCATTGATAACTGTCACAATCAACAAGTGCTTACTTTGCAAGTCAGCACATGTTGATTATGGCAGTCATCTGTGATTATTTTGTGAGACTTCTGTAGGTCAAACTTGGGAATGAACCAGCTGATTTGAAATTAATCGCCAAACATATGCACAGCAACTGTGACAGATTTGTTAATAGACGCTTCATGAAACATTTCACAATTGTTCACAGCACTTTTCGAATGGTGGGGTATGGAATGTTCAGCTGTCATGGCAGCTGGTGCATACTGCTTCATGGTTGCACACCATCCTCTGCCATGTCAACAATAACTTCTTCAACAATTTGTGGTCCAATAGGCTGTTGGTCTCTGCTAGGAGCAATTTCCAAATTGCCAGTTAATTTGTACTTCTGAATCATGTTCTCCAATGCCTGTGCAGAAAAAGGACCTCTCTGTATTCCTTTAGTGCACCGATACTCATGAAGAGCAGCAGCACAATTGCTGCTGTTTCGCTAAAACAGCTTCACAAGTAAAGCTCTGTTCACATTGTCCAGATCCATGTTTACTATCTGCATGTGCAATGCAGACTGATGCTTGTTTTTCAACAATACGTCAGTGTACCAGTACCAGTGCCTCATGACAAGTCATGTCCGCCCCGGTAGCTGAGTGGTCAGCGTGACAGACTGTCAATCCTAAGGGCCCGGGTTCGATTCCCGGCTGGGTCTGAAATTTTCTCCGCTCAGGGACTGGGTGTTGTGTTGTCCTAATCATCATCATTTCATCCCCATCGACGCGCAGGTCACCGAAGTGGCGTCAAATCGAAAGACCTGCACCAGGCGAACGGTCTACCCGACGGGAGGCCGTAGCCACACGACATTTCCATGACAAGTCATCACACAAACACTATTAACACACAAAACCTGCAGCAAACAGTTTTAACATCATTTCTATTAAGATGGGAACCCATCAAGTAATAGTTTTCCGTCTACACTGGCTTGAGTAGTGAAAGTTTAATTATAACCACATTGCACTTGAGGTAACTTTGGTATAAATCTTTTGGTAGCCAACCCATGACATCCATTCACAGCAGCTTCCAATTGCTTGAAAGCAGCCACAACGCACTCTAGCTGATTAAAAACAGCAACTAACTCATCCCGTATCCAAGAACAATGTTCATAGCCTTCTGTTCACTGCTGCTATAACTGTGTAAACCATAAACAGCGCCAAAGTCATTGTAAGCTATGCACTGAATGAAGACCAATAGTGCAAACCAGGAAATCAAGCAACAGAGCTGGTTTATAGCTGAGGTATGTGTAGTAATATGACGATGTAAGAAACACTTCATATTGTACAGAACAGAAAGATACTGGATGCCCTGAGGACCTAGCATTGTGTGAGCAGTATGACCCATGCACCACACCAGTTCTGTCATCTTGCAGCTCGTGGCAGAGACCGCTGCAGAATCTAGATGTCCCTATCAATATCTGCTAAAGGTGGGAATACTATTCGCTCTCCTCCTGTCCCCAAATCAGTTCCTCACATAGGCCTAATACTGGCAGGAATTGTGTCGTTTAAAGCATGAGTCGGGGGTGGGGGATGGGGGGTAGGGGGAGGTGTAGTAGCATGGCCTCATCTGCACTGGCCAATTCTGATAGCTTGGATTGGTACTGCAGTGGCAGTGTTGAGGAGCTGCCATCATATAATAGGCAGAGTGCTATGCTGGTACAACTGGGGCTAGACCTGTCTGCGTGCTTCAGGTTGTTCTGGAGAGTAGAGGCACTGGGTGATGGCTGGTTTTATTGGTGGATCAAGAGAGTGTGATCAGCCAAGACATCAAATAGCTGATGTCCACTGTAGACTTTGACCACCTGGGTGCACCCTGAGTGTCAGCCAAAAGTGTGCACCTAGACCTACATGCAGGCCGGATTTTACTTAGGTTGGGATCACTGCAAAGGACACGGGAGGTCCAACAAACTTTGATGCCTGTGCACATGCAAGATTTTGGCTGAACTGAACCACTGATGGCGGTGGATAGGTTTGCAATGAGGTAGCTGTGGAGTGCTTCCTCAGTTGATAACATCAGCATCTCTTACGCACTTGAGTCTTAAGCATCATTACCATTCACTAAGCCTCTGTGTTAGACGCTGAGTGGAAGCAGCACTGGTCAGGTGCTCACTACTGTTGCATTGACAGGAATCTTCTAACAGCTGTTACATAAACTGGGGATTGTTGTCAGACACTAGTGCATGTAGCACTCTCTCGATCACAAAGCTTGCAAGAAGGGCACATATCGTATGGTAGCATGAGAGGTCGTTGATGGCATTTCTGCCATAAAGGAAAAGTTGGAGAGATTAACCCCTGAAAGGCCTGGCAAAATAAATGAGTACTCTCCACTGGGAGTGGTCTGGGGATAACTGAAGATACATTTAATGGTAGGGCTTGCTGATTAAGGCATCAGAACAACTAATCTTTACACATGTTTGGATTGTCAGGCTCAGTCTTGTTTTTTATAAAAATTCAGCTAATATGGATGGAGCAATTTTTTTGCAGTGACGGAGAAGTAGAAATATTAGTCTGAGCATGTAGCTATCTACATCTAATAGGTAATTAAGAAGAAATAGCACTTGTGCTGACTGAATCAAAATCTGGAATATCTGTTTTCCAGACACTGTATTTGACTGAACTAGCAAATCCACTTAAGGCCCTAATATGTAAACATGACAGAGAAGACAGTTTCTCAAGTCCAGTTTTAATTTTCTGAAAGGTGTGCACTTGTAAACACAGGGACTGACAAAACTTTGCACAGCACAGGGTTGTGGACTGACGCTGTGGCTACTTTGTGTGCTGTAAGTGGATAGTCGTCCAGAGTTCATTGCAAGTGTTGATCATTTGTAAAACAAACTATTTTCAGGTGATCCAACTCTGCGTCGAGGTCAATAGGCAGGTGGGACAGAGTGCCTGCACTGGATGTTGGGTAGTGGGGTGAAAGTGAATTTCATAGTTATATCCATTTAAAAACAATGTCCACTGCTGCAGACACAGCTCTGGCTGTTCCAAGAGCTTAGACCATTGACAAAAAATCAAAAGTAAAGGTTTGTGGTTGGTTAACAGGTAGACTTTGCTGCTACACAAATGTACATAAAACTTCCCAACCCGATAGCTTATTGCTAAGGCCGCCTCCTCAACTTGAGAACAGTTCATCTGCATCACGGCTAATGTTTTGGAAGCACAGGTGATTGGTCTTTCAGAGTCATCCAACAGTTTATGAGACAAAACTACCACAATCCAGAATTGGGATTTATTCACTGCAAGCATAAACTGCAAGAGTGTTGTATACAGCACCATGTACTGTTTGATTCTGAGACACACCTTAAGGGGGTTGAAGAGCCTGTTGATAGGCAGCTGACCACATAACTTGATGCCCCTTTTTGTGCTGCCGATTCAATGAGTGCGTGGTTTGTGCTGTTTGGAAATAAACTATGCATAGTATGTGATCTTCCACAGAGAAGACTATAACTGTTTCAGGTTAGTAGGTGCTGGCATATTTATCATTGCATGAACACTGTTGCACATGGGCATAATACCTTCACTACTTAAGAGATGCCCCAGATATTTAAAACTGGGTACGAAAGAATGACACTTGTTTAACTGATAACATAAGCAGTTTTCGAAGAGCTTCCTGAAAGGAGATTCAGGGTTCCTGCAATATTCCACATGCATCGCTAGTACAATGATGATGTATAAATAGATAATGCATTGTAATATCCTGAATCAACTACAGCAAGTATTTTTGGAATATGGGGCGGATACCAGCAACCCCAAATGATAAATGACAATACTGGTAAAGCCAATTGTGTATTTAAGACCAGCAGCTGTTTTGATTTGCTATCTTATGGAGTTGCTTGTTTTAAACTGATTTTTTAAAAATATTGGCCACCAGCTAGTTTTGTTAATAATCCTATGGGAGAAACCTAGGACAGATGTATGATGATTATGGGTTAAACAGACAAAACATCTTTATCAGTATCTCATTGCACTGTAAATTCATGTAAAATTGAGTGCAACAAGAAGAGAATTGACAGTTCCAGGGTTTGTGACCTTGTCATCATGGTTGAAAATCTGCATGACAGTAGTTCGTGTCAAATGGTTACAAGTGAGGTAAAAGCTGCAGTCATCACTGAAGGATACTCCAAGAAGGGTTATCATAGTCCGTAATACTAAAATGGGGTGATAAATGATGACTATAATGACTAGAAAGTCAGTTAGCTTAAACTGATGGAGAAATAAAACATATACATAAAAAATTCAAAATTATATAGCAGTGCAGATGTAAAAAGTAGCTGGAGGCCACTATGCCATTCCAAGTAGTAGTAACCCCCCCCCCCCCCCCTACACATCCACTTGACACCAAACATTGAGGTATTATAAATTTTACTATAAAATCAGCTTTCTCTCAAGAAATATGTACTTTTTTTTTAGCTGCTATCCTATCGTCCACAAGTAAATGGCTGATTGCTTGTGTCAAATCAGCCAGCAGTGGACATTCTGTTATGGTGTGGGGTATTGTGAGATAACAATCACATCTGCATTGGAGGAGTCCTCATCAATCTGCATTGGTGGAGTCCTCTTGACTTAGAACAAACTTGTGAGTCTGGTGTACCTGATACGTAGTCACCACTGTAAAATGGCATCATCTTGAGAGAAATATGTCATAATTTGGTGGACCTCTTGATTGGCTTCAGCTTGTTGAGGTTCGTGGTAGCTTGCCTTTCCATAACCCAGGTTTTCAAAATTTCCTGCAACAGCTGAAATCATAGGTCTGTGCCCAGTATTTGTGAGTTTGCATTGGTTCTCTAGTTAATTTGTTGGCAAGCTCAATTCCTGGAATACTCACATGGCTGAGAACCCAGATGAATGTTACAGTGGTTCTGCAGCTGTGGATGTCAACTAATAGGTTTTGGAAGTAAGTGACCAACACATTTCTGCAGTTTCACTGAGATATGCCTTGTAAGCAGCTCATGAAGTCGCAACAAACAAGGAAGTCCTTTGTGGTGAGAGATTTAATGGACTGCAGAGCCCATGATATGCCACCCAACTCTGCAGTATATATACTGTATGGACTCAGCAGAGAATACTTTTCAGGCCTCTTTGTGTATATATATGCATAATCTATCGTGCCAATTTCCAATCCACCTTTGAAGATGAATGTCAAATTTGGGTACTTGTGGAGAACTGAATGGGAAAAGCACCCAAGAATGATGGAATCAGCATTTTCCTTAGGTCCACAGAAAAGGTCCATTGAAATCACAGGACTGTGCACACACTACAGTGTGCTGAGAAGGAACTCATGTTTACTGACAATACGGGATAGCTGGAGGTCCTTATATAGAACTTCCAATCGTGTCCCAACTGGTCTACCTATTTTTGGGTGTAAACAGTGTGAATTGTTGGCTGTAAAACAAGAATTGAGTAACATGGATAGGCGGGCACCTGACAGATTGTGACCGCATAGTTCATCAAGAGTTGCTGGTGTCTGGCACTCATGAGGGTGGAACACCAGTTTCCACTAAGAAGGCTGTCAACATTGCTTTTAAGGAAGTCACTAGTTACCACCTGCATACAACTGTGATGGACAGGGTCTAATAAGCAGAGTACTGACGGTGCTACCGATCCATAGGCAACGCATCCATAGACCAAAATCAAAGCTCCATATAATCACAGAAGAGCCATGTGTAAGTATAGGTTTCCACGGCGATTGTCACTGTCAATAAAATTCTTCTGGGCTGTTGGCTGCATTGTCAATATATAAAATTGTCTGACATTTCGGCCAATTACAATAGTGGCCAAAACATCAGACAATTTCATGTACTGACAATGTGGTCAACAGCCCAGAAGAATTTTACTGACAAGAACTGTGTGGTCTATGTACCTTAAGGTGCTGTCGAGAAATCTGAGGATATTAATTTCCCTCAGACAATTTGCCTTGAGCTGGTATACATGTTGTCACCATGTTAACTTACTGTCAAATAACAGGCCTAAAAATTTGAAAGTTTAGATGACTTCAAGTAACTGGTTAACAAGGTAAAGTACAGAGTGCGGATTGCAGATGCACAGTCCTGAGTCTACAAAAATCCATGACACAAGTTTTTGCAGGAGAAAATTGAAACATAAGATTCAGGGTCCAGTTATGTACTTTCTACAAGGCCTCCTGAAGTTGGTGTTCTGTGGTGCACAATGATGTTGAGCTGTAATACACATAAAGGTCATTCACCTGCAGTAACAGTGAGATTTAACATCCCATGGTAGTCAGGGTACACTAACTGCGATGGTGAAGAGGGTTACGCTCAGAACTGCCCTTGAGGAACCCTCAATTTCCTTTATGTATTGGTTTCTGAGGTTTGAACCTATACAGACCTGGAACAATAGGAGGGATCAGAAATTCTGTATAAGCAGCCCTGGAATCACCACTCATGCAGAGTAGTCAGAAGCTGATAGAGCCAGGTGGTATCAAATGCTTTCTACAAGTCAAAGAACACAGCAATCAGGTATTGGTGATGTGCAAAAGCATTGCTCACGCTAGATTCCAAGCAAATCGGTTGGTCTGTGTTGGACTGGAATGTCCGAAAGCCACTTTTAAATTGAAATACATGTCATCTGACTTCTAGGCACCAACACAGTTGTCAGCTGACCATTCTTTTGAATAATTTACATAGCCATTCATTAGAGAGATTAGTTGATAATTATTCAAAATCAGAGTATCTTTCCCTGAACAATAATACCCTCCCACCACTGGAGAGGAAAGTCCTCTTCCTGCCTAATACAACTTAAAAACCTGAGGATGTGTTTCATGTTTTTGTTGCTAAGGCATTTAAACATTTGACTGTGGATTCTTTCGGGTCCAGAGGCTGTGTCGCGACACTCTCCTAAAGTGCTGTGGGATTCCCAGTCTCTAAATGAAACATTGTATGATTAAAGGCCTTGTGCACAGAAGGATAAATAGTTTCACTCCAGCACACAATTCCAACTTAGGAAATTAAAATGGTAGTCACTGCATACAGCCAATTAGGTGAAGTGTGCCACGAAACTTACAGCAATGACTTCAGGATCAGTACAGATGTTGCCACAGAGAGAGAGAGAGGACAGGTACTACTACAGATACTCAGTGGTTGGAAATGCGGCAGAGTGTAGTCCATATTTGCAATAAGTGGGTGTTGGCTCTCATAAACTATATATGTTGATCCCAACACTCCAACTTTCTCTTCTTTATTAAAAATTGTGCTCTTGCAAAAAGTCTCTTGAATGATATTAACATAGTAGGATGCCATTCGGTCAATGAAGTGCACTTCGACTCCCTTTGATAGCTGCAGCTATTTCTTCAGATCAACAAGGCACTGGTTTCCAGCAGGAAGAGCCTTAAGAATAGAGTATTGTTGCTTCATGAAAATAGTATCTTATACCACCGCTGCGTCATCCTTTTCTTGACTGGTTTTAAAAATTGCTCTGGTGATATAAGCTTGCCAGTTGGCTTTCCAAAGCAACCAATTTTGTGCATGTTCTGTTGGTTGGTGGTTGGAGAAAGAGAGAGTAATAGGAAAGTGATTGCTGTCACAGAGGTCACCATGGACATACCAATGGATTGAGTGTACTGCCAAGTATGTTCCATACGCTGTAATGAAACATGTTGTAGCTCCCGTGTTAACCAGGCATGCTATCAGTTCTGAAATTCATTGCTCGATTACTTGGCCCCTGCTAGGTGTGGCGTAGCTGTCTCATAGAAGATTGTCAGCATTGAAGACTGCCAGAACAGCCAGAGCTTGTAATGCAGTGGCACCTGATCACTAAAAGTGTCGAACCTTATGAGCATGCAGACTGCAATAGGTGCCCTCTCAGAGTTAATGCAATTTACGCAGTAGGATTTGTAATAGCAAGGAACTGGGTTTCTGAGAGCTACATCTCCTGAAGTTCCATTCCCAGCTGTAAAGTAGCCATTAACTGATGGAGTTAAGCCAGCTGATGATATGGTAGCCATTACAGTTTCACCAAAGGAATGTCAGATTGGGGTCAGAGAAAGCAGTGAAAGCAAAAAGGAACTACAAATTACTTTGCTGCTGAGTTGTACTCCTCCTGAATGGGCAATTCTTCATCGGCATTCGTGTGTTTCACCACAGAGCTGGGGAGAAGGGTATAGGGGTTTGGATCAATGAGAGCAGTAAAATTTAGTTTAACTTTTGATTTATCCTTCTTGTCCTCTCAGGTTTCAGTTTCTGTGACTCCGTCACCCACTGGATGGTGGTACACTACTGGTCTCCATTTTCCTGGGAGGAAGAAACCTTCACAGGTGTTCTCTTCCCTGATGATGCACCAGGGGAAAACAAGGTATCTCTAGCTGCACTCAAGTGCTGGTTACCACAGGTGCTGTGGGTCTGGGAGTCTAGGAAGCTGATGTCCTCTATATTGGCACTGACTTGAGGCTAGGTCCAAAGATCTTGCCATCGCTTTATGGGTGGATTTTGGCACAATATTTGCAAAGTTTGACATCTCATTGACTGGAGTAGAGTCATTCAAAATTTCTCTTACTATCTTGATAAGACAGGCGGTCATTTTTTTTATATCTCTGGATGTTTTCCTCTCGTTTGAAAACAGAAAATGTCAGCGAACAAAGGGGGTGTGGTTCGCATTCTGGGTAGTTTAAGCTTGTAATGGGGTGTTAATGAAGGCTGCCGTCATGCCCTGTCCTTCTGCACACACCCCAAAAGTAATTTCACTAGTTTTGTGGGAGGACATGTGGGTAAAACTCAGGGCACCTAAAACATCTTATAGGAGTGGGAGAATAGGGTCTGACACCAATCTTATAAAGCATGACCTTAACTTGCTCACAGATATAAAACTTCCATCAAAGGCTAGGCTAAAAGCTTCAGTGTCCAACCTGTTATCCTTAGGTCCTCTCTGAATGAGACGAACAAAATGAAGTCCATGCTGCTCTAGGCTGGCACACAGTTCTCAATGTTTTTGTAGCATTAGGTCCATACAGAGACTGACTAATTGAATCCTGTTGGGTTTGTTATGAGGAGAGATGGTAACCAGCATATCATCAAGCTAGCAACAGGCTTGAAGGGTATGTGACTGGTGGGCATTCAAAGTTTTGACCAATAGATACCATTTTTCATTTTCCCTTTTGCAGCAACTTCTCAGAGCCTCCCATTACATTTTCAGCAAAAAAATTTGGCTTCATTGTTGCAAAAGATTCTCCATCAGCTCTGAAAACAACATTGGCTTCATTGTTGCAAAAGATTCTCCATCAGCTCTGGAGCAATCTAGAACTGGGTGAACTGTCCACCTCCATTTCTCCTTGCTTGCCCCTCATCCCATGGTGTGGCCAAAGAAGGTAACATCAGGGGTTGTAAGTCTTTGCATTAAAATTGTGTTTTTTATCTGCTGAGATGGCCGTGTTGGCAGAGCCATCAGTGTGGGTGAGACTGATCCATTTCACTGTGGATCTTCCGACCTGATGGTACTCGTTCTAGCAGAATGCTGTGCCCTGTGGTGCTACGCCACCATGACACAAAAGCTACCTCGCATAGCAGTTCCAGTGCTCAGGAATGGACAGGCACCTACTTCTCAGCATACATGGGGAGGTTACAGCTCAGGCATCAGCAGTGTGATCCCTGCATTGCCAGGAGGCTACATCTGTGAGGGTACATAACCCCACCCCCCCAACCCCTCTCAAATGCTGATTAGCTATCATAATGGATTTCAGGTGCGAACATAAATCCACTTTCGTAGTAGGTACAGATCACAGTGCAAGGTGTATAAATTACACACCACTAAAATGTTCTTCCACAAATGCCCCACACTTCTGCAAAATTTAGAAAAGTGGAGATCAAACCCTGAAAGTGGACTATAAGTAATTAAGCCAAACAGGTTGAGGGAAAGGTTGTAAAAGGAGCTACACCTGACAGGCATCATAATAATAGCCATGTTATCAATGTAATATCAATGTAAAAGCTTGACTAGGTATAGGACTCCTTTTAGCCTCTTGCCTCTTACAACAAGCAATAAATAACAGCAGATCTATTCTAGTCCAAGACTGCATATGATAGAGTTCAATGGTGGACTGAGCATTGATAATCACACAGAAATCACCACATTTGCATAAAGACCTATTAGCTTTTTTAATGACAACCATAGGTGTCATCCATTGACTGGATGATGCCAGTGCAATGACGTCCATCCTGAAGCCACACGAGTCGCCTGAACCTCATTTCTACCAGCAAACGATAGTGGCAAGCTTTACTAAATTTTGGCACCACTGATGGTTTTATAGATACACTATGCAATAAAATTTGTTACACAATTTAGTGATGGTTCAAATGTTTCTCTGTACGAGTTGCAAAGAGAATCCAGATAAAAAAGGGTACTGTTGTGTACACTAAATTGACTTGGCCCACTATTTTCAAAACCAAATGCTGTAAAAACATCTAAAACAAAATCAGAACAATATTAGGCAACTCTGCTACTAAGAATGTTTCTGAACTTAGCTGTAAGTGGCAATTCTCTGAGGAGAGGAACTGTCTTCTGGCAGTAAGATATGTCTTGCCCTTCACTGAGCCCTTTACAGTAAAGGTGAACGACTCACCTATACCTGTCTCCATTGATCATGGCAGTTCTGGTGTCTAGCTGGAACTCAAGTGTCTGCCCAAAAATGGTACAGGCCGACAGCAGCTTCTGCGATGATGGTGGCATGGCCTGATCAGCTACCATGACTGCGTGGAGCAATGCAGTGACATCGGGCCATGTTGGTAGAGGATGCCTGAGAACAGCTTCTTGACACACAATTGCCAAGTGCCCAAGTTTGCAACACATCAAATAGGGTGTGGCATACGTGTGCAACAGACTCTTGAATGACAGCTGTTGCAGTCTGTGCATGACTGGAGCGTCATCGGCCTGCATGATTAAAATTTCAAAATCGCAGAGTGTGGGCGTTTTTGATCCACTCATTTAGAATTAAAAAATGGTTTACTCAACAAAGAGGGAGCATCGTCATTAATTCTATCATGAGACACTGGTGAAGTGGACTTTTTCTACCATTTCTGCCTGAATCAAAATGGTCTGAACAGACATTATATCCTCTATACATTCTATTTGTGGTTGGCCAGAATATAATCCATCATGGATTTAGGATATCTTGAACTTCACCTTAAATTTTCTATTTCTTTATGCAGGGTTTATATTCAATTCACTTAGGGAGGCCAAATTAATCAAATGGTTCGCCTTCGTTTAAAAATCCTTGCCACTGTTTCCCCAAATAAAGTTATTTAAAAACAAATACTTACTGATGTCCTCCGTTTCTCTTTACCACTTTCCCGATTGCAACTTGAAGGTGATGTATCAGAAGCACTGTAAAAAATAGAAAAGAGCTTTTATTTTATACATTCCACTGATAATGTTATGATGTAGAATGTGTCCAGTGTATTTCATGCATTTTAGTACTAAATGGCTGTTCAGTCAGTGATATGACGTAAACCAACCTTCTTTCTAGTAGTGTATTAGTAAATGTCATTCTCATTTATGGATACTTTTTCATAGTAAACCTAACTACAGAAAATGTTTACTTCAAAGCTGTTATTACCAGTGATTTCAATACATTCCTATACAACATGAAGAGCACATACAAACTGGCGTATAACACTTTAGTGACAAAGAGTCTTTGTTATCACGAAAGAGAATTTACAAAGCTCACACTCTTGGTTAAGCACACTGATTTAGCATCTCTTCACCTGTCAAAATGATAACAAATAAACACAGAACGCATATACTGGCAATAGAAAAGGTATGTTCAAAAAGTTACAGGAATTTTATAATTCAAGTGATGTATTAATTTGATTTGTGGCAACTGTCATTGGTTGGTTGGTTTGGGGTATAAAGGGACCAAACAACAGGGTCATCAGTCCCTTTTTCCTTATGCAAGCAAGGTTCAAGGTACAAAAACACTTAAAGTATGTTTGAGAAAGTAAAAGGGGGAAATGGAACGGGGAAATCACACCTGAAAAGAAAACGAATGGAATGGACAAGGAAAAGTGGAAGAAGATATTAAAACCATAGAACACATGGTCTGGGTTGGATGATCAAATTATAAAAAGAGGATGAGCCAGCCACTCCGCAACACATTAAAATTTCTACCCCCAAAACGACAGGGCGAGATGAACACATGCAGGGAAAAGACAACCACCAAGACAAACAAATGCAAAGAAAGTGCAACAGAGTTAAAATGGAGGGAGGGTGGCGGCCTCTGAGAGAAGGCAAAATGCCCAACATTAGATGGTATAGTAAAAACCTTCCTCAAGAATAAAATGTAAAACTAAATCTGCTGTTGAGACATTGTCGCCCAACTCCGAAGGTAGGATGCTGGGACGTTTAAAAGTACGCTGCAGAGGGGCTAAAAGTGGGCAGTCCGGCAAGATGTGGAAGACAGTCATACGTGAGCCACAGTGACACCGGGGTGGGTCCTCGCGACGGAGGAGGTAGCCATGTGTTAGCCACGTATGGCCGATGCGAAGCCGGCAGAGAACCACAGTCTCTGCGAGCGGCCCACATGGAGGACTTCCACACATACGTAGTCTTCTTAATAGCATGCAGTTTATTGTGCATACCGAGATTATGCCATTCCGTCTCCCAGAGCTGAAAAACCTTGCAGCGTAATAATGATTGCAGGGCAGTTACGGGGATGCCAATCACCATAAGCAGTTTCCGTGTAGAGTGTTTGGCCAACCTGTCAGCAAGTTCATACCCTGGGATTCCAACCTGGCCTGGGGTCCACACAAACACCATGGAACGAATGGACAGTTCCAAGGTATAGATGGACATCTGGATCGTCCCTACTAAGGATAACGGGGGTAGCATTGGTCGATAGCTTGTAGGCTGCTCAGGGAGTCAGTACAGAGAAGAAACGACTCGTCACGGCATGAGTGGATGCACTCAAGAGCAAAAGAAATGGTCGCCAGCTCTGCAGTGAAAACACTGCAGCCGTCTGGCAAGGAGTGCTGTTCAGTACGTCCTCCATGAACATACGTGAAGCCAACGTGCCCATCAGCCATCGAGCCGTTGGTGTAAACCACTTCATGGTCCCGGTACATGAAAAAAATTGAGAGGAAGTGACAGTGGACAGCTGCGGGTTTAACTGAGTCCTTATGACCATGTGAAAGGTTCAAGTGATGCTGCGGCCTAGGTGTGCATCATGGAAGTGCACGTGAATGGACTCGAGTATAGGTGGTAAAGGCAAGGACTCCATTTCAGACAGAAGAGATCGGACCAGAACCACAATCGTAAGCCCTGACCTGGGATGCCGATGCGGGAGACGAACTGCAGTAGGTGGGAAAAAGGAGACGATAATTTGGATGCTCAGGAGAACTACGAATGTCTGCAACGTAACTAGCAAGCAGTTGTACATGCCTAACCTAAAATGTTGGTTGGTTTAAAGGAGGGGGGAAGGGACCAAACAGCTAGGTCATCAGTTCCTTGTTCCGAATAAAACAAGCCACAAAGGTGAGAATAAAACAAGCAAGACTTACAACACAAAACAGAGAGAAAGGAAAAAAACTACAAGAACAATGGAAAGGCAACAAACACTTAAATGGATAAAAACCAGAGAAAAAAATTGAGAGAAAGGCAAGAAACAGGTAGAAGAGATTAAAATGATGAAACAGATTACCATGGGTGGCTGACCATGAGAATAAAAAGGAGAAGCCAGCTACTCTGTAACATATTAAACCTCCACCCTAAAAGCACTAGGGTGGAGGACACAGAGGGACAAAGGAGATGCACTAAAATTTAGATAAAATGATAAAACCCATCTTCACAAACAAAATGTGAAACTAAATCAGCCGATGAGGCGTTGTCATATAAAATTAGCGGCAACAAGTCCAGTAACCGAAGATTTTGTCGCAGGGCAGGAAAAAGCGGGATAGTGCACCAGAATATGGGCCACTGTCAACCGGGCACCGCATCGACACTAAGGCCGGTCTTCACGATCCCGGAGGTAGCTGTGGGTCGCCCAAGAGTGGCCAATGTGGAGCCGGCAGAGAACCAGAGTCCCTTCGAGAGGCCCGCATGGAGGACTGCCACACATTTGTAGTCTCCTTAATGGCACGCAGTTTGTTGTGTGTACTGAGACTATGCCATTCCGTCTCCCAAAGCCGAAATCCTGCTGACGTAAAAACAAACGCAGGTCAGTTATTGGAATGCCGATCTACATAAGCAGTTTCCAGTAGCCTGTTTGGCCAGCCAGTCAGCAAGTTTGTTGCCTGGGACTCTGACGTGTCCTGGGGTCCACACAAACACCACTGAACGACCGGACCATTCCAGGGCATAGATGGACTCCTGTATGACGAGGGTAGCTCTGGTCAATAGTTTGTAGGCTGCTCAAGGAGTCAGTACACAGAAGAAACGACTCCCCAGGGCATGAAGGGATGTGCTCAAGAGCACGAGATATAGCCACCAGTTCTGCAGTGAAAACACTGCAGCCATCGAGCAAGGAATGCTGTTCAGTATGTCCTCCATGGACATACACTAAGCCAAAGTGACCCTCAGCCATCAAGCCATCGGTGTAAATCACTTCATGGCCTTGGTACATGTCAAGAATCGAGAGGAAGAGACAGCGGAGAGCTGCGGGGTGAACTGAGTCCTTTGGTCCATGTGAAAGGTCCAGGCGAAGCCACAGCCTAGGTGTACACCATGGAGGTGTATACGATTGGACCTCAGGTATATGTGGTAAAGGCAAGTACTCCAGTTCAGACAGAAGAAATCAGATGCGAACTGCAATTGGAAGCTCTGACCTGGGCCGCCGAAGCGGACATGAACTGCCGTGGGTGGGAAAAGGAGAAGGTAATTCGGATGCGCAGGAGAACTACGAACATGTGCAACGTAACTGGCGTGCAGTTGTGCACACCTGAAATGCAATGGAGCAACTCCAGCCTCCGCAAAGACGCTGGTCACCAGACTCGTCCTAATAATTCACGTCGCTAGTCTAACACCACAGTGGTGCACTGGATCGAGTAAATGCAACTCTGAGGGCACCGCCGAACCATAAACCAGACTCCCACAGCCAAGGTGGGATTGAACAAGGGCTCTGTATAGCTGCAGCAGCATAGAGCGATCTGAACCTCAGTTGGTGTTGCTCAGGCAGTGGAAGGCATTGAGGTGCTACCAGCAATTCCGCTTAAGCTGATGAAGGTGAGGAAGCCAAGTCAATCGGGCATTGAAAACCAGTCCTAAAAATCAATACGTCTCCACTACAGTGAGTGGATCGTCCTTAAGGTAAAGTTCTGGTTGCAGATGAACAGTACGACGCCAACAAAAGTGCATAACATATGACTTTGCGGCTGAAAACTGAAAGCCGTGGGGTAGAGCCCATGACTGTGCCTTGTAGATGGCTCCCTGTAGGTGCTGCTCAGCAACACCAGTATTGGTGGAGCAGTACAAAATGCAGAAGTCACCTACATACAAAGAGGGTGAGACTGATGGCCCTACAGCTGCTGCTAGACCGTTAATGGCCACTAAAAATTAAGATACACTCATTACAGAGCCCTATGGGAACCCATGCTCCTGGATATGGGGGGGAGGGGGGGGGGAGGACTATGGAAGGCACCAATGACACGAAGTGACAGGAAATTGTGTATAAAAATCAGGAGCGGACCTCAGAGACCGCACTCGTATAATGTGGCAAGGATATCCGCACTCGTATAATATGGCAAGTATACAATGTTGCCAGGAGGTGTCATATGCTTTTCATAAATCAAGAAAGAAGGCAACAAGGTGTTGGCGTCTGGAGAAGGCTGTAGGGATGGCAGACTCGAGGGACCCAAGATTATCAGTGGCAGAGAGATCCAGATGGAAGCCACCCTGGCACGGAGCCAGTAGTCAACTTGACTCTAGGACCCAACCCAACCGACGACACACCACATGTTCCAGCAGCTTACAAAGAACATTGGTGAGGCTAATGGGCTGATAGCTATCACCATCAAGCGGATTTTTGCCGGATCTGAGCACCGGTATGATGGTACACTCTTGCCAGTGCGATTGGAAGATGCCATCGGACCAGATACGGTTGGAGATCACGAGGAGATGTCGCTTGTAGTAGGACAAGAGATGTTTAATCATCTGACTGTGGATCCAATCTGGCCCAGGAGCTGTGTTGGGGCAATGTGCAAGGGCACTAATGAGCTCCCATTCTGAAAATGTGGCGTTATAGAATTTGCTGTGGCGTTCAGTGAACGGGAGGACTTTCCCTTCCAGCTGCTGTTTGAGAGTGGGAAAGGCTGGGGGAGTAAATGTGGCGTTATAGGATTCGCTGTAGCATGTAGTGAACGAGAGGACTTTCCCTTCCAGCTGCTGTTTAAGTGGGATAGGCTGTGGGGGTGAGGGGGGTGGGTAATTCTCCAACACGGAGGCGCGAGCATAGTGCTCAGCAAAGTGCTTGGCAATCGCGTTTCTGTCGGTAGATAACACGACATTTATGTTAACATCAGAAACACCTGTTGGGGTCTGGTACCCAAAAACACGTTTGATCTTTGCCCAGACTTGGGAAGGTGACGTATGGCACCCAATGGTTGACAGGTACCTCTCCCAACACTCCTGTTTCCGCCTTTTGATAAGCTGGCGAATGTGGGCACGGAGCCGTTTAAACGCTATGAGGTGCTCCAGGGAAGGTTGCCGCTTATGCCGCTGTAGAGCTCGCCGACGTTCCTTCATTGCCTCAGCGATTTCTGTTGACCACCAAGGGACTGTTTTTCGCTCCGGGCACCCTAAAGAATGAGGGATTGTGTTTTCCGCTGCAGAAACGATTGTTCTAGTTACCTGCTCAACCACCTCGTCGATGTTACCATGTGGGAGATGGTTGGTTGGTTGTGTCGGGGAAGGAGACCAGACAGCGAGGTCATCGGTCTTATCGGGTTAGGGAAGGACGGGGAAGGAAGTCGGCTGTGCCCTTTAAAAGGAACCATCCCGGCATTTGCCTGGAGCGATTTAGGGAAATCAAGGAAAACCTGAATCAGGATGGCAGGACGCGGGATTAAACCGTCGTCCTCTCGAATGCGAGTCCAATGTCTAACCACTGCGCCACCTCGCTCAGTATGTGGGAGAGATTCAACAGGTACAGCAGAGGTGAAAGTTTCCCAGTTCGCCTTGTTTAAAGACCATCTGGGCAGGCATACGTGGGCCTGATATTGGGGCAGTGACAGGAAGATGAGGAAGTGGTCACTACCACACATGTCGTCATGTGATCTCCAGTGGATATATGGGAGAAGGCTAGGACTGCAAACCGAGAGATCAATGGCTGAATATGTCCCATGTGCCACACTGAAATGTGTGCTGGCCCCAGTATTTAAGAGGCAGAGGTCGAGCTGTGACAGTAAATTTTCGACCTGTCTGCCTCGGCCAGTAAGAACTGTGCCACCCCACAAGGGGTTATGAGCATTAATATCTCCCAAAATTAGGAAAGGTTTAGGGAGTAGGTCAATCAGTGCAGCCAATGGCGTAAGGGGTACTGCACCACCTGGAGGAAGATATACGTTGCAGACAGTTATTTCCTGAGTTGTCCTTATCCTGACAGCCACAGCTTCAAGAGAGGCTTGAAGGGGCATAGGTACACTGCAAACTGAGTTCAGGACATAGACGCAAACTCCACCTGATACTCTATTATAGTTGCTACAGTTCCTGTAATATCCCTAATAGCCACGAAGGGCAGGGGTCTGCATTGCCAGGAACCAGGCTTCCTGGAGGGCAATGCAGATAGCAGGTGTAAAGCTTAACAGTTGCCGTAGCTCAGCCAGGTGGTGGAAAAAACCGCCACAATTCCACTGGAGGATGACGTTATTGTGAGGCTGGGAAAGCATGAAGTGCGCAAGGAGGCTGGTTATGCCTCAGGGTCTCCTGCTGCCTCCGACTGAGTATTTGTAGCCTTTTCTAAGGTGGATGAGGCATCAGTGAGATCCTGGTCTGCAGCGGATGCTAAGATCTCCACTGCATCCTCAGATGCAGATTGATAGGGAGTGCTGGTGTTGGGGCCACAGAGCGTCCTCTTCTCTTTAGGGGCTTCCTGGGAAGATTTCTCCAAAGCAGCTTCAGGAACGGAGGAAAACCATGAAGTCCTTCATCCAGCAGCTTTTGGCTCCTTGAGCCACGGGTGAGTGTCCGCCATGGCATTAGTGGAGACCTTGGAAGAGAGGGCCGCAAGGGAACCCTTCCACACGAGAGGAGCCGCAGGAGGCTGTTGCTTCTTGGGCAAGGGGGAGGGGATCGATGGCCCCTCCATTTGGGGGGACCTTGCTCCCGAAGTAGATGCTTTGGGAGCAACGGAGGAAGACTTGCCCCCTACAACCAGGGGGCAGTTGCATTCTGGTGGCCCGGAGGGCCCACTGTTCATGGCACACAGTGAGGAACCACTGGAACTTGGGACAGCAACGGTGATGTAGCTGCAGCATATGCCGACGTCAACCGAATGAGGTGTTATCTTTCGAATGTGTAAGTCAACCAGACCAGGGTCTTGTACTCCATAATTTTCCACTCCTTTTGGAGTACTGGGCAGTCTGGTGAGCAGGGGGAGTGGTGCTCTCCACAGTTGATGCAAGTGGGAGGTAGCACACATGGAGTATCTGGGTGCAGTGGATGTCCGCAGTATCGACATGTGGCACTGGAAGTGCAGTGGGAAGACATGTGCCCGAACTTCCAGCACCAAAGCAGTGCATAAGGGGAGGGACTTATGGTTTAACATCACAGTGGTAAACCATCACCTTGACCTTTTCAGGCAATGAATCACTCTCAAAGGCCAAAATGAAGACAACCCTGTTGTTTTGGGTCCCCCGTAAATGCACCAGATGAGATGAACAGATCGCCATTCTAAATTGGCGCAGAGCTTGTTGTCAGACTGCAAGAGGAGGTCACGATGGAAAATAATCCCCTGGACCATGTTGAGGCTTTTATGGGGAGTGACGGAAAAAGGAATATCACCCAGACTTGTCACAGGCGAGTAACGCTTGGGACTGGGCTGGGGATGCTGTCTGAATCAAGACTGTGTCGTTTCACATCTTGGACAGCACTGTCACTTCTCCAAACATATCCTCAAGGTGTTCAACAAAAAATTGAGGCTTCATTGGTAGAAAAGAGTCCCCATCAGTTCTGCTACAGACTAAAAACCGAGGCAGATTTAGCTCTTTCTGTTCTGTAGCTCTATGTTCCTCCAATGGCGTAGCAAGGGAGGGAAACGATTTAGGGCCATACCTGTCAGCATTTTACTCTGTGTTGCCCTTCTTGGAGACTGCTGGTACCATACGGTCACCAGCAAGAGACAAATTAGTCTGCTTCATTGCGGGTCATCCACACTGATGCCACCCACTCCGATCAGGGGCTCTGCCCATGGTCGACACCGAGCCACAGCAAAGGCCAACTGGCATGACGGCCATTGCCAGGAGTCCTGATGTCCCAGGAAGGTAGGCATCTACTCCATGGCATACGTGGGGAGTTTACAGCTCAGGAATCAGCAATGCAATCCCTGTGTTGTCAGGGGGCTACCACCAAATGGGTGCATGACGGCCCCACCACAACGGACTGGCTACCGTGCTGGATATTGGTTGCAGAGACATCCAATATTGTCATGGGGGCAAAAGAGGACAGGAGACAATGGAAGAAGATGACATACCCCGGAAAGTGTCCTTCCCCAAATAATTGAATTGCATGCAGATGGAGATGCAAAGCCTTGACAAGAGATTCAAGAGATTGAATCTAAGGGCACTCATGCACTGTGTAAGGCGTCCTTCCCCATATGGCTCGCACTTCTGTAGAATTTTTAAAGTGGTAGGTCAAACCATAGAATGGGACCTGAACTCATAGGGCCAAAAAGTGTGAGACTCCTTTTAGTCGCCTCTTACGACAGGCAGGAATACCTCGGACCTATTCTAACCCCGGGAGCTGTAGGGGGGACCCAAAAAATCTTGAAAAGTGTGGTCAAATGCAATTTGTTATGTTTTGCTCACAGTGCTTTTCAATTTTTACGGCACAGTGTCTCCTGAGTGCTTCCCATATGGTTAAACGATATTACAAGTCCAATGCCACTTGCATGAAGCATTTTTAAAACACTTGCCCAAATCTGTGGCAAAACAATTCATGGTATCTGCACCATGATAATGCAAATAAGAAATGTTAAATGACCATGGGAAGAAGACAATATATGCAGAAAAAGGAGAAGGAAGTTTGGAGGGATTATGTGGAAGAATTTTATGGCGCATAGGTGGATAAAAACACACACACACACACACCCAGACAGAAAGCGAGTGTGTGTCCAAGTTCAGTGATGAGGTGGGCACAAAAATACTCATATTGTGTGTGTGTGTGTGTGTGTGTGTGTGTGTGTGTGTGTGTGTGTGTGTGTGTGTGAGAGAGAGAGAGAGAGAGAGAGAGAGAGAGAGAGAGAGAGAGAGATTAGAAATTAAATAATGTATTAAGAACATTCTACGTGTCAATAAAAAAGTTTTTGTTCCAAGAGTAATACAGAGGTGGCATATTTTATTTGTGACAGCAAATTAAAACTAAATTCTGACTGAAAAGGCCTTGGAAGGCCCAACAGTACTGACAAACCACTGTGTCATCCTCAGACAAGAGGCCTCATTTGATGCGAATATGTAGGGGCATGTGGTCAACACACCGCTCTCCGGGCCGTTGTCAGTTTTCAAGTCCGGAGCTGCCACTTCTTAGTAAAATAGAGTCTTAACTGGCCTAATGAGAGCTGAGTGCACCCCACTTGGCAACAGTGTTTGTCAGACCTGAACAATCACCCATCGACATGCTAGGCAAGCCTAACAGCACTTAACTTCAGTGATCTGATGTTACCACTGTGGCAAGGCCATTGGCACTTGTGATAATACAAGTTCAGAAATATTTTAGCTAGTAGAGCTGTAATCAGAAACAACCATTATCATTTCTTTTACATTTTTGTACAAGAGAATAACTAAATTAAATTCATGAAAAAAATTTTTGGTTGGTTGATTTGGGGCAGGGCCCAAACAGCAAGGTCATCGGTCCCATCGGATTGGGGAAGGAAATCGGCCACGTCTTTTTCAAAGAAACTATAACAGCATTTGCCTGAAGTGATTTAAGGAAATCACAGAAAACCTAAATCACGCCAGTCATCCTCCCGAATGAGAGTTAAGTGTGCTAACCACTGTGCCACCTACCTCAGTAATAACATGTTTCTTACAAAACTCTACTCTTGGGAAAAGGAAGGAAGATTAGATTTTAACATCCCATTGATAGCACGTTCAATAGAGGCGGAACACAAGCTCAGATGACGAAATGATTGGGCAGGAGATAGGCTATGCCTTTTTCAAAGTAACTACCCTTGCATTTTCCTGGAGTGGTTTAGGGTAATAATGGAAAACCTGAATCTCAATGGCAGGCATATGTCTGAACCACTGTCCTCCCAAATGCGAATCTAGTGTGTTAACCACAGACCTACCTCGCTCAGTCCCAATCTTGGTATCAGATGTTGCAAAGTTTACTGTAAAATTCCCTCAGCTGTTGAGGAAGAAATGTCAACATCAAAAGGTCATTCTGTTTCGCAACTGATTAATGTGGCTGGTCTTTCGGATCAAGTATGTCATGGCATACCTCTGCCATGGTCTTTCCTTGTTTGAATAAACTGACATTTTCCCATTCTTCTGCTCAGAGTAAGAATTTTTAATAGCTATTTGAGATGGATGACTATGAGACATTTTGATCATACGGCACTGATGACAAAGTTTTCTTTAAAATCAGATAAGTCAGTTGTGTGAATTGGAATGGCATTTGCAGCTCCTAAGGGAAGCACCACTTGGCACAGATACCATGTATCTTATAGTAACCAATGTCTGAATCATATCTTTAGAACTGAAAATGTGTGTTTTTTGACAAAATGGCACTAAGAATGTTTACCATTTCCACTCTTCAAATAGTGAGGGCAGAATTCTTTGGATAACACGAGACACTGAATTTAAATTATGAAATGAGAAAATATAAAGCTGGAACAAAGATGTATAAAGCTAAGCTGGAATGGCTGGAGAGAATGTGCAAGGCTGTGAAAGCATCTATAAGTAAGGGAAAGATATACACTGTCTTTATCATCCCAGCCAACAGCAGAACCACAACCACCATGAGACACATTAAGAGTGTCATCGTCACCAGCTGCAGCAGCATCAACATACCCAGAATCATTACCATAAGGAACACAAGTAACAAGGGAAGAAGCAACAGCAACATCAGAAGAAGCAACACCAACTATGGAAAATGCAGCATCACCAATGGCAGAAGCGCTATGAACCACTTGTCCCCCTAATAAGGGAAGAATTTCACCACTATGCCAGCTAAAGTGTTTTTTCCATAAAAACTGGTATGAAGAAAACTCTGAGATACAAAATCTAAGAGAAGTTATGCTTACACAGATAGACAAAAGTTACTTAATGCATTGGAATATAAATGGCTTGAAGGCAGATAGTAACAAAATTGATGAACTGCAGATAATCCTTACTGAAAATATCAAAGTTGTGTGCTTAAATAAACAATGGTTAGCTAGTGATTTTTTTAGAAAATAATGTGGCAAGTAGTTTTTGCAGAAGAGAGAGATCCCATGCAGGCTAGTGCACACTTCTCGATACCTACTTTACACATAAAAATAAGACACATTTTGTTCACTTAAATGAGAAGTGCTCTTCTGAAAGCTACAGAGTTGAATTAAAAGAAAAGAACACATTAGTTATATCAATTTACAGAATTCCAGGTAGTACAATATCTAAAAGTTTCTTGTAAAACTCCTGTGTCTTCTCAATAAAATTTACAAAGAAAGGAAGAAGGATATTATCATAGAACCCGATTTTAACATAAATCGGGTAAGTCATGACAATAGCTCAAACCAGTTTATTGACTTAGTTCACAGCTCCGTTTTTAAAGTAAATTTTTGTAAATTTACTAAAGGAAATGCTCATTCATATACATGCATAGAAGAATTCCCAACAAATTACCTTTTTGGAATGAAAACAAGTTTTGGTTAGACCCAGGAATTTCTGAACCAGTATGGCTATCAAACTTGGGGAAAAAAAAAAAGTTCCCTGCAAATTCCAGGTGAGAGGAGGAAGATGGTCTCAAGAATATTTTGATAAACTAAAGGAAATTAATTGTTAGTAGGGGTGGGGTGGGGAGGACGAGAGGGGGGCGAGGCAACATACGGTTATAATGGATGACTTTTCTTGCCTCTAAGGTGAGCTCTATGTCAGCCTTAAGCAGAAGTTTCACTCCAGCTTTTAAACATTGACGATCATGGAACAATATCCAAATAATTAACACATTTTTAAGTATTAAGTATTTTAAAAGTCAATTTCAACGCTAGGTTATAAACAAATGGTTCTCTAGGATATTATGAAATTCCTCAATTTTTCCTGGTATAATTTAATTCCTTGAGAATTCCAGTTCAAGTACAATCGCCACCCTGCTGAACATTGTGGACTGTTTATTCAGCTCCCAGCAATAAATAAACCAAATGTTAACAAAGGACTTAAGAAAAGAAACTTCTTTTTAAATATAATTGGGAACTGTTCCATGACAAGACAGATGCACACAGACAACAGTATGTCAAGCACTGAGAAATCTGATAAACTTCTAAGAAGTTCTCTAGAGGTATTCAATCAATCATTCCTACTTATCATCTGGCATTGAAAAGCCAAAAGTAAACTAAACTAGATTACTCTAACTTTAAAAATATCTCGTGTAAAAATTGGTTGGCTGGCAGATGGAACCAAACAGTGAGGTTATCAGTCATATGATCTAAGGGGGCAGAAACCAGGGGAAGAATTACACAAACAGCACAGTCCAGTTACGGGAAAGAGAGAAACAGGCAAACCGAGAGGTTAAAGGAACGTCCAGGCAGCAGGAAGAATAAAGAACAGAGGGGGGGATGGGAAGGAGGGGGAAGGGAGGGATGGCGAGGGCAGGGGCGCCACAGAACCGATACTTGCACTGGGGCATCAGAACCTCCGCCGAACCTTCCATATATCCACACCATATGATTGTCGACACAATGGGGACAATAGCCGGGGACCAGACAACTGGAGCGAAAAGGAGGGGGGATGAGAACCTGGCCAGTGTATAGACCAGGCCAAGACCTCCACAACCAATGCCAATGCTAACCGATGAACTCCAGATCCAGAGTGAAATTACGACACTTAAACCTGGGAGAGCATACTACTTTCGTGAAAAAAACCAAAGACAAATGTAACCACGTGAGGGTCGACCACTAACACCTCGGGCAAGAAGGGTGGGAATGTGTATTTAGAATGACAGATATGTCTGCTTGTGTCTGTATATGTGCGGATGGATGTGTGTGTGTGCGAATGTATACCTGTCCCTTTTTTCCCCCAAGGTAAGTCTTTCCGCTCCCGGGATTGGAATGACTCCTTACCCTCTCCTTTAAAACCTACATCCTTTCGTCTTTCCCTCTCCTTCCCTCTTTCCTGACGAAGCAACCGTGGGTTGCAAAAGCTTGAGATTTGTGTGTGTGTTTGTGTTTGTTGTTGTTCTCTATCAACGTACCTACGCTTTCGTTTGGTAAGTTACAGAATCTTTGTTTTTAGATATATTTTTCCCACGTGGAATGTTTCCCTCAAAAAACAGTAAAAGCCGAACTTGGGGAAGATTAGTTTGAGTATGGGGGAAATGAATTAACATGCAATACTGACTCCATACCTCATCCTAAAAGACGGGCTGAAAGGAAAACCTATACACATAGCATTTGTCAATTTAGAGAAAGCAGTGATGATTAGAAAACACTCTTAGAAATTGTGATGGTGGCAGGGATAAAATACAGACCATGAAAGGCTATGCACAGCTTGTACAGAAACTAGACTGCAGTTATACGAATCAAAAGTTCATAGAAAAGAGAAGCAGTGGTAGATATGGGAGTGAGACAGGTTTGTAGTTTATCCCCAATGTTATTCAATCTGGAACGGAAACAAAGAAAAATTTGGAGAAGAGATTAAGTTTTGGGAGGAGAAATAAAAATTTTGAGAATTGATGGTCCCTTTGTAATTGTTTCAGGACCTGGAAGAGCAGCTGAATGGAACGGATAGTGATTTGAAAAGATGTTACAAGATGAACAACAACAAAAGCAAAACAATGATAATGGTATATAGTGGAAGATGAACAACAACAAAATTGAAACAACAACAATGTATAATGCTAAGTAGGCTAATCAAAACAGGTGATGGTAGGTGAATTATACTGAGACACGACACACTAAAAGTAGTAAATGTGATTTTTGCTATTTAGAACAAAATAACTAATGATGGCCAAAGCAGAGAGGATATAAACTGCAGACTGGCTACAGGAAGAAAAGCATTCCCGGAAAAGATGAATTTGTTAACACTGAATACAAATTCAAGTTGTTAGGAAGTATTTTTTGAATGTATTTGCCTCGAGTGTGTTGAACAGAAGTGAAACATGGATGATACACAGGTACGACAAGAAGAGAAGAGATGCATTTAAAATGTGGTACTACAGAAGAATGCCGAAGATGAGACAAGCAGGTAGTGTAACTTCAACCAAACTGAGGAAAACAAACGTGGTGACATAATTCGACTAAAAGAACGGATCGAATGACAGAACACATCCTGAACAGTTTAGTAATGGAGTGAACTGTGGGTGATAAGAACTGTAGAGGGGGAGTAAGCAGATTCAAAGGGATGTAGGTGCAGTAGTTAGCAGAGATGAAGAGACTTACACGTGATAGACTATCGTGTAGAACTGAATCAAACCAGCCTTCAGACTAAAAACAACAACATATCAGATGAAGTTAAGTAAAACAGAATAATTCAACACTTGTGGTGAATAAATGATAAAGTGGCAGAAAAGAATTGTGTAAGTCATCAAAAAGTAAGGTTTTTTTGATCGAAAAATTTTAAATGTGTCGATTCTTCCGTTATAGTACTAAGAAACCTTTGAACCAATAATGCTATCTTAATATTTACATGATTATTCATATTTATCATATAAGAGTGGTTTGTCATCAGAGTTCTGTTTATATAGAACATCCCTTGCTGCCACGCGAGTACTCATTAGTATGCAGCCTATTCATAAGGTTAATTCAGTTACCAGCAAAGCTTACCCATTGGAATACTTAGATTTTAAGGATTTTATGATGGATTCTACATCTTCCAAAGAAGTAGCATCCATCAAAAATCCTTAAAATCTAAGTATTCCAGTGGATTTGATAACATATCAACAAAGTTAATCAAAGAGTGCTCATGCGAGTTAAGTTCTATCTTAAGTTATTTGTGTAATCAATCTCTTATCAGTGGGTCATTCCATGTCAATTCAACCAAATTGAGAAAATGTTCCAGCTGACAGCTTCAGATTTGGCTGAAATTTAGCACACCAATGCTACCAAGTGTGGAACACTCATGAACAAAGGTTTAAATTCCCCTGCCAATTAGTTTCAGGATTATGGCTTGTGAAAGAAGGTGGCGTAACCCGGAAATTGCGAACTGTATCTGGCAATCTATCTTCAGATCCAATTTCAGGTCTTAATAACTTTGGAACTATTCTGCACAGTCCACTGAAATTTTTACAACCCAGTAACATCCACTTAGAGAACATTCACTATGAATCAAAACACCAACAACACTCTGAGGGAAAATAAAAAATTCCAAAATGTGATTAAAAAACTGTAGTACGTTAAAAGGTACATATTGTAAGTGCCTTCTATGCCAAACATTATTCACTCAAAAAGGGTGTGTGTGGTTTTTTTTTTTTTTTTTTTTTTTTTTTTTTTTTTGTGGTAAGTTTAATGTGGCCTAAACACACAAAGAACTCATCTTGCCCATATCAGTCACACAAACAGAGTTACATGCAAAAAAAAAAAAAAAGAAAGATTGAAAAATTACCTGAAAAATGTGGATTTTCTAAGTGTGGTAGCACAAAGGGGGCAAATGATATCCAAGCCAAATTTCAAACACTGCATAAGTAGACCATAATATAATATGTGGCAAAATTTCAACTTGTTATTGCAAGGCACTTGTGTACAATAAAAGTTGACAGAGATGTAGTTGGTTACCTTTCTTTTAACATGATTTAGCAAGTAATTGTTGGGAACCATTAGGCAACAGAAAGTTAAACAATGGTAGTTTTCAGGGACAGAATGAGTCATTGTTAGGCAGGAACAATAAAGGAAATAAGCAACAATTACAGGTTACTCATGTTTTAAAGATTCTAGTTCAGACTGGTCAGTACTGTTGTGGAAAGTCAAGGCAGTAGAGTGTACTAGTGGTGCTTTTGTTCAAATAAGTTGCAGTATTGGTAGAGCACAAGCATCTGAATGTCATAAAAGAACATATGGAACAAAATGTAGCATTCACTTTGTACTGTATGATCTGGATGAATCGAACCAAGACTTGTCACTATGGAGATCCGGGATACACCCTGTGGGCACAAGAAGTACAGTTCCAGGAAACTTTAGTGTTTGTTATCATCATATGAAAGTGTTTCTGGACAAGTACTCTTTCCTACACAGAAGTTGTTTTGATCCATTTCAGATTCATAAGAAGACGGTGAAGTGTAGCCTCAGAGAAACTGATATAAAATCAGTATTGAAAGTGAATGGGACTTATCATGAAACCAGGACAAAAGTTATGTTCCAAGTGTGTTACACTACTAAAAAATGAAGAATATTCTGATAATTTACATGACAGTTACCAGGAGTATCAGCCGCCTCCAACCACAGTGGATGAGCAATTAAATACTTCAGTGACTGCTCTTGGTTTGTCTCCCATGGAGACACACAAAGTTGGGAAAAAGAGACAGGCCCAGCTATGGTAGAAGAAAAACACAAGAAGCTCAAATGGAATTAAAACACAAAATAGCTGACACATGATAGTGGAAGAGGAAGAACTATCTGCTCCAAAGGAACAGAAATCATGCCAGAAATGCTCTGACTTGGACAAAACTGTGCATGATTTGAAAGAAAAATGTGCCCTATCCACACGCCAGAAAAAAAGTAGCTATTCTTACCCTTGCACCTTCCAGCTGGTCTACTGACTACACTGCAAAGGAATTCAATGTTTCTACATATGTGGTAAAGCAAGCTAGGAAAATAAAAGCAACCCAAGGAGTGCTTCCACAACTTCAGAAGGCTCAGGGTAAGCAGTTGAGTTCAGAAATAAAGGTGCTAGTGTCTGAGTTTTATGAAAATAATGACTCCCAGCCGAATATTGCCTGGAAAAAAAACACTATGTAACAGTGTAAATGGGAAATGTACATGTACAGATGCAAAAAACACTGTTGCTATGCAACATATCAGAACTATATGTAGAATTCAAGGAAAAGTATCCAAATACCAAAGCAGGTTTATCATCTTTTTTCAATCTTCGGCCAAAATGGGTTGCGCCTGTAAGTGCAAGGGGCACACACAATGTTAGTGTATGTGAGACCCATCAAAATGCTAAGCTGATGTTTGCTGCTATAAAGGATTCTGGTCTGGATTACAAAGGTGCAATGAAGCTGCTAGTGTGTGACATCAGTTCCTACCAGTGCATGATACACAGATGTGAAAAGTGACCTGGTAAGGTAAATCTTGCAGAACACATAAATAACAAACTGTATGGTGAACTCCTTATGGATGACGATGAACTTGTTTCTTATAAACAACAGGGACACATGGATCCCACAAGTCTTGAAACAAAGTAAAGTACAGAGGAAGATTTTGTTGAAATGTGTTGTCAAAAAACGGACAAACTGACCACACACAGCTTCACAGCAACAGCACAATCGGCTTATCTCCTGTTTTGTAAGGATAATTTGAAACAAGATGAAATTATAGTAATACCAGGCTTATCTGAAATTATGCATTTATAGTTCAATATGCCATCCTAGGATATCATTGGGACAACAGTCAAGCAACTCTCCAGCCATTTGTGATTTAGTATAGAGGTGAATCAGGTGATGAGTCTGTCATGAACCTGTGTGTTTTTAGTGACTGTTTAATTCATGATGCCATTGCAGTTCATGCCCACATTCGCACTGTCATGGCATATGTGAAAAACAAGCTGCCTCACATACATTCTGCAAAATACTTCAGTGATGGGGCAGCTAGTCAGTACAAAAGCTGTAAAAATCTCAAAAATTTATGCACGCATTACTATGATTTTCAGATTCACGCAGAATGGAATTTTTTCGCAACAAGTCATGGTAAAAATGTATGTGATGGTATTGGTGCTACCGTTAAGCGCATGGCATCACGAGCTAGTCTGCAGCACCCTACAGAAGGTCACATTCTAACACCTCATCAATTATTTACCTGGGTACAGAAAAATATCTCTGGCATACAATCATTCTATGTTTCGAAAGATGAGGTGAAATCAGTCAAAGAGTTGCTAAAAAACACACTAGAACACGTTAAAACTGCTGCAGGCACAAGGAGCCATCATCACTTCTCTCCAGCGGACTCTGAGAATGTGCAGATGAGCAGACTGTCCGGTTATAACTATAGGTTCATGCACAACATGTGTCTTCACAGTGTGTGTGACTCAGGATTCAGAAGCAAAGGCTGCAACATAAACCAGGTTGCTATGTTATTGCTGTTTATGATGACAAATGGTACTTAGGATGTGTTGCAGAGTGCCGTGAAGCGAAAGGTGATGTATTTGTGAACTTCATGTCACCAGCAGGACCAGCAAGATCATTTCATTGGCCACATTTGGCAGACAGGT
Source organism: Schistocerca piceifrons (assembly GCF_021461385.2). Taxonomy (NCBI): domain Eukaryota; kingdom Metazoa; phylum Arthropoda; class Insecta; order Orthoptera; family Acrididae; genus Schistocerca; species Schistocerca piceifrons. The sequence continues at coordinate 294,055,647 of NC_060141.1, forward strand.
GTTGGATTCCTTTTGAACATATTCTTATGACAGTTCCAGTTCCTACCATAGTGTCAGGAAGACAGTACAATTTGCCACTCAATGTACAGTAGCTTAAGTGTGGGAGAACTTCTGTTCGAAGCACAATTGACTGGTTTCTAGCCGTTAAGGTGCAGTAAACATTAATGATAGATTGTGTTAATCTGTCTATATGCTGTTGCTTAGTGATTAAACAGTTGTGGGAGAGGATAAGAAGAGGCAGAACAGTTTACAATATGTTTTTACAAAATTGTGTTGTGGAACAATGGCCACATCACCAAATACATCTGTTAACTTCCATGTACACAAATGTCATGCAATAACATGTTGAAATTTTGAGATATATATCATTATGGTCTACTTATACAGTGTGTGAAATTTGGCTTGGATACCACTTGTCCCTTTTGTGCTACCACACTTCGAAGATCTATGTTTTTCAGGTAATTTTTCAAATTTTTGTATTTTCATGTGCATGTAACTCAGTTTTTGTGACTGATATGGGCATGATGAGTTCTGTGTGTGTTTAGGCCACATTAAGCTTACCACACAAAATTTATACCCTTTTTGAGTGAATTATATTTGGCATAGAGACCTGCAATATGTACCTTTTAACATATTACATTTTTAATCACATTTTGGAATTTTTTATTTTCCCTCAGAAATATGTTGTTGGTGTTTTGATTCATGGAGTGTGTTCTCTAAATGGATGTTACTGGGTTGTAAAAATTTCACTGGACTGTTTGGAATAGTTTCAAAGTTATTAAGACCTGAAGTTGGGTCTGAAGATATATTGCCAGATGTGGGTTGCAATTTCCAGGTCACGCCACTTTCTTTCGCAGGTCATAATTCTGGAACTAATTGGCAGGGGAAACTAATACTTTGTACACGAGTGTTCCACACATGTTAGAATTAGTGTACTGAATTTCAGTCAAATCTGAGGCTATGAGCCAAAGCCCCTGGTTGAACTGACATGGAATGACCCCAATGGAACATTTCCTGACTGGCTAAAATATGCTGAAGTTAGGCCTCTTTACAAGAAGGGGGATAAAGAGATACCAACAAATTATTGTCCTATTTCACTTTTGCTGGTTTTCACAAAAATATATGAAAAGGTTGTGTTCAAGCATCTCCTTAAGCACCTGACTGAAAATAATATATTGTCCAAGTCACAGTTTGGATTTCTGATGGGTTCTGATATAGAGAAAGCTATTTACACTCGCAGTGAGAGTACTTAATTCATTAGATAACAAATTACAGGCTACTGGCATTTTCTGTGACCTGTCAAAGGCCTTTGTATGAACCACAGTATTCTGCTGAGTAAATTAGAATATTATGGTGTCACCGGTAATGCTGCAAAATGGTTTGAGTCTTATCTAACAGGAAACAAAGGGTGTCGTTGCAAAATACCTGTGCAGTAAGCAGTCAGTCTTCATCTGACTGGGAATTAATTACACGTGGTGTTCCTCAAGGTTCCATTTTGGGTCTATTGATTTTTCTTGTGTATATTAATGACCTCTCATCTGTTACATTGCTAGATGCTAAGTTTGTTTTGTTTGCAGATACAAACATTGCAATAAGTAGCAAGTCAAGTACAGATTTAGAAATAGCTGCAAATCAAATTTTCACTGACATTAATAAGTGGTTTAAAGCTAATTCTTTGTCACTAAACTTTGAGGAGACCCACTATATGCAGTTCAGAACCTGTAAGAGATTACCTTCCAGCATGAGTATAACGTATGAAGACATGCAGATCGAAGAGGATGACTGTGTTAAATTTCTGAGATTACAATTTGACGATAAATTCAGTTGGGAAGGGCATATCACAGAAGTGTTTAAGTGCCTAAACAAGGCTGTATTTGCAGTGAGAATGACGTCAGATGTAGGAGGTATAAATATAAAAAAAACCTTGCATACTTTACTTACTTTCATTCTATTATGTCGTATGGGCTCATATTCTGGGGTAATTCATCAAACCAAGCAAAAGTATTTAGAGTGCAAAAGCATGTGATAAGAATCATTTGTGGGGTAAATTCGAGAACATCTTCTAGAAACCTGTTCAAGGAACTTTATATTCTAACCACTGCTTCTCAGTATATTTATTCCTCAATGAAATTTGTTGCAAGTAATACATCTCCAACCAATAGCTCAGTACACAGTATCAATACTAGGAATAAGAAAAACGTAGGCCTACATAAAGGCCTAAAATCACTTACCTTAGTCCAAAAAGGGGTCCAATATTCAGGAACACACATTTTTAATAAATTGCCAGCAATCATTAAAAACTTGGTTTCTGATAAAGCGAGGTTTAAACAGAGTTTGAAAGACTTTTTTGATAGGCAACTCCCTCTAATCAATAGATGAGTATATTAACAGAGACTGTTAAGTCAGCTTATGTAAAAACATCTGTTACATTTCAGTTTTGACAACACTTGGTCGCAACAGTCAAGATTAGGAATTTTGCGTAGTATGATAAATTTATTAAACGTGCACAACAATGTTTCATTCTGACAGTGTGTTAATTCTATAAATATTAGCTGTTCCAGTTTACTGGATTGTATTAACTTATTTTCGACTATCTCCTGGCAAATGGTCAGGGTAGTACGTAGTATATTCAAATGTTTTAAGTTTTTATATCATACTTTCTGACATGTTCCACACCCACGAGAAACACTCATTTTTTTGAGTCTATGGAACGAAAACTGAGTCCAATGTCATCTAAACGAGTACAGGTTGCATCTGTGGCTGTTTTAGGAAATATTATTCACAAATAAATACAAAAAATCATCAGTTACTGACACTAAGACTATTTGCAAGTCTACAGTAGCCTACAAAAATATTCACTTCCTATATTGTATTGTTTGTCAGTATTTGATTACGTGATGTTGTGAAAAAACTTACTTTTTTATAGTTTGCTCTTCCATATTTTTACATGACAGGTACGTGGCACAGAATTTTCTTACTCCTTAATAATAAACACCGCCCGAAAATACGTATTACCGCCTGTTTGGGAAAATTTAAATTTCATGTCAAAGATGTTAGTTAACTTTCATTTCCACCAACAGTAATAATAACTATTCATGCACATTTAGGAAATTTTGTAACTAAACAATTTCATTTAAATAATTTTAATGAACTTAAGTTAAGAAAAAAATGAGTAAACTCTGACATGTCATGATTAATATACTAGGAGTATTGACATTTTAAGCAGATTCATAGTTCGCAATGTTGGTATTGAACACCAAGGGCCCTATAATTTTACAGCAGTTTATTTACACTTTACTCTTTAGTCTTTACTGTGTGTGTAACTATTAGCTTTGTACGTTGTTGTTGTTGTTGTGTGAATACGAATTGGTTACGTTGTAGGAGTTTCTTGGCAATGGATATAATTGAAGAAGCGCGATCCCGCATTACCCATAAGGAGACTGGAGTACTAAATGTTCGTACATGTTTATTTTACTTTGGTATTTATTTATTAAATGTCCTTGCGTTAAATATTACTTAAATGAGCGACTTCAATTCACGTGGCATGCCAGTTCTTTAGCTGAAAACAATAATAATATATTCTGTTTATGGTGGAAAGTAATCACGTTATTGTCAACTTCTTGTTATTTCTACGTACAGAATCACTGTTATATCCTTACCCTAAAAACCACTTTGAAGTACATTGCAGGAGCTATAGTTTTCGTTGTACTTACAAGTTTTCTTTCCGTAAATTGGCGTATGGATCTTTCGAAGAATGAGTACTTAAATGTCTCTGTGTGCACTGTAATTAGTCGTGCCGTCGTGATGGGTACGGAAGCGGAATGTACAGGACTGTGGTATATTCTTAAAGATTCTTCACATAGGCTAATACTGTTTCTTAAAACTATGCAGTGGGTTTTCGCGAGATAGCGTTAATCTTCAAGCGTCTTCCAGTTCGGGTGTTAACCATCACCGTGACACACTGTAGTGGGTCAGACAAACCTATGACCGTTCGCGCTGCTTTTCTTCGTTTCGGTCAATATCCCTTGTTGGTCCTATTTATAACAGGCCCACACACATGAGTATTATTGTAACTTGCGTCACGAGTGTTTTGTAAGTGATTTCCAGTGTAGAGTCATTGCGTTTACCAAGTATCCTACCAATGGAAACGTCCGATTCCACCCGTCTGCTTTGACTCGTGACGTAACGGTGTGTGTGTGTTGACGTCATTACGGCGCGGAGTATGAGTTGTACTACTTCAAAGCTGGGGTTCATAGTCATGTATAATTGGCCACAGGAAGGTAATTAGACATGTGCCTAGTCAGGCATATGCGGTTTTGCTGCAGTACCAGTGAAGATACAGTTGCTGAAAACAAAGAAGGGTATACAACATATTAAACAATGTTACACCAATGACATAACTACAAAATATATCAAAGTTAAAATCAAAAGAGCAACAGTGGAAGGGAAATGAGGAAAGAAGTTTTCAGTATTCCACTTGATAATGGCCACAAGACCAAAATTGAAAATGGGGATTTTTAATAAATTATATTACAGTCAAACGTGACCATGATCCATGTAAAGAAGTATTGCTTTCTCCTGTCTCTGCTTGGTGAAAAAGCATTCCGATACGTATTATGTGTGTAACGTCACTGTACTCTCCAAAACATCCTTTCCAGGCTACAAGTTGTGTAGTCACTATGTAAGTATGGACTACTCTGAAAACATGATCCTTGCATCACCTTGTCCAAACCAAACTATGCAGGACTTGTCAAGGAACTGCACTCCTTATCCCATTTGCCGCTAACCTTCCTGACCACTCACCACTTAAAGTATAGGTCTGTATCAAACCCTGTCTTAGGATTATTCTAAGTCAGTTCAATGAGAAAAAAAAACATTGTCTCATCCATAATTTCAGATTTATATGAAACTCAGTGAACATTTTTCTCAGTAGTTGCATAATTAACCACACTAAATTGTAGTATTATCTCTCTCTCTCTCTCTATCTATCTATCTATCTATCTATCTATCTCTCTCTCTCTCTCTCTCTCTCTCTCTCTCTCTCTCTCTCTCCAATATTTGGATGTTTTCTCATTTTTAACATTGTGATGGCATAAAATGACACTAACATTTTAGAAACAAATTCCCATTTTTTTATCGCCCAAAGTTAAATTGGGAGGATGTATACTCTGTATTATAAAGATTCCAGAAAAAAATTCCCAGTTTTAAAAATGGTTAATTCAGTCTTTTTAAAATACACTTCATAGAGTAGACATCATTTTCAACAGTAGCAATTTATTGAGTGTCAAGCACATACGGCACAGTCTCTGTTAAGTTCTTCCAGTTGATGCTTTGGGACGTTCAATAACAGCATGCCCATGAGGGATGAGAATGAGGCAAGTATTTTCTTATCTGGGTCAACGGAATGACAGCAAAGGTCCAAGGATCCATAAATTTTATGGTAACACCATGTTCTGTTTTATTTAGTTTAATGATTATGCCATAGTACCACAGACTGGAATATATACAAGCTACATATCACGATGGTGTCAGGAATATGAGAGACCTAACAAATATGCTGCTTGAAGAAAGAATTATTCAGTGTTCTAAAATCAACAGTACATTACTCTTAGCAACACGCACACAATATCAACAACTGAGAACTGCAAAGAAATAGAAATTACAGAGCAACAGTGATACTCTCACACAGTTATTATAAAATGTTTAGTTTAAATTTACATATATAGTTTTCAGCATTCTCCCGCAGTGTTCATATTTTATTATTGCATCAAAGATTTAATTCAGTCATTCCAACCAAAGTTTTCATTCTTGATAACTTCTTCACCTGATAAACCCATAGTAAAAATGTTTGCTGCCTGATCTTCTGCTGAAACATATTCCACACTGTACTTCTTCTCAATCACCAAGTGTTGTAACATGTCTGAATATGTTTAGAGCATTCATAGAATCCAGTACCTTTCATGTACTTAATAGTGCTTTGATTATCAATATGTGATGCTGGAATTGAATTTTATTTAATAATATCAATTTCTTTGAATAAGTGATCCAGCCACACTAATGATTTATTGCCTTACTTGCAGCAACAAATTCACCTTCCATTAATGACTGTGCAGCATATTTTTGGAGTTTACTTTTCCACATTACTGGTACACCGCAATACTTCATTAAAACTCCACTTTTCGAACATCTGGTCAGTTTTTCACGTATGTGATCAGCATACCTATAAGCTTCTGAATCAGAACCTGTCAGTTCACCAAGCTGCATTCCATCATCAATTGTACACCTTAGATGGCAGAGAATTCATTTAACCAATTTAAGGTGGACACCGGTAAGGTGAGTCTTTTGCTCTTGAAGCAAGATTTACGGTGTAAGTTGGATCGGGACAGGTTCCCATTATTAAATATGTGAGGCTACCAATAATCTCTCGGTAAACGTTATAGTGTAACAAGCTGGTGGTGAATAGCCAAGTATCTACCCAGGTTCAGTTGGTAATAAAACTGGACCTGTGTCAGTCCATGCCGACACTCTCTTTGCATATGCAGCTTGATTAATCTTCACACAATTTTCAAATAGCTGGATTCGAAGACCAAGAAAGCAATCCATTTCACTTATCACAATATTAGTCTCTTCTTGTAATTTTTTTGTGCAACTCTGAACCATTTCATCAGGTCCTGTTATTAATCCATCATTCACATGAAATACAAGGATTAAATTTTCTTTAAAATACATAGAGGGATCAGCACTGCTCTCCTGTAAATTGGATTTCTGAAGACATTCTTTTAAACACTCACCAATGTTTTGCTGGTTGCTTCAGTCTGTACAAACGTTGTAATAATATGCACACACAACCTGTACCATAATCATAATTTGTAGCTGTTGTATGTAAATTTCTTTCTCCAGTGTACCATTCAGAATTGTCGTTTTAACATTAAAATGTTTAATGTTCCAATTTCATTGAACAGCAACACAAAAGAAAGCTCTCATTGTTTGAGACCTAACCACAGAACTAAATGTTTCAGAAAAATCAAATCTGTGCCTCTGACTACCCCCTTTTGCAACTAATCTTGCCTTGTAGCAGATCATGTCGTTGTTGTTATTCAGTTTTGTTGCAAAAACCTATCAGTTACCTATAGCTTTCCTTCCAGCCGGTAAATCAACCTATTTCCAGGTACAAAACTTTTGATGTGACTGCATTTCTTCATCTATTACAGCTTTCCAATTTTCTGCAGTGGAACAATTTGTGTCACAGGAACGGGGATCTTGGCTTAACTGTCCAGATTGTGAGGATGGGAATAAACATCTCTATAAAATAACCTCAGTCTCAAGGTGTGCTGTGCGCTGAGGAGGTGCATGACTGTTGAGATGGAACTGTCATTGGAGGGCAACCTCTGGGGAACCTGCTGCACCTCAATTGTGCAAAGCTTACCGAGGCACAAGGTGCTCTGTCTAGGTGGACTTTTACTTCCCTAGCAGCTAGTGGAACCGAGATGGATCCTTCGAAATTTTCTTTTCATTATCCCAGTGGAAATGGTGGGCTGCTGGTAGGTACTAACATCCATTCTAACAAGAGGGTTCGTGTTACCAGTCCTCCCTAGTCAGGGGTTATACAGAGTTCTTCAGTATGTTGCAACAGGACACATGCTGCTGATGAAAATGTGTTTTTGACTGTGAAGCAAAAAGAGGGCGGCTTTGAGAAGGTTTCACCTTTTTATATTCAGAAAGATTTAGAAAGCACTGCAAGTTCTGTGAAATCCATCAGGTGATTGCTTAATGGAACGCTATTAGTTGAAACTGCTGGTTCCCAATAAGTCACCAACTTCTGGGAAGCTAAGTGCCTTGGGGAATGTGCCGTAGAAACAAATCTCCACAACAGTTTGAACTACAGGGAAGGTGGTGTGACCTGTAGAGATCTTGTTGACATTCCCAAGGAGTAATTGAAGAATGAGTGGGCTCAGGAAGGGATGTGCAAAATATATTGAAAGGTTGGATGGGAATCTCATATTATATGACTCCTTCACGCTTACCTACCATAGCACCAAAGTCCTAGAGCTTATCAAGGCAGGTTTCCTTTGTCTAAGCATATGACCATATGTCCCTAACCCAGTGCACTGTTTTAAATGCCAGGGCTTTTTGCATGTCACCTTAGGATGTAAGGGTGAAGCTACTGTGGCAAATGTGGGAAGACCGCCCATGACAGTGTGGGTGCTCCTCCCTCCAAAGTGTGTAAATTGCTATAGGGACCACCCATGAAAATAAGATAAAGTGACAGTTGGTGCCACTGTGGACCTGCCAGTACTTCCAAAGGCAGAGCTGAGTAAAAGATATGGCACTGCCTCCAGTGCAGATGCGGTTACTCCTCCAAAGTCCTCCCAGTCTAAAAAGCAAATGGGATGCTTCCACCACAAGCGAACATAGACAGTAAATTATCAAATACTGCCAATGTCATTCGACTTGATGGCTCTGTTGCTTCTGCTTCAGAGCCAGTGAACTGCAAAGTCTGCCCAGGCCAACCATCTTGCCCCAAGGCTGAAACTCCACCCATTGTGGGCTCCCACGATGGCGGAAAGACAGGGGCGAAAGTACAACCCTCATGATAGATGGCTCCCATACTACAATGGAACATGTATGGGATCAGGACTCATGTGGAAGAACTGAAATTCCTGGCACAGGCATGGCTCCTGTGCTAGTGTTTGCAGGAAACACCTTTCAGAGCTACTGATACCATGTGCAACTGGGCTGTGTCCTCCTGCGAAAGGATGGCCTGACTGGGGACAAAGCCAAGGGAGGCATCAACAACGCACACCACCTCTGGTCTCTATTTGGTTACTGACCTACAAGCAGCAGCTGTTGCAGTTCAGAAGATTACTGTTTGCTCCCTGTATTTACCTCTGAGGCTCTCACAGGCCTTCTTGAACAACTCCACTGTCCATTTCTCATCCTGGGTGATTTCAAAGCCCATACTGTATTATGGGGCTCAAGCTATGCTTGCCTCAGGGGTCGAGTCTTGGAGAACCTCATGATGTCTCAAGAGCTGTGCATCGTCAACATGAGCAGTCGCACCCATTTCTTGGCTGCTACAGGGTCATCCTCAGCCATCGACTTCACTTTCCACTCTCATGCCCTTTCAGGTTAGCACAGTGGGAAGCAATTGATGACCTTCATTCCAGTGAGCACTTCTCACTGTGGATCCACGTAATGAACCGGGGATTGGTTGAACAGATGCCACCACAATGTGTGATCAGGGAGGCTAACTGGGAGCTGTTCAGCCAGCTGACTGTGCTTGAACACCACAACAGGTGGGTAGGAATGGGTGGACCACGTCATACAAGTGATCCATTATGCTGCTGAGCTAGCCATCCCAAAGTCCTCAGGTAACCTTAGGAGGCGACCTGTAGTGAACAGATGAGTGCCATTCAACAATCCGGGACAGGCATGCTGCTCTTGAGCCATTTAAATGCTGGCCAACAAAGGATAACCTCAGGGCCTTTTGAGTGACGAGGGTCAAGGCTTGATGTGTCATTGAGGAGAGCAAGAAATGGTTATGGCAAGTGTTCCTGGACTGTGTCAGCCATTCCACTTCTGTACTAAAGTATGGGAAGCCATCTGGCAGATTTTTAGTAAACACAGTTGTTTACCAATAGCAACAGTGCTGAAACAGGGGTGTCTCCAAACAACACCCAGAGACATCGCTCAGATACTGGCCGAGCGTTTTGCAAAAACTACTGCCGATGCAAGCCAGGATCCAGTGTTTCATTGGTACCATGCAACTGTCGAGAGGGGCAAGTTGGACTTCAGATCCAACAGTTATGAGTCCTGCAACTCCTGTTTCTCCATATAGCAACTGGAATTGGCATTGGCTGAGACTCATGACACTGCACCCAGTCATGACCAAATCCGGTACTGCATGCTTCAGCATTTGTCAGCGTCATCAAAGGAAATCCTCCTGACATGTTTTAGTCTTACATGGCAGACAGGCAACTTCCCCCAACGTGTAGAGGGAGGCAATTTTAGTACCTCTCCTCAAACAAGGAAATGACCACGTTTGTCCCAATAGTTACAGGAGTATCGTATTAACAAGCCGTGTAGGAAAGATCCTGGAGTGAACGGTTAACCATTGTCTGATCTTGTTGTTGGAGACCAGGCAACTCCTTAGCCACTCTCAGTGTGGATTCCGCAGAGTTCAGTCCACTGTCAACAAACTGACCCTGCTGGAGGTGGCTTTTCAGCAGGCATTCCTACATAAACATCACTGTATTGACATATTCTTCAATATCAGTAAGGCGTACAATACTACTAGGAGAGACAGTATTCCCACACAACTGCATCAATGGGGCTTTCATGGCCACCTCCCCATCTTCCTATGGTCTTTTTGTCTCGGTGGTTTTTTAGGGCCCAAGTTGGTGGTATGCTGTCAGATCGTTTTGACCAGGAGAAAGGTTTTCCTCAGGGCAGTGTTTGCCAAAGTTATAAACAGTATCACAACTACAGTAAGGAGTCCTGTACAGTGATCCTTATTTTTAGAAAATTTTGCTGTTTTCTGTTCCCCCACCAGTATTGCAACAGCCAGCTGTCACTTGCAACTTACATTGTGGAGGTTAGAGGAGTGGTCTGGAAAGACAGGGTTTCAGTTTTCACCAGATAAGTGTGTGTGTGTGTGTGTGTGTGTGTGTGTTCATTTTAATTGTTTCCATCATAATTTTAATTTACCTGACTTGCATATGAGGGACACCAGTCTACAGTTTAGAGACTTAGTGAGGTTTCTGGGCCTCATTTCTCACTCAAAATTGTCGTGGTTGCCACACCTGAGAGACCTGAAAGCCAGAACCCTCAAGGTACTGAACATCATAAAGTTCCATAGTCACAGGTCTTGGGAAGCAGACAGGGCATGTCTGCTCCAGTTTTATAGGGCTCTTGTGCACTGTGTATGGATCAATGAGGCCTTCTTAAGTGCACAGTGTATGAATCGGCGAGGCCTTCTTATTTGAAGATCATTGATACTGTGCACTATGAGGGGATTAGGCTCGCCATTGGTGCTTATAGTCCCAGTCCCATACCCAGTCTGGCCACGGAATTGCCACTCACAATCTGATGACAGTTCCTTATGGTGTGTCTTGCATGTAAGTTCCTTGCAGCTCCCATTTCACTGTATATCGTACTGTTGCTCATCCACCTCTGGAATACCTTTTCTCCAACCAACCATGAGCCACAACACTATTTGGGATCCTTGTGTGATGTATGCTGGAGTCAATCAGTGTGGAGCAAGTACAACTACATCTCCAGGGTTTTAACCATCTGTCACCTTGATTACTGCAAAGGACCAGGATAATTTTAGATTTGGTGCAGTACAGGAGTGATTGCACTCTTGCTTGTGTTTTTAATGCAAGGTTTTCTGGCATTTTGTATAAGCACCAGAACTATGTAGCTGTCTTTACAGATGTGTCCAAACAAGGGGGACTACATTGGTTGCTCTGTTGTTTTCTCAGATCATGTCCTCAACGTCTGATTGCCTCAACACTTTACTGCTTTCGCCACAGAATTATATGCAATCTAGCAGGCACTGCAGCAGGTGAGGCATTCTTACTTACTTACGTACTTACTCACTTACTTACTTACTTACTTACTTACTTACTTACTTACTTACTCCTTGGCTCTATAGTCCTTGATGGGCCTTGGTTTGCATCACAATATTGTGCCATTCTATTCGGTCCATGGCTTTCTGTTTCCATCCTCTGACACCCAGCTTTTTCATGTCTTCTTTAGTTCCATCCACCTATCATCTGCCTTGCCTGCCATCAAAAGACTTCTTACACGGTCTATCTTCCTCCATTCTTACCACGTGTCCTCCACATCACAGCCTTCTTGTTTTAATGGTAGTGACAGTGTCAGGTTTTTCAGAAAGTTGTTCTAGTTCTATATTCATATGGATGCGCCAATCTTCTTGATAGTATAATGGGCCATATGTTGTATGCAGAACCTTTCTCTCCCAAATGCTATGGATCCTTTCCTCATTTGCTGTCATGGTCCACTTCTTGGCACCATACATAACAACTGGTCTTATAATTGTTTTATAAATGAGGATTTTAGATTTTAATGGTAGAAGGAAGCTCTTAAGCGTGGGTAGTGTGGCAAAGTGGCATCTGTTACCTGCTGCTATTCTAGCTTTCACCTCGCTGCTGATGTCACTTGTCTCTGTGACAGCCGAAGCGAGGTACTTGAAGTCTCTCACCCTCTCAAACTTCTTGCCGGCTATCCTGAGATTTGGTAGATTTCGTTGGTTGGTCATTGCCATATATTTGGTCGTTTCAACATTGAGTACCAGGCCAAGTTCCCTTGTACCTCCCTCCAGTTGTCAATAGGTGTCAGCCAGCACAGCAGTGTTTCATACGATTAATGCTACATAGACTAGGTACTGCAGTGAACTATTAAAAGTGGGCCCTCCTCTATTTAACTCTTCCTTCATTGTGGGTTCTGGTGAAGACCTCTGGTCCATAATAAGTTATTTCCACCAGTACTTATTGCTCTAATCCTTCTACTTATGGGTTCAATAACGCTTGGAAGCATTCTGCCCATCTGTCAAATATTTTGTCACTCTCCCCTATCAAATCCCTTCTTTACTTCTGCATACGAGGTGGAATTCAAAATTTTCGGGACTGGTGCTGCCATCTGGAAATTAGGAGTAGTAGATCTTTGCACCGCCAGGTGGCGAGAGCTGCATATCTGATGAGTCAGTGTGCAGAATGGCATTCAGCTGGGAGGATGTGTTGCATGTCCACAGTGATTTCCGTAATACTCGTGTGTTTTACAATGGATCCACGAACAGAACAGTGTGTGTGTGTATCAAATTCCGTGCGAATCTCGGGAAAAGTGCTACGGAGACCAGTGTTTGGGGGACAGCATGAGCTGTATGCTTGTGTTTGAGTGGCATGCTCTGTTAAGGGCTGGCTGTAGAGATGTCAAAGATGATGCTTACACTGGAAGGCCCATTAGCCACACAACACCAGACATTGTTGCCAAACTTCAACAGTTGGTTCGCGCGGATCGACGTCGAGCCATTCAAGGCCTTGCGGATGAAGTGGGTATTGGTTATGGGACATGTCAATAAATGTTGACATGAATTGGTTGTGCATTGTGTTGCTGCAAAATTTGTGCCAAGGATCTTGACTGCTGATCAGAAGGCACAGCATGTTGAAGTGTGCACGGACCTTCGTCAGACCGCATCTGATGAACCAACCTTCTTGTCACGGGTTATCACCGGCGATGAGAGCTGGATTTATGGTTACGATCTAGAGACAAAGCAACAATCATCCCAGTGGAAGAGCCCAGGCTCTCCAAGACCCAAAAAAGCGAGACAGGTGAAGAGCAAAGTGAAGAGCATGATCATCGTTTTCTTTGATACCAAGGGAATTGTGCACAAAGAATTCGTCCCACCAACCAAACAGTGAATTCCACATACTACTGTGACATTTTGCGACGGCTCCGTGAAAACGTGGTGACAACAGCCCAAACTTTGTCGTCAAGGGAACTGGCTGCTGCATTATGACAACGCGCTCTTGTCACATGTCCTTGCTCACCAGGACCTTTTTGGCAAAAACAACATGGCGGTTGTACCCCACCCACCGTACTCACCAGATTTGGCACCTTGCGACTTCGCGCTATTCCCAAAACTGAAACTCAAGTTGAAAGGCCATCGGTTCGACACTCTAGAGAGGATTCAAGAAGCATCGCTGCCGGTGATAAACACCCTCAAAGAACAGGACTTCCAGGAAACGTTTGGCCATTGGCAGAAGCGCTGGGACCGTTGTGTACATGCGGATGGGAACTACTTCGAGGGTGATGGTGACCATTAGCCCAAAGGTAAGGTTTTCAACAGATGGCAGCACCAGTCCCGAAAATTTTGGTTAGCATCTCGCATATTTGTTCTGGTTTGAAACCCAGCCTTTCCTTCTTTAATCTTTTGGTACATTTCATGTACTTGCTTCTATTCTCCTAGCTGTTCAATTTCGTCCATTTTTTTTCGTTTCTAGTGATCTTTTCTTCTGTCTACAAACCCTCTTAGCTACATGGCACTTCTCATTATATTCATTCAGAATTGCTCTAGTTGTTAGAAATAATTTCATTTGTGCTATGTTACGCTCTTCAATTCTTTTCATACATTCTTCATCAAACCAACCTCTCTTCCTTTGAGCCCATACATGTCCAAAACCTCCCCAGCTGCCTCAAGGATTGCAGTCATACATTGTTTCCACATTATTTCTATATGTTCAGTGTTGGTATTATCATTCTTAGTCCCCTCTTCTATTTTTGTCTGATACGCTCTCCGAATTTCTTGTAACTTCCTAATGTCAAAACTCTTCTGTTTGTGGCCTTTTTGTTTACTCAATAGTGAGATCCTTTGCCTGTACTTAATTCTCACTAGTTGATGGTCTGATTTGCATTCAGCTCAAACATTGGTTCCTAACATCCATTACGTTCGATCCATGCCTCTGGTCAATCAATATATGGCCTATCTGATTTCTAGTTTGTCCATCTTGTGATAACCATGTTTCTTTGTGTATCTTTTTGTTTGGAAAACATGTACTGCAGACAGTCATGTTTTTACTTATAGCAAAAACAACCCTAATTCCATTTGATATTTCATGAAGGCTCTGTCTTACTATAGTTGGCTGATAAGCCTCTTCTTTTCCTATTTTTGCACTCAAGTCTCCTATTAAGATCTTAACATCATGTTTGGGAGCCTGATCATACGACTGCTCTACCTTGCTATAAAAGTCATCCTTCTGTTGTTGTTATTCTGCCTCCCCTGTGGGTGGGTGTACGTTTATAATTGTTATGTTGAAAAATTTCCCCCTTAACCTTAACATGGACATCTGTTCATTGATTGGTTCGAAGTGCATTACAGCATGTTTCAGTCTTTAGCGACGACAAAACCTGTATCAAAGGTATTTGTCCTCCCGCCACTATAGAAGATATTGATATTTCCTGAGTCCATTAGGCTGTGTCACTTCCTGTCCACCTGATTTCCTGGAGAGCCAATAGTTTTATACCGTAGTTGTTTACTTGGGTTAGCAGGTGCCGTAGGATTCCAGCTTGGTATAGGCTCTGCACATTCCATGTTCCTATGTACATCTCTCTTATCTTTTTTTTGTTTGCTGGGGTCATCTTCAAAATATCTGCCCAGCTTATTCATTTGTTAGCATCCGAAACAAGTAATTTTTTACAGGGGAAGATTGTTAATCTTCCATCCAACCATTTGAAGGTTTGCCCCTTACAGCTTGCCGGGTAGCTGGTTCCATTTTCAGGGGAACATCCTTAGCCTTTGTAGATCCCTTTACTGACTGCAAAGCAGCAGTTGATGATTGGGGACTCCTCTGCCTTTCTTCCAAGCCATTGGCCCTCATACATACTGACTTTGGTCTGGCCCAGGTATTTGTTTTCCCTGGTACCCTCAATATCTGGAGAACATTCCCTTACCTGCCACTTGTGGAGGTGCCCGATGGGGGACCAGAAATCCCACATGGGGATGAGACGTTCTTCTGGTGCTAAATTTCATGTCTGTTCCAATACTCTGAGGGCCCTTCACTCTCTCCAACATTTGTACCCAGCAGATAAAGTTGTCCAGAATACCCAAGATGCCTTCCTCCAACTACAACAACTGAGGCAGCAGGTGTCTTTCTGCTGCATACCATGGTACATGGGTATCGCAGAGGAAAAAAGAGCAGATCTAGCAGCCAGGGAGCGTTTCGTGATCCTTAGCTATTTCAGTGTGCCATCCCCCTGCATGCTTTTCACCTCACCACCGAGGTACAAAGTCACGTGTTAGCGGGAAGACGGTGTGGCTGGAACTGATAGATGACAAGCTCCATCTAGTAAAGCCCACCACACATCTGAGGTATACCTCCTTCCAGCCAAGTCGACAGAATAGATCCTCTTTAATTATCTTCACGTAGGCCACAGCCCTGTGATGCATGACTTCTTGCTCTGTCAACAGGGCCTTCAAATATGTGGTGCTTGTGACATAAGATGACTGTGTGCCCCCATTTTATTGGTGCTGTGTTTTATTTTCCAACCAGTGGGCTACGGTGGATTTGCGACACATCTGTCCTCTATTTTAAGTAACATTCAAATGAATGTAGTTCAAATTTGCAGTTTTGTGATATTGTTCAACATTTTTCCAAGATTTTTAAGGAGATGGTTTTAATGTGTTAACAGGATGACTGCCTCATCCAAGTTTTGTAAGTGGTCAGCTAGTCACATTTCCTTGTGCTTTTCTTTTAGCTCGTCTGTGTTTTGTTTCTCTGTTTTTTAATTTCATGTGTAGCTACTTTCCCTCTTTCTGAGTTGTTTAGTGCATTTGACATAGAGTGGTGCGAGATCATTTCGAGTGCAACAGTTTTTAAAGATTATCTCTTCATTCATTTGCTTTAATGAGTGTAAGGGTGCTGATGACCTCACTGTTGAGCATCCATGGTATCCAAACACACACACACACACACACACACACACACACACACACACACAAAACTTTGTGCATCTGAAGACTTCACTGCTTGGGCTTCTAATTGTTTCCCTAGTTCTCAAAACTGGATATCCATCTATACTTCCAGCTCCCATTAAAGAGATGTCATTTGCATCTTCATTCACTTCAGCACGATAATGATGGTTCAATCATGTAAAAATTTGTTCTGTAGTGTCTCTGTCATTCAGATTACAGATAGTCTCATGTGTAAAATTATCCATAGTAGAGATGTCAACTTAAACTTGGTTACATCACTCTTCAGTGTTTGTTGTGATGTTTTCATTATTGAATTTTACATCTCAGCTGACAGTAACTGAATCCCTGTCTGGTAGGTATAAGTGATAGCCACAGACATCATAGCCAAATATATAACCTTCTAAATATTGGCATCAAACTTCATCTGTTTCTGTGCTTCAGTCCAAATAAAGCATTCTGTCCCAAATACTTTCAGGTGGTCAGGACTGACTCTTCTTTCTCAAAAATAATTCAGTTGGGTGTTTTTCCTTTAACCCTTGTCGGCCCAGTTCAGTTACAGATATGAATTGCAACAAGCACCACTTCATCTCCCAATGCATTTGTAATATGCCTTGCTGACTGAAGCCACAAACATACTATTTCACAGATCATCCTGTTCTCACATTCACCAACTCCATTTTGCCATTGTGTGTATGACACAGTCAGAGGATGTGCCCACCCAGTTGACTCAGCATATTTTTTTTACATCACAGTTACCAAACCCCTTGCCCACCACCAGCTCACAGTTCTTTAATATCAGTTGAGCTTGTGTTTTCAACATCTCAGTATATATTGGAAACTGCTGTCTAACCTATCTTTTGGTCTTAAAAGATATGTCACCCTAAAACCAGGAAAATTGTCCTTAAAAACAAGAAAATACCAATAGCCAGCTAAATCCTTTCCTTCTGTTGGACCACAGACATCAGCGAAGAGTAATTCTCCTGGGTTAGTTGATTTATCAACTTGGGTACCAAACCTCGTTGATATAGTTTACGTAGCATACAACCTTCACAAAATTCACCATCGACCTTTATATCAATGCCATGTGCTGTTGGGAATGATTGTACATGGCATGCACTCTGCTGTCCAAATCTTTCTGAAGAGTATTCATAGCTTCTTGTACATCAAAAGACCTTTTTTGGTAAATCACTTTCAGTGTCAAAGGATAAAGCTCATTTTTGCTTTCAGACAGAGGAATAGTAGTTGGTATGGTGTCTGTGACATAACCATATTTCACCATTATTATTGATACTTTGATCAGTATCATTTTCTCCAGCCTTTTATAACTGAGAAAAAAATTACAAACACCATCTTGACAGTACCACTCATCTTGAAAATACCGTGTAGTCCATGTTTTTCCATCAAAGGTTTCAACATCAGTAATGGCCACCAAACACATTATTCTTAGCACTGTCCAGTTTCTTTGTTGTTTCAAAAGGATTGCTTGAAACAAACCAGTCTCTGCAGTTTGTTACATGATGTGTAGTACCACTTGGCAGTTTGATACTTGATGTGTAGCACCACTGTCAGTGAACCATTCATCACACGCTGATATATCGATATTTAAATGTAAGTTGGCTAGCTTGGACAAAAGCTTTCTTGCATTTACTTCTGATGATATTTTCACAACTGATAACACTGGAGAATCACCACAGTAAGGGCAGTTACCACAGGAAAAATACTTCTCAATGTCTTGTTTGCTTGAATTTTACCCTTTTTGTGTACTACAATTTTTTTTTTATTATTTTCCCTTATAGATAGAATGATTTACCTGATTTTGATTTTAAAATCATTGCAGTTGCTACATTTGTTTCATATCTTACTTGTGTCTACAACATATAATTGCAAACATCTTTTCTTCAATTTATGCCTGTTTTGTCTTCTTGTGTAAGATCATACCAAGTCACCTAAATGTGTCAAATCCTGTTGGCATTGTCTGAAGTAAAATGTGCGCACTAATCAGAAAGCTGTACTTAGTAATTCAACCAATATAGTCCAGAGACATAATTGTGACTGGAGAGGAATTCATGTATGAGTTTCCCCAAGGTTCAATCTTAGGTCCACTACTGTTCCCTATATATGTAAGTGATCTTCTGTCTAATACACAACAAGCAGAATTAGTTCTTCTTACAGATGACACTAGTATTGCAATCGATCCGTGCCTTACATAAAAAATAGAAAAGGTAAGTAAAGTTATGAAAAGTGTAATTGACTGGTCTTCTGCAAGTGATCTCACCCTCATTTTTGAAAAGCCCCAAAATATTCAGTTCTGCACATCTAGAGGTACTCCATCAGTGATAAGTGTAACACATGGTGAGGAATAATAAATAGAGTGGAAACTTCATAATTCTTAGGGGTCCATATTGATTTGAATTTAAATTGAAAAAAAATAGAAAAAAAACACATTTTGGAACTCACATTTGCACTTAGAATCATTGCAAATCTTGGGGAAGAGACAAATCAGTTAGCAAACATTTTGCATATTTTCATTCAGTAATGTCATGTGGTATAATGTTCTGGCATAATTCATATTTAAGAAAAAAAGTCTTCATTTTGCAAAAATATGCCTTGAGAATAGTAAGTGGTTTTTTGTGGTGTCACCCAATCATCGGCTTGTAGACATCTGTTTAAGAGTGGGGCATTCTGCTTACTGCTTTCACAGTGTATTTATTCCTTCATGAAGTTTGTTGCAAATAATCTACTGCAGTTTGAGTATGTATGTATGTATGTATGAGGGTAATCCCAAAAGTAAGGTCTCCTATTTTTTATAAGTACATAGGCCTGTTTATTTCTACAATGGTTTACATCAGTTTACAGCTTGAACAGTTAGCTATTTTTCAACATAATCACCATTTCTGTCGATGCATTTTTGTAGACGCTGTGACAGTTTTTGTATGCCCATGTCATACTAGCTCGCCGCCATGCTGTTCAGAATCTTATGAACCTCTTCTTTCACCTCGTTGTCGGAGCTGAATCACTTTATGGCCAAGTGTTCTTTTAACCTAGGGAACAGGTCATAGTCACTGGGCGCCAAGTCGGGACTATAGGGTGGGTGGGTGGGTGGGTGATTATACTCCGCTGAAACTGTTGCAGGAGAGCGATGCTTTGCTGAGCGATGTTGTGGGCGAGTGTTGACACGGAGCACGTGTACGCCCTTGCTCAGCATTCCTCATCTCTGGTTCTGAATTGCCCGTTGGATGTTTTTCAGAGTCTCACAGTACCTCTCAGTGTTAATTGTGGTCCCAGCGATTCAGCTCTGACTACGAGGTGAAAGAAGAGGTTCATAACTTCCTGAACAGCATGGCGGCGAGCTGGTGTGACATGGGCATCACAAAACATGCCACAGCATCAACAAAAATGCATCAACAGAAATGGTGATTATGCTGAAAAATAGCTAAATGTTCAAGCTGTAAACAGATGTAAACCATTGTAGAAATAAACAGGTCTATGTACTTATAAAAAATAGGAGACCTTACTTTTGGGATTACCCTCGTATATGTATGGGCCAATGAGGTAATAATTACATTACCAGAAAGAAGAATGACATTCATTATATCACATTAATGTTGTCTTTAGCACAAAATAGGATGGACAATGCTGCAACAAAAATTTTTGTTCATTTATTCATTGATACAAAATGTCTGGAGACAGCAAAGTAAAATTTGATAACAAACTGTGAAAGTTTCTCCCTGGCAACTTCTTCTATTGTGTAGAATAATTTCTATTATTGTAATGAGTAAGAGGTGGTGGGTGTATGTTAGATGTATTGACCCTGGCTGTTGAGACACTTGTCCCACTGTAACACAAGGTGAAGAATGGCTGTCTTATAAAATTTCCGGGGCTGTGATGTTAAACAGTCCCGCACATACAGGTGGATGTCATCGTCCGTGGTGAACAGTTTGCCCCTCAGAGTCTTTTTAAGGTGGACAAAAAATGGCCCCCTTCTGATTTACTTCCTGCAGCATGGGACAACAGTGAATGCGTAGTGTTACTCGCAAACCTTGACCACCATTTGCCAAGCAATCAAATCAAAATGACCAGGCAACCTCACTTGTGGGTTCATTCTGCTCCACGCCTATGCAAAGCCTCATGCAGCCAACACACGTTCGCTGCACTCCTGCAGAAATTCAAATGGGAGGTTCTCGGCCACCCTCGATAGAGTCCGGACCTCTCTTCCTGGGATTACACCATTTTTGGTCCCCTTAAAAAGGCTCTGAGGGGCAAACGATTCACCTCAGATGACGACGTCCAGCTGCATGTGCGGAACTGGTTAACATAGCAGCCCTGGGAATCCTATGAGACAGCCATTAACCACCTTGTGTCACAGTGAGACAATTGTCCAACAGCCAGGGTCAATACTTCTAACACTCCCTCCCCCCCCCCCCCCCCCCCCCTCCACACACACACACACACACACACACACACACACACACACACTGATCTTGCCTCCAGGGTACCTGAAGAATCTAATGAATTAAAGTTATGGTTCCAGGAAGTGTTTGAAGTTCTACAATTTCGTAAGTGCCTCATTTACAACTTCTTCAGAAAGAAAATGAAACTTGACTCTTGTGATGTTAACACTATGAAACTGAAACTAGTCTGATGCAAATATTGTAGTATTTGATTTCCTAGAGGTCTTTGTAAAATTTCTTTTCATGCTAATCTTGTAACTGTCCATCCTCTGCCATTCTCACAGCTTTTTGTTGGCTATTGTCAAAGAATGACCACTCTGGACTGATGTTAACCCTGGTGTGCTTGCATTAGCAACCTCAAGACTGATTAAAAATGCTAAAGAAGCGACATTGGCAGCTGTCCACTGCAACAGTAAACTTCACCACAGTGTTAAAATCATTTTGTTGAAGGCATGGCTTTAGAGAATTAATTTTTTTATTGGATTACAAATTCATTGGGAAAATATATGTATTTTAGCATTTGAATGTAATTCTTAGCTGAATTCAGTCACAGTTTCTTGCATTTTGTGGACCACACTGACATCATGTTTCATGTTATTAGATGAAACACAGTCTTTCACTTCCTGTATTTTTTAATTTAAACTAATTACAAATAGGAGGTACTGTGCAGCTGTGTCCAGTGGACTTCATCCTATGCAGGGAAAGAGAATTTTCACTTAAGGTTGTGATACTGAGGCAGCTTTTGCACTTGATAATTATTTAAGTGTTGTATAATATTTTGATCAAGATTTGACTGTGTAACAATGTGGAACAAATTTTTCTAATTTAGTTGAAAGATATTCTGGAAAGTCAGCAATGTAAGCACTACACATGATAATTTGTATTCTGCTAGGTGAAATCTATTGGTTAAGGTCAGTGGTTCCTAGTCATTCAGTACAGTGTCAGGTTTTCAAATACAATAATTTTTGTGAGATCTGATCTTTATAACTTCCTTAAAATTGTAATGGTACTGCATGAGTTAGTAAAATTATGTTCTGATGAATGGTAGCCTATGGACACATACTGAGTGTGTTCTGTTAGCACTTGATAGCCTAGAACTCCCAATTTGGGGACAAAGTGAGTCCAGTTTAGAAAAACTTACTTTAGTTTTTGGATTTCACTTTTAAAAGTTGAATGAAGTATGTGCAAATTGCCAAAATCAACCATTTTCTGTTACACTGCTTTTTTCTGTGATTCCAATAATTTTTGTACCTGATAAATCACTAGACTGCTCACCATTTTGGTGAAAAATTATTACTAAATCAGTTACTTCAAGTTTTATTTTCTGTCATCTACTCAGGCTTGTTTTGAGATATTTTGCCAAGATCACTTCAGTGACACAGGAACAGTCTGCAGATGAATTTGTTTCTTCTTTTTACCTAGGTATAAATTTCTCCTTATGTTGTCAACTGACAAATCCAAATCCTATAAAGACATACAGCTGTAAATATTCCTGCCTGTGTTACTCTAGAATAATAGTTGAACTAAATACATTAGCTCTAATGTTACTGTTACTGTACAATTTATGCATTCTTTATGACTTTTGCTATCAGTCCATTGGCCCAAATGAGAGGGTATTTGCCGTGTTCCCATTCCCCCCGTGCTTGCATTTGTTGAACTGCAAGTTGTTATCAATTTTCAGAGGATTGTATGTGCCCTATTTCAAATATAAAAAATAAATATTTAAATTACTGCTATAAATAACATCGAATGTATGTGTTGCAAATATGGTCAAGCGTTCTGAATAATGTACTGTGGACATAAATAAAATGTCTATTGCTGTGCTATCATTGGCCTACTGTACAGCAGATTACTGTGCGCCGGTAAGAAAAAGCGTTACACGTCCACGCACAGTTGATGTTAAATTAAATTAAGTAATGACAATAATTAGTGGCACTACTAAATCAACTCCATTTCCACAGTTGGCCGTGTCATGTAATACTGTACCACCATCAATTAAACAAGAAGCAGCAATTGTAAGAGAGGCCCGGAAGTGTACTACTCACCAGAACTCACTTTTGTACAAAAAGTTACAGAACATACCTGCAACAGACTTAAATCCAGAAAATGTCCCTGGCCAGTGCAAGATGCGCCTCTTGTATGAGATGTGAGAGTGGAAAGACATTTGGCAGAAATTTTGTCCACCAGATTCTCAACTTATTGCTGCTTCTCCTAAACGTATGCATGGATTTGCTCTTCCCAGGAAACTACAGGCATCTTTGAATTGATTCAGTATAGGGCAAGGAAAGTATTGGGCTTATTTGTGGAAATGGAGGTACAAAAAATGCTCCAACATGTGACTGTGGGGCTATCGTACAAACTAAATAGAACCTGACTGAAGAGTGTTTGCTAGGGAAATTTCCTGGTGGACACAATTAATTACATTTGTTGACACCAAGATCTACGGATTCGTTAAGAGACCGAGATATTCAGCTAGACATTTTGTTTGTTGATATTATGTATAGTAAACCATTTGTATAATATCAAGTCTTTGTATGAGAATGTAAACTGAGCAAGTAAGCCAATCGATGATGATGATGATGAGCCCTAGAAATTTCAGTGGTTTGTTTTAGGTTCTCAAGAAAAAATAAAAATGTTATTTGCTACAAAAACAAAAATGTTAAAATGTCAAACAATTGAAAACCCCATTGATTTTATTTTTCCAAGTGAAAGAAAAGCAATTTTAAGAATTACCTCATTCCCTTTCTACAATATTTGACATAATGGCCAGCCATGATTTTTGCAAAGTAAAATACACAAATATTAGTATACAATTTTTCCCTGTTTTGATGGTTTTACTAAATAGGAAGTCTCTTGAAGATAGGTGTGAACTATCCTGAGAAATTCTATTAACAAAGATTCAAGAACCACCTTTAAATGATTACTCTAGAAATATACTACAACCCGCTACGTATTACTCACAGATGGATTGTGATGATAAGGTTACAGTAATTACTGCATGCAGAGACACATCCAGTCAATCTTTCTTCCCGCATTCTGTATGTGAATGTAACAGGAAGAAACTTTAATAATAATAATAATAATAATAATAATAATAATAATAGTCAATATCAGATGATTCATTACATAAGTATAAAAACAGGTTACAATTCTTGATACATAGCATAATAATACATTTTTCTGAATATGCCATTGAATTACAAATAAGATGATTCTTGATTCTGTTCACATATTTTTTCAAAGCACTTCTTATTTAAATATGGTATTCTTTTAATGTGTAAAATGGATTATGTAACAGGAATTTCTTTAACTGAAATCTTAGCTCGATTGTGGGTAGGGTCATAACTTTACTAGGCAGTGCATTGGCTAACTTTAAACCTGCATATTGTGGACCCTTTTTATAGAGTGCTGTTCTGTGGCTGCTAATGTAAAATTTTTCTTGATGTCTGGTACTTTACTGATACAAATTACAACAAATGTTGGGCTGCAGTATTTTAACAATTAATATAGCTTTTAGAATGTACACCAGTTTTTGGAAACAAACCATGGCATGATTCCTTATATTTTGCTCCGCAGATGATTCTTATAGCTCTTTTTTTGAAGTAGCAATAGCTTATTCAGATTTTCTTTGGTTGTTTCTCCCCAAATTTCTATTCCGTATTCAGGTGAGAAGAAAATCAGAGCATGGTACGCTGTCTTTTTAACAACAGTGTCTTTGCAGAACTTGCTAACCATGTCAATTGCAAATATATTCTTAGACAACTTACATGCCAGAGTGTCAACTTGTATGTGCTGTTTTAGATTGCTCTGAATTGCTAAACTGAGGAATTTTACTTTAAACTCAGTTTTTACTAATTCACTTGTATGTGCTGTTTTAGATTGCTCTGAATTGCTAAACTGAGGAATTTTACTTTAAACTCAGTTTTTACTAATTCATTGCCTATGTATAGTTTAATTTCATCATTAAAACCACTGTTGTTAAGCCCCATGAGACCTGTTTTACTACTGCTTACCTGTAAGTGGCTCTTATTAAAGTACTGAACAATTTTGTTTGTCATGTTATTACGTTGGGTCTCTAGTTCATTAAATGATTCCGTTTCACACACAATGGATGTATCATCCACCTAAAGAACTATTTTGGAACTCTGAGTGCAATATCTTATCTCATGTGCATAAATCAAAAACAGAAGAGGACCCAGTACTGAGCCCAGGGGCACTCCGTATTTTATGTTAGTGATTTTGGATTTGTGAACATCCCTTTCAGTTTTAAGCAGTAAAAACTGTTTTTGTGTGCTCATGTAAGATTTTATTAGGTCATGAGCAGTGCCTGTGATGCCAATGTTCCATAGCTTTTCTAATAGTGGTGTTCACACAGTCGAAAGCTTTCTCAAGATCGAGGTGTATACCGGCAACATGTTGCTTGTTCTCAATGCCACTTATTATCTCTTCAATTAACTGAGCATCTGTTGTGCTTGTTGATTTACATTTTAAGAAACCATTTTGATTTTCAAACATCAGATGTGCATCTGGAGAAAGTTTATAATTCTGCTGTATATGACTTTTTCCAACTGTTCTGGAAAAGACAGGAAGTGTTGAGATTTGTCTGTAGTTTTGAATCTTGAGTTCTACTTTTTTAAAGATGAGCTATTTTTAGTCTGTCTGAGAAGGTACCTGATTCTGTTATGTTATTTACTGCTATAGATAGAGGTACAGAGACATTTTGTCGCACACTTTTAATACATCAATAGGACCTATTGAGGCCATCATGCCCTGCAGAATTGGAAGATTTTAGAGAGCTAATGATGTTAACTATTTCTTTGCAGTTTGTGGGGGCTAGATATATGCCATGCTCGGATGGATTGCCTTTAAAATTGTACTGCAGGTTATTATGCTTGTCATTGATAGCTTCTCTTACTGAAGAAAAAGTTCATTGAATATATTATCAATGGTTAAGTTGATCTTTTTCTACAATCCCATTGTGGTCAATAATAAAGTCCATACAGGATTTTGTAGGGAAGCAGTATACTCACGCCTTATAAAATTCTCATCAGTCTTTCCATTGTGTACCAGCCTAGTCCGCTGTAACTAGCTCTGACGTCATAAATATTGTGCAATACTTTAAAATGAAGTAAATAACCTGAAACGTTTCTAGCATGTCAGGAATAATACAAAATCAATATGTGTTGGATATTAGTTCAATAACTTTTACCATTTTCGAAATTTGGATGTTTTTCTGTAAAAATCATTGGCACAACAGAAAAGAGCTAGAAACTTAAAAATTTATATTTAGATTCCTTTTGCGTAATAATTTAGTAGAAACTGTATTCTGGATCTCATAAATTAAAATTTTAGTTGAAATTCATGATTTTCTGGTTTTTCTCTTAGAAATTAAGGAAGCAAGATAGATTAAGTAGGCGAATAAATAAAGCTAGGATGTTTAAATTTAAGTAGAAGGGAGATCTGCTATAATCATAAAGATGTGAGAAGTTTCAACTGAATAACTATAAAACTATAGCGATAGCGTATCTCCAAAGAGCAAGTTCAGAGCTCGTCTACTGCGTGTAGTGTAATTAAATTAATTCTCTTGCCCAAAATATTTGACTTAGCCACATCAGACTTTTATTATCATTACTTACTTGTATGCTGATTGCACAATTAAATTGAAAGCTTCATCGCCCATCAGCAAAGGAAGCAATGATTTATTCGATAACTTTAAAGTGGTGCATTACTAGCCCAGTGGCTCGATGGGAGAGCAGATTTGATCTGGCGTTCCCTGAGCCGTCCGCACCGCGGCTTTATATGTAAGAACACTGCGCGAGAAAGGCACGCCCCAGTTCTCTCCAGATGCTGATTAGCGCACCACCTGTGCCAGGAGTCGCGTCGTATCGGTATCGTTGGTATAAACAGCCTCGGATGCAGTAATAAGTTACTCGGGATACGCGTAGCCATGAAATCATTCTCAAGTGAAGTGTTAATTTTGGGATGACGTTAATGATCTATCTTTAGTTTGCATATGTCGTATTTTCACGTGCCGCTGCAGGACGGACATTCTACTATTACTAGCGTGGCGTTTGATGAACATTATCATCAAATTACGGCGAGCATTCACTTAAACATTTAATTTGAACAGTTATAGTTGCA
The DNA here is from genome assembly GCF_021461385.2 of Schistocerca piceifrons. Classification (NCBI taxonomy): domain Eukaryota; kingdom Metazoa; phylum Arthropoda; class Insecta; order Orthoptera; family Acrididae; genus Schistocerca; species Schistocerca piceifrons. The sequence goes on from NC_060141.1 coordinate 294,082,731, forward strand.
TCAGCGCATTAGACTCTGAACTGCACTGGTAGTTGGATTGTGTGGATTCTTCTTGGTCTGTGACTTTCAGAAAATAGTGAACATTTTAGTGAGAATGGTTTTGTGATTATGAATACCAGACAATCTCCTTATTCCTCAGAGCTATAAGCTGTAGCTATAAATGTATTTCTCAGATGAAGTGGGCACTAGGAATTCTAATTACAGGCTTCACATTTTGCTAATCACTTTCTGGTTGCCAATATTGTAGTTAGAGAGCCAGTGTTGAGAACGGCAAACAACAGCATTAAATAAATAATAGGAACATTAACAATTATTCCACCCGCCGCTCCACAATTTGTCTATTCTTGTTCTAAAATTGTTTATCACTCCCCAGACACCAGTAGTAAGACTGTGTGAAACCTGAAGCTTGTTTGCAACGTAGTTGCTCCTGGTCTGCATTAATAAATCTTTAAAGTATTCTTCACAAGTTTTGAAGACCTCCTTTAGCTTGAGATTTTGTCTATTATTCAACATTGCACTGTGGAATAATTTTTCCTTACTTCAATGACATTACTTATCTAGATACTTTCGTTTATATTTTTAGTTTGTTTAACTTTTGTGGCTACAACTGGACATGTGGCATCAAAACAGTAGTAGAAGGCAGCAGCAAAGCTATCATAGGAAAAGCTATCATTCTCAAACCTTGGTATGTGTGCTAACATGCAGTTCAAACTGTTGATGTTATCATTATATATAATTCTTTTGCTTACATGTAGTTTTTAGTGACAAAGGATATCTCATTTGCCTCCAATTGAAGCTGTACAGCATGTTGATCAGAGATAGCTGGTTTTAGAACAGATGTACTAAATGAAAGATGGGTCATGTTTGTTATTATATTATCTAGACATGTTTTGCTGTTGCCAGTCTCTTTAGTTGGCTCATGGATAAGTGGGGCGAAACTGGATTTGTCGAATAGGTGGTGTAGCTTTTTGGTGGTGGCATCATTGGTTAATAAGTCTATATTTATATCCCCTGTTATTGTATTTACATGGCCATTTAACCCAGAAAATGTACTGTCTACAAATAAATTTTTGAAAAATATATTCATACATGCCCCAGGTGGCCAATACACACCTATAATTGCTATATTTCCTCTACCCCATTTTAGATTTATTGCAGCAAACTCTGTGAGTCCTTCTATGCAATATGCACTTACATCAATAACACTGAAATTACTTGCTTTAACTATTTGGAGACAGTATTCTTGAGCAACTCTATCAATGGGGCTTTCTTAGCCACTTCCCCATCTTCATACAGGCCTTCTTGTCTAAGTGCTTTTTAGGGCCCAAGTTCGTGACGTGCTGTTAGATCGTTTTGAACAGGAGAAAGGTTTTCCTCAGGGCAGTGTTTTAAGTGTTACCCTCTGCGCCGTTGTCATAAATGACATCATGATTATGTTAAGGAGTCGTAAATGCCATGTTACTGTTTTTGTACAGTTATCAGCATCAGCAAATAACTCTCATTTCCCTTCACAGATGCAACACTAATGAATGCCAAGACCATAGGAGAGGAAACATTCTCTACATCTACAGTACATGTGTACTTCACAAGCCACCATATGGTGCATGGTGGATAGTACCTTGAACCATTGCAAATCATTCCCTTTCGTGTTCCACTTGCTAAGGAAGTGAGGTGAAAACAACTGTCTATGTTAGGCTGCTCTAGAGTCAGGAAAACACTGTTTTATTTTATGGCAAATGTAAATGTTATTTTCTGCCAATTTTGGTATTAGTTCCTGTCTGCTTATTTTTGAAGTACCATACATCCCTTATGTTTGTTTTAGTTCATTGTTGTTCACTGTTGTGTTGAAAATGAAAACATACCCATTCAATTAAGTTATATTTATTGGTATCACAGACCACATTTACTTTCACTATTAAAAAAGAAATATTTTATATTAAACCCATTAAATCTGATCAGTTCAAGGAAATTATTACCTTTTAACCACACGCTATTGAAAGTTTTTCAAAAGAAAGCAGTGTCATAACTCCAAAGTTTTCTTATGAGGTATTATGTTGTCCACCCATCAAAATTTCAATATAGTGTGAAAATAGCCACTCAGAGTCTCAAATAAAACATGGAAAAAAGAAAAAAACCCAACTTCAACACCACACCAGACATTTTCCAGTGTCCACCTATCCTGCTGGCATGAAAAGCTGTTTTTTCATTAAATTATGAAGGGTTTGTTTCCCTTTACAATATATTACAGATTTGCCATTCTCGGTACACTCGACAGATTTTTTTGCCATGTTGTCATTAATAAAATTCATTACCATTTCCTGGGTGAAAGAACAACTTACAGCTGTGAACACATGTTGCATGAATCTGTGGACATAAGAATTCGTTAGCCTAATATGAAGGTTAAAACCAATATTTTTCAGTGTTTCCTTCACATCTCCTTGAAGTACGATACGGAGTGAAGCAGAAGAAATGAATTAAAATTTGTGTTGTGGTGGTGTAATGGTTATCATTTTTGCCTAGCAAGCAAGAAGACCCGGGCTCGAGTCCCGGCCACAGCATACATTTTAATTCATTCCTTCTGCTTCGATCACTATCGTAGATAAAGAAGAGACTTAAATGTCTCAGGGAAACATTTAATCATAAGATCTATAAGCTCACCTATGGTACAGGACGTTCCCGTTATTTCCAATGCTGGGGTGCTATTCCAATGCCGGAGAGCCATGGCAGTAGTGACACTGTAAAGGAAAATAAGCTGAAGATACGAATTGAAATTTGTGTTGGGGAGGTCACTCAGTTTGGGTAGTTTGTGCAGCAATGTTGACCATTGTGTTGTGGTGGTGTAATGGTTAGCATTTCTGCCTAGCAACAAGAAGACCCAAGTTTGAGTCCTGGCTCCAGCACAAATTTTAATTCATTTCCCCGGCTTCGATCATTATTGTAAATAAAGAACAGACTGAAGTGTCTCAGGGAAACATTTAATTATAAGATCTTAAGATCTCCTTGCAGTATTTGTCCCTTTGAATTTCACAAAAACTTGCTGGTTTAATCACCACAAATTCATTTTCCCACAATAATGCAGTAATCTTCTTGTTTAATTTGGAATGCAGACACCATCAGATTTCCCAACGTTATTGTGCAATAAATCATGCCGTAAATATGCAGTTTTTGGAAGTTCTTTATGGCAGGATATCAACGAAACTGCACATTTTTTATAGTAGGCCAGTACAAATGTGGAAATCAACTACTAAACTTAAATCAACATGGCACCTTTGCATTGGAGCGCAGGGCACCTGACAACACTCAAATGTATTTCCGAGAAAAAAACAAAAAAAAAAGAAAAAACGTAGAATGTTTGTTCCAGTATTTATTCAACACTATATTTACTATTTTGTGAATGAAGTTTGTGGTGACAGCATTATTTATTGTGCAAGCTGGGGCCTAGGTTAGATTGAAATGTTATCAGATGCAATGTTGATTTATGTGGTTGCACAACTAAAGTGCCATACTTGTTGTTTTTCATGCTTGCCTACTACAAGATTACAAGTTTAATTGATTCACTGCATTAAAAATTCCTCAAAAATGTATTATTTTCTGTACGATAGGTTGTGCAAAAGAGTCAGGCATTGTCATGTTGACAGTGAAGATGGTAACTGGAATGTAAATGATTGGAAATATGATATTTTCATTTGTAATACCCTCTAGAGCTGTAGTTCTTTATGCTGATTATCAGTTTTCATTACACACAATCCCAGAGTTGAGAAAAAAATCAAAATTTTATTTCAGCATTCAATAACTATTAGTTACCAATATCACATACGCTTGCCCTCAGCGGGCACTGCTGTAAGCTACCCACCAAGCAGCACTATTGCGTGCATTCTGCACACTTGACTACCCCTGCCCACACACACTTGACCGTGCAGGACAGCTGCCCGACTGCTGTTTGCCCACCTGTGCCCATAGATGCGTGGCAGCACACTGCCATGCACTCCAGCTAGAACCAAGTGGTCTACATGCTTCTGTGTGAGCACTGATTTCTCTTGTCTTCGCGTCCGTGAGCAAGATGTATGTTGCTGGCAGTGGAATCATCCTACAGTCAGTCGCAAATGCCAGTGTGTATTTGGAGCTTACGGGCACTCAACGCCAAAGTTATCAGTGCCCTTAGACATATTACAGGAAACAAATGTGGAAGTCTGAGATTGAACGTGAGAAGGAAACCTTTAAAATGACATTCATTCACCCACTCCCACCCAACTAATGCAGACTAATGTAATCACTCTGTCTCACAGGACATGACGTGGTGGAGAAGGGTGAAAGGTGCTATGTGTGGAATTACAAAAAAAAGTATAGTCACAGAAGAGCTAAAAGAAATACACGTGTTGTTTCAACGTCACTTAAGGCAGAGAGCTGAAAAGCCCGCAAATTGGCAGCTGCCCTCTGGTCTGAAAATAAAACACATTAAGTAAAATGTGGCACACAATGATTTGTACATGTCAAGCACTGCACATCAATGGGTCCTCTCACCAGAGCCAGTAGCCATGCGTCATAGGGCTGTGGCCTGGGTGGAGACAAGCAAGAAAGACCTCATCCCATCTTCTTGGCTGAAAGGAAGTATGCCATGGCCATGTAGTGGGCGTTACTAGACACAACTTATTATCAGTCACTTCTAGCCACTTGTCTTCCCATCGACACATGACTCTGTACCTCAGCAGCGAGGCTGTGGCATGCATGGAGTATAACACTACAATAACTGAGAGTCGCTACACCTCTGCTTGGCTTCTACATTCTCCCTTTCATTCCCTGCAAGATCCATGTGCCCAGGTACCTCGCAGAAAGATGCCTCCTTCCCTAGTCGTTGCAGTTGGAGGAGAGCATCCGGATATTCCATACTACTTTATCTGAAGGATACAAAAATGGAGAGTGAAGGGCACTCAAAAAATCAGAACGGACAAGGAATTTAGCACTCAAAGAACATCTCTGCGGCTTCAGTGCTCACAAGATCTCCTACAATTCCAAGTTGAATACAGTACAGAGGACAGAGCCCCCCCCCCCCCCCCCCCCCCCCAATAATTGAAAAACATTTTAGTTATATTATGCTTTGTAAAATCACAAAATTAGGTTGGAATTTTTTATATTCCTTGTTTGATGATAGTTACTTTTTAAAATACTTTCAGTATTGAGTTAAAACAAATAATTATTACTTTAGTAAGCAGGTTAACTGAAAATAATGGTGTGAATCATGATAGTGTTATGGTGCTGCGGGCTCACTTAGAATTTGTCCCGGTGTGCGAACCTTCGGGTAAAGTCTGGTGCCAGTGCTGCGACCGTGGCAACATCAAAAGGACTGGAGCAGAAGCGCCTGGAACCTTCTGCCTTATGTGGAGGACTATATGTAGGGCTATATGTAGAGACATACTGAATGAAATGCATTTGCCGTCAAGAGAGCAACGCATGATGCTTTCAATGACTACCGTAGCAGAATTTGGTCAAGTGATCTTTCTCAGTACCCAAAGAAATTCTGGTTGTGTGTAAAGGCTGTTAGTGGCACCATAGATATCGTCAAGTCTCTAGCAAATGAGACATGAACTGAAATTGAGGGTAGCAAAGAAAAATCTGAAATGCTTAGCTCAGTTTTCAAGCATTCCTTTACAAAGAAAAAACCAGAAAAATTGCTCCAGTTTAATCTCCATAGATGAATGAAATAAGTAATGGTGTCAGCAGTGTTGAGAAGCAGCTAAAATCGTTAAAATTGAACAAAGCCCCAGAGACCAAAGGAATCCCTGTAGATACTATACTGAATTTGTAGCTAAGTTAGCTCCTCTTCTAATTTTAATCCATGCTGTCTTGAATGAAGAGTCATTGTTAGATGTAGAAGTAACTTTGGGTGTGCCCCAGGGAAGTTTGTTGGTACCCTTGCTGTTCATGTTATATAGTAATGACCTTGCAGACAACATTAATAGTAAAATCAGGCTTTTTGCAGATGATGCAGTGTCATGTCCCACACATGGGTTTTGTCTGGGATTGAGTGACATGGTTCAGAGCAGAAGGGTTACCTGATTGGGCATGATGATAAGGAGACTTTTGACACAACTAAGAAGTTAGTCTCTGCCATGAAAGGTAAAAGGCTGAGAAGTAACTGAAGTAACTCTTCAAAAATGTTTACCAATCTGAGATTTATTCAGAAATAAAGCAAGTAAATTCTAATTGCTCTGGTTTAGGTGCTTCCATTAAGTGGCCAAGTCTGATACAGGAATGGTGAATGACAAACACCATTCCATTTGTTCTAGCAAATGCAGCCCAGACGACTAAACTCAAGAGTCCCACACCTACTGACTATATGCCTATCAGTTCTTGTTGCTAACTCTGTAACAAACTCTGGGTATCCTCAACTTCTCTGTAGCCCTCTCTTATAGATCTCCCTCGGAGCATCCTGCTCCCGAGTTTTGTTCACAGTTACCTTTCGACCCCACCAGCTGTCACCATGACATAATGTCAATGGCTACTTGCCTCCTTATTGGCTGTATACGTGCTCTGTTGTTGGAGGGGTAAAGACACCTGTATTAATATGGTCACACAATTTCGGAAACACTAAAAATTAATAACTCAAATACACTCCTGGAAATTGAAATAAGAACACCGTGAATTCATTGTCCCAGGAAGGGGAAACTTTATTGACACATTCCTGGGGTCAGATACATCACATGATCACACTGACAGAACCACAGGCACATAGACACAGGCAACAGAGCATGCACAATGTCGGCACTAGTACAGTGTATATCCACCTTTCGCAGCAATGCAGGCTGCTATTCTCCCATGGAGACGATCATAGAGATGCTGGATGTAGTCCTGTGGAACGGCTTGCCATGCCATTTCCACCTGGCGCCTCAGTTAGACCAGCGTTCGTGCTGGACGTGCAGACCGCGTGAGACGACGCTTCATCCAGTCCCAAACATGCTCAATGGGGGACAGATCCGGAGATCTTGCTGGCCAGGGTAGTTGACTTACACCTTCTAGAGCACGTTGGGTGGCACGGGATACATGCGGACGTGCATTGTCCTGTTGGAACAGCAAGTTCCCTTGCCGGTCTAGGAATGGTAGAACGATGGGTTCGATGACGGTTTGGATGTACCGTGCACTATTCAGTGTCCCCTCGACGATCACCAGTGGTGTACGGCCAGTGTAGGAGATCGCTCCCCACACCATGATGCCGGGTGTTGGCCCTGTGTGCCTCGGTCGTATGCAGTCCTGATTGTGGCGCTCACCTGCACGGCGCCAAACACGCATATGACCATCATTGGCACCAAGGCAGAAGCGACTCTCATCGCTGAAGACGACACGTCTCCATTCGTCCCTCCATTCATGCCTGTCGCGACACCACTAGAGGCGGGCTGCACGATGTTGGGGCGTGAGCGGAAGACGGCCTAACGGTGTGCGGGACCGTAGCCCAGCTTCATGGAGACGGTTGCGAATGGTCCTCGCCGATACCCCAGGAGCAACAGTGTCCCTAATTTGCTGGGAAGTGGCGGTGCGGTCCCCTACGGCACTGCGTAGGATCCTACGGTCTTGGCGTGCATCTGTGCGTCGCTGTGGTCAGGTCCCAGGTCGACGGGCACGTGCACCTTCCGCCGACCACTGAATTAATTTGGTTAATTTTACATGGAATGACCTGCTTTACATTAAATTTTCCATTTTTGATGGCCAGTCATGAGCTGTAAACACTGATGGGTGCAGCACAAATGATTGTGTAGTGTTTTTTAAGGTAGTGCCAACAAATGTTGATGCCACAGGCTGCTGTTTTGTTTTGAAATGTAAGCAATTTGCAGACATCTGATGCATGTGCATTATTCATTCACGATCTTGCACCACCTTCTGGCATTCGCCTGCTTTACTTCTTCATTGAGAGGCCTTGGTGTCGACGTACTGCATTTTCATACTGGCTGGAAAATGAGGGGTGGAAGTTCAGCACTGACTACTGTAAATGATGTAGCCAACTGTTGCACAGTTGCGTTTCACGGTTCTTTTCTTTCACTGTGCACAACCCCTAATATTACACAGTTATAAGGCCAGTTCACTACTGATAAATTTTGATAAACATCATTAATAAGTTAGAGGCAAACATCAGCATACTGCTACAATAGTTTGCTATTGAACATCTATGAGCAGTAAAATCTTAACCTCACAGTTCTTGCAGAATAATTAGGTACATGTGACACTATTTTTTAAATAGATTGAACAGACACCATAGAACTTTGAATTCTTTCTGTTGGGTTGGCAGAAGAGCCAACACCGTGCTACAGCTGGAGGCCAAAATGCACGCATTTTAGCTCACGCAGGCTGGCGTGAGGAGGGAAGAACTATACTGATGTGAGGTCTGGAACATGACAAGGAATGAGAGTTCAGAAATCGGACATAATTAGTTTGATACTTAATTTTAATCCATTAATGAGGAATGTCGCTCTTGACGGTACATGATTCACAATCTTATCTGTTTGGAAGACATATAGTAACTGAATATGGCGCCACGCTAGGTCGTAGCAAATGACGTAGCTGAAGGCTATGCTAAACTGTCATCTTGGCAAATGAGAGCATATTGGTCAGTGAACCATCGCTAGCAAAGTCGGCTGTACAACTGGGGCGAGTGTTAGTGAGTCTCTCTAGACTAGACCTGCCGTGTGGCGGCGCTCGGTGTGAATTCACTGATAGCGGCGACACGCGGGTCCGACGTATACTAACGGACCACGGCCGATTTGAAAGCTACCACCTAGCAAGTGTGGTATCTGGCGGTGACACCACATTCCTCCCCTGCAAATCGGCGGACGGTTGTGGTATAAGGCTTCTACCCGCAGCGGGAAGGGCCCCACGTTGACGTATGCGACGAGGTGGGGAGCCTAACAACAGGCGAGGCTGTGCCACCTGCACCCTGCCATTCGGACCGTGGGGAGCTAGGAAACGCCTGAAAACCTGTTCCAGGGTGCACGCCAACATGCGGTGTATGCGCCCGTAGAGAGACAGGAGGGGCCGAAGGATCGACCTCCATCAGGCCGGGGCACCCGACGGGTGAAGATGACATATGGTCCGGAGCCGGCAAGAGTTCCATGGCGGAGGACAACTGGTCACAGGAAGTGATCAGCGGCTCATGACCCAGAGAGGTGCCCGGCGGCTGCAGCGGCTCATCCACTGCGGGCGTCGCTGGCATGAGAACAGGCGGCGGCAGCGCGTCGCCATGGGGCAAAATGGAAGGCAGCGTCGGTAACACCTGGGGCTGAGGCGAGCCAGTAGATGGGTCCCCGGGGTGCTGTCTGGACGGCACCGTCGCTGAAAGCAGACGGCGAGCCGCAGATCCCGTGCGACGACAGAGGCGCAGCTGATTGTGATGCCGGCGCACCTCACCTGAGGCCCCCAAAACCAGATACATAGTGCGTCCGAGGCAGCGAAGAATGCGCCCTTCAAGCCAACGCGGTGAACCTCGATAGTGGCAGTAGTAGACAATGTCGCCTGGGGCAAAAGCAGGTGGCTGCCGCTGCACAGGAACCTGATGTGGCGGATGTAGCAAAGACATGAAGGTACGATGAGAGCGACCGTGGAGTGACCATCTCTGGGCTGAGAGCGATATGAGGACAAAAAGAGCAATAACGCGTCCTCCCGAGAATGCGACTCTTTCAACTTCAACATCTGTGACGTGAAAGTCCTGACCGATCGTTGCAGCGGTACCGTTTGACTGTGGCGAAAAGGTGCTGGCGTCAGATGTTGAATACCATTGGCCTTGCAGAATTACTGAAATTCTGCGGACATGACTTGTGGGCCATTGTCGGAAACTATTGTCTGTGGAAGACCGTCAATGCAACAGATAGCAGACAACGCTTGGATGGTGGCAGATGATGTCGTGGAAGACATCCGGACAACAAAAGGAAAGTTACTGAATGAATCTATCACGACCAACCACCGAGCATTCCAGAATGGACCAGCAAAGTAAATGTGTAAGCGTTGCCAAGGGAAAGTGGCTGTTGACCAGGCAAAGAATTTCCGCGGTGGTGCTGATTGTTGTTTGGCACACACCATGCAAGAAGAGCACATTTTAGAAATCGCGGCATCGATTCTGAACCAAGTACAGTGCTGACGAGTAAGTTGTTTCATTCTCACTATACCCCAATGTCCTTGGTGGAGAATTTTTAAGACAGAGGACTGTAACGAACGTGGTACCATGACCCTGGACTGATCATTATCAGAACGCAACACCAATACACCACGTCGAACAAAAAGTCCCTCCTTGTGAGCAAAAAATCGGCGAACCAACGGGTCCCCGATCCGTGACTTTGACAAGGGCCATTGCGTAACAACAAAATGCAGAATGGTAGCAAGGACAGGGTCGGCAGTTGTGGCTGTAGCTACATGACGAAAATTAATCGGAAACAATTCGACCACGTCATCGGTTTCCAAACCGATGAACATGCAAGCAAGTTCGGAGGAATCAAATGCCCTATCCTCAGCAACAGGCAAGCGGGACAATGCATTGGCGTTTCCGTGCTTAGCAGTGGACCGCTACAAGATATCGTAGCGGTACTGCGAGAGGAAAATAGACCAGCGAATGAATTTCTGCGCTGTACGTGGAGGGACAGGCTTGTTCAGATGAAAAAGCGATGTCAAAGGTTTGTGGTCTGTGATTATGGTAAAGTGATGACCATACAAAAAGTGACACCAAATATGAGAGCCAGTGCTTCTTTCTCGATCTGTGAATAATTTCTTTGCACAGACGAGAGCAATTTGGATGCAAAGGCAATAGGGCGATCGTGCGAGCCATCTTTGTGCGCAAGCACAGCACCGATCCCGAAATCCGATGCATCCACCAGCAACAAAAGGGGCTTCTGGGGATCGAATGGCGTAAGGCAAGTATTGGAAAGCAACGCCAATTTCAACCGGCGGAAGGCGCATTCGCATTCTGTCTTCCAGACGAACGGAACACCTTTACGGCGTAAACGATGAAGCAGAGCTGAAATGGAAGAGGCATGTGGCACGTATCAGTGATAATAGTAGATTTTTCCCAGCACACTCTGTAGCTGCTTCAAATTCTGAGGTGAAGGCAAGTCTTGTATGGCACGGAGGTGTGTGGGACTGGGATGTATGCCTTGGGCATTGAGTACATGGCTCAGGTATGGCAAGTCACAAGCAAAAAACACACATGTGTCCTTCCGTAAGCGAAGACCATTATGTCGCAAGACCTGAAATAATGTTCTGAGATTGGCTAAATGTTCTTCTTCTGTCTTTCCGGAGATCACAATATCGTCCAGATAGTTCACTGCAGTAGGGACCGATGCACAAACAGTTTGTAGATATTGCTGAAACAATGCTGGGGCAGATGCACACCCAAATGGCTGTCGTTTGAATCGATACAAACCAAGATGCGTGTTAACCACCAAAACGCGCTGGGATTCTTCGCCCACTGGTATTTGCAAGTACGCATCTGCTAGGTCCAACTTCGAAAAATATTTGCCCAGGCACAGTTTGTCAAAAAGATCTTCCGGGCGGGGTAAAGGAAAAGTTGTGGATTCACTGTTGCCTTGAAGTCCACACACAGTCTCAATTTTCCCGAAGGTTTTGGCAAAATTACTAAGGGTGATGCCCAGAGAGAAGCCTGCACACGTTCAATTACACCTTGTGATTCCAAATTGTGTAATGTTTTTGCGACCTCATTGCGCAATGCATGGGAAACATTGCGCGCTCTGAAAAATTTTGGTTGCGCGTTTACTTTCAGTTCAAAATGTGCTTTATAGTTCTTAGCGCAACCGAGGCCCGGTGCAAAAATGTCTGCAAATTCTTCACTTAGACGAGAAACACTGTCTGAAGGCACAGTCTGGTTCACTGATAGGACCTGGTGTACTATAGACAAGTTAAACAACTGAAATAAAACGAAACCAAACAAGTTCACTGCAGAAGAAGAACGAAGGACGTAAAATGACACAAGTTTTGTTTGTCCTTTGTACGTTGCAAGAAGGCTGCACTGTCCTAACACAGGGATCTCTTGACCTGAACAGCTAGTTAACTGAACATTTGCGGCACGCAACGGAGGTGTGCCCAGCTGTTTGTAAGTGTCTTGATTGATCAGTGAAACTGCAGCTCCGGTATCGAGCTGGAATGGTATCACTTTGCCGTTAATGTCCAAGTCCACAAAAAGTTTATTGTCCTGCTGACGACAAGAGCGACTGTCTCGTGCAACGTGAACTGACACTGGTAGAAAATCACTTGTGACTGGACGGGAGTTCCGGCAATGTCGACGCACACTGTTTGTGGGATGAACACAGTCACTGTTAGAGAGAGTGGCACTGGGCGGAGTGGAATGAACAACATAAATTTCCATTGGTTAAGTTTTGCGAGCCTGAGTATCCTTGGTTCGATGCTGAGTCCGGTGCGAAGCAAAGGGCCTGGAATGGTTTTGAGTTTCCGCTCTGAGCTTTTTCTGGCGAACACTCTGTACATGTCCTTTTTTATTACAGTAAAAGCAAATAGCTTGGCGTGACGCGCAATTCTCACGCAAATGTTTAGTAGCGTACCGCGGGCATGATTTGAGCAGTGCATTTGCATGCCGGCTCCGCACACGGCGCCTGGCGGCAGCGGCACAGCCGGGCGCGAGGGCTGTTTACTGCTCCGTGCAGCTCGCCCGGCGGGCCGGTTAACCTGACACGTGGCTGGCAAAGTTTCAAATGATTCCTGAGCAAAGTCAAGCGTGTCCTGCCGATCTAATATGTCCATCACTTGTTGAAGGGAGGGATTGACTAGTTTCAAAATCTGTTCCCTTATACGAACATCAGAAACGTTCTGTGCAATTGCATCATGTACCATAGTATCTGAATATGGGAGTCCACAGTGACACTCAAAAGCACAATCCCTAGTAAGGCCTTGCAAGGTTGCAACCCACTCCCGATTAGTCTGACCTGCCGTACGTTTTGTACGAAAGACGGTATACCGTTTCGCAACTACATTGACTGATTGTTTGAAATATGCATGTAATGCTGACAAAATTTCTTCGTAGGACAGAGTTGCTACGGTGCGTCGGGGAAATAATTTGACTATCACACGGTAGGTTTGTACACCGACGGACGACAAAAGAAAATGCTGCTGCTCGTTACCTTGAATTCTGTAGGCGTCGAGATGAAATCCAAATTGGTGTGACCACTCTGTCCAGCTTTCCAGTGCAGCATCAAAAGGTTGGAAGGGCGGTGCAACTGCGTGTTGTGGCTGCGTTAGCGGTGGAGTGGCGGCTGCCGCATCGTTTTGCATTGCACGTTGACCCTGGACGAGCTGTCCAAGGGCATCCAGTAATGCCTGCGTCTGCTGATTCTGTAAGCGATAAAATTCGGAAAGTACATCTGGAGATTGTGGCGAAGCCATTACACAACTAAATCAGGGCAGTACAGATAAGAAAACCATTTTGACTCATCGCCAATGTTGGTTGGCAGAAGAGCCAACACAGTGTTACAACTGGAGGCTGAAATGCACACGTTTTAGCTCACACAGGCTGGCGTGAGGAGGGGAGGACTATACTGATGTGAGGTCTGGAACATGACAAGGAATGAGAGTTCAGAAATCGGACATAATTAGTTTGATACTTAATTTTAATCCTTTAATGAGGAATTTTGCTCTTGACGGTACATGATTCACAAACTTATCTGTTTGGAAGACATATAGTAACTGAATATGGCACCTTGCTAGGTCGTAGCAAATGACGTAGCTGAAGGCTATGCTAAACTGTCATCTCGGCAAATGAGAGCATATTGGTCAGTGAACCATCGCTAGCAAAGTCGGCTGTACAACTGGGGCGAGTGTTAGTGAGTCTCTCTAGACTAGACCTGCCGTGTGGCGGCGCTCGGTGTGAATTCACTGATAGTGGCGACACGCGGGTCCAACATATACTAACGGACCATGGCCGATTTGAAAGCTACCACGTAGCAAATGTGATATCTGGCAGTGACACCACACTTTCCATAGTGTAATTTACACACGGCCTTAGAATTCTTCCCGTGTTGTGACTTACACATGGTCTATTTGTGTTACCCTAATTCCACTTGAAACAGTACATAATTTCATTCTGAAATTTGGCCTGACTGTCTCAAGACCAGAAATCGGGCCTTTATATCTTCTCACAATAGTAGGTACTGAAACTATTCATTGTTCAATGTTTAATTTACAGAAATTACAGTTAAAACATAACTCATTCTATTATCTGAATATATAGAAAAATTCCTTCTTTTTAACACAGTTTCTTCTACTACAAGGCTTAGGCCGAATTACACTAGTTAACAAATTTAAACTTATTTTCTGCAACTGGTTTGTAAATGTCTAATTTTGGGGTGCTGATTACACTGGTAAAATCATTTTTACTCCATGACACCACATTTCCTAGATACTCAGCAGAATAAAAAATGGTAATAACGAAAATTGATAAATTAAGTCAAACAAAAATACACATTCAGAACGTTTGAAATTGATACTCTTTTGTATGTATATATGGGTATGGTGCCAATGAAAGGTCAAAATCAGTTCAGAAGATATTTTCACCTTTAATTGTCTTTGGTTTTTGGAAAATGCGATGATGGAGCTCTTCTTTTGTTTGCTGTTTCATCGCTGTCCCCAACAAGACCCCAGCAGTTTTCACGCATCCTTGAAGGGTCCCAGTGGCCTTGGTAACAGTGTTCCATGGTAAGAATGTCTTGGTGAAAGCGTTCACCATGCTCATCACTTACAGCTCCCAAATTTTCCATGAAGAAATAAAGGTGAGAGTATAAAAAGAGAATTTCAAGCCACATTCCACATTCCATGTTCTTATAGTTGTCCAACAGATCATTCACCATTGTAACATAGTTTTTGTCTTTTCTGTTACCCAAACAGCCCTTCACAATTGCTTTAAAAGAAGACCAAGCAACTAATTGGATATCTGTGAGTTTTGGTATCAAAGGTTGGATCTTTCAGCAATTTTCTTGTTTGTGGCCCAACAAATATACCCTCTTTCATCTTTGCCTCAATTAATTTGGGAAACTTTCCTTTTAAGTGACAAAATGCCTCACATTCTTTATCCAGTGCTTTTACAAAGTCCTTCATAAGGCCCAACTTGATATGAAGAGAGGGAAAAATGATTTTATCGGGCTCAATCAATGGGCTATTGTTCACATTTACATTTCCAGGAACATATGACTTCCATATAGGCCATTCCTTGACTGTATAGTGGTTCTTGGTGTCACGGCTGTCCCAAAGGCACAAAAAGCAGCAGTATTTCGTGAATCCAACTTGTAAACCTGTAAGGAGTGCAACAACTTTTAAATCACAGCAGAGCTGCCATTCATAATCCTTATATTTAATTGCCTCTAGCAGCAAAGCCATGGTTTCATAAGTTTCTTTCATGTCTACTGCCTAAGCCAAAGGTACCAATGGAAAAGCATTGCCATTATGCTGTAGTACTGCTTTCAAACTGGTTTTACTGGAGTCAAAAAATAGTCGCCACTCCTGTGAATTATGTTGTACACCAAGCTGCATCATCAGACCATTGACATCTCTACTTACACACATTGAATTTTGCATATCGAAATATTGAGCGAAGGAAGCACCTCTTGATCTGAAACAGGAAATTTTTATCCCTGGAGCTATAAGGTTATGTTGTTGCAGTCTCGACCCCAAGAGGTGAGATTGGTGTTTCGAAAGTTTTAGATTGTGAAGCAAATCATTCAATTCCTTTTGATTAAGGAGCAGAGGTGAAGTATCATGGTATTGAGGGCAGTACTCGTCTATATGTTCAACACTTTCTGATTCACTTGACGTGGTGTCTGGTTCTGTGGCTTTCAAGTTACAGATAGGAACGGGCAACCCCTCATCATGACACTCAGGCAAATGCACTGAACATACATTTGGATACTTTATTTTATGTCTTGTTTTCTGTGAATGTCCCGAAATATTTGTAAGACAGAAGTAACAGTCTGAATAATGGTCATTATGCTCACACCACACCATCGGAACAGCAGATGGCATGGTTCGACGTTTTCCTTTCAACCACTCAGTTTAGGCTGTAGTACAAGTTATGCAGGCAATATGAGGTGCAAAATTTTTATCTTGATCACCAACAGGACAAAGAAAATACAATTTATGTGCCTTCTCAACCAAATCAGTGATTGATTTCTGTGGGCTTTTGGGGTGAATTTCCCATACACATAACAAAAGTTGTCGGGGTGATTTAGACAGCAATGAGATGTACTAATTGCCATGTTTCTTCATGTAAGTTTTAAACACAAAAAGTTTGCACTATCTTTCACAAGAAACACTCACTGAGGATCTCTTTCACACCACTGGATTACCACACCAACCATTTAGTGACGATTTGTAGATCTTCTAGCTCTCCTCTGCAGATTAAAAATAAACAACTAAACATCAAAACAGAAGAACAGCAAAAAGAGAAATAGTGAATATGAAAAATAAAAAACCTTTAAAAACTCAAAAATGGTACGTGCTAAAACATTTTGAAAAGTATATATGGATTCTACACACCAAAATACATACTTGTTGATGTATCACGTCCCAGATGCAAAATGGCCGTTGACTAGTGTTATTTGTTTAAATGATGAAATTAACAGCTATAGTTGCGCATACAATGCTTTTGACAAATCTGGTAATTATTTTGGAATTAATTAAGAGCCAGCTTTGCTAACATGTTTTCAAATAGAGCTAAATAAATACTTAAAGGATCCTAGTAATGTTTCTTCCAAATATTTATAGTTATTACAGAATTTATATCTGTTTATAAGTCAACAATAGAATCTAAGCCACAACAATAACTGATTGCACCCTGTAACAAAAGATATTAACAAGGAATAGTCCAAATAAATTAGGAAATTGATTACATACACAAAACTAAGCACAAAATTAGATCTGTTGCTATATTTCTTAAGACTCTTTATGAAAATGCAGATGTATGTTCATGGTAATTAGTCAAAAATGGAAAAAGTTAATTTAAGGAGACAGATGGGAAAACAAGAGAGGAAGTAAAGAGATCGCAGCTTGATTCGCTACAGTACCCCCTCATTGGATTACCAGATAGATATTGCAAATATCTAACTGGGCAATTCAATGACCACAAGTGAGCCCAGAAAGTGAATTCAACAATCTACACACAAAAATATTATGTAAGAAATATGAAACTGACCATATGAAAAACCACATCCAAAATATTTACATATAGTGTATTGTACAATGGCACAAATATCCTCAAGTTATATTTTTAATAAAAACAGGCATCTTCATAATAAGTGATGTCTTTCTTGGATAAACAAAGATTACATTCTAAGTTACATATCACTTTATACAAGGCCAATCTTGCTTCAGAGAATAAATGATCATGGGTCGCAAGAAGTTAAATTATGCTGCACATTGCAGTTCATTTTCATACAGAAAACTTCACTTTTTCAGTGTTTAGTATTTTTCACAAACACTTTCACTCTTTTAATGAGCTTTAACACAAGTTGTCCACACCTTCAATAGGTCCAAGTTGCAGTTAATTGGGAAATGCACTGCTATCAGTTCCTGTGGAGGTGATTCTCCTCCACCACAGTACATGAAAAAATTAGACAACTTACCCTGCTTTAGTATACTCAATTTTACTTCTATGTATAAGGAAAAATGTTTCACACTAATGGCAAATAATGGTCATTACTTCATAAATAAATACAATCCATAGTTGTCATAACACCACAATAATTAGCACTAAAATTGACTGTAGTATGAAAGGTGGGGACTAATAAAAATTTACAATCAAGTGCACATTACACTACAAAACATTACACTGTGTCATAATTCTCTCTCAGACTGGTTAAACTTGAAAGATTTGGGTTTCTTTTCCATTTGCAAAATCACAAATGCCAAGTCCTGGTTTGAAACTCACATAATTTATGGGCTCATATCACCTTAATGCCCCAAATATGTACATTATCTCTAGCAAACACTCAAGATGTGCAGTAGCATAGCATCTTTTTTCTTCTTTCTCCCTGTGTGCTCTTGAAGGCCGATCCATACGTCTCGACGCATAACAGGTGACTGGGTAATGCGTAATTCCGAGCCCCGGGTCGACAGGTAGGGTTCGCACGTGCCCACTGTTGCAGGCCAGGCCCAGGGTGGGTTGATTGCCTAAACTGTAACCTTCCCAAATTGCTGATTGGTCCCTGTGTCAGGCGTCCGGGAAGTGTGACCTGAGGTGTGAACAATCACCTGAGGCGGGTGTGCCCCCCTGTGAAGGGGGGCCCCAGTTGGAAGGTGTGTGCCATTGGAGATGCTGGCAATCACGGAGGATTTCATCATGATGAACCAATCATATTCACAATTAACGTCTACGAAACAGAAGTGTAATGAGGCTAATGATTCAAAGACCCTTCCCGCTGCACCATAGTTCCTTGTGGTCTCACATACTGAAGACGCTCAGTCCTTCACCATGGTAAATCCATTTATTATTCAGAAAGGTGTTGATCCAAGTGCTGGCCCTGTAAAATCCAGCTCTCATTTACGGAATGGCACTTTGCTTTTGGATACCACTTCTTATTGTCAAGCACAACAACTGTTTTCTGCCTCGCTTCTCGACAGTTACCCTGTTCGTGTTGAGGCTCATAGAACTTTGAATTCTTCCCGTGGTGTAATTTACACCATACTGCTAGACAGTCTAACCGAGGCTGAAATCCAATCTTACCTCTCTGACCAGTGTGTCATTGCCGTCCATCATGTAATGAAAAAGGTAGATTCATCCTTAATGCCCACCTGCACTCTCTTTCTCACCTTTGATAGAGTGGTGCTTCCATCCAAGCTCAAAGCAGGCTATGAAATTATCACAGTCCAGCTGTACATTCCGAACCTGATGCGCTGCTACTTGTGTCATCATTTCAACCGCACTAGAACATCTTGTCGACACCCATCCAAGGTGTCACCTGTGGTAGGGATGCACACGAGGGCGATTTTCCACCTTCTACTCTCCACTGTATCAACTGCAATGGCGGCCATGCTCCCTACTCTCTGGATTGTTCTATGTATCTAGGTAAGCGGGCTGTTCAAGAAATCCTCATAAAGGGAAATTTGCCTTACACAGTCACTTGCAAGTTACTGGCTAGTCGCAAACCCTGCGTTCTCCCATCTGGTACCTGTAGTTCTGTTCTTGTTACTCCTCACTCCATGAAGGACTTGGCCCTGCAGACTTGCGACCTCCAGTTCAGCTCTGAGGTTGTGAAATCGCCCAGTGTCAAGGTAGAGGATTTTCAGCGCGGCGTTCTGCACTTGACCATCTGGTTACTTTGTCCACCCATGTCATGAATGGTTTTCTGTGGAAATCCCTAGACTTTGGAAGTGTTTTTCGATTTAGAGAAGGCCTACAACACCTGCTGGAGAACTGGTATCCTGCATACTCTTTACACGTGGGGCTTCTGTCGGTGCCTGCCTTGTTTCCTCAGGCATTTTTACAAGACCGAGTTTTCAGGGTGCTTGTGGGCTCTGCCTTGTCGGACACCTTTATCCAGGAAAATGGTGTGCCTCATGGTTCTGTCCCGAGCATTGTCGTCTTTGCTATCGCCATTAACCCTATAATGGCCTGTGTCCTGCCGGGCATCTCTGGCTCCCTTTTTGTTGATGATTTTGCCATCTATTTCAGTTCTTCATGGACCTGTCTCACTGAGCGGCATTTTCAGCACTGTCTTGATCATCTTTACTCCTGGAGCATCGACAGTGGCTTTCGCTTTTCCATTGACAAAATGGTCTGTATGAATTTCTGGCGGTGCAAATAGTTTCTCCCACCATCCCTACATCTTGGGCCTGTTGCCCTTCCATTCATTGAAACTACGAAATTCCTGGGGCTCGTGCTCAATAGGAAACTGTCTTTGTCCTCCCATGTATCTTACCTGGCAGACTGCTGTGTGCGATTCCTCAATGTCCTGCATGTCCTCAATGGTAGTTCTTGGGGTGCCGATCGAACCACCCTCCTCCGTTTGTATCAGTCCCCTGTCTGTTCGAAACTCGAGTATGGGTGCTTTGTTTATGCATCTGCACGCCCATCCCTATTATGCTGTCTCAACACTATCCACCATTATGGAATCCGTTTGGCCATGGCTACCTTTTACACCAGCCCGGTTGAGAGTGTGTATGCTGAAGCTGTTGAACTACCACTGTCCTACCGCCATGACTTTCTCCTCAGCATGTATGCATGCTGTTTGTTTGCCATGCTTGGCCACCCTTCCTATGCCTCCTTCTTTGATGATTCCTTTGACTGTCAGTATGGGGCTTGTTCATCTTCTGTTACCTCTTGGAGTCTGCTTTCGACACTTGCTACGGTGGCTTAACTTCACACTACCTGCAACTTTCCCGGTGGGTCTGAACCCTTCAGCACCTTAGCTTCATGAAGTGGCCCATGTTAACCTTGGCCTTCATTCGCTTCCTAAGGCCACTACTCTAGCCTCAGTCTATTGCCTTCAGGTTCATGACCTTCGCATGGAACTTCACTTTGTATACACTCATGGCTCTCAGACTAACCATGGGGTTGGGTGTGCCTTCGTCATTGGCACCCGTGTCTTTCGATATTGGCTTCCAGCACACTCCTCAGTATTTACAGCCGAGATCTTCACCTTATGTCAGGCCACGGAGTACATCCGGTGACACAGCCTTTTCAATTGTGTCCTCTGCTCAGACTCACTCAGTGCCCTTCAAAGTCTAAGTGCACTGCACACTGCCCGTCCCTTGGTGCAGCGGGTCCAGGAAAACTGTCACTTGTTCACTCTTGATGGAGCCAGTGTGATGTTTCTGTGGGTTCCGGTCATGTCGGTCTGCCAGAACAAGGCTGCCAAGGCTGCTGACGCTGCTGCTAAGGCTGCAGTTCTTGTACATGAGCCCATGAGTACCTATATATCCTCCGCGTTGCCGTCTGTCAGGAGGTGGTGCCCCTTTGGCGTTACCAATGGTTCTTCCTTCACGGGAATAAGGTCTGGCTTATTAAGCCTCTCCCTGCATCTTGGACGACCTCCTCTCGGCCCTCCTGCCAAGAGGAGATTATTTTAACTTGGCTGCGTATTGGGCACTGCCTTTTTAGCCATCATCATCTGATAAGTGGCACTACCCCACCACTTCGTACACATTGCACCCAAGTTTTAACTGTACACCACTTCCTGATGAAATGCCTTTTTTTTAACCACTTATGTTCCTGCATGGGTTTGCCGTCTGATTTATCTGCCATTTTAGCAAATTATGCGCGGGTGGTTGACCGCGTTTAACTTTTTATCTGCCAAAGTAATATGACAAAGGCCATTTAATTTGTAGTTTTGGACCTCTGTTTCTGTATGGTGCCCTTCTTAGCCCTTTTCCACGTGCCTGTTTTTAGCTTTCTGCTGTTATGACAGTTTAACACCTCTCTGTGTTTGTGACTTGGGCGCGTATGACCTCAGTTGTTTTTTTTGCCCTAAAGCAAAACAAAAACAAACCAACATCACTCTAGCACAACATTTATCAGTTAATCAGCAAAATTACTTTTGTTCATTCCAGTAAAGCTCATAATTCCTCAGAACACAAATATAAGTTTTCGGATAACCTATAGAGCCAATAATGCAGCATCATATGACTTAAACCTCACTGAAATATTGCTCTTTCCTGATAAGCTCTCATTCCTAGCTGCAGTGTCATGAATTGCACAATATACACAGTACCCAATGTTGCCTAGTTCAAAAACAGCTCATGAGTATAGTTACGCCACATTTGTTTGTATACAGTTATCTTTTTCATTACTCAGTCTTGTCTGTCAGCTCCATTATTTTACTTACATTTATTACCTCGTTATGTAGTGGAGTGCGTTCTCAAAAAATGTCCCTACTGCAGAGACAGCCTCCTTAACCATTAAGATCCTAACTTTATTCATTATTTTATTATTTCATAATTGCTTCATTATCTAATAATTAAACACCTGCTCTGCTTAACCAATTCAAAATTGATTCTACTGAAAACCACTCCACAGTAACAGATCCTTATGCTAAGGCAAACTTAACTGTCATTACTGATCACACTAAATTATTAAGGTACTTAGAAAAACTATTATTTCACTGTATTCCATCAAATTGCTTGAGATTCTAGCCTGAAGGGTGATATATGTACAAATCTTGCTTATTGTTTCAACACACATTACTCCAGGCAACTATGTTTAAATTTTTATTTTCTTAATGTTAGAAGAGGCTGGACCATGAGACACTTTTGTAGGTAGATAGTTATTTCTATATACTGATTGCACTGAACACAAACACTTCTGTTATACCACAATTAATATCGAAATCTAATATTCAAGATGTTTTTACTGCATATTGCCTCTGCTATTGCACCAAATTATACTAATTTCATACAAGGGCTGATTACTTCAGATGTTACAGTTTTCAGATAATCTGCACCTTTTCCTTCAGATATGCTGACTCCTTTCATTTTCTGATTGTTGTTGTTGTTGTTGTTGTTGTTGCGGTCTTCAGTCCTGAGACTGGTTTGATGCAGCTCTCCATGCTACTCTATCCTGTGCAAGCTTCTTCATCGCCCAGTACCTACTGCAACCTACATCCTTCTGAATCTGCTTAGTGTATTCATCTCTTGGTCTCCCTCTACAATTTTTATCCTCCACGCTGCCCTCCAATACTAAATTTGTGATCCGTTGATGCCTCAGAACATGTCCTACCAACCGATCCCTTCTTCTGGTCAAGTTGTGCCACAAACTTCTCTTCTCCCCAATCCTATTCAGTACTTCCTCATTAGTTATGTGATCTACCCATCTAATCTTCAGCATTCTTCTGTAGCACCACATTTCGAAAGCTTCTATTCTCTTCTTGTCCAAACTATTTATCGTCCATGTTTCACTTCCATACATGGCTACACTCCATACAAATACTTTCAGAAAAGACTTCCTGACACTTAAATCTATACTCGATGTTAACAAATTTCTCTTCTTCAGAAACACTTTCCTTGCCATTGCCAGTCTATATTTTATATCGTCTCTACTTCGACCATCATCAGTTATTTTGCTCCCCGAATAGCAAAACTCCTTTACTACTTTAAGTGTCTCATTTCCAAATCTAATTCCCTCAGCATCACCCGACTTAATTCGACTACATTCCATTATCCTCGTTTTGCTTTTGTTGACGTTCATCTTATATCCTCCTTTCAAGACGCTATCCATTCCGTTCAACTGCTCTTCCAAGTCCTTTGCTGTCTCTGACAGAATTACAATGTCATCGGTGAACCTCAAAGTTTTTATTTCTTCTCCATGGATTTTAATACCTACTCCGAATTTTTCTTTTGTTTCCTTTACTGCTTGCTCAATATACAGATTGAATAATATCGGGGAGAGGCTACAACCCTGTCTTACTCCCTTCCCAACCACTGCTTCCCTTTCATGTCCGTCGACTCTTATAACTGCCATCTGGTTTCTGTACAAACTGTAAATAGCCTTGCGCTCCCTGTATTTTACCCCTGCCACCTTCAGAATTTGAAAGAGAGTATTCCAGTCAACATTGTCAAAAGCTTTCTCTAAGTCTATAAATGGTAGAAACGTAGGTTTGCCTTTCCTTAATCTTTCTTCTAAGATAAGTCGTAAGGTCAGTATTGCCTCACGTGTTCCAGTATTTCTACGGAATCCAAACTGATCGTCCCCGAGGTCGGCTTCTACTTGTTTTTCCATTCGTCTGTAAAGAATTCGTGTTAGTATTTTGCAGCTGTGGCTTATTAAACTGACTGTTCGGTAATTTTCACATCTGTCAACACCTGCTTTCTTTGGGATTGGAATTATTATATTCTTCTTGAAGTCTGAGGGTATTTCGCCTGTTTCATACATCTTGCTCACCAGATGGTAGAGTTTTGTCAGGACTGGCTCTCCCAAGGCTGTCAGTAGCTCCAATGGAATGTTGTCTACTCCGGGGGCCTTGTTTCGACTCAGGTCTTTCAGTGCTCTGTCAAACTCTTCACGCAGTATCGTATCTCCCATTTCATCTTCATCTACATCCTCTTCCATTTCCATAATATTGTCCTCAAGTACATCGCCCTTGTATAGACCCTCTATATACTCCTTCCACCTTTCTGCTTTCCCTTCTTTGCTTAGAACTGGGTTTCCATCTGAGCTCTTGATATTCATGCAAGTCATTCTCTTATCTCCAAAGGTCTCTTTAATTTTCCTGTAGGCAGTATCTATCTTACCCCTAGTGAGATAAGCCTCTACATCCTTACATTTGTCCTCTAGCCATCCCTGCTTAGCCATTTTGCACTTCCTGTCGATCTCATTTTTGAGATGTTTGTATTCCTTTTTGCCTGCTTCATTTACTGCATTTTTATATTTTCTCCTTTCATCAATTAAATTCAACATTTCTTCTGTTACCCAAGGATTTCTACTAGCCCTCGTCTTTTTACCTACTTGATCCTCCGCTGCCTTCACTACTTCATCCCTCAAAGCTACCCATTCTTCTTCTACTGTATTTCTTTCCCCCATTCCTGTCAATTGTTCCCTTATGCTCTCCCTGAAACTCTGTACAACCTCTGGTTCTTTCAGTTTATCCAGGTCCCATCTCCTTAACTACCCACCTTTTTGCAGTTTCTTCAGTTTTAATCTACAGGTCATAACCAATAGATTGTGGTCAGAGTCCACATCTGCCCCTGGAAATGTCTTACAATTTAAAACCTGGTTCCTAAATCTCTGTCTTACCATTATATAATCTATCTGATAGCTTTTAGTATCTCCAGGGTTCTTCCAAGTATACAACCTTCTTTCATGATTCTTAAACCAAGTGTTAGCTATGATTAAGTTATGCTCTGTGCAAAATTCTGCCAGACGGCTTCCTCTTTCATTTCTCTCCCCCAATACATATTCACCCACTACGTTTCCTTCTCTCCCTTTTCCTACTCTTGAATTCCAGTCACCCATGACTATTAAATTTTCGTCACCCTTCACTATCTGAATAATTTCTTTTATCTCATCATACATTTCTTCAGTTTCTTCGTCATCTGCAGAGCTAGTTGGCATATAAACTTGTACTACTGTTGTAGGTGTGGGCTTTGTATCTATCTTGGCCACAATAATGCGTTCACTATGCTGTTTGTAATAGCTTACCTGCATTCCTATTTTCCTATTCGTTATTAAACCTACTCCTGGATTACCCCTATTTGATTTTGTGTTTATAACCCTGTAGTCACCTGACCAGAAGTCTTGTTCCTCCTGCCACCGAACTTCACTAATTCCCACTATATCTAACTTTAACCTATCCATTTCCCTTTTTCCATTTTCTAACCTACCTGCCCGATTAAGTGATCTGACATTCCACGCTCCGACCTGTAGAATGCCAGTTTTCTTTCTCCTGATAACGACATTCTCTTCCCCGCCCGGAGATCCGAATGGGGAACTATTTTACCTCCGGAATATTTTACCCAAGAGGATGCCATCATCATTTAATCATACAGTAAAGCTGCATGCCCTTGGGAAAAATTGCGGCCGTAGTTTCCCCTTGCTTTCAGCCGTTCACAGTACCAGCACAGCAAGGCCGTTTTGGTTATTGTTACAAGGCCAGATCAGTCAATCATCCAGACTGTTGCCCTTGCAACTACTGAAAAGGCTGCTGCCTCTCTTCAGGAACCACACGTTTGTCTGGCCTCTCAACAGATACCCCTTCGTTGTGGTTCCACCTACGGTACGGCTATCTGTATCGCTTAGGCACGTAAGCCTCCCCACCAACGGCAAGGTCCATGGTTCATGGACCTTACCTATTTGTTTGATAGAAATTCTTTAACCATGACACCAATTTACTTTCATCATATTTCATAAAACCAGAATAAACCGCCCATTTAAGATCAAAGAAACGTAACTCCAAAAACAGTGTTTTAAGATAATTCGATTTAAAGGTTTTTTCCAAATATCTGAGTACTTTTTAACAGTTTTTCACAAACCTTTCTACAGTAAATAAAAAGTATTCTTCATTGACTGTTGTGTTCTTTCAGATGTTACATATTCAAGTCACTCGGTGGACACTAATGAAATATTTTATGAAATTATATAAGTAGTTACATTTGTCTGATTCTTAACTTAATGGCTGCTGCTGTGTAACATCTGAATGTCAAACAACTAATATGCAGCTTTAAGCAATATTGTCATATTAAAGATTACACTGAACAAGCTATAGGAATGTGTGTCAGTGCTATTCACTGAGTACTATAAGCAAGAGAACCGTTTCTCAGGAAGTTTATCATCAGTGTATGATGGAGAATACATAAAATCCAGTATTATTTTCACTTTGCATTATTTGTCTACAGTAAAATTGAACTTACAATAAGTAATTTACAGTAACAGAAATAATATTCTTGTATTTTAATCTTCACATAACAAATGTAGGAAAAATTATTTTAACAAAATACAGTGCTCCCTCACACCTGTTTTTCTGTTTTTGGATTCCTGTTTCAAAAATAATGCAACACAGGCACTTAAACGAGCCAAATTAGTGGTTGACATGAAATAACTAAGGTGATGAACTAGCAACAATAATAAAGAAGACAAAAAACAGAAAATAAACACCAGATCTATTCCTGTGAGTCTTCCACATTTTCCTCATTTTCTGAATTGTTAGCAGTATTGAGTCCTTGGTATAATGTGTGATACCTAGAAGCTATAATACGCTTATTACATAAATCTAGAAATCTTTTTTCTTTTCTTTACTTATGCAGAGAGGACCGTCATATGCTGGGTGCAGAGTATTGTCTTTAGGTCCTGAATTCGAAGAATTTTGTAGGCCCTGTCTTTTCTTGGTGTGCAAAACTTGAAAGTCACGATCATCGTAGGAATACTTGAAAAACGTCTCGTCAGACTGATCCTTCATATATTGCATCCAAACAATCTTAAGCCATTTCACAGATTCTCCATTCTCAGCAGTTTTTCTGTTCCGAATTATATTCTTATGAAGCTGGTTGAAATATATAATTTGAGTGTTATCTATTTTTGTCACTCTGTGCTTGTTGGAGGTCATTCTTGCAATTGTATACCTGCCAGTGGGATCAAAAACATCCACATGTTTACTTTTTCTTTCAGTGCTCGCATGCACTGAGTCTACTTCCGTTTGTGAATGTCCAGTCTCAAAAAAGCATTGGTCGATAATTGGAATGTCCAGTGTATTCACTGCATGCAGAAACATAGTGCTCATGTTGTCATTCCTGTTCTGGCCCTGACATGTATCAGAAAACAAGATTATCGGTTTTCCTTCCGCATGATTTTTCAAAAAATCCCGCAGACATGAGGCCACTTCTGTGCTGTTGTTTCGTCCCACATGTAGCAATCGGTTTTGTTTTCTCCTACATTAAGAACTGTGACATTGTACACAGGGAGTATTCTTTTATAGAATACTGCCTTTGCATTCACTTTAGGGCAGTAAAGCACAGCTTTTAAGTCAAATTCAGCTAGCAAAGATTCGGATTTTCTTGCACTTTCTTTCTTCATGTTCTTAAATTCCATTGCCATTTCTTTCCTTTTCAAATGCTGTCCCTGTTCCCTTTTAAAATCTTTGTCTTCCTTTTCCTCACCCAAAAGATGTTAAAATTTTAAACATTTATTACACATCTTTTGTGGCCTCTAGAATTTCAGATTAAATTCCTTTGTGAATATCTCCCTATACAGCCATACTTTGTCATCTGTCTTTCCTTCCTCATAGCATTGTTCCCAATATAATTAATGCATTATCTTAATACCCATATCGGCAGGTAAATAATCTGCTGTACATTCTTTCCTCTTGTAATGAGAAGAATGGGTAGAAAAACTCTTAATGAGTTTCCTTATAGCCTCTTCACTTTCTTCTGGTCTCTTTATACCTGGCTCATGACATCCTCTTAACATCTTTCTTAATAGTATTTCTTACGAAGCTTTCAGAAATGTCAAGTGCATTGAGAAAAAACTGCATATACACTTGAATCTTATCAAATCCCTTTTATTATTATTGTTATTATTATTTACATTTTATGGCCTTCATTGGACCACTCTAGCCAACTTTATACAAAGAATTTTTCAGTTTCCTGTCAGCCCAATATTTCTTCATTCTCTCGGATCTCATGCTTCTTTCTTCATCCGAAATCACTCTTCCTATTGTCTGTCTGTTGATTCTCGTTTGCAGTCTGGTTTGTTTGTCTGTGAGTTTCCTAATTTTGTTAGCTTTGTTTCTTAGGTCTTACAATGTAATTTGTAGCTCATCCAAATCTTCCTTGATTTCTGTAATCCACTTAATGTTGCACTTACTATTCCACAATTTTTCTGTTATTCTCCTGATGATCCTGTTCTCTGGTGTTCTAATTAGATGTCCAAATAAATGAAATGCGTTTCTTCCTGATTGTACTCATTACTGGTTCTATTTCCACTGATACTCTCCAGTGTCCATCTCTCTCGTACGATTTGTTGATACACATTCTGACGATTCTTCTCTCTATTTTGAGTATTTTGTCTGTTTGTGCAATGTTAGTAGTTTTGAAGATGGTTTCACTTGTGTGTGTTATTTCTGGTTGAGTGGCTGTTTTGTAGTGTTTTAATTTTGTTGCTATTGACAGGCTCTTTTTGTTGTAGGTGTTCTTGGTGATATATTGTGCTCTAGTCAATTTGTTTATTCTGTTATACCATGTTGGCTTTTCATTGAGGTTATACATTATGATTTCTCTCAGATATTTAAATTTATCTACAATTTTTATTTCTTGGATTCCTATGGCAATTTTGCTTATGAGTGGTGAGTCAGTTAACATGATGACTGTTTTTTCAAAGGATATTCAAAGACCAATTTTCTGTGCTATTTCCTGTAGTGAGATAACTTGTTGTTTTGTTTCCTGAATACTGTTGGACAAGAGAGCAAGGTCATCAGCAAATCCTAGACAATTGAAACTTATGTTTCCATCCAATTTGGATGTTCTTTGGGTTAGTCTTGTACCATTCCCTCATTATGTATTCTAAAGTGCAGTTGAACAGCAGGGGTGCCAAGCAATCTCCTTGTCTTAAACCTGTTTTTATGATGAACGGCTCAGAGAGTCCCCCCCCCCCCCCCGCCCCCCCCCCCCCCCGCCCCCCCCCCCCCCCCCTTGAACTTGACTTTTGATACAGTGTTGGTTAAGGTGAGTTCTATCAATTTGATTAATTTTGTATGGAGCCTGAAATTTCGTAAGATTTTTAACATTGAAGGTCTATGGATACAGTCATATGCTTTTTTAAAGTCCACGAAGGTTATTACAAGAGGTTTATTTCATTTCTTGTAATATGCTATGGCTAATTTTAAAGTGATGATCTGTTCTGCACAGATTCTCCAAAGTCTGAAGCCTCCTTGGTATTCACCTAATTCTTCCTCTAGTTGCTCTTTGATCCTCTTGTATAGGAGTCCCTTTATTAGATAGAATTTCTTGGTCCTCTTCCTTCATGATTTATGCGATTTGGTCCTCACCCTTTCTCTTCTTCTTCCACTAACTGATTTAGGTACTGCCTTTGTAGCTCAACTGATCCAAGATCCCAGTAGTCTCTATGGATATTTTGTATGTCTTGCTCAGCAAACTTAGTACTGCACTGTCATAGAGCAATCTTTTGGCTTCACATTTCTTGCAGGAAGTTTGGAATTCTTCATAGAAATATATGCCCTACCACGCTTTCGATTGATTTTTCTTTGATTTCTTTTCCATTCCTCTTCAACCGCTACCCTTTACCGTTTTCTTGTTTTGTTACTATTCTCAATACCAGCAATGTCACCTGTAATTTACGTGTCCTGATTGTGATGATTTACTTGTGCACTAGTTGCATCCTCAGCATGTTTTGTGACATTTCTTGCAAGGGACGTTCCGTGTTCAACACTGCTGTCTGTAAAAATAACATGACAGGTATTCAGAGAAATAGAAAAGAAAATTAACTGGAACTGTTATAGTATCTAGTAATTGTTTCATCACTCACCACAATCTGTAGTGTTGTTTTGTTCATAGGAAGGATTATCGTCTGTATCTGAACCAATGAATGTCCTAAGCATCTCCACATGATGTTCTTCCTCAGCTATGAATATAAACAATAATAATAATAATGATAATGACAACAGCAATAATAATAATAATAATAATAATTATTATTATTATTATTATTATTATTATTATTATTATAGTACTTACTGCCGAAATATATACAGTAAGAAACAGGTTCTAATGCTTACAAGATTCCATTACATTCTGTTCCTTCTTTAGGCACATTTTCGCCATCGTTCTTCCTCTGGACTCCATAGTGCTCCTACTTGTTTGTAAACCCATTCACAACTGAAACAATATTTATCTTCCTTGCCAGGAAGTCAGTTGCGTTTCATTGTTGTCACAGAGCGACGGCGACAATGCGTGTAAAGATAAGTAGTGGGAAAAGCAACGTCTAACAATTCTATTAGGATCAGAGAAATGTAGGAGCTGTTCCGTTTCACAAATTAACACTGGGTCCTGTGGTCTAAAAACAGATCAGCTCTTCCATCTGACTGATCCTTACTATTTTTCGTAAAATGTAGATACATTGACAACTAAAACGGAAACCACATAAGATAGAGTTACACTTGTTTAATTGTAATGTGGGTCTTGATTCCGTGTACCTTATTGTACTAACGACTCAAAAGTAGCAAAAATGTAGTTCTGTCTGTCCGATCCTTAATGGGAGAAACACAGTATCTCATAGATTTTTATCAAATACCACTGCTTATCATTTTATATTGTCTTTTCTCCCATCCTCTTATGATTCCATTGCTTATCACTTACACAACGTGATATGAATAGATAACACCAGAGAAACCTTTTCTAAAATATTCCTATACTAAAGTATCCTGCTGTACAAAATCACATGAAAGTCAAAGATAGAATGTTTCTGATTCACATATAAACTACAGATAGAATAGGAGAAGATTTTGACTGCCTCAGGAAACACAAAAAATGAGATTGACAGCTGGAGTAAGCATTATCATCACATAATAATCCAACACAGAATGTTGAATCCCGTATGTGTTATTTGTACAAGAAATTAGTCCTAAATATTACATCAATGCAGAGATTTTGAATCACCAAGAATTTGCACTCCAACAGCTGTCCTGCCAATTCCACAGTTAATAGTACCTCTTGTTTCACGCTCTTTGGTAGATTACCAGTAGCACCAATAATATTTATTGTGGAAACATGCATCACTGCTATACCCTCTGTGGTCTTAATAGATTCAAAAAATGCTTGTAAAATGCCATTCACCTTACTACCACTGTGTCCAGTAAACACTTAACGTGTATACCTTGTACACTTTCTGTTATTATAGGGTGTCACACTTCCTTTTTACTTACCTTGTGATCTTCTTCATACAACAAATCTTCATCAATCTTTTCCCTGGAAAAACTGTCGTCCTGCTTACCAAAGCAAGTATCAGGACACAGTCAAATGACAGCTCGCATGGTCCTCTTCCTCCTTACCACTCCCATTTAACTCTTCATTAGGCCTAATATTATCCTCCTTTGTCCTCATCACTGCTGGATTTGTCATTACTATCATCATTACAACTACTGTCAGAATCGGACCCACAGTCACTTTCTCTGTGCTTTAGATTTTGTACCTCCTCCACATTTTTCTCTATTTCAGCCAATTTTGAATCTATTTTTATTTACTTTTACCCATTTTTCTCTACCACTACTGCACACTTGGTTTCCACCTCTGTTTCTAAATCATTTTTAATCTGATTGATTTGGTTCTTAAGTTTAATCCCACTTTCAGCACAAAATTCCCTGGCTGGTTTGACTTCATCTTTACATTGTTTCTTGGAAGCCTCCACCCTCCCACTATAGTCTTCACAAAGCTTCATTCTCTCTTCTACACATTTACTACTCATTAATGTTAATTTCTCATTAGCATTTTGTACTACTTTATACTATTTTCCAAGCTACCAACGTCTTCTTTCAAACTGTTAATGTCTTGTTTCATACTCATACTACTCATAATTTGCCTTAACATCGGTTCCAATTTTCCATAACCACTATCGTGCTCCAAATTAGTCCCTATTAAGTCTTTCTGTTCATTTAAATATTTAACCTCTACAGCTTTATTATCAATCATATAACCCCCCTGTTGTCCATTTCCACCCACCACACTGTCTTGTTTGTTAAGGGCATTTATTATGCATTGATTAATACCTCCTGCTCCTGCTGCTGCTGCAGTTGTCATCTCGATTCGTTGTCTGATGGCTGCTGCAAGTTGTAATTTTCTCAGTAAAGCAAGTTGTTTATCCCAGTAGGCTGTGTCAACCTGCATGCTGATTGGTTGCTCCTGTACTCAATGGCTGGTTCCATAGAACCCACTCACTGATTGGTTGTTGCACCTCCCTATTTAATGGTGGCTACATCAATTCCGATATTTCAAAAATAATTGAGTTTCACACTCCCGTAATATTGTCTGTTCACTGTCCTCGACAAAATTCTGATGACGCTTATATCACACACTCAATTCGTTAAAATCACTGTACTGTAAACGGTTCTTGAGTTCACTGTTCAAAGTTTGCGAGTCCTAGTTTATTGTGTTCAGATACAATAGTCCTCACCTGTAAAGGCACCATATGTGACATTCGTCTGCTGTACTTCTTTGTTGATAGTCCTCGGTCGACATACTGCATTGTTATACTGGCTGAAAAATGAGGAGGGGGGGCTGGGGGGGGGGGGGGGGGTGAGAGTTCAACACTGACTACTGTAAACAATGTAGCCGACAGTTGCATTTCACAGTTCTTTACTTTCACTGTTCACGACCCCCCCAATATTACACAGTAATATGGCCAGTTCACTATTGATAAGTTCTGATAAGCCTCATTAATAAGTTACAGGCGAACATCAATGTACTGCTATCATAGTTTGCTGTTGAACATCTATGAGCAGTAAAAACTTAACAACACGATTCACAGTTCTTGCATAATAATAAGGTATGTGTGACACTATTTTTCAAATGGATTGAACAGACATGATCATTATTTTAACACATGGCTTATTTGTGTTATCCTAATTCCACTTGGAACCGTACACAATTTCCATCTGAAATTTGGCTGTGGACTGACTGCTTTGAACCAAATATTGGGTCTCTACATCTCCTCACAATAATAGGTACTGAAACTATACATTGATGTTTAATTTACAGAAATTGCAATTAAAACAAAACTCATTCAATTAGCTGAATATATAGAAAAATTCTTTTTAACAGTTTCTTCTGCTACAAGGTTTAGGCCGAATTATTTGTTTAAATGATTAAATTAGCAGATATAATTATGCATATAATGCGTTTGACAAATCTGGTAATTATTTTGGATTTAATTAAGGGCCAGCTTTGCAAACATTTTCAAATAGAGCCAAATAAATACTTAAAGAATCGGAGTAGTTCTTCTATCCAATCATTTATAATTATTACAGAATTTATATTTCTTTGTAAGTCAACAATAGAATCTAAGTCACAAAACAGTTACTGATTTCACCCTATAACAAAAGATATTTACTAGGAGTAGTCAAAATAAATTAGGAAATTGCTTACATACACAAAACTGAGCACAAAATTAGATCTGGTGCTATATTTCTTAAGACAGAGAGCCAACCTTTCTCTTTTATGAAAATGCATATGTATGTTAATGGTAATTAGTCAGAAGTGAAAAAATGAATTTAAAGAGGCAGAATGCAAAACAAGAGGGGAAGTAAAGAGATCAGAGCTTGCTTCGCCACAACCTGTTGGTAAACAACATTCAGTTTCTCTTGTTACTCTGCCTTTAATATTGTTGGGTGTACTGTAGTTGGGCCAGAGTAAGTAATAGTGAGTACGTGAAATATTCTTTACAGTGGGCATACTTGCAGGGATAGGAACCTTAAGGGATAGTGGCCTAGGATTATCATATATAAGGAGAAATCAAAAAGTTTCCATTGAAGGGCATTGATGCAGTGTATATGCAATGTAGCAGGACTCCGATGCGGGTATATAAACACTTACATGTAGGCAAGGGATTAGTGTGCCATTTGCATCTTTCCGATGTGTGCACAATAAATGCAGAAACATGAACTATGGCAACAGTATTACCAATTTTATTTTATTTTATTTATTTATTTATTTATTTTTTGAGACAGAACCAACATGCTGTGATTCTTTTCTTGGTTGCCAGAGTACAAACATAGTAGACATCCATCGGGGAATGAAGAATGTGTATGGGGCAGCATTTCTGTCAAAAACCACCATATAGGAAAACTGTGACATGGGGTGGTGCTGCTTCGTGATAACTGACATTCCATATCGCAAATGCCATAAAGCAGAAGTTTTACCAACTCAAGTGGGGGACACTTGAACACCTGCCCTATAGTTTTGCTCTGTCCCTATGCAATTACCATGCCTGTGAACCCTTAAAAAAGGATTCCTGTTGGATGAGGATGTGCAGCAAGCAATTTTCTTCACGGAACAAGGCATTGTGTTTTACCAAAAGAGTATCTTCAAGCTGGTGTGTTGGTGGGACAACTGCCTCAGTGCTCACAGTGATTTTGCCTGATTGGCGTACCGAAAATAGACTGTAGGCTTCCAAACAAAAATACATCAAAACTCGGGGGAGCATTGACACAAAAGAATTTACAGCTGTTGAAGAGAAGATAATAGGTCTTTTTGCTTGTTTTGATGTGGATTGAGTTTTGGTTGTGAGCCCGAGGTTTGAGTCAATCTGAATATTCCATTTTGTTTAGTCAGTGTAGCATTCCTTAAATAAATATATTAAGTTTTAATGTACCAAGACAAATAAACCTAACCATAAACTGTATGTTCCGTCTCTTTTAGGCTTGTGCTTCAGACTACCCTGGCACTTGTGGCATTGATGACACATGGAAACTCTCAAAATTTAAAAAGGTAAGTTACGTGTAGCTTCTGCAGCTAACCTTGATGACTGATTATGAAAGATTGTTCCAGTTAATTTAGTCAGTTGTATGATCCTCATATAAAGTTCATGGTATCTTGCTGTGATGTGGTTCATATCAGTTGTATAAAATATTTTCTTGTTGTGTATATGTGGTGACACTTTGCTTGTATGTGTGTTAACAGTTCACTTTAGTGTTAAATTTACTAACTATATGTTGAAACACAAACACTATGACACTACATATTTTTGAAGAAAGCAATCAAAATATTGGGCAACCTGTACTTTTTCTCTTACGTAAAAAAATTAAATTCATAAACCAGTCTATATTTCACCAGGGAATATCCTTTTATTGCTAAATGATTTACATAAATCTGCTCCAGAGCAGAGTTAGTCCTAAACGTACTCAGCTCTTTTCAGATTGTACCATTTGAGTATACCACATGAGTCAGAAAGTAGACCTATTTTTATTTTGTCATTATTACATTTACAAAAACTGCTGCTGTTTCCAAATTCAGATCTTTGTGCTGACAAATTTCAGAAGGGAGTAATAAGTAGCAAGTATATGTAATTAATAAAGGTAGTTCACAGATGGTGCAAGAAAATATATCAGATGTGCATCAAAATGATAGCTTGCCTCTAGTGTTGTTCCATAATATCACAAATTGTATGTAATATAATCAACCTTCATAAATCTGGAAATATATAATACAATTGTTAGCTTTTCCATAATATTTAAGAATGTGTTCAATTACTACATAGTTAATATTAACAATGTTTTATTTTCATTTATTGGTAGATCTTTACTTACATTGCTGATTTTGGATACCAAGGTGTCTGATGTGACCTTTCCTGGTACAGTACTACAATCTCCTTAAAATAAATGTTTCACAGTCTAGCTTTCAACAGTGTTATTACTTGTC
Source organism: Schistocerca piceifrons (assembly GCF_021461385.2). Taxonomy (NCBI): domain Eukaryota; kingdom Metazoa; phylum Arthropoda; class Insecta; order Orthoptera; family Acrididae; genus Schistocerca; species Schistocerca piceifrons. Next base: position 294,118,563 of record NC_060141.1, read on the forward strand.
TGAGCAATCTGTTTCAGTAAAGTAATTTTTGATTGAACACTCCTGAATATTATTCAGTGATTCAGACATCAGAAGATGACATTATATGCTCCTTAATAATTTTTTGTAAAATCGGGTCAGTCCATTAGACAAGATACTAACAAATGACTAAGATTTCTTTCACATCACTCTTAATTTCAAAAACAAAAGAATAAATATTTTTATTATTTTTCATTGATGATTCATCATAACCAATTGGCTCTATTCGCCCTCAGGATCATCTTCGTAAAACCAACCTTTGCACATGGGTTTATATCTTCTGTTACTGCTTTTTGTCTGGGTAATGTAATGTATTCCAGACACCAAAGGACATAAAAAAGGGGCGAGGAAGGGCTGATAACACACACTATTTTTCTCACTTACTAATAGATTCTATCATGATATCCTGAGGTTGACAAATTATTAAAAATGTGCATTAATTACCTGTGCTTGCTCCATGATGACAATACTGGGTATAAACAACCTTGGTGTGACCATAGTAAGTAGATTATCTTTCTGTCATTTTTGTGATCTAAAACAGCCATTGTAAACACAATAAAAGGAACTGAAGTAGGCTCATGTTAAAAAAGTTGTGCTAGTGCATTGTCTTTTAACGCTGCCAGTTGTTAAGATCAGTGTTGGTGCTGGGATTGTGATTGTATGAGCATTTACGAAACTGGGAAATTGGCATTGCACACATGTTAAGCATTCTTAATGCATCCAGAAGAATTCATTTTGTGGCACTGGTTGTACAGAACACTATTATGAGGTGCATTTTGTAAGCCTCCTACCTTTTCTTGCTTACATTCAGACTATTTTCCAATAATAGCCTTCCTGCATCTATCTTGGACTTGTGTTTTATGAACTCTGTTCTCAGTCGTGAAATTCATTCTCATGTCAATAACTGCAAGTCATTCCACACAAACAAACATTTTAACCTCTACCTGACAGTTGCTAGAAATCAACTCTCACACTTCTTGGTGCTCAAATACTGTTTTGGCCCAAATAGAATTTTCAATACTTTCTCAAATTTGGCTGCTAAAAATTAGGGTGCAGCTTATCTGCACAACCCTACATATTCTGGTATATTTTTGCATCATAGAAACTTGAACTGTAGTGCTTGTTCTTTAGTTTGAAATGAAGCTACAGAAAAGCTAGTATTTGAAACTAATTAGCTAGAATCTGGAAATTGATCGTTGGTCTTCACCAGTGATTGGATATTATCAAAAGAAAAACCAACAAAATTTAGGATTCAGTGAAGTTACAACGCAGTTTCAAAATTGCTGTTATGTACTATGTGAAGAGTACATCTAAGAGAAAAGCTGGCAAAAAGTACAGTTTAAATAAATCTAATGTGTGGTGTGGGACCACAGTGGAAAATAGGCTGCAATGTGCTGTTTTATGAGGGAAATTTACAGAGGTTGAAAAGCTGGGAAATATCCTAATTGAAGCTAGGTCTCTTCCCTTTGTTGAAGGTAAAAGGAAAGACGTGGTACCAGTCTCTTGACAAATAATTTGGTTAAAGGTCGTGGAAATTGCAAAGACTTTACACAAATGGAATTCCATGGAAGTTTCAAAGATACTCCAAATTTATGCATAAAAGTGGTCTCGCTATACAGCAAAGTGCTTTAGTTGAACAGAAATGGTCAGAAAATTTTTACCAAGAAACTCATCAATTTCCAGAGGCACATGATACAAATGTAACAACAGCATTCATACCCTCTGCGTCAGATCGGCAATGCCAAGATGTCAGTCTTTTGAGACCTACCGAATAATATGACACTGAAAAGTGCCTCATTAACAGCTTGAACAAAAAGTAAAGTATTGCCATGATTTTGGCAGTTAATGCAGAGGGAGGAAAGTTATCCACATGCTCCACTCCCTATGTCATCCTGAAGCATAAAACTTTCCCCAAGGAAAATTTCCACCAAGGGGTTAGTGATTCAGTGCTAAGAAAATGTTTGGATGACAACAGAATTAATGACGTAATGCCTAGGTTCTGTTTGCAGTTGCATTGTGCTGTTCACTAAGAGAACTGCACTAGTATCGGATGTCTTTAAAGATCATTTCTCACCTGAAGTAAAGAATAAAGTTTTTGTGTTACAGACAGATCTAATTGCTGCTCCTGGAGGTACGACATCAAAACTGCAGTTTCTTAATGTCTCTGTGGACAAGCTATTTAGAGACCATTTCCAAGAACATTATTCCAGTTGGTTTTTAGAACTCCTCAGGGGCTTAGCATTTGTTTGCCAGGTATGGAAATGGCAACTGCGGAGTTCCTGAGCGGGGGACTGGTAAGTGCCACCAGCCCTATCTCCATAAGCATGCTTCAGTGACCACCTTGTGGCATGGTGGTAGAATGTTGTGTGACATACAGAATGGGGATCTTGGCTTGACTGCTTGGATCATGAGGATAGTACAAACCTCAAAAAGGTTGTATAAGGTTTATCCAGGCGTACAGGTTGCTTTCTACATGGACTTTCTATGTTCCTAGCTGCTCATGGGACCAGCTTGGATCCTTTGAAATCTTCTGTTCGTTCTCCCAGCAGAAAGGGTAGGTTGCTGGTGGGTACTAACATTCAGTCAAACAAGAGGGCTCATGTATCCACTCTTGACTCTTTCGGGATGATTACACAGACTCTTTCAGTATCAAGTAACAGAACACATGCTGGTGGCCAGAATGTGTTTCTTATAATTAAGCAGAAAGAGGGTAACTTTGAGAAATTTTCACCTTTTTACATACAAAAAGGCTTACAGGGAATAGCTGGAACTTTAAAATCTGTCAAGCGCTTGCAAAACGGCACTATGTTGGTAGGAATATCCAATTCCCAGCAAGTGAAACACATCCTGAAAGCTTAGTGCCTTGGGGAGTAGTGAACTGCACAAAACCTTGAACTATAGCAAAGGTGTTGTGACTTGCAGGGATCTGGTTGACATTCCCTGAGAAAAACTGAAAGCTGAGTGGTCCCAAGAAGGCATCATTGATGCGTGGAACATAATGAAATGGGTGGCTGGTGATCTTGTGAAATCGGACTCTTTTGTACTGACATTCAGTAGCACGAAACTTCCAGAGCCCATTAATGCTGGTTTCCTCCACCTCAGCATGTGGCCTTATTTTCCAAGCCCAATGCACTGTTTTACATGTCAACACTTAGGGCACACCACCTTAAGTTGTAATGGAACAGCTGCTTGCGGCAAATATGGTAAGGTCTCCCACGAAGATGGTGGTTGTTCATCTATTCCAAAGTGTGTAAACTGCTCTGGGGATCAACTTGTCTGGAGTAGGGACTGCAGTGTATTTTTTGAAGAAATGAAGATACAAGAGATCCAAACAACTTAGCATATCTCATATGGTGAAGCCAAAAAGACCTATAAGGTCATGCAGTCCCCGAAATTTGCTACCTCCTTTGTGTCTTTTCTTAAACAGCAAGTTCAGAAGACAGATGCTGCTATCCAAACAGAGGTTGCTAGTGTCTGCCTAGTACCTGTGTTTGCCAGTGTACTTGTGCTGCTGCAGTCCCTTCAAAGCCTACATTTCCTCCCAAAGTATGTGATATCTGATGATACAGACCTCCCTGCTCCTCCAAAAGTTCAGTCTGGTCCACCACTGCTGTAGTTGTGGCTCTGAAGCCTACCCAGGGCAAAAAAATTAAAGGTCAACCATCCCCCACCAGTGGAGCCAGGAAAAAAATAGTCTGATGATGTCAACATCATCCTATCTGTCATATATCTTGACTCTTCAGTAGAGCTAACACTCATTATGAGCTCCCCTCTCCAGCAGAAAGACAGGATGGAAGTGCATCCCTCATGATAGATGGCTCTCATATTACAGTGGAATATTAATGGATTCAGGACACATGTGGAAGATCTGAAACGGCTAGCACAGGAATGCCCCCTGTGGCTGTGCTTACAAGAACCACATTTTAAAGCTACTGATGCCCATGTGCTACTGGGCTATACCCTTCACCAAAAGGATGACCTGACTGGGGACAGAGCCAAGGGAGGGGTTGCTGTGTTCGTCAATAATACGCATCACTCCTCTGCTCTCTTCCTGGCTACTGACCTTCAAGCAATTACTGTCGAACATCGTGTGTGTTGAAGGATCGCTGTTTGCTCATACCTCCACAAGGTGCAATAGGCTCCGAGGCTCTCATAGATGTGGAACAGCTCTCCCAACAATTTCTCCGGGGGCTTCAGTACCCATCATGTCTTATGGGGCTTACAATGGGTCACCCTCCTCTAACATTACCTTTAACCAATACCACGTATACTAGCGATTCTTGTATAGGTGAATATTATATCAGCTAACTGAATGAACTTCATATGATTTTGTATACAATGTGTTATGTTTCATGCTAAAATATGTAAAAACAATTTGTTAGTACTCTGTATGTGCAGTTAAAATTACTCTTCTTTTAAAAATATATGAAATTGCGAAATTTCTGGCATATTTAAAATTTGATTAACTTCACATGGTTGGGATTCACAGTCATATAATATTTCTTAAAAGACATCATAGTTACCGTTGACTGTATAAAAGAAATATTTAAAATTCATATTATAAATTGCGCAGTCTAATGCTAATTATTAAATTTATTTCTGGACACATTTATAAAAAAATGATTCTTCCTTTATCAAGAAAATTTGTTAACTCTTTTGCTTTGTAAACTCTATGGAATATTGTTAGTACTGTGAAAGTAGTAGTGGTGGGTGGACATGCCACTGATGGAAATGCACATATTTTGCTAAACTTGTCAACAAAAATGTAATTTTTGTTGTGATAGAAGTGAAAATTGTAAAGTTCGTGTGATTTAGAAGAATGGGATCAAATAAAAAGGTATTCATAGCAACAGGCAAATCTTCATCAGTTATTTCGTCTTCAGGAACCCAGAACGTTAAATCAAAATTTCAGCTGCAAGAATGTACCCCTAGACACAACAAGACTTTCAGACAACAACAACGACATAATGAAGATAAGTAAAAAAAGTTTTTCTTTTGTATATCTCTCGTCTCTCGGAGCTTTTGAAAATAGTGAACAGACTAAGAGGAATGTAATGGTGATGAATTGCCCTCAGGGTCATGTTTTGGAGATCCTCATGACATCTCATTAGCTGTGCACCCTCAACACAGGTACTCCCACCCATTTCTGTGCTGGTACTGGACAGTCTTAGCCATTGACCTCTTTATGTGCTCTCCAGGCCTTGTAGACTTTGTTCAATGGCAGGACATTGATGATCTTCGTTGTAGTGACCATTCATTGACAACCTTCATTCTAGTGACCATTTCCCTCTCCGCATTCACCCAATGGATGGAACATTACCTGAATAGAAGCCACCAAAATGGATGGTGAGCAAGGCTGATTGGACGCTAATCATCCAGCTGGCTATGTTTGAACACCATGACAGTATCCAGGAATGGGTGAACCACATCACACGAGTGATCCATCATGCCACTGACGTATCCATCCCAAAGCTCTCAAGTCTACTGCTGAAATCTAAGAACCTTTGTTTAACTTGTGCAAGAAGGCCAAGAGGAAGGATAATCACCCTGTTACTTGGACTGACGAAACAGAAATATTGTTCAAGAAGGTAAAAGAACAACTAGCTAATACAACTCTGCTTGTTCATCCCTCAACAGATCTTCCCTTGATTTTGACGGTTGAGGCTTCTTTGCACCAATTACGAGAAGGAACACCTGAACAACTTGCGCTTTCTCCAGGTCTCTCACTGATACATGACATAGCTATTGTATCTATGACAGTGAATTGTTGACAGCTTATTTAGCAGTCAAATATTTTTGTTATCTTCTGGAAGGCAGAGAGTTCACAATATTCACAGACCACAAGCCACTAACATTTCCTTTTAAACAGCACCCAAAAAAAGCAACACACAGACAGCTGCGCCATCTGGAATTCATCAGTCAATTCACCAGTTATTTGAAAACTTCCAAGAGGAAAGACTAGAGGAAAGGACATTCCTGCTATCGTAGTCCATATCAATTCAGGCAGGCTCTGAAAAAAATCACCTCAATGCCCTCCACTGCCTGAGCAACACCAACTGTTATGCAGGTCGCTCTACACTGCTGCAGCTCTACAGAGCCCTTGTTCAGTCCCACCTTGACTATGGGAGTCTGGTTTACGATTCGGCGGTGTCCTCAGCATTGCGTTTACATGACCCAGTGCACCACTGTGGCGTTTGCTTAGCAACAGGAGCTTTTAGGATGAGTCCTGTGACCAGTGTCCTGGTGGATGCCAGAGTCCCTCCATTGCAGGTTAGGCATGCGCAGCTGCTGGCCAGTTACGTTGCACATGTTCGTAGATCTCCTGCGCATCTGAATTACTGTCTCCTTTTCCCACCCATGGTGGTTTATCTCCTGCATCAGCAGCCCAGGTCAGGGCTTCCAATTGCAGTTCGTGTCCGATCCCTTCTCTCTGAACTGGAGTCCTTGGCTTTATTACCTGCACTTGAGGTCCATTCACGTACACCTAGGCTTCAGGTTTGCCTTGACCTTTCACATGACCCTAAGGACTCAGTTAACCCTGCGTCTCTCCGCTGCCACTTCCTCTCTATTCTTGACGTGTACCAAGGCTCTTGAGCACATCCGTTCATGCCCTGGGGAGTCATTACTTCTGTATACTGACTCCTTGAGCAGCCTACAAGCTATCGACCAGTGCTGCCCTCATCATCCTTTGGTAGCGACCATCCGGGTGTCCGTCTATGCCCTGGACGGTCCAGTCATTCAGTAGTGTTTCTTGACCCCAGGTCACGTTGGAGTCCCAGGCAACGAACTTGCCGGCAGATTGGACAAACAGGCTATGTGGGAACCGCTTATAGAGATCGGCTTCTCTGCAACTGACATGCATACAGTACTACGCCACAAGGCTTTGTGGCTATGGGAGACAGAATGGCATAACCTCAGTACGCACAACAAACTGCATGCCATTAAGGAGACTACGAATGTGTGGAAGACCTCCATGCGGGCCTCTCGCAGGGACTCTGTGGTTCTCTGCTGGCTTCACATTGGCCACGCTTGGGTGATCCATGACTACATTCTGCACCGTGAAGACCCGCCTCAGTGTTGATGCGGCTCCTGATTGACAGTGGCCCATATTCTGGTGCACTGTCCCATTTTGACTGCCCTGCTACGAAATCGTCAGTTACCAGACTCATTGCCACTAATTTTATCTGACAACACCTCGTCGGCTGATTTAGTGTTACATTTTATTCATGAGGGTGGATTTTATCACCCTATATAAGTTTTTGCACATGTCCTTTGTCACTTTGTGTTCTCCTCTCTAATGCTCTTAGGCTGAATGTTCTAATGTGTTGCAGAGTGGCTGGCCTTTCCTTTTTATTCTCGTGGTCGGCCAGCTACGATCATCTGCTCTCTTGTTTTTATCCCTTCTACCTGTTTCTTGCTTCTCTCTATGGTCAAGTAGTCTAGAATATTCAGGATGTCCACCTCCAAATACGACAACTTGGGAACAAGGTATCTTTCTGCTGGGGACCAGGTCACGTGGGTATTGCGGGGAACAAGAGAGTGGATATACCAGACAAGCTGGCATGTTGTGATCCTCCTTTATTTCAGTTTCCCGTCGCTCTGCATGCTATAGCCTCACTTTTGAAATTGAGAATTGGTGGGAGGATGAGTGACTGGAAGTGACAGACAATAAGCTCCATCTAGTAAGGCCCACAAAATGGCCGTGGCATGGCTCCTTCTAGCCACATCGATGGGTATGGTCCTCCTTACTCATCTTCGCAAAGGCCACAGCCCTATGATGCATGGCTTCTTGCTCTGTTGAGAGGACCTCCAGTGTTTGGTGCTTGTGGCATACAGATGACTGTGCACCACATTTTATTGGACTTGTTTTATTTTCCAACTAGTGGGCCGCAGCGGATTTGCCAATGGATCTGCCGCCTATTTTAAGTGATGTACAAAAAAATGCGGTAGTGCTTTACGTATGTTAGTTCATAGAGCACATGTGGTATCCGATCCTGAGAGCCTGTCGAGTGAAATACAACATTTGAAGACAGTGTTGCAACAAAACGGATATTCTGAGAGACGGATACGAAATGCATTCAGGCCCAGGCGAGTTCAATCTATGGAACAGAATGAAGATACGAAGATACCCACCACTTTGGCCTTTTTGCCGTATTTTAGTGCCATGTCGTCAAGAATCAGAAGAGTCCTCGGAAGATACGGAATTAAGTGTGTTTTTCAACCATCTGAAAAACTGAGAAACCTGTTGGGTTTGGTTAAGAATGATCTTGGACTGAGGAAATGTGGTGTGTACAAGATTCCGTGTCAGTGTGGGGCAGCGTATATAGGCCAGACATACCGTACAGTACAAGAACACTACAATGAACATCAGCATCATAGACGCCTTCGTCAACCGGAAAAGTCGGCAATTGCGGAACACTGCCTGAATACAGGCAGAATACAGAAACCAGATGGCAGTTATAAGAGCCGAGGGACATGAAAGGGAAGCAGTGGTTGGGAAGGGAGTGAGACAGAGTTGTAGACTCTCCCCATTGTTATTCAATCCATATATCGAGCAAGCAATAAAGGAAGCAAAAGAAAAATTCGGAGTGGATCCATGGAGAAGAAATAAAAACTTTAAGGTTCGCCGATGACATTGTAATTCTGTCAGAGACAGCAAAGGACTTGGAAGAGCAGTTGAACAGAATGGACAGTGTCTTGAAAGGAGGATATAAAATGAACATCAACAAAAGCAAAACGAGGCTAATGGAATGTAGTCGAGTTAACTGGGCTGATGCTGAGGGAATTAGATTAGGGAATGAGACACTTAAAGTAGTAAAGGAATTTTGCTATTTGGGGAACAAAATAACTGATGACGGTCGAAGCAGAGATGATATAAAATGTAGACTGGCAGTGGCAAGGAAAGCGTTTCTGAAGAAGAGAAATTTGTTAACATCGAGTATAGATTTAAGTGTTAGGAAGTTGTTTCTGAAAGTATTTGTATGGAGTGTAGTCATGTATGGAAGTGAAACATGGACGATTAATAGTTTGGACAAGAAGAGAATAGAAGCTTTCCAAATGTGGTGCTACAGAAGAATGGTGAAGATTAGATGGGTAGATCACATAACTAATGAGGAGGTATTGAATAGAATTGGGGAGAAGAGGAGTTTGTTGCACAGCTTGACTAGAAGTAGGGATTGGGTGATAGGACATGTTCTTGCATTTACAGATTATGTTTGTGGGGACAACTATTTGATGCTGTCATAACAGAAATAAGTAAAATCTTGCTTTAACCAACAAACAATCCGTGCTGGAACTAATGGCAGTGTTGTGACATATTTGAACAACAAAGGTACGACAGTTGGTTTCATTTCGTACATGGTATTGCAAAGAAGTCACTTGAAAATACAGAGAGAGAGAGGTTAAGAGTGGCCAAATTGGTCCTGCAATCCTTCTAGGTAGTAAACTTCGAATTTCACAACTAATAAAAATAGTGCACTTCAAAAAAATGTTATTAATGTTTCATATAACTGATGAAAAGTCACAAAATATTAAGTCAATCCAGTTAACAGTTTTTTCAGAATGCAAGTGAAAAGTCCGTGAAGGGGCCAGTTTGGCCCTTCATTCCTTCTAATGTTAAGCCAACTGTACTATGCAATATTCGAGACCATACAGGTTCGACATTATACAGTTTTTGCACTGTCAGGCAGCTAATCTCAGCTACCACGGCAAGGTCATACCACATTGGATGGGAAAAATCGGTGTGTAATTGTCCAGAGGACAAAGACAGCTTAAATAGCTACAAAGACATCAGTTCTCAAATGTCTATAGACCAAAAACCATACAAAAAGCAACAGTGACATCGGTTTTTGCACTACAGAGAAAAATTGGGAATTATCCAAATGGGACAGAAATTGGTAGATGTGATGCACATGTACTGACAAACAAATGATAAAAATTTCAGAAAAATTGGATGATTTATTGATTATTGGATGATTGGATGATTTATTGATTATGTAGCTTTTTGCTACACAAATTGAGCAAGTCAGTAACACATTGGTCCACCTGTGGCACTTATGCAAACAGCTATTCTCAATTTGGGAGAGATGCGGTGACCTTGCTGGACAAGGTAGAGTTTGGCAAGCACAAAGACAAGCAGTAGCAACTCTCACTATGTGAGAGCAGGCATTATCTTGCTGAAATGTAAGCTCAGGATCGCTTGCCACAGAGGGCAACAAAGTGAGTTGAGAATACCATCACTGTACTGCTGTGCTGTAAGGGTGCCGCGGATGACAACCAAAGGGGCCTGTTGTGACATGAAATGGCACCCCAAACCATCACTCTTAGTTGTCGAGCCGTATGGTAGGTGACGGTCAGGTTGGTATCCCACTGCTGTATGGGTCATCTTCAGACATATCTTTCGCCTGGAATCTTATGAACTGGATAGAATTGTCTTCAGTGATGAACCTCACTTCAAATTGAGCCCCAATGACCAGTAAAGATATGTCTGGAGATATCCCAGACAGCAGTGGGACACAACCTGACTGTCACTGCCATATGACCCAACAGCCAGAAGTGATGGTCTGGCGTGCTGTCATTTCATAGCAGGACCCCTTTGTTTGTCATCTGTGACATCCTAATAGCAGCAGTACGTCAATGGTGTTCCATGTCTGGTTCCTTTGTCCTTCATGGCAAGCCGTCCTGGGCTTACATTTCAGCAACATAATGCCTGCCCACACACGACAATAATTTCTACTGCTTATCTTAATGCTTACCTTTTAAGAGTGTAATTGTACTGAGGCCAGAAACCATATAAAAAGCAACTATGAAATCTCTTTTTGATTGCTTTGACGCCAAAAACTGCATAAAAAGCAACAATGAAATCGGTTTTCAATTGTTACGAGACTGGTGCAAGACAAGTTGTGCACTGTCTACCGTTTTCTGCCACAAGCTGAAATCAAGAAACAGCCTGTACTACAACAGATCAAAGTGTCTCAGGGGTCACGTTCAGAATTTATTGCACAGTGTGTGCATTCGGTTCAACTACTTTTATGATCAGAGCACTGAACACGACACCTTTCAGATAATCCCATAGCGGAATTCATGAGTGGACTTTCTGTTGCCCACATTCAGCAATTCTGTGTACTGACATGACATTGGAAATAGATTTGAGCTTCATCTGTCCACAGAATGTTCCTTGGCCACTCATTGTCCACTTCCATGTGAGGAAGAAATTGTAGAGCAAATGTTTGTCATTGGCAGGTAAACATGAAGTGAATCTCGAACATGGGTAATTTTGTGAGGTTAGCAGTGCAGGATGTTTTATAAAATTTTATGCACTATGCTCACAGGCATGTCCTAAGTTCAGTCAATTATTTGTGCAATGCATGTTTACACGCCACCAATTGACTCTTCCTACAGTGCTGTGGCCACACCTTCTGCTGACATTACATCAATTGTTGTCATCCCTCTGCCACATTGCTCTTCAGTATAATCTGTCTTTTCAGATTCCGTAATCATTTTCTGCAGACCTTTGGCAGGTCTGGACCAGTGCCTTTTTTTAATATCCTTGAGTGCCCAGAGCTATTGGTGCACAGTTATCATTCATTCACAGCTTTACCAGCTGCAAGTGATCCTGCATTGAGAAAATCATGTTATGCATACCAGATGCCAACTGAGGAACAGCTGCGCACCCTACGTCATTTATTTTGCATATTCTGCCACATAAAGTGCCATCTAGTGGTTCATTCCCCCCCCCCCCCCCCCTCACACACACACACACACACACACACACACACACACACACACACACACACACTACGTTTCCCCCTTCTTCAATACCATCCCATTCAAATTTGACATCTTTCTGAGTATTGATTGTTTTTACAGCATTCTGAAACTGTAACTTTAATTATAATCACTTTGTAAATTTAGATATTGGGGAAGAACACTTGATCATCAGCTATTAAAAGAGTATGGGCTGTTGGGGATACAGTATACAGTAGAACCTCACTAATGCAATCTGAGATGATCCAACTCTCCACTTAGTTTGACCATCCCATTCCCGGTGTTTGTTAGGATTTGTCGATGACTTATTGTGTGCGATATGGATCAGTAGGCAGTTGGCCATTGATAGGTGTGGTAGCTAGGTAAGTTTTGACATAACTTGTTCCTAACTAGGTCAGTAAGTTTATTGTGAATGCATTTGTTTTATAAATTTGCAACAGTGTTTCTCTCACATATGAAAGTATGCAAAATTAAGTTCTGTTGTCAACTAAATGTAAGTATGTGATGATATCTTCACTGGGGAAACTGAAAGTGCTTGAAAGGTTAGGTAAGGAAAGTCTCTTCAAAACATTGCAAGTCAGGTAGCGGGTTGGCATAACAACTGTTGAAGACTGAGGAGGGGAAATGGAATGCAAAACTCCTTAAAGTTATGCATTGATTAGGTGAAAGAACTGTAAATGAGCAAGACTTAGAAGCCTAAAAGTGATATTCTATACAATGCGTTGTGTATATGGTTTGAGCAGGATAGGAGAAAAGGAGCTCCATTGTCCAGCATAAATGAAAAGGCACTGACTTTGTGTGAAAAATGACATGAAAATGAAAAGTTTACAGCAAATGAAGACTTGTTACATTGATGAAAAAAATTACAAATGGCATTCTAAATGTAATTATTTTGGGCAAGAAGCTGTCTACTGTTGAAACAACTCTCAATGAATTTGTTCCAAAATTTTAAAACTTCTTGAAGAGCTTAATCTGAGCGCTGATCAGGCAGATAACATTGGTGAGTCTCACTTGAACTATAAAATATCAGGCAGATAACATTGACAGGTCTCGCTTGAAATACAGGGTGAGGCAGTGAAACGGCACGATTTCGATAGTGGTTGTCGGGCGCGGAGGGGGGTTGCGAGAGTGGGGGAAGTGACCTTGGGCGTCTAGAGTGGTGGAAGTTTCAGTAGCCATGGAGCGTTGGTCGAGTGCGCAACGTGCATATGCCGTAAAGGCATATTACAAAAACGCGGATAGTGTGGTTGGTGCTCAACGCGCCTTTTGTCGTGAATTCAACCTGCCGCCACGGGCTCCCGTGCCATCAAGGAAAGCCATTCTCCTTTGGGTTAAAACCTTTGAAGCTACTGCTAGCACAACAAAGAGAAGAGGCGGCAGCACAAAAACAATCCGGACACTCGAGAACATTAATCGTGTGCGCGAAGCGTTGGGACGAAGTCCGCGAAAATCCGCGAGACGGCACAGCGCAGAACTTGGTCTCAGCAATCGATCAGTAAGACGGATTTTGAAGAGTGACCTTCACTATCATCCATACAAAATTCAGGTAGTGCAAGCCCTTAAACCTAATGACTACAATAACCGTATACGCTTTTGCCAGTCAATGCTTAACGTTATTGAACGAAATGAAGAAAGAGTGCATAACTTATGGATGAGTGATGAAGCCCACTTTCATCTTAGTGGGTACGTAAATAAGCAAAACTTCAGATATTGGTCCTCAGATAACCCGCACGAACTTCATGAAAAACCTCTCCATTCTGAAAAAGTAACAGTCTGGTGCGCAATGTCATCTCGTGGAATCGTGGGGCCCTATTTTTTTTGAAGATGAAGATGGCAACACAGTGACTGTAAACTCTGGACGTTATGCTGGCATGTTGACCATTTTTTGTCTGCCTGGAATTGATCGACATGATCCAGATGCTGAAACACTCTTCCAGCAAGATGGTGCAACAAGCCATACTGCTAATGTCTCAATGGAATTGCTCAGACTTGCATTTCCACGACGTCTAATCAGCAGGAATGGCGATTTCCCCTGGCCTGCCCGTTCACCAGATCTGACGGCACCAGACTTTTTTCTTTGGGGCTACCTCAAGTGCAAAGTCTTCCAGGAAAATCCACCAAGAACAAAAGAAGACCTGAAGGAGCGAATTCGACAGGCAATTAACAACATTCCAGTACAGATGCTACGAAATGTCATGGGACAATTTCATCTCAGGCTTAGACAATGTGTGCAAAACCAAGGACGACACCTCACTGACACCATATTTAAAAAATGATTGTTTTTAAGTTACATCTTTAATTTCCACTCTTGTACTTGAGATCCATGTTCAACTATTTGATTTTACTTGTAAATAAATCTTTGGTGGTTTTACAAAATCGTGCCGTTTCACTGCTTCACCCTGTACAAAATGCTTGTTACAAGAAATGTTTCTATACAAAATCAGTATTTAAGAGGTACAAAAGTTGCCAAAGTAGAATTACTATTTCTGTCTGTAGTACCACAGATGGCAGTCACAATATGCCATTTTTTGTGATCAGAAAAGCAAAAGAATTAATGACATTCAGAAACATTAATATAGCTTCACTACCCGTATGTTATAGTAATCGAAAGTCGACATGGCTGGAATCCAGCCTCTTTAAAGAATGGTTTTATGACCAATTACTCCCTGCAATTATAAAATACCTAAATGGAAAGTAGGGGCCTTCCTAAACGTGCCATATTGTCAAGAACATGACATCTGATCTGTGGTGTCACCGCCAGACACCACACTTGCTAGGTGGTAGCTTTAAATCGGCCGCGGTCCATTAGTACATGTCGGACCCGCGTGTCGCCACTGTCAGTAATTGCAGACCGAGCGCCACCACACGGCAGGTCTAGAGAGACTAACTAGCACTCGCCCCAGTTGTATGGACGACTTAGCTAGCGATGCAACACTGACGAAGCCTCGTTTATTTGCAGAGAAGATAGTTAGAATAGCCTTCGGCTAAGTCAATGGCTACGACTTAGCAAGGCGCCATTAGCATTACATTGCATGTATCTACACAGTCTCACTTGTATCGTCAAGAGCGATGTACAGCAATGATGGATTAAAGTTAAGTATTCCAGCAGCTACGTACTTTTCTTTATAGCATTCATTACATATCCTGTTTCAGACCTCACGCCATCCTGCGTGAGTTAAACGCGTGCCTTTCGGTTACCCGTCACTGTGGACTGGCTGTCTTGTCAGTCCACAACATCATCCATCTGAAGATGACCTTTAAAAGGTGAAATAAAAGCATTATCTCTTGCTACCAACGTAACATGTGTAATCCAACCCGTGGACCATGGCGTCAGTGGGTGGCTGAAAAGATTATATCATCAAAAATAAGTTTGATCAGTGTTAGAGAGGACACAAGAAGGCAGCAGCTTGTTTCAAGTGATGAAATCAATAAAGTTGTGATGTTTGCAATTGCCAAAGTTGCAAAGAAATTCTGGCGCCCAATGCTTAAAAAATCTTGGCTCCAACTGTGGCCAAAAATGAATGAAATTAATGATGATGAAACATCAAAAGAAATGAGTGAAGAGAATCAAGATGAAACAGACCATGTAACAACTGTGGAAAGTTAAGATATAGACTCCCCAGCAGTTTTGAAGAATTTACAAACTTTACAACTGGACGTTGAGGCCAGTGATGTGAGTGAGAGGATCAATACAGCTGATCTTGACTACACAATAGAAGAAAACTTAACTGATAATTCAATCAGTGGTGCTGTAATTTGAAGAACTGATGAGAACAAGGAAGATTATAAAGGCAATGAAGACAATGAATATATGGCTTGAGTATCAAATACAGATGGCAAAAATGCATTTGATACAGCCTTTCAGTACGTCAGACAAAGTTGTATGTCTACTCCAAAAGCCATTTTGTGGATTGATAATGTTGGAACCTTGCAGCAAAATTGAGATTCTTGGTTGCTAATCGAAAGCTCACTACAGATGTTTTTCATCCTGCTTAAGAACAGAACATTTTTTCCCATGTGATATCTTGATTTAAACAGTTAAATGCAAATCGGCTGTGTGTCACTGCAGTACTGTAATGAGATATGTACAGCTGTTTAACTTTCTCTCACAGCAGCAATGTCTTACCATTGATACAGACATATTTTATAGTACAGACTCTACTTTACACTTTTGCACAAGATTGTTTAGTGTGTCAACATTTTCTTTTAATTTTGTTACTGTTTTTAACATGGAACAATGTTTTGTACAGTATTTCCAGTTGAAAATTAAAGTTTCTGATAATCTGACAATGGTTTGTCGCGTAGGGGATGGATTAGCAAGGTTCTACCCTGTGTGTGTGTGTGTGTGTGTGTGTGTGTGTGTGTGTGTGTGTGTGTGTCCAGATCTGCTACAATTGCTTTAGCCCTGTGCAGGCTATTATTAATGTGCATACCCAAGGTTTAGAGAATTCAGTACACCCAGGACTAAGTCATTTTTTTAGCATAATCGTATAAAAGAAATGTCATTATTGCATCACTCTTACACAGAGAAGACAGTTGCCACAGGCATCTCAGTTAGGTTCAGTTTTAAAACCAACCCTTACACGTTTGTATTGCACTATAGCACTGTGAGCCTAAGCAATCACATCTTCAAAAGCTTGACTTACAGAATGATTTGACAGATGGTCATATGGAAGGAATTGCCAAAATATGATAGTAAAAACAAAAATGTTCAAGGTAGAAGATCAGGAAAAGCTGGACCTGTTTCTGAATACGCCCAGTGAAGTTGGAAACTTATGCTGTGATGCTTACCATAAGCATAAAAATTTAATTTCTTTATGCACGTGATACCAGATATTCTAAGGCAGACACCAAGTGTATTAGTTGATGTCAAAAAGTAAACTGTAATGTGATTGAAAATAGGTCATCCCAAAGACAAAATATATAATGCATTTTTAGATCTGAGTGATAGTAATTGCTTTGTAAAATCTTTTCTCTGTTGTGTATGTGTGAATTATCAGATTACAAAACTTCTTTCTCACCTTACATCTAATTTTGACATTGGTATGTTGCTATTGATGGAGAAAGTAATGTTTAAGTTTAGCATATGTTAGAATTGGAATATTTTGTAAGCAGACATGTAATTGTATTAAAATGTTTAACTCAACAATATTTACTTTATAAATTGCTGTAATATACTGCATCGTAGTAACAGCTGTCTTTATTTGTTACAGAATTTCCGAATAGTCATAATCAGACACAATAACCTGGAAATGGAATTTGATATGATTGGCATTCATGCTGGTATTGCAAATGCTTTGAGGCGAATTCTTCTTTCAGAGGTGAGAAAATAATATCTACCTTTCAGTGTGTGAGATTGTATCACAAACAAAGACAGCAAGCAGTTGACAAAAGCATATTTGGGAACTACATATTCAGTGTGAATAATTACTCTAATGAGTTTCACAAGTTTTTCTAGTAGATGATGGTAGTGTCCTAATTTTACAGTGTTTCCAGTGCCATAAACAAAAGCAGCCTTAATAAAATTCAATAAAATCTTGAACACATCTAATTCTGAAAATTTTAGCAGTCAATCTTCATCAATCGGTTATATTTTAATTGTTCTCCAGTCTTCCAGTAATAACGTTCAAAGCAGGCAAAAAGTTCCATTTCCAGTGGTAGACAATATAGAGGCTGGTAGTAAGTAATGATGGGTTTGCTCATCTGTTTGTCTGAAAAGACCTAACTTTGCTTACAAAAGTTGGTTTAATCTGTTGTGATGAAATGAAAAAACTAAATATGAAGGATTAATTGTACATAATTAGTAACCATTTTTAAATCATACCATATACTAGTTGCCTATTTCTTCCCATGCAATTTCTACTGCTTCATTTTGTACAGTGTAGTTTTGCTAACTGTTATGTGACCACTGGATGAGTGTTACCACATCTCACAGCATTCTACATCTGTGCATAAAACATAAATTTGTGGTGTAAGCTACTGAAAATATGTTTTCTCGTCAGCAAGACCAGTTTACCAAACCAATGTCTCCATTACAGTTTAGTTTCTCCACTTTCCCATGAGTCTTTTACAAATGGCCAATTCTGCTGTAAAAATCAGTATACTGCAAGATAAAAAGTAACTGATTAGGCAAATTGCGAGGGTATTTTCTTTGGAAAGGACATTTTTCCTTCCTGATCCTTACAGTATTTCTTTGCAGATTAATACCATAATCAACACAGTATGTTTAGGAAATATTGGTGTGTGGCACACCACACATGCTCCGTTAAATGTGCCAAATGTCATGTTTCCAAGTGAGCTCTGACATTTTTAACTGGTATGAGTGTGGTGAACGTGAGGTACATGAGTTGGGGGACTCTCCTCTGGCCATAAGCTCTATTGATCTACTTCAGTTTCCACAATGTGACCTTATGAGGGAACATTTGGTGTCACAAGAAATGGAAGTCTTGGTTTAACTGCATAAATAATGAGTTCTGTGCTAACAGAGTGGTTGGTTGTTGAAGTGAAACACTCATTTAGAGAGCTACCTCTTGGCACCTGCTGCTCCTCAGTTATAGTTGGCTTACAAAGCAAACTTGGTTCTACCTGAGAGGACAGTGAAACTCCCTAGATTTTTGTGGTAATAAATTAGTTCTAAATTTACAAATGAAAAACGCTTGGCAGGATGGAAGTAAAATAGGGGCATCTAGAGAGAATGTGCAGAGACTAGTCATCACAATTATGCCTCTCTTAGTGATAACAACAAAACACCTCAATAATACAATATTTGTTTATAACACTGAATTCTAGTAGAGATGTTTTTATACGCTGTGGTGTAATGGATATAGGTACAGGAGATTTGCAAAACTAGAAGATGTCACAGATGTACTTAATGATACTTTGAATAAGGTTAATCATATGTGCTGGAAACTGCTGTCTTCATTATGAAATTGAGTACACTGACATTAACTGAGTATCTTAACCATCAATCCATTGATTGTAAAGCTTTTATCCCATTTTCCATAAAGTGTTTCGGATACCCGTTGTTTGGGTTGTTAATTTTCACATTGGAATCATGTTATATGTGGAAGGTTTGGCAGCCCATGAACCAGTGGTATATTTTTTCCTGTCACTGTGCATTACATGTATAGGTTGGCAAACTGTCTGGAGTCAGCAAAGCCTAAAATTTGTAGAAGAGGAGAAAAAAATTGATGTTGAAGACATGCAGGTTTTCAAGACAGTACAGCCTCAATACATTTTTTGCATCCACAAACACAGGAAAAGAAACTACTTTCCTAGCTGCCTCAAAACAAACAGTAACTATACATTCTGGAACCAGCAAATCGATATGTAAGGCAACTGTATTTTGAAAAAATTTAATGAGTATTCCAGTTTGGTTCAAGCAGCAAAAGAGGTGCATCGGTCAGTGATTAACAAAAAAAAGTGTGTATAATGTTTCCCAACAAAACTTTAATTTACTCGCCACAGAAGGGTAAAGTTACAACCATAAGTAAATATGAGACCAAGAAACTAGAGCCATTATTATCAGATCAGAAAAGGCCAACAAGTTGTAATAGCTATGAATGGAGGAAGTGTTAATGACAGAACAGTCAATCTCCCTTCCCCTGCTCCCCCTCATTTTGCATTCACTATTGCATTGAAGTGAAAAGGGGAAGGAGAAACAACTGTGGAAGAGAGGTAGCAATACATGAATGGAATTTGAACAGTTACAGGACTTCTGTAGGAAATCTAAAGATCCTAGCAGAGACGAAACATGTCTGTACGTATCTACAAGGAACATACTTCAAATGATCTGACATGCCAGTGCTAATATGTTACAATTTCAATAGAAAGGACATTTTCAATGGTGAAAGGATCACCACTATTCACATATTAACCTTAACATTTGGCTGCATCATTGTCTCTCATTAGCAAAAACAGTGTGCTATGTCTGTTTTCCCTCTCACGAACTTGTGGGCACTCGAGTCCTCAAAGATGTCATTCTACAACTTCCCCAACCATATTTCCTGGAATGTTAATACACATTTCAACATCTCCTACCCAAGCCCTTCCTGCTCCCTCCCGTCCCCCACTTTCCCAGCCACTAGCCACCACCACCACCACTTACAAATAAAATAATGGTCTCTTGTGTCTAGTCTTACATGAGCCATTCTGATCGATATTTGCACACTTTCTCACGCAACTGAATAAACAATATTTTTTTTTCCCTAATGGGATACAGTAATATGTCTGATTTTGGATGAGGCATAGATTTGAGTAATGAAGAAGAAAGTCCATCATACAAAGAAAAAAGCTCCCCATTTCTCCCCCCTTTCCACCCCCTTGCTTTTTCTCTCCCTTCTCTGTCTCCCTCTTCATCTTCACTTTCTCCTTCGCTGTCTCCTCCATCTCTCCCTCCCCCTCCCTCCCTCCCTCCTCCCTCCCTCCCTCCCTCCCTCCCTCCCTCCCTCTCTCTCTCTCTCTCTCTCTCTCTCTCTCTCTCTCTCTCTCTCTCTTTCTCTTTCTCTCTCTCATGTATGCTTTACCCTCTCAGTGCCTCCCCCACACTGGGCAACATTAAGCTGTTACTATTCGATTTCACTACTGCAGTCTAGTATTTTGGAACTTTGAGAGTGCATAATTCACAGCTTCCTGTATCTATATCTAAAGTACTCCACACTCCGTCACTGGATTGCATCCATAGTATGTATACTTTTCATCCCACGTTTGCTCCTTCACACAACGTGCCAATTTTGTGTTTATCCTTAGTGTGGCAACTGCAGTTTCATTTACTATACAGTACTCCTCTTCACTAGCCACATTCCTCCATGTTGTTCCCCATTGAAGGGATTATGTGTTGGTTATAGATGCTAATCCTGAGCTTCGTTTTCACTCCAGGTTGATTCTGATACTTTTATCTTACTTACATACAAGGGCAATGCTGCAGTTGTGTTGACCATCTGGTCCAGCGTATCACAAGCCTTAGTGCTGTCTCTGCAAAGAGGGTTGATAGGAAGAGTAACAACATCCTGAAGAAATGTTTCTTGTTACTAGAGACTGCCAAGAGTCTTTAACTATTATTGTGCTGTCCCCCTTAGATTATATGACCTTCAGAAGATATGTAAGGAAGGGGTTCCTCCTAGGCTTATTGTCAATAACATTGATTCTTGACATACAGTGTAACAAAACATCTTGTGTCATGTTGAGCACGCTAGTAGGTCGGTGTGTACATCACATTAAGAACTCGTGGATTTCTTAGCTCAGTTAGAGGGCTGCATTTGAATGACTGATATTTTGACAAGGTTTGATGTGGTGTCTCTATTCACATTCATTGCTCTTTCTGATTCATCATGTTTAACTGAGGTTAGGTTTGGTTTTGAGTTAATTAAACTGTTTCGACATGTGCTGATTTTCACTTACTTTTTACTCAGTGTCCAGTTCTGTGAATAAACAGATGGGAGTTGCGATGGGTAGTCCATTCTCATCTGTTATTGCCAATCTGTGTAGAGAAGATTTCGAGGGATATGCCCTGGATGGCAGTGAGGGGGTCTCATTGAAATTTTGTATATATGTTGTTGTTGTTGTTGTTGTGTTTGGCGGGGAGGGTTAAGAAGAAACAGGCGTAGTTCTGGGGGAGGGGGGCTGCAGCCGCATCCCTGTCACCCCCCTCCATGATTCATCTCTGGCATGAAATTCTGCAGAATATGAATGCAACAGGGAGAGAAGAAAGCAAAACTTTGTGTGTCGAACTAGTGTCAATGCAGGCTGAATGAAGTGCAACATGGGTCTGGATCTGTTACAGACATACCTACATAGAGTTGCTGTTTTCATTATCTTCTAAAATATACTAAATCTCTGTGTCATTAAGCTGTTTTACTCTTTCTACTTTATATCTACAGCTGTCTCTCATCTAACTGTAACATCATTACTTTACTGAAGAAAAGACGTTCTCAACATTGTTAATAGTGCATGTTTATCATTACTTCAACCTGTTCCTGACAAGAGCGTACTTTTCTTACTTCCTTCTTACAAAATTTTCATTAAAATGTATAGTTTGACTTTATACAAAACTTTTCTCTTCCAGTGGTTAACAAATATTTCAAAGTATAAAGGGAACACCTGTTCTACATAACAAATTCTTCCTAACTTCACAACTAAATCATGACAGTCGAAATTACAAGTCTTACCTCCCTTTCTTCCTGTAAATTGGTTCCATTATAATTATAATTTTGCTAGTAATATCATGCTACTAATTGGAATGTAAATGAAAATGAAAGCCTTGAGCAGCCGCTGGTGAAGTATCAGTGCAGCAGTAGTGCAGCAACAGTGCAGTTGGGAGTCGCATATTTAGCTTTCATATTTGTTTTGTAGTTTGATTCTTAATTTCTTTCCGAGTGTTTGTGCACTTGCATATTTAATTACATAAAATCCTTGCGTATTCTCATATTTGAGAGGAGTTATATTGCTTATTGATAGCTGTAAAGTATAAATTAGCGGAGTCGTTAGTCAATTGTTTATTTTGCACAGCCAGTGCTTTCTGTTTATTTTGTAGAGTCAGTTAGCAGCAGACAGAGGGCGGTGCAGTTTCATCTGTGCTTGCAGAGTGATGTGTGCAAGCAGCAGTAGCAGAAACTAGTCATATATTCAGTTTCTCGTATTAGTTCCGCAGGTTTAATTCAAATTACTTTGTGTGTTTGTGTGCTTGCGTGGTGAAATTTTTTGGATCTTTGCATATTTTCGAATTAGAAAGGGGTAGTATCAAATTTTAATAACGGTAGAGTGTAACATCGCGTAGGTAGTTGTCATTTGTCCTAAGACGGGTAGGATCGCATTGTAATATCTGTATAGTGGCATAGTCATGGTAATTTGATTGCTTGGTTTGTAAGTAATTGTTCATATATCACAGCTCAATTTGGCGCTGGTGACTCAACTGTGCAGTCACATATTGCTGTTTTATTTGTCGCAACTCTGTACGTCCAGATATTAGCAGTAGGATGGATAGGGATCGTGGGTGCTGTGTGCGGGCACAGAAGGAACTGGCCACGGTTCGCGAGCAGCTGAGCATGCTGTTGGCCACGGTCAGCCTCCTTCAGGCTGCTGCCTCAAGGTACAGTGACGGCGGAGGGTCTGGTGTGTCGCTTGAGACACCGCAGGTGTCGCTTGCTGCATCCACTGACTCAGCCGCTGAGGCACCTTCTAGTGTACCCGGTGCATTGGGGCTGCCCTCACCTCAGGATGAGTGGTGGACTGCAACGCGTTCGTGTCGCTCAAGGCGGAGGGTCAATGTGGAGGCTGGCCGGCTGGCCTCACCCGTTCATCCTGTCAGTGAGCAGGTGGCTGTTCCTTCAGCAGGGCCAGCCCAAGCAGGCACACGGGGCAAAGGCTTGCTTGGTTATTGGGAGCTCCAACGTTAGGCAGGTGATGGAGCCCCTTAGGGAAATAGCGTACAGGGCTGGAAAGAATTCCAACATGCACTCGGTTTGTCTGCCGGGGGACTCATCCGAGATGTGGAGGTGGCCTTGCCTGCGGCTATCGAGCGTACGGGGTGCAGTCATCTGCAAGTAGTTGCTCACGTTGGCACCAATGATGCCTGTTGCTTGGGTTCTGAGGCGATCCTCAGCTCGTACAGGCGGCTGGCGGATTTGCTGAAGACCGCTGGCCTCGCACGCGGGGTGCAAACAGAGCTCTCTATTTGCAGCATTGTTCCCAGAGTGGATCGGGGTCCTTTGGTTTGGAGCCGAGTGGAGGGTCTCAACAGAGGCTTCATCGACTCTGTGACGGTCTTGGCTGTAGATTTCTAGACTTGCACTATTGGGTGGGGAATTGTGGGATGCCCCTAGATATCAGGGGTGCACTACACAAAGGAAGTGGCTACTCGGGTAGCAGAGTACTTGTGGCGTGCACATGAGGGTTTTTTAGGCTAGGCAGTAGTGCGAGGTGTCCTGATGAACACTCACCAGTCAATGTGCAGGTAGGGAAATCAGGACGTGCTCAGTGTAAAGACACTTCAGCTATCAAGATATTAGCAGTAAATTTTCAGAGTGTTCGGTTTAAAGTTCCTGAATTTACTGCCCTCCAGGAAGTGTGTGGCGCATAAATTATTCTCGGGACTGAGACCTGGCTGAACCCTGAGATAGGAAGTTCTGAAAATTTAGTGAGGGTTGGAACTTGTATCGGAAAGACAGATTAGACACTGTAGGAGGTGGTGTCTTCATTGCAGTTGACAAAGAATTGTGTCTGCTGAGGCTGAAGTAGAGTGTGATTGTGAAGTTATCTGGACATGTTTAACATGGCTAGGAGAAATAAAGTTAATTGTTGGGTGTTATTACCGGCCACCAGGTTCCACCGTGACAGTTCTAGAATCATTCAAAGGGAGTCTACATTCTGTATCGCAGAAGTACTCGGATCATGCTATATTAGTTGGAGGTGGCTTCTACCTAACTAGTATAGACTGGGATGTCTATGGATTCATTACAGGTGGTACAGAC
Source organism: Schistocerca piceifrons (assembly GCF_021461385.2). Classification (NCBI taxonomy): domain Eukaryota; kingdom Metazoa; phylum Arthropoda; class Insecta; order Orthoptera; family Acrididae; genus Schistocerca; species Schistocerca piceifrons. The sequence goes on from NC_060141.1 coordinate 294,142,814, forward strand.
AAGCTGTAGTGTGAATTACTTTTGAACACATTATCCGAAAACTGTCTTGAGCAGTTAAATCTACAGCCAACGCATAATGGAAATATTTTAGATCTGGTAGCCACGAACAGACCAGACCTCATCGACGGTGTAAGTGTTGAGACAGGGATTAGTGATCATGATGTTGTCATTACGACTATGGTTACGAAAGTTAAAAAGTCGGTCAAGAAGGCTAGGAGAGTATTCTTACTAGAAAGAGCAGATAAGCAGTTGGTAACATCCCACTTAGTAAATGAATCGACTTCATATACTTCCGGTACGATGGACGTGGAAGAATTATGGGCAAATTTTAAACACATTGTAAATCACGCATTGGAGAAGTATGTGCCGAAAAAGTGGATTACGGACGGAAAAGACCCACCGTGGTTTAACAGCGCAATTTGGAGAATGCTCAGGAAGCAAAGACAGTTGCACTCGTGGTACAAGAAAGATCGGGAGAATGAGGACAGGCAAAAGTTAGTAGAGATTCGTGCTGCTGTAAAAAGAGCAATGCGCGAAGCATACAACCACTACCACCATCATACCTTAGCAATAGATCTTGCTGAAAACCCAAGGAAATTCTAGTCTTACGTAAAATTGGTAAGCGGGTCAAAGGCTTCCACTCAGCCACTCACTGACCAGTCTGGCCTGGCAACAGAAGACAGCAAAACGAAAGCTGAAATTTTAAATTTAGCATTTGAGAAATCTTTCACCCAGGAGGATCGTACAAACATACCGCCGTGTGAGTCTCTTACAGATTCCCGTATGGAGGACATAATCATAGACATCCCTGGGGTTGTGAAGCAGCTGAATGGGTTGAAAATAAATCACCAGGTCCTGATGGGATACCAATTCAGTTTTACAGATAGTACTGTACTGCATTGGCTCCTTACTTAGCTTGCATTTATCACGAATCTCTTGCCCAACGTAAAGTCCCGAGTGACTGGAAAAAAGTGCAGGTGATGCCTGTATATAAGAAGGGTAGAAGGACGGATCCTCAAAATTACAGACCAATATCCTGAACATCGGTTTGTTGCAGGATTCTTGAACACATTCTCAGTTCGAATATAATGAATTTCCTTGAGACAGAGAAATTGCTGCCCATGCATCAGCACGGCTTTAGAAGGCATCGCTCCTGCGAAACGCGACTCACCCTTTTTTCACATGATATCTTGCAAGCCATGGATGAAGGGTATCAGACGGGTGCCATATTCTTTGACTTCCAGAAAACGTTTGACTCGGTGCCCCACTGCAGACTCCTAAGATACGAGCGTATGGGGTTGGTTCCCAAATATGTGAGTGGCTCGAAGACTTCTTAAGTAATAGAACCCAGTACGTTGTCCTCGATGGTGAGTGTTCATCGGAGGTGAGGGTATCATCTGGAGTGCCCCAGGGAAGTGTGGTAGGTCTGCTGTTGATTTCTATCTACATAAATGATCTTTTGGATAGGGTGGATAGTGGATAGCAATGTGCGGCTGTTTGCTGATGATGCTGTGGTGTACGAGAAGGTGTCGTCGTTGAGTGACTGTAGGAGGATACAAGATGACTTGGACAGGATTTGTGATTGGTGTAAGAAATAGCAGCTAACTCTATATATAGATTAATGTAAATTAATGCAGATGAATAGGAAAAAGAATCCCATCATGTTTGAATACTCCATTAGTAGTGTAGTGCTTGACACAGACACGTCGATTAAATATTTGGGCGTAACGTTGGAGAGCGATATGAAGTGAGACAAGCATGTAATGGCAGTTGTGGGGAAGGCGGATAGTCATCTTCAGTTCATTGGTAGAATTTTGGGAAGATGTGGTTCATCTGTAAAGAAGACCACTTATAAAACACTAATACGATCTATTCTTGAGTACTGCGCGAGAGTTTGGGATCCCTATCAGGTCGGATTAAGGGAGGACATTGAAGCAATTCAGAGGCAGGCTGCTAGATTTGTTACTGGTAGGTTTGATCATCACGCGAGTGTTACGGAAATGCTTCAGGAACTTGGGTGGGAGTCTCTGGAGGAAAGGAGGTGTTCTTTTCATGATTCGCTACTGAGGAAATTTAGATAACCAGCATTTGGGGCTGACTGCAGTACAATTTTACTGCCGCCAACTTATATTTCGCGGAAAGACCACAAAGATAAGATGAGAGATTAGGGCTCATACAGAGTCACATAGGGAGTCATTTTTCCCTCGTTCTGTTTGGGAGTGGAACAGGGAAAGAAGATGCTAGTTGTGGTACGAGGTACCCTCCGCCACGCACGATATGGTGTATTGTGGAGTATGTATGTAGATGTAGATATTAATCTATGAGTTTGTATCTATTAGTGATTTGGTATTTGCTGCTAATTTTATCTTCGCTTATAAAATGTTTTGGCTGTGTATGTTTATCCGTTATCTGTATTTAGAATGTCAGTAAAATTTTCAATATAATGTTTGTGTTTAAGATTAATTGGTTCATTTAATATACCCAGTGGGTAGTTATATGCGTGCGTATAATTTTCTATTTTTCCCGGGATATTTATGGTTAGTCCTTTTGGTATTATGCATACTATTTCCATTGTTGTTTCTCTGGTCTACTTTGTGGTTTTCTGTTTTCATGTGACTGAACAAAGTGGATGGATTTATATTGCTGTTTTTGATGTGTTCACAATATCTAATTACGAAATTTCTTCGTGTTTGTTCTATGTAAAAATTATTCCAGTCTTGACATTTGATTTTTGTATATTCCTGATTTTCTGTAGAATGGTAATCTTGTTTTCCCTGCGTGAATTTCCCTGAGTGAATTTGTGTTTATAGATTATGTTTGGTTCAGTAGGCTGATCTTACTCATGTGTTTTTCAGTAACGCATTTAATTTGTCGGATGTACAGCTTGTATCAAAAAGTACCATGTGATTTTGTTTGTCTTTATTTCTGAAACTAATAAACATATACAATGAATTTTATTATAAACAGATTCTTTTATAAACCCCCACAAGAAATAATCACATACAGTCAGATCCGGTGGCCATGGAGGTCAGTAAGGCTGAATCATTTGGTCCAGTGTGACGGATCTATCATTCAGTAATCCTTTGATTTAAAAATTCCCACACTCCCAAATGACAGTGAGGCGGTGCCCCATCCTGTTGGTAAATGAAGTTGTTCAAATCAGTCTCCAGCTGAGGGAAAAGAAAGTTCTCAAGCATATTGAGGTATGTGTTTCCTGTAACAGTGTTCTTGGCAAAGAAAAATGGATCATACACCTTTTCCTGTGAAATTGCACAAAACACATTAAATTTTGGAGAGTCCTTCTCATGTTGTACAACTTCATGTGGTTGTTCTGTACCCCATATTCTCACATTATGACAGTTCATCGTTCCATTTAAATGGAATGTTGCTTCATCAATAAACACTCAGGATGGAAGAAAACTGTCATCCTCCATCTTGCCAAGAAAGAAATTACAGAATTCATCACGTTGTTGTTTGTCACCTTCACCAAGAGCTTTCAGTAGCTGAATTTTGTATGTTGTCATGTGTAAAAGTCTATGCAACACATGAGAAAGATCGTGGTGGCATGTTGAGCTGTCGAACTGCACAGCAAATGGATTTCTGCAGACTCCCTGCGAAACTATGGCAGATGCGCTCGACATCTGTCAGACACTCAGGGAAGGCCCGGCAATTTGCCTTTACACAAACGACCTGTTTCTCGGAATTGTTCATGCCATCATCTAATGCACTGTGCTGTAGGAGCATCCACACCATACGTAGTATGAAAGTCACACTGAAGAGTTATTACTGACCCGCACTGCACAAAGCATGGAACACAAAACGCTTTCTGTTGCCCTGACACCATTTTTACTAGAACTGAAGTGGGCGCAACTGCAGCTACCTAGCAGGAACCATGTAAAACTCAAGAGTTTGCTCTTTCCAACAGTACGTTGTTCATGCACATATCTATAATAACATAGTAGTTATGATTTTTTAAAGTTGGATGATTCTTTTTGATACATTCTGTGTTTCCTATGTTTGTTGTAGATATGTATAAGATTTTCTGTTTCAATTTTTATTCTTTTAGTAGTTTTATTTTCTTATGGATGTCACTCTATGCTGATTTGGTGTATTTTTTTATCGAGTTGAGAGGTTGATTATATTTAGGTTATAGTGATTTTGCTATGTTGTATATTGTAGAATTGCTAGTTCCTTCTATGTCACAGCCTGTTCTAGTGGCAGGTCAGTTAGTCTGTTCATTGTATAGAAATAGGCATGTTTATTTGCTTTAGGGCAACATGATTTTGAGTTTATGATGTCTGTCATGTGGATTTTGTCAAAATTTTGAATGTCGATGTGTTAATATTTTTGATTGTCAGGTCTAAAAAATTTTATGCTTTATTAGTGTCCTATTCTGTTCTAGGCTCAATTTTTGGATGTAGTTCATTCAGTGCTTTGTGTATTTGTTGAATGTCTGTGATTGTTTCATCTACTAAGAGCAAATTATCACCAACATATGTAAAATAGTACATGATTTTTTTTTTTTTTTTAACTAGTGGATCTGGATCTGAAAAAATTTGCTTCTAAGGTGTTTAAAAGTGCTATTGTGCCTGCAATGCTGCAACCCATGCCTACCCCATCTTCTTGTGTATAGATTTCATTATTGAATTTTAAGTAATTTTGTGTTAATATTATTTTCAGCAGTTCAGTAATGTAATATATACTGATTATAGATGTTTTTCTGTTTTGGAGTAAGTTGTGCTCTATAGTTCTTATGGTTTCATAGACCAGTATATTTATGTAGAGGATGGTTATGGAAAAAGACAACTAATTTCCCATTTGCTGGAATTTTGATGTCTTTTATTTTGTTTGCCAGCATTTGGGAATTTTTTTGTTGTATGTGTAACACTTTGTAAGTGGGTTCTTTAGTTTTTTGTTGATGTGGTAGGTGTTGCTGTCTATGCAGTTGGTCTATGCAGTTGGCTACTGGATGCATAGAAATAAATTCTTTGTGGATCTTAGGTTGCCCATATAATTTTGGTGTCTTTGGATTGAAAACTATATTTGTTCTTTTTTCATGATCTGTGAGTATTGTATTGCAAGATTCGATGACCTTTTAGTTTGTACTGGAAATTTATTAGTACGGCCCCTATTGATTTTTGTGGCATTGTTAGCTGTAAAGTTGATTACTTTGGTTATGTAATCATTTTGATTTTGGTGTATTAAAGCCAGACTATTGCCGTTATGGCTATTGTGTTGTTTTGACGAGTTTGTGGTTTATTTGATTTAGTGTAGTGTGGTCTGTTTTCTTGTAGTGGCCTTACGTATGTTTATAGGTAATGGTTTTTTCTGTTATATTTTATACCTGTACTGTTATTTTGTTCTGTTTTGTTATTGGCTGTTTTGCTGTTGCAATTGGGACTCTTGTTGTTGCCATAAGTTTTTATTGTTGGGAAATGTGGTTCAGTCTATATATTATAGTCAAGTCCTTGTCAAATAGTTTTTGCTTGTCACCTGTGGATGTAATATTTATTGAATTTTTTAAAATTCTCTTATAGAATTTAAATCGGGATCTGTATTTTTGTACTGGTTACATTGTGGGGTGTTGTGTATTTATCAGGTGTTGTATTTTCCTTATGTGGTTTACACATACTTGCTGGCTGGTATAGGCTACATATTTGTCTATGAATCTAGCTATGCAGTCATACTATTGCTAATTTTTAAGTGAGCTACATACATTTCTTGATTTAGGTGATTTTTGTGGTAATGTTTGTCTCTGATTTCTTGCTGCATCCATAATTTTCTCTAAAATTCTTGATTCTTGTCACTAGTTTTGGTGCCACCGTGATCTTGATGTACACAATTTTATACTCTGTATTAGTTTACTAGTATACACTTGTTGACGCAGGATGTTCCCCGTGATGTGGTATGACATGAGAATCAATAGTTCTTGTACTTGAGGACTCGCGGCATGATATATGACTTACAGAGACATTATATATAAAGAAATCCAAATCACTGCTAAGCTGAAAGTATTTAGTGCTTTATTGTTTTGTTTCAGGTGCAGTGTGCCATTTTCTAACTGCCTGCAAGTTATACATATATTCGTTAACCTTTGTTTCTATTCTTATGTATAACTTTGACAATATTAGATGATTATATAGTAGTACTCACAAAACATGGCAGTATAACTGCCGCAGTCATATATCTTGCCACCTATAAGACATAATAATCAAATCATTAGACAATGACAGCTCCAACCAGTGTTTTATGGATGTCTGAAACAATTAGATGTAAGTACTGTTGTATAATCACCCAATATTGTCAACAGTTATACATAAGAATAGAAACAAAGGTTAACAAAGCCATGTATTATTCACAGGCAGCTAGAAAATGGCACTGAAGCCAAAATAGGTTTATTGTGAACCAAATAGTAAAGCACTAAATACTTTGAACATGGCAGCAATGTGGATGTCTCTGCTTATAATGGCTGTTCAAGACATGTATCCTGCTGCAGGCCCTCGAGCACAAAAACTAGTATTTCAGTTTTAAATTTTACTGAAATATGAAACGTGGCTCAGTTCTCAGATCATGAAGTCCATGCAATGTATCACAGTCCCTAGCACCACCAACATAATCAGTAAATTAAACAGCATAACAAATCCTCAAGTCAGCATCATGTGAAATAGTACCTAGTATAAAATCCTATAATGCATATCGGTAAGTCACACACCGTAATATAACACAATTTCTGCTACTAACCACTACATAACATAATTAGTAAGTTCCTCAGCATACGGCTACATATATCCTAGTATTAATCACTGTGTAATATAATTAGTAAATTAACCTGTGTAACTAGTTGTGTTTTTCAATATAGGCATGAGAATGACAAAAACATTGAACATTCGTAGTGTGACATTAGCCCTAGCACAATGTAATTAAACAATTAAAGAACAGTGTAGTAATCATTAGAGAAATCATAATACAGCATAAATCTGAGTGCAAATCAGAAAAAAAGTATCAACTGATAATCAAATAACCTCAGTGTATCATAAATCGTAACATGAACCATAGTGTAGCACCCCCCCAGGGGCTCAGCATTCATTTGCTGAGTACGGGCTTGGCGACCCTGGGGTCCTGAGCTGGGGACTGGTCAGCGCCGCCAGTCTCATGTCACCGTAACCCCCGGACATGCTTCAGCGACCACCGCATGGCGTGGCGGTGGAATGTTGTGTGCTGCGGGGAATGGTAATCTTGGCTTGACCGCCTGGATTGCGAGGAAGGTAAACCTCTATAAAAAACCCTCAATCTTACGGTGTGCTGCGCGCCTTTAAGATGCATGGCTGTTGGGGTGGAACAGTCGCAAGCGGGCAACCTCTGGGGCACCTACCGCACCCCAGTTGTATAAGGCTTACCTAGGCACGCGGGGCTCTGTCTAGGTGGACTGCTAGTTCCCTAGCTGCTCGTGGGACCGAGATGGAACCCTCGAACTTTTATTCTTCTCCTGCCAGCAGAAAGGGGGACCGCTGGTGGGTTCTAACACCCAATCCAACAAGAGGGCTCGTGTAGCCAGTCCTCCTGATTCAGGTAGTAGTAACAGAACGCATGCTGCTTCGCAGACTGTGTTTTTCATAATTAAAAGAAAACATGGGAGTTTTGAAAAAGTTTCGCCATTTTATATACAGAATGGCTTAGAAGGTATGGCTGGCACATTAAAATCTGTAAAGCGCTTGCGAAATGGCACCTTTTTGGTTGAAACATCTAGCTTCCAGCAAGTCCAGAACCTTCAGAAGGCACAATTTCTTGGGGAGTTTGCGATAGAGACTGAATTTCACAACACCTTGAACTACAGCAAGGGTGTTGTGACTTGCAGAGATCTCGTTGCATTCCCCAAGACGAGCTGAAGGCTGAATGGTCCCGGGAAGGAATTGTCGACGTGCAACACATTATGAAACGGGTGGATGGCGCTTTCATAAAGACTGACTCATTTATCCTTACATTTAACAGCACCAAATTGCCAGAGCATGTGAAGGCAGGTTTCCTACGTCTCAGTGTACGGCCTTATTACCCCAACCCCATGCGGTGTTTTAAATGCCAACACTTTGGACACACTACTCTCGGCTGAAGAGGGGAAGCCACTTGCGGGAATTGTGGTAAAGCCGCCCATGAGGGAGTTGGTTGCTCCTCTCCTCCCAAGTGTGTCAACTGCTCTGGGGATCACCCTGTGTGGAGTAGGGAATGCAGAGTTTTCCTTGAGGAACGGAAGATCCAAGAACTAAAAACTACAAAACGCATCCCGTATAGTGAGGCAAAGAAAATTTACAAGTCCATGCAGCCACCCACGTTCGCTGCTTCCTTTTCTTCCGTTCTCAAACAACCAGTCTTGAAAACCAATGCTGCTACACAAACGGAGGTTGCTACTGTCAGCACTAGCACCTGCGCTTGTCAATGTACGTGTGCTGCTGCCGTTCCTGTGAAGCCTGCTGCTCCCCCCCCCACCCCCCCCCCACCCCCCCCACCCCACCCCACCCCGGCCTTCTGACCAGGCCGTGGTAGCTGACATCATGGAACTTCCTGCCCCTTCCCGGGTCCAGTCTTGTGCACTGCCCAGCGCTGCTACACCCCCTACTGCTTCTGAGGTTTTGGCTCCAATGCCACCTCAGGCCAGAACATCGAAGCCAAAGACAAAGGTGAAGACTCGCCCACTAAAGGAGACTGCAGTTATACAGTCTCCTGATGTGGATGTCATTCTCTCTGACGTCTCTCTCGACTCCTCTTCTGAGGCGATGGAGGTTGATGTCAGACTGGGGCAATCATCTCACCCCAAAACTGAGCCTCCACCTGTTGTGGGCTCTCCTCCCCGACAGAAAGTGAGAATGAAGGTACTCCCACCGTGATAGATGGCTCCCATTATACAGTGGAACATGAATGGATTCCGGGCACATGTGGAGGAACTGAACCTCCTAGCACGGCAATGCCCCCTGTGCTTGTGTTTACAGGAAACGCATTTAAAACCATCTGATGCTCCTGTACTAAGATGACCTGACTGGAGAAAGGGCCAAAGGCGGAGTTGCTGCGTTTGTCCATAATGACCACCACTCCTCTGTTCTCCCCCTGGATACTAACCTGCAAGCAGTTGCAGTTGAAATTCATTCACCTTGGAGGCTTACCGTTTGCTCCCTTTATTTACCCCCTCTGGATGCAATGACCTTAGACGCTCTCACAGATCTTATCGACCAACTCCCCCACCCATTTCTCCTCCTGGGGGACTTCAATGCCCGTCATGTCCTGTGGGGCTCCACTTCTCTTTGCACTCAACGTTGAATTTTGGAGAGCCTCCTAACATCTCAAGTGTTGTGCATCCTCAACACAGGTACTCCGACTCATTTCTCTATTGCTACAGGGTCATTCTCAGCCATTGACCTATCTTTCTGCTCTCCAACCCTCACCGACTCTGTTCACTGGGAGGTCAGTGACGACCTTCATTCCAGCGATCAATTCCCTATCCGCATTCATCTCCTGGATGGTGTACTGCTGGAGCAGCGGCCACCATCGTGGATGATTGGCAGGGCTAACTGGCCACTGTTCACTCGGTTGGCTGTCTTTGACCGCCACAATAACGTACGGGAATGGGTGGATCACATCACGCTTGTGGTCCATCATGCTGCTGACCTGTCCATACCACAGTCTTCTGGCACTCTTAAGCGGCGCCTTGTGCCTTGGTGGACAGAAGAGTGCCGTTCAGCCATCCGGGACAGGCGTGCGGCTCTTCGCCGATTTAAATGCCGCCCAACAGCGGTCAATCTTACCGCCTTTCGAATCGCGAGAGCCAGGGCACGCCGTGTCATTAAAGAGAGCAAGAAAAGGTCATGGCAGGAGTTCCTGGACTCCATCAACCGTTCCACTTGTTCCACAAGAGTATGGGAAGCCATCCGGAGGATTTCCGGTAAACATAGCCGTTTACCAATAGCTGCTGTCTTGAACCAGGGATGCCTCCAAACGACACCCAGAGCCATTGCTCAGACGCTGGCAGAGCATTTTGCACAAAGTACTGCCACTGCAAATCGGGATCCAGCGTTTCGTCGCTACCTTGGACTTTCGGTCGAACAGTTCTGAGGCCTACAATTCCCCTTTCTCCATGCGGGAACTTGGATCGGCACTTACTGAGACTTCTGACACTGCACCAGATTACGACCGCATCCGGTACTCCATGCTTCGACATCTGCCAGCGGCGTCAAAGGAAATCCTCCTCGAATGTTTTAATCTCATATGGCAGACAGGAGTGTTCCCCACCTCGTGGAGGGAGGCAATCCTCATCCTTCTCCTCAAACCAGGAAAGGACCGCACATGTCCCGGTAGTTATCGTAGTATCGCCTTGACTAGCTGTGTCGGAAAGACTCTGGAACGGATGGTTAACCGGCGTCTGGTCTGGCTGTTAGAGACCAGACAGCTCCTTAGCCGCTTTCAGTGTGGATTCCGAAAATTTAGGTCCACGGTCGACAACCTGACCCTCCTAGAGGCGGCTATTCAGCAGGCTTTTCTCCGTCAGCATCACTGTATCGGTATCTTCTTTGATATCAGTAAGGCATATGATACTACTTGGAGACACTGTATTCTTGCACAAATGCATCAATGGGGCTTTCGTGGCCGCCTCCCAATTTTCATTCGGTCTTTCCTGTCTCAGCGGTTTTCTCGGACCCGCGTTGGTAACACACTGTCTGATCGCTTTGAGCAAGAGAACGGTGTCCCCCAGGGCAGTGTTTTAAGCGTTACCCTCTTTGCCATAACCATCAACAGTATAACGTCTACAGTGAGGAGTCCAGTACAGTGCTCCTTATTTGTGGACGACTTTGCTGTTTTCTGTTCCTCCACCAGTGTTGCAACCATGAGCGGTCAGTTGTAGCTAACAGTGCGGCGGTTAGAGGAGTGGGCTGCAAAGACAGGTTTTCAGTTTTCTGCCAATAAGTGTGTTTGTGTTCATTTTAATCGTTCTCGTCATCTTTTTACTTTGCCTGCCTTGCATATGGGGGATACTGTCCTACATTTCAGAGACACAGTGCGGTTTCTGGGTCTAATTTTTGACTCCAGGTTGTCATGGCTGCCACACCTACGTGACTTGAAAGCCAGAAAGCTGAAGGCACTGAACATCCTCAAGTGCCTCAGCCACAGGTCTTGGGGTGCAGACAGGGCGCGTCTCCTTCAGTTTTATGGAGCTTTTGTGCGTTCACGGCTGGACTATGGGTGCACAGTATATGGGTCAGCGAGGCCATCTTATTTGCGGATCCTTGACGCTGTTCACCATGCTGGGATCCGACTGGCCACGGGTGCTTATCGGACCAGTCCCGTACCCAGCCTCTGTGCAGAGGCTGGCGAACGGCCACTTACCATCCGGCGGCAGCTCCTGCTGGTGCGCCAGGCTTGTAAGTTTCTTGCAACTCCCAGCTCGCCTGCTCAACGTCTTGTTGCCCATCCACCTCTGGACCGCCTTTTTTCCCGCCGTCCCCGGGCTACATTGCCGTTTGGGATCCATGTGCAACGTGTACTAGAGTCCCTTGGTGTGGAGTCTGTACAACCCCAAATCCAAGGTTTTAACCGCCTGCCACCCTGGTTACTGAAGAGGCCCGGAGTGGTTTTAGATTTATTGCAGTACAAGAGAGATTGCACTCCTGCCACCGTTTTTAATGGAGCATTTTCTGCCATTTTATCTGAGCACCACGACTATGTAACTGTTTTTACGGATGGGTCGAAACAAGGGGATTCTGTTGGTTGCTCAGTTGTTTTTCCATATCGTGTCCTCAAGGTCCGACTGCCTCAGACTTTTACTGTCTTTGATGCAGAATTGTTTGCGATCTTGCGGGCACTGGAGCACACAAGACATTCTTCCTCTCCTAAATTTCTTGCCTGTTCCGATTCACTCAGTGCCCTTCACTCATTGCAACGTTTGTATCCGGCAGAAAAAATTGTCCAGACCATCCAGGATGCCCTCCTCCGACTACAGCGACTGGGGAAGGTTGTAGCTTTCTGCTGGGTTCCGGGACATGTTGGCATTGCTGGGAATGAAAGAGCATTTCGAGCAAAAACAAACCTTGACATTACTTTCACACAAATGCAATTACTCTCCCTTAATGTTGTTGACAAGTGAAAAGTATCATGTACTTTATTGTCCTGAAGCTAAAATTAATTTTAAACTGTTGACAAAATCCGCTCTGGTGTTTCTCCCAACATCAAGCAACATTTATTTACAAAATTGACTTAGCCTTTCCCATGTAGATTCATTTTTATAACATTTAGAGTTTAAATAGTTTTCTGCACTTAATGTTGAAAATTTATATACCTTTGCCAACTCAGATACTATTTCATCATTACATAAATTAATTACATGATCATCATAAGCATCAGACACATTCTACTATTGCAGAACATTCTCTTGGCACCAGTCATCCTATGGAATATAACAACACAGAGTCTAGCATTCAGTTCAAGCCACTGGGATAATATTATTAAGGAAGCAGTTGAGATTCAGGCAGCAAGTGGGCCTATAAACACGGGTGGGGGTTTTTGCTTAAATTCTGCTTGGAATGTTGCTGTCCCCCTGGTCAAACAACAGAGGAACAGAATTAATGTTACCTCCTCACCTGGTGGTACTCCTTATTCACTATCGATAACTTCTGATGGTCATCTTTGGGGGTGTGATGCCACTAGTTTTTTTATAGTGCTTGTGTTGTCTTTCTGCGTATGCCCCACATACCGAGGTTTTTAAATTTTCTTGCACAGTGCTCTCTCATTGAATTTGTGCCTTGAAAGGGATGGGGTACACACCTGCCGAAATATCAGCGGTTATTAAAGACATCATGCGGCTGCATTCCTATAAGTTGTTTGAACATTATATACAGTGTGCGGTAGCTGGAATGGAGGTGTTTGTTCATACCAGGCTTAGGTATTGGAATGACAATGGCTTCACACCAGTGACAGAAATGTGCCATCTGTCCAAATGTATGGAGGAGAAAGCATAGGCTCTCAGGAGACAGGTATTGCAAAATTGAAACATGAATGGTGCCTGGTCCTAGAGTGGATGACTGGGATGAAGAGAGTGCTTGCTTAAGCTCCCTCATAGTAAAAGCAATATTCTAACATTCAAGATTCTGGGAGGAGAAAGATATTGTCCTTGCCTCCATCATCTGTTTCAGGGGGTGGAAGGCAGGATGGTAGTGGATGGAACTTGAAATGTGGGCAAAATATTGGCCGAAGGTACGGAGGTATCAAGAGGGTTTACAATGAAATTGTTCGCTATAGACAGATCAGGAACCGGGCAATGAACAACGGTTCCTGATAGCTGACAGAGATTACCCCAAACAACAGAAGAGGGAATAAAACTGTTAAAAGAGCTTTGAAAAGAAAGACAACTAGCTTACAATGCCCAGACCCTTTGGCAGAGGGCTACATATATCTGTAGCAACAATGTGAAGTTGAATCTTGTGTGGTATCGGGTGTAGAACATCTTTGCACCACAGGTTCATTGGCTTGCACTTCTGGCGTAGTATACACCATTCAATTATCATTTGCACCATTCTGCACACGCAAAAGAAGTAGAAGTATTTTGTAGCACACTTTATTGCACTGGCATGCCACCAGTCATAGTGTGTGTGTCAAACTAGCACATGTTTGCATTGTGCTGGGATGCATATATACCAGATTTCTGTGTCACCACAATTGTGATAAGACAGTTCTCCATCCTTTATTGCTGCCTATAAAAGGCACTAGTGTCATGTCTTTCTTCAGTTCATCTTTAACATACCTCCACCTACTATTGTGGTCCAGTCAGAGTCACCAGATATAACGTATTTTTGTTGGAACATTGCATGACTTCCTCCTGAATATAATGTATCCTTGATGCTAGGTGGGTGGTACCATAAACTTTTATACCTTAAAACAGCATGTTTTAATAGTGAATAATGTAGCTGAGATGTGTCTTTTTTTTTAGCTCTCTATTTTTTATTTGTTTATCAGTATCATATGCTCTGTAACTACAAACATGTCTGCTCCACTCAGTGGCAGAGAAAGGCCGGCTGTTGTGGCTGAGCAGTTCTAGGCACTTCAGTCTGGACCCGCGCAACCACTATGGTTGCAGGTTCGAATCCTGCCTCTGGCATGGATGTGTGTGATGTCCTTAGGTTAGTTAGGTTTATTTAGTTCTAAGTTTTAGGGGACTGATGACCACAGATGTTAAGTCCCATAGTGCTCAGAGCCATTTGAACCTCTCTCTCTCTCTCTCTCTCTCTCTCTCTCTCTCTCTCTCTCTCCCCCCCCCCCCCCCCCCCCCCCCTCCCTCCGGAGAAAACTAGTGACAACAATGTTTCTGCATATAACTAACTGCTCAAACCTATTCTCAAAGATAACTAAACAAATTTTACTAAAATAATTTTTTTTAATCATCAACCTTCTGACTGATTTGAAGCCACCAACCCCCTTCTGCACAGGTTTCTCTCCTGCACTAACCTTCTCATCTCAGAATGGCGCTTGCAGTCTGTGTCCTCGTTTATTTGTTGTGTGTCTTTGAATCTCTGTATTCCCCTATAGTTTTTACCCCCTACAGATCCCTCTAGTGCCTTAATGTCTAATGTCTTAACAAATGTTCTGTCACTGTGTCCCTTCTTCTTGTCAGTGTTTTCTATATGTTCCTGTTTTTGCCGATTCTGCAGAGAACCTCTTCATTCCTTATCTCATCAGTCTACCTAATTTTCAACAGTCTTCTGCCGTACCTTATCTCATATACTTCGATTCTCTTCTGTTCCAGTTTTCATAAAGTCAGTGATTCACTACTGTACAATACTGTGCTCCAAATGTACTCTCTCAGAAATTTCTATCTCATATTAGGGCCCATGTTTGCCACTAGTGGACTTCTTTGTCTAGCAGTGCTGTCATTGCCTGTGCTAGTCTGCTTTCCTGTGTCAATTTTTATATTGGACTTCTCACTATTTTCTTTACTTTCATCTTTCTTCTGTTTGCCCTCGGTCCCTATTCTGAGCTCATTAGACTATTCATTCCATTCAACAGAGCCTGTAATTCTACTTCACTTTCACTGAGGATAGCATGTCACCAAAGAATCTTATCATTGATATCCTTTCACCCTAAATTTTAATCACACTCTTTATCATTTCTTTTATTTCTGTAATTCCTTCTTTGATGTGTAGATTGAACAGTAGGGGTGAAAGACTGCACCCCTGACATACACACTTTGTAATCCAAGCATTTCCTTTTTTGTCTTCCAGTCTTATTGTTCTCTTCTGGTTCTTGTACATATTGTGTATGACCTGTCTTTTTCTATAGCTCACCCCTATTTTTCAATGAATTTAGAGCATCTCACACCATTTTACAGTGTCAAACAATTTTTATAGTTTGACAAATCTGGAGCCAGTCTTTATTTTTCATGTGTTGCTTCCATTATCAGGCACAACTTCAGAACTGTCTCTCTCGTTCCTTTACCTTTCCTGAAGCCAAACTGATTGTCATCTAATAGATCCTCAATTTTCTTTACCATTTTTCTGTACATTATTTTTATCAGCAGCGTAGATGCATGAGCTGTCAAGGGAGTAACCTTGTACGCTTGAAAAATAGGTGATCTTTGTGATGTTTTTATCAAGTAAAATAAAAAATAATTCTAAATTTGATGATATAGTTTTATTTCTTTACACTTTTCTCTTTAAAAAATACTTTTTGTGTCCATATTGGTCGCTCCCTGCAACCACTGCACCAGGTGGAGAGACCCCGTGCAGCTCAACACTGGTCATTGGCGGGAATTCCGTAAGCCCTCCTATTGAATCTGTAACAAACTAATTTTATATAAGTAATTTTCAATATATACTGAAGAGCCAAAGAAACTGGTACACATACCTAATATTGTGTAGGGCCCCCAAGGCACGCAGAAGTACCACAACACAATGTGGCATGGACTCGACTAATGTCTGAAGTAGTGCTGGAGGGAAGTGACACCAAGAATACTGCAGGGCTTTCCGTAAATTCGTAAGAGTACAAGGGGATGGAGATCTCTCGTGAACAGCACATTGTAAGGCATCCCAGATATGCTCAATAATGTTCATGTTTGTGGAGTTTGGTGGCCATCAGAAGTGATTAAACTCAGAAGTGTGTTCCTGGAGCCACTTTATAGCAATTCTGGACGTGTGGGGTGCCGCATTGTCCTACTGGAATTTCCCAAGTCTGTTGGAATGCACAATGCACATGAATGGATGTGGGTAATTAGACAGGATGCTTATGTACGTGTCCCCTGTCAGAGTTGTATCTAGCCGTATCAGGCCTCCCATACCACTCCAGCTGCACACGCCCCACACCATTACAGAGCCTTCATCAGCTTGAACAGTCCCCTGCTGACATGCAGCATCCATGGACTCATGAGGTTGTCTCCAAACCCATACACGTCCATCCGCTTGATACAATTTGAAATGAGATTCGTCCGGCCTGGCAACATGTTTCCAGTCGTCAACAGTTCCGTGTCGGTGTTGATGGGCCCAAGCGAGGAGTAAAGCTTAAGTGTCGTGCAGTCATCAAGGGTACACGAGTGGGCCTTCGGCTCCGAAAGCCCATATAGATGATGTTTTGTTGAATGGTTCACAGGCTGTCATTTGTTGATGGGCCAGCATTGAAATCTGCAGCAGTTTGCGAAAGAGCTGCACTCCTTTCATGTTGTGAACAATTCTCATCATTTGCCGTTTGCCCTGTTCTTGCAGGATCTTTTTCCAGCCACAGTGATGTCGGATATTTGATGTTTTACTGGATTGCTGATATGCATGGTACACTCATGAAATGGTTGTACTGGAAAATCCCCACTTGATCGCTACCTCTGAGATGCTGTGCCCCATTGCTGGTGGGCCGACTATACCACCACGTTCAAGCTCACTTAATCTTGATAACCAGCCATCGACCATCGTAACATCAGTAACCGACCTAACAACTGCGCCATACACTTGTTGTCTTATATTGGTGTTGCCATCCACAGCACTGTATTCTGCCTTATTATATATCTCTGAATTTGAATACATATGCCTATACCAGTTTCTTTGGCACTTCAGTGTATTTCCTATCAGCAATTAAGTATTAGGAAAATGATGAAATTTTGAAACAAATGTCACTTCTTCTTCTTCTTCCAAAACAAGACAAAAGCATGCAGCAAAAATAGGCTTTTGAAGACATCACAAAATGGCTTGGTACACAGATAGAGAATTTAATTTACAGTGCCGGCTTCAAATTCTAATCGAAATTTTATGTACCATTCTCAAGTCATATTTCCCTCCAATTTGGGGAAAAAAAAAAAAAAAAAAAAAAAAAAAAATTTGAGAAAAACATGTTTGATGTTTCAGGTTACATTTTTTGTAGGTAAGTCAAACATGCCTCTAGACAGCTATCCATGGGCCACACAGCAATCCTTCCAGGTCCAGAAGGAGGTCCTCCATTTTCTTTGCAGCCATGGTGGTCCTGTGGGCCTCTTTGCCAGATTCTGTCATCCTCTGCTCTGCTCACTCGATACACTTTTCATTTGCTTCTTTCCAGAAGTTGTAACAGGCTGGCCTGATCTCAAGTTCAGGTCATAAATTCTATAATGCCTGTTAGGCCATCATTGAAGTTATATCGTGACACAATGACTGTGGTGTTGATTATTTTTGTCCCACTGTCAGTGGTTTTTGGAGATACTTATTCACAAATCGCCTTGTAACTTGATAAAGGAGTTTTGGTGAACTTGGGAAGAGCACTAGAATAAAGTAGACATCCCAAAGAACATTTTTTTTTAGATTTTCAAAGAGGACTAACCTCTTAAGTTGATTGTGTAATAGTTCTCACACTTATCTGTCTGTCTGTGTGCTGTAGAGAGCAAAAACCTGGATTTTATATCGATTAATATAGGATGTGCAACCAACCATTCACATTATGGGAAACGGAATAAGCTATTTTAGTGACTCATAGTGCCGCATCTGAAGAATAAAAGATTCAGAATAGCTTACTACAACATGTCAGTTTGCGATCAAAAGAAAGTCTCGTACTGCTTTCACAATTTATGACCACTACCCTCCTGACTCGTGATAAGAACCAATATTAGTACCATTTCTAAAATCAGGGAGGGATCTTACTCTCCCTGACAGCAGTTGTTGTATCGCCATAATCCCATGCTTGGGAAGACTCTTCACCGAATTGTTAACTATCACCTTGCCTTGGTTTTGATATCCAGAAATCCGCTTAGTTGCTCGCAGCATGGGTTTAGGATCTGAGAGGTTGGACAATGGGCAAGTGGGGGAATTTTAATCTGGAAAAAAATTATTTGCATAGATTTTAACCATTCATTTTAACAGATAAAACTCCTTGTAAATGGTACCACTTTAAGTTTTAACCACTCAGTTAGATTTTTGGGTCTAGTTTTTGCTGATAAATTGACTTGGCTGCCACATCTCAAGGAGTTGAAATCAGAAACCAGAAGAAACTTAACATCCTGAGGTGCTGGAGGAAATAAACACAGACATGTCTCAAGTACAGCAATTGTACAGGGTGTTTATTTGGTCTTGGCTTGAATGTAGTAGCATTGTGTATGGATTTGCAAGGCAGACTTACCTACAGATGTTAGACACTGTCCACAATGAGGGCATTAGGTTGGCGATCAGTGCCAACAAAACCAGCTTGGCTGGCAAATCACAAGTCTCCGAAAGGTGGCGTCTTCTCAAGGTGATACATGTTACGTAGGTCCTTTCACTGCCACAATTGTCAGCATAAAATAAATTTGATAATCTTCCATTCAAGTGGATGTGTAGAAAGAGGCAGCATATAACAAAAGCAATCAGGATTTGAGTACAAGAACGCCTTGTGGGATTTGAAACATTAAGACTTTGAATTACAGTTGTAGCAGTTCACAATTCTGGGTAGTAAAAAGTTCAAATCTAATTTTAGAAACTTCAGAACAGAAGGAACACTTCCCAGGACATTTTTTAATCAGCCGAATCCTCCTCAGTTGCTCTATCCTTCTTCCACATTAGCTCTTCATGTTCCATGTCCCAAACATGTGTACTATTCATTATTGAACTTTACAGTATTAAAAGGGCACTATAGGGAATCAGAATTCATCCTAATATGCAATTTTGTATTTGCTCATATATCTATGTGCTGTTCAGTTAGTATTTAAAATGATTCAGATATTTGAGATACCCTTGAAAAATTAGACCCCAAGAGAAATTAGGTTCTTTCTCTTTGTGCCAGTGCCTGTGGGAATTAAGGCAACAGTGTAAGGCTGTTCTTTTCTCATACATTATGTATCAGGGGGCAGAAAAGTCATTGCAAGTAACGAATAAGGAGTTATGACTAATATAGACAAAAATTTGACCCTTAGAGTTCATTGTCTCAACTATAAGGGTGAAAATGGGTGCTCATTGCTTTTTGAGTAAGACAGTGCCACATGACCCACAACTACCTTTTTAGACTACCCTGCAATATGCAGTGCTTCAATTGTAACCCAATCTATATTGCAATATTTTATTAGATGTGTTTTATTTGCTAACAAGACAGCAGCCCTCAGGTTTGCTAATGGTCTGCAATTAATCTTAGGAAAAACAAAAGTTGCAGAAATTGGATCTCCTGCCTAAACGTTTATGAGGTGTGACTTTAAAATATAGCAGAGTGACTGCCTTTATTATTATTATTATTATTAGGTGATGAGCCTAACACAATAATCTACAGTAATTTTATTTATTTCGTGTTTTCGTATGTTCAAAGAGTTCCAGTTGTAGAGCAGACTGAAGCTCAGCACCAGCAACTCACAATTTGTACATACCTTTCAGTTTAATATTATTGTTACATGCTTCTGGGTAGAAGTAAACATTTGTGCATTTTTAGGAGTGCTACTTAAGTGTTTGCATGTTCTTCAATTCATAACACAGAAAGTGTAGTGTAGTTCCCCATGCTCTAAGCATTAATCTTACTTTATTTACTTGAGTTCTGTAACCACTGCAGTCTGCTTGTTCTCTCTTCAGTCCGTGACATGTTGGTATTTTTTGTGATTTGATGTAGTTTTTACATAGAAGGAAATGGATAGAAACTGTTCTTGTTGTATGCA
Source organism: Schistocerca piceifrons (assembly GCF_021461385.2). Lineage (NCBI taxonomy): Eukaryota > Metazoa > Arthropoda > Insecta > Orthoptera > Acrididae > Schistocerca > Schistocerca piceifrons. The sequence continues at coordinate 294,162,900 of NC_060141.1, forward strand.
GGCAAAACGTGAATTGGCCACTGTTTGGAAACAACTAGAAGCTGCATTGTCCACAGTTCACAAGCTCCAGGCGTTAACTGTGACAATGTTGTTGCACCAATGGTGAAAGATGTGACACTTCTGATGCTGTTAAAATCCCTGTGTCTTCTTGTACACATTATCTAGCAACAAATAATCCTGGACAAATAGTGAGTATTGTGATGAATACAGGGATTAGCGACCACAAGGAAATTGCTGCTAGGCTGAATATCGTAACACCTACAACCATCAAAAGGAAAAGTAAAGTATATCTGTTTAAAAAAGCTGATAAAAATGCTCTTAACACGCCTTTTTAAGAGACAGTCTTCACTCCTTCCGAGCTGATCATGTAAGTGTAGAAAAGTAGTGGAATGTTTTCAAAGAGATAGTGTCGACAGCAATTGAGAGATATATACCACATAAATTAATAAGTGATGGTACTGATCCCCCATGGTACACAAAACGGGTCAGATCATTGTCGCAGAAACAACGAAAAAAGCATGCCAAATTTAAAGAACACAAAATCCCCAAGATTGGCAAAGTTTTGCAGAAGTTCGAAATATAGTGCGTACTTCAATGTGAGATGCTTTTAATAATTTCCACAATGAAGTTCTGTCTCGAAATCTGGCAGAAAGCCCAAAGAGATTCTGGTCATACATAAAGCACACCAGTGGCAAGACGCAGTCAGTACCTTCACTGCGCAATGACAACGGTGAAGTCACTGATGACAGTGCCACTAAAGCAGAGTTATTAAACATGGTTTTCTGAAACTCCTTAACCAAAGAAGACAAAGTAAATATTCCTGAATTCCAATCGAGAACAACTGCCAAGATGAGAAACATAGAAGTAGATATCCTCAGTGTAACAAAGCAGCTTAAATCACTAAATAAAGGCAAGGCCTCTGGTCCAGATTGTATACCAATCAGGTTCCTCTCAGAGTATGCTGATAAAATATCTCCATATTTAGCAATTATATACAACCACTCGCCGACATTAAGATCTGTACCTAAAGACTGGAAAATTGCTCAAGTCACACCAATACCCTAAAAGGGAAGTAGGAGTAATCCACTGAATTACAGGCCTATATCACTAATGTCGATTTGCAGTAGGGTTTTGGAACATATACTGTATTCTAACATTATGAAATACATAGAAGAAAATGATTTATTGATACACAGTCAGCACGGATTCAGAAAATATCGTTCTTGTGACAGGAGATGTGAAATTGAATCCATATTTTTAGATTTCCAGAAGGCTTTTGACACCATTCCTCACAAGTGTCTCCTAACCAAACTGTGTGCCTATGGAATATCGCCTCAGTTGTGCAACTGGATTTGTGATTTAGATAAGATATCTGTATGATGCAAAAAGTGGCAATTGAACCTTAATAAAGAAAAGTGCGAAGTTATTCACATGAGTACTAAAAGAAATCAGCTAAATTTCGATTATGCGATAAGTCACACAAATCTGATTTCTGTAAATTCAGCTAAATACTTAGGGATTACAATTACAAATAACCTAAATTGGAACAATCACATAGATAACATTGAGGGTAGAGCAAAACTAAAGACTGTGATTCATTGGCAGAACACGTAGAAGTTGCAACAGGTCTACTAAAGAGACTTCTTACACCACGCTTGTCCGCCCTATTCTGGAGTATTCCTGTGCAGTTTGGGATCCGCATCGGGTGGGACTGATGGATGACATCGAAAAAGTACAAAGAAGGGCAGCTAAATTTGTATTATTGTGAAATGGGGAGATGTGTCACAGACATGATACATGAATTGGAGTGGCAATCATTATAACAAAGACTTTTTCGTTGCGATGGGATCTTCTCATGAAATTTCAATCACCAGTTTTCTCCTTCAATTGCGAAAACATTCTGTTGGCACCCACCTACATAGGGAGAAATGATCATCACAATAAAATAAGAGAAATCAGGGCTCGCACAGAAAAATTTAAGTGCTCATTTTTCCTGCATGCTGTTCATGAGTGGAATGGGAGAGAGACAACTTGAAGGTGGTTCATTGAACCCTCTGCCAAGCACTTTATTGTGAATAGCAGAGTAATCACATAGATGTAAAGAGTTTGTCCTCACTGGAGGGTGAGCAATAGACTATGGTGGTTTGGATGTCTCTGGGTGGTAGACAAGAGTGGGAACTGACTACACTGACTGCCCCCTTTATGCCTTAGCAGCAGATACAAATGACTGCCAGGCGTTGATCACATATCTGAGCCAATATGGGGTGTCTCTTCTGGTGGGCCATTAGTCAGTTACCTGCTAATTCCAGACAATCACAGATGGTGGATTTGTTGGTTATTGGGAGCTCAGATGTTAAGCAGGTAATGGAAATAGCAGCCAGGTTGGGAAAGAATGCCAATGTGTATTTGGTATGCTTGCTGAGAGGTCTTTCTAGATGTTGAGGATATTCTGTTGACAAAAGCTGGACAAGCTGCATTCAACTGTCTGCAAATAGTGGCTCATGTCATCCACTGATTAATTAATAATTTTAAGAAAATAATTATGATGGAAATTTGCTGGTGCCGCGCAAGAGGTGAAACTATAGTGATTTCACTCAGGAGCTTGTGTCTCAGCTAATTTATGCACAACAAAGCACACTCCAGACAGTCTTGCTCATGATTTTTCATGTACATGAAAAATCTGTTACATATAATATTGGAGTATTAGATGATAGTTCTTAGAGCCTATCTCCTTTTCTTCCTTGAAGACAATGTTACAGCTTCTAGCTTGCTGTGCTTAAATTTCTTGCTTCTCTGAAGTATTACAGATACCAATAAAGCAGACGATAGATAAATCAGGTGAAATAAGGAACTAGTAAAAGAACTTGACTTTTTACTGTAAGAATTGATGTATTTCATATAAGAATTAATTTATTTTTTATTATTATTGAACTAAACAGAAATCCATGTTCTCTCTCTGTTATGGACTGGAAAAGACAAACAGTACAAAATCGAAGAAACATACAACAAGAGTTTTTACAAAATAAGAAAATTAAAGATCTTCATCTTTTTCCGCTACCTCCAAAGGCTCAATTGCTGCAGGCATACCCTGTTTCAATCTTTGCTGCAAACTCCTTAGGCGAACGAATGAATAAAAAGAGACAGAAAAAATAAAACATATAACCATGTAGGTAAACCAGCATAAGTTCCAATATAGGTGCAACCCCCTGCCCACTTTACACTGGCTTGGTCCATGATTAGTGGATGACAATAATGGTGCCCTTTCTACATAAATCAAAATATATTAAAATTTATTTTCAGTTATAACATACACGGTATCTTTGGCCTGATTGTATTTAAAATACCTTTATTGACTGCCAATCTTATTTTAATGTATACCATAGACATACCAGCTCTCTTTTATTTTACAGTTTTATTTACGTATTCTGAGAGTTTAATTTTCCAAGTCCACACTACAACAAAAAGCACGTTCAAAGTTAAAGAGTCTGCGACTCGATTAGTGCTGAATAACTGCTACATGCCACCTGCCAGGCTACACTCACACACATTAAGCAAGGTTTGTTGTGCATGCACCTCATATGTCCATTGGTACATCATGGCTAGGTGGTACAGTTTTATTTCACAGATATTAGTTTAACAACGAATTTCATGTTGTCAAAATGTCCATAAAGCTGCTCTGTAGGATAGTGTGTAATAGTCGAGTGTGTGATTGGGAGTATCCAACTCTGCAACAGAAAGGCCCATCATTTCCGAGCTGTGGTACTGGAACCACATTGTGCATCAAGTATTTCCGTGTCCAAGCCACGCTGTACATCCAGCATCACGTTGAGAACTTGCCAAACTTCAGATAAATCCAGAAACGTTTTCATCTTATATGGTCCCTTGTAGCAAAGTCTAGCATCCCTCGCTGCTACAAACAAACTGAAAACGTTTGACTTTTTGTAAGCACCTGCATCTTCATTCACTATAACACACATAAATGTAGCCTTTTTTACAGCATACGCCAAGTGGGGTCCCGGGTTCGATTCCTGGCCGGGTTGGGTATTTTCTCTGCCTGGGGATTGGGTGTTTGTGTTGTCCTCATCATTCCATCATCGTCATCATCATCATCATCATCATCATCATCATCATCATTGATGACAGTTGCTCAATTGGATTGAGTTAAAAATTGGATTGTATAGAAATTGGGACATTGTACAGGCACTAATGACTGCGCACCTGAGCGCCCCACAAACCAATCGTCATCAAACCAAACACGCCAAGTGTTCGATAATTGAATAGTTCCTCTTGACATCTGTTTTGCCAACGCATATATGGTTTCATATAACATACACGAAATAAGCTTTACAGTTCAACATCATTTGATTTTATCTAAGCATACATAAGCCCATATCTGTGTATTGCTGACACGTTGGGTACATATATGGTACAATTGGTACATGTTAACTTCTAGATTTGTTATAACATTTATAAGTTGTGCAGAAAACAACGTTTCAGTACCGTTTTTATCTCCTTTAAAATTTCATTTTCGCCCTTAGGACCCACATAACATCATCTTATGACATTTTAAATACACAATACTTCACATTTTCTCTGACCATTCAAAGGCTGCTACAGATTTGTGCTGAGCGGGTAACTCTCTTAATCTTTGAGTTTGTACAGTGAGTGAGAGAGAGAGAGTGAGTGTGAGTGAGTCTATATAAAAAACCAGTGTCCGCACATTTCATCTGAGTCATACACCTGTAAATGGAAAGAAGCATGTTTTTTTTTTTTTTTTTCTGCTGCTGAAATCCATCATCTACACACCATAGAATAATTGAGTAAACTCTTTACTTACACTTGTTTGTAACTTTGTGAAACTACTTACTTACTAGTTTCTGAACTAATTGCAGAATTATGACAGTGCAGTATCACATAAATTATCAACACTACTTGTTTGAAAGAACCTGTAGTGAGTGTAATTCAGTGTACGTGACTTATATCCATATCTTCAGGATAATACTCTTGTGTATGTAACATACTTAAACATGCCACTACGAAGGTTGTGACAAGAAAATATTGTAGAAGAATATCCACGTAAGTCATGATCCCATGTAAATACATAATGAATACTCATATTTAGTGCTCATATTTGTAGCTTGCACTTTTTAATATGTGGTCTGACCCCCTTTTACCTTGGTAGTACTAGACCTAAACTTCATTTAACAACATTTAACATACTGCATTCTCTTCATATACACACACTCATTCACACTGTCACATTTATACACATGTTTATATACATACTTATAATATGGTGCCGCTCCATGACTAACAAGCATAATATTTTTCTCCTCACGCACACACATATCTGTTTACCTTAAGTACATGGATGTGTAAATTCATCAACTCCTTTTTACTTTTCATAACTAATACTTCTATAAGAGCTCAAATATCCAGAGTATGTCTGTTGTCTTGATTTCCCTCTTTCAGGCCTTCCATATTCATGCTGCAATTACATCTGCAGTCAGTAAGTGTTGTTGTCAACAAGCACAGCCTCATTATCTTCCATAGTTTGTTCACTGGGTGAACATACTCCTACAGTTATTCTTTCTTTCGTTGGATGTAGATACTCTCCTTATAGTGTTGATATTTATTGTGTATATAACTACCATGTAAATTTGTATATACTGTAAATAGTAGAGTACTGATAGGTTTCTGTAGTTAGTTGTTCTTACTTACTCCGTAAATTTTCGTTTATTGTAAGCCTCCTTACTGTATTAGTTTTATCCTTTTAGTCTAGAACCCTTCGTTTTGATAGAAATTAATTTATATTAAAACCTCCAGAGTATAGCTTGTTTGGCGCCTAGATGCCAAGTTTGCGTTGCATCTGGTGTGCTAAGCGACATGTTGGAGTAATGTGTTTCTGTGCATGATCTGACATCACTGACCTATGCGTTACCTCCTACTACACCTGTTTGTCCTCTCCCTGTCGTAATAGTACTTCACATGTTTTCATCTCAAGTGCATCATCATATTGTATTTGGGAAATGTAAGTATTGTAGAATTAATTGGTACCATTGCAATCGTGTTTGATTTTCAGACTTCATATAGCTTTTTGACATGAAACAGAATCTTAAACTACTGTAACTTACCTTGCTTCCATTTAAAAACATATAAATAAATAAAATGGGAAATTTTCTCTTAAAAGTAAGCTAACAATTGTTATATACATATTATATTGAAATATTTTTTCATTTGTTCATGTGCAGGACTTCAAGTGAGGTTTGACCTTTTCCAATCCTTTTAGTGTACAAATTCTCTAATATCCTTGTGTGGTAAAGTCCCTTGTCCTTTCCACTATTATAGCAGGCTAATCTATATGCACCTTGGGGTAAAATCTGGATACTAATATATGTTTTATCGTGTTTTTGTTAGTAAATTCCTTCCACCTATCACCTGTGAAGTATGGTGCATTATCTATTAACAATACCTGTTGCTTCCCCACTCCTGGGAGATAATCTTTTGTAATCCTCCTAATAATAGAATCTGCAGTCACAGACTGCATTGCATTCAACTTAACATATTTTGTGAAAACATCATACAAGGCAATAACACATTTGACACATCCCTTCCCTGGATTGGGCACTATAGGATGTAGTTCAATCAACTTTGACTTGTTTGAGTGTTTCGTCTTTTGGCAAGTAATGTACTTTCGAATTGCTTAGAACTCTTCTCCGCAAGTTGGGAGAATATCAGTATGTATTTATCTTGTTGGTGCATTTGGAAACTCCATAGTGACCGTATACATTGTGAGTGTACAATATAAAATCATCTATGTAACTTTCCAATAAACACACACAAACACACCACTGTTCTTGATTCGGTGTATGCTAATGAAAGAGGACTCCCTTGTATAAAGTATAGAATTTCTTCAAATTCTCATTGTTATTTTCAGACAGTTTTGATCTTACCTTTCTTCATCGCAGGTCTCCCTCTTACAGTTGCTCCAAACTCTTACACATCTTTACATAATATGGTTGTCGTATCTTGTCGTGCATAAGCAGAACCCTAATTTCAGAATTCTGTTCTGTGAGTTCTAAAAATTCATTGAGCCCTTGAGGTAGCCATGACAAGGCATCTGCAATTAGTTTTTGATTACCCTTGATGTATACAATTTCAAAACTGAAATGAAAGTACATGCACCACCTGGCTAACCTTTGATATAATAATGTGCATGTCAACAGAAAAGAAAGTGTTTGGTGGTCATGTAGACTTTATTGTGCTTGCCCCATAAGTAGTACTCAGATTTCTTAAATGCCCATATAACCCCGAGAGCCTCGAGCTCTGTCACAGAATATGACTGCTCAGATTCAGAAAGTGTTCGACTAGCAAAACTGATTATCTTAGGTGTCGGTTCCCCATCATCTATAGTGATCTGAAATAAGCATGGTCCTAGTCCCTATGAAGATGCATCTGTACTCAAGCAAGAATCCTTTGATATGTCATAGTAGTGTAGTATGTTTGCACATAGTAAGGCTTCCTTTATTTTGTTGAATCTATGGGTTGTTTCTTCTCAAAAGATTCAGCAATGCGACATTATTTAATAAGTGATCTGTAATGAATTTTCAAAAAAATGAAACCAAACCCAAATATGCCTTGAACTGTTTTTATATTCTGTGGTGGTGGGAAATGTTTGATCGCATCACATTTTCCTGGATCAGGTCATATACCCTGTGGCGAGATAATATGACCCAGAAATTTGACTTTTTCTTTTCCAAACTCCGACTTTGTTAAATTAGCTTTGACCCCATATTCTGCAAATTGGTACCTGTGCCAAATCCTCACATGTTCTTCCCATATGTGAGTAGCTTTTAACAGGTCGTCAACATTGAGAGTGACTCTACTGAGGAGTTCTGGTTCCAAAACTTTGATGCGGAAATGAAAACACCCTTGCTCATGTTCAAGCTGAATGGCAAAACACAAAATTTGTAGCTCCTGCTCCCACACACAAAGGCTGTTTAGTACTTCCTACCATCTTAATGTAATGCTGTTTGCCAATGTGATGCTTTTAAATCAATTATACAGAGTGTGGCAGCATTCATAGCGTAATTTGACTTGCGTAGTACAATGACGTACTGCAGGATTGCTTGGCAGCTCGTGCCGCACTTGTGAATTAATGACCTGCCATTTTGAGTGTGACAGTGATCTGGTGCAGTGGACTGCACAGCATCGTGCCTTTGCTGTTGAAAGTTATTTCAAGAATAACGACTATGTTATTGCTACCCAGCGTCTATTTTGGCAACATTTCAACTTGTGACGTCGTGGGAAAGTTCCAGATGGACGGACCATTGTGAGGTGGGTACGAGCATTTCAAACAACAGGTTCTGTTTGCAATGGCAAACCTGGAAGAAGTGAAAGAACTGTGCGTACACCAGGATCTGTGGAAAATGTTCATGCTGCAGTATTGCGTAGCCCAAAAAGATCTGCTCATTCAGGAGAATATTGCACGAAGATCTCCATTTTCACCCATATAAGCTGCAGATTGTTTAGGAAATTAGGCCTCGCGATTGGGTTTCATGCAAAACAGTCTGCTTAAACATGAGTAATCTCCTTCGCCAAAATCCACAAATGTTGCACACCATCCTGATGTCATGAAGCTCATTTTGAGTTATGTGGTACAGTGAATAAACAGAATATGTGTTACTGGAGTGATGTAAACCCGCATGAACTGCACATTAAGCCCTGCACAGTTCTCGGGTCACACTGTGGTGTGGAGTTGCTTCCTAAAAATGCTGCAAGACTTCATTCTTCCCCAATTCGGTATGGTCGATGTGGATGTGAAACAATTATGGTTTCAACAAGATGGAGCGACATTGCATACAGCCAGAATTTGCAGGAGTTTCTTGCGACAGACATTTCCTGGTAGAGTAATTTCCTGTTTTTGTGACATTTCCTGGCCACCTCTCACCTGACCTTTCATGTGTAGACTTTTTCCTTTGGGGCTACAAGAAGCAAGAAGTGTTCTGAACATGTTGTTCCACCATTCCTGAGTTGAAGAATCACATCAGACCTACTGTCAGCAATGTCCCAGGGTATATGTTACACCGAGTTATGGTAAGCTTCCAACACGAATGTGTTGTGCAGAGGGGACATAATTTGACAAGAGTCATATTCAAAAAGTAATCCACACGATGGACAATGACTTACACATTTGTAAATGGCATACCTTTAACTTTTAATTGACATAAGATGTAATAAATGGTGTGTTTTTAATATCCTACTATGAACACTGCCGCACCCTGTAGTTAGGTATTTAACATTGTGAAATTTCAGTAATGCTCTTGAAGGATGTGGATGTTATGGCATTTCCTGATAGGAACCGCCCTTTTTTTTTTTTCACTTCGGGCATCAAGCACAAGCCTGACATTACCCTCGGGCTTGGCAACAGCTAAAATAGGGCTACAATATGAGGAATAGGAGGAATGTATGATCGTACAATTTATCATCCTTTCAATTTCTTTCCACACAACTTTTCTTTTTGCCCAAGGAATTGGGTATGAAGAAAAATAGAATGATTCGTGTGGGTAAATGCCCATTTTATACTTGTAGCCCTTTATTACCCTGGAGTGCCTTCTAAATACTTGCACATACCGAAGTATTACTTCTTGTAACTCCACCTTATGAGAGCCTCTGGCAAACAAGCAGATTCACTTGGTTCAGAAAGTTTCCAGGTACATGTCTTTTTCAGACACTGCGCACACTTTTGTGTATCAAGAAACAGTACCTTTGGATAGGACAGTTGTACTCTCATATCAGGACTTGGTTTGAGTGCATTTTTTGTTGTGCTGGTTTTAATTAAATTTATTGATGACTTCTGTCCATTGATTGTAAACAAACATTTTCTTGCACTATGTTAATCTGTAGTGTGTACTGTCTAAAGGTGTCCGTTCCTGTTAGACATTTTACTAAAAGTTTTTCCACTGCCAGAAAAAAATACACTTTAGAGGAAAAAATGCTGATAGTAATGGGCATTAAAAACAGACGTTTAACTCCTTTTGACTTGCTCCACTCTGTGCTCAGTATACAACAATTCTGCACCGGAAAAGTTTGGTGTATAACATCGTCTTTGCAGCTCGTTAAACAGACCTAGTATTATTATATTTGTCAATGCACCCATGTCAAGTACCACAGATACATCTAAATCAAATGTCTGGGCATTAATTACAGCTTGCACTGACTCCTCAATGTCTTTGTCTAATTTGTTAGCATCTTCCCAACACAGTTCTTCTTTCATATCTACCCATTGGTCATATCTGAGAAAATATTTGGAATAAACTGCATGCCCCCACCCCTTTTATTGGTCTGCAAATTGTGGCTTATCATTACCTGTTCAAGTTTTCCTGTTTCGTTGTAGGGTTAACGTCTTCATGGGGCTAACTTCAACTATCTGCATGTTCTACATCTACATCTACATTGATACTCCGCAAGCCACCCAACGGTGTGTGGCGGAGGGCACTTTACGTGCCACTGTCATTACCTCCCTTTCCTGTTCCAGTTGCGTATGGTTCGCGGGAAGAACGACTGTCTGAAAGCCTCCGTGCGCGCTCTAATCTCTCTAATTTTACATTCGTGATCTCCTCGGGAAGTATAAGTAGGGGGAAGCAATATATTCGATACCTCATCCAGAAACGCACCCTCTCGAAACCTGGCGAGCAAGCTACACCGCGATGCAGAGCGCCTCTCTTGCAGAGTCTGCCACTTGAGTTTATTAAACATCTCCGTAACGCTATCACGGTTACCAAATAACCCAGTGACGAAACGCGCCGCTCTTCTTTGGATCTTCTCTATCTCCTCCGTCAACCCGACCTGGTACGGATCCCACACTGATGAGCAATACTCAAGTATAGGTCGAACGAGTGTTTTGTAAGCCACCTCCTTTGTTGATGGACTACATTTTCTAAGCACTCTCCCAATGAATCTCAACCTGGTACCCGCCTTACCAACAATTAGTTTTATATGATCATTCCACTTCAAATCGTTCCGTACGCATACTGCCAGATATTTTACAGAAGTAACTGCTACCAGTGTTTGTTCCACTATCATATAATCATACAATAAAGGATCCTTCTTTCTATGTATTCGCAATACATTACATTTGTCTATGTTAAGGGTCAGTTGCCACTCCCTGCACCAAGTGCCTATCCGCTGCAGATCTTCCTGTATTTCGCTACAATTTTCTAATGCAGCAACTTCTCTGTATACTACAGCATCATCCGCGAAAAGCCGCATGGAACTTCCGACACTATCTACTAAGTCATTTATATATATTGTGAAAAGCAATGGTCCCATAACACTCCCCTGTGGCACGCCAGAGGTTACTTTAACGTCTGTAGACGTCTCTCCATTGATAACAACATGCTGTGTTCTGTTTGCTAAAAACTCTTCAATCCAGCCACACAGCTGGTCTGATATTCCGTAGGCTCTTACTTTGTTTATCAGGCGACAGTGCGGAACTGTATCGAACGCCTTCCGGAAGTCAAGAAAAATAGCATCTACCTGGGAGCCTGTATCTAATATTTTCTGGGTCTCATGAACAAATAAGGCGAGTTGGGTCTCACACGATCGCTGTTTCCGGAATCCATGTTGATTCCTACATAGTAGATTCTGGGTTTCCAGAAATGACATGATACGCGAGCAAAAAACATGTTCTAAAATTCTACAAGAGATCGACGTAAGAGATATAGGTCTATAGTTTTGCGCATCTGCTCGACGACCCTTCTTGAAGACTGGGACTATCTGTGCTCTTTTCCAATCATTTGGAACCCTCCGTTCCTCTAGAGACTTGCGGTACACGGCTGTTAGAAGGGGGGCAAGTTCTTTCGCGTACTCTGTGTAGAATCGAATTGGTATCCCGTCAGGTCCAGTGGACTTTCCTCTATTGAGTGATTCCAGGTGCTTTTCTATTCCTTGGACACTTATTTCGATGTCAGCCATTTTTTCGTTTGTGCGAGGATTTAGAGAAGGAACTGCAGTGCAGTCTTCCTCTGTGAAACAGCTTTGGAAAAAGGTGTTTAGTATTTCAGCTTTACGCGTGTCACCCTCTGTTTCAATGCCATCATCATCCCGTAGTGTCTGGATATGCTGTTTCGAGCCACTTACTGATTTAACGTAAGACCAGAACTTCCTAGGATTTTCTGTCAAGTCGGTACATAGAATTTTACTTTCGAATTCAATGAACGCTTCACGCATAGCCCTCCTTACGCTAACTTTGACATCGTTTAGCTTCTGTTTGTCTGAGAGGTTTTGGCTGCGTTTAAACTTGGAGTGGAGCTCTCTTTGCTTTCGCAGTAGTTTCCTAACTTTGTTGTTGTACCACGGTGGGTTTTTCCCGTCCCTCACAGTTTTACTCGGCACGTACCTGTCTAAAACGCATTTTACGATTGCCTTGAACTTTTTCCATAAACACTCAACATTGTCAGTGTCGGAACAGAAATTTTCGTTTTGATCTGTTAGGTAGTCTGAAATCTGCCTTCTATTACTCTTGCTAAACAGATAAACCCTCCTCCCTTTTTTTATATTCCTATTAACTTCCATATTCAGGGATGCTGCAACGGCCTTATGATCACTGATTCCCTGTTCTGTAGATACAGATTCGAAAAGTTCGGGTCTGTTTGTTATCAGTAGGTCCAATATCTTATCTCCACGAGTCGGTTCTCTGTTTAATTGCTCGAGGTAATTTTCGGATAGTGCACTCAGTATAATGTCACTCGATGCTCTGTCCCTACCACCCGTCCTAAACATCTGAGTGTCCCAGTCTATATCTGGTAAATTGAAATCTCCACCTAAAACTATAACATGCTGAGAAAATTTATGTGAAATGTATTCCAAATTTTCTCTCAGTTGTTCTGCCACTAATGCTGCTGAGTCGGGAGGTCGGTAAAAGGAGCCAATTATTAACCTAGTTCGGTTGTTTAGTGTAACCTCCACCCATAATAATTCACAGGAACTATCCACTTCTACTTCATTACAGGATAAACTACTACTAACAGCGATGAACACTCCACCACCGGTTGTATGCAATCTATCCTTTCTAAACACCGTCTGTACCTTTGTAAAAATTTCGGCAGAATTTATCTCTGGCTTAAGCCAGCTTTCTGTACCTATAACGATTTCAGCTTCGGTGCTTTCTATCAGCGCTTGAAGTTCCGGTACTTTACCAACGCAGCTTCGACAGTTGACAATTACAATACCGATTGCTGCTTGGTCCCCGCATGTCCTGACTTTGCCCCGCACCCGTTGAGGCTGTTGCCCTTTCTGTACTTGCCCAAGGCCATCTAACCTAAAAAACCGCCCAGCCCACGCCACACAACCCCTGCTACCCGTGTAGCCGCTTGTTGCGTGTAGTGGACTCCTGACCTATCCAGCGGAACCCGAAACCCCACCACCCTATGGCGCAAGTCGAGGAATCTGCAGCCCACACGGTCGCAGAACTGTCTCAGCCTCTGATTCAGACCCTCCACTCGGCTCTGTACCAAAGGTCCGCAGTCAGTCCTGTCGACGATGCTGCAGATGGTGAGCTCTGCTTTCATCCCGCTAGCGAGACTGGCAGTCTTCACCAAATCAGATAGCCGCCGGAAGCCAGAGAGGATTTCCTCCGATCCATAGCGACACACATCATTGGTGCCGACATGAGCGACCACCTGCAGATGGGTGCACCCTGTACCCTTCATGGCATCCGGAAGGACCCTTTCCACATCTGGAATGATTCCCCCCGGTATGCACACGGAGTGCACATTGGTTTTCTTCCCCTCTCTTGCTGCCATTTCCCTAAGGGGCCCCATTACGCGCCTGACGTTGGAGCTCCCAACTACCAGTAAGCCCACCCTCTGCGACTGCCCGGATCTTGCAGACTGAGGGGCAACCTCTGGAACAGGACAAGCAGCCATGTCAGGCCGAAGATCAGTATCAGCCTGAGACAGAGCCTGAAACCGGTTCGTCAGACAAACTGGAGAGGCTTTCCGTTCAGCCCTCCGGAATGTCTTTCGCCCCCTGCCACACCTTGAAACGACCTCCCACTCTACCACAGGTGACGGATCAGCCTCAATGCGGGCAGTATCCCGGGCAACCACAGTCGTAGTCCGATCAGGGGATGCGTGGGACGAGCTGGCCGTCCCCGACAAACCCCCATCCCGACCCCCACAGTGATGCCCATTGGCAACAGCCTCAAGCTGTGTGACCGAAGCCAACACTGCCTGAAGCTGGGAGCGAAGGGATGCCAACTCAGCCTGCATCCGAACACAGCAGTTGCAGTCCCTATCCATGCTAAAAACTGTTTTGCTAAGAACGTCTGAACTAATCTACAGAGAGCGCAAACAAATCGACAAAATTTAAACGGTTATTAAAATACAAGATTGCCTAGTAAATGCAGTAATGCTGCTACTTGCGCACTGCTGACACAGCTCGGCGGCGGAAGGAGACTAAGCGAAATTACACTATTCAGGTACTAAAACACGATGCTACACTCTCAAATACTATAATACGCCCGAAATTTATGAATTAAACAATGCAAGAACCAAAAACACGCAAAGAAATTAAGAATTAAACTATGTAACAAATGAGTGAGCTAGGAGTATACGACTTGCTGCTCAGCTGCTTATCCAACGGCGGCAGGGAGCACACTGTCTGCGACCAACCGACACTGGCCGTTCAAAACAAAACAGTAGACAAACGACTACGCGAATTTACACTATTCAGGTACTAAAACGCGATGCTACAACTCCCAAATACTATAATACGCTCGAAATTTATGAATTAAACAATGCAAGTACCAAAAACACGCAAAGAAATTAAGAATTAAACTATGTAACAAATGAGTGAGCTAGGAGTATACGACTTGCTGCTGCAGCTGCTTATCCAACGGCGGCAGGGAGCACACTGACTGCGACCAACCGACACTGGCCGTTCAAAACAAAACAGTAGACAAACGACTACGCGAATTTACACTATTCAGGTACTAAAACGCGATGCTACAACTCTCAAATACTATAATACGCCCGAAATTTATGAATTACACAATGCAAGTACCAAAAACACGCAAAGAAATTAAGAATTAAACTATGTAACAAATGAGTGAGCTAGGAGTATACGACTTGCTGCTGCAGCTGCTTATCCAACGGCGGCAGGGAGCACACTGACTGCGACCAACCGACACTGGCCGTTCAAAACAAAACAGTAGACAAACGACTACGCGAATTTA
The DNA here is from genome assembly GCF_021461385.2 of Schistocerca piceifrons. NCBI lineage: Eukaryota > Metazoa > Arthropoda > Insecta > Orthoptera > Acrididae > Schistocerca > Schistocerca piceifrons. Next base: position 294,178,138 of record NC_060141.1, read on the forward strand.
CACTATTCAGGTACTAAAACGCGATGCTACAACTCTCAAATACTATAATACGCTCGAAATTTATGAATTAAACAATGCAAGTACCAAAAACACGCAAAGAAATTAAGAATTAAACTATGTAACAAATGAGTGAGCTAGGAGTATACGACTTGCTGCTGCAGCTGCTTGTATCCTGTATTGCTGTGGAATTAAATTCTCCTTGACCTTGACCCAAACTGGATGCATAATCATTATTCCATTGATTGTAATTACTGGGAGGAGGCGTGCCAGATGGTCTACCTGTGGTCATTGTCTGCCAATTACTGTTTTGGTTATTGCCACCTGCTTATTGGCCATAGTCCCTCTGTTTGGTGTAAGCCAGTCTATTGCAATTCTGTTTGTGATTTCCTTTGAAACCTCATTTGTACTTTTAATTTTCCCCATTACCATAATTATTTCTTGTATTACTGTTGTTGCTTGGGGCATATGGGTGCCAAACACTCTTTGTCAGACTCTTATCAAGATATCGATATTGTCTTTTGATTTGTTAATACTTTCATCTCGATATTGAGGAAACAATTGACATTCAAGCAACAAAAATGTGCTGTGAAGTGGTTTGTGAAGTTTGTTAATGCCATTGAAGTGCAACATCAGTGGAGGTGGGAGTTTGAAACAGAACCACCAACCCGCCTAACAATTAAACACATCATTGACAAGTTTGAATTGCATGGAATGATTTGTGATATTCACAAAGGAAGATCAGGAAGACAGCGTACAGCTACAAGTCCTGCTTTGACCTAATGGAACCATGAATCAGCATTACAGTGTGTACTGGGCACTGGAAAATCCACATGCTTATGTGGATAAAGTGGTAAATCTACCAGGGGTTCATGTGTGGTGTGGACTACCATCTAGGGGCTTAGTAGGACCCTTTTTCTTTGATGCTACTGTCACTGGATAAGTGTACCTGGAAATGTTATGCACATCAGTTTTGCCAGGCATACGTGCACCCTAAGGAACTGATGAAGAGTTCTTCTACCAACAGGACAGGGCACCACCACCCTACCACCTAGCTGTACGAGCTTTCCTGGATGACAATGTTGCGGGTAATTGGATTGTATGAAGAGGGCCAATTGAGTTCCATCGACTGTTGCCAGCTCTTAACACCTATTGATTTTTACTTGTGGGGGAACTGTGAAAGGTAATGTCTATCGACATAAGCCATGCATGCTGGAACTTTGCCAGGAGATTACAGCGACATGTGCAGCGATATCCACTGTAACACTTACTGACATAGTTGCGGCGACCGCTCATCGTTCTGTTATGTGTATAGCCACCAACGATGAACATTTTGAACATTTAAAGAAACCATGTGCTAAACTGGAGGTTGTGCAACATATGGGACCAATTTTTAAATCTATAATAAACACATAAGTAATGAGTGGTTAGAATGGCCCCTCTTCATATATTAGGTCAATCGAGTTGAGACAGGTAAGAAATACTCTTATATCATTTTCAGGTGTAGTGATCAACTTTTCCCTGATATTGGCAGGCACGCGACTTTCCAGTATTTTCAGTATGTCCATGTGGGAAAATGGGTTTGTCAAATACCTCATTTTGTTTAAATATTTTTTAAAATATTTACTTAGTCTCCCATGTTTACTACTGAATGGTGATCGGATGAAAACCTTTTGATGTAGCCTCTCTTGGACTGCTGTGCACTAGAAAGCCCATTGAAATAGCTCATAGGTGTGCCATCTCTCGGCCATATCTGTTGCCCACGGTAAAACATTGCCCAGTGTGTACCCCTCAGTGAACCAGATCTTTTGTGCTTCTGTCCACTTGTGGGAAAACATGTTATGAAAAGCTCTGATAAACATTACGAAGTTCATTCTCTTATCCTCTGTTGAGAAAATTGGAAATTGCCTATGACAGAGCAGACCCTCATCCACTAATACATTAGACAAATACGCAGCATTGTCTGTTGCTGCTGTAGCATTATTTGAATGCACATGATTATACTCTGGATATACTATGTGATCAAAAGTGTCCGAACACCCCCTAAAACATATGCTTTTCATACTAGGTGCATTGTCCTATATCATGATGTGCTTTGCTGTACAAATTGTATGATCTACAGGACCAATAATAAATCAAGTCAAATCAAATTGTGCTACCACCTACTGCGAGGTATTCCATATCAGCAACCTCAATAGTCATTAGACATCGTGAGAAAGCAGATTAGGGCACTCTGCGGAACTCACGGATTTCGAACATTGTCAGGTGATTGGGTGTCACTTGTGTCATATATCTGTAGATTAGATTTCCACAATCCTAAACATCCCTAGGTCCACTGTTTCCAAAGTGATAGTGAAGTGGAAACTGAAGGGACACGTACAGCACAAAAGCGTACAGGCTGACCTGTCTGTTGACTGACAGAGACCTCCAAAAGTTGAAGAGGGTCGTAATGTGTAATAGGCAGACATCAACCATCACACAGGAATTCCAAACTACGTCAGGATCCACGGCAAGTACTATAACAGTTAGGCAAGAGGTGAGAAAACTTGGATTTCATGTTGCGTGGCAGCTCATGAGCCATACATCAAGCAGGTAAATGCCAAACAATGCCTCGCTTGGTGTAAGGAGTGTAAACATTGGATGATTGAACAGTGAAAAACTGTAGAGTAGAGTGACGAATCACGGTACACAATGTGGTGATCCAATGGCAGGTGTGGGTGTAGCAAATGCCCGGTGAACGTCGTCTGCCAGCATGTGTAGTGCCAACAGTAAAACTCAAAGGTGATGGTATTATAATGTGATAGTGTTTCTCACAAAGGGGGCTTGCACCCCTTGTTATTTTGCATGGCACTACCACAGCACAGGCCTACATTGATGTTTTAAGCACCTTCTTGCTTCCCTCTGTTGAAGAGCAATTCAGGGGTGGCTATTGCATCTTTCAATGCGATTGAGCACCTGGTCATAATGCACTGCCTGTGGTGGAGCAGTTACATGACAATAACATCCTTGTAATGGACTGGCCTGCACAGAGTCCTGACCTGAATCCTATAGAACACTTTTGGGATGTTTTGGAACGCAGACTTCGTGCCAGGACTCACCGACCAACCTCTCCTCAGTGCAGCACTCTGTGAAGAATGAGCTGCCATTTCTCAAGAAACCTTCCAACACCTGATTGAACATATGCCTGCGAGAGTGGATGCTGTCATCAAGGCTAAGGGTGGGCCAACACTACACTGAATTCTAGCATTACCGACGGAGGGTGCACAAACTTATAAGTCATTTTCAGCCAGGTGTCCAGATACTTTTGATCATATAGTGTATGTTTGCACAACTGGTATTGACATTGTCAGTGCCTGTTGCATTTTTTTAATTCCTTTCTTCCCCATCTGAAGGGCTGGTAACAAATGGTTGGAAAGTATTACCGCTATCTATCTTTCCTGACTGCACCTCATTGCTTGTTATTGGCATCTCTCTTGTGACATATGCAATGTTAATTAGACTGCTCTGCAACTTCTATTTCACTGCCTGTAATTCTAGTTCAATCCTAGCAATCAGTTCATTTTCCCTTTCCTTTACTGCCTTTTCAACTGCTTCACCATAGGTCTTATGCTATTGTATGACCTTCTGTGCAAGGTTCTTATCCTTATCTAGCATTCCTGCTTCAGCTCTGTCCATTAAATTTTATACCTCCTCTTTTAGTTTTTCTTGTGCTTTCTTTATGAGCTTGGTGCCTAAATAATAGCTACTCAGTATTACTGGCAGTTCCTATACTTCTTCTGGCCAATATTTACATAGAATCGCAACTTATTAACAGTACCTCTCATAGTTTCTAAATTTATGCAAATTTCTGACTGAGCCTCTTGTGTCTGAGTCTGCTCGTCACTCATGATTTTTAGCCTATCTGTTATTACCCTTTGTGCCTTGTCTATAGATGAAACTTTTTTTTTATCTAGGTTGTTTACCTCCTGAGACAAATCAGTGAATAATTCCATCTTTAATTTCTTCTCCATGTCTGCAGTTTGCACATTAAATCATTAGAATGGTCATTACATAGATTTTGACTTAAATTATCGAACCTCTGTGATAGGTCATTTTTAAAACCATCAAATGTCTGCTTTTGTTCATTTTTAAATTGAAGAAACTTTTCATCAATTTCTTTGGTTTGTTGTGTTTAGTGTCATGTAAACCTACTGTCTCTTGTTCCATCACATTTGAAACACGTTCTCGTGACATGGAGAAATTGAAATTTACTGATTCCGCACTACCGTGTCTTTCATTGGCTTCATGTGAGAAAATGCTTCTCGATGAGATTTGGTATTTAGTCTTGTCTACTGTGAGCATAGTATCATCATGAGGTAAGACATTGTCATCAGCATAAATTGAATTTGTGTAATGTTCCCGGCCATTGTCAATATCATTGACATTTTGGGTCTCATTATTACTTGTCGGCACAACCTTTTTAACTGGTTCCACTTTGCAAATATAAATACAAAATAAAATTGAGTTTTAATCTTAAAATTCATTATGAGTATTTTCCTGATCAGTACATGATGTATTTTATGCAAGTGTTGCAGCTTTTTGTTGCTGTTTACGATTTTTTTATCCACATTCCAAAAAATCAAAATAATGTTAAACCAAATCTCTGATGCTTTAAAAAATGCTTCAGATTTGTGATTGGGTAAGCTAAGGTACTGATACTATTTTTGATCAAGGCGTCAATAGTGGACATGAACTTCCTCAAATTGAGAGACGTGAGGTTATTACGCAGAGCAGAAAAGGGAAATTATCATGATTTGCTAGAGGATATGGAGATCTTTTGTTATCATAGATCAGCTTGTGTGTGCCTTCTCAATGAGCAGGTGAAGGTGAGGGGAGTTCATTTTTGGGAGCTCTTCGCCGAGCATTTGCTTGATGGGAATGGAAATGATAGGACAAGGAAAAATGAGAAGGGGGTGGTGGAGGGAAGAGTGAAAGGGGGGGGGGGGTAAGTTAAATAGATTGGTGATATGAATTATGTTATTGTGACTAAGTTTGCGTTGGCGCCCTTTAGTTGGGCTTTTGCCGTCTTTGTTGGCTACACCAACAGACATATGGTGTGGATTCACATCTCATGATATACGAGCACACCGTAAGAGCCCTTACGAGTTCTCAATTCATCCTATCGAGCCTGTGTTAATTTTCACATGTATGAAGTGTGTTAGCACTTTATTTCTGCATTTGGTCTTGTTTCTTTAATACCTCTGTTTCGTTCATGTCCGTAATTTTCTTATCTCAACTTAGTTTACTTTACATGTGCATTCAGCAATGTGGCACCATCTGCCGGAAAAAATTCGATCCTCCTGAATATCATTAACTGTACGCTAGATGGATGCCAACAACGTTTTTACATTTTGGCATTATGATAAACTTTTGCTCTTCGATAATATGATAAACAATTTAAAAAAATTTTTTTAAAGTTTTTTAAAATTTTTTCTATGGTGTGCCTCTCACCTATGTTTGTTCCTTTTTTACTTATTTGTACAATTGCTTTTTGGCGTATATAACTGTACTATGTGGTTGACAAAATCTTTGCCAATGTATCCATTTTTGTAAAATTTTTCAGTATTTTATCATTATATTTTACTGCACTTTGTATGTCATTTCTTCTTCTCATTTTTATTTTCGCTATATTTTTTGCATAGAGGGCAGGTTTTCTTTGCAGCGCCCCCTTATGGTTTCTCATTGTCATAGTCAATTTTCTATGTATCACTTTATGTTTAACTTCTGCTTAAGACAGTGATACTACTCAGGGAACATATATGTTAAAGGTAAATTTGTATGTGCATTTTAAATGTTGCAATGCGTCTGTATACATTTAATTGGTTTTACGTTCCTTTATTTACATTTATTCATTTGGTCACTGTTATTAATTATTTTTATTTTTACTCTTGTATTTGTAGCACCGATGGTGGCTGTTAATCAGTTGAAATTGATTTGCAAAAGTAAATAAAGAAAACATGATTTTGCGGATGGTTGCTGATTATTTGGTAATTTTATGGTTTATGATCGCTGCACAACTTGGGTACCATATGGAGCCCACCATTCAGATTCTTCTTTGAAGACATTGTTATGGCCACCAGCTTGCTGTGCTTAAATTTATTGCCTCTCCGAAGTATTACAGATACTGTTAACATAGCTAGGTAGATCAGATGAAATATGGAACTAGTAAAGAAGTTGACTTCATACTATAAGAATTAATGTATTTTTCTTTATTATTGAACTAAACAGAAATCCACATTCTCTCTCGATCATGGACAGGGAAAATATATACGGTACACGATCGGTGAAACCTCTGATAGGAGTTTTTACAAACATAAGAAAATTAATGTTCTTCATCTTTTTTCACTAGCTCCATGGGCTTCATTGCTGTGGGCATACCATTTTTTAAGCTTTGCCGGAAACTATTTAGGCGAATGAATGGATAAAAATAGACAGAAGAAATAAAACGTACCCTTATAGGTAAACCAATGTAAGTTCCAATGTGGTCCTCAGGAAGACACATTCCTTCAGTATTCTGTGGCCATCCTTGGTTCTTTAAGGTAGCTAGTTGAACTGATGAAGGCAGCTAGCATAACTCAATGAGTGCCTGCACAGCTCATCATTTGCATTGTTGTACCCTGAGTCAATTGCAGTCATCTGGTTTAGAACTCAGTGGAAGGTCTAAACCAGAGGCTCATTTGATTCTGTGACTGTGATGGGTGCAAATTTCTCAACCTTCACTTTGGAAAAGAGAGTAGTAGAATCTCCCTTAATAGTTGCTCTTAGACACTTCTAGTTTTTCTGGTACATATTGTGGATTGTTTCAAAACAGAAAAGTTTTGTAGTCCATTCCAGAGCATATTAGTCCATAGTATAAGAGGATAGTGTTATTACTTCAAGTTGAACAAATATATTTCAAGGAAGACACAATACATGAAAGACACAGATCAAGTAAACAGAGTAAGACGTGTGTACACTTTAACAGTCAAATCATAACTGAGTCCGAGTCTAGCAGCCACTGGCTGGCTGGCTGCTTAGGTGGCACTGCTGCTGCTGGCGGCACTTTGAAAGATTGGCGAGTCACAACACTCCCCCCCCCCCCTTGAAGTTTTTGCACAGGTCCTGATGGAGGTGACCTGTAGGTTGCTAATGTCCATAGGTGTTGTGTACGTACTACGGAAGTGTCCCCGATGATAACAGGTCGAGATGACAGGAGACATGAGGGTCAAATCTGCTGTGGCCCTGTGCACCAATCTGCCCATTGCGGGAAGTCCGGTTGTTATAACAGGAGACGTGTCTGCGTCCGTAGGAGAAGGAGGCAAGTAGAGTTGCTCTGACAGATGATGATCATCTGCATGGGCACATCTCCTGGTGGCATCAGTTCCTGTGCTGGCACCAATATGATGGTGAGAGGACTGCGTTGTGAGTAATGAGAGATTCCAGTATCTCGAGCATCACGTAGAGCCGAAGGTGGTGTAAAGGCATCTGGAACAGGCGTTTCCGGCACACGAGGCTGAAGCTGGTCTGAATGACGCACTGCAACACCCATGTCTGTCTGGACTTCATACAGGCATTGGCCACGGTGTCATAAGATGCGGGCAGGACTCCATTTTGGCTGCCTGCCATATCCTCGTACCCATACAAGGTCGTCGGCGGTGAACTGCCAAGCGAAGGCACCCACAGCCATGAGGTGGAAGGCCGCAGAAGATGAAGTAGCGTGTGGGGCTGTCGGTCATGTAAGAGCTCAGCCGGGCTGTGGTCGCCCACGGGGGTGAAACGGTAAGAAGCCAGAAATTGGAGAAGCGCATCATCAGCAGCAGAAGAAGTCAGGAGTTTCCTCATCTGAGCCTCAAATGTGTGGACCAGTCATTCAGCCTCACCGTTTGACTGTGGATGGAACGAAGGGGCCGTGACATGCATGACAGCGTGACGGGCACAAAAATCCGCAAAATCGGAAGAGGCAAATTGCGGACCATTACCAGTAACAAGAGTAGAGGGAAGGCCTTCCAAAGAGAAAATGCAAGCTAGAGCATTGGTGGTTGCCGCAGTGGTAGGTGACGTGCAGTGGACAATGAAAGGAAAGTTAGAGTAATCGTCAATAACGAGAAGCCAATAAGTACCTAAAAAAGGTCCCGCGAAGTCAGCATGAATATACTCCAAGGGCTTCTCAGGCAAAGGCCACGGTGACAAAGATGACTTCGGGGCGGCGGCCTGTGACGCACAAGGGCCGCAGGCAGTGACCATGTGTGCGGTTTCAGTCGATGCCGGGCTAGTACACATGACGGCGCACCAGAGATTTTGTGCGAGAGACACCCCAGTGCCCTTGGTGAAGGAGGCGCAAGACCAAAGCACCCAAAGGCGCAGGTACCACAACACGCGGCGAAGCATTTTTGGTGGAAAGGAGGATAACACCATCCCTAGCAGTGAGGCGGTAATGCAAAGTGTAGTAGTTCCTCAACGGATCAGAAGTCTTAGCGTAAAACCCGGGAGAGGGTAGGGTGAGAACCCGTAGCAGCCGCCAGCCGGTCCCTGGTGATGGGGAACCCGTCCACAACCCGCTGCTCGGCAACATCCAGGTGGAATCACAAAAGTTTGTCCCTATCGAATGCCAGATCAGGACCCATGGGAAGGCGAGACAGTGCATCAGCATTCGCATCATTCGCATGTTGTGCCATCGGCCAGAAATGAATCTAATAATTGAAATGAGACAAGTAAAGAGCCCAATGCTGGAGGTGGTGTGCAGCCTTGTCGGGAAGTGACATTGATGGATGAAACAAGGAAACAAGTGGTTTGTGATCCATAACAAGATGAAATTTGGATCCATAGAGAAAAACACCAAACTTATGAGAGCATAAATAATTGCCAAAGCTTCTTTTTCAATTTGAGAATACTTTTGTTGGGCACCCGTGAGCATTTTGGAGGCATAAGCAATGAATTGTTCAGAACCGTCGGAAAAATGGTGCGCAAGGACTGCACCGACGCCGTATTGAGAGGCGTCCGTGGCAAGAACAAGATGTTGGCCAGGTCGATAAGTAGCCAGGCACGGAGCCTGTTTCAGCATAGTTTTCAATTTCTGGAAAGTCGCATCGCATGACGCGCACCAGTGAAAAGGCACGTTTTTATGCAACAGGCGATGCAACGGCTGAGCCACTGAAGCAGCAGACAGTAAAAACTTGTGATAGTATGCTATTTTCCCCAAGAAGGCCTGCAGTTCCTTAACAGATGTAGGGCGAGGAAGGGCATCGATCGGAGCGACAATTTGCTGAAGTGAACGAAAACCATCCCGAGAGAGTTGAAACCCCAAGTACGTGATAGATGCCTGAAAAAATTTTGATTTCTGAAGATTACACTTAAGACTGGCAGTCTGTAAGACATGAAAAAGTGTGCGGAGATTTTGAAGATGTTCGTCAGTGGTGGAGCCAGTGACAACAATGTCATCCTGGTAATTTATACACCCAGGGACAGTGAGCAATAATTGTTCCAAGAATCGCTGAAAGAGAGCAGGGGCACTGGCAACCCCGAATGGCAATAGTTGGTATTGATAGAGGCCGAAAGGTGTCTTAAGGACAGAAACTGCCGGGAAGCAGCGTCGAGAGGAAGTTGATGATAAGCTTCTGACAGGTCAAGTTTAGAAAAATACTGGTCTCCAGCAAGTTTAGTGAACAATTCTTCAGGTTGAGGCATAGGGTAAGTGTTGATAAGGCATTGAGCATTTACAGTGGCTTTGAAATTGCCACAGAGACGAATCTCACCATTTGGCTTAGCAACAACGACAGGAGAGGACCACTCACTGGAAGTGACAGGAAGCAAGACCCCTGATGCAGTGAGACGATCCAGCTCCCGTTTGACCTGATCACGAAGGGCCACAAGAATGGGCCGAGCCTGAAAAAACTTAGGCCGAGCAGTGGGTTTGAGCATGATATGAGCTTCAAAGTCGTTTGCACGACCTAACCCAGGAGAAAAAAGGGATGAAAATGTCGTCGACAAGGAACCCAATTGAGTATAAGGGATAGCATCAGAGACGATATTGATAGAGTCCTCTATGGAGAACCCAAAAACGCCAAAGGCATTGAAACCAAAAACATTCTCCGCGTTGCTATGGTCGACCACAAATATGGGAACAGTGCAAACGACAGATTTGTAAAATACCTCAGCATCAAATTGTCCTAAGAGAGAAATCTTATGTTTATTGTTAAGTCCTTAATTGCCGAGTGACAGTTGACAGGATTGGAGAATCCAACTGAAGATATGTCTGAGAATTGATGATAGTGGCAGCAGAACCAGTATTCACCTGGATGCGTACATCTCGACCAATTATTTGGACAGTGAAGAATAACTTCCCTGAAAGGGAAGAAGTACAATTGACAGACAACACAGAATCAGAATCAGCGTCATGTTCATGAACATCATGTATGCGGTCGGATTTGCAAACGGATGACACATGACCCCCCCCCCCCCCCCCCCCTTTTTTTTTTTTTTGACACATGGCGCAACATTGTGGACAGCCTTCTCGTGAATGTTTCGTAAAGGACCGCGGACATGAAGGAAGTTGCCGTGGGTTTTGCTGCAGTTTCTTAGAGGTTTGTTTACAGTTAGGCAGAGGCTGCGCTTGGGAGCATACTGCAGCCACATCAGCCGGCAGGTACACGCCACACGCTTCCTCAACATCGCACAGAGGTTGTATTTCCCCGACGTTGCCCCATGCCTCTATTTGCGAGAAATTTCAAAAGACTGAGCGATGGATAGGACTTCATCTAGAGTCGGATTTGCCAACTGAAGGGCACATTGCTTAACTTCTTTGTCGGGCGCCGATCGGATAATAGCATCCCGTACCATGGAATCGGCATAGGATTCTTTGTGAACTTCAGTAACAAATTGACACTTTCTACTGAGGCCGTGAAGTTTAGCATCCCAAGCACGATAGGATTGATTCGGTTGTTTTTGACAATGATAAAAGGCAACACGAGAGGCTACCACATGCATTTGCTTTTGAAAATAGACGGACGGAAGTGAGCACATTTCAGCAAAGGACATAGACACAGGATCTTTCAAAGGCACCAATTGTGACAACAACCGATACATTTCAGGTGAAATCCATGAAAGGAACAGAGACTTACATGTTTGTTCGTCCACAACATGAAATGCCAAGAAATGCTGTCGAAGACATTTTTCGTAATCAGACCAGTCCTCTACCGTCTCGTCTCAAGGAGGAAAAGGAGGTAGAGACAACGACGAGAGACGCCCCACGTTTGATGCTGCGATGAAATCACGAATCTCATTTGTGAAAAGCATTTGCTCTATGAGACCTTGCAATAGTTGCTCTAAAGTAGCCATGGAAACATGTGGGTCAACAATGGAAAAGAAAAATCGCTACCTCGTCACCAATTGTTATAACTTCAAGTTGAACAAATATATTTCAAGGAAGACACAATACATGAAAGGCACAGATCAAGAAAACAGAGTATGATGTGTGTACACTTAAACAGTCAAATCATAACTGAGTCCGAGTCTAGCGGCCGCTGGCTGGCTGGCCGCTTAGGTAGCGCTGCTGCTGCATGGCTGGCAGACAGCGCCACATGTAGAGGACCCGCGTAACTGCACGGCAGCACTTTGAAAGATCGGTGAGTCGCAACAGATAGTGTGTCCAGTTGGGCTCTCCACCACACAACTTACAGCATGTAAGATATTCAGAGCTTTATCTGTTTTCATAAGATTACAAATAATGTGTTCACTCCAGGATAGTCTGCTGTCCAGAAAAAGCCCTGATACCTTCGCTGATGTTTGTATATTAAATCTGAAAGATCCCAGACTTATCATATTCATTGGGTATGTTTAGTGTTATTGTCTAAAGAAAAATACAGAAGATTTTTAATGTAACAAATCAATCCCATTCCTCAAGGTCCTTTCAGGTAGTAGATAAGCTGATATTCATCCATCAGCAACACACTTCCAGGCTGATACATCTATTCTACTATACAAAGAAAACTCATTGCTTAACATTGTTACCAAAAATCTCTAAAAGTTATTGACCAGTTTACTTCAAAGTTTTACACGATACTGTAATAAACATTTGGAAGGGTATAGGCTAATATGGAAAAGATGTCAGCAAAAATTTCTTCCATATTGACTGCAAGAAATAAAATGCTCTGCTGTGTAAATGAATGGCTTTATTTTCTTTCTCGCAGTCAGTTTTAACTAAGATATCAGGGTATTTAAAGCATTAGACAAATCGTTTCTATCATATATATTCCTTCTCTTTATTTATAATTTTCAAAACACATTTTATACTCAGTTATGTGTTTTCTTTGCTTCCTCGCAGCTGGTTTTGACAGGGAACAGGAAAGTTGTATTTATGGCTTTTTGGCTTATGATTAGAATACTACAATGGAATCTCAATCATCTGAAATTTTGTAATCCTACCGGTTCACAAAATAGAACTCTGTGAAATACTGTCATTGAAGCAACTATCCTCACAGATCCAGCGGCAGAAAAGGTCTCTCATATCCATTTCTTTTATGTGACTTTCTTTTCCCAGTCAAGGTTTCATTTGCTATAGTAGTATACAAGGATTGGGGGAGGGGGAGGGGGGGGGGGAAGCACACATGGACAGAGAGGAAGGAGGTGAAGGAGATTAGGACGTTTATCCATTTCCCATACATACACTCCAAGGTAAGAGTGAGAGGGGGGGGGGGGGGGGGATATGATTTACCACAAAGGTACAGACAAACAAATGAGTATAGTTTCAGAAATATAGCATGATTCATTCAACAGAAAGTGATTCACAAATTGAGCAGTCAGTAATGTGTTGGTCCCCCTGTTCCCTTGTGCAAGCAGTTATTCAGCTTGGCATTGATTGATAGAATTGTTGGCTGTCCTCCTGCGGGATATCAAGTCAAATTTTGTCCAGGTAGTGCATTAAATCATCAAAATCCCAAGCTGATTTGAGGGTCCTGCTCATAATTCTCCCAATGTTCTCAGTTGGGTAGAGATATGGTAACGTTGCTGGCTGAGGTAGGGTTAACAAGCTTGAAGGCAAGCAGTAGAAACTCTCACCTTGTGTGGACGGGCATTATCTTGCTGAAGTATAAGCCCAGGATTGCTTGCCATGGAGCGCAAAAAAAGGACATACAACATCATCAACAAGTCGCTGTTCTGTAAGGGTGCCATGGATGACAACCAAGGGGTCTCGCTACGAAATTAAATGACATCGCAGACCATCATCCCTGGTGTTGGGCCATATGGTAGGCGACAGTCAGGTTGATATCCCACCGCTGTCCAGGGTACCTCCAGACACATCTTCCCTGGTCACAGGAGCTCAATTGGAAGCTTGACTCATCACTTAAGGTAACACTTCCCCAGTCAATGAGGTTGCAGGCTCAATTTGTCTGCCATCACTGTAAATGGGCTCGTTGATGTACATAGATCAATAGTACTTGACACAAGAGGCACTGTGAGCTCAGTCCCCTTTCTATGAGCTTCCTGTTAATGGTGATTGTGGTTACTGAAGCACCAGTTGCATGTTGGATTGATGATAATGATGAATCTCTGCCTCTGAGTGAATACTTCTCAGACAATCGCTCGCTCCCCTAATTCTGTCGTCTCTCTGTAGGTCGGCAGCTTCATTCTTGGCACTTTGTACAGCCATGGTTCACCCGTTCCTGACAACATTGTCAAATAGTGTTCTCGCTCCTATTTAAACATCGAGCAATTTGCTGATTACTCCAACATTAAGACCACCTACATGTCCTTTCTCAAATACTGACATCTGTGTATATTGTTCATCCACCTGTCTGCGAGGCATAGGTACTGTTCAACTGAGTAAATGGAATGAAATTCATGAAGAATTCATGCCTCTGCTTATGTATGTGTCACCTGTCAGAGTCAGATCTAGACATATCAGGGGTCTGTTATCACTCCAACTGCACACGCCCCACGTCATTACAGAGCCTCCAGCTTGAACAGTCCCCTGCTGACAAGCAGGGTCCATGGATTAATGAGGTTGTCTCCATATCTGTATACATCCATCCTCTTGATACAACTTGAAACAAGATTCGTCCAGCAAGGCAACATGTTTCCAGTCATCAACAGTCTAATGTCGGTGTTGACGGGCCCAGGCAACATGTAAAGCTTTGTGTCTTGCAGTCATCAAGGGTATGCAAGTGGGCCTTCGGCTCTGAAAGCCTGTATTGATGATGTTTCATTGAATGGTTCATACCAAGGTACTTTTTGATGGGCCAGCATTGAAATCTGCAGCAATTTGCAGAAGGGTTGCACGTGTGTCACATTGAATGATTTTCTTCAGTCTTCATCATCCTGTTCTTGCAGGATATTTTTCCGGCCTCAGCGATGTCAGAGATTTGATATTTTACCAGTTTCTTGATATTCACGATACACTCGTGAAATGGTCATACAGGAAAATCTCCACTTTATCACTACCTCAGAGATGCTCTGTCCCATCACTCATGTGCCAACTATAACACCAAGTTCAAACTCATACAGATCTTGATAACCTGCCATTGTAGCAGCAGTAACTGATTAACAACTGCACAAGACACTTGTTGTCTTGTATAAGTGTTGCCGAACGCAGTCCTGTATCTGCCTGTTTACATATCTCTGTATTTGCATACCCATGCCTATACTAGTTTCTTTGGTGCTTCAGTGTAGAAGAAGTGGAATTTATGCGGCTGCACACCTGAAATTTAATGGAGCATTCATTGCTTCGGGAGGATGAGAAGAGATATGTTTCTATTCATCAGTGGAGAATGATGCTCTTCATCTTTCCCCCTCAACACCAACATGGAAGCATTTGCTGCAATAGGATACGTGCCATATTTAATAACAGAATGCCCCATATACCTGCCCGCAAATAACAACATAGTTACTGAGACTCTCAGTGGTTTTATTAAGCTGCTCACCCATTCATTCGTGCTTTGCAGGGACTTATGTGCATTTAATGTGTCATGGGAATCTATGACCATTTGTCCCCTGGGTCAAGTTGTTGAGAATCTCATCTGTTCAGAAGCATTACGCCTCCTGAACACGAGCAGAGCACGCCATTCACCACAGATATGTTCTATTCTCTGTCATAGATCCAACCATGCTCTCTCTTGCCCTTACCAATGCTGCTCAGAAGTCAATGGTTGGTGATCTGCAGTCCAGTGACCTCTTCCCCATGTGGATGCATCTGAAGAATAAAAAGTGCCTGGTAGTAAGACATGAAAGTGCAATAAGCCAACTAGACGATGTGCGGTTGACTGGCTGTGTTTGAGCGCGGAGATAGTGTCCAGGAACAGATGGATCCATCAAGCTGATGATGCAGACTTTTCCAAAGTCTTTGTTGCATCTGTGAAGACTGCTTGTGCCTTGATGGAATGAAGACTGCCACTCTGCAATCAGGGTCAAGCAGGTGGCGTTGTGCAGGTTCATGTGCTAACCTACTGCAGAAACCTGCGCAGCTCTTTGGATGTCAAGGGCTGAATGGCACTTTATTATGAAGGATATGAAGAAGAGATTGTGGTGGGAATTCCTGAACACTTTTTACTGATACCAGTGACTGAGTTTAATTTGTACAGCACTGAAGATGATCACCATGTGATCGAAAATCGATTCTGCTATCAATAAAACATCAGTATTATGGCCAATGCTGACCTTCCTTTTAATTTAACATATATGGTCGTTGTGCACACAGCACTCCATGGAGTCGCCAATAAACATTTTACTGTTTTACCAGCTCAGCACAAGTATGGGGAGCCATCGGAAGGATTTCTGGAATTCAAGGTGGGCCACTCACAGCAGCCATAGTGAATTAGGGATATCTCCAAACAACACCCAGAGACATCGCCCAGACAGTGGCAGAGCATTTTGCCAAAACTGTTTGTAATGCGAGCCTAAATCCAGCAACATGTTGACATCACTATCTGAACCTTGAAGGGACTGGTGGGATTGCAAGTCCAATAACGCCAAGTCCTATAACGACCCATTTTCCATGTGGGAGCTAGAGATTCAGCACTGTCTGAGGCTCGTGATACTGCACCCAATCAAAACAAAATCAAGCACAGAATTCTGTGGCAACTTGGAGAAAAATCCTTCTAGCACTTTTTAATACAATATGGCAGACAGGACAATGTCCCAGTTCATGAAGAGAGGCTGTATTGGTTCCCCTCTTCAAAACAGGGAAGGACTAAACATCCCTCAATTGTTATTGAAACACAACATGAATTAACTGGTTAGGAAAGACCTTGAGGCGAGTTGTTAACCATTGTTTGGTCTGTCCATTAGAGACCTGACAGCTACTTAGCTGCTCTCAGTGTGGATCTTGGTGGTGTGTATTACACTGTCGACAAACTGACCCTGCTAGATGGGGCTACGCAGCACAATATTTTATGACCTTTTAAATGAGCACCAGTACTATAAAGATACATTTACAACCAGGTCTAAACGATAGGACTCCCTTGGCTGCTGTGTTGTGTGCTCTGATCATGTCCTTAAGCTCCATCTATCTAAAGAAATCACTATGGTGCAGAATTTTACATGGTCTTGGGGGCTATGGAACAGATGAGGTGTGCTGAGA
Organism: Schistocerca piceifrons; assembly: GCF_021461385.2. Taxonomy (NCBI): domain Eukaryota; kingdom Metazoa; phylum Arthropoda; class Insecta; order Orthoptera; family Acrididae; genus Schistocerca; species Schistocerca piceifrons. The sequence goes on from NC_060141.1 coordinate 294,194,723, forward strand.
CTGCTAAATTCCTCATCTGCACTATCTCCCTGAGTGTCCTTCACTATCTTCAAAGCATGCAGACAAAATAGTGTAGAATATCCAGGACACACTTCTTTGCCTACAAAGTCTGCTGGGCATGTGGTTATTAAGGTAAAAGATGTAGCAGCGAAGGAGGTGTGTAGTGCTAATGAGATAGCCCAGTGCGCTGGCCTCTTGTATGCTGTCGCCTCACTGTTTGGGTATAGAGTTATGCCTGGCTGAAAACGTGAATAGCTGGAAGAGATCAACTGCAGTTAGTGAAGTCAACAACATGACAGTGGTGTAGCTCCTTCCAACCACAGGTGAGACAAGGTGTTTCTCACTTGGCTTCACATGGGACACAGCCACATGATGCATGGCTTCTTGCTCCAGCTAGAAGGCCCTCAAGTATGCAATGCTTGTGACATGCAGATCCCAGTGTGTCACATTTTAGTTGACTGTGTTTCACACACACACACACACACACACACACACACACACACACACACACTTACTTTTTTTCATGTGCATTTATCTTGTTTTGTGTGGACTTATGTTGTTGTGTTTGCTCTTGTTATTTACCTTGTTTTAGTGGAAGTGAAACGCTGTCGGTGGATGGCCCTTCTGTTAGCTTTGTAATTTGCTGATGAGCTCACTTGATCTTATCATCATATCTAGAACTTTACTGTACAACCAGATCAATCAGATTAGTTATATTTATTTAGCTGCAAAGAGTGTCACTTTTTAATTGGCCTTTCACGTTTTAGGTTTCAAGTATGGCAATTGAAAAGGTTTTTGTATACAACAATACAAGTATTATCCAGGATGAAGTTTTGGCCCATAGATTAGGACTGATTCCATTAAAAGCAGATCCACGTTTATTTGAATACAGGCAAAAAGGTTAGTAAATTTATTACTTTTGTAATTAATGTTTATTTGATGTTTTCTATAAATTTTACGTTATACGGAATGATAAAAGGAGAAAAGTTAACCATATGCTACATGATGTTTTAATTTATTACTTATTTACTAATGACTCAATTTATAACACAGTTTGCAGATAGTATCCACATATACCACTGAATTTACTTGCAAAATTATATCAGTGTATGACAAATAGTTCAGGAGACATGATTGCATAAACATTGGGATGTGTGGAGAACTTACTTATGCCACTGAATTTACTTGCAAAATTATATCAGTGTATGTCAAATAGTTCAGGAGACATGATTGCATGGAGCACAAATTATACAGACTTATCCAGTGTTTTATAATGAGAGCACTTAGCAACTTCCAACAATCACCAAGTGTAATTTCAGACCTTTTCTAAACTTTTTCTCGATAATGTCAAATATTTAGCACATGAATTCACTTGTAAAGTAATCAGATGTTTGCAATTGTTTTATACATGGGAATTCTCTTCTTTAAAGTCTCAGAGGCTACTGGTAATCACTAAGCAACTCTGCATTACCGCCAGGTATCGAAATAACTATCCACTTGCTGTCACATCTTGCAGTAAACTAATAAAATGCAAGAAGCCACTACTACAAGTACATAAACATACATTGCCAGCTCTCCCTCTCTCTCTCCCTCTCTCTCTCTCTCTCTCTCTCTCTCTCTCTCTCTAATTCAATCATTATGAAATCAACTCCCAGAACTTAAGAGTAATTTTCTTCAACAGCTGGTTTCACCAAGATTCTGTACTGTTTTGAGCATAAGTTTTATCTTTGCTTCCATTTTGAACATATAACTAGTTTTATACATGTAACCAGACTGAAAATTTTGTATAGATTTGAGTTCTTGCAGTACACATCTACAGTACAAAGCACCCTTCAACTTTAAAACAAACTAATAGCTATGTATCAGATTCTTCAATATTTCGTGTCTCAGGTCAACGTCATTGTTGCTTCAGTAGTGATCACTCTTCTGCTCTAATCATCCATCATACTGCCTACCTTGGTTGAAAGTACGACCTCTACACCTGCCGCCGCCACCTCCACCACCACCACCACCACCACCACCACCAAGTGCCTTTTGGTGTTTTCATGATCAAGCAGGGTTGTGCACTCACGTCTGAAATGCTCATTCTGTGTTGAATACCATGCCCCTTTCTGCTACAACATCAATAACATCTGTCCTAGTATAGTGGATTGGGAGCTCATTTTTTTAAACTTATAAACTGTATGATCCAAACTATTATCTCATTACTGTATCCTCTTGGTGATCTTATTGCTTTGAGTCTTTTAACAGTCTTCTTTGTTCAAGCAGATGCTTTTTCATCTGAATGATATATTTTTACATATTTGTTTTTAATCGCACCTGTGAATACTGTCACAATTTATCTGAACCATCTTGCATTGATGCACATAATGGCGCACATTGAATACCCCATAGTTATCTGCTAAGAAAGTACAGTTCCAATGTCTAAACAATGTGTTATGCTCTTCTTTAATAGTGTCTGTGAGCAGCCATCAAACCATTCCAGCTGGTTGCTTTGAGGGCACAGAATTAGAATAAATATAATTTGTCTATTTTCTCGTAAATCTTAGAGGTTCGAAGAAACTTTTTGTACCCTTGTCATCGATAAATGATCTTTCATGTGTACAACTAATTTTATTATAACTTTAATAATAATTAAATGGGACAAAAACTGTTGTTTACATGTAGATGACATTCTATGCATCATCAGATGTTTATTTTGTATTTTTATTATTCATTTGAGGTACCCCTTGGGTAATGTGCAGCATCTTGAGTTAGGCAGTAGGAATTCCCATGTCACACGAGCTGCTGCTTGGAGCTACGACGCTCCGGTCGCAGGTTCGAATCCTGCCTTGGGCATGGGTGTGTGTGATGTCATTAGGTTAGTTAGGTTTAAGTAGTTCTAAGTTCTAGGCGACTGATGACCTCAGATGTTAAGTCCCATAGTGCTCAGAGCCATTTGAACCATTTTTTTTTTTTTTGAGCTACGAACACCATACCGATTACCAAGGAGGACTTTAAGAGTACTCTGTTTCTGTGTAAAACCCAGGATGAGCCATTTAACAATATAAATGAAGAACAAAGAAATTTTATGTACAACTTTTACTGTGATTTAGTACGAGCTTAGGTACTTCTCAAACCACATATCTGTATGGACATGTAATAAAAGTTCATCACTATTTAAAAATGATAGAAGTTATTTACAGCAGATGATAATAATAATAATAATAATAGAAGATAAGAAAATACTCGTGTATTATTGTTTAAGAAGAGGTTTACTATTGTAAATGTTGAAAAGTGAAGTTGCAATAATTGCGGAAACAAGATAATGAAAGAAGAACGAGTTTATTAAATGTTAGAGGGTTTTTAATTTCAAAAATTCAGAAAGAAAAAGCAATATATTTAAAAACAAATACTGATCATTTTCATTTTGTCTCCTATTCTGGCAGATATTCACCTTTCACTGCATATATTACTAATTGCCTTGTTTCCAAGGTAAACTTTGAAATTAAATATGCTTAGGTAAAAACTTAAAAAATTGAAAATCCTGTTGTACTACCATCATCCTGATGATGATTATTAACTATTGAAATAGGAAACTATAATAAAGGCTTCCATTTCAGGTGATGGTGGTACAACATGATTTTCAGAGTTTTTTACAGGTGTCTATCAGAACTATTTCACCATAGCTTTACACCAACATTGGCTACAAACATTCCTTGTTTATAATATTGTCACTGGATACTAAATTTTTATGTATAACCTAAGCTGTAGGAAATGATCAGTTATGTCGCAGAGTGATGTACTTCGGGCAAGTGAGAGACTGTTTGTTTAGTCTTAGGACACTGTATCTTTGACATGTTGTATTGTATGTTCTGTGACTATGAAATAAAGTGTTGTTAGACTGCTAATCGCTGCTCTGCTGTGATTCACGACATAAGAATTTGGTGCCGAAACCCGGGAGACAATGAATTTCCAAGTAATACCATGGTGGGCGAGGAACTGATAAGTTTTTGTGGTGGTTAATGCCTTCCAAAGTTGAGCTAGTTCCATATTCGTGGCGTGGAATGTTTTCGCGTTATTTGTATATATCGAGTGGGGTAGTCCGCGTCTTCCAGCGAATCGCTGAAGTGCCATAAGAAACTTGTCCCTTGACAAGTCTGTACAGAGTTCGAGCTGTACAGCTCATGTGGTAGCACATGTGAAAAGAGTGATACATGACTTGTGTACTTCCTTCCCCACTTTGATGAATAGTGGGCCAGCAAAGTCTATTCCAGTTACAGCAAATGGTTTGGCAGGCGAAACTCATTGAGGTGGCAGCGGTGCTTCAATCTGTTGCCCTCGTGGATTCTTCAAGATCTTGCATGCGAGGCATGAGTGTAGGATTCTTTTGATTGCCTGACAAGCTCTAAGGATCCAAAATTCGGTTCGCAGTTCGGATAGTACAGAACGAACACCAAAGTGATGGATACGGATGTGTGTGTCTCTCGAATAACCAATCGTGTGAAGTGGTGGGAACCGTCAAGGAGGCTAGTGCACTGCAGTTGACCTCCTAGACGTATCAGTCCATCTTCTATGAAAGGATTGTATCATGCGATTTTTGACTCTTTTGACAGTGGTAAGTTATTCTGAAGTGCATTTAATTCGCTGGGGAAGGAATTTCTCTGGCCCACTCAAATCCAATACATTTTGGCAGCTGATAATTCGGTGGCTGTAAGTTCTCCTGAAGATTTATTCTTCCGACGAATGTTGTGTAGGAAGTGGAGAGTCCATGCTGTGATATGAATGAGCTTCCAGTATGAACTGAATTTAAGTCAGTTCAAAAGGCATTTTGGCATAGATATTAATAAGACTCGGCTCTGGGTTTTCTTCCCCTATTCTTCGGGAGGAAGTCGTACCATCGTTGGAGTACTGTTTGGCCAGTATTCAGGAGGGCATGTAAGCCAAGGCGGCCCATGCCACCAAATATCCAGAGAATTCATTTGCTAGCCGAGGAGACCATGTGAGAGGTGGTTAGCAGTATTGTCTGGTCCTGAGCAGTGTTTCCATTGCATGGGAGTTGTGTGTGTTTGTATCTCATTTACACGATTACAAACGAAGGTCTTCCATCTGGTAGGATCACAGCGAATCCAACTTAGTGTTATTGTAGAATATCGCATGGGCAATTTTAATGTCTGTTGCGCAGCAAAAGTAACACAATAGTCTAGTCCCAATTACTGCCGCTAAAAGTTCGATTTGAGGCAATCGTCTCCTTCTTCATAGGAGCAAGTCTGTTCTTGCTATAGGCTAAATGGGTTACGACGTCATCATCTAAGACGTTCACATTTCACGTATGCGCGAAATCTAAAAGATCGATTCCAAAGGCTACCAGCGTAAAGGAACAATTCTGCGTCTTTTGCGAATCTTGCGGTCATTGGGCGCAAGACTGTAAGAAGATCGTATGCGTTAATGATCGAATAGATAAATTGAAACTAGCAAACAGATGCTTTCTTTGTCTTCAACGTGGGCACAAAGTCTCAAATTGCAAAAAGAAAGAAAAGGCTCGGTGTGTTAACTGTAAAAGACTGCATCATAAGTCCATTTGTGAGGATCGTAAGGATATTAGGAGTCCTACATACGTTACTTCCGTGGGAATTGTATCTGTCGCTCCCCACGGATACACGTACCTTCAGACAGCTCAAGTATGCTTTTCAGGACCTACAGGATTGAGTAGGACAACGCGATGTCTACTGGACCCAGGTAGTCAGTCCAGCTACATAGCAAAATCGCTGATTGATCTGAAACTGCAAACAGTAGACCGACAAGAACTAACTGCGTGTTCCTTTGAATCAAACCCTACACGCCCACGCCACCGCAGGCTTGGTTCAGTTTAATATGAAGGGCCTTTGGCAGAATTCTTCAGTGCCACTTACTGCCTTTGAAAGTAGTCACATTATTTCTCACCAGCCTTTGGTTCCACAACATATAAAGAGTTTACCAGATGCCAGTGAGATTATGCTAGCAGATCCGAAAACCGATTCAACAGAAGATCTTCCCATGGAGATTCTTGTAGGAGGCGATTTGTATTGGAAGATAGTGAAGCATAATTCGCCCATACGCATCTCTGAAACCTTAGTGTTAGTACCTTCTCTGTTTGGTTGTATACTTAGTGGTAACAAGTCACAAGCCTGTGTGCATGCAACCATGGTAAATTTTGCTCAGACTGACCGATCTCCTCTGCACTCGGACAATGATTTCAGATGTTTTTGGGACTTGGAAACTATAGGGATTACTGCTGATCAGAATCTACCTGTGAACAACAAGGATACAAGACTTCTTGGAGAGTGTAGAGCATCTTTCTCTATAAAGGATCATCGAGCAGTGGTTACACTTCCCAAAAGACAACATACAGTGCTTTCGAGTAACAGACCGATCGCGGAAAAACGATTCAAGCACCTTAGGGAAAGATTTCAACGTCAAGACACCTTTAAGCAAATGTATTTCGATCTTATGCTAGACTACATTATGAAGGGGCAAGTAGAGGTCGCTCCCACCCCACTCTCAGGAAAGGAGCTATTTTATCTCCCTCATCATGCAGTGAGGAAGGAGAAATATGGAACCATTAAGTGGAGAATAGTCTTTGACGCTTCATCTCACGAAAACAATGCTCCTTCTCTGAATGAGGTATTAGAAGTAGGACTGAATCTATTACCAGAGATTCTGGAAATTTTACTGCATTTCAGACTATATTTTACGGCTATCGTCACGGACATCACACAAGCTTTCCTTCAATTAACCTTGAACAAATAGGACAAAGACTTGACCAGATTCTTCTGGTTGAAAATTCGCCAGTATCAAACAGGAAATCTTCGAACGACGGATGAACTAACAGAATACCATTTTAACAGACTCCCATTCGGCCTGACCTACAGCCCATTTTTACGTTTGCAACACCAAGAGAACTTGCCGTTTTAACAGACTCCTATTCGGCCTGACCTTCAGCCCATTTTTTCTTTCTGCAACACTAAGAGAACTTGCCGACATTGTATGACAGCATTTCCCACCGTAGGGCCACTTATAAACAAGACTGCATACATGGATGACTTTGTGATCTCAGTAGAAGGTGATAATTTGGTGATAACTATATAGTATGAACTTGTAACCCTAATTAAATTGAACAGTCCCTCACTTGCCTGAAGTACATCACTCTGTGACAAGTTATAACTGAATTGCTCATTGTGAAAGACGGAAAGCCATGAGAGCTTGTCTCCTTTCATTTTAATTAATTGAATTAATGAGCATGTGTACATTTTAATGCATTTTTATCTAAATAGGGAAGTGCTAGGGCAGTTATTATGTTTAATAAAGTGGGTTGAGAGAGAGCATATTGCTTGTCTCAGTATCTCATTGCACTGAGTAATTAGGAGTGACAGTTCTTTCTTTCTGTTGACTGAAAGTTTGTGATCTGTTTGTGTTGTCACTGTGTGGGGAAGGCCACCTTAATGGGCTGGAATTGTGATAGGTGGATGCATCCAGCTAGAGGTACAATGGTAGGACTTGTGCGAGGGCTAGTCGCTGCTCTCACTTTACAGGAGAGGCTTGCGGAAGGCCCTCGGTGACGGGGAGTCACCATACCACGAGCAGTGTCCTGCTGTTAATGCCCTCCAGTATATTGTTCCTAATGCCTTTTACAAATTTCAGGCTTTACCACTCGATGGGACGGTACTTTGGAAATTGTTCCATGAAGGGAGGAGAAACTTTCTTACACTGATGGGTGCTCGATAGTGTGCCATCAGTGCAGCTAATGTATTTTTTGAGATGTTTGGGTATTTGTGCCCATTGATTTCCCACACACACTGAAAATAAGTGTCATGATTTGGAATCAGATAGTGACATCAGAGGACATACTTGGGGCTTGAGTAACTTTAGGCAGCAAGCCACCCTATTGGAGGAGTAATCATTGTCTGTCTCATGGAGGAAAGCTGTGTTATGCTGGTATTTGATTATGCTGTTGGCTTGGTGAAATCCTGTCATGTGCAATTAGATTGATTTTTTTTTATGTGCTCCATGTGGAGAGTTTTTGGAAAAAGTGGGTTCCAGTTCGCATGGGGCAGCGTGGTATGAAGATGAGAGATTGCTTAGGTCCAGCAATAGAGTCAGAGTCCAGTGTTTGAATCTGAGCGTGGCTGCCAAGGTTGCAGACTTGTAGATTTTGCAGTACTGAGCACGGGGTTCAGTCATGGTGGGCAACTGTCTGTAGTCAGCATCTTTGCAGCTCCAGCACTTGGGGAATTTTCTGTAGCGATATAATTAAATTTTCTTTGAGAAGTTTGAGTCTTCATCTTCTGTTATTTTCCATATTGCTTTACACCCTCTGCGGGATGTTCTTTCGATTTGCAGTAACAGTTATTCAATTAATGCATGTAGCACAATCTTACAGTTCAATGGTTCACAATCACTGTCGCTTAAGATAGTCAGTCAGATAGCGCTAATGCTTATACTCACAGAGGGAGGCAGTGCGTAGAGAATCTCAATTATTCATACCAGCCTTGCCAATTGACCTTTACTATTTGCATACTAATTGTGATTTATAGGTGTATTATTGGATATGGGTGATTGTTATTATTATTATTAAGCTGAAACAACATACTCCATGCACATTTTTTTGACAATAAATCATTCATTTCAGTGAATAACCTTTCTCATTTCAATAGAAAATACAGCTTGTTCATATGATGTTTTTTGGTCTTTTTCTGTGGGATATTTGATATAATTTATTAATTTATCACAAGTTGTCAACTTGGGATTCACTGCTAGGGTCAAATAATATTAATATGCGTTCAGATAGTCCTTTGTGCACAGACATCAGTATTGTATCTTAATGCTGGTTCTGTGTCGGGGGTGATTCTGGTGTAGAAATTAACCATATGTAATTCCCACATTACCATACCACCATGGCATCTTCTAACTGTTCATGGTGACTATTAATACTTATTTAATAATTTTTTATGGTGATGGTGTACCTGTAGAACTTGTTAATATCTCAATAACATAAATAACAAAAAAGAGATCTGAATGTCACATAAATATACAGAGTACAACTATGTGGAATAATCGGAGTACACATTTAAAATTGACTTCTTTTCTTTGAGTGTGTAGTAAAATATTTCATGCAAGCTGAATTAATATACATGAAGCTTCTATTGCATACAGAGTCTAGATATTAAATGTATTTTTCACACATGATTGTACATAACATAATTTTTTGAACAAGGAAAACAGAATTATTGATGATTTGATATTTTATCTCTCTCTCTCTCTCTCTCTCTTGACCATTCATTTCATTTTGACCAGAGACATCTTCATTCAACTGGCCTTAAAGCTGTGCCTGCTACTGGACGGGGAGATGCTTGATAGTGACCATGACTGTGACTCTGATTCCAAGAACCTTTGAGCCAACCATGAGAGAGAAAATGTGCATTAGTCTCTTATCATTGTCCAGATATATTTTAGAAATCATTACATCATACTAATTGAATCTTCAAGTCCAGAACGAAATTTCCACTGTGCAGGGGAGTGTACATGGTATGAAACTTGCTGGCCGATTAAAACTGTGTGCAGACCAAGAATCGAACTCGCGACCTTTGAATCTTAAATTGTTACTTATGTGCATGGCATAGCTATCTGTTTTTATTCTGTGGTGAGGAGACCTTGTGGAAATAGGTTTTGGGCTTTGTGAAACATGTTTTATCACACTCTACTCGCGCCCTATCCCCTTTTCGTACATACCCCGTTCCACCCTCCTGAAACCACACTAGTATCACAGTCCTATCACTATTATACTTGACATTACTTTGAATGCCATGTGTTTCCTTCATCATTTTCAACATCTTCCCCCTATACTTATTTTTCTCAAAATTTAGCCTGCGGACCTTCTACATTGCTCCCTGCATTAATGCTTGCTATCTTCCATCGTAAATACATGCATGTTCCTCATTCACATGACCTTCAATCTCCTGTCCTGCTCCTCCTCCTCCCAATCCTACACACCTTCCATTACCCTACAACCCATCCCAGCCAAGATACCTACTTGTTCTAGTTAACAGTTAACTGCAGCATCAGGTGTGTGTGAGGGAGTGGGGGCTGCCAATTCACAGTTCAATACTTTTATTCAGTGAATAGTAATCTAGCCTCCTATATATATAATACATGATTGTAAAATGATTCTTTCGGGGACAATTCTCATGCACAGAAATTGAAGATTGAATGTAGACATCACATATTTCATTATTTGGAATGCGTATCATGAGCTGCTGACTGTGTCTGACCCTTAAATAATTACACACAATGGACACACATTCAGTGCTGCATAATGCCACATTGTTCATTGGTAGAACATGCTTCACTTTTGTTGGTGGTGGTAACCTGTAGTGGTGACAAAGTACTTTCCTGCCCACTATTTTTTTCCAAATGTTTTTCAGTCATTTTACTTGACTTTTAAACCACTACTTTTGATTTTACTTTTTGCCTTTATCACTGTTTAACCCATATTTTGTTTCACAAGATAACTGAGAAATTTGAGGATTATAGAGTGAGTATTCATATGAGACACATGCACTGTTACCATAATAATCATCATCATCATTCATTTGACATATACTGCTGGATAAAGACCTCCGCAAGGCCACTCCATGCATTACTGGCTCCAATTTATGACAACGAAGGGAATTCTAGGACATTAAATGTGCAGGTACAGAAAAATTAGATTGTAACTCATTCTAAAACGAATTGTAAATGTTTAATTCACACTTTTCAGAAAATTGAGAAATTTTTTCATACATCAAACTTGCTGTTTTCTTCAGAAAATAAAAATCTTGAGGCGGATCATGCACTCTTTGAAACTTGACTAAAATTTCCTCACTTCATTCACCTCATTCATTGTGACTGTCTGTCTGTCACTTCTGACTTAAGTTTTGAAGTGGTATCAGTCTTCCCTGTGGTTGTTTATTGCAGGAAATATTGCATAAATTAAATATGCAAATGCTAGATTTGGTAATCCTCTCCCAACTGGGACTCTCTTTGTCCTTATGCCAGCTTACCTTACCTGGTTTTTGGCTGCAAACTCCCTGACTCTATGGTTCATTAATTGTACTGCTCACTCAGTAATTAGCAACAGGGAATGAAATGTGAAAAAATGTAGTAAAATAACTGCAAAAAATACCCACACATCAATCGCAATGCAACATTCTCATTTGTTGAACATAATTCCTGCACACCAATATCTGTCCTTATACTTTCCTTTTGTGATTGTGTAGCCTTTCACACTGCCCAACAGTATAATAAAGTATGAACTTTTCTTAGATTCACTATCAACCAGGTTGTGTGATATTTTGGTAGAATGGAATAATTTACACCGATGGAGTCGTGTGTGACTAGGTTACAAATATTTACACATAAAAAGAAGTAAGAGGTCTTCTGGGCAACTAATTCTGTTTTGTGAAGCAACAACTTCCTCTTCAGACATCTTCATAATTAAATTAGCTGTCCTGGTGATAGTTGGCAGCACATTGGCTATGTTGGTATTTTGATCATAATTTGCATCAAACAGGAAGAAAGGTTCCAGCAACATGAATCCAAATAAGTCTGTCATTGAGAGATTGAACTATGCTTCATTGAGACTTAGGGCCAATTGTATAAAGCATTTGACCTTAGATTAACGCAGAAAATGATCTCAGATCAAGCTTAACTCAGAAATCTGGGTTGTATAAATGTTCATCCCAGATTATATCGCCTTGAAGCAGGATCAACTTTGATTGCCAAAAATTCTTGTGTCAAAGTCAGGTCCAAATGTAATCATCAGTTTACAATGTAGTGATATTGCACAACAATGCTTTTGTTATGTGGAATACAAATTGAAATAATAAAGACATTGCTATTGAAACTTAAATATGTAACTATACTACTCCCACATTAATGAAGCCCGATCCTCCCCTCCCCCCGATATGGTTGGGTTAAGGGAGTTACCATTTATGTACATAATGAGTGCAGATAATAATTTATCTCATAACAATTCATGGAGACATCCTGCAATTTCTGTAATTAATTTTGAGGCATTTTATAGACATTCGACAACAGAGCACGAAAGGAAAATTAGAAATATTTGTCATGAACAGTTAGGTATGTTGATATTGACAACAGCCAGCCGGAGTGGCTGAGCGGTTCTAGGCGCTACAGTCCAGAGCTGCGCGACCACTACGGTCGCAGGTTTGAATCCTGCCTCGGGCATGGATGTGTGTGATGTCCTTAGGTTAGGTTTAAGTGGTTCTAAGTTCTAGGGGACTGATGACCTCAGAAGTTAAGTCCCATAGTGCTCAGAGCCATTTGAACCATTTGATACTGACAACAGCCAATAATGATTGAACATCTCTTATAAATGTGCTCTCTCGGCTCTAGTAGCAATTACTATACAACATGTATTAATTTTTGAACTCCCGAACAAGTGACTAAACAGCTGTGGCAGCTGCATGAGCACTGATGAGCAGAGGAGAAATAAGCACTTACACACAAGTTGTTTGCAAGTTCTTATTTATCAAGCACATTTTGTACAAATGATTGGGTAGCTCAAAGCTTGTGTTTTGGTCTCTCATATAAAGGAACTCTAGTTAAATCCAGCCCAATTCTAGGAATTTTTTTCGATTTGCTACTACTTTCTCTGCTGTATTGGCCATAAAGATAATAATAACAACACTGCATTCTGAAACCATGTCACTCTTTCCATTTTCCAAGTATTCTGGGCCACGGCAAAGGGCAGCATTCTGTGTGATGTGTTATCTCCTGTTGTGTACTTTGGAGAAGTTTGCTTAATTTGATGTGTCTGCTGAGGACGATAAAGTGCAAACTCATTCTCTAAATCAAGTGATAAATCATTTAAACTTGGGTGGAAAAAAAAAACTATGCAGCTGTTAGAACTAAGGCTGAGGGAGTATGAATCTGCTGAAACGATGAAAAGTAACTAGCCACTGACTCCAATATGTATGCTACTTTTAACATTCCTAGTTCATGCTTCAGGAAGCTTTCAGATGATGGTTGGCAATTTGTTCAAACAATGTAGTAACAGTTTGCAGAGTCGTCCTCAAGGAATTGGCCTGCATTGCTTTACTGAAGAAAGAATTCATCATATGGAATTCATCATATGGAAGGAAATAACATGATGAAAATACAACGTGGTTTTCATAAAATATCACATTTTCCTGGTATTTTAGGCACTGTGGACTGCACCCACATCCCCATCATATCTCCTAGTGGCAAAGGTGCAGAGATATTTAGTAATCATCACTGGTGGTTTTCGTTAAATATACAAACAATTTCAGGTGCTGAGCTTAATCACAGCATATTAAAATGTACAAAAGCATCACACGCAACTTCCAGAAGAAATCTTTCTATGAAGAAAACCCAAAACCAACAGAAAATGAAGCTAACAGGAGTTACAATGCAATGAGTGCAGAATTCACAAATAAAGTATTTACAAAAAGAAGAAGAAGAAGAAGTTACTGATACACCTTTTCCTTGTTGGTCATAGTAACTTTATCAGTTTTCTTGAATTCCATAGTGTCATTATATTGTCTGAACACAATTTCAAGCAAAAAATCTGTTTTGTATGCGGAGAAGTTCAAAGATTGGTCCTTTTTCTGTTTACTTCCTCCATCCTCATAACCCAACACTTTTGATAATAAGTACTGTGTATCTACAATGTACGGTTAATGTCTGCATTCGAAGTGGGATAATCGGTTGATAGTCAATTTTTGCGGTGTTCCCAAGCATGTTTCTTGCTAACTTAGATCAACACTGAACCTCCTTTGATGGATCCAGGTTCAGTGTTATACAACAGAGCGGAACAATAGAGCAGAGTGTGTGTGTGTGTGTGTGTGTGTGTGTGTGTGTGTGTGTGTGTGTGTGTGTGTGTGTCAGTCAGATACCACAGTCTATGATGTGAGCTGCTTTGACCTAGATGTAGGTTCTGAAAGTGCTTGACAAGAAATGCTTAATTCTGTATGAAGTGGTGGCATTTGTCAATGAATGGGCTAACAATACTTGTTAAGTACATTACTAGAGCAAACATTGTTGCCCTGATGTTTTAGATGATGAGATAGAGTGTTACAGTTTTTTTCTCCATGAATTAATTAATAATTTTCAGTAGATCCTGTCAAGAAGGGGAACCTTCAGTGACGTGGAACGAGCCAAGGTATACATTAACATAAAACAAGGATGTCATGGAGACATTCTGTATACTGTATTAACAATAAACTGTCATTATACGGCTTAATGCTATTCACACTGTCTAAGTTTAATTGAGTAGAGTAGTAAGAAAACTGGTATTTTTAAAAAAGCTGATGCCTCCTCAGTTTTACTTCAGAGCTACTGTTTGTCTGCTGTTTGTAGCTTTATTAAATGACATTTTTCAAATAAAATATTTTCTTACATCTACAAATACTGAATACTATTTACAGTACATTACATTTAATACGCAACTTTATAACAAACACTACTACTTGCCATGTAGCTAACATAACTTTTCAGTCCCTGACCATAGAGTTTGAGATAATTTATAGGAGGATTTGCTAATGAGGTATTTTATAATTATCTTTTGAATTGGTACAGATTCACAACTTCTTGCTTTATGTTAGATTGGAGCTTGTCGAATACCTCTGAACCCTAAAAAGGAAACAAATACCACATGTAATTTATTTTTGTGTCATGTATTGTAATTGTGCAAACCACAGTTCAGTCGAGACTGATTTTTACTGTCAACAACAAAGACCATTAAGGAGTGAATATATTGGAATATGAGTGTAAGAATCCAAAGAACTTTAAAAAGCTTTTGCCAGCTGTACAGTCTCTACTATAAACAATATTCTTACTGCTAGCTTCTGCTGAATGAGCACTTCATTTACTTTAGATGCATTGCCTCACCTCAGAAAGTAATTCCATAACACGACATGGATTGAAAATTTGCTAAATAAACCAACACTCCTGTCTTAAGGCTAAGGAGAGATGTTTTTAAAGACATGACACAATCAACTTCGTTCTTGATTAGTTCAACCATGTGTCAACTCCATTTTAACTAATTATTTTGCCATACAGCAAGGAATTTTGCACTGTTTGTTTCATTTAGTGTCTAACCATTACTTTATATTTCTTGTGCTGGCAGGTCATTATTACTTATGACTCTCTGTGAAACTATGACTTAAATTTTTAGGTGTGAAAAATTTGTAGATGTCTTCCGTCATCAGATAAGCTGTGTCCATTGAGGTTGAGTTCAGACTCTTAATTAGTGTGCTTGTATCATGAGACAACAAAACCGTTTTTGACCTGCCCTACAGAGTGTATTTTAGTAACAACAGTGGACCCAGTTCCAAACCCTGTGTTAGTTCACATATATGTTCCTCAATTCTGATGTTATTTCCACACCCGGGATAACCATGTGTTAATGAGACCCTCTGCTTTCTGTTATGAAGCTGAAATTTCATCATGCTAAAGGAACACCATTAATGTCACAACATTTTAGTTTACTGAGTAGAATTTAGTGATCACAGCAAAGGGTTTGGCAAGGGGGCAGAATATACCAGCAGGATGATTTTCCTTTTTTAGCTCTGCTAGCTCTTCATTTGTCAGGTCTGGTATTGCTTTCTACTATGTGCCTTGTATTAGCCACACTGAAAAGCAGCTAACAAGTTCTACTGAGTTAAATAAGTCAATATTCTATCACAGGCCACTTTCTTGGACACTTTTGAAAAGAGGGGAAAGAGTAATATAGGTCTTCAGTTGGAGGTGGTTTGCTTATCTTCAGTTTTGTAAGTGGTTGTAGTTACAGCTTATTTAAGTCTGTCAGGATATATGCCCCAAGTCATTGATTACAAAGATAGCTTAAGAGGAATTCTATCAAGTCAGCATAAGATTTTACTATTATATTACACACTTCTTTGTAGCCATCTGAGCTATTACTTTTTAGTTAACTGAAGAATTCTGTGGTCTCCTTAAAGGTTATATTTTTGAAACAAATGTCTTTTGATGGTGTATGCAGTGTCTACACAAGTAAATCTAATGAATTGGTGTTGGTAAATAATTTAGAGTAAAGGATACCACTCGCTGAATAGCAGAAATATTGAGTCGTCAAGAGGCACACACAAAAGCTGAAAATTTTGCTATTTTTTGGAAGTAATCCTTTGGCAAACTAAGTACAAAGACACCCCCACCCACCCACATGCACATGCACACACATTTCCAGCTTGACATACAGTGCTGGGATTGCATTTCGACAGGTGAACTGGGGTGGGGGTTATGTCAGGTGGGGTGGGATGGGCAGAAGGAGAAAGAGGCAGGAAGCCAGAGGAGGGATTGCGGACAGGTAGCTAGCAAATCGGTAGGAGACGGCAGGTGTGCGGACTAGGAATGGGGGATGGGGAGAGAGGGTGGTGGCAAGTACATGGGCTATGCATGCAACACACAGCCACTGGAGCCAACTAGGTGCAGTATGCAATGAAAATGAAGTGGAAGTGTGGATTGGGAGGGGTGACTGGACAGAGGAGGAGGAGACTGTTGGATTGAGATTGTGGGGGCTGTGGGTGAGCAGAGACTGGGGCTAGGAGGATTACAGGAGCAAACAATGATTTCCAAGGATAACTACCATCTATATAGTTCAGAAAAGCTGGTGCTGAGGGGAAGGATCCAGATGACATGGGTTGTATAGCAGCCATTCAACTTGAGCACAATATGCTCAGCAGTGTGTTGTTCCAATGGGTGGTTAACACTGTTCCTCGCTACAGTTTCACGATGGACTTTCCTACTGGTGGATAGCTTTTAGGTGCTTATGCCCACATAAAATGTTGTGTGGAACTTGACAACAGAGCTAATATGACAAGGCTGTTTTCGCAGATGGCCCTGCCTCTGATGGGATAGGATAAGCCCATGACAGGACTGGAGTAAGATGTGCTATGTGGATGAATCAGGCAGGTCTTGCCCCCTGGATCTTTCACAGGGAAATGATAGTGGGCTTGGCATAGAAATGGACTAGGATACTTTGTAAGTTGGAAGGGTGATGGAATACCACTTTAGGAAGGGTCGAAAGATTGTGGTT
Organism: Schistocerca piceifrons; assembly: GCF_021461385.2. NCBI lineage: Eukaryota > Metazoa > Arthropoda > Insecta > Orthoptera > Acrididae > Schistocerca > Schistocerca piceifrons. The sequence continues at coordinate 294,211,815 of NC_060141.1, forward strand.
AGGATGTCCCTTATTTCTGTCTATGATGACATTAATCAATGTTTTGGCAATGGGTATAGTTCAGTTGCTTCAATTCAGGATGATATTGGGTGATAAGGAGGCCACTCCTTTGCAGCTGATTCTTGTGGTTGATGGGATAGTTTACGTTCTGCCAGAACTATCCTTACTATGTCATTGCAGTCTTCTAATGTCTTCTTCATCCTTGGAGCCAGGAGACTTTTAAACTTGTAGTACTGTGATGGATTTTGGCATTCTGTCTATCTTGGCCACAGTAATGCAGCCACTATGCTGTTCATAGCAGCTTATGTGCATTCCTATTTTCTTATCATTGTTGGGCCTACTCCTGCATTGTTCCTGTCCAATTTTTGTGTTGATGACCTGAGCAGAAGTACTGTACTTCCTGCCACCACACTTCACCAGTCCCCATTCTATCAAACTTCAACCTATCTATTCCTTTTTTTCTAATTGTCTAACCCATCTGCCCAATTAAGGGATCTAACATTCCACAATTCAACCTGTAGAACACCAGTTTTGGTTTTTATGATGACAACATCCTCCTGAGTAGTCCCAATCCAGAGATCCAAATAGAGAACTAGTTTACTTCCAGAATATTTTACCCAATAGTGTGCCATCATCATTAAGCCTTACAGCAGAGCTGAGACCTCTTGAAAAAAAAAATACTAGTTATATTTTCCCCTTGCTTTCAGCCATTTTAAATAAGATACATCATGCAAAAAGATAAATCACAGGCCTTAATGATTTTATACACCATCTCTGTATGACATAGCTAAAATATGATCGTCTACCTCATGCTTTCTAATGGTGGTTATAGTATTTGCTGTTACAAAACATTAAATTTAGTCTGCCATAGTGTACTTATTACAGGTAAGCTGTACTGCAACTACAAAACAATTTTAAAACATTATTAACTTTGAATAGTCTCTCTCTCTCTCTATCTCTATCTCTGTCTCTCTCTCTCTATCTCTGTCTCTCTCTCTCTCTCTCTCTCTCTCTCTCTCTCTCTCTGCAAATGTACACAGATACACTCACTAAAACTCATTGAATAAAAGTATGGCCCCTCACTGAGAAAACTCTTTCTATTTGCATTCATGGAAACCACCTTATATATTGATGACTAGGAATCTTATTCTGTTAGTTGCCATTATCCATGTGAAATATGTCAGTATGGTTGACCCAAGGATGATGTTGACTAAACATCATAGTTGGGATGGATGTGATAAAACTTTTAAAAAGTAATGTGGTTCTTACACGTATTGAGAACGGAATGTACCCTTTGAGTGCTCTATTGCCAAATTACCAGTAAACCCTTGATTCTTTAAAGAATCGAACTTCTGTGTATAAAACAGCTTCTGAAGTCTGATTACTTTACAAATGAGGTAATGTGCTAAATGTATGACACTAAGCATGTAAGCAAGAAAAAGTTTAGAAAAGGTTTGAAATTATTCCTAAAGTTTGTTCGAAGTCAGTCAGTGGTCTAATTATGAAACACTGGATGAACATAGTCTGGTAATTTGCACTCCATTGTAAGCAAAAGCAAGTTCTTCATGCATTTAACTGTTTATGACATCATATCTCCTGAACTGAGTGTCATACAGTGATATACACAATAAGCCAAAACATTATGACCATTGCCCACTGCGACATTGGATGCCGTCTGGTTGGTGGCTGGTATGTGATGCAGTAACAAAAGTATGTAAGCCGAGCAGACACAGACAGAGGATTACTCTAGCGAAGATATTGGCCACAAATGGGGCAATCCATTGAGATAAGAGGCTTTGACAAAGGGCAGATTATTATTGTGCAGAACCTGTGAACGAGTATCTCAAAAATGGCGAAGCTGGTCGAATGTTCATCGAATGTTCATGTGCTCCTATGTGAGCATCTATGGAAAGGGATAGGAGGACAGTGAAACTACCACTAGGTGCTAAATGGTTGTACATCCATGACTCTTCACAGAATGTGGAATTCGGAGGCTTGTTTTCTCCGTAAAGAAGTATAGATGGTGATGTTTGGCATCTCTGCCGAAAGAGTACAATGCTGGTGCATGCACAAGTGTTTCAGAGCACACAGCTAATCATACATCATTGAACGTGGAGCTCCACACCAGACCACACCTACATGTTCACATATTGGCCCAACGACATCATCAATTATGATTGCAGAGGGCATGGGAACATCAAGATTTGACTGTCAATCAATGGAAACATATCGGCTCTTCAGCTCAGTCACATTTTTGCTACACTAGGCTGATGGTCATTTCCACTAGTGCCGTCATCATGGTGAATGGCAGCTCAAAACGTGCAGTGCGCCACAGACACAGCTGGTGGGATCAGTATTATGCTGTGGGAGAATGTCTCCTCTGCTTGCATGGGACGTGTGGTAGTAATCGAAGACATGCTGTCAGCTGCAAACCACCTGCATCCTTTCATGTTGTATGTCTTCCCCAACAGCATTGTCATCTTTCAACAGTGAAACTGCCCATGTCCCAGAGCCAGAAATCTGCTGCAGTGGGTTGAGGAGCATTTTAGTGAATGCATGCTGATGTTTCGGCGACCAGAGTCACCTAATATGAATCTTATGAAACCCAATTGGGTAGCTATCGGGCACCATCACTGTGCACACAAATCAGTGGCCTGTTATTTATGTGAATTACATGACTTCTGTGTAGACATCTAATACCACATACCTCCACAAACTTACCAACACGCTGTGGTATCCCTGATATGCAGAATCATTGATGTATTTCATTCCAAAGATGGGCAAACAAGCTATGAAACGGGTGGTCCTGATTTTTTGGCTCATCAGTGTAATTTTGCAGCTGCTGTACATTCAATGATATATGTAGATACTGCCTACAGTGTGTGTTTTTAAGTAATAAATTAGAACTTCATGTCTCATGCTGAAGTTTTACTGATGAACAGTGAAAATGTAGTAAGCGATACAGTTTTTTCCTTTCATCATTTTGTGTGTGTGTGTGTGTGTGTGTGTGTGTGTGTGTGTGTGTGTGTGTGTGTGTGTGTGGGGAGGGGGGGGGGGAGGGGGTTACGGAGAGGAAGTTTCACAAAGGTTTGAAATTATGTGCTAAGTGCTTTTATTCTCAAATACTGCGTGAATAAAATCCAGGTAATTCTGCGCTTCAGTTACATTGCCTCACAATTTCTAACTGTAATATCTGACTTATCATGTAAAACTTTTAACATAAGATTAAACCTCTTAGTGAGTAGGCATAATTATACCAAATACTGAAAATCAAATTTTGTTACTCTTGGAAGCAGTTGGATAGGCTACTGGCTCTGTGTTCTGTGGTAATCACTTAGTAATACAGATGATGTGGCTGTTACATTGTGCAACACTAAGGCAGAATAATGATGACATATTTATGCAAAGAACATTATTATTGCTGTTTGTAATTGTGTCCTCAACTCAGATTGTTGTACAATTGTATGGAATGGAGTGTGTCTGTTAATGTTTTTTAAGCCATTAATCATACTTGAATTCTCAAGTGTGGCTGCTAATAAGTCTACCATGAAATACTTTACTGCTTTTGATTTTTGCTGTCTTGAGTTTAGTGATAGCCTTAGTAATTATTTAGTGATTGTAAATTGTATTTTATTGGTCCTGTTGTCTACATACAGCTTATGCATAAGACATTGAACAAGTCAAGTTATAAATATAGAGGCTGAAAGTAATTTCAAGGCATACATATTTAAGCCTACAATAATACACTTTACACGTAAGGATTTATATAACACATTTCATAAATTTAAATATTCTTCAATGGAGTAAAAGCAGTGATGCTGTAAATATGACTTCAGAGATTTTCCAAATGTATTGACCTCAGTGATAGCTTTTATGTTTTCAGGAAGTTTGTTATAAAGCTTAACTCCCATGTGAAAAGTATCTTTTTGGCACAGTGCTGTGCTGATTTGAGTCATATGTAAGTTTCTGTTTTGTCTGGTAAAGTGCTCATGTATATCACAGTTTTTTTGTAGTCTCCAGTCCTTGCCTATTACATTTAATTTAAAGAACAAAAAGGTTTCCATAATGTATACACATGGTAATGGGGGAATACCAGATTTCTTAAACAGGGGTTTACAAGAGTCTCTAGGCTTGCACCCAAACAAGATTCTAATGGCCCATTTTTGTAGTTTAAAAGTGCTATTAGCTGTTTTAGAGTTTCCCCAGAAGGTGACCCCATATCTAAGACGAGAATGAAAGTACGCATGATATGCATTCAATACTGTTTTCTCACTACAGCATGATTTTAATGAACAAAGAAGATAACATGTTTGCTCAGTTCTGCATTGAGATATTCAATATGCTTATTCCATCTGATGTTACTCTGCAGCCAAAGTCCTAAGAATTTGGTTTCTGTACTGTTACCAACTGGTTCGTCATTGATAGAGACTGATGGGATAAACATGTCCTTGTTAGGAACATTATGGAATTTTAGAGCAACGGTTTTCTTACTGTTTATTACAAGCTGATTACTCTGTGCCCAGCTGCTAAGTTGTTTTGTGACCGTGTTTACTATCTGCTGTAACTGTTCATCATCGTCTCCTTTTAGTAGAATCATGGTGTCATCTGCAAATATGATGATGCAGTAAAGTAAGTTATTATTGTCTGCAACTTAAAATATGCTGGAGGGAAATAACATGCACTGAAAACATACTGGGATTAATTTGTACAAGAAAAGGAAGCACCATCTAGTATGTAAATCATGATGAAATAAATTTTGGACATTAGGAGACATAATCTTGACAGTCATTATTTTGAATTTATCTTCCTTCATAAATTTGATAAATAACTTGCAGATGATGAAGATGGAACAGAACAGGACACCTTGGAATTCGAACTGAAAGTTAAATGTACTCTTGATCCATCTGTGGATGCCTCTGCACCTGTCCGTGACAAGAAAATAAATGGAAGTGGTAAGTTAACTTCGTGTTTATTTGATAGACCAAAAAAAAAAACTTTTAATTTGTATTACAATGTCATTCTGTTGGAAAATATTATAACAAAACTTCTTTGATATGTCTTCAGCAAGTTCTTCAGACACAGTTATGGCACACTAGTTCTGGCTGATTGTGTATAACTGTAAAATAAGGCTGACAAAAATGAAAGTGTAAAAAAAAGTTCTCATTGTTTAAACAGACAGAAGAAGTGAACTTCGATATTATTTGCCTTTATAGTTCTTCATAAAGGAAGATGTACCATAATCTATGCATATTATAAATTGAAGTCCCCTGCCACATTTTTCTGTCTGTGAAATATAATCTCAGGAACTACATTAGAGATTTTGATATGGTTTTCACTACTAGACTGATTCGTGAGAAAGATTTGTATATGTCACTAGATGTTATAAACAGGTCGTCTGGCGATTGGTACTTAGTGCCTCCCATCTGAAGCCAAGGTAGGCCACTACTATAAACATAATCATGAAATTTTTACCTGAGTGTCTAGTCAGTGGTCCACTGAAAGCTTTATCTTATATTCAGTTCTAAAAGGCTTTCCTCCTAATGTCTAGATACACGTGTCAAAAGATGTGGGAGCTACTTCTTGTGAGGTTTGGCAATAATGTGTGGTGCATTATTTAATAATAGTGCAGCATTAGCACGTAACATCAAATGGAATAATTCCAGTTATACATGCTCCTTATGGAAATTGTACATACGTATGGGGGACAGTTCTGAGCGTTGAAACATGCTCTGAAACTCACACATTCCAAACAGAGTTATGTGTTTCTAAATTTAATATTCATCAGTTACAAAGAAAAGGTAGTTGCCATAGGAATATAAGGAGAAAATGTGCATGTATGGATTTTATTAGAAAAAATACACCCTTACATTTTTTTTTTTTTTTTTTTAGTATATTCTTGTGGTGGCGAATGAAAGATCCTTGTCAAAGAAAATTTTATTCAGTTTCATTTGTATCATAGTGTGTTTGTGTATTTTAATGTATAATTAAATATTAACACAATAAGAATGTCACCTTGGGATAAATACCTAATCATCAAAGAAGATGCAGTTAGCCACCATCTGTTACCTGGAAAATGGAACTGAATACTTGGTCAGGATGGCAGCACCGTTGCATTTACCGTGTGCCTAAGAAGGAGGCATATGAGGTAGTAGTTGCATATACTCCAGTCTTGTTACAAGTGGGATGCTCTGAAACGCTACATGTCTGTATGCACCACTGAATGAAATGAACAAACAGGACATACATGAACAAACAGGACATACAGTGTATCATGCCTTGGCTGCTCAGGGAATTTTGCTGGCAGTATCTGTAAAACCACCTTTCATGATGATTTTGCTATCTTCCTCAGTTGCGTCTATGGATTTGTTCTCTGTTGTTTCAGCTGCAAATTAAAATGTTGTCCATGTTCAAATAAGTGCCAATTGGTTTTTTGGTGTTTGCAGTTTCCTCATTCATCAGTGTGTTTCTCTTCCAGTAGTTATCACATTGTTCCTTGGCATGATATGTGTGTTTCCTACTTTCACAGCTGCAAAAGCAGGCTGACCGCAAGGTCAAGAGCTAGAGTTTTTGGCTAGTGACACCGAGGGCCTGGGTTTGATTACCAATAACCACATAAAATTTTTCCCTGGTGGGAAGATATGGAAGGAGGTCTACTCAGCCTTGCGAGACCAAATTAAGAGCAGCAAAATTGATGTGCAAGCCGCCAAAGTGGCATTACGTCGAAAAGTTTGCACCAAGTGAACGTTACACAGCATTTGTTAATTAGCAAAAAAGTCTCTCTCTCTCTCTCTCTCTCTCTCATTCTCTTTCTCTTTCTCCAGGTTAGAGAGCAAGGCGCTTGCTGCTCTGCGACTACAAATGTAATTTTTTTTAATGTCCCGAGATGATATGATGGCACTAGAAGGAGAGTCATTTTTATGCAATAGTTTATCAGTGGAATAAACAGGGAAAGGTTAGTGCTCATTAATTAATGCAAAAGTTTTGTTTTTAATTTTTACTGTCCATTTATGTATGATCATCCAAAGTTAGCCTGTTATAGTCGCTTATCACGGCCTACATTCAGAACAGTGAAATGTTGACCGATACTGTCATTTGACAATACTCTTTCCGCTCTGTCACTTTGCCAACATTTATTCACAGTTTAATGTGCTTGAATCCACAATTTATCTAAATAAACTACTGGCCACTATAATTCTGATGCTTCCGTCAAAGACCTAATGTAGTGTGCCATTTTTGTATGATCTCTCATAAGTCAGCGAAGTCGCCATTGGAGCCTCAAGCCAGTAATTATAACATGTGAATCACTCGCACACCATGCAACAGTACTGTGTTTTTGTATGATCTCTCATCCAAACATGGTGACTTGTTTATTCTTGCACCCTTTAAAATCAAATACTGTAAGTGGGTAAGGGTGGTTTCATCCCCTCCCCCCGAGTATCTTTGCTAACTTGGGAGCCTGTTCTCTGTGACAGAAGCTGTGAAGATTTTGCAAATATCACATTTGTTTCTCCTGCTTTGGGGGCAGATGCCTGAATGCAGTGCCACTGTGCATTATGTTCCTCCTTCCATACTTGGCACTACTGACTTAGATATCGTCAACACTTGCTTGCACCTTCTCTGTTGGCACTGTTGCATCTTTCTTGTTCTCATTGTCAGTAAAATTCATGACACTAACAGCAAATTGTCCCAGCTGCCTGTGAAGTTATTTCCCACATTATCTGTGCTCACACTGTGAACTAGCAAAGTGTAATATTTTGCATTGGATAGTGGCTGTGCCTAATCACATGACCAAGATTTGTAACAACAAAATGGAAGTTTTTTAAAAAAAACGTTTTTTGTATTTGTTGTGCTAATGTTATTAACACAGAGTGGAGGTGTAATATAAAAGATGTAAACATCAATTTCCAGAATGTGTGTGTCATATGTTTGCTACAGTTTAATTGTATTATGATTGTCAAATCATACAGAGACCATGGAATTACATATCAATATGGGAAATGTTTGCTTTTTAATTGAAAAAGTGTTGTGCAGTGGATTCACATATCATTGTTTCTGGAATCAGAATTTCGAAGAAGTTGATCATTCTACTAGTGAGCTGTAATCTTTCACTTTATTTATGAAAAATGTAATACAGATTATGTAAGTCTGGAATTTGAACAAAGTCAAGCTGAAAGGACTTTAAAAGGATGATAACAAATCTCACATTTATCTATGAGACTGATAAAAATGATTGTCTAATTGAAATTGGACTACCACAGTGTTGGGGGGATTAAATATTGAGAAATTTCTATCAGAATACTTCTTGTAGGATTGCTTTAAAATTATAAATTTGTTTCACACTTCTTTCCAGTTTACACAAAACATATAAAATGGCTACCAATTGGAGCCCAAGGAAACATGTACACAGCACAAGATGTTGGACCGATACATGATGATATTCTCATTAGCAAAATGATGCCAGGACATGAACTAGATCTAAAGTTACATGCTGTCAAGGGCATTGGCAAAGACCATGCAAAATTTTCTCCTGTGGGTATGTACAACATTTTGCTAAGCGTTCAGCCTACATAATAATTTAGCATTAGTACTCAACCACTCAATGTGTTCCAGTTTTTCTTAGTTAACACTTTTGTATACCTTTTCTTGGTTGAACTGTCACTGAACTAACACTTCTCCCTTCTCATCCAACCATTCAGGATGAGCTTATTTCATATACTGCTATTATTTACTGGATAATTCTTTCCTGTCTTGATATCACTGTAAGCTACATATTCCGCAAAAACGAATATACCAGGTGTCTGTCCTAACATTAGTTAGGCACATTTTTCCACTGTTTCTGCTGATTTTTAGAGTTCAATTTTTCTGAGGTGTGAATATTTATCACATACAAATACAGCTCATTGCGTGTTTCATGTGACACCCAATGTCAGTGGAGGAACTTCGTTTTGTTCCATATTAGAATTTTTTTATATCAGAATTTTATATGCCCATTCAGTAGAATGACCCTAAGTCTGTCTAGTGTAATATTCAGTTTAATATGTGTGGACAGGAACAGCTCTACTTGGAATATAACCAGTACTCCAGCTGCTACTGGATGTTGCTGCTGCATGGCAGTAGGCGTAAGTGGCACAATAAAAGGGCTAGTAGTCCAGTTAAGAGGTTACAAATTTACTTACCAGTAGGACAAGTCCTAGATGATTCTGGGGCTGGCTGCCCCCCTCCAAAAAAAAACAACCTTGGAAGTGATACTGCATGAAGTGGTATTAATACATTGGCTCCATGGCTTGTTCTCAGTCTGTCTTAGCAATGCAATTGAAGACAACAAGAGGCTATACTTATAGGTATTTAAACATGTGTTCCTCATGTCTTCCTTGCTCAGCTTGTCCTGTTTTGTGTGCCAGAGTGCACCCCACTGTCTCTCTGCTACTATCATGCAGCAGCACTACTCAGTCACTGGTGGAATACTGGTTATTCTTCATATCATGCTGTTTGTGTTAACACACATTATTAAGCCAAAATTCTGCCAACTAATGTGAGGCCATTCTATCGGAAGTGCATATAAACTTCAACTTAAAAAAAAATTTAGTTTTTAAGAAGAACCAACCCTAAATTTTCCATTTAGTTCGAACATCACACGGAAAATGTGATGATCAGTATTCGTTTGGGCTGACTGTATCTACATGTTACAAATATCCGTGGAAACACCACAGAAAATGCTCTTTACAGTAGTGACAGGTAAAGGCTTAGGAAAAGAAAGATGGAATTCTTAATTATAAACTAGCCTATCAAAATTAGATAATTAGAAACTGAGAATAAAGTTTTCTGATATTTACGGGTCGTGCGGTAGCGTTCTTGCTTCCCGTGCCCGGGTTCGATTCCCGGCGGGGTCAGGGATTTTCTCTGCCTCGTGATGACTGGGTGTTGTGTGATGTCCTTAGGTTAGTTAGATTTAAGTAGATCTAATTTCTAGGGGACTGATGACCAAAGCTCTTAAGTCCCATAGTGCTCAGGGCCATTTGAACCATTTGATATTTACTTTTACATATTCTCATATACACACTGCAGTAATAAAGAACCAGACATCTTAGAAAATTCCAACATTGGCATTCTCGTACGTAACACAACCAAAAGTCAATGTGAATATGAGGACAGAGTTTGCTAGTGTGAAACTGCAGCGCAACTAAGAGACTGTCAACCACAGGCAAAAGAACAAGTAATACTGTGCAGAAGTGTGTCCAGTTTTACAATTAATTTCATCCATATTATCCCAGTGAGTGAGAAGGAACTAAACACCATCTGAATATATAAGATACACCAAAGATATCTCAGCAAGTGTTATACAGCTAACAGTGCAACACAGTTTCATATAAAAGCAAAATTCCCTTGCCAATCTAAATCCCAAACAAGATACCTAGTTTGTTAGCAACAAGGAAAGGCATACAATTGTCTCCTCACATCCATGTCGTGATTTGCATGCATCCAGATCGGGACCAGAGTTACAATATATAATTGTATTAACATGTCCAAAAGAAAAGAAGTTGAATAGTGGCAGGGGGACTAAAATGTGATATATATATTGGAAACTGATTAAAAATTGCTGCTTAAATAATTAAAACGAAAATTTTGTAAGAATAATTGAAAAAAAAAGTTTGGAAGGTACACAGATCCTGAGGGAACTTTAACTGGCATTAACATCAACAGGCCCTCAATATTCAATGCATATATTCAGCATTTAAATTTATGCACTTCTTTTTCTTGTTACCGCCATTGTGCACTGAGCTGGGTATGACAATACTGGTTCCGGATTGCCCCTCTTCTGCTCACGCAAATTATTCTTGGATGCTTTGACCCTTTTGATGCAGGATTCTTGGTGCATCGCAGAATAATGAACAGTCGGGTGTGGTCGTTGGTCGGGTATGGTCGTCATGAATGTACAAATAAACTTTTCTGTCTCGGTCAGTTTCTACTACACATCTTAATGTACAATTGGAATACACACTTTTTAACAATATTAACTTGGTGGAACTCATCATACGCCCACCCACTACCACGTATAGGGACAGACAGATGAATGTATAGAGATTAAAAAATCAAAGAGCGTATCTCTACTTGTTTTGTTTGTGACCCATAGTATCACTGGTACAAAATAACGTATTATTTTGTATGTATAAAAAGAAAAGAACAAGAGGAAGGAAAAAAATAATAATAATGTGCCTCTTCACAACTGCCCCCCACAGTGCATTGACGTCATACAGAGGTGCACAGTGTCTGGGCTTATTTCCCTTTTTATGGGTTGATAACCCTTGCCAGTATGGGCATAGCCTTTATTTTTCAGCCATTGGAATTATCCTATATGGTTACCAATTTATATAGGCATGTCAGCTCCCTTAAGACATACGTACATAAGTTTTCCTTCATAATAAAGTGCTTGTTATAAGCGCGTAGTCCCATTATTGTCAGTCAGTATCTGCCCAGTGTTTAGCTTGTGAAGCATGCACGTGGAGCTCGGGGTCCATTACTGTCCCTGCTCGCTTTCATGTGTTTAATACAAAGTAAGAGTGCCCATGTTGTGTGTTCACATAGTCTACAATGCACAAGTTTGTGAAGCTTTTGTTCAGAGGCATGATTCTTTGTAAAATCTTTGATGCTGTGACAACTAGTTTCCATATCAGCGGTCCAAGGAATGTATTTCAACTCTTCGCTTGCACTTATTCAGTGGGGACACCAGCCATAAATCTGACACCCACCGACAAGGTAAGTTTTCTTGCCGCTTCTACAATGTTGTCGAGCACAGGAAATTCATGTTTTTACAGTGTTGTCGAGCACAGAAAATTCATGTTGCATGAAGTATTGTCATTTTTAGTTCTTCACGTGCACACCCACATATCTCACACTCATACTTAAAACTTTTCAGGCAGGTTTCGTTTGTTTTTTAGCATCTTTCATATCGCTGCATTACACAAAATTTCTGTAGCGTCCTTTCCATGTACTATAAACATAAAAAAAATACAATTACAAGAATAAACTTATCCTATTCTTTTGGCGACATGCTACTTTCACTACTAATACACATTGTAGTCTGATTGTCATTTTGTTTTCGTACATTTTATTAAATTATAATTTTGTTACATTGTTCAATTACAATTATATGAGTAAAATTTCTACTCTAATTTTGTTTTACATTCTTTACATAACATTTATACAATAATAAATTCCTTCCCCCCCCCCCCCCAATGAACTATGGACCTTGCTGTTGGTGGGGAGGCTTGCGTGCCTCAGCGATACAGATGGCCGTACCGTAGGTGCAACCACAACGGAGGGGTATCTGTTGAGAGACCAGACAGATGTGTGGTCCCTGAAGAGGGGCAGCAGCCTTTTCAGTAGTTGCAAGGGCAACAGTCTGGATGATTGACTGATATGGCCTTGCAACACTAATCAAAACGGCCTTGCTGTGCTGGTACTGCGAATGGCTGAAAGCAAGGGGAAACTAAAGCCGTACTTTTTCCCGAGAGCATGCAGCTTTACTGTATGGTTAAATGATGATGGCGTCCTCTTGGGTTAAACATTCCGGAGGTAAAATAGTCCCCCATTCGGATCTCCGGGCGGGGACTACTCAAGAGGACGTTGTTATCAGGAGAAAGAAAACTGGTGTTCTACGGATCGGAGCGTGGAATGTCAGATCCCTTAATTGAGCAGATAGGATAGAAAATTTAAAAAGAGAAATGGATAGGTTAAAGTTAGATATAGTGGGAATTAGTGAAATTCGGTGGCAGGAGGAACAAGACTTTTGGTCAGGTGAATACCGGGTTATAAATATAAAATCAAAAGGGGTAATGCAGGAGTAGGTTTAACAATGAAAAAAAAAAAAAAATAGGCATGCGGGTAAGCTACTACAAACAGCATAGTGAACGCATTATTGTGGACAAGATAGACACGAAGTCCACGCCTACTACAGTAGTACAAGTTTATATGCCATCTAGCTCTGCAGATGATGAAGAAATTGATGAAATGTATGATGAGATAAAAGAAATTATTCAGATAGTGAAGCGAGACGAAAATTTAAAAGTCATGGTTGACTGGAATTCGAGTGTAGGAAAAGGGAGAGAAGAAAACATAGTAGGTGAATATGGATTGGGGGTAAGAAATGAAAGAGGAAACTGTCTGGTAGAATTTTGCACAGAGCATAACACTTGGTTCAAGAATCATAAAAGAAGGTTGTATACATGGAAGACTCCCAGAGATACTAAAAGGTATCAGGTAGATTATATAATGGTAAGACAGAGATTTAGGAACCAGGTTTTAAATTGTAAGACATTTCCAGGGGCAGATGTGGACTCTGACCACAATCTATTGGTTATGAACTGCAGATTAAAATTGAAGAAACTGCAAAAAGGTGGGAATTTAAGGAGTTGGGACCTGGATAAACTGACTAAACCAGAGGTTGTACAGAGTTTCAGGGAGAGCATAAGGGAACAATTGACAGCAGTGGGGGAAAGAAGTACAGTAGAAGAAGAATGGGTAGCTCTGAGGGATGAAGTAGTGAAGGCAGCAGAGGATCAAGTAGGTAAAAAGACGAGGTCTAGTAGAAATCCTTGGGTAACAGAAGAAATACTGAATTTAACTGATGAAAGGAGAAAATATAAAAATGCAGTAAATGAAGCAGGCAGAAAGGAATACAAACGTCTCAAAAATTAGATCGACAGGAAGTGCAAAATGGCTAAGCAGGAATGGCTAGAGGACAAATGTAAGGATGTAGAGGCTCATCTCACTACGGGTAAGATAGATACTGCCTACAGGAAAATTAAGGAGACCTTTGGAGAAAAGAGAACCTTTTGTATGAATATCAAGAGCTCAGATGGAAACCCAGTTCTAAGCAAAGAAGGGAAAGCAGAAAGATGGAAGGAGTATATAGAGGGTCTATACAAGGGCGATGTACTTGTGGACAATATTGTAGAAATGGAAGAGAATGTAGATGAAGATGAAATGGGAGATACGATACTGCGTGAAAAGTTTGACAGAGCACTGAAAGACCTGAGCCGAAACAGGGCCCCGGGAATTGACAACATTCCGTTAGAACTACTGACGGCCTTGGGAGAGCCAGTCCTGACAAAACTCTACCATCTGGTGAGCAAGATGTATGAGGCAGGCTAAGTACTCTCAGACTTCAAGAAGAATATAATAATTCCAATCCCAAAGAAAGCAGGTGTTGACAGATGTGAAAATTACTGAACTATCAGTTTAATAAGTCACTGCTGCAAAATACTAACGTGAATTCTTTACAGACGAATGGAAAAACTGGTAGAAGCCGACCTCGGGGAAGATCAGTTTGGATTCCATAGAAATGTTGGATCACGTGAGGCAATACTGACCCTACGACTAATCTTATAAGAAAGATTAAGGAAAGGCAAACCTACGTTTCTAGCATTTGTAGACTTAGAGAAAGCTTTGACAATGTTGACAGGAACACTCTCTTTCAAATTCTGAAGGTGGCAGGGGTAAAATACAGGGAGCGAAAGGCTATTTACAATTTGTACAGAAACCAGATGGCAGTTATAAGAGTCGAGGGGCATGAATGGGAAGCAGTTGTTGGGAAGGGAGTGAGACAGGGTTGTAGCCTCTCCCCAATGTTATTCAATCTGTATATTGAGCAAGCAGTAAAGGAAACAAAAGAAAAATTCGGAGTAGGTATTAAAATCCATGGAGAAGAAATAAAAACTTTGAGGTTCGCCGATGACATTGTAATTCTGTCAGAGACAGCAAAGGACTTGGAAGAGCAGTTGAACAGAATGGACAGTGTCTTGAAAGGAGGATATAAGATGAACATCAACAAAAGCAAAACGAGGATAATGGAATGTAGTCGAATTAAGTCGGGTGATGCTGAGGGAATTAGATTAGGAAATGAGACACTTAAAGTAGTAAAGGAGTTTTGCTATTTGGGGAGCAAAATAACTGATGATGGTCGAAGTAGAGAAGATATAAAATGTTGACTAATGGCAAGAAAAGCGTTTCTGAAGAAGAGAAATTTGTTAACATCGAGTATAGATTTAAGTGTCAGGAAGTCGTTTCTGAAAGTATTTGTATGGAGTGTAGCCATGTATGGAAGTGAAACATGGACGATAAATAGTTTGGACGGGAAGAGAATAGAAGCTTTTGAAATGTGGTGCTACAGAAGAATGGTGAAGATTAGATGGGTAGATCACATAACTAGTCAGGAGGTATTGAATATAATTGGGGAGATGAGGAGTTTGTGGCACAACTTGACGAGAAGAAGAGACCGGTTGGTAGGACATGTTCTGAGGCATCAAGGGATCACAAATTTAGCATTAGAGGGCAGCGTGGAGGGTAAAAATTGTAGAGGGAGACCAAGAGATGAATACACTAAGCAGATTTAGAAGGATGTAGGTTGCAGTAGGTACTGGGAAATGAAGAAACTTGCACAGGATAGGGTAGCATGGAGAGCTGCATCAAACCAGTCTCAGGACTGAAGACCATAACAACAACAACAACAACAACAACAGATTCCTTTTTCCTTTATGGTATAAATTGACATACATTTCATGACAAATTCTCAGTGACTTCTTGTCAGAGCATATTTATCAAGTTCAAAGAATTAAAAAAAGTAAACAATAGATGCTACAACAGATTCTATGTGCTGCTTAAATAACTACACGTGGCCTTGCCTTTCTAGCATTCTCCAGGAAGGATCTACACACTACTGGGTTGAGGAAATTTCACAGAAAGGCATTTATGTGCTCAGTTACGTCTCGTTGCTGGTCTTAACTGTGTTCCCAGAAACAAAATAGTTTGTTGTTTATGAACACAATGCAAACATGACAATACCATTCGTATCGAATACTTATTCAGTGTTTAAAGTGCACCTCAATATTTACTTGTTATGTTCATTGTATAGAGGATAATCATTTCATATGCTGAGGTACACAGAGTTGTATCATCAGTACTGTATGCCATGTACAATGAGCGTAAAATAGTGTTTATATATGTAACAAATGAGCAAAAATAGTTAACAAATGAGCAAAAATAGTTCAATGTTAATCAGGTGTTTGATGCTTTCATGAGTAGTCCACACTGACAGTAGTTAGGTTTTGACCCCTTGACTATCTGGTAGTGATCCGCCTTAGTTCAGCATTGTGATATGCGATGTACTGCAACTGTATTGTTCTACAAATATTTTCACACTATCACATTCATACATATAATAAACTTACAACTATATTTAGTTGTTGTGTGGCCCGTTCTAATGTTTATACGGTACCTAACACTTGACAGGCTTTTATCTTTCTTCACTTATAGGAGGTGTTGATGCATCATTCTCTGGAGAGAGGGAAAAAAAAAAAAAAAAAAAAAAAAAAAAAAAAAAAAAAAAAAAAAACCTTAATACTAACCTAAAACTAAATCTTCATAAATAAGTGTACAGTGGCTCGATGGTCACTAGTACCTCTTTTATATATTGAACCATGTATTCATTTACTTAAATGTGCAGCCGTGCTATCACAAACTCATTTAATGTTATGTGTGCATCTCTACTTACCTTATAAATCTAAAAGATAAAGTGTGTTATAGGCGTGGTGCGACCTCTTATTCAGTTGTGTATTGCATTGCGTGTTACCGTGCGTTTCACAAGTTTGTTTATTCATTTACAAATGGGCTAAGTGCAAGCCGAAGCATTGTGTTTAAAGTATCGTCGTCCCTAGACACATGAAAGTAAAGTTCTTCCACTCACCTTACCATTTACACATTTTACATATAAGAAAAAACAAAAATTTTCTTTATCGATTAACAATATAAATTCTGAAATGTGATTTTCCAACATCCTAAATCTAATATAATTATACATATATACAACTTAGAGGGTATGCCTACCTTGATCGTATCTGATGAAGCGAGTCTCGATCAAGCCCGTCCCCCACTCCCCTCGAAGGTCACAGAACGGTGGCCTACCATGACCAGTTAAAGTTTTCCGGCATTGCGGTGACATCGATCTGTGGGTTGGGCACAACTTCCACTATATTGACCATTGGTGTTTG
The DNA here is from genome assembly GCF_021461385.2 of Schistocerca piceifrons. NCBI lineage: Eukaryota > Metazoa > Arthropoda > Insecta > Orthoptera > Acrididae > Schistocerca > Schistocerca piceifrons. The sequence goes on from NC_060141.1 coordinate 294,228,860, forward strand.
GTTATGCCAATTAGTGTCTTGAGGGGCTCTAGGCTGAAATTCTCTTTGCCTCTGCGTGTTATTCGGCATATGTGTGTTACTTTGCTGGCCAAATTTAACCGCCTGTTGGTTGTTTAGTTGTCTGTTATTGTTTTGCGTTTGCCAACCAAGTGGCTGATTATTGTCGGTAGCTTGTGTCTGCACGTATTGTACAGGTTGCCCATACGCTACTCACCCATTGTAGTTGCTTTTGCTAAATCTTTGCCCATTTCTTTTATGTCAACCTTTGTATATACAGCTTTCTCCATTGCCGTTGTGATTACCATTGCCATTATCATAGGTCTGTGTGGGGTAAGGTTGCCATCCATGTTGTACTACGAATCCGTTGTTTACTTGTTGGTCTGTAAATCTCTGTGTCGTTGCTGGTGTATTAACAGGCTTCGGTTCTACTGGTCTCTCTTTGTATACTAAATCTATTGAGTCTAGTACAGAGAGAAAGTATTTGGTGTTCCGGGATGGTAATGAGTTTTTCCCTAATGTGAGCGGGAAGACGGCTCTTTAAAATTTTCAGCATGTCTACTTGAGATACCAGGTTCATCCAGTGTCTTGTTTTATTCAAATATTTTTCAAAATAGCCCCTGAAGCTACCATACCTGCTATTGATCTGGGTTGAATACTTCACGTCTGAGCGTCTCTGGTACGACTTCTGACCAATACTTATCCAGAAATGCTCTCTCAAATTGGTCATAATAGTGGTAACATGCCGCCATGTCTGTAGCCCATGTCAGAATGTCACCATGTGTGTATCCAACAACAAATCTAATTTTGTGGGCTTCGGTCCAGGTACAAGGTAAAACACTTCGAAATGCTCTGATAAAGACCTTAGGGTGTGTTCTTTTCCCTTCAGAAGTAAATATCCTAAATTGTCGATGCCTAAGTAACCCTCATCTGCAAGTAATGTTGACAAACGCACTGTGTTGTCGGTGACAGGCTTGTTTATGTTCGCTTGTGGGGTAGTGCATGGCAACTGCAGTTGCTCGACAGGAGCAACTGCTGGCAAGTGTTATTGCATTGTGCAACCTTCGCTATTTTCCTTCGACGGGCTAACCCCGTGTTGTGGGTAACCAGTGAAGGTACCTAAGTTCCCTAAAAACATAGGTTTGTTTTATGTCATATGTTGTTTTGGAATGTCAGTAGTTTTAGCAACACCGCCTCATAACCTTTCCTCTGCTTCCATTAAACCCAAGTCTATTTTAGCTAGAAGGACTGACTGCGGACCTTTGGTACAGAGCTGAGTGGAGGGTCTGAATCAGAGGCTGAGACGGTTCTGTGACCGTGTGGGCTGCAGATTCCTCGACTTGCGCCATAGGGGGGTGGGGTTTCGGGTTCCGCTGGATTGGTCAGGTGTCCACTACATGCAGCAAGTGGCTACACGGGTAGCAGGGGTTGTGTGTCGTGTACTGGGCGGTTTTTTAGGTTAGATGGCCTCGGGTAAGTACAGAAAGGGCAGCAGCCTCAAAGGGTGCAGGGCAAAGTCAGGACATGCAGGGGCCAAGCAGCAATCGGTATTGTAATTGTAAACTGTCGAAGCTGCATTGTTAAAGTACCGGAACTTCAAGCGCTGATAGAAAGTACCAAAGCTGAAATCGTTATAGGTACAGAAAGCTGGCTGAAGCCAGAGATAAATTCTACCGAAATTTTTACAAAGGCACAGACGGTGTTTAGAACGGATAGATTGCATGCAACCGGTGGTGGCGTGTTTGTCGCTGTTAGTAGTAGTTTATACTGTAGTGAAGTAGAAGTGGATAGTTCCTGTGAATTATTATGGGTGGAGGTTACACTCAACAACCGAGCTAGATTAATAGTTGGCTCCTTTTACCGACCTCCCGACTCAGCAGCATTAGTGGCAGAACAACTGAGAGAAAATTTGGAATACATTTCACATAAATTTTCTCAGTGTGTTATAGTTTTAGGTGGAGATTTCAATTTACCAGATACAGACTGGGACACTCAGATGTTTAGGACGGGTGGTAGAGACAGAGCATCGAGTGACATTATACTGAGTGCACTATCCGAAAATTACCTCAAGCAATTAAACAGAGAACCGACTCGTAGAGATAACATCTTGGACCTACTGATAACAAACAGACCCGAACTTTTCGACTCTGTAAGTGCAGAACAGGGAATCAGTGATCATAAGGCCGTTGCAGCATCCCTGAATGTGGAAGTTCATAGGAATATAAAAAAAGGGAGGAAGGTTTATCTGTTTAGCAAGAGTAATAGAAGGCAGATTTCAGACTACCTAACAGATCAAAACGAAAATTTCTGTTCCGACACTGACAATGTTGAGTGTTTATGGAAAAAGTTCAAGGCAATCGTAAAATGCGTTTTAGATAGGTACGTACCGAGTAAAACTGTGAGGGACGGGAAAAACCCGCCGTGGCTTAACAACAAAGTTAGGAAACTACTGCGAAAGCAAAGAGAGCTTCACTCCAAGTGTAAACGCAGCCAAAACCTCTCAGACAAACAGAAGCTAAACAATGTCAAAGTTAGCGTAAGGAGGGCTATGCGTGAAGCGTTCAGTGAATTCGAAAGTAAAATTCTATGTACCGACTTGACAGAAAATCCTAGGAAGTTCTGGTCTAACGTTAAATCAGTAAGTGGCTCAAAACAGCATATCCAGACACTCCGGGATGATGATGGCATTGAAACAGAGGATGACACGCGTAAAGCTGAAGCTTTTTCCAAAGCTGTTTCACAGAGGAAGACCGCACTGCAGTTCCTTCTCTAAATCCTCGCACAAACAAAAAAATGGCTGACATCGAAATAAGTGTCCAAGGAATAGAAAAGCAACTGGAATCACTCAACAGAGGAAAGTCCACTGGACCTGACAGGATACCAATTCGATTCTACACAGAGTACGTGAAAGAACTTGCCCCCCTTCTAACAGCCGTGTACTGCAAGTCTCTAGAGGAACGGAAGGTTCCAAATGATTGGAAAAGAGCACAGGTAGTCCCAGTCTTCAAGAAGGGTCGTCAAGCAGATGCGCAAAACTATAGACCTATATCTCTGATGTCGATGTGTTGCAGAATTTTAGAACATGTTTTTTGCTCGCGTATCATGTCGTTTTTGGAAACCCAGAATCTACTATGTAGGAATCAACATAGATTCTGGAAACAGCGATCGTGTGAGACCCAACTCGCTTTATTTGTTCATGAGACCCAGAAAATATTAGATACAGGCTCCCAGGTAGATGCTATTTTCCTTGACTTCCGGAAGGCGTTCGATACAGTTCCGCACTGTCGCCTGATAAACAAAGTAGGAGCCTACGGAATATCAGATCAGCTGTGTGGCTGGATTGAAGAGTTTTTAGCAAACAGAACACAGCATGTTGTTATCAATGGAGAGGCGTCTACAGACATTAAATAACCTCTGGCGTGTCACAGGGGAGTGTTATGGGGCCATTGCTTTTCACAATATATATAAATGACCTAGTAGATAGTGTCGGAAGTTCCATGCGGCTTTTCGCGGATGATGCTGTAGTATACAGAGAAGTTGCAGCATTAGAAAATTGTAGCGAAATGCAGGAAGATCTGCAGTGGATAGGCACTTGGTGCAGTGAGTGGCAACTGACCCTTAACATAGACAAATGTAATGTATTGCTAATACATAGAAAGTAGGAACCTTTATTGTATGATTATATGATAGCGGAACAACCACTGGTTGCAGTTACTTCTGTAAAATATCTGGGAGTATGCGTGCAGAACGATTTGAAGTGCAATGATCATATAAAATTAATTGTTGGTAAGGCGGGTACCAGGATGAGATTCATTGGGAGAGTCCTTAGAAAATGTGGTCCATCAACAAAGGAGGTGGCTTACAAAACACTCTTTCGACCTGTACTTGAGTATTGCTCATCAATGTGGGATCCGTACCAGATTGGGTTGATGGAGGAGATAGAGAAGATCCAATGAAGAGCGGCACGTTTTGTCACAAGGTTATGTGGTAACCATGATAGTGTTACGGAGATGTTTAGCAAACTCAAGTGGCAGACTCTGCAAGGGAGGCGCTCTGCATCGTGGTGTAGCTTGCTCGCCAGGTTTCGAGAGGGTGCGTTTCTGGATGAGGTATCGAATATATTGCTTCCCCCTACTTATACCTCCCAGGGAGATCACGAACGTAAAATTAGAGAGATTCGAGCGCGCACAGAGGCTTTCAGACAGTCATTCTTCCCGCGAACCATATGCAACTGGAACAAAAAAGGGAGGTAATGACAGTGGCACCTAAAGTGCCCTCCGCCACACACTGTTGGGTGGCTTGCGGAGTATAAATGTAGATGTAGATGTAGAAGTCATCTTTCTTTCTTTTTTAGAGCTTCTTCTGCAGTATCTACATGAGTTTTGCATCCTGACACTACCTTTTCAGCGAGGGTGCTGCCCTTATCTAGCATCCCGGCTTCAACTTTTTGAGTTATTTCCTTTACATCTGCCTCTGTTTTTTGGCAAATTGTGACTCTAAACTTAACTGATCTACTCTTAGACTCATCTTGTGAATTTTGTAGGTAGGTTTTTGTATATGTCTTGCAGCTTGTTGATTCCATTTGTCACATTTTTTATTGAAGCATCCACTTGGGATTGCATCTCCTGAATTTGAGAATTTGCTTCACTGAGGTTTTGCAACTCACCTACAAGTTGTTCCTGTTTACAGTTTATGGATGTTACCTTTTCTGTTAACGTATTTGTATTGTGGGACATGTCAGTAATTATTTCTTGTTTTAGTTCTGTCAACTTCCCCGATAGTTAGCCAGATAACTCAGTGCCTATAGTTTTGCTCACCTCACTGAACTGATGACTAATAGTATTCTTGAAATCGTTAAAAGCTTGATTTTGCTGTGTAACCTGTCACCCTATATTTTTCTGATGTTTTGTGAAGTGCTGTATAAACTGTTGTCCAATATTTTTTTGATGTCTTGTGAACTGCTGTGTTAAACTCTTAAGCTGTTGTGTTACACTATCTTGAAATTCCTGTTGTCTTGGAAGCCGTTGTGTTGTTAGTTGTATGAGTTGTGTCAAATTGTGGGTGTCACTAGTATTTACATTGCTTTTTCAAATTGTTTCCTGCTCTTGCATTCATGACATTGTGAGCAAATAATCAAAGAAATTCTTGCTGTCATAGGCTTCACTTTCACTATTTGGAAAAAACGTTTCCTGGTGAGAACTGAGAAGTTGTCTCATCAAGCATCATAAAAGTGACATCATGATTAGTTATATTACCAGTGTCATTATTTTTTAATAGTAAGTCGCCAACCTATTTGTTGTGGTAGCTGTTGGCCAGTTCACGAGTTGGCATGTTACTTTCAACTGTTCCCAAACTCGGATTTCCGACATCTTGGCATACTGCATTTTGTAATGAGTTTTCAACAATGGCCATTTTCGTTGAAAGAAAAAAATTATTTTGTTTGTATCAGTTCTTTTCAATTAAAGCAGATTTATATGCCCATTCATTAATGATCCTGATTATTCTGTGATACGGCCTTACAGAATTTGAATGAATTATGTTGTACTCTGATGTTGACTTTACACAATTTTTTGTCTTTCCTATAGAAATGCACATTCCATAAAGGATATTAATTGGAAGGAAAAGACATTACCTACTGTGAGGGAGACAGCATCAAGCGCGGCCATATAAGCATATAGTGTAGCAGCTTCCTACCTTAACTGCTGAAATCCACATTCGTGGCACGTCTCGTTTGTAGGCAGAATTTAATTTTAATTTGCTCCTTCAAGTTGTTAATAGTCCCAATCTCACGAACATGTAACAAACACAACAAAGGCCTCATTAGTGTCTTGTAAGAAAAAGATGAAATCATTTATCTCAAAAAAAATTTATCTCAACAATTGGAAGTTCTGTTCGTATACCGCTCGGTGCCGTCCTGTCACGGTGGCTATTGAATAGAAGGGGCAGGAATAAAATGTGATATATATATTGGAAGCTGATTAAAAATTGGTGCTTAAATAATGAAAAGGGAAATTTTATAAGAATCATTGGAAAGAAAAAAAGTTGGACCATATACATATCCTTAGTGAACTTTAACTGGCATTAATATCAACAGGCCCTCAATATTCAATACATATATTTGGCATTTAAATTTAAGTACTTCTTTTTCTTGCTACCGCCATTGTTCATAGAGCTTTGTATGACAATACTGGTTCTGGATCGCCCCTCTTCTGCTTACTCAAATTATTCTTGTATGCTTCAACCCTCGCAGGATTCTCGGCGTGTCGCGGAATGATGAACAGTTGGGTATGGTCATTGCGAATGTACGAATAAACTTCTCTATTTCAATCAGTTTCTATTATGCCTTTTAATGTACAATTGAAATACACATTTTTTAACAATATTAACTCAGCAGAACTCGTCATACATCCACCTGCTACCACTTATGGAGGCAGACAGATGAATATATAGAGATTAAAAAAGCGAAGAGCGTATCTCTACTTGGTTTGTTTGTGACCCAGTAGGGAAACATTCCATGTGGGAAAAATATATATAAAAACAAAGATGATGTAACTTACCAAACAAAAGCATTGGTATGTTGATAGATACACAAAGAAACAGAAACACACACACAAAATTCAAGCTTTCGCAACCCACGGTTGCTTCATCAGGAAAGAGGGAAGGAGAGGGAAAGATGAAAGGATGTGGATTTTAAGGGAGAGGGTTGGTTTATGTTTGTATATGTGCGGATGGATATGTGTGTGTTTGTGCGAGTGTATACCTGTCCCTTTTTTCCCCTAATGTAAGTCTTTCCGCTCCCGGGATTGGAATGACTCCTTACCCTCTCCCTTAAAACCCACATCCTTTCGTCTTTCCCTCTCCTTCCCTCTTTCCTGATGAAGCAACCATGGGTTGCGAAAGCTTGAATTTTGTGTGTGTGTTTGTGTTTGTTTGTATCTCTATCAACATACCAATGCTTTCGTTTGGTAAGTTAAATCATCTTTGTTTTTTTTATATATATATATATAAAGAGAAGAAGGAAAAAAAATTATAATATGATTTTTCACAAAGTATTATGTATTATAATCAAACAACGAAAATCCAGGATGGAATGTGACAGTATTATGAAAAGAATAGTTGATACTCACCATATTGCGGAGGTGATGAGTCGCAGATAGGCATAACAAAAAGACTATCAGAAGTGAGCTTTTGGCCAACAAGGCCTTCATCAAAAATAGACAAAACACACACACACACACACACACACACACACACACACTCACACTCACACTCACACTCAAAAGCAATTCACAGACACATGATCACAGTATGTGGCTGCTGAGGCCACTCTGGCCTCAGCAGCCAGAGACTGTGGTCGTGTTTGTGTGAGTTGCGTTTGCAAGTGCGCGCGCGTGCGCGTTTTGTGTGTGTGTGTGTGTGTGTGTGTGTGTGTGTGTTTGGTATTGTATTGTATAATATTCATTACAAAATGCAATAACAAATCTACTGACCAAGTGACAGGAGGACAAAACACACAAGCTTTCTGAGCCTGTGGCCCCTTCTTGTGGCAGAACGGTTAAATGGAAAGGAAGAGGGATGTAGAAAAAGGACTAGTGAGAGTTAGGATGTGGGAAGAGTTAGTGGAAAGTTGCCCTGAACCCTGGGTGAGGGGGGCCTTACTGGATGGGATCTGAAGGGATGACTGATCGTTGGTGCCTGCACTGGACAAGATTTGAAAACCTGAGGAATTAAAGGTAGAAGATGTGGTAATAAGCATGACAGAGATTACTGAAAATACATTGTGAAAGATTCAATAACAACAGAAAGCATAGTGCATTCTATGTATTAAACAGATAAGGGCAGAGGTTGGGAAAAATAGACAGGTCAGAAAATAAAACATATAGAAAAACCAGAATGAAAAATGCTCTTATTATAGCACAAAAAGGCGAATATGTGCTGGGTAGAGTAGGGACATAAAAGAGGCATACTAGCTTTTCGACTTACCTGGCAACTTCAAAGAGATTTAAATCGAAATATCTTGACATATTCATGGTTTTTACTTATTAGTATTAGTACCCTTGTCACATAATATAATTCATCATGTCAAATAAAGTAACATGATATATGACATCATGTCTTATAACATGACACATGCGATCATGTCATCCATCCAACATGGTATGCAGTATGACACGTGATGTTACTAAAGTTTAGGATACTTGCATCCACACTCTGGGATACTTCGTATAATAGATGCACCTCTCATTCTTGGATACTTCTTATTATAGATGCATCCCACTCTCTTGAAGCACATACGTTTATGTTTATTTGTTCTTACACACTTCACCATACATGAAACGGGGTGGGATATCTGGCGGAGAAATGATCATTTGGGGAGGGGGGGATCAACCCATTCCCCCATCCAGAAATCAAAATAGTGTGTTAGCGTCCCCCAGGAACAAATCCACTCCCAGAAAACTTTTTAACTATCAAGATCTTCAGCCATATGATATCATATATTGTTTACTTCGGCAGGAGAATCTATTGGATTTTGGGCATGGTATCAGAAACTTTAGCATATAAATTGCAAGATGCAGGTGTGCCAGTACTTTAAAATGTAAAAAATTGTGAATATGTCAAAATGTTTTAATTTTAAAGTCTTTGAAGCTGCCTGATAAATCAAAAAGCAAGTTCCCTTCTTTACATCCCTAATTCTGCCCAGGACATATTTGACTTTTTGTGCTATGATAGGAGCATTTTTCACTTGGGCTCCCAAATTTTACTCTACCATAATTTTGACATTAGACCTCTACAGCTTGGCAATCAGTGTCGATTTTTGTTGACTCGGGCAATGACTGAACTGGTATAAGGCTTTTTATTGTCTTCTGAACAATGCTGCTTATATTGTGGTAACAGATAAAGCTTTCACAAAACAAGATGAGGACCATTAATTACAAGTATTTGTCTACCTTCTTACAAAATTTTAACTGATTCGCAGAAGTTTTAAACATAGAAGTTATGCACTTCAATAACCACCCAGAGAAATGTGTTTTTTGTATGTAAAATCTGGTGCACATGAGAAACTCGCAAAAAAAAAAAAAAAAAAAAAAAAAAAAAAAAAAAAAAAAAAAAAAAACGTTTTTTGCACGTAGAATCTGAACAGTGCTTGATTTAAGTTTCCAATTTTATTGTTAGAATGCATTTCTTATTTTATTTATTTGATTCACTTTAAACCATTTTCACACATTCATTTCAAGTAAGAACAAATGTGATGTGCTATATTTAGCTCAGCAGTGAACCATTGTGTCCCAACAACAGATAAAGTTTAATGGGAAAAAAAATCGTTTTGACTTTATCCATTTATCTGCCTTCGAACAAAGTTTGCATTTTATTGTGAGAATGCATTTTTTATTTATTTGATTAACTGTAAACTGTTTTTGTACCTTCAGTTCATGTAAGAACATATTTTACCTGCTGCATTTAGCTTGAATTTAAACCATCATATATCAACTATGCATAAAGGTTATGAAAAAAAAAAGCTTTGTCTTTATGTATATATCTACCTTCATGCTAAGTTCGAACTGGTTCATACAAGTTTAAAGTATTGGAGTTGCTTGCTCTAAAAACTTCCCAGAAAAAAGTGTTTTTGCATGTAACGTCTGAATGGTGCATGTACAAATAGTGGCATTAGCTGGGCATTAATTTCAGCCCTATTAAAATCCTTTGCAAAGGCAACCAATCAGTTCACACAATTTGCCTGGTCACCAGTACTCGTTCATCATTCAAACCTTGCTTAATATACTGTAACATAGCTAGACAGATGTTCGAATGGTTCTACAAATGGCCACTGGTCCAGGCTAAACCAAAAACTTTTTACCCTATGTTCCTAGCTCAAATAAGAACCGAGCACCAAGACAAAAAGTGCAATTCTATGAACAGCATTTTCAGACATATTTATTACAGCTCTTCCATGCTGTAATGATAAAAGGGAGTGAAGAAATGTAATAGTTACTGAAAAGAAGTGCTGAGACCATAGATATTGACATTAATTTAGGCCAGGTGAGTGGCAAGAACCAAGCACTTGTTGTAAAGCCAGTCCCACCTGCAGAGTTCAGAGAAACTGGTGTTAGGAGGGAGAACCCACACGGCACGTGTCGAAACAGGCCTCAAGTTTACAACTGTTATATGGAGCATGCTGTGTAGCAGGATATTGTATGTTTCTAGTGACTGGATACCATAACATCTATTTATAGCAAAATTTGCCCCTTCCTCTCTCTCTCTCTCTCTCTCTCTCTCTCTCTCTCTCTCTCTCTCTCTCTCTTTCCCCCCTCCCTCCCCCTCCCCCTTCCCCCCTTCCCCCCCCCCCCCCCCCCCTCTCCTTTTATGTATACATGCACAAATTTAAAAGTTTGTCATGCTTTATGAGTAAAGACAGAGCCTTAGTACATTGAAATTGACCATTAAAAGTAGTGTCGATATTTTTTGACTTCAACAGTTCCACCCCCCCAAATGGACTTTGTTTTCTTGTTTTGGCTGTTTGAAGCTTTCAAGAAGAGGAGGAATTTCGGCACGTTTGAAATACATGACAGGTTTTGTTTCCACTCGTTGTTGTGCACAGTGCAGACACTATATACTAGCAGACAGCTGCAAGTGTAAACAAACTATAATTTGGACCACTAGGGAGAGGAATGATGTGGGGAAACAAGCCACATCTCCCTCTTGTAGGGTAGTAACCCTACACAAGTGTTCTGTTTTTCTGTGAACGCACAACTGACTCATGGCCACAGGGAACACTGATTCCTCTTGTTGTTGTGAGGCTTGTTATGAAAACTGGAATGGATGAGGATTAGTTGCTTCACTCATTTAAAAATAAGAAAAGAAAACAATGAGCAAGGCATTCAGGAACAGGTGATGTGCAATTGCTTGTTGAAGTTGGCAGAGTATCATTAATGAGGTAGTTCAGGTTGAACTTCAGCAGTATTCAACACTCTCACTGTTGAAAGCATCTGCCCTCTAAAACTGCCATGTTAAAAGTGTCCACATTATAGCAGCTTTTGAACTTTAGCTACTAAACAAACACATGTGTTTCTTTTTTCTGTGATGCTAGGTCCCACAGCTGATTACTATATTACATTATGCATTGTGTATCTTAAACAGATCACTCAGATGCCCACAATTGGCACAGCACCACAGCATTGAGTGCACTGAAAAGTTGTTGTGTTTGTTCTCTGTTTATTACATTATGCATTGTGTATCTTAAACAGATCACTCAAATGCCCACAATTGGCACAGCACCACAGCATCGAGTGGACTGAAAAGTTGTCATGTTTGTTCTCTGTTTATTTTGTGAACACATTCTTATGCACATTCCCTTCCCAAATTGGGCTTCAGCAGATGATATGCAATACCAGTAACTGCAAATTGGTTACATTTATTATATTTATATGCAGAACATAAAGCGATTTCAAACTATGATAAAATAGTTCATCTGGATACAGTTCGCTATGAAATACCATCCATCAGGTAATGTGTCAGGCTGAGCAGAATTCAGATCTATATTTGCATTAATCATAATATGCAAGTTTATCAGGTCCATGGTTGCCATTATACACCCTTTGTCTATTCCCACTCATAACTTGACGGTGGTCATACCAGTATAGAAGGCTGAACAGTGTTTACATAATAGCTGCTAAACAACCTGTCATTTCACACATGGCTCTTCCTTCGATAGTATATGTTTTGTCAGTTACAGGAATGGTGCAAGTGGTGGTAGGAGGCACATCAGGCAAATCGTACAGTGGAGACAGTCACAAGGGCAGGAGTCATAGGATGGTGAAATGAGTGCTGAAGGAGTTTGGGGTCTGACTGGAATACTGTATTTGTTCAGACATATTCTCCGTACAGCAGTACCCTACCACTAACTGTACAAGAGTAAGCCATCTGTGAAATGTCACATGTTGTGTACTAGCTGTTATGTAAGTACTGTTTTGGCCTTCTGTATTGATATAACTGCCACCAAGTTACCAGTTTGGGTGAAAGGCATAGACATGGGTATATACTGGCAACAGTCAAGCTCCACAATATGACAGTCATGACCTCGAAGCCTGTTTCATCACATGGTCCTTCTGGATCCCCTCTCGCGACACCAATTTATCAGAACTACACAGTTGGGAATTGGTGTTACAACATGTGCGTTTTTCTTGCCACCTACTTGTCCTAAATTTACATTAATTTCTGTAGCTTCAGCATTTCCTTTCAGGAACTATTCCTTTTCTTCACTCCCTTTTTGTTTTTATATATCTTTTATTTTCAGACCTTCCCCTATCATGAAGGGCACACAAACACACTCTAACACAGCCATATAGTGGCTGAAGACTGTTTATAATATAGCATGGAGTTGTTAGACTGTTGTAATTCAGTATAGAACTTTAAAAATATTGTAATTAATACATTATGCTGAGCAGTTAATGTGACCATTGCCTTGTGTAAATACTGAATGAGTAAATAAATAAATAATTTATCAAACATGACAGTGGTTCAAAAGGTACAGTTATTGATAATGCAAGTTGATGTTACCATGGTTTTAGCTCCAGAAACAAGATAAATAAGAGATTAACTAAATTTATGAAATTCAAGAAAGAGTTCCGCAAGGTGCAGTGTCCAGTCTTAACATTGAGGGGAGCTCCTCTGGGTGTTCTGACCAGTCTGACATTGAAGGGTGTTCTTCAAGGTGGTTTGATCAGTCCACCATTATTTAATACTTTCATCAATGACCTCTCCTCAGGAGAAGTAAAAACCACACTGTATGCAGATGATCTAGTTATTTGGATTTCATTTCCAAATAACAAAAGGAATTAATTACCAATAAAATGAACCAAGTAATAAAATGCATTGAAGAGTGGTTATATTAAAACCGTAACAAAGTAAACACTCAGAAAACCTACTACCCATATATTTTCTTTACATTGCTCTCATCCAACAGCAACTCTAGAAATTGTAGGGGAAGGTATACAGCACTATGAACACTCCAAATATTTATTGGTATATATGGGTCACAAATTAAACTGGCAAATCTACACAAATAAAACTGCTGGGAAAGCCGAAAACAGAATCGGCATTTTTAGGAGATTAGCTGATGGGTATGTTCAAGGATGGTGATATCCATGAGAATTCTTTCTATCTAGGTTAGAAACAACTGAAATAAGTATTCAAAGGTTAACATTGCTTTTGTATGAGAAACATATTTATCTGCCCAGTCATATTAAATGCCAAAATTATAAAGATTAATGTAACAGTAATAGTAACCACTGGAAAGGACAAATTTGCTTCCTCCGTTTCAGTACCAGCTGGACATAATGCATAATTGTAAAAAAGTGGAAAAGATAAATTAATAATGAGGGCTACAGCATTAAAAACCATTAATGTGAGATACCCTGTAGAACAGTGACTCCATCTGCACAGATGTTTCATTTATTGAAAAAGAAAAAACATTAGCATTGGAATATGCAGCAAAGTTTCCTCTTTCTATCAAACTTTAGGAATGCACACACAGATTTTGAAGGCGAAGTTGAAGCCATCATAACTGTAACATGTCAGCTAATCAACTATGTACACACATTTGACAAAGCAGTTATATTTTGTAATTCCAGGGCAGCAGTATTAGCAGTTATCATCACACATGAACCAAAAATCCTTCAGCTTAAAGAAGTCCAAGAAGTAAATAAATGTCTACAATAGAAACACAAGACAATTGCAGTTTAATGGGTATCATGTGGCTGTGGCTTAGGAAGTAATGAGGAAGGAGATTTTCTGGCCAAAAAAGGCACACAAATTTAAAAAAGAAAAACTGGAAAAAACTAACATGCTATGTTTTGCACTGAAGCACATTATTAACAACACATTTCAAGAAACATGAAAAGGATCTAATAAAATTTGAAGTGATAGAAAGATCTGGAAAAACCTTGTAAGGACCTGATGTAGCAAGAAGCAAACAAGAGCCATTTTCCTCTTGACTACCGGACATGACTGTTGGGCTACCCGTCTGCATAAGATCTCCATCCTGCCATCTCCAGAATGTGTTCCATGTCACAAAATTAGTTTGATCATGAACAAAAGCATTTAAAAGAATGTACAAAATTAAGTGACTGTAATTCAGATTTAACTGCATTGATTTCGGAAGCAAGTAGGTGAATGACATTAAGTGGAATGCCTGAACATTACAACACTAATGTAGCCATTGTTGCCACTGAAACAGAAATGGTGCTGAATGATCCTGTAGGTTATTTTGGATTTGGTGTTTTAGTAAGTTGTGCTACAGAGTTTCCTTCATGTAGAAGAAAGTGCAGTACAATTCAGCGATTTGTTTTTTGCCTTTGGATGATAAAATGTGTGACAAGATAGAGATGACAGTGCATTCTGTGTATGGTGACCCTTCACATCAGTGGCAACAGCTAGCTCTTCCATGCACTTACCATGCATGCTGTTGCATTTTCAGTTGCATGTATTATGAAATATTAAAAAGTATGTAATATTTTGAAACTTTTTAAAAGATTTTTTAGTAACTGGCTATTTGATGGACTGAATCTTCCATAATATGTACCAGTGTCATACTCAGCTGCCAGTTTTGGCCCTAGAGTGCAACTGAGGTGCAGGTGTTTGTTTTCTGTTGTGGCCTATGCTTTTTATATTTGTATTTTTGTAATAAAGATATTCAGGGTATCTACGACCCGGAACAGCTTTGAGATCCGGAAAAACCCGGGAATTTTTTCATCTGGGAGCAAACGGGGAATAACCTGGGAATTTTTTTGAATTCCAAGAATTTTTTCATTGTTTTTGTTCTCAGTTAAATTTTTGTAATTTTGACTGGTAAGAACCAATGCTGCAGCAATAAAACATGAACGAGAGAAAAAACTGAAATAAAACTTAAATTGCAGAGGAAATGCGCCATATACAGCAACGAAACACAGTGCTCTTACAAGCGTCTGCCAACAGCAAAATATGTCCAAGGCTTTAGGAAGACTATGCAATGCTTTGTAACAACAAATTGCCTCTGATGAGCATGATGTCACAACTGTTAACATTAGATTTGTTTTAGCAGTTAAAAGTGGGATCATGCACATGCGCAGTTGAGCAGTATCTTGAGATTTCCGCTTCTGGCTACAGAAACATGGTTGTTGTCTATGTAAGCAGTCGCAGCAAAAAAAGGGGGGGGAAGGCAGCTAGGTGCTACCGTGAAAAATTTTTACTGGCACACCCAAGCTGCCAGATTGCGCAGCAGCCCTGGATCTAGGAGTGGAAGGGATTGGGGGGGGGGGGGGGGGGGGGGGGGGGAGCAAATTCATATTCTTGAGGAAAAAAACATTGTTTCACAAAGCGCCTAGCATCCAGCGCACGTTTGATCTATCGATTATTCATATGACTTTGAAACCTGTCCCGGTCAGTTTTTGAACATTGTTTGAACACATTCTAAGTTTGATTTCTGAATGAATCATAAGTTGATTTGTGAATGCGTGCATAGTGTTCGTGATGTGTCTGTCAGTGGAATCTTCATCACATCTAGAAATAAACTTTCCTGCAGACAAAACGGGCTATACGAGCTGAGCAGAGTATAGCCGAACGAAAGAAAGCCAACCACTGTCTGATTATGTGGTTGATTGGGTTTGCGAATGATGAGCGTTGTTATGAATTACCAGTGAAATTCATAGATTCAGACAACCAGGGTGTGAATAAATGACCAACAGGAATAACAGGTAAGAAAGATTATGTATTATCTTCTCGGTGTAACCAGGAAAATGAGATTTTGACAGAAAATTTTTGGCCAGATCGCTATACTAGCAAGAGCCAGTTGTACAGTCTCCGGCTAGCAGCCGCTTTAAGTTCCATTCTGGAAGTAGCGCGGAAAACGCATTGTACAGACACGTAACAATGCCCTAACCAGAAAATAATCGTGGAATAACTAAATTGGTGATTTTGGCAGACTTAGTGAAATTAACCGGCGAATAAGCTTTGACATTGGCAGGAATAGATACAGAATTAGTCATGACAACATTGTTTGTTAGAACGAGGAAGGAGAAGAAATGGTGACATCGCATAAATTATGGAAGAATATGACTAATTCCAAATTTATATAAAAATTTTGCACTACTGCTTTTCGATCTCATGCTTGAGAAACTGGAGCATATGAATGAAGTTGTAAAACTATTTCCTAACCTAAAGCTTTTTGCTTGTAGTAGACCTAATAGGCATTTGATATTGGTACTTTGTGAATTATATTCTGCCGCGTTATAAAAATGACCATTTCTGCAAAACAGTCTTGTTTATTTGGCGTGTGTTAACAATTGCAGCAGTATTATAAGGCCTATTTTGTTTTATCTCGTAGACAGTGACAAAATACAGGTAATCAGGTCAAGAAACCACACCAGTCTTGGGTCTATTTGTAATTACACCTTTTTCAGTATTTGAAAACGACATTTCGATTTTTCATGTAGCAAAAAGTTTGACAAACTTTGATGAGATAACAGATCCTTTCGCAGAAAGGAAAGTATGCTATGTAAAGCTGTAGCAAGATTATAGAGAAAAAAATTCTAGGAGCTAAGGATTGAAGAAATGTGCACTGTCTTGCTTGTCTCTTCTCTTTACTGGTTTTATGTATCCCATACTTAATTTTATGTGACACAAAGTAGCAAGTTGTTAGCTAATAGGGAATAAAGAGCGCAAATTTTCTGAAGAGGGGGCAGGATGTCAAACCGGCCAACTGGAAGCAGGAGAGGCACCATAGGACATTTTAATTTCCGCTGTCCTGAGTATAGTTTGATGGCATCCAGTACAAAATATACACGTTTCAATTCCACAGACCGAAATACAGTGACGCCCGATAGAAGAATGCTGTGTGAAGAGGTGTGGCACTGCACTTTGGCACACTTAAGATCAAATAACATGTCTTACAATTCCTCGGACACGTATGTTTTATGTATCAGACTCTTCAGAAAGATGTGCGCTACAAAATGAACATATTTTTGAAAATTCGATATTTTTTTTTTTTTAATTTTTGATGTCCTATCTCAAACACTTGAGGGACGCCACTATCTACTATTGCCCCTGTTCGGAAATATTGTAGATACAGGTCTGATGCGCAGAGCAGTCTGATTTATAATAGGGAAGCGAGTAGTCTCCATGTGACCTGTGTTTACATTTAGTGATTTTGCTGATTTCTCTTTGTCTACTGCACTCACGTCAAATGAAAACAAAATTGATTTCTTTGGCCGGGAACAATCATGTGAATACATGTAATACATTCACATAATTACGGAAGACTAAAATACGTTATTAGTTTCACATTTTATTTTATTTTATTTCCACCTTTCTTGACTAAGCATTAATTGCCATGCAGAACAATGAAGTTATTTTTATCGGTTTGCTGAAGAAATTTTCTTTTATTAATCTTTTCCACTGAGGCAGTCAATATATTTGAAACAAAGGGTTTAGTTCCATAACTATTGGCTAGTTTCAATTGTTCGGTGCATTTCAAGTGTACGTTTTCATCTTCTAGCACGTATGGCATTATTCCATAACAAAGAACCAGACATGAGATAATGAAGTACTGGTACCCAAGGAAATTTACATCCCGAAACCACATTGAAAAGCTTAATATCAGATCAGTGCCTACTTCACTGGGAATCTGAGACTCATTTAAAAATCAGCTGTTTGATGACGAGTCATTTAGAAGAATTTATAGCCCAGAAGATCACACTTTTATGTCGTTGTTAAAAAATGTACTGGCACATTTGTGTGATATATCTTAAAACGTAATACGTGCATAAAAGACCAACATTATATGTGAAAGCTTAGCTTCTCTTGCAGTGTATTGGCCTTAGAGACAAATATTATATGTGAAAGCTTTGTTTTTCTTGTAGCAACATCATATGTATTAATTAAAACATTAACTTTTCCTGTTCGTGTGTTCGCGCTACTTAACAGTGATGTTGCTATTGGCTGACTACACTTTGTGTCCAAAGCTCTGAATATCCGCTGTCATCGGCTGGCGAGATCACATGACATGAGCTACGAACGGCTTAGAAAAGCGCAACAAACATCTTTCCAAAAGGTGTTTTTTCCCTGGAGTTTCTTTTTCTAAACCGCCGGGAAATTCTACGCCCATGTATAAAACCATAACCATTCAAAGGATTAATAAGTTATACAGTTCCGACGCATTCGGGAGGACGACGGTTCAATCCCGTCTCCGGCCATCCTGATTTAGGTTTTCCGTGATTTCCCTAAATCGCTTCAGGCAAATGCCGGGATGGTTCCTGTGAAAGGGCACGGCCGATTTCCTTCCCCATCCTTTCCTCACCCGAGCTTGCGCTCCGTCTCTAATGACCTCGTTGTCGACGGGACGTTAAACACTAATCCTATACAGTTCCGAGAGAAAATATACTGTCAATTCAGAGGGAAAAACTATGTTTCCACCTGGGAGAAAGTGTATTTTTAACCGGGAAATCCAAGAGAAATTCAGGAATTTTTTTTCCTTGTCCGCGTATACACCCTGATGTTGTTCTCGTATTCTGTAATATTTCTTACACTTTAAACTTCCTGGCATATTAAAACTGTGTGTCGGACCGAGACTCGAACTCGGGACCTATTGCATTTCGCGGGCAAGTGCTCTACCATCTGAGCTACTCAAGCACGACTCACGCCTCGTCCGCACTGCTTTACTTCTGCCATTACCTCATCTCTTACCTTTCAAACTTTACAGAAGCTCTCGTGCGAACCTTGCAGACTTCGCACTTCTGAAAGAAAGGATATTACACAGACATGGCTTAGCCACAGCCTGGGGGATGTTTCCAGAATGAGATTTTTCACTCTGCAGTGGGAAAATCTCATTGTTTCTACACTTCTTCAGAAATTGATCTATGATATGTAATACAAATGTATAGTGTTTTCATAATTTTTCAGCTCTGGATGTAAAACTATTATCCTTCCCTTGTTCGTAATAAATCATAGGCATATTTGTGATTCTGTTTATCATGAGAATTTTGCCTATCTCAAAAATTTTGACGTATTGAGAATTGTGAGGGGACTTTCAATAAGTAACGAAATACTTTTTTCCTCAGCTAGTTTTGCGTGAAAAATTTCAGAATTTATTGTGGGGCATCATGGAATATTCCTGCATCAGCTCCTACATAGTTTCATGAAGTACTAATAGGTGGCGGCATTATATGTAGCCTTCAAAATGGTGTCTGAAACAGAGGTGGATTCCAAGCACAGAGCTATCATTGAATTTCTTTCAGCGGAAAACCAGAGCTTCAAAGGTATCCATAGGCTGCTGCAGAATGTCTGTGGAGACCTAGCAGTGAACAAAAGCACAGTGAGTTGTTGGGAGAAGCGTCTGTCATTGTTGTCACAACAAGGTCATGCAAACCTTTTTGATCTCCTGGATGCCAGACAACCACAGAGAGTTGCGACTCCTGTAATGTTGGAATGTGCAGATACTCTCATTCGAGAAGATTGACAGATTATAATCAAACACCAACAACTGAATGTCTCTGTTGGTAGTGCTGGCGTGCTTGTCCACCAGTTGGTGTACTCAAGTGTATGCACCTGCAGGGTTCTTCGTTGCCTATCAGAAGACCATAAAGAGCAACAAAGGACCATCTATGTAGAGTTACTTGCACAGTACAAGGCTGATTGTCATAATTTTTGTTGAACATCATCACAGGTGATGAAACATGGGCTCATCACTTCAAATTGGAACCAAAAAGGCAATCCGTGGAGTGGCATTGCACCACATCTCCTCCAAAGAAAAAGTTAAAAGCTGCATCCTCAGCCGATAAAGTCAAGGTGACAGTCAACTGGGACACTGAAGGGGTTATTCTATTTAATGTCCTCCGTCATGGTGAAGCAGTCAGCTCTGAAGTGAATTGTGCTAACCTCAGGAAATTGAAGAAATGACTTAGCGTTTTCATCGCCACAAAAATGCAAACGAATTTTTCCTTTTCCTTGACAACGTAAGGCCTCACACAAGTCTGCACACCTGAGAAGAGCTCACAAACCTTTATTGGACTATTCTTCCTCATTCACCCAAAAGCCTTTATCTTATGTCTACTGATTTCCATCTGTTTGGCCCAGTGGAGGATGCACTCTGTGGGAAGCAGTACATGGGTAATTGGGAGGGTATTGATGCAGCAAGATGTCGGTTCTGACGTTGACCAGTACAGTGGTACCATGTGGGCATGCCGACCCTCGCAGTCAGGTGGTGTAAGGCCATCACATTGAATGGAGATTATGTTGCATAGTAGGGTTTTGTAGCCAGAAGAGTGGGGAATAATATTGTGTATTGATGTTCTGAATATTCAGAAAAAAGTGTTGCGGTACTTATTGAATGCCCTTCTTACATGACCTGTTTAGATATCTTTGGCATATTTTGGGTACATAGTTAGTCTCTTACCACTCAATTTACTATGGCGTAGTCTTCTGAGGCCATGCAGGACAAGTAAAAAATATTTATTATGTAGTATAAATATCGTGCAGTGTTGATAACCGAACATCTTGCAGAAATGTTTTCAGAGAACTTGGTGTTATTACACTCATGTGCCAACAATTTTATGACCTATGATATTTATGACTACTAATACCAATACCTTTGGGACAAACTGTAAAATTCTCATCTACAATATTAGAAGTAAAAATAAATTGCATTGAATACTGTGTGTACCTGTCTAGGGTTGGGAATTTAATTTTACTGTCCAGTGCAGAAAGTCTTTAGTAGATTTCTTGTAGACATAAAACACAAAATCAGAAATCCCTAGATATTAAAAAAACAAGATACCTTATCAATATGATATGGAAAGTCCTGGTGGAATGTATTTTAAGGAGTAAAGATAACAACTCACTGAATAGCAGAGCACTGAGTCATCAAAAGGCACCGTGCGAGGTGGCGCAGTGGTTCGACACTGGACTCGCATTCGGGAGGACGACGGTTCAATCCCACGTCCGGCCATCCTGATTTAGGTTTTCCGTGATTTCCCTAAATCGCTCCAGGCAAATGCCGGGATGGTTCCTTTCAAAGGGCACGGCCGACTTCCTTCCCTATCCTTCCCTAATCCGATGAGACCGATGACCTCGCTGTCTGGTCTTCCCCAAAACAACCAACCAACCATCAAAAGGCACATAAAATGAGAGAGAACTGTGCTAGTTTTCAAATGAAACCCTTCATAGAACTATAATTATAGAACACACAGAGAGAAACACATTCTCTCTCTCTCTCCCCCTCTCCCTCCCCCCTTCCCCCTCCCCCTCCTCTCTCTCCCTCTCCCTCTCCCTCCTCCCTTCCCCCTCCCCCTCCTCTCTCTCCCTCTCCCTCTCCCCCTCCCTCCCTCTCCCCCTCCCCCCTCCCCCTCCTCTCTCTCCCTCTCCCTCCTCCCCCCTCTCCCCTCCCCCCTCCCCTCCCCCTCCTCCCTATTCCTATCCTCCCCCCCCCCTGCCCACACTCTCGTATGGGATAGGGATGTGGCCCTGGTAGCTGATACTCTTCCCAAAATGGTTGTTGGCCACTCACACAATCTACACAGTATTCTAATCCATCTGAATGCAACAGCTATATGCAAAAGCTATTCCTCAGCTTTACTACATGAGGTGCAAGTCCTGCCCAATACACATACCCAGATCTTCCTCCCCAAGTCCCAGCTCAAGGATTATCCTATCCTATCAGCTGTAATTTCTACACAGCATTTGATTTGGTTATGACTGCCAACTAGCTATCCACCCTAACAAATGATTACCACCAAACTGTGACAAAGACCAGAATTGACCACCCAGTAGCAGAACATGATGCAGAACGTGATATGCACGATTTCAGGCTGTTTCACAACCTGTGCCATTTGTAGCCTTCCCCGAAACACCAACTTCCGTGAATTTCATAAATAGAAATTGTCCTTTCAACACATCCTTCACTCTTGTAATTGGCCTGACCTCAATCTTCACTAGCCCTTGCCTCTCACCCATGTCCACCTCTGCCCTGAAATTGTAACTGCACTTATCCTGCACTGCCACCCTCTTCCCCTGTTCTATCTCACCCTCCTAAACCACTCCTCCACATTACTGTGTACTCTGCATAATTCACAGTACTTGTGACCAGAACAAGCCACTAGAACCACATTCCTATTCTAAGCACCTGCTGTCTCTCACTCCCAGCTGTCTACCACTCTTCCCCAACCAACCTCTCATTCTCCATCTCCTTTACTGAGCGAGGTGGTGCAGTGGTTAGACACTGGACTTGCATTTGGAAGGTCGACATTTCAATCCCATATGCGGCCATCCTGAATTAGGTTTTCCGTGATTTCCCTGAATCGCTCCAGGCAAATGCCAGGATGGTTCCTTTGCAAGGGCACGGGCTACATCTTTCCCTAATCTGATGAGAATGATGACCTCACAGTTTGGTCTCTTCCCCCGAATGACCCAAACCTCCAACCCCCCCCCCCCCCCCCCTCTCCCCACCTCCTTTCTTTCATTGCCCACCCTCCACTGGACACATTACTCCATTTGACCTATAGTGCCAGCACAAGCCTAGGCAATGTAGCTCTAAGGTGTGTGTGTGTGGGGGGGGGGGGGGGGGTGCACGTTGGTAGTAGTAGTAGTAGCAGCAGTAGCAGTAGCAGCAGCAGCAGCAGCAGTAGTAGCATTATACATGAATGGGATAACATGTTGGGGCATTCATGTACCATCTAACCTGTTGTTTTAGTTTTTGGTGTGACTTCCCAGCAGGGATTAAATTTTGTGCTACAAGTACACATTTATGTACTTCATGTGATATAGTGACATTGGATTTTAATTATATTATGTCTGGATCTTCTGTATGGCACCATATACAGTCTGTAAATGCTGTATGTGTGACCATATTAACATGATGGCAGTATGTGTCTTTATTTTCAGTTTTTAATTGTTCAATTTTGGCTATATTTGATTATAGTTCATGTGGCTGCTTGTTGTAAAGGAAAGCTCTGTCTTCCTTTTTCTGATCTTATATTGTCATGTTGATATTGCTAGGTCCATTTGAATATAACTGAATGGTTGCAGTTAGCTAATGGTGTGAAATAGGACACTTTATTTCAAATAAATAACAGCCTCAGTAAGAAGCAAAAAAAGCCTTCTCCTAAATTCCCAGACGAAGTGTATTCCTGCTAAAATGTTCACTGTCTTTCACATTTGGTCCCACTTAATAACCTGTAAAACTAAACAGCTTCAATCCAGTTTATCTGTGTCAAATTACGACCTTCCATCTTGGGTTACCGCCCACATAATAACCTGTAAAACTGAACAACTTCAATCCAGTTTTTCTTTGTCAAATTACGACCTTCCATCTTGGGTTACCGTGTACATTATCCACCATCTACAAATTCTCCTAACAGAAGACCCTCCCCCAGAAGACTATCACAAATCAGATATTAGGAGAACAGTGGATGTGATGCTAGGCGCAGTGGGTATCCTCATCAATCCTGCTCTGCTCGAGCACAAATTTTGTATTCCTTGGACATGGTTGTTGTTGAATGTAAGTACAACTTCCATTTTCAACAGAAAAGTAGTAGTATAATTCCTAAATGGCTTATACATTTGCTAAAGACACTGATTTTCACTCAAAACACTTTGAAACATTAAAAACCATGAGGCTGGAGACTGGAATACAGTGGCTGAGAATGCCTGTATATTGTCTGGTAAATAATAATAATAATAATAATAATAATAATAGAAACCTAAAGATCAAGCAGACACAGCAAACCCAGCTAAATATCGCCTCATAACATGCCTACCAACAATATACAAAATATTAACTTCAGTCATTACACAGAAATTAATGACACATACCACACAGAACAAAATTATAAATGAAGAACAAAAAGGCTGTTGCAAAGGAGCACGAGGATGTAAAGAGCAACTGATAATAGATGCAGAGGTGACATACCAAGCTAAAACTAAGCAACGGTTGCTACACTACGCATACATTGATTACCAAAAAGCTTTTGATAGTGTACCCCACTCATGGTTACTACAAATATTGGAAATACACGAAGTAGATCCTAAATTGATACAGTTTCTAAACATAGTAATGAAAAATTGGAAAACCACACTTAATATCCAAATAAATTTAAATAATATCACATCACAGCCAATACAGATTAAGCGTGGAATATACCAAGGAGACTCATTAAGTGCTTTCTGGTTCTGCCTTGCTTTGAACCCACTATCCAACATGTTAAATAATACAAATTATGGATACAATATTACTGGAACATACCAACACAAAATCACACATTTTCTATACATGGATGATCTAAAACTACTGGCAGCAACAAATCAACAACTCAACGAATTACTAAAGATAACAGAAATAGCATAGTCAAGGGAAAACACACTAAACAAGAAGATTACATACTGGATAACCACAGCGACTGCATAGAAGCGATGGAAAAAACAGATGCCTATAAATATCTAGGATACAGACAAAAAATAGGAATAGATAATACAAATATTAAAGAGGAACTAAAAGGAAAATACAGACAAAGACTAACAAAAATACTGAAAACAGAATTGACAGCAAGAAACAAGACAAAAGCTATAAATACCTATGCTTTACCAATATTGACCTACTCATTTGGAGTAGTGAAATGGAGTAACACAGACCTAGAAGCACTCAATACACTTACACGATCACAGTGCCACGAATATAGAATATGTCACATACATTCAGCAACAGAAAGATTTACATTAAGCAGAAAGGAAGGAGGAAGGGGATTTATCGACATAAAAAAACCTACATTATGGACAGGTAGACAATTTAAGAAAGTTCTTTATAGAACGAGCAGAAACTAGCAAAATACACAAAGTAATTACTCATATAAATACATCAGCTACACCACTACAATTTCATAACCACCTCTACAACCCTTTAGGTCACATAACATCAACAGATACGAAGAAAGTAAATTGGAAAAAGAAAACACTACATGGCAAGCACCCGTATCATCTAACACAGCCACACATTGATCAAGATGCATCCAACACATGGCTAAGAAAAGGCAATATATACAGTGAGACGGAAGGATTTATGATTGCAATACAGGATCAAACAATAAACTCCAGATATTACAGCAAGCATATTATTAAAGATCCCAATACCACAACAGATAAATGCAGACTTTGCAAACAACAAACAGAAACAGTATATCACATCACAAGCGGATGTACAATACTAGCAAATGCAGAATACCCCAGAAGACATGACAATGTAGCAAAAATAATACATCAACAACTTTCCATACAACATAAACTAATAAAACAACACATTCCCACATACAAGTATGCACCACAAAATGTACTGGAGAATGATGAATACAAATTATACTGGAACAGAACCATTATAACATATAAAACACCACCACATAACAAACCTGACATCATACTCACCAATAAAAAGAAGAAATTAACACAACTAATCGAAATATCCATACCCAATACAACAAGTATACAGAAGAAAACAGGAGAAAAAATTGAAAAATACATCCAACTGGCTGAGGAAATCAAGGACATGTGGCTTCAGGATAAAGTTGACATTATATCGATTATACTATCAACTACAGGAGTCATACCACACAATATCCACCAGTACATCAACGCAATACAGCTACATCCAAACTTATATATACAACTGTAGAAATCTGTAATTATTGATACTTGTTCAATTACCTGAAAGTTCCTAAATGCAATGTAACATATACCGTACAGTTAAAAGGAAGTCACGCTTGATCAAGGTCCACGTCACTTTCCATTTTTAACCAGACATAACGTCTGAGAAAAGGATAGTAATAATAATAAGAAGAAGAAGAATAAGAATAATATGTTGATGATGATTAAGCTGATTATGATGACAGAGGACGTCTCTCCACTGCAACATTGATTCAAAACCCAGACTTTCAGAATTTTACATGGTCTTCATATCAGTTTACTTACCTTTCAGTGTGTACCATAGAGCGAGAGAGATGGAAGTGATATGGTATATGATCATAATATGTTTTTGAGTAACAATGAAAAATTTGAAAAACATGATGATTTTCTATTGAAGTGTGTTTACAATAAAAAGAAAAAAATCCTTTTCTGTGGTTTAGTTGCATGCCTAAGTGATTGTTCTTGTTAAATCCAAATATATAAATTAAAATTTTGTTTGGATTAGTGGTGTTTGTATTATCCATGTTTACTCTGAAACTTTTGTAGCTACAGCCTTCTACCGGTTGCATCCAGAAGTTACTCTTCTGAAAGATATTGAAGGAGAAGCAGCCGAGCGATTACAAAAGTGCTTTTCTCCGGGTGTCATTGGTCTAGAAGATGGAAAAAATGGTAAGCAAATAAGTTTTTTTTTAAAAAAAATTTTGATAGATTTGTTTTGTTTTGTATAAAAGCTATGGCACCATGTCACTGTGAAAGAAATTCGGAGTCCACGAACTCGAAAGGTTGACATTAGTGTTGGAAACACCCTTTATTGGGTATGGAGGTGTCACAGAATGACATACAGATATGTCTGGACATGAGTTTGAGTAAAACATTTGTTTCTCAGTGGGAAGTATCATGAAAATAGTGTGCGGCCACTCAGCACTTGAAGAAGTTTGGGTGCACCTTCTCTTGCTCTCCAAAATGTTGCTAGATGAACACTAACATTACTCCCTGGGAGAAACTGGAGGATTGTCATTTAAGGTGTGCACCTTTCAGACTTGGCTAGCATTACTCAGGTTTTGGCTGTTGCAAGCTTACATGATGCCAGGTGTCATCACTTTCGATATTTTATAGATATGCAATTAACAACATAAATACTGTGTACAGATTTTGGGAAAGTGTTAAGAATGGGTGAGCTCACTTAAATGTGAATGCCAAATGATTGCATTTTAGGTTTACTATAAAGCATAAATTGCATTGTGTCAGTGTGGAACTGTTTGGGCATAAAAATTAGCAGTTTTTCAACATTATTATTTCTGGAATATTAACTCCTTTTCATGGTTTTGATGTACCACAGGACAGGAATCCTGCCCAATAGTGCAGAAATCTGTAAGGTGTATGTCTCACTCACCACATTCATTTTTGTAGATCAAAAGTTCAAGCGTTAACACAACTCATCTCATACAGCCTCATACTATTCCAGTTTAGTATCAAAACTGACAAACTGCTGTACTATAAATATTTCTGTGTTTGAGCAGACACCTACAAAAGCAAAACTGAGTAGACTATTAGTAATAAGCAGTTGGCAATCCAAATGGTTGCCTTGAGAAGTGTTAATGCAGACACCGTTGGTGAATAATTCAGCATTAAAGTGTATCGTTTTTCAGTTGACAGCTTGGTTGTTGCAAGAGGAAACAAAGATTTCTCGTACCATTAATTAATAATTGTAGGTCGTAGAATGTTCATTCGCCTGTTGCCACAAGTAAATTTTGAACTCCTTGGTGAGCAACATTTTTGGTTGCCATGACTATGTGAAATGGCACATTTTTTAAGTGTTTACAAAAATAATGAAATAAAAATTCTTTGGACCAATCATATTATTGTCTCTAAAAATATTAACCTTTAAAACTCATACACTTTTCCATGCATTCAAACCAATTCTGGTAACCTTTATTTCCACACTGATGTTGGTGTTGCAAAAATGGGGTATTGGTATGATGCAACATCTTTTTGATGTGATGAAAATCACTGTACGCACATTTTTTGTTTCACATAAGAAAGTCCTTTCTTGAAAAATCAAGTGAATACATGCAGAATACTGAAAAGTTAGGCATGGTATTTGAAAAATCGCATAATTTTGTTGGAAGTTCTTTGTGAACAATCCATCTTCGTTAGCTCTGGTTCATCTTGGAACACTAAAGCTATTGATTTCCACCTTGTTTTTATGAATACATCCAAGTTATGATACTGTACACAGATTTTGTGTTTCTTCAATCAAGTTTTCGGGCATTTTGTTTCACCAATTGACATGAACCTGCTTTTAATATTCATTTAAACTGTGCAAAATTGGTTGGGAACAGATCTTTTTCAGTTGAATTTTCATCTAAAATTTGAAGTACTAGATTCTTTGATGAGTGTAAGTATGCCTCTATCTTACAGGAAGTCACATGTCAAATTCTTCAGTCATGTTGTACACAGCTTTGATATTTGTCAACCTTCATGAAATTCATTGTTGACTGCAGTATTTCCATGATGACCTTCTGTAAACCATGCAAAAGACTTTTCTGGAGGTGATTGGTTACCAAAAGTTGAACAAAGTCGTTCAAGGAATTGTTGTTGAGGTAGACCTTTACGGAAATCGTAATAAAATTGCTCAGCAAAATTCTTCATGTAATATTGCCATTCTTTTGACAAAACTGTTTGTTAAAACACTCACTGTAAATAAACAACTCAGCCAGTTTATGATCAGTCATTGTTTTAACAGTAACAAATGACAAATTTTAAAACAGTATAAATGGCCTGTTCTCAATAGAATCACTTGGTGATCATTTGTAAAAACTTAAAAAGCGACCCTCATAAGAAATCATCATGTAATGATGTATTTGCTGCATTTTTACGTTTAAATGAGATGTCTCTTGCTTAAATTGTTCACAGACTTGTTTTCCTGAACCATACTTACAAAGTAGTAGTTGTTCATATATTACAAAATTGACAAAATCAATTCTATTTATGTAGTTTGATGATATTTTGTAATAAGTCGTGTTGCTTATTCTGTATCTTTATTTATCAGGTAAAAAGAAAGCCAAAGTTTTAAGTGCAAGGTATGACACATGCAGTAGAAATGTCTTCAGATATGACGACTTAAAAAATGCAGTTAAAATGGAGAGGATAAGGGATCATTATATTTGTAAGTACACAGTATTGTGAATTTTTAGTTTACCACCTTTTATATGGTTGATATATCTATTGCTACAATTCTTTTAGTATCAGTTTTAATTATCAAATAGTGAGAAGCCATGTTACTACTTAATTCAGCTGTTTGTGATAAATGTAGATGCATTATTGAACTACCTGTCAAGCAAGAAGAAGTAGTTTGTACCGATTTCAGTGTAGATTTCTTTAAAGATAAATACAGGCAGGAAAGATGAACTGTAATCATTATTTAGATATTTCAGTCTAATTTCAGTAGTTATTTTCCAACTTGTGTACTACAGGATAACAGGGAGAAATGCTAATGTCAAATTAAATTTATTTAATATTGGATTTGTATCAATATTTGAAAGTAGCTTTCCTAAAAAGTTATCAAGAAAACCCATTTAAAACAAGTAACCGTGGATAACTAAGGAAATTAAAACCTCATGTAATATGTAGAGAGAAATTTGAGTGAAGGCCAGAATAAGTCATGATCTG
This sequence comes from Schistocerca piceifrons, assembly GCF_021461385.2. NCBI lineage: Eukaryota > Metazoa > Arthropoda > Insecta > Orthoptera > Acrididae > Schistocerca > Schistocerca piceifrons. The sequence goes on from NC_060141.1 coordinate 294,258,221, forward strand.
ATAGCACTTTTATACAACGAAAGCATTGTCGTATTTTAAGGAAAGTCATTAAAATGTCCATAAGTCTGCACATTGTGACTGAAATAAATAATGGAGGTAATAAAATTGAAACTATATGGATTGTTGTCAAATGAGAAAGAGGACAACTATTAACAATTAAACTGAATGACAATGTTGAGACAGATATTTCACAAGTTACAAACACTTTCGAAATATAGCAGGAAAAATAGGTTTAGTTGAAGAAGCAAGAGAATGTATTACAAGTGTCATTCCAAAAAACTTTAAGGAACTAGAAGTAGTGCCAACTCCCTACACCAAAATTAATAGTATCATAAAAACTCTTAAACATAAAAGATTATATGGTGTTGATAGAATTTCAAACAGAATTCTGAAAAGTTGCTGTAGGTAATGTCCTCAGTGATAACATATGTAATGCATCACAGACACATGGAATTTTCCCAGACAGATTAAAATATGCAGTTGTTAACTGCTTTACAAGAGGTGTGGCAAGAAAAAAATAATTATCATCAGATTTTCTTGCTGACTTCTTTTTACATAGTATTTGAAAAAGTACTGTACTCAAGAATAGTGTCACATTTAAGTAGAAACAATTACATAACATATCACAGTTTGGATTTCAGAAGGATTGCTTGAGTGAGAATGCTATTTATACATTCAGCCACCAAGTATTACAAGTCTTACATAATAAAGATCGCCAGTTGCTGTTTTTTGTGATCTTTGTAAGGTATTTGGTTGTGTAGAAAACCTTGCACTCTTAAAAAGACTCAAGTTTTATGAACTTAATAGATTTACACACAAATGGTTTGAATCATGCTTAAAAAACAGAATGCAAAAAGTTGTGCTGAATAATTCAAACAATGTTGGAAAGATAGAAAGTTTTAGTGTGGGGAGAGTCCAAAAGGGAGTCCCACAAGGCTCAATTTGGGGTCCATTGCTATCCCTTATATACATGAATGAATGACCTTCCACTTAACATTCAACATGCAGAATTGGTACTTCTTGGAGACGATACTAGTGTTAGAGTAAATCCCATTAGGGAGAAAGCAACACATGAGATTGTTAATATTTTTTTCAGAGAATTATTAAGTGGTTCTCTGAAAATGGACTCGTCCTTAAATTTAAGAAAACACATTTTATTCAGTTCTGTACAACAAGAAGAGTAATAGCAACAATTGATGTAGCACATGAACAGGAGTCAGTAAACACAGTAGAATGCTTCAAATTTTTGGCTGTAAATATTGACAAAAAAATTTAAAAAAAAAATTGGAAGTAGTCTGGCTAGTACTGGAAACAATTGAATCAACCTCCTGACATATTTTGTGTATTCCCATTTAATAATATCTTACGGAATAATTTTCTGGGGTAACTCATCACTTAGAAAGACAGCACTGATTCTACAAAAAGGAATAGTGAAAATAATATTTGGTGTTAACCTATCTATGGGACATGTGACAACTAACACCTATGAACATGTTATTCAGCACAGATGAGTAAATTGTTCCCTTGGAATGCTGAGAGTTGATAAGGGACTGTTTCTAAGTGCAGGTTTGCCATGTAAAGAATTGCTCAAGTTTTCCTCCACAGTAGGAACTTCATCTCGGTTGGTATATCAATATCTAAGACCAAGTGTAAGTCTTACAAACCATAATGATTTTGACATGGAGATATGGCATGATGCCAGAATTTATATAGTTGTTGTGTCTTCTTGTTGGTGTTTCTTTTTCCCCCAGTGGATTCAAATGTCAGCCATTACAGTCTTGATCTAGCCACTGTATTCACTGGAACAGGGAGGAACAGGCTTTTGCAGTACAATAAGCAAGTGAAATGTAGCACATACTCGATCTCACAGAACTACACATCTTCTCTGCTATATGGCTGTTGATGTATAATTTTTTGTCCCTCTTTACCAACTTCGTAATTGAGGGGAGAGAAAAAACTACGTAATATATCTTTCTTTAATAACAGTATTTGTTATGTTCAGCTTGGTTGGGATTGTATTGATTGGCAAGATGACAAAAATTCATAATAATGACTTACACAAAATTGGTGCAATTGACTTTTCATGTGGTAAACTAAGGTGTGTAAGTTCCAAAATACAAAAGAAGAAAAGAAAGAAAAAAGCAGATCACAAATTTTACAAAAGAAAATTACAAACTATGAATTAAAAGCAACATATCCTACAAAAAATAGATTTGACACAATATTCCACAGTTATACACCTATATAAATATTTGATATCCATTTAACTTCATCAGCTGTAATTTCCAGGACATCATTCCATTCCTAACATATCTTCTCTTGAAGTTTTGTTGGCCAGTGTGCTCTGTGATCTGCTCTGCAGACACTTTCAAGATTATCAATCATCCCCCTTTTATGAATGGATATGTTAGAACTGATATGACCTTTTTTGACCATACCGAGGTGGCAGCAAATTTTCTTGGATAGTTCAGTCCCTGACTCTGCATGGTGTTACCGAAGAAACCTTTGTTAGGCTCCCATCTCTCCTCTCCATGCAAGCTCCCGGATGAAGAGCTAATGCTGCAACAGGATGTCATCAACACCCCCCCCCCCCCTCCCTCTGCCGCCGCCCTGCTGCCCCAGGTCTGTGAAACAGACTTCAAGCAAGAGCATTATCCAGAACAGTGTGGACTGGAAGTACTGGTGGGAATACTGAAACATGAAACTTGTTTCATTTTCTAATTGTGGTCTGTTGTCACGTCACATCTGGCAGAGGGATGTCCACAAGTGTATGGAGCCAAATATTGGTGGGGATTTTATCATTCCAGCTATAATGCACAATGGCTTATTGAGGTGTTCACTTATTTTGTTGCTGCGGCGTCTGCATCCATGCTAGTGTACAATACTCAGCAGCTGAGTGCACTAGCTATTGTGCGACATTACATAGGAAATCTGCTTGCACTCCCATAGTTTTTTGTGACAATTTATTTATTATGTTATTTCTGTTTTTTTGCATTCATCCAATCTGCTGCAGATGTTTTTTAGATGTCCTAGAACAGTCAAAAGTGATGATGCCAGTATATTTTAGATAATTAGTGTGGTTTATTTGTTTGTTGTCAAATGAAACATTTGAGCCTTGTGACACCCAGATGGTTATGTAAGTGGAATGTACAACACTTTACTTTGTCAGGGTTTTTCCACATTCAACTGTTCTTATAATATTCACTCAGCTGCTCAAAATCTTCCGTTAGATTGTGTTCCCTTTCATGTATGAGGATGTGCTGAAAAGTAATGCCTCTGAATTTTTTTTATTCTGTTATCAGTATAGTTCATGTGTTACATGTTGTTCATATTAGTTGGTTGACTTTCGTGCTGTGCTGATGCAAGATGCAACACTCTGTCATTAGAGGGCTGTGAATTGTAGTGAGTAATATGGTGGTGTGTAATGTAACTATATCAGTGCATGAGAGCGACCTCAGAAAACTGAAAGCACGAGTTTGAAGAGTTCATCTGAACATAGAGCACCCTCTTCTTCAGCCTGACAATGCCAGGCCACACAAAAGCACTGCAACATCTGCAACAATCTGATGCCATGAGTTCACTGTGATCAAGAGGTAAGGTTGTGACTCTGTCAACAAAGTCAAACATTCTACAGTGATGGTATCAATAAACTCTCTCTCGGAGAAATGTGTTTGTTGCCAGGGTGACTATATTGCAAAATAAATGTGCAGACATTAAGAATATAAAATAAGAATGTTAATAAAGCGTGTTTCAATTACAGGACAATATACAGCCATTTCGGTTGCACGAAATTTTGTCAATTGACCACGGTTTTGATTGCACTAGGGTAGGGCAGTTTTCATCAGAATAAAATGTTACATGGAATACCTAAAGTATAATGATGTGGATTGAAATAATATACACTTTATAGGATTAGTTCCATAAATTACGTACAAACAGAATGTACTTACATGTAATCACACCATGGTCCAAAACATTTGAGCAAAAGTGCTCCCATCAATGTCATAAGAATAGAAACTAAAATGTAAAAGTATAAGATGATTGTCAACCAGATAAAATACTCGATTGAACATAATGATAACTGCAAGGTCACTTAGGAGCAAGAGGAGCGTAAGCAGGCACAAGGTGGATACAAGAACAGATTCACACCATGTAGCAGAAGGCTGTAGGTTGCAGTAAGTACTAGGAGATGAAGAAGCTTGCACAGGATGGAGTAGCATGGAGAGCTGAATCAAACCAGTCTCAGGACTGAAGACCACAACAACAACAGCAGAAGGTAATCAAAATACAGACAACTTAAGAGCAAATGAGGTATTACAAGGACAATTTTAAACACTATTGGTAAGAAACAGTAACCCACATATGAAATTTACAACATAACATAACAGTTTATTTAAAAAATAAAATACAGTTCAGTTAATATACAGAGGAAACATAAGATTAGAAGGAAAAACCATGTTTAGGAGATTACATTGAGGAGAATATCACCAGTCAGACATTTTTAATTAGTGGTTCTATACCTTGAAAAAAGATTTGTTGCATAACTGCAAACTGTTCATTAAGAATGAGACCGTCCTTCAGAGAGAGGTGTTTAAAGATTTTATAACTTTTCTAAGATGTTAAGCCTAAAGCCTTTTTTCTCTTAGTACAAGAACTGGATGTCTTGTACATCTTTAGGATTACACCCTGTGAGTAATAAATGATTGGCAAAAGTTGGTTCATGAACATTGGTGCCTTTTTTCCCTAGAAGATGTTCCTTGAATCTTATCAAAATAGCTCAGCCTGTTTGCCCTATGTAATAGGTGGAACAACTGTTACAATTCTATAAACACCAGAATTTTGCAAAGGGGGAAAACGTAGGTTTCAAGTTATGTATGATGTTACTTTTTAAGGAATTATTAGTGGAAAAGTCTGCTCTACAGTTATACTTATTTTGAAGCAGGCACTGTATTTTGCAAGAATCTGGACCCAGAAATGGTGTATAGAAAAATCTTTTCTTTTCATTAGGTTCATTATTAGAAATGCCTAGGGTGGTGATTTTCTTATTGGTTTTAGTGAAAATCATTAGAGCCACCTCCATCCCCCTTTCTAGTGAAAATCTCAAATTTTAAATCAGTCTGATTAAAACTATTGCAGTCAATAATGGCTATGACCCTTCCATAGTAGATAATATTTTTAGTAGTAAAATCAATAAGAGACCATGGTGTCATTACATGTAAGTGCATTCTGTTTTCATGTAATTTATGGAAGTAATACTGTTAAGTATATATTATTTCAATCCATGTCATTATATTTTAGGTATTCCATGTAACTTTTTATTCTGATGAAGATTGCCCTAGTGCAATCAAAACTGTGGTCAGTTGACAAAATTTCGTGCAACCTAAGTGGCTGTATGTACGTTCTGTAATTAAAAAGCATACGGTTGCTAGATAAGACCCAATAGAATGCTTAAAATTGAAAGTTTGTTTTATTTAAAAAGCTTTAAGAGTTTTCTCATAGAACATCCAGAGGTATTACTTTTCTACATGCCTTTTTAGGTGATTTGTTTGGATGTCTAGTGCCATCTCATCATTATAAATATTTGTTGTGTATTCAGTGGTACAGTGTGTTCATCCATTAAATATTGTTCTGGTGTTGTTGAAGCTCAGAGCCATGCCTCAGTATTCTAATTTGCTGGAAGAGAAAAACAATAGGCTACTACTGATGCACCCTATGATGTTGTGGCTGTGGCTTACCTCCTTTGACCACTCATTTATGATGAAATGATCTAAACCCTTTGAAAGAGGACCTAGCATTTAGCCCATGGATTCCTTCTGTGGTTCACCAATTTTCAGTGAGACACCAATTGTCGTAATGATTTTTACTCGTATTCGGACGTGTGTTCACTACCAGTTTACCAGTTAATATACTGTATATCCATGTTAGCAGCAGTGAGGTAATCCTAGTCTAGAGTTTGGATTTTATGAAGGATTGGAAGCAGAGGTAAGGCTGTAGCTCCATCAATAAAATCAAACATTGTTTATACTCAAACATAATTTATGAAAGTCATAAATTATTGGGAAGGTGTTATCAGTGTTTCCTGCAGTGTTTTTGTAAGTAATCATGCTGTTGTGCAGCATTGCTTCATATAAAATTTATAATTTCTAGATGAAAAAGAACACATTATTGTGCCTCATATTCTTTATACTATTTGCTTCTGTATTCGCAAACAGAAAATCATCATCTCACAGCCCTCTGTAGCTTTCATATTAACTAACTGCAATGGTATTTTGGTAACACTCCTCTTTAATTGTTTCTTCTTGACCATGGATGTACAGTACAGTTCTTTGTCATGTATGACATGAAAGAAGGATGATAAATTTGTGACATCACATGATAAAATCTATTTGTCATGTTCTTAAAGTACCCTTACACGAATTATTTTAGCATGTTCATACGAACTCACTCAGCCATTAACCAAAAATTAAAATCTAATTACGTTTGCAGAATGTGTTTAAATGTGCTTTGTAAGTGGGGTACATACGTTTCATGAACCCACTTTATTGACCAACAAAATAATTAACTGCCTGAAATATCAAAATATTCTGTTTTCATACTATTGATATACTCTTCATTCTAATTTCAGTCACTATTGAGTCTGTTGGAGCACTTCCTCCTGATGTTTTGTTCACTGAAGCAGTCAAAGTTTTGAAGCAAAAATGCAGGACATTTTTGGAAGAACTGAATCGCTGATTGAAGAAAATGCGTGTGGATGTAAAATAAGAATGTTCACCGTGAAGGATCTGTGATGTGATCATGTAGAGGGCACTGTTCATCATTATTTAAGATAAAATTAAATACTTTGATATAATTGATGTATAAATCTTTCAATGTATTTGTTTGTTCATCTCTAGACAATCTCCAGTGTATACCTTTAATCAAAATACACGTTATTTCCATTACATCTGTACATACAGCATTTCAGACACACACCCTAACCAATATTTAAAAAAAATGAAAATCACATTTGGATGCCTAAACCAATTTATTCACAAACATTCACAATTTTACTCTTTGGCAGCTTCAGTTTTGCAGCACAGTGTATGTCCAAAAATATTTTGAACATTCAAAATAGAACAGCAGCAGCAGGATCATTCTTGTCTCAAGGAAAAACACATACACTGTATGCCTTTCTTGGTTTATAGATGCACAAAGATCTTACTAATTTCTTCTTTGAAGCAATTCTTCTATAATGTCTAGCTTGTACATATTATTGTAGGTTACATGGACAGGATGAGGCTAAGTACCCTCTTGATTTACTTCTGAAAATTCTTTTTACATTCACTCAGTTCTGCACAGTACTGTACTGTTTAAAATGTTATGGTTAATTTAAAACTGTTTGCTATGTAGGTGATCATTATCTCTGTGTCTTGTTTTGTAGTCAGGTATTTGTCTATTTAAAAGAACAGTACTGTTTATTTTAAAGTTTAATCATCACAAAGTTATGGAATGAGGGAGGTTATTTCTGAAGGATTGTGTTAGGATCAAAGGGCCGTTGAAAAAGAAATGAGCCGGAGGCATAATTACAGAAACCAGTACCTGTATGGTAGAAGTATTGACCCTGGCTGTTGAGACAGGTGAATGGCTGCAATGTTAACCAGTTCTGCATGTATAGCTGGACATCGTCGTCCAAGGTGAATCATTTGCCCCTCAGAGCCTTTTAAGGGGACCAAAAATGGCATAATCACAGGGAGACAGGTCCAGGCTGTACGGAGGGTGGTCGAGAACATCCCATTTGAATTTCTGCAGGAGTGCCACGACTGTGTTGGCCATATGAGGCTTTGCATTGTCATGGAGCAGAATGACCCCATGGGTGAGATTGCCTGGTTGTTTTGATTTGATCACTTGGTGAACAGTGGTCAAGGTTTGTGAGTAATGCTGGGCATTGACCATTGTCCCTGTGATTACGCTATTTTTGGTCCGCTTAAAAAGGCTCCGAGGGGCAAACGATTCACCTCGGATGACGACTTCCAGCTGTATGTGCAGAACTGGTTAACATCACAGCCTCGGGAATTTTATGAGACAGCTGTTCACCGCCTTGTGACACAGTGGGACAAGTGTCAATACTTCTAACATACAGGTACTGGTATCTGTAATTACACCTCTGGCTCATTTCTTTTTGAATGCCTCTTATAAATAAACACATTTTCCATGCCTTATCTCTCCAGTCATACCCCACCTCCCCCAGTCCCACCATCCAGCCACAGAGGAGCATTCACTTCATGACTCAGTGTGACCTGTGACTAGAGTAATTGAATCAAGTTCTTTGCCAGGCTTTCAACTACTTCTCGTCACACCCTGAACTGAGGAACGTCCTACCCAGTATCCTTCCCACCCCTCACATAGCGGTATTCCAGCACACACCAAAGCTACACAATATTCTCATCCATTCCTGCACGTTTCCTCCCAACCCCTTGCCTCATAACTCAGGGATAGACCTAAATGCAAGACCTGTCCCCTACATCCTCCTACCACCATCTACTGCAGTCTGATCACAATCATCACCTATTCCATCAGAGACAGGGCTACGTGCAAAACCAGTCATGTGATCTACAAGCTAAGCCATAAACACTGTGCTGCATTGCATGTGCATTTGACAAATGATGAGCTGTGTGTCCACATGAATGGCCACTGACAAACTTTGGCCAAGAAAAAGCTGGACCACCCCATTGCTGGACATGCTGTCCAACACAACATTCTTCATTTCAATGATGGCTTTACAGCCTTTGCCATCTGGATCCTTCCCACCAACACCAGTTTTTCTTAATTGTGCAGGTGGGAATTCCCCCTGCAATATATCCTACATTCCCGTAACCGTCCTGGCCTCAACCTTCGTTAGTCATTGTCCTTACCCTCTAGCCCCTTCCCTGTTCCCATTCCAGCACTAAAGTGTCTTCTATTCTACCAAGCATCCACAGTCTTTTTACCTCTCTCCTTTTCTTCTGCCCCCCCCCCCCCCCCCCTCCCCCCTGTCCGCTGTATAACCTCCTGAGTGCACGTAGCTACCCTATCCTCTCTCCACCTCACCCCTGTATGCTCCCACAAGAAGCACTTTATTGTCCCCCATTCCTAATCTAGTATCCCTCCCCCTCCCTGCCCCAGCCTCCTCCTTACCCCCCCCCCCTTACCACCCTGATTGCTTCTCCCATCATGCACTGCTGTTCAGTCTGGCTTCGGCAACCATATACTGCTGTCGTGTGTGTGTGTGTGTGTGTGTGTGTGTGTGTGTGTGTGTGTGTGTGTGTGTGTGTGTCGAAGTTTGCATGAGTGTGCATGTGTGTGTTGTCTAATTCTGAAGAACGCCTTTTTGGCTGAAAGCTTAGTTGTTTGACTGTCTTTTTCTTGTGCCTATCTGCGAATCAGCATCTCCACTATACGATGATTAGCAGTCTATACTTTCCACAATATTCTCATTATTCCATCCTGGATTTTCCATTGTTTGATTTTTTCAGTTTTTCTGTGTTATATTTGATTTAATGAGATGATAAAAGACTGGCCTCAAGCTGCAAGTAGACAAGAATGGAGAAGGAAATTGTCCATGTACCTTTCAAAGGAACCATCATAGTATTTCCCTCAATTGTAGTGAAGAAATAACAGGAAACGTTGATCTCAGTGTCCAGACAGAAATTTAAACTTCACCTCCCCCAAATGGAAATCCATTCTCTCAGCTGCTGCACCAACTTTCTTAGTTGTTGTATTTGAGATATTTCCTCTTTCAGCTGCTTACATTTTCATCACTATAAGGAAGTAATCAGTCATACTTAAAAAAATACATGCTTGACAACAACAACATGAACAATGTTCAAACAACATTAAAATTCACAACATGAACAATTTTTTTTTTCTGTTGGCGCAGTAGGTTAGGATACAGAAGACATAGCTCAAAAGTAACCCTCATTAAGTGCACAGTAAAAACCTATGCAGCCTTGAAGACGTGTAATTAAATTAGTATCAAATAGAAACATTCAGAAAATTTCTAATTATTACATAGTTAAAGGACTATTGTTGGAAATAAAGCAGCCTAAAAGAAGAGAAATTATTTTCAGTTGTTTGGGAATATATACCAGAAGTATGATGAACTGTTAGTGCTTTGCAATTAATAACATAAATTTTATTCAGTGTGCAGTTTATTTGAGTCAAATAAAGCAGTCATATGCACAAAAAACAGGTGCTAAGAACAGGTCTTCAGAAACTGACAACCCTATCGTATGCGGAAAAAAAAAGTTATTCGGGAATAAATCTTGAAAGTCATTCAAGATCCAGTCATTCAAGATTACAAGTTAGCTATTTGGTTTTGAAAAGAAATTCTCATTGTCTTCTTACGTTGGTAGTGCACTAGTAAAACTACTTCCTGCAGTAGTTGGACCCACGTTCAGAAGAATGATGCATCAATTCCAGGCGTACATTTTCTGTGAATTCCCTAGAGCCTCAAAGCAAACTGAGGGATGGTGCCTTTTAAGAAAACTCAGCAATCCACACTTGTACTCCATCTCTAATGACCTTTTCATTGATGGGACATTAAACACTAATCTTTCACCATTCTTATGCAGATATCATATTGAAAAGGGGGTGGCATGTGCAATTTTGTGTAAGAGTGAGCCTGACTTTTTTCAAGCATTTTTTGGTGAGCGTCACCTTACAGGAGTTATAGATGTCAGATCTTCGTCAGGAGAAACACATTTTTTTGCACAGTTTGAAGGTACAAACACAATCTATATACAGGTGAATCTTTTTTGCTTTCCAGTTGTTTGTTTTATCCTAATAATGGTAGATGTAAGTTGCTGTCTAATAGTGATAAGTATTAACAAAATGTAAAGTGTAAATGCAAGCTCTGTTACCTTTCTCAGCATATTTCATATCTATGCACATAATCTACATAAAGCACTAATATCACATCTTTAATTTATTTGCTTTTGTGTCTTTATGCTTCTCATGCTCACGTATTCTGTTTTGTGGGACCTCTGAACAATATTTCCATTTCCTTGTTCAATGTTTTCATTGGGGCTTCCTGTCAGATAGGAAACAATCATGCTCCCATATTAGTTGCCTTGTATTTGCATGAAACCAAGCGTAATTTGTGGAATTGTGAAAAGTCTATAGTGATTAGTGCAGGTGCTTACTTTGAGGCCGAAAAAGAACAGTGCAAGGGCATCACAGCCAGTAAAGAGAACTTTTGAATGTTTTGCTATTTGTGAAAATACAGTGAAGCGAAAAAAGAGTTCTGGCAGATGACAGAAGTTTGGATTGGACCAAGTTTACACAGGAAGTCATAAGAAGAAAAACCCATGACATCTATGTGGAAAAGCAGTTTCCAGCAGTAGTAGCTATACTCTGAAGTGGAGATTTTCCTTATATGAGTAAACAACCCATTGGTGTGCTGTTTGAAAATTGGGCTTCATATACAAGTTCAACAAAAAACCTTTACTAATTGAAAATAGCCAAGTAACAGGAAAAATAGACAAGTTGTTGCGGGAAACAAGGCACTTGCGAAACACTTGATGGACTTTTTATTATGCTGAGTTGGTGTGCTGCAAATCATACCAGGAAGTTTTAATGGCAGGAACAAAAAATGCCTTTACATCAGAAAATGTATACGGTTATCTTAGAGGAAGTATGGAATCACTGGAAAGGAGGAATTCAAACACTGACAATTCTGGAAAAATGATTATACTGTACAATACTGGAAACAAAGATGGGTTCATGCAAAAGGCTGGGTTATGTTTTATTGGGCAAAATTGAGATGAACACTGGGCTGTATGAATAAAACTGAAGCACAGGTTTGAAAGATAAAGATAGAAGTCAGAGCATTTACTTGCAAGCAAAAAGGAGGAGGTTAGCTTTTGCTTCAGACTGTATGAATTATCTTTACATTTTCCTGCTACCTTTTACATCCAACACAAAATCAAAAGCTTCTAGTGATCTACTTCGTCACCTTTGTCAGCAAGTTTCATTGAGTAAGCATAGGCTTCGGAGTTCACAGTTTTGTTGGCATACCTTTTGATTTATTTGTTGTGAGTAAGCACATGTGAGTGCCAATTAAAGATCGCTCATCCAATGTAGTAGCCACCAGAAAGATCGCAGGAGGCGCACATTGGCACGGCGCGTCACGGACGGTAGTTGCCGCAAGTAGAGGCCCGTCCACCAGAGGGCACGCGAGAATTCGGACGCGACCTCTGCCAGCATGACAACAACAACAACAACAACAACTCCGGCAGCACGGGCCGTGCCCAGTCAGTTAACATCGGGCATGCCTAGGACACAGTCCCGGTCTACGCTAAGTGAAGTGCGACGTAAACGTGAACAGTGTTCCTACATCCGATTCAGGTGAAAGTGCAGTATTTGCAGAAAGAACAATGGTGTTTTTAACCGTGGCTTTACAAATGTATGATGAATTACTATAGAAATCACAATATCTGGAAGCAACTCAGAAAGTAATATACTGTGCTAATTTGAGCACACAAATTGGCAGAAAACAGTTGCTACAGAAAATCTGGGATGGAATAATGACATTATTATGAAAAGGGTGGATTGCTACTCACTGTGTAGTGAAGATACTGAGTCACAGACAGGCACAACAAAAAGACTGCTAAACAAATAAGCTTTTGGCCAACAGGCCTCCTCCTGAATTAGAAAACATACTCTCACACATCCACACAAATACACCTCACACACGCATGACCATCTTCTCTGGCTGCCGAAGTCAGATTCCTTGAATAGTAATCTATCCTTTCTATAATATTCTCTGTTGCTACAGAAAGTTAGTGTCTTGAAAACCATGTTAAAAAGGAAAATGGATGGGAACAGATCAGGAACTAAACCAATACGTTAAATGTTTGGGAGTAAAAGCCTTACAGCCTTCAAGGAGATGGGAATACCACAATAAACCAGATTACAGTTAAGTTAAAACATAAACTGGTGTAATACCAATATTTAATTGGTTGCTGGTTAAACAAATTACACCTATTCTCAACTATTAAAATAAAAATGTTTTTTCAGTTTTTTCCCCCAAACTGTAATTTTCAGGAGCGGTGACACTGGGGCCTGCACTATTCATGTTAATACATTGGTTGCAGACCATATGAAGTCATGTCATAAAGGTTTAGATCCAGTTTTTCTTAGGTAAACAAAATTAATCACGGCTACCTTATAAAGGTTGAAGGGTAGTGTCTTTGACTAGTAATCAAAATGTCCTGGGTTTGGACCTTGTCACTGCTTAAATTCAGAATAAAAACCAAAGGCAGGGGTAGCTGAAGACTTCCAGCATAATAAGTCATCCTTGTTCTGCCAATGGTCTTTTCAAAAATGGCGGAGGAGCAGAAAGAGGTTCAGGTCACATGCTTACCCTTGTCGGGGAATCTGCCTGTAAAAGGCAGAAGAATCAGCAATGATCAATGGTATGAGAATGCAGAAGGCAATGGAAACCATTGCATTAAAGACACACAATGTGTATCCACGAGATGTGTATGTGTGACCTGTAACTGAAAAAATGTCATGATGATCTCTCCATTGGCAAAAGATTCCAGACCAGTCCCCTGTTTGGATCTCCAGGAGGGGCTACCAAGGAGGTGACCATGAGAAAAAGATTGAATAACCAACAAGAAGCTAACTTTCAATGAGTTGGGACATGGACTGTCAGAAGCCACAACGTGGTAGGGAAGCTAGAAAACCTGGAAAGGGAAATGCTAAGGCTCAATCTGGATACAGTGGGGGTCAGTTAAGTGAAATTGAAAGAATACAAGGATTTCTGATCAGATGATTATAGGATAATATCAACAGCAGCAGAAAATGGTATAACAGGAATAGGAATGTAGGGCAGAGAGTGAGTTACTGTGTACAGGTCAGTGATAGGGTTGCTCTCATCAGAATCGACAGCAAACCAACACCAACAACGGTAGTTCAGGTACGCATGCTGACTTTGCAAGCAGAAGATGAAGAGATGGAGAAAGTGTATGAGGTATTGAACGGGTAATTCAGTACAAAAATCTAATAGTCAGGGGGTCTGGAATGGGGTTGTAGTGTAAAAAGAATGTGTTACTGGATAATACGGGCTTGGTATGAGGAACGAGAGAGAGGGAGAGGAAAGACTCATTGAGTTCTACAGTACATTTCAGTAGTAATAGTTAATACTCTATTCAAAAATCACAATAATGGGAGGTATTCTTGGAAAAGCAGGCAATACGGGAAGATTTCTGTTAAGTTAGATCATGGTCAGGCAGAGATTCTGAAATCAGACATTGGACTGTAAGGCATACCCAGGAGCAGATATAGACTCATATCACAGTCTAGTAATGATGAACAGTAGGCTGAAGTCAGAATGAATCATTGTGCAAAGAAGTGAGATACAGAAGTATTAAAGCATGAAAAGACATGCTTGAAGTTCTCTGAGGCTATACATACCGTGATAAGGAACAGCTCAGTAGATAGTTCAATTGAAGAGGAATGTTTTCACAGAAGTTGGAAACAAAAACATGGGTAACTGCGAAGAAACAATGGGTAACAGAAAGAAATTCTCCAATTGAGTGTCAAAAGAAGGAAGTAAAAAATGTTCAGGAATACAGAAATACAAGTCACTAAGGGAATAAAATAAATAGGAAGTGCATGGAAACTAAGACGAAATGGCTGCATGAAAAATGTGAAGAAATCAAAAAAGGAATGTTTGTCTAAGGTACTGACTAAGCATATAGAAAAGTCAGACCAACCTTTGGCGAAATTAAAAACAAGGGTGATAACACTGAGACAGGTGGAAAAAATATATTGGATTTTGGGGGGGGGGGGGGGGGGGGGCGAGGGGGAGACACGTATCTGAAGATGTGATGGAAGTAACAGAAGTCAACAAGAAAGAGATAGGGGATCCAGTATTAGAATCAGAATTTAAAAGAGCTTTGGGAGACCTGAGATCAAAGAAGGCAGAAGAGATGGCTAACATTTCATCGAAATTTCTAAAATAATTGGCAATAGCAGCATCATAACAACTATTTATGTTGGTTGGTAGAATGTATATGAATGTGATATACCTTCAGAGTTTCAAAAAAACAACGTCCACACAATTCCGAATATAGCAAGAGCTGACAGGTGTGGGAATTATCACACAATCAGCTTAGCACATCATGCATCCATGTTGCTGACAAGAATAATATACAGATGAATGGAAAAAAAATTGAGGATCTGTTAGATGACAATTGGGGTGGCTTTAGGAACAGTAAAGGCACCACAAGAATCATATAAACCAAAATGACAAGCACATTTAACTGAAAATTTTCTAGAGGTATAAATAGTTCCCCTATCGGATCTCGTGGGGGAACTGCATTAAATGCTGCTTAGGGTAGGAACATGAATCTTCGAAACAAAGCAAGGATTGGTACCTGGAATGTACAGAGTTTATATGAAGCTGGGAAATTAGCTAAATTAATGCAGGAAATGGGAAGACAGAAAATAGGTATTCTAGGAGTGGCAGAGATGTGGTGGCCAGATGCTGGAATGTGTGAGGTTCACGGATGAACCATCCACTATTCAGGGAACCAAGACAATAGACACAGGAAAGGTGTGGGAATAATTGTCTCAGAAAAAGTTTTGACATCTGTAATAAATTTCTTCCCACATTGAGACCAAATGCCTTTAATTAAACTTAATGTCCTTCCAATTAATGTCAACATCATCCAAGAATACACGCCCACATCAGATGCAGCTGAAGATGAAATTGAGGTGTTCTATGAAGAGTTGAAACAACTTCTTAGGCTGGTAAAAGAACACGATATAAACTTAATAATGGGTGATTTTAATTCTAAAATAGGAGAAGGATGATTTAAAGAACCAGTCAGTCCATATTGACTAGGAATACAAAATGATAGAGACAAATGGCTTTGTCAATTTTGTCAACAGAAAAAGATGAAGATAACAAACACTTGATTTGAGGTACCACCTAGACGCTAGTACACATGGAGAGCTCCTGCTGATCACTGCAACAATACAATACGGAATCAAATACATTACAATCTGATTAACAAGTGCTTTGGACCGTCAGTAACGAGGGCATGCACCTATCCGGGAGCTGACGTTCCCTCAGAACATGTCCTGCTAGTAGCAGAGATAAAAATAAAAATTACGAATATCAAATAACATACACAACAGCGGAAAATAGAATACAATCGCCTTAAAGATGAAGCCTCCCCCCTGAACCATGGACCTTGCCGTTGGTGGGGAGGCTTGCGTGCCTCAGCAATACAGATGGCCGTACCGTAGGTGCAACCGCAACGGAGGGGTATCTGTTGAGAGGCCAGACAAAGGTGTGGTTCCTGAAGAGGGGCAGCAGCCTTTTCAGTAGTTTCAGGGGCATCAGTCTGGATGATTGACTAATCTGGCCTTGCAACACTGATGAAAATGGCCTTGCTGTGCTGGTACTGCGAACGGCTGAAAGCAAGGGGAAACTACAGCCATAATTTTTCCCGAGGGCATGCAGCTTTACTGTATGGTTAAATGATGATGGCATCCTCTTGGGTAAAATATTCCATGGGTAAAATAGTCCCCCATTCGGATCTCCGGGCGGGGACTACTCGAGGACGTCGTTACCAGGAGAAAGAAAACTGGCGTTCTGCGGATCGGAGCGTGGAATGTCAGATCCCTTAAGTGGGCAGGTAGGTTAGAAAACTTAAAAAGGGAAATGGATAGGTTAAAGTTAGATATAGTGGGAATTAGTGAAGTTCGCTGGCAGGAGGAACAAAACAAGACTTTTGGTCAGGTGAATACAGGGTTATAAATACAAAATCAAATAGGGGTAATGCAGGAGTAGGTTTAATAATGAATAAAAAAATAGGAATGTGGCTAAGCTACTACAAACAGCATAGTGAACGCATTATTGTGGCCAAGATAGACACAAAGCCCATGCCTACTACAGTAGTACAAGCTTATATGCCAACTAGCTCTGTAGATGATGAAGAAATTGATGAAATGTATGATGAGATAAAAGAAATTATTCAGATAGTGAAGGGAGATGAAAATTTAATAGTCATGGGTGTCTGGCATTCGAGAGTAGGAAAAGGGAGAGAAGGAAACATAGTAGGTGAATATAGATTGGGGGAAAGAAATGAAAGAGGAAGCCGTCTGGTAGAATTTTGCACAGAGCATAACTTAATCATAGCTAGCACTTGGTTCAAGAATCATAAAAGAAGGTTGTACACACGGAAGAATCCTGGAAATACTAGAAAGTATCAGTAGATTATATAATGGTAAGACAGAGATTTAGGAACCAGTTATTAAATTGTAAGACATTTCCAGGGGCAGATGTGGATTCTGACCACACACTATTGGTTATGAGCTGTAGATTAAAACTGAAGAAACTGCAAAAAGATGGGAATTTGAGGAGATGGGACCTGGACAAACTGATTAAACCAGAGTAGTACAGAGTTTCAGGGAGAGCATAAGGGAACAATTGTTACAAATGGGGGAAAGAAATACAGTAGAAGAAGCATGGGTAGTTCTGAGGGATGAAGTAGTGAAGGCAGCAGAGGATCAAGTAGGTAAAAAGACGAGGGCTAGTAGAAATCCTTGGGTAACAGAAGAAATATTGAATTTAATTGATGAAAGGAGAAAATATAAAAATGCAGTAAATGAAGCACACAAAAAGGAATACAAACGTCTCAAAAATGAGATCAACAGAAATTGAAAAATGGCTAAGCAGGGATGGCTAGAGGACAAATGTAAGGATGTGGAGGCTTATCTCACTAGGGGTAAGATAGATACTGCCTACAGGAAAATTAAAGAGACCTTTGGAGAAAAGAGAACCTCTTGTATGAATATCAAGAGCTCAGATGGAAACCCAGTTCTAAGCAAAGAAGGGAAAGCAGAAAGATGGAAGGAGTATATAAAGGGTCTATGCAAGGGCGACATACTTGAGGACAATATTCTGGAAATGGAAGAGAATGTAGATGAAGACGAAATGGGAGATACGATACTGCGTGGAGAGTTTGGCAGAGCACTGAAAGACCTGAGTCGAAACAGGGCCCCGGGAGTTGACAACATTCCGTTAGGACTACTGACGGCCTTGGGAGAGCCAGTCCTGACAAAACTCTACCATCTGGTGAGCAAGATGTACGAGACAGGCAAAATACCCTCAGACTTCAAGAAGAATATAGTAATTCCAATCCCAAAGAAAGCTGGTGTTGACAGATGTGAAAATTACCGAACTATCAGTTTAATAAGTCACAGCTGCAAAATACTAACGCGAATTCTTTACAGACGAATGGAAAAATTAGTAGAAGCCAACCTTAGGGAAGATGAGTTTGGATTCTGTAGAAATATTGGAACACGTGAGGCAATACTGACCTTACGACTTATCTTAGAAGAAAGATTAAGGAAAGGCAAACCTACATTTCTATCATTTGTAGACTTGGAGAAAGCTTTTGACAATGTTGACTCGAATACTCTCTTTCAAATTCTAAAGATGGCAGGGGTAATATACAGGGAGTGAAAGGTTATTTACAATTTGTACAGAAACCAGATTATGAGTCGAGGAACATGAAAGAGAAGCAGTGATTGGGAAGGGACTGAGGCAGGGTTGTAGCCTCTCCCCGATGCTATTCAATCTGTATATTGAGGAAACAGTAAGAAAAATCTGGAGTAGGTATTAAAATCGATGGAGAAGAAATAAAAACTTTGAGGTTCGCCGATGACATTGTAATTCTGTCAGAGAAAGCAAAGGACTTGGAAGAGCAGTTGAATGGAATGGACAGTGTCTTGAAAGGAGGATATAAGATGAACATTAACAAAAGCAAGACGAGGATAATAGAATGTAGTCGAATTAAGTCGGGTGATGCTGAGGGAATTAGATTTGGAAATGAGACACTTAAAGTAGTAAAGGAGTTTTGCTATTTGGGGAGCAAAATAACTGATGATGGTTGAAATAGAGAAGATATAAAATGTAGACTGGCAATGGCAAGAAAAGCGTTTCTGAAGAAGAGAAATTTGTTAACATCAAGTATAGATTTAAGTGTCAGGAAGTCTTTTCTGAAAGTATTTGTATGGAGTGTAGCCATGTATGGAAGTGAAACATGGATGATAAATAGTTTGGACAGGAAGAGAATAGAAGCTTTCGAAATGCGGGGCTACAGAAGAATACTGAAGATTAGATGGGTAGATCACATAACAAATGCGGAGGTACTGAATAGAATTGGGGAGAAGAGTAGTTTGTGGCACAACTTGACAAGAAGAAGGGACCGGTTGGTAGGACATGTTCTGAGGCATCAAGGGATCACAAATTTAGCATTGGAGGGCAGTGTGGAGGGAAAAAATCATAGAGGGAGACCAAGTGATGAATACACTAAGCAGATTCAGAAGGACGTAGGTTGCAGTAAGCACTGGGAGATGCAGAAGCTTGCACAGGATAGAGTAGCATGGAGAGCTGCATCAAACCATTCTCAGGACTGAAGACCACAACAACAACAAAGATGCAGATATCCAAAACAGGATAATCACAAAAATCAGAAAAAGAGTTACAGATACAGTCAAACCATGACTAGAAGAAGGAACAGATATAAACAACATATGGGAGAAAGTACATAAAATTGTGACAGATGTTAAAAATGAAATAGGTAACAGACAGGAAACACAAAAGAAAAATTGGATGACAGATGAAATTTTGGCATTATTTCAAAAAAGAAGAAAGTATAAAAATTAAAGAAACCAGGACAAATACAGGGACGTGCAGAAAGTCATGAGAAAGGAGATAAGAGCAGCAAAAAATAACTGGCTGAAACAACAATGTCAAGAGTTGAAAAGACTGCAACAAATACATGATGACATAAGCTTACACAAGAAGATAAAGGAAATGGCTGGTATATATCATAAGAAAATCTTCTCAAATATAGATAATTACCAAGGAGAAATAGCATAGGATGATCAGCCAAAAAAATGGGAGGACTATATAAACAATCTTTTTACAAATAAAAGACCTGAAATAAAAAATAAAGATGATGAGGGTCTATCAGGTCATGCCATCAGAAAAGATGAAATCACAAGTGCAATAGGAATGTCAAAAGATAGAAAAGCATTTGGTCCAGATCAAATACCAGTTGGAATTCTGAAATTATTAGATGATAACGGCATCTCAGTTCTCCAAAAATTTTTAATCAAATTTATAATACGGGTAAATTTCCTAACAAATGGCTGATATCACACTTCATACCTTTGCCCAAGAAGGACAATGCAAGAAAATGTGGTGACTACAGACTAATTAGCCTGATAAGCCATACCCTGAATATATTTCTCAAGATCATTCAATACATCATCACAGCCAAATGTGAAAGGGATATGGGATATTCACAGTTTGGATTTAGACGGGGTCTAGATACAAGGGAAACATTGGTCACAATTCAGGTATTTGTTTAAAAGTGCTACAGTCAGAGGAAGAATGTAGTGCTGTGCTTCATATACTATGAAAAAGTGTCTGTGAGAGTGCAACACTGTAAACTTGTACAAATTTTGAGAACACTGGACATAGACAGAAAATATAGTTCTTGTATAGAAACTCTGCACTGGAATCAAACTTGTGAGGTCAGAACTGGCAGCCAATTGACAGAAGCACAAAAAATCTGTAAAGGGGTAAGACAAAGCTGTGTACTGTCACCGCTCCTCTTTAACCAGTACTCAGAACATATATTCCAGGAGGCACTTGAAGATTGTCAGATAAGTATAGAAGTAAATGGGGTATGGATTAAGAACATAAGATACACAGATGACACAGTCTTAATTGCAGATAACATGAACGATCTGCAAGATATTCCCCCTGCAGTGGGAGAACACAGCAGGAATATGGGTCTCAATATCAACACCAAATTTGTAATAGTTACTCACAATTCAGATGAGCATCAAAATGCAGAATTAATGCATAATAATCAACCCATAGACAGGGTGAATAGATGTGGTTGTGCGAAAATTGTTCATTGGACTTGGAAATCAGATGCAGAATAGAGAAGGCCCGCAGTGCATTCATGAAATTTAACAAAGTTTTACCTAGCACTGACTTTGATCTTATCATCAGAGTTAGAGTTATGAAGAGCTATGTGTGGTCAGTGCTTTTGTGTGGCATGGAAAGTTGGATATTGAAAGTGAACACTGTGAACAAGTTGGAAACATTTGAAATGTTATATTGAAGAATACTCAAAATTCCATCGACAGCAAGGAAAACTTATTTAGGCCATGTGATATGAAATGAAAGGTATCTCCTTCTTAAACTGATAATCGAGGTGAATGTTGAGGGCAAAAGAGGAAATGGCAGGAAAAAGGTGTTGTGGCTCCACATCAGTCAGTGGACAGAAATAAGAAATACCAGCGACTTGATCCATGCTCGAAGAAGTGAAGAAGACTGGGCAAATGTGATCGCAAACATCCATTACTGGATATGCAGCAGCGGAAGAAGAAGAAAGGCACCAGAGAAGCAGTTCTGACTCTGTGGTTGATGATGGAAGCAAGACTGAAGAAAAATCAAGATACCTTCATAGGATTTGTCAACCTAGAAAAAAGCATTCAGCAGGTGCAAGATGTTCAAAATTATAAGAAATATGGTTATGCTACAAGGAATGATGGGTAATATACCATATATACAAGAACCAAGGTGGAGCACTAAGAGTGGAAGACCAAGAATGAAGTTCTCAGATAATACAGGGTGTAAGGCAGGGATGTAGTCTTTCACCCCAGCTGTTCAACTATTCAGTTAAGTGAAAGTGAAGAAGTAATACAGGATCTGTTGAGTGGATCGCCTAATGAGTACAGAAAATGGACGGAGAGTAAGTTGAGGAAAGACAAAAATAGTGAGAAGTAGCTGAAATGAGAACAGTGATGGGGATCATGAAGTTGACGAAGTTAAGAAATTCTGCTACCTAGGCAGCAAAATAACCCATGAAGGATGGAGCAAGAAGGACACAGAAAGCAGTCAAGCACTGGCTAAAATGGCATTCCTGGCCAAAGGAAGTATCAAATATGGGCCCTAATTTGAGGAAGCAATTTCTGAGAATGTACATTTGGAGCGCAGCATTTTATGATTGTGAAACATGGACTGTGAAAAAACCAGAACAGAAGACAGTTTGAGGCATTTGTGTGATACAGAAGAAAGTTGGAAATTGTGTGGAGTGATAAGGAAAGGAATGAGGAGGTTCTCTGCAGAACTGATGAGGAAAGGAATACCTGGAAAACACTGACAAGAAGGGACAGGATGGGAAGGCATCTGTTAAGGCACCAGGAAATACCTTCCATGGTACTAGAGAGAGCTGTAGAGGGTAAAAACTGTAAAGGAAGACATATTGAAATACATTTCTCAAGGAAAAAACAGAAATGTTATTTCCATATTACTTTATCATATCCACAGGGTGTATACGACCCGGGACAACTGGGAGATCCAGGAAAAACCCGGGAATTTTTTCATCCGGGAGAAAACCGAGAAAAACCCGGGATATTTTTAGAATTCCTGGAATTTTTCATTATTTTAGTTTTCAGTTAAATTTTTGTATTTTTGACTGGTAAGAACTGATACTCTAACAAAGGATATTACTGTATCCCGCAGCTGCAGAATAATACTTCAACAATAAAACATAAACGAGAGAAAAAAAAACGAAAACAACTTAAATTGCAAAGGAAATGCGCCATATACAACAACAACACACAGTGCTGATCCAACCGTCTCCCAATTGAAAATGTGTCAAAGGCTTTAGGAAGACTATGCAGTGCTTCATAACAACAAACTGCCTCCAATGAGTGTGAAGTCACAACTGCTTACATTCGATTTGTTTTAGCAGTTACGCGCGGGCTCAAGCGCATGCGCAGTTGAGTCACGTTTGGGTAGTAGATTCTCCCGCTTCTGGCAACAGGAGTGTTGCTGTTGGCTGTGCAAGCAGTCGCAGCAAGCGCAGCAAGCAGCTAGATGCTACTGGGAAAAGGGGGCCCCAAATTCATATTCTTGAGGAAAACAACTTGTTTCACAAAGCACCTAGCATCCAGCACATCGATTATTCATATCATTTTGAAACGCTTTCCTGTTGGTTTTTGAACACATTTTAAGTTGATTTCAGAATTGATCATAATTTGACTTTTGAATGCATGCATAGTGTACGTGTTGTCTCTGTCAGGAGAATCCTCACCGCATCTAGAAATAAACTTTCCACAGATAAAAGGGGACAAGGCTATACGAACTGAGGGAGTAAAGCCGAACGGATGAATGCCAATCGCTCTCTGATTATGTGGTTGATTGGGTTTGCGAATCATCAGTGTTGTTATAATTACTAGCGAAATCCATAGATTCAGACTACCGGAGTGGAAATGAATGACAGGCAGGAATAACAGGTGAGAAAGATTACGTATTATCTTCTCAGTGTATCCAAGAAAACGAAATTTTCACAGAAAATTTTTGGCCAGCTCGCTACACTGGTAAGGACCAGCAGTACAGTCCCCGGCTAGCAACCGCGTAAATTCTATTCTGGAAGTAACGCGGAAAACGTGTTGTTCGAACACGTAATAACGACTAACCGGAAAATAATCATGGGATAACTAAACCTGGGATTCTGGCAGTGTTAGTGAAGTTAATCGGCGAACAGATTTTGACAGTGGCAGCAATAGCTACAGAATTGGTGATGACAAGATTGTTTGTAAGAAGGAGAAGGAACGGGGACATCACACAAATTATAGAAGAATAAGACGATTCCAAATTTATATAAAAAATTCGTAATACTACTTTTCGATGTCATGCTTGAGAAGCTGATGCGTACGAATGAAATGTGAAACTATTTCCTAACATTAAGCTTTTTGCTTGTAGTAGGCGTAATAGGCATTTGATATTGGTACTTATTGGATTATATTATGTTGTGTTATAAAAATGGCCATATGTGCCAAAACAGTCTCGTTTATTTGGTGTGTTACAAAATTGCTGCCATATTAGAAAGGCCTATTTTGTTTTATCTAGCAGACAGTGACAAAATAGACGTAATCAGATCGAGAAACCACACCAGTCTTGGATATTATTTGTATTAACAGCTTTTTCAGTATTAGATAATGACATTTCGATTTTTCATGTAGCAAAACGATTGACGACCTTTGATGAGGTAATAGATTCTTTCGCAGAAAGGAAAGCACGCCATGTAAAGCTGTGGCAAGATTAGAGAGAGAAAAAAATGCTAGGAGCTAAGGTTTGAAGAAATGTGTAATTTCTTGCTTATCTCTTGTCAGTATTGGTTTTATATATAGTATATTTAATTGTATGTCACACAAAACAGCAAATTATTAGCTATTAGGCAATAAAGAATTCAGATTTTCTTAAGAGTTCTTGTTCTCTCGAGTACAAATAATCCCATCCGCTATTAATTGTGAGATTTTTTTAAAGAGGGGTCAGGCTGTCAAACCAGCCGACTGGGAGCAGGAGAGGCACCATAGGACATTTCAATTTCCACTCTCCTGAATGTAGTTTGGATGTGGGGTAGAAAAATGCTTTATGAAGAGGCGTGGCACTGCACTTTGGCATACTTACGACCAAATAATATGTCTTACATTTCCTCGAATACATATGTTTTATGTTTCAGACTTTTCAGAAAGATGTGCACTACAAGATGAACATATTTTGAAAATTCGATTTTTTTTTAAATATTGACCCGGTTCGCAAATGTAGATCTGGGGCTGATGCGCAGAGCAGTCTGAGCTATAGTGGGTAGTCTCCACATGACCCATGTTTACATTTAGTGATTTTGCTGTTTCCCCTTCGTTTACTCTCACGTTAAATGAAAACAAAATGAATATCTGTGGCCGGGAGCTATCAAGTGAGTTGAAACACATTCACATAATTGCTGAAGGCTGAAATACACTCCTGGAAATTGAAATAAGAACACCGTGAATTCATTGTCCCAGGAAGGGGAAACTTTATTGACACATTCCTGGGGTCAGATACATCACATGATCACACTGACAGAACCACAGGCACATAGACACAGGCAACAGAGCATGCACAATGTCGGCACTAGTACAGTGTATATCCACCTTTCGCAGCAATGCAGGCTGCTATTCTCCCATGGAGACGATCGTAGAGATGCTGGATGTAGTCCTGTGGAACGGCTTGCCATGCCATTTCCACCTGGCGCCTCAGTTGGACCAGCGTTCGTGCTGGACGTGCAGACCGCGTGAGACGACGCTTCATCCAGTCCCAAACATGCTCAATGGGGGACAGATCTGGAGATCTTGCTGGCCAGGGTAGTTGACTTACACCTTCTAGAGCACGTTGGGTGGCACGGGATACATGCGGACGTGCATTGTCCTGTTGGAACAGCAAGTTCCCTTGCCGGTCTAGGAATGGTAGAACGATGGGTTCGATGACGGTTTGGATTTACCGTGCACTATTCAGTGTCCCCTCGACGATCACCAGTGGTGTACGGCCAGTGTAGGAGATCGCTCCCCACACCATGATGCCGGGTGTTGGTCCTGTGTGCCTCGGTCGTATGCAGTCCTGATTGTGGCGCTCACCTGCACGGCGCTAAACACGCATATGACCATCATTGGCACCAAGGCAGAAGCGACTCTCATCGCTGAAGACGACACGTCTCCATTCGTCCCTCCATTCACACCTGTCGCGACACCACTGGGAGCGGGCTGCACGGTGTTGGGGCGTGAGCGGAAGACGGCCTAACGGTGTGCGGGACCGTAGCCCAGCTTCATGGAGACGGTTGCGAATGGTCCTCGCCGATACCCCAGGAGCAACAGTGTCCCTAATTTGCTGGGAAGTGGCGGTGCGGTCCCCTACGGCACTGCGTAGGATCCTACGGTCTTGGCGTGCATCCGTGCGTCGCGGTCCCAGGTCGACGGGCACGTGCACCTTCCGCCGACCACTGGCGACAACATCGATGTACTGTGGAGACCTCACGCCCCACGTGTTGAGCAATTCGGCGGTACGTCCACCCGGCCTCCCGCATGCCCACTATACGCCCTCGCTCAAAGTCCGTCAACTGCACATACGGTTCACGTCCACACTGTCGCGGCATGCTGCCAGTGTTAAAGACTGCGATGGAGCTCCGTATGCCACAGCAAACTGGCTGACACTGACGGTGGCGGTGCACAAATGCTGCGCAGCTAGCGCCATTCGACGGCCAACACCGCGGTTCCTGGTGTGTCCGCTGTGCCGTGCGTGTGATCATTGCTTGTACAGCCCTCTCGCAGTGTCCGGAGCAAGTATGGTGGGTCTGACACACCGGTGTCAATGTGTTCTTTTTTCCATTTCCAGGAGTGTATGTCGTTAGTTTCAGATTTTATTTTATTTCCACCTTTCTGAGAATCAAGCATTAATCGCCTTGCGGAACAATGAAGTTATTTTTGTCTGTTTGCTATAGAAATTGGGCTTTTGTTAACCTTTTCCCCAGAGGCAGTCAATGTATTTGAAACGAAAGGTTTAATTCCACAGTACTGGCTAGTTTCAACTGTTCACTGCATTTCAAGTGCACGTTTTCATTTTCTAGCACTTATGGCATTATGCCATAATGAAGACCCGAAACATGGTATAATACAGTACTGGTGCTCCAAGAAAATTTACATCCCGAAAACCACACTGAAAAGCTTAATATCAGGTCGAGGTCTATTTCATTGCTAATCTGGACATACGACTGTGCCCTTTAAGTATGCACTTTAAATGTGCACATATTAATATGGTTCACGAAATTCCGATGCTCTTGCAGTATCCTCTGATCCCTTGTTTCTTTTATGACATAATGTATGATCTTTCAATGTTTTACACGTATGTACATACGGGCTTCCTACGTCATGATAGCTACCCAAGCGCGGTGTCGCCTGTTACGTGTGCTCCCTGGCAACTGCTGAAATGAACCTGTTTTTAACAGGTCACGGGAAAATATTGCGAATGGTGGTTTGAAAAGCGTTACTTTCAAAATAAATATCCTTTTAAGTAAGTTGAGCTATGTGCAAGAATACACCATGAATTTATTAAATCACATAGCGTTTGACTCTCATTTAAAAATAAACTCTTTGATGACGAGCCATTTAGAATAATTTTGAACCCCGAAGATCAGACATTTATGTCATTATTAAAAATTTTACTGGCACATTTGTGTGATATATCTCAAAGTGTAACACGCACAAAAAAGATCAACAGTATATGCGAAAGCTTAGCTTCTCTTGCAGCTTGAGACCAATATTATATGTGAAAGCTTTGCTTTTCTTGTAGCAACACTATGTATATTAATTTAAACTATTAACTTTCCCTGTTTGTGTGTTCATGCTTCTTAACTATGATGTTGCTGTTGGCTGACTACATCACGTGTCCTATGCTCTGAATATCCGTTGTCGTCGGCCGGCGAGATCACGTGACATGAGCTACGAACGGCTTAGAAAACTGCATCGAAATCTCGATTTCAATGATTCGGAAAGTAACAAGCGGTGTTTGGTGGAATTCCAATGTGTGCTGTCGTAATACGAAAATACGCAGCGTACATGTTGCTGCACATCAAAGATATTTCCAAAACATGTCTTTTTCCCTGAGTTTCTTTTTCTAAAGTGCCGGGAAATTGTTCGCCCGTGTATAAAACCATAACCATTCAAAGGATTGATAAGGGAAAATATACTGTCACCCGGGAGAAAGTGTATTTTTACCGGGAAATCCGGGAATTTTTTTTCCTTGTCCACGTATACACTCTGAACCACTAATTATTATTATTATTATTAGTAGTAGTAAAAAACTCTGCCATTAAATGCTGGGGAATTTTGCATTGTTGCATTGATCATTCTTTATTTCAGAAATACTGCATTATAATGTGTTTAGAAGCCATACACAACTGATTATATTTATAGACTATATTATACTATTTATAATGCTTTATTCATTGAGAGAATTCCAGTTTGGATGCTGATTATGGTAATTATATGAGCCTAATCTGATATGTAAGAACCATGTGTATTACTCAGTATTATTCATGTGATGTCTAGAGTTCACTTTGGTTGCCAACATTTTGTAGCCCTTTACAAAAAAATGTTTCCGCTATTATCTTTGTGAAATGCATCTTTATAAAAATGCAAACACGCATTAAATTCTATTGCTGTATTCATCTTCTGCGGACATATATATATATTTATATTTAAAAACAAAAATGATGTGACTTACCATACGAAAGTGCTGGCAGGTCGATAGAAACACAAACAGACACATACATGCACACAAAATTCAAGCTTTCGCAACAAACTGTTGCTTCATCAGGAAAGAGGGAAGGAGAGGGAAAGACGAAAGGAAGTGGTTTTTAAGGGAGAGGGTAAGGAGTCATTCCAATCCTGGGAGCGGAAAGACTTACCTTAGGGGGAAAAAAAGGACGGGTATACACTCGCACACACACACATATCCATCCACACATATACAGACACAAGCAAATGTGTCTGTAGTGGTGTGGGCACATTGTGAAATTGGATGAGGGAAGACCAGCTGGAAAATATTTCGAAATAATGTCCATGGCAAAGACCACACAAAGACTCACAAGATGCTGGATGGATACAGTAAAATCAGATGTGGTAAATAAATGATTAGATTGGAGAAACATCCAGAAGTGCGAAGGCAGAAGGAGATGGTGAGCACTTTTACACCACATCTGGGAAATGATAATGGTGATGGTGAATATGTCTTTGGTCTGAAGACTGGTTTGATGCATCTCTCTATGCTATCTATCCTCTGCAAGCCTCTTTAAGTCAGCATAACTGCCAAAAACTACACCCATTTGAACCTGCTTGCTATAATCAAGCCTTGGTCTTCCTCTATAATTTTTACTACTCTCTCTCTCTCTCTCTCTCTCTCTCTCTCTCTCTCTCTCTCCCCCTCTCCCCCTCCTCCTCCTCCCCCCTCACACACACACACACACTTACTTCCATTACCGTATTGACAACTCCTTTGTCTCGGGATGCATCCTGTCAAGGAATCCCTTCTTGTAGTTAGGTTGAGCCAGAAATATCTTCTTCCTAAATTTGTTCAGTATCTTTTCATTTGTTATTTGATCTATCCATCTAATCTTGGGCCTTCTTTTATAGCTCCACATTTCAAAAGTTTCTATTCTCTTTTTGTCTGAACTTCTTATCATCCATGTTCCACTTCCAGGAAAGACTGTACTATAAAAACACCTTCTGAAAAGACTTGAAGCATTACATGGACAGACCCAAATTATTTTATGTAAATATAATGTCACAAAAACAATGGAATGCACAAAAATGTCCACTTATGTATTATCAATTGTAAATAACTTCAAATTTAAATGACCTACATAAATTAATTTTGCAAAATGTATTAATATTAGTACTTTAAAAAATGTAGCAGCAATCAGCATGTGGCTGATTGTGACCAATTGTAATACTTTTTATTTATTTATTTAATTTTAATTAAGTTAAGAGCGTTCCTACTCGAATCTCTCTCTTGTCTGTTAGCTTTTATACTGATAGCTGCATTCCTTCCGAATCAGTAATTAACCTTTTTTTTGCGTAGACAGATCTGATGCAAGTGTTATGTACTAGCTTTAGAACCATTTGCAATTAAATTAATGTAAATTTGTTAAGTCTCATGAGTTCTCATTTTAACAATTCTCCTAAAAGCTGTAAGATACATGAAATATTTTAATGCTTTACTGTGCAGCCAACAATCAATACAAGCTTACCAGATTGTGGCTTGGAAACGCAATGGCTGAATACAATCAGTATTCTGCCTTTTATTCATTTGCAACTTGCTACAACATCCCTGAGATTAATTGCCAATCATCACAAAGCATTTTGCAAACTCGAGTGCAAGTGCAGAACCTCAATAGATCTGACCAAGGTCTCCAAGTTATGATTCTGTTTCACCTGTAAATAACAGATACACTCCACAAAATTGATGCTGGTATTAAAAGGTGTAATCTTTTCTAAATTTTACAGCATTTTTCTAGAAGTCAGTTTGGCCACTAACAAAAATGCATCCACCATCAACAATGGGCATAGGCTTCAGTTAACTTCAACAGTTTGTTTCCAAGTATTAATTTCAATTTCTACTTAAAACCATTTTTTAGAAATACTTTACTTGCCATTGGTAGCCTACATTCTATATCTTTTACTCAGTTACTACATTCAGTGTCTCATTTTCTAATCTAACTCCCTCAGCATTACCTTGATATAATTCAACAACATTACCCCTGTTTTACTTTTGTTGATATTCTGCTTATCATATCTTTTTAAGAGACAATCTATTCTGTCCAGCTCTTCCATCGTTTCTGTACAAGATGGAAGTAATATTTTGACTCCTTTGTATTTCATACATGCTACCGTTAAAATTTCATCACACAGAAAGGACATACAAGAGGCCTCAATCAGCACTGCTCTGTGCATATATATATGCATGAATCGTTGGAAGATGGTGCAAAGGAGACTTCGTCATACGCACACATCCCACAGTCGATCTCCAATGGCCAGCCTGTGCTAATACATTGGCAGCCAATTCAAACACACATGCACAGTGACACCATCCATTGTGCACTCACACTCATATGCACTAGTCGCAGAATACAACACACTGCACCCCATATGAAGCGGGTGCACAGGCGACAGAGGAGATGCCAGCAGCCCAACAAGAGACACATCCGTCAGATCCAGCTCTTGAGCATGGGGTGGAACACATGGCACGCCTGAGGGTTGCGGGCCAACGCAATGCCCAGTAACAGTGCTGGAGAGGATGGTACCATCACAATCTCGATGTCATCATCTACAGGCAGGTCCCAGTGCAGAAATGGCAGGGCTGGATGGTGATGATGGCTGATGTGATGATGGCTGATGTGATGATGGAGAGGGGGCCTGACTGAAACAGCAGGCTGTTGCATCGGACCCAAGGCTGGAGACAGACCAGTACTGAGACTGGAACCCCAGTGCGCCACACATGGAGGAGCCAGCCCATGGGGCAGGTGTACCTCCACAGCAGACGGTGGGGTGGACTGTGGCGACAGGAGCCACCTCTATCAACTGGTAGCTTCTGGTGGCTACCGGGGCTGCAGCTGATGGAAGCACCACACTACCAGCCCACTGGCTGTTGGGAAGTCAGACCTGAATGAACCCGACTGTAGCAGGTGTGACAGATTGCAAAAGGTAAAGGGGTGTGCTTGGCTGCCAACTGTGGAGCAACTCTGCTGGGGCTCTGCTCCCCCATAGGCATGAAGTAATAGGTGCTCAGGAACAGAGAAGGGCACTGTCTGGCACAGAATCCACAACAAACTTTCTCATTGGGGACCTGAACATACACACTTGTCATTCTACCTTGCCATTTGATTGAGGGTGGAATGATGGAGCCATAACATGACGAATGTCATGATGGGAACAAAACAATTGAAAGGTCTGAGAAACAAACTGGGGCCCATTATTGGAAACTAAGACACAAGGTAACCCTTCAACAGAAAAAAGAACCTGAAAAGCACACGAATTGTGACCGCAGTCCACGTCGATGCACACCAGAGTAGGTGTAAGGAGACTATGAAATGCATCCACACCAAGAACCATTAGGAATTCAAGAAGGGATCTGCAAAGTTGCCATGAATGCATTCCCGTGGCTATCATGGAGCACACCAGGGGAACAGAGATGCCCTGGGATCCACCTGTGTTGGGCACAGTGCTCACAAGCCACGGCAAAATGGACAATTTCGTCTTAAGTCATTGGCCATAAAATGTCTCCTAGCTAACAGTTAGGTGCACAAAACCCCCCGTGGCCCTGGTGGAGAGGGTGTAGGACCTTATGCTATAACACAGGGAATATAAGTTCAAACTATTTGTTAAGTCAATTTGTTTGTGGACTCATGTGCTTTTTAAGAAAATGAACAGGGATGAGGATAGGAGTGAGGTAGAAATGAAAGCTATAGAATCCAGCCAGGACATGTCTGAGCCAAGTGAAATCGTAGTTTGTAAAGAAACATTAAAAACTGATATTTTGCAGTTAATTTTGACAAAACTAGAGGAAATGAAGACAGATAACAATAGCAAATGTAGTGCAGTTAATGATCAGTTAACTGAAATAAGAAACTGAAAACAGCAGCAAAATGGACAAAGTAGAAGATTAGATATGTCAACTTTGTAATCAAGTTTCAGAGTTAAAAAATGGGTTGTCAAAGGGATTAAAAATTGTGAATGAAAAAGATGATGTTTCAGAAAATAAATGTACTGTTTTGGAAAATGGATTGGTAGTTGAGTCAGTGAGACAATTGAAAAATGGTGATGACGTCGGAGTTGAACAGAAGACTGTAGCAGAAAAAATGGAACAAAATATCGCCAGCTTAAACCAAAAAATTTTAAATGTTGAAAACAATATGCAAATTAATGTAACTATTTTAGGTCAAAAAATTTCAGCAGTTCAGGAAATTTATGTGAACCAATGTCTATGTGCAAACAATGGTGTTCCATGGTCCAACACTCCTATCAAAAGTTTTCCAATGTATAATTTACATCCAGTGGATTTTCTGAACCCTTGCAGAGAGAGTTTTGTGTCAGGCATGGGTGACAATCAAAACATTAAATTTGTTTAAAGGTGTCTTTTAGGCAAAGCTCTGTTATGAGTTAATTTTAAATTTAAGACAACGGGAAAATATCAGAGTTTCGAGAAAAGTTTTTTAAATAAATTTTGGTCAGTAGCTGAACAGGGGAGAATCAAAAGTGAATTTTGAACGGTTGTAATTATAGGAATATGGACGGCACTTTGAAAGAGTTTTGTAAGAACCAACTTAAAAAATTAGCACACCCTGACAAAACATTTGACGAAATGGCCTTGATTGATGCACTTAAAAGGAGATTACCAGAAAGACTGCAGTGGGATTTAGTACACAGACCTGATGGCTATCTTGACCAATTTTTACAATATGTTAACAGGCTGTATAGGGCAGTAGAAAGAAGTATGCTCCATAATAATAGGAATGATAGAAATCACAATGGGAGTAATTAAAGAAACAGATAAAAGTAACTCCAATCAGAATTAAAGTGTCAATAGAGAGAGAAATTTAATCTTGAGCAGAATAGGAATAAACGGGATAATCATGTGCATTTTAGTAGAAGAAACAATCACAGAAGTAACTACTCAGGAAACAGCAGTTAGCCGCACTGAAGGTCCACAGTTTTGGACCAAGGAAACACAACAAGCACAGGACCCCCAAGTTACATTTGCATTCAGACCACAATAACTGTGTTAATGATAAGGCACATTTATCTGAAATTGAATAGTAAGAATATCAGATTTCTCCAGAGTTCTCATTTACTGTTCTGATGAAAAGTTTTGGGATACTGTGTTTAATTATGTTGATGTAGGTACCAGTCACAAACCAGAATGTGAGAGTAGTGAGAATTTTGATACAGTATGTACTAATGACTTCTTCTCTTGGCTAGAAAACAGTGTTACTGATGTATGTAAATCAGGTGATGGCTGTATTGGATCTGAACTAGATGGTATCTTTGATGTAGATGTGAATGGGAGCAGTGAAATAACTGAAGTTGGTAAGTCTAAGACTGCTGGCTTATTACAAATGAATATAGGTGAGGTAAGTTACTTTGATGGAGATGAGACCTGTATTGTTAGTGAGGAATATGGTGATGATGATGATGATGATCATGATGAGTATTTGTGGAATTTAAGAATAATGAAGTTTCAGAGTTAGTTGTGAATGATGTTGACAATACAGGTAAGGCTAGTTATGTATGTGATGTTGTAAGTGAGAGCCATTGAATACTAGTCCTGTCAAAACAGTTTTTCATTAATGTCATGCAGAGTAATGATCCAAACGGTAAAGGTGAGTTATCTTTGAGCCTAGAGAATAAAAGTGAGAACTTTTTGAAGTTTGTTTGGGACCAGATTGATGATAACATAGATAAATGTGCATCCTGGGATAAGTTAGCTGTGGTTAGTCAGAATTTGTGTCCAAATTGGTGGAATGAAGCAGGAAGTGTAATTTTGACAATAATGTGTTTTATGTTTCTTCTGTAATAAGTGATGTTGTTATGGCATGCAATCTATTCATTGCATTCAATCTTTACCTGTCAACATAAGTAACCAAAGTAATGCTATGATACCAGTAAAGTTGATAAAACCCTGTAAAGACAGTGCGGATGTAGCATTTGATGAAATTGAAAGTTGTCTTTTACATGAAGTGTCTGACCAAAAAAAAGAGGATGATTGAGATTTTGTTTGTCCTTACATTAAAATTAAGACTGATCAGTGGGAAGGTAACTGTTTTATTGATACAGGTAACCCGACCTGTGGCGTATCAGAACAGTTTAGGGACAAGATCAAGTATAGTAAGAATTTTGTGGAAATGTCCACATGTAAAGAGAAGAGGAGCTTCCGGTAAGCAAGGCATGTTGTTAAAATCTCAAGCGCTGTTAACTTTTAGTGCAGAAGACAAGACGTTTGAACATGGATGTGTAGTGACCCCTAGTT
This sequence comes from Schistocerca piceifrons, assembly GCF_021461385.2. Classification (NCBI taxonomy): domain Eukaryota; kingdom Metazoa; phylum Arthropoda; class Insecta; order Orthoptera; family Acrididae; genus Schistocerca; species Schistocerca piceifrons. The sequence goes on from NC_060141.1 coordinate 294,292,686, forward strand.
TGGAAGAAAATATAGACTATGCTTGCAGATTCATACAACTATATAACTGTGTTTTGTTTGTCAGGAATGTAGTATGTAAGATGATGTGATTTCTAAGGTTCTGTCTTATCTATTGACTGAGTTTAAATCTGTGCTACACCTGTATTTGCTGGTTCATACAACCATATAATTACATTTTGTAATAGAGTTGTGCTTTAGAATTAGGTAATATATGCCATGATACGATTGAGGAAGATTATGGACATAAAGAAACGCCGAAAGAAGTCTTCTCAGTGTCGTGTAAAAACGATTCTACAAAGAATATACAACAGAAGAAGATGGCGAAAATATTCGGCGACAATCATGGCTGCAACATATGGGAACTCTTGACAAACTGTGAAATAACGATGTTCAAATCTCAGGCATTGTAAAGCCTGGTGCCAATTTTGACAATGTTTTGAAATAGGACAATGCCATTAAATATCTAGTAATAAATTTTCATATCTTGTACTGTAAAAATTAGGAATAGTGTCTCATATCTGTTTGTATCACTTTACTAGTTCATTTTCTCATTGCATTTTGCTGTATTTATTAAAGTTTCATATGTAAACACTTTTTAATCCAGTCTGATGTAAACTCTGTGTACATGTTTTTTCAATATAAATAGGCAGAGCATATGCTGTATGATGTGAGGGAGGTATTGAACAGCATACTTAGTACATGAAACAATGATGCGCAGGGTTTGATGTGAAGTAACTTATCCATCGGAGTGTGTGATGGTCCAGTCGACTTTCAAGAGATCATACGTGCTAGGTAATGTACTCAAGCATCTGACAACTAAATCAGTGTTGTGGCTGAGAACTGTAAATTGTTAGTCAAGAAATTATCCTATATGACGAATTCATGGAACTATTTGTTAGAAATGTCACCACTGCCATGGACAGTGTTATTCCACATAAATATATATGTTTTTTTTAATCAAGTTGTGGAATTAACTTCCCAATACATTATGTAACTTTAAAACAGTATGTATTATTTTTTATCAATTGTAAATTAATCTTCTAGGCTTCTGTGTACATAGGTTATTTTGTATGGACAGTTAGCAAATAGTGTGGAAGACATTTACATGTATAGACAGTATAACAAGATATATATGTTCGTGATTTCACACACTGATTTTGGTCCTCAAGCTACTCAATTATGTCATAATTCAAAGCTATTTATACCTGTGATTACCTGTATTTATCCTGAGTACTGCATTATGGTATCTCATCAAGATGCGCACGGTAAAACAGTAAATGAGGACGGCTCTGATAAATGTGACTATAAAAGTGTCACCAATTGTAAGAAGTGTTACAAAAAAGTGATTAAAGGTATTTGGTGTAAAGGCTGTCACCGCGGGTTCCACGAGAAGTGTGCTAATTAAGCATAAATTTTGTAAACAAGGACTACATATGGACTTCTTTCATGTGTTAGTGATGCTGTGGAAAACAAATTTAGAAACACCATCAAGGAAAAAGATGAAAAAATCAGAGCACTTGAAAGTGATTTACTTACTCTAAATGGCAAATACACTACTCTGAAGAATAAGTGTACATGTGGAGCAAAGGTACATCTTCAATACAAGGAACCAGGTGTAAACAAACCAGACTCTTCTCGGTAAGAGAAGACGATTTCTCGATTAAGGAAGATTATGGACATAAAGAAACGCCGAAAGAAGTCTTCTCAGTGTCGTGTAAAAACGATTCTACAAAGAATATACAACAGAAGAAGATGGTGAAAATATTCGGCGACAATCATGGCTGCAACATATGGGAACTATTGACAAACTGTGAAATAACGATGTTCAAATCTCAGGCATTGTAAAGCCTGGTGCCAATTTTGACAATGTAAAATAGTGTTAACGAAGATTGCTCAGAACTCACAAAAAAAGACAGTGTGGTGATAATATGAGGTGCAAACAATGTTTACGGAAATGAAGCCATGGTCTTTGTTAAGATGCTGATCACAGTGCTGTGGTTCCTGCATTTCACAAACTTAATTGTAACAATACTCCCACAAAGGTATGATATTCCAGACTGAAACTTCCTGGCAGATTAAAACTGTGTGCTGGACTGAGACTGGAAGTCGGGAGTTCGAGTTCGAGTCTCGGTCTGGCACACAGTTATAATCTGCCAGGAAGTTTCATATCAGCGCACACTCCACTGCAGAATGAAAATCTCATTCTGGAAACATCCCCCAGACATGGCTAAGCCATGTCTCCGCAATATCCTTTCTTTCAGGAGTGCTAGTTCTGCAAGGTTCGCAGGAGATCTTCTGTTAAGTTTGGAAGGTAGGAAACGAGGTACTGGCAGAAGTAAAGCTGTGAGGATGGGGTGTGAGTTGTGCTTGGGTAGCTCAGTTGGTAGAGCACTTGCCCGTGAAAGGCAATGGTCCCGAGTTCGAGTCTCGGTCGGGCACACAGTTTTAATCTGCCAGGAAGTTTCATATCAGCGCACACTCCGCTGCAGAGTGAAAATCTCAATCTTCCAGACTGGTCGTGTCTTAACAAAGAAATTCGATGAATGAATTGTAAGTTAAAAGTTTTTGTGCCAAATTTGTAAATGTAAAGCTCATAGATATTGATACTTACAAAAGAAACTGTTTTACACGGCATGGAATGCATCACAACAAACATGTTAGGAAAAGATTAGCTCCGAGCATTAATGATGTATGTGAACAGTTTTCTCATGATAACGAAAACAGACCTGTTATTGCAATGGAAGCGCCTTCACAGGGAAACTAATACGGTGGACCAGTTCCTATGGAATTAGGTCCGAAAGAACTAACAAAGAGAGGGACCGTAAATTAGCAGTAAAAACTCACATAGGTGTAAACTTTGCCGGCAGTTTAATAGATACTGTAAATTCTTTAGTCAGTAAAAATAGTTTCATAATGCAATTAAACATAGGTGGTGTGTCAGGAGAAATGATGAACAAACTATATGACCTAGAAATACTCTTAGGGCAAATAAACTCTGTAAAAGTCATATGTCTGAATGAACATTGGCTTAAATGGGACAATGTCAAGCTACTAAATTCACTCTCAGGATACAAGTTAGCATCGAGTTTTTGCAGAAAAAAAGGGGTATGGGGGATCATGTATATAAGTTGAACAAACACAAAACTTCAAAGCCAAAACAACTTTCGATTGTTCAAATGAGGAACAGGCATTCAAAAGCTGTTGTATTGATCTGTCTGAATACGGTTTACTAATCATAAGCATACATCATGTCCCAGAATATTGGGCTACTAGGGCGTTTCTAGAGAAATTTGAAACTCTACTAAGTAGGTTGCAGGTAGGGAAACCATATAAAAATCTAATTTGTTCTGATTTTAATGTACATATAAGAGATGAAAACAGATTTCTTACCACCCTGATGGATTTTTTGGCTACAAACGGCTTAACACTAAATTTTACTGAGTGCACCAGGCTAACAGCCACTTCTGCTACAAGCATTGATGGTATAGTGAGCAGCAAAAATTGTGGGAATACAGAAAAACATATATTAGAATTAGGAATATCTGATCACTCAGCACTTTTTAGGTCATTGCCATACATAGACAAAACATACAGGCCCACAGTAAAATTCATCAGAAATTTCAGCCAGCCAAATATAAACACATTTATCTTGAAATTAAAAGAAACCCACTGGACCTTCAGCAACCAGTGTTCAGTAAATAATAATTACAACACTTTCATATTTGAATTTAAGAACATTTTCAATGAATGCTTTCCCCTCATATCAACATGTGATAAATACAATAAAAGTAAGTCATGTATTATGGAAGGTATCAGGATCTCTAGTATCAGAAAGAGGGAAATGCATAAGGAAGCGAAAACCAACCATGATGCTGAATTTATTAGATACAAAATCAAATACAAAAAAATATTTGATCGGGTAGTTAAACAAGCAAAACAAATGGCAAATGGTAAATATATAGCTAATGCCTCAAATAAATCAAAAGCGGTATGGCAGGTTGTCAAGAAAGAAACAGGTCCTGAAGAAACAAAACATTTTAATTACAAACTAGAAATTGGTAGGAATACTGTTACTAACACTCAGCACATCTGTGAAAAATTTAATAAGTACTTCATAACCACAAACAAAATTCATAACTTCTTGCTTCACAAATAAGACCTGATGCAGTACTGCAGGAATCAAGAGAGTTTAAATTTACTGCAATATCATCTCATGAAGTAGCTAACATCATACAATCCCTAAAAAATCTAAAATCTGTGGGCTGGGATGAATTCCAACAAATATCATAAAGGCAGGAAGTGACGGCATTGTACCTCAACTCTGTAAAATAATAAACCAATCATTTGATGAGGGACTGCTTTCCAGACAGACTGAAATATGCTGAAGTCTGTCCAATCTACAAAAAGAGAAAACAAGATGATTTAGTAAATTTCCACCCAGTTTCTATATTCCCAGTTTTCTCTAAAATAGTTGAATGAATAATATGTAATCAATTAGAAAAGTACAATAAAGAAGGTAACATTATTCTCAATAACCAATATGGGTTTAGGAAGGGACGAAACACTTTACAAGCTGTAAATGAACTAATCTCTAAAGTAAGTAAATGCCTCGACAACAAACAAAGTGTATCTGGTATTTTTTGTGATCTCTCAAAGGCGTTTGTCACAGTAAACCATAAGCTACTGCTCCAAAAACTGGGTACCTATGTCTTCCATGGAAAATCTGTAAGATGGTTTTCATCTTATCTCAAAAACAGATACCAAAGGGTGGTGATACATCAAAAGGGAGAGAAAACTTGCTCTACCTGGAAAGAAATTCAAGCAGGCGTGCCCCAGGGCTCGATATTAGGACCACTTCTGTTCTTATATTACATAAATGACATGCCTATCAAAGTAAATACAGATACAATACTTTACGCAGATAACTCAACTGCTGTAATCTGCTGCAAAAACACTGATGAATTAGTAAGGACCACGAAACAAACTCTACAAGAACTTGAACAATGGATAAAAGATAGTGCTATGAAATTAAATCTTGAAAAAACCCAAATCATACACTTCAGGACCAAACAAACTACTGAATGTATATCGCAAATAGAATATTCTGGTAAAGAACTGACCACAGTTGATTCTGTAAAATTTCTTGGGATAACTTTAACTAAAAACGTGCAATGGATCAACCATGTGGACAGTTTACTGAAGAGATCAAATAGTTTAGTTTATGCAATAAGGGTACTACACAAAGTAACGGATTTAATGGTGAAGAAAACTGTATACCACGCATATTTCATAACACTTATAAGATAGGGAATAATATTTTGGGGTGCTGAAAAGACAAACCTCCTTCGAATCTTCAAACTAAAAAAAAAATAATAATCAGAGCAATGACAGGAACCAATAGTAGACATTCATGCAAACCACTATTCGGAAGCCTGGACTTCATGACAATCCCTTCCATCTTCATATATGAAATACTTCTCTTTGAACAGAAAAACACGTATCTGTTTGAAGGAAATATAGTCACGCATGCCTATGAAACTAGACATAAATTGAAATACATGCTAACTTGTCACCGACTCACAGTATATGAAAATACTCCATATTACATGGCTCCGAATATCAGAAATGAGTTAAGGTCAATATTTGGGGAATCCACATTGGAGACCATTGGCACATACTTAAAAAGCAAATGTTGTTATAGTCTAGAAGAATTTCTAAATGAATAAAAAGCAATGTTATAGTTTAGAAGAATTTATAAATAGGAATAGGGAGTAAAGATACAAGTACAAATGGTATGCTTTCGAAGCCATATAGATACAAAGTATACATGTTCACTGTATGTTCATGTTTATATATAGAATTATAGTTTGAATGGCTGTTTGTATCCTATTCAGTACATCCATACTTCATGTAGGTGTGTGAAGGCTATGGCAATGATTCAATGAGTTACGAAAAGATTTAAAATATAATGTTGCATTTTTATTATAATAAGCAATGTATGTATTACGTATTTCCTGTAGTATATAAAATACTGTAACAACTTAGGTTAAAGACTGACGAGTCACCAATGTTCTCAATCGAATGATTGTATAAAAACATGTCATGTGACAATAAAGTATCTTATCTTATCATTGAAACTTGAGTTGTGTGCAAACTCATGCTTAACTCTGTTTTGGGTACCCCTGGTCATTGCAACTGTGTGCGTGTGTTCAGGAAGAGAGTGCAGCTGTTGATTGAGGCTGGATGCTTCCCATGATTATTCTTTTCATATGACTGAACTTATTGATGTATGATTATGAACTTTATTGATTTTGTTGTGGTCAAAACATCTCTTCTGTTCAGCACCCGGTGTTGGTCCCCACATTGTAAGCTTAGGCCCTAATATTTTTTCATTATTTTCTCCTTTCATGAGTCAAAATATCCGTAAATACTCTGGTTTATGTAGCTGATTGATTTTGTGCTATATTCCTACTCATGACTGAGTATACTCTTCTGCTCTGTACCTGTCGTCGTGAGTTTTTCAAGTTGGCTCCCTCATTGTAGACTTAGGCTCTGATTTTCTTTTCTTCTCTTTTGAAGATTTTGAAGGTGTGATTTTATAGATGTAAATTTGCAATTTGTAATTTTAGTTAATTACATTGTTTCTACACTTATTTCTATAGTTTAGTGTTGCAATGTTGTAGTTTTGATTTTGTACCATTTGTCTTGTGACAGAATGTTCTACAGATCTGAAAATCTGAATGCCATGTCCTGATATATGTATAAATTATGACTTGTATAGTAGATATTTTTCTTACGTTTTCTGTGATATGTTATGTATCAGATACTTCTAAACATCTGCATTGTATTTTTTGGCATCATTTTGTACACCATTTGCAAACCTTATAGTAGGTCATAAAATATTGTAAACACATTGTTTCCCAAATTTTGTGAGGGGAATATTGTAAAGGGACATCCTCCTCTGACACTGCTTTTCCTCAACAATAGTTGCCCATGCCAGCATTTTTTTTTTTTTTTTTAAATTTTGAATAGGTTGGTATTATTTCAGCTGATTTTCTAAAAAAGTTCATATGATTTTGTACACAATGCATTATATTTCAAGCTAAAATCTATGAGAAGAAATTGTTTTATTTTTGTTATTATGATCGATATGTACTAGCTCTGAATGTACAGTTAAAATCTTTTTTTATAGTACTGTTTATTATGTTTATTTCTGGATTCATTTATAAAATAATAATAATAGTAAACTAATACAAATTCATTTGTCAAGAAAGATTGTAAACCCTTTGGAATGTTGTTATTACTGCAGAGTGAAGCAGTAGTGGGCATGCCTCTGTGATCAGACGAGTTTTTGTATTTTAGACAAACAATGTAATTTCAACTTTGTTAATGTGAAAATTTAAAAGACAGTGTGATATAGTAAAATGTGATGGAAATAAACATAAAAAAAATTCTGTGCAGATATTCCTCAAATTTATTTAGATCAATTGGACCATGAGAACCTAAAATGTGAAAATTTCAGCTTCAAGAATCAGACCCCTAGAAATGAAGAACTGGAACAAACTACAAGAGAAAAGATAAGCAAAAAGTTTATTGTAAATCTTACTCCTCTCGAATCTTATTGAAAGACTTAACCATAAAGACAGTTGCTATGACAAAGGAGGGTGGGGTAGATTACAAGTGAAATGTAAATGTGCTCAGTAGAAACCATGCACTAGTCACATTCTTTTTATGGACAAAAGGCAACATTTACCCAAATTGATCTTTGGAAATTGGTGATTTGATTAGCAATGTATGTTGTAAAAATATGAATGTGTCAAAGATATTGTCAGATTGGACTCTTCATGAAGATTTGAGATAGTCTCCACACCAGTTCACACGTTTGACCCATTACAGCACTAAATTTGAGATACCCATGTTTTAGAATTCGTCCAGGTGACTGTGGAACCACTGTTGGACTGCTGTTTTGGCTTCATCATTACTTGTGAATTGCTGTCCTGCCAGGAACTTCAGCAGTCCTAAAACGTGGAAATCACTAGGGGAAAGCTTTGGACTGTATGGTGGGTGGTTCAGAGTCTCCCAGTGAAATACCCGGACTTTTTTGGCAGTTCTGATTGCTACATATGGTCTCACATTGTCATGGAGCAGAACCACGATGTCCACATTGAGAATTCCTTGGTGCCTTTGTCTGATGGCATCCCTCAGTTGTGACACTGTGGAACATTAGCTGTAGGCATTGGTGGTTGCACCTTGTGGCAGGAAATCCAGCAGGAGTGATGGATGGCTATCCCGGAAGGCTGTTAACATCACTTTCCCAACAGATAGCACTGAACGGAATTTTTTTTATCACAGGTAAATGAGGGTGTTTCCATGCTATGCCCTGCTGCTTGGATACTGTCATGAAATGCAGTATCCATGTTTCATCGTCAGTAACAATGTGATCCAGGAAATCACCACCCTCTTTTGAGTAACATTCCAGATGATTCCATGAAGAAATCATTCGCTTGCCTTTCATCATGTCATCCAACCGCTTAGGCACCCATCATATGAAACTTTCTGGTACCCTAATGACCTGAGAACGATGTTGGAATCACTCCCATACAATATGCCAAGCCTCCAGGAAATGGCCATGATTGTGCAAATGCCAATCTGCTATCACCATTGCATCTACATGGGAAATTTTGTCGTCAGTCAGTGATGAATGCAGTCTCCCTGACCACTCATTGTCATGAATGACTTCAAGGCCTTTGTCAAACTGAACTCACGATGTCACCACTACCTTACGTTTCTATAGGCGAGACAGTTTCCTTCATATATGGGCTGCATTTTCCTGTAGACCTTGATGGGTGTTTGTCCCTTGCTCTATAGTAAAAGAATCACACTTCATTACTCTAACATCTTGGACGTGTGAAGCACAACTGCCATTTGTAACAACTGATAGCAGTGCCATGCAGGAGCTACCAGCAAACAAGGTCGGCACGAACCAAGAAAGGTCCAGTGCTGTCAATGGATATGTTGGCTTCGCATTTACAGCAGTAATTTGGCTAAAAAAAGGCCAAATAGTTTGTGATTTGCCCTCATATCCAGTGTCTGTTTTCTAAAGCATGCTCAGCTGAAGCAGATTTCTCGGGAAAGTGTAGGCAATAAAATCTCTCATGCTCCTTCCTTCATTGTTCCACAGTGCAGACTGTTTTTCTGATGTAAGCCTGGCCACACTTGCAAGGTATCTTGTAGACCCCAGGTGTTCTGAGACCTGTTGCATCTTTAACTGTCTCAGTAATTGGTAGATTTTTTTGTTGGAGGTCTGAAGATTGATTTGATCATCTGTCGTTTCAGCAGGCAGCTTATCTTGCCTGACACAGAGCCAGAGAATGGCAAGAAAGCAGGTTTCTTTTTGTGCTCCTTGTCAGTGGTATTGTGAGTCTTGCTTGAAATCACTTCATTTATATGATGGATGTTATGGATGCTGTTCCTGAAGAGGCTCAGCTCAGGGGGCAACGATGAACTAATGTATGTAAAACAGTGCGCTACTGTGTTGGGTGATGATGGCTGATGGCGCGGAAGTACAGGTCGGTGTGGGTGGAATTTCTACAGATGCTGTGAGCAAGGCATCCATTTCATTTGTGCAGATGAGAGGCATTGCCCTTCAAGCACCACTATTCTGATTTCTTGTCGAGGAGTGTGACTGGGTGCCTTTCATTGAGCTCCTCTCACATATATTGCAATTTCAAATCACGTACCCTTTATGACAGGCACATCATATCCTAAGTTCTCTGTTGGATGACAATATACTAAAATGATCCATGAAGCCATTTATCTGCAGATAGTACGCAGCTGTCATCCTGTGACTGATGCTGCATCACGAAGTTACTTCTGAGACCAGTCTTCACTGAAATATTTTCCACAACCATAACTCATCATACTTCATGCTCTGTGCTTCAAAATTACCTCTTATACAATAAATCTGGCAAGCTCTGGGGCTTTGGCAGTGAGCCTTGGTGAAACTATAGCAAACAAGGTAGCCAGTGCACACTGCCATCCATTTACTCCCAACCCAGTAAAATGGAACAGCTGCAGGAGGAATATCAGGAGTTGTGGGGTAACAGTAATATGTGTTTCCATTCCTTACAGTTACTTGCAAAATGTCTGTCAGATTGGTAGAGGCCTGCCCAATGATACATACTGTTGATTTTATTGTCGCACGAACATCAAAATGATAAATATCGAAATAAGTGACTATGGGATTGAAAATCAACTTAAACACTCAACTGAGAAAAGGTCACTGGACCTGATGGGATACCAACATGACTCTACAAAATGTATGTGAAAGAGCTTCTTCTCTCCTAGCCGTAGTGTATCGCAGGTCTCAGGAGGAGTGCAAAGAGTTCCTATGATTGGAAGAAAGTGCTGGTCATCCCCATTTTCAAGAAGTCACTGAACAGACACATAAAATTACAGGCCTATAGCTCTGATACTAGAGCATTGTAGAATTTCAGAACTTGTTCCAAGCTCACATACTATGACATTACTGGAGTCCGAAAACCACCCCTGTAGTAATCAACATGGTTTCCAAAAACAACAATAGTGTAGAAACCAGCTCAATATGTTTGTCCATGAGACCCAAAAAGCAATAGACACCTATTCCCAGACTGATGCTTTGTTTGTTGACTTCTCCAAATTGTTCAATACAGTTCTGCACTGCCAACTAATTAACAGAATATGAGCGTGCAGATATCATATTATCTGTTTGTTTGGACTGAAGAGTTTCTAGTGAACAGAACTCAGCACATCATTCTCAATAGAGAGAAATCTTCTGGCATAATGGAAGCTTTGAGAGTACACCAAGGGAGGTTTATAAGAGCGTTACATATGAACCATGAGAGAGCTTCGGATACTTCAAAGCCTACTACAGCAAGAAGCATAAAAATCAGGTTGATAAAGTATCAGATTTTGAAGACATAATCAATATCATTGCTCATAAAAGTACTGAATCACTTCCTTGTAGGTTAATGTTTGAGAAGAAACTAGACCATAGCTTTGAGGAATTAATAAAGTTCCCTGACAGACAATAAATAACTTTATGAAAGATGCAGGGAAAGGCATTTACACACAATGCAGCTCATGATCGCCTGGTTAAACCTATCATTTACAAAAGTTGAGATTATGTTCTCATCTGCTTCATACACAAGGTTCCCATCCACAGAGGAAGTGCTACAGAAATTCCTCCCTAAACATATAGTATAATTTCAGGTATTCCTTATTATATACACACATTCTGTCAATTTAGAGAATTCAAATGGTGGGAAGTATCATAGGAAATGCGCTGTGGAGAATTCAAAGTTGCAGCATGGAAGAAATGAGTGTTATAATAATAAATAAGTTTAAAGGATGCAGTATTTGTTTTGAAGTAACTTTTCCTATGTATGTTTATAGACTGCTTGAGGTCACTCTCTGTGATAATATAGGTGAACTGTGTGTTTTAGTGCTAGAATTAAAGAATCTCGTTTCTGTGCCAGTAGTCACTTTGTGCGACGTGTGTAAAATGCCAAATACTTTCGTAATTTAGTGAAGTGGTCCACCACAAGTGTGTACTAGTTTTTTATTATCAGTCATTCCTGGATGGAGATATTAGCAGCACACATACTTTAGTAAAGATTTGAATACAATCGTTATCAGCATGTGCAATTTACTGTTTTGTAGCATGCTCTGGCCTAATTTTATTGCTGGAGTGGTGCTGTTAGAAGTTTATTATTCTTTATCAAGAGGCACATAAACATCAGAGAAGAGGAGTGGGTTGCATATCATGTACCGCATGCAGGAGATGTACTATGTCATGTGATGTGACCTTCCAATCAGTCCTTGAGGCTTTGTGGTTCCAGCAGCAGCCACCTGCAAGTCTGGTGCACTGGGATCGCCTCTGTTGTGATGTTTCTGTCCTATTCACCTGTCCCAAACCTATGCTCCCCCTGCAGGTCCAGGGGTTAGAATAGGCCCGCTGTATTCCTGTGTCGTAAGCAGCGACTAAAAGGAGTCTCACACATTTTGGCGTTTGTGATGGTCCCCCGTAGTGTTTGACCTTCATACTTCCAAATTTTTCCGAAGAGCGAGTCACTTGGGGAAGGGCGCCTTACATGGTGCATCATGTCCATTGTGCATTGAGATCTTTAGCCCTCTTCCTTTTTGTCGCATTGCAGTCCTGCTCACTCTCCATCTCTTGGGCGAGGATACATTCCTGGGTGCAGTTTCTGCCATCCACTATGCTGTGTCGCTTTCTGTGCCGACGATGACCATGGACTTTTTTGCACCTGATATCCACTGTGGTAGCCAGTCCATTGTGGTGGGACTGCCATGTACCTTGTTGGTTGTAGCCCCCTGACAACACAGGGATCGCTCTGCTGATGCCTGTGCCGTTAACTCCCCACGTATGCCAAGGAGTAGATGCTTACCTCCCTGGGGCATTGGGACTCCTGGCAATGGCCATCCTGCCTTGCTGCAACTGGGCGGTGCCTGTGCGGAGGGGCCTTGGTTGGAAAGGGTGGCATCAGGGTGGATGACATGCAATGAAATGTGGCGCATCTTTTCTTGCTGATGGCCAGCCATCAGCAGTCTCTAAGTGTTCCAGAGCTCAATTTAATGTAAACACGTATGAACCCAAATCGTTTTCCTCCCTGGCCACACCTTGTGAGGAAGGAAAGGCTAAGGATGGCAGTGAAACTTTTTCACCTTGGTACCTAGTATGTACGAGAGCTGATGGGGAACCCTTTGTGTCCATGAAACCTCAGTTCTTTGTAGAACATTTAGAGGACAAGTTTGGGGAGGTGGAGGTCTTGTTCAAAATGCGGTCTGGGTCAGTCTTGATAAAACAGCGTCCTCTTCCCATGGGCATTACTCGCTTGTGACAAGCTGGGGGATGTTTCTGTTACTATCACGCCCCATTAAAGCTTAAATATGGTCCAGGGTATTATCTTCCAAAGGGATCTTCTTTTACAGTCTGATGATGAGCTGCACACGAACTTAGAGTGATGAGGTGTCTATTTCATCTGGTGCATCCACTAGGGTCTGAGAGATAATCAGGTTGCCACCGGTGCCTTCATCTTGGGCTTCGAAGGTGACAAATTACCCGAGAAGATGAAGGTGACGGTCTACCGCTGTGATGTCAAGCCATATATCCCTCCCCCAGTGTGGTGCTTTAAATGTTGGAAGTTCAGCCATATGTCTTCCCACTGTGCTTCCAGCCTCATATGTCGAGGTTGTGGTCGTCCATCCCATCCCCATACTCCATCTGCCCCGTCTCCCATTTGTGTCAACTGTGTAGGAAATTTCAATGGCTCCATTCTGTGCGCATGACAACATTGTACACCGCCACTATCACTACTGTTACAGCCTCATCTGTTGCACCAATTCGAGTCAGCTCTCAGAGCTACATCTTCCCCCTTGATGATGAGGGGTACTTCCCTCCCTGTTGCTCCAGCACCATCTACCTCAGGAGCAGCAGCCCCCTCCCCCTCGCAACCACTGGGGACATCAGTCCCCACTTCTCAGCAAGAGAAGTGAGCGTAAGTCTTCTTCGGCTTCTATCGTTAGGAAGGGGCCCCTTGGGTCACTCCCTTCCTAGGTTCCTACCAGTGGCAAAGCAGACACCCGCCAGTGGCTGAAGAGGCCAAAAGTAGCTGGTCGTAGGTCTTCGCGGTCCTCCTCAGTCCCGGAGACTGAATCAAATAAGCCCACCCAGCTAGAGCAACCCAAGGAACAGTGCAAGAAATCGAAACCAAATGCCCCTAAGAGCAAGGAAATGGCGGTGGCACCCACACCACCACTACCTACAAGCTCTGCATCAGAGGATGAAGTGAGATTCTGGCGTCCTAGATCTCATCGGACCCTCATACACGATGATGTCGCTCCCACAGGTACTCAGTCGGTGGCGGCAGGTGACCCAGTGGTGTAATCTGACTCCTCAGTCCCATCATGCCTTTTCGGCCACAGACAATGTCATTCTCCACTGGAATTGCAGTGGTTTTTTTGCACCACCTCGCTGAGCTCCGTCAACTTATCAGCCTTCACCCTTTCTTCTGTATTGATCTGCAGGAACCCCCGACCTCTGTGGCTGTCGGGATTATTATAACAATTGAGCAGCTTATGCGAGGATATCTGGCGTAGTCTGCGTCTACGTCCTTAACTCTCTTAACAGCGAGTGTGTACCTATTCAAGCACCTTTAGAGGCTGTCGCTGTTCGGGTGTGGACGTCTTGGGCTGTTACTGTCTGCAGTATCTATCTTCCGCTGGATGGTGATGTCCCACAGAATGTATTGGCTGCACTGATAGCCCAACTGCCGCCCTCTTTTCTGTTACTGGGTGACTACAACGCCCATAACCCTTTGTGGGGTGGATTGGTGGCAACAGGCTGAGGCACTGTCATTGAGCAAGTGTTCTCACAGCTCGACCTTTCCCTCTAAAATAATGGTGCCCCCACACATTTCAGTGTGGAGCATGGCACATACTCACCCATCAACCTTTCAGTCTGCATCGCTAGCCTTCTACCAATGGAGTGTGCATGATGACTTGTGCGGTAGTGACCACTTTCCAATCTTTCTGTCACTGCCACAGCATCACTCTTCTTGGCACCTCCCCAGATGGGCTTTGAATAGGGCTGACTGGGATTTGTTCACCTCGATTGCCACTATTGAGCCTCTTTCTCATGACGCCATTGATGCGGTGATTCAAACGATTACCACTGGCATCGTTTTGGCAGCGGAATTCCCTGTTCTTCCGGGTCCCCTCGGTGGAGGACTGTGCCTTGATGGTCACCAGAGATTGCTGAGGTGATTAGAGATCACAGGCAGGCCCACCAAAGTCATAAGTGGCACCCATCACTGGAACACCTCATTACCTCTAAGCAGCTCTGTGCCTGAGCCTGACCCCTTATTTGCCATTGGAAGCAGGACTGCTACGAATGGTACATCTCCACCATTGGCATCCGTACCTCTCCATTGCAGGTTTGGAGTAAAGTTAGGCGACTCTATCGGTATGTGACACCCGTCAGCGTACCTAGGCTTTCCCTGAATGGAGTAGTCAGTACTGAATCAGACACAATTGCAGAACTCTTAGCAGAGCATTATGCTCAGAGTTCCGCTTCTACAAATTACCCACTTATCTTCCGCTCCCTGAAAGAGCGGTTGGAATGTCGGAGCCTTTCATTCCATATGCGCCACCCTGAATTGTACAGTGCTCCCTTCAGTGAGTGGGAATTCCAGAGTGCCCTAGCCACTTGCCCTGATACGGCTCCCAGGCCGGATCGCATCCACTATCAGATGCTCAAACGCCTCTTAGTGGACTGCCAGCAACACCTCCCCGACCTTTTCAACCATACCTGGGTTGAGGGTGAGTTCCCATCACAATGGCGGAAAAGCATAATCATCCGCATGTTGAAACCTGGCAAGAACCCACTGGAGGCAGACAGCTACCACCCCATTAGCCTCACCAACATTCCGTGCAAGTTGCTCGAATGCATGGTGAGCCAGAGGTTGAGTTGGCTACTTGAGTCTCGGGGCCTTCTGGCTCTGCCGCAGGGTGGGTTCCATAAGGGCCGCTCTGCCACTGATAATCTGGTCTGCCTGGAGTCTGCCATCTGCATGGCATTTGCCTGCCATCAGTATCTGGTTGCCATGTTTTTTGACATGCAGAAGGCATATGATACAATGTGGTGACATCACATCCTCACCACGCTTAATGGGTGGGGCCTTAGGGACCTGCTCTTAATTTTTATTCAAAATTTTCTGTCACTTTGTTCCTTCCATGTGCAAGTTGGCTCCTCCCATAGTTCCTCCCGAGTCCAGGAGAATGGGGTCCCACAAGGCTCTGTCTTGAGTGTCTGCCTGTTTTTAGCTGCTATCAATGGTGAGTCCTTCGTTATCTGTAGTGACTCCCTGAGCAGTTTACGAGCTATCGACCAGTGTTTTCCTCACTCTTATCTGGTGATGGCTATCCAGAAGTCCCTCCATACTCTTGCCCATTGCTGCTGCTCCATGGTCTTTGTGTGGAGCATGGGTCATGTTGGCATCCCGGGTAATGAACATGTTGACACGCTGGCCAAACAGGCTGTCGGTGCACCGTTTTTGGAGATTGGCCTTTCGGAGTGTGATCTCCAGTTAATTTTGTGGCAGAAGGTCCATGGTACTTGGGGGTGATGAATGGCACACCCTGCCTTCACCCAAAAAACGTCGAGTTGTCAAGGAGACTACTGGTGTGTGGTGCTCCTCCTTGTGGGTGTCTCCCAAGGACTCTGTTGTACCCTGCTAGCTGCACATTGGCCACACCTGGATGACGCACTGTTATTTATTGCGCCACGAGCACCTACCTCTCTGTCGCTGTAGTTCAGCGTTGACAGTGGTCCACATTTTGTTGGACTGTCCACTTTTAACCGCACTCAGGCAGACGTTTTCACTGCCTGATACACTCGCTGCAATTTTAACAGATGATGCTGCCATGGCAGACTTATTTTTGCATTTTATTCAAGCAGAGGCTTTTATCGCTCAATCTGAGGGTTTGTTTCTTTTGTGTGTTGTTTCTGGCCTTTGGCTTCTGGTTTTAAATTGGGGTTTTTAGTGTGTTTCTAGGTGGTTGGCTTGGTTGGCTTTTCCTTTATTTTATTTCCACGGTCAGCCAACCACTGTACCACTCTGTGTGCTTTTCCTTCCTTTTCTCTGGTATTTGTGTCTTTCTTGTTCTGTGTAGTTCCTTGTCATCTCCGCTGCTTGTTTTTATTCCTTGTGGGTGTTTCATGGTCGTGAAAAAGGGTACCGATGGCCTTTCTAGTCTGGTCCCTTCAACCGCCACAAACCAACCAACCAACGAAACCTATGCTGCCCATGATCTCTGCGCAGTTATCATGCTGTAGCCCGCAATGCCACATGACCTTATTGGCTACCTCCCACAATGCTGTTGTGCCAACTGTCACTGTCTACATACCCAGTGCACTGAGATTGCGTCTGATGGGTCGTATTTGTCAGCATTTTCAATTGCTGCCAACAGCAAATGCAATGTCTTAGAAGCCCAGCATTCTGATATATTGCTCGCCTCTTGTTGACAAACGATGTTTGAAGACGGGATGACAGTGATATCACCAGTGAGCAGTGCAATTTCATAATGCTTACCATCTGTTAACATTGTGCTCTTTCATATTTAGATTCTATAATCTGTTTATATCTTTTGAACTTATTCCCAGGATATTGTATTTATAGCTTGTAACTAGCGGCAGTTCAATATTTACATTACTTGTCTACACTAGTATTTTGAGAACAAGGGGATATTTTCAATCTTGCTTAATATTGGTTCATATTCATTGCTTAAAGAATTGTCTGTTCCTTTCATTTATCCGGTACAGCTTGTGCTCAAATGTGTTTATTTATAATTGCTGACAGGTTCTGCTTTGTTTGCATGTAAGTGTTGTTATAGCTTCCGCAATTTTACTTTTTTAGCATTTCCTGTGGGATCATTCAGCGCCATATGTTATGTGATGGACATGTCTTGTTTCTTGTTACACCTTTTCTTTTTTTATGAAGATTCTTCCCTTTTCATTAAACGCATTTCGAACTGAAATTTTACGAGACCTTACATTTTCAGAATGACATTTTTTTGTGCCTGGTGGATGTGTGGCTTTTCAGCATCTTCACATATCTAGAAATGTGAGTTTTGAAATGATTTTTTTACTTCATGTTTTCAGTTATATGTATCTGGCTGATATTTGTCTAACAATCATGATGTGTGAGTGGACAGTGCTGCAAATGGCTATCAAGACAGTCATAGCATCTTGTTGTACAGTACAGTATGAGTCTGGTCGTGGAAGTGATGAGGTTCATAGTCAAATGGAATGACGATAATTATTTGTATGTTAATAATGATGTTTATAACTACATTATAATTTGCTACTATTCTTACTTGTATAAGTTTAGTGTGCATCACTTGTCAAGAACATTAAATTCAGAAACAAATCCTGCTCATTTTCCATCATAAATAAGATTCGTCTCAATAACAATGGTAAAGGGAAAGATATGTTCAGTAGCTGTGAAGGACAAAGAATTGTAATAAGAGGTGGACAGCATTTTAGGGAGTGTCATAGGAGGAAAGGTCAATGTTCAGAGATATGACAGGAACTATCAATTGAAGCAAGAAACTTCACATGGATGACTTATGTCAACAGGATAGAACACAGATTATCACTGGTGTGACCAGCCTTACTTGCATGTATTCATTATCAGGATTACATAAATATAAAAAAGTGAAGTACAAAGCATGTGGCAGATTTATGTTACACTACCTTCAAAAGTATGTTTCCTGCCTTCGTTTAGATTTGACACAAGGTGTCCCTCAAGGGTCTTTTCCCAGTCCAATTTTTTTTCTTTAATTTGTTAATGATTTGCCAGTTAGTATCAACATTCTGTCGGTTATTTTTGCATATGATACATCTGCATTATTTGAACACAGGTGGGATGGGTAGACACATATATGCATACCACCAGCCCAAAACAATACATTAAAAGTTTTCTATCTCGAAAAGTTTTTTCTTCCAAGAAGTGTTCCTGTCATATCCCTGAATGTTGACTATCCCTCCTGGGACACCTTGTACAATACCACAAAGGAGGAAGCTTACAAAGCCTCGTTTGACCAATATTTGAAACGCTCTTCTGTCTGGAATCCGTATCAGATATGAATGACAGAGGAAATCGATATTAACCTAGGGAGAGCATCGTGTTTCGTTACAGATAAATTTAGCAAGTTCAAAAATGTCATGGAGATGCTCAGACAACCCCAGTGGCAAACACTGCAAGGTAAGAGTTCTGTATCACGATATGGATTGCTGTTAAAATTTCGAGGGGTGTGTTCCTAGAATAGACATTCTACCTCACATGGAGGCTCGTCAGCAATAGTTCTTTCTGCGAACCATTCACGACTGACACAGGAAAGGGGAAGCGGGGAGTGACAGTGGTACATAAAGTGTCCTCCGCCACACAGCTTAGGGTGGCTTGTAAAGTGTAGATGTATGCATGATGCCACACTCGTGAATGCAAATCTCAGGGCTCGCCTGTCTGGTTTTATTACAAGAAACAGAGCACTAGGTTCATAATTGATCCATTATTATACTTTCCAATAAACTTTCTACTTACTTGTAATATAACCAAAAAGAAAAAACCTGTTGCTCAAGGTGGAAGAATGCTGATGCAAAATACACTATCTCAGTATTACGACAAATGTCATGCAAACATTGAATTTCTTTTCTACTATTAGTGACTAACTGCACCAATGCTGATTAAAAAGCAAGATAACCGAGGGTCCCGTGATCATGGTTAAGGCTTAGTCACGATTAAGTTGTCTCTGTGCTGCACCAATGTTAAACGCCGATTATCAAAATGTGGATAGCTAATCAGGAGTTTGACTGCAGTTAACTCCCATGTGTTACAAAAGAAAGCGCCCATATAGTGCCAAAGATAATGATATTTGCTGTCTGCCTTTGGCAAAGGTGTTGTAACCCTTGGTCTGTGGTACTTACGCGTGGTTTTCATGTTGTTGGCGTAATGTGAGCGTTGTTACTGCACTATGGAGGACAAGAAAAGGAAGCCGAATTTTTCCAAATTCGAAGTAGACATACTTTTGTAGTTGGCTGCCTCCAATTCAAGTATATTAGAGTGTAAAAAAACGGATGATTGCACAGTTAGGGAAAAACTGGATGCATGGGAAAATATAGCAACACAATTTAGTTCAACTCCAGGTAAGATTAAATTTTTATTTGAATCATAAATCGATAAATATCTGTTAATAATCTAAATTAAAACACTATTTTTCATGGTGCTTAGATTGATACTGAATAACAATTCAAGATACACACAGCAAAAATGATATCGGTTACTACAAAATATATCCATTTCAGATGTAACAAAAAGAAGGCATGAAAGGCTTAAAACATGTTACGAGAATTTGAAGAGGAGGTTGGGAAAGGATTTGCTGAAGAGAAGGTTCAAACAGGAGGAGGGAAGGCAGCACCAGTGCCTAAAAAGAGCCCACATGAGGCAAAACTACTGGAAACAGTTGGCTCATCATTGAAGCCACTGGAAAATAGCTTTGATTCAGATGCACAGTACAGTGTAATAATGGATCTAAATGTAGATTTAGTTGATGATGCAGCAGTTGGCGATGCGAGCAGCACCACAAACAGTAATGGAACTGTAATTGCTGCTGAAGCTGGCGAAAGCCTGATACCAGCACAGGTTGTTATGGAGAATGTTCAACAACCTTCTCCAAACCTTCAAGTGCAGGAAGACAAGAAACATGTAATTGGAGAAGGATGCCACCGAGACCTAAACCAACTTCCTCCTCTGCACTGGACAGTGTGAGGCAGAAGAGGGTGGAAGTACTCCAGCAGCAGCTGGAAATAATGAAGAGAGAACATATGAATGTAATGCAAATGTTTAAAAAACATTTTGTTATTTGTGCACTATAATAATTTCAAATAAAAATAATTACATTCTTTACGTGTATTAAGTAACAGTTTATCAATTATAGTGCGACGAAGTGCTCGTCCAGATAATGTGTCATCATAATACATTTGTTGACCGGGAGCCATTGGCTCATTATCATCGATATCGGGGCCCCTCTCGCTACGTAATAACCTCAGCGGCCACATGATTTCCGTTCATCTGGTGGCTCTTCCTTGCTTGTGCTTCTTGCAATATTATGCAAGACAGCTGTACTCACTATAATTGCCATTGTCTTTTGTGGAATACACCTCATTCCCATAGATAAAATGAGGAATCTCCTCTTCCACAAACCATATTGTCTCTCCGCAGTGTTCCTTGTTGTAATGTGAGACCTATTATGTCAGTGCTCTGCCACACTCTGTGGATTTGAAAGTGGTGTCAATAAGTAAGGTCTGCATGCATAGCCACTATCTCCTAGTACAAGTAAGTGACCGACTGGTATTTCACCACTTTCAAACTGTGCCCTTCGAATGCAATTACAAAATATTGTACTATTGTGCACACAGCCAGGACACCGAGCCACAATGTCCTGTATTATTAAATTGTGGTCGCTGATTGGTTGACAATTAAAGGAGAAATATGATATCCTATTGTGGAAAAGTTCTGCATTCTGTCCCTCAGGTGACTGAATCCTTATGTGAATGCAATCCACTGTACCAATGACTCAAGGAAATCCAGCCAGTGTGTTGAAACTACCCATCACAGAGTGTACTTCTACTCGAGAAAGAAACTTTATGTATTGACGAGACATTGTTGCTATGATTCCCGACACTTCACTTATAATTCTTTGTGCTGTTGTAAAATGTATATTAGCACTGTCACCAATTATTATATTAAATGCTCCAGTTGCGTATGCTCTTAATGTCATCAGAAGTCTGTTCATGGGCGAGACTGGATTATTTCGGTTAGTTGGAAATTCTAACCTAGCGTGGATTTGATCCAATGACCACTACACTGTTTCTTTTGAAAGACGAAACCTCTCTTCAAATTTCCGGTCACTGTAATCTTCGAAAGGATTTCACCTTTCTGCAAGTACACCAACACGGTTGCTATGATTTATAAGTTGAAGACATAGAATTTCTTCGTTTTCTATGCCATCTAAAACGTCATAATGCGCTGCCATGTTATGTGTTTACAATAAGTTCACTGCGATCACTTCAAGATAATCGACCCTTCGAGCTCAGTTAACTTTAATCGCGATCAAATCCCTCGATTAACTTTGATCGAGGCAGCCGAATATCGAGTTAATCAGGGTTAAATGCTGACTTGACTGCAGTTAACTTTTAGTGCAGTCAGCCCCAGGAGTGAGTTTCAGAGATAAATATCGTTTAGACTCACCTGGTGATAGCAGCCTTCTTATCAACAAAACTTAGCGATAAAAAGCTGGATACATCAGACATACAGTTGAATCCACTTGCGTGTCTTTTTTTGTGATGACAATAGAAAAATTGTGTTACTCTCGGCACTACAACAGATGCATAAAGTGACATTGTCTCTGCCAATTATTTAATGAAGCGATCATTTTCTCTAACAATGCAATGTGTGTGATTGATGACTTTCTTCCTGCCTGCTGTACACATAGGGCATTGTTGTATGTTTTGTCGAATCAGACACAGCAGAATGCGCTGTTCAAGCAATTCTGAATTATAATCAAGGTGTGCTTTTTTTGTATTTGTCAGATTTAAAAAAAACATTACATCGAAAAGTAGACAAGCAGATCTCCGTTTTTTTTGCTGAAAAGGGAGAAAGAAGAAGTAGAATCGAGCGGAAATGAAACAGTGTTACCTGGAAACAATGTTGGTGACTTATCATTGTCGACTTAACGTTCAGCAGATACATCTTTCTCTATGTACTTGATGAAATTCATACAAACACGATTAGTCGAGTTTATGACTTTTATTGGGTTGAGTTCGTTGATCTTTCAGTTGGTGTGGTGTGGGTGGCTGTGGACTGGACTCTGTAACAGTACTGCGAAGTTAACGATTTTTCTGACTAAATTTGATGGTTTTGAGCACCTGTCTAATGTGCAGAATTTGCATCTACTGGCTGGTGTAATTTATGGTGGATTTTAAAAAGATTTGGATGGTTTATGGTAAAATTATTTTTTAAAATCACTTGTTCCATTCTATGTACAGCAAACAGCAATATTTAATTTGCTACTTGCCATTGGTGGGAAGGGTTATGTGCCTCAGCTATACAGATAGCCGTACCGTAGGTGCAACCACAATGGAGGGGTGTCTGTTGAGAGGCCAGACAAATGTGTGGTTCCTGAAGACAGGCAGCAGCCTTTTCAGGAGTTGCAGGAGCAACAGTCTGTATAATTGACTGATCTGTCCTTGTATCATTAACAAAAAACGCCCTTGCTGCGCTGATACTGTGAACTGCTGAAAGCAAGGGGAACTACAGCCGTAATTTTTCCCGAGGGCATGCAGCTTTACTGTATGGTTAAATGATGATGGCATCCTCTTGGTTAAAATATTCCAGAGGTAAAATAGTCGCCCATTCGGATCTCCGGGTGGGGACTGCTCAGAAGGATATCGTTATCTGGAGAAAGGATACTGGCGTTCTACGAATTGGAGCATGGAATGTCAGACCCCTTAATCTGGCAGGTAGATTATAAAATTTTAAAAGGGAAGTGGATAGGTTAAAGTTAGATATAGTGGGAATTAGTGAAGTTCATTTGCAGGAAGAACAAGACTTCTGGTCAGGTGAATACAGGGTTTAATAGTCATTAGGGACTGGAATTCGATAGTAGGAAAAGGAAGGGAAAGAAAAGTAGTAGGTGAATATGAAATGGATTAAGAAATGAAAGAGGAAGCTGCCTGGTATATTTTGCACAGAGCATAAGCTAATCAAAGCTAACACTTGGTTTAAGAATCAAATGGCTACAAATGGCTCTGAGCACTATGGGACTGAACGTCTCAGGTCATCAGTCCCCTAGAACTTAGAACTACTTAAGCCCAACTAACGTGAGGACAGCACACACATCCATGCCCGAAGCAGGATTCGAACCTGTGACTGTAGCAGTCGCGCCGTTCCATATTGTAGCGCCTAGAACCACTCGGTCACATGGGCAGGATTTAAGAACCATGAAGGCAGGTTGTATATGTGGAAGAGGCCTGAAGACACTGGAAGATTTCAGACAGATTATATAAAGGTTAAACAGAGGTTTAGGTTCCAGGTTTTAAATTGTAAGACATATCCAGGGGCAGATGTGGACTCTGACCACAGTTTACTGGTTGTGAACTGTAGATTAAAACTGAAGAAACTGCAAAAAAGGTGGCGTTTTAAGGAGATGGGACTTGAATAAACTGAAAGAACCAGAGGTTGTAGAGAATTTCAGAGACAGCATTAAGGAACAATTGACACGAACAGAGCAAAGAAATTCTGTAGAAGAAGAATGGGTAGCTTTGAGAGATGAAATAATGAAGGCAGCAGAGGATCAAGTAGGTAAAAAGACGAGGGCTAGTAGAAATCCTTGTGTAACAGAAGATGTATTGAATTTAATTGACGAAAGGAGAAAATATAAAAATTTAGTAAATGAAGCAGGCAAAAAGGAGTACAAACATCTCAAAAATGAGATCGACAGGAAGTGCAAAATGGCTAAGTTGGGATGGCTTGAGGACAAATGTAAGGATGTAGAGGTATATATCACTAGGGATAAGTTAGATACAACCCACAGGAAAATTAAGGAGACCTTTGGAGAAAATAGAACCACCTGTATGAATATCAAGAGCTCATGTGGAATACCAGTTGTAAGCGAAGATAGGAAAGCAGAAAGGTGAAAGGAGTATACAGAGGATCTATACGAGGGCGATGTTCTTGAGGGTAATATTATGGAAATTCAATAGGATGTAGATGAAGATGAAATGGAAGATATGATATTGCATGAAGAATTTGACAGAGCATTGAAAGATCTAAGCCGAAACACGGCTCCATGAGTAGACAACATTCCATTAGAGCTACTGATAGCCTTGGGAGAGCTAACCATGACAAAACTCTGCCATCTGGTGATCAAGATGTATGAGACAGGCGAAATCCCCTCAGACTTCAAGGAGAATATAATAATTCCAATCCCGAAGAAAGCAGATGTTGACGGGTGTAAAAATTACCAAACTATCAGTTTAATAAGTGACGGCTGCAAAATACTGACACAAATTTTGTACAGACGAATGGAAAAACTGGTAGAAGCCAACCTCAGGGCAGATCAGTTTGGATTCCGTAAAAATGTTGGAACACACAAGGCAATACTGACCCTACAACTTATCTTAGAAGAGAGATTAAGGAAAGGCAAATCTACTTTTCTAACATTTGTAGACTTAGAAAAAGCTTTTGACAAGGGTACTGGGATACCCTCTTTCAAATTCTGAAGGTGACAGGGGTCAAATACATGGGGTGAAAGTCTATTGACAATTTGTACAGAAACCAGATGGCAGTTATAAGAGTCGAGGGGCATGAAAGGGAAGCAGTGGTTGGGTAGGGAGTGAGACAGTGTTGTAGCCTCTCCCTGATGTTATTCAATCTGTACATTGAGCAAGCAGTAAAGGAAACAAAAGAAAAATTCGGAGTAGGTATTAAAATCCATGGAGAAGAAATTAAAACTTTGAGGTTTGCCGATGACACTATACTTCTGTCAGAGACAGCA
Source organism: Schistocerca piceifrons (assembly GCF_021461385.2). NCBI lineage: Eukaryota > Metazoa > Arthropoda > Insecta > Orthoptera > Acrididae > Schistocerca > Schistocerca piceifrons. The sequence continues at coordinate 294,317,859 of NC_060141.1, forward strand.
AAGGACCTGGAAGAGCAGTTGAACGGAATAGACAGTTTACTGAAAAGAGGATATAAGATGAACATCAACAAAAGCAAAACGAGGATAATGGAATGTAGTCAAATTAAATCAGGTGATGCTGAAGGAATTAGATTAGGAAATGAGACACTTAAAGTGGTAAATGAGTTTTGCTATTTGGGGATCAAAATAACTGATGATAGTCGAGCCAGAGAGGATATAAAATGTAGACTAGCAATAGCAAGGAAATCGTTTCTAAAGAAGAGAATTTTGTTAACATCGAGTATAGATTTAAGTGTCAGGCAGTCCTTTCTGAAAGTATTCGTATGGAGTGTGGAAATGTATGGTAGTGAAACACGGACAATAAATAATTTGGACATGAAGAGAATAGAAACATTCGAAATGTGGTGCTACAGAAGAATGCTGAAGATTGGGATCACGCAACTAATGAGGAGGTACTGAATAGAATTGCGGAGAAGAGGAATTTGTGGTACAACTTGACTAGAAGAAGGAATCGATTGGTAGGACACGATCTGAGACATCAAGGGATCACCAATTTAATATTGGAGGGACGTGTGGGGGGTAAAAATCGTTGAGGGAGACCAAGGGATGAATACACTAAGCAAATTCAGAAGAATGTAGGTTGCAATAGTTATTCAAAGACGAAGAAGCTTGCACAGGATATGGTAGCATGGAGAGTGCATCAATCCAGTCTCAGGACTGAAGACCATAACAACAACAAAAACAACTTCTTGTAGCTCTAAAATTTATATCACCTAAACATTAATAATACACGGTATTTTGTCTTCATTTCCATGTTGTTTTGTGGCCTTATTTTTGTGCATCTGTTTTGTTATGCTATTACTATTAATAAATCTGCAATAGCATGCACAGTGTATATCTGTGGTTCCGGTGGTAATGTGGTGTTTCTTAAATCACTTGCTGTTGTTTTAGTGCTAAACATATGTAAAGTTAAGGGACTGTGTATCCGGAAATTTCGTGCAGAATTGCTACGTGATAGTAAATTTGCAGACTGGCTAGAAAGAATTCAAGGCGATGAAGACAGAGCATATTGTAAATTTTGCCGTAATATTCTGTTAGCGTGTTCTGCTGCAATAAGAAGCCACAGTGACTTTAAAGGCAAGCACAAGACAGTGGGAGTAGGGGAGACTGTCGCACAGTGGGCACTTTTTTTTTTCTCAAGAATTTGTTGTGATGAAATTTGAATATCGTTTTGGATTATTTCCTGCCTGGCAGGAAGCCTAAATCATCTATTATCTATGTTAATTTAATTGTTTTGCTCTTATAAAAATTTTACATATAAAATAAATGAAAGGGAATTCATGTAAAAGTGCCCACAGTGCCCCAATCATGGGGCACTTTGAGCATTGGTATGGGACACAGTGAGCACTAGTAACAAAATCTTCACACAAGTTGAAAACACTTATTTTAGTGCTAAACATTATTTGATACATTGAGTTGATACACTGTATAATCACTGGATATTTTATGATTCCATGTCAGTGGGGAATACAAACATTCCTACTGTTCATTTTGTGCTGCCAACTGTGGAAAGCTTTGGTAATTTACAAATGACATCTGTCAAACAAATTTCACCTGCTTCTGCACCTGCAGGAAGTGAAAAATGTCTGTCAAACTTACGTGACTTTTGCAAATAAGTCACAATTGCAGTGCTTTCATTTTTATTCATTGAATTAATATGCGCAACAAAGTAGCGAAATGGTATTTCTTTTCCTTTTGTTGGCACTTTTACAATAACAAAGTCATTCTCTTCAGGCTCACCTTCCATGTTAAATTCTTCTTCACTGTGAAGACTCAAAATATCATCACTATCATTAACATGAAGAATAGCAGAGCCCTCACTGTCTGATGAGCTACTCTCTGGCTGCAGTTGCCTTCTGACTTTTTTAAAAATGTGCTTCTGGGCTGTTTTGTTTGTAGAGTTTAGTCTGTTTCTTTTTTCCCTAATGTTCTTAGATTCTAGAAGCTGCTTCTCTGGGGTGGCAATAAGAATTCTTGTCCTCCCTCTTTTTCTTCCATGCTGAGAGGTGTCTTATGGATGGTTGGTTTTGGAAGAGGTAGAATTTCCTTGGTGATACTAGGGATCCTGACGTACTTGAACTGCTACTATTTGCTGGCAGACTTACTGCTGGAACAGTGCTTGTGTTGTTGCAGTCTGTTATATTTGTTCCATTGGCATCATCAACAGTAATTTCTGGTACACTTCCAACTACTGCACCTTGTTGACCATATGTGACCTGTCTCTCTTCTGTCCTGTCAGTAACATATGAGCCCAAAAAATCCTCATCAGAGAAAACATCAGGATTAAATGGCCAAATACCAGTACAGTGAAAACACTGCAGCTACTGCAAAAACAACTAACCTTTGAAGAGTCTGCCTTGGGGTATTGTGTAGTTCTGCTGCTGCCAAAACTGTCATTCCATCTGCAATAATACTATTCACAGATTTCTTCATTTCTTCAACAGGTGTTAGTCCAAAAGACGTTTTCCTCTTTCTGTAGCGAACCATTTTTCTTTTCTTAAAGTTATGGAATAGGCTACTATTTAAAAATGGAACGAAACATGGGGCACAGTGAGCACCTATGCTCACTGTGCCCCACGAAAAATTGCTCACTCTACCCCATACTCAATCTCCACAATCAAACACATTTTTTTCAGCCACAATAGGCGTAATAATTCTGTATTTTACGTGATATGTAGAAACAATATGTATTAACAACTACTTACATTTTCAATCTTTTGCTTCTGCAAAACGTAGAAGTACAGTCCCTGACACAAGATGCAGCAAAATTTACTGTGGAAGATCGTAAAACCAAAGAGTCACAATTTCAAATCTACAGTATCATTCCGCCATCTTGTTTTCACTGCCCTCTATATGCTCAGAGACTGTAGATCCAATGAGCAAAACTTTGCTGGAATCCTGGCATTCATTGATTATATATAATCGACTGCTCATAGTGCCCCTCACTCGCTGAGTGGCAGTGAAGGGTTGAGCATTGCTCCTCTTACTAGCACACCTTCAGCCATAGGCCCCCACTTGTACGGGTGACAAACCAGGAGAACCCTCGGCTTTGCTTTTATAAAAGCATCGGCGGGATCTCAGCAGAGGTCTGCAGTAAGAAATTATGGCGGGCAGGATATTTTTTGATGACACTCGACAGCATAGTTGTCGTGTTTCTTCTTCGAATTGCGGGATGGCGAGCTCCATTGGTGCCCTGGGGTCGAAATGGTCTACTGCTGTCGATAAGAGGCGCATGTTGTTGTTGCCGCAGGCAGCGTCTCTGGCCGTTTCGAACACTCCAGCTGCTGCAGAGCCAGGTTCTGCCCCCCCCCCCCCCCCCCCAAGGTTAGGGAAAATGTGGGCCAGTACCTGGAAGCCGGCCACAGAACCACAGAGGTGGTTTCCACTGCCGCCTCCAGACCAGGAAAATAGGGCCAGCAATGCAGCTGGGCCACCTAACAGTGTCAACAATGGCTGTAACTGGCACCCCTTTGGCAGCAGCCCCCTTTCCGCTCCAGACATGGCAAATAACATGAGAAACATGAACGTACACAAAACTCCAACAACCTCATTCATAGTCAGTACTTGCGGTTCCACCCCTCCTCCCCTTGTCCTAAGTCCACTCCTGCTTGGCAATGCTACCAACAACCTACCAGAATACATCACTTCCCTAGATAAAGGCAAGCAGGCAACCCGTCTACTGGTCGAAATCCTCCCCAAACCTACCCCCTCATCCCAGCCCTCCACCTGATCCAAATACCTTAAATACCACCCCCCTCCCCCCCCCCCCCACACACACACAAGTCCACCTCACCCAAACAGTGGCGTGCAAGCAAGGACAGGAAGGAGAAGCACTCCAAGGGAAAGAAGCACTCCACCACCCCAGCCCCAACCACTCCCTCACCCTCTGAGGAACCTGCGCCCCTGACAGCACCTGTCGTCGCCCTGGGAGGGGGCCAGGAAACAACTGCCCTGGAAGGGAACCACGTAACTGGGCAGGACTTGGATGGTTTCGTGTTGGTGAAGAAAACCTTTCACTAGCTGAATTTTCCGGCAGCTCAGGGAGTAGAAACCACCCCAAACAGGTTCCAGGCAGTGCCTGATGAGTCAGAGACAACACATAACACAACACAAACACAAAAACATGTCACCCATCACCTCCCTCCGATTGTCGCAGAGTTTACTCAGAACTATGAGTACTCTTCAAGATGCTAAAAACAGAAATTGGGGGAGGCAGTTTCCAGGCAGAACCTGCCGGTGGTGACAAAATAAAAAAAAAGAAAACAGTACACACACTTGAAGACTACATCATAGTCAAAACACTCAACAACAAAAACATACCCCACTACATATTCCCCACAACAAAAACACAAAACAAGAACATCGTGATCAGAGACCCCCGAGACGACTGTCCCCCCAGGCGATCAAAATAGACTTGACTGCCCAGGGGTATGTCATCAAGGCGGTCCAGCAGATGGGCATAGGAAGCAAATGGCCCCTATACCAGGTCACACTGCCAGATATCCCGCAAAACAAACAGGAAATAAAAATGATCCTGGCTGTGCCTGTGACCAGTGAACCACTGCACTGCAAGAACAAGACGGTGCACAAAAGATACTCACAGCAGGCAAAGGGCACTAAGGCCGCCCCCCATACATGCAAACAAAACACCACCAACCCATCCAGCCACACAAGGAAACAAAACACAACACACACCGACAAGGCCTGGGTAAAACCAAGAATGGACACACCAAGGGCAACATACACAGAAGTTGTTTCTCCTTCGAGAAGCCATGAAAACGTAGTTCCACCACCACATTAGACACAGTCACAAGAACAACACCGGGAAACACACAGCAACAACGACCAGGTCCACCAAGACAGAGAAAGCTCTAGGGAACCCCACACACAGCCCACACCCTGGGATCATGTATTAGGTATTATGATGCAGACCATGAACCTCATCATGGAAATGATGAAGGAATTCAGGGAGGCCCAGAAGCAGAACACACATATCTTCGATGCCCTTCATGCAGCAGTCCAGCAGTCGCTCCCCTCTGCAACTTCCTCAGTAGTTTCAGAACCCCATCATGGATAAACGACCAGACATCCAAGGCCTGACAATGTGCGTCTTTAACGCAGATGGCATTGTTAATCAAGAGGTCGAGTTCAGAGAACTCATGAAGGAGTTCTCCATCAACATATGCATGATGGGGGAAACCCACCTAAAACTGGGAATAAAAGCGACAGTTCCCAACTACGTTAGCTACCATAAAGGCAGGCCAACCCAAGGTGGAGGAGTGGCCATATACATAAAAAGAGGGATCCCCCACCACCAGGTATTGTTACCAGCTACCAACAGAATCGAAGCAGTCGTGGTGGAAGTAATCATCGCCACCAGATCCCTAACAATTGTTACAATTTACCGACCCCCACAGGACCAGATGGATGAGGGAGACATAGCTACTCTAGGGCAAATTGAAGGCAAACTCATAAAAGGGGGCGACTTCAATGCCAAACACCCTGATTGAAATTCTAGGATAACCTCCAGAGCAGGCGCCAAACTGCAACAACTAATGTGCACTCACCACTTCGAAACATTGGGTCCGGTCGAGCCCACACATTTTCCAAAAAATGGAGGCAGACCCAACGTGTTAGACATAGCTCTCACTAGGAGGATTGCAGGGTTTGTGGCCACAAGGACAATCAACAGAATGTCCTCCGACCACAACCCAGTGATTCTAGAGGTAGATGTGGGAGAATGGGTAGCACCCCCACGGTACCAGACGTCTTACAAACATACAGTCTGGGAGCGATACCAAGAAACTGTCGCCTCTGATATCGCTCATGCTCTGCCACCTACTACCGAAACAGTAGAACAAGCGCTACAAGACTTAACAGGCATCGTCTTGCAGGCAGCAGAAGAGGCCACCCCTCCACAAAGGGATGGCCCACCGCCGCAAATACAGCTCCCGGAACACTTGATAGCTCAAATTCGACGTAAGAACAGAGTGGCAAAAGAATGGAAGATCACCAGAAATCAGGGCACCAGGAGGCTGCTCAATCATCTACAGAGAGAACTGAAGGTAGCGCTCAATGAGCACAAAAACCAGCAATGGCAAAACCGTCTCACAGCTCTCAAAGTAGACAATCATACACTGTGGCAAGCAACCCAAAAGTTCACAAAAAGACGCGCTAGGATGCCGCCACTGCACGGCGAGCGGGGTCTGGTCTACAGCCATGCTGAGAAGGCCAACGCCCTCGCCGTCTCCTTCAAGAAGCAGTTTCAAGCGGCAGAACCCCAGGATGAAGAGCATGAAGAGGTAGTCAGTCGTCAACCAGCTGTCTTCCTCAATGCTGACGAGGCCCCAGAGGACAAAGCCACACTTTTCGCCCCTGAGGACCTGGCAAAATAAATAAGCCCCCTTCCCCCCCCCCCCCCCACAAAGAAGGCGCCAGGACATGACAGTGTCACCAATCAGTTAGTCAAAAATCTCCCACCCACGGCGATCACACACCTCGCAAACATCCTCAATGAGATTACTCTATCCCGCAAGTTCCCAGCTTGCTGGAAACATGTGGAAGTAGTCGCCACAGAGGGCTTCAACAACAGAGGCTACTGCAGGATAGTGCTACTAGATTTAGCCAAAACCTTTGACTTGGTATGGCATAGACAGCTACTCTAGAAGTTGTACACACAAGGGTTTCCCGGGAGCATAGTTCAACTGATCAAAAGCTATCTCACGAATAGAACTTTCTCCATCAAAGTAGAAACTGCCACCTCCACCAAAAGGCGTATTTGTGCTGGGGTGCCACAGGGATCGGTCCTGGCGCCCGTTTTGTACAGCCGGTACACTGCAGACACACCAGCGGACCCCCTGGTGCACACTGCACAGTACGCAGACGACACAGCCTTCTAAAATAGAAATACGACAAGGACCTGGTCATCCGTAGGCTACAAATACTTTTAGATGACACAGAAACTTGGGCTCGTCGCTGGCGCATCACCATCAACTCTGAAAAGACGCAGGCTATGCTGATTACCCGGAGGCTCAGAAGGCGCGAACCTGCTCAACGCCCCCCCCCCCCCCCCCGCCCCCCTTTTCACCTTCACCTAAACAGAACCCAACTCCCCTGGCGCAGAAACGCCAAGTACCTTGGAGTAACCTTGGACTTTCGACTTATGTGGAAACCCCGCATAGATGAGGTTCACAGGAAGGTCTGCGCCAGAATGTCCATCCTATATCTAATCTTGAACTCAACCAGCTCCCTTCCCTGCCCAGTAGGAGTAAATGTGTACCAGGCCCTGATCCAGCCAGTAATGGAATACACATGCCCTGTCTGGGGATAGGCGACAAAGCAGCATCTGGACAAACTCCAGAGACTGCAAAACCGCGCCCTCAGGAGGGCACTGCATCTACCCCTTGGATTCCCCACTGATGATCTGCACGCCCTGCCGAAATCTCACTCCTCAAAGAAAGATTCCGAGATCTGGCAAGGGCTTTCTATGAGAGCTCTTCCAGATCTGGAAATCACCTCATCCACTCCTTAGGGCGGTATGACATGTCCCGAGACAAGCACAAACGCCCTATGACGATCTTCGATGACTAAGTCGAAGAGAACATCCCTATATCCAAATCCTAATCCTCTTCCCGCCAACCCAAAATAACAATCATCTCGCCAACCTCAGGAAAGTACCAGACACATACTGAAAATTCATCACATTTCACAAAAAAAAAAAGAAATCACAGATAAATTCACACACACAAGCACACAGAGGAGTAAAAGCCGCAAGGCTACAAACTCTCCACACGCTTCCCCAAAGAGGCGAAAGTGTTAGATGAAAGCAGCAGTGTCTCGCTGCCCACTGTGCCCCAGTCTCCCCTACCAATGTCAACAAACAACAATACCTTTCAAAACTGTGAAATGGTTTTCAGAAGTGATTCAAGCTGAGGGTTTCCTTACATTACTTGTTACCACACAATGTCCGATTATGACATGTCATCACTTAAAATGTAGTACAGCTATAAAACATGTAATATGGCGGTATTTTGTGGAAAATTTGCGGCAAGGTATCAGTGATAGGATATCAGTGACAGGATGTATATCATTGTAATTGATGAATCAACAGACATTAGTGTGATCAAATTTTTACTAATAACAATAATATATTACAGTTCTGCACGCAATGCGATCATTTCAACATTTTTAAAACATTATAATTCACAGTCTAGTGTAACAGCAAGTAAAAGACACGCCTCAAGAACTGAAATTGAATCTAAACAAGCTGCAGGCTATACACACATACAATACAAATATAATTGTAGATGTCCACAATGGTGTCAATCAAATATTGAAAAATGTAATTCTGGATTTGATTGTTATAAAATGTGTAAGCCATTCAGCTCAACTTGCTATTTCTGCTGCAAGTGAGATGCTCCAGGAAATGTGGACTTCTTAGTTAGATAAACGTATAATTGGTTTTTGCATTCTTCAACTTACCAACAGTTGAATAGTGATATTTATCAGACTATCAAAGGAGCAGAAACCCTTAAGGATGCAGGGTACTTATAACTGGTGGAAAATGGAAATTTTTTATCACTTCATTAAATTGTATAGTCTTTCCTGGTTACATTTATATATACATTAAAGGGTTTCAAATGAAAAATGACCTATATATATATTGTGTCTGTATGTGTGGATGGATATGTGCGTGTGTGCGAGTGTATACCTGTCCTTTTTTCCCCCTAAGGTAAGTCTTTCCGCTCCCAGGATTGGAATGACTCCTTACCCTCTCCTTTAAAACCCACTTCCTTTCGTCTTCCCCTTTCCTTACCTCTTTCCTGATGAGGCAACAGTTTGTTGCGAAAGCTTGAATTTTGTGTGTGTGTTTGTGTGTCTATCGACCTGCCAGCGCTTTTGTTCGGTAAGTCACCTCATCTTTGTTTTTATATATATATATATATATATATATATATATATATATATATATATATATATCAAATTTTAAAGTTACAGTCATGTATGCCGCCACGCCCCCTTTATTTCTGTTACAGAAACCAGTATTATTTCGAAAAGAACTGTGAACTTTCTGTTTCCAGTGATTTTACGTATGATACATTGTATATATTGGTTACAGTGCAGGTTTCTAATGTCTGTAAACGCTTATCTTTGCTTTTATTAACTTTTGCTTCGCTGAAGCAGTTTGTTCACGTGTTACTGAATGTTTGTTTACCCAAGTGCTACATACATTTGTGGAAGTACATATCCTTTAGTGTGCAATAATTACAAATTATGCCACACAGCAAGCCACACTGTTGAAAGTAACCTATGTATCAATTCTTCAGGGAAGACACTTCCACGTGGCACACCTCCTGGCGATTCAAATTTTTGTGTTGTGTTGACAATGACGCTGTTTGTAGTGGATTTGTTGTTACTGATATGGGCATCTTATCTACTTTGATAAAGGAAGTGGCGAAATGTATACAATGTGATGGTGTAGACTGTCTGGAAATAGCTGACAAACAAAGTAGTAGGAAGGGTTTAGCGTCAAAATTAGTTGTTCTGTGTGGATCCTGCAATAAATCTCCCTCGAAAATGACTTCGAACATTGTGAATAATTCATATGATGTGAATTTGAAGTTAGTGCATGCAATGCGTGCAATAGGAAAAGGAGAAAAGGGTGCTCAAACGTTTTATAGTTTGATGGACCTTCCTCTTCCTCCCAGTAGGTTCAGCAAGTACATAAAAATACTTTTAGGTGCCTCGATGGTTGTGTCTAAAGCATATATGAAACGTGCAGTAGAAGAAACTGTAAATATTAGTTTAACCAGGAACATTGCTGTTGCACTTGGTGGGACATGGCAACGTCAAGGACATCATTCCTTGAATGGGGTTGTAAGTGCTACTTCTCTGGAGAATGGAAAAGTTGTTGATGTTGAGTGCTTATCTAAGTACTTCCACACCAGCCATGGTAGCACTGAAGGACATATTGAACATTGAACAACAGTGTTCTATGAATTATGATGGTTACAGTGGAGGTATGGAGTGTGATGGAGCTCTAAAAATACTTCAGAGGTCCGCGCTCATTTATAACATCAGATATATGAAGTACCTAGGCGATGGGGGCTATAAAGCTTTCAATAAAATTAATGAAGTCAATGTTTTGTTGGTAACAAAACTGGAGTGTTGTGGACATGTGCAAATGAGGATGGGTGCTAGCATGAGGAAGCTACGAAGAGAAATGAAAGGAAAGTTGCTATCTGATCAAAAATCTCTGTCTGACTGAGACAGATTAACAGAAACTAAAATAGACCTCCTTCAGAATTACTATGGACTGGCTGTTAGACGAACTGCACCTCCGAATGATGTTGCAGCAATGTGAAAAACTGTATGGGCCACCTACTTTCGTAAGTTGTCCACAGATTACCACCCTTTTCATGGACTTTGCCCTAAAGGAGCAGATTCTTGGTGTGGTTACCAAAAAGCAAAAGAAAGTAGTCAAATATACCATCCTAAGCATTATCTTCCTGAGTCTGTTATGAATGAAATAAAACCAGTTTTTAGACACCTGGGTGACCCTGTTTTGCTTAGTAAATGTCTTCACGGGGGCACTCAGAATGAAAGTTTCAACCATTGCATATGTGAAAGATTACCCAAGAATATTTCTGTAGGACTAAATACATTAAAAGTTGGTGTATTGTGTTGTATGGAACTGGGGACCTAGAAATGACAGAGAGGCTGTGTCCCTGCCATAGCCTTCAGTGGCTCACAACCCCACAACAGGCTACAGCAGTCCACTCACCCCACCGCCACCCCACACTGAACAGGGTTATTGTGCAGTTCGGCCCCCAGTGGACCCCCTGGGAACGTCTCACACCAGACGAGTGTAGCCCAAAATGTTTGCATGGTAGAGTAATTATGGTGTACCCTTAGGTGGAGACAACGTTTGCACAGCAATCGCTGACATAGTGTAACTGAGACGAAATAAGGGGAACCAGCCACATTCGCCGAGGCAGATGAAAAACTGCCTTAAAAACCATCCACAGACTGTCTGGCACACCGGACCTCGACACTAATCTGCCAGGCGGATTTGTGTCGGGGACCAGCATGGCTTCCCACCCAGAAAAAAGTGCGTTAGACCGCACGGCTAATCGGGTGAGCAGAGTTGGTGTACTAGATGCAGTAATATGTTACAATGATGGAGTGACAGGAAGGTTGGACGTCCTGAGCAATTTAGGCATAAAATGTGGCCCTTTTATGGAAGATCAATTGCTTGCGTGTGACAGACAATGGGTGCATAAAGCTGAAAGATTCGCTCTTCTAGTTACCAAAGAAGCAAGAAGTGCTAAAAGGAATGCCAAGAGGAAGCTTGAAGAAATGCTGCAGGATAAGATTATGCTTCTGGAATGTTCTCAGGAACAGTTTAATTGGATTTATATCTTCATTCGCAATTTCTCGCAAGTTGTATTTTTCAGAATTCAAGTACAAATATTTCCTAAAGTTTATAAAGCACTGCTCTAATTTTTTTCTGTTACTTGCAATAGTCCATACTTTTGTAGTAGACCTAAGCTTTATTGCAGAATCAACTAAATTATAGAAAAAATAACATTTTTATTAGGAAAAAAAAATTATAAAAATTAAAATGTAAAATGTGATATTTTTTATCCTTATAATATACATAATAGGTGGAATTAAATAGGTATCGTACCTCAGCCATCATATCATGCATATCTGGCAGAAATTTGGTCTCCTTCAAATGTATAACATTGGATTAAATGGCACCTCAGTTTGAGGAAGCATTTTGGAAAAAATTGCTTCACTTTCTTTATAATTTTTTTAATAACCCTAAGAAGGTTCAAAAATATTCAAAATACTTCTAGTTTATTTGGAAAGTGTGCTGCATTACCTGATATCAACAAAAAATCTGTGAAACATATAGATTATAAACAGTGCCTGAAAGAAATAGGTGTCGATTTTTACATAATATTGAGCCAGAAAAGTATCCTGTATCCTTAAAATTGCATGCGCATGTGATACGCAGTGGTTGTCCATAGAGCTTGTGGTAACAAGAACTACAGACTAGTGGTTAGAGCTTAGAATGTGCATTGAAATAACGTGAATCAAAGACAACTTGTACATTGCAGAAATGCTTTATTCAGTGTTTTCTAATGGATCCAGTTCGGCGTATTTAAATATTTTCCGAGATGATTCTTTCAAATTTGCATCTGCTTAATAACATTTTGAACCCAACACAGAGGATCCGTGTAAGCTGTTAAATAATCACATTGTGACAACAGAATCATTAATTAAAAAAAGTTTTTGTTGCTAAATATCCTAGGCAAAGAAAATTAAATTTAGACTTTGAAAACCACTTACATCCCAAAACATATCTAGGATATTAGTTCGAAAATAAGATTAATGAATTGAGATAATCTTAATTATACCCAGAACAAGAACATGTCCTACGTCTGACATGCATCCAGTTTGTCTACCAATTAATAATCCAGTTGTTGCAACGACTTCCAGACAACAAAGACATTTTGAGGAGAATTTCACTTCTTCCAGAGTCCAAAGCTCTTAGTGTCGTTAAGGAGTCATTGATTCTCCTCCTAGAATCATGTAATACTGATCCTGGCACAATAACAAAAACTGATTTTCAATGAAAAAATTCAGGTCTTGTCAAATGGTCCGAGACATACGCTGTTAATTTCTGGTATGAAGTGCTTCAACACAGAGATGCAAATGATATCAGTACATTTCACGAATTGACAATTTTTGCACTGTCACGACTAATGTTACCTGTTCGAATACTGAAGTGCAAAGACTTTTTAGCCAGATGAACATTATCAAAACTAAAGCAAAAAATAAAATTAAATCCGAAATGATGAATTCGCACTTGTCGATTCCAGCAGGAATTGGAAAGAAGAAACAATGTTGCCACAATAATGAACTGCCAACAGAAGTGCTGATGCAAGTAGGACATGGGCAGCAACATCCATTGAAATTCATGGCTACTTAAAACTGAAACTGCAGACAGCTGCTAACTGATGATTTATTGAGCTGACCGGTTTCACTGCGTTAAAGCAGCGTATTCAGATGTAAGTGGTGTCACATAAATTAGCACTTGGAGATGCTCCCAATGTTTGTGGTCAGAGAATTCACTAGCGCTTTACCCTAACGACTACGGACTACAGTTGCCACATCCCCTGCACTATTCGCCCCAATCTTTCGGCGATTTTTAACCATTGAGCACTTCCCTCTTCATGGGGTTGACTACGGACGATGGGGTGTCTCCATGTGCTAATTTATGTGACGCCACTTACACTTGAAGATGTTGTTTTAACGTAGCGAAAACGATCGTGTTAATAGACCATCAATTAACATCTGTTTACGGTTTCGTTCAATTTCATGTGACCTGATAGGAAGTATTAACATCATGTAGAGCATCTGAGCATACTTTATCTTCAACTACCTCTGCCTCGGGTGTTGAAACTTCTGTCGAGGCAGACATTGATAACCCCAAGCTCTTCATTTTCTCTTAGGTAATTAAGTTCACTGTGCCACATTTCATAATATTGCTCTAGCTTTAAACAAAGGGATAAATTGAGTTGTCTCATACTTTTGGTCGCTCATCATACTCAGTGCTTAAAGAATAACAGTAACATCATCATCATCATCATCATCTTCATTTCCCTTCTATCCAATATCTGGTCAGGTTGGGGTATCAATGGTACTTTGCCACTTTCCTCGGTCTTTCCACCATTCTTCTTCCACAATCTAGTTCCATAGCAGGTTTCTCCTCCTTAAACTCATCTTTATTGTATCAACCCATCTTGTTCTCGGTCTTTCTCTTGGCCTTTTGCTCTCAATCTTGGACTCCATCATTCTTCTTGGTATTCTTCCCTCTCCTATCCTCTTCACATGACCAAACCATTTTAATCTATCTTTTCAATTTTCTCAGTCAACTTCTCCACTCCAGTTTCCTTCCTAACATCTTCGTTTTTCACTCTTTCTCTCCTCATCTTCCCTAGCATACTTCTCAGAAACTTCATTTCACTGGATTGTATCCTACTCTCCTCTCTTCTAGTCATAGTCCAAGTCTCTGAGCTGAAAATTACAATGGGTGTGAAGTAAGGCTTGCATAGCACCAGCTTGCACCTCATTGTCACTACCCTTCGGCACACCAAGCCCTACACACACTGGTAAAATGTACTACTCTGTTGTATCCTTTTGTTAATTTCTTTCTCCAAACAGGCATTCCCCATTAAAACACTTCCCAAATATATAAGTTGTCCACTATTTCTATATCCCGTCTCTTATTATGAATTCGTCCCTTTCCCTCTCTATCCCCTCTGGTTACCACCATGGTTTTTTCTCCACACTAAATTTCATTCCATATTTCTCGATCTTTTCATTTAGGATGTCTATTTGTTTTTGTACCTCCTTACTGCTTGTTCCCCAGACCACAATACCATCAACAAATAGTAACAGCTTCATCCCCCTTCTTCTATGGGCTTCTTTCGTCTCTTTGACAATTTCATCCATCGCCATTATAAATAGTAGTGGTGATATCACACTTCCTTGTCTTAGTCCCATAACATTCTTAAACCATTCAGTTCTTCCAACTGGTGTCTGCACAAAACTAGAGCTTTTTTCATTCATTGGCCGGATGACTTCAAGTGTTTGCTTTCCAACTCCCTTTCTCTTCAAGGTTGCTCATACCTTTCCCCTGGGAACACTGTCGTATGCATTCACTCGGTCGAGAAATGTCATCACCAGATTTTTCCCATACTCCCAATGTCTTTCCATCAACTGTCTCATACTAAAGATTGGGTCCACTGTTGATCTACCATGACGAAAGCCATACTGCTCCTCTTCTAACTGCCCTTACACTTTTTCCCTCACTCTTCTTTCCACTATCCTCTCCATTATTTTTGCTGCTTGGGATATGAGTGGGATCCATCGATAGTTGGTACATACTTTACTGTCACCCTTCATGAAAACTGGGATTATTATTCCCTTTCCTCATTCTTCAAGTACGCACTTTTGGGTCCAAATACATCTTATTACTCTATATAGCCACTGTAGCCCAATTGGTCCAGCTGCCTTTATCATCTCCACAGTAATTTCATCTATCCCAGGTGCCTTTCCTCTTTTCGTTGTTCTCAGAGCTAGTTCCACTTGTTGTTGTTGTGGTCTTCAGTCCTGAGACTGGTTTGATGCAGCTCTCCATGCTACTCTATCCTGTGCAAGCTTCTTCACCTCCCAGTACCTACTGCAACCTACATCTTTCTGAATCTGCTTAGTGTATTCATCTCTTGGTCTCCCTCTACGATTTTTACCCTCCACGCTTTCCTCCAATACTCAATTGGTGATCCCTTGATGCCTCAGAACATGTCCTACCAACTGATCCCTTCTTCTGGTCAAGTTGTGACACAAACTTCTCTTCTCCCCAATCCTATTCAATACTTCCTCATTAGTTATGTGATCTACCCATCTAATCTTCAGCATTCTTCTGCAGCACCACATTTCGGAAGCTTCTATTCTCTTCTTGTCCAAACTATTTATTGTCCACGTTTCACTTCCATACATGGCTACACTCCATACAAATACTTTCACAAATGACTTCCTGACACTTAAATCTATACTCGATGTTAACAAATTTCTCTTCTTCAGAAACGCTTTCCTTGCCATTGCCAGTCTACATTTTATATCCTCTCTACTTCGACCATCATCAGTTATTTTTCTCCCCAAATAGCAAAACTCATTTACTACTTTAAGTGTCTCATTTCCTAATCTAATTCCCTCAGCATCAACCGACTTAATTCGACTACATTCCATTATTCTCGTTTTGCTTTTGTTGATGTTCATCTTATATTCTCCTTTCAAGACACTGTCCATTCCATTCAACTGCTCTTCCAAGTCCTTTGCTGTCTCTGACAGAATTGCAATGTCACTGGCGAACCTCAAAGTTTTTATTTCTTCTCCATGGATTTTAATACCTACTCCGAATTTGTCTTTTGTTTCCTTTACTGCTTGCTCAATATACAGATTGAATAACATCGGGGAGAGGCTACACGCCTGTCTTACTCCCTTCCCAACCACTGCTTCCCTTTCATGTCCGTCGACTCTTATAATTGCCATATGGTTTCTGTACAAATTGTAAATAGCCTTTCGCTCCCTGTATTTTACCCCTGCCACCTTTAGAATTTGAAAGAGAGTATTCCAGTCAACGTTGTCAAAAGCTTTCTCTAAGTCTACAAATGCTAGAAACATAGGTTTGCCTTTCCTTAATCGTTCTTCTAAGATAAGTGATAAGGTCAGTATTGCCTCACGTGTTCCAGTGTTTCTACGGAATCCAAACTGATCTTTCCCGAGGTCGGCTTCTACTAGTTTTTCCATTCGTCTGTAAATAATTCGTGTTAGTATTTTGCAGCTGTGGCTTATTAAACTGATTGTTCGATAATTTTCACACCTGTCAGTACCTGCTCTCTTTGGGATTGGAATTATTATTTCTTCTTGAAGTCTGAGGGTATTTCGCCTGTTTCATACATCTTGCTCACCAGATGGTAGAGTTTTGTCAGGACTGGCTCTCCCAAGGCCGTCAGTAGTTCCAATGGAATGTTGTCTACTCCGGGGGCCTTGTTTCGACTCAGGTCTTTCAGTGCTCTGTCAAACTCTTCACGCAGTGTCGTATCTCCCATTTTATCTTCATCTACATCCTCTTCCATTTACATAATATTGTCCTCAAGTACATTGCCCTTGTATAGACCCTCTATATGCTCCTTCCATCTTTCTGCTTTCCCTTCTTTGGTTAGAACTGGGTTTCCATCTGAGCTCTTGATATTCATACAAGAGGTTCTCTTATCTCCAAAGGTCTCTTTAATTTTCCTGTAGGCAGTATCTATCTTACCCCTAGTGAGATAAGCCTCTACATCCTTACTTTTGTCCTCTAGCCATCCCTGCTTAGCCATTTTGCACTTCCTGTCGATCTCATTTTTGAGACGTTTGTATTCCTTTTAGCCTGCTTCATTTACTGCATTTTTATATTTTGTCCTTTCATCAATTAAATTCAATATTTCTTCTGTTACCCAAGGAGTTGTACTAGCCCTCGTCTTTTTACCTACTTGATCCTCTGCTGCCTTCACTACTTCATCCCTCAAAGCTACCCATTCTTCTTCTACTGTACTTCTTTCCCCCATTCTTGTCAGTCATTCCCTAATGCTCTCCCTGAAACTCTGTACAACCTCTGGTTCTTTCAGTTTATCCAGGTCCCATCTCCTTAAATTCCCACCTTTTTGCAGTTTCTTCAGTTTTAATCTACAGCTCATAACCAATAGATTGTAGTCAGAGTCCACATCTGCCCCTGGAAATGTCTTACAATTTAAAACCTAGTTCCTAAATCTCTGTCTTACTATTATATAATCTATCCTACACCTTTTAGTATCTCCAGGGTTCTTCCATGTATACGACCTTCTTTCATGACTCTTAAACCAAGTGTTAGCTATGATTAAGTTGTGCTCTGTGCAAAATTCTACCAGGCGGCTTCCTCTTTCATTTCTTAGCCCTAATCCATATTCACCTACTACGTTTCCTTCTCTCCCTTTTCCTACACTCGAATTCCAGTCACCCATGATTATTAAATTTTCGTCTCCCTTCACTATCTGAATAATTTCTTTTACTTCATCATACATTTCTTCAATTTCTTCGTCATCTGCAGAGCTAGTTGGCATATAAACTTGTACTACTGTAGTAGGTGTCGGCTTCGTATCTATCTTGGGCACAATAATGCGTTCGCTATGCTGTTTGTAGTAGCTTACCCGCATTCCTATTTTTCTATTCATTATTAAACCTACTCCTGCGTTACCCCTATTTGATTTTGTGTTTATAACCCTGTAGTCACCTGACCAGAAGTCTTGTTCCTCCTGTCACCGAACTTCACTAATTCCCACTATATCTAACTTTAACCAATCCATTTCCCTTTTTAAATTTTCTTACCTACCTGCCCGATGAAGGGATCTGACATTCCACGCTCCGATCCGTAGAACGCCAGTTTTCTTTCTCCTGATAACGACATCCTCTTGAATAGTCCCCGCCCGGAGATCCGAATGGAGGACTATTTTATCTCCGGAATATTTTACCCAAGAGGACGCCATCATCATTTAATCATACAGTAAAGCTGCATGCCCTCAGGAAAAATTACAGCCGTAGTTTCCCCTTGCTTTCAGCCGTTCGCAGTACCAGCACAGCAAGACCGTTTTGGTTATTGTTACAAGGCCAGATCAGTCAATCATCCAGACTGTTGCCCTTGCAACTACTGAAAAGGCTGCTGCCCCTCTTCAGGAACCACACGTTTGTCTGGCCTCTCAACAGATACCCCTCCGTTGTGGGTGTACCTACGGTACGGCTATCTGTATCGCTGAGGCACGCAAGCCTCCCCACCAACGGGAATGTTCATGAGAGGGGAGTTCCACTTATAACATCGTTATATACTCCTCTTCTTCCAGACCCTTCCCCCCCCCCCCCCTACTATACTTCTATTCCCTTTCTATTGCCGTTTTTCACATTTAGTAATTTATCAAAGTACTCTTTCCATCTTTTCCTTATGTCCTCTGGTTGCATTAATAGCTCTCCGTTTTCCCCTTTCACTAGCTTTGTGTATGTTTTTTCCTTCCTCATACTCTTTGTAGTTCCATATATCATCCTCTTACCACTAGTAACATCCTTTTCCAACTCTCAGGTGAATTTCTCCCAGCTTTTCCTCTTTTCTTCTGCTACCACTTTCTTACATTTATTTTACCATCCTGGTATTTCCTTTTACTTTCAGCTGTTCAGTCTCTGTTCCATTCATAAAATAAAATAAGAAATAACAGTAACGGTTTTGTTAAAGGCACGATAAAAAAGTAGTGGTTTATAGTGGTTTTGAATAAGTTCTTTTGGCGGGAAATCTGATTTCACTGTTGGCAACAAAAATGCTCTGAGCACTCGATCCTATCTGCTTGCCCTACAAGGGACAATGTGTAGTAATATTTAGCATAAGTGATGTAATGTAATATCAGTCATCGGGTTTGTTCGGTTTTGAATTCTTTTTAAACTAGCGTTCTCCGCGGGTATGCCGATGTTGCCGTGAATTTCATACTTTTTTTACCGCATTATTTACCTAAAATCGGTAAATAATCCTTTTTTTAATGGGTTAAAGTACTTATAAATAAGAACAAATTTTACTGTGGGACCAACTTCAAAATCGCGAAAAATCTGCTGTTTCATACATTTTGGGCGAGTAGGTTAGTTTGTATGTAACTTTTACAGGGACTAGCAGATTTCAGGTTTGTCCCATAATAAAAGAAAAGCTTCATATTAATGAGTTTTATTTTAAATCCTTAAATGATTATTGGCCTTTTTAAATAACTCTGTAATATGTACATTTTCAACTTCTCGCGGCGTAATGAATAGTCCATTAAATTTCGGGCATGCAGATGCGCAAATAAAATTTTCTCCGCTGATATTTCGGCCGCGTATCGTCCGGCCCTTGCACAGAATAGAGTAGCATGGAGAGCTGCATCAAACCAGTCTCAGGACTGAAGACCACAACAACAACAACATCGTCCGGCCATCCTCCTTCGGTAGTGATAAGCGTTCAGCAAGGCAGCAGTCCTTATTGTCACCTTGTTAGTAGGATCTTTGTTAATCTTCCGGTATGCACCAGAACTAAGTAGACCACATATCTTTTCCTTGTAGTCTTCCTGAGGCAAAAGGACGGTAGCATTACCTTTATCAGCACGCAGAACGACTGTATCAGTGTCCTCACGCAGCTTTCGTATTGCACATCTTTCTTCCTTGGAAACATTGCTTCTTTGTGGACAATGCTTCATTATTGCTTGACATGTTTCTCGTCTGATTTCTTCAGCAGAATCCTCTGATAGTGGTCGGACAGCATCTTCAATGGCACTGATGAAAGATGATATCGGCAAAGTCTTTGGAGTAGGGGCAAAATTTAGCCCTTTACTTAGAACAGACAATGTAGCTTCGTCCAGATCCTTACCTGTCAAATTTATGACAGGGCTCTGAATAACAGAGTACACCTGAGAAGGCTGGTCCAATCGGCTGTACTTGGTAATCTGTCTTTTTGTGGCCACTTCGCGAACCCAGTCAGACTTAGCCCATGTTGTGCCATCAATCCAGTACCATAGAGATGGTGACAAGCGATGGAACCTTGGTTCACCATTTTGACATAAAAAACAAGAGAGAATCAGTGGAGTTCCGCCAAATAGGATAATTGACACCAAAAAGCATGAAGACCGTGCCATGACCGAGCACAGACATATTCATGGTATTCTGGGATGTTCAAGGTGTGGTCATTTGGAATTCATGCCTAAAAGAACCGACATAAACTCTGAAAAGTACTGCAAAGCCCTCTGAAAACTGAAACCATGAATGTGAAGAGCTCGTCCACACATGGAGCACTCTCTCTTCCAGAATGACAATAGTGCCAGACCACACACGAACGCTGCGACATGTGCTCAATCAGGCGCTTCACTATCATCGATCACCCACCATACATCCCGACTTGGCCCCATCCGATTTTCATCTGTTTTCAAAACTTAAAGAACAGGTTCGATGAATGCACTGTGATAGTGATGTAGCAGTGAAAACATATGTGAGGTTGTGGCTCTGTCAACAAAGTCAAACATTCTACAGCGATGTTATCAACAACTGGTCTCTCGTTGGAGAAATTTGTTTTTTTTTTGCCAGGGTGGCTACGTTGAGAAATAAATATGTAGACATTAAGAATAAAGATCTAGGATGTTAATAACGTTTAGACAGGCATTTTCCATAGGTGTCATGTTCGAAAGGCAGGACAGTATCTACTGAAAGATCAACAAGTCAACTGCAAATGAATTTTTTTCTAGTGAGCTTTTGGCCTCCTCTGTGCCGTTGATTTATTCTTTCCTCATTGCGAGAAAATACGAGCTTAATTTTTTTTTAATTCCATCGACTGAACAATATTATTGGTGGACATAGTATTTTTTCAACAATAAGGCGTTCTGCATATCAGCATCAAATTTCAATTTATTTTTGTACGACCAGTAACCAAAAATAAATAGATGTTGTTTTTATTAGAAAATTATGATTCAGTTTTTAAGGTTGAGTAACAAGTAAACTGTTTTTACTCTACTGATTTTTGATCATTTCTAAATAGTTTTTAGCTTACTGGGCCATCTTCAGGAAACAACTGATTAGCATCTGAAAACTAGTTAGAAATAAACAAAATCATTAGAACAAAAACAGTTTACTTGTTATTCAAATAAAATGTGATTGTTCTATTAAGAAGTGACAGAAGAATCGATCAATAAGATACAGTATTTGTTTATTATCATTTATAATTGATAACAAATGCACCATTTAAATAAAAGTAAAAAGAAATTATTGACTCCAACAAGGTTCAAACCAGAGACCTTGCTACCACCAGCCTGTGACGGTACACAGTCACTAGCAATTATTTTGATAAGTGCAATATGTGTTATACTCAACAGCTCTCAGAAATCGTGTCATCTACAAATCGATTTATTCGGGTTTTACTAAGAACTACAGCTTACAGCAACAGGGAACCGACTCCTAAGTGTTGAGCTCCAAATCCATGAAGAGGGCCAGTCTGTCAGATAAAATAACTCAGAGACATTTCAATGATTTTCACAACGCTTGAAAAGTATGTGCCTACAGCGGGAAACACTGAAAACATGCGATTCGAAAGAGACTGGCGAACGAAACGCGGCATTGTAGCTGATCAAATGTCACGTGCAACTTCACCTATGGCCACTCTCTCACTCTCTCTCTCTCTCTCTCTCTCTCTCTCTCTCTCTCTCTCTTTCTGCTGCAGGGTCTCACAATTAACAAAAACTACTAC
This sequence comes from Schistocerca piceifrons, assembly GCF_021461385.2. Classification (NCBI taxonomy): domain Eukaryota; kingdom Metazoa; phylum Arthropoda; class Insecta; order Orthoptera; family Acrididae; genus Schistocerca; species Schistocerca piceifrons. The sequence continues at coordinate 294,339,805 of NC_060141.1, forward strand.
TGGGCGGGCTGCTTTTCCCGTTATCTGTGTGTGACTGTCTTTTCTACGTACACGCCATTTCTGAAGTCTTATAACAAAAATTTTTAATGTTACTCTTCACGTACAATGTTCTGAAGTTAACCAAGAAAGCAAAAACTAGTGACAACATCATTAACTTAGAATGGATTTAGGCTCGCATACTCTTTCGTAACAAAGAAATTATAGGGCAGTTGATAATGTTTGGCACTGAGGACTGGAATCCTTGATTAATTCAGCTGTCTTACACAGACTTTATCCACATTAACAACTACCACAAATTCTTCTTACTGTGTGGAGAGCACCAGCATTAAATTGTCGATCTGGAGCATTACTTCAAGGGTTCTGGAAGTATTAATAACAAAGCAATGAACTGTCTGCAGCAAAATTATGTATCAAAATTTATTTATCGTCCACAGTTGTGGATATTTCACGAAAGTTTGGAGCTGTCATGTAAGTATATACCAGACGTGACTTCTAGTGTGAAAAACTGTATTGTTTACTTACGTATAAAAATACTTTTTTGTAATGTCTAAAACTTGGAATACGAGGACCAAAAAGTAATAATAAAAGTTGTATCAAATATCTTTTGAGTGTGTGGATTCGGACACAGGCGACTATCAATACTGTGAAGTAAATTTTGTGAAATCTGCAAAAACTGAATTGCGAAATCTGAGATGAGGCCCAAGAAATCGGCGCGTGAAGAATCTGTATCTTAAAAATGCATAGCACCACATAAAAGATAGCATTTACAATAGGAAGATACCGCTTAGTTATTATCATTTCTGTATATTTTATTTTACGAAGACAAGATCATTTATTTTTACCGACACCGGCTCTAAATCAATCGTACAATTCAAAACATTAAATTTCACATTGAATGTAGAGTTGTCACTTCGTTTGTGTTAACTACCACTCAACGATTGTAATGCTAGCTCTGATTTTTAAGAAAGAACGTTGTCATTACCCGAGAACGCCTCTTGTAGACAGAGTCGGCTCGAAGAATTTTGGATCCCCATGCGAAAGTTTCAAGCGCCTTTGCCTTGGCCCCCCCTCGTTGCATTTTCAAACATAGTCAACCTTTCTCACAACGTCATTTGTCCAAGACGTCTTGTTTTCACATACCACAAGTACTCATATGTCTTTTTGATGTGATTACCTCTTTAAGCACAGATCCAGGTTAGGGCACCTATCGGTGAAACAGAAGTGAAACGTTTACATTGTAATACGTTTGAGTTATAGCTCCAAAATTAACTTTTATCGCTTACAGAATATACAACTAGCAGCGGTATACCGCATAAGTTGGCAGAAGTTGCAAAAGGCACGAAACGTTCCTAATTAAGTCAACGAATTCCGAGCAGAACTGTGGGTCTCATCGCAGGGAAAAAGAAAAGATTAAACACAATATAGTATGCGAAATAGCACTTCCAACAAAGGGTTTGCATAAACAGTTGGCATTTGGCAACCTATTTGGATATTAGACAGAACAAATGTAAGCCTACCCTACAACAAATTTATATATTAAGTAAATGAACTAATAAGCACGACATACATAAATAAATCAAAACTAAAATGAACTATTAACAAACGTTTTCACACTTAGTGAACGTCGATGAATTACGTGAGCTCAGTGTATGCGGGGGAGAGGGTCTGGCAAAATCTCACCAAATCTTATTTAAAGAGGGGTGGGGACCAATGAAAATCTCACGGCAACTTTTTAATTCAGAAACTATACGTTATTATAACGGATAACATTTTGTTTTATAAAATTAATCCCGAGCCTAGACAATATAAAAGTGCCGTCTTTATGACCTCTCTGAACTGAACTAAATGCTTTACACATAAGCATGCTCGAGAGTCCCCGATTTGAAACAAAGTGCTGCACAAGTGTCAGATTTCATTCCAGGAATTCCCTGCAGCTCCGATCGAAATCATTGCGTGTTAGTCGGTGAGGCAGTAGCGATATTCTACAGCTCATATAAAGCTAATGTTACTGTGTTCAGCATCGCTTTGTATCAATACCATTACAGTGCGTATGTTATGTGACATGCGGGTAAGTCGAAACATGTGTGTGAGCAATAAGTTAATCGTTTGTGGAAGGAAGCTAAGCTGAAGTTCACCGATAAGAATTTTCTTAGTGATCATATGAACCAAGAGATTGAAAAGCTACATAATCATATGGTGCGCAGGAAGGTATAATCAGTATTGTGTTTCATCTGCAATGTAAGTGAAGGTTAAATGACTTTTAATTTGTATGATATATCAATAAAAGGTCAATTTTGTAGGGATCCTTCAAATGTCTGTCTGACCGAGTACTACTCAGGGTTGGTATGTTTAAAATAAATCATTTTTAATCACATGTTAAAAACACTGTTTAATACACTTTCTCAATAAAACACGTGTTTATTAAAGATTTCAATGAATGTTTAAAACAAATCAAAAATCATATTTACTTATCTTTAACTGACTACAGGATAAACCCACGTGAGGGAGAGTGGGGAGGGGGCGGGGTCCCACCAAGGGGGAAGGGCATCCAAATGAAAAAAAATTCACATAATTAATGATTATATGATATTTTTCTTGCTCTGGCATCAGCGAACTCCTGTATGACTTCGTCGAAATCTGAACATTCAGCTACCTCATGTTCAATCGACGCCGTTGCCAGCCCACAAAAACGTACTTAGCCCATTGTTGACCTCAGGTACGTGTAATCAGTTTAAACTTCGAAAAGCATTTTCCTTCACTTGCCACCGATTGTGTAAACAAAATTCAGAAGACTGCACTTATATTGGACACAGAGCAATACTCTTTTATGAGTTTGAGAGTTTTAGTTGGTGTGCTAGCAGACTTTACCAACTCTGAAACTAACTGAAGTTCATCTATCAAGTCGACAAGACAGATGTCTTTAACCTGCTCATGACTAAAACTGTCATACCGTTTGGATCACGTATCATATAGAACGTCAGGTGAGATGTGTTTAATTTTACTAATGTGGTACAAAAAATCGAAAAGTTTGTGACTTTTAAGCTGTTGAAATCTCTTACTGAGAGCGTATATTACAATATCCAGCACTTTCCAAGTAAAATTCTATTTTGTACTGCATTTCTAAATCTTCAATATTCCCACCTTCTGCCTCATACTCGAACTGTTTCTTCTTCCGTCTCTTTCGTATCTGCATTGTACCACCTGCGGTCGGGTTTTCTATATCTATTTGGATTATCTGTTCCTTAGCGCTTTGCTCGTAATCTAGGAATTTGAGGTATTCCCTGCAGTTAGTGTAATACTCTAGAATTAGATTTTCACTCTGCAGCGGAGTGCGTGCTGTTATGAAACTTCCTGGCAGATCAAAACTGCGTGCCGGACCGAGACTCGAACTCGGGACCTTTGCCTTTCGCGGGCAAGTGCTCTACCAACTGAGCTACCCAAGCACGACTCACGCCCCGTCCTCACAGCCTTACTTCTGCCAGTACCTCGCCTCCTACCTTCCAAACTTTACAGAAGCTCTCCTGCGAACCTTGCAGAACTAACACTCCTGAAAGAAAGGATATTGCGGAGACATGGCTTAGCCACAGCCTGGGGGATGTTTCCAGTTTGGAAGGTAGGAGACAAGGCACTGGCAGAAGTAAAGCTGTGAGGAGGGGGCGTGAATCATGCTTGGGTAGCTCAGTTGGTAGAGCACTTGCCCGCGAAAGGCAAAGGTCTCGAGTTCGAGTCTCGGTCCGGCACACAGTTTTGATCTGCCAGGAAGTTTCATTACAGCGCACACTCCGCTGCAGATTGAAAATCTCATTCTGGAAACATCCCCCAGGCTGTGGCTAAGCCATGTCTCCGCAATATCCTTTCTTTCAGGAGTGCTGGTTCTGCAAGGTTCGCAGGAGAGCTTCTGTAAAGTTTGGAAGGTAGGAGGCGAGGTACTGGCAGAAGTAAGGCTGTGAGGTGGGGGTGTGAGTCGTGCTTGGGTAGCTCAGTTGGTAGAGCACTTGTCCGCGAAAGGCAAAGGTCCGGAGTTCGAGTCTCGGTCCGGCACAGAGTTTTAATATGCCAGGAAGTTTCAGTGTAATACTCTGTTGTCTTTTCGAGTAGTTCAATAGCTTTCGATACACCGATATCTGTGGTAATATTTTTCAGGTTTTTACTGACAACATTAATATCGAGCAATATATCATGCCATATTACCACTGAACAAAGAAACGTAAAGTCACGAATAAGGTTTGCCAAACTGCCAGCCTCATGTGCAGCCATTCTACCCACATTGTTGTCTTCGTTTATTTCAATCAATTCATCATAGACCTTTCCTATGTTATACTGAAGAGGGGTGATTGCGTCTGTCCTACTTTCCCATCTTGTTGGGTACATGACCAAGCCCGCCCAGAGGTGCGTAGACTCAGAAAAGAAATCATACATTTTTCTCAGCAAACAAAATAATGAAATTGCATATTCCGATGCCTTTGCTGCATCATTCACAACTATACTTGGGAATGATTATGTTCTTGCCTTTCACATTAGAACCATTATCACAGCATTGCTCCCTAGGTATTTTCATCTTCTACCTCTTAAGATCTCTGTAAGCCCCGAGTACCTCATACAGGAACAAAGCGAAGAAAATGTTCACTAATATTTGTATCACAACTGTCAACACTAGTAGAATTCGCATTAGCGAAACGCATTCCGATTGTCAATTGTCCAGCACCAAAAATATCTGGAGTACAGTCCAAAATACACTACAATCTTTAGCAGCTTTCAGTACAGACAATACTTTTCTTTTTTTTTTTTTCACGGGGAATGTGAATTGTTTCGCTTGACACGAAGAGTTGTTATGTAGAACTGAATCAAATTTTCCAAGTAATTCGAACAACGTTAAGAAATTCCCATTGTGGTGCGTAAACAGTTTGTCTGAAGCTCCTCTTAAAAGAAGGTGTTGTCTAGCCGATGCATGAATAATTGCTATAAGGCGTCCTATTACACCTTTCCAGTGCCGGATTTCCACATTTTTTATCTGCAGAGTTTCTGCATCGCCGGAGTTGCTATATTTTAATATTCTGAAGAACTCCGCTCACTTTTGACATTATTCTAAGTGATCTTCGGACCTACCGTGGCTAACTAACACCATAGAAATGCGCCGCTAGTCACTGTGACCACCCGAGTGACTACGTAATATCTGAATGTTAGAAAAGAGAGTGCAGCAGAAATAAAAAACTTCTGCAGTTTTTGAATATACTAACCAGTTAACGTGAACAATTTCAACGTTGCAAAACTGTAATGGGAATTTTTAGAAGTAAAGCGACTATAAGAATCATCCTTAGGACAGCTGTCAAATTCATTTATTTGTTTCGGAGGGCCTCATACAGCAGAGGTTGTTCTAACGAAGTCGTCTATGTTGTCGTACCGTTTTACTGGATCTGGATCAACTACATAGCTTCAAATTTGTGTATGAGATGTGCAGCTTCTAGACTGAGCTGAAACAGTTTCGCATTCATAAGAAATCTCGCACACAACGTTCATTTTACCCTGTAACGAGGGCTTGCCCTGATTTATGTCTGCATCTGCATTGGTGCCTGAAACATCTTTATCAAAAGCTTCTTTAGATGAAACAAATTATCTAACGAAAATTTCAATTTCTTATTCAGATTTTCATTTTTCTGACTGCCTGAGAGACGCTTTCTGTCGTGACATTGTAAGAGTTTATGACAATTGCAATATTGCCTAGTGAAAACGCGTCGTATCACACTGTGAAAGCCTTTTCACACGAAACCACTAGCCCCTGGACACTGTTAGTTGAATGTGCAAATAATAACTCCTAACACAATCGTTGCTGACGTATTTACTGGGCAGCCTACAAAAGGAATGATGAGACTACTGACAGAATATTTTTCACCTACATGATTATTGTTACAAGTTAGTAGATAAAAATAAATTTTGTGTGGCAGATTAAATGTTCCCAACAAGCACAGCACATGCAGACCTGTATCAGTGACAGAAACCACAGTTTGAGCACTATATCACACTTCACTTGACACTTAACTATACACATCAAAGAAAGTTTTGCATCACCTCTGTTCCGAGAGTTCCGGAACCTGTACAGAAAATTGGAATAGAGATCACTATAAACATCATTTCCGCCCTTTTTATCGTTCATGAAAACCACTCATTGTATGTTGTACCACCTTCAGAGGTGGTGGTCCAGATTGCTGTACACACCAGTACCTCTAATACCCAGTAGCACGTCCTCTTGCATTGATACATGCCTGTATTCGTCGTGGCATACTATCCACTAGTTCATCAAGGCACTGTTGGTCCAGATTGTCCCACTTCGGCGTAGATCCCTCAGAGTGGTTGATGGGTCACGTCGTCCATAAACAGCCCTTTTCAATCGATCTCAGGCATGTTCGATAGGGTTCATGTCTGGAGAATATGCTGGCCACTCTAGTCGAGCGATGTCGTTATCCTGAGGGAAGTCATTCACAAGATGTGCACGATGGGGGCGCGAATGGTCGTCCATGAAGACGAATGCCTCGCCAATATGTTTCTGATGTGGTTGCACTATCAGACAAAGGATAGCATTCACGTATCGTACAGCCGTTACGGCGCCTTCCATGACCACCAGCGGCATACGTCGGCCCCACATAATCCCACCCCAAAACAGCAGGAAACCTCCGCCTTGTTGCACTCGCTGGACAGTGTGCCTAAGGCGTTCAATCTAATCGGATTGCCTCGAAACACGTCTCAGACGATTGTCTGCTTGAAGGCATATGCGACACACGTCGGTGAAGAGAAAATGATGCCAATCCTCAGCGGTCCTTTCGGCATATTGTTGGGCCCATCCGCACCCCGCTGCATGGTGTCGTGGTTGCAAAGATGGACCTCGCCATGGACGTCGGGAGTGAAGTTGCGCATCATGCAGCCTGCACGACGTCCTGTGGCTGCACGAAAAACGTTATTCAACATGATGGCGTTGCTGTCAATGTTCATCCGAACCATAATCCGTAGGTAGCGGTCATCCATTGCAAGTAGTAGCCCTTGGACGGCCTGAGCGAGGCATGTCATCGACAGTTCCTGTCTCTCCGTATCTCCTCCATGTCCGAGAAACATCGCTTTGGCTCACTCCGAGACGCCTGGACACTTCCCTTGTTGAGAGCCCTTCCTGGCTTAAAGCAACAATGCGGACGCGATCGAACCGCGGTACTGACTGTCTAGGCATTGTTGAACTACAGGCAACACGAGCCGTATACCTCCTTCCTGATGGAATGACCGGAACTGATCGGCTGTTGGACTCCATCCGTCTAAGAGGCACTGCTCATGCATGGTTGTTTACATCTTTGGGTGGGTTTAGTGACGTCTCTGAACAGTCGAAGGGACCGTGTCTGTGATACAATATCCACAGTCAACGTCCATCTTCGGGAGTTCTGGGAGTCGGGATGATGTAAAACTATTTTTAATGTGTGTATTACTAGTAGTCTATTAACAAACAAAGCAAGCAAACACCGTTTCTCTATTATGAAAGTACCAACCGAGGAGAGATGAGATCGCAACACTGCTGTAGAGACGATGTGGCAGTACCGAGACATTTGCGGCGCGATACCTGTGGCAACCAAACTAGTTGAGTACTAAGTTGTCGGTGGTACCATTGGCGCTTCTTCTGTTCAAACTGGAAGGTCGTAACAGTGATTGACTTATATAGACCGAGGTGAGAAAGTCATGGGATAGCGATATGCACATATACAGGTGGCGATGGTACCGCGTACACAAGGTATAACAGGGCAATGCAATGGCGTAACTGTCATCTGTACTCAGGTGATACATGTGAAAAAAATTTCAACGTGTTTATGGCCGCACGACGGGAATTAACAGATTTTGAACACGGAATGATAGCTGGAGCTAGACGCATGAGCATTACATTTGAGAAATAGTTAGGGAATGCAATATTCCGAGATTCACAGCATCAAGAGTATGCCAAGAATACTAAATGCACTGACACTACGGACAATGCAATGGCCGACGGTCTTCACTTAACGACCGAGACCAGTGACGTTTGCGTAGAGTTGTCAGTGCTAACAAAAAACCAACACTGCGTGAAATGCGCGCAGAAGTCAGTGTAGAGCGTACGACGAACATTTCAGTTAGGACAGTGCAAGAAAATGTGGCATTAAAGGGCTGCGTGAGCAGACGACCGACGCGAGTGCCTTTGCTAACAGCAAACACCTGCAGTGCCTTTCGTGGGATCGTGACAATGTCGGTTGGACCATAGACGACTGGAAACCCACGGCCGGATCAGATGAGTCTCGATTTCAGTTGTTAAGAGATGATGATAGGTTTCGAGTGTGGCGCAGACTCCACGAAGCCATGGAACTAGGTTGTCAACAAGCCACTGTGTAAGCTGGTGGTGGTTCCATGATGGTGTGAGCTGTGTTTATATGGAATGGATGGGTCCCCTGATCCAACTGAACCTGTCATTGAGTGGAAGTGGTTATGTTCGGCTACTTGGAGACCATTTGCAGCCATTCATAGACTTCAAGTTCCCAAGCAACAACTGAATTTTTATGGATGACAATACGCCATGTCAAAGGGCCCGAATTGTTCACGTTTGATTTGAAGAACATTCTGAAGAATCCCATCGAACATTTGTGGGACATAATCGAGAGGTTAGTCCAGACACAAAATGCTGCACCATCAACACTGTCGCAATTATGGACGGCTATAGAGGCAGCACTGTTCAATAATTCTGCAGGGGACATCCATCAACTTATTGAGTCCATGTCACATTGAGTTGCTGCACTACACCTAGCAAAAGGAGGTCCGAAATGATGTTAGGATGCATCCCATGACTTTTACCACCTCAGAGTATAGATGCTTTACTTGATGGACAAAGGTGTATAAACCATCAGTGCCTGTGTGTGTCCAGAGCGTAAAAAGGAAAAATAGCTATGGTCAGATGTCGAGAATGGGTGCTTTATGACAAGACTCTGCCTCTGAGACCACATCCAGCTACTACAAGCTGCCCCTGGTATTTGGCTACTACCGCTTTTAAAGAAGATGTAGATGAGAGTGGGCTTTCCCATGGTGAAGGGCCATATCAAATGACTGGAAACTACCGCCTGCATGCTGTTGGGGAGACACATGAGTGCTGTAAAATTTAACATTTTCCCGGCGAATCACTGTTCAAAGAGATTTCAGGCTTGCAGCCGGTCGTCGTAAACTTATTTCGGCTGGACAACTACCAGCCATCTTCAGGTGAGCCGAACGAGGACTGAGGAAGACGTTCTCCTCTCCGTCTTATATAGTGCTCTGATGGTACTGCCGCGCATGCGTTGGAAGTCACGGAGACCGAAGGACCACACCGCCCAGCGACAGCGACCTCGCTGGTGGAACTGCAAGACTCAACTGCCGTCGGTATTGTCGCTGGCCGCAGCTATCGAAGTCTTCTGGCGTCTTCGTCTCGAGCAAATTTCGGAGATGACGGGAATCCACGCGTTATTCAGTTGGTAACCACTGTCAAGGTTCATTAGATTTTCCGCAATGCGTATTTCAACGGATTCTTTGATAATGGAGTCTCAAAAGGTTGTTGCTGTAGTTAAAATCGAAGTTTTGTCATACTCCATGGAATATCCGTTGGACATACAATGTTCTGCAACTGCAGGCTTACCGGGTTGAAGTACACGAATGCAACGTTGATGTTCCGTATAACAGTCATTCCACTGTTCGCGTTGTCTGTCCTATATAGGCCATACCACATTGACACAGTATTTTATAAATTCCCGCCTTCCGCAGTAACAGATCGTCCTTCACCGATCCCAGCAAATCCGAAATCTTAGAAGGTGGACGAAAAACCACTTCCACATGAAAATGATTAAGAATACTCGCTATTTTGAAGGAGATATTTCCAACGAAGGGAAGAAAAGTCAGGGACTTGGTTGGCGCGTTGTCCTCTTCATCCACTTCTCGGATCTACTTCTACTTCTACTTCTACATGATTACTCTGCAATTCACATTTAAGTGCTTGGCAGACGGTTCATCGAACCACAATCATACTATCTCTTTACCATTCCACTCCTGAACAGCGCGCGGGAAATACGAACACCTAAAACTTTCTGTTCGAGCTCTGATTTCTCTTACTTTATTTTGACGATCATTCCTACCTATGTAGGTTGGGCTCAACAAAATATTTTCGCATTCGGAAGAGAATGTTGGTGAGTGAAATTTCGTAAATAGATCTCGCCTTGACGAAAAACGTCTTTGCTTTAATGACTTCCATCCCAACTCGCGTATCATATCTGCCACACTCTCTCCCCTATTACAAAACGAGCTGCCCTTTTTTGCACCCTTTCGATGCCCTCCGTCAATCCCGCCTGGTAAGGATCCCACACCGCGCAGCAATATTCTAACAGAGGACGAACGAGTGTAGTGTAAGCTGTCTCTTTAGTGGACTTGTTGCATCTTCTAAGTGTCCTGCCAATGAAACGCAACCTTTGGCTCGCCTTCCCCACAATATTATCTATGTGGTCTTTCCAACTGAAGTTCTTCGTAATTTTAACACCCAAGTACTTAGTTGAATTGACAGCCTTGAGAATTGTACTATTTATCGAGTAATCGAATTTCAACGGATTTCTTTTGGAACTCACGTGGATCACCTCACACTTTTCGTTATTTAGCGTCACTGCCACCTGCCACACCATACAGCAATCTTTTCTAAATCGCTTTGCAACTGATACTGGTCTTCGGATGACCTTACTAGACGGTAAATTACAGCATCATCTGCGAACAACCTAAGAGAACAGCTCAGATTGTCACCCAGGTCATTTATATAGATCAGGAACAGCAGAGGTCCCAGGACGCTTCCCTGGGGAACACCTGATATCACTTCAGTTTTACTCGATGATTTGCCGTCTATTACTACGAACTGCGACCTTCCTGACAGGAAATCACGAATCCAGTCGCACAACTGAGACGATACACCATAGGCCCATAGCTTGATTAGAAGTCGCTTGTGAGGAACGGTGTCAAAAGCTTTCCGGAAATCTAGAAATACGGAATCAACTTGAGATCCCCTGTCGATAGCGGCCATTACTTCGTGCGAATAAAGAGCTAGCTGCGTTGCACAAGAACGATGTTTTCTGAAACCATGCTGATTACGTGTCAATAGATCGTTCCCTTCGAGGTGATTCATAATGTTTGAATACATTATATGCTCCAATACCATACTGCAAACCGATGTCAATGATATAGGTCTGTAGTTCGATGGGTTACTCCTACTACTCTTCTTAAACCCTGGTGCGACCTGCGCAATTTTCCAATCTTTAGGTACAGATCTGAGCGAGCTGTTGTTGAAAATAAACTCCACTGCTATTTGCACATTTCTCTCATCTCTCCGGCAGGCTATGAATGCCACGCCAAAAAAACAGTACTTCTTTTGAAGTGAACCAGTCGGGGAGCCGTTTTAGTTCATTTTCATACTAATTGAAGCGTTGTTCAGTGAGAGCGTGTCTCAGTGATGCGAATAGATGATAAATGGAAGGAGCCAAGTCAGCAGAATAAGCTGCATGCCCTAGTATTTCCCAACTGCATGCCTCGATCGTTTCCCTGACCCGTTTTGTTGTGTGTGATAGGGCGTTATCATGGAGGAATATGACTGTGTTGCCTTTTCCCGTATTCCAATCGTTTTTCACATAATGCTCGATTCAGATAGATCATTTTCTGTTGGTAGCAATCAGTGTTAACGGCTTCACCTGGTTTTAGCAGCTCATAATTGATGACACCCTTCTGATCGCACCAAACACAGAACAGTGTCTTCTTTCCAAAGCGATTTGGTCTTGCAGTGGATGGTGGCGTTTGCCTGGATTCACCTATGATTTATGACGCTCAGGATTCTCAAAATATAGCCGTTTTCATCACCTGTCGCTATTCGATGGAGAAACGACTTTCTTTTGTATCTGGCGAGCAGCATTTCACAAGTGCTCTTTAGAACTGTTTGCTGTCTTTCATTCGGTTCATGCGGAATCCATTTTACCATTGTCTGCACCATTCGCATACCTTTCAGCCGAAGAGAAATGGTTTTCTGCGTCACATTCAATTGAGTTTGGGCATCATCTTCATTCAATAAGGACTGCAATTCGTTGTCTTCGAACTTCTTCAGTGGTTTCCTGAGCTCGTCGTTTCTCATGTCAAAATCACCACTTTTGAATTTTTTGAACTACCCGAAACACTGTTTTCCCAAGAGCATGCCGGCCGGAGTGACCGAGCCGTTCCAGGCGCTTCAGTCCGGAACCGCGTGACCGCTAATGTCGCAGGTTCGAATCCCGCCCCGGGCACGGACGCGCGCGACGTCCCCAGGCTAGTCAGGCCCAAGTAGCACCAATTTCTAGGGGACCTCAGACCTCAGACCTGGCTTTAGTTGAGAAAGCCCTGTTAATTTGCCGGGTCGAGTATCCATTGTCTCTGAACACCATCCTTAAATGTGCAAGTTCCTTAGCCAAATTCTCTGCGTCAACGTTGCTCTCGCTTACTTCAACCCAGTAAGTTCGCAGTTTCAGAACATTGTATGTCCAACGGATATTCCATGGAGTATGACAAAACTTCGATTTTAACTACAGCAACAAGCTTTTGGGACTCCATTATCAAAGAATCCGTTGAAATACGCATTGCGGAAAATCTAATGAACGTTGACAGTGGTTACCAACTGAATAACGCGTGGATTCCCGTCATCTCCGAAATTTGCTCGAGACGAAGACGCCAGAAGACTTCGATAGCTGCGGCCAGCGACAATACCGACGGCAGCAGAGTCTTGCAGTTCCACCAGCGAGATCGCTGTCGCTGGGCGGTGTGGTCCTTCTGTCTCCGCGACTTCCACGCATGCGCGGCAGTACCATCAGCGCACTATATGAGACGGAGCGCAGGACGCCTTCGTCATTTCCCATTCGGCTCACCTGAAGATGGCTGGCAGTTGTCCAGCCGAAATATCGTGTGATAAAGTTTACGACGACCGGCTGCAAGCCCTAAATCTCTTTGAACACATTGAGTGCTGCCTCCCTAACTGTGCAGGGTACCGCTGCCTCCCTGGCTCTACGCCGTGTTGCTGATTTGGGTCCCGGTTTCCACTTTCATGAGACCCGCCGTCAGTGATATGCTGTTGGCTAGCGACTCCTGCCCCACCCACCAGCACGACAGCGCCGGTAGGTCCTGACCCGCACAGTAGCCCCAGCTGATGAAGCACTGTGTCCAGACTCCTTGTCACAAGTGAGTGTGCGAATCAGCGCGCCTTCCACCGCTCCAGCGAAGTCAATTTGTAATAAATATTATTCCAGACAATGCTGTTTCACTTATGCCTTAAGGCGTTTGAGGGCATCCATACCAACTCCCAAGCTTGGCGTCCTGCACCAGCTCTCCAACTCAGCTTTCACATGCATTAAAAATCCTGGCCCAAGGGATGACCGCTACAACACTTTGCTGATACTTGAGGCTCGAGTAGGAAATGCATTAGCTTTGATTAGGGAAGGGGAGGGGAAATGAAAAATGGTTCAAATGGCTCTGAACACTATGGGACTTAACATCTGAGGTCATCAGTCCCCTAGACTTAGAACTACTTAAACCTAACTAACCTAAGGACATCACACACATCCATGCCCGAGGCAGGATTAGAACCTGCGACCGTAGCAGCAGCGCGGCTCCGGACTGAAGCGCCTAGAACCGCTCGGCCACAACGGCCGGCGGGGAAATAGAGTGGAAACTGTCAGAGATAAATATATTTGCCAGGAATATTGCGCAAGATTTTATTGAAAATTGTTCAACACACAGTTACACAAAAAAAAACTGCAGTCAAAAAATGAACAGATAATTTGCTTAAAATAACTGTAGAAAACTCAATAAGCAATAACAAGAGTATGCAGAGGGCATTTTAAGAGTTTTTTTAATCAGAAGATCAACAGACAATTCTTTTTAAAATTACTGAAGGAAATTCAAAAAAAAGATAACAGAATATGCAGAAGGCATTTTGACAAACATTTTAAAAATTTTTAATGAAAAGATCAGTAGACAACCTTTTTAAAGTTACTGAAGAAAATTAAAAACAAAAACAGACTACGCACAAGGCGATCAAAGGAACCAGAAGACTTGGCAATTTATAATACTATCACTATTTCTAAAGACGTCATAGCAGACGACTTACTGCATTTAGAAAATAATACACTAATAAAAGTTTTTGTCAAGGTACTGAAAGACGTCCGCTTATCTGAGTAAATCTTTCATTAGAGTATAGCCTATCAACTAGATACGGTATTTTATCATTTTCGTATGTCACTTTCGTCATTTTTTACTCGGGCCAATACCTATAGCAAGTGATCTGCGGGGGTATGTGTTTTATTTAATCCTTACTTTCCTTTTACGATCAGAAGCCTCTGTTCCATGAACACTCCCTGTCTTGCATTTTTTTAAAGGACATGAGAGAATTACCAAAGTTGACGTAATGCCATATTTCAGCGAGCCGAATGTTCGAAGAACAATAGTAAAATTAAATTTGTATTCAACTGAAAAGACGTTCAAAGTACAGAGACCCTGGGCTGCTTCCGCTTATTGACGACAATTCAAAATTTGCAATGAACTACGTGACTCCCAGCCAATAGCCTATCACGAACTTATCTGCGCCAGATTAACTGCAGCTGAATGGCCAGGCAGAAAAGTCCTCAAAACGATAGTAATTACAGGCCAGACAACAGTGACCAGTACTTCAACAGACAAAGCACACAAGTAAAGACAAGTATAAAAAAACACATTGTTAAACTGTATAGAATTTAGGTGGCAAATCCGGGGAAGCATATATATCTAGTTAGTACACAAAAGTCTTGTTTTGCTTTAGCAACTTATCCACCTGATGTTGAAGGTGAATTAACTATTATTCCGATGTCTGCCACGCTGGACATTATGAATCAGCCTCGTTAACAGCCTTCAGTAACACAGGGAGCATAATACTCACAATTTGGTCACTATACAATCTTTTCTCGGCGACATCCAGTCCACATTCATTACAGAAGTTGCTCAACATTAATAAGTCCAGGCTGTCTTCCTCTCTGAGAGACAATGTCATACAGCCAGTGACGCTTGGAAATAGACAACAACGTAGATCCGAGTCCTGTGCGGAGCCTCGCACACAGTTACCTTCCTCGGCCATGCCCTCTTTCGGCCAGCTAGAGAGCAAAGATAGGCAAGAGTAATAACCTTCGATACGCGAACTCGCACGGATCAAGTGCCCACTGCAGTATTCCACTGCGGTGCTCCTACTCAATTCGGCTGTACCGCACAACATACAGCATTCCGGTGGCTGTCTCGTCCCAACTCGGCCGCCAGAAAGCAAATACTATCCCACCAGGATGTTATTGCACTGGTCTCCCGTGACCATTATCGTAAACACGTAGTGAAGTTACAGTGCACAAGTACAGTTGTGACCACGGAAAGCGCATCTCGCTGTGAATAATTTCAGGAAAGTTGTGTGTATGTTATGAAATGGTTCAGCGTGTATTGGTGAAATATCACGATAAAAACTCATTATAAGCTGATCGAAGCGCCCTCGCTCCAAGGTGCAATAATTAGGGCTGTTGGTGAAACATCAATACATCGATATTTATCCCAAGCAGTATCGATATATATCGTCGATATATCTGTCACCGATATATCGATATCGGAATGGGAATACCGACTGCCAAAATTTTTATTTTACATTATATTTTTTTCCGCAATTTTCGATAAATATTCGAAGATGTTCTTTTGAAATTGTGGTAAAACATAATTTTACTTTCACTGTGTGAAGGAGTCTTACTACATTTTTAGCTTTCATCACGTCCAGTCTTGCACTTTGACTGTGTGAAACAAGTACAGATAACACAAAGAAGTAGTCCAATTGCACAGGGGGGGGGGGGGGGGAGGGGGACGGTGAATGGATTAGGAAGATACCTTATGTGAAGAAATAGCACACCAGTTGTGTTAAAAAAACAATTTTTATCTCAACTAGTGTGCTATTTCTTTTTATCGGCGTTCTTCAAAAACAGCTGCTGAAACTGTTTAACAAAAACGTCAATAACAAGTCTGGTTTTTGTTATGGGCGGAGCCATGTGAGGGGGAATGCTTACGTAATTGGCGGTCGGTGCTACCAACAGAAAATGCAACGTTTAACCTCACCACGCAATTTTGACACTACAATTGCTAGGTCGCTAGCGTTTGCAGAAATGAAAAAAACAGTGAAATCGACATGAAGTGATCCAGACAAATCCGATATGTGACATAACCGAATGACGGACCTATCGGACACCTTTTACGTGCTTCTTACCTGCAGTTACCTTACTAGCAAATTAGTTATCGCCAAGCGTGAACACGCATCGTTTTCCTTTAAATTCTCGATCTAAGGGGGTTAAGTAGCTGCTAGCTTGCTGATGTACAGAATATCCAATAATAAATCATTACTTAAATATACAGCTCTAAAACTGGCAATATATTTAGAATGCACCGTCGCAGCGAAGAAGAAGAAGACGACGACGACGGGCACAGACCAACGCGACTCAACTGAGGGACAGCGCAGGAGCAGCTCACCCCGCCAACAGGGGGAGGGGGGGGGGGGGCGACCGACCAGAGGCGGACGTACGGTACGAAGAACAGCGGCGTCGACTTCCGCACCGCCGTGGAGGAAGCCACGGCGGGCCCCAAAGCCGCCATGGCGGCAGAGAGGGCCGCCTTAGCAGCCACCCTGGCTGCAGAGAGGGCAGCCTTCGCAGCCGCCCTGGCTGCAGTGAAGGAGGAAAGGAGGAGGCCTCGAGGCAGCTGCGCGCAATCCTTGCCCAAGGCCTACGATCGGCAGAAGGGGTGCAAACTGCGGCGAACGCTCCTGCGCCCACGCAGAAGAGCGCAAGGTTCAAATGGCTCTGACAAGGGAACCTCCCCATCGCACCCCCCTCAGATTTAGTTATAAGTTGGCACAGTGGATAGGCCTTGAAAAACTGAACACAGATCAATCGAGAAAACAGGAAGAAGTTTTGTCGAACTATGAAAAAAATAAGCAAAATATACAAATTGAGTAGTTGATGTATAACATAAGCCACATCAGGGACAATGTGATCTAAGGACAATCTGATCAAAGGAGCGCCGTAGTCTCGTGGTTAGCGTAAGCAACTGCGGTACTAGTGGACCTCGGTTCAAGTCTTCCCTCGAGTAAAAATTTTAACTTTTTTATTTTCTAGCAATTGACTTGTGTCAATTATCAAAGTTCAGGCACTCACACAATCAACTTCGCTCTCGAAAATTCCAGTTCAGATTTGCTTGGACATATGCAGGATTTGACGGTCTACACACGGAAAAAATTGAAAAACGTTAAAAACATATGTTTTGACAGAGCACAAGGAAAACTGTGTGACTGTGAAACTGTTGGATTCATTTGTTGCAGTTTATGTGACAAAATCTTATGTTTTCATCACTTTTTTGGGAGTTATTATCACATCCACAAGAAAACTTAAATCGGGCAAGGTAGAAGAATCTTTTTACCCATTCGCCAAGTGTACAAGTTAGGTGGGTCGACAACATATTCCTGTCATGTGACGCACATGCCGTCACCAGTGTCGTATAGAATATATCAGACGTGTTTTCCTGTGGAGGAATCGGTTGACCTATGACCTTGCGATCAAATGTTTTCGGTTCCCATTGGAGAGGAACGTACTTTCGTCTACTAATCGCACGGTTTTGCGGTGTGGTCGCAAAACACAGACACTAAACTTATTACTGTGAACAGAGACGTCGATGAACGAACTGACAGGTCACAACTTTGTGAAAATAAATAAAGTAAAATTTTTACTCGAGGGAAGACTAGAACCAAGGACCTCTCGTTTCGCAATTGTTTAAGCTAACCACGGGACCACGGCGCTCCTAAGCTGACGCTGTGCTCGATGTTGCTTATCTTGCACATGGACTACTCAGTTTGTATATTTTACTTATTTTTTCTGTAGTTCCACACAACTTCTTCCTGTTTTCTCGATTGATCTGTGTTCAGTTTTTCAAGGCCTGTCCACTGTGCCAACTTATAACTAAATCTGAGGGGGGTGCGATGGGGAGGTTCCCTTGTGAGCACTATGGGACTTGACTTCTGAGGTCATCAGTCCTCTAGAATTTAGAACTAATTAAACCTAACTAACCTAAGGATATCACACACATCCATGCCCGAGGCAGGATTCTAACCTGCGACTGTAGCGGTCGCGCGGTTCCAGACTGTAGCGCCTAGAACCGCTCGGCCACTCTGGCCAGCAAGAGCGCAAGGGTACCACGGTCTAGCAGAGGGCTCAAGGTAGCGCTGTTATCGCAACACAAATGCTTATGTAGAGATAGCAGTAGATCGTTTGTGTTGACCATCACGCTTCGCGTCTTAGGGGAAAAAAAAAGAAAAAAAAAAAAAGACAGCCAGCCACTCAGTGTCGCTTCGAGCGGTAGTCGTCTGCCACCGACCACAAGCTGGTGAGTCCAGCGCCTTAAGCCCTCGGAACACGAACCGTTCATTCGAACGTTGGGCGTTGGGAGTGCAGAGTTTCTGACCTCACAACGTGGAAAAAACACATTGGGGGGGGGGGGGGGGGGGCTTTCTGTTCGTACAGGGCAATATCTAGCATGTCAGATATTCTCAACGTGCGTTTGAACGTAGACCAATGAGATGGAAGAACGCCACATACGTCAGATGACGACATCTCTCTTCAGTACACAGTCGCGAGACGCCATTTTGGCTTTCAGTTAAAGCCCTTATACATACTGTTTCTAAGCACCAGAAAATTGTGGATCTCTGATAAACCCATCGTTAATTGTACGATTTGTTGTAATAAAATCTACATCTACATCCATACTCCGCAAGCCACCTGTCGGTGTGTGGCGGAGGTTACCTTGAGTACATCTATCCGTTCTCCCTTCTATTCCAGTCTCTTATTGTTCGCGGAAAGAAAGATTGGCGGTATGCCTCTGTGTGGGCTCTAATCTCTACGATTTTATCCTCATGGTCTCTTCGCGAGATATACGTAGGAGGGAGCAATATACTGCTTGACTCCTCGGTGAAGCTATGTTCTCGAAACTTTAAGAAAAGCCTGTACCGAGCTACTGAGCGTCTCTCTTGCAGAGTCTTCCACTGGAGTTTATCTATCATCTCCGTAACGCTTTCGCGGTTACTAAATGATCCTGTAACGAAGCGCGCTGCTCTCGGTTGGATCTTCTCTATCTCTTCTGTCAACCCTATCTGTTACGGATCCCACACCGGTGAGCAGTATTCAAGCAGTGGGCGAACAAATGTACTGTAACCTACTTCCTTTGTTTTCGGTCTGCATTTCCTTAGGATTCTACCTATGAATCTCAGTCTGGCATCTGCTTTACCGGCGATTAATATTATATGGTCATTCCATTTTAAATTACTCCTAATGCCTACTCCCAGATTATTTATGGAATTAACTGCTTCCAGTTGCTGACATCCTATATTGTAGCTAAATGATAAAGGATCTTTCTTCCTAAGTATTCGCAGCACATTACATTGTCTACATTGAGATTCAATTGCCATTCCCTGCACCATGCGTCAAAAAATGGCTCTGAGCACTATGGGACTTAACTTCTGAGGTCATCAGTCCCCTAGAACGTAGAACTACTTTATCCTAACTAACCTAAGGACACCACACACATCCATGCCCGAGGCAGGATTTGTTCCTGCGATCGTAGTGGTCGCGCGGTTCTAGACTGTAGCGCCTAGAACTGCTCGGCCACTTCGGCCGGCGCACCATGCGTCAATTCGTTGCAGATCCTCCTGCTTTTCATTACAGTTTTCCATTGTTACAACCTCTCGATATACTACATCATGATCCGCAAAAAGCCTCAGTGAACTTCCAATGTTATCCACAAAGTCATTTATATACATTGTGAATAGCAACGGTCCTACGACACTCCTCTGAGAATGATGATAAACGTCATATTTGTGGTTAAAGAGTTATTGTAACTTGTGCATTATAAGAGTATACCCTTTCGAGGCAACGGAACATTGAGGATCCATTAGAAACGCAATGTTCTTAGCACAATTTGTTATAATTAATTTACGATTAAAGCTTTCAGGAGCTGGTGATTTACAGAGACTGGTGGTAAATCAGTTATAATCGGCGTACCGTAAAGAGTAGAGCTCCAGATTTGTAGTGTAATTCCTGATGTTTCGCTGGTTCGTGCCCCACTTTTTTTTCCAACCTCCGCATTTTAAATGTAAGTGCACTGTTCTGAGCAACGAGTTTGTTCAGTTGGCTTTATCTACAAGACAGCTTGTACTGCTTGCAGTAAAATATTTTGCACTTTCTTGTTTCAAGTTTTATATTCCACATGTTGTAAAGATTCTTCTACTCAATATGAAAAGTGATCAAGTAAGAATGACATTAGGGTTTTACTAAAAATCGAGAATGATGAAGTAATTCTTATCTTACATGGAGAATATTGTACTTCTGTATCGCACTATTTGTTAAGGAACATTTAGAAGCCTACGTCGTTATTCACTGGACTTCGTACTTTCCTTTTTGCTTCATACTGTGTTCACGGATACTGTACTTTTATTTATGTATACTACAGACAGAACAACACGACTAGCATATGGACAAGAGAGGAAATGTGTGTTTTAGTAGAACTAATGTAGTACTTTTACTCCCGTCCATTTCGTAAAGGGTGTGATTTGAGAGCTGTTTACAGCCGACAACTGCAATTGAGCATGTTCTGCGCTAGTAGCCGTCTTTGGCGGTAGCGTTATCTCGTCGCCGCTATAGAGCGCTGTTGTCGCCTGGTCTGACAACTCAGTCTCTAGTCCCTGTCTTGTTATCAGACGTGGCGCTCAGCTCATTTGGTTTGTTTATTCGCTTTGGTTTGTTAATGTTTCTTTTTCACCACGATGGAGAACCAGAAAGGAAATATGTACAAGTGGTCGGGCAACGACGTGTTGAAATTTTTGGATGGTTATCGGAAATATGAATGCTTCGGACCCAAATAACAGGAATTACATGGAGAAGAATGCACGGCAAAATAGTTGTATAAGATTACTTGTAGAACTGAATGAAATTGGGTTGAAAACTCCCTCTGAGGAACAATTGAGGAAAAAAATTAAGAATATTACAGACGCGTTTAGAAATGAATTAAACAAAGTTAAGAAATCCTTGAAAAGTGGCATGGAAGCTGAAAACGTGCATAAACCCAAGTTGGTTCGAAGAAGCGGATTCTGTTTTGAGGAATGTCAAGAGTGGTCGTCAATCCAGCTAAATCTTGGTAAGTTAAAAATTTTACAAATAATTATGCATTGCGGGCGCCATACTTTTAGCTGGTCGATTGCTCCCACAAACTGAAGATGACCGTCTGTTCAATGAACATTCACCAATCCATGTTGCCCCTTTGGAATCGGCCAACTAAAAATGCGGCGCCTATATTTCATCCGTCCCGAGTATTGACAAGGTTTTATTCGTGTTTTGCTCTTGACAAGACAAGGTTTGTATGTCGTTAAACATGAACTAGCAATAGTATTAACAATTTTGAACAGGCTTCAGTTACCACGGCAAAGATAATGCATTTGCGAGGGCCCTAGAGTAACTTTCCCTCACTGATTTTGCATCACTGGAATAGTGGTTAGATAAATATCCCATGACAGTCCGAATAATTGATGGAAGTGTCTTTACCACCTCCTGCTCCGCTGTCCTGCGTTAATTTCGCCTGTATTCAAACCGTCTTCATCAACACACCTGCTTCGGAAATAGTCTCTCGCAGCCGTCATGCGCAGCCACTTGTGCAGGGCACGTGCAGCCTTTACGAGCACTTCAGTTGTCTCAACTTTGTGATCAATTGGCCTTCAAAAGATATGAAATCGTGAAACCAGTATTCCGAAACAATTTTCACTGACTCTTCGCTCTCATGACAAGCTATAATTAAAATTTTGTTCTTCCAGTGAAAGTTGCCTATGGCTGTATGACTTTAGTAAGTTTATCCAAGTGGAAAAGCGTCATCTCCCACACAAAGTCCACCTGCAAACCAATTGAGCAAAATTTTCACAAGTGCAGTATTCAGTTTAGACATTCAGAGTATAGTACTGTCGGAGGCTCTTCTATCATTTCCGCCATCTGTGTATCTGAAGCAGTATTCAGCATCGACCATTGTAAACAGCATAATACTGTAAAATCCTTTGTAATAGTAAAAATTTAAAGTGATGTTCTTGGACTCGTTGTGGCAAAGTGCTTCCGTATAAAGCACCACAGAAAATAGGAAAGTTCCATTTCGTTTCAAATGACTTTTGGATAGCTCGCCACTCTTCAACTTTGTCAGGTTCAAAAATGGCTCTGAGCACTATGGGACTTAACTTCTAAGGTCAGGGTCCCCTAGAACTTAGAACTAATTAAACCTAACTAACCTAAGGACATCACACACATCCATGCCCGAGGCAGGATTCGAACCTGCGACCGTAGCGGTCGCGCGATTCCAGACTGTAGCGCCTAGAACCGCTCGGCCACCCCGGCCGGCAACTTTGTCAGAAACCTGAAAAAACAGAAAATAATACTAGACCTGTTTATCATGTACGTGCAGTATATTCACCTCACCTACCTATACATAATTCATCAATAAATTAATTATGTATGGTGATGTTTTAAACTGACTCAAACAGGACAAGTATCCATTAAGTACTGTATACTTTGATATTGCTTCCTTCCCGACTACTTACTAACATTTTGATTGATAATTGTAAACGTGCTTCTATATCACAATGTTTTTATTTATTGACGGGATGATGTGTCTGTGATGACAGATGATGGTGCCAACAGCGATGAAGTTCGTATCAATGAGAGTCCTCTACCTTCTACCGTCCACCAAGAAAATAATATGGTTCGAGTCTCTCAGTCAGATTATTTTTCAACAGTGGACAGCAAGCAGTTAATGGCACCACCAACTCCGGCGATAAAAGGCGATAATAAAGAATGAAAGGACAATATGGTTCCCTGCCAAATCTAAACCAATCTGTTGCAAAACTGCAAGAAATCGCAGCAATGCCATCACAAGATGGTACTCGAGATGAATACGACCATTTTGCAATGCACATTGCATCTCAACTGAGAAAACTTCCAGCGGGAAGTTTCATTATACTTCAGGACAAAATGCGAAGCCTCGTCACAGAAGAAAGATTGAACACCTTGGTTTTTCCGCACGGAAGTGCACACATAATTCCATCGTCAGTTACTCAGTCATCACCAGGCAGTCCATTTAATGGATACCCTTCACCTGGCACTACTTGGTAGCCTGTTCCCGATGTTCAGTACGAAGCTGACCGGGGAAAAAGTAATAAAAAAGCTGTTTTCGATGCAGATCAACACACACAATCCACTCAAACAAATATCAGCCCTTTCCAACATGCGATTCTGAACATTTTGCAGTAATGCTACAAAATCGTCATAAGTTCATGGTAAAAGTTAATTTATATTATGCCTGTTTGTTTCTTAATGTACATCAGAAATATAAACGTATAAAACTTACAAAAAATGTACGTAACAGGAATAAAGTTGCATTCAAATGTATGTCTTCACTTAATCTAGAGTAATAAATCTAGAATAAATAAGGTAAACAAATAATCCTTACCTTGATAAATTGTGACAAGGTATTGTAAATGGTTTGATAAACATCAGGCAGAGAAGTAGATATTGTGCTGTAAGGAACTCTGAATAATTACTGCAAAGATTTCTATCACCACTCGCTAAATAAGGCAAGGCGATTTCTAATTTGATCTTACGTGGAACTGCATTTCTCATCAGTGTATCTTTTTTCATTAGCTGTGGAATAACCATTTCAAGTAATTCATCAAACTTCCCTTCAGTTAACCGTAGAGTATTTCTGTAGGTAAGATGATCCTCCGAAGCTAGGTCTCTCAAAAGTAACGCAGAAACATCCACTTAGTCTCTTCGACTAATCCACTCACGAATCCATTTCGTTTCTTTCGAAGTCTTTCTATTTCACTTAACAAATGTTTACCCAACTCAGCACAACCCGAAAGAATCAATCGTTTCAGAATTATCGGAATAGGCTTGTTCGACATATAAGCGAGGAATGAGGTTTGTATGACTCTTCTAGCTACTGACTACTCGTAAAAACCAACAGCTCAGTGTGACCAGCTGGTAGCGGCTGCATGAAGTGGCGACCACTCGCTGCGAGTTGTAACAGCTACAAAAATCGTTCCATGTGACACATCCTCAACACGCTCAGGTGTCACCTAGTGCTCCCATCACTCACCAAGGATCCCTGTCCCGTGAGGCTAGGCAGCTACGAACGCTATGGGACAATCTTACTTCAATGATTAAATTTAGACTTGACTGAGCCTTCTTACTGGTAAATACAGTGTAATCTTATTTCTTGTTGTCTAGAAGTGACTTTTTTCTTCTTATCATCAAGCAGTGACTCTTTATTTTTCTATTACTCGTGTTCCATGTTTACTGTCTTAATAAACTGTTGTTCATCGTTATCTGTTGGACATCAATAAGTGTTCTCCCCCTGTGGTCACAGACACAAAACACATCTCCGCGTATCATACAATATTTTTATAAACTATGTGAAATCTCCAGAATGAATTTTCACTTAATAGGGAGTGTGCGCTAATATGAAACTTCCTGGCAGATTAAAACTATGTGCTGGAACAGTACTCCGAGAAGAACGCACGTTCAACTACCGCCCCCTCTGGAATCTTTTAGGACGTCGATTTTCCCCAGTACAAGTGTTTATTATGACTCGTTCATTACGAGTGCTGCTCTTTTTTTTTCACGACAACTAGAACAGTGATGCATTTTCCATCAGTCGAGGTAGCATGTATTGGCCTCGATTACTTGGACTGCAGGATGATTGACTAACAGGCGTCTATAGCGAACTCTGACGTCAAACAGCAATAGGTACAGTCCTCATCTGTACGCTTAAGGTAATTCACTTATTAAACTCCTCTTTGTCCAACACCAGCGTCTCGTCAGCTGAACATATTTGCTGCCAAAAAGAATAAAGATAATATCGACATCCCAGCCTTTTTCCCGCTAGCTTGTAGGTGAAGAGTAGAGTTTGAGTGCGTCTGCCGCTAGTTTCGAGCGGTACTGTTAAACCTTTTCCCCGGGGGTATGGCATCGTCAGTTTTTTAGTTGTATAGCGATTTTAGGCAGTCCTTGTGTAGTGCTAAGCGTACAGTTGTGTAACTAGGACCAGTCTTTATGATTAATTACGTAATTAGGACCGATCTCTACTTCAGTTTCCCAACCAAAACATATTAAGTACAATAACCTAACCTTACAATCCTGCATCTGGACAGCTTCCATGTGTTGGGAGGCTGCATTTGGGGTTTCTGTCCAGAAGGACCAAGGACCAGGGTTTGAGTTCAGGAAAGGGCACCGCCATGTTAATTTCCTGTCAGTTCTCACGTGGGGGGGGGGGGGGGGGGCATGGGACGTCAGCACAACCCTGGGATAAAGAAATTCCCACCAAAATTCGAGATTCTTGCCAATAGGGTAGGTGAGGGAGGGGGCGACGGGGTGGGGACCCACGTGCCAGCTGAGGAAAACACATGACGTTATTTGGCGCTGGGGGTGGGCAAGGTCGGGGTGGTAATTAATTAATCTGAATATCAATTTGATATCAAAATTGCATCCGCGGTCCCATCTCCCAATTACTCCTCTACAAACTGAGTTACTGAGCATGACTCACTCCCCATTTTCACATCGTAACTTCCACCAGTACCTCGTCTCCTACATCGAAGTAAAGCTGTGGGAAGAGGTGTTGAGACGTAGTTGGGTAGCTCACTTCGTAGAAAACTTGCCCATCACGAGTTCGACTTTCGGTCCGGGAAACAGTTTTTAATCTGCTAAGAAGTCTCATGTCAGCACACACTTCGCTGCAGAGCGAAAATTCATTCTAGAAACAGTCACCCAGGCTGTGGCTAAGCCATGTCTCCACAATATCCTTTCTTCCGGGAATATTAGTCCTGTAAGTTTCGCTGGAAGGTAGGAGATGAGGTACTGGCGGAAGTAAAACTGTGATGATGCGTTGTGGGTCGTGCCCGTGTAGCATAATTCGTAAAGCACTTGGCTACTAAAAGTGGAGGTCTCGCCTTCGAGTTTCGACCTGGTACACAGTTTTAATCTGCTAGGAACTTTTAGGGAAAATCTGTTAGCGGCGCCTTGTACGAACAAGAAGTTACGGTCAACACGTACAGCTATACGCTAATACAATTAATAGATAGTTCACCAACTTATTTCCAGTGCATTACAACCAGCATTAAACTGTTAGCACAGTTCCCAAGCCATAATCCATCAGCAGTACGAATGGTCTGAAAGGACAGGCAGCTCATTGTACGGTATCGCAGACGGGTTGGGATGCACAGGGAGTGTGGAAGAAGGAAGGAAGACGAGAACTGAATGTCTCACGGATGCCAACATCAGAGACGGAACATACATTCGGATAGAGCAAGGATACATAAGAATTTAGGCGTGGATTGGTTGCAGGACACATCCCAACAAGTACCTCGAACGATGTAGGAAAATGAGAGAAAGTCTGAGGCAGAAATGAACGAACAGGGATTTGAATCTCATCCGCCAGAATTTGACTCTGATGTATTAACTATTGCCTCATCGGGCTTGGTTCAAAAAAATGGTTCAAATGGCTCTGAGCACTATGGGACTTAACAGCTGTGGTCATCAGTCCCCTAGAACTTAGAACTACTTAAACCTAACTAACCTAAGGACATCACACACATCCATGCCCGAGGCAGGATTCGAACCTGCGACCGTAGAAGTCGCGCGGTTCCGGACTGCGCGCCTAGAACCGCGAGACCACCGCGGCCGGCTCGGGCTTGGTGATAACGCTTCAATGGTGAGGATATTACTTACTTGCAACTGATAGTTTTGTTGGAACAGCTGGTAAATAAGTAATTCATAAGAGTTTCTGGTTTCAAGTTGCTGTGTTTGTCCGTACTTACAGGGCGTATAACAAAAAAATGGTTCAAATGGCTCTGAGCACTATGGGACTTAACATCTATGGCCATCAGTCCCCTAGAACGTAGAACTACTTAAACCTAACTAACCTAAGGACATCACACATATCCATGCCCGAGGCAGGATTCGAACCTGCGACCGTAGCAGTCGCGCGGTTCCGGACTGAGCGCCTAGAACAGCTAGACCACCGCGGCCGGCGCGTATAACAAACTGGAGAAAATATTACACATTATACTATTAACGAGTGATGGACTCGTCCTTACTGATCTTAAGTGGGCAAAGAAGAGACTCCACAAATACCTTCGCGTATGTCATATCCAGCTGAAGCCCCTCATTAATGATTGCTACGTTTCACCTCCTGTTCCAAATACTACCAAACATTAGTTATGGACCTAAGATCTAATGATTTAAAGGCTTCGAGTGCACTGCAGCGTGTGAAGTAAAATTACATCGGCATCAGCTTAAGTTTCTACAAACTGCTGTGACTTCTCCTGGAGCTCGTACAGTAACTTGAACTGGCACTATTCCTGCTGATACAGAGAAAATTTGCCGGGCGGTGTGGCCGAGCGGTTCTAGGCGCTTCAGTCCGGAACCATGCTGCTGCTACAGTAGCAGGTTCGAATCCTGCCTCGGGTATCGATGTGTGTGATGTCCTTAGGTTACTTAGGTTTAAGTAGTTCTAAGTCTAGGGGACTGATGACCTCAAATGTTAAGTCCCATAGTGCTTAGAGCCATTTGAATCATTTGAACAGAGAAAATTTGGAGGAATGTTTCACACTGGAGGTAGCAGAGTGTTTCGATCTCCAGAACAAAAAATACAGGAAATTATATGCAGCAAAAAACAGTACGGCAGGTCAGTTAAAATCACATGTCGTTATCAGACTTTAATACGTTCGGTAGTTATGCTAAAGAAAATAATAAACAGATGTAGGAATTTGACCTATTATGTGCTCCAGTTACTTCTCTCTGTATTGAGAATGAAGAAAATTCATTTCTCAGTTTCTTGTTTACCATATGAAACGTCTTTTATTTGAGAAATATGAAGAACAAAGTTTGAATGAAAAAACGGTTATAAAGATTGACTGAGGAATGAATGTGGAACAGATAACCAACATTAAAACTTTGATTACTCGTTTGTGGAAGAATTTGTAAAAATTGATAAACTAATTTGTAGTCAACTGAAAGAATTCTATAAGACGTGTCGTTTTGATCCTGAGGAAGCGTTATATTCCTTTTTCCTGTTCAAAAAATGGCTCTGAGCACCATGGGACATCTGAGGTCATCAGCCCCTAGAACTCAGAACTACTTAAACCTAACTAACCAAGGACATCACACACATCCATGCCCGAGGCAGGATTCGAACCTGCGAGCGAAGTGGTCGCGCGGTTCCAGACTGTAGCGCCTAGAATCGCTCGGCCACACCGACCGGGCTCAAGGGTTTTCCACCGCTGCTGCTGCTGCTGCCGCATCCAGTGAGGAGGTTACATCGTGTATACAGTATAAGACTCATCAGTTAGCCCATACAACTAGTACATTTCAGAATGCTATTTACCGCTACATATAAACTGACTTCTATTGGTTTGAACTGTGTTAATGTCGCTTAATAGCTGTAATTCTTCAGGCTTTCCCGGCGATCTAATGACATCTTGGGTTGTCGGGTGTTCTGCCGGATATCAGCGTCATACCTGCAACGGGGACAGCTGCAGCACTCCACAAATAGAAGAACTGAAGGTGTGAACAGAGAGAACGATCTCCATACAGAGTTCCAGGCGCACCAGATCGAAGCTAGAACGCCCAGTGTCGAGTCTGACGACTGCGGACCGCACAGGGAACATCTAGAATCTCAGCGGACCGAAAATGGAACGGCAACGCTACAGCAGATCTCCGACGGCTCCAGCGGATCATCCAAAACACAAGCCATATTACCGCCGGAGCTTTCGCCGCGGTCACTCTACCACTCAGCTAGTCCTTCGCGTGGTAGAGTACATCACCACAGCTTTCAACCGGCGGGAGTTCTGTGGGTCTGTCTTCCTCGATGTCCAGAAAGCCTTCGACAGCGTATGGCATGAGGGTCTGCTGTGGAAACTTCACTGCTTTGGCTTCCCGGTCCACCTGGTGAAGCTTATAGTAACCTACATCCAGGGTCGGACCTTTTGTGTTAAGGTGGGCGATGCGCTCTTAGCGGCACGACACATTGCAGCAGGAGTTCCCCAGGGCTTCGTCCTTGGGCCTGTCTTGTATACGATATTCACCTCCGACCTTCCGACGGTGCCTCGTGTGGAGAAGGC
The DNA here is from genome assembly GCF_021461385.2 of Schistocerca piceifrons. Lineage (NCBI taxonomy): Eukaryota > Metazoa > Arthropoda > Insecta > Orthoptera > Acrididae > Schistocerca > Schistocerca piceifrons. The sequence continues at coordinate 294,369,107 of NC_060141.1, forward strand.
TGTATATGCAGACGACATCGTGATCTACTCCCGAAGTCGGTGGAAAGAGGTCTTAGGTTCCAGACTACAGAGTGCCTGCAACGCCTTGGAAGACTGGCCTGCAAAATGGCGTGTTGGCTTCAATCCTGCTAAGACTCACGCCATCATTTTCACGTGGAAGAGGACGATGCCCCAACGGCAGTTACGCCTTTACAATACCGACCTACCGTGGCAGGTGACGGTGAAATACCTTGGAGTCCTCCTGGACAAGAAGCTGACTTGGCGGCTGCATATCGAAGAAGTCCGATATTAAGATCAACTGCCGCATGGGTGCTCTCTACCCTGTTTTAAATGAGCATTCCGCCCTTATCCGTCGAGAATGGCCTTCTTATCTTCCGGCTGTACCTTCGCCTACGAGGTCTGGGGAGGAGCAGCCCCCACCTACCTTCACAGGCTACAGACGCTGAAAAACAAGATCCTGCGTCGGATCTATCATGTTCCTGCGAGGTTCCCGCATCGATACCTACATGACGCCGCGGACGAGCTGGAGGTTATGCAACGCCATCGAGACATCGCTCGACGATTTAATGCCAAACTGGATTCATCTACTAACCCCCTCATCCGACGACTGGGGGTACCAAACCTACAGCGAGGACCGCATCGCATAGGCGTCCCCTCGCACCGCTCGACCATTAGATTTGCCGGGGAACCCCCCCCCCCCCCCCCTCCCCCGCCTGCAGTTAATTTCTGGAAATAGATGATCCAAACCATCGTCCCACACACACACCTCTGACAAACACTACACTAAAGATGTCCACTTCCTATCCGTCCCAGATGACCTCATGCTGAAAGAAATGCTATTGAGCAAACCCTTCGTTCATTAGCTGTCAGAAGAAGCCAGCAGAATGTGGGCTGAAGCTACAGCAGATCACAGTGTGCGGGAGAGGACCACAGGGGGAATCCCTGGTACCACAGACGGGATTCCAAACGCATCAGACCGAAGATGGAACACACAGGAGCGTGTCTGGCGGTCGCGGACCGCAAAGAGAATACCCAGGACTGCAGCGGACGGAAAAGGGAACGGCAATGCTCCAGAAGATCGCAGCAAGCGGGCGCGGAGCGCAGAGGGAGCGCCTGGTGAAGGGAGAAGGCCACAAGCATAAATACTGGACCGGTCCACTCGAGGAGTAGTCTCAGGTCGCAGCTGATGAAGGTAACGAGCTACGTTGCCGAGATGTCGTGCAAATACGTCGCTGATATCCAGCAGAACACCCGACAACCCAAGATGTTGCTTAATAGCTGTTAGAGATTGGGAGGTAATTACACAAGTTGGAAATGCTCAACGGGGTGGTATGGTGCTGTTCACTAACATGAAATGGAGCCATCTTCATAGTAAGCTGAGATATGTAACAGATCTTATGAAGACAGATTATCACTCACTTCATACAATCATAAATATATGGGATTGTGGTCCGCTTCGATGTAAAACATTTTTGTTTATTTTCTACCCCAAATTAGATTCTGTGATATACTGCTATACTCAATGGGTTTCTTTACTCTAAAACAAGCAAAAATTAGCATCGTTACGGAACATTGCGAAAAACGTTGCTACAGGCAAGCTGTTTGCTTCCAGATACTGTATTGTGTGAATAGTTTTATAATAAATACTGTTGTGTATGCAATTTTGGTAGATGGTAAGCTATAACGTAATCTTGTCTTGTGCTCAGGTTAGCTGGTCGGCTTTTTGTTGCTCTAAAAACACAGGAAAACATAAATTATTACCTTGACAGTAATTTAAAATATAATCCATCTTGCTGTTGATGTGTGTCATGAGATGTATCGCATATCATGAGTTTTTGAAAGCCGTAGTGGGAGTTCACGTTTTTGCCTTCCACTATAGTCTTTTGTATGTAATAGTTTCTTTCTAATGGTAATTTACGTTGTAAACTGTGGCTGTGTTTCAAGATGTGTAGATCAGTTTCGATATTTGAGGGGTGGTGGTTTCATTTATTGCGTGTTCTGCGAAAGTGGAATATATGCTGTCGCTCTTCAGTGCTCTCATGTGTTCTGTGTACCTTGTTCGGGATTCCGGATTGTTTAACCTTTGTAGTGGGATTGATAGGAGTTGCATGTGAGTTGGTATACTGCTATATTGCAGTATATGTCTGCAGTTCTTTTGTCTTCTCTTAGTGTTTGTTGTACTGTGTTGTTTGTTCTGAAAGCTACAGGGATCTACTGTTCCTTCACTATTTTTCCAATTATATGAACTATTTATTATATGTTAACGCCCACCATTTGTGTATTTTTCCTGATGTTTCGTGATCTGCTGTGTTGTCTGTGCATTCTGTCTCTGTGTTTTCAGATCCTTTGGTTGTGCACTTGTATGTGTGGTCACTTTAATTATTTATTATTTCCATCTTGTTATCGAGCTCTCCGGCTTGTATTTATTTTTAACAGCGAATTGTTTGATGATATTCAGTTTGTGTAGATTTGAGGTTTAGGACGTGTTTGTGTAACATGTGGAGCATGTGTGTGAAACTGGCATGGTTATGAGCTGCCAGATGGTTGGATGTGCTATCGATAACAGAACTTGTGAATGTAGGTTTTCTGTACATGTAAAATCCACAAACATACAGCGCCAAGTTGAATTGTGTATCTGGTGGGGGGACGTCACTTCCAGCACCTCCTGTAATGTATTTTATTTCTCAACCATAAAGGTGGGTCATGAAAATTTTCGAATCCTCTTTTATTAAAATCTTTATGATACTTTTCCTGGATTCCTTACAAGTGGGACATCCTGTACAATTCGCCGTTTACGGGTTATTTGCCTTGGGGTGTCTATGAAAACATTGACGAAGCCCCCACGAATCCCACCCAAAAAGAACCACAGCATATCAACGTCGGTTATAAGCTCGAGTTCGACACCTGTGGTTTAGAGCATCTTATCACATGATAACACGGGTGAGATGTAGTAGTAGGCAGCTACCAGCTTGTATGTTGCCAATCATACAGCCTTGCGTATTTCCCTGAGTTAGAGGTATTACATTCCTACCAAACACTCAAAGTGTGCTCATATCCTGCATCTGTTATGAGATTGCCTGTAAGTTTACTGGAGAATGCAGATATATCAAATAGTGTGCCTTTGAAGAGTTTCTCAAAGGAATATCCCGGTCTTTGTAAAGAGCTGGAACTTAGAATCACTGGAATGTGCACCTCGAGAGAGAATCATATCGCCATGCGGCAGAGTTCCATCAAGTTCCTGAAGCAGTGCCTGCATGAATATTAATAAATCCAGGAAGCACAGCATTATATACTCAGCGACCCTCTTCAAAACAGGAATATATTTCTCTTTGCTCTCAGGTAGGACACTAACCTGGTCATTGCTTGGATCAAAACGAGCCAAGTGCTCAATAAGGAAATGAGCGTCGTATCCGCTCCAGTTGCGGAAAAAAAACCGGACACGTGACGTGGGAACTTGCATGAATTGTTTGCCGCAGCGAAAAATATACCTGTTTGATGACAATGATTTTTTACCTGTATTTGCTAATGGCAGCTGAAATACAGCTCTCAACAGCTTTATCCTACATCGATTTAATTCATATCACGTAGTTAAGGGAATGACGGTGTACTTATTCTGATTTACTTCCTCTGCAAGTGCGTGAAGCTTTTACAGGATCTTCCTCATTATATAATTTAAAATAATTACGATTTGTGTCATGTGAACATACAATCTGATACGCTGAAGTAAATGGTACGTATCATTCTGTGAGAGTTGAATGTGACGCAGGGTAGTCACCCTCACACGCCTCCACAGGAATGATAAGATCTTCAGAGTCAGCATACATTACAGACAGTACTCGCTCCTTGTGAAGGAAATTCTTAAACTTTAAGAACTTTTGCATCTCAGTAGGCATCTCTACATATACTGGATCCTGGGTAGAGCAGTCCCTCATGTGCTCTGTCAATTGATTACTGATATAGAAGGGATCCAGACTCCTAGAACAAGTACGTCATTATTAACCTGTGCTGTCAGCTGGTCTGAAATAAGGTAGGACATATTTTTGATCCATATGTAATGTTATTCAGAGTCATGAGAGATGAGCAACAAAGCAGCATGTTTTTCACTATGACCTGGGAACTGGGAAAAATGAAGTGGTCTGACAATTTTATGCTCAGTCTTCTTCTTAGACTAGTCTTTGTCCAGGCTGAATATACGTACTAAAATGCAGGGATTCTGCCTCTCAAATCTGGTAACGTTCTAGAGTTTGACAGGTAATTCAGACCCATCATGATTATAGTAGGTATAAACATCAACTATGTAATATTTACTCATACTTTTTGCATCTTCCTTGAAATTTTATCACAAGCCAGAAGAAACCAAACAAACCAAGTGTTGTTAGAATTTGCAACATTGATAACACCCTGCTTATTAGCTATATCTCCTGGAAGAGGAATGTAGGAAAAATCTCTGTGTAATGGATCATGGACACACGTACGAGTGTCAAGCCACAGAAGCCTATTTAGGGGTTTCCTCGCTCTCTTTCTTCAGAGAGTCTCATCTGTTTTCTAGTTTTGACTTATTTCTCGTGACGCTCAACCAACTGTGTGCCCTGCGGTATCGCTCCAATTTGGCTCCATTACTGTATAGGAGCTGCAGCACAACGCCATATTTTGTGACAACAAACTCACAGTTTAGTGTTGCATTCTGTTTTATGGCAGGATATCATGGATCATCGAGGACCTTCCAAAATTTCTGTTTCCAAACAAATTGTACTTCCACGGGTCGCTGCAGAGGAAGTACAATCTGAACTTATTAGAGCTATTCCTCTGAACCTAAATATCTCCAAAGAAAAGAGGTAAGCAAGCACTACAGTAGCTCCTAAATGACTCCGAGACAGTCATTCTCCCAGCAGACAAAGGAAATTGCATGGTGCCACAAAAAAAAAAAAAAAAAAAAAAAAAAAAAAAAAAAAAAAAAAAAAAAGAGAGAGAGAGAGAGAGAGAGAGAGAGAGAGAGAGAAAAGGGAGCTAATAGAGGACGACTCTTACGCGAGAACTGAAGTGGACAGGAAGACCACCATCGAGCTTCTTCAACACACGTTCCTAGATAAGAAGATGGTGAAGAGACGACAGGCAGCTGCACCAACTAGATTTTATGGGATAACTAAAGTCCACATGAAAGGAATGCTATTCTGCCCAATTGTTAGCAACATTGGTGCATCAACATATGAATTAGCAAAACAACTGACGGCAATACTCAGTCCCTTTGTAGGCAAGTGTCAGCACCACATGCAGCATTTGTAACATTTCATCCAGCAGTTCCACAACTTCTAACTGGGCCAAGAAGACCTCATGGTGAGCTGTGACATGTCTCTCTTCACAATGGTACTTCTATGAGACATCCTAAGTCTCATACCATAAAAATTTGGACCAGCGCTAACAAAACTATTTGAACTCATGATTAAGTGAATCTACTTTTTATTCAATAGAAATTACTAAGAACAAACAGGTGGCATAGGGATGGGCTGCCCGCTGTCACCTGTGGTGATCAATATGTTCATGGAGGCATTTGGGCATTTGAAGAAGAAGCCTTGGAGTCAGGAGTCTACAAGCCTTCATGCTTTTTTCGATATGTGGACGATATTTTTGTAAACTGGCCGCTCGTACGACATAACCCACAAGACTTACTGCAACATTTGAATTCGCTGCACCAGAACATCAAATTCACAATATTGATAGAACAAAACAACCAACTTCCATTTCTAGATGTGCTCGTCAAGCGAAGGCCAGATGGCATACTAGGGCACGGCATCTAGTGTAAACTTAAACTTATAGATTTGTAATTGCATGCCTCTAGCTGTCATGCCCCCTTCACAACGCGAAGGTGTCCTAAGCAACTGTATCTGAGCCCCTGACAGTTGCAGCGGGCTGGTTGCGGAAGCTTCGCGGCCTACCTCAACTAGTAATGTACTGCGATTTTGTAAACATCTCTATGGAAATGCCTCAGTGTTGTCACAGCTCTGCAGATGCTACTATTTTCTTCTGCAGCCGTTAGTGCTTCACAGTTGAAAGCTGGCAACAGCACTCTTGGCTGTCAGGGGTCCTTCCTTCACTGGTTCAACTGTAGCGCACAGAGCACGCGAAATCTCAGACCATGACAGTCTACCAGCCGAATTGAAGCACCTGCAGGCCGTGTTCCATGTGAATGGTTAGAGTCACTGCCGAATACAGCGTGCCTTAAGGCCAAAGAAGCTAAAACAACAGCCTGCTAAGGTCGAAGAGAAACCTTAACTCGAAGAAAATCATCAGCAAAAATCGGAAGAATATTCCGGAAAAATAACATCAAATTCGTGTTGGGATCATGCAAGGATGACCTAGCACTCTGTAAACCGGGATTCTACCAGGTCCTTTGTGTGGGAAAAGCTATAGGTCCCCGCTTGCACGGGAGGCAAACCAAGAGTGCTTCCGGCCGTGCTTTTATTAAAGCTCAGACGATAACTTACATCGTGTTGACACCAGCGGCTGGAGCAGCAGCTGGTGAGCAAAATTGTCGTTATGTCTTGTTAGCTGCGAGTCGGCGCGTTTTGGCGCGCGTCTTCCTGTTGTTGTGGGCCGCTTTTCCGGCCATTTCGAGAGTCTCGTCGCTGCCGCACTGCCGCATGTACTCTACCTGCCTCCCCCCATCATCACCATCATCACCATCCCCACCATCATCACCATCCACACCATCATCACCATCCCCACCATCATCACCATCACCACCATCACCACCATCACCACTATCACCATCAAATGTCCCTCCCACCACTCTATCCCCCACAGCACTCCAAAAAAATGGCTCTGAGCACTATGGGACTTAACATCTATGGTCATCAGTCCCCTAGAACTTAGAACTACTTAAACCTAACTAACCTAAGGACAGCACACAACACTCAGTCATCACGAGGCAGAGAAAATCCCTGACCCCGCCGGGAATCGAACCCGGGAACCCGGGCGCGGGAAGCGAGAACGCTACCACACGACCACGAGCTGCGGACCACAGCACTCCGCCAACCCATCAGAGCCCTTCCTGATCCATCCAACTCCCTCTCGAAAGGGCAGCAACCGTCAATGTCCCCCCCCCCCCCCCCACCTCAGACCCGAAAGGTACATTCTCCCAAAAACGACGCCTTCATCAATACGACATACGTCAGTCGGGGGACAGGCACCCCAACAGCAATCGCTAGAAAGAGAAAAAGGCTCCCTCAAAAGAAACAGGTGTGATAGGGAATCGGACGAAATAGCCGCAGGCGTGCTAAGAAATGCGCGCGGTCGGAAGACTCACTAGAAAAGTCCCCCGCAGCCAAGCGAGGCGCTCAAGAAACAGCCCTCCCAAAAGCACCCTTGGGCATGCCGATTGTGGACGACACAATCCCAGAGGCTAATATCAGCCTATCATTCGACGGCGAGCAAGCCAACGAGCAGGGCTACAAGTCGCCCTTCGAAATGGCCAGAGAAACTGCTCGCCGCGCGCCACATCCAGTAACAAACCACACCCACCTCCCTACACAAACAGGTTTGACGCAACTGCGTCATCCTCTGTACCGGCAATAGTCGGGCCAACACGTCCACCTCCACCAGCCAAAAAGTATAAAATCCCTCCCACAGTCGCCGAATTCCCGAACACATACTCGGATTTCTATGACACCATCAAACAGGCCCTGGGAAACAGAGACTTCCAAGCGAACTCAGCAGGGGGGAGATAGGATTCAAATCACCCTGGCAAACACCGAAGACTATCTCACAGTCGAAAACGTTCTGAAAGAGGAGAACGTCCCTCACTACACGTTTAGTATAATCACAGAAAAACCACTAAAGCCAGTCTTCAGAGGAATACGCATCAAAACAGCCACTGGGCTACTCAAAAACCAGGGAGAAGGAAAAGAATGCCACGGTTCCTAGCGACACTCTATGACACCCCTCAGAATAGGAGAATCTTTCAAGTCACGCGAGTAATGGCTCTAGACGTGACCGTAGAGCCACTCAGACAAAAAACAGGCCTCAGGCAGTACTACAATTGCCAAGGGCTTTAACATGTCGCAAAAGACTGCGACCTGTCCCCCCCCCCCCCCCCCCCCCCCCGCCAAATGCGTACGCTGTGCAGAACAACACACATCACGAGACTGCCCCACGAAAGAAATGGGGGACAAAGTAAAATGCGTCAATTGTAAACAGACAGGACACCCCGTTAGCTACCAAGGCTGTGAGGTAATAAAACGAGCAACAGAACACATGAGAGGAAAAAAGCAACAAAACTTCCATAAAACAAACAACCGAGCGGCACACTCGCAAACCAGGTTGGGGAACAACATAGCTAGGAGGCACCAACTGGGCAAGCTCCCTCTACCACCACAACTACACCAGCACGGAACAGTGACAGGGAATCACCGACCTACGCTAAAATAGTGTCCCCCAGAGCCAGAACCGATCCGCCAGGAAAGGTCAGCAGACCAGGCGACAAGCACCACTCCACGTTCCCTGCGTCTGAACCAGTACGCCAGTCTAAGGACGCAGAAGGCATGCAAGCACGAACGGCCGGGAACGACATAGTTTGTCATCCGCAACAAATAGCCGCAGTCGATCCTGCAGCATGCAGCAGCCATCCCAACTTCCAAAAGGATACGCAGGTTGCATAGCTGGCCAGTTCAATGAACACTATCATGTCAGCTGTCACCAAGACTCTTGACATGACGCAGGTACTAGCAAAGCAACTTGCGCAGATTTCAGCCTCTATGGCAGCCATGTCTTCGTACTTCGCTGCGACAACCACAGTAAACACCACCTCCCACAAACATGAATAGAACACAAATTCAAGGCCTAACCTTTTGCATCTTCAATGCAAACGGTCTCACTCATCAGGTTTAGGAATTCAGACATTTCCTAAAAGACGAAGACATCGACGTATGTTTGGTATCGGAAACTCACCTGAAGCCAGGCATTAAAGCCTCGGTGCCAAACTTCTCTAGCTACCGACAAGATAGGCCATCGGCAGGGAGCGAGGTAGCCATATTCGTAAAACGAAGAATCCCCCACCACCAAGTCCACCTCCCAGACACTCAGCTAGAGTCAGTTGCCATAGAGACAGCCACGGCCACAGGGCCACTGACCACCATAGCAGTATATAACAAAAGCTCCCAGAGCATACGAGATGAAGATATTGCGGCAATGGTTCAAATGGCTCTGAGCACTATGGGACTTAACATCTTAGGTCATCAGTCCCCTAGAACTTAGGACTACTTAAACCTAACTAACGTAATGACGGCACACACATCCATGCCCGGGGCAGGATTCGAACCTGCGACCGTAGCAGTCCCGCGGTTCCAGACTGCAACGCCTAGAACCGCACGACCACCGCGGCCGGCTATTGCGGCAATGGGTCACCTAAGAGGCAAACTCCTCATTGGAGGAAACTTCAATGCCAAACACCCGGACTGGCACTCCAGAACAACCAACAGAGCCGCCGCCAGCTCCGCCGACTTGCGGGCACACACAACTTCTATGTGTGGGCTCCAGAGGAACCCACACATTTCCCTCTCAACGGAAATCGTGCAGACGCCCTAGACATAGCCATGACAAAGAGGGTGCCAGGTTTTGTGGCCGCGAGTTCACTCAACAGAATGTCATCAGACCACAATCCAGTCGTCCTCGAACTCGACGTAGGCGAATGGCTACCCATAATGCAGCGCCTGTACTCATACAAACACACCAACTGGGAGCAATTCCGTTTTGACCTGGCCACGGACATTGCCGACACCCCGCCTCCCACAGCAGAAACCACAGAACAGGCGCTGCATCACCTCACCGGAACGATCCTACAAGCAGCTCAGGAAGCCACACCCAGGCCTTCAGAAAGCGACCTCCCCTCTAAACAGCTTCCACCGCACGTGCTTGCTCAGATTAGGAACAAAAACAGGATCGTGAAGGAATGGAAATTAACAAGAAACCCAGGCACCGGAAGACTGCTTAACAGGCTCCAGAGAGCTGAAAACAGCCCTCACAGAACACAGAAACCAGGAATGGTCCGCACGTTTCTCCACTCTTAAAGTGGAAGACAACAGCCTTTGGCAGGCAACCAAACAGTTTACCAAAAGACGCGCAGAAATGCCCTCTCTGCACGGTGAGTGAAGCTTCGTGTTCAGTGCTGCTGACAGGGCTAACGCGCTCGAGGACATCTTCGAAAAACAATTCCAACCAGCAGAGTCACAGGATAAGGAACACGACGCCATCGTCAGAAGGCAGTTGGCCGCCTTCCTTGCAGGAGAAGACGATGAAGTTGACGCGTTACCGCTCTTCACCGCAGATGACGTAGTAGCAGTCATAAAATCGCTACCAACTAGCTAGGCGCCTGGCCACGATAAAGTCACAAACGAGCTGTTGAAACAACTCCCTCCGGTAGCGATTACGCACGTCGCGAACATCTTCAATGAGATCGCGCGATCACGCAAGTTCCCTAAGGAATGGAAACATGCAGAAGTGATCGCGATCGCGAAACTAGGCAAAGATCCAATCTTTCCACAACATTACAGGCCACTAAGTTTGCTACCAGCACTAACCAAACTATACGAACGCCTCCTGTTTCTCCCCATACAGCAGCACATAGCAGGAGAGCAGATACTCCCCAGGACGCACTTTGGCTTTCAGAGATGCCATGCTGCCCCACAACAACTAATGAGGGTGACAGAGGCCGTCACCCAAGCCCTTAACCGCAGAGGCTACTGTTGAATGGTTCTACTAGACGCAGCTAAAGCTTTCGACACGGTCTGGCACGAGGAACTATTATATAAACTGTACACGCAGGGCTTCCCAGGGCCCATAGTAAAACTCATAAAAAGCTACCTGTCAGGCAGAAGTTTCGCAGTAAAAGTAGACAACACACACTCAAGAAAAAGACACATCCAAGCAGGAGTACCCAAAGGTAGCGTCATAGGACCCATCCTATACAATATATACACAGCGGACACCCCCACCGAACCGGTAGTAGAAACAGCGCAGTACGCTGATGATTCTGCCTTTTTCGCACAGAGCTCAAACAGCAACCTAGTAACAAGACGATTACAAAACGTCCTCGACAAAACAGACAGATGGGCCAAGAAATGGCGCATAACACTGAACAGTGAAAAAACTCAAGCAATTATGTTTACGCATAGAAAAGGGAAGAGACCTCCACGCCGCCGCCCACACCCCACCCTCCGTCTCCACAGGCGCAACACAGAGTGGCGGCCCGACGTACAGTACCTCGGGGTGACTATGGACCAACGCCTCACATGGCGTGGACACACAGAAGTCATGAGGGTAAAAGCAAGTCAAAGGCTCCACGTACTATACCCAATTCTAAACAGAGAGAGAGAGCAGCCTAGCAGCGAACGTAGGGGTTAGGGTGTACTGCAGTCTAGTACGCCTATCCTCGAATACGCCTGTCCTGTATGGGGCTACGCTGCAAAAGCCCACATCAAAAGATTGCAAGCAATACAGAACAGAGCCTTGAAAAGAGCCATACATGTAGACTCCCGTTTCCCCAATGCAGACTTGCGCACTGTCTTCAACATAGAACCTCTTAAAACAAGGTATAAAAATCTCGCCCAAGCCTTCTACGATAGAGCTAGACAATCCCCGAACGCGCTGATAAGTCCCTTGGTAACTACAACCCAAGGGAATTCAGGAACAAAACCCCCAAATCCCTACTCACATGAAAGTTCACAAACGCACTACCTAATCCCAGATAAACCCAGGAAAATAAAACACTTCTCTCACAAACCACAGGACCCCGGAGAAAAGCCATGACCATTACCCCTCCACTCCAAAAGGCAGAAGTAAATGTCGCAAAGACAAAATACTTGACCAATTCAGCCTTCAAGTAAGACTTATAGTAAGAGAGGGAGAGAGAGAGAGAGAGAGAGCAGAAGATGACAGTCATCAGCAACGCCTGAAGAGGACAAGAAGTCGGATTACCGAAATATAACGCCTTCTGGAGAAGGACACCAAGCTGAAGAACGAGACAGATTCAGAGTTTTACTACGCTGGGAAAATCTAAAATCGTGCGTTGACATGGGTTCAGGAACAATCTGACCTTGGCATCCAACCGAATTGTCGATCTAGGCACGAAAGATCATACACTCCTGGAAATTGAAATAAGAACACCGTGAATTCATTGTCCCAGGAAGGGGAAACTTTATTGACACATTCCTGGGATCAGATACATCACATGATCACACTGACAGAACCACAGGCACATAGACACAGGCAACAGAGCATGCACAATGTCGGCACTAGTACAGTGTATATCCACCTTTCGCAGCAATGCAGGCTGCTATTCTCCCATGGAGACGATCGTAGAGATGCTGGATGTAGTCCTGTGGAACGGCTTGCCATGCCATTTCCAGCTGGCGCCTCAGTTGGACCAGCGTTCGTGCTGGACGTGCAGACCGCGTGAGACGACGCTTCATCCAGTCCCAAACATGCTCAATGGGGGACAGATCCGGAGATCTTGCTGGCCAGGGTAGTTGACTTACACCTTCTAGAGCACGTTGGGTGGCACGGGATACATGCGGACGTGCATTGTCCTGTTGGAACAGCAAGTTCCCTTGCCGGTCTAGGAATGGTAGAACGATGGGTTCGATGACGGTTTGGATGTACCGTGCACTATTCAGTGTCCCCTCGACGATCACCAGTGGTGTACGGCCAGTGTAGGAGATCGCTCCCCACACCATGATGCCGGGTGTTGGCCCTGTGTGCCTCGGTCGTATGCAGTCCTGATTGTGGCGCTCACATGCACGGCTCCAAACACGCATACGACCATCATTGGCACCAAGGCAGAAGCGACTCTCATCGCTGAAGACGACACGTCTCCATTCGTCCCTCCATTCACGCCTGTCGCGACACCACTGGAGGCGGGCTGCACGATGTTGGGGCGTGAGCGGAAGACGGCCTAACGGTGTGCGGGACCGTAGCCCAGCTTCATGGAGACGGTTGCGAATGGTCCTCGCCGATACCCCAGGAGCAACAGTGTCCCTAATTTGCTGGGAAGTGGCGGTGCTGTCCCCTACGGCACTGTGTAGGATCCTACGGTCTTGGCGTGCATCCGTGCGTCGCTGCGGTCCGGTCCCAGGTCGACGGGCACGCACACCTTCCGCCGACCACTGGCGACAACATCGATGTACTGTGGAGACCTCACGCCCCACGTGTTGAGCAATTCGGCGGTACGTCCACCCGGCCTCCCGCATGCCTACTATACGCCCTCGCTCAAAGTCCGTCAACTGCACATACGGTTCACGTCCACGCTGTCGCGGCATGCTACCAGTGTTAAAGACTGCGATGGAGCTCCGTATGCCACGGCAAACTGGCTGACACTGACGGCGGCGGTGCACAAATGCTGCGCAGCTAGCGCCATTCGACGGCCAACACCGCGGTTCCTGTTGTGTCCGCTGTGCCGTGCGTGTGATCATTGCTTGTACAGCCCTCTCGCAGTGTCCGGAGCAAGTATGGTGGGTCTGACACACCGGTGTCAATGTGTTCTTTTTTCCATTTCCAGGAGTGTATTTCCAAGTGTGCTCAAAATTAGTGTAAGTGGTAATTCTGTGGCGTGACATACCTAGTGCTCATTATCATACTTATCGGTATGTGCTGATGAGCTGTTGCTGTCCGATTATTGTAATAGCCCACTCCAAAGGTAGAGGTAGAGGTAGAGGCTGTAGATGGTTTGGGTGTGTGCTCTGCCTCTGACACCCGCAATGGGCTAATGCAGGCCCTGGCACTTCGACATTTTAGGTGTCAGTTGCAGAGTCTACCAACAGTCCCCCACCTCATCGTCTAGTATTTCTAGGATAAAAAATAGAAACCAAGAGGTAACCATCATGTAAGCGTCACTTTTGTTTGTAGCAACGACATATATAGACATACTTAAACATGTATTCATTGTGGGTTTAACGACGGTGGCTCTGCAGCCCCCATCCATCGTCCTGATGGTATTGGATCTTCCACAAATAATTGTTGTATTAGTGTATATTTTGATTTAAATACACATTTAGAGGACAATGTAGTGCTTACTCACTAGTACTTCCTGACTAAAAGCTTTAGCGGAACAGGAACTTAACTTCAGAGGTGTGTTTGATTGGAACAAACCAGAACATACAGTTAAAGTTTGAGCAATTTATGAGTGTTTAATTGAATAAACACATATTTACACCAAATCTTAAAACCATTAAATTGTCTTTGAGAGAATCATCTTACTCCAGGTGGAAGCTCTTTTTCTTTTTTTTTTTTTTTTTTCGTGCTTGCAAGTTAGATTTGTGATTTGTGTTTCTAAACTCTGCACCATGAAAAACAGAAAATATATTTAATTTCTGTTAACGCAAACATGTTTCGACACTTATATATCATATTTGAAGGTCTCGATTTATTTATGTAAAACATCAGAAAAACAACCATTAACTTTGTACTATATTTTACAGAAATAAGTTGAGGTCCTCAGAACATGGCACATAGGTATCGAAGCATGTCTGAGTAAACAGACAATGAAATATATTGCATGCCGCACGGGATTAGCAGAGTGGTCTCAGGCGCTGCAGTCATGGACTGTGTGGCTGGTTCCAGAGGAGGTTCGATTTTGTAAAGCCGGAAATGCATATCCTCCTATTTCCATCTATTGTACTATAAATATTTTCATTATTTTGTTACCTGAAGATATGACATTTCTGTGTATTTATATATTGTAATTGTTTTACAATTTGTATATATATATTTATGCATTATGTCGATGTATAATTGGTTTGTTTTGTAAATATTATTTGTATTTTACGCTGGGTCTTGCCTAGGGAAAACTATGCTATCGAACGATTACATCGATAGGTCGTGTGGAGAACCAAAGTGTTCAGGATCTTGGGAGTGTTAACTCTGCTGCATGGGGCGCGGGCAGAGCAGAGTGTGGCTGGAGTAGGGCGGTGGAGCAGGTGTGTTGAGTGACGCTCCCGCGAGTTGTCGCGCTTTCGGGGTTTGGCAGCATGTAATTGCGCTCGACTTGCTATGATAGTTTCTGGCACGGTGTCGCGGACGGGAAACATTAGCTGGCACACATCAAGAGCCTGTTTCGCCTGGTGACCGCGTCGAGAAGAAGGCGCGCCAACATCCAGATTCTGCAACAGCGACGGCCGACAATAAGTGATTGCCGCCACCTCCTCGATCGACGACTTCAAACCTTCAATCAACCAACAAGGAAGACTGGAAGCACGTAAAGTCTTAGAACTGTTTGGCAGACCTTAGCTTTTCAAATTGTTCCAATTGCATCACTAAAATACAGCAACTTAGCATGAACCTTTGTTACTCATTGTCCCAATTGCATTACCAAGCAGGGTCCCTTCCTTTTCCGAAATGAACCCAAGTGTCATTGAAATTCAAACGCTAGCATTAAAATAACATCATTTCATTTCACTGCTTTAACTTCAAAGTTTAGTTGAAGTATTCATTGCTGGCTACAGTAACCAAACAGAACTATATTTAGATTACACAAGCACAAATTAAGAGTGCAAGTTTTGTTACCATATTTTACTTTACCTGTGACTGCATCTCAGCTTGGTAGGTACTAAATTTTCCAATTGTCAATTGATCAAAATCATTTAATTCAAGTTCAAAGTTAAATCTCTTATTTCTAAATTGCGTAGATTCAAGTTATGATTGTTGAGGTAGCCCAAGACTAACCTTATTTAATTTAATTTCGTAGTACTTCAGAAACAAAGTTCACTATTAATTTCAGTCACTAAATTGACTTTCAATTTTCCGGTTTTATTAATTGTTTTGCTAGATTAAGTCAGAGTGTAGCGAAATTTATTACTTCAGACAAACATTCAGTTTTCACACAACACATGTCAACTTTCAGTTGCCACGCTTTTAGTGCTAATTATATGTGCATTAACCTTTCTTTTTCAGTTATTATAGTAGTTGTCCATAGGACTGGCGACCATAATTTTCCCCAAATCTCACATATCTAATTAACGCTAGTTAATTGTTAATGTAACGACTGCACATTTACTTTCTTTATTAACTTTACCCTTTTTCAAAATTAATTTCCACCAATTTCATTTGCATTTTTCCTTTCATTTGGATGTAACCCTTCCTCCCTCTTTACCGACAGATTAACTTCGGTGACTATTGCTTTTCCCAAATTTCCATTAGGTACACACGGTTTAATTTTTCACTGTCATTAAGGTCGATAAGTGAGGGGGAGGTTAGAAGTCCTCCCTTGGGCATGGGTGTGTGTGTTTGTTCTTAGGTTAACGTAGGTTAAGTAGTGTGTAAGCTTAGGGACTGATGACCTTAGCAGTTAAGTACCATAAGATTTCACACACATTTGAACATTATATTGCATTTTGGATAAGGCGGAGTTTAAAAACCCAAAAGGAAACCATTCTTTGTTTACAAGAAATGTCATTAATTTAACGATTGTTTGTTTGCTAAAACGCTTCCCTTGCTGACTTTGCAGAACAGCAAACAGTAAGCCTTTTTTCTCTGCAATTAAACAACATCTAACACCTATAAGACAATACTTAAACTTTTCAGAACTGTAATGTTTGAATGAAATATTTTACTAGCCTTAAAAGAATGGGCAATATAACTTTAACAACTACTTGTTAATCAACGTCAGTCACTGGCTGCCTCAGAAAAACAAACAACTTTAACAACTTTCTTTAAAACTGAATGATCCCTCAGAATATAGTTTAGACAATTATTTCTTTGTCAATGATTGAGTAAGCACTTCCTCCGTACATCACTGCTATTTCAGTCTAAGCAATCTGTTGACACAGTAAAAACGTATTAACTGCGTACCGTTACTAAACAACTCGGGTACTTAATAGGTCCACCGCCACTTCACTTTTCCGTTGCCTTGTCTTGTACCGAGTAGCTGTCCCACATGTGCTGCTTATACCTCAATTCGACAGTTCACCCTGCTTGTTCGTGCATTCAACAGGGCCCAGGGCTGCTCCCCGGATTCTTGATAAGCTGCTGTGATAAAAATCGCTCTGGAAGCCGCACAGAGCGGGACAGACTTTTATGCGTCTCGGAGCAACCTTCAGAAGCCGCAGGTAAGCTATCCAATCTTGACTTCAACGGCCACGGTGTCCAGTCCACAACAGTGCCTGGTCGCACCTTCACTGATCGTCTAAAAGTAGTTCTCTTTTCAACCGCCCAGCACTCACTGTCCAAGGCAACATACAATCTCTGTCCACGCTGTGGAGGGCTTCTATTGGGGTAGTGGCCGAAATTAAACATGAATAAAATATATTAATGTGGTAGTGACGGCTAACTACCACTGATTACTGAATCAAAAGCGATATTGTAAATAACTTGTATTTATTGTAAATTATCTCACGATAGAAATTAGATCATATTGAACAAATCATGAATGAAAACAAATTAAACAAGTTGTACACTGTTCTTAGATATACTACACTGGTAAGATTGGGTCTCAGCTCTTTATGTTAAGTTGATGTGAAGTTAGATTTAATTATGCCCCTGGATAAGCAAATGGTAAATGCGATCTGACTGCGTTCCTATAATCTCTTTTGTGTCTGAAATAATACGCACTTCGGACACCACCACCAAGAAACAAACCAAACAACATGCAAAAAGACAAATAACCAATAACGAATCGTAAGTAAAACTGCACGGATACTCAGTGGATGGCAAGAACGCGATCCAACAACTATTTCTGAACTTTACTGCCGCTGCTGCAAGTTTGACAATACCGTCTACCAGCGTGCTGGCTCCATCGATACTGCTGGGGCGACGACTGCAGCTGCGAAGTCGCTGAATTAGGATAAGTCTCTCAAATATCTTGAGCAGATAAACTACTCAAATGGCTAATACCACAAGCCCTATATTTCCTCTAAATGGTATACAACGCTTTCAAGACTGGCTCAAGAACCTTTAAGGTGCAGCCCAGTGTGTCTTGTACTAACGTGCAATACCAGTATGATAGTTCTGTGCACTGATTGACTACGTTCAATGGTGACTGCGAGCCTATAAGGTGGAATCAACTGCAATTGTACTAGTAGTCAATGCAATGCCTATCGTGGACGCTGATGTCCTACCGTAGCTGCAGACTCTAGATCATACACAGCACAGTATTCAGAATCTAAGTCCTTATCTCAGAGCTACCGAACCTTGCGACTGTCCGCTTTCACACCACAAGATGCTCTCCAACCTGTCCCTCTCTGCCCGATGCTCTTGCGACAATCTTGCCGCCAAACTCTAATCAGCCAATCCCGACGCTGCAAAGGCCTCCCACATCTCCCTCGCGGAGTGATACAATTTCTCCACCTATCCAAAAATTTCTCTGCCCAAACAGCGGGCGTTGACCCTTAGCGGTTCCAACACTTTCTTATGAATTGCCCAACCAGAGCTCAGCCCATTTGCCGCTAAAACAGCGCGCGCCGGGCGGCGCCAGAGCATACATTGGACGCTCTCTGTATGCTCGACATTTCCCCTCTCTCTCTTACCTGGCACCCGGAGGCGTTCCTTTTGATGCTTGCAGGTCAGTGGCCGCACCCCCTGGGACACCCGGCCCTTGCACAATGCTCTTCCGGCGCTCACCGGCCTTCGTCTTCCCGCCTCCACTGGCAAATCCACTTTGCTTACACCTACAGCATGCAACTAAATATTATCACTACCAAATCCCATATTATTTCAGGCATGTGTCTAATCACGTATCTCTCTTTCTAATCCACCTAATAAGACTAATTAACCATTATATGGGTTTATTTACTCCAAATATGCAGAATAATCTGCGAAATGAATGTCACAAATGAAAGCCACCTTTCAACGCTAATACATAGTCAATCAATGTATAGCACTAACGTGCCGTGAAGCACGCTACTGTTACCCTCTGAGAGGATTTAAGAGTTTGACAGCGTGTATGTATAATGGACAAAGCTGTGGGACTTTCGAATTTGGTGAAATTAACAGAAAAACAAAACGTACTTTAACACTGGGAGTTAGCGGCAGTGGTAAAATCAAAAATGAATGACAAAAAAATGAACTGTCGCCAGCCCAATTAGGTACATTAATTTGGAAATATATATTTGAGAAAACTGAGTATTAGTTATTGAAGTTATTTTTGTTGAGATTTCCCTTTGAATAGCAAACAGTGCACTCTGTACCGGGTGCAGCAGTAGTTACTAATAACATACACACCAGTAAATTACGGGGAGTAGATTTGCACCAAGCTCATACTAATGACAGCCACACTCAAGAGCATTACATAATCAAATACTGAAATGTCACTGCATGAAGTGCAGAACTAAATTTGGACATGAGGGGTTTCTATCTTGCCTGACATGATAAACACAAATAAAGATGAATAATATCATAAATAAACTGTTTAAGCTCCTCTACATATAACAGTTTTCCTTTTCTTAATATGTGGAGGACATAATGGGCTCCCATAAACTAATGCAGTTTCTCTAACAAAAACTCTTTGATTATTACAATAGTAAAGACTAACTCTAAAAGCTATCATGCACTTCACTTGGAGTAGTTCATAAATTACTTTGGAAGGCAAGAAAATGCCACACTGGGCTTAATTAACTTCAAAAAAGGAACCATTAATGATAAGAACCAAACTACACTATTTTTGAAAATGAACATAACTTCACTTCTAACATTACCATCGTAAATCTGTCCATTAAAGATTTGTATGTATTTGCCTTTTAATCACCTGTGAAACAGGTATTCTAGACAATAATATTTACACAATCTTGCACTGTAATCCTACAAAACTATATTTTATAATAAACTAAAGATACTTCAGCAAAAACCTATCCAACTTCACTTTTGTGGTTTTAGCTTTAACTTTTACTACTCCTTTTACTTTAGACAAAAAATCACTTTTAAACACATGAATGCAAGAATTGTTCATTTAAATCAGGATACACGGTTTTAGTAGCACTTAGGCGAGGACTCTGCGTAGGTTCGTGATCAGGATTGAAATTATGATTCCGGACACGAATTTAGGGTTTATATGGTTATTATTGAAACAACACACAAATTAACTGGTCCATACCCATATACATTACTTAACTAAATATATGAAGTTTGTGAAGCTGTGGCGAAGATTGGTGGCATGCGACATGGCGGCTAATTGTACTCACGGCTCTTTATGTACGAATGCTCTATAAAATCTCTTCTTGGCGTCGGATTTTCAACATATTACAGACGTTCCATTATGCCGTGAATACCAAATAATAGCCAGCCCATATCCGAGGAAAATCCTGTACAATGCAGCTTTCAGTTGCCTTTCTTAACACCGCCGAAGTGTACCGTGCTAAGGCTAGCCACATACTGCCTGCCGTTCATACAAAGGAGCCGCTCAGTTTGACAGCCAAACCCACCTTTTACATCGCGCCATGACACTTCCGTTGCGAATTTACTTCCCTACACCGTTTACATGTTACAAATACAAGTATCCTAAGGATGAACCAGCTTTTAACAAGATTTTCTTTATATAAACATATTCATATTACAATAATTTACAATTTCAACATATTCTTTTGCTTTCTTCATATATACATTACAAAACTAATTTTCTTGCCAGTGATCAAGGAGTTTAAAAAACACAGAAGAGGTACTTTATAACTTGCAGATACACAGCTACATAATATAAATTTACTTCTAATCGATGTAAGTGTTACTAAAGGACGGAAAATCCTGAGAGGTTGTGCTGAAAAGTAATGACTCCGAATTTTATATTCTGTTGTCAATATCGGTTGAGGTATTACGCGTCATACATATTACTCTGTCTGACTTCGTCGCAAGCTGCAGCTCTTGCCGCTAGAGAGCTTCGAGTTGCAGCGTGTAACATGGCGTTGTGTAACGCAGCTGTTCCGGTGCATAAGGAACAGCGTGCTGTAATCGAGTTTTTTACCTCAGAAAACGTGCCTCCAATTGAATCAATAGTTTGAAGAAGGGAACTAGCGCCAAAACTGTTTTTTTTCGCCAAAGGTGTGTTAGCATATAGATGCACATTGTGAGGTATAAAAAGGAAACCAAAAACCACTAATATGCCGGCTTAATCGGACTTGGAAACCTTCGTTAGTTTGAAGAAGGGAACATATCACAGTTTCGCGTTTGTTCACTCTCAACGCTGGTGGTCGTATCCGCTGTTCAGTTGCTTAAAGCCTCGTGTTCACAATGCATCGGGGTATTATTTTGTGTTTAATGTCAGATATCTAGGTTTAGATAGTCTTCATTAAAGGCAAATGAATAATAGATTTGGTGCAGTAGTTGTTTTACTTGTTTTAAAAGCGTGCTAGTCTGACGTTTCTAATGTGATATCATGCTTTTATTGTAGTGTTTCCTGACGAAGTATGTAGTGTGATGTTAAAAATAAGCAGTATGGACCATGAGATTAAAGAGATTCGCCTTTTCAGAGAAGCCTGGTGATGTCAAAACCAAAACAACACTTTGGTGCGTTTTTCCTTGCACTGGTTGCTACTGCCGATTTATAAAGATATATTAGTACTTCCCATTGAAAGGGTATTCGTTTCTTCAATGTGATCGAAAATTTAAACACTACAACAACACTACAACAATACACCCATTTAATCCAATTCTCAAGTAAAATGGGATTCAATGTTACTCAAATTGCAGCTGAAAGTTCAAATTGTTCAAATGGCTCTGAGCACTATGGGACTTAACATCTATGGTCATCAGTCCCCTAGAACTTAGAACTACTTAAACCTAACTAACCTAAGGACAGCACACAACACCCAGCCATCACGAGGCAGAGAAAATCCCTGACCCCGCCGGGAATCGAACCCGGGAACCCGGGCGTGGGAAGCGAGAACGCTACCGCACGACCACGAGATGCGGGCGCAGCTGAAAGTACCACAGACTTCATGAACTGGTGTTCAAATCAACAAGTGCCTGGAAAAGTCGTCACTTACGATTTCCAAGTACAGGCAATTAGGATATTTCTTACTGAGCGGTTATTTAATTGTATCTGAATTCGCTGATGTTGTGGTGAAAAACACGTCCTTGCTGCAAAATAACAACACGGGAGTGCCCCACTTTCCAACAAAAATGCGTACAATGAGAAATCCCGATACCAAGCGTGAAAATCCATCATGTGCACCAGATGGTTACATACATTATATATGAGCACAGATAATTTTGTGAAGAAGTGTTGATGCGACCAACAACAGGTACTCTGCAGAGAACGGAGATTGTGAAAGACAGAGATGAGTTACAGATTATATTTCATAGATAACGTTTTCAAAACGTCTGAGAAGTATACATATTTCCTGTATGTGCTGTATTATGAACCTTTTGTGAAAATATAACTATCTGTGGTGTGGTAATAAGAAGTTTTAATGCCTAATTCATAATCACTTTGAAGAAGCGAACAAATCTTACGTTGCTAATATCGTGATGCCTCCTCCAAGACAAACCAGTTCGTCTTTCCTAGGTGCTGAGGTAGTAGGTTAATGCAAATAATCACATATAACTGTTTGGTTAAGACAAAAATTAAAAATAAGAACAGGAGAAAGTTTCTTGTATTTCCACACAAACGCAGGTTTTGAATTCGTTCCATTCTTCGCACTACCGATTCAATTGAAATCCATAGAAGAATGAAAGCATTTATGTTGATGATTGTACCGACATCAGTAATGTGCGATGTTTGGTGTTTTGTGCTCGTAATGAAGGAAACAGTGGTGTTATTCTCAGCATGCGTGACGAAGGTCGAAGTAGATGACCTCGTACGCCAATCGACGAGACTCATCGGAATCTGGTTGATGAACTCACCAGAGAAAATCATCCGATAACATAGACGCAGCTCTCAGGTAAGTGTGGCAATCTTTATCGAGAAGTGGTTGCAAAATTTATTACCTGCAAACAAAATATGAGCCTATAGAAAATTAAATTTCAAACAGAGTACCTGTTGGCGAACATTGTAAAAAAATCTGAAACATCGTAAAAATCTGTTTCTCTTAAATAAGTAAAAAATTATGGCTCCGATCGAAAAATGTTAAATTATAAAATTTTTGGGCTTAAAAAGATCTGTAGAATTCTTTTTAAAAAGTATCGATTGATTTGTTACATTTCGATATATATATATTGAAAAAACCGTTAAAAATTCGTTATCATTCACGTTAAAAATCTCGTTAATGTTCACGTTCCCCACTTTCTATTTACTATAACTATAACCCGCGGTATGACAGAAAAATACCTGTTCCAAAAATTTAAAAATATTAATTATTTTTGGAGATATATCGATTTTCTGAAAAAAAAAGGTTCTCGTAATAATTGGCTAGATCTTCTCAGCAGATGGCCCTACAGAAACAGTTTTGGGCTTATTTCCTTCGCAAAGAGATGTGCTACCATGTTATTAAATAAGTTTGTAAGTACCAAAAAATGATTTGCAAAAACTCGCAGATTTGTTAGTTGTATTTTTTAACTAATTGTCTCAATTTTTATTTTATGAAAAAACTTTTAAAGAAAGAAGTTGATCAAATTTTTTTCACGGATTGTAAAGAAAAGTTTGCTTTTCTACGACCTTCTAGAGCTGAGAAACCCTTTTTTCTCTTAAAAATCTAGTGGACGTATTTGACATTTTGCAGAGGTATTGCCGGTGCAGTTCAATATTGAATACTTACGTTTTCAAGAAAAAATACTTGGATTTGTTTAACTGACCGGTAGTATTAGTAACTGAGTAATAAAGTGAAGCGTTCTAGCACTAAAGTGTGTCAGGTGGAGCGGATGGCGAAGAGGGAGGAACCGGTGCGCCCTCGATCTGAAAACTGATTCTAAACCATCCGTGCTTACATAATCTGTGATATCTAGCCTTCTCGAACATGTACAAAAATCCTTTTTTACTTACTCTAGGATAAACTGGCGACATAAGCACAAATGTTATATTTACCACACAAAAAAGTCATGCAGAGATGTGTCCTACACAATAATCCCCTACACAGATATTTTGTCTATTTGTTATTGCATTAATGTGTAGAAATGTGTAGAGTTTCACGGTGAGGTAAAATAATGAAAAATGTGTGCAGGATATTCATGTGGTAAATATCCGTGTAGAATTTATTCGTGTAGAAATCATGCTTGGGTAGACTATTTTAACTGTCCCTGAATCCTACACCGTCATATTGCAATAAATTAATGTTCACCAAAAGTTATAAAAACATCCCATTATTTGTAGTTCACGTACATTTTGTAACACACTGATCACTATTTCGTAAATTATTCACAAAACAGTTTCATTTCCGGACTATAGATATCAAAGATTAAGCAACTGCGGGCTGTTTAGAACCAGTTTTCGTACCGAGTGCGCGCTGGTTCTTCCCACACCACCGTTCGCTACATCTGGAGCACTCCTCGCTAGCATGCTTCACTTTACTGCCCAATTACTAACACTAAAATTCAGTTAAATATGTCCTAGTATGTTTTCTTGAAAATATCAATATTGTATATTAAATCCCATTAAGCTCATCAATTTAAAATGCCCTAAATGCCTTCATTTAATTTTTAAAAATATTATCTTGGCTCCAGAAGGTCATAGAAATGGTTTTTTTTTTAAATTCATGAGAAAATGTTAGCAGTTTCTTGCTTTAAAAGTTACTTACACAAAAAATTAAGGTAGTTTATATAAAGACACTTGTAATATTAGTAATTTTCGCCTCACAAACATTAATATACGCTCAATAGTAAACGCCTGATGGCCTAAAGTTATCGAACAATTGTAAAGTAAAAGAAATGAATCATCGCATAGCAGCGACAGAATCTATTATTCTTTATCTTTGCCCTTCTTGCGCGGTGCCAGTAAATCTCTATGTACATGTATCGATTAATGGTATAAAAAAAGAATTCTGTTGTTTCAAGACAAATGAGGCTTTTCGCGCCTCACCTTTTACTGTTTGTGTTCCATGAGAGGCGGACGCAGACTTGCTGCGTTCCACAACTGTATTTTATATTTGATGTGAAAATATTGAGTGAATATGCTAATTGTTATTTTTTTCCAATCACAAAAGATGTAGTTTCTTGTAACTGATATCGAACAGACAGAATCAAGAGGACATTTTGACTGTTATGTATAAAGTATTTAACCACAATGGTCATCTATTGTAATTTAATATGAAAAGGTACGTAGCATTAAAAAAACGTGTGTTAAAGATAAGTGTGCTTATTTTCGTAAATTAACCTTGATGATTCCATCTCCTGATTTAACTGTTAATTATTTTGTGTTACTTCATCATCAGAAATTACGATCACGCTGATGGGCCGAACGCAGCATGAGGCAGAAGGAACATTATCGTTTTCCTATTATTTCTGAACCAACTTTTTTTTTAATTGTGTAGTGTTGCATTTCTTTTAAAGTCTATAAATCTTCTGGTCCCTTAGTGTTGATCCGGGTATGACTACATCGCGACTATAAAAATGCACAGAAATGATAATGTTTCTTCCGAGCGATCTCAAATATATATATATATATCAATATGCTGCTCTTATTCAGGTATTTAATGGTCAACGTATGTTATTATAATAGTGTAATAAATCCCTGATTCTGTTGCCAAGTGGCCCACCAAAATATTCACTTTTTCGACATTAAAAAAAAAGTAACAATTCTTTTTATTTTTTGTCCCCCAAGAGCAACGATACACTTGGCGCCCGAACAGGGACTTGATCAAAAAAATCATTTCATGTATGTGTTTAAAAAATTTTCTTTGCTTGTTCTAATAACTGTTTCATTTTTTTCATGTGGATGCAATTCAACCGAGAAAGAGAAGTGGGAAAACCTTTTAATTAATTCAGAAGAACGATTGATGAAATTACCAAAAAAACGCGAGTATCCAGCTGTATCATTATCAAGACAGCCATAGTAAGTCAAATTTTTATACGCAGTAGCCAAGCTTTCGTAGTGACGTAGCATCTTTCGAGTTGATCAGAACGTAAACCTGTCTTTCCTTGCCTTGAAACAGCTTTATTTCAATTTGTCCATAGTCCATTCTTATGTAGTTAAATTCAGTGAAAGTGTACCATTGTTGTCAGTGCATAAAAAAAAAATTACGATATGGCGGATAACTACGCTCAAAACTGGTAAAACGTGTGATATTTCATTTGTTTGTAATTAGTAGGAACCATCTTGTCTTCTTGGCGTAAATGAACGTCAGTTGTTACCCAGAGTTAAAATTTTATCTTAGGTCCCAGTAAGCCATAGCACTACGTCACAGACAAACGACTAACGGCAGTGACAAACAATATCTGTAGCATTTTGACGTTTGACAAATAATTCATGAACATGGCTGACGGTAAACAGCGGACACAAACAAAACCAGACGACAGCGGTGATGCGAATGGACCTCACTATCCATTACGATCACGCGCGATAGGTACACGAGCGGAGGCAGAAGCAGCCTCGACCGAAGTTTTAGAAGCTGGTCCTAGTGTGCAAACTATTCCCGCTTTTGAAAAAAATGACTTGGCTGCAATGATCGAAGCAATAATGGAACGCAAGTTCGAAAGTCAAAGACAGAGAGAGGCGCAAAGACAGGAACGTGAAAAGCAGGAAAAATTAGATGAAAAGGCCCGCGAAGAAAAAGAGAAGGCCGAAAGACGGCATAATAAAAATCAGGTCCTTACAAATCTGTGCAACTCAGTAAAAGAAGACATAAATTCAGTAAAAACAGAAATAAATTCGGTAAAAACAGACATAAATTCAGTAAAAACAGATCTGCAAACGGAGATAAATGACCTAAATACACGGTTAAATTCGGTAAAGGCCGAACTAAAGGCAGACATAACAGCTGATTTAAATACCCTGTTGGGTAATGTCCAAAGCCAAATCAGCAGTCAGATCACGATCATGAGGCTAGAAATTGACACACAAGTAGAGTCAAAAATAGAGGATATTTCAAAACGGTTACATGAAAAAATCGAAGCAGCCAAGGGGGAGATAAATTCAAAAGTGATAGAATATCAAAAACAAGCTGCGACCTTAAAAGAAGATTATACTGCAATCTCTGATGAGGTCAAAGGAGTTAAAACCGCAGTAGACACGATCGAGAATGTTGTTGATGATCTTTCGAAACAGATTGAGACTCTTAATGTAGAGGACCAAATAAAGAATACTGTTAAGGCACATGCTGAAGCATTGTCTGATCACTACCAAGAGTGGATTAAAAACAAAGACGGATTCATAGAAAACAAGGTCAAGAACGAACTCAGGGAAACTGTCAAAAACATGACCTTTGAAATATTGGCAGCCCCTGGAAAAACAGGAGACACGGTGATGTCAGAATTAGGCCAGATAAGACGAACGTTAGCTCAAGATTTACCTGAATGGCGTCAACAGATAGTTGATGAAGTTCGTACACTAAAATGTCAAGTTGAAAATTCCCCACCTCCCGTGTCAGGAAACTGAAATAATTCACCACGAAGTAATGAACAACAGCAGGTACATTACCGTTCACCATTTGATAACGCTCAAACTCATAGTTCTATAGAAGCACAAGTTAACCAGACTACCAGCCCATCCACTTTTGTCAGTTTGATGCAGGAGGAAAGCGTGATCAAACACCGCATTTTTCCGACCTTTCACCCACAGAAAAGAGAAATTCATCCTATAGTGTTCCTCCGAAATTTTTCAAGAATTTTCCCGAGTAGCTGGAGTGACCGCCAGCGAATTCAATTTGTTAGTGGATTTATCGTAGGCGATGCTGCCTTATGGGGAACCGAAATGGTCGACTCTTGTAAAAGTTACAAAGAGTTTGAACAGATGGTTTTAGCTAAATTCTGGAGTTCTGGTGTGCAGCAGCGCCTGAGAAAAGAGGTTTACAACGCCGAAGTGTTTAACAGTAAGCGCGGTAGTTTGAGAAGATATTTTGAAAAGTATTTAGCGAAAATCAAGTTCTGGGATTCGCCGATCACCGCCAAAGACGTTATTATGATTCTAAAAACTAAGCTACCGATTGCGATCAGAGAAAAGTTAGTAAACGTGTCTGAGGACGATACGGACACTTTCCTATCTGTGTTAGACTCGTTAGATCTGATTTACGAGGACGCTAGAGTTGATGTTGGCAACGCCCACTTCAGTGCAGGCGGCCAGCACAATACAGAATACGCAGGCAACAATGGTGGCCGAGCGAAAGCGCGTCACAGCGACAGCCAGTACCAACCCCACAACGGTTTCAAAAATAAACACACTACGTACTCCAACAGCAAATACAAAAATAAGTACAATAACGGCCAGAGATACAATCCAATATATAATTCGTCACCACCTCAGTACGAAAATACACATTATAGCACACAGCCCCAGCAATATGGAAACACGCAACCGATCAACGGTAATTATCAAAACGATCAGTCTTACGATTCAAATCGTCAGTGGAAAAGAAATAAATGGCATAATCAAGGTGGAGACCAATGTACACCTTTCAGTAACGGTTACAATCAACACAAGCCACAGCAAAATACCTTTCAGCCACAAAATATACACTTCACGCAACAAGCGAACGGACCTTCGGGAACTCTGAAGCCTAAACGCCCGCATAATACGCAAATTTATTATGCGCAAGCGAATACGCCAGGACAACAAGATCCGTTTCCAACCGAGTTCGTACCACAAAACCAACACCAGTTCCAGACGGAAGAAACATTAAGAAATATAAATCAGCAGGAAAGTAAGCGTCGAGCGGAAAATTAAAAGCAGCACCTTTGAGCCTCCTAGAGGATGCTGCAGGATTGAATGGGGGCACCCTGTCCCTTATTTTACACGAAATTAAAACAATTAGGTATGACAAAGAGACAAACTTACGGGATGATCTAGTAGCAGACACTGAGACGAAAGACAATGATGACGTATGGGACGAACAAGTTCAAGCTTCCATAAGGGTATCAATTGCCAACATACCTGTAACAGCTATTGTAGATACAGGAGCTAATATAAATGTCTTATCTTTATGTTTATTTAAGCAAATATCCTCTGTATGCAAAGTTTTATCACTTCCAATTCAAGGTTGCACCATATCGGGAGCAATTGGTCCACTAACACAACGTGTAAATCTTCAGACTCAGCTTCAAATCCAGATAGAGTCTATTTCAGTAACGTGCATTTTTCTTATTGTTAAAAACCTATCAGTGCCATGTATCCTGAGTATGGAATTCTTGAGGCAGACGAAAGCTAAAATTGACATCGAGTGTGGAATCTGTACTCTAGTAGCGAGCCAGCAACAAGTAACTGTAAATTTGTTAAGAAGTAAGGTGAAGACAAACTTTGGGGTGCTTCAAACAGCAGTACGGCCATGGACTAAAAGACAACAGTACAGTCAGACAGAAGACATGACAGATCTTGAAAGTGTTAATGACGATAAGTATAAAGACCTAATTCCCGGTCAGAATGAATTATACGATAAAGCTAGTGAGTCCATTGAATTATCCAAACAACAGAAGAATGAGCTTTACAATTTGTTAACAGATTACGTTCAAGTATTTTCTAAGAAACCTGGACTAATAAAAGGCTTTGAATATCGAATGGATGTCCTGCCCCATTCAACCTACTGTAGAACAAGCTATTCCATTCCATATGCGAGACGCGAAGCTGTCAAGTGCGAGATCAAGAAAATGTTACGCTGGAATGTGATAGAAGTATCTCATTCACCTTATTCGAGTCCTTTATTGTCTGTGCTAAAATCAGATGGTAGCGTAGGGCTAGTCCTAGATGCATGATTAATCAATAAAATTATAGTACCCATAAGAACGAGACCAGAGGCTCTTGAAGAGCATCTGCAGAAGTTTCATGGAGTTAAGTATTTGAGTACCCTTGATTTGAAAAGCAGTTACTGGCAAGTAAAACTTGCGCAGGAGTCTAGGAAGTACACTGCGTTTATATTTGTAGGTAGATCTTACCATTTCAAAGTTGTACCGTTTGGACTAAATGTGAGTTCCGGAATTTTTATTTCTGCCCTTGACTATGTACTAGGTCCTGAACTTTTAGATGAGGTAACAGTCTATGTGGATGACGTTCTTGTAGCATCGAAAAATTGGGAAGATCATGTGGCCCTTCTGCAAAAGATATTTCAACGATTCAGAGAGTATGGTGTTACAGCAAATCTTAAGAAATCCAAGTTTGGAAAAAGTGAAATTAAATTTTTAGGGCACATCATCACCCCTGAAGGAATTAAACCCGACCCGGAAAAATTATCTGCTATAAAAAACTTTCCAACCCCTGTTACAAAAAGGCAACTGAGAGGATTTATCGGTCTTACGTCATTTTTCAGACGTTTTGTTCCCAATCAGGTATTGAACAATCCCGCTCTTCACAACCTTTTAAAAAAGAATTCACATTGGAACTGGACGCCGGAATGCCAAGACGGATTTAAGAAAATTAAAGACAGTCTGGTTAACAGTAACATTCTCCATCATCCTCAGATGGATAAGGAATTTTGTATTACTGCAGACGCTTCCTTTGTGGGTATCGGCGCTTGTCTTTTCCAGATTCAATTAGTAAATGGACACGAGCAAATCCAAGTGATTAGCTTTGCGAGTCGAGTGTTATCAGAGTGTGAGAAGTCTTATTCGGTTACGGAGTTGGAGGCACTTGCCGTAATATGGGCTTTTAGGCGATTTAACTATTATATCTATGGAAGAAAAATTAAAGTCTATTCAGACCATCAAGCCTTATCATTCCTCCTTACATGCAAGTTGCAACACCCTCGTCTTACTCGATGGTGCTTATTCCTGCAGGAATATGACTTTGACATTGTATACATAAAAGGTAAAGATAATGTTATAGCAGACGCACTTTCTCGCTCACCTGAGGGCTTACTAGAAACCAGCGAACTGGTGGAACAAATGTCTAATTATAAAGTCTTGTTAATGAAAGATCCAATTCACAGAAAGTATTTTCTTCAGTTATGTAGGCAGATTCAGATTCTTCAAAATACAGATCCAAAATGGAAAAAGGTTATACAAATTCTTCACGAAAATCCAGCCCACAAGTTGTCCAAGTTTTGTAAAGTTCATAACCAAGTGCTATTTCATAAGACGTCTGAGTCATCTGAGAGGTGGTGTGTTTGCATCCCTCGAAATTTCATTGAACATCTTCTGTGGTACACTCACATTTCATGGGGTCACTACGGACCAGAAAAATGTAAAAGGAAAATCTCGACTTACTGTTATGTTCCGAATCTACACCAGAGAATTCATAAATTATTGAGAAACTGTGTCATCTGTCAAAAGGCAAAATCCTTAAACATTTCCACTTCAATTCCACTAAATCCAATAGTTGCTGAAAGGCCAAACCAGCTTCTTAGTATTGATTTAGCAGGTCCACTACCCACCGGTAGGGGAGGCGCTAAATACTTAGTAGCAATCCTGGACACTTTTTCTAAGCACATAAGACTGTACGCAGTAAAATCTTCTTGTGCAAATCCAATAATTCGTCGCATTGAAAATGATTATTTCCCACGATTCGGGGTTCCAGAATCAATTTTGTCTGATAATGCTTCAAATTTCACATCACGCCCGTGGCGTGCATTTCTTGCTCGCCATAGAATCAAACAAATTTTGATATCCCTGTTTCGACCGCAATCGAATCCGACAGAAAGAATCTTCAAAGAATTTAACAGATTTATAAGGACGTACATTCCGAATAAGCAATCTAAGTGGGTAGACTTCGTAACACCATTCGAACAGATTGTAAACCACCTTCCTCATCTGTCGACCGGATTCACGCCACATGAGTTAATGTCAAGATCAAAAGAGAGGAATGAATGGATAGAGCCCCTTCCAAAGTTACAAGACAACGAATTGGACCTAGACGCAAAAATCAGGCAAGCTCTCATATCATTGACAACGTATGCTAACCTCCGAAAAAAGGCATTTGATAAGAAGGTAAACAGAGTTATAGATTTCAAAGAAGGAGAAAAGGTATTAGTCAGGACTCACTTTAAACCATCCCTGTTGTTAAAGAAGAATCGTAAGTGGCAACACATTTATGAAGGTCCCTTTGTGATAATGAGGAAACCACACATTGGTAGCTATTTGTTATCTGACCCTGCCACGAATAAAATCAAAGGATTGTTCCACCATCAGGATTTAAGAAAATTTTATAATGCCAGGAATTAAGTTAATTTAAGCTGTAAGAAAATTCTAAGGTATTGGAGATCAGGATTAACCAATGAGTAACAAGAACGGAACTGAACTGACTACGGACGTTAACCGGTGCTGAAAGGAAACCTTGTGTATTAAAACAACGCGTCTGGAAAATAAAATACAGAATAAGTTGCAGACAAGTATTTACATGAATAATCTTTATGTAAACAGGAGGACATGTCCTAGAGGCGATTTTGAATTTTAGTTATAAGTTAGTATGTAAGGAAAATGATGTACTCGAGAGGTATTAATTAGCCCCGAGGTACTAAAATGAGGAAAGAGGAAGGAGCGAATAATGCACTTCTCTCGCTAAATAGTAATTTGAGAATGAGCAGGAAGGAGCGAATAATGCACTTCTCTCACTAAATAGTAATATGAAAATGATGATTATATGTGCTTAGTATTAGTAAGCGAAATTTAATCGAGGACAAATTAATTACCTGTTTTAAAAGGAAATACTTAAACGTCCAGACAAAAGAGGAAAGTTGTGAGAAAGATTCGATTCCATGAGGTTATTCCCTATTTTCAAATGTGACGTAAATAAGGCACCACCTGTTAGCGTAAAACAGTCGGTAGATTTAACTTGTAAATTCCAGCACAGTGCTGTGCCAGCGATAAAATAACATCTCTTTGAAGTGAACAGATACCTAGGATTAAGCATGAACAGATTGATGACGCAGTGCAATTGTTCTAAAAAGGCCTGACGTTAACCTTAAGTAAAAGCGTGATGGAATAAAAAGGAAGTTTATTATATAACGCAAAGTAAGATGAGTCCAGACTATAAACAAGCTGAGTAAAAGAACATATGAGTAACATGGTTTATTATGCCAACTTCACGGTACTATTGAGCATTAGCGATACTGCAAATTCACAAGCTAGCAGCACATATAATAAGGATCTCGCCCAAGCTTCACAGGTAGCGACAGCAGCAAAAAACAACACTCTAGTGAGAGGCTTATATATACAAATGATAATTAATACCCAAATGCGTAATGCATAAACTTGACTTAGTCTAAGAAATGAGCAAAGAGTAGTAAGCAAGCTGCAGCAAGATACATATTAGATATACATGCTTGAAGTGATAGATTTTATTTTAAGTGTGCACTGCAGTATTTATTGTTTTCTCTGTGATTATGTGATTATTGAATCCCTTTCCTAAGTGCAAATCCTTCAAGATCCTTGATCCTATCCACTCCTCAGGATCAAATTGTAAAGATGCACGTGTGCTTAGGAAGTGAGGCACTACATATAAAAATGTGTAGGTTCGCGACGCGCAAATTGCTTTTGTAATGCGCAAGGTAAATTAAATTTTCGACCTGGTTGAGGAGTAATTTAAATTCTGTCGACGATCAGCGAGTAGACCCGCTTTTCCCACCTTTCTTTTTTCGACTGTTTGTATTTCTACACGAAACTCAGAGGCGGAATTGCTATTTTCAAATCTGTGCTCGAACTTTCTTTAAAAACAAGCACATACGAGAAAAACTTTTGACATAAATGAAGCTCCCCTCACAAGTCACTAAATAAGACGAGCACTAAAAAAAAATGTATTGGTCCTACGAAATGAATAAGCAAGCGTGATAAAGATTAC
This sequence comes from Schistocerca piceifrons, assembly GCF_021461385.2. Lineage (NCBI taxonomy): Eukaryota > Metazoa > Arthropoda > Insecta > Orthoptera > Acrididae > Schistocerca > Schistocerca piceifrons. The sequence continues at coordinate 294,402,858 of NC_060141.1, forward strand.
TATGAATGAAATTAATTTGTAAAGGAGATTGGAATGGATTCGGTCAAAGAAAAAGGACTCATAATAGCCTACCTGTGACCGTAGGCATAAATAAAAAAAAAAGCCTAATTAAGAAACAATTGTTTTGATTCAAAGTGGTCAATTAGATTATTTATCGATTTAAATGAACTCTTGTAAATATTAGTATGTAAATCAACTTGTAAACACCGTGTGATGTTATGACGCGAGAATTTCTTTTAATACACCGTTCACGCAGACGCTCACCACAGTGCAAGTGAAGTTTTAAAGTTCGACGGTTTTCAGTGGCAGTATTCTACTGCACCATATGTGTGAAAATTTCGTTGATGTGTGCAGTGTGTAATAATCAGTGTCATTCCACACATGCAGTTGCAGCGGTAACTACCACTTACCTGTGAATCCGTAACTGGATAGTGGACAGGAAGTGATGTGAGGCAGTTTCGGTGGCAGAAGCTCCCTCCAGCAATCTAAAAAGCACAAAGCCACGATCCGCCGAACAAAAGCGACGCACGGCACCTCAAGCGCGAACTCAACGCTCTGCAAGAAAGCTCCGGTCACGTGCGCGCGCACAGACTGAATTTCAAGATTGCTCGCAACAGTGGAGGCGGACAGCCACCACGTGACGAAATAATGTAAACGTTCAACCGACAACACAGTTGCTGTGCGCTACATTCTGTAGCAAAAACATTCACACCCAGTACTGAAAACATTTTGTATGTATCATAAACCTTCCGAGAGACTCTAAAATAGAGAAGTTAACGTAATTATTATAATGACTGATTGTACACAGAGACAAGTCACAAGGTCACGATACGAATGAAAATAAGCACACGAAAATACGTCAAAGGATCCGATCCTTCCTATATCCCATCCCACATGTATATAAAATTAGTTTTGTAAGCTATTCTAATATAAGATATTTTATCTGTTTCATATGGGAAATAATTCGGAGAGCCACACTCGAGCCCTGAAAGTGAAAGATATGGACTTCCTTGTCGAAGCCATCACCAGTAGCCGCTCTACAATCCAAGTCTATCATAAATAGTGTATGTGCGACGAAAATAAATGTATAATTAAGTGCGACGACGGACAAGGCAATCAATCGACAAGACGATGATAATGTAATGAATACTGTCAAAACAGAAAGTTGTGTACCAGTTGTGATAGTCAAATTACTTTTGCAACGATGAAAAATGAAGTGTGACTCTATTTCCTTATAAATTTTGTAAATATGTGTATTTATAGCCCTAATTTTAAGAGTCATCAAGATAGACTGAATCCATGCAAACACTGATAGAAAACAGAACAAATTCACAATGATCCACCGTCAGTAATTACAAATTGAAACGTTAATTCTTTTATTATGGAATGAATATAAAATGAAACTTTTAATAACCTGTATGTTACATCCGAAAATTACAAATATTCCAATGGGCATGAGGATGAAAGTAATACCTTCGGTATTCCTTCCCTCCTCATGGGAGGCAGTGTAATATTAGTAATTTTCGCCTCACAAACATTAATATACGCTCAATAGTAAATGCCTGATGGCCTAAAGTTATCGAACAATTGTAAAGTAAAAGAAATGAATCATCGCATAGCAGCGACAGAATCTATTATTCTTTATCTTTGCCCTTCTTGCGCGGTGCCAGTAAATCTCTATGTACATGTATCGATTAATGGTATAAAAAAAGAATTCTGTTGTTTCAAGACAAATGAGGCTTTTCGCGCCTCACCTTTTACTGTTTGTGTTCCATGAGAGGCGGACGCAGACTTGCTGCGTTCCACAACTGTATTTTATATTTGATGTGAAAATATTGAGTGAATATGCTAATTGTTATTTTTTTCCAATCACAAAAGATGTAGTTTCTTGTAACTGATATCGAACAGACAGAATCAAGAGGACATTTTGACTGTTATGTATAAAGTATTTAACCACAATGGTCATCTATTGTAATTTAATATGAAAAGGTACGTAGCATTAAAAAAACGTGTGTTAAAGATAAGTGTGCTTATTTTCGTAAATTAACCTTGATGATTCCATCTCCTGATTTAACTGTTAATTATTTTGTGTTACTTCATCATCAGAAATTACGATCACGCTGATGGGCCGAACGCAGCATGAGGCAGAAGGAACATTATCGTTTTCCTATTATTTCTGAACCAACTTTTTTTTTAATTGTGTAGTGTTGCATTTCTTTTAAAGTCTATAAATCTTCTGGTCCCTTAGTGTTGATCCGGGTATGACTACATCGCGACTATAAAAATGCACAGAAATGATAATGTTTCTTCCGAGCGATCTCAAATATATATATATATATCAATATGCTGCTCTTATTCAGGTATTTAATGGTCAACGTATGTTATTATAATAGTGTAATAAATCCCTGATTCTGTTGCCAAGTGGCCCACCAAAATATTCACTTTTTCGACATTAAAAAAAAAAGTAACAATTCTTTTTATTTTTTGTCCCCCAAGAGCAACGCTACACACTCCCAAAAAACTGCAAGTTTTTCGAAGTAATTTTTTTTAGCCTTACAGTTATTAAAATCATAAGAAATTATTTATTAGCGTGGTAGTAAAATTCTTTGCGAGGGTATAAGCCTAAAACCGTTGCAATAGAGCCATCTGCCTAGTAGACATAACCAATTAGGGTAACGACAACGCCTTTTTTTTTAAATAAAAAGGGTCAATATGTCCAAAAATTATTAACTTTTTTTTAATTTTTCAAGCAGATACTTTTTTGACATACCGCAACTACACTTACAGTAAATAGCATGCATGGGAACGTGAATGTTAATGAGGTCTTTAACATAAATGTTAACGATATTTTAACGGTGTTTTCGGAAACGTAACAAATCAGGCGATACTTCTACAAAAAAGCAATCGATAGATCTTTTAAATCTCAACAGTTTTCTTCTTTAACATTTTCCCAACTGAGTTATAGCAGCTTTTTACTTATTTAAGAAAACCAGTTTTTTACAACTTTGCGGATTTTTTGGCCACGTTCGCCAACTTGGATAGAGAGACAAACTCTATTTAAAATTTACTATCCTATCCGCTCATTTATTTATTGTTTTTAGGTAATATTTTGTTCAAATTTAACATTAGGCCGTCGCAGAATGCTTGGACTATACCCCGAGATCATTGCAGAAAGGTGGTACAGAAAATAGAGAAGATTAGACATGTGTCAACAATTTCTTTTGTGTTTTCAGCCTGAGAGTGATGGGTTCCATAATAACATTGTAACAGGTGATGAAAGCTAAGTTCACCAATTGGACCAAGAAAGCAAGAGAGCATCCATCAATGGAGTTACACCTCAAAGGACTACTGAGAGCAAAAATTACAATTGAAATAAAAACAGCCCTCGGTCACTATTTTTTACAAATTAACCAGGTTTCAACAATGCTAGAAGTATCTACCTCAGAATTTAAATCAAAGAATTGTCTGTATTCTATAACATGTCACAGAATTATGACTAAAAACGTATGATAGGGTATAAGTATGGAATCATCGTGACAGACTTGCAGTACTTATATGTCATTTATAAAATAATAAATATGCCAAAAGAGCATCAGTCACAAAGATATTTAAGATAAAGGAAACTGTGATGGCGAGCCACTAAGGGCTGCTCGTTACTTGCGTGGTTCAGGTTGCAAAACGGACTGAGGTGCCCGCGTTAACAAATGCGGCCCGGTGAACATGGCACTGCAAACAGGGTGAACCATCTAGTAGCCGTAGATACAATTAGGCTACTTCACATTGAAATATAGACAGAAATGATTATAAATAAACAGTATTTGGCACATAATGGAAAGCAATGTTTGATATTAGCATACAACGTAACATTTTGTCTACATCAAAGCTTATAACAGTACGATAAAACATGAAAACATCATTATGAAAATGTAGATATGACTGAATGACAACTTGTAGAAAGCACGTCCTGTGTGTCCTGTATAGTAAGAGGAGCAAGTATCGCAGACCATTTTGTAGACACCAGAATTTCCTAAAGGGGAACGGATAGAATGTAAATTATGAATGAAGTTCTTTTTCAAATTCTTATTAGTAGAAAAAGCCACGTTGCAATCGTATTTCTTTCGATAGATTGCGTTGGATCTGATAATAGATAGGCCCCACGAAAGGAATAGAGAAATATTTTTTTGAGTTACATTTGATAACAGAAGTGCCAAGCGTAGTAAGTCTTTTAGCAGTTTTCTTTGTAAGGACGTCATATACTATGTTAGGTTTATACTCGTTGTTAGCTGCTATTGTTTTAAGTAAATTGATTTCGTCGTTGAAGTTTTCTTTAGAAAGTGGGATGGAAATGCTCGGTGAACAGCAGAATGAAAGAAGGCTTTTTTATGCGTTTGTGGATGAGTAGAAGATGCAGGAACGATCTGGTCGGAATATGTTACTTTACGAAAAATATTGAAAGAAATTTTATTTGTTTCTATAGTAAGCGTCAAGTCTAGGAAATTTAATTGACGGGCCTCATTTTCAAATTCGTAGTGAAAGAAATTTTCTAATGAAGATCACTGAATAGATTAAAGATACGATCAACACCGTCAGCAGGTCCTTTGCAGATGATTAGAATATCATCAACGTATCTGAAATAAGAAAGACTGCCTAGAGACGTAGCTGGAAAACAATTAAAAATTTTTTCTTCTAGGGAGTTGACGAAAATCAGCAAGGATACCAGCTAACGGATTTCCCGTAGCAAGACCGTCGGATTGCTGGTACGTATGTCCATTAAATTCGAAATAGTTGTGTTCGACTACGACTGAGATGAGATTCATGAAGTCTGTGATTTGTTCATCTGAAATATCTTTTTTGAACCGACGTAAATTTTTTTCTACAATTGTAAACGTTTCCTGTACGGGGACGTTAGTATAAAGATTTTTGATATCGAAAGAAACTAACTTGGTGTCTGAACTGCATTCTAAATCTTTTATTTTTTGGACTAAGGTGTGACTATTTGGGACGGAAAAATTGTTTACAAAAACGAATGATTTTTTCAGAGTTTCATGTAGAAATTTGGCCAGATCATGGTATGCACTATACATACTACTAGATATCGGGCGTATCGGTGATTAGATTTGTGGATTTTAAATTGAGACCGACGTATTGGGGGCTGAGGGTTCATATTAATGAGCATTTTCTTCTGAAGCGGTTGGAGTAGGAAATTTGCGCTGTTGATAGCTGTCCTGACCTCTTTTTGTAAAACTGGACTCGGATCCTCGTGCAATTCCGAAGTATTATTTTCGTTAAAGAAATGCAAGGTTTTGGAAATATATTCATAGTTATAAGCAGTAACTAAAGAGCACCCTTTGTCTGTCTTAGTAATTAGGGCTTGTGCTTCTTTAAGTTTATTATTAATGGAAATGACCAATTTTCTATAATTATGCGGAACGTTATGAATAGGGGCTGTATTTTTCATGCAAATGTTAATCTACGTCATAAGCAAGACGAGTTTGACAAGCATTATCTATTTTTTTTTTTTTTTTACTATCGAGATCAACTTTACGATCTACAAGCACTTTTTCAATCGCATTTCTATCTGACAAGTTGGGCGAAACATTATGCTTCAGCCCTTTTTCCAGCAGGAGAATTTCATTTTGTGTACAAATAATGTTAGTTTTGTTCAGAATTCTTTTGTAAAAAGTGTGACTGCTTTTTTTTAAACGTACTCTGAGGACACTTTTCGCTAGAAAACAGACAGAAAGGCTTGCTGAGTTTCTTTTCATGCTTCTGTGTTACGCCTAGTTTACAAGTTTCTAAATGTTCATTAATTATCGTCCTAGAATTTAGAACTACTTAAACCTAACTAACCTAAGGACATCACACAAATCCATGTCCGAGGCAGGATTCGAACCTGCGACCGTAGCGGTCACGCGGTTCCAGACTGAAGCGCCTAGAACTGCACGGCCACACCGGTCGGCTATGAATCTCATCTCAGTCGTAGTCGAGTACAACTATTTCGAATTTAATGGACATTTGCACCAGCAATCCGACGGTCTCGCTTTGGGAAATCCGTTAGCTGGTATCCTTTCTGATATTTTCATCAACTCCCTGGAAGAAAAACTTTTTAATTGTTTTCCAGCTGCGTCATTAGGCATTCTTTCTTATTCCAGATACGTTGATGATATTCTAATCATCTACAAAGGACCTGCTGACGGTGTTGATCGTATCTTTAATCTATTCAATGATCTTCATGAGAAAATTTCTTTCACTACGAATTTGAAAATGAGGCCCGTCAATTAAATTTCCTAGACTTAACGATTACTATAGAAGCAAATAAAATTTCTTTCAATATTTTTCGTAAAGTAACATATTCCGACCAGATCGTTCCTGCATCTTCTACTCATCCACAAACGCATAAAAAAGCCTTCTTTCATTCTGCTGTTCACCGAGCATTTCCATCCCACTTTCTAAAGAAAACTTCAACGACGAAATCAATTTACTTAAAACAATAGCAGTTAACAAAGAGTACAAACCTAACATAGTAGATAACGTCCTTAAAAAGAAAACTGCTAAAAGACTTACTACGCTAGGCACTTCTGTTATCAAATCTAACTAAAAAAATATTTCTCTATTCCTTTCGTGGGGCCTATATATTATCAGATCCAACGCATTCTATCGAAAGAAATACGATTGCAACGTTGCTTTTTCTACTAATAAGAATTTGAAAAAGAACTTCATTCATAATTTACGTTCTATCCGTTCCCCTTTAGAAAATTCTGGTGTCTATAAAATTGTCTGCGATACTTGCTCCTCTTACTATATAGGACAAACAGGGCGTGCCTTCACTACCAGATATAAAGAACACTTGCTAAGAAAAAATGACACTAGCCCCCAAAATTCGTCTTATGCCGACCATCTTCTAATTACAGGTCATTCACCTAAAGCCATCTGCGATAGCAACATTTTGCACACCGAGAAGAAAGGGCGTAGACTAGATATTCTAGAAGAATTAGAGATTTTTAAGCATTTTGCTCGAAATGATAGCGTCATCCTTAACGAACAGCTACAGCTACGTAACAAAATTTTTTTCAACGGTATAAAGCCGTTACTCGATATCTGACTTCGGGTATCCTTGTACAGGTTACCGAAATGTTCTTTTCCTTCTAAGGTAGTCCTATGTTTTTCAGTTATCAAATGTTTCTTGGCTGCATTTCACGTCAATATTGTTTTATCAAACAAACATTGCTTTCCATTATGCACCAAATACTGTTTATTTATAATCATTGCTGCCTATATTTCAATGTGAAGTAGCCTAATTGTATCTACGGCTACTAGATGGCGCGCTCGTTGCAGTGCCATGTTCACCTGGCCGCATTTGTTAACGCGGGCACCTCAGTCCGTTTTGCAACTTGCACCACACAAGTAACGAGCAGCCCTTAGTGGCTCGCCATCACAGTTTTCTTTATCTTAAATATCTTTGTGACTAATGCCCTTTTGGCACATTTATTATTTTATAAATGACATATAAGTACTGCCAGTCTGTCACAATGATTCCGTACTTATACCCTATCATACGTTTTTGGTCATAATTCTGTGACCATGTTATAGAATACAGACAATTCTTTGATTTAAATTCTGAGGAAGACACTCCTAGCAGTGTTGAAACCAGTTTAAATTGTTAAAATTGTGACCAAGGGCTGTTTTTCGTTCAATTCTAACTATTCATGGTCTCTGAACGTGTAGCTATGTAAAAAAAAAAAAAAAAAAAAAAAAAAAAAAAAAAAAAAAAAAAAAAAAAATTGTGAAAGCAAAAATGTTCACGTCCATGACCACAGCAGCATAGTCATGTTTTAGTGTTCTGGCAAGGTGTGGTGCATTTGGAATTTTTGCCTTACGGCACTCTCTGTAAGGTACTGGGACACCCTCAGAAAACTGAAAGCACGGATTGAAAGAGATCGCCCACACATGGGGCACCCTCTCCTTCAGCAAGACAATGCCAGACCTGATACGCGAGCTGTGACATCTGCGACAATCCATTGCCTCGGGTTCACTGTCATCCATCATCCTCCATACAGTCCCGTCTTGGCCTCATCTGACTTTCACCCGTTTCCAGAACTTAAAGGACACCTTTGGGGACTTCTCCTTGATAGTGATGAAGCGGTGCAAACAGAGGTGAGATTGTGGCTCCGTCAACGAAGTCAAACGTTCCATAGTGACGGTGTCAAAAATGGTTCAAATGGCTCTGAGCACTATGGGACTTAACTGTTGTGGTCATCAGTCCCCTAGAAGTTAGAAATACTTAAACCTAACTAACCTAAGGACATCACACACATCCATGCCCGAGGCAGGATTCGAACCTGCGACCGTAGCGGTCGCGCGGTTCCAGACTGAAGCGCCTAGAACCGCTCGGCTACTCCGGCCGGCTAGTGACGGTGTCAACAAACTGGTCTCTCACTGGGAGAAAGACGTTCGTCTCTTGGGTAACTATGTTGAGAAATAAATGTATAGACACGAAGAATAAAGATGTAGAAGGTTAATGAAGTTTGTTTCATCATAAAGGTTTGAGAGTTTTCTCATACAAAATTCGAATCACACCCTCGTAGTATACTAACTGAAATATGGAGTGCTTTTAACCAGCGGCACAGGACTGGGAACATTGTCGAAAGTCAGCATAGGAAACTAAAGCCTTCAACAAATCAGAAACATCCGAACGTACACTTTCTGTTAACTAAACTGAAGAAGAAAGCAGTAAGTGCTGTATTTGGCATCACAAAGATTCCATTGGCCTGCTTTTTCATAAAAGAAGACTAGCCAGGTTCGAGTAGGACTCGCGCACAGAGCGTTCCGTGAAACTTTACTGTATACACAGTGATACCGACACGATATCGGTCCCAGGGATTCCAGAATTTTCGAGAATGTTTTAATTTCAGTAATATAAATGTGATACAAAGTCATGCAGGAAGCAGATGGGTATTTTTATAATAATCAATAGTTCTCCATTCAGGATGAGTGGGTCGCAATGGTAAAAATCAAACATCATGCAAGGGGTGACTTTATTGCTCATACGACGCGCTTCGGAATATAATATACATCATGAGATATCCAGCAGCGATTGCTGCAAGTAGATATGGCGTTTCAAATTGTATGTGAGACAAACATTCGCAGACTCCTGGATATCTGCCGATTAATGAGCAATAAAGTCATTTCTTGCCTGATGCCTGACTTTTAACTATTGCGACACAGTCAGCCTGAATATAGAATTACTGATAGTTTTAATTTCAAGGTTGAATTGGGATAACAAACGACAAAAGGAAGACTTTTGGTGTGATATAACTGCAAATTAATGTTAGGATTTTTTCCTTTACTTATACTACCCGATCTTCTGTTTTCCGAATTTCACGATTCTAGGTCAAAAGGAAGTACCCTATAGGTTTTGATGAGTTTGTATCAAAATATGTGACGTAAATGGCCATATATTTTGATTGCACTGACTTAGAAACTTCAATGCTTTATACCGGCAAGGGATCACAAACCTCAGCATGTGACGTAGACTTCAACTGGGTACGTCTACGAGACATACATACAGACCGACCGACAACAATGCGATTATATAAGGGTTCCATTTTTACTTGTTGAAATACGGAACCACAAGAACAGGTACATAAATCATGACAAAACGATAAAAGTCATTATTAAAATATGTAACGTTCCGGGGGATTTAATAAGATGTTTCAAATTTCTGGCTTCCTTACAGATAATGAGTGACAAATTAAAATTCATAAAATGAGACCAAAAGTTTAATCATTTGCTGCAGTAACGCTGAGAACGAAAAAAGTAAAAATAAATAAAAATAAAAAGTTGCATTCAGACATACCTAATATGCACTAAGTACACAGCCAGTCATAAGCCTGGATAAATGTGAAAGGATGTTCTTGGTGCTAAAACGGTTGGAAAATCCACAGCGAAAATATTTGTGGTCGGACACAGCAGGTTGATGTCATGGGTCGCAAAATCATCGACACCGCTGCTTCCTCCGCACCATTGCAGTTACTTCTAGAGGAAAAAGTATGCTAACAATATGTTTATATGGCTTTTTTTTTCTAGAAATGATTGAAAGGGTTGATGAGGAGCAGGTAGTGGACAAAATACCCTAGTTCCAAGACTATAAGTATTGAAGACGTTTTGGTTCAAATGGTTCAAATGGCTCTGAGCACTATGGGACTTAACATCTGAGGTCATCAGTCCCCTAGAACTTAGAACTACTTAACCTAACTAACCTAAGGACATCACACACATCCATGCTCGAGGCAGGATTCGAACCTGCGACCGCAGCAATCGCGCGGTTCCAGACTGAAGCGCCTAGAACCTATCGCCCACACAGGCCGGCGAAAACGTTTTGGGCTTATGTACAGTCTTAGACATAAAACCTGACCGCCGGCCGGCCGCCACAGAGACTAAGTCCGAGTCGTTCACTTAAGGTGGCCAATAAAACTGACCGCCCCTGACAACTCTAAGTCCGGCCATCTACACAATCTGGCAACACTGTAAGATGGGGTAGCGTCAAGAGGAAGTGTTGTCTACTTCCGAGGTGTTATCGGAGTGTGTGAGCCCATGGTCTAGTATGCCGACACGGTAGCTCAGCGTGTTCAGTCAGAGGGTTACGTGCCCTCTGTAATAAAAAAAACTGAGTTAATCAATCAACAACGAACTTCAATGGATGTCTTAAGACGTCCGCCCCGAGCAGATGCAACGAACGAAAGCGAACAAAATGAGATAATGAGATAAAAAAAGTGGAAACCGTGGTGCATTCTAAACTTATGGTCGCCTGTTCGAGTCCAAGTGTAACATTTTTTATATATATTTTTTTTTTTTTTTTTTTTTTTTTTTACGTTTCGGCCCTCGTCTAAAGTTATGAGCCTGATTGAACATCGAACATAATTCGCTTCACAGTCTACCCACCAGCTATAACAAGAACTTCCAGAAACAATTCCGCAGGACAGCTCATGGCTGCGACGTGATCAGAACAGCTTACGCTCGAGCGTTTCCTCGCGCTGCAGCGGCTACCGACCACTGGCCAGAAGCCACCCGCCGCCTGAAATCCGGCGCCGCTCAGGTGAACGCGGCGCGACGCTGTCAGTGTGCGTCAACTGTCATTTTCGAATTTGAAGCTCTAGTTATCATCTTAGAGTTAAGCACTGGATTTTGCATACTCGAAAATCATGAACTACAGTTAAATATTATAAAATTGAGTCGCAAGTGGAAAAAGGTGTAACATCTGCAACACAACGTTTACTTTTGGTATAACAGAGAGGTGAATGCAGAGGAGGCAGCTAGAAAGATTTGAACTGTGTGTGGAGCGAGTGCTTTTGGGAAAAATACGCCATAAAGATATTCTTGTTTCAACAAAGGTCGTTCTGGCATGAATGATTTTACACATTAATGAAGTCTCGACTACTGATATATGTGATAGATTACCATTTCACTATAATGCGACATTTGCATTAAACAGGCAAAGTTCAGAAATCTGGTATAGGAGTACTGCATGCTCTAATTCGAAACAACAAAAATTAACGGAGTGACTATTATTGAACGTCATCAGGTCGCTCATTGAGCATTCCTATGCAGTACTGTTACTGGTGACGTGTTATGATGCCTTTATCGTTAACTTCCTAAGAAGAAATGAAAGGCTGCGCCCCACCAAAAGACAAACTCGAGAAAAGGGTAGTGTGAACATAATAGTTTACATCTGATGGCTCCAAAATGTGTTTTGGGCTACGAATTCTGCTCCAAGGGGTGTGTGCATCACAGCAGGAATTTGTTGCCAACAACTGAGACACCTTTCGGTCGCAGTCAATGTTTAGTTTGCAAATGCATGTTTTCTGCTTGTAGGGAAATTTACCAGAGATCTCCGATATTCTCTGCCGTACTAGCCTGGACTCCCCAGAATCCGAAAATCCAGCTGCCACCTTTCGACGGGCGGTTTGTGTACCACCTGGGGTAAAGTTGACGTTGCTTGCACAGTTCATGTTTGTTTCTGTTTCATTGGTATGGCCTGGGTGATACCAGGACCAAACAGGACCAGAGAGTGCTGAAGCCTTTGGAAGAAAATATTTTCAGCCGAGCTCATTGAGCTAAAAGACGGTGACCAGAGTACTGGTGATTTTCACTCATACGTGTCTGGATTTCGTGTTCAACGGATTGAGTAGTTCAGAATTGTGTTAGTATTTGGTTCACCCCAAGTATTTGATTTCCTCGCTACCACCCATATGTGGGAGGCTTTCCCCTAACCCCCCACACTGGATTATTATTATTATTATTATTATTATTGTGTCATCAGCAAGTCCGATATGGTGTATCTTCCCACCACTGACATAAATGTGTATTGTTCGATTCAATATTTCCATCACATAAATGTGGGTTATAATTACGTTACATTGCTCCTAGTAGACATATTTCTCACTTTTTCTTAGACAGTTGCTAAATGTTACTCCATCAAAGGAATTATGTGTCCAGCATTGTTGCAATACAGACGCTCAAATTATCCGATTTCTGTAAATTCATTTCGATACCAGATCGTTCCTATCGGATTCAGCCAGTCAATCTTAATGTGGATATCCGACTACGGCTCTCATCACACGATTGACTGGGTAAACCACATTCTTAATCGGACTGTTGAATCTGGATCACTTATCTATGACAGGGCCTGAATTCTTAAACACTATGGAAAATACTAATACAATGTGCTTATTACAAATACGTTATTTGAATATAAATATATGAAGTAACGAGAGAACAATTTATTTACAGGAGCAGTGCCCCATCCATCATAGCAGAGCAGTGCAAGATTGGTTTCAGGGCCAAGAGAGGATAAATCTGTTGCCGTTTGTTACACGATCATCGAACATCAACCAGATAGAGAATATGTGGGCAGAGGTAACAAGGTCATTGTCATGTGGACCTACAAATGCAAGCGACCTTTGGGCGAATCTAGAAAACGTATGGTGGGAAGTAAACCATGACGCTACACTATCGATGACTTAATGAAATCAATGCCCCTACGCCTTCGGGACATCTTACACAATGATGGTGGGTGGGTTGGTTACTAAAAGTACACTCATCCACAAAACCCATGTGGGCAATTATCTGATAATCGGTCAAGCTTTGCTTTGTAGCAGCTCTTTAGCATACAAGTCCATTTCCTTTCAGTCTCCTCCTTACAATTCTTGCAATGCAAGGTAATTAAAAAATCTCATCCACTCGACGCCAACTGAGGAACTGATTGGAGCATGTGTTGTTCATCAGACAGTAGTCGTCACCCTCACTGGAATCAATGACTGTTTGTGCGTGTGTGTGTGTTTTCGTGTTCACGCACAATCTGAATCAATACTATTAACGTTAGAGAGACAACCAACAATAAATATTGCATCATATATGACTGTACAGTATTTTAATGCGATGGTAAGTTACAAACTGAATTTTTACCCAACCCACGTACTGCATATTACGTTGAGTAAGTAAGATGTATTAACTCCATAATATCGTTAGGAGAGACAGTGCGCTCCTGTTGTCGCGGCTCGTAAGTGCAGCGGCTAGCAGTGCCCAATGCCGCCGCGATTTGTTTATGTTGGCTGAGCCTGGACACTGCAGCAGACGCTTCGCCATAAACGGAAAGAAATCACCTTGACTCTGACTGCAGTGAGCGGACATCACTGCCTGCGTGTTCTTATAGTAACAAACGTGAGACTCTGCTCACATGTGCCATGAAAGAATTGCAACGGGTATCATCAGAATATTTACCAGTGATGAAATGTCCACTCTATTTGAATCCCAAAAATGTGGGAACATTCTCACAAATTAATGTGAGATGATACCAAAATGTATCTATGACGCAAAAATTAACTGCAGAGCTTCCATGGAGGCAGTAGTAACACATAAGGAACTATTATGGTTCAAATGGTTCAAATGGCTCTGAGCCCTATGGGACTCAACTGCTGAGGTCATTAGTCCCCTAGAACTTAGAACTAGTTAAACCTAACTAACCTAAGGACATCACACACATCCATGCCCGAGGCAGGATTCGAACCTGCGACCGTAGCGGTCTCGCGGTTCCAGACTGCAGCGCCAGAACCGCCCGGCCACTTCGGCCGGCGAAATATTATGTCTTGGAAGCGTATATTTCAATTCCTCTTCTCATATCAACGCCCTTGTTTTAGTATGAAGTGAGAAAATAAACACGAAAAACTAAAGTTCCTGAGAAGTATATAAGTCAATTCCTCATGTCGTATCATAGCTTTTGTTTTAGTATGAAGTAAAAAATAAACAGTTTATGGTTCTGAAGCATAATATGACACCAGATTCTTATTTTAGGCGCTATCGGACAAGCAAAAAAGCAGAGTGCTGTCCATTCTTTTGTCCAACAGTATGTTTCCTTTCATACATTACTACCACTCGGAGATTCTTATTTAAGGACTTTTGGGCATCAAGTTCTTCAGCAGAATAAGCCTTATGTTATTGTGCTAATTACAGTATGGGAAAAATGCAACAAAGACGAGTTCCCCTAGAGCAGTGAGGATATTTGGACACGTTGTATTCAGCAGTGTTTGCCTACTGCCACAACACTTCACAGAATCCATGAGGCAGACAACACAACTGTGCATGCACATCAGACTTCATTCAGTAAGACGTCAGTAGATGGACGGAAACGTCAAATTAACGTGACTTTCCGAGTTGTATTCAATCCAGAATGACGTGTTATTAAAGTAGTTGAGCGTTCTAGCAATTACGCTTTGATAATTTCCTATGAGTATTTCGGTAACCAAAAGAACCCGTTATTGTGAATCCATCGGGAACTGCATTAATATTAAACAGCAAGAAGTTGAGACAATACGTAGACTCTTTTCTTGGCTGGGTGACCTATTACTATTATTTAGGATTCTCTCCGTCCTAGGCGTAATGCAAATGTAACTTCACATTTATGAGGCGCTTGCCGCTATTGTTGACAAACATCAGCAACTTGTCATCTCTGCGAGTTACAACTTCGTGTTGATAATGGTACAGGTCGTCAGTAGTTGTGGTGGTGTTGTTGTCAAACTGCTTACAGTGACGTTATTGGTTGCGCACATAATTTAGCGCTGACTACCTACTTAAGTAAAGATGTTGTGGTGGCGTCGTCGCTTCTCTTTATTTGGTATCAGCTTGAGTAATCCGATTTAACGAACATAGTACTCTATCCGCGAGCTGCTAATAATACAGTGTGACTACAGAGATCATCGTACGGGTATTACATTAATCCTGCAGTGAATTGCTTAACAAATATTACCCTCAGCTATGCAGCTGGAATGACTCATTACACAGGTACTCTACGTTGCACTTGGTTAAGTGATCAGTTCGGTGCAATCCTGCTTCTACTGTTCGTAAATACTCTTATACTGACCATTCGTTATTTGACTAAATATGCGCTACAATCTGATTCGCATGTATCGCAGAGACATTCACTGGACTGATGTTTACAGTGCTCATGGCATGCATGAAAAATATAACACTTTTGCTAATAAAGTGCTTACCTTATTCGAACACTGCTTTCCCCCAAAACTTACCAAGGTTAGAGCAAAGTCTACAAAGAAGCCATGGATTACTCAAGGAATAGGGGTATCTCGTAAAACAAAAAGAAAACTGTATCTGTCAATCCGAAACATTTCCAATGTTGATGCTATAGCACATTATAAGAAATACTGCAGAATATTAAAGACTGTAATACGGATGTCAAAGCAAATATATTACAAGGAAAAGATAGTCATATCAGATAACAAAATAAAGAGAATATGGGATATAGTGAAGAGGAGACCGGTAGAACCAGACATGAAGAGGAACAAATAGCAATTAGAGTAAATGATACATTGGTGACAGATGTGTATAGTGTTGCAGAACTTTTTAACAAACATTTTATAACTGTTACTGAAAAGATGGGGCTGTCAGGTTCGGTAGATGCTGCTATGGAATACCTCAGATCATACATTTCAAGTAACTTCCATAGTATGAATTTGACCCGCACTACCCCAACAGAAATAATGTCCATCATAAAATCTTTAAAATCAAAAACATCTAGTGGGTATGATGAAATATCAACAAAGTTTATTAAAGAATGTGATTCTGAGCTGAGTAACATATTAACCTATCTGTTTAACCAGTCGTTTATCAGTGGAATATTTCCTGAATGGCTGAAATATGCTGAAGTTAAGCCACTGTTTAAGAAGGGAGATAAAGAAATAGCATCAAATTTCCGTCCAATTTCACTGTTGCCAGCATTCTCAAAAATTTTCGAAAAAGTAATGTACAGTCGTCTTTATAACCATCTTATCTAAAATAACATACTTCGCGGCACACTATTGCACGTCCTGTCCAGCGATCAGATGTCCTTGGGGGGACCCAACAACATCAGAACTGCGTTATGTCGTTACAGAGATCTCATCTCCCTTGCACGGGTGAGACGTTTGCCGGCAGCCCTGGCATCTATCGACTTTAGCCAGGCTTTTGACCGTGTGGGCCACACTTTCCTCACGGCCGTTCTACGGCGCATGGAATATCCCGCCCCCTTTATCAGAGTGTTGACACGCCTTCTGCATGGGGCTACTTCTCGAGTTCTTGTTAATGGAAGACTGACGGCACCCATGCCGATCTGCCGATCAGTACGACAAGGATGTCCATTGTCAACATTGTTATTTGCATTGGCCTTAGAACCTTTGTTGTGTGGTCCCCGAGACAGGCTCACTGGGACACAGTTCGGCGGCTCCATCTACCGCTGCACCGCATATGCGGATAATTTGATGATCGTCATACGAGGAGCTGACGATATGGCCGCGGCGTTGGACTGGATTGCAACCTACGGCACAGCTTCTGGTAGCCAAATCAACGTTGACAAGTCTGTCGCCTTGAGCATCGGGATTGGGCTACCGCAGGAACACTTTGCCCCCTTACGCCTCAGTGATACTGTCCGCTGCTTGGGCTTAGATTTCATGAACGACATGCGACGCGCGACGACGCTCAATTATCGACGCCTTCTTCACCAAATTAGGGCCGGAATTGCAAATCAGCGCTTGCGATCCCTCAACATCGTTCAGCGGGCGTATTATGCCAATGTATACCTTGCGTCCCGCATACCGCATCTCGCCCAAACGCTACCCATTCCGAAACCCTCGGCTCGTAGCATTATGGCAGCGCTGGGATACTTCGTCACCGCTGGTATGTTACTGAAGATCAGATACGTATCTCTTACCCTCCCCAAGGAAAAAGGTGGTCTCGGCCTAGTTAACGTCCATGATAGGGCCATTGCCCTCTATGTTAGCTCACATTTATGTCTGCTGCGCCGTTGTCCTACGAGCCTCACGAGACTGCTTCTGACGGCGCTACGACCTGCTTCACTAAGAGCGCCGGTGCCACTACAGGACATCCCAGCGCCCCTATATATATATTATATAGGACGTTTCTATTTAGAACAAAGTTATTGCAGTGTAGCGCTCACGACACCACAAATGGCCACGACTCGACGCCTATATCACGACATGCTGCAACGCCGCCCCCTAAATGTGGTCGAACTAAAATATCCTGACGTGCGGTGGCAGGTGGTGTGGAAGACTGTACACGATGCCATGCTTGATTCTGATGTTGTTTCCCAATGGTACGTAGTCGTTAATGGGAAGCTGGTGACGCAAGAACGTCTCTACAATATCCACATGGCAGAATCTCCCAATTGTGTGGGTTGTAATACAGTAGATTCTGACGAGCACCGCCTCAGCTGTGGAGAGGCGGAACCGGTTTGGCACCTAGTGCGGCAGATGCTGGCTTATCTCTTGCGAGTTATGTCGGAGCATATATCTGCACGCACATTATTGTTTCCGGATGAGACATTTTACCCCAAGACTCGAACCAACTCCGTCACCTGGATACGTGGACATGCGGTCCATTACCTCTGTCGTGACGGACACAAGAATTTCCTTGACTTCTGGCTCTATTTGCAAGAAAGACATCATGCTATTTCAGGGCATACCAGATATCTACAATGCTTCGCAAACTACGTATGGAGTGCCTTTCACAGCCCGCCGTGCAGCTGGAATGTTCCAGGCAGTGTCAGATGAGGTCAGAACGAACTGCAAACGAGCATATATTGAACAATCTTTATCAGTGGGCGCAATCGCTGGGAAGCCTAACTACGACGTGGTAGCTTTTTTTTCATGTTATTTATGTTTAATATCTTCGATGTTGTCTTCATTCTGTTTTAGTTTTCCAGGCTTGATTAACTATGACTGTTCGCACATTGATATCTATATAAATAAAAAAAAAGATAAAAAAAGTGGGTAGGAGACCTGCTTTCGAATCCAAACAAATACACAAGAACAAACTAAGAGCAAAATGAACAACAAATATAATATAATAAAGTATTATACCCTTTCCTTTCTCCTTTTATTATTTTCTTTTATAAAAAGTTCAGAGGCATATTTAATTTTTGTTTCGTTGGCGCAACCTGAAGTGGTGGCGAACGGCCGTCCTAGTTAGCTTTAGGATGAAAGTGGCGGTGGCACTAGCTTTGTTTTTGTTTTTAGGCTAGATAGGTTTTTGGGGGTAGTATGGGTGATAGGGGCCAACGATTGAAGTGGGAGAGAGAATTTTCTTTTCTTATTTATATACAAAAAGGAACCAAAATGGTCATAAAAAAGGGGTATGACTCCTGCTTAGGGTATTAAAATAATAAAAAAAAGAAAAAAAAGGTAACGTGCTTGCCTCTCAGGTGCACACTGCCTTTGTTCGTCTTTCGAGACTCACCGAAGCCAAAATATTTAATTCTTTTGTAGCAGAAACACAAGCAAGCAGATACAAACTCAATACCGGAATCGTAAGACAACACTCGAGCAAAATTATGTGAAGTGTTGTGGCAGTTACCAAACACTGCTGAATACGACGTTCCAAATATCCTCACTGCTCTAGGGGAACTCGTCTTTGTTGCATTTTTCCCATACTGTAATTAGCACAATAACAAAGGCTTATTCTGCTGAAGAACTTGATGCCCAAAAGTCCTTAAATAAGAATCTCCGAGTGGTAGTAATGTATGAAAGGAAACATACTGTTGGACAAAAGAATGGACAGCTCTCTGCTTTTTTGCTTGTCCGATAGCGCCTAAAATAAGAATCTGGTGTCATATTATGCTTCAGAACCATAAACTGTTTATTTTTTACTTCATACTAAAACAAAAGCTATGATACGACATGAGGAATTGACTTATATACTTCTCAGGAACTTTAGTTTTTCGTGTTTATTTTCTCACTTCATACTAAAACAAGGGCGTTGATATGAGAAGAGGAATTGAAATATACGCTTCCAAGACATAATATTTCCTTATGTGTTACTACTGCCTCCATGGAAGCTCTGCAGTTAATTTTTGCGTCATAGATACATTTTGGTATCATCTCACATTAATTTGTGAGAATGTTCCCACATTTTTGGGATTCAGATAGAGTGGACATTTCATCACTGGTAAATATTCTGATGATACCCGTTGCAATTCCTCCATGGCACATGTGAGCAGAGTCTCACGTTTGTTACTATAAGAACACGCAGGCAGTGATGTCCGCTCACTGCAGTCAGAGTCAAGGTGATTTCTTTCCGTTTATGGCGAAGCGTCTGCTGCAGTGTCCAGGCTCAGCCAACATAAACAAATCGCGGCGGCATTGGGCACTGCTAGCCGCTGCACTTATGAGCCGCGACAACAGGAGCGCACTGTCTCTCCTAACGATATTATGGAGTTAATACATCTTACTTACTCAACGTAATATGCAGTACGTGGGTTGGGTAAAAATTCAGTTTGTAACTTACCATCGCATTAAAATACTGTACAGTCATATATGATGCAATATTTATTGTTGGTTGTCTCTCTAACGTTAATAGTATTGATTCAGATTGTGCGTGAACACGAAAACACACACACACGCACAAACAGTCATTGATTCCAGTGAGGGTGACGACTACTGTGTGACGAACAACACATGCTCCTATCAATTCCTCAGTTGGCGTCGAGTGGATGAGATTTTTCGATTACCTTGCATTGCAAGAATTGTAAGCAGGAGACTGAAAGGAAATGGACTTGTATGCTAAATAGCTGCTACAAAGCAAAGCTTGACCGATTATCAGATAATTGCCCACATGGGTTTTGTGGATGAGTGTACTTTTAGTAACCAACCCACCCACCATCATTGCGTAAGATGTCCCGAAGGCGTAGGGTCATTGATTTCATTAAGTCATCGATAGTGTAGCGTCATGGTTTACTTCCCACCATACGTTTTCTAGATTCGCCCAAAGGTCGCTTGCATTTGTAGGTCCACATGACAATGACCTTGTTACCTCTGCCCACATATTCTCTATCTGGTTGATGTTCGATGATCGTGTAACAAACGGCAACAGATTTATCCTCTCTTGGCCCTGAAACCAATCTTGCACTGCTCTGCTATGATGGATGGGGCACTGCTCCTGTAAATAAATTGTTCTCTCGTTACTTCATATATTTATATTCAAATAACGTATTTGTAATAAGCACATTGTATTAGTATTTTCCATAGTGTTTAAGAATTCAGGCCCTGTCATAGATAAGTGATCCAGATTCAACAGTCCGATTAAGAATGTGGTTTACCCAGTCAATCGTGTGATGAGAGCCGTAGTCGGATATCCACATTAAGATTGACTGGCTGAATCCGATAGGAACGATCTGGTATCGAAATGAATTTACAGAAATCGGATAATTTGAGCGTCTGTATTGCAACAATGCTGGACACATAATTCCTTTGATGGAGTAACATTTAGCAACTGTCTAAGAAAAAGTGAGAAATATGTCTACTAGGAGCAATGTAACGTAATTATAACCCACATTTATGTGATGGAAATATTGAATCGAACAATACACATTTATGTCAGTGGTGGGAAGATACACCATATCGGACTTGCTGATGACACAACAATAATAATAATAATAATAATAATAATCCAGTGTGGGGGGTTAGGGGAAAGCCTCCCACATATGGGTGGTAGCGAGGAAATCAAATACTTGGGGTGAACCAAATACTAACACAATTCTGAACTACTCAATCCGTTGAACACGAAATCCAGACACGTATGAGTGAAAATCACCAGTACTCTGGTCACCGTCTTTTAGCTCAATGAGCTCGGCTGAAAATATTTTCTTCCAAAGGCTTCAGCACTCTCTGGTCCTGTTTGGTCCTGGTATCACCCAGGCCATACCAATGAAACAGAAACAAACATGAACTGTGCAAGCAACGTCAACTTTACCCTAGGTGGTACACAAACCGCCCGTCGAAAGGTGGCAGCTGGATTTTCGGATTCTGGGGAGTCCAGGCTAGTACGGCAGAGAATATCGGAGATCTCTGGTAAATTTCCCTACAAGCAGAAAACATGCATTTGCAAACTAAACATTGATACATTGATCCAAACACGAGAGCTACATAATCTCACATAAGAAATTGACCGACAAAAAATTCTCATGCTTGCTCTTCCAGAACCACGACTAACTGACAATGAAACCTTGCATTACGGGAAC
Source organism: Schistocerca piceifrons (assembly GCF_021461385.2). NCBI lineage: Eukaryota > Metazoa > Arthropoda > Insecta > Orthoptera > Acrididae > Schistocerca > Schistocerca piceifrons. Next base: position 294,424,435 of record NC_060141.1, read on the forward strand.
CATCGCATCTTCAAGAGCAAATCACAACAAAAGATAGCGAAATGCGCACCAATCTTCGGTATGGCATTTCTCGAACACAGATCTATCATCAACTCTGTCAAAGAAATCACACCCATCAACAATCGACTTATGACTATGCTCATTCAGAGCCCCCCCAAAAAATATACACTCATCAATGCACATGCCCCCACCAACATCCACCGTGCGACCGCAACGGTCGCAGGTTCGAATCCTGCTTCGGGCATGGATGTGTGTGATGTCCTTAGGTTAGTTAGGTTTAAGTAGTTCTAAGTTCCAGGGGACTGATGACCTCAGAAGTTAAGTCCCATAATGCTCAGAGCCATTTGATCCATTTGAACCACCAACATTGAAAATAAGAAAAACACCGAAAATGTCGAAAAATTCTGTAACATACTCGAAAAAACTATGAGCAAAATTCACCAAGAGACGTGAATTTACTGATGGGAGACTTCAACTCTCTATTTGGGACAGAAAAAACCTATAGAAAAATCATTGTTACAAATTCATCACTCCGAAACACTTACACCAACGGCACACGTCTGACTGACATTTGCCAACAATTCAACTTCAAAATGATGTCTACCCACTTTAGGAAAAAACCAGTTCTCAGGTAACATGCTTGGCTACCAGGTGCAAGCTGCTTTATTCCGCCTTTCGAGACTCGCTGAAAGGCAGATTTTTTATTCTTTTGTAGCAGAGCTACAAGCAGGCAGATACAAACTCAATAAGGGGATCGTAAGACAACGCTCGAGCAAAATTCTACTTGCTACTTTTAGTACCTCTTATTGTCAGAGAGAAAACCTTACGGTACTGCAAAACTCATAATGCCACTTTTGTTTTCAGCCGACATATTTTTTGTTGTGACTACATAATTTTATCTATGAACTGCCACATTTTCATAACACTTGCGAATGGTACAGGAAATGAAGTAAATACAGACCTTTTTGAAGTCAAAAGTCGGTAATATCCTACTAATTAGTGTTAAAATAGGCGCAATCGTCTTACAGATACTTGATGCTTTATTATGATAGGCTGCCGTCGTGATGTTTCTGCAGTAAGCTGAATTTAATTTGGGTTAGTTCAGTGAATATTTTAATTGCGTTTTCCATTAGTTTACTGAACGCAACACTAATCATCAAACAGAAATTAATCAGCAGCAGAAGTTTCTTTCACGATATCTAAAACAATCTGACAATGCTAAAGTAGTTTACAAATTCCATGCCCGTAGTAATCTACTGTTTCTAACGATGTCTTTAAACTAGTGTGGTTTGAAGAGTATTTTCGTCTAGAAATGAATTGCCTTGACGGTTGATCGATCAAGAGCGGGAAACGTAAAATTCTACGAGTATATGACGAGAGGGACAACTGCTTGTGAGAGGACTTCCCTATCAATACAAGTGCCTGAGAGACGACTTTCCTATCAATCTCCTGGACAGTTTTGTTTCTCAAATCAACAGAGTGCGTTATCATGCAGTAGCACAAGTGATGTAGTTTTGTCGGCCGATTTTCACTGCGACCGAAAGGTGTCTCAGTTGTTGGCAACAAATTCCTGCTGTGATGCACACACCCCTTGGAGCAGAATTCGTAGCCCAAAACACATTTTGGAGCCATCAGATGTAAACTATTATGTTCACACTACCCTTTTCTCGAGTTTGTCTTTTGGTGGGGCGCAGCCTTTCATTTCTTCTTAGGAAGTTAACGATAAAGGCATCATAACACGTCACCAGTAACAGTACTGCATAGGAATGCTCAATGAGCGACCTGATGACGTTCAATAATAGTCACTCCGTTAATTTTTGTTGTTTCGAATTAGAGCATGCAGTACTCCTATACCAGATTTCTGAACTTTGCCTGTTTAATGCAAATGTCGCATTATGGTGAAATGGTAATCTATCACATATATCAGTAGTCGAGACTTCATTAATGTGTAAAATCATTCATGGCAGAACGACCTTTGTTGAAACAAGAATATCTTTATGGCGTATTTTTCCCAAAAGCACTCGCTCCACACACAGTTCAAATCTTTCTAGCTGCCTCCTCTGCATTCACCTCTCTGTTATACCAAAAGTAAACGTTGTGTTGTAGATGTTACACCTTTTTCCACTTGCGACTCAATTTTATAATATTTAACTGTAGTTCATGATTTTCGAGTATGCAAAATCCAGTGCTTAACTCTAAGATGATAACTAGAGCTTCAAATTCGAAAATGACAGTTGACGCACACTGACAGCGTCGCGCCGCGTTCACCTGAGCGGCGCCGGATTTCAGGCGGCGGGTGGCTTCTGGCCAGTGGTCGGTAGCCGCTGCAGCGCGAGGAAACGCTCGAGCGTAAGCTGTTCTGATCACGTCGCAGCCATGAGCTGTCCTGCGGAATTGTTTCTGGAATACTTGTTATTGCTGGTGGGTAGACTGTGAAGCGAATTATGTTCGATGTTCAATCAGACTCTTAACTTTAGACCGAAATTTGTTAAAAAAAAAAAAAAATTACAGTTGGACGCGAACACGCGACTATAAGTTTACAACGCAAGACGATTACCACCAGACCACGGGCTCTCACAATAGGAGAACATATCGGAAGTAGATAACACTTCCACATCTTACAGTGTTGCCAGATTGTGCAGATGGCCGGACTTAAAGAGTTGTCAGGAGCGGTCAGTTTTATTGGCCACCTTAAGTGAACGACTCGGACTTAGTCTCTGTGTCGGCCGGTCGGCGATCACTTTTTATTTCTAAGACTGTACTTTTATGTGTGTTTATTTATAATCTAATGATACTTCCTACATGTTACAGTTGATTTCGATGATGAGACGAACTTCATTTTCAGGTCTGCGCTAGATAGCGCATTTACAATTGTTGCAGGACAGATGGCCTTGTGTAAGTGAATATTACTTTGTTTCTCTTACTTCACGATTTTTTTTTTCATAGGATTCTATTGCTTAGGACTTCTCTTATATTTGGTAACAGCCAGTTTCTTAATGATTCTATGAAGCCATCTTCCCCAGATGCATTGTGTTTTTGTAGCTATTTCTCTATGTCTTCTAACAACGGATCAAGAAGAAATCACAGCTCAGATTGAAAGTATTTGGCCGAAGTGGCCGTGCGGTTAAAGGCGCTGCAGTCTGGAACCGCAAGACCGCTACGGTCGCAGGTTCGAATCCTGCCTCGGGCATGGATGTTTGTGATGTTCTTAGGTTAGTTAGGTTTAACTAGTTCTAAGTTCTAGGGGACTAATGACCTCAGCAGTTGAGTCCCATAGTGCTCAGAGCCATTTTTGAAAGTATTTGGAAGGCTAGTTTTTCTGTCTCTTCTGTGATTTTAAAAAAGTTTGTTGAGAGACAGGTATACCGGTATACCTGTGTGCAAAATGTAAGGACGAGAGTAACTTCCCAAAAAATAAATAAATAAATAAATAAATAAAAATAAAGTAATGCTAGGCTGATCTCGCGCGGCAGAGTAACTTTCGCAAAATGTGTCACTGCCAAGTAACATAGCTTGATGAAACTTGGAGGATACACAGAACTGCTACCGTATAGTGCAGAAGATAACTGAAAGAAACAGAGCATGACACGAACAGAAATGATGCTTTTATTCAAAGACAGTAATTACACTGAAGTCACTGGGATGTGTGTCCCCTGGAGAGTGCAAAGGGCAGGACTTGGTTGTTATTAGTGTGTGCGATCGCTACGCGTGGCAGTGCATGCCGGGCAACATGCTCGCATGTTGGCCCCAACGTCGGTAGGTTCTTGTTCTCGGCCGTTCCATTCCTTCACCAGGTGCGCTTGACAACGGCTGGGCGTGTACTGCCGCATGAGACCGTGCTTCAAGAGGTCTCCCCAGCGCATCGCGCTGGTGCCCGATAGTATTCAAGACGGGGCGGGTGAGAAGCAGCCCAGTCAATTCGCCGAGTATCCTCACGTTCCAAGACGCCTCCGCCTGCGCTGTTCGAGGCGGTCGCGCGTTTCCATCCGTAAAAAAAGAAGTCATAGCGAATTCAGCGCTGAAAAGATGCTCATGGCCAAGGAGTACAATGTCACAATAACAGTGACACTATACTCCTTCGACATACGCACCTTTCGAAAGGTGCATTGTGCCCTCATTTCGTTTTACGTCAGTATCGAGTTGCGCACGTGTAGGAGCCCTCGGAACGAGAGAATATTAGGCGAACGGACTGGCGTGCCCCTTCCTTCGACTTAACCCATATCGAGTACATGTGGGATCCGTTGGGGAGACTTAATCGTAGAATGACTACATGCACAAACAACCATCCAGGAGTTGTGAACTGCGCTGCTGGAGGAATGGAACGTCGTACCACAAGAACAGCTTACCCACCTTGTGGCCATCGTGGGAGCACTTTGCAGAGCATGCATTTCGGCTCGCCGCCACATACTATTAAGAATCATGGCTCGCATTTTGTAATGCCCCAGGTGCCATCATAAATCGCGATGAGTTCAGTGCAGTTATTTTGATTTTCTTCGTTTCATCGTGCATTTCTTTCAGTTACCTTCTGTACTATACTGTGGCAGGTCTCTCTCTGTATGGTCCAACTTTCATCGAGCTATGTTACTTGGCAGTAACATATGATGTGAAACTTTCATCTTTAAGTTTCGCTCGTTGTATGTTGCTATGTTCGTTTCGTATGGACGTTTAACCACGGTTACAGATATGGCATTGAGAGGCTCCAAGAACTGTCCGAGGGGAAATCATAGAGCTTGAATCCTATGGAGTGAGCATTCAGACGCGCAGAACAAAATTTTTGTTACCACATACATTGACTCCAAAAGTCAGAACACCAGGATGCTGTGGAAGGCTTCTTCGTAGGTTTTCTGCATGCTTTGAATGGCATTACATCTCTATTACAGACAGATCCCATTTAAAAGTAAGCGTTTCATAGGCATCCTAACTATATGCGTTAGACATCTGAAATAACACGGCTTAGGCCTGTGAAGAGAGACACATAAGAGCATTTCGCTTGCTTGCGAGAAGCGACTCAACTCGAATGTCGCATATTTTGATACTGATTAGAAAAAGAAAAGGTGTCCGCCGTTATCTCTTTTGAAGGATTTGTGCTGCACTTCATCGTTTTGGCGTGTCTCTGCTTTCATAAAATGTTGCGTTGTCATTGCAAATTTGCTTCCTAGTACGCCAAACTGAAGAGTGTCCCGTAAACTTTGAATTTGGAACAAATTAGCGATTTATCTCGTTTCGAAATATTTTTGAGGACAATTATTCCGTTTTCTGTTACTGATACCATCTTCTTAATCTTTATTCATCCTTGTGGTTGTTGTGGTCTTCAGTCCTGAGACTGGTTTGATGCAGCTCTCCATGCTACTCTATCCCGTGCAAGCTTCTTCATCTCCCGGTACCTACTGCAACCTACATCCTTCTGAATCTGCCTAGTGTATTCATCTCTTGCTCTCCCTCTACGAGTTTTACCCTCCACGCTGCCCTCCAATACTAAATTGGTAATCCCTTGATGCCTCAGAACATATCCTACCAACCGGTCCCATCTTCTTCTCAAGTTGTGCCACAAATTTCTCTTATCTCCAATTCTATTCAGTACCTCTTCATTGGTTATGTGATCTACTCATATAATCTTCAGCATTCTTATGTAGCACCACATTTCGAAAGCTTCTATTCTCTTCTTGTCCAAACTATTTATCGTCCATGTTTCACTTCCATACATGGCTACACTCCATACAAATACTTTCAGAAACGACTTCCTGACACTTAGGTCTATACTCGATGTTAACAAATTTCTGTTCTTCAGAAATGGTTTCTTTGCCATTGCCAGTCTACATTTTATATCCTCTCTACTTCGACCATCAGCAGTCATTTTGCTCCCCAAATAGCAAAACTCCTTTACTACGTTAAGTGTCTCATCTCCTAATCTAATTCCCTCAGCATCACCCGACTTAATTCGACTACATTCCATTATCCTCGTTTTGCTTTTGTTGATGTTCATCTTGTATCCTCCTTTCAAGACACTGTCCATTCCGTTCAACTGCTCTTCCAAGTCCTTTGCTGTCTCTGACAGAATTGCAATGTCACTGGCGAACCTTAAAGTTTTTATTTCTTCTCCATGGATTTTAATACCTACTCCGAATTTGTCTTTTGTTTCCTTTACTGCTTGCTCAATATACAGATTGAATAACATCGGGGATAGGCTACAACCCTGTCTCACTCCCTTCCAAACCACTGCTTCCCTTTCATGTCCCTCGACTCTTATAACTGCCATCTGGTTTCTGTACAAATTGTAAATAGCCTTTCGCTCCCTGTATTTTACCCCTGCCACCTTCAGAATTTGAAAGAGAGTATTCCAGTCAAGATTGTCAAAAGCTTTCTCTAAGTCTACAAATGCTAGAAACGTAGGTTTCTCTTTCCTTAATCTATTTTCTAAGATAAGTCGTAGGGTCAGTATTGCCTCACGTGTTCCAAAATTTCTACGGAATCCAAACTGATCTTCGCCGAGGTCGGCTTTTACCAGTTTTTCCATTCGTGTGTAAAGAATTCGCGTTAGTATTTTGCAGCCGTGACTTATTAAACTGATAGTTCGGTAATTTTCATATTTGTCAACACCTGCTTTCTTTGGGATTCGTCCTTAGAGAAACTAAAATGTTGATCGCATATAATCATTCACCGAGTCATAGGAACATTGGTTACAATGAGGCGACAACAGTCATGGGATAGCGATATGGACATATACAAATCGCGGTAGTGTCGTTTACATAAAGTACATAAAAGGGCAGTGCACTGTCGGAGCTGTCATTTGTACTCAGGAGATTCGCATGAAGAGGTATCCGACGTGGTTATGGGCGCACGACGGGAGTTAACAGACTTTGAACGTGGAATGGTAGCTGGTGCTAGCCGCACGGGGCATTCCATTTCGGAAATCGTTAGGGATTTCAATATACCGAAATCCACAGAGTGAAGAGTGTGCCGCAAATACTAAATTTCAAGTATTACCTCTCACCATAGACAACGCAGTGGCCGGCGGCCCTCATTTAACGATCGAGAGCAGCGGCGATTGCGTAGATTTGTCAGCGCTAACTGACAAACAGCAGCGCTTGAAACGCCGGTAACCGCAGAAAGCAATGTGGGACGTACGACGAACGTATCCGTTACGATAGTGCTGCAAAATTTGGTGTTACTGCGCTACGGCAGCAGACGACTGACGCGAGTGCCCTTACTGACACCACAACATTGGCTGCAGCGCTTTCCTGGGCTCGTGACCATGTCATTTGGACCCTAGACGGCTAGAAAACTATGGCCTGGTCAGATGAATTCCAATTTCAGTTGGTAAGAGGTGACAGTAGAAGTCGAATGAGGCGAAAAACACCACGAGACCATGGGTCCTAGTTGTCAACAACGCACAGTGCAAGCTGGTGGTGCCTCCAAAATGGTATGGGTTGCGTTTACAAGGAGTAGACTAGGTTCTGTGGTCCAACTGAACCGATCATTGACGATTTGCAGCCATTCATGGACGTCATATCCCCAAACAACGATGAAATTTTTGTCGATGACAAAGGGCCATGTCAGCGGGACACAATTGCTCACGATTGGCTTGAAGAACATTCCGGACAATTCGAGCGAGTGATTTGGTTACCCAGATCGCCCAGCAAGAATCCCATCGAACGTGAATGGGACGTAATCGAGAGGTTATGTGCACAAAATCCTGCATTGGCAACAGTTGCGCAATTATGGACGGCTGTAGAATCAGAATGGTTGGATATTTCTGCAGGAGACTTCCATCGGTTTGTTGATTCCACTGCACTTGAGTTGGTGCACTATGCCTGGCGAGAGGAGGTCAGACACGGTCTCTGGAGAGGTATTCCGTGACTTTTGTCACCTCGGTGTACGTAAGGTAAGGACGACTGTTTGGAGAAATGAATAAAACGAAAGAGGTGCCACAGACCCTCACTCATAACTATTATCTGCAGCTGAACGTTGTTGCAAATGCATATACATTCCGCGGATTGACTAATACCACACTTACGCACTAACGAATTTATCCAGCATCTGCATCATAAATATAGCGCCATACACTCACATAAATTAGTTCTACAATTTTGTGTCTTATTTACTCTATGTCTCGATATTAATCACACATAAAGCGTCTCTTACTAGTATATTAATTACAATTTAACCGCGTAAAACATACCTGTTCTGCTCTGACGAATTTCGATTTGCATCCGTAAATATAACGATTCAGTACCATGCTGCTACTAATAAATAAATATGTCAAAATGAGTAAATACGTATCTTATCAAAGTTTCGTAAATAACGACGTCTCATCAACGACATCTGACTGTTAAGTCTGATGTAGGCGACATGCGCACCACACTACGTTCAGTCTGTAGATATTGCTCGTCTAAGGAGGTCGAGCGATGTGGCGCAATCGTTAGCACGCTGGACTCACATTCTTGAGGACAACGGTTTAGAAGCCTCTCTGGTCATCCTGATATAGGTTTTCCGCGATTTCACTAGATATCTCTGGGCAAATGCTGGGACTGTTCCTTTCAAAATTATGTGAGTTAACGAGCATTGCGCTTTCATTTAAATATATGGCCGAAAGAGTCCGCCTTCGGGAATTGTGAAACGAGCCCTGTCGTCCAGAACCGGTTGCCACAAAGGGTGCAGATTCACCACGAGATGAGGAAACTCACATTGTCTATTGAGGCCTACGCGCTGTAGTGTGCGAGTGGGACAGACGAGAAACTACGTCATAGGGAAACGCAGTAGAAGGCTTTTGTGGCCAAGGAGATGTAGCAGTGTTAAATATGGCGGACCTAAGATCGTCCATAAAGGGAAACATTTATGAAAACTATTTAATTCTGCAGTAGTGCAGGCAATGAAGCCACAGTAATTTTAATCTGTCTTCTTCCATACATTTTCATAGTGATCCCAATAAAACTTGAGTATTGATCATATCCATAATAGTTTAGGATTTACTGGTAAAGTGAAATTCACAGGTCTTGTAACAAAGACCTGAATGCTAAAATCTGAACGCTTTGGTCGATCTTAACGATCGACATTTCATATAGAAGAGCATCATTAAAATGACAAATGGTGTAAATATTGACTCTGTAACTTTATTTGTTCAAAAGATATAGTAAATTTAAATTATTAGTATTTTCAGTTTACACCAGATCATCATTTCCTCCACACAAAACAAAATGAACGATGAGAGCATGACACATTATTGAATCATTAGATAATAGAATATATGTGGTAAAGTTTAGTGCATAATACTAACTTTGTTCTTTATTTATTTGTCAGAAAGCAGATTGGTGCAAGGCTACTGGCCGTAACATTCAAAGTTAAGAAGGAAACTGTGAGAGGCACCCACATGCCTTGCTCATACTGCGGCATCAAGCAGTCAGGCCTGCAAGATGAGTGGTCTGCCAAGTGAGTGTATTCATTCTTATTTATCGAATAATATGAACTCTCGTACTCACAATAAAGTTACAAATTATCCTCCTGTATGAATAATACGCAACGGAAACGCACATCTATCAGTAATTTACAGAAATCTGATTGTTCACTACGCACTGGCAATACCACATTTTCTTTTTTCTTTATTTAACGGCTTTTATCAACACGTGGCCATCGCACTGAATATGAATGGCGCACGCATTATAAATTCTGGATATCATGACAACATACAATTCGAAGGAAAAGGCCACCAATCTTTTTCTTTTCACTATCTTATTTATTCCGATAAATTCTATAACCGAAACACACAAATTCTATAACCTACAACAATAACACATGAGAAATTCCGCCCAGTGGGCATGGCTTTACATTGGTGAATCTCTATATTATGGTCTCGTAATTATTTAACGCTACAGTGCACTTTCTGGATAGGATGGTGGATATTTTATTGTTTCTCACACTTCGACTCTCACAATTATCATCACGAAACTTTCCTCCAGACCGAGCAGTACAAAAGGAACACGCATAACCCACTACCTCTGCAACTACCTAGCTACTCTTCCATGCAAACCACACATACTTAAATTACATGACATACACCACACTGCAACATGAAATACAAGACAGGGAATAGTCACAACATTATCACTTTCAGCTTTCCCACTTCAATTAATATTTATCCCAGTTTCACACGACACTGCCCCACTTCGTAATTCTACTTTCCTACTATGAACTCTGGAGATATATGCACGTCTTCCTGTGCAATGCAAGCCAAGTGGCGTTGCTGGATAGACGGCTGACTCACCTTGTTTCTCTCTCAGACTGTTATAGTTTGAATCAAGCGTCACACGGAAACATATCTCGCAAAGTAATATTAAGAGCATATTCATCACACACGCGAGTCCTCAACTGATACCATGGACGAGTACTTCTCTTTATCCTTTGTCTCATACACAGATTGAGACTCACACAGTACTCACTACGTGGAAGTACTCGTCTCTAATTTCAAGTCCTGCACACGCTATTTCTTAAATATTTCAACTTATAGTACACACGCTAGTAATTCAGCTTAACTTAAGCACACTGAAGTATTTCAACTTATTGCTACACGTGGTTTCATTGTGACCGTTGGTCACTTCCGAAGATTACTACGATCCCAGTAATATTACCTGCCTGACATTTAATTCTCCCCACAAAAGTTCCTGAAATAGAGAAATTATTATTTCAAACTACTCTTAAATATTCCACATGCATACCATGTCTCCACTCTTTTGTCTTTACGGAGCACACATAAGACAGGTCTTAACAGCACAAGATCCAGCGGCAGAGTGCTGAAACATGGCTGTTCTTCAGGTCCTCTCGCACCTCTGTCGAAGTGGGGGAGCACCTTGCTACCGTATTGGTCAGCCACATTTCAGGTGCTCAAAGCTCAGGTAAATTTCATCTCTTTGGTCCCACCAAAGGTGGCCAAAAGATCGTCTCAAAGATGATCATATATTCACATTCACTATCTGCGGTTAGCAGACGACCATACATTCATTCATTTCACAGATCTCACCAAACTGGATGTAGGGATTTATTTTGAGGGAGTGCACATGTGATCAATTAAATAAATAAATTGTCATTCTTTCCCACACTGGTATCCAGCTTCGCTGTATTAATTGAAATTGAGTTATTATTAGAAAAAATATGTTGTTCAGACAAGAATAATGAAGTATGTTGTACCTATTTTCAATGTCGGGCGGTACTGTACCCTTTCAACTGTACTGGTTTTATGTAAGAGAATTTAACGTTTATTATGTAATGGGGAATAATGTTACTTTATTTAGGACTTGAAAGTGGTCAAGCTTTGACTGTTTAAATATGTTAAAACGTAAAATAATGTAGAATAAGCTGTAGACAATCAGATGGCCAGCTTCAGGAAAGGGAACTGCCCTAGTCAGTTGAGTGACATTCGGCACACTGGAAAATCGGCCGGGGATGGGCAGAGGGACAATTTGGCTGGATATACCAAAGGGTACAGTTTGGATTGAGATGCGAAAGCAGACAGTCGGTGTTTATGCAATTAGTAAGTGAAACGACTTAGAAAATTTCGCGTTGTGTGGTATCGCGGGACTTTATCCCTGAACGGTGAGCAGCCGCGCGCCTGGTGTGGACTCTAACTTTTCGCGTAGAAAACTCGTATTTCGCGATGAGACTGTGAATGATCGAACTGCGTCAAATGGATATGCGCTCGAGTGTAACTGCAACTCTAAATACGACCACTTTCGCTATTAGTTTGCTTTCTGAATTATCATTATTCTAACCAAAGCGCAACTGTGTGGCCTACATCATTTATGTGTCGTTAATTTAGTTCCCGATATTATTATTACTGTTATTATATGTTACGTTAGCTTTCTATTTCGCAAATTTGCCAACAGCCAGACAATTTAACCAAAGGGTCACAAGTGTCTAATTTAGGGCGTGTAATGCGAAACGTGCGCTTAAACCCCTAGACGAGTTTGAGCCAAGAAATTTCGACGAAGAGGAACCGCATGTGAGCCCGAACATCTTTGAGATGTTAGATCGCAATGACATGGTCGATTTGGTTCCCATACTTCCCCAGCAGAAGTGGAGAGGATATAAAATGTAGGCTGGCAATGGCAAGGAAAGCGTTTCTGAAGAAGAGAAATTTGTTAACATCCAGTATTGATTTAAGTGTCAGGAAGTCATTTCTGAAAGTATTTGTATGGAGTGTAGCCATGTATGGAAGTGAAACGTGGACAATAAATAGTTTGGACAAGAAGAGAATAGAAGCTTTCGAAATGTGGTGCTACAGAAGAACGCTGAAGATTAGATGGGTAGATCACATAACTAATGAGGAAGTATTGAATAGGATTGGGGAGAAGAGAAGTTTGTGGGACAACTTGACCAGAAGAAGGGATCGGTTGGTAGGACATGTTCTGAGGCATCAAGGGATCACCAGTTTAGTATTGGAGGGCAGCGTGGAGGGTAAAAATCGTAGAGGGAGACCAAGAGATGAATACACTAGGCAGATTCAGAAGGATGTAGGTTGCAGTAGGTACTGGGAGATGAAAAAGCTTGCACAGGATAGAGTAGCATGGAGAGCTGCATCAAACCAGTCTCAGGACTGAAGACCACAACAACAACAACAACTTCCCCAGTTCGAGCTTGATCTTCCTCTCTAATTACTACGCAGTCGATGGGACTTTAAATTCTGATCTTCCTTCCTCCCTTTTCCTTTGTAGGAATTATTGTAATTCATGCTACGACTTTTTGCGTTCTATTCTTTATTTGAGAGTCGCGAGAGAATTACTAATGACTGTATTATGTTGGTGCATAAGTTTGGAGCGTTTTTGTTTTGCATGTTGGTATTCCGGTTTGTTAGGGGCTTATTTACCGATTATCATTTTCATTTGTAGTCCACTGTTGCTATTTGTGTTTACATATCCTTATTTTGTTATTTGAAAATAGTGACTGGAGCTGTAGACGCTAGAAAATGGAGTGCCAAGTGGAGAAATCAGAACATTTCCGGCACAGTCTTCTGCTCGGATTCAATAGAGGGGTGACAGTAGCGGAGGCAACCAGAAATATTTGCCCCGTTTTAAGAAGTATCGTTTTGACATTAGTGACTCTCCACTTTCAGGCAGACTTTCGGTTTTTGATGAAAATCGTTTAAACACGTAACCCACAGTGATCCAGGCCAGAGTACTCAGAAATTGGAAAATGTGATGAACTGCGGTCATTCCACCATCGTGCAACATTTGCATGCTACGGGGAGGGTTGAGAAATCGGGTGTATGGGTGCCGCATGCTCTAAGTCAAAATCTCAAAAATCAGCATATCTACTAGCTTGTCTTCAATTGACTCGTGAAAAACACCGACCATTCCCATCCTGTATCGTTACTGGTGACGAAAAGTGGTGTCTTTCTGCTAACGTAAAGAAAAGAAGGGAATGGTTTGCGCCCAAACAAAGCAGCAACTCCCCATACAAAGACATGCGCGCATCCTTAAAATATAATATTATGCATCTGGTGGAACAGTGACGGTGTAACGTACTACGAACTACTACCCCGAGGTGAAACCACCATTGCTCACATTTATTCTCAGCGGCTGAGACGTCTTGCAGATGCAGTCCAAGAACGACGGCCGCGCGGGATTAGCCGAGCGGTCTAGGGGGCGCTGCAGTCATGGACTGTGCGGCTGGTTCCGGCGGAGGTTCGAGTCCTCCCTGGGGCATGGGTGCGTGTGTTTGTCCTTAGGATAATTTAGGTTAAGTAGTGTGTAAGCTTAGGGACTGATGAGCTTACCAGTTAAGTCCCATACGATTTCACACACATTAGAACAAGAATGACGACCAGGAAGACAGCTTGAAGTGATGCTGATCCACGACAACGGCCGCCCGTATTCTGCTAGCCAGACAAAAGATGATATACAGGATTGGGTTTGGGAAGTCTTTCCACACCCACGTTTTTCACCTGATCTTGTGTCCTCAGATTTTCACCTCTCCCGCTCTCTATCGAACAACCTATAAGGAACTTCCTTTCCGGATGAAAATACACTCCGAACATGGGTCGACAAGTTCTTCGCCTCAAAACCAAATGATTTCCACAGTCGCGGGATCGAAAAGTTACCCAACGTTTGCAGATTGTTGTAAATAATGAAGGAGAATAAATCATTGGTGACTAAAGTCTCTGTTACGTATATCATTTGCGTGCGTTTAAAACGTGGTAAAACGCTACGAACTTATGCACCATTCCAATAAGAACGTGGAAGTTCTATGGCACGCAATGTTGTGATATGCACGAGCGGGTAACGGGGGCAAATACGTAATGATTTTCCCGCTGTGGGAGCAGCAGCGGCGGCAGCGCGTTTACCTTCACCTAATCTCCAGTGCCCCCCTCCCCTCCCGCCTCCCTAACGTTGTATTCGGCTTCGGGCGGCCCCTCCTCCCCACCCATCGCTTTCGGTTCCCTCCCCTTCCCCTCCCGACATCGATCAGTTTGCTGTCTGCCGGCCGCACTAGCAGCATTAATCTAGTGCTGGGTGAGTACAGCATTTGGTTTCTTTGTCTTCACGCCAGAAAACCTTCCTGGTTGCTGCAATGACTTCACGGTGATCTAGGAAGATTGCTCATCGTCACCTTAATTGGACTGTTTTCTGCTCGTATGTGCGCTGCCCGTTACTTTACGAATACGCCATACAATTTTTCTCCGTCTTTGATTTAAGCGTTTAGAGCAAAATGGTCTGCGACCTTCAGAACTACGTAATTGCGGCAGTTAATAACTTAAAGAGAGTTGCCGTAAGTCTGGCCACCATCATATAACAGCCAGCATCTTAGACTTTTGAACATGAATTAGATACGTATCCGTATATAAACCTATGCATACTGTATAGCCCTCATATGACAGAGTGGTGTAAGCACTTGTAAGTAGGCTGTTTAGGTTTTTTTTATTGGTAACGCCGCCTCTGTATGAAAATCACTGGCTGTGCTGTGTGCAGTCTGTGGCTGCTTTGCATTGTTGTAATACTCGCCATTGTAGTGTTGGGCAGCTGTGCTGTTAACAGCGCGTAGCGTTGCGCAGTTGGCGGTGAGCCGCCAGCAGTGGTGGATGTGGGGAGAGAGATGGAGTTTTGTAATTTGTCATAAACCGCTATATATATATTATGACTATTAAGGTAAATACATTGTTTGTTCTCTATTAATATCTTTCATTTGCTAACTATCCCTATCAGTAGTTAGTGCCTTCCGTAGTTTGAATCTTTTATTTAGCTGGCAGTAGTGGTGCTCGCTGTATTGCAGTAGTTCGAGTAACCAAGATTTTTGTGAGGTAAGTGATTTGTGAAACGTATAGGTTAATTTTAGTCAGAGCCATTCTCTTGTAGGGATTATTGAAAGTCAGACTGCGTTGCGCTAACAAAATATTGTGTGTCAGTTTAAGCACAGTCTTGTATAAATTGTTCATAGGTTTATGAAACGTCCCCTTTGAACAATTTATACAAGACTGTGCTTAAACTGACACACAATATTTTGTTAGCGCAACGCAATCTGACTTTCAATAATCCCTACAAAAGAATGGCCCTGACTAACATTAACCTATATGTTTCACAAATCACTTACCTCACAAAAATCTTGGTTACTCGAACTACTGCAATACAGCGAGCACCACTACTGCCAGCTAAATAAAAGATTCAAACTACGGAAGGCACTAACTACTGGTAGGGATAGTTAGCAAATGAAAGATATTAATAGAGAACAAACAATGTATTTACCTTAATAGTCATAATATATATAGCGGTTTATGACAAATTACAAAACTCCGCCATCTCTCTCCCCACATCCACCACTGCTGGCGGCTCACCTCCAACTGCGCAACGCTACGCGCTGTTAACAGCCCAGCTGCCCAACACTACAATAGCGAGTATTACAATAATGCAAAGCAGCCACAGACTGCACACAGCACAGCCAGTGATTTTCATACAGAGGTGGCGTTACCAATAAAAAAACCTAAACAGCCTACTTACACACTGTGTGATGTAGCCACAGCCGGCGTTATGGATGTAAGGATGACAATACATATTGCCGGAACTAGTAATCCAGTAATTTTGTTTACATAGCGAATATGGTAAACAAAGTGGTTTTCAAAAGAAGAGTACAATTCAAGTAATATTATAACTAAAGCATTCCCTATAATAGGTAATGCCCCGACTGCCTTGTGGCGAAAATGCATTTTCGAAGAAGAGTGCCGAACCAGTGTTTCCTTAATCACATTGAGTTGTAAAGGCAATAGGATATTTTGTAATTAGTTTTCATCTTTGTCTGGAAATGTGGTGCAAGTTAAGAGATATTTCAGCTGAAGTTCATTATTCATTTGACAGTGAAGGTAGTAAAGGGACGGTATCTGCGAGAGAATTAAAGGTTTCAACGCTGTTTAAATTACACAGTTCAGTAGCATTAACGTGACCACCGGCTGTGTTCCACGTCAACGAACAATAACCACTCACAGACGGCAGGTGGCAGCACTAGCAGTGAAGGGTATATAAAGTGTGTCGTGGAAAGGGGAGGGGGGGACAGTGCATTCGTTGTCACAATGCGGAAATGGAGGACTTTATCTGATATCCGAGAGGCCATGATCACTGGCTTTCGAGCCAAGGATGGAAGCATTCCAGGCTAAGTTAGTGAGCTGTTCGCGTGCCGCTGTGGTTAAAGTATACAGCGCATGGCATAATGGGGCTACGCAAAACTGGAGACGAGGCAACTGTGATGCACCACGGGCCTCAGTTGACAGGGGTTGAACGATGGCTGCATGGAATAATGGGGCCATGCAAAACTGGAAACGAGGCAACTGTGATGCACCACGGGCCTCAGTTGACAGGGGTTGAACGATGGCTGCATGGCATAATGGGGCCATGCAAAACTGGAGACGAGGCAACTGTGATGCACCACGGGCCTCAGTTGACAGGGGTTGAACGATGGCTGCGGAGAATAGACGTGCAACTGGCGAGCAACTGACCGCCCAAATGAACCAAGGGGCATCAGTGTCTCCTCAACGACCAGGTGCCTCTGCAGCAGGCACCTGGTTCATGCAGTCATGCTGGCTGCTGTTTGTCGGTAACGAAGGCTGGAATTTGCACGCCAATACCACAACTGGACGTCCACTGATGGGCGCCAGGTGGCCTTTTCAAATTTATTACGTTTTATGGTTCATTGGACAGATGGCCGTTGGCGTGACGGCCTGAAAAGTCTGAAAGCAAACGCCCTGTCACAAACGTCGGATGGGTCCAGAACGGAGGATGGAGCGTTACAGTCTGGGGAATGTTTTTGCGACATTCCCTGGGCGATCTCGTCATTCTGGAAGAGCCAGCCGGAGTGGCCGAGCGGTTCTAGGCGCTACAGTCTGGAACCGCGTGACCGCTACGGTCGCTGGTTCGAATCCTGGCTCGGGCATGGATGTGTGTGATGTCCTTAGGTCAGTTAGGTTTAAGTAGTTGTGCGTTCTAGGGGACCTCAGAAGTTAAGCCCCATAGTGCTCAGAGCCATTTGAACCATTCTGGAAGGCACAGTGGGTCAACACAAATATGTGTCTATCCTTGGGGACCATGTCCACCTCGACATACAGCTTGTTTTTCTCCAGCTCTATGGCATTTACCAGCAGGACAACGTAATGTGTCACATTGCTCGCAGTGTATGTGTGTGGTTCTGACTCCACACCACAGTCGGTACCTCCCAGAACCTCAAAAATGGTTCAAATGGCTCTGAGCACTATGGGACTTAACATCTGAGGTCATCAGTCCCCTAGAACTTAGAACTACTTAAACCTACCTAACCTAAGGACATCACACACATCCATGCCCTAGGCAGGATTCGAACCTGCGACCGTTCCGGTCGCTCGGTTCCAGACTGAAGCGCCTAGAATCGTACGGCCACCAGCGGCTGGCCCCAGAACCTCACTGACTCTCTTCCTCCACTTCTCCCAGTGGTCCGCACTACAAAACGTTGTTATTCAAGCTTTTGACAGGTTATCACATTAATGTGGGTGAGACCTCTGGCGCACAGTGTTTACAGAAGGCTCGAAAAGATCAAGCGTCTCTTTAAGCACTGCCTTCTTCGATCCGATAGCTGGGTGTTGTTGACGCTTCTCACTACCCGTAGAATCGTACGTGATAACAGTTGTTTTTAGACGCAAGAGAAGGACCATTTTGTCTTGATTACAAGAGTGCTCTGCTGTCACTTACGAGAGTAGCTTTGGAAAAAGCTACAAACTGTCTAGAGCCGAATGTTTCACTGGACCTTGCTAAAGTGAACAGGCTACGTAAAAGACATAAAGTAAATGGGCAGACTTCCGGAAAAACTAGGAGATACAGGTAACTGGTTTTTCCAACAGGTGCGACCAGCCACAACTGTCGCGATTGCTGCCACTGAGTAAAAATATTACTCTAAGCGGAACAAAATCGACAGAGGTAATTTCAAGAGTATTCC
The DNA here is from genome assembly GCF_021461385.2 of Schistocerca piceifrons. Taxonomy (NCBI): domain Eukaryota; kingdom Metazoa; phylum Arthropoda; class Insecta; order Orthoptera; family Acrididae; genus Schistocerca; species Schistocerca piceifrons. The sequence continues at coordinate 294,442,867 of NC_060141.1, forward strand.
AGTGGAGTCTTATGGGGTCATTAGAGTTTACAAATAATATCAATCATTTAGTGGACAATGGTGGAGGCTCTTGAGGCTATTCGCGTGCGATGCTGTTGGCTATAGGAAAGTCGCAACGCCAGAAGACTGCAGTGAAATGCAGAAAGTTCTGCAGAGAATTGACGTCTGGTGTAGGGACTGGCGGTTGACCTAAACTTAGACAAATGTAACGCATTGCACACAGATTGGCGAATAGATGCGCTGCTGATTCTGGTTTGGTTAACAATAGACGACAAATCACTGGAAAGAGTGGTACACAAATATATCTGTGAGTAACCCCACCGAGTGGAATGGCCATGCAAAACAAATTCTGCTTGGTTCTAATTGAAGTGCGGCTACTCATAGAGGTCAACTGTGGGCTGTAGTATCGTGTGACATTAATGTGGAATCGGTTTACGGTGAAAAAATATTAATTTCAGTTTTGGCCACCAGGTTCATCTGGCGCTGTGAATCCAAGAAAGACGTATACAAAATTGCCACTTGTAATGGGTTATGAACAGGACCTGGACAGTACAGATCAAGCAAGTAAGAAAGGTACAATGCTTATAGTATTAACCGGCGCTTACACAGCTTGTTCAATAGGAGCACCAGACACGTCAAGGAGATTCTGTAACTAGATGCTGTACAGCATCAGATTTTCACCTGGTGGCCACAATTGGAACCGCTTTAACACATTAACATACCCACCACGTTCGCTGCCATTCGATACTTACAGCACACACTGGACCTCCGCGAGTAACTCCACTTTAAAATCGCCCTGTAGTAGGTAAAAGCAGACGCCAGGCTGAGTTTCATTGGGAAAACTTTAATTAAATTTAATTCGTCCACCAAAGAAGTTGCCTACAGAACACTCATTCGACCAATTTTTGAGTACTCTTCGTACTTATCAAGTTGGATTAATAGAAGAGATAGAGAAAACAAACGAAGAGCGTTGCATTTCATCACGGCATCAGTTAGTAGGCACCAGACCGTTACGGAGACGCTCACGTAACCCCAGTGATAGACGCTACGAGAGGCATGTCGTGCGTCACGGAGAGGTTTACTATTGAAGTTACGAGAGCGTATGTTCCTAGAAGAGCCGGGCAACATATTTCTTCCTCTCACATACGTTTGGCGAAATGTCAGAACGAGAAAATCAGGGAATTAGAGCTAATACGGAGCTTTACCGACAATCAGTCTTCTTTAGAGGGTAGAAGACTGTGGTACCAGAAGCACCCTCGGTCATACGGTGTAAGGTGGCTTGCAGATTACAAATGTGGATGCAGAAACAGTGAAGCCATCTGTACTGCGTCTTGTGATTGAAGTGCAAGACTCTCGCACGATAGTCATTTACTTGCGGATACTGTACGTTTCCAGGAATTCTGTTAGGATATCAGAATCCTCTGTCTCTGGTTGCGGCATCCGGTCTCTCCTCTTGGACCCGTGACATATGATCAGTGGCTGCTGTGTCAACAAACAGGAGATGTGTGGTGCCCTGTCCGCCGGTTTGGCATCTGCAGCGACGTCTCAGGCCCTGGACTGGTTGTACCGCTGTTGACTGAGTCGCCGTTGTTGGGCTTTTTGGGGATCTGATGAGTTGCTGACGTCAGGCGGGACCCAAAGTGGAAAGAAACCGGCTCGCCGTCTCTCATACAAGTAACGAGTTACAACTTCTTTTAAGATCAACTTTTTGTGTTATACACATAGTGAGCATTTTGGAGCTATGTAAAAACAGTTACAGACAAGTTATGAAATCATTCTTGTAATACCACAGATTTCGACGTTTTAGTCTTCGAGATCTTGCGTTTCCCTTAACTTCGGGCTTCCGTCTGACGTAAAGGTCGGGAAAGAATTTCGAATCCTCAAAATTTATACACGGGATTAAACAGATAAAGGGATAATTGTTACAGATATGCATGGACGTAAAATATCCACAATTGTTAACCAGAAATGGCACTTGACATGTCTTTATTTGAGAAAATCATAGCGACAATGATCAAATAAAAAAGAATGTTGTATCCAGAAGATTATTTACATAGGAACAATACAGGGTGCTCGAGAAGTCCCTAACCACTTCTGGGAAGAAGTACTTTATTTAATTCAAATGAAATGTTTATAATTCGAAAGAATGTGAATATAAAATGGAATAAAACACTGTAACTGAGGATTGTCCTCCAGATCCATACAGAGTTGCCATGTCTCCTTGGTTCAATTGAACACTCGGTGCAAGATTGTTATGCGAAAGAATGTGAATATAAAATGGAATAAGACACTGTAACTGAGTGAAATCGCTTTTGTTCGTCAGGACTGTCCTCCAGATCCATACAGAGTTGCCATGTCTCCCTTGTTCAAATGAACACTCGGTGCAACATTGTTGGGGAAATGGTACACACCGCTGCCGAAATCCTTTCAAGTAGGTGCTGCAAATCCCTAATCTGCTCTTAGGAGCCTGACTCTTGATTTAATCCCGGGGAAAGATGTCCAGGGCGTAAGATCAGGAGAATATGCTGCTCACAACCAAATCTCCAGGTGCCAGACACTCAGATCGGTACCGAAAGTTGTATGTCGATAGAGTACCAGCCAAAAGATCGATTTAATTCGTGCTATGTGCTGTCGTCCAGGAGAACATTCAGCAAAAGAGTAAACCTCGACAGATTACATGGAAGGTTGAGATCCGTTCATTGACTTTACTTATGGCCAGAACATTATGGGATTTTTAGTTAGATCTTTCACCATGATCTGACAGCGGAAAATATTCTGGTCCAAAGCACAGAACATCTAATAAATGAACGAGCTGCATTAAGGTTTCTACAACAGTTTCCCAGCAATCTCTGGCGGTGAGAGTGTAGTTTCTTATTTCCGCAACATTCGGCGAATCGTACGATTAAACCGAGGACGGCCTTTCAGTTTTGTTATTACTTTACTTGATAGGCACCCTGAAGTGACAAATGTCGTGGGATAGCGATATGCATATATGTAAATGGCGGTAGTATAGCGTACACAAGGTATAAATGGGCAGTGCAGTGGCGGAGCTACCATTTATACTCAGGTGATTAATGCGAAAACGTATCCGACATGATTGTGGCTGCACGACGGGAATGAATGTACTTTGAACGCGGAGTGGTAGCTGGAGGTAGTCGCACGGAACATTCCATTTCAGTAATATTCCGAGATTCACAATGTCAAAGAGTGCGTCGAGAATACCAAATTTCAGGCACTACCCCTTATCACAGACAACGCAGTGGCCAACAGCCTTCACTTAACGACCGAGAGCAGCGGCGTTTGCGTTGAGCTATCAGTGCTAACAGACAAGCAACACTGTGTGTCATAACTGCAGACGTCAGGACAATGTGTCGAAACTTGCCGTTAATGGGCTATGACAGCAGACGACTGACGCGAATGCCTTTCATGACACCACAACATCGGCTGCAGCGCTTCTCCTGGGCTCATGATCATACCAGTTGGTTCCTAGACCACTGCAAAACCGTGATCTGGTCAGATGAGTTCCGATTTCTAAGAGCTGATGGTAGGTTTCGAGTATGGCGCTGACCCAACGAAGCCATGGACCCAAGTTATCGACAAGGCACTGTGCAATCTGGTGGCGGCTCAATAATGGTGTAGGCTGTTTTTACATGGAATCGACCAGGTCCTCTGGTCCAACTGAAGTGACCTTTGACTGGAAATGGTTATGTTCGATAACTTAGTGACCATCTGCAGCCATTCGTGGACTTCATGTTCCAAAACAATGATGGAATTTTTAAGAATGACAATGCGCCATGTCAGCAGGACACAACTGTTCGCAGTTGGTTTGAAGAACATTCTGAACGATCTGAGCGAATGACTTGGCCACCTCGACAGTGAAACATGAATACCGTCGAACGTTTATGGAACATAATCGAGAGATCAGTTCGTGCACAAAATACTGCACCGGCAACACTTTCACAATTACGGGCGCCTGTAGAGGCAGCATGGTTCAATATTTCTGCAGGAGACTTCCAACGACCCGTTGAGTCCATGCTATGCCGAGCCGCTGCGCTACGCCAGACGAAAGGAGGTCTGACCCTATATTAGGGGGTAGTTCATGACTTTTATCATCTCAGTATACTTTTCTGAAGCGTAGTTACTAATATCTTTGAGTTTTAACAATAGTTAAGTGTTTGACGGTTTTGAATTAAACGTTCCCAGTCTGCTAAGTAGTTTGTTGTTGACTATCAGTTTCATAGCTACATAAAACCTTCAAGCTGTACTCCACTTCTTACGTGTAACCATTAGAAAGCTGCTAAATATGTTTATTCCTCTGCAGCTAGCTACGATACTAGGTCTATTACGTCGTCTCGCAGACTTTGAAATTGTAAAAGGAGAATGTCGTGACGTCATCTAGCCCATACTGTATCGAAACTGGGTGTAAACAGATTTTTCGTGGTTTTAGGCCTACCTAAAAATGCCAGCTATTATTTCGCTTGCAGTCGTTTGCGCTTTGCAAAAACATCGTTCAAATGGCTCTGAGCACTATGGGACTTAACTTCTGAGGTCATCAGTCCCCTAGAACTTAGAACTACTTAAACCTAACTAACCTAAGGACATCAACACATCCAAGCCCGATGCAGGATTTGAACCTGCGGCCGTAGCTGTCGCGCGGTTCCAGACTGTAGCGCCTAGAAACGCTCGGCCACCCCGGCCGGCTGCGTTTTGAAGTTGATAGCTGCCAAGAGCGCTGCCAGCTCTCAGGGATCATTTCCGCAGACTCGATTATTGCTCTATTGACGACATTTTTATCTTAGGTGGTGATCATGTTTCTGTCATACCATCATTCTCGCATTTTTGACTGTCGCAAATAGATCTGGTCTGCCAGTAGGCATAAAATTTGAACTGTGTCACTTGTTACTCCAAGCTACTGTTTGACAATCCAGTCATTATTACTTCACCAGACTAAGTCAGATGTTCTTACCGCCAATAATGCATGCATAATTTTTCAAGTCGATGCTGAGCAGCCTGCGGTCATCATGTCCTTCCACCATGTGGTAGCGAGGTTGCCGTAGTACTGAGTTCAGGCTGTCTTACAATGACTCTATAGTCGATTTTTCCGCATCTGGCGACCGGTGGGGGCATCCGATTTTTTTATAAACCCTCTGGCCCCAGTCAGTCTTGTCCATCCTATTCATGGATTCATTTTGCTCCTCATTGGAGCTAATATTTTTGCTTGTTGCCACAAACAGTTTTACCTACTGCGGAGTTCTGTCTATGTAACTACTCCATAGTTCGGGATTCAACCTACTCTCGGTTCCTAATATGATGTAGTGAGGACTGCTTTCTACGGGAGGAGTAACTTCTGAGACTTGACGAGAATGTTCCGGTCACCTGACAGCTAATATACACTACTGGCCATTAAAATTGCTCCACCAAGAAGAAATGCAGATGATAAACGGGTCTTCACCACAGAAATATATCATACTAGAACTGACATGTGATTACAATTTCACGAAATTTGCATGGATAGATACTGAGAAATCAGTACCCAGAACAACCACTTCTGGCCGTAATAACGGCCTTGATACACCTGGGCATTGAATCAAACATAGCTCGGATGGCGTGTGCAGGTACAGCTACTCATGCAGCTTCAACACGATACCACAGTTCATCAAGAATAGTGGCTGGCGTATTGTGACGAGCCAGTTGCTCGGCCACCATTGACCAGACGTTTTCAATTGGTGAGAGATCTGGATAATGTGCTGGCCAGGGCAGCAGTCGAACATTTTCTGTATCCAGAAAGGCCCGTACAGGACCTGCAACATGCGGTCGTGCATTATCCTGCTGAAATGTAGGGTTTCGCAGGGATCGAATGAAGGGTAGAGCCACTGGTCGTAACACATCTGAAATGTAACGTCCACTGTTCAAAGTGCCGTCAATGCGAACAAGAGGTGATCGAGACGTGTAACCAATGGCACCCGATACCATCACGTAGGGTGATACGCCAGTATGGCGATGACGAATACAAGCTTCCAACGTGCGTTCACCGCGATGTCACCAAACACGGATGCGACCATCATGATGCTGTAAACAGAACTTGAATTCATCCGGAAAAATGACGTTTTGCCATTCGTGCACCCAGGTTCGTCGTTGAGTACACCATCGCAGGCGCTCCTGTCTGTGATGCAGCGTCAAGGGTAACCGCAGCCATGGTCTCCGAGCTGATAGTCCATGCTGCTGCAAACGTCGTCGAACTGTTTGTGCAGATGGTTGTTGTCTTGCAAACGTCCCCATCTGTTGACTCAGGGATCGAGACGTGGCTACACGATCCGTTACAGCCATGCGGATAAGATGCCTGTCATCTCGACTGCTAGTGATACGAGGCCGTAGGGATCCATTACGGCGTTCCGTATTACCCTCCTGAACCCACCGATTCCATATTCTGCTAACAGTCATTGGATCTCGACCAACGCGAGCAGCAATGTCGCGATACAATAAACCGCAATCGCGATAGGCTACAATCCGACCTTTATCAAAGTCGGAAACGTGATGGTACGTATTTCTCCTCATTACACGAGGCATCAGAACAAAGTTTCACCAGGCAACGCCGGTCAACTGCTGTTTGTGTATGAGAAATCGGTTGGAAAATTTGCTCATCTCAGCACGTTGTAGGTGTCGCCACCGGCGTCAAACTTGTGTGAATGCTCTGAAAAAATAATCGTTTGCATATCACAGCATCTTTTTCCTGCCGGTTAAATTTCGCGTCTGTAGCACGTCATGTTCGTGGTGTAGCAATTTTAATGGCCAGTAGTGTATTAAAAATTTCTCTGTTCTACCAAGCCTGATTTAGTGACTGATTTGTGTACTGGAAGACCTTATGCAAAGTTCTTTCCACAGATACTCTGTCCCTCAAGTGGTGGTTTACGCAGCACGCTGCACACGCTGCAGCCTGAATTATCCAGTCGACTTACGAAGTCTCCACTGTGTAGCGTAGGGAGAAGACCTGATCAGAGCTAGGAACGATGCTTGTAGTCTACACCTGTGCAGAGACTAGCACACTCATCAAGATACAGAAAAAGGGGAACACTTGATCATTGATATGACTGAAATGAACATCCTGGGCTATGGTAATGATAACCTGAATGGGTGGACCCAGGTCATAGTATGAACAACCCTCTCAAAAAAAGAAAAAACTGTCTCCGCCATGATATACAACCTCCACATCCCGTGTCAGCATTGAACTGTCACATGACCGTCTGATACCAGTTCTCCATTATCAGCGACGTTCCAAAGTGATAAGTACTCGTTGAAGGAGGTGATTAATATTGTATTCGGCGGGCTTACCTTTATATTTACAAGTAGAAGCGCCTGGTTGTGCAAATCCCATAGAGTTGTAGTTCCGACCTTTCGCCTTATGAGGGTACGCAATACATCGAGGACCATTGTCGAACATTATTGTCTAGGGGACCATTATAAATCGCGGTGACTGGAAGAGTGATTATTGTCTTTGAATAAAAGTGTCATTCCTGTTCGTCTAATTGCGTATTTCTTTCAATTTCATTCTGTACGATCGAAGCGTGGAATGCCAGATCCCTTAAACTGGCAGTTAGGTTAGAAAATTTAAAAAGGAAAATGGATAGATATAGTGGGAATATAGTGGGAATTAGTGAAGTTCGGTGGCAGGAGGAACAAGACTTTTGGTCAGGTGAATACAGGGTTATAAATACAAAATCAAATAGGGATAATGCAGGAGTAGGTGTAATAATGAAAAAAAAATAGCAGTGCGGGTAAGCTACTACAAACAGCATAGTGAACGCATTATTGTGCCCAAGATAGACACGGAGCCCACGCCTACTACAGTAGTACAAGTTTATATGTCAACCAGCTCTGCAGATGATGAAGAAATTGATGAGATGTATGATGAGATAAAAGAAATTATTCAGGTAGTGAAGGGAGACGAAAATTTAATAGTGATGGGTGACTGGAATTCGAGAGTAGGAAAAGGGAGAGAAGGAAACATAGTAGGTGAATATGGATTGGGGGAAAGAAATGAAAGAGGAAGCCGTCTGGTAGAATTTTGCACTGAGCATGACTTAATCATAGCTAACACTTAGTTCAAGAATCATAAAAGAAGCTTGTATACATGGAAGAATCCTGGAGATACTAAAAGGTATCAGATAGATTATATAATGGTAAGACAGAGATTTAGGAACCAGGTTTTAAATTGTAAGACATTTCCAGGGGCAGATGTGGACTCTGACCACAATCTATTGGTTATGAACTGTAGATTATTAAAACTGAAGAAACTGAAAAAAGGTGGGAATTTAAGGAGATGGGACATGGATAAACTGACTAAACCAGAGGTTGTACAGAGTTTCAGGGAGATCATAAGGGAACAATTGACACGAATGGGGGAAAGAAATACAGTAGAAGAAGAATGGGTAGCTCTAAGGGATGAAGTTGTGAAGGCAGCAGAGAATCAAGTAGGTAAAAAGACGAAGGCTAGTAGAAATCCTTGGGTAACATAAGAAATATTGAATTTAATTGATGAAAGGAGAAAATATAAGGAGAAAATATAAAAATGCAGTAAATGAAGCAGGCAAAAAGGAATACAAACGTCTCAAAAATGAGATCGACTGGAAGTGCAAAATGGCTAAGCAGGCATGGCTAGAGGACAAATGTAAGGATGTAGAGGCTTATCTCACTAGGGGTAAGATAGATACAGCCTACAGGATAATTAAAGAGACCTTTGGAGAAAAGAGAGGCACTTGTATGAATATCAGGAGCTCAGATGGAAACCCAGTTCTAAGCAAAGAGGGGAAAGCAGGAAGGTGGAAGGAGTATATAGAGGGTCTATACAAGGGCGATGTACTTGAGGACAATATTATGGAAATGGAAGAGGATGTAGATGAAGATGAAATGGGAGATACAATACTGCGTGAAGAGTTTGATACAGCACTGAAAAACCTGAGTCGAAACAAGGCCCCGGGAGTAGACAGTATTCCATTAGAACTACTGACGGCCTTGGGAGAGCCAGTCCTGACAAAACTCTACCATCTGGTGAGCAAGATGTACGAGACAGGCGAAATACCCTCAGACTTCAAGCAGAATATAATAATTCCAATCCCAAAGAAAGCAGGTGTTGACATACGTGAAAATTACCGAACTATCAGATTAATAAGTCACAGCTGCAAAATACTAACACGAACTCTTTACAGACTAATGGAAAAACTGGTAGCAGTCGACCTCGGGGAAGATCAGTTTGGAATCCATAGAAATATTGGAACACGTGAGACAATACTGACCTTACGACTTATCTTAGAAGAAAGATTAAGGAAAGGCAAACCTACATTTCTAGCATTTGTAGACTTTGAGAAAGCTTTTGACAATGTTAACTGGAATATTCTCTTTCAAATTCTAAAGGTGGCAGGGGTAAAATACAGTGAGCGAAAGGATATTTACAATTTGTACAGAAACCAGATGGCAGTTATAACAGTAGAGGGGCATGAAAGGGAAGCAGTGGTTGGGAATGGGGTGAGACAGTGTTGTAGCCTCTCCCCAATGTTATTCAATCTGTGTACTGAGCAAGCAGTAAAGGAAACAAAAGAAAAATTCTATGAGAGATAGCAAAGGACTTGAAAGAGCAGTTGAACGGAATGGACAGTGTCTTGAAACGAGGATGTAAGATGAACCTCAACAAAAGCAAAACGAGGATAATGCAATCTAGTCGAATTAAGTCAGGTGATGCTGAGGGAATTAGATTAGGAAAGGAGTTTTGCTATTTGGAGAGTAAAATAACTGATGATGGTCGAAGTAGAGAGGATATAAAATGTAGACTGGCAATGGCAAGGAGAGCATTTCTGAAGAAGGGAAATTTGTTTACATCGAGTATAGATATAAGTGTCAGGAAGTCGTTTCTGTAAGTATTTGTACGGAGTGTAGCCATGTATTGAAGTGAAACATGGACGATAAATAGTTTGGACAAGAAGAGAATACAAGCTTTCGAAATGTGGTGCTACAGAAGAATGCTGAAGATTAGATGGGTAGATCACATAACTAATAAGGAGGTATTGAATAGAATTGGGGAGGAGAGGAGTTTGTGGCACAACTTGAGAAGAAGAAGGGACCGGTTGGTAGGACATGTTCTGAGGCATCAAGGGATCACAAATTTAGCATTGGAGGGCAGCGTGGAGGGTAAAAATCGTAGAGGGAGACCAAGAGATGAATACACTAAGCAGATTCAGAAGGATGTAGGTTGCAGTAAGTACTGGGAGATTAAGAATCTTTCACAGAATAGAGTAGCATGTAGAGCAGCATCAAACTAGTCTCAAGACTGAAGACCACAACAAAAACAACTATACTGTAGCAGTTCTTTCTACGTACGGTCCATGTGTCATATCACTTCGCACAGACATATCGTACGAAAGTTACTTCCGTCCTTAAGTTTTGCACACCAAAGTACGTTGACTCACTTGCTCGAACACTTGCTGATTGTCGTCCGACATCCTCCTCAGCAGCTGCAATCGGCGTTTTTGGCTCGCTGGAAATTGTACTCACACTTCTCGAAAAGAACTTTGTGAAGTCCAGAGCTGAAAAGCAAATGAGCATGCGCGTCTGAGAGGCCTTCCACCGTTGGGCGCAGAGCAGAGTTTTAGGACGGAAGGACTTCCTACAACAGTCAACAGCTCTTTGACGAAGACAAGAGTAAGAATGAATGTCGTCCGTCTCAACAGCTGAAGAAGTTATCAGAATTCCACTTCTCATTACATTAGAAATAGTGGACTTGTTTCTTTCATAAAGAAAAAAATATAATACATATCACATCACAGCTTATGTTGAAACCTTTCTGTTTTCTCTTCATCCCTATACTCTTAATAATAATTGAATATCAGACTATGTTTACATACATTGTACACTGTTTGATGTTGCTAAGGAACAGTGACATTGTTGGATAGGAATAATCACAGGCAATGACATACGACATGAAACACAGTATATATGTAACAGAGGTGAAGTGGTATATTTATTACGAGCAATGGTACAGGTTTCACGTCTTGGGAAAGCAGGATGAAAGATGTAAGTAACGTTCATATTTGACAAAGGTCACACTCACAACGTAAATACGATATTGTGTTGTTAAGAAGCACAGTGCAATACATGCATGTCAGAAGAAACAGGCACTGCGGTAGCTACAGCCGTTATGAAAAACATGAAATGTATTCGCAATTTCGAATACGAACAATCATCAGTTGTGTGAGACATTGACAACAATGGAAATCTGTGCCGGACAGAGACTCGAACTCAACGATTTACCACTTTACGAGAGCGGTCGCGTCAACTGCTTTAGCTGTCAGTGTACAACTCACTGCCAGACCCAAACTTCCATACGTCGTCGTTACTGCGTCACAACCTGTACTCGTACAAACATTATGCAATTCCTGAAATGAAAAAGGAATACAAACGTCTCAAAAAATGAGATCGACAGGAAATACAAAATGGCTAAACAGGGATGGCTAGAGGACAAATGTAAGGATTTAGAAGCATATATCGCTAGAGTTAAGACAGATTCTGCCTACAGACAAATTAAAAGAGACCTTCGGAGAAAAGAGAACTACCTGTATGAATATCAAGAGCTCAGATGGAAAACCAGTCCTAAGCAAAGAAAGGAAAGCAGAAAGGTGGAAGGAGTATGTAGAGGATCTACACAAGGGCGATATGCTTGACGGCAATGTTATGGAAATGGAAAAGGACGTAGATGCGAGATGTGAAACTGTCACGTAGAAGAAGGTGTAATTAGATGAATGACGAACACTAACATCACATACAAGTGCACGGAGCGAACTGCCTCCGGACAGAAGATGTACAGGACATATACAGCTACAGAACATTCCAGTACAATGATTCTTGACATTTGTGGATACTTCTAGAATGTACTCGAACCGAATATAGAAATTAAACTTCTACCGTCCAGGGGAGTTTTGAACGCACGACGGTCCATCCAACAGTTTGGTATCATACCCACTACACCACGGTGCTACTCAGCTTCTACTGCGACAATATGACGTGAAGCATTTGACAGAGCACTGAAAGATCTAAGTCGAAACAAGACCCCGGAAGTAGACAACATTCCATTAGAACTACTGATAGCCTTGGTGCAAGTCTTTCGAGTTGACGCCACTTCGGCGACTTGCGCGTCGATGGGGATGAAATGATGATGATTAGGACAACACAACACCCAGTCCCTGAGCGGAGAAAATCTCCGACCCACCCGCGAATCGAACCCGGGCCCTTAATATGAAAATTACAACTCGAACGAAAGCAGATACTGACAGGTGAAAATTACCGAACTATCAGTTTAATAAGTCACAGCTGCAAAATACTAACACGAATTCTTCACAGACTAATGGAAAAACTGGTAGCAGTCGACCTCGGGGAAGATCAGTTTGGAATCCATAGAAATATTGGAACACATGAGACAATACTGACCTTACGACATATCTTAGAAGAAAGATTAAGGAAAGGCAAACCTACGTTTTTAGCATCTGTAGACTTAGATAGATCTTTTGACAATGTTGACTGGAATACTCTCTTTCAAATTTTAAACGTGGCAGGGGTGAAATGTAGGGAGCGAAAGCTATTTACAATTTGTACAGAAACCAGACGGCAGCTATGAGAGTCGAGGGAATGAAAGGTAAGCAGTGGTTGGGAAGGGAGTAGGACAGGGTTGTAGCCTATTCCAGATGTTACTCAATCTATACATTGAGTAAGCAGTAAGGAATCAAAAGAAAACTTTGAGGTTTGCCGATGACATTGTAATTCTGTCAGAGACAGCAAAGGACCTGGAAGAGCAGCTGAACGGAACGGACCGTGTCTTGAAAGCAGGATATAAGATGAACATCAACAAAAGCAAAACGAGGATAATGGAATGTAGTCGAATTAAGTCGGGTGATGCTGAGGCAATTAGATTAGGAAATGAGACACTTAAAGTAGTAGATGAGTTTTGCATTTTGGGGAGCAAAATAACTGATGAGTTGTAGTAGGTAGTATATAAAATGTAGGCTGGCAGTGGGAAGAAAAGTGTTTCTGAAGAAGAGAAATTTGTTAACATGGAGTATAGATGTGTCAGGAAGTCATTTCTCAAAGTATTTGTATGGAGTGTAGCCATGTATGGAGTGTAGCCATGTATGGATGTGAAACGTGGACGGTAAGTAGCTTAGACAAGAAGAGAACAGAAACTTTCTAAATATAGTGCTACAGAAGAATGTTGAAGATTAGATAGGTAGATCATGTAACTAATAAGGAGGTACTGAATAGAATTGTGGAGAAGAGGAATTTTTGGCACAACTTGTCTAGAAGAAGGGATCAGTTGGTACAACGTGTTCTGAGGCAACAAGGTATCACCAATTTAATATTGGAGGGCAGCGTGGAGGGTAAAAATCGCAGAGGGAGACCAAGAGATGAATACACTAAGCAGATCCAGAAGGATGTAGGGTGCAGTAGTTACTTGGAAATGAAGAAGCTTGCACGGGATAGAGTAACATGGAGGGCTGTATCAAACCAGTCTCTGGACTGAAGACCACAACAACAACAATTCCTGTAGGGTGGAGAATATTTTAAATTGAAAATCGCTGCCTTATATTGGTAGATAACTATGATTTTGCAATACCTGTGTTGTTAAGAAGGACAACGGAATGTTCCTTGGGACAAGCATCCTTGCATGAATGCACATGGGAGTTTTGGTCTGGCCGTGGCTCGTGCACGGATGACCAAAACTTTTAAGGAAACCGCTCGCTTAAAATGGGAAATCCGGGTTCGAGTACCGTGCGGCACAGTTTCCACTGTCGTCGTTCCCTTGTACAGCTGATGGTTGTTCGTATTCACAACTTCGAATACATTCCATGTATGCCGACAAAAGGTCGACATCAGACTATCAGTAAGGAACTTCCGTCCTCGGGTGCTGATGTACGTTTTGCACCCGTTCTTCAGGCAGGCTACTAAACTGTTGAGGAGTCCTTGGGGGATATTGTCCCACTCTTCTCTCAAGGCGGTTTCCAGTTCTTGCACGATTCGTTGATAAACACGTCTGCTAATAGCATCCTAGTCATCCACAATACGGTTTAGGTCTGAGGAGTATGCAGGCCATTCCATAAGTTCTGTATCTTCAATTCCCAGTGTGTCCGACATCTTATCGGTCTACTGTGGGCGGGCATTGTCATCAATAAACAGAAATACTGGACCTACCGCACCCCTAAACAGAGGAACATGATCCAGAAAAATCTCGCTGCAATACAACTGTAATTTGTAACGGTACCTCGTGCAATGTGAAGCGGTGTTCGGCCATTGTACATGTCTGCCGAAACCATTACGCCTAGGCCGTACCGATGACGTTCATGAACATTCTGTGGTGTGTAATGTGTTCTCCCCTCTCACCACATTGTGCTCAGAAGCACTTGCCACAATGAAACGGCATTCATCACTCTGGATCACTGTTGCTGACCACAACCATCATGCTCCATATACAAACGAACACTTCTCAACGATGGGTAACTCAAGTGGGATGCCTTTAAGAGGCTTCCGAGCATACAAACCAGCTTGATTTGGTCACCGTGAAATTTTTTTGGCAGAGACACATGTATCAGTACGGTTGCAAGGCCTGCAGCGATCTGCCTAGGAGTGAGATGTCTGTACCTTTTGGCCACCAGGGCTACGTATCGATCCTTTTGCAGTGTGGTTGTATATCTGCGACAACGGGCATGCTTTCTGATAGCGTTTCCATATTCAGTGGCCTTTTTAGATCGCGAGATGACACTTTTGGATGCACCCATTACTGTTGCCACAATAGTGGCACTTTGACCGGTCTCGAGACGTCCAACTGCTCGTCCACGATCGTAAGCACTCAAATGACGTCTTACAGACATGTTGTCGTAACACATGGAATATCATACTACTCGGATCCACAATAGCTTTCATCAAACAATGGTATTGCATGAACTGTCGAATGCATACAGAGCGTTCGTGCACAGGCTTCGCCGGAGTTAATACGTCCACCCTCTACATTTCCTTTCATCATTATTGGTTAGGTGCTCCGTAACAATTGGCAGGTGTTTCGTAGCAAGAGTCAATTGCACACTTAATCTAGCAGTGACTTTTAATGGTAGAGCTATCTCACAATTAATTCCAACACAGATTGATTTTTACAACACCAAGTGAATATTTTAACCAGGTAAGTTTGGGCTGGAATTTTACCTCTTTTCCTGTACGTAGATCTGGCTTAATTTTGACAAGATACGTAAGTATGTTCTTACAAATCCAGATTCTGCTTGGCACGCTCGATATAATATATATATATACACAAATTCTATTACATTTACGCCCGTCTTGCTTAGTTTGTTGTTCATAACTGTTGGCATCAATCTGTATGTCTTTATATACTCTACCCTTATATAATGTCCGTCCAAATGTGGTATTCAGTGTCCATAGTGAGTGCATTCCACAAACCTCTATACGTACCGTCTCGGGCCGTACGGGGTAGCCGAGCGATCTAGGGCGTCTTGTCACGGTCCGCGCGGCTTCCCCCGTCGTAGGTTCAAGTCCTCCCTCGGGCATGGTTGTGTGTGTGTCGTCCTTAGCGTAAGTTACTTTAAGTTATATTAAGTAGAGTGTAAGCTTATGGTCCGATGACCTCAGCAGTTTGGTCCCATAAGACCTTACCACCAATTTCCAATTTTACGGTCTCAGAAATAACAAGTAATATGTACTATAGGACACTTTGCCCTGACCACCAGTTCTTTGTCTTCTTACTGTGACAGTACTGTCTGATACGACCAGGAAGTGTGGCCATTTAACGTTTCATAGTAATAGAATGTACACAAGATGACCTGCGTACCGCAGAGGTCAATTAGACAGGGCCTTACCGTTGTCATGTAGCCATGATTACGCCCAGGGTTATAATTAGACTTTAAATATTTTCGGGGATCTATGTTTTCTAGATCAATATCATTTTAATCACCATAAAGATTTTATGCTTGACAGACATTTAGTCTGATGCGCCCAGTATGTAAGTAATCTTGCGTTTGTACTTTATTGTATACAAAACGTTTTTGTCTTTCAATTTGCATACATATTTTTGTTTATCCTCTGTGTCGGATACTACTGATGATGGGCTACATTCTTGAATATTGGTCTGACGAATAAATACTTTTTAAGTGCAGCTCATGTTGTATAACAAAAAGTCCTCCACCAAATACAGAAAGCCATGGAGCAGCCAACATATAAGATTTCCAAAACGCATTATACTTCTATATTCTGCTGAGTACATTTGAAATAGGTCCTGCTGGTTGATACCAACCAATCCCATTTACAAAGTGTAAGAAAGAATAGTTTTAAGCGCCAAGGTGATTTCCATCAGGGGAGGGATTCCGAATATCGGATGGTTATTATAAACTGACTTTTAGAATACTTTATTCTATTACTATACTTCAACAAACCCTATTAATGGATACTGGAAACATTTTAGAAGAGCAATACAGAAAAAAATTACCAATCTGCAATATTTCTTTTTAAAAATGTTGGATGCTTTAATATGTGTGTATAGATCTGAATTTTTCCTGGATGCCTAATGGCGGATGCTGACAATTATTAATTTAAAAATTAGTATTATTCAGTTCAATGAACTTTATACATCCAAAAATACACTGCAGCGCCGATGAAACTGGCATAGGCATGCGTATTCAAATACAGAATGTGTAAACGGGCAGAATACGGCGCTGCAGTCGGCAACGATTGTATAAGACAAGTGTCTGGTTCAGTTGTTAGATCGGTTATGTCTGCTACAATGACAAGTTATCAAGATTTAAGTGAGTTTGAACATAGTCGGTACATGAGAGATGTGACACAGCATCTCTGAGCGATGAAGCGGGGATTTTCGTGTAGGACCATTCCACGAGTGTACCGTGAATATCAGAAATCTGATAAAACATCAAATCTCCGACATTGCTGCGGCCGGAAAAAGATCCTGCAAGAACGGGACCAACGACGACTGGAGAGAATCGTTCAACGTGACAGAAGTGCAACTCTTCCGCAAGTTGCTGCATATTTCAGTACTGGGCCATCAATAAGTGTCAGCGTGCGAACCATTCAACGAAACATTATCGAATGGTCTTTCGGAGCCGAAGGCCCACTCGTGTACCCTTGATGACTGCACGACACAAAGCTTTACGCCTCACCCGAGCCCGTCGACATCGACGTTGGACGGTTGATTACTGGAAATTTGTTGCCTGGTCGGACGAATCTCGTTTCAAATCGTATCGAGCGGACAGACATGGGTATGGAGATTACCCCATGAATCCATGGATCCTGCATGTCAGCAGGGGACTATTCAAACTGGTGGAGGCTCTGTAATCGTGTGGCGCGTGTGCAGTCGGAGTGATATGGGACACCTGATACGTGTAGATACAACTCCGACATGTGACACGTACGTAAGCCTTCTGTCTGGTCACCTGCATTAGTTCATGTCCACTGTGCATTCAAGCGGACTTGGGCAGTTCCAGCAAGACAATGCGACGCCCCACATGTCCAGAATTGTTAGAGTGGCTCCAGGAACACACTTCCAAATTTAAACACTTCCGCTGGCCAAACTCCCCAGACGTGAACATTATTGAGCATATCTGTGATACCTTGCAAGCGATCTCCACCCCCTCGTACTCTTACGGATTTATGGACAGCCTGCAGGATTCATGGCCTCAGTTCCGCCAGCACTACTTCAGACATTAGTCGAGTCCATACCACGTCGTGCTGCCGCACTTCTGCATGCTCGCGGAGGCCCCACACGATATCACGCAAGTGCACCTGTTTCTTTGGCGCTTCAGTGTAATTAGTATATGTTTCCAAACAGCACTTTCATTGTTCTTTCACTGAATAAAAATTTATGGGTCAAGCTACTAAATGCTCGATTTAAAAAATCTAAATTATTGGCAGACAACACAAACGAAAGACTTCCGTCCCTTCTCTCCGACACCAGTACACAATTCATGGGCCCACCACGAAATTTGATATAGCCTATCTATTGTTACCCACTTTTGTCTAAGTGATGTGAAGATAAACACATTATTTACCTCCACTGTCCTCGGCGTCAGTTGAGACCAGAAGAACACAATCGTTCTCAGCTGATGATGAAGATGAGCTGCGGCCTCTCTTGTTTTGTTTCCGCTGGTCTGATGGTTGGCTGTCGTGGATGCTTTAAGGGTGACAGTTGCAACAGTCTTGGGTGATTATTCTGACGATAGGCATAGGATTTCCAGTGCCCTAATTGATTTGCTAGACCCTCTTGGATCGCCATTTTTTTACGGTTTTCATTCAAGACTCTTTTGAATGAGGAGGTTGATATGGTATGATGTACTGGAGGTTCGCCATACTGTGTTAGCCCTATTAGACTGACCTGCTGTGTGGAAGAGTGAGATTGCCTTGCTAGCACATCTCCCTTCTGTTGCACGCGCCTCTTCAGCAGCATCACTGTCATTTTCTAGTGGAAGGAATACATGATCAAAGAAGATATGCCTGTTGGAGGGAATTATGCCACATTATTGAAACCCTTCCACAACAATTTCACAGGTCCTACATTTTATTATACACACATCAAAAAACTTTTGAATCGCCTCCGTTCCGAGAGTTCCGGAACATGTACAGAAAATTGGGATAGAGATCAACATAAACATCATTTCAGCCCTTGCTCATGGAAACTACACATTGCATGTTGTACCACCATACAGCGAGACCTTCAGAGGTGCTGGTACCTGTAATACCCAGTAGCACATACTCTTGCATTGATGTATGCCTGTATTAGTCGTGGCATACTATCCACAAGTTCACCAAGGCACTGTTGGTCCAGATTGTCCCACTCCTCAACGGCGATTCTGCGTAGATCCCACAGAGTGGTTGGTGGGTCACGTCGTCCAAAAACGGCCCTTTTCAATTTATCTTAGGCATGTTCGATAGGGTTCATGTCTGGAGAACATTCTGGCCACTCTAGTCGAGCGATGTCGTTATCCTGAAGGAAATCATTCACAAGATGCGCACGATGGTGGCGCGAATTGTCGGCCATGAAGACGGATGCCTCGCCAGTATGCTGCCGAAATGGTTGCACTGTCGGTCGGAGGATGGCATTCAGGTATCGTACATCCGTTACGGACCCTTCCATGACCACCAGCGGCGTACGTCGGCCTCACACAATGACACCCCAAAACATCAGGGAAAATCCACCTCGCTGCACTCGCTGGACAGTGTGCCTAAGGTGTTCAGCCTGACAGGGTTGGCTCCAAACACGTCTCCGACGATAGTCTGGTAGAAGGCATATGCGACACCCATCGGTGAAGAGAACGTGATGGCAATCCTGAGCGGTCAATTCGGCATGTTGTTGGGCCCATCTGTACTGCGCTGCATGGTGTCGTGGTTCCAAAGATGGACTTCACCATGGAGGTCGGGAGTGAAGGTGTGCATCATGCAGCCTATTGCGCACAGTTTGAGTCGTAACACGACGCCCTGTGACTGCTCGAAAAGCATTATTCAACATGGTGGCGTTGCTGCCAGTGTTCCTCCGCGCCATAATCTGTACGTAGCGCTCATGCACTGCAGTAGTAGCCCTTGGGCGGCATGAGCGAGGCATGTCGTCGACAGTTTCTGTTTTTCTGTATCTCCTCCATGTTCGAACAACATCGCTTTGGTTCACTCCGACACGCCTGGACACTTCCCTTGATGAGAGCCCTTCCTGGCACAAAGTAACAATGCGGGCGCGATCGAACCGCGGTATTGACTGTCTAGCATGGTTGAACTACAGGCAACACGAGCCGTGTACCTCCTCCCTGGTGGACCGCTGTTAGACCCCCTCCGTCTAATAGGCGCTGCTCAAGCACGGTTGTTTACATGTTTGGGCGGGTTTAGAGACATCCCTGAATAGTCAAAGGGACTGCGTCTGTTATACAATATCCACACTCAATGCGATGCAAAACTTTTTTTGATGTGTGTGTTTCTCATCAGTTCACCTGCCTGATGGGAAGTTATTGCTCTGAATGGATGGTCATACACCCAAGACTCTGTAACTTGGCTCCAGTAAGTCTTGAAGTGAACCCATGAAGGACACGTCCAAAGGGTTCAGCTTGTGAGTCGTACAATAAATCCATACTATCTTGCTAGCTGGATGACATCAGTGTTCCTCGTGTCGGAGAAATGCCCATCCGAGTTGAAAATACTGGGTTCTCTGGAGTCAGCCTTATCTACTCCAAGAAATGACGGAACTACTCCATGAAGATATGGAGATGAATCCATTCAGAAGGGTGACAGCTAGTTATAAATCCTGGATGGCAACCATCCGGCAGCCAGTTTTTACGTTCTGTCGAGGAGAGACTATCAAAGGTGGAACGAATATACCGACGGCACTCATGCAGGAAGCCACTGTCATAGCTCGTGTTCGTGCGGTAGCGTTCTCGCTTCCCGCGCCCGGGTTCCCGGGTTCGATTCCCGGCGGGGTCAGGGATTTTCTTTGCCTCGTGACGACTGGGTGTTGTGTGCTGTCCTTAGGTTAGTTAGGTTTAAGTAGTTCTAAGTTCTAGGGGACTGATGACCATAGATGTTAAGTTCCATAGTGCTCAGAGCCATTTGAACCATTTTGAACCACTGTCATAAGACCGTCGTTCCTCAGAAGACAGACTTCCAATCTGTTTCTTCCCTTTAACACTAATTCGACCTCCGACTCTGAAAAACACTTATTCCAGTTTCGTGCACAGTAAATACGTTCATTGGACTGAAATTTACTTTCGAGAGCTCCAGCTTCAGTATGTCGAAAAACAAATTAAACCTTTCCTTCGAAAAGCCTCTCACTCTAGCCAGCAATGCTGGGTCTGGTCTTCTCAAGCTGAGAGCTGGATGTCGCTTTAAAACAATTCCTTAACCAGCTTTTTCCCCGTCGCTTCTTTTGAGACTGGAAATGAATGATCAATATTGTTTCCCGCAGTGATTTTGAAAGCTGATTGCCTCATATCGGAAGATC
Organism: Schistocerca piceifrons; assembly: GCF_021461385.2. Taxonomy (NCBI): domain Eukaryota; kingdom Metazoa; phylum Arthropoda; class Insecta; order Orthoptera; family Acrididae; genus Schistocerca; species Schistocerca piceifrons. The sequence goes on from NC_060141.1 coordinate 294,463,892, forward strand.
TTAATCCATGATGCCTACTCTCCATGACCTTGCAGCAGCTAACTAACTCTTCCTCCATTTCATCTCCTAGAATACACTTTCGTCCAAGCTTCGTATTAATTAAATCAGTTATGACCTTTGTTTTATGTTTTAAATAGACTTCTACAGTTGATTTCGGCTCACTGCACACTTTCGAAGCATTAAATACTGCTAATTCAGTTGTGTCCGCTTCTCTGCATTTTTTAAAGCTGACGTCTGTAATATAAAGTTGTCAGTATGAAATAACTAACCGAAGCTATCCGATATTGCTAATCCCGTAACTATCCGATAACCAGACCTTCCACTTCACAAAAACCAACAGATGTGATATGGAAACCACATATGTATTAAATAAATTGGAAATCATGAAGTTGTTTCGAAACATATACTTTAAGACTACAATACATGATAAATGCTTACATTTAGCTGGTATCTTCAGACACACTAAACGCTGCAAAATATTTTTCAAATGCCATTTCACAATGCTTCCCACTAAACTAGCACGTGCTTTTTTCCCTGTAAGCAAACTCCAGATGGTCACATGCGAGGAGAAGGCAAAGAATTTTATGCATACTCCGGCAGAGTGCAGCAGTTACAAGAAAGAAAATCCTACTGTCTGATACTGGGGAACCACCATATAATGGCACTCTCCCCTACTAACAATATTTATGAACAACATTAGTTGTAATCTCAGACTTCTTGTAGATGATGCTGTTATTAACGTTGAAGTACTATATGATAATAACTGCGCGAATACGCAGTCAGATCTTTATAAAATTACAACTGGTACAGAAACTGATAGTTACCCATTGAATGTACAGAAATATGAAATTAAGCACTTCATAAACCTCAGAAAAGTTGTATGGAAGGAAGGAGTTCGCGGTCGCTCAACGCCGAGGGTATCAGAAGCAGACTTCGGTTCATTAACAAAATACTCGGAAAATTCAGTCTACAGTGCTGACTGCTTACGTTAGCACTTGTGCGTCTCACCTGCTCAGGTATTTTGGGCCTATACTAGACCTGCTTAAAAGGGGAGTTTGGACACGAACAAAGAAGAACAGCAAGAATGGTCACAAGCTTGTTGCCTCACGGGAGAGCGCCACGGATATAGTGATAATTATGATTGACTATCGTTTGGAGATAGACAGCAGTTATCCCGCTAAAACCCTTTTTGCTAAGCTTTAGCAACCAGTGTCAAGTGAAGAAACAAAGAATATACTTTAGCCTGGTATGTACATCTCCCGTACGGACTACGAGGGCAGGATTACACTAATTACAACGCTCACAAAGGCTTTGTAGTAGTCATTCTTCTCGCGCCCCGTATAACACTACCAGCTACTAATGAATTAGCAGTTCGCCGATAACGCAATTCTTGTGAAAGGATTTTAATTTGACTGTGATAGTGCATAATGAGAAGGTGGCGGACTGTTTTCGTTTCTCGAAAGATTAATATTGAAAGGAATCAATATCAGTACAAACGGGATTCGAATCAGGGTTCCGTTATTTATCTTTAAAACTGCAGTTAAGTAAAAGAGAACGGTCGCTAGCCTAATTAGGCAAATTTGAATCATGTAATAGCACTGTTTATAAAGAAAGTTAACTACTGGAATGGTCTTTACTTGATACTGACGTTATGTTTTGCAAATTGGATACGAGACAGTAGCACACTTCAGCTAGCAATGTACGAGTGGTTTGGCATGAACAACATAGGTGTATTAAAACGTTTTGACAAGAAATGGCTGTCAGTAACACTATCTGAATATTAAAGCAGAAAGCTAATTATCATTGCTATTAAATGAGTACTAAGAGTGGAGCACTAATAACTTGAATATGAGGATGTGTTATTAGTTTGATTATTGGGAAATATTGTCACTGAAATAGTTTTTAGGTAATTATATTATTTGTATTGATTACTATTTGTATTCTCGAGCAGCAATCATTTCCTTGTATTATTTAACTCAAATGGGGCTTTTGAACCTGGATCTAGTATAGTTTGAACAGTTGTAGCCAGCTGCTTATTATAGCACACAAATGTTACAGAATTGACAAGCCCTCTTCATTAATGGTAGTTCCAATACGAAATTTAAGTCTCGCTCAACAATTGGTATGGGGACCCAGAAATATCTATCAGTAGATTCAGACCTAGGCTGAACATTTTAGTCTCAACACAATATACACTTGGAATTATAAACACTGCTACTTCCAGACCTGCACATTAGTTAATCCTTATGATGATCCGTCAAGTCTGCTAGCCAGTAGCTGTCATGGATCATCACAATTTTTGCAAGTAACTGTAGTAGTGTACTGAGATTTCAATGAGAACAATTTTTAAGCTGAATATTTTAAATTTTTTCTTGGTAGTTATAAAATAATGAAGCTAACCTTCCATTTAAACCACGCTGAGTACTTCAGAAACACGATTTGCTGAATGGTAAAGAAATCTACTACTCCGCAAATGGTATTAAATGGTGTTACATACATCGGTTACTTTATGTTCAATAAAAGAGGATACTCAGAATCATCGCAAGACTTCGAACAGGACCATCCCCAGGTACATGACTAAGTATAAGCTATGGATGCTCAACACAGAGTTCACAGACCAAAAGAATTATTGGATAATAAAATACGTAACTGGTCCATACAGTTATACAGTACTCAACTGATTCTTTGAGGGGAAGGCGGTAGCTGTCGCGATTTTTTGGGGATTTTCCATAGCTAAGGCTATGTTAAATAATCTTGCTCCTCTTCTTTCAGCACACAAGATGCGAACACTTTGCGTGCCAGCCACCAATTAACTCTTGCCACAAAGGTGCCTTGCAGTTCAACCGCCACATCCATCTTTTCTATCCACCTTTTATAGCGGAGGGACTTCCCTCCAGCTTTTACATGATTACAAACCAAAGTACCCTATGCACGAATCAGTGTTGCAAATAAAGATTAACATTTCCGTTCTTTTGTTGAACATCATAGATTAATTACAATGACATAAATAGATATAAATAATGAATAAAAGGTTTACATAGACGTTACGTCGAAGAGAATGGTTATGTAGATATCATATTAAGTAAAAGCACACAATGTAGTTATATGAGGTAAGAACAGATAATACTAATATTGGTGTTATACCCATACACGAATGGAACAGGAAGAAATCGCGACCTTCGAAGTCCACAGTCTTATTATCACTAACCGCCTGCGCCCCATTCTGCTGGCATCAAGACCTTCACTAAAACCGATGCACGCTTAGGTTGTACTGAAGGCTATTGAAATCCTCCTAATTTTGAAATATAGAATATGCTTCATGTTCCTATCGTGTTTTAATAGAAAATATGATACTTATGGAACCTGACGCAACGCGTGATAATGCAATCCTGAAAATAAACAACCTTTGGAAGAATTAAAAAAACTAAACAGCTTCAACCAAGAAACAAACTGGGGCCTCTCCTTTTTCTCTCAACCATTGCCATTTTAACATCCTATTCGAAACGAGGCAAATGCTGACAGCTGTGAATTGTATACAACTATCATTTTAATAAATAATGGTTGCAAAATACTGACACGAATTATTCACAGAAGAAAGAAAAAATAATAGCTGACGCCGACTTCGGGGAATATGTCTGGGCTTTGGAAAATGCAGGGACATGCGAGGTCCTACGACCTACATCTTAGAAGATACGAGGGGCGTTCAATAAATAAAGCAACAAATTTTTTCCTCGGCCAATATCGGTTGAAAAATTGCGCAATTTGTTGTATTTTTTAATTCATTAATTTTCTTTCACGGGAAACCGGAGCATCCCAGATATTCATAGGCGCTCGCAGAATGTGTACGGAGACCTGTCATGAAGAAAAGCATGGTGAGTCGGTTGGGCGAGGCGTCTGTCATCATTGCAACAAGGTCGCGCAAACCTGCCCTATGTCTCGTCTACCGGCCGGCTGCATTAAACCAGTCATCAGACTAGAGATTACAACAACAGGCCAGACGCAGAAATGAATGCATGTTGACTAACCGTAACAGTTTACTCTCAAATTACAGAAAAAGTAGTTGCTGATGAGTCTTCTGGGTTGTATGGCTATAGTCTAAGTTCTATTCCTGACGTTTTGTCTAGATCTGTGGTGGACGTCTTCGGAGATGCGACTCTTGGCGACAGACGAATCGGGTGTCGGAGAGCGACATAAATACTGTGTAAAGTGGGCGTGGTTGAGTTTACATTTGATCAGCAGAGATAATCTTTGTCAGAGATAAAACTTGACTATCGATTGTCGCCTGTCAAGGATAAAAAAGTTATCTATCGATTCTGCAGAGTCACTGTCCGTATATTATTGAATTTCATGGCTGCTCCTTTTTTGTTAAAATTATCAGTATATTTATATATTTCCATGGCTCCACTATATAGTCGTGGATAATAGTTTGTCACAGTAGATAAAATTTTGGTTTCGGAACACTTCACTTCATGATTTCTTAACTGAAAAGCACGCTGTACTACAGCTGATTTTTCAGTTTCTCCTCGTCGGCAAAGACTTTTATGTTCTTTCAGTCTTATATTTACGTTTTTCTTGGTAGTTCCTATGTAGAGCTTTTCACAAGTACGTGAAATCTTATACACTCCACTTGCTGGCAGAGGAGGGCGTTTGTCCTTTGCGTATCAGAGTGCTTGACATATTTTCTTAGTTGGTCTAAAAATCGGTCTGATGTAATGTTTTTGTGTAATCTTGCCGATGTAATCAGTTGCTTTTTTGACAAAAGGAAGAGAAACAGTATTCTTCCATGCTGTGTTTTATCGTCGTTATACAGAGAAGCCATCGAAATGTATAATACTCCTCTGCGTCCGAAGAGTCTTGGAAAGCTGAACGGATCGACCGACCGTAGCGTCATCCCCAGCCGATAGGCGTCACTGGATTATGATACGGAGGGGCATGTGGTCAGCTCAGCGGTCCCCCTTCTGTTGTGGTTTTCGTGGCCGTAGTCGCTGCTTCAAAATCGAGTAGCTCCTCCGTTGGCTTCACAAGGGTTCAGTACACCCCCCTGGTCAACAGCGCTCAACAAACTCGGACGGTCACTTACCCAAGGACTAGCTAAGCTTGACAGCGCTTAACATCGGTGGTCTGACGGGAACCGGTGTTACCACTGTGGCAAGGTCGTTGGCAAATGTATAAACATAGTGATGATTTTAACAGAAAAGAAGAAGCCATGAAAATCAATGATATATGGACAGTGGATCTGGAGAATCGATAGATTTGTTTTTATCCTTGAAACGCGACAATCGATAGTTAAGTTTTATCTCTGACGAAGATTATCTCTGCTGATTACGTACAGACTAGACCACGCCCAATTCACACAGTATTTATGTCGCTCTCCGACGTCCAACTCGTCAGTCGACAAGATTCAGCACCTCCGGAAAAGTCAGGCGCATAACCGACAAGTTTCTTCGAACGCGGTCATACAGCCCGGAAGGCTCACTAGCAGCAGTGATATACGCTCGTGAAAACCTTCAGTGTATTAAAGAAAAAGTTACGTAAACAAATACTTTCATAACGATAGCGGAGACGAAGGTGAAAGCTGAATGTCGCCAAACAGCATCACTTGGTGCGTGTCACTAAATAGGTTGATGATTTAAAGAGAGCACCAGCAAAAGTGGGCGGAAGAATATCAACGGCTACGAAACGCAAGCGCGCGGAGTGGAGGAGATAGGGCGCCGTGACAGACTGCCTGCACGCTGGACCCGCGCTCCCGCGGCCTAATTGCATTAGCCAGCGCCGCGCCGCGCCGCGCCATGGGGCGGCTGGGACATCGATCTACCGGCGACGCCCCCATTAATTACCGCTGTCGCCGCGTGCTGCCGGCGCGAGGCCGCCCGCAAGGATTCCTCTGGAAAACTCCGGGCGCAGCCTTCAACAACACCCCACAACGTACAGGCCTTCTGTCACGGGTTTCCATGTTTTCGTTGAGATTCGCCTATTCTGAATTTAACCCGTTATTGTCTGTTGGTACTTTTGCGTACCGCTTCTTTCAGTCCTTGTTATTCTTCTTGTACATATATTTTCCCCACCCTGGGCTGGTGGTACAATTAAGTACATGTTTATGTTGAATTGGAAACACTTCAGTGCCTGCCAGATGTCGTTTTCTAGTCAAAGAGTATGTTTATATAATCTTTGGTGACAGCTGAAGGTTTACTTTGGAGAGACGGTATTGGGTTGTCCACTTCCATAAAACTGTCATACAAATTTTGTGTTTACTACCACAGATACGATGCAGGTTAGGTCCTTTTTTCTCCTTGTGCAGCTGGTTTGTTAAATCTGTAGTTTTTATTTACGAAAAAGCCGAAAGAAATGTGGTATTTTAGAGTACGTCTGAATGTATGCGCATTTTTCGTGCTCTGCCACACGTGGTTGTCAGCTTATGTGATAATTTTCGCTAAATTTTATTAACTTTATTGATCTAACTGTACATGGGTGATGCTTTTTTTGGTCTTAGCACGATTCTCATAGTTGTAAACGTTGTTTCACGGAGAAGCACTACTTCCTAGCCACTGCAAATACTAAGTATAAGAGATGATGGAATTATTGCGCTTTTCTAAAAGATTTGCCGAACATAAGACGTCACGGAAGCAGAGGATGATGAAAACAATGATACTGATGCAAATGCTGCTAATAATTCTGCAGGTTCAGGTCTTGATGAGATTTATGAAAAACTTTAGATTTTGATGCAATTTTTGAAGGAGTTTTGGTAGAATGTGCACCAGTGGATCTCGAAACTAGTTTACCTGAAACTATAGGAAACGTGAAAAAGAAGGCATAAATGACTGCTTCCATGAAAACCCTCTCAAAAGTAGAAAGATGTCTGAGGCTAAAATTGGCAGAGAGTGGAGGAGAAGTAGACAACTCAATTATTTTCTTCGAAAGGAGAAACTGTGAAACAATACAATACAAGCCTGTTCAAGGCGGTTACAAACTGGTGTACTATGGTCAAGAAAGGCTACGTTCTTCTTCTGATTTTTATCAAGGCAGAAATTAAGCTTTGAAGAGGGAACTTAAAAATTGGATGGTAGGGTAGTTTTAGATTTTTCAAAGAAGTTTCCGGGCAAAAATAGGAAACAAGACTTTGATAACTTTTTTAATTGCTTTTCCTTGCCTGGAGGGTAAACAGTAGAGAAAAATTTGGTTTGTGGTATAATGAGGATAAATAGGGAAATTTCGCATGAGGTCTTTCATCTTCTAAGGAAATGAAGATAGTATAGTTTAGTTATGGGATGTCACCCCTTGGAATTGGGATACTTTGTTGAAAGACAATAAAATTGCGAGTGTGGCTTCCAATTACCATGGAACAAAAGTAATACTTATCTGCAGAGAGCAGGAGTATGGCATTGCTCTTCTGTAGTACAGGACTACAGTTGTAATACGGGACTTGTGAACCATGCTGACGGACTTAGATCTACATACGGGCTGGGAAGAAGATCCAAAAAGTACAGAGCGCGGCAGTCAAACATGTATTTTTTAAACGAGTGTAAAATAAACACGGACTCAGATATCAAAATTTTATTCATACAATCTTATTCTACGTTAAAAAGCATTTAAGAAACATCAACACATTTTTTATTGTATGAAAATAACATCAGCAAGATGGTGTCCTTCTCGATCACGGCATTCTCGCAGGCGATTTACGAAGCTGTCCATCACATGACGGAGCATTCCCTAAGGAATTCTCTCGATTTCCAGCCGAATTATTGCTTTGAGATCACCAACGTTATGAGATACTGCCTACAGGAAAATTAAAGAGACCTTAGGAGAGAAGAGAACCACTTGTATGAATATCAAGAGCTCAGATGGCAACCCAGTTCTAAGCAAAGAAGGGAAGGCAGAAAGGTGGAAGGAGTATACAGAGGGTTTATACAAGGGCGATGTACTTGAGGACAATATTATGGAAAAGAAAGAGGATGTAGATGAAGACGAAATGGGAGATAAGATACAGCGTGAAGAGTTTGACAGAGCACTGAAAGACCTGAGTCGAAACAAGGCCCCGGGAGTAGACAACATTCCATTAGAACTACTGATGGCCTTGGGAGAGCCAGTCATGACAAAACTCTACCATCTGGTGAGCAAGATGTATGAAACAGGCGAAATACCCTCAGACTTCAAGAAGAATATAATAATTCCAATCCCAAAGAAAGCAGGTGTTGACAGATGTGAAAATTACCGAACTACCAGTTTAATAAGTCACAGCTGCAAAATACTAACGCGAATTCTTTACAGACGAATGGAAAAACTGGTAGAAGCGGACCTCGGGGAAGATCAGTTTGGATTCCGTAGAAATGTTGGAACACGTGAGGCAATACTAACCTTACGACTTATCTTAGAAGAAAGATTAAGAAAAGGCAAACTTACGTTTCTAGCATTTGTAGACTTAGAGAAAGCTTTTGACAATGTTAACTGGAATACTCTCTTTCAAATTCTGAAGGTGGCAGGTATAAAATACAGGGAGCGAAAGGCTATTTACAATTTGTACAGAAATCAGATGGCAGTTATAAGAGTCGAGGGGCATGAAAGGGAAGCAGTGGTTGGGAAAGGAATGAGACAGGGTTGTAGCCTCTCCCCGATGTTATTCAATCTGTATATTGAGCAAGCAGTAAAGGAAACAAAAGAAAAATTCGGAGTAGGTATTAAAATTCATGGAGAAGAAGTAAAAACTTTGAGGTTCGCCGATGACATTGTATTTCTGTCAGAGACAGCAAAGGACTTGGAAGAGCAGTTGAACGGAATGGACAGTGTCTTGAAAGGAGGATATAAGATGAACATCAACAAAAGCAAAACGAGGATAATGGAATGTAGTCGAATTAAGTCGGGTGATGCTGAGGGAATTAGATTAGGAAATGAGACAATTAAAGTAGTAAAGGAGTTTTGCTATTTAGGGAGTAAAATAACTGATGATGGTCGAAGTAGAGAGGATATAAAATGTAGACTGGCAATGGCAAGGAAATCGTTTCTCAAGAAGAGAATTTTGTTAACATCGAATATAGATTTAAGTGTCAGGAAGTCGTTTCTGAAATTATTTGTATGGAGTGTAGCCATGTATGGAAGTGAAACATGGACGATAACTAGTTTGGACAAGAAGAGAATAGAAGCTTTCGAAATGTGGTGCTACAGAAGAATGCTGAAGATAAGGTGGGTAGATCACGTAACTAATGAGGAGGTATTGAATAGGATTGGGGAGAAGAGACGTTTGTGGCACAACTTGACTACAAGAAGGGATCGGTTGGTAGGGCATGTTTTGAGGCATCAAGGGATCACAAATTTAGCATTGGAGGGCAGCATGGAGGGTAAAAATCGTAGAGGGAGACCAAGAGATGAATACACTAAGCAGATTCGGAAGGATGTAGGTTGCAGTAGGTACTGGGAGATGAAGAAGCTTGCACAGGATAGAGTAGCATGGAGAGCTGCATCAAACCAGTCTCAGGACTGAAGACCACAACAACAACATGAGGGCTTTCTTCGTACAATTTGCTCTTAACGCCCCCATAAGAAAAAATAAAGTGGTGTGCATAAAAGTGTGTTGTAAAAAACATAAAAAATGCATAGTGCTGCAGAACATCTAAAAATTACACCAAAATTGTCAGTGTCTAACGCAGAAAAACAACGATGTGCTAGCAGACAGCATTTTCCGATGGAAGCGCGAAATCAACTGAAAATCACCGTAAGTACAAATCAATTTATTCTTAACGAACTGTTTTTCGATCTAAAAGCAAATCAAAATGTAAATAACTTAATTACAGATCACTGATGCTGCTTTACCTCAATAAAGCGAAACGCATCTGGTGAAAATAATCACGCATTTTTGAATAGTCGCAACGACATAACAAAAATACCCTCATGAAACAAAATGCAGTGGAAATAAAAACATTTTTGCTTATTTCCATGTAGTAACTGTATAATTATCTTCCTGGTGTTCATAGATCTGTAGCCTTAGTGCATTCTAACACTATTCGATTTAATAGTAAGGAAAAGTACTGTGCTGGTTGACAAGCCACTGTAGGGCTAGATGGTACTCAAGAGTACCACTTTCATAAAATGGTAAAGAAATAAAATTAAAAGTCCGAAAAATTCACTGTTATTTTGTTGTTGTTTACTGCTGTTATCACGAAAAAACTGGGAAATCAATGTGTTTTTGATAGTTCATGCAAAAAGGGTTAACAATCCGTATTTTATAGCCGAATGTGTTTCTACATCTATGAATGCAGAGGTTGTACAAAAATATGGGAACACTGCGAGATGTGCGTGTTTGAATATAAATGCAGATGCTAGCCAACCCTGCAGGTTGCTCTGTTGTATTTGGCAGCGAAGGACAACTGTGCAATGTCCTCAATACGTTGCAAGCGTCAGTCGTGATCCGGTCTGAATAGTGCTCTGTGTGGCTATAAGTGCATTATATTGGATCTAAGTGAATTCGGACGTGAGCGTATTGTTGGTGCTCGTGTGATGTGTACATCCGTAACCAAGGTAGCCGAAGTGTTCGGTATTTCAAGAGGCACCGTATCGAAGATCATACAGCATACAAAGAAAGCGGAAAAACATCATCCTCTAAGTCACAACGCGGAGGAAAGGGTGTGTCGAGTGATCGTGACAGAAGGTCATTGAAGAGAATTGTGACGAAAAATAAGGGGCCAACAGCTGCAAAAGTCACTGCAGACCTGAACGTCGTATGCAGGAACCATGTCAGCAGGAAGCAACATGAAGGGAGCTCAATTAGCAGTGTGGACTGGAATTTCAAAAGCACTCATCTGTGATCCAAATGCCCGTAACAGGAAAACGTGGTGCCGAAGCCACAAAACTTGGACTGTGAACCAATGGAAGAGTAATTTGTTTGGATGAGTCTTGTTTCACACCGTTTTCAACTTCTGGACGAGCTTACGTTCCAAGAGTGAAACATGGCGAGGGTTCGGTGACGATGTAGGTAGCGAAATCGTTTATCCTATGGGCCCCTTGGTTATTCAACAAGGTTGCATTACTGCCGAGGATTTTGTGACCATTTTGGCTGATCAGGTCCATCCCATGGTACAACGTTTGCTTCGCGACGTAGATCTTGTCCACAAGAAGATATGACCTCTGTTCACACAAATCGCATTGTCCAGGACTGGTTTTGTTATCACGAGCATCAACTGTCGCATCTCCCCTGGCCACCGCAGTCACTAGGTCTCAGTATTGTTGTATCTTAGTGATTTACTTCGGAGAGAAATGTGCATGATCGCATTCCGCTTCCATCATCTTTACCCTAGCTTCCCACTAATTTTCAGGAGGAATGGTGTAAGAGTCCCTTGAAAAAAATACAGGACCTGTATTTGACCATTCCGAGCTGTTTTGAATGTCAAAGGTTTTCCTGCAGCGTATTACGCATGTGGACAAGCCACTTTACTGCGTGTCGCGGAGGGTGCTTTGTGTACCATTGTTGCTTGCTCCTTGCCTGTTCCAGTTGTGAATACTTCGCTGGAATATCGATTGTTGGTAAGCTTCCGTGTGAGCTCTGTTCCCTGTGATTTTTACCTTCAAGGTCTTCTGGCGAAGTATTAGGGAGAAGCAGTATATTGTTTTAATGCTGTAGGAAGGGATGCACTTTCTCATAATTTTAAAAGCAAACCACACAATGATCCAGAAAGCCTCTCTTGCAGCGTCTACCACTCGGCTGAGCATATCTGTGACGCTTTCACGCTCACTAAATAAACCTGCAACGATATGCGCTGCTCTTGTTTATATCTTCTCTGTTTTACGATTAGTCCTGTATTGTTCGTCTTTAAATCACTCCGTACACTAGCTCCTGGATATTTAATAAATGTGACTGTTTCCAATGATTGTTCTGCAGTCTTGTAATCAGACAACAAAGAGTCTTTCTGTGTGCTAATGCACACTGCGTTACAATTTTTTAGCGTTACGACTTCTCTGTATACTACAGTGTCTCCCGTGAAGAGCCTCATTGAAATTCTGAAATTACCTACTAAATCATTTACATGTATAGTGAAGAACAATAACCTTATAACACTCCCTTGGGGTACGCCGAAGTTACTTTTACATCTGAAGATTTCTCTCTCGACCGATATTAACTACGAATTGTTCACTGACAATTATTTTATAAATCTTCTTCCGCAAGTAGCAATACTGTTTTAGATGTTTCAATCACATTTTTCCGGTTAACGACAGAGAACTGCTGTTTTTTGGTCACACAAGATGACCAGAACATACACGTTCCCCCTCGGAATCTTTCTTAGTTTCAAGGCATTTCAAAAATTTTATTCTACCTCCTGTTAATATAGTTAGTTTAGTATTTCTACAGTTGTCTTTATCAGTTACGTATGTGGAATCGAAAGTTACGTATGTGGAATCGAAAGCTGTTTGAGATTGATGTAATCGTAGATTTGAGTCACAAGAGAACGTGCACTGCCGGAAAAAAATTATTAGACCTGGAAAGATAACGTCGGTTTTGACCTGGTAATGGCATATGCCACCTGGGGGATAGTAGATGTAGTGATAACGGTTTCGACGACGTCCGCCAACAGATAGCGTAGTGGCATGGCTACCAGAGCGCCACCTGTGGCTACTCTTCAATAGGGAATGCTTACAGCCAGAAAGCTCAGTGTGGTACAAACGTGTGAAGCAGCCAAAGAGCCAAGCCATGGAGATGCATTCGTGTTTCCTGCAACAACTGAACGAGTTTGAAAGGGGTCAAGTTGTGGCCTTCCGAGTGGCGGGATGGTCGTTTCGGAAAATTGCACACAAGTTGAGCGTGCTGCGTCAGTTGTGCAACGATGCTGGTATCAGTGGTCTCGTGAGCATTCTCAGACCCGTAGACAAGGTTCTGGACATCCATGCAGCATAGACGGCCGCCGGGATCGTCGTATTGTAAAGGCAGCAGAGGCGATTTTACATCTACCACAATACAGACAAGAAGGCTTGTGAGCACATTGGGACTACGGGCAAGCACACCTCTAGTCCGTCTTCCACTAGCGCCACAGCATCGACGTGCACGGCTCGACTGCTGCCGTCAGAGCGTCACTTGGAGGATGGAATGGCGAGCCGTGGTCTTCAACGATGAAAGCAGTTATGGTTGCACGCAAGCGATGGTCGTTTGTGCGTACGACGTGGATCTGATGAGCGCTGTCTCGTAGAGTGCATTCATCCAAGACACATTGGCTCCACTCCGTGGCTTTCGGTCTGGGGTGCGATAAGCTACAACTCTCATTCATTTTGGTGTTCTTGGAAGGGACGCTAACCAGTGCTCGATAAGTGCAGAATGTTGTTACACCCGTTCTTTTGCTGTTCTTGCAACAGGAAGCTGGTGTGTTGTTCCAATAGGAGAATATTCACCCACGCACTGCTTGTGAAACTCAACGTGCTCTGAAAGTTGTGCAGCAACTTCCCTGGCTAGCAAGATCTCCAGACTTGTTTGCAATCGAGCGTGTGTCGGATATGATGGAACGAGAAGTGTCTCGTGTGAGTCGTCAACCAACAACTCTTGCAGAATGACGTAAACTGGTCGAACATGCGTAGCGTAACGTATCCCAGGACATTACTCGCCAGCTTTACGGTCGACTGGAGGCCAGAATCAGTACCTGCATTGCCACCGGTGGAGTCTACACCACTTGTGCTACTGGTAAGTGTAATCATTTCAAGTACTCCATAAGCACTGTTTCAACGATAAAACTAGTGAATTGGAAACCTCTAAAAGCGTGTAGTAATTTTTTCTAGCAGTTTATTTATCAAATGGTATCAAAAAACTGTTACCTATGTATCTTCCCAGTCACGCTGCTGACACTGTCTGAAAGCTAGTTACTATGGACATCAACGTTAAGAGGCATTAAAAAGACCGAACTTCATTTCATTGTCATTAGAACCTGTTTGCTTGTTTTTATGTGGCTCCTAGTACCTACCAATATGTACCTCTCCACTGACGGCGACACTTACTTCTTGAATGGATTTAGCAAAAAAGCCCATGTGCCACTACCGTTAAGTCACAAAATCTAATACACAATTGAGAGTCAAGCTTTCTTTTCGAACTTGGAAGTTTGCTTTTGAAAACTCTATTTAGTTTACCAAATACTGCAGGCTATTTTAACTCTTATCTTTGCTTTGTCTGCTCTCCACCCAATCGCTGCATCCGTCTTTCCGTAACACAAAAACTCTGTGTATTAGTACCTCGTCGGTCTACCGAATTGACGAGCAATATTCGAGTTTCTGTCAACATAGCGTCATTTACCCTAAGTCTAGAAAGCTACTGAGGCGACAGATCGTGGGCGGCTCACTGTGAGTCACTTTTAAAAGTAAATAATTCACGTTCCGTCGACGTCGATATTATTAGAGACATAGCACAAGCTCGGACTGGAGAAGGACTGGAAAGGGAATCGGCTGTGTCCTTACCGAGAGAATCATCCCAACATTTGCCCTCAGCGATTTTGGTTAAAAAAAATGGCTCTGAGCACTATGGGACTTAACTGCTGTGGTCATCAGTCCCCTAGAACTTAGAACTACTTAAACCTAACTAACCTAAGGACATCACACACATCCATGCCCGAGGCAGGATTCGAACCTGCGAGCGTAGCGGTCGCGCGGTACCAGACTGTAGCGCCTAGAACCGCTCGGCCACTTCGGCCGGCAGCGATTTGCGCAAACAGTCGAAAACCTAAATGTTGGTGACTGGACGAGGGATTCTACACTATACTCCCGAATGCAGGTTTATTATATGTACCTCTGCACCCCATACCTTTTTCCGTTCTCTACTCCATGGATCAGAGCTAGTTGTTTGTCACCCATCTCCTTACCGAATCGCAGTTCTTTTCAGCTAGTTACCAGGCGAGCTGAGAATGGGACAAAAAAAGTTCCCAATGCAGAATAAAAAAATGGAAGGGCTTCACGAGTTTCAACATTTGTCCCACGATCATAGGAAACCTCCAGTGAACTTTGATCGGGTATGGGGGATAGAAGCTATTTCAAATTTGTCTTTTCTTGTAAATCTCTATGCATGAGAAAGTATATATTGTGACCGTGCTATCACATATATCGGTTTGCGATAATAACTGAAATTGACAGCTTAATGTTCTTAACATTGCTAGAGGGAAATATATCGTTAGTGGCTTCTGGTGTCAGATTCGAGAATTTCCCTTCACTGAGGCAGACCTGAGAGGGCGCAGTGGTGGAAGTGGTCACAGCGCTATGAATACGCGACGGTTGAGGCCTTCCCCTGCTGTGCTGCTGGATCGCACAAGATTTGTGGTCGCACGCTGGCCGGTTTCCATTGTCCGTGTGGTGGCGAGGTCTTGGAAGATACAGCATGACGACCACAGGTCCCCTGATCATTTCTGGTGTGATGATCTGCATTTCCTGTTGGCGGTTGTGCCGTGTCAGTGTGCGAAAATTTCAGAGTCTAACCGTTTGTGATGACGTCAGCCAATTAGAAGGGTCATCAGCATTGGCGCTGTAGCGTGAATGTCTAAAACAATGAGCGGTAACACACCTTATACAGTTTACCAACCTCTGGCCAGTTAATAAGCTTACTGTAAGCGATAGTGGAGAAGTTTTGGCAAGCTTCCCTGCGTTTTCATGAGAGTCGGTGCGAGGACGTGTGGCCGAGAGGGCACATCGAGACAGAGAGAGAGAGAGAGAGAGAGAGAGAGAGAGAGAGAGAGAGAGAGAGAGAGAGATAGATAGAGAGAGGGGGGGGGGGGGGGCGCCTTAGTGCAGCCTGAATAAATATTCATTTTAATTGTGAAGCAATTCAGAGAAAAGAAAACCAGTGTTTTAAAGAACTGATTTGTTTTCCCCCCTTTTTCATTCTCCTACAACAGTTCATTAAATAACAAATATGAGCTATTTTTTCTGCGTGACTGGATTGGGCTCTTACTGGGACGCGGTTCTGTTGTAAAGAGGGTGTCTGTACCGAGAACTATATAATGTGTAGTAGGAAATTTAATTAATTCGTATGACAAATTACTAATGAGAACTGCTCTCATTTACATTCAATGCAGTCTTGAGAACACAGAACTTTTCAGTTACTGCCCTTAAATTTGCTGGGTTAAGGCAAGATGAGGCTTACACCATCTGAATATGAGTTGTGTGTTGAGCATGCCCTTTCATAGTATTTGCATCAAGGTCTAGGGGTGGCTGACCACGTCAAGGGGAACAACTTTTTTTAGAGGCAAAATGTTCACTGAGACTTCACGTCGACTTTAGAGGTCCTTTTGTATTGGATGTGTTCCTGAGAGACTTCGGGGCGTAGGCTCTCTGCAGCCTGCGCATGGTTTGTGTATAGCGTATAATCCAGTCACCTGCTTCGTTTGAAAGGACTAGGCTCAACAAAATTAGTTTCTGGTTCCCACCTAAAATATCTTTCTCCGCTTAAAGAGACTCATTTTTAAGATTTTCTCGTTGATAAATACCCTGTAAATTTACTGAGATAGGTAGTATGCAGCACTCCTGGTTAGTATACCCTGTTAGTTGCAATCTCCTCGTCTCAGGGGCGGCGAATACGATAAGACGCCTAGCGTGACTGGAAAGTGCTAGCGAACATTTAGTCTCTACCGAAAGTTGTTCCACATGACGACTTCAGTCATCCCCAGACGGTTGATTCAAAAACTTTGCAACAGCTTGCTCTTGTACAAAAAACGTTGTCATTTGTACTCATCTGGGCCCACTGCGTCGTATATATCATGGAAAAATATTGTATGTTATTCTATGACACCAAGAAGCTGCTGTGTTCGATTGTGTTGTTTATTACAAGAAGCCTATTTCAGTGTGATTTCCATCTTCATGTTATGTGTGGAAAGTACTTAGTTAGGTACAATATTTTAAATTTTGTACAAGATAATTTAACTCTTTATAGAATTATTGTTTCCTACGTTCATCTCGACATCCATATGACGTCGATGTCTCAGTTGCTGGCACACTACTGTATAAGTTTGTTTAACGCCTACTATAGCTCCACCGATATCAAAGGAGCAAACATATATGTAGAGTCACAGCAACTGAAACATAGATGTCATATGGATATCAAGACCACCTTATGTACGTAGCAAGCAATAATTCAATAATTCGTTAAATTATCCACTTCAAAATTTAAAATGTTGTAACAATACATGTTCTTTAGGAACATAGTGTGCCACCTGGTTTGGTTTGCGACTTCTAAACCATGACTTTTTATACGCTACTGGGTGAGAACTGTTAGTTTCAAAATAGAGAGTAAAGAGATGGAAATTCTCTTAGTCCATCATTCATTGTTGTAAAAAGGAGAGGAAAATGTACACCATGTTCTTGGAATGTACAACAAAATATTGGTTCCGTGCACAAATACTCAACAATGACTCGTTCGTGTTTCACAGCGAAGGACGGTATGAAAAATGAAAGAATAACTGTTGATATTAAAATTAATCAGTCGTATAATTATGACCACTGCCGACCACGAGACTGAGTGCCGCTTGGTGGCGCTATGAGCACGTGACGCGGTAAGAAAAGTATGTAAGCGGTGAAGAGAAGAATGGGGAATCGCTCTAGCGGCCATACGGACCGCAAATAGGAAAATCCACAGACATTAAGCGACTTTTTCTGGAAGAGTGTTCTGCTACGGCCCGGCGCTTGGAACCGATGGTTCAAGGACGCTAAAACCACGAGTGGGCCACAAGGTGTCGGAACTCCACGCCTCACTGCGGAACAAGGCGGTCAGAGGCTCGCTCGCTCTGTAAAGCAGGACAGGCGGTGATCTGTGGCAGATGTCTCTCGTACGCTCTTCAAATTCACCTCACTCACACTAGGATTTCCGCTTCTCTTTGTTGGGCACAAGGAAGCCGTCGTAACGAATTTGTTATGCCAGTGGTAAATGGCCTTCCTTGCTGGTGGCTTCTTACCGTACTTGGTTCTAAACATCCGTTGAACAGCTGTAGCAAACTTGCTTTTGTCGAACTCCAGCACACAGAAAGCTCGCTCCGCACCTGAACTCGCCATTTTTGGGATTAGCGCTGACTATCGTCAAATTACCAAACTACGCGCTGTGCCGGTAAACATGAAAAAAAAAACTTTCAGGGTTTCTCTTCAAAATGACATATGTATGATATCTCTACAATGTTTGGTTCTTGTGCAACAAGTAATTGAAAGTGTTCTCAGACTTTATGTACAACCGTAATTCCTCCGGATAAAGACTATTTTTTCTCGTTGTTTTGTTGTTGTTGTGGTCTTCAGTCCAAAGAGTGGTTTGATGCAGCTTCTTCGGTTACCGCCCCCCTCCCCCACTAAATTGGTGATCTCTTGATGCGTCAGAATTTGTCCTACCAACCGATCCCTTCTTCTAGTCAGGTTGTGCCACAAATTTCTCTTCTCCCCAGTTCTATTTAGTACCTCCTCACATTTCTTTTCATTCATTATTAAACCTACTCCAGCATTACCTCTGTTTGATTTTGTAGTTATAGCCCTGTATTCACCTGACCAGGCCTGTTTCTTCTGCCACCAAACTTCACTAATTCCCACTGTATCTTACTTTATGCTATCCATTTTCAAATTTTCTAACCTACCTGCTCGATTAACGGATCTGACATTCCACACTCTGATCCGTAGAACGCCAGTTTTGTTTCTTCTGATAACGACGCCCTCCTGAGTAGTTCCCGCCTGGAGATCCGAATGGGGGACTATTTTACCTCCGGAATATGTTACCCAAGAGGATGCCATCATCATTTAACCATAGTTTAGACTTGCATGCCCTCGGGAAGAATTACGGGCTGTAGTTTCCCCTTGCTTTCAGCCGTTCGCAGTACCAGCACAGCAAGGCCATTTTGGTTGATGTTTCAAGGCCAGATTAGTCAATCATATAGACTGTTGTCCGTGCAACTACTGAAAAGGCTACTGCCCCTCTTCAGGAACCACATGATTGTGTGGCCTCTCAACAGATACCCCACCGTTGAGGTTGCACCGCTGGTACGGCTATCTGTATCGCTGAGGGATGCAAGGCTCCCCGCCAACGCAAGGCCCATGGTTCATAGGGGGATCGTTGTTTTAGCTATCGTATTTCGATACATCATTCAACAATAAAGAACTTCAGATGTCGTATTGCGATATATCATTCAACAATAAAGAACACATTTCTCATAGAAAGCACATTTTCACTTACATTTCATGTCAAAATAGCGAAGCCAATAATTGGAATGTTTCTTGATCCAATCAGAAAAGTGCAACCCTAACAAAGAGTAGTATGTATAACGAAAATTTGAGTACTGCAGAAAAAAAATGTAGCAATCAATCGTATGTAAGAATCATTTATTGTATAACAACTGTTTTGGAATTCTTATGAATGTTAAGTCCTTCCAGCTTTCTTCTTCTTCTGCTTCTCCAGTGCTAGGCCTAGAGCCTCTTCCGGTCTCATAATCTCATCCTCGCTCTTCCTTCACTTCTCTTGCCCCATGATCTGTAATTCTGTTGCTAGTTTAAGAAAACTTTTTAGTGACATACGAAGTGCATGTTCTCTCCATTTTTCTGTGTATGAATTGCCATTTGGGTTATTGGTTGGATTCCTAATTCTTCTCTTATTACTGCGTTTCTGATTTCGTCTTTCCAAGTGCATCCTTTTAGAGATCTTGGAAATTTCTTTTCTAATGCTTCTACTTATCGTTTCTGCCCCATATAATAGAGCAGGAATTGCCTTGACTTTATAAAATTTCAGTTGTGTCTCTTTTCTTGTTTTACCTGTAAGTGTTCTTATTGTGCACACATCCGCTGGTAAGTATTAGTTTTTTCTGTGTATGCATATTTTGATCACATGATGGGCTACATCCTAAATACTTGAGATGGGCTACCTGTTCTATCGTTTTGTTATTGAGGACTATTTTTGTTCGCACTGAGTGAATACCTAAAATAAAGGCCATGGTTATAGTTTTATTTATAGGTGTAGTCAGACTGTTGCTTTCACTTATCTCTTTTATTTATGTAACGCCATTTGTAATTTATCTTTGCTTGATCGTCAGCATATAACATCGTGTTAATATTTTAATTCCTCCCTATATTATGCTTGATGGTGTTGTATCTCCTTTCCATTCCATGATCATATCATCTGTATAGATAATCAATAATGTTGGCTACAAGCTACACTCCCGTTTTAGTCCCTGAATTGTTTTTATTTTAGGTGTTATCTCGTTATCTATGTCAATTCTAATTCTGGTGTTCATGTAGAGACTTTTTGCGACTTGGATCACATGTTTAGGGATTCGTTTTTTTCATTATTGCCCATAGCTTGTGCCTGTAAATTATGTCAAATGCTTTTTCATAATCCACAAATGTTAGGTGAGTTTCCATATTAAATTTTGTCTCTTTTGAATTAACTGTTTCAGTGCAAAACCATCATCTATGCATGAACTTCCATTTCGGAAACTTGCTTGTTCCCCTTTAAAATTACACCCGATATATTTCGCAGTCTTTCATTTAGTATTCTGCTGTAGATTTCGTGAGCATTATTCATAACACTTATACCCCTGTAGTTAGATGAATTACATCTTTCGCCTTTTTCTTATATATTGAAATGATGCTATTTTCCATTCTTCTGGTATCTCATATTTTACCAGCACATGTTAAAGAGATGCAGCATTCATAATTCAAAGATAATTCCTCCGTGTTTAATCGGTTCGGTAATTATTCCACCTAGTCCTGGAGATTTTAGATTTTTCATATCTTTAAAACTGTCTTCTGTTCCGTCAGTTCAGAGCAGTCTGTACCCCGCAGTTGTTCTTTTTATTTGTTTGCTTGACTTCTGGATTGTATCATAATCTTACACAAAGTGTAATCCAGTCAGATGGTTCTTCTTTGTTGAGGTGTTTCTTTAATTTGTTTGCTACTTCTTGTCACCCATCCAGTCAGATGGTTCTTCTTTGTTGAGGTGTTTCTTTAATTTGTATGCTGCTACTTGTCACCCTTGGATATCATGTTCTACTGTGCTTTTAAACGCGTTCAACAATGTACTGCTTGCTGATCTTACTATCGCTTTTGCTTCATTTCTTTTCCAATGGTGGTTTCTTTTTAATTTTATTTGAAATGGCTCTGAGCACCATGGGACATCTGATGTCATCTGTCCCCTGGAACTTAGAACTACTTGAACCTAACTAACCTAAGGACATCACACACATCCATGCCCGAGACAGGATTCGAACCTGCGACCGTAGCGGTCACGCGGCTCCAGACTGAAGCGCCTAGAACCACTCGGCCACTAAAACCGGATGATGGTGTTGATCTTTAGCGTTTAATGATTTCTTCTATAAGTATTTCTGTTTATCGTTTATGGCTTTTCCCATCTCTTTGTTCCATATTTTAAAAACTGCTCTCCGACTGGTCCTATGGCTTACACATAGCACATCACTTGTTATCTGTTTTATAGCGTTTTTAATATTAGACCATTCTTGTTTATGTCTTCACTGGTTAGTATTTCATTGAACAGTTGTGTGAGTCTGTTCTGATACAGATTTCTTAAGCTCTTTTCTTGAAACTGATGTGCCTTAAATCTTTTGTTTATACTGTTTTCATCTTTATTTTTATTTACTTTATTTCTCATTGCTTTTTCCATATTGACCACAGCTAGAAAATTAATTTTATAAAGTAGTGGCTTATATTTATATTTTTACCTCCATGCATTTGAGTGTCTATTGTTCTTGGAGATAACTTTTGGTTAATTATTATATAATTTATTAGTGAACAGTTACCTCGTGTTAACTCTGTAAATTCGTCAATGACTTTGTTCTTAAAGAAGGTGTTTGTTATCTTCAATTCAGTATATATTATGAATTGCCTTAGTTTTGCTCCATTCTGGTTTATAGTTTCTTCCCCATTAGGAACTGGCACTTTTCCAGTTCTAGCATTTAAACATCGCGTTAAAATTAAAGGCCCTTATTGTTTGTTTTATTTAGACATTTATGAAGTTTTTCAGTAAAGTTCTGTTTCTTCCTTCTTCCATTCTATTGACACATATGTTCCTGTTAGTATTAGATGTCCCTTGTCGAATTTTAATCTTACTGTTGAGAGTCTTTCATTTATTAAAGAATAATCTCTTATTTTATCTCTTCATTTCCTATCTATTAAAATTGCTACTCCACAACATGCTCTTGTTGTTCGTGTCACTCCATTATGAAGCATGACGTAGTCTTCCAGCTCTTTTGTGCCTTTAAGCTGCTTCTTTGTTTCTGTGATCACGCGATATTTATTTTATGTTCTTTGACAATTCTATTCAATCCGGTTTCATTTGTCGCTAGTCCCAGTACATTCCACGTGGCCACGTTTTCTGCATCCGTTAATCCTTTTCTCGTGTCCTTGTTCATGCCTGGTCATTTTCCATTCTGTCCGGCCTTGTTCCGAGGCTCGATTTGAGACTTTCGGCTGTGTATCTTGTTATATTTATGTGTTATCAGCCCATAGCAAAAACCGCGTACGACAGGGACAGGTAATTTTTGTTCGAAGTTTTCTTCCTCTAGCCTAGCTGCAAGGCAGCTGTGTTTTCAGTTGATTTGAAGATACCGCTTCCACCAGCGAAGTCGTTGAAGAGCACTGCTCTGCCACACTAACTACCATTGGGTTCCTCGCCGTTACAGACGGAAAAGGAAAATGAAAAACACCCTCAAGCCTCGAGGACCTAATACCGTTGGGTCTAAAAATAGTGTTGGCCTAGGGAGGCGGATATAAAACAGAAAAATTCTGTCACTAGTAAGTGGAAGGAATGTCAGACTTAGCTAAGGGCACATGTGGTTACCATTCACACATTTTGTCTGGAATACCACCAACTGACCAATCTGGTGGCATGAGTGATTCTACTAGGCGCATTGCTCCCGCCAGCGTAGCTCAGTGGATCGACAAGGCACACAGACCTCCTCACAAACTTTAAGATTGTAGTCCAGGAGGTCTTCCAGCTTTAGGTGATACAAACAATTTAGAAGTTATTTACACATTACAAATGCAAGTGTTCATCTAACGAACATGTTGTCACTTACGTATTGCAGTACTGACATGTAATTTGCTGGTATATTTTACCGAATGTAAAAGAATGATTTTTGTTTGCTAAATTTTTTGAGAAACAATTTGAACAAAGAGAAGGTATTATTGATTTGTTTCTCTTCTGTAAAAGATATTCAGTGGCGAGGGCACACATTTAGGCCTGACTCAAACTTTCACTGTCACTGAAACTTCTATACCCTACAATAGACACGATATATTCATTAGTTCCCAGGTTTTTTTCTGGCTGGTTTTCGCTGTTGTCATTTCGTCTTCGTTGACTTCATTCCCAACGATCCATTCATTTAATTTCAGTGCAATTAATTAGATTCAGTTGCACATTGCACACCTGACGATTTACAAATGAAAAATACTTCAATTTCATTGTTTCCACTGTCTTTTATTTCTATCAGTAATGCTCCTGGATATCTGCTTTTCGGTAGTTTTCGCCGGATGTAGGAATAACTAAAATAAAAGATTATTTTTGCTTAGAACATAGCCCAAGTGAAATTTCTTGAATAATACATAGTTACTAATATCAAAAAGTAGTGTGAAACGAAGCTCCTGAGAATATATACCCCGAGCGAAGATTTGTTTCATGGTGAAACATGGAACAGAGGAAAACTCGAGAAGAACAGGAAGAGTTTGACTTATGCTGCTGAAGGATGCGAAAAATTAAGCGGAAAAATAAAGCACGAAATGAAGGAGGGCTCCAAAGAGTAGGCGAGGAAAAGGGAAAAATCGTGTTGAAAAAGTGGCAGATTACTAGTAACCTAAGACGACAATGAACAGTTAGTCTTCCAAAGGTGTAAAAGAGGCTATCGATGAACTTGGATATAACTGTCTTGTGGATTTGGAACGACTAGCGAGTGTAGGAGGAGAGGACAGTATGAAACCAGTCTGGTGACTTAAGCAATCCAAAAGGAAAAAGACATGATTAATGTCTTCGTAAACAATTTACATATGCTTCGTATAATCTTTGATTCCGAAAATTATGGGATCTTAGGAGAAAAAAGCCCGCCTGGCTAGCCGCGCGGTCTAACGCGCTGCTCCCTGAGCGAGAAGGCGTGCCGGTCCCCGGCACGAATCCGCCCGACGGATTAGTGTCGAGGTCCGGTGTGCCGGCCAGCCTGTAGATGGATTTTAAGACGGTTTTCCATTTACCTCGGGGAATGCGAGCTGGTTCCCCTTATTCCGCCTCAGTTACAATGTTTCGACGATTGCTGCGCATAAACACCGTTTCCACGTACGCGTTCACAATAATTACTCAACCAAGCAAACATGGGGGTTACACCCGTCTGGTATGAGACGTTAAGGGGGGCGGGGGGGAGTCCACTGGGGGCCGAACCGCACAATAACCCTGGGTTCGGTATTGGGCGGCGGAGGGGTGAATGGACTGCTGTGGCCTGTTGTGGGGTTGTGAATCTCGGAGGGCTACAGCGGGACGAAGCCTCTCCGTGGTATCTAGGTCCCAGTTTTAATTCATACTTACATACATAGTGGCCGGCCGCGGTGGCCGAGCGGTTCTAGGCGCTTCAGTCCGGAACCGCGCGACTGCCACGGTCGCAGGTTCGAATCCTGCCTCGGACATGGATGTGTGTGATGTCCTTAGGTTAGTTGGGTTTAAGTAGTTCTAAGTTCTAGGGGACTGATGACCTCAGATGTTAAGTCCCATAGTGCTCAGAGCCATTTGAACCATTTGAACATACATAGTGGACAAAACTGACAGTCTTTCCATACGTTCAATTCAAGACTTACAATAGACATTAGACGTTTGCAGCGCAACTGAATGTATCTTAAATTTGCACTTGCACACCCTCGCATACGAAAGTTTTGAGAAACCCTTAGCACACATGTCCGTGATTGAATGGTAGCAATGGAGCTCGACAGTGACACTGCAGCTGCTGGAAAAATACACTGATAAGCCAAAACGTTATTTCAACCCGCTTAATAGAGGAGTTATTCTCTTTTGGAACGCAGTACAGCAGCGACGGTGCATGGTATAGCTCTGAGAAGCCGTGAGTAGCTTTCCGGAACTTTGTTGCACCAAATACCTACTTATAGGTACGAAATCCCTGTAAATTACGGTTCGATGAATCTTCCCGGAAGACTGAAACTGTGTACCGGACCGAGACTCGTACTCGGGACCTTTGCCTTTGGCGAGCAAGTGCTCTAACGACTGAGTTACCCAAGCTTGGCTCAGGACCCGACGTCACAGCTTTACTTCCGCAAGTACCTCGCCAGCTACCTTCCAAACTCCACAGAAGCTCTTTTTCCAATTCATGACAGTATGTACTGCAACCACCGATAAATGTTTTGAAGAGATGTACAGTCTTGGCTGCAAAACAGGCTTTAATATTTTATATTTTGCCAAAAAAGCGTTTCGCCTTGTTTAAGGCTTCTTCATACTGGCTGTCGAAACAAGTGTTAAACATAGATGTTGTCCATGCAAATATCTTAGCAGCCAACAGTGTTTGCCTGCTTACACGTTTGTATGGACGGCAGCATATGTGTTTAACACCTGTTATGTTAGCCAATGTGAAGATGATTTGGACAAGACCAAAAGCGTCACTGGTGAAATGTTAAATAACAGAGCCTGTTTTTCAGGCAAGACTGATGTCCACAGAAATTCTCTTGCGAAAGTCGGTGGAGCACTTGCCCGCGTAACGCAAAGATTCCAAGTTAGAATCTCGGTCCGATATACAGTTTTATTCTTCTAGGAAGTTTCATATCGGCGCACACTCCGGTACTGAGTGAAAATTTCATTCTACGGTTCGGTGGTTTGTGGGCGTGGATGTGTTCCGTTGGTTTCAGATCAGATGAATTTGGTGATCAAGAAATCAACATGAGTTCACTATCATCCTCGTCAACCACCGTAGCACGATTCTGACCTTGTTACGCGGGAAGTTGCGCTGATGGAAGATGCTATTGATTTCGGGGAAGACATTAAGCATTGAAAGATGCAGGTAGTCCTCAATAATGTATGCTTAGTCGACAGCTGCCATGGTCCCTTCCGTTACTACCATAAGTCCCATGGAAATCCAGGTGAATGTTTCTCCTGGTATAATACTACTTCCACCCTCCTGCCTTTGTAGTGAAGCGCATGTTTCGACCAGGTGTTCGCCCGAATCTCAGCATTCGCGCACGACCATCGACCTGGATTTTATAAGAAGCCTGATTTATCAGACCAGACGGCACAAATGTGTCATTGATCCACAGGCTAGTCTTGGTGATCTGGTACCCACTGCGGTCGTAATCGGCGATGTCGTTGGGTCAACATGGGAACACGGAAGTGTCACCTGCTGCGGAGCATGTTCAGTGATGTTCGCCGAACAGAGTATTCTAAAACATTTGTGTGCGCGAAAGCGTTGTATTCTGACGTCAGATCTGCCACAAGTCACCGTCTTTTCTCCTTCTGAATCGTTCGCTCCCTGGCGCCGGGTCATAGTAATCTGCCCTTTGTAAAAATCGCTTATGTCACTGGATTTCCCCATTTGCAGCCCATATCGTCGCTAGACTGATTCCCCATTCCTCTCTGCCCCGCATATACAGGGTACACAAAAACTATGTATTTGTAAATTTTAGTTTCTTTATAAAAGATAACAGAAAGACCCTTTTGTATCAAAAAAATGTCACAGGCGCACCGTTTCCCCGCTAGGGATCCATGAAGGTTTAGACGCTAGCGATGTTCGGAACGGCGTTCACACTTTGGAGTGATCAATATTGTTTTAGAGATGTTGCTGAAAATTTCGTCTGTTTACATTAACGCACAACTGGAATCTGCGTGCTAATGATTGTCTAGAACGCCCGAAACAACCAGGTGCAGCTTCAGCAAAACGGGAAACATGTTCTTCTGTAGTGCCTATCGTTATCTCGTACATCAAATGCTTCATCTCCATCCACAAAACGAGAGAGGTAGGGAGAACGTGGTGGCCTCGGTACTAGCCTACTCGTCACAGTCTAACGATTGGCGAAAACACTGTATAAATATTCTCGTGATATAGCAAAGTGTGTGTACGTGGGGGAGGGGGGGACAGTACCGTCATGATGGAACCAAAATCGTTGCATAACTGCCAGCAGGATATTCTCCAACTTTTCCAGTAGTAGTGGTTCACGGTAATTTCCCTCACTGAGCGGGTTCGGCGGCAGACGGTCTTGAAACAATACCAGACCACATATTTATGGTAAATCTCTGTTGATGGTGGAACACACAAGTTGCCTTAGGATTTTCCAGTTTCCAGATATGGCTACTGTGGCTGTTGAATATTCCTTTCATATGAAGACAGCTTCGTCAATATAGAAAAACACACGCCTGTAAGCCAAAAATGTTTACAGTACTGTGTAGCTACCATTGACAGAATTTCACGCGCTAAGGAAAGCCATCAGCTGATAGGTCTTGTACCTTCTGATACTTCAATGGATGCATGCCCGTCTGGTGCACGATGTCCCATATAGTGGCGTTGGAGGTGTTTAGTTCCTTGGCTATGGGTCGTGTGCTATGGGTCGTGTGCTGGTGCTGGTGTTGTGTTCAGTTCACTCTAAGGGATTCCGTTTCAGAAGGCGGCGCCGGCTGGAGTGGCTGAGCGGTTGTAGGCGCTACAGTCTGGAGCTTCGCGACCGGTACGGTCGCAGGTTCGAATCCTGCCTCGGGCATGGATGTGGGTGGTCCTTAGGTTAGTTAGGTTTAAGTAGTTCTAAGTTCTAGGGGACTGATGACCTCAGAAGTTAAGTCCCATAGTGCTCAGAGCCATTCAGAAGACGGCCGTCAAGTCTTTGAAATGTGACGCGATTTGGTAACCTCATCCCCACAAATCGTTTTACTTATAGGCACCTTGTTGCTCGGCTGTTGCATCTTACCTTCACATAAATGAGATACGTGAAACTAACTTAGAGCATAATCAGTCATTAACCATCTGCAAGCATCGGTAGAAACTTTCATGTTGACACTACATAATATAAATAATGAATAATAACAATAGTAATAATAATAATAATAATTATAATAATAATAATAATATTACCCGAAAGTTCCTAAATGCAATATAACATATACCGTACAGTTAAAAGGAAGTGACGCTTGATCAAGGTCCGCGTCACTTTCCATTTTTAACCAGACTTAACGTCTGAGAAAGTAAAGAAATAATAACAATAAGGAAAAGAATAGGCCTCCGGTATGTTCTGCCAGTCGTAAAAGGCGACGATAAGAACAAACCACTAATAGGGCTAACCCCCCTTTTAATGTGATTACTTGGTTCAGGACAGAACTAAAGAAGCCTCGGACAAGCGCCGTCATGGTCGGGGACGACGCTTGAACCCTGTGCCCGCCCACAATGGTAACGACACTGCTAGCCAACTGGAAAATTATTTAAATCCAAATAGAGGTGTTTTGCAGGATATGCTTCCTGCAACCACCCTAGAAGGAAAACAAAGACAGAGTATGAGATGGTCAGATGAAGTTAATCGGCACCTCATCTTCTGTTATTACCAAGCAACAAACCTAAGAACCAACACAACTGGATACAGGTCACAAGTATACACAACATTTGTTACCAGATACCCAGAATTAAAATTTTTAACAGAACAACGACTAGCTGATCAGATCCGTGTAATAATAAAAAATAACAGGATACCCCAGTCAGAATTAGAAAACATCAAACAACAAGTACAACAAATACTGGAACAAAATAATGTGCAATTAGAAGAAGAAGAAAATACAGTAATGGACTCAAACGTCCCAGAGAAAACAAACAAAGAACAAAACGCGTCAATTAAACAATCAGAGGAAAACGAAATCTTAAGACAGCCACCAGAACAAGCACAAATAGAACATGTTAGATATAGAAGAAAAATTTCAGTTGACATATATAGAATACAAAGACACAAATACAGACATTAGACCATTCTTGCATAGATCACCAAATAACCCACAAGTCGAAACAACAATAACAACTATCAACACAATCATACACAACAAAATAAATGAAAATACAACTATGGAAGAGTTACAACTACTGGTTTATGTAGGAGCACTCACTACACTAAATATACACACTAGGCAGAGATCAGAACCAACCAACACACAGAAGAAACCCACAAACCCAGCATGGCAACACAGGCTACAGATCAGAATAGAAAAACTGAGAAAAGACATTGGACAGCTAACACATTTTATAAGAAATTAAATATCAGACAAAAAACAAAAAAGCTTAGGTAAAATCTCACAACAAGAAGCAATAGAGCAATTAGATGAAAAGAAGCATAAATTACAAGCATTGGCCAAACGACTTAGAAGATACAAAAAAAGCGAAAATAGAAGGAAACAAAACCAAACATTCAACACAAACCAAAAGAAATTTTACCAGACAATAGATAACACACACATTAAAGTAGACAATCCACCAAACATAACAGACATGGAACACTTCTGGAGCAACATATGGTCAAACCCGGTACAACATAACAGACATGCACGGTGGATAAAAGCAGAAACAGACTCATACAAGATGATACCACAAATGCCTGAAGTGATAATTTTGCAACATGAAGTCACCCGAGCAATTAATTCTACAAACAATTGGAAAGCCCCTGGAAATGATAAAATAGCAAATTTCTGGCTAAAGAAGTTCACCTCAACACATTCACATCTAACTAAATTATTTAACAGATACATTGCAGACCCATACACATTCCCTGATACACTTACACATGGAATAACCTATCTGAAACCTAAAGATCAAGCAGACACAGCAAACCCAGCTAAATATCGCCCCATAACATGCCTACCAACAATCTACAAAATATTAACTTCAGTCATTACACAGAAATTAATGACACATACAACACAGAACAAAATTATAAATGAAGAACAAAAAGGCTGCTGCAAAGGAGCACGAGGATGTAAAGAGCAACTGATAATAGATACAGAGGTGACATATCAAGCTAGAACTAAACAAAGGTCGTTACACTACGCATACATTGATTACTAAAAAGCTTTTGATAGTGTACCCCACTCATGGTTACTACAGATATTGGAAATATACAAAGTAAATCCTAAATTGATACAGTTCCTAAACATAGTAATGAAAAACTGGAAAACCACACTTAATATCCAAACAAATTCAGATAATATCACATCACAGCCAATACAGATTAAGCGTGGAATATACCACGGAGACTCATTAAGTCCTTTCTGGTTCTGTCTTGCTCTGAACTCACTATCCAACATGCTAAATAATACAAATTATGGATATAATATTACTGGAACATATCCACACAAAATCACACATTTGCTATACATGGATGATCTAAAGCTACTGGCAGCAACCAATCAACAACTCAACCAATTACTAAAGATAACAGAAGTATTCAGCAATGATAT
This sequence comes from Schistocerca piceifrons, assembly GCF_021461385.2. NCBI lineage: Eukaryota > Metazoa > Arthropoda > Insecta > Orthoptera > Acrididae > Schistocerca > Schistocerca piceifrons. Next base: position 294,494,262 of record NC_060141.1, read on the forward strand.
AAATTTGGCTTTTGGAACAGACAAATGTAAGAAAAATAGCATGGTCAAGGGAAAACACACTAAACAAGAAGATTACATACTGGATAACCACAGCGACTGCATAGAAGCGATGGAAAAAACAGATGCCTATAAATATCTAGGATACAGACAAAAAATAGGAATAGATAATACAAATATTAAAGACGAACTAAAAGGAAAATACAGACAAAGACTAACAAAAATACTGAAAACAGAATTGACAGCAAGAAACAAGACAAAAGCTATAAATACCTATGCTTTACCAATATTGACCTACTCATTTGGAGTAGTGAAATGGAGTAACACAGACCTAGAAGCACTCAATACACTTACACGATCACAGTGCCACAAATATAGAATACGTCACATACATTCAGCAACAGAAAGATTCACATTAAGCAGAAAGGAAGGAGGAAGGGGATTTATCGACATAAAAAACCTACATTATGGACAGGTAGACAATTTAAGAAAGTTCTTTATAGAACGAGCAGAAACTAGCAAAATACACAAAGCAATCTCTCACATAAATACACTACTGGCCATTAAAATTGCTACACCAAGAAGAAATGCAGATGAAAAACGGGTATTCATTGGACAAATATATTATACTAGAACTGACATGTGATTACATTTTCACGCAATTTGGGTGCATAGATCCTGAGAAATCAGTACCCAGAACAACCACCTCTGGCCGTAATAACGGTCTTGATACGCCTGGGCATTGAGTCAAACAGAGCTTGGATGGCGTGTACAGGTACAGCTGCCCATGAAGCTTCAACACGATACCACAGTTCATCAAGAGTAGTGACTGGCGTATTGTGACGAGCCAGTTGCTCGGACACTATTGACCAGACGTTTCCAATTGGTGAGAGATCTGGAGAATGTGCTGGCCAGAGCAGCAGTCGAACATTTTCTGTATCCAGAAAGTCCCGTAAAGGACTTGCGACGTGCGGTCTTGCATTATCCCGATGAAATGTAGGGTTTCGCAGGGATCGAATGAAGGGTAGAGCCACGGGTCGTGACACATCTGAAATGTAACGTCCACTGTTCAAAGCGCCGTCAATGCGAGCAAGAGGTGACCGAGACGTGTAACCAATGGCACCCCATACCATCACGCCGGGTGATACGCCAGTATGGCGATGACGAATACACGCTTCAAATGTGCGTTCACCGCGACGTCACCAAACACGGATGCGACCATCATGATGCTGTAAACAGAACCTGGATTCATCCGAAAAAATGACGTTTTGCCATTCGTGCACCCAGGTTCGTCGTTGAGTACACGGTCGCAGGCGCTCCTGTCTGTGATGCAGCGTCAAGGTTAACCGCAGCCATGGTCTCCGAGCTGATAGTCCATGCTGCTGCAAACGTCGTCGAATTGTTCGTGCAGATGGTTGTTGTCTTGCAAACGTCCCCATCTGTTAACTCAGGGATCTAGACGTGGCTGCACGATCCGTTACAGCCATGCGCATAAGATGCCTGCCATCTCGACTACTAGCGATACGAGGCCGTTGGGATCCAGCGCGGCGTTCCGTATTACCCTCCTGAGCCCACCGACCCCATATTCTGCTAACAGTAATTGGATCTCGACCAACGCGAGCAGCAATGTCGCGATACGATAAACCGCACTCGTGATAGGCTACAGTCCGACCTTTATCAAAGTTGTAAACGTGGTGGTACGCATTTCTTCTCTTTACACGAGGCATCACAACAACGTTTCACCAGGCAACGCCGGTCAACTGCTGTTTGTGTATGAGAAATCGGTTGGAAACTTTCCTCATGTCAGCACGTTGTAAGTGTCGCCACCGGCGCCAACATTGTGTGAATGCTCTGAAAAAAATATCATTTGCATATCACAGCATCTTTTTCCTGCCGGTTAAATTTCGCGTCTGTAGCACGTCATCTTCGTGGTGTAGCAATTTTAACGGCCAGTAGTGTACATCGGCTACACCACTGCAATTTCATAACCACTTCTACAACCCTTTAGATCACATAACATCAACAGATACGAAGAAAGTAAATTGGAAAAAGAAAACACTACATGGCAAGCACCCGTATCATTTAACACAGCCACACATCGATCAAGACGCATCCAACACATGGCTAAGAAAAGGCAATATATACAGCGAGACGGAAGGATTCATGACTACAATACAGGATCAAACAATAAACACCAGATATTACAGCAAGCATATTATTAAAGATCCCAATACCACAACAGATAAATGCAGACTTCGCAAACAGCAAATAGAAACAGTAGATCACATCACAAGTGGATGTACAGTACTAGCAAATACAGAATACCCCAGAAGACATGACAATGTAGCAAAAATAATACATCAACAACTTGCCATAAAACATAAACTAAAAAAACAACACGTTCCCACATACAAGTATGCACCACAAAATGTACTGGAGAATGATGAATACAAGTTATACTGGAACAGAACCATTATAACAGATAAAACAACACCACATAACAAACCTGACATCATACTCACCAATAAAAAGAAGAAATTAACACAACTAATCGAAATATCCATACCCAATACAACAAATATACATAAGAAAACAGGAGAAAAAATTGAAAAATACATCCAACTGGCTGAGGAAGTCAAGGACATGTGGCATCAGGATAAAGTTGACATTATACCGATTATACTATCAACTACAGGAGTCATACCACACAATATCCACCAGTACATCAACGCAATACAGCTACATCCAATCGTATATATACAACTACAGAAATCCGTAATTATTGATACGTGTTCAATAACCCGAAAGTTCCTAAATACAATGTAACATATACCGTACAGTTAAAAGGAAGTCACGCTTGATCAAGGTCCGCGTCACTTTCCATTTTTAACCAGACCTAAGGTCTGAGAAAAATAGAAATAATAATAATAATAATAATAAAGAACTACAAGAGAAAAACATCGAAGAAATCCATCCAGGACAAGAAAGAGAGAGATCTGAGGTGAAATATCTCGCTTTTGCTGATAATATTCCAATATTTTCTAAAGGACAAAAACAGATGCAAAGATAATGACAGATGCACCTCACAGAATTGCATCTAAAACCGGATTACAAATATCGTATGAGAAAACGGAATATGCTGAACGTAAACGTAGCAGAGAAAAATATATATAAGCACAAGATAGAAACTTCAAAACAGTTCATATGTTTTAAGTATTTGCATGATTGGATATGATCAAATGGATTAGATAACACCTCAAGTAAAGAAAGATTGTAGAAAATGGAGTTAGTATATAGCTTCATCCAACACCGACGTAATAAAAGATCAGTATCATTCCAGGCACAAATTAAACACTTTCCAAGAGTAATTAATTGGGAAGCACATTACAGATCTGAATGCCTAACACAGAATAAAAGAGATGAACAAGAACAACTGGAAAAGAAAGAAAGGAAAAAATTTAGGGCTACAAAATACCAAAGATAACGACTTTATGAAGAAAGAAATGAACATCTATGCAGAAACACAAAAACACCCACGGACGCAAGAAAGAGGAAATTAAAGTTTTGCAGTCATACTTACAGAATAAATGATAATAGGTAAACGAAGAAAATTTTTAATTTAATTTCCAAATTAAAAGGAACACCATGGAATGGCTGGAAGAGACAAGAAGGGAATTGAGACAACTTAACGTCACAGAGGACGCCATACAGGACGGGGAAAATTTCAGGCTACTTACTGCCAAATACTGCAGAATTTCCTATCAACATCGAAAAAAAAAAAAAAAAACACGACCTAGGAACGTGAAGTCGAGCAGAGGCGGACCACCAGCTATTGTATGAAGAAATTCTGGGAAGAAGAGAAGAAACAGATTGTGTCATAGTCTTAGATGCGGCCTATTATTGGCCGAATTCTGTAATTGTTTATCCAGGGACGCGAACGCTGCTTACAGTAATGAAAACTTGCCCTTCCTAGAATTAAAATATACCACGCCCGCCCGGCTAGCCGCACACTCTAACGCGCTGCTCCCCGAACGGAAAGGCGTGCAGGTCCCCGGCACGAATTCGCCCGGCGGATTAGTGTCTAGGTCCGGTGTGCTGGCCAGCCTGTGGATGGTTTTTAAGGCGGTTTTCCATCTGCCTCGGAGAATGCGGGCTGGTTCCCCTTATTGCGCCTCAGTCACACTATGTCGGCGATTGCTGCGCAAACACTGTCTCCACGTACGTGTACACCATAATTACTCTACCACGCAAACATTTGGGTTTACACTCGTCTGTTATGAGACGTTCCCGGGTTTACACTCGTCTGTTATGAGACGTTCCCGGGCGGGGGGGGGGGGGGGGGGGGGGGGTCCACTGGAGGCCGAGACGCACAATAACCCTGGGTTCAGTGGGGGCGGTGGTGGGGTGGGTGGACTGCTGTGGCCTGTTGTGGGTTTGTGAACCACGGAAGGCTACGGCGGGACGAAGCCTCTGTCGTTTCTTGGTCCCTGGCTCAATACACAATACACAAAATGTTCCACATTCTGGCCCTAGGTTGGCCAATCGTGTCCAATCGACTGTCGTGTCATCCTCTGCCAATGACGTCATCGGATACATAGAGGCATGTCGTCAGCACACCGCTCTCCCGGCCGTTGTCGGGTTTCTCGACCTTGGGACAGCTACCACTAGGTAGAGCAGATACTCTGTTGGCCTCGCGAGGCTAAGTGCACCCCGTTCCACTCCTCCCAGCAAGGAAAAATCCCTGGCGGTACTGGGAAACGAGCCAGGATCCCCCGTATAGTAGCCAACAGCGCTGACCACTCAGCTATAGAGGTAGGCAGAAATAACATGTAACTATGTTGCAAATCAGGTTCCATTGTCGATATGTTTCATTTGAAGTAGTTAAAACAACTATGAACGTTGGCCTAAGGGAATTTAGGGTAAAATCCTTCAAGGACACCTGGCGGGGAAACAGTGCACTTTTGACACTTGTGTCACATAGCAAAGGCGTTTATTTACATCTCTTCTAGTAATTGTACAAATATGTGTACATTGTTTTTTTACACCCTGTATATTTTTCTTGCCTCGTGACTTGCCCTCAGCGCCATCAGGAAGAATTCATACTCGTCGTGGGCAGTTATCATAATGCTTCACCTCATCTGTGTATACGTCAAAGAATTCCTTTATTGCAATACCGTCACTTCTGTCGCTGAACGCAGCTTTCACAAACAATCTCCATTCCGTTCGATAATACAACTAACGGTGACGTTTCTACGCACGCTATTCTCAGAGTGCCATCGTCGTTGTTTACTGACGTCAGCCCGTAGTAATCGAGTTGATGGGATTTACATGCGCAAATGGCGGCTGAAGTACCAGAACGGGCGTGGTTCCCTGCAGATCTCCCATCCTAACCTTTTTCCCTAACCAGGACTGTGATGGGATGAGGTGCCACTTGACACAGACCGCAGCGAACAGATTTTTCGTTCTCCATACACACATCCGTCCCTTATATGAGAAATGAACGAAACTGCGACTCATCTGAAAGTACGATTTGACGCTGAAAGCTCAAAAGACACAGTTACTCATTGACTATTGGTGTATTTTAAATTAAAACTTCCTCGTGGTGGCTTAGAAAATGAACATATTACAACAGCCAGATTGCTACTGGTATTTGCTGTCATAATGAGTTTTGCAGCCCTTTCCAGTCTTGTTGACGGTACGGAAAGGGCTGAATGTAACTTGTTCATTTCTCTCCTGTTTTGAGCTGCAAATATTTATGTTTACTTAATGTGGCCAGAGAACTACTTATATTTTTCAAGTAGTCTGGCTATTCGTTTTGTTTTTAAAATCCTTCATTTATTTAGCATCAGGAGTTCCACGGAACATTTTTTGAACGAGATGATCTCATCGCCCACTAGCATGTAAAATGAAGGTAATTTAACGCAATTATTATCGCAAAAAAGAGTAACGTAATAGGCTTCTAGCATCGTTACTGTTCACTGTATGTACAGTTAGCCTGGTGAATAACGTCTGGCCGGCTGGAGTGGCCGAGCGGTTCTAGGCGCTTCAGTCTGGAACCGCGCGACCACTACGGTCGCAGGTTCGAATCCTGCCTCGGGCATGGATGTGTGTGATGTACTTAGGTTAGTTAGGTTTAAGTAGTTCTAAGTTCTAGGGGACTGACGACCTCAGATGTTAAGTCCCATAGTGCTCAGAGCCATTTGAACTAATAACGTCTGAAGGTCATTGGAGCTGTTGCCAAACGCTGCTATTGTATAGAGAGAAACTGTAACGCCAGAAAAGCCTGCAAAAGATTGGCTATAGGTGCAGGAACTAGCATTAATAACGCTCTGCGTGAAAAAAATTGTAACATACATAGGTGGAAAGACCCGTTAATCATTCATTACCAGACTGGCAATTAATCTCTGGAAACAATCAAAAGCGTTAAATACCTAATAGTAAGCGTCCAGAGTGATATAAAGGGGAACCAGAAAGATCAGGAAAGGAGATTCACTGCAAACATTTACCCGCGAAGGAGGTCGCTAACAAAACCCTCGTTCGATGAGTCTTGTAGGAATTTTGCTTGTCAGTGTAGGATCCTTTCCAGGTAGCGCTAATAGGGGAGGTCTGAGAGGAGCAACACGTTTCGTAACGGGCTCGTTTAGCAAGCTCAAAGGCTTCAAGGAAAAACTCGTGTAAGCCCAGTGACAGACACTACGAGAGAGGCTTTGTGAATCACGGATAATTTTCGTGTTAAAATTCAGAAAGACTACATTTCAAGAAGAGTCTATCAGTACACAGTGTGTCCGGGTTAAACAAATATTAAAATATAGCGGCAGTCAAATGAAAACGGGCCGCGCGGGATTAGCCGAGCGGTCTCAGGCGCTGCAGTCATGGACTGTGCGGCTGGTCCCGGCTGAGGTTAGAGCCCTCCCTCGGGCATGGGTGTGTGTGTTTGTCCTTAGGATAATTTAGGTTAAGTAGTGTGTAAGCTTAGGGACTGATGACCTTAGCAGTTAAGTCCCATAAGATTTCACACACATTTGAACAAATGAAAACGGGATGGATGGAAAAAAGTGAGTAAACTATTTCAAAAGTAATAGACATTAACTTTTAATACATTTATCCAAATGTAGGACAAGATGGGCAACACTAACATGGAAAAATGCTTATAATATAAAATATAATAACTTGAGACGTTATTGCAACATTTATTGACGCTTTGCTTCTACAAGTATGGTAATTCAAAATGTTTTCTGTATATGCTTGAAGCAGATGGTGCCGCCTGCGCTTGAGTGTAATTACTTCGTTCACTTAAACGCGCGTCTGTAGGCATGTGTATTCCACAGCAGAGGGCGTTCTTTGTGCTTTCTCTCCCGGAGCTAAAGTCTGTTACAATGGTACAACGGTGTTTTCGGTGTGAGTGGATTGCGATCAACTGACGATGTTACCACTCACGTAAAAGATCAAGAAAAGGAAACTTATTGTTCGATTTCGACGTCGGGCCAGAATACCAAGCACACAGTTTCAGAGGCTACTGTTGAATAAATCCATACATCCTTCCAGCGAAACTCTCGTAAACCAATCCGACAAACAAGTAGGCAGTTACAATAGGCTCGTTCAACAGTACATGATGTCATCAATAAAACATTATGAGCGATTTCTTGGCTCACGAGTTCCCGGACCGCTAGATCGAGAGAAATAGTCCATCGATTGTTTGGGCCCCTAAAATCCCAGATATAAAGTCATTTGACTTTTTGTGGGGGTCTATCAAGAATCAAGTCTACTAGACACCAATTCGTGATCTACTAGATTTGTGCCATCACATGGCGTGCAATTATCGTAAATGTTACGTCTGCAACGCTGAAAAACAATTGAAGAGAAGTGGACACAGATTAGATGTCTGTTGAGCAACTAATGGTGCGCATCTCGAGATGTATTGGGGATACTAAAAACATTTTGAACTGGCATACCTGCAGACACATACCGTCAATAAATATCTCAATTACTTCACAAGTTGTTACATTTTATGTTATTACATGTTTAATTCGGCTACGTATTAATTGCCCCTGAGTACGTGTAACGAAGCGTCCATGACAATAAAAATCAGAGAAATTATTTAAAGAGCAGTCAGAATAAAATGAGACGAATGGGAGCAAGTTAGTAAACTGTTTGTTATTCAAATGTAATCGCCATAACACATTCATTACACTGTGAGACAGAACGGTCAATGCTTTTAAGGAAAAAATTCTTGTGTTTCCTTACGGAAATATGATTGTACCCAGGCGTACACCTCTTCGTCCAAAGCAAATCGACGGCCACGAATGGCTTTCTTCAGAACACCAAAAATATGGAAACTGCATGGGGTGGGATCGGGACTATTTGAAGGATGTCTAAGGGCTTCCCAGAGAAAATTCTGCAGCGTAGTCGAATCAACCTTGGCAACATGTGGGCGGGCATTATCCTACAACAGAATGATGCCGTCCGTCAGCATTCCTCGGTATTTGGACTTGATGGCGCGCTTCAAGTTTTGCAAAGCGTTCATATACCACTGTGCGTTATTGTGGCGCTGTGTTCCAGAAAGTCAGTGAGTAGTGTGGACCCTTGCAGTCGAAGAAAAAGGTCGTCGTGACTTTCCCGGAGCTGGCATGGCTGTTATTTCGAGTACGCTGCAGAAGTTGCGCTGGGAAGCCCTTACACATGCTCCCTCCATACAGTCCCGATCTGCCCCCTGTGATTTCCATGTTTTTGGTGTCCTGAAGAAAGACATTCGTGAGCGTCGATTTGCTTCTGACGAAGAGATGAGTGAGAGGGTGCAATCAAGGTTACATAGTATATTGTTCCATATCCCTTAGTATCAAAATGTTCATAGATGTACAGACAGTGAATATCCTAAGTTAAATTAATTATCGTAGTGTTAACAACTTTTACACAATTTCATAAGTGTAAAAACATTATGTTAGCAGATAAATGTTGCCTATCTTGCTATAGCTGTTCCGCTGTCTACGGCGTCGGTTCTTGTTTATGCCTCCCAGTTAACAGTTCCAGGGTTTTCTGTTTCAGTAAAAGTCGCTGGAATGTTGTTTTTTGAATTCATCAGTATTTAGTCATAAATTCTTGACACTTTCTACAACGTCACTTGTTAAGAAAATGCATTTTGCAAAATTTCAACACAGCACAAAGAACATGATGGTTACTCTGACCAATCTCGACATCAACTGCAACATGTGGCACGTCTAGCGACTAAAATTGCTATAAGTATTACGTACACAACTTCCAGATTCTTCTAGAGCAGGATGTAGTTCAAATGAATTTCATTACGACTGTCGTAACTGAAATTACTTTACAGATATAGTTTACATCATGTTGTCTTGAAATAATTATTTATATAAAAATTTATGCGCCAGTAACTAATACTCAAAGTTTCAAGTTTTTATAATATATGAACTATCAGCTTCCTGTCTTTGTGTAATTATCGACTGAATTATCAATAATAAAATTAGAAAAATTAAAAATGGAAACAGAAATTCACATGGAAAATAACCATAATAATATTAATTTCACTGTAAAGTGATTTTTGACTCATTTCAGTTAACAATAGTGATTATTAATTTTCATGGCTCAAGACCGACGTTGCTAGATGGATCGATATGAAAAATAAAATTTCATTATCAGAAAAATAGGCTGTTGGTTATCAAATATATGCAAAATTATCTTAAAATGTGGAATGTATAATTTAAGTGTAAGAATTAACTCAAGTCCGGCCGAAATTTATACGAAATCGAACCCTTCAATTGAAGTACGAAAGTTCTGAGGACGCAAGATTCACTATAGTACGCAACCGCAAACATTTTTCCATGAAAGCTTTGGTCATATTGTCTCACAGTAGGATAAATGTATTAACAGTTTTGGCATTTGCTTTTGAAGTAGTAAACCATTTACTACTTTTTTCCATTAGACTCGTTTTTCAATTAGCCTTGTTTTCATTGGACTGCTCTTTATTCATTGTCCAGTCACGTTTAAGTTACCATCTCTCAGAAGCCTGAAGAACAACATTCTGCAGCGCCGGACGTGGGGGAAGGTTGTGGAAGGTACCGACAGGGATGTGAAGCCATGATGGCTCCAGTGCCGTGGCCACGTGATGTATATGTCTGTTGAGGATCCACGGCGCGAAGTGCCCGATCGAGGTGCTCCCACAATCCATCACCCAGACTGTTGTCCCTGCAACTACTGAAAAGGCTGCTGCCCCTCTTCAGGAATCACACGTTTGTCTGGCCTCTCAACCGATACCCCTCCGTTGCAGTTGCACTTACAGTACTGCTATCTGTATCGCTGAGGCACGCAAGCCTCCCCACCAACGGCAAGGTCCATGGTTAATGCTGTATTGATACACGCATAAATTTCAACAAGACTTCTAATGTATGCGACGTTATAAAAAAATTTGTATTAATCCATGTTAATACAGTTTTCGATGTTAATAAAGTTCTGTACGATCTATAATATACGTTGCCTATATATGACGTTTATTTTCGAATATGTTAGAGCTGTGACTGTTGGACTCACTGTTCCAACGAATGAGACATTTCAAGTAGAACATCGTTCATGTGGTAAAACTTGAAGACCTGATATATCTTCGTTCCTCAGGTTAGCCATCTTTATGCACAGATATGTAGAACAAAATGACGAACGCTAACTGCCTTCCAGAGTAGATATGGCGTTTAGTGCCGGTTGTCTCGGAAGGGATGTTCAACTCGCCTTCGATGCAGGGAGGCTACATTTTCAAGGGACTTCGAACCTGTCAGGAAAGTAAGGAATTGGCTGTAGGATATAGTACGGACCCAGCCTCGGGATTTACCTAAATTGAAAGTGGGAAACCACAAAACCATTTTCAAGGCTGCTAGTGGATGGATTGGAACCATCTCGCCTCCCGAATCCAGTGATTGCTGGCTCTGCATCTCAAGGCGCAGAGCTATCCCAGTCGGTGGAGAATTAGGGAAAAATGGTTGTTGTACATTGTTTTCAAATAAAATGAAATGCTTACAACGAAAGGTGTAATTGTGCAGAGAATTCGTGGCTTAAGTTATTATTGTATTACAAGAGCGTAAATAGATTTTGGACGAAAGGGGGTGAGGGAATGCAGGACGCAGTGGTCTCGGACGAATTGAAACAGCTCGCTGAAAAAACATTATAGAAGCGGACGAATTATAGAATGTGCTGGCATCACATACCCTTTCTGCTCTCCATAAACCCCTCTTCGTCGTCCCGTATTGGAACCGGTTTTCATAACTGAGTACCGCGTGCGTGACCAGATTGGGCAATATTATGCCACTTGGGCTAATAATTATGTAATTTTGGGCATTTTTTTTGTAGAAATGCAACTGTCGCCTTTGTTGATCAACGCGGTTTTTGGGCGGCACAAATTTTAATTTAATGTTTTTTGTAATGATTTATACCGCTCAGCTTCCCTGTAAAATACTGAAATATTGTTACCTCAACGTTCTTCAAGTCTCCGAATAACGACTCCAGTGCTAACATTGAACTACTACAGATAGGTAATCAGTCTTCTGACTGGTTTGATGCGGCCCACCACAAATTCCTCTCCTATCTAAACCTTGTCATCTCATGGTAGCAATTGCAAACAACGTCTTCAGTTGTTTGCTGGCAATCTCTGTCTTCCTCTACAGTTTTTACTCTCTACAGTTCCCTCTAGTTCAAATGGTTCAAACGGCTCTGAGCACTATGGGACTGAACATCTGAGGTCATCAGTCCCCTAGAACTTAGAACTACTTAAACCTAACTAACCTAAGGACATCACACACATCCGTGACCGAGGCACGATTTGAACCCGCAACCGTAGCGGTCGCGCGGTTCCAGACTGAAGCGCCTAGAACCGCTCGGCCAATGCGGCTGGCGGTTCCCTCTAGTACTGTAGAAGTTATTCCCCCATGTCTTAACAGATGTCCTATCACCTTTCCCTTCTCCTTGTCAGTGTTTTCAATATATTCCTTTCCTCTCCGATTCTGCGCAAAACCTCCTCATTCCTTACCTTACCAGTCCACCTAATTTTCAACATTGTCTGTAGCATCATGTCTCAGATGCTTCGATCCTCTTTTGTTCTGGTTTTCCCACAGCCCATGTTTCACTACGAAAAGATGCTGTACTCCAAAGACACGTTTTCAGAAATTTCTTCCTCAAATTACGACCTATTTTAGATACTAGTAGACTTCTCTTGGCCAGAAATGCACTTTTTGGTATTGCTGGTCTGCTTTTGATGTCCTCCTTGCTCCGTCCGGCATTGGTTATTTTACAGCCTAGGTAGTAGAATTCCTTAACTTTATGTGCTTCGTGACCATCAATCCTGGAGTTAAGTTTTTCGCTGTTCTCATTTCTGCTACTTCCCATTACTTTCGTCTTTCTTCGATTTAGCCTCAATTCACTTTCTGTACTTATTAGACCATTCATTCCATTCAGCAGCTCCTGTAAGTCTTATTCACTTTCACTGAGGATAGCAAAGTCATGATCAAATCTTATCGTTAATATTCTTTCAATTTTAATTTTAACTCCACTCATGGATCTTCCTGTAGTTACAATTGTTGCTTCTGTGATGTACAGATTGAACAGTAGGGACGAAATACTACATCCCTGTCTTACTCCCTTTTTAATCCGAGCACTTTTTTGTCTTACACTCTTATTATTCCCTCTTGGGTCTTTTACATGTTGTATATTACCCGTCCCTCTCTATAGTTTACCCTGTTTTCCTCAGAATTTCGAACAGCTTGCACCATTTGACACTGTCGAATGCTTATTACAAATCGACAAATCCTATGAATCTGTCATGATTTCTCTTTAGAAGATTGCCTCTCTGGTCCTTTTAACTTTCCTAAAGCCAAACTGATCGCCATCTAACACATCCGTAATTTTCTTTTCATTCTTCTGTGTTTTATTCTATTTAACAACTCGGATGCATTAGCTGTTAAGCTGACTGTGATCTAATTCTCGATTTTGACGTTTTTTGTGACCTCTGGAACTGTGTTGATGATATTTTTCCGAAAGTCAAATGGTATACCGCCAGACTCATACATTCTACATACCAACGTAAATAGTCGTTTTGTTGCCGCTTCCCTCGGGCATTATTTGATCTTAAGTCTTCCAAAGCTCTTTTAAATTCCGACTCTAATACTGGGTCCCCTATCTCTTCTATATCACCTCCTGTTTCCTCTTCTATCACACCAGACATAGAGGCCGCCAAGGTGCTCAGTCGACCTATCCCCTCTCTCCTCTACATTTAACACAGGAATTCCCATTGCGCTCTTAATATTACCACCCTTCCTTTTAATGTCACCAAAGACTGTTTTGACTTTTCTATTTGCTGATTCAATCCTTCCGATAATAATTTCTTTTTCGGTTTATTCGCATTTTTCTTGTAGCCACTTCGTCTTAGTTTCCCTGCACTTGCTATTTATTTCATTCCTCAGGGACTTGTATTTCTTTATTCGAGAATTTCCCTGAACATTTTTGTACTTCCTTCTTTCATCGATCAGCTCAAACATTCCTTCTGTTAACCATGATTTCTTCGCAGTTATCTTCTTTATACCTATTTTTTCCTTTCCAACTGTTGTGATCACCCTTTTTAGGGAATTCCGTTCCCCTTCAGCTGCGCTGCCTACTCAGCTATTTCTTAACGCAGTACCTATAGCCTTAGAGAACTTATGTCGTGTCTCTTGATTCCTTAGCATTTCCGTATCAATCTTCTTTGCATATTGATTCTTTCTTGCTAATCTTTCAAACTTCAGACTACTCTTCATCGCTACTAAATTGTGATCTGAGTCTATGTCTGCTTCTGGGCACGCCTTACAATCCAGTATCTGATTCGGGAATCACTGCCTGTCCATGATGTATTTTACCTGGAATCTTCCCGTTTCTCACGGCCTCTTACGAGTATACCCTGTCCTCTTGTGATTCTTGAACGGAGTATTAGCAATTTACTAGCTGAAATTTACTGAAGAACTCAGCTAGTCTTTCTCCTCTCTCATCCCTAGTACCAAGCCCATATTCTTCCGTAACCTACTCCTTCCCCTACAACCGCATTCCAGGCCCCCATGAGTATTAAATTTTCATCTCCCTTTACGTACTGAATTACCAGTTCAATATTCTCATATACTTTCTCTAACTCTTCATCTTCAACTTGCGACGTCGGCTTATATACCTGAACTATTGCTGTCGGTATTGGTTTACTGCCAATTCTAATGAGAACAAGTCTGTCACTGAACTGTTCACAGTAACTCACTTTCTGTCCTATCTTCCTGAGGGGACTGATCACCTCAAATGTTGAGTCCCATAGTGCTTAGAGCCATTTGAACTATCTTCCTGTTCGTAACGAATGCTACTACCGTTATACCGTTTTCTGCTGCTGCCGATATTACCCTACACTCATCTGACCTGAAACCCTTGTCTTCTTTCCATTTCACTTCGCTGACCCTCACTATATATAGATTGAGCCTTAGTATTTCCCTTTTCAGATTTCCTAGTTTTCCTACCACGTTCATAGTTCCGACAATTCCACCTCCGACTCGTAGAACATTATTGCTTCGTTGATTATTTAATCTTTTCTCATGGTCACCTCCCCCTTGGCAATCCCCTTCCGGAAATTCGAACGGGGGGCACTATTCCGGAATCTTTTGCCAATGGAGAGATCATCACGTCACTTTTTCAATTACGGGCCACATGTTCTGGGGATACACGTTATGTGTCTTTAATGCAGTGTTTCGGTTGCCTTCTGCATCCTCATATTGCCGATCATTCCTGATTCTGCCGTCTTTAGTGGCAGTTTCCCACCCACAAAGGCAAGAGAGTGCCCTGAACCTCTATCCGCTGCTCCGCACTCTTTGACAAGGCCGTTGCACAATGAGGGTTACTTCTCACGGCGGAAATCTTCGGCCACGAATACTGGTGACTATTATTCAAAATTTAAGCGGCGGCGGGGTTCAAACCCGGGACCGAGGACATTTTGATTACTAGTCAAGGACGCTACCGCTAGACCACGGGTGTAGGAAAATTTTAGCAATGGGTACATATTTTTAACTTAACACTAGTGGACGGATCAAAATTGGTTTTCCTCTTCTTTCTTTTTACAAACCTACCCATAATTAGAAACAATCAGAGCAGCGCACAGCTCAAAAACAAAGAACGGCAGCACTTGCATTAAATTCAGTTGAGGTGATTAACAAAACAACAAGAGAACCCGAGTAAGGCCAACAATTTGGAATTGTTAGTCTTGGTTAAAGCAGGGATGGGCGATAACGGACACTGTTACCCATATATCGATAGTTCAGTTTTATCGACAGACTTCGTAACTATCGATAGTGCACACACCTTTATCATCATTTAACAGAAAATCAAAACTGTTGGGAAAGGATACTGTCCTGAAAGGAGGTTATGTAAGACAAGCATCAGCAAAAGTACAACAAGGGTGCTGTAATGTGGTCGAATTAAGTTAGGTGATTCTGAGGGAATTAGATTAGAAAACGAGCACTAAAAGTAAAGGAGCGATTAAACGGTTTCCGTTCGGAAGCCATACAGTCCAGAATAAGTATGTCATTCAGGAAAAATCGCCTTGAGCATTGAGGCAATCGTTCCATCGACGCACCAGGTTAAAGCTACCCGTTTAGTAAAACAATTGCCCTGCTGCGCACGTTTCGTAAGTCGCCTTGGCCTGATGCGTGAAGTCCCTAATTGTCTTTGGACTGTAGGGCGAATACTCGAGTGTCTTCTACTTGAGTTGCCCTAACTACTGCTTTACTACGTTTGCTGTATGGCGACATGCGTTATCATGAAGCAGCAACATCCGTTGTCGCACCATTCTACAACGGTAGTTATCGACAGACATGTTGTCCCTCATAGATTCTTAATTCTGCTATGGATGTCTGCCAGTGTTTGTCCTACGACAGCCAGAAAAAGAATAAGAGCACGTTCTTCCTGTTTAGACAGATTTAATAATATCGTCGCCATTGTTGAAGTTCCCACATTTATATCACGCACGTTGGTCAGATACGAATGCCACACTAATCCGCCTACATATCGGTGCTTATATACCTACATCCGAGTCATGCTACGTTGCGTATACGCTGCAGCATCGCCCTCAAATGGAAACTTTTTGATCGCCCCTGATATATTTCCATTTCACTGCAACGCAATTAGGTCGTATGTAATTTAATTTGGGTGATAAGGAGCAGGGGAGGGGAGGGGGGCTCTGGACCCCATGGACCCTCTTTGGCTACGTCCTTAGCATCTGCCGTCTGTAAGTGGTTATTGCACTTTGACGTTCAACATACGGCGTGGTCACATTAAGGTGACTGGACTGTGTGAATCACGGAAAGGCAGACCGGCCGCCATTGTTTACATGCAACATTTGAAAATGGAAGAGGAAAGGGTCGTAGTAATATTATCCTTGCCCGCAAAACCGTGAGATTAAGTGTAGACTTGCCCGTATTCATTTATGGATTGACCTCGTATCCAGCAAAAGGTGACAGAGAGAGACTGGACAAGATGGCACACTGCGCTCGCATTCCAGAATTCATATTCGCACCCGCTCGTCGATATTAAGGATCTTTGCAATTTGTAAATCACTTTAAGGCGAATTTCAGTATGGTACACTTGAAAAAGGCGCAGCTGACATCCTTGTCCTCTCCGAACGTACGCTCCGTCTCTCATCACGTTCTCGTCTTCTCGTCTACTTGATCCTACTCCCTAATCTACATTCCTTTACTGTTCGATTGGACATACAGCACTCATGTACTGAGAGCCTAGTTACTCGTGAGTTTCACTATCCTTTGCTACCGAGTACACTATTATATTATGTAAGATAAATAAAGGGACGTGTACAAGACGTTTATTCTGAAGAAGCATAAGCGTTATAAGTCCCAAAGAGATAAACGAGGTTATTAGAAATGATTGAAGCGATTTCATAGTGCTTCGCACTCACATAGAAAAAGTCATTTTTTTGACATTTTAAAATACGGTTTCTACAGAAGATATCAAGTTAATAATCATGTTCAACCTACGTTCAGCGCAGGTATGTCTCTATCAACGTGTTCGAAAACAACGTTAATGCGAGCTTGCAGATCTGGTATTTGTTGGTAGAGGAGACGTAAACACCAAACCTTTCAGGTAACTCCATAAAAAAGATCGCATTGGGTTAGGTAGGGAGAATGTGGAGGTCATGCCACGAATTGCTGATCATCAAGCCCACCATGACCGATCCATCGGTTTCTGTGTTTCCTGCTTAAGAATTCACGAACATCATGATGAAAATAGGGTGAAGCACCATTCTGTTGGTAGATGAAGTTCGCACTATCGGTCTTCAGTTGTGGCATGAGCCAGTTTTCCAGTATGTCCAGATACACGTGTCGTGTAACTGTCCTTTGCTACCGAGTACACTATTATATTATGTAAGATAAATAAAGGGACGTGTACAAGACGTTTATTCTGAAGAAGCATAAGCGTTATAAGTCCCAAAGAGATAAACGAGGTTATTAGAAATGATTGAAGCGATTTCATAGTGCTTCGCACTCACATAGAAAAAGTCATTTTTTTGACATTTTAAAATACGGTTTCTACAGAAGATATCAAGTTAATAATCATGTTCAACCTACGTTCAGCGCAGGTATGTCTCTATCAACGTGTTCGAAAACAACGTTAATGCGAGCTTGCAGATCTGGTATTTGTTGGTAGAGGAGACGTAAACACCAAACCTTTCAGGTAACTCCATAAAAAAGATCGCATTGGGTTAGGTAGGGAGAATGTGGAGGTCATGCCACGAATTGCTGATCATCAAGCCCACCATGACCGATCCATCGGTTTCTGTGTTTCCTGCTTAAGAATTCACGAACATCATGATGAAAATAGGGTGAAGCACCATTCTGTTGGTAGATGAAGTTCGCACTATCGGTCTTCAGTTGTGGCATGAGTCAGTTTTCCAGTATGTCCAGATACACGTGTCGTGTAACTGTCTTTTCGCGAAAGAAAAAGGGACCGTAGACGTCACAGAACACGGTAACTTCTGGTGAATCTCGAACTAAAAAAAAGGAAAAAAACGTTGCTTCGTCGCTGCAGATGAGTTTCTCAGAAAATCTATATTCTTCCATAAGCTGTTGCACGTGCGCCGAAAATTAAAAACGTCTCACTTTGTCACAGGGAGTCGGGGTTTGTAGCAATTGCAAGCGGTTAGGCGCCAGCTTCGCTTCCCACGTGTGTATATGGCACACGAAGCTGGTGACAGTTTCTCTATTCAGAACCCTTGCAACGGCAAAGATACACGAGCCAGTACTTTGCTGACCTTCCGCAAGGTGTCATTACCTAATGCAACAAGTTTCAGCGCTCTGTCTAATACAAATAGTAGATGGGTAGACATACTTCTCTACTAGTGGAAGTGAAGAGGTTAAACTCTTCAGAATGATCCTGTGCTATGTTCAGCTCCCTGCTCGCTCTGTTCGTCGTCTTCTGTGGGCGACGTACGAAACGTCCGCACGTGGTGGCCAACCGCTTCTTCACTTGCTGCAGGCCGACCTGTCGATTTTTCCTTGCAGAAGTACTCTGAAGCTTTAAACTGCTCATACGATAACCGGATGGAGTTGGCTGCTGATAGATCTTTGTTGACCTTCGTTCTGAAGTGTCGTCGAACTACTACGGAAGACTGATGTGAACGCATTAAAAACACAACGTACGCTTCCTCGGCGGCTGTCGCCGTCTTGCGGAATTGCTCATTGCTGGGCTCTCGGGGCAGGAAGCGGAAGTGCGGCTGCAACGATACAAAACTTTTTGTAGCTACAGTGAATTTGTGAAATCGCTTCAGCCACTTATAACAACCGTGTATTGTCCTAAGTGGAGCAGAAATTCTTGGGCAAATCGAAAAGAGCGTAATGACAAGGATGAGAAGTGAACGACTACCACCTTCATGCACCCAGGCCACGAACGCTGAGCGAGGGAAATCAAAGCAATTTTTGCTCGTGTATGGGCTTGAGCAGATATTCTTAATCCATGGGAGCTTCAGCATGAAAGCACTTCGCACAGCACGTTAATATTTCCTGCCCGATGCAGCTGTCACGCCTCTCGTGTCACACGAAAAGACCACCTGTTGAACGCAGCCTCAAACAACCCGGACAGAGCTTTCAGCAAGAGGCTCCGCTTACTTTGCATCTCACAACCGAACGTCTCAGGCGAAAGAGGAATTAATAGTGCTTTTTCATGTTTCACTGCAAAATGAGATGTTGTAAAAACTCATCATACTAAATTTTGTACGTGTTGTCAACAAACTCTGTGTCTGTAGAGAATTCATTAAGGGGACCAATACGTGATGTATACGTCTCTATGCGGCCCATGTTAATTTTACGTTAGATGTTTGCCCCATTTGTGAAAAACCTATTGAATGCACAGCAGTGAAATTTCTACCAGACATTAAGTGTCTATTGTCGAATATAGTGAACGTCAAATGGGTAGTTTCAGTTGCATACTTTCAACAGAAAAAACAGGTAGAGAACAAAAGGATTCAAATTTCTGACACAAAAGTGTATTTAATTATAGCCTTATTTAGAGAAAAACTAATGTAAATTTTCACATTATTGGCTGTTTCCCAGTTGCGGTTCTATGCTTGCTATTTAGATGTCTACAAGATTTTACAGCATTATCTTGAGTAGTTCTGGAGAAAAAAAAGGAGTATTTCCAGCAGAGACTGTTGTACCCAAGAAATCAGCTCTACAGAAAATGAAACGAGTCCGTTTATAGAAAATTGTCTGAGTTCTTTTGCTTCTGGAGAATCCTGCAGCTGTCTTTTTTAACATCTAGTCATCTTCTTTATATTTTTTGCTATGACTATCACAGTCCTTTCATCATTCTGCACTCTGTAACTGAAGGAGTTGGTGGAAGAAAGTGCTAACCTTCAGTTTAACAAAGATTAGTCAGATCACGCAGTCAGTTGTGATTTTGAATACACCACATACTGACAACGATTATTTACCTGTGTACAGTCAGGAAACACTGTCTAATATACATATACACTCCTGGAAATTGAAATAAGAACACCGTGAATTCATTGTCCCAGGAAGGGGAAACTTTATTGACACATTCCTGGGGTCAGATACATCACATGATCACACTGATAGAACCACAAGCACATAGACACAGGCAACAGAGCATGCACAATGTCGGCACTAGTACAGTGTATATCCACCTTTCGCAGCAATGCAGGCTGCTATTCTCCCATGGAGACGATCGTAGAGATGCTGGATGTAGTCCTGTGGAACGGCTTGACATGCCATTTCCACCTGGCGCCTCAGTTGGACCAGCGTTCGTGCTGGACGTGCAGACCGCGTGAGACGACGCTTCATCCAGTCCCAAACATGCTCAATGGGGGACAGATCCGGAGATCTTGCTGGCCAGGGTAGTTGACTTACACCT
Source organism: Schistocerca piceifrons (assembly GCF_021461385.2). Lineage (NCBI taxonomy): Eukaryota > Metazoa > Arthropoda > Insecta > Orthoptera > Acrididae > Schistocerca > Schistocerca piceifrons. Next base: position 294,514,689 of record NC_060141.1, read on the forward strand.
TCTAGAGCACGTTGGGTGGCACGGGATACATGCGGACGTGCATTGTCCTGTTGGAACAGCAAGTTCCCTTGCCGGTCTAGGAATGGTAGAACGATGGGTTCGATGACGGTTTGGATGTACCGTGCACTATTCAGTGTCCCCTCGACGATCACCAGTGGTGTACGGCCAGTGTAGGAGATCGCTCCCCACACCATGATGCCGGGTGTTGGCCCTGTGTGCCTCGGTCGTATGCAGTCCTGATTGTGGCGCTCACCTGCACGGCGCCAAACACGCATACGACCATCATTGGCACCAAGGCAGAAGCGACTCTCATCGCTGAAGACGACACGTCTCCATTCGTCCCTCCATTCACGCCTGTCGCGACACCACTGGAGGCGGGCTGCATGATGTTGGGGCGTGAGCGGAAGACGGCCTAACGGTGTGCAGGACCGTAGCCCAGCTTCATGGAGACGGTTGCGAATGGTCCTCGCCGATACCCCAGGAGCAACAGTGTCCCTAATTTGCTGGGAAGTGGCGGTGCGGTCCCCTACGGCACTGCGTAGGATCCTACGGTCTTGGCGTGCATCCGTGCGTCGCTGCGGTCCGGTCCCAGGCCGACGGGCACGTGCACCTTCCGCCGACCACTGGCGACAACATCGATGTACTGTGGAGACCTCACGCCCCACGTGTTGAGCAATTCGGCGGTACGTCCACCCGGCGTCCCGCATGCCCACTATACGCCCTCGCTCAAAGCCCGTCAACTGCACATACGGTTCACGTCCACGCTGTCGCGGCATACTACCAGTGTTAAAGACTGCGATGGAGCTCCGTATGCCACGGCAAACTGGCTGACACTGACGGCGGCGGTGCACAAATGCTGCGCAGCTAGCGCCATTCGACGGCCAACACCGCGGTTCCTGGTGTGTCCGCTGTGCCGTGAGTGTGATCATTGCTTGTACAGCCCTCTCGCAGTGTCCGGAGCAAGTATGGCGGGTCTGACACACCGGTGTCAATGTGTTCTTTTTTCCATTTCCAGGAGTGTAGCTTTGTCTCACTATGTTTATTTTACTATCGCTGAATTTAAATTAAGAGTGAACACAAAGGAAAGATAACACGCAATCACTCAATATGGTTGTGGTTGTGGGTTGCACTGTCTTCTGTCGATCCCTTCAGTTGTCACAATGACGAAGATTCAAGATCGTATTCTTCCCAGGAACACTACCTAATTTTTATAGTACCACACACTTGTAAATATTCCCACAGATGTGTGTTATACCGCATCATGTGCAACTATTTTTAGTGTCCGCATACCTACATGTAGACGATTCCAAACCAAGCTGCCCAAACACTCATTTCGAGTTTGTGTCGACTTCTGCAAACATTTTTTCAGTAGATCAGACTTGACCAATTCAGACCAGTTTTCAGATAGAATAACATAATATAGGATGGTGATTGGATGTACTTATAGTGGTAAAAAGGCAAGAAGTCAGCTTTGAAAAAATAATATGTATGCTTTCTGCATCCAGAAAGATCTAGATGGGATTGCTGACGCTTTAGAAAAAGGTATCCATCTGACAAATTGACCTTTATTGACAGGAACTTCGACTTTCCAACAGACACAAAACATTGCAAATAGCTAAATGCCCGAGACATGATTCGAACCTGAGACCGTAGCAGTCGCACGGTTCCGGACTGAAGCGCCTAGAACCGCTGGGCCACAGCGGCCGGCAATAGTTTGTCGATTCAGGTTTATTAGCATTTCCCCCGTCAGCCAGACAAACCTGTGACAATTCTCGTACCGCCCTTCTTTGGATACGTTAGCCCTGTTTGTCCTATTTCGTGCAAGTCCCATATACTTGAGCGGTATCCTAAGATGGGATGTACAATTGATTTGGAAGTAGTCTTCACCTACTTGACCTACGACAATGTGATCATCCCATTCCACACACCTACAAGTTGTTAGGCACAGGTACTTGTATACGCTGATTGTTTGTAGTTGTCAGTCATTGATGTTGTAGTCATAGGAGATCAAATTTTCTCGTTTTGTAAAGTGAATAACATTTTTCTGTACGTTTAAAACCATCACTCGGCATCACTTTGAAATTTTGAAATCTTATCAAGACCTGACTTCTTCACTTTTATCACACAGTACTTCATTATAGATAAATGCATCATCTGCAAAAAGTACGTGGCTACTGTGACGTTACTGTCACATACTGCTATGCGATAGTAATTCATTTTCTACCGCTATTTTGTGGATATTTTAGTGAAAATACTTCAGCTGTGCACTTGGAAATGTAGCGTTGAGCCTTCCCCGCTGAAGTGATATGTGACTGGAAACTCCTCTATGGCCTCGTTTTCGGCAGAAGGCAGTCAGTGAATCTCATGAGTTTAAGAGCGGCTCCTTTGGGGATACGGGTACTTTACACGTAATTCGGGTAGTGACTTGCTTCGAGGGTTTCGAAAGCAGATGTGTTGTCCACACCCCCTGTAGTCAGTGAATACTGAGGCTGCCCAATAGTTCTCAGAGAACGATTAAACATGGCATTTTTGCCTTTCTGTGCAGAACATTAAAGAGCAAGACATTGCGGGCGCATAAGGCTGACCAGTCGTGAAGACTGTTTCGGCCCACTACCAACAGCGTGTTTAAAAATGTGTATCTTGCGCTCATTACAGCTTTTCCTGGTTAGGCGACAGATTAAACATAAATATGACCCGTTGTGTATCCAGTTGATTAACTTCACTGTGTTGGCACTGTACTTGAGCGCAGTGGCTAAAAACAAGAATAATTTACTTATTATTTTGTGAAGGCAATGAGTCTTGTACTCACTCGTCTGGTATCAGTACGATTTAGTTTCAGTTGCTATTCTTTTACAGCAATGAGCGTTGTACTCGCTCGCCTTTATTACTATTTTATTAGTTAGAGAGAGCTGGGTTTACTTTCACTAGTAGGCTAGCATTAATTCACAGTTTAATCACCAGCCAAGGAGCATTCGTTCTCTTAATACTGTCTACGAGGTCATTACTTACACAGCATGTCTACGAGGATCCCAACACACGTGCCTGGGGAGCAACCGAAGTTATTTCCATTTCTGTCGATTAGTCTATATCCAAGATAATATTCTGCGTCCCGCCTCACAAGAAATTCTCAATCTAGCCAGAACTTTTTTTGATGGACATGTATCCGTTCTTTTGTTAATAAATGTTGGCGTGGTGCCGAATCAAACGCATTTCGGAAGTCAATACAGTAATTATAAGCAACTGACAATCTTTACATATGGCCAGAACCAGCAACTAAGACAACAAACTTTCAAGGGGTAAACACGTATGAAACAACTGAGCATCACATTATGATGTTACAGATTATGCACAACGTTTCTGGATAGAGGGTTGGGTTGGTTAGGGGAAGAGACCAAACAGCGAGGTCATCTGTCTCACCGGATTAGGGAAGGAAGTCGACCGTGCCCTTTCAAAGGAACCATCCCGGCATTTACCTGGACCTATTTAGGGAAATCAAGGAAAACCTAAATCAGGATGGCCGGACGCGGGATTGAACCGTCGTCCTCCCGAATGCGAGTCCAGTGTCTAACCACTGCGCCACCTCGCTCGGTTTTTTTTGGATAGAAAGGAAATACTCCAACTTAAGACTCACTGAAAAAGAAAGATAAAACGTTGAATCTCAAAGTAACAGCAAATGTGGCCCTGGCCGACTATCACAAAATATTGAATAAAACTCAAAAATAAAAGCCATAAAACTATTTTCTCAGGTGAATCGTCTGGAGGGTATGCGAACTAGATCATAAAGAGTCAAAATCTGTGAAAATCTCCGTTTTTTTAAACCACCATTACCTAACGATCATCTTAAACAAATTATAGCAAGAATAACAAATTATTTTTAATAATAAGGTTTTTTGAAGTTTCCGGAAACTTCTCTGTTCTCGCTGTTTTCGAATATGGAGTGTCGTGAAATCATGTCAAGAGTTAGTTATAAATACGATACTTCAGTGGCTATGTTGTTAAGAAGAACGATGCAATGTTCCTTCAGACATGCATGCATGTCCGAAGGAACAGGCACTGCGGCGACTACAGCCGTTATCAAATATATTAAAGGTATTCGCAGTTGTGACAACGAACAATATAAGGGAATGTCGACACTCTAAATTTGTGCTGGGCCGGGACTCGAACCCAGATTTCCCGCTTTACACGAGCGGTCGCCTTAAGCGCTTTGGTTATCCGTGCACGACTTACGGCCAGACCCAGACTTTCATATATCGTCGTTGCTGCGTCACAGCCTGTACTCATACATACGCGTACATGTATGCATGTCCGTAGGAACAGTGCATCGTTCTGCTTAATAACACAGGCACTGCTGTAATGCATTTATCCGCCGATACCAGGCAGCCACTTCAATGAGAAGGCCCTCCCCTGTACGGGAATTGCATAACGTGTAGACAATACAGCTTGTGACGCCGAGACAAGTTTGTGTCTGGCCGTGAGTCGCTCACGGCAAATTAAGGCGATCGTTCCCGTACAGGAAATCTGGGTTCGATTCCGGCTCCGCCACAAATTTTCACTGACGTCATTCCCTTATATAGCTGATGGTTGTTCGTATTCGCAACTGCGAATACATTTTATATATTAATTACAAATGTCAACTGAAGATGCACTGTATTTCACAAGCCGAAGTCAGCTCGTAGGATAGGGTTCAAAAATGGTTCAAATGGCTCTGAGCACTATGGGACTTAACATCTGTGGTCATCAGTCCCCTAGAACTTAGAACTACTTAAACCTAACTAACCTAAGGACATCACACACATTCATGCCCGAGGCAGGATTCGAACCTGCGACCGTAGCAGTCCCGCGGTTCCGGACTGAGCACCTGAACCGCTAGACCACCGCGGCCGGCGTAGGAGAGGGGTTCAAGTAGCTTACTCTCATCTGTAATTTCCTTAAATCTCTTCAAACTGACGTCAGAATGCCTCATTGAGAAGGTCGGTAACCTATCTGGTCTCCAACGAAACATCCTGCTTTCGGGGATGGGGGTGCAGTGCATCATTAACTCAGGGTATTGTTTCAGAGGTTGATATATGCCATTGTTAAACACCTCCATAAGAAAAGTGGTAGGAGAGATTTCAGTAACTGATACCATTTTCCAAAATTTTTTATAAGGTCATGTATCCTAGAATAATATCCCACCTAACCAAAAATAATATACTCTGTAAATCACAGTTTGGATTTCAGAGACCTATTTACAACTTCACTCATCAAATTTTCTATGCACTAAATAGCAAAACAGCACCAGTTTGTATTTTCTGTGAGCTGTCTTAGGTATTTGACTGTATGAATCATAATAACCGGCTTTTGTGGCCGAGCGGATCTAGGCGCTTCAGTCCGGAACCGCGCTGCTGCTACGTTCGCAGGTTCGAATCCTGCCTCGGGCATGGATGTGTGTGATGTCGTTAGGTTTAAGTAGTTCTAAGACTAGGGGACTGATGACCTCAGATGTGAAGTCCCATAGTGCTTAGAGTCGTTTGAACCATTTGAATCATAATATTCCCCTGGATAACTAAGGTTTTATGGAACCGATGGTACACCAAACAACGCATAATATCATATCTTACTAAAAGAATTCAGATAGTTATACTTAATAATTCAACCAATGTAAGCAGGGAAGATTCTTCTGACTTGGGAGAAATCTCTTTTGGGGTTGAACAAGGCTCAGTCTTAGGTCCACTATTGTTCCTCCCATATGAAAAGGATCTTCTGTCTGATATACAACAAACAGTATTAGTTCCTTTTGCCGATGACACTACATCTACATCTATACTTTACAAATCGCCGTGAGGTGCATGGAAGAGGGTACTTCCCATTGTACTAGTTATTAGGGTTTTTTCCTGATCCATTCATGTATGGAGCGCGGGAAGAATTACTGTCTGAATGCTTTCGTGCGTATAGTAATTATTCTAATATTATCCTCACGATCCCTATGTGAGCAATGAACAGGGTGGTGGGGGGTGGGAGGGGGGTGGGGGGGGGGGGGGCGTGTAGCATATCCCTAGAGTAATCATTTAAAGCCGGTTCTTGAATCTTTGTACCTTCAGTATCTCTGTGACACTCTCCGACGGATTAAACAAATCTGTGACCTTTCTTGCTGCCCTTCTCTGCACAAGTTCAAAATTGTCTGTTAGTCCTATCTGCTACGGGTCTCACACACTTGAGCAATATTCTACAACCAGTCGTAGGAGTGTTTCTAAGCAGTCTCTTTTGTGGACTACTGCACTTCCCCGGTATTCTACCAATAAACCGAAGTCTACCACCTGCTTTACCCACGACTGAATCTATGAGATCATTCCATTTAATATCCATACGAAGTGTTACACCCAGGTATTTGTATGAGTTGGCCGATTCCAGCAGTGACTCATTGATATTATAGTCATAGGATGCTACGTATTTTCGTTTTGTGAAGTGCCAAATTTTACATTTCTGCACCACTTTGAAATCTTATCAAAATCTGACTGAATGTTTATGCAGCTTCTCTGAGATAGTACTTCATTATAGATAACTGTATCATCTGCAAAAAAACGCTATTTTACTATTAATATTGTCTGCAATGTCGTTAATATTCAATATGAACAGCAAGGGTCCCAACACACTTCCCTGGAGCACACCCTAAGTTACTTTTACATCTGGCGACGACTCTCCATACATGCTGTGTCCTCCCTACAAAAAAAAGTCCGCATCCAGTCACAAATTTCACTTGATACCTCAGTTTGATCGTACTTTTGACAATAGCGCAGGTGCGGTACTGAGTTTTTCGGAAATCAGGAAACACTGTATCTGCCTGCTTGCCTTGATCCAAAGCTTTCAGTATGTCATGTGAGAAAAGTGCGAGTTGGGTTTCACATGATCGATGTTTTCGAAATCCATGCTGGTTGGCATAGAGGAGGTCATTCTGTTCAAGATGTTTGAACTCAGTATATGTTCTAAGATTCTACAATAACTCGATGTAAAGGGTATTGGACGGTAGTCTTATGGATCACTTCTACTACCCTTCTTGTAGGTGGGTGTGACCTGTGCCTTTTTCGCAGAACTAGGCACGGTGTTTTGTTCTAGGGATCTACGATAGAGTGTAGTTAGAAGATGGGCTAACTCAGTCGCAAATTCAGTATAGGATCTGACAGGGTTTCCATCAGCCCTGGAGCTTTGTTCAGTGTCACTAATACTTATTTCATTCATCTTTTCAGAGGTACGTGGATCAAATTGGGGTAGTTCTCCGGGGTTTCCTTTGTAAAAGAACATGTGAAAATGGTGTTAAGCATTTCAGCTTTTGCTTTACTACTCTCAATTTCAGTTCCTGTCTCATTCGCTACAGACTGGACACGAACTTTGGTGCCACTAACAGCCTTTACATACGATCAGAATTTCTTTGTGTTCTGCGAAAGATGACTTGAAAATATTCTGCTACGACAGTCACTGAAGGCTTCATGAATTGCTCTCATTTCGTCCAAACGCATTTCATGCAGCATTTCTCTATCAATAGCCCTACTCTTTGTTTTGCACCTGTTATGCAGTAATCTCTGTTTCTTTAGAAGTTTCTTTACAGTGAATGTATACCATGGAGGTTCCCTCCCATTATGAACTGTCCTACTGGGTACATATCTATCCAGTGCGTGGTCAACATTCTTTTAAACTTGAGCCAGAGTTCCTCTACATGCTCCTGCCCTGTGCTGAAAGTTTTAAGTTCCTCATTGAGATAAGACACTACTGATTTTATCTGGTGTATATAACTTCCTGGTTATATAACTTTCTGCTTGTTTTCGTGAAATTTCGTATTTTGGTAATCATTGTTGCCAAAACCGCGTCATGGTTACTGATACCAGCTTCAATGCGGAGATCCGCAAAGACGTCAGATCTATTTGTTACTATTAGATCCAATATATTTCCATCTTGAGTGGGGTTCCTAACTGTCTGTTCTAGGTAGTTTTTAGAGAAGGCATTTAGTAAAGTTTCACAGGATGTCTTATCACGCCATTCGCTAACAAAAGTGTACTTTTCCCAATTAAGTGTTTGATGAATAAAGTCTGCCGCGCGAGATTAGCCGAGCAGTCTACGACGTTACAGTCATGTACTGTGCGACTGGTCGCGACGGAGGTTCGAGTCCTCCCTCGGGCATGGGTGTGTGTGTTTGCCTTAAGATAATTTAGGTTAAATAGTGTGTAAGCTTAGGGACTGATGACCTCAGCAGTTAAGTCCCATAAGATTGTACACACATATGAACATTTTTTAGATTAAGGTCTCCACTGATGATTACAGTATGATTAGAGAACTTACGTGCAATTGAACTGGGGTTTTCTGTAAAGTTTTCAGTTACATCAGGAGATGACTCTGGTGGGTGATAGAAGGATCCAATTATCATTTTATGCCCACCCCTAATACTGAGCCTTGCCCAAACAGTATCATATGCAGCTTCAATTTCTGTCTCCGTGGATCTGAGTTTCTTGTCTACTGCGACAAATGCACCACCTCCATTTCCCGTTTGCCTGTCCTTCAGATATCAGCTTAAATTCTTCCTAAAAATCTCGCTGCTATCAATTTCAGGGTTCAACCAGATTTCTGTACCTAGTATTACGTGAACCGCACTGCTTTTCATGAGTGCTTCAAGCTCTGGCACTTTGTTGCGAATGATTTGGCACTTTACCATTAGGATTTTAATACTCTCACCTGTGGAAGGCATTTCTTTCGATCTTACACCGATGCTTCTGGGTTTCCTACAGCTATCGGTATCTGGATCGGGCGGAGAGTCGCCTAATCTATAAAGCCCTTATGTGCCTCTGATGTGTAGTGCACGTATTGTAATCAGTTCAAACATACATACAGCAACAGAGGAAGTGGTAAATACAGTTCTTAAAAATATTAATGAGAGTTTCAAAATGACGCAACATATTCAGTTCTGCTCATCTAAAGGTACGGTACTACATCGAGAGTAACAAACAGTGAGTAAATAACAACTAGGGTGGAAACGTCAGACTTTTTTGGCGTCCATATTGATGAGAATTTAAACTGGAAAATATACGTTTTGGGCCCCTAAAATAACTTAGTTGAGCCACGTTTGCTCTGGAATCATCGCAAATCTTGGTGAGAGACAAATCAGTAAGTAAACACATTTTTCGCAATTTCATTCAGTAATATCGTATGCAATAATATTCTGGAATAACTCAACTTCAAGAAAGTAAGTTTTCATTGTCCAAAACCGCGCTGTAAGACTAATATGTGGTGCTCATCCAATGTTGATGGATTGCTGCGAAGCAGTTGTTCCTACAAGTAATGAACTGCAGTATCGTTAGAGATTTTACAAATACGGTCAAATTCGCAGACATTCTCGCCATTTAAGGATGGTATCTTTTCGAAAGTACTTTCTTCTTTGCAATGTCAGTAATTTCGCCGAAGGGGCTTGGTCTGTTACGGTACCTAGTTTTTCCTTTGAGGGTGCCTGCTCCCGCGCTCTTTACTGACCTGGTGTGCTCACTGTCCACTGGACCGCTTTCACTACCGAAAATGATGTTTTCAAAATTAGTGTGCGCTATTTCGTTCTCACAAGAGTCTGGCAACATACATGTCGATTCAACCTGAACTCAGCTTATCTGAGACTTCCTCCTGCAACAGGGTGCGACAGGTGCCGCTAACAACTGCTTCGCCTCGACAGTCGAACACACCGTCGGCACGTAACATCCGTTGAGACTGAAATTTTTGATAAACGGAACTTCCTGGTGGATTAAAACTGTTTGCCGGGCCGAGACTCGAATTGGGGACCTATGCCTTTCGCGGCAAGAGCTTTATTGGTAGTATAGCACTTGCCTGCGAAAGGCTGATGACCCGAATTCGGGTCTCGATCCTGCACACAGTTTTAGTCTACCAGGAAGTTTTATATCAGCACACACTTCGATGCAGAGTGAAAATTTCATTCTTTTTGGTAGAAGATCGACTCTGCATATTAAAATTGGTTCTCGTCCCATGGCCTTTCTCGAAGTTTGGCCGTCAGTTGTTTCGTTTCTGACAGTGTGTTCCCATTTAGAACAATGCACTGAACTTTGTTTACAAGATGGACTTATGTTTAGTCGCATACCTACTCCAAATATTCTGTAAAAACATAAACACATCGGACAAGAAGCTAGCAATCCCCAGGAGATATGCTAATACCCTGTAACACCAGTTCGAAACTTGACAATGGCTTCAATTCGGCACGGAAGAGGTTCCGCAAGTTTCTACAGGCATGTAACATCGAGCTGAAACCATTCATTCATAATTACATGTCGTAGAACTACCAAACTGTGGAGATTTTGAATGCAATGTTTTAACTGCAGTTCCAAACATTCCAGGCATTTTCTAAAGGAATAAGACAGGGTGATTTGGCGGCTCAGGCGAGGTGGGATATGATCTCTGAGTGTTCGTCAAACTAGGCATGTATGTGGGCAACCCTGTGAACACGGCTGTTCGAATTTCGGAAAACGGGAGTGTCCAAATCACAGTCATTAGAAGCTGTAGAAGAAAGGGTGACACTTGGTCGCTAAGAGGGTGAAATAAACATCCTGTATCGCGTTTACAGTAACAGTGTGAGCACATTCGTAGTACGGTTAACACCCCCGAAACATCACGCAACCAGCTTCGTCCTGATCTACATCCGCCACACACTGGAGGTTAAATGCCTCACTTGTCGTCGTTGCACTCGACTCCTTGCCCCACTTGAAAAGGGGGAAACTCCAATTTGTCGAATCACATTACACGCTTCCTGCAGCAACTGTTCAGGTTGTATGTAGTTTGGCTCATTCAAGGCGTGCTGCTTTAAGCAACAGCTTTTTGCGAGGTACCTGATCGCAAATGTCATTTGCATGCTATTCCCTTCACATTCTTCGCTCGTAAAATTGGGTGAAGTGGATCTGCATTCACTAACAGCAGCAATTCTTGTCCAGTTCGAAACCTGTTATCAGCGACTAGGCTTGACACTCGTCTCCGGCCCCTGTGGGTTAGATATTTTTACGGCCACTCTTCTTATGCTCCGATACATACTTGCGAGTGGTACACCATTCGCTGTAGACACGTTGTATAGTCTGCGTTAATACACCAACAAATGGAGAAACTTCTTTCTTGGTGTGGTCGCGGACTGATCCAAACACAATAGACCGTTTCTGACATTCTGTCAGGTCCCCACATCGGCACATTTTACCGAACAGTCTCCTTACAATGGACTGGAGCATACACACCGTCAGTGGTGGAGTATGACATACTCTCACGGTACCATTCCTACACCATGCGGCTTTCAAATAAAATGATGAATGGATGTGGCCCTCAACTACGCACCCACAGACTCAGAGTTGAAAAATTTAAAAGTTTTGGCTGGTTTCGTTGTCTAGGGGATGGGATATGTAGTTGCCGCATTACAGGCCAAATATTGCTGAGTCTACAGTATATAATATACACATGAATCGAATGGTCGAAGGTTCCTATCACTCGGCAATTGCGAATTTAGAACGTAACAAAGACGTTTGTAAATGAAACATTGCAATTAAAGAAAATCTGCAGTTACTTTCTTAACGACTTTAAATGATGAGTACGACAGTAGAAATACTTTTGAAAATGCGGTATATTTCTGCAAAACACTTATAGGTGTCGATGGTCCACCAATTAAATAAAATACAAAGTAAATTTGTATTTGCATTACAGGGAAACAACAGATTCCTACTTCACGTAATTAGTTGTGAACAACAACACAGCTTGTGAGATATTCACTTCCAAACACGTACTATGTCTTCACTGCAGAAGCCACAGAAATCTCACAAGTTCACAAGTCCGCTCTCCGAAGTATTTCTATCTCTCACGACAGCGCACGAAACGCACCACACTCCAAGTCTCTCTTGCGACTGTGCATCTCCATCACGTCTCCGCGTCCAGCACTCGCTCCCATGTCCTCTCCCGTACTGTCCCTTGCGCCGCACTCTTCAGAACACCCCCTCCATTCACTTTGGTAGTCGCCTTCCTTAGTAACGAGCGCTGTGATTGGCGATAGCGCTTCCATCATGTCTCCAAGCCAATGCACACTCACAAACATTTTGAAACACATTCAAAATTCAGGATTTACATTTAAATAACTTGAAATTAAATAAATATTCCTACAGCTGAACCATAAACAAGCTCTAACACATTATTTAATACACAGAGAAATTAAATAAACATATATCAAAGGGATAGAACAGAAGGTAGGCCAGTAGCCTAATGTCTCTGTGCTTTCTAAAACACAGTAAATATTTAACCAATTTCTTCATGAATAGTATATATCAGATATAAACAAAGACATAGATGAATAAATGTATTTATAAGCATGTTGCTACCGTTTTTCGTATAACTGTGGAGTACGTATGGCCTGACACGATCGATAGTAATCGGCCACTTTGACCTCCAATAACTCAAGTACTATTAAAGTTACATGCCTGTAATTTATAACAATTTAGGTTTACACTAACAGCTTTCTAAAAAACGTTGATCGTCAAAATCGGATGAAGCATTTAGGCTTTGGAAATTCGTTGCTGGGTGTTATTTGTATAAATTATCATCAGATACTAAACTTTAAACTAATAAAGATATTAAAAATCTGATTACACCATCAGAATCGTCGTGCAAATAATGGTAATGTACATATTTATTTTTGAGTTATCATGATCATCTGGCTATTATTAATTTCTATACAAACTGTATAACTGCCATTAAGGTTTCACAAAGTCCGCCATCTTTGGCCTTCCCTGCATGTCTCCTTCATCGACACAGCGTCACCACGGAATTCCCAGCCACGCGGCTGATGGACGCCGGCTAACATTCGGCACCATGTGGCCACTGACGAGCTGCGGCCGGCCCGCCGAGATGCCCCAGTGCGGCCATGCCAACTCCGAACTTAGAATATTTCTAGGGCGCCACAACTCGCCTTTTACCTCACGACTACCAAAAGAGCTCCAAAGCGACTAGTGTGTTTTTATAAGGGGGTGACTAATATTTCGTTTGTTGAACTTATTTTGTTTACCATGCAGCTGCGCGAAAATATTTTTGGTGATTTCTGTAAGTGTAGGCTCTCAACGGTTTGGGATCTGCTTCTGCAGATTTCTGGAATTCGAAAATGAACAGAGAGGCAAACACGAACGGTGTTTCTGGAACTAAAGTTTATATAGCAGTTTTTCAGTCTCGCAAGAAAGTCATCATATACATGCACAAAATATTTTCTGTAATTCTTGTAGAAGCCGTTTTATTTTATAGTAAAGTGAGTCAACTGGAAACGAGATAGAACATTATAGCCTATTAGTACTGTGACAACACCAACATTAGACCCTGGAACAGTGAAAAGTTGTTTCTATAAATAAGCCTATATGAAGCGGTGTACCTTATTTAGTAATTGTTTTTAGAATCATAATAGTTCGGTATGAAGAGATACACTTAATTTCCGTAACCGACCAACTGCCTGCGATCCAGATGTCATATCGAGAATATTCAGCACTGCCTCACGTACGTGGTGCATCGAACCACGCGACTCGACCTGACGTTATTGCAGCTAGATGAAAGAATTATCGAATATCTCTTTTACTGGAAGTATCAAAGTGGGTCGATAGTTCGACATCAGATCAGGTCATCAAAAGTATTCGGGATGTTGAAATATTATTGTGTTTTACGTTTTCCATTCCTGATGCCATCCTGTTACAGAGTGATCGGATTCGATTCTGAACCTTGGCGCTTGCTCGTGAGAGTCCCATCCCACACTGGGTAGAGAACTGGCGTTGTCGTCACAGAACGCCATACTACTGTATTGCCTCGTGTCTTCCCAATTCGGAACTTAACATACTTATAGCAGTGCCCCTGCCACGGGAGTAACACCGATCTAATGTGCCTTTGTTTTGTGACAAATTGCGGCAGTCGGGCAACATTTTTATTCTTGTCATCAGTACTTTGATGAAAAGTGATACAACGTCCAAACTGATCATAATTCTCACAGCCGTTCTTTAAGTAAGTGCAATTCTGTACACTTAATTAATTAATGAAGCGCAGCTCCAGTTGCTTTTTGTAGAACTTAGTTAGATTCACACAATCGGTTTCAGCATTTATTTAGGCCATTATCAAGATTATCTGAAATTGCCAAGTGTATTATACGTAATATGATAATCATAAAGCTATTTTTGTTTTTCGTAATAGGAGATGAGAGACAATGCTTATATCTGTACAGAACAACAGCAGAAACAATACACATCTTACGTTGTGCTGTAGGGTAGCGTCATCAAATGATTGAAACAGTAGAAGTCAAGTGAATTTAAAAGAGTTTGCACCCAATGACGTCATGAGAAAAATGGGCGTGTCGTAATTATAAAAACTACACAATCCGACACTTGAAATTGTTAACAGGCTTTAGCTTAACATGTTGTTCACATTACTCGAAGTTGAGAACAGTTGTAATTTTCCTGGGTATTCCTCCCTAATTACACTAGGAATAATTGAAAACTTTACCTTGAAGATACATCAGTGGTAACTAACCGCTCGTGACCACACATTTATAATTAGTTCGTAAACAGCTCGTTTATAGACCCACGTTTACTGGAACGTTTGTTTCCTTTATCGTAGTCAGTTCGTTGATTAATTAGTTGTAAGTTTCATAAATCATTTGAATGATTTTTTATCGACATGTTGCGAAACGAGTCCGTTTACAGGACATGTGTACACGATTTGTTTCAGTGGATGTATACATAGTGGCCATTTGCAAGTTCCTAAATGGCACGGTGGTTTACAATTGACATTAATGAACACTTTATATTTCAGTTTTTTCTTAGATTAGATTTACAACCTGCTTCACTAGTCAGCAACTGATCACAACAGCTTCTGGATGCATAATGAACTCCGTTTTGGGCCACTGTCAAGTTTCATACCTAGTGTTGTGTGTATGGACGTGGCATTTTTCCTCAAACTGTGAAGCTTTGTTTATGACAAGTTTTACGATAGTGAGGTGCAATTAAGATATCTAACTCCTTAACATGAGCATGCAAGATGACTGCGGATGAAAGCTACATATTATTCTTACCGCTTGCTTTTGCGCAATCAACACTTTATGTCTAAGTGACGAGTTACCACATACCACCCCTCCCCCCCCCCCCTCACACACGCACTGTTGTGTGTTGGCGCTGGTACTCATGTGTATGTGTGAATGTGTGCGTGTGTGACGTCTTTCCGCATATACTCTGCAAAATGAGGTTCTAAATTTCCCTCTACGCGGTATCTCGTTGCACTTGGCTTTGAAAATGACGGTGTGTACACGTTTCGACATACCGGCGGTCGTCGAAGACGTCAGGTGCATTCCCGTAAGTTATTTGAACATTTCACACGTCGAGAAGAAGTCCAGTTTCATATGATAGAAGGTTGATTACTTGATTTCGAAGACCAGCAGTTGTGTTGTTATTGTATTCAGCTGGAAGACTCTTTTGATTTAACTCTCGACCATAATCTATTCTGCACAAGGCTCCTGATCTCTGTATGACTACTGCAACCTACAATCCTTCGGCATGCCTGCTGTGCCTATCTCTTGGTCTTTCTCTACACTTCCCCTTCCCGCCTTCGCTCTTCCCTCCATTAGAAAACTGACGGTTCCTTGATTGCCTCAGGATTTCTCCTGTCAACCGATTCTTACTTTTAGTCAAATTGTAACACACATTTCTGTTTTACCCATCTGGATTCAGTACCTCTTCATTAGTTATTCTGTCCACCCGTCTAATCTTTAGCATTATTCAACAGTTATAAGAATAACGAAAGTAGCCGAACTAAATTGTTTGAGCGCCTCAGCAATACGTTTCTTCCAGTTAAAAGTTTTCTTAAATACACTGACGGAAAAAATCGCAGTATCAAAAAATAATTAATGTAGACTAATGAATTTTTGGGAATACAGTTTTCTAAGTATTATATTTAAGTGATTTATGAAATGATAAGGTTAACGAAAGTGCGAGATAAGCCATTGCAAATGTGAAATGCTGGTTCACTAATAACCAGTGTAACCACCAGAGCGTTGAACGCGAGCATGCATTGTGTTGTACAGGTGCCGGATGTCAGTTTGTGGGATGGAATTCTCCCCCTTTCACGCTTAGTCTGTCAGTACAGGGCCAGTTAATGGTGTTTATGAATGACGCCGGAGTTGTCAGCCTAGATGCCCAACATGGGCTCGACTGGAGACAGATCTGGTGATCGAGCAGCCCAAGCAACGTGTGGACACTCTAAAGCATGTTGGGCAGCACAACAGATCGAACCACCAGACTGAAGTACAGATTTGCAGTCAGAGCGCGTGTTATAACCACGGGAGTGCTCCTTCTGTCGTACAAAATCGCACCTCAGACCATAACTTCAGTTGAGGTCCAGTGTGTCTAGCACCCAGACAGGTTGGTTACAGGCCCTCAACTGGCTTCCTCCTAACCTACATACGATCGTCACAGACCACCATCCTGCCCTCCAACGAGCTCTCCCTCGACACCACTAAAGTTGTAAACAGCGTCACAGGGCGTCTGGCTTGGAGCTCTCCTTGAAGCAACCGATTTGTAACAGTTCTTTGTGTCACTGTGGTGGCAACTGATGCTCAAATTGCTGCTGCAGATGCAGTTCGGTGCGCCAGAGCCTCACTGCACGTCTTCCCTCTCGGCTGCGCCACGTGGCCGTCAGGACAGCTCAGTTTGTGCTCAGAATCCTGCCGCGGCGACATTTTCTTAATTATGGACTGCTGTAAAGGCAGCGTCGCTCCACATTTCTGCAGGGGACTTCCAACGACTTGTTGAGCCAATACCACGTCGAGTTGCTGCAGCAAGCCGGACAAAAGGAAGTCCTACACGATATTAGGAGGTATCCCATGACTTTTGCCACCTCAGTGTATTACGTCCGGCCCAAAAATACTAGTCTTTATCCAGCGTGGCCCACGTAAACTAAAAGGTTGGAGACCCCTGGTGTACAACCATACGCGAAACCATTTGAGCGAAATTTGCTTCACGAAACCCAATGCCGTCGTATAAAATAGCTTTAACGCCGAGAGTGGTTACGGCAGCGGCCACGGCACACGTGCCGTCACCTCGGCCAGGCACGCGGTCGCGGTGCGGCGGGGCCAGCCGGGTGTGCCGAGCGCCGGCCTTGGCCGCTATCTGGCGCTGGAGCGGCCTCCGCACGCCCAGCCAGCAATCATCTGCCGCCACATCGCCCCCCTCCTCCCACTCAAGGGCTCCCACACAGCTGTCAGCGGGCGGCGCTTGTGCGTCTACCGAGGACTATCGTCACTGCAGCTGGCAGCGCAGTGGACGAATTAGCGTGGGGCAGGCGCATTGATTACGCGTTTTGCTGACGTCTGGTAGCCTGTACGTACTACGTGTTACTGCCGCTATTTATTACACTGCTGCCCCTAAATAAGACAATAAACCCTGCACAATTAATACTAAAGTTCAGAATGTTGTTAGTACAGAACACCTACATCGCATCAACACTCCGCAGGCCACCTAACGGTGTGGCGCGCAGGGTAGTTTTACTACTATCTGATCCCCCTTTCCCTGTTCCATTCGCGAACGGCACATCCAAGTTCTCGAATTTTCTCGTTGTGCTCACTTCGAGAGACGTATATAGGAGGAAATAATATGTGGTTCGAACCTTCCTGTAACGTACTTGCTCGGAATTTTAATAATAAACCAATCCGTGACGCGCAACACCTTCCTTGTAGTGTCTTCCACTGGAGTTTGTTGATCATCTCTGCAACGCTCTCGAGCCGACTAAACGATCCTCTGAGGAAACGCACGGTTCTTCTTTTGATCTTCTCTGTCTCGTCTATTAGTCCTACCTAACAATCTCAGTCCCGTATCTGCGTTTCTTACCATTTGTTTTATGTCATCATTTCACTTAAGGTCTCTCCAGATGGTTGCTCCTAGATATTTTACGTTAGATACTTTTTTCAGCAATTTGTCATCAGTTGTGTTTAGTTGTTCTCCTATGTATG
The DNA here is from genome assembly GCF_021461385.2 of Schistocerca piceifrons. NCBI lineage: Eukaryota > Metazoa > Arthropoda > Insecta > Orthoptera > Acrididae > Schistocerca > Schistocerca piceifrons. The sequence goes on from NC_060141.1 coordinate 294,532,696, forward strand.
GGCAATATTTTACATTTATTTACGTTCAGAGTCAACTGCCAGTCCCCACGCCATTCATATATCGTCTGTAGGTGAGCCTGCAAATCGAGACTGTCTTCTGGTGTTGCTATTTCGTTGTGAGCAACCACATCATTTGCGAATAGCTTGATGAAGCTACCGACGTTTCCTACAGACCATTTATACATGGTGAGGCAGCTAAGTCACAACACCCCTTGTATCTCCCCAACCGTAATAGATACAAAGATGCCGTTTGGATGGTGAGTTGCAGGGACAGGGACTACTCGAATACATCACATTTCATGTTTGTGCTATTTTTTATTACAGAGATACGAGGCCATCTTTGGTTTTCTTAAATGGAACCCTATGTTAAATTTTATCGTAAAATGAAAGGCTTAAAAAGACGGTTTCAGATATGTGTATATCATAATATTTAGGCGAACAGTTTTTCAGACACAGTTATGTTCTCGTATCGTCTTCGTCCTTCGAAGCAGCGTTGTCCAATGCGGCCTTTCCTGTCGTGTAGAGTACATGGTAAACGTCACGAGTCAGTCCTTACACAAACACGCCCATTTACCCGACAATAGTAATACATACTGCGATATTTCGCGCAAAAATTAACTGATGATGTCGCGAAAATATTATTCAGTTATTTGACAACTGTGATACCAAAATAGTAGAGAACATACAGTATTAAAATACTAGAAGATGTTAATAAATTTTACGTAACAGAAATACAAATGTAAATGAGGACGCCCTTATTGGTCACAATTATTTCGTGCGTATTTGTTTTTTATTTTAAAATATTTACTATTGATCACAATACGAAGCAAATACACACAAAGAAGCAAAATACATACTGTACATGATACAAAACGTCACTGAAGCACGTACTCGAAATGCTTCCCCTCTGCTGCAGTGCACATTTGTAGTCGCCGTTCGAATGATCTGTGAACGGCTGCGAGGGTGTCACGTGACATACCAGCGCACGCTTCGATGATACGTTGCTTCATATCATCTGGCGTAGCTGGTATTTGAGCACACACTTTATGTTTGATTGCTCACCACGAAAAAAAACTCAAGAGGGATCAGATCAGGAGACAGGGCTATCCACTTCACTTCCGTACCTCGTCCTCTCCAACAATCCCGGAACTTTTCATTTAACAGCTCTGTAGCCACGCGGGTAGAGTGAGCAGGACAGCCGTCATGTTGGAACCACAAGCACTGACGCGTAGTTAGTGGTACCTCTTCCAGCAAAATGGGCAGAACGTTTCGCGGGAACTGTGCATAGTTATTGCCATTTAGTATACCCGGAATGACGTGCGGCCCCACAATGATATTTCCGACGATGCCGCACCACACGTTAACACTCCACGGTTGCTGATGCTGTACCTGTCGAAGCCAATGAGGGTTCTCTATTGACCAGTAATGCATAATATCCAAATTCACATTACCATGGTAGGTGAAAGTCGCTTCATCAGTAAAAAGCACTCGTTGAAAAAACGTTAAATCATCTTGCAGGCGCTGCAGACCAAAGAGGCAAAAGTTCGAAATCCACACTGGAGAGTGCTTGATGTAAGGAGAGGTGAAACGGGTGAAATCTATGCCGGTGCAACATGCGTAGAACAATTCTCTGGCCTATACCACATTCCGAGGCGATACGTCGCTACGAAACAGTAGGGTCGTTATGCACCGGCGCTAGAACGCCCTCTTCATGTACCTCGCCAGTTGCAGTTTTCTGCCTTGTCCTCTGTATGGCGTTCCATGATCCCGATTCAAGTAGCTTCCTGAAAATACGTGCAAGAAGCTGGCGCGTAGGACGATCACGATCAGGATACAACTCTCCATATCGGTTTATTGCTCTAACAGCATTTCTTTTGCTTTCACCATACACTAGAAGCACATCTAACTTTTCTTCGTTGTGAATTGCCCCCTGTGTTTATTGATTGTATAGCCACTGAATTGCTATTAATTTATTTAATGGGATAATAATAATTATTAAAATATGGCAATTTTATTTAAGCCCCGGTTTTTACTCTTTCGATTGGTGCGAGTCAGCGATAGTGCAATGCTGCTCGCTTTGGAGAATACACATTTTATAAGAATTATTTGGTCCAGGAAACACTTTTGCGATCACGGTTGCGATTTAGACGGTATTCGCGTAACTGTACTGATTAAAAGTTATAGTTTCCGAAAGACGCAGGTTCGATTAAAGCTGTGTGCACTTTTGCGCGTATAATGAAAATATTCATAACACGTCGCGTAACAAAAAGAAACATGCGAATCATAACCGTGGTCAAACGAAGAAAATGTATGATAACATAAATGTTCTTCGCTGTTATTCAGGGCCGGCTGCGGTGGCCTTGAGGTTCTAGGCGCTTCAGTCCGGAAGCGCGGGACTGCTACGGTCGCAGGTTCGAATCCTCCCTCGGGCATGGATGTGTGGTGTCATTAGGTTAGTTAGGTTTAAGTAGTTCTAAGCCTTTTGAACCATTTGTTATTCAGGACAGGCTCAGATCAGACCTTGCAATTTTTAGTTATAGGAAATGACAAGACGTTACACTTAGGAGATATTTGTTTTGAATAACTTGTATTTACCTTCTCTCTCTCTCTCTCTCCTTTTTACAGCCTTCATACCTTCTACCGACCAGTACGAGAACAAAATTCAGACTCAACAAAACGTCTTACGTCGAATTATTACATGCTTAACCCTTAACAATCATATATAGTTTCGTAGTGCAAACAATGCTAATTTATTCCGTGCACTAGAAAGTCTTTGATATACTGAGCACAAAAATGAAAATAATAAAATTATAATTACATTTTTAATATCATGAATACTTCTTTAAATCATGAAAATAAGGTTGGACATCGTCGTAATATTAATTTTCATTGTTGTAGCACTACAGTTAGTGTACATGTCTGCTCCAAGAAATTGTGACGGAAATGCGATGTCTCATTTTTTTTCTTTATTGTGATTTCATTCCCCTGCCCCATATGGGCAGGGGAGGGCTGTCAGCAGCACAATCCGCCGCTCTTCAGCCGAGTGACATGACAACTAAAACAAGAATAAAATAATACATACATCAGGAGGTAAAAAAGGGGAACATAAAACAGAGTAAGGGGAGAAAATGGAGGTAAAAATACACTGACATGTAGACGTTCATTGGGGACATTTAAAAAAGTTACCAGAAAGTTAAAAAACACAGTTGGCGATTCTTAAAACACAGAGAATACACTGGATGCGCACGCACAGGTTAAAAGTTGGCCACAGTATTAAAAACACTCCGAAACAACACACTGAAAACCCACTTGGAGCACACACGACGAAGAATAAAACTACCAGGTGGGACCTGCCGAGGGAAAGGTCAGAGAGGATGGAAAAGGAGGGGAGAGCATGGGGCAGCTGGGGAAGCGATGTCTCATTACCCCAGCAGCACATTTGTACCCTTCTCTCCAGCTACCTCGTGCGTCACCTTGCGGCGTTATCGAGAAGCAGGAAAACAACGCTTTCCGTTTTAAGTTCCTCAGTGGTCAACAGGAAAGATCGCATTGGACAACGCCGCTTCGAAGGACGAACACGATACGAGAACATATCTGTGTCTCAAAAACTATTCGCCTAAATATTATGAAATACACATATTTGAAACCGTCTTTTTAAGCCCATCAGCTTATGCTAAAATTTAACAAAGAGTTCCATTAAAAAAAGATGGCTTCGTGTCTCTGTAACAAAAAATAGCACAAACATGAAATGTGATGTATTCAAGTAGTCACTTAGTCACTGTCCCTGCAATTCACTGTCCAAACGGCATCTTCGTATCTACTACGGTTGGGGAGATACAAGGGGTGTTAGACTTAGCTGCCTCACTCTGCATATACTGTAAACAGTAATTGCTCTATAACACTTCTTTGGAGTACTCCTGAAATTACCTTTACATCTGTCGGTTTTTTTCCATTATGGGAGACGTACTGAGTTCTGTTCTCTCTCCAAGGAAGTCTTGAGTCCAGTCGCAAATCTCGCCCGATACTCGGTAGGCTTGTATTTTTTCATTAAATGGCAGTTCGGGACGATGTAAAATGCATGATGTCAACTGGAGCGCTAATATCTACAACACAGTGGATCTCATGGAGGGACAGAGCGAGCTGAGTTACGCAAGAGCTCTCTTTGAGAAATCCATGTAGATTCTTGTGGAGGAGATTTGTGTTCTCCAAAAACGTCATAATACTTGTACAAAGAACATGTTCCATTATTCTACAACAGATTGACGTCAGTGAGTAGGCCTGTAATTGTGTGCATCTGTCCTATGACCCTCCTTGAAAACGGGAATGACCTGCGCTTTTTTGCAGTCGCTGGGCAACCTGAGGAATGTGCACTTAAGATGGTATTTTTCACATAATAGTCACACAGGAAATTTGAATCTTCTGTCATTTCTCAACGTAATCTCCCTACAGCCGTATAAATTTGTCAACGTATAACGCCATGATTTCATGACCGCAGCGAAAGCTCCTTTAGGAGTTTGTTTTGGCTGCTGAAAAACCGCTGACGCAGTAGTAGCGCTACTGGAAAATGCTTTACCGAAGAGTGTGTCTTTCATCACTGGAAAAAGCCAAGCATGAGAAACCACTTCAAAGTTATTTTGAAGAAAAAACTCCTGGCCGCGTTCGCCTAGTGAACTGGTTTATTGACTTGGTGAAACAGCACACGCGCAGCCATTTTCTGGCCATTACCCTTCGATGCTGATGGGAGAAGCTTTTATTTATTAATTTGGCTTTAGGAGACATTGACTTTACAGCCAGCAACAGTTACAACGGTACAAAGTTAACATAATTCAAAATTTCACAATGGAACAATAAATTGAGCTTTTACATACAAATTTAAGTTTTTAATTTAAGTTACAAAGCATTTTTTAACCTGGATGATCCATGAGAATACTTGCGCCACACAAACTTATAGTTCAGCTCTGTATATCAATTTCTTTTAGATATTTCGCAAGCAAATTGCATTTATGTGCATAGAATCGGTAGCGTAGAGAGGTTGTGTTTGGGAAGGGAAAACCGCTTTGCAAGTAGTTTCCTATACAATACTTATTACGTAAGTGTTTAGTGGGACCCAGTGTTATATGATTCAAATCAGCCACGTTAGACTGATCCTCATCGCAATGTCCAGAATCTAGAATTTTTAATCGGTGTAAATGTGATCGGTAGCATCCGTACCCCAGCCTCATTCGAATGACGTAAGTCACATGACGCCAAGTAAACTTCAAACAGTCGAAGTATAGTCGAGGAGAGATGTCTTGTTGTATGGCCGCTGGGTGCCTGGCCTTATATTGCTGAATTATGATAAATAAATTACGTTCCCTCCCATTGAAATGTTTTGAAATCAAAATGTAACAACAACAAACCAGTACAAATCAAAGATTTAGTCTGCGCTCTCCACAGATTAAGAGCGATGCGTGGTGCCAGCGTGTTCTTCAGAACATCTTGGTAGTTCTCACCTGTCGTTTTAGTGTCCTTTCGAGCACAGTGAGTGATGATCACGTAACTGCTGTCGCAATAGGTGGCCACTGTTTTTCCCGCTCTGGCCCTTATTTGCGATTGCTTTTGTTGGCTCTGGCGCTTCGTTACAGCATTGACAGATGACAGGTATGCCTTATCTGTTGTACAATTGTTGAAAAGGAAGTCCCATTCCTGGTGTCACAACGTTACAGCATCACTTGACAAATTGCCGCGCATTCAGCACTGAGTTCGTCCCTCAGCATTCGTGGCACCCAGCAGGATGATACCTTCCGCATTTTCGGATGGTCATGCAGGACTGTGAGCACAGATGCCTTGTAAATGTCAACTATAGAAGTGATATCGTTCTCATTCAATTGATGATCCTCCAAAGCAAGTATTTCCTCTCCTTTGATCATGTTGTCAGATCGGCTGAAGTGAGGCCGAAATGGTTTTGGTTCATTGTCACCCGATGTTCGGCTTTTTTTTTAACTGTCGCACGCACGAACACGTTCATGACACCGTCACCACAGTTCTGTCAGCTGACGGTTAATTTTAATGAGTTTCGCACCACAAAAGTGCAGAAGACGAATGATTACTTGCTAAAATGAAAACGTCGCAACTTCATGTATGACAATCACTCTTCACTCTAGCGTTCACCGCAACTGCTAGTTGTGTTTGCCGTACGGTGCTGTCATTTGTGTCACACACACACAAAGTAGAGATGGGTAGAAACGAGAACCTCAAAAGTAATCAAATTTTCTGTAGTCCTTCTAACAGGGCAAAACGAAATTAACACTTAAGGTATTCCCAGACAAGTTGAAGACGATGTCCGAGGCGTTTGGATGGGAGCTGTTTCTAGTTGATACAAGTTATATTCACCTGTGAAGAACGCTATTTAAAAATACAACAGGATCGAAAAAGTCTTCCATTTCAGTTTCTTGTATAAGGTACCGAAGAATTCTCTTCCTTTTTAAATATTTTCAGGATGTTCTATTTGACTTAACTCAGCCATGTTTTCAGCCTGCCTAGACACAACGGAAATTGTGACAGTCATACTAATATTGGTCGTTTTCAATATATAATTTTTTTCTACTGCCACCCTCCGCCCACATCAAACCCTCCCAAACCCCACCCTAAGGTACGTGAGTGACTCGAAGACTTTTTAAGTAACAGGCCCAGTACGTTGTCTTGGACGGCGAGTGTTCGTCAGAGATGATGGTATCGTCAGGAGTGCCTCAGGGAAGTGCGATAGGACCTCTGTTATTTTCTGTATACATAAAAGATCTGCCATATAGATGGGGCTGCAATCTGCGGTTTTATGCTGGTGTTGTGGCGCACGGGAAGGTGTCGTCACTGAGTGGCTGTAGGAAGATACAAGATGACTTGGACAAAAATTTCCACTTGGTGTAATGAATAGCAGCTAGCTCTAAATATAGAAAAATGTAATTTAATGCAAATGAATGAGAAAAACAAATCCGTAATGCTCGAATACATCTTAAGCAGTGTCCTGCTTGACACAGTCACTTCGTTTAATTATCTGGGCACAACGTTGCAAAGCGATAAGAAATGGAACGAACATGTGAGAACTGTGGTAGGGAAAGTGACTGGTCGACTTCGGTTTATTGGGAGAAATTTGGAAAGTGTTGTTTATCTATAAAGGTGACCGCATGTAGGACGCTGGTGAAACTCATTCTTGAGTGCTGCTCGAGTGTTTGGGATCCGCACCCGGTCAGATTAAAGCAATACATCGAAGCAATTCAGAGGCGGACTGCTATATTTGTTACCGATAGATTCGAGCAACACGCAAATATTACGGAGATGCTTCGGTAACTCAAATGGGAATCACTGGAAGGAAGCAGAAGTTCTTTTGGAGCAGTACTACTGAGAAAATGTGAAGAACCGGCATTTGAGGGTGACTGCAGAATTATTCTACTGCCACCACCACAACATACATTTCGCGAAGGGATCACGAAGGTACGAGAAGTTAGGGCTCATACGGAGGCATGTTGACAGTCGTTTCCCTTCACTCTGTTTGCGAGTGGAACAAGAAAGTAATTGACTAGTAGTGGTACATGCACTGTACCGTGGAACACAGAATATATTTGTAGTTGTAGATGTAGAAGTGCCCCTATCGTACTTCTTCTCAAACAACAGATAGTATTTTGACAAAGGAATCCGCCAAACAGCTGTGCAAATTAAGAAGTTACTTTATTTTGTTTTCGCTACCAGTTTCGGCAATTCAATATGCTATCTTGAGGCTCCATACGTACCTCTAAAAAATTATCGCCATTGGCTTATTGGGGCCATCTGTTTTTGGATGTTGTGAACTGACTGAAACATTAGAGAATCCAGAAACAGATGGCCCCAGTGCGCCAATGTCGATAATTTTTCAGAGGTGCATGTGCGGCCTGAAGATGGCATATTGAATTGCCGAAACTAGAAGCGGAAACTAAATAATGGCTCTGAGCACTATGGGACTTAACATCTGTGGTCATCAGTCCCCTAGAACTTAGAACTACTTAAACCTAACTAACCTAAGGACATCACACACATCCACGACCGAGACAGGATTCGAACCTGCGACCGTAGTAGTCGCGAACTAAATAAAATAACTTCTCAATTTGCACGACTGTTTGGCGAATTCCTTTGTTAAATATTTGACAAGCTGCTGTTCCACGTCCACGATGGATCAACAGAAAGTAAATAGTCTGCTTAATCTTGCTCCAAACCATCCAGTCATACGCAGAAACATACATCCACATAGTCATTTGAATTCGCTCATTATTGCGCAATTACGTAACGCACGTTGTGCATTATTTCTATCAGAACTATTTTACACATATGAACACCACATCTGATTGAAGTCTAATGGGCGGACGGATAGCGGACAGATATCCATGGCGTTTCCTGGAGTTTTTATTTTTTTATTTTACACGTCTATTTCCGTAGGGCAAAATTGAGGAGAAAATCTCCAAGGTCATGGAACGTGTCAGTATATGAAATTACAAATAAAAGTAATAACAGATAAAATAGATTGTTTATGAACCCAAAAAAAGACAAGCCGTAAGTTTATGTAAACGTTGTCAACGATGTTGTTGTTGTGCTCTTCAGTCCAAAGACTGGTTTGATGCAGCTCTCCATGATACTCTATACTCTGCAAGCCTCTTCATCTCCGAGTAACTAATGCAACTTACATCCTTCTGAATCTGCTTAGTGTATTCATCTCATGGTCTTCCTCTACGATTTTTAACCTCCACGATTCCCTCCAATACCAGGTTGGTGATCCCTTGATGCCTCAGAACGTGTACTACCAACCGATCCCTTCATCTAGTCAAGTTGCGCCACAAATTCCTCTTCTGCCCAATTCGATTCAGTACCTCCTCATTAGTTACACAATATACCCATCTAATCTTCAGCATTTTTCTTCTGCACCACATTTCAAAAGCTTTTATTCTCTTTTTGACTAAACTATTTGTCGTCCATGTTTCACTTCCATACATGGCTACAATATATACAAATACTTTCAGAAAAGACTACCTGACACTTAAATCTATACTCTATGTTAACAAATTTCTCTTCCTCAGAAACGCTTTCCTCGACCTCGCCAATATACACTTTATATATTCCTTACTTCGACCACAATCGGTTATTTTGCTACCCAAATAGCAATACTCATGTACTACTTTACATGTCTCATTTCCTGATCTAATTCCTTCAGCATCAGCTGATTTGATTAGACTACATTCCGTTATCCTCGTTTTGCTTTCGTTGAAGTTCACCTTATTCCTCCTTTCAGGACACTGTCCATTCAATTGTTCTTCCAAGTCCTTTGCCGTTTCTGACAGAACTACAATGTCATCGGCTAACCACAATGTTTTTATTTCTTCTCCCTGGATTTTAACTCCTACTTCAAATTTTTCTATTGTTTGCTTTACTGCCTGCTCAATATGCAGATTGAATAACAGCCACCTTCAGAATTTGAAAGAGAATGTTCCAGTCAAAATTGTCAAAAGTTTTCTATGTCTACAAATGCTAGAAACGTAGATTTGCCTTTTCTTAACCTATCTTCTAATGTAAGTCGTAGGGTTAGTATTGCCTCACGAGTTCCTCCATTTCTACGGAATCCAAACTAATCTTCCCCAAGGTCTGCCTCTATCAATTTTTGCATTCGTCTGTAAAGAATTCTCGTTAGTATTTTGCAGCCGCGGCTTATTAAACTGATAGTTCGGTAATTTTCACACCTGTCAGCACCTGCTTTCGTTCGAGTTGTAGTTATTGTGTTCTTGTTGAAGTCTGAGGGTATTTCGCCTGTGGCGTACATCTTGCTCACCAAATGGTAGAGTTTTGTCATGGCTGGCTCTCCCGAGGCTTTCAGTAGTTCTAACGGAATGTTGTCTATTTCCGGGGCCTTGTTCCGACTTAGGTCTTTCAGTGCTCTGTCAAATTCTTCACGGAGAATCATATCTCCTATCTCATCTTTATCTACGTCCTTTTCCATTTGCATAACATTGCCCTCAAGCGCATCGCCCTTGTATAGATACTCCACATACTCCTTCCACCTTTCTGATTTTCTTTCTTTGCTTAGAACTGGTTTTCCATCTGAGCTCTTGATATTCATACAGGTAGTTCTCTTTTCTCCACAGGTCTCTTTAATTTGCCTGTAGACAGCATCTGTCTTAACCCTAATGATATATACTTCTATATCCTTACATTTATCCTCTAGCCATTCCCGCTTAGCCATTTTGCACTTCCTGTCGGTCTCCTTTTTAATACGTTTATATTCCTTTCTGCCAGCCTCATTTAATGCATTTTTATATTTTTTCCTTTCATCGATTAAGTTTAATGTCTCTTTACCTACTTGATTCTCTGTTGCCTTCACTATTTCGTCTCTCACAGCTACCCATTCTTTTTCCACTAGATTTCTTTCCCCTGTTCTCGTCAATCGTTCCCTAATGCTTCCTCTGAAACTCTCTACAACCTCAGGTTCTTTCAGTTTAGATTCCTTTTTGCAGTTTCTTCAGTTTTAATCTACAGTTCATAAGCACTAATTGTAGTCAGAGTTCACATCTGCCTCTGGAAATGTCTTACAATTAAAAAAAAAAAAAATTGTTCAAATGGCTCTGAGCACTATGGGACTCAACTGCTGTGGTCATCAGTCCCCTAGAACTTAGAACCACTTAAACCTAACTAACCTAAGGACATCACACACCCATGCCCGAGGCAGGATTCGAACCTGCGACCGTAGCAGCAGCGCGGCTCCGGACTGGAGTGCCTAGAACCGCACGGCCACCGCGGCCGGCTTACAATTTAAAACCTGGTTCCTAAATCTCCGTATTACTATTATATAACGAATATGAAACCTTCCGGTGTCCCCAGGTCGCTTTCACGTATACAACGTTCTTTCATGATTCTTAAACCAAGAGTTAGCGGTGACTAAGTTATGCTTCGTGCAAAATTATACCAGGCGGCTTCCTCTTTCATTTCTTACCCCCAGTGCATATTCATCTACTACTTTTCCTTCTCTTGTTTTTCTTACTACCGAATTCCAGTCGACCGTGACTATTAAATTTTCGCCTCGCTTAACTATCTGAATGATTTCTTTTATCTGATAATACATTTCTTCAATCTCTTCATCATCTGCGGAGCTAGCTGGCATATAAACTTGTACTACTCAGGCAGGTGAGGGCTTCGTGTCTATCTTGGCTACAATAATGCTTTCACTATGCTGTTCGTAGTAACTTACCCGCGTTCCTATTTTTTGATTCATTATTAAACCTACTCCTACATTACCTCTATTTGATGTTGTATTTATAACCCTGTATTCCATGACCATCAGTTCTCTTCCTCCTGTCACCGAACTTCTCTAATATCCACCACATCTAACTTTAACCTACCAATTTCTCTTTTTTAAGTTTCTAACATACCTGCCAGATTAAGGAATCTAACATTCACGCCACGATCCGTAGAACGCCAGTTTTGTTTCTCCTGAGAACGAGATCCTCCTTAGTTGTCCCCGCCCGGAGATCTGAATGGGGGACTATTTTATCTCCGGAATATTTTACTCAAAAGGACACCATCATCATTTAACCATACAGTAAAGCTGCATGCCCTCGGGAAAAATTACGGCTGTAGTTTTCCCTTGCTTTCAGCCGTTCGCAGTACCAGGCCGATTCAATTAGTCATCCAGTCTGTTGCCCCTGCAACTACTGAAAAGGCTGCTGCCCCTCTTCAGGAACCACTCGCTTGTCTGGCCTCTCAACAGATACCCCTCCGTTGTGGTTCTACCTACGATAAGACTATCTGTATCGCTGTGACACGCAAGCCTCTCCGCCAATGGTAAGGTCCATGGTTCATGGGGGCAATCAACAATATAACACAAGAATCAGCTTAATTTTTCAAATAACTCCTCGACAGAACTGCAGGAGCGACCCACAGGAAACTCTTAAGTTCCGATTTGAAAGCGTGTGGATTGCTGCTAAAACTTTTGAATTCTTGTAGTAGCTTATTGAAATTGGTTGCAGCGGTATGCTGTATCCCTTTCTGCACAGAAGTCAAGCAAGTGCAATCCAAATGCAGATTGGATTTCTGCCTAGTATTAACTGAGTGAAAGCTAGTAATTCTTGGGAATAAACTGATATTGTTAACAAGAAACGGCAGTAAAGGATGTATATATTGAGAGGCCAATGTCAGAATATCCAGACTAATGAACAGGGGTCGGCAAGAGTTTCGTGAACTTACACAACTTTTTGCCCGAACCGCCCGCCGCTGAGCCAAAAATATTCTTTGAGAATGGTAAGAGTTATCCCAAAATATGATGCCATATGTCGTAAGCGAATGAAAATAAGCAAAGTGGACTACTTTTAGTGTCGAACAATCACGTACTGCAGATGCAATTCGAATAGTAAAAACGGCAAGATTAAGTCGTTGAACAAGATCCTTAACAAGAGCTTTCCACTACAGTTTACTATCGATCTGAACACAGAGAAATGTGAACTGTTAAGTCTCACTTATCATATGCAGATTCTGTGAAATTAAAACGTCGGGTTTTGTTGAATTGTGTGGTAGAAACTATAAAAACTGAGTCTTACTGTGATTTAGCGTCTGTTTATTTTCTACAAGCCATGAACTTATGTCTTGAACTGCACTATTTGAAACAGTGCCAACGTTGCACACAACATCCTTTACTATCAACCTAGTGCCATCAGCAAATCACCTGTAATACTAGAGGGCATATCATTCATTTAAATAAGGGACAGGAGTGGCCCCAACACTGATCACTGGGGCGCGCCCCATTTAACCGTGCCACACTCAGACCCCAGTTCATAGCCACTCTCAACACTGTGGCGAATGACCTGCTGTCTATTATTAAAGCAAGAGGTGAATAAATTGTGAGCTACTCCCCGTATTCCTTAACTGTCCAACTTGTGGAGCATTATTTTGTGATCAACACAATCAAACGGCTTAGTTAAATCAAAACAGATGCCTAGCGTTCGAAACCTTTTGTTTAATCCCTCCAGTATCTCATAGAGAAAAGAGAATACAGCATTCTCAGTTGTTAAACCAATTCTAAAACCGAACTGTACATTTGGGAGCAAATTGTATGAAATAAAACGATCAATTGTCCTTACATACACAACCTTTTCAATAAATTCAGCAAATACTGATGGCATAGAAATATGTCAAAAATTGTCTACATTATCCATTTCTCCCTTTTTATAAAGCGGCTTTACCGCTGAGTACTTTAATCGTTCAGGAAACTGATTATTCGTAAGAGAAAAATTACAAATGTTGTTAAGCACAGGGCTAACATGTGCAGCACAGTACTTTAATATTCTGCTAGGTATTCCATTGTATCCACGAGAGTCCTTATTCTTCAGTGATTTAATTATTGGTTCAATCTTCCCCTTGGCAGTATCACAGAGGAGTACCTCAGACATGAGTCTCGGAAAGGCATTTTCCAAGAGAGTTATATGATTCCCTGTAGAAACTAAGTTTTTACTTAATTCACCAGCAATGTTCAGAAAGTGATTGTTAAATACTGCACATATATCTGACTTATAAGTAACAGAAACATTTTTACTACGAACGGACTTTATATTGTCCACCTTGTGCTGCTGACCACACTTCCTTCACAACTGACCTTATGGTTTTCATTTTATCCTGTGAATTAGCTATTCTATTTGAGTACCACACACTCTTTGCCTTCCTAATAACATTTTTAAGCACCTTACAATACTGTTTGTAATGGTCTGCTGTAGATCGATTGTGACTGCTTCTAACATTTGTCCATGCAGATCAGGCCACTTCTTATATCATTAGTCCTCAAACAACTTCATTACTTTTATCTTCAAGATGATTTTTGAAAGTTAATGGAACATTTCGTTCCTTAATTCCATGTATTTGGTGATGTAAATACATTGTATGTCTTAACACATACCGAGCGAGGTGGCGCAATGATTAGCACACTGGACTCGGATTCTGGAGGACCACGGTTCAAACCCACGTCCGGTGATCCTGATTTAGGTTTTCCTTGATTTATCTAGACCGCTTCAGGTAAATGCCGGGATGGTTTCTTTGAAAGGGCAAGGCTGACTGGCTTCTCCCTCCGTCCCTAATCCGAACTCCAGCTCCGTCTCTGAAGACCTCGTTGTCAACGGGACGTTAAACACTAATCTCCTTTCTTCCTTCTTAACACATATTTCAGTTCAATGATAAAGTCATTGACGTTACCGAAATTCCCAAGCAAGAACTGAAAAGTGAAACCTGAAGACCGAGAGCTTAGGAAAGAGTACCGAAACCGAAAACCTAGATCGTTTCTAGACTACAACGAAAACTCATTGTTATCGATAATTTTGCAGTTCTACGTTCTCGATGAGCACCAGCTATTATAAGCCAAACTACGTTTCCACTTCTCCCAGTCATGTGTAAGAAAATCGGCGATATTGCAACTTGTACAGAATTCGTAGCGCTACGTGATCTAACTTGTGCAAACCAGCGGTACAGCAACCTGCGTGCATGGTCTGCATGTAGAGTGCGGAGTGTGGCAGAAGGCACATAGCGTACCACAACAGCCCTCTCTCCCCATATTTTCTGTTCCACTCACTGGTGTTGCCTGAGAACGACCATTGTTGGTACACTCAGACTACGCCCAATTATTTCCTAATTCCGGCAATTATGCTTTTATGGGAACATCGGATTTATGAAAGTAATTGCTTCGTCGTCTATTTACACGTGTCCCATAACACTTATTAATATTTACACCAGACACTGGCCATTTATTCGTCATCTTGAATTTCATAGCAATATTTCGCCTACCGCATTCCAAGTTCATAATTACGTCGTTCGGAAACAGCCACAATCTTCTTCGAGCTATGTTACTTTCAGTTCTAAATATGTCCTGCACTAAAACAGATAAATGAGTTCCGTTTGCTAGAAAGGCGTTAGTCAAATTGAGTATCTGTTCCGACAGGCCATAAATTCATTTTTGTTTGCTCGGTAATGTCACATAACTGCATCGTGTATATCCGGAAAGTCAAGAAACACTGTGTCAACGTAGATTCCATTATCTACCGTATTCTGGGTTTCGACAACGAACAGGACAAGCTGAATTTCACAAGTGTCGATGTTTGTGAAATTTATGCTCATTTCTATGGAGTGATAAGTGTTATATCTTTAGATGAAATCACACACCGCACTGCCTTTCCGAGTCAATAGAGGCAGCACTCTTCATTTTGAGAACATTTTGACACCAAAACCTCAAAATGAGAACGTTCAACCACACAGGTTTCATCTCGTGGACCAGTGTCTGCAGTAGTATACAATTAAACAAATAGCGTGTTCCATGAGCTACTGATATAAGGTGTGTTGCTACTTGAAGAATTTTCGATAAAAGTTGTTGACATTGACCAGTGACATAGGAAACATGCGACAATCGCCATAAACAATATGGTGACTATAACATGATGATATTGGCGATTTTTTTCAAACGAGCTAAGGTGCAGATCAGTCTGTCACCGCAGTCAAGTTTGTTTGTTTTTTTTTTTTTTTTTTTTTTTTTTTTTAATATCACATTCGTTGGCTTCGCCAACTCACAACTTCCGACCTAACCTAGACTTCGGGCAAACCTGCAGATCAGTGTGTCACCATAACCAGACTTCGCCAACAACCAAAAAAACTGAATATATGCACAAAAGGTGATGTGACAGCAGGCTTTAAAATTACGTCATTAGCCAAAGCCGACAACTCGTATCGCATATATTTCTTGGCCCGGTAAAGACTTCCTGTAGTTGATATTTTGTGTTACAACTCGTTTACTACGAAAGTAATCGGTTTCACTGCTACGGCACAAAGCTTTATCAAAAGCACGTCTTTTTGGTACATTTAAGCATCAAATAATGACTTCAGTTGTTCAATATTTACACTGTCTATGCTATATACGAAGGTCTACTCGGTTTGACGAAGCTGTAGCACAGTGAATAGCATGGCGAGCTCTGCGTTGTAACGAGAAAGGGGATTCTCTGCTACCCCCCTCTCCACATATTTTTTGCTCACCTATTGTTTTGTAAACGATTTTGGGTCTTTCTCATTCATTTAATAGAAGTATTACTTTAAAAATCGATTTTATTTATTATAAATCATGTGTCTGCTTCATTTGTTGCTGCAAAGGTCAACGAATGGAATGTTTCTACAGGCCCAGTTGGCCAAAGATCTTAACGTGACTGTCAGTCTGCCTGAAAGTAAACACAAGTTACACACTAGAAGTTTTAGCCGTTATGAAACTTTCTGTAAAATATGTATATCTATCGCTGGGCTCATGTTTGTATCTTGCCAGTAAATATCTTTTCCGATGATGGTCAGCTGCTTCGAAGAACTCTTCTCCTCCATTCGATTGAAATTATGAAACGAATCTCGATCTTGAAATCTATGTATTGAGGTAGGTACGTCATTTCAGAGAGGCGGGAGCCAATGTAACATCGAGAATATGAATATGATGCATGCGCAAACTGACAGACACCATATTTTAACTATATTCAATTTAAAACCGACAGTGGGATGAAAATTCAACTAAATAACGAACAACTTCTCCTAGTATGTATCTCAGATCGCAGTACAGCATTATTTAGTGCTTGTCTACCATCAATTCGCTAATATTCAAGCCATCGACGAGTCCAGAATCTGCTTCGCGATTTTCTCTGCTCTTCGACGATCGATAACAGTGTTAACGCAGCTATTTTAGCGTTCCATTTTCGTAAAGAAACTGTGTGATTTGCGAGCCAGATAGAGCCGACAACGGCCGCTGGTGGGCACTGAGAGCACAAATCACGTTAACCTGCTCGTCCCGTGTGACGATGGCGCTCTGTCTCGTGAGGTCGGATGTCCCGTCTGTGTCCACGTCAACGTTGGCTGACTTGTCCCATGTAGCGACGGCTTAACGCGGAACGTAGTAACTTGCGATACAGGGAGATAGGCTAAACACAAATCGAAACCGCGCAGCGGATTAACGACCACGGGCAAGTACATCGGCCAACCTGAGTGTGGTTTTTAGGCGATATCTCACGCTCCTTTGGACAAATGCTGGGCTGGTCCCCATCTCCTGTCTCAGAGAATACGGTGCACAGATTGTCAAAATACGACAACATACAGAACAAAGTTTACACGATTCACGGACAGATGTCGCACACGACTTTTCTCTCTTAGGTTACCTTGACTGTGGCGTCAAAAAGGGCATCCGGCCACACAGTGAAATAATAAAACAAAATTTGCCAAATCTAGAAAAAGATGATAAATGTTAAGAAAAAGAAGAAATTCGTTGACAGTGGTCACGGTGGCAGGAGAGCCATAACAGTTACAGCGAGCTTGGCGCGACAGCTTCGCGCATATGTTATTGTCTATCAGGTACGAGTAACAGAATTTTGCATACTTCTCTACGGTAATGCCTCAGTGTTGTCGCAGCTCTGCAGATGACTATGTTTTTCAGCCAGGTAGATTTGGTACCGTCAGATCCTCTAATGCTTCACGAAGCTGCCAGATGTCAGAGCTGTTCATTCGCTGTACGAAGTACAATGTGTAAGGGGAAGTCATTTAGGAAACGAGACAGTCATTACAACGAGCATGGCACGGATCTTCGTAACACATGTAGGTGTTTGTACAGAAGTTTCTTCTATTGGGAATCAGGATGGAATATTAATGGCATGCTCCTAATACTGTTTCGCCTAGGCTGCAGAAGCAAGCAGTCCCGATTTCTCTCCATCCGATTTCCATATTTTTGAAGCCCTGAATAAAGAAAGATATTCGAGGACGTCGATTTGCTTCGAATGAAGTGGTGCACTTCTGGGTACAATCACAATAAGCAACCGCAAGCAGTGACCGTCTTACGTCACGGTGCGCCCGACTTCACTACGGAGGCCGAAAAAGAGAAACAGCGAAGTGTAGTGCGGTTTTTTGACTGCAGAAGGAGTCTCAGGAAGTGAAACTCATGTCCGAATGTCTGCTTGTACGGCGAACACGGTACATCATTTATGGCCATTGCTTTTGAAATAATAAACTGTTTAACTGCTTTTTCTCCTCCTGTCTCATTTTCATTTGACTGCCCTATAGGTTAGGTTCACATAAACTAAGTACCGTTTGTCTTGGCGTAAAACTCAGGAGTGTTGCCTCAGCTGAACTCTCGTACCACTGGAAAGACGCGTGAAATACTAGAAGCTCGAAATTTAGCACCGACTTCAGTGCGAGATGCTTATAATAGCTTGCATAACGAAACTTTGTCTCGAAATCCGACAAAAAATCCAAAGGGATTATGGTCATATTTAAAGTATGTTAGCAGCAAGACACAATTAATGCTTTCTCTGTTCGATGGAGATGGATATACTATCGATGACAGTGCTGCTAAAGCAGAGTTACCAAACACAGCCTTCCGAAATACCTTGATCGAAGAAGACGAAGTAAATACTCCAGAGTTCGAAGCAAGAACAGCTGCCACCATGAGTAACATAGAAGTATATATCCTCGCAGTAGTGAGGTGACTTAAATCACTTTACAAATGCAAGTCTTCCGGTGCAGATTGTATACCAGTTAGGTTCCTTTCGGAGTATGCTGATTCAATAGCTCCATATTTAACAATCACATTCAATCGAACGCTCGGCGAAAGAATCGTACCCACAGGCTGGAAAACTGTACTCGTCACACCAATATTCAAGATAGGTAATAGGACTAATCCACTAAATTACAGGCTCATATCATTAACATCGATACCCAGCAGGGTTTTGGAGCACATATTGTGTTAGAACATTGTGAATTATCTCGAACAGAATGATCCATTGACACACAGTCAACACGGATTTAGAAAACATCGTTCTTGCGGAACACACTCAGCTCTTTACTCACACGAAGTGTTGAGTGTTGTCGTCAAGGGATTTCAGATCGATTCCGTATTTCTAGATTTCCAGATAGCTTTCGACACCGTTCCTCACCAGCGGTTTGCAATAAAACTGCGTTCTTATGGAATATCCTCTCAGTTATAGTTAGTATTACAGGCCCACCGCTGCTCCTTATCTATATAAACGATTTAGGAGACAATCTGAGCAGCTTTCTTAGATTGCTTGCAGACGGTTCAGATGACTCTAGCACTATGGGACTTAACATCTGAGGGTATCAGTCCCCTAGACTTAGAACTACTTACACCTAACTAACCTAAGGACATCACACATATCTATGCCCAAGGCAGGATTCGAAAATGCGACCGTAGCAGCAGCGCGGTTCCGGACTGAAGCGCCTAGAACCGCTCGTCCACTGCGGCCGGCGCTTGCAGATGGTGCCGTCGTTTATCGTCTAGTAAAGTCATCAGAAGATCAAAATAAATTGCAAAACGATTTAGAAAAGATATCTGTGTAGTGCGAAAATTAGCAGTTGACCCTAAATAATGAAAAGTGTGAGGTCATCAACACGAGTTCTTAAATGAATCTGTTGAATTTCGGTTACACGATAAATCAATCAAATCTAAAGACCATAAATTCAACTAAATACCTAGAAATTACTATTAGGAACAACTGAAAGTGGAAGAACACATAGAAAATGTTGTGGAGAAGGCGAACCAAAGACTGCATTTTATTGGCAGAACACTTAGAAGATGCAACAGATCCACTAAACAGAGTGTCTACACTACCCTTGTACGGCCTCTTTTGGAGCACTGCTGCGCTATGTGGGATCCTTACTAGATAGGATTAACAGAGTACATCGAGAAAGTTCAAAGAAGGGCACTGAGTTTTGTATTATCGAGAAATAGAGGAGAGAGTGTCACAGACATGATACAGGATTTGGGGTGGATATCCTTATAACAAAGGAGTTTCTCGTTGCGGGGGCATCTTCTCACCAAATTTCAATCACCAACTTTCTCCTCCGAATGCGAAACTATTTTGCTGACGCTGACCTACATAGAGAGAAAAATCATCATAATAAAATAAGGAAACTCAAAGTTCGCACGGAAAGATACACTGAAGAGCCAAAGAAACTGGTACATCTGCCTAACATCTGCAGGGCCCCCGCGAGCACGCAGAAGTGCCGCAACATGACATGGCATGGTCTCGACTAATGTGTGAAGTAGTACTGGAGGGAACTGACACCATGAATCCTGCAGTGCTGTCCATAAATCCGTAAGAGTACGAGGGGATGGAGATCTCTTCTGAACAGCACGCTGCAAGGCATCAGAGATATGCTCAGTGATGTTCCTGTCTGGGGAGTTTGGTAGCTGGCGGAAGTGTTTAAATTCAGAAAAGTGTTCCTGGAGCCACTCTAGCAATACCGGACCTTTGGGGTGTCGCATTGTCCTGCTGGAATTCCCCAAGTCCGTCTTAATGTACAATGGACATGAATGGATGTAGGCGATCAGACAGGACGTTTACACACGTGTCACCTGACAGAGTCGGACCTAGACGTGTCAGGTGTCCCATATCACTCCAGCCGCACACGCGCCAGAGCCATTACAGAGCCTCCACCAGCTTGAATAGACCCCTGCTGACATGCAGGGTCCATGGATTCATGAGGTAATCTCCATACCACGTCTATCCGCTCTGTACGATTTGAAAAGACTCGTCCGTCCAGGCAATAAGTTTCCAGTAATCAACCGTCGAATGTCGGTACTGACTGGCCCAGGCGAAGCGTAAAGCTTTGTGTTGTGCAGTCATCAAGGGTACACGCGTGGGTCTTCGGCTCCGAAAGCCCATATCGATGATGTTTCGTCGAATGGTTCGCACGTTGACTCTTGATGATGGACCAGCATTGAAATCTGCAGCAGTTTGCGAAAGGATTGCACTTGCGTCACGTTGAACGATTCTCTTCAGTCGTCGTTGGTCCTGTTCTGGTAGGATATTTTTCCAGCCGCAGCGATGTCGGAGATTTGCTGTTTACCAGATTTCTGATATTCACTGTGTACCCGTAAATTGTCCCACGGGAAAATGCCCGCTTTGTCGCTACCTCGGAAATGTTGTGTCCCATCGCTCGTGCGTCGGCTATAATACCACGTACAAACTCACTTAAATCTTAATAACCTGCCATTGTAGCAGCATTAACCGATCTAACAACGGCACCAGACCCTTGTTGTCATATATAGGTGTTGCCGACCGCAGCGCCGTATTCTGCCTGTTTACATATCTCTGTATTTTAATACGCATGCCTATACCAGTTTCATTGGCGCTTCAGCGTATATGCGTTCGTTTCTTCTGTACTGTTTCAGTGTTTAATAATATAGAATTATTGAAAAAATTATTCGTGTGTTAAGTGTGATTTGCAGAGTATCCATGTAGAAGCAGAGGTGGATATTAATGTTGGTGGCGTTAAGAAACACTTTACATCGTTAAAACCGAACAAAGCCCCAGGGGCTGATGGATTGTTTATCAATTTCTGTACCCATTTGTGGCTGCTTTAGCCCCATGTTAACTATAATCTATAGTAGATCCATCATACAATAAACCATGCCCAGTAGTTGGAAGAAAGGGAAGGTCACTCCCATCTACAAGAAGGGTAACAGAAGTAATCCACGGAACTACTGTCCAGTATTCTTCACATTCACTTGTTGTAAAATTTTAGGACGTAATTTAAGCTCAAATATAATGACGCATCTTGAACAGAATGACCTCCGTCATGCTAACCAGCATGTATTTCGAAAACGGGGATCAAGTGAAGCCCAACTCGCACTTTTGTCGCATGATCTACTGAAAGCCATTAATCAAGCCAGTGGTAGATGCAGTACTTCTTGATTTCCGAAATGAATTTGACTGAGTACTACGCCTACGCTTATTATCAAAAACGATCATGTAGTGCGTCAAGCGAAATTTGTAATTGACTTGAGGATTTTTTAATAGGAAGGACACAACCAGTTATCTTGGATGGAAAATCATCGACAGATGCTCGTATAACTTCGCGTGTACGCCGGGGAAGTGTGTCGGGTCTCTTGCTGTTTATGTAGTGTAGTAATGACCATGCGGGCAGTATTAGTAAGTTCAGACTTTTCGGAGATGATGCGGCCAGCTGGAGTGGCCAAGCGGTTCTAGGCGCTACAGTCTGGAACCGCGCGACCGCTGCGGTCGCAGGTTCGAATCCTGCCTCGGGCATGGATGTGTGTGATATCCTTAGGTTACTTAGGTTTAAGTAGTTCTAAGTTCTAGGGGACTGATGACCTCAGAAGTTAAGTCCCATAGTGCTCAGAGCCATTTGAAACATTTTTTTTTTTTTTTTTTTTTTTTTTTTTTGAGATGATGCAGTTACGTATAATGAAGTACAGTCTCAAATAATCTGCAAAAATTTTCAAAATGTTCCAGAGATAGGCAGCTTACTTTAAATGTTCAAAAATATAAAATTTTACAGGTCACAAAACGTAAAAGACAGAGTACCCTGTGACTACTGTATCAACGAGTCACAGATGGAGTCGATAAACTCCTAAAAATTCCTGGGTGTAAAATTTGTAGGGGCATGAAATGGAACGCTGACATACACTCAGTCCTGGGTAAAGTAGGTAGCATACTTTGTGTTTATTGGTAGAATACCAAGCAAACACAATCAATCAGCAAAAGAAATTGCTTACAAAACACTCGTGCGACCCATCCCAGAATACAACTTAAGTGTGTGGGACGGGTACCATATAGGACTAGCAGGGGATACTGAACGAGTACAGAAACGGTCAGCACGAACAGTCACATGTTTTATTACGGTATGTTGATCATTTTTGCTTTTGGGTCATCTAATTACAACAGAATGAAACGCAATTTTCGTGCCATAAACGTTTCGCTTTTATTCTGTGCATGCATCGTCAGTGGCCTGGAATATGTACATATTTTTGTTTATATTATTTAATTTACATTTTGGGACAATGTATATAGGGGCACGTCAGTTCTGGTGGTTTGCTTTTCTATGATGTAATAAAAATTTAACATACTATTTACAGCTTCCGTGGCTGTTATTCTACATGCTGTGTTTTTGTTCCATTTTTGGTGCTGTTCTTTTTCTTGCAACTGCCATTAGAAATTTTGTTTTTCAGATTTAACAATACTAAGAACGAAACACTCTTTTTGACCCTATGTTTTGGTTGGTGTTGCCGACTGGCGAATTTTATTGCCAAAGATCGAACGTTAGTGCCAACTATTGAGTGTAATTTTGTGATATATATATATGTATAAAAGGTGTTAAAACTTTGTCGAATACTTTGAGAGATGGTAGTACTCACTGAAACAAGAATAAAATTCCGGAATTGCACACATTCTGCTATAGAAACGTGTTTACAAGTGGTGTTCAACATGTGGCGTCCATTCATGACAAAGCACCCCTTTCCCTCCGACGTAAGGAATGACGCACCCTTTGAAGTATACCTGGTTGTTGCACCTGCTGGCATGCATTGAAGCCGCGACTCTATTAGTGGCCACACATCATTGATTGGCGTGCCGTAGACCAATTCCTTCAAGTGTCCCCATAACCAAAAGTCTAGGATATTGAGGTGTGGGGAACGAGCAGGCGAAAGAGTTCCCCCCCCCCCCTCCCCCTCCCTCCGGACCAACACAGTAATGTCCGCGTCGGATGTTCGCGCACATACTGACGAAAGAGTGCTGGTGCCCCATCATGCATGAACCACATTTGGATTCACTGCTGCAATGGCGCAACCTCCAGTAAGGTGGACAATACATTAATGAGAAAGTCCAGATAATGCGAGCTAGTTAACCTTGATGGAAGTACATAGTGATAATTTGTCGCCAAGTACGCCTGTGCATACACTGTTTGAGAATCAGTGTTGATGCCCTCTTTCTTGAATTGCTTGAGGATTTATACCTGCCCATACATGCTGGTTATGGAAATTCACAACACCATCTCTTATGAACCCCATTTCATAGGTAAATAAAGTCTTGCATGTGAACAGTGGACCTGCGGCTCACTTCTGCAGCAGCCATTGGCAGAACCGCTGTCTGCCATGATGATCCTCTGGCCTTACGGCCTGATCGCACTGAAGATGTTATGGGTACAACAATTATTCATGAAGTATCCCCCCCCCCCCCCCCCCCAGATAAGAGACTGATACAGGCGTTCTGCTGCTGCTAATTGTCGCACACTGATTCCAGGTGTTTCTTCCAATGAACGTAGCACACGATCCTCCATGTCAGGTGTGTGGACTGTGCGGGGCCTCCCACTGTGACTCTTCCGAGATGAGAAGGTAGCTGTGTCCCTCAGACGCTGGGAAAGTCTGCTGAACGGCTTATCAGAGGACACTCTGCGCTGTGGATATTTTTCAGTATCGAGGGCACGAGCTCGCAGGTTATGTTCATTTGCTAAACCACAGCAGAGATCATATTCGCTATTTCACTTGTCAAATAGTAAGCTTCCATTGCTAACAAATGGTGGTAGAGAGAAAACGTAAATGTATTACACCATTTGTATGTACAAACAGTGCAATAACAGTAAACACAAAAGTGAATCCGCGTTTGGAATACGAACACTATGATATGTACCCAGGGCTGACAGTATTGTATGAGGGCAAATCAGAAAGTATTTGCCCCTATTTTTTATTAGCCAAAGTAATGTACACACAGGTAATGACAAATATATCTTCTGTTCTATGTACGGTACACTATTTTTCCACATAGTCCCCACTCTGTTCACATGTTTGTACCATCGCAGCACAGTTCTACTGGCTGGCTATGGAAACACTGTCACACTGCTTTCTTGGTTTCATTGTTACTTGTGAATCGCTGTCCTGCCAGGAACTGCTTCGGCAGCCCGAAAACGTGGAAATCTCTAGGGGCGAAGTGAGAATTTATGGTGGATGGTCCAGAAACTCCCAGTGAAATTTCCGGAGCTTTTCGGCAGTTCTGATTGCCACATCTGGTTTCATACTGTCGTGGAGCAGAACCACACTGTTCACATCAAGAATCTCTCGATACCTTCGCTTGATGGCAGCCCTCAGACGTGACAGTATGGAACAATAAGTGTCGGCATTGATGGGTGCACCTTGTGGCATGAAATCCAGCAGAAGCGGTTCACGGCTATCCCAGAAAGCCGTTAACATCACTTTCCCAACAGAAGACGCTGAACGGAACTTTTTTTCACTAGCGAGCCCGGATGTTTCCACACCGTGCTATGCTGCTTGGGATCCGGCATGAAATGCAGTATCCACGCTTCATAGACAGTAACAATGCGTTCCGAGAAACCTTCACCGTCCTTAGTGTGTAGTTCCAGATGATTCAGTGAAGATATCATTCGCTTGCCTTTCATCATGTCATCCAACAGCTTAGTCACCCACCGACATGAAACCTTCCAGTACCCTAAGGACGCATAAACAATGTCGTAAGCACTCCCATACGATATGCCAAGCTCTCGGGAAATAACCGTGATGTGCACACTCCTATCTGCTTTCACCATTGCACCCACACGGGAAATGTCGTCAGTCAGCGACGTACGCTGCCTCCCCGACCGCTCGCTGCCATGCAAAACTTACAGCCTTTGTCGAACTCGCATTACCTCACAGTTGTTGCTCTAACACTATGGACGTGTGGAGCACAACCGCCGTCTTTGACAACTGACAGCAGCGCCGTGGGGCGGAGCTACCGGCAGATAAGGCCAGCACGAACCAAGAAAGGTCCAACGCTGGGAATGGATACGTTGACTTCCCATTTACAGCCGTAATTTGGCTGAAAAAATAGGGACAAAGACTTTATGATTTGCCCTTGCACAATAAGGCACACAAACACGACGAAAACTAATGTAGTCTACAAAACGACTCGTACCACACAACTCACTGCAGACCGCCTAATGGTAGGCAGAGCACTGTGAGTAAAACATAATATCCTGGCGACACATTGACGGAGTGCCAATGCAATCGCTGTGCTAATATCCGAAACCAAACGTCGCCTAGCCCTTTCTATAAACACGAGTTCATCTCGAAAAATATGCGTCTATGGACCCATGTTTACTGGATTTATTTTTCTTGTTTCGATAAGTACTACTACCTCTTAAAGTATTAGAATTTTTTTGACATCCTTTCTATACATTGGTATGATTAGGTGATGGTATGTATATTTTTTCAAGTGTGTGAATGTGTGTGTGTGTGTGTGTGTGTGTGTGTGTGTGTGTGTGCGTGTGTGATAAGAGTGGAGGGGGGAAAGGAGGGCGCTTTTATTAACTGCTGTAGAGAGTCTGTGTTGATGTGTGTTTACTCATTTATCACATGTCTGTTTTCAGCAATGGCTTTCTGGATGTGAAAGTTTTCTTGCATCTGTATAAGGTATTTGTGCCGCGCGGGGTAACCGCGAGGTATAAGACGTCTTGTAACGGTCCGCGCGGCTCCCCCGTCAGAGGTTCGAGTCCTCCCTCGGGCATGGATGTGTGTGTCGTTCGTAGCGTAAGCTAGTTTAAGTTAGATCAAGTAGTGTGTAAGTCTAGGGACCGACAACCTCAGCAGTTTGGTCCCTTAGTAATAGACACACATTTGAACTTTTTAAGGTATTTGTCATCGTTGTTTATTCTGATTACCTTCAAATCTTGTTCCATGTTTGTAGGATGGTTGTTGTGATGTTTTAAATGCTCCGGAAATGTGGAATGGTTTGTTTCATACTTCCAACACCAGGTGTGTTCGTAATAACGTGTTTTAAAAGCATTACAAGGTGCAAAAGTAAAAATTATCAACATTCCGTAATATTATGCGTAACTGAGGACGACAGGACTACAAAAGTTGAAGAGGTCACAAGTTTGTTTGATCCGCGGGAGAGTGTCACAGAGTTGCTGAAACTGAACTGGCACACACTATCTCGAGAAAGCCTGATTACAAAGATTCAAGAGCCAGCTTTAGATGATCAAATACTACTACCTCTCACACATCGCTTCCGTAGACATCATGGGGAGAAGATTTAGACTTATTACAGCACGCGGAGGGACACTTGAACGGTCGTTCTTCCCGCTTTTGATAGTGAATCGAACGCTAAAAAGCCCTATTAACTGATACAACTGGACGTACCCTCTTCCATGCACTTCAGAGTGGTTTTCAGAGTATGGATGTAGATATAGATATAGATGTCAGCGATGAAGTTCTATTGTCACTTTTCCTGCTACTGAAATAAAACGAAAAATTCATCATCAAGCTGCCTATTGACGAGCGAGTAAGTACTCGTTTCAGATATAAAACCGTCGTAGCGCTAATAATTTTTCAGGCTGTTGAACGACTGTGCAAGGGACCAGGGACAGGGAAATCACAAAAGCTGGTCCCCCTGCGCAACCAGGAAGGAAACGCAAGCTAGCAGTCGCATGATGCAACGATTATGTTTGGATTGCAACTGACTCCTGTATTTCCGTAGATCCAGTACGAACCGCGTCACAGGCCAGCAACAACCGGAGATGGAACTGTCAGTAAACCGATTAAACAGGACCTGCTATCCGGAAATAGAAAGTCCGTCAACAGGATATTCCGTTGGGTTAAACAACAGATCTGTAACCTCTCAATCTTTTGTCGAGTGGCCTGTTGTGTTAAATCGGCATCATTGTCCGGAATGCATGATGTTTTGATAGAAAGTGATGTTTTGATTTGGCTATTCAGCAGTGATACAGAGAGATTCTGCTAAACTGCTCACCTCAAATATTACTGAAACCGTTCTAGGCCGAAGTCTTTTGAGTAAGCACTCACCAAACGACGTATAGTCTCTTTTCGTAGCTATATTAGTTACAGAGATATCGCTATCAGTTTCGCTTCTTCAAATAGGAAGCAGAAATTACTTTAATTACATTTGAAAAAAGCAAAGATGATAACGATATCTCTGCAACTGTTACTGCTACGAAAACAAATTATTCGCCATTTAGCGAGGGCTTTTCCACAATTCATCTAGGTGAAAACAGAATTACAGTATTTTAGACGGTTCAGGAAATAGTTTAGGTGTACAGATTAGCTGAATCACCCCGTACAGCAAGGTCAACGGAAAGCACCTATTACAGCACTAAAATTCAAAGACGTTCTTGAACGGAAAAGAATTGGTCATGTTACACAACAGATTGCAAAATACTGACGATAGTAATACCTAACTAACCTAAGGACATCACACACATCCATGCCCGAGGCAGGATTCGAACTTGCGACCGTAGCGGTCACGCGGCTCCAGACTGAAGCGCCTTTAACCGCACGGCCACACCGGCCGGCTCAGGTAACAAGATAAAGACTATATGAAATACACAGAGGGAGGAGACTAGTAGAACCAGAGATGGACAGGAGCAGTTAGCGTTAATAGTAATTATGACAACGGTAACAGGTGTTTGCAGTGTTGCAAAAATATTTCAAAAAAATGTTCAAATATGTGTGAAATCTTATGGGACTAACTGCTAAGGTCATCAGTTCCTAAGCTTACACACTACTTAACCTAAATTATCCTAAGGACAAACACACACAGCGATGCCCGAGGGAGGACTCGAACCTCCGCCGGAACCAGCTGCAAAAATATTTAATATGGTTATAGCTTTTGGTATAAAATGGGACAGTCAGGTGTGATAGATGCTTTCAAGTAATATCTAGGACTAGCTATTACAAACAACTTCTTCTCACTGCAACAGTAGAAATAACGTTGACACTAAAATCCTAAAAAAGTGATAATGGTCATTTGTGTAACCAATCACTTATCAGTGGCTCATTTCTCGAAAGGCTGAAAAATAATGAAGTTAATCCCTCTTATAAGAAAGAAGAGTTTCCTTTTGAAACCTTCCTGCAGCGTCTATGCACGGTAGCGCGACTCCAGTGCGGGTATCAGCGAATTGTAGACAAGGGACATTCGTCTATTATCGACGTGCGTGAGGTGAATCCGAAAACGAGAACTATGGTGACGTTGTCACCAAATGTATCCAAACACGACCAGTGTGCTGTTAGTCCTTTGTTCGGTGTCGTAGGACAAACGCCGGTAGACATTCATCAGAGAATGAAGAATGTGTATGGTGCAGTATACCTGTCGTACAGCACTGTTGTGGAGTGGTCCTGCTGTTTCGTGATAATGCGGGTCACCATATCGCCGACTCAAGAGGTAGACACTCGAACATCTATCGTATAGTCCCGATCTCTCCCCATGCAGTTATCACGCCTTCGGTTCCTTAAAAAAGGCCTCGAAATGTCGATAGTTCCTGTTGAATGAGGATATGCAGCAGGCATTTACGGACTTCTTCACGCAGCAGGACAAGATGTTTTACCAAATGGTGCATCGGTGTGATCATTGCCTCAGTGCTCACGGCGATTTTGCCTTTTTGCCATTACCATTCTGAACTGTACGGCTCTCGAACAAAAACTTTTTTTTATCGCCCCTTATATCATTCTTAAAAGTATCCAGACGACGTGAATTTACTTTCCACCTAATATAACGGAACTGTCTTGCAGCTCTTTTAATATCTTTTAGATACAGTCGTTTGGCTTAAATGTTTACTACGAGAGTCTAGTAAAGATTATTTCTCAGCACGGCTATCAGTCCAGATGCACATTAATATCACGATAACGAAAATACCAGGAAACACGTTATTAGAGATGAGACAGTCGTTAACGCTTGTAAACTCAAATGTAATACAATGAATGAGACTTCAAAAAGCAAGTTCCGACTTGAAATAACATGACAAAAATTTTCGTACTCGACGGGTATTCGTGAGTCCTACTTACCAGCCATTGTCCCTGTTAACTAAATACGAAAGATCTTAAATATGGCTTCAGTTACAAGTAACAAAGTATGTCCATCTTTAAACTTGAAAGACGTTACATGAAGTTGGTGTTAGACGGGGATTCGAACCAACATACAACCAGATTGTTAACTAAGCAAAATCAAACGTGAGATACCGAATTTTTCACCACTACTGAGATGACAAACCGAAATGACGAGACGAAAAAGTTTTGCCTTACATGGATTGGAACCCGACACCCATCGCCGTCTTTTCTAGCCACGAATTGACATTACAGATCGGTTTGTTTCAAAAGTAGCATGGTATGCGCATGTCTGAACTGGAAATAACGCGACGACAAGTTTTGCACTGACTGGGGAACAAACCCCAGATATATCATCGTTGTTAGCTACACACGAAGAGATGTTAACTATTGAATTTCTTTTCAGCAGTAGGTAGGAGTGGCATGTTTGAACCTGAAATGATGTGCTCAAAATTTCTGTGTCCATCTGGGAGTCGAAACCGGCGCCAACATGGATTCGAACTCAGACGCGCCGTTTTCGTGGAGACCTCAACGAGTTTGTAATCTTGCGGAAACAACGAAATGATGGAACCGTATCGTCCCGAAGTGGTCAAGTCCTGCGACAGGAGTGGCAATAAAATAAATTTTCTGGTGTAAGAAAGGTTACTGGTTATAGAGTTTCTACTTGCTGCGACTTCCGCCTCTCTCGAGACCCAGCCGACGCCAACTCTCCAGAAGTCAGTAGCGGTAATGTAGATTAGGAACCAGAGCACAACCCTGTGTTGTTCAGTTTCAACAAAGAAATGTTTTTAATGATTGTTGAATTAGGAGCGAGAAAGGTAAACTTTTGAGGGCGGAAGATTAGAAGAATGAGTGCAATAGGGACTGCATTCAAATCAGGCACCTGGATAGGTACTTAAGTAGCATCTACAGAGTGCAGATGGGCGTCCTCGTACAGTAGCAACACTTGATGCGGTTTTCGTAGTCATTTTTCTTATACGGTGACTGCAAGTAGTCCCAGTTGTTGGTAACGTATGCCAGCTGCGATGGACGCACTACAGAGATGCAGTTGATAACACAAAACTTCACCCGCATTGTCTCTTCGTAATGTCATTTTTTCAGCAACACGCAGCGTCCAAGTACGTCGCCTGGAACGTGGGCAGTTTGGAGAAGGTAAATGTCGAAAATATTGTGCTGGTGTTGAAGCCATGGGATCGCCCGGTCTGCTGAAAGAACATTGGTCCGACGCATCCGAGCCTATGCAAACGGAAGCGCGTGCGGCCCTATGACGTAAGAGTTGCGTCATCGCGGAGTCGATCATAGCCACCTGTGCCGATATGGCCAACGTGCGGCGAGTCGCAAACAGGTCGGGAGCTGCTCTGGACCTCGAGGCACCGACCTGCTAGCAATCTGGTCGATAAGTCTTCTCGCTTATGAATAACCAATGAGTGTTTTCTGGTCTATTTAGGCGTTTCATCCATTATATGACGAATCTGGGACGGGAGAAATATGTCAAAAATTACTTAGACAGACACGGCTGGGTGAAAATACTTCTTAATTCGTATAATAAAGTAAAAACAGTAACCAGGCGCTGTTAAGACATTTATTGGCAACAAATAGCGCCATTACTTGTTTCGAACTGGTAGGTTTATACTCAGACGGCTGTTGATATTTAAAATTACGTTATCCTGTACGTATGATGTTCACTGATCGTGAGGAATGTTCCTTGCGGTGGTGGTGCTCTACAGCAACAAACTACATAAAAAAGGACTATTTTATTGTAAATGGAACTAAAGAATGAACTATAAACAACCTCCTAAGGCAAGAACTGAATAATTTTTGTGTTACTTACATCGAAAATTCTACGTCTTTTTATTGCACTGTTGACTGTTTTCGAAGAAGTCCGTATTCTGGTGAATGTCAAGCGAGATTTAACAGTTTCTTGATCTTTGAAAACAGAGAATGTAGAGCGCAACACGCACACTTCAGTATTTTAGCCACACAGACGTTTATGTACAAAGATGACGATTTACACAGTCATCTTTGTATAAAAACGCGTCCTGAGAAAGGCCACACCAACATTTTAACATCTGAAGTATTTCGCAAGGATTTTAATGAAACTGATACCGGGCGCGTTATCCTACTTATTTACTTTGCCCCAAAATCTTTTTCGCACTTACTTTTGGTCAGCAATTTACTAATCTTTATGATGTTGAATTAGTAAGCTGGAATTGTAACGTCCTCTTTCTCCTTTTCGCACTTACTTTTGGTCAGCATTTTACTAATGTTTATGATGTTGAATTCGTAAGCTGGAATTGTAACGTCCTCTTTCTTTTGATACGTCTCTGACGTTACATAGTTTGAACACTATTAATACTACATTGAGCCATGCTGTCTTTGCAGTCGTCCATAATTGCGAAAGTGTTGCCGGTGCATGATTTTGTGCACGAACTGACCCCTCGATTATGTTCCGCAAATGTTCGATGTGATAAATGTCGGGCGATCTGGGTGGCTCGAATTGTTCAGAATTTTCTTCAAACTGGTGGCATGGAGCACTGTTGTCCATAAAAATTCCATCGTTGTTTGGTAAAATGAAGTCCAAGAATGGCTGCGAATGGTCTCGAAGTAGGCGTACATAACCATTTCCCGTCACACGTAGCCCCCACCATTATGGAGCCACTGTCAGCTTCCACAGTACCTTCCAGAATGAGAGTCTCGGTCCGGCACATAGTTTTAATCTGCCAGGAAGTTCCACAGTACCTTGTTGACAATCTGAGTACATGGATTCATGGGCTCTGCGCCACACCCGAATCCCACAATCAGCTTTTACCAGCTGAAATCGGGACTCGTCTGACCAGGCCACGGTTTTCCAGTCGTCTAGTGCCCAACTGATAAGGTCAAGGGCCCAGGAAAGGCGCTGCAGGCGATATCGTGCTTTTAGCAAAGGCACTCGCGTCAGTCGTCTGGTGCCATAGCCTATTATCACCACATTTCGCTGCACCGTCTTAACGGATACGTTCTTCGTACGTCCCACGTTGATTTCTGCGCTTATTTCACGCCGTGTTGTTTGTCTGTTAGAACTGAAAACTCTACCCAAACGGCACTGCTCTCGGTCGTTAAGTGAAGGCCGTCGGTCACCGTGTTGTCCCTGGTGAGAGGTAATACCCAAAATTTGGTATTCTCGACACACTCTTGACACTGTGGAACTCGGAATATTGAATTCCCTAACGATATCCGAAATGATGTGTCCCACACATCTAGCTCCAACTACCACTCCGCATTCATAGTCCGTTAATCACAGTCCGGCCATAATCATGTCGGCAACTTCTTCACGCGATTCATTTGAGTACAAATTACAGCTCCGCCAAAGCACTGCTCTTTTAAATCTTGCGCACGCAACACTACCGCCATCTACATACTGCTTATCCCTACACAACGTCTTTTGTCACCTCAGTCACGAGTCATTGATGCTTCATTTATGTTGGTCAAGAGAATGCGGACCCAGGACGATACACTGTTATACTTCACATTTCATGTTCCCCCAGTCTGAGATTAGTTCTGTTCTTTTGACATGGCTGTCGCGGAAAGATACCACCTCGATTACATTATGCTGAGACAGCGATTCCGAAATTAGCTATTGGACTGTAAGGTATGCCCATACTTGGATCACAATTTAGTAATTAAGAAGAGTAGGCTGAAATTTGACGAGTATCACCTAGAGGAATCAATGTCTGAATTAGTGGAATAATAAAGTAGAGAAGAATAATGATG
Organism: Schistocerca piceifrons; assembly: GCF_021461385.2. NCBI lineage: Eukaryota > Metazoa > Arthropoda > Insecta > Orthoptera > Acrididae > Schistocerca > Schistocerca piceifrons. Next base: position 294,566,120 of record NC_060141.1, read on the forward strand.
TGCGTTTGAAGTTCTCGAAGATATAGATACGGCGATAATGGGTACCGCATTAGGTACTCGATCGAAGAGGAACGGACATCCCTTAAAAAGCAAATAGCAGGTGTTGTACAGACAAATATTTGTACAAGAAAGGTAATTTCGTATAAGACTTGAGCAATAGGAAAATGTACTAAAATTGATGACAAAATAAGAAAACACAAAAATGAGAGAAATGTATGCAGCGGAATGTGTCATATACTAATAAAATCAATAGTAAGTGCTGGGAAGCTAAAGGTAAATGACTGAAAGGAAATGTGAAGAAATCGAAAAGGAACTAATCGTCGGACTGTATGGAAAAGTAAAAATAACTTTTGGTGAAATTATTGAGTTGGTGCATAAGTTCGCAGCGTTTTCCCATAAATTTAATAAACACTACAGATACGCAAGGCAGAGACTTCAGACATCAATAATATATTCTCCTTTATTATTTACGACAGTCTGCCAACGCTGATGTAACTTTTTGATTCCGTGACTGTAGATATCACTCGTCGAGCCATGTTGGGGGCGCATTTTCATCCGGAAAGATGGTTCCTTAAATGGAAATCTGACAACGCAAGATCAGGTGAGTAAGGTCGATGCGGAATGACTTTCCAACCAGCTCCCGTATAATGTTCTTTGTCAGTTTAGCGGAATGCGAGCGGGCGTTGTCGTGCAGTAGCACCACTTCACGCATTCTTCCTGGTCGTTATTCTTGGATTGCGTCTGCAAGACGTTTCAGTTGCCGACAACAAATGTCAGCAGTGACGGTTATATCTGGGGAGTGTTATGGGACCATTGCTTTTCACGATATATATATATAAATGACCTAGTAGATAGTGTCGGAAGTTCCATGCGGGTTTTAGCAGATGATGCTGTAGTATACAGAGAAGTCGCAGCATTAGAAAATTGTAGAGAAACGCAGGAAGATCTGCAGCGGATAGGCACTTGGTGTAGGGAGTGGCAACTGACCCTTAACACAGACAAATGTAATGTATTGCGAATACATAGAAAGAAGGATCCTTTATTGTATGATTATATGATAGCGGATCAGTTGCTTCTGTAAAATATCTGAGAGTATGCGTGCGGAACGATTTGAAGTGAAATGATCATGTAAGATTAATTGTTGGTAAGGCGGGTACCAGGTTGAGATTCATTGGGAGAGTCCTTAGAAAATGTAGTCCATCAACCAAGGAGGTGGCTTACAAAACACTCGTTCGACCTATACTTGAGTATTGCTCGTCAGTGTGGGATCCGTACCAGATCGGGTTGACGGAGGAGATAGAGAAGATCCAAAGAAGAGCGGCGCGTTTCGTCACAGGGTTATTTGGTAAGCGTGATAGCGTTACGGAGATGTTTAGCAAACTCAAGTGGCAGACTCTGCAAGAGAGGCGCTCTGCATCGCGGTGTAGCTTGCTGTCCAGGTTTCGAGAGGGTGCGTTTCAGGATGTGGTATCGAATATATTGCTTCCCCCTATTTATGCATCCCGAGGAGATTACGAATGTAAAATTAGAGAGATTCGAGCGCGCACGGAGGCTTTCCGGCAGTCGTTCTTCCCGCGAACCATACGCGACTGGAACAGGAAAGGGAGGTAATGACAGTGGCACGTAAAGTGCCCTCCGCCACACACCGTTGGGTGGCTTGCGGAGTATAAATGTAGATGTAGAAGTACATCGTAGTCACCACACCGTCGCTGTGCCACCAGATGCATAACATCATCTTTTGTGAATGTGCGCACGTCTTTGTACATGCTGCTTTCTTGGACTCAGCCGTTCCTTTGTTTTCCTTATGCTAGCATAAAGACTCCATTTCTCGTCACCAGTAACGATGCAGAGTACGAGTGGTCGGTGTTCTTCACGACCAATTGATGAGGAGCAAGCAGGGATCCAGATATGGCCACACGCTGATTTTTCTGATTTTGGCTTAGAGCTTGAGTTCCCCCACACTCGATTCTTGAACCTTCCTCATTGGATGCAAATATCGCACGGTGGTGGAATGAATGATCACTGCTCATCACACCTGCTAGTTCACGAGTAAACTGACTTGGATCATTGTGGATTAATAAGTTTAAACTATCTTGATCAAACCCCGAAAGTCTTCCTGAACATAGGGAGTCATTAATGTCAAAAGGAGTCTCCTTAAAATGAGTAAACCATTTTCTTGCCTTACTCGATCGAATAGCATTATCCCCAAATGTTTGTGACTGCCTCGGCCGCTGTCATCCCTTTTGTGAACTCAAACATAAGAATATATAGGAAATATTCTGGTTTCACTTGGCACTCCATTTTCTAGCGTCCACAGCTTCACTCACTATCTCCAAGCCACAAAATGACAATATGTAAACTCAAATAGCAACAGTGAAATACAAATAAAAATGACACTCGATAAATGAACCCATAGGAAACGGAATACCAACATGCAAAACAAAGACGCTACGAACTTATGCGCCAACCTAATAAAAGCAAAGAGGTCAAATTTAAGAGCACTAGAGGAAACACAGAGCAGTGAGCAGATAGCTGGAAAGAGTACAGCGAAGGACTCTGCGACGAGGATGAACAGTCCTGTGAAAGAAGGAAAAATGGGTGTCGATTTGGGAGATGTAGAAGACACAGTATTAAAGTCAGTGTTTGACAGAGCTTTGGAAAAGTTGCGAGTAAACAAGACAGAAGATATACAATAACACCACTTCGTAATTCCTAAAATCCTTGGGATAAGTGACAACAAAATCATTTTAACGTTAGCGTGTAGAAGCTTAACTATTTAGAAAAACATTATGATCGTTGATCTCTGCGAAAAACATTATGATCGTTGATCTCTGCAACACTGGTTAACGTCTGGTGACGCTGCGGACACGGGTGCTGTAAGGAAGGTATTTAAGCGGAGAAGGGAGGAATGGCGAATCATTCTGGAGACTGTAAGAGCCGCAAAAGGAAAATCCACTGGCATTATCGACTTTGAATGGCCAGACTGTTATGGCACGCTGCCCGAGAACAAGAATGTTTGCATCAGAGAAAGATTAGCTGATAACGTTGCAGAGGTGGCCGCTGTGACCGAGCGGAGCTAGGCGCTTCAGTCTGGAACCGCGCGACCGCTACAGTCGCAGGTCCGAATCCTGCCTCGGGCATGGATGTGTGTGACAGGTTAGTTAGGTTTAAGTAGTTCTAAGTCCTAGGGGACTGATGACCTCAGATGTTAAGTCCCATAGTGCCCAGAGCCAGCCACCTTACAGAAAGTTTAATGGGGCCACGAGCACCTAATATAAAATCCTTGTGATTACTGGAGTCAGAGGCGCAGATTTGTTTTAGGCTACAATCGGTTCCAGACAGCCTTGAAAGAAATTAGAACAGAACACGACCATTATATACGGGGTGGTCCATTGATAGTGACTGGGCCAAATATCTCACGAAATAAGCATCAAACGAAAAAACTACAAAAAACGAAACTCATCTAGCTTGAAGGGGCCACACCTACAATCACTACATCTCAAAGCACCAGAATTGCCCTGGAGGAAAGTAGTCAAATACCCAGACGTGACAATAGACAAAAAGTGAACTGACCACCAACACATCAACGAGAAGAAAACCAAAGTGCTCAACCTTGCTAAAGCCCTATTTCCATTCTTTAAGAGTAAACACATGAGACAAGAAACCAAGAGGACCCTATATAAAACAGCTGTCCTTCCCACCATGATCTACGGCTGCACACCATGCGGAACAGCCAGCAAAACAAAAAATATGAGCTCCAGACAGTCCAGAATAACGTCCTTCGATGGATCTTAGACGCTCCCATATGGACAAAAATACCAGTCCTCCACAAAGCCTTGGAGATGGACACAGTAGAAACAACAGTAATCAAGCTGGCCACGACAGTCTACAGAAAGTTAGACAACTACAGAGTAAACAGCAGACACCTAAGAAATATTGGCACAAGTAAACCCAAGACGTGGCACAAACAACCAGTCCACGCAGCATCACAGAGCCACAAACCTAGAATCAGACCCTCCAACAGCAGAAGATACCGCACTATTATATGTAATCACCTAGGATAGGCTATTTATTATTTCATGTTAGAAGAATCGGACATCAGACAAATTCATGTTTATTATAACCATCTAGAATGGCATATTTGCTAATTCTTGTTAGAAGATAAAGACATAAGACTAAGTCATGTTAGATCATAAGTACAAACCAAGAAAACTAGGGAACATTGACCTAGTGACAATAAAGCTAGAAAGCGCATGGAAGAAATACAAAACCAAAGCTTTATCCCAACGAGGCACAGAACCCCATCTGTGGGGACAGGTTGGCGAACTTTTAGTTCAAAAATTAAAGATCCTGTCCCCAAAGTTTACATAAAGAGTGACACCACAGCATGAAAACCAAATCGCACTACAACAAATACGTCAAACCGGCGAAGCCGGTGGGATTGATGTTTTTTATAAAAAAATTAAAAAATAAAAACAAATAAAAAAAGGAATGGAATCAGTATCAGACAGTATCTTAAGAAGACTGCGAGTCACGCAGTTGAAATATCGTGCAGGAAAGACACGGATGACTGGCAGACACCCAATTATTCAAAATGACTACGCCTCGCCGGGAAAGCCTGAATAATTACAAGGTAGTACATTATTTAGTCTAAGTCAAAATTCATTTTGGTAAAGACTGACAATAGCTTTTTAGAAATAAGAGGGATTTAAACTGTGATAACTCTTTAGGTGTAGCCTTCACTGCTGTAACGTAATAGTAACTTTATATTGAAATAGTTAGGATGGAGGTGATTCAGGAATCTGAAGAAGTTATCAACCACCTAGCGTGTAATTCATGTTAGAGGGCTCAAAGCTGAACATATGTCCCAACAAATAAGACATAGATTCTACCTGCTGATGAAGTGCTAGTGATTTCTGTAACAGTTCCGCAGTGTTTATATGTCCTCCATGTCTATTGTTCTAAACAAGTTTATATGCTTCCATTGACCGTAATGAAGTGCAATTTGCGTGGCCACAACCTTGGACCTCGCATCCTCTCTGAGATTGTGTTGACCTGTTTCATGCTCCTGTCTCCTCTCTCATTCAGGACTTACTACCTCACGTACTCACACGGCTTATGCCTGCAAAAAATCACACATTCACATTACATAAGGGAAAGTGCGGAAACGGAGCGCACTTAAGAAAAAAATTGACACATTCATTATAAGCAATTTAAAAGCAACTGCATAGAAGATTGTTATAGTTTCTCCACTTCTACCAGATCTTTCTTTTTTTTCTTTTTTCCAACGCGAAGAACCTCCTCAGTCCTTATCAGTCCACCTAATTTTAAACATTCTTCTGTAGCATCACATCTAAAAAAACTTCGATTCTCTTCTGTTCCGGTTTTCTCACAGTCCATGTAACCACCAAACAAAACTGTGCCCCAAACGTACATTCTTAGAAATTTCTTCCTCAAATGAAGGCCTACGTTAGATACTAGCAGACTTATCTTGACAAGGAATACCGTCTTTGTCTGTGATGGACTGCGTTTTAAATCATTCTTGCTCAATCTTTCATGTTTTATTCTAATGCCTTGGTAGCAGAATTCCTTACCTTCGTTTATTTCGTGATTTCCAATTCTGACGTTAAGTTTCTTGCTGCTCTCATTTCTGCTACTTCTCATTATTATCTTCTTTCTTCGCTTTACTCACAACCCATATTCTGCATTCATTAGACCATTCCATTCAACAGACCTTGTACTACTACTTCACCTTCACTGTGAATGGCAATGACGTCACCGAATCTTATCATTGGTATCCTTTCACACCGAATTTTAGTCCCGTTCTTGAACCTTTCTTTCAGTTCCGTCATTGCTTCTTCGGCGTATTGATTGAATACTAGGGGCGATGGACCGCGTCCCTTTTTTACACCCTTTTTACGAGTAATCCGAGCACTTCGTTCTTGGTCTTTGAGTCTTATTGTTCCCTCTTGGTTCTTATTTATACTGCATACTGCTCGTCTTTCCCTATAGCTTACTCCTATTTTACTCAGAATTTCGCACATCTAATCCCATTTTACACTGTCGCTTTTTCCAGGTCGACAAATCCTATGAACATATCAGGATTTTTTTTTACATTCTTGCTCCTATGTCAGGCGCAACGTCAGAACAGCATCTCTGGTGTCTTTATCTTTTCCAAAGCCACACTGAACGTCATCTAAGACACCCCCTGTTTTTCTCGTGTTTTGTACACTGAAGAGCCAAAGAAACTGGTACATCTGCCTAATATCGTGTAGGGCCCCTGCGAGCACGCAGAAGTGCCGCGACACGAAGTGGCATGGACCCGATTAACGTCTGAAGTAGTGCTGAAGGAAACCGATACCATGAATCCTGCAGGGCTGTCAATAAGTCCGTAGGGTACGAGTGGGTCGTTATCTCTTCTGAAGAGCACGCTGCAAGGCTCCCAGATATGAAAGTTCCTCGCAGATTACAACTGTGTGCTGGACCGAGACTCTGCTTGGTAATGCTCATGTCTGGGGAGTTTGGTTACCAGTGGAAGTGTTTAAACTCAGAAGAGTGTTCCTGGAGCCACTCTGTAGCAGTTCTGGACTGTGGGGTGTCGCATTGTCCGGCTGGAATTGCCCAAGTCTGTCGGAATGCGTAGTGGACATGAGTGGATGTAGGTGATCAAACAGGATGCTTACGTGCGTGTCACCTGTCAGAGTCGTACCTAGACCTGTCAGGGGTCCCATATCACCCCACCTGCGCACGACCCACACCTTTACAGAGATCCCACCAGCTTGAACAGTACCCTGCTGACTTGCAGGCCCAGGGATTCATGAGGTTGTCTCCATACCCGTACAAGTCCATCAGTTCGATACAACTAGAAACGAGACTCGACCGACCAGGCAACATGTTTCCAGTCATTAACAGTCAAACGTCGGTGTGGACGGGCGCAGGCGAGGCGTAAAGTTTGTGTCGCGCAGTCGTCAAGGGTACACGAGTGGGCCTTCGGCTCCGAAAGCCCATATCGATGATGCTTCGTTGAATGGTTCGCACGCTGACACTTGTTGATGGCCGAGCACTGAAATTTGCGAAAGAGTTGCACTTCTCTCACGTTGAACGATTCTCTTCATTCGTCGTTGGTCCCGCAAGATCTTTTTCCGGCCGCAGCGATGTCGGAGATTTGATGTTTTACCGCATTGCTGATATTCACAGTACTCTCGTGAAATGGTCATAAGGGAAAATTCCCACGTCATCGCTACCTTGGAGATGCTGTGTCCCATCTCTCGTGCGCCGACTATAACACCACGTTCAAACTCCCTTAAATCTTGATAACTTGCCATTGTAGCAGCAGTAACCGATCTAACAACTGCGCCAGACACTTATCTTATATAGGCGCTGCCAACCGCAGCGCCATATTCTTCCTGTTTACATATCTCCGTATTTGAATACGCATGCCTATACTAGTTTCTTTGGCGTTTCAGTGTATATTGATCTTGTTGGTCACTCGGACACGTGGTATTTCTCGCACTTGTCTACCCTTGCTATCTTCGGGATTGTGTGAATGACATTTTTCCGAAAGTCTGACAGTATGTCTGTAGATTTAAAGATAGTATACCCAACATAAATAGTCGCTTGGTTACCAATTTCCTAAGTGATTTCAGAAATTTCGGAGGAATATTACCTGTTCCTTCTGCTTTTTTTGATATCAAGTCTTCCAGAGTTCTATTTAACTCTGACTCTAATACTGGATCCTGTATCTCTTCCACATAGACTCTGATTTCTTTCTCAGTCACAGGTCCTTCCCTCGTAGAGACCTACAATGCACTCTTTCCACCTATACGCTCTCTTCTTTGGACTTAGCAGTGGAATTCTCTTTGTACTATGTTGACAGCCTTTCATTTAATTTCACCGAATGTTTTTTGCCTTTTTTATATACTGAATCTATCTTTCTGTAGGCTATTTATTTTTCAATTTCTTCACGTTATCCCTGTAGCCATTTTCCTTTAGCTTCTTTACACTTCCTATTGATTTTAATAGTAAATGACTTTTACTTCTCTATTCCTGAGTTCCCCTGAACATTTTTATACCATATCAATTTGAACGTAAAAAGTAACCGAGCAATGAAGTTTTCTTGCAAATGATGCTATTTCGCACGATTCCTCACATCATGGGTGAATTATCCCCAGTGGTTGGGGAACTGTGCACTTGGGAAGAGAAACTTACGTTAGATGTACGTGATTGATAATCGCCACTTATCTTCTATATTTGTGTTAGGAGATTAGAATGATGAAATATATTTAAAGTGTCATATGGAATGAGTAATCACTTTCATTTTCACATGTTGTTGTTGTTGTTGTCTTCAGTCCTGAGACTGGTTTTATGCAGCTCTCCATGCTACTCTATCCTGTGCAAGCTTCTTCATCTCCCACTACTTACTGCAACCTACTTCCTTCTGAATCTGCTTAGTGTATTCATCTCTTGGTCTCCCTCTACGATTTTTACCCTCCACGCTGCCCTCCAATGCTAAATTTGTGATCCCTTGATGCCTCAGAACATGTCCTACCAACCGGTCCCTTCTTCTTGTCAAGTTGTGCCACAAACTCCTCTTCTCCCCAATTATATTCAATACCTCCTCATTAGTTATGTGATCTACCCATTTAATTTTCAGCATTCTTCTGTAGCACCACATTTGGAAAGCTTCTATCCTCTTCTTGTCCAAACTATTTATCGTCCATGTTTCACTTCCATACATGGCTACACTCCATACAAATACTTTCAGAAACGACTTCCTGACACTTAAATCTATATTCGATGTTAACAAATTTCTCTTCTTCAGAAACGCTTTCCTTGCCATTGCCAGTCTACATTTTATATCCTCTCTACTTCGACCATCATCAGTTATTTTGCTCCCCAAATAGCAAAACTCCTTTACTACTTTAAGTGTCTCATTTCCTAATCTAATTCCCTCAGCATCACCCGACTTAATTCGACTACATTCCATTATTCTCGTTTTGCTTTTGTTGATGTTCATATTAGATCCTCCTTTCAAGACACTGTCCATTCCGTTCAACAGCTCTTCCAAGTCCTTTGCTGTCTCTGACAGAATTACAATGTCATCGGCGAACCTCAAAGTTTTCATTTCTTCTGAATGGGCTTTAATACCTACTCCAAATTTTTCGTTTGTTTCCTTTACTCCTTGCTCAATATACAGATTGAACAACATCGGGGCGAGGCTACAACCCTGTCTTACTCCCTTCCCAACCACTGCTTCCCTTTCATGCCCCTTGACTCTTATAACTGCCATCTGGTTTCTGTACAAATTGTAAATAGCCTTTCGCTCCCTGTATTTTACCCCTGCCACCTTTAGAATTTGAAAGAGAGTATTCCAGTCAACATTGTCAAAAGCTTTCTCTAAGTCTACAAATGTTAGAAATGTAGGTTTGCCTTCCCTTAATCTATTTTCTAAGATAAGTCGAAGGGTCAGTATTGCCTCACGTGTTCCAACATTTCTGCGGAATCCAAACTGATCTTCGCCGAGGTCGGCTTCTACTAGTTTTTCCATTCGTCTGTAAAGAATTCGCGTTAGTATTTTGCAGCTGTGACTTATTAAACTGATAGTTTGGTAATTTTCACATCTGTCAACACCTGCTTTCTTTGGGATTGGAATTATTATATTCTTCTTGAAGGCTGAGGGTATTTCGCCTGTCTCATACATCTAGCTCACCAGATGGTAGAGTTTTGTCAGGACTGGCTCTCCCAAGGCCGTCAGTAGTTCCAATGGAATGTTGTCTTCTCCCGGGGCCTTGTTTCGACTCAGGTCATTCAGTGCGCTGTCAAACTCTTCACGCAGTATCGTATCTCCCATTTCATCTTCATCTACCTCCTCTTCCATTTTCATAATATTGTCCTCAAGTACATCGCTCTTGTATAGACCCTCTATATACTCCTTTCACCTTTCTGCTTTCCTTTCTTTGCTTAGAACTGGGTTTCCATCTGAGCTCTTGATATTCATACAAGTGGCTCTCTTTTCTCCAAAGGTCTCTTTAATTTTCCTGTAGGCAGTATCTATCTTACCCCTAGTGAGATAAGCCTCTACATCCTTACATTTGTTCTCTAGCCATCCGTGCTTAGCCATTTTGCACTTCCTGTCGATCTCATTTTTGAGACTTTTGTATTCCCTTTTGCCTGCTTCATTTACTGCATTTTTATATTTTCTCCTTTCATCAATTAAATTCAATATTTCTTCTGTTACCCAAGGATTTCTACTAGCCCTCGTCTTTTTTACCTACTTGATCGTCTGCTGCTTTCACTACTTCATCCCTCAGAGCTACCCATTCTTCTTCTACTGTATTTCTTTCCCCCATTCCTGTGAATTGTTCCCTTATGCTCTCCCTGAAACTCAGTACAACCTCTGGTTTAGTCAGTTTATCCAGGTCCCATCTCCTTAAATTGCCACCTTTTTGCAGTTTCTTCAGTTTTAATCTACAGTTCATAACCAATAGATTGTGGTTAGAGTCCACATCTGCCCCTAGAAACGTCTTACAATTTAAAACCTGGTTCCTAAATCTCTGTCTTACCATTATATAATCTATCTGATACCTTCTAGTATCTCCAGGGTTCTTCCATGTATACAACCTTCTTTCATAATTCTTGAACCAAGTGTTAGTAATGATTAAGTTATGCTCTGTGCAAAATTCTACCAGACGGCTTCCTCTTTCATTTCTCTCCCCCAATCCATATTCACCCACTATGTTTCCTTCTCTCGAATTCCAGTCAGACTATTAAATTTTCGTCTCCCTTCACTACCTGAATAATTTCTTTTATCTCATCATACACTTCATCAATTTCTTCATCATCTGCAGAGCTAGTTTTCACATCTTAACAATTTTTAGAATCATTGTTTCTTGGATAAACAGTCATCACATACATAGTCTTGTCATCTCCAGTACATGCAGCACGATTTCAGGGAGAGCGGTCAACAGTACTGTACCATAGTCATTTGTCTTAATCTTCATTTCCACAGATGCAACATGACTCACTAAGTTCATTACTACGTGAGGGCAGTGATTTCAGTGCGCCAGTAAACTGCTTATTGTAATAATCGTCATTGACACCACCACAAATGTTGGATATATCCGATGCCTCCGATGTTCCGGGTTTTCTCTTTGTCCTTTTGTGGCTGCTCAGTAAATGACCCACGTACAGCTTCCCCAATCTTGTTCTTTACACTAGTGTTTCTTTTCATTTCGTCTCCTTCCAACTTTTATTTTCATGTGGGTGCGCACAGATTCTGTGTGTTTACCTGTTATATTTAGAAAGAAAATCCATGAAACGATGCAATGAATTGTTGGTTTTAATTATATATTCTGATAGAAGTAAATCGATAATAAATGTAAACCTACTTTTTCATTTTATATTTGCCAGTAAACGACAAAATAACTTGACGATTTTAACATGGTGTTCATTAGAGACGAAGCACTGGGGCAGTCGCAGAAAGATTTGATTGGAAAACAAACCTACTTCAGTGAGCGACAATTTCTGATCTTTTTTCAGTAAATCAGGTGAAATGCAAATCACTCTCCTCCTTTAAGAAATAACGAGTACAGTGTTCAAGCACTGCCCCATCTCATTACTAGTTTCATGAAACAGAGGACAGCTGATGCTCTTCTTTCGTATGGCCTGTGTGTCTTGCAAGAAGCTTTACTTCGAAGGCGTTTTGTAATAGAGATCAAGCGCAGTATTTCGTAATCCTATGTTAACCCAGTTCACGCCGAGGTAATCCCACTTGCGGTCTATATGAAATCTGGTGCAGGAAGAAGTATAACGTATACTGGTTACTAAACATTTCTCAAGGCTTATTACTCTTAAGCGTTACTAAAGTGTTTGTTAAATGGGTTTCTGGTCATTTCTTTCTTAAGCAAACACAGCCTTCTGCTAAGTCAGTAACTTTTCAGCAACTTATGTTCTTTTTTTTTCTTTTTCTTTTTTTTTTTTTTTCCATACATTTTCAGGCACAAGTCGTTCATCCTCGTGGAGAACCTCGTATATGATATCAATTTATGCAAGCCATATGAAACACCAAATGCGATAATAACTTACAATAAAGACAATTACAGCAAATCATTATTTTTAAGTGCTTTATGCTACCAACACTGCAACCTGCACTTACACGGCAAGCTTAAGAAATTTGTAATATTAGAATATGGCAGGAGTATCCAACTTTAAGTCTATCAGCAAGAGACCCGAGCGACATGGAAGAAATGTATGGCCACGTTAAACACCCACAGTATTAAAAGACTGATAACAAGACTCGAAGATTGCTTCTAACTGAAGAGTTTGGTTTTCTGTAACCTTAATTCTCACGTAGCAGTATTTGGTTCCGAGATAACATAACATAAACTTTCTTGAAATTTTAGGTTTCCTTTCACACGAATTGTTTTTCATGTATTTGCTCAATCAGTTACCTTCATGTGAGTCAAGTTTTCACTTTTGCTTTCCTTTTTGGAAATTAAGCTTAACGTTAGTATCACTTCTTCACAGTGAAAAACAACTTTTATTCAAAGTGAGATATTACGTTTTGCGCGAGATAGCTTACACGAGCCATTTCTACCGAACCTATGGTATGAGAGCACTGCACTATGTGCGCCTGAGAAACAGCCTTTTGAAATAACTAAACTACCTCAATTGAAGCTGGATCTTAAAATACGTCCATTCAGACATCTAGTTCCTGGAATAATAGGATATTTTAATAACTATGAGTGAATTGAAATACCATTATAAAAATATGATTCACTTTTCATAGCCTCTTCCCAAAGAAAATTATATTCCATAGTTATAGTAACTAGAGTAACTAGATAACGCTGCCTTTTGAAGTAGATGACGAGATCCAATTTCTTTTTTACGTCTGTATTTCGATGATAAGATTTCGTTCCATTTTTTTCGGTAATGTTATGGTAAATTTATTTTTTCAATCGTTTTAGCTCTTCTATCGCTATGTTAACTCAGTTCACTCAATCACGAACTTTATCCGGTGCGTACAAAACAGGCACTCTGTCAGAGATTTCCATTCTTACTGTGAAACACTAATGTTGTTGTTGTTGTTGTCTTTAGTCCTGAGACTGGTTTGATGCAGCTCTCCATGCTACTCTATCCTGTGCAAGCTTCTTTATCTCCCACTACTTACTGCAACCTACATCCTTCTGAATCTGCTTAGTGTATTCATCTCTTGGTCTCCCTCTACGATTTTTACCCCCCACGCTGCCCTCCAATGCTAAATTTGTGATCCCTTGATGCCTCAGAACATGTCCTACCAACCGATCTCTTCTTCTTGTCAAGTTGTGCCACAAACTCCTCTTCTCCCCAATCAGTACCTCCTCATTAGTTATGTGATCTACCCATCTAATTTTAAGCATTCTTCTGTAGCACCACATTTGGAAAGCTTCTATTCTCTTCTTGTCCAAACTATTTATTGTCCATGTTTCACTTCCATGTTTCACTTCCATACATGGCTACACTCCATACAAATACTTTCAGAAACGACTTCCTCACACTTAAATCTATACCCGATGTTAACAAATTTCTCTTCTTCAGAAACACTTTCCTTGCCATTGCCAGTCTACATTTTATATCCTCTCTACTTCGACCATCATCGGTTATTTTGCTCCCCAAATAGCAAAACTCCTTTACTACTTTAAGTGTCTCATTTCCTAATCTAATTCCCTCACCATCACCCGACTTAATTCGATTACATTCCATTATTCTCGTTTTGCTTTTGTTGATGTTCATATTATATCCTCCTTTCAAGACACTGTCCATTCCGTTCAACAGCTCTTCCAAGTCCTTTGCTGTCTCTGACAGAATTACAATGCCATCGGCGAACCTCAAAACATATAGTAAATTGGTCTGCAGCCTAAAATTGCAATTTGTTAACTACACTGATGGAAAAAGAAAACGCAAAACCCTCAAGGACTATGTTCAGTAGCTCCAGGCTGTATTAAATGCATTTTGAGCGGATGTAGTGATTCGTTTGTCACGGTCATTGGTGAACAGATGGTGCTCTGGAGGTCTGTTTGTGCCTCTGTTTTGACTCTGCAGAGTAACTGTGCTGAGTTTAAAGATGAAAAGCGCGTGCAACGTTCATTGTAGGGTGAAACAAAGCCCCACCGACCAGCACGCACTCCTGTTGAACGCCGTCAGCCATTAGAACGGGGTCGCATTATGAGCGTGTGGGAAGCTGGATTGACGTATCGACGAGTTGTAGTATACGATGGCTCAATGTACCGGTGGTGTATCGCTGCTTGCTGCAGTGGTCTATGGAACTTTGCCACGCCCATTGACCAGGTTCTGTACCTACGCGCAGTGCAGTACGTCAAGATCGACACATTCTGAGAGCAGCAGTAGCCGACAAAACATCATCCAGGGAAGAAATTGGGGAACATGTTGCACCTGATGTGGCACCAAAGACCTCTGGGAAACGTCTTCTTGCAGCGGGACTAAGATCACGTATACCTCAAGCCAGGCTACCACTGACACCAGGACAGTCTGGTGTCGTGAAGGAGTTAACTGGAAAGTGCAATGTCAGTCTTTTGTCTTCAGCGATGGGACTAGGTCCTGTCTGTATGCGAGTGATGGACGTACATGTGTAAGGCGTAGACCTGGTGAGCTGCCTATTCCTCAGTCCATTCGCCCACGACACACAGGACCCACCTCAAGCTTCATAGTGTGTGGGGCCATCACTTACAATACGCGGTTACATTTGGTGTTCAAAATTTGTTATCACCGTGTCACTGCTATTTCTTCAATAGGAAGATGATGTGCTTTTTCAACAGGACAGTGCATGTCCACGAACAGCTCCTACGACACAATGTACACTTCCTAGTGTACAGCAACTGCTCTTGCCAGCAGGATCACCAGGTCTCTCGCCAATTGAAAAGGTATGGAACATGGGGAAGCGTGAACTTACTCGTTCTCCAGAGCCTGCAAGAAACTTTGCTGAAATGTAACTAAAGGTGCAAGATGCTTGGAACATTCTATCGCAGGATGCCATCCGGCATCTTCAAGATCATTTGCGTGTTAGAATAGACACCTACGTTGATGACAGAAAGGGGGGGGGGAGGGGTGCGCTGTGTATTGATGCGACCCTTTGGGCACCTTTTACTGTGACACGTGTGTTTCATTTTGTCTAAATTAGTTACCATATACTCCTCCGATGATGAACTATCTCTCACATCACTTGTCAGTAAAGTGGACGTTTCTTTGAGGGTACTGCATATTTTTCGTGCACTGCATAAGTGAGTTAAGAGTAATATCAGATTTATAACGTACTGCTAGATCAACGTTCGAACAAAGACATCATGAATTACAGGCTGAAAGAAGCTGCCTCACATAAGGAAGCAGTGTGTGGAAAGTGCTGATTGCGACACGATGTGTGCTACACATGTATGTAGCTGTTAGTATGGTCATGTGATACATTTTTTGTTGGGTTCTCGGGAGTCAGCCACATTAACATCTTAAATTAAACTGCTCAGAATGAGTTTTGTACCATCTGCATATATGCGAACTCGTCAGTGTGTCTAGATTCAGAGGAGCAAGAAATGAAAGAATGATCCTTATAAAACAAAATCTTCACTGTGAAATGAAGTCTTTTCGGACGTGCACATCTCTGAAATGAAAATCTGCCACTGGGTAACATTCAATATCGTGCTACTCCATCCCGGAAAGTGTAACTTTCTTAGATTCCGTGTTGTGTTCCCCACAGTGCGGACGAGGCGTTTCTATCCAAACCCTTCCCACTCTTTGACGGAGCCCTACTGAGGTCGCCCAGTGTGACACTGCACACGAAGTTTCAACTTGCACCAAGCATGCTCCTTTGGATTCATGTCACCAGGTACCACAAGCCTTTCCTTTCGGTTGATTCCTACCCCCCCCCCCCCCTCCCCCCAAAGGAAAGCGTTCACGAGAGATGGACGCATTGTGCTAGTGCAGTAGGCGTGAAAGGCGAACTCATCGCCGAAATGTTGATTGTCTGTCTAGACAGTAGCATGTAAGATCCTATCCCGACACTGCACAGCCCTCAAATCATCCTTCATATCGTTGCGAGACGTCCGACATCCGTACATTATGTCAGACCAAAACATGACTGACCCTCCTTTTTGATGAACACTTGGGAGTACATGCCTAGACGTGCACTGGTACGTCCTGAGCGCCTCCACAATCTCGAGTGGCGAACACCAAGCAAATCCTGGACTCGTCGGTGAAGAGAACCACATCATATTGATCCAAGTTCCGTTCGAGGTGCTCTCTTGCTCATCTTCTCCACTCAACATTGTCCTGGTTTGTTTGTATTGTTGTTCGTGATGGAAGCCTATGAGCCAAATTCATCATGTGGCCACAGTTGCTTATTGTTTGTGTGACACAAAATTCCCAGTTGCGCCGAAAAAAGCAGCTTTCTTCTCGGAAGCCATAACCATAGGTTATCTTCTCCACTCAACATTGTCCTGGTTTGTTTATATTGTTGTTCGTGATGGAAGTCTAGGGGCCAAATTCATCGTGTGGCCACAGTTGCTTATTGTATGTGTGACATAAACTTCCCAGTTGCCCCGAAAAAAGCAGCTTTCTTCTCGGGAGGCATAACCATAGGTGGCAGTGATCACCGTAAGATACATCATTAACGTTTTGTGTCTCAAGATAACTGTTGAATTCATTTATATACTGTATTGTAGCCTACTACCTACAATTTAAACATATTATGTGATGATTCATACTCAAATTATTACTATCAGCAGTCATTTTTTTTCCAACACATTGGCATATAATGATACTAAATGCACTATTAAAGCTAAAACAGTACTACTTACCAACACGATACCTTTTCTTGTATTTAATGAAAACTGTACCTATTACCATATTAAACCGTGCCTACCGATACCGTTGTTCTACATGTCTCCCCTCTATCTACCACTGAGACGGTCCGCTGTCGGGTCGCGTCTCACGTTAACGCCTTCCCCGGAGCCCCGCTAGGAGGCAGAGGGTCTTCCGATGAGGCTTTAACCCTTTGATTATCAACGGGACGTATGTGTCTGACGATAGGTTGTGAGGGAACCGACTGGAATTTGTTGTTTGTTATTGCTATATATTAGTGTTCACCTGCTAAAGGGAAGCCCACTAATGGTTAACTGAATTCTTATAATTACAAATTACACCTTTATGTTGTGCTGTCCTAAAGTTCCACTATTAACCCTAGTCAACATATTGTCACGTTGAATTAGTTCGCGCCTGCAAACAGGCAACCCAATAACCAAATTCGCAAAGTGGAGTTCCTTAGTGCCTTCCCAGACACATCGCGTCAACGACTTGCACCCACGAATTGACACTTGCCACATCACAAACCAAGCCCATATTGATTATCTGTAGTGCGAGTTACAGACTTGAAGGAATGCTCTGTCCATTAATGTGTGTCTGTTTTCAGTATGTATTGTAGTTATTGCGGAGTCATCTTCTGAAACCCTGGACGTACTTATGAATAATCTTTCATGTTCTACCATCCCACCCCCGACCCCACTGGAAAACAAAACGACGGAAAATATAATTTTCATATTGTTACTTCTGACGAAGACATTAATTAAAATAATCATACATTAATGTTTTGAAATAAAATTGGTAGTCACAGGGTTATAGCACTGTACGCTCACCGGATGAGTTTCTTGTCACCTCCAGCGAATGCAAGAGCGAGTGAATCTTGTGGGACAGCGACAGAGCTGTTCGTATATGGAGTTGATGTCTTGGGTTTGGCACAGTGTTAACTTGGACAGCAGTTCGGCGGCAGCACTTATAGTAAATATTCGCAGAATCATCTGCATGTGAAGTGGAATTCGAGCTGTGTTCAGAGTTTAAATTAAGTGTTGACAGGAAGGTGTTATGCTTTCCAGCCCGGCTAATTCACCATCGAGATCACGAGTGCGTGTAAGCTTCAATGATCTATCTGTTTTCTTTAATGAATAACAGGCACAACGAGTACGGCTCTGGTAATGTGGCCGAATGTCACCGTTTTTTCTGTAGATTTTTATCATGGCAAGATAAGGTCAGCGCAAATGAGAAAACAGTGAGCGTTACAATTTGATATGCAAACGTTTTACAATTTGAGATGCAAACGTTTTTCAGCTTTGGTGTTAATGTACGCTATCGATTAATCTTGTTTAAGAGTCAGACAGTGTTTGAGAGCATTCTGTTCAAGTCTACTCTATGCTCAGACAGTTCCCTGATTTTTTTTTACAGTTGACTTTTGGCAGAGTGCCGTTAAGTTTTATGCACTAGTTTTGATGCTTATAGGTCTAACATTGGTAAAAAAAGTTGCGTATGCTATTAGGAAAGTAAGGTCCGGTAGGTCGCGAAATGGAAACGACAGTGGAAATCCGATGAAACGTTTTACAAATGTTTTGGGCAGCGTCCCTAGTATGCCTGTCGATCACGTCATGTTGCTCTTTTCAGTGTTGAGAACACAATGAGCACGTACAGGTGGCTAGAACAATAGTGTCTCCCGCCAAGTGTGGGTGCCCTCTGCGAGATTTCGCCTGATGTCATGCAACCCCACATAACATATGTGTCAAACGTTTCCTTCTTCATGACAGTTCTCGGCCGCACACTGCAGGGGCGATGGGAAATGTTTGATCACCCACCATACGGCCCTCTCCCGTGAACCGCTGGCTATGAAGACAATATTTTGGCACAGACAACGAAGTGCAGACCAACGTACTGAAATGGTGGAAAGCACAAGCGGCTGTGTACAAAAATGAGGGCATTGGAAAGTTGGTACAACGCTACAACAGGTGCCTAAGTCGGAGTGTCCACTATGTAGAGAAGTAACTGGAAGGTGTATAAAATTGTTGCAAATACTACATTTTTTTATTTTCACTGTGGCTTTAGTTTTGCGACTGATCAGTGTTTACTTACTGAATAACCCTTGTACAAATATGAACGAGCCCCTTTCCTCGCTACGTGTTTCTCTTTTAAACAGTTTAAAAGTAATTATATTTTACAGCTCTGCTCTTTTAAGACTGGTAATTTGTTTGCCAGTAAAGAGAAAGTTTTGCCAAACTGTGATTTATGTCAAGCAAGGTGCTTTTGAAATGATATTGTGATAGAATTGTTTTAATCTTTTAATGCCTGATATTTGTTCAAGCAGTGATAAAATCTTGTTATTAAGTCGTAGTTAAGAGTAGCATTTTATTCAATGGGGCCCCTAATTTAAGAACTTTTTTAGCACCATTTCCTGGTTTTCAGAACACAAGAAAGGGCGCAAGAAAGAGTTCTCCTTCCTTTAGAGTATAAAGCACATAGCGGATTGTTTCGTTTTAAGAAATGTGTCGTAATTGTTCCTTGCGTGTGTTTAAGATTACTAAAGAGCGTAACTCTTTATTTGCCATAATTAACCTGTTTGACACAGCACACTGCATTTTGGAACGCCGGATCCACGGGCTAATTTAAAGTTGTTATGAACAGTTGGATTCCATGAAAGAATTGTATCTGATTTATTACTGACATTGTACATGTCTTACAGAAAAATAATTGATTCCATTAGTGACCGTTAGTGTTGTTTTTAATTTTTAAGCTCGCCATTTTAATTAGAGTTATTTGATGAAATAAAATTTTGTAAAAGATTGAACATGTTTATTTCTTGGTGTGTGCATTTGTCTCCTTCCATTACAGAATTTAATGTTGTATCTTGTGGTAATTTTGAAACATGATAATGTGACGGCTGTGTTTTTAAATTTTCTGGAAGAAGTGATTTGCTGGTAAACTAGTGATCTTACACTGTATTCCTGGCTGAAAGTAGGATAAAATGTGACGGTAATAACCTTAAGCACTGGTTACTATTGTTCTTTTAACACATCCAGTTATGATGGTGTCGTATCACATAAATACAATGGCCACACTGTAGACTAAAGTAGGAGGAATTTCTGCCTTGAAAACAAGTAAAACAAATTATTTAACCTAACGCAGCGGAAATAAGCAGCACAGTATGGGCTATGGAGACAGACATAATGTTTAGCCATACCAGATATTTTTCTTGATCTGTTGCCTGAATAGTTTGAAACTGCCCTGGGGACTTGAAATAAATTTTGAATACAAACCTTTAAACGATAGAGTACAAATCTTTGAATTTATTAACAGAAACTTTTACTTGAAGGAAATCTGAACTGCGTGACAAGCAATGTTCTTAAATCCTACCGTCGCTACGAAATTAAGACTGACAAAAAACTTAGCACACAAAGTCAAAATGAGGGGGGGGGGGGGGGGGGGGGCGGGGGGGAATGCCTCTGTGGGAACAAGGGAAAGGACTTTATAAGCTTGTGAGCGATCCAAAACGCTGCGATCCAAAACGCTGCGTTGCTGAAGGCAAAGAACAAGAGAGAAGGTTGCTATTACTCATTCTGAGAGATTCGTGGGGCTGATAAACTTACAATTTCGTTAACTGATTCGCACGGGGCAAGAGAAGAATGAGAGAAAATTTACACTCCTGGAAATTGAAATAAGAACACCGTGAATTCATTGTCCCAGGAAGGGGAAACTTTATTGACACATTCCTGGGGTCAGATACATCACATGATCACACTGACAGAACCACAGGCACATAGACACAGGCAACAGAGCATGCACAATGTCGGCACTAGTACAGTGTATATCCACCTTTCGCAGCAATGCAGGCTGCTACTCTCCCATGGAGACGATCGTAGAGATGATGGATGTAGTCCTGTGGAACGGCTTGCCATGCCATTTCCACCTGGCGCCTCAGTTGGACCAGCGTTCGTGCTGGACGTGCAGACCGCGTGAGACGACGCTTCATCCAGTCCCAAACATGCTCAATGGGGGACAGATCCGGAGATCTTGCTGGCCAGGGTAGTTGACTTACACCTTCTAGAGCACGTTGGGTGGCACGGGATACATGCGGACGTGCATTGTCCTGTTGGAACAGCAAGTTCCCTTGCCGGTCTAGGAATGGTAGAACGATGGGTTCGATGACGGTTTGGATGTACCGTGCACTATTCAGTGTCCCCTCGACGATCACCAGTGGTGTACGGCCAGTGTAGGAGATCGCTCCCCACACCATGATGCCGGGTGTTGGCCCTGTGTGCCTCGGTCGTATGCAGTCCTGATTGTGGCGCTCACCTGCACGGCGCCAAACACGCATACGACCATCATTGGCACCAAGGCAGAAGCGACTCTCATCGCTGAAGACGACACGTCTCCATTCGTCCCTCCATTCACGCCTGTCGCGACACCACTGGAGGCGGGCTACACGATGCTGGGGCGTGAGCGGAAGACGGCCTAACGGTGTGCGGGACCGTAGCCCAGCTTCATGGAGACGGTTGCGAATGGTCCTCGCCGATACCCCAGGAGCAACAGTGTCCCTAATTTGCTGGGAAGTGGCGGTGCGGTCCCCTACGGCACTGCGTAGGATCCTACGGTCTTGGCGTGCATCCGTGCGTCGCTGCGGTCCGGTCCCAGGCCGACGGGCACGTGCACCTTCCGCCGACCACTGGCGACAACATCGATGTACTGTGGAGACCTCACGCCCCACGTGTTGAGCAATTCGGCGGTACGTCCACCCGGCGTCCCGCATGCCCACTATACGCCCTCGCTCAAAGCCCGTCAACTGCACATACGGTTCACGTCCACGCTGTCGCGGCATACTACCAGTGTTAAAGACTGCGATGGAGCTCCGTATGCCACGGCAAACTGGCTGACACTGACGGCGGCGGTGCACAAATGCTCCGCAGCTAGCGCCATTCGACGGCCAACACCGCGGTTCCTGGTGTGTCTGCTGTGCCGTGCGTGTGATCATTGCTTGTACAGCCCTCTCGCAGTGTCCGGAGCAAGTATGGTGGGTCTGACACACCGGTGTCAATGTGTTCTTTTTTCCATTTCCAGGAGTGTATATTAGTTACAGTTATTGAAACAAGAGAACAAACGTACTGGTCAATCTAAAACAGGGTGACGTAAGGAATTTAGCTTACGGCGCACAAAATAAAGATTTCGACAATTCAGAAAGATTTTCACACAAAAAATTGTGAGACCTAACTAGCAGTACACCAGTACAAGCCAACATTGCGCCGCCTGCTGTACTGCGATTTCCGCAAGTTACAACGCCCTGGCCCCACGAAGCCGCTGTGTGTGGACTAGGTTGGTCATCTGTTCTGCGAGTTTCCTGAAAGTTCATTATTTGTCAATCTTTTCGATCAGAATACGGCGGACGGGAGGAATTTGTATATTCGGATTGCCGGAAATAATAAACCAAAATGGAAGTGTCTGCGGAAGCTGTGTCTATTTGGCTTTTGGTACGCCATATGAGAAAGGAAAGACGCCGCAGAAGCAGAAAACACATACATTTGGTGCACTCTTTCCTGAAGAAAAGAAATATCGATGGAGCTTTTGTCATCCACAAGGAGTTAAGAAAATATGAGGATTCTTTTTTTAATTGCAACAGAATGCCAACATCTTTCTTCGACGAATTACCTTCGAAAATTAGAGGAACAGTAACTGCAATGGCAGCAAACTTGCGTTCATCTATAGGCCCTGAAGGAAAGTTACTGGTAACAAACAGGTAAGCGTGTTGGTATTCTATTTAAGTATTTTAAATCCATCAAGTTTCACTTTGAAAATGATAGAGCACAGCAATCAGTCGTCATTTTATTTCAGGTTTTATTAACCAAATCTAGATTACCGCTAGTGCATATGCGTTATCAATCCACTATAAGATAGTGTCAATTCGTGCCCTATTACGTCAGTCCCCTCTTCGAGCTTCTGTCACAGTTCGTTCAAGACTCGAGTATAATAGTAGGTTTGGCATTCGATGTATTAACATTAATGAGAGTTCGAAATATTTATCCATAAAGGTTAGATAATCGGCCTGGTTCTGTGCATACGTAGGGAGTAAAACTTATATTAAAGGCTGTGAGCAACGTTTGCTCTGCGTCTCACATTTAGCAGTGCCAGGTGACGATTGCTCTGCATTTGGGGTTATTCAAGGAAATCGCGTGATGCAGAATGAAATTATTATTTGCATGCCTCACAAATTGAACAGAACCTAAGCGAAAAGTTACATGTATGTAGCTTAGAAGGAGTTCCAGATACATTCTGGGTTTACGATAATACGAAATTCAAAGAGGACTAACCATGAATATGCTTACCTGATAAGAGCATGTATCGAGTGCTATGGAGGGAGTTAACCATAGCAACCTGCGCATCTATCACCTGCTTCTGTATTTGTCCAACAATGTGGCGCAGTGGCTAAGGTACTAGATTTTTGTTCGGGATAAGTATGGTTCAGATTACGTCTTCTTCTTTTTCCTAGCGACTTCCTGTCGGAACGGGATCCGCGTTTTGGATCAACAGGCGCCATTTATTACGATCTACTGATTCCCTTGGCATTGTTGTTGTTGTTGTTGTGGTCTTTAGTCCTGAGACTGGTTTGATGCAGCTCTCCATGCTACTCTAACCTGTGCAAGCTTCTTCATCTCCCAGTACCTACTGCAACCTACATCCTTCTGAATCTGCTTAGTGTATTCATCTCTTGGTCTCCCCCTATGATTTTTACCCTCCACGCTGCCCTCCAATACTAAATTGGTGATCCCTTGATGCCTCAGCACATGTCCCACCAACCGATCCCTTCTTCTGGTCAAGTTGTGCCACAAACTTCTCTTCTCCCCAATCCTATTCAATACTTCCTCATTAGTTATGTGATCTACCCATCTAATCTTCAACATTCTTCTGTAGCACCACATTTCAAAAGCTTCTATTCTCTTCCTGTCCAAACTATTTACCGTCCATGTTTCACTTCCATACATGGCTACACTCCATACAAATACTTTCAGAAATAACTTCCTGACACTTAAATCTATACTCGATGTTAACAAATTTCTCTTCTTCAGAAACGCTTTCCTTGCCATTGCCAGTCTACATTTTATATCCCCTCTACTTCGTCCATCATCAGTTATTTTGCTCCCCAAATAGCAAAACTCCTTTACTACTTTAAGTGTCTCATTTCCTAATTTAATACCCTCAGCATCACCCGACTTAACTCGACTACATTCCATTATCCTCGTTTTGCTTCTGTTGATGTTCATCTTATATCCTCCCTTAAAGACACCATCCACTCCGTTCAACTGCTCTTCCAAGTCCTTTGCTGTCTCTGACAGAATTACAATGTCATCGGCGAACCTCAAAGTTTTTATTTCTTCTCCATGGATTTTAATACCTACTCCAAATTTTTCTTTTGTTTCCTTTACTGCTTGCTCAATATAGAGATTCAATAACATCGGGGAGAGGCTACAACCCTGTCTTACTCCCTTCCCAACCACTGCTTCCCTTTCATGTCCCTCAACTCTTATAACTGCCATCTGGTTACTGTACAAGTTGTAAATAGCCTTTCGCTCCCTGTATTTTACCCCTGCCACCTTTAGAATTTGAAAGAGAGTATTCCAGTCAACATTGTCAAAAGCTTTCTCTAAGTCTACAAATGCTAGAAACGTAGGTTTGCCTTTCCTTAATCTTTCTTCTAAGATAAGTCGTAAGGTCAGTATTGCCTCACGTGTTCCAGTATTTCTACGGAATCCAAACTGATCTTCCCCGAGGTCGGCTTCTACTAGTTTTTCCATTCGTCTGTAAAGAATTCGTGTTAGTACTTTGCAGCTGTGGCTTATTAAACTGATTGTTCGGTAATTTTCACATCTGTCAACACCTGATTTCTTTGGGTTTGGAATTATTATATTCTTCTTGAAGTCTGAGGGTATTTCGCCTGTTTCGTACATCTTGCTCACCAGATGGTAGAGTTTTGTCAGGACTGGCTCTCCCAAGGCCGTCAGTAGTACCAATGGAATGTTGTCTACTCCGGGGGCCTTGTTTCGACTCAGGTCCTTCAGTGCTCTGTCAAACTCTTCACGCAGTATCGTATCTCCCATTTCATCTTCATCTACATCCTCTTCCATTTTCATAATATTGTCCTCAAGTGCATCGCCCTTGTATAGACCCTCTATATACTCCTTCCACCTTTCTGCTTTCCCTTCTTTGCTTAGAACTGGGTTTCCATCTGAGCTCTTGATGTTCATACATGTGGTTCTCTTATCTCCAAAGGTCTCTTTAATTTTCCTGTAGGCAGTATCTATCTTACCCCTAGTGAGATAAGCCTCTACATCCTTACATTTGTCCTCTAGCCACTGCATTTTTATATTTTCTCCTTTCATAAATTAAATTCAATATTTCTTCTGTTACCCAAGGATTTCTACTAACCCTCTTCTTTTTACCTACTTGATCCTCTGCTGCCTTCACTACTTCATCCCTCAGAGCTACCCATTCTTCTTCTACTGTATTTCTTTCCCCCATTCCTTTCAATTGTTCCCTTATGCTCTCCCTGAAACTCTGTACAACCTCTGGTTCTTTCAGTTTATCCAGGTCCCATCTTCTTAAATTCCCACCTTTTTGCAGTTTCTTCAGTTTTAATCTACAGGTCATAACCAATAGATTGTGGTCAGAGTCCACATCTGCCCCTGGAAATGCCTTACAATTTAAAACCTGGTTCTTATATCTCTGTCTTACCATTATATAATCTATCTGATACCTTTTAGTATCTCCAGGGTTCTTCCATGTATACAACCTTCTATCATGATTCTTAAACCAAGTGTTAGCTATGATTAAGTTGTGCTCTGTGCAAAATTCTATCAGGCGGCTTCCTCTTTCATTTCTTAGCCCCAATCCATATTCACCTACTACGTTTCCTTCTCTTCCTTTTCCTACACTCGAATTCCAGTCACCCATGACTATTAAATTTTCGTCTCCCTTCACTATCTGAATAATTTCTTTTATTTCATCATACATTTCTTCAATTTCTTCGTCATCTGCAGAGCTAGTTGGCATATAATCTTGTACTACTGTAGTAGGTGTGGGCTTCGTATCTATCTTGGCCACAATAATGCGTTCACTATGCTGTTTGTAGTAGCTTACCCGCATTCCTATTTTCCTATTCATTATTAAACCTACTCCTGCATTACCCCTATTTGACTTTGTGTTTATAACCCTGCAGTCACCTGACCAGAAGTCTTGTTCCTCCTCCCACCGAACTTCACTAATTCCCACTATATCTAACTTTAACCTATCCATTTCCCTTTTTAAATTTTCTAACCTACCTGCCCGATTAAGGGATCTGACATTCCACGCTCCGATCCGTAGATCGCCAGTTTTCTTTCTCCTGATAACGACATCCTCTTGAGTAGTCCCCGCCCGGAGATCTGAATGGGGGACTATTTTACCTCCGGAATATTTTACCCAAGAGGACGCCATCATCATTTAATCATACAGTAAAGCTGCATGCCCTCGGGAAAAATTACGGCCGTAGTTTCCCCTTGCTTTCAGCCGTTCGCAGTACCAGCACAGCAAGGCCATTTTGGTTATTGTTACAAGGCCAGATCAGTCAATCATCCAGACTGTTGCCCTTGCAACTACTGAAAAGGCTGCTGCCCCTCTTCAGGAACCACACGTTTGTCTGGCCTCTCAACAGATACCCCTCCGTTGTGGTTGTACCTACGGTACGGCTATCTGTATCGCTGAGGCACGCAAGCCTCCCCACCAACGGCAAGGTTCATGGTTCATGGGGGGGGGGGGGCTTTGCATTAGACTTTTTGATTTGAGACCTTCGTTTATAGTGTCCAGCTACCGTAATTTATATCTTCCACGTTGTCTCTGGTCTTCGACTGTGAGGTGATGCGCTGAGCTGATGACTGAGCTGGGCGGTACCGGTACTATATGTCCATACTAGCCAAGGCTCCATTCTTGCATCAGCTCATTTACTGGAGCCACTCCCTCTAGTTGTCCAATCGTTGTATTGTTAATGTGTTCGATAAAGAAATGGCTAGCGATCCTCTCAGTATCCGCATTTCCATGACATGTAGTGAGTGCTCAGCACTTGTAGGTGCTGGCCAACACTGGGTACCATATAATGCTATTGGCCTAATAATTCATGATCCTCTTCCTTTTAAGGAGTAGGCTATTGCCCTTTCCGAAGTGACAAGCAAGAGCATTGCCATCTTTTCCGAGATCTGCCAATACTTGTTTTCACATTTGGTTTATGGTTCAGGATACTTTAGAGAATTCTATGACCTGACATTCTCATGAGGTGTTACCTTCAATTTTCACATTGCTTTTAAAATATTTCATTTATATTGTTTCATTTATATTGAAAATATTTAATTCTGTTCCAATATCTTAATGTCTTATCGTGTCTCCCCTTGTGCAGCTCCTCGTCCTCCACAGGAACCTGGTTTCTGTTGTTTGAATTTTATTTTCTTGATTTCCTTGTGGTGTCGTAGGTTTCACTTCCATAGAATAAGACAGGAACTACCATTACATTATAGCATTTCATAGTGGTATCTTTTCGTATTTTATGGCCTAATATTCAGCTAATGGTACCATAGCTTAGAATTTGTGTATTTTATCTTCAATATCGGAGTCAAAATCAAAATTTATATCACAGCCTAAATAAGTCATTCGAGAGACTTACTGTAAAACTTAACTATCTAAAACAATTTGTGATATGACTGAATATTTTCCTGGGAATGACATTATTTTCATTTTATTACTAGAAACTTTTAAATTGTGTTTCTTCCACTTTTAATTCAACTGGTATACTGATCTTTGGAGATCATCTTCATTGTTCTGAATAATATCGATGTCATCTGCAAACAGAAGCACATTCAGGTAGTCATCATCATCATCGTCATCATCATCATCTCCATCATTGGCACAACGGTCCTCTGTGCGCCTTGGCCTTCTGCAGAAGACTGTTCATTTGTTCTCTGTTCAGTGCCGAACTCCTCCAATTTTGAATTCAAATTTTTCTAGTGTCCTCTCTGACACCTTACTTTCACCTTACCTTTGGTCCTCCTCCTGCTTACTTCAAGCACTGCACTGAATATCTTCTTAATCATTCTGTCGTATGTTCTCAGTACACATCTTGGTCACTCCACCCTTTTAATTTTAATGTAGCTTACAATGTCTGGTTCAATACACAGATTATATAATTCATAGTTTAATCTCCCCCTCCAGACACCATTTTCTTCCACTGGCACAAGCATTTGTCTCAAGATCTTTCTTTCAAATGTGCCCAGTTGTCTTTCATCGCATTTTATTGATATTCCTGTTTCAGCACCGTGTGTTACCACCGGCTTCACCAGAACTTAATGCATCACAACATTAGTTTCCCTGAATAGAATCATAGATTTCACATGTTTTCTGAGGCCATGGTAACACTTGTTGCGGATATTATTCGTTTTTGTATTTCAGGGCTGCCATTGTTCTAATAATTTACCTCTGATCCAAGGTAAGTGAAACTACGCGTGACGTCAAACTTATATGAAGCAGTTTCCGGGGATGGCGGGGGTCATCTGTGACTGCGGGGCTGAAGAAGATCCAGGCCACCTACTTGTATGCCCCCTCCTGGGCAACCCGTGCACAGTACAAGATGTTTAGAAGGAACTGACAAAGCTATCGCAGCTGATATTTTTTGGAAATGCTGACCGGACACGGAAATGCATGAATGATCTAGATAATCTTTTTAGGTTACAGTCATATACTTAGTTTTTCATTCATTTATTTGTAGGTTCATCTTTCTAGCGGCTCTTTCAAGATTTGTAGAGACTTCTTTCATTTCTCTGGACGTTCTTGCACTTATATTAACATCATCTACAAATGCTAGCATCTGAACTGATTTATACAGGATAGCCCCTCTTGAATTGATGCCCGTATCTCTTATAAACCTTTCCAAGGCTATATTAAACATAAGGAAAGATAATGCATCTCCTTGTCTTATTCAGATTTTTGTAATCACAGCACTCGATAACATACTCTGTATTTTAATATCAATCCTAGATTCTTTGCATTTTTCTAGTGTTTCCGTATTGTGATGATCTGATCAACAGTAGATCTTTCCTGACGAAATCCACATTGATAGTCACCAGCAGCATTTTCAACATAAGATGTAAGCCTATTAAAATGTATGTTGGAGAGTATTTTATATGCTGTAGGTAGTAGGCAAATTCCCCTGCAGTTAGAGCACACTATATGATCGCCTTTCTTGTGTATCGGGCATATCATACGTACGTTTCAATCATTGGGGACACTTTCATCTATACAAATCTTAACTGTAAGCTTGTGGAAATGTTTGACAAATTTCTTTCCTGCATTTTTTGAGTTCTGCTTCTATTAGATCCGTCCCTGTAAGGGTGTCTTTTATTAGGTTTCCTCGATACTCTCAGTGTCAGGAGAACGTGTCAGGTCTTCCTAGAGTTAGACAACAGATTTGGGATCCTTGAGCTTATCAATATGGAGTTTTCTTGCACGAGATCCACGTACCTTCCTTGCATTAGATATTCGACTTCCGATTGTTGCTATTGCAAGGTGATGGTAAGATTGAACATTAGTACTCCTATAACTTCTAACACCCAATAGATTGGACAGATGTCTTGCATTCATTAGGAGATGGTCAATATGGTTAAAAGTATTTCCATCTGGAGATTTTCACGTCATTCTATATACATCTTTCTGGCTACAAGTCTTACTGCCCATTACCATATTTATTGAAGAATCAAAGTGTACAAGTCTGATGTCATTATCACGTGAGTTGTCATGTAGGCTATATTTTCCAATACCAGACTGGTATTCATCTTCTTTTCTTATTTTAGGATTCACATCTCCAAAAATTATCATTCAGTCTCTTCTCGGACATTCAGTGTATAATTCATCTAACTCATCATAAAAAGCATCCTCCTTCTCTTCTTCAGCCCTATCTTCAGTTGGGGATTGAGCACTATAAGAGTATAATTGAAAAACTTTCCTCTGGTTCTGAGTTCGCGCAATGATTTCGCCTGGAAGTCCATAACAATATGTTTTATCCCTCTTGGTTACAATAAAACCGGTACCAAACATGTGATCCTTCTTTTGGCATCTATAAAAAATCATGTGATACTTCTTCTCTATCACTCCCTCACCTGACCATCCCACCTACCGAATAGCTGTAATATCCAATCGTACTCATCCAGCTGATCAAGTAATTTCTTTAAAACTCCAGCTTGATGGAGAGTTAGAACATTCCGTGATCCCCATCTCAGGTCTCTTAGACATCCGCTAGTTTGTTGTAAAAAGGTCAGGCTGGCTGCTTCTTTGTTAGATTTCGAAACATTTGACTTTTACTGGTTAGGTTAGGTTATCAGCCTAACGCTACCCACCCCCCTCTCCCTCTCCAGCGATCTTGGAGCGCCTATGTTTGCCTCCCTTAGCTTGTGGGTCCCCGTTTTAAAGCGTCGGGAACTTGATTTTCTGCCCTTGCATGACTTAGCCGTTTACACCGAGTGTGCATGTGCCCTTGCATCACTTAGCCGTATACACTGAGTGTGCATGTTGCCCAGGAGACTTGGCGTGGACGTGCGTGCAACGGACTTGGTAGAGATACATGGCGTTCCCTGTGTTTTGTTAGTATTCCTACCCTTTTGCCCCCTCTCCAAGTAATTATCATTCGCTACCTTAATTCTTTTGTATAGTTTACATTTCCATTAATATTAAAAAGAGTTGGCGATACTCTACACCCTTGTCTTACATCTTGTTTAATAGCTATTTCTTCTTATTGAGTCCTACGTGTGTTTATTACAATGTGTGGATTTTCGGAAAGACTTTTCGCTACCTCTATTAGTTGATAATGATATCTACATTTAGACATAATCTTCCCTAGGATATCACAGCTCAAATGGTCGAAATCCTTCTCAACATCGATATAGGCCATATAGATTCCTCATTTAAATTCTCTTTTCTTCCTATAATGTTTTTAATTTCAAAGACATAGTCCGTCCACGATAGGCTTGATATAAATCCATTTTGTTGCTTTTAAATAATAACTTCTGTGATGTTCTTCATGCAGTAATTGACCTTCTCGAGTACGGATGGTAGGCATTGTTTAGAAGATTGATGGCACGATAATGTTTACAGTCATTGAATTTCCATTTCTTGAAGAGAGAGATCACTTCTTCTGTATACCAAGGGTCTGGGAGCTTGCAGTTCCTTTGACTTTCATTTATTAATTGTAAAAGTCTGCTATGCAGTGATAAGATTCCATATTTAATTAGTTCGGCATTTATTCCATTCATTCCAGTGTGGTTCCTGGTCTTCATACTTTTCACAGGCTCTTGTAGTTCCTCCGCAGTAATCGGATGTAAAGTTTTTTTGTACGTACTTTCTTCAGCATAATTTTCGGCCTTCGGTGTACAACGTAAGTCCGTATTATGATTTATCCATTACTAATGGCTGTGATGTTCACTGAGGAAAAGTCTTTTTCTACCTTGGTCAGGACTTCCATGACTTTGAACGTGTATTGCTATCTACCGCGTACGTTGTGTTTCAAGACACTAATGAACGTGTCCCATTGCTCTTGGCGCGCCTTTGCATGATCTGTTTCGCAGCGTTCATTTTTACTTTACGCGTTTTCCCATTCTCTGATGTTTTTGTTCTTTTCAAATAAGCTACTTGATTTTCTTGAATCACCTCTTTAATACCTATGGTCCAAATTACTTTACCGTCTGTTTTCTTCCTATTGGCAAGTGAATCTGAAACTGCTTCGATGATGAAGGTCTTACTATTATTTATTTCTATATCGATGTCTCTACTGACTTACAGCGAAGCAAGCTTTTCTTGGAGTCTGTGCTGATAAAGTTTTCTTATGCTATATTACGAAAAGTATTTTTAACAACACATGTTCTTGCTTGGTTTGACATTTATTTATTTTCTTCCTTTTGGATAACAGCCCTATCTTACTGCCTAAAGGGAAGTGGTCGCTACCTATGACTCTGCCGCTGTGAACAAGTACATGTTTCATAAGAGTCTTCATTTTACCCACCATTGTATGGCGTATCATTTACGTTAGGTGGATAGGCATCTTTTTATCACAGAGAACTCCAGAGATGTCTCTGGGTCGCATCCTGGACGCTTTGATTCTTGTTCGCAAACCACATAGCGTTCACACAGCCGTCACACTGTGGTCGAGATCTTACGTACTGGAATCTATCCACTTTGGTGAGAGGAGCTCCATTAATTTAAACAGTAGCAGGAGATGGAATGGTTTCAAGGTACTTAGTCTTGCGGATGTTTAAACGGATACCAAATCTTTGCAGACGATCAAACCGTGTTTGACCTTGACTTTCAAGATTCTTCCGCCACAATTAGAGTTGTGGGACTACCGTAGCTGTCGTAGACTACCATAAGTAAGCTTAAGACTACGGCAGTTTTCCTTGTAGCTTTGCTTGGTTAATTTCGGACCCGCTTGTATGTTGGGTGTATTGCATACCTATTGGGCATTACCTAATAATCATAGCTTTCTTTACGGAAGCAATATTGTCTTACAAGTTTCCTCTAAAAACCAGAAGCGGTGAAACTTCTAGAAACTGAACATTTTTTATTTATGTAGCTGTCCTCCCGTATGTTACTTAAGAATAAACAATATTTATAGCAAAACTGAAATTGTCAATGGTTAATTCAGGTTTTATTCGAAACGTGAAACAGTGGGATGTTGTAACGAAAATTGAGAAAACAATACAGATTTATCATATAGCGGTTGAAGACGCAATTTCCTCAACAAAAAGGTAAAATAAAAAAAAATAAAAAACTGCAGGAAAAAATATGTCAAACATCACTTCAATATTTCGTCGAATTTATATAAAACATGTTTGCATTATTCATAAACAACTTTCAAATTTATCGATAATAATTGGAAACTCCTGCCTTTGATCATGATGAGGGACATTCTATTGAGCACAAAATAAGAACAATAATTATATACAAAATTATTAAGGCTTTCGTTTCGTGGCCACTTGTTGACAAACTGCCTATTGGCTTCTGTCTTGGGTTCTTCGGCCGACGTTCATCTAATGATTTTACCCACGTTTCGCCAGCATGAGTGGCTGGCATTGTCAAAGCTTCACTTTCCATTGCCAGTAGTGCACTGGAGCCGAGCTCGCGGCCGCAGACTATATGTACCTGGCGCGCCAACGTCCGAGGAGAAGTGCAACAAAAATTGCATCCTATCGTGCCACACCCCTCTACAAAACCACAGAAATTTCTTGAGAGCTGAGTTATGTTACGGAGCCTGTTGTCGAGGATACGTTCGAAAATGTTCGTTGTGTGGGACAGGAGACGGAAAGGACGGTACTCGATACCTTCAGGAGGATCATCCTCGCCCTTAAAAACAGTTATTGTGATACTAAAATGGTTCAAATGGCTCTGAGCACTATGGGACTTGAGGTCATCAGTGCCCTAGAACTTAGAACTACTTAAACCTAACTAATCTAAGGACAACACTCACATCCATGCCCGATGCAGGATTCGAACCTGCGACCGTAGTAGCAGCGTATTGTG
Organism: Schistocerca piceifrons; assembly: GCF_021461385.2. Taxonomy (NCBI): domain Eukaryota; kingdom Metazoa; phylum Arthropoda; class Insecta; order Orthoptera; family Acrididae; genus Schistocerca; species Schistocerca piceifrons. Next base: position 294,599,546 of record NC_060141.1, read on the forward strand.
ATACTAGATGACCAATCTGTTGATATGAGGCCGCAATGAATAATTCTGCAAGCCACATTCCAGTTTTGCCGTTAAGATCCTCGATTCCCCATGTGTTTACAGGGAAGTCGTCTGGTCCTAGAATCTTTCCATTTTTCGTGTTGCGAATGCTATATGCAGTGACATGTGAATCTGGCCTATTCATGGCATTACCTTTTGGTATTTTGGGTGATGGAAGTCGAAATTGAATATTTCACTGAAATACTCCCGTCATCGACCCAGAATCATCTTGCTGTCGTGAAGCCTCAGACCATTCTTATCTTTTACACACCCACAGTGTTCTGTATCCTGACCTGCTGTACAACGCTCTCGGGCCAGACGGTAGATGATTTTTGTCACAGTATTTAGTTGTTAAATGGTTATGTATAAGTTCATACTACGTCTGAACTTCTTAAATTAGATTATCGTGATTTATCTACATTATTTCCGACGAAATCCGGTATGTCGCCTCAGGTAAAGGACGGGATAGTCCCTTCTTCTAGTCACCGTCTATTTGGTTCTCCATCACCGTGCGACTGCCCTGTCTCTAGCCACTTCGATATCGACAAAACGTTAAATTCTGCCTTCCTTCTCCGTACATGGGTAGTGAGCGGACTTTTCTGTAATGTATACCACCCAAAACGTTCACAACTCTTACCTTGCCGTCCATGAGGATGGGCTTAGCTTTGTGCATTATTGCCTTCCGTGTATGGATTAGTCTTCCTCTTGCACATGGGATTAAAAAGGGGGAGGGAGGGAGGAAGGCTGGAAGAGAGGAACTCTCCACAATGTTTTCCCTAATTTTACAGTTATCGTATTTTCTCGAAAGCATTTTCTTCTTACTATATAATCTGTATTTTCACTTGGCTATTTGTTTCTTCTCTGTGGTTTCTCTTGATGAATGTTGTTGTCGCATATGTTGAAGTACAGTGAGAGACAGCATTATCGGACGCTCGTGCCGTCGCCTTTGTGTACCAGCTGGGTACGGTATGCTATTGTAATGTTAAATAAGGTGCTGAGGCTGGCGGGCTTTATAAGGACTGTCCAGGAATTCTAAATACAAGGCACGCGTTCACGCGTGACTGGACTATACATTACGAACTTCGGCAGTGACACCTGGTGAATCACTCGGATGCGGCGTTCAGGTAGTGCGAAAGCTGTGGACTAATCACTGGCTACAACTTCTGCCTTTCACGAATTGTTGTGTTTAAAGATTTAAAAAACATTGACAGTGGTTTAATAAGAAAATGCATATAGTGTTTACGTTTACTTCTGTGAGATACGGAACGATGACTATACAATGAAGCTATAAACAATTATTATGTTTCCCAATATAAAGTGCCCCACACAACAGCCTATGTTACGTGGCCTAGGCGCGATTACTTGATTGTATTAAAATAGTAACTAGACGCTACTACATACGAAGTTCAAAAACATACTTGACAAAACAGAACGGCATGAGATACCGCGTTCCAAAAACTTGTTTACATATCCGTATTCGCAGATCCTCCTATAAAGGTCGGTACGAAGAAGATATTTGAAGATACACTAACTTTGCTGTATATCGAATCAACAGATGGAAAGTAGGAACTAAATCTCCTCGAACAGGCTTTTGGTGTCAATAAATTTTTAAAACTGTTTCAGCGCGGTTATACGTTAAGTAGAAAAATATAAACTATGTGTTTGTGTTGTGGGATAATGTTTCGTAAATAGATAGACCATGAATGGCTGTACTAACATCCAGAATCAGAAACATAATCTTTGTTTGCAGTTTCTAATGCCTTTAATCGTTATCCTTGGGTTTCTCTATCATAAGCAAACTATCATTCATGGAAACTAATGGAGAGGAACAAGTGGAAAGATTAAACCATGCGTCGATCGTGGACATCGTAAGATCGCTCAGGTGTTAGGAAATATTTCGTCAAAGCCAGGTGTACGGGCTCGAGTTACAGTTCCACACAGAACTTTAATTTATGGTGCATAATCAATACGGTTTATACCACGCCAAGACTAAAATAATTCTGAGTCATTTTTCTTTATTGTTCTGTCTTAAGATGAATATTCTTCACATATTCTTTTTAGTTATTGGTATTCAAGCAATGCATAATTTATTACATAAATTATAACCTTCGTTTGTAACTCTTTCTACGTTCTGTTTGAAAAATAATGTTTCACTGCGGTACTACGATTCACTGAGTAAGACAGACATAGTCAAATAAACTTAGTACATAGCTTTTAAGGAACACATTTTCAGCAACAAGTATTTCTTTGAAATCCTGTAGTAACCTAATAAGACGCCAAGAAAATTTCAATCCCTGCTACTTACCTCATTAATTCTTATTCAGAAGCACATAACGAATTCCTACTGACATATACTCATCTCAGTTAATCTTATGTATATGTTTATACTCCAGCAACAATATCGAAACCAATATCCTTTCTTTATAATTACTTTACATGATTTTGTCAGCTCAATGAGAACCGCTGTTGATTCTTTATCGCTTACGCTCGTTTTCAGAGTTAATCCCTGAAGAAATCGATTAGAACGCAAAAAGGTTAAAATCCTATACTTATGATCGTATGTTCGGTGCAAATTTTATGATTAACAAATAATAATGTACCGAAGTACAGGGGGTAGACGAAAATATGGAAATACAGGAAGATTATAATTAAGTTAACATTCAAATGTATGTAGAAATAACACCACTGGTCAGAGTGACGTCAAATTGCAAACTGTGCTACTCATTGTGCATGGGTGTACAGGTGTCAAACTGTTAGATACGTAAGCCCATCCACCACGGCAAGGTTATATCACGTCGGATGGAAAAAATTTTTTAACTGTCCTGAAGCCAAAAACCGCATAAAAAGCATCACTCATATTGGTTTTCAATTGTCTTGAGGCCAAAACCTCACAAAAAGCATCAATCCAAATCAAATCGGATTTTCATTTCCGTGTGACTGGCTCAAAACATGTTCAATACGCTGTCCACCGTTTTCTGCAACAAGTTGAAACCGAGGAACAGCATGTGCCACAACTGATCGAAATGTTTCCGGGGTCACGTTCAGAATGTGTTGCGCAATGCCTGCCTTCAATGCAGGGAAGATTGCAATCGGAACACTGGACACAACATCTTTCGGATAGACCCACAGCCATAAGTCACACGGATTAAGATCAGGTGATAGGGACGGCCAGGCTGTAGGGAAATGGCGGCTGATAATTCTAGCATCTCCAAAATGGTGCTTCAGCAGCTGCTTAACTGGATTTGCAATGTGCGGAGATGCGCCATCTTGCATAAAACTGATCCCATCCACACATCCACGCTGTTGGAGAGCTGGAATGACGTAGCTGCGCAAAAGACACTCATAGCGCTTACCAGAGACGGCACATGTAACAGGACGGGAAGCACCTGTCTCTTCGAAAAAATATGGCCCTGTGGATAAATGATGCCGTAAACCCGCACCACACAGTGACCTTTTCATGATGAAGTGGTACCGGTTGACTTGTGTGTGGATTTTCCGTTGTCCATATTCGGCAATTACGTGTATTGAAATATCCTGTCAGATGGAAGCAGGCTTCGTCTGTCCTAAAAATCTTCCACGGCCAATCATTGTCCACTTCCATACGAGCAAGAAATTCTAAAGCAAAGGTCTCTCTCTGTGCCAGATCAACAAGAAGCAACTCGTGTGGGCGTGGGTAATTTTGAATGGATAGCAAAGAAGGATGTATCGTAGGATTTTACGCACCGCGCTCACCGGTATGTCCAATCTTCGGGCAATTCTCCGTGCACTATACGTTGGCACACCACCACTCGTCTCCTCCTGCACTGCTGTGGCCACTGCTTCCACTGACGCCGAATCAATTCGTTTTCTCCCTCTACCAGGTTGCACACCAAAAGAACCCGACTTTTCGAATTCCCGAATCATTTTCTCCAGCCCCACGGCAGTCATCGGACCAACGCCCTTTTTCAAACCCTTCAGTGACCGGAACTTCCGCAGAGCGACGTGAGCACAGTCATCATTTTTGTAATACAACTTTACAAGCAGAGCGCGATCTCGCATTGAGACAAGAGGAGGAAATAACCGTGTACGCGGCGTGTTTTTACCAACTTCAATGGTTTGTGAGCATGACAGATGTTTTCATTTACATATTCTGACACATACACCGCCTTGTAGTGATCAATTTTCACACTATTTTTTTCTTCTGCGAGACGTTTTCCCCATTTCCGTTAATATTCTATTGCAATTTGACGTCATTCTGACCAGTGGTGTTACTTATACAGCGTTTTGAAAGTTTAATTATAACTACCCTGTTCTATGAACACAACATATTACCATCCCTAATTTGGTGCAGACAAACAGTTGGCATTCAAAACAACTTCCAGTTGACTCGGAATGTATAAATACATGTCCTGTATGATTTTCAAGCGAATCTTATACCATTCTTCTCTCCAAAGTAGACCAAAAAGGCTCTTAACCCTGTGGTGCATGAATTTCACTGCAATCGACAACTTACAATGGTCAATTTTCTGGCGTTTTTGATCAGTGATGAGGCTGCAAATGCATGCATGACACAACACTAGTAGGGAGTGTCCACTGCAGTGAACTGTTGCATTTGCAGCCTCAGGATTGAATGAAAATGCTAAAGAAGCGACCACTGTAGTGGACGCCATGCGCCACAGGGTTCATATTGAGGTGTGGTGACTGTAGCGGACAGAGAAGATGCGACAATAATATTCATCTTCGCTCTCACAGAACTACGCGAGCTGTGTGACCAGGGTCCTTATCGTCTTGGAACACAGTATCGCCATTGAGGAACAAACATTGGACCATGGGATGGACCTTATTAATATCACATAATCCTTGACAGTAATGTGACCTAGCAGTGTAACCATGGGGCCCACGGAATACCACAATATGGATGCTCAGAACATAACTGAATCTCCTCCGTGCTTGACTCTTGGGGTATAAACTCGGCCAGGAGTTGGAGATAGTGTGAAACAAAAGTCGTTCAGCAAATTACTTTCTTCCATTGCCCCTTAGTCCAGGTTTTATGGCTTCAGCATCACGTTTTCCTGTTATGGACTTCTGCATCACACATGAGTGATTTTGAAATTCCAGCTGTCCCTGCAATTCCCTGCTTGTGGAACCCCCTTCGGGTTGTTTTGGTGCTGGCACGGTTCACGAGTGTGACACTTCAGTTCGGCAGAGCCGTTTGCAGCTGTCGTCCTCTTATATTTCGTCACAATCCTCTTCACTGACCGTCTATCACGATCATGCTTTCCTAGTATCCAGCATAAATCTTTGATACGGTGCCTCTTAAAACACCAAACACTTCGCCTACCTTGGTTACGGAAGCACCCATAGACGCGCACAAACAGTTTGCTCACTTTCGACTTCACTTAGCTCCGATATAATGCACTCACAATTACGTACTAGATTTGCAACGTGCGGAGATGCGCCATTCACGACTGACACTTGCAACTTATTAAGGACATTGCACAGGTCCCGTTCATGGTCAAATACAACAGCGCCACCCGCAGGCTTGGCTAGCATTGCATTTATGTTCAAGCATGCATTTCTCGCTGCGTTTCCATATTTTTGTCCAACAGGTACGTTTACACTAAGATACATATAACGCAACTTGTATGAGCGTCATGTCAGTGTCACATGTTGTGATACTTCGTCTCATACAGAAGTTCACACAACTTGTATCCGTCGTTTCCGTGTATACAAGTCGCCTATAGGTACATTTTGTTTATAGCTTTTCCGCGATATAGTCAAGTCACAGAAGTTGCGCATGCGCAGTACCAGTCTTTCTTGGAGCTGTGCCGCCATGTTTACAAATGCCTCTTTGATCTTGAAAGTTCTGTGGAGTCCGTTGCTATATTCTTTACGTTTCATGGCATCGCGAGTCTGTGTTGGTGTAATTAGTGGAAGTAGTAGTGTGTTTTGTGCGTCTTTTTTCGTTGTTATTCTTAATTAGTTTAATAGGCTGGCAAAGGAAACTTGATCGCTGATTATCATCATTCGATCGCCACATCTGTTAGGCTCTAGTGAGCCTTTGTAATCTCAAGACAGGGTTTTCATGCTGATTACTGTGGATAAGACTAAAGAAATAACCATTGAGTTAGCAAAGTGGCCGATTAGAGTTAACTCCATTAGATGTGATGTGATAGCATCTTCCTCTGACCGGCAAACTGGCTTTAACAATCAATTTAACATGCCATTACAACTGGTGCAACGTGCCGTTCTTCAGACACACCAAACTTTTCCTGTTTGAGGTTTACATGCAACGTCAGAAAACGAAAACACTTTAATGTAAAGAAAGATTCGTTTTTATAGCCTCGGTCGCGTGTAGGTACACTGGATTACTAATTTCGACAGGACTAAGGGGGAGACCAAGAGATGAATACACTAAGCAGATTCAGAAGGATGTAGGTTGCAGTAGGTACTGGGAGATGAAGAAGCTTGCACAGGATAGAGTAGCATGGAGAGCTGCAGCAAACCAGTCTCAGGACTGAAGACCACAACAACAAACAACAACAAAGTGCCATCTTCAGATCCAGTGTTTACAGTTTACAATTTTAGCCAAGTGGAGAGTGGAATGCAGATCTTAAACGAACAGTATCCTACCGAGCGGTCAATCCACAACATGATAAATTCCACTCCCCGCCACTGTTTGGAAGAAATCAGAGCGGTTGACAGTGCTGCGTGTGAAGACGGAAAGTGTACTTCTTGTGCACTAACTACGGACTCACGAGTTACAAGCTCTGGCTGTTGATATAGGAGCGCAAATTGGCCTACATCACACCTCGTGATGCAACACGTTTCCTCCTGAGTTCCAGAGCAGCATAAATAATCGCAAACCGAGATAGCAGCCTTGCTCCACTTAATGTCGTGAGCTGGTTTCTTTCCTTTACAGATCAGCAGTGGCTGTTAGTAGTACGTCTAATCTCTACATCTACATCCGTACTCCACAAGGCACCTTGCGGTGTATGGCACAGAGAAATTTTATGTACCACTGTTATTTCCCGCTTTTGTGTTCCAGCCGACGAATGATCCATGGGAAGAACGATTGTTAGTAAGCCTTCGTGTGCATTCGATTCTCTCTAATTTCATCTTCATGGTCTTTTCGTGAGATATACGTAGGAAGAAGCAATATATTGGTTGACTGTTGTAAGAATGTACGTATACACTTATAATTTTAACAGAAAAAACTCCGTGTTACAGAACGCCTCTCTTGTAGCTCCTGCGACTCGAATTGGCTGAGCATCTACCTGACGCTTTTATTGTGGCAGACGAAATAACTCTCGTCGGCACTGTGGCGCGTTATTAGATTTACTTCTGGAGGAATCCCAGTTGATACGATAACACATACAACATGTTAGATTACTTTATTATAACAAGATGAAATACTTAATTTTGAAACAATCCATTGCCAAAGAAATGTCATGTATAACTGTTCCTCTCTCAGAACAATAACATATCACTTGATACATTGCAGGATGATAGTCCCTACGCTGTCGTGTATAAACTTTGCTGCATGGTCTGTCTATTAGAGCTCTCGCACTGCTGACTATAGAGAGACGATGCTGTCATCTTCGGTGATGATTGCAAACTGAGGCTGAGCAGCACTCAGCTTTGGCGTAATTAGCCTTCTTCAAAGGTGGCATATGGAAACTCTTGCGGGGTGCGTCTATTTCAACATCTCTGATTCGTAGTTGCGTCTAGCAGCGACTGTGTTTACTTGTGGTCCCGTTGCGAGATACGAATCTTGTCTTGGGACTTCGTTCTTCGGACGTCACCACAGCTTTTGCGCTTACTTAGTGAACCTGTAACAAACCGCTCTATTCTTCTTGGGTTTTTTTCTGTTTTACGATTAGTCTTAGGCTGTCGTTCCACTTTAAATCGTTCTATACGCATGTCTCCTAAATATTTAATAAATGTGACTACTTCCAATGCCTGTTCCTGCAAACGTAATCATACAATAAGCAGTCTTTCTGTGTGTTAATGGGCAGTACATTAGATCTAATTATGCTGATGACCAACTACCAACCTCTACACCAAGCTTTGGTCCTCTTCATGTCTTCCTGCCTTTCGCAGCAATTTTCTAGCATTGTGACTTCTCTGTAATCCGTGAAAGGCCTCATTCACCTTCTGACGTTATCCACTAGATCATTTACATATACTGTGACCCTTGGGGTGCCGGAAGTTAATTTTACGTCTGAAGACTTCTCTCTCGACACTACATTCACTACAAACTGGTCGGTAATAAATATTTATAGATATTTTTTCCGAAAGTAGTAATACTGTCTTACGTGAATGCGATCACATTTTCCAGTCAACTTCTCACAAAGATAACCACAACATACACCCTCCGCCTTGCATTCTTTGTTAAACACTTCAAAACTTTTATCCTCCTGTTGTTGATATAGTTAGTTTAGTATTCTGACATCTGTCCTGTGGTCTTTCTCTGAAACCTTTTATTTATTTGTCAAGATCGCTGTGTTAACACATTAGTGGATTACTACTTTCGCCAATGTAAACTGCCATCTTCAGATCCATTAAACCGGGCAGTGATAGTTACATCACACTATGATTTAAACCAGTCTATCACAAGAAGAGTACACATTTATAGATAGCCTTCAGCACCGACTGATTATGTCAGGTAACCACATTCTTACATCCGTATCTGTGAGATTCATATTTAGATTCGAAAACTGATTATTGTATTAGTTTAAGAACCGATTTACCAGGCGGTGCCTATAAACCAACACTCTGTTCCCTGATCCACTTGTTTGTTTTTCTATATCTCGTAATAATCACCAACATGCCTCTCCCCACTGACAGCAACTCTTTTTCCTTGAGTGGATTTAGCATTAAAATCCCATGTCTCAATGCCGTAAGTCTTAAAATCTAATACTACATTAACAAGTTTTCGGAGTTGAAAATACAGTTGTGAAAACTTAGTTTATCAAAATAATTGCAAGCCGCGCGGTCTGGGGCGCCTTGCCACGGTTCGCGCGGCTCCCTCCGTCGGAGGTCCGAGTCCTTCCTCGGGCATGGGTGTGTTGTCCTTAGCGCAAGTTAGTTTAAGTTAGATTAAGTAGTTTGGTTCTACAACTTATAGTGCGTTTAAAATTAATTGCAACTTTTGACGTTTGGCTCACCGGAGGGGCTTCACGCCGTTGCCCAAGTAACAGCAATGGTGAGCCGACTTTCACTACCGCGCCGCCAGCAGTTCTGTTGGTGAAGCGCCCCTGTTGCCACGCCGTGGATAAACAGTACAACTTGTTGTCGCGCTTTAGATGCACCTACGTTCATTAGCTCTCGTTGTACAGTGGTCTTTTCTGGCGTTGAAATGTTCTGCAGTAATCACGTATTGCGAACAAGTGTTTTGTTTTGGCGACGCATTAATAATAACAGTGCAGCACGACTGAACATGAGATTCGCAATAAAAGTGGTCGCCCAAGAACACGTTCGCCGGCTGTGAAGATAATTCTGTGCTGCAGAATATATTACCCCGAATTGTGCAAAAATAATGGACAATGCGTCATACCATTTCGCTGTGATGGATAAAGTGCGAATAGCACATGGAGGAAAGCAGGCATTTTGCTCTGGGTGCAAAGAAACATTCCATTGGAGAAAGGCGAACTAGACTTTGTAAGGCAGAGTTAATCGAACTTTTGTACAAGCTAAAAACTCCACGCTACCAGCGAGACGAACTGGCTAACGCTGAAGGGCATGGATTAACCAAGCTTCCTCCGTATCATGCTCGTTTAAATATCATGCTCATTTAAATCCAACTGAGAACGTATGCGCCTAGGAGAAAAATAATGTGACAAGTAAACAACATGAAATTTATGTTCAGCAAGTTAGAAGTGCTGACAAAAGAAGCCATTGCAAATTCTACAACACAGCCATACCAAGATTGTAGTTCAGGAGACACGTATTCATGGAGAACTCTGTCAAGTTTTAAGTAATACATAACTGCTCTTGTGCCAAGCCTCAATACGAGTTTACAAATATTCATCTCACTAACATTCTAACGCCGTTGAAATTGTGACAGAATCCTAAATAGTGTACTATTAAACTAACAACTGAGGGCAACACAGGTCAATAGCTATAAGAAAGCACATTCTCAGTACAAAAATAAACGTGTAACTTCTTCACTTTTAGTTGCAAAACTCATAGAAAATCTGGTATCACCGGCTATTGATGGTCCTTAAATGTTACATTACTTCATCTACATTTACCAAAATGTACATTTGCCGAAATCTTGTTTTGATATCTCAGACCTTTTATGAGATACGGGAGATTTATGAATATTTCGCTCTGGCTTTTTCAATGGCGCGTGTGTTCGTGATGGAGCCATTTACATACATTCCATTTTCTCGACAATGGAGACAAATAGCGATATCCTTCCAAGGTGAAAGAATAATACAATATGTTACCTAAATTTCACACGCAGCTACATACGACCTAACAGGCACCAAACCCAAATTCATAGCGACCCGTTTTTTCGCTGCAGATTTTAAGAATTTCGTGCAGTAGTTTACCTAAAATCGAGATGTCACAATAACTACGACCATTAACGAAATGATAGGCACTTCATCATGAAGCTGACAAAAGAAGCTATAAGACGTGAGAGAGTCAGAGTTTATTTCTCAGTAATTTCTTTAAAACGTTTGAGAAAGACTGCAGATCGGTCGGCTTGCGTGGCTTGTAGATCACGCAGTCGGAGAGCTTGACAGGTTCCGCGTTCAGCACACGCTGGCAACTACGCTACGCACCATTCGCTCGGTACTGAACTGTCAAAAGTCGCAACTAATGTTTGTTAATTTGTTCCATTTTCTTTCCGACTTTTTGTTTATAACTTATTTTAAGTTTATTGCAGTTGATTTTCAGGCTCTGTTAAGTGCTCTCGGTCAATAATGAAAAATTTAGCTCCACAGATAATTGCAAAAAATACTGGGTTGTGATTCCCTACGAATTTTCAACGTGTTTGTCATTTCGCTGTCGTCATTATATTTGGAAGAGGGTAGATTAGCGTTATAAATATTTTAGCTTACTACCACTAATATTAACAACGTAATCCACAGCAAGGAGTTTCGGGAGTCAAGCTCCCATCTAGCCAAATCTACATAAAATGCACTGTAGAAGTACTCTTAATGTCAAAATACAGAAACAAATAAAATTATTTGAACATTAAGTCCTTGTCTTACTTTATAAACAGCAACGTCATATTCTCTGCTCTTCTACTGCACGTAACCAAAACGTTCCTTTTGTAACACGGCAAAGACCGGCCATATAAGCTCCCTGTTCACGCTTCTAATACTAACAACAGTCATAAAAGAGGTCCAAAAAACCATTGAAGAAGGCATTACCATTCTCTCCAGTTTGCGCATTAAACACATTATCAAGTTTAACCCGGCGGATTGCTATTTCAAGTTCCTCGAGCAGGTCGAGTTCCTTTGCTTTCTTATCTACATGTTTCAGCTCTGAGTACTCATGTATGCCTTTCAGCGGTTCGCTACTCTCATATAAATGTTTGGAAACACCTATCTATCGTAGTTGTCCAGTTTAATAGTGTCTGGATGCACCCTACATCTTGTCGAAACTTTCCTTCCTGTTTGTCCTGCATATTTCGCTTCACACGGTGTACACTGCATTTTATAATCACCTGCCTGTTCAGATTTATTTATCCTATTGCCAGATTCGTGATTAAAACTATGTGTCGTGAAGTTTCTTGCTGTGATCGCCAACCAGACGTTGTATGGCCGAAAAATGCTCGCCGGTTTCTGTGAAATTTTCCCAGAATAAGGTAAAGTGACGATCTTCTTATCTCTGGCTATTTCCTCTTTCCGTTTCTTCTTGCCTCTGTGGACAAGACGATTTTCAAAATGGCTCTGAGCACTATGGGACTTAACATCTTAGGTCATCAGTCCCCTAGAACTTAGAACTACTTAAACCTAACTAACCTAAGGACATCACACACATCCATGCCCGAGGCAGGATTCGAACCTGCGACCGTAGCAGTCCCGCGGTTCCAGACAGCAGCGCCTAGAACCACACGGCCACCGCGGCCGGCAAGACGATTTTCATTACACTGTCATTTAACCTGTCATTTAAGCATTCGAACATTATTAGCTCAATTCACTAAGTTTCTAAACTAAACTTCTTTATAAATTTGCGGGTTGCAAGACTGGTTGGGAATCACAGCATCTGTTGTAGTTCGCTTTCTGAAGATCTTGAAGGCATGCGACTTTTCTTATCAACGAAATATTACCATTATTTTCAAACTCTACCGTAAAATAGATTTTTTCGTATAACCCTTCAAATTTACCAGCTGCTTTATTAATCATAAAATGAAGGCTTTTACGGCCGGTTGTCAGATTTGCTGATGTGTCTTCCGGGCTCTAAGGCCGTGGTCGAAGAAATTTTCGGTTCGTGATGTTTCGTCCAGAGCTGCGCTGGACATCTTCAGAAGTGCTCCTGAGACATATTCTCTTCCAAGTTAATAAAAATAGGGGAGAGAGTGCCACGGATATGATGTGTGGATTGGCGTGGCAATCATTAAAACAAATTGGTTTTCGCTATAGTAGGGTTTCCTACGGAATTCCAATCATAAACTTTCTCTTCAGCGTGTAAAAAAATTTTGTTATTACCCACCTACATTCAAATGATGATCACAATAAAATAAGAGAAATCATTCACAGGGAAAAGTATGTATTCGTTTCTTCCACAAGCTGTTAGAGGGTGGAACGGTAGAAAAATAGGTTGAACGTGGTTCGATGAACCTCCTGCCAGGCATTCAATTGTGAGTTACTTAGTAATCATGTAAATGTAGGTGTAGAAAATATCCATCCTTATACCATAGTACTTGAAACCATAACCAGCCAATTTTTGTGAATGTAAAATTTGTTTTCAAATGAGAAATAGTTAAAATCAGCGACAAGTCACAGCAGCTTTATGTACTCAAACGTTTCCTGTTTCGAGACCTTCTCACGCTTGAGAAGATTATTTTTAAGAATCTCGATCATCTCATCCACTGGAATATACGCTTAAGAGCAGTATTGAGTCAGGTAAAGGGGTTAGCCTAGTAATCGTTAAAGAAGACGAATACGTATGTAAAACACTAGAATTTTTGGTGAAATTGACATCATCAGAATACCTAAAGATTTAACTAACGAGTTTCAAAAGGAACTACTAGAGTTATTAATCATAGGTGAAGACATTCATACAAGAGATGGTAAATTTAATGGGTTTCATTAAAAAATCTATTTCACTGTAGAGTTCAAAAATAATGGTCGGATGTGAGACAAGACATGTCGCATGCCTTCACAAAGCGAACTGCAAAGATGTTCTGCAACAGATGTTATGATTCCCGACTAGCCATACCAACCGCAAATTTACAAAGAAGAGGAGTTTAGAAGCTTAGTGAACAGAGCCTATAATGTTCCAGTGAGCGGAGCAGATAGGTTAAATGAATTAAACATTGATAAACAGATAGCAATAACTAATAGGCACAGTGTACACGTGGCAAATCGTCTTATCCGCAGAGGCAAGAAGAAACAGAAAGAGGAAATAGCAAGGGATAAGAAGATCTTCGCTTTACCATATTTGGGGAAAATTTCACAGAAACTGGCAAATATTTTTCGGTCATACAACGTTCCACTTGGCGTTCACAGCAAAAAGCTTAATAAGGTATAGACTAAAGCTTGCATTAGCAACAGGATAAGTAAATCTGAACAGCCAGGCGCTTATAAAATACAGTATACATCGTGTGAAACGAAATGTATAGGACTAACAGGTAGGAAATTTTCAACAAGAACGTTTATATTAGACTATTCACCTCCTGAAAGTCGTAGAAGAGAACTGATACATGTAGATAAGAAAGCAAAGAAATTCAACCTGCTTAAGAAACATGAAATAGCTATCCACAGGTTTCAGTTTGACAATGATTGAAGGAAACGACGGGAAACTTAATTCTGAACTGCTAAAAGAGGATATGAGCTACAGACTTCCGAATAAGTGTACAGTATATTGAAATACGCACCATTTTTGAAGATAAAACCTTCTAGGTTGCTAGGCTTCATCATGTTCCATTTCTTCCCCAATTGACGTTTCGACGCCTCTGCTGAGGTCTTCTAGAAGACCTTATGGTGGTCACGATTAGCTGAACACTGTCAAAGAACAGTGTTCGTTCACTTCTAAAAGGGAGTTTTCCCGTGCTTATGCTGAAGAGATGGGTTTATTGGGTAAAATTCATCCAGCTGCTATTGGTGGGCCACTGTCATTGGACAGAAGCGGACCGAGTCTACTTCTGCATCTGGAACAACCAACAGTAGACACAAAGGATACAATCAATAAGAGTACTTGTTGCCAACAATTAAACTTTCTGTAATGAACCTGTTCGTGGCTTTTGGCACTATATTATATGAGAAGTTACGTTAATAATGAGTTGTGTGGTTTGATAATGGTTGTGTCAGCCCGAAACCAGGTCGAGTTCCTTTGCTTTCTTATCTACATGTTTCAGCTCTAAGTACTCATGTAAGCCTTTCAGGGGTTCGCTACTCTCATATAAATGTTTGGAAACACCTATCTATAGTAGTTGTCCAGCATAAAAGTGTCTGGATGCACCCCACATCTTGTCGAAACTTGTATATCAATGCAACTGAGACGGACGAAATAAAAAAAATATACCCAATTTCCTCCGTACTGAACAGTTGCGGACCTATCATCCCATGGCATCATGCCTCGAAGTGTATCAAAATATTGTTGTCGCGCCTCAGACGTGCCTTCCTGGTCGTTGTTTGTGTTCCTCAAGAACCGTGGCTGCGTGTTTGCTTCCTTGATAGCGGGAAGCCACGAATCTGGAAGCCTTTAGTCGTCTTCTTCGTTTCTGGAAGTTGTAGTCTCTTCTCGGAATTTTCTTAATGCAGATTTCACACTTTTTTTCAACCTTGTATAGCGTGTGGTGTCCTCTGTACTTGTTCAACGGTCCACAAATGTCAGATCAAACACGACAGACATGGAGGACACAAACACAGCACTCTCCAAGTCATCGAAGAAGACAGTACTCGTACATGTAACGCGAAGAAGACTACCACCCTCTTCGCCATCAAAAGTAAAACGCAGGTTGAAGAACGATAGCTTCAAAGTTATACCGTCGCTCGCTAATTCTGTCAACGAGTGTCAAGATCACATGCTGCCGAAAGCATATAATCAGAACTCCCTTCGTCGCCTGCGTTGCCCCCTCCCCCACTCCCACCGCCTTTTCACCGTAACCGTCAGAAGGTCCTCAGCAAATGATCAAAACCTTCACTGTCAACTTTGCTCCCATATTACAGTGTAACATTAACGAGTCAAGATACATGCAGAGGAAATGAGATTCTACGTACAGGGGATGTATCAAAGCATCTAGCAAGTGTTACGTCCGCAGCAAATGCCTTTTGTACGAGTACAACCGCCTCCACGTTCTGAACCTACGCTGGAAGTAATTAAGGAGCTTCTCGGTTTCAAGAATCCAAGTTAGTCATCTATTCATCACGCCTGAGACGCTACGGTAGCCACTTGGACAAGTGCGGTCCTTGCCTAGTTTAAGGTGGGCGATTAAGACGGCGTACCACAAGAAATCACATTCCATTGCACGCGGTGCCCCACAGCTCGGAAATGTTTGAAAAACAAAGTCGTATTTCAGAATTACCCACAGCTGCTGACAAAATAAACGTATACAGTTTCGATCATCCGATTATCGTTCTATCGTAAAATCGTTTGCATCAATCTGTGTCACTTTTTTACTGTGGCATCAAAAATAAAATAAAAGCAGTTTCAGTGACACAGGACGGCTTTTTATTTTATTTGCGCCTCCACAGTAAGAACTATTGCGTACAGGTTACCGGAAGCGATCCGTTTGTAGCTTGCCTCCCTTCGATAGACCTTGTTGCCTTCAAATTAAATTAACTGTATTATTTCAAGAAAGGAGGGGGAGTTCAGAGGCAATAAGGCAATCGTAATGCTCTGCCATTGTTCTAACAATATTAGTGTTGGAGATCTTCCCAATAGCTTGCATTTCTTTAGCGTAACTTCAATAAATCCAGGAACTGATGACAAAATTTTATTTTACTCTCTAACAATATGCCTGATTTTCTCCTGCACTACTTGTAAGGCTGTGATGTTTTCTGCTGTTGCCTTCTTGACGTCACCTGCTTCTGACTGCAGGGCGGAACCCTCTCTCGGCCAGAGCACAGGCCGTCCTCGTAGATGATCTGAAGACTCTGGAATGGTAGGTACCTCGTGTACATAATACGATCCAACAGTCTCTGAACGCTGTCAAAAATACTGGAAAATGACCAGTTGGCTATACATTGTCTAGTTAGCTCTGTTAGACGACCGTTTCTGCAGCTTCATTTCTGGAAATGATCAACGGTATAAACTGTACATGTAACCAGGAGAAAAATTCTATTCAACTGTAAAAGAACTGAAATCGACAAAATCTTGTTATTATTGTGTTCAATAATCAGAAAGGGGTATCAACTTAAGTAGAAGTATTATCAAAAACCAGTTACAAGTTAAATATATTTTGAAACAGAAGCTTCATTAGGGACAGATGAGGCCTAGCCTTTTTGGCAACTGCCCGTAAACTAAAGGAAGAATGGAGCAGTATCTGCTATTAACAAATGCGTCAACTTCACCTCTGTCCGCACTCCGATCGTCCTTCCTAAGGAGGATACATCATTTAGAACAGGCAAGGATGACAGGCTCTTAACAGTTTGCATCTTGAGCATACATGGTTGGCATTTCTGATGACGGTTCCCTATGTTCTTACAGTCCTTAGAGCACAAGCGTTTCGAGCCTATACAAGACTTCATGTTGCTCACGTCCTGTCTGATTGTATTAAGCATATCCAGTAAGAGACCATCATAGGAGTGAAACTATGTTCGCGGTTACTACTAATAGTGTGTCACCCACGGTAAGAAGCCCCTGAAACGTTTGCCACTTGTGGAGCATTTTGACATCTACATCTACATTTATACTCCGCAAGCCACCCAACGGTGTGTGGCGGAGGGCACTTTACGTGCCACTGTCATTACCTCCCTTTCCTGTTCCAGTCGCGTATGGTTCGCGGGAAGAACGACAGTCTGAAAGCCTCCGTGCGCGCTCTAATCTCTCTAATTTTACATTCGTGATCTCCTGGGGAGGTATAAGTAGGGGGAAGCAATATATTCGATACCTCATCCAGAAACGCACCCTCTCGGAACCTGGCGAGCAAGCTACACCGCGATGCAGAGCGCCTCTCTTGCAGAGTCTGCCACTTGAGTTTGTTAAACATCTCCGTAACGCTATCACGGTTACCAAATAACCCTGTGACGAAACGCGCCGCTCTTCTTTGGATCTTCTCTATCTCCTCCGTCAACCCGATCTGGTACGGATCCCACACTAATGAGCAATACTCAAGTATAGGTCGAACGAGTGTTTTGTAGGCCACCTTCTTTGTTGATGAACTACATTTTCTAAGGACTCTCCCAATGAATCTCAACCTGGTACCCGCCTTACCAACAATTAATTTTATATGATCATTCCACTTCAAATCGTTCCGCACGCATACTGCCAGATATTTTACAGAAGTAACTGCTACCAGTGTTTGTTCTGCTATCATATAATCATACAATAAAGGATACTTCTTTCTATGTATTCGCAATACATTACATTTGTCTATGTTAAGGGTCAGTTGCCACTCCCTGCATCATCCGCAAAAAGCCGCATGGGATTTCCGACACTATCTACTAGGTCATTTATATATAATGTGAAAAGCAATGGTCCCATAACACTCCCCTGTGGCACGCCAGAGGTTACTTTAACGTCTGTAGACGTCTCTCCCTTGATAACAACATGCTGTGTTCTGTTTGCTACAAACTCTTCAATCCAGCCACACAGCTGGCCCTTACTTTGTTTATCAGGCGACAGTGCGGAACTGTATCTAACGCCTTCCGGAAGTCAAGAAAAATAGCATCTACCTGGGAGCCTGTCTCTAATATTTTCTGGGTCTCATGAACAAATAAAGCGAGTTGGGTCTCACACGATCGCTGTTTCCGGAATCCATGTTGATTCCTACATAGTAGATTCTGGTTTTCCAGAAACGACATGATACTCGAGCAAAAAACATGTTCTAAAATTCTACAACAGATCGACGTCAGAGATATAGGTCTATAGTTTTGCGCATCTGCTCGACGACCCTTCTTGAAGACTGGGACTACCTGTGCTCTTTTCCAATCATTTGGAACCTTCCGTTCCTCTAGAGACTTGCGGTACACGGCTGTTAGAAGGGGGGCAAGTTCTTTCGCGTACTCTGTGTAGAATCGAATAGGTATCCCGTCAGGTCCAGTGGACTTTCCTCTGTTGAGTGATTCCAGTTGCTTTTCTATTCCTTGGACACTTATTTCGATGTCAGCCATTTTTTCGTTTGTGCTAGGATTTAGAGAAGAAACTGCAGTGCGGTCTTCCTCTGTGAAACAGCTTTGGAAAAAGTTGATTAGTATTTCAGCTTTCCGCGTGTCATCCTCTGTTTCAATGCCATCATCATCCCGGAGTGTCTAGATATGCTGTTTCGAGCCACTTACTGATTTAACGTAAGACCAGAACTTCCTAGGATTTTCTGTCAAGTCGGTACATAGAATTTTACTTTCGAATTCACTGAACGCTTCGCGCATAGCCCTCCTTACGCTAACTTTGACATCGTTTAGGTTCTGTTTGTCTGAGAGGTTTTGGCTGCGTTTACACTTGGAGTGAAGCTCTCTTTGCTTTCGCAGTAGTTTCCGAACTTTGTTGTTGAACCACAGTGGGTTTTTCCCGTCCCTCACAGTTTTACTCGGCACGTACCTATCTGAAACGCATTTTACGATTGCCTTGAACTTTTTCCATAAACACTCAACATTGTCAGTGTCGGAACAGAAATTTCCGTTTTGATCTTTTAGGTAGTCTGAAATCTGCCTTCTTGCTAAACAGATAAACCTTCCTCCCTTTTTTTATATTCCTACTAACTTCCATATTCAGGGATGCTGCAACGGCCTTATGATCACTGATTCCCTGTTCTGTAAGTTCGGGTCTGTTTGTTATCCGTAGGTCCAAGATGTTATCTCCACGAGTCGGTTCTCTGTTTAATTGCTCGAGGTAATTTTCGGATAGTGCACTCAGTATAATGTCACTCGATGCTCTGTCCGTACCACCCGTCCTAAACATCTGAGTGTCTCAGTCTATATCTAGTAAACTGAAATCTCCACCTAAGACTATAACATGCTGAGAAAATTTATGTGAATTGTATTCCAAATTTTCTCTCAGTTGTTCTGCCACTAATGCTGAGTCGGGAGGTCGGTAAAAGGAGCCAATTATTAACCTAGCTCGGTTGTTGAGTGTAACCTCCACCCGTAATAATTCACAGGAACTATCCACTTCTACTTTACTACAGGATAAACTACTACTAACAGCGACGAACACTCCACCACCGGTTGCATGCAATCTATCCTTTCTAAACACCGTCTGTACCTTTGTAAAAATTTCGGCAGAATTTATCTCTGGCTTCAGCCAGCTTTCTGTACCTATAACGATTTCAGCTTCGGTGCTTTCTATCAGCGCTTGAAGTTCCGGTACTTTATCAACGCAGCTTCGACAGTTTACTATTACAATACCGATTGCTGCTTGGTCCCGGCGTGTCCTGACTTTGCCCTGCACCCGTTAAGGCTGTTGCCCTTTCTGTACTTGCCCAAGGCCATCTAACCTAAAAAACCGCCCAGCCCACGCCACGCAACCCCTGCTACCCGTGTAGCCGCTTGTTGCGTGTAGTGGACTCCTGACCTATCCAGCGGAACCCGAAACCCCACCACCCTATGGCGCAAGTCGAGGAATCTGCAGCCCACACGGTCGCAGAACCGTCTCAGCCTCTGATTCAGACCCTCCACTCGGCTCTGTACATCATCTGCTTCTCCTCAAGCTTAAAAACCACGACTCATCAGCTTGAGCTAATCATAGCTGATTCCCTCACCTCCACAGATGCTTCAAATGGGAAGCGTGCCTTGCATTTTTATCCTCTTTCTCAGCCCATTATTTCCTCGTAGGATACCGCAGGGAAATTAAGGAAGCTTCCATCTCCAGAATCTCATCTGTGAAAACAGATTAAGTCGCATGAAATTAGATTCAGATTTGGTTGATTCGAGAATCCTTTACCACCCGTCACTCAGAGAAATACGTTCAACAGCCAGTTGCTATGCTGCCAAAAATTGTTGTAACGACAACAATACTACAGTTTTGTGAATAATTCCGTAGTCTCTTATGCTTGCAGTGCAGCAGTGTTCTTTAGAAAGTCATACAACCTGCAGTGCACTCAGCGCTATTTTATTTGGATAGGTAGGTGATCAAGAAAAACTTAGTTTACTTGAACTTTCTTCCTTCGTCTTGACTGCATAGATTAGTATGACGGTTCCTTTGAGCAACTTAAGAGAAGATGTTAGCATATCTTGATTCGCTAATTACAGCTCATGTTTGTAGTTTAGTATTCTAATTAACATATCTTCTCGTCTCAGTTTTGTCACTTGCAATAATGTCACTGAATGGTACAACAGATTACAATTTGTATTTCGAACCTCTGGCTTCGTTTCGTTTTAATCTTTTCCTGTGACTTAAAGGCTTTCTGCCACCACTGTTTCCTGTGGCCCTACCCCATTCCTCTGCCACACTCTTTTGTATCTATCCTCCGATCTTGCTATTAACCAAAGCGTTTTACGAAGTGCAGTCCATATTTTAGCTTAGGGCGTGCCAAAGAGTGGTCTCTCTTGCTACGCATAGGTATTGGGCACAGAATTCGAGAAACCTATTGGCACAAAAATGTGATGACAAAACAGTGTGCAGATACGATATGCATCTGTCAGTGAGTGATCATCGAAGATTAATATCCTTAAAACCGGGATGCTGCAGAATTCTTGAGCATATTCTCAGTTTGAATATAATAATGTTCTTCGAGACGGAAAAGCTTCAGTCCACGAATCAGAAAGGATCGCACGTGCGAAACTCAACTTGCCCTTTTCTCACTTGATATCTTGCGAACCATGGCTGAAGGACAACAGGCAGATTCCATATTCTTAGATTTCCGAAAAGCGTTTGACATGGTGCCCCACTGCACGCTGTTAACGAAGATACGAGCATACGGAATAAGTTCCCAGATGTGTGGGTGGCTCGAAGACTTTTTAAATAACACAACCCAGTGCTTAGTTCTCGACGACAAGTGTTCAACAGAGACAAGGGTATCGTCAGGAGTACCCAGGAAAGTGTGATAGGACCGTTCTTTTCTCTATGTAAATAAATGATTTGACGGGCAGTGTGAGCAGCAATCTGCGGCTGATTGCTGATGATGGAAGGCACCGTCGTTGAGTGACTGCATTAGGATACAAGATGACTTGGACAAAATTTCCATTTGGTGTGATGAATGGGAACTAGCTCCAAATCCAGAAAAATTAAGATAATGCACACGAGTAAGAAAAAACAAACCCATAATGTTCAAATGGTTCAAATGGCTCTGAGCACTATGGGACTCAACTGCTGAGGTCATCAGTCCCCTAGAACTTAGAACTAGTTAAACCTAACTAACCTAAGGACATCACACACATCCATGCCCGAGGCAGGATTCGAACCTGCGACCGTAGCGGTCTCGCGGTTCCAGACTGCAGCGCCAGAACCGCGCGGCCACTTCGGCCGGCCAAACCCATAATGTTCAAATACATAATGTTGCAAAGCGATATGAAATGGGACGAGCATGTAAGGAATGTAGTAGTGGAGGTGAATGGTCGACTTCGGTTTATTGGCAGAATTTTGGGGAAGTGTGATTCATCTGTAAGGGAGAATGCATGTAGGACTCTGATGCGCCCCATTATTGACATTGCACGAGTGTTTGGGGTCTGTACCATGTCGGATTGAAGGCAGACACAGAAGCAGTTCAGAGACGGGCTGCTAGATTTTCGAATTCACGAAAATATTACGGGGATGCTTCAGAAACAAATGAAACTTCCCAGAGGGAAGACGACATTCTTTTCGGGGAACACTATTGAGAAAATTTAGAGAACTGGCATTTGAAGCTAACTGCAGAACGATTCTACTGTCACCAACGTGTATTTCGCATAATGATAACGAAGGTAAGAGAAATTAGGATTCGTACAGAGACATATATCCTTGTGAACTAAGAATATGTCTTCTACTTAAAATTCACACTACTCCAATAAATCCACCAATATTTTCCCATTCTCATTCGTAACACCCTCCCCATACATCCCAATAGCCTGATTATTCGTATCTTTTCCTACTGCGCTATTCAAGTCTTTTGCCAGCGTCAGTTCACTGTATAACCATATGACAGTTCATGGTATAAACATACGAGAGGGTTGAAATCAATTAGTGATTATCTACAGATTATGGAAGTGTCCATCATCTGATCGAAGTTAAAATTTATATCTGTTATGCTTTCAAAGGTAGTCGTGAACAGAAGTCTTCGCAATATGCTGACCCGATTACTTAAGGCGAAGCTCAAGCTGTACTTGGATGGACATGATAAGAAATAACGTACCAAAGGATAAGAATGGGCAGAGATATCTGTGGCGACATTCTACAAAAACGTGGTTTGGTCAAACGAATGGGATGAATGAAGATAGGTTACCAGATAGGATATTACGATGGATACCATCCCAGCGGCAGAAAAGGGCTCGCCCATGAGCCAACCGGTAAAATGATGTGGAAGAGGCACTGCAAGCAAGGAATATGAATGATGAGAAAATTCAAGGCAGAAGAAGCTGGCGACTGGGGACTGAGAAGCGGCGCCAGTCGTAGATAGTCCGCAAGAAGAAGAAGATGGAGGCATATAGACAGTCGTTTCTCCCTAGCTCTGTTTTCGAGTGGAACAGGAGAGGAAATGACTAGTAATGTTGCAGGGTACATCTACATCTACACCTACATGGATACTCTGCAAATCACATTTAAGTGCCTGACTGAGGGTGCATCGAACCACCTTCACAACTCTATAATTCCACCCTCGTATAGCGCGCGGAAAGAACGAACTCGTATATCTTTCCGTACGAGCTTTGATTTTTCTTATTTTGTCATGGTGGTCGTTTCTCCCTATGCAGGTCGGCGTCAACAAAATATTTTCGCATTCGGAGGAGAAAGCTGGTGATTGGAATTTCGTGAGAAGATTCTTCCGCAAAGAAAAACGCCTTTGTGTTAACGATGTCCAACCCAAATCCTGTTTCGACGGACAAGCGTAGTGTAGGCAGGCTCCTTAGTAGATGTTACAGTCCCTAAGTGTCCTGCCAATAAAACGCAGTCATTGGTTAGCCTTTCCCACAACATTTTCTATCTGTTCCTTCCAATTTAAGTTGCTCGTAATCGTAATTCCTGGGTATTT
This sequence comes from Schistocerca piceifrons, assembly GCF_021461385.2. Classification (NCBI taxonomy): domain Eukaryota; kingdom Metazoa; phylum Arthropoda; class Insecta; order Orthoptera; family Acrididae; genus Schistocerca; species Schistocerca piceifrons. Next base: position 294,623,007 of record NC_060141.1, read on the forward strand.
AGTTGAATTTACGGCCTTTAGATTTGACTGATTTACGGTGTATCCGAAGTTTAACGGATTCCTTTTAGCACTCACGTGGATGACCTCACACTTTTCGTTATTTAGGGTCAATTTCGAATTTTTGCACCATACACATACCTTTCTAAATCGTTTAGCAATTTGTTTTGATCTGCTGATGATTTTACTAATCGATAAACGACAGCGTCATCTGCAAAGAACTTAATACGGCTGCTCAGATTGTCCCCCAAATCGTTTATATAGATGAGGAATAGCTAAGGGGCTATAACACTGCCTCGAGGAACGCCAGAAATCACTTCTGTTCTACTCGATGACTTTCCGTCAATTACTACGACTGTGATCTCTCTGACAATAAATCACGAATCCAGTCACATAACTGAGGCGATATTCCATAGGCACGCAATTTCACTAGAAGCCGCTTGTGTGGTACAGTGTCGAAAGTCTTCCGAAAATGCAGAAATACGGAATTAATTTGAAATCTCTTGTTTATAGCACTCAACACTTGGTGCGAGTAAAGAGCTAGTTGTATTTCACAAGATCGTTGTTTTCTAAATCCGTGTTCACTGTGTGCCAATAGACCGTTTTCTTCGAGGTAATTCATTATGTTCGAACACAATATATGTTCCAGAATCCTGCTGCATATCCACGTTAATGATATGGGCCTGTAATTCGGTGGATTACTCCTACTACCTTCCTTGAGTATTGGTGTGACCTGTGCAACTTTCTAGTCTTTGGGTACGGATGTTTCGTCGAGCGAACGGTTGTATACAATTGTTAAGTATGGAGCTGTTGCATCAGCATACTCTGAAAGGAACCTATTTGGAATACAGTCTGGACCAGAAGATTTGCTTTTATTAAGTGATTTAAGTTGCTTTACTACTCCGAGGATATGTGCTTCTACGTTACTCATGTTGGCAGCTGTTGATGATTCAAATTCTCTAATATTTACTTCGTCTTCTTTTGTGAAGGCCTTTCGAAAGGCTGTGTTTAGTAAGTCTGCTTTGGCAGCAGTATCTTCGATGGTAGCACCTTCGCTATCGCGCAGAGAAGGCATTGATTGCGTCTTGCCGCTAGCATACTTCACATACGACCAGAATCTCTTTGGATTTTCTGCCAGGTTTTGAGACAAAGGTTCGTTTTGGAAACTATCATAAGCATCTCGCATTGAAGTCCGCGCTAAATTTCGAGTTTCTGTAAAAGATCGCCAATCTTGGAGTTTTTGCGTCTGTTTAAATTTGGCATGTTTTCTTCGTTGTTTCTGCAACAATGTTCTGACCCGTTTTGTTGTGCCAAGGAGGATCAGCTCCGTCGTTTGTTCATTAATTTCGTATAAATCACTCAATTGCTGCCGATATTATTTCTTTGCATTCAAGCCACATCCGGTCTACACTTACATTGTTAATTTGAAAGGAGTGGCTATTATCTCTCAGGAAGGCGTCAAGTGAATTTTTATCTGCTTTTTTGAATAGGTACGTTTTTCGTTCATTTTTGGAGGATTTGGGGGTTACAATATTCAATTTCGCTACGACAACCCTGTGTTCACTAATCCTTGTATCCGTTTTGATGCTCGTTATTAACACTGGATTATTTGCTGCTAAGAGGTCAAGTGTGTTTTCACAACCGTTTACTATTCGCGTGGGCACATGAACTCACCTCCGTCACGCATCGTAGGGGGCTCGCAGAGTATGTATGTAGATGCTAAATACAAATAAGATTCAATGCAAATCTTGTGGAATTTGTTTGTACCCCAACGAAGAGTCATAGTGCGAATCATTAACCCTTCGGTGAATACCTTTCATCATCATTCATGAAAGTGGCGAGATTGGACTGAGCAAGGGTTGGGTATCTGTACGGGCGCTGATAACCACGCAGTTGAGCGCCCCACAAACCAAACGTCATCATCATCATCATCATCGGTGTATACCACTGGACTTAAATGCTGTTTATTACTTTATTTAATCAAACAGTCGACTTTATTGGTATTAATACATATTTACAATAGTTTCTCTGATAGCTATGAATACCATTTTTACGTTTTTAAGTCGGTTGGCTTGAGATATCACCGAAATAGTGAGTGATGGTATGACTTTGAGGCACTCGTCATCAGAGCTGGTTTTGTATTCAGCTAGCACTTGCCACCTATGGATTTACTTTCCTATCATCTTCTGATATAAACGATGTGAAGTTCAATTCACAGTAACATTTCGTACAGTATAAAATATAAAACCAATACGGGAATTGTTTGTAAGCACATTTACAGCTTGGATTCTTCCGCGTCGTACATGGAAACAATTATATCTTCGTGAATTCAGGATTCTAGTTACATCTAATTTTGCTGTTTATGTGCTGTGAAATGCTTCTTCTAATGAAGCCTGAACATTGTACATAATAATATTCCACAAATTATCTCGCAAATGCTAGCCGCTAAGTTGGTAAAAACTACTTCCGCCGACAGTGCACGAGAAAATTATTACTGAAAATATGCAACTTGACGAAAACAGTTTATGCACACACTTGAATGCAATAGGCACGTAATTTACTCATTTTTGTAGTTTTTATAGTTAGAGGGATCATACTGACTTTCGTGAATATTTATTACAGATTTATAAGAGTGGAAGAGAGTGTTGTGGAAGAGGGATTGGCGGCTTGTGGTTCCAACTGTATAGAGCTACAGCTCGCACAGCCCGAAATTCTTTTAGTGTTTTGAGAGAAATTTTTCGCGACGTCTGGTCACTTTGAAGGGTAATGTGAGGTGGCATGCACGGTCACCAGATCTGAGCGTTTGTGACGTCTTTCTTTGGGGATATCTGAGCTCACCTAGAGCTGTTACAAGCAACCAGATAACTTGACATTCAGATCAGTGGAGATGCGACAATTCATCGTCGTGCTTACAAAAGCAGCCTTGGACGATGTGATCTGTGTGAATATGGGCTCTGTCGCCTTGGAACACAGAATCATCTTTGGGGACCAAACGTACCATGGGATCGACATGATCAGCCAAATTGGTCAGTAATGTGATCTTGCAGAGTAACCATTGGGCCCATTGGATAACATGATGCAGCTGCCCAAAACACCACCAAACACGGGCCAATCCAGTGGCGGATGCATATGGGAAGGGGGGGGGGGGGGGCGCAGGGCGCTACTCTCCCCTCACCACCGCCCACCCCCTTGCGGGGCCACCCGCATTGCCACCCGCACTGCCCCCGCCAGTCAGCCCGCACGCTATTACACTATTGGCCAATAAAATTGCTACATCAAGAAGAAATGCAGCTAATAAACGGGTATTCATTGGACAGATATATTATACTAGAACTGACATGTGATTACATTTTCACGCAATTTGGGTGCATAGATCCTGAGAAATCAGTACCCAGAACAACCACCTACGGCAGTAATAACGGCCTTGATAAGCCTGGGCATTCAGTCAAACAGAGTTTGGATGGCGTTCGCAGGTACAGCTGCCCATGCAGCGTCAACACGATACCACAGTTCATCAAGAGTAGTGACTGGCGTATTGTGACGATGCAGTTGCTCGGCCACCAGTAACCAGACGTTTTCAATTGGTGAGAGATCTGGAGAACGTGCTGGCCAGGGCAGCAGTCGAACATTTTCTGTATCCAGAAAGGCCCATACAGGACCTGCAACATGTGGTCGTGCATTATCCTGCTGAAATGTATGGTTTCGCAGCGATCGAATGACGGGTAGAGCCACGGGTCGTAACACATCTTTAATGTAACGTCCACTGTTCAAAGTGCCGTCAATGCGTACAAGAGGTGACCGAGACGTGTAACCAATGGTACCCCATACCATCACGCCGGGTGATACGCCAGTATGGCGATGACGAATACACGCTTCAAACGTGCGTTCACCGCGATGTCGCCAAACGCGGATGCGACCATCATGACGCTGTAAACAGAACCTGGATTCATCCGAAAAAATGACGTTTTGCCATTCGTGCACCCAGGTTCGTCGATGAGTGCGCTATCGCAGGCGCTCCTGTCTGTGATGGAGCGTCAAGGGTAACCGCAGCCATGGTCTCCGAGCTGATAGTTCACGCTGCTGCAAACGTCGTCGAACTGTTCGTGCAGATGGTTGTTGTCTTGCAAACGTCCCCATCTGTTGACTCAGGGATCGAGACGTGGCTGCACGATCCGTTACACCTATGCGGATAAGACGCCTGTCATCTCGACTACTAGTGATACGAGGCCGTTGGGATCCAGCACGGCGTTCCGTATTACCCTCCTGAATCCACCGATTCCATATTCTGGTAACAGTCATTGGATCTCGACCAGCGCTAGCAGCAATGTCGCTATACGATAAACCGCAATCGTGATAGGCTACAATCCGACCTTTACCAAAGTCGGAAACGTGATGGTACGCATTTCTCCTCATTACACGAGGCATCACAACAACGTTTCACCAGGCAATGCCGCACAACTGCTGTTTGTGTATGAGAAATCGGTTGGAAACTTTCCTCATGTCAGCACGTTGTAGGTGTCGCCACCGGCGTCAACCTTGTGTGAATGCTCTGAAAAGCTAATCATTTGCATATCGCAGCATCTTCTTCCTGTCGGTTAAATTTCGCGTCTGTAGCACGTCATCTTCGTGGTGTAGCAATTTTAATGGCCAGTAGTGTATTTCGTTTCTTTCGTTAGTTGAGTTACCGAGTAGTTGTACTTGGTTGGTTGGTTGGTTTGGGGAAGGAGACCAGACAGCGTGGTCATCGGTCTCATCGGAATAGGGAAGGATGGGGAAGGAAGTCGGCCGTGCCCTTTCAGAGGAACCATCCCGGCATTTGCCTGGAGTGATTTAGGGAAATCACGGAAAACCTAAATCAGGATGGCCGGACGCGGGATTGAACCGTCGTCCTTCCGAATGCGAGTCCAGTGTCTAACCACTGCGCCACCTCACTCGGTCGAGAAGTTGTACTTTCCTATGTAGCTCGGGCGTCCGCGTCATTGTATTTTATACGAATCTGTCTGGCACATAGATAGCTAAGGCCATTCTAGTGATCTCGATCCGTTATTCCGTTTGCTATTTGTTCGAGAAAAGTCGCGAATATTCTAATGTTTTCTTGCACAGAGAAACTGTCTCTGAAGAACTGTGTGGGTATAGGTTGTGATGCTTACTTAGTTAATATGTCAGAATTGAAAGGAGCTGTGGATACAATAAAAAAGGAAGCTATCAACGTGCAAATAGCACTGTGTCGAAGTCATCAGCTCAGCCTCGCTGTCTCTCGCAGTTGCAATGCTACAAGTGTGAGGAACTCACTTGGTACTGATGAAGAAGTAGTATCGTTCTCTACAGCGTCTAGCAAGCGGTTCGCATCATTGAAGATTCACCTAAAACACTCGCTGCAGTCACACTATCAAACGAGATGGGTTGAGCGACATGATGTTGTTATTTGATTCGCAGCTGACCTCGGAACAGTTTGCAGAGTTCCTACAGAAATACAGTGTTGGAGGGATAGAATAACGGCTGCCAAAGCCAATATTCTCCTTCGAGTTCTCTCTAATTGCGAGTTTATCATTACTCTGTTTACACTGAGTGACATTATGAGCATAACATATCTAGCCAGCGAAATCTTACAAGACGTCGCAATGGCAAAAGCAAAATTTGATTCGACGCCCAAGGTGTACGACGGCATGAGAGCTAATACTGATAGCCACTTTGCTCGTATTGTTGAAGATGAGAAGGCAGTTATGGAAGAGTTAGACGTGGAAATGAGTGTTCCTTGTCTTAAAGACAACCAAAGACGCAGGGAAAATTGCGATCATAATGATGACGCTATGATATGTTGGAAAAGATCTGTTTTTATTCCAACACTGGACGATGTTACGACTAACATGAGAGAACGTTTCGCTGAAGAAAATATTTATCATTTGAAATTCAACACACTTTTGCCATCACAACTACTGAAACTTAAACTGAATCAGAGCTTAACTGAACAACCGTTCCTTGAAGAAGAATCACTCTTTGCGATTAAAAAGAGACTAATGGGAGAGATTGTTCAGTACTAGCAAACAAGCATAAACGCCCTTAGTATCGTGATTCTGTTCTGCAAGCGTTGTCTGTTTATCCTAGGTCGGACTTTCCTACTCTGCATACACTGTACAAAATGTTTGCTTGTGTACCTGCATCTGTTACTACAGTAAAAAGAAATTTTTCAACATTGCGGCGTACAAAGACATGGCTGAGGTCAACAATGAAGGAGAATCGACTAAATAGCTTAGCTCTGTTGAACACCCACCCTGATATTGATTGTCCTACTGATGATGTAATTAACCAGTTTGCCAGGAATAGGCGCATAGAATTCATCATTTAAGGAAGGGAACCACAATTGTAACTTTTTTATGTCATAAGATGGAATTGTCCAGGATATGTGTATAATAGTTTAAATAAAACTTTCTTAAGCTCTGCAAGTGACTTGATTATTTTTTATTACGGTAAAAGTAAATCTAGCTCAAGATATCTTTAGCGCCCCCCCCCCCCCCCTTCCTTGAGGTTTTTCTGTATCCGCCGCTGCGCCAATCTTGGGACGTAAACTCTGACAGAAGATGGAAACTGTGTGGAGAACGAGACTCTTCCTACCACTGCTCCATGGTCCAGGTTCTACAGCTTCGGCACCCAGTTCTCCTGTAACAAGCATTTGCATCCCTGATGGGTGGTTTTGGGATTTCACGTCGCCATGCTTACGGAGCTTCCTTTATTTTGTTTTCGTACTGAAAGGATTGACGAGTGTGACATCCAGTTCTGCGGTGACTTTTTGTAGCTTTTGTTACCTTACTTTTCGTTACAGTTCTCTTCAGTGACTATCCTTCACGGTTACTCAACACGCAGTTTCGTCCGCGTTGTGACTTACATTTCTCCTTTCCGTTTGCGGGGTACAAATCTTCGATAGGGTACTTCTTGAAACACCAAACACTTGGGCCGCCTCGGTTGTAGAAGCACCCATCGTACGAGTATCGACGATTTGCCCACGTTCGAATTCACTTAGCTCCGACATAAAGCACTCGCAACTACCCATACCGCTGTTCGGACCACGACTGTGACTTGCGCCGTATTAAAGCATTCCACAGGTGCCTTTCGTGATCAGATACAGTAGTGCAATCTACACGCCTGCCTAGCATCTGCATTTCTCGCGTTGTTTCCATACCTTTATCCACCCATTATACAGTCCATTTCTGGTTAAATATTTCAGAGAATTCTACTTCAGGTTTCAGCTAGCTCTCGATCCGAGAATAATTGAAGTGCGAACTTTTCTGGAGGGCAGTAAATTCAGGAACTTTGTTACGAATGCTTCGACAGTTTACTGTTAAAATTTTGACAGTTGATGTGTCTTTACTTTAATAATGATGGAAGCTGAAGAGATGAATTAAAATTTGTGCCACAACCAGGACTTGAACCCGGGTCTCCTCGCTTACTAGGCAGGAATGCTAAATATTACACCACTGCAGCACTATGTATGGTAGAGCTGCATGGATTACATAAGTCCTAGGGTGGTGTAATGGTTAGCATTCCTGCCTAGTAAGCAAAGAGCCTTGGGTTCATGTCCTAGCTGTGGCACAAATTTGAATTCATTTCTTCAGCTTCCATCATTATCACAGATAAAGATGAGACTCAAATATCTCGAAGAAAATTTAATTATAAGATCTATAAGATCACTTACATCTGAGGTACTGGATTTCCCCATTACATCCAATGCTGGGGTACTATTTCAGTGCCGGAGGTCCTTTGCAATAGTGACAATCTGAGAAGGGGAAAATAAGCTGAAGATATGAATTGAAGTTTGTGATGGGGAGGGCATAGGATTTAAGTAGTCCGTGCAGGACTGTTAGGCATAGTGCTGCAGTGGTATAGTGGTTTAATGGTTACTCTTCATACATAGTAAGCTAGCACTCCTAGATTCAAGTCCTGGCTCTGGTACAAGATTTAATCCATTTCTTCGGCTTCCATCATTATCGTAGATAAAGATGAGAGTCAAATGTCTCGAAGAAAATTCAATTATGTGTTTGCTCTGTTCACAGTCTGATTTCGGTCTTTGCGTATCGTCTGGCGAGCATTCATTAGAGCACCTCAGTTCTTTACCCCACAACACTGTTCCGGAAACCTATAGCCAAGACTGCAAGACTGTCACAGAAACGTAGGGTCTTTGATCGAGACCCTTCCGCCCCCCCCCCCCGCTACCCACCCACCCCCCGCCACCCCCGATATGCCGCAAATTGTGAGCCCTGCTTGCGCCACGTTAGGTAGGTCAGCTCTCTTCACCATCTCTGCCAGCTGCCTGTACGAACTGAAGATGACCTCAGAAACCCTGGTGGCAACATGACCCACAACTTGCGTTCGACGGCAGTCATAACGAGCGCACCTTGGATTTCTTTACGATCCTGGACACCATTTTCCTAAAGAGCTCCATGGTGAACCTAACATTGGAGCTGCCGGTAACTAGCAAACCTCTCCCCCCGTGTGCCTGCTCACACCCTGCTGAAGGAGCGGCCACGTTTCCACTCACAGGGTGAACGGGCGACGCCAGACAGCCAGCCGCCAGATTGACCCACTGCCACTGACTCTTCGGCGTCGGTGAATACTCCGAATCGGGTGTACTGCAAACTGCCTTGGTACCAGAGCTCGTGGGCGATACAAGTGATGTACTACGTTATCAAAAGTATCCGGACACCTGACTCAAAATGACTTACAAGTTAGTGGCGTCCTCCATCGGTAATGCCGAAATTCAGTATGCTGTTGTCCCACCCTTAGCCTAGATGACAGCTTCCACTCCCGCATGTTTACATTCAATCAGGTGCTGGAAGGTTTCTTTGGGAAAGGTAGCCCATTCTTCACGGAGTGCTGCACTGAGGACAGCTATCGATGCCGGTCGGTGAGGCCTGGCACTAAGTCGGTATTACAAAACATCCCAAAGGTGTTCTATAGGATTCAGGTCAGGACTCTGTGCAGGTCAGTCCATTATAAGGATGTTATTTTCGTGTAACCACTCCTCCACAGGCCGTACATTATGAAAAGGTGCTCGATCGTGTTGAAAGACGCCATCGGCATCCCCGCTTTGCTCTTCAACAGTGGGAAGCAAGAAGGTGCTTAAAACATCAATGTAGGCCTGTGCTGTGATAGTGCCACGCAAAACAACAAGGGGTGCAAGCCCCCTCCATGAAAAACATGACCACACCATAACTTCACCGCCTCCGAATTTTACTGTCGGCACTACACACGCTGCCAGATGAAGTTCACCGGACATTCACAATACCAACACCCTGCCATCGGATCGCCACATTGTGTACCACACAACGTTTTTCCACTGCTCAATTGTCCAGTGTTTACGCTCCTTAAATCAAGCGAGGCGTCAATTGGTATTTACCGGCGTGATGTGTGACTTATGAGCAGCCGCTCGTTCATGAAATCCAAATTTTCTCACCTCCTGCCTAACTGTCTTAGTACTTACAGTGGATCCTAATGGAGTTTGGAATTATTGTGTGATGGTCTGGATGGATGTCGCGTAATACACATTACAACCCTCTTCAACTGTCGGCGGTCTCTGTCAGTCAACGGACGTGGTCGGCCAGGACGCTTTCATGCTGTACGTGTCTCTTCACGTTTCCACTTCACTATCACATCGGAAACAGTGGACCATGGAATGTTTAGGAGTGTGGAAATCTCGCGTACAGACGTATGACACAAGTGACACCCAATCACCTGACCACGTTCGAAGTCCGTGAGTTCCGCGGAGCGCCCCGTTCTGCTCTCTCCGAAGACTAATGACGACTGAGGTCGCTGATGTGGCGTACCTGGCCGTAGGTGGCAGCACAATGCACGTAATATGAAAAAGTATGTTTATGGGGTTGTTCGGATACTTTTGATCGCATAATGTACCTGAGGCGCCTTGTGATGCACCGAGCGAGGTGGCGCAATGGTTAGCACACTGGACTCGCATTCGGGAGGACGACGGTTCAATCCCGTCTCCGGCCATCCAGATTTAGGTTTTCCGTGATTTCCCTAAATCGCTTCAGGCAAATGCCGGGATGGTTCCTTTGAAAGGGCACGGCCGATTTCCTTCCCCATCCTTCCCTCACCCCGAGCTTGCGCTCCGTCTCTAATGACCTCGTTGTCGACGGGACGTTAAACACTAATATCCTCCTCCTCCTCCTCCTTGTGATGCGCCACGTTTTCGGCCACAGCTGTACTGTTGAAGACAGCAGACTGTGACCAATAGCATCTTCAGCTGTGGCCAGCTCCTCCTCCATCCTCACACAGCATGCATGTATCCTATCCGCCATAGTACTACCAACTTCAGAAGCAATTATAAATGTACACAGAAAAACCTAAATATGTAACTTGTTGCCCCCCTGATGTGCCACCAAAGGAGGTTGACGCCTCACTGAGCTGTGTAGCTGGCCATTCCAAAAAGACGCAGCTGTGGTACAGACTACATGAAACTACACTTTTTAGTTACTAAAACGGGAGATTACACCTCTTACATACAAAATCGCGAAAAGGATTTGAGGATTAAACTAAGAAGAAAGTACAGAAAAAGTTAAATGTGTAACTTACTGCTCTGCTGGTGTGTAGAAGGAACCTCGTTGTTCGGATGTCTTCCTTACGTGTTATTTCTAAGGCCTGTGGTAAATATAAGTTACTGCTCTAGCTGATACAAAACTGAAGAATGCAGGATAACTGTTTATTTTCTTAAATTAACTGGAAGGGTGAGTACATAATTTATTCAGATGATAAACAGCATCAGAATTTAAAGATGTTCTCAACCAGCAGGTTGCTTTGCTAGGAATGGTCCTACTGCAGATGATACGACCGTGCCTTCTTTCGATCTTTGAACTGATTGCTGATTGTCAGGCGGCGTACAGTTTAATGTGAACTCCGAAGCTTGATACAACGTAGTAATTTTCACATGAGAAATAACTACCTCTGTGAGTGTATCGACAAGTAGCACAAAGAAATTACAAGCTCAACCGACGATTGTGTTCCGGGCCGTTCTATTAGTTATCCACTTAGCCACCTAGCCACAACCAATTTGTTATTCATGAAGGAACCTACAATTTTAGTTTTGATGGACGTTAGAGGCACATGCCTCAATGAATTGAATAATAAAAGAACAATTATTAAAAAATAATTGTTTCATAAACAATTACAAAACTTTGAAAACAGCTTTACCCTAGCTAAACTGAGATATGCTCAGGATCGTTTGTGAAGTGAGATTTACTGTGAACAAATCGATTTCACTGACTGTGCTCGTTTAAAGCGTAGTCTCACTCGTGCAACACATAGTCTCATTGGCCAGTTTGCGGAACTTGGTGCCGATGAAACTGCATTACGGAGGCGCCTACCAGACCCTTGGAGATCAAGTGGCGCGTCCGCGCAGCGACTTTCAACCGTCAACGCTGGATATTTGCTACGTTCTTCCCCCGGCTGTTAGGTTCCAAATACTCTGCTCCACAATTTTTACCTTCCTCCTAGCTTCTAGTAGGTATTTTCCAGTAAGCTCAGCCACGTCTTTTCTGTAGAATTACCTGGTTATCTGCACTAATCAGATTTTTGTCTCTTCGACGGAAATTTGGAAACCTTCTCTCCGTACCTTGTGTTGGACAGCATTTTCCAACGGTTTGACAGCATGGTAAGCCAGCCTGCGGCGGTCGCGGTTACAGTACCGAAGCGAGCTGATGGGGAACATGTCGCGTCCATTAAGCGTATCAAGAATTCCCCTACTCTGGAAACAAAGTACGCAACACAGCAAACCAGATTTTGATTTCACATTTTTAGATGAGATTGTAGCTGTATTCAACGTGAAAGATAAAATGTAGGCTCAGCCACACACACAATGCAAAATCACCAATTTAACGTATTTCGACGGTACGTGCCTTCATCGCCAAGACTATCTAATTACAAGAATCTGCATTGCGAGTAATACGATTACAAATGTTCGTTATCCCAACGTCCTCATATTAGGCCATTACTGTAAAGATAAAGAACACAAAAGTCAGTAAAATTTCGTACTCGCTTCCCAAGTAACCATCTCTTCTTGAAAGCTAACCCATCAGAATATGTACATCAGCAAAAATACATCAGTATGTGCTAATCGTGAACGTTGGTAGTGACCCAGTGTTAAAAATTAGTGAGCGTGGCCGCTCCTCCACCAAGAGGCGATGCACTGGTTACCACAGTGGTCTCGCATTCTGGAGGATGACGGTTAAAACCCCAGTCGGGTCATTCTGATTTGGGTTTCCATGATTTACCTAAATAGTTCCTTTGAAAGGTCCCCCCCCCCCCCCCCCACCCAGTTCGAGCATGTCCTGTGTTTCTAATGACTTTGTTGTCGACGGGACGTAAACTCTAACATTCCTTCCCGTTTGCCTGCACAAAGAACAGGTCCGGACATCAACAAATGTGCAGCACACCTGTGAGGAGTCTGTAGATAATATCCTTGTGCGTAGATATATCTGATGATGAGGCATGTATCTTCGAAACGCATTATATCAATGATTTTTTTATTGTATTTGGAAAATGTATCTTTTATCTTTCAACAAGAAACAAGACTGTTGTTCATCAAAGCTATGTTGCTTCTACAAAGCACATTATTTCACTCAGCTGTCCCTTTAGAAATATTATTTCAGATGTGTTCCACTACACAGATTCCTGACTAAACCAAAGAAAGTGCTATAACAGTTTTTGAAGTCAGCAGTGCCAATCATTTTACTGTTTACCCCAGTCAGTGCCACGAGGGGTACTCTACTGCAAGATCAAACTGTAAACTCACATTTACAGCCATACACAGTTTTCTTTTCTCTTCGTGTCGTCCAAATCGAATGACTCATGGACCTAAATTTCTCTTATTTCTTTTTATTTTCTAGTACTACAGTAATCTTTTGTTTTCCCTGTGTTGCCTTTCTATTTCGTAAGTCCAAAATTTTCATGACTGTTTATCTTGCTATCTTGGCAGCTTTATTGGGTCAAATGGCTCTGAGCACTATGGGACTCAACTGCTGAGGTCATTAGTCCCCTAGAACTTAGAACTAGTTAAACCTAACTAACCTAAGGACATCACAAACATCCATGCCCGAGGCAGGATTCGAACCTGCGACCGCAGCGTTCTTGCGGTTCCAGACTGCAGCACCTTTAACCGCACGGCCACTTCGGCCGGCGTGGCAGCTTTATTCTTAAAACAGTTTCCATTCTGTTATTTTCACTCATTCGATCTTCTTTCTTCCCAGTTGCTTCTCTTTTATTGCTCATATTCAGGCTACCGTAGGTATTTTTTTCCCGAAATGCTCTAAGATGTGTTTTGAAAGCCTCATCGCACTGATGACTTTACTTAGACCATATGCTCTTATAGTTTGAAAAATTCTTAAATGTATGGTTGATATAAAATTTCCAGAATGAGATTTTCATTCTGCAGCGGAGTGTGCGCTGTGTTCGAGTCTCGGTCCGGCACACAGTTTTAATCGATATAAAATTTATTTGAGCACTTCGTATCTTCAAAATATTGAACATCTTGCTAAATTTCTATTTGTGTTCCTATATCATTATGACTTTTTTTGATCCTGCGTTGTCCATTTTCATTTTTTCTATTGCTATTCTGGAATCAATTCTGTTGCTATTTCTGTCTTGATTGTTGTACTATTTTATTTTTTTAATGTCTGCCTTTTTTGTCTCAGTTACTTTTCTACTATTTTATGTCAACCTTCAGAATTCCACTACTATGCTTTACTTTTTTATTTCGAATAAATCTCTTATAGAGGGTACCAGAAATCAAAATTGTTTCCTCTTCTTTGTTTTCAACTGCATTGTCCTTTGGGCCTGTACCATTTTCATCCTTCAAGAATGTCGTTCCTTCTCTTCATGTCCGCTTTCCTCCAGTTCTTGTTGTTTTACTGCACTGAAAGCCTGCCTATTTTTATTGCTTATTCAAAAGCTGTTCTGTTTCCTATTGTGTCCATGTCAACTCCTATATTTTCGATATTTCTTCCTCCTTCTTTCAGCAGTGTGAGATTGGATTTGCAGTTGTTTAATAAGTCAAAGATTTGTTTAGTTGTTCTGTCATTACTCATCTTGCATATGTGTCAACAGAATTTTAATCTTCTTCTCGTTATATCTGTTAATTTTTCAACTTTCACATATAGTTCTCTATTAGATCTTAATTTTTATTCAGATTCACTGCTACTTTTGGGTCCTACTATTTTTCAGGGCTCTTCTTTCAGTTTTTTTCTAATTTTTCGAGTTCTCTCTTCGTAGACAGTTTAAGAGTTTCCACTGCATAGGGTATTTCTGGTCTGACCACTGTTTCACAGTGTTTCAGTTTCGTGTTCCGCGATAAAGATTTTTGGGTATATATATGTTTCTTTTTGTTTGGTATAACTTCTCCATTTTATGTATTCTAGTGTCTATTGAATTTCCTAGTTTGATATCCGTTCTCCTAGATATTTAATTCAGTCTGCTTTAAATATTGTGTTGTTCTTTATTTTAAGATTTTGATGCGCGTTAATGATATTACCAGGTACTGTGCTTCTTTCAAATGATAATTGTAATCATACTTTGGCTGCTTGACGTTGTAGTTCTGTGATTTGTTCTTGTACATTTAAAGCGAAATGGTTCATGTGGCTCTGAGCGCTATGGGACTTAACATCTGAGATCATCAGTCCCCTAGAACTTAGAACTACTTAAACCTAACTAACCTAAGGACATCACACACATCCATGGCAGAGGCAGGATTCGAACCTGCGACCGTAGCGGTCCCACGGTTCCAGACTGAAGCGTCTAGAACCGCTCGGTCACACCGGCCGGCCATTTCAAGCGAACGTCACTTTATTATAGCAGTACAGACTGAATTAAATACGAATAACAGACAGTCTTTCACTGTCCTTCACAAACGATGTGCTCATTTTCTGACCCAAACTGGGTTTTATGGAATGTTTATCGCCTACGTTTTTCGCACACTATAAGCAAAAACAATCATAAACTCACATTAAGAGCAGCTCCCTAATATCTATATTTGATCCAAAATTGTGGCACCAGTAGTAACAAGAGAAATATTTAACCTAAACTGAATTCTAATGTTCCTCTTGCTTTCGTATAACATAGATGTTTAATCGTATACAAACATATGCCTTTGAAGCAATATTCACAATCAGCTAAGGACTTTTGTTCTTTCAGTTATACCACCGACGTATTTTAACCTAAAAAATAAAAATTTAGAATGAACCAAACTGAAGAGTATTTCGTATTTTATATTATGAGCCGGTAACCATATCTCACTGCAAATTTCGCGGGCTCTAACTATAAACCGAGTTAACGTTATCAGTGCAGAAGAAGTAAATGACCTGCAAAGTGGGGTATTGTTGCAGAACTTATCATTTTCAAAGGTACTTTTTTTACTGTCTCTGTACCGACAGGCGAAACGGAACGGTCCGGAAAGACTGGAGAAACACGCGATTAGTTGCACAACACGGAAACGGGAACTCCGCCGTTATCTTACAGCGGTCTACATGTGTCGCATCACATTTTGCTGGTTGAAGCTTACATTTATCGACTGCCATTTAGTTTTCAAATATTTATTAAAAGTTATGGGGTTTGTCTAACATGGTAATATCGGGAAAACGATGAATAGCGTTAAGTGGGAGAATTGGGTAGGACGAATCTTTTAGCACAAATGAAGATCACTAAAAATTAAAAGACAAGGCTCCCTCTTCAGTGAGTACTCCGAGGCCTTTTTATTACCAATCACAATGAAGTTTGTGAAGGTATTATGCTTTTTTACGGAGGATCACTTGAGATACCTTCAAACACCTTGACTGTATTTGAATCGAATAGTTGTTGTTGCTGGTAACCGTATTTCTGTCCTGTTGACATTCAGTTAAAGAATATTGAACGTTATATGACGGAAAGAAAGAATTTTGTGCAAGGTGGCAACTCAGGTGCTATTATATCATACTGTGTATGGAGTGACGAATATTAAATAAATCGTACAGCTAACAGAGGTGTACAGGCCGGCAATACTACTAACAAAGCGGTAGCTATTTCTAAATAAGCTCTCACTTTCGTCATAGGATTTTAATTTATTATCTCTGACAAATTTTATTTTATTTGTGAGGAAAAATAATAAGAATTAGAAGAGCCTAAGCCTTGTTTAGAACAAGTTATCGATTGTATCTGGATGTAGTTCTCGCTAAAACAACGATTCACAACGCTGTCATCTGACGTCCAGGTAACAACTCATTATTTGTCGCTTGTGTGATCTGTTATAGTCGCTAAAGCGGGAAGTCGTTACCCTGCGATGTTTACAGAGCGACAGTCAGGTCCAGTTCCAAATTAAAAACATTAAGTTGCATAGTTAGGACCTCTCTGATATGTGGCTGTTACAAATACGGGGCGGGAAATAAAAAGTCCATATTTATCTTTGAACATTGCTCCATTGCGAAAGTGTACACTAATGAGCCAAAACGTTATGACTACTGCTCACTGAAAAATTGAACCCGCCTGGTAGCCTGTACGTGACGCAGAAGACGTATAAGAGGATCAGAGACTAATGGGGCATCATTCTAGTGAAAATGGTAAGCCACTGACGTAAGCGACTTTGACGAAGTGGAGATTGTTACGTAACGACGAAAGAGGGCGAGCATCTCTGAAACGCCAAAAATGGTCGGCGTTGCGTGTGCTGCTGTCGTGAGCGTCAACGGTAAGCGTCTGTAGGACAGTGGAACCGTGAGTTAGCGACAAGGTACTGGACATACACTCTTCATCGCTCTGTAAAGTAGGGTAGGTGGTGATCTATGGAAGATCTCGATGGAGTACAATGCTGGTACAGACACACTCCGGTCAGCGCAATTGCTGAACATGGGTGTCTGAAGCTGACGACTCCCACTTGTTCAAGTTGATCCAGGGACATTGCCAACTGCGTTTGCAGTGCTCACGGAACTATAGAGATTTGATCGTGGACAAACGGAAACGCATCACCTAGTCATGTGAATCATGTTTATTGTTATACCACGTCGATATTCATGTCCGGAGGGATATATTGTCAACCAGCCGAAAGGCTGTTCGAAAAATGCACCGCGCCAAGGGCGATTGTCAATGGGGGCGGTATTGGGAAAATTCACCTGGGCTTCCATGGGACGTGTGGTAGTAATCAAACGCACCATTACAACTGTGGACTATGTGAACACTATTGTGGAGTACCAACATCTCTTCAAGCTTAATTTTTTTCCCTGACAATCACTGCATCTTCCCGTAGGATTAGCCGAACGGTTAGAGGCGCCATGTCACCGACTGCGCGGCCCCTCCAGCCGGAGGTTCGAGTCCTCCCTTGGTCATGGGTGTTTATATTCTCCTTCGCGTAAGTTAGTTTAAGTTAATTTAAGTAGTGTTTAAGTCTAGGGACCGATGACCTAAGCAGTTTGGTCCCTTAGGAATTCACACACATTTGAACGTTTTAACCTGTAGGATAACTGCCAGTGTCACATTGTCGGAATCATCCGACAGCTGTTTCAACAACGTGGTAAGAAACTCATGTTAATGTCTTCCCCACCAAATTCGTCTATTCTGAATCCACTACTATTAGGCATCAGATCCGCGCCCACGAAGCACTGGTCCGTAATTTACGGTAACTTTGCCAGCTGTGCGCAGGCATCTGGTGCCATATACCTCCAGATACCTACTAAGGACCTGCCGAATCAAAGTCACGCAGAATCGCTACTGTACTGTGTTCGAAAGGTGGGGCAACACACCGTTAAACAAGAGGTCATAATGTTGTGGCTAATCAGTGAATGTAGCTGTTGTTATATTCACTGATGACCAAAATTAAAGCAACAATCGGAATTTTTCCAAGGTTGCGTTTCTTTTGCCACAAAACAGTGAAAATATGTGATAGTAAAGTAGAAACAATGCAAAGAATACAGAATGTAAGCAACTGCAACATGCATAACGGTAGACACAAACGTTCTCCGTTTTTCTCCAACTTAACGGATTTGCACACAAATTCTGAAAACTGATTAATGGGCTCAGTATGGGTCGTGACCACCTCTGGCAGCAATACAGGCTTGATAACGACGGGGCATACTGTCAATGATGTCATCAATCTCATGTTGAGGCAATTACGGCATTCTTCCTGCAGAACTGCTCGCAAGTCTTAGAGAATGGTTGGTGAATGATGACGTGATGGAACCCGTCTACCTAGTGCATCCCGTACAAGATCTACGGGATTCAAATTGAGAGAGCGAGCAGGCTTTACCAAACAGCATCTTCCATTTTCAAGAAAACATCAGTTTCCCCTGCTTTATTAGGTCGAGCATTATCGTCCATCGGTATGGAATCTGGGCCCACAGCATCTCGTGACAACCACACATGGGGTCCAAAGATCTCGTAACAATACCTGACAGCAGTTAAACCTTGCCGATTCACCCGTACAATTTCAGAAGATGTGTTGGAGCTGTCAACATAAACCCTGCCCATACCATCAGGGATCCCCCTCGATATCGGTCTCTTTCCACATTTGGTCCCGAAATCGTGTTCCTTCAGATGTGAATCCGTCGAGAATCACTCTCCAGATGAAATCAGGACTCATCTGTGAAAACAATGTTGACCCGCTGTTTGACCGTCCAGGTGGCATATTGACGACTCCACTCTAGACGTTCTCTTCTGTGAAGACGCGTCAGAGGCACACATACAGCTGGTCTCCGACAATAAACGCCACTCTGACGAAGCCTTCTGTACACCATTTGCGTCGTTACCACACGTCCAGTGGAAGCTGCGGTCAGATGCCAGTTGTCTTGCAGTACTAAGGCGGTACCGTCGAGCCATTACGGCCAAAGAACGTTCCTATCTGTCTGGTGTTACACGTGGTTGGCCCTTCCCTGGTCTTCGGAATACAGCTTCGGTCTCTATGAAATGTCGCCACATCCGAGAAACAACAGAATGATTCACATTAAGCCATCGAGCCACATCAGTTTGCGGCTGTCCTATTTCCATTCTTTCTACGCCATTCCACCGCAGAGAGTCTTCTCTGTGCCATACTGCACCGTCTGTGACCGTATACACAGCGACTGCGGATGTGGAACTACCCGGCAAACACTACCCTGTTTGACAGGTGCCTTGACGTCATCATTAGCATGGTTGTCCGTTGATCGGAATGCCATCTTCCATGCAGAACACCGTCGCACTGACGTCTGTCGACAGTTTGTATGATTATATCGTGAATTAGACACAGAACGGGGAAATAGCGGTTTGTTGCTTTAATTTTGGACACCAGTCTATTTCCTAAGGCTCCTTCCTGAAAATTCCAATGTTTATTAACGATTTGGATGTTTTTTGAGCCGAATCAAGAGTTTCCTTTTGTTGTTTGTATGAAACGTTTAGTATTATTTCTTTGATTACTCGTTTTCGCAATCATTGGCCGTATCCGTGAAATACTGTGCTTTTATGAATCCATCCACCTCTGACCAGATTATAGTTCGTATTTGTAATACCTCTTCCACTTATTGTTTATATACTTGATTCAGTGGACAAATCTTTTTGTTTCAAATCTTACGGCAATACACCAAATTGTTATACTGACCTCTAGTTTCCTTTAGCAGTTTGATGGTCCCCTTCGTTTATAGATCCGCGTGAGGTGTGGTTCAAATGGCTCTGAGCACTATGGGACTCAACATCTGTGGTCATCAGTCCCCTAGACTTAGAACTACTTAAACCTAACTAACCTAAGAACATCACACACATCCATGCCCGAGGCAGGATTCGAACCTGCGACCGTAGCGGTCACGCGGTTCTAGACTGAAGCACCTAGAACCGCACGGCCACATCGGCCGGCTATAGTGAAGGGAAGTATTATTAAGATGTAATAATGCATTATGTGTCATTAGTTGCTATGTATCGGAAAAAATTTGCTGTTGATATTAATAATGTGTGTAAGAATGAATACAACCTGAGTCTATATTGTAGATAAGAAGCTATAATGCATTAAATAGATAATTAAATGATTCTACCAGGCGACACATTTCCATGTATCCATGGGAAAATCTCGTATGTCGTGGACATCTGTGGAAAGCGGTTGAAGTACGGTGACACTACAAACAGACGACAGAGTATTGCATGTCCACTCCTCATTACAGATCGCAGGCTTGCCCGCTCTGGAAAGCAGGCTAGGCTATGATGTGTAGCAGATCTGATTACAGAATACAGCGCTGTCGCAGATACAACTGTTCCATTGCGTTGTCAGCGACACCAAATAAACCGATTACATCATGTGTTTTAGGTATAATTTTATTCTCTTTTATCATTACGTACAAAGCTACGTCGCAGATTTTATAGATCCATAATGATTCTTTCTTTCCTCTTTTCATCTGCTGACAACGCGAAGATCACCGCTGGCTGGTCGAAACTGGTTACGGTATTATGAAATGCGCATGCGACTGTGTCGCAAGGGAAGATAAAGAATAAAAGAAGACAATCAGTTAATACCCATGGACATTACGACTTGTTTTGGCCAAATTTTTGAGCGGAGCGAAAGCAAGACTCCCTAGAAATTACGCAGTGGATTTTTGTCCGAATCTTCATAGCCATAGAAAGAGTGGGAAATGGCCATTGGGGGTGAGCTCTAATTTTGCAAAGCAATATTTAATTGCTTGAAAGTAATAAGGATAATTAAGAGAAAGTTGACAGTTTTTTTTCTCAGTAGAGGCTGCAACATGAATACGTCGAAATATGTTTTTAAAGATATCAATTCCAGTAGCTACAATGTAATAATTTATTTGCTTTTATTTATATATTTCTGCACAAAAGCTTACCTGTTTCGTGTCACATGCCATTTTCGGTTGTACGCCTGGATGTCAAACAGCCGTCAAACAATTTTTATCACGAAAAATTTCATATTATAACAGCTACGTGAATATAATAACAATACTTCACAATAGACAGCTCACATTTGGCCCGTAGATGCCATATGATCGTCTACTTCATCTAGACTTGCACTGGAAAATGGCACTGTAAGCCGTTACAGGCAAGCTTCGTGTGCAGAAACGTCCAGGCACAAACAAATAAATATTACATTGCAACCACTGAAAATGATTTCCTAACAAAATTCTTTAAGATAAACTTGGTTAACGATTTGAAGGAAAATATTTGTCGTAATTTTCAAAGCCAAACGAAGAGTGGAAAATGGACAAATCGGATATCAAATTGACTAGTTTGAGGTCTAGTTATGGAAAAAAATATATTTCATTGTTTGAAAGTATCCGAATAATTAAGAAAAATTAATTAATGAATTGAGAGGAAATCACAAAATGGATTTTTGTCCAAATTTTCGTGTCCAAACAATGAGTAGGAAATGGACAAGTTGGGCAACATAAACTCTGGTCAAAATCTGAAAAGGAAGAAAAAATATAAAAAACAGTCAAATGTTCTGTGAAGTCATTTGTAAAAAAGTAAGAAATAAAATAGATTAGAGGAATATTTGACGCACCTTTAAATGATCTAAGGTCACATAAGAGCAGACTGTACAGTCTACATAATCCACCATCCAGATATCATCTAGTACTCCTTGCATATGCAGATGTAGCATCACATAACCAAAATATTTTTATGCCATACTTGGCTGGTTTAGAGGGCATATACTGGGTGAAATTTCTACACTTGTCAAGAAATAGTTCCCATACATAGCGAACAGCTGCAAGTTTGTCATCTGCAGATCGAGCTTCACGGGTACGCCTGTCACCAAATCTAATCATTCTCCTTATATCCTCGAATCTGTTTACTGACATGATGGCCTTATATGTAGGATTTGCCTTTTCATGGAAGAATAATTCTCTAATAGGGACATCCCAACTCTTCTCAACACCAGAAAGCAGTAAAAGACCAAGAAAACCATTTCAGCAAGCGAAACGTTTTTCCACGTTTTACCACGTAAAGCAGCCACTCTTCTGCCTTCAATACTTGTGCAGTTGCTGATTTCCTCTAGTATTTCCTAGGAGATGAAATAGTCCCAGGCATCCTTAGGTTTACAGGTTTTCAAACCAAAGGCTGGACCAGGTGGCTTCTTTACGATATTATGGGCAGGCGTACGAAAAGTTGCAGGAGGATTTAATTTCCAAATCATTCCTTTCAGACTAATGTATGTGTGGTCTTCTATACCTTTTTGTGGTGGTTCTCCATTTTCAGACTCTGATGAAGTAATATTATCGGAAGGACTATCATCTGCCTCAATATTCACATCTGCAGGTTCACTGGTTGATTCTTCACTACTTGCATCTTCAAAAATATTTCCTTCCGCGCAAGAATCATCTTCTTCAAACCATTGAGCCACTACACTTTCAAAATTAGCTGCATTTGCACGTACTGACTCTCTTGCTTTGCGTGTCGAAGCCATAGCAAAATGCGTGTCTCTCGAACAGCAGCTTGTGCAGCACTAAACGAGTCATACCTATAACAATATGGGCCTTGCAGCAACAAACTACAGCAACAATTAGGCTGACAAGAGCAGCACAGAATAACAATACTATGCAATAATAAAACATTTGATAGCTAAAAGATCAATAATACACCGACATCGCCAATATGTGAAAGTAGTGTGTATTAATTTTTAGTTATACTATTGCTACTACAGCTACTGCTGTTGCTGGAAATACCACTACAGTTATTGTTCAATTAATAACTGCTCCCAAACAAATGTTGAAGACAATATAGGCTAAAGAACATTTATAAGTGTGTGAAGGCTTCTGAAGCCCAGCTTATGCATTCACGGTGTATGGGTAAACGTATTGAATTATACAAAAAACTTAAAAAAGTATCTCGTACAGATTTGATAGGAGAAATTTCACTGTGTTAGTGAAAGAGTACTGGAAAGCAGTTTGAAATGAAAAAAAAAGAAAATAACAGAATTTTTTTTTTTTTAATGAAGACGCACAAGGGCCTCAGAGGCCCTGTATATGCATCCTAGGGTTAAAAATATAAATTAAACATTGAGTTTTAAATTGTCAGTTGGCACGTCATTTGCTGTTCATGATTTCGAGCCTCTTTCAAAGACGTGTCAAATAATTCTCTGTTTTATTCCTTACTTTTAGACAAACCAGTACACAAAACATTTGACTGCCATTTTTTTAAAAATTTATTCCACACACACTTCAAGATTTGAGCGTGAACGGGACCTCGTAAAATGTTGACGAGTGCCGGAGGGAGAGGAGGCGGTGTTGTTGTTGTTGGCGCGCTCGGGGCTTGGCGGCGGTATCGCGGGATATCTGCGCGGTCGCGGCCGGCGTGTGAGTCGGCGCGGTGACGGCGCCGGTGCGATAAGCGGGCCGCGCAGCCGGAACACGGCGCAGGAAGAGCGCGCTGACGCAAGCGGTGGCAGGCAGGCGCAGGACGCGGCGCGGCGCGACGCTGCAGTCGCCATGTCGGCGTCCCGCCGCAGGGCCGTCTTCGGCAGCGTCGTCCGCCGCGGCAAAGTGAGTACCGCGCCTCGCCGCTCACCGCCCAACGCGCGCCACTTCCCGTCAGCACCGTTCTCGTCGCCAACAAACATCGCCGGCTCCGCTTCTGCGTGACACCAATTCTTGCTGCAGGACTCGTCTCTCTATTTCCAGAAGGATCTGTGGAGTGTTATAGGTCGTGAAATCTGTTATGCGGGCATGCTGTTACAGAATGGACAGTGATGGTTTTCGAGTTATTGGATCCACGCGATCTTCAGAGATTCGTTACTAAGAGATTGTGTTCTATTCTATCGCTTGAGCCTTGTCCCACAGTTACGCAGGGTCAGCCATCGTTAATCGGATTTGGCATCTTAATGGTTAAGGGGTGCCCGGATGCCCTTCCTGCCGCCACCCCTTACCCCCTGGGACGGAATTAGTATACTGCAACTGTCTGCGACGAGTGTATTCCATGGAATAGAGCGAAAGTGTTCAGATGTCTGCGAGCCGTGTAACTGAGGCGGAACATGGGAAACAGCCCGGTACTCACTTAGCGGGATGCGGAAAACCGCCTAAAAACCACATCCAGGCTGGCCAGCACATCGGCTCTCGTCGTTAATCCGCTGGGCTGATTCCATCCGGGGCCGGCGCGCCTACCCGAGTCCAGGAAGCAGTGCGTTAGCGCTCTCGGCTACCCTGGCGGGTTTACTAAGAGATTGTGTTATACTACATCAAATACAACCCTCCACCCCCCTCTATATACATAAAGAATGATTCAGCTACCTCTACCTATGAGTTTTATACATCCCGCAACGCCTTCAAAACCCAAACACGAAATTTTATATTCTCTCGCTCGATATGCTCCAACTGTTAATCCTACAGAAAAAATTAACAAGATCTCTCTGTAGGAAATATAATGTAGTTAATGGACTCTAGCGAAAACGCGCCCTAGTACAAAATAACTACATCAAATCTGCAAAAAGGTCCTGTTCATTTTTTATGTAGGGCTAATACTTGGCATATAACGAGCGAGAGAATATGAAAATCTTGTGTGAGGTATCTGGAGGCGTTATGGATTGCATAAAACCCATAGGTAGGGACAACTGAATCTCTCTATATAAAATGATTTGAATTATGGAATCCATATTTTTTAATGGTTCATTACTGAGAATTTGTTTTTGTATATTACATCAGAACCAAGATCCCGTTCTCTACCCCTTCTTTTCCTCGCG
The DNA here is from genome assembly GCF_021461385.2 of Schistocerca piceifrons. Taxonomy (NCBI): domain Eukaryota; kingdom Metazoa; phylum Arthropoda; class Insecta; order Orthoptera; family Acrididae; genus Schistocerca; species Schistocerca piceifrons. The sequence continues at coordinate 294,647,662 of NC_060141.1, forward strand.
TATATAATGTAAAAACTACTTATACTAATTTGTAATTGGAGGAGATAAAAAGAAACGCTTTTGTTGTGTGGCACAAATGTCACACACGCAATGTTGAAGGATATGACGCTGGACTTCCCTTAGACCAATGTTCACAGTTGTTTTGACTGTTTCGTGTGTAACACGTTGACACTGGAATCTGGAATTTAATTCGTATGTTCCACTATCAACAGAGAATTAACATAAATGTGTCGGCTGTTCTTGTAAACGACCATCTGATTGGTTCGTATCCTCTGCCTAAGACTGTCGGTGGAGGAAATTGCATCCCTTTCTCCGTGAAGTACTACTGGAAATGTTGGAGAATGCCCCGCTAGTACGGAGGAAACAACAAACGTCCACCAAGGCCCCCAGTGCTTTTTACCGTTAATGTCAAAGAACAAGTGTCGCGCGGGGTAGTGTATGTGTTGTCCTTGGAGTAAGTTAGTTTAAGTTAGATTGGAAAATTTGGAAATTCGTGGTATGGTCTTATGGGACCAAACTGCTCAGATCATCGGTCCCTAAGCCTACACATTATTTATCTAACTTAAAGTAACTTACGCTACGGACAACACACACGCCCATGCCCGAGGGAGGACTCGAACCTCCGACGGGGGGAACCGCACGTACCGTGACAAGGTGCCCTAGACCGCACGGCTTAAGTTAGATTAAGTAGTGTGTAAGCGTAGGGACCGATGACCTCAGCAGTTTGGTCCCATAGGAACTTCCCACATAGTTTCCAGAGAACAAGCAGACAATGTTTTCCCCAACTGCTGGACTGGGTGAACTGGGAGGTGTGCGCCACGACCATGGTTAACACGTTCTCTCGACTTCATTGCTATTCTTGTGTGGGGAGAAGAAGCGTTTGGTGCACGAAACACCGACAGAGACACGTCAGAAGAACTGGTCGACCGTTTCGCTGAAGCTGTAGCCATTAGTGTTGTTTTGTGTGTGTTAGACTATCATTAACACACAGACACCAATTCTGCATAAATGTACACGAATGACATTTTCAGCAACATGTCTGAAACGATATTCGTCACGCGGTAGTTTGAGCACCGTCTCTAACGCTCATTAGGGTCAAAACGTTCTTCGATCCCTATCGGGGAAAATCTGAAAATAAATTAAAATTTATTTTTATTTCCTTTAAACACTAAAAATTAGAATTCGTTGTTTTTTGTACATCTTGTGTATATCTTAATATATAGTGACTCGCCTAGGAGATAACACTCCTTTTATTACGTGAACTTTCCAAGAATGATGGTATGCAGAGTGGTAAGTTGTTTTGTCGCATGTTTCATCTGCACCGTTGTACGGGCCGAGATATTGAAGCGAATGCGTGTATGGTGTGTGTGTGTGTGTGTGTGTGTGTGTGTGTGTATGTATGTGTGTGTGTGTGTGTGTGTGTGTGTGTGTTTAGTTAAATGTATACTGCTTCAACAGCATTAGAAAGCTTCTGAAAAAATGAGTAAGCCTGTTACTCTTGGCGTTCAAACTTTTCGCAAAAAGTATCCGAGAAATGAGCTAAAATTTAAAGGCAAGGCAGCCAGAATCAGCTGTTGCGGTGTAATAAACGCCAAGCGGTGTTCTTGCGCCAGGTTCGTAGTTACATGCAGCAAGAAGATAGGCGTACACTACTAACATAAAATGTAGTTTCTCTTGACCCTTCTTAATACGATATAGATTCATGGTCAGCTACGATTACTATAAATGAAAGTATACGCTTCCTTCTAGCGGATCAGAAGAAACTAAGAAAAACTATTTGAGGTGTGTGTACACAGAAGAAGAAGGAAACAACATACTCGATAGGCCTGATTCAATGACAGAGCCTAGCATGTAAATAGCCGATACCAGTCGCTTTGCCTTTCAGGTTTATCACCTGACTGAGATACTTAATCAAAAATTCTCAATGCCAACATTAACAACCTATCCATCCCTGTAGTTAACTCTTAAGCGATTTCTAATACCGTTAAAAAAGTAATCGTTCCATTCAAAAGAATTATAGTTGATTCAGCATCATAGTTGACACAAAAGGCGAGAAGATCAACAATGCAACAACATTACATGCTCCAGTGCGTAGTATCATTTGCGAAAGCCTAGTTTCGAGTTGTCGAACCTTTCTTGAAATAAAAGTGATGTTACGTCTTACTAGCAAAGCAAAGCTCCGTATTCTGGCCCTTATGGGACAATCGGGACCGACTGGTCGCCATGTCGTCCTGTCAGTGGCATCACGGATGCGGTGCGGAGTGGCATGGGACAAGCTACTGCCCTCCAGGCCTTTGTCGGCTTTCTTGGCCTTGGAACCGCTAACTCGCAATCAGGTAGCTTTTCAGTTGGCTGCACGAGGCTGAGCGCACTCCATTCCAGTCGTCTCATCAAAGAAACATCCAGGAATCGAACATGGGTCCTCCGTCAGCCGACAAACCCGCTGACCAGTGAGCTATTGAGGCGGACTCGATGTATATAGAATGTATCATAATAAACAGCGCGGGATTAGCCGAGCGGTCTTAGGCGCTGCGGTAATGGACAATGCGGCTGGTCCCGGCGGAGGTTCGAGTCCTCCCTCGGGCATGGTTGTGTGTATTTGTCCTTAGGATAATTTAGGTTAAGTAGTGTGTAAGCTTAGGGACTGATGACCTTAGCAGTTAAGTCCAATCAGATTTCACACACATTTGAACATTTTGAATAAAAGCGAATATTAACATGGCTGAACGTAAACGAAAATGAAAGCAAATTCCCGAGAAGGGGGATCCCAGCCACAATTGCCGTACGCTCATTTCTATAAACATGGGTAGGCAAACCAACCGTTTAAGGAGTAAATGCGACTTCGTGTTTTTTACAACCTCTGACTTCAGTATGAACTATTGTTCTGTTCAGTACGACTGCGTTTGAAATGTTAAGTCAGTGGCGGCCGTAACCACACGTTCGTAATTGTTTCGCGAACGCCTCGTTGGTGGATCTACTCTTATTGGGATTTCTTCGCTTCTATTATCGCGCACTTTCACATGTGTGAGTTCTCGCTATTAATTTCGTTTACGCGTTGAGTGGGAGAGAGTGAAGCGAAAAATTATCTTTGGACGTTTCATGCCATGCCTAATTTCAGCGTAAAACTTCGTTTGGCCGCTACTTACAATCAAAATATCGTCTAGTGAAAGCAAAACACGAGGAATAATCAATTTTTCCACGAGCAACAGAGTACGGCCACTGTCTTTGTTGGGAGAGCGCAGTGGTGCACAGTCGTAATGCTACCAGCGACAAGTATTTCACTTGCCTTGCCACGTTAACATCGCATAACAAAACAGAATCTGTTGTTTACGGATCAGACTGTCAGCAGCTCGTGGCCTTGTGGTTAGCATGCTCCCTCTCTTTCTTGGAGCCCCGGATTCGATTCCCGGCCGGGTCGGGGATTTTTTCTGCTCGGGACTGTGTGTGCGTGCGTGGGCGAGCGCGCGCTCGTGTGTGTGTGTGTGTGTGTGTGTGTGTGTGTGTGTGTGCGTGTGTGTGAGCGTGTGTGTGTGTTGTCCTCATTATCATTTCATAATCATCGAGCGCAAGTCGCCGCGCCGAAGTGGTGTCCACTAAAGGGTTTGCGGATCAGGCTCATATCATTAGCTTCAATCGATGACAAGAGGAAGGCAGGTGTTTACGAAAACATTTCAGACAATGATAACGTTCCTGCACACAAAGCAGTGGCCAGTGGATCGGTATACGATAAAAATCTAACGGATTTGCTGAAATGTACTCCTTAAACCTCTGACATCGGCCCCTTTGATCAGCTCCTACAGCTTTGCTTTCGGCCTTGCCGCAGTGGTAACACCGGTTTCCTTCAGATCACCGAAGTTAAGCGCAGTCGGGCTCGGATAGCACTTGGGTGGGTGACCATCCGGTCTGCCGGGCTCTGTTGGCAAGCGGGGTGCACTCAGCCTTAGTGACGCAAACTGAGGAGCTACTTGATTGAGAAGTAGCGGCTCTGGCATCGTAAACTGACATACTGACATCGTAAACTGACATGTGCTGACCACATGCCCCTCCATATCCAAATCCAGTGACGCCTGTGGGCTGAGGGTGACACGGCGGCTGCTCAGTACCGTTGAGTCTTCATGGCCTGTTCCGGTGGAGTTTAGGTTTTAGAGCTTTGCTTTGGTAATGTGAAGTATTCCAGGAAATAGCTTCGACACTGCCATGGATGAAGGTTGGGTTGGTAACAGTCGTTCAGGATATGACATTATCTGCTTAGCATGTGATCATAATTACGAAATTTGCGAATTTCACGTAGATCGCCATTTTGCACAGATGCTACTTTGAGACACTACGTGCTGGAAAGAAGTGTACACAGCTGCACAAGTATTACTGTACCTTTTGTTCATTACCTGTACAGGTCTTTGCTACTGGTGCGTTGTATTACATTTCAATTCGTGCTATCGTCAGCAAATTTTCTTGTGGTTAATTACGTCTATTACACGAGGGTGACATATTGTAGCATAAAACATACCATAAGTTAATCTCCTTACTGCGACAAATATTGGCCAAGATTTGTGAAAAATCAGTGGAAGGTCTCCAGCAGAATTCACTTCGTCTTTATGTGATTTATGGATGTCTCAGATGTTACCTGTTTTTAGCGGGTAGCTGGTTCGAGTGACATTCTCATCTATCAACTACATGTTTTGCACGTGTGCGACGTTCATGTGCTCTTTTGAATAATTTACCACCGGTTAATTACTAGGCGGGTCTTAGAATTCAGAGAATTCCCTATACTCCTCTTGTTACCCATTATGGCAAGTTCATATACGTGATTAGTAACGGGTAACTGTCGCACGTCTAGGTGTAAAATATTTGCAAGCCACAAGCACGAAGACCACAACAACAAGCATGATGAAATACGCTGTTTTTTAATGAAGTACTGTAACAGAGCTCGGTAAACAGCTCATGAAGAATTAATCCTGCAACAGACTTCGTCTATTGTTTCGTAATGTATTTCATGAAAGTATATCTAATCTACACTGCATACATATAACATTGTTGTTGTTGTGGTCTTCAGTCCTGAGACTGGTTTGATGCAGCTCTCCATGCTACTCTATCCTGTGCAAGCTTTTTCATCTCCCAGTACCTACTGCAACCTACATCCTTCCGAATCTGCTTAGTGTATTCATCTCTTGGTCTCCCTCTACGATTTTTACCCTCCACGCTGCCCTCCAATACTAAATTGGTGATCCCTTGATGCCTCAGAACATGTCCTACCAACCGATCCCTTCTACTAGTCAAGTTGTGCCACAAATTTCTCTTCTCCCCAATCCTATTCAATACCTCCTCATTAGTAATGTGATCTACCCATCTAATCTTCAGCATTCTTCTGTAGCACCACATTTCAAAAGCTTCTATTCTCTTCTTGTCCAAACTATTTATCGTCCACGTTTCACTTCCATACATGGCTACACTCCATACAAATACTTTCAGAAACGACTTCCTGACATTTAAATCTATACTCTTCTTCAGAAACACTTTCCTTGCCATTGCCAGTCTACATTTTATATCCTCTCTACTTCGACCATCATCAGTTATTTTTCTCCCCAAATAGCAAAACTCCTTTACTACTTTAAGTGTCTCATTTCCTAATCTAATCCACTCAGCATCACCCGACTTGATTAGACTACATTCCATTATCCTTGTTTTGCTTTTGTTGATGTTCATCTTATATCCTCCTTTCAAGACACTGTCCATTCCATTCAACTGCTCTTCCAAGTCCTTTGCTGTCTCTGACAGAATTACAATGTCATCGGCGAACCTCAAAGTTTTTATTTCTTCTCCATGAATTTTAATGCCTACTCCGAATTTTTCTTTTGTTTCCTTTACTGCTTGCTCAATATACAGATTGAACAACATCGGGGAGAGGCTACAACCCTGTCTTACTCCCTTCCCAACCACTGCTTCCCTTTCATGTCCCTCGACTCTTATAACTGCCATCTGGTTTCTGTACAAATTGTAAATAGCCTTTCGCTCCCTGTATTTTACCCCTGCCACCTTTAGAATTTGAAAGAGAGTATTCCAGTCAACATTGTCAAAAGCTTTCTCTAAGTCTACAAATGCTAGAAACGTAGGTTTGCCTTTCCTTAATCTTTCTTCTAAGATAAGTCGTAAGGTCAGTATTGCCTCACGTGTTCCACTATTTCTACGGAATCCAAACTGATCTTCCCCGAGGTCGGCTTCTACTAGTTTTTCCATTCGTCTGTAACGAATTCGTGTTAGTACTTTGCAGCTGTGGCTTATTAAACTGATTGTTCGGTAATTTTCACATCTGTCAACACCTGCTTTCTTTGAGATTGGAATTATTATATTCTTCTTGAAGTCTGAGGGTATTTCGCCCGTTTCATACATCTTGCTCACCAGATGGTAGAGTTTTGTCAGGACTGGCTCTCTCAAGGCCGTCAGTAGTTCCAATGGAATGTTGTCTACTCCGGGGGCCTTGTTTCGACTCAGGTCTTTCAGTGCTCTGTCAAACTCTTCACGCAGTATCATATCTCCCATTTCATCTTCATCTACATCCTCTTCCATTTCCATAATATTGTCCTCAAGTACATCGCCCTTGTATAGACCTTCTATATACTCCCTCCACCTTTCTGCTTTCTCTTCTTTGCTTAGAACTGGGTTTCCATCTGAGTTCTTGATATTCATACAAGTCTTTCTCTTCTCTCCAAAGGTCTCTTTAATTTTCCTGTAGGCAGTATCTATCTTCCCCCTAGTGAGACAGGCCTATACATCCTTACATTTGTCCTCTAGCCATCCCTGCTTAGCCATTTTGCACTTCCTGTCGATCTCATTTTTGAGACGTTTGTATTCCTTTTCGCCTGCTTCATTTACTGCATTTTTATATTTTCTCCTTTCATCAATTAAATTCATCCAAAATTCAACCAAAACATATAACATTATAAGGGAATAAACTTAATTTCCTCTATTCCATCTCATTAAAAACTAGCTAACCAGTTCAAAATTAGGTAAACAAAGGAATGGAAACCTTTGCGGCACGTATGATGAACTCGTGTGGCATTCGATGGTGTACAACCAAAAATTATTCATATTCCCGAAGCAAGAGACTGATTCTTGCGAAAATTTCATTTATCCGAAATGAGGGCAACCACAATCAACTTTTTTATTTTTGAGCTTGTATTTTATTCCATCCTCTTGCTTTGCTGTTTCGAATGTGCATCAGCGATGATAGGCTACCTGATTCGCTTCAAGAAATTCTTGTATTTCATTCTGAGCACTGAACACAAATTCTGCTCCGAGGAAGTTAGTGACGGCTTAAGATTCCACGTTCAACGACAGCCCCTTATGTACAGCCGGCATTAATCGTAAGAGGTCCTGGACGTCTCCCTTAGTAGCTGCTAGTTACTTCGCACTGAACTGATAGCGCTTGGTGCCTCTGCGAGATGTTCCTGTGTAAGCGTGTTGCATTCAGTTGTAATGGACGACACGTGACATGGTACTCGAAGCTAAACAAGAAACACCTTCCGCTGGTGACGAAAGATGTCTTGAATGCCGTGGCGACGTCAGCCGGAGGTTACCTTACTGTAGGGGCGTTGGTTCTCCAGTGAGTAGGAGGAGTGGTTCACGTTCAACTTGGAAACAGTTGATTCATTTAGTTATTTACAACAGTTTACCACAGGAGACTCGTGTCCATGTGCAGCAGGCAGAGAGAGTGTGTCGCACCCACAGTCCTCAGTGCACGATGTGTAGTTGTTAAAATACCTGTAATGCCACCCCCTCTGGGGCCCAGTAGTGTGACGACCTTGCAAGGGAAGAATTGTTGGGCAGCAGTTCGGGGCTGTGAGGCGGTCTTGCCCAGTTATACTGTTAGCAAGGCGGACTAGCAGTCTGCAGTGGCGTGCACTGGCAGTGGAGACTTCCGGGAACGAACCCCAACCTCGCAACTGGATCGCTGCGTCTGGCGTCGGTGGATACCTACAGGATCAGTTGCTGAGAGAGCCTCAGTTGGACCGTCAGCCGAAGCTGGACCCACTACCAGGTGGTCCTACAGGATGGCGAGCAGCAGTAGCTGTTCCAGCGGATTTTAGGTGAGCGACAACGGCCCAACGGCTGTAGTCCCCTTAGCGGTGATCACCGATTATTTATCACTGGATGGTCAGTATTTACACGTGCCAGGGAAGACTTGTTAAGCAGATTCCCGAGGTATAGCGTACTCCACATGCCACAATCCCGCCAGGTGTCTCAGGTTTCTGCAGTACCGCTGGACACTGACTGAGCAGTCGTGCCGGTGTAGCTATGCAGTCGCGGTAGCGAAATGCTGTGCTGCTGACTACGGCAAGCAGTATGACGATGGCGGTGAGTACTTGCACAGGCCCACGCCATTACACTACTGATGCATCGTTCTAGGACAACACAGCAGGGAAGCATTTCTCATACGTCACTGTTGTTTACTCTACAATCACCTGATACCCATTTCAGTGGCACCTTTTTTAGTTTTTGCAAAATCATCGGATGATCTGACACTCTAAGTCCACTTAGTACTTGATTTTACAGTCACATTACAACAACAGCAACGCAGTCTAGCTCCGCTAGGGGTTTGTAGTGCCCTGTTTGAGTCACACGAAGCACCATGCGGCCCAGATTGTTCTAAAGCAAAGTCGTATAGCATTATTGGGTTGAAGATTCTAGAGGGAAAAAAGTATTTTCACCCGTCGCTTGGTTTTACATCTTCCCTCTGAAAAGTGCTGTATCTTATAAAATGCATTTAGTCTGCTGATTGCTGTCAGCTGCTTAGATTCTTCCTATATTGTCAACAGACGAGATGGCTCCTTATGTTGCCTCTTTATATCACTATGATGATCTATTACACTGCACAATGAAGTGGTGCACAGCGAATCTAATACGTATAACAATTTTGAGTTTGAAATTGTAATCATGATCCTATCAAAGGGTTTTGCTTCAATACTCGATGTAGACACTGCTTTCTATTATGTGATCTGAAGATGATCATTTAACTGGTCGAAATTAGTAATCTTTTTCCTTCTTACGACCTTGGTAAATAAAAGTTTTCCACAAGAAGGCTACAACAACACATTTAACGATCGCCTCCTACAACGATGTCAAATAATTATTTTTCCGCCTGCTTAGCTGGGTGGTAACGTGCTTGCCTCCCATGCAAGCGGGCTCGGGTCCGATTCCCGGCCGGGTTAGAGATTTTCTCCGCTCGTGGACTGGTTGTTGTGTTGTCCTCATCATCATTTCATCCTCATCACCGGCGCACAAGTCGCCCAATGTGGCGTAGACTGAAATAAGACTTGCACTTGGCGGCCGAACTTCCCCGGATGGGACTTCCCGGCCAACGATGTCGTAAGCTCATTTCCATTTTTACTATAATCGATCCCGTGATCGTAGATTTAGGGTTGAGTTTACAGACTTCTAGGACTTGTAGAGGGGAGTGAGTACACAATTTTTTGATTAGAAATCCATGTCCGGAAACTTAGCGTTTTCGTTCTGCGGCGGTTTCAGTTCAGATGAATAACGCGTCCACTTATGCTGAGGGAAAGAGAAAAGTTGATGATGATGACGATTTATGGCGGAGGGCGCTAAACAGCTAGGTCATCAACGCCCTTGCATTAATGTTATACCGAAGAAGATTTCCATAATCTATGGAAGGAGATCAATAAACTGGAAAACTACGTTTGATCCCACTATAAGAAACGTAAAGCAACCTCAAGAAGGTGAGGTTCAGAAAAGCCCGTAATAAAACCGTAGCGAGACACAGCGGGATAACTAAATAAAATTATGGAGAAAATACCTGTAAAGATGCTGTTAAAAAGGGACAAATATGCTTGGCTGGATGACGCTTTAGAAACAATACGTGACCCAGCCACTCCGTGACACATTAAGTCCGCACACCAGTATTTTGGGAAGAATTCCGGACACCACACAAAATTTTAAGATACGAACAACACTCGCCTCGTTATCTGTTAAAATAGAGGGAAGATCCTGTGGAAGACCCAGTTCAACCCTCAGGTCGCCATATAAAACACACTCAATTAAAAGATGTCGTACTGACAGCTGTCTCCCGCATCTCTGACATACTGGGGGTTCTTCCCGATGTAAGAGGAAGCCATGTGCCAATGGAGAATGTCCCACTCTAAGCCGAGTAAGGGCTACTTCTTCACACCGTCGCAAGCGGAAGGAGGTGGTCCATGGTCGCACTGAAGTCTTGATGGAACGTAGTTTATTGTTCCCCACTTCCAGCCACTGGGACTCCCACCAACATATGGCCTTCCTGGTAATGAAGTGACAGCCCGCAGAGGGACTGAACAGCGGGCAGGAGGAGGAAGCAAGCAAGCCTCCTTAGCAGCAGCAGCACGAGTTCGTTTCCCTGGATGCCTATGTGCCCTGGAACCCAGCAGAATGTGATTTCCTTGTTTCGCCTGTGCAAGAGAAGGAGAGCGTCCTGTACCTGTTGCACCATCCGATCTGGCCAACAGCGAGAAGGGCACTTAGAGAATCAGAGTAGATGATAATTTTTTTGTCACGACGCCTTCTCATCTGCTCCATTGCCCTCCGGATAGCAAACAGGTCTGCGTAATAAACTGAAAATTGCTCTGGAAGCCCTATCCTGAGGACAATGTCGGTGAACACGACAGAACAACCGAAAACATCTCCCTGCTTAGAACCATCTGTGTAGACGGTAATAAAATCTGGGTGGCTACGTGAAATTTCATTCTCAGAGTTGCTTGTCCTGGTATGCAACAAGATAGATAGGACGACATGTACTACGTTCTATGGACTACTCCTTGTGGAGTCGAACGCAAAGTTTAATTTACGAGACTCGTGTAGAGACAGGGGAAGAACTGCTGGCACAAGTACTGGCCGCTCCACCAGAAACTGAGGAGACACCGGGTTGGGTCTGAGAGTCTGTACCAGAACATGCTTCGTAGGTACAGGGTCTGTAACAACTTTGGTGGTCACCACATCGAGCAGTTGTTGTAAGGCATCAGTACGGTATTAAGTGATAAACGGATGTTCCTTACGAATTCTTGCAGAATGTCTGTAGTGCGTCACGCCTAATTCAACTCCTCAAGCAGGAGTGGATGAGTTAAACACCTGAACTGGAAAAGTCGTAGAACGGAAACGGTACATTTCCGGATATGGGTTCCTATTTCAAAATATTATGTACTCACTCACCTCTGTGATACCTAGAAGCTTGTAACTGGAATTTCCGAACACCCTGTAGTAGGAGGGCACTCGCTGACCTTTCATTATTTCCATTCAAATCAAATAATATATTGATTACCAGAATTACCTTTATTCTGACGACGTTTGACGATATACATTTCAGTTAGAAGCACAAACCAATACGATCCCGCGCATTAAAGAATGACTACCTGTTGAGTTCGTAAACATTGGTCCACTCCCTGCGTCATATCAACGCTATCTGTCCTAAGAGCGAAAGGGGCAAAGCACTACAGGGAGCAGTGCGCTAAACGTTACCCACCCACCCGGCAAACTGCACTAACGCTGGCTAGTTACCCGTTGCTGAGGCTTAGTCTGGTTTAATGGAAAGCAGGTAAATATGCATGGTAGGTGGATATATGTCCTAACCTCCTTCTCCCTCTTGTCTGTGTCCATCCCCCAATCCCCCTCTCTCTGCCCATCACCTTCTCCCCCTCTCATCTTCTCCTTCCCTCTGTCTCCTGCTGCCCGCTGTCTCCGCCCTGCTCTCTGCCCATCACCTCCTCCCGCCTTCCTCTGTCCATCTTCTTCTCATCCCTCTCTCTCCATCTCCTCCAGACTCCTCTCTCTGTCCATCATCTTCTTTTTACTCTCTTATGTTCATTTACTTTTATTATATATATATATATATATATATATATATATATATATATATATATATATAAAATGTGTGTAAAAATCATAGCCTATACTAGTCCTAATGTTTATCAGAGAAACATGTAAAACTTGTTATCAATCTGTGAAGCACTTATTGAGGTTTTTGCTAACAATGTTTCTCTTTTATTTATGGCACACTAAACTCTCCCTAATACGACCCTCAGTAGTCCGGCCTCTCAGTAATCCGGGACACTTCCAACATCTAGTCGTTCAACCTGAAATGACGCCTACAATAATGAAATTTCGTCTGCAACCATATTGTTAGTTAATTATATTGTTCAACATTCCTGTAGACTTGAAATTGTGGCTTTGCTTACGGATCATTTTCATGGCTTCTAAAGGGAAACGTGATGCTAGACCTCAAGCAGAAACTCGAAATTAGATATAAACTGAACTGAGGTTCTTCGCAGAAAACCATTGTTTCTGGAAACAGTGTTGCACAAGTAACTAACTATTTATCACCCAACTTCAGCAGAAAAGAGGTAATCATACGCTCACAATTAAGTTACTATGAAACTGATGAAGAAGAGAACATAGGAGGAGAGAACATTAGGGTATCTCACACTGCTGGTGTTGATGCTGGAGATGTCTTCCTGGAGTACATTTTGAAGCAAACAGAAACATGGCAGGACGTATGAAATGCTTGTAAAGCCGTTGTGTAATAAAGCATACTACCGTCGCGTATCACCATGGTGACACCTAAAACTTTGATACTTTCTAGAAAAATTAATGTATCTTTTGATTTGATAAAGTACAATCCCTGTGTGTTTATAATAAATTTTAGATACTCTCAACAATCCGGCACTTCCGCTAATCCGACACTCAAATGTGCGAAGAATGGCCATTTTAGCAAGAGTCTAGTGTCTATATATTAAAAACATATAGCCTATATGTGTCCAAATGTTTATTATAGTAACTTGCAGAAGTTTGAAAACTATCGGTCAAGTATTTTTTAAGAATTTTGGTAACAATTTTTCCCCTTTGTATATTACATATATGTTATAGATATTAAAAAACACATAGTATATGCCAGTCTGAGTGTTCATTAGAGTGTCGTGTAACATTAGATAAATCAGTCAAGAATGTTTCGAGAGTTTTGGTAGAAATATTTCCCCTTTATGTATTACATATACAGAGTGTTAAAAAAGTGTCAAGTACTTTGCGAGGTAATAGTTCTCATAGAAACAAGAAAAATAAGTCTAATAAACATGGCTCCAGAAATGCATACTTTCTGCGATAAGCATTGCTTTACAGGAGATATTCATCGTGGCGTCCATTCATAACAATGCACCCCCTCTGCCCTCCAGCGAAAGGAATGACGCACCCTTAGAAATATGCCCGGGTGTTATTGCAGCTGCTGGCGCTCTTTGAAGACGCGACCCTGTAGAGTCCGCACATCGTTGATTGTCGTGGCATAGACCAATTTCCTTCAAATGTCCCAAGGGGTTTGAGATCTAGGGAACGAGCAGGTCAATCCAGCGGTCTTAAAACATCTGCATCAGATAATCTCTCACATTGGTGACGAAAGTTGTGCTGGTGCGCCATCATGCATATATCACATTTGTATTCGTTGCTGCAACAGGACAGCCTCCAGCAAGGTAGGCAATACAGCAATACATTAATGAGAAGGTCCAGATAATGTGCCCCATTTAACCTTTGAGGTTTTTTTTTTTTTTTTTTTTTTTTTTTTTTTTTTTTTTTTTTTTTTTTTTTTTACACACACACACAGAGGTGGAGCCCTGCACAGCCGCACCAGCATGATGGCCAACTCAATAGGTCTACTGCCATCTCTGCACAAGGGTTAGTTTTCACTAATGTGAGGTGTCGCAGGATGTGGGTACTGCGATGTTTGCTTACGTCTGGTTAAGGTTAACCATTAATACGCGCTCATCTGGAGATAGACTGGGTCGAAGTCGAACGAAGGATAGCGGTTTGAAAGGCAGAGGAAAAAAAGTGCCAAGGCAACAGCCAAGGGAAAAAGACCTCTGCGATTGTTAGGTCGGGTAGTAAGAGCAGCAGAGGATGTCTTGCTGCCTGCGATAGGTCATGCAAGGGTAGGCTTTGTTAGTAGTTGTCATGTCGATACCTTTGACGCTGTGCGGTTGTGTTGGTCGGAGGCTGCCGCTGGGTGCCGGTGTAGAGCTCTCGTTCAGCTTCAGCAACCTGCAACAGTTAGGTTTATTATCGTTTTTGTGTCCAATAGGTCATATATCGGATGCACGGTGTAAGGTAATGTTGGCGGTTTGTTTGTGCGTCAGTCAGCGAGCTCGTCGGTGTCCCTGCTGTGACCTGTTGGTCGGCTCTAATAGCAGCTGGTAATTACCAGTCAGTGTTTCTGATATGCAGGGGCTTGCCGACGTTTGTCGCTTGTTGGTGTATGTTAGTTTACCAGAGGTGGCTATGCCCTAGCTAGTAGTGTCTTTGGCCGCTTGTGCTTCCACATATGGTTGTGATCGTAGTTTCCCACAGTGAGGATGAAAGGATTGTTCGAGTGTCTCGAGTTCCTGTATAGTCGTGTGGCGTGTTTTTTGAATACTTCCTTGAGGGTATCAAGGCGGTATTCATGGTGAAGATCCACGGTGCGTGTGTAGCGTGGAGCGTTGCTAATGATTCGTAGCACTTTGTTCTGTACGATCTGCAGGCGCTGCAGTCGTGTAGGAGCTGCATATCCCCAGACAGGAACTGCGTACGTCATCAGAGGTCTCATCAGTATCATGTGGAAGCACTTATGGCTCTTTTAATCTGTCGCCAAGTACACCTGTCCATAGGCGGCCGGTGTGGCCGAGCGGTTCTAGGCGCTACAGTCTGGAACCGCGCGACCGCTACGGTCGCAGGTTCAAATCCTGCCTCGGGCATGGATGTGTGTGATGTCCTTAGGTTAGTTAGGTTTAAGTAGTTCTAAGTTCTATGGGACTGATGACCTCAGAAGTTAAGTCCCATAGTGCTCAGAGCCATTTGACCATTTTGAACACCTGTCCATACGCTGATTGAGAATCCGTGTTGATGCCCCGTTTCCTGAATTGCTTGGGGATTTAATCTGTCCAGACAAGCTGATTATGGAAATTCACAACACCGTCTCTTGTGAACCCTGCCTCATCGGTAAATAAAATCTTGGATGTGAACAGTGGACCTGCGGCACAGTTCTGCAACAGCCATTCACAGAACCGCCGTCTGTCATGATGATCCTGTGGCCTTAGGGCCTGAACGCGCTGTAGATAATACGGGTACTGCAATTGCTCATGAAGTACACCCCCCCCCTCCCTCCTCTCTCTCTATCTCTCTCTCTCTCTCTCTCTCTCTCTCTAGGATAAGAGACTGAGATATGCCTTCTGCTGCTGCTAATCGTCGCACACTGGTCGCAGGAGTTTCTTCCACCGAAACTAGGACATGCTCCTCCATGTCAGGATTGCGGTCTGTACGGTGGCTTCCACTGTCAGTCTTCCGAAGCGGAAGGGTACCTGAATCCCTAAGTCGCTGGAAAAGTCTGCCGAACAGCTTATGAGAGAACACTCTGCCCTGAGGGTAGTTTTCAGCGAAGAGGGCACGGGCTTGCTGGCTACGCCCATTCGATAAACCATAGGGGAATGTCATATCCGCCATCTCACTGTCGAGTAGTAGGCTTCCATTGCTAACAAGTGGTGGAAGAGAGAAAATGTAAATGTACTAAGCCGTTTGTAAGTACAAATAGCGCAATAACAGTAAATACATAAGAAAATCCGCGTTTGGAAGAAGGTAATAAACCATGATACATACCCTGAATTGACAGTACTATAGGAGTTCAATAAGGCAGCCGGCCGGTGCGGCCGGGCGGTTCTATGCGCTTCAGTCTGGAACCGCGCGGCCGCTACGGTCGCAGGTTCGAATCCTGCCTCGGGCATGGATGTGTGTGATGTCCTTAGATTAGTTAGGTTTAAGTAGTTCTAAGTTCTAGGGGACTGATGACCTCAGATGTTAAAACCCATAGTGCTCAGAGCCATTTGAACCATTTTTACAATAAGGCGCACAAACACGACGAAAACCACAATGGTAGGTAGGGTACTGTGAGTAAGACAACATAATACCCTGCCGACATATGCGCCAATGCAACGGTGGGCTAATATACACAACTAAGCGTCGCGCAGACCTTCCTATAAACATGTGTTGATCTCGGAAAGAATGCGTTCCGTACCCACGTTTACTGGACTTATTTTTATTTTTGATGAGTATTACCACTCAAAGCATTCGTCACTTTTTTGAACGATCTGTATATTTTATATTACATATATTAAAAATATGTAGCTTATGTCCGTCTGAATGTTCATTAGAAAATCGTATAAAATTTTAAGTAAATCTATGAAGAACGTGTCGAGAATTTCGGTAACAATGTTTCCCCTTTAAGTGTTACACACACACACATTATAAATATAAATATAAATATAAATATATATATATATATATATATATATATATATATATATATATATACATTGTTTTTGTTGGTTCATCAGTCTTCTGGCTGGTATGATGCGGTCCACCACGAATTTCTCTTCTGTACCAACCTCTTCGTCTCAGATTAGGACTTGCAACCTACCAACCTACGTTCTCAATTAGTTGCTGGATGTATTCCAATCTCTGTATTCCTTTTCAGTTTTTGCCCTCTACAACTCCATCTAGTACCATGGAAGTCATTCCCTGATATCTTAACAGATGTCCTGTCATCCTGTCCCTTCTCCTTGTCAGTGTTTTCCACATATTCCTTTCCTCTCTGATTCTGTGAAGAACGTCCTCATTCCTTACCTTATCAGTACACCTAATTTTCAACATTCGTCTATAGCACCACATCTCAAATGCTTCGATTCTCTTTCGTTTCGGTTTTCCCACAGTCCATGTTTCACTACTATACAATGCTGTGCTCCAGACATACATTCTCAGAAATTTTTTCCTTCAATTAAGGCTAAGGCTGGTACTAGTAGACTTCTGTTGGCCAGGAATGCCCCTTTTTGCCTGAGCTAGTCTGCTTTTGATGTCCACCTTGCTCCGTCTGTCATTGGTTATGCTGCCTAGGTAGCAGAAATCCTTAGGTTCATCTACTTCGTGACCATCAATCCAGATGTTAAGTTCCTCGCTGTTCTCATTTCTGCTACTTCTCATTACTTTCCTCTTTCTCCGATTTACTCTTTAAGTTTTTCATTCCAGTCAGCATGTCATGTAAGTACTCGTCACCCTCACTCAGGAAAGCAATGTCATCAGCTAATCGTATCATTGATATCCTTTCACCTTGAATTTTAATTCGCTCCTGAACCTTTCTTTTATTTCCATCATTGCTTGTTCGATGAACAGAGTGAACAGTAGGGGAGGGGGGGGGGGGGGGGGGAATACATCCCTATCTTACACCCTTTTTAATTCGAGCACTTCGTTTTTCGTCGTCCACTCTTATTATCCACTCTTGGCTCTTGTACATTTTGTATATTACCCGTGTCTTCCTATAGCTTACCCCTATTTTTCTCAGAATGTCGAACATCCTGACCCATTTTACAATGTCGAACCCTTTTTCCAGGTCGACAGATCCTATGAACATGTCTTGATTTTTCTTTAGTTTTGCTTCCACTATCGACGGCAACGTTAGAATTGCCTCTTTGGTGCCTTTACCTTTTTTAAAGTGAAATTGACCGTTATATAGCACGTCCTCAATTTTCTTTTCCATTCTTCTAGGTATTATTCTTGTCAGCAACTTGGATGCACGAACTGTTAAGCTGATAATGTGGTAATGATCGCACTCTTCAGATCTTGCAGTCTTCGGAATTGTGCGGATGTTCCATTTCGAAAGTCAGATAGTATGTGGGCAGACTCATACATTCTACACACCAGCAAGAATAGTCGTGTTGTTTTCACTTGCCCCAATGATTTTAGAAATCACGTGCGTATCTGAATGCAACATTATGTCAAAACTTCAAGTCAATCGTACGACGAGTTTTCGAGTTGTACGAACACAAACGCACACAGGCTGACTTTTTATAGATTTAGATTTATTATTGTGGAGTATCTTTTGTAATCTCACTTAACATTTCTTTTTAAATCTTGCTTTAAATTTATATTTTTCTACTTATCTTAATGTTACTGCAGTTTTCATACGATAAGTAAATAACAGGTCTGGAAGAAGCCAGCGACGTGAGGTTGTTGGTCACAGTGAACTGAGGGCGCTGTGTGGGGCGCTATGAGGCATACTCGTGTGTTTGACAAGTTTTATCTGATAACAGGTCTCAGCCGCGTCGGCTCAGGGACGTAACAGATTTTACAGCTCCTGCTTTAGTCTTCCTGTCGAAGCCATGTCTGTTTTTCTCGTAGGCTGTCCAAGAATATCGTGAGCAGAGAAAACGATGAAACAGTAACAAATATTCTTTGGAAGCCAATATATAGATCACTCATAACGTTACAAGTAGCTTCCATTCCTGTTTCGTGCACCTCGAATGAGAGAAGAATGACCGTGTTACTCCTCACATATCCTAGCGTCTCTAATCTGTTCGTTGAACTCACTAAAAATATGCAAGCATGCAGCACATATGTTCTACATTCCTTGTGATATACTGGTTCTGTAAATGTTACTCAATAACGCCCAGCGAGGAAGCCTCGATTTCTTCCAACAGTAACACATGTCTCTGAATTTCTTCTGTCTCCTCTTTAGCCCACACTTGATGAACATCTCGCAATAACCTCATAAGCACGGTTGTTTCCCAGAATTTCTCCAATAAAATCAGTCTTCAATTCTTTTTTTTACAATTTAT
Source organism: Schistocerca piceifrons (assembly GCF_021461385.2). Taxonomy (NCBI): domain Eukaryota; kingdom Metazoa; phylum Arthropoda; class Insecta; order Orthoptera; family Acrididae; genus Schistocerca; species Schistocerca piceifrons. The sequence continues at coordinate 294,666,324 of NC_060141.1, forward strand.
TTAATCTATTCCACTTCATAGAGCTTTTACCATATTTATTAGGCATTTACTCATTCAGTCCATACCTTCTTCGTTACTAATGATGTAACTAAACTCTACTGGATTTTTCTTTATTTACTTTAAGTAAATCAGATTTACTTGCATTGAAGACTCTATGACATGCGAATTTTTAAAACTGTTACAGTAAATTGGACTTCTCTGTGAATTGGACTTCACCGCCACGCACCATGTGGTGACTTGCGGAATATGCATGTAGATGAAGATGTAGAACAACACTGCTTGAAATTCTTCTTCTGACCGTTCTCTCTACAAGGAACCGCATTAGTTTGCACGGGCAAGGAACCAAGTGATATTCACAATCATATACTTCACAGTATGAGTGAACTTTTTTTCTGTGCCCCGAAACACTGCGTACATGTGAGACGACATCTTATCCTATGTCATAACTGACCTTAAGATTGCATTAGTACGAGAAGTGAGAGTTGTTCTTTCTTTACAAAATTATGACAGAACACATAAAATAATACACATTTTCTACGTAATGCAACAGGTTTTGTGGCAAAAATCAAGAACTTCAAAACTTACAGTGTTCGCCAACGTGAATCGGCCCTGTTGTCGGGACTTTATGAAAAAGACTTTTCTAATGGCGTTACTATTTTTTTCGTCGTCAAAGGTTTGGGTGTTGTATTTCATACATCCAGTTTTTGCCTTAGAGCACATCATCGGTAACAACATAATAGCAAAAGATCATTAAAGTGGGGCAGTCAATGGCACCAACTTGGAATAGACCATATTCCGTAAATATCATGCACCATAGTTCTGGTTATTGTAACATCTTCATACCGTATGTAAAGTTCTCCTCTGCTGGGACAGCTGTTGCATCGAAAATTGCAGCTTCATGTCAGCCAGTGTTGACACTGATTATGGGAAACCCAGCCGGCCGGAGTGGCCGAGCGGTTCTAGGCGCGTCAGTCTGGAACCGCGCAACCGCTACGGTCGCAGGTTCGAATCCTGCCTCGGGAATGGATGTGTGTAACGTCCTTAGGTTAGTTAGGTTCAAGTAGTTCTATGTCTAGGGGACTGATGACCTCAGATGTTAAGCCCCGTAGTGCTCAGAGCCATTTGGGAAACCCAGCTCGCACTTTTCTCATATGACATTCTGGATCAAGGAAGCCAGGGAGATGCAGATCTTGATTTTCGAAAAGCTTGTTATCAAAAGTACGATCGTATGGCGTACCAAGCCAAGTTTCTGACTGGATTGATGATTTTATCTCGGACCACCGACAGATGATTTCAGGTGTGCGCCATGGAAGTGTTTTGGAAGACTTGGTTTTCAGGTTGTGTATTAATGACCTTGTGGACAATACTAATACGAGGGCGTACTGAAAAGTAATGCCCCCTAATTTCTTATGTGAAAACTATGAAGGATTTTTAAATAAAACAAACCTTATTAACATTCTGCAGATTTATTCTTCATATCTACATTCTTATTTCTCAACGTAATCACTCTAGCGCCGAACACATTTCTCCCAACGAGTGATCAGTTTGTTGATACTTTACTGTAGAGCGTTTGACTTTGTTGAGAGGAACACAACCTCACATCTCCTTGCATCGCTTCAGCACTATGGAAGTGAGGTCTTCGAAAGTGTTATTTAAGTTTCGGAATCAGATGAAAATAGGATGAGGCCAAGTCAGGACCGTATGGAGGATAATCGATGACAGTGAAACCTAGGCGTCGGATTGATGCAGATATCGCAGCGCTCGTGAGTAGTCTGACATTCTCAGGCTGAAGGAGAAGGTGCTCCATTTGTGGACGAATTCTTAGATTTGGTGCCTTCAGTTGCTTTACACACTGCCACATTATACGCTACAATTTGGAGGCCTCTAGCGGCAGAAGTCTACAGTTTGCGTCAGCGAGGCTGGAACTTCGGCTGAGTGATATACAGTATATGATACGTAATACCTGAACAGACGTACACTACGTTTACATGCGGCACATCTTCCTGAAGACGAAAATCGAATTTCGCGTTTACATGTTAAGGACTATTACCCCAGTCAACTGTTGCGTATGGAAATCACTTATTCCAATTTATAATTTAGTCGGCACAATCGCTATTCCTCTTCAGTTAAATATTGTATTACAAATAGCTTCATTTCTACTTTTCATTCACTGTGCAAAAAGTCACTCCGTCCATATTAACCGAAATGTTTTCGAACAAGTAGTAAACTGCCAGCACAAGCACGTTTCAAAAACGGTTGTGCGTTTCCATGTTTGCAAAAATCAATTGTGGAAGTAGAAAACCGGCAGCAAGAAGTGGATCTGCAGAATCGATTTTGGAGTGTTTACATGATCAACCAAAAGCAGTACTGGGAAATCGATTTATGAAATTCAGTTAATTGATCATTTATGTTAACACTAATCATGTGCACATGTCCCGTAAATTGACAATTTCCTTATCATTTCGATTAAAGAATGATTCAAATGATCTATGGAAAATGTAACTAACTACCAGTATAACATACACATACATATACACATTGTTGATCAGACTCGAGATATTCATGAAAGTGCTGTGTCGCTACGCGGAGGAACTGCTATTGACAGATCAAACACATCTTTTTAGCCTTAAGAGATGCAGTGTATCAGAGGCGATTCGCTATAAACCTCCACAGGAAAATAGGGAAATTCGCTCACTGTATGACTGAGCACCTGGCTTGGTTACACACTGAAGCGCCAAAGAATCTGGAACAGGCATTCCTATCCAAATATAGAGATATGTCAACAGGCAGAATAAGGTATTCTGGTTGGCAACGCCTATATAAGATGTCTGGCGCAGTTTTTAGGTGGGTTACTACTCCTACAATGGAAGGTCATCAAGATTTAAGTGAGTTTGAACATGTTGTTATAGCCGACGCACGAGCGATGGGACACAGCATTTCCGAGGTAGAGATGAAGAGGGGATTTTCCCATACGACCATTTCACGAGTGTACTGTGAATATCAGGAATCCGGCTACACATCAAATCACCGACATCGCTGCGCTAACTCAATTTACTTCTGACGGAGCTTCTTATACCCAGTGGGCTGTCTTCTAATAACTGGTAGCGCGTGTTACTGTACGGAGCGATGCGTTGGAATGTCAGGAAGGAAGGATCATCCAAAGATCGCTTTATTCCAGTGTTATGTCTTCCGGTAACTGCGAGAGTGTGTCTGTTAGGAACTACAATGACTTGTAGCTATTTTCAGTCTCATCAGTAAAACAGGAATAAAGACGTGATTTTTGAAAAGCTCGAACCAAATGTTGACATACCAACGATTGTTTACCCACTCCTCTTAACCCTCACACTATTGACTTTCTTCTCGACCAACGATTTCCTTGGTTGTAAAGTAAATTCTGGGACTAGTAATCCTCTACTACTTATTCCCACATTTTCCTTGGCTTTAAAGTGAATACCGGGACTGGTAATCTTCTTCTGTTTACCCCTAACTGGGAGTATCCTTTGTCCCTTTACCAGCTTGCTTAATTTTGGCTAAAAAGAACCGAGACACTTTGATGGGCTGGATCTAAAACAGCCAGCTCTACTCCTTGGAGTGGAAGAATAGGTCCCTCTCTTCCAGCATGCATTGTTACAGAACAGTTGTAGATCATTAGATCTGTCATTCGGGAAACCCAAAATGACTTGCAGGCTCACCACACTTAATAGCTCTCCACTTTCGTCTGCTGGGATAATTTAAATTTGAGGTCTGCAAGGAAACGCCAACGAATACCAAAATCTGAAACACTGTGTAACACGGATGAAATTCAATGGTCAAGGTCAATATTTTAAGCACTTGATAAGACAGTCCCACGTAAAAATTGCAGTATTAGCTCATTGCTCATTTTCTCTGTGGATTAATTCTGCCGGAATAAAAGGTCTGACCTCGACTCAGTGCAAATTACGTCAAATACATGTAGGATGCACCCGAACTTCACCGATTAAGCTTTGGTGGTTGTTCAGGGATGCATTGGTTGGTTGGTTTATGTGATGAAGAGGACCAAACAGCGAGGTCATCGGCCAATTCGGGGTAGGTAAGGGTGGGAAGGAAGTCGGCCATGCCCTTTCAAAGGAACCATCCCGGCATTGCCTGAAGCGATCTTGGGAAATCACAGGGATGCTTTCTGAGTATTTTGGTGTAAGTGAACTGTGGTCCCCGATTCCTTGTTACATAGTAAAGTAACGGGAAAAAATCCCAAAACGAAGAAGGAATTGTGCGAGATAAACAAAAGTTGGTAGGCGTGCTTCTACATTGGAAAAACGTCAATTCAAATTTCGCGCCAGTCGCATAAGAGTGGCGCTATAATCAAGACGACGGAAGGACGTCCGTTACAGCTCGCAGTACTGTTGCCAGCTGTCAATTGCGAAGCGCTTAATGCTGATGGCGAAAATAGTAGCCGTCTATAGAGCTGTGACAACATTGAGGCGTTGTCACAGAGTCGTTTACAAAATCGTTTCCGTTTATTGATCCAGGTAGCTACTGCGCACAGCCCACTGCAACCGTCAGGGGTCAACTGACGCCCGCTCAACTATAGTAGAGCCACTATGAGGATGCAAATCAGGTTTGTTTTAAACACTCGCTGTAGCAGTCGTGAGCATTGGTTACCTTTCAGATTGTATCTAATGAGTTAGTAAACAGCGCCTTTAAGACCACAAAGACGTCGTGACGAACATCTCACTGAGTTTGAAGGATGTCGTGCAATAGAGCTACGACAAGTTGGATGCCCCTTCCGCATTATTGCAGAAATATTTGGCAGCATTGTAGCCACCGTACACGATTGCTGACAGCCGTCGTCACAGGAAAGGATGGTCCCAAAAAGACTGGGCTTCGGACGACCACATGGTACTATCGAGAGGGAATATCGTTGTGTTTGGTGTACGGCTGTTGAACATCAAACTGCGTCTGCAGCAGCAAAATCGAGCAGCTGTTAGCACCAAAGTGACACAATGAACTGTTACAAATCGGTTACTTCAAGAACAACTCTGAGCCAGACGCCCTGTAGCATGCATTCCACTCAAGATGAAAAGATCGTATGGCATCGATGGCCGGGAGACCCCACCTGGTCACGGTCGGGAGCCGAGTTGCAAGTCTTTTCAGCTGACACCAAATTGGGCGACTGTATCCAAACCACCACCGTTTGCGATATCCGTGGTGTCAAGCTCATTGGAGCAGAGTGAATGTATTCTGATGAAATCTGATTCTGCCCCAGTGCCAGTGATGGCCATGTGTTGTTTAGGAGGAGGCCAGGTGAGCGTCTGCGACGAACTTGTCTGCCGTCTAGACATACTCGACCTACAGCTAGAGTTATGATCTGGGATGTGATATTCTGGGATTCCTGATGTTCACAGCACACTCGTGAAATCCCCACTTCATCACTACCTCGGAGATGCTGTGTGCCATCGCTCGTGCGCCGACTATGACACCACGTTGAAACTCACTTAAAGCTTGATAACATGCCATCGTAGCAACAGTAACCGACCTAACAACTGCGCCAGACACTTGTGGTCTTATATAGGCGTTGTCGACCGCAGCACCATACTCTGCCTGTTTACATATCTCTGTATTTGAATAAGCATACCTGTATCAGTTTCTTTGAGCCTCAGCGTAGTAGCGACCACATTGTGTATGAAATTTACTGGCAGATTGAAACTACGTGCCGGACCAAGACTGGAACTCGAGACATTTACCTTTCGCGAGCAAGTGCTCTACTGACTGAGTTACCCAGCACGATTCTCAACCCGTCAACCCGTTCTGCAAGTTTCGCAGGAAAGCTTTCTGTGAATGGAAGGTAGGACATGAGGTACTGGCGGAAGTAAAGCTGTGCGGAGGAGTTGTGCGTCGTGCTTGGGTAACTCATTCGGTAGAGCACTTGGTCAGCCGGCTTTCGGCCGTGATCGCGCACGGATCAGCTCCGCGCACCGGGCAGCACTCCAAAAGCGGAGTTGTTTACTTGCGCGTCAGGGCATTTGTGTTATATAGCGTTCAGCAATATTGTATCCTATGGCGTTTTTTACCGCCAAGTGACACTTAAAATTACATTTCAAGCCAACATGGACGACCAAGCTCTTATGAAATCTAACAATTCATTCGCGAAGAGCTGCGTCTGGACCCACAAGAAGAGACAGGTATTCACTTCTCTATCACCGGCAGCATCCAGAATGAGATTTTCACTCTGCAGCGGAGTGTGCGCTGATGTGAATCTTCCTGGAAGATTAAAACTGTATGCCGCACCGAGACTCGAGCTCGAGACCTTTGCCTTCCGCGGGCAAGTGCTCGAACAGCTGAACTACGCAAGCTCAACTCACGCCCCGTTCTCACATCTTTACTTCTGCCAGTATCTCGTCTCCTACCTTCCAAACTTCACAAAAGCTCTCCTGACTTCGAGTCTCGGTCCGGCACACAGTTTTAACCTGCCAGGAAGTTTCACTGGCAGCATCATCTACATTAAAACATTTGCGCTAATGTAGTTCGACATTTCACACACGGACTAAAGTTTAAACATTCTGACGGGCATATTGGGGAGGTGACGGTAGATCACATTGGTTTCAGTCTTCGAACAATTCGAGTGTTTGTGCTCCCTTTTGAGGTACCAAAAGGCGTAGACGTTGAAGTGTTCCGAACCTACGGCAACGTTTTGGGCCACATCGCGGAACAATGGCAGACGTTCAAGACATACCCGCTCGGGAACGATGATGCGGACGAGAGCTCACGGGCAACATCTCCTCTTACAGCGACGAGCCCAACAACTCTCCAGAGCTTGATTAAGAGTCCGCCTGCTGCGATAAACATCAAACTGAGTGTTGTGCCTACCTCTGCTTTCCTTCAGACGGGCTGACTTCGGACGACGAACTGCCACATTCCGACACGAAACATCACCTTTCCCTGAAACCAGTGGTCTCCCCGAAAACAGAAGAAGTGAAGTCTAACGCTCTCCAGTGACACAGTTCTTCGTATGGCACCATGGTTAGAGGACCAGATACCAGACAGTAATCTCCCTTCAATGACTTGAGTGGCCTCCGGATGTCCCATCTGGGGAGCGTCCTTTACACTGCCTGCATTCCTCTCTGACACCAATAGATCCCAGGGAGGGAGATTTCCTGGGGCTGACCTGAAAACTAGCGCATATTCACGTAAAAGCAGTCTGGTGAGGGTCGTCAAGACACGGTGCCAGACTTCCAGTTGGGAGCTAACAAAAAGTGCTGTAATTCTGTGTGGCACATAGAATAAGCCAACCCCACCACACTACTATGGGAGGGTAAGGGAGGCATTTTGAACTCTGAATAACATCCAGATACAGATAAAGGATTCCATCACCGTTAACATACGATGGGCGAGGGTAATCGGGACAACGAACACTTGTGCCATGTGAGGGATATGAAAGTCGTGGTAGAATTCACGTTTCACCCACGCTGTACAATGTCAAGGGATCGAATCCAGTGATCAACCAGGCCAGCGCTGATCATTTGAAGAAGACGTCTGCTGTTTGTTGCCACCAAACGACGGAGATCATTCATAAAATCAATGCTCAAGCAGCAGACAGTGACGGCCGCACTTGGAGGAGCGACACATGTCACAGGTAGGGCATCACCAATGAGCAGAACCTATGATTTGGAAACATTAAGAGAAATACCCGATGCCTCCCCATATGTCTCCACACTTGTCAGAGACATGCGGTCATCATCTTCACTGCACTGGTAGAGGACGAGATCGACAGCAGAGCCTTACAACAGAAGCAGTGTCCATGCAATGACAGACTCACCAGGCGTTGGTGAAGTCCCTGGAGGCATCTTCATTGCACAGGTAGAGGACGAGGTCGTTAGCATAGGCTGTACAACAGAAGTCGAACTCTGATCAAGGACATGACATATCGCGGTGCCATCTTCAGTCATGATGCCAACAAACAGGTGAAAATTTTCATGCCGCTATTGAGTAGAGTGATGGGCTGGTAATCACAAACCGCGATCGCCTATGTGATTTGGGAACTGGGATGACGATCCCATCAAGAAAGATGGCTGGGATCGTCGTTGTTGGGGGCATCATTTCACTACAGATCGACGTCCAAGTAGGTACCAACTGATAACTAAAATACTTCTAAGATTCGATGGGAGGCCGTCAGGTCCTGGGGATTTATTGGTAGCGTCTAGGACTGCATCCGTGGTCACGTCTTTCTGAAATTCTTGAGCAATGTTCTGCAGTAAGAGGTTTATGATGAATGACGCTACCTCCTCAATTAAGATCGGGTGATGTGGGACGGCAACATAAAGCCAGGTGAAATGGGAACGGGAGGAGTGACCAATGGCACGTTGCGTAGTACATTGTCGTCCTTCCACATCGATGAGTTGGTGTATGAGAGCTTGACGACGATGCTGGCGTTCTATGAGGAGGTGGTCCTTCGACGGTGTTTCGTGAGGCTTAAGGTCATGGGTGCTTTTACCCAACGTGCCTCTGTTCTGTACGGCAATGTCGATTCCCGGCACGCCTCTTGAAGACCTTGATGACACTGTCGTGCTGTACGACCTCTGGCACATTCAATCTTGGTCCAACTCTGTTGTTCCTGTTTCGAAATCATAGTGTTGCCACTATTTAAGTTCCAACCTACGTACATGCGGACGTCAGACAGTGTGAGGGCCATATCCTAGCATGGGAAGCCTAGTGTGGAGGAGAATAACCACTTTACTATTGCTATCAGAGGTATGGGAGACGTGGGCTACGCAGCCGCTGGGAGCGTAGAAATCAGCGACGATCACTTCTTGGAGAAGGGCAATGTCGACATCAGCAGCATAAATGGAGTCTCTGAATGTTGTCAGTTTACGTGGAGCCTGAATGGCGGCCAGATTCATCATCAAAATGTGGTAGTGTTGTGGACGTGCTCCCCTATAAGAATGGAGGATCCTGCAGAAATGTCCGGCTGGCGTGAAACATCCTGCACAGCACTGCAGTCGCAATCACTAGGTGCAAGCAAGGTCGGGCGCCACCATAGTGCACTCCCCGGCGGATGGGCCAGCGACCCGATCTGTTCCGACATCGACATCGTCAGGCCAGGAAATCGAAACCGGTGGCAGGCGACTGTCGCGCCCATCGAGGGCTAGGGCTGCTGACGCCGCTATAAGACATTTTGTCAGACATTCAACTCCCATTTTGTCACTTTCGGCATATCTTTCTGGAATAAAGTTAATACTCCACTGCCACGAATACTCCGAACAAAGACTGTACGCAACACATTACAAATGCATCGGCCTCCCAATCCCACCAAACACGTTTCCCCAGATCATATGGCATCGTGTATGGAATGTGGCGCATGCACGTTTTCTCGAGACCTGCGTTCAACCCGCCTGGTGTATCACCATCAATGGCAAACAGGTCAACCAGTTTGCACCGCCTCGCCGACACACCCCTATGTGTTTATTGTCGCGTGGACGACACAGACGCCTACCGATTCTCATGTGGTCCTTCGTCTGACGTCTGGCTTTTCCTTATCCGACAGACACCTCTTCAGGTCACTTTCCAGTCACTTTTATTCCCGGAAGTGATTCATTACCCTGCAACGAAAACTAGCGCTGTGAATTGAACACTGGAATTGAATATGCGGCCATACGGTCCGCTATTTTTTTTTCACCCCGACAAGAAATCGAAACTGTGTTACTCGACGTTCCTTAATGGTCGGCACTGTGCACTCGTCCGCAGATCCAGATACAAGCAGTTCTTTTCAAATTTTCTATGAAGCGCAATCCTGACCCACCTTCCAGCTGGAACGTCCAAGCCATGAGATGCTGAGGCTTATTTTGATGAAATGATTCTCTGAACGAACGTCAAACGAAATCTCCATTAAAATTTCAAGAAGATACGTTTGGATCTTCCACCATCTGAAGACGCGAGCGACTCCTGGAATCTTGATGTATAAAGAAAAAAGAAACAAAAAAAGAAAAGAAAAATAAAATAAAATAAAAAAGCTCCACCACAACTCCTTTCATTTTCATCACTCCCCATGTGTTCTCTCTCCTACCTTCGTTTCCCACCCCCGTTTTAGTAATAGGTTAGTTGTTTTGGGATAAGCATAGACAGGCGCCAACGTCTTGGGAAACAAATGGCGGTGGCAAGTAGCTTTTTTGTAGCTCGCTTTCATGCTCAAGGGCGGAAAAAAAACTTGTCCCCGAAAGCAAACGTGCCGAGTTCGAGTCTCTGTCCGGTATGTGGTTTTAATTTGTCAGGAAGCTTCACGTCAGCACACACTCCGCTGCAGAGCGAAAATTTCGTTCTGGCACATTGTCTTTATCGTTCTGAGAAAAAAAGCAGTGATGTCGATGAAAATTTTACTTCGCTACAGTCCTCTAAGAAGTGGTAATGTATAAATTAATTACATCATCTTCTGCCACTAATGTTACCAGTAATATTGCAAGAGGACGGCGAATGTGTGCATGTTGGAAATCGAGGTTCTTGTTCAGACGTATGGGAATGACACCAAGAATCTCTGTGCTTCTCGATCAAGAGAAAAAAATTGAAAAAAGAAAAGGTCAAAATTTTGTTAAACGATTTGTCTAGAAATAAGAAACAAAATAAATTAGAAAAAAACTGACTCACCTTTGAATAACGAACGAAGTCATATAATGCAATAATATAGTCAAATGATTCATTATTTTTAAACAAATCTTTTCGCAAAACATATGACTGTTTTTTCAAAGTCTTGATTTATGTTCAAGTTTTGTTCAGGAAACATAAACCATAATATATTTAGTCGTATATTACTATTAAGAATATACAGATCAAGAGAAACCAGAGAAGTTTCAATTTACGAAGTAATTTCAACTTTATTCTACGTTTTCACATAAAAGAAAGAGTTCCACAATTTCATTTGTAACTTTTTATTCGCAAGATAGCTAGGGCCCTGAAGAGATACACTTTTTGGCTATTCATTTACATAGCTAGCAACAGATGTTCGTGAAGTATTTCAATTTCCTTTAGTTCACTAATATTATGTTTTTATTAATTAACCTCATTATTTTCCAACAATTAAACTTTTCTTTACAGACCTCCATCTAGTAAATTTGATACCCCATTTCTCCAATTCCCACTCGTCGCTTGGTTATTAAAATTCAGATAAAAATCCATTGAGTAATTTCTAGGGAGTCTTGTTTTTCGCACAGACATTTGACCAAAAGTTCTTAGAATTCATTTCCAGTGATTAAAACTAATATTAACCGAGAAGGAACGGCGTGGGGTAAGAGTCTGTTTCTACGCCTCAGCAACATGTTGTACACTGCTGGCCAATAAAAATTGCTACAACAAGAAGAAATGCAGATGATGAACGGGTATTCATTGGACAAATATATTATACTAGAACTGACATGTGATTACATTTTCATGCAATTTGGGTGCATAGATCCTGAGAAATCAGTACCCAGAACAACCACCCCTGGTCGTAATAACGGCCTTGATACGCCTGGGCATTGAGTCAAACAGAGCTTGGATGGTGTGTACAGGTACAGCTGCCCATGCAGCTTCAACACGATACCACAGTTCATCAAGAGTAGTGACTGGCGTATTGTGACGAGTCAGTTGCTCGGCCACCAATGACAAGACGTTTTCAATTGGTGAGAGATCTGGAGAATGTGCTGGCCAGGGCAGCAGTCGAACATTTTCTGTGTCCAGAAAGGCCCGTACAGGACCTGCAACATGCTATCGTGCATTATCCTGCTGAAATGTAGGGTTTCGCAGGGATCGAATGAAGGGTAGAGCCACTGGTCGTAACACATCTGAAATGTAACGTCCACTGTTCAAAGTGCCGTCAATGCGAACAAGAGGTGACCGAGACGTGTAACCAATGGCACCCCATACCATCACGTAGGGTGATACGCCAGTATGGCGATGACGAATACATGCTTCCAATGTGCATTCACTGTGATGTCACCAAACACGGATGCGACCATCATGATGCTGTAAACAGAACCTGTATTCGTCCGAAAAAATGACGTTTTGCCATTCGTGCACCCAGGTTCGTCGTTGAGTACACCATCGCAGGCGCTCCTGTCTGTGATGCAGCGTCAAGGATAACCGCAGCCATGGTCTCCGAGCTGATAGTCCATGCTGCTGCAAACGAACTGTTCGTGCAGGTGGTTGTTGTCTTGCAAAAGTCCCCTCTGTTGACTCAGGAATCGAGACCCGTTACAGCCATGCGGATAAGATGCCTGTCATCTCGACTACTAGTGATACGAGGCCGTTGGGATCCAGCACGGCGTTCCTTATTACCCTCCTGAACCCACCGATTCCATATTCTCCTAACAGTCACTGGATCTCGACCAACGCGAGCAGCAATGTCGCGATACGATAAACCGCAATCGGGATAGGCTACAATCCTACCTTTATCAAAGTCGGAAACGTGATGGTACGCATTTCTCCTCCATACACGAGGTATCACAATAACGATTCACCAGCCGACGCCGGTCAACTGCTGTTTATGTATGAGAAATCGGTTGGAAACTTTCCTCATGTCAACACGTTGTAGATGTCGCCACCGGCGCCAACCTTGTGTGAATGCTCTGAAAAGCTAATCATTTGCATATCACAACATTTTCTTCTTGTCGGTTAAATTTCGCGTCTGTAACACGTCATCTTCGTGGTGTAGCAATTTTAATGGCCTCTTGCTCAGCTTGCAGTTTTGCGTCTGGTGTGCTGACGTTGTCGAAATTGAAATTAGCAAATGCAGCGGCTGAAGGAAAACAATCTTCTCACTACCAATTTTTTCTTTGTTTGTCATAAACTATCTGTGGCTGCGTGTGCCGTAAGGTGCAATGCAGACACGACAAAATATTTAAAACTTTACTAAGAATGATTGCGGAGAGTTTTACTTTAAAGAAAAGCATTCTTGAAAAATTGACCTTTGGTAATTGTCAAAAAAACTGTACCGCATAAGAAGACTCTATTAATTACAACATACCTGATTACAAAATTATTAAAACAAAGAGTTCAAATTAACACCAATCATGAATATTATTAGTTATCTAAGGGACAAAGAATTCCTTCAATTGATACTTCTGACAAATAAATATTTCATGCTTGCGCGTGAACTGGCTATCTTAAAATATGCCTCATAAAATTTTCACCATCCGTACAGCCAAGGTAATATCTTTACAAACAAGTTTTCATCTCCATAAAAAAATATGCCATATAATTTCTTCCAGATTCACAAATAGCAGGTCTCTTTCCTTAAAACTCAAATTCTCGGTACTGTGCCTCTAATAAACATGCCCTCACGCTGCACATTTGACTGACGACCAAGAACACCACAGATTACATTAAACGCAGAGTCAAGGAACTGATCTACTACTCGTGGAGTGCGCTCATGCAGCATTACTCCAGTACAGCAAAGATGAAATATCAGTGGCAGAAATATTCTGAGAGTGCAATTCTGGAGAGATTCGATCCAAGTACATGATCCAGTTTATCAGGGAAGCTGACGCACCTTTATTTTCAATGAGTAAAAGAGTGTTCATTGCGCAAAAGCGTGTAATCAGAATAATTGCTGGAGCTCATGCAAGATCATCCTGCAAACACTTATTTAAAGAGCTAGAAATCTTCACTGTAGCCTCACAATATATACATTCACTTATGAAATTTTTTATTAACAATCCCAACGAATTCAAAAATAATAGCAGTGTACATGGCTACAACACTAGGAGAAAGGATGATCTTCACTACTCAAGGTTAAATCTTACTTTGGCTCAGAAGGGGGTAAATTATGCTGCCACAAAAGTTTTTGGTCACTTACCTAATAGCATCAAAAGTCTGACAGATAGCCATATAGCATTTAAATGGGAATTAAAAGAATTTCTTAATGACAACTCCTTCTATTCATTAGATGAATTTTTGGGTATAGTAAGTGGGTAATTTTCTCAACAAACAAAAAAAAATAAATAAATAAAAATAAAAAATAAAATAAATTAAATATTAAGTGTCATGTAATATTTCGTATTATGTAATATCTTGTATAGACACTTTTTATTAACCTGACACGTTCCACATCATTACGAAGTGTCGTATTCATGATCTATGGAACAAGTACTAATCTAATCTAATCTTTACTTCAAATGGAATGCTGTTTTTATTGTATTGCAATTTAACTAGCAGATTTGAAGTGTTTCCAGTCACAGATTTTCCTAACATTTTGATATAATTCAAAGAGTGGTTTATTTTTGCGCTGTCTTCGTGGCTTAAAAACAGTTAGCACATAATCACGTTTTTTGCAATAGCAGCGTGCTGTGTTTGCATTGGGAGAGTTATGTGTAGAAAGTTGCGCAAGCAGTCTAGGCAAGCCACGAAGTTACAACCTACGAAGCTATGGGATGATGATGAACAAAACTCAAAACAAGACTGTATATTTGATTCTGTGCAGCAGCGGCCCCATACCGGAGGTTTGCGTGAAAGCTGTTGTTTCCAACCGACGTCCTCTGTGCTGTCGTATTTCCTGCTTTTCTCCGTCGGCTATTTCTGTTTTTCCGCTATTGTCGTTGAACTAAGGAAATGTCGTGGGATTCCGCCCAAAGTTTACTGTGTCTGTAACTGACTCAAAATATATAGGACATAGTCTAGCGATGGTTCTATTGAGGTTTGGTACTTGTGTACGGACGTTATATCGAGTGCTTATCAAACAAAACAATATCTTTAACGGAATCAGGTTATAAATATTTCAACATAGCCGTTTGAATACATACTGTGTGAAGCTAAAATGATGGTTTAGACCTTTTCGATCATTAATCCACAATTGGTATGATTGTTGATTTTTACTCTTATGGACTTTTACTTCACCAGCTCAGCTGCAAATATATTTTTATGAAAACTGCGAGGGTCGTCTGATCGGTCGCGAAATAGAAACCACAGTTGAAATCGAAAATATTTTATTTGAAACGTTTAACTGCAACTTCTAGCTACTTCTGTACATAGAGCTCCAACTTAGAGTTAGTTCTCATGAAACGCTGGTAAGGTGTTCAGCATTTTGCTACAAACAACGAGCTGCGAAACGCAGGCGGTTGCGTTCTATGAAGAGGATATTGGAAAGCTGGTATTACGCTACTACAGATGTCTTGGTTGGAGCGATGATATGTGAAGAAGTAGATGGAAGGTGTAGCTACATGTTTCAGATACAACGTTTTTTATTTTAGCTGTGGTTTCCATTAAGCGATTCATCAGACCTTGAAAAAAATCTCTTGCCGTTACAGGCAATATTTGATACTCTTCACATCTGCATTTGCCTATGTAGATAAATGCAAATGATTAAATACCGATCGCATTGATGTGTGTAAACGCAGAAGTTATCTGTAATAATTTTCTACCTAGTATAAAATAATGTAAAGCAAATACCTAATTTTTTTACTTTGTTTCATTTTTTGATCTGAGACTGATCAAATATTTATCGAAACTAATCATCATAAAAACAAATGTGCGACTGGGACTGTGAAACGAAGGATACATTTTAAATTTATAGAATTTTAGGTGAGAGAGCACAGTGTAGGTTTTACGATCGTTTTATGTCGATAACGTTCTATAAATTTCAGTGCAGAACATCAGGATCTTACAGAGGATATAGCTATCAATAAAGAAATAGCTCTTCCTGAGAAAATCACGATAGAAACAAAGATTTTTTAATATCTGTGTAGAAGTGATGCACTCGACATAGGTACAATTCCCAATTGCCCTCGATTTCTGATTCGGTGGAAGCGTTGCCGTGGCTAATGATGCTGCTAGTTGTTGCTGAAGGATGGTCATTTTAAAGTAATGAGATGGTCTTGTGTATTCAGAGACCGATGTCAGAGAACTGAATAGACAGGTTGGGTTGCTGACGCAATTACTTAGATCTGAAGACGATCCAGAGTGATCTAAACATGTCATTTAATTTTAAAAAAATGTGGCAACTAAAACTGAACAATAAACGTGAATTATTTTAAATATTAATACAGTTGCTGTATCTCTCGAGACAAATATGTCGGCAATAGTGAAGACGGCCATCTGTTGAGACTGTAGTTTAGTATCTTGCCCGCGGCATTTCTAACTGCTCTTTGTTATTTTAGTTTTCCAACCACTGCTACTTCTATCTTGAAACATAGGGGAGTTAGATCTCATCATCGTCACCACTGCTGTGTCGTACATCTGGCATTCTTTATTTTCAAAAATGTACACACATACAGTACACATACTAAAAATAACGCATACGAAGTCGCGTTCAGACGAAGACTATACAGCGAAAATAATAAGCTACAAAAGACCAATTTCTTGAGCGATTATCGTCTTAAAGTAGATGGCTACAACTGCACAGGAGAACGTAAGCACCGGACACAACGAAATCAGTCGGCTGTCATCCCGACAGACCCCTTTCTACAGCCATAAGGAGCACGGCAGCCATAGGAACCACGGCATCAGGCCACGTGACGTGACGTGGAGGGCTTGTCTGTTGATTGGATAGACGCTCTGGTATGTCCCCTGTTGGAGAGAGCTGACAACCCCAATCACACTTGCTGGTGTCGCTGTCGTCAGTAGCAGTATTACTCTGAAAATTTCAGGACCTATCAAGTCGAATTAGCTTAGCCGAACTGCTCGAAGAAAAGGCAACAATTTAAAATGTAACATCAAAATCAGCTTCAGCCGACTATATTTCGGTGTGATTTATTTATGCGATCATATTCGGCGTTTCACTAAGCCATCAAATTGTAATCAAAATATGTACAGAAATCACCACTTTGAGGATCAAAATTATAAATATCATTACACATTACTTCAGTAACCACTATGGTGCCAAACAAGGAGGATCCCAAAATAAGATCAGATATATCTGACAACTATACGAGAGCACAAAATTAGAAAACAGAGTTGGCATACGCCGATGAGGTAAATCATAGAAAGCCAATAACAGAAAAAGGAATATAACGCTTACAAGGCAATTAATCGAAGTCTTCAGATGAGCTAGTTTGCAATTAAATGCCAACAAAATAAAATATTTTGCCCTGGCTTATTCTACCATAGTTAATGATAACTTAGAAATTCAAGATGAAACATTTGGAAAAGTAAATCAATTTATATATCTGACGGATTTTTTTTTAAGCAGCAAATATAAGGGTCGGTCGAAAGGTTTCCGCTCGAGGGCGCTGTTGCACTGTACATGCAACCCAACGTGTCTTCGATGCTGTTATATAAGCACCAATCTGTAGACAAGGTGTTAGCGTCGCATTCGAATGGAAATTTTTGATCGCCGCTTATGATATGAAAGATGAAGTAACGTCTTTAATTCAAAATGCAATTAAAACTTACAACCTCCTTTTAGATAACTTAAAGGATAGAAATGCTTCTAGTGAAATCAGAATATTCATCTACAAGTCACTTATACGACAAGAACTGACGCATATATTTTAAATCCTGGCCCTGAGAAAAAAAAAATGAAGCAGCAGTAGATACTCGAGTGGAAAATGCAAGGTCAGTTTTTTGAGCAGTGAAGGACGCTGTCAGGGGAAAATACCAGTTCCAGAAAAACTTAGAACTATATAACAAAGACACTGGTATCGCTTAAGACCATTGTTGGGATGGCTTCTTTGAGAGGAAGACGCCTGATTCGCTTGCCTATTCTTACCCATCTAATTTTGTGCTGCTCCTATAATGACCTGTTACTCGACCAACCGTTAAACATTAATTTTCCATTTCTTCTTTGAACTGTATGATACACCGACTGCTTTACTCGTAACTAACAAAATCATTTCTTCTCACTGTAGTTGTGAATATTATCATTTTTTTAAATGTTACTTGCCGACTTTGGATGAACATGGCATGTTATGCTGATCCATTTTTGTAATAAGTACAGTACTTCCTTTTTAAGTGACTGGTTGCTGCAGAGTGCTACGCTACGAGCCGTTTGTTAGTAACATTATGCAAAGTGTCTTAAAATGTTATTTTTTCCAGTGTTAGAATTTATGCGAAGAACAAACACTTCCAAACTTAGCCATATGAGAATCTCAGTTTCAATTTTCATCAGAATGTACACCTAAAAATACGGAACATTTCATCCTATTCTCCGAGCCACGTTCATGTTCTACATATTTTGTCGGTGTCATCATTCAGTGACAATAAAAGCAATTATTCTGAAACAGAGTGTATTTCCCAACTCGGTGACGGAAAGTCAAAGCTAATGCTAACTCTTAATGTAACAGTAGCGTCAGTGGCACCTATACTATCTCAGGTCTCAGCAAATAAATGAGTCCAGCATAATCTACATAAAAACTTACACTCAATAACATAATTTATTTTACAGTCAACTACAGTGAAGCAACAGCTAGCGCCCACTACGAAGCTCACACAAACATAATACAAGCCCAAAATGGTTCGAAACTGGTAAGGAAGGTCATAATATATTTCAATAAATGGCCGACTGTAGGCGTTTGTAGCTATACGTGCCTTAGTATAAGGTCATAGTGTTCAAAAAAGATATTCATTTGGTAATACGGAACTCTGAAACTTTTGACCTTGAAGCACTGCAGTAGTCCATACGCAGCCTGCAGTTAACCACGTTCTAACAATCCGCCGTCGCTTCGCTTCCGGTTTTCGTAGAGTGCGGATGTGTATGTGTGGTGCTGAGTGCCTGTTAACTCGTGTATCATTAAGACCAGAGTGACTATAGCATTCAGTGTGGTGTCGTCGTCTGCGCTGATAGCATCAAAACAGTCACATTGCGAATCGGCATTTTCTGTTCGTGTTTAGGAGTTGCTTCGTGTGATGCGCCATGAGTGGTGAGCTACATGGGGAAGGAGGTGATACACGTGTTTTGCCGAATGTGGACATCCATCAAGGTACTGTTACTGCGGCCATAGGCTATGTATTTTATGATGCGGGTAGCCACCGGGAGTAAACAGTCTATAGGGAGGTTCATTGTGTGATAGAAAGAAGGAAAAGAGACAGCGAAACAGACAAGCGGTAATTTCATGAGAAAATATTGCCAGACAAAGTAATCTTAAGGATGCTGCAGTTCGTATAGTTAATACACAGGAGAAGGGGAAGTGTTCGTGTTAGTGCAACCTCTCATAACAGACACACTGAGATTAAACGCAACAGACGGAAGCAAAATAATTGTGGACAATCGTCTGTATACATTGAAAACACAATAGAAAGTGTAAACAAAACGCATCTGTTATCAACTGAGAAAGTAATACATTAGAGGCATTCAAAAACAGATTGTTGAACACCTGTTGCAACAGTAGAATAAGGGTGAGAGTAACTTACCGATCTACCACTAAAAGATTAGAGCAATCCACGCTGTTTACCAAGTAATATTTAGTACCTTTCATCGATATTTATAAGCAAAGAATAAATATGAGAGTGGCATAAGAATTTGTTCAACTGAAAGTATTATTTAAAACTGTGTCAATTTTGGAAATCCTCCGAAGCCAATCGCTAAGGAAATATTAAGTACAAACATTCATCAGCAAACATGTAGTATGGGAAGAATGACTGCCTAAATATCTCCGTGCTCACTGTAATTTGTTTTATCTTGTCCTCACAGTTGCTACGGGAGCTATACGTACTTATGAGTCTGTGATACATTCCTAGATTCTTCACTTATTGTTAGTGCCGTTTGTTGAAGCGTTTTACGTAGGATTTTGCACCATAGTTGCTTATCCTCAAACATATGCACCTTACGTTTACCAGCATTTCCGTGACACACACTGGATTCGCATTCGGGAGGACGACTGTTCAATCCCGCGTCCGGTCATCATGCTTTAGATTTTCCGTGATTTCCCTTAACCGCTCCAGGAAAATGCCGGGATGGTTCCTTTGAAAGGGCACGGCCGACTTCCTTCCCCATCTTTCCCTAATGCGATGAGACCGATGACCTCGCTGTTTGGTCTCTTCCCCCAAACAATCCAACCCAACCGTGACGCATTCCGTGAGAAATACTTACGAACCTTCTCCAGGCTGTCTTATACAGTGCGGTCAGATACAGTCTAAATAGCTTGTAAGGGTGTTGACTATGCAGAGAACTAATTGTTTCGAGTTATTTAACATTGAAGTTAGCCAATCAGTTCGTGCGCGCGCAAAATGAAGCACTCGCACGCTCTAAAATGTGGTGATGCCCAGACATCTGTGGGCCCCTGAGGTAACACTTGTTCAAATGCTCACTGCGAATTAAAAACGTGCGTTTTTTGGAAGTGATAAATTTAAGCTAGATGAGCAAAAGCTACGTTTGTTTGGTTTCAGGAAATCAAGCGAAGTACACACTTGGTTGGCTGCTTGAATTTGCGTGGTCAACGGCTTTATCGACTAAATTCAATGCTAAATAACTTGGAAACACCGTAACGTATCGAATTTTTTCTTAACTATTATTTCACAGCATAGCCTCCCTTTCGACACTCTTACAAGCTTTTCACACTATTTCTGACCACCTTGTTGTATTTATGTTGAATGTTAACCAGCGACCTAGAAACGACGGAGAGTCTCCGTCCTCGCCACAGCCGCAGTGGTCCACAACCCCACGACGACTACCGCAGTCCACTTCACACCTCCGCCGCCCCACACCGAACCCAGGGCTATTGTGCAGTTCGGCCCCCGGTGGACTCCCCCCTCAGGGAACGTCTCACACCAGACGAGTGTAACCACTATATTTGCATGGTATGGTAATGGTGGTGTACGCGTACGTGGAGAACTTGTTTGCGCAGCAATCGCCGACATAGTATAGCTGAGGCGGAATAAGGGGAACCAGCCCGCATTCGCCGAGGCAGATGGAAAATCGCCTAAAAACCATCCACAAACTGGCCGGCTCACCGGACCTCGATACAAGTCTGCCGTGCGGATTCGTGTCGGGGACAAGGCGCTCCTTCCCACTCCGGAAAGCCGTGCGTTAGGCCCCTCGGCTAACCGGACGGGCAGTATCGGCATTAGTCTCATATGATATCGCTTGCACACATCTGAGAAATATTATTGGATGTTCTTCTTTGCGTAATCATCACATTTGTGCATTGTCCTATCTGTGAACCAAACCCTGCCGCCTGCTTTATCAATGACTGAGCCGACACTATCTGATCAAAAGTATCCGGACACCCCTGTGGAACTGAGCACTAAAGGTCACGACAGGCGGATCTGCACCTGTGAAAGAAGGCGGGGAGAATTTGTGTTGTCAGTAGAGAAGCAGTATCAGCAGACTGAGTCAGTCAGAAGATTTTTTTATAATGGTTGAAATGGCTCTGAGCACTATGGGACTTAACATCTTCGGTTATCAGTCCCCTAGAACTTAGAACTACTTAAACTTAACTAACCTAAGGACAGCACACACATCCATGCCCGAAGCAGGATTCGAACCTGCGACCGTAGCGGTCACGCGGTTCGAGACTGAGGCGCCTAGAACCGCTCGGCCACTCCGTCCGGCTCAGTCAGAAGAGCTCACTGACTTCGGATGTGGGCTAGTCAGCGAGTGTCGCCTGAGTAACAGATCTTTCAAGGACATTTCAACCCTTGTAAAGCTGCAAACAAGCCGAAGGTTTGGTGATGTGACTGTGAAGTCGAAACGCGAGGGAACAACCACAGCTACACAAAGACAAGACAAGCCTCGTGCACTGACGGACAGGGACCGTCGAGCATGGCGCAGGGTGGTTATAAAAAGCACATTACATCGGCAGAAGGAATCATTCAAGAGTTCAGAAGCGCTACAGTTGGTCCAGCTAGCACGACGGCTGTGCGTAGGGAGGAAAAAAAAAAAAAAAAAGAATGGGGTACAATGGCCGAGTAGTTCCTCACCAGCCACACATTTGTGTAGACAGTGCTAAGCGATGCGTGAGATAGTGTAATGGGCGACACCATTCGACAGTGCAAGAATGGAAACGAGTGATTTGATGTGATAAATCATACTGTAGCATGTGGCAACTTAATGGATTCGTTTGTGTTCGGGAAATACCCGCATAACGTTACCTACCGCCATAGCAGTGAAGTACAGAGAAGGTGGTGGTATGGTATGAGGGTGTTTTTCGCACTGCGTTTAAGAAAACGCTGAATGCAATAGGAGATTAACACATTTTACAGCAGAAAATCGGTCAAGCAGGAGAATCGTACAAATATACCGTCGTTTGGCCATCGAACAGACTCCTGTATGGACGACATAGTAATAAGCAGTTGTGGCGTAGAGAAACAACCGAAGAAGTTGAAAACAAATAATTCACCAGGTCCGGATGAAATCCCAGTTCAGTTTTTCAAAAAATACCCTACCGCAATGGCCGCTTACTTACTTTGCATTTATCTTGAATCTCTAGCGCAGCACAGAGACCCAAGCGACTGGACAAAAGCACATGTGACTCCTGTGTATAAGAAAATTACAGACCAGTTTCGCTACACGCGAATGGCAAGATGGCGTAATGTACTTGATCACTAACAAAGTGCGAAAGTTTTGTTTTTCTGTGTGTAGAAGCAGCTACATGCCGTCCAACGAACGTGAGTACACGAATAACTAACAGCCCAGCACACACCAAAACCGTGTTCAACAACACTACCGCAACCCCAAGTGTACAACGCTGACATACTAAGTTCACCTTTTAGTATTTGTTTACTAACAACCGCTCATGTAGTTGCAGATGACATTATGTACGCTGAGAAAAAACGGCAACAAAAAAAACACAGAAAATATGTCGCAGACAGCGACAATAATTCTTAAAATCATTCCATAACCTACAGGAAATAAGGTATGAAAGTATCAATAGAAAACTATATTTCAATAAACGAACAATAAAAAATCTAATAATGTGTTACTGTGTTCGTATAACTATGCTATTTTCTGCAAGTTTCTGATTTAAAAAAAAAACACTGATGATGGTGATATTTGTCGCCGAAACTAGTTTCGGAAATAAATAAGTAAACAAATACCTAGGTGGTTTGTATCAAGACGGACTCAGTTCCGATATAGGTGTTTTTGTAAGTAAACACGGACCAAATGGAACAATTCCAAGATAAAGTTATTACCTCAAGTGTCGCTTAGAACTGGCTACAGAACTGTGCGACTTACGAGGAACTGCTGGAACATCGCGCCTATTGGTTTTGTTACTGTTTGAGTGAGTGGAATGGCTAGGATGAAGTGGGTATGACATTCATTTGAGACAACATCCATTTATTACAATATTAAAAACCAAAAAACCATTTCATTAAGATGATTTTAAATATCCCCCAACAATTTCTGCGTAAGCATTTTAAAATCTCAACATTCCCAGAAAGTTTATTGTAATGATCCCTCACGCAATAAGAATAATAATGGTAATAATAATAATGAGTTTCAAAATACTTCTGATAATTTCTCACACAATAATACCAAAAATAAGGCGGGGTTTCAGAATGCTTCATTACAAATAATTTCTCATAAAATTACAACAAGGCAGAATTTCAAACACTTACTTCCAACCAAAAGAAACCCTGATATGAATTTAGGACTTAGGTTTGCAAGCTAGCACGTAATATAAATGATTGTGAACGCACCCCTGAGGTTGAAGCCCGAAGACGTGACGAGCAGCAGTCAGGTTGGGATCCCCACCCAACGCTGTCCGACGAATCTCCAGACACGTATACAGCCTGGAAACTCATTGTACGGAGTAGAATTGTCTTCTGAGATGAGTCTCGCTTTTAATTGAACCCCGATGACTAGGGAAGACGTGAACTGGAAACGCCCCCGACAGCAGAGGGATGGCAACCTGAAGGTCGCCCGCTACACGGCCCGGCAGCCAGCAATGATGATCCAGTCGCGCCGTTTCATCTCGCAGGAGGCCCCTTTGTTTGTTATCTGAGGCACCCTTACAACAAAGCAGTACGTCGAAGATATTCTACGTCCAGTTCTGTTGCCCTTCATGGCAAGCCATCCTGAGCTTACATTTCAGCAAAACAATGCCTGCCCACACACGACGAGAGTTTTACTGCTCGCTTCTCTTTTGTCCAACCGTATCTTGCTGAGCAAGATCGCCGGATATCTCCTCAATTGAGAGCGTTTGGAGCATTATGGGCAGCGTCCTCCTAACAGCTCAGGATCTTGACGGTCTAACGCGCCAGTTAGAATTTGGTACGATATCCGTCAGGAACCATACTACAACTCTGTCAATCGATATCAAGCCGAATAGCTGCTTGCATTAGAATCAGACACGGGCTAACGCGTTTTCGACTTGCTCGATTTGTGAAGTTCTTTCTCTTGAGGGGCTCCGGAAAGCCCTATATTTCGGATGTTAAAATACCACTTTTACAATAAATGTTTTCTCGGAAAGTGTTTGAGCTAGGAAGTTGAAATTTTTACAGCTTATTTATTGGAGTAACGGCTACTACTTTCACACGGGTTTTCAAAAATTTGAATTCAGTTGTTAGAGATTACTTTTTTCTATTGTAATGAAAA
Organism: Schistocerca piceifrons; assembly: GCF_021461385.2. NCBI lineage: Eukaryota > Metazoa > Arthropoda > Insecta > Orthoptera > Acrididae > Schistocerca > Schistocerca piceifrons. Next base: position 294,690,733 of record NC_060141.1, read on the forward strand.
TTCACTATTTTTGTGTCATTTTTTGATTATAAATTCAACAATATATAGGTTCTTGGAAAAAGACTGTGCTAAATTACGCTGTGTACCAGCTCCTGAAAATCTGAAGCAAATTGGTACGGTAGATCATGAGAAAACATGTAATTTGTATGAAAAAATAAAGCATTTGGGAACCGAGCGACAAAGTTTCGGCCGGCCGGGATGGCCGAGCGGTTCTAGGCGCTACAGTCTGGAACTGCGCGACCGCTACGGTCGCAGGTTATAATCCTGCCTCGGGCATGGATGTGTGTAATGTCCTTAGGTTAGTTAGGTTTAAGTAGTTTTAAGTTCTATGGGACTGATGACCTCGGAAGTCAAGTCCCATAGTGCTCAGACATTTGAACCATAAAGTTTCGATTACCTTTTAGTGCAATCCAGATCCATAAGATGGACTATCTTCATCTTCTGCAAACTCCTCTTCCAGCTTCCTCTTTGTCCTCCTCCTGTTTACTCTGGCTTGTATTTCCACGCTATTTACAGCCCAGTCAGCAGCCCGAACACATTCTTTGTCTAAAGCAAACATCGTTCGTACCATGTTGAAATCTATCTTCATTCTCATATTTCGGAACACTTTGCGCCTTACAACGTTGCCATCATTGAGAGTAACAACAGCATCACACACACCAAAGTGAAGTTTTTCTATTTCAACAAACACAGTGTCATGGGTTCTTGATCATATAACTCTGTTTACACTTTCATTGGGGTTTTGAGTTTTTCCATGAACACATTTTTTCAACAGTTCAGGCGCTGCTAAGTCTTTGAAAATAGGTTTTATCACCTCCATTACCGCGTCAGGCAGATTATGTTTATGAGTGTACACTTCGCCAGTTAGCAATCACATGTTGTCCTTACACCAACTGTTTTGTTCTTTGGAACACAAGTAATGATGGCCACTTTCATCGGTTGAAAAAGTGTGAAATAAAGGGCCCAAACAGTGAGTGTGTTTTGCCTAATAGCCATTCCATAATAGCTCTGTATTTTGTCACTTACACTGTCAGTTAACCTTCGCTTCCCATCCAACCCTTTACCATCACCGAGTTTTTGTTTTTTGAACGAAGCTTTCAGTCGCCGAAGTATTGATACCATTCGTTTCTGTACATGTTCAGTACACTCAAACTTCTGCACTGAAACATCATCACCATATGTCTGAAATTTTTTGTAGACACCTACAATATTTAGATGTTACTAAATCTAACACTTTCGCTGTATACATACTGGTGGCAGATACTACACCATGAAGAGTTGTGTGTCACCGTTTATGCCAGGTACCATCGAATGCTGCAGTCAAGTCTCAGTTACCACTGTTTTCTATTACTGCCTCTTTCACAGCTTTCTTCATAGAGTCTATACAGACATCATCTACTTTAGACACTATAAATCTGTTATAGTTCGTAAACTTGGTTGGGGGATTTGGAAGATTCATCATGCCGCAGAAAACTGCACCTGCAGTAGCATCCATACTAATTGTACGCAAGGCATAAACAAATCTAATGTGGTTTTCATAGATTTTTCCACCATTTTCTTCATTTGGAGCTACTGCAATACTGCTCCAAAAGGTGGTCATGTATGAACACCATTTCACTGGCAAGTCCTACGTGATTTTTATAGAGAGTTCCAGACCGACTTCAGTACTCTGAATACATCTTACACAGTTTGTAAAAATTCTGTTGAGAACTGACATTGTCAAATGTTTCATTCATATCCGATTTCATCATAAAACATTCATAATTTTCAATAACTGAACCAAGACTGCTCTGCGAAGTACTTTCTTTCTCACTTTCATCGCAATGGGCAGGTGTACCAGCCAGGTTAGATTCACTCATTGTGTTATCGTCTTTATTGTTTACTGTAATAGAACCTACCTTTGACTTTCCAGTATTTCTCCTTTTCTTAATAGTCGTCAGAGGATTTCTAGTCATCTTACGTTTGCCCACATTTATCCTTCAATAAAACAGTGACTTCAATGAACAGAATTCACTACGAATATTTGCAGGATTACAAAAGAGTAAATAAACATGAAACACATGGCAATCGAGCGAGCGATATATATCGAACTGTCACAGATTACCCACAAGACTTATTTTGTAAAACTTATTTTCTCTCACATCACTAAAATGTACATTATGAGCATGTGGAGTCATGAGTACAACATTTAAAGGCAGTTTAACAGCGCCACGGTAGGTCACGCCCATGCAGAACATATTTCAGAAAAATATCAAAGATCTTCTAAACTCAATAAACTTCTAAACTCTATAAATTATACATCAATCTAAAGGGGAAAGTCTGCAGATTTTTAAAATGAAAAAAAGTAAAAATTGAACATTTCATGGTTTTGAACCTTTCCAGAGCCTCTTGAATAAATCACCCAATTTTTCTGACATTGTTGTCATTTGTTTGTCTGTGCGTGTACATCACGTCTACCGATATCCGTCCCATTCGGATAATCAATTCGTCGCGCGCCGATTTTTTTAAAGTGTATGTTACATGCTGGACGACTCACAGGATCGTTCCAGTCCGTAGAGCAAAAGTAACACCATCGTAGTCAGCTGTCCAACATCATGCAGGCTCATAGTGGTATCATTGTGCGCCGTAAAATCCGTGAAAATACTAATTATAATCAGCCTAGTGTAGTTCTGTAATTTAGAGGGCCTTTTCGACTTACGGAAGGAAAATGCATCAATGGACTGTCAGTGTGTACTGCAATCAGAAAATGCTTTTAGTGAAAAAATACAACACATTACAGCAGAACATTTTTATGGTAGGGTTGTATTTTAGATGACGTGCATTCTAAAACACAGAAGGAAGGGTGTATAAGGGCTCATCAAAAAAATGTATTTGACCTTCAAACCGCTCTCGACCAGAGATGTACATACATATATATATATATGTATATACAGGGTGGTCTATTGATAGTGACCGGGCCAAATATCTCACGAAATAAGCGTTAAACGAAAAAACTACAAAGAACGAGACTCGTCTAGCTTGAAGGGGGAAACCAGATGGCGCTATGGTTGTCCCGCTAGATGGCGCAGCCATAGGTCAAACGGATATCAACTGCGTTTTTTTAAATAGGAACCTCTATTTTTTATTACATATTCGTGTAGTAAGTAAGGAAATATGAATGTTTTAGTTGGACCACTTTCTTCGCTTTGTGATATATGGCGCTGTAATAGTCACAAACGCTAAGGACAACACACACACCCATGCCCGGGGGAGGACTCGAACTTCCGACGGGGGGAGCCACGCGAACCGTGGAAAGGCGCCCTAGACACCTGCCAATATATTTTAGTATGTTGACGTCTCCCAAGGATTCTGTGTTTCCCCCACAGATTTTGACGATGGTTTCATCCTATCATACGTGGATTGTCATGTGCTCTCCGGGTTCGTAGTTTGACAAAGTTTTGAAGATTTTTACTGATCATGCACGGTTCGGATCGGATGCCCATCTGTCGTTTCATCCAAGGTTTTATCGAGGAGTGACATGTTTTCATGCGCACATGCTACTTGGAAGTCGTGGCACATGAAGCATTAGTTTTACATGGCCTGGAGATATATCGCCACGTTATAAAACCGGTCATCGCACAGTGGATACATAATAAACAGCTATTGTGGATTTGAACGTCACTCAGTTTAATATAGACTATTTTATCATCTCTGATTTTAAATTGTTTGATTGTCCTTCACATTATGTGCAAGCTCTTTAGCTGTGGTTGTCCGACCAACAAAGTTATTTGTAACTTACAGACAGCAGGTGGCAGCACTAGCAGTAGAGGGTGTATAAATCGTGTCGGGGAGACGTGGAAAACAGTACATTCGTTGTCATAAGGCGGAAACGGAACTATTTATATGACGTCCAAAAGAACATGATCACCGGTATTAGGGCTAAGGGAGGAAGAATTCCGGAAGAACGAAGTTTCTAAACTGTTCGTGTGCCGCCATGGTTAAAGTATACCGCGCATGGCTATACGGCGCTAACCAAAACCGGCGCCAAGGTTCAAATGGTTTAAATGGCTCTGAGCACTATGGCACTTAACTTCTGAGGTCACAGTCCCCTAGAACTTAGAACTACGTAAACCTAACTAACCTAAGGACATCACACACACCCATGCCCGAGGCAGGATTCGAACCTGCGACTGTAGCGGTCGCGCGGTTCCAGACTGTAGCGCCTAGAACCGCTGGGCCACCCCGGCCGGCCGGCGCCAAGGCAACTGTGGTGCACCACTGGCCATAGATAACAGGGGTGAACTACAGCTGCACAGGTTAATGTGCAACTGTTGAGCAAGTGGCTGGAATGTGCACTCCGAAACCGCAACTGAGCATCTGCTGAGAGTCGGTAGCTGACCTTTTCAGATGAGTCAAGTTTTATGCTCCAACGGACAGACGGCTGTTACCGGTTACGGCGTGAAATGTCTGAAAGTAAAGACTATGCTACAATCGTCGGAAGGGTCCGGGCTGGAGGAGGAGCATTATGGTCTGGAGAATGTTTTCGTGGCATTCCCTGAATGATCTCGTCATTCTGGGAGGCACTATGGATCAGAACAAGTATGAATCTATATGGATAAGCACAAGTATGAATCTATCCTTGGGATTAAGCCCCATTCCTAAAAGCAGTTTCTTTTTCCTCCGCACGTTGGCCTCTATCAGCAGGACAATGCAAAGTATCACACAGCTCACTGTGTGCGTGCTTGGTTCGAAGAGCACCAGGTACAGTTTACCGTATTCCCTTGGCCACGTAACTCACCAGATTTAAACCCAATCTGTTGTCTATGGGACGATGTCGATCGGGCTGTTCGCGCCGATGATTCTCGACAGGGAAACCTAGCGCAGCTGGCCATGGCATTGGAGTCGGCACGCCTCCACATATCAGTCGCTACATTCCAGAAACTCATTGGCTCTCTTGTTGCACGCCTTGCAGCGATCTGCGCTGCACAAGATCGTCATTCAGGCTTTTGACAGTTGCTCACATTAATGTGACTGGCCAATGTACTCGTAGTTCCAGAAGAAGGTTTTCTGTGATTTTTTGGGTCTTTGTCGCACCTTGACCTGGACCTTTCATTCGGGATACTGACTCATGCCGGCCGGAGTGGCCGTGCGGTTCTAGGCGCTTCAGTTTGGAACCGCGTTACCGCTACGGTCGTAGGTTCGAATCCTGCCTCGGGCATGGCTGTGTGTGATGTCCGTAGGTTAGTTAGGTTTAAGTAGTTCTAAATTCTCTGGGACTGATGACCTCAGAAGTTAAGTCCTATAGTGCTCAGAGCCATTTGAATCATTTTTTACATACTCGTGCTAGGGTTTCACGAAACTCTGTTGAGACTTTAAATCACCCGACATTAATCCCGTAGGAAATGTTGGGAAAGTAGCTGAAACGTAGCACTCAACCTTCACGCAATCTGGCAAGTCTTTAGAATCTCATCATTAGTTTGTCTCTTCTGCTGCATGTCGCACTATTTTCCATCATCAGTCTTCTGACTAATTTGATGCGGCCCGCCACGTATTTCTCTCCTGTTCCAACCTCTTCATCTAAGAGTAGCACTTACAACATATGTCCTCAATAATTTGCTGGATGTATTCCAATCTCTGTCTTGCTCAGGAGTTTTTACCCCCTACTGCTCTCTCTAGTACCAAGAAAGTTATGCCCTGACGTGTTAGAGTATGTCCTACCGTCATGTCCCGTCTTCTTGTCAGTGTTTTCTATACATTCCATTTCTCGCTGCTTCTGCGGAGAACCTCCTCGTTCCTTATCTTATCATCCATCTAATTTTCAACATTCTTCTGTAGCATAACACCTCAAAAGCTACGATTCTCTTCTGTTCCGGCTTTCCCACCCTTCTTATTTCACTACTGCACAATACCGTGCTACGAACGCACATTTTCAGAACTTCCTCAAATTAAGATAGCAGAATTCCTCGATTTCGTCTACTTCGTGATCCCCGATCTGGTGTTAAGTTTCTTGCTTTTCCCATTTCTGCTGCTTCTCATTACTTTCCTCTTTTTTGATTTACTCTCAATAGATAACCTGAACTCATTAGACTGTTCATTCCAGTCTGTAATTCTCCTTCACTCTCACCGAGGATACCAATTCCATCTACGGACATCATTGATATCCTTTCACCTAGAATTTTAATCCCGCTCTTCAATCTTTCTTTTATTTCCATCATTGCTTCTTCGATGTACGGATTGAACACTAGGGGCGAAAACCTACGTCTCTCCCTTACACCCTTTTTAACCCAAGCACTTCATTTTTGGTCTTCTAGTCCTACATTGTCGAACGCTTTTTTCAGATCGAAAAATCCTATGAATGTCTTGCTTCCATTACGAAGCGCAACATCAGAACTGCCTCTCTAGTGCCTTTACCTTTCTTAAAGCTGAATTGACCGTCATATTACAGATCCTTAGATCATCATTTAAGACTGGTTACGCCTTTTCCATTCTTCTGTATATTATTCTTGTCAGCAACTTAGATGCATGAGCTGTTAAGCTGATTGTGGGATAATTCTTGTACTTGTTGCCTCTTGCAGTTTTCGGAATTGTGTGAGTCATGTTTTTCCGAAAGTCTGGTCGTATATTACCACCGTCATACATTCTACACACGAATGATTTTAGAAATTCCGATTGATGTTCTCTATCTCCTCTACCTTATTTGATCTTAATTTGTCTACAGCTCTTGTAAATTATGATTCTAATACTGGACCCCCGCCTCTTCCCTATAGACTCCTGTTTCCTCTTGTATCACGTCATCAGACAAGACCTCCAATTCATAGAGGCCTTCAGTTGTACTCTTTCTACCTACCCGCTCTCTTCTCTGCTTTTAGTGGAATTCCCATTCCACTCTTAATGTTTTCACGCTTGCTTTTTGTTTCTCCGATGGTTATTTTGACTTTTTGCTGAGTCAGTCCTTCTAACACTCATTTCTTTTTTATTTTTTCACGTTTTTCACTCTCTCATTTTGCTTTAACTTTCCTTTACTTCCTATTTATTTCTTTCATAGGTGACTTGTATTTCTGTGTTACTGAATATTCCTGAACATTTTTGTAATTCCTTGTTTCGTCAATCAACTGAGTATTTATTCTGAGTATTTACTGAGTATTTATTCTGAGTATTTATTCTGTTACCCATTGTTTCTTCGAAGTTGCCCTTTTCGTACCCCCGTGTTTTTCTTTCCGACTTCTGTAATTACCGTTTTTAGAGCTGTCCATTCCTTTTCAACTGAACTGCCTACTGATCTATTCGTTATCACAGTATCTATAGTTTCAGGAATTTCGAGCGTATTTCTTCATTCCTTGGTATTCCCGTATCCCAATTCTTTGTGCATTGATTCTTCTTGACTAGTCTCTGAAACTTCAGCCTACTCTTCGCCATTACTAAATTGTGATTTGAGTCTATATCTGCTCTTGGTTACGGCTTACTATTCAATATCTGATTTCGGAATCTCAGCCTGACGATTATGTAATCTGAAATCATCCCTTATCTACTGTTCATCAGCAGATATTCGCTATTACTAGTTGAAATTTATTGCAGAACTGAATTAGTCTTTCTCCTCTCTCCTTACTAGTACCAAGCCCAAATTCTCCCATAATTCTTTCTTCTCGTCCTTCTTGTACAACCGCATTCATATCGCCCATGACTATTAGATTTTCATCTCCCTGTACGTACTGAATTTCCTGTTCAGTATCCTCATATACTTTCTGTATCTCTTCATTTTCTGCTTGCAACGTCGGCATGTATGACTGTTGTTGTCACTGTTGGTTTGCTCTCGATTCTGATGTGAACAACGCTATCACTGAACTGCTCACAGTAGCTCGCTCTCTGCTCTCCCGTACTATACATAACGAGTCCTACCCCCGTTATATCGTTTTCATCTGCTGAAATCTGACCGGAAATCTTTGTCTTCTCTCAGTTCCACTTCACTGACTCTCTGTCTATGTAGACTGAGCTTTAGGAATTCTCTTTTTAGCCTCCCTACCACGTTGAAACTTCTGACATTCCACGCCAAGACTCGTAGAACGTTACCCTTTCTGTGATTACTCAGTCTTTCTCTCATTGTTACCTCCCCATTGGCAGACCCATCCCGGAGATCCGGAATCTTTTGCCAGTGGAGAGATCACCATGAGACTTTTTACAATTATAGGCCACACTTCCTGTGTCTTTAATGCAGTGGTTTCTATAGCCTTCTGCATTCTCATGCCGTTGATGGCTGCTGATTTTCCGCCTTTAGGAACAGCTTCCTATCCCAAGGGCAAGAGAATGCCATGAATCTCTGTCCGCTTCTCTGCCCTATTTAACAAGTCCGTTGGCAAAATGAGGTTGTTTCTTATGCCAGGAGCCTTTGACCGCAATTGCATACCTGAAGAAACTTGACGACCCTGTTCCCCACCAGATTGAAGCAATTTTTGTCCGGTGTGCTTAATATTACCAGCAATTGTGGATTGGCGTATCAGCAAGATTAAACCTGTTGCTACGTGTATCTCTGTGAAAATATGGTTCCGGAATTGTAGCATCTTATGATCTCACAGCACTACACGTTCGTCATTTAGGCGTAAGTTAAATTTAGGGACAACGTTGGTTTACTAATCTACTGAGGAAAGTGCGACGGCCTTGGCCACAAAGCGATAAAGTCCCAACCTGTGTGCTAACTTCCGCCTTGAGGACAGTGACGTCGTCGTTTGTAGCTTACCCTCGTACCCACAGGAAATAACAAAAACCGTGCCCAGGAGTTGGAAGAAAGCATAGGTCACACTGTTTACAAGAAGGATAGCAGAAGTGATCTACAAAACTACCGTCCAATATCCTTGACACCCATTTATTGTAGAAAATTAGAACATGTTCTGGCCATAAACGTAGTGAGGTGCCCCGTACAGCATGACCACCTTCACGCCAACCAAAGCGGATTTCGAATCACATGAAACCCAAGTCAAAATTTTCTCACCTGACCTATTGAAAACCAATAGTCAAGGCAACCAGGTAGATGTATCATTTTTCGATTTACAAAAAGCAGTTGTCTTAGTACCACACCTAATCTTATTATCAAATGTTCGCTCATATAGGGTAGCAAGCGAAATTTGAGACTGGAGTGAGGACTTTTGTTATGGAGGACGCATCATGTTTTCTTGGATGAAGAGTCATGGACAGATGTAGAAGTAACTTCAGGTGTGCTCCAGGGAAGTGTTCTGGGACGTTGCTGTTCATCTTATATGTTAATGATGTTGCGGACAATATTAATAGTAACTTCATACATTTCATAGATGACTCAGTTGTCTATAATGAAAACTATCTGAAAAAAGGTGCATAAATATTCAGTCGTATCTTCACGAGATTTCAAAGTGGTGCAAATATTGCAGCTTGTTTAATCGTTCAGATACGTAAAATTGTGCACTTCACAAAACGTATGATTATAATATCAGGGAATCACAGTTGGAATCGGTGAACTCACATAAAAACTTGGGTGTAACACTTTTTAGGAATATGAAATGGAACGATCGAATAGGCTCAATGATGGTAAAGCAGTAGCAGAATACGGATTATTGGTTGAATACCAAGAAAATGTCATCAGTCTACAAAGGAGATTACTTACGAAACACTCGTCCGACCCATCCTAGGATACCGCTCAAGTGTGTGGGACCCTTACCAAATGGGACAAACAAGGGATATTGAAGGGATGCGGAGAAAGCAGTGCGAATGGTCAGGGGGTTTCTTTCAACCGCGGGAGAGAGTCACGAAGATGATGAAAAAACTGAACAGACAGACTCTTGAAGACAGACGTAAATTATCCCGAGAAAGCCTACTTACAAAGTTTCATAAACTGGTTTCAAATGATAACTCTAGGAATATACTCGTGTTCAAACTCACTGCATATCACTTCCATAGTGATCGAGACGACAAGGTTAGCTTAGTTACAGTACGCGCAGTGGTAATAAAAATTCATTCTTCCCGCGGTCCGTATGTGAAGTCAACGCAAAAAATCCCTAATAACTGGTACAATGGGACATACCCTTCGCCACGCACTTCACAGTGGTTTGCAGACTATGGATGTAAATGTAGCTGCAGAATACACTTTCAGATGCACTGACGAAAATGGAAAGCGTTACACCACAACACCTTGACGCACGCTACCAAACTGATAAACTTGTTTTCACTACAGAAAGAAGCCATTATTACAGATTAAAAGTATTGTGAACGCTTTTGCTGTTGTGTGTCTCTAACGTTTTTGAAGCTTCTCAGGTGGTAGCCGCAACGTAGCATTCCAAGAGGATGCTGGGCGGCGAATGGTCGCTACCATACTTTAACTTTGGAGGGACTTAGTTTTCGCGAGTCTGAATGTGCTCCGGTGCAGAGCATTTTTTCTGATTGCATTATTGAATTGAGAGCAGACAGAGTATGAGTTTCTACTCTTCGTTTCTCATGTGTTATTGTATTAATTGTCATGGTGAATTCTGAATTATTTTGAGATGGCAAATATTTCACGTACTGCGATCACGAAATATACTTACTTTTTCACGCATCGTTGATGAGCATTTACCTTAGGCATTCTGCTACCATTCACGTAACGCTCTCAGCGCAACTTTACTGCATTTGATAAGTTTATTTTCTGTCTGTATGTTAACTGGATGTAGTAGTAACACTTTCCATTTATTTGAGATACACTTCCTTCAATAAACATTATTCGACATAATATTCTATCGCCTACATCAATTACAGGCGTTAGAATAGAAACCTTTTTATCAAATTATTCATTGAACTTTTATTTTATATTCTTTTATATTTTATTAACTCGTAATTCTAGCCAATGAATGTACTATCTGACTGCAGGATCATAGCTTCAGGTTATTATTTGCAGCGAGTTAACTGCTGGGCATGAAAGCATACGTGTGCGGCTCGCCTCTATGACTGCACCGCCCTATCCTTCTTTTAAATAGTCTCGTGCGTTGCCCAGTTACCTAAGTGTGAGCAACATGTAATGTGTAGTGCGATGCAACAGGACGACATATGATTTCCTTCTAACCTCCAGTCTTCGATCTTCACGAACTGACACAATGGGTGTTTCAGGAATGGAGAGAAGTTCCTAGAGATGAGAATCGGAGATTGTTTGCTTCCATTACACAACGGATACAGGAATGGATCCGTAAATGTGGGGCTAAATCTCGTGCTCATGTTCACGATGGACATCAGTTCCGAATCGAATGAAATTTTGATCAGTAATACCCATTACGTCACGAACATCGTCACAAAGTTTAATAAACATCGAACTGTTGCTTCATGGAGTTAACACTTCCCATTTCCGTCAGTGTAGGAAGTGGACACTATCAGTTCACACAGTGATCTCTCTCTGACTGTCTGCTAAAACAATCAATGGATCCTGCCTCGGCACTTCACATCACCGTTAACTATTACCCGCTTGCTGAGTGGTCAGCGCGACGGATTGTCATGCCAAGGGGCCCGGCTTAGATTCCCTGCTGAGTTGGAGATTTTCTCCGCTCAGGGATTGCGTTGTCTCTGTCATCATCATCTCATCCCCATCGACACGCGAGTCGCCGAAGTGGCGTCAACTCAAAATTCTTGCACCAGGCGACGGGAGGCCCTAGCCACGCGACATTTCCATCCACATCCACTCCTGCGACAATCTCACATGTGTGCCCCCAGTACTTCACATACGTTTTGCTTTTCCTGGACGTATTTTCATTCCATCATTACAACTACAAGAAAAAGCGTGTTTTTCTCGCCAGTGGTCTGTAATTAACGATATTTACGATTTGATTTGTTTTTAAGATCGAAAACTGTTCGTTAATAATTTGTTCGTTTTTACTTACGTTGATTTCTGCTTGGTTTTCGCCTAAGTCAGGAAATGCCATCCTCTAGCATGTCTTTTGTGTCTTTCTTCTTTAAACACGGGTACTGTTAGTCTAATTTTTCGTTGCTCTGCAGAACTATGCGTTTATTACGTTTCACACAGCACACTTTTTCGAATAGCACTGTTCATTCTTTATTTTATATACTTCTAAGTTTGTATTGTGTTTTGTAGTATTTTCAACATAACGCTGTCATTAGTTTGTCTTTCATCTATACTTTTTTGAGCTCATTTGCCTTGCTTTGTTGGGAAGAAGACATTCTCAACTTCTTGAGACACTTCTCATCCTGCAGTACTTCCAGCTATTCCAAGTAATCCTGCCCTGCGGCAGTTTATTTGAACAGATTTAACGACAGAAACTATGTGTAACTGATGTACAACTAGGAGAGACGTAGCAACTCACATGTCACACCCATAGGAAATTTGCAAAAATTTAATGATTCACTTCATTGCATCGGCGACAGTAATTGTCACCCAACCCCGAAACTTTTCTCAATATGCTGTTTTTCCTGGTTATGTGACTCAGCCCTGCGTATACACACATGGAGAAAATACTTATACCATTCTATTTGACTGGAAAAAGACACTGCACCATTACACATTCCTGTTCGACAATGCCTCACTAATCTGTGTTTTCCGTGTTCATACTGATTCTGCTATTGGTTAGTAATTGGAAGTTTTTAATGTTCTTAATTTTTTATGTTCTTTATTTTCAGTTGTTTATATTTTTAACTTTGAAAGGTTTCTTGAATAAAGTAGCTAGCTATTGTGTTTTACTGGTCAGCTGACATCGATTTTACTCTAGGAATAAAATCTGTCTCTGAACTTCGTGGGCGCTCCAAGTTTGGATGTAATTATAGACAGAAATACGGCCTTCCTATCTTCCAAGGACAGGTTAAGCTCACTTCAGCTGTATACGTCACAGCACTGTTTCATCATAGTGTGAATGAACTCTGTTAATTTGCGTAATGATGCCACTTAAGTCTATTTCAGTAAAGACTAATCTTATACGTGCCATTCGTGAAGGTACTTGCGCGACGCTCTACCTAAACAAGGTTTTCGGCACATTTCGTAACACTGTTGTTAAAGTAATTAAACCACACTTTGCACGTACAAATTATAAGTTCTTTTCTGTCTTCCCCGTTTTCTGTCTGAAGGTTAGCACCTCGTGCACAACTTGGATCTGTCACCTATTCACCTTGCGTTCTGCTACATATTTTCAAGTTTCCTTATTTTGAACGATCCTTGTACTTTCTTCACGCACCTTCCGCTTGTATTAGTGGCGATAAATTCCGCCTTTCCTATTCAGTCATTTGAGTACTACTGAGCCTTTCTTGGCATCTTAGCAAGGTATTGCCACTTTATTACTATAGGTAATACCAAGCGTAAAACTATCCGAACGACGTGGATTGTGATCCGCCTGATTTGCATGCAACCAACATAACGTAGCTGTCTACCGAGTCCTCTAATCACTTTGCGGTACAGTCGTCGGACTATACTAATTGGATACCACGAGAGACCACTAGACAACGCTGTCCTTTAAGGCAATCAGTGCGATGTAACATCACACCAAGATACCGCAAAAACTAGAAAAACACTTAATGTACAATCTGAAACAACTAAATGGGGCACATAAACTATGTAGCAATCCGTAAAGTAAATGTTTGCATGAAAAAGATATTCTGAGACAATGTCTGGACTAATAAAAATTCTATGACAGTTCGAAGTATTTTTCCTCTGTATAAGGTTTTCCCGCACCTGCTAAATGTCCCTGCGACGATTGGTTTTTGCATAAACTGGTCGTTAAAGGAACTAGTTAAAGAAAACGCGATAAACAGCGGTAAACGCTCTATAGAAACCGCAATATTAATGGAGTGTAATCAGTAACGTCACTCTAATAATTATTCATGAAGAATTATTGGCACACATGTTTGAACTATAAATGACATGACGAAATTTTTTGTTCTGGATATGGACAGAAAACCAGCAGACGTAGCCGCTACTAACTAAAATACACTTTCGCACCTGCCCGGGACTTGATCAAGGAAACTTTCATCAATGCTGACTAGCCGTAAAGAGACGTGAAATATAAAGGATTTGACCAGTATTAGTTAACACATCTGAACTTGAAACGAAATGACGAAATTATTTCTACTACACCAAAACCATTATCGCCCTGTTAACAAACCACGAAGGACGTTTAATATACTCTCCTTCACAAATAACCAAGTATGTCTGTGCTGAAAATTGGAATTCTGTGATTTAAAATGTTGTGATGGAATTTTCTACCCAGCACGTTATCGGATTGTTAACTAAGTAAAATCAGATGTAAGAAACCGCATTTATTTACCAGCAGCGAGCTGTATCAATATGAGATGAGGGTACAATTTTCTTTGCTTGCCCAGAAATTGAAACCGGCGCGTACTGTCGCTGTTTCCCATCCATAAATAGATGTTAAGTATCAACTGCTTGCTCAACAGTAGTGAGATGCTCGCATGTTTCACTAGAAATAACGGTACCTATCGTTATTGTTGACTATTCATGAACAGACATTAAATATGCAAATTATTTCTCGGTGGTAGGTCAGTAAGCACATGCTAGGGCGTAAAATGAAATTATGAATATGTTTGTGCTGGACCAGGATTGCAACCCAGATACGTTCCATTGCTATAGATCAGAATTCTTACAATCTTGACTTCTTACAATCGTTGACCAATACTTAAATACTGCTCATCATTCTGAGCTCTGTACCAGATAGGATAGCCAAAATAGAGAAGATCCAAGTAATCCTTTAGTTACTGGATTATTTAGTAAGCACGATAGCGTCAGAGAGTTGCTCATTCAATTCCAGGTGAAGACGCTGCAAAAGAGGCAGTCTCCATGCGGTATGGTCTACTGTTTAATACCTAGACCAAAGCTAACTTGAATAGTCGGGCAATAAATTGCTTCTTCCTACTTATATCACGCAGAAAGGCCGTGAAGGTAAAATTAGAGAGATTAGAATGCGCATAGATGTTTACCAGCAATCGTCCTTCCCACAAAACATTCGTGCCTGGAGCAAACAATTGGAGAAATGATAGTGATGTAGAAAGTGCCCTCTATCACACACCAAAAAGCGGCTTGTGAGATGTAGATGAAACAATGTGTTGTTCGCAGTTTACGAAATGTCTTTGTTAATGTTCGCGTTTTGTAATCAGTGTCATGTTGTGGTTTCATCTGTTTTATTATGTGTCAGCAGCAGTGCCAAAGAAATCCTACGTAATAAAAATTATTT
This sequence comes from Schistocerca piceifrons, assembly GCF_021461385.2. Classification (NCBI taxonomy): domain Eukaryota; kingdom Metazoa; phylum Arthropoda; class Insecta; order Orthoptera; family Acrididae; genus Schistocerca; species Schistocerca piceifrons. The sequence goes on from NC_060141.1 coordinate 294,705,885, forward strand.
TCACGTATTTAATAGCAAAAAGAATATTATTTACTCATTCTGTTAACGGCGTCAGTTGATACTAGAGAACAGAATCGTTTCTGGAGAATACTTTTTTTTTAGTTTGCAGTTCTTGTACGACATAATAATAAAAATTGCTACGACAGCTACTTAAAAGGAGGGCCCCGTAAATTATTCCCCCGATATTTATATCTGATGTTCGAGTTGCAATCGGTAGCTAATTGGCCTTTACGTTTGTTAATTCAGGTCCTCGTCAAAGTGGTAGCAACCGGCGCTATCGTCAACGCCGGCCGTGCCACGTCTGTGCTGCGCAAGCTTGTCCTATGGTTACAAGCTGAAGAGACTTTTCGCGTTAGCAGGCGTCTTCTGCTTGTCACCAGTCTAATGGAGAATTGGCAACATCGCAGCACACATTTGGCAACAAAGTGGCCTTCGAATTACTTCCTGGACTGGTGCCAAAGCTTCCTTCTAAATTCACTCACTAATATCTTATCATTCTTATTAAATATCCTGACTGAATCTCCCTTAGAGGATGATATAGAAGGTATCAAATGAATAATTTTGATTCCAGGAAGCTCGTTTCAACAGAAACTGTAGCTGGTTTCGCTATTTACGCTGCTGTTTAGCTGACGAATCTAAGATTGAGGCGACAAGGAGGCAACGTTTGTTGCAGATGGCTGTTAGTGTAGGGTTAAAGTGTTTGGACGTGAAATTGTAAACTGTCCTTGCTGACTGTTCAAATACTGGTGGTGAGAATACTTTTTCCTCTTCTGTAAAATAGAATCTCGAAGGCAGATCAACAATGAGTAAAGATAGCGAATGAAAACCTCTTAGCCATTATATCGCTACCTCTATTCTCTAGGCTGTAGATGTATAGACACAACATTTATAGAATTGCACACATGTTGACCCCTTTTTCTGCTTCAGTCAATAATATTGACTTGAGTATGGCACTGAATGATTTTGCCGGCCGAAGTGGCAGTGCGGTTAAAGGCGCTGCAGTCTGGAATCGCAAGACCGCTACGGTCGCAGGTTCGAATCCTGCCTCGGGCATGGATGTTTGTGATGTCCTTAGGTTAGTTAGGTTTAACTTGTTCTAAGTTCTAGGGGACTAATGACATCAGCAGTTGAGTCCCATACTGCTCAGAGCCATTTGAACCATTTTTTGAACTGAATGATTTTTTAACTTTCTCTTGCTAATTCGTAATGATTTGGGGTATTTTGCCATAAGAAGGCAGACTTTTTTATACCGTTATATTGATAAGTTGTAATAAATTTTTATTACTATATTGCATACTGCATATGGTCTTTTCGGTATTTTATCAAACACGACACAAAAAAATGAGGGAGATATAAATCAGCAGCAATGTAACTTCCATATGATTCACAACAGTCTGACCAAGTCATCTGTGAAGCATACATTTGACATTTAACGGTAGACATTAACATCCCTGCATTTTGAATAGTGTTTAACCTCCAGATTTCGCATTTTACAACCATCGTTGCTAAGCGCAAATAAATAAAGAAAAGCAACACGATTTCTGCCCTCAAATAAAGGTTTCAGCAATTAATCTGATTTTAATGTGATTAACGAAGATTTGGAGATTTCTGACATTAAATCGAAAAGTATTCCCTATACATGGAAGGAACTACATAATTACTATATTTTGGCAGATGGTTCTAAAAATGATCAAATAGCATATACCTTTCCTTCAATCACATGTATAGTAGCAGCATAATGAAGATAATAATAGCAATCATGACAGTAATCATCGAATTATCTGGTAACCTCACACGCTGCAGTTGTATTTCTCGAACTAAAACATTAGTTGTCATAGAAAAAACTGCATATTGGCACCAAATCGGAGCTATGAAGACTAGAATGGTCCTTATATGACGCAGTCATGAGATTAGAATAGTACCCACATTAGAAACTAGTAGGTAATTAACCAGTTAATCGAGAGAATCGGATTTTTTCGCACCTTCTATGCGCATCATCGGACGCAACAACACAATCAGGACGTTGCCAACTGCGAGTTGCAGTGGCCTGCTGGGTTGATCGCAATTTGATAATTGCGGGCACAGGTTCGATTCTTGCTCAGGGAGTCCATTTTTAACATTCACGAAAAGATCTAATTCACCTATGGTAATGTCAAATCCAGAATGTTAAGTCGCACAGTGGTTCAGAATCCGCATTAAACACAATGTCCCTTCACTACCAACAGCGTCAGAGCCTGTTTAATTGGCGCCATAACAAAGGCGGCAGCCGCCGAAGGCACAAACTCTGTCGCCAGTAAACTAGCACTAAAAAGTTTATTTCATTTAATTTAGGAATGGTCATTTCGTTTCCCGTGTTCATATTTAATTTGAACTTGAGATGTTACAATTTTTGGTCCTCGACTGGAATTCGAATTCGGATCTCTAGGAATGGAACGTATCTGTGTTGGTCCAGCACAAACATATTCATAATTTCATTTTACGCCCTAGCATGTTCTTACTGACCTACCACCGAGAAATAATTTGCATATTTAATGTCTGTTCATGAATAGTCAACAATAACGATAGGTACCGTTATTTCTAGTGAAACATGCGAGCATCTCACTACTGTTGAGCAAGCAGTTGATACTTAACATCTATTTATAGATGGGAAACAGCGACAGTACGCGCCGGTTTCAATTTCTGGGCAAGCAAAGAAAATTGTACCCTCATCTCATATTGATACAGCTCGCTGCTGGTAAATAAATGCGGTTTCTTACATCTGATTTTACTTAGTTAACAATCCGATTACGTGCTGGGTAGAAAATTCCATCACAACATTTTAAATCACAGAATTCCAATTTGGTTATTTGTGAAGGAGAGTATATTAAACGTCCTTCGTGGTTTGTTAACAGGGCGATAATGGTTTTGGTGTAGTAGAAATAATTTCGTCATTTCGTTTCAAGTTCAGATGTGTTAACTAATACTGGTCAAATCCTTTATATTTCACGTCTCTTTACGGCTAGTCAGCATTGATGAAAGTTTCCTTGATCAAGTCCCGGGCAGGTGCGAAAGTGTATTTTAGTTAGTAGCGGCTACGTCTGCTGGTTTTCTGTCCATATCCAGAACAAAAAATTTCGTCATGTCATTTATAGTTCAAACATGTGTGCCAATAATTCTTCATGAATAATTATTAGAGTGACGTTACTGATTACACTCCATTAATATTGCGGTTTCTATAGAGCGTTTACCGCTGTTTATCGCGTTTTCTTTAACTAGTTCCTTTAACGGCCAGTTTATGCAAAAACCAATCGTCGCAGGGACATTTAGCAGGTGCGGGAAAATCTTATAAAGAGGAAAAATACTTCGAACTGTCATAGACCTTTATTAGTCCAGACATTGTCTCAGAATATCTTTTTCATGGAAACATTTACTTTGTTTAAGGATTTCTACATCGTTTATGTGCCCCATTTAGTTGTTTCAGATTGTAATGAGATGGTAACGCTTTCGAAGATCAGTGTAACCGGTACAAGCGTTAGGGACTAACTCATTTCTAATTACGTGTTTTTCTAGTTTTTGCAGTATCATATTCTGATGTTAGATCGCACTGATTGCCTTACAGAACTGTACCGCAAAGCGATTAGAGGATCCAATAGACAGCTGCTTTATGTTGGTTGCATGCAAATCAGGCGGATCACAATTCAGGCCGTCGGATACTTTTGCGCATTATAGTACTGTTCATTTACTCCTTTGCCTGTGTAATGCCTTGACATTTTATTTCACTTTATGTTATCTAGTGCGAAGGATATTTTTTTAAAACCCTTCCGTTACTAATTTTCTAGCAACGTTAAAATTAGCCACATAATATTTCTGGAGAACGAGTCCGACGAAATGCATACTACATTCCACCTATCGCGATAAGTGAATTCTTCAAGCTGCGTTTTCAGTTTAAGGAACCGAGGATTTTTGTACTTTCGCTAGGAGTAAGCTAGCTACTTTAATTTGAAGTTGCTGTAAAGTGTTAAACCCCAATAGTTGCTGTGAGCTAAATATATAGAGCAGAAACACTTGGACGTACGACGTGTTGTCACTAATTTTCCTTCCAGAATCTTCTAATTCTGTATAGAAAATTTCCTTTCCCGAAGTGCGTCGTGCAGTCCTTTGAATTTATTAACAGAACGATTAATATCTGTCAGAATAAGCTTGGAGATTGTCTCACAATACTTGCATTTAGTTATTGGGGAAAAGAGGATTTGCTTCACAAGTAAATAATAGTTGTCCTTGCGCTATTCGCATTCCTGATGTTTTTTCCGCTTTTCTCAGTCCTATCTGTGACTTCATTACTTATTTTGAAGTCCTTTTTATGTCAGAGGACAAATTGTAAACTCGGAAGATGACACTGTGTTTTAAGTTTAATTACTATTTGAGTCAACTTCAGGTAAATGACCTTATCTGATGTTAAAAAATCCTTCTGTTGCTTTTTGGTAGAACAACTTCACATTTATTACTTAAAAGTTCACAAATGTGGATGCCATATATCATTAATTTATACAGTCAATTCTGAGCTGTAGTCTGATGATGGTCATGTGTCGAAAACCGGTTAAATTAATTAATACTGCAGAAGAATAAACGATATATACAATGGGTGTCCCTCCTAATGGTCGTCAGTCTCATTTTCTCTGGAGTTCATATGTAGAAAGAATCGGCCCAAGCAAATAGTGATCATTATATGTTTCATGGTACACCTAATTTCAACAGAAAGCATCAAATTTATTTCCCAGTACAAATAAAATGATTTTTAAAGAGGAAATTCACGTTTGCACTTGGTGCAGAGGTCCCTGATTAGTGTAGTGCGATATTCGGTTTAGCGATATGCATTAAAAGGGACAGTAAAACACGGAAAATAACCAGTACTACAGCGGCGACTGAGTAGCGCTGCTGCGTGGCGGTAGCAAACAGCGCGGACTGTGGCGGCACAGGAAACAGGGCGAACTGGTCGAGGACTGCTGCTCGAGTAACGGTTGATCTTCGAGTCTGACAGTTCCTGTTAATAAATGTCAATAAAGCGAATAGGAGCGTAAAATTCTACTTAAAATGATTTTGTTGGTATCGGTTTCCGTTGACACTGGACGTTGGTTAGAATATGTGATGAGCAACACTTATTTGGACTGACCCCAGCTACGCAGTGCGAAAAATAAATTGCAAGTACAGGCCGAGGCACCAGATAAAATGCGCCTGACGACTCTTAGGAGATAAGTGTAGTAACTTCTTTTTATGTTTGTACGTTTAATGTGAACGAAGGTCTTTACGTACACATTTTGACTTCTCTCGTAGGAACAACAAATATTTTTTGTAATGCCTGTGACGATACTTGTATCACAAGCCATTTAGGTCTATTTATGAATACTCTTCGGGCACGTTTTTGCTATTTCAGAATATAGGCTTCTTTATGTGAATATTGATCTTAATCTTTCAGTTCTAGTTGGTACATCTCAAAATTCATAATTACTGTAATAATATGATCGAAAAATCTTCACCAAAGTACGTTCAGGACTTAATGAATTTGGTAGGTAGGTAGCCGAAAGTGATTAGTTTTGATACTGTTTCGCAGATCATCAAAATCGAAACTGCTCCTGTTAAGTGGGGCTTACATGGACAGTAACAGTAATCTAATACCTAGGGTGGTAGGAGGTACCCAAAACAATCACCGACTCCACCTCCCAATCACAATGTTATTGTTTCTGGGATGAGTAGGATGTACACAAATGTTTTGTGTGGATGAGGACGGAGAGGAATGTTGCGGAACTGGTAAATGATTTCTGTAGTGGTGGATAAGTAGATACGTAAAACGACGCCATGTATATACTATCTGAGGAGAACGAGTGAGTTACAGAGACATGGTGAAGCACAAATCTAGGCATCACCGCCGTAGGAGAGAAATGCCAAATCAAAGCATAGGATTTGGGAAGAATTTTCGAGTCACTGGTTACCTTAGGAGGCAAACTGGTTGAGGGATCCTTGGTATTTCGGGAGTTACGTCTAAGACTGCCAATAAGCGGTGTCATCTGTTTGCTTGAGGAGATTACAGAAGGAGGTGGTTCAGGCGAATTAGATGTGTAAAGATTGTATAGGAGTTCAGAAAGGACAGAGGCTGGGTACACACCTGTAATGGATTTAAAGTTATGAGGACTGGTGTTGGTCTAGGTGAGCAACAAGGTGATGAGGGTGCGTTAAGGCAAACAGTATTAATTGTAATAGCGTAGATCTCGAGTGGATATGGTCAGAATACCATGTATGTCTTAGGTATCTCCATGGTCAAGCTGGTGATATAAGGTAAGGAATGGAGTTGGTCATCGTAAAGAAGTTGGGGGCAGATCCCCCACTGGTTAACACGAAGTAGTAATTGCTTATTTAGGTAATTATGGATGGATACGAAAACCTTGCTGAACGTCGACGTAAAGGTGACTGGTTGTTTGAAAGAACTGTCAGAACTTACAAAACGTATTAAGAAATGACATTAAGCAGATACTCCACAAAAACGCATACCACTTCACTTCACACCTACATTACCTATGACTCCTAAAAGTAAGCGCTCACTCTTTTCTAGTTATCCTCGCAGAAGCCTATAACGTGGCCATTCACTCGGTTTGGAATCGTTTGCTGTGGAAGACATCAATAATCCTGTTTTCATTAACCTCAACAAACTTCTCATTCAGACAGCCTCATCTTGCCACGCTACAGGTTCTATTCTGAATCGCCAATTTTGGCATGGTTATCACATTTGCTAGTGATATATCGCTACCGAATACTGTAATTTCCTTCGTTTCCTGATATGAACGTTAAATTAAAAATTTCAACGTCTGATCGCTGTATTTCTTCACTTGACCATTTCGTCATTTGTAACACAAACGTAATTTCTAAAATGTATGGATTATCAAAACAGAGATTAGTCGCCACAAGTACCAAAGAAATGAAGATAAATGTAATGGCACTGACTGTGATAACAATACTTAAACTACAGTCTCAGACAGAAACACGACGTTCCACGAAGAATTTATGCAAACTGGCCACAAACTGACATTCACACAGCTATCGACGGAAAATGCAAAACTGTGAAGTTTGGCGTCCGATGGATGAATGCGTGACACTAGCGCAGTTTCACTGCGCAGCTAGCAAGGATAGTAAACACGTGACATTTAGATATCATAGCATAAACTCTTAGCGAGTTTCATTCCATGTACTGAGTTACACAGTAATTATATCTTGTAGACAGGTGCCAGAACAGTATACGCCGATGTCAACATTTGAGACAGGACATGTAGTTGGGCTCAAAGAAGCTGGTTGGAAGTCGGTGAACCCCTTGACATTTAAATAGGAGCGATGCCACTATTCGACGATGGTGGCAGGAATAGCTGAACCATGGCCAAACATAGCGTCAACAAGAAGAGACCTAGAGAGACGACAGAACCTGAGGACCGAGCAATCGTCAGAGAGGCATTCACAGCCCCGGATTCATCACTATCATTGTTCCGACGTGTAGGTGATGCTTCAGTGATCGCAAGGATCTTTAATAGTCGGCTCACAGAGAGAGGGCTGAGCTCACGGCGCCCCTTGCGCAGGGCCATTGACCTCTGCACAGCAACAATCCTGTTTGCAATGGTGACGGGCACATGCAGCCTGGAATCTCATTGACTGGGATGGAATTGTCTTCAGTGATAACTTCGGCTTCGAAGTGAGCCCAATGATTAGCGAAAACGTGTCTCGACATGCCCTAGACAACGGTGGGATACCAACCCGACTGTCGCCCGCCATACGGCCTGACATCCAGGAGCGATGGCCTGGGATGTCATTGCATTTCATAACAGGACCTCTTTCATTGTCATCTGCGGCATCCTTACAGCACAGCGGTATTCTATGCCTCGTTTTGTTGCCCTACATGATCAGCAGTGCTTGACTTACAGTTCATTAATATGATGCCCGCCCGCAAACAGCGACAGTTTCTACCGCTTGTTTCCGAGCTTGCCAAATCCTATCTTGGCCAGCAATGTCGCCGAATCTCTCCCCAACAGAAGCTCTCCATCTAAGTATATCATAATTTTTTTCTGAAATTGTAATCATTTGTTTGTCTGTACATGTACATCACAACTATCTGTTTCCGTCCCATTAGGACAATTCCATCTTGGTGCATCGTTTTTCTTTTCTTTTTCTTTTTTTTTCCTTCAGTGTAATTTTAGACATCAACAGAATTACACTTAGTGAATTCTAAAATTCTGACCACAGCCAGTTTAACATGACACGAAAACGTTCTTCTGAAAAAATATATATGAGAATAAACTGATAATCTGAAAAATAAATAGCATTCTGTGCTTTGGGCGGCTCATTGGAGACAAACTGAAGAATTCAAACCGTAGATTTCTTCCAAGTTCTTTTTTTGTACGCAGGTGTATTCTATTAATTTCTATCTGTTTTATAAAATGTGAATATGTATGATGTGTCAGACACAGTGCAAATCTAGGGAAGGTCAGAATATGTGTTGTTGTACTTGGTGGCAGCTACAGAGGACAAGTAAGAGTGAGTTAAAACAATTCTCAGCACTCAAAAAAAAATAAGTTACTTTGGTATCCTGGCTAGGCATTACTAGTTCCGAAGTAATGTCTTCAGAATTGAGAACGTCTTCGTTGGTTCTGGCGTTCCATAGGGTTAAAAAGTATCCCGTCGGGATAACAAAAAACATCGTGAGCTAACAGTGCACACTATCTCAGTGTGCTTGCGTATTCGGGAAAGTTCTGTATTACATGCTGTTAGATAAAACGCAAAGATTGACATCATCTTGATAAATAAGTTACTAAAACACTTAAATCTGAAAATGATATGTTTGTTATTTCAACATTTATCTTCCATCAACATCGGTGGAAAACAAGAGCCCGAGGACGCTGTATACAACTGTAAACACTTTTACGTTAAGCCAACTTTAAGACGCTGTCGCTAAGTGTTTCGATGTCGGGTGGGAAATCATAAAACTATAAACTGGCAACAATAAAAACTATTTCGCACAGTGTTGTCTCTTCGTAACAATAGCTAGGCGCATTTTGTCTGGTGTTTCGGCAGACACATGTAATTTCATTTTAAGTCAGTGTGTTGCTGAGTCAGCCGAAACAAATATTGCTCAGCACGTCTATCATATGACGCCCGTTTCTCGCTACATACAAAATTATTTTTGAAGCTAAATTTTACATGCCCATTTGATAGAGCGGTGGCATATTGGGCCAGTGCGATATTCGTTTTATCGATGTGTCTTAACAGGGACGGTGAGACAGGCAGAATAAGCAGGACTCTGGCAGCAATTCGCGTGCCACCTCGCTCCGCGCTATCTGCTGCCGCCATGAACAATGCTACTCAGGTCACGTAATTTTCTGTAAATATAACTGGAAGACATTTATAGAATGGACTTAATACCACGAATGGATCAAGAGACACGTATAACTGATTCGATTACGATGGCAAAAGACGTTATGATTTCTCCTTGCATTAACAACGTCTTTTTTTCTGATTTGACGTCAAAGTGAAGCGCCTGAACTTACACAATTTCTGACAGTTGTCTTTCATCTTAGGATTTCTTGATGGCTTTTAGCACTGATGTAACATTAAATGACATTTAATTGTGAGCTTAAAATGACACTAGCTCGTCCCTTACAAAAACATTCCCTAAGTGCTGCCGAAGTATCAAAATGATCACAACAGTGCGTTCACCGTTAGATCGGAGACCTTGTCACTACCGGCTGTAGCACCCAGTCAGCTTCGAGTGAACTCCCCAGCCCACTCAACCTGCTACCTACTTCACACATGTCACACCCGCAAAACTCGATACAACCACGGAACTCGATAGCAGCCGAGAAATTTGTTGGACAAGAACCCGTCATTATGTCGCCACTTCCCAGTAAGCTTCCACTGAAATTAGATTCCCCCTCATAAACAAGCAACTGTAAAACGCACTGTTGAGAGCAGAGGTGTTGAACCGCGCGTAGTCGTATCGCACAGAAGTTGTATTGGTACTCGTATCGATCGACATGCAGCAACGATGGTCTCACAAATGTATGTACTTGAACTTTAACTCATTATCCAAATTTGTCCTCGGTTTGATTTACTGCATGATCAGTGCACAGACTGAGTAACGTCGAGGATACGTTACAACCATGGCTACAACATTGTTCCACTCGTTTCTCTACTGATCATTATTAAGAGTGCCGTGCGATGGATCAGTGGTTAAGCGATAGAGTAGATATTCACAGTTTTCAATCACGGCCCCGGTTCAGTGCTAGGATTTTTGTCACATATAGCTTGTTTCCCCGTCTGGAAATGTACGTTAATGTGACAAATGGCGAGTTGCACCATCGTTGGGAGTCTACGTTCAACTGACTGGATAACTCAGTCAGAGGAAGACAATGGCGTACCATCTTCAATAGGGCCATACCTGGTAAACCTCTGTGGTGTCCAAACCTACATTTAGGTTAATGACAGCTTTATCTTTTTACTGTAGTAACGAAATATGTTATAATGGTGCGCTGCAAAAATGATTAGTTAGATAAAGTATTTCCAAATACTTCCTGTTGATGACAGTGGTAGACGTACGCGAATTAATCATTAACATGAAAGTGGGGCATGGACAAGTTGTGTTCATGGTCGTAGTGCTTTGTGAAATACTGAAAATGATGCATGCACATTTCAGTTTTGTGTTACGTAAATTACAACGTTGCCAAAGTTGTAGTTATTAAAAGGGTGAACCCGCGTTCAGGCCCTGGAGACCACGCGGCAGTCGACTGACCGCCGAGTCGTCCTCAGCTAGAGCGGCCGTAAGGAAATCACACACCTCATGGTCACACCAGCCCTCTGAAGTCATCCAGCCCTAAGCGCTGGGAGTTCGCCTGCCTCGTAGATTTGTTGCTGCATGTACTTTGTTAACAGGGCAATTGGTCAGCGCTAGATGAAAGTCTGTGTTTCTGTACGATATCGTATGTTCATGGGTGGTTTCAGACCTCCATGGAACGGTGCATTGACTTGTGTTTGGTAGGGAGCGAGCAAGCGTCTATTCGTAGCGCTCCTCCGGTTGGTGTGCGTAAACGGCGAAAACATATTGGAAAAAAATCTACACACATCGAACGTACTAAAGATTTATTGCTGATCAGGTCAAGAGTGAAGAAGCCAGGAATAATATAAATTTTGCGCAATTTCATAAAGTAACGACAAAATCTTGTGGTATTTCCGAACTGATTATATTCCATACGAACAGCCCAGGAACATCGGTAGAATCTCTAGATGTGAGCAGGGAAAATGAAAACAGAAATTACAGTATACGACGAATTCGACACGAAATTAGTGTATGGACGCTACTTCGGTATTAAGTGATATGGGAAAATCTGACGGCTAGAAAAATACAGTGCAGAATGATCTCCGTGAAAAAATTGATTATTCTGGCTCAGAGACTTCCGTTCTTTATCTTCTTCGCTCATTCAGTTTTTGATTCGGAAAGTATAATGATGGTCAAAAATTTTGAATGGAATGCCGAGACAACTGCTGAAGCAAGAGCTAAGTTTTGTGTAAAATGCACTTACTGCGTGCTGAGGACAATAGTAGCATATTTGGATAAAACTTGCAAAAATACATTTTTCTCGATTTCAAATGAAATATTGGGCTGAAATTACCTACAGTTACTTTTGCAGGGCGTAATCGGCAAGTTGGGCGATGGGTGCAATGACTAAGTGTCAGAAAGAGTTGCAAATAAATATTTTTCAGGAGATGGGGAATATTCTCGGTAGTTTTAAGGCGAGCCGTCGGAAATGAAATCCTGGCTGCACACAAATGCTCACGCACGGGGTCCCACGTAAATAAAATGCGTTCATGCGTGACACAATAACAAAGAACTTTCTCATTGGAAGTTTCCATAATGTCCAACAGAATGCAAATTCATCAGCGATGACTTTTTCGTTACGAAGACCGAACAGTTTAACATCTATTACGGTATTTCATTTTTTACCCCAGAATACTTTTATCTTTTCACGATAAAATATGTGTCAGATGCACCTATAAACTTTGAGAATGTTCGAATATTATTTTCAGTCCAAATGTGTCAGTAGTTCTGTTTCTTTCATAGGTTGAAGTAAAACAAATATTTCTCTTCAAAATTTCTTCTAACGTTAGTTTTTATTCTTTTCGTAGCAAGTGGTAAGAATTGTTTCTTTTGAAAAGTAATCCATTATATTCTAGACTAAAAACAGTGATGTGTACTATTTTTTCGGAATTTTTACTAACATCTGAAATCATCACTAACTAGAGATACTGTAGAACGGTGAGATGACCTTAAGGTTCCCATTTTCGTAACGGGCACTATAGTCATCATCAGATGTGATGCGGACAGGCATGGAGTTAGCACACCGAGGGTCTGTCGCATTAACCACTTGGCTAAGAGGGCGTTTGTTGCTATTTTGGTTCTTTAATTAAAGACATTCACATATGGCGCTCAAATTTTCGGACGTATACTTTTTAGGTGCTTTATTTGTCTGAACTGCTTGTTCTCGGACGTTGCGTTATGTTAAAAAGATATACTAAGCGTAGATGTAAAGAAAATTATCGCTACTATGTTAAAACATTATATATATAAAATTAACAATTTATTATTATGGTAGTAAAACATATGTTTTATATTTCTTATCATAAAAACTGTAGCCATTTGTGACATGTCGGAAGTGGGGGTGATGACTAGTTATATTTCTGTGGATGGGAGAGGAGGAGTGAGAGTGGAGAGGGTGCCGATAACGAACTGTGATCCCCTTCCACTCCCTGCCCCGCTCCTCCACATCTAGACTCTAGTGATTTTATTTGGATGCCAGTCTTAACCTGAAAGGTTTACCATATTATCCCGTCACATCACCGAAGTTAAGCACGTCAGGCTTGGTTATCACTGCTAGAACTTGGATGGGTCACCGTCTGGGTCTGCCGAGTGCTGTTGGCAACCGGGGTTCACTGGTCCTTGTGAGGCCAACTGAGGAGCTACTTGACTGAGAAGCTGCTCGGGTCACGAAAACTGACAACGGCCTGGAGAACGGTGTGCTGTCCACATGTCCGTCTCTATGCGCATCCAATGACGCCTAAGGGCTGGGGATGACACGACGGCCGATGTGTACCGTTGGGTCTTCACGGCCTGTTCGGATGGTTTTTATCTTTTTTTAATTCTGCTTTCTAAGTTTGACCCCCTGCTTCCTTGGTGAGATCGGGATGGACCCCTCACCCCTCTCGTAAGATTTACCCTATAATTGCCGGCCGCGGTGGTCTCGCGGTTCTAGGCGCTCAGTCCGGAACCGCGCGACTGCTACGGTCGCAAGTTCGAATCCTGCCTTGGGCATGGATGTGTGTGATGTCCTTAGGTTAGTTAGGTTTAAGTAGTTCTAAGTTCTAGGGGACTGATGACCTAAGATGTTAAGTCCCATAGTGCTCAGAGCCATTTGAACCATTTTACCCTATAATTTTTAAATAATTAAATTTATTTGATATGATCATATTGTTGCTTCATACCACTAATAACACTTATTAATTTTATAACACAAAATGTTATCCATTATGATACTGCATATTCTCTGAATATTTTCTGCCTTTTGACAGCTTTCAAAACAATTAACTTAATTAAACTTGTTATAGTGCCATTTAAACGTAGTTATCATTTACACCTCTGATTTCACAGAAAAAAATTTAGTACCTAAATTTAGGAAGTGTCTTCTTATCGCATGTATTTTATACGTTCCAGTCCTAAGTAGTATTTCGACGTACAGACTCAAAGACAGACAGATGGACAAAAACCTCCGATAAATGCTATTGACCATTTTGACGGATCCCTAAGAAATTAACCTTTTATTAATATTTTATATATATGAAATGAAATTAGACCTTTACTAACTTCGCAAATAAAAGACAACATTGCTTGTACCTTCCTTTCAGGCGTACATTTTCGCAGCTTTTAAATCTCTTGATTTAGGTCAATGTAATCACTAAGAGAATTCCTATCGGTGAACTTCAGCTTAGCTTTCTTCCACAAACGATTAATTTCTTGCTGGCGCGTTTGTTTCGACTTGTCGGCATGTTACTTATGTACACACTGTAAAAGTTGTGATACAAATTCATTTAGAACGCAGTAACATCGGCTATATGGGCGTTATAGAATATCATGACTTACCCACTCACTGACAGGCAGTGATTTTGGCCAGTGGGTGGGGAACTACACTCGCTTCTAAACGAGGAATGCACAAGAGCGAAACGTGAGTTTAAGAGTGGTCTTTGATATTATCTATGCTCGTCATTAATTTTATACAACAAAATGTTATCCTTCTTAATATTGTACACTTCTGGCCATTAAAATTGCTACACCAAGAAGAAATGCAGATGATAAACGGGTATTCATTGGACAAATATATTATACTAGAACTGACATGTGATTAAATTTTCACGCAATTTGTGTGCATAGATCCTGAGAAATCAGTACCCAGAACAACCACCTCTGGCCGTAATAACAGCCTTGATACGCCTGGGCATTGAGTAAAACAGAGCTTGGATGGCGTGTACAGGTACAGCTGCCCCTGCAGCTTCAACACGATACCACAGTTCATCAAGAGTAGTGACTGGCGTATTGTGACGAGCCAGGGCAGCAGTCGAAAATTTTCTGTATCCAGAAAGGCCCGTACAGGACTTACAACATGCGGTCGTGCATTATCCTGCTGAAATGAAGGGTTTCGCAGGGATCTAATGAAGGGTAGAGCCATGGGTCGTAACACTCCTGAAATGTAACGTCCACTGTTCAAAGTGCCGTCAATGCGAATAAGAGGTGACCGAGACGTGTAACCAATGGCACCCCAAACCATCACGCCGGGTGATACGCCAGGAAGGCGATGACGAATACACGCTTCCAATGTGCATTCACCGCGATGTCGCCAAACACGAATGCGACCATCATGATGCTGTAAACAGAACCTGGATTCGTCCGAAAAAATGACGTTTTGCTATTCGTGCACCCAGGTTCGTCGTTGAGTACACCATCGCAGGCGCTCCTGTCTGTGATGGAGCATCAGGGGTAACCGCAGCCATGGTCTCCGAGCTGATAGTCCAAGTCCATGCTGCTGCAAACGTTGTCGAACTGTTCGTGCAGATGGTTGTTGTCTTGCAAACGTCCCCATCTGTTGACTCAGGGATCGGGACGTGGCTGCACGATCCGTTATAGCCATGCGGATAAGATGCCTGTCATCTCGACTGCTAGTGATACGAGGCCGTTGGTATCCAGCACGGCGTTCCGTATTACCCTACTGAACCCACCGATTCCATATTCTGCTAACAGTCATTGGATCTCGACCAACGCGAGCAGCAATGTCGCGATACGATAAACCGCAATCGGGATAGGCTACAATCCGACCTTTACGAAAGTCGGAAACGTGATGGTACGCATTTCTCCTCCTTACACGAGGCATCACAAGAACACATCATCAGGCAACGCCGGTCAACTGCTGTTTGTGTATGAGAAATCGGTTGGAAACTTTCATCATGTCAGCACGTTGTAGGTGTAGCCACCGGCGCCAACCTTGTGTGAATGCTCTGAAAAGCTAATCATTTGCATATCACAGCATCTTCTTCCTGTCGGTTAAATGTCGCGTCCGTAGCACGTCATCTTCGTGGTGTAGCAATTTTAATGGCCAGTAGTGTATATTCCCTGAACCAAAAAGTTGATGTGAGATTTTCATTGCTCCTCCTCCTCTTGAAAGAGATTTGGTGAGATTTTGTAGGACCCTTTCCGCTTCCCGCCATCCGATTTCGAGCCGCGTAATCACCACAAACAGCCGCTGGCTGCCAAGTCGAGGCGGTCAGCAGGCCACGTGGTCCGCCGCGGCTGACCCGCTAGTAGCGGCGGCGCGGCCGACGTCTGCGGCGCAGATAGTAGGGCGGGCCGTGACGCCAGCGGCCGCGCAGTTGCGGCGCGCCGGTCGGCCACTTCCATTACGCGACCCGGCCAGGCCCGGCCCGGCCTCCTTATCGATTCCACGTCCGCCACTCGCGTAATGCAATTTTTCCTTCCTTCTTAGCACGGACGCGTTCCGTTAATTGGACCGAAAGGCTCTTCTCGCGTGACTTAGCAGTCGGTATTCTTTCGGAAGCAGTGATCTTCGATAAAGTTCGAGAGACGCCAAACTCTTCGCTGGTTGATAGCGCCTCCTTTGTAGCGATACAAGGCGTTTTCCCTCCTCAGGCTTTCAATACCAGGACACTGCGAATAAACGGTTTACAAACCGGTCTTTCTCGTGTACTGACTCCTAACCAAATTGATGTTATTTGCAGTACCGTATTTCCCCTCGCGTCCGTTCCATTACACTTTTTATTAGTCACATAACTGAGGTTTCCAGACACTTCCATCCGTCTATGGCATTGTGTCCTCTCTCACATGACCATTATTTTACTATCAGGTATTACTATGGAGTGATTCCCTGATGTCTTAACACATTCTGTTCCAATAACAATGCGCAACACTAAATGCGAACATTTTAGGTTAGGCTTTTACTCTGACTGTCACGAATACAGACTGAAACCTGTAATCTTACACTCCCACACATCACTATTAAAATTCTCTGTCTGCACAAGTTTTGGAAGGTTCGTGAGGCGTAAGATATACAAAAGAAAAACTTTTTACTTATCTTCATTTTCTCTTCTTGTTGTTGACTGCAGGGGTACATTCTTGCGGCTGAAATTTTGGTTTATAACGTTGTGGGTTCCTGATGATCAAATAACTGATGAAGATTTGCCTGTATTATTCTTGAATTTTATTCTTTGTCACATTTTTCAATATTACACTGTCTTTACAATTTCCACTTCTATCACACCACAAATTACATGATTAGTGACACAATCAAAAACACGTCTGATTCCCTCAGAGGCATGCCCACTACTCCCAATATTCTGCGGTGCTCACAATATTCCAAAGAGTTTACAAAGCAAAAGAGTTTACATACTTCCTTGACAAAAGAAGAATCATCAAGTTATAACATTATTTTAAAAACGAATCGAGAAATAAATTTGGCAAGTAGCGTTAGATTGTGCAATTAATAATATGACTTTTAAGTATATCAGAAATTTCGTAATTTCAAACATTTTAAAACAAGAGTAATTTTAACTGTACGTACACAGTACTAACAAATTAATTGTTTTTATACATTTTAGCTTGAAATGTAATACATCGTATACGGAATCAGATGAATTATTTTAGTGAAACAGCCGAGAATGTTCTCCTATACCAGAATAGGGATTAATCCTGAATCAACTACCTCTATAAAAAAAGGTTATGTTAGAAAAGGGTGTCCTATTACAAATTACAAGTTCACTGTGACCATTCACAACTTTTTTTTTTTCCTGTTACGCATTTCGTAGATTTAAACCTCCATCTTCGGGTAGGTTTATGTGATATGATGTTTGAGTAACCCATGGCACTGTCTGCAGTGTCCTTTTGCGTCGTATTTACATCACTTACAGTATCACATAAACTCTGTATACCGTTTGTATGCAATGTAGTACACGATGTGAACACGACAGAAAAGGAGCCTGTGATCACTGGAGACACTGCCACAGGTTACCCATAAGTCGTATTCGCAATACATAGATGTCTTATTAATTGATATAAACCCGCTTTATGATGGAGGTTTAAATCCCCGAAACGCATATTGGAAATAAAAATAAATTGTGATTGATTACAGTAAACTTGTCGTTTCAGGTGAAGAATGCACTATCATCCAGTATTCGGATAAAACACATCGGTTATTCGGGAAGTTTGAATATTTTTATTTTAAACTCATCATTTACAGTGCAAGTACCTGTGGAAAACAATATTGCACAAATGTCCACCAAAACTTTGTTGACTAAATCTCACTCGTTTTACTGAAGTGTTCACATTTTTGCACGTTTCTGGATCGATTCCCATAATGAAGTGCTCAATTTGATATTTCACGTCACGAACTGTTCTCCGTTTTCTAGGCATAGACACGGTCTCACTAGAAATACTCACAGGTCGTCGGGTCGCAATATCTTGATCGTCCGTATTGGACCCCGTGGCGCGATATACACGACACAGAAATTTCTCGGGCAATAATGAACGTGATACGATGACAGGTGGCACCATCTTGCTAGAGCTGCTTGCTTTCGAGGTTAGTCTCTTCCGACTGAAGCCGGAGAAACTCATTTATCATGCTGCGAAAACGAACATCATTCACTATCAGTGCATTATCTGCGGTTTTCCCGAAAAAAAAAAAAAAACAGTGGTTCGTTGTGCTCTCATCGGTTGTTGAAGTGCTCTGCGGGGATTCTCCACGCCACAAGTCTGGCAAGCCGGCCGCGGTGGTCTAGCGGTTCTAGGCGCTCAGTCCGGAACCGCAGGACTGCTACGGTCGCAGGTTCGAATCCTGCCACGGGCATGGATGTGTGTGATGTCCTTAGGTTGGTTAGGTTTAAGTAGTTTTAAGTTCTAGGGGACTGATGACCACAGATTTTAAGTCCCATAGTGCTCAGAGCCATTTGAACCAACAAGTCTAGCAGTTAACCCTTGTTGACTTAGTCATCCCGTTGAAAATGCGCCTCATAGCTAAAGACATTCTTTGCAAAATTGTCTTGCACGTTTTGGGTTTCCAGCAATCAAATGGGGAATTCACACAGGTATAAATCGTCGGTTGACAGTAGTTGCTGTGTTGAGTTCGAACTTCCAAAGGTGCTGTTTGTAAGAATTAGCTTAATGGCGCTCCTCGAAATGTTCATTTCTAGTGATCGAGAACAAGTCGAGATTCGCGGACTTCGGGCAAGATTCTCATTTATTGAGGCACTATTTTCATCAGATCGATCGGTAAGATGTCGGTTTCGTGTCTGTAACATTAGCAAATGAACACTCTCTGTCAAACTTTTCAATTATTCATCGAATTGAGAATGAGCCAGTTTCGTTTCGCTGACAGAAAATTTAACGCAATTTGCGAAGTGTCTCTAAAAATTAATAATAAATTTTCACAATAACAACGCGATGTATAACGATAAAGCGATTCGTTTTCCCTGTCGAAATGTCTCTAGACGGCATGAGAGAAATAGCAAGCGTTTCCAACAAATCGAAACATATATGGCGTCCTATTAAAACTGTGGGTCCTTACTGCGACACCCTGTAGTGAGAATATACCATATATTTATTTTTCCCGTGATGACTGGGTGTTGTGTGCTGTCCTTAGGTTAGTTAGGTTTAAGTAGTTCTAAGTTCTAGGCGACTGATGACCATAGATGTTAAGTCCCATAGTGCTCAGGGCCATTTATTTTTCCACCTATTTTTTGGAGAAACTCTTCATTTGTTTTATTCATCCGATCTGAAAATATTAACATGACAACAAACTGAGGATATGTGGTACAATATACACTGTCTTCAGTCTGCAAATATGAATATTTCATTGTACATGGCATTTCTCGTCTTGTGAATCTACCCTGAAATCTAATTTGAATTTTGCATGGCTTATCTCTTTTGTACCAGTTCAATTCATAGCGTGTTATGTTCCAAATGATGACCACACTTTTCCACGATTTTTTTTGTTGCTCAAATGTAACAACAATGATGTAAATAGCAAATTGCGCCAGAAGGGGTACCCACAGTCCCCAAAATGTCAAGTGTAACAATAAAACAGGAACATATTTCGTTTCTGGGGGCCATATTTTTTTAATCTGACCGTTTGGTCACCGTAACTTCTACATCTGTGAACTACATGTAAATTAAAATAACAACAAGGGTAGTTAGGCGACTGAATGTGTAACTGTAGATAAGAAATTCAGAGGTTCACGGTTCAGTCCTCGGTAGGTCCTAGGATTTGAGGGTATTTATCCCTTCTTTCACCTCCGCCAGAGATTTATATTTTGTGTAGATTAGTACGTTGCTCCATACCTTGGAGTTCACGTCAGTATGAAGGCTCTCCTATAAAGTAGTTTGGAGCAAGCTGAGGACGTATTGAGATATGGTGCGCCACCGATACGATGCCGTGCAGTCCACTTCTAGAAGTTGGCAGTAGCCCATGTGACTGGACTGCCGATCTGCAGCCTGCTCCGTGACACACCCTCTGCTCGCGCGGCCAATGCCATCACGGAGTCAAGGGACGTTGCACCACTCCAAACTCTATTCTCTGTCTGTCAGTTCAGTTCTGTCCGCCTCCGGTAGCTGAGTGGTCAGCGCGACAGAATGTCAGTCCTAAGGGCCCGGGGTCGATTCCCGGCTGGGTCGGAGATTTTCCCCATTCAAGGATTGGGTGTTGTGCTGTCCTAATCATCATCATTTCATCCCCATCGACGCACAAGTCGCCGAAGTGTCGTCATATCGAAAGACTTGCACCCGGCGAACGGTCTACCCGAAGGGAGGCTCTAGTCAGACGACATTTACATTTACATTTAGTTCAGTTCTGCCTGTATACGAAGCGTTATCAGTAGTCTCTGTTGTCATTGTGCCTGGCGAACCTGCCTATCTCGAGGACACGCATTGAATTGTTTTTGGACTTGCTGTTGCTCAAGTGAAGTAAAAGGAGTTACTTAAATATTAATTGTGCATCTCATTATTTTTGCTCTCTGACATAGAACCCACCAACTCCTTAGTAGCCACCAACGAGCCGACCAAACACATCATCTCGTATAGGACCATGAGTTGTACAGCACAGATTTTGGATTAAAGAGGTGTTTACTTTTTATGTGGTTTAATGTCAGCTACAGAATTAATAACAGTCACTGCGTAAATTTCTTCGTATACACTGGTCAGCCAGAACATTGCGACCACGTACCTAATGACCGGTATGTCCACCTTTGACATGCATAACGGCGGCGACGCGTCGCGGCGTGGAGGCAGTGGGGCCTCGG
This sequence comes from Schistocerca piceifrons, assembly GCF_021461385.2. Lineage (NCBI taxonomy): Eukaryota > Metazoa > Arthropoda > Insecta > Orthoptera > Acrididae > Schistocerca > Schistocerca piceifrons. The sequence continues at coordinate 294,726,792 of NC_060141.1, forward strand.
TAGGCAGCCTCGAGGGAGTGGGCACCACATCTGCGCACACAAGTCACCTAATTCCCGTAAATTCCGGGCAGGAGGGCGATGAGCTCTGACGCCACTCTCGACTGGGTTCAGATCTGGCGAGTCGGGGGCCCAGCACATCAGTGGGAACTCGCCACTGTGTTCCTCGAAACACTCCATCACACTCCTGGCCTCGTGACATGGAGCATTATCTTATTGAAATATGCCACTGCCGTTGGGAAACATGATCGTCATGAATGGCTGTTCGTGGTCTGCAGCCAGTGTACGATACTCCTTGGTCGTCATGGTGCCTAGCACGACCTCCACTGGATCCATGGATGCCCAAGTGAATGTTCCTCAGAGCATAATGGAGCCGCCGCCAGATTGTCTCTGTCCCGCAGCACATGTGTCAGGAGTTGTTGCCCTGGAAGACGATGGATTCACGCCCTCCCGTCGGCATGATGAAGAAGGTATCAGGATTGTTCAGACCGTGTAACGCTCTGTCACTGCGCCAACGTCCGCTGCCGATGGTCACGTGCCCATTTCCGTCGTAGTCACCCATGTAGCTGTGTTAACATTGGCACATGCATAGGTCGTCGGCTGCGGAGGCCCATCGTTGGGAGTGTTCGATGAACTGTGTGTTCAGACACACTTGTACACTCCCCAGTATTAAAATCTGATGTTAGATACGCCACAGATCGCTACCTGTCCTGTTTTACCAGCCAGTCTGCCCAGCCTACGACGTCTGACATCTCTAATGAGGGGTGGCCGCCCAACCCCACGACGTCTGGACGTGGTTTCACGTTTGTTTTGCCAAGCGTTGGACCAATAAGTCGTGCAGCTTCCGAAATGCTGGTGCTGAGCCTCCGGGCCATCACAATGTGCCCTCGGTCAAACTCAGATAGATCGCGAGCCTTCACATTCTAAAAACCGCCAGCACCATGTGTGTGTCTGAATGGCAGTCATTCCTCGCCAGGTGACGGTGCTATCGTTTGGAGGGGTTTGTATCGATAGTATGCCGGTGGTCAGTGTAAATGTACATTTCTAGACGCTAAGATAGAAACACAACAGTTTGTTGGTCCATATTCGGAATCTAATACAGCAGCAGTTCTGCGTAGCATGGGTGTTAAGAGTTCCTGGTACCGGATGTCTACACAAGCGTCACGTGATTGCGGTAAATTACGGGCCAGTGCTTTGTGGACGAGGAGTTAGGCCCAGTAGCGTGACAGATGCTGTGAATTTGGTGGCCAAGAAAGGCGTGCTATTTACTAGGAACTGTGACAACCTTGGACACAGCGTCTATCGAAAACCGCCACACCTAGATAAACTGTTAAATAATCACCCAAGCCAGAAAAGAGTAATGATTAACAGATTAACACGCTTGTAACGCGCGCAAGACGAATATGTGACTCACAGCACCTCGGACGCGCGCTGCAACACATGGAAAATGTTCTGAGGAGAAATGGGTAATCCAGCAATTGCAAAAGAAGTGACACCAAATCTAACACTCGTCGGAGTGATACGACGGAATAAAAAATGTCGGTTACGGCCTTTCTGCCATTTATTCCTAGGGTGACGGACGGAATCGGCCGTATATTGCGCTAACACGGCGTAAAGAATATGGCCAAGGCCTACTGCGAGACAATGTCGCCGGGTAGCACTGCGGCACGCGACGCCCTCAGGAAAGTATACAAGTGGAGCAGAGACGAATGGAATCATTATAGCGCTTAGGTGGTGCGCAGATGGGAAATACCACTGACATAAATGACCTTGACAACGAAAGGATTGCTGCAGTCGGTGCCTGGGGACGGCGAAATTGGTCCGCTGTTCATGTGCTACGGTCGATAGCATTCATAGAAAGTCGTCGAAGAACTGTGAACCACGGGTAAGATGTTGGGTGTCCACACCTCGTCTCAGAACGAGGAGCTCGGAGCTCTACTAGCTCTATAAGGCTGTCTGTGGCAGCTGAGACGACACAGTGCAAGGCTGGTGCAAGAGCAGGTGCTTCGTAGCACACCGTTCGGACCATTTGTTGAACACTTAGTTTCGCAGCAGACAGTCCCTACTTGTTACCATATTGATGCAACGACATCGGCAGTTATTACTGCAGTAGGTGCAGGATCATCGAGTTTGGTCTGTGGACCGACAGAAATGTGTTGCCTGGTCGGTTGAATCGCGTTTCCTGTTACACCAGGTCGATGGTCTTGATCGCATGGACCGTCATTCAGGCGAACGAGCCGGCTACTGTGACCGAGCGGTTCTAGGCGCTTCAGACCGGAACCGAGCTGCTGCAACTGTCGCAGGTTCTAATCCTGCCTCGGGCATGGATGTGTGTGATGTCCTTAGGCTAGATGGGTTTAAGTACTTCTAAGTTCTAGGGGACTGATGACCTCAGATGTTAAGTCCCATAGTGCTCAGAGCCATTTGAACCATCAGGCGAAAGGCTTCCACGGACACAAGCAGGTGAGGGCAGCACTTTGCTATGGGAGAAAACCACTTAGACTTTCATGAGACCTGTGCAGTAATCGAAGGCACCATGATAGCTGTGCAAGCACCATGATAGCTACGGATTACTTGAAAGTTATTGCGAACCACCTGCATTCCTTCGTGCTTGATGTCTTGTCCGAAGACAGTGGCACCTTTTGTCAGGGGCAGAATCGTCCTATAATGGTTTAACGAACATGATAATGAACTAATAGTGATGTCTTGACCACCAAATTCACCTCATATCAACCTATGCTAACGCTACTGGCTGACAACTTCTCGTCCACAAACCACTGGCCCGTAATTTACCGTAATCACGTGATCTTTGTGTAGACATCTCCAGAAACCTGCCAGGAATTCTTAGAATCCATGCCACGCAGAATAGCTGCTGTATTGCACTCCGAACGTTGACCAAAAAGGCGTTAAGAAGGTGATCATAATGTTTTTGTCTCATCGGTTTATAAGTCCCATGAGAGAATGCTTCTATGCTCTGATTTACAGATGTTCGCTTTCTAGATAGAAGAGCTTGCTGGACAGTTACCATCGGTTCACGTCTCTCTAATGTGGTTGTATTCCAAGCTTCGCTAACTTTGGTCAAGAGTTAGCGAAATGGCACACAGGCCACAGTGAAAGTAGTGCCTAGTCACAAAGTTTTGGGAATGGTGTGACTGGATGCGGACGATTTGATGAGGACTGCATATCATTCAAAATCCAGTCAGGCATTTGTCTTTCAATTTCACCCCATCACTGAGTCGAGTCTTTCCGTATCTGCTACTTCAAATATCATGCGATGAGCTTAGTAGCGTGACTCAATGTTCTGCGCGATGCTTTGAAAGAAATAAAGGCAAGGCCTCTGGTCCAGATTGTATACCAGTCATTTTCCTCACAGAGTATGCTGATAAAATAGCTCCATATTTAACAATTATATACAACCACTTGCTCACAGAAATATCCACACCTAAAGACTGGAAAATTGCTCAAGTCACACCAATACCCAAAAAGGGCAGTAGGAGTAATTCGCTGAATTACAGGCCTATATCACTAACGTCGATTTGCAGTAAGGTTTTAGAACATATACTGTATTCGAACGTTATGAAGTACCTCGAAGAAAACGATTTATTGACACATAGTCAGCACGGGTTCAGAAAATATCGTTCTTGTGAAACACAACTAGCTCTTTATACTCATGAAGTAATAATTGCTATCGACAGGGGATGTCAAATTGATTTCATATTTTTAGATTTCTAGAAGGCTTTCGACACCGTTCCCCACAAGCGTCTTCTAACCAAACTGCGTGCCTATGGATTATCGCCTCAGTTGTGCGACTGGATTCGTGATTTCCTGTCAGAAAGCTCACAGTTCGTAGTAATAGACGGAAAGTCATCGAGTAAAACAGAAGTAATATCCGGCATTCCCCAAGGAAGTTTTAAAGGCCCTGTATTGTTCCTGATCTATATTAACGACATAGGAGACAATCTGAGTAGCCGTCTTAGATTGTTTACAGATGACGCTTTCATTTACCGTCTTTTAAAGTCATCAGATGATCAAAATGACTTGCAAAACGATTTAGATAAGATATCTGTATGGTGCGAAAAGTGGCAATTGACCCTGAATAAAGAAAAGTGTGAAGTTATTCACCTAAGTACTAAAAGAAATCAGCTAAATTTCGATTACGCGTGAGTCACACAAATCTGAAGGCTGTAAATTCAACTAAATACTTACGGATTGCAATTACAAATAACCTACATTGTAACTATCACATAGATAATATTGCGGGTAGAGCAAGCCAAAGACTGCGATTCACTGGCAGAACACTTAGAAGGTGCAACAGGTATATCAAAGAGACTGCTTACACTATGCTTGTCCGCCCTATTCTGGAGTATTGCTGTGCGGTGTGGGATCCGCATCAGGTGGGACTGACGGATAACATCGAAAAAATACAAAGAAGGGTAGCTGTTTTTGTATTATCGCGAAATAGGGGAGATGGTGTCACAGACATGAAACGTGAATTGGAGAGGCAATCATTAAAACAAAGGCGTTTTTCGTTGCGATAGGATCTTCTCACGATATTTCAATCACCAGTTTTCTCCTCCGATTGCGAAAACATTCTGTTGGCACCCACCTACATAGGTAGAAATAATCATCACGATAAAATAAGAGAAATTAGGGCTCGCACCAAAAATTTAAGTGCTCGTTTTTCCCGGGTGCTGCTCGAGAGTGGAACGGTAGAGAGACAGCTTGAAGGTGGTTCATTGAACCCTCTGCCAGGCACTTTATTGTGAATAGCAGAGTAATCACGTAGACGTAGATATAGAACCACTCACCTCCTTTAACCCTAGATCACTAAAGCTTCGTAAAATTTACGATTGCAGTAAAATATAAAGCAGGACATTTTGTTCTTAATTTGGCATGTAACATACCACTGGAGACCTAATAATGATAATTACCTAACACATAAACTATAAATTGTGACTGCCTTTGAGTAAAACTTGGAGTAGCAAACTTGACGATGGTTTAGTAGCAGTATAACATTTCCACCCCTTTACATTCAGTACCATGTATTGGCCTTCCTATTAGAAACATGCCACTTCAGCAGGTAATGCAGCGGGAAGAGCGGCAGTTTAGTAGCGTATTTATCTCGCCCACTGCTGGTAAGCGGCAGGCGGTGGGGGTTAATCTGGAATTTCGGAGATGCGAAATGTATTGGCGAAATCTAAAGTAAGTCCAGTGTTCTATTACATCAGTAGATAATTTACGTAGAGAAGACGGTAATCATAGCCTGTGCATGTTAGTCCTAACTGAAATCCATGAGTAAGCTATTTTTGTTGAAAAAGAAGTAATGTTGTTATTTCTTCATTTCCTTCGGTCAAGAGATAAGTAATTAGTATGCAGAGGTGTTTTTACCACGATTACATAGCTTAAATACAAAAACAAAGGGAGCGTATGTAAATTAATTGTAATGTTTAAATCGTAATACTACATTGGTACTCTGCACTACTGAACGCTGTAACTGTGGAAAGAGAAACATCTCCTATAATACATGAGACCAATTGTTAGGATTAAGTACTGTTTATTCAATTTTATTTGAACATCTGTGTTTTTATAGCTAAAATTTCAATTTCAAGGACCTGCTGTATTGTTTATGGCAAGTCTTTTCGGTGTTAGTGCATTTCCATTCGTTCACCAACCAGTACTTCTGCGTCCTAATTCTCCATAATACTGAATAAATAGAGTGATTTGGTGCTAACAGGCTGTCAGAAATTTTTCGAGAACTGCTGATGTGACGCTTGCTGACTGACGTGTTGTTCTGTTCATCTCGCCTCAGCTAGCGTTGGTAGAGCCGCTGACTGCGCGGCAATCGACATACCCTTGGGAGCAAGTTACCGGTCTCACAACAATACGGAGCCGCGGTTCGAGAATGTCCTAGTTCATTAATCAAATTACTTATCCTACGGAATCTCTCTTACAAACGCACACAATTTATTACGATGTTTGGTCAAAGTTCAGCAGTAAGTGAGCAGATTTTTAGAGAGCAATTTTTAATGACTTGTCTGTAGTTGATGAACGATATGAACAAAACTGGGAAAATCACTGCCTATCATCGTTTCGCTATAAGACAGGTAGTAGCATTCAGCTGCTAATCTGGCTCCGGGCCGCGAAAACGATGGGATTTTCCTCTTGGCAGATGTCTATTTGCCTAATTGACAGTTTAATTTAAAAAAAGGAACAGTGGGAAAGCTACAGAACAGTGATAGCCAGTAAATCTGATTAAATTTGAATACATATTGCAGGAAGGCACATAATGCGAGGTAGCCTGTCTCAGCGTTTTATTGAAAGCATCCACAATTCTGGATGACTTGACGAGACGCTGCCTTGCTCTAGGGGCAAAAAATTGAGAAATCTAAACGAGAATAGGTCCAGTCCCTAGAATTATCAGAATGTTTGACTGAAATGAATAAAAAAACTGAGAGTTGCTAGCCATGAGTTCCGCATTACGTGCGCAGAGGCAGGGGCCGAATGACAGAGCTTACCACATTGTGATCAGTGGAGTTGCGATGCCGGATGTCGAGGTGAAAAGTAGCGTGATCGCACGGAAACAACCACTGTAGTGCCTGCAAGTCAACTACCGTGAACTTGCTGACCAAATCAGGAGATCTTAAGATAAGGCTGTTCCCAACGTGATGGGAGGCAGCACTTACGTACTGCGACGGGGCGGTAAATAAAAGAAGTGCGGTTGCAGAGTTCTCACGAATGTGCATATACAAATGTTCGTTAAAAAATGTTAGTGCAAATTTTTGGCTCTCACGTAAGTCTCAGGGGATGATTTTCACACTTGGTGCATTAGTACACTATTCCACACCCGCGCATTAGTTATAGTTTTTGAATTAATATTCATGAGTACAGTTTATGATAGGGAACAAAAATTAGGCGATTATTATAGCAAAATCAGTTTTTCACGACACAGTTCAATCACTGTTTATAGGCGTTGTCCTTTTATTTCACACAATGAAATTAGCACTGGTGAGACTGTTTACAGTTTTACTTTAATGATAATAAGACTCCGAGCCCCCAATAGCAGTAATGTAGGCTGCTATAAACGAAAATTACTCACTCAGTTCTAAAAGAACCACAAGTCCCACTGTCCTCTTTGTTCTAATAGTTTTGGCGCGAAATCATAGTTCGCCACATGTTCACTTACGACGATGTATACCTCGTAAATCGCACTCACACAAATAATCGTAGCACTTCCAGTTCACCAAATATATGCTTGCACACTTTCACTATCAAACAATACTCTTTGTCGAAATAAATCGGCGCGAAAAAGAATTCTCAAACGACCACATGGGCCACCCTCAAGTGGGGCTTGTTTGCCAACCACCCTCCAAAACGGCTGACCAACGACTTTTCTTTTTTCATCTTTCATTCCTTCCCCAGATGGGAGAAGGCGGGTACATGGAGAACCTAATGTTCTTTGGTGCCTTAGCTTATCTTATGTACTGCTGTTGGGGCACAATTTATTGTTTCAGTTGGGATTTTTCCTGTATGATCTTATATTTTCTTGGCTTGTGAGAGGATGTTAAGACCCTGGCATTTGCCCAAGTGCAGGATGGAAACCTCTCGAAAGGGTCATTGTGTTGATGTTGCTTTGCCTTTGCTGTTTAATTCTGGCTTTCGTCTTCTGTCAGATGCTTTAGTATTTCTGTTGTCATGTTTTGAATGGATTCGTCTTCTATTGCCATGCACTCTTTGATTACTTTCGGTGGGAATGGGTAGTTAAACTCTGTGGGCGTGTAGTTTAAGAGATCTGTTGTTAGGGTTTTGTTCGTTCGCCTGTTGTTGACTATTCTCGCTGTCAGTGTGATCCATCTGCGTTTTATGGGGATGACTTCGGTGTTTTGATATACAGTTTCGTTTCTTGTTCGTCTATTGAGCCGTCCTGCTAATCTTAGGATTTTTCTCTCTAGTGTCATTAGCCTCTGGGTGTTATTTTTGCTAGCTACCCAGACTGGGGCGGCGTATTCTAGCACTGGTCTTATAAATGCTTTGTAGGTGTGGATTAGGGTCTCGTTACTTGCCCCTTGCCTCTTATTAGTTTCATTAGGTTACATCTGTTTTATAGTTTGGGTGCCAATTCTTTTAACTATGGCGGAACTGATATGCCTCCGCTACCGCGTGGGTTCAAGTTAAATTCAAATGTAATAGCCAAGAAATTACGCCATCTTGAACACTTTCTACATGAAACAAATGGAGAGTATGGAATTTACTTCGCCTCCTTCATTTGATAGTCCTCCGTGTAGCTAATACATAGGTAGTATTCGTTGGCCGGCGAAAATTAATATAATTGCATAAAGTTTCAGTTAATAATCCATCCGGTCTGAGATTATTATGAACAAGCTCTAAATTTTGTAGGAAACTCGAATCTGTAGTTGAAATTATGAAATTAATTTATTTGCCCCTCTCTGTTTGTGATAGGGAGTGGCCTGGACAGTCGTTGTGGCCACGGCATGCGCGTTGTATGCCGTCAAAAAGCCTTCAGCTTTATTGTGTATACTCACAAACAAGTACACTGTTACGCACACCAGGATTACAACTTTTTGTCTGGGACACGTTGTATCAGACTTACATTAAAAATAGTTCCCATCTCTAGTTCTAAGATTTTCTGGAGATTGGTTGTAAGGCAAATGACGGAACTGGAAATCGCTGCCAAATATTGTCTACTAGAGTTTCCTTTATCCAACCAGGAGCTCGCTCGGTATTTGGCTGAAAAGTCCCTGACTCTCCAGTGTGTCTTAAGTGGAACAGCCAGCTCAAGATATAGCGGCACAGAATTCAAAGCAGATACAATGAAGGCTTGCTGTTGTATGTAGGTGAACTCAGTGTGTACTTATTGCAGCCACCTGAAACACTACTTTTATGAATGTGTAGCTGTATCCAGTGAAATCATAGTTTACGATACGACTTACGATATTTGTACTTTTAAAGATTTTCTACCATTTTACATGTAAATGACGTGAAAACGAAGGCAACGTATTCCCTCTCGGCCAGCACTTATATTCTTATAAAATTTTGAGAAGAGTTGTACTTGACAACCCACTTATACAAAGACGTTATTGCAGCTGACAATGAACTTCTTTTTACGAGTTATAAGATTTTGTAAGTGAATTTTTACGAGTACTTTTTTACTTTTTTGACTGCCGATATACACTAGCACTTTTCATGTGCGCCAAAGGAATTACCTGGTTGAATACATCGTTTCTCATCAGATCACCAAAGTTAAGCAACTTCGGATGTGCCCAATACTCGGATGGGTAACCGCCTGGGTAAGGCATGTGCTGTTGGCTCCTTTCCGCTTGCCTTTGCGGCAGAGCGGAGCAGGGGTGGTGGCCTAAAGTCTTCATAACCGGACTTTGTGTCCAAATCCTGGATTAAAATCCGAACATTTCTGCAATGTCCAGTGAAGTGACGATATGTGACATTATTGATGGTGATGCGTCTATGGGATGGGGACATTAAGGTCGACGGCCCCTTGGTGCTATTCGAGAGGAGTAAGCTATGTGCCAGCACCAGGTTTCCCCCTCTCTCTTCTCTCATCGTCGTACAACATTCACCTACACTTGCCAGGTACACAAACACACAAATCTGACATTTAGCGAAGGAAAGGTATCGTTGTGCGCGAAGGACAGAAAATACTTTCCAATTAGGTGGCTGAACCCGCTCTTCAGGGTCTCACAGCCAACAATGCCATATACCTCAACTTTATTTCGCATACTTATGTTACCTCAATGTTCACTATAGATTTGATCAGTACACTAGCCGACACGTCGTAATAAATTAATATAAGCGACGTAGAAAGTCTTACCGCAATTTGGGGAGTTTGCTTCCTTTATTAATAAACAAAAATTGTAAATCAGACAGTGCGACGTCTCCGACACATTAATTGTTCCGCAACCTGTTCTATCCCGAAGCGAGGTCTTGTCGCAGCCACCTACATCTACACAGATTTTATCTCCGTCGTAAAACTGCGGCCACAGCAGAGAGCCGAATGTAGGCCTCGGTGCCGGAGGCTGACGTACTGACCACAGGGCCACCAAGACACTGTTACACAACTGAAAGGCCACTGACAACGAATAAGCCCGTTTACACATCGCGTGAACCGGTATTCTATCAGGGCCCGCCTGGTAGGTCTCCAGTATTGTGCGTAGTCCCACGCCCCTTGCAAGTTTGTCGTGATTGTACTCTACGCTGCGATTCAGTCGATGCCTGACTTATCTCCTTCAATCGCAAAATGGCGCGTTATGCAATAAATTATACTATTCGAGCGCTCCAAATTTCCACCATCAATTTGCGTCTGAAGCCGCAGGGGGGAGGAACAATGTTCCTCTCAAGAGGGAAGTGTACTTTTATAGTATATACTTGGATGTAGCAAATGCTTCTCTGGTACGACACGCTTTTTAAACATTATCGTGGATCAGACTTTCACAAGCTTGTTAAAAACTATTAGAAAGGGATTGAATGATTTTTTCATCATTTGACTGCACAACTACTTTATTTTATATTACGATCACTATCAAGTACAGCACTACAGTATCGGTAGTCATTCTTTGGCTCAATTGTCTTATGCCTGGAAAGTATGTTTGCTAACCGTCTGCCATATATTTCGTTGCTTTTGGACTTATCTACACACTGAGTCACCCAGTACAATAGATCTTGATGATGAATTCACTTAACAAATTTCTAATTATACCCAACACTGTTGTACTTCGTAATGGCTTAGGGCCGAAATCATGACAGTAATATAAAATAATGAAGCTGTACATTCAAATGGTGTAAACATCATTCACACATTGTTAAATAATAAATACCGTGTGACTAGGGCCTCCCGTCGGGTAGACCGTTCGCCTGGTGCAGGCCTTTCGAGTTGACGTCACTTCGGAGACTTGCGTGTCGGTGGGGATGAAATGATGATGATGATAAGGACAACACAACACCCAGTCCCTGAACGGAGAAAATTCCGTTGTTACATGACATAGTCCAAAAATATGAAAAGATTGTCATTAAAAACGGCTGAATAAAATTCGTGTATAAAATATTCTCGGACTTCTTGTCGCGACATTTCTGGATCAAACCCAAGTTTTCGCCGATTAGCACTATCGTCTTTTTGTGAAGAGCAAATGGCTGTCGTCTCTGCTACTGCGTTGACCTTACACAGGATATACCTGGAGGAATGGTCCCTATTCAGGGATATGACAGGAACGAATATTCGACGCAAACAAAAATCTAGTAAACATGGTCTCTAAAATGCATACCTTAAGAGCTCTGAGCACTTCTTCAGCCTCAGTACTATAAAACAACTATCTTCTACTACTTTCCATGTTCTGGAAGGAGGCGGTGTGGACCAAAACAAGAAAAAATTGCCTGATAAACAAAGGCTATAAAATGCCTACGTTTTAAGAGCTATGAGCATTTCCTCACTGGAAGAGATGAACAAGTACTCATAGATTTTAAAGTCCATGTTTACTGGATTTTTTCTTGTTTTGGGCCGCACTGCTACTTCTCAAAACATGGAAAGCAAAAAGCTTCCACTACGAGAGATTTGTTTCAAAGTATCGAAGATGAAGAAGTGGCTCTTAAGCGCAAAACGCGGGTGGAGGTGCGAGCACTGCTGCAAGCAGCGGACGCCGCCTTCCCCTCACTGCTCATCTCGTCGGCAGCCGTCATGCGGCGGCGCGCCCGTTCCCTACAGTTGCCCCGTTAATCGTCAACTCATCGTGGTCAGACAGTAATGGCTCACTATGTCTACCGCATGCCGCACCACACTGGTTTATATCTCCACACACAGAGTTTCAGCCTTCTAGTTCAGAAGAGAGCCGTTTTAAATACACTGATATGCAGAGCTAAAACTGTTTCCGACGAACATCTCTTGGATTCTGAAATTAATCATCTGAAGTACATGATCTGAAGGAGTGACTACAGTTGACGATAAAGCTGGTGCTCTCCAAGAAAAGGCAATATGAACTTATTGAACAATCACGTGATAAGCCGTGTATTCCACTCTTTCATTTCTACGGTGAACATCTAGCACAAATAAGCAGAGTCCTGGGAACTCGAGGAATAAGGTATATTTTCCGACCACCTAACAGTATAGCGGACATGCTGCGCTCAGTTAAGGACAGTCGGCCTAATTCACAAAAGATACTGTTTGATGAAACAAAACGTTTTGTCCAAAGATTCTACAAACTGGCGCTCTGTTATAAAAGACGCGCTATAAGTAGGAATGTGCAAGAATAACTTCAACTCGGACAGCGAACATAATATTAGTGGTGCGTGGAAGCGAGCTTTCGACGTAGAGAAGCAGCACATATATTCGTCGTAGTGTTTATGCTACTACAGGAGCGGTGGCGCCACCAGTGCTGGAGCTGTCGCCATCTATGGCAGCGCGAAGAAACTGCCGACCAATCAGAGGCCGTCCTTGTGTTGAATGAGACCACTATAGGAGCAACCATGACAGTCACTTAATCCTGACGAAGATGACGGTGACAGTGGTCGAAAACTCGGGGTTTTGCTCTGAACTCACGCGGCGAGAAGTCCGAGAATATCTACACAAGAGCGTCGTCGCGAAAACCTTCGTTCTTAGAATAAAATTCTGCCTGTACTGCACGTTTCCGACTTTGATAAAGGTCGGATTGTAGCCTATCGCGATTGCGGTTTATCGTATCGAGACGCTGCTGCTCATGTTGGTTGAGATCCAATGACTGTTAGCAAAATATGGAATCAGTGGGTTCAGGAGAGTAATACGGAACACCGTGCTGGATCCCAACGGCCTCGTATCACTAGTAGTCGAGATGACAGGCATCTTATCCGCATGGCTGTAACGGATCGTGCAGCCACGTCCCGATCCCTGAGTCAACAGATGGAGAAGTTTGCAAGATAACAACCATCTGCACGAAAAGTTCGACGACGTTTCCAGCAGCATGGACTATCAGCTCGGAGACCATGGCTGCGGTTACCCTTGAAGCTGCATCACATACAGGAGCGCCTGCGATGGTGTACTCAACGACGAACCTGGGTACACGAATGGCAAAACGTCATTTTTTCGGATGCATCCAGGTTCTGTTTACAGAATCATTATGGTCGCATCCGTTGTAATCTCCCCACAAAAAATATAATTTTTAAATATTATTTGGTTAATGATTCTAATTTTAGTGTAACCTCAGAACAAAACTGGTTCCTATTTAATGTACCCACAAAAATTTTTTCTCATTTAATATAAGCTCGAAACAGAAAAATTCCTAAACCTCGTAATAAAAAATAAATTCAGTAACCTGGTAAAATTTGGACGACAGCAGTACTGCGTCATGGCCCTGTAAGATCATTCTGAATAAAAAGCAAAAATTCTCACCCCAATAAAGTCGGCTACTATCTGCTCTTACAATAGCTCTTTTCCAGCACAGCTCTATGCAATGCTGGCCTATACATTTGTTATTTATGAAAGGAAGCAAATGATTTTTCTTTTGCAACAATCGGAATGATCATGCATTGGAAAAAAATATTAAATTCTTTAAATTGAAATGAATGCTTGTTATTATTAGGACATTTTTAAAAGATATACATGGGAGTTTACATAATATTACTAGATATGCGCGAGGCTGCTGTTTTTACCTTATACAGTAATACTCAGGCTCCGGCATCGCTGCACCGCGACCGCCCAGCCAACATGATACACCAGACCAGACCAGAGCAGACACACAAACTGGCAACAACTTACTGCTACTGCTACACAGTTCGTACAGTCAACACAGCTCTCTGGTCAGCGATTCTCTTATACTTTGCATATTGCAGGCAGTGCATGAGCAATACATCGAAATTACATCTGCTCGGACCTCTTACATAAAATTACATCTGTATTACATCTGCTTGGACCTCTTACATAACCCTCCACTGGGTGGCAAAAATTTGGCAGCGATGGTGAGTCAACTGGACTTGCCATGAGCAACAAATTTTTCTTAGTTAACTAAGTTTACAGTCACAGAGTATATATATATATATATATATATATATATATATATATATATATATATATATATATATATATATATAAGCGCAGAACATGAAATGAAATAGAGTGCACATGCACTGAGTACAGAACATATCAAGAAATCACAAGATGTATACGCAGTGAGTACAAATCATATTAACAAATGACATAAAGTGCATACGCACTGTAATACAGAACATACCTAACAATGACAAAATGTATACGCAATGAGTACAAAACATATTAACAAATGACATAAAGTGCATACGCACTGTAGTACAGAACATACCTAGCAATGACAAAATGTATACGCAATGAGTGCAAAACATATTAACAAATGACATAAAGTGCATATGCACTGTAGTATTTTTTTTACCATTTTACAAGAACTAGGATAGGAAAGGGAAGGATTGCATCATGGTTGTAGCACAGTAGGTTGCACGTAGCTGCACTGAAAGTCCATATCTTTCTACAGAAGCACAACACCAAGTGAGACAATCTGAAGTTCTCTTCCCTGGAGTATTAATCAGTGTAGCCAAGACACAGAAATGTCGTATGAATATTCAATGTTATCATTTTGGTAGTACATTAGGTACACCAAACAGTGGAACCATAATAACATCTCTATTGTTCAAGGTAGTGGACACCATGGTGTGTCAACACCACACTCTTTCACCAACGTAGAATTAGTGCAGAAACCAAATATAGTGCTCCATAAACATAAGGATAGACAGGACAAACGTATATTGCAGTAATTTCTGGTAATTAGGTCAGAAGATGAAGGACATTAAGTCTTATGGTAGTCATCATTGAGAATTACACAAGTCTATCAACCAATTTGAGTAATTGGTGGCACTCATTGCCTAGTTACTAAATATTTCTGTACTATGTATGGAGTATTACACAATATTATTCATAAGTCATCTGATGACAGAAAATATCGGCACTCATTGGCCAGTTACAAACCATTTAAAAGTGATCATTCAAAGCAAGAGTTAATTAATGGCATACCATTTACATAATTCATCTAGTTATAGTAATCATTGGCACTTTTTGGCCAGTTACAAACCATCAGAAGTAATCCTTCAAAACAGGAGCTAATGAGTGTAGCATCAAGCTACTGGTATTCATATATAATAGCATGTAGGTGACATAATACAAAATTAAAATAAGAAACAGTGGCATTCATTGGCCAGTTACTAAACATATAGCAAGTATTGAATAGTACAAAACATTTTTCATCATTCAAGTGACATACGACATATTTAAAATAATTATTGGCACTCATTGGCCAGTTACAAAGTATTCTTATATTTTTATAAAACCTTATTCAGTATTATTCAGAAGTTATCATTCAAAATGAGAGTTAATTATTGGCATAGCATTTATAGAGTATAACAAAAATATTATTTACAGAAATTATTGGCATAGTATTTATGCATTATTACAAAACATCATTCAGTATTACTTAGAACTCACCATTCAAGTGACATAGGAAATATTGAAAATGTTACACACTGTAACTATTACTCAAGGTCTGTGATTTGAAAACATCATTCAGTATTACTCAGAACCGATCATTCCAGTGACATAAGACATATTTAAAATGTAACACACTGTAACTATTATTCAAGGTCTATTTTTTTGTGCTAGCAATGCATTGCGTTGGGATCGATAATTAATTGCTGGCACGTGAAAATATTTGCTGTTGACTTATTGCTGCAAATGAGAATAGGTAACGTCATTGGTCATGAGTCAGCTGTAGCAAGGTTACGAAACAAGTAGAGTATATGTGATCACATTCATGAATGACACACACAAATGGGTAAAAAAATGCAAGTACTAGAACAGGTTTAATGACTAACTGCTTATAGCACATTAATTTCATGAATAGCTTCTCCTAGAAAAAAATACAAAATGGATTATTAAGCTGAAAGAAGAAACGCATATTATGCTGAAAAGTAGTGAACTTCGAATTAACAGATAATGAAATGTGTACTCAATATATATGTACTCTAGCTGTCCTTTCCAAAACCTTCAGTCATTATACCATGTGACATAAGACATACTGTCAAAACGAACTGCAACAAATACTTAAATAACTACATAGCATTTCTTAACTAACAGTAAATATATAAACTTCATCATTATCCTCATCTGCATAGAAAAACTTAAAAGTGGTGCGTTTAGTGGCCATATAAAATTTATCACTATCATCACCTGTAAACAAAAACTTCATTATTCATATCACCATAACTTCATTATTATCATCACCTGCAAAGAAAAACTTCATTATTCATATTACCATATTCTTCATCACTATTCATCATCATTCATTATCATCTGTAAAAAGACACTTCATTATTCATTATTCATATTACCATTTACTTCATACAACTATTCATAGTATAGAGTTCCTTATTTCTAGCATATTTCATCACTAAAACTAAGATGTGTAGTTCTGTCTGACAGCCTGCATCAATCGCCTCGTATTCTGAAAGAAAAATAATTAGTTAAGACTGCTATCATACAATGTGTATAGTGTATTCATGTTAATGTTTGTTAATTCTGATCCATTTACTCTTCGTTACGAGGTAATGCATCTTCTTTCGTTCATTCCGAATGTGAAATTCCCATTTCATAGTAATCCACTGTGGTTTGTTTCATTTATTTCATTTACACGTTATTGCTTTCTGAAAACGATGAACAATGATTAATGTCTTGCATTTAAATCATATACCCATTAAATAAAAACTGGTTTCTAGTGATATAATTAAGCATACAGCATAGCATGACGGAAAACGTAATATGTCAAAAACATAAGACAGTGTGCAGGTGCAAAAATGTACACAGAGTATCATAACGTAGTAGCAAAAAAAATGTAAAATCGTTACGATGTTGAGATATCATAAGGCAAAAATGTCAAAGTCAACTGGTGTTTGTTATATCTTAAAGATTTCATAGTGCATACAAACAAACAGGAAAACAATCATATATACATGAAAAATGGAAAATGTGCACGGTCTGATATATAACGACAAGAAATGACTTTCTTTGTGTTCAGCTTGTATGTTGTGTAGTTGATAGAGGGGAGAGTTGAAGACTTTAATGGAGAAAGAATTTGATAAAATTAATATCTCACTAGATAGAATTGCATAATTGTTCATAAAATATGTAAGTTTATCTGGAAAATGTGCACGGTCTTATGTGTAACGACAAGAAAAGCGACCTGCCAACCTTACCTTGCCGCGCACTTGCCAAGAAAATATATAATAATCATCAGTAAGTAATCACATAGATATAATTGCACAAGTTGTCATAAAATGTGTAAGTTTATCTGGAAAAATGTGCACAGTCTGATGTGTAACGACAAGAAAAGCGACCTGCTAACCTTACCATGCCGGGCACTTGCCAAGAAAAAATATGATAATCATCAGTAAGTGTTCATATAAATAATTGCATCATTGGTCATATAAAAATCAGGAAATGGCATTACAGTGTGATAAATCATAAAGTATGTTCATTCAATAAAGGGTTTAATATTGGAGACATGGTGATTGCCTTTACTTTTTCTGGTTCTCAGAGTTTCGACGTGTACTACATTGGGGTGAGGAATGCTGCGAATTCGATATGGACCTGCGTACAGAAGCTCAAATTTACTACATCTATTCTTTCCTCTGTTAGATAAATAGTGTGTACGTACTAATATCTTCTGTCCAATGTGAAAGTCACGGGTGTGCAAACCTGTTTTTACTGTCTTCTCCGGCGCTCTGCGGCACGTTTGATGTTGTTCAGCGCAATGTCAATTATTTCATGGTGTCGTAGTCGACGAGATGTAGGAAAGGATATTAATTCTTTAATTTTGTTAGGTGGTTCAACATTTTTCATTATAACAGTCGGAGATAGCATAGTAGATTCATTTGGTACGGAATTAATTACATCCTGGATTGAGAGTATTTGTGTGTCCCAATCAATATGTCTTTTATAGCAGTATATTCTACACAGTTTACCAATTTCTTTCATTAGTCGTTCACAAGGGTTCGAAGAAGCGTGGTACCTGGATATATAGATCGCAGAAATGTTTCTTGTTCGTAACATACGTGTCCATATAGCAGATCGAAACTGTGATCCATTGTCGGAAATTACTTTCAATACATGTCCTACATGAAATAGAAAATGTTTTACAAACGCTTTCGAAACAGATTTAGCAGTAGCTTTGCGTAAAGGAGTGAAGGTAACAAATTTTGAAGTGAGTTCAACAGCGACAAAGATGTAGCAAAAACCTCTATTAGTTCTGGGAATCGGATCAAAAATGTCTACAGCGGCCATATGTCTCAATTTAACAGGTACAATGGGATGTAATGGAGGAATATGTGAAGTCGTGTCTGATTTAGCTTTCTGGCAGATTTTACATGACGCTAAAACTCGTCGTATACGTTTCTCCATGTTGGTAAAATAACAGTTCTGTCTCAGTATAAGAAAACATTTTCTGGCTCCGTAATGTACGTAACTTAAATGAGTATACCAGATTAATTTGTTAACAAGTTCGTCAGGAATGCATAATAACCAATTATTGCTGTCTGGATGAGAGCGGCGAAACAGAATGTCATTGCGTACAGTGTAATGGTTTCTAATGGTAACATTATTCCTATCTTGCCAAATGTGTTTAATTTCTTTCCATACATTGTCTTTACTCTGCTCTTGTGCTATGTCTCGTAATGACGACGAAATGAAATTTTCAAATGCAACTTGTTGAATATACATGACGCTGAAATTTGCTTTGCAGAAGTTGGTTGCGATGTCTTGCTGATTGTTGCTGAGAGAACGGGATAGTGCGTCTGCTACAATATTTTGTGTACCGGGAATGTGAACAATTGTAAAATTAAATTCCTGTAAATAAAGTTTCCATCTGCTTAATCTGTCGTGTGTAAATTTAGCGGAAAGTAAAAACTGTATAGCTCTATGATCTGTGCAAACGGTCGTATGTCTTCCAGAAAGAAAATGCCTTAATCTCGTAAATGCCCATACAAAACATAATGTTTCAAGTTCTGTAACAGAATAATTGCGTTCAGCAGGTGGCAGAATGCGACTCGCAAAGGCGATGTTTTTAATTACTGTAGTACCATCTTCTTCAATTTCCTGAAAAGTGTGTACGCCTAAAGCGGTGTTAGAACTTTCGGTAGCAATGGAAAAATTTCTAGTAAGATCTGGATGTGATAAAAGTGGTGGGTTCAACAAAACTTCTTTCAGATCCACAAATTCAGAATGTGCTTGGCTATCCCAGGACCAAATAGTGTTTTTACCCGTCAATTGACATAATCTAGGGATGTCTAAAGCAGAGCAATGAATAAATTTACGAAAAAAGTTAATTAAACCCAAAAAGTTGCGTAGTTGTTTCTTCGTCGTAGGAACAGTAATGTCACGTAAAGCTTGAAGTTTTTCCGGGTCAGGCGCAATGCCTTCTGCTGAAATTACATGTCCAAGAAATTGTATAGAAGTTTTCCCAAAGTGCGATTTGCTGAGATTAACTGTGAGTCTTTGTGCACGTAAAGTTCGTAACAGTTGTTCAAGAATCAGATTGTGTTCAGACCAGTTAGCTTCTGCAATAAGAATGTCGTCTACATACGTGGTGATTCTGTCTTTAAGTTCTGTCTGAAGTATACTATTCAAACCGCGAAAAAATGCTGCTGAAGAAATAGTTAAACCGAACGGTAATTAACAAAATTGATAAGTCACCAAAACAGAGAAAAGCCGTGTACTTTCTGCAGTTCGGATGGAGCTGAATTTGCCAAATCTCGATTTCAAATCTAATGTCGAATAAATAGCAGTACCATGAAATTTCTGTAGAAGTTCTTCTAGTGTCTGTGGGCGATCTGTTTCATTAATAATAATGTCGTTGATGTGACGCTAATCAAGTACGAGACGAAGTGAACCATCCTTTTTCTTAACAATATGGAGTGGATTTATGTACGGACTAACTGCCGGTTCAATAATTCCTTGGTCAAGCATAGCTTGCAATTCTTTCTTAACTTGTTCTCTGTGAATATACGGAATGGGATAATGTTTGGCTTTAAATGTGTCGTGCTGTTTAATTGAAATTCATACATGAAACCGGACATAGTACCAGGGACGTTGTCAAAAACTGGAGCTTGCTGAAAAAGAATTTTGCGCAGTTGCGTGCGTTCGTCGTCTGTATTTGCACTGCTCTGTTTAACTTTATCAGAAATCATTTGCATAACGTCATAGTCGGCTTCGTCTGGAGTATTATAGTTGTGTACGTACGTATCTGTGAACAATGTGGAATGACAGTCTATGTTACGTGATGCGGAAATGACCTCTGTATGATTAATTGTTTGTTCTTCTGCAGATAAAGAGTGCTGAAATTCTAATGACCGTTGTACATTTTCATCCTTTAACATTAAATAGGAATTTTGAAAGTCAATAATTGCGTCGTGTTGTACCAGAAAATTCGTACCCAAAATAACGTCTGTTGTCAATAAGGGAATAATCCAAAAATTTGAGTGAAATGTATGACCTGCAATACAAAATGATAAATGTGTCTGTAATTTTACATCTACTCCTTTACCAGATACTGCTCCTTTTACTTTAGTTTTGCCTAATGGTAATATAGGATAGGTATTCTCTTTGTTACATTTGTTGAAAGTTTCCTCATTTATAACTGACATAGGTGATCCAGAATCGATTACTGCTGAAAATTTGGATGATCCAATCTTTACTTCAATGACAGGGTGTGAAATGGTTTTTTGAATAACTGGTCTTTCCTGCAAAAGAGTGTCTCGGATGTCGTCAAAAGTAATAACATTTTCGTGAACAGGGTTCTGTGTGTTAAACGTATTGCTTGCGTCACTGGAAGATGCAACCTGTATAGAATCTAGTCAAATTCTATCTGACATGCTATCATTTGCGGGAGGATGCTGTGGCATTTCGACTATTTGTACTGTTCTGTTATTTCGTCCTGACGTATTACTTTCGGGATGATATCTACTGTCTGGTTCATTCATGATAATCTGTTGTTGCGGATGATTCTGCTGCTGGTAAGACCGACTGTTATTAAACGTACGCTGAAAACTGAGCTCATTACCTTTACGTCTGTCATGATAGTCATTTCTATATGGTGCATTGCGATATGAGTTGAAATGGTGTGTTTTCTGTACGTAGTTATTTCTTTGTTGCTGTGCGTTACTATTTGGCGGAGCTGATGCTATACGTGCAGGCGGCGAAACATTAAAACTTGGTTGACCTTGCACATTACATTGTTGGTTAGGTATACTAACCGGCTGGCTTGATGCTGTTGCAGAGAAAAACCTGTATTGTTACCAAAATGTGTTTGTGACTGCTGCAAATTTTGTACATACTGATGATTAAAATTTTGTTTGTTATTAAAATTACGGTGGTAGTTGTCATTTCGGGAGTGTCTAAAGAAAACTGTTACTTTCGGTAAAACTTGTCATATCTGGTTTTCTTTACTCATTCTTAATCCTAGATAGATCGATAGTTGAAGGGCTGTTTTGGTAGATATAAACGATAGTAAAAGAGAAGGCAGCAGTGCAGAAAACTAAAGATGAAATAGCACTACTATGGCTCGGGGCCCTGTGCACGCTACGGCACATATTCATCGAAGTGTAATGAATCCCCTGAGGTCTACTATGTGCTGCAAATAAATTTTAGTTTCTGCATTACAGGCAATGCCGGTGAAAATTCAAAAACAAATTGTCGTATCCAGTCCAAAGCGTGAATTTGTGTTCTGTCATTTTTAAATACTTTAAATTTTCTCACGGATAGAAAGTGTTCGTAATAAAAATTTTCGTCTCTGAATGTCTGAACAGGTTCATGATTGTATGAGAATCTATTTGTCTGTGACTGTTCGGAATCTAAGTCACGTTCTCTCTGTAAATTACCTATATTATACAGACTGTGTGAGTGTGAGAAACGTTCGGAATGTGGCGTATGCTGTGCCGTGTTAGAGGCTGAAACATTTTTCATCTCGTGTCACTTCTTGCTGTAAAGTTGACAATTTTCTACGTAATGTATTATTGGACGAACCTATCTCACTGATCGTCTGCTGTAAATTTTGGAATTCGGGGTTTGATTAAGCGAAACTGGTGACGTATCGTCTGATTTGGTGTCATTATTACTTTCGATAACGTCAACACGACTGGCCAATTCATCATATTTTTCGGTCAGTACCTTTACCTGATCATCGTTTTTAGCATCACAAGCATTAATTTGTTCTTATATTTTACGTGTGGTTTTGTTTAATTTCTTAACGTCTGCTTTGATGGCATCGGGATCCTGTATTTGTTCTAATTGTTCAAGTCTGTCGGTCACTGTCTGAAAGTTTACTGTGTGTGTGTCTGTTTTTGTTTTAAGATCAGAGATTTCATCATGTAATTCGGTGTTCAACTGTTTGATAGTATTAATTTCGTCTAATACTGTAGCAATATTGTTGTCTATGTATGTTTTTGCTTTCGTAAACGATTTACGCTTATCTTCCTGTCTCTGTGCAATAATTGTTTCCATGACTTGTCGCTTTACTTTATTCTGTTCCTGTATAAATTTACGGTAATGCGTTTCACTGTTTTGTAGGTGGTGATTAAAACGTTCGTCAATTCGGCTGTTCTGTTGGTCAAATTTCGCGTCTACTTTTGCATCCAGTGTACGTGAAAGTTTGCTGACATTAATTTAAACTCGTCGCGTAACTGTGTTGCGTTTTCAGAGCATTGTTTAGCGACTGCACTAATTTCATCTCTAAGTAATTTAGTTGTGGCTGCATGTGTATTATTTAATTCTTGTGCCACAAATCTAATTTCTTCACTACTGTTCCTAGCACAAGCCTTAATTTCCTCACGTAATTGTTCTTTAGTATCATGACATTGCACGGCAACGGCTGTAATCTGTTTACTAAGCTGTTTGAAATTGTTGTCTTGTTTTTCATTCGACTGTTTGGAATTATTGTCAAGTTTTTCATTAAGTTGTTGTTTGAGATTTTCATTACTTTCATTAAGTTGTTGTTTGAGATTTTCACTAAGTTGTTTGTTTGATTCATTAATGTGTTGTTTGAAATTGTCGTCTTGTTCTTTTTCGACTGTTTGAAATTTTCATTAAGTTGTAGCATTAATGCTATAACTCGATCCATGTCAAAATTAGCTACTGTATTCTCTGTGCTGTGTGATGCTGTATCTGCTTTTGTCGCGTTTTGTGTAACCATTTGGTCATTCTCTGATTCTTGAAAAGGTTTGCTAATCAGGTGTGCACTATTGGTCACTAAATCGGAATCAAACAAAACTGACATATTTTGAGTACATTGTTCACCTTCGCTCCGAAACCCTACATTTCAGCAGCATAATGCACGACCCCATGTTGCAGGTCATCTACGGGCCTTTCTGGATACAGAAAATGTTCGACTGCTGCCCTGGCCAGCACATTCTCCAGATCTCTCACCAATTGAAAACGTTGGTCAATGGTGGCCCAGCAACTGGCTCGTCACAATACGCCAGTCACTACTCTTTATGAACTTTGGTATCGTGCTGAAGCTGCATGGGCAACTGTACCTATACACGCCATCCAAACTCTGTTTGACGCAATGCCCAGGCGTATCAAGGTCGTTATTACGGCCAGAGGTGGTTGTTCTGGGTACTGATTTCTCACGATCTATGCACCCAAATTGCGTGAAAATGTAATCACATGTCAGTTCTAGCATAATATATTTGTCCAACGAATACCCGTTTATCATCTGCATTTCTTCTTGGTGTAGCAATTTTAATGGCCAGTAGTGTACTATACACAAGTTCATTACGGCACTGTTGGTCCAGATTGTCCCACTCCTGATCGGCGATTCGGCGTAGATCCCTCAGAGTGGCTGGTGGCTCACGTCGTCCATAAACAGCCCTTTTCAATCTATCCCAGGCATGAAACTTCCTGGCGTCATGCAGCCTATTGTGTACAGTTTGAGTCGTAACACGACGTCCTGTGGCTGCACGAAAAGCGTTATTTAACAAAGTGGCGTTGTTGTCAGTGTTCCTCATTCTGGAAATATCCCAGGCATGTTCGATAGGGTT
The DNA here is from genome assembly GCF_021461385.2 of Schistocerca piceifrons. Classification (NCBI taxonomy): domain Eukaryota; kingdom Metazoa; phylum Arthropoda; class Insecta; order Orthoptera; family Acrididae; genus Schistocerca; species Schistocerca piceifrons. The sequence goes on from NC_060141.1 coordinate 294,750,888, forward strand.
CATGTCTGGAGAACGTGCTGGCCACTCTAGTCAAGCGATGTCGTTATCCTGAAGGAAGTCATTCATAAGATGGGGGCGCGAATTGTCGTCCATGAAGACGGATGCTGCGCCAATATGCTTCCGATATGGTTGCACTATCGGCCCCACATAATGCCACCTCAGAACATTAGGGAACCTCCACCTAGCTGCAGTCGCTGGACAATGTGTCTAAGGCGTTCAGCCTGACCGGGTTGCCTCCATACACGTCTCTGACGATTGTCTGGTTGAAGGCATATGCGACACTCGTCGGTGAGTGGTCCATTCGGCATCTTGTGGGGCCCATCTGCACCGCGCTGCATTGTGTCGTGGCTGCAAAGATGGACCTCGCCATGGACTTCGCGAGTGAAGTTGCGCGTCATGCAGCCTATTGTGTACAGTTTGAGTCGTAACACGACGTCCTGTGGCTGCACGAAAGGCGTTATTCAACATAGTGGCGTTGTTGTCAGTGTTCCTTCGAGCCATAATCCGTAGGTAGCGGTCATCCACTGCAGTAGTAGCCCTTGGGCGACCTGAACGAGGCATGTCATCCACAGTTGCTGTCTCTCTGTATCTCCTCCATGCCCGAACAACATCGCTTTGGTTCACTCCGAGACGCCTGGACACTTCCCTTGCTGAGAGCCCTTCCTGGCACAAAGTAACAACGGACGCGATCGAACCGCGGTGTTGACTGTCTAGGCATGGTTGAACTGTAGACAACACGAGCCGTGTACCTCATTCCTGGTGGAATGACTGGAACTGATTGGCTGTCGGACCCCCATCCGTGTAACAGGCGCTGCTCATGCATGATTGTTTACATCTTTGGGCGGGTTTAGTGACATCTCTGAACAGTCAGAGGGACTGTGTCCGTGATACAATATCCACAGTCAACGTCTATCTTCTGGAGTTCTGGGAACCGGGTGGATGCAAAATATTTTTTGATGTGTGTACTTAATGTGAAATGATGATTATTAGACACGAAAAGTAAAAAGAAGTGCAAGGACATGCCTGAACTTAATACTCGGATTTAAGCGTAACGCCTATGGGATGACGATGACATGGCGGCTGGTCGATACCGATGGGCCTCCAAGGCTTGCTCGTTTTGTCATCCGTTCGTGGCTGAACAGAAACTGGCAACGCCAACAATAAATATGACAGGATTTCAGTCTCCAACAACATCTGCTAAAACTCCGCATGCAAAACCATGTATTCGATTTGCAGGAAATTTGAAATTGGCCTGAAGTGCACCTCCAGCTTCTGTGGAACGATCAATAGCTATGCCAGCTCCAAGGTAAACGGACGTTGCCACCTGCGTTTTTCACTATCATATGTGTGCGGTATCTAGCGTAATGATATGGGACGCTGTTGGGTACACCACACAGTCACTTCTGGCTCGCATAGCCGGTAATTCGGGCAAAAGCGGTTTCATTTTTGCCATGTTAAAGCCAGTGGCTACCCTCTGTTTTCGAGGCCTTCGTGACACTTTTCAATAACGCTCGACAGCATGTTGCCTGTGCTGTTCGCACTTACCTACTCGATACAAAGGCTGTTCTAATGTTGCCCTCTTCGAATTGACGGGAGGCTGTTACGTCACCACTCACTAACCGGCTCCGCATCGATGGGAAAGAATTCACGGCATCCGACATTTCGATAATATGCAAGACGTCTAATTCAACTCATGATTAGAATGATATTGTTTACTCCAGAAACAACAAAAAATGGCTCTGAGCACTATGGGACTTAACTGCTGAGGTCATCAGTCCCCTAGAACTTAGAACTACTTAAACCTAACTAACCTAAGGACATCACACACATCCATGCCCGAGGCAGGATTCGAACCTGCGACCGTAGCAGTCGCGCGCTTCCAGACTGGAGCGCCTAGAACCGCTCGGCCACTCGAGCCGGCCCAGAAACAACAACAAAATACTCTAAGGATACCATTCGCGAAAAAATAACGAATTCTTAAAAAGATCCATAGAAGTGGAGTGGAAAGGGATGACATGAAACCTTAATTCCGGAGTGTCTTGAGCAATTTCAATCAAAAATGTATACACATTATTCATTATTTGCATACGAATTTATTGTGGCAGTAATATAACCCAACAACACATAGAAATGGGGATGGAAAGATGTGACATGTAAAATATTCGATAATGACTGACATTGGTATCAAGTATATAGTTTTCTGGGTCGTTATACTTACCGGTGACAATCACGATTTTGTTTCACCCCAAGAATTGTGGGTAGGAGGGTGGAGGGATGGGGGACGGAAAGACTCTGATATATCAGCATTACTCTGTAATACCTAAAGGAAATTCTACCAACATTGGCACAAGGATCACTTGCCGTCTGAGAAAAATTTTCTGTGACAGCCATATGACTGTGGGTTTGGTGCGAAAAGGCCTAACATAAAGGAACACCTAGCCTGAAAAAACTCACGAGGCGAAGGAGTAAAGTGTCACAGAAATGTATGGCGAGACGTGAGTACACGTAATGCACTGAGAAACATTATTGGACGTGATCGATCTGTTGGTCCACGTGCTGTGATGCAGGGAGGCACAATGTTACATGAGCGGTTTGACCTACAAATATTGGAACACGGTACACTGACCGGTGAACGTTGTTATGACACAGTACTCTTTCCACAAGTGCGTCTTTTCGGTCTTGATTTCATTTTTATGGATGGCAATGTGCGACCGCATCAGTAAGTGCAAGCGGAGGATCTGTTGGAACGAGATGGTATTCCGCGAATGGACTGGCCTGCCCGTTTCCCTGACTCAAATCCCATCTAACACGTATGGAGACGTATTGCAGGACGTATACATGCACCACATGCACCAACGACCATCCAGCAGTGTCAACGGCGCTGGTGGATGCCCCTATCTCGAGAACTCTTTACCAACCTTGTGGCTAGCATGGGAGGACATCGCAGAGCATGCGTTGACATCCGTGGTGATCACACACCCTATTAAGAACCATGTCCTTCATTTTCAATGCCCAGGGGACCATTACATGTAACCAGACCTTCTTCAGTTTCGTTACATTCGTTATGACAACCACACTACGCGAGCCACCTTACTGTAGTTGCCGGAGTGGGTTCATTTAATAGGGAATCTCAGACGTATAAATATTTATGACTGAGATAGTGAAAATAATAATACCTATAATACAACAAACACATATACATTAGTTTATGGGGAACAGAATAATATGGTTACTTTACGTGTAGGTAGATTTAGCAGTGATGGACGTCAGAGAAAAGGTGGGAGAGAAGGGGAACCTTGGGAAGAACGATAGTAAGAGGAGACAGGAAAAAATTAAAAAGACGGGATTAATATTTAAATGAAATGATAAAGAAGCGTAACTGGGAGAAGAAATGACCATTTTTCACTATTAGATTGAGACAGATGGTAATTCCTGAGAAAAATATTATACAATAACAAGAGGACCGTTTCAACTCTCTCTTCTAGTGCTTGCAGTGCACATTAGTTTGCTCCATGGGCGAACAGTAGAAATTCATAACACATTTTAGAATGTTTTGGTTTTATGATTGGTCGCAGCTAGGATAATAGAGAAATAGATTTTTTTCTTTTTTGTAATTTCATTCCCCTGCCACATAGGCTATGGGCAGAAGAAGGCTGGCAGCGGCACTGTCCACTGCTATTCAGCCAACTGGCTTTACACAAATACAGAAGTGTGATTACAAAAAAGGGCGGATAAAAGGGGAACATAAAAAACACAGTAAACGGATATCAATGCAGTTAAAATATACACTAAAATGGGGACATGCAGAGAAATAGATTTTGGGTTGCGATTATCATGATTTGCGATGCAAGTTACTGTAGGAGTGCAGACTGAGAAGTTGGTTAAGTTGACACCGGGTACGGTAGGTAAGTAAATTCTCCGGATGCAACCATTTTAAGTATGGGTATGAGACTGATCACACTATCATTCATAAACTCACCGTATCACATATTACCCACCCCCTGAAAAGAGCACAGTGGTCGGTTTGGAGAGCTGTCTGTGGTGTAGAATTCGTACAGGCCGTCATGTGACCCATCGCCGCTGATGTAAGACATGACAGTGGCGTGGTGTCTATGTGCGAGTCTGTTGTATAGAATCGGCGCTGTAACACGAGTCGACGTGGAGACGTAACAGAATGACAGAAAAGAGCCACCGTGTTTCGACGTGCACGTGACCATACTGTTGAATGAATTGCTCGATTTGTTGGTTTACCAACGTGGGTTGTCAAACGTGTCTCCAGGAATGTGGTGGCGCTCGCGGCCATTTAAAACGGCAACGATGGTCGTAAGTTAACAATCACCAGGAACCGGAGGCAATGACAATAGGTTTCAAATGCGACGGGAACTGTTGCTGTTACTGAATGCAGGTCCATGTGAAACAGTTTGCGATAGAAGTGAACTGCATGCAACGGACATTTGAGGATGGACACCTCACATAAGCCCATTCCTCTCAGCGGCACATAAAACTGAACGTCTTCGTGAGAGCAAATAACACAGAAACTCGAAACCAGTTAACTGGAGGCTTTTAGTACCTGCGGTCCAACGAGTCGCTAATTTTTCTACTTTCAAATGATGCAAGGCGTCGGGTGAACCTACGGTCCAGTGAGCCGTTGAACCCGCAGTGGGTGGTGCGTCCACTTCAGGACGAAGGTGGTATTCAGATGTTTTGTTGGTGTTTTCAGTACCGTGACTGGGATACATTCATTTTGGGTACCATGAAAATGAAGCAGGAATTAGCGAGCGTAGTCATTTTTCTGCAGGGGAACAGCGACCATTACAAATTAAAATTGTAGAGCCGTCAGAAACCGCATGTAACGTTTTCTTTGTTTTACATATTGTATTCGACCAAAGAATGCATCTTCAGAACTGAGGAAATACAACATGTAACATCACCATACAGTAACATAAATTAACATATTCAACTGAAAACATGATAACTTTCATCATGTGGCCGAGGGCCACTCGTTACAAATATCGCACTGTTTTCAGTGCCACCGTCGTGCATCAAATTGAGTAAGTAGCCTGTGTACAGTTAACGTGAGATCTCTGGTGAGATGCATTCTAAGACCAAGCAGCGAGACATACCATTGCTTGTTGAGCGAGCCAAAGCTCTATTGATATGCACTTTCGGTAAACTACCTCATGCTGCCTTACGTAAAGCTATGTAAAACAAACAACACCAGTATCATGCATTTATGACAAATATCCGCCGTTTTTTCCGGCGTTCACGCATATAAATCTAAAAACCGTACCCTGTTATTAAAATAATTTTCAAGGGACATAGTAAAATTACAAATTAAAGTTATAATTGTCACTTTTACAGGCGTTAATACACATGTCATGTGTGTAACAGATTATTAATGCCATTAAAACTGATCTACATTAACGTAAATGACACATACCATTCATATGTGCTGGCACCATCTCTCTTACACCGACAACTATTAGAGCGCATTAAAGCGAGACGAAGTTGTTTACAACATACATATTTTTTTACTAAGTACGTATTTGGTACATATCCGTATTTGCTTACTCACATGACGGTAACAAATTTGAAACTGGGTGAAACTTTCGTATTTAAACTAGATGGCAGTTAGATATGCAATCATGTTGACTCTGCAGACGTCATAAAGATGGCGAAGAGTTGCCGCTTTTACGGGCAGAAACAAATTTCTAAGAATCATAACTGGTTATAAATATCTTTTATATTTAAAAAAGGAATTAAAATTGTTGGTTTTTTCAGTCGTTGATTTATGTATGTCGTACTTGTAAATGCTCATTGAAATCATTAAAAATCACCTACAATAAAATATATGTAATTGTAGAAGTCGAACATAGTGAGTTTATTCGTTTGAATATTAATTTATTAAGATGGAAAAACGTAAAAATTTTCCATGTTACAGTACTTCAAGTTTTCGCATCCAAGCAAGACGGCGTAGACCATACATGTTGACAGTGACAACATCACATGGTAACGAATCGTCACTCTCGTGGACATGAGGACACGTATCTAAAATTAACTACTATTCTAACATGACAAAGTTAAACACAAATCAGAATTGTAACTGCCGTTTAACGGGAGTTAAGGTGAAAAAAAGGTCATGGTGGTACTAACAAAGCTACAGCAGTCATACTCTTCAATTATTGTGATTATATTGTGATGACGGTTACAATTACTAGAATAGTGTAGTCTCATTATGGCTCAGTGTGAGATAATAAATAAAAATTACATGCTACTTGTGGCGACTCTACAATTTTAATGAAGCAATTTCAACATTCTCATTGACCAAGTGTTCCCCTTTCTTCTACATCTTCAAAGTAAGTATGCTGTGGACACTGCCGTCTTCCAAGATGACAACAGCTGTGTTCACAGGGCTGCCTGCAGGTGTTCCTGTTGTGACACACACTCACACACCGTATCACACCTCGACTGGTCCGCTAAATCACCCGAGCTTAATCACACAGAAAATGTCTGGGACTATTTGGACCAGAGGATGAAACATAGCAATTGACATACCCGCAATCTAGTACTTCTAGGCTATCTAATCGCCAATGAGTGGCGTCAGCTTGAGATGGTATACCTAAAGAAATGTGTACTCTCTCTTCCACACCGATTTGGGACCATTATCAGTGCTACAGCTGTGTTTCGTGGTATTAACGGGACTAATTTTTTGTCCGGTGTGCTAATTTAGTTCCAACCTTGTAAAGTTTTTCATACTCGCACCGCGCAGGATTACAGCAAAGTACCTACACTAGAGGTTGGACAGAAAGAGTGACTGCACATGTTTGCGATCCACATCGTATGAAAACAAGTACCTATCCACACAAAAATGCAGCCTTGTACGTAGATATCCCATTCATGGATATTTATGAAACACAAAAGATTCTAATTTTTTTCAAAATCAATGCACGTTTGCTCCAACGTTGCAAGATAAACCATAGTTCATCCGAAAAGAGAGCATTCCTCCATCCCTCTGCATTGCCGCGTAAATCCTTGCGCGACCAATTTAAACTCTTAACTCCATGTAACTAGACATTTTATTAGCTTCTTTTAACACAGTAACACACGAAAGTCACGGTAAGAGATTTTCGAAGTCTACCGTCACAAAAGTGATTTTCTGTCTGTCGACTGTGCCACCATCGCATAAATCTATTCTGTTTTTGTCAGCACATGGCTATACAAAGGTCTTCTTGACAAAATATGCTAAAATATTCTAGAAAACATAAATTTGGTCGAAAACAAAAATTCTTCCAAAAAAAGCTTTCCACGGCAACAACAGAAGTCTTGAACATATAGAATTTTTTTTTTTAAACTAGTGATCTACTTGTGACCTTAAACTTCTGTAGAGATCTAAATTCTTCTTGGAGATTACATTTATTTTCGGATATACTGTATTGTATTGTATTGTATTAAAACCGGGGACCTAGAAACGATGGAGAGGCTCCGTCCCCGCCGCAGCCCCAGTGGTCCACAACCCCACGACGACTACCGCAGTCCACTTCACCCCTCCGCCGCTCCACGCCGAACCACTCTTTCACAGGGTTACTGTGCGGTTCGTCCCCCAATGGACATCCCCCCCCCCCCCCGCCAGGGAACGTCTCACACCAGACGAGTGTAATCCCTATATTTGCGTGGTAGACTAATGGTGATGTACGCGTGCGTGGAGAACTTGCTTGCGCAGCAATCGCCGACATAGTGTAGCTGAGGCTGAATATGGGAAACCAGCCCGCATTCGCCGAGGCAGATGGAAAACCGCCTAAAAACCATCCACAGACTGGCCGGCTCTCCGGACCTCGACAAAAGTCCGCCGCGCGGACTCGTGCCGGGGACCAGGCGCTCCTTCCCAATCCGGAAAGCCGTGCGTTAGACCGCATGGCTAACCGGGCGGGCTTTTCCGATATCTAATCGTCTTGAAAAACACTGGGTATCGTTTACTTTTAACAATTGAAGGCTACACCTGAACAAATTGGAAAAGAATTTTAAACTGAAAGTTTTCTTCTGTGCGCCGCTGGAAAGGGAAGACGCTAACAGGGCAAAGAAAGAAGGAAACGCTACCAGAAAGGGGGGAGACGTTAGATAATAACACGGGTTGCTTCAAAGAGATTCATCCGATTTCCAAAGACTATAACTTCTACATGGTAGAAGATAGGTACTTGGGGTAAATTTTAGCTCAAACATTTGACCGCAAAGTTTTCATTTTCAAAGGAACCATCCTGTTTTACATTGGCATATTTTTGCTTATAAAACCTTGGTGTACGTATATCAGTTACGTTTAGGATCAACGTCTTAATTTATCTACCAGGAATGTTCAATGCGCCTTCCACTGGACGAACGACAAACAACCAGACGGGAGTTAAACTCGTCTAGTTGTCCTGCGAGCACGTCTGGTGTTACTGCAATCGGTGCTGTTGCTATGCGACGTCGCAGGTTACCGAGAGTTGTGGGTAGGCGAATCCGTCAAAAAAAAAAAAAAAAAAAAATCGCTTACTGTGAGATCAGGCGATTTTGAAGGCTACTGATGTTTTGATCTGTCAGAGACGGGGCACCATGCTCTAAATAGACGAAAATCACGCCGCAGAGTAGCAAGTGAATTGCTCCTGTTGAAACGGAGGTAACAAAACGCCCTTTTGTTATCATATCTCCAACTGCGCTCGACGCACACTGGTTAACACAAGAGCGAGGAAGCCAACTGCATAAGTAAATACCTACCGGCAACCACAGGAAACGGCAGCTTGCAACTGGTGCCAAGGTAAACGTGTAGTTCCGATTCGTATGTTAAAATCTTCATTCTGGAGATATAGCCTTGTGAAATCTAACGAATCTTTTTGAAATGTCTTGTATTTAGGTAGTTGTGTAAAGGAGGTTTGTACTTGGAGGGTTGTTGCTTTTTAGGTGCTAGTGAGGTGAGTTATTTGAAGACAGCAATAAGTGCTTTACGAGCAACACGTAACTACGGTGCTTAACGGGTGGAAGAAAAGCTCAAGACCGTAATGAAAGATGAGAAATAGTGACCGCAATATGTCCCGAAACTGGAAACCTTAGTCAGTAGCATCAGCGACCTGCTAATGTTTGCAATGTGGGCTCTGCGCGAGCTTGATGTTGTAAATCTCCGGCGTAGGTGCGGTGCTTGTAGCTACGTTGTAGCAGGTGGGCCGTGCCAAGGTTGCTAGAAGCTGGCGAAAGGTCTTTTTCCTAACTCTAGATCATGTCCAAGGCTGTACCTCACTCTTGCGGGGTTATAAGTTATAGATCGAAACTGTGGATCGACAAAGCGTCCGTGAATGAAGGCACTTCACGTGGCTGGGCACTACTCATATGTACACTAGAGTGAATAATTTTTGCGTATTATTATCTTTCCGGTGGGTGAAATAAGAGTAGACCTCAGGCGTAGCCGTGATCCTTCCAGTTAAACATTTCTCATCTTTATACAGTGCCGCCTCAGCATGTGCACAGCGGAAGCACGAGTATTCACCAACTTTGCCACCTCGTTCTTGATTTGTTGAGACCAGTCTACCAAAGATGCTCTTGCATAAATTGTCCCCTAAATGATACTCGAGACGCCGTAGACCTATTCGCCTTTCCCAACTGCGTTCTTACACTTTCACAGCGACAGTTGCATTCTCACTCTCAACCGTGTAGCCGTGTGTTACACAACTGAACAAAAGCTGAGCATAATTGGCGAAAAAAGGAAATCGAAAGCAAATGTATCTGGAATTATTGTATTGGGCTGTTAAGATCATCGCACAAACAGTAGCTCTGTTCCGTTATTTTTTTGGCGTGCATGTGGGATATTTTTAATCCTTATCTCGATATTTCGGCTGACAACCTTTCAGCCACTCTCAAGGTGAGTTGCTTCCAAGTTTCTATGTAATTCACTTTACACATTGTTGAGTAAAAGCGCATGCGTCAGACATGTCACAGTTGGTAACAAGATCATCAGTCATTGATCAAATTTTATGCGTCTAACACTAAAACAAAGCAAGTACAGAATGAGCAAATCCACAGTCCTCACTGGTTTATAATTATGGATAGCATGATTAGGAGGGTGCCCGTGGTCTAGGGGTAACAATATGTAGATATTGTAGATCTACTCCTTAGAATCGGATTTCAATGCTATAAGAAATTGTGTGTTAATGGGCTATTGGTGTATACTTAGAATATTGTTCTGGAATACTAATTTGTAATAACAGGGGTAGCGTCTTTGATTCGTAATCATAACGTCTTCGATCCGGGGTTCGATTCCACCGCTGCTTAAATTTTTATTAGTAATAATAGTAATAAGCATTGGCGGTCGAAGACTTTCGGCTTAAGAAGTCACACTCATTCTGCCAACGATCTTGTCAAAGAGGGTGGAGGAGCGGACAAAGTTTCAGGGCACTCTCTTGTCCTAGGGGTTGGAAACTGCCCCTAAAGGCGATAGAATCAGCAATGATCAACGGCATGAGGATGCAGAAGGCAATGGAAACCACTGCATTTAAGACACGTATCGTGTATCCACAGGACATGTGGCCTGTAATTGAAGAAGTGTTATGATCATCTCTCCATTGGCAAAAGATTCCGGAATAGTCCCCCATTCGGATCTCCGGGAGGGGACTGCCAAGCGTGAGGTTACCATGAGAAAAGATTGAATAATCAACGAAAGGATAACGTTCTATGAGCCGGGGCGTGGAATGTCAGGAGCTTGAACATGGTAGGGAAACTAGAAAATCTGAAAAGGAAAATGCAAAGGCGCAATGAAGATATAGTAGGGGTCAGTGACGTGAAGTGGAAAGCAGACAAGGATTTCTGGTCAGATGAGTATAGGGTAATATCAACAGCAGCAGAAAATGGTATAACGGGAGTAGGATTGTTGTGAATAGGAAGGTAGAGCAGAGAGTGTGTCATTGTGAACAGTTCAGTGACAGGGTTGTTCTTATCACAATCGACAGCAAACCAACACCGACAACAATAGCTCAGGTATACATGCCGGCGTCGCAAGCTGAAGATGAGGAGATAGAGAAAGTGTATGAGGATATTGAAAGAGTAATACAGTATGTAAAGGGGGATGAAAATATGATAGTCATCGCGGTCTGGAATGCAGTTGTAGGGAAACGAGTAGAATAAAACGTTACAGGAGAATGTGGGCTTGGGACAAGGAATGAGAGGAGAAAGGCTAATTAAATTCTGTAACAAGTTTCAGCTAGTAATAGCGTACACTCTGTTCAAGAATCACAATAGGAGGGGGTATACTTGGTAAGGGCCGGGTGATAAGGGAATATTTCAGTTAGATTACATCATGGCTAGACAGAGATTTCGAAATCAGATACTGGTCTGTAAGGCGTACCCAGCAGCAGATGTAGACTCAGATCACAATATGGTAGTGATGAAGAGTAGGCTGAAGTTTAAGACATTAGTCAGGAAGAATGAATAACCAAAGAAGTGGGATAGAGAAGTACTAAGGAAAGACGAGATACGCTTGAAGTTCTCTAAAGTATAGATACAGCAATAAGGAATAGCTCAGTATGCAGTACAGTTGAAGAGGAATGCATGTCTCTAAAGAGGACCATCACTGAAGTTGGGAAGGGAAACATGGGTACAAAGATGGTAACTGCGAAGAAATCGTGGGTATAAGAAGAAATACTTCGACTGATCGATGAATGGAGGAAGTACAAAAGTGTTCCGGGAAACTCAGGAATACAGAAATACAAGTCTCTGAGGAATTAAATAAATAGGAAGTGCAGGGAAGCTAAGACGACATGGCTGCAGGAAAAATGAGAAGACATCAAAAAGAAATAATTGTCGGAAGGACAGACTCAGCATACTGGAAAGTCAGAACAATCTTTGGTGACATTAAAAGCAAGGGTGATAACATTAAGAGTGCAAATGGATTTCCACTGTTAAATGCAGAGAAGAGAGCTGATAGGTGGAAAGAATACATTGAAAGCGTCTACGAGGGGAAGATTTTTCTGATGTGATAGAAGAAGAAACAAGAGTCGATTTAGAAGAGATAGGGGACCCAGTATTAGAATCAGAGTTTAAAAGAGCTTTGGAGGAGTTAAAATCAAATAAGGCAGAAGGGATAGATAACACTTATCAGAATTTCTAAAATCATTGGGGGAAGTGGCAACAAAACGACTATTCACGTTGGTGTGCAGAATGTATGAGTCTGGCAAAATGCCATCTGACTTTCGGAAAAGCATCATCCACACAATTCCGAAGACGGAAAGAGCAGAAAAATGCGAGAATTATCGCACAATCAGCTGAACAGCTCATGCATCTAAGTTGCTTAGAAGATACACAGAAGAATGGAAAAGAAAATTAAGGATGCACTAGATGACGATTAATTTGGCTTTATGAAAGGTAAAGGTACGAGAGATGCAATTCTGACGTTGCGGTTGATAATGGAAGCAAGATTACAGAAAATTCAAGACACGTTCATAGAATCAATGATACGATTCGCTGACGACATTGCTGTCCTGAGTGAAAGTGAACAGTCTAATCAGTACAGAGTATGGATTGAGAGTAAATCGAAGAAAGACGAAGGTAATGGTTAGTAGTAGAAATGAGAACAGCAAGAAACTTAATATCAGGATTGATGATCACAAAGTAGATGAAGTTATTCTGCTACCTCGGCAGCAAATAGGACATCAAAAACAGACTAGCAATGGAAAAAGGACATTCCTGGCCAAGAGAAGTCTACTAATATCAAATATCGGCCTTAATTTGAGGGAGAAATTTCTGAGAATGTACTTCTGCAGTACGACATGGAATGGTAGTGCAATATGGACTGTGGGAAAAGAGGAACAGAAGAGAATCTAAGCATTTGCGATGTGGTACTACAGACGAATGTTGAAAATTAGGTGGACTGATAAGATAAGGAATGAGGAGGTTCTGCGCTGAATGGGAGAGCAAAGGAATATGTGGAAAACACTGAAAAAGGAGAATTGACAAGATGATAGGACATCTGTTAAGACGTGAGGGAATGACTTCCCTGGTTCTAGAGGGAGCTGTAGAGGGCAAACCTGTAGAGGAAGACAGAGATTGGAAAACATCCAGCAAATAATTGAGGACGTAGGTTGCAAGTGCTACTCTGAGATGAAGGGGTTAGCACAGGAGAGGAATTCGTGGCGGGCCGCATCAAACCAGTCAGAAGACTGATGACAAAAAAAAGCATGAAAACTTGAGACAACACTTCCTATGAGATCACAGACGTGAAATGAAGACTAGCTGGAAACCCTCCCTTCAGTGGAACAGCTTGTCTGCTAATAGTATTTTCACAGCTTCCTTGATCACTGAATCCCAGCATCTTATCTTTACCATAATCCATGGAGTGGCCAGTGGAAATACAGTGTTCAGCCACTGCAGATTTATTAGGCTGTAGAAATTGCTTGTATCGAGGGTGTTCAATGCAACGTTCTTTTACAGTGCGTATTTTTTGTCCTATGTACCTTTTACCACGTGGAATTTCATATACACCTTCCTTTCGTAAAAGCAGATCATCCTTCATAAGCACTAAGGATTCCCTGATTCTGATCTTGCTTTGTTTTGCTCTTATACACTTAAAGTTTGATCTGTTACTGACGCTCTTGTTACCAACATCGTTTTGTCTGACGTATGCACGTTTCCTCCACAGTGTGTAAAGTGAATTGCGACTAAAAACTTGCAAGCGACTCACCTTGAGAATGGCTAAAAGGTTGTCAGCCGAAATATTGGGACAAGAATTAAAAATATCCCGCATGCATGGCCGAAAAATGGTGGAGTATTCGATCTGCCGGTAAAACATTAAGAAACATAGTAACTGTGTTATTTGTATAAGGAAGAGTACTCCTCACTGCGCACAGGCGTGTGTTTAAAGAAAGAAACGAGAGCTGACGACTCCAAATGTTACAATCGTAGAGTTATAAAACTACCATTGGCTTTGTGAAAGTAAGCGTAGACTACGACAGTTTTCCAAGTGGCATTTGTCAATTAAGATCGCAACCGCGTTACCTGTGGCCTTACGTCTGTTGCTTACCTATCGGGTGTTACCTCATTTCGATCGCTTTGTTTGCGTACGTGATCAATGTCTTACTAGATTCTCCAACAAACTGGTAGCAGTTGAAACGTCCCCTTTGAACAATTTATACATGACTGTGCTTAAACTGACATACAATATTTTTAGCGCAACGCAATCTGACTTTCAAAAATCCCTACAAAAGAATGGCCCTGACTAACATTAAACTATACGTTTCACAAATCACTTACCTCACAAAAATCTTGGTTACTCGAACTACTGCAGTACAGCGAGCACCACTACTGTCAGCTAAATAAAAGATTCAAACTACGGAAGGCACTAACTACTGATAGGGATAGTTAGCAAATGAAAGATATTAATAGAGAACAAACAATGTATTTACCTTAATATGATCTCATATATATATATATATATATATATATATATATATATATATATATATATATATATATATATATATATATATATATATATATAGCAGTTCATGACAAATTTCAAAACTCCGCCATCTCTCTCCCCACATCCACCAATGCTGGCGGCTCACCTCCAACTGCGCAACGCCACGCGCTGTTCACATCCAGCTGCCGCTGCCCAACACTACAATGGCAGACAACGATGCAAACTACCCACAGACTGCACACAGCACAGCCAGTTATTTTTCATATAGAGCGCTACGTGGCGTTACCAATAAGAAAACATAAACAGCCTACTTACATAGCCCCCATGCTCCCCACAAAAAATTTTACAAATTGTTTTGGGCAGTGGCCAATAATGATTTGATAAAATTTTTCATAATTACAATAACAAAGATATCAAATGCACACACTTATTGATACAATGTTGGTCAAAAGCTAAACTTTCTCACAGTCCATAAAGACAGTCCTAATCGTTCATCACAGTAAAATAGCAGTGTTTTTCTCAAAGTCTGAGCAGTAAAAGAAAATGCACACGGAAGTAGTGGATTTCCATGCAGTCTTGAAGAAGTAGTGTTGTCCTTCCAACGGAAAGACAGTGCTGACTCTCGACATGCAGACAAGTAATGGATCACAACAGAGCAAACCCACAACAGAGTCATTCGAAGTTTTGAAGAATATTGGTAGGTAGGTCATCACAGAGCAGACCCACTATAGTCTTGGTAGAGAGTATGGTATAGGTGGGCCACCAAAGGTGCAGATCCACTGCAGTCCTTGTAGAAATAATGGTACTGATGAATCATCAAAGGTGTAGACCCACTGTAGTCCTTGTAGAAATAATGGTATTGGTGGATCACCAAAGGTGTAGACCCACTGTAGTCCTTGTAGAGATGGCCAGCAGCCATCTGTTGTGACTGTGCAGGTACACAATCACCATTGAAGAGTCTTGCAGATAATATAGCAAGTCCGTGAACCACCACTTGTGCACTCACAAAGTGTTTGGAATTGTCCTTAGAACCAGCAATGCTGTTATCCAGTCCCTTGCTGAATTATTAACACACGTGCAAACACTAACAGTCCCTACTTCTCACATATTGTCCATATACTATGACCAATAGAAACGTGTGCAGTGAAATGGAACTTACAAGTTACTTAATTTGATGAACTGGTGTCAAGTACAATTTTATAACATAAGAACACAATAACAAAGGTACAAAACACATCATTAAAAACATAATAATACAGATAACATTTGTAGTAATAGGGGCTTCACAAAAGAATAGAAATAAACATATACATCAGTGTTACAGGAATTATGACATAAGTAAATACATAAAAGATCAGAATAACTTTTGAAACATCAACTTTACACATGAGCATTAAAACAAAACAGAATAAATAATGTCTAAGCATATTTACAAAGAAAATAAGATATTATAAATGCAAATTATATTTGAGGATAACAGTATTCCTCATCATAGTGAATGTAGCTTAGTACTAGAACAGAAAAAAATTTCTATGAAACAGTACACAGAGACAGGAAGGAAAGAAATACACAAGGGTACACAAACACATAGCATAATAATACAAAAGGAAAGGACAGGGTTTCTTTTACTACAGTATTTTACAAACAAAACTTTCTTTACTTCTTGGAGATCTCCCTTCATTCATCATTATTCCCAAAAAGTACTATCTATACCTGCTTTCTGTATTCTATTCATATTTATTTCAAAATAATTATTTCTCAGTGCACAATTCTCATTTTTGCCAAATCTGTTTCTTATATCTTCTCAATGCGTTTCTTCCAATTCATCGCAACTCATTCTCTTATATAGTCTACCTCCTCTTAAGCTAACTTAAATCTACTGAGCTCAGATGCTAAACTAAGGGACAAGGCAATGCACCAGCACAAAACAATTAACACAAACAGCAATGACAAAAAAATACGAATTGGCAAAGTAAGCAACAATATTACAACTAATATAAGGCAATGAGCAGCAAACAAGAAAAATAAATCAGTAGTAAACTGGCTTAGCAGAGTAATGTATAGTGAAATTTAGTAGCACTATGCCTGGCAGACAATAGCAGAAAATGAAATAACTTATACCTAAACATGACATAGCTCAAGCAGAAAAAATATTACACTAAAGATAACAATGCAGACAAGGGAAATGTATAATCACATCTTAATGTCTATGTAATGAAAGTGGTGCACCACAACTATTTCTACAAAAGAAATTACCAAGTACTTGAAAAGAAAATTATGAATGCAGTTCCTGTGAAGGTAAATGTCTTTTTGTGCTCCCTCATTTTTTTGAAAAAATTATTATTTACTCGATCTGTAGACAGAAAATATTTATATTAGTACATCTATAAAATTCTATTTTAACCAATGCTGCAGTGCAGCTAGAAACTAGATATTAAACAAAATGAGCAATCTCTCAACTAGAAAGACAATGGATGTAAAATGTCTCTCATCATTTCATTAGGCATTTTAGTAAATATCATAAATTAAGAGCTCCACAGTGTAATCATATGTTTTCAAGTTCGAGCGTGTCGTACTTGCGCTGCTTTCTACAAAGGAATGTCAATAGCGAGGATAATGGTCTCCCTTTTTTTTTTCTCCACCTGTACCTCTGAAAGGGACACACGCTAATGGCTTTTTTCCAGGCGACTGTCGCCCAGCTGGGTGCCCACGATGCATTACGTGCAGGTGGTCACTTAACTTTCTTACCGAAATATTTACGACACCAGTTTCCGCTACAGTGACAGTCTCATATGAAAATTTCACAGGTCGAAAATTTACGTTACAAATGTGTAGAAACAAAATCCTATGAATATAACAGTGTGCAAGAAATTTTTGCCTGCATTGTGATACATTCACGCATTTACACACATTTCATAACTCTTAAAGTACGATTCTTGGTTTCCAACAACCTTTTTCACAAACCAGAGTCCCTAACCACTACTCATTATTCCTTACCTTATTCGTCGACACTTCTTCAATTTTTCATCATTACAGATATGTAGCATAATCAAGTAACTCATATAGCATCAGCTTATTGATCATATCATAATAAATACATAGCATAATTGAATTCCTCATATACAGTAGCATCATCTTATTGATCATAAACATATCTCAACAGCATAATACACATCGTCGTCGTAATAATATCATAACATCTCAGTCAATTCTCAAAATCGTCGTAGCTTCCTCCAATAATTTCAAAACCTAAAAAAATTCTCTGCTCATGTCAAAAGTGTCATCTGCCTCAAACGTACTTTAAAAGTCGTGATCCCATACCAAATACATCATTCAAAGCTCTCATAGTATCACAATGGTTCCGAAAAAATATGAACAATTCACGAAGTACAGACAAAAATACAATTTCGTAAGTGTGAAGTTATCCAACATTGTAATTACGTAAACATCTGTCACTGATGTAGTAAAATAAATGTTTGTCTCTCTCAGTTAAATGATCAGATAGCTGTGTAACATTGTGTTAGAGAAATATGGTACTGATGTGTAAAGTTGTGTAAGCAAATACCATATTAGCTAGGGCTCCTTGTGCTTGCCAAACACATGATACACAATGTAAGCGTGTATCCCCATGAGGATTAATGTAATTATACCCTCAGGTGTTACAGATTATTGCAATGGAATAAAATGTATCACGGAAAACTTTCTTTGTAATTCAAAAACCTTTAAAAATAAATGTTTTAAGTATAAAATTAATCACTCAAATACATGTACTGTAGCGCTAAACTGTGCGTCTTGTTGTAAGATAATCTCTGTGGAAGTGTCGTAGTTGTCGTCCTCCGCAAGCTAAGTTCTGCAGAAGTCAATGTACTTACCTCATGATAAACAAAAGTGAAATGCTTTGCGTATAGATATCTTAGTTATTACGCTTATTGCCATGATGAAGAAAGTACTGTGCTGTAACGTATTGTTGTGCTACGGAAAAGGCAGTCTCATTGTAGCTATACCACAAAAGTTACTACTAAAACATGTTTTACTTTCCAGAATAAAACAGAAAAACTGTGCAGATATAAAACAGATACACCGCAAAAGCAACATTGTAAATTGTCACTCATTAGTAGTGTCGTGATAAAATCGTGTAGCTGTCACATAAACTAACCTCTGTGTCATCTGGTATCTCACAGAAAGTACTTTAAATCCAGAATGTATTTTCAAGTAAACCAAAATGTTGCATTAAAATCTTATTAGCAGTACTGGTAAATGTTCTAAGTATGTAAGCCTTATAGTCGTTACATAATCGTGCAACTAACAAGCAAGAATGTGCACACACAATAACACTGTGTCGTCTGTTCACAATAACAATGCATTCATAATTTCTGTTGAAATAAGTTCTCTTGGTTCTTGACTGAATATTTAACTTCAAACATTGTTACATATTAACAGATTCTAAGTCTGACAAATTGTAGTAATAGCATGAAGTGAAAAATTTTATAGGAAAGACTAAGTTAAAAGGCAGATTATCTCTCAATAAATGGTTTTACATGTGAAATGTGGTGCAATCCTTTACTCTTCCTAGTGGACAGAGTTTGAACTTGAACGGAATTATCATGCGGTATACGCCGGTGAGGAGTGCTAAAATTTTTCTCAAAGTTAGCGTCTATGTTATTTTTCTCTGAGCCAGCCGGAGCACGCGGCTGCCTGCGGTGTGAGTCATTGTCTGTTCCCTTGTTGGCGCGCGCCGTTATTGGGATTAGGAGACCGAACTTCTACAAATTCACCTTGCCTAGAAGGCCCTGCCCTGTTTGAAGCTCGCCAGTTCTGATGCAATTCAGGTCTGTCGTTACGATCATATCGTCTGTCGTCACGTCGGTAGATGCCATAGTTTCTTTCTTGTCGGTCATGTGGTGGAGAATTTCTCCATGAATCGTAACTGCGCGCTGGACCGTTGCGTCTAAAGTTGTTCTGTCTCCCTTGATAATAATTATTTTGGTTCCCAAATTGTCTGTTTCTCTGATTGTCTCTGTGATAGTCACTACCGCGGAGAGGTGGTCTTTCCCTGTAATTATTACTATTCTGCCAACAGTTGTCATACAGGTGGTGTCTGTTTTGGTCACGATATGTGTTGTGAGAATAGCCTTGTCGTGTCCAGTTATTATTTCTTTCATCGCGGAATTGTGATGGATGTGACCTGTAGTGATTGTTTTCCTGTTTCCGCGTTTCCCGATTGTCAGTGTCAATCTCCAGTTCTTGTAACAGTCCCTGAAAAGCCTCAATGTCTTCTTTGCAACGTCCTGCTAAAATAATATGTCGTAAATGTTCAGGTAATTTGATTAAGCAAATGCGGATGAGTTCTGAAGGGCTGTATGGGTTTGACAGGTACTGATTCTTGTGCAACATGTCTTCAAAATATTTCACAAGACTGGAGAATTCAGATTGTTCGAGATGTTTCATCATTATGATGCCATGTTTTACTCGGTCTTGTGTGGCTTGAGACCAATATGCTGAGAGGAAGGCTTGGTAAAATTCTCCTTCACTGTGGCAATCGTGAATGACCGATCGCATTCTTACAGCTGGTTCATTCTCTAAGTAGCCACACATAAATTCTAATCTGTGTTCTAACGACCAGTTGGGAGGAAAACAATGAGAGAATTGATGGAGCCATGCTTGTGGATGAATGTTGTTGCCAGAATTCTTAAATGTTTTGAATTTACATGTAGTAATGAACAGCTTATAGTCAAAATCATCATGTCGGCGAGTCGCATATCGGTCTTTGTTAGGTCGTGTCGGCCGTTCCATCTCAAAATTCGGTGCACATTGCCAATTTCTTTCATAACTTCGGAAATGCCCTGTGTTATTATTTTGCGGCTTTTCCGTATTTCTAAGTCCCTCTTCCCGTGTTGGAGCGCGAGTGTCCTCTGAAATATGTAATTCTTGTATTACCTGTGTCAGCTGATCTTGTACTTCCCCAATTTCTCTTTGGTGTTGCGTATTAATTTGATTCAGATTTTGTTTCATTTTCCTAATTTGTTCACTCTCTTCTGTGTCATTAAAGTCTACCGGTTTTGTGTCATTCAGATTATCATCTACCTTCGTAGATAAATTATTTAGCTGATCCGAAAGTTCAACTACTTTCTCTGATAGTGAACTAATTTCCTCCATGTGTCTTTCTGAACCAATTTTCAGAGTATCTACTGTGACCTTTAAGTTTTCTTGAGTTTTTGCAAGTTGCATAACCGAATCGGTAGATGCAACTGAGTCAGTTTTAGCTTGCAGGGTCTCATGATTTTGATGAACAATAGTTTGCAGTTCTTTTATGGCTGCTTCGTGATTCTGTAATGCATTTTCATGCCGCGAAAAAATAGGTTGAAAATGCTCACAAATTTGTGTTTTTACGTCATTACAGACTTTTTGACATTTCGATTCAATGTTATGTAACTCAGTAGTTAAATCTTCACGTGTTTGTTCAAGTGTGGTGCCTAACTTTTGAAGATTTTGTTCCACTGTGTCTAAATTTTTGAGATTTTGTTCCACTGTGTCTAACTGTTGCTGTGTTTGTCTCTGGTGTTGTTCCATTGTGTCTAATTTTTGTAGCCTTTGTCCCATTTGTTGCATTAACTGTAATAACAATGCACTGGTGTCTGAAACATGTTCCTCAGTGCTTTTCGGCAGTGAAGTTGCACCGGCAACATTCACATTTTGACAAACAGAAAATGTTTCTTGACTCATTTGAGAAAACGGTGAGAACCCAAAACCTGACTCTACAGTATTTGCAATATTGTGTTCTGTCATTCCCGATTCCTGAGGCGAGCTGTTGCCGACCGATCGATCGATAATGCTTCCCTGTTCACTACCTGTTTCACTGTCTACACCATTATTTGACGCCCGCTCCATTTCCCTATGCACAGTTACCAAATTACTACTTTGAACGTCTGTTAATTCATTACATAGTGGTGCTGGCAAGCTACGCTCGTCGTCACTATTATTTCTCAGTTTACTTTGGAGCCTAGTGTTACGTTTTTCACACGCCATTATTGTCACAATATTTCACACGATAACACAGAAAAGCACAATTTGAAGAGCAAAAATAAGAGAACACATTAACATAGCACAGAAAATAATATGTAGTTAATTGCAAGCGCAGCTGCGAAATACTTGGTGCAAATCTACGTGCATTCCACAACTGTTTTACTGTACAACAATGAAAGGCTGCAACTATAAAGGAGATTCTCTCTACAATTACGCGCTAGCAATAAACAATAGCTACACTAATTACACAAACTACAAGAAAAAAATCAGAAGATTCCAGTGAGGTATCCTCGGCTAAGGGTCGACATATGAAACGTCCCCTTTGAACAATTTATACATGACTGTGCTTAAACTGACATACAATATTTTTAGCGCAACGCAATCTGACTTTCAAAAATCCCTACAAAAGAATGGCCCTGACTAACATTAAACTATACGTTTCACAAATCACTTACCTCACAAAAATCTTGGTTACTCGAACTACTGCAATACAGCGAGCACCACTACTGCCAGCTAAATAAAAGATTCAAACTACGGAAGGCACTAACTACTGATAGGGATAGTTAGCAAATGAAAGATATTAATAGAGAACAAACAATGTATTTACCTTAATATCATCATATATATATATATAGCAGTTCATGGCAAATTTCAAAACTCCTCCATCTCTCTCCCCACATCCACCACTGCTGGCGGCTCACTTCCAACTGCGCAACGCTACGCGCTGTTCACATCCAGCTGCCGCTGCCCAACACTACAATGGCAGACAACAATGCAAACTACCCACAGACTGCACACAGCACAGCCAGTGATTTTTCATATAGAGCGCTACGTGGCGTTACCAATAAGAAAACATAAACAGCCTACTTACACAGTGAACCACCTAGAAACTGGGTGAGAGTATATAGAGGCCCGCGTAATCTAAGGAACATTTTCGCCCTACGTATTTATCATCCTGTCTGTTACTTAAAAGTAAATTGCATTTAAAGCAATACTGAATGTTTAATTCAGATTTTAGTCGCAAATTGTTGATTTGTAACGTGAAACACAGGGATGTTGTAGTAAAAATAAAAAACAATACAAATTTATCATACGACACAGGAAAATTCAATGTCTTGAAAAAAGTTAAAGTTAGAAAAAATACAAAACAAGAACTTACCAGACACTGATCCAATATTTCGCAGAGTTTATGTAAAACATTTTTCTTTTATTTGTAAACATAATAATAATAACCGGGAGCTCTTGCCTTTGATCATGATAAAGAACACTCTACCGAGTACAAAATTGCAACAATAGTTTTATTGATTTTTTTATATTTGTGCTTGTAAACTGTACTTACATCAAAGGTAATTGATTTGGGTACATAAATGTTCTGAAATTATACGATCACCTAATTTTTATTACTTATAAATGTAGTTTATATTTTGTAAGGCATAAAATAGACAGTGGGCTAACAATGAGCGATGTGCGGTTGTAATTATGAGCAAAACAAACAAATAAGCAAGATGACTGTGTAGCTATTGCGGAAGAAACTTTCTGATAGTATTTCTTTACAAAAAGGGGATCTTTGCTTTCAGAAATTGTCCGGTTACTTAGTACAGTCACTGCTAAGTGTCTTACTCAGACCTAATAGGACTTTTGACGCCCCTTTCAGCCAAAATGTTTTCAATTTTTGATTACACTTAAGTTTTGGATCCTGGTGTACATAAGGATCATACAAGTGCACTGCAATATTGCTCATCTCGACGTGGTAAACACCTGTGTCATTGTTGTAATATAACAAGACATTTCATGTCAACTGTTCTACTTTTTCTCCAGTTAATGCTGGTTTTGTTATTTTTTCTTAATTTTTCGCAAAAGCGCACTCTATCGTCAGTTTTGAACTGACGAAAATAGTACTACGATTTTCAGATCATGCGCCTTGTGAAGGGAAATAAAAAATAATTAATTCTGGAAATATAATATAGAAAAAGATAACTGTGTTACCATATGAACATCCTTACATTAAAATTTACGCTGCAAGTAAACATTGGAGGAGTTAGTTACGTGCCACTTTTTGAAGGTGAGTCTACAGGCCGCAACACGGATGTGTTTGACGGGAAGTATAAGCAACAGGCTATCTGAAAACATTAAACTTCACACTACTCTCTACGTTGAAAGAACGTGCTTGACAACTAGAGGCGCTGTTACCAGCTTTCAATTGTCAAGTGCAAATCGCCGCAACAGTGAGCGAACATTATAGCCGCCTAACATTGCAGCAAGACGCAGACGTTGCCACAGAAAAGTAACAAAATCGCTGAATTTGGTAGGTGGCAGATGCACGTAGCAACTACGCCAACCCACTTTGATTTTTCTAATCTAATGTTGAAATCCGTTAATATTCATATTATGGTACGGAATGTTATACTGGATAAACGTCCTTAAACCACATCAAAATTATTTATCATTTATTTTGAATTTCGGGCAACTGTGGCCAAATGTCCACATGAAGCCAAAATCAACTGCTCTGGTTGCAGAAAATTTATTAAGACCACGACTGGTTTCACGCTAGTTTAGTCACATCCCCTGGTTACAAGCGCTTCTAGCGGGTTTTAATTTACTGGTGACGTGAAGGACGGGGAGAGGCTTCAAGAAAGCGAAAATAATGTTGTAAACACAGTTTATATCACATGTACATAAACTGGCGTGAGACCGGTCGTGGTTTTAATAAACTTTATACAGCCAGAGCGGCATTTTTTTCCTTCACATAAAAATTTGTCGTCAAATTGTTATTCTGAACTATCACAGCATCATGAATTTTATACTGGATACTAATCACATCCAAGCACACTGCAAATTTGTATGTCAGTCTGGTTATTTGACCTGTTGTCCTGCCATTCATAAACAACATTCCAGGGAGTGTTTCCCAACAGGATAAGGCTCGCCTACATACCGCTGTTGTAACCCAACATGCTCTACAAAATGTCGACATCTTGCCTTGGCCTGCTGGATCACCAAATCCGTTTCCAATCGAGCACATCTGAGACGTCATCAGACGACAATTTCAGTGTCATCCACAAAGAGCATTAATCTTCTTTGGATTGACCGACCAAGTGAACAGACATGCTACTCCATCTCACGATCTGACATCTGACACCTGTATAATACTATGCATGCACGTTTCCACACTTGCATTCAACACTCTGACAGTTTCACCAGTTTTAATGTACCAGCATTTCACATTTTCAATGGCTTATCTCGCTCGTACATCAACCTGTAATCTTGCTATGTTAATAAATTAATACGTTACCTAGCCAAATGTATTTCCAAAATTTTAGTACTCTACATTAATTATTTTTTTATGTTGCGATTATGTCCGTCAGTGTATAAATGATTTAGCTAATAGGGTAGTCAGAAACATCAACACTTGGTTTTCAAAGAACAGATTAATGCTTGACTGGGGCATCGTATCGCTTACATTTTCGGACACGAAGCTCTTGTTGAAGCGAAATTTTACTGTCTCAAGGAGCTCAACTTGTCAGTGAAGCCACACATTTTACATTCTTAGGACGGAGGGTAGTTGGAATGCTTTCTTGGAAGTATCAGGTTCTTGATCTTGTGCAGCGACTGAATGCTGCTACATTCGCTACAAGAATGATCGCCACGGTCTCCGACAGGAAAAGCGTAGTTTTGGTTACTCTGCTTACTTTCGGTCTATTACTTGGCATGGTGTTTGTATATTTTTGGGTGACCTTGTGCACTCACCAAAATATTCTTAACCTAGAAAAGAGTGTTCAGACTGGTCTGCGGTGTCAGTTCGTGAACTTCGTGTAGACTGTCGTTCAGGCACCTTGGAACTCTAAACAAGCCACCCATGTACGTATATATACCATTGTGGGATTTGTTGCTGATAATTATGACTCATTCAGAAGAAATCGTAACATACATCCAAGGAACACTAGACGAGTAAACGATATGCATTGTAGAGAGAGCTATGCACTGTTCCCCAGCTTTCATTTGCAGTAGACTTCCAGTAGAACTGAAAAAAATTGAGTGATAAACTAAGGATATTTGAATCTAAGATGATAGGTTTCCTTGTGGGCACTCCTATTCTGTACAAGAGTTCTTCGCAGTAGTTGAGACCTTTTCTCTGTGACATGTTATTCACTCGTATACTGTCTCAATTTTTTTCGTGTTTTATTAATTTTTTTAATTCATTTGTTTATATATTTTATAATCAGCTTTTTGTAAATAATGTATTGAATCGTTCCATGACTAACATGGGAACGGTCCAATACCCTGAAATTTTTCACACGAGGAGAATGCACCGAAATAAATGCACTGACAACATTTAAGCTGCTGAGGCCCCACAGAAAATATTTATTCTTAAATGTTATATTTATTCATTTGTGCCACACTAAGAATTACTTGTAACAGATGTTTGTACAGCCCCTCCTGCCTAGCGCGGAATCGGCGAATAAGCAGACGCAGTCATAGCAAGAGAACGTAGCATTGCGTAGTGCGAAGTCCGAAGTACACATACGCGAATTTTAAGCACTTAATCCGTACCAAAAATGTCTCAAACCATTAATATTTTGAAAACTTGCATTTCAAATCGACAGATAAACTGTTGCAGAAGTAATTGTTACACAAGTGAACAACAGAGGAAAGAAAATGAAGACAGTGTATGATATTATATGATATTACTTTACAGACGACTTACATCAGTCGAAACTTCTGTTTGTTGACATGCGATATTTTATTACTTCCTGTACCAATGCTCTTATGATAACTTTTGAATAATGTATATTTTACTAATTTCTTTGTTCCCTTGCTGTCACAAAAATGTGAAGTGTCTACTGGATAATGAGAATTAACAATTTCTTTACACCAAGCACACTTGTGAAAGAAAATCTGTACATTTAGATTTTTTTCCTTTTATTGTAATGTGATGCCCCTGCCCCACATGGGCAGGGGAGGACTGGCAGCGGCACAGCCCACCACACTTCATCCATATGGCTTTATAAAATACAGAAAGGGGTATTCTTGCATAGAAAGGGGAGATAAAAAAGGGAACATAAAAAGCACTGAAAATGAAGATGAGGGGAGGTAAAATACACACTAATCTGGGGACATGCACTGGTGGACAGTTAAAAGTCGACATAAAGTTGAAAGAACACATCTGGCAATGTGAGGTACATTTAATAAACACTCGAGGCAAAAACAACATAAAACATGGCCACAGTATAGAAAGTGCATGAACCATCATGGATGACATACTGGTCGAACATACAATTAAAACCACATCACTAGATGACACTGAATAACGGCACCAAACACAACACAAACGCAGCGGCAGGAAGGGAGGGGGAATGGAGAAGAGAAAAGAAGGCGAGAAGGAGGAGAGAGGAAGGGGGATAAAGTTGGGGGCGTGTTGAAGGAGAGTTGGGGAGGGAAGGGATGGGAGAGGAAAACAGCCGAGGTGGGGGTGCAGGGATTCAGGGATGGAAAGAGGAAAATCCACTCTGGGAGAAGGAGGGGACAGGAAAAAGGGGGTCGTGTGGAGGGGGGGGGCGAACAAGGTCAGGTTACAGTTGGAAGGAAGGGTAGATGTCATGGCGAAGTTCAACATGCAGGAGGGGGAGGTGCTGGAAATTGGAAATTGCCCTGATGAAGGAGATGGGGGTCTGAAGGTGAGGAGAGGGGGAGGGGGATACAGCGATAGAGGCGCGGCAATGGGCAGGGGGTGGAGAGGAAGCAGGAAACTATGGGGGTGGGGGAGACCAAGCCTGAGGACAGTGTACAGGATACAGAGATGTTGGAGGAAAAGGAGGAGGTGGGGGCACATTCAGGTTTTTTTTATTTATTTATTGTGATTTCATTCCCCTGCCCCATATGGGCAGGCGAGGGCTCTCAGCGGCACAATCCACTGCTCTTCAGCCGTGTGACACGACAACTAAAACAAGAATAAAATGATACATAAATAAGGAGATAAAAAAGGGGAACATAAAACAGAGTAAGGGGAGAAAATGGAGGTAAAAATACACTGACATTTAGACGTTCATGGGGGACAGTTAAAAAAGTCACCAGAAAGTGAAAAAACACAGTTGGCGATTCTTAAAACACAGAGAAGACACTGAATGTGCATGCACAGGTTAAAAGTTGGCCACAGTATTAAAAACACTCCGAAACAACACACTTAAAATCCACTTGGAGCACACGACGAAGAATAAAACTACCAGGTCGGACCTGCCGAGGGAAAGGTCAGAGAGGATGGAAAAGGAGGGGAGAGCATGGAGCAGCTGGGGAAGCGGCTGGATGAAGAGAGGAGGGGCAACCGTGGGTTCATGAAGAGGCAGGAGACACATGGGGCAGGAGAGGAAAAGGGAAGACAGGGCAGGAGGGAGCGCAGAGACACTGAAAGAAGGCACAAGAGATGGAGGGGGAGTAGGAGGGGAAATCCGCTCAGAAGGGGAGAGGGGGAGGAGAGGGAGCCTGGAGGAGGAGGCAGGAAGAGGGGGTTAGAGTTGGTAGGAAGGGTAGATGTCAGGGCGAAGCTCATCATCCGGGAGGGGTAGACAGTGGAAGTTGTGTTGGGAAAGGAGGTGGAGGGTGTGGAGATGGAGAGAGGGAGGGACACAACGGTAAAGGCGCGGCAACTGGTTGGGAGTGGAGAGGAAGGGGGACACCAGGGGGTGAGGGGGATCAAGGCGGCGGACAATATATAGTGTGCGGATGCGTTCAAGGAAAAGGAGAAGGTGGGGGAAGGGGATGAGGTCATAGAGGATGCGCGTGGGGGACGGAAGGCGGATGCGGAAGGCGAGGCGGAGTGCATGGCGTTCGAGGATTTGGAGGGCTTTATAGAACCAGGGAGGGGCGGAAATCCGAGCGATGCTGGCATAACAAAGGATGACGCGGATCATGGATTTGTAGGTGTGAAGGATGGTGGAAGGATGCAAACCCCACGTCCGGCCAGACAGGAGTTTGAGGAGCTTTGTCTTGGATGGTAAGGAGATGGGGAGTCCAGGTGAGGTGGCGGTCGAGTGTGAGGCCAAGGTATTTGAGGGTAGGAGTGAGGTGGATAGGACGGCCGTAAATGGTGAGGTAGAAATCATGGAGGCGGAAGGAGCGGGTGGTGCAGCCTATGATGATCTCCTGGGTCTTGGAGGGATTAACATGGAGGAACCACTGGTTGCACCAAGCGGTGAATTGGCCAAGGTGGGTTTGGAGGGTACGTTGGGACCGTTGAAGGGTAGAATAAAGGGCTAGGAAGGTGGTGTCATCAGCGAACTAGAGAAGATGAACAGGAGGGGGAGGTTTGGGCATATCAGCAGTGTACAGGAGATAGAGGAGAGGGGAAAGGACAGAACCTTGGGGCACGCCGGCAGAGGGGTAGAAAGTACGGGAGTTGGAATTGTGGATAGTCGCATAGGAGGGACGATGGGAGAGGAAGGAAGCAACGAGACGGACGAAGTTGATGGGGAGAGCATAGGCCTGGAGTTTGAAAAGGAGCCTGGGATGCCAGACACGGTCATAGGCGTTCTGGAGATCAAGGGAAACAAAGATAGCAGAGCGACGGGAGTTAAGTTGGAGGGAAAGAAGATTGGTAAGGTTAAGGAGCTGGTCGTCGGCAGAGAAGGAAGGCCGAAAGCCACATTGGGTAAGAGGATGGAGGCGGTGCTGGTTAAGGTGGCGGTGGATACGGCGAGAGAGGATGGCCTCAAAGACCTTACTGAACACGGAGGTGAGGCAGATGGGACGATAGGAAGAGGTAGCAGAGGGGGGTTTGTTAGGCTTAGCACATTCAGGCACGCTACAGCAATTTCTAGTTTCATTTCGACAGAATTGGTATGGGGTAAGAAATGGTCGTGGCCGTTTTTCTGCGTAGTGTGCTGCGTACCTAGGCTTGCCATTCATCCTGATGCATTGGGATCGTCAACGTCATGAATATTCTTGGCCCGACGTCCCCGTAAGTCACAGTTTTGTCCTGATCTTCCAAAATACTGTTACGAGCTTGGCTCAAGTACTGAAGTAACGCCATCTGTTAGCGCAACATGTTGACAAGGTCGCCCGCAGACGACTTTGAATGTTGCGAATACTGTATCGACGATACAAGCACCTTCTAGATCTAGCGCCATCATTTGAGAAAATATTAGACTTCTCCAGTAGTACGAGGGAGCATCACACGGAAGAATCGGTCAGTTTCCATTTGAACAGCAATCTGATACGACGATTCTTTCTAAACGTAACACGAACAAAGACTGCAAGTTAGTAAAGTCTGAAGTGTTTATTGCGGGTATATAGGGCGT
This sequence comes from Schistocerca piceifrons, assembly GCF_021461385.2. Classification (NCBI taxonomy): domain Eukaryota; kingdom Metazoa; phylum Arthropoda; class Insecta; order Orthoptera; family Acrididae; genus Schistocerca; species Schistocerca piceifrons. Next base: position 294,780,630 of record NC_060141.1, read on the forward strand.
GAAGCGTATAGTGAGTAAAGTGTTATCGTAGACTGTTTACCATCTAATAGAATAAGATTATCACAGCTTAATAAAATGTCACTTCTCGAATAATTACACAAAGAGTGTTCTTTTGTCAAAGAAGGAAGTGTTGTGTGAAATTTGTTGCTGTTTGCTGTCAGCAACTCACGGAGGTAAGGCACATGTGAGGCATTTCTAGGAAAAATCATACAAATAGATTTGCGGCAGCATCGATATCAAAGACTAATTCTACGTTCATGATTAAAGAAGATACTCAGGAAGAACAGCTCGTTGCTGCTGCAGAACTAACAACAGCTTATGCAGTTGTCAAGCATCATCAGTCCTTCAGTTCTCTTGACTGTACCGTAAAACTGAATGTCGTGATGTATCCTGACTTGACAGTAGCCGCAAAGCAGCCTACAACCAGGACCGAAGCTACAACGATTGTTAAAAATATTCTCGCACCACACTCGGTGTCCGAATACATAGAACAACAGCAAAAGTTTCACTTTACGGCGTAGGCACCGACGCATCAGACCACAAGACTGAACAAATTTTTCCGACGTAAAAGGGAAAAAAGATTTGCTGAAAAAGGTGAAATCTGCCACAACAAGTTCCATGTATATGTGTTATAAATAAAAAGTAATTATATTAAATAACATTTTTATACCCTCATCTCAGAGTGTCCCGACAAGGTCCTAGTTAGATATGGCAACCCTAGGCGTACCCCGACATTTATATTCCTGCTTGTCACATATATTTAGCTGTAATTCGAATGGTTAACAATACTTTCGTAAATCATCGATCAAGACTAACGTCGCATCACGCAGCGAATGATAATGAACTTTGTGCAAAATAAGAAACGGGGATGGAGGTCTTGGTGTCCATCGTAATTTGTACCATAATTTCAATAATTCACGTTTTACCTCTCACTAAGTGATCAGTAAAGGTCAAAATATACACTCAATTGTAGCAAGCAACGTTATTCGCCAAGAAAGCTTTTCAATACAATGAGTGTTAAAACTTACAAAAAAAGTTTTTGGTTGATCTTTACAATAATGAATGTTCCGGAAATAGAAACCAAGCAACACGAGCACTCGTGTATTGAAATTATGGACCAAGTTTTAAATATGGACCAAGTTTTAAATATGGATCAAGTTTTATTTCTCTACCCCCCCCCCCCCCTCTTTATTCACAAAAATAACTCCAGTGGCGAAATACGCTGTACCATGAATCACTTGCTGACAAATTGTTCCAGCAGAGTTTCACAAGTAAACTTCCTGCTTTCGTAATATCTGCCAAGCGCCCACAGAACAGCAAAGGCCAGACTGCACACGAGCTCATCCGAATCGAAAAATTCCCATTGACTCTCGCTACCCTGAAATGGTTATTCTTATTTCGGGCCGTTTTCTTTATCTGAGTCTCTGAGTCATTAGTCTTCGGACTGGTTTGATGCAGCCCGTCACGAATTCCTCACCTGTGCCAGCCTTCTCATCTCGGAGTAACACTTGCAACCTAAGTTCTCAATTATTTACTGAATGTATCTCAATGTCTGTCTTCCTCTACAGCTTTCGCCCTCTTCAGTTCCTTCTAGTACCATGGAAGTTATTCCATGATGTCTTACCATATGGTCATATCATTCTGTTCCTTCTTCTTGTCTGTGTTTTCTTATATACCTTTTCCTTTCCGATTTTCGCGGGAACCTTCCCATTCCTTACCTTATCAGTCCACCTAATGTTCAACATTCTTCTGTAGCATTACATCTAAAATGCTTCTATTCTCTTCTGTTCCGCTTTTAGAAGAATCCATGTCTCACTGCCATACAATACTGTGCTCCAAACGTACATTTTTAGAATTTTCTTCCTCAAATTAAAATCTATGTTTGGTACTACTAGTACACTTCTCTTGACTTGGAATACCGTTTTTGACAGTGCTAGTCCGCTTTTTATGTCATTCTTGCTCCGTTTGTCGTGGTTTATTTTGCTGCCTAGGTAGCAGAAATCCTTAACTTCATCTACTTCGTTATCACCTACCCCCATGAACCATGGACCTTGCCGTTGGTGGGGATACATATGGCGATACATATGGCCGTACCGTAGGTGCAACCACAACGGAGGGGTATCTGTTGAGAGGCCAGACAAACGTGTGGTTCCTGAAGAGGGGCACCAGCCTTTTCAGTAGTTGCGAGGGCAACAGTCTGGACGATTGACTGATCTGGCCCTGTAATACTAACCAAAACTGCCTTGCTGTGCTGGTACTGCGAACGGCTGAAAGCAAGGGGAAACTACAGCTGTAATTTTTCCCGAGGGCATGCATCTTTACTGTATGGTTAAATGATGATGGCGTCCTCTTGGGTAAAATCTTCCGGAGGTAAAATAGTCCCCCATTCGGATCTCCGGGCGGGGACTACTCAAGGGGACGTCGTTATCAGGAGAAAGAAAACTGGCGTTCTACGGATCGGAGCGTGGAATGTCAGATCCCTTAATCGGGCAGGTGGGTTAAATCATTTAAAAAATGGAAATGGATAGGTTAAAGTTAGATATAGTGGGAATTAGTGAAGTTCGGTGGCAGGAGGAACAAGACTTTTGGTCAGGTGAATACAGCGTTATAAATACAAAATCAAATAGGGGTAATGCAGGAGTAGGTTTAATAATGAATAAAAAATAGGAGTTCGGGTAAGCTATTACAAACAGCACAGTGAAAGCATTATTGTGGCCAAGATAGACACGAATCCCATGCCAACTACAGTATTACAAGTTTATATGCCAACTAGCTCTGCATACGATGAAGAAATTGATGAAATGTATGATGAGATACAGAAATTATTCAGGTAGTGAAGGGAGACGAAAATTTAATAGTCATGGGTGACTGGAATTCGATAGTAGGAAAAGGGAGAGAAGGAAACATAGTGGGTGAATATGGATTGGGGGAGAGAAATGAAAGAGGAAGCCGTCTGGTAGAATTTTGCACAGGGCATAACATAATCATAGCTAACACTTGGTTCCAGAATCATAAAAGAAGGTTGTTCAAAATGGTTCAAATGGCTCTGAGCACTATGGGACTTAACTTCTGTGGTCATCAGTCTCCTAGAACTTAGAACTACTTAAACCTAACTAACCTAAGGACATCACACACATCCATGCCCGAGGCAGGATTCGAACCTGCGACAGAAGGTTGTATACATGGAAGAATCCTGGAGATACTAGAAGGTATCGGATAGATTATATAATGGTAAGACAGAGATTTAGGAACCAGGTTTTAAATTTTAAGACATTTCCAGGGGCAGATGTGGACTCTGACCACAATCTATTGGTTATCAACTATAGATTAAAACTAAAGAAACTCCAAAAACGTGGGAATTTAAGGAGATGGGACCTGGATAAACTGACTAAACCAGAGGTTGTACAGAGTTTCAGGAAGAGCATGAGGGAACAATTGACACGAATGGGGGAAAGAAATACAGTAGAAGAAGAATGGATAGCTCTGAGGGATGAAGTAGTGAAGGCAGCAGAGGATCAAGTAGGTAAAAAGACGAGGGCTAGTAGAAATCCTTGGGTAACAGGAGAAATATCGAATTTAATTGATGAAAGGAGAAAATATAAAAATGCAGTAAATGAAGCAGGCAAAAAGGAATACAAACGTCTCAAAAATGAGATCGACAGGAAGTGCAAAATGGCTAAGCAGGGATGGCTAGAGGACAAATGTAAGGATGTAGAGGCTTATCTCACTAGGGGTAAGACAGATACTGCCAACAGGAAAATTAAAGAGATCTTTGGAGAAAAGAGAGCCACTTGTATGAATATCAAGAGCTCAGATGGAAACCCAGTTCTAAGCAAAGAAGGGAAAGCAGAAAGCTGGAAGGAGTATATAGAGGGTCTATACAAGGGCGATGTACTTGAGGACAATATTATGGAAATGGAAGAGGATGTAGATGAAGATGAAACGGGAGATACGATACTGCGTGAAGAGTTTGACAGAGCACTGAAAGACCTGAGTCGAAACAGGGCCCCGGGAGTAGACAACATTCCATTAGAACTACTGACACATCTCTACCATCTGGTGAGCAAGATGTATGAGACAGGCGAAATACCCTCAGACGTCAAGAAGAATATAATAATTCCAATCCCAAAGAAGCAGGTGTTGACAGATGTGAAAATTACCGAACTATCAGTTTAATAAGTCACAGCTGCAAAATACTAACACGAATTCTTTACAGACGAATGGAAAAACTGGTAGAAGCCGACCTCGGGGAAGATCAGTTTGGATTCCGTAGAAATATTGCAACACATGAGGCAATACTGACCTTACGACTTACCTTAGAAGATAAATTAAGGAAAGGCAAACCTACGTTTCTAGCATTTGCAGACTTAGAGAAAGCTTTTGACAATGTTGATTGGAATACTCTCTTTCAAATTCTAAAGGTGGCAGGGGTAAAATACAGGGAGCGAAAGGCTATTTACAATATGTACAGAAACCAGATGGCAGTTATAAGAGTCGAGGGGCATGAAAGGGAAGCAGCGGTTGGGAAGGGAATGAGACAGGGTTGTAGCCTGTCCCAGATGTTATTCAATTTTTATATTGAGCAAGCAGTAAAGGAAACGAAAGAAAAATTCGGAGTAAGTATTAAAATCCATGGAGAAAAAATAAAAACTTTGAGGTTCGCCGATGACATTGTAATTCTGTCGGAGACAGCAAAGGACTTGGAAGAGCAGTTGAACAGTGTCTTGAAAGGAGGATATAAGATTAACATCAACAAAAACAAAACGAGGATAATGGAATGTAGTCGTATTAAGTCGGGTGATGGTGAGGGAATTAGATTAGGAAATGATACACTTAAAGTAGTAAAGGTGTTTTGTTATTTGGGGAGCAAAATAACTGCTGATGTTCGAAGTAGAGAGGATATAAAATGTAGACTGGCAATGGTAAGGAAAGCGTTTATGAAGTAGAGAAATTTGTTAACATCGAGTATAGATTTAAGTGTCAGGAAGTCGTTTCTGAATGTATTTGTATGGAGTGTAGCCATGTATGGAAGTGAAACATGGACGATAAATAGTTTGGACAAGAAGAGAATAGAAGCTTTCGAAATGTGGTGCTACAGAAGAATGCTGAAGATTAGATGGGTAGATCACATAACTAATGAGGAGGTATTGAATAGAATCGGGGAGAATAGGAGTTTGTGGCACAACTTGACAAGAAGGAGGGACCGGTTGGTAGGACATGTTCTGAGGCATCAAGGGATCACCAATTTAGCAATGGAGGGCAGCGTGGAGGGTAAGAATCGTAGAGGGAGACCAAGAGATGAATACACTAAGCAGATTCAGAAGGATGTGGGTTGCAGTAAGTACTCGGATATGAAGAAGCTTGCACAGGATAGAGTGGCATGGAGAGCTGCATTGAACCAGTCTCAGGTCTGTAGACAACAACAACAACAATAATTATGTGAAGTCCGTCGCTATTCTCATTTCGTTACTTCTCACTATTTTTGTCTTTCTTCTGTTTACTCTCAGTCCTTATTCTGTACTCATTACATTGTTCATTCCATTCAACAAGTCCTGTAATTCTTCTTTACTTTCACTGAGGATTGCAATGTCATTAGCGAATCTTAACGTTGCTATCCTTTCACCTTCAATTTTAAATCCACTCTTGAAACTTTTCTTTAGCTTCGTTATTGCTTTTTCGAAGTACATTGATCAGCAAGCGCGAAAGACTACATCCCTCTTTTACACCCTTTTTTAATCCATGCACTGCCCCATCCTGTCCCTAATGACATGTAAAACCTGGTGAAACGTGACAGCCAACATCCTTGGAAGCTATAGCTCTAAGGTATGTTACACTACTGGCCATTAAAATTGCTACACCAAGAACAAATGCATATGATAAACGGGAATTCATTGGACAAATATATTATACTTTAACTGACATGTGATTACATTTTCACGCAATTTGGATGCATAGATCCTGAGAAATCAGTACCCAGAACAACAACCTCTGGCCGTAATAATGGCCTTGATACACCTGTGCATTGAGTGAAACAGAGCTTTGATGGCGTGTACAGGTACAGCTGCCCATGCAGCTTCAACACGATACCACAGTTCATCAATAGTAGTGACTGGCGTATTGTGACGAGCCAGTTGCTCGGCCACCATTGACCAGACGTTTTCAATTGGTGAGAGATCTGGAGAATGTGCTGGCCAGGGCAGCAGTCGAACATTTTCTGTATCCAGAAAGGCCCATACAGGACTTACAACATGCGGTCGTGCATTATCCTGCTGAAATGAAGGGTTTCGCAGGGATCTAATGAAGGGTAGAGCCATGGGTCGTAACACTCCTGAAATGTAACGTCCACTGTTCAAAGTGCCGTCAATGCGAATAAGAGGTGACCGAGACGTGTAACCAATGGCACCCCAAACCATCACGCCGGGTGATACGCCAGAAAGGCGATGACGAATACACGCTTCCAATGTGCATTCACCGCGATGTCGCCAAACACGCATGCGACCATCATGATGCTCTAAACAGAACCTGGATTCATTCGAAAAAATGACGTTTTGCCATTCGTGCACCCAGGTTCATCGTTGAGTACACCATCGCAGGTGCTCCTGTCTGTGATGCAACGTCAAGGATAACCGCAGCCATGGTCTCTGAGCTGATAGTCCATGCTGCTGCAAACGACGTCGGACTGTTCGTGCAGATGGTTGTTGTCTTGCAAACGTCCCCATCTGTTGACTCAGTGATCGAGACGTGGCTGCACGATCCGTTACAGCCATGCGGATAAGATGCCTGTCATCTCAACTGCTAGTGGTACGAGGCCGTTGGGATCCAGCACGGCGTTCCGTATTATCCCCCTGAACCCAACGATTCCATATTCTGCTAACAGTCACTGGATCTCGACCGACGCGAGCAGCAATGTCGCGATACGATAAACCGCAATCACGATAGGCTACAATCCGACCTTTATCAAAGTCGGAAACGTGATGGTGCGCATTGCTCCTCCTTACAAAGGGCATCATAACAACGTTTCACCATGCAACGCCGGTCAACTGCTGTTTGTTTACGAGAAATCGATTGGAAACTTTCCTCATGTTGTAGGGGTCGCCACCGACGCCAACCTTGTGTGAATGCTCTGAAAAGCTAATCATTTGCATATCACAGCATATTCTTCCTGTCGGTTAAATTTCGCGTCTGTAGCACGTCATCTTCGTGGTGTAGCAATTTTAATGGCCTGTAATGTATAATAAATCAGTGGCTTCAGCTGGAGCAGTTTGAAGAAAGCTACAAACTCTCTTGCTCGACGAACTGAGGTCACGCTATTAACGTGATGTCTCCCGGGGGTGACTGTTTTTTCCGTCGTACACTGTGCTCATGTGGCCCTTGGCAGACTCCTGAAGCTTTTCTTAAGCCACTTAGTTTACTCAAAAAATTGGTTCAAATGGCTCTGAGCACTATGGGACTTAACTTCTAAGGTCACCAGTCCCCTAGAACTTAGAACTACTTAAACCTAACTAACCTAAGGACATCACACACATCCATGCCCGAGGCAGGATTCGAACCTGCGACGGTAGCGGTCGCGCGGTTCCAGACTGTAGCGCCTAGAACCGCTCGGCCACCCCAGTTAGTTATTCCTAGATTTCGGATTGTAGTGCAAACACGTGCCTTTGGAATCAAAGCGTTCTCGGCTCTTAGAAAGTGTGAGGCAGCGGAACGGGTAGCGGTAGTGGCGGGGGGGGGGGGGGGGGGGGGATCCGTCTTGCGCAAACGAGCGGTGGACGTGCGCCGTCCCGTTGCCATGGCGACGCGGTGCGGCGCGCTCCCGGCGCCCAGTCTCGACGCCTGCCGTGTGAGCGCCGCTGCCGCCGCCGCCGCCGCCGCCGCCGCCGCCTCTGCCGCTGCCGCGACGCGCTATCGATTCCGGCTCGCGTGGCGCGCATGTAGTGGCGAGGGCGCAGGGTCTGCCAGTCTGCTCTCAGCTGCTCGCTTCGCGGGCCGACCAGCGTAGAAGGCGTACCTGCGGTCTGCGATGGCCAGCCGGCGCGTGTCTCTAGCCGTCGCTCTCCGAGGACTGTAATCGCTGTAAGCCTTTTCATTTGTACCGTGAAATACGTTTGCATTGAATTTTTTTATGGCACATCATTCCTATTTATATCCTAGCTTTGTGCATAGAGGAGTGAGGCTAGATTTGGGGGATGGACAAAGTATCTGTTTCCTTTTTCTGCACAGCATTCGATATCCCCTACTGACTTCAGACAAGAACTGATAGGCACCGCGGCAAAAATACCCCTCTCACAAAATATTAAGATGCGTTCTTTTGTTTACTTAGAATCAACTACAAGTTCGTTAGTAATTGCTTGAACAGTTATCTCTAACAAAGATCTCCTTTAAGAAATTCTGCGTTATTGCATAATTTTCAGTGATTTTAGTAATAACCCAACGCAATTAAAAGCTACAAAGATATTATTTTAAGTCATAATAAACGTCTATATTACACAATGTTGAGTTTTTGTAAAAAAATTCGCACGCCGTTTCCTTGCTGCAATATCATATTTATTTACGCTCCAGACTCGTTTCACCTTTTGTATTAGTGGTATGTTCAATGGATTACATCTGGTATCATACAATTTGTTTTCAGTGTGATATACTTACATATTAGAAACAGTTCATATCACATTTTTGATATGAATAAAATGTTAATTACCGTCACGTGTCCTGACAAAATCTGCGTCTCTCCTCGTCAAGATCTGATTTTACAGTTCCTACTTCGTTTTTATTCGTTAAATGATGTGAAACACTTCACTGGCAATCTAACAATAATTTAAGCTTTATCTTGCGTCAACCGTTCACAAATATGACCAAGTAAGAGGAAACGCAGATTTGATAGGAAGGATGCGTAACTGTAACACTTCATTTATGGTTTAAACTGTATCGAATCTACAGTTATCACTGGTAAAAACAAAACTGTATCGTTCCAGAAGACTCCACAGAAGATCCCTTTAATATAAGAGGCGAAACGAGTCTTGAACGTTAATAAATATCATATTGTAGCAAGAAAAATCATTTGAATTTGTAAAATGAATAATTGTCTACTTGCTGCCAAAAATGACTCACCAATAAACTTGAAACCCTTCATTACTTTCAAAGATAGAAAACGCACATATTAGCACCCCGAAAATTTTGTAACCTTTTTGTAGCGTCACTTGTCACTTTCTCTTCATTACTGTTTGTAAACATGTCTTTATCTACTTACATAGCTACACAAACTTTTTACGCTCTAGAACTTTAGTGCCTTGGTCGTAACGCAGTGCAGGAACAGAACATGCGTTTAGGCATGTACATCTGTTCAAGACAGTTATTTATAATGTATGTAAAAATTAAGTGCACCACATTAAGTTAGTAGACTATGAATCAAATTTGTACTACTCATGGACAACTACATACTTCCACTGAAGAGGCACTAAGCTCACGTCGTTGTGGTTAGGACGGTTATTTGTGTGGAATTGGCATTGCCGTAGCTCTATTAGCTTAAGCAGTATAAGCTTTCTCCATGCCTTTGATGCCAGAGAATGTGGTCATGTTTGTGTGAGTTGCGTTTGCGCACGCGGACGCGCGCGCGCGCGCCTCTGTGTGTGTGTGTGTGTGTGTGTGTGTGTGTGTGTCTGTTTATTTCTGACAAAGACCTTGTTGACAGAGAGCTTATTTTGTAACAGTCTTTTTGTTGTGCCTATCTGCGACTCAGCATATCCCCTACATGGCGAGTAGCAACTAATCTATTCATAATACTGTTACATTCCATCCTGGATTTTCCATTGTTTGAAGATGTCAATTATTGTGGATACCTTCACTTCTGAAATGGTCCCATCTTTTTAAACACAACTGTTTTATATATCCAATTGTTCCATATGATATTTAAAGCGTTTGAATGTGAACTTCATGTTTCACAAAAAAAGCTGACTTCAGTCTTTAGTGAGTTAGATGCTACGTAATTCTGAAAGTTAGTGTTGACTGTTAACAGAGTTCCCGATCGTGGTCTCAAAGTGTGTGGAAGACTAAGTAAAGTCCAGATATTTCATTGGGACCTAAACTCTAAAATTTAAAGTCATTTTAATATAGTTTTAACACGGTAGTCAATAAAGGAAAGGAACTAATCACATTTCTCAAGGCCGATGAAGAATCAGACTGCACTTGAGCTTTGACGATTGTATTTGTCACATACTCATATTTTCAGTACAAACCACAGTTAACATAAATTGACAATAACAGTTAAAACTTATATAATTACGCTGGACATATTTTCTTATTAAACAAAGCGAAATTGTAGTAGCAGACAGAAATATGTTTTGTCCACTATCATCAGCATGTGGGTTAACTGGATAAGAAATTATTTTGAGTTGTTTTTAGATTTCGTTAATTATTCGCCCTTCATGATTTCTCTCCTATTAAAAATTCATTCGGTTTCTCGATGCCGTATTTCACAAATCAAAAACATGGTGTCGCTATGCGTCTCACAAATGAGCGTACCCTGTTAATCATCCTAAGTAAGTTATTGTTTTACCCTTCTGACGTTCCTATTATTAATACATCAGTTCGGTGCACATCGCTTGATACTATAGTGAATGCGACTACATTTGATGCCGTCCTACATGTGCCGTTTTGCTGCTCTCCTTGTTTACATTTACACCTCATTTATTGCGCCAAACAGCACCGCTGCCGCAATATTTCCAAAGGTTTTTTGTAATTTTTCGCTAAACGCTACAGCTCTCCATCTTTGTATGTGATTAGTCTGAGTTTTTACCAATGTTTATCTAATTTTTGCGGTACCAGTGTGTCTGCGTTTGCCTTATTTAAAAACATTACTGAATTAAAGTTACGTTTTACTAAATACTGGCAGATTTTTCTTCTGTCTGAGAATTCCTTATTGCGGGATTAAACAGCTTAACTTTCGGACTGTGGATTAAAGTCGCTCGTGTCGCATGCCTAGCGAGACGATTGCACTTGTGCGTCGATGACCTTTCGTCTGCCACGTGGAACATCTCAGGCATGTTGGCGCCCGTTCCTGCTGGTTGTACAAACCAACCGCCCAAATAGCTATCTAGTCGTTATAAATACGTCACGGCTTCAGCAATCGACGAACGTTTTGCAATTTATGGGACGTAATGAATATTACGCCTCGTAGGAATTGCTGAACTTGTTTAAAAATTGTACAATGTATGCTTTTGAGCCAACTGGTTTAGTGATGATCTACTTATTTAAGTATAGCGCGCATCGTAATACATATATATTCATATAGCACTAAAGTCAACATAGTCCATGTGTACTTGTAAAGCCTATATTACGTGCCAAACTTAGTTACAAATTAACGTCCAAGAATCGGATATAATGAATCGCCTCATCTGTTGCTGCAGGAAAATCGGTAAAGTGTCTTTTGTAGGCTCGATTTGTGCATTCTTACACCATGTGCTGGTTTGCTTGTTTTTCGGCTCCGCAGTCACAGTTTGGGTGTGGTATCTTCTCCCGTTTAAGGAGGGCGTTTGCACTTCTGTCATGGCCAGTACGTATTCGGTTTAATGCCGTCAACGTTTCTTGATTTCAGTCTTTTGCGGTTCAGGTCAGCTCTGTCAGTACGTACAGGTTGCTCAGTGATAACTGATAACAATCTTGCAGTCCTCTCTAAGAAGGCATTCTTTTTTTTTTTTTTTTTTTTTTTTTTTTTTTTTTGTGCCAAATCTGTGTTGACGGTATGTGACTCAAGGAGGGCAAACATGCAGAAGGGGGGAATTTTATTGTCATTATCAGTGCGCATAATGTCATATGGTACCACATCAATCTATTTCATATGTGAGCTATTAATCCATACATGGGCGCAATGTTCCGCCATCAACTGGTGATGTAGGAAGCACATATACTGTGAAGCCGAAAGAAATGCCGCACATTTTTGTAGAAGAGATTAGTCGTCGTCCTCATTTTACGTGCGGTCTCTGTCAGATGTTCCCTGTAAGAGACGGTCCTATCCAGCATACATCTAGATATTTACTGTAGTTGTATTGGTTGAGACGCTTCCCTTCAGCGTTGAAATTCTTGTTGAGTGGCTACAAAGGTGGAAGATTTATACTTATGGCTTAGGTTGGATCGTGTTGTGCTGCTATAGCTCAGTCATACGCGTAACTGAACTTCCTGGACTGTGTGTCCAGGATACTGGAAGTATAAAGATTGAAGAATAGTGGGGCAAGGATTGAGCCATGTGGCAGCCCGCTGTTGAGTATTTTGATAGGGCTAATCCTTTCTCCGGTAGTCACTTTAAAAGTAACTTCCGCGAGCATATGACCAATTTATGGCGGTTAGACACTTATCGATCTCTGATGGATGATCTGGCTAGTTGTACATCTATATGAGAATACCGAGCAACTCAAAATCAGAATCGGTGGTCATGTAGTAGATGAAGTTAAGGAATTGTACAATCTTGTCAGCAAAGTAACCAACGACGGACGGAGCTAGGAGGACATCAGAAGCAGAGTAGCGTCGGCAAAAGGGGCATTCCATGCCAAGATATGTCTACTGGTACCACACATAGGCCTTAATTTGAGGAAGAATTTTGGAACACAGTGTTGTATGGTACTGAAACATGGACTGTGGGAAAACTGGAACAGAAGAGAATCGAAGATGTGGTGCTACAGAAGAATGTTGAAGTTTAGGTGGACCGATAAGCTAAGGAACGATGAACTTCTCCAAAGAAACGGCGAGGAAAGGAATATTTGGAAAACACTGACAAGAAGAAGGAACATGATGACAGGATATCTTCTAAGACATCAGGGAATAACCTCCACAGTATTAGAGGGAGCTGTAAAAGGGTAAAAACTGCAGCAAAAGACAGAGAGTGCAATGTTGTTGTTGTAGTGTTCAGTCCGAAAACTGGTTTGATACAGCTTTTCAAGCTACTCTACAATGTGCAAGCCGCTTCATCTCAAAGTAACTGCTGCAACCTACGTCCTTCTGAATCTGCTTACTGTATTCATCTTTTGGTCTCTAAGATTTATACCCCCCACGCTTCTCTCCAGTACAGGTTGTACCACAAATTTCCTTTCTCCCCAATCCTAATCAGTGCCTCCTCATCAGTTACGTTATCTACCTATCTATTCTTCAGCATTCTACTGTAGAACCACATTTCAAAAGCATCTATTCTCTTCTTGTCTAAGCTGTTTATCGTCCATGGTTCAAAATGGTTCAAATGGCTCCGAGCACTACGCGACTTAACTTCTGAGGTCATTAGTCGCCTAGAACTTAGAACTAATTAAACCTAACTAACCTAAGGACATCACACACATCTATGCCCGAGGCAGGATTCGAACCTGCGACCGTAGCGGTCGCTCGGCTCCAGACTGTAGCGCCAGAACCGCACGGGCACTCCAGCCTGCCCATGGTTCACTTCCATACATGGCTACACTCCATACAAATACCTTCAAAAAAGACTTCCTGAAATTTAAATTTACACTGAAGAGCCAAAGAAACTGGAACAACTGCCTAATATCGTGTAGGCCCCCGCGAGCACGCAGAAGTGCCTCAACACAATGCGAAATTGACCCGACTAATGTCTAAAGTAATGCTGGAGGAAACTGACACCATGAATTCTGCAGGCCTATCCATAAATCCACAAGAGTACGAGGGGGTGGAGATCTCATCTGAACAGCAAGGTGCAAGGCATCACCGAGACGCTCCATAATGCTCATGTCTGGGGAGTTTGGTAGCCAGCAGAAGTGTTTGAACTCAGAAGAGTGTTCCAGGAGCCACTCTGTAGCAATTCTGGACGTGTGGGTTGTCGAGTTGTCCTGCTGGAATTTCCCAAGTCGGTCGGAATGATCAATGAACATAAATGGATGCGATTGGTCAGACAGGATGCTTACGTACGTGTCACTTGTCAGAGGCGTATCTAGACATAGTCAGGGGTCCCATATCACTGCATCTGCACACGTCCCACACCTTTACAGAGCCTCCACCAGCTTGAATAGTCCCCTGCTGTCATGCTGGGCCCATGGATTCACGAGGCTGTCTTCATATCCGTAAGCTTCCATCAGCTTTATACAATTTGAAACGAGACTCGTCAGACTATGTAATGTGTTTCCAGTCATCAACAACCCAATGTTGGTGATGACGGACTCAGGCGAGGCGTAAAGCGTTGTATCGTGCAGTCATCAAGGGTATACGAGTGGGACTTCGGCTCCGAAAGCCCATATCGATGACGTTTCGTTGAATAGTTCGCACGCTGACACTTGTTGATGGCCCGTCATTGAAATCTGCAGCAATATGCGGAAGGTCTGCACTAATGTCATATTGAATGATTCTCTTCAGTCGTCGTTGGCCCCGTTTCTGCAGGATCCCTTTCCGGCTGCAGCGATGTCGGAGATTTGATGTTTTACCGGATTCCTGACATTTACGGTACGCTCGTGAAATCAAGTGTCCGATCACTCGCGCGCCGATTAAAACAACACGTTCAAACTCACTTAATTCTTGATAACCTGTCACTGTAGCAGCAGTAACCGAACTAACAACTTCGCCAGATACTTGTCTTATATAGTCATTACCGACCGAAGCGCCGTATTCTGCCTGTTTACATATCTCTGTATTTGAATACACATGCCTATACCAGTTTGTTTGGCGCTTCAGTGTGTATTCCATGTTAACAAATTTCTCTTCTTCAGAAACGCTTTTCTTGCCATTGCCAGACTACATTTTATTTCATCTCTACTTCGACGATCATCAGTTATTTTGCTGTCCAAATAGCAAAACTCGTCTACTACATTTAGTGCCTAATTTCGAAATCTGATTCCCTCAGCATCACCTGATTTAATTCGACTACATTCCATTATCCTCGTTTTGCTTTGGTGTCCTCCTTTTGAGATACTGTACATTCCGTTCAACTGTTCTTCCAAGTCCTTTACACACAATGTCATCGGCAAACTTCGAAGTTCTTATTTCTTCTCTTTGGACTTTAATTCCGATTCCAAATTTTTCTTTTGTTTCCTTTACTGCTTGCTTAATATATAAATTGGATAACGTCTTGGATAGGCTACAATCCTGTCTCACTCGTTTCTCAACCACTGCTTCTCGTTCATGCCCCTCGACTCTTACAACTGCCTCCTTGTTCCTGTACAAATTGTAAATAGCCTTTCGCTCACTGTATTTTACCTCTTTCACTTTTAGAATTTGAAAGAGAGTATTCAGGTCAGTATTGTCAAAAGCCTTCTCTAAGTCTACAAATGCTATAAATGTAGGTTTGCCTTTCCTTAACCTACCTTCTATGCGAAGTCGTAGGGTCAGTATTGCCTCGCGTGTACCAAAATTTCTCCGAATCTAGACCGATCTTCCCTGAGGTCGGCTTCTATCAGTTTTTCCATTCTTCCGTACACAATTCGCGTTAGTATTTTGCAACCGTGACATATTAAACTGATCGTTTGTTCTCTAGCCATTCCTGCTTGGCTATTTTGCACTTCCCGCTAGACTCATTTTTTAGACGTTTGTACTCCCTTTCACCAGCTTCATTTACTGCATTTTTATGTTTCCTCGTGTCAGCACCTGGTTTCTTTGTAATTACATCCTTCTTGAACTCTGAGGGTATTTCGCCTGTCTCATACATCTTGCGCACCAGGTAGACGAGTTTTGTCATGACTGGCTCCCCAAGGCTACCAGTAGTTCTAAAGCAATGTTGTCTACTCCCGGTGCCACGTGTCCAGTTAAGTCTTTCAGTGCTCTGTCAAATTATTCACACAGCATCATATCTCCCATATCATCATCATCCATGTCTTTTTCCATTTCCATAATATTTCCCTCAAGTACATCGCCCTTGTATAGACCCTCAATATACTGCTTCCACCTTTCTGCCTTTCACTTTGTTTAACACTGGGTTTCCATTTGAGCTCTTAATATCAAACAGGTGGTTCTCCTTCCTCCAAAGGGCTATTTAATTTTCCTGAAGGTGGCATATATCTTTCCCCCTAGTGATATATGCTTCTAAATCCTTATATTTGTTCTCTAGCCATTCCTAGATAGCCATTTTGCACTTCCCACCAACGTCATTTTTTAGAAGTTTGTATTCCCTTTCGCCTGCTTCATTTACTACATTTTTATACACATACCAAAAAAAGTTTTGCACCACCCCAGTTCCCAAAACTCCTGAAGATAGACGTTAACTGTGGATATTGTATCACAGACACAATCCCTGTAGACTGTTCAGAGATGTCACTGAACCCGCACAAAGATGTAAACAACCATGCATGAGCAGCGCCTATTAGACGGAGGGGGTCCGACAGCCGATGAGTTTGTCATTCCATCAGGAAGGAGGTACACGGCTCGTGTTGTCTGTAGTTCATCCATCCCTCGACGGCCAATACCGCAGCCCGATCGTGTCCGATTTGTTACTTTGTGCCAGGAAGGGCTTTTCACAAGGGAAGTGTCCAGGCGCCTCGGAGTGAACCAAAGCAATGTTGTTCGGACATGAAGGAGATACAAAGAGACAGGAGCTGTCGATGACATGCCTCGCTCAGGCTGCCAAAGGGCTACTACTGCAGTGGTGACCGCTACCTAAGGATTATGGCTCTGAGGAACCCTGACAGCAACGCCACTATGTTGAATAATGCTTTTCGTGCAGCCACAGGACGTCGTGTTACGATTAAAACCGTGCGCAATACGCTGCATGATGCGCAACTTCACTCCCGACGTCCATGGTGAGGTCCATCTTTGCAGCCACGACACTATGCAGTGCGGTACAGATGGGCCCAACAATATGCCGGATGGACCGCTCAGGATTGGCATCACCGATGAGTGTCGCATACGCCTTCAACCAGACAATCGTCGGAGGCGTGTGTGGAGGCAATCCGCTCAGGCTGAACGCCTTAGACACACCGTCTAGCGAGTGCAGCAATGTGGAGTTTCCTGCTGTTTTGGGGTGGCATTATGTGGGGCCGACGTACGCCGCTGGTGGTCATGGAAGGCGCCGTAACGGCTGTACAATACGTGAATGCCATCCTCTGACCGATAGTGCAACCATATCGGGAGAGTATTGGCGAGGCATTCGTCTTAATGGACGACAATTCGCTCCCCCATAGTTCACATCCTGTGAATGACTTCATTCAGGATAACGACATCGGTCGACTAGAGTGGCCAGCATGTTCTCCAGACATGAACCCTATTGGACATGGCTGGGATAGATTGAAAAGGGCTGTTTATGGACGACGTGATCCAGCAACCACTCTGAGGGATCTACGCCGAACCGCCATTGAAGAGAGGGACAATCTTGACCAATAGTGCCTTGATCAACTTGTGGATGGTATGCCACGGCGAATACAGGCATGCTTCAATGTAAGAGGAGGTGCTGCTGGGTATTAGAGGTACCGGTGTGTACAACAATCTGGACCATCACCTCTGAAGGTCTTGCTGTATGGTGGTACAACATGCAATGTGTGGTTTTCATGAGCAATAAAAAGGGTGGAAATGATGTTTATGTTGATCTTTATTCCAATTTTCTGTACAGGTTCCTGAACTCTCGAACCGACGTGATGCAAAACTTTTTTTGATATGTGTATTTTCTCCTGTCATGAATTAAATGCAACATCTACCAGCTCTTTCTTTTTTACCTACTTGATTCTCTGCAGCCTTCACTATTTCGTTTCTCAATGCTACCCAATTTTCTTCTACTGTTTTCCTTTCTCCTGTTCTTGGCAATCGTTCCTTAATGCTGCCTGCGAAACTCTCTAGAACCTATGGTTCTTTCAGTTTATCCAGGTCCCACCTCATAAATTCCTACTTTTTGTAGTTTCTTCAGTTTTGATCTACAATCCATAACCAATAAATTGTGGTCAGAGTCCACATCTCCCCTTGGAAAAGTCTTAGAATGTAACGTCTGATTTCATAATATCTGTGTAATCGTTACATAATTAATCCGAAACCTTCCGGTGTCACCAGTCGTCTTCCACGTATACAACCTACTTTCATAATTCTTAAACCAAGGGTTAGCTATCGTTAAATTATGTTCTGCGAAAAATTCTACAAGGCAGCTTCCTCCTTCATTCCTTTCCTCCATTTCATATTCAACTACTATTTTTCTTTCCTTCCTTTTCCTACTATTGAATTCCAGTCCCTCATGAGTATTATGTTTTCGTCTCTCTTAACTATCTGAACAATTTCTTTTGTCTGATCATACATTTCTTTAATCTCTTAATCATCTGCGAAGCTAGTTGACACATACACTTATACTGCTGTGGTAGATCTATCTTGGTTACAATAACGCATTCACTGTGCTGTTCATAGTAGCTTTCCCTCGTTCCTATTTTTTTATTCATTATTAAACCCCTCCTGCATTACCCCTATTTGATTTTGTATTTACAACCCTATATTGACCTGACCACAAGTCCTATTCCTGCCACTGAAATTCACTAATTCCCGCTATTTCAAACTTTAACCTATCCATTTCCCTTTCTAACCTGCCTACCCAATAAAGGGATCTGTCATTCCACTCTCCGATCCGTAGAATGCCGGGTTTGTTTCTCCTGATAACGACGTCCTCCTGAGTAATCTCCACATGTTCAAATGGCTCTGAGCACTATGGGACTTAACATCTGAGGTCATCAGTCCCCTATAACTTAGAAGTACTTAAACCTAACTAACCGAAGAACATCACACACATCAATGCCCGAGACAGGATTCGAACCTGCGACCGTAGCAGTCGCGCGGTTCCGGACGGAAGCAGCTAGAACAGCTCGGCCACCGCGGCCGGCCAGTCCTCACGTGGAAAACTGAATGGAGGACTATTTTACCTCCGGAATATTTTAGCGAAGAGGATGCCATCATCGTTTAACCATACAGTACAGCTGCATGTCATCAGGAAAAATTGCGGCTGTAGTTTCCCCTTGCTTTAATACATCCAACAAGTAATTGAGGACGTACGTTGCAGTTGCTGCTATGAGACGAAAACGTCGGCGTGTCGCATCAACTGATGACGTAAAAAGCAGAAAAGGGGTGTCTGTTCTTCCGGCACAAATTTTCACCTGTCACTATTGATTCATTTCAATGCCCAAATGCGGCTAGCGTCATTGAATAACCTGTGAACAATTGTACATCGTCCGTTAGTGATGAAACATGTAGCATAAAGAGAAAGTTGCAACATGTTAAGGTCTTGAAGATAGAGACAATGTTAAGTAATCGAAAAATCCAAACACAATAACAGTACTGAAAATATGGACAATGCTCTTTGTAGAGGTCTTCTCCTTGGTTCGATCTCAGTTATGTATAACCTAGATTTTGATTTTTCTGAAAGTACTATGTGAGCCATTAATATTTTCCTTTCTCTTCCTTCTGAATGTCAAGTGGCACATGAAACTTCTTGTCTGAAAGAAAGAATATTAAACGCACCCGTGTGTTATTGTCCGAGACAGAGGTTATTTTTCTTCTCACTTTGTTAATTATTCGAATGTACATGACATGTTATAACAAGTGGGAAGTCCGTCAGTGGGCCATTCTTATGTACTGTTATTCGAGTGTCCTCCACAAAATTGAACCATAGAAAGAGGTTGAAGGATTTTTAATTGTTGTAAAGTTTACAAACATCCAGTTTGGTAGATGTTAGCAGAAAATATTATCGTGAGGCTCGAGAAATTTGAGCATTGAATGACAGACATTGTACCTCGGATGGTAATTTGCTTTGAGAAACGGTAAGCGACATAGTGAACCGATCTCCATGACTCCGTCATACATTTCAAGATGACAAAAGAACTCGAGCACGGCCGAAGGAATGTAGTCGCTTTTCTCTCACTAAATTAAACAAGAGAGAACACATTAGAGTGGCTTATCAAGTATATAAAATGCACTTTTCTTATCTTTACTCTGCTAATGCAGTTCACTGAGTTTGCAAATCTTTACTCCTTTGTTCTGCAAACAGTTATCCAGTTCACATCTTCGGTCTCCATCTGTCCTAACTGTATTATAGCGTAAGCTGCTCTTCGTTGGCCAGTATTTCTCTTCTACAGTACCTACGGTCTTTTATCTCATTTATTTTTTAAGTATGTATCCTAGGTTAGAATTTTCTTTCTTCCATTTTATTATACACAAGACGTTGTGTTTCGTGTGGGAAATGAAATATTTCAAGGAGTTCTAGTACATCTGCCACAATTTTTATGTTACATGAGATAATGGAGTTTATCTAACGAGGCGTGTCAAACACTCTTTGTTACTTACATCTTTTGAATAATGAAGATAACGCACAGGTGTTTCGTTTTACCATTTTGATTCATTTCCAGACTGTCATCAGAATCACTATCTCCATGCTGTAGCCCTTGTAAGAGTTGCTGCCTACTTTTGTTTTTTCAGATGAGGTTTATTATGAGAATCGCTCTCCAGGCCTGTTGTGATCATGCTGTGTTGTCGCCAGCTGAAGATGTTCTTTCACGATTACGTGAGTATCCACGATACTCTGCCCTACTCCAAGGCTTGTGGTGCGGGCTGCAGCAACATCCTCGCTTCAAAAGGTTTTCGGAAAAGTCCTGCTTTGAGGCAACAATCAGTACAGTGCTGTACTGTATGTTCCTAACAAGTGAACGCTTAATGCTCTTTGTGGTGAAATGTTTAACTATTATGGCGGTGCATGTGGTCTGTATGATATTAGAATGTTTGTCTAATAGCAATCTTGTTCCTTGCTGAAGCGCGTTCCCGCTCGAGGAGTCTACCCCTTCGAACCGATATTCTCTTCAACGGGCAAAGAGTGGCAAAATCTGGTAAATATACTGCTTGGAGCAAGAGACCATATCTGGTTTAGAACAATCTAATGAATTTACCATGTGAAAAAATTCATTAGTAACGACTCAGTCTAGTGTGATGATTTTTTTCTTACAAGACACTGAGTGTTCGATTATATTTTGTGAGCTTTTAAATATAAATCTTAGTACATTTATATATTCTTCGAGCGGTTTATATTTTTAATACGTCATAGCGATATGTATTGACTTTTTACTTCTGTATTACGTCAAACTGTTTAGAAGTCTGTAAGAGGCATGTATTCTCTAACAAGTCTCATATCCTAAATAATTTTTAAATTACGTTAGTAGACAAACGCATTATTTTGATAATAAGTGAAAAAATAAATTACTCGGTCATTAATAAATAAATTTTTACCTATGTAAAAATATGTCAGTGGTGAAATAAATTGCATTTGAGTGTTGTGAGATTGTGCGTAATTTCTGGTTTCGTAGCTGTTTATTCCCCTACCAGATTATCGCTGGACTAGCTAAGTACGGTACTTCTACAAACCGAAGCGAACTTTTTGCATTGAAAATGAAGCTATACTGCTTCTAAACTGCTCTGCAAAAGAAACATATTTAGTAATTGTATGATGGAATTATTTTTTCTTACACAGAGTGAATTCCCAGTCGACAAAATTTCAAAGGATGTTCAGGACTATTTTCTAACTATTTTGGTCCACTCGTGGTCTACAGTGGTTCGTTGCACAGTAACTTCATTTCAGTTCTCACCATTTTCTATCTTTCAGATTATTTTTGACATCTGAACAGGAAAATAACTGTTGATGGCCGAAGTAGACAGGGTAGAAAATGCATTTCTGAAAAAGAGGAACTTGTTAACATCGAATATAAGACAAGAAGAGAATGGAAGCTTTTGAAACGTGATGCTATAAAAGACGGCTGGAGATTAATTGGGTACGTGGAATAAAAAATGAGGAGGTACAGAATCGAACTGGAGAAAAAAAGTAATTTATAGTATAATTTGACTAAGAGAAGGGATCAGTTGATACGACATATCCTAATGTATACAGGAATTATCAGTTTCGTAATCGAAGGAAGTGTGTGCGCATGTGAAGTGGGGCGGGAGGGGGGGGGGGGAGGGGGAAGGGGATGTACAAATTGTGGAGAGAAACCAAGGCCTTGAATACTGTAAGCAGATTCAAATGGCTGTAGGTTGTCGTAGTTATGCAGAGACGAAGAGACTTGCACTGGATAAAGGACCATAGAAGCATGGAGAGATGCATCAAACCTGTGCTTGGACTTGAGACCATAATAACACCTGTACAGCACTGAAAATATTTGCATTATCGAGCGAGGTGGAGCTCTGGTTAGCACACTGGACTACCATTCGGAAGGACGACGGCTCAAACTATCGTCGGCCAACCTGGCTTGTGTTTTCCATGGTTTCCATAAATAGTTTCAGGAAAATGCCGGTTTCGTTCCTTTGAAAGGGCAAGGCCGACTTTCTACCCTCATCCGATGGGACCGATGACTTCGCTGTTTGGTACCCTATTCCCAAACCAAAAAAAAGGTAGCACAGAAACAGCGAACACCAATAACACGTCGGGGGTGGGTGATATGCTGTGGTGGCCCATTGTTTAGGATCACTCCCAGGGCACGGGACGAGACTATGCGACTGTTTGTAGTGGAATCCGTGGCGCCACTTGCGCAATGTTAGGTTCAATTTTCCGAGGATGTTTCTTTATCCGTGGTGCCATCTGTACTTCATTAGTGCACATAGTGTCTGATGAACTACCTGAATCACTATCAGTATTGGACGCAGAAGGAAAAAGTACGCCGTGCTAAAGTGGGAAAACTAGTAGAGTGAGGAAGAACCGGCGTCACTCGACACGGGTTCATTTTGTCAGCGTGAGGCCATCAAAGAGGTAGTCAATGAAGTACTCTGGGAAACGTTACAGTTGTCCTTCGCGGAGACCATTACTCACAAATTTCCGAAAGCCCATAATCGAAAACCACTCAAGAAACTTCCTGAGCCGGCCGCTGTAGCGGAGTGGTTCTAGGCGCTTCAGTCCGGAACCGCGCTGCCTCGGGCTTGGATGTATGTGATGTCCTTAGGTTAGTTAGGTTTAAGTAGTTCTACGTCTAGGGGACTGATGACCTCAGATGTTAAGTCCCATAGTGCTTAGAGCCATTTGAACCATTTTTGAAACTTCCTGTTTCCTCAAACACAAGTCTCACATAATGACCGCATCCCCAAAACGAGAGAAATTTTTGGATCATACGGAAGGATAGCAACAGTAATTCCTCGTAAGAACATCCTTGAATGAACTAGGGAGTGAGGACAACGACACTGGCCAGATAACCTGCGATGTTCGTGAATAAAATCTGCAGCTATATCGTATGCAGAGTAATGTCTAATTCAAGACAGAAAAGAATTAGACATTAGCTGCCAGTGTGCAAATTTTGAAAATTTCTGCCGGACCGGTATTCGAATCCTCCTGCTTACTAGACAGATGGGGTGACCATCTGGACACAGTGGAAACTACAACCCCACGGACTAACATAGCACGCCTCCCGTCGGACACAAACTCTCAACTTGTATCACACGCAACTGATTTAGTGCCCTGTTCATTAGCCTCATTACTGTAGACATCCCGCGACTATCGTAAGAGATCGAACTTGGTGTGCATCATCACTGAAGGGATGATAGGCCATCATCGCCTTATATATATATATATATATATATATATATATATATATATATTGTTGCGTTCTTCATCCGATTGTGCTTGGAATTGTACAAGAGCAGATGTATCAGTGCGACTCAACAATCTGGCATTTTTGAAGGTGGCAGCTTTCATAACCAACTAGCCTATTCTTTCCAGTACAGTGTGTAATCAATCGATCGCCTTAAATGCTCGAGGTGTGTACTGCTAATATCCACTGCTGAGCCAGAAAATTATACCCACTTGCTCAATAGCGTGCTGGACCGCATCTTCAACGCCGCTTCCATATACACACATCAAAAAAACGTTTTGCATCACCTCGTTTCGGAAAGTTCCGGAGCCTGTGCAGAAAATTGGAACAGAACTCAACATAAACAATATTTCCGATCTTTTTATTGCCCATGAAAACAACACATTCCATATTGTACCACCATAAAGCGAGACCTTCACAGGTGATGGTCCAAATTGCTGTACACACTGGTACCTCTAATACCCAGTAGCACGTCCTCTTACATTGATGCATGCCTGTATTCGTCATGGCATACTATCCAAAAGTTCAACAAGGCACTGTTGGTCCAGATTGTCCCATTCCTCAACGGCGATTCGGCGTAGATCCCTCAGAGTGGTTGGTGGGTCCCGTCACCCATAAACAGCCCTTTTCAATCTATCCCAGGAAAGTTCGTTAGAGTTCAGGTCGGGAGAAAATGCTGGCCACTCTAGTGGAACGATGTAATCCTGAAGGAAGTCATGTGCACGATGGGGACGCGAATTGCCGTCCATGACGCATGCCTCGCCAATATGCTTCCGATATGGTTGCATTATCGGTCGGAGGAGGGCATTCACGTATCGTACAGCCGGCGCTACGGCGCCTTCCACGACCACCAGCGGTGTACTTCGGGCCCACATAATGCCACCCCAAACAGCAGGGAACTCCACATTGAGCACTCGCTGGACAGTGTCTCTAAGGCGTTCAGCCTGACCGGTTTGCCTCCAAACACGTCTCCGACGATTGTCTGGTTGATGGCATATGCCACACTCATCGGTGAGCGGTCCATTCGGCATGTTGTTGGGCCCAACTGCACCGCGCTGTATGGTGTCGTGGTTGCAAAGATGGACCTCGCCATGGACGTCGGGAGTGAAGTTGCGCATTATGCAGCCTATTGCGCACATTTTGAATCGTAACACGACATCCTGTGACAGCACGAAAAACATTATTCAACATGGTGTCGTTGCGAGGCATGTCATCTACAGTTCCTGTTTCTCTGTATCTCCTCCATGTCCGAACAACATCGCTTTGTTTCACTCCGAGACGCTTGGACGCTTCCCTTGTTGAGAGCCCTTCTTGGCACAAAGTAACAATGCGGACACGATCGAACCGCGGTATTGACCGTCTAGGCTTTGTTGAACTACAGACAATACGATTCGTGTACCTCTTTCCTGGTGGAATGACTGGAACTGATCGGATGTCGGACCCCCTCCCTGTAATAGGCGCTGCTCCTGCATGGTTTTTTACATCATTCGGTGGGTTTAGTGACTTTCTGAACAGTCAAAAAGGACTGTGTCTGTGATATAATGTCCACAGTCAACGTGTATCTTCAGGAGTTCTGTGAACTGGGGTGATACAAAAGTTTTTTTGATGTGTGCACATGAACTATCCCTATGCTTAAGAACTATGTATCTGTTAAGATTACATCCTCAAGCTACCCAAGCACGATTCACACCCGTCTTCACACCTTCCCCTGGTTGTGGCTTAGCCATGTCTCCGCAATATCCTTTCTTCCAGGAGTGCTAGTTCTGCAAGATCTGCAAGAGAGCTTCTGTGAAGTTTGGAAGGTAGGAGACGAGGTACTGGCGGAATTAGAGCTGTGAGGATGGATCATAAGTCGTGCTTTGTAGCTCAGATGATAGAGCACTTGCTCGCGAAAGACGAAACTCCCGAGTACGAGTCTCGGCCAGCCACACAGTTTCATATCAGCGCACACTCCACTGCATAGTGAAAATTTCATTCTAGTGGCCTGTCGTTCGTGGGTGTAGAGCTGGAGCCCTATAGCGTCGTAGATATATGCCATCGGATTCAGATAAGGTTAGTATAGTGCCCAACACAAGAATGTGAGTTCACTATCATGCTACTCAATCCACTGTGGCACGATTCTGGCCTTGAGACAGGGCAATTATTGTGCTGAAAATGTCATTGTCGTCAGGAAAGGCATCAAGCACAAAGGAATGCAGATTGTCCGCAATAAAGTTCACGTGTCCCACAGTTGAACCTTCGATTACTACCGACGTCCCCATATCACAACACTGCCACCGCCGGCGTCTATGGCGCGGTGCATGTTTCGAGCCGCCGTTCGCCCGTTTGACGGGGTATCAGAACATCACCATCGACCAAGTGGAGCAAGAAAAGTATTTCAGCCGACTAAACGATACGTTTCCATTGACTCATAGTCCAATGGCGCGGTGCATGTTTCGAGCCGCCGTTCGCCTGTTTGATGGGGTATCATAACACCACCATCGACCAAGTGTAGCAAGAAAAGTAATTCAGCCGACTAAGCGATACGTTTCCATTGACTCATAGTCCAATCTCTATGAGCCCATCCCCTCTGCAATCGTAACTGACGATTCGTTGAGTCAACATGGGATCACTTAGCGGTCGTCTGCCGTGAAACTCCATGTCAACAATGTATGCTCCGAAACACCAGCATTTTGTCTGTCATCAGATCTACCACAGATCGCCTCCTATCCTGCTTTGCAGAATGATCAATCTCTAAACCTACAAGTTTTTTAATAACGCGTGGAAGTCCAGCACCTTATCGCAAACTTGTTGTATCTCCTCCTTCAACCACTTCCCATAGATACTCGCGACAGTACCAAGCAAACAGATGATCAGCTTTGTCGTTTATGAGATGCTCGTTCCAGGCGCCTGACCATAACAACCCGTCCTTACTCAGACTCGCTCACGACAGTGGGTTTCCCAATTGGCGGGCCGTATCGTCGCTAGAATGATTCCTCATTCGTATCTGATCCACTTATACACTTTTTCTTACTGCATCACGTGCCCACAACTCCACCAGGGGACATTCAGTCTTGCGGTGGGCATCGGTATTAATATTTTGTTGGTGACGAGCAGAGATTTGGAAGCGCCATCCTGCTACTGATGTTCAACCCGGGTTGCAAAAACAAGTTGTTTGCAGGACAGTCGGCGAGAGTCCTCTTCAGTTTTCGACGACCGAGAGTTGCTATTTCCTTTGTCATAAGTTTTCATGCTAAATATCAAACAACAACAACAATTCGCGACAATCGTGAAAGGTAGTGGCCTGACATGATTAAAATATTGGCTCCTGGGTATAAAGTAACTGCTCAATCCCATATGGGTAGCGATTTCTTTTATCCTGTTCCTCAGCCAGAGAGGTGATATACCCATTCTCAGAACATTTCGGTGATTACGACACAAGCAACGGTCACCACCCAACATCTCAATTTCGACAGGCTGCTTGGAATGGACAAGATGTTCGTCATATCTGACTGTTTAAGTGTGCTACCGACTCTGCACGCCCTAGAAATATGGGGGATCAACAACGTTCAAAGCGTGAACGGAATGTAGATGATAGTTGAAAGCTACGGAACTTCAATGAACTGTCTCTTGACAGCAACACATCGAGGCACTCAGCAGAATACTTGGATGTGCTCGCAAAATACTTCGAACAGCCTCATTTTCTTATCACCGATTTCCATTAATCCGGCCATATCCTCAAGATGAAACGAAGGCATAAATGTACGGGAAGAATACTGGGAAGAAACATGATGGCAGACAGTGTCACACAGTGCCTAACGCCATCATTTTAATTGCTCGAGCAGCTTTCACAGGACAGGAGGCAGGGACTGTTCAACTTGTTAAAATTACATGGTCCTTATGCGCGAGTGGTGCTGCAGTCAGCAAGACACTATGTACACCGGACTAACCAAGCTGAAATACCAGTATCTAATAGCATCAACACCATCTTCGTATTATAAAATACAACTTACAGACGCACAATTGACTTTATTTAAGAAATTAGAACCTCCGCATGTAATTGGGTGTATATCGATAGAGCCGGCCGTTGTGGCCGTGCGGTTCTAGGCGCTTCAGTTTGGAACCGCGTGACCGCTACGGTCGCAGGTTCGAATCCTGCCTCGGGCATGGATGTGTGTGATGTCGTTAGGTTCAAGTAGTTCTAAATTCTAGGGGACTGATGACCACAGATGTTAAGTCCCATAGTGATCAGAGCCATTTGAACCATTTTTATATCGATAGAGCTTCTGTATCATGTGCTCTGTACATTCTCACGTATTTTTTAAACCGTCAGATGTTCCACTTACGTAGTATGCCGCAGGCTGCATGGTATGTACATCAAACGAAAATGAAATTTTTAAGATATGTAAAATTTTCCTACACTACAGCGATTAAAAACAATCGTAATACATTGTAAGACAAAAAAAAGCACCACGAAGAAATTATCCGAATCGGACAGAAATCGGCACATGTGGCGTTCACAGACAAACAAATGATTACAATTTCAGAAAAACTGAATGATTTGTTCAAGAAAAAGTATTTCACAAATTGAGCATATCTATAAACAATTCGTCCATCTCTGGTTCTTATGCAAGCAGTTATTCGACTTGGCAATGAATAACAGAGTTGCTGGGTGTCCTCCTGAAGACTATCTTGCCAAATTCTTTCCAGTTGGCGTGTTAGATCGTCAAAATCCCGAGATGGTCGGACCGCCCTGCCCATAACGCTCCAAATGATCTCAGTTGGGGAGACATCCGGTGACATTTCTCCCCAACGTAGGATCTGACAAACTCCAAGACAAGCAGTGGAAGCCCTCGCCGTGTGCAGGCGGGCATTATCTTGCTGAAAAGTAAGCCCACGATGGCTTGAAATGAAGGGTAACTAAAGAGTCGTAGAATATCATCGCCGTACCCCTGTGCTGTAAGGCTGCCGCGGATGACAACGAAAGGGGTCCTGCTATTAAATCAAATGGCACTCCAGACCATCACTCCTGGCTGTGGGGCCGTATGACGGGCGACGTTCAGTTGGTATCCCACCGGTGTCCGGAGCGTCTCCAGACGCGTCTTCGGCCTGGAATCTCATTGGGTGCCGTAGAATTGTCTTCAGTGATGAGTCCCGCTTCGAACTGAGCCCCGATGGCCAGCGAAGACGGTCTGGAGACACCTTGGACACTGGTGGGATTACATTTAATAGCAGGGTCCCTTTGATTGTCATCCGCGGCAACGTTATGCCAAAGTGATACGTCGACTATGTTCTGCGCCCCCCTTTTGTTGCCCTTCATGGCAAGCCATCCTGGGCTTAAATTTCGGCAAGGCAGTGGCCTCCCGCACACGGCGAGAGTTTCTACTGTTCGTCTTCGTGCTTGCCAAACCCTCTTTTGGCCAGCAAAGTCGTTGGATATCTTCCCAACTGAGAACGTATGGAGCATTACAGGCGGAGCCCTCCAACCAGCTCGAGATTTTGACGATGTTACGCTACAAATTGACAGAATTTGGCACGATGTTGCTCACGAGGACTTACAACAACTCAGTTATTCAATGCCAAAGCGTATAACTTCCAGCTGAAGGGTCATAAACAGACCAACGTGTCATTGAGTCGCTCAGTGTGTGAAGCTATTTCACTTGACTAAATTTTTCTAAAATTGTAGTCATTTGTTTGTCTGTGCATGTACCTCCCATCTACCAGTTTCTGTCACATTTTGATAATTACTTCGTGGTGCGTCGCTTTTATGTCTTAAAGTGTACTTGAATATCAGTGATACTGTTTCAAGGAGATACTATAAGTCGAAACTGTCTCTATCATTTGGATAAGCATATCCCACACATGCCCCTAGATGTTGTAAATAAAAACTAATATCAGAGCAATCAACAGGTACGCCAGCGTTGATTAAAAATGAGCAGGCTGTCTTTCGCTAACTCGTACGCTGATCATCTTTGGTTCCAATCGCTTTTAAGGGAATAGGAAGAAGAAAATAATCTTGTTGTTGAATCGACTATAGTAATTACTTAGCTAAGAAGGAATCAATATGATACATCCCGAGACGTAAAGGAATCGTCAGGTTGATAATGGTGGTAAGTGTGGTGCGGGAGAGTTGGAGGGGGGGGGGGGGGGCACTAGGGAGTGGGGGTTACATAGGGAGACCAAGGCTTCACTACAATAAGCAGGTTCAAATGGATGTAGATTGTAGTTATGCATTGCTGAAGAGGTTTGTACAGGATACACCTGCATGGGGACCTGCATCAAACTAGTCTTTAGACAGAATGCCCTAACAACAACAATCAACTACCACACCTACTGTACAGCATGGTATGACTGTCTTTCGAAATTGTTTCAAAGGAAGTCATTTGGTAGAGGGAATGCCTGTTAAACTTGATTTTGACTGCGCAAAATAAATGGCTCCTCTTCTCTCTCTCTCTCTCTCTCTCTCTCTCTCTCTCTCTCTCTCCGTCCCTCTTTCCTTTTTTCAGTTCAGACTCTGACTGACTTGATGCGACCCACCACTCCCGTGCCATCCTCTTCATCTGGAGTAGCACTTGCCCCTTAAAGGTATAACTTTTTTTTTTTTATTTTAAGCTGTCTGATGTTAAATGATATCTGGAATTTTATTGCAACATCGAAGATAATGTCCTAAGTATTTATGTAATGTCTGTGTAATGATCGGTGCGCTTGTTGACTGATACTTCTTTCTGGTATTTGTATTCTGAAGTTGGGCGAAATTAGTCCTCTGCTGGCCGACGTCCCGCTGTTAAGTTCATCGTAGGCCATAGCTCCAAAAGAAATTAGACTTCTTCTAATAGAGCGTAATGACTTCACTCTAGATTTTAATGTGACAGAATTATCTGTTCAAGGAAATTTTCAAAAAGTAGGAATACACTTTTACGGTGAATAAAAATTCTTCCAGAGAAGCTCTGACAGAGCGCAGGTTCCAGCATTTGCCACCAACGTCCATCCATCCTAACGTCTATTCAGATGTGCAACACATCTGGATTCACATATACTGCATCACTTAAAATAAATTCGTAGTTATCTTTTCATATAAAACAATGATGTATTTTTCTACATTCTTCTTATATGGCAGGAATTAGCGGTCGTATTTAACTTATTTCGAATTTGTCAATTCATCAACTTTTAAAACTCGAAAATTCTGACTTTCAACATACATTCAATTAGTTCGGTAGCTTCTCTTTCGCAGATAGAGATGGTCCGATACGTAGCATCTTTTTGGTTACGGTTTACGCGTCACCGTGTACTCTCACTACATTGTTAGCTTTCACATGATGTCTCAGGAATTTCATTCGTTGCAATGTAAACATCCGCAACTCATAGATGGAAGAAATATTAAAGATGAGATGTTACACACCCAACATCCTGAATTATATTCCAATCTATGTCATCCACTAAAGCATTTTTCCCTCTGCAGCTCACTCAGTTCCAATGGAAGTTATTCCTTGATGCTTTGACACATATACCATCATCCTGTCCCTTCTTCTTGTCATTCCTTTCCTCACTGATTCTGCGGAGAGCCTCCTCAGTCCTTACCTTATCAGTCCACCTAATTTTCAACATCCCCCTTAGATTCACTTCGTTTACGGCTTTCCCACTGTCCGTGACTCACTTCCATTGAATACCGTGCTCCAGAAGCACAATCTCAGAAATTTCTTCCTCAGATTAAGACCGATGTTTGATACCAGTACACTCCTCTTGGCCAGTAATGCTCTCTTCGCCTATGCTAGTCCACTTTTTATGCCCCCTTGCTTCGTCTGTCATGTGTTATTTTGCTTTCAAGGTAACAGAATTCCTCCACTTAGTCTAGTTCTTGGTCACCAATTTTGATGTTAAGTTCAGCGCTATTCATTTCTACTGCTCCTTATTACTTTTGTCTTTCTTCGGTTTATCCTCAAACCATCATTAGTTTGTTCATTCCATTCAACAGATCCTGTAATTCTTCGCTTTTATTGGCAATAGCGTTATTAACAGCGAATCTTATCAATATCCTTTCACCCTGAATTTTAATCCCTCCCTGATCCTTTCTTTTAGTTCCGTCGTTGCTTCTTCGATGGCCAACGGCCTTGCCGCAGTGTTAACACCGCTTCCCGTCAGATCACCGAAGTTAAGCACTTCTGGATGGGCTAGCACTTGGATGGGTGACCGTCTGGTCTGCCGAGGGCTGTTGGCAAGCAGGGTGCGCTCGGCCCTTGTGAGGCAAAACTAAGGAGCTACTTAATTGAGAAGTAGCGGCTCCGGTCTCGGAAACTGACATACGGCCGGGAGAGCGGTGTGCTGACCACATGCCCCTCCCTATCCGCATCCAGTGACGCCTATGAGCTGAGGATGACACGGCGGCCGATCAGTAGCGCTGGGCCTTAATGGCCTGTTCGGGAGGAGTTTGAGTTTGTTCTTCGATGAATAGATTGAACAGCAGAGATTCTTAGTCTTCCATTCATACTATTGCCTCTTGATTTTTATACATACTGTGCATCATCCGTCTATTCCTGAAGCTAACGAATTTTTTTTTTTTTTTTTTTTTTTTTTTTTTTTGAGAATTTCGACCACTTTACTCCATTTTATCGTATCGAACGCTCTTTCTGGGTCGACTAATACTATGAAAGTTTCTTGATTTTCTTAAGTCTTGCCTCCACTATCAATAGCAGCATCAGAACTCGCTCTCTGGTGCCTTTACCTTTCATGAACCCAAATCGCTCGTCTTCTGACATATCCTCAATTTTATTTTCCGTTCTTCTGTATACTGTTCTTAGCAACTTTGATGCATACGCTGTTAAGCTTATAGTCTACATCTACATCATACTAGGCAAGCCACCTAATAGTGTGTAGCGGAGGGTACTTTCGGTACCACTATCTGATCCGTCCAAACCTATTCCACTTGCGAATAGTGCGTGAGAAGAATTACTGTCGGTAAGCCTCTGTATTGGCTCTAATTTCTAGAATTTTCTTCTCGTGGTCAATACGCGAGATGTATGAGTGGGTGAAATAATATGTTGTCCGACTCCTCCTGAAAAGTGACGTCCCGAAATTTCAATAGTAAATCTCCGCGTGATGCACAACACCTCTCTTGTAACGTCTGCCAGTGGAGTCTGTTGTTTGTTTAGCACCTCCGTTAAGCTCTCTCGCCAGCTAAACGATCCTGCGACGAAACACGCTGCTCTTCGTTGGATCTTCTCTATCTCCTCTATCAGTACTACCTCAGAGGGATCCCAGATAGATGAACAATACTCAAGACTCGGGAGAGCAAGCGCCTTATAAGCCACTTTTCTCTTGGATGAGTTACATTTCCTTAAGATTCTTCCGATGAATCTGAGTCTGGTATCTGCTTGTCCCACTACCTGTTTTATGTTTCAGCCAGGCACTTAAATGTGATTTGCAGAGTATCCATGTAGATGTAGATGTATGTGGTCATTCCACTTAAGTTCGCTCTGTATAGTTTCACCTCGATATTTTACGGCAGACGCTGTCTCCAACCGTTTGTCATCAATACTTAGCTGTACAGTAATGGATTTCTTTTCCTATGTATGCACAATATGTTTCATTTATTTACGTTCAGGGTAAACTGCCAGAGCCTTCACCATTCATTAATCCTCTGCAGGTCGTTCTGCAAATTTTTACTTTCGTCTGGCGTTGATACTTTGGTATAGACAACTGCATCATCTGCGACTAGCCTTAAAGAGCATCCGACGCTTTCTACTAGATCATTTATATATATTGTGAACAGCAACGCTCCTATCACACTCCGCTGTGGTACTCCGGATATTACCTTCGTATCTGACGATTTAGTTCCGTTTTGAGCGACGTGTTGAGTTCTGTTTGAAGAAAGTCTTGAATTAATCTGCAATTATCGTACTTACTTGCCCTTGCAATCTTCGATATTGTTTGGATGATGATTTTCACGAAGTCTGATGGACAGGGTGCCCCACATAAAACCGATACGCTGCACATACCGGTTAATTATCTTTAGTCGAATTGCTTGTGAAGCGATAACAATGTCTCGAAAATTGGCTTCCGGCATCCCTTATAAACAGGTAACTACATGTTTTTAACGTTACTACTGTTTATTCTATTTTAGTTATTTCATTGTTGCTTGAATCTTGGGCGTGAGGCGTACCGTGGTCCAGTCTCACGAATTTGCAAACTAACTTGAGTAGTCGTTTGGGTACCACTTCCTCTAATAATTTTAGAAATTCTGTAGGAATGTTGTCCGTATCTTCCATCCCACTTGATCTAAAGTCTTGCAAAGCTTTTCTAACAGCAGTTACTCCTAGATGTTTGCTTCAAGAACGTCGTATATGTGGCGAGAAATATGTGTTACAGCAATGAAAAAATGTCGCACTACAGATGCGTATCATTAGAGATTTAAATCAATGACCTCCATCTGTTGCAGAATCATTTTGTGGAAACAAATTACCCTTTTAGCGGAACAATTCCTCTGTTGTAATCAGTATCGCTTACGTAAGTAATGATCACCTGAAACTAAGAGTATTCTTCTTGTTCGCGAGATCTGTAAGGTACTAGACAGCCTACCGCAAGTTGGCAGCCTGTTGCATGACTTCAAGAAAGTGTCGTTGCAATTTCAATCTGTAGCAAAATTAACAAAAGACCTGCTTGCGCTATGTCGCGCAGGATATTCGACGGAAGTGGAGAATCCTAAGAAACAAATTACTTTCCAGTTCTCATAAAGAAACATGGGCATAAGCGAAAAGTAGCATCGAGTGCATCTCGAGGAAATGTCTGGTACCGTCCACTATCCATTGATAGTGACCCGGCCAAATATCTCACGAAATAAGCATCAAACGAAAAAACTACAAAGAACGAAACTGGTCTAGCTTGAAAGGGGAAACCAGATGGCGCTATGGTTGGCCCGCTAGATGGCGTTAGCATAGGTCAAACGGATATCAACTGCGTTTTTTTAAAAATAGTAACCCCCATTTTTATTACATATTTGTGTAGTAAGTAAAGAAATATGAACGTTTTAGTTGGACCACTTTTTTTGCTTTGATAGACGGCGCTGTAATAGTCGCAAACGTATAAGAACGTGGTATCACGCAACATTCCGCCAGTGCGGACGGTATTTGCTTCGTGATACATTACCCGTGTTAAAATGGACCGTTTACCAATTGCGGGAAAGGTCGATATCGTGTTGATGTATGGCTATTGTGATCAAAATGCCCAACGGGCGTGTGCTATGTATGCTGCTCGGTATCCTGGACGACATCATCCAAGTGTCCGGACCGTTTGCCGGATAGTTACGTCATTTAAGGAAACAGGAAGTGTTTAGCCACGTGTGAAACGTCAACCACGACCTGCAACAAATGATGATGCCCAAGTAGGTCTTTTAGCTGCTGTCGTGGCTAATCCGCACATCAGTAGCAGACAAATTGCGCGAGAATCGGGAATCTCAAAAACGTCGGTGTTGAGAATGCTACATCAACATCGATTGCGCCCATACCATATTTCTATGCACCAGGAATTGCATGGCGACGACTTTGAACGCCGTGTACAGTTCTGCCACTGGGCACAAGAGAAATTACGGGACGATGACAGATATTTTGCACGCGTTCTATTTAGCGACGAAGCGTCATTCACCAACAGCGGTAACGTAAACCGGCATAATATGTACTATTGGGCAGCGGAAAATCCACGATGGCTGCGACAAGTGAAACATCAGCGACCTTGGCGGGTTTATGTATGGTGCGGCACTATGGGAGTAGGGATAATTGGTCCCTATTTAATCGATCTAAATGGTGCAATGTATGCTTATTTCCTACGTAATGTAATACCGATGTTACTACAAGATGTTTCACTGCATGACAGAATGGCGATGTACTTCCAACATGCACACTGGACTCGCATTCGGGAGGACGACAGTTCAATCCCGTCTCCAGCCATCCCGATTTAGGTTTTCCGTGATTTCCCTAAATCGTTTCAGGCAAATGGCGGGATGGTTCCTTTGAAAGGGCACGGCCGATTTCCTTCCCAATCCTTCCCTAACCCGAGCTTGCGCTCCGTCTCTAATGACCTCGTTGTCGACGGGACGTTAAACACTGACCACCACCACCACCACTTCCAACATGATGGATGTCCGGCACATAGCTCGCGTGCGGTTGAAGCGGTATTGAATAGCATATTTCATGACAGATGGATTGGTCGCCGAAGCACCATACCATGGCCCTCACGTTCACCGGATCTGACGTCCCCGGATTTCTTTCTGTGGGGAAAGTTGAAGGATATTTGCTATCGTGATCCACCGATAACGCCTGACAACATGCGTCAGCGCACTGTTAATGCATGTGCGAACATTACATGCAGGTGCGAACATTACGGAAGGCGAACTACTCGCTGTTGAGAGGAATGTCGTTACCCGTATTTCCAAATGCATTGAGGTTGACGGACATCATTTTTAGCATTTCTTGCATTAATGCGGTATTTACAGGTAATCACGCTGTAACAGCATAGGTTCTCAGAAATGATATGTTCACAAAGGCACATGTATCACATTGGAACAACCGAAATAAAATGTTCAAACGTACCTACCTTCTGTATTTTAATTTAAAAAACCTGCCTGTTACCAACTGTTCGTCTAAAATTGTGAGCCATATGTTTGAGTATTACAGCGCCATCTATCACAAAGCGAAAAAAGTGGTCAAACTAAAATATTCATATTTCTTTACGTACTACACGAATATGTAATAAAAATTGGGGTTCCTATTTAAAAAAAACACAGTTGATATCCGTTTGACCTATGGTGCCATCTGGTTTCCCCCTTCAAGCTAGCCGAGTTTCGTTCTTTGTAGTTTTTTCGTTTGACGCTTATTTCGTGAGATATTTGGCCCGGTCACGATCAATTGGCCACCCTGTATATAACAGGTAACATCGGTCAAAGTCTGTGGACATTAGCGAACGAATCAGCTCAGCTCTACGGAAAGAAGTACGTAATCAGAAAATGTAGAACAATGCCAGGCTTCAGCGATGAGTACAAGGACTGTCTGCTGACCCCCAGCAAAAATTAATTTAAGTTGTTGAAAAAAAAACCGATACCTATTGACAGAGTCAAAAATCTAAGGACGTATGGTCGGAGCGACAGAAGGTGGAACTGTCACAAAAATCTAATCGTGGATTCAAACTGGGACTCCGTAAAATAACCGCAAGGCGTGTTTCTTTCATGCACAACGATTTCACTTGTAAAATGTACATCTGACCAATTTTTCATTATTGCTCGTATATCTGGGATATTTAGAAGTACAGATTATTTTTTAGTCATCAGTCGTTCGACTGGTTTCATGATTTCTTCGCTTTTAACTATCTTCGCTAATGCCGTCGTATTTCCAATGTCACGTTTTTCTTCCATACATCGCTGTGTTCTAAACGTTCACGTTCTCGAACTACTTCATTATTTGCAGATCAGTAACTGATAACAGTACGGCTCTCTTGCTGAAGAAAGCTTTTTTCGCTTCGGCAATTTGCTTCGTATATGTCCCTTGTTTCGGTCGTCTTGAGTAATCTTACTGCGTAGACACGGTAATTGTTTCACATCTTCTGCTATTGGACTCACTGAAAGCTTAGAGAAATTTCAAAGAAAAGTTACACAATTTTTCACGAGGTAGTTTATCGATTGCAAGAGCGTCTTAGAAATTGTCATCAACTCCAGGAGATAAAGAAAGGTTTGCCCTAAAAATTCCAATAGCGAAAATTTCGATACGATTGCACAACTGAATTACTTCCTCTCACGTAATAATCATAATGGAAAAGTTAGAGAGATTCTCGTTAATCAGAGGCTCGCCGTTAGTTGTTATTTGCGTACAGTGATAATTGGACCGACAAAGGGTTAAACGAAATTGATACTCTATATAACTTTCACGTTGGATAACATTATTGTGTTTCTGTTCCAACAATATTGCTGATCCCTTTTGGGTGGACAAACAGCAGAGAAATTGTTGCCTTGCTGATTCTTGTCTCCCAAGGAAGCATGGTGCAACACTTTCCTTAACACTGTCGGCACTTAACGGCCATGTCGCCGTATCAGTTGCAGGAGCGGGAAAGCGGGTCTGCGGCTTCTCAGTACGACGTTCACGCTGCTCAGCAGACAAACACTCGGGGATAAGCTCCGACGAACGTGTGCTAACTACAGAGGAGCTCTCACCTACCTGTGTTTTAAAATTGCTTTTATTTGTTGTGATACAGCGAATACGAAGAAAGTCGTCCCAAATAAAAAGAAGCGACATTCTAGGTGTTTTAAAATGAAGTTCTCCCTGCCAACGAGTCTCATATATCAAGTTCTTGGGTTTCTTTCCTCAATTCCGCATTTTTCCAAGATGTACAAGATTCCCTAACGTCCATTCCTTAGTCAAACACGGCAGTCCCAAAGCAGAACTTTGTCTGATCGAATCACATTATAATGAACTTCGGCATGTTCGAGGCGCAGTCACCGTTAGCCATTCACGTATCAATTGTACCACTTTAAATGCGAACATTTTAGGTTAGGCTTTACCGTGACTGTTATTGAAATTAAATGAAACAACAAGTTTACTGTTACCAGTCGCTGTTTATTTATCTCCACGACGTGTTTCTAAGGTTTAAACATGATGGAGGTTTAAACCTTTGGAACGCGTCGTGGAGATAAATAACCAATGACTGGTAACAGTAAATTTGTTGTTTCATTTAATGTCAATTGTACCAGTTCGTTGTGATTCAGTCACTATCTGAGCATCTTCATTAGTATGTGAAACCAAGTTATCATCTGAGGGTGGATCACTATTGAAGAGTGGGTGCCACGCGGGATTAGCCGAGCGTCTAGGCGCTGCAGTCATGGACTGTATGGCTGGTTCCGGTGGGGGTTCGAGTCCTCCATCGCGCACGAGTGTGTGTATTTGTCCCTAGGATAATTTAGGTTAAGTAATTGGTAAGCTTAAGGACTGATGACCTTAGCAGTTAAATCCCATAAGATTTCACACACATTTGAACATTTTTGAAGAGTGGGTAGCAGCGAAATCACACAGTGATCATGACGATCAAGGTTTGTAATTACTGTGCCCGCACAATGTGGTACTTAGTAATTTTTTGCGGACTCCTAACGCTGCCGGCTAAACACGGTTGATGAATAATTCTTCACATTTTATATTCACATGGACTTCCCCTGATGCAGCATGGCTGAACTAGAGTACGTTAGCGTCCTCAAATACAGACTGAGTTGCAGTTTCATCTGATACATATTGAGGAGCCTTCAGAATTCAACGGCACATTATAATGTGTGCTGTGAAAGGCGATTTTCCTCTTCCAGGGATGTCCCGGTGCGGTGTTCTAGTTGCTTCTTACTGGATCCATATCTCGCAGATTGTCGAATATGTTTTCCTAATGATGTTTATACGAGTACTTCACATCTGCCTTGCAGTTTGCTGATTGGACACATGTTGACTCGTAGGCAGGCGCTGTCTTCCACATTCCACCAACTAACTGTTACCTCAATTCTGAGCGGCGTTGGAGACTTGCCTAAGATCTGTTTTGTGCGTCGGTACTCCGTTACGAAAAAGCTCTTGATGATGCATGTAGTGGCCTTAAAATATAATTTTCTCAGAGGAATAGGAAGTGGAAACAAGAACATTATATATATAGGACATAACGAGTATAAGAGTATAAATGCAGATGCTTTTATATGTGACACCTTTATGTACACACTTCATTGTGTTGGTTGGTTTTGCTCCGCGTCGAGCAGTCTTCCCACAAACACGTCACAAATTTTATGACCTGATGTTTTCTGCATGGTCGTAACTGCACCACTAAGTGGGCTACACCTGTCAGTATAGACTAATCATTCTGTGTCCACATGTCCACACTTCAACACATGATCTACTGCCCAGGGGAAAATAAGCGTTAATGGCTCGCTCTTGACACATGTACTTGGAGGTATTAACCAACCTAAAAACATATAGCTTTAATTATTAGTCTGCAAATAACGTAAATACTGATGCAATTTTGTTCAGCACAGTGCCCCCAGTCATACCCCTGGGCAGTAGATCAAATGTTGAAGTGTGGACATGCGGATGCAGAATGATTTTGTCTATAGTGACAGGCATAGCCACTTAGTGGTGCAGTTATGATCATGCAGAAAACATCAGGTCGTAAAGTTTGACATGTTTGTGTGAAGACGGCTCAACGCAGAGTAAAACCAACTAACACACTGATGTGTGTACATAAAGGTACCACATAAAAAAATATACGCACTTTTACATGTTACACATATACATGGTGAGTCACTAACTATTACCACTTAGAATAACTCTGAAAGTATGATAGTAGCTGAAAAGTTTGTTGGACAATGGGGCCTTAATATGACATTGGTTTTTTGTTGCTAGGTGAGGTCGCTTCGGAGATATGGTCAACTTTGATTTTTTAAAAATAGGATGCTATAGTTTTGTACTTATTTACTGATAGTGACTATCGAGACGAATCCATTCATGTGTAACAGTAAGATCTTTGAAGGTCAACAAAGGTCAAAAGGGTAGCATGAACGTCCATTTACAGAAGGTGTTCGAAGTGATGACCATTGGCATCAATGCTCCCCCAGGCAGTCCACAACTCTTTTGTGGACATGTGCGTAGCGAGCACGGGACCCCGAGCTAATGTGGCCCTCCTTCCTTTCCGGGCTGCATACCTTCCCTTCCCTTTCCGCGTCCCTCCCCATCCCCCATCTTGGCCCCCCCCCCTCACCTCTGGCTCTTTCCTTCCCTTTCTCCCCCTCTGGGAGTATGGTTTGTGCCTACGTCCGGAGACGGACGCTCGAAACTGTTACAAATTCCTTGCTTTTACACTTGCAAGTCCTCGTCCTTCCTCTGTCCTTCTCTTTTCCTTCCCTCTTCTCCTTGCCCTTTTCTCCGCTGCGGCGTTTGAGACCCCCTCTTCTTTCCTTTCCCCTTCTCTTTTTTTCCTCCCTGTGCGTGTCTGAAGGCCGACCCATGCACTTCCATGTGTAGCCGGTGACGGGGTAACGCGTAATTCCCCGCCCCGGGTAGACAGGTAGGACACGTACGTACCCCCGGTAACGACCAGGCCCAGGGAGGGGTGATTACCCGAGCTGATACCTTCCGAAAGTGCCGATTGGTCCCTCCGTCCGTTTGTCGGGAGGTGTGACCTGAGGTGTGAACAATCACCTAAGGCGGGTGTGCCCTCGGTGAGGGCCCCCACAAGGGAGGAGCGCGCCATCGGAGACGCCGGTAATCATGGGGGATTCTTCCGCAATGGTTTCCTCACCTTCCACTATGTCTGCTCACAAACGTAAGTTCACTGAGTCTCAGCCACAGATGGTCCTTCCATCGTTGTCACAGTTCCTTGTTGTTTCTCGGTCTGACGAAGGTCACGACTTCTCCACGGTCAACCCTTTCATTATTCAGAAAGGTGTCCACGCAATTGCGGGTCCTGTAAAGTCTTGTTCCCGATTACGGAATGGCACCCTGTTGTTAGAAACACACAGTGCCCTCCAGGCTCAAAAATTGCTGCGTACTTCTCTGCTCCACACCTTCCCTGTCCGGGTGGAACTGCACCGTACCTTAAATTCCTCGCGTGGAGTCGTTTATACCCGCTCCCTCGATGGATTGTCTGACGAAGAAATTCAGCACTACCTGTCTGACCAGGGCGTCACGGCTGTTCATCGGGTTATGAAAAGGGTTGACTCGAACATCATTCCAACCCGCACTGTCTTCTTGACATTTGACAAAGTTCAACTCCCATCAAAAATCAAAGCAGGCTATGAGATAATTTCCGTTCGCCCTTATGTCCCAAACCCTACGCGTTGCTATCGATGTCAGCGGTTCAATCACACCAGCCAGGCCTGTTCCAATCCGGCCAAATGTGTTACGTGTGGCAAGGATGCCCATGAGGGTGCTTGTCCACCTCCATCCCCTCGCTGCATCAACTGTATGGGTGACCACGCTGCTTCCTCTCGAGATTGCCCCGTTTATAAGGACGAAAAGCTCATCCAGGAAATAAGAGTGAAGGAAAAGGTGTCGACCTTTGCTGCTCGAAAGTTACTCGCCAGTCGACAGCCCACCGTGCCTCAGAAAGGAAAATACAGCACTGTCCTTGCTTCTCCTCGGCCAACAAAGGAGGCGGCCACGCAGACTTGCGACCTCACCTTTAGTACCACGGTCGTCAGATCGGCCAGCGCAAAGATCGCCCGTTCAACCTCACCACTTTCGCCTGCCCACTCTATGGCTCACCCTTCGTCGGGTTCTGCTAAATCTCGAGCCCAAAAGTCAGACGCCAAGTCTTCGAAAAAAGAGCATTCTCGTGAAGAGTTTTTACGTACCGCTACTTCACAACCATCGGTTCCTCCTTCATCTAAACATCATACTTCCAAGAAGGCTACGAAGAAACACAGTTCCTCTCCTTCTCCGCCAAGGCGTGTCCCATCTACAGCACCACCTGGCGGCAATCGCCCTCGGCCGTCTTCTGTGTCGCCGAGGCGCACTGCTGGTGGCCGGTCAACTGGCCGATCGTTGGTGGCAGGAGCTGCTCCTGACCAACCTATGGATCAGGATCTTCTGCCTTCGACTGAATGCCATTCCATGCTGTCGGTCGCCAGCTCTGAGCAGTCGTTGAGTTGACAGCACCCTTGGTCACGTTCCTCTATTTTCTGTTCACCCTATGTCCATTATCCACTGGAATATCCGCGGCATTCGAGCCAATCGGGATGAATTGTCGATCCTCTTAGGATCCTACTCGCCGGTCATCTTCTGTCTTCAGGAAACAAAGCTGCGTCCCCATGACCGCTTTGTTCTCCCTCATTTTCAGTCCGTCCGATATGACCTCCCCTCTGTTGAAGGCACTCCAGCCCATGGAGGACTCATGATTCTGCTCCATGATACACTCCATTATCACCCAATCCCCTTAAACAGTTCCTTCCAAGCTGTCGCCGTCCGTCTTTCCCTTTCTGGATACACGTTCTCTCTTTGTACGGTATACATTCCATCGTCCACACCAATGGCACGAGCTGATCTCCTTCATCTTCTTGATCAGCTTCCACCCCCCTATTTGCTGGTTGGGGACTTTAATGCCCACCACCCGCTTTGGGGATCTCCACATCCTTGTCCACGTGGCTCACTATTGCTAGACGTCTTCCACCAAGCGGATCTAGTCTGCCTCAACACTGGGGTGCCCACATTTTTGTCTGCCTCCACGACAAATTTATCTCATTTGGACCTTGCGGTCGGTACTGTTCCGCTAGCTCGGCGCTTCGAATGGTTCGCCCTTGATGATACACACTCGAGTGACCACTTTCCATGTGTTCTTAGACTGCAGCCTCAACTGCCATATATGCGCTCGCGACGCTGGAAGTTTGCCCGAGCCGATTGGACACTTTTTTCGTCTCTAGCGACATTCGATGACCGTCGCTTTCCCAGCGTCGACGATGAGGTCACACATGTTACCGACGTTATTCTCACAGCTGCGGAACGTTCAATACCACGCACCTCCGAATTGCCCCGGCGCCCCCCAGTTCCTTGGTGGAACGAGGCATGCCGTGACGCAATACGTGAGAGGCGACGTGCTCTTCGCATTTTCCGTCACCATCCGACTTTGGCCAACTGTATCCGATATAAGCAGCTCCGTGCGCGATGCCGTCGCGTCATCCGCGATAGCAAGAAGGCAAGCTCGAAATTCTTTATTAGCTCATTTAACACCTTCACTCCCTCCTCGGAAGTTTGGAGTCGGCTTCGACGGTTCTCAGGCGCGCCTAGTTTCTCCTCGGTCTCTGGGCTCACTGTCGCGCATGATACCTTAGTGGACCCCGTCGCAATTTCTAACTCATTGGGTCAGCACTTTGCTGAGATTTCGAGCTCTTCAAATTACCCGCCAGCGTTTCTCCCGAAGAAACGTGCAGCGGAAGTGCGTCATCTTGCTTTCTCCTCTCAAAATCACGAAAGCTACAATACTGTTTTCTCCATGCGGGAACTCCAACATGCCCTCTCTTCTTCTCGCTCCTCCGCCCCAGGACCGGATGGTATCCATGTCCAAATGTTGCTGCATTTATCAACCCATAGCCTGCGTTACCTCCTTCGCCTGTATAATCGAATTTGGACCGACAGTACCTTTCCCAAGCGATGGCGGGAAGCTATTGTCGTTCCCGTTCCGAAACCTGGACAGGACACACATCTCCCCTCTAGCTATCGCCCCATTTCTCTCACGAGTAGTGTCTGTAAGGTTTTGGAGCGTATGGTGAATTACCGTTTAGCTTGGTGGCTGGAATCCCGCAGTCTTTTAACACCAGCCAAATGTGGATTCCGAAAGCATCGTTCTGCCGTTGACCATCTTGTTGCTCTCTCCACTTATATCATGAACAATTTCCTCCGGAAACGCCAAACGGTAGCAATATTTTTTGATCTGGAGAGAGCATACGATACCTGTTGGAGGACAGGCATCCTCCGCACACTGTTCTCTTGGGGCTTTCGAGGCCGGCTGCCCCTTTTTCTTCGCGAATATATGGCAGAGAGCACATTCAGGGTGCGGGTGAACACTACTCTCTCCCGTACTTTCTCCCAAGAAAACGGGGTACCCCAGGGCTCCGTGCTGAGTGTTGTACTGTTTGCCATCGCCATTAATCCAATTATGGATTGTCTCCTTCCTGATGTCTCGGGCTCCCTCTTTGTGGACGATTTTACGATCTACTACAGCTCTCAACGGACCAGCCTTCTTGAACGACGTCTTCAAGGATGTCTCGATCGCCTCCACTCGTGGAGCATCGAAACCGGCTTCCGGTTCTCACCCAGTACGACCGTTTGTGTTAATTTTTGGCGACGTAAGGAGTTCCTTCCGCCCTCCTTACATCTAGGTCCTGTCAACCTTCCGTTTTCCGACGTCGCTAAATTCTTGGGTCTTATGTTTGACAGAAAACTGTGCTGGTCCTCCCACG
Organism: Schistocerca piceifrons; assembly: GCF_021461385.2. Lineage (NCBI taxonomy): Eukaryota > Metazoa > Arthropoda > Insecta > Orthoptera > Acrididae > Schistocerca > Schistocerca piceifrons. The sequence continues at coordinate 294,825,042 of NC_060141.1, forward strand.
TTTCCTATCTTTCGGCTCGCTGTCTGCGTTCCCTTAACACCCTCCGTGTCCTGAATGGTACCTCCTGGGGAGTGGACCGAGTGGTTCTTCTCCGCCTCTATCGCGCCTTAGTGCGCTCGAAATTGGATTATGGAAGCATAGTCTACTCCTCTGCTCGGCCGTCTATTCTTCGGCGTCTCGACTCTATCCACCACCGTGGATTACGTTTAGTGTCTGGAGCTTTTTACACCAGCCCTGTGGAAAGCCTTTATGCTGAGACTGCTGAACCTCCGCTGTCCAATCGGCGGGCAGTCCTTCTGAGTCGTTATGCTAGCCATCTGTCTTCCATGCCTGCTAATCCAGCCCATGACCTTTTTTTCGACGCCTCCTTTGATGTCGGGTATGCAGGCCGCTCCTCCTCCCTACTACCCCCGGGAGTCCGCTTCCGTCAACTGCTCCATTCTCTTTCCTTCCGCTTTCCTAAAACCTTCTTGACAACTTGGGGTACAGCACCGCCTTGGCTCCGTCCCCGGATCGACTTGCTCAGAGACCTATGTCAATTTCCCAAGGATGGTACCCCTACACTTGTTTACCGTCGGGCATTTGCTGCTCTATGTGCACAAATGACGGAAGCCACATTTATTTACGCCGACGGCTCGAAAACATCGTTATGTGTAGGGAGTGCCTATATTGTTGGCGACACCCCAAATCACTTTCGGCTTCCCGACCAGTGTTCGGTTTATACTGCGGAGCTTTACGCTGTTCTCCAGGCTGTCAACTACATCCGCCGCCATCAGCGGATACAGTACGTAATCTGCTCAGATTCTCTCAGCTCTCTCCTAAGTCTCCAAGCTCTTTACCCTGTGCACCCTCTGGTCCACCGGATTCAGGACTGTCTGCGCTTGCTCCACCTGGGGGCGTCTCAGTGGCGTTCCTCTGGCTCCCGGGACACGCTGGTATCTGTGGGAATGAGGCGGCCGATATAGCGGCCAAGGCTGCAGTCTCTCTTCCTCGGCCAGCTATTCAGTCTCTTCCGTTTACCGATCTACGGAGCGGTTTATGTCGCCAAGTTGCTCATTTATGGCATGCGCATTGGTCAACACTTCCCCATAATAAATTGCGGGAAGTGAAAGCCCTTCCTTGCGCTTGGACCTCTTCCTCCCGAACGCGTCGTCGGGAGGAGGTAATTTTAGCTAGACTCCGGATAGGGCACTGTCTTTTTAGCCATCGACATCTTTTAAGCGGTGATCCTCCCCCACTCTGTCCCCACTGCTCTCAGCTGTGGACGGTTAGACACCTTTTAATTGAATGCCCCTATTTTAATCCGTTACGCTCCCGTCTACAGCTATCGCCTGATCTATCGTCGATTTTAGCAGATGACACGCGCTCTGCTGACCGCGTTCTACAGTTTATTAGTGACAGTGAAATGACGTCAGTCATTTGAAGCTTTTTTTGGGGACAACCAACCCCTTTCTATAGTGGATTTTTAAGCATTCCTTCTGCCTTTAGTTTCTCAAATTTTATGACTTTGTTCCCATTGCTGCTGATTTTAAATTTCGTTTTTTTTCCTGTTTCCTACGTCACGGGCTGGGCGCTAATGACCATAGAAGCTTTGCGCCCTAAAACCACAAAAAAAAAAAAAAAAAAATTGGCATCAATGCAGTGCTGCAATCTTCTCATCATGGATTGAATGGTATTCCTTATCACTTTGGCACTTATCAAAGCACATGCTCTGACAATTCTCTCTCGCATATTGTGCAAATAGTAAATATTCGCCGAATACGGCGTATCCATCTAACTTGCCATTGACATGCAAACACCATTCGATGGTTTCACAATACAAGACTAGTAGGAAATGTAAGACTAGTATTGTCGAATCAAGCAAATGCAAATGATGTATTTCTTCAAAGAACAAGTCGATATGCTTCTCATTTGTGGAGAATGCCAACGAAATTCAGTGAGAGCTAGAGACTTATACAGTGAAAGAGATCCTCAAAGTACTCACCCTACACATCGTTCATTTAAATATGTCTATGATAAATTGAGAACAAATTGATCTTCAGCGCATCGGAAACATATCCAGTAAAGGAAAGTTACTAACGAGGAAACAGACATTGGTACTCTCGCCACTATGGTTCAAGATCCTTGTGTTAGCTCGTGTCAAATCGCAAGGGAATCAAGCATGAGCCAGAGTAGTGTAATTCATGTTCTGCATCGCCATAAATATCATCCTTGCCATATCAGTCTCCACCAAGAATTAACTGGTACAGATTGTATGCATTGCATTGAGTTCTGGCGATGGGCTCAACTTCAGATTCAGAGGGACGACATTTATTAATTTGATTTTATTTACTAATGAGGCTACATTCACGAACTATGGAAATGTTAGTTTACATAACATGCATTACTGGGCAACTGAAAATCCATGTTGGCTGTGGCAACTTGCACAACGAAAACCGTGGTCAGTGAATGTATGGTGTGGGATTCTGGTGTACAGAACTATAGGCCCCTATTTCATCAAAGGAAATCTTAATGGTAGGAGGTACACCACATTTCTGCAAGAAACATTAAGTCTGTTATTGGAAGAAATACCTTTAGGAATAAGGAACAGAATGTGGTATCAACACGATGCGTGTCTGGCACATTTTTCGCTGATGGCTAGAAATGAGTTGCAGATACAATTGCCAAATCGTTGGATTGGGCACTGAGGAGATGTGTCGTGGCCGGCTCGTTCACCAGACTTGACGCTTCCGGATTTTTTCTTGTGGGGATTCGTAAAAGACATTGTTTATAAAGACGTTCCAACTACACCTGGAGATATGCGAGAGAGAATTTTCAGAGCCTGTGCTTCGATAAGTGCCGAAGTGTAAGGAACACCACTCAATCCATGATAAGACGATTGCAGAATTGCATTGATACCAATGGTCATCACTTCGAACACCATCTGTAAATGGACGTTCATGCCACCTTTGTGACCTTCGTTGACCTTCAAAGACCTTACTGTTACACATCATTGGTTTCGTCTTGATAGCCGCTATCAGAAAATAAGTACCAAACTATAGCAACATATTTAAGAAAACATAGTTGACCTTCATTTCTCTGAAGCGACCCTACCTAGCAACAGAAAACCAACTTCATATTATGGTCCCCGTTGTCCCTTGCGACATTTGTCCTACAAGCTTTTCAGCAGCTATCGTACTTTAAGAGTTATTCTTGGTGGCAATAGTTAGTGACTCACTCTGTATACAGCGGGTGTCTCTCCTAAAGAGTCGTCAGGCGAATTTCTCTGTTTCGGCATATAGTTGCAATTACTTTTTTGCATTGTGTAGCTGACGCCATATCTTTCATGCGACGTGCGTTGGTAACGGAAAGCGCCGGTTTGTTTCCCATTACGAACAAAATTATTTTTAAATCGGAATCTCAAGCGTCCATTCGATAGAGCACTCACAGATTAGTCTAGTCTGACATCCACTTTATCTTTATTTATTAACAGCGACAGCATAACAGGAAGAATAAGCAGCAACCGAACGGCGACTCAACAGTCAGCAGCGCTGCATGCTTGGCGGTAGCCGGTGTGGCCAAGCGGTTCTACGCGCTACAGTCTGGAACCGTGTGACCGCTACGGTCGCAGGTTCGAATCCTGCCTCGGGCATGGATGTGTGTGATGTCCTTAGGTTAGTTAGGTTTAATTAGTTCTAAGTTCTAGAGGACTGATGACCTCAGATGATAAGTCCCATAGTGCTCAGAGCCATTTGAACCATTTTTTTGGCGGTAGCAGTCAGCTCAGACCATGGCGGGGCCGTCACTACTAGAGTACTGGCTTTTCTTCGAGTTTCAGTGTCCCTGTCGATAAAACTAATGTCGTACTAGATTAATTCGGAAACGCTCTATCGAATGGGCTGGAAAAATACCGCTTAAAAATCGTTTTGTTTCTAACGGGAAACAAATCGACGCTTTCCATCGACACTGGGCATCGCATGAAGGACGTGATGAGCAGCTTTCGTGTGGGCTAACTCCAGCTACACAGTGCAAAAATGAAATTGCAATTATCTTAAGAAACACCAGAGAAAATGCGCCTGACGATTCTTAGGAGAGACACCCTACATACAATTTGCGTGTTCGTCTCATTTTATTTGCAGAAACAAACATACAACAGCGCTGCAGTCCTAATACGCCATTCTCACTTCTTCCCATTTCCATGTCCCACCAATAATATTATTATCTCTGTCAACCACTCGCATCATAACATAGATTACCATCAGAAAAAAATAATTCCAAATTGAGGGTAGTGAGGAGAATGACAAAAAAATATGACCAGACATACAAATGTACGCTAATCTTCCTTACGGGAGACGTAAGTGTCACTTGAGTTTGGCTACAGTATTACTGTGCCCTGGAATACCACAGTGACCAGTTTCTGTAACGTAATCGTGTAAGATATATTAGAATAGTCGTCTAAACAAAATCGTATGTACGCATGAAGATTCTCCTAAATTAAAAAGCGCAATGAGCTACTTTAAAACCGCAAGAAATTCACAGCTGCGTACTACAGGCGTTGTTGAATAAATACTGAAAGCTGTGTACAAAAAAAGTCTAACGTTTAGTCGATGAGGCAGTTTCCGGTAGCAAAATCAAAAGTCATTTTGTGTAAATACGCGCTGCAGTTTTTGGATACATAGTAAACGATAACGTACGCTACGCTATAAATTCTTCTCAAGCAGTCAAGCTCAAGAGGTATGACAGTAGATGTTTAATAATACGTTCTTACTAATAAAAAAGAAGTTCTAATTCATTAAAAATGTATAGTCAGCAGTTGACTCAGTTACAACTATGCGCCATGCTCGCGAAGGTGGAAAGCACATTCAGACGGGTTTATCGGATGGCCGATATATCGCAGGGATCTGCACTTCCTGCTTCCGACGGCTTTCCTTTGTTCTCTCGACGCCGCCTTAAGGGGGATATCCTGGCCAGAGCCGCCTCGCTGGCTTCCCTCCTATCGATTCGTCGCCCCCAAAGATTCCGCCGGCTCTGCCGCCTGTGAAAGGTACAGAATCCACTGCTTTGTTGACACTAAGTGGGTCTTTACGGAATAGTCAGTGATACGGTCTTCTGATCTGTCTCTGAAGATGTATTTTAGTCTGAAATTTATATTAACTTTCCCATTCAAATCCAAATAAACTGCAACATTATTGGCACAAAATTAATATCTAACATTGCACCCTAACAGCACTGAAGGTTATATGGCGCGGGAAAACCAATGGAGAAATAAGATTTATTATACTCCGTTCATAGGCAAGAAGCTATTTGTGTTTAAATGACGACGGAATCACAGTTAGAAATAAGCGCACTGGAGAAAATATCAGTGACACGCATGAGACATCATGCTGATACCGTAGAACAACGACTCTAGCCCTGACAGGGGCCTGGGTTCGTCTTCAGATGTGACATTTCCAGCTGAAGGCGCACATTGACAAATAAGCTCACCGAGCAAAAAAAAACCAGTCACCCCTAGAGAAATCATTACATGCATCATTTACTACCGTGTAATTCCGCACTGAATTTGATAAGTGCTTGGATTCGGTTAGGAAGTGAGTCCAGAACGGTGTGCAGGTACGTCGCATCCAGGTTAAGCCACTCACTGAGGATTTGATCACGCATTTCCACCACATTGGACGGCCGGAGTGGTCGTGCGGTTCTAGGCGCTACAGTCTGGAGCCGAGCGATCGCTACGGTCGCGGGTTCGAATCCTGCCTCGGGCATGGATCTGTGTGCTGTCCTTAGGTTAGTTATGTTTAATTAGTTCTAAGTTCTAGATGACTGATGACCTCAGAAGTTAAGTCGCATAGTGCTCAGAGCCGTAGCCACCACATTGCGGGGATGCTGATGTGGCCGTTTTACCCGCTGCTCCAAAATGTCCCATAGATTTTCTACGAGGTTTAAGTCAGGCGATTTTGCAGACCATTTGAGATGTAATAGGTTGGAGGAGTGCTCAGAGAACGCCACATATTCTTCCGTCCAACTTTGCTGTTACCGTCTTTATGTGCCTTTTTGAACAACAGCCCCTTAACGAGGTGACCGACTGCAAATGTTCATTGCAGTTTACTCTCGCTAACAGGTTGGGATGAACCTTCGTTCACTGCCTGCAGCAAGCGATTTTGATTCACAAGTCCTGAAATGAAATGTGTCTCCGGTCGCTCTCAGTCAGAATATTTTTGCGATCAAAATTCTGACGTCGTGTGCCGTGGCCATGTGTGCTACATCACTACCTTCAGGCACGGTGAACAGTCCGCGGCGAAACACCAATAAATCCGGCAACTTCACACGCCGTATGGCCATGGGCACGGCTAAACACGTGAAACGTCCCCTTTGAACAATTCTTCCACGACTGTCCTTAAACTGACACACAATATTTTGTTAGCGCAACGCAATCTGACTTTCGAAATTCCCTGCAAAAGAATGGCCCTGACTAACATTAAACTATACCTTTCAGAAATCACTTACCTCACAAAAATCTTCGCTGCTCAAGCTACTGCAATACAGCGAGCGTCACTACTGCCAGCTAAATAAAAGATTCAAACTATGGAAAGCACTAACTACTGATAGGGATAGTTAGCAAATGAAAGATATTAATAGAGAACAAACAATGTATTTACCTTGATATCATCATATATAAATATAGCAGTTCATGTCAAATTTCAAAACTCCGCCATCTCTCTCCCCACATCCACCACTGCTGGCGGCTCACTTCCAACTGCGCAACGCTACGCGCTGTTCACAGCCAGCTGCCTAACACTACAATGGCGAGTATTACAACAATGCAAAGCAGCCACAGACTGCACACAGCACAGCCAGTGATTTTCATACAGAGGTGGCGTTACCATAAAAAAAACCTAAACAGCCTACTTACATAGAGAAAACATAAACAGCCTACTTACATAGAGAAAACATAAACAGCCTACTTACACACGACTACCCCTTTTTGCCACTCTGTCACGTCCTTATATTTCCCCATTTTTACGTAAAATGCCCGCTTGAGACATAAATGCCTCAGTCATCGCCACTGCTTATGCTAACGTACAGGTAACGCGTGCGCGTGACTCGATCGCTGCGCCGTCTGTAAAGGCTTAGCGATTCATCTGTGTGCGCGCACTGGGGTGACTGATTCTTTGTCCGTTGAGCTAAAATCGCGCACGGCTACCAAAGAGCCAGGCTCGGCTCTTGGTGGTGGGGGCGGAGGGGGGGGGGGGGGGTGAAGCAAACAGGGGTATCTGCCCTGGGCGGCAATTTCAGGGGGAGCCAAATCCATATTCTCGAAGAAAAAATCCTTGTTTCGCAAAGCTACTAGCATCCAGCGCACGTTGGTCTATGGATTGTTCATAAGATTTTGAAGCGCATCCTTGTTAGTTTTCGAACATTTTTGAAAACATTCTAAGTTGATTTCTGAACGAATCTTAAATTGATTTTTGAATGCGTGCATAGCGTACGTGTTGTCTCTGCCAGGTGAATCTCTGTCGCATCTAGAAAATAAAAACTTCCCCGCAGACAAGAGGCGATGGGGCTCTACGAACTGAGCCGAATAAACCCGAACGGATGAATGCCAATCGCTCATTGTTTACGTGGTTGACTGGGTGTGCGAATGATAAGCGTTGTTATAATTACTAGCAAAATCCATAGATTCAGACAACCAGTGTGGGAATAAACCACTAACAGAAACAACAGGTAAGAAGGATTACATATTATCTTCTCGGTGTATCCAAGAGAATTATATTCTGACAGAAAAATTTTGTCGGGTCGCTTCACTACTAAGGGTCAGTCATACAGTCCCCGCTTAGCAGCCGCTTAATTCTAGTCTCGGAATAGCGCGAAAAACGCTCTGTGCGACGACGTAGTTACGCGTAACAGAAAAATAATCGCGGGATAACTAAACCGGTGATTCTGGCAGGGTTAGTGAAGTTAACCGGAGAATAAGTTTTGACAATGGCAGGAATAGTTGCAGAATTAGTGATGACAAGATTGTCTGTTAGAATGAGGAAGGAGAAGAAGCGGCGACATCATACAAATTATTTGGAAGAATATGACGATTCCAAATTTGTTTAAAAATTTCATAGACTACTTCTTTTCGATCTCATGTTTGAGAAACTGGAGCATACGAATGAAGTGTAAAACTATTTCCTAACACTAAACTTTTGTTGTTAGAAGCCCTAATAAACATTTGATATTGGTACTTCGTGAATTATATTCTGTCATGTTATTTATGGAAATGGGTGAGACAAAAATGACCATTTGTGCCAAAACAGTCTCGCTTACTGGGCGTGTGTTACAATTGCCGCAATATTAGAAAGGTGTATTTTGTTTTATCTAGCAGACAATGACAGAACACATGTAATCAAATTGAGAAACCACACCTGTCTTTGGTACTATTTGTATTACAACAGCTTTTTCAGTATTAGACAACGACATTTTGATTTTTCAAGTAGAAAAACATTTGACAAACTTTGATGAGGTAGTAGATTCTTTCGGAGAAAGGAAAGCATGCTATGTAAAGCTCTAGCAAGATTAGAGAGAGAAAAAATGCTATGACCTAAGGAATCGTGGAATGTGTAGGAATGCTGCTTGTCTCTTGTTTTTACTGCTTTTATGTTTGCTACATTTAATTTTATGTCACACAAAAGAGATAGTTATTAGCTAATAAGTAATAAAAGTGCAAATTTTCTGAAGAGTTCTTATTCTCCCGGTCACAAATAACCCCATCCAGTATTAGTTGTGAGGATTTTTTTAAGAGGCAGGGTGTCAAACCGGCCGGCTGGGAGCAGGAGAGGCACCAAAGGACATTTTAATTTCCACTTTCATGATTATAGGTTTGATGGCTCCAATTACAAAATGTACACGATTGAATTTCACAGAGCGAAATACAGTGACGTGCGATAGAAGAATGCTGTACGTACCGGCGTAGCACTGCACTGTGGCACACATAAGAACAAATAAAGTGACTTACATTTCATCGAACATATATGCTTTATATATCAAGCTCTTCAGAAAGATGTGCGCTCAAAAATGAACTGACTTTTCTTCTAAATTTTTGACGTTCTATTACAAACGCTCGAGGGTGAGGGGAGGGGGGCGCCACTATTAAGTTTTTGCCCGGTTCGGAAATATAGTAGATCCGGGGGTGCAAATAGCTCGGATGTTGACTGCTACATTTCTCCCGCTTTTCTACATAGACCCACACATTTTCTATGGGAATAAAGTAGGGCATGCGGCTCGCTGATTTTGGGCGTGAATACTCGCGCCCACTCACGTTCTTTCTCATGAGCAAAGTGGCGGCGTGATGGGGAAAGAGGGGAAAGTGTGCGCACACTGTGGTCGCGACGACACGGGAGAAGCGCCAAATGTGGAATAGGGGAGTGTCAGTTTCGACAGCGGTGCCATGTAACAGCAGCAATTGAGAGACGTAATTGTGTAATGTCGACAATATCTTCGCATTTCAATCCTCTGTCATATGAAACTTACATTTTTACACAAAAAGACGGGTTTATAAAATGTTTAGTATATCATAAGATACTGGATACCTTCAAGTTGTTCAATTTACAAAGGAGTTTCATACCCTTCCACGACAGAGAGTAAGGAAAAGAAAAATGTGAAGGATCTGAGCATGTATTCCCACTAGCCATCCCATCGATTACGGGAAGGTCAAGATATTTAGAAGGAACCGCTCTGAAGAAGACGAAGAAGTCAGATATCTCACGCGAGCTAAGGCAGACGAAGTTCAGAGTCAGCTTGCAAAATCTTTATAAAGAATTTGTTGCACATTCTTTATCGCACTATGAAAATGCAGATATCACAGTTACGTAACTGGATGCACGAAGTCGATGCTGAAAAGAATTATCTCCTAATTTTTTATGTGCAAACTGTTAAAGCTTTTTCAATAAAATTAACTTTATTCACATTCAACATCTTTTTTTTCATCTCTACATATTTATCTCTCAACATAGTCGCTCTAGCAGCGAACACATTTCTTCCAATGAGAGAACAGTTTGTTGATACCGTCACAGTCACCTCTCCCTTCATCATATCAAAAGTGAGGTCCTTGAAAGAGTTCTTTAATTATTGGAAACGGATGAAAATCGGATGGAGTCAAGTCGGGACTGTATAGAGGATAATCGATGACGGTGAACACAAGGTATCAAATTGTTGCAAATGTGGCAGCGCTGGAGTGTCGTCTGGCACTCTCACGCTGAGGGTGCTTCATGTGTGGGCGTGCTTTCAGTTTTCTGAAGGTCCCGCAGTACCTTGCAGAGTTTATGGTGGGCCTTTAGGAATGAATTCCAAATGCACCACTATTTGAACATCCGAGAACACGGTGAGTATCACTTTGCATACTGACAGCACCGTCTTGAAATTTCTGACGTCGGTGATCCTTTGTGGCGGAGCTCCATTGATGATCTCTCGTTTCCTTCAATACGAGCGCGAGCAATCAAACATCCGCACATTTCTGATATCGATGCGATCACCACCCTAGACAGCTTTCATTTTTCTATGGACTTCAGTTCCAAGCACGTTTTTTGAGCTTAGAAACTCGATTACAACACTCCGTTTGCCACGCGCCGACACAGTTATTAGGTTGGTGCATACGTTCTTAGCGTTTTGTTTTGCATGGAGATACTGAGTGGAGCTGTGGACGCTAGAAAGTCGTAGTGCAAAGTGCATAAATCGGAACATTTCTGTCGTATTCTTCTGTTCAATAAGGGGGAGGGGGGCGGAGGTGACAGCAGCTGAGGCAGCCAGAAACATTTGCACTTTGCACTGTCTGTGGGGATAATGCCATTGGACAGAGAATGGAAAGAAAATGGTTTTTTCGTTTTAAGGAGGCTCGGTTTGACATTAGTGACTCTACACGTTCAGGAAGATCTGTGGGGTTTGATTACGATCGCTTAATCGAATTAATCCACAATGATCCACGACACAGTTTTCGAGAACTGGCAAATGTGATGAAACGTGATCATTCCATTATCGTGCGACATTTGCAAAAACCGGGTGGATGTGTTTCACATGCTCTAAGCAAAATCACAAAAATCACCAGGTGGTCTTATGTGCACCTCTGCTTGATCGTCGTCAATTGGCTCATGAACAACACCTATCTTTCCTAACTTGTGTCGTTACTGGTGACGAAAAATTGTGTCTTTATGCTAACATAACGAAAAGAGAGGAATGGTTGAGCCCAAACAATGTAGCAACTCTCCCCCACGTCTACCCATCACTGCTGGCATTTTTTGTCAGCAAATGAGACGTCTTGCAGAGGAAATACAAGAACAACGACCGGGAAGACGGCGTGAAATGAAGCAACGCCACTATAACGCCCGCCTGCATGCTGCTAGACTGATAGAAACACTTTACAGGAGCTGGGTTGGTACGTCATTTCGCATCAACGTTACGAGGTGGAATCCAAAATTTTCTGGACTGGTGCTGCCATGTGGAAAGTAGGAGTAGTAGATCTTTGCACTGCTAGGTGGTGAGGGCTGCATATCTGATGTGTCAGCGTGCGTAGTGGCATTCAGCTGGGAGGATGTGTTGCGTGTCCACAGTGATGTCCGTAATAATCTGTGTTCGGTGTGTGGCGATTTTACGATGGATCCGCGAACAGAACAGTGCGTGTGTATCAAATTCTGTGCGAATATCGGGAAATGTGCTACGGAGACCCTTGCAATGGTTCAATAAGTGTTTGGGGGAGAGCTGGATTTACGGTTATAACCCAGAGATAAAGCAACAATCGTCCCAGTGAAAGAGCCCGGGTTCTCCAAGACCCAAAAAAGCGAGACAGGTGAAGATCAAAGTGAAGAGCATGATACCAAGGGAACTGCTCAAAGAATTCGTCCCACCCAAACAAACAGTGAACTCCGCGTACTACTGTGACGTTTCGCGACGGCTCCGTGAAAACGTGCGGCGACGACGGCCCGAACTTTGGCGTCAAGGGAACTGGCTGCTGCATCACGACAACGCGCCCTTTCAAACGTCCTTGCTCACCAGGACCTTTTTGACAAAAAAACATGGCGGTTGTACCCCACCCACCTTACTCGCCAGATTTGGCACCTTGCGACTTCGCGCTTTTCCCAAAATGAAACTCAAGTTGAAATGCCGTCGGTTCGACACTCTAGAGAGGATTCAAGAAGCATCCCTGGCGATGATAAACATCCTCAAAGAACAGGACTTCCAGAAAACGTTTGACCAGTGGCAGAAGCGCTGGGACCTGTGTGTATGTGCGGATGGGAACTACTTCGACGGTCATGGTGACCATTAGTCCAAAGGTAAGGTTTTCAACAGATGGCAGCACCAGTCCCGAAAATTTTGGATAGCACCTCGTATTCACCTGATTTTGAGCTCTCAGATTTTCACCTTTTTCCGCCCTCTGTCCAACAACACTCAATGAACTTCCTTCCCGGGTGAAAATGCGCTCCATACGTTTTCTTCGCCTCAAAACCACGTGATTTCTACAATCGCGGTACCTAAAAATTACCCAAGCGTTGTTAGACCGTTGTAAATAGTGAAGGAGAGTATATTATGGAAGACTAAAGTCTCTGTTATGTGTATCTGCTGTTTTCATTACACCTATAGAAAAATGCTACAAACTCATGCACCAACCCAATAGTTACACACCCCCATGTTACATCCTACAATTCGCAGTCTTCAATCGGCAGAGGCTTGCAACTCTCGTAGCGTTCTTAGCAGCGTTGGAAAAGTCTAAAAATTACAAGGGTGTCATGCAATTAATTGGTTTATATGTCGACAGGCGGACCGCCATTCATTTTGGGGAGTAAATTAGGACTCGCATCGCAAATGAGTGGATAAACGAAATACCTACCATTGCCCAATTCGCGTTGATCTGTAGCTTGAATTACTCGCTGCTCGCAGGCCTGCCTTCACCGTCTGCTAGCGGAGCACGTTTACTATGAATCTCTGGAATGAGATCATATGATTTATTGGGGCAGTCGAAGTATAATATGGAACCTGAATGCTACTGAAATATGGAAAGCATGGATACAGCCTTATGGAACCCCTGTCGTCATTTAGGAAGACTGATCATAAAGGTGTACAAGACTAGGTAACACTTTGACAATGTTCACGGTAACCTGTACGAATAAAGCCAGATCATAAACTGCACCCAGAACATCACAGATCCACCTACGGACTGAACTGGACCGTCCACACACTGCAGCTTAAACGCTTGACTACGCCATCGACATACCAACACGTTGCATTATTTTCACGGAGACAAATTCGCGACTCGACGGACCACATTACACGTCTGCAGTCACCTACTGTTCAGCTTTTGTGTTGTTTATGGTACAACTCTGTGTGCCACTGTGAGAAATGGCCTTCCGCGAGGCAAAGTTTTCTTGCAAAGTTGTCATCCCAGCGCTCCTCTGTGCTGCCTAGTATCACTTCTTTCCTGGGCTGCCCGTGTACCGATCGGATTCAACATTCAAAAACATATTTTGCTCTCTTACAAAAGTAATGGGTGGCGTTGTCTGACGAGAAAGTCAGAGGCAACTCGAGACAAAGCGCATTGTTAACGAGCACTTGTTCTCTCCTATGGGCAGTTCGAGGGTATTTTGACATGAAAACGTCTATTCGCACGTCTGTCGAACTTCCTTGTGTGATAAAATACCGTCAGATTTGAATCACCAACAAATATGAGACTAGTAATGCAAAAACGGTGATCGAGCCAGAAGTAAAGTCTGTGCGTCTTTGTAAAATAGTATTTGTTCTGCCTCTGACGTCGTCGCACCACTATAGGTGCATGCACGATTGTTACAAATTAGCTTTCTGTAACATTATAAATTACTGAAGCGTGGAAACACGTTTAGCTAGGACACTGATTCTGGTGATGTTGCGAAGAGTATTACTAGAACCCAAAGTGAAGCAATAAAAATATTCGCCAAAAATCTTGTTTAAAGCTGGTGGTAGGCATAAAACGTCGTCAGAAATTGTACTTAATTGTATACCAGTCAAATTCCTTTCAGAGTGCTTTGATACAATAGCTCCATACTTAGTAAACATATACAACCGCTCGCTCGTCGAAAGATCAGTATCTAAAGACTGGAAAGAGGCACAAGACACACCGATACCCAAGAAAGGAAACAGGAGTAATCCGCTGAATAACAGAACGTACGTAACTAACGTGGTTTGCAGTAGCATCTTAGATCATATACTGTGTTCGTACATTATGTATTACCTCGACGTTAACGATCTATTGACGAACAGACGGCACAGATTCAGAAAATATCGTTTTTGGATTCACATCTAGCTCTTCAATCTCGCGTAAGTAATGAGTGCTATCGACAAGGGATGTCATATTGATTCAATATTTTTAGATTTCCAGGAGGCATTTGACACCATTCTTCCGGTCAGAAAGGTCACAGTTCGTGGTAATTGATGGAAAGTCATCGATAAAAAACAGAAGTAATGTCTGGCGTACAGCAAGAAAGTGTTACAGGCCCTCTGCTGTTCCTGATCTACGTAAGCGACATAGGAGACAATTTGAGTAGCCTTTTTAATTTGCAAATGATGCTATCATTTATTGTCTTGTAAAGTCATCAGATGATCAAATCCAACTGCTACATGATTTAGACAAGATATCTGCAGGGTGCGAAAAGTGTCAGTTGATTCCACATAATGAAAAGTGTGGAAGTCATCCACATGGGTACTAAAAGTAATCCGCTAAATTTCGGTTACACAATAAATCACACAAATATAATGGCTGTAAATTCAACCAAATACTTTGGGATTAGAGTTACGAATGACTTAAGCTGGTACGATCACACAAATAATCTTGTGCGGTAAACAAAATAAAAACTACTTTTGATTGACAGAACACTTAGAAAGTGCAACACGTCCACTGAAGATACTTCTTACGCCACGCTTTTCCGCCTTCTTCTGGAATGTTGCCTGTGCATTAGATGGGACTGACTGAGGATACCGAAAAAGTTCGAAGAAGGGCAGCTGGTTTTGTATTATGGTGAAATATGGAAGAAAGTGCAACGGATATGATACGAGCATTGAGGTGCCAATCAATAAAACAAAGGCATTTTTCGTTGCGACAGCATCTTCTCGTGAAATTTCATTCACCAACTTCCTCCTCTGATTACGAAAATATTCTGTTGGCGCCCACGTACATAGGAGAGATGATCATCATGGTGATAAAATAAAAGAAATTAGAGCTCACACCAAAAGATGTAAGTGCTTGTTTTTCGCACGCGCCGTTCGAGAGTAGAAAGGTAGAGATATATCTTGGAAACACTTATTTGTTAATTGCAGAATAATAATATAGCTGCAGATGTAAGGAATATAAGTGAAAATAGGTATTAAGTAGAAAATTACAAAATAATGAAAGATGTCGTCTCATATGACACGTAAAAATGCTCGGAATTATAGAATTGTGGTGGAAAGTTTCTATGGGACCGAACTGCTGAGGTCATCGGTCCCTACGCTTACACAATACTTAATCTAATGTAAACTAACTTACGCTAAGGACAACTCACACACCCATGCCCGAAGGAGGACTCGAACCTCCGACGTGGAGAGCCGCGCGAACCGTGGTAAGGGGCCCTTAGACCGCGCGGCTACCCCGTGCGGCTCGGAATTATAGAAATCGCAAGTTAGAGAAAACCTCGGGTCGAAAGGAATCCAAAAAGCCTATGAAGTACAGTGCCAAGCGATTGCGAGACCTACGGCAGCGTCGAAAAGGAAATGAAAAACTGGTGCAAAGCGATTACGTGGCTGGCCAAAAGGGCATAAGAGACCAGAGACAGTCCAAACTTGTGATTTGTGTGTGTTACTTATTAATATCAAACACTTCTATTTTATCTCGACGTTTTCACGAAAAATCTACGTTGCGGACCCGGACTGCGCACACAGAATTTTTTACAGCCTTTCCCAGATCTGTTTCGGCTAACGCTGCTCTCGCTCATTACTTCTTCCTTGTTGTTGTTGTTCTTGTTGTGGACTTCATTCTGAAGACAGGATTGATGCTGCTCTCCATGCTACGCTATCCTGTGCATGCCTCTTTATCTCCGAATAACTGCTGCTACCTACATCCTTGTGAATCTGCATACTGTACTCATCTATTGGCCTCCCGTTACGGCTTTTACCGCCCACTCTTCTCTCCAGTACTAAATTGGTGATCCCTTGATGTCTCAGAAGGTGTCCCATCTATCGATCCCTTCTCCTAGTCAGGTTGCGACATAAATTTCTTTTTTCCCAAGTTCTGTTCAGTTCTGCCTCAATAGTTCCGTGATCTATCTACCTAGTCTTCAGCATTCTTCCTGTAACACAGCATTTCTAAAGCTTCATTTCTCATCATGTCTAAACTGTTTATTGTCCTTGTTGCACCTCCATACATGGGTACATTCTATACAAATACTTCCAGAAAAGACTTCCTAACACTTAAATCTATATTCGATGGTAAGAAATTCCTATTCTGCCTTACAAATAAAATACACAAAAAGTAATACACTTAATGTACAGAACAGTACTGACATAGTTGGCCTACAGATGGCATACACAACTTAGACAACGTACATAGAAAGACTGGTCAATGGTGATATCGACGCTATTTGATAGCTGAGGATGCCATGTTTTTACCTGTTATGAGAATTCTACGGCTGGAGTAAGTGCATGGTGTTGTAAATCGATTTTAGCGCTTGCTGGTAGGTCTTGGTGCACTTGCCCGTGTCCTTTGTTGGTTCACTTTACTAAGTCGAACATCAGGGAAAGTATCTTTAGGTCTAATCTGCGACGATGACTGACACATTAGACTTCACACAAAATTTGTGGACTAAATTTCTATTGGTGTGGAATTTAATTAATGTAACTAATAAGGCTCATGCAATTTTTAGGACAATATAGGGAAATTCCAGAATGTTCGGCTATCGGCTGTGAAAGTTGTAGTGAAGTAAGACGCAAACAGTGGTCACTTCAAGATAACCCAAAAGATGGGGTTCATGAAGGAGCTTCATAGAAACCGAAAAATTATTCATTCCTTTCTAGGTGAAGCACGCTTGTTGTGCTGTGAAGTACCATATGTAATAACGAACTAATAACATTTCGTTTCCTGTATTTGTTCTTCCAACACTACTCATTGTTACCATGTAAAAATTGTATTTCTCCAGCACGATTACGAATAGAAAAACCACTGTGCTTATCATTTTTTCAAGACGACAATAAATTCGTCAAACCTCGTGTTTTCTCTGACGCCAGTGAGCTCAAGGAAATGCACGGTACTTCTTATCAGAATTTATCCCGTCCACAATGCGATATTCTTTTTAGACGTATGCCCATCAAGTCTGAAATAAGTTGTTTCTTACCTTGGAATGTCTTACTGCAATCAGTGTGCAGTCAACTACACTTAAATGCGAGGTCTGGAATCCATTAGAGATTTTCTAATTTTCGTTCCTGTTGTTCATCTGCCTTCAAAAATTCAACAATGGCGGGTTTTGTATACAAAAATCATTTTAGGCATTCTGCTTGACTTAACCAACGTAGTTTGCAGCAATATATATTCTTCGTACTCTTCATTCGATTCCCTCGAAAATTGTTGCAACTGACAGTGGAATAATGTGTTCTACTTCAAAAAATTTACTATTTGTACCATCAATTACATAACTTACTCCAGGCCTGCAATTTTAGCACAAAGTGCTTCCTGATGTATAGAACAATGAACGCTGTCTGTCGATCGTTGTAATTTTTTGCTCGTTCATCGTCAACGAAACCTTTAAATTCTTTCTGTATGATGTTGTAACTTCGTTCCAAAAGAAATTTGAGGTACCCGTCGATTATGCGACTGAATATCGCATAGTAGATATTGTGAATTCTGTTCCTTCTGTCATCCCCATTCATTTTTAAAGACTTTTGACGATAGACCGCTAGATTGCCTCTTTTTGTGCAAACACTCACTGGACTAGTGAACTTCTCTTATGACATAAAAAACCAGCGAAGGTTATATAGCGTTGACAGCACGAGTCTGCCGAAATGAAGACAGTCGTGCCGACCGAAAAACACTGCACCGCCATGCAAAATGAAACGTCGTGCTGCACCGCGTACTTTCGAGAAGTACCGAGCAAAGCCGAGAAAGGCCTGCAGTTTTGCTCGCCGTGTACGATCCTGATATAGTGCGTAACACACTGTCTTTCGTAAGTATTTAATGGCATATGATAGTATTTGCCTTGGTAGGTCGGTGAAATAATGCCTGATCTACCAATCCAAAGGCATCAGGTTCGGTCCTCCGTCAGCTCTATTCTTTTTTCAGCTACTGCTTCCATCGCCTCTGGTGCTTCTTTGTTACTGTCAAATATTTCATTTGCATCTTGGTAAGTATGTGTGTAGTAATACATCCGAATTACAGGCCACACATTTTTTTCACTTACAGATTGATCTCTTTAATTACTGTCTGTTGTCTGTCAGACGCAAATTATTGATTATGGGAAATGAAGACGAGAGATATGTCTGACAATGGGTATTTTGCTAGTGTGCATACTCTACGTAGTTATCAGTTACATGCATTACGACTATTCTGACATTGTAGGACGCGTTTTTTTCGGTATAATAATATTGTTTTTCTGATTTTTTTATGCTTTATCTTTCCTAAATTTCAATATAGAAGTAAGTTTTCTCGATTTTCTCAGTACAGGAGAAAGTTATGTTCACTATGATCCATGTGAATTATGCAAAGTGAAGACAAATTCACGCACTCGGACTTCGCAGCGCGATTCCTCACATAATGGCAATACAAAAACGTCTGCCACAAAATTTCGTCCTGTGCATATTTCGGGCAGTTGATGGAAGATAAAAATTTACCGTCTGGCAGCACTATAATCACCTGTATGGTAAATGCAACTGCCCCAGTTCAAGCAGCGCCGTGCAGTTGCTGTAGTGGATATCGTTTTGAGTTACCATGTAGGAGGTCGAGGGTTCGACTCTGGGTTGAGTTTAATGTTTTTATTTGCTAAAAGTAGTCTGCGTAACACGGTATCTGGCGTCTTAATAGTTATTCAGCGATTGCAATGGGTCTTCTACTAAACAATTGTAGTTACGTACTACGAACACAAAAATGGAATTACAAACGTTTTCATTGGGCGGCTTTTAAAGAAGCTTTTTACACGTCGTGGACGCGAATTGTTTCGCGCCGCTGCATCTACTAGATTCACAACCTGCTTTCTGTGTACCGTACCCCAATGGTCCCATCGAAATTAATTGCAAAGCACGTTGCTAGCCCTACTGATGATGTAAGGCCCTAACAAAATGTAACTGGCTTGAACGTGGCACGAATAATAATTCGTATTAATCGTTGGAACCATTGGGGGAGGGTACAACCAAACCAGTTTGAAATCTAGTAGTTACAGTGGAGCGAAACAATTCGCGTCCACGTGCAAATGATTTCTTTAAAAGCTGGCCAATGGAAGCGATTGTGGTATTTCCATTTCTGTGGTCGTAGTAACTGCAAATGTTTTGTAGAAGACTCACTGTACTCGCTGTATGACGATTAAGATGCCACATACCATATCACGCAGATTACCTTTAGCAAATAAAAACAAATAAGCCTCGATCCATAATCGAACCGTCGACCTCTTGTGTGCTAATCCAAAACATTATCCACAGCACCAACTGCACATCACTACGTTAAGATCCTGACAGAGGTAGTTACCGTACACGTAGTAACAGTGTTGCCATGTTGCCTATCTTTAACGTCCATTTACTGCCCGGAATATGCGCAGGACGAAATTTCGTGACAGCCGGACGGACTGGCCGTGCGGTTCTAGGCGCTACAGTCTGGAACCGAGCGAACGCTACGGTCGCAGGTTCGAATCCTGCCTCGGGCATGGATGTGTGTGATGTCCTTAGGTTAGTTAGGTTGAATTAGGTCTAAGTTCTAGGCGACTGATGACCTCAGAAGTTGAGGCGTATAGTGCTCAGAGCCATTTAGCCATTTCGTGACAGACATTATTGTGTTGCTGGTATGTGAGGAACGCGCTGCGAAGTCCAAGAATTTTTCTTCACCCTGTATTATGCAGAGGCGAAAATGAGGTACTGAAAGCTTACATGCTACTAACTTCAACGATGAATATCCCAACAGGAGAAACTGAAATGGTTTTATGACATAAGAAACAAAACAAATGACACTTTATCTGGTCGATTCCAGTTATTTCCAGAATGTCATGAAAAGTTTAATAAATGACTTATATTTCACTGTTCTTCGCGTTCGTCCGACATAAACAGTGTTCACAGCAGCTATTCAGCATACTCCACTTTAAATACCATTTAGCAGCACCTGCCCCCGGTAGCTGAGTGGTCAGCGCGACAGATTTTTCAATCCTAAGGGCCCGGGTTCGGTTCCCGGCTGGGTCGGAGATTTTCTCCGCTCAGGGACTGGGTGTTGTGTTGTCCTTTTTTTTCCCTTTCCTGTGCTAACCTCTTCATCTCAGAGTAGCACTTGCAACCTATGTCCTCAACTATTTGCTTGACGTATTCCAATCTCTGTCTTCCTCTACAGTTTTTGCCCTCTACATCTCCCTCTAGTACCATGGAAGTCATTCCCTCATGTCTTAGCAGATGTCCTATCATCCTGTCCCTTCTCCTTACCAGTGTTTTCCACATATTCCTTTCCTTTCCTCTCCGATTCTGTGTAGAACCTCCTCATTCCTTACCTTATCAGCCCACCTAATTTTCAACATTTGTCTATAGCACCACGTCTCAAATGCTTCGATTCTCTTCTGTTCCGGTTTTCCCACAGTCCATGTTTCACTACCATACAATGCTGTACTCCAGACGTGCATCCTCAGATATTTCTTCCTCAAATTAAGGCCGGTATTTGATATTAGTAGACTTCTCTTGGCCATAAATGCCTTTTTTGCTATAGCGAGTCTGCTTTTGATGTCCTCCTTGCCCCGTCCGTCATTGGTTATTTTACTGCCTAGGTAGCAGAATTCCTTAACTTCATTGACTTCGTGACCATCAATCCTGATCTTAAGTTTCTCGCTGTTCTCATTTCTGCTACTTCTCATTACCTTCGTCTTTCTCCGATTTACTCTCAAACCATACTGTGTACTCATTAGACTGTTCATTCCGTTCAGCAGATCATTTAATTCTTCTTCACTTTCACTCAGGATAGCAATGTCATCAGCGATTCGTATCATTGATATACTTTCACCTTGTATTTTAATTCCACTCCTGAACCTTTCTTTTATTTCCATCATTGCTTCCTCGATGTACAGATTGAAGAGTAGGGGGCGAAAGGCTACAGCCTTGTCATACACCCTTCTTAATACGAGCATTTCGTTCTTGATCGTCCACTCTTATTATTTCCTCTTGGTTGTTGTACATATTGTATATGACCCGTCTCTACCTATAGCTTACCCCTACTTTTTTTCAGAATCTCGAACAGCTTGCACCATTTTATATTGTCGAACGCTTTTTCCAGGTCGACAAATCCCATGAAAGCATCCTGATTTTTCTTTAGCCTTGCTTCCATCATTAGCCGTAACGTCAGAATTGCCTCTCTCGTCCCTTTACTTTTCCTAAAGCCAAACTGATCGTCGCCTAGCGCATTCTCAATTTTCTTTTCCATTCTTCTGTATATTATTCTTGTAAGCAGCTTCGATGCATGAGCTGTTAAGCTGATTGTGCGATAATTCTCGCACTTGTCAGCTGTTGCCGTCTTCGGAATTGTGTGGATGATGCTTTTCCGAAAGTCAGATGGTATGTCGCCAGACTCATATATTCTACACACCAACGTGAATAGTCGTTTTGTTGTCACTTTCCCCAATGATTTTATAAATTCTGATGGAATGTTATCTATCCCTTCTGCCTTATTTGACCGTAAGTCCTCCAAAGCTCTTTTAAATTCCGATTCTAATACTGGATCCCCTATCTCTTCTAAATCGACTCCTGTTTCTTCTTCTATCACATCAGACAAATCTTCACCCTCATAGAGGCTTTCAATGTATTCTTTCCACCTATCTGCTCTGTCCTCTGCATTTAACAGTGGAATTCCCGTTGCACTCTTAATGTTACCACCGTTGCTTTTAATGTCACCAAAGGTTGTTTTGACTTTCCTGTATGCTGAGTCTGTCCTTCCGACAATCATATCTTTTTCGATGTCTTCACATTTTTCCTGCAGCCATTTCGTCTTAGCTTCCCTGCACTTGCTATTTATTTCATTCCTCAGCGACTTGTATTTCTGTATTCCTGATTTTCCCGGAACATGTTTGTACTTCCTCCTTTCATCAATCAACTGAAGTATTTCTTCTGTTACCCATGGTTTCTTCGGAGCTACCTTCTTTGTACCTATGTTTTCCTTCCCAACTTCTGTGATGGCCCTTTTTAGAGATGTCCATTCCTCTTCAACTGTACTGCCTACTGCGCTATTTCTTATTGCTGTATCTATAGCGTTAGAGAACTTCAAACGTATCTCGTCATTCCTTAGTACTTCCGTATCCCACTTCTTTGCGTATTGATTCTTCCTGACTAATGTCTTGAACTTCAGCCTACTTTTCATCACTACTATATTGTGATCTGAGTCTATATCTGCTCCTGCGTACGCCTTACAATCCAGTATCTGATTTCAGAATCTCTGTCTGACCATGATGTAATCTAATTGAAATCTTCCCGTATCCCCCGGCCTTTTCCAAGTATACCTCCTCCTCTTGTGATTCTTGAACAGGGTATTCGCTATTACTAGCTGAAACTTGTTACAGAACTCAATTAGTCTTTCTCCTCTTTCATTCCTTTTCCCAAGCCCATATTCTTCTGTAACCTTTTCTTCTACTCTATCTCCTACAACTGCATTCCAGTCGCCCATGACTATTAGATTTTCGTCCCCCTTTACATACTGCATTACCCTTTCAATATCCTCATACACTTTCTCTACCTGTTCATCTTCAGCTTGCGACGTCGGCATGTATACCTGAATTATCGTTGTCGGTGTTGGTCTGCTGTCGATTCTGATTAGAACAACCCGGTCACTGAACTGTTCACAGTAACACACCCTCTGCCCTACCTTCCTATTCATAACGAATCCTACACCTGTTATACCATTTTCTGCTGCTGTTGATATTACCCGATACTCATCTGACCAGAAATCCTTGTCTTCCTTCCACTTCACTTCACTGTCCCCTACTATATCTAGATTGAGCCTTTGCATTTCCCTTTTCAGATTTTCTAGTTTCCCTACCACGTTCAAGCTTCTGGCATTCCACGCCCCGACTCGTAGAACGTTATGCTTTCGTTGATTGTTCAATCTTTTTCTCATGGTAACCTCCCCCTTGGCAGTCCCCTCCCGGAGATCCGAATGGGGGACTATTCCGGAATCTTTTGCCAATGGAGAGATCATCATGACACTTCTTCAATTACAGGCCACATGTCCTGTGGATACACGTTACGTGTCTTTAATGCAGTGATTTCCATTTCCTTCTGCATCCTCATGTCGTTGATCATTGCTGATTCTTCCGCCTTTAGGGGCAATTTCCCACCCCTAGGACAAGAGAGCGCTCTGAACCTCTATTCGCTCCTCCGCCCTCTTTGACAAGGCCGTTGTCAGAATGAGGCTGACTTCTTATGCCGGAAGTCTTCGGGCGCCAATGCTGATTATTTATCAAAATTTAGGCAGTGGTGGGGATCGAACTCGGGACCGAAGCCGTTTTGATTATGAATCAAAGACGCTATCCCTAGACCACGGGTACCCATGTTGTCCTATTCATCATCATTTCATCCCCATCGACGCGCAAGTCGCCGAAGTGGCGTCAAATCGAAACACTTGCACCCGGCGAACGGTCTACCCGACGGGAGGCCCTCGTCACACGCCACACACACACATACACAGCACCTGCCGGCCCCTCATCATGGACGTGCACTGGTGTCAGTAGCGTAGCCTGCCAGCTAGGAGGCAGTACTGTGTTGAGCGCGGAACACTTCTAACTGCATTTCTGCTCCTGAAATGAAGTCCAAATAACGCCAATGCAGCATAAGAAAAAATGTTTTTTTTTTAAGAGCAAAAAACAGCCAAGTATAAATGTACAACGAGGAAACAAGAGGCAGAAACACCAGTTACCACAGAATATTCTTTGTAAATAAAAGTGAAACGCATCAGGTGTAAAATTATCTATAATTAATTGCAGTAAGCTTAAGATGAAGAAACCAAGGATAACTGATTATAACAGGCGCTGCAAAAGACGGCCATGCAAACAAATATGTTATTAAAAAATTTGTTGATGGCAAAAAGAGCCCCATCCTTCTAATTGAAGTTAATAAGCCTGACAAAAAAATTGTTACATTTGTAATTTATTACTAACTACACTTCAGTTTGTTTCTTAAGTACAATTCAGTTTCAATTTCATTTTCTAATAAGCAGTGTAATATACCTACAACTAATATGTGTAACGCAACTACAAGCAATACACCTATGTTCATCTCTGAAACTGGACTCGATAACAACCTGAGCTATCAGTAAAGGGAATCTAAACTGCATTACACTGTGTGCGTGTTGTATGAGTCTCAGTTTCACTGTCATGTAAGTCCTCAACAGATTGTTACATGGAAAACTTAAAACTGACATTTGGATAAGCTACCTGTCGGGGTATTTGAATAAGAATTTACAAGTGATACAGAATCTCGCTTGTGCAATGGGATTTACTGGATTAGAGTACATGACATGCTGTGGTGTGTCAATGTCTTTTTTGGCCCTAAGTTTTGCACTCACCTCTTTAGATGACTGCCTTTTGCCATGTGCTTTACAGAAATTCGCAGCAGCATGCAGCAGCAGCGGCTAAAGTTTATTGTTACTAAGAATGAATTTAATAAAAAGGAGTTTGCTTGGATTCTGTTAACTACTAAATAACTTGTGAGAAGGGATTTCATAAATTAAGTCGATTTAAAACTTCAGAAATCATCACGACCAATAATACACAATGACAATTACATAAGCATCAGTTTCAGAAATCATCACGACCAATAATACACAATGACAATTACATAAGTATCAATAATGACTTAGTGCCAGATTAACAAATTACTTAAATTTCGAAGTTACATTAACATTTAATAACCACAGCATATTTATTAATTAGATATGGAGAATAATAATTATTATTTGTAAGATACTGACAAGCAAAACATAGGATTATTGCGAACTCGAACTAGCAATCACGAGCCTAGCCCAGCAATTGCTTTTGCGCTATGCTTGCGAATTTTACCTTGAATTCCATCTTCAAGCGTAGTTAAGCCGTATAAATCTCTCCTGGCTACATAAATGATCTGCAGTCACCGACAGGAGGGCAGCGTAACACGTTTTCCGCCTCAGAGCTCTCGACCGACACTACTACTGCCACTCTCGCAGACATACCTCGTCTCACAACAATGCTTAGAATCGCGCTTCCATGTTTCGCCTTCACATTGTTACTATCGATATCTGACTGCTTACACAATGCAGAGAGTAGCGTTAAGTTGTCTGTATTGTTTCCAAAGTAATGGAGAGCTCTGTCACACTCCTAACAACAGTTTATTAAAATTCATTTCATATTAAATGAAATTAAGTATATATTCAATGAACAAATGTAAGTTTTTTAAAAGTTATTATTCCTGATCTAGTTCGTTTTAATAGCTCACAGTAAGGTCTAAAACCAAGACGGTAGTTCAGGAGCTTCTTACATTGGGTGACCACATACATGAAAAGTATTCGGAGTTGCGAACACGAACAACCATCAGCTGCGAAAGGGAATGACGACAGCGAAAATTTGTGCTGGAGTGGGACTCGAATTTGGTTTTCCCGCTTAAGCGAGCGGTCGCCTTGACCGCTTTGGGTAGTTCAGCCAAGGCATGGTTTAGGAATTCACTCCATAATTGCGTGAGAAAACCGGATAGACCGCAACTAAAGGTGCTCGACTGAATATTGTGCGACTCTATCTTCTATGCACGAATTTAGTCTGGCTTTGTTAAAACATCTGACGACGTAGGAAACTAACATAAAAATAAAACCCAACATTTTTTATTCTCATGGTACCTTCATAATTGGCCTTGCTCACAGCACCTTTCTCCGATAATATTCCGTTGCAATTGGTCTTCATTCTGACCAGTGCTGTTATTTTTACAGCGGTTTGAAAGTTTAATTAATATCACCCCGTACAATTTTGAAACAAAATAAAACTAGTTAAATATGAAAACAGAAGGCAAAGAAAACACACATTCATAAGTGTCGAGTTAACCTCACTAACATGCAGCTCACCAACCAGGAAGTGAATTTGCTAGAAAAATGACCTAAATACAATGTCAACTCCCACATTACACAAGACAGTGAAGAATCTTATTATAGAAAGCAGATACGTAATAAAACAACAAGGAAGGAACAGTAACTCAAGGTTCAATGCAATTCTGACAAGAGCGTTAGTTGCAGAAGAAAATCTGTGCATAATAAATGGAAACAAAAGTAATATTGCAGGAACAAAAGAAAAAAAAAGAAAAATCATTCAGGAAAATAATGAGTAAACTTAGAAAAAATGGGGCTCTCATCGTGAAAACAGACAAGGCCGACACTATGGTCGTTTTAAAAGAAGAAGAAAACAAAAATAAAGCTGTAATATTTCTAGGTGACAACAACACAGCAAAGACAACTAGTTACCAAATACAAAGATACCAGAAAAACATACAGGTACCCGTAAAAGCATCTCATACATATTCACAAAAGAGAAAGTGAATTAACTAAAATCAAGGAATGCCCAAGGCAGTCACACTAAATAGCTTACCAAAAGTTCACAAGCAGGATATATGGCAATATGCCCAATTGTAAATTTCAGAACTGCACCTACATATCACCTAGTCAGAGAAATACATATATACTTACAGAAACCGTATACATACATAACCAACAGAAGCATACACAACACTGTAGGGCTGATACAAATGATCAAACACACCAAAATACCCACAACAGCCATACTCACACAAAAATTATCAAACAGCAGTTAGAACAACAGAAAGACATTTCCAAACACCACATAAAAGAAATAACAAACATTCTAAAATTAACCAAAGAGAAAAACTATTTCTCATTTAACAGCCAGCCTATTCACAACAAGAGGGGCTTCTCAAGGAGTCACCAATCAGAGGACTCCTAGCCAATATCTTCCTTAATGTCACTGAGAACAAAACATTTGAAGTCATTGTAAAAAACCGTAGTAAAACCCAAAGAATACAGCTCAGTTTATCGGCAATGCTATGTAGATGACATCATATGCCTTCTAGATGAAACGCATAGTTGCATACAGGAACTGCACAGTAACATAAACACATTCCATCCAAATATAAAATCCACAGTAGAGAAAAATAAAAAGTTAAATTTCCTTGATCTGACACTACACAGACACATTAACCACAACCAGTTTTCCATTTTCAATAAATGCATCACCATCAGCACAGCCATACATGAAAACTCAGACAACCTCATTGTGCACGAACAAGCCAGTTTCCGATATAAGCTGCACAGACTGAACAAAATTCACTCAGTGAAGCAAATTACAAAAATGAACTACAGCTAGTCAGATAAATAGCTACAGAGAATGGATATGACACAAACATTACAGACAAACTGAAAATTACAAAACTAAAGCAAATATGAAAACGATAGTTAGTGCACAAAACCAACAGATCATCACCAACATAGACAGACACATTGAACATAATAAAGAGAACACGAACACACACAAACACCAACAAGAACGAACAAGAAAAAAGAACACAATAACGAGTAAATGGTACACTGTCGCTTACGACGGCAAAAGAGCGCATAGGATTGGTAACATACTCAAAAAGCAAGGACTCAAAGTACCCTCAGAACAGGTAACTGAATACAGAGGAAACTAATATCAATCAACTAGTATCAAAACAACACATGTAGTATATACCAAATGAAATGTTGGGACTGCAGTTCAGTTTATATTCTACAGACAAGCAGAAATTTCAATATTAAGCACAGAGAAAATGGAAGAGCGCTAAAAAGTAACAGCTATCATTCTACATACGCAGACCACCCTATTGATATGGACCGAGACCAACAGACATCAACGCTGGCCAAAATAGTTCTTAAGTGCAGCGACAGCACCACACAAAAACTAATAACTGAGGAAAACTACAAAATACAGAACGTCATAGTTGACGGAAAAGAAATAATTAAGGAATACACTGCTCTCTGCGACGGAACTCTGTTCGCTGCCCTCAAAGAACTGCCGGACGACACCAACCCATAAAAACACACACACAAAGGCGCGCGCGTGCGCGCGTTGCCACTTAGAATAAAATAATGTTAATAATGAGATAAAAACAGTCTTGGTTGTGGAGGTGCCTTTACAGGAAACTATTTCAATTATTGAAGAAATGTTTCAAACATGGCCGCCTCGATACAAATGCAATCACTGAAAGTATTACGTTACTTAGGGTTCTCACTTCTCATAATTATTTCTCTTTTAATAATTCTCTCTACAAACAAGACGACGGGTTAGTAATGGGCAGTAGTCTCGAGGTGTTTTTGGCCGATATTTTCGTCTGTTACATTGAACAAAGTTAGTTCAGGACTAGTTCAGCCCTGTGCGAGAAAATTTTGGTTTATAAACGTTGCGTTGACGATACATTCATTCTTTTTAGTGTTCATTCTTCGGACGTACAGCAGCTTGCCAATGAATTTAATGAATTGCATCCGAAAATGTCACTTACAAATGAAATTATGGATGACTCGGGTAAAGAAAATTACTTAGATCTCCAGTTACAGTTGATTAATAATCAAGCTATTTTTGATGTCCATAGAAATACAACCACTAGCGTTTCAATCATTCACGCTTCATCTTGCCATGCATGGCATTATAAACTGTTTTTTCTGCTCTGACTGATCGCATCCTTGGTTTACGTCTCGGTGAAAATGCCATTCGTAGAGAGCTGAACAACTTAGAATTTACAGCAAGTAGAAACGGCTGTAGGACTCCTTTAGTCCAGAAATTGTATAAAGACAATAAACTGAAACAGAATGCTTCGTCTACAATCGAAGACCCTAAAACAGAGGTAAAGTGGATATCCTTACCTTTCCTAGGGAACGTCTTACGACCTAGCCAAGCTTTTTTAGGTGCACAAACGCACATATAGCTTTCATTGGTGGACCAATGTACAGCAACTTCTTCATAATGAATAGGCACAGGAAAGTATTTATAAGTCAGTGGTTTACAGAATAGAAAGTATCCAATGGCGCTGAATATGCAGGACAAACGGGAAGAACATTCAAAACTAGGTTTCAGGAACACTTGCTCAAAAAAGGAGGGCAGATAAAACAACTCGCCATTTGAAGAATATATAAAGTCTTCTGGCCATTACCCCCCTACTACCAATAACATGCTTTTTTGCATTTTCCCCATAAAGAGCAGAAATTAAATTCACTTGAGGAATTTGAGGTCGCTGAATGCCCTTTTTTGGTGTTGATGGCCTCGTCAATAATCAGCTGATTAGCGAAAATCAATCATTGTCTGATGTAATAATGTCTCTTTTTAAAGAACTTTAGCCCTGCTGCTGCGAATTATGCTGGTATGTCCTTTATTCGCTTGACTCCCTTATCTTTAAGGCATAATTTTAATTCTTGCTTTTTGTTTATGACGACCTTTTCAAAAGGCACAATTACCTTTCGGACAGATGCCAGTTAACTTTACTCTTATTTTTAGGGCTGTTATCTTATAATTTATGTACATTGCGATGTATAAGGCTATTTATGTTCTGCACTTGAACACGGTCATGTGCAATGGTTACTGTTTCAGACTAGACAACGCCATCTGCCTGATCTTACTGCACTACTTGAGGCCCGATTACCCATACACGTCGTGTTCCCGCTCCATGAAGCTCTGTCATGCGTTTCTTCCTAACTTGTGCGGTGTCCTTTACGCATAGCAATGAGTAAGGTAGTTAACGGATTTTTCGTTATTTATTATCACGATCTCCTTAGCCATCCTTTTCAAATCTATTTCCTTTTTATCAAACCTAAGAAATTATTTCGTTGCAATTTTTCATCGTAGTGATTCTTTCGTGGAAACAGCTGACGTGCATTGGGGATTTCCAACATTTCCAACATTTTCAACTTTTGATATCCCAGTCTCACTTTGCTGATGTATTTGCATTGTTTTAAGCATTTTGCGGATGGTGTGCGCGATGACCACTTTCGGAAGTTTGATGAAAACTTTTCCCGTAGATTACGTTTTCGCACAAGCTAGGATCAGGATATTTCCTAACACTTATTTTTATAATTTTTCTGCTTTGTTGATAATCTGGTTATGCCTATCAGAGGCGAGACGCATCACTGAAATCTGAAAATTAAAACCTCCGCAACCAAGACTGTATCTTTATCTCAAATTTTATCATAGCTGCTGTATCAGCCGAAATGATGGAATGGAAGAAATTTTAATGTTAACCATAACATTTCAAGCCATTTTCGTTGTCAAGAACCCTCTACATTCTCTGTAGTTGCAGATGATAAAGAACTATGAAAGAAAAAAGTGTAACGCAAAATGTAGAAAATCACAGAAACAATAAGTTTTTCAAAATTGTGGATACTTACTTAAAAACTCAAGTTTGTATGGGTAGAGACAGCAAAGAATTTTTTTTTGTTATTTAACAGAAAGGAAATCAAAATAAAATACCGATTACACTCCAACTTCAGCGAAAGCTATGTGAATAAGAAATTAAAAATTTTTTTTCTCAATGTGGATCCGAGCCGAAAACAAATTAGTTCTAAGATATTTAATGATCAACGTGTGGCTCAAGCTGCATATGTTGTACTTGAAGAAACTTGTGGACATCGTTATTCGACGAACTGGGACTATTTTCAAGGGTAGAGGCGACGTTACTCGGTATTAGCGTGACGTCTGGGAGGGGGGGGAGTAGTTTTTGTTCGGTGTGCGTAGTATGAAACTGTAAACTCGCTAGATTCTTTCTTTATCATCCATCCTTGGCTTACGCAGTTATCATATTGCACACAATAATGTACTGCATATTTCTAATATGATGTGAGACTTGTTCAATGAATATAAAGATATACGATCTTGTGGCGTAGGATATTCGTGATACGTAACCTTCGCGATGTTTCATAACATCGATTCTGAACCGAGTTAAATAATATTCGTACTGTCTTCGTGCAGTTTACCTCGTAGACATTCCAATATCCTTAAAACAACTTAACAAAGAAGAGGTCGTCACATAACATCACAACGTAACTGATAGGTTCCATAATGGGTGGCTGCGACGTCGGTCGTAAGATACGGACAGCCTATGGAACAGCCTGTGGAATACGTTGGACGATAAGACCGTCAAAGTACAAGCATTTTGTAGAACTATAACGATACAGATGAGTCTTTGTACTGCCACATTCGGTGACAAATCATGCTTTCGTAACCATCTCCGTTACATTAACATCTACATACTTCACAAGCCACTATATGATTTGTGGCAGAGGGTACCTTGTAAAACTGCTAATGATCCCTTTCCTGACTCAGTCCCAAACAGAGCGAGGGAAAAACGACTATATATACAACTTCGTACTTGCCATACTTCTCTTGTCTTTTCTTCGCGGTTAAGCGAAATTAGAACTGAAGTTCTTAGATAGATTTATCATGATATTTCGTACATTGTTATTTCTGCGTCTAATAATTGCTTATGTGGTCCACTAGTTACAAAAGCTTACTGAATCTCAGCATCTGATCACGGGGACTACTTCGGATATTTCTGGAGTGGTTATGTCTGTAACGAGGTGCACTTAGCCTCGTAAATTCATGCGAGAAACTGCTTGACTATGTCGGTAGCGAAAATGACGGGCATAGTGGTATCCAAACGATACACTAGCATCTGGCTGGGAGCCCGAAGACATGTGTGTAAATGTGACAGAAGCTTCCCGTTGCTGTTGTGCCAAATGTTTCTGACGATCAATCGAGTATTGTAAACCAAGTCTGCAGCCAGATGCTTTCCAACAACTGGATCGACTTCGAAAAGGTTGTGATTGCAATTTAGGCCACATAGTGTGTCTTAGGGCCCAGGCATTAACAACAGTACCTCGTAACTTTAGAATACCTCGTTCAACAAATTTCTAGACTATATAGTGCTAGACTTCCTTCACGCACATAAGACCCCCCAATAAGTAGTTGTAGGTCAAAAGTGGCTGACAGTGAAATGATACAATGGTTTTACTATGAGCAGTCTAACAATACGTTCCACGTAATGTAAGATAACTGAACTAAAGTGTGACTCAGTTATGAGGACAAAGAGACACACGTGTTTCAGAGACTGTATTAAAGGTGAGAAGCCTACCGAATATCCATTCATATAACGCAGCAGTACTGTTGTTCGGAAAATGCCGAGTTCTCTCTTGGCGTACAGTCTCCATTCAGTGTTCTATGACGACGCAGCCATTAGCACCGAGCACCAGTTACGCCTGCGAACAGCGGAAAGTGTGCTCTGAAATGCTTTCTTCTTGACGGATGCATTCGTTTTTTTGTCTTCTTCTAATTACGAGTGTAAGTCAGTTACTATCCGCAAAGTACAAGAATATCATTTTTCGACATAGTCTCCCTGCGCTTCAACGCACTTGGTCAATTGTTGTACAAGCTTCCTGATGCTCTCATAAAAGAAGGTGCTCGGTTGAGCTGCGAGCCAGGAACGCACCGCTTCTTTCACTGCTCCGTCCGAGGAAATTCGACGGCCCCTTAATGTCTGTTTCAGAGGACCAAACAAGTGATAGGCAGAAGGGGCAAGATCGGGACTATGTGGAGGATGATCCAGTGCTTCAAATTCGAGTTTCTAGAGCGTTTCAGCAGTGTGGGCATTGTGGCCATTGTCATGCAACAACACAACACCTTTTGACAGCAATCCTCGGCGTTTGCTTCGAATTGCAGGCTTTAGCTTGGGAGTAAGCATCTCACTGTAACGAACACTGTTTATTGTTGTGCCCCTTTCCCCATAATATTCCAGTACTGGACCTTGTGCGTCCCAAAAAACAGTAAGCATCAGTTTTCCTGCGGACGGTTGGGTCTTGAACTTTTTCCTGCACGGTGAATTTGGATGTTTCCATTCCGTACTCTGCCGTTTACTCTCCGGCTCGTAATGATGGATCCATGTTTCGTCACCAGTAATGATCCTATCTAAGACGTTGTTCCTCTTCGTTACCATAGCGATCCCAATGTTGTTTGCAGATGTCCAAGCGTGTTTGTTTATACAACTGTGTGAGTAGTTTTGGGACCCATCTTGCACAAACTTTATGAAACCCAAGTCTGTTGTGGATGATTTCGTAGGCAGAACCGTGACTAATTTGCAGACGATGTGCCACTTGGTCAATAGTTAATCGTCTGTCCAAGAAAATCATTTCATGTGAATGCTCAATGGTTTCTCCATTTGTGGCGCTAAACGGTCGTCCGGCTCCTTCATCGTGCGTAACACTTGTGCGACCATTTCGGAATTTTTCAATCCATTCGTAGACACTCTGCTGTGGCAAAATACTATTCCCGTACTGTACCGAAAGTCTTCGATGTATTTAGGCCCCTGATACGCCTTCCGACCACAAAAACGGATCACTGAATGTTGCTCTTCTTTGGTGCAAATAGACAGCGGAGCAGCCATGATTAATAACACTGCAGCGATAACGAAACTAACCTAGAAGCTTGAAAAATGCAAAGATATAACAACAAATAAACAAAGTGTGCGCTATCAACATAAAACGACATTACTACCAAAATAAACAAAAATATAACTAAATTGCAGATAATTGACTTACCCTAGTAAAGTCAACTAGGCGAGAACGCCCTGCCAACCAAGTCTACTGAACTGTCGGTGGGACGCCAGTAATAACTAAGCCACTAGTCACTGGACTAAATTAATGGACGACTATGAACCATCCTTTACCTTGCCTCCACCGGTAGATGCGAAATGCCCACAACAGTCTACTCTTCGTTATAGTCTGTTCCTTGATGCTACTGCTACTACTACTACTACTAGTAGTAGGAGTAGTAGTAGTAGCAGTAGCATCAGCATCAAAGAACAGACTATACCGAAGAGCAGACTGTTGTGGGCATTTCGCATCTACCGGTGGAGTCAATGTAAAGGATGGTTCATAGTCGCCCATTAATTTGGTCCAGTGATTAGTGGCTAGTAGTAGTAGTAGTAGTAGTAGTAGTAAGCGGCCGATGGCAGAAACAATTGTGTAAAATGTTCATGGTAAACAAATCCGCCACAGTTGTAAAACACTTTATTGATCGACGTCTTGCACGACAGAAGTCGTAACACACTACCATGGTTTCGGAGTTTTAGCCCCTTCGTCGGGTATGTCTGAAATCTGAAGTAAAACAACAGTTGTAATATACTCCATTAAGCAGTTAAGAATTTCCTGTGTCGTGCAAGATTTCGGTCCAGAAAATATTTTACTACTGTGGTGGATTTGTTTACCATGAACATGTTGCAGAACAATTGCTTATGTCCCACAAATGAAAATGTATGCTAGTCGCTTAACTTCTCACAGATACGACTGTGATAGCTCCGTTACGTAAATTAATCTTTGTTTGGTCAGTCTGATCATTTCTTTATTTCTTTTTTCTGTGTGAACACTGAAGCCGCGTAACTCACCCGAAGCCTCATGCTTTGTCACATCACTTTTCATTTCCAGTACAGCTTTCAGGAAAAGCAACTTAATAAGAGACAATATTTGTATACAAACGCGGTTTATTTGAGTTCAGGTCGAAGTGTTAGCATAACAAACGAATACTGATGAAGTGTAAACCCTGCTGACATTAAGCTAAAATTTGTCATTTCCCGCTGTGACGAGCACTGAGAAGGGATAGTAATCTCAAATACGATAAAGAAAAGTGTGACTCCAGTTCTTTTCTTTTAGAAGGTGACAGTTCATAGTGACGTATAGAACTGCGAAATTGTTTACATTGTGCAAAGCATTAGGTCACTGCGAAATTTTCACTCATTTCCCCTTCTGTAAATGGCCTGACGAGTTACTTCATTTCCCGGAAGAATGTGGGAAGACTGCCGCAGACATGTTATGGTGAGCAACAAATCGGACAGTATAAAGAACTGCTTTACCACTGCGGTGAATTAAACTCAGAAAGACGATCGCCATGGAAATTCCAGCCTTCGATCGTGAACCTGAGTGCTATATTTGTCATATAGAGGGAAAGTTAAGAAAGAGGGGAAATTTGCGACCCATAGGCTATCTGGTGCGTCATATGGCCATTGTAGATGGTGCGCTTCGGAGCAATTCGCTGTCTTCACAGAAAGGTTGAATAAGAGACTCGGCTACATGAGGAAACTGACTGCTGTTCTGTGGAAATAAGATTCTAAATCTTTAGAAATTCGAATTATGTTGTTTTTTCGGAGGAAATAATTCCTATTAGATTATTATTATTATTAATCTCATTAATTCATAATATAAAACTAAAACATACGGCACATTTGAATCGAAATAAAAAGTACCATATAGTAACAAGTTAGGGGCTGAAAACAGTTTTAGCCCATAAGTGGGTCACGTCTACTCAACAGAAGTAAATGTATATAACTGTCTGTATTTCATTACTTTCCTGTCGTCTTGAGAGGTTCGAGAAAGCCACAACCGAACAAGTTTTCGTTGCGTGTACTAACAACAGCTCGAAAACACGAAAAATTACCAACTACTTGGTACAGTGCCCCCTGGAGATGGCATTAGCTCGCTAATTTATTCACTCCAGAAATACCTGATACATCAAGAAATAAGTGTTAGTTATTACCCTGTATTTTCATGCAATCATTCTACTGAACTACAAAATAAATTACTGCCATTTCTCATTCCGGAAATCCGCATTTTCATGTCTTTGTGTGAACGCCCGTATTCTGCAAATCAATGCCAAGTGTATACTTTGTTCAAGGGCGGATCTGGGAAATGGTGATTACTTCAAAGTGATTATGCCAATTAACGCTAATTTGATGTTGTTTATACATTTCAGCCAATTTGGCCGCAAGGTAAACAATTCCAATACACTATTTTTGACTGCTAGTTGTGGAAACATCTGCACCAGCACAACTCTAGACGAAACGAAGTTATAAAAAGTACGAGTACGTCATGTCAGTTACTTATGCAGCCAGAATCATCAGACAACGATCTCGCGAGAAAACTTCTTTGATACAATGAATTTACTCAATACTTAACAGAAGACTTAGTCTAGAAACCTGCACAAAACCGACAGAAATGTCAGCGAACTAAATTCAATGGGATGGACTATTCAGGAACTACAAGTCAAGAAATGAGGATAGACAAAATAAATAACGAAATACACCATTTTTCCCAAAAGAAACAACCTCTTAGTGACATTTCAGTTGAAATAAAGCTAAAGTAGGTTGATCTTCTGAAAAGAACGGATCCACGAAGAACAGTTGGAGCGTAGTTTGAGAAACTCAAGGTCAAAAGCCCAAGAAGGAAATCGATCAGATTACGAGTGATTTAAAAGAGCGAGATCTCGATTCTCAACAAATCATGGGTAAAGACACCTGCTTAGACAGATAGAAGTGGAGTGCGCTAAGACTATTACAGGAACTTGTTGATGATGGTCTTTATCGAAACGTCAAGTGTTGAGCTAAATAATATTTGTAGATTCTGCCTTAAAACTAGATCTTAGTACATTCGAATAAGGTTTTAGATAGATTTCCCCTTATTTTATTCGTCTTTAAACCAAAAATTTTTGTTACTCGATGGATACAAACCTGTGACTATTCGTGCAGCTTTCCTTTGTAGTTGCTCGATGTGTCCTGTTAATTCAACCCCATATGGATCCCATATACCTGAACACTATTCCAATACAGGCCTAATTCTGTTCCTGACACCCTCGTTGTGATGGAACGCTAAACCCTCACCTTCCCTCCTCCTTATGTACCGTAAAAGTATGGAGTAAGCAGTCTAGTTCGTGCACAAACCGCTGTTTCCCAGCATAAATAAGCGAAACTTGTTATTCTGATCTTCCTACAACTAAGTGGAAGTGTTAATAATTTCAAAGACTCGTTGATATTCATAAAGAAGGCTAACTGGCTTCCTTGCAAAAACTTTTTGATCTAGTGATTCGATAGTTGCGTAGAACGTTATTTCTAGCAAAAATCGTCATTTGTGCAGAAAGTCGGTAATTAACGAATCAATTTGCGAACACTTTCAGATCGTTATTATTATTATTATTATTATTATTATTGTTATTGTTCAAAATGGTTCAAATGGCTCTGAGCACTATGGGACTCAACTGCTGAGGTCATTAGTCCCCTAGAACTTACAACTAGTTAAACCTAACTAACCTAAGGACATCACAAACATCCATGCCCGAGGCAGGGTTCGAACCTGCGACCGTAGCGGTCTTGCGGTTCCAGACTGTAGCGCCTTTAACCGCACGGCCACTTCGGCCGGCATTGTTATTGTTATTATTGGCATAAGTGACAATGGTAACTACAGCAAACGAGCTAGCCAATTGGATTACGTACTTGCTCAGCAGTCGCACACTTCCAAAGAGCCGGGGAGTGATGTGTCGGTGCATTAATACGCGCAGATCCCAGCGATGTGGCTTTTTGCAGTCGGCAGTTGCATATTTCATCGAAGACAACTGTTTTCAATAGCCCACTGCGTTTTTTCGGTCCTTTCCCAGTGAACCAAGAACCAATGGCACCACTTGTATTAACTTCTCACAGTCCCTGAAAATTCCGTTTTCAGGTCTTCGTATTTTTAAGATCCCCAAATTTTCCTCATTTATTCTGCTGTCGTCGCGAATAGCCATGTCGATGATTGGAACTTTCTTCTCCTACAAGTGTGAGATGTCTGATTTATTATACACCAGTGTTCGATCGATGTGGTTTGTTCATTTTCAACCACTTTTTCTGGCTTACGATCCACTAGTTCTATGACACTGGCAGATAATGTCAGTGCATCATTTGCAGTAAATGTTGCCTGCAGTCCGTTAATGTGAACTTTTTGCAACGTCCGCCTGCATAGCTGGGTGGTAACGTGCTCGTCTCCCATACAAGCGGGCGCGGATTCGATTCCCTGCCGGGTTGCAGATTTTCTCCGATCGGGGACTGGGTGTTGTGTTGTCCTTATCATCATTTCATCCTCATCACCGGCGCACAAGTCGCCCCATGTGGTGTCGACTGAAATAAGACTTGCACTTGGCGGACGAACTTCGCCGGATGGGGCCTCCCGGCCAACGATGCCATACGCTCATTTCATTTATCTTTTTGCAACAGCTCAGGATGTGGTCAGGTGTTTCATCAGAACTTTTGCAAAGTTGCACTTCAAGTTTTCTGCTGATTTCTCAGTTCTAGTTTTGATATCATTCATTCTGACCGCTTGCTCCTGAGCTGCCGGAATCAGTCCTTCTCGTTCTCTTTTTAGGATCCCATTTGCGAACCACAACAAGGCCTTTTCTTTGTGTATTTTTCCTTCGATTTCCCCCAAAAATGTAGTTCATATATTACTATATAGTACTAGGTATCCATCCAAGTTTGCATTGAGTGCTCAGGAAAACTGATTAACTCAAGACGATGCAACAAAAGAGGCAATACCAGGGAGTTACAGGCCTATAACATTCGCCTACAATATTGTCGTTGATGGCGGAATAAGGAGGGCATTCATCAGGTCGGTAACACGCTGTGAGATACGTTCCAATAACTGCGGCAGCAGCATGTCTTAGGAACTCGAGATTCTTGAGCGTATTTAGATACCCAACGATAAAAACAGGGACCAATGATGCAGGAACACGCACCAAACGTTGATAGACCAAGAGCGTTGATTTTAGCCATTTCTTCGCGTCGACGTATGTTTTCAACTGACGAGTACTGTTTATTGCAAAGACTCATTTGCGCATGCTTTGTAAACGAAGCTCCTTCCTTAAAAAAGTTTTTTGGATAGGAATAACGCATTACTTTGCACTTTCCGTAACTAACATTCGGAGAGCTGTAACAGACCTTGGAAGTCATTGCCATGAAGCTGTAGATGCAACGAAGTGTGAAGAGTATGAGATGCAATGGAATGCAGTGCTCGCAAAAAAACCATTTGGTTCATCCCTCTCGTATTTCCGTGGTGACATATGCATTGGTTCAAAAATGGTTCAAGTGGCTCTGAGCACTATGGGACTTAACTTATGAGGTCATCAGTCCCCTAGAACTTCGAACTACTTAAACCTAACTAACCTAAGGACATGACACACATCCATGCCCGAGGCAGGATTCGAACCTGCGACCGTAGCGGTCGCGCAATTCCAGACTGTAGCGCCTAGAACCGCTCCGCCACTCCGGCCGGCGATATACACGTAAAAAACACGTGATTACAGTTTCAGAAATATTGGATGATTTATTCAAGAGAAAGAACTTAAAAAACTGGCAAGTCAGAAACGCACTGGTTCACCGCTGGCCCTTCTGCAAGCAGTTATTCGCCTAGCCATTGATTGACAGAGCTGTTGGCCCATTAGATCTCCAAAATGCCGAGAGGCTTGGAGGGCTCTGCCCATAATGCTCCAAACTTTCTCAATTGGGGAGAGATCCGGCGACATAGCTGACCAAGGTAGTGTTTGGCAAACACGAAGACAACCAGTAGAAACTCGCTTTATCTTGCTGAAATATAAACCCAAGATGGCTTACCATGAAGGGCGTAGAATATCGCCAACGTACCGCATGTGCTGTAAGGGTAACGCGGATGACAACCAAAGCCGTCCTGCTATCCATGGCGGACGACAATCAGGTTGGTGTCAAACCGCCGCCGACTGTCCTCGCACCTCACTGGGGTTCAGTCCGAAGTTGGACTCATCACTGAAGACATTTGGGACGACTACGGTTCAAACCCGCGTCTGGCCATCCTGATTTAGGTTTTCCGTGATTTCCCTAAATCGTTTCAGGCAAATGCCGGGTTGGTTCGTTTGTAAAGGGCACGGCCGACTTCCTTAACCATCCTTCCCTAATCCGATGGGACCGATGACCTCGCTGTTTGGTCCCCTCGACACAAATCAATCAACC
This sequence comes from Schistocerca piceifrons, assembly GCF_021461385.2. Taxonomy (NCBI): domain Eukaryota; kingdom Metazoa; phylum Arthropoda; class Insecta; order Orthoptera; family Acrididae; genus Schistocerca; species Schistocerca piceifrons. The sequence continues at coordinate 294,865,083 of NC_060141.1, forward strand.
AGTCAGTGAGATCCCAGGCCGAAGAAATGTCTGGAGATGTCACGGTCAGCGGTGGGATATCAACCTGACGGTCGCCCGCCCTACGGTCCGACCATGGTAACCCATCCTGGTCTTACATTTCAGCCAAGATAATGCAAAGTTTGTACAGCTTGACTTCGTGCTTGCCAAACCCTACCTTGGTCAGCAAGATCTCCGGATCTCTTTCAAAGGGAGAAAGTTTGGAGCATTATGGGCAGGGACCCCAAAGCAACTTGAGATTTTGACGATCTAATGCGCCAGTTAGACAGAATTTGGCATGATATCCCTCAGGGGGCACTGCTTATAATTCTGCCAACCAATGCCAAAGCGAATAACTGCTTGCGTAGGAGCCAGAGGTTGACCAAGATGTTATTGAATTTGTGAAGCTCTTTCTCTTGAATAAATCATCCGATTTTTATGAAATTGCAATCATTGTTTTGCCTGTACGTGCACATCACATCTACCGATTTCCGTTTCGATCAGATAATTTCTTCGTAGTGCGTCGTATTTTTGTCTTAGAGTGTAGTTCCATTAAAAACAATAACAAAGAAGGTGTCTTAGTTCTGTGACTATGAACAATAAAAATTACTTCCGTACGTCAGGAAATTTTCCATATTGCCCACTATAACTAGGCGAAAACCGCAACGCTACATATTTATTCATTCTGGATATATTTGGTCTGACCTTTATTGGCTCAAAATGGCTCAAATGGCTCTGAGCACTATGGGACTTAACTTCTGAGAACTTGGAACTACTTAGACTCAACTAACCTAAGGACACCGCCCACATCCATGCCCGAGGCAGGATTCGAACCTGCAACCGTAGCTATCGCGTGGTTCCAGACCGTAGCGCCTAGAGCCGCTCGGCCACTCCGGCCTGCCTTTATTAGCTACGCCACCCAGTATGTACTTACAATTTTTCCGTTGGATAGAAAGGTATTGACATTTTTTCTGCCTTATAACTTAGCGAAATCTTTCAAAATAGAAACTGATCCTACAGATCAAGGTATTGCTTTCAATGGCTGAAATTGACAGTCCGCAAAGTGCTGACCTAAGGTACGCCTTGAGTTTTCAAAACCGCTTTCGCCACTAGCCACAGATGTAGGTAAAGTCAAGCGGATTCGCAAGCTTACGAAAGTACCGAGAAATATGTCAATACAGTTCCTTTTTCTAACATCAGACAATGAGCTTTGTGGAAGCCTTCCAGAAAAAAGAATGGACACTAACATCAAAATTTCATTGTCATATGGGGACTTAACCAGACAATGGTGTAGCCTAGAATTCTTAGGTTATTGATGTCTGGGTATCACCCTATGTAGTTTTTTCTGTATTTTGAGCATTTTAACATTCAAATTAGAATTATTATTCACATACCAATCACAAATGTTGAGTCATGTTACACTGAAATGCTTTTGTGTCCAAAGCTATTGTACTGAAGTAACAAACAACTACCTATGTTTTATGTATAGGCGTTACCACAACCCACTCATTATGCAAAAACATTTTCATGATTCATCGAATTTTTCCTTACCAACACAAGTCTTTTCACCATGTAATCATTTCATCTTTTCCCAGACAAAAATATCATTGACCTCATGTTCATCGTCTTCATCTCCTTCCTGCTCTGATGTGTCGTGATCACTGACAACAGTACCTCCTTCATCTCCATCAGAACCAGTTGGCCCCTCGTCAAGCACATCATCAATCAATCTCGCACTTGGTCCCCTTCTGGCCCATAAGAATCTATCTACAACAATATTTGCTATTAATTATACAATCAAATATCATATCTTACCCAAAACACGCACAAAATGCAATGAAATAGCTACCTTGACTTTTCCTTCTTGCAGGACGACAGTGATGTTAGGATTTCACTAACCCCAGGAACCTCAAACTTGATTCAACAGCACATCACGAAGTCCTATGCGCAACTGAATTTCCAAAAACACAAATGTACCACCCTACTGACATCTCATAGCAGCTCCTGGAACTACAGAGTAGTATGACATGCCATCTAGCAATTAATTATAGAAATTCATCATAAGGGGTATACGACACCCCCACACACCACTGCCGGTTTAATACAAAATTTTACATTTCATATTTATTTCTAGGGCAATATTTGATACTGAAGCAACCACATACTGGCTAATATCTAGCAAATGACTCGTTAGCGGAGACATATTTACTGGAAAGTTTTAGCTCGTATTACGCAAACTGTCAGCCGTGTAAGTTTTCATTACCAATTACAATAAACCCTGCATACACATTTTACACTTTCAATTTGGTTCCCCAAGCGGCCTCGACAAAACGGCCCTGTCCCTGCTACAGCTAATTCGCTCGCTATATCGTTCATTACCCAGCGTGCGTCGAGCAACCCACTTATAAACTTGCGACGAAATTTTCGTCGAGTGTACTTGGCTGCTTCGGCCACATGGGTGTACCGATCTCGCATTCCACGACTGGCCTCTAAGATCGCCTCATCTCTTGGTATGCTCTTTTTTTTTGTGGCAGTTTGCTAAAGACTCCGTTTATGTGCTCCGCTTTCTAGTTTTCGGTAAACTGTAATGCCGCATACAAGAACTGTGACTACTACAAGACAGAATAAGATATAGTCGCTAAAGTACCTATGAGATGAGTTTGGCTATCGTCTGGACGTTTATCGTGCATCCGATGGAAAGCACATGAAACGTTGGGGGGGAATGTTTCCAGAATCAAATTTTCGCTCTGCACCGGAATTTGCGCTGATATGAAACCTCCTGGCAGATTAAAACTGTATGCGGGACAGAGTCTCGAACTCGGGACCTTTGCCTGTCGCAGGTAAGTGCTCTACCACCTGAGCTACCCAAGCACGATTCAGGCCCGTTCTCTCACTTCTCCCAGGCTGTGGCTAAGCCATGTCTCCGTGGTATCCTTTCTGCCAGGAGTACTGGTTCTGCAAGGTTCTCAGGAGAGCTTCTGTGAAGTCTGAAAGGTAGGAGACGAGGCACTGGCAGAATTGAAGCTGTGAGGACGGGTCTGAGTCGTGCTTGGGTAGCTCAGTCCGAAAGCACTTGCCTGGAAAAAGCAATGGTCCCGACGCCAGCTCCGCGACCTCACAGCATGGCTCGCAATTTACGAAATTTTTGTGAGCTTTGCGTTGACATCTTTGTACCACATACCTTCAGAAACTTGTCAAGGACTTGTCGAATCCATGCCGCGTAGAATCGCTGCTGTATTAAGTTCTGAAGGTAGACCAATGCGCTATTGAGCAGCTGGTGATATTATGGCTCATCAGCGCGTGTCGCGAAAACGTCCCAGTTTTCGATCTCAGACGTCAGACACCAACTAATTTTAATCAGACTACACACGCGCGTTTTTTGCGAGAACATCTGTTTACCTTGTGCAGATACTGACCACGGCAGCTGACGGGAATCACACGGCAGCACGTGTCAAGGGCGTGACCGCCCTGATGTAAACGAGTACGTGCTGGCGAGCAGCGAAGCGGACTTAGGGTACTTGCTAGGGGTGGCGCGGGGTGCCCGCAAGCCTCGCACTAGGTCGCAGCTCCGTTCTATTTTAGCCCGGCGGGTTGCATCGATCGGCCGCGCAGATTCTCTAGCCGCGCTATTAATAGTCGCGTCCACCTTCTGCCCAGACACGACTGCGCTAATGTCCAGAAATAGCAATCTCTCGCCCTTATTCTAGCCACCCCTCGAGAACGGGAGCGAACCGATAATAAGATGTTTATCTCGACCTACGTATCACGCAATCGCGGACACGCTGAGGCTGAAAAAATTCCATCGCAGAAAACAATACTGGTAAATTCGAGCTGCTCTTGTAAAATCAGGTGACGCATACTTCTTCAACAATTATTGTAATCTTTACTATCACCGGGAAAACACGGGTTGAACCAAAATACAATCCGACGTCCTCATATTTATCAAGTCAAATACTTTAATACAAACTACGCATTACGCTATACACAGTACTGGCATATGGTAGAGAAATATTCCCAACAGATGCATGTAGTACTCGAAAACATATTTTTGCCATATCTCAAGCAAGAAGTGTGTGATTTATTGGAAAACTACTTTTGCTGTATCCCACGATTAGGATGATTCGTTATCACAAACACTATACTAAGGGATGAAATCATCGTCAGGCCAAAACTCACTTTTTGTGACCACGTCTGTCTTTTAGAAAATATGTTTTGAAAAGAATTCTGTCTTCAGCAAACACAGCTTCCTTAGTTTTTTCCCACGTACGTGTTTGTCAAGCTTCTATGGTATAAATGGAACATCAGACGAGTGGTTTAATTCATACCTACAGAACAGGAAGCAAAAAGTTTCTTTATATGGGTTAAATGATTTAAGAAAGTTTCCCACTTCATCTAACTGAGATGAAATTACATTAGGTGTTCCACAGTGGTCGATCATGGGTCCCGATCTGTTCTTGATATATGTGAATGAGCTCCCTTCTTACCTGAAACAAGAAGCTAAACTGACACTGTTTGCTGATGATACAAGCATAATTATTAATCCAGTAAAAGCAATTCCAATAGAAAATTATACTTTTAATGCCTTTTGAAAAATTATTGGTTGGTTTTCTGCGAATGGGCTTGCTGTGAACTTTGCAAAAGCACACTACATCCAATTTTCTGCTGCAAAAAGTACAGTTCCTTCAATAAATATAACACATCAACGGAAGTCAGTAGCCAGAGCAGAGCATACTAAGTTTTTTTTGGGTGTACATATAGATGAGAATCTTGATTGGAAAATTCATATTTTGCTTCCCCTAAAGCAAGTACGTTCAGCAACTTTTGCAATCAGAATAATTGCTAATTTTGAAGATATAGAAATTAGCAAGCTAACATACTTTGCATACTTTCACTCTCTGATGTCATACGGAGTAATGTTTTGAGGTAACTCAACACTTAGGCAAAAAATATTCACTGCTCAAAAGAAAGTGGTTAGAATAATGTGTGTGGCTCATAGTCGCACATCATGTAGGCATCTCTGTAAAAGGTTAGGACTTCTTACAACAGCCTCACGGTACATTTACTCAGTAAGGAAATTTGTTCTCAACAACATGGACCAGTTTAAAAGCAACAATGGCATTCATGATTGTAACACCAGAAGAAAGGAGGACTTACACTGTCTACTTAACCTATCTTTGGCACAGAAAGGGGTAAAATATGCTACTGTAAAACTTTTCAATAAATTACTAGATGAAATAAAGTGTCTGACAGACAGCAGTAACAGTTTTAAAAATAAATTGAAACCGTATCTCATTGACGACTCCTTCTATACCATAGATGAATTCTTGAATAGGAATAAATAAATCTATAGGTATAAATATGCATTTTGTGCCATTTAAGGGAATGGGGTAGGTAATAAAAATTGTAAACTTTTTTAAAAAAAGAAGGAATCTTCATTCATGTGTGCATTTTTTATGCACTTGACACATTCCAAATCATAACGGTTGCCGTGAGATTGATCAATGGAATATGTAACTATCAAACGAATTACCATCATCAATGGGTTCCCTGTTTATTGGCTCAAATGGCTCTGAGCACCATGGGACTTAACATCTATGGTCATCAGTCCCCTAGAACATAGAACTACTTAAACCTAACTAACCTAAGGACGTCACACAACACCCAGTCATCACGAGACAGAGAAAATCCCTGACCCCGCCGGTAATCGAACACGGGAACCCGGGCGTTGGAAGCGAGAACGCTACCGCACGACCACGAGTTGCGCACTCCCTGTTTATTAATGGTGTAGTTTGTTGTCCAGGTAGGTGTCTCCCATCTACAGTACAACTTACGGTGATGTAGTATGTGTTTGCGGGTACATCTTCACACAGTCGTGACAACGTGGAAACTGTAGAAATACGAAGTATCATTTGCAGCGCCATTGTAGACAACAGACAGCTACATGGACAAAGTATGTGGTATTAAATAAAAATAAACGGAACACAACGATGATGTTAAAACTTCAATAAACATGTATTGGGGAAAAAGAAGAAAATTCTGTTTTCTCAAGGCAACATCTTTTTCAAAGTCGGCGGCTTCTGTAGTGGCATGAGATATGGAGGCAAATCCATTGAGAGAGCTGTATACACGACATGTGCAACTCGTCTATGTATCGTCGACTGTCTTTGTGTAAACACTATATGATCGAAATTAGCTGGACACGCCAATACAATGCAGAATTGACTACTAAATGCCACGAGAGATGGGCCCGCCAGTAAGAAAGGTGTTGTCAGTAGGGAATCAGTAACAACCAGATGGGAGAATGGGTCCTCCAGCAGAGCTCAGTGAATTCGAACGTCGACTAGTCTTTGGATGCCGCCTGAAGGAGAAATCCATCAGGGACACTTCAGCCCTTCTAAAGATTCCCAAGTCGACTATTAACGACGTGATTGTGTAGTGGAAACGCGAAGGAACGACCACAGATAAATCAAGACCAGACAGATCACATGTACTGACGGACAGGACCGTCGAATATTGAGGAAGGGAGAAGAATCAGCGCAATTACTTACTCTTGAGTTCCATGCTGCTCTCAGCAGTCCAGATAGCACAGCGATGGTGCGTAGGGACTTAAAAGTAATAGGGTACAGCGGTCGAGCGACTCCACAACGCTACACTTTTCTCCTGTCAGTGCTAAGCGACACCTGAGGTGGTGTAAAGAGTGATGGCACTGGACATTGAATAACTGAAGGCGACCGATTTGGAGGATGAGTCACGCTATACTGTTGGGAGCGTATGAGTTAGGCGAATGCCTGGAGAACGTTACCTGCCATCGCGTGTAGTGCCAACACTGAGATATTGATGAGTAGATGTTCCGGTATGGAGATTTTTCTGTGGTTTTGGTGTGGTCGCCTTATTCCGATTATGAAACCGCTAAACACTGAAGGATATGAACACATTTTACAACGTTGTGTATTGCTTAGAACAGAGGAACAATTCGGAGACGATGATTGCTAGTATCAGCACGACAATGCACCATGCCCTAAAGCAGCATCTGTGAGTCAATGGTTAATGGATAATAACATTCGTCATATGAACTTGTTCTCCACAGAGTCTCGACCTGAACCCAGTGATGCACGTTTGAGATAAATTACAACGTCGAGTTCCCTCCAGACCCCAGCGTCACCCATTACTACCGTCTGTGGTTCTGCTCTTGCAGAAAAATGGGCTGACATTCCTCCACAGACATTCAGATGACTCACTGAAAGTGTTTCCATCAGAGCTGAAGTCGTCATAAAGTCGAAGGGTAGACACACTCCATATTAATGTACACTAATAGGTGTCCAGCTGATGATCAATCAATGTAAATTACTAGAAGTAAAGTTTTCCACCACCCTCATGACATGTGTAGTTCGTGATTTGTTATCAGAAACTTTCTTCTAAATAATCATTTCATTGCATAAAATCGCCTACGCAATGAATAAAATTGCAGTTCATTAGAGAGCTCTTTGTCTGAAATTCCTGACGAGATAACATGGCTTCTGTACACTGTGAACATGCCTCTGAAGGTGTTTAAAGCTTATTCCGTGTGCATATTATTACTTTATGTCAAGGTGTGTAGTAAGCACGGTGATCTCCCCGCTGGTTTTATTAATTGGTTGATTTGGGAGATGGGACCAAACAACGAGGTCCCAGTGGATTAGGGATGGATAGGGAAGTCGGCCGTGCCCCTTAAAACGAACCATCCCGGCATTTACCTGAAGCGATTTAGGGAAAACCTAAATCAAAATGAAAGGATACTGCCTTCGTAGGAAGCACTTCAGTGCAGTTTTTGGTCCCGTAAAACGGTTTAAGATGTCGTGAACTAAGGACGCGGGTTTGAACCGTCGTCCTCTCGAATGCGAGTCCAGTGTGCTAACCACTGCCCCACCTCGCTGGGTCCCGCTGGTTTGGCGTGTACCACAGGACGTCGTTCGAACATTCAGCCACTGTCGCAAGACATAAGGCACTGAAGATCTATCTCGTAGTGATCCATGAGTTCAACAGCACTTGCTGATAACCGAGCATAAAAACTAATTATGAGTCGTAAATACCCTCAAGAGAATGTTGCTCAACTGCGCACTGTGTTTTTCTGCTTCCTTTTTGGCAACAGAGAAGTCTTTGCCGACCCAGACAGGACGCAGTTATCTCCTTACAGTCCATGTAGCCTATTGGCATGCATTGAGAACAGTATAAAGCACGCAGCACAATGGTTTTCGGTTCAGGTGGGACAGGGATCACCTAGAATAGAACCTGCTTCAGTGGCCTCAAGTTCTCTTCACCGACGAGTGCAAGTTTGCTTGACTCCTGTGGGGACACACAGGTACCAACGTATGTCCCACCTGTTTGATTCGGTGAGTCCTCGCGTTCAGCGACGATGCGGCCTGTAAAACCCACCTGCCTCGCTTTGACTGTGCAATCTCTGACCTTCCGCTCTGGTGGCAGATTCGTAGACTTTGAAACTGTATGCCAGATTAGAGGTTCCTTGGCCAACAAATAAGACCCAAACTCGTCTGGTAAAAACAGATTATAGACTATTATTGAGGAGCAGTGTCCGCCAATGAAGCTGGTACACATACGAGGCCCACTTTTTATTTTTTTATTTTATTTTTTTTTTCAGCCTCCGATCAGTCGCGAAATGGAAACCACAGTGAAAATCAAAAATGTTTTGTTTTTGCAGCATTTAGCTACACCGTCCGACTATTTCTTTACATAGTCGCCGCTCCGACTTAGACATTTGTCGTAGTGTGGTACCAACTTTCCAGTCCCTCGTCATAGAAGCAGCCGCTTTTGATTTCCGCCCATTCCGTATGCTGGTCTGTACCTCGTTGTCTGTGCCAAAATGCTGTATTCATAGCCAGCGGTTCATGTGAGCGAAGAGATGAAAATCAGAGGGAGCAAAGTCCGGGCTGTGTGATGGATGAACAAACACTTCCCATCGAAAACGATGTATCTGCGCCTTCGTTGCCCCTACTGTATGTGGCCGAAAATTGTCATGAGGTTACGTGATGTGGGCTGCTTGAAATGAGGCGAAACCTGTCAACAGTCACTCCACTTAACGCGAGACGCCATTTTCTAGACATATTTATGTGCTCATTTTTGTGGCGGCGTTCGTAGCGACAAACAATTCGCTGTAGAAACGGCTTACGAAGTCACCGCCACACTTTTAATAGCGGGCCGACCGGTCCGCTGGAACAGTGAACAGAAAGATGAAAACCCAAACACTCTGATTAAATAAAAGTCGGTACTTATCTTTATTAACGAAGATAGAGACACAGTAGTGAACTCTGTGTCTACAGAAATCTGTCTAGTTAGAGTCGGAGCGGCTAGGTCAGCGTCGGCTGACGACAAACAACTCTGCTGCGATGAACACACAACTGACTAGCAAGTACACAATTCGGTGGCGAGTATACAACTGAGCGGCGAATACAGAACTGTCCTAGCGCTCGCGACTCCAGCGCTTAAGAAGCCAGAAGCCAGCGGTGGCGCGCGCAGACTTGCGGCGATTTCCTGTCTCGCTGGCGCTGCTTATGCGGACGGCGTCCGGACTTTGATGCTGCCAACCTTTTGGCAGCGGGCTCGGGTGGCATTACTGGCTAGGATATAACACTCATTGTGCACTCCGAACTTTCAAATGGTTCAAATGGCTCTGAGCACTATGGGACTTAACTTCTGAGGTCATCAGTCCCCTAAAACTTAGAACTACTCAAACCTAACTAACCTAAGGACATCACACACATCCATGCCCGAGGCAGGATTCGAACCTGCGACCGCAGCGGTCGCGCGGTTCCAGACTGTAGCGCCTAGAACCGCTCGGCCACCCCAGCCGGCCACTCCGAACTGACAAGTGCGATATGAGCATCACACCAGAGCTCAAGGAGCCTTTACCAGAGCCACCAGTTCACATTAATCGTCTCCCCAATGTACTCCATGCGAACGCGCGTCACCAGTTGCAGATAAAGCCAGGTGAACATTACTAACATACATTTAGTGAGGCCTGCACAAAATATTCTGCCATATGGGACTTTTACGCCAAACGCCACTTTATTTAAGTACTGCTGGGCACTGTTCACAAAAGGATCCTAGACTCGTAATATTTTTGTGCCCCCACTCCCCCGCCCGCCACCCCCCCCCCCCCCCTCTCAGTCATGACAATAAGACCATCCCCAATTATCTAAAACAGTGGTTTCGAACCTTTCTGAGACCATTACCCCGGAGTGCAATCAGATATTAGCTAGCGCCAACCCTCCTTCCCCCACCGTCATCAAACATTTGCGCTTAAATAAACTTTAGAATTAAAAATAATTTTCCTTGAATACTTTTATTTTTAAAATGACGAAAGATGATATTTAATTTTTTAGTTGTTTTATTAAACTACGATTTGATGAGTCAATGACAATTTGTGCTCACACAAATCCTTCTCTGGAAAGAAGACTAACTACGCACATTGCACCATTTCTCTCCCTGGCGACATTTGCTTCATCCAAACCCAGCAACGGAATCTAATCTAATCTACTTAAAATCAATCAAGTAAAGTTGTGTGCGCTATATTTACTGTTTGTAAATTACTTAACTGCTGAACTCATTACTTCCGAACTGACAGGAACTGGAAGACCACTGCCACAAATTATAATAATAATAATAATAATAATAATGTGTAGCCGTTACAGTTGTATAGCAGCCGTTACATAGTTATTGTAGTGTCGAACTTTCAATTGCTTCATTTATAGTGGTGAAATCAATAATGAGACAACTTTTGGTTATTGCGGGAACGACATACAATTAGTAAGAGGCATTTTAATGAGATATTTAATCATGAACGATGTACATTTCTCTCTCAATATTTATATCATAGACGCATGGTGCAAAGTAAGTGTGACTATGTGAGGAAGATGATGATCATACATTCATTTCATAAGCCGTATCTTCCTCCACATGGTGATCACGAAGTAGACGAAGTTAACGGAGTCTGCTGCCTTGGAAGAAAAATGACTCATGACGGACGGATCAAGGTCATAAAAAGCAGATTGGAGCAGGCAAAGACGGCTTTTCGAGAGAAAGGAAGTCAATTGGTATCAAACAAAGGCCTTCATATGACAAAGATATTTCTGAAAATGCACGTTTGGAGCACTGCATTGTACGGTAATGAACATGGACTGTTGGAAAACCGGAAAAGAGGAGAATCGAAGCGTTTGAGATGTGATGCTACAGAAGAATATTGAAAATTAGGCAGACTGAAAGGTAAGATATGAGGAGGTTCTCCGTGGAATCGGCGAAGAAAGGAACATTTGCAAAATACTGACAAGAAGAAGGATTTGGACATTAAGACATCAGGGAATAACTTCCATGGTACTGGAGGAAGCTGTAGAGGGTAAAAACTGTAGAGGAAGACTGAGATTGTAGTAAACTTCATTTATTTCATCAATAATTCTTTCCTAATCAGACGGCATGTCGTATGAATGTTAAAACAAATTATCCTGCTACAACGAAATTACTCTTAAATATTTTCGCAGCATGTATTTAATGCTGGACAGTTCAACATTTAGTCACTGAGTAGTGATCCATTAGGTTATAAGTGCCAGATAAAGATACAGACGCGTTCACCTCTTCTCTTCTGCTATATTATATGCGTAAAACTGTCGTTCATTGGGTACTGGTCTGACCAAGAACTTCGACATCGCTATCTGAGTAGTTTGTGGGCATTGTTATGTCGTTGGTACCATATATATATATATATATATATATATTACTTCCTCAACAGCATGAGGAAAACGCCCATAGCCAAGAAACCCCCCCCCCCACACACACACACATACTTGCGCGCGCACTCAACATTTTCTGGGGTTTCTGCTTCTTTACATCCGTAGGTGTCGTGCTAAGCCATTTGGTATAGTATTCCGAAAAGCTTCCATGTTTCATTTGGAAAACACTGTGCTAGAAAAATGGATCAGCTTAATGTTCTTGCTTTAGTAAAGTTTCACAGTTCCGCCGTCTACTCCATTTTCTTCGTTTTTCCGAATCATTCGTCCAGCTACCAATTTAGTACTGTCACTAATAAATCAGCCAACGTCAGCCTTCAGCTTGACGCTTTGATAGCTGATTTCAGATTTGGTTGACACTATAGTAGTAAGAAAACTCATTTGTCTGTCGTCTGCGGTCTGAAGGTCGACCGGAGGAATGCCAATAACTACAAACACAAAATCGACAGAAGCTGTGCCAAAGTCATCAGAGTGGCGCAACAGCAAACGCCTCTATGCTCTCCGCGCGGACCTTGCCGGCTTTATCTTAAATACGACTAGACAGTGGGCGAGAACACATTCGTGACATAAACAATGGTATTATCCAGAAATGCAGATTATTTTATCTAGTTTCTATTGTAAACAGAGCACAATTTTCGCTGAGTATGTATAGCCCATTCCGGCTCTTTTGTTCTTTTTTCCCGAAATGCATTTAATTGGCTAGTTTCTGCCTACTGTTCTCTACTCGAGTGATCGAAGTTCTCCTAAAAATAGGACCAATTTTTTATATGCCGATACCTTCGATTTCAGTCATGCCAAGCTCAAAATTTCAGTTAATGTCTTGTAAAATCTTTCTAGAAAATTTGGCTCTTAGGTCGTTACACCTGCGCCACATGTTCCGGGTGCTCAGTTGTCAACAGCCAAGTCCCTGATCATTTTGTAGTAGGTTATGTGCAGCCAGGCACCCAGGTTAAAGGTGAATGTGTTGCGATGCCGAGGCCATTGGAGATATTCTAAATACTTTCGGTAAGTATGTACTTACTAACGTTAAGAGATCAGCCTAACTCGCGATCTGTAACTCCCGCCACATCAATGAACTTGGGGGTCATTGATCTTGGACATGAGCTTGAGCAATAACATATGCCGTTTTCTTTTAGATGAACAGTATGACGTTCTCGATGAAGGAGATAGCAAAGTTGAACCACTGCTGGCACAATAATTGTCCCAGGTGGACACATAGCTTGGATGACGTTCCTGACAAATTGTACTTCGTCGTCCCAGAAATCTTTCAGTAGCGTCCAAAACTGTGGACTTTGTGGGACATTTCATCTTTGTAATTGCCTCTGGATGTTACTCGTCTTAAACAGTCAGACCGCAATAATGGAACACTGAACTGATAAATAACGTGGGCATCGTTACGGCCAATCTGCACCAGTAGCCGATGTCACTAACGCACGCCGGCCGCTGTGGCCCAGCGGTTCTAGGCGCTTCAGTCTGGAACTGCGCTGCTGCTACGGTCGCAGGTTCGAATCGTGCCTCGGGAATGGATGTGTGATGTCCTTAGGTTAGTTAGGTCTAATTAGTTCTAAGTCTAGGGGACAGATGGCCTCAGATGTTAAGTCCCATAGTGCCTAGAGCCATTTGAACCATTTGAAATAACGCACGCCTGTGTGGCAGCACTCGACTCTGAGATACCCGGTTCAAATCCCAGTAGTGCAAGAAATTTTCGCCCCTAGTATTTGGCCGGCGAAGGAAGGACAGGTTATGGTGTGAAGTTCCTGATTCCCAGGATTAAATTCCAAAGTCCTCTCCAGTGTCTCACGAAGTGAGGCCTTGTGACTCAGTGGAGTGTGATCCGTCCTTCGGACAGGGTCGTTAATCCAAGCGGTCCTTTTGGTATCATTCGAAAGAAGTAGATTGTGTGCTGGCACTGAGTCTCACCTTCTCCATTCACTCGTGAATGTATAACACAAACTCACCCACACTCAGTATACACATTTATGATAGAGTTCTCATACACCGTCTGAAAAGTGGCCATTGTGTGTGGTTGGGGGGGGGGGGGGGGGGGGAGAGAAACCTTCTCCCATTAGGCGTCTGAACAGTTCCTCAGTCTTCCAATCAATATTTCGTCCTGGTTGTCCAACAGCTCTTTATGGTTGTTATAGTCCGGATACCTTGCACGTCATTCAAATTACTCGTTTCGCTGTAATTTAAACATTTCGAGAACACCCCTGATCCTCCTTTTGTTTGAGCCACCCCGAAGGTTTTGCCGAGTTGCAACCTTACACAGGTTATGTGCGGGAAAATATACATGCAAAGCTGTTTCTGTAATGTTCCACTCCTGAATAAAATCACAAGTGATAGCTGCTGGGGAGGTTCCCTAGGCGTTTACGACAAATATTTAGCTCTATATGCGATACATATCGCTTTTTATGCTAACCAGGCCAGTGAAATATCTTGTCATAAATACTTTACCGTCATTTTACAATAAACACCCACAGTCGTCGTATTTAACAAATACTTCCTTCAACTATAGTTTTCTGTTGTTAAATCGGACTTCATCTCCAAATAACACATTTTATAGAAATAAAAAATGTATTGAAATAAATATCTATTTCAACAAAAATTCCTGTATTTCACAAGTTATTCTCAGCTCTGAATCCAATTCAACTATTTTCGCAGATACTGCCTTCTTTGCACTGAGAGACGTACATGCGAATTATTTGAGTAAAGTGACAAATACATTCCTTGATATTTGGTATACTAACAAGAATTCTGAATTATTACTTGTCTAACGTGCAAGTTACAGCACAGAGTCTACGATAAACACACCATACATAATCACACCGAAGGATAATTGTAGTTCCTTTCAGTCGATAACACATTTTCATTTCTCAAATGTGCATTGCTGTTGTCTCTGGCCACTGTACTCGGTTACCTTGATGGGCAGAAATAATGTAAATAAATATTACCTCCGTTAATATTACATCAGACATAATTAAACTACCTCGCTTCTCTAGGCTGCAATTCTGCTCCAAATGTCCATGCGATGCCATTTCCTCCGGAGTTTTCTCTCGGAAGCAGACCGAGGATGGCCTGCGCTGACGCCGTGCAGTGATGTGCCCACCCTGTAGAGAAATGATTTTTAGCTACGACCCAGGACAAACAATGGCAGTACTGGCCGTCATGATTATCTGTCACCCGCAGCCCTGACGTGAATTCCTTGTGGACAGTGTTTCCTGACAGTGGTAATAAATCGACAGGATTCTACTTGGCGACACATGTTCTGAGAATAGCCTTCGCCGCTCTCACGTATCACTATATCAGGTCGTTCTACGTCGCACTTAGTAAGCGTGTCTGGCAATGTGCTGTACCGTCTTCTTAGACACTCTTACACTTATCTACATCCCCCATGTAGTTGGATCAAGAGAAGTGGCGCAGTGGACAAGTCTTCAGGCCTGGTCATCTAGGGTTAGAATTCGTGCCTGGAAACCGAAAGGGTACTGAATCGCAGTCGGACCACAGAGTATTTCAGTCTGCCTTTAACCAAGCCTTCGCCTCTCAGTGATGTGAAAATCCGCCAGGAACAACACGTGTTCCAGATTCCACGTTAAGCTGCAGATCCCTTTCTCCGGTATGATTACTGACTGTAGGCTAGGGAGATGCAAGATGTCAAAGTGGCGTCCAGCTGAAAGACCACAGCAGGCCATTGAACCACACACGAAATTATTAGTCGTTAAGCCACTCAACTCCCATTTTCTACGAGCGAGTTTCAAATTCCTGTCCGGCTATCTAGAGTTTGGTTCTTCTGTGGCTTCCCTAAATCTACAATCAAATTGACGTTAATTATCTGTCCCAGTCTGTGTTTCGTTTCTACTGACCACGTCATCGACGCGACTTTAGAGCAGTCACTTACCTCCCCTCGTTTCCACGAAACTGCCACCGCTTCACCTCGCTGCGTGTCATTAGCAGGTGAACGAATTTATTCCTGGCTTCGGTATGTCTAGTGATTACTTTTCGTTACAGCGAGCTATATTATGATTGTGGTTGGTGATGTTATTTCAAGAGAACCTGCTACTTTAAACCATGTCTTGGCTTTCGTGATTTGCAAGTTACTACTTATACATTCCAGTAGTCAAGCTATTCATGAAGTTACTCAAATAAAGAAAGCAACGTAAAAGGAGTAAATGTGGCGATTACTTAGCATTAACCGGGCAGCACGATTCGATATTATTTCAGTATCGGCCACAAACGTTCCGCTACTTGTATCGACAGAGTACGTTGAAAGATACACCTGGTTTAACATCTTGCTTGTGTGCAATTTCGTAGTTTTTCTGTTTCATTTGGAAAGACAACGAACATAAAAGTACATAAGATAAACCACAAAAATTTTCTTAAAAATGATAGCAACTTCATGTTAGAAATTCTCTATCTACAGCATAAACCTATTGTTAGCACTAGCTAAGAATGAGTGTTCATCTGTTCGTATGACAAACGTGTTTCTCTTTACAGGTGTCTTTAGTCCCTGAACATACTGGTGATGACTTTGACGCTGAGGAAATGGCTACATCTGCAGATAAGCACGAAATCGGTGAGTTCTATCGCAGCAGTTGTATCATCACATGTCGCTGTATAAGAGTGCTCCTTAAGTTAGTCAAAAAGTTTCCAGGAGTACTGCACGATTCACGTTATATCTGAGGATAATCTAAGGTCCCTTTTTCCCTTCGTAACACTTCGCTCCAACAGACTTCCAAATTCGTGGCTATTATAGTGTGTCTCGTATCTTGTAATAGTATGAGCATAGGGACTTCCATTGGTGTAGGCGTTTCAGTAACATTTCTTCGACATTCACAGTTATTTATCTATCCGTGTTAATGTCACTATGAATGCTATCCAAAGTCAGGCTGTAGATATCGAAGTCCCATCCGGATCAGGGATATCACTGGACGCTGGGCTTGTAGATCATCTTTGCCGTCCAGATCTTGCCTACTGTAAAGTGTCTAACTGTTCCGCTGTAGTTGTACCGCGTGATATTCTCGTGATTCCAGTACCACTCCAATACAGCCTTATGTTACACAAATGACAGCCACATCTCACCCACTGTTACTCGATTGCCTTCTGCACTCATAGCTCGTCGCGGCATCCCCCACCACCCGCGCATGCGCGCAACGAGTTGCCAGCATTATTACTCTTGACAAATTTGATAGATACAGTACGCTTACGAATAAGATTAGTAACTGTAATTAATTGTATTTCAAAATTATTGAATTAAAAACACTGAAAACCTTTTTTTAGCCTTGCACCCGTATTACGTTCATTTATTTCACATTGTGCTCATGCCATTAGCGTGTGCATTTGAGGTTTAAAGTGTTACTCTTGTATTTTGCTTGCACGTGCGTATTCCGTAACTCGCGGAAACTAGCGGACCGAGATCTGCTTTGTACTGTACAAACACAATTGACCCCCACCTACACTTTTGCCTCTGTGCCTTATTGCACAACGATGACACTTAATACTCTGCATACAGCATCTGCAGCAAAAACGAAAATAAAAACGTCAAGGTCACCACCAGGTTCCCAACCCGGAATAGCCAAAGTTGAGACTGTTTTTAGGGTTCCATAACTCAGTCGGTAACAACGGAAATCTTATAGGATGACTTTGGTGTCCATCTGTCCATCCGACTGTTAAAAATGGTGGACTATCAAGTTGAAATTTACGTCGAATATTGACGTCCCTTGGTGGTGGAAAAAACTGAAAGTCAATACAATCAAAAGATACGGCCATTTATTCCACATACGTCTACATATATTCGCAAACGCATTCATGAAAACTATGGGGTATATCCCGTTGACCTGCAACGATGAAATTTGGCAAGTAGCTTGGTTTCACAGCACAAAAAGGGGAAAAATATCCGAAGCCTGTTAATTTGTAATTATATCACTCGAAAAAAATTGTTTTGATCATTTGTAATCCACCTGTCTGTCCTTCTGTTTACTTTTTTTCAGAAATAATATATGTTGTTTGTATCGATATCGATAACAGGAAAAAATCGTCGACAGTCTAGATTCCCGGGAGGAATTATCTATATACATAATTAAGTTTTACGGAACCCTACGGAATCCTACTCGCATTTATCCGTATCGTTTATTACAATTTGTGACACCCCAAGGGCAATGCATTTGGATTAAAGCGTTGGAAGCACTATTTATATCTTGCACTAATTATTTGCACTTAAATGGCTAGTCTATTGATTGTTTCTGGATAGGGAAAACCAATGACACTGGAGCAAGATATCCGATACACAACATCTAGTACTGCAGTCAAACTCATCCGCCAGCTGGTGAGTACCGAGGAAGAAGAGTGCCGCATCCGCTGTTGAGTGCCCAATTGGTTTCTCGTTTGGTATGTCTTCTGAACAGCTCGCACGTCCTTTATTTGCGCCAGCTAATCAGGGACGCGTACTTCAGCTCTTTATGTCATTTATAGTAATTGCAGCATTAAAAAGCAATTAATATTTCCAGATATCTTGGTGGGAGACTGATTCTCTTTGCCTGTGTGCCTTGAATTTCAAAAGCAGTTTTTTATATTAAATAAGAGATATAGACTGTAAACGGAGGTCTGCGATTCGCTGGTTGTGTTCGGCGACAATTGACTTTCACTCCAGCTTGCCGCCGGTCTACCATTGGATGGCGTTCCTCTGGGCCATGTACAAGAAGTAGTAGTAGTAGTAGATTTATTCATCCGTACAACACTTTTACAAGGATACTGGAAATATCTTGGTATTAAAATTTAAAAACAACAAAAAATCGTAATTTTTTGTACACACGCTTTTATATACTTACAGGTCTAGTTTGACAAAGATGGAACTAGTAGTCAGACATGCCCTTAAAGTAGGAACCATCCCGGCATCTGCCTGAAATAATTTAGGGGAATGACGGGGCACCTAAATCAGGATGTGTGGCAGAAAATTGGAGTCACCGCCCTCCAAAATGCAAGGTCGATCTGTTTAAAAGAGTTCTACCTTAATCTTTTTATCGCTAGTGTACGATACAGTTTCATAAAGAACTTGTTTAATAAGGTAAAAGGCTGAGGCTACACTGTTTATTCGTTTCTCACTCCCATTCACTACGAAATACGTGCACTATACACACATTGTTTCATAATGTAACACTATACGCTATCACATGACGTCAGGGCCGTAGCGACGATGCTTGTTTCCATTTTCTGTGCCGCAGCTTCCCATTTGCTAGCCTGAAAAACTGAATGAGCATACCTCTGTTATGAGTAAGATGTTGAGCTTAGAAACAGGAGAAGCATTGCGTGGCTGTGGGAGTAAGTTCTCTCCAGGAAAGAAGAAGAAAGAAGGAAAACACTTAATATGAAAGAGTTAAGTGAAATGATAGGTATTTTATTACCGTTATTATTACCTATGCTACAATTTTTATTAAACTACTACTGTGTTATCTAAGTAACCCTTCACTTTACAGAATGAGTTGTCTGACAGGTACGTACTTTTTAATTTCAGAGGAGAGATCGGCTCTAGTCGCAGTCGGGAATCGAAGTAGTTCGAGGGCGAAAGTTGAAAGTTTTTTCCGCACCCGGATCTCCCGCTTAACGCGAGCAGTTGTCTTAACCGTCTCGGCCATCCAGACACGCTTCCCGTCCAACGCAATTTCTCAACTTGTTACGCGGTAGTAGAGTCCGCTGTCCATTGACCTACTTGCTCGTAGCGAGTCCTGTATTCCTGTAAGAGGCACGAACCCTGTTGTGCGTCCACACCTAAGTTACCGAGATACGCATTCCTACAGATATCGTTACAGAGCCGAAACCCCTCTAACAAATATGTATGAAAGGGCCACGCGCAGAAGGAAGGAACGTAGTGTAAAAAGTATTTTTGGTTTAGCCCTCAATTTGTATAGCCATTTGAACATTTACTATTCTGTAGGTAAGTAACAGTATTTTAAGCAACGGCTGAACAACGAACCGGAGCTGGCGCCCAGGCAAATTGTGCGAATCGATTAATTGGTTTTGCAAAAGATTTTAATTGGGCTTAAATTCATACTCAGCTAACGGTTCCATTTGTATGTGCACTGTTCGGATTTTACGCGCAAAAACCGCCGCCCTTAAATAAGTCTGGATTGGAGCGAAATTGGTGGTTCAAATTTTGTCCACTGGTATATTGGACCTGTAAGATAAATATCAGCCGTTTGAAAAAAATATTGCTTCGTTTGGATTTTGCGTGCAAAAAACAACCACGTTGTTCTGGGGGTTTTTGAAGTGCGCCAATTCTGTACTTTAAACTTGTACGAATCGGTTCAAAGGTTGCACAAAGGCAGATATTGAGTCAAGCCACCAAAATATCGTAGGGGAACGACGCGAACAACCGACGGAAGATCCGATCATTCAACATCTCAACATATAGCCAGGATAGCCTGAAGAATTATCCAACAATCTTCTCCCTCTGTCGTAGTACGACTGTAAAAAGGTCGAGCTGACTCTAGCACGTAAAATTCATTCTTTCGTGAATTGAATGCACGGAAACAGTTTAAAGTGAATCAAATAAATAACAAAATGCATTATTACAATAAAATTGAAAACTAGATTTCAGAAATCTAGATTTATTCGGATTTTACGTCCAAAAAACAAGTTTTGTAAGTTTTTTTTATGTTTCAGACCGGTGCAAATCGTTTCAGATTTTGTAAGATGGTAGACAACTACATATAATTTATCTCCTCTTTCAATTTCCTTCTGATTTTGCCATTCCTGATCTTCCTTTTAGTTTTTCCGTTCATGAGCAGTTGGTGAGCTATCTGATAAGGTGTAACTTCACTGTAATTTGGTTGTGGTTCTGTTGGGTCGTTACTGAGACTTTTGAGCAGTTTCCATGCCTTCCTACTGCTGTGCTTCATGTCCGTCTCTTGTAGGAGGTTGCATCACTTTTCCTTTCTCGCTTCGGAGATACCAGACATCAGTACCTCACCTGTCTGGATCGTTTCCTCTGAGAAAGGGTCCTTATTGTTAAGTTCTGTCATTGAAGCTGTTAGATAAGTCGAAAATCTAGTTCCCTCTTCCCAGGACATTTTCGCC
Organism: Schistocerca piceifrons; assembly: GCF_021461385.2. Classification (NCBI taxonomy): domain Eukaryota; kingdom Metazoa; phylum Arthropoda; class Insecta; order Orthoptera; family Acrididae; genus Schistocerca; species Schistocerca piceifrons. The sequence goes on from NC_060141.1 coordinate 294,885,920, forward strand.
ATTTCTTGTACTATGCTAGGAGCACGTTCCTTTCTCGTACTAAAGTGTATTGTCCAACACAACAGAAACCTTACTGTTGTTTGATACATTGGCTGTAAATATCAAATTTCAAAGAAGAGTCTGACTCTAGCCGCAATTGGGCGTCTAAATAATTCAATTTTGAAAGTTAAAAATTTGTGCTGGACCGAGAGTCTAACCCGGATCTCCCGCTCAACGTGAGCAGTTGGTTTAACTGCCTCGCCATTCGAATACACTTCCCGTCTGACGAAAATACTTAACTTTTCACGCTAGTAACGTCCACTGTCCATTGTGAATACACATCGAGGGGTTATAGAGCGTGTCTTGAGAAACTAGAAACAAATTGAGGGTAGGAAACCATGTCCGGAGACGTCATCCAACGACACTACAGTGTGTCAAAATTATAGGCGCCGGCGCCTGCCACTTGGCTACCCCTTCGGCAGCAAACGTGACATTGTATGCTGATTGAACGTAAGTGGAACGTCTCGCAATGTTGTTTGTTCCTCAGTGATTGCGACTGATTGAAATGATCGCCAGAGGAGAAGATGGAGCTAACTGCTGCACAGAAAGGTCTTGTCTCACATAAATGGGGTGCTCTGTTGCTACGGTTTTGGACACGGGTTTTCATCTGCAGTTTATTTTTCTCCTGTATACCGAAAACATTGGAGGGTTTCACTGTGACGCCTTTTATCCTGTTCTGTAATGAACCATGTCTTCAGACCAATGAATCACTTGGTCTGTTTCCCGCCGATGTTTACGTCAGTTGCTGTCAGGCGAGGATTAAAATATTGCATAAAGTTTTGTGTGATGTTGTGGCACAGTTCTGTGCTATATGCAATTTGTTCTTACCTCTTCCTGGAACCGCGGGACTGCTACGGTCGCAGGTTCGAATCCTGCCTCGGGCATGGATGTGTGTGATGTACTTAGGTTAGTTAGGTTTAAGTAGTTCTAAGTTCTAGGGGACTGATGACCACAGATGTTAAGTCCCATAGTGCTCAGAGCCATTTGAACCTTACCTCTTCAATCATTCAATGAAGCCAAGAGCCCACGATGACAAGCTGTAAAATAGTACAATAAACTTGCCTTTAGTGTTTCTACTACGGTACTGTTTTCTTGTCTTGTGCCCTCTCACTATACATTATAGTTATGTACTTTTCTTATTTTCTTTGGAGGGAGGTGAGGGTGGGCGGGAGGACAGGTGGTCATCAATCATCAGACTGGTTTGATGGGACCCACCACCACATCCTCTCATGTGACAACCTCTGCTTCCCCTATAGTTTTTGTCCTTTAACTCTCCCTCTAGTACCATGGACGTGATTCAGTGATGTCTTAACACACGTACTCTCACCCTGTCTTCTCTTCTCGTCAGTGTTTTCTAAATATTCCTTACTTCACAGATAATGCAGAGGACTTCATCATTTTGCTTAATTTACAGACTTCTTCTGTAACACATCTCAAACGTTTCGAATTTCTTTTTCCCAGTTTCCACAGTCTATGAATCCTTCCAAACAACGCTATGCCACAGACATATATTCTCAAAAACTTTTCGCTCAAATTAAGGCACTGTAGACTACTTTTAGCGAGAAATTACACCTTTGGCTTAGCTAGTCTACGGCTTATATCCTCCTTGCTTTGTCCAAATTGGGTTATTTTGCTTCTAAGGCAGCACAGTTCCTTCATTTAGTGTAGTACTTGATAACCAATTTTGATGTTAAGTTTATCGCTAAACTAATTTTTGCTGATCTTCATCAGGGTCGTTTGACTTTTACTCTCAGTCCGTATTCTGCGCTCATTAATCTGTTCGCAGTGTTATCAACGAATCTTGTCATTGATATCCTTTCGCACACAGTTACAATCCCACTCGTTAATCTTTTATTTTCATCATTGCTTCTTCGACGTGTAGGTCGAACTCTAGGGGAGAAAGAATGCAGTCTTGCCGTATAACTTTCTTCAATCCGAACACTTCTCTACTGGTCTTCAATTGTTACTGCCCCTCTTGTTCTTCTACATATTGTATGTTTCCCTATTACATCTATTTTTCAGGGAGTTTCAAACATCTTACACCATTTTACGTAGTCGAATGCTTTTTCGTGGTTGACAAATACTATGAAGATGAAGATGTCTCGATTTTTAAGTCTCGTCCTCTGTCGCGAAGTGCAACATGAGAACTGCATCTAGTTAATGACTGTGTCTCCCCTAAAGACAAACTGATCGTCATCCAACAGACCCGTCAAATTCTTCTGCATATTATTCATAACAGAGATGTCTGGCCTGTTAAGCTAATTTTGTGATAGTTCTCGCAGGTTTCTGTCTTTGCAGTCTTAGTCTCCAATCGTTAAGTTGCACGTCCCTCAATGATTTTAGAAATTGCAAAGGAATCTTATCTATTCCTTCTGCCTTGTTTTTTTTCGAAAGTCTTCCAAACCTCAGCAAAACTCTTTCTCTAATACTAAACACTTTATATCTTCCAAACTGACATCCATTTCTTCTACCATCACGTCAGGACCCAGTTCTTCTCCTTCGTAGATACTGTCCACTCTTTCCACCGATCTGCTCTCTCTTCCGCGTTAACGGTGGACCTGCTCTTGCAGCTTTGCTTTTAATTTCCCCGAAGGTTATTTAGCCTTTTTCGAATACTAGATCTGTCCTTCCGAGGACCATTTCATTAAGAGGAGAGAGGAAGAGATCAGTGTTTAACGTCCCGTCGACAACGAGGTGCCGGCCGCGGTGGCCGTGCGGTTCTAGGCGCTCCAGTCCGGAGCCGCGCTGCTGCTACGGTCGCAGGTTCGAATCCTGCCTTGGGCATGGGTGTGTGTGATGTCGTTAGGTTAGTTAGGTTTAAGTAGTTCTAAGTTCTAGGGGACTAATGACCACAGCAGTTGAGTCCCATAGTGCTCAGAGCCATTTGAACCATTTGACAACGAGGTCATTAGAGACGGAGCACAAGCTCGGATTAGGGATGGATGGGGAAGGAAATTGATCGTGCCCTTTCAAAGGAAGCATCTCGGCATTTGCCTGAAGTGATCTAGGGAAAACACGAAAACCTAAATCAGGATGGCCGGACGCGGAGCTGAACCGTCGTCCTCCCGAATTCGAGTCCAGTGTGCTAACCACTGCGCCACCTCGCTCGGTATTTCTTTAAGATTTCTTCACACTTATCCCACAGTCAATTCGCTTTAGCTTCCCTGTTCTTTCTACTGATTTCATTACCAAGTGACTTATATCGCTGTATCCCTTTCCTTCTCAGATCATTTCTGTATTTTCTGCTTTCGTTCATCAATTAAGCATTTTCTTCTGTTACAGAAAAATTTCTTCTCCCTCATCTGCCCTAATTCTGTGACTGCCCGCATTAGGTATGTCCATTCCTTGAATTGAACTGCGTATTGCGTTACACATTACCGCAGTATCTACAGCCTTACATCACTTGAAACCTACATCATTCCCAGTACTTCAGTATCCCACTTCTTTACGTATTGATACTTCAGGCGATTCTCTTAAACATCACCCTATTCATCACGACTAAATTGTGGTCTGAATCTATGTGTCCCACTGGTATCTTCCCGTGTTACCTGACATTTTCAAGTGTACTTCCTCCTCTTATGAGTTGTGAACAGTGAATTTACTTTACTAGCTGAAACCTACCTCCGGATACAATTACTCTTTCTCCTCCTCATTTCTATTATAAGCCTGTGTTGTCCCGTAGCTGTGTCTCCTGTTCGTTCCCATAGTATTCTAATCCCCCATGATTGTTAGATTTTCATCTCCCTTTACATACCGAATTAACCGTTCAAGGCCCTCTATCATTATCCTAATTCCGATTACTATTACAACGGAATAACTTCAACAGCCGACATTTTCTATTTTCCAACAAAACATTACCGGAACAGAGCAATTAGTACAAATCTGCATTGCTGATAATTTCCCGGAGTATTTAGAGATATATACAGACGAGTCGAAAAGTATAGCTAATGACAATTACAAGGTACTGATTACGTTCCCCAGTGAAACTTCTAGTCTTTCTGTAGAAACCACAACTATACCTGAAGCTTTACATTAAACGCAGAATCTCACGGAACCAAGCTTTTTGATTTTAACGGATTGCACAGACTGAGGCAAATAAAAGTGGCTCGGACGAGTGCATACGATTAGACGCGTATATATGCGTATAACCACACCCCGCGACGTGATCCACTTCGGTTCAGAGCGTAGTGAGGGCTGTGTCAGTGCGAATGGAGCAGTGTAAAGGGGACTATGGTACCCACAGCGGAACTCCGTTCTGGAAAAATACGTGGCAACGAAGTCAGTTGTTTGCCGAGAAGTTTAATGGTGTCAAAGTGCCAATAAAGGGCGCCATGCAATGCGTAGTCTGAAAATGGCGTCAGACGAAACGTGCCTGCACACCAGAAAATTGGGCTGCAGCTCACCAGAAAATGGTTCAGAGTCCTATCACATCAAGCCGACCCCTGTCGCAAGAGACCGGCATATCACATCGAGCATGCGGGCAAATACTTCATGTCAACCTGAACATGCATCACTACTGAATGTCTTTTGTTCACGCATTACAATCAGCAGATGCTCCACTGCACCTCCAGTTTTGTGAGTCGCTGTTCACTGAGATAGTAATGAATAGGTTGGACATGGATTTGTTCTTTATATCTGATGGAGTCTGGTTTCACGTAAGTGGTTACATCAATTCACAGAATCTCAGGTTCTGGGCAGCAGAGAATCCGCATAATTTCCAAGAAACGCCGCTGCATGATCAGAAGGTTGGGGCTTGGTGTGCAGTGTCAGCACGCTGCATTATTCTTTCATCAGACGCTGACTTCGGCGCATTACATTGCCAACATTTTGAAACCATTTGTGGCAGCATTAACGGAGTAGGAAAAGATCTACAGTTACTTCAACAGAATACAGCAACTGGCCATACAACCGACCGGACCCTGGAACATGTTTACACTGTCTTCACGGCTGACAGAGTTATTAACAAAGGTCAGTCTGGTCACGGTCCTAGCTGACCACATAGGTCATCCGATCTGTCAATATGCGATTACTTTGTGTTGGGAGCCCTTAGGTCTAAGGTGTATTACAAGAACCCTCATAGACTTCAAGAACTGAAGCAGACCATTTCGGATAAGATTGCAGCAATTCCAGTAGTTCAGCTTCGATTCGCCTTCAACAACTTGCTGACCAGGGCCCAAAAGTAGCAAGAAATGAATGATGATCGCTTTAAACATCTGTTATAGTCAGGTTAGTACTGTATTCCATTTCATCTACTATGTTTCTCTGTACCCCGGACCCAGTTCTCCGAGCCACCTTTATTTTCCTCCACCCTGTAGAAGCTTAATCCAAGAAATGCAGACACCAACCCTTCTCAAGGCAACTTATAATGGATATTATGAAAGCCTCCAAGGAAAACGAAAATCTCAAGAAGGTATAATTTATGTGGATCACTGGACACGTTGAAATTAAATATAACAAAATAGTCGATGATTTTGCAAAGACCGCCGCTCAAAACCGTACATTTAAAAACATCTCATTCCCGCCATCAGACCTGAAAATTCCGTTTATACTGCTACATAAAGGTAAGTCGCTGTTTAACATTGTTAAAAAAAATTTCGAAAAATACTTCACCGTTTTACTTCAAATGTTTACACGATACTCTAATAAACATTCGGAAAGATATAGGCTCTATATTTTAAATGTGTATAATATAAGCATAAGGGAAGCAGTGGTTGGGAAGGGAGTGAGACAGCGTTGTAGCTGTATATTGAGCAAGCAGTAAAGGAAACAAAAGAAAAATTCGGATTAGGAATTAAAATCCATGGAGAAGAAATAAAAATTTGAGGTTTGTCGACGACATTGTAAGTCTGTCAGAAAGAGCAAAGGACCTGGAAGAGCAGTTGAACGGAATGGACAGTGTCTTGAAAGGAGGATATAAGATGAACATCAACAAAATCAAAACGAGGATAATGGAATGAAGTCCAGTTAAGTCGGGTGATGCTGAGGGAATTAGATTAGGAAATGAGACACTTAAAGTAGTAAAGGAGTTTTGCTATTTGGGGAGCAAAATAACTAATGATCGTCGAAGTAGGGAGGATGTAAAATGTAGACTGGCAATGGCAAGGAAAGCGTTTCTGAAGGAGAGAAATTTGTGGCACAACTTGACTAGAAGAAGGGATCGGTTGGTAGGACATGTTCTGAGGCATCAAGGGATCACCAATGTAGTAATGGAGGGCAGCGTGGAGGGTAAAAATCGCAGAGGGAGACCAAGAGATGAATACTCGTAGCAGATTCAAGAGGATGTAGGTTGCAGTAGGTACTGGGAGATGAAAAAGCTTGCACAGGATAGAGTAGCATGGAGAGCTGCATCAAACCAGTCTCAGGACTGAAGACCACAACAACAATATACACTGTCCAGTCACGTTAACCTGTCGAAAGCCTGAATAACCACCTTATGCACATAAACGTGCACAAAGTGTGTCAGTGAGGTTCTGGAAGGTACAGACAGCGCAGTGGAGCCATGGCGACTCCAGTGCCGTGACCAGCATCGCTAGGTTTCGGGTTAAAGGCGTAAACAGCTCGATCTAGGGGATCCCACAGATTGTCGACTGTATTTTAAATACGAGAGTTTGGCGGACAGGAGAGTTCGGTAAACTTATTCTGGTGCTCTTCGAACCATTGTGAGTTGTGTGACACGTTGCATTCTCCTGCTGGTGGATGCCATCGTGCTGACGAAAAACAAACTGCATATAAGGGTGGTAATGGTCCACAAAGATAGATGCATACTTGTTCTGATCCGCTCTGCCTTCCACAAGGACGAGAACATTCCTCAGACAAAAAATTCCATCCTCCGACGTGGACCCGTCCAACGACTGTCGCAGGCTGTTAGCTTTCAGACACGCGGTACATGCCGACGGCGATCTGTCCGATGGAGCATTTAACGTGATTCATCTGAAAAGAACACCTGTCGCCACTCAGTGGACGTCCAGTTGTGGCAGCGATGTGCAAATTCCAACTTTCTTCGCTGATGAATAGCAGTCAGCATAGGTGCATGAACCAGGCGTCTGCCGCTGAGGCCCGTGTGCAGCATCTGCCGCTGAATGGTCGTTGAAGACAAGAGACACTGTTGGCAGTCCTTGGTTTATCTGGATAGTCATCTGGTTAACAGTTGTGCCTCTATTCGTCCGCACACATCTTCGCAAGCGTCGTTCACCCTGTCGTGCACCACAGTTGCATCAGCTCCGGTTGTGGATAGCGCCATTTTGCCATACACGGTACACTTTAACCACAGGAGCATGCGAACAGTTTACAAGCTTAGCCGTTTCGGAAATGCTTCCTCCTTCGCCCGAAAGCCTATTATATCATATCCTTTTTGGGCATCAAAGAAATCTTCGTTTCTGCATTACGACAACGACTGAGCTGTTTCCCGCGTACCCCCGATGTTGTTGTTGTTGTTGTTGTTGTTGTTGTTGTTGTGGTCTTCAGTTCAGAGACTGATTTGATGCAGCTCTCCTGCGCAAGCTTCTTCATAGAGTAAATCTGCATGCCCTCGGGAAAATTAACGACTGTAGTTTCCCCTTGCTTGCAGCCGTTCGCAGTACCAGCACAGCAAGGCCGTTTTGGTTCGTGTTACAAGGCCAGATCAGTCAATCATCCAGACTGTTGCCCCTGCAACTACTGACAAGGCTGCTGCCCTCTTCAGGAACCACACATTTGTCTTGCCTCTCAACAGATACCCCTCCGTTGTGGTTGCACCTACGGTACGGCTACATGTATCGCTGCGGCACGCAAGCCTCACTACCAACGGCAAGGTCCTTGGTTCATGGGGGGACGGGTTGTATATCCTCCACCGCTAGGGCTGCCATCTGCGGTCTGTGAGTGGTTATTGCACGCTGACGCCGAACACAGGCGGTGGTCACATTAATGTGACTGGATGTAATATATATTTAATATATTTAACGGAAACGTTATCAGAAATCACGAAAGATTTACTGCAGTTTTTTACGCGATACTCTAATGAAGATTTACACAGACGTAAGCTATTTATTTTTAATGTATTCAGGGTGTTTGTTTTAACTTGAGACAACTAAATGTCTCGATAACGACGACAGATGAACAGTAAAGGCGATATCTGTCTGTGTTGCAGCTGGCCACCTACTAACCACCCCTCCTGCGTGAGCGGGGTCAGTTCTGTATTTTCATGTTGGATACCCCCAGTTTTATTACATATTCGGTTTCTAGTCAAAAATACGTAGTGTTTACTGAAACTATTGTTTTACATTCGTGGTAGATGGAGCAGTAACCGGCAAATATCTGTGTGCCTGTTTTTGCAATTAAGAACGGATGTAACTGATTCCACACTTCATTTACGGTGTAAATGTAAAACATGGTGCTCTGTTCGAAATTTACTTTAGTGTTGTAAATTTTGTTGTACAGTAAAATATGGCTAGCTGTTTCAGTGTCTGTCTAGAAGCTACGTTTAGTGTGATCCAGGAACAATTACGTGGATGTAATAGTTGTCTATTCCCATCGGGATGCTTGATTTCGGTGAGCCCCCTTCCCTCTCATCACTGGGGTGCTTGATTTCGGTGAGTCAACTTGCCTCTCACCATAACAGTAACTCAAAATGATTTTAAGTTGTGTATATGCATTCCACGCTCGAATTAATACATGTATCGAAATGCAAGGTCTTAAGTTTGACCATTTATTGTTAATTGCAATCATGGTTAGAGGCAAGACAACTCACTGATATCAAGCATCCCGGTGAGAGCAGAAAACTACACTGAACAGTCAAAGAAATTGGTACACCTGCCTAATATCGTATAGGGCCCCCAAGAGCACGCAGAAGTGCCGCAACACGACGTGGCATGGACTCGACTAATGCTTGAAGTAGTGCTGGAGGGAACTGACATCATGAATCCCGCAGGTACTTCTAAATCCGTAAGAGTACGAGAGGGTGGATCTCTCTTCTGAACAGCGCGTTGCAAGGCATCCCACATATGGTCAATGACGTTCATGTTTAGGGAGTTTGGTGGGCAGCAGAAGTGTGTAAACTCAGTAGAGTTTTCCTGGAGGCACTCGGTAGCAATTCTGGACATGTGGGGTGTCGCACTGTCCTGCTGGAACTCCCCGAGTCCGTCGGAATGCTCAATGGACACGAATGGATGCAGGTTATCAGACAGGATACTTACGTACGTGTCACCTGTGAGAGTCGTATCTAGGCGTATCAGGGGTCCCGTATCACTCCAACTTCACACGTCCCACTTCAGTAAAGAACCTCCACCAACTTGAACAGTCGTCTTCTGACATGCAGGGTCCATGGATTCATGAGGTTGTCCTCATTCGCGTACACATGTTTCCAGTCATCAACAGTCCAATGTCGGTGTTGACGGGCCCAGGCGAGGTGTAAAGCTTTGTGTCGTGCAGTCATCAAGAGTACACAAGTGGGCCTTCGGCTCGGAAAGCCCATATCGATAATCTTTCGTTGAATGGTTCGCACGCTGACTCTTGTTGATGGCCCAGCATTGAAATCTTCAGCAACTTGCCGAAGGGCTGCACTTCTGTCACGTTGAACGATTCTCTTCAGTCGTCGTTGGTCCCAATCTTGCAGGATCTTTTTCCGGTCGCAGAGACGTCGGCGATTTGATGTTTTGTCGGATTGCTGATATTCACGATACACTCGTCAGATGGTCGTACGGGGAAATCGCCACTTCATCGCTACCTCGGAAATTTTGTCTCATCGATCGTGCGCTGTCTATAACACGACGTTCAGACTGACTTAAACCTTGATAACCTACCACTGTAGCAGTAATAACAGGTCTAATAACTGCGCCAGACATTTGTTGTCTTATATAGGCGTTGCCAACCGCAGCGCCGTATTCCGCCTGTTTACTTTTCTCTGTATTTGAATATGCATGCTTATACCAGTTTCTTTGGCGCTTCGGTGTATTACATCCACGTAGTTGTTCCTGGATCACGGTACACGTAGTTTCTAGCCAGGTATTGAAACAGCTAACCATACTGTACTGTACAATTAAATATCCAACTGTAAAATAAATTTTGAACATAAATACCAACGGTTTGAACACAACGGTTTACATTTACAACATAAACGAAGTGTAAAATCAACTGTTTCGTTTCTACGATAATGATCGAAGCAGAAGAAACGAATTAAAATTTGTGCTGCGGCAAGGACTCAACCTGGGCCTTCTTGCTTGCGAGGCAGAAATGCTAACCATTAACATCACCACAACAGAATAGTCAATACTGCTGCACGAGCTACACAAGGTGAGTGCCCTCCCCAACACAAACTTCATGTAAGGGAAAATATGCTTCGTTTCTCAAATGCAAAAACAGATGTACTTGAGCCGGGCGGAGTGGCCAAGCGGTTCTAGGCGCTACAGTCTGGAACCGCGCGACCGCTACGGCCGCAGGTTCGAATCCTGCCTCGGGCATGGATGTGTGTGACGTCATAAGGTTAGTTAGGTTTAAGTAGTTCTAAGCTCTAGGGGACTGATGACCTCAGCAGTTAAGTCCCATAGTGCTCAGAGCCATTTGAACCAACCAGGTGCACTTGGTATTAATTGATTACAGCACCATCTCCCACGAATGGAAAAGAATTTTTGGAGTAAACAGTACGAACTGTTTGGCATAGAATCCGAGTATGCAATAAAAATGAGACTGCCATTTGAACATAAAAAGCTGACCCCGTCCACGCAGGAGGCGTGGTTAGGAGGTGCCCAGTTGTAGCACAGACGGATGTCCCCTATACTGATATTAGCTTTTCACCTAAAACATTTTTCCGTTCGGTGCGTCGTTTCCGAGATATTTAGTTATCTCAGGTTAAAACAAACACCCTGTATAATATATGGCAACTTTCCGATTCCACGACTGTAGAAATCGCGTGGCTTTGAGGCGAAGAACTCGCCGAACCATTTTCGGAGCATGTTTTCATCTAGAAAGAAAGTTCCTTCAAGGTTGTTCGATAGAGGGCGGGAAAGGTGAAAATCTGTGGACGAAAGATCAGGCGAAACAGGTGGTTGCGAAATTACTTCCAGACCCAGCTCTTCTGTAGGGCTTCTTGTCAGTCTAGCAGAACGCGGGCAGGCTTTATAGTGGAGTAGCTCCACTTCACAGAGTTTGTTGGTCATTGCTCTTGGACTGCGTCTGCAAGACATGTCAGCAGTGATGGTTAGGCCTCGGGGAAGCAGTTCGTAGTAGCCGGCCGTGGTGGCCGAGCGGTTCTAGGCGCTACAGTCTGAAAGCGCGCGACCGCTACGGTCACAGGTTCGAGTCCTGCCTCGGGCATGGATGTGTGCGATGTCCTTAGGTTAGTTAGGTTTAAGTAGTTCTAAGTTCTAGGGGACTGATGACGTCAGAAGTTAAGTGCCATAGTGCTCAGAGCCATTTGAACCATTTTAGTTCGTAGTACACCACACCGTCGTTCTTCCACCAGATGCATAGCATTGTCTTCTGTGGTTGCGCGCTGGTCTTTGTACAGGGAGTTGCTGCTTTATTTGGGCAAAACCATTGCCTTCTTTTCCTTACGTTAGCATAAAGACACCAATTCTCGTCACCAGTAACGACACAAGATAGGAATGATAGATGTTGTTCACAAATCAATTGATGACGAGCAAGCAGAGATGCACGTATGGCCACCTACTGATTTTTGTGGTTTCCATTGCCTTTTGCCTCCGTAAGCCGAAAAATATTGCTGATTCTTCCACCTGTAAGTACAGTTAGCAAGAGGGTGCCTTTAACCTCTATTAGCACTTCCGCTCTTTGACAAGACCGTTGGCAGAATGGGGGTAACCGTTGCAGCAAATAGCTAAATTTAGGTAAAGTACAAGTCTTTCAACGTATCTACGGCGCAGGGCCGGTTTAAGGCCCTAGCGACACAAGCTGACGTTTGGTGCGCCTAGCTGAGAGGATCACCAGAGGTGTCACAACAGTAAGATTTCTATACATGAGTTTCACAATAGTAGCAGCAGCTTGAGGCACCAGTTTGATGGCTACGCCCCTGGGCATCCAAGTACAGAATTACTATAGACTGCGTATCACAATTAGTAGTGAAAACTAACACAGGCGAAAGTGTGCTTCACAGTGATAAGTCACTTGTGTGGAATACCGATCTCAGACCAGGCCTGAAAGGTGGAAAGCCACTCTCTCACTTTACCTACTCTCTCTATCAGATTAATATTTATATTTTACGTCATGATCTCTGTGTTCCCCAATACTACATTTAATATGTGTGCCTTACGACTTTTTTACGCTAGGAAATTGTGAAGAGAACGTTCTTATAACTACATGGGTGAATGCCGGACATTTGCCACGCCGGGCATTTGCCACGCCGGGCATTTGCCACGCCGGGCATTTGCCACGCCGGGCATTTGCCACGCCGGGCATTTGCCACGCCGGGCATTTGCCACGCCGGGCATTTGCCCCTTCGCCAGGTAGCTTGAGTAGCGATCCCTCAGGTAAGGGACGCCTTTCCTCGTACTCCTTCTGTCCGCTTTCAAACCGCCGTCTCCACGTCTTACTCGATACAACCAGTACATAAGGGGCCTTCTTCTTCGTCGTCTTGACAAAATACAGAGCTTCTTTTCCGAAAGCTAAATATTTATAACTTTGGGGAAACGAAAGTAATACCGACGATTATGTCAGTATGCAATTGGTTCTGCCAAGTACAAATATAGATCCCTCTGTCTGTACGGTAGCTTCCTTTCACGCTTGCTGATTGCGATAGAAAGAGTCCATCGCCATGGGAGCAACAAGAAAGGAACGATGTAAAGAGAATGCGACTGTACACTGTAACCTCCCCAGCGAAATTTAAAAGAAAATAACAATACTTAATACAAATGGGAGCCAAGTGTAACCTCCCCTAGCAATTAAATTTAATGACAATAAAAGTGAGAATCGCAATCTGACTTAAGTATAAGTTTTTCATAAAAAAATTAAAGTCCATTCAGTGACAAGAAAATTCAATTAAACCGAAATATCGGTCTTTGGCCCTGTGTAAAACAATCAGAGTTAAAGTCTTACCTCAGAATAAATGGATGTCACATTTCTGCTCTTATCTTTCTGCACGGCTTGGAGGAACTGCATTGCAAATGATAATATTCCTTTTTTCTGTGATTTTACTGAAAATTTTCTTTTAAGGAAGTGGAGTGAAATGGGAAGTGCAACGAAATCTTTAGTTCAATAAAAAATTAAATTTTTGAAAAAAAATGCTTTTGAAATAAAAATTATTATTGGGGGACTTGTTGGAGAATAGTTACAATAAATAAAATTTTTCATTATCTAATGATTATATTAATTAACAGTATACCTTATTCACCATCTTGACCAGTGTTGCCGACCGCTCTCCATGACGACTATTGGCGTACTGCACGCGACGACTACTGACAGAGTACTGCTCTCAACTAGACAGAGCTACAGACTCGCAACGACTACTGACCGACTCGCAACGACTGACTGACAGACTGAGAACCGCTCGCAACACTCGCGCGGTCAAGCGCATACTCTCTGGTCACAGATGCTACAATGCCTCGCCATCGCTGCTATGTTACATACGTGTTTCATAACCCTCCACTGGGGGGGGCAAAAATTTGGCAGCGATGGTGAGTCATTTGGACTTGCCAAGCGCGGCAAAATTTTTCTTTAATTAACAAAATTCTACAACTTACAGAATATTTAAATGTTGTGCACACGCACTAAGTACAAAATACATCAGACAAAGACAAAATGTGAGTACAAAACATAGTAGCAAATCAGAAAAATGTATATACAAATTATTTGATAGAAAACAAAGAGCACAGGCACTGAAAAAAATTCTTTAGCATATTCAGAACAAATAAACAGACTGGCAAAAAATATTACATTGACAAGTGACATAAGTGCACATGCACTGCAGTTGAGAACATATCAGTAAATGATGAAATGTATATACAATTAGTGACAAATGACATAAGTGCATACACATTGAAGTACTGAATATACAGAATAGTACAAATCATATTGAAAAATGAGAAAAGTGCACAGGCACTGAAGTTCAATAGAAAACATATTAACACCTAACATCAGTGCACATGCACTGTAGTTTAGAACATATCATTAAAATAAAAAAATGTATATGCAATATAAAAGACAAGAGTGTACATATACTGTACTTCAGAACAAATCGAAAAAAAAAATGTCTTTAGCATTTTCGCAATAAATAAACATAATGGCAAAAAATCATGTCCAAAGTGCACACGCACTAAAAAATGTCTTTAGCATTTTCACAACAAATAAACATAATGGCAAAACATCATGTCGACCAGTGCCATAAGTGTACTCGCACTGGAGTTCAACAAATCGAAAAATGTATAACCTATGAACATAAATGATGTTACCAAAAAATTTTTTCTTTATGTGACAAGAATCAGGATAGGAAAGGGAAGGATTGCATCATGGTTGTAGCACTTTAGATTGCACACAGCTGCTCTGAAAGTCCATATCTTTCCACAGAAGTACAACACCAAGTGACACAACTTGAAGTTCTTTTCCCATCAGAATTTATCAGTGTAGCCAAGACACTGAACTGTCGTAGTAATGTTCCATGTTTTCATTTTGGCAGTACATTAGGTACACCAAACAGTGGGACCATAATAATGTCTTCATCGCTCACGGTGGTGGACAGCATGTCGTGTCAACACCACGCTCTTACAAGGCGCACCAACGTAGAATTAGTGCAAAACCAAAGATAGTGCTCCATGATCACTAGGATAAACAGGACAAATGGACATTGCAATAATTCAGGGTAGTCAGCTTATGAGGTGAAGGACATCAAGTCACATAATATTGACAATTAGAGACTTAATTAGTTTGTGGCATTCATAGCCCAGTTATTGAACATTTCTGTACCAAGTATGTAGTATTACAGAAAAATGTTCATTAATTGTTTTACATGGAATCAGTAGCCTTCTTTTCCTGGTTACAAAGCATTATTAAATAATCGCATTCTTTTCAGTTACAGAGTGTAATTAAGAATCATTAACCTTCTCCTAATTACAGTTAATTAATCATTTGTCATTCCAATAATAATCATTAGCCTTTTCCTAATTACAGTTAATTAATCATTTGTCGTTAATTAATCATTTGTCTAATTACAGTTAATTAATCATTTGTCGTTAATTAATCATTTGTCATTCCAATAGTAAGAATTATTAGTCTTCTCCTAATTACAAAGCATTATTAAACAGTACCATAGTTAATTAATTATGTGTCATTCCAATCTATTAAGAATCACTAGCTGGCATCATGGGTAATCGTATTACAATAAACAGTGGCGGTCCTTGGCCAGTTACAAAGTATATTTAGTATGACAGAATAATGTTCATCAGAAGTCTTAGTTGAAAAGGAGAGTCAATTATTGGCCTAGCATTAACATAATACATTGAGTGATACAAATTATTGGCACTCATTGGCCATTAACCAAAACATGAAAACTCAACATGGGAAAAAAAGGGCTAATTAATGGCATAATTAATAACAATTCTTCAAGTGACATTAATTATTGGCACTCAGTGGCCAGCAAGTATTGAATAGAATCATCATTCAGTATTATTCAGATTATTACGAAGTCATTATTAAAAATCAGTTAATTACAGTCATAGCATTAATAATCACAGGCATTATAAGTAGTCTCATTACAATAAACAGTGTTTCTCCTTCAGTAGTATTCAGATCATTACAAAGTCATTATTAAAATCAGTTAATTAGTCATAGCATTAGTAATCATAGGCATTATAAGTAGTCTCATTACAATAAACAGTGGCAGTTATTAACTAGTGACAAAGCATTATTTTAAATATATACTTTTTTTTGTCTCATTAAGAAGTCATTACTCAAGTGACATACTATTCAGAGCTAATCAGTATTATTCAGAATTATCATAAACTAGTGACATCATGTGGGACTGGTAATTCATTTTTTTTTCTGTTAGCAATGCATTGCGTTGAGATCGATAATTAATTGCTGAGGCATAACACTATTTGCTTTGACCTATTGCTGCAAATGAGGATAGGTAATGTCATTCGTCATGAGTCAGCTGTACCAAGGTTATGTAACAAGGTAGTATATGTGATCACATTTATAAATGATAGACACAAATGGGTAAAAAATAAAAATGCAAGTACTAGAACCGGTATAATAAGTAACAGGTTTAGTAAGTACCATGAAAAGCTTCTCCTGGAAAAAATACAAAATGGATTATTGACCTGAAAGAAGAAACGCACACTATGCTGAAAAGTAGTGAACTTCGAATTAACAGGTAGTGAAATGTGTATAAAAATGTGTTCCATAGCTGTCCTTTCCAAAACTTTCCGTCATCCTACTATGCAATGTAACACCTGCTGTCAAAGCAAACTGCAACAAATACTTAAATAACTACATAGCATAAATACATAACTTCAACATTATCCTCATCTGTAAAGAAAAAAAAACTTCATTATCCATCACTTCATTATCCATATTATCGTAACTTCATTATCATCATCACCTGTAAAGAAAAACTTCATTATTCATAATACCATTTCCTTCATCATTATTCATCAGTATTCATTATCATCTGCAAAATCACTTCATTACTCATTATACAACTATTCCTTATCTCTAGCATATTTCATCACTAAAACTAAGATGTGTAGTTCAGTCTGACAGCCTGCATCAATCACCTTGTATTCTGAAAGAAAAAATTAGTTAAGACTGCTATTCTATGATGAGTATAGTATATTCTTGTTAATGCTTGTTAATCCTGATCCATTTACTCTTCCTCATAAAGTTATCGCATCTCCTTTCGTTTATTCCGTAGGTGAAATTCCCATTTCTGTTGAATTTATCTCTTACACGCATCATTTCTTTCTGAAATTGATGAACAAAGATTAATGTCTTGCATTTAAATCCTATATCCACTAAATAATGACTGGTTTATGGTGACATAATTAACCATACAGCATAACATGACAGAAAACGTAATATGTCAAAGACATTGACAGTGTTCAGATGCGAAAATGTACACAGAATAATACAATGCAGCAGCAAAAAATGTAAAACAGTCACGATGTTGAGATGTCATAAGGCAAAAAAAATGTCAAAGTCGACTGGTGTGTGTTATATCTTAACTATTGCACAGTGCATACAAACAAAACTGGAATACAATTGTACATAAAAAACAAAATGTGACGTTCGTTGTGTTCAGCTTGTATGTAGTGTAGTTAATAGAGGCGAGAATTAAAGACTTTAATGGAGAGAGAATTTGATAAAATTACTACGTCATTACATACAATTGCATAATTATTCATAAAATACGTAAGTTCGTCTGGAAAAATATGCACGGTCTGATGTGTAACAACAAGAAAAGCGACCTGCTAACCTTACCTTGCCGGGCACTTGCCAAGAAAAATACGATAATCATCAGTAATTAGTCAGGTGAAGTAATTGCATTAGTAAATGACATCATAGTGTGTTGAATCATAAAGTGTCTTCATTCAATAAACGGTTTAATGTTTGAGATATGGTGATTGCCTTTCGATTTTCTGGTTCTCAAAGTTTCGACGTGTACAACATTGGGGTGAGGGATGCTGCGAATCCGATATGGACCTGCGTATAGAAGTTCAAATTTACTGCACTTACCTTTTAATTTACTGGATAAATAGTGTGTACGTACTAGTATCTTCTGTCCAACGTGAAAGTCACGGCGTGTACAAACCTGTTTTTGCTGTCTTCTCCGGCGCTCTGCGGCACGTTTGATGTTGTTCAGCGCAATGCCAATTATTTCGTGGTGTCGTAATCGACGAGATGTAGGACATGTTATTAATTCTTTAATTTTGTTAGGTGGTTCAGCATTTTTCAGTATAACAGACGGAGATAGCATAGTGGATTCATTTGGAATGGAATTAATTACATCTTGGAATGAGAATATGTGTGTGTCCCAATCAATATGTCTTTGTGGCAGTATATTCGGCACAGTTTACCAATTTCTTTCATTAATCGTTCACAGGGGTTCGAAGAAGCGTGGTACTTGGATATATAGATCGGAGAAATGTTTCTGGCTCGTAACATGCGTGTCCATATGGTACTACGAAATTGAGATCCATTGTCAGAAATTACTTTCATCACATGCC
The DNA here is from genome assembly GCF_021461385.2 of Schistocerca piceifrons. Classification (NCBI taxonomy): domain Eukaryota; kingdom Metazoa; phylum Arthropoda; class Insecta; order Orthoptera; family Acrididae; genus Schistocerca; species Schistocerca piceifrons. The sequence goes on from NC_060141.1 coordinate 294,904,102, forward strand.
CTACATGAGATAGAAAATGTTTTACAAATGCTTTCGAAACAGTTTTGGCAGTAGCTTTGCGTAATGGAGTGAAAGTAACAAATTTTGAAGTGAGCTCAACAGCGACAAAAATGTAGCAAAAACCTCTGTTAGTTCTCGGAATCGGACCAAAAATATCTACAGCGGCCATATGTCTTAATTTAACAGGTATAATGGGATATAAAGGAGGAATATGTGAAGTGGTGTCTGATTTAGCTTTCTGGCAAATTTTACAAGACGCTAAAACTCGTCGTATACTTTTCTCCATGTTAGAAAAATAACAGTTCTGTCTCAGTATAAGAAAACATTTTCGTGCTCCGCAATGTGCGTAACTTAGATGAGTGTACCAGATTAATTTGTTAACCAGTTCGTCAGGAATGCATAATAACCAATTGTTGCTGTCTGGATGAGAGCGGCGAAACAGAATGTCATTGCGCACAGTGTAGTGGTTCCTAATCGTAACATTATTCTTATCTTGCCAAAGGTGTTTAATTTCTTTCCACACATTGTCTTTATTTTGTTCTTGTGCTATGTCCTGTAATGACGACGAAATAAAATTTTCAAATGCAACTTGCTGAATGTACATGACACTGAAATTTGTTTTGCAGAAGTTGGTTGCTACGTCTTGCTGATTGTTGCCGAGAGAACGCGATAGTGCGTCTGCTATAACATTTTGTGTGCCGGGAATATGAACTATTGTAAAATTAAATTCCTGTAAATAAAGTTTCCATCTACTTAATCTGTCGTGAGTAAATTTAGCTGAAAGCAAAAATTGTATAGCTCTATGGTCTGTGTAAACGGTGGTATGTCTGCCATAAAGAAAGTGCCGAAATCTCGTTAAAGCCCATACAACACATAATGTTTCAAGTTCTGTAACGGAGTAATTTCGTTCAGCAGGTGACAGAATGCGACTTGCAAATGCGATGTTTTTAATTACTGTAGAACCATCTTCTTCAATTTCCTGGAAAATATGTACGCCTAAAGCGGTGTTGGAACTGTCGGTGGCAATGGAAAAATTTCTAGTAAGATCTGGGTGCGATAAAAGTGGAGCATTCAACAAAGCATGTTTCAGGTTCATGAACTCAGTGTGCTTGCTTATCCCAAGACCAAATACTGTTTTTACCTGTTAATTGACATAATCTGGGTGTGTCTAAAGCAGAATGATGAATAAATTTACGAAAAAAAATTAATTAAGCCCAAAAAACTGCGTAGTTGTTTCTTCGTCGTAGGAACACTAATGTCACGTAGAGCTTGAAGTTTTTCCGGATCAGGTGCAATGCCTTCGGCTGAAATTACGTGTCCAAGAAATTTTATAGAAGTTTTGCCAAAATGCGATTTACTGAGGTTAACTGTAAGTCCTTTTGCATGGAAAGTTTGTAACAGTTGTTCAAGAATCAGATTGTGTTCAGACCAGTTAGCTTCTGCAATAAGAATATCGTCTACATACGTCGTAATTCTGTCCTTAATGCAAACGTGTGTCGGATGTCGTCAAAATTAATAACATTTTCGTGAAGAAGATTCTGCGTGTCAAAATTATTGCTTACGTTACTGTAATATGCAATCTGTGCTGTATCTGGTTAAAATCTATCGTACGTGTTATTATTTACGGGAGGATGCTGTGGCATATCCATTATATGAACTGCTCTGTTATTTCTTACTGACGTATTACGCTATCGATGACACCTATTGTCTGTTTCATTCATGATTATTTGTTGTTGCTGCTCATAAGATCGACTGTTATTAAATGTACGTTGAAAATTGTGCTCATCATTTTTTTTTTTTTTTTACGTCTGTCATGATAGTAAATTCTATACGGCGCATTGCGATACGAGTTGAAATAGTGTGTTGTCTGTACGTAGTTATTTCTTTGCTGCCATGCGTTACTATTTGTTATACCAGGGACTATACGTGCACGCGGCGAAACATTAAAGTTTGGTTGACCTTGTAGACTGCATTGTTGGTTACGTATGCTAAGCGGCTGACTTTCATGCTGTTGTGGTGAAAAACATCTATTGTTACAAAAATATGGTTGCGATTGCTCAAAATTTTATACATACTGATGATTACGATTTTATCTGTAATTAAAATTACGCTGGTTCTGGAGTGCCTAAAGAATGTTGTCACTTTCCGTAAAAATTTGTCTTATCGGGTTTTCATTACATATTCTTAATTCTAGATAGAGCAATAGTTAAAGAGCTATTTTAGATAGATATAAAGGATAGTAGAAGAAAAGGCAGCAGTGCAGAAAACTAAAGATGAAACAGCACTACTACAGCTCGGGGCCCTATGCTCGCTACGGCACATATTCATTAAAGCGTAATGAATCCCCTGAGGTCAATTACGCACTGCAAATAATCTTTAGCTTTTGTGTTATAGGCAATGGCGGTACAAATTCAGAAATAAATTGCTGTCTGCATGCTAATTCCAGTTTCTGCATAATACGTAATGCTGATGAAAATACTATAGCAAATTGTCGCCTCAGGTTCAAAGCTAGCTTCTGCATTACAGGTAATAGCGGTGCATGTACAAAGATAAATTGTCGTATACTGTGTAAATCGTTTATCTGTGTTCTGTCATTATTAAATTCTTTACTTTTCTTACAAATACAAATTGCTTATTATCAACCTTCTCGTCACTGAATTTGATAACACGTTCAGATTTGTGTGTGAATCTGTTCGTCTGTGTAATTATGGATTTCAAGTTGCATAGCTTTTCAGATTTTAAGTCGCGTGGCTTTTCGGATTTTAATTCGCGTAGTCTCTGTAAATTGTTCACATTATACACGCTGCGTGAGTCAGACAAATGTTCGCGAAGTGGCGGATTCTGTGACGTATTGGTGACTGAAATAGTTTTTAACTCTGTTGCTTTAATATTTTCGCCAATTTGGTTGATCTGTCGTGCTAATTTCTCGTCAACTTCCATATTCGGAGTGTGTGAAACTTCCAGTGGCTCTAAATTAAACTCGTCGCGTATCTGTACTGCGTTTTTACGGCATTGTTCAGTAACGGCATTAACTTCGTGTATCTGTGTTGAGTTTGCTGAATATTGTTCAGTGACTGCATTAACTTCGTCTTTACGTAATTCTGTTGTGCTTACACGTGTACTATTTAATTCTTGTGCAACAGTGCCAACTTTTTCATTACTGTTATTAGCACAACCCTGAGTATCCTCACGTAATTGTTCTTTATTGTCCTGACATTGAACGGTAACAGCTGTAATCTGTTCGCTAGCTTGTTTGTTCTGTTCATTAAGGTTATCGTGTTTTTCTCTCGGCTGTTTAATACTTTCAGAAAATTGTTTGTTCCGTTCTCTAAATTGTTTGTTTTCTTCTTCCAGTCGTTTGTTCTGCTCATCAAGTTTTTCATTAAGTTGTTTAAACTGTTCACTAAGTTGTTTGAAATTTTCGTCATTATTGTCAAGTTTTTCGTTCTGTTGTTTGAAATTTTCATCAATTTTATTAAATTTTTCATTAAACTGTCTGAAATTTTGCCGCAAAAATGCCATAATTGGATCCGATTCAAAATTAGCATTTCTATTCTCTGTGCTATTCAATGGTCGATCTGGAATTGTCTCGTTTTGCTTGACCATTTGGTCATTCTGCAATTTACAAAAAGGTTTGCCAGTTAAACATACACTGTCAGTCCCTATTTCGGAATTAAATAAATCCGTCGTACTTTCACTACACTGACCATTTTCATTCGAAAAATTTGTTTGTATGTTACTTGAATTTTCCAAACCGGTTGTGTTAAGCTGGGTAGCGCTCATTACAATGGAGCGTCCCGCGTCATCAATTGTCGTCAAATTAACAGAAGAGACAATTGAGTTCGTTTGTTCATCATTAAGACAAAAGTCATCATTAGTGGTTGGAATACACTGATTGTTAGTGAACGCAGGATTGTCATCATTACGCTGCGTATCACAATTACTATCGGTCACGTTGTTTAAGTCGGTAATTTCATTCATAATACTTCGCGATACACTATTCACAGTCTTTCGCGGCATTTTTACAATAGTCACAATTTTTCACAAAACAAATAATCACAAATGCAAAAGCAACACACAATTACAACAGAGCAAAGAATTGCCGTTGACCTGTAGAAAGAAAGTCACAAAATTAGTAAAAGCGTAGCGCCAAATCCTAATTATACCTAAGCAAATAAGAGCAGATATCTGACTGTCGCTCAAAAGACTCTCAACGAAATACGATCCTGGACTGGGTGTCGCCAAGTGTAACCTCCCCACCGAAATTTTAAAGAAATATAATATTATTTAGGAATGCTAATGGACACTGCTCTAAGCGTAACCTGCCCACAATGAAATGTACTGACAATGGCAACAAAAATGTGAAATTCGCAATCTGACTCAAATATAAATTCTTCACAAAATTTAAAGTCCGTTCAGTGACAAGAAAATACAATTAAACCGAAATATCGGTCTTTGGCCCTGTGTAAAACAATCAGAGTTAAAGTCTTACCTCAGAATAAATGGATGTCACATTTCTGCTCTTGTTGTTGCGCACCGCTTGGAGGAACTGCATTGCAAATGATAATATTCCTTTTTTCTGTGATTTTACTGAAAATTTTCTTTTAAGGAAGTGGAGTGAAATGGGAAGTGCAACGAAATCTTTAGTTCAATAAAAAATTAAATTTTTGAAAAAAAATGCTTTTGAAATAAAAATTATTATTGGGGGACTTGTTGGAGAATAGTTACAATAAATAAAATTTTTCATTATCTAATGATTATATTAATTAACAGTATACCTTATTCACCATCTTGACCAGTGTTGCCGACCGCTCTCCATGACGACTATTGGCGTACTGCACGCGACGACTACTGACAGAGTACTGCTCTCAACTAGACAGAGCTACAGACTCGCAACGACTACTGACCGACTCGCAACGACTGACTGACAGACTGAGAACCGCTCGCAACACTCGCGCGGTCAAGCGCATACTCTCTGGTCACAGATGCTACAATGCCTCGCCATCGCTGCTATGTTACATACGTGTTTCAACACTAACCATTTCTTTTTGATCACTGCATTTGTGCTTACTTTAATGACTACAACTGCATGCCCAAAAGACAATAAGTAAAGAAGAAATGGGTATGTGAATGTTTGAAACGAAGAACGACATACTCCATATTAATTTACTCTCTAAAATCCGATATCGCTTGCGGCGAAACATTAGTTGATAAAGTGTAGCGGGACAATGTTCAAAACATGACTGAAAATACGTTCACCAAATAGAGATAAGAACATCTATGACTGACATGTCATCAATTTTAAAATGTTAGAAATAAGGAAATGAAGTAATACAGAATGCCATGCTTGTAACATACGTTGTTGTTCTACATTGTTTAGCTCTGGTATTTACAGGGTCACAGAGAAAGTATCCTAGGTTTTGGAGGGAAAAACAGTAATTGTAATTATCTGCACTACAACAGAAACAAGAAGCACAACTTAAAGAAAAATAATGTAATGTGTGTTCCAGCTCACAAGAGACATTGAAGCAGATAGTTCCTGTGACTTAATATGAGCAGAGGTTATATTCGACAACCAGAATAAATTAATAACTGGATCCTTTTATCGAACCCCGGTCTCAGATGAAACAGTAGCTGAACAGTTCAAAGAAAACTTGAGTCTCATCACAAATAGGTACCCTACTCATACAATTATAGTTGGCAGTGACTTCAATCTAACTTCCGTATATTGACAAAAATATATTTTCAGACCCTAATGTAGATAGAAAACAACTTCCGTAATTGTTCTAAATGCTTTTTTTAAAATTATTTTGAACAATCAGTTCACGAGGCCATTCAAATTGTAAGTGGTTACGAAAACACACTTGACCTCTTAGCCACAAATAATCCTGAGCATCACGACGGATACAGGGATTAGTGGAACACACAGTCGTCACGAGGCTCAATTCCGTAACAAAGAAATTCACCAAAACTAAACGCGAAATATATCTATTTATAAAAGCAGCTAAAAATTGGGTTGACGTCTTTCTAAGAGACAGTCTCCAATCCTTCCAAACTATGTAAGTAAAGACCATATCTGGCTTAAGTTCAAAGAAATAGTATCAACAGCACTCGAGAGATTTATACTAAATAAATTAATAAAACACGGAACTGATCCCCCATGCTACACAAACACGACAGAAAGCTGCTACAAGAGCACCGAAAAAGGCACGTATAATTTAGACGAACGCCAAATCTCCAAGATTGGCGAAGTTTTACTGATCCTCGAAATTTGGTGCGGATTTCAATGCGAAATGCATTTAATAGTTTCCACAACGAAACTCTCTATAGAAATGTGGCGGAAAATCGAAAGAGATTCTGGTCCTATGTTAAGCAAACCAGAGGAAAGGCTCAGTAAGTACATTTACTGCGCGACAGCGACGGTAATGTTAGTGATGACAGTGCCACTGAAGTGGAGTTACTAAATGCAGTTCCAGGGGTCGGGCGGTGGGTGAGGAGGGAGGGGGGCAGGCAAGGGACCCAACCCTTCGGAAAAGGGAAAATCGTGGCAGATGTCCGGCGTGGCAAATGTCCGCACACCGCCCAGATGGCGGAAAGTGCGTGGAGGAAGCCGTTTAAGGGAGACTGCTCCAGTCCAAGCTTTCGTGTAAATGGAAGGACAGTCATAAAACTATAAGCACTCTCATGTTAGAAGATGAGATGATACGATCAAAGCTGATGGGGCACGTGTTTAGTGGAGGCAAGACTGTAACTCGGCTGATGCCAGGAGGTCGTCAGGTTCTTTTAGCGAGCAGGAAAAAAAAAAAAAAAAAAACATATTTCACAGGCAGGACTGTCTGGGAAGCTTAACATCCTTCTTTTCTAAATTGGAAATGGTCGGCCTGGAAAGGTTAGATCTCTTTGTAAATGAGCGGTTATGGTCCCATCTAGGTAGACATTTTCTGCGAAACTTGACCATGCTTATTGTGAGAACGACGCCTAGTCTAAAGTCTTTTTTTTTTCAGACAAGAGAGTTTTTGAGTCACTGATTGGCTCCCCTCAGGATATGCAAAGCAGAGGCTTGCTCCAGGCGGTGCTGTGTCTGGATTGGATACAAGGCCAGCAGAACAATGAGTGGAGGATAGTTTGGTTGGTTTGTACAACGTGGAGGCGGGTTTTTCTGCTAATTCGGCTCCTGTACGACGTTTGATGGAAAGTGATGTGATCCTTTGCCTTCTTCGTCTTCTGGTCCTCACCTGCTGGAGAACGTCAGGTCTTTCTCTAGTGGGTGAGACTTGTGGTATGCAACTTGGGGTGGAGTAAGAGCCAGTGGCAGTTTCCAACTGTACCCACAGTGGAGCTGCATATCATCTCGGACATATGGTGTGTCACGAGGGTGAACTTACTCATCCTGAGTCGGCCGTCTGACGTTTGACAATTCCAGCACGCCCCGTCGTGCCTCTGAATCAAATTAGTTGGCCAGACAAGAGAATGGGTGCACCTCACGCTAAAATCTGCCGGGATTCCAGGGCTATGATAGGGAAGTTTCCCGCGTTCTAATTATTAGAACGCCAGTCCGCGTAGTTTGCAAGTTTTCGTAGACGCGTCAGAACATTACAGCTGCCGACGCACCCCGCCCCTCGCCCACGGCGTGCCGTTTTCTGCTGCCTCCCGAATCAAGGTGAAAGGGTAAAGTATGGCTGCACCGGCGTAGGGTCGTTCAATGATATTCACAGCGCTCTGTTCTCCTTGAACCACAGTTTGTGGTGAACCTGGTCATAGTAGGTTCCATTTGAACAGAATTTGGCCTCACAGTGGATTCATGTAAACCAAGTCTGATTACGTCGTAAAAGTTATTAATTAAGGGGAAAATTTGTATAGTTTCCGCCCCAATGAATGCTTTGCCAATGAAGCACCATTACTTTCCTAATTTATGTTTGTCATTTTTTGTAAGATTTATAGCTCGATTTTAGTTGTAAAAGAATGAATACATCTACATCTACATCTATACTCCGCGAGCCACCTTACGGTGTGTGGCGGAGGGTACTTATTGTACCACTATCTGATCCCCCCCTTCCCTGTTGTAAGTCTCCGTATTTGCTCTAATTTCTCGGATCTTTTCGTTGTGATCATTACGCGAGATATATGTGGGCGGTAGTAATATGTTGCCCATCTCTTCCCGGAATGTGCTCTCTCGTAATTTCGATAATAAACCTCTCCGTATTGCGTAACGCCTTTCTTGAAGTGTCCGCCACTGGAGCTTGTTCAGCATCTCCGTAACGCTCTCGCGCTGACTAAATGTCCCCATGACGAATCGCGCTGCTTTTCGCTGGATCATGTCTATCTCTTCTATTAATCCAACCTGGTAAGGGTCCCATACTGATGAGCAATACTCAAGAATCGGACGAACAAGCGTTTTGTAAGCTACTTCTTTCGTCGTTGAGTCACATTTTCTTAGAATTCTTCCTATGAATCTCAACCTGGCGCCTGCTTTTCCCACTATTTGTTTTATGTGATCATTCCACTTCAGATCGCTCCGGATAGTAACTCCTAAGTATTTTACGGTCGTTACCGCTTCCAATGATTTACCACCTATGGCATAATCGTACTGGAATGGATTTCTGCCCCTATGTATGCGCATTATATTACATTTATCTACGTTTAGGGAAAGCTGCCAGCTGTCGCACCATGCATTAATCCTCTGCAGGTCCTCCTGGAGTACGTACGAGTCTTCTGATGTTGCTACTTTCTTGTAGACAACCGTGTCATCTGCAAATAGCCTCACGGAGCTACCGATGTTGTCAACTAAGTCATTTATGTATATTGTAAGCAATAAAGGTCCTATCACGCTTCCCTGCGGTACTCCCGAAATTACCTCTACATCTGCAGATTTTGAACCGTTAAGAATGACATGTTGTGTTCTTTCTTCTAGGAAATCCTGAATCCAATCACAAACCTGGTCCGATATTCCGTAAGCTCGTATTTTTTTCACTAAACGTAAGTGCGGAACCGTATCAAATGCCTTCCTGAAGTCCAGGAATACGGCATCAATCTGCTCGCCAGTGTCTACGGCACTGTGAATTTCTTGGGCAAATAGGGCGAGCTGAGTTTCACATGATCTCTGTTTGCGGAATCCATGTTGGTTATGATGAAGGAGATCTGTATTATCTAAGAACGTCATAATACGAGAACACAAAACATGTTCCATTATTCTACAACAGATTGACGTAAGCGAAATAGGCCTATAATTATTCGCATCTGATTTATGACCCTTCTTGAAAATGGGAACGACCTGCGCTTTCTTCCAGTCGCTAGGTACTTTACGTTCTTCCAGCGATCTATGATAAATTGCTGATAGAAAGGGGGCAAGTTCTTTAGCATAATCACTGTAGAATCTTAAGGGTATCTCGTCTGGTCCGGATGCTTTTCCGCTACTAAGTGATAGCAGTTGTTTTTCAATTCCGATATCGTTTATTTCAATATTTTCCATTTTGGCGTCCGTGCGACGGCTGAAGTCAGGGACCGTGTTACGATTTTCCGCAGTGAAACAGTTTCGGAACACTGAATTCAGTGTTTCTGCCTTTCTTCGGTCGTCCTCTGTTTCGGTGCCATCGTGGTCAACGAGTGACTGAATAGGGGATTTAGATCCGCTTACCGATTTTACATATGACCAAAACTTTTTAGGGTTCTTGTTTAGATTGTTTGCCAATGTTTTATGTTCGAATTCGTTGAATGCTTCTCTCATTGCTCTCTTTACGCTCTTTTTCGCTTCGTTCAGCTTTTCCTTATCAGCTATGATTCGACTACTCTTAAACCTATGATGAAGCTTTCTTTGTTTCCGTAGTACCTTTCGTACATGATTGTTATACCACGGTGGATCTTTCCCCTCGCTTTGGACCTGTCATTATTTTTGTAAACATAAATACGCCACTGTTCTCATTCATACTCCCCCAGCCATTCGCTGTCTTTATTTTATTGTGGCGATACATGGATATACCTGCAATTCAGAATGCAATCGTACTAAATTAGTTAATTTGATGATTAATTTGAGTTCTGAAAGTGACCACAGACAGAGGTAGCAAAAGTGCAATGAGTAAATTCACTAATTTCATAAACAAAAATTAAGGGTGTAGCTCACGATCTGAAGATTGTTGAGAAGATAATAGTATTCTGTATGTAAAGATAATAACATTTAGCATCGCTTGGACATATGTTTATGATAAACCTAGCGACCGCTTACGGCTCCGCTACTACGCTCGTCATTTTTCCTTGGTGCAAGTAAACTGACATACTTGCTGACATTTATTTGGAATCTCTCCAAGGAGGATCTTTATTTTGAAGTGCGTAATTTGTTCTCGTGGAATTTTTTCCCCTCTGTGCTGTCATCGATCAACCGCACTGATTGCCTTTCTTATAAAATTTCTTTCGCTACACTGTCTTTCAATGTATAACATTTAATTTATAACACTAGAGCCGCCAGTGTTGGCTTGGATGTTTAACAAAAGGGAAAAACTCAGCTTTCTCTGTTCGTCCGTGAAATCCAGAGCGCAGTAGGGAAATATTCCCAGATTAATGCAGTGTTCCTTGACTTCAGGAAAGTATTCCATGCAGTTTCTACAGTCATTTAGTCAACAAAATTCGAGCTTACCGATTATCGCATAAGATTGGTTCATGTTTGGTTCAGGACTTGTTGACAGATGGAGCACAACACGTTCTTAATGGGACGAATTCGACAAATTTTAAAGTTATTTTGGCAGTACCTCCAGGGAGTCTAAAATATATATGAATGATGTCGTCGGAAGCTCCACGACGCTGTTCATAGACGATTCTGCTGTATATAGGAATGTTTTTAACGCCTTAAGATTGTAGCGAAATGCAGGAAGATCTGTAAGGGATAGCTGATAGGTGCAGCGCCTGAGTTGACCCTCTATGCAAATAAATATAAGGTATTGCGAATAAATAGGGAGAGCAATCGATTACTGTTCTCTTTCGCTTTTTTCCTTCTTTTTTGTCCTCGCTGTTACCCGTTATCCTGTGTCGCTTTCCTAATCTTGCAGCGCCCTCCCTGGTGGGCATGATCTTCGCTAAGGCTTACCTTCTTGATAGAACTTTCTACTTCGTCAGATATAAAGGTAAGAAAATCAAATATCAGGCTGAGATTCGTTGGTAAAACCTTCAGAAAGTGTAACTGGTTCTCGAAGGACGTGTCTTACGAAACACTTGTACAACCGAATTTTTAGCTTTGCTTGTCAACCTGGAACATTCCCCAAGGTAAATTATCACAAGACAGAGACAGAAAATGCAATGACGAGTGGCCTGTTTCGTCACAGGAGCCTTACGTAGATGCTCAATAAATGTCGGTGACAGACGCTACAAGAGAGGCGTTGTGTATCATCGGAAAGTTTGTTGTTAATACTCCGAGAGTGTACGTTCGAAGAAGAGTCTGACAACCTATCTCTTCGTCGCGAAATGACATCCACGAGAAAATCACGAAAGTTGGAAGTCATACAGAGTTTTATCGACGGTCGTTCTCCCCACCGAGAATTCGCGAGTGGAACAAGGAGGAAAATTATAGGTGTAGGTTTACCTAAATGACATTTCTCTGGGAGTCCTTATCAACAACAAATTTATATCTACTGACTTGTACGAATACTCAGGTTATATATTTGGCCTTGGTGTCAAATGAAGCTTAACGCTACGTGAATGTTCATGTATGACATATTGCTGTAATCCGTGGGTCATACTTGAACAATAATGTCAAAGTCTCTATGCATTCAGAAATAACGTGAGATAACTGTTGCTTTTGCTCACGTTTCCCTGTCAGATCACTGAGATTATGATGTTATCTCCTTCAAGCGTGTCTAAAAACTATCAGATATCTGCTTTCGTCAGCAGATGATGTTAAAAAGAAAAACTTCATTCTGCATCAATCAAGAATGCTGAACTACAGCAGTTTTGGTCAAGCCTGGATGGTGGAATAGATATAGCTGGTATATGAGTTCAACAAGCTCATTTCTCTGCGACAGCATGGTGCAATTTTCCAGGAGCGTAAGTGGCATTAGGTGCGAGAAAGCTTTTTCGCCGCTTAATAACGCGAGAGGGACGTGTTTCGCTAAATGGCTGCCACAGCGTGCCTGATGGAATATGGACGCAAAAAGCAATCATCTAGCGGCATACGTCCTGCTGATGAGTACGTTTCCGAAAACATTATGGAAGCGTTGCGATGAGCGCTGAAGGTGAATTCCTCTCTAGTAACAGTAACCTACTTCGAGATCTGTGTCAAGTTTCGGAACATCATAGTTTTGTTAACATTTTGGGAGCTGGGATTTGATGTGCCATAATCCAACCGTGAAAATATGTCACTAATCTGATATCGAGACATATACATAAATAGTTTGGTGTTAAATACTAAAGTAGCAGATCAGTTCGTTGTAAGCTGTATTAACTCTTCCACAATCTTCCTTATCACGTCTCGCTTCTATTAAGAAATTTAAAGATCAAAAACATCGAAGTCGCCACCTCAACAGGCATGAAAATGTAAGTTATAGTTAACTGCATGTAAAATCCATTTGTCAGAGCTATATACAACGGGGTGTTGAATATATCACTCACCAGTTTTCATTTAGACACATTTCATTGGAATATTAATTTGGAAGAAGTATTTTGAAGTACGCTGCTCTTATACACACTAGCCGCAAAGTTATTCCGAACAACATGGCGAAGATTTGATCGGAATAACTGCATAATACTGTTATCTCTCTCTCCTTCCTTCTTCCATCTATTGCCCATGTTAAACAATGCCCAGTCCAAGTAATTAATAAGCAAAGTCTTTTATGAAGATTTGAAAGGAGCGAAGATTCAATAAACTTACAAGTTTACTGAGTTCCTCATGTTGAGATGGCTCCAGTTCTTCTTGTCGAGGGGTCTGATTCTTGAAGCTGCAGAACTTTTTACGTAATTCTATTTTCCACTGATTTTCTCACAGTTTAGTATATCATACAGTATTTTGATTTTTCACAATAACAAAGCCGAAATTACATTGTTCGCATTTATTATACAAAAATACGTCCGATCACATCAGCGGCAGACTTACGATTCTCACACTCTGCGGAAATAACAATATTCCAATGAAACATATTGCACGTCAGCCTCAGTTGCAAGCCTCAGGTTTCAGCCAAAATAATCTGGCCATCTTCAGAAGCTATTGACACTAAACTATTGCATGGCAAAGTTTGGCCATGTCAGGTACAAAACTATAGCACCGTAGTACCCAGTCATAAATCCACATTACTTAGTTGAAGAGAAACAGCAGGCCCCACTGCGCGGACGAGGTCGGTAGGCCACGAGAGCTGCGCCGGAACTAATCACAGCTGCACGATGTTAAAAATTCTTAAATATTCCAAAGGTTTACAATTTTTCTTAACAAATGAATTTCTACTAGTTTTCGTTACGATGTTAATTTCGATTATTATTTCATAAATTTATCCAGAAAAAAACATAGTATACCGTACAGGATTGCGTAATTGTTGTTGTTGTTGTTGTGGTCTTCAGTCCTGAGACTGGTTTGATGCAGCTCTCCATGCTACTCTATCCTGTGCAAGCTTTTTCATCTCCCAGTACCTACTGCAACCTACATCCTTCTGAATCTGCTTAGTGTATTCATCTCTTGGTCTCCCTCTACGATTTTTACCCTCCACGCTGCCCTCCAATACTAAATTGGTGATCCCTTGATGCCTCAGAACATGTCCTACCAACCGATCCCTTCTTCTGGTCAGGTTGTGCCACAAACTTCTCTTCTCCCCAATTCTATTCAATACTTCCTCATTAGTTATGTGATCTACCCATCTAATCTTCAGCATTCTTCTGTAGCACCACATTTCAAAAGCTTCTATTCTCTTCTTGTCCAAACTATTTATTGTCCATGTTTCACTTCCATACATGGCTACACTCCATACGAATACTTTCAGAAATGACTTCCTGACACTTAAATCTATACTCGATGTTAACAAATTTCTCTTCTTCAGAAACGCTTTCCTTGCCATTGCCAGCCTACATTTTATATCCTCTCTACTTCGACCATCATCAGTTATTTTGCTTCCCAAATAGCAAAACTCCTTTACTACTTTAAGTGCCTCATTTCCTAATCTAATTCCCTCAGCATCACCCGACTTAATTAGACTACATTCCATTATCCTTGTTTTGCTTTTGTTGATGTTCATCTTATATCCTCCTTTCAAGACACTGTCCATTCCATTCAACTGCTCTTCCAAGTCCTTTGCTGTCTCTGACAGAATTACAATGTCATCGGCGAACCTCAAAGTTTTTATTTCTTCCTGCCACCGAACTTCACTAATTCCCACTATATCTAACTTCAACCTATCCATTTCCCTTTTTAAATTTTCTAACCTACCTGCCCGATTAAGGGATCTGACATTCCACGCTCCGATCCGTAGAACGCCAGTTTTCTTTCTCCTGATAACGACATCCTCTTGAGTAGTCCCCGCCCGGAGATCCGAATGGGGGACTATTTTACCTCCGGAATATTTTACCCAAGAGGACGCCATCATCATGTAATCATACAGTAAAGCTGCATGCCCTCGGGAAAAATTACGGCTGTAGTTTCCCCTTGCTTTCAGCCGTTCGCAGTACCAGCACAGCAAGGCCGTTTTGGTTATTGTTACAAGGCCAGATCAGTCAATCATCCAGACTGTTGCCCTTGCAACTACTGAAAAGGCTGCTGCCCCTCTTCAGGAACCACACGTTTGTCTGGCCTCTCAACAGATACCCCTCCGTTGTGGTTGCACCTACGGTGCGGCTATCTGTATCGCTGAGGCACGCAAGCCTCCCCACCAACGGCAAGGTCCATGGTTCATGGGGGGGATTGCGTAATTAATAATAGAAATTTTAAATGTGCAAATAATACGTAATTTCAAATGTTTACAAGAAATAATTTTAACTGTACCCTCGAAACTAGTACTTATCGATTATAACATGGAAACTGAAATATTTTGTAAAGTACTTCCTTTTCATAAACTTTAGCTTGAAATCAAACATACTATGTATAAATTTATATGAAAGTTTTCGGAAAAGCAACTGAAATAATACTGACCTGTCCAAAATTCGAAAAATAATACTGATATCGACAACTACTGTTGAGGAAAAGTAATGCTAGAGGAGGATGTCCCGTTACATTACGCAGTTCACTGCTGGCAAAAGTCACATTTCTCTGCGAGAACCAGCCACCAGTAGCCCAAATTCAATTGAAAGTTATTCATAGGTAAATCGAGACCTACTGCAAATTTTTAACGCTGGTACCTTCGGTAGGTTTCGAGTAATTAGAGTATGGAATAGATGCAGGAAACCATTAATGCTCTTCAACGTGGCCTTACGCCGAGAGATCCAAAAACAAAACCGTGCGACGGTATTATGGAAAAGCTTTGGCCTGGGACAGATATCACATCGATAGCAATACAAAAAGGATGTAACACTGGATAATTGTTAGTTCTGCTTATCAGATTCTCCCTTTCGTATGACACATCTTTCCCAACAATGCATGATTTGGCGGAGACTTTGGTTGTAGAAGTCAGCAGTTTAGCCATTCACAAAGCGCTCCTTATCGGCATCCGGAAAAGACTGTCATTCAATGGTTTCTTCATTCGCGGGAAGAGGAAGAAGTCGCTGGGTGCCATGTTAGCAGAATGATGAGAAAAAAAAGGGGGATGAGGCGAAATTTCATAGCCCAGTGAAGCATTAGTGAGAACTGTCAAGGTGAAAACGTATTAAGAAAAAGAGGCGGGGGGGGGGGGGGGATAAATGAATAACCACCTATGTGGAAAAATGTTCTCCAACTGTCGGTTAGCACCAAACTCTATCAACCCCAAAAAACGCTCATCGTCACGTTGCTAGATGATGGCTGGATCTTTGCCTTTTTTGGGGGCGATGAACCCACATGTTTCCGCTGTTTGCTTTGTTTTTTGTTTCGAGGTCATACTGACGCACCCAAAACTCGTCTGTAGTGATTAAGCTGAAGAAGTCATCCAGACTGGCTTGAAACAGTTGCAACATGTGAGCATCAGTGGAATTCAGTAGATGGTGATATTTTATATCGGACAACGGGGATAACCGCAGCGCTGTCCCCCTGCACTGCACTGCATTGAACTTCGTATACGCAACATAAGACTCGGGCGGGAAAATCACTCCGAACTGGCCGAGCACAGCTAGCCGAAAAGAACACGATCGATTTCGAAAATATGTCTGTCACCTGCTCAGCTGTTGTTTCTATGACAGCACTATTAAGGGGACAATGGAGATAAGAGTGTCAACTAATCTTGGTAATCGAGATATGGGTTTCGCCCTCAGCACAGCCTGGCAACCTGCCTTTGATGCAATAAGACAGGAGAATGTTTACCACTTAGAGCAGTGGTGGTGTCGGTTACGTAATCGATCAGTCGGTCCGCTGTTAAATTGTTGTGGAGAGCTGTTAAACAGTTGCGAAATATAAATGGCCGCCGTCGATACCTATTTGGAGTCTTTAGATGCGGAGGTTTCTCAAGGTCGACGCTAGAGTCATCGAACACAATTAACTGAAGGCGTTGGGCGCATGTCCAAGTCGACGTACATCGCCGCTCACCGCCGTGCCACCGGTGGAAAACAATACCGCCGCGACATCGGGGAGACAGTAGTTCCGATCGCTTCGAAGCCTGCTAATGACACTTCGCTTGAATAAGTTCCCGCTACAGTCAAGATGCTAGCCGCCGTCTCCATACTTACGTGGGATGCAACAACACCGTCACCGATCCAACAAAGGGGAACCTGAACGTCCTCATGGGATTTTTCCCTGAGATTGGGACACAAGAAAAACAGATGGACATGCTCCAGGCGTCAAGCAGGCGCCTTGCTGCGACAGTTGAGAACAACTCGCATGTCGCGGGCTGCCACCGCATCATCCGCAAGTGCATCCAAGTTGCAAATCAGGAAGAAACCATCCAGAAAGGCACCAAAGCGTCTCCGCCATCTACACAGTAGAGCCGGTTGGACAGAACCGTAATATTGAAATGCAGGCGCACAGTCAGAGCTGCTGTGCTTCAGCAAGTACCAGTGCTACAGACAATCTGTTTCGGCGATGTTCGCCGCGCGAAGTGGACGCGCGGTTAGAGGCGCCATGTCACGGATTGAGTTGGGTTGGGTTGTTCGGGGGAAGAGACCAAACAGCGAGGTCATCGGTCTCATCGGATTAGGGAAAGAAGGGGAAGGAAGTCGGCCTTGTCCTTTCAAAGGAATTATCCCGGAATTTGCCTGGAACGATTAAGGGAAATCACGGAAAACCTAAATCAGAATGGCCGGACACGGGATTGAACCATCGTCCTCCCGAATGCGAGTCCATTGTGCTAACCACTGCTCCACCACGCTCGGTGTGTCATGGATTGTGCGGCCCCTCCTGCCGGGGGTTCGAGTCCTCCCTCGGGCATGGGTGTGTGTGTTGTTCTTAGCATAAGTTAGTTTAGGTAGTATGTAAGTGTAGGGACCGATAACCTCAGCAGTTTGGTCCCTTAGGAATACACACACACGCAGTCGGCTACGTTCCTGAAGCAGAACAATGATGAGAGTGATGCTGCACCTCAGGCTAAGAAGTTTCTAATTGACGAAATGCTGCAAGTCATTCCAGACTAAGATAAGGCAGCTGCCATGCCTCTCTCCATCTGTCACTCAGGATGTGACCTTCACAATGTCACACTGAGCGTAAATGAAAACTACTTCAGGGTTATGGATCTCATCGACAGCCTAATTCATCGGGGTCATTTCTGAAGATATTCTTCAGACATCTCCCTATGAAGACGCCTCCAGACGATCTCAAGGAAGACCCAGAGAACCTCAGCTTTAGAGTGCATTCAGCCTCACTCATGAGGTCACTCAAACTCCATAAGAACATGCCACTTTTCCTCGTAGTCATTGTGGACAACGTCAAAAATGGCAAGATTTCCAGCTTGCCCACACCAAGATCACCTTGTTACTCCTATGTGCCAAGTGTCAGAGGATTCAGTGCACCTCAAGCCAGGGCCTCAATCACACTGACCGCTATTAATCGAAGCTGATCAACTGTGTCAAGTGCGTAATATTACATCAAAGGAAAGAAAACACCGAGCCACGAGAGGAACAACTACAGTGCTGTAACAGCAGTGCGCCAGACATTGCAAGATACTGCAGATGAAGTGCTTTCAAACAGAACAATGCCAAACAGAGCAGCAAGGTGCCTCCGCATGTTTCAAGCTTTGTCGATGCCACTTGGGGGGGGGGGGGGGAGGGGGGCAGGATATAGCCCATCCCCCTGAGCAGACGGCAACGACACTTAAGCCAATAACAGTCCAGCAGCCAGCAGACCAGAACCAGCCACGAACACGAGAGCACGCTGACGCATCTGATGCTGATGCGCGAGCTCTATCACTGGTACCTAAGTATGTCCAGAATGCTACTCACGAGGGTGGACATAGGACAGAGTGACCTACCTCCACACAGCCCCAAACACGCTGTCCAGCAGCCAGCCAGTCGAGCCTTAGCATCAGCTTACAGTTCCAGGCTTGGTGGCAGTCTACAGTGACAGAACCACAGGTGGCAGCAATGCAGATGAACTCCAATCACTGAAGCAGTCTCTCAAGGGCATCCAAGAGCTTCCAGCAATAATAATCTCCACACTATCGACGGCCTACCGCGCCATTACCCCAGCACCACACCAGCACACCATGGAGATTGTCCGTATTCATGACTTAATCGTTTGTGGCTGGAACTCAAATGACGTCCATACCCAGGAGGATGAGTATCGTTAATACCTCCAGAATGAGATTATGAACGTCTACCTTGTCTGTGAAACTCAGCTCAGTGCTGCAGTCAACATCTGGAGTCATCTAACTGCTGCTGCTACAAAGACAGAAGTTGCTGTGGTACTATCAGATGCAACTGCCAGAGTATGCTACTGCCACCCTGAAGGTTACGGGTGTTGCTGTCAGCACTTCAGTTGGCCTTATCACCTTCATCACACTCTACTTATTACCCATAGGGACCCTGGAGGTGTCAGACTTCAACGCTCTGCTGTCACTGTGGAGAAAACGTTTTATCACAGGGGACTTCAATGTGAAGAACGCTGACTGGGACTCACAGGTCGCCAACACCAATGGCCAGCGCCTTCTGCGCACCATTCAAAGGCATGTGGCTATCGCCCTGGAGTTCTGAAATCCCACCACTTACTTCAGCCAAGGTTCTGGACGTCTCCATCCTCAAGAGCGCCGTCTAGTTCACCTTCGCATCGATGCACTGCTTTAACCTGACCACTTCCACTGGTGTTCTATGTGGATGCTGAATGCACAGTACAGCCCTGCCGATGCAACCACTGCTTTGGGCTTGATTGAGAGTGGTTCCGAGCCCAGATGCTCAACTCGCTGGACAGTGGACCAAACCTAGCCATTGTGAGGACAGGCGAGGCATTTGGCTTTTCTCTCCCATCAGACACTGCAAGCAACAGACGCAGCCTCGTCAAGATGGCCACAGATACCACAAGGCTTCTCTTGGGATCTCCTGTCCTTTATCTGGGTGTACATTACACAGAAAAACCGTATCTTCCATGAATGATAGTTCACTCAATAGCTGGTAACCTAGAGGCTTCTCATTCACATGCTTTGTGACATCAAGGCAGCTGTGAAAGAACATAAGAACGTGTCCGAGCTGGTCTAGCAGCGACACTTGGTCGCAAGGATGGCAGCACCTTGCAAATGATTAAACAGTTCCTGTGTCGCTGGTAAGAGCTCTCGCCGTTGCAGATCGGGAAATATGTGCGAGTCAGGTGTCAACACTGATCTCTTTATGGCCAACTTCACACCTGTGGCCGACCTAGTCGACCACGAGCTCATCCACATGGTGGAAGAGTGGCTACTCAGCTTCTTAGTGGCCAGAGCAAAATATGATGCGATCGAGTCCGTCACAGAAGAGGAAATGAAGCAACAGCTCAGCACCACAATAAGAAGAGGATGAGGAGTAAAGACAGGTCGACAACATTCTCCTGCAATAACTACCTCCTGTGGGTCTCCACACCCTGGCGGCCATATTCAACCTCGTTTTGCAGTCTAGTACCTACCCTTCTACTTGAAAACCTGTGGAAGTGTTAGCCATACCGAAGAGTGTCAAGGATCCTCAGCTGATGCAGAACAGCTAACCAACCTGCTTCCCTCACTCTCGAAAGTTTTTGGGAGGCTGTATGCCAAACACGTCATCCAACACTTTGCTGCAGAGGGCCTCATCCCAGACGATCAGTTTAACTTCTGCGGCAACCGGTGAAGCAACTGCTGTGGGCTCTGAAGTGCCGCGAATACCTTGGGGCAGGGTCCTTAGACATGTCCAGGGCATTGCTCAGTATGGCACGACGGCCTCGTGTAGAAACTTTTTGCTTATAGGGTGTCGACGTCGTATGGTCGCCTGCTTCATTCTTGCCTGTGTGAAAGAAGGTTGCACGTCTTTGCGGAAGACAGGATGTGGTAACGACATAGCGCTATTCACTTGCAGTATGAATATTCAGAAGTTGAGCCGCTGTCTTCGGGTTCAGCTACGACGCCCTTAGCAGATGGTTCACGAAATGGCAACTGCAGTTCACACCACCAAGAGTCAGGTTCCCGTCTTCATGAATAGGAAGCTGCCTCCTAATATTCTGCCAGTCACGATCGCGGGTGGTCTCGTTCTGTGGCCCAGGACAGAAAAATATCTGGGGGATAATCCTGGACAGACATATGACTTAGCTGCCCATGTTTGGGACATCAAGAGAAGGCACTGAAGCGCCGTCGAGCACACTATCCCCTTCTCAATGTGGAGTCGACCGTGTGTCCACACTACGGCATCACACTTTATCTGGTTCTGGTCAGGCCAGTGCTGGAGTATGCGGCCGTTGCGTGGGTAAATGCCACTACAATGTACATCGACCAACTCCAGAGGGTGCAAAACTGAGCCCTGGAGTTCGCCACGCGCCTTGAAAACACCGACATGACACACATATATTTGTAACATATTAATGCCTTCAAAACGTGTATAATCTGTGTATAACTTTCTCAATCCAAAGAATATAGATCAACTACCAAATTCGATTACAGTGGCATCTCTAGTTTTTTCTCAAATCTGCTTAGAGTATTATTGCATCTGATTCTAGTGCTTTTCGCATCCGATTCGGTGTCTGCCGATAACACTGAGGCCTATGTGAACGACACTCCGCAACATCCTTTCTTTTAGGAATACTAGTCCCACAAGGTATGCAGGACAACGTCTGCAAAGTTTGGAAAGCAAGAGAGGGATATGAGGGGACTTCAAAAAGAATTTACGTATTTTGTAGCATACCAAGTAACTGTAATTGAATGCTGACACTGCGACTGCTGCGAATCACTCACGCCACTGCCTGGACATTTTCGTCTGTGGTCGATGTCGATGTGGGTCAGCGTCACCCATGTCTGCGCGGCCTTGGTCGAACTGTTGGCACCATTTCACTGCAGCTGGACGCGACACTGCATTTGGTCCACCTACTACTAAATCTACACGACGAATCAGTGGGCTATTTAGACATTTTACCCACAAGAATCGTTCTTTACCGTATACTTCAACTTTGGAGTACGTTTCCAGTTGCCGACTCCATTTCGCTCGGACACTGATGCGCCGCAGTAGAAATGTCTCTGCAGGAAACCCTGAACGTGTATTCTCTTCTGACCTTGCGCGACTCTTGTTGCGCAACGGTCATAGCTTAGGATAACAAGTGTAACGTACTTTCTGAAGTCACTATTTAGTAACAGAGTGAAGCTGTAAGGGTGGTCGTGAGTTGTGTTTGAATAGTTGAGTCGGTAAAAGCTTTGCCTTCCGAAGGCAAGGTTCCTAGTTGGAATCCCGCTCCGCCATGTAGTTTCAATCTGGTAGGAATTTTAACAACAGCGCTCACTTGTCTTTTGGTTGAAAGATTTATCGTGGAACAAAAACATGTCCGTTCTCCAAATTGTTACTTCAACAGTTCGTTTTAAATGACTGGGAGCGCTCAGAGCTGCAATACCGTAGAGAATCTCTGAGACTGAATTAAAAAAAAAAAACTTAGCTTACCTACAAACAACTTGAGCTAATTTTGCAAGTGAACAATACACGGCCTTGCCTCCAACGTTTTCGTGCGCCACGCAGGTCGTGCTGCTTCTCCACTGATGGGGAGCATGTGCAAGCGGAGAGAGGCCAACTTCTCCTCGTGCCCACAATGAAATTTACTGCGCCATATCGTGCAGTAATTGCGTTCGCTGGAAGACTTCCCTGCGTGATCTCATCTCATACCGGCGCCAGCACTTGACACAGGCAAATTCATGTTCCAACCTCCACATCCACTCGATGTCGACTACATGTTAAGCTGTAACATTCTTTCCTTACTTGTTTCCTTCCTTCTTTCTTTCTTTCGTACTGTACAGCACCACTGTTGTTTTCACAAATGACAGTTATTTTACTACAAAAGCTCGCCGTATTTTGTTGCAATGCCTACAAGACGAACGTCATATTCAGTTATACCGAAATTAAAAATGCAGAAGATAAGCTGCACAATTTAAATAGAATTTGTTCGCTTAACAGAAAATGGCGCTAGGCTTGTAGTGCACCGATCACATTCAGTCCGAATCGCTCAAAGCAGGGAGTAGATTACAGCAGAGGCCAGCAACAGGCAAGCACGAATGTCATACCTTACAAAATACAGCACTACCATCACACATTTCGAGGCAGTCTGGCTGGGCAAGGTGTGAAAATAGTTGACATAAAAGCACCTTCACGGAAGAGGGCGGAATCCTTTCCACACCAGCAATCACGGAAGTGCCATAGCAAAGCCCAAGCAACCACAGCTCCTATCCATATAAACACCTACGCACTTTTGTACTGAAATAATCTTACGTTAGTATCACTTCACTACCACCATGGAGCTGTGACACTTGGGGTCCCTTCCGGAATGTTCTGTGTGGTCTACAGTTCGACCTCGTGCCAGGGCAGCCTGCCCTGAGACACAGGATGCAGAGCCACCACGGGCCAGTCGAACCTAGAGACACAGCGCGCCAGCCACAGTGCTACTGCAGTGGGTCACGGTCGGTGCGTAACCCATTACCACCAGCCGGGCAGAGCTGAGAAGTCAGCCGTCCCTCAGGCACCACCGCCTTAGCTGCCGAGTCCGTGGTCATCGCTGACAGAAGCAGTGGCGTTACGCAACAGCTCAGCCGTGCTGCACTCTGTCAGCGTTGCTGGGCGTCATGCACACACGTAGGAGCCAACTGAATGCGTCAAAAACACTGCCGCTGCTTGTAATGAATCACAGTGGAGAGCCGTAATCAATAAATTTGAAAATTTCAAAACAAACTCTCTGACTGTGCCTTCTTCAGACTGTCATTATTCACTAGAAAATAGTTCTAAAAACTAGATACTGGTTTACAACACTACTATTTGATGAAACTCCTTTAGCCATCACAAAACATCCGTCAAATCACTGCAGCGGTAGCACAGCAATGGCATCACTCAAAATCCACTTGGCGAGTGTAGTTAACTATCTGACCTCTCGTGTACAGCAAAATACTTTTCGCCATTCTGAATTCATCTATGCGTTGCTTCAGCCCTGAGTGGGGACAGCTGCCTGAACAACAGGTGCATATACTGGTGGACAATAAAATTACAACAGAAAAACAGCAAATAATAAATTTTTATTCAGTGTATACAGAACACATGATTAAATTTGAAGGTGATTTGGAGAAGTACAAGGTGCAAATTGCAGTACACAGAGCTGCCACCTACGACAGCAACAATGGCTTTAACTCGCTTGGGCATTGAGTCCTACTGGACATGGATGACATATGGGTATGTCATTGCTTAAACTATGAACAGGAGTTCATCAATAGTAGTGAGTAGTGTGGTGTGTGTATTTCTCAGTAACCCATCGTCAGATGTTTCCAGCGGGTGAGAGGTCAGAGCAAGAGTCCTTTGTATCGAGGTAGGCCAGGAAAACATCTGTTATCTTTTTGAAAGATAACGTCATAGAAACCTGAGCCTTAATACGTCAGAAATGTAACGGCTGCCATTCAAATTACCAGCTATGTGAACTAGAGGCGATGATGCTGTGTAGCCAGTGGTGATACCATGATGATCACGAATGCATTCTAGCAAAGATCGTTCTCCTCAGGGCCTCTATACACGGAGACATCCATCGTGATGCTGTAGACAGTACTGAGGCTCGTCTGAACTGACCACGTTTTGCCACTACTGTGTCCAGTATTGTCTCTGGGCGCGCCACGCTCTCCGTACTTCTCCCTGCTGCAGTTTTAGCAGAGCCGCAACAATGGTCGCCATGGTGACAATCCATGGTGCTTCAGACGCCGTCCCGGCAAACAAACCAATTTTATAAATGAAGGTACGAAGCATGGCTGTATGATACTGCACGGTCGAGCTAACAGAGTGTCTATCCTCTCAGATGCTAGTTGCGTGGGGCCATTGAGATCCTGCATGGAGTCGATCACGGGCCTCCTTAACCTATCAATTCTATATTAACAGGACAGTCGTGAGATCGCGACCAGTGCAATCAAAATATTGCAACATAATAAATCACTGTCTCAATGGTCCATTATCCTACTGCTGTCAGATACCAACCTATGCTAGTAGATGTTTTTCGTTCTTATAAGGGGTATAAGACGATCCTCTTGCAAACAAACAACATTCTAATGCGATTTCTGAACGAAAAACCCGTTGCATGACCCGACCTTATACTTTTTTTTTTCTTTTTGTCATCAGTCTACTGTCTGGTTTGATGCGGCCCGCCACAAATTCCTTTCCTGTGCTAACCTCTTCATCTCAGAGTAGCACTTGCAACCTACGTCCTCAATTGTTTGCTTGACGTATTCCAATCTCTGTCTTCCTCTACAGTTTTTGCCCTCTACAGCTCCCTCTAGTACCATGGAAGTCATTCCCTCATGTCTTAGCAGATGTCCTATCATCCTGTCCCTTCTTCTTATCAGTGTTTTCCAATTATTCCTTTCCTCTCCGATTCTGCGTAGAACCTCCTCATTCCTTACCTTATCAGTCCGCCTAATTTTCAACATTCGTCTATAGCACCACGTCTCAAATGCTTCGATTCTCTTCTGTTCCGGTTTTCCCACAGTCCATGTTTCACTACCATACAATGCTGTACTCCAGACGTACATCCTCAGAACTTTCTTCCTCAAATTAAGGCCGGTATTTGATATTAGTAGACTTCTCTTGGCCATAAATGCCTTTTTTGCCATAGCGAGTCTGCTTTTGATGTCCTCCTTGCTCCGTCCGTCATTGGTTATTTTACTGCCTAGGTAGCAGAATTCCTTAACTTCATTGACTTCGTGACCATCAATCCTGATCTTAAGTTTCTCGCTGTTCTCATTTCTACTACTTCTGATTACCTTCGTCTTTCTCCGATTTACTCTCAAACCATACTGTGTACTCATTAGACTGTTCATTCCGATCAGCAGATCATTTACTTCTTCTTCACTTTCACTCAGGATAGCAATGTCATCAGCGAATCGTATCATTGATATCCTTTCACCTTGTATTTTAATTCCACTCCTGAACCTTCTTTTATTTCCATCATTGCTTCCTCGATGTGCAGATTGAAGGCTACAGCCTTGTCTTACACCCTTCTTAATACGAGCACTTCGTTCTTGATCGTCCACTCTTATTATTCCCTCTTGGTTGTTGTACATATTGTATATGACCCGTCTCTCCTCGCCGGCCGAAGTGGCCGTGCGGTTAAAGGCGCTGCAGTCTGGAACCACAAGACCGCTACGGTCGCAGGTTCGAATCCTGCCTCGGGCATGGAAGTTTGTGATGTCCTTAGGTTAGTTAGGTTTAACTAGTTCTAAGTTTTAGGGGACTAATGACCTCAGAAGTTGAGTCCCATAGTGCTCAGAGCCATTTGAACCATTTGAACCGTCTCTCCCTATAGCTTACCCCTACTTTTTTTAGAATCTCGAACAGCTTGCACCATTTTATATTGTCGAACGCTTTTTCCAGGTCGACAAATCCTATGCAAGTGTCTTGATTTTTCTTTAGCCTTGCTTCCATTACTAGCCGTAACGTCAGAATTCCCTCTCTCGTCCCTTTACTTTTCCTAAAGCCAAACTGATCGTCACCTAGCGCATTCTCAATTTTCTTTTCCATTCTTCTGTATATTATTCTTGGAATCAGCTTCGATGCATGAGCTGTTACGCTGATTGTGCGATAATTCTCGCACTTGTCAGCTCTCGCCGTCTTCGGAATTGTGTGGATGATGCTTTTCCGAAAGTCAGATGGTATGTCGCCGGACTCATATATTCTACACACCAACGTGAATAGTCGTTTTGTTGCCACTTTCCCCAATGATTTTATAAATTCTGATGGAATGTTATCTATCCCTTCTGCCTTATTTGAACGTAAGTCCTCCAAAGCTCCTTTAAATTCCGATTCTAATACTGGATCCCCTATCTCTTCTAAATCGACTCCTGTTTCTTTTTCTATCACATCAGACAAATCTTCACCCTCATAGAGGCTTTCAATGTATTCTTTCCACCTATCTGCTCTGTCCTCTGCATTTAACAGTGGAATTCCCGTTGCACTCTTAATGTTACCACCGTTGCTTTTAATGTCACCAAAGGTTGTTTTGACTTTCCTGTATGCTGAGTCTGTCCTTCCGACAATCATATCTTTTTCGATGTCTTCACATTTTTCCTGCAGCCATTTCGTCTTAGCTTCCCTGAACTTGTTATTTATTTCATTCCTCAGCGACTTGTATTTCTGTTCTCCTGATTTTCCCGGAACATGTTTGTACTTCCTCCTTTCATCAATCAACTGAAGTATTTCTTCTGTTACCCATGGTTTCTTCGCAGCTACCTTCTTTGTACCTATGTTTTCCTTCCCAACTTCTGTGATGGCCCTTTTTAGAGATGTCCATTCCTCTTCAACTGTACTGCCTACTGCGCTATTTCTTATTGCTGTATCTATAGCGTTAGAGAACTTCAAACGTATCTCGTCATTCCTTAGTACTTCCATATCCCACTTCTTTGCGTATTGATTCTTCCTGACTAATGTCTTGAACTTCAGCCTACTCTTCATCACTACTATATCTAGCATATCCTAGCATGTAGTGCACTTCATAAAAACAACTTGTTTGTTGAAGGCCACCTTCATGGTACTGTAGTTTAACGGCCAGCAATTCGTTATATCCAAGGATCCCTGAGTGCACGTTATGGCTAAGAGATTCATTCAGTGAAGATAGTGGTCCAAAATGACGTAGAAAACATCCTCATCCAAGTTACACAGTACACGCTAGTTTTGATCCACACTTCTCCCTTAGAGGATATTCGCATCCCAGTCGATTTATTTGCGTACGTCTGACAACTTATGTAGCATGAGTAGCGAAATGTTTTACATGGCAATGTTTAATCATCATTGATAATATTCTTCTCGGGTATGCAGCCGGATCATTACCTCTTCATGACACAATATTTCCGCGGTCCACCTGGCCGCCATCTTCAGGTGAGAGTGCTGGTGCACGAACTCGCCGGAACTGACTTCCCAGCGCAAGCGGCGGCCCCCATATAGGCCGCAGAAGACCCACAACGCGTGCGCGAGAAGGTGCGGGGCGTACATAGAAATGTATCCACATAGGGTGTGGGACGTAAGATTTTGAAATTGCCATTCCTTAAGTAGCTGAATCAGTAACTCTGCAGATGAGTCAATTCTCAAGAACTAATGTTGACGAGAGAGACACGAAATTTATTACATACTATATGTCTGATAGTCACCGACTCAATATCTATTGTAGGCAGTTAAATATGATACCTTAAGGGTACTAGCTAATCATTAGTATACAAGGTGTTTTAGCTTAACTGCTCATCTCAGATATTTCCTGAACCATATGAGATATCGTAATTTTGTTTTCACCCACGTGAATTGTGAAAAAGTCTTCACTAAATGACATAAAGTCTGTTTTCATAGCCATTTTAGCCACAGAGAAATATGTATCAACTTCGCTTTTTGAAATACAACTATAATGATTTCTGCTGCTAATATCGTGATCCTGACTGCCTCTATAACTGAGTGGTTGGCGTGGCTGTGTGCCACGTGGATGACCAGAGTTCGATTCCTGGTGCTGCCAGGGATTTTTCCTTGTTGGCAGAACTGGAACGAGGTGTGCTCAGTCTCGTGATGATAACTAGGTACACTAGAACAATACTTTAAATTTGATAGCGTAATTGATTTACGTAAAAATACTTCGAACTCCTTCGGTCTGGAGCTCCATCATTCATAAAAATCGCCTGTTTCTTGTTCTTCTTAACCGTCTGCTATTACATCACAACACTTACAAATCGTTTACTATACACCGATAAGGGGTGCTAACCTTCTCAACAGGGTGCATCTGGAGAAATCTTGTGCACTTGGATGGGCGAGGACTCGGCAAAGCCTATTCATTCACGAGGAGCAGAATGTAGTGATCTACTTCTGGTCAGCCGCAGGTTAAATCAGTAACAGTGCTGCAGGGCGGGTTGTTCAAAAACAGTGAAAGAGGGTCTTTCAGTCTCTAATTTTATCCTAAGACTGCGAAAATGCTCTGTGACTCCCATCCGCATAGAGACAGATTGTAAATTATGCACTATGCTCGAGGTGCTAGAAATACGTAGAGCGCTGTCTGGTATACCTTGATGATGTACGTGTTCGAGAATTAACAGTGAATGGATGTACTGTATAGTCATCTATCTATATTCGCAATGATACTCGCAAAGTAGAGAAGAGGAAGTTTAGCTATGATACTGAAATTGGGAAACATGCTGTAACATCATTGGTCGGTGTTGAAATTACTGTAAAATTGCTAAAATTGTTCGCACTATCAACTGTGATGCTTATTACTACAGTATGTTGATGGTGTCTTTTCCATCCCATCCATCCACTGGTATGCTGTTGGTTACCACATAAAGATTGACTGACGTCACTTGTTTGAGATGGAGAAAGAGTTCTGGTGGAGGAGCAAGACCTTCTGGAGATGGCTAGCACCGAAACAGTGATCGCATATGTGACTGCAATATCAGAAATCAGTCAAAACGGAATGCAGAGCCATCAGCTATTCCGTCACCATGACAGAAGAGTTTAAATGTAGAGGTCGTCAATCACCTTCGGACTGCAGTTTGGAAACGCTCCACAACGCTGCCAAACTCTTCCAGTTTCCTTATGTTGTAATTATCTTTTATTGTAAATCATCCAGTGTGTGTGTGGTGTGTTATGGTAGCAACAGTAACAACATGATTTACACCGTGTGACGTATAGTTTTCTGCAAGAGGCAATGGATCAAAACGTGTTAATGTCAGTTTAGAAGTCTGTACCTCGAAGTCATGGTGGGAAAAAACAAATGCATGGCAGTGTACAAAGCGTGATAAGCAGAGAAAACAATGTTTCAAACAATGACACAGGGTCACAGGGAGCGTCTCTTGTGACTTACAGTATAGTTTGTGGGATACGGTCATCCTCCCACAGTACAGGTGATGAAACTTTAAACTGGTCTGTGCAGTGGATCAATACCTGTATATTTAATAGGATCGCCACATGTGCTCAGTGCCGGCACGCATACGGTATTTGTTTTCAAAATATGGGAGGAGAGAGATGCAGTAAAAGTCTTATCGAGTTCTCGATTGGATTTAGTGTAGCTTTCATAGTTCATAATTTTCTCTGTTGGATGGTACAAAATAACGGTGATGAAATGTTGGGGTGATGGACATGAATGTGCCCTGAGGGATGCGAATCTTCTTCGGACTGCAGTATCTGTATGCAGTAGCAAAATCCTCATCCTTCTCCCAGTTCCCGTACTGTTTTTTATACTACCTACTGTTGCAGGAGCGGGCTTCATTTGGTGCTAACCTTACACATTGTGCACAGTTGGCTAGCTATGACAACATCTTCCCATTTTCATCGAATTGTCAAAACACAGTCCTGTCGCACTAACTCAAGTTAGCCTGTTTCTACAAGGGTTGTAGAAGGTGGTGAATATAGCTTTCACCGACTTCTACTCAGTTGTGACTTAAATCGGAACGTTCACATCCATGATGCTGCAGAAATGGTAACAGGTGCAAGAGGCATAGGGACTATCTAAAATTTTACTGTAGTAGATAGGTTCGAAGTAGGTGACTCGTTTTGAGATATGAGGGTGCCCAAAATATGATTCACTAGTGGGTGTAATTATTAAAGGACTTTTCCATCGGATACAATGCAGGTATGTGGTTAAATGGAAAGACGTGATTCCAAATCATAGGCATCATTTCTACTGGAAGCGTAGCACTAGAGATCTGGAAAGCTAGTGTACTTTTATTGCGACTTCAATCAGCACACCATCTATCGTTTGCGATCCTTTACAATCAACCATTGCTTGTAACCCAGTCGATATATCACTGAAGCTCTGACGTGGCATCGAGACAGAATGCGCTACAAATACTGGAGAAATATCTAGCAGCGGCATGAGTGAGTTGCAAACATCGGTTTTATACTACATTCCTTAGCTGAATCACTTTCTAAATTCGGTAATTTTATTACGAGGGTGCACCATGAGCGACATGTAACCGCACTGTTGATCTGATAATATACACTCCGGCGATCACTGTCTATATTAAGTATCGCAGTATTTGTCTGGGAAAACCACTTCATTCATTACCTCGATTTATAAAGCCGGTATGGCTTTTAACATTGACACTTATGTGCACCTGTAGTACCAAGACCGCTTGTGATAGTATGGTCGTGTTTTCTAACATCTGGCGGTTTTTAAGAGGATTACACCTCTCGTTTTAAGACACAGTGGTAAGACTTGCAAGAAGAATTTATGAGACATGTCCACCCATCGCTGATTTTCTCTCAGTATTATTTCGTATCGCCAGCAATCAGTTATTGGCCAAGAATTATACTTAGTAGTAGGGGGTGCTTGATAGGTTCGCCATTAGCATCAGGCTTGTAAAGTATGTATGTGTGTTCCGGCATGGGCAAAGGAAATGACTGTCCAATCGCAAGGAGGTATGGATTGGACGTGGAATACTGTGAC
This sequence comes from Schistocerca piceifrons, assembly GCF_021461385.2. Taxonomy (NCBI): domain Eukaryota; kingdom Metazoa; phylum Arthropoda; class Insecta; order Orthoptera; family Acrididae; genus Schistocerca; species Schistocerca piceifrons. The sequence goes on from NC_060141.1 coordinate 294,935,177, forward strand.
AGCAAATGGGAGAGTGTGTCAAGCCATAAGAATGATACAGATACTTCTATTTCCAGAGCCACAGCTGTCAGCAGGGTGTATTTCCGATACTTTGCTCATTGTCAAATGTCGTCCAATTGAGACCACGATCGTAATATTTAATTGTAAGTATAGCAATCAAATATGTATGTGTCTGGTTTCCTACGATAATTCTGTCTGAGTGTGCTTGGCGTGCAGCGCCAGTGACCTGTAGCGGAAATGATTCACATTTCCGGCTAACAGTAGGAGTTGCCCGAATGGAGACGCCTTTTGTGATGCAGGAATGTAGCTTACTTAATTGTGTCGTCCTCTAGACTCACGAATAGCGAACTAATACTTAGTATGTGTTGGAAGTCATTCCACACCAACCTTATTCACCTGATCTTGCCCCTTAGATTTTAAGCTTTTCCGCTCTCCATCGAACACCATTCAAGGCACTTCCTTTCTGGATGAAAATGCGCTCCGAACATGCTCGACGAGTTCTTCACCTCAAAATCACGTGATTTCTAGTAGCGGGATCTAAAAATTACCTCACCGTTGGCAGACTGTTTTAAGTGGCGAAGTCTCTGTTATACTCGTATATACCTGTTGTGTTTATTGAAGTTATGGGAGAACGCTACTAATACTTGCAGTTGAGCGACATCATCAAGCAAGTGCTGGATTGCCTCTTCGGTTGTCACTTTTACCGACACAAATTTTTGCTTACAACCACCACCACAGGTGTACAATAAACCCAAATAGACAAGAAACGCAAGGAAAGAAAAGTAATGGATAAAAAAAACACAATCTGTCAGGCCCGAAACAAAGAAAATGGGGTCTTCTTGAAATCATGCGCTGACTGGCACTGCTCCTCTTCGAGTCTACCCTAAGCTGGTCCAACATTACAGCCTTCAAATGTAACGGGGTTTTCCTTCGGCGAGGTGTGGACGAGCGGTTCTCTGCTGGAGGTGGGCGAAGGTGCAGACAATGTAGGCAGTGAGTCTGTTGCTAAACTCTATCAACAATCATACATGAACGTACACTACTGGCCATTAAAATTGCTACACCACGAAGATGGCGTGTTACAGACGCGAAATTTAACCGACAGGAAGGAGATGCTGTGATATGGAAATGATTAGCTTTTCAGAGCATTCACACAAGGTTGGCGCCGGTGGCGACACCTACAACGTGCTGACATGAGGAAAGTTTCCAACCGATTTCTTATACACAAACAGCAGTTGACCGGCGTTTCCTGGTTAAACGTTGTTGTGATCCCTCGTGTAATGAGGAGAAATGCGTACCATCACGTTTCCTACTTTGATAAAGGTCGGATTGTAGCCTACCGCGATTGCGGTTTATCGTATCGCGACATTGCTGCTCGCGTTGGTCGAGATCCAATGACTGTTTGCAGACTATGGAATCGTTGGGTTCAGGAGGGTAATACGGAAAGCCGTGCTGGATCCCAACGGCCTCGTATCACTAGCAGTCGAGATGACAGGCATGTTATCCGCATGGCTGCAACGGTCGTGCAGCCACGTCTCGATCCCTGAGTCAACAGATGGGGACGTTTGCAAGACAACAACCATCTGCACGAACCGTTCGACGACGTTTGCAGCAGCATGGACTATCAGCTCGGAGACCATGGCTGCGGTTACCCTTGACGCTGCATCACAGACAGGAGCGCCTGCTATGGTGTACTCAACGACAAACCTGGGTGCACGAATGGCAAAACGTCATTTTTGCGGATGAATCCAGATTCTGTGTACAGCATCATGATGGTCGCATCCGTGTTTGGCGACATCGCAGTGAACGCACATTGGAGGCGTGTACTCGTCATCGCCACACTGGCGTATCACCCGGCGTGATGGTATGGGGTGCCATTGGTTACACGTCTCGATCACCTCTTGTTCGCATTGACGGCACTTTGAACAGTGGGCGTTACATGTTAGATGTGTTAGGGCCTGTGGCTCTACCCCTCATTCGATCCCTGCGAAACCCTACATTTCAGCAGAATAATGCACTACTGCATGTTGCAGGTCCCGTACGGGCCTTTCTGGATGCAGAAAATGTTCGACTGCTGCCCTGGCCAGCACATTCTCCAGATCTCTCACCAATTGAAAACGTCTGGTCAAGGGTGGCCGAGCAACTGGTTCGTCACAATACGCCGGTCACTACTCTTGATGAACTGTGGTATTGTGTTGAAGTTGCATGGGCCGGCCGCGGTGGTCTCGCGGTTCTAGGCGCGGAGTCCGGAACCGCGCGACTGCTACGGTCGCAGGTTCGAATCCTGCCTCGGGCATGGATGTGTGTGATGTCCTTAGGTTAGTTATTTTTAAGTAGTTCTAAGTTCTAGGGGACTGATGACCACAGCTGTTAAGTCCCATAGTGCTCAGAGCCATTTGAACCATTTGAAGTTGCATGGGCAACTGTACCTGTACACACCATCCAAGCTCTGTTTGACTCAATGCCCAGACGTATCAAGGCCGTTATTACGGCCAGAGGTGGTTGTTCTGGGTACTGATTTCTCAGGATCTATGCACCCAAATTGCGTGAAAATGTAATCACAAATCAGTTCTAGTATAATATATTTGTCCAATGAATACCCGTGTATCATCTGCATTTCTTCTTGGTGTAGCAGTTTTAATGGCCAGTAGTGTAGATCAGTGCACCTGCAGCAGGCAGACAGTAGACGGCGCGAGCGACGAGCCAGGTGTACGCAGGGCTAGGCAGGCGAGCCTAGCAGTACTACCCAGGTGATGAACACGAAACTGTAGGCTGGAGAGCGATGGCAGGTGACGTCCGTTGATGGGCTGTCTGGAACTCACGGCTCGGCTTGAACCACGGACGCTGGCGGCCCCGGGCTCAAGCAGTCACAAGGCGGTCGCTGCTTCTCGGCAAACGTAGGCGCGCCGTAACTACTGCGACGACTGGCACAAGCTGTACGTCATAGTGGGGCTCAGGTTTGCCTAGATCAAGGGGTTTAAGTAGAACGACCGAGTGCTGAGTTTGAGGAAGAGCCATGTTTGTGTATCGCCTGGAGAATTCTGGAGTGGAGGCGAATGACTAGGGTGTAGCTGCTGTTAAGGCGGCAGTCGGTCAAACTGCTGAAGCTGCCTGAAGGCTGATCCACTCCCAGGTCGTTTGCACACTAGCACGACAGTACTGAATGTTGGCACCTGCTGAACTGCAGTATCAGCACGCGCAGATATCAACCTTCTACTGGCGGTATGTGTTACACATCACAAAATGGACATCGTGGACATTCGACAGAAGTTCATAACAAACTATTACCTTGTACCATGAACACCGAATGAAAAATGGCGCTCCACAGTGATCACAAAAGTTCGCACCACCAACAGCGAAGGCGAACTCCATGGGAGGTACAAACCGTGCAGGACGTTAATCTAGTATCTAGTCTTAAAGAATGCATACAGAATCGTGTTAGTGGAACGGGGTGCTGAGAACTGATGGGATGTGTTGGCACGTCACCGAATGCGAAGCAGTCTGCCGTGGAGCTTATCATGAAACCGGCTATCCTTAAGGCGTAGCTGCGATAATATATTTCACGGGCAAGGAAAGAAAACATCCAGAGGCTGAAATTTGTCCAGTGATTCCAGGTGGCATTTACTGCAATGTCACTCACTTTCTCAGGAGAAATAGTTTCCTCTAAAGGAGTATTATTTTTATACACAGACCATCAATCAACCAATTCAAGTTTTTTGACGAGATATTGGCCAATAGCAGTGCTCATACCATAGTTCTCGTACGCCCGTTCTTCCGCTCTTCTTTACTGTGACGTAAATGTTCCTACTGCTGTTGCAAGATCACGCACACGAGAAAGAATCGTAGGGAGCAGAGCACCTCTAGCTTCTCGCAGCACAATAAATAACTTTCCCGCCAATCTACCGTCCAGATTAACAGTCGGCGTAATTGTTAAGGCATTGATGTTAGTTGATCTTGATACAACTCTCTTGGTACCTCTAATTTCCAGGATGCCTTCCATATGCATTTCACCTTCAAATCCCAGTTCGTCGAAGTTGTAAACAGATTCCTTACTGAACGATGGGGTAAGTTTGTTTACCACATCTACAAATTTTCGGGCCGATTCCGTTAGTTTGCTGTGCATCGTCAAGTAGACGCTTTGTTTGAAATTTCGTTATATTCCGTCTTCCAGTTCTGTAGCACTGTTCGACTTTATTCAACCATCCACTGCTCCCCTTGAAATCACTGTAATCTATGTCGCGCGCAATTTGTTGTTCATGACGTAGTATGTCGCTACCGTGCACATCCTGTAAATTGTATCCAGAATCCCTGCAACGCGCAAACACTAGTTTTTGTAATAAGTGCACCTTGTCTTCCCTTGAAAATCCGTAGTTTTTCTTATTCACTACACGACCATATTGCTGTGTACGTATGCTGGCTTCCACTTAGACTCATAGTCAAGAACTAATAAACTCGTCTGAAATAGATACTCGCTCTCTGCGGGAGACGGCTGCTGGTACTCGTAAGACATGCAGTGTCACGTGCTGTAATGTACGCACCATGGTGTGTCTTTCTCGTGGGCCTCAGGCAGCAGGGAACGACGTACCTTTATCCGTCATCCAAGCTCCGTTCAATTCGACGCCCTGCCGAGTTACACCCATTGGTGTTGACAGAAGTTCACCATTGTGTACTAAATTTCGCGCTCTATGTACCCTCAAATCAGCTTCAAATTTAATAACCTATTCTTTCCACTATAATCTATGCACACAATGTGTGAAACGATGTAACATCCTATCCTGCCTGATGTTGCAGTTTTAATGGCGAGCCTTGTAGCGTTAGTTTATGGTGGAGTTTCTGTTGGGTGGTTAGTAACTGGAGTTACAGGCCAGCTTTCGCGCCAGATTCAGAGCTGTGTATTTTAGTGGGTTACTAGAGGTCTAAGCATACAGAAATGGGAAATTTTCTGTCAATAACCTGACGAGACTATACCGGTCTCTGTCGTTATGTCTAAGAGTGTCGGAATTACGAATATGGAATACGAATGTGACAAGTTTTCCTAATCAACGTCTCATTCAGTTGTCTCTTAAACCTGTGCGAGTGGTAGTCATTCGATTAATTAGCGCCTCGAAAAAAATCTAGTTGCGACCGTGAGATTTGCTTATTGTGTTAGTCTTTCTCTACATATTCACCCTTCAATACAACACATTTTCCCCAACGATGGCTGACTTGTTGGAGATCTTGGTAGGAGAAATTTGCGTTTTGGCTCTTCTGAAGATAAACCACCTCGAAAATCATCTCGGCGGCATTCTGAAAATGTAGTAAGAACCCTGTGTTTTTATTGTCTGCCTGACGGTTAAGATTTTCCCATGGAGTACGTACATGTGTCAGTAACACGAACAAGTGTATATAGTGTGATTTGCAGTGGTGGTTCCGACTTGAAGTGGCGTTTTAATAACGTAGAAATGCTATTAATCTCGTAAGCACTATCATGTCATTTTAGATGACGATCTTTCATGTTTTAGCGCTCTTCTTTTATTATGTTGTGTTATGTTTTTTACCTACCCTTGACAATGGACAGTGCCAGAAAGTAGTAGTGCAAATAAAATAATATACGAGGATTATTCGCGATCGGTCGCGAAATGGGCAAATACAGTGAAAATCTGATGAAGCTTTGAGCAGATGCATTGGGCACTGTGTCTAGTACGCCCGTCGATCGCATCATGTCGCACTTTTCAGTTCTGAGCTCACAGTGAGAACGTAAAGATGGCTAGAAATTAGTGTCTCCCTCCAAGTATGAGGGCCTGGCCGGTTAGCTGTGCGGTCTAGTGCACGGCTTCCCGCATTGGGAAGGAGCGCCTGGTCCCCAGCACGATTCCTCCCGGCGGACTTGTGTCGAGGTCCGGTGAGCCGGCCAGTCTGTGGATGGCTTTTAGCGGTTTTCCATCTGCCTCGGCGAATGTGGGCTGGTTCCCCTTATTCCGCCTCAGCTACACTATGTCGGCGATTGCTGCGGAAGCAAGTTCTCCACGTACGCGTACACCACCATTACTCTACCACGCAAACATAGGGGTTAAACTCGTCTGGTGTCAGACGTTGCCTGGGGGGGGGGGGGGGGGGGGGGGGGTGTCCACCGGGTGCCGAACCGCACAATAACCCTGAAAGTGTGTGTTCGGTGTGGGGCGGCAAAGGGGTGAAGTGGACTGCAGTGTTCGTCATGGGGTTGTGGACGATTGCCGCTGTGGCGGGGACGGAGCCTCTCCATCGTTTCTAGGCCTCTGGTTGACATACAACACAATACAATGAGGGCCTGGCGAAAAATTTCGCCTGAAGCTATGCAATCTACATAAGATAAGTGTCATGTGGTTCATTCTACGCGACAATTTCGGCCGCACTCTGCAGGGGCAATGAAGATGCTCCTGCAGCGTTTTCGCTGGGAAGTGTTTGATCACCCAGAATAATTGGCTACCCTCAAGGTTCATCTCTGCTTAAATGAACCGCTGGCTATGAAGGCAATATTTTAACACAGATAACGAGCTGCAGTCCGGAGTAGAAAATTGTTGAAAATCACTGGCGGCTGTCTTCTATAACGAGGGAATTGAAAAGTTGTACAACGCTACGACAGATGTCTAAGTCTGAGCAGCGACTGTGCAGAGAAGTAGTTGGAACGTGTAGCTAACCGTTTCAAATAAAACAGTTTTGATTTTCACTGTGGTTTCCATTTCGCGACCTATCGTTCCTTACTTTCCGAATAGCCCTCGTATAATGCGCCCTGGTGCAATAGTGTCCACCCCAATGGTGTTCTATTAGCTTCAGGTCGGGACTCTGGACAAGACAGTCCACATCAGGGATGTTATCCATTTCAGGGATGTTATTGTCCACAAACCTTTGCCTCACACACGCTGCTTTGCATTGTCATTCTGATACAATCATCGTCTCCGAACTGTTCCTCTGCTGTATGCAGTACACAATGCTGTAAAATATATTCGTATCCTCCCACATTTAGCGTTTTTTTAAGCGCAATAAGGGGTTACAGTCTAATCACGAAAAACTTTCCCTATTGTAACATCACCTACTCCATATTTCAGTGTTGGCACTATACATGATGGTAGGCAATCTCCAAATCCAGACCCTTCCATCGCATTACCACATGATATAGCTTGATTCATCACTAATTCATTCATTTGAAGCCATCCACTGTCCAGTGGCGCCGCTCTTTACACCCCCTCTGGCATCGCTTAGCTCTGATTACAGTTATGAGGGGCTCGTCGACTATTGTATTCCAGTGCTTTTAACTATTTACGCAGAGTCATGGCACTAATTGGACTGCTGGTAGGACTAAGGAATTCGCAAGTGATTCGTTTTTCTACTTTCATGCAATGTTTTTAACCACCCCCGCAATACTGGACGGTACTGGTCCGCCAGTAAATGACGTTTGCACGACGTTGATTTAGATATGACTGTTTCTTCGCGTTTTCAATTCACAACCGAATTGAGATTCATTTCATATTTTGTAACATCCCCCATCCCCCACCCCTCCCCCGCAATACTTGAAGGTACCGGTCCGCCAGTAAATGACGTTTGCATGATCTTAATTTAGATGTGATTCTTCCTTCGTGTTGCCACTTCACAATCGCATCACCAATAGTTGGCGTGGGTAGCTTTAGATTGGTTGAAATGTCCTTGATGGACTTGTTGCTCAGCTGATATTCACTGCCTAGGCCACGTTCGAAGTCTCTGAGCCCTCCTAACCGATCCATTCTGCTGCTACTGCATTTCGTTTGACGGCACAGTACTCCCAGCCTCCTGTTATACTGGCGGGTCCACTTCTCGCGACACCTAGTAATCAGCTTCACAGAACACAAGGTTGTCTGCATATTTGTCATCACATATTGTATATGAGGACTGCAACATATACCTGCAAAACGGCAAAAAAATTACATAATCTGTTATTTTTTGCGGTGGTACTATGCTGTTTCTCTGTGTGAAAATCATGAACAGTTGGGAGCACTGTATCTGTATCTGACGGGGGCATCCCATCTCGTTGCAGAGGCAGCGGCAGCGGCGAGGGTGCTGCCGGAGACGGAGCGGCCGGCGCTGCCCGGGCTGTCCGTGAGGGCCGCCACCTTGCCCGCGCTCGTCAGGATCTTCGTCGACGCTTTCGGTGAGCCACCAAATAATATCGTCTATCCCACAAATATTTGTAACGCCTGCCTTCATAAAATTTACTTCCCCAAACCATGGAAACTTGTTGAAGTTATAAGGGCCAGTCAAATGGAAACGAGACGGAAAAAATTTAAGTGTTTATTATTTCAAAATTAATCGCCATAACTGTTAATATACATTCAAACTCCAAAGAAACTATTGGAGGCATGCGTATTCAAATACAGAGATATGTAAACTGGCAGAGTACGGTACTGCGGTCGGCAACGCCTATATAAGACAAGTGTTTACCGCAGTTGTTAGATCGGGTACTGCTGCTAAAATGGCAGATTATCAAAATTTAAGTGATTTTGAACGTGGTGTTACAGTCGGCGCACGAGCGAAGGGACACAGCGTTTCCGAGGTAACGATGACGTGGAAATTTTCCCGTACGCTCATTTCGCGTGTGCCGTGAACATCAGGAATCCGGTAAAACACCAAATCTCCATCATCGCTGCGGCCGGAAAAAACTCCAGCAAGAACGGGACCAACGACGACTGAAGCCAATCGCTAAACGTGACAGAAAATTCTGCAAATTGCTGCACATTTCAATGCTGGGCATTCAATAAGTGTCCGTGCGAACCATTCAACGAAATATTGTCGATATGGGCTTTCCGAGCCGAAGGCCCACTCGTGTACTCTTAATGACGACGACACAAAGCTTTACCCCTTGCCTGGGACCGTAACACAGAAATTGAACCGTTGATGAACATGTTGCCTGGTCGGACGAGTCTCGTTTCAAATTGTATCGAGTGGATGCACGTCTACGGGTATGGAGACAACCTCACGAATCCATGGAGCCTGCATGTCAGCAGGGGCCTGTTCAAGCTGGTGGAGGTTCTGTAATGTTGCGGGGCGTGTACAATTGGAGTGATATGGGACCCCTGATACGTCTAGATACAACTCTGACAGGTGACACGCAAAGTGTATTCCGACGGACTTGGGCAATTCCAGCAGGACAATGCGACACCCCATACTTCCAGAATTGCTACAGAGAGGTTCCAGGAACACTCTTCTGAGTTTAAACACTTCCGCTGGACACCAAATTCCCCAGACATGAACATTATTGATCATATCGGTATGCCTTGCAACGTGCTGTTCAGAAGTGACCTCCACACCCTAGTGCTCTTACTGATGTGTGGGCAGCCCTGCAGGATTCATTGTGTCACTTCCCTCCAGCACTACTACATTCATTAGTTGAGTCCATGCCACGTCGTGTTGCGGCACTTCAGTGTGCTTGCGGGGGCCCTACACGATATTAGACAGGTGTACCCAGTTTCTTTGGCTCTTCAGTGTATTTATCACACTGTGAGGCAAGACGGTCAATGCCTTCATGGGAATACCGTAAACTAGCCATTTAGTGTTGAAACTAACTTACTCCCCTTCTAATGAAAGTAGCTTACTCCTCTTCAAATATAATTTCACCGTTCCACATTCAAGCCACACTCTATCATGATGTTGCATTGTCAAGCCCAGATTTTTAACTTAACCCAAATTATTTACTGATCACTGTTCTTTAACTCAGAACTACGCATCGAATTACACAAATCACACCAACTTCGAAAAAGACATTGCTTTCCAATTGTCCATGTCGTCTGTACATCACAGCTCCATTCTCTCTCTGTTAGAATCTTCTGACTTCTACTACTACTACTACTACTACTACTACTATTACCACAATGCCTCAGTGCAGAAAGCGCTGGAAGTCAAAGTTCATCTCCAAACTTATCGTCTACTCACAGAGATTTTATAAAAAACAGCGCAGCTATTATGCATACAGTCAAGACACCCTCTGGTGCGAAAATTGTTACCTTTTGACAGCTGGGGCGACACTAGCACTCCAAACGGCGAGAATGTTGTCAGTCACATGGTCATAAAGATAAGTTTTATTTTTAATTATTTTCTACTTAAATAACGAAATTATTGTTATTTTTACGTTCAATGAATTAGTAAATTGCCAAGAGACGTAAAAACACCCAACTGACACGGATTCCATGACATAAGCTACGAGGTTCACTCCAAAAAAAATGCACACTATTTTTGTAAAAACACAGTTTTCATTCTCCATGTGTAAAAGTTTTACAGTGTGTAGATACATCCTTCCCGCTTGTTTTCAAACTTAGTTCAACCTGTTCCCGTGAGTGGCGCCGTCACAGCATGTCTTCAAGATGGCTGCTACACTTGACGTTCGTCAGAAGCAAAGTGCTGTCATAGAATTCCTGTGCTGTGAAAATGAGACTGTGAGAAACATCCACAAGAGGTTGAAAAAGGTGCATGGAGATGCTGCTGTCGATCGCAGTACAATTAGTCGGTAGGCAAGCAGGTTACGTGATGAAAGAAGGCACGGCAATATTGAGGACTGTCCTCGCAGCGGCAGGCCTCGTACTGCACACACTTCAGACAATGTGCAGAGAGTTAACGAACTGATGACTGCTAACAGATGCATCACAGTGAACGGATTGTCAAGCTACGTTGGGATAGGGAAAGAAAGTGTTTGCAGAATACTGAAAGTGTTGGCGTTAAAAAAGGTATGCGCCAGGTGGTTTCCCAGGATGTTGACAGTGGCTCACAAAGAAACAAGAAAAACGGTATGCAGCGAACTTTTGGAACAGTACGAGAATGGTGGAGATGAATTTCTTGGAAGAATTGTGACAGGTGATGAAACATGGCTCCATCATTTTTCACCAGAGGCGAAGAGGCAATCAATGGAGTGGCATCATGCAAATTCACCCAAGAAAAAAAATTCAAAACCACACCTTCTGCTGGAAAAGTTATGACTATGGTGTTTTTCGATTCTTAAGGACTCTCGCTTGTGGACATCATGCCAAATGGAACCACCATAAATTCTGATGCATATGTGGCGACACTGAAGAACTTCAAGCTTGACTGAGTCGTTTTCGACCACATCGGCAAAAGCAGGATGTTTTGCTGTTGCACGACAATGCATGGCCACAAGTCAGTCAAAAAACCATGGAAGCGATCACGAAACTCGGATGGACAACACTGAAACACCCGCCTTACAGTCCTGACCTGGCTCCATGTGACGATCATCTCTTTGGGAAACTGAAAGACTCTCTTCGTGGAACAAGGTTTGAAGATGATGACTCCCTTGTGCACGCTGCCAAACAGTGGCTCCAACATTTTGGTTCAGAATTTTACCATGCGGGTATACAGGCGCTGGTTCCAAGATGGCATAAGGCAGTTGAGAGGGATGGAAATAATGTGGAGAAATGAAAATATTGTTCCTAAAGGATGTATCTACACACTGTAAAACTTTCAAATGTGTAGAATAAAAGATGGATTTTAAAAAAATAGTGTGCATTTCTATTGGAGTGACCCTCTTACAACCTCTTCATGAAGAAGTACTTTCAAATATGTGTATATTTTCTGTGTATTCCACTGAAAGCAAGATAATATTTAAAAAAATGTCGTATGACTAGGACCTCCCATCGGGTAGATCGTTCGCCGGTGCAAGACTTTCGATTTGACGCCACTTCGGTGACTTGTGCGTCGATGGGGATGAAATGATGATGATTAGGACAACACAACACCCAGTCCCTGAGCGGAGAAAATCTCCGACCCAGCCGTGAATCAAACCCGGGCCCTTAGGCTTGACTTCTGTTCAAATTCAAATGTGTGTGAAATCCTATGGGACTTAACTGCTAAGGTCATCAGTCCCTAAATTATCCGAAGGACAAATACACACTCCCATGCTCGAGGGAGGACTCGAACCTCCGCCGGGACCAACCGTACAGTCCATGACTGCAGCGCCTTAGACCGCTCAGCTAACCCTGCGCGGCTTCACTTCTGTCACGCAGACCAATCAGCTAACGGGGGTAGACAGCAAGACAATATGAACGTGTTTCATGCATGAGAAACATGTGCTTCTCTTGTTGTCTGCCATTACTATCGCAGCCAGTTCACATGATTCTTTTTTTAAAAAAAGTATGTATTGCCAGCCTGTCAAACGATGTACACACCGCTATAGCTCAGTTCGCCGTTCGAACTGTTAAAAAAATCGCTGAACAAACTGGTCTTCAAATATCATTTAAAAAAATGGAAGTCATGACTAACATTAAAGACCCCCCCCCCCCCCGCCGCCAAAACTCCGTACGAAATATGGGATCATTGCCCAGGTCGGCAAATTCAAGTACCTCGGTGAGATCATCGAAACCATATCCCTCAAGGCTGATAAAAGACTCCTCGAAGAAGTGGAGAAAAAAAGAGCTCAAAATCGTTAGAAGAATCCTAGGATACAAGTACAAGAATGGCATCCACCAAAACACATCCAACAAGAAGTCTACAGTAAAATAGAAAAAAATTACAGACACAATAAATAGAAGACGGGCACGATTTTATGATCACCTCAAATGAATGGACGGAAATAGGTTAATCAAAAATATGTCTCTTTTTTTTATTCAAAACCAGCGACTACGATGCCATGGTTTAAAAACATCAAAGAAGACCTCCAGATGCTACATATCAAACCCGAAGATCCTTTTGACAGAGTTCTTTTCCGCAAGAAGATAATGACAAACGGAATAACCCGAGACGAGCAACCGAAAAGAAGACACGGCGTCCTTTGGACAGAAGAGCGCAAGCAGACCCACTCACAATGAACGAGGGAAATCTGAGCTCAGAGAAAAGCCAGGCTCAGTGCTGAGTGCAACAAGACTTCGCGTGGTCGTAGATGAGCCCAACGAATAAATTATATACCTAGTCTAATGATACACCCAATCTTACACTTAATTCGACTTGCCAATACGCGTACACGTTTGTGAATTTACCCTGTTTTGCTTCAAAAGTGCATGTGTTGAAGATTCTTGCCGTTTGCGGCTCAGATTTAGCAACGGTTGCGGAATCAGTTTCACCTTTGTTCGGAAAGAGTTTTATTGCTTTTGACGTTTTATTTCCATGTCTGTGTGGTTTCCTCGTAAGTTACAGTTGTGGTAGCTTGTTTGGTACGTTAAATAATGTAGGCATTAGATTCCGTATAGGTTTCCTACTTTGCACATTCACTAATTTGGTTGAAAGTGTAGCGAACAAAACTCCGTTTCACTGGGTAGGTATACGACCTCTTTCTGCAAAACGTCAGGTGTTCTGGAGTTTATTATCGACTGTTTGTTATTAAGGGAAAACTATATTATTCAGTAAATGTCTCTACATTACAGCGGAATCGTAAATAAACTCTACTGTGATGTGTTTCGTACATCCCAGGGTCCTTAGGAAACTAAATAATTACAAATTTGATGCCATTTTTTAGTATTGTCGATTTTTGTGACACAACATACAATTCCTATTGTAAAAGGTATGTTAAAGTTAGTGTTAGCATTCGCACTTATCCGATAAAGAACCGTCGCCTACTGACCGCTTGAGATGCTGCTATCGCTGTGGATAACAAAAGCGGGACGGAGTGTCGCGACTGTTAAGTTAGACGCTGGTTGTATGCGAAGATCGAAAATGGGACCAGCTGCTTGCAGTGTTTCACCATGCTTGCGATTGTCTATGGAACCATGATTGTACCCAAGCGTGTACCTCTTCTCCCGAAGCACGTCAACGGCAATGAATGTATTGCTTTACGGCTCCAAAAAATGGAAATCTCTTGGGTAGAGATGGGGACTGTAAAGATGATGTGTAAGGGCTTCCTAGCGAAACTTATGCAGCGTACTTGAAACAACATTGGCATCACGCAAGCAAGCATTTTGTTAACAAGTTGTTTCCACTATGCTGCAGAAGTTTCGCTGGGAAACCCTTACACGCTCCATACAGTTCCGATCTCTCCAATGCGATTTCCACATTTTTGGAGCCCTGAAGAAAGACATTCATGGCCGTTTATTTGCTTCGGGCGAAGAGGTGCACACCGTGGTTCAATAGGCAACCGCAAACATATTTTCATGAAGACATTGGCCGTATTGTCTCATAGTGGGATAAGTATATTAACAGTTATGACTATTACTTATGAAATAATAAACTGTTTACTTAATTTTTCCATCTGTCTGGTTTTCCTTTGACTGTCCCTTACATAACCCCAGCAAAGCAAGGAAATGATTAATTATTTCCGCGAAATTATCAACCAATATCTCTTTTAATCTGTCTTGGAAAAATTCTCGAAAATATTGTACAAAAATTTCTCCACGATTTCCTAAACTACAGGGTTATTACAAATGATTGAAGCGATTTCACAGCTCTACAATAACTTTTTTATTTTAGATATCTTCACAATGCTTTGCACACACATACAAAAACTCAAAACGTTTTTTTAGGCATTCAAAAATGTTCGATATGTGCCCCTTTAGTGATTCGGCAGACATCAAGCCGATAATCAAGTTCCTCCCACACTCGGCGCAGCATGTCCCCACCAATGAGTTCGAAAGCATCGTTGATGCAACCTCGCAGTTCTGGCACGTTTCTTGGTAGAGGAGGTTTAAACACTGAATCTTTCACATTACCCCACAGAAAGAAATCGCATGGGGTTAAGTCGGGAGAGCGTGGAGGCCATGACATGAATTGCTGATCATGATCTCCACCACGACCAATCCATCGGTTTTCCAATCTCCTGTTTAATAAATGCCGAAAATCATGATGGAAGTGTGGTGGAGCACCATCCTGTTGAAAGATGAAGCCGGCGCTGTCGGTCTCCAGTTGTGGCATGAGCCAATTTTCCAGCATATCCAGATACACGTGTCCTGTACCGTTTTTTTTTCGAGGAGAAAAAAAGGGCCGTAAACTTTAAACCGTGAGATTGCACAAAACACGTTAACTTTTGGTGAATTGCGAATTTGCTGCACGAATGCGTGAGGATTATCTACCGCCCAGATTCGCACATTGTGTCTGTTCACTTCACCATTAAGAAAAAATGTTGCTTCATCACTGAAAACAAGTTTCGCACTGAACGCATCCTCTTCCATGAGCTGTTGCAACCGCGCCGAAAATTCAAAGCGTTTGACTTTGTCATCGGGTGTCAGGGCTTGTAGCAATTGTAAACGGTAAGGCTACTGCTTTAGCCTTTTACGTAAGATTTTCCAAACCGTCGGCTGTGGTACGTTTAGCTCCCTGCTTGCTTTATTCGTCGACTTCCGCGGGCTACGCGTGAAACTTGCCCGCACGCGTTCAACCGTTTCTTCGCTCACTGCAGGCCGACCCGTTGATGTCCCCTTACAGAGGCATGCAGAAGCTTTAAACTGCGCATACCATCGCCGAATGGAGTTAGCAGTTGGTGTATCTTTGTTGAACTTCGTTCTGAAGTGTCGTTGCACTGTTATGACTGATGTGAGTGCATTTCAAGCACGACATACGCTTTCTCGGCTCCGGTCACCATTTTGTCTCACTGCGCTCTCTAGCGCTCTGGCGGCAGATACCTGAAGTGCGGCTTCAGCCGAACAAAACTTTGAGTTTTTCTACGTATCTGTAGTGTGTCGTGACCATATGTTAATGAATGGAGCTACAGTGAATTTATGAAATAGCTTCAATCATTTGTAATAGCCCTGTACAAATAAATGGTCATTCAATACAGTTCGGCTTCCTGTAAAGCACAGCACACTATTCATCAACCAATGAGACTTATTGAACACTTCTGCTCGACTCGGGAAACTAAGCGCAGAAGCTGTTTTTCCTCATACCGAAAAAGTGTTCGATAACGTATGGTATCTAGGACAAGTCTATAAATTACTTCAACTCAACCACCCACGACATTTAGTAAAAATCGTATTACTGTTTTTAAAACAGAAAACAGACAATTCTACGTAACAGTTCAAACGTCCAATAGCTAGCAGAGGCAAATTGAAGCTGGAGTATATCAGGGATCAGTCATGGGCCCAACCCGCACCCCCGTCAGACGGGGCGGGGTGGGGGGGGGGGTGGGGGAGGGGACAGCTATTTACAGAAGCATTCATCTTCGTCAAATTACACCACCAGCTCGAAGAAATCCAGAACAGAGCTCTTCTTTGGAAAAGCAGTCACTCACCACCCTCGCCCTATCTAAATGCTAGTGAGGGCAGTTCGAGAACCAAGATCTTCTCGATTCCAAAGTGTACTCGAAAGTTAGCAGCGAGTCTTGGAATATCACATACGAGAACCTTGTGGTTCGACTCGTGTCAGCAGCACTCGAGATCAGATGGATTTTCGAAAAGAATTATCCCCTCAGTTTTAAATAACGGCTCTGAAAATATAAGAAGATAAAATATTTTGAAAGCAAACTGTGGTGAAAATACTGAGTTTACTTAATTCAGTGAATTGTAATACAGTTATGACTAATAACTAAAAGATGTTTCATTATCAACGGCGATGTGAGGCTCTAATAAGCGAGAGATTCCGCATTTTGTATAGGATAGTATACTAAAAATATCGCGAGAAGTACTGCTTAATAAGACAAAATTTTAACCCAAATACAGCATTTCTTATTTTTATCTAGTTGTAAAATGTTTTCTCAAAAGCCAGCCTCCGAATCCCTTTGCTTCATTTACATAGAAACGTTATTTTCAGAGAGCCAGCAGAAGTGCACATGGTGCAGATAATTGTACCCACATATATTGAAGGAACAAAAGCACGCTGGGAAATTGGATATGAAGCGCTGTGCTGCAAAGGGAAAGAGAGACAATTCGTACCGAACATTGAAATTCAGCGCTGCTATTACCAGCATCTCCGAAGAATTCTCGTCATGCCATAACCACAGTGTGATTCTGGGGAGATCCAGGATGCCAACCAAATACACTTATCCTGCCCCGCGTACAGACAAGCTGCATGTAGGATTCTTGTAATTAGTTGGGATTAAAATATAATCGAACAGTGTGTGTGTTGCTTATTTAGAAACAAGCATCTTAAACTAAAATGAAGGGACTTTATACTCGTTATATTTATTTAAACGATTGCGTTAACATCATTGAAATTTATATTTTAAATTACTTAACAGTTCGTGGAAAGAGAGATCTGTAAGTTTGAACTGGATGTATTGGTGCACCAAGAGGTCAGCAAAATGAAATAAAATGAGAGAACGTCCCACATTATAGATGTAGGCACGCTAGTTCATTATCAGGCAGTAATGTGAAGCTCGATTTCTTCTACCGAATAGGTTCCTTAAAATCTCATGAAAAATACGGTAGAAAAATTAATTTTTTCGAAACACTAACTTCAAAAATGTTTTGCTTCATTTACTTAGAACTATTCTGTTTAGACGGTCTGCATACAACATGAAATTCCACATTTTACACGTAGGCTTGCTAGATACACATCCGGCAACTTTACGAGTAAAACGGGCATAATTGTAAGCTACAGCTACTGCAAACGATCGTAGTAACAAGTTGGATCAGACGTTCAGATTCAATAGTTTCTCGCTAGAGTGCCACAAAATAAATAACTTCGTAAACACATGACCAATCAAATCAAAACAAGTCCGACCACAGGCTGTCAGAAAACAAAAAAGGGTTACAAAATTTTCAAAACTGGACAACATCACTTACTACGACACTGACAATGTAAAATAAAAAGCGTGTCATATGGAAATCATGTGACAGTCCTCTGACAATCTGCTCTCCAATATTACCTAAATATAAAATATTCTTCTCCTTCTTCTGCATCTTTCCTAAAGTACTGAAGCCTTCGGCTTTTAGCTGTTTTCCCCTTCCTTTGTTCTCTTTATTGTGCGGTTAGAATACACTGACGGATAAAAATCACAACACCAAGAAGGGGATGGTGCGGCATAACGAAAGCTAGTTGGCATGTGTCTATTCGGATTTCGCCCCAGTCGCATAAGAGCAATTCAGGTTTGCTTTCAATACACATTGTAACAGTCTTGAGCGATAGTTACCTTCGAGACTGGACGTGGTGAGTAGATGGTAGTCAAGGAAACCTTTATGGCAGGACCAGCGCTCAGCCTCGCTGCACATTTCCCATATGGCCACAGCACACTGCGTGCTTGGTGGGGGAAACTGTGAACGCGTCTCATCTAAACGGCAATGCGGTTGCACTGCATGCGACTTGGTTCTACATTCCACATTTCACATCAACTTATACCTCAACCAAAACAAATTTTCATTATTACTTCATTCTTTTTGGCGCAAATGAAGACATTTTTTTCCGCGCGGGGTAGCCGCATGGTCTAGGGCGTCTTGTCACGGCTAGCGCGGCTTCCCCTGTCGGAGGTTAGAGTCCTCCTTCGGGCATGGTGTGTGTGTGTTGTTCATAGCGTAAGTTAGTGTAAGTTAGATGAAGTAGCGTGTAAGCTTAGGGACCGATGGCCAAAGCAGTTTGGTCCCATAAGATCTTACCACAAATTTATTAATTTAAAAAAAGACATAATTTTTATCTGGTGCACACTGTTGGCATAAGGACAGAAGAAGACCTTCACAGATTTTCGCGCTCAAGTTTCCATGTAATCATGGCTTATGTTTCATAACCGAGGAAAAGTTTTTCACACAAATATGTCGATCGAAATATTGTAGCACATTTGCAACCTCATTGTAGAGGCATGGAAACTCTACCTGAAAAAAGCAATGTAGACATCCTGGGCAGTATAGACGTAAAAGGATTTATCATTAAAACGGGAATTACATTCCAGGTGAATCAGTTACATTTGCACATGCACTTGGGTGCTTTCAACTGAAATAGGGAACAGTGAAAACAGATGTAAGATAGTGTCCTCGAAAAGTTTAAGAAACTGTCCTTGTAATTCTTTCAAGTTCACAATGAATTCTGCAAACCTTAAGTTGTCTATAACAGCAGTGAGATTAGCGAAATTGACGGTGTTCCTCGACAGAAATTGTCCCTCTCACAATGGGATTTTGTTTTTAAATGTTTCTCTATCAGATCATAAGTAAGTTGTTTCTAACCTTGTAATGTCTTAACTATGGGCAATGCAGAGTCAAGTCCACTTTAAATGCGAGGTCTGGAATCCATTCCGGATGTTCTAATTTTAGTACCTGCACACATTTTTCCTTCATAAAGTCAACAACAACGAGTTTCAAGTCGAAAAATCGTTCCAGGCATGCCCCTTGACTTAACCAACCTACTTTGCAGTAATATACAGTCTCCATGCTCTTCGTTCGGTTCCATCTAAAACTGTTGCAACTCACAATGGAATAATGCGTGCATTTCAGAAATGTTACTATTCGTACCGCCAATTTTTTCAAGTGGTGCGTGTCTGCAAATATAGCACAAAGTGCTTCTTAATGTATTGAACAATGAATCCTATCTGTCGATCATCGTATTGTTCTCTCTTTCATCGTCAATTAAATCTTTAAATTTCTTCTCGATGGTACTGCAGTATCGTTTCATAGCATATTTGCAGTATCCTTCGCTTATGCAACTACGAATTAGATGTTCAGAAGTCTCGTCCATCTCTTCTCTCATTTTCATTCCTTTCTAAAGGCTTGTGACGATAGATCGCTAGACGACCTCTTTTTGTGCAAACACGTAGTGGACATGTGAACGTCCTTCAAATCACTAATAAACAGCGAAGAGTAAACAGTGACTCCACGATCTTGTCAGTACTAAATGAAATGTCGCGCTGTACCTAATACTTTCCGGAAAGAACGAGAAAAGCTGTGGCAGGTCCAGCGGTGGGCCGTACAATCGGCCACGCCCTGGGTGGCCCTCCTTTAAGGCGACAGAGACGTTTTTGTTAACGCCTCACTGAGTTTGAACGGAGTAGTTTAATGGGGCTACGAGAAGCTGGATGTTTCTTCTGCGATACTGCACGAAGACTAGGCAGGAATATAGCCACTGCACATGACTGCTGGCAGCGATGGCCATGAGAATGTACGGTCTCAAGAAGCCCGGGCTCCAGACTGCCACGTACCACTACCGAGAGGGAAGACCACCGTCTTCAGCGTATGGCTTTGGCGCACCGTACTGGATCTGCAGCAGCAATGTGAGCAGCAGTTGGCACCACAGTGACACAACGAACTGTTACAAAAAGGTTACTTCAACGACAATTCCGAATCAGATGTCCTGTAATATGCATTTTATTGACCCCAAACCACCGCTATTTGCGACTTCACTAGTGTCAAGCGAGAGATCTTTTGATGGCAGAGTGGACGTCTGTTGTGTTTTCTGATAAAAGCTGGTTCTGCCTCTGTGTCAATGATGGACGTGTGTGTCCGTTAGCAGGAAGCCAGTTGAGGGCCTGCAAGCAACCTGTCTGCTTGCTAGTCACACTGAACCTACATCTGGAGTTACCGTCGCGTGCGATTTCGTATGAGAGCAGAAGCACCCTCGTGGTTATCCCACACACTCTGACTGCAAATTTGTACGTCAGTCTAGTGATTCGATCTGTTGTGCTGCCATTCATGGACAGCATTCCAGGCGGTATTTTCCTACAGAATAACGTTCGCTGCTGCTGTAACCCAGCTTGCTTACAGAGTGTAGACATGTTGCCTTGGGCTGCTGGATCACGAGATCCGTCTCCAGTCGAGCACATATGGCATATCATCGGACGACAACTCCTGTCATCCACAAGCAGCGTTAACCGTCCCTGTATTCACCGACCAAGTGTAACAGGCATAGAACTGCATCCCACAAACTCACGTCCAGCGCTTGTAAAACACAGTCCATGCACTTGTATTCAACATTCTGGCGATTACGCCGGTTATTAATACCAGTATTTCTTATTTGCAATGGCTTATCTCGCAATCTTGCAATGTTAATCACTTAAACATGTTACCTAGACAAATGTATTCCCGAATGTCATTTCTTTGCCTTATTCTTTTTTTTTTTTTTTTTTTTTGCGATTTTTCCATCGGTTTAGTTAGCAGTTTCTGCAGCTCTCTAAAATACAATTTTTAATGAGATTTCTACTTCTTCATTAGCCTCTTCTGACATACATTTAATGGCGCTGCATATAATCACGTATCCCTGCTTATGACGAACTTTCCTTGCGCCTTCGGCGCACATCGCAGAACATCAAATTATAAGCAGTGCACTGCCTGTGTTACGATACGGGATTAGACAATAGCGGCGCTCCTAGTTACCTGTCAGTGAACTCCGAATAGGTAACAATAGGCGCTTGAACGTGTATTCTTGTTCTTACGAGTAGAAATATTAGATGGCAACATTTATCATCTATTCTTTACGGTTGGGCCTCATAGCCTACTGATAGACTGCGTGACTGGAAACGTGTTTGTGACCTTCCAGTGTAAGAGATTCGAGTTATCTCAATTTAAAAAAAAAAAAAAAATTAACTTCTCATAACCGGGAATCACATGTAAAATTTTGTAAATGACACTGTAGTCACATTTTGACTTTAAAATTATTTATTTTTAGGCCCCAATATTCCAATTTCGCCCACGTGGTCATTATCAACTGGAAATAGTGGCACTTTAGAACATGTCAAAATCTAAAAATCATGCGACATAACACGACACAGAAGCCGGTTTCATCGCAATGCGTTCTTCATTACGACTTTTTGTGCGTATTGCTCTCTTTGAATTTCAGTGTAAGTATGTTACTTCTATTCTGCTAGATTTTTGCTTGCGTCGATAATGTTCGGTGGAGTAAGTGATTCTATATTTGTTTTGTGTCACATAAAACAGAAGCTGGTTTCTTCGCGTAATGTTCTGTGGATCCAAGTACAATTGTTTCTGCTTATGAATCCACATGTGTTCTGCTCGATATAACTGTGCTGTAAGTACATTCTACTTTATTTTTGTTCACATCCGTTTTTAGTACTTTCTCTCATTTGACGGAGAACCTATTGGCACCTTTTCACAGAATTGGTATTCGACTTTATTACATCTTGTCGCAGAAATTCTGTTTTGAATGATGTTACTTTGTAGTCTTAATGAGAGAAGGTGTAGTTAATATGACAGTTACTGTCACACAGAAAACATTCTATATCAAACTGCATATTTGTACATGGTATTGTATGGTATACTGTGCATGCACTTCCACTGTACAGAATCCTACTGTGTTTAGTATACTCTAGTTATACACAATTCACTAAGCGAAGCATGAGAGTGTGTATTATTTACTTCGAAATTTCCATTGGAGTGAAGGATTATTCTAATACATTGATTTCTGCTGAAATGTATTGTTTGTAGTACCTGTTAATAACGTGTGAAGACATCTGTGTAACTACCGTTGCATTTTTAACATTTGCAAGGAAGAGTGCTCTAGCCACTAAGATTGCGAACCATACTCAGCTACAAGAAGTGACACCATTCAAAGCAGAGTTACATACCATCCTCAATTCACGACAAGATGTAGTAAACACCATTTCCGTTAAAAGTCGCTAACATGGAGTTCTTCATTAAATAGGAGAAAGTCCAAAAAATGGATGTGAACAAAATAAGATTAGAATACGAGTAATATACTTAAACCACTGTTAAATCGGGCAGTTCAGACACTGATTCGTAAGCAGGAACAAATATACAAGAGTCCTTAGAACACCTTGCAATGAAACGAGCTTCTGATTTATACGAAACAAAAACGAATATTGGATAATTTACTCTACCCACTATTATGGGTGTGAGCAAAACGGGTGCATTACACACAATTAGTAATCAGGAACACAACACGATGAAACCAGCTTCTGCGTACTATAAGACGAAAACAAATATGGAACACTTTAAATCATCCAATAAAAAAAACGAAATGATGAATTGATAAACTTGTAGCACCCAAAGTGACCTGGCAGGAAGTTACCGGAAGTCCCTATATGAGTTTCACTTCCTTTGGCGTGAGCAAACTGTGGTGCCAAGCTATGTAGCAAACAGATAGCAATGAGAACGCTCGAAGCGTGCATGTAGACAGGTGACAGTCAACTGAGAAGGTCGCCCCTTCGAAAGAATGGGATGAAATCATCCAGCACTCACGACGAGGATTCATTTCTGTGCAGAGGCCAAGTTAATATGTGCAAGCTCTACTGTAGTCTGTCTGACTAAAATGTAATCTACGATGTCGCAGCAGCTATGAGGGTCATTCGGAAAGGAAAAAAAGCATTTTTTCTACAGAAATTTTTATTTCGTATAATTAAACGAAACTGTATTTTACGTACAATTTGATGCCCAAGCTACTTTTCTGCGTAGTCAACGTTCAAATTTAGGCACTTGTCGTACCGTTATATAAGCCTTTCTATGTCTTCTGCATACTCAGTTACCACCAAATTGTTGAACCACGGATTAACAGGTTCTTGAAGTTCATCATTGCTTCCGTAGCATTGTCCACTCAAAAACTCTTTCAATTTGGGGAATAAGTGACAATTGCTTGGGACTAAGTCCGGACTGTATGGTGGTTGTCGAAACACCGCGCACTGAAACCGCTGAAGCAAGTCCCATGCCAGTCCCGCTGCATGCGGACGCGCACTACCGTGAAGGAGGATGACTCCACTGGTTAGTAATCAGTACCGCATGTTTTTAATGGCGTCTGACAGCAAGCCGCTACATTTGTGGTCTCTTATCTAGGCATGTAGTCTATGAGCAGGACACCCTTCCGATCCCAAAACGCCATAGCCACAATCTTTCTGGTGCTCAAAATTTGCGTTGCTTTTGTCGGTTTCGTTAAGGATTGCGAAAGATGCCATTCCATTGATTGGCGTTTTGTTTCTGGTGTGAAATGTGATACCAAAGCCCCATCACCAGTGATAATGTGATTCAGAAGCGACTGGGGCATATCAATGCAGCTGCCACTTGTTTGTTTTTGTGTTCGTGCGTCGAAATTTGACTAACCCACCTAGCTTTTTATAGCCCTGATCTGCATTAAGTCTCTTATGACACAGTTCTTGAAATGTCTGGAAAGAATAAGTGCAGTCCACTAATTGTGAAATCACTGTCTTCTTGGATTTTTGTTTCAGTCCTTGCTTTGAGTCCGTCAGTCGCTTCTGAGGGCCAGCCCGAGCGATCTTCGTCGTGAACGTTCTTCCGTCAGCCATTATACATGATACACCAATTCCGAACTGCCGCTTATTGCATCACATTACCATAAACGTCACTTATGTCTACAAACTAAGGGATCGGACGGAGTTTTTGGGTGTTTAAAAAGCAGATAACACTGCGCACCTCACGCTTGGCAGGATCGTCAGTTTTGTCACAGATTTTAAAGTCGCGCGGCTAAGCAGTAAGAAACCGTACTGGATCGTAGCTGCCTCCAAACCAAGGTTATTTAAAAGGGCCAAACTGAAGTTGATGAGTACCAAGGTCAGTGATCGGTCGCTGGTGACGGTGCGATTTCTTTCTTTCTCGAGGACAGAGTTCTCGTTTCCTTTAAATTCTCGGTTCTCCCCGTCACTAATGTGCAGTGCTTTGTGCAAGAAAGATTCGAAAACCAAACCAACAAATGCAGTTTATTGCTATACTAACTAGTTTCTACCGTAACTGTTTGTAACAATTATTTTTAACGGCAACGCTGGCCTCTATATGTTGCCTCATTACCCTTAGCCTACGTAGATCAGACTAACAAAGCAACTGACAGCTACTTGTTAACTGGAAAGCTACCACGACAACAACCAAATCACAGCATAATTTTGCTCACAGGTTCTCTTCTGTGCTTTCTCAGCTGTCGGTTACCAATAACTTGTCAACGACATTGCAGTCTGTAACGTAACTCTTTTGATTTGTTTATATAGGATGAATCAGAACTCCACCCAGAAACTTAGACTATAGACGTTGTTCAGAGACACTTTCTGAGTATTTTGCTATAAGGGGCCCTTGGCCTCTGCCGGCTCGTTACAGAGTAATGACGTAATTACGATAATTATGATTCATTCGGTTGATCACAATCACTCTTGTTTCGTAAAAACACTCTGATAACGGTGAAGAAGCCTATAAAATGCAATAACAAAAATTCACAATACACAACACAGAGTAATGCAACAGCCATCAGATGAAACAGTACACTTGTTGAACTGCGACTTGGTTTGAATAACTGACGTTATGATTTCCTACGTGCTGGGAAAGATGACAGCTATGGCTATCTCATAAAACGGCTGGCAGTTGGCAGTCAGTAACGCCTCCTATTTGCAGGTATGGGGTTTCGTTCCAGTACATGGCTGGCACAACTGATCCGAAAACATTTTTTTCACACAAGCGACTTGTCGTTCCTCCTTTTCCCTCGTACCTTTCATCCACGTCAGTTATCGTTACTCACTGTGATACGCACTGCATATAAATACTACACGTGAACTCTCCTGGCGCCCCTCTAACCATGGCGTCCCGAGCGGCCACTATTAATTATAAGTCATGCATAGAAATCTTTTAGTTGCAGTGCCTCTGACGCCCCTCTCAGCTTGGCGTCGGACGGCGGTGGCTTGTGTTGCTTGGGTCTTAAACCGGCCCTGATCGTTGGATTAATTACTCAGCAGAAAACAAGGGGCTATCAGAATAGCTGGTTCAACAAACACAGTAAGAAGACAGACATTTGCAAAAGCAACACAGTTGCACTGTTAAAAAACGATGATCATTACATAGAAAGTAAATCACTGACAAATAACAGCACTGTCGCAAGTATTTCTTCAAAATGATTCTTGCAGATTTTCCACACAGAACTTAATTAACCATTGGAAATATGGATTGACCCCTTCATGGGTGAGGTAACGAGCACAATAATCATGGTTTCTGACCCAAGCCTGCTACTAATTTGAAGCAGGCACTTTAACGCGCTGTAATATTAATAGTCGGATCCGAAGGATAGAGGAAACATTAGAAAGAACAAGATGCAAATTGTGAAGAACCGAACATCCAAAACACATTCTTACTCAGCGTGGCTGTGAGTTATCAAGAGAAAGGAACGTGATGGAGTGTTACGACAGCGTCGTCTGTGGTGAAGTTTGAGTAACCTCACGGCGCGGTTGGTGAAATTTAACATCCTGTACCACATGGCTGAACGCACCCAGGAACGGCTGATTTACTCATCTTGCCAGAATTTGCTAACCATATCTGTATAAAACAGACAAACATGGACACATTATGCTGAGACTAATACCCTATCGGTCCCTCTCCTTCGTCTTATGCAGAACAATTCGTATCTACCACGATCTGATCTTGACGAGGCTAAAAAAGCAAGTGAGGATGAGGCTAGGCGTGGCCGGAGTTTTATCCGTTCGATTTGTGAAAAAATATGAGACTGCCTAAACTTGCATGTTACCAACTTTTCTCGTGACTAAGGGGCCAGCGCCTGTATCCACACCACTAGGCACAGGAGTGGCCGTTGAAAAACGTATTCAGTTAGTATCAATTGGCTCCAGTTGAGGGGCAGTTTTTGATAAACTACGTGGGTTCAGACATTGTACAAGCGTGGGGGGGGGGGGGGGGGGGGGGGAAGGCTTTTAACGAAGTGGCCGCTCTCGAACTGGGTAACGGTTGCTTCTTTTTAGGAGTCGTCATGTGGATTTTAGTTAAATAATTAGACTTGCTCACTTGCTCCACTCCCTGCAATCCCTTCCGGCTATTGGCCGCCTTACAGTTAACACACTGTACCTTTGCTTGGTATGCAAGTGGAAGTAATAAGAGTCAAATGAGATAGGAAGTTTTTGTGTGTTGAGAAATTACCATTATCTCTGTCATACAATGGTTCATAAATCAAGATCCACAGCGTCTTTTACTGATTGAATTAGACATCACCTTCAAATATCATATGGAAAAAAACTTGTGTACTGGTACATATTGCTGAATAGAGCCTCCATAGCTTATCAGTGCTGCGAGCCCTGGATGACCTTCAGCCGGCTCTGCTGCATATCCGTGGTGTGCGCAAAGCGTGGATTGCCAATAATAACGGGTGATATCTTGATCTGCGTGACCTGCAGGAGGCGTAGATTGATTCTTTCAACGTATCTAGGGTCACCAACTCGCCCATATTTCCCAGGATGTCCCGTATTATAGCAGTATTGTTTTAATCCCCCTGGCTCCCTTACTGACCACCTGTTTCGCCCGTATATTTCGTCAGTTGTTACTGCTACAAATATTAATCCCGCGGAGTACCATCGATAGTTCAAGTTCCACGGCCGATTGTTCTCAAAAAGTTTTCATTTATCAATCGATACTATTGTCGACATATAGTCTGTTTCCTATTCGCGCTTCCAAGCGAAGAAGATAGTTTGGCTCAAGGGAAGGCGAGGATCGGAGAAAGAATGACAGAGGCTACGTGTCTAGAGGCATCATGAGAGCGGGAATGTTAACTTGTTTCTCGATCAGTGCTGGCAAACAACGACCTAGTCACTTCGTACCAATCAGCTGTGGTACAAACAACAAGCTGTCTTGTGACAGCCAGAGCGAGAGCACCAGCAGCAGCGAGTACTGTTTGTTTAAAGCGTTTATTTTGCATTTTGTTTACGACCATCCACTAAGGAAGGGATTCTATTTGTGTTTATCTGCTCTGCATAGTAACTAACAGTTCTTGATAAAACTTTACGTAGTTTTCGTGTTAGATTTCTTAGTGTTTTCTTGATCGTTTAGAACAGAAAGCGCCCTAAAACGGTCTTTTGTTTGTTTCGCGGCCGTTAGCCACTAGTCACTTGAATCAGCAGTTGTCTTGTGACAGCCAGAGCGAGAGCACCAGCAGCAGCGAGTACTGTTTGTATAAAGCGTTTTTGTACTTGTTTGCTGCGCTTAGCTTTTAAATAGTTTTTCTGGGAAAACCTAGCGTAGTTTTCGCGTCTCGTATTTCAGTGAGTGTTTCTTGATTATCAGAGTAGCTCATCAGAAGATTATCTTGAGAATTTGTCACCGTATAGAGTAGGGTAAACATAGTCATGTGTAGGGACTGTGGTTGTTGTGAGCGGACGCAAGGAGAATTGGCCACTCTTCGGGGGCAGGTGGAGGCTTTGTCTGTTAGGCTCATCGAGCTCGAGGCGCAGGCGTCGGCTCGTAGTGGCGTTGGGGCAACTGTGGTGAGACCTATGCCTACTTCGGTGGCCTTGGAATCACATGGAACCCCTGATGTCGCTGCGTCTTCCGGCAGTGAGCATCTTACCGGTCAGCCATCACTCCAGGGTGAATGGCGGACAGTGGTGGGCTCGCGCGTGCCTGGCCGAAAGGCGAAGGTGGGATCTGGCCGCGTGGCAGCTGCCATACCCCTTTCCAACAGGTACGGGGTGCTTCCTAGTGGTGATGACATCGTTTCCGAGCCACCACAGGATGCCTCGCCTGTTGGGCCAGTGGCCGATTCTCCGGCAAGGTCCCGACAGTCACAGAGGGCGGGCCTATTAGTTATAGGGAGCTCCAACGTTAGGCGGGTTATGGAGCCCCTCAGGAAAATAGCGGGTAGGTCGGGGAAGAATGCCAGTGTGCACTCGGTGTGCTTGCCGGGGGGTCTCGTCCGTAATGTGGAGGAGGCCCTTCCGGCAGCTATTGAACGCACTGGGTGTGACCGGCTGCAGAGTAGCACATGTCGGAACGAATGACGCCTGCCGCTTGGGTTCTGAGGCCATCCTTGGTTCCTTCCGGCGGCTGGCTGATTTGGTGAAGACAACCAGCATCGCACGCGGAGTGCAAGCTGAGCTTAATATCTGCAGCATAGTGCCCAGAGTCGATCGCGGTCCTCTGGTTTGGAGCCGTGTGGAGGGTCTAAACCAGAGGCTCAGACGACTCTGCGACTATAACGGTTGCAAATTCATCGACCTCCGTTATTGGGTGGAGAACTGTAGGGCCCCCCTAGACAGGTCAGGCGTGCACTACACACCGGAAGCAGCTACTAGGGTAGCAGAGTACGTGTGGCGTGCACACGGGGGTTTTTTTAGGTTAGAGGGACCCCCCCCTTGGGCGAAACGATAAAATACCTGACGGCTTACCAGAGAGGACATTATCATCGTTGATAAAGAACGTCCGTCCTCAGAGACCAAAAACAGGAAAAGTTAACGTAATATTGGTAAACTGCAGGAGTATCCAGGGCAAGGTTCCTGAATTAGTATCTCTTATTGAAGGAAATAGTGCGCATATAGTATTAGGAACGGAAAGTTGGTTAAAGCCGGAAGTGAACAGTAACGAAATCCTAGACACAGAATGGAATATATACCGCAAGGATAGGATAAACGCCAATGGTGGAGGAGTATTTATAGCAGTAAAGAATTCAATAATATCCAGTGAAGTTATTAGCGAATGCGAATGTGAAATAATCTGGGTTAAGTATCAAAGGTGGGTCAGATATGATAGTCGGATGCTTCTATAGACCACCTGCATCAGCAACCGTAGTAGTTGAGCGCCTCAGAGAGAACCTGCAGAACGTCGTGAAGAAGTTTCGTGATCATACTATTGTAATAGGGGGAGACTTCAATCTACCAGGTATAGAATGGGATAGTCACACAATCAGAACTGGAGCCAGGGACAGAGACTCTTGTGACATTATCCTGACTGCCTTGTCCGAGAATTACTTCGAGCAGATAGTTAGAGAACCAACTCGTGAAGCTAACGTTTTAGACCTCATAGCAACAAATAGACCGGAACTTTTCGACTCCGTGAATGTAGAAGAGGGTATCAGTGATCATAAGTCAGTGGTTGCATCAATGACTACAAGTGTAATAAGAAATGCCAAGAAAGGAAGGAAAATATATTTGCTTAACAAGAGTGATAGGCCACAAATCGCAGAATATCTGAGTGACCACCATCAAACGTTCATTTCTGAGGAAGAGGATGTGGAACAAAAATGGAAAAAATTCAGAAACATCGTCCAGTACGCCTTAGATAAGTTCGTACCGACTAAGGTCCAAAGCGAGGGGAAAGATCCACCGTGGTATAACAATCATGTACGAAAGGTACTACGGAAACAAAGAAAGCTTCATCATAGGTTTAAGAGTAGTCGAATCATAGCTGATAAGGAAAAGCTGAACGAAGCGAAAAAGAGCGTAAAGAGAGCAATGAGAGAAGCATTCAACGAATTCGACCATAAAACATTGGCAAACAATCTAAACAAGAACCCTAAAAAGTTTTGGTCATATGTAAAATCGGTAAGCGGATCTAAATCCCCTATTCAGTCACTCGTTGACCACGATGGCACCGAAACAGAGGACGACCGAAGAAAGGCAGAAATACTGAATTCAGTGTTCCGAAACTGTTTCACTGCGGAAAATCGTAACACGGTCCCTGACTTCAGCCGTCGCACGGACGCCAAAATGGAAAATATTGAAATAAACGATATCGGAATTGAAAAACAACTGCTATCACTTAGTTAGCGCAAAAGCATCCGGACCAGACGAGATACCCTTAAGATTCTACAGTGATTATGCTAAAGAACTTGCCCCCTTTCTATCAGCAATTTATCGTAGATCGCTGGAAGAACGTAAAGTACCTAGCGACTGGAAGAAAGCGCAGGTCGTTCCCATTTTCAAGAAGGGTCATAAATCAGATGCGAATAATTATAGGCCTATTTCGCTTACGTCAATCTGTTGTAGAATAATGGAACATGTTTTGTGTTCTCGTATTATGACGTTCTTAGATAATACAAATCTCCTTCATCATAACCAACATGGATTCCGCAAACAGAGATCATGTGAAACTCAGCTCGCCCTATTTGCCCAAGAAATTCACAGTGCCGTAGACACTGGCGAGCAGATTGATGCCGTATTCCTGGACTTCAGGAAGGCATTTGATACGGTTCCGCACTTACGTTTAGTGAAAAAAATACGAGCTTACGGAATATCGGACCAGGTTTGTGATTGGATTCAGGATTTCCTAGAAGAAAGAACACAACATGTCATTCTTAACGGTTCAAAATCTGCAGATGTAGAGGTAATTTCGGGAGTACCGCAGGGAAGCGTGATAGGACCTTTATTGTTTACAATATACATAAATGACTTAGTTGACAACATCGGTAGCTCCGTGAGGCTATTTGCAGATGACACGGTTGTCTACAAGAAAGTAGCAACATCAGAAGACTCGTACGTACTCCAGGAGGACCTGCAGAGGATTAATGCATGGTGCGACAGCTGGCAGCTTTCCCTAAACGTAGATAAATGTAATATAATGCGCATACATAGGGGCAGAAATCCATTCCAGTACGATTATGCCATAGGTGGTAAATCATTGGAAGCGGTAACGACCGTAAAATACTTAGGAGTTACTATCCGGAGCGATCTGAAGTGGAATGATCACATAAAACAAATAGTGGGAAAAGCAGGCGCCAGGTTGAGAATCATAGGAAGAATTCTAAGAAAATGTGACTCATCGACGAAAGAAGTAGCTTACAAAACGCTTGTTCGTCCGATTCTTGAGTATTGCTCATCAGTATGGGACCCTTACCAGGTTGGATTAATAGAAGAGATAGACATGATCCAGCGAAAAGCAGCGCAATTCGTCATGGGGACATTTAGTCAGCGCAAGAGCGTTACGGAGATGCTGAACAAGCTCCAGTGGCGGACACTTCAAGAAAGGCGTTACGCAATACGGAGAGGTTTATTATCGAAATTACGAGAGAGCACATTCCGGGAAGAGATGGGCAACATATTACTACCGCCCACATATATCTCGCGTAATGATCACAACGAAAAGATCCGAGAAATTAGAGCAAATACGGAGACTTACAAGCAGTCGTTCTTCCCACGCACAATTCGTGAATGGAACAGGGATGGGGGGATCAGATAGTGGTACAATAAGTACCCTCCGCCACACACCGTAAGGTGGCTCGCGGAGTATAGATGTAGATGTAGATGTAGACCCGTGAAAGAGGATTACAGAGACGTTCATGTTTAAACACCCTCGTTACGTTATTTATTTCTAAACTGACTCAGACAACGCAACACTTCGAAAGAGTATTTTCTCTTATCAACAGTAAGTGGAATGCTCAGAGAAACAGCAGCAGTTTGAACCTATTGATTGACTGAAATCAATTTTGATTATCACTTAGGAAGATAAAGAATTTCAGAGTTCCTATAAATAAGTGCTTGTAGGGTACACACAATACTTAGGTGCAAATTTGTTAAATGTCATTGTAATTATAATTGTGTATTACACGCAATGAACAAATAAACTGTTGTTTGGATTAGGTTCATTTTTCTTTCTGTAGACCCAAAAATGAAGAGATCCTTGTAGGTCTGGAACATGTCAGAAAACATACTATAACAAACGTATTTATAATAATTGAGTTTAATACTCTTTTCTG
This sequence comes from Schistocerca piceifrons, assembly GCF_021461385.2. NCBI lineage: Eukaryota > Metazoa > Arthropoda > Insecta > Orthoptera > Acrididae > Schistocerca > Schistocerca piceifrons. The sequence continues at coordinate 294,967,367 of NC_060141.1, forward strand.
AATTTACACCACAAATGGGTGTTGTTATACGCTCTTGCACTCTAAAAATTTTCTATCAGTTTGTGGTGTTACTCCAAAATATGATACTGTATGATGTAATAGAGCAAAAGTAGGCAAACTATGCTAGTTTATTTGTATTTAGATCTCCATTGTCACACATTCCAAGAAAATGTGACTTAGATATGCAGCGGAAGTTAAACCTCCCTTAAAATTTTGGTCAAATGTTGGTCGCCCTAAATGTATACGTTGCTTGGACCATTTCTTTTGTAAGGGCATAGTCTGTGAAACATTTACAGACATTCTGTTAGTATGTTTATTATATGCATCATCAATGCAGAAATTGGATGTAGTTATAATATTGCAACTCATCAGTCTCTCTCAAGTGAATGATTAATGTAAGTGTTCTGAGCGTCTAGATATTATTTGTTTGCGACTGATGTGATTGTTTGCTGTTGTGCAGAGACAGATGGCTCATTGCGGCAGGAGGGCGAGACAGTGGCGAAGGTGCTGCTGCTGATGCACCGCTGGTTCACGACCTCAGTGTCTCTGGCAGGCGAGCTGACGCGGCTGCACGCCAGCGCCGCCCAGCAGGCGCCCTGTCGCCGCGCAGGCTGCACGCATGCACACACACGCAGCCTCGACTCTCCCAGTGCTGCCAACTGCTCGCAGCTGCGACTGCAGCTGCGAGTCTGCCATGCCATCAGGTACCACTAGAGATGGGTCGAACTCGTCCACTCCCGTGAACTACTTCATTCGTTTCACTCTTTTCCGTGAAGCGTTCAAATGAAGTAGTTCATTCATGAAGTATGGAAGCCTGGCGAACTTGCCCAGTTCGCCGCTCAGCCGCGGCTACGATCGCTCGTACAATAAAGCTTCGTAATACTTCATAATTTTACCAACAGATGGCCGAACTATGCAGTAACGAACACGCAACGTTTTACGCTCTTACAGCGTCTGAGTTGATTTAAATTGAGCATGGTCGAAGGGGACAAAGGAAAGATAAACAGAGAAGCCTGTCACATATAAAGAAGGTAATACATTTAATCTTGCTCGAGATTTTTTCATGAAGCGCCCAAAAAAGTCTTTATCTGCCAAGTGAAACATTTGTTGTATTCATGGACTGAAAACTAGGGCTACCAACGAAATGCAGTCCAATTTTATGTTCCTTTTAAAATTTAATCCAAAATAGAATGAGTATGTTTACCACTGTCACAAAGTCTATACACCTACGATAAGTAATTATTCAGAAGTTTTCCTGTAGATTTTATTTTTGTTGAGAATAATAACCCTCCAGATTCAAAACATAAACTGTCACCTGTAGTCATTGGAACGATTTCAGGTAAAATCCCTCTTTCCGTGTTAGCTGTGCGTGCTCACACAGCCAGCCTCTTCGTTTGTATCTTTAATATTCATTTGACTGCATGCGCTGCCAACGGTAGGCTACCCGTAGACGCGAAGTATAGCTGCACAAATGGTCACGGGTAATGATGTCAGCACTGCAGGAAGCAGCTGACGTTGCCTTCCCCGCACCCCTCACCTCCTCAACCCCTCCTAAACCTATCGTTCCCCACAAACACCGTGCGATTCGTCGACAGGCAGTAGAGGGAGGACTGAAATGAAGGGAGGATGAGTAACGTAGCGCCGATGTAGGGGGAGAGGGGAAGTGAGTGAGTGAACTAGTAAAAAGTGTGGAGTGTGCCATCTCTGAAGAGTTTGAAGTACCAGTTCATTGAAATTGAGTGGTTAGTTCACACTTCACTGGAGTGAAGCGTTCATTTGAACGACTCCTTCACGAGCTCCCCATCACTAGGTACCACCTAAACCACAGTCTCAGTCGCGACACTCACTGCTGCAAAAGTTGTTACCGTTTGACAGATGGAGCGACACTAGCGCTCCAAGCAGCGAGTAAGATGAACGTCAGACGTGTCGTAAGCGTAATGTTTGTTTTGCATCCATTTCCTACGTAATTTACGAAATATTTGAGTTATTTTCTTTCCTCTAAGGGTTTGTGTAGTATCAGAAGGCATATATGTTTCTAAAAATGATTCTAAAATAAGCGCAAGTATGGACAAAAACCGTGAATCGAGTGGCAAGCTACAACATATTCGTGAAGAAACACTTGTGACATTGGATAGAACTGCAGTTTACCACGTAGATATCAAAAGAATATAAACACACAGATTCACGCGTAAGAAGCACAGACATGTACCTCTACATGCAAAAGCGATCGACAGCTCATTTATCGTTCTGTAGGCCTACTCTGTCATTGTTGTCGCCTGTTGCCACAAGTACGGCCTTCATCTTTATATTATTCTAAGTGGGACAAGCAACTGCCAAATAGTGGGAAATATTATAATGAGCTGATTACATTAAATTTCACGCAAAACCAAATTTTTGAATAATTTTCAAACAATCTGTCAGTGAACAAGGTGGTAACAAAATAATGCCATCACACGAAGGAAGCAAGGAAAATTAAGTGACTAACAACAGAAGTGAATGAAATACACACCAAACGCTTTTGTAAGACACGAATAACTCCACTTATCTAACCACTTCATCGTCAAAGCATGTCTGTTTGACGATTCACACGAATTTGGCACTGATACATGGAGAGTTGAACTGGCTGCTTCTGTGTCATAGGACTGTGTTACAGCTTTAGATGGATTGTCGAATCTTTGTGGCAGTTTCCTCTTCATCGTCAGTTGAGGTGGCTTATTTGGGATGTCAAACCAGTGTGGGTACTGCATTTTACACGAGTTTATTATTGTCTGCGTTCATGAACTAATATTATTATACATGTAAACTGGGTCTTTTTTCATAAGGTCTTATCGTCTGCTACTAAATAACCATTTTCTGCTCCTAAAAGAAACATTATTCATTAATATTAATGTAGTTTGCAAGTGAATCCTGACGATACAGTTTAGTAACATGATGGTATATACTTCTCCGGATCCTTAGGAAACGTAGAAAAAGACAGCTGTGGTGTCTTCTTCCTGTTGTTGCTGCAATTTATTGCGCTACAAACGCTCCAGCTTGTAAAAACCATTGTAGAAATCAAAATAAACAACCACTAATCGCTTTCACGATCGCGCCGAATTCACAGTTTAAGTTACTGGCCGCTTGGGGCGCTGCTGGTGCGGTAGGCTACAAAATCGAGGCGAAGTGTCGTGACTTATGTTAGACTGTACACAAACCTCACACTCACTTGCAAGGACGGCTCGAAAGCTGTGGTCTCTGAGGCGGAACAACTGCAAAACATATTTGTCACTAATTTGTTACAGAATTTGGAAAGAGCACTTAGAGTATTTTCCACGTTTTTTAAATAATGGCGGACAACTTTCTTAGAACTGTTGATATGAAGTGATGTTTTTCAAAACACGTACTAGTAGTTAACCTTTAGGCTGTGCCTTGAAATGCTGGTTAACTCTAATTAACAGATACGATATTGCAGTGCCCGTCTATTTACTTATACGTACATAATTTACAGTCAAACTAGAGACGGCTAAAGCTGTTTTAAATTTTACAGTTTTTTGATGAAGAGCGTTATTTAATCCTCTACTTGTGTGCATTTGTGCAGTTTTTGTAACGTGTGTTAGATATAATTGTAGAAGGTGACAAAAAATCGGTAGGGCGCTCCAGCACTTGAGAATTTGACTACGTTGTTAAGATATTCAATACAAGAACCATGAGCCGCATCATCTCATTTTTCTCTTAGATGTCCTGGCCCTGTGTTAGCCAACCACGTGCATCCATATCAATTTCCGCAGCCTGGAATCTGATGCACAGCTTCTTTGGTTCATTATAGAGTTTTCATGCGTTTCTAGAAACGGTTATGATTCTATTGAACATCAGGTTTATGATTGATGAGTGCAGCCGAAAATACCATTGCTTTATCCATTGTATCATAACTTTTTTTTTTAGCTATTATCGTAATTCAGAAAAGGACCAGCTCAACATCCTAGCATGAGAAGACCAGTGCCAATTACCAGCACAACATAAATGTGGCAGCAACATATCTGCCCAACACTGGGTTTCATTTCCACTGAAGACACCCTTAGGATACTGCACAGCTTAATCACAATATTAGTTTGCCGCAATTTTTGTCTGTAGCCAAAGAGAACCTGTTACAATTTCCTGGGACTACATTCAGTTTTGTGTAGCAGAGCTTAATCACAATATCAGTTCCGCACTTTTTGTCTGTAGTCAAAGAGAACCTGTTACAATTTCCTGGGACTACATGCAGTTTTGTGTAGCAGAGTGATTATAGTAGATGCTGAAGAAAACTCACTCTCATTCTGTGTTCATGTACAGACCACTTTTATGGATGCAAATTCATCAGCTGAACTGAGAAAATATCAGAGAGAGAATTTCCGTGTCTTCAGGAGCTGAGAGCTTCTCAAACTATGTAGAGTGCAACACAATGCAGTATGCCATCATCGAATTATAATTTTTGCAGTCCACTTGGCACCACTGCATAATAATGTGTCAAACTGTGGAGACACAGACCATTTTTCCAGTTATAGGTTGTTAAGAGTCAGTTTAATGGACAACTTGATGGTTGCTTCAAGAGGCCTCATAAATTCATCTTGTTGAATGCTGGCATTGTCTTACACTTTGCTCAAGTAATGCAGAAAATTTAGCTTTCGAAACACATTTTGTTATGCTGTATGAAGGTCAACATAAAAAATAGAAGGCATGAAAATAAAATGATAAATCCATGAACATGATCACACTTGAAGTTTTTTAATCAAACAAATCACTGTACATGCCATCGAAGTTGACTAAATGTTTTTTAAAATGTATTTCCCATTTCTCCACTTTGAGGGTTCTTAATCATTCTGGATTATTTTTTTATATCCAACAGAATTTTTTTCGATGTCCTGTAAGATTGTACTCACTTGTCTTTCTGTTTCAGATTTTTCATTTTCAGTGTTAACTTAGTATTTTTTCCATGCAAATAAAATATAGGCTATTTTATAAATATTCTCTGGCTCTATTGCCTGACTCATTGCATACATTGGACTTAATCATATGAGTATGTAATTTCAGGCCATGTAATAAAAAAGTAATATAATAAAAAATGTAGGAAGTAAATATACATGTTGTGATTAAATTCCCTGTACTACTTTCAAAACTTTTAGTGGAGACCAAGACAGTGAAGTTCAGCATAGGAACTCACGTGCGGTAACATATCATTTTCCTGATAAATGCAGAATACCACAACACACATTGCTCTCTGATTCCTGCTGCTTGTCAGCTGGATCCACTTACAAGTAGGGCTCGATGTGACAACTACTGATCTCGTCATGGATACACTACTTCTCTACTATGTTCCAGTATACACAATTGCCAATCCCTGCTCCTCCAGTATAGGCTGCAGCCATAGCCTCCACCAGTTTGTCTTCCTCAGATGCCACATTGTTTTTGTGAATCAAGAATTTCTTGTGACCCCACAGGTAGCATTCTAGTGGTTTCAAATCAGGAGACTGTGCCGGCCATACAATCAGATCACCATGATCTAGCTGCTTTTACCCAAATTGTTGGTCCAGATGATCTCAGACAGCATGTGAAAAATGAGCTGGAGCATCATCGTGCTGGAACCATATGTTTTGATGCATTTTCAGTGGCAGATCTTCCAAAAGCCCATGCAGTATGCCATCAAGGAATCACAAGTATCTACATCGACATCCATACTCCGCAAGCCACCTGACGGTATGTGGCGGAGAGTACCTTGAGTACCTCTATCCATTCTCCCTTCTATTCCAGTCTCGTATTGTTCGTGGAAAGAAGGATAGTCGGTATGCCTCTGTGTGGGCTCTAATCTCTCTGATTTTATCCTCATGGTCTCTTTGCGAGATATACATAGGAGGGTGCTATGTACTGCTTGACTCCTCGGTGAAGGTATGTTCTCGAAACTTCAACAAAAGCCCGTACCGAGCTACTGAGCGTCTCTCCTGCAGAGTCTTCCACTGGAGTTTATCTATCATCTCCGTAACGCTTTCTCGATTACTAAATGATCCTGTAACGAAGCGCGCTGCTCTCCATTGGATCCTCTCTATCTCTTCTATCAACCATATCTGGTACGGATCCCACACTGCTGAGCAGTATTCAAGCAGTGGGCGAACAAGCGTACTGTAACCTACTTCCTTTGTTTTCGGATTGCATTTCCTTAGGATTCTTCCAATGAATCTCAGTCTGGCATCTGCTTTACCGACAATCGACTTTATATGATCATTCCATTTTAAATCACTCCTAAAGCGTACTCCCAGATAATTTATGGAATTAACTGCTTCCAGTTGCTGACCTGCTATATTCTAGCTAAATGATAAGGGATCTTTCTTTCTATGTATTCGCAGCAGATTACACTTGTCTACATTGAGATTCAATTGCCATTCCCTGCACCATGCGTCAATTCGCTGCAGATCCTCCTGCATTTAACTACAATTGTCCATTGTTACAACCTCTCGATACACCACAGCATCATCTGCAAAAAGCCTCAGTGAACTTCCGATGTCATCCACAAGGTCATTTACGTATAATATGAATAGCAACGGTTCTACAGCACTCCCCTGCAGCACACCTGAAATCAGTCTTACTTTGGAAGATTTCTCTCCATTGAGAATGACATGCTGCGTTCTGTTATCTAGGAACTCTTCAATCTAATCACACAATTCGTCTGATAGTCCATATGCTCTTACTTTGCTCATTAAACGACTGTGGGGAACTGTATCGAACGCCTTGTGGAAGTCAAGGAACATGGCATCTACCTGGGAACCCGTGTCTATGGCCCTCTGAGTCTCATGGACGAATAGTGCGAGCTGGGCTTCACACAATCGTCTTTTTCGAAACCCATGCTGATTCCTACAGAGTAACTTTCTAGTCTCCAGAAAAGTCATTATACTCGAACATAATACATGTTCCAAAATTCTACAACTGATAGACGTTAGAGGTATAGGTCTATAGTTCTGCACATCTGTTCGACGTCCCTTCTTGAAAACGGGGATGACCTGTGCCCTTTTCCAATCCTTTGGAACGCTACGCTCTTCTAGAGACCTACGGTACACCGCTGCAAGAATGGGGGCAAGTTCCTTCGTGTACTCTGTGTAAAATCGAACTGGTATTCCATCACCTGTGAGATGTGGTAGAAGGAGGTACGGCCCAGTCACATGTCCATCCAGGAACCCTACCCAAATTTTCAGACTGTATCATTCTGAAACCCAAGGGTTGTGTGCAGCATGACTTGTGGTAACTGAGGAAGTAGGTTTTGAGAACACCTCCCCTGGTGAACTTGGCTTCATCTGTGAAAGGGATTCTATGTGAGAAGTCGGGCTCATCACATGGTGGTGCAAGAACCATCTGTAGATGTGGACAGTCCTGTGACTGCATTGTCTGTACCTTCTGGGGATGGTACAGGTGTAGCTGCAGCTCATGCAGAACAGTTTGGTGATCCACATTCAGTCTGCCTGGTACATTTTTGTTACTCATTGTTACATCCTCTTCCATTGCATGAAGTAGAGCCTCTTCAGACTTGGATGTGCAGCACTACCATGGAACACATCAGTCATCTCTGCTGGTGATGAATGACTTTGGTGATGAATGTACCCATCTCTGAGGCCTGCCGGTACACCAAAGCATAGGCAGAATGTGAAAGTGTCTGATGATGGGGAAAAATGCTCTGCATACAGCTGACAAGCAGCCCTCCCATTACACCAGGCTTCCCTGTACAACGACATCATGTAGGCATATTCCGCAAACATGTAGTTCATCATAGCAACATAAAACAGTAAAAATGAAATGTATATGCAGCTTGCAATCTGTACTGTAGTGAATGATTACTTATGTACAGCAGTACAGAATGAACGAAGACCACAAACACAATAGCAGGTACAAAACTCTCTGTGGAGACCACAAACTCAACTGAATGGCATGTAAACAATACTATAGTGGGCATGGAACATCAGATGATCAGTGAATGATGTACATAATACCCTAGTCAGTGGGAAAAAAAAAAAAAAAAAAAAATTGTGGGAGATCTGAATGCGGGGTGTTGTATTTTGTGTGTAGTGGAAATATGGTATGTTTCCCAACATGAGTACCTATGCTCAGATTAACCATCTTTATCCTCAATGTTTGTAAAGAGAATTTAGTTACATCCTAAACAATGTGAGTGCAAAGGACTTTAAAATTTTGGAGTGATATAGAAATTTATTGAGATAACTTTCAGAATTGGTAGAGGTGTCATTTTACAGCTAACAACCTCAAGCCTGATTTACGTAGTCCATCAGTATCCCATTTCAGCACCAGTATCACCAGTGTAGAGACAGTTAAAATGGTTGCTTTCACTGGTGTGGAGTGTGCTTACTGTGTGTTTTGGTTTCATGAATAGGCCTCTGCAACAACTGTTCAGCATAAATTTCACACCAGATATACTAAAGAACTTCCAAGCAGGCCTACAATTTACTCTCAGCACCAGTATTGTGTTGGGTGGTTCACCGCGACATGATAAATCACCAGGAAGCCCGTGTGTTCACGGTTACCTTGCATGGCCAACTTAGTCCCCGGACTTGGGACTACTGGATTTCTTTCTCTGAGTTTTCAATAAAGATTGTGTATTTTCTTCCCCTACCAAACAGTTTTGCCAACCTAAAGAATCAAATCTATATTGCCATTGCACAAGTTATGACAGATTTGCTGTAATGAGTGCAGGACAAAACTGATTACTTGTGGGATGTTTGTCACATCAAAAATTTTAGTCACTTCAAACCAAAATGACATTTGACATTTTTACGTGAAACTTGAGGTTGTTTGCAACAAAATAATTTGGAAATTTGTGGTAAGGACTATGGGACCAAACTGCTGAGATCATCAGTCCCTAGGCTTACACACTACTTAATCTAACTCACACTAACTTACGCTAAGGACAACACACACCCTCATGCCCGAGGGAGGACTCGAACCTCAGACAGGGGGAGCCGCATGAGCTATGACAAGATGCCTCAGACTGCATGACATAGCCACACGGCCAACAAAATAATACATCTACCAATACTGTAAGTCATCTCAATAAATTTCTATATAACTCCAAAGTTGTAAAGTCCTTTTGGACCCACCCTGCATAAATGAAGCTAAATAAATACCAATATACGAAATAAAAATAAAAATGTGCTTTGACATATTATTGAAAAGTTATTATCTTATAGGTATCAGACTGTCTCCCATCAAAAAATATTGATTGAATAGAATCATTAGTTTGAAGTATAATAATATTTGTACACTTCCTACCAAATTTAATTCTTGGGCAGAATATTTTCTCAAACTCAGCCATATAAAAAAAGTCTACATAACAATCTTGCTTGCTCTTTCAAAAATTTCTGCAGACCTTTCTATGACCTTGCTGGAGCATTTAATTGTGTAGATCACAAAATTCTACTTAGCAAACTTAAATGTTATGGCTTTAATGGCAGTCCTCTTGCATGGACAGAATCTAAACAGAAAGAAGGGGGACTCATTAAGAGACTTTGTCTCAGGCATGGTAACGACCTCAGAATATGATAATATAGTATAACATGCCAGGAGCCACAGGGATTGGTACTAGATCCATTTTTGTTTCTAACCTGTATAAAAGATGTTCCAATGACTTTTAAGGGCAGTTCAAAAACATTAATTCTTGCTGATGATACAAGCATGTTAATCAAGGATCCAAACTCAGTCTTAGCAGACACAGCTCAGATGATAACCAGACAAACCTAATTACTTCCCATATAAGCTACACATATAATATATCATCCCAGACAAGCAACTGATATTGTAATGTATGTTAAAAAATGACGAGATTCCTCCAGCTGTATTAAGGTGTTGGTTTTATTGACAACTAGTTTCAATGTTGTTACATCATCATCTTCAGGCCCATACTTGTTGACAGTAACCATACGTGTCTAACACTAGTAGTAAGTGGTGAGATAGGCATCTTCCATGCAGAAGGCAGGTAGTAACTGAGATGAAGTTCATATCAGTTACTACCTGCCTTCCATGTGGAACACACCTATATCACCACTGACTAATAGTGTTAGATACATACGGTTACTGTCAACAAGTATGGGCCTGAAGAAGATGTTGTAACAACATCGGAACTAGTTGTCAATAAAGCCATCACCTTAATACAGCTGGAGGAATTTAGTCATTTTTTTTAACATATATTATACTAGCTGACGTCCCAAGTCATCCGTTTCAATTATGGATATACAAAGAATATTGTAATGTATCTCTTCCAAAGCAGTGATAACAATAAAACTGAATGTTAATTATTGTAAGTGCTTTTGTGGTACATCTTAAGTAAACAGATATATTCATTAATGGGCAGAAATAATTATAAATACTTGAAGATTTTTATTTGTCTTATCTGGTTTCCTGTAGATCATTTTCAGTTCATTTCCATCTCATTGTCTATAGCAGTGGGTCTGTTATTGTAGATGGAACACTTCTCAAAATTTTAATTCTTGACATTTATTTTCATCCTCATCTTGTATCAAAAATAAAAAAATGAAAATGTCAGAATAACATTTCACCCCCAGGGAGCTAGCCACTCTTTGGCAGGTTCGTTCTTGGCTAGCATGGGGTCCAGCTTTGCAGCATCTTTTCCCTCCGCACGGCACGTCTATCCTACTGCTGTTCTTTTTCCCCTCCCATGGGAACATGTCTGGAGTTTTCTGGGAATGTTCTGCTCTGTCTTTAGCTGTCATAAGAACAGTCTCACCACTGTTTTTCATTCCTTTTTTCTTCCTTTGTTCACCTTATCCTGTCGTTCCTCCACTTCAGCATTTGAGGCTTCTCTCTTTTCTTCTTCCTCCCTGTGTGCTCCTGCAGGCTGGGCCACGCATCTGACACATAACAGGTGACTGGGTAACATGTAATTCCCAGTCATGTGTTGACAGGTAGGGTTCGCACTCTCCCCCTGGTAAATGCCAGGCCAGGGGAGGGGTGATTGCCTCAGCTTATACCTTCCCAAACTGCTGATTGGTCCCTCTGTCAGGGGTTCAGGAGGTGTGATCTGAGGAGTGAGCAATTACCTAAGACTGGTGCGCCCCCCCCCCCCCCCCCCCCACTTGGAAGGAGTGTGCCATCGGAGACACTCACAATCATGGAGGATTTTCTCGCAATGAGTGAATCATCATCTTTGTAGCCCACAATTACCAAATGTAAATGGAATGAAGCTCCTGATTCAAAGGCCCTCCCAGCTGCACCACAGTTCCTTGTGGTTTCACATACCCAAGACGGTCAGTCCTTTGGAACAGTAAACTGTTTCTAACTCAGAAAAGTTGTGATGCAATTGCTGACCCTGTGAAATACTGCTCTCGTTTACGCAATGCCACTTTGCTTTTGGAGACCACTTCTGATTCTCAAGCACAACTGCTTACTGCTTCACTTTGCGTAGGCTATCCTGTTCATGTTGAGGCCCATGGAACTCTAAATTTTTCCCTTGGTGTTATTTACACTAGGCTACTTAACGACCTGACTGAGGTCGAAATCCAATGTGTCTCTGTGATCAGGGTGTCATTGCTGTCCATGGGTGAGAAAAAGGGTAGATGCCTCTTTAGTGCCCACACGCACTCTTTTTCTCACATTTGGCGCTTCCATAAAAGATCAAAGCAGGTTACAAAGTTATCACAGTCCGACCGTACAATCTGAACCCAATGTGCTGCTACCAGTGTCAACCACACTCAGATGTCTTACTGACAACCAGCCAAATGTATAACTTGTGGCAGGGATGCGCATGAGGGTGATTGTCCACCTCCTCCTCCCTATTGCATCAACTGCAATGGGGACCATGCCACCTCCTCTCGAGATTGTCTCATGTATCTCAATGAGCACGCAGTCCAGTAGATCTGGGCAAAGAAAAATGTACCTTACCTGGTTTCTCACAAGTTATTGGCTAGTTACAAATTCTGTGTTCTGCTGTCTGGCACTTACAGTACTGTTCTTGCTACATCTCACTCCATAAACGACATGGCCACACAGATATAAAACCTCAAATTCAGCTCTGACGTTGTGAAATCGCCCAGTATCAGGGTAGCATCACTGTCTCCTCATCCAGCTGTGCAACAAGCCATCAAACTCTCACCTTATGTGGCGAAATCACCACCTACACAACCGGCAGGTCAGAAAGGACAGAAGGAATACAACCATGAAGACTTCCTATGTCCCTCCTGCCAGTCAACACCTGAGTCTTCCTCTGCTAATCAGAAAGGCTTGAAGTCCAACAAAAGCAAATGGTCTTCTCCTTCGCTGACTCAAAGGTCCTCTTCGATGGTGTCATCACATGATACCCTCATGCGACTGGCCTCCATGTTGCCAGTGCATACCACCAACCAGTTTTCTGTGTTGGACTCCACAGGCTGGAAGCAGAAGAGAGCCAAAGCTTATGTGGAGTTCATGGAGCAGGATCCTTTGGCTTCTGTGCCCTCTAGCAGCAAGTCTTCCCAGGCTGGCTCTCAGCAGTCATTGAGGGACACCCCTTATTTTTTTTTTTTTTTTTTTTCATTACAACTCTCTTCCAATGGAATATTCATAGCCTTTGGTCCAACAAAGAGGATTTACAGCTGCTTTTATAATCACAGCATCACTTGTTCTCTGCCTTCAGGAAACAAAATTGGTCCTCATGACCACTTTGAGCTTTCATCCCTATCTGTTTTGACCCCCCCCCCCCCCCCCTCAAGTTCAGCATTCCATCTCATGGGGGAGTCATGCTGCTCATACAGGATGATTTTCATAGCCAACTCATATCCCTGACTACCCATCTTCAAGCTGTTGCAGTTTGCCTTTTCCTTCTTCACTTGACCTTTTCCCTTTGTATCGTTTACACCCCTCCGTTCTTCGATGTCACCAGGGTAGACTTCCTCCAGCTTATTGGGCAGCTACCTCACCCCTTTCTGCTGCTTGGTGACTTTAATAGAAACCATCCCCTTTGGTGATCTCCCAGAACCTGTTCGAGAGGTGCCCTCTTGGCTTACCTTCTTAATCAACTTAACCTCTTCTCCCACGTTCCTCTCACACTTCTTGCAAGCCTAGTCCCATTTGGTCCTATTCTTCTGCACTGCCCAGTTTGCCATCTCGAGTGTTCCATTCTCATTGACAGATACTCAACTGACCATTTACCATGTGCTATCCGTTTGCTGACTCCTACCTACCTGTGTGCACACTCAAAGGGCAGCTTATTAAGGCCAACTGGAGGCTTTACTCCTACTCAGCAACCTTCAATGAACAACATTTCCCCAGTTGTGATGACCATATGGAATATCTTATAAACATTATCCTTGCCACTGCAGAACATTCCATTCCTCACTCTTCCTCTTTACCATGCTTTGTCCAGCCCCTTGGTGGACTGAGGCATGCTCAATGCAATTCTCAGATGGAGACGTGATCTCTGTGTTTTTAACCATAATCTTATGATGGATAACTGCATTCATTATAAACAGATGCATGCACAGTGTTCTTGTGTTCTTTGGGATAGCACTAAAGCTAGCTGGAGTTCCATGTACTCTTCTATTGTCTGGGTCAACCTGAGAAAGCTCTCTGGTACCAAGATCCATTCTCTAATTTCCGGCCTGACTGTAGCAGCCCATGTCATTGTGGACCCTTTTGGTATCTTAAAGACTTGGGCTGCCATTTTGTGGAGATTTAGAGCTCCTCCCACTATCACCCTGCCTTCCTCCATGAGAAACGAGCAGAGAAGGCTCAGGCAATACCCTTTTTTTCCAGAATTGTGAGTGTTGCAAATGCCACCTCTACTATGATGGAGCTAGATCATGCTCTCACTCCATTCTGATCCTCTGCCCCAGGACCAGATGTTGCTCACATTCAGATGTTTCAGACCCTTCTCTTGTGGGCAAGCACTTTCTGCTTAATAAATACAACTGCATCTGGACAGAGGACATACTTCCCAAACGTTGGAGTGAAGCCACTGTCATACACATGCCTAAACCCAGTAGGGACAAACACCTTTGTTCTAGCTACTGTCCCATTTCTCTCACCAGCTGTGTTTGCAAGGTGATGGAGCATACGATTCATGCCCAGCTGGTATGTTGGCTCAAGTCTTGCAATTTACTAACCACTGCTCAGTGTGGATTTCGAGCACGTCTTTCTGCAGTTGACCATCTCGTCACTTTGTCCACCATGTAATGGATGCTTTTCTGCAGAAATCCCAGACTGTGGCTGTGTTTTTCAATTTGGAGAAAGCCCATGACACCTGCTGGAAGACTGGTATCCTCTGTACTCTCTAGACATGTGGCTTCCATGACTGTCTGCCCAGTTTCCTGCAGGAATTTTTAAAAGACCAAGTTTTCAAGGTACATGTGGGCTCTACCTTGTCAGACATCTTTATTCATGGAAACAGTGTGTCTCAGGGCTTTCTCCTGAGTGTCATCCTCTTTGCTATCACCATTAACCCTATAATCGCCTGTCTCCCACCAGGCATCTCCGGCTCCCTTTTAATTGATGATTTTGCCATCTATTGCAGTTCTCCATGGACTTGTCTCATTGGGTAGCATCATCAGTGGTGTCTCGATTGTTTTTACTCATGGAATATTGACAATGGCTTTTGTTTTTCCACCGACAAAACCGTTTGTGTGAATTTCTGGTGGCACAACTGGTTTCTTCCCCCATCTTTTCATCTTAGGTCCGTTGCTCTGCCACTCATTGAAACTATGAAATTCCCGGGGCTCATGCTCGAGAGGAAACTTCCTTGGTTCTCCCATGTGTCTTACCTGGCAGCCTGCTGTATGCAGCCCTTCAGTGTCCTACGTGTCCTCAATGGTACTTCCTAGGGTGCAGATCGAACCACCCTCCTCCATTTGCACTGGTCCTTTGTCCATTTGAAACTAGACTATGGGTGTTTCATTTTTGTGTCAGCACATCTGCCCCTCTTTTGTTGGCTCAATACTATCTACCATCGTGGCATCTATTTTGCCACTTGTGCCTTTTACACTAGCCCAGTTGAAGGTCTGTAGGAAGAACCTGCCAAACTACTGCTGTCTTGCTGCCATGACTTTCTCCTCAGCAAATAAGTGTGCCATTTGTCTGCCATACTTCCTTCTTTGATGACTCCTTTGATTGTCAGAATGGCACTTACATCCATGTTTGTTTTTGCTGTCTGATTTATCGGTCATTTTAGTGAATGGCACATGGGCTGTTGACCACATTTTACTTTTTATCTTTTGTAGGAATATGGTAAAGGCCATTTATTTTTAGCTGTGGACTTCCATTTCTCTGTGGCATATTTTATAGACCTTTCTCCACATCCTTGTTTTTAGCTGCCTTATCTTCTGTCAATTGGGATTGACGTGTAGTGATTTTTAACTTTTCTCTTTGTCTTCATATTCTATAGTTTTGAAGTTTTAACATGGGCTTATATGACTCTAGTTTTTTGCGCCCTAAAAAGAAAAAAGAATAACATTTGACAAAGCCCATTAGAACAAGAGTGACTGACCCTAAGATTCTGAACATATGAACTTCTGAATAACTTCTGAAAGCAGTTGGCATTATTTGGTTCCATTTAGAATCTTCCTGAAAGATACACTTTTTAATTACAACAGTTTCCTAATTAAAACAAATTTCAACAACTGTATAAATGTTTAGACTCTTATTTTAGTGCTACAAAAATAGTATTTGTTATTTAAATTAATTTCAAATTTATATTTGAAGGGTCTAGAATTTGCAAATTTAGTTTGAAAACAATGTTTCTGAAAGAAATATTTTTTGATAAAAATCAATTATTCTTTTGTCAGGATATGACAACATTTTCCCATTAAAATATGCGACAGTTAATTCAAATAACTTTTGTTTCTGTAGAAATCTGACATAACCTCTATTTTGTTTATGTTGTAATTTTGTGATTTTTAAAAATTAATGTGCTGCAATGAAACTAATTACATTCCATCAAACAAATGACAGAAACCTAAATCACAAATTTTTGCCAAACAATTTTAAACCTAACTTTTATAGTTTCAGAAATTTGTTTGTCCTTCATTACTCCAACAAATTTTATAATAGAAGACAAAAGTATCTATCAGATAGATAAATCTTTCTTTTTTATTTCTAAGTAGCTCCTCTGTTCCAGAATAAATGATGAGACAATGAACATTTACTACTATGTGTTATCCACAGGGGAGAGTGTTGTACTCAGTGTGCCTATTAACACATGATGTTTTTTGGTGAGAACTTCAGTCTAGTAACTTGCTTTGGAATGACATGAAGGAGACCAGCATTACCTGTTTCTGCCATGTTCTAAAGCTTTTGTTGTTGCTAGACATGAGACTGTGTTTTGTGCAGCATTTATAAACATTTTGCATTATAGTGCTGTATAATATGATAAAGCTATATTATTCATTTTTCAGTTACAGAATTTTATGGCAAGTAAAATTCTATGTATTTTTAAAAACTAGTTACATAGCATGAGTTCTAAAGCCTTACTTTGTTGTTTGTGCACCATTTTGTACTTTGCTACAGGAGAAGGTCTTTGATCATGGAACTTGTGATATTTGCAGATTAACCTATTTACTTGTCCTGAAAATGGAAATTTGTGTTTGTTCCCAATAGCTTCAGTTTCAAAATGTATTTAACATGCAAATGGTTTTTGATACTTCTGGTTAATTTGATTTCTCTTTCTAATGTTTGATGTGGTAGAGTAATAATGTAACAGACAGATGACTAAAACTACAGTACTGACATGATTTTCTAGATTGCAACACTCTTAAATTTCAACAGAATACTTGTTCCTGGCTACATATTGTACCTTGCAACATGTTTTTGCGCTTGGAGAAAGCTTAATTTTCTAAACTAGGTTGTTTAATTGGAGAAAAAGACAGTAGCTCATAAAAGTGGATGGCACCATTTAAAAATGATATAAGAAAATATATTAAACTTCTATTATGGGGCTGGATAGAAGTGAAAGTCTGAGTAGCATTGCAAAATAAGACACTTCCCTACATACTGCACATGAATTACCTAAAAGAAAATGCTTCTGTTACTTACAACCCATACTGTATGAAATGATTAAATTTTTATGTGATCATCTGTATCAGAGCATAAACACACAATTTCTTTTTGTACAGTATGCCAGATTTAGATCGACTACTTCATTAAAGGAATTTTGCCTATCCCTTGAGATACTTCACACTTTAAATACTAGTCTCACATAGTGCTATTTTATACGATTTCGGGCAAGCAATAACGATCTTTCAGTACCAGAATATTTCGGGTCATACTTTGAATGAAGCATAGTGTAGAATTCTTTGGGGATCCAGCTGGATTACAAGTTAATATGGAGTCTACATATGTATGAACTAATTAGGAAGCTCAATTCGGCATGTTACACCTTTATAGGCAGCTCCCATTGTGTCAATGAAAAGAAAGAGTTTTGTGTTATGTTGTACATTTTCACTCCCTGTTGCTACTGGGATTATCTTCTGGGGCAGTGCATATAAAGCAAATAAAATGTTTGTTAAGCAGAAGCAAACAGTAAGAATATTGGGTAAGATAGATAATATTATTCTTGCAGAAGCCTTTTTCAGAATCTTGAGATTCTAATACTCACCTCCCAATACATTTACTCCTTAATGGTTTTTGTTGCTGGTAATAAAAATAGTTTCAGCCAAACAGTGACAATAAAAGACACAAAATAATTTCCATGTAGGCTCTGCCTCCATGTCTAGGTTTCAGAAAGGAGGTATGTACGGTACTCTGATCCTAAGTTATTCAACAAGCTCACATACAACATAAAGCAAGAAACTGGGAGCCCCTACCATTCAGAAGAAATTAAAAACATGTCTGTTTATTCACCTTTCCTAAATATTTTCTGAATATCTAGATTCAGATCAAAAATTTCTGTTAAAACCACAGCATATAACACTGTTTTATACAGGGTGGTCCATTGATCATTACTGGGCCAAATCTCTCACTGAAATAAGTGTCAAACGAAAAAACTACAAATAACGAAACTTGTCAAGCTTGAAGGGGGAAACCAGATGGCACTATGGTTTGCCTGCTAGATTGTGCTGCCATAGGTCAAATGGATACCAACTGCATTTTTTTAAAAATAGGAACCCTCATTTTTTATTACATATTCGTGTAGTATATAAAGAAATATGAATTTTTTAGTTGGACCACTTTTTCCACTTTGTGATAGTTGGCGCTGTAATAGTCACAAACATATGGGTCACAATTTTAGATGAACAGTTGTTAACAGGGAGGTTTTTTAAATTATAATACAGAACATAGGTATGTTTGAACATTTTATTTTGGTTGTTCCAACGTGATACATGTACCTTTGTGAACTTATCATTTCTGAGAACGCTTACTGTTACAGCGTGATTACCTGTAAATACCACATTAATGCAATATATGCTCAAAATGATGTCCGTCAACCTCAATGCATTTAGTAATATGTGTAACGACATTCCTCTCAACAGCGAGTAGTTCACCTTCCGTAATGTTCACACATGCACTGACAATGCGCTGACGCATGTGGTCAGGCATTGTCGGTGGATCATGACAGCAAATATCCTTCAACTTTCCCCACAGAAAGAAATCCGGGGATGTCAGATCTGGTGAACATGGAGGCCATGGTATGGTGCTTAGTCGACCAATCCACCTGTCATGAAATATGCTATTCAGTACCACTTCAACCGCACGCGAGCTATGTGCCGGACATCCATCATGTTGGAAGTACATCGCCATTCTGTCATACAGTGAAATTTTTCATAGTAACATCGGTAGAACATTACATAGGAAATCAGCATACATTGCACCATTTAGATTGCCATCGATAAAATGGGGGCCAATTATCCTTCCTCCCATAACGCCGCACCATACATTAACCCGCAAGGTCGTTGATGTTCCACTTGTCGCAGCTATCGTGGATTTTCCGTTGCCCAATAGTGCATATTATGCCAGTTTACATTAGCGCTGTTGGTGACTGATGCTTTGTCACTAAATAGAACACATGCAAAAAATCTGTCATCATCCCATAACTTTTCTTGTGCCCAGTGGCAGAACTGTACATGACATTCAAAGTCATTTCCATGCAATTCCTGGTGCATAGAAATATGGTACAGATGCAATAGATGTTGGTGTAGCATTCTCAGCATCAACATTTTTGAGATTCCTGATTCTCGCATAATTTGTCTGCTACTGATGTGCGGATTAGCCCTGACAGTAGCTAAAACAACTACTTGGGCATCATCATTTGTTGCAGGTTGTGGTTGACGTTTCACATGTGGCTGAACACTTCCTGTTTCCTTAAATAATGTGACTATCTGGTGAATGGTCCAGTCACTTGGATGATGTCGTCCAGGATACCAAGCAGCATACATAGCACACGCCTGTTGTGCATTTTGATCACAATAGCCATAAATCAACACAATATCGACCTTTTCCACAATTGGTAAATGGTCCATTTTAACACGGGTAATGTACCACGAAGCAAATACCATTTGCATTGGCGGAATGTTACGTGATACCACGTACTTATACGTTTGTGACTATTACAGCGCCATCTATCACAAAGCGAAAAAATTGGTCCAACTAAAACATTCATATTTCTTTATGTACTACATGAATATGTAATAAAAAATGAGGGTTCCTATTTTAAAAAATGCAGCTGATATCTGTTTGACCTATGGCAGCGCCATCTAGCGGGCCAACCATAGCTCCATCTGGTTTCCCCCTTCAAGCTAGACAAGTTTTGTTCTTTGCAGTTTTTTCATTTGACACTTATTTCATGAGATATTTGGCCCAGTCACTATCAATGGACCACCCTGTATAAAGCTGTATGAGAAGTAATGATGTCATATAAATGGTACCCAGTGTTTATGGATGTAGAAGTATTTTCTCTGAAAAATACCATTGTAATCAAGTAAATATTAAGCTACTGATAGCAGATAAACAGCAGCTACATGGTATAACTCTGAAGACAGCAGATTTTATCAAAGTAGCAGCTTTCTTACTAATTTACTTGATTAATTTTAGAGGGCATAAGTGTGAATAATATTAACCTGCACAGTGGTAGTTTATCATTAATGTAGTATGCAGATTAACTTTCTAAGACATCCGTACATCCGTGTCCCATATTGATGTATACCTTGACCTGGGATCTATGGAACACATGACACATGACAGAATCAGAATGAATTAATATACATATGTGTGTGTGTGTGTGTGTGTGTGTGTGTGGATGCTCTCAGCATATAAAAGTCTGTGAATGCCATTTTGAACATGCAGTATGTTCATGTTCATTAAATGCAAGATAAAGAAGTTTCTGTATGTAAATGAAAAACCACCCATGCTCTCTTTTACTGTGAACTACTTGAAAAGGATAAATAAGAAATGCAGCATAAAGAATATAAAGCTCTAAATTCAGCATCCTCAAACTATAATATGTGTATACTTAGATGCAGAGAAATTTTAAAACAAAGATGGCTCATCATTTGACATGATTCATATGATGAATGCTGTAAAATACAAACTTTCATGCCAGAGAAATTTAAGTTATTAAAATTCTCTGCAGTGTGCTCAAGCAACCAATCTTCTGAAATGCAAAATATCTAGGGACAACCACTGACATGAAGTGTGCAGTTAGTGGAGTTCTTCATAACACCTGTACCTTCCATTGTTTGTACTTCAGTCAGCTATGCCACCAGTTATCAACTATTCTTGTGTACAGTTTGGAAAACTCTCTACACTCAATGTCTCTTGATGAGACTCTAAAGGCCTTGTCTTCTACATGCTGTTTCATGGCCAACTGTCCATTTTCAATAAACACTAATATAGGCAGTTTATGAACATTCAGAAAACATCGTCATTTCTATGACCTTTATGACCAACCTGTGTCCCATCATAATCTTCATTTTATCAGTCATATAAATCTTCAGCTTTCACTATTTTCTGTACACAGAGTAGACCAACTTGTTTATATGCATCCTTGTTGTCAGTGGTATAGGTAGGTAGTTTGGCAGCTGGTGCAGAATTTTGTCATCCCCACCCCCTTCCACCCCATCTCCATCAACTACACAAAACATCAAATACTTTTTTTCGTGGGAAAGCATTTTTTTAGTACAGTTAGTTAAGTAAGCAATGCATAATGCTAACTATTTTGCAAAAAGTTTTTACGAACAGAAACAAATAAATAAAACATATTTTTATTAATATTACAGTTGAAGTGATTATTAATTAAGCATAGAAATAAACTAAAGATCTGTTTAGTGGTATGTGGCTTTAACATGTACCACAGAATCTCTTCCTTCTAACTTTTTCTGATGCAAATTTTGAAATTGCATCATCAAAGTCAATATATTTAGCTACACTATTTTTAGTTGACAAAACTGCTAAACCATAAAGTTGTGCTTGACTCATTGTAGACCTAAGATAATTATAAGGGACAATTCATAAATACTGCACACTAATTTTTCTTACTTACACATTTATTTATTTATTTCAATATCTCTTTACAGTTCTTCAACATAGTCTCTCTGCTGCTCTATGACTGAATTCAAACATCTCAGAAGCCCTATTATTCTATCCAGGACACCACTTCTGGTTCATCTGTTGAATGGCTCAGGTGACAGTGGCAGAAAGCTCTTCCAGAAAAAGATAATAACATCCATGCATAGGTTTTTTTTCAACTTGTTGAAGTCTGGTGGACACATATCCCAGCTGTAGGGTGCATGTGGCAACCTTCTCATCTATATATGTGAAGTTTTTGGCTACAAAATCACCAACATGTGGGTTAGCATCATAATAGAGAATGAGTGGCCCAGCCTCGAGCAACTGACGTTGGGTTTTGTGCATTTTTCTGTGCAGGTTTTACATGAAGTTATGATAATACACTGCTGTGACACTTGTTCCACGTGGGACTCTGTCATGATGATCATAAACAAAAATCATTATTTGCCTGAGCTTTGATTGAGCACACCAAAATTTTTTTGGACATGGAGAAGCTGAAGCTCTCCACTCATTAGACTGTGATTTCAGCCGCAGTTCAAAGTCTCTAATCCACATTTCATCAGTAGTGACAATTCAATACAAGAATCCTTGACATTCATGGTCAAATCATTGTTTGAGCAAGGTTGCAATGTCCAAGAATTTCTGCTTCTCTTCAGCAGTCAAACTGTTTGGGATTCATATCACAGAAATTTTTCTATTCTTCATATCATGTCTCAGAACAGGGAATACTGATGTTGGGGGAATTCCTGTGACTTCACACAGTTACTCAAAAGTCGCATTGCAATCCTTTTCAAGAGCATCTGTCACAAGTTCCACACTTCATTTATTTTCTGTCATTTTGAGCCTTCCAGGTCTTAGATTATTGTCTATGCTGATATGAACACCACAAAAATTATTAACCCAATGTAACCACACCCAGCCATCATACTTTAGGTTTTCTGTGATTTCCCTAAATTGCTTCAGGTAAATACCAGGATGGTTCCTTAGAAAAGGCGTGGCTGACTTCCTTCCCTAATATGATGAGACTGATGACCTAACTGTTTGGTCTCCACCACCAAATCAACCAACCAACCAACCCAATGTAAAACTGTACTACAGCCCTTTATAATATCACCACAAACTTCATTTAACGCACTGTGAATTTCTGTCAGGTTTTTGCCATGTAAGTTTTGTTGTTGGTGTACTATCTCTGGTGTTCAAGAATCACAGTACATAAGGTTTAGAAAAATCTTGATGCCAAAATGAGATTAGGAACAGATTCTCAAAATTCTTGTTCAGCCACAAACTCTAAGAATCTTAAAGATATCCTATCAGGAGACTTACTTTTGTAATTTCAACAGCTTCCAGAAATCTTCTTAGGAGTGAAATTTCTGCAAGGATACCATTTTCAGGAATCTTATCATAATTTTCAAATGAACTTTTCATGGTCGTAGGAGGCCCTGTTTCTGAAGTTTTAGTTAGTATCATGTGCTCCAAAACAGCAAAACTGTCTTATATATGTTCCATGATTTGCAACAGATGCCAATTTCGTGTAGAAAGCTGATATTGAAGGAAACTGTAATTTAACATACATTGGTATCCAAAAACACAACAAAAAACCACTATTTTCCCATCCTGTGTCTAATTCAGGATATAATCATAGAAATGTCGACAGATACAATCGTATTTTGCACAGAAGATGGCATTCCGGTCAATGGACAACCAAGTCAACTATGACATCAGGGCACCTATCAAACAGGTTAGTGTTTGCCGGATAGTCCCACATCCACAATCGCTGTAGGTACAGTCACTGATAGTGCAGCATGGCACAAAGAAGATGCCTACCAGACACTCTGCAGTGGAAGGCTATAAGAAGAATGGAAGCAGGACAGTCACAAACTGATGAAGACTGGTGGCTTAATGTGAATTTTTCTTGTGTGTCTTGGATGTTGTAACAATTTATATAGTTCAAAACAGTACTCCAAAGAACAGGGCAGGGCCAACCACATGTGATATCAGAAAGAGAAAACCATTATTTGGATGTAAGCATATGATGGTACCGCCTTAGCACTACATGGCAACTGGCATCTGACGTCACAGCATCCACTGGACATGTTGTATCAAGACAAGCATTGTCCAGAAGGCTTTGCAGGAGTGGCCTTTATTGTTAGAGACCTGCTGTATGTGTACTTCTGATGCGTCTTCACAGAAGGGAATGTCTAGATTGGAGATGTCAACATGCCACCTGGTTGATCGAACAGTGGACCAATATTCTTTTCACATATGAGTCCCAGTTTGGTCTGAAGAGTGATTCTTGATACATTCGCATCACTAGGGAATGTGGAACACAATTTGTGACCCAAACATTATGGAAAGAGACAGATATCGAGGAGGATCCCTATTGTTGTGGGCAGGGATTATGTTGACCACATGAACACCGCTTCATGAAATTGTGTGGGTGCATCAGCAAAGTTTAACTGCTGTCAGACATTGTGACAAGATCTTGGAGCCTCATGTGCAGTTATCGCAAGATCATGCATGCCCAGACTTCGTCTTGATGGATGGTAATGATTGACCTCATAAAGCAAGAGCTGTTAACCTCAACATCAGACTGATGATATCATTCAAAGCATTCTCCATCATTGTCAGGCCTGTGTTGCTGCTAGAGATGGTCACACTCCATCCTGAGCACATTAACCAGTTATCAGAATGTGTGTGCAAATCCATTAAGTTGGAAAACGAGAACATTTTTGTCTACCATTATGCCTATTGCAGTTGTTTAAGATGTGTATTCTTTACATTATTTCTACTTTACTATCACCTGTTTATAAAGTTTTGTGGCAAAATAAACACAACTTTGCAAAATTTCCATTTGTTGCTTTAATTTTGGACACCAGTGTACTTACATCGGTTCATTTATTCGGTTTCACATTTTGCGTAAAAACATATTTTTGAATTCAGGTGATGCTAAACTGGATATCTCCTCCATTGACAACCTGAATTATTTTATGATCACTGTACCTTTGCTAATAATGGATATGTTTTCTTTATTTTAAAATCTCTGACCTCTCCTTGCCACAAAATAGTAATATCACAAAAACATTCGAAGCACAAACAGATTGTAAAACCAGTTTAGTGACTGACTAGCTATATTAACAATATCTACTGTACAAAAACTTTATCTAATGGACTAAGATAATTGACATCACTGTCTCACATATTGTGTGAGAATAATCTTTGTTTGCACACTATTTTAGTGGTAGAAGACTTCTACACATGCAAAAGTGTCAGACTCAGTCCATAAGCTCTCTCATTGCCCACCTGCTCCCACAAGAATGAACAATGAGAAATCAAAATTTTCCACAACTTATGCTATAGAGCCTAGTAAGTTTTGTCACCTGCTTGGAGTTGGTGCTCAGTGTGAAATGCACTTCCTCACACCTCCCTAGTTACATCTTAGCTTATTTTATATTTTCAATATCACACCATATTCCCTCTATGTTGTCTGGGAACCTCTTTCCTATGGCAGAAGGATATTCATGATTTTCTAACTCACCATTGAAATCAATGTTAACTACGTTCATACATGTTTCATACTACACACAAATTTTACTAAAATTTCGATGTATATTAATAAAATTTAATTTGTTACAGGTACTGGATTCTATCATTTCCCATGCATTTTGATCTGGAATATGAACTGGCAGACACATTAAAAGAATTCCAAGCAGTTCTCACTCCAACTTCAGCTGAACTTGTAGACCTGTCCCAAGTACAAACATATGACTGGATGCGTCATATGTCAATACGAGACAGTCATTCAGCACATCTGCATCAACATGGCAATAAAGAGCACAACAGAAAAGTGTCTTTAGTGTTCAGCCATTTGGAACCATTACAGATAGCTGAGCACATTACATACCTGGAGCACAAGGTCATAAGAAGGATAACTGTAAGGAAAATTTATATGTTTCTTATTTTTTCAGTTTATTGACTATTAATAATTTTCAGTTTATTGACTATTAATAATTAGTTAATATAATAGAGGGAAACATTCCACGTGGGAAAAATATATCTAAAAACAAAGATGATGTGACTTACCGAACGAAAGCGCTGGCAGGTCGATAGACACACAAACAAACACAAACACACACGCAAAATTCAAGCTTTCACAACAAACTGTTGCCTCATCAGGAAAGAGGGAAGGATAGGGAAAGACGAAAGGATGTGGGTTTTAGGGGAGAGGGTAAGGAGTCAATGCAATCCCGGGAGCGGAAAGACTTACCTTAGGGGGAAAAAAGGACAGGTATACACTCGCACACACACACACACATCCATCCACACATATACAGACACAAGCAGACATATTTAGAGACAAAGAGTTTGGGCAGAGATGTCAGTCGAAGCGGAAGTGAAGAGGCAAAGATGATGTTGAATGACAGGTGAGGTATGAGTGGCGGTAACTTGAAATTAGCGCTGATTGAGGCCTGGTGGGTAACGGGAAGAGAGGATATATTGAAGAGCAAGTTCCCATCTCTGGAGTTCGGATAGGTTGGTGTTGGTGGGAAGTATCCAGATAACCCAGACGGTGTAACACTGTGCCAAGATGTGCTGGCCGTGCACCAAGGCATGTTTAGCCACAGGGTGATCCTCATTATCAACAAACACTGTCTGCCTGTGTCCATTCATGCAAATGGACAGTTTGTTGCTGGTCATTCCCACATAGAATGCATCACAGTGTAGGCAGGTCAGTTGGTAAATCACGTGGGTGCTTTCACATGTGGCTCTGCCTTTGATCGTGTACACCTTCCGGGTTACAGGACTGGAGTAGGTGGTGGTGGGAAGGTGCCGCCACTCATACCTCACCTGTCATTCAACATCATCTTTGCCTCTTCACTTCCGCTTTGACTGACATCTGTGCCCAAACTCTTTGTCTCTAAATATGTCTGCTTGTGTCTGGATATGTGTGTGTGTGCGAGTGTATACCTGTCCTTTTTTCCCCCTAAAGTAAGTCTTTCCGCTCCCGGGATTGGAATGACTCCTTACCCTCTCCCTTAAAACCCACATCCTTTAGTCTTTCCCTCTTTCCTGATGAGGCAACAGTTTGTTGCGAAAGCTTGAATTTTGTGTGTGTGTTTGTGTTTGTTTGTGTGTCTATCGACCTGCCAGCGCTTTCGTTTGGTAAGTCACATCATCTTTGTTTTTAATAATTAGTTAGATATTTGGAAGTTGTAGCTTATGACAATAACCTCTAAAGAAATTTCAAACAGCTGAATAAGAGAATAAATAAGGAGAAAACAAACATCATTTGAAACAACAGAAACTCTAGGTTGGAATATCAAAAATGTAAGGAAAATATAGATTGCTACTTTCCATAAAGATGGCACATTAAGTTGCAGAGAGACACAATTAAGACACTTACACTTTAGCTTGCATGAATGAATATGTATGTGTTTCTCTTTCTTTTTCTGATGAAGGCTGTGGCCAAAAGCTAAAGTGCAAGTATCTTTTAATTGTATCTCTCTGCAAGTTAATGTGACATCTTTACAGTAAGTAGCAATCTATCTTCTCCTTACATTGTTGAAACATCATTTGCGTTATGTTAGACCTGCAGCAATCATCTTCAAACCACTGTAAAGTGCATGGTGGAGATTCTTCCCATTATATCATATATTTAGGTTTCTTTACATTCCATTCCAATATGGAGCACAGGAAGAATGACTCTGTATACACCATGATTAGTCTGATCTTGCCTTTACAGGGCCTGGGGTAACAACACATAGAGACTGTTGTATATCCCTAGATTCCTTGCTCAATACGGTTCTTGAAACTTAGTAAATAGGCTTTCACAAGATAGTTAACATCTATCTTAATGTCCATACCAGATACAGTTTTTCAGCATTTCCATAGCACCCTCCACTGGTTCAAACAGAGCTTTGACCATTGATGCAGTACTTCTTTGTATGGGTGCAATATCCCTTGTTAAACCTTTTTGATATTGTTAGAGATTAGATAGAGATTAGATTAGATTAGTGCTTTTTTTTGGGAGGTTGGGGAAGGGGAAATTACCCACTTACTATATCCAAAAATTCATCTAATGAGTAGAAGGAGTTGCCATTAAGAAATTCTTTTAATTTCGTTTTAAATGCTATATGGCTATCTGTCAGACTTCTTTTGATGCTATTAGGTAAGTGACCAAAGACTTTTGTGGCAGCATAACTTACCCCCTTCTGAGCTAAAGTCAGATTTAACCTTCAGTGGTGAAGATCATTCTTTCTCCTAGTGTTGTAGCCATGTACACTACTATTACTTTTGAATTTGTTCAGATTGTTAATAACAAATTTCATAAGTGAATATATACATTGTGAGGCTACAGTGAAGATCTCTAGCTCTTTAAATAAGTGTCTGCAGGATGATCTTGGATGAGCTCCAGCAATTATTCTAATTACACACTTTTGTGCAATGAACACTCTTTTACTCAATGATGAGTTACCCCAGAATATGACGCCATATGAAAGCAGAGAATGAAAATAGGTATGGTAAGCTAATTTACTCAGATGTATATCGCCAAAATTTGCAATGACCCTAATAGCATAAGTAGTTGAACTCAAACATTTCAGCAGATCCTAAGTGTGTTTTCTCCAGTTCAACCCCTCATCAATGCGTACAACTAGAAATTTTGAATATTCTACCTTAGCTACCGATTTCTGATCGAAGTCTATATTTGTTAATGGTGTCATTCCATTTACTGTGTGGAACTGTATATACTGTGTTTTGTCAAAGTTTAATGAGAGCCCATGTGCAGAGAACCACATAATGATTTTCTGAAAAACATCATTTACAATTTCACCAGTTAATTCTTGTCTGTTGGGTGTGATAGCTATACTTGTACCATTGGCAAAAAGTACCAGCTTTGCATGTTCATGAATATAGAATAGCAAGTCATTAATATATATTAAGGACAGCAGAGGACCCAAGACTGAACCTTGCAGCACCTCATTCTTGATTATTCCCCAGTCTTAGAAATCACCATTCTTTTGCATATTATGTGAACCATTTATTTCAACTTCCTGCACTCTTCCAGATAGGTATGATTTAAACCATTTGAGCACTGTCCCATTCATACCACAGTACTTGAGCTTATCTAGAAGTATTTCATGATTTACACAATCAAAAGCCTTTGATAGATCACAAAAAATCCCAACGGGTGACTTCCAGTTACTCAGAGCACTTAATATTTCATTAGTGAAAGTATATATAGCATTTTCTGTTGAAAAACCCTTCTGGAAACCAAACTGACATTTTGTTAAAACTTTATTTTTACAAAGGTGTGAAGCTACTCTACAATACATTTCTTTTTCAAGAATTTTGGATAAGGCAGTCAGAAGAGAGATTGGGCGGTAGTTGTTGACATCAGATGTATCCCCTTTTTTATGCAGTGGTTTAACAATGGCATACTTCAGTCTATCTGGGAAAATACCCTGCTTCAGAGAGCTATTACATATGCGGCTAAGAATCACACTTATTTCTTGGGAACAAGCTTTCATTATCCTGCTGGAAATGCTATCAATTCCATGTGAGCTTTTATTCTTGAGAGAGTTTATTATCTTCCTAATTTCAGGAGGAGAGGTGGGTGGAATTTCAATTGTATCAAATGGTGTGGGTAAGGCCTCTTCCATTAACTGCCTTGCTTCTTCTAATGAACATTTAGATCCTATTTTCTCTACAACACTTAAAAAATGATTATTCAAAATGTTTTCGACTTCCGGCTTGTTGTTTATCAGGTTTCCATTTACTTTGATGGTGATGCCGTCATCCTGTACTCTTGGTTGCCCTGTCTCCCTTGTAACAATATTCCAAATTGTTTTGATTTTTTTATCAGAGGTATTAATCGCAGACATGATGCACATCCTTCTGGACATTTTAATAACCTTTCTTAATATTGTTGTTGTTGTTGTGGTCTTCAGTCCTGAGACTGGTTTAATGCAGCTCTCCATGCTACTCTATCCTGTACAAGCATCTTCATCTCCCAGTACCTACTGCAGCCTACATCCTTCTGAATCTGCTTAGTGTATTCATCTCTTCGTCTCCCTCTATGATTTTTACCCTCCACGTTGCCCTCCAATACTAAATTGCTGATCCCTCGATATCTCAGAACATGTCCTACCAACCGATCCCTTCTTCTAGTCAAGTTGTGCCACAAACTTCTCCCCAATCCTATTCAATACCTCCTCATTAGTTATATGATCTACCCATCTAATCTTCAGCATTCTTCTGTAACACCACATTTCCAAAGCTTCTATTCTCTTCTTGTCTAAACTATTTATCATCCACATTTCACTTCCATACATGGCTACACACCATACAAATACTTTAAGAAACGACTTCCTGACATTTAAATCTATACTCGATGTTAACGAATTTTTCTTCTTCAGAAACACTTTCCTTGCCATTACCAGTCTACATTTTATATCCTCTCTACTTCGACCATCATCAGTTATTTTGCTCCCCAAATAGCACTACTCCTTTACTACTTTAAGTGTCTCATTTCCTAATCTAATTCCCTCAGCATCACCTGACTTAATTCGACTACATTCCATTATCCTCGTTTTGCTTTTCTTGATGTTCATCTTATACCCTCCTTTCAAGACAATGTCCATTCCGTTCAATTGTTCTTCCAAGTCCCTTGCTGTCTCTGACAGGATTACAATGTCATCAGTGAACATAAAAGTTTTTATTTCTTCTCCACGGATTTTAATTCCTACTCCGAACTTTTCTTTTGTTTCCTTTATTGCTTCCTCAATATACAGATTGAATAACATTGGGGATAGGCTACAACCCTGTCTCACTCCCTTCCCAACCACTGCTTCCCTTTCATACACCTCAACTCTCATAACTGCCAGTATTGCCTCACGTGTTCCAACATTTCTACGGAATCCAAACTGATCTTCCTTGAGGTCAGCTTATACCAGTTTTTCCATTCATCTGTAATGAATTCGCGTTAGTATTTTGCAGCTGTGACTTATTAAACTGGTAGTTCGGTAATTTTCACATCTGTCAACACCTGCTTTCTTGGGATTGGAATTATTATATTCTTCTTGAAGTCTGAGGGTATTTCGCCTGTCTCATACATCTTGCTCACCAGACGGTAGAGTTTTGTCAGGACTGGCTCTCCCAAGGCTGTCAGTAGTTCTAACAGAATGTTGTCTACTCCCGGGGCCTTGTTTCGACTCAGGTCTTTCAGTGCTCTGTCAAACTCTTCACACAGTATCATATCTCCCATTTCATCTTCATCTACATCCTCTTCCATTTCCATAATATTGTCCTCAAGTACATCGCCCCTGTATAGACCCTCTATATAACTCCTTCCACCTTTCTGCTTTCCCTTCTTTGCTTAGAACTGGGTTTCCATCTGAGCTCTTGATATTCATACAAGTGGTTCTCTTTTCTCCAAAGGTCTCTGTAATTTTCCTGTAGGCAGTATCTATCTTACCCCTAGTGAGATAAGCCTCTACATCCTTACTTTTGTCCTCTAGCTATCCCTGCTTAGCCATTTTGCACTTCCTGTCGATACATTTTTGAGACGCTTGTAATCCTTTTTGCCTGCTTCATTTACTGCATATTTATATTTTCTCCTTTCATCAATTAAATTCAATATTTATTCTGTTACCCAAGGGTTTCTACTAGCCCTCATCTTTTTACCTATTTGATCCTCTGCTGCCTTCACTATTTCATCTCTCAAAGCTACCCATTCTTCTTCTACTGTATTTCTTTCCCCCATTCCTGTTAATTGTTCCATTATGGTCTCCCTGAAACTCTGTACAACCTCTGGTTCTTTCAGTTTATCCAGGTCGCATCTCCTTAAATTCCCACCTTTTTGCAGTTTCTTCAGTTTTAATCTACAGTTCATAACCAGTAGATTGTGGTCAGAGTCCGCATCTGCACCTGTAAATGTCTTACAATTTAAAACCTGGTTCCTAAATCTCTGTCTTACCATTATATAATCTATCTGATACCTTTTAGTATCTTCAGGGTTCTTTCATGTATACAACCTTCTTTTTTCTTGAACCAAGTGTTAGCTATGATTAAGTTATGCTCTGTGCAAAGTTCTACCAGATAGCTTCCTCTTTCATTTCTTACCCCCAGCCCATATTCACCTACTATGTTTCCTTCTCTCCCTTTTCCTACTCTCGAATTCCAGTCACCCATGACTATTAAATTTTCGTCGCCCTTCACTACCTGAATAATTTCTTTTATCTCATCATACATTTCATCAATTTCTTCATCATCTGCAGAGTTAGTTGGCATATAAACTTGTACTACTGTAGTAGGCATGGGCTTTGTGTCTATCTTGGCCACAGTAATGCATTCACTGTGCTGTTTGTAGTAGCTCACCCGCACTCCTATTTTTTAACTCATTATTAAACCTACTCCTGCATTACCCCTATTTGATTTTGTATTTATAACCTTGTATTCACCTGACCAAAAGTCTTGTTCCTCCTGCCACCGAACTTCACTAATTCCCATTATATCTAACTTTAACCTATCCATTTCCCTTTATTTCCCTTTTTAAATTTTCTAACCTACCTGGCCTATTAAAGGATCTGACATTCCACGCTCCAATCTGTAGAATGCCAGTTTTCTTTCTCCTGATAATGATGTCCTCTTGAGTAGTCTCCGCCTGGAGATCCGAATGGGGGACTATTTTACCTCCAGAAGAGGATGCCATCATCATTTAATCATACAGTAAAGATGCATGCCCTCGGGAAAAATTACGGCTGCAGTTTCCCCTTGCTTTCAGCCGTTCACAGTACCAGAACAGCAAGGCCATTTTGGTTAGTGTTACAAGGCCAGATCATTCAATCATCCAGACTGTTGTCCCTGCAACTACTGAAAAGGCTGCTGCCCCTCTTCAGGAACCACACGTTTGTCTGGCCTCTCAACAGATACCCCTCCATTGTGGTTGCACCTATGGTGCAGCTATCTGTATCGTTGAGACATGCAAGCCTCCCCACCAATGGCAAGGTCCCAATGTAACACAGTAGTTTTTATAATATTTGGCTGTTTCTGGGTCCTTACTCTTTCTTGTTGTCAGATACAGTTCCCTTTTGTGGTTACAAAATATTTTTATTCCTTTAGTAAGCCAAGGTTTTTTGCATGGTTTCTTATAATTAGATTTAACTACTTTCTTGGGGAAACAGTTTTCAAATTCTCTTACAAGTGTATCATGAAATAAGTTATGTTTTAAATTAGCATCGGCTTCTTTGTATACCTCAACCCAGTCTAACTGCTGAAGATTTTCTCTGAAATTTCTAATTATTGAGTCATTAATTGAACACACAACTTTGGAGGTTAGTTTTGAATTACTGAATGGAGCTATGTCATATACTATAACTAGCTGAGCATCATGATCAGAAAGCCCATTCTCAACAGGACAAGATCGGTACTCTAGGATGGGTCACATTGTTATTTTGTTACAAGAGGTTCTTAACTCACTGCAGAGTTCAGGCACATGTACTGCATGACAGGGAGATCTTGAGATATTTGGAAGCAAGAAAAGCACCAAAAAGCTAGCCTTTTTTAGATTTCCTAGATTTCCAGAAATAATTTGACACAGTGCCCCATTGAAGACTGTTAACAAAGGCCCAATCATGTAGCATATGGGAAAACCATCACTGATGAGTGACTGTAGGAGGATATAGGATGACTAGTCAGAATTTGTATTTGGTATGATGAATGGTAGCTTGCTCTGAATGTGGAAAAAAGATGAGGTAATGTTTATGAGTAAGGAAAACACTCTTGTAATGTTCAATTGCATTATTAGCAGAGAGTGATCTGACACAGTCACATCAATTAACACTGCAAACCATTATGAAATGGAATAAGCAATAGGAAAGACAAATGATCAACTTTGGTTTTTTGGAAGAATTCTACGCAGAGTAGTTAACCTATAGAGGAGACTGCATATATAACACTTATGTGACCCATCTTTGAGTACTGCGCAAGTGTTTTGTAACCCCCTCAGGTTGTATTAGAAATCCACTACAACCTCTGACTCCCCTCAGAAACTTCATTTCTGTAGCTTGAATTTGGCTCCAGCCATTACCTATTGGGATCCATTCTTCATGACCATTCAAAAGAGTTTAGGCTGTTCTTGTCTTGTAGAATTGTATATGGGTTTCTGTGTACCAGGTTCTTCTCATTTTAGCTCATGCTTTGTGCCTTTACTGGCCTGTCTGTTGTCTCCTAAGTCTCACTGAAGTTCTTTTTCACCTTGCTTCTTCTTTATGATTACTAGGAAATTCAAACAGTTGTAAAATGACTGTACACAGTGAAGTAGGGATTAATTTTCACTTTATGTATATTTATTGTCTATAAACACTTCAGATGATCATCTTGATTCTTATTAACTATTTCAACTTAATATCAGAGGTCAGTAAGTCACATAGGGTATCATTAGCCTACTGAATGTTTACAAGTGACATCACAAACAAATTGTTTTGAAAAAAACTTTGGATATTTACTCTAAGACAGTCTGACTGACATAGAACATTACATTAAGATTACTAAATATTCACTGACTAACAATGTAGTAGTTGATTGAGCACTAACCACTCATTGGCTTAGAAGTTCATGTGTTGACTACTTTGTGCATAGTATTTATATAAAGGCATTTGTAAGACAGATATTGCTCAATACTAACATGTAACACTATTTTTATTTCATAATTATTTCATAATTATTTTATTTATTTATTTATTTCTTGTTCCAGTGATCCATGATGTGGCAGTATCACAGGATATACAATGTGTCAGAAATCTATGGTAGCACATAAAAACAAAACAAAATGGTTTCATATTACAGTAAACAGCAACTTAGTTTCTACTACAGAAAATTAATTTTCAGTGATAAATAAATATTGCAAAAAATAAGTGTTACAGAAAATAAATATTGCAAATATTATTTACAATAAACAATTGTCAGGATTACTAGTATAGATTTGAGCACATATTTGCATTTAACAATACAAGAAATACTTAACACTGTAGTTCTATAATTTTTCTATCATATAAAATGATCCTTTTAATAGGAACTGTCTTAAACTTTTTTAAAACAAGAGCTCATCTTCTACCAAACACTTAATTCTTGAAGGGAAGGCCATAAAAATCTTACAGCCAGTGAAGTGGCCTCCTTCCTGTACCATACTTACATTTGCTTGTTCATAGTGGATATCATGTTTTCTTCTTGTCTCATGACAATGATACTCACTATTCAATTTAAAAATGGATTTTTCTTTCCTTATGCAGCACATCAGAGAGAATATATATTATGCAGTGGATGTAAGAATTTCAAGTTTCTTAAAAAGATTCCTGCATGTAGTTGTAGGATGGACTCCACACATGATCCTTATGGCTCTTTTTTGTGCGCACAGTACTTTTTTAGCCAGTGACTGATTACCCCAAAATATAATTCCATATGCCATAATGGCATGAAAATAAGCACAATAGGCTGACTTCACTTCTACAAGAAGAAACGATGCGTAATGTGTAAGTTGTTGAACTCAATCTTTTGCATAGATCCAGGATGTGGTTTCACCAGTTCAGTTTGCTGTCAATATGCAAGCCTAGGTGTTTTGAGGTATCCACCCTGGTTATCAACTGCTCACCTATTTTTACTGCCGTTTCTTCATCTTTGAATGTTGTGTGGAACTGAACGTAGTTTGTTTTAGGGTAATTTAAAGAAATGCCATTGATATTAAACCAGTTAACTGTTTCACTTAAAATCTTATTTGCTGTTTCCTCAAGTTTATCTACTGAATTATCAGTAAGTAGTGTAGTGTCATCGGCAAAAATGGTGACTCTAAAATATTCTGTACTGAGAGACAGATCATTTATAAAGACATTAAAAAGTAGGGGGCCCAGAACTGAGCCTTGGGGCACTCTATATGTGATGGTACCCCATTCTGAAGATAACAGGACTCCATTTTGACTACCCACTACAACTTTATGTTTCCTGTTTGACAGGTATGAGTCAAGCCATTTCCCCGATGAACCACTTATACCAAGATGTGCAGCCTTTTGTAAATGAATCTGGTGACTGACACAGTCAAACACTTTTGGTAGGTCACAAAAAATCCCAACCACCTCTAGTTTTTTGTTGATAGATTCCAAGACTTTGCCAGAAAATGCAAATATTGCATCTTCTGTTGACAAACCTTTCTGAAATCCAAATTGACTTTCACTGAGGATATTTTGATCCCTGAGATGCTTAACTATCCTGGTATGAATTAGTTTCTCTAAAACCTTTGAAAAACTTGTCAGTTGTGATATTGGCCAATAGTTAGCAACATTCATCTTATCTCCCTTCTTATACAGCAGTTTTACAACTGCTTACTTAAGCATCTCTGGAACTACTTCTTGCGTAAGTGATGCATCAAAAATGTGGCAAAGGACTCACTTACATGGCTGCAGCATTATTTTAATAATTTCTTAGAAATATTGACAATCCAGGTAGAGTTTTTACTTTTCACGAATTTAATAATGCTTTCAATTTCTTGAACAGTGACTGTTGTTACCTTCATGTGTTGTACTGAGCTAGGTACCCTGCTTTCCAAAAGATTTATGGCTTGATTCATGGAGTGTTGTAAACCTATTTTTCTGTTACTGTTAAAAAATGTCTGCAACTATTTTTGGAGTGCTAACAAGATGACCCTCACTTTTTATTTGGATAATTTCACTAAAAAGTGCATTTTTCCTTGTTTCCTTCTTTACAAAATTCCAAATAGTTTTTACTTTATTGCTCAAGTAATCAATTTCTGTCTTCAAGCTCATGTTCTGTGCTGCTTGTGTGGTCTTATTCAGGACTTTATTGTAGAGTTTTTAATACATATTCCTACTGGGATCATTTTATCTCTTGGCTGCTGCATACATTTCTCATATTGTTTTACAAGAAACTTTGGTGCCTTTAGTAATCCAAGGCTTGTTTTCAGATTTTAACAGGTTTTCTCTCACTCACATTTTTGGAAAGGTTTCTTCCAAAATACTTGTAACTTCATTGATAAATATGTTAAATTTTGAGTTAACATCAATTGCAGCATACACAGGAGACCAGTCCACTACCTGTAATTGCTGATTAAAGCTTTCAATGATGTGTTCATTTATAATACTAAAGTTTTTCCAAATGAAATTTTCTTTCCTTTCTACATTTATTTGGTTTAGAGTGAGGAATGGCCCTTCAAGATCAGAGAGGTCATTTATAATATTTTTCACAGTTAAATTATTGAAAATATCCTTATCTATAAATACATTCTCTATTAAAGTGCTAGAACTGGCTGTTACTCTAGTTGGAGAGTCCACCACTGGTACTAAGTTGTAACAGTACAGTAGGTGTTCAAAGTCCATTTTATTTCTATTTTCTGTTAAGAAGTCCACATTGAAGTCACCAATATCAATTGTTGATTTAGTTTTCCTATGCAGGTGGGACAGAAGTGATTCTATTTGTCTCATAAATTCATTCAGATTTCCAGCAGGTGCCCTGTAAATAGCCAGTACAATAACTGTTGCACTGTCTGCTGTTAACTCAATGCCACACACCTCAAAATGCTGTTCATCACAGTATTTGATTAATTCTAGAGATTTATACACTACATTGTTTTTTTACAAATATTTCAATGCCACCTTTTCTCATAATAGATCTACAGTAATGTGCAGCTAAACTAAAGTTCTCAATTTGTAGCATGTGGATTCCACTCATAACAGCAAGGGTAAAAAAATACTAAAACACATTATAAAGAAATGTAGTTTGGTTTAAACTGGT
This sequence comes from Schistocerca piceifrons, assembly GCF_021461385.2. Taxonomy (NCBI): domain Eukaryota; kingdom Metazoa; phylum Arthropoda; class Insecta; order Orthoptera; family Acrididae; genus Schistocerca; species Schistocerca piceifrons. Next base: position 295,004,654 of record NC_060141.1, read on the forward strand.
ATAGATAATGGTTCTGGTTTATTTGAATGATTAATAAACTAACATGTTATTTTAGTATAGGCATACATTTTGGAAAATATAAAAATTGTGGCTACAAAACTATAACAGTAGGATTTTGACAGGACTAAATTATAAGATTCAAATACAGTAGTTTGGAATAATGTAATTTTTAATAAGTATAACTTTTGAAATGTAACATTTTTGGAAAAAGTAGAATGTTTTTCTGAATGAGAAAAGTGAGAGCATTCAAATAAGCTACATCAGTCTTGAAACAAACAATTTTTAGTGGGCTCAGATTTTGAAATGCACATGGTTTACAGGTGCCAGAATCATAAATTTAGAATATTTCTTTAAATAAATTGTTTTCATATAAACTAAATATACCATTATCATCAGTAGCCTGAAAAGGACCCTGTGAATAATAGTCTACTGAAATACTGCACAAATAAGAATTTAACAATTTTGTGTCATCTCTGTATATAAAAGGAAATGTCTTGACTGACTGACTGACTGACTGACATTCATCATTGCCTAGCCCAAACCACTAAGGACAGAAATATGAAATTTATCCTGTAGGTTTTTTAAGAATTAATTTATTGAAATTTCACCTCTGAGGTGGTGAAAATGGAATATATTGTGCTATTAAGGCAATTTTGAAACCAGAACTATGAAAATTGGTATTTGATTTCTTAGTCAGAAATAAAGAAATGTGCATTTCAAGATTTTTGAAAATTTAATGCCTAGGGGGCTGAAATAGTGACTATAAGTTTTTTTAAGTATATCATTACTAAATAACTACTAAAGCATTTTTAAAGCTACATCTATGAATATTAGTATTTGATTTTTGAGACAGAAATGAAAAACATTTGTTTCAGTATTTTTGGAAATTCAGCTCCTAAGGGATGAAACAGAGGATGAAATATTATACAAAAATATTTAATTGTGAAACTATTTTTAAAGCTACATCTATGAGTTTTGAATTGGAGTCCTCAGTTAGAAATAAAAAAATCGTATTTCAGTGTTTTTGAAAATTCAGCCTCAAAGTATATAAAATGGAGGACACAAATTTTTAAGAAAATATTGCAGTATCTTAAAACATTTTTAAATCTAAATCTGTGAAAACTGGTATTTGACTTCTAAAGACACGTGTTATGTGATGAAAGTGTCTATGGAAATATCATCATAAGAACTCAACATTGCAATAAACAGCAAGTCAAATAGAGATTTAGAAATAGCTGCTAATCAAATTTTCACTAACATAATAATTCACTGCCATTAAACTTTGAAAAGACCCACTATATGCAGTTCAGAACCTGTAAGAGATTTCCTTCCACCATCTGTATAACATATGGAGACATGCAGATTTAACAGATTGATAGTGTTAAATTTCTGGGATTACAACTCGATAATAAAATCAGTTGGGAAGGGCATACCACAGAATTGCTTAAGTGCCTAAACAAGTCTTTATTTGCAGTGATAATGATGTCAGATGTGGAGATATAAATATAAAAAAAAACCCTGCATACTTTGCTTACTTTCATTCTATTGTGTCATATGCGATCATATTCTGGGGTAACTCATCAAACTGAGCAAATGTTATTAGCATTCAAAAGTGTGTAATAAGAATCAGTCATGGTGAAAATTCAAGAGCATTGTTTAGAAACATGTTCAAGGAACTTTGTATACTAACCACTGCTTCTCAGCATACTTATTCCTCAATGAAATGTGTTGCATGTAATATGTCTCTGTTTCCAGCCAATAGCTCAATATACAGTATCAATTCTAGGAATAAAAACAATCTACATAAAGACCTAAAATCACTTACCTTGGTCCAGAGAGGGGTCCAGTACTCAGTAGATTTTCAATAAATTTCCAGCAACCATTAAAAACTTGGTTTAAGAAAAAGCAGGGTTTAAACAGAGTTTGAAAGACTTTTTGATAGGCAACTCCTTTTACTCTATAGATGAATATCTTAACAAGGGCTGTTAGGCCAGCTTAAGTAAAAATTTCTGTTAGATTTCAGTTTTGACAGCACTTGGTCACAACAGTCAAGATTAGGTATTTTATGTGTGATAAATTTATTAAAAGTGCATAACTATTTTTCATTCTGAAAGTGTATTTATTCTGTAAACATTAGCAGTGCCAGTTAACTGCGATGTATTCACCTATTTTGACAATCTCCTGACAATTGACCAGGGTAGTAAGTACTGTATTCAAATGTTTTATGTTTTTTATTATACTTTGACATATTCCACACCCATGAGAATCATCTCATTTTTTGGGTCTATGGAATGAAAACTGAATCTAATCTAATCTAAGGATTAATGAAGGCCTGACTCCAACTACTAGAATCATTTTTTTGGGTAGAAGTACATTTGGAAAAGACCATGCTCCTACTGGTTTAATTAATGTGAAAATTTTGTGAAAAACATAAACTGATTAAAGAAAAAAATTAACTGTGCAGACCATACAGTCTACATCATGACTGAAGCAGTGGGCACTAAGCGAGTTGTAGTATATACATTGCTTCTTTAATGAATAATATGGGGAGAGGCATTATTATAGCAAGTGGAACCATTCCACCTTGCTATTTCTCTCAGTCTGTGAGAAACTAGTTAACTTTCTCTTGATCTAAGCATATTAGTATTCTTATAATTTAATTTCCCTTAAAGACTATAACTTTAGTTTTAGTTTCATGATTTCGTAGTTGTATGTTTTGACTACATTATGCATTAGATGGACTGGTTTCTGTAAGTTATCTCCAGGGGAAGTGATAACACCATACTCATCAGGAAAGAGTAACACATTATAGCTTTACGTTGTTAGATCTATGGACTGAGGAGGTACTGCTTTCCCTTTTTTCACCTTGTTGTCTAAGCACAGAATGAATAGGACTGGGGGTAGGAAGTAACCTGGTCTAAGATCTTGATTGCTTATTATACATAAGATGGTCTCTGCACTAGAATTACTTAACAGAATAATGGTGTACTAGTATTGACTTTTAAAAACTTGCATCTGATGTTCTGGCAATTAATTTTCTACAGCCTACTTTGTCTCACCCTGTCAAATGCCTGGGTGTAGTTAACACGTAAAGTGTATGTTTTACAATTAAGTCCGTGTTTTTTTTTTTTTTTTTAACTATTGCATCTATGCATGCAGGAGCTTTACAGCAACCATTTTAGTCTTCTTCTAAGTGGCGTGGTGTTATAATACTTCCTTGCATCCTTGCATTTTAGACCTGTTTTCATCAAACCAATTGCCTCTAATAGACCAATCTAATTTTGTCCCTCACTTCGTTCACAGGGGATTTTCTTCTGTTTCCAGCACATATTTTTAAGTGCATGAGTCAAGGCTTTGAGGTCACCACATTCTTAATACAAAACATATTGTTTAAAGGAACATTATCACCATGGTATTTATAAAGTCAGTTGATATCGAGACTTCTGGAGTAACCCAGGTTTTGGTTGGACATAATCTAAAAACATACCAGCACCTGCTGGAGACTGTGTCACTAATCCACTAACCAGAAGCTTCTGAAAGTAAAATAACATAGGCATCAGGAAAGCAATGCTGCACTCGGAAAGCCCCCTTATGGGGTCTGACGGGGGGGTATCATTATCATTTCCCCCTCTTCTTTTCCATTTGTGAATGGTGTAGGGGAAGAATAATCATTGGTAAACATCTGTACGAATCTAATTGCTCTTATTTTCTTGTTGCTGTCATATGACATATACATAGGGGTGGAGTGGTATATTGCCTGACTTTTTCTGGAATGCACACTCTCAGAAATACAGGTATGACAGTAAACCTCTCAATGATACACAATGCCTTCTTGCAACATCTGCCAATGGAATCGTTGTGCATGTTCATATGCTCTCACAATAAGCAAACCTGTGATAAAGTGCTGAATCTTCTTCCTCTTCTGTTTATCCAGCCTGGTGATGTGCCCAGATTAATAAGCAATACTCAAGAATCAGTCAAACAAGTGTTTTGTAAGCCTCTTCTTTCACAGATGAGTTACATTTTCTTAATATCCTTTCAATGAATCTCAGACAGACATCTAACATAACTGGGTGGATAAAAAATCTACACAGCAAGCAGTGACAGGAGAAGGCACATATAAAAGATATGGAAAATGCACAAGCTTTCCAAGCCAGTGGCTCCTTCTAGCAGAAGGGTTGAGGGGAAAGGAAAAGATATGAAAGAAAAGGACTGGCAAGGTTTAGGAAATAGGGAGAGTTAAGGAAAAGTAACCCAGGACCAAGGGTCAGGGGAGACGTTCTGGAAGATTGATTATATGTGCCTGCACCAGACAAGATTTGAAAACATGAGGACTAAAAGGTGGAAGATAGTATAATAAACATGGCATAGTTTGCTGAAAAAAAATCACACAAGATGCGAGAGTCAATAAGAGTGGAAAGCTTTATAGGTGGTCGGTGGGGGGGAGGGGGGGGGGGCAGGGAGGTTGGAAAATAAGATACAGAAAAATAAAAGAGAGAGAAGAAAAGTCATTGTTAATGAAAAGAAATGCTGAGACCACAGAAATTAACATAAATTTAGGCCAGGTGGGTGGCAAGAGACACAAGCACATGTTGTATTGCCAGTCCCTCCTGTGGAGTTGTGAGAAACTGGTGTCAAGTGGGAGAATCTCAATGACTAATGTGGTGAAACAGACATCAAGGTGTGACTGACAGGTTGTAACAGGTTGTAGAGAATACTCTGCTATAGGATTAAGTGTGTTGACAGTGAATGCCATCTCCTGTAGCCATTCGTCCTAGCTGATAACTTGGTGGTAGTCATACCAATTAAAAAGCCCAAACAGTCTTTACACAGCATATGGTATGTGACATGGGCCATTTCCCTGCGATAGTATATTTTTTTGCCAGTTATTGGTTTGGGAAAGATGGTGGTAGGAGGGTGCATTGGGAAAGTCTTACAGCCAGGACAGTCGCAGGGGTAGGCCTGATGGGGCAGGGAAATGGGTGGAAAAGGAGCAAAGACCTCGACCAGGATATTATGAATATTGGGGTGGAGGTGTTGGAGAGGGGGGGAGCAGGGGGCAAAAAGCTATTCTAGGTGTCATGGGAAAAATTTCAGAGGTAATGGACCTCATTTCAGGGTCTGATTTTAGTTCAGGGTCAGAATAGTATTAAGTGACAAGAGGTGTACTCCTAAGCTGTTTTTGGATGGATCGGTACTACCAGAACTTGATATGATGGCATGGGAAACCTGCTTTTGAACGAGACTGGTGGGATAATTATGTACAGTGAAGACTGAGGTGATGATAATGGTGTGTCGTTATAAAGAGTCTGCATCTGAACAAATACATTTGTCTTGAATGCCAAGGCTGTATGGTGTGGAATGTTTGACTGGAAAAGGATGGCAACTGTGAAAATGTTATGTACTATTGTTGGTTTGTATGTTTGATGTGGACAGAAATCCATAGCTGATAGTCAGTGAGGATGAGGTCAACATCAAGGAAAGTGTCATGAGACTCAGAATAGGAACTTATGAATTTAAATTGGGAGAATGTATTTAGAGATTTCAAAAAATTTCAATATGTCAGCCTCACCATGAGTCCTTATGGTGAAGATGTTGTTAATGCATCTAAGCCAAACCAAACCTGAGGGTGAAGACTTATGGATCCCAGGGAAGTCACCTCAAGGTGACCCATGAGAAGGTTGTCATAGGAAGGAGCCATCTGCGTTCGCAAGACCGTATCTCTCTGAGAGTCAGACATACAAACAGATCAGGGGGTGGCTCTACCCTATGCCAAGCTTTCCATGGGTCGCTGGGAGGGGCCTCTCCTGGGATCCGTAAGTCCTCAGCCCCTGGTTTGGTTTAGATAATTGATGACATCTTTACCAAATGGCCTCACAGTGAGGTTGACCTCTTGAAATTTTTGGAATCTCTAAATACATTCTCCCAATTAAATTTACAAGTTCCTATTTTGAATCTCATGCCTCTTTCCTCAATGTTGATCTCATCCTCACTGAGAGCCAGCTATACACTTCTGTTCACATTAAATCTATAAACAAACAATGGTAGTTACATTTCAACAGTTGCTGACCTTTTCATGTCAAACATTCCCCCCATACAGTATTGGCATTCAAGGCAAATGTATTTGATCAGATGCAGACTCTTTTACTGCAAAACACTCACCTCAGCCTGCACTGTATGTAATTATCATATCAGTCTAGTTCAAAAGCAGATTTCTTGGGCCATCACATCAAATTCTAGTGATGCCAGTCCCTCCAAAAAATAACTTAGGAGTACAGCTCTTGTCACTCAGTACTATCCTGGTCTTGAATGTATTAATGGTGTCCTAAAATCACGTCCTGAACTGAGGTCCATTCTTAACAAGATATTCTCAGGTTTCAAGCCATGTCAAGTGGTTTACTGCTCATGAGCTTTTGACAGAATCTCCTCTGCCATTGCCATGCAGTTGACTGTTGTGTGAATGCTGCTGCCATACTTATACAGCTGCGCCACTGCCACTGTCATCACTGTTGCCCAGATCTGCACCATTTACAGCAGTGTTTTGGTGGTATGACTGTCATGCCCACTTCAACTCCGCAGTCTTAGGATCCAAGGTCCATTCGGTCTGACATTTCACACACCACACTGTTAACAACTAGGATGAATGGGTATAGACAGATAGTGTTTACTGGCAACCACAAAAATTAAATTTATTGACCAGCTGTAAATGTAGTTTAAATAGTTCCTGGAAGTGTAAAAGATGACCTCAATTGATGCAATTCTGAGGCTCATCAGATTCTGTGCCAAAGGTGCAAAACGTATATTGGACAAATACTGAGCACCACTGTAGATTAACACCAAGAGCACCAGTGGCACACTCAACTAATGTATCCCAGTAAGTCAGCAGTCACAGGGAATTGTTTGACCAAGACTCATGCAATAGAATATGAATGTACCAGAATTTTAGTATGAACTTCAAAATGCTGGGCACAGTCATTAGAGAGGCCGTTGAGCACCAGAGACAAAAACCTCTCTGCAAAAACATTCTGGCAGCTATGGTGACCAGAGTAACTACATCCATGTTACTGAAGCCAGGATCCCTGCTGTGCATTGCCGGCCACAGATGCTGATGCAACTGCATCCTTGTCTGCCAATGCATGACCTTGGGTGTGGACCGCATACAGAATGGCTTTCACAAAGGGGGTATAAGTCTACTGTGGGTCCACAGGAACTCAGTTCATCAGCACACCTGATTATGGTCACATGGTTGATCACCAAAATATTGTGCCTGTTGGACACAATACACCTGAAGAAACTGAAGAATCAGATCTCAGTTTGTTAACAATAAATTATAAGCCAATAGATAGAACCTTTGTGACAGAGGTGTTTTTCTTAAAATATATTTCTACATGCAGAAACACGAGAATTTCTTTTGGAATAGCAGGTACTGATAGAGTGAGCATAAATGTGATGAAAATGTTGATGATATTATTACTCTAATACTTACAACCAACTTTAATCTCTCTGTTCTTAGTAGTACATCTACAACATATTGGAAATAAAGCTTAATTCAGCCAGTACCTAAGAATGTAACTAAAATCAAAAGACAGTTACAGGATGATTGACATATTTCTGCCAATATCTAATCCCTTGGAATAGACGGTTAATGAACTACTGATGAACTGCCTTAAAACATAAAACATCTGTGATAAATGTCATTCAGGCAACTAGAAACACCACAGCACAGAAAGTGCATTAGTCATATATGCTTGGGGCAGTTGAGAACTGAATATTTTAAGACTGTTGTTTATTTTGATGTATTACAGAAGTGAAACACCAGAATTTGTCATATAGTGGTGGTTCAATACCTGCCTTAAAAACTTACTGATATTATTATGAAAAGGACAGACAGCTACTCACCATGTAGTGGAGATACTGAATCACAGACAGAGACAACAAAAAGACTGCTAATCAAGTGAGCTTTTGGCCAAAAGGCCTTCTTATAAAACTGGCAACACACACACACATCCATGCAAGTACAGCTCACACACTCATAACCATTGTCTTTGCAAGCAATTGTGCATGATGGGAGAAGAAGTTTGGGTGGTGGTTGGGTGGTGGGGGCAAAGAGGAGGCTGGGGCAGGGTGGGGGAGGGATAGCAGTTTAGGGGTGGGGGTCGGTAAACTGCTGCTTGCAAGAGCATACAGGGACATGGTGGAGACAGAGAAGGGCAGGTAGATGTGTCAGGAGTTTAGAGGGGGGGGGGGAGGGGGGGAGGAGGGGAAGAGAGTGGAAAAGGAGAGAAGTAAGGGGACTGGGTGTATTGGTGTATTGGCTGTGTAGTGTTGGAGTGGGAGCAGGGAAGGGGATAAGTGGGTGAAGGACAGAGACTAATGGAGGTTGAGGCTATGGAGCTTACGGCAACGGCCACTATATTACAGGTAGAGTTCTGACCTGCGCAACTCAGAAAGGCTGGTAGGAACGATCCAGATGGTGCAGGCAGTATGCTCAGCAACTTGGTGGTCCAGCTGTCTCTTGGCAAAGTTTGTCAGTGGCCATTCATACAGACAGATAGCTCGTTAGTTATATAGGTGAACTTGTTATATAGTGTCTGTTCTTAGCTGATAGATCACATGACTACTTTACAAGTAGACCTGCCCTTGATGGGATAGACAATGCTTGTGACTGGAGTGAAGTAGGTAGTAGTGGGAAGATGTAGGGGACAGATCTTGCATCGGGGTCTATTACAGGGATATGAGACATGAGGCAAGGGGTTTCGAGTGGGTGTAGAGTATGGATAGATGAGGATATTGTATAGGTTCAGTGGGCAGTGGAACACCACTGTGGGAGGGATGGGAAGGATAGCAGGTAGGACATTTCTCATTTCAGGGTACAACAAGAAGGTGTCCAAACCCCGGCAGAGAATTACTTCAGTTGCTCCAGTCCTTGGTGGTACTGAGTCATGAGAGAAATGCTCCTTTGTGGCCAGATGGTGGGATTCTGGGAGTTGCTGGGTGACTGGAGAGATAAGGCACAGGAGATCTGTTTCTGTACAACACTGAGAGGGCACTTTTAGTCTGTGAAGGCCTCAGTGAGACCCTTGGTATATTTGGAAAGGGACTACTTGTCACTACAGATGTAATGGCCATGAGTGGCTACATTGTATGGAAGGGACTTCTTGGTATGGAATGGGTAGCAGCTGTCAGAGTGGAGGTATTGCTGGTGGCTGGTATGTTTGACATGGATGGAGGTATTGATGTAGCCATCTTTGAGGTGGAGGTCAACATAAAGAAAGGTGGCTTGTTGGACTGAGGAGAACCAGATGAAGTGAATCAGAGAGAAGATGTTGAGGTTCTGGAGGAATGTGGATAGTGTCTTTATGTAAACATCAATGAATTTGAACCAGGTGAGAGGTTTGGGATTCCGGTTAGGTAGGGTTTCTCAGTGGTCCTATTGGTATTGGATGGTGCCCTGCTGGTGCCCATTGCCATACCATGGACTTGTTTGTAGATGGTGCCTTCAAGTTGTTTATTGGTTGGAGAAGTCATCAAAGAAAAATGAGGTCAGTCCTTGGTCCATTGCTTTTCTGGCTGTATATCAATGATCTTTCATCCGTACTAAATTCTTGTAACTGCCACAGCTATGTGCTGATGGCATCCAGCTGTATTCAACTGTGAGTCCTATGAACATCAGTGCTGCCATATCAGGTATGATATGTATCATTCAGTATCATGAAGGGCAAAAACTTGTGTCTTAAACCAAACTCTAAACTGAGATCCTCACATCACACCAAAAGCTAGGCAGTGACATTTTTGTCCTACACTCCTTATGCTACCCAGTAATCCTGTCATAAAGCAGTAAAAGATATCAGTGTTAAATGAGCACTTAAACAGAGAAGTACAGACTGTTACAGCATGCAGGGACTCTCTCTCTTGCCAAAATTTAGAATAATATTTTCACTCAAAAACAAACAAAACTTAGTTCAGTCTTTAGTTGTGTCAAATCTGTACTACTATGATGTAGTTCAAAACAAAACAAATAGTGAAAACTTCTGATGAGTCAAGCTACCCACGAATGTTTGCATAAGATTGGTGTGTACATTTGGTTGTTTGTTCATGCCAGATATTCCTGTGGTCAGCTGGGATGGCTACAGCTGGATAGCTTGCTTTCATCATTGGCTTCTTAGGCACTAGTGCCCCTCATACATCTTCTTGCATGTCAAATACCTGCCATGACTCCATAACTACAATCCAGTATCTTGTACATCCAATATCTTGGTTGTACTTGTGCATAACACTAATTCTTTCTACATTTAAGCCATACAGCTCTTGAAAAAACTAACCAGTAAGCTGTCTCACCCAAAAGCACTGACTATATAAGATATTAAAGCTTTACCTGTTAGCATTATTGTAGTCTCTCTATGCAGCCCACTTGTCTGCCTGTTGTCCAACAGAGAACCAGTATCTCTATCACAATGACAACACTGTCATGCTTAACTCATGCCTATTTATTTCTGGTTTCATTTGCACACATCACCTACTACCTTACTCAATAATTTCTCACTCTCCTCCAGACCTATCAACTTCTTTTCTAGATTTGAATCCTTCTGTATTGTTGACAATGACAAATGTCTGCTTGTGTCTGTGTATGTGCAGATGGATATGTGTGTGTATGCGAGTGTATACCTGTCCTTTTTTTCCCCCTAAGGTAAGTCTTTCTGCTCTTGGGATAGGAATGACTCCTTACCCTCTCGCTTAAAACCCACATCCTTTCATCTTTTCCTCTCCTTCCCTCTTTCCTGATGAAGCAGTCATTGGTTGCGAAAGCTAGAATTTTGTGTGTATGTTTGTGTTTCTATCAACCTGCCACCACTTTCGTTTGGTAAGTCACATCTCCTTTGTTTTTTGACATATATTTCTGTTAGACATCATTGTTCATTTTCAATAGATAGATGTAATGTGGATATTAGTTAACAGTATATTAATTAGACTGGCATTACTGAAATATTGTATGGTCACTGCTGTATTTTATTAGCTTTATTATTATAACTATAATAATAATAATAATAATAATAATAATTATTATTATTATTATGCCCTGTTCATTTGTTACTCATTTTATGAAGTTAACTTACTCAGTGTGCCTGGTTAGTGAAATATATGCATAAATAAATAATTATGCCATGGTTCTTCACAACTCTGGTGTTAACAGTGAATTAATATTAAAAATCTGCATACATTTATCTTTCCTTCTTTGTGACTGATAGTTCAGAAAATTTATTATAATAATGAAATATATTATTTTATAGATTTGAATTTGTGGTTTTTTAAACATGTATGCCAAACTTCTCCTTTCTCTGTATGTCTCCTATAGAAATAAACTGCTAATTTTGTCCCCACTATTCAATTTCTGTATTTCTATGTTTACATGTCAGTCTGACAGATACAATACATTAACATCCATTTTATGTCCTACTGTAATACTTTTCTATGATACACTGCACTTTATTTAACCCATTTCAAACAACCTGACTGATTGAGGAATTTATTATGCGCATGCTGCAGCAATAAAAATAGAAATTTTAGTCATTTTAGATTGCAGGCTTCTGCTGTCCCACTCAGACCCTCCACACTAATCCAAACTGACTAACCTGCAGCTGCATGCAAACTGAGAAGTCATTATAATACATTAACATATATCACACTGATATTAAAAAATTATAGTTCTAGTAGTTCTCCTTTGTGAAGCTGAAAACCTGAGTTGAAAACTAATTACGGCCAACATTTGATCTTCTGCTTGTACTTAAACAAATACTGACAGCTAGTTTCAACTCTTTACTCTTAATGAAATTATAGTAATAGCAATCACACTGACAATAATAATCAAATATGAGGTGTGTTTTTAAAGTACGTATCATTTTTAAATTCTGCTGCTGCAGTGCCGCAGTCAGCATTTGGCACATGCACACTGTGTACCACACTCTGTTGACAAGTCACAGATGCCATTACAGACTGATCTGATGTATTTACATTTATTTGTGAGTATTTTAAATGCCTTCTCCAATTGAAAATCCTGCCGACTGTGAAACACACACTGCAATTTATTTTATTAGTGCTAAAGGTATGAAAGCAGCCAAAATTCATCATCAGGTTAATTAATTATATGGAGAAAACAGTGTGAGTGATGGGATGGTACAGAAGTGAGGGAGAGCTTTTAAAGATGTACGTACAAATGTGTGTGATGAGGAACAAAGTGGGTGACTTTCAGTTATTACTTATCATTTGGCTGGTAACAACTTGATCACCCTCCATACAGCCCCAAAGTAGTACCCAGTGGCTTCCATGTGTCCCCACACTTGAACAAGCATTTGGGTGCACAGAGCCATGACAATAATGAAAATGTCAAAATGACCATTTTGCAATGTTTGTCTAATCAAGTGACAGACTTCTACGAGGTGGTATTCAAAAGCTGGTTGTACAGTATGATGAGTCCCTTAATACTGGTGGGAATTATGTAGAAAAGTAGATTAAAGTACAGGCTTTCATGTAAAGATAACACTGCTGAGAAAAGCCTACTTGTTTTATTTATATTTCAAAATGGTACTTACTTAAAAAACATATATCATGATAATATTAAGTATGAGTACTAACTTGAAATACTTGGAAGATAATGCCTGCCATGTGATAGTGAACATTTGTCTTTATTCTGCTGTAAAGGAGAAAAAAAGAAAAAAAAATCATGCAGTATATATCAGTGCCATATCCATAACTTGTGCGTCTGTAGTATCTCCTTTAAAAAATCCTTATGTACTAGTTTTGATGAATAATCTCAAACCTATTTTTTATTCCAGTTCATGGATTTCAAAAAATATGCTGAAACTGGATCTCTTCGGGAGACCCCAAAACTGGAACGCTCTGTAGCTTTGTTTAATGGACTTACTCAATGGATACAGTGCATGGTCCTCAGCAGAACAACACCTCTACAAAGAGCTGAAGTCATGGTGAAGTTCATTGAGGTTGCAAAGGTGCAAAAAGTTCTTTTTCATTTGCTGTTGGTAATTTAAAGTAGTTTAACTGTTCAAGAATTATTATGTTACAGAAGTAAATGGCTCCTTGATGTCAAGCAAGCTCAAATTGTAGAACTCAGATAATATTTTGGCGATCTATGGTGCTGCCATCATTAGGTGATCTGATGTATTGGATGGAGCAGCACAGATGTGGAAAAACTATAAAGCATCCTCAGAATTGTGGTGCCTCCCAGTACATCAGCTCTCCTGATGATGGAAGAATGAGTTGATGCCACAATATAATGTGAGTTTCACCATTTTGCTTTGCTGGCCACCTGACAATGAATCAGTTATATGACATGTCAGAAAGCCTCATAAATTACCTTTTCTATTAGACTCATTGAGATTTGCAACTATCAAATGTTAATTCACATCATAGTTTAACTCATTTCTTGTATGTAAGAAGGCAAACAGATACTGTAATATATTTAAGAATAAACAATGGAAACTGTAAAGGGTGTTCTACCAAAACTAACACTGGGTTGAATGCATGAGATATATTTTACAGTAATTCTGTGCAATGGAGATATTACAATTATGCCTCCCAGCCCTATTTTCTCCAGATTGGGGATTCAGTATATAAACATATCAAACAAGTAACACTAACAAAGTCAAATAACTTTTAAGCGTGATGGAACTATGGCATTACAACCATTTTAGAAAACAAAATTCATTTAGCAAGATTTAAAATAAAAACTGTAGAATAACAACACTTTGTTAATGATGAGAACTTGCCAGTAATGACAAAAAATAACTTTACACAGAAGCTACTCCTTCAGCAGGGTCCAATCGAGCACATAGTGGGAGGTATGAGGGGAGGGAGGGGAGGGGAGAGGGTCTTGGTTTGCTTGTGGGAGCTCCAATGTTGAGCACATTATGATGGAGGCCCTTAGGGAAATAGCATTTAGGACTAGAAAGATGATCAATGTGCACCAGGTAAGTGAGATGAGGAGAAGGTCTTACCAACAGTTATAGAGAGCAGCATGGCATCATCTTCAAATTGTAGCTCATGTTGGCACTAATGATTCCTGTCACTTGGGTTTTGAGACCATCATCAGTCCATGTGAGTGGCTGGCAGAAATGATTAAGAATGGTGGCCTTGAGGGATGCAACCAGTGCTTAGAATTTGCAGTGTCGTACCCATTATTGATTGGGGTCACTTGGTTTAAAGCCAAGTGGAGGATCTCAACCGGGGGCTCCATCAATTCTCTGACAGTCTTGGCTGCAAATTTCTGGGCCAGCTACATGGAAAGCACAGTGATTGTGGGAAGCATCTGATTTTTTTTAGACTGTGTCATAATTTAAGGTGCTCCGATGAATGCTCACCAGTCAACATGCAGAGAGTGAAATCAGATTGTGTACAAAATAGTCTTTAGCAGCTACTTCAACAACACAAACCCACTGAAAATAACTTAGACCTTCTAGCTACAAACAGACCTGACCTTATTGACAATGTCAGTATAGAGACGGGGGATTATTGATCATGACATCATCGTAGCAGCAATGTTTACTACTGTTAATAAATAACCCATCAAGGAGGCTAGGAGAGTTTTTATGCTGGAAAGAACAGATAAGCAAGAAAGGAGGGAAGGAAGATGAGGGTTTGACAATGAGGCCATTAGTGATGGAGCACAAGTTCGGATTGTTTCTGTTAAGGATGGGGAAGGAAATCAGCTGCACAATTTTGAATGAACCATTCCAGCATTTGTCTGCAAGGATTGAGGGAAGTCATGGAAAACCTAAGTCTGGATGGCCAAATGCAGATTCGAACTGCCATCCTCCCAAATGCAAGTCCATTGTGCTAAACATTGCACCACCACGTTTTGTTTGGACATTGAAAGGATACATTTAGTTCCAATATGATGAACATAAAGGAACTATGGGCAAATTTTAAACTGATTGTAAATTATTAAGTATGTTCCAAGTATGTGCCAAATAAGTATTAAATATGAAAAAATACCAATGTGTTTTACTAACAAAATTCTGAAAATGCTGAGGAAACAGATATTACTGCACACTCAGTTCAAAAAAGAATGCAGGAACACTGACAGGCAAAAGGTAGTAAGAATTCATGCATCTACAAAAAGATTGCTGCATGAAGCATGCAACAACCTCCATCATCATACATTAACAAAAGATCTTGTCAAGAACCCAAGAAAATTCAGATCCTATATAAATTTGCTACTAAGTGGGTCAAAAATTTTTATTTAGTCACTCATAACCCTGTTTATTGTGGCATTAAAAGACAGCAAAAAGAAAGCTGAAGTTTTAAATTTCAGTTCAAAAAATCATTTACATAGGACTGTCATAGAGATATACCTGTATTATCATTCGACCACCTGCACAGAAACCTATAAGGAGGACATATAAATAAGAATCCCTGGCATTAAGAAGCAACTGAAAAGGCTGACAGCAAATAAGTCACCAGGCCCTTATGGAATCCCAGTTTGGTTTTACAGAGAGTACTCTCCAGCATTGGCCCCTGGCTTAGCTTGCATTTATCACTAATCTCTCATCCAATTCAAAATCCCAGTTGACTGGGAAAAAAGTCAGGTGGCTCCTGAATATAAGAAGGGCAAAAGAACTGACTTAAAAAATTACAGACCAATATCCTTATCATCAGTTTGCTGTAAAATTACTTGTACATAATGCAAGTTCAAATATAATAAATTATCTTGAGGCAGAAAATCGTCTGTCTGCAAATCAACACGGATTTGTAACGTATCACTCAAGCAAAACTTAGCTTGCCCTTTTCATGCACAATATCCTGTGAGCCATGGACAAAGGGCAACAGGCAGATTCTACATTCCTAGATTCCCAGAAAGCAGGTGTGACAGTTCCCCACTGCATTGTTTTAAGGTAGGTCTGAGCATATGAAAAAGGTTCTCAGCCATGTGATTGGTCTGAAGACTTCTTAAGTAGTAGAATGCAGTATATTATTCTAGACACTGAGCATTCATCAGAAACAAGTGTATCATCAGGAGTGCCCCAGGGGTGTGCAATAGGATTGTTACTCTTCTCTATATACATAAATGGACTGATGAATAGGGTCAGCAGCAATCTGCAGCTGTTTGCTGATTACACTGTGCTGTAAAGGAAAGTGTCATTGTCGAGTGCCTTATACATAATTTATATTTGATGTGATGAATGGCAGCTCGCTCTAAATGTAGAAATATGTAAGTTATTGCACATCTTGTAATGTTAAAATGAAACATTGGTAGTGTACCACTTGACAAAGACACTTTCATTAAATATCTGAGCATAATGGTGCAAAGTGATGTGAAATGGAATGAGCTTATAAGGTTGGTAGAATAGAAGATGAATAGACAACTTCAGTTAATGCAGAGAATACTTGGAAAGTACAGCTCATCTATAAAGTAGATTCTTGAAGACTATTTAAGTGTTTGGAAACACCACCAGACAAAATTAAGAAAAGACATGAAAGCAATTAAAAAGAATGCTGCTAAACTTGTTACCAGCAGATTTAATCAACATGTGGGTATTGCATAAATGGTCCTTGAACTCAAATGGGAATCTCTGGAGGTGAAACATTATTGAGAAAGTTTAGAGAATTGGCATTTGCGGCTGACTGCAGAATGATTCCGCCACCACCAATGTATACTTTTTGCATAAGAACCATGAAGACAAGAGAAATTAAGGCTCATAGAGGCATATAAACAGTCATTTTTCCCTTACCCCATTTGCAATTGGAACAGGAAAGAGAATAGCTAGTAGTGGCACATGGTATGCTCTGACATGCAAAACATGGTGTAGCCATAGATCAGCTAAGGCAACATATTACTTACAGATATTAATGTAACAGTGTATATACACAGACAAGCAAAAAAAATTTGAGATTTCTCAGTTCAAAATACTCTTTTTCTAGGTGAAAAATACACTTTTTCCATGTTAAGTGACAGTAGCAGATATTCTGAGCATAGGACACATGATGCAGTCAACCAATAGCAACATCACTGTTCAGTAGCATGGACACACAAATAGGAAAAGTTAATGTTTTAAATTAATATACATAATGTAGCTATAAGAAAAGCCAAGCTTGCACATATAATATTGGTATTGGGTTTCGTACAATAGTATGAATAAGATTGCTTAGAAATCACTTGTGTGACTACTTCTTGAATATTGCTCAAGTATATGGGAGCCGTATCACATAGGATTAACAGCAGATATTGAATGTATACAGAGAAGGGCAGCATGAATCGTCACAGGTTTGTTTAATCTGTATGAGTGTGTCACAGAGATATTGAAGGACTGAACTGGAAGACTCGTGAAAATAGATGTAAACTATCCCAAGAAATTCTATTAACAAAATTTCAAGAACCGGCTTAAAATGATTATTCTAAAGATATACTACAACCATCTATGTATTACTCACATATGGAACTTGAGGCTAAGATTAGAATAATTACTGCATGCACAGAGGCATTCAAACAATCATTCTTCCCACACTCCGTATGTGAATGGAATAGGAAGAAACCCTAATAACTAGTACAATGGGATGTACCCTCTGCCATGCAATTCACAATGGTTTGCAGAGTATAGATGTAGATGGTCTTATTGCTACAAGAAAAGTTAATAAATATCTAGTCTTTTGGGCTTGAAATTATTCTAAGTGGCCGGGCCTCTAAGTGTTAAGTTTTAAGTGAGAGTCAAATGCTCTGTGATTTAAGAAATTCATCACATACGTAACATAATTCATCTTTCATAAAAGGAAATTTACTTTTAAAGTAATGTTTGTCAAACCACCATTTGCAAAGTTTTACCATGACCTGTTAGAAATAGGTTCCTTTCAGTAGTTACCACAGACAATGCCACAGAGCACCAGAAAATGGGCATTATGGCCCAAGTGCAGCTACAATGATGCAGAAGTCCATATGTTTATATGTATATGGCATTTTGAGATGTTACATTACATCATAAAAGAAACAGGACATCAGAGGATACTCCAAGAGCATCAGAACTTCATAAAACATACTAAAATTCATAATTCAGCTTAAAGTGCACATTTGTATGTCCAGATTCACAATGAAGTAGGCCCCAAACTGATATCAAGCTTTTCATTGTGGTTTTTGGGATGCAAATTTTCTTGGAGTACCAGTACTGTATTATCTCATGTTCTTAGTATGGCATAATTTTATACATGCCAGAAGATGAAAAAGTGCACTTGAAATTAAGTGAACAGTTGAAATTAGCCAGTAGTGTGGAATGAAACACTTCGTTTCAAAGAAATTGACTGCCTCTGTGGAAAAGATTAATAAAAGCCAAATTTCTTCAGCAAACATACAAAAATAACTTCATTTTCTGCTAGGTGATTGATGCAAAACTGCCAAAAACATGGAAATAAAATAAAATTAGAAAACAAACTAATAACATTTTTAGCTTTCCATAACTATGTGAATGTATTTTAATTTACTTGATAGCTTCCGGCTGCAGAAATCTGTTTTCTTTCCATTTAAACAAAGTGGAAACAACAAAATTCACTAAATGTAAACACAGGTTCATGGAGACTACCCCTCTGCACTACAACCCAGACTGCCCTGCGCATGCATGAATCTAACAACTTGGGTGCGCCAAAAAAATTTTTTGGGTAGGATCTGGCTATTTATTGCCACTGCTGATACAGTTAACAGTAGCCAGAAGTGGGAGAAAGTACTGCTGATATGTAACTCAACTGTGCATGTGCGTGAGCCCATGGTCAACTGCTCAAATGATGTAAACAGTTGTGATGTCATACTCACCAAAAGCAGTTTGTTATGAAGTATTTGCCCTAAAGCCAATGAAACTGTGGGGTCTTGTGCACTTGTCGCTAATAGGGTACCTACAGGATGCAGCATTCTCGGATTGCTATACAACAATTCAAACAAATAACATTAGTAGTTTTATTTCTAGAAAGCTACTGATAATACTTAACTTTGGAGATTTACCAGTAGTAGTCAAAAATGAGGGGAGACTTGCAATATTATTTAGAGTCCTTGATATGTGAACTGTACAGGCAAGTTGACATGTCACTGATAACTAACATCCACAATCTGGTGCTGATCTGTGCAGTCGAGGCTAGCAGGAGCATTGCTTATATTCCCTTCTTCCAGGTGTTGCACTTGGCGTGGCGCAGTCCAATTCCGCACACCATTGGCTGACGTTTCTTCATCGCTTTCTTTGGTCTTGCATACTGTGTCTTTGTTCCAGTGCTTGTGGTTACGCCAGAACATTCCTCCCTCCCAAAGCAATGGACCATTGTTGTGTCTGGAGTGTGATCACAGCGGGGAATGCAGGAGCTTGGATGCTCTGATGAGCTGGAAGCTGTGGCTGCAGAGGACGTCCAGCTCCCAGCCATATTCCACCATCTGGTCTATTCTCTGGCGGCAACGTCCCCCAGAAAATGACCAAAAGGGTACACGTCTACCTCCTGCTGTCATGAACTACATTAAGGCAGTGACTGCTGCAGTGTGAATGGTTCCAGCTCCATTGGTAGGCTGAGAGGAGGCGGAGGAGGTGAAGGCTCCATCTCCATGGGGTCGTCCCGCAGTGTCGTGTTGACACCCTCTGGTGGCTGCTGTGGCCGCACAGTCCTCTGGACCCATGAATCTGGGGGAAGAGGGACTGAAAGATTATCATGTACATGACAGAGGTGAAGTCGGTTTTGATGGTGTCACTGCAAACCATCTGGACCTGAAACAAGAAACATGCAAGCGTGAAGTCAACGGGCTATCTCACCTTGCACCCACCATCTGTTTCCACTAAAAGCTCTGTAAAAGACAATATCATGTGTAGCGAAGTGATACTTGCGGCCTGCCTGCAGCACTGGATGCTGAGGATGGTGAAGCAGGTGGAGAAGTGTGTGGTGGCAGCAGCCATGAAGCAATTCTGCCGGCAGTGGTCCATCTCATGGGTGCAAATTATACGAGGTGAGAAACAGTTGCAATGCTTGATTCCTGGTGTGAGCAGAGAGAAGTTTGGCCACCTGCTGCTTGAATGTTCTGACAAAATGTTCCACTTCACCATTTGACTGTGGATGGAACGGTGCATTAGTTAGATGCTGTACGCCATTGCATTCACAGAACGTTTCAAATTCATTTGAGGTGAAATGAGGACCGTTGTCTGACACTATTACTTCAGGTAAATCTTCTAGGCAAAAGATCAGTGACAACACCTGAATTGTGCTATTTGATGTTGTTGAGTTCATTGGCATAGCAAAAGGAAACTTTCTATATGAGTCAACCACAATTAACCAACAAGTGTTCCAAAAGGGCCCCGCAAAGTCCATGTGCACATGTTGCCATGGTGATTGTGACTTAGGCCAAGCAGAGAGCTTTTGTAGTAGAGTGGGCTGATTTTCTGTAGACGCATCGCGTTGTGACATCATCTGTTCTATTTGGGCATCTATACCCTGCCAAGTACAGTGTCGATGCACTAACTACTTCATACAAACAATCCCCCAGTGTCCCTGGTGAAGTAACTGCAACACTTCTTTGTGCAAAGCTTTAGGGATCAACACATGTGACTGTCCACTGTCATTTTGTACAAGAATCACACCTTTTTGTACAGTGAGGCTATGCCAATGTGCAAAGTATCAGCACACTGCAGAGTTCTTTATCCTATGCAAAGAACGAGGCCACAATGTGCAAATGTATTTGAGAAAATGTTGAAATGTGGATCAGCTTCCATGGCCTATGCAATTTTCTTATAGTCCAGCAGAAAAGACTGAAGCAATTTGAATCCTGAGCATCAATGTGACAACAAAAGTGTCAAAGTCTGTATCAGGGCCAATCAGAAGACATGAAAGTGTATCCGCATTACCATGTTCAGCAGTTGGATGATACACAATGATACACAATCTTATAGTGGTATTGAGACAACAACAAAGCCCATCTTTACAATTTTTGGGCAGTTTGTACAGGAACCAGTTTCATTGGATAAAACAAGGACTGCAAAAGCTTGTGATCCATTACTAAATAGAATTTTGTGCCATACAAATAGTGATGGAATTTTGTGATGCCGTACACAATAGCCAAAGCCTCTTTTTCAATTTGTGAATAGTTACACTGAGCTTTGGACAACACTTTTAATGCAAAAGCAGTAGGTCTCTCTTTATCACCAATTCTGTGTGAAAGCACTGCACCGATTCTGTAAGAGGAAGCATCAACTTGCAATAAAACTGGTTTTTCAGGATCAGAGTAAACTAAGCATTTATCACTGAGAAATGCATCTTTAAGTTTTTGAAAAGCTACTTGGCACTCATCTGTCCAAACAAAGGGGACATTCTTGTGATGCAAGTGATGCAATGGAGCTGAAATTTGTGCAGAATTCGGTACGAACTGAATATAATAGTTCATTTTCCCTAAAATTGACTGAAATTCTGTGATATTGCAAGGAACCAGCAAATCTCATGTGGCTAACAAATGCGATTGCTGATGATGTACACCTTGACTGTTTATGATGTGACCAAGATACTGCAATTCGGGTTTAAAAAAATCACGCTTGTCCAGTCAACACTTTAGTCCTACATCAGATAACACACAAAACAAAGCACACAAATTTGCAATGTATTCTTGAGGTGTATGATCTGCTATTACAATATTGTCCAAATAGTTTGAACAGTTTGGCACTTGTGCAGTGAGCTGTTCCAAATATTGTTGGAAAATGGTGGGTGCAGAAGCACTGCCAAAAGGCAAATGCAAATATTTAAAAACAGCCCAAATGAGTATTTACTACACACACTGTTTTAGATTCTTTATTGAGCGGTATCTGAAGATACTTGTCACACAAATCAAATTTTGAAAAGTAGCATCCAGTGCCTCATTTGTCCATGAGATCCTCTGGGCGTGGCAATGGATAAGTATCAATTACAGTTTGTGTGTTGACTGTAAACGTAAAATCAATACAGAGGCGAATGCGACCTGAACATTTGGGGAGCAAAACCAGTGGACTTGCCCATTGACAAGCTGATATGGGTGCAATAACTCCACTATCTTGCAATTCTTTAAGTTCAGCCATGACTTCGTCTTGTAATGCAATGGGAACCATTCTGGCCTAGCAACATTTCGGCTGAGCATTGTTTTTCAGAGTAATATGTGCAACAAAATTGTTAGTTTTGCCTAAACCTTCAGAAAAGGGTTCCGGGAATTCTTTTAGCAAGCTAGCTGCACTGTCTTTGGCATTGAAGGCAGACACTCACAACACATTGTCCTGAATGTTAAAACCAAACAAGTCAAAAGAATCAAGATCAAATATGTTCTCACAACCGCGTGATTGTAGCACTGTAAAAGTCACTGTTCGCACATGTGAGCGATACATGGGAGGCAAAGTACATGTTCCGAGAACGAGAATGTCTCGTCCATTATAAGCCATCAGTTGTGTGCTATTTTTAGACAGGTGTGGGGAGCCTAACAGTTCATATGTGCGACGATTTAGCACTGTGACAGAGGCACCCCTGTCCAACTGAAATTTCCCACGTTTCCCACAAATAAGCAAATGAACAAAAAGTTTGTTTGACTGACGTATCACCAATGAAACTGTATGCTTGCTAGTTGCAGACTTGGAATATACTGCATTAATGACATGGGCCTTGTGATGAGATTTTTGTGAGTGGACTGAATTCTGATGTTTGTTCCATTGCAAACATACAGATTGCACATGTCCTTTCTGTCCATAAGTGTAACACTGAGCTAGTTGGGAGGGGCTGTCTTGGCATTTGTGTCATGTATAACAGCAAGGACAAGGCTTAATTCAGTTTGTCTGTGTAGCCACCTGTTTAGCGAACTGCTTATGCAGCATCAACAATTGTTTACTTGGCATGGCTAGCGTGCACCACCGGTGTGGAATGGGACACAACCCTACAAATAGTTGGCTGCTCAAATGTATGAGCCAACAAGGCACTGGAATCATACTGATATAATATTTGCACTACCTGCTGAAATGATGAATTGGACTGTTTCAAAATTTGTTCACTGATTTTGACATCAGGCACATTGTACACGATCACATTGTGCAACATTACATCTGAATATAAAGCATTGCAAGCACATTTGAATTTGCATTTTCTTGTTGTATCCTGCAAATCTGTTACTCACTCACGATAAGTTTGTTCTGACTGTTTTTTGCAATTAAAGAATTAATCCCTAGTTGCTACCACATTCACTTGTTGGTCATAATAGTTTGTTAGTGAGTCTGTCACTGCGTCATATGACAGTTCACTCGAAGTGATGTTAGGAAAGAGTTTCTGAATTAATCTGAACACTGCACTTCCTAGTGTTGATAATAGATAAGGAAGTTTCACAGTACTTGGTACATTATGGGTGAGTAAATGTGTCTCAGACTGTGAGAGCCACTCGAGCCATTCCTCTTCCTGTTCACAAAATTGTTGCAAAGGTGCTATAGCCGCTGTAGTAGGTGGTAATTGTTCTGGCAGGCACGCGGCATTTGCCAGTAGCTGCTGCATCGTATTGAGCAGGGTAGAAATCTGGTTTGCCTGAAACCGAAGCATCTGAATTAGCTTTGTGGCATCTAATGATCTAATGCTCGCAGGTGTGGCACCTGAACTGAGGGGGGGGGGGGGGGGGGGGGGGGTGTAATATTGGAAGACAAAAATGCAACAAGCAGACAAAATGCCCACCTGAAAACACACATTAGCAAAATGACGAACTGTTAATGTTATATGCACCCCTGCAAAGTAAAGACAAGAGAGAATTAAGGCACCTTAAAAAAAATGGCTATGGCCATTGGCACATAGTTTGGTTGACGACTCTTCACCAGTTGTGGGGTCATGCCCACTTGTCGCTAATAGGGTGCCTACAGAATGCAGTGTTCTCAGAATGCTATAAAAAATTCAAACAAATAACATTAGTAGTTTTATTTCTAGAAAGCAATTGACAATACCTAACTTTGGAGATTTACAAGTAGTAGATGCAAATGAGTGGTGACTTGCAATATAATTTAGAGTCCTTGATATGTGAACTGTTCAGGAAAGTTGACACACGTCACTGATAACAAACGTCCATGATCCAGTGCTGATCTGTGCGACCGAGGCTACCAGGAGCATTGCTTATATTCCCTGCTTCCAGGTGTCACTCTTGGTGCAGAAAAAAATTGCACATTTCTTTTGTAACCTAAGTTTTATATTAGTTTTTTCCTCTTGTTTACATTTTATTGCTGCAGCACTATTCTGCAATAGTGCAGTACAGTAAAATTCTTTGTTATGGTATCAGTCCTTACCAGTCAGAATTACAAAAAATTAACTGAAAAATAGAACAATGAAAAATTCCCGGAATTCTAAAAAAAATCCTAGGGTTCACCTGGTTTCCTCCCAGATGAAAAAAAATACCTGTGTTTTCCGGATTTCCCGGCTGGCCCAGGGTGTTTATACCATGAATAAACATCAGTAAGGACAGGAACAAGATTCTCCAACAGAATGTTAAAATAAGTAATTGTCACTTAATTTGGTGTGTAACTAATGACTGTGGTGTTAATGGAAATTATACACCCCAGGACAAACAGGAACTCTGGGAAATACCTGGAATTTTTTCATCCAGGAGAAACCTGAGATTTTTATATAATTCCAGGAATTTTTCATTGTTCTATTTCTCATTAATTTTTTTGTAATTTGGCAGAGGGTACATCCCATTGTACCAGTTGTTAGGGTTTCTTCCTGTTCCATTCACATGTGGAGTACGGGAAGAATAACTGTTTGAATGTCACTGTGCGTGCAGTAATTAATGTAACCTTATCCTCATGATACAGGGACTTGTAGTATGTCCTTAGAATAATCATTTAAAGCTGGTTCTTGAAATTTTATTAGTAAAATTACTCAGGATAGTTTACATCCATCTTCAAGAGTCTTCAATATCACATTCCCACAGATTACACAAACCTGTGACCATTCGTGCTGCCCTTCTCTGTATGTGTTCAATATCTGCTGTTAGTCATATGTGGTATGGATCCCATACACTTAAGTAATATTCTAGAAGTGTTGCACGAGTGATTTGTGAGCAGTCTTATTTGTAGACTGATTGCTCTTCCCCAGTATTCTACCAATGTCAATGCCAATATCACATGTGCAAGCTTGGCTTTTCTTGCAGTTACTCTACATACAGGGTGTACCAAAAAGAATCACCTGATTTGGCATGTCTATATTTCTGAAACTAATAAACATATAGAATTAATTTTGTCTTTTGATGAATGGGACATTCAAAATGGGTTTTTATTTATTTATTTATTTATTTATTTTTTTTGTACTTTTTCATAAGTGTTCGATATGCCCTTCTTGCGATGCATGGCATATGCCAATGCGGTATTCAAATTGTTCCCACACTGCAGCAAGGGTGTCTTGAATTAAAGCTTCCACAGCTGCTGTTATGTGATGTCTCAGTTCACTCATTGTTGTTGGTAATGGAGGCACATAAACAGAGTCTGCTGAAATAATCACATACAGTCAGGTCTGGTGACCTTGGAGGCCAGTAATGTAAAGCTGAATCATTTGGTCAATTGTGACCAATCCATTGCTCAGCAGTCCTCTTATTTAAAAATTCTCACACTTCCAGTGGCCAGAATGGTGATGCCCCATCCTGCTGGTAAAGGAAGTTATTTGAATTAGTTTCCAACCATGGGAAAAGAAAGTTCTCAAGCATATCGAGATATGTGCTTCTTGTAACAGTGTTCTTGGCAAAGAAAAATGGACCATACACCTTTTCCCGTGAAACTGCATGAAACACATTAAATTTTGGAGAGTCCCTCTCATGTTGCACAACTTCATTTGGCTATTCTGTACCCCACATTCTCACATTATGATGGTTCACCTTTCCACTTAAATGGAATGTTGCCTCATCACTAAACACTAAAAGTGGAGGAAAACTGGCATCCTCCATCTTGCCAAGAACGAAATTACAGAGCTCCACACATTGTTGTTTGTTATGTTTATAAAGAGTTTTCACTAGCTGAATTTTGTATGATTTCATGTGTTAAACTTCGATGCAACACATGCCACATGGACATCAGGGCATATTGAGCTGTCGAGCTGTACGATGAATGGATTTCTGCTGACTGCTTGTGAAACTAAGGTGGATCTGTTCGACATTTGTGTCAGACACTCATGGATGGCCCAGCAATTTGCCTTTACACAAACAACCTGTTTCTTGGAATTATTCATGCCATTGTCTAATACACTGTGCTGTAGGAGGATCCACACCATACCTAGTATGAAAATCATGCTGAATAGCTATTACTGACTCACATTGCACAAAACATAGAACACAAAATGCTTTCTGTTGTCCTGACACCATTTTTACTACAACTCAAGTTGGTGCACACTGCTGCTATCTAGCAGGAACTGTGTGAAAGCCAACAGTTCACACACTATCTGAAATAACATAATAGTTATGATTTTTTAAAAATCGGATGATTCTTTGATCCTCACTGTATAAACCATTAACTTTTCCTATTTTTGTGTTCACACTACTGAGTAGTGATGTTGCTATTGGCTGACTACAACACACTTCCTGTAATCTGAATATCTGCTGTCATCAACTGGTGGGATCACGTGACATGAGCTATTATTGGCTAACAAAAGCACATTGTGATTTCAATTTCAATGCTTCAGAAACTAATGTGTGCAGTGGAACTCGAATTTATACTTTTTTAATGTGAAAATATGGAGCTTATGTGTTGCTCCACATCAAAGCTCTTTCCAAAACGCTTAAAAATAAAAAAAAAAGTTCCAGAGAGTTCTAAACCTTAACCATTCAAAGGACTGATGAGTTTTACAGTTCAAGGGGATATATGCTGTCACTTAACATGTAAAAAGTGTATTTTCACCTGAGAAAAAGAGTATTTTTAGCTGAGAAAACTGGAAAAAAAATCCAGGAATATTTTTTGCTTGTCCCTGTGTACACCCTGTCAGTGCCTTTTATGACATAACAAGAAATATAGTAAAATCTGGTGAACCCACTCCAGTGTAAAATGCCCAGTGTAAAATGCACTTTGTCTCCAGCCCCACAGAATCTGTCATAAAGTTAGTCTGAGACTTTTCGGACACTAACAACAAAATATTTTTGTAAGTTACCACTACTAGTGTTTTGCATACATTATTTATTTTGTAGTGAATCAGTATTCGTGGTTCACAGTTGTGCTGAAGAATACATCACCCCATGAACTTCATTGCATATCCACACAAATAAAGATGCGTTTCTGAGAATTTTCAGAAGGTGCCATTGTCCTTTGCATAATGTATGAGCAATTTGTAGCAAATTGGCATCTGTGATTTAGTTACCATAGCACATTTTCTAACATATTGTGTTACACCTTGCTTTCCCTTAAAGAGGAGTAGCCCTATATAATATCTGCATTTATCATAAATTAACTTTGTTTTCAAGTTTTCTAACAACTATAATTAACCTCAAAACATTTTAGGAAACAAGTAGTTTTTTCCCACAGGTTTTTGTTACCTTAATAGGAATCTCATTTTGTGTTTTTGATTCAATTAGTACAGGGAATTAGCAACTTTTAGCTCAACAGATTAAAAGATAATCAATGAGCTTAATTTAAAGTTTTTTGTTTACTGCCTTGCAATAGATTGCTCCAACAAAATGCAGCCCCACTGTGAATGCTGTTCCTGAAAAGAGGATGAGTTAGTTGATGTTCATAAGCAGCTGGAAATCACCCTGACTTCTGTCAAATGATTGGCAGCTGCTATGAATTGGTGTTGGAAGAGCTGTCGAGAGTTGTGTACCTGTGATACCTGTACCAGAGGTACCTCAAGTACTATCCTCTCCCATGGATCCTGTCTCCTCTGCAGAAAGTACAGTATCTGTCATTACTCATCTACCTGACTGTGAGTGGCATGTCAATGATGGATCTAGGCATCCTGTACAGGGTAGGACGGGGACAAGGGAGGACTCAGGGTGTTGTACAGATCACCCCAGCCATCAAGTATGAGGTGCTGTCTTTCACTGAAATTGAATCAGTGGGACTCACTTCACCTGTTTTGGGAAAACCTGTATTGTCTGGAGAAGACAAATCCAAAAGGGCAGGGATCTATTAACCGTTGGCAGTTCGAATGTATGGTGAATGATGGTATCCCCTAGGGAAATGGCAGCTAGGGACAGGACAGGACACCAGGTGCACTCAGTGTGTATGTGTGGGGGCCTCATTCAATTTGTTGATGAGACTATTCCAGCAGCCATTGAGGGAACATTGTGCAACCAACTGCATATTGTGATGTGCGCTGGAACAAATAATGCCTGTCACATGGGCTTGAGGTCATTCTTGGGCCAATCCAGTGACTGGCAGAGAAGGTTGAGAAGACCAGCCTTGCACATGGAATTTCAAGAAGCTCACAGTTTGCAGCATTGTCCCCAGAACTGATCATGGTCCTTTGGTTCTGAGTCAAGTGGAAGGACTGAACCAGAGACTTCCAAAGTTCTTTGACAAACTAGGCTGTATCTTCCTGGACTTGCAACACAGGGTTGAGAACTGTTGGGCCCCCGAAATGGAGCAGGTGTGCACTACACATCAGAGGCTGCTACTCAGGTAGCTAACTGTGTGAAGGGTGCACACAAGGGTTTTTTAGATTAGGCGACTTCCCATCCAGTCCAGATAATGACAGTTGTAGGAAACCCAGCAGTATCATTGTGAGATTCAAAGTTACCTCCCATGAGTGAAAGTATTAAAATCCTAATGGTTAACTGCCAGAGTATTCGCAAGAAAGTGCAGGAGTTTGAAGCTTTCATGAAAAGCAGTGAAGCTTGCATAACACTAGTTACAGAAAGCTGGTTGAAACCTGAAATTGATGACAGTGAAATTTTTGGAGAAAATTTAATCATATTTCAAAAGGATAGGAAATGGGAAATGGATGTGGTGTACTTGTCACAGTAGACAAGGAACTGAAATCCACTGGGGTAGAAATTGAAGCTGTATGTGAGACTGTTTGGACAAGGCTCAGTAATAGGGGTGGACATAAAATGATAATTGATTCTTTCTGTCACCCATCAGACTTGTCTCCTGATGTAACCGAAAACTTTAGAGAAACCCTTGGTCCACTTGTATGTAAGTTACCCAGTCATATTGTAATCATCAATGAAGACTTAAATCATCCAATAATTAACTGAGAAAATTATAATTTTGTTAATGGTGGGCATGGTAAGACATCCTGTGAAACTTTACTAAATGCATTGTCAGAAAACTACCTAGAACAGATAGTTAGGAATCCAATTCATGATGGAAATGTATTGGATCTAATAGCAACAAATAGACCTGATGTCTTTGAGGATGTCTACATCAAAATTGGCAAAGTACAAAGGATAACTGAAACAAGCATGCTAATTTTTGCTATAAAGCTGACACGATGAATTAGTAGTCTCCAGTGGTGGACACTCACCTGAAGATGCCTCGACAGTTGCCTGCCAAAATATTGTGGCAAGAAGTCAACATGTTCCAGCTGCTATCCCAGAACTTCATAGAACACAGACATTATAACTTGCCTGGGGACAGGCCATTATTCAATGTCAGAGTTAACCTTTTCATGAAGCTAACCCAAACTACAATGAGTTGATAAAAATTAAACAGTACAAAATACAAAAAATGCAGTGTCACATGGCTCAGGGATCATTATAGAATCAGAATGCATGAAAATTACTTTTAAATATAACTACTGTGACTCAACCTAAGAGAAGCAGTCATTAAATGTTAACAAAACCCCTCCACGTAGGTAAGTTAACCTGAATAAATGAAATTCAGAGTATATCTAACTCATAACACATAACATCAACCATTGGTTCTCTAATAAAATATGAAACTTGCATTGAGCAGTAGGATGGCTACAATGCAGCCTTAAGTCACCAGTGGCATTCAGGTAGTCATCAGGAACCTAGAACATTCAATAAAGTTGTGCCATTGACATGTGTACATCTGATTTCTTCTACATAGCAGTATTGAAAACCTCTTCAGTAGAGGCTGCTCACTTAAATTCATGCTGTGATAAAATTGAAATAATGATGTGGAGTCCAAAAGAATGAATTCTGAACTCTACCACAGAAAAACAAACATTAACATAAAATAATGCTTATATTACACACGAAAAATGTAAAATTAAACAGGTTTTACAGTCACCTGAAGTTGTCTTATATACTAAAGAAAGAGACCCACATGGGTGAAAACTGAATGCTGGGAAGAATTAATAAGTTTATCAATGAGGCAAATTTTATTCATTTTAAGTATCAGAAGGATGAAGTTCAGGGAGAACCTCCAGAGGGGGGACCAAAGTGCTTCCAGTAACCTTGTTTACATAAAAATCTCAGTCACTCTTATCAGTAGTATAGCTAGTAGCGAAGAGACAGAGTGAAACTGTTGGTGATAAAAATCAGCAATGTGCCACAGAGCACAGTGCAAGACTCCTCATATTTCAACAACAGCCACGTGTAGGCAAGATAAACTGAGGCTGGATAGGAGACTGTGATAGGTCACTAATCCATTGGCTGGTTGATTGATTTGGGGGAAGTGGACCAAACAGCAAGTTCATCGGTCCCTTCAGATAAGGGAAGGATGTGGAAGAAAGTCGATAATGCCCTTTCAAAGGAATCATACCCAGCATTTGCCTGAAGCAGTTTAAGGAAACCATGGAAAACCTAAATCAGGATGGCCAGATGTGGGTTTGAACTGTCATCCTCTTGAATGTGCATCCAGTGTGCTAACTGCTGCGCCATCTTGCTCAGTGCCATTAATCCATGATAGTGGGCCCAAAGAGAAGCAGGAGGAGGAGGGAGAGCACACTCATATAGCAGGAGGGGAGGGGTAAGGTGATGCACTACTGTAGAAGGGGAGAACATGTACTTGTGATTCTTACAGCACAGCATCTGATACCTGTAATGCAACATTTGCCTAAGTATATCAGTTGTGTGTGAAGAAATAGCACCAAATTCACCAGAAACATGAACTTTTTACAATATTCATGATAATTATTAACTTTCTCAGTCTGTGGTGCTTTCCTGTTTCACCAATACAAGATGTTGTGTCACATCTGTTTCACCTACCTAAACCTGCTCTAACCCACTAATACCATGGAGATTAAAAGGCATTGCTGAGAGTGCTTTGTATTTTGAAAACTTCAGTCATGTGAACCAATCCACCACATCCTTGATTTTCCATTTCTTTAGTAGTCTGTTGTCACATGTCTGCGAGGTACTCTCAGATAGCTTGCCAACTGCTGCCTGAATGTGAAATAATATAGGCATACTGAAGAGCGTGAACTCTTGCAGGGTGAAAGTAACAAAATTGATGGTGAGGAAAAGAAAGGAATTGTCATATGTATTTGCCTCGTTAGAAGACACCTGAATGCTTAAGTATACTTTTTGATCAGATAGAGGCTCTTGTTTTGCTTGCATTTGTTCCTGCAGTTCAAAATTTTTGAGGGCAACAGCCACTATCTGATCCTGCAAAGCTTTATGTGGATCTTCAATTATTCATTTGAGAGTAGGTAGTGGAGTATCTTGAAACATAAGTACAGCAACAGACTTCTTACCTAAATGACACCAACATAAAAATACCACTCATTTCTCTGATGGCTGCTGCATATTCATCACCCCCAGATGAAATGGTCACAGCTTTAAGTCGTGTTTTAGCAACAGTTACAATAGTCATCTCGATGCTGATGTGGTAGCAATGCGGTGAGATGCTTCTGGTTCTTGTGACAAGGCATGGTCCCCAAGATGGAAGTGAGCTGGATGACTCTGTCTCACAGCATCTAGCAGCCCGCTACCTGTGTTTGATGGAGCAGAATATACTGATACCATAGTCAGCCCACAGTGATGCGCCAAAATACCGCTGGCAACACAGTGAGCAACAGAAAGAGCTTGAAAATGCACTGTGTATGGACACAGCACAACTGCCCTATCTATTCCATTGCCAGCCAGCTAGCTTCTGACACGTTAATTATGGCAGATGTTATCATGATGAAACTATGGTCTTTGGGTGTAGACCAAAAGGTGGGAGATCCCACTTCTGACACCAGTTTATGTAGATGCAGAGGGGCCTGGTCAGGATAGATATGGTGTAGGCAACTGTTAGGGACTGTTGAATTATAAGATATTTCCATGAACAAAAAGGAAGTTCATTCTTTGTTCAGAATACAGGTAGGCATGTCCAGATTGGATTGTGAAGTCTTAGCCAGTCTTGGCAGTCATAAGAAGACACTACTTTTGATGTCAGAATGAAGTCCAAGAAAAAAGGGGTATGAAAGGAATCACATCATTGCTGTGGGAAAGCCAGAGCAAGGGAGAACAATGCCACTTGACACTTAGGCCAACATGAATTGTACTTGAACATTACAGAAGAATATTAAAATGAAAGATTAACAATAAAATAAAAATTTTTAATGATAGACTGGCTAGGTAACCCTCACAGTTTTCTCAAAGCATGACTCCACACTACTAATCTCCTACAGAGATCGTTTGGAAGGTGGTTTGTAGAAATAGATGCCTACCAGACATTTGCTTCGATTTACGCAATTTATGTTAACTCAAATGGATGGCTTTAATCAGGCAAATGTACACATTTATAGGCAGCAAAATGTTCAAATTTGGTTTGGTAAGCATTTTTGTTTATTTCAAATGGTACACTACTGCAGTGATCTGACTTGGATGCTTCTGTGATCAAATGAAAAACAGAATGAAGACAATTCAAATACAAAAAAAAAGAAGTTCAAAAAAGAAAACAGCTGACATTCTTTTTTAAGATATAAAAATACTTTATCTTTGCATGTTTTCATCATTTTCTTGGCCTGTAATTCATATTTGGTTTAATTTGTTACAGAAACTATTAGAACTGCAAAATTTTAATTCATTGATGGCTGTTGTTGGAAGTGTCAGTCACAGTGTATTGGCTCGTTTATCAAAGACAATGGCCTGCATACCCACCGAAAGTAAAAAGTCGCTGACTGAAATGACAGATCTGTTGTCTTCCACAAACAATTTTAGCAATTATAGAAAGTTGCTGCATGAATGTTGTGGTTTCAGGATACCAATCCTGTGAGTATTTCTGTTCCATAAAATTTACTTGTTAGAGTGTCCTCTGATGCATGCTCACTGGTTGTAATATTTTGCAGAGGAATACATCTCAAAGACATGATCGCCTTACATGTGGCACTGCCAGATACTTTGGATGGAGAAATGATAAATTTTCGTAAAATGGCACAGCTGTATTTGATATTTAAGGATTTAGAAGAGGTTCAGCTGAGCACAGCACCTATCAATGTTAACATGGACCTTGTCAACACTTTGAGAGTAAGAATCATTTTCTATCTTGTTCAAACATAATTTAACATGAATCAGTGAATACAACAATGAAAAATTAATAAAATAAAGATGATAATATAATAAGAGGGTAGATCCAGTATTTTTCTGTGTGTGTGTGTGTGTGTGTGTGTGTGTGTGTGTGTGTGTGTGAAATGGTTACAGCAAGTTAGAGGGATGTTAGATATGGATCGCACTGGACCCAAGTTAAGAAGGATCCACCTTTGTCTCAGGAGGATGCAAAGCAAGACAAGGCAAGGATGTGTAACTTGTGACAGTCTTCACAGAAGTGGAAGATTCAGGAAAATTGTTAGATGAGGAATATGATGTAATATCACACCCTTCCTGCAGAATTTAAAAATATTTAAAGGTTAGGAATTCAAAACTTTTCTACCATTTGTCTTAAGCAGGTACCTCAACTGTTGGGTGACATTACATGTGTCATATGTAATTAGACTTCATCACCTCTTCTTCCTCTTAAATGCCTTTGCCATTTTTCTATCTGCTTGCCCCAATAGCCTTGCCATAAACATACTTGTCTTCTTATTCTTATGTTATTATTGATCTTAAATTCTCATCAAATCAATAATGATATTATCATGTAAATTAAAATGTTGGTGGCAGTTATTGTATCTCGTATGTCCTGGATATGGACTTGTCAGTGAAGATGAGTATATCAGAAGGACAAGCAAGAAGAGATCAAGAAACCTGAAAGTTAAAGTATTCTCTGAACCAGAGTAATGTGAGTTATCAGTCTAATCCAAACTATAAAGTGTCAATTCATGTTTACTGATAGCTTAGTAATGCCCTTGACGATACAGAAAGCTGGTCAGTAGTTACACATCAGTTTATATGCAGCTTGACTCAGCTCTGAGCTGTGGTATTTGCTGATATTTTTGAACTTGAGGTATGCAGAAAATTTACCACATTTTTCTCTTTCTTTAATACTGTTGGTCAAGTTTCTTATGGTGTTTCTTATTATGTTTGTTCTTTATTTTTTACATCAATTATCTGTATTTAATTTAGATTATATCACATTTACCTATAGTCATGTCACATGAGTCATCAAGCATCCCAAACACTAGTAATAAAATTTTATTTTATATACACTATACATATCACTGACTATTAATGCTTTTTGATGGTGTACCACATATGCAAAGAAATGCTCTTGATTGGTTGTTATCCATCTTTTGCAAAAAATTAATAAGAACATTCATTTCATAATGTTCTTATTAATTTTTTGCACAAGAGGAATAACACCCAATTGAGAGCATTTCTTTTCTTTTCATTTCATTTCATAACCCACCATTAACCACGGACCTTGCTGTTGGTGTGGTGGCCTGCATGCCACAGCAATACTGATGGCTGTACCATAGGTGCAATCACAATGGAGGAGTACCTATTGAGAGGTCAAACAATTGTGTGGTTTCTGAAGGGAGGCAGCAGCTTTTTCAGTAGTGGCAGAGGCAACAGTCTGGATGATTGACTGATCAATGTAAATGGCCTTGCTGTGATCATAATGTGAACAGCCGAAAGCAAGTGGAAACTACAGCTGTAATTTTTCCCATGGGCATGCAGCTCTATGTTATGGTTAAATGATGATGGTGTCCTCTTGCATAAAATATTCTTGAGGTAAAATAGTCCTCCATTCAGATCTCCAGGTAGGGACTACTCAGGAGGACGTCATCATTAAGAGAAACAAAACTGGTGTTCTAAGGATCCAAGTGTGGAATGTAAGTTCTCTTAATCAGGCAGATAGGCTGGAAAATTTAAAAAGGGAAATTGATGAGTTGAAGTTAGATATAGTGGAAATTAGTGACATTCAGTGGTAGGAGCAATAAGACTTCTGGTCAAGTGAATACATGGGTATAAATACGAAGTCAAATGGGGATAAGGCAGGAGGGTTTAATAATGAATAAGAAAATAGGACTGGGTAAGCTGCTATGAACAGCAGAGTGAATGCATTATTATAGACATGAAGCCCACACCTACCACAGTAGTATAAGTTTGCATGCCAACCAGCTTCACAGATGATGAAGAGATTGAAGAAATGTGTGATGAATAAAAGAAATTAAGATAGTTAAAAGAAACGAAAATTTAGTTGGGGTGGTGAACTGGAATAAGATAGTAGGAAAAGGAAGAGAAGGAATAGTTGGTGAATATGGAATAGGAGAAAGGAATGAAAGAGGAAGCCACCTGGTAGAATTTTGCACAGAGCATATTTTAATCTTTGCTCACACTGGGTTTAAGTGTCATAAAAGAAGGTTGTACATATGGAAGAGACCTGGAGATACCGGGAGGCTTCAGATTGATTATGTAATAGTAAGACAGATTTCAGAACCAAATTTTAAACTGTAAGGCCATTCCAGGGCCAGATGTTGACTCTGACCACAATTTATTTATTATGAACTGTAGATTAAAGCTGAAAAATTGGAAAAAGATAGGAAATTAAGAAGATGGGACCTGGATAAACTGAAAGGACCAGAGTTTTTTGGGAGTTTCAGAGGGAGCATTAGACAATGGTTGACCAGAACAGGGGAAAGGAATATAATAGAAGAAAAATAGGTAGCTATAAGAGATGAAATAGTGAAGGCAGCAGAGGATCAAATAGGTAAAAAGACAAGGCCTTGTAGAAATCCATGGATAACACAAGAAATATTAAATTTAACTGACAAAAGGAGGAAATTTAAAAATGCAGCAAATGAAGTATGCAAAAGGGAATACAAACATTTATAAAATGAGAGTGACAGGAAGTGCAAAATGGCTAAGCAGGAATGGTTAGGGGACAAATGTAAGGATTTAGAAGCATACTTCACTAGGGGAAAGACAGATACCACCTACATGAAAATTAAAGAGGCCTTTGTGGAAAAGAGAAGCAGTTGTATGAATATCAAGTGCTCAGATGGAAGACAAATCCCAAGCAAAGAAGAGAAAGCTGAAAGGTGGAAGGAGCATATAGAGGGTCTATACAAGGGAGATGAATGTGAAGGCAACATCATAGAAAGGCAAGAGAACATAGATGAAGATGAGATGTGAGATATGATATTGTGAGAAGAATTTGACAGAGCTCTGGGATGTCTGTCACAAGGCCCCAGGAGTAAAGGATATTCCGTCAGAACTACTGGTAGCCTTGGGAGAGCCAGCCATGACAAAACTCTTCCATCTAGTGTGCAAGGTGTGAGATACAGGCAAAATACCCTCAGACTTCAAGAAGAATTAACAATTCCAATTCCAAAGAAATCAGTTGCTGCTAGGTGTACAAATTACAAAACTATAATTTTAATATGTCATGGTTGCAAAATACTAATACGAATTCCTTACAGGGGAAATAAAAAACTGGTAGAACCTGATCTCATAGAAGATTAATATGGATTCTGGAGAAATGCAGGAACATGTGAGGTAATGCTGACCTTACCACTTACCTTAGAAGATAGGTTACGGAAAGGCAAACACACATTTGTAGCATTTGTAGACTTAGAGAAAGCTTTGACAGTGTTGATTGGAACACTCTCTTTCAAATTCTAAAGGTGGCAGGGGTAAAATAGAGGGAGCAAAAGGCTATTTACAATTTGTACAGAAACCAGATGGCAGTTATAAGAGTCAAGGGGCATGAAGGAGAAACAGTGGTTGAGAAGGAAGTGAGACAGGGCTGTAACCTATAACAATGTTATTCAATCTGTACATTGACCAAGCAGTAAAGTACACCAAAGAAAAATTTGGACTAGGAATTAAAGTTTTGAGAAAGGAAGTAAAAACTTTGATATTCGACAAAATCAAACCGAGGGTAATGGAATGTAGTAGAATTAAATTAGGTGATTAGGAAATCAGACACTTAAAGTAGTAGATGAGTGTTGCTATTTGAGCAGCAAAATAACTGATGGCCAAAATAGAGAGGACATAAAATGTAGAATGCCAATGGAAAAAAAAAACATTACTGAAGAAGAGAAATTTGTTAACAGTGAATATATACTGAGGGCGGCAAAGAAACTGTATTTGAGTATGCATGCCTATACCAAAGATAAGTAAAGAGGCAGAATACAGCCCTGTGGTTGGCAATGCCTATATAAGATGAAAGTGTCTGGTGCAAATTTTAGATCAGTTACTGCTGCTACAGTGGCAGTTATCAAGATTTAAGTGGGTTTGAACGTGGTGTTATAGTTGGCGCATGAGCAGTGAGACATACCATCTCTGAGGTAGTGATGAAGTGGGGATTTTCCCATACAATCATTTCACAAGTGTACCATGAATATCAGGAAACCAGTAAAACATCAAATCTCTGACATTGTTGTGGCTGGAAGAAGATCCTCCAAGAATGGGACCAACGATGGAAGAGAATCGTTCAACGGGACAGAAGTGCAACCCTTCTGCAAATTGCTACGTATTTCAATGCTGGGCCATCAAGTGTCAGTGTGCAAACCATTCAATGAAATGTCATCAATATGGGTTTTTGAAGTTGAAGGCCCACTCGTGTACCTTTGATGACTGCATGACACAAAACTTTGTCTCACCTGGATCTGTCAACACTGGCATTGGACTGCTGATGATTGGAAATGTGTTGCCTTGTCACACAAGTCTCATTTCAGATTGTATCAAGCGGATGGACATGTACAGGTATAATGACAAACTCATGAATCCATGGACCCTGCATGTCAGTGGGGGACT
Source organism: Schistocerca piceifrons (assembly GCF_021461385.2). Classification (NCBI taxonomy): domain Eukaryota; kingdom Metazoa; phylum Arthropoda; class Insecta; order Orthoptera; family Acrididae; genus Schistocerca; species Schistocerca piceifrons. Next base: position 295,042,659 of record NC_060141.1, read on the forward strand.
GTTCAAGCTGATGGAAGATCTGTAATGGTGTGGAGTTTGTGCAGTTGGAGTGACATGGGACCCCTGATACGTCTAGATACAACTCTGACGGGTGACATCTACATAAGCATCCTGTCTGATCACCTGCATCCATTCACGTCCATTGTGTGTTCTGACAGATGTGGGCAATTCCAGCAGTACAATGTGATACCCCACACATCCAGAATTTCTCAGAGTAGCTCCAGTAACACCCTTCTTAGTTTAAACACTTCCACTAACCATCAAACTCCCCAGACATGGAAATTATTGAGCATATCTGGGATACCTTGCAATGTACTGTTCACAAGGGGTCTCCACCCCCTCGTACTCTTACAGATTTATGGACAGCCCTGCAGGATTCATGTTGTCATTTCCCTCCAACACTACTTCAGAAATTAGTCGAGTCCATGCCACATCATGTTGCAGCATTTCTGCATGCTTGCAGGGGTGTTACACAATATTAGGCGGGTGTACTAGTTTCTTTGGCTCTTCAGTGTTAGAAAGTCTTTTCTGAAGGTATTTGTCTGGAATGTAGCCATGTACTGAAGTGAAACATGGATGATAAATGATTTAGCCAAAAAGAGAATAGCAGCTTTTGAAATGTGGTGCTACAGAATAATGTTAAAGATTATATTGGTCAATCATATAAATAATGAGGAACTATTGAACAGAACTGGGGAGACAAGGAAATTGTGGCACAACTTGACCAAAAGAAGGGATCAGTTGATAGGACACATTCTGAGACATCTAGGGATCACCAGTTTAGCACTGGCATTGGGAGGGGGCGGGGGTGTATAGGGGGAAGGGGGGTAGTAATAATCATAGATGAAGAACAAGAGATGAATACAGTAAGCAGTTTCAGAAGGATGCAGGTTGCAGTAGTTACTTGGAGATGAAAGGACTCGCACAGGATAGAGTAGCACGTATAGCTGCATCAAAGCAGTCTTTGGACTAAAGACCACAACATTTCACAAAATCTCACTATTTTCATTTAAATAAATGTATTATAAGTCATTGCAGTCATTATTCATTAATGTTGTAGTCAAAAGAGTTACAATTTTGGGCACATTGGAATGAAACAGTAGGTTTCTTGTAGTACTACTGCTACTATTACTACTACTACTACTGGCTTTAATCAAGCTAAAACATTCACAAAACTTCCTTCCTCAGTCACATTTGTTTCTTCCTGGTAGTTCAGGAGTTGTAACAATTTATCTACTTTGACCCATAATTTCTCTACAATCTAGCTACTAAAATACATCAGCAATTGAATAACTCCATCCAATTTCAGTATTTAACTACAACCTATCATTTCTCCCTTTTTTATTGCTTCAGCATATTATTCTGCAGTGAATATATTTCCTCATCAGTGGCCTTATGAGAGTCCCTAAATTCTTTTCAAATATATCACCAATCATTCATAAGATTGTCATGAAATTGGATTCCTCAGTGGCAGTGTTTGCACCTTATTTGTCCTGTTCCCAGGTTCCACTCTCAATGCAGTTGTGACTCTTCAGCATGGAATCAGTGTGACAAGAACATTTTGGGAGCTATTTGGCTGATCAGTAAGAAAGGTACAATATTAAAAAGTGATGAGAATCAAAATTACCAGTCCTTTGTTGCCTTTCTCAAATATCTGGAAACTTTATCCCTTATTTGCATGCTCGGTGACTCTTTTAACTGAGTGTCAGAGTCGTATTACAAAGTTATTGGGTTTGATTTCTTATTAGTCCTTGGAGGTTTCTATGTGACTTTCATCTCTCATGATGCAACTTTCATCCTTTCATATCTCATAAAAATGTGTGTGTGTGTGTGTGTGTGTGTGTGTGTGTGTGTGTGTGTGTGTGTGAAAAATGTATTTTGGATTTCAAGTCAGATTATAGGTTCCCTCACAACAGTGAAGATGAGTGATGACTGAAATTATTAAGCAGCCTGATAACACTAATAGAGAGGATGGCTACAAACTTCCAGCATCCTGGCTGCAGCTGTCCCAGTCGGCAGGCCCTCTTCTCTCACACACAGAAGCTGGAATTGCTAAAGAAGAGGAAGATGAAACTGCTGAATGACCTGGCATTCCTCTAAAGATTCCATGATCACCACATCATCCTGAAATTCATCAGGACATGACTACAAATTGATACTAGAAAAGCCAGAACCATTTATCATCAAGCCAGCCATGCTTTACTAAGGGAAAGAATACAACATCTCTGGAGCTTCATAGATGCAATAACAGGCAACAGCATTTATGCTGTCATCAATGTACTTCACACGGTGGGGAAAATATTATGAACAATTAGATGGAATGGCAATAGGCATCTTCATAGAAGCTTCTAAGCAAATGGCCCTAGCTTCTATATTTTTAGGCCATTGTTGTTGGCTGCAGTATGTAGACAACACAGTTTTTATCGAGCCATACAAGAAAGCAGAGTTGGGAAACTTCCTTTGGCACTTAAACAGCTTGCAAAAGAATATGAAGTTCACACACGAAACCAAAAGCAATGGCACATTACCAGTTTTGGACATGGACATATGTAGAACCACCAGTGATAGAAGGGGACACAAAGCATACTGGAAGCCAAACCACACAAATCAGCACCTGTGCATGGAGAGCTACCATTACCCAGCTCACAAGGGAACCTCCCCATCGCACCCCTCCTCAGATTTAGTTATAAGTTGGTACAGTGGATAGGCCTTGAAAAACTGAACACAGATCAATCAAGAAAACAGGAAGAAGTTGTGTGGAACTATGAAAAAATAAGCAAAATATACAAACTGAGTAGTCCACGTGCAAGATAGGCAACATTTAGGATAATGTGAGCTCAGGAGCGCCGTGGTCCCGTGGTTAGCATGAGCAGCTGTGGAACGAGAGGTCCTTGGTTCAAGTCTTCCCTCGAGTGAAAAGTTTAATTTTTTATTTTCAGATAATTATCAGAGTTCAGGCACCCTCACATATCAACGTCGCTTTCCAAAATTCCAGGACATGTTCAGATTTTCTTGGACATATACAGGATTTGACGGTCTGCACACAGAAAAATTTGAAAACGTTAAAAACATATATTTTGACAGAGCCCAGAGAAAACTGTGCGACTGTGAAACTGTTGCATTCATTTGTTGCAGTTTATGTGACACACACTTATGTTTTCATCACTTTTTTGGGAGTGATTACCACATCCACAAGAAAACCTAAATTGGGCAAGGTAAGAGAATCTTTTTACCCATTCGCCAAGTGTGCAAGTTAGGTGGGTCGACAACATATTCCTGTCATGTGACGCACATGCCGTCACCAGTGTCGTATAGAATGTATCAGATGTGTTTTCCTGTGGAGGAATCGGTTGACATATGACCTTGCGATCAAATGGATTTGGTTCACATTGGAGAGGCACGTCCTTTCGTCTACTAATCGCATGGTTTTATGGTGCAGTCACAAAACACAGACACTAAACTTATTACAGTGAACAGAGACGTCAATGAATGAATGGACAGATCATAACTTTGCAAAAATAAAGTAAGTAAACTTTCGCTCGAGGGAAGACTTGAACCAAGAACCTCTCACTCCGCAGCTGCTCACGCTAACCATGGGACCACGGCGCTCTTGTGCTCACATAATCCTTGGTGTTGCCTATGTTGCCCATGGACTGCTCAGTTTGTATATTTTTCTTATTTTTTCATAGTTCCACACAACTTCTTCCTGTTTTCTCGACTGATCTGTGATAAGTTTTTCAAGGCCTATCCACTGTGCCAAATTATAACTAAATCAGAGGGAGGTGTGATGGGGAGGTTCCCTTGTCAGAAATATTCTGTTCTGCATGCACTGACTGACCGGCCTACTGGATAAGTGATACTAACATCAAAGGAAAATTGAGCTACAGCACACCTTTCAAACCAATTGTTAAGATAACAAAATATTAAGAGAAACAGCCAAGGACAACTGGAATAAAACAAGAGAGGAAGACAAGGATAAGAAGCTTTCACTAGTGCACCTGGCATAAGCAAGGATATCAGTGAATGGCTAGGCAGTGTCCTCCACTGATGAGGTTGCAACTGCTTTTTGCAGCAGCTGCAGGGTCCACGATATGAGAGGTTCCACCAGGGAGCAGTGAACAAACTTAATACTGCAGAGTATATGAGCTTATTTGCGAGTGCAGAGCTGCCTACATAGGTTAGACAATGAGGCCAGTCAGCACACTAGCATCAAAACATGAACACTATACGGAGGGGCAGCACAATGAATCATTGAGAGCAGGACTGTGGACAACCTATTAGGTCCCAGGAAGCCCATGTGCTGGCAAAAAAGTTGTGGATGCACCAACACAAAATACAAAAGGCAGATGAAATTATTAAGCAGCCTAACAACTTAATAGAGCAGATGGCTATAAACTTCCAGTGTACTGGCTGGTGGCTATCCCAATTCAGCAGTCTGCTTGTGGGCATGGGTCAGAAACCTTACCAGGCATGGATGTGACAGTGCAAACAAACAGCTTTAGAGGCATTGACTATGCATTTTCACATACACCAGGAAGAAAACATGCCCACCAAAAGCCAAGCACTGGTTTGCAGACTGTTGCCAATCATTTACAAGGTGGATGGTCCACAAATAGCTTCCTTCCTACCCTCTCCCTTTTGTCGTAACTGCCTATTATATTGTAGAGCCAATAAAGTTTTACAGATATGATAGCCATCTTGCTCTGAAGAAGGCCATTGCAATTTTTTTTTCTTAAGAACACTTTTCAGTGTTGTTACCATAGGCCCATTTTTGCAGCAAATTGATAATATGTAGTTATATCTCATATCCTTGCACCTACACTTGACACATTAGGAAATTTTATTTCATTGTACGTTATATTACAGTACTTTACAGTACTTAGTTACACTGTCCATGAATTTTTAGGCATTCAATTGAAAATCATGGTACAAATAAACAATGATCATTCTAAAAAGTATTTATATATTTATCATTACACTTAGTACTTGTCTTTGTTTTCTTTTGTGAAGCATATTTCCCTCTCCTTGGCTTAATTAGTTACAATTCTGTCACCTCCACGTAGCTGAGGGAACTGCAACCCAGCTTAATTTCATTTAGAAATCTGTGATTTTGCTGCATATTCTCAGTTGATACCACCTAGCGGACAAGTCCTGCCATAATAAAAGAATTGAGAGTTCTGGAATCTTTGTGGAAAACAGTGTAAAAGACTATTATGCTGTTTGTAAAAAAAAAATGTAGATTCCCATTATCATACAAACACTTATACATTTCCTCTGCCTCCTTTAATTGTCCTGTTTGCCTCTCCTTTTATCTCACCTCTCCTCCCTCCTGTCTTTTAACTCTTCCAAATCCTCTCTGCCTGTAACATATGAGATCATTAATTATCTATGCTATTTGGGTTGAAATAATCAGAGGAAAAGTGTGTATGTTGCAAGGAGAACTCAAGTTTGACCGTGTGGCTAAAGGAATCATCTACATCTACATTTACATTATTACTCTGCAATTCACAACTGAGTGCCTGGCAGAGGATTCATCAAACTGCTTTTAAGCTAGCTCTCTACTGTTCCACTCTCAAACACCGTGCAGGAAGACACTTAAGTCTTTTTGTGAGAGCTCTGATTTCTCTTATTTTATTATGATGATCATTTCTCCCTATGTAGGTGGGCATTAATAAAATATTTTCACATTCTGATTAGAAAGTTGGTGTTTGAAAATTCATGGGAAGGGCCTGCCACAATGAAAAGCACTTTTGTTTTAATAACTGCCACCCCAGTTTGTGTATCACACCCATGGCACTCTCTCCCTTATTTCATGATATTTCAAAATGACCTGCCCCTCTTTGAACTTTTTCGAAGTCCTCCATCATCCTATCTGATGCGGACCACACACTGCACAGCAATACTCCACAAGAGTGCAGAAGTGCAGACAAGCATTCTGTAAGCAGCCACTTTAGTAGACCTCTTACATTTTCTAAGTATTCTGCCAATAAATCAAAGTCTTTAGTTTGCTTTCCCTAATCAACACCTTTCCCTACATTTGTCTCGTAAAAATACCTCCCCTATAAGGTAAGCAATTGTCTTTTCTCTTACAACTTTCATTTATTTAAGAATTTGTTTAATGTATGGTACTGATTAAGTTATCATGAAGAAATCACTTTAAACTTCATTTCTAAATTTTTATCTTGGCCATAAAATGTTTTGTTTTGTGGGCAGATGATTAAGTAATTTTGTGGGCCTATACTCGACTCATTCTTGCACTGGTACCACTGGAAGCCAGAGAAGATCAGTTTTCTTTCTAGTAATTTACTGTTATTCTCCAATTCAATTGAATTTTGATAATAAATTTCACCAAAGAATAATTTTCAACCTCTTTGATGGATATTTGCACAAATCGAATTTATAATTTTGATTATTTTCCCAGAATCACCCTAAGCAGTATCCACACAGGAGCCTCAAATATACCAAAACCTATGTCCAAACTGTAAAAGCAAATTAGAACTCTACACTTTTTTTTTCTTTTTTTTTTTTTTTTTTTTTTTTTTTTTTTTTTTTTTTTTTTAAAAAATAGTGCAAAAGGAATCAATCACAAACAGGGACAAGCATATCATAAATACTGTGCTGGCCAGCCAGTGTGATTTATCATAACAACTGCTAAAATCCAACTTCTAAAATCCTGTAAGATTTGACAGTAAAGAATGATTTTGTAACCTTCTGAAATGAAGCTAATTACATTTCCCAGCCATTTAATTCTGTTAAGTCAATAAGTAAATTCAAATGATATCTCAATAAGGATAACAGTGCATTTATTAATCATCAAGATCTTGATTCACTCAGCATGTCATATGTGATGCTATGTAAAATACAGAAATCCGTATGATGTGCTCATCCGCAGTTCATGGTCTTGTGGCTAGTGTTGCTGCCTCTGGGTCACGGGGTCTCGGGTTTGATTCATAACCAGGTCAGGGATTCTCCCTGCATGGGACTGGGTGTTTGTGTTCTCCTCATCATTTCATTGTCGTCATTCATGACAGTGACTATATTAGCCTGTGAAAAAATTGGACTGTGTAAAAATTTGAACTTCATACGGGCACTGATGACTGCACAGTTGAGTGCCAAATAAACCAAACATTCATCAAACATATGATGTGCTCGGTAAGTAGACATGTTTCTGTTATAGTGGAAGAAATAAGACCTGAACATGATTTTCTAACAAACCGAAGTCAGTATATATGCATAAATTCCACTGTGATACTGATCGTTCATAAATGCTCTGTTGTAATAGGGAGTTACCATAGGTTCTTCTAGACACAAACAATTATCAGGTTTTCAGTCCAGAATTTTATGAAATTTCCTTCAATAATCATAAGCAATTTAAAATTTATAAATAGGAAAATTAATTTAACTGACTGTGCTCATTTCAGTTGTCACTTGACTTGGCCTACACTGAAGATGAAATATACGAGTTATCACTTGCACGAGAACCCAGAAATTCTTCTTCGGTGAGTATATGTAGAACGATTATGTATACACTACAGAATCAAACTTAAGCCACATATACCACAATCTTCCCTATTATTTTCAGCCCCAGTGTTCACCTACTCAGTCTGTGCTCTTTGCTGAATGGGCATCTAATCCATGCCCTCCTCCAGATGCACAGACAATTGAGAAACATGTCAATGCAATGGTTGAAGCTGTTTTCAAGAACTATGATAATGACCATGATGGATACATTTCTCATGAAGAATTTGAAGCTGTTGCAGAGAACTTTCCTTTCATTGCATCTTTTTGTGTATTAGATGCTGACCAGTGAGTAGCTTGCTATAGAAAATATTAGTTTTAGTTCAATTTATGTGTGCTTCCCTAATAAATTTGAAATTTTACTTACTTTCAGTGATGGTATGATTAGCAAAGATGAAATGAAAACATACTTTATTCATGCTAATTACCATGCATTGAAAAATGGATTCAAGCATGAATTTCATGAAACAACTTACTTTAAGCCGACATTCTGTTCACACTGTGCAGGGCTGGTAAGTTTTTAATCTTGTATATGCTATGTAAAGTGATATATGGCACCCCACTCTCACAAAATGAGATGATAGTAACTTCTCCCCATGATTTGCTTTACTACTTCTTACTTTTCAAATGGAGTATCTCTTAAGTAGGTTTTCCATATATTTGCAAAGAGAAAATTACAGTTTTCTTGAGTTTGAGGAAATCAACTTTAAACAAGGAAAAAAAGCCTGACTTGACAATCAATTCTCTTAGGTGAGTTGCCATTTTATTTTTGAATGATTTTACACTACAGCAAGAATTGAACATCAGAATAACATTTATTCAAATAAAACTGTCTGTTGCCTAATAGTCTAAAAGTATTTATTTACACTTAAGTAACCATCTGTGGAGGTGATATAAGCACAGATAACATTGTTTCCTTATTCAGTCACAGATATCTGTTTTTCTTGTTTTATTGTCTTGTTATAAGATCAGAAAAAATCACCAATTTCTAAAATTGTGAGATGACAAGTGACAGACTGAAACTTTGTGCAGTAAAAATGATATACATGGACAGCCCATTTAGTATATAACTACAGATACCAACTTAAGTCAAAGATTCACATTCAGATCCTGCTACAACATAGTTCTAATCTGTCATATTGCAACATGTTTTCTACCGCAAAGTGTAAGATACACTCTGAAGCAAAGAAAAAACAATACCTGCATTCCAGACATAATCATATCATGAGAGATGATTGTTGTTGAACCTGTACAATTAGTGAAAGCAACACAGATTGCAGAGTTTCCCCAACTACCTGTGCTGTACATCAGCAGATGTAGAATCATTACCTGGCTATGTGGTAAATAGCTTTATTTGCTATTGCACACATCTTGTTACACTGATGGCTGTACAGTCAATATGACAATGTGACTCTGATCCTACTCTGGTCTATAAATATGCCTTGTTGATCTTAATGTGTATGACACTACCTTCAAGACACTTTTATTCATTAGCTGTTAAAAACTAATTACTGAGTGTAACAAGCTGGGTCAATGGTTTTGTAGAGTAATGTTAGTCATTTTATCATTAGTAATTCTGTTTATTCATCTAGTGTAATCTTTGCAGTATATTCATTGTATAACATATATTGGACATACATTTTATACACATCATAGCTTAGTGTAGCATGCTTTATAAATAAAACATTAAGTGTTAGAGAACTAATGAATATGTAGTAACAGTTATAAGTTTGTGCCAGACCAGGATAAAACCCAGATTTCTTTTTTGTAACGAGTCATCTAAACCATTAGGCTGTCTCAGTAAATGTCCACACCTGCCCTGAACTTTCATTTCCACTGATATTTTCACCAATTATTTCCAAACACTGCGACCAGAAGTTATCCCATTATTGCTGCCTATGTTTCCTGAATGCTACTATCAGAGATACCGCATGAGTCATGTGCAGCCCAGAGATCCATATATTTCATTTCAGCTCATTTAATTCATTACAGGTTTACAACTACCCTGACAAATATATATTGTAACTTTACATGGTTTTTTTATAGTCATGATAAAAGCACTGTAAGATGTGTGGAAACAATTTTGCAGTTATTGCAAAGCAGAACTATTACATAATTTTATTAGAAACAGATTTTAAAGGATCAGATTTTGTTTGTAAGTTCATTCATCTTTTTGCTTAAGGTGGTAATGCAATGGCTATAAAACTGCTCCAAAATTTGTGCACACCACTTCCATAACTGAAAACATGTGTGGACTTAGATTTCAGGAGAGCAAAGATTCAAACGTAAGCCTTATGAAACTAAAAAGTAACTGTACAGTGTTGTTGTTGTTGTGGTCTTCAGTCCTGAGACTGGTTTGATGCAGCTCTCCATGCTACTCTATCCTGTGCAAGCTTCTTCATCTCCCAGTAACTACTGCAACCTACATCCTTTTGAATCTGCTTAGTGTATTCATCTCTTGGTCTCCCTCTACGATTTTTACCCTCCACGCTGCCCTCCAATACTAAATTGGTGATCGCTTGATGCCTCAGAACATGTCCTACCAACCAATCCCTTCTTCTAGTCAAGCTGTGCCACAAACTTCTCTTCTCCCCAATCCTATTCAATACCTCCTCATTGGTTATGTGATCTACCCATCTAATCTTCAGCATTCTTCTGTAGCACCATATTTCAAAAGCTTCTATTCTCTTCTTGTCCAAACTATTTATCATCCATGTTTCACTTCCATACATGGCTACACTCCATACAAATATTTTCAGAAACAACTTCCTGACACTTAAATCTATACTCGATGTTAACAAATTTCTCTTCTTCAGAAATGCTTTTCTTGCCACTGCCAGTGAATAAATGTAAAACAATAACCGAAATAAGAACAATAATAAATGAAAAGCACCAGTTTGCTTATTTTTATTGCTAACCGGTTTTCGGCTTACAAGGCCATCTTCAGGCATTGCCTGAAGATGGCCTTGTAAGCCGAAAACCGGTTAGCAATAAAAATAATATTGTAGAACAAAAGCAAACTGGTGCTTTTCATTTATTATTATAATGTTGTTCTACCAAGAACCGACGGAAGATTCTGTTAATATGAAATAAGGACAGTCTATTCAAGATTGCATATGGTAGCTTCCTAGGTTAACTGTACACCACACTGGGACATGAACCCAGACCTTTGCCTTTCCCAGTAATGCCCCTCCTGACTGAACGAACCAAGCATGACTAACAGCTGGTGACTCATGAGCCATGCCTTGATAACTTAATTGGTAATAACATTGTACATGAAAGCCAATGGCCTGGATTTCAGTCCTGATCTGACACATAGCTTTAATGTGCCTAAAAGTTGCAGAACAATGCACACACCACTGCAGAATGAATAATTTATTCTGAAAAGTGCAGTCTATGAAATCAGAATCTGATGATGTGTAACATTCAATAATGTGATGCTCCACACTATTCATTATAACATAGTTGCATCCTCTCCAATGTGCTATCCACAAAGTTGTTGAGTTGCTGCTGCTCAATTCTGTTTCCCCTCTTGAAAGGCAGTCATCCTCAAGTGAAAAAGGGAGAGGGGAGAGGTAGAGAAGGAAGAAAGAATGTAATTGTGTTGCCAGAATAGAAGGCATGAGTGGTAGCAGGGAAGGGTATAGGGAGTAGCAAAAGCTGAGGCCAAGGTGGTTATCAGAAAAAAGGATATGTTGTAGGGAGAGTTCCCACCTGTGCATTTCCGAAAAGCTGATGTTGGTAGGAAGGATCCAGATGGTGCAGTCTGTGAAACAGTCACTAAAGTGAAGCACATAGTGTTGGGCAGCATGTTCAGCAACTGGATGGCCCAGCTGTCTCTTGCCCACAGTTTGGCACTGGCCATTGATGCTGGCAAGCAGCTTTGTTAGTTATACAAGTGGTGACTGTTCTTTCAGATCATTTTGGCCCTACAGCCACTATGAACTAAGACACAGAGGTATTAATGTCATTGGCTGCCAGCAGGCATTGATTTAAATCAAAGACCCCTGTGCCATCTGGGCACAGACCCAAATTCTCATCTTATCCACACACTACTAGCTTCCTTTCAGACATCTCTGAAACAACAGTCATCATTTTGATTTTCAGCTTTCCCCATTGATATAAATCAATTCCCACTGCCAGCCAGTGTCATTAATCCCTCTGTGTCTTAGCTCGTTAGTTGTCATGTCCATGTAGAAAGCAATACAGTAGTTGCAGCATAGTGTGTGGATCGGTGGACAGCATAATACTACAGTGGGATTGGTGAAGAGGATAGTGGATAGGATATTCGTCATTTCAGGGTGTGACTGAAGGTAGTTGAAACCCTGGCAGATAATGTGGTAGTACTGAGTCACTCCTTCTTTGTGGGTGATCAGTCACTATGTAGGAGGTGGTAGGTGGCTGGAGAGACAAGGCATGGGAGATCTGTTCTAAACAAGGTTGAGAGGGTAATTTTGATCTACAAAGGCCTCAGTGAGATCATGGTTTATTCACAGAGTTAGTACATGTCACTACAGATGCATTGACCATGGGCAGCTAGACTGTATAGAAGAGACTTCTGGCTGTGAAATGGTTGTTGAAGTGGAAGTATCATTGGTGGTTGGTAGGTTTGATTTGGACAAGGGAGGTACTGATGTAGCCATCCTTAAAAGGAAGGTGAATTGTTGGGTTAATGAGGATTAAGCCAAGTGGGGGAGGCATTGAGGTTCTGGAAGAATGTGGATAGGGTGTCCTTGCTTCCAGTCCATAACTTGTAGTTGTCGTCAGTGAATCACAGCCAGGTGAGAGCTTTTGGATTATGGGTGGTTAGGAAAGATTCTTCTAGATGGACCATGAATAGGTGGGCATAAGCTGGTGCTATGTGGGTGCCCATTGCTGTACCATGGATTTGTTTGTAGATGATGCCTTCAGAGGAGAAGTAATTTTCAGTGAGGATATAGTTGGTCATGGTGACCAGGAAGGAAGTGTAGGTTTGGAGTAAGTTGACAACTGGGAAATGTAGTGTTCAATGGCAGCAAGGTCATGAGTACAGGGGATGTTAGTGTAGAAGGAGATGGCATCGACAGTGATGAGCAGGGTGCTAAGTAGTACAGGAAATTGAAATGTGAAGAGTTAGTGGAGGAAGTGGTTGGTGATTTTTTATATAGGAAGGTAGGCTACATGTATAATAGACTGAAGGTGTTGGTCCACAAAAGCAGAGATTCTCTCTGTGAGGGTACAGTAATGGGCCACAATTGGACATCCTAGGTGGTTGGGTTTATGCACTTTAGGAAGCATGTAGAAGATAGAAGTGCAGGGTGTGGTGGGGGTGATGGGAGAGATACATTCAGGGAGAGGTTCTGAGAAGGACCTAAGGATTTGAGAAGGGGCTGGAGATCTTGCTGTTTTTCTGGAATGGGATCACTGTGGCAGGGTTTGTAGGTGACATATCTGATGGCTGGCAGAGTCCATCCACCAGGTAATCCCTGCAACTCATAGCCAAATATATGATTCCTAAAGTCCATAAACCCAATAAACAAGAATACCCCATTGTGGGCAGTTACGTGCACTAACAGAGAGCAACTCTGCTCTCACGGACCAACATCCTCATCTATTACTCTTAACCCACTTTCCTATATAAAAGACATCAAGCAATTCCTCCACCAACTATCCACAGTTCCTGCTCCTGTACCATTAGGCACACTGTTCATAACTGTCACTGCCACCTCCCTCTGCACTAAGATCACCAGAACCCATGAACTTGCTGCTATTGAACACAACATTTCCTAATGGGCAACTTACTCCAAAGCTACAACATCCTTCATAGCCACCATGACCAACTATATTCTCACCTGTAATTACTTATTTTTTGAAGACATAACCTGCAAACACATTCATGGTACAGCAATGGTCACTCATGTGGCACCATTCTATGTCAGCCTATTCATGGGCCTTCCTAATCATTCAGAATCCCAAACCCGTAACCTGGTTCAGACTTATTAATGACATCTATGTGATCTGGACTGAGAGTGAGGACATCTTTCAAAACCTCAACATCTTCTACTTCATTTGCTTCACTCAATCCTCCTCAACCTGAAAGCCACCTTCCTTGATGTTGACATCCACTTCAAGGATTGTTACATCAGAACCTCTGTCCACAATAAATCTACCAACCACCAACAATACTGATACCAATTCCATACCAAGAAGACTCTTCCACACTGTCTAGCCACTCATGGTCATTACATCTGTAGTAATGAGGAGTCCCTCTCCAAATATACCAAGGGTCCCTCTGAGGCCATCACAGTTCGACATTACTCTCCCAATCTTGCTTGGAAACAAATCTGCTATGCCTTGTCTCTCTAGTCACCTACTGCCTCCCACATACCCACTGACTGATCACAAAGAAGCACTCCTCTTGTGACCCACTATCATCCAGGACTGGAGAAACTGAATCATTTTCCCCGTCAGTGTTTTGAATACCTGTTGTTGTGCCCTGAAATGAGGAATATTCTATCCACTATCCTTTCCACCCCTTCCACAGTAGTATTCTGCAACCCACCCATCTACAAACTAAGTTGCAGCCACTGTGCTGCTTTCTATGTGGGTATGGCAACAAACAAGCTGTCTGTCTGCATGAATGGACACCACCATACTATGGCTAAGGAACAGCCGGGCCACCCAGTTGTTGAACGTACTGCCCAAAGCTATATGCTTCACTTCAGTGACTGCTCCATAGCCTGTGCCATCTGGATTCTTCCTATCAACACCAGCTTTTCTGAAATGTGCAGGTCAGAACTCTACCTACAACATATCCTTCATTCACACATCCTGTCTGGCCTCAATCTGCTATCCATGACCTCAACCTGCCTATCACCTTCCCTCCTCCCACTCCAAAACTGCACACCATGTGTATTCTGCCAATGGACTTAGTCTTTTCCCTTTTCTACATCTCTCCACTTCCCTCTCACTTTTCCACCTAAAACAAACTCCATCTGAACACACCTCAGATGGGCCAATGGCACCAATGAACTGCCTTGTCATCTTCAACTAATAGGCATCACTGGATGTGAACATGGAGGGGCATATGGTGAGCACACTGCTCACCCAGCCATTGTCAGTGATCAGAGCTACTACTTCTTAACCAAGTAGCTCCGAAATTGGCCTAACAAGTGCTGAGTGCACCCTGCTTGTCAACAGTGTTCAACAGATCCAAACGGTCACTCATCCAAGTCCTGCTCAAGCTAGACAGTGCTTCACTTTCATGATCTGATGGGGACCAGTGTTGCCACTACAGCAAGGCTGTTGCCACTTAAAATAAAACAAAACTAATCTAGATATCAGTCCTGCCAAAGCTTAACTACTGAGATGTCATTCAAGATGACAGAAATAATGACAAGTTCTGACAACTCAAGAAAGTCCTGACTGCTTCAGTAAGATATGTGTGTGACATTCAGTTTTGTAATCATGGCAATTCTCCTTACACTCTGCTCTGTTTACTATATTAGTACCTTAATCTCTGGGGTCCTGAATATTTGTCCTCGCATATCAAATCTACGTCTATGTCCATACACTGCAGACTATTCCCATTATAATATGTATTACGGTTCCTTCCTGTTCCATTCACATACAGAGCCCAGGCAACTGTTTAAATGCCTTTTTGTGTGATGTTATTAGTCTAATCTTGCATTCATTGTCCTTATGAGAGCAGTACTTGTGATACTTTTGTATCTTCCTAGCCTGTTCACTTGATACTGATTCATGAAACTTTGTAAATAGGCTTCTGCAGAGTAGCTGGTTTCTATCTTTAAGCATCTACCAAGTCACATTGTCAGCATTTCCAGGACATTCTCCTGTGCGTTGAACTAACTTGTGACCATTCATGCACCCTTATTTATATACATTCAGTACCCCAGTTAGTCTTATTTGGTACGGAGTTCACACATCTGAGTACTATTCTAATATGGGTTGTATGAGTGTGGTAGACTGACTACATTTTTCCACATTATCCTCATTAACTGAACTTTATCACCTGCTCAACCTAGGATTGAACCTATGCGATTATTCCATTTCATATCCCCATATGTTGTTACAAACCAGGTAGTTGTATGAGTTGACTGATTCAAATTGTGACTTGTTGATATTGTAGTTACAGAACACTACTTTTCTGCATTCTTGAAGCACACAGTTTTATGTTTCTGAGCATTATAAATGCTATCCATGCTCTCCTAACTTTTTTTTTCATCTTATTTGGTACCCTTAACTTATTTTTCATTTTTTCCTGGACCAGTCAACATCTTCTCAAGATTTAATTCCTTCTACACAGCCTCCATGCAAGACTGTATGTTGTTACTCACATTCAATAGGAACATAATAAAGAAATTTTTAACACAATGGTAAGAAAACCGACACTATTGAAAAATCACAAATTCATGACTGTATCCATAATAATAATAATAATAATTACTGATATATAGATAAAGATTTGAATAAGTTTTCACTAAGTTAACTATGTCCCATGAGTATCTGACAAACTATTGTGCAATTTTTCACTAAAACTGCTTTCTGAAATTACTGACGGGGGGGAAGCTTCACACAATCCATTTTGGGATAATTTCAGTCTCTGATATTACCACAGGGATGATGTGTACTGATATTTGTTTCCACTTGGTTTTTACTTCAGCTGCCAGATTTTTGTATTATGTCGTCTTCTCATCGCAGGTAGTTGGCAAATTATGGGTGTTGGGTACACCATAACGTGAGTGAGAAAAGTACTTGCTCTGCTTAGTTGAGCACTTTAGTGTCAAGTTGGTTACATGGAACATTTTATTGGTAATTATGCCACAGTTCCAGTAAATTTTGAATTTTTCTTGCCTACAGTGATGATATTTCTGTCACAACTTTTGGTCGACCATGTTGGTGACCTCATCCACCTTTACAAATATTCTGTGGGTGCTAGGGTTTTACATCCAGATGTACTGGGTGATATGGTCTCATTTTGATCATCAAACTTCCTGTAGTTTATCATCTATTCTTTACTCCTTCAGGATATACTTCTGGTAGTGCCTGTTCCAAAGACCTGATGTATTGCTGTCAGAAATCCATCAGTTCCTGTATGCGAACCTGTGCACATCAACCAGTAGCTTGATGCTTGTAAATTTACATGATCCTGGCTGACATGGTTTGCATGTTTCCCATGTAATTATTTTCTGATCCAGCCTATTGTCCATGTCTTAAACCAAGGCACTGTTATGGATGTAATGCCAGATTGAGTGGAGTGTAAGTAGTGTCTGCAGTTGTTATTGCTTTGCAGATTGATAAGTTGTTGCTGCTTAAAATTCCAAAGTTACTATTTGTGCAGCTGCTCCATTTTTGTTAGCTTCTGCCCTGTTTTTCATGAGGGGCAATCAGCCTTTCAATGGCTAATTTAGGATGATGGTTGCTAAACTTCATGAAAATTCCCTTTGTTTTCTTCTATATAATTTTTGTCCAGTTAATGAGGCTAAGCATTTAAGTCAGCACTCAAACAGCATATGTACTAATGTCACTGAAGATGTTTTTGTTTTCATTTAGTTTTGTGTATCACTTGTCTTCTTTATTGCTTTAATTACATTCCTGTGACTCATATAATATCTTAGAAAATAGATTAAGGAAAGGCGAAACTACGTGTCTAGCATTTGTAGACTTAGAGAAAGCTTTTGACAATGTTGACTGGAATACTCTCTTTCAAATTCTAAAGGTGGCAGGGGTAAAATACAGGGAGCGAAAGGCTATTTACAATTTGTACAGAAACCAAATGGCAGTTATAAGAGTCGAGGGACATGAAAGGGAAGCAGCGGTTGGGAAGGGAGTGAGACAGGCTTGTAGCCCATCCCCGATGTTATTCAATCTGTATATTGAGCAAGCAGTAAAGGCAACAAAAGAAAAATTCAGAGTAGGTATTAAAATCCATGGAGAAGGAATAAAAACCTTGAGGTTCGCCGATGACATTGTAATTCTGTCAGAGACAGCAAAGGACTTGGAAGAGCAGTTGAACAGAATGGACAGTGTCTTGAAAGGAGGATATAGGATGAACATCAACAAAAGCAAAACGAGGATAATGGAATGTAGTCGAATTAAGTCGGGTGATGCTGAGGGAATTAGATTAGGAAATGAGACACTTTGGGGAGCAAAATAACTGATGATGGTCGAAGTAGAGAGGATATAAAATGTAGACTGGCAATGGCAAGGAAAGCGTTTCTGAAGAAGAGAAATTTGATAACATCGAGTATAGATTTAAGTGTCAGGAAGTCGTTTCTGAAAGTATTTGTATGGAGTGTGGCCATGAATGGAAGTGAAACATGGATGATAAATAGTTTAGACAAGAAGAGAATAGAAGCTTCCAAAATGTGGTGCTACAGAAGAATGCTGAAGATTAGATGGGTAGATCACATAACTAATGAGGAGGTATTGAATAGAATTGGGGAGAAAAGGAGTTTGTGGCACAACTTGACAAGAAGAAGGGACCGGTTGGTAGGACATGTTCTGAGGCATCAAGGGATCACCAGTTTAGCATTGGAGGGCAGTGTGTTGGGTAAAAATCGTAGAGGGAGACCAAGAGATGAATACACTAAGCAAACAACAGCAGCACCATCATTATCAGCAGAAGCAGCAGCAGTAACAGAACCAACGACGACTGGAGCAGCAACACAGCAACGCTTAAGGAGGAGCCAAAGGAAAAATACATCTGTGTCATTCAGTGATAATTTTTTATGGTTTCAAGCCAAGAAGAAAATAAAAATGTGAAAAACCAGCCTGCTAACTCACAGATAAGTCACAACAACATCCTATTTTTAAACATTCAGGGTCTTGAAAATAAAGTTGAAATTCTGGATGAGTCATTGCCACAGAATAAGTATTCTTTCTTATGTATATCAGAACATTGGCTTAAACCAGAACAAATACAATACTATGTACCAGAAGGTTATAAATATGGAAACGGTTTTTGCAGATCTCAGTACCGTAGTGGTGGTACTGTTATCTATGTTTCAAATGAAATAGTGTAGAGAGCTAGATCTTGGTTGGGCATGTGTAGAGAAACACTTTGAAATTACCGGGATCATATGTGATATAATGAAACTTATCATAGTATGTATCTACCATTCTCCTGACTCAGATGATAAAACTTTTTTAGATAATTTAGACAGTGTACTCTGCTACATAACGAAATGGAAACAGTATGTAACTGTAATTGGGGGAGACTTTAATTCAAGCTTTGATGTAACATGTAACAAACCCAGTGTAAATAAGTTACTGAATATGCTGAGGCAGCACAACTTCCATCATGTAAATTCAGAACCAACAAGACTACAAGCGTGCTTGGATAATGCTTTTGTCAACTGTGCTCGTGATATGTACTCCACCAAGGTAAAGGAGTTTGTTTTCTCAGACCACTCCATGTTAACAGTAAAGTTAAGACATTTTATAAAAGGAGATGAGAGCAAGGCTGGACAAAAGTTAACAAAATCTAATACCTTAATATTAACAAAACACAATCTCATAAAACTAACACACCAGTTGAGCATAACAAACTGGGACAAATTATTTCAAAACTGTGATTCCAGTGCCCAAACAGTTTATGAAACATTCCACAATTACTTAACAGGTATTTTAAAAGCCCATCTTGTTCAAAAGAAATACCATAAAACAAGAAAAGGTAAATTTTGGTACACCAGAGAACTGGAGAATCTAAAAAATAAGCTACTGCTGTTGAAGCGCCTTGCCAAAGTAAACAATTCTAATGAAATTAAGGATCTTGAAAAAATCACTAAGAAACTGTATAAGAAAGAGTTGCAATTAGCGAAACTAAGATACAACACAAATTTCATAAAAAATAGTAAAAACCAATGCAAAACAGCCTGGTCAGTAATTAATACTGTTAAAGGTGAAGTCAGAAACTTCGACAAGACAGTCCCAATACCAGCAGATACATTCAATAAATATTTTGTAAGCTGTGCTGATGATATCAAAAAGCTGATCAGTAAACCCAATGTAACATATATAGATTATCTGAAGAGAGCAAACCTAAATCATAATAGGGCCGGATCATCATTGAAACACTTCAGAGAGGTATGCCAACATGAAGTTCTTAAAATAGTCAAAGAAATGAAAAATTCATACAGTACAGATATTTTTAATATGTCAAACAATCTATTGAAAGAAATCATACATTACATTGCAGCACCATTAACATATTCTATAAACCTGTGTCTCATAGAAGGGTTTTTTCCTGATCCTCTCAAACTATCCAAGGTAACTCCAGTCTTTAAGAAGGGTGTCAAATCAGATCCTGCAAACTACAGACCAATTTCACTAATTCCAGTACTAGGAAAAGTCTTTGAAGGCATAATATATAAGCAGATGTATGAGTACCTAGAACTAAATGGTATGTTAAGTGCATCACAGTTTGGTTACAGAAAAGGAAGGTCAGCTATACGTGCCATAGAGCTCTTAGTCAGAGACATTCTAGCAGCATTTGAGGACCATGCGCACACACAGGTAACCTTATGTGATCTGAGCAAAGCTTTTGACTGTGTTGACCACTCACTTCTGCTCTCTAAACTTGAGTACTATGGAATATGTGATAAAAGTTTAAAACTCATCAAATCATACCTCAATAAAAGGAACCAGGTGGTGAGTTCAGGAAGTCATCTGTCAAACATACTCAAGGTTCAACATGGAGTGCCACAGGGATCTAAATTGGGACCACTTCTTTTCCTTGTACACATAAATGACTTACCAGGAAATATAGATGTAAAGACATATATGTATGCAGATGACACAACTTTTCTATCTGTAAACCATGTACTCGATAACCTTGTAAGTGATATGAAATTGGCAAAAGAAAATGCAACATCATGGTTTAATGCCAATGGTCTGCTATTAAATGAGGAAAAGACCCAGAATATGTGGTTCAGTCTATCAAAGACTACAAAAATAGAAAAACAAAAGGCAAAGTTTTTAGGTATTGTACTTGACATGGAACTCTCATGTTGATCACATAGTGGTTAGGTTGTCAAGAGTTATATATTTGTTGAAGAGACTGATGTGTTGTGTGACATTTGAGTACGTAAGGACAGTGTACTTTGCCTTTTTTCAATCTGTTTTAAGGTATGGGTTAATACTCTGGGGAAACAGCAGAAAAATAAATGAAATTATGGTGATCCAGAAGAAAGCAATCAGAGTAATGGCTAAGGTAGATAATAGAACACACTGTAAACCATTGTTCACTAAATATAGAATTTTAACAGTAATTAATTTATATATTCTTGACAGTGTTAACTACATACTTGCTGAACTACCTAATTTAAGTGTAACAAATGAAAGACATGGCTACTATACAAGAACGTGTACTTCTCTGCTGTTGCCACAAAATAGATTAGCCAAAACTAACAATAGTCATAAGTATACGGCAATTAAAATATATAACAAATTGTCTAAAAATGCGTCAATCATGCCTGACAAATTATTTAAAGACAATGTTCATAACTTCTTGTTAACCAATCCATTCTATTCATTAGAAGAATTTTTAGAAATGCCTAATATCAACTTAAATGTGTAAAAAAATTTTTTTGTAAAATTAATAGATTAAGTGAACTGACGAAGTCTATTGCATGTAACAATGCTGAATGACTAATAAAGAATCTGAATCTGAATCAGATTCAGAAGGATGTAGGTTGCAGTAAGTACTGGGAGATGAATAAACTTGCCCAGGATAGAGTAGCATGGAGAGCTGCATCAAACCAGTCTCAGGACTGAAGACCATAACAACAACAACAACTCATATAAAACCCAGTAGCTTGGATCTTGCCTTCATGATCATTCCCTGCATTTTTCCAGGTCAAATGACATACTTGGGTTTCTAGAAGAGCTTTCTAAGTCATCTATTTTTCTCTTGTGAAATGTAGTTGGTCATCCATGTACATCAAAAGATTTAACTACAAATAATAATAATAATTTTTTATTATGTATTTATTTACATAGTTTACACCCACACTGGAGAACTAAAATCAAATATAATACAACAGAGTCTACAATGATTTAGTTTAAGTATTAGCAGTGAGCAATTTCTTCGTTTCCCAAAATTTCTTCAGTTGCTGTGATCTGGCTGCTCGTTCTTCTGCAGGTATGACATCCTTCTTCTGTTCTGATGGTTTGAATGTCAGCCATGTGTATTTGTTCTTCAGAAGCAGTTTCTCTTCTCTGTGTTGAATTTTGTGTGTGGTGATGTTCAATTCGTCCAGATCACTTTGTACTTCTTTAAACCAGATGTTTTTGGTTTTACTGTTTCAGAAGTAGTCAAAAAGTTGCTTCAGGATTTTAGTATTTCTTAGGCGAGACATGTGGCCAAAAAATGCAATCCTTCTTTTCTGCATTGTGTCAATAATGGATTCACATTCTTTATATACTACTGAATTGGGCAAAAGTCTCCACTGTCCATTAACTTGATGTTTCTTACTGATAATTGTTCACAATATTCTTCTATCAACTTTCTGCAATTTGTGCATTACTGCTTGAGTATTTAGTTTGAATAGTGTTTCACTTGCATACATTGCTTCCAGTTTAATGATGTAGGAGTAATGTCGAAATTGAGCATTTATTGAGAGTGATCGTTTTTTGTAGGTTCGCCATGTTGTTCTCTGCAATCACTGTAGTTTTAATGTTCTCCTATCTATTGATTCTCTTTCATTAGCATTCCAGGTAATAATCTCACCAAGATATTTAAACTTTTTTACTACTTTAATTCTTTAATCATTATGAAATATGATATGGGATGTGTCAATTGGGGAAGCTGGGCATCATTCCTATTTTCTCAAACGAAATTTGCAATAAATACTTTGCCACTAATTGTTCTAGTTGTTCTATCTTAACCTTTGCTTCATCAATATTTTTTGCTAACAGCACCAAATCATCTGCAAATGCAAGGCAGTTAAGTCGAACGATTCTTCCAATCTGTTTCAGTGTGCTTCTTATGGTCTCTTACCCAGTTATTGCATACAGATCAAAATACTATCTCATTTGATTTACTAAGTTTGTCCTCCAGTGTGACAATTATAAATAAACAAACAGATCATACATATCTTCAGGAGACACTTCTCCCAGTATAGTTGACAAAAAATTAATAAATAAATAAATAAATTTGAAGGGGCTCTCCTAACTTTTGGAACTGCATTTTCAGTGGAGAAAAGAGGAAATAGTTGGGGGAGGTTTAAAATGGAACAGGGGAAGCATGAAATTTGACCAATATTTTTACCTAACAACACTGCTTACATACTGCTATTTTGCAAGATTTTGTTTACACTCTAATGTTTGTGTGAACCCATGACTTTTCTAAATACATCAATGATTTTTTTTTTAATTCTGACACATTTTCTTGTAAAAATTTAATGTAATGTAAAGCCCCTCTATGCAACTGTAAGTTATTCCATATATTAACATATAATGATAATTTGAACTATAGGGAGAAAAGTGCACCCCCTCCTCATGCCTTTCCCATATAATTCAGAGAGATGCCAATTATGATCCTCGTAATCTACAGCACATTATTTCTAATCTACGACACACTTACAAAGTACACTGCCCAACTTCATTTTTTCCTATGTAACTGACCTATTACTAAATATGATCTTCACAAACATACATCTGTACCAACTACACCGTTAGCATCTGAAATCTTCTCTTCTGTTCCTTTTTTATTTTTGCTGCAGGTGATGACGCCTTTGATTTTGAAACATCAGTGTCTCTTAAATAATTTTGTCTCTTCATCTTTGGTCATGCTGGCTAATAACAGGACTTTGTTTATTTATTACTACTGTATTTTAAACATTTAGTCCATGTACCTCCTCAAATTCATACCTTTCAAAGGGAGAAAAAAGAAATCTGAAAAGAGAATATGTTCTGACTTTCATCAAAATAAGATGTTATCAACACACGAAATAACAATTTCAGATGTCAATTCACATTTTTAAAGGAATTCTGAATTTGTAATGGAATTTTAATTACAATGTTACAGCTGTGGGGACTTATACGACAAGGCTATAAATGTCGAGACTGTGGAATTAATGCACATAAGCACTGTAAAGATCTTGTCGTAATGGAATGCCGCATAAAATATCCTTGCTTGCAAGTTAAGTACTTTTATCTTTACACTTGCCATTGTTAAATGCAAACAATGTTGACAATTTTAATAATTTTGGAATGCAAAAGTTCAAAGACAGTTTCTTTATACAGGTGAAGTTAGCTCACATGCTGCTACTTCGAGGAGAATATTTCGGCGCAAGAAAAAGTCTAGTGCTTCAGAATCTGAGTCATCTCCTCCAAGTCCTAAATGTTCAGTGTCATCTTCCATGACAGGTGACCAAGAATCTAGTCAAGACTGTGGTACAGGAATGGTATGCTCAGAGCTTGGAGGGGGTTCTCTTCCACCAAGCCCAAAGCCAGCTGTTATGTGGACAGGACCACGGCGCAAAATTAGTGATTCCCTCTTAGTACCCTCACACAGTCGTAGCAGTGCCAGACTCAGGACTCAAAATAGCTGCCCAGAGAGTAGTTGTGCACATTGCTACAAACCTCTGGACAGCATGCCCAACCACTCTTCACAACATCACTCCAGTACAGGACATCATACTTCACCTGTTCACCAAGCTTCAGTAACAAGCCTCAAGAACTGCTGTCATAGTGAACAGTTAAATGAGGTCAATCAAAAACTTGCTGCTGCTGAGGAGGTATTATATGTGTGGTAAATGTTGTGTTTTATGTTTTTCTTATACTTTGCAACTTCAGATTGTGTGCATCAAACTATTATGTTTTTATAATTCTGACTTATTAGTTTCTCAAAATAACACATTTGTACTTAAATATATTTTGAGAGTCTCTGTAATGTTGCTTTATATATGCTGACCACAGCCAAGTTTGGTAAAGAAAACATTTTCATTTAATATTCCCTTATGCTTTCTATCCATCTGCAGAGATTAATGTTTACCTGTTTGATTATTTTAAACACTTTGAATTAAACATTTTCCTGTTTTCTTGCTTATTATACTAATGAATAGATGGTCTCAATGCCAGTAGAGTGCATGGCTGCTGTGTGCAATTACATATGAAATAACTGAATTTAACGCGGAGTTAACTGGAGACAAAGAGAGAATATCTGCATAATATGTAATAATAGATAAACCAAATACACAGATTTATTATTATTATTATTATTGTTATTATTATTGTTATTATTATTATTATTATTATTATTATTATTATTGCATGTCTTATTAGTACTTATATATGACATAGAGAATGAGGCAAGAAAGGGAAGAGATGGGTGGAAATATATGACTTTCAGCCACACAGGGCAATGTGGTAATGCAGTGGCAAAAGTTGAAAATTTGTGCAAGACTAGGCCTCACATCTGGATTTGCCATTTCTCATGAGTGGTTGCCTTAACTGCTTTGGCCATTCAGACATGTTCCCTGATCAACTCAAATTTCTAACTTATTGCACACTGCAATAAAGCATCCCTTGTCCATTAAACCCCTACTCACCAATTACTGATTCTTGTAGGCTTTCAAATGATATTATTGCATTCAGACTGAAACATACCTCAAGGAGCCATCACACTCTTACAGAAATTTATATATTTCAGCAGTGTCTGTTCTGTCAAATTTGTCCGACAGAACAGACACCACTCAAATACATAAATTCCTATTTCTACTATTTTTAAAAATGTCCACTTAAGTAGTTCCAGATTAAAGTTGGCTAAGAATTAGTAACATACACAACGATGTGGAAGCCAACTACAGTGTAAAAATACTAGCTGAATGACAATGAAACAACATTTACAGGAAACTGTCTGTGTCATATTGCCAATCGACATTAGTCATTTTTAATGTTGAGATACCAATGGCAAATGCAGTTTATCAGTGTCGACCCAAATGGCAACTAACCACTTACTTTCTATGCAAAGAAACTGTATGCTGACATTTTTTGTCTTTTGTGAGACAAATATATACACAATATTGGGTAATGAAAATATATCTGGAGTACTTACCGCAACATGGTCATCGTGCAAATATTATTGAGTGGTTCTTGTCATCTACCTTTTTCATCATGTTTTCGATTTTTTCCAATTCTATATTCGGATGGAACATGGGGAGAATGATAGCTTACATCGCTCTGTAATAGCTGCAGTTAATCTAATCTGGTCTTCACAGTTGCTGCAGGAGCAGTATGTTGAAAGAATTAAGAATGTTTCTTCCCCAAAAATTGATTGTTGGAGTTTTCTAAGTAGGTTTCTACACTACTGGCCATTAAAATTGCTACACCATGAAGATGATGTGCTACAGATGCGAAACTTAACCAACAGGAAGAAGATGCTGTGATATGCAAATGATTAGCTTTTCAGAGCATTCACACAAGGTTGGCACTGGTGGCGACACCTGCAACGTGCTGACATGAGGAAAGTTTCCAACCAATTTCTCATACACAAACAGCAGTTGACCAGCGTTGCCTGGTAATGTTAATGAGCGTATGACATTGGTGGCTGGAACGCCACTACGGCGACTTGCGAGTGAATGAGGATCAAATGATGATGAAAGACACACAACACCCAGTCATCTCGAGGCAGAGAAAATCCCTGACTCAGCCGGGAATCGAACCCGGGACCCCGTGTGCAGGAATTGAGAACGCTACCTCAAGACCACAAGCCGCGGACATGTTGTTGTGATGCCTCATGTAAGGAGGAGAAATGCATACCATCATGTTTCCGACTTTGATAAAGGTCAGATTGTAGCCTATCGTGATTGCGGTTTATCGTATCACAACATTGCTGCTCGCGTTGGTCGAGATCCAATGACTGTTACCAGAATATGGAATCAGTGGGTTCAGGAGGGTAATACAGAACACCGTGCTGGATCCCAACAACCTCATATCACTAGCAGTTGAGATGAAAGGCATCTTATCCGCATGGCTGTAATGGATCGTGCAGCCACGTCTCGGTCCCTGAGTCAACAGATGGGGACGTTTGCAAGACGACAACCATCTGCATGAACAGTTCGATGACATTTGCAGCAGCATGAACTGTCAGCTTGGAGACCATGGCTGCAGTTACCCTTGACGCTGCATCACAGACAGGAGCGCCTGCAATGGTATACTCAACGACGAACCTGGGTGCACGAATGGCAAAACGTCATTTTTTCAGATGAATCCACATGCTATTTACATCATGATGGTCGCATCCGTGTTTGGTGACATCGCAGAAAGCACATTGGAAGCGTGTATTCGTCATCGCCATACTGGCGTATCACCCGGCGTGATGTTATGGGGTGCCATTGGTTACACGTCTCGGTCACCTCTTGTTCACATTGACGGAACTTTGAACAGTGGATGTTACATTTTAGATGTGTTATGACCCATGGCTCTACCCTTCATTCGATCCCTGCGAAACCCTACATTTCAGCAGGATAATGCATGACCACATGTTGCAGGTCGTGTAAGGGCATTTCTGGATACAGAAAATGTTAGACTGCCGCCCTGGCCCGAACATTCTCCAGATCTCTCACCAATTGAAAATGTCTGGTCAATGGTGGTCGAGCAACTGGCTTGTCACAATACACCAGTCACTACTCTTGATGAACTGTGGTATCATGTTGAAGCTGGGTATCTGTACACGCCATCCAAGCTCTGTTCGACTCAATGCCCAGGCGCATCAAGGCCGTTATTACGGCCAGAGGTGGTTGTTCTGGGTACTGATTTCTCAGGATCTATGCATCCAAATTGCGTGAAAATGTAATCACATGTCAGTTCTAGTATAATATATTTGTCCAATGAATACCCATTTATCATCTGCATTTCTTCTTGGTGTAGCAATTTTAATGGACAGTAGTGTATTATATATATTTATACTAGTTATTAGGAATGAAAATAAAAGATGAACTGTGTTTGTAGTGCAATAATGAAAAAAAATTTCATTCTCACATATTCATGAAAATGCCTTTGAAATTACGAAACAGTTGTACAAAGAAATATGCATAATGTACAAATGTAAAGTACAGTACCCAAATTAAGAAACACAGTATGCAAAATACAAATTCTCTGTAATGTTTATTTAATTCAGAAATTGAACATGAATACTATATCTAGTACGCTTGGTGCAACTGCTTCATGTGCCCTACAATACGATTTTGTAAATGTCTCTATGGCATTGACTCTTCATAGCTGTATAGATAGCTGCTGTTTTTGACTACAGCCATTTGCACTTTGCAGTTGAAAGTTGTCAAAAGCACTACCAGGTGTCAGGGATTTCCTCAAGCTGACTTGACTATAGGAGCATCATAGTAATAAAGAATAAATGTATTAAAACTTCATACAGGATGTGGCATTTTTTCATGCATCTCAGTGTTCATAAAGTCATATCTCTTGAATTGTAGGCCACAGAATCATATTTGCAGAGGTACATTCAACAGCATATGTGGATACTGTCTGTGAAATACATTGTGAATAGATTTAGTAGCAATAGAGTAATAAATTCAAGCATCATGTATGATACACTCTAAGCTCAATACTTGCTCATAATAGTGCTATGGAAGCTTTTCCAGTCCAGCTCCCCAATATATTTTTACTGCTGTTAGTTTTCTTATTCTTCTCCTTTACTTTTTTCCCCACAATGCTCTGCCAATTGAGACTTTCTGTATTTCTGTAAGACTCTTCTGTCATTTCAACAAAATCTTTGGCCGTTCACACTGTACTCCTAATGTTCCATGTTAGTTCACTCTGCTCAAGATCCCACACACTCTTGCAATATTCCAATATTGGTCAGTCAAGTGTCTTAAAAGTAATCCTTTCACAAATCAACCATAGTGTCCCAGTATGCTGCCAATATAGTAATGCAATGAAGTATGACATTTGCTTTGCCCCCAGAACAACTCATGTGATCATATTGGGCCAAAATTTGCATGTTTCATCAATATTTGAGAACAAAAAGCTGAAGGTTTACAAATATGACATGCTTGATTGTGTTTTTCAGTGTATTTAGGTAAACCTGCATTCGTTCATTTGTTCACACATCATGTCCTCTAAAGCTCGTAATGAAAGAGAACCATCACAGATGTGGGATGAGACAAGTTATGCATTAATAGGCAGAAGCAGCCTCTGCAGGCTACTTCTGTAAAGTTAAATAAAACTGAATTATGACTAGTGCTTATCAATTGTGGAAATAATTTTGATGTTACTTTATACATGCATATTAGGATAAAAACAGTTAGTTTGAAATATACCACTGTTTCTCTTTTTCTTTTCTAATACTACCCAGGTAATACTACAAAAGAGCATTTACTTTACAAAGAAGACTATCAGCTGCAAAGATAGATTTAATACAAACATTGGAGTTCTAAGGAATTAACATCCAGAAGTCCAAACATTCTGATAAATTGTAGAAGTGGTTAATGAGGCATGCTTCTGTTTTGTTTTTGAGTATTTCGGGTTTTCCAATTTCCTGCCTTATTTCTACTGGCAATGACTTTTGCACCAGAGTAGAAAACTCCATTATGAACCCTAGTTATTGCTGCTTTTGTGGTCTTCAGTCTGAAGACTGGTTTGATGCAACTCTACATGGTATTCTATCCTGTGCAAATCTCTTAATCTCCAAATAATTACTTCAACCCCACGGCAGCTCTACATGCAGATACAAATAGCCCCAGAAGGCTGCCAAGTGTGAGCCACTGCGCCTCCGACAATGCTCCACGTTGCTACACACTCTGTCAAAGGACAGCACTGCCTGCAGAAAGCACTTCTAGATCCTTTTCAACCTGCTTTTTGTATTCATATCATGGTGTCCCTCTACAATTTTTACTCCCCCAGACTTCCCTCCAGTACTAAATTGGTTAGCTATTGATGTCTCAGAATGCGTCCTATCAACCAATACCTTCTTTTAGTCAAGTTGTGCCACTAATTTCGTTTCTTATGATTTTCTTTCAGTGCCTCCTCATCAGTTATGTGATATACCCATATAATCTTCAGTATTCTTCTGTAACACCACATTTCAAAAGCTTCTACTCTCTTCTTGTCTAAACTATTTATTTGCCAGTTTCACTGCCATACATGCTACATTCCAGACAAATGCACCAAGTGAGATGGTGTACACTGGGCTCACATTTGGGAGGTTGATGGTTCAAACCCACATCTGGCCATCCTGAGTTAGGTTTTCCACGATTTCCATAAATTGGTTCAGGTAAATGCTGAGAAAGGGCATGGCTGACTTCCTTCCCCATACTTCCCTAATCCAATGGGACCATTGACCACACTATTTGGTCCCCTCCTGCAAATCAACCAACCACCCAACTAGAAAAATGTCTTTAGAAAAGAAAGACTTCCTAACACAAAAATGTATATTCAATGTTAACAAATTTCTCTTCCTGAGGAATACATTTCTTGCCCTTGACAGATTACATTTTATATCCTCTTTACTTTGGCCATCATCAGTTATTTTGCTGCCCACACATCAAAACTCATCTACTGCTTTTACTGTCTCATTTTCTAATCAATTCCCTCAGCACCACCTGATTTAATTCAACCACATTCCATTAACCTTGTTTTGCTTTTGTTGATTGTTTGTTTTGTTTTAGGATACAAAACCAACTAGTGCCGTATGCGTACATGTCAAAACTGTGAAACACAAAGGCAAAGAGAGGAGCTGAAAATGACTGTACGTCAATCCCAACCAACGGAAGATAAGACAGCTAAAAATAGGGACATGGAGAAAGCTCTATAAAATATGCCATAGAGAATCAGAGGTCTAGAACTAAAACATAAATGGTCTTCACTGTGCTGCTACAATGAATAAAAAGTAAAATGCGGCCGACAGCCCATGCATCATTCACTAAAACGGCCGATAACTCAGATGGCAAACCCAAATGGGAATGTAAACAGTTAAAAACAGGACATTCCATTTGGCAGACAGTTAAAAGTTGGGCGCAGTGTGAAAAAAGTGGTGGAGGAGCACAGCTTCACAAATGGCAATGACTACAAAGACAGTGCCAATACGCAACCTAGTTAAAATGACCTCTTCACGGCAGGAGAGCCAAGAGGAGGTCGTTCAAGCCACTGGGAGAGGATTAATAACCCGGAGCTTATTCCCATGGAGGGAGGACTAGTGGTGATGCCAAAGTGATACCACTTCCTGACAGACAGCAACACAGGGATCATCGGAGGGAATAGAAGAGCTAGTGGACTGAGGTACAAGGACTGCAGCCTTTGCAGCAGCATCAGCAGCTTCGTTTCCTGTCAGACCAACATGAACAGGAACCCACATAAAAATCACAGTGGCTCCATCAAGAGTGTGCAAGTGACAGTTTTCCTGGACCTGTTGCACTAAGGGATGGGTGGTTTAAAGTGCACAGAGGCTTTGAAGAGCACTAAGAGAGTCTGAACAGATGACACAATTGAAAAACCTGTGTCGCCGGATTTACTGTGTGGCCTGATATAGGGCAAAGGGCTCTGCTGTAAATATGGAGCAATATGCTGGAAGCCAATACCAAAAAATGTCAGTGCCAATGTTGAAGGCACACCTGACACCATGGTCAGTCAGAGAGCCATCAGTGTACCCAAAGGAACTATTGCAAAGTTCCATGCGAAAGTTGGGAAACTGAAGGCAACAGATCGAGGCTGGAGTAGTGTCCTTAGGAAGCGAATGAAGGCCAAGGTGAACTTGGACCACCACATGAAGCCAAGGTGGTCAAGGGTTCACACCCACTGGGAAAGATGCACGGAGCGTGGGGTTAACCCGCCAGAGCAAGAGCTGAAAATGAACTCCAGGAGGTAACAGTAAAAAGGGACACACCCCACGCTGGTGATCAAAGGAGGAGGCATATGATGGGTGGCCACACATGGCAGGCAAATGGCATGCATATCTGCTGAGGAGAAAGTCATGGTGGTAGGACAGCAGTAGTTTGGCAGCTTCTGCTTACAGACTCTCAACTGGGCTAGTGTACAAGGTGCCAGTGACCAAACGGATGCCATGATGGTGGACAGTATTGAGAAAGCATAAGAGGGACGGATGTGTAGATGAATAAGCAAAGCACCCATAGTCTAGTTTCAAATGGACAAGAGACTGGTGCAATCGGAGGAGGGTGGTTCGCTCTGCACCGCAGGAAGTACCATTGAGGACAAATAAGACATTGAGGGACTGTGTACAATGGGCTGCCAGGTAAGACACATAGGAGGACCAAGAAAGTTTCCTATCAAACAGGAACGAATGGCAGAGAAGATGTAAAGACGGTGGAAGAAACCACTGCACCTCCAGAAATTCATACAAACAGTTTTGTTGGTGGAAAAACGAAAACCAAAGGTGATCAAGACATCACTGATGATGTCACTCAATGAGACAGGTCCATAGAGAACTGCAATAGATGGCAAAATTGTCGAAAAAAAGGGAACCTGAGATGCCTAACAGGAGGGTTGATGGTGATAGCAAACACGATGACACTCAGGACAGAACTCCGAGGCACACCATTTTGCTGGATAAAGGTGTCCAACAAGGCAGAACCCACACATACATTGAAAACTCGGTCTTTTAAAAATTCCTGAAGAAAATGGGGCAGGCAACCACAGAACCCCCATATGTAGAGAGTATGGAGGATACCAATCCTCCAGCAGGTGTCATAGGCTTTCTCCAAATGAAAAACATAGCCACAGTCTGGGATTTCTAGAGAGAACCATTCATGACACAGGTGGACAAAGTGACAAGATGGTCAACTGCAGAACGGTGCGTTCGAAATCCGCACTGTGCAGTGGTTAGTAAATTGTGAGACTCGAGCCACCATATTAGCCAGGCATGAATGATACATTCCATCACCTTGCAAACACAGCTGGTGAGAGAATGGTGTGGCAGCTAGAAGGAAGATGTTTGTCTGTACCAGGCTTGGGTATGGTTATGACAATGGCTTCATGCTGGCATCTGGGAAACATGCTCTCTGCCCAGATAGGGTTGTACGTATTCAGCAGAAAGTGCTTGCCTGTGAGAGAAAGATGCTGCAATACCTGAATGTGAACAGCATCTGGCCCTGGTGCAGAGGACTTTGATGAAGTGAGAGCATGAGCTAGCTCCCTCATAGTAAAGGTGGCATTGTAGCACTCCTGATTTTGAGAAAAGAAGGGCATTGCCTGAGCCTCCTCTACTCATTTCCGATGGAGGAAGGCAGGGTGATAGTGGGGGGACCTCGAAATTTCCGCAAAATGGAGGCCCAAGGTGTTGGACACAGCAGTAGAGTACATGATGACATTGTTTGCTACTGTCATGCTGGAAACTGGGGAATGGATCTTCGTCCCAGAGAGCTGTCGGAGGTTGGCCCGCACAATGGAAGTGTTAAAAAAACTAGTGAATGAAATCCTGCTAGCTTTTTTGCTATCCTAAAGAATGTGATGACACTGTGCATGCATCTGTTTATAATGAATGCAGTTTGCCATGATAGGATGATGATTAAAACTGTGGAAAGCATGTCTCTGTGCGCGAATTGCATCGAGGCATGCCTCAGTCTACCAAAGGACCAGGACATGGCATGGTAAAGAGGAAGTGTGAGGAATGGAATGTTTTGCAGTGGTAAGGATAACATTTGTAAGATATTCTACCTGGGGAAATATTGTTCATCGAAGGTTGCCAGCAAGGAGTAAAGCCTTCGGTTGGCCTTAGTAAGCTGCCATTTGGGTGTGCATGTAGGTGGGGTAGGAGGCAGCAAATGGATAGCACATGGGAAATGGTCGCTTGAATATGTGTCAGAGAGAACGGACCACTTGAGATGATGGGCAAGTTGGGCAGTGCAGAAGGTTGGTAAGGTTGGGTTGGGAATGTCTGGGGAAGGAGACCAGACAGCGAGGTCATCAGTCTCATCGGATTAGGGAAGGACGGGGAAGGAAGTCAGCCATGCCCATTCAAAGGAACCATCCCAGCATTTGTCTTGAGCGATTTAGGGAAATCACAGAAAACCTAAATCAGGATGGCCAGACGTGGGACTGAGCCATCATCCTCCCAAGTGCAGAAGGATAAGTCCAAATGAGAATAGGTGTGTGAGCAGTCTGAAAGGAATGTGGGTGCTCCTGTGTTAAGGGAGAAGAGGTTAAGTTGATTAAGAAGGTCAGCTTGGAGGGCACCTCCCAGACAGGTTCTGGAAGAACCCCAAAGTAGATGGTGCATATTAAAGTCACTGAGCAGCAGAAAGGGGTAAGGTTGCTGCCGAATAAGTTGGAGAAAGTCTGCCTTGATGATATCACATGATGGAGGGATGTAAATGGTACAAAGGGTATAAGGTCAAGTGAGGAAGGAAAAGGCAAACTGCAACAGCTTGAAGGTGCGTAGATGGGTTGACCATGAGTGTCACCTTGTATGAGCAGCATGACTCCCCCACGAGATGGAATGCCGACCTTGGCAGGGAAGGTCAAAATGGACCGGGAAGAAATGCGAGAGCTCGAAGTTTCCTCAAGGTAGAGAACAAGTGGACACTGTGATGCTAACAGCAGCTGTAAGTCCTCTTTATTGGATCAAAGACTGTGAACGCTCCACTGGAGGAGAGTCATGACAAGAAAAAAATGAAGGGGTGTCACTTCAGTGGCTACTGAGTCCCAGCCTTCAAAGACTGCTACAGAGCACAGGCGCAGGAGAATCCTACTCCATGAGTTCTACAGGAGCATCAGCATTCTTCTGCTATCTGACTGTGGAGTCCAGTGCAGCAAAATGTTTGGTAGTGTGCACCGGCGACACAGAGGTCAGCCAGGCGAGGGTATCATGTGGCAACACTGTTGCAGAGGATCTTCGATTAGGCGAAGGAGGAGATTGTTTGCCCTTGTTTCACTTCTTCAAGCCTTTCTACTTAGCAGAGGAAGACTCAGATGTTGGTTGGTTGGAGGGATGTAGGAAGTTTTCACAAAAGTATTCCTTCTGTTTTTTCTGGCCTGCAAGTTGTGTAGCTGGTGACTTCCTCCCATGAGGCAAAAGTATGGTGGCGTGTTGCACAGCTGAAGAAAGAGACAAGGATGCTACCATGATGCTGGGCGATTTCACAACCACAGTACTAAATTTAAAGTGGCATGTCTGCATGGACATGTCCTTCATGGAGCAAGAGGTACGAGGTTGATTTGAAAAGTTCTCGGAACAGAATAGAAAAAAAGTACTTACATCACTGAAACTTTTTTATTCTTCACTGTAGTCTCCTTGTACATTAATGCACTTGGTCCAATGATGTTCCACTGCCTTCATCCCATCTCAAAAATGAGTTTCCTCCAGGCCTGCAAAATAGTTGTCAACTCCGGCTTTCAACTCTTCGTTTGAAGTGAATCTTCATCCACCAAGAAAAATTTTCAGTTTTGGGAAGAGATGGAAGTCTGGTGGAGCCTTATCAGGTGAATAAGGTGGGTGTGGCAACAATTCATACTTTAGTTGATGTAATTTTGCCATGGCGAAGCACATGTTTTTGATCCACCATCAAGAGACGTGGCACCCATCTTGCAGATAATTTTTTTCTTTTCTAATTCTTCAGTTAAAATGTGATACACCCTTTCAGATGACATCTGGCAAGCATGAGTAACTTCATGCACTTTCAATCGGTGATCCTCTATGACCATTTTGTGCACTTTTGCAGTGATTACTGTAGTAGTGACACACCTTGGCCGACCACTGTGCAGATCATCATCTAAGCTCTCCTGACCAAATTTAAATTCATTTATCCCTGGAAATTGGCATGAATGTCCTTTGCTTTCATACCTTTCCTTACGAAGTACTTAATCACTGCTCAAATCTTGATGTTTTTCCATCTTTGCAAATCACTATGCGGCAACAACAACAGAGCCACATCACCACCACAGCTCTCTTCCAAGAACACTGAGCACTGATGTGTCATGTGTTTATAGGCAACAGTCCAATGAATATCATGTGATCAACTCGTTGCGCTAGTGCTGACCTCTCGTGGTGATTCCAACAACTTTTCAAACCACCCTTGTAGTAAGGACAATACTGTAGGTGCCAGATAGTAGAATGCAGTGTTTTCAACTAGCCAACACCCTGCGAGCAACCGGGTAAGGCACTTTATCCTTCACTCGAATCTCCTGGACAGCCTGCTCATCAAGATACACAGGATAATTGTGGGAGGAGGAGGCATGGTCGCCATTGCAGTTGATGCAGCGGGGAAAAGGAGGTGGACAATTGCCCTTGTGAGAATCCCTGCCACAGGCTACCTATTTGGCTGCATGTTGACAGGACTCTCAAGTGTGCTTGTAACAAGCAATGCATCAGGTTTGGAATATATGGTCTGACTGTGATAACATCATAACCTGCCTTGATCTTTGATGGAAGAACACTCTATGAAAAGTGAGAAAGAGGGTGTGTGTGCGCACTAAGGAGAATCTAATTTTTTCATCAGCCAATGGACAGCAATGACATCATGGACAGAGAGATACATTTGGATTTCTGCCTTGGTCAGACAATCAAAAATCCTAGTGTAAATAACACCACAGGAAGAATTCAGAGTCTGATGGGCCTCGACACAAACAGGATAGCCGTGGAGGAGTGAATCTGCATGCAGTTGTTGTGCTTGAGAGTCAGAAGTAGTCTCCAAATGCAAAGTGCCATTGCATGAAGGAAAGAAAGGTTTCACAGGGCCGGCAATTGCATCAACACCTTTCTGAATAATAATCAGATTTACAGTTGCAAAGGACTGACCATCTTCAGTATGGAAAACCATGAGGAACCTTGGTGCAGATGAGAGAGTCTTTGAATTGTTAGCCTCATTCCGTTTATGTTTTGTAGCATTGACTGTGTAGATGCTTAGCTCATTGCGAGAAAATCCCCCATGATTGCCAGCATCTCCGATGGCACGCTCCTTCCAACTAGGGGCCCCCTTCACAGGGGGCACACCTACCTTAGGTGATAGTTCACACCTCAGGTCACACCTCCTGAACACCTGACAGTGGGATCATTTGGCAATTTGGAAAGGTAGCAGCTCAGGTAATCAAACCTCCCTGGGCCTGGCCTGTACCAGAGGGTATGTGCAAGCCCTACCTTTTGACACGGGGCTGGGAATTACGCATTACCCAGTCACCTGTTCTGCATCAAATGCATGGGCCGGCCTTCAGGAATGCAGAGGGAGGAAGAAGAAGAAAAAGAGGAACCTGAAATGCTGAAGTGGAGGAAGGATAGATGAAGGTGAACGAAGAAAGAAAAAAAGGATTGAAAAAACAGCGGTGAGACTGTTCCAATGTCAGCCACTGAAAATGAGGAACACATTCCAAAAAACACCCCAAGACTTTTTCCTCAATGGATGCAAGAAAGAATAGCAAGAGGATACACATGCAGCACGAAATGTCAAAGATGCTGCAAAGGCTGGGGCCTCATGGTAGTCGAGCACTTACCCACCAAGGAGCGGTGAGCCCCCTGGGGGGCTTTTGTTGATGTTCTATCTCTACATCTACTACTCCACAAGCCAACATATGGTGCACGGTGTAGGGTACACTCTATCACTACTAGTTATTTCCTTTCCCGTTTACTCACAAATAGAGTGAGAGGAAAATGACCATCTATATGCCTCCATATGAGCCCTAATTTCTCATATCCTATCTTTGTGGTCCTTACATGCAATGTACATTGGTGGCAATGGAATTGCTTATCACTCAGTTTCAAATGCCGTTCACTACATTTTCTCAATAGCATTTCTCAAAAAGAACATTGTGAAGCATCTCTGTAACACTTACATGTTATTCAAACCTACTGTTAACAAATCTAGCAGCCCGCCTCTGAATTGCTTCTATGACCTCCTTCAATCAGACCTGGTATGGATCCCAAACACTTGAGTAGTACCCAAGAATAGATCATACCAGTGTCCTGTATGCATCTCCTTTACAGGTGAACCACTCTTTTTTTTAAATTCTCCCAATAACCCAAAGTCAACCATTTGCCTTCCCTACCACAGTTCTCACATGCTCATTCCATTTCACATCACTTTGCAATGTTGTGCCCAGATATTTAACTGACTTGACTGTGTCAAGCAGGACACTAGTTTAACTTACATTTTTCCACATTTAGAGCTACCTGCCATTCATCACACCAACTATAAATTTCGTCTATATCATCTTGTATCTTCCTACAGTCACTTAAGTTTGACATCTTACCGTAAACCACAGCATCATCAGCAAACAACTGCAGATTGCTGCCCACCCTGTCCACAAAATCAATTATGTATGTAGAGAACAACAGCAGTCCTATCA
This sequence comes from Schistocerca piceifrons, assembly GCF_021461385.2. Taxonomy (NCBI): domain Eukaryota; kingdom Metazoa; phylum Arthropoda; class Insecta; order Orthoptera; family Acrididae; genus Schistocerca; species Schistocerca piceifrons. Next base: position 295,080,429 of record NC_060141.1, read on the forward strand.
CATTTCCCTGCGCCACTCCTGATGACACCCTTATCTCTGATGAACACTTGCCGTTGTGGACAACACACTGGGTTCTATTATTTAAGAAGTCTTTGAGCCACTCGCATATTTGCGAATGTATTCCATATGCTCATACTTGCAGTGGGACACTATGTCAAACCCCTTCCAGAAATTTAGGAATATGGCATCCACCTGTTGCCCTTCATCCATAGTTTGAAGTGTATCATGTAAGGAAAGGGCAAGTTGATATTAGCACAAGTGATGCTTTCTAAAACGATGCTGATTGATGGACATAAGCTTCTCAGTCTCAAGAAAGCATAAAATATTGAACTGAGAATACATTCAAGGATTCTGCAGCAAACCAGAGTTAGGGATATTGGTCTGTAGTTTTGTGGGTCTGTTCTTTTAACTTCTTATGTAAGGAGTCACCTGCACTTTTTTTCTTTCACTTGGACCTTTGTGCTGGGTTAGAGATTCATGATAAATGCAGGCTGGGTAAGGATCCATTGCTGTAGAGTGCTCTCTGTAAAACCAAATTCAGATTCCATCCAGACATGGTGATTTATATACTTTCACATCTTTCAGTTGTTTCTCTACATCAAGGGTGCCTATTACTATGTCGTGTATATGGGAGTCTGTCCGATGGTCAAATGACAATATGTTTGCATGATTCTCCTGTGTGAACAATTTCTTGAACATAAAATTTAAAACTTTGTCTTTTGTTTTGCTATCTTCAACCGCCATACCAGACTTGTCAACAAGAGACTGAATGGAAGCCTTAGACCGGCTTATATCTTCCTTTAAAGACCTTATCTATTCTGTTCAATTACTCTTCTAAGTCCTTTACTGTCTCTGACAGTTTTACAATGTGAATGGCAAACTTCAAAGTTTTTATTTCTACCCCCTGAGATTTAATTCCTTCTCCTAATTTTTGTTTAGTTTTCTTTACTGCTTGCTTGATGTACAGACTGAATAATGTTAGGAATAGGCTGTAACCTCATTTCACTCCCTTCTCAGTCAATGCTTCCCTTTAAAGCCCCTTGACTCTTATAAATGCTGTCAGGTTTTTGAACAAGTTGAACATCACCTTCACTTCCTTTATTTTACTCTTGCTACCTTCATAATTTCAAAGAGTGTATTCTTGTTGACATTGTTAAAAGCTTTCTTGAAATGTGCCAATTTCTCTAATTGGCACTCTCCTTTTTAGTGTCCACAGCTCCACACTCTATCTGCAAATGACAAAATGACAATATGTAAACTTAAATGGCAACAGTGGACTACAAATAAAAAATGAAAGTTAATAAATAAATCCCTAGCAACCAGAATACCAACAAGCAAAACAAAAACAGTATGAACTTATGCACCACCTAATACATTTACTTTAGGTGCAGCACCGGCCCATAAGGTAATCTCATAAGACAACAAGTAGTAAAAATATGAAGAAAAAGGTGCAAAACATGCCAAACTGAAATTATTGATTGGTTTATATGTTTGTTGACTCATTTCAACTTCTTATCCAGGTGGACCTCATTGGATTTTATACGCAGTGTTCCCTTTAGTGAACAACCATTAGTGTCCACTTTTGGTGCCATCAAGTCATTTTTGTTTGTTGAAGCATCATAATATGAAGACTTAAAACTACTTTGCTGTGAACTAGTTGTGGGCCTGTTTAGTTATCATCTAATCTGTGCCCAGAAAAGATAAGCTCACACACTTAATTAACATTGATTATTTGTGTCATCACCAAACACTACAGGTTTTGAACCATTCTTTCAAGTCACTGGGAGATCATTTATATGTGTTAAGAATAAGAATGAGCCCTGTTCTGAACCTTAAAAGACCCTATAAGCCATGTTTCCCCATCCTAGGGTTATTTTCATGCTTATGACAAAGTATATCAATGAGACCCTTTGCTTTCTGTTATGAAGGCAAGACTCCATCCATACAAGAGGAATGAGGTCATAACACTTTAGCTGGGCAAGCAGAATTTTGTAATCCACACAAACAATAGCTAAATTGAGGTCAGATAATACATATATAGGTTAATTTTTCTCATTTATCTATGCCATGACTTCATATCTGTGGTCTTGTATTGCTCTATCTATGGAGGACCAAGAAGAAAGTCGAGCTGTTTAGTTAAATGAGTCAGCATTTCATCATAGGCCACTTTCTGAAATATTTTTGGAAGTATTGGAAGGAGTGAAGTAGGTAGTGGTTTCCTTACCTGCAGTTTTAAAGATGGGTATTACTAGAGCATATTTAAGTCAGTTGGGGAATATGACCTAAGTCACTGACTTATTATTAAGCATAATATTTCAATTCTTTCCCCTGAATGTCATCATATGAAGCAGAATTACCACTCATCAGTGACCTGATGAATTTTGTAATCTCCTCAGGGGCTGTATTTATAAAACCAATGTATATTGCCATGAAAAAGTGGTGTTCTGCAACCAATCATTAGCAGGATCTTATATACAAGTTCCTTAGCACAAGCCAAAGACTTTTGCCATCAACACAATCAATACCCTTGGATGTTTAGAACATTTGTCAGTCCAAAATTAATATGCTGATTAAAACAGCCATATAATTAAGTACTTTTATAACTGTTTCCGAGGCTCGTCTGTGTTTTGAAAGCAATATATGAAGACTTTCCTACTGGCTTGCTAGGCCGAACACAAGAAAGGATTTTCTGTTGGGGTTGTCTCCCTTAGCCTTTGGAGTTTCTCCTCCACCACAAGGCAGTGGTTCCCTTCTCATTTAATCCCCAGAAAGGAAGGTTGCCTCATCTGCCAGCTACGCCATTCCGAAGTCTTCCTTCTCCGCCGTCGCTGCCATTAACGTCTTCACCCGTAACCCTGGGCATGGGTTCCATGTTATACCCCATGGGATTGGGTCCCTGCCTGAACTCAGCCATCCTAGCACTCTGGCCTACTGAAGCGTAGGATGCCCACCCCTGCGACATGGATGCGCCAGACAGGAATTACCCCAGGGAGGAATAGGGAAGGGCACCCTACCTCCCTGGAGCTGGGTTAATGATTGTGTATGGTGCCACAATCAAGAGATTAGAAAGGACCTCAAACAAGAAAGTATGAGAGAAGAAATTGAAAGAAGGAGATTAAGATGGTATGGGCATGTTAAGAGGATGCATGGGCAGAGACTCCCCAAAATTATGGAAGAACTAAAGATGGATGGGAAAAGACCTAGAGGGTGCCCAAGAACACGGTGGAAAATGGGAGTGAGAATATCTGTAGGAAGGAGAGGTGTGACCTGGCAGCAAGTGGAGGAAGAAAAGTGGTGGGAGGACTGAGCCAAATGGAGAGGACTCATCAGCACCCAGACCCGGCAGTAGCTGGAGCGGGATTCAGATATAGATAGATAGATATAACTGTTTCCATTACCATCATTACTCCTGTATGATTTTACTGCTATTCATTTTAGGGGAGAGCAAGAGACAGTGCGGAGGGAATTCACTTAAAAAAAAAGAAAAAAAAAAAGAGTTAAATTTTACATCAACACTGTCTGCTTCATAAATTTCTTCAGAGCATTCTTCCCAAGATTTCTTCCCAACAAGCATTACTGAGTCACTGTTTATGATTCTGTGGTAAAGTACTTCTCTTATTGATCTGTACCTAATTGCTCAGCATATTTTTTTGTTAACATCTGTCTTTCATGCCCAGATAAACCATTAAGTTTGTGGTCACAAGATACAGTCTGTCTTCCATTGCCAGGATGAGGATTTTCACCTTGCTATTGAAATAAAAGCAGAAATTCAATGATTTACATAAAAATATTTTTATTTATATACATACATAAGGACCTTACTCAGTAGAAGCAGTCTGACAGATATTACATAGAGGTTCATGAATGCAAATCATATCTTTGAGCTGAACATCACATGACAAAGCTTGCTTATGGCAGACTGTTCTGACAAGTGGAAGCGACAGCCTACAAAATAATAAACTGTTGAGCAATTTGCTGGATGTATTATGTCTAGATCTACACTGGTGTCCAAAATTAAAGCACCAAACAGAAATTTTGCAAGTTTGCATTTATTTTACCACAAAATAGTATCAACAGGTGACAACAAAGTAGAAACAACATAAAGAAACAACTGCAAAAGCAGAACAGTAGACAAAAATGTTCTTCATTTTTTCCAACCTAACAGATTTACACACACTTTCCAACAACTGGTTAATGCCTCGCTACAGGACGTGATCACCTCTGCCAGCAATAGAGGCCTGACAACAATGTAGCATGCTGTGAATGTCATCAATGTCATATTGAGGCAATAACACCCATTCTTCTTGCAAAGCTGTTTGCAAGCCTTGGAGAGTGGTCAGTGAATGTTGACATGATGCAACCCATCTCCCTGGTGCATCCCAGACATGCTCTATGGGATTCGAATCAGGAGAGTGAGCAGGCCACACCTTGTGTGCAGTATCTTCCATTTCCAAGAAAACATCAACCACTCGTGCTCTGTGAGATCAAGCATTATCTTCCATAAATATGAGGCCTGGGTGCACAGAACCTGGCAATTACTGTACATGAAGTCCCAAGACCATGTTGCAGTACCTAACAGCAGTATAATTTAATGAAGAGATGTTCGAGTGGTCAACATAATCCAGCTCACATGGTTAGTGATCCTCCTCAATATCAATCTCTCTCCACAATGTTCGGGTCTCAAAATCATGATCTCTTTCCACAATGTTCAGGTCTCGAAATAATGTTCCAATTGCCCTTCAGATGCAAATCCATCCAAAATCACTCTCCAGCCCAAATTGGGGCTCATCTGTGAAAAGAACATTGGCCCACTCTTCAACGGTACAGGTGTCATGTTGACAACTCCATTTTAGATATTCCCTTCTGTGAAGACGCATCAGAGGCACACATACAGCAGGCCTCCAACAATAAAGGCCACTCTGTCAAAGCCTTCTCTACATCGATTGCCTCGATAAAACACATCCAGTGGATGCTGCAAGGTCTGATGCCAGTTGCTACGCAGTACTAAGGCCACATCATTGTGCTTACAGCCAAATAATGGTCCTCTCTTTCTGATGTCACCCATGTTTGGCCCTCCCCGGGTCTTCAGGGTACGGTTTCAGTCTGTATTAAATGTTGCTGCATCTGAGAAACAACAGAAAGACTAATTTTAAGCCATTGGGCCACATGAGTTTACGACTCTCCTTCTTCCATTCTTCCTACGGGCCTCAAATGCAGAGCGTCTGGTAGGCATCTTCTTTGTGCCATACTGCACCATCTGTGACTGTGTACGTATTGACTGTGGATGTGGGACTACCCGACAAACACTACTCTGTTTGATAGGTGCCCTGACATTATTGCTGGCATGATTTCCTGATGGCCAAAATGCTATTTTCCATGCAGAACATGATCATATGGTCGTCTGTTGCAGTTTGTATGATTATATCATGAATTAGACACAGGATGGGAAAACAGTAATTTTTTGCTTTAATTTTGGACACCAGTTATACAATATACTCTATAAGCTACTATACCATGTATGACAGCAGGTACTTCACACCAGTATTGGTGACTAGCCTGTTCCACTCATGTGCTGAGTGAGGGAAAAATGTCTGTCTCTGTACTAGGTCAAATAAATATCAGATGGAGCCTACCACAAAACATTTCTAACAGCAAGCCTGGCACTGAACCCTGCCTTGAACAGTTCCAGCTTGATCCACCACAACTGCCCCAAAATCATCCCTTTCAAGCCTTTTAAGAATTGCTAACATCCAGCACTGCTTTGCAGTCCTTCCTCAGGTTGCTATAACATGACCCTAACCCTGTCCTTTGCAGGACTCCAGGCTCTTCATTCCCTAAAAACTGATGACTCCATCACTATTCTCAAAGCTGACAAGGCATCTTCCATTATGGTACTTGACTGGCAGGATTATGTAAGTGAGGGTCTGTGCCAGTTGTCTGACATCTCTGTGTACAGCATCTACCATCAAGACCCCATCCCTGCAATACAAACTGAACAACAGTCCCTCCTTATAACCTCTGGGCCCTCGCAAGGACTAATACCTCAATCCATAGAACTTCTTACCCCAACCAAACCACACACCACCACCTTTTGTCTTCTTCCTAACATTCACAAACCCAATCAACCTTGGACTGTATATCTGCCTTGGTTGATCAACATCTGAAATCTATAGTACAAAGAGTTCCATACTATACTGAAGACATCAACCACTTCCTACATCGTCTGAAATCTGTGGCCTCCTATTCCCATCAAATACCTTGCTCCAGAAGTATTTGTCCTCTGGTCTGGTTTAAATACGTTGATGGCATCCTTGCCATATGGGCTCATTGTGAGGATGACCCATTAAAATTCTTAGAATCTCTAAATACTCTCTCCCACTTAAATTTCACATGGTCCTGTTCTGAATCCTATGCCACTTTTCTTGATGTTGACATTGTCCTCACCATCGGTCAGTTTCACACTTCTGTTCACAATAAACCTATCAATAAATAACAGTACTTACATTATGACAGTTACCATCCTTTCCATGTCAAACTTTCCCTCTCATACAGCCTTGGCATTCAAGGCAAATATATTTATTTGTTCAGTTACAGACTCTTTACAGCAATACCCACCACTCCCACCTCACACTTCATTGGATGTAATTACTCCACCAACTTACTTCAAAAGAAGCAGATTTCCCAGATCATCACATGCAATCCTGATATTGCTGATTCCCAAAAAAAAAAAAAAAAAAAAAAAAAAGAGAGAGAGAGAACAACTTAGGGATTCACTTCCTTTCACTCAGTATTCTCCAGGCCTTGAATGTAGGTGGTGTCAGGAAGTAGTAACAGGTACTTTCATTTTTCATAAAGAACTTTTATTTATTTATCAACATCAACTTTGTCCCCTTCAAGGAAATTCCTCTCAGATACAATACACTTGTGCCAGCAATTTTTCAAGTCATGGAAGCACTTCAACATACCAGTTTCATTTTTTGCCAAAAAAAACACGAACAAGCGTTGAGGTGGGAGCAAGAGCATTATCGTGATGCAATTTCCATGAGAGGTTTTGCCACAATTCTGGTTGTTTTCTTCAGATTGTTTCGTGCAAATGGTGCATTACTTCCAGGAAGTATTCCTTATTGGCCATATGACCAAATGCAGGAATTTATGATGCACTATCCACTATAATCAAAGAAAAATGTGAGAAGATACTTCACATGTGATCAAACTTGTCGAATTTTTTTTCGGTCTTGGATCTTCAGGCAGTTTGCATTCGGACAATTGGGCCTAGGTTTTGACATCATACCCATGTGTCATCACCTGTTATAACCTTCTTTAGAAGTTCTGAATCATTGCCAACTTCATTCAGCAATTCCTGAAAGATGCCTATGCAATGTCATCAAATTCAACAATTTTGGAATGAACTTTGATGCTACAGGTTTCATGCCCAAACCATCCTAAAAAATTGCTTGGAATGAGCCAAAGGATTTGCCACCATCATCAGTAATTTCCCTCATGGTGATTTGGTGATTCTCAAGATCCGTTTTTTTTACTTCTTCCATGTTGTCGTCAGTAATTGATGTGTTAGGGCATCCAGGGCAGTCATCATCTTCAATTTCTTCTCAACCCTCTTTGAAATGTTATATTGCTCATAAACTCTTGTCTTACTCATAGTCAATTCACCACAAGCCAAAGTCAACATTTTGAATGTGGTGCTGCACTTTATTCCATTTTAAAGCGAAATTTAATGCAAATTCTTTGATCCATCTTTTTTGAAAATAAATATTCACCAAGCACTCAAAAACACATGTAATCTTTTTGACTGTCAACAAGAAACTAAATATTGAAAACATCTGAAAATGCAATCATACAGTAGGAACATGTGTACCAACAAGATAAAAAAACAATCAAAATCATATGTACAAAGCCCACAAAATTAAAAAAGTCCTATTATTTTTTGATAATACCTTGTATTAATCACCTACTTTGACAAGGCTGTGACTTCTTAAAATCATGCCCTTAAGTGAGGTCTGTTCTGTCTGACACAGATAGAATAGCCTTTCCTCACCCTCCAAATCACCTCAATAACCTTGTCAGTTCCTATGCACCTTCCACACCCCTCTCCCTACACTGTAACTCCTACCCCTGTGACTGTTCCCACTGTAAGACTTACCCTATGCACCCTCTTACCACCACCTATACCAACCCTGAACTGGAAAACATATACTATCAAAGGGAAAGCCATCTGTAAAATTACACATATCCTATACCAGCTGTTACATCAACACTGTTCAACCATTTACACTGGGATGACAACTATCACGTTATTAATTAGGATGAATGGGGATGGGCAGAGGCAGAAGCTGTATATTGACAAGACAATATCCAATTGCAGAGTATGTCTACAATGTGACAGTTGTGATCTTGATGCCTGTCTCACCACACAAACTATCTGGATTCTTTCCCCAGACACCAGTTTCTCAAAAATCTGCATGTGGGAAATGGCGTCACAACATGTAGTTGGTTCTCGCCACCCACCTGGCCTTACCTTCTAAGGTCTCAGCATATACTCTCAGTAACTAATCTTTTCTTCATTCTATTTATTTTTCTATATCTTTTATTTTCTGATAGGTCTATTTTTCACTGAGCTCCACCTGTACCACATACAGTGCAGTTAGCTCTCAGCTCTTATTATCTCATGCACAATGTTTTGTTAGTAATCTCTGTCTTGCACATTACCCTCACATTTAAGCTCTCGCATTTTCAAATCTCATCCAATGCAGTCCCCCAACAATCAATCTTTGCTGCTCATCCCATCCAATTAGTGTCCCCTGACCCCAAGTTCTGGGTGACTTTTCCAAACTCTCCCCATTTCCTACACCTCACCAGTTCTTTCCTTCACACCTCTTCTTGCTCCTCCTTCCCGTCTGGCAGGAGGAGGAGCCACTGGCTCCAAAAGCTTACAGATTTTAGTACCTTTATACATGTGTTCCCCTGCCACTGCTTCGTGAGTAGACAGTTTTATCCATCCAATTACATTATGTAACAATATTATGAAAAGGAAAGATGCTACTCACCAGATAGCGCACTAGCAACTTTGTTTTTCACAATATTGTTACATTCCACCTTGAATTTTCCATTGTTCAATTACAGTATGTTTATGTATTAAGATAGACATTCTCTTTTTTTTTTTAATTCTATTTGTCCTTAGTCATGGTAAGCAATGTGTGTACATAATAGAATTGCTGCACAGCCTGTCTTGAATATCAGTTCTCGAAATTTATACAACATAGTGTCCCAAAAACAGTGATAACTTTCTTCCAAATATCATTACTTGCATTTTCTGAACATTTCTGTTACATTTTTGTACAAACCGTATTGACCTGTTACAATTCTTTCTGTGTAACATTTAAATTTTTCAATGTCTACAGTCATGCCTCCTTGATAATACTCGAAATGCTGGAGCAGTATTTTAGAATTAGTCATTTTGGGGCCTTGTATTAAATCACCATCCCCTCCCACAATTTTCCTGGCAAAGCTAAAGCTCCCTTTCATATTTCATGCAACTACCCCTAAATATTTATGTGATATGAGAAACTCCAGAAGTTTACTATTAGTCCTATTGCTGGATACTATTGCATATCTTTATTACGGGTGTTATCTTATGTCTGCCCAAATTTTAAAAAGTGCTACTCAGAACACAAAGAGTAAATACCGTATTAGTTATACTCCGTATTTCTTACAATCATTCGGCAAGTATACTTTGCTGTAGAAAACAGTATAATCTGACAGCAATCTTAAGAGTGCTGCTGACTCTATTTAATTTATCATTTACATATGTCTGCTTGTGTCTGTATGTGTGGATGGATATGTGCGTGTGTGTGAGTGTATACCTGTCCTTTTTTCCCCCTAAGGTAAGTCTTTCCGCTCCCGGGATTGGAATGACTCCTTACCCTCTCCCGTAAAACCCACTTCCTTTCGTCTTCCCCTCTCCTTCCCTCTTTCCTGATGAGGCAACAGTTTGTTGCGAAAGCTTGAATTTTGTGTGTATGTTTGTGTGTCTATCGATCTTCCAGCGCTTTCGTTCGGTAAGTCACCTCATCTTTGTTTTTATATATAATTTTTCCCACGTGGAATGTTTCCTTCTATTATATTGTTATCATTTACATATGTTGATAAGATTAGTGATACTGTTATGTATTGTGTTACATTCACGTCTGGCTGTTACTGAGTCATAGCTGCTTGGAAATGTGTAATTGTGTGAGAAATTGGCCAATTCACATAATTGCATAATCCACAGTGAGGTGATAAAGGTAATCTTCCAAGGGATATTGGTTCATCTATGTATTATTGACCTACTGCAACCCCTTTATACCTTAATCAGTGCTCTATCCTACAGATAAAATTTTTCTTTTGTGTGTTGGCTATTAGAAACTAGCCTTAATTCAGTAATACGAGGTGTGTGATTTCTTTATCTACTATAGTTGTTTTTTTTCCCCCTTTCAAAATAGTTCCCTTTGGTTGTTATACACAGGTGGAGTCATTGTTCCCAGTCTTGGCAGCAATACTGAAAAACTTGAATTAGTAGCACCTTTAACATATCAGTCACATTCTTTTGAATGTCCTCCACAGTCCCAAAACAACATCTTATTAAGACATTTTTCAATTTTAGGAAATTAAAAAAGTCTAAGGACTCTGATCAGATGAATAGGGGGCTGTGGAACAATAGCAATGCCTTTTGAGTTCAAAAATTCCATGATGGAAGTGGTCATGTGACATGAGCCATTGTCATGATGCAGTATTCACTTGTCTGCAATGTCCGGTCTCACTCAGTTCACTATTTTCCTGAACGTTCCAATTACATCTTTCTAGAATACTTGGTTGTGTATTCATTCTGGAGGAACATTCTCACTAGAGCCTGCATTCATTCAATATTTTTGAAGCTGAAGGTCTCCCTGAGTGAGGTTCATCTTAAAGGTGTTCTCAGCCTTTCAGAAATGATTTGCACCAGCAAAAATCTTATGCTCTTGATAAGGAATGTACCTCACAGACCAGTTTCAAATTTTCAAAGGTCACACATGCAGATTACCCCAGTTTCACACATAACTTGATGGCATAATGTTGCTCTAAATTTTGCTGTTCCATTTTTGTAACACCCAACAACAACACAACTTCACTGATGGCACTCTCAAACATCATGTGATGGCTGTATGGAGTTCGGAGTGAGCATCTGGAGGGGATGAACATTGCTCCCAAGTAGAACAACAAAGTTTTACCAGGTTGCTCATAGTGTTGTCATTCTCATTACTTTTTACACATCTCATATACCACATGAACCCAAATTACACTGACAAAATGCTGGAGAGAGGTCAGAGATATTTCCGAGTATTTTGTTATTTGTCCTCATGGTTCATTACAAAGTAATTGCACTTGATATTGATTTCTTGCCCCTGTAATCTTAGTGTATGTACAGGACTGAAAATATCTGGACATCAGTGCAATGAGAGGTATTGCGTGTTTTGTTTGGAAACAAACTTGTTCTATTCACTCACAGTACTAGCTGCTGACATCAATAATGTCCACTATACTCTTCACCCTCCAGTCTGCTTTCAATACTGCTTGGTTCTGTCTCAGACTCATTTTTCTGGCAGTGTTAGTTATCTATTAATAGTGACACACATCATTATGACTAGTATTACTAAAAAATGGAAATGTTGTATGGCATAGTTGGCTGAGAAATCCCATGGGGTGGGTTCAGCTGCCTATTGGAAAGGGTGTTCTTGCTCAATGCACATTGACCATCCTTTCCATGTACAGGTGAGAGAGCTGCATCATATGTGAATTTGTGTAGTGTACATGAGGATAATGCTTGTATGTATAGTGGAGAGTTATGTTGATATTGTTTGATTATTATTATTATTATTATTATTATTATTATTATTATTATTATGTAAGAAATGAGAGGGTGAAATCTGGCACCATAGATAGCCTTTAGCTATACAACACAGAGTGAACAAACTGTGATAAATATGTACGTGTTTCATATGAGGATTTTTGCATTACTCTGTGTTTTGTGTTGTACATTTTGATAATTGCGTGTTACAGACGTTTTCACTTTTGTGAAGGCATTGTAACAGAAACGAATCTAACTGGTGTAACAAATTTAATAAATCATAATTACATTATTACTTTGTAAGAAACAAGTAGAAACAATGAGTCCATTATGCCAAAATATGCAGTAGATATCCCTCAACAACCTTCAAAATTCTGTGGTGGTGTTCAGGTTCACCCTGTATACATTGTCTACAAGACATATATCTGTTTCAAGAGTTACCTGAATCATAGCACAATGTGCCACCTTTGGGTGGATAAGGGTTACAAGATCTGCAGACTGGTTTGGAGTTCTATCAAAATTCCACTGTATATTCCTGGTCAAAGTCTTTTATTCTGTTTTCACTGCAGTGGGGAATAAAATTAGATCGAGATAACAAACGATGGATGAAGTTTCATATAGTAAGACACATTACCTGCTGAATATGACAGAACTGTAAATGATCATAAATGCACATACTTCTATATACTAAAATAATTATCAGTTAAAAGAAACTGAATTTGAGTTTACAGGGACTTGGTCTAATCATTACCTACAAAAAGACACACACATTTATAGCAAGCTTGCAAAGTATGCTGCTTATTTGCTTGCCCAGTACGCCTGCAAACTTAAATCATATGTAAGTTGCTTGTAGAGCCACTGTCAGTAACCAGTTGTAGCATAATAGTACATACTGCAATATTTTCATTTTGCTGAAACTACTGTCTATAAATGTTTATAAAGGAAAGTCACATGTCACTCATTTCTGCACAGGCAAAGCAGCGTCTCATGAAGGAAAACCAATTTCTTCTTCAGCAATTGGAGGCTGCCTACAAAGAGCTCCATTCCTTGAGGGACCATGTGGGAGAAGTCCGGCAACAAACTGTTGCTTTCATCCTCAGTCAGATGGAAACATTACATATTCAGAAAGACACTCATTTGTAATAAGTGACCTTCTGACTTCCTATTTCAACACATTAGACTGATCAAGAAGCTACTACATAACTATTTTGTTGTAAATTTTAAAAGTGTTCAAAGGAAGAAACTCACTAAATGTATGATAAGAATGAAGTCTGTGGTAATTTTGTACAATGTATATACATTTGTATATATAAGAAAATAAGTAAACAAGTCATTTCATTTGTATATATGCATAAATGTACTTATTAACTTCACCAGTGATGGAAATAAATCCCAGTAATGCTGTACATCTAGCTTACAAAGAACTCGGTGTTTTTTGCAACATTCTTGCATTTCAGGTAACCAACAAGGCAGCATCAATTCAGCTATTCCTTCTTTTTTTCTGATTCGTGGATTGCTTTAGGAGACAAACTGCTTCTGTGCATCATATTAATTTGTTTCAGCAGTACATTTTCTTTTGTGATATCAGTCTCTTATATTTGTGTCTTGTGTGTTGATGCCTTTTATCACTGGTAATGCATTTCTTGGTATTTGTACAAAAAGTTGGTTTGAAAAAAAACCTCAGCCTCACCAGATATATTACTCAGTTATGATTTATCTGCACTCTTTTGTTCTATTGATGATGTCATTGGAGAGCCTGAACTAGGGCAAAGGTAGGGAAGGAAATTGGCAGTATCTTTTACAGAGGAACTTCCAAACATTTACCTTAACAGATTTAGGAAAATCATGGAAAACTTGATCTGCATGAGTGGATTGGGATTTGAGCTGTGATCCTCCCAGTTGTCAGCCCAGTGTGCCATAGCACATCACTCGCTACTTGTTGAAGAGATGTTGTTATTCTTGCAAGTATGGGTATTTGTTTTACTGTGTGAGTCTGATACATATTCACAGTTATAGATTACTGACACTCACAAAATGTATTGCATGAGCTGGTGGCAATTTCTATTTATTTATTTAATGCTATTGTTTCTAGTCTCTTATCTAGTGTTTTTTGACTATTAAAGAGATAATTCATAGCAACATGACAACATTCTAGAACGGCCCTCTGAATGACATAACAGTAATTTACTTTGTGGAATGTCTGTAGGTCTTATTGCTTTTAAAAATAAATTATATATGGACATTAACTACACTCTCCTAGAAAATTGTTAGTCACTACAGGCTAGAGGAAAAATGTAAAATATCCTGCTACTTTTGCACACATGTAAACAATATATTTGTTTAGCCCGCTGAATCTGAACATTTTTACTGGGAAAAACAATATAAAATGAGTGTCATGAAACTCCAACATATTTTAATGACATTAGTCACTACAGGCTAGAGGAAAAATGTAAAATATCCTGCTACTTTTGCACACATGTAAACAATATATTTGTTTAGCCCGCTGAATCTGAACATTTTTACTGGGAAAAACAATATAAAATGAGTGTCATGAAACTCCAACATATTTTAATGACATTCACTAAGCAGTAGGTCCCCTACATTCAACACACCATGGAAATTACCGTAAGGGTGAAATGAAATGACTGTGAGGCATTGTTGACTGGGAGGCCCTATCTGGGGAAGTTCAGCCACCGGATTGCAAGTCTTATTTCAGCTGACGCCACACTGGGTGATTTGTGCATCAGCCATGATGATTCTTATCCTTAAGCATGAAAATGTCTTTTGTTATGTCAAAAATTAGCAGTTGTGAAAGTCAAAGCAAAAAGCCAGAATGAAGATACATATCTTAAGTATGGTTTTTCCTTCTTTTCTTTCTTCTGTTTGCGTGCATCATTAACATCAGTATAGTAATGATAGCAGCTTCAGGTACTTTTATTTTAATAGTGACGACATGGGCAATAATGAGATCATCTCAAAATTTCCCAACAATAAGTTCAATTATGTTTCATTGAGACAGCAACATAAGAATGAAGGTTCGAAAAAAATGTGCCTCCATATATCATGAAAGGTGGTGCTGTGTGTGTTTGGGGGGGGGGGGGGGGGGAGGGAGGAATGTGTACTAGCAGAGTTTTAGCCCAGGGTGATTGGGGGAATGTAGTATGTGCTGCATTTCAGAGGACATGATGGGGAGTGAGGATGATTGAAAGTTTGTGATTTCCATGTTGCATCTTAAGTAATGAATCTGTGTGGAAACCATTATACTCATTAGTGATGGTAAACTATTCATTTGTTATGTTCCAATCTCATCAAAAAGGAGAACCTCCAGGTACGTGTTAAGAGTCAGTGTATACATTAACAAAAGGACAAATCTTAGAAAGTTTACTCTGTATGCTGCATTAACAATGAACTGTTTCCATCTGCTTAATGCAATTCCTGCTTGTCAACTAAATTTAACCGAGAAAATTAGAAAGGAAAGTGCTTCATTGATAAATATGTTTCTGCTTCCTCAAATTATATTAAATGCCTACTATTTATCTCTTATTAATAGCTTAATATTTACTTGATTACAATGGTGTAACAGAAAATAATACCTACATCTGTAAATAGAGAGGCCTGTTTGCAGTACGTTACTCCTTGACACATAGCTTTGTAATGAACGCTATTATTTGCCATACAGACAACACAACTTTTCGGTTGAGGAGGCTCTCCCTTAACTAATGTTTACCTCAGAGTATGGAACCTGCTGTTTTTCATTATTTAACTTTGTTGTAAGACCCCCCCACCCCCACACCTTTCAGTCATAACAGTCATCAACTATGTAGAGGTATTTTTAAATTACTGCTACCAGTCACAAACTTTGTCAACTATTGTATTACTTATTTATTTAGTGACATGTTTTGAGGGTTAAACCTCATCTTCAGGCTAAATGGCATTACAAAAACAACTTTACAAGAAAGTCATGCTGATATTACAACAGCATTTATGAAAAGACTATGTAATATCAGTATGACCTTACTGTAAAGTTGTTTTTGTAATGCCATTTAGCCTGAAGATGAGGTTTAATCCTCAAAGCATGTCACTAAATATATAAGTAATACAATAGTTGACAAAGTTTGTGACTGGTAGCGGTAATTTAAAAATACCTTTACATATTTCTTGAGGCAGCCATAGTCGAAAAATAGTCAAAATGGCTTCAAATTCAGTCATCAGCTAATTTAAGGGAAGGAAGTTGTAGTGTCAACTTCTGTGAATCATGTAAACTTTGTTCTGTGTGATACCATAGTTTTACTGACTGTTTATATGAAGCAGAGACTGAGGATCAGCCTAGGAATTGCCCAAATGAACATGTAAAAGTTCTAAAAAACCACAATCAGGCTTGTTAGGGTACTAGACCAACAGTCATTAATCTTTCATGAAGATTCAATCAATGTTGATTCCCTTACCTGCCTTGCAAGCTACTGCACTTGCATTATGCTATGCAAGAAGTTCCATTGGTTGATGGCACTGCTGCAACATAAATAAACAAGATACATTTTGTGTGAGTAATGAGGAAGTGAATATTGTGAATCTGATTTTTTTAAAGGTGGAACAGAGGCTTATGTACAAAAATAATTTACCATGATAAGAGAATGTGGGATAGAATGTTTCCTAAAGGCTCTAGATGGCTCAAATCACACTACTTATCAGACAATGAAACAAACAATTTTCATTGAGTAAACTTTTATTTTTGTTAGCATATTAAAATGCACAAACATAATTATCATCATTTTTAAGGCATCTTACATCAGTTGACAAATTTCCAGTTCAGTACTGTGACCCTTACCAAACAAATTACAGGCACAGTGATGATTTCTAAGATTCTCACACTGTTATCCTGAAAGATATGCTAAATAAAAGTCTTGGATATTACTATGAAATGTTATCACGCTATACTGACAAAGTTGCACAGCAATATTTACAAAAAGAGGAAAGCAATGAATGAATTCCATGAACATTCATGCTGAACTTGGTAAATAAATGCAACTGAAAATTATAGGGGCAATGGCAAAAGGTGGAGTAGAAAAAAGTCACGGCAGAAACACAGTGGCAGGGGCGGCTTCTGAGGTAAAGTGTTGGACCTATAGAAGCACGATCTGCCATCTAGCAATCATGTTACAATACATCAGGGAACAATTTTTTGTAATCTAGTTTAACAATCTTTCTGCAAGTTAACACTAATGCATTCCTAAACACCAATTAATGCTTAATTAAATCCAATAGAGAAATAATACAGTTAAATATCGTTCTAAATAGATGTGTGCAATTTGAATACAATTATACCCTTAGATTTTGGAAATAAGAGGCATTATTTCAATATTGGTATATTTCACAACAGCAGGGCTATTGCTACAGAACAAAAAAACTAACATATTCACCACCTGTTGAGCATCTGTTTTCCAAACAAAGGTGTAGTATTTCTGTTTATACTCATTACGTTTGTGTGA
Organism: Schistocerca piceifrons; assembly: GCF_021461385.2. Taxonomy (NCBI): domain Eukaryota; kingdom Metazoa; phylum Arthropoda; class Insecta; order Orthoptera; family Acrididae; genus Schistocerca; species Schistocerca piceifrons. Next base: position 295,097,793 of record NC_060141.1, read on the forward strand.
TACAGTTCTGTACAAACACATTGTAGTGATTGCAAGGTCAGGTTATTGACCATATATAGCTGTCTGCACAGTGTTATCTGTAAGGGAAACTTCAGTTGCCTGTGAAAATAGCATAAACGAACAAAGTAAATGAATTGTTAAAAAGTTGTTTTTTGTTTTCTTTGTGTGGGGTTGTTTTTGTTTTTTTTTTTTGGGGGGGGGGGGGGGGAGATATTCATTGGTGTAAGACCGGAATAACTGATATTGGGCATATATTGTCTAAAATAAAACTACATGAAATGCCAAAGGGCCACATGAATAATGTGCTTAGTCTTTCATTTCTAGGCAAAACTTACATTCAGCAGAAATTAGATTCGCAATATAGACAAACAATTAACAGCCACAACAAATGTGTAGAAAAGAATGGATATATACTGAATTTAATTGTAAACTGTATTCAGTTCTGTGGTGCTTTGGAACTGGCTCTCACGGGCTACAATGAGTCTGATGGCTCTCAGAATAAGGGAGTTTTTAGTGAGCTAATTCAGTTCAGCATGGAACTGGATAATGATCTTCAAATTCATCTCATTCAAGCATCAGTGTTCAAAGGCATTTCACAGACTGTTCAGAACAAACTACTGCAATGCATCTTAGAAGTATACCATGATGAAGTTCATAAAGAAATAAAATGTGCCGATTATGTTGCAATAATTGTGGATGAAAGCACAGATGTGTCTTGTGAATTTCAATTGTTTATTGTTTTGTGTTATGTTGTTGAGGGAAAACCTGTTGAAAGATTTTGGAACTTGTTAATCCAGAAAGTCAGAATACTCATACTATAGCTGAGAGTATTCTGAAAGAAACTGAACCATTAATTGACGATTATTGAGCAAAACTAATAGCTCAAAGTTACGATGGTGCAAATGTCATGAGTGGCACGTTGAATGGGGTTCAGAAATTAACTAAAGATAAATATCCAAATGCAGCATCTGTTAGTCACAAATCCCACATCTTTTTTGCACACCTTTCAGGTAATTCTTTCTTTTCTAACTTGCCACAGGGATCAAAAGTGTTGCACAGCATTATTCAAAAAAGCTTGCCCTGAGTGTGTGACAAGATGGAATTACCATTCACTAGTAGTAAAAGATGTTTTGAAAACAGGGAAAAACCTTATTACTGTTATGGAAGTCACTGCAACAAGTGAGAGCATAAAACTATCTTCCACAACTGAAAAAGCTGGTTCATACAAACAAAGACTGCAAGATAACAAATTCATTTTCTGGCTATCATTTTTTATAAGACAATGCCTCATACAGACATACTTTTTAATCAGCTTCAGAAGAAGATACCCGAATCAACAACAGCAAGGAATTAGCATATTTCATCAAAATATAAGCGGTATTAGAGATAAAGTTAGTGAACTGCTAATAGATTTTAACTCTGAAATTATTGGTATATCAGAGCACCACTTAAATAATTTGATAATTCAGAGGCTTCCTTTACCAGGCTACAGATTGGCTGGCTGTTTCTCATGGATTTCCTTGCGGGGTGGGGGAGTGGCTCTGTACGTAAAAAACAGTATTTCATTTGAGTCCATAGACGTATCACGACACTGCACTGAACAGATATTTGAAAGTTGTGCAGCATTAGTTGAATTTAATGAAACTACACTTCTATTTGCTGTTGTTTATAGATCCCCTAACTCCAACTTCAGAGCATTTTTGCTTAAGCTAGAGAGGGTTCTTGATTCACTTTGTAGGAAGTACCAGAAAGTAGTTATATGTGGTGACTTCAATATTAATTTTGTACATGATTGTGCAAGAAAAAGGATGTTGGTAGATCTCCTAAATTCATATGATCTGAGGCAAACTGTGTTTTTTCCAACTAGGGTGCAGGGGAACATTAGCACAGTCATAGACAATATTTTTATTCATTCTTCATTACTAGATGGGCATTCTGTTAGTAAAAGGGTGAATGGCCTTTCAGACCATGATGCACAAATTTTAACACTAAAAGGTTTTTGTACTCAAACCAATGTCGTATTTAATTACAAACTACGTAGGAAAGTTAATCCAACAGCAATAGAGAGTTTTTCAAAACTTGTCAAGGAACAAGAGTGGCAAGGTGTTTATAGTGCCAATAATATAGATGATAAATACAATGCTTTCCATAACACATTTCTCATGCTCTTTGAGAGTTGCTTTCTATTAGAACATTCTAAATGGGGTACTAGCAGTAATGGACAGCCCAGTTGGCTGACTAGTGGGATAAGGATATCATGTAGAACAAAGCGGGGAAACATATCAAAATGTTAGAAGTAGTCACAATCAAGCTACAGTAGCCCATTAGAAACAGTATTGTAAGGTACTTAAAAATGTTATTAGCAAGGCAAAAAGTATGTGGTATGCAAATAGAATAGCTAATTCACAGGATAAAATTAAAGCCATATGGTCAGTTGTGAAGGAAGTGTCTGGTCAGCAGCACAAGGTTGATGATATAAAGTCAGTTCGCAGTAATAATATTTCTGTTACTGATAAATCAGATATATGTACAGTATTCAACAACCATTTTCTGAGCATTGTTGGTGAATTAAATAAAAATTTAGTTTCTACAGGAAATCATATAAATTTCTTAGCAAATGTCTTTCCGAGATTGACGTCTGAAATACTCATCTATGATACAGACATGAGGGAGATTGAGTCAATAATTAAATCACTGAAGACTAAGGACTCTCATGGTTATGATGGAGTGTCTAGTAGAATATTAAAGTACTGTGCTGCACATGTTAGCCCTGTATTTAGCCATATTTGTAATTTTTCCTTTAGGAATGGTCAGTTTCCTGAGCGATTAAAGTACTCAGTAGTAAAGCCGCTTTATAAAAAGGGAAAAAGGGATAATGTAGATAATTTTAGACCTATTTCTATGCCATCAGTGTTTACAAAAGTTATCGAAAAGGCTGTGTATGTAAGGTTAATTGATCATTTTATATCACACGATTTGCTATCAAATGTACAGTTCAGCTTTAGAAGTCGTTTGACAACTGAAAATGCTATATTCTCTTTTCTCTGTGAGGTACTGGATGGGCTAAACAAAAAGTTTTGAACGCTTGGCATATTTTTTGATTTAACAAAGGCATTTGACTGTGTTGATCTCACAATATTGCTCCAGAAGTTGGACCATTACGGAATCGGGGAGTAGCTCACAATTGGTTCACCTCTTACTTTAGCAACAGGCAGCAAAAGGTCATTATTCACAATGTTAATAACGGCTGGGATGTGGGATCTGAGTGGGGTACTGTCAATTGGGGGGTGCCCCAGGGATCAGTGTTGGAGCCACTCCTGTTCCTTATTTATATAAATGATATGCCCTCTAGTATTATGGGTAACTCTAAAATATTTCTGTTTGCTGATGACACTAGCTCGGTAGTAAAGGATGTTGTGTGCAACATTGACTCGGTTTCAAGTAGTGCAGTACATGACCTCAGTTCATGGCTTGTAGAAAATAAACTAACGTTAAATCACAGTAAGACTCAGTTTTTACAGTTTCTAACACACAATTAAACAAAGCCTGACGTTTTAATCTCTCAGAACGGGCTTATGATTAGTGAAACTGAACAGTTCAAATTCCTAGGTGTTCAGATAGATAGTAAGCTGTCGTGGATAGCCCATGTTCAGGATCTTGTTCAAAGACTTAATACTGCCATTTTCACTAATCGAACGGTATCGAAAGTGAGTGATACTTTGACACGTAAATCAGTCTACTTTACTTATTTTCATTCACTTATGTGTTATGGTATTATGTTTTTGGGGTAACTCTTCCCATTCTAGAAAGATATTTTTGGCTCAGAAATGGGCAGTTCGGTCAATAAGTGGTGGAGTTCACGAACCTCTGGTCAACCTCTGTTCACGAGTCTGGGTATTTTGACATAGGCCTCTCAATATGTATATTCCTCATTGTTGTTTCTTGTTACCAACATTAGTTTATTTCCAACAATAAGCAGCTTTCACTCGGTTAACACTTTCGCTGCGGCTGACGCTTATAAGCGTCGCAACAAGCCATGAGCCAGTGCAGCTGACGCTTATAAGCGTCCGCGCTCACTATCGGATTACTCAGTCTAGTTGCAGTGTCTAAGCTAGCATCATAGCGTGTAAACTTTTGTTTTCTGTGATCAGTTATCGAATGTATATTGTTCGTAATGGCGGCTAATGAACGTTTGAATGACGCCTGTGTGACCCGTATAGGTGTCAGACAGCAAACAGACTTTAAAACAAGACCACAATACAGTCGAAGCTTATTTGAAGTAATGCATCTAAGGTGTCATCATTAAGTCGGTGTATAACATGACCCTACAGATCTTACAAGGTCTTTACGTCAGCCTGTAACTCAGGTGTGCTTAGGAGTGTCGGTTACGAGCGGTACCTGCACTTTCGGAGTGTTACCGGCCCGCACTCGCAGGTTGCCGGGCCGCACTGGAGAGTTGCGCACCTGCACCGATGCCGCAGCGAATGTGTTAATACTCGGCAGAAATCAAACCTCCATTTGGATCGGACTTCCTTAACTCTTGTGCAAAAAAGTGTGCAGTATACAGCTGCATCCATTTTCAATAAGCTGCCACTCGAATTCAAAAATATTAGCAGTAATCCAGGCGCTTTCAAATCGAAACTGAAGAGTTTCCTCATGGGTCACTCCTTCTATTCTGTCGAGGAGTTCCTTGAAAAATTAAGCTGATTCTCATTGTATTGCTGATAGCGTTTGCTTAAACTTATGGACTGGTTTTCTTTCAGGTTCATGAACATTTATTTTTATCTGTTATTACTTTTATGTTGTAAGTTCATGTACTGACACGTTCCATGACCTTGGAGATTTGCTCCTCAATTTGGTCCTACAGAAATTGACATGTAAATAAATAAAAAAAAATAATCAGAACTTGGAAGTGGTAATGCAAAACATCAGAGAGGACATTGACTTCACCCTTAATGAGATTAATTTTGAAAATAATGAAACTATGCTTGCTTAAGAGAGAGAGAGAGAGAGAGAGAGAGAGAGAGAGAGAGAGAGAGAGAGAGAGAGAGTTGCTTTAGAAGTGTGCGATGTCATCCTTTCTGAAATAAAATTACATTTTCAGTTCACTGCACCCAACTTATTTGACATAAATCAGTCTGACAAATACATCACAGGTTTTCCAAACAAATACCTTGAAATTAAAGACACATATATATTTATGGAAAAAAAGAAAGTTGACGGGTGAGCTTCAAGTCTTCTACACTAGGCCTGAGTTCAGAGCAGTTGCTGACGCAGTTCCATTTCTTTTGTTGATTCCACAGGACGAACTTCATGAGACATTCGACAAAACTGTTAAACTTTCAAAACTGCTAATCATAATGCCTATCTCGACATCAGAACCTGAGAGGTGCATTTCAATGCTCAAGAGAATTACAACGTTCCTACGAAACACCATGAAAGAAGAATGACTGAGTGCCTTAGGGATGCTATCCTGTGAAAAGTCATTCTTGTGTAAAATTGAACATTTCAATTTGAGATGTCAGATTTATTTGCGAACAAGAAGGAGGGTCAAACAAACGTAAAACAAACAAGGAGTTCTGGCTGTCAAGGGGAGAAGAGCGGAGTGGGGGGACAAGCCATGCCTTCCTCTCACAGGGCTGGCAGCCTATGTCCATGTTCTGTGCTCCTGGGATGGCAGAACCAATGTAATAATGGACATATGGGTCGCTGATTCCGTGTGGTGGTGTAAGAGCCGTATTCAAACCCTGTGACAGAGCAAGATTGCTCTCTGCACTCATTTCAAAATAAGAAAAGGAAATAACCAGCAAGCACAACTCAAAGCAAAGGGGAGCACATAAATCATTTGGTAATGGCTAGAGCACAATTGTTAGCTGTGGTTGGTAGTGTCATTACGTGGTAGTTCAGGCCCAATCTCCACTGGTATCTTAAGCAACTCCACGTAAAAGTGATCGAACATACCCTGTGAGGAGTGAAGAATTGTGCTATTGATATGTGTTCACACAAGTGCATTTGTGTGTGCGAGAGAGATTTTTGGAGTTAGTGTTACATTTTATATCTCATGCGGACATGCGAAAAACACACACAGCACATATACAGACACAGGCAGACATATATGATTGTTACATGTCTGCCTGTCTCTGTATAGCTGGAATATTTGTGTGTGTGTTTGTGTTTTTTATTGTGTCTATCAACATACCAGCGCTTTCTCGATTGGTAAGTTACAGCATCTTTTATATATAAACACTTGCTATCATGTTCTCCAGGAATATATCAAACTCTTACTGTGTGTAAGAAGGGCACTATTGCATGCAATAAGTGTTTGTGTCTGTTTCTCTATACATTTTGTTTGATATATCATCTTATGAAATATATGAATTATCGACAAAATTCCATATGGTGATGCTACCAAACTAAGGTTTTTTGGCACCACCAATGGAATGCCTCAGCAGTTGACATTGCATAATGACACAAAAGGACAAGGCATACTCCAAGAAGAAAATAGGCTGAAAGTGAAAAGGCTACCCCTTCAGAACAGCTACATTGCTAAGAGCTGCTGCCATGACACACATACATGAGAACCTCTTTGCCATCTCGGCATTAATAGAGTTTGTGATTATTGTCCTAAGGTTGAAACACAAGCCTAGAACAGAGACTTAAACAGATCTGTAACCATGAGCATCATCAGCTTTATTTGGAGATGCAATCCACTGCATTTCAGTATTTCTCTCATCTCTGCCTGGAGAATGTGTCTCTTCACCTTATGCACAACCTTCCTTGTTTCCTCATCAAAAACTATTTCTACCACAACAGCAAAGCCATTTTCCAGGTGTTTTAATTTTTGAGTATAATTCATCTGAGTTAGGATGATTTAAAGACTAAGTACACTTTGACATCCACCATATCATTTGCTTGTTCCTTAATAAACATGGCTTCCACATGAACTGAACTTACATCATCATTAGACACTGAATTAACATAACCAATTCCTGCATATCATTGCTGCGGAAGAATTCCACCCTATCATGATCCCCCTTCGTCTCCTTTAAAAACTGTAGATGTAAGAGTTTTCTCTTCTTGATATTTAGGAAAGCAGCCTTTAAGTAAGTTATAGCTGAGTTGAATTTCAAAAGTTCCTTGCAAAAAAATATTTGTGACTGATTCAGCCTGCATGCCCAACACTGAACATTGCTTCAATGGTCTCCTGTAACAGTTTTCAATGAAGTGACACATTGTTCAGATGTCTAGCACTGACACAATAGCTTTACCATTATCATATCAAATATTATAGTCTTGCAAAACACCCAATACTGCACGAGCACAATGAGTACAGTTTGCTGTGTCAAGAATTTGAACTCACAACAAAAAGCTTCTGGTTGTTCCATGCCCCAACAGTCTTCACTACCACAAGAAAAAAATGACCTCCTGTTAGTGGTCTCGTCTGCTAACACTACAACATCCTTGTTGGCTAGCTGCTCCATTACCACACTCTTTCATTGTTTTTGTACAGAAAGTACAACAGTTTCCCTCATTGTCTTGATGCATAGAATGTCACTAGCACCTTAAACAAAATTAACCCCACTGTTAGCATTCTGAATCTGTGTTAACAAAATTTGTTTCTTTACTAGATATACAGTGGCAAGCTGAAAACTAAAATCTGATCAACATGCTGTTTACTATCAGTAACCACAGCTTAACTTTGATGAATTCATTCACCCACTGCCGAAAATCTTCACTTTCCAGTTTGTGAAGTAGAATGTTCACTCTCAAAAATTTTTCAGTGATCCTTTGAGCCAGGTATTTACAGTCTTTTTTTCGGCAGCTTCAAAGCTGCTGCTAATCGATGCTTATCGTTCAATTTGCACATCAGAATTCTTGGAGTTATTTCCTCTGTGCTTCTCACTCTGCATGTTTCAATACACTACCTTTTCCGTCTCACTGCATCCTGCCGTTGCAGTAATAACAGAATACCATAGATTTATTGGAAACACACACATCATCAACTTCAAATTCCCGTACTCTATCATTGGCAGTAACTGCACGCTTGGGCAATTTTTACAATTACAAAAACTGTTCTGTGAATGAGATCAAAGTAAACAGAGAGGAAGCACAAGAAAATGTGGACACTACTGTACAATTTGGACAAAGATGTGAAACATAACAACCTCTCTGCACAAAGGCATTTAGAGCTAATAGAAATCATCTAGAGCTGATAGAAATGGGGATACTCCACTACCGACCAGCCTGACAGCTGTATCTATGGTCACACTACCATGATCCTTTGCAAGTCCAAGTTGCCCATTTCTGCTGTTCAGCTCAGGAAGTTGAGAAGCCAGTTCAGAACAGTAGCGCACTGAATATTTTTCACAAACATGCCTCTTCCGTTTACAAATTCTTATAATTAAATGTCAGTTAATAACACCCATGTCATGGTATATTTGCCATTTCACTTGTTGTAGTGACTTTAACCTATAAAATGTCATCGAAGTATGTTTGATGTGTGACTACCACCACAGAAGACAATAGCAAAATATGAACTTTTCACAACACAACATGCTGATTACAGAAGCTGCAACAGGCAGTTAAATGATGTAAAGAAACAGCTGCAACAATCAGCTGTATTTCAAGTGGCTGCACAGTATATGATGTAAGGATTTTAAATGGACTACAAGGAGATGCGGGATCTCAAGTATTGCCAAATAAAGTTTAGGCTACATAATGGAAATAAATGTATTTACTTGAACTCTAAATAACTTAATCTGACCTTCACAAATTCCTCATTAAGTGATTTATATTTTCGTTCACATTTCTGGAAAAATATGTGGAATGGTAGGCTACACTGGTAGGATTCTAATTCTATATTGCAAGCCCAGATAGCTTTCATCCATTGATAAAAATCTTAACCTAACCAAGAGGCCATCTTCAGCAAAAATCACATTAATGGTAAAGAGAGAGAGAGAGAGAGAGAGAGAGAGAGAGAGAGAGAGAGAGAGAACACAAGACCAGTTAAATATTTTGTCATGCTATGTATGATGGATTTCTAGCAGCTATTCTCGTAATTAAATACAAATATTTACATACGTATTTTTTGTGATGTTTGGAAAAATCTGCCAAAATTCATTTGTCTGATTTTCCAATTGCAGTAAATAATAAAAAAGACAACTGCAGGGCATGAGAGGCAGAACAACACATATATAATCTACATACAGAATGCCTATTGTTCTTGATAATGAGAATAATTGTTAATTCTTGATAATGAGGATAATTACTTGAAACACATATTTTAAGCAATACTCAAATCTACCAATACAGTTTGAGGCCTCCCAAATATACGAATGAAATTCAGAAATGACATTTCTTGAAGGGATAGTTTGTTTGCAAATATGGGGAGGCTACTTTCATAAGGGCAAACTGAAATGCTTATTCACCCATTCTCAAATGATATCGTAGTTAGTATATGTCCTACACAGCAGCTGATCGGTTTCACCCACAACTGCTCATCCCCATCCCCTCCCCTCCCCTCCCCTCCCACCGCAATCAATGAGCTCGATACCAACATTAAATTAAATGCTGTAGTATACATGATCGACTATTTGGCAACCATTCCTGACCAACTATGATGAAAAATTCTACAATAGTGTAGCACCAGTGAAGTAGTTTGGTCAAAGAAGTTTGACAAAGATCTCGTAAAAAAAGATGACGCGTTTGTGAAAGATTTTCAACTTGCATTGTTTTGAATTCGCTTTCACTGACTTCCCAAGCTAAAGAGCAGAAATGAACACCCTGTACTCGCAAAGGATCACAGTAGCATGATCATATAGACAGCTATTAGAATGCCCAGAGTCGAGCATCCCCTTTTCTGCTAGCCCTAGACACACGTACTCTGCACAGCCAAGACCTTGCAGTGAGACAAATTTTGACTCGATAAATACAGTAGTAAATAATTTGCTTTCAACACAGAAACTTTTCAACCTACTCTTTACAGTGATGTCCACACAATCCAATCACTATTACATAATGGTTCCGCTGGTTAACATGTATGTGAATAGCTGAGTTTACAATGTGATAGAAACATACTTTTTCATGCTCCAGGTAATCTCTAAAAGATTTACTCTGACTCTTCGGTCTTCTAGAAGACACTTTACATGAATTGAAGGACCCCAATTGTTTTTGCGAGAAACGGTCACTTCCCAGGTTATGAGGGACATTTCATAAATAACGCACAGGTTGGTATTCCTGTGGATTGTTAGATGCAACAATGAAAATCACATCAGATGTAGCTGGGAGCTTGAAGAAGCAGCACATTTTTGGTTTTCCATTGCGCACTTTAATATAAATTTGGCAAGAAGCAGAAATGGAACATGCAGGGGTATCAAGATACTGCAACTGTTGAAGACCAGAGGCTGTACGTCAAAATCAAAGCTTTATGCAGCCAAAACCTGACAAAAATCCAGTGTGTTAAGTGATGTTTGTGGCGAGTTTACAGGGGACCATGGGACAGTTTCACATTGGGTGAATTGTAAGCGTGGTGATCATATGAGAATACATGATAATCCAAGTGTAAAAGCTGTGATAGATGCTCTTGAATAAAATCGCAGTGGACTTGTGACGAACTCTCTGAAGCCACAGGAATTCCCCAACATAAGTATTGTATTCCTTACCCTGACAAATGACTTGAAGAAGAGAAAAATTTCTGTGAAAAGGGTGCCACACTGTTTGACTGCTAAAGAGAAGCCGAAATGCCTGGACATTGCAACCTTGCTTGAACAAAGATTTGACCATGGAGGTCAGGGACTCTTGTGTCGAACAGTTATAATTGATGAAACATGTATTACAGACTTGAGACTGGAGCTGAAATCAGAGTGCAATGAGGAGAGCTTCATGTTCAAAAAATTTCGACGTGCTCAATCAAAGCTGCCCCCCCCCCCTCCTCCTCCTCCTCCTCCTCCTCCTCCTCCCAGTGGACCATGGGCCATGGACCATGGACCTTGCCGTTGGTTCTGAGGTTTGCGTGCTTCAGCAATACAGGTAGCCGTACCATAAGTGCAACCACAACAGAGGAGTATCTGTTGAGAGGCCAGACAAACATGCAGTTCCTGAAGTGGGGCAGCAGCCTTTTCAGTAGCTGCAGGGCCAACAGTCTTGATGATTGACTGACCTGGCCTTGTGACACTAATCAAAATGGCCTTGTTGTGTTGGTACTGTGAACTGCTGAAAGCAAGGGGGAAACTACAGCCGTAAATTTTTCTTGAGGGCATCCAGCTTTACTGTATGGTTAAATGATGATGGCGTCCTCTTGGGTAAAATGTTCTGGAGGTAAAATAGTCCACCATTCAGATATCCAGGTGGGGACTACTCAGAAGGACGTTGTTATCAGGAGAAAGAAAACTGGCGTTCTATGGATTGGAGCATAGAATGTCAGATCTCTTAATTTAGTAGGTAGTTAGAAACTTTAAAATGGAAATGCATAGGTTAAAGTTAGATAGAATGGGGATTAGTGAAGTTTGGTGGCAGAATGAGCGAGACTTCTCGTTACATGAATAAAGGGTTATAAATACAAAATCAAATATGGGTAATGCAGGAGTAGTTTTAATAATGAATAAAAAAATACAAGAGCGGGTAAGCAACTACGAACAGCATAGTGAACACATTACTGTAGCAAAGATAGACACGAAGCCCACACCTACCACAGTAGTCCAAGTTTATATGCCAACAAGCTCTGCAGACGACGAAGAGATTGAAGAAATGTATGATGAGATAAAAGAAATTATTCAGATAGTGAAGCGAGACGAAAATTTAATAGTCATGGGGGACTGGAATTCGATAGTAGGAAAAGGAAGAGAAGGAAATGTAGTAGGTGAATATGGAATCAGGGAAAGGAATGAAAGAGGAAGCTACCTGGTAGAATTTTGCACAGTAAGTAACTTAAAAAAAAAAAAAAAAAAAAAAAAATCTATTTTCGGTTTGCATCATATTTCAATAGATAAAGGTTTATTTAAGTACTCTGAAAAGCATTTTGCTGAAAAAAAAAAATTTTTTTAAGCATTTTCCTACCATGTGCGCTTATGTGCCATGCCTACTTTTCTGTCACCCACTTTTCTGCATATATTTTATATCTTTACATCCCCTACATTGCAAGTTAGGGATTTTTTTTTTTTTTTTTTTTTTTTTTTTACTCCAGAGTATTTTTTACGCCAGAGTGTGTTGGCTATCCTTGGAATGCAACAGTCGGTATCTCTTGTCTCTGCTGTTTGGAAACAACATGCTTTCAAACACAGGGCTAGTTTTGTTCAAGTGTGATTGCGCATAGTTGTTATACTTACATTTGTAGTGCTTGTTTATGTGCGTTTGGTTGTGTTTATTGAAGATGAAGAAACATAAAGGCACTTTCAAGAAACAGCAATTTAGAGGAAACTAGTTTAGAAAGCTTTCTGTACAAGAGGTTATGTCACCTGGCAACGATGTTTCTAATTGTAATTCTTCAACAAGTTCATCATCAAAGAAGCTCTCACCATTTCAAGAGAGTTACAACGAATTTACTGTAAGTGACAAGGGGTGCAGTAATGTTGTTATAAATTTGAGAATATTATCAGATGTAATTTCTAAATTTGTACACTGTAGACAGTGTGGTGAGTCACAGAGCATGAAAATTTGTGTGAGTGCCAGTGGATTTAATTTGCACTAAATGCTCAGCTGCAATTTCATTTATGAGTTCTTCAAAACCAGATGCAAGTGGCCCTTATGAAATCAATACCAGATTAGTTTATGCCTTACGATCTATTGGCAAGAGCTTGGCTGCAGGGAGAACATTTTTTTCAGTGATGAACTTACATCAACCACCAAATAAATTTGAAAAACTGACTGCAATATTAGAGTAAGCTGTATGTGAGGTCAGTGAGGAAAGCATGAAACTGGCTGATAGGGAAGCAGTGGAAGAAAATGATGGAGGTTCAGATATTGCAGTTGCATGTGATGGAAGTTGGCAGAAAAGAGGACATACTTCTCTGAATGGAGCAGTGACTGCCACAAGTGTAGACACCGGTAAAGTGTTAGATGTAGAGATAATGTCAAAATATTGCAAAGTCAATGAACATAAAGGACACAACTGCGTGGCTAATTTTAGAGAAGCAAGTGGTGGTATGGAAGTTCATGGGGTACAACAAATATTTCATCGCTCCGTAGAAACAAGAGGCGTACGGTACACCTAATATTTGGGCAATGGTGACAGTAAGGCATATTAATTAAAACTGAAATAGAAAACTTGCAGGTATACTATGGGCAGGCAGTTAGGAGAAATAAAGAAAATCTGGAAGCAATGAAGAGAGATGTTTGGGCCATATTCTTCCATAAGTCCTCTACTGATGATAAGCCATGTCATGGATTGTGTCCATCAGAAGAAAATTCTTGGTGCAAATACAATAGGGCTCAGGCAACTGCAGAATCTTCTTCTCACCAGAATTCTCTTCCTACTGCTGTTATTACAGCAATGAAACCTATTTTCAGAGACTTGGCTCATCCTGACCTTCTAAGGAAATGTCTGCATGGGCATACAGAACCCAAATGAATGTTTCAACACCATAATTTGGAACTGCCTTTCTAAAACTGTATTTGTAGGAATGCATACAATGAAACTAGGAGTTCATGATGCTGTTATTACATTAGATTGTGGTAATATTGGAAAGTGATGGGTACTGAAAAAGCTGGGAATTGATCCTGCTGAAACTATGATCACTGGGCTGCAACATTGCGATAAAATGAGGATAGCCGATGCAGACAGGTCTGCATCTAATATGGCCAAGAAAGCGAGACAAACATCCGAGAAGGTGAAAAAGAAGCTGGAAGACCTACTAGAGGCCAAAGAAGGGCCATCATATGCAGCAGGACAGTTTTAATTAACTCTAAGTAATAAATTTCAAGTTTTTTTCTTTAAAATCAATTTCCCACAATCTAAAAGTTTCAGTACTTATGCCCCATTATATCAGAAACTATTGTAGATAAAGGAATGAAATTTTCAGAGACTCTGAATAACATAAAAAGCCACCTCTGGTACTACACTCGTTAATATTCCCCCCTCAGGAAGTTCGCAAAAAAATATTTTCTGCAGAAAAGACTTAATATTTTTGTTAATAAATTTAAAAAAGTATTTCTTAAAAACTATAAAAAGGATAAAGTAGATTTTAGTACAGTTGACTATTAGCATCATGTAACTTACAGCAAAAATATTAAGGTCCTGCATCAAACAGTTTTTTTTTTTTTTTTTTTTCAGAAATGGGTCAAATACTTGCCTAAATTACCATGGGTTAGATAGGCAGGGTGTGGGCCCCTTAAGAAACATGAAAGAACTTTGTATACATGGAAGAGGCCTGGAGGCACTGGAAGGTTGCAGATAGATTATACAATGGTAAGACAGATCTAGGAAACCTGATTTTAAATTTTAAGACATTTCCAGGGGCAGATGTAGGAATTAAAATCCACGGAGAGTTAATAAAAACTTTGAGGTTCACCAATGACATTGTAATTCTGTCAGAAACAGTAAAGGACCTGGAAGAGCAGCTCAACGGAATGGGCAGTGTCTTGAGAGGAGGATATAAGATGAACATCAACAGAAGCAAAACGATGATAATGGAACGTAGTTGAATTAAATCGGGTGATGCCGAGGGAATTAGATTAGGAAATGAGATGCTTAAAGTAGTAAATGAGTTTTGCTATTTGGCGAGCAAAATAACTGATGACGGTCGAAGTAGATAGGATATAAAATGTAGACTGGCAATGGCAAGGAAAGTGTTTCTGAGAAGAGAAATTTGTTAACATCAAGTATAGCTTTAAGTGTCAGGAAGTCGTTTCTGGAAGTATTTGTAGGGAGTGTAGCCACGTATGGAAGTGAAACATGGAAGGTACATAGTTTGGACAAGAAAAGAATACAGTAAAACCCCACATTAACGAACCCACTTTTAAGGAATACTTTCGTTGGTCCCGATGATAACGCCATAAAAAGTGTTCCTGAAATTCGGTTTTAACGAATCATACTTTCTTTTAAATTTCGCTTTTAAGGAATAAGTGTTACAATTCGCAAATTAGAATATGGTCTGCAGCTGCACTTCTTGTTTTTGGATATTAAATCATAATGTTAGGCTTTGATCATTTGCATTCTTAAAATCAATATCCGTATTAGCGTTCGGATATTGGTCTCGTATCGATAGTTGTGAAGTTATCGAGATTGGTGAATGTTAAACCGATCATTTGAAAACAAAATTCTTCTGCACTACCGCACTCCAGCTGTTGTCTGATGCTATAAAGTGAAAGCATTAAGTGTATACTGTAGTTGTGTAGTCTACTTACAATAGTGTTTTTGTACGTGTAATATGGCCAGCAAACGAAGAAAACTGACGATACAGCAGACGCTAACAATTATTTGGGATTTTGAAGAGAATCGCAATACCTGTATGAAATTATGCAACGTTGCAAAGAAGTACGATTTGGCACCATCATCTTTGTGCGGAATAATAAAAAACAAGGAGGCTTTATTAAATTTAGAAACACATGGTTCATGTTCATCAAAAAGCCGTAGAAACTGCTCTTTTAGACTTGTTTCAGGGAATAAGAGCCGCAAATATTCCCATAGGTGGCAATGTGTTGCGTGAGAAGGCACGAAAAATTGCACCAAGGATGGGATATTAGAACTTCACTGCATCTAACGGTTGGCTAGATCGTTTTAAAAAATGTCACAATCTCTCAACACAAAATTTAAGTGTAGAAAGTGCGTCTGTGGACAATGAAAGTGTGGGTCATTCGAAATGTTATACTTTACCACCTCTGATTCCAAAAATATTTTTAATGCCGATGAGACTGGTGCATTTTATAACCTCCTTCCATCTAAAACACTTTCAATTAAGGGTGAAAAATGTCATGAGGGACAAAAAAGTAGAGAGAGAATGATAGCATTATTGTGTGTGAACAATGGCGGAAGTGAAAAGTTGCCACCTTTAATTATTGGAAAATTTAAAACTCCGAGGTGTTTTAAGAACATAAAGACACTTCCGTGCAAATATGAGTTTAACAAAAATGCTTGGATGACGATATATTTTTATAAGGTTTCTGAGCAGCTTTGACTCAAAGATGGGTGCAGCATGAAGAAAGATTGTTCTTATCCTAAATAGATGCCCTGCTCATCCCAAAGATACCTTATTTTTAAGAGATATAAATGTTGTGTACCTTCCTGCTAACTGCACAAGTCACTTGCAACCACTGGACTTAGGCATAATCCATTCAGTTAAAGCTAAATATAGAATGTCTCTAGTGCAGAAATCAATTTCATTCTTGCAGAGGAATCAAGCTATGAAATTGAATATTTAACAAGCCATGCATATGTTTGTTGCTGCCTGGAAAGCAGTCACACAGCAGACTGTCAAACTGCTTTGCAAATGCTGGCTGTGGTGCAACATCGTTTGTGGAGGACGATATCCCTGAAGAAGATTGGGATGTTATAGATGTTCCTGAGACTGTGACATTCCAAGATTTTATTTCGTGTGATGATAATGCACTTACTTCTACATCCACTATGGACACGAGTGAGCTGTTTGCAGCTGATATTGGTGAAAAAACTGAAATTGGTGGTGGTGACGAAGACGACGACGACGGCGACTCACCAACACCCAAGTTTTCCTGCAGCTGTGGAAGGACTTGAGACTGTTAGAATGTATTTCTCATCCTTTGTTGAGGATGAGTCAGTTCTTAACAGTATTAATGACAACTTCTAGGAGTACGCTGTGCTGGAAGGAAGCAGCAGACAACTCTTCTAGATTTTTTTTCAGAAATAAAGACAGTATAGCAATTGTAATCATTATTGTGATATCTAATTCATTGAGTGCCATTAGCTAAACCAAATTTTCTCCTTTTAAATCAAGATACCAGTTGATGACTTTTGATGTGACCTAACATGCAAAATATCTTGAAATAGAAGAAGAAGAAGGCATTATAAATATATCGAGTAGTTTTAAATTTGCCAAGAAACATTTTCATGTTCACTGTATTTTTGTATGCAGCACAAGGCGAGTTTGTGATTATGGAGTATTTATATGGCCTAAATAGCCTAGGTTCCAATTTTGATTCTGAAACACGTATTTAGTGCATTTTGACTTAAACCCTTATTTAAGGACAACCCTCTTAAGGAACAAATTTTCTGGTCCGCTGAGATTCGTTAAAAAGGGGTTTTACTGTAGAAGCTTTCGAAATGTGGTGCTACAGAAGAATGCTGAGGATTAGATGGGTAGACCACATAACTAATGAGGAGGTATTGAATAGAATTGGGGAGAAGAGAAATATGTGGCACAACTTGAATAGAAGAAGGGATCAGTTGGTACGACATGTTCTGAGGCATCAAGGGATCACCAATTTAGTACTGGATGTCAGCATGGAGAGTAAAAAACAAAAAAAAACAGAGGGAGACCAAGAGATGAATACACTAAGCAAATTCAGAAGGATGTAGGTTGCAGTAGGTACTGGCAGATGAAGAAGCTTGCGCAGGATAGAGTAGCGTGGAGAGCGGCATCAAACCAGTCTATGGACTGAAGACGATAACAACAACAACAACAACAACAACAAGTGGGCTCTGACAACAATCTGTTAGTTTTGAGCTGCAGATTATAACTGTAGAAACTGCAAACAGGTGGGAATTTAAGGAGATGCAACCAGGATAAACTGAAAGAACCAGATGTTGTAGAGTGTTTCAGAGAGAGCATTAGGGAACAACTGACAAGAATGGGGGAAAGAAATATAGTAGAAGATGAATGGGTAGCTTTGAGAGATGAAATAGTGAAGGCAGCAGAGGATGAAGTAGGTAACAAGATGAGGGCTGGTAGAAATCCTTGGGTAACAGAAGATTGAATTTAATTGATGACAGAAGAAAATATAAAAATGCAGTAAATGAAACAGTCAAAAAGGAATACAAATGTCTCAAAAATGAGAACAACAGGAGGTGCAAACTGGCTAAGCAGGTATGGTTAGAGGACAAGTGTTAGGATGTAGAGGCTTATCTCACTAGGGGTAAGATAGATACTGCCTACAGGAAAATTAAAGAGACCTTTGGAGATAAGAGAACCTCGTGTATGAATATCAAGAGCTCAGATGGAAAACCAGTTATAAGCAAAGAAGGGAAAGCAGAAAGGCAGAAGGAGTATATAGAAGGTTTATACAAGGGCAACATACTTCAGGGGAATATTATGGAATTGTAAGAGGGCACAGATGAAGATTAAATGGGAGATATGATACTGGGGGAAGAGTTTGACATAAACACTGAAAGACCCAAGACAAAACAAGGCCCCAGGAGTAGACAATATTCCATTAGAACTTCTGATAGCCTTTGGAGAGTCAGCCATAACAAAACTCTACCATCTAGTGAGCAAGATGTATGAGACAAGCAAAATACCCTCAGACTTCAAGAAGAACATAATTCCAATCCCAAAGAAAGCAGGTGTTGACAGATGTGAAAATTACCGAACTATCGGTTTAATAAGCCACAAGCTGCAAAACACTAAAATGAATTCTTCACATGCGAATGGAAGAACTGGCAGAAGCCGACATCGGGGAAGATCAGTTTGGATTCCGTAGAAATGTTGGAACACCTGAGGCAATACTGACCCTACGACTTATCTTAGAAGAAAGATTAAGGAAAGGCAAACCTATGTTTCTAGCATTTGTAGACTTAGAGAAAGCTTCTGACAATGTTGACTGGAATACTCTCTTTCAAATTCTGCAGGAGCCAGGGGTAAAATACAGGGAGCAAAAGGCTATTTATAATTTGTACAGAAGTCAGATGGCAGGTATAAGAGTCGAGGGACATGAAAGGGAAGCAGTGGTTGGGAAGGGAGTGAGACAGGGTTATAGCCTATCCCAAATGTTAATCAATCTGTATATTGAGCAAGCAGTAAAGGAAACAGAAGAATAATTTGGAGTAGGAATTAAAGTCCAGGGAGAAGAAATAAAAACTTTGTTTGCGGATGACATTGTAATCCTGTCAGACAGCAAAGGACCTGGAAGAGCAGTTGAATGGAATGGACAGTGTTTTGAGAGGAGGATATGAGATGAACATCAACAAAAGCAAAACGATAATGGAATGTAGCCTAATTAAATCAGGTGATGCTGAGACAATTAGATTAGGAAATGAGACACTTAGGGTGGTAGATGAGACATACTATTTGGGGAGCAAAATAACTGATGATGGCCGAAGCAGAGAGGATATAAAATGTAGACTGGCAATGGCAAGGAAAGGGTCTCTGAAGAAGAGAAATTTGTTAACATCGAGTACAGATTTAAGTCTTTTCTGAAATTATTTGTATGGAGTGTAGCCATGTATGGAAGTGAAACATGGATGATAAATACAAGGGGCATTAAAATGAAATCCACTCACTAGTGTAAAGTAACGGTAGCGATTTTATTAACTCGGAAATGTAATTATACACAGTACACATACTTAAAAATACTCATCAAAACCGTTGACACATTTATCCCATTGCGACACTAGCTAGTCGATTCCATCCTTGAAGCTAGTAGGCCACTATGTGATCCAGGTCTGGACCCAGCCACAAACTTCACCATCCGTTGCGAATTGATGTCCATGAATAGCTCGTTTTAGAGGTCCAAACACACAGAAGTCATACGGTGAAAGGTCGGAACTGTACAGTGGATGTTCCAGCATCTCCCACCGAAACTGCTGCATTGTCGTCTTCATTGGCCGTATGTGAGCAGGCATTATCATGCAGGAGGATAACCCCATTGAACAACATGCCTTGGTGTTTTGAGTTGATGGCTCATCTAAGTTTCTGTAAAGTGGCTTCATAACACTAGGCATTGATGGCGGTTCCCCATTCCAGGAACTGTACAACCAGTGGAGCATTGTGATCAATGGAGAAGGACATCATGTCCTTACCAGAACTGGTGTGATTGCTTTCGATTTCTTTGAAGGTAGTGAAGTCATGTTTCCACTGCTTTCCGGTTCTAAATGGTGACACCATGTTATGTCACCTATGACAATACATTGACAGAAAGCCGTATTCTTCCTCATGATAATGTTGCAGATGACACGAAGATAGCACCAATCGAGTATGGCACTGTTCGGCAGTCAGTTGGTGAGGAACCCACTATGTACAGATTTTTCTAAAGTTCAAGTGTTGATTCATTATGGTGTGGGCGGTGCCCATGCTAATACCCAGTAACTGATGGATCTTGTCCACGGTGATTCTGTGGTTGTCCAAGACTAAAGCATTCACTTCCACAACCATTTCTGGCGTGATGACAATATGAGCCTGTCCAGGAAGAGCATCGTCTTCCAGTAACTCGTGCCTCTCAAGGAATCATTTGCGCCATTCCACAACACTGGAACAACTTTGACTGTGCTCCCTGTACACAGCCTTCATCCATCGACACATTGCACGTTCTCTTCAGCGTGAACCACACTGGCGCTATACAACATCAAACGGTGCACACACATCAGTCTCTCTACCAATAGATGGAACCACAATACCTGCAATTACGTGGTATCACCTTACGTGTAAGGCAAAGGTGGATGCACTGACTAGGTTTCATTTGAATGAACCTCATAGTTTAGATAAGAAGAGAATAGAAGTGTCCGAAATGTGGCGCTACAGAAGACTGCTGAAGATTAGATGGGTAGACCACGTAACTAGTGAGGTGGTACCGAACAGAATTGGGGAGAAGAGAAACTTGTGGCACAACTTGACTAGAAGAAGTGATCGGTTGGTAGGACATGTTCTGAGGCATCAACAGATCACCAATTTACTATTGGAGGGCAGTATGGATGGTATAAATGTCTCTTGGCCCATACTAGCAGTTAGGAGTCTTAAATCGATCAACTTATTGGTTCAACGACCTTCCTCTTGTTATTGGTTCAATGTTAAGATATCATCACGAGGCAGCACGTTTTGCCTGCGCAAGCGAAATATTTATTCCATGACTTAGTGTTGCTCCATAGCAAGCGAAGCAATGTAAGAAAATCGATATGTGACTGGACTTTGTTGCAAGACAGGATAAAACAGTCAGTTAGCCGCCATACTATATAATTTGTGTCTTTTGAGATTCACAACTGATATACAACATTAATGTGGAGTTTAGTAATAGCCATAATACAGTCTGGTACATGTAAAAGGTTATTTCGCATATTTATTTTTGATCAAAAGATTATGTGATGAACTGTAACATACAACAGGCTCGCATAGGACTTCGAACATTTGGTGGTCAATGTTTGCTGTAGAACCTGCTTCAGTAACACGGTCAAAAGCATAGAGAGAGTTTTCTCTGCTAAAACGAACTCATTTCACTCGCAGACAATCATTGAACGACCAAATGCGAATGGCAATAACCCAATTCGCAAAGATCCTACAGAAGTTTTCTTTCTCCTATATTTCAAGAATTTCACAGGCGACCATTGGAGTTGGCAGCTGCTTCTACACCACGAGAGTAACTTGTCTACATGTAAAAAAATTACATATGCTGTGGGAGTAGTTGACGCCGCTCTCTAAACTGATACTGTCCTTCACAGACATACAGACACTGCACACACTAGTTCAGTAACAATGAATTTAATATTATCCTGCTTAAAAACATTAATTTCTTCTTTTGAGCCATAATACTATAAAAATTGCGACCATGACAGGACTCAAATCTGCACTCTTATAATATTATGGATCAAAAGAAGAAATTAATGTTTTTAAGTTGGTAATATTAAAAGGGTAAAAATCACAGAGGGAGACCAACAAATGAATACACTACACAGATTCAGAAGGATGTAGGTTGCAGTAGTTGCTTGGAGATGAAGCTTTAACAGGATAGAGAAGCATGGAGAGCTGCATCAAACCAGCCTCTGGACTGAAAACCACAGCCATAGTCACAACAACAGCAACAACAACAACAGCTCAAGCAAATGATGATTTCTGCTTATGATCACGAAGGAATCATCATAACAGATAAGAGGCCCCATGTGGAACAAGTGCCACAGCAGTGTATTATTGTAGCTTCATGCAAAACCTGTGCAGAAAAAAAGTGCAAAACCAAACCTCAGTTGCTCACGGCTAGGCCACTCGTTTACCATAACAATGCTTGTCTATGTATCAGAAGTCATGTAGCCCAAAAACTTCGCAAGTATGGATGGGAAGTTTTGCCGCATCCTTCCTACAGCCCAGTCACAAGTCCATCAAACTTTGATTTGTTCCCAAAGCTGTAAAAACCTATGCATGAATGTAGTCATCTTTCTTTGGAAGAGCTGTCTACCACAATTACCAGAGCCATTCGACAATGAACAGAAGTGATGTCCTGAATGGAATAATGGAGCTTCTGATGTGTTGAGACTCAGTCATAGAGAAGCAGGGAGACAACTATAAGTTACCAATATTAGTGAACTGCTGCCCCAAGATGTACGACAATTTTAATACAAGGCTTGGGAAAAACAAGGTCAGTGAAAAAACAGTCTAGACCATGATGGCTCCAGCAGTTTCAACGACCGAGTTCAACTGGCTGTTTTAAACATCATCAACTTCAGCTCATTGTTCTGTCTGAAGATGGCCTAGTACAGACAAACTGGTTATTTTAATAAAGTACCTTCGCGATTTACACTTTTTTTTCTTCAATAATTTTATATTGATTACAAGATCACTGCTTCCTGAAAATGTTACCAAAAATTGGGTAAAATGCCAAATTTCACAACAATTTGTTAAAAATAGCCAATTTTGTGACATGTCACAAAAACTCGCCATTTTCGCGTTATCATTAACACAATACCTTCCTGTCCCTAGCAGTGAGGAAAAAGGGCACTTAATACAGAAATCTGTGGAACATTATTCTTCTGGGTCCACAGAGAGCTGAGAACAGTGCCAACCTGGACTGAATGACAATTTTGGCAAATAATGATCAAAACAGTGCCCTGAAGAAATCACTCATAATGTATAGGTAATATGCAATGGCACCTAGCGGCATTGTAGGGCTTACAAATATTGAAGAAAACTGTGACAAGATGGCAGCATTCATAAAAGCCCTGTTGAATTGTGATTTCCCACCAAAGCAGATCATCGATCAGGAAGCAACACTTCCAAAAGCCCAACCGGCAATGGGACTTAAGGTCCTGAGTTTCAAGGACGCAACAGAGCCAATAAGCCAACCCATCCAAATAATTTTCAGGCGATGTTGGTCAGACTGATCGGCTGCAATTGAGGGATCATGGAGCATTACCGGGTTCAAGGACAGGAACCACAATACTGTCCCTCCAATGTGAGGGGAAAACACCTTGGACCCAAATATGGTTAAATACCCGGAGGAGATATTGTCACTGTGGAGGATTCAGGTGCTGCAGCAATTGGTTATAGATGGAATTGGGGCCAGGGGCTGAATTGCAGGAAGAGGAGAGGGCCAGAAGTTCCCATTCAGTGAGAGATTCATTGTAAGATTTCACCTGACAAGGCATAAAACGTAAGTGGGGAAACTTGGGACTGCTGTTTCTGGAGGAGGAAGGCAGCCAGATATGAGGATGACACAGATGCCATCGCAAAATGGGTTGCAAGATGTTTCGCAAGAACTGACTGATCTCTACATAGGCCATTGGGGAGGGCCTGGGATTGAAGATGACAGTTGGCAACCTTGGAGGGTGCAGAGAGTAGTCCACACTCATG
This sequence comes from Schistocerca piceifrons, assembly GCF_021461385.2. NCBI lineage: Eukaryota > Metazoa > Arthropoda > Insecta > Orthoptera > Acrididae > Schistocerca > Schistocerca piceifrons. Next base: position 295,121,465 of record NC_060141.1, read on the forward strand.
AGGAAGGGATAGAACAACTTGCTCTGCCTGATTATGTAACACATCTGACATTAGGCCATTTAAAGGTAATAAGACCGGAGGAGGGCAGGTGCCACTTCAGACATTGCAAGGCTTGACAGGGATCACAGATGGCAATGGCAACAGCTATGCTCCACCGTGGGGCCAGCCAGCAAGGGACCCAAGTCCTGTAAGATTTTATGAATACAACCTGACAAAGGGGGGTAATCACTACCTGGCAAGTACATAGAGGCCAAACTGCATTTTGGGGTGCTCATTGGGGTAACCTGGCCGTCAAGAGGCAGGAAGGGAATGGGGGAATCCAGAGGAAGTGGTCACAATTGTGGAGGTTGTTGCCATTGTGTGGAACCAGTGTAATAATAAAGGGAGATGGGGAGTGGAAGTGAGCAAAAGATCAATGGCAGAAAAAAGTGCCACAAATGGCGCTAAAATAGGTAGTGGAACCATTATTAAGAAGGCAAGACTGTGGCCCACAAGAAACTTGTCTATGAGGATATCCCAACAAGATGAAAAAGCACTGCTCCACAAGAGGGAAAGACATAGCAGAGGCAACGTTAGATGTCACAGACAAAGGGCGAAGGTTGTAGGTAGTATTTCTGTAGAGTCTCAATGTAGGATAAAAGATCAAGAGACATATTCCTGTACTTTCTTTATCTTATAAAGCAGGAAATCAGGCAAATGTGGAGAGTGATGTTCATGACAATGAACACACACAGGTGGCAGAACACATGAGCTCCAACCATGGAGTGGGAGTCCATATTCACCACCACATACAGGGTCCGTTGTACAGCGGAAAAAATGTGCCCAAAATATAAACACCGAAAACACCTTGTGGTTTGTGGGATATACTGCTTTATGCGGTATCAATAAACCATAACCTTGACCTATCCCAGTGGGATATCGCAACAAATAACAGAATAAAAGCACCAGTAATAATGTAGTTTCTTGCCATTCCGGATTGGCCCAGAGATCCTTATCGGATTGAAGGATGAAGCCCCTATGAAAAATGACACCCTGAACTATATTCAAAGACTATTGAGAACTAAAGGATGTTGTCATGGTGGTCGCAGACTGTAAGAGCTACAGATTTGGTGGCAAAAATAGTTTTGATCAACAGCAACCTGACTGCACCTTATCCAAAGAGTCCACTTCACCAAACTTGTCTTCAGCGGTTTCCACGAAAAATTATGGTGTGGTGGCAGTGACAGTCTCCCCATCACTCCTGGCGCAGACCACGTACTGGGGAAAGTGTTTCTCTCCCAGGTAAACAGCACAGCCCGCCTCCCAGGGGGAAGCAAAGGCTGTCTACATGCTGCCTATATAGCATTAAAAGGGTGACAACATTGAAGAGAAGATGGAAGAGGGAGTAAGGCAGAAGGTGCTAATTAAGGTGTTCTTCCCCAGTCAGCTCACATTACAGAAACAAAATTTAAAAGAGGAGGTCAAACCCCTAAGGGGCACTAAAAATGCCACAATGGAAAGGTGAAAAAATACAAGAGGAACAAAACCATAAGGGAAAGCAGATACTGAAGGACAGCTGGGCCAATGTAAGCAAGGGCACACAGACAGGAGATTGGTTGGTTGTTGGCAATGAGAGACCAAACTGCGAGTTCATCGGCACGTTAATCCTATAAGTACTGAACCAGGAATAGCCCTCAGAAGAAGCATTCCAAAAAGCAAATCCTGGGAAGCCTGATTGTCAGCAACAAAATACAATAAGACAGAGATAAAATCAAGGAGAAATAGGAGTAGGGTGTGAGAGGGGGTAAGATGGGCAAGCCACTATGCCCATAATGCAGCTGGCAGTCCCCAGAGCACAGTATGCGGTGGAAGACACACCTACTGCATCCCACCAGCACCACTTCACCGTCCATTTCCTCAAGAAAACGAGAAACACAGACAAGATGATAAAAGTTTAGGAAAGATAAACCATTAGAACTGGCAAACATAAAAGAACAAGGACAATAAAAAGGGGCGAAGAATAGGGGCCAGGCCAGATTGCCCAGTAAAGGCCACCATGGGATCCCTGGCCCAGAGCAGGTGAGCAATGCCCCTCCAACCCCTCAGGTGGTCAATGAGACGAAAGTGTCCCACCTCACAGAGACAAGTAGAAATCACCTTAGCACATAAAATGTAAAACTATGTCAGCTGCTTTGGTGTTATCTGATAGCACGAAGGTAGCATGTCATGAAGTTTAAGATATCACTGCACAGGAGCCAAATTTGGGAAGTCGAGTAGTAAAGTAGGTCCTCACGTTGAAGAATATGGTTATGGATAAACCAAGTGTGGTCAATGCATAGCCACAAAGGACAATGGATTCCCTGCGAGAAGTGCAAAGGGAAAACTTCTACACGGTTGTGGTCACTCAATTTGTTTGGAGGAACCAGGCATCCAACAACTGATGGCATAAAGTCTACCGAAGATCCAGTTCTGAAACAGAGGGGAAGATGGGAGGACATGAAGGGAGGGAAAGGGAATGCAGCCCAGGAAAAAATAAGAGAGAGAAGAATTCCCCCGAGAGACTAACCAAGATCGAGGCTTTCCATGCCTCAATTGTGATAGGAACAGGAAAAGGGGGTAAGTAACTATCATTATCGAAGTAATGTCCATATAACACAATTAGGTGGTTAGTGGAGTGGAGATGTATGTGTGGCAACAGCTCTCGCCCTTAAAGAGTTCAATTCTCTTATGTCACAAATTTGCTTGGATTTTCAACTGTGGTACAAATGATATAAATTATCCAATTGGAACCAAATATATTATGTACTTACTGTTTGGTGATGGTGATGACTACCCACTCCAAATCTAACTTAATGGTGCTACTCAAATGTAGTATCCTTAAACTGATGTGCAAGAAGATCTAGTATGTGTGTTTAGCAATTATGGAAATTGATGTTCAATTCTCACAGTAGTGCACATCAAGATATTGTCATTACAAGCAATATGTGAAGTTCAACAGGTGTCCCAAACATTTTATGAATATTACGGTGTATTGATAATTTTTACTTATGGACCGTCTGACAGCAACTGACTAAAACACAATTTTAGTGCCATACGTGTTTCGCCTTTAAAATTGTGTTTCATTCAGTTGCTGTCAGACGGCCCATAAGTAAAAAAATTATCAATATACCGTAATATTACACGCAACTGAGGAAGACAGGACCACAAAAGTTGAAGATTTTATTCATATGTTAGTCTAAATCACAAGCTAAAATTAATTCTGACTTTGGTTTTTTTTTTTCTTGTAATCTAAAGCATTGGGTTTAAGCACTCATTCTTCCTTTGCTCCATTGACAAATGGAATGGGATGAAGTCCTAAAACTGGTGCAATGGGAAGTACCCTATGCCACGGACTTCACATTTCAGAGTATAGATGTAGATGTTTATCATATTAGGAGTAACCTGCCAAAGGCAAGAGAAGAGGAATTTGATCCATGGTTGATTTGCTTAGTTGTTACACTACTTCATTTAGCACAAGTGGTATCATACTTTATAATGGCTTACATCTACACATAACAGAGCAATATAATTCATACTGCAACTTTGATCATTTCATTTCATGTTTCATAAACCACTGTTGATATATCAACAAATTAAGATACAAATAAAGCTAGAGATACAGTAGTCCATTATGCATATGAATTTTGGTATTACTTGTTCACTTTATGAAGGGCTACAACACGGTGAATGCCTCAGTGTCAGTGCTGCTTTTCCGGCACAGCCATAGTGGACGGCAATGTGTCTGATTTGTCTACATATTTGATGGGGGTGGGGCTGGACCTGATTAAGATGTGGAGTTATAAATATGTTACACGAATTTAATTTGAAATGGTTTAAATTTGGTGATATATCCAACAGAGATACTCTTCGCACATTTTACTGACCACTAAGGTTCGTAGAGCACGGAAAAAAATGAATATCAGTCAGAAGTCATATACCTATCTAAACTGCTGCTCCTGTGAGACAATGCATCATAACTCTTCAAAAAAGGAACAAGTAGTACTTCACGAGTATATTCTGTGGAACATTTTAATAAAATTAAACAGTATTAATAAAGAGAATATAATATTGCTTTTTCTGTACTTCAACAAATATCTTAAACTTAACTTAAAGGAATGTATAACAATGAAAGTATATATGACCAACAATCAACTGTCAGATCTTGGCACACACATATATGTCAAAAATGTTTACACGATTATTTACAAATTATTTGAAACACACAAGTCTTGCTTATTCCAGCGAATTCAGCATCAGGAGCTGTTTTAAAACTTTTGTCTGGCTGGTTTCTCTTATTTCTCCAGCTAGAAACATTTCATCCACAACTGTGTACACCTGTAACATTTAACAAGTTTGTAAGACATGGAAGTTTCCTATTGTGAACGTATACAAGCAATATTTCAGAAGTAATCTGCAAGCACAGTAAAAAGAGATTAAATTCATTTATTGGATAAGAAACAAATCCATACCTTATAGAAATTGAAGACTAGATCCAACTCACAGACATTGTGGAAGTACTCATTTAATACTTCTACAAAATTATGAATAGCTTCCAGATAGCAGAGATTATTGTCATTCACATCTACACAAATGCAGAAATAAAGGCCAGCATATCGCCTGTACACAATTTTGAAGTTTCGAAACTGAAAAATGGAGCAAATAAATTACTCACTAATGATATACAACTTCGTGATGTAGTTATAAAAGCACAAAAGTCTTCAAATCCCAACAACTTTTATACACATCATGAAAACTAAAAATGCAAAAACTATGATATCTACCAGAGCAGAATTGGTAAACAAATCTAAAGGTCAATTAAGCATATTAACTCATTCCAAGTCTGTCACAGGGCTGTTATAGAGCATGTTTAGAGTCAGTGTACAAACCTCAACAAAGTTGGTGTGTTTGGCATCCCTTACGGTGACCACAGCATGCACTTCTTCAATTAATTTTTGCTTTTCATCATCGTCAAAATTCATATACCATTTGGCCAATCTAGTCTTGCCAGCTCGATTTTGGATCAGTATGAAACGTATCTGCAACAATTTTTGTTTTACCTGCAGTGTAAATACTACACAATTCCACAAAATAAAAATAAAAAATAACTCATTCAGTGCAAAAATAGGAAACAGTTCCCAACTTCTATGAAATATCAGCATTAACTTCATCCATTAACAAATCCACAACTCATAGTCCCACTATGCATTCTTAATCTAATCATTCCTTTTCAATTGCTTTTCCTCCTACAAAGTGTCCAGCATACATTAGTGTGTCAATATCTGAATGTTGTTGAAAGAAGAGAAAAGACAATTTCTTATTCATTCTCCCTTACTTTCGTAAGGTCCAGACAGTTGTCTTGTTACACATTGAGAGGTTTGTAGACTGTATATATGGAAAAATGAATGTGATAGTTTCTGACGGACCAGAAGGTGTCAGGCTTATGAAAAATGTTTTAGTTGTATGAAAACTGCTATGTGCGATGAAAATACGGTGATACTGAGTTCGAAGTATTCTCAAATGTATGGAGTTATTTTAAAAATATAAAAAATTCCTCCAAAGTAGTATCTTATCTTCGGAGAAGATATTGTGCAGGACATTGCAGCCGGCTACTCAGAAAAGAAGATCATCGAAGCAACTCCAAGTAAGTTCGATAACCAAGGGGGGAGTGTGAGTCTTGCATACCAGTACCACACTGCCACCCTTCATCACTGGAAACCGCCAAAACATGGGGACCAATGTGAGTAGGACACAAACAAGAGGAATTTTTTGAAGAAGATTGAGATGAGAGAAAGTTACGAGTTTCCATAGTAACATATAATAACGAGATGAAAAAATTGGTCTGCAAGATTTGATTAAGAAGATTTGGTGGTGGGGATGAAGCAATCCTCACACACGCAGTAACCAGCTGATGCCGACGCAGTCACAGTAGCCCGCCATCTTAGCTGGTTGCTGTTTGAGTTGCTGACTTCGTGCCCGCCGACACCACGACCAACATTTCATGCTGCTGACACCCGTGCGGTTTTTAAACCACACCGACACAGCCTACATTCCTATGCCAGGTGAGCTCAAGATAATAACTATTTGAATATAAACTAAGGTGGTCTTTATTTACAGAGGTGATTTTTTTTAATGATAGCAAGATCGAAGAAAATTAGGTCTCTGGAGAAGGAACAACAACCTACAGAAACTGTAGAACCAACCATGGCGATGACAGTGACTGAGGTCACACCAGACTGAACTGAAGTAGCAAATTTAATTAAGGGATTAAGTCTGAAGTTAGACTCAGTGAATACTCAGGTAAATACCAAGTTAGATGTAGAGAGACAAGAACTAAGTGATATAAATCTTTCTTTAAGTGAGAAACTAGAAGCACAACTAAGTGAGCAAAATGTTGCTTTAAATGCAAAACTAGAAGCACAAAGTGCTAGTTTAAGTGAAAAGTTGTAAGCACAGAGTGAAGCTTTAAATTTTAAATTTGAGATGTTAAATGATAAAGTGGAAAATTTATGAGTAGATTTAAAGAATGAATTAAGTAATTCTTTAACTGTCAGTGAGAGAGCACTTCGATTTCCTGCTGCTAATAAGGCGAGTACACCGTTCGCTTGTTACACATTTTTGCGAACTTCAAACAAGTACAACTTATTTTCAGTTATCTGGGTAGTTACTATTTTATTTTTGTAATTTCTTGCGTGTTTGAGTGCCTACTAGACACAACCGTTTATTTTAATAACAGTGTAGTGTACAGTATCGCCGTTGCTATCGACCCTCGTATCGTACAGGCTTTTGTTTGTTTGGTTAGAACAGCTCAGTGTCGGTTAGACCGTCAGTGAGAGAGCACTTCGATTTCCTGCTGCTAATAAGGCGAGTACACCGTTCGCTTGTAGGGTAAACATAGTCATGTGTAGGGACTGTGGTTGTTGTGAGCGGACGCAAGGAGAATTGGCCACTCTTCGGGGGCAGGTGGAGGCTTTGTCTGTTACGCTCATCGAGCTCGAGGCGCAGGCGTCGGCTCGTAGTGGCGTTGGGGCAACTGTGGTGAGACCTATGCCTACTTCGGTGGCCTTGGAATCGCATGGAACCCCTGATGTCGCTGCGTCTTCCGGCAGTGAGCATCTTACCGGTCAGCCATCACTCCAGGGTGAATGGCGGACAGTGGTGGGCTCGCGCGTGCCTGGCCGAAAGGCGAAGGTGGGATCTGGCCGCGTGGCAGCTGCCTTACCCCTTTCCAACAGGTACGGGGTGCTTCCTAGTGGTGATGACATCGTTTCCGAGCCACCACAGGATGCCTCGCCTGTTGGGCCAGTGGCCGATTCTCCGGCAAGGTCCCGACAGTCACAGAGGGCGGGCCTATTAGTTATAGGGAGCTCCAACGTTAGGCGGGTTATGGAGCCCCTCAGGAAAATAGCGGGTAGGTCGGGGAAGAATGCCAGTGTGCACTCGGTGTGCTTGCCGGGGGGTCTCGTCCGTAATGTGGAGGAGGCCCTTCCGGCAGCTATTGAACGCACTGGGTGTGACCGGCTGCAGATAGTAGCACATGTCGGAACGAATGACGCCTGCCGCTTGGGTTCTGAGGCCATCCTTGGTTCCTTCCGGCGGCTGGCTGATTTGGTGAAGACAACCAGCATCGCACGCGGAGTGCAAGCTGAGCCTAATATCTGCAGCATAGTGCCCAGAGTCGATCGCGGTCCTCTGGTTTGGAGCCGTGTGGAGGGTCTAAACCAGAGGCTCAGACGACTCTGCGACTATAATGGTTGCAAATTCATCGACCTCCGTTATTGGGTGGAGAACTGTAGGGCCCCCCTAGACAGGTCAGGCGTGCACTACACACCGGAAGCAGCTACTAGGGTAGCAGAGTACGTGTGGCGTGCACACGGGGTTTTTTAGGTTAGAGGGACCCCCCTTGGGCGAAACGATAAAATACCTGACGGCTTACCAGAGAGGACATTATCATCGTTGATAAAGAACGTCCGTCCTCAGAGACCAAAAACAGGAAAAGCCAACGTAATATTGGTAAACTGCAGGAGTATCCAGGGCAAGGTTCCTGAATTAGTATCTCTTATTGAAGGAAATAGTGCGCATATAGTATTAGGAACGGAAAGTTGGTTAAAACCGGAAGTGAACAGTAACGAAATCCTAGACACAGAATGGAATATATACCGCAAGGATAGGATAAACGCCAATGGTGGAGGAGTATTTATAGCAGTAAAGAATTCAATAATATCCAGTGAAGTTATTAGCGAATGCGAATGTGAAATAATCTGGGTTAAGTTAAGTATCAAAGGTGGGTCAGATATGATAGTCGGATGCTTCTATAGACCACCTGCATCAGCAACCGTAGTAGTTGAGCGCCTCAGAGAGAACCTGCAGAACGTCGTGAAGAAGTTTCGTGATCATACTATTGTAATAGGGGGAGACTTCAATCTACCAGGTATAGAATGGGATAGTCACACAATCAGAACTGGAGCCAGGGACAGAGACTCTTGTGACATTATCCTGACTGCCTTGTCCGAGAATTACTTCGAGCAGATAGTTAGAGAACCAACTCGTGAAGCTAACGTTTTAGACCTCATAGCAACAAATAGACCGGAACTTTTCGACTCCGTGAATGTAGAAGAGGGTATCAGTGATCATAAGTCAGTGGTTGCATCAATGACTACAAGTGTAATAAGAAATGCCAAGAAAGGAAGGAAAATATATTTGCTTAACAAGAGTGATAGGGCACAAATCGCAGAATATCTGAGTGACCACCATCAAACGTTCATTTCTGAGGAAGAGGATGTGGAACAAAAATGGAAAAAAATTCAGAAACATCGTCCAGTACGCCTTAGATAAGTTCGTACCGACTAAGGTCCAAAGCGAGGGGAAAGATCCACCGTGGTATAACAATCATGTACGAAAGGTACTACGGAAACAAAGAAAGCTTCATCATAGGTTTAAGAGTAGTCGAATCATAGCTGATAAGGAAAAGCTGAACAAAGCGAAAAAGAGCGTAAAGAGAGCAATGAGAGAAGCATTCAACGAATTCGAACATAAAATATTGGCAAACAATCTAAACAAGAACCCTAAAAAGTTTTGGTCATATGTAAAATCGGTAAGCGGATCTAAATCCCCTATTCAGTCACTCGTTGACCACGATGGCACCGAAACAGAGGACGACCGAAGAAAGGCAGAATTTTGTGTTCTCGTATTATGACGTTCTTAGATAATACAAATCTCCTTCATCATAACCAACATGGATTCCGCAAACAGAGATCATGTGAAACTCAGCTCGCCCTATTTGCCCAAGAAATTCACAGTGCCGTAGACACTGGCGAGCAGATTGATGCCGTATTCCTGGACTTCAGGAAGGCATTTGATACGGTTCCGCACTTACGTTTAATGAAAAAAATACGAGCTTACGGAATATCGGACCAGGTTTGTGATTGGATTCAGGATTTCCTAGAAGAAAGAACACAACATGTCATTCTTAACGGTTCAAAATCTGCAGATGTAGAGGTAATTTCGGGAGTACCGCAGGGAAGCGTGATAGGACCTTTATTGCTTACAATATACATAAATGACTTAGTTGACAACATCGGTAGCTCCGTGAGGCTATTTGCAGATGACACGGTTGTCTACAAGAAAGTAGCAACATCAGAAGACTCGTACGTACTCCAGGAGGACCTGCAGAGGATTAATGCATGGTGCGACAGCTGGCAGCTTTCCCTAAACGTAGATAAATGTAATATAATGCGCATACATAGGGGCAGAAATCCATTCCAGTACGATTATGCCATAGGTGGTAAATCATTGGAAGCGGTAACGACCGTAAAATACTTAGGAGTTACTATCCGGAGCGATCTGAAGTGGAATGATCACATAAAACAAATAGTGGGAAAAGCAGGCGCCAGGTTTAGATTCATAGGAAGAATTCTAAGAAAATGTGACTCATCGACGAAAGAATTAGCTTACAAAACGCTTGTTCGTCCGATTCTTGAGTATTGCTCATCAGTATGGGACCCTTACCAGGTTGGATTAATAGAAGAGATAGACATGATCCAGCGAAAAGCAGCGCGATTCGTCATGGGGACATTTAGTCAGCGCGAGAGCGTTACGGAGATGCTGAACAAGCTCCAGTGGCGGACACTTCAAGAAAGGCGTTACGCAATACGGAGAGGTTTATTATCGAAATTACGAGAGAGCACATTCCGGGAAGAGATGGGCAACATATTACTACCGCCCACATATATCTCGCGTAATGATCACAAAGAAAAGATCCGAGAAATTAGAGCAAATACGGACACTTACAAGCAGTCGTTCTTCCCACGCACAATTCGTGAATGGAACAGGGAAGGGGGGGATCAGATAGTGGTACAATAAGTACCCTCCGCCACACACCGTAAGGTGGCTCGCGGAGTATAGATGTAGATGTAGATGTAGATGTAGATCAAATGTTTATGAACTTTAACCAAAAGCAGGATGATCAATTTCGGAAGTTGACCCAGAGATTAGAATTTGATATTGAGGACAAGTGTACCAATATACAGTCTGATCTTAATGAGAGGTTAGGGTCATTTCAAAGTCTTTGTAATGTTACATTCAACGCAGTGAAACACAGATTACATACCTTAAAAGATACGGTTGAAAGACAAGACAAACTGATTCCTACTGTACAATCGCAAATTGCAGGGGGTCAACACTCGTGTAGGTGCGCTAGAGAGAAATTTTAATGAAAAGCTAGCAACCTCAGACACCATAAATATACGCAGTCTGGAGGAACAGGTAGAGGAATTAAACGACCAGAAAGTTGCTGAGAGGGCGAAAACAAGCAACGTTCCATCACATTTAGCGTCCGAACTTGATTACACTAAAAACTGCATAGACCATTTGTGGAAGGAATTTAAACTTATCCAGAATAAGATACAGAAGGGGGTAGACTCACAGAAAGTAGTGTTTACTAGTAAAGTGGTAATTGTTTTGTAGAGGGGAGACTTCCACACAAAATGTGATGAGAAGTGCTGGTCTGCACTTGCTCAAGCGAGGTTTAGAGCAGATCCATGGGATCCGGGCGGAGTCACATTATTCCCCAGGGACATTAACATTCTGTGTTAACGGGCGGAGTGACGACCGTCAGATCCCGAGGTGGGTTCTGTGTTACTTTCATCTTCGTTTTCCCACACCAAATTCTCTTGAAGTCTTTTACTATCCTGTATTCTGTTCTCATCCTCTTATACTGTCATATAGTTTAGTACTTACAGCATACTCGTCTTGACATGTCGGACAACCAACAGTTGCAGCAAATCACTGATATCAAGGTCATACTGCTTTTGTGGAGGTAGCAGTAAGTTATCTTGTCATTATACACAGTCTTACTTGTTTTAATGGCACTAGGATCCCCAGTTATATAACCACCTTGATGGATTTGTTGTTGTATCAAGTCAAGACTTAAGCATTTGGTAATGCCTCTTAATATGTATGTCAAACGCATGCTCCACTCTAGTCTCAATGTGAGACTGAGTTCAAAGTATTCTCGAGTGTACAGAGTTACTTTAAAAGTGTAAAAAATTCCTCCAAAGTAGATTCTTATCTTCGGAGAAGAAGTTGTGCAGGACATCGCAGCCAGCTATTCGGAAAAGATCAGCAAAGCAACTCCAAGTAAGTTCAATAACCAAGGGGGAGTGCGAGTCTTGCACACCAGTACCACCCTTAATAACCGGAAACCGCCAGAGCATGTTATACCCTCAGGGAGTTGGGAATTATTTTCAGAGGATCAAACACACAAAACAGGGATACAATTTTCAAATTGCAGAAAAGGGTAATAAGAATAACCCAAAATAGTAAAGAAATATTACAAAAACTTAGTATCCTTACTGTACCAAATGAGTTTATCTACCAGTCTGTAGTATACAGCAGGAAAAAAACAAATGTGTCCAAATAGTTCCACACGTCATCGTGGAACAAGATAATTTGGACTAACATTTACCAAGGGAATAAATGAAAACTCTAAAAAGCATTTTATATCTGATTGAAACCATATAACAATTTGCCCAAGAAGTTGAATGACATGAAACATTTATTCAAAAGAGCTGTCAAAGGGTATGCCTCTACTGCTTTAACAACTCAGACTACATAATTACCTCAAGAGGTCCACGAGGAGAATGACCTGGAAGTCTTGCTCGTTTCTTTCAATTTGACATCTGTCATTGATTTTCCTACTCAGGTAGTAAAGGACAGCAGCACATTGATAGATAACACTTTTATAGACCAAGATAAGTTTGAAAACTTAAATTCTTGTCCTGTTGAGAATGGCCTTTCTGATGTGGTGCTCAGCTAGTTAACGGTACATGACATAGCTCCATTCAGTAATTCAAAACTACACTCCAAAGTTGCACATTCAATTAATGACGCAACAATTAGAAATTTCAGGGAAAATCTTTAGCAGTTAGACTGGGACGAGGTGTACAAGGAACCCAATGCTAATTTAAAATATAACTTATTTCATGATACACTCTTAAGAGAATTTGAAAACTGTTTCCTCAAGAAAGTAGTTAAATCCAACTATAAGAAACCATGCAAAAAACCTTGGCTTATTAAAGGAATAAAAATACCTTGTAACCACAAAAGGGAACTGTATCTAACAACAAGAAAGAGTAAGGACCCAGAAACAGCCAAACACAAGGTGCACTCCATAAGTAATGCGACCAAATTCATAAAAAATAATTTATTGAATATATTCATACAAATAATCAAAAATTTTCAAAATAGCACCCTCTTGCGTCGATACACTTCTGGAGGTGGTGTTTCCATGCCTGGAAGGCATCCTGGAATGCCTTTTCCAGAATGTCCTTTAGAGCTGATGTAACATGCGCCTGGATGCTTTCAATCGTGTCCCAATGTTTTCCTTTCATGACTCCTTTTAACCGAGGAAACAAAAAAAAGTCAGCGGGAGCTAGGTCAGGACTGTAGGGAGGCTGGGGAACCAACGGGTCTTGGTCCTGGCCAGGAAGTCGTTGACAATGAAGGCACTGTGATTCAGCACGTTGTCGTGGTGAACTTTCCATGTGTCCTTGATGTCACTTCGGCACTGTGAGACCCTCCTTTTCAATCTTTTGAGCACTTCCAAGTAGAAAGTTGAGTTCACTGTAGTTCCGGTAGGTATGAATTCATGGTGGACAATGCCTCTGACGTCAAAGAAGACAATGAGCATGGCTTTGATAATGGACTTGCTCATGTGTGCCTTCTTGGGATGGGGCGACGATGGGGTGTGCCACTCTGAACTCTGCCTTTTTGTCTCAGGCCCGTACTCAAAAATCCACAGCTCATCACCAGTGATACCCGAGTTTACTAAATGAGAATCATTTTCACACATTTCCAACCGGGATCGAAGCACTCACATGTGCTTGTGTTCGTTGGTCAACACTTTTGGGACAAGTTTGGCACACACCTTTCTCACGTTCAAATCTTCGGTCACAATGCGAAAAACGGTTTTTGACATGTTTAGAGTTTGTGCTATCAATTGAACGCTCAGCAGTCTGTCAGAGTTCAAACAATCATGCACACGCATCACATTTTCGTCGACTCGTGCGGTTGATGGCCGTCCACTGCGAGGTTCGTCGGTGATCTCCTCTTCGCCCTCCATGTGCCATCGGAAAACTTGTGATTTGGACAAGCAATCGGTCCCAAAGGCACGCTGAAGTAAGGGACACGTTTCGGTGGTGGACTTCCCAAGTTTAACGCAAAATTTGATACCATAACATTGCTCTACAAAATGATCCATTGCACTGTGTTGCATAAACTCAAAACGGGGTTGATGGAAACACTTGTCCTGACTCTCCGGCAGCTTGCAGCCGAATGAGACAGAGCGTTTTGAAGCTAACACCCCCATCCACTTAGCCCAGCTGGTTACAACATGCAGTGGTGTACCATTGCATCAGAAAAAAATTGGTAGCATTACTTATGGAACGCACTCTGTATTATAAAAACTACTGTGCTACATTAAGAAAGGTTATTAAAATGTCCAGAAGCATGTGCATTATGTCTGAGATTAATACCTCTGATAACAAAATCAAAATAATTTGGAATATTATTACAAGGGAGACAGGGCAACCAAGAGTACAGGACGATGGCATTATCATCATAGCGAATGGAAACTTGACAAACAACAAGCCGGAAGTCGAAAACTTTTTGAATAATCATTTTATAAATGTTGCAGAGAAAATAAGATCTAAACCTTCATGACAATAAGCAAGGCAGTTAATGGAAGAAGCCTTACCCACACAATTTGATACAATTGAAATTCTACCCACCTCTCCTCCTGAAATTAGGAAGATAATAAACTCTCAAGAATAAAAGCTCACATGGAATTGATGGCATTTCTAGCAGGATAATAAAAGCTTGTTCCCAAGAGATTAGTGGGATTCTTAGCCACATATGTAATAGCTCTCTGAAGCGGGTTATTTTCCCAAATAGACTGAAGTATGCCATTGTTAAACTATTGCATAAATAAGGGGATATGTCTGATAACAACTACCCCCCAACCTCCCTTTTGACTGCCTTATCCAAAATTCTTGTAAAAGTAATGCATTGTACAGTAGCTTCGCATCTATCTAAAAATAAAGTTTTAACAAATCGTCATTTTAGTTTCCAGAAAGGTTTTTCAGCGGAAAATGCTATATATACTTTCACTAATGAAATATTAAATGCACTGAGTAACTGGAAGGCACCTGTTGGGATTTTTTGTGATCTCTCAAAGGCTTTTGATTGTGTAAATCATGAAACACTTCTAGATAAGCTCAAGTATTGTGGTATGAAAGGGATAGTGCTCAAATGGTTTAAATCATACCTAACTGGAAGAGTGCAGTAAGTTGAAATGAGCAGTTCACATAAAATGAAAAAACTGGTGATATCTCAAACTGGAGAACAATCAAGAATGGGGTGCCGCAAGGTTCGTCTTGGGTCCTCTGCTGTTCTTAATATACATTAATGACTTGCCATTCTATATTCACAAAGATGCAAAGCTGGTACTTTTTGCCGATGATACAAGTATAGCTATCACACCCAACAGACAAGAATTTACTGATGAAATTGTAAACGATATTTTTCAGAAAATCATTAAGTGGTTCTCTGCAAATGAGCTCTCATTAAACTTTGACAAAACACAGTATATACAGTTCCACACAGTAAATGGAATGACACCATTAACAAATATAGACTTCAATCAGAAATCTGTAGCTAAAATAGAATACTCAAAATTTCTAGGTGCATGCATTGATGAGGGGTTGAACTGGAAAAAACACACTGAAGATCTGCTGAAACGTTTGAGTTCAGCTACTTATACTATTAGGGTCATTGCAAATTTTGGCGATATACATCTCAGTAAATTAGCTTACCACACCTATTTTCATTCTCTGCTTTCGTATGGCATCATATTCTGAGGTGACTCATCATTGAGTAAAAGAGTGTTCATTGCACAAAACCGTGTAATCAGAATAATTGCTGGAGCTCATCCAAGATCATCCTGCAGACACTTATTTAAAGAGCTAGGGATCTTCACTGTAGCCTCACAATATATATATTCACGTATGAAATTTGTTATTAACAAATAGAATGAATTCAAAAGTAATAGCAGTGAACATGGCTACAACACTACGAGAAAGGATGATCTTCACTGCTCAAAGTTAAATCTAACTTTGGCTCAGAAAGGGGTAAATTATGCTGCCATAGAAGTCTGGTCACTTACCTAATAGCATCAAAAGTCTGACAGATAGCCATATAGTATTTAAAAGAATTCCTGAATGGCAACTCCTCCTACTCATTGAATGAATTTTTGGATAAAATCCCCCCCCCCCCCCAAAAAAAAATTAAGTGTCATGTAATATCTTGTACAGACACCTTTTATTAACCTGACACGTTCTACATCATTACGAAGTGTCGTATTCATGATCTATGGAACAAGTACTAATCTAATCTAGTTCATTAATACTTCTGTTGCATAATAGTCTACAGTATTTGTAGGAAAAGCTTACACTGAAGTTTGACAGCACATAATACTAATGTCTCAGCTCTTTTTCTGAATTTATCATGAGGGGGCTCTAAGGCTACTTTTCAGTCCGGCAGAGAGGAAGACATGAAACTGTAACAGAGGCCTAGCAGCAGTGCCAGGGTTGTAACCATCTGCAAATGTGTGTGGTGAGCACACTGTGGATAATTATTTTTCATGTTATTAAGTTAACTTGTTACCAATATGTACAAACATATGAGAATTGTATGTTATCTAAACCCATGGAAACAGTGCCGTCATTAAGACTCTGACCTCAGGTTTAGGAGGATACAGGCTTATGTCTGAGGAGACAAAGTACTAATCAACTCAAATGAAATGCCCCATGCAGGCAAGAGTATTAAAATCCTAGTGATCAGTTGCTGAAACATTCACAAGAAAGTGCCAGAGTTTTAAGGGATCCTAAAAAGCAGTGAAGCTCACACAACAGGGTACAGAAAGTTGGGTAAAACCCAAACTTGATAGCAGTGATAATTTTGGGGAAAATTTAAGCATATATGGAAAGGACAGGCTAATGAGAAATTGAGGTGGTGTATCTGTCACAGCAGACCAATTCAAATCCAGCAAGACAGAAACTGAAGCTGCCTGCAAGACTGTTTTGGCAAGACTCACTATCACGAGTCAACATAAATCATAAATTTGTAGCTGGAATCTTCTATCAACCTCCAGATGCAACAAAAAATATTTAAGAGACAACCTCAGTCCACTAGTATGTAAGTTCCTCACTACAACTCAAATTGTTAGAGGAGATTTTAACTGCCAAACAATCAACTGGGATAATTGGAGTTTTGTCAATAAGGGGTGTGAAGAAACATCCTGCAAAACATTAGTAAATACCTCCTCTGAAAACTATCTACAATATACAGTTTGAAATCCCACTGAAGATGAAAATATTTTGCATCTAATGGTGACAGACAGACTTTACCTCTTCGAGGATATTCACAATAAGGCCAGTATCAATGACCACGAAGCAGTTTTAACAATTATAATTACCAAATTAGATTTAAACCAAATAGAAAGATTCAGCTAACCAGATAAACAAGCAGCACTGTCACATCTCACATCTACTGAGGAACACAAAAATTTTAGTTCATGGTAGAAGCATTTTAGTGAACTGTGGCTCAAATTTAAAAAAAATATATGATCATGCATTGGACAGATATGTACCCAGCAGAACAATTCATGATGGGAGGGACAATCTATAGTATGCAGTAATGTTGAAAAAAACCACTAAAGAAATAGATGCAAAACAAAGCATCATGCTATGGATACCCAGATGGTAAATGAGACACATTCATTGCGTGAAATGTTCAATGACTACCGTAACATTATTATTGAAGATCTTTCACAGAAACCAAGGAAATTCTAGTCATATGCAAAGGCTTTCAGTGGCACCAAAATTACTACCCAGACACTCATGGGGTCTAGTGTAGCAGGGGATACAACCCGTCGGCTTTGAACAATGACGTCACAAGTCGCCAGAGAGCATGTATTACAAAGATGAAAGAGCTGAGGAGAATGTTGAGAAACAAAGGAATGCGAGAGAGATAAACATTGATCTTGTCAAAAGCTGAGAAGCGATTCTTCTTAGTGTTGTAGCTCCCCTCAGTAGCTGATAAGTGTTTTTTGACTTAAAAAAAACCCTCACGAGATGTTAAGTTTTAGTTTAGTTTTTTTATTGATTGCTTAATAAAGTAGGATCAGTTTATTCCATCTCGTGAGGGGTTTTTTTTTTTTTTTTTTTTTTTTTTTTTAAAAAAAGCCAAAAAACACTTATCAGCTACTGAAGCATATTGGTGGAATAAGAAAGTGAAATATGGTAAAATAGTGAAATATAGATAAACGATCGCTTTTAGATTCACATTCAATTATTTTAATGATAGCGCTTATTAGAACACAGAACTGCTTTATTATCTATGCCTCGAAGTGAAGACATTACTATCTATTACTAAGGAATGACGTCATTGTTCAAAGCCGACGGGTTGTATCCCCTGCTTCACTAGACCCCACTCATGGATGTGACATGAATTTAAATGGAGGGTAGCAAAGCAAAAGCAGAACTACTTAACTCTGTTTTCCTTTAAAAACCCAGAATCGGTTAGATTCTCATGCCAATGGTAAGATGAGCGAAATAGATATTACTTCCACTTATGTTGAGAAACAGCTGAAAGCTCTACAGCCTGATGGAATACCTATCAGATTCTATACCACATCTGCAGCTTAGTTAGATCCTCGTAATTATAAGATATTGAAAATCCCTAAAAAATAAAAATAAAATAAAATTCAAACAGTGGGTAGAAGAAAGCAAAAGTCATTAGTCAACAAGAAGGGCAGCCAAAGTGATCCAGAAAACTGCTGTTCAATATCCTTGACATCCACTTCTTGTTGAATTTTTGAACATATTTTGACGCTCAAATGTACTGAGATATCTAACAGAATTACCTTCTCATGCCTATCAGCAAAGATTCTGAAAATATTGATCACATGAACTCCAAACTCCTGCTTTTCTCACGACACCATAAAAGCCATTGATCAAAGCAGTCAGATAGATAGTACAGTGTTCCTTGACTTCTGAATGCAGTTGACTCATTACCAAACACATGCTTATTATCTAAAGTACAATCATATGGGAATCAAGTTAGGTTTGTGTCTGACCTATGGATTTCTTGGCATGGAGGACAACATATTACCCTGGATGGAGAATAATCAAAAGATGTTAGAAGTAATTTCAGCAGTGCTCCACAGATGTTGATACACTTACTGTTCACGTTGTATATTGGTGACCATGCAGACAATGTTAATACTTATCTCATACTTTTTGGAGATGATGCAGTTATCTATAATGAAGTACTCTCTGGAGGGAAAAAAAAGAATCAGTCAGAACATAAGATTTCGAAGTGGTGCAAAGAGAGGCAAATCACTTCAAATGTTCAGAAATGTAAAATCGTGCACTTCACAAAATTAAAAAAGTTTGTATCCTATGGCTACAGTACCAATGATTAACAGCTGGAATTGGTCAACTAATACAAATACCTGGGTTTAACAATTTGTAAAGATAGTAAATGGAACAATCACATAGGCTCAGTCATAGGTAAAGCAGGTGACAGACTCAAGCTTATAGGCAGGAATATTAAGGAATCGCAATAACTCCGCAAAGGAGACTGCATACTCATTGCCTGGGTTTACTGGGACAATTTTAGGAAGGTCTGTTAACCTGAACAAAAGACAGCATGCAGAATCCTACTGTGACCCATTCTTGAGTACTGCTTGAGTGTCTGGGATCCCAAAAGGTCAGAGTGAAGGAAAACATTGAAGCAATTCCGAGGTGGGCCATTATGTATGGCACCAGTCGCTCTGATCAACAAGCAAGTGCAATGGAGATGTTCTATGAACTCAAATGGCAATTACTGGAAGGAAGACAATGTCATGTAGGGCTAATATTACTAATAAATGCAGTAATTTAAAATCTATATTCAATCCCATGCTGCAAATGAATGTTTATAGAGTATAGGTCACATCTGGCCTAGTTTAAATTCTTGACAACAGATACAGTAACACACGTTTATTAACCCAATACATAAAACAATAAGTAGGTCTATCAATACTGCACTTCTACATTTTCTCAGAAATTTTCTGAAGCTTTTCACATACAACAAAAACCTTAATAGAGAAAGCTAATGCGTTCACATAATATTCAGTGGAGATATTGAACACACAGATGACTAGAAATATTGCTACAATATTTTCACTTAAAAAAAAGGAACATAATTTGTTATTATGAATGAATGATTTCACAATCTGCCGCCCCATCCTAATTTGACTTACTCTGCGAGCCAATTAAGAGCGTGACAGGGTCAACATGAATGACAGCAGAACAACCACATCCGTTTTTAAACACAAGCAATGGATTAATTTCTTGCATATAAACATAATTTATATTTTGATACCCTCTAAAATATTATTCAGCTTAATTACTTGAATCTTTACATGTTAACAGACACTACATAAGCAGCAACAACTGTTGTAATGACACGTGTGAAGCACTCAAATTTGCAATAATGTGTGACATGGGCTATCAATGTCTATTAATTCATATCAATTCACAACCTCTGAACTCAAAGTCTTCGAACGACGACATATACAGCAAATGAAACAAAAACGTATCATCACACACTGTCAAATTAGAATTTTATGGTGCCATTGCCATTGCTGCAAAATGGTTCGAGTCTTACTTAACTAATAGGAAACACAGTGTGTCAATGACTTGTCTGTTACATTGACAGATGCTAAGTCTGTTTTGTTTGCATACGATACAAACATTGCAATAAACAGCACGTAAATTACAGATTTAGTAACGGCTACTAATCAAATTTTAAACGATATTAATAAATGGTTTAAAGCTAACTCCCCTGGCATTGAGCTTTGACAAGACCAACTATACACTGTTCAGAATGTGTACAAATTTCCTCCCAGCAAGTGTATAACATATGAAGACATGCATATAGAAGAGATCGACAGTTTTAAATTTCTTGGATTACAACTATATAATAAAAGCACCTGGGAATGGCATACCACCAAACTGCTGAAGAGCCCAAACAAGTCTGTATTTGCAATGTGAATGATGTCATATGTGGGGGGAAAAAACCTTGCACACTTTGCTTGCTTTTATTCTATTAAATCATAGGATCATATTAAGGTTGACTCATCAAACCGAGCAAGTTTTAAGGGTGCAAAAGCATTTAATAAGACTCATTTGCAGTGTAAATTCAATACCACATAGCAATTGGTTCAAGGCAATGCGTATTCTAACCACTGCTTCTCAGTATACTTATAAATTAATGAAAGTTGTTATAAATATTGTGTTTGTTTCCAACCAACAGCTCTACACATAGTATCAGTACTAGGAATGAGAACAATGTTCATAAAGACTAGGTCTTTACCTTGGTCCAAAAGGATGTCCAATATTCATGAACATACATTTTCAATAAATTACCAGCAACCATTAAAAACTTGGTTTCACATAAAGCACAGTTTAGACAGAGTTTGAAAGAGTTTTTGGTAGGCAAATCCTACTACTCCATAGATGAATAACTTAGCAGGGACTGTTAGACCAGCTTAAATAAAATGTTTGTTAGGTTTCATTTATGACAGTACTTGCACACATTAGACATTTGGTGTATAACTTTATGAAAAGTGGATAACAATGTTTCATTCTGACAGTCTATCACGTCTGCAAATATCAGCGGTTTCGGTTTACTGTAAAGTGTTCACGAAGTTTGACAGTCTAGTGACAACTGATTTGGGAAACGAGTATTTTATTCAAATGTTCTATGTTTTATATTATACTTCCTAACGTGTTCCACAGCCACTACTATTATATTATTCTGGGATCTACGGAACGAGAACTGAATTGAATCCAATCTCACGCAAAACACAGATGTAAAAAAAAAAAAAAAAAAAAAAAAAAAAAACATATAAAACTTTAAACGGACTTACCATTTTCCTTCTATCTTTCCCTCACTAACAACGCCTCCTTTCGAATATCCGTCCAACTCCAAAGATGATGTGGATTCCGAGGCGGCACCGAAATGTATATAAGTAGCACTTAGCCAGAGACCGGCTGTAGACCATAGACCACCGAAGGCACTGATAGATGTCTCTGCGGTCAGGACATCGTTAGAGAGCCTATATTCTCTGTATGCATGGGCTCTCTAGGTATAGTCACAGTCTTGAGTCTAACATAACAGTTGCGACACTTCGCCTCAATTTTGTCGCCTACCGCGCCGGCAGCGCCCCAAGCGGCCAGTAACTTAAACTGTGAGTTCGGCGCGATCGTGAAAGCGAATAGTGGTTGTTTATTTTGATTTCTACAATGGTTTTTACAAGCAGGAGCGTTTGTAGCGCAATAAATTGCACCAACAACAGGAAGAAGACACCACAGCTGTCTTTTTTTACGTTTCCTAAGGATCTTGAGAGGTATATACCATCATGTTACTAAATGTATCGTCAGGATTCACTTGCAAACTACATGCGTATTAATGATTAATGTTTCGTTTTAGGAGCAGAAGATGGTAAGTTAGTAGCAGACGAGAAAACCTAATGAAAAAAGACCCAGTTTACCTGTATAATAATATTAGGTTTTGTTCGCTACATTTCGAACAAAACCAGTTCATGAACGCAGACAATAATAAACTCGTGTGGAATGCAGTACCCACCCTGTGTGACATCCCAAATAAGCCACCTCAACTGACGATGAAGGGGAAACTGCCACAAAGACTCGACAATCTATCTAAAGCTGTAAAACAGTCCTACGACACAGAAGCAGCCAGTTCAACTCGCCATGTATCAGTGCCAGATTCGTGTGAATCGTCAACACAGACCTGCTTTGACGATAGAGTGGTTAGATTATGTGCAGTTATTCGTGTCTTAGAAAAGCGTAATGTTTAGTACGTATTTCGTTCACTTCTGTTATGAGTCACTTAATTTTCCTTGTTTCCTTCGTGTGATGATATTATTTTGTTAGCACCTTGTTCACTGACAGACTGTCTGAAAATTATTCAAATATTTGGTTTTGCGTGAAATGTAATGTAATCAGCTCATTATAATGTTTTCAGCATATTTTTCCCACTGTTTGGCAGTTGCTTGTCCCACTTATTAGAATATAAAGATGAAGATCATACTTGTGGCAACAGGCGACAGTGACAGACACAATAGGCCTACAGAACGATAAATGAGCTGTCGATCGCTTTTGCATCTAGAGGAACATGTCTGTGCTTCTTACGTGCAAATCTGTGTGTTTATATTCTTTTGATATCAATGTAGTAAACTGCAATTCTATCCAACGTCACAAGTGTTTCTTCACGAATGTGTTGTAAGCTTGCCACTCGATTCATGGTTTTTGTCCATACTTGCGCTTATTTTGGAATCGTTTTTAGAACTACTACACAAACCACTGGAGGAAAGAAAATAAATATTTCGTAAATTACATAGGAAATGGTTGAAAAACAAACATTACGCTTACGACGCGTCTGATGTTCACCTTACTCTCCCCTTGGAGTGCTAGTGTCGATCCATCTGTCAAACGGTAACAACTTTTACACCAGTGAGTGTCGCGACTGTTATGTTAGACTGTGATTTTAGTCTTGTAGACGAGAGCATTGCCACAGCTAGAATTATACTTGCTTGTATTTTTCGTAATTCAGTTGTATTTGTGCTCCTAACACAATAAATTTTGCCCTGCAGCTCAGATATTGTCATACCACCTATGTTATGGTCGCACATGACGGTCTCATCGACAGCAAAATGTTGCTTATTTTTGTAATTGGAATCACTGAAATCCAACAAACACCTATGCAAAGTATAGATATCCAAAAAACGAACATTATTCTCCGTTCCCCACTTCATATTTCAGTTTGGTTGCACTCTATGAACATACATAACCTCAAAACTCATTCAACTAGTATCGCCAAAGTTGGAACACGCCGAAAGTGTTGTTTCACCAACGAGTCACGCAAACGCGTGACTGCATGCGCAGTGGCCGGTAGCGCAGTTGCCTGCAACCTAAAGTTGTAGTGTAAACTAGGCTTAATATCCACATTGGTAACCCCAGACTGCGTGCGTCGTTCATTTCGTCTCCGTGAAATTTTTTCGATCAGCAGTGTTGTCTACCATGCACAATGAATCTACCGCCTTTGGCGGCTGCTGTGTAAGAGAACAAGAGCACATGAACACCCATACTTTTGACACCTTGTAGATTAAACACAGCATAGATGCGGTAATATGTGGAACTTAAATTTTCCGGGTTATGCTACATTGCTACTCCGTGAAAGTTGGCATCAGTGTCGTGAGCAGCGTTGCCAATGCTTGTCAATTAAATTGCCCACCCAAGGTCGTCAATTACCTGATTTTACTTCAAAATACCCTCCATTTAAAAAATAGTTGCAGAAAACAAGTGTATGGTGTAGTTTTTAGACTAGCTACTGCTACTGCAATGTTATCAATATTTAAGTGAGTTTGAACATGGTGTTATAGTAGGCGCACGAGCGATGGGATACAGCATCTCCGAAGGTAACGACGAAGTGGGGAATTTCCTGTACAAACGTTTCACAAGTGTACCGTATCAGGAACCCGGCAAAACATCAAATCTCCGACATTGCTGAGGCTGGAAAAAGATCCTGCAAGAACGGGACCAACGATGACTGAAGAGAATCGTTCACAATGACAGAAGTGCAACCCTTCCACAAATTGCTGCAGATTTCAATTCTGGATCATCAACAAGTGTCAGTGTGTGAACCATTCAACAAAACATAATCGATATGGGCTTTCGGAGACAAAGGCCCACTCAAGTACCTTGATGACTGCACGACACAAAGCTATACTCCTCGCCTGGACTTATGAACACTGACATTGGACTGCTGATGACTGGAAACGTGTTGTCTGGTCTGACTGTTAAGATATAGAACAACCTCATGAATCCATGAACACTGCATTTCAGCAGGGGACTGTTCAAGCTGATGGAGGCTCTACAATGGTGTCGGGCTTGTGCAGTTGGAGTGATATTGGGTCCTTGATACATCTAGATACGACTCTGACAAGTGACATATACGTAAACATCCTGTCTGTTCACCTCATCTATCCATGTCCATTATGCATTCCGATGGACTTGAGCAATTTCAGCTGCGCAGTGCGATGCCCCACACGTCCAGAATTGCTACAGAGTGGCTCCAGGAACACTCTTCTGAGTTTAAACTTCGCAGACATGAAAATTATTGGGCATATCTGGGATGCCTTGCAACGTGCTGTTCAGAACAGATCTCTATCCCGTCGTATTCTCAGGGATTTATGGAGGGCCCAGTTGGATTCATGGCGTCAATTCCCTCCTGCACTACTTCAGACATTAGTAAAGTCCATACCACGTCGTGTTGCAGTACATCTGCATGCTCGCGGGTGCCCTACATGATATTAGGCAGGTGTAACTGTTTCTATGGCTCTTCAGTGTAAAACGAAACAAAAAACAGTTAAAATTAAAGTGGTCGTCGTAAAATTATTAGAGTAAAACAGACAAGTTGCACAAATATAAATAAGAAGCTACACAGATGAAAGTTCTTGCAGATGACACTACGTTATAAAACTTCTTATTGAAACAGAATCACTAATGGCATAATAATTTGTGTGTGATAATAAAGGTTTCTCGGGCTTCCAGCTGTGCCAACTTGCTTAAAATCGACGAGCTTTTGGCTGAGTTCCTCTCGGCCATTGTCAAGTGGTGACTATCTTATAGTTGCTGCTGCTGTCCTCGTATAGCCGCTCTGCCTTCCATGACGTCACTGGTACCCACTCCAGCATCATATATGTTAATGTTTGCGTTGAGCGGCCGCCGTGCCCGCTTCAGTCTTTGGATGGCCAGGTACCACATTGTGATTAGCTGCAGGCTGTCGTTTTTATTGAGCGTGTTGTCACAAATTTTTCTTTCGATCGTTTCTTTTATTATGCTATTCCAAAAACTGTTAGTTCATGTGATAACAGTCGTCTTGTCGAATGCAATACAATGACAGTTTTCTAATACATACTCTGCTACCGCTGATTTCTCTGAATACCATAGACGAAAACATCTCTTATGTTCTACACAGCGCTGTTCAATGGTACGCACAGTCTGTCCAATATAGAACCAACTGACCACACCCACATGGTATTTTGTACACTCCTGGCGTTCTGCGGCCTAAGGCCTCAAGAGCTGTCGAATTTTTGCTGGGGTCCTAAAGACCAAATCGATTTAATGCCTCTTTAAGAGCCAGGTTATCTTTCTGTTGTTGAGCCACACAACGGCAAGAACACAAACTTCTTAGAGTCCTCCTTGGAGTCTTTCTGCTTATGTATTTTCGGAAAGATAGCTTGCAAAAGCTGGCGGTTATTGTAGCCATTTTCCTTGAATACTTTCTGTAAGTGGCTCAGTTCCTTTGGCAAGTTTTCAGTATCTGATCTGATACGGTTTCAGTTCGATGCACTGAGGTCCTCAGAAGAGAACTTTTCTGCGTCGGATGGTGATAGTTATTAGAGTGCAGATATTGGTCTGTGTGGGTGGGCTTCCAGTAAACCCTGTGGATGAGGCACTCATTTGCTTTGAGGTGGATGAGGACATCAAGGAACAGCAAGGCACCATCTGTCTCTATCTCCATCATGAACCTTTTTGGTATAGGTGAACTTGGCTAATAAATAGTTTTCAAAAATCAACATTCATTGAAATAACAGATCCCTTTCTCCGCACTATCAAGTAACTACAAAGTGAAGCTAACTGAGATATGTAAGAGGATCAGTATTCTACTCTGTCGACCCACAGACAGGTTTATGGGATTGAAACCAGCCTTTCTTAGAACGGTAACAGCACTACCAGTGTCTAAGAAGATTGCAAAGAGGCTCGTTATTAATTTTGCAGCTTATGAATGAGGTCTGATTTCACCCTTGAGTCTGCATCCCACGGGTCATGGATGTGACCAATTCGTTAATCGAAGTTGTATCCTTGCAGTACTGTCATCTTGGTTCTCATCTTCTCTCTCTTACATACAAACCCGTTTAAAATTTCTGGCCTTCACATGTAAAGCAACTAATTTGTTGCTTGCATCATCCCTGTTTCAGGGGCCTTACCGACACTAACTGCTTCTCTCCTGGCCCACCAACAATGAACGACATATCTAACACCTTCGTTGTTGTGCGCCAAGGCTCCCTGTTTCATAAAGTTCTTGAGCAGCTGGGCAAACGTCGTTCGTTATCTCTCCTGTGGATTATTGCCTTCTACAATGTTTGACACCACTATCAGTTCCCTATATGAAAAACAATATTTCTGCATGTTTCTCTATATTTATGAATCCTCCAGAGGGTTCCCCGTCACTTCATTTGCGTCTATAATTTATGTCAGTGGAATGCCAGTTGCCCTGATGAGAATTACCTGTTAGCAAATCTCACAAGAAAACCTTCAACAGTTTCCTGTGGTCTTATGCCCTGTTCACTTGCAACTCAACTGCCTTTTATGTACAGGCAGATAATTTGCCGGATTTCAGTATACTGGAGCACAAAAGTGTCTTTCTGCTCTTTTGGGGGCAAAAAGTAATACAGAAACTGTATACACTCCTGGAAATTGAAATAAGAACACCGTGAATTCATTGTCCCAGGAAGGGGAAACTTTATTGACATATTCCTGGGGTCAGATACATCACATGATCACACTGACAGAACCACAGGCACATAGACAAAGGCAACAGAGCATGCACAATGTCGGCACTAGTACAGTGTATATCCACCTTTCGCAGCAATGCAGGTTGCTATTCTCCCATGGAGACGATCGTAGAGATGCTGGATGTAGTCCTGTGGAATGGCTTGCCATGCCATTTCCACCTGGCGCCTCAGTTGGACCAGCGTTCGTGCTGGACGTGGAGACCGCGTGAGACGACGCTTCATCCAGTCCCAAACATGCTCAATGGGGGACAGATCCGGAGATCTTGCTGGCCAGGGTAGTTGACTTACACCTTCTAGAGCACGTTGGGTGGCACGGGATACATGCGGACGTGCATTGTCCTGTTGGAACAGCAAGTTCCCTTGCCGGTCTAGGAATGGTAGAACGATGGATTCGATGACGGTTTGGATGTACCGTGCACTATTCAGTGTCCCCTCGACGATCACCAGTGGTGTACGGCCAGTGTAGGAGATCGCTCCCCACACCATGATGCCGGGTGTTGGCCCTGTGTGCCTCGGTCGTATGCAGTCCTGATTGTGGCGCTCACCTGCGCGGCGCCAAACACGCATACGACCATCATTGGCACCAAGGCAGAAGCGACTCGCATCGCTGAAGACGACACGTCTCCACTCGTCCCTCCATTCACGCCTGTCGCGACACCACTGGAGGCGGGCTGCACGATGTTGGGGCGTGAGCGGAAGACGGCCTAACGGTGTGCGGGACCGTAGCCCAGCTTCATGGAGACGGTTGCGAATGGTCCTCGCCGATACCCCAGGAGCAACAGTGTCCCTAATTTGCTGGGAAGTGGCGGTGCGGTCCCCTACGGCACTGCGTAGGATCCTACGGTCTTGGCGTGCATCCGTGCGTCGCTGCAGTCCGGTCCCAGGTCGACGGGCACGTGCACCTTCCGCCGACCACTGGCGACAACATCGATGTACTGTGGAGACCTCACGCCCCACGTGTTCAACAATTCGGCGGTACGTCCACCCGGCCTCCCGCATGCCCACTATACGCCCTCGCTCAAAGTCCGTCAACTGCACATACGGTTCACGTCCACGCTGTCGCGGCATGCTACCAGTGTTAAAGACTGCGATGGAGCTCCATATGCCACGGCAAACTGGCTGACACTGACGGCGGCGGTGCACAAATGCTGCGCAGCTAGCGCCATTCGACGGCCAACACCGCGGTTCCTGGTGTGTCCGCTGTGCCGTGCGTGTGATCATTGCTTGTACAGCCCTCTCACAGTGTCCGGAGCAAGTATGGTGGGTCTGACACACCGGTGTCAATGTGTTCTTTTTTCCATTTCCAGGAGTGTAGTATGGGAAAGTATCGATCGAGAATAATTTCCCCCCGTCATCCTTCCTAAAAGAGGATGAAGTAACCTTGGAAACTGATCGCCAGCTGCGCCGAGTGGCCGCGCAGTTCAAGGAGCCATGTGACTGTGTGGCCACTCCCGTCGGAGGTTTGAGTCTTCCCTCAGGCATGGGTGTGTGTGTTGTTCTTAAAATAAGTTAGTTTAAGTTCGGTTAAGTAGTGTGTAAGCCTAGGGACCAGTGACCTCAGTAGTTTGCTCCATTAAGAATTCACACACATTTTGAACATTTGAACTGTTTGCCACACTGGAGAGCAATTAGATGGACTTTTGCTATTTCCCCACCCAGGCAGCATTCAGTATCCTATTATGTATTTATTGTAGTCCTATTCTCCTTACTTAAGTTAACCATGACATGTCATTTAATGTTAACTACCTGTACAGGCCTTCCATGAAGACCCTCCACTACATCACAGTGCTCCCTGTTGCTCAAAAACTTCAATGGACTATCATGGCATACAGCCTCCTCACATGGAACTGTGAAGACATCTCTCCTTCCAGAAGTTTGATCAACGAATCAATTTCGGTCAAAGAAAATTTAATTATTGGGCTGTCTGTAGCTATATCATGTTGCCCCTGAGAAGTTAATTGACTTGATTTTTCCAGTACCTGGCAAGATGGTTATGTTAGCTCAGGCACAGTAGTTCCAGGGGTCTGATCACGAATAGAGACGACATATTCCAATTCATCCTTTTGAAGCAACCTCATTCTGACAACATCTCTAACAGTCATATATGCAACAGTACAGGAGCAGAAACAGAGAAACTACACACTACTGCCACTGGTTAGTTTGCAGCAGCATTGAAAGTGTGGAGTGATTATAACTTGAAAGTTAAAGTTGAAATATGTCACTATGGAATTTAATAAACATACCGAAAACGTTGTATTTCTCCCTATGACAGAATAAAATGGACTTCGTTGACTTTAAACATAACAAGAAACATTGTTCTGTAGCAGAAATGTCCACTGAAAAAAAAATATATTGAAATAGTAGAGGTCAGAGGAAAATCCTATTAGGCAACAGTTAACTTGTCTAGAGGTGCACAAATGGAATAGAATGTCCCGAAGCATGCATTTTAGCTGCAGAATAAAAATACAACTACACAAAAATTTAATGTCTAGATCACTGTTTGCGCATACATTCAGTTAATTACTATTCAACCTTCGCTCAATAAAAATGTTGTCAGTTTAGGCAGATGGTATCCATTACTGCAGCACTACACCGGCCAGTGACTTTTGCAGCCACCAGGAAATTAAATCAACCAGAAGACTACAGCCAACACTCTTGTACCCAGTCCATCCTACATTCACGATGTTGTCATCCGAACCGCACAGCCCTTGGGCTATGCTGTTCCCATTCTCCACTCACTCGCACTGTGTGCCATCAGCAGGGAAAGCATCGTATACGGTACTGACATGATCTTCTCCTTTTACTGCCGTAGGTGTGTTGCTCGCCTTGGTGGCCTGAGAAACTCTTTCACCGATAATTTCAGCTGTCATTCATTGACTGCAGCGGCACTAGGTTTTGCCCTACTCAGTGTTATGGAAGTCCTCTCACATGTAGCTAGAGAACTGCATTCGCATTTAGCGCCACCTGACGAGCAGACCTGGACCTCCAACCATGCGTCAGTATCACAACTAACTGGTATTAAGGTAAGAGAGCAAGATTTGTGATAATGTAACATATTTCAGAAGTGCTGTAACCTAGAATGGTCCACATTTCACAGAAGCGTTTTTAATAATATGTACCTAGCAACAACATGTAGTAGCTGACTCCAAACTAACTTAAGAGCTTCTTAAGGCCGATGTTTTCCCGCTCAGCAACAACCAAAAATCCTTACACAGGCAGTAATGTGTCAAGATGTACTTCATTCATTTTTATTGCTGTTGCTGAATTCGGTCGTGAGTTAAGTAAAGCTGACTGTCTACCTCAGGGGGAAGACAGGTAAGTAGTGCTGTCGCTGCACTGGTTTTTAGGATGTGGGAGGGGGAATGCTTTCTTGTTTGTCTCCCAGTGCTGACTAGTCATAGGCATGTGAGCCTTGTACCGATCAGTTGCTCTGGTATAAACTTTGATGTGGAAGTAACAGGAATTCTTAAATGCTCATTATAGTGACATTCATTTTAAAATGTGGTACATACCTGTACCAAAGAGTATGAACATTCAAAACGTTTAGAAAACATTTGTGATCATGTCTCATGTTGCATAATGCATTTAGATATAAATGCTATTACTACTATTAATCAGTTAATGATCTGGTAACACAGAAGCGTAACACCACTGCATCAGACAATTACACTGTTACAGCTTTGATGTCACTGAGTGGTGGCAGCAATGAGAATCAGAGAACAGTTGATACAAACTGTTGTGAATCAAACTGAATTTAACCATCAGTAACTGAGTCTGGCGGCCAACTTGTCTTACCCGTATTATAGCAAGTCTATTGGGAGCTTATAATACACTAATTTTTGTCGCTTGCCAATTAGTATTCAGTACAGTATGTATGGTTCTAGGTGCCACCCTGCAATGTCAGTATTGGTTCTTGAGCAAAAAAGCTTGACGACCACTGAAGTAGAGTAGTCTCTTGTCAGTATTCACATTCGTGCTAAACTACCAATATTTTAAAGCTGTTTTGATTTCAGCACAATTGTACTACATTGTGGCTTTTATTATTGAGTGTAACGATTAAAGTGAAATGAAAATATAAAACATATTTGTGACTTCACAGAGCTGCTCATAAGCTGAAATGAAACCCATATAAACTCAACAGTTTTGTTACTGATGCAATCACTGAAAAATGAATTGCGTTACTGACTAGTACTAATTTACGAGATTGAGTACGGAAAAAATATTGTTTCAGCATCTGTGACATTACAGACCCCTGGCGGATTTTAAGAATAAAAACAAAACAGTACTTCACAGTTAAGAGCCTTACTTTCCAATGCACATTCAGTATGTTATAAATAGTAAACATCATCTCACACGTCTTTTTTATTACTGTTTTTGAAGTTCTTGTTCTGCAATCTTCAAAACAGCATTTACGATTGCACGAATTATTTCAGTTGATTTCATCTTAAGAACTATAGCAGTAGAAATTCTAAGCACGCACTGCCATACGAAGGCTTTGCTGTTGGGTGCAAGCATGTGCAGTTGTTCAATGCATGTGGAAGCGCGCTAGGTGGAGTACAATCAAAGATGCAAGACAAAGTCCACTTCATTGGCAAGATCTTTGATTTGTTTACATATACTGACGCCGGTACGCATTATTGTTTTATTGCAGAGTGGTTGACGTTGCATACAAACGGTGAATAAAATCGGGTTGCAAAACAAGTCAGCTGCCAAGGTTTGTAGATTACGATATGGCGTTTTGCGTGTTTTTGTCTTCTGGCAGTCTAATGTTTATGATAGAAGGCCGCGGCATGTCATGTGTCATAATTCTTTTTTTTTGCAAAAAAGTAAGGCATTTAAAATTGTAATGCAGAAATAACTGCACAGATGCTACGTGTTATTGGCCACATGTGCTTGCAACAATTATTATGTGGTAAAAGTTACACAGTGAAATCCCTCACAACATTACAGTTTTCGTAGTTTATGCACAAAATGTATTAGCCGCACCTCAAATCAGTCCGTTAGCACTAGCTTTATTGCGCATTCACATTCATTGATATCGTCGAAACACAATCAAATTAACATCTTCCAAATTTACCTGAAGTTCGGACTAAACAACAGTTAAATTTGTCACCACAGCCAAGATATCGAGCAGGCTTCACTATCACACCCTAGCCTGCAATCTTGTGCGATTTTGTAAAAAAAATATAAAAAAATTAAAAAAAAAAACAGACATGGTATCATTGCCCAAATTTCTGGGTGAAATGCTGTATTCAAGCGCTTCACCAAGTGACACCCTTATATCAGACGTTGTTTTAGCAATTCGCAAAGGTCAAAATAAAAGTAAAGGAGTAGGTACCAATTTATAGGCCTACTTCTTTGGCACTGTGAACCTTGTTACTACTGTAATGAATTTATAATATACAGAAGTGTCCGATTCCACCCGTCTGCTTTGACCCATGACGTCAACAGTATGGCGGAAATGTCCATTCTCAGCGTCTCCAATATGGTGCTTATCCGTCACTACGTACACACGGCAACAAACACGAAAATACATATAAGTAAGACAATAACATCCCCTCCAAAAATACAATCAAACTAACGGGACAACAGCGGGAAACTGGGGGTTTTAGGGTGGGGACAAGTTAAATATAACATTAAAAGAGACACAACACGATCCCAAAAACACAAAATGAACTAAAAAACAATAAACGACAACATCCGCTACCTAAACAAAATCCACAGGAATCGGACACTTGCCTTGACCTATAGCTCAACCGCAGCAGTCGATACCAAAAAAACAACACCTACAACTACGAAAATTGGAATTGGACATTTCCTTTGATCTATGTAGGTCAGCCACAGCTGACGATACTGTAACACCAACATCTACAACTACAAAAAATAAAACCAACACACCACCACCTCAAAAACCCAAAAATCAAACTTCCCTATAGAAATTAAAACACAGTCAGTACACCATAAATACACAAAACATTACATCTCTAGAAGTATAGGCCGAAAGAAACAATTACTTACCACCAACAATAGATCGGGCACTCTAACCATCCACCCACCCCACACAAACAAACAAGGAAAACACAAGCAAAAAGAACCCCAACCAACCACAACAAAAATAAAAAATGTAACACTGTTGTATTTCATCATCATATCCATGCCTAACAACAGAAGATACACAGTAAATTAAACGTCTTATCGCACTACAAACAGCGCACCAATTATACCTAACAAAAACACCAAACACATAAACAAAAAAAAAGTTAATTGATAATTCACTGAAAAAACTTCCAATCCTTACGTCCCGAACAGCAAACACTGCCAAAACATCACCAGAGGGTACCATCCCATCAACCACAACAAGATGACACCTTCAAACACAACCAACTCAAACTCCGCGCCGTAATGACGTCACACACCACAGCACCATTACGTTATGGGTCAAGCAGATGGTTGGAATCAGATGCTTCCGTTGACCCCAGTACACAGTACCCACGATATTTGTAGTTTCAAGATAGCTGTTATAGGGCTATGCAAATAGACACCATCATACTTACTTATCAAGATCCCCAAACCTATAGGATGTATTTTATACAAATCATATAAAATCATAAGCTGGGAACTCTGATAAGGAATTATTAGTAAGAAATGCGTATTTAGTTTTATATGGACAACCAGTCACAATGCGTGCATTTTAAGATAATCTATGGATAGAATGACATCATTTGGCCTAATTGGTTGCAGGCATTTGTTGTGATGTGGGTGTAATTGTGGCTTCACCAGTAACATAATATCCACATTATCTGTTTCAGAGAGTGTATTTCCCAGGCAGTTCAGTGGATGAGTAACCTACGATATTATCCATAACCAATTTCTCAAATTTTGCCGTGCAACCAGAGGAAATACCGAAAATTCAGATTCCATCCGTCTGCTTTCACAATGACGCAATTGAGATAGCAGACATCCCTGTTTCAAGTGTATACAGTATAGTGACCATAACATCACAAAATACACCCATGAACAAAGATATAAATGACACGAAATATTTCATTCCAGGAATAAAATGAAACTACTGGGACAAGTGCGGGAAGTAGATGCCTTTAAGTTGTGGACAAACTAACTATACAACTCTGAGAATAACGTCACCATTCCAAAACAAACAAAACCGAAAAACACCGCACACAAATTCCTCGAGAATAAACCTAACAAGAACTCACAAAAAAATACACAGCTGGAATCAAATAGGGCCTATTTCATTTGACGTATATACCTCAAACAAAAAGTTCAACAGCCAGCCACCTCAACCCCCCCCTTCTCTCTCTCTCTCTCTCTCTCTCTCTCTCTCTCTCTCTCTCTCTCTCTCTCTCTCTCACACACACACACACAGATTTCACTTGGCCAGTTTAGCTAAAAAGAAAACAACGATACCAAAACATGCAACTAGCAGAACTATTATCAAAATCTAAGGAGCCCAAAAAAAAAAATAAAAAAATAAAAAAAAAAAAATCCCCCATAGCAGCATACAAATAGTGACTGTGATTACGGAAGTGTCCGATTCCATCTGTCTGCTTTGGCCCATGGCGTCATCAATATGGTGGAAATGGCTATTCTAAGCGTCTCCAATATGGTGCCTTTGATGTCACTACATACACAGGGCAACAAACACGAAAATACGTATAAATAAGACAATAACATCTTCCTCCTAAAATACAATCAAACTAACGGCACAACTGCAGGAATTTGGGGGTTTTTGGGAGGGGACAAGCTAAACATAACAGTAAAAAAAACACACACACACACACACACACACACACACACACACACACACACACACACACACACACACACACACACACACACACACCACGATCCCAAAACACACAGAATGACGAAAAAAAAAAATTATATAAATGAAGATGGTATCTGTTCTTTCGGACATGTGTGAAAGAACAGATACCAATGGTGACCGTGCAGCTCGTTACAATGAATTTACAATTAAATCAATACAATGAAATGAATACCCTTAGCTGCATACCGGCGTTGATATACGTCAATGGGGACAGTTGAAAATGTGTGCCCCGACTGGGACTCGAACCCGGGACCTACTGCTTACATGGCAGACCCATACCCGTCTGAGCCACTGAGGACACAGAGGATAGTGTGACTGCAGGGACTTATCTCTGGCAAGCCTCACTTGAGACCCACATTCCCAACTTATTGTCCCGCACAATATTCGTAGCGCCCCTGCCCATTACACTCATTACTCGCGGCTTTACCGATTCCCGTAAGAGTTTGGGCAATGTGTGTGCATCCGCACAGAAGATGGTCAAATGGCCGGTGAGCCTTAACTGTATATATGAAGGTGGTCTCTGTTCTTTCAGACATGTCCTCTGTGGCTCAGATGGGTAGAGTGTCTGCCATGCAAGCAGCAGATCCCAGGTTTGAGTCCCGGTCGGGGCACACATTTTCAACTGTCCCCATTGTATATCAACGCCTGTATTCAGCTAAGGGTATTAATTTCATTGTATTGATTTAATTGTAAAAAAAATAATAATTACTAGATCCATAGGAATTGGACACTTCCCTTGACTTATATAGGCCAACTGCAGCTGATGATACCAAAACACCAATGCCTACAGCAAAAACTACAGAAATTGGAATCAGACATTTGCCTTGACCACAGCTGACAATACCAAAACACCAATACCTACATATAAAACTACGAAAGTTGGAATCAGTCATTTCACTTGACCTTTATAGGTCAGCCACAACTACTGATATGAAAAAACCAACACCTGCAACTACAAAAAACAAACCAAAACCACAACATATCAAAAATTCAAAAGTCAGACATCCCTACGTAGATGAAAACACATTCAATACACAATAGATACACAAAACATTAAAACTCGAGAAAAATAGGCCTAAAAACCAATTACTTGCCACCACCAAACACAACAAGACGACATCTACAAACAGAACCAACTCATAAACCCCACACCATAATGATGTCACACACAACACCCTTACATAATGGATCAAAGCAGACGGGTCTAATCGGACGCTTCTGTTGACCCCAGTGACTAGTAACTTTCGTTGTAAAATCCATGCACAGTATCAAATGAAACACCAAAAAGTAACTTTCAAACTATTAACAACATGACAGAACAACAATTTCAAAACTGCACACAAATCAGTAGCTAATAATTAGAGAAACTAAAACAACTCACTGTCAAGACATTAAAAACAAATTCCCAAAACATTAGTACTGCAGCTCTAAGTTCAGTGCCACAGAAACATCACTTACAATGTAGAGGTATGAACATCCCACACTAGAACGCACCACCACTTTCTCCAACATGACCTCTGCACACACACACAATCCATCCCAAATACACTGTGCCTCAATGCTTTGAGCTACCCAGATCTTTGGCGATACATTTGTTTGGCTTTCTGAGTACTACATTCTTCTACATCATACATTAAATGCATCTCTGTTCTTGTAACAAATCACGCTCTATCTTTAGTCAGTTATAAACTGTAAATAGAGCTAAACTTGACTATGAAAGCATCACAGATTATTGTAGGGCCTATACATGGTGTGTAATAATATGTGTCAGAAACTTTAGGAATTTGTTCTTGACATCAAAACATTACTAAAAGTTCATATTAACATGGGTCCAAAAATCCTTTGCTAGGAAGATGTGAAAGGATTTGTTATTCACAGTACAAAAATGATACATTTCCATTTACAAAAGCTGCTTGAAGTAACCACTTCCTATTTCCCTTCATCCCCTGACCCTGCATTCCATGCATTGTCGTATGATGTAAAAAACTTATGGCATGTTCTGTTTTTGGTCGAATCCATTTGTGGATACACTCTCTCAGAGTACAAACGTTAATTACTTGAACTGTATAAAGCAATGATTTTAAATGTCCCCCAAGGGAAACATCTATTGGATTGAAATCTGGTGATCAGCCGAGCCACGTAATAGATTCCTCTCGACTGACCAACATGTTTGGAAACTGGTTATTTAGCTTTTGGCTAACTACCCATGTACACTGGGATCGTGCTACATGGGGCATAAACCACATTCATCGGATGACCTCTAGAGGTACATTGTTAAGTAAATGAGGTAACTTACGCCTCAAGAACTGTAGATATTTTTGTTCAGTGAGACAGTGCAGAAAGAAGTAGAATGCAGTAAGATGATGATGAAAGATTCCATCCCGTATATTGAGGCTGAACCTCTGTTGATGTCCATCTCGTTACACTTAATGAGCGTTCTCATAACCCTAGACATGACTGTTATGATTACTGAAGTGCCCATCAGGGTGAAAAGCCATCTGATTAATGCCTTCCCTCCTCACAATTATTCTTGTTCTAGTTGATGGAGTTTCACCCACAACACAAGAATCCATTCTTCAATCTCAGGCTTTTGTACACCACATCGTCTCCTACCACCTGCAACTCTGTTCTCAGATTGAGCCTGTGTCTTGCAAGTGTTGGTAGAGTGACGGCATCCTTGCACAAGGAAACTGCCTCCACAGGTAATGTTCGGCAGAAAGTTGATGTGCTGCATCTGCATTCCCACCTGTGAGGCCATACGTGTAGTACATATCTATCATTTCAGACACTGAATACCTCTTTTTGAAGTGTTATGGGGGAAGTTACTCTAAAACATAACAAATTAGGCCTGCAATCATACAAAACAAAACAAATGAAATGACCAACTGTGAGTAAAAATGCATGTTCGAGGCACATTACACAATCAAAAGTCACTGCAGGAAAGTCCTACCACACCTACCTAATGAAGAATTTTTGGACCCATGTTCATCAGACTTTTTGGAATGGTTTGATGTCAAGCATAAATCCTGAAAGTTTCTGACACATGTTTTTAAACACCTTGTGTCGTTTTTTAAAGGTAGTGCCATCAACATCAGCATAGCAAGTAGTTGTGTGTTATTAAATATATAAAAAAAGAAGTTAGTAATACAGCATTACTGTGTGGGAGACCCTGAGGGCTGGACTTGGCCGTGTAATTGGAAACTTTTTCTTTCTTCATTCACTATGGCACTTTTCCTTTGTTATAAATATGTTTGTATTGTGATCTGATAAGTGTTTACAGTGTTATAGTGTCATATTTAAGTTGTTGATGGCAGTGAGAGAGAATGATATGAGGGAAATCTGGTGATGGCACACACCTTACTCCTCTTGAATATCTTAACTGAGGCTGCTGAGTTTAATGTCCACATTTAACAGATAAACTACTATCAGTAGTGTCACATGCTCTCTTTTCGTGAGGCACTGTGGATTGGCTTTGAGTTTAAACAGAAGATATTATGCATGTGAGAAATGTCAAATTGCACTATGGCTTTGTATCCATGTTAAAATTGTTGCTTGCTAAATTCAAAGTTGGACGAAGGTAGGTTCATACCATCTCCAATCAGACCATGCCCATAACAGCACTGTACTGTTCAGTCCAACATTTCAATTGTGGACCGCTTCAGTTTTATTGATGCAAGGTCTGGTGACCAGGAACTTGATGCCATCATCTATTATCTCATTGTCAATCAAATACTGGTGATATGGTGGTGACAGTTTCTTCTACTACCAGTATCTGAACTGCCTGGTTATGATTTGAATGCTGCTACAGAAGCATGTTCAACAGCTTAACATGTAGATAATGTAGGCTATGCAGATGACACATCACTCTTATTCTACGGGAGTGAATCTAGTGAGCTAGAATCTCTTGCTACTAGTGGTGTAACAGAAGTAACAAAATACTTAAATGATCAGGGACTCAAGGTGAATATCACCAGATCTCAACTACTGACATTTAAAACAGGAAGTTCTCACCACAACAATATGAATAGTGTGTTTAATATCTCTGCAACAGAAAATGGTAACTGTAAATTACTGGGTGAGTATGTTGATGAAAATTTGCGGTGGACATACCAAATTAATTTCGTATGTGGAAAAGTCAGTAGTACCATATATCTCCTCAGCCAGCTCGCAAAGATAGTTCCTAGCCAAGCACTGAAATTAGTATATTGCGGATCACTTTACCCCTTTCTCAGTTATGGAATTTGAACGATGGGCTGTACAGCTGACATACGTTTAAAAAGAATCCTACTACTACAGAAAAGAGCAATAAAACATATACATGGGATGGGACATAGTAGAGATTCTTGTTGTGAAGTGTTCGTGCAGCACAAATATCTGACTATATATTCTCTGTACATCTTCAAAATAGTTGTATTTTTTATAAGTCAACCAACAGAAGCTATCAAGGGCAGTGATGTACATGATCACAACACTATAACTAAGTGTAACTATTTCCATAACAGAACAACGTTAAAAGTTACTGATAGAAGTCCATATATCAGTGGTTTGATTTGGTATAACAAGCTACCAAATGCTCTAAGAATGTACATGAGAAATGTTTTTAAAACAACATTAAAATCCTTTGTAATAGAAAAATGTTTATATTCTTTCAACGAATTTTAAGATAGTGATTGTAACATGAGGCATTAGCATATCAGTTGTAATGTGATAAATGTAAAAAATAGACATAAGAAGCAACAGCTACAGAATATAGTGTATTTTATAAGTGTAAATATAATCATAGTATTAAGTCTGACATTTGCAAAAGCCATCATTACAATGACTCCACACAAAGAAAATGTAAATAAATAAATAAATGTTTTCCTTCTACCTTCAAAATAATGCTCATCTATGGTATGAGTGTGATGATGTGTCCCTTTGAAATCTAGGTTGTGTGTGGCAGACTGATCTGTAGTTGTACCTGAAGTGTAAGTTGGGTTGGCAGGTGACAATTTGGTTGCTAGTTGCCGAAGCCAACAAATAACAAATGTGAATACGAAGTAAAGGTCGAGATGAGAGTATGATATGTTGCTTAATCAGAGGTCTATATGCCCATTCTTTATTTGACATGGTTGTCATAATATGTAACTAAAACTGCAAGTTAAATCCTGGAAAGCTCTGTTACATAATAGACATACAGGGTGTTTCAAAAATGACCGGTATATTTGAAACGGCAATAAAAACTAAACGAGCAGCGATAGAAATACACCGTATGTTGCAATCTGCTTGGGACAACAGTACATTTTCAGGTGGACAAACTTTCGAAATTACAGTAGTTACAATTTTCAACAACAGATGGCGCTGCAAGTGATGTGAAAGATATAGAAGACAACGCAGTCTGTGGGTGCGCCATTCTGTACGTCGTCTTTCTGCTGTAAGCGTGTGCTGTTCACAACGTGCAAGTGTGCTGTAGACAACATGGTTTATTCCTTAGAACAGAGGATTTTTCTGGTGTTGGAATTCCACCGCCTAGAACACAGTGTTGTTGCAACAAGACGAAGTTTTCAACGGAGGTTTAATGTAACCAAAGGACCGAAAAGCGATACAATAAAGGATCTGTTTGAAAAATTTCAACGGACTGGGAACGTGATGGATGAACGTGCTGGAAAGGTAGGGCGACCGCGTACGGCAACCACAGAGGGCAACGCGCAGCTAGTGCAGCAGGTGATCCAACAGCGGCCTCGGGTTTCCGTTCGCCGTGTTGCAGCTGCGGTCGAAATGACGCCAACGTCCACGTATCGTCTCATGCGCCAGAGTTTACACCTCTATCCATAAAAAATTCAAACGCGGCAACCCCTCAGCGCCGCTACCATTGTTGCACGAGAGACATTCGCTAACGATATAGTGCACAGGATTGATGACGGCGATATGCATGTGGGCAGCATTTAGTTTACTGACGAAGCTTATTTTTACCTGGACGGCTTCGTCAATTAACAGAACTGGCGCATATGGGGAACCGAAAAGCCCCATGTTGCAGTCCCATCGTCCCTGCATCCTCAAAAAGTACTGGTCTGGGCCGCCATTTCTTCCAAAGGAATCATTGGCCCATTTTTCAGATCCAAAATGATTACTGCATCACGCTATCTGGACATTCTTCGTGAATTTGTGGCGGTACAAACTGCCTTAGACGACACTGCGAACACCTCGTGGTTTATGCAAGATGGTGCCCGGCCACATCGCACGGCCGACGTCTTTAATTTCCTGAATGAATATTTCGATGATCGTGTGATTGCTTTGGGCTATCCGAAACATACAGGAGGCGGCGTGGATTGGCCTCCCTATTCGCCAGACATGAACCCCTGTGACTTCTTTCTGTGGGGACACTTGAAAGAACAGGTGTACCGCCAGAATCCAGAAACAATTGAACAGCTGAAGCAGTACATCTCATCTGCATGTGAAGCCATTCCGCCAGACACGTTGTCAAAGGTTTCGGGTAATTTTATTCAGAGACTACGCCATATTACTGCTACGCATGGTGGATATGTGGAAAATATCGTACTATAGAGTTTCCCCGACCGCAGCGCCATCTGTTGTTGAAAATTGTAACTACTGTAATTTCGAAAGTTTGTATGCCTGAAAATGTACTGTTGTCCCAAGCATATTGCAACAAACGGTGTATTTCTATCACTGCTCGTTTAGTTTTTATTGCCGTTTCAAATATACCGGTCATTTTTGAAACACCCTGTATCTGTGACAGACATTTTAGTGCTTATTACATACATGTATTGTACATCAACTATGATAAATGGAATTAAGTGTACTACATAACAGTTCAAATCCCGGTCAAGCTATTCGGATTTAGGTTTCTTTTGTAATTTTCCTACAATGCCTAAGCCAAATGTCAGGACAGTTCCTTTGAAAAGGCGTATCCTTCCTGAATCTAAACTTGTTCTCCATCTCTATAGAGCTCATCTTCAACAGGATATTAAACATTAACATCACCATACAGCAGACATCCCCAGGTAGTATGTTCTGTTGTATCTTCTTCACTGCAGGCATATTGGAAGGTTTGTCTTCGATCAGTTCAGTGCCAGTACAAGGCATAAAGCAACCCACCAAGAAGAGTGTCAGGTCTCTTGAAGAATTTGAGTGCCTCATGTCTAGTCTCTGTTTTAGATTTGGGAGAAAACCATAGGTGTGCCTCAACATTTGGACATCGTCCCATTATTTCTACCACAGGTGACAAGTGACTGTAAATTTTCTGTTTGCTTGTAGTCCATATTCCTATTAAATTCAGGCTTTATGGTGTTGTTCTTTCTTCAGCAAATACATCACTTTTTTTTCATATCAAGAGATTGAGTGACATATGCTAGGTATTACGAGCAACACCTCAGCCGACACAGCACCAATAGCTCCTGTCAACAGAAGATGTATTCCCCACAGTACACTATAACTACCCTTGCTGGTGTTATGAACAGAAGTCCATGCCCTGAAGCACTTGCACAATATCCCATGATTGCAGTTACGATAATGTTATGTTCTTGTTGTCAGCATTAGTATTTATAAGTGTACGTAACTCGCTAGGATAACTTTTTTTTTAATTTTCTTGTTTCTCTTGCTTATTTCTTCAATATGTGCACTATAATTATGTTGCTCATCCGAGAAGATAACTAAATAGCTGTTGATGTACTTCCTCGTTGTGGACCTCCTGCTTAATTTCACGGTCGGGTCACTTTTAACAACTTATATGTGGTCATTTTAGTTGCAATGGTCAATGTAATTACTGAACTGATGAAATTGTGAAGAATTGTGTGGCAGCCATCTTCTAGGTTACATCTGGAGCTTCCCTTCACAAGGATCATCAGGCTGTTTGCATATGCCGCTACCCCTACAACTGCTCTATTTCCTGCAGCTTTCATAATACTGTGTCAAGTACCAGATCCCGGAAGACCAGCTGTGTGGGCAGCCTTTTGAAAGTTCTTTTGTAAG
Organism: Schistocerca piceifrons; assembly: GCF_021461385.2. Lineage (NCBI taxonomy): Eukaryota > Metazoa > Arthropoda > Insecta > Orthoptera > Acrididae > Schistocerca > Schistocerca piceifrons. Next base: position 295,164,562 of record NC_060141.1, read on the forward strand.
AGTCTCTCCTGGGCACAACAGTGTTGCTTCTTTGTTTTGACAGTAGATCTCAAAAAAATGGTATAATGCTTGTGAACTAGATGTGGCAAAAAATAATGTAACTGATAGAAATAACCAGTTGAAATAAACAGTTACTGAGAAGTAACAGTTACTGTGATAATCGCTCATCTGATACTGGCAGTTATTTTAATAACTGCCAACAGTGCCTCACACCATCTGTTGACCGAAGTTCGTACTGTGCTTTTGCTTCAACTCATTGGAGATCTGGCTACGAAGGAGAGGGATAGACCATTTGGAGGGTGTTGTATATGTCATGAAAATAACTGTGAGCTATCTGTTGATAGAACTGTGCACTATTTTGTGAGCCTTTGCTACCTTCAGCACAAACAGTCAAATAAAGTTAATGTCAGAGCAGTGGCTGATAGGAGCTGCAGTACAGGCATCGACATGCACGGTCGTTCCCTTGAGCCACTGCCTTATTTGTCAATTTAGTTTTGGCAGGTAGTACAAATAGTGTTACCATAAGGAATTCGAGTGACTGGAAATACCTGACAGAGGTCGGTATTTTTCTCTGGCAGTTAACGTTATTCGCTCACAGCTCTCGTTCTGTGGCAGTTAACGGGCTACCACTAGAGGTAACCTGGAAGTTGGTAACTTGAGTAACTGTGTTCCTGACTCCAGTTAAAGGTGGTAGATCCTGGTGATGTTTCCAGAGAGGATAGTTACTGGAGTGAACAAATATTTTCGTACTGCTACGGAAACAGCCGCTGGCCATCGGGGAGGGTGATTACCAATAACATGTCAGAAAGCATAACATAAAACATTTTAATATAATACTTATTCTCCTCATCATTTGTCAGGAGATTGTCAAAATATTTGAATATATTACCATAAACTGGAGCTTCTAACATTTACAGAATTAATACACTGCCATAATAAAACATAGTTATGCACTTTTAATAAATTTGTCGTTCACAGAATACTTGATCTTGACTGTTGTGCCCAAGTGCTGTCAAAACTGAAATATAGCAGAATTTTTACTTAAGCTGGTCTAAGAGTTCCTGTTAAGATATTCATCTATATAGTAGAAGGAGTTGCATATCAAAAAGTGTTTCAAACTCTGTAAACTGTACATTATCTAAAACCAAGTTTTTAATAGTTGCTGACCTACTGGCAATTTATTGAAAATGTGTGTTCCTGAATATTGGACACCTTTTTGGACCAATGTAAGTGATTTTAGGTCTTTATGTAGATTGTAGTTCTTATTCCTAGTATTGATATTGTGTATTGAGCTATTTGTTGAAAACACTTGCAACAAATTTCATTAAGGAATAAATATACTACGAAGCAGTGGTTAGAATCGAAGTTCTTTGAACAGGTGTCTACATGATATTCTTGAATTTATATCACATTTAATTTTTATTACACCCTTTTACATGGTAAAAACTTTTGCTCGATTTGATGAGTTACCCCAGAATATGATCCCTTCTGGCATAATAGAATGAAAATATGTAAGGTTTTTTATATTTATGTCTCCTACATCTGATCATTCTCACTGCAAATACAGACTTGTTTAGGCGCTTCAGGAATTATGTGGTATGCCCTTCCCAGCTGAATTTATTATCAAGTTGTAATCCCAGAAATTAACACTGTCAATCTTGTCGATCTGCATGTCTTCACATGTCATACACATGTTGTAGCTGGAGAAATCGAGCAGTTTTCCAAATCTCACATAAAATTTGGATTAGCGTACTCACACTTTGCCCTATAGGACTATCTTGTACAAAAGTAAACAAATCTATCACTTTACATATGTTTTTGTGTTGTATTACAGGGCTGTACACTTATCCTGTTAAGTGAACGGCACAAGAAGTTAAGCTTCGAATTCAACCTACAGTATTCAGTGTACCTATTACTTCATACTTAAAAATGCAAGTTGTTAACATTTTACTTAAACAGTGCTGTGGCATAGTTCCATGTACTTCCTGTTGCAGCTGCGAGGATAATATTTCTAATAGCGACTGATAACCTACATACATATGATATGAAACACTAATAATCGTTCAAACATCAACTGAAATGTACCTGCAGGTAAGGTTATGGCACGAGTCATATGACATTCCTGCCATTTTGCACTACTCGCAGTTATACTGATAACTAAACTGATGGATTCCACCTACGCCGTTATGTAACTGTAACCCCGTTGGAGTATTCAGTAGTGAAAAGTAAAAATAATGGCTATAAAAAAAAATACTGGAACCGTGATAACTGTTACTCCAGAATAATCGTTTGGCCGATCTCTATTGTGAACAGTTTAAGTCCCTCAAGCAGTCAAAAACTGCAAGCGTGTTCACCACTGTGGCTGCAATATTTATGCTTAGCAATTGTTGTAAGTCTTATCGCCTAATTAACAACATTTTCCGTTGACTTTACATTTCTGAACCCATATTATTGAGAGTCCATTCCATGAAGAAGTCTTTTTCTTCTGTAGTCTACTGCATAGTAGTTTTCCAGCACTTTCCATAGCATATTGAGAAGGCAAATTGATCTATAGGACTTTCGAGCAAGGAAATCCTAGTGTTCACCTTTTTTAAAGATAATTACGTTTGCTTTCTTCCATATGGGTATGCTTTCCTGCAATAAACATGTGTTATAGAGTTAGCACAGATATAAACTTAAACACTTATGAAACTTGAGCTCCACAGTACGCTTCCCTACTTTTGTCCTACAAATCTCTGTGTTCGTCAAATTTGTCCTCTGCAGTGTTATCTGGAAAGAATGTGTCCATCTGGAATTGTGTCATGCTGCCGTTTGCTCCTTTTGTAATTGAACACATTGTTGGATATTTTATCTTTTCACAGACGATTTTATTTGGCATACTCCATGGATCAAGAGTTAGCTTCTATGCCACAGTTTGGTTTCAGCACTCTGTTCTTACTTGCCACAGGTGGTTTTTAAATTGCTGCTTACAGCATCTGTATCTGCCCAGTCTGTGAGCTCTTTCTTCTGCATTGTGACCTTTCTGGTAGAATCTTCCTTTCCTTTTGTCTTCTGGCTTCAGCTTTTGGAGCCCCCTTGTCCCATAATAGCTGTGAACTCCAGCCCATTTGTCTTATGATTGGTGTTGCATCTTTCATGCTCTCTTGAGCTTTTGCGTTCATCTTGTTATCTACTTCCACTGGCTCTGGACTGTGGAAAACACTCCTGACATGGTTCCAGTTGGCTTTCATTATCTTGTATTGTGACTTTAACATATCTGATGCATTACCATCCCTGAGTTCATTTCTGCATGCGTCAGTTCTAAAGATTATAACGTTGTGGTCACTTGTGGTGACACCTCTTTCAGCTTTCCAGATTCTGGTCATTCTGACTGCACGTTCCTTAACTATTGTGATGTCTGTATCGGACTGTGCACCAGATTTTGCTTCATACATTGATGAATTTCCACTTCTGCTTGCCACTCCCATATTTAATTCCATTATTTCTTTCTTAGTATAATGCCTCATTCGTCCTTTACTGAACTAAACCACAATATGACTTAGCATTCACAGCTTCCTTTGGTAAAGATGACTGATGTCTTCAGATTGCACCATGTACTCGTCTGTGGTGTCGGTAAAATGGAAATACATTGAGGTAAAAATAAAATTTTTGTGGCTGTCGGAACTTCAACACGTTCGATAGAATATTATTCTATTTTTGTAGTTGAGATTTTGTTTTTAAATATGACAGTGGCTGTCATTGGTCTTTGACCATGTGTGATGACCTGAGCTGCAACTGGCATTCCAGGGATTTTTTGTCCTTTTTTTGTATGGTTCCTGTACTTGTAGAATGTTAACTTCATTTCCTCAGCTAATTAGCATATTTTATTTTTGGAAATCTTATGTCTATCTATGTATAGTATATGTGAAAGTACCAGTGTGACCACCATTGATGTGAGGGTCAAGTGCTGTTCTACCATACCATATAACAAACTGCTCACAAAACCCCTCAATATCTTATACTATATTTCTTTTATGATAAACTTTAAGCTCTAAGTTCTCCAAAAGCTGCGAGCCAGAAGGTAGGTTCTTCAATCATAATTGAACACAATCTACAACATTGTGTATAGAGGAAATGTTTAATATTTTCCTTTTGATGATGATGTTTGGTTTGTGGGGCGCTCAACTGCGTGGTCATCAGCACCCGTACAAGGATCCAATTTTTACACAGTCCAATTTTTACACAATCTAATCTAGCCACTGTCATGGATGATGATGATGATCATGATGATGGTGATGAAATGATGAAGACAACACAAACACCCAGTCCTCAGGCAGAGAAAACCCCCAACCCGGCTGGGAATCGAACTCGGGACCCCATGATCCAGCAGTAGCAATGCTGGCCACTAGACCACGAGCTGCAGACATATTTTCATTTTGGGTGTTTGGTTCTTACTTTTCTTTTGGGTGTTTGGTTCTTATTATATATCTCAATGCTGGTAACAGGACTGAAGGTTCTTCCAGTCTGGCAAGGTGGAGCGCATCTTCACGTTCTTCCTAGGTTTGTTGCAGATTTATGCATGTTTTACTCTCAGTTAAAGTTGTTGCTGTAAATCCTGTCTCAATTTGTATTATGAACTCTTGAGTGTGATGATCTGAGACTTTAAACTGCATTGGCGTCTCTCTCTCTCTCTCTCTCTCTCTCTCTCTCTCTCTCTCTCTCTCTCTTTCAACTTGATATTTCTCTTTGAGGTGATTCTGTTCCTTTACGAGTACTTTTCGGCACTGTGATAGTGCTTTTTGATGTTTTCAATTTTTACCAAGTGTACTTCACACCTCATTGTACTGAATTTTGATACCTTCTTTTGTTGGAGTGCTATTGTGCCCTTTTTCTGTGTGAAACACAGATTTCCTGTTTTGACAAATATTATACAGATTCCAGTCATTTTTGTGGCTTGGTTGCGAACAGTTCTCTTCCATCTGTGTAACTGCATCTTGTTTTCTATTTTTTTGCCAGAAATTCCGTGCTCTTTCCGCATCTTGCTTTCCCCTGAATGGAGATTTCCACCTCCTACATATTCAACAAGTTATCCTCTCATTTCGTAGTGCTCCATCATCAGGTATCATTAGTCTGTTATGCATAATCAATGTGTAGGATAAGTCTGTCTAGAAATGTCTGATATGTTGGGCAGACATTCCGATTTGCATTACACAACCCCTCTTTTTTTCAAACATGGTCACACATGAGGCTCTACTTGCTATTTAAACAGTCTAGTTTCTTGTGCCCATTTTCCCCCACAGTAAGCACACGTAATTGCTACTTCTGGTGCAGTTCTTTGCCACATGATTATAATCCTGACACTTATTGCAGTGGTCTGTTTCTAGGTAATCCTTCACAACTATAACTTCAAAGCCTAAATATACCTTCTGCATGCTTAGAAGGGCTTTCCTCATGTTAGATCCAAACTGCAGTATGTAATGAACTACTTTCCTTTCTTTCAGTCTTGTTTGTTGTTGTGGTCTTCAGTCCTGAGACTAGTTTAATGCAGCTCTCCATGCTACTCTATCCTGTGCAAGCTTCTTCATTTCCCAGTACCTACTGCAACCTACATCCTTCTGAATCTGCTTAGTGTATTCATCTCTTGGTCTCCCCCTACGATTTTTACCCTCCACGCTGCCCTCCAATACTAAATTGGTGATCCCTTGATGCCTCAGAACATGTTCTACCAACCGATCCCTTCTTCTGGTCAAGTTGTGCCACAAACTCCTCTTCTCGCCAATCCTATTCAGTACCTCCTCATTAGTTATGTGATCTACCCATCTAATCTTCAGCATTCTTCTGTAGCACCACATTTCGAAAGCTTCTATTCTCTTCTTGTCCAAACTATTTACCGTCCATGTTTCACTTCCATACATGGCTACACTCCATACAAATACTTTCAGAAATGACTTCCTGACACTTAAATCTATACTCGATGTTAACAAATTTCTCTTCTTCAGAAACGCTTTCCTTGCCTTTGCCAGTCTACATTTTATATCCTCTCTACTTCGACCATCATCAGTTATTTTGCTCCTCAAACAGCAAAACTCCTTTACTACTTTAAGTGTCTCATTTCGTAATCTAATACCCTCAACATCACCCGACTTAATTCGACTACATTCCATTATCCTCGTTTTGCTTTTGTTGGTGTTCATCTTATATCTTCCCTTCAAGACACCATCCATTCCGTTCAACTGCTCTTCCAAGTCCTTTGCTGTCTCTGACAGAATTACAATGTCATCGGTGAACCTCAAAGTTTTTATTTCTTCTCCATGGATTTTAATACCTACTCCAAATTTTTCTTTTGTTTCCTTTACTGCTTGCTCAATATACAGATAGAATAACATTGGGGAGAGGCTACAACCCTGTCTTACTCCCTTCCCAACCACTGCTTCCCTTTCATGTCCCTCGACTCTTATAACTGCCATCTGGTTTCTGTACAAATTGTAAATAGCCTTTCGCTCCCTGTATTTTACCCCTGCCACCTTTAGAATTTGAAAGAGAATATTCCAGTCAACATCGTCAAAAGCTTTCTCTAAGTCTACAAATGCTAGAAACGTAGGTTTGCCTTTCCTTAATCTTTCTTCTAAGATCAGACGTAAGGTCAGTATTGCCTCACGTGTTCCAGTATTTCTACGGAATCCAAACTGATCTTCCCCGAGGTCGGCTTCTACTAGTTTTTCCATTCGTCTGTAAAGAATTCGTGTTAGTATTTTGCAGCTGTGGCTTATTAAACTGATTGTTCGGTAATTCTCACGTCTGTCAACACCTGCTTTCTTTGGGATTGGAATCATTATATTCTTCTTGAAGTCTGAGGGTATTTCGGCTGTTTCATACATCTTACTCAACACATGGTAGAGTTTTGTCAGGACTGGCTCTCCCAACGCCGTCAGTAGTTCCAATGGAATGTTGTCTACTCCGGGGGCCTCGTTTCGACTCAGGTCTTTCAGTGCTCTGTCAAACTCTTCACGCAGTATCGTATCTCCCATTTCATCTTCATCTACATCCTCTTCCATTTCCATAATATTGTCCTCAAGTCCCTTGTATAGACCCTCTATATACTCCTTCCACCTTTCTGCTTTCCCTTCTTTGCTTGGAACTGGGTTTCCATCTGAGCTCTTGATGTTCATACAAGTGGTTCTCTTATCTCCAAAGGTCTCTTTAATTTTCCTGTAGGCAGTATCTATCTTACCCCTAGTGAGATAAGCCTCTACATCCTTACATTTGTCCTCTAGCCATCCCTGCTTAGCCATTTTGCACTTCCTGTCGATCTCATTTTTGAAACGTTTGTATTCCTTTTTGCCTGCTTCATTTACTGCATTTTTATATTTTCTCCTTTCATCAATTAAATTCAGTATTTCTTCTGTTACCCAAGGATTTCTACTAGCCCTCGTCTTTTTACCTACTTGATCCTCTGCTGCCTTCACTACTTCATCCCTCAAAGCTACCCATTCTTCTTCTACTGTATTTCTTTCCCCCATTCCTGTCAATTGTTCCCTTATTCTCTCCCTGAAACTCTGTACAACCTCTGGTTCTTTCAGTTTATCCAGGTCCCATGTCCTTAAATTCCCACTTTTTTGCAGTTTCTTCAGTTTTAATCTACAGGTCATAACCAATAGATTGTGGTCAGAGTCCGCATCTGCCCCAGGAAATGTCTTACAATTTAAAACCTGGTTCCTAAATCTCTGTCTTACCATTATATAATCTATCTGATACCTTTTAGTATCTCCAGGGTTCTTCCATGTATACAACCTTCTATCATGATTCTTAAACAAAGTGTTAGCTATGATTAAGTTGTGCTCTGTGCAAAATTCTACCAGGCGGCTTCCTCTTTCATTTCTTAGCCCCAATCCATATTCACCTACTACGTTTCCTTCTCTCCCTTTTCCTACACTCGAATTCCAGTCACCCATGACTATTAAATTTTCATCTCCCTTCACTATCTGAATAATTTCTTTTATTTCATCATACATTTCTTCAATTTCTTCGTCATCTGCAGAGCTAGTTGGCATATAAACTTGTACTACTGTAGTAGGCGTGGGCTTCGTATCTATCTTGGCCACAATAATGCGTTCACTAAGCTGTTTGTAGTAGCTTACCCGCGTTCCTATTTTCCTATTCATTATTAAACCTACTCCTGCATTACCCCTATTTGACTTTGTGTTTATAACCCTGTAGTCACCTGACCAGAAGTCTTGTTCCTCCTGCCACCGAACTTCACTAATTCCCACTATATCTAACTTTAACCTATCCATTTCCCTTTTCAAATTTTCTAACCTACCTGCCCGATTAAGGGACCTGACATTCCACGCTCCGATCCGTAGAACGCCAGTTTTCTTTCTCCTGATAACGACATCCTCTTGAGTAATCCCCGCCCGGAGATCCGAATGGGGGACTATTTTACCTCCGGAATATTTTACCCAAGAGGACGCCATCATCATTTAATCATACAGTAAAGCTGCATGCCCTCGGGAAAAATTACGGCCGTAGTTTCCCCTTGCTTTCAGCCGTTTGCAGTACCAGCACAGCAAGGCCGTTTTGGTTATTGTTACAAGGTCAGATCAGTCAATCATCCAGACTGTTGCCCTTGCAACTACTGAAAAGGCTGCTGCCCCTCTTCAGGAACCACACGTTTGTCTGGCCTCTCAACAGATATCCCTCCGTTGTGGTTGTACCTACGGTACGGCTATCTGTATCGCTGAGGCATGCAAGCTTCCCCACCAACGGCAAGGTCCATGGTTCATGGGGGGGGCTTTCAGTCTTAAAGTTTTAGAATAAACTGTGAGTCTAAATGATCCTTTTCTAGTCCCCTTCAAAAATTTGCTCATATTCTATCTTTTTTAGTTGCTGCATGTCCACATCGGAAGGGACATTGTACATTATGAAGAGAGATTTTCTCTTTCATGGTAGGTTGCAAGTAAGTCTGTTACAGTTTAGTGTTAGTCATTAATTGTGCAGTATCATCTTCTGAAGTTGTTTCATCGATAACTCTGTTTTTAGTTTTACTCATCTGCTTTATTCAGATTTCCTTTTTTTTTTCGTGTTGACAGCAGCAGTTAATTTCTGCTGTACCACTATTGCATCATCATTTGTATGAGGCATTATAAAAGTACTGTTGCTCTGTTTCTTAATTGCTATGTTAATTTAGTTATTTACATTTGCTCATTCTTCGAGAGGAATGGCCCGTCAAGCTGTGGGAATAGCATAAGAAAATGTGGTTGTTTTCTGTAAATCAGATATCAGGTTCTCACTTTCCCATTGATGCAACATCTGTATTATGGTAGCTTGTTAAAATGTTCAGAAGGCAACTTTGTTCATTTCTTCTGTCATAGCTATGTTCTTAGGTCTGAAAGCTTCTACTCAATAAAGTTCATAATTTCCTCAAATATTTTGCCCACACTGGGTGTGTTCATTAAATCTTGCTCCCTCTCCATGTTATTTGCTGTGAGGAAGCTGATGATAGTGGGGGAAGTCACTCACCTCTCCGCTAGACACATCACCAGCCACGTTTCGTCAGTTGGGCCAGGTGCCGCCAGCAGTGGCAGTCTGCACTGGTTCAATGAAACCGCCAACTCGCCAAGTCTGCCCGCGTGTCACTGATGGTGCACCACCCCGCATTCATACAGTAGGCTACTGGTTGCATAGCCAGCCACCTGGTTTTGTCTAGCAGATGCTCTCAGCTTTAACTTTACACCTCCGCGCAGTCGTTGATTGTTGTTGAGGAGCTCTCACCATAGAAGACTGTGTGTTAACTCACTCATAGCACTGACAATTATATCACATCATCACTATTAACCACATGAGTATCATATTTTTGGGAATCGATGTTACACTTGTGGGCTTTCGATTGAGTTGTAGCCCAAAGAAACACACTCATTTCAGTAAGACTTGGTATATTTCATTACAGATGTCCACATTACAACAAATCGTTCAGCCAACTGCACAAGCAAGATGGCATGGCCATTAGGTTAAGAGAGTCAAAGAACTTCGGGTGGCAGAGATACGCTGTTCGTACTTGTCAATGCCACTCAGCCCCTCCCTCCCTCCCGCAGTGCGGAGTACGGTTTGAGTGCAGTGGAAGGGGGGCCGTGTCCGGCGGACAAAGTGGTGAGAGGGACAGCAGTGAAGTGATGGGGATGTCCATCTCCGGAGGTTGTTGCGGCAGGGACCACGCTGGAAGGTTGACGTGGAACTCCTGTAGGAAAGAGGCATCGGCCCACATGGGAGGATGGAGCAGTGTGGGGTGGGACTGTGTCCCCTGCATGATCGGCTGGCAGCATTCGAACTGTAACCCTCCCAAGGGGGATTACCATAGCTCGGAGGAGCGTTTGGTGGACCCCGTGCGGGAGCAGTCAGGAGCTGGCAGTTGACTGACGAACCGGGTCTGCGATCAGGTGGGGCAAGTTGCCTTGCAGCAGGATGAAGATGTGGTTGTTGTCGATGAGGATGATGACGTCCTCCACACATTTGGGCAGGAAATCAGTTTTGCAGAACCACTAGTGGAGGTCTGGGGGAGGAGGTAGAGAGAAAAGGCGAGCACCTGAGGAATGGCATTGATGGTGACACAGACACATGTTCAGGTGAGGGGTATGAGGGGTGCGGCAGCAGCTCTGAGTGGTCATAGCTTGAGTGCGAGTCCTCACTGCTGGGAGGCTGCATAACGTCGTCTGGCACGAAAGACGCTGAGTCGAGGTGTGCCAGTTTCATGTGGTGGAGAGAAACAGTGAGCGGCAAACCTTTAACCTGGATGTCCATCGTGTTAGTGATGGGGTTTATGACCTCGTATGGGTCTGAATACAGTGGGGCTCAGATGGTGTCATTGTGGAGAAAAACAAATTGCACGAAAGGAGAGCACGTAGGAGCAAGGGGGAGTATGGCTAAATGATGGGGGGGGGGGGGGGGGGGGGGAGGTCAGGTAAATGTTTGCAAAATGCGTTCGGATCCGGCTTACGAAGTCGGAAAGGAGGGTGTAATTGTTGGGGGAGGTAGGCTGTAACAGCTCCCCAGGGAGCACAGCGTTTTCACCATAGACAAACTCATTCATGTTGCCCTCGATATCTGGTTTGTGCGATGACTGTAGGCCGAGGAGTACCCACGGGAGGGCTTCGGTCCAAAGACTGTTGTGGCACCACAGCACTTGAAAGTGTGAGAGCAACCGTTCTACCAGTCCATTTGCTTGGGTGTGGAAGGCAGTCGTGTGGCATTTGTTGATGCCACACAGCTGGCAGATTTGGGCGAAGAGTGCTTATTGAAACTGCTAGCCCTGGTCAGTGGTGACGGTAGTGAGTCAGCCAAAGCAGGATATCCAGGAAGACACAAAAGCCTTAGCCATGGTTTGGGTGGTTATGTTGGTGAGAGGTACAGCCTCTACCCACCAAGATAAACGATTGGTGCAAAAAAGAATGTAACAGAAGCCCTCTGAGGGCAGAAGGGGGCTGATGAGGTCTAAGTGTACATGGTGAAAGTGGCCAGATGGAATGTTGAATTTGAGGAGAGGTGGAACAGTGTGCCTGGTGACTTTGTTGCGTTGGCAGGTGATGCAGTTCCAGGCCCAGGTCTGACAGTCACACATCATGTCAGGCCACACAAGTTGTTTGGACATGAGGTGTGACGATGACTTTATTCTGGGGTTTGCTAGAGAACGTAGTGCGTCAAACACTGAATGGCGGGGGGGTTGGGGATGAGGGCATGGAGAGTGCCAGTGGAGGGGTCGCACCAGACTCCTCTTGGATGCCTACGAATTTTGCTTTGGTGAAAGACAGCAAAGAGGGGTGCTGTTGAGAAGTGTGTATCCTCGTCCTGGTTCTGTAGGGGCATGAAGTTGGAAAGGTCGATGACCGTTGAGATGGTGCTGATAAGGGAAAGGAAATCTACAACGATGTCGCACCTTTGATATGGAGGATGTCAGTAGAGAACTGAGAGATGATATCTAAATGCTGAAAGTGACTGGTGGGAGGGTTGCGCTGGAGGTTGCATATGGCATCTACTACTGGTTTATGGTCAGTCAGGGTGTGGAAAGGTCAGCCCTCGACGTTGGGGCAGAAGTATTTCACCACCTCATAAACTGCTAAAAGTGTGTGGTCGAAGGCTGAGTATTTTTGTTGGACATGTCCAAGTTTCTACGAAAAGAACTGAAATGGCATGACCATGTCATTCTGGTGTTGTTGTAGGACCAAGCCTACCATGTAGTCACTGGCATCCATGGTGGTGAAGAGTTCAGCATCCGAGATTGGATGAGCAAGGGTGATAGTTCATGTGAGAGAGTCTTTGAGGGCTTGGAAGGCTGCGCGCATTGGTTCCGTCCGTGGAACGGGGCGCTTCCCTGAAGTTTGCTTGCCGGCGAGGGTGACCTGGGTGTTGGCTGAAGCAGGGAAATCATGACATTAGTAGATTATTGTTCTCAGGAACTGATGGAGCTCTTTGTATGTGGTAGGGAGTGGCATGCATAAGATTGATTGCACCTTCGATTCAGGGGGGTGTATACTGGCGGCCGAGACTGTGTACCCCAAGAATTGGACAGATTGTTGGTGCAGTTGCAGTTTGTCAGTGTTGATCTTGACTCCATTTGCTGAGAGAGTGTCCTTTACTATCGTGGTGTGGCGTTTGTGACCTTGCGCGGATTTGCTGAAGATCAGGATATTGTTGAGATATTCGAAACAGAAGTCGAACTGGAGCAAGAGAGAGTCAGTAAAGTGTTGCCACGTCTTGGTGGCGTTTTTTTAACCCGAATGTTATGAAATGTTACTCATACAAACCGACAGGGGTGATGATTGCCGTTTTTGGAATGTCTTTGGGTGCAACTTGCAACTGGGATTTGGTGATAAGCGCGTTCACAGTCCAGTAAGCTGAAAATTGGAGCACCTGTGGGAGGTGGATGAAGTCAGAAATGTTCAGTATAGGATAGCTGTCCATCACAGTTGTAGCATTCAAGTGTCTGTAATTGCCACACATATGAAAGGAGCCGTCCTGTTTACGGGTGAGGTGTATGGGTGACAACCAGTTACAATCAGAGGGCTGTGAAATTCCCGCCTCAAGAAGTTCCTGTATTTGCTGGTGAGCTGAGTGCAACTCAAGAATATTAAGGTGGCGAGCCTTGTGGCAAAAACGTGGGCCCTCGGACGTGATGATGTGATGAACAGTTCTGTTTGTGATGGTGGAAACTGAATGTCCGATGACAGTGTGTGGGCGGGGCGTGGTGTCAGTTGATTTATTAGGGGCGCATGGCTTGGAAGCAGCGTAGTTGTCTGCTCAAGAGGGGAGTGGCAGTGACAAAGTTACATTTTTGGTATGTTTACGCTGGTGCGGATGGCAGTTTGCGAGTGCCGAGCATGAGGCTACATATGAGCGGTGCGCGTAGAGGCTGTCTGTTGTCCATAGTGCGTTAGAGAGGCGCACTCGGTGGTAGCGGTGCTGCTGGCGTGCATGGAGCTATGGAGCGAGCCATGCGAGGTTGCATGAGAGGGGGGAATGTTTATCAACTTGCTAGGCAGGCACGTGTGTTGGGGTGGGGGCGTGGTTGGAGCCCGGACGGCTGGATTGTGCGAGTGTCAGTTTTCAAAATAGGTGAGAGAGACGTTGAGTGGAACACACTGTGTGGTTGAGACTGGAGTCACATGAGATAGGTGTGATGTTGCCAACCTGTGTGAGCTGTCAGGTGCGGTAGATGAAGGCTCGGGTGTCGGTGCTGTCAAGCGGTGCGATTTCATGGTGATCACGGCAAACTCGTCCTCAGCGGGTGCAATGCAGTTTTTCAAAACGGCTTTCTCACATTGGAGGGCATGTGTCTTGGCACTTTCCTCCAGGACGTGATTCAGAAGTCCTGCTTGCAAGAGCCACAGACTGATGCATTAAACAGGTAACAGCATTTACGCTCGGAGCAGGTGGCAGAACATGGTCACATGGGATGTGAGTTGGAGGTGTGGTGAAACAGAGAACCTTGAACAACATTTGGAGACTGGTGGTGGTGTGATAAGAAGTCAATTCCCAGGATTGGTTTTGCAATACCCGCCACATGGAAGATCCAGGGGAGGGAGAGGCCATTAGAGAGGCGGAGCTGAAGCTCGACGGAGCCCAAGGTCTGGAGTGTAGATGAGTTCATGGCTCGCAGGAGAGAGTATGTGCATGTGAGGGGGCATGTGACCATCGATTTAGGTATGATTGAGATGTAAGTGCTGGTGTCCACGAGGAAGTTGCGACTCGAAGAATAGTCTTTGACTTAAAGGCGACCATTCAACGGAACAGAGCCATGGACAGACTGTAGTATGGTTTGGCGCTTATCGGACAATTGGGTTTTCAGATGCTTGCACAGGGGGGCGGCATTTTTTTTTTCGTTATCGCCAGATATGGTGTGGCATCAACAGTCAGTGCATGTTGGGAAATGAGGGGGCCGATCATCCTCTATGTGTTTGGGTTTGTACACTGGGGTGGTCGGCGCAGGCGTGATATGCAGTGTATGCAGTGGCTCCACTGGGCAGAGAGTGAGCGTGCTGGGTGCCAGGTGGCTCAGCAGTCTGGGGGACGGAGCATGGCCTGCCCCTGCCTACAGCTGGATGAGCTATCAGAGCAGGAGTGCCAACCTGTTGCATGAGCTCCAGCTGGTGTGTGAGTGAATACACATGGTCAGCCATCCACAGACGCAAGCCAATGGATTCCAGGGCATGGGGAAGGAAATGAACCTGGAGATCTGTTGGTTGTTTCGACAACCACAGCGACCACTGGGTTTCATCCAGCATTATCTGCTGCTGACTGGGAGGCATAGCCAGTTCTGTATCTGAGTCCTTTGTATCACTCTTGATGTGGATGCTGGACTGGTGTGGTCAACAGAGATGGCATTGCGGAGGGTGTGAGCGAGCAGTTTGTCGAAGCAGTTGACAACAGCACTGAAGCAATAAGAAATGATGCTGTAGAACTGTCTGATGCAATGTTCGCAGTGCGAAAATTTGACACGGAAGGCATTGCGGGTGCCATGTGAAAAGCGGGCAGGTGAACGGATGCAGCCAAAACCCCCTGCAAGCTTACTTGCGGTGGCAGGGTGGGAGGGAGAGTGGACATGCGTGGAGCAACATAATAAATGTTTCCACTGGGCTGTTGACATGACACGCCAGAGCATGTTTGGAGGGGCGGAAACCTCAATTAGTGTCACTATGTGGCACATTGTTCACAACAGGTGGGGGCCTGTAAAGTGTACTGAGGGGCTGAACGGTCACTGGGGCCGGAAACTGGCCTGGAAATGTTCATAATATACACTGGGCATTGTCCACTTTGTAAACCGATGAAGCAGTGAAGCATTTGGGCATCACGAGAGCATGATCGGTACAAGTGGCCTCTCCTGACAAAGGTGAGGTTGCACACGGCACTGTTGTAATGGTTGCCTGGGTGGCCGGTGTCTGACAGTACTGTGTGCATGAAATGCAGTATCCACATCAGCTTGATGAAATGTAGGAACTTTGCTCTCCTTGTTATCGTTTTTGTAATGCACGTGTTGATGCTCACTCGCTGGAGAGGCAAAGCCTGAGTCTGCAGTCACATGTTGCTTTGTCAAGTGGCGAAAGTCTTAAGGCGACAAACCTGCAGGAAACGTGTTGTAGAATCCAGGTGGTGATGAAGTGATGAAATATCCCATTTTAGGTGCAGGAGCTTCGATATTCACATGCTGTGCGGCAGGATACATGACCAAGTGGAATGAATGAAGGCGTAAACAATGCCAGTGCGGTAGACACAAAAATACTTGCAATACAAGGAAGCAGCGCGCGAATTCTTACCCAGGGTCACTACTGTGTGATTTTGGTTGTGTTGTAGCCCAAGGAAACACACTCATTTCTGTAAGACTCGGTGTGTTTCATTACAGACGTCCACATTACAACAATTCTTACAGGGAACTGCACAAGCAAGATGGCGTGGCTGTTAGGTTAACAGAGTCAAAGAACTTGCAATGATGGAGATTGTCATTCATACTTGTCGACACCACACACTGCAACTGTCAAAGCCACAATCTTGCACTTCTCAGCACTGATGGCAACACCGCTCTCACCATCGTGTCACTACATATTGCATGAATCTGTGACCTGCCAGGTTGAATAAAGGAGCAGAATAGGACCACAGCTGGCTGGTTCCATTGTGTCCAGTGCTAATGTTTCTCTAAATGACTGTGGCCATCTGCTTAACAGTGATCCTCACATACAGAACTTGGTTTTGTGTGGATTACTGGTTTGGCTGACTTTACTAATATGCTTTATTCTTGACCAAATCTGAACATAATTACTAATAAGGTCTTGGCAGTGTGTGTACTGTATCTGTGTGCACTTTGCAAAATAAAGAGTGTCATCTGAATGACACAAGAGTGACAACAAGAGCTTACGACCTTACAGTGTTTTAAAATGGGTACAGCAGTTTTGGAAATACTAAGACTGTTATAACAAGTGAAACAGGGTTACTGGTTTTCACATTCTTGTGTTTGGTAAACCAGTGTTAATTGTGGGGAAGATGATGTCAGCAATTAGTGTTCCATTCAACGAGGTTTTGATATGTTTTAAAATCTAATACTAATCATTTGAAGGATTTGTTTTTGCTTTGGAGAAAATTTATTGTATGAAGACTGTTTTCAAACAGAGCCAGTGTAGCTTTTAACTGTAGTGAAACTAAGTGATGATTTTTTTAAAATTGTTTCTCTCCTTTGAAGCTTGAATGTGTAGAGATGTACATCATGTATTTTATGTCAGATGTTATCAGTTCTTTTAAAACATAGTGAGAACATATATTATGATTACAGATTGTCTGTTATGAGGTGGACATGCATGATGTTGGCTTCAGGCTTCTTCCATGGGAGACGTCTAGGATCATTTTTGAGTTTGCCACATAAGTTACAACAAATGGCTGCATATAATTCCTATTGGCCAGTTATGCGATTTTGCAGCATACCAGTGATACAAAACCACTCCTTGCCTCTGTGTTGCATAAATTTTGTGCCGTTCAGAGGCTATGCTAAAGGAAAAGACAAGAAGAAAGAGAAGAAAGGTGACAAAATTTCAATGTTCATTCTGCAATTTATGTCATATAATGTAACATTTGCAAATTGTCAACTGCTTCAGTAGTCTTTTTGAAGTATGTATCATATAACATATACTTTGCAAAGTAGAGAGAGAAAAGTATTATATTAGAAGTGTGCAGAACTTTACATGACTTTTATACCTGTCTCTGGCAAAGATTAAAGTTTAAAATTTAATTGCTGCTGTGTTTGAAAAGAAAGAGAAATATTTATATTTATTTTTATGAAGAATGGAGAATTTTTGTGTATTAAACAAAAAAAATTAAATGGGATAGAATGAAAAATTATGATTTTAATTAAAAGAACATTCTTGAGCATGTGTGTCATTTTATTTCATATGTATTTTGAGTCGGAAACTACATAGACTTATTTAATTAACATTTGTGCCCAGTAAAAATAATATTGCCTTGAATATACTACTAAGAAATTTCCTTCCTCATTTCCCATATATTTCTAATTACCAGTCTTTGCTTACTAATTGAAGGTACCTTCTGTATTCATCTATTATACTGGATGAATCAAATATGCTACAAATATATTTCTAGGAAAGAAAAAGATTGAAATTAATGAGACCATGTTGGGAGAAATTGTAGATGTTGAAAGTATGAAAGCTCAGATGAAGAAAGCAGTAGATACTCTGAAGGATGAGTATATTAAGAATCTCTCTCTTCGTTCAACAACAGGTAACATAGTTTTTATTTGTTTATTTTTTCCACAGTATGACTTTGATGTTATGTAATTTAACTTAGCAACATGTATTCTTGTTTCATTTAAGGAATCGTTTTTAAGTAATTTTTCTAATGTAGATAACTAAATGCTTAATTGATGAGGGCCTGAAGGTGAAGATTAGTGAGTCCCAGTTATTGACATTTCATGCGTTAAATTCTCATCACACCAATGTGGGTAATTTCTGACCAATACAATTTCAGTTAAAATTAAGGTGGTTTACCCATCGAAGATTCATGTACACAACCTGAATTTACAGTTACCTGTTGTTCTTTCTGTTATGTGGGTGACATATTTCGTCATCTGGCTCCATGGAATGGACAAACTCCTTGACTTCCTTACACATTTGAACTCCATACATCCCAACATTAAATTCACTATGGATACCGAAGCAGAAGGAAAATAACAATTCCTGGACATCATAGTCAAGAGAAGAGCTGATGGCACCCTGGGCCACGGCATGTATTGGAAGAAAATGCGCGCTGATCTGTATTTACATGCAGATGGTTGCCACCAACCTTTGCAGAGAGATGGGGCACTAAAAATACTAGTACACGGTGCAAACACCATCTCAGATGCAGAGATTCTGCTCCAGGAACTGGAACACCTCAGAATAGTATTTTGGAAAAACGGGTACCCAGAATGAAAAATTAGGCACACTCTGTGTCCCACCACAACAGTACAACCTATGGAGATGGAAGAAGTCATGGAGTAAGAGGTGCCTACTGCCTTTATATCACACACTGGAGAATTATTGGAAAAAATTGAATGCATGTTGAAATATCACCCAATAAAACTATCTTTTGCCCGGCCAATAAAACATGACCATTATTTTGTAGGATCAAAGATGATCTCAGGTTTGTGGAAGATCAGCGTATACCAGATTCATGTCAGTATCGAAAGACATGAATTCGACAGACAGTGTGAACTGTTGAAGATCATTGCCAAGAACATCAGAGACACACTCGACTGATGTATCCTGACAAGGCAGTTGTTGCAGAACACTGTTTGTCTGCGAATCATGGGATAGTTTATGAGGGGGTGTCAAAAAATTAGAATTATTTTTTAAAAGCTATATATTTTCAATTTTTTTTTTACAAAACAGCCTTCTCTCTCTCTCTCTATTCGTTTAGTCGGTTCTGACTCTTCGTGACCCCATGAACCAAATCACGCCACTTTTTCCTGTCTTGCACTTTCTCCTGTAGGCCTTCCAGGTTGGAACCCATTGCTTCTGTGATGCCATCGATCCATCTCATCCTCTGACGTCTTCTTCTAGTTCCTTCAATCTTCCCCAGCATTAAGGTTTTTTCCAGCGAGGCATGCCTTCGCATTGTGTGTCCAAAGTAGGTCAGCTTTTGTTTTAAAATCAGACCTTCCAGGGAGAAATCTGGTTTTATTTGATTCAATATTGATCTGTTGGTTCTCTTTGCAGTCCATGGAACTCTAAGAAGTTTCCTCCAACACCACAATTCGAAGGAGTCAATTCTTTGCCATTCAGCCTTTCTAATGGTCCAGGTCTCACATCCATACATCACAATTGGAAAGACCATAGCCCTCACAATACGGATCTTTGTTGCTAGTGTTATATCTCTGGACCTAATAACCTTGTCAAGGTTTGACATCGCCTGTCTACCGAGCAACAGGCGTCTCCGGATTTCATGGCTGCAGTCGCCATCATCAGAGATCTGGGAACCAAGATAACTGAATGTGGTCACTACCTCCATGGTTTCTCCTGCTATATCCCACGAATTGGTAGGTGTAGTTGCCATAATTTTCGTTTTCTTCACATTCCGCCTAAGACTGGCCTTTTCACTTTCGTCTTTCACCTTCAGCAAGTGTGTTCTCAATTCTTCCTCATTTTCTGCCAACAGGATCGTATCATCCACGTACCTGAGGTGGTTTACATTTATTCCAGCTATTTTAATTCCTGTTTCTCCTTCATCTAGCCTCGCATTCCTCATAACATGTTCTGCATACAGATTGAATAAGTACGGTGACAGTATGCAGCCTTGCCGGACCCCTTTCTGAATCTTTATCCATTTCGTTGTTCCATACATAGTTCTCACCGTGGCTTCTTGGTCAAGGTATAAACTCCGTATCAGATGAATGAGGTGATCTGGTACACCCATGTTTTTCAGTACGTTTCATAATTTGTTGTGATCAACACAGTCAAAGGCTTTGGCGTAGTCAATAAAGCAGAGGTACACATCTCTCTGGAATTCTCTTGCTTTTTCCATAATCCACCAAATGTTAGCAATTTGATCTCTAGTTCCTCTTCCTTTCCTAAATCCAGCTTGTTCTTCTGGTAGCTCTCGATCTAGATATTGGCGAAATCTATTTTGTAAGATTTTCAACATAACTTTGCTAGCATGTGAAATAAGTGCGATTGTTCGGTAATCTGAGCATTCTTTAGAACTTCTCTTCTTTGGAATGGGGATGAATACTGATCTTTTCCAGTCTTCTGGCCACTGCTGCGTGATCCATATTTTTTGACATATTGAGTGCAGCACTTTCACTGCATCCTTTCCAGTGACTTTAAACAATTCTGCTGGTATTTCATCATGTCCACTAGTTTTGTTATCAGCCATATTTTCAAGGGCCACTGGATTTCGCTCTCCAAAATATCTGGCTCTAGTTCTAAATTAACATTAACATCAGCAGTAGGAGCCCCGTCATTATGCAGTTCTTTCTTGTATAGGTCTTCTACATATTCTGCCCATCTTTCCTTAACATCCTCTGCTTCACTCAGATCTTTTCCGTTTCTATCTTTTATCATTCCAATTTTTACCTGGAATTTTCCTTTAATTTCTCTACTTTTCTTATAAAGATCTCTTGTTTTCCCCATTCCGTTATTATCTTCAACTTCCTTGCACTGTTCATTAAAGAATATATTATTATCTCTTCTAGCTAATTTCTGAAAATCTTTATTTAATTCAAACATAGCTGATCTATCCCCCTTGATTTTTGCTTTCCTCATGTCCTTCAAAAGACTCTCTATTACAACTAATACATTTGTCCCACCAATGCTTCCACTGTTCAAAATGTTTTTTTGTAGTCATCTTTAGAAATGGCTGACAGCTTCTCTCTCGTTTCTTTCTTGACTTCAAAAATGTTGTCAAATCGGTGTCCTTTCATGCCCCTTTTCGTGTGTGGAAATAAGAAAAAGTTGCACGGACCCAGGTCAGGCAAGTAAGTTGCATGGGGCAATGGGACCATGTCATTTTTAGCCAAAAACTGTCTAACAGAGATAGGACTGTGTGTGCCGGTATGTTGTTGTGATGGAAGAACCAATCTCCTGTCTGCCCAAATCTTCCATTAAAATTCTTCACCGACTCGAGCTCCAAGATGCACTAATCTCTGACAGTTGATCAATTATCTTTGAGCTCAAGCTCTCAAATTTTTTCAATATTTTCATAAATTCATGCAGTTGATGGATGTCAAGAATGAGGTTTGTCGTCAGTCGATGTGTCACCATTTTTAAATGGAACAAACCACTTGTATACTTGACTTTTTCCCATAGTGACATCTTGGTAAGCTCTCTTCGATGTTAAAACAGTTTCCGGAGCATTTTCACCGAGTAGAAAACAAAATTTCACAGCTGCACGTTGTTCACTTAAACTTGCCATCATGAAAAATGAAACAATCATTGCAGATGAACAGAACAAGTCAGGTCAACAATGCAGGCCTGAACTGGCAGTGAGTTGCGCTATAGATGCCTAGTGGCAGAAATGCGTACTACACAAGCTCTGCCCACAGCAATGTTATTCCTTTCTTTCTTTCTTTCTTTCTTTTTTTCTTTTTCTAAATAATGGGATGGCGTTTTTAGAGAGGCCATAGACATTTGCACCAGGAATGATCTCATCAACCGAGAGTGTGGCTATAATCTTAGCAAGGGTTGGGAACCAGCACTGAGCTTAATTAAGAAGACTGTCAACAAACAAGTGGACAGAGCACCAACATCAATGCTACTACAGATGCTGACGCTAGTATCTCTGCAACCGTTGACATGTGCTGCAAGTGAAGACCACAGGGGGAACGGCTTGTGGGCAGAGGGGATATAAGACAGCTGAACAACGCCCTCAGGAGCTCAGTTTGTCAACATACTTGATAATGGCAACATGTCTTATCACTGAAATATTGTGTCTGTTGGACACATGAGCCTACAGTACACTTGGGGACTGTTCGGTCAACAAATATGCCAGGAGGAACTGAAGAATCGTACCTTAATTGAATCATACCTTAATTTTGTGTGTAGCTTGTACTTCCTTAACCAGCTGTCAAAGATAGTCTCTAATCAAAAATTAATAATGGTACCTGTATATTATGGGACAATGTATCCTCTGCTTACTGTGGGATTCCATTATGGGGCTTTGCATCAGAAATACACTTAACCTGAATAT
Source organism: Schistocerca piceifrons (assembly GCF_021461385.2). Taxonomy (NCBI): domain Eukaryota; kingdom Metazoa; phylum Arthropoda; class Insecta; order Orthoptera; family Acrididae; genus Schistocerca; species Schistocerca piceifrons. Next base: position 295,186,750 of record NC_060141.1, read on the forward strand.
TTCCATTGCAGATAAGGGCAATGAGAGTTATCGAGTAGGTCATAGAGGGTATTGCTATGAAGTGTTCATAAAGCTTGAATACTTATGTTTGTAAGGCATAAATTTTAACAATATATTTGTTACACTTTTTAATGGCCAGAAAAATGGAGCAAATAAGTGTAGTGATTTACACACACACACACACACACACACACACACACACATACATGACGACAGTCTCTAGCTGCCAAGGCCAGATTATCTGGCCAGCAGCTAGAGACAGTGGTCGCGTGTGTGTGTGTGTGTGTGTGTGTGTGTGTGTGTGTTGCATTAGCTTGAGTGTGTGTGTGTGTGGTGTCCAATCCAGGAGGCGGCCCTGAAACCAAGAGCTTACTTATTTAGCAGTCTTTTTGTTGTGTCTGTGTGCAACTTGAAATCTCCACTATATGGTAAGTAGCAATCTTTCCTTTTCATAATATTATCATTACAGTCCTTCAAAGAATTTTAGAGGAAATTCTTATTTATTACATGATTCAGCCTGTTTTATGAATTGGTTTGAAGCACTTGAATATGAACTGTAATAAATATATAAAGTACACATAAGATGCTGTATTTTTTAAACATTTATATTCCAAGTGTAATTGTGGTACTAATATTATGTCTGATGTGTGTAAAAGCTGGTAGGTTTGATGACTCCATAAAAAAAGGGGGGGAAATATTTTGTGATGCTGAGATGTTCTTTGGTATTAGTAATCAAGCAACAGTTAAGCATTAATTATTTTCAAAAAGTAAGTAAGGGCATGTTTCACAATATAGTGTGTACATTGATTCGTGTTCTTGTGTTTCTAATCTTCTTAGATTGTAGTAAGTTTACTTGCCATTTGTTTTGAATCAAACACTGTCTGATCCATCCTTTCTCTTCATCTATTCATATTTTCCCATTGGAACTTCATCTGTACTGCAGGCATATCTTTCATGTCAGTTAGCTTTATCCTTTGCAACTACTCTTATAATTATTATAAAACTTTTGATAGTTGTGTGTGTATTCTTAATGTTACTTGCAGCTTCCCTTACTATTTAACCCTGTGCCTTATTTCTCAATGCCCATGTTCTCTACCAACAGTTTTACCCTTAACCATCTAAACCTACACACAACTTACACTTTTATTGGCCCACATTCATACAGCTACATATATATTCCACAAGCCACCATACTGTGAATGGCAGAGGGTACATGGTAGTCATTCCCTGTCCTGTTTTACTCGCAAATGGAGTGAGGGGAAAATGACTGTATGCTATCACATGAGCCCTGATTTCTCGTATCTTGTCTTTTGTGTATCTAAACAAGATGTATTATAGTGGCAGAGGGATTGTTCTGCAGTGTATCACAAATACTGATTCTCTAAACTTTCTTAGTACTGTTTCACAAAAAGAATGTCTTTTTCCCCATGCGAATTCCCATTTGAGTTCACAGAACATTTCTGTAATTCTTCCAATTTGGCCTAAGCTACCAGTAACAAATCTAGTAGCAGGCCTTTGAAGTTATGTGCTCATTCCATTTCATGATGTTTGCAGTGTTACCACTAGATATTTAATCATCATGACTGTGTCGAGCAGCGTTGCTGGTAACCTCACTGGTGAGCACCCTTAAGTTCCTTCTTCCTCAAGCAACACACCACTAATATTATATTCAAACATTACTGGATAGTTTTTTGTGCTCACCTGGATTACCTTACATTTTCCCACATTTAGAGCAAGCTGCCATTCATCACACAAAACAGAAATTATGTCCAAGTCATCCTGTGTCTTCCTACAGTAACTAACGATGATACAATGATACTTTTCTGTACACTACAGTATAATCAGAAAACAGTTCCAGATTGCTGCGCACCCTATCTACAAAACTATATTTTTTAAATTTCTGGTACAAGTGTTTTGTATACGTAATTTATTTTATAGCAAGGCAGCATTTGTGGCTCACTTTTGCTGCCAAACAATAGATCACTTCTGAATTTCGTTGTATATCAACACAGATAAACATGCATTTTTGAGAATTTTCGGAAGCTACCATTGTCTTCTGCATAATCAAATTTGTTGTAAATCAGTGTGCTTGATTTAGTTACTGTAGCAGATATTCTAAACAACATATTGTATTAAGTCTAGCTTTCCCCCTAAAGAGAAGAAGCCCTATATATTATCTACTTTTATTGAGTTTGCTAATATTTATAATTACTCTCAAAAAGTTTTAGGAAACTAGCAATTTTTTTCTGTTGCCCTAATAGAATTCTCATTTTGTGCAGTTGCTTAATTTCTTAAAGGGAACTAGCAGTTTTTTAGCTCAACAGATTCATAGGTAATCAGCAGACTTAATTTAAAGTTATTTGTTCACGGTCCTGTAGTACATTGCGCCAGCTAAAATGCAGCTGTACTATGAATGCTGTTCTTGAACACAGAATGAGTTGGTTGATATTTGTAAGCAGCTGGAAATCACCCTGACTAGTGTCAGATGATTGGCAGTTGCTGTGTATTGTTTGTTGGAAGAGTTCCTGAAGTTGTGTACCGGTACCAAAGATACCTCAAGTACTATCCTGTCTCCGCTGCAGAAAATGTTGGATCTGTCATTACTTATCTACTCGTCTGTGAGTGGCATTTCGATGGTAGAGGTAGGCATCCTGTATGGCATGGATGGGGACTATGTTGCTGTATCAATCCCCAAACCAACAAATTTGAGGTGCTGTCTTTCTTTGAAATTGAGCCCGTTTTGTCTGGTGCCAAGAGGAGACAAATGCAAAAGAGTGGGCGCTATTAACCATTATCAGTTCAAACAAATGGTGAATGGTCATATCCCTGGTACAGAAAGCTGGTCAAAACCTGAAATTGATAGCAATGAGATTTTTGGGGAAACCTTAAGGGTATATTGAAGGGATAGGCAAATAGGAAATGGAGGTGGTGTATTTGTCACAGTAGACAAAAAACTCAGATCCATCAAGATAGAAACTGAAGCTGCATGTGAGATTGTTTGTTCAAGACTCAGTATCAGGGTGGGCAGGAAATGATAATTTGATCATTCTGTTGCCCACCAGACTCATCTCCTGATGTAACTGAAAACTTTTGAGGAAACCTCAGTTCACTTATGCGGTTCCCCAGTCATACTGTAATCATCAGTGGAGACTTTAATCCTCCAACAATCAGTTGGGGAAATTACAGTTTTGTTAGTGGTGGGTGTGATAAGACATCCTATGAAACTTTACTAAATTCCTTCTCTGAAATATTGAGCGAGGTGGCGCAGTGGTTAGCACACTGGACTCGCATTCGGGAGGACAATGGTTCAATCCCACGTCCGGCCATCCTGATTTAGGTTTTCCATGATTTCCCTAAATCTCCCCAGGCAAATGGTGGGCTGGTTCCTTTGAAAGGGCATGGCCGGCTTCCTTCCCCGTCCTTCCCTAATCCTTCCCCAAACAGCCCAACCCCTTCTCTGAAAACTACCTAGAGCAGATAATTCGCAACCCTACTCTTGATGGAAGTAAATTGGATCTAATTGTGACAAATAGACCTGATATCTTTGACGACATTCACATTGAAATTGGTATCAGTGTCCATGATGCAGCTGTGGCAACAATGATTACTGGAGTACAAAGGACGACTAAAACAAGGAGAAAGATATATATGCTCAGTAAAGTAGATAAAATATCAGTAGTGTCATAGCTCAATGGGGAGCATAGGGCAGGAGAATGTAGACGAACTATGGCTCAAGTTTAAAAGAATAATTGACCATGCACTGGATAGACATGTACGCAGTAGAACAGTTCATAATGGGAGGAACCCTCCGTGGTGTACAGTCACTGAAAAGAAACTTCTACGGAAACAGTGATTACTACATAATAGGTGTAAAACAAAGCATAGGGCTATAGATAGAGAGATGCTGAATGAAACATATTTGACTGTCAAGAGAGTAATGCGTGAAGCCTTAAGTGACTATCGTAGCAGAATATTGTCAAATGATCTTTCATGAAACCCAAAGAAATTCTGGTGGTATGTGAAGACTGTTAATGGCACCAAAGTTAGTGTCCAGTCCCTAGCAAATGAGACAGAAACTGAAGTTGAGGATAGCAAAGCAAAAACTGAAATGCTTAACTCTTTTTCAAATGTTCCTCTGCAAAGGAAAACCCAGCAGAAATGCCCCAATTTAGTCATTGTACCACTGCAAAGATTAGTAAAATCAGTATTGATGTTAGTGATGCTGAGAAACAGCTGAAACTGTTAAAACTGAACAAAGCTCTAGGGTCTATTAGAAATTCTTTTTGGAAATCAGATTTTATACCAAACTTGCAGTTGAATTAGCCTCTCATCTAAATATAATCTATTGTAGATCTCTTGAACTTGTAGATCTCTTGAACAGAAAATAGTGCGCAGTTCTTGGAACACGTGTCTGCAAGGAGTGTGGTAGAAGTGGTCCACAAAACTACCCTCCAGTATCCTTGACATCAATTTGTTGTAGAATGTTAGAACATATTCTGAGCTCAAACATAATGAGGTATCTCAAACAGAATGACCTCCTCTGTGACAACCAACATGGATTCTTAAAACATCAGTCATGTAAAATTCAACTCCTACTTTTCTCACACGACACATTAAAAGCTTTGGATCAAGCCAGGCAGGTGGATGCAGTATATCTTGATTTCCAAAAAGAATTTGAGTCAGTACCAAACCGATGCTTATTATCAAAAGTACAATCTTATGGGGGATCAAGTGAAATTTGTGACTGGATTGAGGACTTTTCCACAGGGAGGACGCAGCATGTCATCTTGGATGGAGAGTCATTGTCAGATGTAGAAGTAATTTTGGGTGTGCCCAGGAAAGTATGTTGGGACCCATGCTGTTCATGTTGTATATTAATGACCATCCAGATAATATTAATAATAACCTGAGACTTTTTGGAGATGATGCAGTTGTCTATAATGATGTACTATCCGAATGAAACTGCCTTAATATTCACTCAGATCTTGATAAGTTTCAAAATGGTGAAAGGCTGGCAGCTTGCTTTAATGTTCAAAAATGTAAAATTCTGCACTTCATAAAGAGGAAAACCGTAGTATCCTATGACTATAATGTCAATTAGTCTGTTGGAATTGGCCAACTCATACAAATATGTGGGTGTAACACAATGTGGCCATATGAAATGGAATGATCACATAGGCTGAGTCATGGAAAGCAGGTGGTAGACTTTGTTTTAGTGGTAGAGTACTGGGAAGTGCAATCAGTCTACAAAGGAGATTGCATAAAAATCACTCTTGCGACCAGGTCTAGAATATTGCTCAATTGTGTGGGACCCACACTGAATCGGACCAACAGGGGATATGGAATATATACAGAGAAGGGCAGCATGAATGGTCACACGTTTGTTTAATCAATGGGAGAGTGTCAGGGAGACACTGAAGAAACTAAACTGGCAACTCTTAAAGATAGATGTAAACTATCCCAATAAAGTCTACTAACAAAGTTTCAAGAACTGATTTTAAGGGATGACTGCAGGAACATACTACAACCCCCTACATATCATTCACATAGGGACTGTGAGGATAAGATTAGAATAATTACAGCATACACAGAGGCACTCAAACTCTCGTTCTTCCCATGATCCATACATGAATGGTACGGGAAGAAACCCTAATAACTGGTACAATGGGATTTACGCTCTGCTGTGCAGTTCACAGTGGTTTGCAGAGTATAGATGTAGATCTGACATGTTGTTTATGTTTATAGAGAACAAGAACAGTCCTATGTCATGTCCTTGGGGCGCTCCTGATGATCCTTCTGTTTCCAGAGAACACTCGCTGCCCAGGATGACACTTTGGGTTCTATTACTTAAAAAGTGTTTGTGCTACTCACATATCTGAGAACTTATTCTGCATGCTAGGATCTTTGCAAAAATTCTGCAGTGTTGCACTGTGTCAGACATGATCTGAAAATCTATGAATAAGGGGTGTGTGGCGATCAAATGATGATATTTTCCTTGGGATTCTCAGAAACATGTTTCACTAACAAATTACAGTGGAAGTTATTGTATGCTTCATATATCAATCTTTTTGTAGACGCAAAAATATCTGCTAAATTTTGCATGTCGACATTTCTACATTCTTTTTTGAACTGACAGTCCATCAATCCATTTTCTCAGCTTATACCAAATTTTGTCTTTAAACTGCCATGGTTCTCTAAAGCAACAATCAGTTTAAATTTTAACCACAGTTCTTCGAAGCCCGTCATACTGGAACGAAAAGAGATCTATTCAGTGCCTAAGTAGAATGCTAACAACTTCATATCTGCTCTTTCCAGCATAGAAACTCTCCTGGAGTTTGTGATGGCTGTATTCACTTTAGTAACCATGGTTGCTATGGTGAGATCACGATCACTAGTCTCTGCACTGACAGTGTCAATAAGTTCAGGCCTGTTTGTAGCTATAAGGTCTAAAATGTTTTGTGTGTGGTTTATCCCAGTAGTTGTGAAAGACAGTTTTCAAAAAAAGTGTTCAGAACTTTTACCTAAGAATATCTGTCCATGCCACATGCATCAAATCCATAGACATCCCAGTATATACAGTAGGTGAATGTTGCCTCCAATTAATATTGCGTGATCAGGGCCTGTCTTTTCTACTGAATGTAGGCATTCTTTGAATAATTCTACAACTGTTACAGAGTAACTGGGTGGCCGATAAAAAACAAATTGGATTATGAATATGAGCTCATATAGGGTGGTTATGCCAGGATGACTTCACAGCCAAACTCTATTTCAGCTTTTGACACACGCAATAGTTTTGTTGACTGCTATGAACACTATCCCTCCTATGATATCTAAACTGTCATTTCTACATATGTTCCATTCCTTGTTAAATATTTCTGAGCTTTTTAATTCAGGTTTCATTAGCACTTGGTTCTCAGTATGATTTGAGTATGACAATTTCCCTGGAGGACAGTAAATTCAGGGGCATTGGTGCTAGTGCTTTATCAACTTAATATTAAAATCTTGACATTTGAGCTGTCTCTGCTTTGTATTGTGCTCTGTGCATTTTGAAATATTGAGTGGAAAATGTGCATCAGAGAACCTAGCCTTTTAAAAAGTTGAAACCCTTTAGTTCACAAACTACATGTTCCAAAATAAAGTTGAAGAAAGCTGTAGAACAGTTTCTTCTGATCAGTTTTGGTAGTGTGGTTTTCTGTATGCCATATCAAACAGATTATAATGGGATTCAACTGCTAGTCAATGTTTACGGTTGTAGATCTAAACTGTCAATGACATCTTCCCCTCACGTATTCAGGAGCTTCAGCTTGTTACTGGAAGCAGTAAATAAATTATCCAGAATGCTGTCTAATGTACTTTTGTGACAGATATTCAGATTCCATGAAGGATAGACGAAGTTAGCTTGCTGTATGTGATAGTACAGAAATTATACAAAAGAATTAGGTTTAGTCGCATCAGTTTCTTGCTGAAAAGCATATACCACATGGATTAAAACATTTTGCTCTGTAGAAGATTCTCATTGTTTGCGATAAGTCAGTGACTCAAAGGATACTTCCTGACAGACTTACAGGTGACACATGTCTGTAGAAAGAAATATGAGAAAATTTGTTCCTAATTACAGATCCACCTCACTCTTACTTGTGTTTTCCAAAAGTTAAGTCATTGCAGAACTTGTAGTGCTTGGAGAATTTCCACGTAAATTCTAGAACCACTTGGCCTTCCTCCGTCTAGAACCCATCGTATTTTTAATATAAGTGTGAGAGAGACGAATCTGGCCTACTGCGCATTGCATGTTTGTGTGTGCAGGTCTAAAAAAAGTCATGAGCAAAATGTGGATGCGGCGGCCGAACGGCAGTCGACAAGTACCTGCTGTATGATCCATAGAGTTTCAGTGTATGTGTAGAGAAGAGCCTGTGCTATTCTCTGCTGGTTTAGTGACTGTGATGATTGTTAAGAAAAAATGAAGAAATGAGATTAGACTTCCAGTTAATTCATGTCTTGGACTTGCTGGAGGCAAGACATATTTTATGATATGTTTGTAGATGAGACATGGTTGTTAAGCCAGCTCTTTTCTAAATGGACTTAAATCTGTTTCTAATGTGAGATGATACGAGTTACTTACGAGAAGTTAAATGTTTATGTGCGAAGTGTGAATTTTGTTCTTATGAAGCTCAAATGTACCAATAGTCATTGAAAAGTATTCTTCGAGTACCAAATTGTTTCGCAAGTGGTAAGAGAGTCTTCAAGGTTCCTGTGACTAGCATCATTCTTTGGAAAAGAAGTTTATAGAGATCCCAGAAGCTGGCTATCCAGATAAGAAGATCAGGTGTATACACCAAGTAAGTCGACTCGTATAAGCGATGTGGGAAGGTTGGATTTCAACTTCACACATTCTTGTCGTCAAAAACCATTAGAAGCTGTTGCCTCAGACAATAATGCTCATTGTAAACGAGTCACTATCCTTATGGTATGTAGAATATCACTGTAGCCTTGGAGATACTAAGCCACTACCAGTAGATAATCTGCAACTATTGATTATAACTGAGCAGGCAGCAGCTTTCCTATAATTTGGCCATATTTACTTTACTAGGTGCAGGTAATCTATAGGGGTTTAATGATACATTATTGTTAAAGCAGTTTCTGACAGTTGCTTCACTATTTTAATATGGAGCTTGACTTATTCTGCATTGGTAAATGTTCTGCTTTATGATAGGATCTACAGAATACGATGTATGGGTGACATGGTTGTTGTGGTGCCACTCACCTTCTCTCTGTCATCTTAAAGTGCTAGAGGGGCATAACATTTTGCAATAGAGGTGAAAACTCAAGGAAAGTAGAGACCGAGTGGTGTCACACTCATAGGTGTCTGTGATTGTATAAGGCACATTTGTAAACTGATTGATGTATGGAAGTCCCTGTCTCATTACAGTACTTGCTATTCATTTTAATTGTCAAGTACCCTATAAAAATGCAGAATAGTAGTGAAACTAGTTCTGTCAAATATATAAAATATTCTGGAAAATTACAAAGAGACAGAATAGCTGGGCGGTACTTATCTTCAAGATACCTGTCCTGTCATCTTTATTTCCTATTGTCCTTGTTGCAGATAGGTCCATTCCATCCTGGGGTCTGAGTGATCTTTCCTTCTTTTTAACCTTCCCCAACCTATCTCAACCTCCCTGACAAAGCATTTAATAGCTCCAAAAGCTGGGAATAGTTCCATCTATTTTCAATGTGTTTATTGGCAATCCTGGAATTTTTCTCCTGGAGGTAAGTAAAGGGCCATCATTTTATAGTTTTCATAGCAAATTTGTGTATTAAATATTTTGAATAATTTATGTTACCAAGTGTCAAATTGATTCTACTTTGTTCAAACTCGAGGAATAGTTTCAGTTGAGCTGTTTAATATCTATGATTTCATGTTAATATTCCAGGTTCAATTGAGTCACTCAAAGTACGATTCGAAGGAAAGGATTTCACATTGCAGGAACTTGCACAAGTTATCAGGAAGAACCCAAAAACTGTAATTATTGATGTTTCAACATTTCCTCAGGCCATTCCGTCAGTGCTTCAGTCAATACAGAAGTCGGGGATGAATCTCAATCCACAGCAAGATGGAACAACGCTGTACATTCCTGTTCCAGTGTAAGAACTTAGCTTTTTTGTTGTTCTTTCCATCATTGTTGATACTATGACTTTTACATTGCTTCCATAACAGAAGGGCTGTCAAAAATAGCTCCACTTATTGATCATACTGGCTTTCTGCATGAAAACTCACATGCATATAGGCAAGGGAAGAAGATACTCATGGTTTTTTATTTATTAAGTTCAAAAAGTTCAGAAATTGAGCCCTATGTCTGTCAATTACCAACTGAACCCATTTAGAGTATGTATGTTTGACCTCATGTCAGCGGTTGAAGTTATTTTTAAACATTTGATGTTTGTAATGTTTGTGTCCACGTTACATGGAAACTTGTAGGGGTGAATTTGGAATTGATCTCTTATTTCTTGTGTCACAATCAGTTACATTACCAACAAAAATACAGAATCAGTGGACAGAATTTCTATTGAATACTGCTTGTGATGCCATAGGAACTGTACTGTAGAAATGAGGGGATGCCTGATGAGACATTGTTACAACACCAATTATTGGATGGGGGGGGGGGGGGGGGAGAGAGAGAGAGAGAGAGAGAGAGAGAGAGAGAGAGAGAGAGAGAGAGAGAGAGAGAGAGAGAGAGGAGGGGGTATCTGGCGAGAAAGGGGCTAGGAATTGTGGTTTGGGGGGAGGGGACAAAAATATACTTTCTGTGTAGGATGGAACAACTTTTGATCATTAGAGCAGGGTTATGCAAAGTGACAGGGGGAAGCTCTGCCACCCCAGTAACAAAAGAAATGGGATCTATGGGAACACCAACCACTAGTCAAATTAAAAGAGGTATGCAGAGTCAACAAATGCAGTCATTACTGCCTCATAACTCAATATACAGGACAACAAATGAAGTGCACAATTCCCCAGTGACACAGTAGCCACTACTGTGCTTTGCAAGTTTGATTATACACTGAAGCGCCAAAGAAACTGGTATTGGCATGTATATTCAAGTACAGGCAGAATATGGCACGTGGTCGGCAACAGCTATATAAGATAACAAGTGTCTGGCACGGTTGTTAGATCAGTTACTGCTGCTACAGTAGCAGGTTATCAATATTTAAGTGAGTTTGAACTTGGTGTTAAAGTCGACGTATGAGCGATGGAACACAGCATCTCCAAGGTAGCAGTGAAGTGGGGATTTTCCGTTTGACCATTTCACGAGTGTACTGTGAAAATCAGGAGTCCGGTAAAAAATCAAATCTCCAACATTGTTGTGGCCGAAAAAAGATCCTGCAAGAACAGGACCATCAATGACTGAAGAGAATCGTTCATTGTGACAAGTGCAACCCTTCCGCAATTTGCTGCAGATTTCAGAGCTGGGCCATCAACAAGTTTCAGTGTGCAAGCCATTCAACGAAACATCATCAATATGGGCTTTTGGAGCTGAAGGCCCACTCATGTACCTTGATGATTACATGACACAAAGCTTTACACGTCTCCTGGGCCCTTCAACGCCGACAATGGACTATGATGACTGGAAATTTGTTACCTGGTTGAATGAGTCTCATTTCAGATTGTATCGAGTGGACGTGTGTGGGTATGGAAACAATCTCATGAATCGATGAACCCTGCATGTCAGCAGGGGACTGTTCAAGCTGGTGGAGGCTCTGTAGTGGTGTGGGGCATGTGCAGTTGGAGTGATATGGGAGCCCTGATATGTCTAGATATGACTCTGACAGGTGACATGCATGTAAGCATCCTGTCTGATCACCTGCATCCATTCATGTCCATTGTGCATTCCGACGGACTTGAGCAATTCCAGCAGGACAATGCAACACCCCACACATCCAGAATTGGTACAGAGTGGCTCCAGGAACACACTTCTGAGCTTAAACACTCCCACTGGCTTCCAAACTCCCCAGACATGAACAGTATTGAGCATATCTGGGATGCGTTGCAACGTGCTGTTCAGAAGAGATCTCCACCCCCCTCGTACTCTTACGGATTTATGGACAGCCCTGCAGGATGCATGGCGTCAGTTCCTTCCGTCACTATTTCTGACATTAGTCAAGTCCATACCGTGTCATGTTGGGGCACTTCTGTATGTTCGCGGGGGCCCTACACAATATTAGGTAGGTGTACCAGTTTCTTGGGCTCTTCGTTGTTAATGTTGGTAAAGACTCTGTGCTGCAAAGCCTTCCTTGTCCTGTGGATTCAAGATTAATGAAAAGAGCTGATAATAAATATATGGCATAAGATTGTGATGACTATTGGATTTCATATTTTCTACTTCAGGTCTTTACCTTTGCCATGTGACTTAAGTTGTTCTGCATCTAAGAGTAGTGTTCTATAAGTTGTTAACATTTTAAAATATGCATCAGAAACTCATTATAGGAAATTACAATCCTTTTCCTTTTTTGTTGTAGATAAAATGTATGCTTGTTATGGTAGAACAAAACACAGTTTTTATTTTCAGGGTAACAAAGGAATACAGAGAAACTCTTGCAAAGAATGCAAAAGTTCTTTTTATCAGATGCCGTGATAATGTGAAAGATGTGCAAAATCGATATATTAAAAAGGTGAAAACTCTTGCAGATATTTCAGAGGATACATCTCACAATGTTCAAGAACAGGTTTGTACCATTTTCATGTATTTATTTTGCTTCTCAACTATTTGGTTGATAGCTTATATGTACAGTTAGATACTATTCTTTATGTCAAGCTGGGTCAACTGAACCTACTGATACCAGATGTCAGATTTCCCCCCTTGATATAGTGATGATGTGGCATGTCACATCATGTGTGTTCAAACATAAAGAGAACAAAACATTCACAATATTTTTGCTTGTATATTGTGTTTTGGAGTATACATTGTGATGTCAGACTAGTTGTAGCGTAAGCCGAAGTATGTTAGTTTGAAAGGTGACCAGTTTGGTTGTGAGTTATTGAAACCAACGAATGTGAATGTGTAATATTAGTTGTGGTGTAGTACTGAGCTGTAATGTTGCCCAAGTTTTAGGTTAGGTTGAAAGGTTGCAGTTTTGTTGTTGAAGGTTTCAGTTAGTGTCAAGTCACAGAAGCTTCCTTCAGTTCCATTTGTGAGTCTGCATTGCTTTATACACGTATCTAAATGCTACATAAAATTGAAAACATTTCATACTTTTGTGTGTGAAAAAAAGCTGCACCCAACAGCAATAAAGATGCATTTTGGTATAAACAGATTCTGTGAAAATTAAGAAAATTTTGACAATAGTTGTGCCATTAGTTTTTCCAGAACAGCCTGTGAAATTAAGAAATTTGCATTTCACTGTTTACCAGTCATCTTGTTAACACGTTTGCTTGTTAGCTAAAAATTGTGGTCACGTTGCAATTCAAAAGCTCAGCTACCTGTGTTGGTCTTCTGTTAACTGGCACATGTTGTGGAGAGGATCACAAGAGGTTCTGATGAACTGGGTCACTGACATCGTATACTGTGTCTGTTACTTTTGTTAATACTTTTCAGGGAGATAGACTAGAATAGACTCTTTATTGTCACATGACATGTTATATACAATCATTTGATTGAAACATTGGTGACTCATCAATGAATAATTTGATGCCTACCTAAGTGTATCTAAAACAAGATACATTTAAATAAAGCATATGGATGCTCCCAGAAGTACATTACAACATGAAAAGATAATTACATGTTAGATTTCTTCCTTTTTCTTAAAATTTTTACCAATCCTTTAAAGTATTTTTCATGTTTGTTTCTGTAATTCATAAATATGGACATACTTCAAAGACCACATACTTTCATAAAAGTAGTACATATATTTACATCCAGATACATGGTTTGCCGGCCGCGGTGGTCTCGCGGTTCTAGGCGCGCAGTCCGGAACCGCGCGACTGCTACGGTCACAGGTTCGAATCCTGCCTCGGGCATGGATGTGTGTGATGTCCTTAGCTTAGTTAGGTTTAAGTAGTTCTAAGTTCTAGGGGACTGATGACCACAGCTGTTAAGTCCCATAGTGCTCAGAGCCAGATACATGGTTGACACTATACATAGTTTATAAGTGACACATATAAAAAGAACATATACCGCCATTAAAAGGGAACATAAGCATACACACAGAACATAATGTAGGACAAACAGGAAAAAAGACAAATATAATATCTTCTACTTGTCCTCCATATTTAAAAAATCATCCAGACTGTAGCACTATTTGCTTTTTAAATATTTTTCAGTGTTTGCACTGGTGATAGCTTGCAGTCCTTCAGCTTTGAACGGATCTTATTGCTAAGCTTCAAAGCCATGTAATATGGAGTATTATCAAATAATGTTAGTCTGTGACAAGGTAACATGTAATCTGATTTGTGACTTGTTTCATAAGCATGTGTAAATGATTTTCCCTCAAAAAGATGTGGGCTTTTTAACTCAAAGAGAAGTGTTTTGTGTATAAACATGGAAGGAATTGTCAGTAAGTCAAGACCTGCAAATAAAGGTTTACATGATTGTCTATTGTTTGTTCCAGTCATAGCTCTGATAATTTTTTTCTGTAGCTTGAACACTCTGAGGAGGCTTCCTTTCTCAGCTCCCCAAAGCATTATGCCATATCTTACAACTGATATAAAATATGCATGATACACAATTTTCCTAACAGTTAAGCCGGTTACTTTATTCAGAACCCTCATTGTCTAAACAAAACTATTTAATTGCTTCAGTAAGCAATCCACATGATCAGTCCATGACAAGGTTTTGTTTATGGTCACTCCCAGAAATTTGAATGATTCTGCAGTTATCAGTTCTCTGCCTTTATAACTTAACTATGTTAAATATTCAACAGTTTGTTTGGTCCTGAAGTGTACAATGTGTGTTTTTGTTAAGTTTTGGTTTCATAGCATTATTATTTATCCAATTTTCTGGTTCTTGAAGAGTCTGCTTTGTTTTTTGTGCTAATTCCTCAGTGTTTTTGCAGCAGACTACTGCTGTTGAGTCATCTGCATACAGAATCGTATCTGAAGTCACCTTACCGGGCATGTCATTTATATAATATAGACATAGTAATGGTCCTAGTATGGACCCCTGGGGTACACCTGCTTGTATTTCCTTCCAACTAGAGCAAGCTTGCTCACCCTTATGTTTTGTGACTACCCTCTGTTTCCTATTTTTGAGATACGACTTGAAATAATTTAAATATTTTTCATGGAAGCCATAGGAATAAGAGCTGTCCTGTTATTTACAGGTATAACATAGAAAAGTGAGTATCTTCTGTACTACTTTTTATGCTGTTAAATTAATCTTGCTATAATTATTCTTCAACCACAAACTTTTAGAATTATAACTGAGAATACTTTTGGAATTCTTTCACACATGAGTTTAATGGCATGTTCATCAACAGCACATTTATGTCCTTCCACCAAGGAAAATGCCTGACTGTTCCAGTAATTGAAGCTGGATCCTCTACATAGCAGTCAGGGAGACTGGCTGCTGAGCTCTAATTTATAGATTCATAATATTATAAATTGTAATGCTGTCTAATCTTCTGCACCTTTCCAGTACTTTGAGAAATCTGGTTTCTACTGCCTCCATAACTGATATTGGTAATTCACACCTATGTGACGGCATTTAACTCACAGATAACGTATTTTGCATCTTGATGGTGGAAGAAATTTTTGCCACCACTATTTTGCTGGCAAAGAAAGGAGAGGTGGTGGAGTAAAGTTCCTGGAATCAGACTTTGCACCAATATCCTGGATTAAGTTCCAAGCCTTGCTGCACAGTCTCATGAATTTAGGGAATGTGACACTGTTGATGGTGGCCCATCTGTCACTTGGGGGCTTTCGCTCTAAAGGCGTCTTTGATGTTCTTTGAGAGAACTAGGCTACGTACTGGTGTTGGGATTCACCCTCTCCGTTCTCTCATTATCAAACAACATGAACATGACAACACACTTCACACACACTTTGCTGTCACCTACATCCTTCTTCTTCTTATTTTTTTCAATGATCACAAGTCCTGTTAGCCATATGCTGCATCAGTGATCTGCTTCCATCTTCTTCTATCTCTCGCTGTCTCTCTCCACCCTGCAGCGATTCCTGATGCTGCAACATCCTTTTCCATGTCATCTATCCACCTTGTGTGAGGTTGGCCCAATGGTCTTGTTGCTTGGAGAGTGCCCTCAAATGCCTTCTTAGGAATTCTGTTGATTTCGATTCTAGCCACAAGTCCAGCCCATTGCAATCTCCAACTTTTTAATTTCTAGATGATGATGAACTGATAAGTTTCAGTGTTCTTTTGAACTCTCCATATGTCATTCTCCACCACAGGTCCACAGTTTTTCTCATCTCGTCTCTTTTGAAAACATTCAGTTTCTCTTTCTTTCTCTCTTGGCAAGTGTCCAGCTTTCTGAACCATGCAGTATTACTGGGCAGATGATGGTGTTATATATCTTCATCTTTGGTATCTGCCAAAACATAACTTACACTCAACAAATATATTTGACACACAACTTTCAGATATTGTGAAAGAAAGAAAAATCACTTCAATTAGATGACTGAATTTTCCCTCGGTGTCTTCCAGCCAACCATGCCAAATGATAAGCAACCAGTTAATAATTTTTAAGCCATGACACATAAAATTTCAGTTCTTACTCCTTGCATGGTTTGTTTTTCAGAGAACTACTTATAACTCTATGTATATTTGGGAATTTTGCTTGTTTCTTCTCTGTGTTTTTACTATATTCATATGTATGTCATGATTTGGACAGATAACACATTCTGGTATTTTATCATCATCATCATCATCAAAACGACAACAGCAACAGTTTTTTGTTATTTTCCTTAAATGCTATTCTTCAGTTTTTTTCTGGTTGGTGCCATCAGTTATATTGTGCCCATGTAGTAAATCCCTCTTGTAGAACATTCCATGCCAAAACTGTGCCATTGATATGCATTAGAATGGTTTAAGGAGTGTTTACTTATCAAAACGCCTGCATCACACTGAATTTTCATTCTTGCAGTGATGCTGTTTCTTTTTTGTATAATCATGGAATTCACTTATGTGAAATGTAAACTCTAATGATGATCTTATGACTGTGACCTCAGACTTCTTTTCATGCAATATTGCGTTAAATAAAATTTAACAACACTGGAATTTAATATTCATCAATTTCAGTAAAACACATTCAAGTTATTTAACCATTTAAGTTATATTTTCTGTTAGTCTTTGTTACATATCATTAAACAATGAGCCAATAAGTTAATGGAAACTGAGACCAGAAGGGTTATGGGAGCAAAGGATGCATTGCAAGGAAAGCTCCCATCTGTGTAGTTCAGAAAAGTTAGTAGTGGCGGGAAGGATCCACATGGCCGGTGTTGTGAAGCAGCCATTGAAATTGAACATGTTGTGCTCAGCTCCATGTTGTGTTCAGCTGCATGTTGAGCGACTGGGTAGTCAACTCTGTTCTTGGCCCCAGTTTGATGGTGGCCACTCATTGCGGTGGATAACTGGTTGGCTGTCAAAAAGCCAGCAGTTGTTGTGTTACAGTTGATATAATACATTGCTGCTTTCACAGATGGCTCTGTTGACAAGACTGGAGTAGGAAGTGCTGGGTGGATTGATTGGGTAAGTCGTGCACCTGAGTTTTCCACAGGAAGTGGGAGTGGGACTGGTATAGGAATGGAACAGAATGTTGTGTAGGTTGGATGGGTGATGAATATGGTAAGCCCTTACACATCCTCCATACTGCCCTGATTTCTCCCTGTGCGATTTCCATATTTTTGGACTCCTAAAGAAAGACGTTGATGGTCTTTGATCTGCTTCGGATGGAGAGGTGCATGCCTCAGTACAATCCTTGTTCTGTAGGCAACCACAAATATTTTTCCATGAAAGCATTCACTGTTTTGTCTCACCTTGGGATAAATGTATTAACAGTTATGGTGATTACTTTTGAAATAATAAACAGTTAACTTCCTTTTCCCCCATCTGTCTTGCTTTCATTTGATTGTTCCTTATATAAGCACAGCAGGCAAACTACGTGTTAAATAATGTTGTATCCTGATGAAAACAACTGTTGTTTTTGATTGTGTGGACAGGTTACATCCCGTGTAATATTCCAGTGTAATAAAAGTTGAAAATTCATTCATTCATTTATTCATGTTCCATAGATCAAGTAGGAAGACTTTCAGAGATGGGGAATGTGTGAAGACGTACATTTACATGAGACAAAGAGGTCATAGAAAGTTAATCCATCTGCTACAGTAACAATAAACTATCACTGCACTGCTTAATGCTGGTAATGCTTGTGCAATCTAAGTTTGATGGAGTAAATTAGTAAGGAAGTTGCTACTCTGGACAAAGGTGCTGCCTCCTTCATTTTATAATTTAGCTGAAGTTTGGCTGTGGTTAGCAACTTAATATTTACTCAGTTACATTGATAGTTTTCAGGAAAATTGTTTCTACTGCCATAAATACTGAGTCCTATTTGTAGTATGTTGTTACTTGTAAAACAGCTTTATAGCCAAAACATCTACTTGTCTTGTAGGTAACAGAAATTTGCAGTCTCAGAATGTAGATATTGAGATAATTTGTAGAAACATTTTTAATTTTCTTTTGAACTTGTAGGAATTCTCAGTTTCTTGCTTTATGTTGAACCAGAGCAGCCAGAGGTAGCAGTTGTGTGTGTGGTGTGCTTGCTTATGTGAATGCGTGTGTGGTTTTTCTTTCCTGACGAAGGTTTTGGATGAAAGCTAAGGGTGCTACAGTCTTTTCATTGTGCCCATCTGCTATTCAGTGTCATCTGTACAGTGAGTATCAGTCAGTCTTTTCCATAATTGTTGGTATTCCAACCTGGACTTTCTACTGTTAAGAGTTTCATTTACACAATACTATAATACTGCTCGTTTCTGTGCCGAACACTTTATTTAGTTTATGTACACTGCTCCAGAAGATAATTCCAGTAGGAACAGGGGGTGAGGATATATTAAATAAGCCAACACTTGTGTCTTAGGTCGACACAGTGGGAGATGCTTCTAACGGTGTAACATGCTAAACTCAGCTTCCCAATTACTTGACTCCATTTTAATCTGTTATCCAGCTGGACCCTAAGCAATAGTACACACTGTACCTTATTCAATTTATAATCATTAATGTCTACTTCTGGTACTAAAATGTCATTATTGCTTGTCTGAAATTACGTAGTTTAACTTTTTGATAAATTTTAAATGTAAAACTAGGTTAAGCTGACTCCTGGTGTTCAGAAATCTTGAGGCTGCCTCGGACGTACTCAGGTCTGTCAGCAGAACATCATTTAATCTAAAATACATGAATCATAATCCTGTATTGCTTTTTTGGTAGGTTTTTGTCTTCTTGTTACCATTATATGATGTATGACATACAAGCAGTGCTGTGTTGATGACTGATGTATAACTCAGCAGTGTAGTGTAATATTTGTTATGGATGGATATATTATTACAGAATAGGACGCGATGTAGCTCCATGCTTGTCAGTGTGAAAATCACCAGAGAACAGTAAACATAAAGTAGTTACTAAGCGCTTTATATTGAACATTCTTCTCCCACTGGTGGCTGAGGCCAGAAAAAAATTCAAGATCGTTGTCCGTAACTCTGCTGAAGACCAGTCTGTACTTTATTTTGTGTAATAATTTTCATCAATTGCATCAGATTATCCAATTTCATTATATGTTAAAATGTAACACTGAGATTACAGTGGCAGATTGTGTGTTTCAATCCACACGGTGGAATTAATGACACTGCAATACAATTAAAATGGTGTACACAACCAAGTACATAATATTCTGAAGTAAATTTGATAAATTTCTTGCACTCTTCCTGTGATACCATGGCAAGCACAACAGAAAAGACAACTAATATAAGAGCTGATTCATAATGCAGCTTGCCATGATTAATCTCATGGCAGTAATCTGGTAATACAAAACTTGTTGCAAATGATGTAATAATTGACTCACTTCCATTCAAGTCAGATGCTCTACTCATGCAGTCATACATTTTATGCACACCCTGAGCATATACACTGATGAGCCAAAACATTATGACTGCTTGAGTAGTCCATCTCTGGGACACAGCACAGCAGCGATTCTGCATAGCATCGATTTGATGAGTCCTTGGTAGATTTTGGATATGTGTGACATGGGAAGTCTATGCATAGGTCATGCAGTTTCCTTAAATTATAGACTGGTGGTTAGTGGGCAGATTGCTGGCACCTGACAGTGTCCCAGATGTGTTCCATCAGTTTCAGGTCAGGTGAATTTGCTTGCTGAGATACCAACACGAGTACCTGTAACACTGCTTGAGAACTGAGGAGCTCAAAAATGAAAATCACTGACAGTTTGATGTGATAACAATTCTCATCCAAGTTACAATGATGTAAGGTTCAGGCAGTGGAATATGGAATCTACAGCTACTGATTCAACATGGAACATGGTCCCCTGTAATGTTGCAATGATCATAGGTGGTATCTTCTCATTACATCCTCCCAGTCAAATACACATCATCATCATCATCATTTGGCAGGTCAGCAGTTTTTCCAAACATACTCATCTTCAGTAAATTTGTATTCAGACCTTTGGGTTAGACCACACACATCTTGTACAGAAGTATGTTTACAGTAACACCTTGTTACACAATCAAAACTTATGTGAAATGAATATTGTGATACATCATGCACCAGTAGCATTTACAGTATTATGATACTCATCACAAACAACCGAAAACTGAATGTTTCATCTATTCAGATAATATTTTTCCAGTGATTATGAAATAACAATTTATATAAGCGTTGTAGTTATTATTGACAAATTTAAAGTTTATATATGATTTTGTTGCTGTGGTCTTCAGTCCAAAGACTGGTTTGATGCAGCTCTCCATGATTCTGCGCAAGGTTCTTCGTCTCTGATTAACTATTGCAACCTACATCCTTCTGAATATACTTACTGTAGTCCTCTCATGGTATCCCACTATGATTTATATGCCTCACGTTTTCCTCCAGTAATAAGTTGTTGATCCTTTGATGTCTCAGAATGTGTCCTACCAACCGATCCCTTCTCCTAGTCAAGTTGTGCAACAAATTCCTCTTCTCCCCAATTCTATTTAGTACCTCCTCATTACTTACATGATATACCCATGTAATCTTCAACATTCTTTTGTAGCACAGAATTTCAAAAGCTTGTAGTCTCTTCTTGTCTAAACTGTTTATCGTCCATGTTTCACTTCCATACATGGCTACACTCCATATACTTTCAGAAAAGACTTCCTCACACTTAAATTTATATTCAGTGTTACAAATTTCTCTTCTTCAGAAACGCTTTCCTTGCCATTGCCAGTCTACATTTTATATCCTCTCTACTTCGACCATCATCAGTTATTTTTCAGCCCAAATAGCAAAACTCCTCTACTATTTCAAGTGTCTCATTTCCTAATCTAATTTCCTCAGCGTAACCTGATTTAATTTGACTACTTCCTATTATCCTCATTTTGCTTTTGTCGATGTTCATCTTGTATCTTTCTTTCAAGACACTGTCCATTCCATTCAACTGCTCTTCCAAGTCGGTTGCTGCCTCTGACAGAATTACAATGTCATCGGCAAACCTCAAAGTTTTTATTTCTTCTCCTTGGACTTTAATTCACATTCCATATTTTTCTTTTGTTTTCTTTACTGCTTGCTCAATATACAGATTGAATAATGCTGGAGATAGGCTACAACCCTGTCTCACTCCCTTCTCAACCACTGTGTCCCTTCCATGCCCCTTGGCTCTTATAATTGCCATCTGGTTTCTGTACAAATTGTAAATAGCCTTTTGCTCCCTGTATTTTATCTCTGCCACTTTCAGAATATGAAAGAGACTATTCCAGTGAACATTGTCAAAAGCTTTCTGTAAGCCTACAAATGCTATAAATGTAGGTTTGCCTTTAAATTTTCTAACCTATCTACCTGACTAAGGGATCCGACATTCCACACTTCGATCCGGAGAATGCCATTTTTGTTTCTTCTGATGACGACATCCTCCTGATTAGTCCCCATCCAGAGATTTGAATGGGGGACCTTGTTTACCTCCAGAATATTTTACTCAAGAGAATGCCATCACCATTTAACCATACGGTAGAGCCGCACATGCTTGGGAAAAATTACAGCTGTACTTTTCCCCTTGTGTCACAGTACCAGCAGAGCAAGGTTGTTTTGGTTGATGTTACAAGTCCATATCAGTCAATCATCCAGACTGTTGCCCCTGCAACTACTAAAAAGTCTACTGCCTCGGTTCAGGAACCACACCTTTAGCATCTCAACAAATACCCCTCTGCACCTACATTGCGGCTGTCTGTATCGCTGAGGCACGAAAGCCTCCCCATCATTGGTGAGGTCCGTGGTTCATGGGAGGGGGGGGGGGGGATGACAACAGTTTATATTAAAAAAAAAAGGACAGTTTCACTACATCTTACTTGATATTCCATAGACATCCCAACTGGTGTTACATTCGTTATCTTTCAAAAGTCTCAAAAAGTATGATGTGTACTGATCTATTCTGCAGTGATAATTTGTTTAGTTGTTCTTAGAACTGTTATTTTATTGTTTTGTCTACCAGTAAGTTCTTTGCTAGCCTCATTCATTGCATTCCTGATAACTTTACTTTTCCCTTTGTATCTTGCGTAGCTATTGACCCATATTAATTTGCCTAAGCTTCAGATCTGAATACTTGTAGCATTTTTCACTATTGTTGTTGTTGTGATAGGTGGTTGACAGTTATCCTTCTGGCAATGCAGAAGAGCTAGTCATAGTGAGACCTATGTTAAAAATCTCCTGTATGATATTGGATCTACAGAGAGTTATTTTTATTGTTATTGCTGTTGGCTAATTTCACTAGTCTGTCAGAGATACTCCTAAATAAAAACTTATTTGCCATCTTTGTAAGAAACAAGATTACAACTTTTATACCAGATTTCTGACTTGAGTCAGCAATTTTTTGACATTGATGCAACTCAGGGATTGAAAGACTGAATTTTTGGAACAACTGTCTGCTAAGATATCCTCTGACTTTTGACTATTTCCGCATATCAATAAATTTAAGCTGAAAACATTTTGAGACAAGCTGAAACGTCATGGCAAATGAATTTTTTTCCAGACCTTCCAGAGCTGCTCTTGAGTTACAAAATCTACCACCAAGAAAACTAATAAACTGTAGTCCTCCACTTGGGTTTTGGGTTGGTGGTGTAATGGATCTGGGAGATGTGTTATTTTCTACTGGATTTGTCGATACCAAATCTAATGAGGGAGGTTGTAAATGTTTTTTTATATTTTTATCAGAATATTTTTTGTGAATTGTAATTCGCCTTATTTTATGCTAATTTGCTTATATGTTAGAGAGTGACAGCATATTGATTAATATAAGTAGATGTGACGAATAATATCAAAGAGACTGGTTACAAGTGGAAGCTTGTGTGTTGTGTGAAATGTCTTTGACGCTGGAGTCATCTTTGACCGTAGTCAGTCGGCAGTGAACACTTGGTGTGTGACGGTGGAACAATAATAATTTTCAAGTTACCAGCAAAACTGAGTTATTCTACTACTTTTTTTATATAAACATCAAGAAGGAAGCTCATTCGGAAAATTGGTATTTGAAGCACCAGAAATGAGGCATACGCATTGAACCAGGACATTTCCGCAGCTGACGAAACAGCATTATGGAATCATACTTTCACTAGACGACTGCAGCCAACACAAAAAAGTCAAATATCATCTTATAAACATCCACGGAAAAGTGAGTACTGTCACAAAATGTGCTAAATTCAAGTATATAAAAATAGTGAGCATATTTCAGTGGAATTAAAGAAAGGTGAGAGTAAAAATATGTTGAACTGAAGAGGACAGCATCATGAACTGTAACTTCTCTTAAGCAGTGTGGTAAAATAGAAAATATGCATCTGGAAATGAGGAGAACAAATGTTGATTCTTTTTTTTTGTGTTTGTTTCATAAAACAGCTTATCAAATTATCATGAGTTCTGCACATTTCATTACCGAGTCACTCTGGAACAGCACAAGGCAGCCAAGCATTGCAAGAAGTGGAATTATCTGCAGAAAATAGTATAAAATACCTGTTGAATACTGAGAAAATAATTTTTGTTTGAATGGGGACACTACGAAGGGAAACAATCATAATTCAAATGTACATGACAAGAAGTGGACATGAGAATTCTAAATTGTCCTGATTTATGATGACTGAGAAGAATCTGTTGGGACAATCAAGGAAAATGAAAATGTTTAAAAAAAGTTGTGAAAGCTGTATAATTACAAGGAAACAGAATTTGTGGCTGGTACTTAGGTTAGGAGGTGAAATTCTAAGTACTAACAACAGTAACAAAGAAAAGAAGGAACAAGTAGCTTAATCTTTGGACTGTGTGTTTCTTTCTCAGTGAGGACATACATACTAGTCAAGGAATGCCACAAAGGAAGGGAAGGTTTACCCAAGTGGCACCATTTGTGAGGCAAAGAGGAGACAAAGGCGAGGGAGATGTATCAAACAGATTTCTGCCCTCTGATACATCCCCTCTCTCTCCTTTGTCTCAAATTGTTATCACAACTGGTGGCTCCTAAGTGAGCTGCGTCTCCTTTGTAACCTTCCCCAATCTAATGGCGTGTCATCTCTGAGGAGGAAACTAATAGTCAGAAAACTAGGGTACCGTATTTACTCGAATCTAAGCCGCACTTTTTTTCCGGTTTTTGTAATCCAAAAAACCGCCTGCGGCTTAGAATCGAGTGCCTTTAGTAAGCGGAAGTTCTGAAAAATGTTGGTAGGTGCCGCCACAACTAACTTCTGCCGTCGAATATATATGGCACTACACAGGCATGCTTTGCAGGCACAAAGATAAATACTGGCGCCAAAACGTCTGCCTCAGTAAATAAATAAAAAAAAGGTGGAAGACGAACTTTTTTTCCTCCGCCCCGAGTTTCGGCCACTGCGTTTTCATACATTATCCATCGAAGTAGATACAAATTCCGTATTGTTCATCTTCGAATGTTGCAGCGCTTCAATGTACTACGAAACTCCGATTGGCGAGACTGTTCAGGGATGTTTGTCAATACGGCCAACTCTATGTTCTGAGTTTTTTCCTACCTATGAATAGAGATGGTTGCTAATAGGAACTTTTATGAATTGTGAATCACATGCAGTATTCTCTTCAACATAAGAATAATACGAATATAAACATTTTGCCATGTATTCCTTCGTGTTTGCTGCTATCTCATTTAAATCCTTTCTGCATAATAAACTACGAAACTAGAGTGAGACAACAGCAAACGCGGAAGATTATACATATCATGTCATGTTTATATTCGTATTATTCTTATGCCTAATAGTGATACAGTCAGAAATGAAGCACGGCAATTGACTAGATTTTTAAATCTGAGACGACTCTAATTTCTGTGCAAAATGTAATGTACTAAAGAGGCGTCTGCAAAGATTTTCAAACGGAGAAAAATTTTCGCTAAACTCTCGTTCAAAACATCTTCTATCTTACGCAGTCTATTGTTTGGTTCTTGTTGATCATTATCAAAGAAAGCAGCAGTGTAAGTAACAACAAATAGCAGTCTCGTGCCATTGTTTCGCTAATGAGACGATTCCACTCTTTTTTTTAAAAAATTGTAAACGGCGGTAGCACGCACAAAAGCAAGCCGTGCCGCGAGCAGCGATAGGCCGTAAACACTCATTATCAGAATGCGACAAACAATGCATGACACAGTACAGTAATGCATCTTCAGCTTAGAGTGACGTCAACACCTATAACAAAGAGAACGGCACATATCAGATCAAAGAAAAATAAGCAGTCAATTCAAACCAGACGGAGCGCCTGACACATAGCAATGGCTACCTGGTAAAGTTTAACTGCTAAGCTTATGACTCGAACCAAACTACTGTAGCTGTATCGTGATTCATTCGACCTAAATTGTGTCTCATATTACAATGGACCAACTTTGTTTCGATTTGGAGGTGCGGCCGAAAACTTTTCTCTCCCCTTGAATTTCGAGTCTCAAATTTCAGGTGCGGCTTAGATTTGGGAAAAATTTTTTTCCTTGATTTCGAGTCTCATTTTTCAGGTGCGGCTTAGATTCGAGTAAATACGGTAGTTGCTTTTGCATGTTCCTATAGGCAGTAATTAGAATTCTGTCCCCCTTAGGTAAGCACTGACCAACCATTATTTCTTGTAATTTTGTAGAATTGAAGATGTTGTTATAGTGAGTTACATGAATGCTGTTTTTGGTAAAATTAGATTGAGATCAAGATATCAAGATTTAAATTTGGAGGCTGGTTTGTGGAATTTAAAAAAAAGACTGTTTCAAAAATACCTTTTTCCAGTTATCACCCATGAAGAAAATGTAACTGTAAAATTTCTTGAAGTGGTCCAAGGAATAAAACTGAGTTAGTGATAATTAATTAAAGATTGAAAATTGAGTTAAAGGTAGTACAGCTTGCATGGGATTGGAAGTAGGTAGTGACAATGTATTGATAATAACGAAGACATGAGTTTTTTTGTGATGAAAATTTACGAAATATTTTATGGGCAAAAGTTGAAAATATTCACCTATTAAATAGTGACTACCTAGAACTAAGTGACAAAAATGTAAAGGAAAAGCAGAAAAATCTCTCATACTTTGTGAGACTGTGCTGTATTGGGTGATGAACACAATTGTATGTAAATAAGTATCCCAGAACAAAACTTTGTAGTACGAAAAAGTGCATTTGATGTATCATATTGTCAACCCTGCATATTTAAATGAACCCAGATATTTCCCTATTAATCCACCATGCTGCGTTATAGCAGTGTTGCCATTCAGAGCACTAATATGGTGTCAAAACCCTGTTTACCTTTCAAACTTAGTTCAAATTACCTTTCTGAATGCTGTAAGGACAATGTCAACCTCAGATACAGCATCAGTCAAAAGCACACCAGAAGTTTCTAAAGTTTATTTTAAAATTTATTTTGGAATCCAAATTCTACAAAATAGGATGTGAAGAAGCAACTTCCATATCTAACTGCTGTATGACACGAAAAAGCACTTAACAATTATCAGAACAGTATTCGGATGCACTTAACTACATACCAAACCTCATGAACAGGGGTCAGACCGCAAGAGGTCCTTTCAAAATCGTACTGCAACATTTAGTGAGCCAAACAATGTGAATCATTTTAGGGTAGCTCAGTTGTAAACTCTTGGCTGTTTTTTCCATACACATGGCCCCAGAAATTGATAGCAAAACAACAGTATTGTGGTGAATACCATTAAGCCACTGTAATTCTTTGAGTTTATTCAAAACTTGAAGAACAGAGCTTAACAGTTTTCAACTATTGGGAAATTAATAGAATGGTGAATAACTTTCCACATCCTCTGTCATTGTACCAATAACAACATTTCCAATTTTCCAGCCAGTTGAGTCACATGCCTTATGAATTTCCATCCAAAAATCTGCATCTTTTGCAAATTTTATTTCAAATTTGTAATAGAGTTTTCAGTTGATGGCGCCCTCTTGGGTAAAATATTCCGGAGGTAAAATAGTCCCCCATTCGGATCTCCGGGCGGGGACTACTCAGGAGGACGTCGTTATCAGGAGAAAGAAAACTGGCATTCTACGGATCGGAGCGTGGAATGTCAGATCCCTTAATCGGGCAGGTAGGTTAGAAAATTTAAAAAGGGAAATGGATAGGTTAAAGTTAGATATAGCGGGAATTAGTGAAGTTCGGTGGCAGGAGGAACAAAACTTTTGGTCAGGTGATTACAGGATTATAAATACAAAATCAAATAGGGGTAATGCAGGAGTAGGTTTAATAATGAATAAAAAATAGGAATGCGGGTTAGCTACTACAAACAGCATAGTGAACGCATTATTGTGGCCAAGATAGACACAAAGCCCATGCCTACTACAGTAGTACAAGTTTATATGCCAACTAGCTCTGCAGATGATGAAGAAATTGATGAAATGTGTGACGAGATAAAATAAATTATTCAGGTAGTGAAGGGAGACGAAAATTTAATAGTCATGGGTGACTGGGATTCGTCAGTAGGAAAAGGGAGAGAAGGAAACGTAGTAGGTGAATATGGACTGGGGGTAATAAATGAAAGAGGAAGCCGTCTGGTAGAATTTTGCACAGAGCATAACTTAATTATAGCTAACACTTGGTTCAAGAATCATAAAAGAGGGTTGTATACCTGGAAGAATCCTGGAGATACTAAAAGGTATCAGATAGATTATGTAATGGTAAGACAGAGATTTAGGAACCAGGTTTTAAATTGTAAGACATTTCCAGGGGCAGATGTGGATTCTGACCACAATCTATTGATTATGAACTGCAGATTGAAACTGAAGAAACTGCCAAAAGGTGGGAATTTAAGGAGATGGGACCTGGATAAACTGAAAGAACCAGAGGTTGTAGAGAGTTTCAGGGAGAGAATAAGGGAACAATTGACAGGAATGGGGGAAAGAAATACAGTAGAAGAAGAATGGGTAGCTCTGAGGGATGAAGTAGTGAAGGCAGCAGAGGCTCAAGTAGGTAAAAAGACGAGAGCTAATAGAAATCCTTGGGTAACAGAAGAAATATTGAATTTAATTGATGAAAGGAGAAAATATAAAAATGCAGTAAATGAAGCAGGCAAAAAGGAATACAAACGTCTCAAAAATGAGATCGACAGGAAGTGCAAAATGGCTAAGCAGGGGTGGCTAGAGGACAAATGTAAGGATGTAGAAGCTTATCTCACTAGGGGTAAGATAGATACTGCCTACAGGAAAATTAAAGAGACCTTTGGAGAAAAGAGAACCTCTTGTATGAATATCAAGAGCTCAGATGGAAACACAGTTCTAAGCAAAGAAGGGAAGGCAGAAAGGTGGAAGGAGTATATAGAGGGTTTATACAAGGGCAATATTATGGAAATGGAAGAGGATGTAGATGAAGATGAAATGGGAGATAAGATACTGCGTGAAGAGTTTGACAGAGCACTGAAAGACCTGAGTCGAAACAAGGCCCCGGGAGTAGACAACACTCCATTAGAACTACTGATGGCCTTGGGAGAGCCAGTCATGACAAAACTCTACCATCTGGCGAGCAAGATGTATGAGACAGGCGAAATACCCACAGACTTCAAGAAGAATATAATAATTCCAATCCCAAAGAAAGCAGGTGTTGACAGATGTGAAAATTACCGAACTATCAGTTTAATAAGTCACAGCTGCAAAATACTAACGCGAATTCTTTACAGATGAATGGAAAAACTGTTAGAAGCGAACCTCGGGGAAGATCAGTTTGGATTCCGTAGAAATGTTGGAACACGTGAGGCAATACTAACCTTACGACGTATCTTAGAAGAAAGATTAAGAAAAGGCAAACCTACGTTTCTAGCATTTGTAGACTTAGAGAAAGCTTTTGACAACGTTAACTGGAATACTCTCTTTCAAATTCTGAAGGTGGCAGGGGTAAAATACAGGGAGCGAAATGCTATTTACAATTTGTACAGAAACCAGATGGCAGTTATAAGAGTCGAGGGGCATTAAAGGGAAGCAGTGGTTGGGAAAGGAGTGAGACAGGGTTGTAGCCTCTCCCCGATGTTATTCAATCTGTATATTGAGCAAGCAGTGAAGGAAACAAAAGAAAAATTCGGAGTAGGTATTAAAATTCATGGAGAAGAAGTAAAAACTTTGAGGTTCACCGATGACATTGTAATTCTGTCGGAGACAGCAAAGGACTTGGAAGAGCAGTTGAACGGAATGGACAATGTCTTGAAAGGAGGATATATCGGGTGATGCTGAGGAGATTAGATTATGAAATGAGACACCTAAAGTAGTAAAGGAGTTTTGCTATTTAGGGAGTAAAATAACTGATGATGGTCGAAGTAGAGAGGATATAAAATGTAGACTGGCAATGGCAAGGAAATCGTTTCTGAAGAAGAGAAATTTGTTAACATCGAGTATTGATTTAAGTGTCAGGAAGTCGTTTCTGAAAGTATTTGTGTGGAGTGTAGCCATGTATGGAAGTGAAACATGGACGATAAGCAGTTTGGACAAGAAGAGAATAGAAGCTTTCGAAATGTGGTGCTACAGAAGAATGCTGAAGATGAGGTGGGTAGATCACGTAACTAATGAGGAAGTATTGAATAGGATTGGGGAGAAGAGAAGTTTGTGGCAAAACTTGACTAGAAGAAGGGATCGGTTGGTAGGACATGTTTTGAGGCATCAAGGGATCACAAATTTAGCATTGGAGGGCAGCGTGGAGGGTAAACATCGGAGAGGGAGACCAAGAGATGAATACACTAAGCAGATTCAGAAGGATGTAGGTTGCAGTAGGTACTGGGAGATGAAGAAGCTTGCACAGGATAGAGTAGCAGGGAGAGCTGCATCAAACCAGTCTCAGGACTGAAGACCACAACAACAACAACAAAAAATTGGATTGAACAGTCATGAGTATTTAAACTGAAATACATTTATTTTCGGTCCTCCAACTTACAAGGGCAGTATCACAGTGTGAATGGCTGAAACCAAATAATTTTTTTTTTTTTTTTTTTTTTTTATATGAAAGTGTGTCTATTCCATCACCGATCAGTGTCGTTTACTTATAAAGCTTTACATTTATGTTCAGTCAGTGTGTGAAGGTTAATGAATGTGTAAGGACTACAGGAGCATAAGCTGCTGAGGAAACTATAACATTTAAATACCAGAAGATTCACAAGAGTCATAAATGAGGTAAAAATCAAAACGTTTGCTTGAAACATTGTAACTTAAGACATACAGCCTTTACAGGATCATGTTTTCCAAAATAGTAATTGCTGTGTTGTCATATACAGTATCATTATTTGTCATCAAAGTGCAAGTGTCAACTTTCAGTGAAGTGATGTTAAACTGAAAGTGAAGAAGATATTTAATCTATAGTAACTACAATGGATAAAGTTACATGATGAAAGTATATATATAAGACAGAGGTGACAGCCTGCAGTCTTGATTTCTGTGCTATTTCTTTTAGAGTTTAAGATACTCATCTTTTTTACTAAAGGCACCTTTCTGCTTTGGCGCTACTACTTCATACTTATTCTTTCAGTCATTCATTGCTTGTAGTTGGACATTATGGACAAGTAAATGAATAAACCTGTTCTATTAATTCATGAAACTAGTACTCGGATTATGACTCTTCCTTCTTTCCTCTGACAACAGTTTTTATCTTCCTTTGGATTGCATAATATACTCTGTTGTATGATATTGTAAGCTTTCTGGACAGTTGAGTGTTTCCAAGGTTTCCAAGTGTGAGTATAGTCATGCAACCACCTGTATTCATGGTATAACTGGTCTGAATGGACCAGGTGTTGTGAGTCCACAAATGTCAACCATTGGAAATAAATATTTTACTGTAATCAAGACGGTTTTTAACTCATTTTTAAAGTATTTTAACAAGACCACTGTTTTTCTGCGTGAGGAATGTTCTCAAAAATTATCTTAAAAATGTCCTCCTATCCTACATTTTGAAGTTGCTGTCTGACACATGAATCTCTGCTTCTTTGCAAGGAAAGCTATCAGCATTTAAAAATTGCTTGCTTTAATTGTTTTTCATGCTAAACCTATGAATTAATAAAACATTTTATTTGCAGATTGCTGCTTTCGCAGACCAATATTTGGCAGAAGCAACAAAGATTTTCGAAGCCAAAGAATCTGAGCTCTTACGATAAGGAAGAACTAAGGTGTCTAGTGTGAATGTTTTAGTTGTATAAATGTCTTTGAATGATATTAAAAATGTGACTAGAGACACTGATAAATGTGTAATTAGTATACATTTGGGTTTTTGTTGTGAAATAAACTTAAAAGAGATATGTATGTATTAATTAATTGCTCCTAAGGTGTCATACAACAGAATAAGTAATTAACTAAATGCTTATTTTGTAGAACAGAACATACTTTGAAATTTTATTCAGGACTGTGGCATTCTTTCTTATCCTATCCGTGTGCGTTGTTGGAGGCACCTATTTGATGTCTTGAATGAGGAAAAATATCTAGAGATTAAGGCATGACTAAATCTTAGCTATTGTGCTGTATGTAGAGACACCATTATTTGACTAATGTCTGTTGTGATTCTTCACTTTTGTAATGTGCAGCTGCACTGCATTAAAAAAATAATTGTCAAATAAGAACAACAGGAGAGCATCAGCAAATCATTCTCAGTTTTAACTCCATCAGTGCCATCTGTGAAATATATATGCCTGTTATATATAATGATATGTGTGTTTTGTACATTTTCTCATGTGAAGAATATCTTTGAACAAATTGTAGCATGCTTTTATATGTTTCTTCCTAATTTTAGTAAGGTTTCATGATCTTGTAATTATTTTACTTACATGATAAACAACATGTTTAGCATACCTCAAGTTTGTCGTGCACTGGTGTAATATGTATGTAGCTGTGATGTCATCTGCAGTGTATTTTATTGTGAAATGAATAATGTTCCCTGAGAAGTCAGTTTCATTCCGGAACAAATTTATGGTGTGTGGTAAAAGTCTTCAAAGTTCATGTATGATGACCATTAAAATAGAAAGAACTTTCTGTTGGTAAAACCATGTAGATCAGCACTTAATATGCGTGGTCCAGAAAAACAATTTGACGAAACGTGTAGGGCAGGAAGAGAGCATCAAACAAAGGAATTTGAGTGTAGGAACTGGGTGTTGCAATCACATATTTACACACTACATGCATCAACAGTAACTCCTGCTGTGTGACAGTCTTCAAGCCTGAAATGTGTTTGTGTTTGCCAGATACAAACATACTGCACACTCTCGCTGTCGCTAGGTGGGACTGATGTGCTATGTGGAACATTGGTTTCAAGTGCACTTTTATTGTATTCAGTGGGTTCAATGGTCTGATTAGAGCAGGTCTCAATGAGTGAGTGAGTGTCGTGAAGCATTAACATGGAATATGATTTCACAAGAAATGGGCTAGGTGACATGCATGTGATCTACGACACCGTTAATGGCAATGCAAGGGCAGCTCATAGGGTTTATCAGGAACATTATCCACATCACAAGCTGTCTGAGAAAACTACTTTTGTGTCATGTTACAGACAAATGAGAGAGACAAGATGATCGTCATGTCTGAAACGTCCTTCATGAGATCGGTCTACATCCTTTCCAGCAACAAAAGGTACAAGCTACGGGTCTGGATGACTTCCCTAGGCATCTGTAATTGTTGACGGGTTCCTAAAACGAGTAGCATGACAGCCAAATCTCTCTTAATGTGTGTTGTTTATGGATGAGGCCTTCTTTACCCATGAAAGCATTTTCAATTTGCACAACAGCAACATTTGGGCACTTCATAACCCTCATGCAACGTATGTCCATGATCATCAAGAGCATTTCTGTAAATGCGGAGACAGGAATCATGAATGATTCGCTCACTGGCCTCTAAATGTTATGTCAGAGCTTTAATGCTCTCTGTTACCTTGTGTTTTTGCAAGTAGTGCCTGCTCTCCTGGAAGATGTACTGTTTGGTTCCAAAATGATGGTACATCTTCACATTTTGCACATGTCTGCGGTCACCTAGACAGGACATTTGGTGACAGATGGATCGGACATGCTGGCCCAATGCAGTGGCCTCCTCCCAGACATGACATCGTTGTATTTTTTCTTGTAGGGTACCATATTTCCGTAGAAATATTGGAACACATGAGGCAATACTAACCTTACAACTTATCTTAGAAGAAAGATTAAGAAAAGGCAAACCTACATTTCTAGCATTTGTAGACTTAGAGAAAGCTTTTGACAATGTTGACTGGAATACTCTCTTTCAAATTCTAAAGGTGGCAGGGGTAAAATACAGGGAGCGAAGGCTATTTACAATTTGTACAGAAACCAGATGGCAGTTATAAGAGTCGAGGGGCATGAAAGGGAAGCAGTGGTTGGGAAGGGAGTGGGACAGGGTTGTAACCTCTCTCCGATGTTATTCAATCTGTATATTGAGCAAGCAGTGAAGGAAACAAAAGAAAAATTTGGAGTAGGTATTAAAATCCATGGAGAAGAAATAAAAACTTTGAGGTTCGCTGATGACATTGTAATTCTATCAGAGACAGCAAAGGACTTGGAAGAGCAATTGAACAGAATGGACAGTGTCTTGAAAGGAGGATATAATATGAACATCAACAAAAGCAAAACGAGGATAATGGAATGTAGTCGAATTAAGTCAGGTGATGCTGAGGGAATTAGATTAGGAAATGAAACACTTAAAGTAGTAAAGGAGTTTTGCTATTTGGGGAGCAAAATAACTGATGATGGTCGAAGTAGAGAAGATATAAAATGTAGGCTGGCAATGACAAGGAAAGCGTTTCAGAAGGAGAGAAATTTGTTAATATCGAGTATAGATTTAAGTGTCAGGAAGTCGTTTCTGAAAGTATTTGTATGGAGTGTAGCCATGTATGGAAGTGAAACATGGACGATAAATAGTTTGGACAAGAAGAGAATAGAAGCTTTCGAAATGTGGTGCTACAGAAGAATGCTGAAGATTAGATGGGTAGATCACATAACTAATGATGAAGTATTGAATAGAATTGGGGAGAAGAGGAGTATGTGGCACAAATTGAGAAAAAGAAGGGACCGGTTAGTAGGACATGTTCTGAGGCATCAAGGGATCACAAATTTAGCACTGGAGGGCAGCGTGGAGGGTAAAAATCATAGAGGGACACCAAGAGATGAATACACTAAGCAGATTCAGAACAATGTGGGTTGCAGTAAGTACTGGGAGATGAAAAAGCTTGCACAGGATAGGGTAGCATGGAGAGCTGCATCAAACCAGTCTCAGGACTGAAGACCACAACAACAACAACAACCATGAAATACAGCATGCAGGCAACACCAGTTTAGTAAGAAAGTACTTGGTGGCTTACATTGTGGCAACTGCAGAAGTGATTCAGACTACTGCCGGTGTATTTCAGGGAACATGCCAATCCCTGCATTACCACTATAATCCATGCCCACTTGAAAACGGTGCTCATTTTGAACATTTGCTACAAAGTACATATGTTAATTAAGTGGTGGTAAGTTTGTGTATAAGTGCATACTAATTTTCACTTACTTTAATCTTTTTAGGACATTTTGTAATGTGAAACATGAACATGTGACTTTTTTCCCATTTCTAAAGAAGTGCTGTATGGTATGTCAACGAAGGTTGATATACCTGAATGTGATGCTTGAAGTTTTTTTTTTTTTTCTGTTCTCATCAGGATAATTAATTAGTCCAAACATTTTGTTTGCGTATACATTTTCTGTGAATTACTTTTCATTCTGAGTAAAGATGTGCTTAAGTCAGATTTCAGTTATGCTCATGTAATGCCGAAAATGTGCAACTGCAGCCCATAGTTTCTACACTCAAATTGCTTTGTTTGATGCTGTCTGTGTGCCCTACACCTTTGGTCAAAAGTGTTTTGGGGTAGCCTATATTTCTTATGATGATGTTACTACCTGCTGGCATATTCAGATCAAAACTTCAATAAAATCTTTGCCTACAGGGGATGTGGCAGCTTAGTCATAGGTTTTTTTAAAACTTACCCTGAAGGTTGCTTTACATGTTCTAAGTTTTGATCTGATGCTGGGAGCAGCCGAAACATTGTAATAAATGAAGAAATATATTAAGCCATGTAGACTATTTTATTCACAAATGATAGCAAACTCACTCAGGAAGTTTGTTGTATTTATTAATAAGTAAGGGTAACATTGATGTGATTCTTCAGTTTCTCTTGGCATACTTCATGCTGAAATAGTTTACAGGTGAATGGTCAGATGTCGGTGTCCAGCAGGCAGAATTTTTTGGTTAACGACCACGTTGCTGTTATCAACATACCTGACGATGGCAAGGTGGTCATTACCCGAAATATTCTGCTTAATGGGCACCGACATCCAGTCGTTCACCCATGAAGTATTTTGACAAGGATAACATACCTAACAAAATACCTATCCTGTCACAGCTAATTAGCTACTTAATTTCATATTCTCAAACTATTTTCACAAACACTGTTCTAGTTGTCTTTTTGTTTTCTTTAATACAGAGTGGTTATAATTAAATTTTTGCTACCTGAGCCAGTGTAGATGGAAATCTATTTACCCTATGGGTACCCAAGTTTATAGGAATGATGATAAGAATGTGCATTGCAGGATTTGTGTAGTTGGTAGTGTAGTGTATGACTTGCCATTAGACACCAGTACTGGTATCACAACATTGGATTGAAACACAAGCATCAGTGTCCATTACAATTGCAGTCAGTCAACATGAATTTGGACAATGTGGGCAGGTCTTTACTTCTAAAGCTGTTTTATCAAACCAAAAGCAATAGTGCTGCTACTCTTCACGAGTTCGACATGTTAATGGAATATGGAGAGGTACTCTTTCCATACGGGGTTCGGAGAACATGATTCAGAGGTTTTAATTAACTGGTGATTATTGAATTGCTCCTTGGAGAGGCTGATGAGCAATTGTGCCACAAATTGTGGAAGAAGTTATTGTTGCTATGGCTAAGAATGCTGGACACAATGTGTGATCTTCAAGCAGTGCACAAGCTATGTCATGACAGCTGAACGTTACATGGCCCACTGTTTGAAAAGTGCTGCAAACAGTTGTGAAATGTTATCTCTAGTGAGATTCCAGGCTGTTGTGGATGCAGATGGTTGTCAAACTGAGCAACGTTTGTAACCTGGGACATAAACATTATATGCAATCAACAAATGTTACCCTCTCACGTGGAAATTAAAATGTGTTTTTTTTTTTCAATAGTTTATTTGTTAATTCTTCTCAGCATGTTCTTACAAATGTTTACAAAAATATTCATTGTCCTACTATCTCTCATTTATTATGGGGCCCTTTTAAGTAGTGAAAGTTTAATGTAACAACCTTGTGGATTACCAAGAGGTGATGATCAGATGCTCATGAATCCATCTCTTATTACATGCATTAAATCTCTGTGTGCGCAGCTATTGCTGATGTTACTTTTCGCTCTGTGCCTCATTCC
The DNA here is from genome assembly GCF_021461385.2 of Schistocerca piceifrons. NCBI lineage: Eukaryota > Metazoa > Arthropoda > Insecta > Orthoptera > Acrididae > Schistocerca > Schistocerca piceifrons. The sequence goes on from NC_060141.1 coordinate 295,223,358, forward strand.
ACTCTTTGTCAAAATTAAATATACTATTTCTTGATATCACCATTGTTCCCATACAGTAGTGCTCTGAGGCAATTGCAGGCACTATTGACTACCTAAATAAATGCTTGCCAAATGTAGATATGTGATTACTACACATGAATATTAATGTGATATCATTATTTATTGTTGAGACAGACCTTATGTTTATTTCCTCTTTTGGACATGTAGAGATTTTCATTTTTGCTGATTTTTGGAGCTGTAGAAGAGGACGAGCATCTTGGCAGAGCTGACACCAACAACATTTTACTCACAAATATTTTATTTATGATTTGTAATCAGAGTGATACATACACATAGATAAGAGCCACTTGGTATTGTTGTGTTCTATCAGTACCAATTGGCCAAAGGTTATCATGTGCTCGGAGACACACATTTTTTCAAAGCTTTTTAATGCATTTTTATTAGGAATGAAATTTAATTCTCTAATGGAGTGTTTGCCAGTGCTGACTTGGTAACTTCAAATTACACAAAAGATAAATCAGAACAATTATTTGCTTCCTGCAAGACAGTTTCTCACTTCAAGCCCTTTTTTTGCTTATAACATTTATTATTAAATAAGAAGTAATTATAATACAGAACATATTTTAAGGTAAGGTGGGCTCTCTTATTTCGCAAACACATAAATGTGTATGGTGTAATAAATTTTCTTTGAAAATTTGTATAAGTTCCTCAATTGGCATATTAATGTTCTTGGATCAAAAATAACATCCCTGAGGACAAGAAAGTCTTTCACTTCATGTTTGTAGGTATCACTATTTTTGGTACTGAACACAAAATGTTTCTTATAGATTTTGTTTATCTCTTTGTTAATTTTGTTAATAGGACAGTCAATGTTATTAACGAGAGGCCAAATATATCTGATCTTGTGTAATTTTATGTGCAATAATGATGTCTCAGTACCAAATTTCCCTTATCTGAACCCAAAGGAACACATTTGGGATGTGATGGGGCACCATATCCACACCCACAAAACACTTGTTGCATCCATGCCATACAGAATTGCAGCTGTATTGCATTGCAAAGGTGGGTCAAAATGTTACGAGGCAGTAGTCATAAAGTTTTGGCTCTCCAGTGTACGAGGGTCATTCAGTAAGTAATTCAACACATTTCTTTTTTTTCTGAAAGCAGGTTGGTTTTATTCGGGATACCAATACAGCATATTATTCTCCATACTTCTGGCTACAAAACCCTATTTTCAACATACTCTCTGTTCGGTGTGTCAATCTTACACCATCATACTGGGAAGGCCTGTATGCTCACATGGCACCACACCACCGGTCAACGTTGGAGCCAGTGTCTTGCTGCATCAGTAACCTCTACGTCATCCACATACTGCTTCTTGTTAGAGTGCATCCTTCATTGGCCCATACAGATGGAAGTCAGGAGATGTGAGGTACGAGCTGTAGGGTGGAGTAGAGAGAATAGTCCACTGAAGTTTCGTGAGGAGCTCCTGAGTGTGCAGGCTTGTGTGAGGTCTAGCATTGTCATGGGGAAGGAGAAGTATGTTTGCAGTTGTGTGGCGACGAACATGCTGAAGTTGTTTCTTCAATGTCCTGAGGGTAGCATAATACACTTCAGAATTGATTGTTGCACAGAATAACCCCTTCAGAGTCCCAGAAGACCTCCGTCATGATGTTACTGGCTGAGGGTATGCCATTGAACTTTTTCTTCGGAGAAGAGGTGGTGTGTATGGCCAGCTGGCATGTCAGAGATCAGAGAGGTTTGCAGGGCTTTGTTGCGATGATGACAGATGCCTCACCCAATGACTGCCCATTCATTTGTTCATTGTGAGGTCTCCGCAGACAGTATGCAAGTCCACTGAATATCTGCAATGCCTTGGTTTTCCACCAAAAGAAATGCCATGACAGCTCTTTGTCTGGAATGCACCTTTGTTATGAACACCATTTTGAAGGCCTTGTATAGTGCTGCCACATATAAAAAGTTCATAAAAATAAAGGTCCTGAAGCAGAAATATTCCATGATGTACCACAACAAATTCAACATATTTTTCAGCCCAAATTGACTGAGAAAAAAATCTGTTTCCTCCAGTGAAATTTATGTAAATACTTTTTGTTTGTAGAATGTGTAACTGTCAGCCTGTTGAGGACAACCTTGAAAAACTAACAGATGATGTGGCTTCAGTTGTCAGAGACTGCAGTTTTTTGTGTGTGTGTGTGTGTGTGTGTGTGTGTGAGAGAGAGAGAGAGAGAGAGAGAGAGAGAGAGAGAGAGAGAGATCTATTTTTGACGAAGGCCGTACTGCACAAAAGCTAGTTTGTGACAGTCTTTCCTATCTGCGACTCAGTATCTCCACTGTATGGTGTGTAGCAACTTTCCTTTTCATGATATTGTTACATTCCATCCTGGATTTTCCATTGCTTGATTTAATAGATGATGAACTGAGGTATCATTCAGTGTGTGGCCTCAGCAGCCAGAGACTGCAGTCATGTGTGTGTATGTTGTCTGTCTCTGATGAAGGCCTTGTTGGCCAAAAGCTCACTCTCTGACAGTTTGTTTGTTATATGAACATAATTTTCAAACTCCAGAAAAGAGCCATAAGAATAATCACCAACAATAGTAGTCAAACTCATTGTAAAGATCTGTTCAAAACACTGGGGATTTTAACTGCTCCATGTGAATACATTTCCCAGTCAGTTGTACACATAAAAAATAACATTGGTAATTACCACACAACTAGCTGTGTCCATGACCATGGAACAGATACACTCAACTTACATTTGCCAAGAAAAAATATACATAAAAATCAAAACAGCATTTTCTACTTAGGAATAAAACTGAACAATAAATTACCAAAAGAGATTAAAGAAATTGCAAAAACACACTTATTTAAAGAGGCAGCTAAAAAGTGTCTGTTATGTAATACATTTTATACATTGAAGGATTACTTGGATAAAACAGAGTAGGGGTTTGATTAAAAAAAGTTATACAAATAAGTAATAATAATGATTATAAAACATCCAAAATTCCACATAACACCTTCACACTATGTTTTTTCTTTCTTTTTTCCTTGTCTAGAAATACTTACCCCAAGCTATGCATAGCACAATACTAATACCTCTTCCTCTCTCTGAGCTCAACATCTCACTCATTACAGAGGGACGCTGACTCAATTGTTCAGGGTAGCAAATGGGAAGATGCAGTACAGAAAATGGCCCAGAGATCACCAGTGTGTGTGTGTGTGTGTGTGTGTGTGTGTGTGTGTGCGTGTGTGTAGTGAGTGAAGTGTTATGAAACAATGTGTGTATAGTGTGTGCAGTGACTGATAGTGAGATATGAGTGAATAGTGTGGCATTACATTATTTAATAAGTTATTTGTGAGAAAAGTATTGTATACCAGGAGTAAATCTAATGATTGTCTCTAACTAGAATTCTGTAAATGTATGTGTATATGAATAAGCTTATTTTAAATTGGTCTAAACTTGTAAATACTTTGACATGTCCTATATCCTTGTAAAAAGAGATCTACAGATGAATAAAGCTACTACTACTACTACTACTACTACTACTGTGCCTTTCTGTGACTCAGCATCTCAGCTGTATGGGGAATAGCAAGTATCCTTAACATAATATTGTTACGTTGGTCTTTGTGATATATTCATGGCTTACTACATGTCCAACATCAGAACCAAATATTGGACTGTTCAACTATTAGATTGTCTCACAGATTTACCCGTCATTAATTCATGGATAACGTGCAAACAATGATGTTTTAAAGCGACAATACGAAAACAAAAATGGGTGTCCCCTTAAACTGTAGAAATCATTTGGCTAATGACTTAACAGATGTTTTAAAAAATTTAGGCACAATAATGCTATCCAAAGAAATTTCCATGACTATGAGACACGAAGATTTTGACAGTTCTGATGAAGACCAGCAGCATTAACCCAAAAAACTAACATTAATTGTACCAAAGCAAGGTCCATGTTTCAGAACACATTGAGAGTAGTTATACTTCGAGATCTCGGTTACCATGATGCAAGTCATGAATAGAATAAGTTTCAATTATGCAGAGATTTTTGTCAAACAGTGGAAAATCCAGGATGGAATGGTGACAATATTATGCAAAGGATAATTGATACTCACCATATAGTGGAGATGCTGAGTCACAGATAGGCACAACAAAAAGACTGTGAAACAAAGCGCCGAGCCAATCAGGCCATCATAAGAATAGATAACACACACACACACACACACACACACACACACACACACACACACACACACACACACACACACACACAAAATGCAACTCGCACACATATGAACACAGTCTCTGTCTATCAAGACCAGACTGCGAGCAGCAATGCACAATGGGAGAAGGAATTGGGGGGTGGGGGTAAGGAGTAGGCTGGAATGGTGAGGGGTAGTGATAGCAAGGTAGGCGTGGGGGACGGTAAAGTACTGCTTGTGGTAGCATACAGAGTCGAGATGGGGAGAGGGTAGGGGAGGTGGAACAGAGGGCTGTGTAGTGCTGGAATGGAAGTGGAGAAGGGGACAGGTGGGTAAAACCAATGGCTAACAAAGTTTGAGGCCAGGAGGATTACGGGTACGTTCCCTACAATGTATCCTACTTTCCTGTAACTCTACTCACTTCAACCTTCGTTAGTCATTGTCCTTCCCTGTTTGCATTCCAGCGCCACACAGCCCTCTATTCCATCAACACACTCACAGACTGGATAGCTCTATCTATTCTGCCCCCCCTCTCCCCCCCTCCCAGTCCCGTCCTCCATCAAACCTTCTGACTGCATGTAGCTTCGATACTCTCTCCCCACCTTGCCCCCCCCCCCCCCCCCACCCAGCTATTCCTCTCCCCCCCACCCCACCCCAGTTTCCTCCTTACCACCACCACCTAACTGCTTCTCCTATCATGTGCTGCTGCTCGCAGTCTGACCTTGGCAGCCGAGTGGTGTTGTGTGCTTGAGTTGAGTGTGTGTGTGTGTGTGTGTGTGTGTGTGTGTGTTTTATCTATTCTGATGAAGGCCTGTTTGGACAAAAGCTTTGACAGTCTGTTTGTTGTGCCTATCTACAACAAAGTATTTTTGTGTGTTTTAAAAACCAATCGTCTTGGCAAATTAAAAAAAAAAAAAAAAAAAAAAAAAATAGAGAGAGAGAGAGAACTAATGAACTAATGTGTACATTTTTTCATAGTAAATAAACATGTTTGACAATGCTTTGAGTCCTGAATTTTTCAATGTTGAGACCCAATGTACACATAAGTATATAGCCGCTTGTTTCATGCACACATGCTGACTGCTGTCCATCAGCGACTAAGGCTGAAATTTGCATTCCAGTTCCACAACTGGACATCCACTGAGTGGCGACAGGTGGCCTTTCCAGGTGATTCATGTTTTATGCTCCATTGGACAGATGGCCATTGGATCATTGGAAGGGTCCAGGCCAGAGGTGGAAATATTATGGTCTGGGGAATGTTTTCGTGGCATACTCTGGATGATCTTGTCATTCAAGAAGGCAGAGTGGATCAATACAAGTATAAATCTGTACTTGGGGACTATGTCTACCCCCACATGCAGTTTATTTTTCCTCAGCACAATGACATCTACCAGCAGGACAACGCAACATCTCACACTGCTTGCGGTGTATGTGTGTGGTTCAGAGAGAGCATCAGGATGAGCTTACCATACCCCCCCCTCGCCAACAAATTCGGCAAGTTTTAAACCCAATAGAGAATCTGTGGGACTACCTCCATCAGGTGGTTCGCACCATGGGTCCTCAACCAAAAAACGTAGTGTAGCTGGTCATGGCACTGAAGGTGGTACGGCTCCAAATCCTTGTCGGTACCAGCCCTAAGCTCACTGGCTCTCTTCCTGCATGTCTCAATAGCAGTCCGCACTGCAAAAAAAAAAAAAAAAAAAAAAAAAAGGTTATTCAAGCTTTTGACAGCTGTTCACTTAATGTGAGTGGGCAGTGCAATGCTGGACACTACACTACTATACACAACTACTATACTTGGTCTTAGAACCAATCTTGATTTTCTGATTTGTCTAGACAGACAATCCCTGATGCACTGAGGCATATTCAGGATTCTCAGGAGCTGTGCTGATGTCACACCCAAGGAGTAGAGATTAGGATATGGCAGTCAGGCTCATCTTCTCACTTCTTCCTGAAGGTTGTTGTGGATGGGTGTTCTTCCATATTGTGTGTTTTCATCTTGGTGTATGGCCTCTTGGGTGTCTCTCAGACAATTAGGCATGCAGTTCATAAGTCGATATTTTGGTTGTCAATGACTACAGCTTGTGCAAGAGCTGTCCATTCCTTATTATCTTATAGACCATTGTATTACATAAACATATACTGAGCAATTCTTCTTTGTAAACGTATTTCCAGAGATACAAAAAAGTAGCTATTGATCTTCTCTTAGCAATGTTTCAGTAAACAGCCACGTACTGTAGTATAACTGTTTCCAGTGATACAGAAAAGTGCTTCTTTTTACTAATATTTCAGTAAACAGCCAAATACTGTAATACAACACAGTAGCAAAGACAGGACACCCAATACCAAGTTCAAAGACAGCATTATATGAACATGCAGAGATCGCCTTACTGGGATAAAATCAATGGTAAGGAAAGAGACAACAACTGGAAAGAGAGGTAGGGATGTAGATCCAGCAATCAAAACTGCAATTAGGCTCATAAGCCCACACAATCACAGAAGAAAGTTACTGCTTCCTGTACACAGTGCCCCAGAAGTCTCTTCAATTATGTCATCAGTAGCTTCTGATTACAAACTAGTTAATTTATGACGTGTTATTGCTCACAATATCTTGGAAATGTAGAGTTACATATGGCATTTTCAAGATATGCAAAATGCATTGCAATATTGCTTTGCATGCTCTATTCTAATACAGTCAATTTCTGCTAAATTGAACCTCAATAAATCAAGCTTTTGAATTAATTGGACCATTGATAACCTGAAGAAAACCTACGTCTTGTGGTATACTCAATAAAGCAAAGCAGCGGCAATTGTTTCATTGTAACCGTTCATTACAATAATTTTGTTTTCTCAACAATGCATAACTTAAAAGCAATACATAAATCAGTTTTAAAAATAACTACAAAGAAGTGTGTTTGACATTCACAGAAGAGGAGCGGGTTGTTGAGCATACGGAATATGCAGAGAAAAAAGAAAAAACGGCTGTAGCAAACGGTTTCAAGATTCCATTATCCATGCTGTCAACAATCCTGAAGCAAAAAGGTAAAATTGCTGAAAACATATCATAAGGAGAGAGGAAGTGGACACAGAAGGGACTGTGGGAGGTACTGGCAGCGGTGGTGGTGGTGGATGGTTCACACCCACTTCTTCAAGAATGCTTGTTGAAATGGGTTTTTCAATGATGCCGAGAACAAAACATACTTGTGAGAAGTTATATGCCTTCAAATGTCATTGGCTGTTTTGACAATTGAAGGGTTTGTTGCAAGTGCGAAGTGACTTAATAACTTTTTTTAAAAAAAGATGTAACTTCAATTTTAAGATGATTTGTGGAGGAAATGGGCACATTAATGACTCAGTTCATTCAGCAAGGAAAAATTAATGAAACTGAAGTTTTTGTTTGTATTCTTAGAGATTTGTGTGTGCCTTTTGTTTGAAATGTTAAAATAAATAATAAAAAACGATAAAAAGTAAATATAGTTTTCTTCTAGTTGTTACTTTCTTCTATCCTTTGTAAAGAAAAACACATTTTATTTATATTATAGTACCATTTTTAACCTATGTTCTTATTTCAACGTTTTTCAGATTCCACCTTGATCAGTCAACAAACATGCATCAGTTGAACTCTCAATTCCTCAAACTTGTTGTTAGATCCCTTGAACATCAAATTATTGGTAGTCAACTGCATTTTAAGTATGAACAAGATTGAACAAGATTAAATGACAACCAAACAGTTTTGTTGGATAAAATTGTAGGATATTTATTAATAAACACTGAAGGCAATACATTTGTCAGTTATAGAGGCATTGTGAGTAGATATGTGTATGTATTATTTTATGAATATAATGTGAGTGGGAAATATCACACCCTAGAAGACCACATGTTTGCATAAGGCCAGTGCATCTGTAACAGCTAAAAAATGCAAATGCATGACCAGAGGTGGAAGGTCCCTCCTTTGATTCTGGTTCTGCTGGAGGTCACAATTTTTTCGTGATTAAGAATGAGTTTCGAAATACATTTGGTATCTCGTGTGGGCCAGGTCAAAGGGATATTAGTGACAAGTCCCCTTCTTAGTTTTCTCTGCTATTCAGTATGTCAGCTGCTTTCACTGTAGATCATCTACATCCACAATTTCTGTTTCCAGCTTTTCTCTCCTACAAATACAACTTGGTACATCACTATAGCATAACTTCAAAGAAATTTAATTTGAGAAATACTGTTACTCATATGAAAAGCAGTTGTCACAAAATTTGACACATATATGGGTCATGCAATTGATCTAAGAATGACAAAACTAAAAGAAAATCAAACTTAGTTTAAAGTTATTTGTGTCCTGGTCTGAAAAATATTGCACCATACACAATGCAGCCCATTGTTTGTGCTGTTCTCAGGCAAGGGATGAGTTAGTTGGTGTTCATAAGCTGCTCGAAATCTCTTTGACTATGGTCAAGTGATTGGAAGCTATTGTGAATATGTGTAGTGGGAGGGCTACAAGACAAAAGTACCTCAAGTACTAATCTCTCCTGTGAATACTGTCTCTTCTGAAGGAAGTGCAGGATGTATCACTACTCATCAGCTTGACTTTTTTTTGAGTGTATGATGAAGCAAGCTGGGATCTCTGTACTTCCTCTCTTGCTTTGCCATCTGCCTCCTTAAATTCATTTTATTTTCATTTTAGCCTAATTAACATGCATGCGTATAATCTGCATTTCCATAAAAGAGAAAGGTTGGCCCTCATTCTTAAAGACTTATAGCATCAGCTCTAATTTTGTGCTTACTTTGTGTATGTAAATAATTTCCTAATTTATTTTGATCATTTCTAGTTAATATCTTTGCTAAATCAGTAATTGCTTCATGACTTAGAGTCTATTGTTGACTTACAAACAAATATAAATTCTTTACTAATTGTAAACATTTGGAAGAAGAACTACTAGGATTCTTACAGTTTTTATTTGGCTGTATTTGAAAACATATTAGTAAAACCAGCCCTTTACTAATTCCAAAAGAATTACCATGTTTGTCAAAAGTATTGTTTGTATAACTATACCTGTTAATTTCATTATTTAAACAAATAATTTGGCCCAATCTTTGTGGTAGAAGGAACTGTTCAAAAGAAGGAATTTTTTGAAGTATTCAGTTAATTGAATGAGTTATGTTTTAATTGTAATTTATATAAATTAAACATTGAATGGTGTGTAATGTCAGTATCTATTATTATGAAGATTTATAAAGGACTGATTTTTGGTCCCAAGACAGTCAGTCCATACCCAATTTTCAGAAGTAAAACAAATATTGGTTGGATTAACAACAATGCTCCCACTTAACAGTGGAATAAGTGTAACACAAATAGGCTGTATGTTAGAACAATTAATGACAATGTCTGTTTAATTTATTTGAAAAATAGTGTCACATGTACCTCATTATTCTGCAAGAACTGTGAATTGTGTGCTCATAGATGTTCAACAACAAACTACTGTAACAGCATGCTGATGTGGGCTGCAACCTATTAATGAGGCTTATCGACATTTACCAATAGTAAACTGTCCATATAATTGTGTAATATTGGGAGGGTTGTGAACACTATTATGCAACTGTGGGCTACATCATTTTTCATGCCAGTATAACAATACAGTATGTCGACACAGAGGACGGTCAGTGTAGAAATAAAGCAGGCAGACTTCACAAGTGGCATGTCAATGACAGGTCTAGGTGTCCTATACAGTATAAAAAGGAACAGGAAGAACTCAGAATCCCCCAGGCAACAAGTTTGAGTTGCTATCTTTCACTGACACAGAAACTGAGTGAAAACTAGTGAGGCTCACATCACCTGTGGGGAAACATGCATTGACCTGTGCAAAGAGGAGGCAAACACAAGAAGGTCAGGATCTATGAATCATCGACAGTCCAACATACATTTTATAATGGTACCCTTTAGGGCAGGCTGTTCCAACCGAGCTCCAGGGAGCCAGAGCACTCCGGAGCGCTCACTGAGACAGCTCGGAGCCCGCGTGGAGGGGGAAAGCGAACTCACTGCCCCCTGGCCGCATGCAGCCGCAACTGACGCAATAATACGTGTGCAATGACAGCTATGACTAGCCACGGGAGCCCTGTACCTCTATTGGAGGATACTTTTCTATTCATTGAGAGGGATGGTCGTCCTCAGTGTCTTGTATGTCATAAAGTATTTAATTCTGCGAAGAGGTACAATATACAACAACATTATACACGTCTTCACGCAGCGTACTACGATCAGGTAGAAGGCGTTGCACGCAGAGAACTGGTAGCCAGGCTTAAGAACGACATACCAGGAGACGTAAGATTAAAAACGGTTTCGTAATACGGAGGGTATCCAAACATGCAACATAGTTCGTGTTCTGTAATGCGTTTATAATATTCAGGTGAATGAGAGCGGAGAAAACACTACTGAATCTGCAATTCGAGCAAGCTACAGGATCGCTCACATCATTGCAACGAGTGGCAAGCCGTTTTCGGTGGGACCACTCGTAAAATCGTGCATGGTAGCAGTTTGTTTGCAAGGGAGGTGCAGGCAATTGAAGGGGTTTGCCTGTCGAAGCAAACAATGTCTCGTCGAATCCTGGACATGGCAGCGGATTTAGACACACAGCTCAGGAAAAAGGCGGAGAGCTGTGTTGCATTTTCGCTAGCGCTTGACGAAAGCACCGACACATCGGACTGTGCTCAGCTTACAGTTGTTGCGCGTGGTGTCGACATGGAGCTTGCAAGTAACTGAAGAACTGTTGGATGTGGTACCACTCGATTACACCACAACGGGACGTGACATTTTTGAAGCTGTTTGTGAATCAGTGGACAATATGAATTTGCCGTGGGATAAGCTCCATTTTGTAGCGACAGACAGTGCACCACAAATGATCAGGCGTCACAAAGGTTTTGCTTCTCATTTGACAATAAACTCAGGGACGAATTCGGGAAAGACATTTTGACTCTTCATTGTTTTATTCACCCAGGGGCACTGTGTGCTGAAACAGTAGAGCTAGGTGGCGTAATGAAAGATGTCGTGAAGTGTGTGAATTTTAACGGCGTCACGATATGAATCATCGCCAATTCAAAGGATTCCTGAAAGATATGGAAGCGGAGTATGGGGATATACTTTACCACAGTACTGTTCGTGGGCTGAGTCGGGGAAAAGCTCTTGATGTTTTCTTTGCCATTCGTGAGGAAATATCCCTTTTTTGTCTGAAACATATAAAATGGATATCAGACCTGGCGTTCCTAGCTGACATAACTATGCATCTGAATACTTTAAATCTGTCATTGCAGGGCATTGAAATGCACAACCAGATCAAAGCATTCATGGAAAAGTTACGTTTATTTGAGAGGCAGACGAGTAATGGACATTTAACGTTCTTCGATGGTCTTGCTTCTTTAAAACTACCTGAAGGTACTACTTTCAGCGATTACCAAGCAAAGTTAAAGCAGCTCATAACACGATTCTGAGACCCCACTAGTTTGGAAATAGAAGTTAAGGTGTTCAGCACTCAGTTTTCAGTTTCCCCCGATGACTTGTCGTCGTCACTTCAATTGGAGATTATTCATTTGCAAAATTCAACTTTGTTGAAAGAGAGGTACTACAACACGTTGGATTTGTCACGATGGTATTGTTCATTCCAGAAAAAAAACATTTCCCAAGCGTCACAACAATGCCGCTCAAATCATGTGCACGTTTGGATCTACGTATTGTTGTGAGCAGCTTTTCTCAGCAATGAAAAGAGTAAAAAAGTAAAGAATGATTGTTTCTTCGAGACACAACAATGAAGGCCATCCTCTGCATTAACGCTGCGAACACTTTGACGCCTGATATTTCCCATCTTGTAATGAAAAGAAGATGTCAAGCTACAGTGGACCAATAAATTTAGTATGCAATTTCTTGTAAAACAGTTGTTTCTTATTTATTTCCTGAACATCGTATATCCTGGTGTAGCATGTCAACACGTCTTAGCAGCTAAGAGTATGAGGTTGTCGATCTTGTAAGACGCAGCTGGCACATCAAAACGCTTGCCTTGCCACCTGCCTCAGCCAGCTGCGCCACGTGCCGGCATGCAGGCCCACTTGAATGGTCACAGCGAGCGACACGGCTCCCTGGAGCAGGGAGCGCTCCGCGGCTCACTACGAAGCCGACGAGCTGGAACAGCCTGCTTTAGGGAATTGGCAGCAGGGGATGGGAAGAAACATCACGTGCACTCAGTGTGTATGCCTGTGGGTCTCATTCCATGCATTGAAGAGGCTGTTCTTGCAATCATTGAGAGAACAGGGTGTAACCAACTGCAGGTTGTGATGCATGATGGGACAAACAATGTTTGTCATCTGGGCCCTGAGGATATACTTGAATTATTCCAGTGACTGGCAGAGAAGGTTGAGAATACCGGCTTTGCTCATGAAGTTTCGATGAGGCCCACATTCTGCAGCATTGTACCAGAACAGATCATGGCCCCTGGCTCTAAGTCAAATGGAAGGCTTGAACCAGAGACTGCAAAAGTCTTGGACAAGTTAGGCTGTGACTCCTAGACTTGTGCCATAGGGTTGGAAGCTGTATGGCTCCCCCAAGTGACTCAGATGAACAATACATATCAGAACACACAAAGATTTTCTGGATGAGGTAACTCTCCATTGAGTCTAGATAACAAGAGCAGTAAGAGACCTAAAAATATCAGTGTAAGATCTAAAGAAATGGCCCCCCACAGGCAAGAATATTAAAATCCTAGTGGTTAACTGTAGAAGCACTTACAGTAAAGTGTCAAGAGTTTGAAGTGCCCCTGAAAAGCAATGAAGCCTACTGGGAGAGAAAGCTGCTTAAAACATGAAAGTGATGCAGGGAGATTTCTGGGAAAAATTAAGCTTATATCAAAACAATAGGATAATGGGACATGGAGGTGGTGTATTTGTGAATTATGTGAAGAAAGTTTGTTCATTTTATGTACATCTACATCTACATCTACATCTACATTGATACTCCGCAAGCCACCCAACGGTGTGTGGCGGAGGGCACTTTACGTGCCACTGTCATTACCTCCCTTTCCTGTTCCAGTCGCGTATGGTTCGCGGGAAGAACGACTGTCTGAAAGCCTCCGTGCGCGCTCTAATCTCTCTAATTTTACATTCGTGATCTCCTCGGGAGGTATAAGTAGGGGGAAGCAATATATTCGATACCTCATCCAGAAACGCACCCTCTCGAAACCTGGCGAGCAAGCTACACCGCGATGCAGAGCGCCTCTCTTGCAGAGTCTGCCACTTGAGTTTATTAAACATCTCCGTAACGCTATCACGGTTACCAAATAACCCTGTGACGAAACGCGCCGCTCTTCTTTGGATCTTCTCTATCTCCTCCGTCAGACCGATCTGGTACGGATCCCACACTGATGAGCAATACTCAAGTATAGGTCGAACGAGTGTTTTGTAAGCCACCTCCTTTGTTGATGGACTACATTTTCTAAGCACTCTCCCAATGAATCTCAACCTGGTACCCGCCTTACCAACAATTAATTTTATATGATCATTCCACTTCAAATCGTTCTGCACGCATACTCCCAGATATTTTACAGAAGTAACTGCTACCAGTGTTTGTTCCTCTATCATATAATCATACAATAAAGGATCCTTCTTTCTATGTATTCGCAATACATTACATTTGTCTATGTTAAGGGTCAGTTGCCACTCCCTGCACCAAGTGCCTATCCGCTGCAGATCTTCCTGCATTTCGCTACAATTTTCTAATGCTGCAACTTCTCTGTATACTACAGCATCATCCGCGAAAAGCCGCATGGAACTTCCGACACTATCTACTAAGTCATTTATATATATTGTGAAAAGCAATGGTCCCATAACACTCCCCTGTGGCACGCCAGAGGTTACTTTAACGTCTGTAGACGTCTCTCCATTGATAACAACATGCTGTGTTCTGTTTGCTAAAAACTCTTCAATCCAGCCACACAGCTGGTCTGATATTCCGTAGGCTCTTACTTTGTTTATCAGGCGACAGTGCGGAACTGTATCGAACGCCTTCCGGAAGTCAAGAAAAATAGCATCTACCTGGGAGCCTGTATCTAATATTTTCTGGGTCTTATGAACAAATAAGGCGAGTTGGGTCTCACACGATCGCTGTTTCCGGAATCCATGTTGATTCCTACATAGTAGATTCTGGGTTTCCAGAAATGACATGATACGCGAGCAAAAAACATGTTCTAAAATTCTACAAGAGATCGACGTCAGAGATATAGGTCTATAGTTTTGCGCATCTGCTCGACGACCCTTCTTGAAGACTGGGACTATCTGTGCTCTTTTCCAATCATTTGGAACCCTTCGTTCCTCTAGAGACTTGCGGTACACGGCTGTTAGAAGGGGGGCAAGTTCTTTTGCGTACTCTGTGTAGAATCGAATTGGTATCCCATCAGGTCCAGTGGACTTCCCTCTATTGAGTGATTCCAGTTGCTTTTCTATTCCTTGGACACTTATTTCGATGTCAGCCATTTTTTCGTTTGTGCGAGGATTTAGAGAAGGAACTGCAGTGCGGTCTTCCTCTGTGAAACAGCTTTGGAAAAAGCTGTACATGGTGTACAAAAACATGTTTTTAGCCTTTACTTCCTGATAATCATTGCTGTAATGATTTTGTATTATAATATTGAGTTACTTATTATTTCCAATTCATAAAATACTCATGTGTAAAAAGAAAGAAGAAAGAAAAGAAAGAGCATGAATTGAAAACATAAAATAACAGTTTAAAACAAAAAAAAAGTTTAAAACACAAAACAAAAACAAATAAACAAACAACTAGATTAAGAATGAACATTTAGATGTTTTAATTGGGTATGTTGAAAATACTCTGATACCACATGAGCTACAGCTTTTTTTCCTAAAATGGTATTTCAGAAACCAGCTTTATTACATATGGATGGATGTGCTGTGAGTGCTGTGAAAGCTTCTTTAATTTATACTGTAACAAAAATTTTTATTTTTCAAAATTAATTAATGGCAGTGGGGCAGTTTGCAAAATTTAATATTATTACAAAAGCTGATTATCCAATTTTCAAGAATGTTAATTAAATTTTAACTTCTGTATCAAACATACATTTTACAAATCATGATATTGAAGATATTCTCCATAAATCTAATATGCCAAATTGCCTTCCGGTGAAATTCAGCAAAAGTTTAAAAATATCTATTGCGTTGTTTTGACATCTCTACATACCCACAAAGTCTCATCAAAATTGTTTATTTACACCTGCAAATGTGCCCTGGTAATTGACCATTTCATTAGACATTTAATGAAATTGTAAAGTGTTCTGTCCACTGTCGCTAGACAAGCATCTATTCCTGTACCCGTTGTATTGTTGTCGCTAACAAGATTCCCTGAGTACTTGAAGTGGTCGGTAGTTTTGAAAGAGAATCTGTCTACATCCAAAGGTGCATCACTTTTGATTTTCTTACTTATGATCAGGCATTCAGTCTTTCCTTTATTAACACGTAATTCTGTTTTGTAAGTGATTCTGTATTAATTTTGTGTACTTCAGATTGATCCTGTTTTGGAAGTACTTATTAATATTACATAATCTGTGAAAGCAAGTCTAGTAATGTCCACATCCCACAGTTGTATCCCTTTTGGATTAGTTTAATTCTCTGCTGATTCTCTGTAACAAGGAAACATTACTAACTTGACGTCATATTATAGAATTCAGTTATGACCTTCTGAAAGTACATCTTTTAAACTTTCATGTGTGCCAGTTGTTTGTTACTCATTCTGCCTCTCTGCACCTGCCTCATGCCTGCACACAAAGTACTGTTAAATGACATGCTAACTCAGTTGCAAATGTAGTATAGAATCTGATAGGGATTTTATCGGGGCCTGGAGCTTTGTTCAGTTTTAACGATTTCAGCTATTTCTCAACACTGCTTACACTAAAACTTATTTCATTCATCTTTTCAGTGGTACTAGGATTAAATTGGGACAATTCCTGTGGGTTTTCCTTTGTAAAAGAAAATTTGAAACAGGAGTTAAGATTTCAGCTTTTGCTTTGCTACCCTCAATTTCAGTTCCTGTCTCATTCGTTAGGGACTGAACGCTAACTTTGGTGCCACTAACAGCCTTTACAACTGACCAAAATTTCTTTGGGTTCTGTGAAAGATCACTTGATAATATTCTGCTGTGGTAGTCATAGAAGCCACCATACATTGCTCTCTTGACAGCCAAATGTGTTTCATCCAGCATCTCTCTACCTCTAGCCTTATGCTTTGTTTTACAGATATTGTGCAGTAATCTCTGTTTCTTGAGAAGCTTCTTTACTGTGAATTTAATCCATGGAGGTACCCTTTCATTATGAATTGTTCTACTGTGTACATGCCTATCCAGTTTAAAGTCGAGCCAGAGTTCCTCTACATGTTCCTGCCCTATGCTGAAAGTTTCAAGTTCTTCATTGAGATGAATATACACATCTTTCTGCTTGTTTCAATTGTCCTTTGTGCTTAGGTAATCATTGTTGCCACTGCTGCATCATGGTCACTGATAGCAGTTCTGATGTGCACGTCCTCAAAGAGGTCAGGTGTATTTATTGCCATTAGATCCAATATATTTCCATCATGAGTGGGGTTCTTAACTCTCTGTTCTAGGTAGTTTTCTGAGAATGCATTTTTGTGTTAAATAACTGGCATTAAATGATAGCTAGATTTTGCAAGGCTCATCAGAGGACAAACATGCTGAATTACAGGTAAAATTCCGCCCACTATGGTGAGGAGATGATCCCAGAAAACCTTTTTTGTTCTACACTGAATAGGTAAGTCGGTGCACTCAGGCCCAAATATCTGCCATTACAAGCCAAACTGGATAACACTGACCACCATTGTTTAAATCCTGTTGACCAAAATTGAGGCATTCACTGTAGATCTTCGATGTGCTGCCTCATCTGTGTTCGAGGTGTGTTAAAAAAATAACGTGATTTTTCCTTGTTTGGAAATTTCATTTATTCGTCTACTTAATGTTAACTCCTAAAAATGGTCTTCATTAGACTTTATACACTTATGCTAGCGCTTTTTTCAGCTTAAAAACACTTTTGGTAATCAATCTTTCGGATAGCTTTTAGCTCACTCAGCGATCTTATTTTTATTTATTTATTTGGTCCTGTTGATTACATATTATACAGCCAGTGTACAAGTAATATAGGACAAGTCAATTGATGCAATTACAGTAGTATATTAACATTTATACATCACATTGCACAGACATTGGTTTATTTTACAAGAACAATTACTTGCATGCAGTATTAAAGCCTGCATTATGCCAAAAACAGTTTAAGTGATTGTTTAAAATAGTAGAATAAGTGACAGTGCATATTTTTATGCTGCTGACATATATAAGGAAGTAAATTTCCTTCATGGTCATGGTTTGAATGAATACAAGTTTTAGCTGCATTCCTTAAGAAGAGGTTTAAGTGAATGCTCAAGAGAGTGGGATACATGGGAGTTCACATTTTCTCATAATGAAACAGATAAATTTACATTTTATCACCACAATTTCAGTTAAACTACAAGTAACAGCATCACACTTTATCTTTAAGGGAGTGCTTTTCTTAGGCAGTTTCCCCACTCTTGTACATCACAACTCTAAGTATTCATTCATTTTATAGAAAGATTGTTCGACGAGAAATAATTTTAGTTTCCTTTTGAAATCCTGTACATTATTTATTTCCTTTTTTATATTGATGGGGAGCTTATTGAAGACCTTTATACCTGACTCAGTAACTCCCCTATGTACTTTAGTGAGAGATGCAGAGCCTTGATGAAAATTTTTCACCTGTCTTGTGTCATGATTGTGGATGTCACCATTTTTCTGAAGCAGTTCCCTGTTGTTGGCTACAAATAACGTCAGTGAGTATATATACTGACCTGTGATGGTAAGTATCCTGAGAGATCTGATGAGACCTCTGCAAGATGTCCCATTAGGGACCCCACATATTAGCCTCACTGCTCTTTTTTGTATTCTGAAGATTTTTTCAACACCTGCAGCATTTTCTCAGAAGATTATGCCATAGGAGAGAACAGAATGGAAATATGCAAAGTATGACAACAACATTATTTCTCTGTCTACTAACTGATGGAGAGCTCTTAGTGCAAAGCACGATGAGCTAAGTTTCTTGACCAGCTGATCGATTTGTTCTTTCCATCTTAGATGACTGTCTATCTGGATACCTAGGAATTTTGAATGTGTGGTTTCATTAATTTTGTGATTGTTAACATGTATTTCGGGGGCTTTAATTTTTTTATTTTTTGTCAGAAACTATATCATATTGGTTTTTGAAATATTTAGGGTTAGGCTATTCGCAGTGAACCATTTGTGTACTTGAGTAGAGACTGTCATGGCTGTATCCTGCATTGTTGAGTTGGGTCCTTTTACGAGGGTACTTGTATCGTTGGCAAACATTACTATTTTTGCTCTGTTGTTAATTGTGATTGGTAGATCATTAATGTAGATCAGGAAAATTAATGGCCCAAGAATTGAGCCCTGTGGGACTCCATACTTTATATTTCCCCAGTCTGATGTTAATGCTGTTCCTGTCCCCCTTAAACAACCCTTTGCTTCCTGTTCTGTAAGTATGATTCTAACCAAGTCAAACATTTGTCTTTAATGCCATAATGTGGAAGCTTTTTTAAGAGCGTGCTGTGATCTACACAATCAAATGCCTTGGCAAGGTCACAAAATATCCCCACTGGATACCTTTTGTAATTTAGTTCACCTAAAATTTCATGTGTTAGGTTAAATATAGCTCTGTCTGTGGAGGAGCCCTTAAGAAAGCCGAACTGTGTAGGAGCCAGTAAGCCATTTTGTGTAGTGTGACTATAAATCCTATCATACACTATTCTCTCAAATACCTTTGAGAATACTGGCAGCAGGGAGAGGGGCCGATAGTTGGATATTTCATCCCTTGCTCCACTTTTGTGGATTGGCATCACTACTGTATGTTTTAATCTATCTGGAAACACACCAGTCTGCACATGATTTTAGAATCCTACTTGATATGCCATCGTATCCACAGGAATCTGAGTTTTTGAGTAATTTTATGTTTTTTTTCAATTTCTTTAGGGGTTGTACTTCTGAAATGAAGTGCTACTTTAGATGTTATTTGCATGTGGTTAAGTAGTTCAATAGCTTCTGTGGGAGCCTGTTTATTATGGTTCGCTGTTTTTTCAGCTACAGAGAGAAAAAAATTGTTGAAATCTGAGGCTGCAGCTTTGTGTTTATTATTGTCAGGTTTTATGTTCCTATTTGTCTCACTTTTTATGATGTGCCATATGGTTTTTATTTTATTGTTTGAATTGTTAATTTTTTGTGCATAGTGCAACTGTTTGGCCTTCTTGATTACACTTGTTAGAATTTTACAGTATTTCTTGTAATGTAACTTTACTGCTGGGTATGTACTAGTCCTCTGTTGTACATACATATCTCTCTTTTTGTTACATGATATTTTTATGCCTGTGGTTAGCCACTCTTTCCTTTTACTACAGGCTGGTTTGACTTTAATCTGTCTTTGGGGGAAAGAAGCTTCAAAATGTTTAAGGAATAAGTTCAGGAATGAGTTGAACTTCTCATTCACTGTGCCAGCCTGGTATACTTCCTCCCATTGTTTGTGGCATAAACTATTTCTGAACAAGCAAGTAGATTCAGCATTTATTGATCTAACATGTTTAACTTGGTTACAATGGCCATGTGTTGTTTTTCTGCTGGCAAGTTTTAGGGTTGTCATTTGACCATTGCGATCAGACAGACCATTTATTACTGCCCGTGTCATCACTTCATTGTAATTTGTGGGATCTAGGAACAGATTATCAATCAGGGTCTTGCTGTGCCCACATACTCTTGTTGGGAATGAGATAATGGGGAGCAGATTGAAGGTTAACAGTAGTGATTCTAATAGTTTCTGGTTGTTATTTTTTGTGAGTAAGTTTATGTTAAAGTCACCACATACGATGACATTACTATTGTTTCTATAAAGTTTAGTAAGAACTGTTTCTAGCTGAGAGAGAAATTTTTGAATGTCTCCTGTAGGTGACCTGTATACTGTTACTATGATCAGGAACTGCTTTTCAAGCTCTAATTTGACTGCACAACATTCAAAGTGCTGTTCAATACTGTTGTGGACTGGCAAGAAAGCCAATCCACTATGACAGGAAGCCGAAAGGCACGAGTTTTAGCTCACACAGGCTGGCGTGAGGTCTGTAACAGGACAAGGAATTGAGACTATCAAAAAAGGTACGTAGCTTCTGGAATACTTAACTTTAATCCATAATTGGTGAACATCGGTCTGACGGTACATGCATCACAAGATAAATAGCAAATGATAATGGCGCCTTGCTAGGTCGTAGCAAATGACGTAGCTGAAGGCTATGCTAACTATCGTCTCGGCAAATGAGAGCGTAATTTGTCAGTGAACCATCGCTAGCAAAGTCTGCTGTACAACTGGGGCGAGTGCTAGGAAGTCTCTCTAGACCTGCCGTGTGGCGGCGCTCGGTCTGCAATCACTGATACTGGCGACACGCGGGTCCGACGTATACTAACGGACCGCGGCCGATTTAAAGGCTACCACCTAGCAAGTGTGGTGTCTGGCGGTGACACCACAAATACAATATTTAGATACATCTATAACTTGTGACCTAATAGTATTGTGTGTGTAAATTGCCACACCGCCTTGTCTTAAATTGCTCCGACAGTAGGAAGAATCAATTTTATAACTATTTAAATGTAGCTGATTAATTTCTGTGGCTTCCAAGTGATGTTCAGTTAGACAGAGCACATCAGGAATAATTCCGTCTGTGTCAGCTGTTTCTTGCAGTGAAAGCATCAGCTCTTCTTTTTTATTCAAAAGACTTCTTATATTCTGATGAAATATTTTTAAACAATATAGCTTATCAATTGTATTTTTAACTGGTTCCTTAATGTTGGTTTTCACACAAGTTAAATTATCAAAAGGTACAATATTTACACTGTGCTCTCTTCTGTTCTTTAGCCTAAAAAAGATCTTATTTGAGTGTTGACTATTACTGGAATGTGTTGCCGTGGAAAAAAATCACTATTTTTCTTTTCTGTGATTGGCGATGAAACAAATTTTGTCATTACTGTTGAATTTGTAGTAAAACTGTTGCTGTGCTTATTTCAATTAGTTTTTGTGCTAGGAACCTTTTCCCAAGACTGTTCAAATGAAGCCCATGTGAGGTACGGAATCTTCGATCAACACCACTTACATCTAGAACATTTACATTTTTAAACTGTTTACATACGTTTGAGAGCTGTTCATTTGCAAGTTTGATCTCTCTGTTCACACAAGACGACTGATGTAAGTCGTACTTCTGTGGAATTTTTACATATATTACATTTGTGTGTCCTAGATAACACAAGCACTTCTTTAGTTCTTGGCAGGCTACTGATGTTTCATTGCGGTACACGTCATTAGAGCCGCCGAGTAGTACAATGAAATCCTTGGATGACAACTTACCGATTTCTTCTGAATGCATATACGTACATATCTGAGAGAGAGATGCTCCAAGCTTGACAAATCCTGTTGCAGTTTCATTTATACGAGAAGCAATCTCTCGACCGTGACTATCGGCAAGAATCACAAGCTTCCTCGGAATATCATAATGCAATTTATGTTGACAGATGGTTTTCGGGAGAGGGACAGCAGCATCACACGGAACTTGAAGATCTCCTTGTTGAAGTTCAGAAGCGGTAGTGCTTCCAGGAAGAGTTACTGCAGCATTCGATGATTGAGAATGTTCTGTATGAGCTTCAAGAGCATCATCGTTACTGTCTACATCGAGCACTTCAAATCTGTTTGTTAGCGGGATATTTGCGGCCCTGCTTAGTATATCGGTAGGCCTACACGTATTACACTTCCACGTTTTTGTAAACTTCTCTTTTCCTTTCAATGAGCTGTCCACCTTTGCGCATCGAAAATGGAATTTTGTTTTACATTTTACTCATACTATACCACTTTTAGCGGTTTTCCCGCATTTTTTACAGTTGGTATCATATTTGTTACCGCTGGTTCTAATATCATTATCAATTACAAGATCACTGTTTGTTTCATACTCACTTTGATTGTTATTGGTATATTTGCATTTCAGGGCGTCTACCTCTTTTAACAGCATAGCAATAATTCCGACTTTGCAGTCGCTCTTCTGTAGTGCTTTGTCTAGGCCATATTCATTACACCTTCTGCAACACCATAGTTTTCGTCTTGGATCTGCTTTACACATGCGAAATGGTATACAGTTTTACAGTTTATGCACGTTATGCCCTTCACGGCGAGCGATTTGCAGTAGCAAAGTCTTTGTATTTGCTCTCGCGATTCGTCAGACGAGGTACTAGCTCCATGTGCGATTTCAGTTTCGCAATTTTGGGCCACCCCATGTCTACCTTCCGAAACTTTTTTAATAACAAAACACGCGATACACATATCATCACGATATACATCAAATTTTTTACATGTTAAGCGCTTTTTAACGTTTATGTTGAGTTTATTCCGGTAGTTAACACAACCACAATTTACAATCGGCGTCATCTTGGTGTAGTTTTTTAATCTCATTTTTGCATGTAAAACAACGACCATTTAAGGTTTTCTTTATTTTTAGGAACACAAAAAAGCAATGTGGGCTATTTCTGCCAAATATTGAGGCTGAGCCATTATTCCAGCGTTGTTTTCGACCAAAAATACACGAACAAGCAATGAAGTGTGAGCAGATGTATACATGAGCCCTGAATGCTTCTCTACAAATCAATTTTTTTTAATGCTACACGCAAATGATGTTGAGTATGGCTGGCCGTTGTGGCTGAGCGGTTCTAGGTGCTTCAGTCTGGAACCGTGCGACCGGTATGGTCGCAGGTTCGAATCCTGCCTTGGGCATGGATGTGTGTGATGTCCTTAGGTTAGTTAGGTTTAAGTAGTTCTAAGTTCTAGGGGACTGATGACCTCAGATGTTAAGTGCCATAGTGCTCAGAGCCATTTGAACCATTTGTTGAATATGTACAGGATGTTTCAGAAATGACCGGTATATTTGAAACGGCAATAAAAACTAAACGAGCAGCGATAGAAATACACCGTTTGTTGCAATATGCTTGGGACAACAGTACATTTTCAGGCAGACAAACTTTCGAAATTACAGTAGTTACAATTTTCAACAACAGATGGCGCTGCGGTCTGGGAAACTATATAGTACGATATTTTCCACATATCCACCATGCGTAGCAGTAATATGGCGTAGTCTCTGAATGAAATTACCCGAAACCTTTGACAACGTGTCTGGCGGAATGGCTTCACATCCAGATGAGATGTACTGCTTCAGCTGTTCTATTGTTTCTGGATTCTGGCGGTACACCTGGTCTTTCAAGTGTCCCCACAGAAAGAAGTCACAGGGGTTCATGTCTGGCGAATAGGGAGGCCAATCCACGCCGCCTTCTGTATGTTTCGGATAGCCCAAAGCAATCACACGATCATCGAAATATGCATTCAGGAAATTAAAGACGTCGGCCGTGCGATGTGGCCGGGCACCATCTTGCATAAACCACGAGGTGTTCGCAGTGTCGTCTAAGGCAGTTTGTACTGCCACAAATTCACGAAGAATGTCCAGATAGCGTGATGCAGTAATCGTTTCGGATCTGAAAAATGGGCCAATGATTCCTTTGGAAGAAATGGCGGCCCAAACCAGTACTTTTTGAGGATGCAGGGACGATGGGACTGCAACATGGGGCTTTTCGGTTCCCCATATGCGCCAGTTCTGTTTATTGACGAAGCCGTCCAGGTAAAAATAAGCCTCGTCAGTAAACCAAATGCTGCCCACATGCATATTGCCGTCATCAATCCTGTGCACTATATCGTTA
This sequence comes from Schistocerca piceifrons, assembly GCF_021461385.2. NCBI lineage: Eukaryota > Metazoa > Arthropoda > Insecta > Orthoptera > Acrididae > Schistocerca > Schistocerca piceifrons. Next base: position 295,247,479 of record NC_060141.1, read on the forward strand.
GCAAATGTCTCTCGTGCAGCAATGGTAGCGGCGCTGAGGGGTTGCTGCGTTTGAATTTTGTATGGATAGAGGTGTAAACTCTGGCGCATGAGACGATACGTGGACGTTGGCGTCGTTTGGACCGCAGCTGCAACACGACGAACGGAAACCCGAGGCCGCTGTTGGATCACCTGCTGCACTAGCTGCGCGTTGCCCTCTGTGGTTGCCGTACGCGGTCGCCTTACCTTTCCAGCACGTTCATCCGTCACGTTCCCAGTCCGTTGAAATTTTTCAAACAGATCCTTTATTGTATCGCTTTTCGGTCCTTTGGTTACATTAAACCTCCGTTGAAAACTTCGTCTTGTTGCAACAACACTGTGTTCTAGGCGGTGGAATTCCAACACCAGAAAAATCCTCTGTTCTAAGGAATAAACCATGTTGTCTACAGCACACTTGCACGTTGTGAACAGCACACGCTTACAGCAGAAAGACGACGTACAGAATGGCGCACCCACAGACTGCGTTGTCTTCTATATCTTTCACATCACTTGCAGCGCCATCTGTTGTTGAAAATTGTAACTACTGTAATTTCGAAAGTTTGTCCGCCTGAAAATGTACTGTTGTCCCAAGCAGATTGCAACAAACGGTGTATTTCTATCGCTGCTCGTTTAGTTTTTATTGCCGTTTCAAATATACCGGCCATTTTTGAAACACCCTGTAAGTATAGGAAGGGTGGACATAGTGGCCACTGGCTGTTACTGTATTATACGGTGCTGCTACACAGTGGCAGACACTTCAACTATTTCCATTGGTATGCCATCTTAGATGTGTTGAAAGTGGAAGCTGTTCTGATCACTTGTTTAAAAGTTATTGAATATTTTCCTGTTTTTCAACGTCCTGATGTAAGGTAAGTGTATTTCACTAACTATTATAATCAAACTTTCATTCATAATACAGGCAATTGATGGTAACATCTTAAAAGAGATGTATTTAGGCTACAAAATGATGTGTCTATGTAACACGTTGCTCGATTCGTTTAGCCAGTAGTGTGGAATTTATGTAATGGGGGCAAAGTAGCCACACCTGTGGCCATTATGCCCGACCATGACCACTTTGCCCGACATAAAGTAAAATGTATTTTCATTAAAATAATAGAATTTTATGTTGTTTACAAAACTATTGAGGGTTTCAAACAGCATAATAGCGTGTGTTTTATATGAATTCATACGGATTAAAGCCTGGTGTAGGGGTTTTCACCTGCAACAAAGCTATTTTAGTAAGTAATGTAGACTAGTAATTATATTGTCACATAGAAGAAGGTGTAATTAGCTGAATGACGAACACTAACTTCACTTAACGAAGGTTTATTCAGCACTTGCACATACAAGAGTGCGGAGCGAACTGCCTCCACCCAGAACATATACAGTATAATACAGCTACAGGACATTCCAGTACAATGGTACTTGACATTTGTGGATAGAATGTACTCGAACTGAATATAGAAATTAAAATTGTACAGTCCAGGTGAGTTTTGAACTCAAGACCCTCCATGCAACAGTTTAGTGCATACTCTGACTCCCAATGACTGATGCTCGCCCTGGCGGTGATCTTCTTAGAACTTCTTTTGCCGTTACGCTCTTTGTCACCTTTCTGCTTGTTGCCTGTCGCTGGAGCTTCGAATTTACCACGGGTTGCAGCATCCCTGTAGGGCTTCATTCAAAGGATATGGACCGTATCTCTCTGATCTTTCGTCGTCTTGTGTCGGAGTCGAAATCTTCAACTTCATAAGTAACATCAGAAAACTGTCTTACAACCTTATAAGGTCCAAAGTAGCGCCTTAGGAGCTTCTCAGAGAGACCAACCTTCTGATCAGGAGTGAAGATCCAGACGAGGTCACCAGGCTGGCAGACAACAGAGCGGTGCCTCACATCATACCTTCGGCGATCGTTTTCTTGAGCCTGCAGCCTGCGGAGTCGAGCTAACTGCCGAGCTTCCTCAGCTCTGGTTAACACCTCGCTGATGTAGTCGTCGTCCACGTCATCAGGATGTAACGGAAACGGAGTGTCCATCGTCGTAGTCGCCTCACGCCCATGCACCAGGAAAAATGGTGTAAATCCTGTGGTGTCTTGTTTGTCGGTGTTGTAGGCAAACGTCACGAAAGGTAGCACCTCATCCCAGTTGCTTTGCTCAACATTGACGAATATTGATAGCATGTCGGCCAAGGTCTTATTTAGGTGTTCAGTGAGCCCGTTAGTTTGCGAATGGTAGGCAGTCGTCCTGTGATGAGTAATGTTGCACCGACGGTTTATCTCTGTCACAAGATTCGATTGAAAAACTATCCCTCGCTCCATAATTAACGACCTTGGGGCACCGTGTTTTAATACAATGTCTTCCATGTTGAATTTGGCTACCTCGGATGCTTCGGCTGTTTTCACGGCATTTGTAATGGCATAAGGTGTCAAATAATTACTGCAAACAATAATCCATCTGTTGCCGCTAGCAGGCGTTGGAAATCGTCCGAGGAGGTCAATCCCAACACGCTGGAAAGGCGTTTCGGCTTGTGGAATTGGTTTGAGTCGGCCTGGTCGTTTCTGAGGAACTGCCTTTCTCCTCCGACACTCTCGACAGTGTGACACATAGTGATGGACACTTCTAAATAAACCTGGTCAGAAAAATCTCTTGCGGATTCTATCGTATGTTTTAATAATTCCTAAATGTCCAGTCTTAGGTGTGTCATGGAATTTCTGTAGAACATCTAAGCGCACGTGTTTAGGAATCACTGGTAGCCACCTCTTTCCAAACGGTTCAAAGTTTTTCTTGCAAAGCAATCCATTAATTACTTTAAATTGTCCTTTCACATCCTCTGACCGATTTAAGGCAAGCATAATTTGAGATATCTTGGAATCCTTCTCCTGCTCACCAGGAAGATCCTAGAGTGCAGCGAGACAATGATTATCTTCATCAAAGTCTTGATGGTCTTGCACAGGGTTTCTTGAGAGACAGTCGGCATCTTTGTGTTTTCTTCCACTTTTGTACACTATGGTAATGTCATACTCTTGAAGACGTAGTTCCCACCTGGCAAGTCGTCCTGTTGGACCCTTAAGACATGTCAACCAACAAAGTGAATGATGGTCTGTAACAACTGTGAATGGCCTTCCATAGAGATACTGTCGAAATTTGCACATGGCCCAGATCACAGCAAGACAGTCTGTAATTGAGTAGTTTCTATTGGCTTTTGTAAGTGTCCTTGAAGCATAGGCTATAACCTTCTCTTTGCTATCTGAGATTTGCACCAAACAGCACAAATCCCACACCCACTGGCATCTTTGTCTAGTTCTGTAGGTGTTCTCTCATCATACAGACCAAGTACAGGGTCAGTCGTCAGAGCTTTTCGCAGCACATCGAAAGATAAATTTAGCATCAGCTTTTAACAACTCTTTGAATGGCCCGGCTTTGACACAAAAGTCTTTGGTAAAACGATGGTAATAAGAACATAATATGAGGAAGCTTCTCACATGTGTAATACTTTTATAGCTCTCACTTTTTCTGGGTCTGGCCGCACACCTTCGTTTGACACAAAGTGTTCAAGTATTTTGATTTCTTTTGCTCCAAAGAGACACTTTCTTGGATTAAGTTTCAGTCCGTCTTGTTGGAGACACTTAAGAATGGCCCTCAGTCTTTTTATATGTTCATCAAATGTCTCTGAGAACACTATAATGTCATCTAAATAACAAAGACACATCGTCCACTTCAAGTGACGTATAAGATTATCCATCATCCGTTTAAAAGTTGCTGGTGCATTACACAAACGAAATGGCATTACTTTAAACTCATACAGGCCCTCAGGGGTGATGAATGCAGCCGGCTGGGGTGGCCGAGCGGTTCTAGGCGCTACAGTCTGGAACCACGCGACCACTACGGTCGCAGGTTCGAATCCTGCCTCGGGCATGGATGTGTGTGATGTCCTTAGGTTAGTTAGGTTTAAGTAGTTCTAAGTTCTAGGGGAGTGAAGACCTCAGAAGTTAAGTCCCATAGTGCTCAGAGCCATTTGAACCATTTGAACCATTTGATGAATGCAGTTTTCTTACGATCAGCCTCATGTGTAATTCGATTTGACAGTATCCTGAGTACATGTCCTGTGTTGAGAAAAGCTTAGCCCCATTCAGACAATCTATTGTATGAAATTAGAGTTATATTAATACCTTCAGCTGCTGACGGGCGTTGATATATATCAACGGGACACGTAAAATGTGTTCCCCGACCGGGACTCGAACCCGTGACCTCCTGCTTACATGGCAGACAGTCTATCCATCTTTTTTTAATATCATTTTGTTCACTTTTGTTCGTTGCATCTGCTCTGGGTGGACGTCGTAAGACATCCGTTCTAGTTCGTTATTGATCCATTAACTCAGTTTTTTTTTTTTTTTTTTACTGAGAGCAGCTAACCCTCTGACCAAACACGCTGAGCTACCGTGCCGGCTATCCATCTGAGCCACCGAGGGCACAGCAGATAGTGCGACTGCAGGCAGTATTACGCGCACGCCTCCCGTGAGACCCACATTCTCACCTTTTATGTCCACACACTACATTCGTAGTGTCCCACCCCAACACACTCATTACTCGTGCAAGACATTCTTACCAAGTCCCGTAAAAGTTCGGGGAATGTGTGTGCATCCGCACAGGAGAAGAAGGTCATGGCCGGTATTGCCAGAACTGTATACTTACATGGATATGGTGTCTGTTCTTTCGGACATGTCCAAAAGAACAGACACCATATCCATATAAATCATTGTATCGTCAGTTCGTGGAAGAGGGTAAACGTTCTTTTCATTTATCTTATGTTATCTTATTAAGCTTCCTGTAATTAACACAAAAGCACCAACTGCCATACTTCTTCCTGACGAGGACCACTGGTGATGACCACGGGCTCTGTGAAGGCTGAACGATGTCATTCTTCATCGGTTTCTCTATATCGTCGCGAATTATTCGGCGTTCCGTTGCTGACACATGGTATGCTCTCTGGCTTATTGGTTGATGGTCTCCAGTGCTAATCCGGTGCTTCACCATCGATTTGTCTAATTTTCTCTTCACCTGTGGATTGAAGCATACAGAAAACTCTTGAAGAATGGCAAGTAGCTTCTTCTGTTGTTCCTTAGTGAGATTTGGTGATAGTAGAGCTAGAAGATCTTGTCTCGTAGTGGTAGCGCTAATTTCGCCCACAGACTCGGCAAGGGAGGTTTCTATGACACTCAGCCGTTCAGCAATTAACGCCTCAGCATTTGCTACGCACATGGGTCTCGGAAGGATCTCTGGTTCTCGGCGACAGTTAACTATCCACAATCCAACGAATCCGTTCTTAAACGAGACGACAGAGGCTGGGATGACTAAGTTATTCTCCAGTGGTATGCTTCTCTTACATCCCGCTATAAGATCCATGGGTTGATGCATTTCATGACACATGACAGTTACATTTCTAGCGCTGACCGCAGGAATGATCGCTTCATTCAGCACACATAGTCACCACACACTCGGATGTGCATCTTCCTATCCACAGTATCTCATCTCGTCTAGCATAACCTTCGAGTGGACACAATCTATAATTGCCTGAGAAGCTTTAAAAAAGTCCCATCCGAGAATGACGTCATGACTGCACTCTTGTAAGACGATGAATTCTAAGGGCTGTGTATGGCCACTTATACCCACACGAATGGTACATCTTCCTGTAGGTTTTACATATTTCCCATTAGCCACCTTCAGCAGAGAAGTTTTGCTGTCGACGAATACGGTTTTCTGCAACTGGCGACGGTACTTCTCCGAAATGACTGAACATGATGCTCCAGAGTCTACAAGAGCTTGGGCTGGTCTGCCATCCAAGAGGATATTGACGTAGTTCCCTATAATTTTTGCAGTGATCGACGGCGGAGGATTTTTCTCTTCGGCGGTTTCACCTCCAAGGAAGGTCGCACCATTTAGTTTTCCAGATTGTGGCGGCTAGGTTATCGGCTGGAGCTTCTAAACGGCGATGGAGACCTTGATCGGCGTGTTGGGGAGCGTCCTCTCCAGCGGCTAGCTTGCGGCGATGGTGACCTACGTCGTCCTGCACCCACATCTTCTTGTTCATCTTCGTCATCCCGGGGTTGGCGTCGGCTAAGGTCGGGCTGCTGTCCTCTGCCGCGGTCGTCATCAAATATCCGCCGCCTTTCTCGACAATAGCGTACCACATGTCCCGGTCGTCCGCAGTGGAAACATACTGGTTGGTTATCCTGGGTTCTCCAGACGTCAGTCTTCCTTCGTGCCCAAACAGGTTCCTCATGCGGCATTGTAGGAACGTAACTCAGCCTAGATCACGTCTTTTTCACCGTTTTAAAGGGAAATAAGGGCGAGAGATTGGCTTCAATGTCTGTTCCACTTCCTCTCTTATGACCTCTTGAAGCGTCTCGCTTTTTAGCTCGGCTTGCAATCCAAGTGACTTCTGAACTTCCTCTCTCACTGTCTGACGAAGAATACATATGAAATCAGTTGCTTCCTCCATCACAGATATCGATACGACGTTTGGAGGCCGTTCAAATTTCTTGCGTGTAATTCTTTTATGATGCATTGTCTCGATATACTGGCACCATTTTATGAAGTCGTCTGCTGTCGAAACCTCCTTCAGGAGTAGGGCTTGATACATGTCCTCAGCAACACCCTTCATGAGATGTGCAACCTTATCTTCCTCCTTCATTCTAGGATCCAGACGTCTTGAATGTAGGATGCTGTAGTTTCTCCTGGACGCTGTGCCCTGCACTTTAATTTATCTTCAGCCTTGCACTTCTGTCGTTGTGTGTCGCTGAAATACTTGCGCAGTTCTGCCTGGGATACTTCCCAGCTTGTGAACTTCTCCTCGTTGTTCTCATACCATTGCTAGGCAGTGCCCTCCAAGTAGAAAAATACGTTAGCCAAACACACGGTGTCATCCCATTTGTTAAATTTGGCTATACGCTCATGAACCTTCAGCCACTTGTTTTGATCTTGGCCATCGCCACCAGAGAACCCAGAAGGATGTCTCATGTCGTGGCACACAGTTCCTGTCATCGTAACGTCCTCTTCTTCTTCTGTCTCCGGTAGATTGCAACCTGTTGAATATGGCTACAACTCGGGTTTCTCGCCACGTAAACGGCAGCTCTGTCGTGGCCTGATGGGAGCCACTGTATCGTCTATAACGTGCGCTATCACAAGTTCTAATACCCAGCGTCTCCACCAGAATAATGTCACGTAGAAGAAGGTGTAATTAGCTGAATGACGAACACCAACTTCACTTAACGAAGGTCTATTCAGCACTTGCACATACAAGAGCGCAGAGCGAACTGCCTCCGGCCAGAACACATACAGTATATATACAGCTACAGGACATTCCTTACAATGGTTCTTGACATTTATGGACACTTCTGGAATGTACTCGAACCGAATATAGAAATTAAAACTGTACAGTCCCGGTGAGTTTTGAACTCACGACCTTCCATGCAACAGTTTAGTGTCATAACCACCACGCCGCGGCGCTTCTCGGCTTCTTCTGCGACAATATTCCAAGATCCATTATTGTACCACGTATTTACATTATACAATAAATTAACATTACTTTATAAGATCATTACAGCTTTATTTAAGGTGAAAACGTCGTTTTACTTTCATATTTTAATGCTATTTAAGATGTAATACTAAAAACGTTGTTTTTTTCAGGTGTTGGGTTGTTTTTGGAGAAGGAGACCAGACAGCGAGGTCATCGGTCTCATAGGATTAGTGAAGGACGGGGAAGGAAGTCGGCCGTGCCCTTTGAAAGGAACCATCCCGGCATTTGCCTGGAGCGATTTAGGGAAATCACAGAAAACCTAAATCAGGATGGCCGAACGCGGGATTGAACCGTCGTCCTCCCGAATGCGAGTCCAGTGTCTAACCACTGCGCCACCTCGCTCGGTTTTTTCAGGTGTAGCAATGGTGTCAAAATATCAGAGGAAGAGTCAGCAGCACTCATGGGACACCGCTGTGATGCAAAGAGCAATCGAAGCCGTGAAGAAAGACGGAAAACCTTATCAAACGGCTGCTAAAACTTACAATGTGCCTAGGAACACGCTAAGACGTCGTGTATTAAATAAAAATCAAGACGCCACTGACAATAAAAAAGTATTAGGCCATTTTCGAGCTGTTTTCAACGAAGACCAAGAACAACAGTTGGTAAATTATCTTTTGGAAATGGAGGTATGTTTTTTTTTTAATTACTGAAGCTGATTTACGCAGGCTTGCTTACCAACTGGCTGAACGGAATAAAATCCCTCACGATTTCAATAAAAAAATGAAATTAGCAGGCAAAGATTGGGTAACCGGGTTCAGAAAGCGCCATCCTGAACTTGTGTTACGGTACGAAAACCCGAAGCGACTTCAGCAGCAAGGGCGCAAGCATTTAACAAAACAAATGTAACCAAGTTTTTTGACATTTTGGAGGATGTTCAAACATATCACTTGTATCCTCCTCATAGGGTTTACAATGTTGATGAAACTGGACTTACGACTGTCCATTCAAAGTCTTCAAACGATTTTGCTCTAAAAGGGCGACGGCAAGTCGGCTCTCTTACATTTGCAGAGAGAGGTGTTCTCTCCACATTTGTAATTCCTACGTCAGCTGAGGGAGTTTTTATTCCTCCTTTAATCATCTTCCCTAGGCATCAGATGAAAGTGGAACTTCAAAACGGCACTCCACCCGGAACACCTTTTGTTTGTCATCCTTCAGTGCGGACGCAAACTGAGATTTTCAAACAATGGTTTGATTATTTCTTGAAGTTTGTGAAGCCATCCGAGGACGACCCAGTCTTGCTCATACCTGATGGACATTCAACCCATACAAAAAATCTAGATTTCTTTGAAAAGGCTAGAGGAAATCACACAACTGTAATTTGCATCCCCCCCCCAGTGCAGTCATAAGCTGTAGCCACTCAACGTTTCTTTCATGGGACCTTTCAGTACTTATTATGTCCAAGTGATGGAAAGATTCTTGCGTAATAATCTTGGCAGACTAATGACACAGTATCAGGTGTCTAAACGCCTTGGAGAGGCATTTCCCCTTGCAGATATTCCAACTATTGCGGTAAAGGGGTTTGGAAAATGTGGCATAGTTCCAGTAAACAGACAGAAGTTTACTGACACGGATTTTACTGCAGCCATGACCACAGAAATCTCTGTGCAAGCTTCTACTTCCCTTCAAGAAGCTTAAAATCAAGAAGTAGGGGTTGAAGACCAACAGGAAACTTCTACTGTGGTACCAGGAAGAGAGTCGGCAGATTCGAAACATAAGATTGCTTGACGTCAAGAGACACCACCTGCAAGTAAAGAGAGCCCGCCTTCTGGAGAGATAGATTGCCGAAAAGCAACCTCTGCATCCAACGCTCCAATTCCTATGTTTTCCAATGACCACAGACAAAATGTCACTGTAGGATCTGGAGATCCAGACTCTACATTTGTTCTAATGTCGTAAGACACGCCAAAGCCAAATAGGCCTACTTCAAAATGTCAACCCAGCCCACTGCCTCATTGCAGTACTTCATGTGATTTAATCAGCATCTCCAAGACCAATAGGCCCCATACTGTTGCTGTAAGCCCACAGGATATTGTTCCAATCCCTAAAGCAAATGTTATCAAATGAGAAAATAAACAGAAAAAAGGAACAGCTGCAGTTTTAACCTCAAGCCCTTTCAAGATGGAACTAGTAGCCGCTAAAGCAGAAAAAGAAGAAAAGGAAAGACTTAAGAAAATAAAGCTGGAACTGAAAAAAGAAAAACAGAGTAAGAAGAGGAATGAAGGAAGCAAAAGAAAAGTTAAAGAAAAGCAGAAAACAAAATCAAAATCAGCGAAGCGTGCTTTGTTTAATGACTCGGACAGTGTTGTGAGTGATACTGATTGCCTTTTCTGCGGGGGGACTTATATTCCAAGTCAAGGGAAAATGCAGGATGGATAAGGTGTTCGGGCTTGTTTACGATGGGCACATGAGGCTTGTGCCGGGTGTGAAGAAGAAGACAATGACTTTATTTGTGACGTTGGTAAATAAACGCAGTGTGAGACTTTCTTTTTCTGCGATGGTAAGAATGTTTTTATTTTGAAAATACCCTTTCATTTAGTATACAAATTCAGTTTAAATTTTGTAGTTTATATCGGGCAAAGTGGCCACCTCATGGCCACTTTGCCCCATCCCGAAGGGCGAAGTGGCGATTTGGTAGGGTTACAATAAAAAAATATATAGTATATAATAATTTAGCGAGATAAAGTCAAAATAAAAATTGCCTTATGTAGCTAAGTATGTAGGATATTGTATGTTAGTACACTCCTGGAAATGGAAAAAAGAACACATTGACACCGGTGTGTCAGACCCACCATACTCGCTCCGGACACTGCGAGAGGGCTGTACAAGCAATGATCAAACGCACGGCACAGCGGACACACCAGGAACCGCGGTGTTGGCCGTCGAATGGCGCTAGCTGCGCAGCATTTGTGCACCGCCGCCGTCAGTGTCAGCCAGTTTGCCGTGGCATACGGACCTCCATCGCAGTCTGTAACACTGGTAGCATGCCGCGACAGCGTGGACGTGAACCGTATGTGCAGTTGACGGACTTTGAGCGAGGGCGTATAGTGGGCATGCGGGAGGCCGGATGGACGTACCGCCGAATTGCTCAACACGTGGGGCGTGAGGTCTCCACAGTACATCGATGTTGTCGCCAGTGGTCGGCGGAAGGTGCACGTGCCGTCGACCTGGGACCGGACCGCAGCGACGCACGGATGCACGCCAAGACCGTAGGATCCTACGCAGTGCCGTAGGGGACCGCACCGCCACTTCCCAGCAAATTAGGGACACTGTTGCTCCTGGGGTATCGGCGAGGACCATTCGCAACCGTCTCCATGAAGCTGGGTTACGGTCCCGCACACCGTTAGGCCGTCTTCCGCTCACGCCCCAATATCGTGCAGCCCGCCTCCAGTGGTGTCGCGACAGGCGTGAATGGAGGGACGAATGGAGACGTGTCGTCTTCAGCGATGAGAGTCGCTTCTGCCTTGGTGCCAATGATGGTCGTATGCGTGTTTGGCGCCGTGCAGGTGAGCGCCACAATCAGGACTGCATACGACCGAGGCACACAGGGCCAACACCCGGCATCATGGTGTGGGGAGCGATCTCCTACACTGGCCGTACACCACTGGTGATCGTCGAGGGGACACTGAATAGTGCACGGTACATCCAAACCGTCATCGAGCCCATCGTTCTACCATTCCTAGACCGGCAAGGGAACTTGCTGTTCCAACAGGACAATGCACGTCCGCATGTATCCCGTGCCACCCAACGTGCTCTAGAAGGTGTAAGTCAACTACCCTGGCCAGCAAGATCTCCGGATCTGTCCCCCATTGAGCATGTTTGGGACTGGATGAAGCGTCGTCTCACGCGGTCTGCACGTCCAGCACGAACGCTGGTCCGACTGAGGCGCCAGGTGGAAATGGCATGGCAAGCCGTTCCACAGGACTACATCCAGCATCTCTACGATCGTCTCCATGGGAGAATAGCAGCCTGCATTGCTGCGAAAGGTGGATATACACTGTACTAGTGCCGACATTGTGCATGCTCTGTTGCCTGTGTCTATGTGCCTGTGGTTCTGTCAGTGTGATCATGTGATGTATCTGACCCCAGGAATGTGTCAATAAAGTTTCCCCTTCCTGGGACAATGAATTCACGGTGTTCTTATTTCAATTTCCAGGAGTGTATATAGTTTATTTCTTATTTATTTTTTTCAAGATAAAAAAGAATATTCCTTAGCATGGCCACTTTGCGCACCCTTCCCCCAGTAGCAGGCCCTGATCTAGGGGAGGGGAAGGGGATGGGGGCTCAAACCGGGGTATCTACCACAGGCGGCAATTTCAGGGCGCGCCAAATTCATATTCTTGAAGAAAAAAACCTTTCTTTCACATAACGCCTAGCGTCCAGCGTACATTGATCTATCAATTACTCATGTGATTTTGAAACGCATCCCTGTTGGTTTATGAACATTTTTGAACACATGCTAAGTTGATTTCTGAACGAATCATAAGTTGATTTTTGAATCCCAAGGGAATGCCAAGGGAATCGCCGTTGCATCTCTAATAAAAAACTTCCCCGCAGGCAAAAGGTGATGGGGCTATGCGAGCTGAGCTGAATAAACCCAAGTGAGTGAATGCCAGTCGCAGTTTATGTGGTTGATTGGGTGTACGAATGATAAGTGTTGTTATAATTACTAGCGAAATCCGTAGATTCGGGCTACCAGAGTTGAAATAAAAGACTAACAAGAATAACAGATTAGAAGGAGTACAATTATCTCCTCGTTATATCCAAGAAAATTAAATTTTGACAGAAAATTTTTGCCTGATCGCTACACTAATAATTATGTATATTCTTGGAATGGCGCGGAAAAATCATTGTAGAACAAGTAATAAAGCCTAACTGGAGAATAAATGCGGGATAATTAAACTGGTGATTCTGGCAGGGTTAGTGAAGTTAACTGGAGAATAGATTTTGACAATGGTAGGAACAGTTACAGAATTATTGGTACCAAGAATGTTCATTTGAACGAAGAAGGAGAATGTGGCGACATTGTGTAGTTACGTAGCGTTATATCGCGTGGGTCGGCTGTGTGTGTTTGGAAACCGTGCCGTCAAATGTTTCGCGCGCCAGCCACCAGAGACACTGTGTATCAGTTTATTTCCTGCATTGTTAAGAGATAACACTGATGTTTCTGTTCCCTGTATGTTATTTTCAAATGTTTACTCAGAATGAGCGAACTAGTGATGTATTCTTTGGCGTCTCTTGTGGCTGTGATCAATAAAGCTAACAATATTTTTAGAAGGAGTTTTTATGTAGTGTGGTTCTGTCGATGAAGTGCACGCAGGTTCTGACAGTTGAACAACAGTCTGCCCAGTTTGTGCCATCAAATTGGTGACCCCGACATGTTATACCTGCGTAGTACCATACGATTAACGAGCATTTACAGAAGAGAATTACAAAATGACTCACCTGAATCCCGCCATCTCCACCATGTGCAGATTGGCTATAACAGTACCACCTTTCTGGCCATACAGTCCAGCTTTGTGGTTTGTGCAGGTGGAGGCCAGTTTCTTCTATTCTGGAATTTCGGCAGACGCTACCAAGTTTGCGATGGTTGTAAGCCAATTTGACCACCAGTACGCCCCAGAATTGCAAACTGTAATTACCTCACCACCAGAGGTTAACTCCTATGACCAGATTGAAGTAAAATTGATCCAGTGAGTGTCAGTATCGCAGGAAGAGCAAATCCATGAAGTTCTCACTCAGGAAGATAGAAAGACTTCGCAGTACTTGTGGCACCTATGAAGCAAAGTGGATGCGGGAACCATTCTGTACAGCTTACTGTGCGCAATATGGAGCAGTCGTTTGCCTCTACCTGTCAAAGCAATTCTAGTGCCGCAGTCTGACACACCACTGGATGTTGTAGCAGAACTGGCCGATAAAATCCAGGATGCGATGACACCGGCTCCTGTCTGCGCACTTACTGCGCAGTGCGCTAGTGTGACGCCAACTGTTTCGCTCACAGATTAAGATACCTTGGCAGCCATGGTAGATTACTGACGCAGTAAATTGGCGAACTGATATGTGAATAAAACCTGAGTAACAAAAGAAGCCGGTATCGATACCGCTGATGCTTACACAGCAGTTCATCGATGACCTTCCACAAATGAACCTGAGCAGGAAGGTATCTGCTGGTATCACTGGAAATTTGGGGAACAAGCGTGCAGTTGCACAACCTCCTACTCTCTACCAAATGGCAACTGCGGTCGGAAGTGGATGCCTCCTCCAATTGCCGTTCAGTGTCTCTGTGCCTGTTTGTCAGTGGTCGGCGATCTGGCTGGAAATATTTAATTGACACTGAGTCTGATTAGTCTGTTTATCCATGGACTATGTCGCACAGGAAGCGACCAAATACATTATTCTCTGACTGCTGCAAACAACGCAGTCATAATGATGTACGGCACCCTGCACTTGGAACTAGACCTGGGTTTACGATGAACTTTTGTGTCCGATTTTACCATTGCAGACGTCGCCGTACCTACATCAGAGCGAACTTTCTCTCCCATTATAATCTACTGCTGGACATGAAGTACTCACGCCTAGTTGACAACACCAAAGGCTTAACAATGCCTGGATATCAGCGGAAAGCAGAAGTTCATTCTGCCAAAGTAATACACGAGGTGAACGGTGAGCACATGGAGTTGCTGAAAGGATTTCCAGCTCTGACAAGAGCCCTGGAGGGCCTAAGGAGGTCGAGCACGACACTGTTCACTGTACAGAGATGACTGACGGTACTCCCATGTGTTGCAGACCACGACGTTTCCTCCAGATCGTCTTAAAATTGCGAAAGCAGAGATCGACAGCATGATTCGTGAAGGTGTAATGCGGCCTTCCAACAGCCGCTGGTCCTCACTGCTACACTTGGTCCCAAAAAAGGATGATGCATGACGGACTTGTGGTGACTACTGAACCCTGAATGCCAGAACAATACCGGACAGATACCCAGTGCCATTGTTATATGACTGTAACCATGCGTTAAACATTGCAGTCATTTTTAGCGTCCTGGATTCTACAGAAGCATACACCCAGATCCCGGCAGCTGTAGGAGACATTCACAAGACAGCGATCATCGCTGCTTTTGGCCTGTTTGAGAGCAAATTTGGACTCAGGAATGCTGCTCAAATATGGCCATGCTTCATTGATTCTGTGATACAGGACCTATCTTTCGATTTCGGTTACCTGGACGATATTTTAGTTTTTTTGTCATCAGCAGAGCAACGTCAGCAGCATTTAACGGAAGTGTTTAAGCGGTTGAAACACTACAGCGCCGTCCTGAAACCGCCAAACGTGTCTTTGGCCAGCCCCAAGTGGATTTTCTAGGAAATAGGATAACAGCAGCAGGATTGCTACCACTGCCGGAGAAGGTGGAAGCCATGTTATAATTTTCATGCCAAAATACAGCCAAGGAGCTGCGTCGATTCCTCTGTATGTTAAATTTTTATTGCTGTCAGTTGCCACACTCTGCCGAATTACAAGAACCTTCGATTGCAGCCCAGCGGCTTATAACATTGACTGATAGCACGCGTGTGACGTTTGAAGTGCCCGAAAAGAGCATTACAGACGCCACACTACTGGCGCACCCTGAGTCTTCTGCACCTTTGGCACTAATGGTCGACGCTAGCCAGAATGCGATCGGCGCAACGTTGCAACAACGACGTAGTGACACATGGCAACCACTCTCGTTTTTCTCGCCTTCATAATAGCTGTGGAGTGCTTACGAAAGAGAACTTTTGGCTGTTTATGAGTCCGTCAAATTCTTCAGACCTCACATGGAAGTTAGAGACTTTGCTACCTACACCAATCACAAACCACCAACTTACGACTTTCGCCAAATCAATACGAACTGTTCGCCTAGGCAACACAATCAGCTAATGTTCATCTCACAATTCAGCACCGACGTCCTGCACATCTCTGGTATCGACAATGAGGTAGCCGATTGTTTGTCTCAGGTCGGAACCATTACTTGCATGATTGATTACGCCAAACTCGACGCTGCGCAACAAACAGTTCAAGAGCTACAAGGAATATTATCTGCAGGAAGATTGGCGTTGAATCTGCAACTTATCTAAATTCCAGGGAGCGATGTAAAGCTGTATTATGACATGAGCACGTCGAAACCGCGGCTGTTCCTACCAATTGCCTTCAGAAGGGACTTGTGCCACCCTAATATTCGATCTACAATCCGCCTAGTTACGAATCATTACGTGTGGCCGGGTATATGGAAAGACTGCCATGAATGGGCGAAGTGTTGTCTTAAATGCCAACGCAGCAAGACACACTGTCCCATGCAAGTGATGATGGAGAACTTTCCGATCACAACGGCCCATTCCAGTCACATCCACAACAATGTCATTGGACCATTGCCATTGTGCGACGGCCAATGCTATATACTTACATTGATAGACTGTTACACCTACTGGCCGGAAGTCGCACCAGTGGACAACGTTACAGCAGAAACTCTGGCTTTCGCTTTGTGTCGTATTGGGTGTCACACTTTGGCTGTTCCTTACACATCACGACAGACAGAGGACGGCAATTTGAATCTGACTTCTTCAGACAACTCGTGAAGTTCTGTGGCGCAACTCACCACAAAATGATGAGCTATCACCCGGCCAGTAATGGGACGATCGAGAGATGGCATCACTCACTTAAAAAAACTAAAACTAAACTCCTTCCGAACAGGCCGTGAAGGCCCAACGGTACCGTCCGGCCGCCGTCTCATCCTCAGCCCACAGGCGTCACTGGATACGGATATGGAGGGGCATGTGGTCAGCGCACCGTTCTCCCAGCCATATGTCAATTTCCGGGATCGGAGCCGCTACTTCTCAATCGAGTAGCTCCTCAGTTTGCCTCAAAAGGTCTGAGTGCACCCCGACTGCCAACAGCGCTCGGCAGATTGGATGGTCACCCATCCAAGTGCTAGCCCGGCCCTACAGCGCTGAACTTCGGTGATCTGACGGGAACCGGTGTTACCAGAGCGGTAAGGCCGTTGGCCATCACTCACTCAAGGCAGAACTAATGTGCCAAGACACTGAGTGGACCAAGGCCCTTCCATGGTACTACTCGGCCTCAGAAACATTTTAAACAAAATCTAGACGCTTCTTTGGCCGAAATGGTGTACAGCAAGACGTTGAGGCATCCAGGGGAATTTCTGGAAACAAAGGTCTAGTTGCTAGCGTTGCTACACCTGGCTCACAGGGTCCCGGCTTCGATTCCCGGCCGGGTTGGGGATTTTCTCTTCTCATGCACTGGATGTTTCATTCATGAGAGTGGTTAGATTGGACTGTTTAAAAATTGGGACTTTGTGATGGCACTGATGACCACACAGTTGAGCGCCCCACAAACAAAACATCATCTGGAAACAAACTCTCTGTCACAACCAAGGGATGATCAACCAGAATTCTTACGCCAACTGCGAGAGCACATTGCCTGAATCCGCCCACACCAGCCTCGCAGACGCGGTACAGCTACCACCTTCGTGCATCAAGACTAGTAGAGAGGCTCAGACTCTTTGGGTAATAGCTTTCTACCCTAGTTTAAACCTCCTTCTATAATATTAAATTAGATTGGGATGTGATTAGGCGTACTATCTTTTAAAATACAGGGTGATTCTAAAGGCACTATACATTTTGTACTTAAACAAATTTTATTAACCAATATGTAATGACACTGCAACTTACGTTACAATAGGACATAATTTCAGTACATTTCGATGTGACCACCTTGCATGTGTGGGCACACCTCCCAGCGCTCCACTGTAGACCGAAAAACCTGCCCAAGCATATCTGGTGTAATCTCCGCAGCTGCGGCTCGAATCCGCTGTGTTAAGTGTTCAGTGCTGCGGATCTTGACCTGGTATACCTTGGACGTGATAAACCCCCATGCAAAAAAATCTAAGGGTCTCAAGCCAGGAAAGCGGGCTGCCTTCATCCGTGGAGAGGCACGACAAATCCATCTGCCGGGAAATGCTTGATTCAGATAATCCCGAACAAGGGCAAAATGGGGTGGTGCACTATCCTGTTGAAAAACAACAGTGTCCATAATCCTTTCAGATATAAACTGGGGCCCCAAAAATTGTTTCAACATATCTAAGTACGTAGTTCCAGTAACGGTTTGTTCTGCGAAGAAGAAGGGGACCGTACACTGTTGAACTCGTTATCCCAAACCACACGTTCACTTTTACCGTGTCCCGTTGCCACTCCTGCAGCACACTTGGTTGTTCGTCTGCCCAGATCCTGCAGTTGTGTCTGCTCACATGTCCACAGGTATGAAATGTAGCTTCATCACTGATCAAGACATTTTGCATCAAATTATCATTTTCCACAGTTTGTAGCAGGTCATGACACTTAGCTTGTCTGGCTGCGTAGTGCCACGCTTCGAGCTTATGTACGACATGGATATGGTACGCACGTTTGTGTAGCTTGTAACGAAAAACTCCCCATACAGTGGTTTGAGGAATACCAAGCTCCCTACTAAGTCTCCTGGCAGATGCGGAAGGGCTATGTGTGATCGCATCCTGCACTCTTTGCACGATGTCTGGCGTTATGGCAGGCCTCCCTCGACGTTCTTCATCTGCAACACTATCAGTACGCTGGAATTTATTGACGAGGGTTTCGATAGCAAGCCTGGTCTGGCCTGTTTTCCGGAATCGACGGGCAAAGTCTGTCTGCACCTGTTCATACGTCATTCCACGAAGACGAGCAGAAACAACAGCGATTCGTTCTTCTTTGGTTAGAATCACCCTGTACATTGCTGACTTTGATCATTACCTGTGACCACATTATTTATCCTACCGATAAAGTATATAATTACTACTTTATTATTCAAAATCTCATAAAAAGAAATCCACAAAAATGTATAATACCTACATAATTTACATAAAATATATACATATATTACATAAGATCGAAAGATACCGACCGAGCGAGGTGACGCAGTGGTTAGACACTGGACTCGCATTCGGGAGGACGTCGGTTCAATCCCGCGTCCGGCCATCCTGATTTAGGTTTTCCGGGATTTCCCTAAATCGCTCCAGGCAAATGCCGGGATGGTTCCTTTCAAAGGGCATGGCCGACTTCCTTCCCCGTCCTTTCCTAATCCGATGAGACCGATGACCTTGCTGTCTGGTCTCCTTCCCCCCCCCCCCCCCCCCAAAAAAAAACAAACAAAGATACCGAAGCTCCTTTAGTTCATAATTCAACGATTAACGCTAGCAAAGATTGTTCTCACGATGAGTCAGCGATGGTAACTATTTCAAAACAGTTGTTATATTTGTAAACAAACTGATTAATATATTTTAATCAAATTAAATTCTAGTCGGAAATTAGCAATCTTTACTCTCGTGTTATCTATCGGTTTATCTGAGTGGTTCCTCTCCCAAAAATAAATCATTTTATAATTCACTAAATAATTACGTCAGACACAGAAACTAACTACTATCTCTGTTTCGATTTAATCTGAACCTACAAATTCAGTTAAACATTTCTTTATTTCTTCATTAATGAATAGCGAACTAATTGCCTTGTATCCCTATTAGATTCTTTCGCAACCAAGCAATGTTAACAGTGAGTTCTGTTTTATTAATGATTTTCATTTTAAAAGTGTTTATAACACTCTTCTTTCAAAGAAAACTTTCTTACTTTTAAATCTAGGGCCGAAAGAAGTAGATATAAACTTCTACTTCGATTTACACATGAGCGTGAAGCTCGTTTCTTTTTTATTTGTTTCCTTCAAATACGATTCTCGAAGCGACGATTGTAAACGAGCGCCCGTTAACCACACAAAGGAAGTTACAAGGAGATCCGCGCTGAAGAAGAGCTTACTTTGCCACCGCCACTGTAGGCCTTAATCTTGACAAACGCCCGCATCTCGTGGTCGTGCGGTAGCGTTCTCGCTTCCCACGCCTGGATTCCCGGGTTCGATTCCCGGCGGGGTCAGGGATTTTCTCTGCCTCGTGATGGCTGGGTGTTGTGTAATGTCTTTAGGTTAGGTAGGTTTAAGTAGTTCTAAGTTCTAGGGGACTGATGACCTCAGATGTTAAGTCCCATAGTGCTGAGAGCCATTTGAACCACTCGTCACAATATTTTCAAGTGTAGGATATCGCCAGTCGTGATTTAAATAAATGGTTCCAGCGGGCATAAACTTACAAAAATTCAAATATACGGATCTTGGCAGAATGTAAACAGTTTTTGTAGTTACACTGTGAACATGAGTTCCGCTAAATTAACCACACTAGGGTCTGTATTCAATGAAACCAGTGTCGCATTCGTTGCTAACTACAAATCCACAACAATAACTAGCTACTGAGACAGTACCTTGCTCAATGGTGTATTCCACAAACCACCAATTAAGGAATAACCTCTTCCGTACGAGAGCGTTACTCGTACACAACCACTAGATATTCAGCTAGAGCTCTGTCGGTATTGTGCCGATCTTCTCAACGCACTTACTTTCCCCACTACGTTGGTGACAATACCTGCTACTAGTTATCAACCCGAAATATATTTCGCTATGAAATATTTTATTACGCTTACCAAGATCTCCGCAAAATATCACTGTTTATCGTGAATATTCTTCATTCGCTTGTATACTCCACAGAACCTAAAATTATTTCTCCAATCGGAACATACTTCGTACAATTAAGGACCAATGCACTAACGGTAAACTAACATCCGATGATCACGACTTCAGTTTGGGAACTCAACCACAACCAGATGGGAACTCGAGCTCAACCTGATGATAACTAGATGAGAACTAGCATATTAGATGTATGTGGGACCCTTTCGGAACCATTAAAACAGTAAACGAATGACAATATCGTCATTTTCAACAGTTTAGTTATTATTGTACTCAGAGTTCGGTTACGCTTCCAGCGGCCAGCTGCGATATGATGGGTACTCATTGCTGCCTTTGACATTAGTTGGCTGGCGGTGCGACATAATTTCTTTACGGCTAGCGACGCAGATTAGTAGGCAGTGATCGCTGAGCCGAATGACAGCATTGCGCGTACCTCTCCTTATTTGTACAACATTTAACAACAAAGTATAAGACACACATACTAATAAAAAAAACACCCCAAGATCCATAACCATGGGCAGATCAATTCGTATATTAGTGGAGGTGACTTGTAGTAACTTTTAGTAACAGTCAAACCCTTTCACATGTTACATCATCCGACCAGATGTCAGGTTTCCATTGATTCACAGTCCAGTCTAAATGATCGTACGTCCATTGTAGTTGTAACTGAGGCTGTCTTTGGGTCAACAGTGGAACACACAAGAGTCTCCTGCTGCGGAGCACCAATTCAACAATTTTCGCTGAGCGGTGTGCTCCAATATAGTTGTGCATGGACCAGCACTATTCTGTCGCCAGATCTGCTACAGATTGCTGCCTTACTGAGCGGGCTCTCCGACCTTCACGTCTGCGATTAGGTGTGGAATTCAACACCATGTTGCCTACTCGTGATTTTATCATCCTTCAACCAGTTTCTATGTATGCTCAAGGCAGTAGCACGCAAACAGCCGATCAGCTTTGCCGTTTCCGAGATACTCGTACCCTGGTGCTGGTCCATAACTCTTTGCTTATTGTCAAAGACACTTTTTATGTAATTGAAGGTGGAAAGGGGGACAAGGAAAGGCAAGGAATTCATGACATCAGCTGCATCGGGACTTCATGCGGAATCAGCGACGGCGAGTGAAAATGTCTGCCGGACCGCTCTCTATTTAATGAAACTTGACATTTTGTTAGGAAATGGCATTCTACACTATTAGGCTCTTAGAGAAATGAACGATATTCACGGGAATATGGAGAGAAAAACTGTTATTTTAAATTAACTGAGCTAGAGTGGAGGAAAACACAGTTGCTGAGCTTCTGTTTATGCAGAGCCAAGAAAATACGCAGACAGTGCACCTCCCGTGGGCGTGGGTGATCACAAGTGTTATTCCATGCACAACCAAAGGGCCTGTATTAGCAATTAACGTTACGTATTGTTGTTGTTGTCGTTGGGCGATGTTAATTCTGTGGTAGAACTTAATATACTCAACCCTTAATCATATCTGCGTTGCTGCTGATATCCTGTTGTCCATAATATGCTGCTGTAAGAAATTGTAGCAATCTTGCCACATTGTGGAAATCATCAACGGAAGTTCAGGAGTTACAACGAATTGCTTTATTACTGCATAGGTGGTGTGCAGCAATGAACAGTTGGCGTTACAAACTGACTACGTCTTCACTGTCTGAAAACTGGCTACTATGTGCGCAACGACAAAGCTGTGACACGTCTGTTCAGGGTGTTATAAAAAGGTACGGCCAAACTTTCAGGATATATTCCTCACACACAAAGAAAGAAAATATGTTATGTGGACATGTGTCCGGAAACGCTTACTTTCCATGTTAGAGCTCATTTTATTACTTCTCTTCAAATCACATTAATCATGGAATGGAAACACACAGCAACAGAACGTACCAGCGTGACTTCAAACACTTTGTTACAGGAAATGTTCAAAATGTCCTCCGTTAGCGAGGATACATGGAATCCCTGATGCGCTGATGCAGCCCTGAAGAATGGCGTATTGTATCACAGCCGTCCACAATACGAGCACGAAGAGTCTCTACATTTGGTACCGGGGCTGCGTAGACAAGAGCTTTCAAATGTCCCCATAAATGAAAGTCAAGAGGGTTGAGGCCATGGAATTGGTCCGCCTCTACCAATCCATCGGTCACCGAATCCGTTGTTGAGAAGCGTACGAACACTTCGACTGAAATGTGCAGGAGCTCCATCGTGCATGAACCACGTGTTGTGTCGTACTTGTAAAGGCACAAGTTCTAGCAACACAGGTAGAGTATCCCTTATGAAATCATGATAACGTGCTCCATTGAGCGTAGGCGGAAGAACATATTGACGAAATTAAAATGAGCTCTAATACGGAAATTAAGCGTTTCCGGACACATGCCCACATAACATCTTTTCTTTATTTGTGTGTGAGGAATGTTTCCTGAAAGTTTGGCCCTACCTTTTTCTAACACCCTGTATATACTTTTAGCAACTATCAGTAGTATTGTTGAAAAATTATAAAACTGCAGTCGCAAATTAATACACAGAGATAAACTGTGGACAGCCTAATTTAGGTTCATTATTTCTTGATGAGCATGTTTAGGTATTTGATACAATAAACAATTTAGAAGTAGGAAACAAAGTAACGTATAGAAATTAACAATGCAAATTACATTTGATAAGTTTATAAGCAAAATTCAAGTTGTGTCGTTTTCGTAACATAAATGTGAGTTACAAATCAAATATGCTTTCATTTAACAGTAGCCACGCAGTTCAAAATGATTGCTAGCGCTGAAAATCAGTATACGTTCACATTTGTAATAAAGGACTGCATAATATCTCTTTAATTACAAATGATGTTGCAAGTATTTTACATTGACCATTGCAAACTTTGATAAAATAATGCATACAATGCAAATGGAATACAAGGCAAAATAAAGCCAGAAAGCCAGAAAGAAAAATGTATGCGTAATATATAAATAGTGAAACGATTTCATCCAAGAGGATAACTAACTAAGATACAGTAATATGACATCACTATAAGTGTTTTTACTTCGAATAAAAAGCTGTTGAGGACCCAAAGGCATATACATACGCACACACATATGGGTAACCAGGAGGATGAAAAGCACAACAGAAGAGATGCTGGCTCGGTTACACTTTTCGAAGGGAGGTAAACAGTACTGTAACCTTCTTTTCTTATAAGACAATAGATGACAAGCCAACACTGAAAAGGTGCAATGGTCACCGCCACACAAGGTAGAAAGGGAATGTGAAGAAAATAGATATGAGTGTATGTGGAGGAGGAGGCCTGAAGAAAGTAGACTGTGAAGTGGTCAGGAAGTCAGAAATGTTTGGTGGATAATATATTAGAAGGAAAGTTGGACAGTAGTGAGTCCTGAAAGATAGTAGCACTTGAGTACTTATTATTAGGGTACTGGATAAATATGATGTATCTTGTTAAAGTAGACTACGGAGTTTGTTGGGTAGACTACCCCCATAGATGAGAATCTACACGAGGTTCAGGTGGACCCGTAGAAGGGGTGGAGGCAACCATATTTCTGTTATGAGAGAAGGAGCTAGAGGGTACATCACATCGTATTTTTATTTAATAAGAGAAAGAGTACTGGTCGCTGGAAAGATGGAGAAGCAAATAACTTAAAAGGAAATGAAGGGGCAAATTCATGAAATAAGATGAAGCTTCGTACAGACTAAGAGAATGAAAGAGAAAAATAATAAATAATTTATATAACTTACCTGTTCTGAGAGGGATACTTATATGTTCTGAGGATTATCCTTATAGTAAGGTACTATAAGATAATCTTTAAAGAACTGCTAATGTGCAGCACATTCCTGAGTTTTATAAATAAGTAGCAAGGCGAAAATGATACGTATTTGTTAGCAATCAAGAGACAAGCACCATTAGAAATCGTAAAAA
This sequence comes from Schistocerca piceifrons, assembly GCF_021461385.2. NCBI lineage: Eukaryota > Metazoa > Arthropoda > Insecta > Orthoptera > Acrididae > Schistocerca > Schistocerca piceifrons. The sequence continues at coordinate 295,271,590 of NC_060141.1, forward strand.
CGTGTAATGAAAAACCTAGGCAAAAGACTGGATTCTTGAGTAATAATACACATTTTAAATAGTATAAATAATTTATTAAAAACTATTGATGGCAAAAATATAGAGCCCACATTATTATATTGAAAGGTTAGAGTTGAACTAATAAAAGCAGTGAAGTATGTATTCGAAAACAATAAATTTCTTTACATTAAATGTGTAAATCATATGAGGTGTTGTATTACGCGTGATATCTTCCATTCGAGTTGGGGAGTATGTAGTGTAGCATAACATTTCGTTATGAAATGCCATGATACATTCCTAGGCTCTTCGAGAATGTTTCACACCGCCAATGGACAGCAGACCTTAGTATGTGACATAAATTTCAATGTGATACCTCCACCCGTTCCTGAGAGAAAAAGGTCTTAAAAGTCGGACAGACAGTCAGACAGACGGAGAACGAAGTGATCCTATAAGAGTTCCGTTTTTACCGATTGAAGTACTAAACTCGTAAAAGTAACTAAAATGTTTATTATTTTAAAAGTAATCATCATAACTGTTAATATATTTATTCCACTGTGGGACAAGACGGTCAATGCCTTCATGGAAAAGTGTTTACGAGTTACCTACAGATCCATGATTGTACCCAGGCGTACGCCTGTTCTCGGAAGCAAATCGACGGCCACGATGGTCTTTCTTTAGGGTTACAAAAAAATACAAATCGTATCAGAGGAATGATCTGGACTATATGGAGGATGTGATAGGGGTTCCCAAGGAAATTTAGTCGAGACAAGCTTGGCAACATGTGGGTCCGAAGAGGCGCGCAGCAGGGTACAGTCGTGGTTGCGTGGGCAACCGTAAAAATTTCTCCAAGAAGGCACTGACCGTCCTGTCTCACCAAGGGTTAAATGTATTAACAGTTATGGTGATTACTTTTGAAATAATAAAGTGTGTAGTTCCTTTTTATCAGGTGTCTCTTTTCATTTGACTGCACCTTATAAGAGAAAGATCAATAGATTGAGGAAGCTTATACTGAACATTATTTACGGCCTGTGTGACACAAAACTGGAGTCAGACGATGAAGCGAAGATTCCTGTCAGAAGTAGTTTCCGGTAATGCATATATTACGCCAGTTGCTACAAATGAAACAGTAATGACTCACTGGGGGAAAGCCTTAGAGACGGCTAACCGATTTACAGGTCATTGGGGCTCAGTTCAAAGTGAGACTTATCACAGAAGACAGGTCTACTCCAGTCACTGAGATTCCAGACCGAAAACGTGTGTGGAGATGTCCCAGAGAGCGCTGGGATACTAATCTAAGTGTCGCTGGCACACGGTTAGACAACCAAGAGTGATTGTTTAGGATGAAATATCTTTTCATAGCAGGAGCCCTTAGGGTCCTTTGGTTGCCATCCACGGCATCCTTACAGCATGGCGGTATGTCGACGATGTTCTACGCTCCATTTTATTACTCTTCAGGCCAACAATCCTGTGCTTACATTCTAGCAAGATAATACCCGTCCACACAGGACGAGGGCTTCTGCTGCTTGTCTTCGTGCTTGCCAAACCCTGCCTTGGCTATCAAAGTCGCCGGTTCTCTCTGCAATTGAGAACGTTTGGCGCACTGTGGGCAGAGCCCTCCAACCAGCTCTGGATTTTGACGATCTAAGGCGCTAACTGGACAAAATTCGGAACGATGTCCCTCAGGAGGAGATCCAACAACTCTATGAATCAATTCGAAGCCGAACTATTGCTTGTATACAGGCTAGAGGTGGACCAACGCGTTATTGACTTGCTCCGTTTGTGAAACTCTTTCTCTTGAATAAATCATCCAAATTTTCCGAAATCGTAATCATTTGTTTGTCTCTACATGTACGTTATATTTATCGATTTCCGTCCCATTCGGACAGTTCTTTCGTGGAGCCTCTTTTTTTTTGTCTTAGAGTGTTGATTTACGAAAGAAGGAAGTACAAAAATGATTAGGGGAAGACAGGAATACAGCAATATAAATCACTTATATATACGAAGTGCAGGAAAGCCAAGGCGAAATGTCTGCAGACAAAATGTGAAAAATAGAAATAGAAATTACTGTCGGAAGTACTGACTCAGCATATAGAAAAGTCAAAACAACCTTCGGAGAGAATGAAACGAAGGGTTGCAACATTAAAAGTGCATTGAGGATTTCACTGTTAAACGCAGAGGAGAGAGCGGATAGGTGGAAAGAGTACATTGAAGGAGATAAATTGTCTGATGAAGGGATAGAAGAAGAAAATGAAGCCGATATCGAAGAGACAGGGGGTCCACCATTAGAATTTCAGAGCTCTGGAAGACTTAACTTCACGTAAGGCAGACGGGGTACGTAACACTCCATCGGACTTTATGAAGTCATTGGGAAAAGTTGCAGTGAAAGAACTATTCAAGTTAGTGTGTAGAATTTATGAGACTGGCAATACCTTCACACTCACGGAAAAAACATCATCCAAGCAATGCCGAAGATAGCAAGCACCGATAAGTGCGAAAACCGTCGCACAAGTACCAAGAGGGAACAAGATGAATAATCCTGCCTCGGGCATGGATGTGTGTGATGTCCTTAGGTTAGTTAGGTTTAAGTAGTTCTAAGTTCTAGGGGACTGATGACCTCAGATGTTACATCCCATAGTGCTCAGAGCCATTTTTTTAAAAAATTTAGTTGGACTGATAAGGCAAGGAACGGGGATGTTCCTTTCAAAATCGGCGAAGAAAAGAATGTAAAGATAACACTTCCAAGAAAAGAAGGACCAGGGTCGTAGGATATGTCTTTCGACGACAGGAAATAACTTCTATGGTACTCAATGGAAACCGTAGCGGAAGATGGAGATTAGAATACAGAAGGAGGTAGGTTGCAAGTGCTGTTCTGAGATGAAGAGGTTAGCGTAGGAGAGGAATTCGTGGCCGGCCGCATCAAATCAGTCAGAAGACCGATGAACAAGGTAAATTGTATGAAAGTCACATAGTTGTACTACCTATAACGTGAAAAGTTATGAATGGTTCTTCTGCTTTATACGTTAGTAATCTATGTCGGCCGGACACGGATTTCTAACAAAATTAACACTCGTCTCAAAACTCTAAAGCACAGTCGGTGGGCGTATTTTCGTCTGGCATTTGTGAATGGATTTGTAAGCGGATGCAGCGTGTGGAGGAATGTCTTCCGTGTCCCCGTGGCAACCGGAAGCGAGAATGAGGTCGCGTCTGCCCTTAGTGGGTCGGCTGGCTTGCGTTCCTAACGGGTTGCGCCCGGGAGGGTTGCGAACCACTCGCTGGCGTTTGTGTAAATAGTCATACATCACGCTACCTGTGGTAGGGGCAGCTCGCTTTTGAGTTGCGCCTTTCTGTTCCGCATTCAGCAGTCGATGACAGAGTCTGCTGATGTCAGGTTTTATTGCTTTCGTAGAATCATTTTCCCCAAATTTGAATTTAATGGCTCTAACAGAGTCAGTTTGAAAGGGTTCGACACTTTAAACCTACTGTGTCTCATGGAGAACTGCTGGTGCTGTGCTGTAGTGTAGTCCTTTCTGCTCTGCGTTATTATGCCTCTCGTCCCTATTTTCATCAGCTAATCGATTCACTTTTGATTACCAGAGGAACAATATTATGACTCCTCCACAGCAGCAGTAGCAAAAACCTATCGTAGGACCGAAAAATAAGAAATTTTGGTCGTGTTAAAGGCTGTCAGTGGCACAATATTAGTTTCCAGACACTTCCTTGTGACCAATACTGACATAGTAACTAAACGAGCTCGTCTATGAAAGCGATTGCTCCCGAAACACTTGCACGGCTCCTATTGGAATACTACTCAGGTTTGTGGATTTCATATCATATCAGATTAGCAGTTGAGAACGAAGAGACACAGAGAAATGTACAGACCTGTTTGTTTCACTTAAAGAAAGTCCTGAGAATTTTCAGCTGGAAGGTAAACGAAAAAGGGTGTCAAATGTCCTTCGAAAACCAAGATAGATAATTCCGTGACCTGCTTTTTAGGGAGGTAATCTACAAAGGCTCCTGAGATCCACACATATCGCTCATGTATAAACTGCGGGTGTAAATTACGCCTGAAAGCATGTCGTCATACTTCGCACGCACTAAATGAGAAGAAATCGTTATACATGATGGAGTAAAAAATGCCTCCTGCCACTTTCATTTTATTGCTTCACAGAGTATACATCTGTATTTGCGTAAGGCTTTCAACTGTTTGTAGTGCTGCCTACGGGCGCGGGTCAGGGGGCGTGGAGCGGGCATGACCTTCCTCTCCCGTCCCCACACAAACAGTAAATATATATTATTACATACATAAATTTCGAAATTTATCTGCTAACTTTGGGAGAATAAACCAGCATGAAAGTAACAGTCTCTAACATAACAAGAAATTCCAGGAAATTACAATCTACTGGGGGCATTCAGTAAATAATGCAACACGTTTCTTTTCTCGGCCAATTTTGGCTAAAAAAAAATGTGGAATTTGTTTTGGGACGTCGTAGAATATTCCCGGTACATTTTTGTCCTAATAGTTATCCTCCTGCCTATTATTTAAAAATAAGCAGTACTTATAGCGAAACTGAAACTGTCAATGTTTAACTCAGGTTTCATTCGAAAATTGTTGATTTGTAACGTGAAACAGAGCAATGTTGTAGAAATAAAGAACACAATACATATTTATCATATAGCAATAGAAAACCCAATTTTCTGAACAAAAAGGTAAAATAAAATACGCAAAATAAAAATGTATCAAACATCGCTTCAATACTTCGCCGAACTTATATAAAAATGTTTCTGTTACTTCAAAAACAACTTTCGCATTTGTCAATAACAACAGGAAACTCTCGCCTTTGATCATGACGAAGAACGTTCTACTGAGCGCAATATAACAACAATAACTATGTATGTTTTCATATTTGTGGCTTTAAACTGTACTTGTATCAAAAGTAATTGTTTTGGTTACATAAAATGGGAGAAGTTGCGTGATCAACTAATTTTTATTACTTATAAATTACAATTTATATTCCATAAGGTTATAAAATACGCACTGGACTAACACTAACGATGTGCGGTTCTAATTGCATGCGAATAAACAATCAAACAAAATAACAAAAATAAAACAATGAAAAGTCGGTGGTTCCTGGTTCCTCTATTACACATTCACTCGTTGATGTTCGCTTTACTACTAATGCCACCAATACAACCGGTAATTCTACTATTTGCTGCGTCATTTATGTAGTGTCCAAAACCACCGAACTACTATCTCCTTGTAGGCGATCGAGGGATGACAAATATCTCGCTGCTCAACTGGACATCTCTGTTGATCGTGCTGATACACTCGTCCACCAGTTGGGGTACTCAAGGTGTGTGCCCGCTCGGTTCCTCACCGCCTAACAGAGAACAATAAAGAGCAAAGAAAACCATCTGGCCAGAATTGCTTGCGCATTACGAGGCTGATCGTGACTACTTTTCGTCGAACATCGTCACAGGTCATGAAACGTAAGTTCATCACTTCGAACTGGAAACAAACCGGCAACCCAAGGAGTGGCGCCACAGCACTTCGTATCTGAAGAAAAAGTTATATATGAAGTCTTCACGGATTGTCAGCCGAATAGCATCGTCGTCTCGTAGCAACGTTTCGATGGAATGCGTCTCCATCATCTTGACGATGCTACTCGGCTGACAACCCGTGAAGACTTCATATATGAAATTCTCCGAGAAAGCCTGCACTCGCATGAAGAAAAGGTTGACAGCCACGTTCTCAGTCGGTAAAGGTATGGCGACAGTCTTTGAATGGGTTATTCTGTTTGATGTCCTCCCACATGGTGCAACGATCAAGTCTGTACTGTGCTACCCGCAGGAAATATAAGAAACGGCTTCAGCGTGTTCGCCGTCACAAAAATGCAAACGAACTTCTCCTTCTCCATGACAACGCAAGACCTCACACCAGTCTGTGCACCCGAGAAGAGCTCACAAAGTTTCATTGGAGTGTTCTTCCTCATCGACCCTACAGCCTGGATCTCGCACTTTCCTACTTCCGTATGTCTGGACCATTGAAGGATGATCTCCGCGGGAAGCAGCAGGTGGATTATGGAAGGTTATTGACGGAGGCCGGCCGCAGTGGCTGAGCGGTTCTAGGCGCTTCAGTCTGGAACCGCGCGACCGCTACGGTCGCAGGTTCGAATCCTGCCTCGGACATGGATGTGTGTGATGTTCTTAGGTTAGTTAGGTTTAAGTAGTTCTAAGTTCTAGGGGACTGATGACCTCAGGTGTTAAGTCCCATAGCGCTCAGAGCCATTTTAACCATTTTATTGACGGAGCAAGAGGTTGGCTCCGACGTCGGCCACTAGAGTGGTACCATGCGAGCAAGCAGACCCTCCCAGCAAGGTGGCCTTAAGGTCGTCACATTGAATGGAGATTATGTTGGAAAATAGGGTTTTGTAGAGAAAAAAGTGGGAAATAATGCGGTGTACTGAAATCCTGAATAAAGCTAATCTGCTAAAACAAAAGTTTTGCGGTACTTAATGAGCGCCCCTCGTGTGTTTAACGCAGGATACTTTTCAGCTACTTGCACATTTGGATTGGCTTCCGTCCCTATCGCCTGTGGACAATATTCGATTCAGATAAAGGTGCCCGGTCGGATGCTGACCAAACCTGCTGCCGACAACTTATCCAATTAGGATCGAGAGTTCACAGCTGGACGGGCAAATCAAAGATAATTAAGTAAAGCAAGACAGAAAGGGAAAGAGCCCCTCAAAAAAACTAAAAAAAAAGAAAACCTGAATGACAGACGAAAGAAACTGCGCTTCCTTCATTAAAACGCTCTACCTTTCGCAGACATAGTGTGCAGACCTGTGTTTGCAATCGCACAGTTAAGTGAAACTCTGATAATTATATATCTGCCCTTCGACTTTACATCGAGTAAATTTTGATGATGTCAAAGTTGTGAGGATTTGTTGCTATTATAGTTGTTAAATTAATTGCGTGACACACATTTTTGGACGAATGACTTTCTAAAGCTGTAATTCTCTGAATTGCTATTTCGTGGAAGACTTGTTAAATGTCTACTAATCATCGATGTAGACAAATTATTATAATATTAAAACATTTGTTACCTTTCAGTGCTTTTGTTATTATCATCGCAGGTAAAACTTGAATCCACCCCGACAAGTTTGCAGCGCTGTCATCACGTTCGGAAGAGGAGAATGTAATCTTTGCAGCTCTGGGTTATGTGTCACTAGGACAGTGGCCTGGCTATTGTACGCTACTGAAATGTTGAAGTTATATAGGGAAGAAGGCTAAACTGCAACGTTTGGTCTAAATCTGTTCATTAGAAACGGATTCTCGAATATTGCCGAGCGCATTCCGTTACAGGTTCATTTAATAAGTACGAAAGCGTCACGGAGATGATCAACGAACTTCAGTGCAAACGCTGCGAGAGAGGCGTTCTCCATGACGATATGGTATACTGAAAGTTCCGAGAGCATACGTTTCTATAAAAGTCAACAAATATATCGCTTCCTTCTATGTGTATCTCTCAAAAAGATCATAAAAATAAAATTAGATAAATTCGAGCCCACACGAAGACCTACCGGCTATCGCTCTCCCGGGAACCATCCGCGGATGGAACAAGAAAGAGAGGAAATTTCGGTGGTACAGAAAGTACCCTGCGCCACATGCTGCAGGGTGGCTTGCGGACTATAGATGCAGATACAGAAATACAAGGTCGAACTGGACAAGTTCGGATAGGGGATCCGCCGTGGTACTGTCGAAGGAACAGTTTTGGCTTGGAACATAGCAATTTGTGGAAACTACAGAGGAGCAATGACACAATAGCCTGAAGGCATATCGCTGTTCAAATCTCATCGAGCCCACACAATGTAGATTCTCGTGGTTTCCCTAAATCACTTGGAAATGAATACTAGGATGATGCGGTAAATAAGTCAGATCTTTTCCTTCTCTCATTCTTTTTGATGTCCAGCAATCTTTACAGCTGTGACTTCCCCTTCTTCTACTGCTTTCAGTTTAGATTTTCTTACTTGGAACTTCCATGCTTTATCGTAAGCGTTCCATCCCAGTCCCTTACCGATCGAGCTGGCGCAGTGTTAAAGGCGGTGGACCTGGATTTCGGAGAAATGGAGTTAACGCCCTCGTCCAACAATCCTTTGAGCAGGACATGGAATATGTCATTCCCTACACTTACCCAACTCGAATTTTTTCTCCGTCTCGAATGCCGTCGTCGTTCACGGAACGCTAATAACATTTTTTTCCTCCTTTCAAACCTCTTAATGTTCTCTTAAGCAAGGCTTTGTTTCATATACTCTACCAGCAAGCTTTTCGGGTCAGTATTTCTACCGACCCCCAGACTCCGATGACATAGTTGCTGAACAGTTCAGAGAAAATTTGAGTCTCGTAACAAATAAATACCCCACTCATACGGCTATAGTTGGTGGGGACTTCAACCTTCCCTCGATATGTTGGCAAAAATACTTGTTCAAACCCGGTGGTAGGCAGAAAACATCTTCCGAGATTGTCCTAAATGCTTTCTCCGAAAATTATTTCGAGCAGTTAGTCCACGAACCCACGCGAATTGTAAATGGTTGCGAAAACACACTTGACCTCTTAGCCACAAACAATCCAGAGCTAATAGAGAGCATCATGACTGAAACAGGGATTAGTGATCACAAGGTCGTTATAGCTAGGCTCAATACCGTTTCTTCCAAATCCACCAGAAACAAACGCAAAATAATTTTATTTAAAAAATCGGATAAAGTGTCACTAGAAGCCTTCCTAAGAGACAATCTCCATTCCTTCCGAACTGACTATGCAAATGTAGACGAGATGTGACTCAAATTCAAAGATATAGTAGCAACAGCAATTGAGAGATTCATACCTCATAAATTGTTAAGACATGGAACTGATACCCCATGGTACACAAAATAGGTCCGAACGCTGTTGCAGAGGCAACGGAAAAAGCATGCGAAGTTCAGAAGAACGCGAAATCCCGAAGATTGGCTAAAATTTACAGACGCGCGAAATTTGGCACGGACTTAAATGCGAGATGCCTTTAATAGGTTCCACAACGAAACGTTGTCCCGAAATTTGGTAGAAAATCCGAAGAAATTCTGGTCGTATGTAAAGTACACAAGCGGCAAGACGCAGTCAATACCTTCGTTGCGCAGTGCCGATGGTAGTGTTACCGACGACTGTGCCGCTAAAGCGGAGTTATTGAACGCAGTTCTCCGAAATTCCTTCACCAGGGAAGACGAATGGAATATTCCAGAATTTGAAACACGAACAGCTGCTAGCATGAGTTTCTTAGAAGTAGATACCTTAGGGGTTGCGAAGCAACTCAAATCGCTTGATACGGGCAAGTCTTCAGGTCCAGATTTTATATCGATTAGGTTCCTTTCAGATTACGCTGATACAATAGCTCGCTACTTACAAGGGAACCTCCCCATCGCACCCCCCTCAGATTTAGTTATAAGTTGGCACAGTGGATAGGCCTTGAAAAACTGAACACAGGTCAACCGAGAAAACAGGAAGAAGTTGTGTGGAACTATGAAAAAAATAAGAAAAATATACAAACTGAGTAGTCCATGAGCAGGATAGGCAACATCCCCGTTTTTCTGTACTCAGGAGCGCCGTGGTCTCGTGGTTAGCGTGAGCAGCTACAGAACGAGAGGTCCTTGGTTCAAGTCTTCCCTCGAGTGAAAAGTTTAATTTTTTATTTTCTGACAATTATCAAAGTTCAGGCACTCACACATAAACTTCGCTCTTCAAAATTCCAGGATATGTTCAGATTTGCTTGGACATTGACAGTCTACACACGGAGAAATTTGAAAACGTTAAAAACATATGTTTTGACAGAGCACAGGGAAAACTGTGCGACTGTGAAACTGTTGCATTCATTTGTTGCAGTTTATGTGAGAAACTCTTATGTTTTCATCACTTTTTTGGGGGTGATTTTCACATCCACAAGAAAACCTAAATCGGGCAAGGTAGAAGAATCTTTTTACCCATTTTCCAAGTGTACAGTTTAGGTGGGTCGACAACATATTCCTGTCATGTGACGCACATGCCGTCACCAGTGTAGTATAGAATATATCAGACGTGTTTTCCTGCGGAGGAATCGGTTGACCTATGACCTTGCGATCAAATGTTTTCGGTTCTCATTGGAGAGGCACGACCTTTCGTCTACTAAAAACACAGACGCTAAACTTATTACAGTGAACAGAGACGTCAATGAACTAACGGACAGGTCATAACTTTGCGAAAATAAAAAAAGTAAACTTTTCACTCGAGGGAAGACTTGAACCAAGGACCTCCTGTTCCGCAGCTGCTCACGCTAACCGCGAGACCACAGCGCTCCAGAGCTCATACTCTCCTTGATGTTGCATATCCTGCGCATGGACTACTCAGTTTGTATATTTTGCTTATTTTTTTCATAGTTCCACACAACTTCTTCCTGTCTTCTCGACTGATCTGTGATCAGTTTTTCAAGGCCTATCCACTGTGCCAACTTATACCTGAATCTGAGGGGGGTGCGATGGGGAAGTTCCCTTGTTAGCAATCATATACAACCGCTCGCTCACCGATAGATCTGTACCTGCAGATTGGAAAATTGCGCAGGTCGCACCAGTATTTAAGAAGGGTAGTAGGAGTAATCCATCGAACTACAGACCTATATCATTGACGTCGGTTTGCAGTAGGGTTTTGGAGCATATACTGTATTCAAACATTATGAATCACCTCGAAGGGAACGATCTATTGATACGTAATCAGCATGGTTTCAGAAAACATCGTTCTTGTGCAACGCAGCTAGCTCTTTATTCGCACGAAGTAATGGCCGCTATCGACGGGGGATCTCAAGTTGATTGCGTATTTCTAGATTTCCGGAAAGCTTTTGACACCGTTCCTCACAAGCGACTTCTAATCAAGCTGCGGGCCTATGGGGTATCGTCTCAATTGTGTGACTGGATTCGTGATTTCCTGTCAGGAAGGTCGCAGTTCGTAGTAATAGACGGCAAATCGTCGAGTAAAACTGAAGTGATATCAGGTGTTCCCCAGGGAAGCGTCCTGGGACTTCTGCTGTTCCTGATCTATATAAATGACCTGGGTGACAATCTGAGCAGATCTCTTAGGTTGTTCGCAGATGATGCTGTAATTTACCGTCTAGTATCGTCATCCGAAGACCAGTATCAGCTGCAAAGCGATTTAGAAAAGATTGCTGTATGGTGTAGCAGGTGGCAGTTAACGCTAAATAACGAAAAGTGTGAGGTGATCCACATGAGTTCCAAAAGAAATCCGTTGGAATTCGATTACTCGATAAATAGTACAATTCTCAAGGCTGTCAATTCAACTAAGTACCTGGGTGTAAAAATTACGAACAACTTCAGTTGGAAAGACCACAGATAATATTGTGGGGAAGGCGAGCCAAAGGTTGCGTTTCATTGGCAGGACACTTACAGGATGCAACAAGTCCACTATAGAGACAGCTTACACTACACTTGTTCGTCCTCTGTTAGAATATTGCTGCGCGGTGTGGGATCCTTACCAGGTGGGATTGACGGAGGACATCGAAAGGGTGCAAAAAAGGGCAGCTCGTTTTGAGTTATCACGTAATAGGGGAGAGAGTGTGGCAGATATGATACGCGAGTTGGGATGGAAGTCATTAAAGCAAAGACGTTTTCCGTCGCGGCGAGATCTATTTACGAAATTTCAGTCACCAACTTTCTCTCCCGAATGCGAAAATATTTTGTTGAGCCCTAACCTACATAGGTAGGAATGATCATCAAAATAAAATAAGAGAAATCAGAGCTCGAACAGAAAGATTTAGGTGTTCGTTTTTCCCGCGCGCTGTTCGGGAGTGGAATGGTAGGGAGACAGTATGATTGTGGTTCGATGAACCCTCTGCCGAGCACTTAAATGTGAATTGCAGAGTAATCATGTAGATATAGATGTAGATGTAGACCATGTTGGGATACATTGTGGAGACGATCAGGCGCCACAGAGGATTCTTTCAGAATTCCACACACTTCCTTTCCAGGTGTGAAGTTCTTGAACACTGCCAAGCAAGCAAGGTAACCATATCCAGTTTTAACTGTTTTGTCCTTATGGAAGAGATTTAAAGCACTTCTTTCCTTATATTTAAAGAAATATATCTTAGAAATTCTTGTATGGAAGTGTGAGTTAGTTTTGCTTTGTGCTGTAATCCTTCCGGCCCCTTGTTCAGGAAGCATTGTGTGATATGTGGCCCTTACTTATCTTCTGGATATTAGTTTAGATTTGCGCGCGCAGTTAAAACTGCTCGCTTGTCAAGATGATGCTTCAAGCGAGAATTTTAATCTTATCCTTTAACATACAAAGACGCGTTATCCACGAAGTCACTGTGTGGGCACAATATAACTTCTTGGCGCAGTCAATATAGGACAACCCTTAACGATACTTCCTTCTCAGCAGAGCTCTGTCTGGCAAATTTACGTTGATTCGCTACGATTTATATTCCTAGTAAACTGAATATAGGCTGTTTGTGTAATGGTTCTTTTTATCGATTAATATAATCCCATGATAATACAAACAAAATTCCATGTGTAAGCTCTGGAACAATTGGAAGTGGATAAAGAAAACGTGTACTTTTGTGTGTCATGTAATATCTTCTTAAATTAATGCGATACTGCTCCCGGAAAGTATTACCGCAAGGAAAAATGTCAGAAAGCAGTAGCACGTTTGAAAGCCTATTCAAAGTGTTTGGCCGTTTAGTGTCCTCCTTTCAGAAACAGTCGGCTTATAATATTCAACACCTCGTTACGTTCTGATATGACAGGAACGAACATCAAGATAGCCAACCTTTCCTTGATCAGACAAGCTAAAACAGATTTCCAAGCTACTCGTATATGACACCGGTTGGTTGTAAACCTTCTCTGTTTCTTTTAAATATCCGTACTCATCAGATATCGGATTGTTTCCGTATTTAATTTGTTACATTTGTTCGCTGCAACAAATTAGAGACCGAATTGTGCGATTATTAATGCCATACGCACTTTTAAATGTAGTCATTAGCTTACTATGTCCCATCTATTATACACTTTTTTCCTGTTTATTAATGATCAACGATTATGTACGGTTAATAAGTAGTAGGGATTTCAAGTAAAGAATTTATTTCGTAGGTTAATTCGAGTCAAATCAATGATATTAGATAAGCGGATGTTATTTAATTGCAGAGTGAACAGTTCAGAAATATTCGCAAATGGAATAAGAATAACAACCAGACAATTATACAGGGTGCTCCACTGATAGTGATCTGTCCAAATATCTCACGAAATAAGCATCAAACGAAAAAACTACAAAGTACGAAACTTGTCTACCTTGAAGGGGGAAACCAGATAGCGCTATGCCGCACCGTTGGTCCCCAACAGATCATTTAATTTTTGTCAGTGATGAATGTTCTGTCCACAAAGTGGTCATTATGAACGGACATTAGCTCACGAGGAGAACACGGCAAGTAGCATAACCCGATTTCCCAGGAACTTCGCTCAGTGGAAGAGGTGACAGAATAAGCCAGCCGGCCGGTGTGGCCGTGCGGTTCTAAGCGCGTCAGTTTAGAACCGCGTGACCGCTACGGTCGCAGGTTCGAATCCTGCCTCGGGCATGGATGTGTGTGATGTCCTTAGGTTAGTTAGGTTTAAGTAGTTCTAAGTTCTAGGGGACTGATGACCTCAGTAATTAAGTCCCATAGTGCTCAGAGCCATTTGAACCATTAGAATAAGCCAACGTGTGTCTCTGCTTACCCTTAGATAGTAGACCGCCTCTCAAAAGCCGACGGACAGTTTTCTAGGTACTTTCCAGGTACTTTATATGCCTTTCAGTGTGCAATACCCTCAGACGAAATGGTGGCGGAATGGTTAGCGGCGCGGCTTGTTAACCTTGTGCCCCGTGTTCGAAGTAGGGCTGTTGATAAAATGTCGATAATCTTCCGAAAAAATATCGGAGATATTTTCTTTCCCGATACATCGACAAGTAGATATCGAAATAGCAATATCTGTTGCCGATATTTTTATTTTATATAATAGTTTTTCCCTGTTTTCGGTAAATATTTGAAATTGTTCTTTTGAAATTGTAATATAGCATAATTTTACTTTCACTGTGTGAGGGAGTCTTACTACTTTTTCAGCTTTTCTCACGTCCAGTCTTTCTCTTTGACTGTGTGAAGCAAGTATAGGTACAAAGTCCGATTGCATTGTGGGGAGGGGGCGGGGGGAGGGGGAAGAGGGGGTTGACAGTGTGAACAGAATGACAAGATTACCGATGTGAATAGCCCACCAGTTGCGTGGAAAACAATTTTTAACGCAACCATTGTGCTACTTCTTCACATTGCCATTCTTCAAAAGAAGTTGCTGAAAATGATGAACAAAATTCTAAAGGACAAGATTGGTCTTTGCGGTGGCCGTAAACATGTGAGGGGAAATGCTGACGTAACCGGCGCTCGGCGCTAGTATCAGAAACTGCAACCTTGAACTTCACCACACAATTTTGACACTACAACTTCTAACTCTCTGGCGTTTTCAGAAATGAAAAAACAGGGAAGTCGACATGTAATGTTGCAGACAAATCCAATAGGCGAGGATACCGAACGACAACCTATCGGACATCTTGTATTGTGCCACGTACATGCAGTTACCATTGTTAGCAAAGTGGTTATCGCCAAGCGTTAACGCGCCTCGTTTTCCTTTCAGTTCTTGGTGTAAGGGGGATAATCAGGCTGCTAACTTATAAATCATTACTTAAAAAGAATAAAAATACTTTAAAAAACACAGCTCTAAAACCGGCAGTATATTTACAATGTGCAACTGATATTTTTATAGGCCGGTGCGTCGGTATTTTTCTCGTCGATATATCGATGTGTTGATTTTTTCCCAATATATCTGGGGCCGATAATGAAACGTCTTTAAATATCGATGCATCGGTTTCTCGATATTTTTAAAAATATCAACGGTCCTATTTCGAAGCACGATTATTAATTTTGTTTTTGTTTTTGATATATATTCTCACGTCTGTGGAAGATTACTGTATGAATGTTTTCCAGTGTATATTCATATAACAATGTTCTCATTCGTCTGTTAATTGTATGTCAGATGAATTAATTAGGAAAAACGAGAAAATTATTTGAAGTCGTTTTCGGTGAAATTCTTGTAGTGTATCTTGATTCATAATCAACTGAAAGCCACATTTTCTGGAAAAGTGATCCGTTACGCTTGGTTTGAATATTGCCGACGCGCAAAATCTTCAGCAGTGTTAACACGTTTCATACGAAAAAATGTGACTGTAGCAGATCTGCCTTCGTGCGACACTCGTGGTGTTCGGAATACCGGTGATACGAATGTTTCTACAATCGCTGTCATCCAAGGGAATGCACAAAATCTTTCTGAAGAATAAACACATCAATAAAATATAGGAAATTACCAAGAGATGAATACACTAAGCAGATTCAGAAGGATGTAGGCTGCAATAGGCACTGGGAGATGAAGAAGCTTGCACAGGATAGAGTAGCATGGAGAGCTGCAGCAAACCAGTCTCAGGACTTAAGACCACAACAACAACAACAACACAACTTGAGTATAGATGTGAAAATGAAATATCAGTATATGAGAATTTAATAAGAGATTGTAACCCCTCAAAGTGCCACACACACATTTATAAAATAAACAATAATCGGATTTGGAAAGCGGGGTGCAAAATTAATAAGCTGTGGCGCTAACCATTCCGTTATCATTTCGGCTAAGGATATCATGCTCTAAAAGGGCCACAAAATACCTGGAAAGTACCTCGAAAACTATTACCATCGTTTTTCCAGAAACGATCGAATATCTACGGATAAGTTGAGACACGTGTTCGCTTATTTTGACTCTTCTACTGAGCGAAGTTCCTGTAACATCGGATTTGGGACTTCCCGTGTTTTCCTCGTCAGTTAAACAAGTACTGGGTGAGAAAGCACACCCTGTAACCTCTAGAAATGGCAGAATGGGAATGATTTGAGGTTAACATTCCACCAACATTATAAAAACAACACAGAAGATTATACGATACTGCGAAGTCCGAAATGTATTCAGAAGTGCAAATACGGACAACTATCTGCTGTAGACGCACGGTTGACGACGTATGGAAGTTTGGGTTTCGCCGCGAGTCGTGCACGAATAGCCAAATGGTGAGGCGACCACTGGCGATAAGCGGGAAATACACGTTCGAGTCCCGGTCCGACTCATATTTTCATTGTTGTCATTGCATTCTAAAGCTGATGGCTGTCCCTGTCCATATTCGCAACTGCGAATACATTAAATGTGCAGAAGATTATGGTGAACGCCACGTCATTGAGTAGGTCCTTAGGGGCAGATCCTAAGCTCGGACTGGGGAAGGACGGGAACGGAAGTAGCCGTGTCTTTTAAAGGCAACCACCCCGGCATTCGTTCAAATTGTTCAAATGGCTCTGAGCACTATGGGACTTAACATCTGAGGTCATCAGTCCCCTAGAACTTAGAACTACTTAAACCTAATTAACCTAAGGACATCACACACATCCATGCCCGAGGCAGGATTCGAACCTGCGACCGTGGCAGTCACGCGGTTCCAAACTGAAGCGCCTAGAACCGCTCGGCCACCGCGGCCGGCCCCGGCATTCGTCTTAGGCGGTATAAGGAAATCACGAAGAATATTAACCTTGATCGCTGGACGGGGATTTGAACTTTCGTCCTTTGGAATGCGAGTTCAGAGTGCTAACCGCTATTGCGCGTTACTCCTATCGACGTTAGAGGCAGAGTACCTGCACAGGTAGACGTGATTGAGAGAAGGCGTCCTCCGTGGATTTGCTAAACGTTCCGCATCCGCGTGAACTTGATCACAAAAACAGCGGCAATGTAATCAGTATCTCTGGACAAGATCTGAATGCAGATCTGATTTCAATGACTTTTTTTTTTGAATGGTGCGACGCTTCCTCATGTGATAACGCGACCACAGTGTAACACTAGCACCGTTAGAGGCTGTGGTTAAGAGAGGAAACTCGTATTCCCAAACCGTGAGATTCTAATCCTCTCGCTGTGGCTTCCGTAAGTGATGTGAGGCGAATGTCGAGATGGTTCCATCAACATTTCCTGAGTCGACTGCCTTCCTCATATTTAATGACGTCTTTATCGACGGGACCTTGAATTCCCACCTAAGTTTTCTATTTGTAACATACTAACTGAAGACGTATGAAACGACTATA
The DNA here is from genome assembly GCF_021461385.2 of Schistocerca piceifrons. Taxonomy (NCBI): domain Eukaryota; kingdom Metazoa; phylum Arthropoda; class Insecta; order Orthoptera; family Acrididae; genus Schistocerca; species Schistocerca piceifrons. The sequence continues at coordinate 295,288,835 of NC_060141.1, forward strand.
AATGGTAAATCGTGTTGAGAAACTAATTATTTATTTTATTACGAGTACAATTCCAGTCCCGGACCACAAACGTTTATCAATTAGGTTATTAATTTCAGTCAATCATGAGTATCTTCAGACCTACAAATGTACATACAGAGGTAGCTTGTCGTTCAAATATATCCAAATTGCACAAATACGGAATCAGAAATCAATTGCAGCAATAGGGAAACATTCCCACATGTGAGTATACTAAACATACCGTTTCATGAGTAATGGGATTCTGATACTCAAACTGTACTTGAGGTTCTAACAACCCTACCACAACAAAGGTCAAAAATTAATTGTGATCGTAGTGTTGCTCACGCTGCTAAATACTGCATTGTAGGGCAACAACAAAGTTATATTATGTGGCAGGTGTCATTAGAGCACAGTTAATAAAGTCATTTGATGAAATAATGGATAAACTAGGCACTCATCTTTTCGTCTTTCCCACGCTGGTCTCGTTGTGAACTCATGGCTCAATCGTCGAAAGTCTAGGTGGTGATGATTCCAAGCTCGGATGTAAAGAGGCCTAGGTGTTATTCTGCGATATTCAAAAGTTTTATAGATGTGTTTCATGAACCATTCTTGAAGATTAAACTTTTGCAAGTTAGCACAATGGTGATGTAAAAAAGTAATCAGCACTCCGAATTTAAGTTACACTTCTTTTTTATTACTTTCTTTGCAATATCACGTAACTCACAAAACATCACTTCACAATATAAAATATACTTGACAATATCTCCCTCACTGTTAAAGTTCACATTTTATAAACTGATTACAATTTGCGTCTTTTCAACATGACGACCAAGACTTGACTCTCTAATAACCGCTTACGCGCCCAAAAATCAGAGTTACAAGTACGTCAAAGATCATAGTGACAAAAGAAAGAATGTATCATTGCAATATAAACATAGCGGTGTATCAAATTACCTCTACATTAATGAAATCAAATCTGAATGTTTTCTCAGAAATATGTTAACTACTTTACAGAAACACAGTAGAATGTTGCTGGTATCGAGAGGTTGAGGTGAGGTGCCGTAATGGTTACGTAATTCAAGTACCATTACAAGGTACAGTACTGTGTCTACACAGGTATGCTAATGTTTATGTGTTGCTTAAATTGATTCCTGATTCTGTATTTGTGTGATTTAGGTATACAGGGTATAACAACTATATGTGCAGATGTTGTTATATGTGGTACCTTAATATGTTCACACATCAGTGTAGTGGTTAATTGTTCTCTTCGTCGAATAGTCTTCTCACAAACACGTCACATAATTCACTACCTGATGTTTTCTGCATGGCCGTAACTGCAGCACCAAGTGGATTGCCCCTGTCAAACTACCCCATTTTACGTCCCCACTTCAACACCTGACCTATTGCCCAAGGGGTAATAAGCATTAATAGCCTGCTCTTGCCACATGTACTTCGAAGTTGTACCCAACCCTAAAAACATACGACTTGTAATAGCTATAATTAGTAAACTGCAAATGATGTAAATAATGATATAACTTTCTGTCACCAAAAGAAATAACTGAACTTATACACATTACTCCCAGTATTTGTACGTCAAGCAACCTCTGTAATATATTTGTAGGTCTGAAGATGGTCATCATTGACTGAAATTAATAACCTGATTGATAAAAACTTGTCGGCGGGGACTGGAATTATAATAACATTAAAGATCCTTGGATCGCTGGAAAATTCCACTGTGACTTGTCGCAACTCGAGAAACTAATTATTGAGGAGGATAGGTGTTTATTAACGTGTTGAAACCTCATTTTATTTGAACCTGATTCGATCGTGAATGTTTTGAAAAGAACTTTTCCTGTTACTTCTGAAGCAAACACCACACTATTTTTGTCACTGGTTAATCGGTACTCGCTAATTGATTTTTTGCGAGAGGTTGTCAGAGCGTAACTAATACTAGGCTCAGGTGTAGTGTTGAATGACGCAGACCCTGGGAAAACTTGCCCGTAATGTAACTGCACTAGTTGATAAACGAGTGTTGACAGAAATGTTTGATTTCGCGAAGTTCCGATGCTAGCTGACTTGTATGATTTGAAGGATTATATTTAAGTCATTCCGTGTCCAAAATAAATTTCATCACTCAAGCAACAGTTGCCATTTTACAGAACGACATCCGACGCAGAAAGATAAAACATGAGTCCCTGTGAAATATGTGATCGAGAATTTTACTAACAGAGCTATGGTTTGCAGCCGGGGTAAAGTAGCTCATCAGTAAGTCATAAGCACTATTAATTTAGTTTTTAGTAAAATCGGCTTGCCAAATTAATAAGTATGCAATTTAACATTGAAAATCAAACTTTCTGAACACGTTCTCTAGGTGAATATTGTCGAAAATATGCTCATATTCCCCGAAATTCTCTTTACGAATCTCTTTTATCATTTTTGTTCCTCGTCTACAAACTTAATGTGCCCATTCCTTACCATGCTCTCTGGAACGGTCTTCCCACATACATTCGAATAAAGAGGTGAGAAGGTATATGCTACAATATTGTATTCAAACGGTATCAAAGATTTCACATAAATTAAGCGGTAACATTAAACCTGTCTTAGTCGAGAGATATTTGCTAGTCACTGTTTTTAAGTATTGACCCTACGTTCGACGAGTGTAGGTTTTTCGTAAATTACTTCCTAGCGAAACACCCGCGCTCACAGATGACCGTCTAAGAGAGCTTAGCTGCCTTCACGCCCGTTGCGCAGACGGTGGCTCATTAGCGAGAGCCGGAGCTGATGGCGGCAGACCAGACGATAACGCGACACGGTGACACGTAAAGCTGCTCTCAACGAATGACTCTGCGGCCTTAGGAGGTAGGCCGACGTCGGGGACACTGCCTCCTCAGCGTCTGCTTTCCTCTCTCTGTGACACTTTCGAATTACTATGATTGACCTCCGAAACGGAAGATCAAAAATCAAGGTAAAGGTGTGATAGGTGTGCAACATGCACATATACGTAAGTGCGCCAAGTGCACATACACTACTGGCCATTAAAATCGCTGCACCAAGAAGAAATGCAGATGATAAACGGTTATTCATTGGACAAATATATTATACTAGAACTGACAAGTGATTATATTTTCACGCAATTTGGGTGCATAGATCGTGAGAAAACAGTACCCAGAACAACCACCTCTGGCCGAAATAACGGCCTTGATACGCCTGGGCATTGAGTCAAACAGAGCTTGGATGGCGTGTACAGGTACAGCTGCCCATACAGCTTCAACACGATACCACAGTCCATCAAAAGTAGTGACTGGCGTTTTGCTCGGGCGTTGGTGGGGAGGCTTGCGTGCCTCAGCGATACAGATAGCCGTACCGTAGGTACAACCACAACGGAGGGGTATCTGTTGAGAGGCCAGACAAACGTGTGGTTCCTGAAGAGGGGCAGCAGCCTTTTCAGTAGTTGCAAGGGCAACAGTCTGGATGATTGACTGATCTGGCCTGGTAACAATAACCAAAACGGCCTTGCTGTGCTGGTACTGCGAACGGCTGAAAGCAAGGGGAAACTACTGCCGTAATTTTTCCCGAGGGCATGCAGCTTTACTGTATGATTAAATGATGATGGCGTCCTCTTGGGTAAATATATTCCGGAGGTAAAAGAGTCCCCCATTCGCATCTCCGGGCGGGGACTACTCAAGAGGATGTCGTTATCAGGAGAAAGAAAACTGGCGTTCTACGGATCGGAGCGTGGAATGTCAGATCCCTTAATCGGGCAGGTAGGTTAGAAAATTTAAAAAGGGAAATGGATAGATTTAAGTTAGATATAGGGGGAATTAGTGAAGTTCGGTGGCAGGAGGAACAAGACTTCTGGTCAGGTGACTACAGGGTTATAAACACAAAGTCAAATAGGGGAAATGCAGGAGTAGGTTTAATAATGAATAGGAAAATAGAAATGCGGGAAAGCTACTACAAACAGCATAGTGAACGCATTATTGTGGCCAAGATAGATACGAAGCCCACACCTACTACAGTAGTACAAGTTTATATGCCAACTAGCTCTGCAGATGACGAAGAAATTGAAGATATGTATGATGAAATAAAAGAAATTATTCAGATTCTGAAGGGAGACGAAAATTTAATGGTCATTGGTGACTGGAATTCGAGTGTAGGAAAAGGGAGAGAAGGAAACGTAGTAGGTGAATATGGATTGGGGCTAAGAAATGAAAGAGGAAACCGCCTGGTAGCATTTTGCACAGAGCACAACTTAATCATAACTAACACTTGGTTTAAGAATCATGATAGAAGGTTGTATACATGGAAGAACCCTGGAGATACTAAAAGGTATCAGATAGATTATATAATGGTAAGACAGAGATTTAGGAACCAGGTTTTAAATTGTAAGACATTTCCAGGGGCAGATGTGGACTCTGACCACAATCTATTGGTTATGACCTGTAGATTAAAACTGAAGAAACTGCAAAAAGGTGGGAATTTAAGGAGATGGGACCTGGATAAACTGAAAGAACCAGAGGTTGTACAGAGTTTCAGGGAGAGCATAAGGGAACAATTGACAGGAGTGGGAGAAAGAAATACAGTAGAAGAGGAATGGGTAGCTTTGAGGGATGAAGTAGTGAAGGCAGCAGAGGATCAAGTAGGTAAAAAGACGAGGGCTAGTAGAAATCCTTGGGTAACAGAAGAAATATTGAATTTAATTGATGAAAGGAGAAAATATAAAAATGCAGTAAATGAAGCAGGCAAAAAGGAATACAAACGTCTCAAAAATGAGATCGATAGGAAGTGCAAAATGGCTAAGCAGGGATGGCTAGAGGACAAATGTAAGGATGTAGAAGCTTATCTCACTAGGGGTAAGATAGATACTGCCTACAGGAAAATTAAAGAGACCTTTGGAGATAAGAGAACCACTTGTATGAACATCAAGAGCTCAGATGGAAACCCAGTTCTAAGCAAAGAAGGGAAAGCAGAAAGGTGGAAGGAGTATATAGAGGGTCTATACAAGGGCGATGTACTTGAGGACAATATTATGGAAATGGAAGAGGATGTAGATGAAGATGAAATGGGAGATACGATACTGCGTGAAGAGTTTGACAGAGCACTGAAAGACCTGAGTCGAAACAAGGCCCCGGAGTAGACAACATTCCATTGGAACTACTGACGGCCTTGGGAGAGCCAGTCCTGACAAAACTCTACCATCTGGTGAGCAAGATGTATGAAACAGGTGAAATACCCTCAGACTTCAAGAAGAATATAATAATTCCAATCCCAAAGAAAGCAGGTGTTGACAGATGTGAAAATTACCGAACAATCAGTTTAATAAGCCACAGCTGCAAAATACTAACACGAATTCTTTACAGACGAATAGAAAAACTAGTAGAAGCCAACCTCGGGGAAGATCAGTTTGGATTCCGTAGAAATGTTGGAACACGTGAGGCAATACTGACCTTACGACTTATCTTAGAAGAAAGATTAAGTTAAGGCAAACCTACGTTTCTAGCATTTGTAGACTTAGAGAAAGCTTTTGATAATGTTGACTGGAATACTCTCTTTCAAATTCTAAAGGTGGCAGGGGTAAAATACAGGGAGCGAAAGGCTATTTACAATTTGTACAGAAACCAGATGGCAGTTATAAGAGTCGAGGGACATGAAAGGGAAGCAGAGGTGGGGAAGGGAGTAAGACAGGGTTGTAGCCTCTCCCCGATATTGTTCAATCTGTATATTGAGCAAGCAGTAAAGGAAACAAAAGAAAAAGTCGGAGTAGGTATTAAAATCCATGGAGAAGAAATAAAAACTTTGAGATTTGCCGATGACATTGTAATTCTGTCAGACACAGCAAAGGACTTGGAAGAGCAGTTGAACGGAATGGATGGTATCTTGAAGGGAGGATATAAGTTGAACATCAACAAAAGCAAAACGAGGATAATGGAATGTAGTGGAATTAAGTCGGGTGATGCTGAGGGAATTAGATTAGGAAATGAGACACTTAAAGTAGTAAAGGAGTTTTGCTATTTGGGGAGCAAAATAACTGATGATGGTCGAAGTAGAGAGGATATAAAATGTAGACTGGCAATGGCAAGGAAAGCGTTTCTGAAGAAGAGAAATTTGTTAACATCGAGTATAGATTTAAGTGTCAGGAAGTCATTTCTGAAAGTATTTGTATGGAGTGTAGCCATGTATGGAAGTGAAACATGGACGGTAAATAGTTTGGACAAGAAGAGAATAGAAGCTTTCGAAATGTGGTGCTACAGAAGAATGCTGAAGATTAGATGGGTAGATCACATAACTAATGATGAAGTATTGAATAGGATTGGGGAGAAGAGAAGTTAGTGGCACAACTTGACCAGAAGAAGGGATCGGTTGGTAGGACATGTTCTGAGGCATCAAGGGATCACCAATTTAGTATTGGAGGGCAGCGTGGAGGGTAAAAATCGTAGGGGGAGACCAAGAGATGAATACACTAAGCAGATTCTGAAGGATGTAGGTTGCAGTAGGTACTGGGAGATGAAGAAGCTTGCACAGGATAGAGTAGCATGGAGAGCTGCATCAAACCAGTCTCAGGACTGAAGACCACAACAACAACAACAACAACCATTGACCAGACGTTTTCAGTTGGTGAGAGATCTGGAGAATATGCTGGCCAGGGCAGCATTCGAAATGTAGGTTTTCGCAGGGATCGAATGAAGGGCAGAGCCACGGATCGTAACACAACTGAAATGTAACGTCCTCTGTTCAGAGTGCCGTCAATGCGAACAAGAGGTGACCGAGACGTGTAACCAATGGCACCCCATACCATCACGCCGGTTGATACGCCAGTATGGCGATGACGAATACACGCTTCCAATGTGCGTTCACCGTGATGTCGCCAAACACGGATGCGACCATCATGATGCTGTAAACAGAACCTTGATTCATCCGAAAAAATGACGTTTCGCCATTCGTGCACCCAGGTTCGTCGTTGGGTACACCATCGCAGGCGCTTCTGTCTGTGATGCAGCGTCAAGGGTAACCGCAGCCATGGTCTCCGAGATGATAGTCCATGCTGCTGCAAACGTCGTAGAACTGTTCGTGCAGATGGTTGTTGTCTTGTAAACGTCCCCATCTGTTGATTCAGGGATCGAGACGTGGCTGCACGATCCGTTACAGCCATGCGGATAAGACGCCTGTCATCGCGACTGTTAGTGATACGAGGCCGTTGGGATCTAGCATGGCGTTCCGTATTACCCTCCTGAATCACCGATTCCATATTCTGCCAACAGTCATTGGATCTCGACCAACGCGAGCAGCAATGTCGCAATACGATAAACCGCAATCGCGATAGGCTACAATCTGACCCTTCTCAAAGTCGGAAACGTGATGGTACGCATTTCTCCTCCGTACACGAGGCATCACGACAGCGTTTCACCAGGCAACGCTGGTCAACTGCTGTTTATGTATGAGAAATCGGTTGGAAACTTTCCTCATGTCAGCTCTTAGTTGGTGTCGCCACCGGCGCCAATCTTGTGTGGATGCTCTAAAAAGCTTATCATTTGCATATCACAGCATCTTCTCCTGTCGGTTAAATTTCGCGTCTGTAGCATGTCATCTACGTGGTGTAGCAATTTTAATGGCCAGTAGTGTATAAGGCGCGTTCAATAAGTAATGCAACACATTTTTTTCTCGGCCAGTTTCGGATGAAAAAATGCGGAATTTGTTGTGAGACGTCGTGGTTTGTCCCGCTTCATCCCCTATAATTTCATGAAGTTCTTATAAGTGGTGGTGCTGTACGTAGCCTTCAAAATGGCGTCTGCAACGGAGGTGCGTTCCGAGCAGAGAGCTGTCACCGAGTTTATTTTGGCGGAAAAGCATCACAGATTTGCAGGGGCGCATGCAGAATGTTTAGGGAGACCTGACTGTGAACAAAAGCGCAGTGAGTCCTTGGGAGAGGGGTCACTCATCATCGGAACAAGATCGCGCAAACCTGTCCGACCTCCCACGTACCGGCCGTCGCACACAGCTGTGACTGCTGCAATGTTGGAACGTGAGGACACTCATTCTAGGAGATCGACGGATCGCAATCAGACAAATTGCTGCACAGTTGGACATCTCTGTTGGCAGTGCTGACATACTCGTCCACCAGTTGGGGAAATTCATAGGTGTGGGACCGTTGAGTTCCTCGCAGCCTAAGAGAAGGCCATAAAGAGCAATGAAGGACTGTCTGTGCAGTATTGCTTGCGCGTTAAGAGAAGAAAATGTTCCAAGTCACACCCTCAGCCGATAAAGTAATGGCGATGGTCCTCTGTGACTCTGGAGGGGTTATTCCGTTTGATGTCCTCCGTCATGAAGCAATGATCAATTCCGAAGTGTACTGTGCTAACCTCAGGAAACTAAGGAGACGACTTCAGTGTGATCGTCGCCACAAGAATTCAAACGAACTTCTCCTTCTCCATGGAACTCAAAGTCTCACTGAAGTCAGCGCACCCGATAGAATCTCACAGCCGCGCGCGGGATTAGCCGAGAGGTCTTAGGCGTTGCAGTCATGGACTGTGCGGCTGGTCCCGGCGGAGGTTCGAGTCCTTCCTCGGGCATGGGTGTGTGTTTTTGTCCTTAGGATAATTTAGGTTAAGTAGTGTGTAAGCTTAGGGACTGATAACCTTAGCATTTGAACATTTTTTAGAATCTCATAAAACTTTATTGGAGTGTTCTTTTTCAGCCACCCTACAGTCCGGATCTCGCACCTTCCGGATTACATCTGTTTCGTCTAATGAAGGATGCACTCCGCGGGAAGCAGTACGTGGATGAAGGGGGAGGTTATTGATGCCGGAAGACGCTGGTTCCGACGTCGACCAGTACAGTAGTACGATGAGGACATACAGGCCCTCCAAATAAAGTGGCGTAAGGTCGTCACAGTGAACGGAGATGATGCTGAAAAATAGGGTTTTATAGCCAAAACGTTGAGAATAATATGGTGTATTGGAATCCCGAATAAAGCCAACCTTTCAGAAAAAATGTGTTGCGTTATGTATTGGACCACAGTCGTTTATGATCCTACATTCCTCAGGCTTAGAGAGAGGGATGTGAGGGGGTGGGGGAGGCGGGCAGGCCAGTAGGGAGGTAAACGTGAAAGGAATGACACTTTCACTCCATTTCCACACAAGACCTAAATTTTGAGGATTGCTGGCCTAGGAAAGAACATCGACTTTGAGTTTTAGTGCAATAAAGGAATAAATCTGAATAGCGTTCCTTTTTCTTGTAACAGAGGAAAATCGAAACACATTAATGATACAGTTCATTCTGCTATATTTTTACGTCAAATTTTACGATGATTTACACGACGAAGCTGACTGTTCAGATTCTCTTCAAGAGATCATCTCCATACTTTTCGCAGTCCCAGTACCCGCTATTTCTTTTGCGAGATCATTGTAATATCTTTACAGGATTCAACAGAATTGAAAAATACTCTTGAAGAGTGAAGAGAATGCGTTTATATCGATGAACACTAGTGGGAAACCTTAAAATTGGTCAGCTCTTGGAAACTAATCATCAAAGGAGCGAATACGTGACTTCATAACTTCCAAAAACGTAAACATTAATCTAAGCGACAACACTGAACGAATTTTTAAAAGACGATTGGAAAACAGAATGACAAAGAATATCGAGAAATTCAGATTGAAGTCGCTTTATAAACAATTTATGTAGCGTATAGGAAGAGTGAGTCGAGTGTGATAGAAACAAAACAAAAAAGAGAAATAAGTCCACGTTTCAACATAGATGTGTGCGAGCAGCTGTGAAAAATAAACTACGATATTTTATTACAGTTGGATGAAAAAAAGTAATGGAAGGGGGTGAAGGAATCCGCATTTTATAAACATCCGCATGCTTTGAATGTCATTATTAATACATTCACTGAAACTAAATGAACGAAATCAATTAAACGCAGTGATATGATATGCTATTCACAAACGCTAAACCAACAATGCAGTGTGTGTGTGTCGAGACAAAAATTTTTGGCACACCGGGATCGCTTTCTAATCGATACCAGTCGTCTTAACTCCTCTCCAAAAGCCTTCCTTTGACAAGTGCTATTTCGGCATACGCACTGGTTGTAGTGTTCGAAAATAGTAAGAGGAAAATATCAACCAGAGTGACACTTTGACATTTTGAGATTCCTCTTCGTTACTATCTTCATCGATAATTACTCCTCTCCTTCTTTGATGATGGATTGTTTCATCATTAATATTATTTGATAATCGGTTGTGTGGCGTTCATTAAGTATAATGGATTGAGATTCCACAATTAATTTATTATATCGTTAGCCGAAAGGTTTTATTTATTTACAGTAACAAAATGACCCTACGATAAACAAAACTTGGATGAATACTTCAATCTTGGACGACATTACTTGTTTGCGATTTTCTTCTGACACGCGACCGTAAAATAAAACACACTCTTTCACTTTCTTTCGAATACTTTCTTTGGCCGTGCGAAACTTCACAGTAAGCCGAGCTTCTCTTTTGCATAACAACCAATATTAAAACTATGTTGAGTCCAGAGTTACGTAACCGCACGTTGTCTCATCTCACAGAGGTTGTATTTGCTTTGGTATCGACATAGATGCAGTAACGGTGACCTCCCAAATCGATTTGGTGGCGTACTCGAATGTCCCAGTTATTTAAAGTTACTGCTCCTGGCAAGCAAGAGATCAGGGTTTGCACCCCGGAGTGACACAAATTTTCATTCTTCACAAAATATACACTCTTCTGGGTGAGCCAACAGCTTCAAGAAAAGTACTGCATCTCGTGTACAAGAAAGGTGAACAGCCTTTATCAAAGGACCCATGTGAATGAAGTGCTGTTCACTTACTGGGCTGTTGGTAATCATTAGCAAAGTGAGTTACAACTCTGGGCGGACTGACTTCATCGAAAATTTCAGTAAATTGCATAGATTCATCCAGCTACAACGCATCTCCGAAATCGTTGAGAGACACCGTTGTACAGGTGGTCGGAGCCATCTTGAGAGGCGGTATCCTACGGTATTTTCAATTGTTGTCACCATTGCTCAAAAGTTTGTTAGAACAGTAGCCTATAATTTTGCGCTCACCCCCTTTTCCTTCTGAGCCATTAGTTGTCTTCCCTTGGTTCAAATGGTTCAAATGGCTCTGAGCACTATGGGACTCAACTGCTGTGGTCATAAGTCCCCTAGAACTTAGAACTACTTAAACCTAACTAACCTAAGGACATCACACACATCCATGCCCGAGGCAGGATTCAAACCTGCGACCGTAGCGGTCGTGCGGTTCCAGACTGTAGCGCCTTTAACCGCTCGGCCACTCCGGCCGGCTCTTCCCTTGGGCTCTTGGTAAGATCTAAATCTAGTGATCGTGGAAATGGCTTACATAGACATTCCTTTGTAACAGAAATAAATGTCTGAATATCGTTTCAACGATAAATATTAAAAGAAGAAGCAAGTCATTTTCATGTAATGTACACTATGGTGACAAAAAACATGGGATAGCGATATACACCTATACACATGGCTTTAGTATCGTGTACGCGAGATGTATACGGGCCGTGCATTGGCGAATCTGTCATTTGTATTCAGGTAATTCGTGTGAAAAGATGCCCGACATGATTATGGCCGCACGACGGCAATTAACAGACTTGGACGCGGAATGGTAGTTGGAGCTAGGCGCAGGGGGCATTACATTTGGGAAAATCTGTCGGAGCTTCAATATTCCGAGATCCGCAGTGTCAGAGTGTGCCGAGAATACAAAATTTTAGACTTAGCTCTCACCACGGACAACGCCCTGGCTGACGGCCTCTCACTTAACGACGAAGAGCAGCGGCGTTGGTGTAGAGTTGTCAGTGCTAAAAGAAAAGCAACACTGCTTGAAATAACCACAGAAATCAATGTGGGACGTACGACGAACAAATCAGTTAGGACAGTGCGGTGTAATTTGCCGTTAATGTTCTATGGCAGCGGCCGACTGACGTGCCTTTGCTAACAGCACGACATCGCCAGCAGCGCCTCTCCTGGGCTCACGATCATATCGGTTGGACCCTAGACGACTGGAAAAAGTCAGAGAAGTCTAGATTTCATTTGGAAAGAGCTAATGGTAGGATTCGAGTGTGGCGCAGACCCTACTAAGCCATGGTCCCAAGTTACCAACGAGGTACTGTGAAAGCTGGTGGTGCTCCATAATGGTGTGGGCTATGTTTACAAGTATCATTGATTGGAAATGGTTATGTTCGGAGACCACTTGCAGCCATTCATGGTCTTCGTGTTCCCAAACAACGGTAGAATTTTTTATCGATGATAATGCACCATGTCACCTGGTTGTAATTGTTAGCAACTGGTTTGAAGAACATTCTGAACAGTTCGAACGAATGATTTGGTAACACAGATTGTCCGACATGAATCCCATCGGACATTTGTAGGACATGATCGAGAGGTTACTTAGTCCACAAGATCCTGCACCGGCAACACTTTCCCAATTATAGACAGCTATAGTGACAGCATGGCTCAATGTTTGTGCAGTGGTCTTCCAACGACCTGTTGAGTTCATGCTACGTCGAGTTGCTGCACTATGCCGAAAAAAGGAGGTCCGATACGATATTAGGAGATATCCCGTGACTTTTGCCACTCGGTGTAATTACTCAGTTCTCCAACGGATTCTGAAAGCAGACATACCTAGACCTTTTGTATTGTCCTTGCTTCAATAAGAATGTGCCACCTACTAAACTCAGTGGAGTGAAAAAAAATTATGTTACTTTTTTGTTTAATACTGTACTTCTTAACTCTGTAATTTACAGATAATTTACTTTCCATCGGAAAAAGTGAGACAGAATCAGAAACAAAAAAAAATCTATTTTATGTTGACGTGTTGAACATTGTAAGTTAGGCGTGAAGAAAACTTGTAAGTAAATAGTTAAATTAAAAGAAAATATTGCAATCAAAGTAGTTGTAGATAAGTAAACATGGTCGACATATTTACGCAAGCAGCTGGAAAAGAAAACACAAATTTGTGTATGATATGAAAGAAAAATCGCGCGGTGGATCCGGATATTATTACTGGTAACGGCACCGATTTAAAATGGCATGCTCATAACTGAAATGACGTCAGACGAAAATATTTCCACCAAGATGTGAGTAATATGAGATTTATTATTTATTTATCCATAAACATTACAGTAAAAATTGTATTATGGTATCTATGCAACATATTTCACAATAAATACCAAAACGTGACGAGTTTGAAAGCAAAAACTTTCCAGTAAACTTGGTCCGTAAACAAGCCGTTTGTAAGACAATTGCAAACGTGTGGTTATGAGTTGCCACTGAGTCCAGCATGAAATATTGTCCTAGTTGATACAAATTAATCTGAAACGTAGACTTTTCGTTTAACCTCCATCTAATTGGGCATTAATTTCACCCATGGCCTACCTCACCTTGTGGAATGTTGGAGAATGTAGCGCATGCCGATGGAACTCAGGCACATTATTCTGCTGATATAAAACGACATCTAACGCACCAGTACGGTCCAAGATGGATATTTCGAGCACAGCCTCTACCCTGGCCTCCAAGACCAGTTAACCTACACCCTCTGGATTATGTCTAGTGGCATCTTAGAAGTGATGTGTTTGGTACTCGCGACGATATCATTGAAGAACAGAAGCAGCGAACTGTGCTGTCTTGTAAAGATTAACGGCCGGCCGGTGTGGCCGAGCGATTCTAGGCACTTAAGTCTGGAACCGCGCAACCGCTACGGTCGCAGGTTCGAATCCTGCCTTGGGCATGGATGTGTGTGATGTCCCTAGGTTAGTTGGGTTTAAGTAGTTCTAAGTTCTAGGGGACTGATGACCTCAGATGTTAAGTCCCATAGTGCTCAGAGCCATTTGAACCATTTTTGACAGCTGTCGGTGCCAGTTGTCCATTTTCCGGCCGGTACCGGCCACCAGCTGCCAGTCTAGCGGTGCCCAGGCAGCAGTGAATCACACATTAGTGTGTGTTTTATTGCACACGAGCATTTGGCTAATTACTCTGTATATTGTGCCGTTAACCGTCACTTGCCGATGCATCGTTCATCCTGTCCCTCACATACCTGGTAAATGTTTAGAAAGAGTACTTGAACAGCTGATATAGGAGACATGTAATAATCTCTTATCGAAGTATGTTGTAATACGGTTTCGTTATTATTAGGCACTTGCTATTGCAGAGATAATTTTGTCTATGTATAATTTTGCAATGTATGAATGGATTCACAGATCTGAAGATGGTAACCGTGCTTCCCGAAACCGGTAACCCACAATAAACGTTGTTTACAAGCGATCTTGGCAAAGAGGTTCAACTTCTCTCAAATAATATTTACACTAACTAGGGCAATATTTGAAACTGAAGGCAATGATGACGTATATCCACATATTTGCAATTATCTCACAAACGGGTTCCATTATGTAGATTTTCACCCATGTTAGTTTTCGCTACTAATTACATTCTGTATAAAGATTTTGATCTCAGCCTGACGGCCCAAGTGGTCGCTTGCATAGCTTGGGCCTTAAACCGCCCATAGTTGCTGGTAATGCACATCGGACCACGCGTCGTCGTGTTATGTCACACACACTACTCTGGTTATCGCGCTATGCAGGACAGTTGATGATCACTTTGGAGTGCGTGTTGGTCACTGACGTAATGGAAGAACACATCTCATTGACGTTGTAGGAACGACAACGGAACGGACTTGATGCGTCCTGTAGGTATGTTCAAACGTTCCTCCTATGTGTCCTCGAAGTTTCTGTGGTGTCACGCGGAGTCTTACTCACTGCCGTGGCCGCGGCCACATTTAACTATGTGCGGCGGGCGCGACAAGTCTGGGAAACTTTTGATGGGTACGCGGGATAATCTCTGCAGTACTACACTAGCAAAAGCACTGTAAGAAAGAGTCGCCAGTCACGCTTGATTTGTCCTGTAGCAATCCAATTATTTTCAGAAATACTCTTAGATCTGGCTACTGGACCGGAAAATGTACACTACTAACAGTTCATACATCGCTCCATCTCAATAGATGAAAGTCACACAAACATGCCAAACTCCAACTTTCGATGGAAACGAATGGTATATATTTTCTTCAGTTTGCACCTCAAGCTGGCTATTGCCTTTCCGCTCTGCTGTGAGGGCTATTGCTGTAAGACATGCGCACTCTTACTCAACCGCAAAGCTCCCCTATAAAACTGGCAACATGTGCAGAATTCTGCCCACTGCAACGCACATGCGAACTCTTTCAGCGCTTCCCGTATTGTCAGAACAATTTTATTGATCACTCCACAGTGATCACTGCTGACTTGGTACACTCCATACCCTTTAAACAATACTTCCACCTCATAGATTCAACAACTTGCTTCCTCCCTCCCTCCCCCCCCCCCCCCCCCCAAGGGCTGAACACCGACTCATCAGTTTCGCTGGTTCCAAGCAGCTCCAAGAAAATGGTTTTTACGTCCAGGCCTTTCAGCCAATCGGATTCAGAAGCAACATCTAGACAGTTTTATTGCCCATTTCCTGCCCATGTTAGTAAAGATCCTTTGAAAGCGCGTCTTCCTGTTAGGTCTTTTCAAAAGTTTATTTCTTCTTCTGGAAACACCATCCATCATAGGAAATTCACTAGCCCTTAAAACAGACTAGTGTGGCCCGACTAAGATCCATTCAGAAGATTATGGAAACAGCGGCCCATCATATTCAGGCCGGACAAAACCCATTGTCTGAAACACCGCCAAACAGCTCTGACGTCCATAATAGCGAAGAGTATCAGCTCCGGGGAGCGGCCGGGAATAACAGTTACATGGTGCGCTGTAGATTGCTCCCTCAGCAAAAAACATACACCATCCGTCCAAAAAGTTCCGAGACTGACTTTATTCCTAGTGTACAACCGACATCAGTGCTGAGGCTGCACCAACACCCACAAACAACAAACGTGCATTCAACCAATAAGTTGTGAGTATGCAGTGTTAAGTAGTGTATATGCAGCCATAACGTGTCAACGTTCTCGTGTCACAAATCGCCTTGGTGCAACGAAATGAACATCTCTAAATCAGGTGTTCAAGACAATCTCCAGAATGTTTTGAAGAAGAAAGAAGTGTGTGCAAAGCTGTCCCACAGACCTTGACTCCTGAACAAGAAACAGCTAAACGTGGACGCCCGCCGCGGATTGATTGAAATGAGAAATGCAGATAAGACCCAAAGAGGTGCGAACGTGCAGCAAGTGTTGAACAACGTCCTATCTGACAGTTTCACATGGTTGTGTGAACATTCTGTACGCTGTACTAAAGTTGGTTGGTTGATTTGGAGGAGGGAACCAAACAGCGAGATCATCGGTCCCATCGAATTAGAGAAGGATAGGGAAAGAAGTCGGCCGTGCCCTTTCAAAGGGCTTTTGCCTGAATCGATTTAGGGAAATTACGGAAAACCTAAATCAAGGTGGCCGTACGCGGGTTTGAACCGTCGCCCTCCCGAGTGCGAGTCCAGTGTGCTAACCAATGCGCCACCTCGTTCGGTGCACTCAAGTTTGTGTGTCTGCTTGTGTGTTTGGGGAGGAGGGGGGGAGGGGGGGTGAGGGGGGAGGGGGGGGGGTAGGCTATGTAGAACACTTGAAGTATTAAAACCATCATCTCAACATTTCTCTACTTTCTGTTAACCCAGTCTCGAAACTTTTTGGACTGGTGGGATATGTAAGGTCGTTGTAGGTTTTGCCTACGTATACCATGATGCTCAGCGGTTGTCCTGTTTACAGCTGCCTGGTGTCCTATGGTACATGCAAACTCGCAAACTATCGTCACTGACGACAAGGTGGAACCTTCTACCATCACTAAAGATATATTTGCTCCATTCGGATTTCGAGTAATGTGTTTCGCTATGCTATCGAAGGCTACCTTGTGATGAATTGTGAGAGGAGCCTGGTGATCATCAGTTCTGCTGGTAGCAGAGAGTATAAGCCCCGTGCATGGACAGATGTCAGTACAGATTTTATAGCGCTCCTACTTGACATTCTAGGTGCGACACTGACCCTAATTATTTCGTGTTGTGGGTAGTGTGGTGCACGGTGCAGGTGTGAGGCCGGCCAGCCCGTGCCTTGCGTGTTGGCCAGTGCTCTCCACGGGCTAGCCTCCTGCGTGCAGCCCGTCGTGCTGCACACGGCGTAGCTAGCAGGCCAAACTGCCAAACTGTTGGCTCCCCAGTCTGGTAACCCGTGAGCCCGGCTTACAGTATTCACTGTTACAGCCCGTTTCCTGCACTACGGTGCACCTTGTGCCTGACTGAGACATCCTAAAACTTTTTTTTGTCTTTTGGTCATCAGTCTTCTGACTGGTTTGATGCGACCCACCACGAATTCCTCTCCTCTGCCAACCTCCTCATCTCAGAGTAGCACTTGCAACCTACGTCCTTAATTATTTGCTGGATGTATTCCAATCTCTGTCTTCCTCTACAGGTTTTGACCACTATAGTTCCCTCTAGTACCATGGAAGTCATTCTCTCATGTCTTAACAGATCCGATCCGATCCGCGAGTGGAGCAGAGGGGGGAAATACGACTTTGGCGCGAATTGTGCCTTCCGCCACACACCTCTTGGTGGCTAGCGGAGTGTATACATAGATGTAGATGTAGCTGTCCTATCATCCTGTCCCTTCTACTTATCAGTGTTTTCCACATATTCCTTTCCTCTCCGATTCTGCTTAGAACCTCCTCATTCCTTACTCTATCAGTCACCTAATTTGCAACATTCGTCTGTAGCACCACATCTCAAATGCTTCGATTCTCTTCTTTTCCGGTTTCCCCACAGTCCATGTTTCGCTAACATACAACGGTGAACTCCAGACGTACATTCTCAGATATTTGTTCCTCAAATTAAGGCCGATATTTGATATTAGTAGACTTCTCTTGGCCAGGAATGCCTTTTTTTGGTATTAGTTGAAAACAGTCTTGGTTGGAATTTTAGTTTTTTTATTTATCAACTACGCGTTTCACCTTATTTAGGCATCTTCAGGCTGATCTTAATTTGGTATTTCTTAGGACAATCCTTTATACAGTATAGCCAAAGGACATCGTCGAGTACATCAGGTCAACATCGTCTTCATTAACCTCAGTAATGATCATGGCTGATCATGCCACAGATGGATTGAAAGCCTTTTTTGGCATAGCTAGTCTGCTTTTGATGTCCTCGTTGCTCCCTCCGTCATTGGTTATTCCTTAACGTCATCTACTTCGTGACCATCAATCCTGATGTTAAGTTTCTCTCTGTTCTAATTTCTACTACTTCTCATTACCTTCGTCGTTCTTCAATTTACTCTCAATTCATATTGTGTACTAATTAGACTGTTCATTCCGTTCAGCAGACCATGTAATTCTTCTTCACTTTCACTCAGGATAGCAATGTCATCAGCGAATCGTATCATTGATATCCTTTCATCTTAAAATTATAATTTCGCTGCTGAACCTTTCTCTTATTTCCATCATTGCTTCTTCGATGTACAAATTGAACACTAGGGCGAAAGGTTACATCCTTGTCTTACACCCTTTTTAATACAAGGACTTTGTTCTTCGTCGTCCACTCTTATCATTCCCTCTTGGCTATTGTACGTATTGTATATGACCCATCTCTCCCTATAGCCTACCCATACTTTTCTCAGAATTTCGAACATCTTGCACCGTTTTACATTGTCGAACTCTTTTTCCAGGTCGACAAATACTATGAACGTGTTTTGATTTTTCTTTAATCTTGCTTCCATTATGAACCGCAACGTCAGAATTGCCTCCCTCATGCCTTTACTTTTCCTAAAGCCAAACTGATAGTCATCTAGCGCATCCTAATTTTCTTTTCCATTCTTCTGTATATTATTCTTGTAATAAACTTGGATGCGTGCGCTGTCAAGCTGACTGTGCGATAATTCTCGCACTCGTCAGCTCTTGCCGTCTTCGGAATTGTGTGAGTGATGCTTTTGAGAAAGTCAGATGGTCTGTCGCCAGACTCATACATTCTACACACCAACGTGAGTAGTTGTTTTGTTGCCACTTCCCCCAATGATTTTAGAAATTCTGCTGGAATGCTGTATATCCCTTCTGCCTTAATTGATCTTAAGTCCTCCAAAGCTCTTTTAAATTCTGATTCTAATATTGTGTCCCCTATCTCTTCTAAATCGACTCCTGTTTCTTCTACTATCACATCAGACAAATCTTCCCCCTCATAGAGGCTTTCAATGTATTCTTTTCACCTATTCCTCTCTCCTGTGCATTTAACAGTGGAATTCCCGTCGCACTCTTAATGTTACCACCCTTGTTTTTAATGTCACTGAAGGTTGTTTTGACTTTCAGGACAGCCATCGAGCTGTAGTTTGTAATGATACTAAGCATGACAACGCGAGAGTAAAGAAACGAAATCTGTTTATAACGTGCGCCTATACCAAGACGCGCGGCCAGCGTTTAAAAGGTGCTTTTAAACACTATGACTCGCTGGGCGCAGATATTTAAAATCATTGCCGCAGCGCTTGATAGCAAGAAGGTGCGAAACAGAAGAAAGAACAATTTATCATTTGTTAGGAAAATTCTAGAGTCTTAGTTGTACTTCTGGTCGCCGATATGTTAACATGTAATCATTACCTTTGATGTTTGGTCGCCGACTTGTTAAGACGTGTTGTGTAGCACCGCTACAAGCTATATTTCATTTAGTGTGAAAAACCACGCTATCACGAAGAAAAAAAAAACGCTTTTGTAAACCTTGTGCCGATAAAAAATACTTACGCGCACGCCAGGACATTAAATTTTTACAAAATATCACACATACAAAAGCCACGATTGTTGGACTGCTCCATGTATGAGAAAAACATAAAAATGTAAGTTTTGTATTCATTGTAAATTTGTTAATGTTTATAGTTTAACGCCTTTGTTCTTTGAGAATATTCTTTTCTTTAAATTAACCAGAAATAATGTTTATGTTTAAATGAACTTTGTTACAGGTTCGCTCTTTATCGCGGTGTCTCGGTTGTATTTGGGAGACCATTAATGTGTTCAGTTTCCGATCTGACAACTTTTTTTACAAAATTTCACTGTTTTGCATTCATTTCCATTTTTTTTATTATTCAAATAGGTCCCTTAGGTAATTTCATTGAAGAGTCTGATTGCGTGAAATCAATCCGGGTTAAGAGGTCATTTGAGAAACTATTTTCGCGCAATCAATCTGTACGTCTCGTGAACACAATCGAGAACCGACGCATCGGCGATCATTCATTAATTTTTCTCTCTTTCCAAGTCGTACCAAAAAACGGCCAAGGAGAACTGCCGTGAGTACGCAATCTAGTGTTAAAGGCTGCATTCTTTATCTTGTCGGCAAACATTGCCATAAATTATCATCATCAATGTTATATTTGGTTAAATGTGAAAAGCAAAACCTTTTAACGCTAGATGTGGCGCCCGAACAGCGACCGGACTAAAAAACTAATTTGTTCTTTTTATTTTAATGCTATCATCTGGAGAAAATTGGAAGCCAAAACCAGTGATAAAAAAAAGGACGCATATGCAGAAAATCGCGGTAAGAATCCACAACAGCAATAAATAGCAGCGCGCAAGACAACTAATGTGAGTACGATTTTTCATTACGTTTGAAGCTTTGCGCACCGAGCATTCAGTCGGCTCGTGACATTCACTCTCTACGCTTTTTACCTTTTCCTCAAGCAATTTAATTTCCAAATTTCTGTTTCCTTTTGCTATTAGATCCGCCACTATCACATCATTTCGCTTACATTAGTTAGAAATAGTTAGCAAGAATTTCCATTGTTGTGCATTTTAGTGAATCACAATGGCCGCTATCTGTGCCATTTTCAGTGCTCTATAAGTGTTTTTCATTTATTTTATCACTCCCGTTGCCATATTGGCATTTTCGTGTGTCAGAGTTTCAATTGCTTATAACGCGCAAGCAATATCTGAGAAATCAGGACGCAAAATCCTTGGCGCACCTGACAAATGAAAATCATAATTAAAAAAATTATCTTTTATAGCTCGTGCAGTGTAACTACTTTAAATTTACGATGGCTGATGAGCAACCAAGGCAACTTAGAGCGCGCGCTGGTGTAAACAAACCGGAATCTCGCAGTGAGGGAACAACAGACGACGAAGCGACACGTGAGCTGTCGGCGCCACAGACCGCGTCGCAGTCGCGTGAATGCTCGCTGTCAGATATACTAAAATTGTTTTGAAGCAAACATGGCTCAGCTTACAAACAAGAGTGATAACATTGAAGCTCACATGGGTAATCTTGACACTCGAATGGGACAGTTAACAAACCAAAGTGACAATATTGAAACGCAAATCAGTCAGTCAGCAAATCAAAGTGACAGCAGGTTCAACAGTTTAGAATCAAGGATAGAGGACACTCAAGTGCGAATGAACAATATAAATTCTGTTATTACCGACATCCAAGCACAAATCAAAAATTCGAATGACACAATGGAGAAAAAAATTAAAGCCATTACCACTGCTTACGCAAACGAGCTAAACGCAAGCGTACACGCAAAAATTGATAGTGTTCTTTCGATGGTGGAATCCGCCGAGACCAATATTGGTAGCAAGTTCACAGATATGCAGGCCCAAATAGATGTGTGTAAATCAACAGCGAGTGACTCTTTGAAACATTACAGTGATGTTTCAAAGAGAGTAAACCAATTGACAGAAGATGTCAACCACGTTGGCGAGCGAGTTGAAGACCTTGCTCAGCAAATATCCGATGTCAATATTGACAAAAAGATCGCAGATGTCAACACCGGTATAAGCAATACACTTAATAGGGAATTTGAAGAGTGGATGCAATCCAAAGAACAGTACATTGTCAGCAAGGTACATGCTGAACTAAAGGGTACGGTTAAATCTGCTACAGCAGAAATCTTAACCGCTCCCGGTACTTCTGGTGACACTTTAACCAGTGAATTAGGTGAAATCAGACGAGCATTTAGCAACGATCTTCCGGAATGGAAACGTCAGCTAAGCAATGATATAGATCAACTGAAACGACAAGTTACGGAATTGCAAGGTGACAATCAAAGTGAGTATTCACTACCGCCAGAACACGATATCGTCAATATCCCGAGTGTCAGGTACAGTTCTCATCAACAGTAAATAATACGCTTGACGAAACTTCAACGTCACGTAGTCATGCCGATCAACTAACACTCGTTGAACTAATGCGAGACGAGAGTGTGCTAAAACATAGACTTTTTCAGCCTTTTATACCTGAAAAACGAAATATACATCCCATGGTATTTCTAAAATCATTCACAGGTGCTTTTCCAGAATCATGGAACGACAGGCAGCGGATACAGTTCATCTTAGGCTATGTACACAGTGAAGGATCAATTCTGAGTACAGAAATAATAGACAAATGTCACACCTATGCAGATTTTGAAAAGCATTTTTTGAATAAATTCTGGAGTTCAGGTATACAACAAAGACTCCGAAAGGAGGTTTACAACGCCGAACCTTTCAACACCAAAGGAGGAGGTTTGAGACGTTATTTTGAAAAATATCTACGTAAAATTCAGTATTGGGACACGCCCATTTCAACCAAAGATGTAATCATGATCTTAAAGTCAAAACTTCCTGTGTCAATAAGAGAAAAACTAGTTAATGTGAGTGAAGAAGACCTAGAAGCCTTTCTTTCTGTTCTTGACAATTTGGATATGATCTATGAGGATGTGCGTGCGAGCACGCGGAATAATTATAATAATGGACCGCCCGCTCCGCAGCAGCACATAACAAATTGCGTCAATGGAATGTCGTACCAACATAACACGGGACAACCAAACGCTCAGCCTTACGGCAATCATAACAGTTTCAACTGCCGTAATGGAAAACAATATAACAAATATCCACACCAGAATAGATACAATCCGATTTCTCAAAACACACAGCAACAATACGGTAATTCACCGATAAATCACAACGGTAATTACCAGTACCAGAACAACAAGACGAATAATGGAAATCGTCACAAGGGAAAGAAATGGAACAATTATAACGGACCACAACAGTACAGTCAGCCGATTCACTTCACTCCCTCTCACCAAATGAATTTTTCACAGCCGAAAAATGCGACATTTTCTCACCAACCCAACCAACAGTTCAGGAACAATAGTCAGGACAATTGGTCGCATGCTTTTCCTGACACCGCCGGTCATAATAGCCAAGGAAATCCGACCATTTTCTACACACAGGCGAACCAAGCGCCAAACGCGATGTCAAATAACACACAATCAAGAGATGCACAAGTCGTATGGGATACGAACGCAAATTTTCGACCTGGTATGTCGCAAAATACTAGTCAAGTAAAAATAACTGACATTTCAGCTCCACCCCGGTCGGAAAACCATTAGCAGCTTCTTTAGGCCTCCACGGGGAAGCTGCGGAATCAAGGGGGGGGAGGGCAACTTCATTAAAAGACATATCAACGTAATTAGATACGAAGACGACAGAGACTTACGGGACGAACTATTAGACGAAAAGAACACCTACGGAAAGAACGACCTTTGGGAAAACCAAGTTCAAGCGTCGACTCTGATTCACATTTATGATATATGCCATCATCGACACAGGTGCAAATATTGATGCTATGTCTATGTGTGTGTATAAAAATGTGTGCAGTGTAACAAAAATTCCTTCACTTCCTGTACAAGAATGTACTGTATCCGGAGCAGTAGGCTCCCTAGTACAGAAGGTTAGCTTGCAAGTACAAGCAACAATACAATTTAAATCCGACTGTATACAGTGCACATTTTTAGCAGTAAAGAACCTGTCACTGCCATGCTTGTTAGGAATGAACTTTCTACGAAGAAATCGTGCCATCATTGATTTAGCTGAAGGTAAGTGCACGTTAAGACTAGATGATAGGACACTGGTCATACATCTAATGAGAACCAAAGTCAGGATAACCAACCTGGAACGTAAAGTGAAAATACGTAGACTTTCTGACAGGCAACATTACCACCGTGTGGTTGACGAGTTCAGTGACGTCAACAATGACCCTGACTTATTACCAACTGCCGACGAGTTACGCATAAAAATTGTGGAAACAGACGGACTCGACGACAGACAGAAGTATGAACTACATGACCTATTATCATCATTTGTGAACATTTTTTCCAGAAAACCAGGTATCATAGCAGACTATGAATTTAACATGAGGGTGAAACCCCATGATACTTTTTGCAAAACAACCTATTCGGTTCCGCAGTCCCGTAAAGAAGCCGTCAAACAAGAAATACGTAAAATGCTTAAGTGGAAAATCATAGAACCGTCCGACACTCCCTACAGTAGGCCGTCGTCACTTGTTTTCAAACACGATGGAAGCGTCAGACTTGTCTTGGACGCAAGGAATATTAATAAAATCATCATTACAGTATGCACAAGACCAGAACCACTGGAGGAACATCTACAAAAATTCCATAGTGTGAGGTTCTTATCCTCAATAGACCTCCGAAGTCGCTATTGGCAGGTGAAACTATCATCATCATCGAGGTAGTACACAGCCTTTATCTTTGCCGGCAGATCCTATCATTTTCGTGTAGTACCTTTCGGTCTCAACCTTAGTTCTGGTGTTTTTATTGCAGCGCTTGATCATGTGCTAGGACCAGAGTTACTTGATCAAGTCACCGTATATGTTGATGATTTACTGATAGCAACGACTTCCTGGGAAGAACATTTAACTCTCCTACAAAAGATCTTCCAAAGATTCTCTGATTTTGGTGTTACGGCAAATTTACAAAAATCCAAATTTGCCAAGAAAGAAGTCAAGTTTTTAAGACATATAATTTCTTTGGAAGGAGTCTCACCAGATCCCAGCAAGTTAACAGCAATAGCAAATTTCCCTGTGCCTTGCACTAAAAGGCAACTAAAAGGTTTCATTGGATTAGCTTCATTCTTCCGTCGCTTCATTCCGAATCAATCAATGAACAATCCCGCATTGTTAAATTTGCTCAAGAGAAACGTCCACTGGATGTGGAGTTCTGAATGCCAAAAAGCCTTTAACAAGATCAAAGAAGCTCTTCTAAAGAGTAACATTTTAAGTCATCCAAACATGAGTTTAGAGCCGCAACGTCAGAATTGCCTCCCTCATGCCTTTACTTTTCCTAAAGCCAAACTGATAGTCATCTAGCGCATCCTCAATTGTCTTTTCCATTCTTCTGTATATTATTCTTGTAATCAACTTGGATGCATGCACTGTCAAACTGACTGTGCGATAATTCTCGCACTTGTTGGTTCTTGCCGTCTTCGGAATTGTGTGGGTGACGCTTTTCAGAAAGTCAGATGGTATGTCGCCAGACTCATACATTCTACACACCAACGTGAGTAGTTGTTTTGTTGCCACTTCCCCCAATGATTTTAGAAATTCTGCTGGAATGCTGTATATCCCTTCTGCCTTAATTGATCTTAAGTCCTCCAAAGCTCTTTTAAATTCTGATTCTAATATTGTATCCCCTATCTCTTCTAAATCGACTCCTGTTTCTTCTACTATCACATCAGACAAATCTTCTCCCTCATAGAGGCTTTCAATGTATTCTTTACACCTATTCCTCTCTCCTGTGCATTTAACAGTGGAATTCCCGTCGCACTCTTAATGTTACCACCCTTGTTTTTAATGTCACTGAAGGTTGTTTTGACTCTCCTGTATGCTGAGTCTGGCCTTCTGACAGTCTTTTCTTTTTCGATGTCTTCACATTTTTCCCGCAGTCATTTCGTCTTAGCTTCTCTGCACTTCCTATTTATTTCAATCCTCGGGGACTTGTATTTCTGCATTCCTGAGTTTCCCGGAACATTTTTGTACTTCCTCCTTTCATCAAGCAGCTGAAGTATTTCTTCTGTTACCCATGGTTTCTTCGTAGTTACCTTCTTTGTACCTATGTTTTCAAAATGGCACTGAGCACTATGGGACTCAACTGCTGTGGTCATAAGTCCCCTAGAACTTAGAACTTACTTAAACCTAACTAACCTAAGGACATCACACACATCCATGCTCGAGGCAGGATTCGAACCTGCGACGTAGCGGTCGTGCGGTCCAGACTGTAGCGCCTTTAACCGCTCGGCCACTCCGGCCGGCACCTACGTTTTCCTTCCCAACTTCTGTGATGGCCCTTTTTAGAGATGTCCATTCCTCTTCAACTGTTCTGTCTACTGAGCTATTCGTTGTTGCTGTATCAATAGTCTTAGAGAACTTCAAGCGTATCTCGTCATTCCTTAGTACTTCGTATCCGACTTCTTTTCGTATTGATTCGTCCTGACTAATGTCTTAAATTTCAGCCTACTGTTCATCACTACTGTATTGTGATCTGAGTCTATATCTGCTCCTGGGTATGCCTTACAATCCAGTATCTGATTCGGAATCTCTGTCTGACCATGATGTAATCTAACTGAAATCTTCCCGTATCACCCGACCTTTTCCAAGTATACCTCCTCCTCGCGTGGTTCTTGAACAAGGTATTCGCTATTACTAGCTGAAACTAGTTACAGAACTCAATTAGTCTTTCTCCTCTCGCATTCCTTAGCCCAAGCACATATTCTCTTGTATTTTTTTCTTCTACTCCTTCACCTACAAGTGCATTCCAGTCCCCCCATGACTATTAGATTTTCATCTCCCTTTACGTACTGTATTACCCTTTCAGTATCCTCACACACTTTCTCTGTCTCTTCATCTTCAGCTTGCCGCGTCGGCATGTATACCTGAATGCGACGTCGGCATGTATACCTGAATCATCGTTGTCGGTGTTGGTTTGCTGTCGATTCTGATAAGAATAACCCTATCTCTGAACTGTTCACAGTAACACACTCTCTGCTCTACCTTCCTATTCATAACGAATCCTACTCCGTGATACCATTTTCTGCTGCTGTTGATATCACCCTATACTCATCTGATCAGAAATCCTTATCTTCTTTCCACTTCACTTTACTGACCACTACTATATCTAGATTAAGCCTTTGCGTTTCCCTTTTCAAATTTTCTAGTTTCCCTACCACGTTCAAGGTTCTGACGTTCCACGCCCCGACTCGTAGAACGTTATCCTCCCGTTGATTATTCAATCTTTCTCTCATCGTAACCTCCCCTTTGGCAATCCCCTCCCGGAGATCCGAATGGGGGACTATTCTGGAATATTTTGCCAATGGAGAGATCACCATGATACTTCTTGAATTGCAGCCCACATGTCCTGTGGATACACGTTACGTGTCTTTAATGCAGTAGTTTTCATTGCCTTCTGCGTCGTCATGTCGTTGATAATTGCTGATTCTTCCACCTTTAGGGGCTGTTTCCCACCCCTAGGAGAAGAGAGTGCCCTAAACCTCTGTCCGCTCCTCCTCCCTCTTTGACAAGCCCATTGGCAGAATGACGGTGACTTCTTATGCCGGAAGTCTTCGGCCGCCACTGCTGATTATTGATCAAAATTTAAACTGCGGCTGGATTCGAATCCGGGACCGAAGACGTTTCGATTTTCAATAAAAGACGCAACACCCTTTTCCTTATTCCACAAAAATAGTAACAAAAATGGCTAGCTTACAATGAAATGAGATAAATAAGATGATAGATAACTGCAGTCATATATTACAGCATTCATAGAATGAGGAATGATATTCAGTCTTTAGCGATAGCACACATTTAGCACCTTCATTGTCACCTTCAACTGGTGACAGTTCAGCATGCATATTTACTTCTTCTGCAGCTTGTGGTTCCCCATCATCATTTTCCATATCCAAATTAATCATTCAGTAAATCCTTGATGTGTGTTCCTTCCAGGGTAAGTTGCGTGGACAGAAGAGCAGTCCCGAACAGCGACATCGCAAAATCCTTCTCTGCCTTGTTACTTTTGCCAGTTCCAGCCTTCTAAACGCATCCTTAGGGAGTTCAAGATCTCCCTTTACAACAGACGCCAGATGTTAGTCGTCATATTCTTGCATCTGCTGTATTACTGATTTATTTTTCATGTGTGACTTGCAGGTGAGATTAGGGTCGGGAACGTTACCCAACATATCCGCTCTCCACGAGAAATCCACGTGTTCCTAACCCATAGCCATCCTGTTGAAGACAATTCGGAGCATGTTACCATATTTCTTATTGTGATTCTGATACTCAAGTGTTTTCTCGAATTCATTTTCCATATACATCTTGTATTCAATATGTTCATCGCTCCCAATATTGTTAACAATGTAACTTGTATATTTGCCCATTAACCAAATCACTGCATTTTTTTTTTTTTTTTTGCTTGAGGATAGCAACTTTCTTCTGGTCTGAAGAAAATGTTAGTCGGTACATTGTTTGCTGAAGTTCTTGTTATTTGAACAATTTTCTCCCTGGTCCACCTCCAGTTGATATCCGATCTCCACATGTGTCACAATGAGGCACACTATTAACGAGGTTGCATTTGCTGCAGAGGTTAGTGTCACTTAAGACCTCGGGTGCCTAATACCTACAAGGAGAAAATACGACTCTGACATCCTGTACCATAGAATTCTTACTGTGAGTCAATGGATTATCATTCCACCATACAAGTCTTTAGTTTTGTCAAGGTTGTTTGCAAATTAAGAAGTATAATTAGAAGAAGAGTAAGGCTATTTTGTAACAGCTATATATGTAACATTCACAATTATAATTATAAAAAGATACTTATGTGCATACTGTAACTGGGTGGTGGTAAAAAGAGTGAACAAGTACTACATTCAAGCTTGAACATTCAGTGAAACAAAGTGCCAACCTGCCAATAGTTAATCGTAACAACAACAAAGACGGATAAATACAGAGATATATACATGGACACAGAACGTAATACAGCAGAGGTAAAAGGCTGGCCCAGCGAATAACCTCAGCAGGCAACTCGGAAGGCTGGGGAAGAAACGGTCCGGTGAGAACGTCAACCCTACAGGGCTGGGTCGCGCTCAGTTCTGAGCTAGCCGGGCTGCTGTATGCCTGTTTCTAATTAAAGACACTTACGACCCTGGAAGTTATATGAGTGGCAGTATCCAGTATATTCCGAAGCATTCAGAACAGGCTCTGTATGCACATCATTACGCAACTCTAGGTATGGTGTACCTATAAAATGACTGTGATACATATCCCAAATATCAACACTGAATGGAATGCAATAAGACATGTCATTTTGCCCGCCTTTTCCAGGTAGGGAAGGAATACAGGCAACTAGACAAGAATTTACAAACGATTGTAAATGACCAAAATATATGGACTACTATTAATTTGACACATCGAATATCTAAAAAGCAGCTCCTCATCTTTCAGCCTTTAATATAAAACTGACACTCTGAATATCAAAATAGCGTCGCTATATACCTGAAGAGCAAATCAGAAGATTAATTAGAAGTGTTACTTCAGTGACAGAGAATAACAGACTCAAATATAATCAACAGAAATTATAAGATAAAAAATTAAAAATGTAATTACCATCTACATGGGTACTGAAGACTCGAGGATTACCGAGGAATGCGAATACCAGTAAGGGTACGTGGAACAGCGCAGCAGTAATAGATCTAGATGTAGGTACAGTTCTAGTTAGACGTCAAACCTTGACCTCTTGCAATGCAGCTAACAATACAAATAAACTGAAATTTATTCACTTACTAATTAAATGCTTTTTATTTTATGTTGTTTTATTGAATTGTATTTTCAGTTTCTATTTATTTCTACATTGTGAAATAAGATTAGTTACTGCTGACATACTATACAGGATGTTAGGGATATGGGTACCTTAACATGTACCAGCTTCAGTACCTTAGTTGTTTTTCTCTGCATCTAACAGTCTTCCCACAAACACATAACACAACTTATTATCTAATGTTTTCTGCAAGGTCATAACTGGATCACGAAGTGTACTACTCTGTCAGTATAGACATCTGTTCTGCATTCACTCATCTACACTTCAGTACCTGGCCTGTTGCCGAGAGGAAAATCAATATTAATGGCTTACTTGTGCTACGCATAGTTGGAGCTACTAGCCAACTTAAAAACATACTACTTGTAACAGATATAACTGCTAGTCTGCAAACGAAGTAAATAATGATAGAACATTGTTCAGTACACTATCCTTAGTTATCGGTAGAAACACTTGCACTTTTACCCCTAACACTTTTATCCCTAACACCCCACATAACATGAAGTATTGTACTTTATCTTGCTTGTTGAATATAAAAGACCTGTTTAGAGTTTCCAGATAACATGTCTAAAATTTATGGCAATAAATTGAATTGAAAACTGAATTAGTCTATGTGTGATATAGGCCAGGTCGCGAGACGTGTTGGACGGACTGCAACCTGCAATGTGCAAGTCTCTAAAATGGTTCAAATGGCTCTGAGCACTATGCGACTTAACTTCTGAGGTCATCAGTCCCCTAGAATTTAGAACTAATTAAACCTAACTAACCTAAGGACATCACACACATCCATGCCCGAAGCAGGATTCGAACCTGCGACCGTAACGGTCGCTCGGTTCCAGACTGTAGCGCCTAGAACCGCAGGGCCACTACGGCCGGCTGCAAGACTCTACTGGCCGCCATATGACCAGCAATGACTACTCGTCTGATGCAGAGCATATGCGGTAAATCTGTAAACCGCTGCGGTCAGAAGCCAGTGCAGTAACAGTAATACCTCGCATCTAACGTCTTCAGGAGGAGCTCCAGCATCTCGCGGCCCACTATACGACAGCGCAGAAATTTAGTGGGTTGCGATGATTGTGATCGTCGATGGCATTCTAGCATGTCTATTATAATATGCTTACTCACCCACTACAACTATAGCTGCAAAATAAAGTACAGTTGTTATGGTTTCAGCGTATTCATAGTCAGTTTGTGGTTTTTACTCCTCCGCCTCACGGCATTTTCAATTATTGCCCTTACTTTTAGCTGTCCATCATCTACACATATCTGGTATTTACAAATTTTTGAATTATTCATTTTTGATTTTCCACTCGTGTACTTTATGGTCACCTTATGCATTAGGCCTTCAACTAAATAATGCGTACTGTATCGCTACATATTTTGTAGAAAGTGTATCGGCAGGCAATTGTTACACTGAGTTTGTACAGTTACGACTGTGAAACTGCAATAGGATATAGAAATAATCAAGAACCCCTGCAGTTTGCATGTCTTTGGTATTGTTAACGAAATAGAAGATTAGTATTCCTCATCAACGTTATGCAATTACAAAATAAATTCAGGCTCTTGTAAAATCAGTAATAATTGTAATAAATATTTCAAAGAATGTTAGAGGTATTCAATAAACACAGAGGTAATGCTTGTGACGATCTTTTTCTTCAGATCCACAGTTCATTACTACCATTTACTGGAGAAGGGTGACAAGGGAGTTACCGATTCATCAAGTACAGTACTAGTTTAATGGGTCAGCATTAGAAGGTCTAAAAGGAAAATGATTCAAGAAAGAAAAAGAGGTAAATGTGAAAATAATTTATCTCAGGATTATTTTTTGGAAAAACTACCTGATGTAACATTAAATGACATTGTGTATCTCATTCTGGAAGAACGGAAAAGTGACTCTAAAGTAGAAATTTGCTTAGAAATTATTTGAGAATTAAGCAAGAAATTAATCCGAAGGTGTCTGATTATTTTTAAAGTGAGGAGTAGTAAACAATATATTAAAACTACCTTAGTTTATTAATAACCACTGTGGCGTCAAAAATGATATTCGTTGCTCAAAATGAGTAACGAATTCCATTTTCAAATTGCGGAGAATAATCCTCGTTTGTACAACGTTCTTTGAAGCCTAACTTACGATATCGGTTAGGCTATAAGAATAGCGTTTTATATTTTTACAGACGTAAGAGATGAACATGGCGATCGCTGTCACACAAATGAAGTCCTATATTAATTCAGTCCAGCAGATGAAAAATTGTTAATCAAGGAGATTATTGGCGAGCAAGACTATAGAACAACTGCACTTGGATTATTTGTATGTATCTACATTTATACTCTGAAGCAACCAAGCGTTGTACAGTGGGGAACTAGTCCCCATTGGTGTTTCATTTGAAGAAGATGTACGAGTTGTACGACAGGCCTTACGCGTCTGTAGGAACCCGACTGTTTCTATTTTTAGACTCGTGGACATTCAGCGATATTTATGTGGAAGATGATCCGTTTCGGAATATGGGTTTTCGGACTTACGCTCTTACTGAACTGACTCGTTACGGAGACTTCTCCAGTCGATCCCTGTCGCAGATGAGTGAACCTTTTCTAATTCCTATAATTAATTTCATTATAGTCCCTGATTTCACAACATAGAAATTTAAGTGGCTGATGCACCTTAAGCTATTTCGATTGTTAATTCGAATGACTCGCTGTCGATACCGTAGTTCAAACAACAATATCTTTCGTCGGTTGTGTACACACCATTATATATAAAGATACACAACTATGTTATAATTATTATACTTCAGAAAACAAAATGCTATAAACATTCATCATAAGAAAGGCGACAGACAAGATATAAAAACTACAAAAGCATCTGCCAATATTGGGTCTTTCAAGAGGAATCTTTAAAACAAAATTAATTTACTAGGTACAACTGAAATTTAGGTAAAACTGAAATTACACCCTCCCCCCCAGAAATAAATATATCTGAAATCAAAGACTTTGGATCAAAATGTTGCGTTCAGTTGAACAGGTTAATGCTGAAATGGGTGACGTGCCATGGCATTTACATCCGGAATGTTTGCGTTGCGGAATTACCTTTTCCTAACTCACCTATTCCTAGCAAACTGTAAATGTAAATGCAGCATTCCTATATCACTTTGTAGCTAAGATATTGTCCATACAATATTAAGTAGTGTCATTATTCCTGCCTGCAAGAGAGGGAGAACTTTATATGTGCGAACTAACACAAGACCGCATGATTAGTCCACACTGATGAGCAAAATCAAATGAGCTGTTAATCAATTTATGACTTTTTAGTTATATAAAATGGATAGTATATAATATTATATGAAGAGTTATGAGTGAGATAAACATAATGACAATAAAGTGTTAGTTACCCAGATATAGTTGCCGACTACCAGAAACCTTACCGCGTAAGAAAGAAGAACGTTAAACAGTCTATGTCAGTGTTGTCAACTTCAAAAGAAGCAGCATCGACTTCATATGAAGAGATATCGATACGAGAAACTAGCACGCTTTTGAACGAAAGTGGCAACACGACTACGATCAACAAGAGCAAAAACTCATAACAGATGAACTCGGTCATATGCACGCGACAAAGCAACATTCATCGATGACATCGGACGCAAGTGACCACTGTGCGATCGGTAGCGCTTTTAAAAAGTTTTGATGCCAGTGATGAAGAAAAGTATATCTAAGTGCAATAATTTTATTTAATTCCAGACAGACGTAGTCGCACCCAAAGATACCGCTGTTCTGCAGACAAAACAGTCTACCTTTTACCGTATTTTTTCGACCATTGAGGCGATGCTACATTTCCTTCTAACCCTCAGCTTGGGTGAGTCTGTGACACACGTAGGAATAAGTGAGTGCAAAGATGTTCAGACCAGAGCACAGTAAGCACAGCCGATTTCATTCCTGTTAACTTCTGCATCGAACAGGCATCGGAAGTGGCCCCATTCCTGGCTACTGTTTACCTCAAGCTGCTCGAGCAGCGGTGCGTTCCACATGAAGACGGAGAGCCCACGTCACTCCCACTTTCAAATAGTTTCGCGCTCAATTGATGTAGAATTTGGAGCAAATTTTGTGCTCTGCTGTGATGACCGTCATTGACACCAGTAAGCTGTTCTGTCGAAACCTGGACGTACTTTGTGGTTCATAAGGAAGTTTGAATCGCGGTTATATGTCTTTATACACAAAATACTATGTATCAGAGAGAGAAGGTTCGAGTAAAATACGCATATTTTGAAATCTAGGTATTTAAGGTCTCCTTCGTCGCAAGGATAACGGAACTGGCAGCATATTGATGATAAAATCTTTCGGGTTATTAGGCTGCATTACACTTCTCTTACAACTTTTTCGCTGCTAGACGTTTCTATCTCTTTGCTGGGACCTTCTTCAGGATCCACTGGTGTCTCTGGGTCCCAGCAGAGCATCGAAACGTCGAGCACTGAGGAAGCTTGAAGACGTGTCCTAATGACTCAGATTTTGTACATCAATGACAGCGCATTACTTGCTTGTCCATCTGGTTGTTAGATATGGGTGACGAACTATGAATCGAAATAGAAGACGAAAATAATTTGTTGACGAACTAGCTGACAAACCCGGAATTTCCCAGGTGTTCATTTTGCCAATTTTCAGTTAGAAACGAAAACAAAAATGTGCTATGTTTGTAGAGTCATATCGAAAACACTTTCATTTCCCCGTATTCGTGAAAACACATTTGAATTTATGAAACCGCCGTACAAAAAAATTTGCATAATGTACAAATGTATAAGTGGAGTAAACAAATTAAGAAACATGGTATGCAAAATACAAATCTCAGTAATGATTATTTAACTCAGAACTTGATTATAAACAATTTCTGCAGTTACATGTCCAGACAGCTCGGCGCAGCTGCTTCGCGTGTCTACAACGCAATTTTGTAAACTCCTCTATGGCAGTATCTCTTCAAAGCTTGTAGAAGTCTGCTTAGCAGTAAAGAACAAAGTATTAAAACTTCATGCATGATGCTGAATTTTCTCACACATCCCAGCGGTTAAGACGTTATATCTCTTGAACTGTGCGTCGTACAATGATATAATTTTGTAGGTATGTTCAGCGGCGTATGTGGATACTGTCTGCTCAAATCGCTCTAAGCACTATGGGACTTAACATCTTAGGTCATCAGTCCCCGAGACTTAGAAACTACTTAAACCTAACTAACCTAAGGACATCACACACATCCATGGCCGACGCAGGATTCGAACCCGCGACCGTACCAGCAGCGGGATTCCGGACTGATGTGCTTAGAACCGCTTGGTCACAGCGGCCGGCGATACTGTCTGCGAGATATGTTGTGAACAGAGTTAGTAGCAAAGAAGCAATAAATGTAAACTTCATGCACACTGGGGCGGTTTTTCACGGATTTCAGTCTTTATGACGTCATGTCTCCTGAACTATGTGTTGTACCATGAAATAATTTTGTAGTTGCATTTAGCGGCACATGTGGCTACTATCCGCGAAATTTGTGGAAATAGAGTTAACAGCACAGAAATAGTAAATTGAAACGTCATACATCATGCGGTAGTTTTTCACGCATCTCATTGTTTATGAGGTCTTATCTCCTGAACTACGGGTGGCAGGCGGTTCTTGACCCTGACAGTGATAAGGAATATCTGTATCAAGTTTGGTTGAAATCGGTACAGCGGTTTATGAGGAGATGTGGAACATACACACACACACACACACACACACACACACACACACGCACTCTCTCTCTCTCTCTCTCTCTCTCTCTCTCTCTCACACACGCACACACACACACACACACATACGCACACACAATAACACACGCACATTCGTCGTGTCTGTAACAGAACTGATATTCCAGCATGTAGTTCCGATGCAGACACAACGGATTACTGACGCAACTGCATCGATCTGAAATGGTCCAGGCAGATGGAAACTAATAACACTATAAAACTGTGCAACTGGGACTGAAAATAAACGATATTATAAATAAATAATGTATGTAATTGCGTGGCATCTGTTCTCTCGTACACCACGCAGAATCCAAAGCTGTGAAACATATGATTTACTTGAAGGACATAGCAGGAGAAAGGAAAGAAAGTATTGATGTCAGCTGCATCGGGACATTACGCGGAATTAGCGGCGACGAGCTAAAACTTGTGCTGGACCGGGATTCGAAACCTTGATCTCCTATTTCGTAAGAAGTTATGTTAATCACTGCGCCCCCCATGACAGAGTGTTTTGTCACGCTTGCCCGGACTATCTTGGTACGCCTCACGGCCAACCCACAGTCCCACCGATAGCCCGCCACCTATTCCCGCTCCCTGGCCTTTTCCTTAATGCTCGCTACAGTGAAATTCCCACAGGAGGTCTGTCGCTTCAGTCTGCACATACACATCATAGATGTATGAAACTTGAAAATATCTCTAAGTCATATAATTTCAATTGATGTCAGTAGCTTCAGAGAATAATTCTATCGCTGCCTAGTCAGTGACGCGTTAGGAACACAGAACGTAAAGATGTAGGATGTTAATAGCCCTAGACGGTGTAAGCAACAGAACCTAATCGGGAAAGAATGGTTTTACTAGCCGACCCACAACAAATGCTGTCGTGGTCTAGGTGAAGGCGGACGTCGATTTGATGTAAGTTCATCATTACTGCCGTATCCAGCTCCCACTGTGATACTCGTAGTAGATTTACGTGAGTTCCAGTTTTATGTTACCGTATTGATGCTCACTATCCACGTCAGTTTGTTACCAATGGTTAAACTCAAGTAGCAAAAAAATGTTCAAATGTGTGTGAAATCTTACGGGACTTAACTGCTAAGGTCATCAGTCCCTAAGCTTACACACTACTTAACCTAAATTATCCTAAGGACAAACTCACACACCCATGCCCGAGGGAGGACTCGAACCGCCGCCGGGACCAAACTCAAGTAGCCCGTCACTTTTTGTAATTGGAGCCTATGTGGCTCCTACCTGACGTGAGTAAGCATAGGAATCCAATGTCGCATGTATATGGCCACTAATGTTTCAAGCCCATTATGTATCAGCACTCTTCGCAGACAGTCCGGGGGCTGGTCGTGAGCCATTACACAGTAATTAAGGTCCCATTCTTTCACATAGATGAGCAAATCATCTGTAAACTGACGGATATAGCAATAATTCGGCAACATTTAATGGATCCAACTTGTGTACAGATTGAATAGTAAGTGCAAGAAGCCCAGAGGTAAACCAGAATTAGTAGTCCTCGGTTCAGCACTCACAGTTCCCGTACTTGCCAGTAGCAGGAGGTTAGATAGGGTATGGTATAATTCGAGGAGTCGTACTAATATGTTTAAAAAACGCGGTATAATTAGATACAATTACTTGAAAGCATGCACCTTAATATCTCCCTATATAACATCAAGGTTAAGTCCGACTAAATGACACTGAAGTACCAATGAATCTTGGGCTGATAAGGGATTTCATTTCAGCCAAGTATCCCAACAGGCTGTTTATGTTATTTACGACACATTAAATATGTTATTGGTGGAAAGTGAACTGTTAGTTATTCTGTAGCAAAGCGTGGTAGAAGGCAGATATTTCTTGGTCCTACCTTCCACTGATACGCAGCTGATGTGGTATCTTTGGAGATGCTCTTTGATGTCAGTAGAAGCAAACTGTGATGTAGACTGATCTCGTCGATTAATTTAAATTATTTCAAAAACTTATGCCGGGCGTTCCGGCCGATTACTAGTGCACGTTACAAATGATTTGCAATATTGAAAGGCTTGGAGATGTATTCGGTATTATGTCTGGTAGGAAATGTAGTTAGTTGAGCTCCCATAAATGAGCAGTCCATAGTAAAGAAGTTCGTTACTTCTTAATTATCTGAAGCTTTGAAGTTTATTGCCACAGGAAAACGCTGACAGTAAACCAAATACTTCTGCCCTTACAATAAATGACAAGTAAAATTCTCCACTCTTTGCATAAAGTATCTTTGATCCAATTTGCACGGTCTCATTCAGCCTGTGTGTTAATTTCACCGCAAATTTCTGTACGTTAATCACTTGTGTTCACTTTCCAAACTACTTCAATGTATTTTACACATTTATTTTCCAGAAGCTGCTAACTATTTAACCAATTATATTCACTCTCTCGTTGTAAACTGTATCAGCTTTCACTACACACACCCACGCACACACACACATACACACACACACACACACACACACACATACACACTTTCCTCCTTCGAACGTGGAATTAAAACATGAAAGAATGCCAAAACAAAACTTACATTTGTCTCAAAGAAGACTGGCTTAATTAACTGAAATGTGAGCTAGGCTATTTACAAAGAAAGACAAATATTCATCGTGTACGTAGAAAATTAACATTCTGATTTATTATTCTTGGGTAGTACACAATAATAAAATATTAACAGAATTTTAGAAGATTTGTTACGAAGTGCGTCAAACTGTTTAGATAAAGAAGAGGATGAGATGTGCCAAGAGAACCGATGTGATACCAGTAGATGGTATCTCTGTATGATTCACAGTAATCACTCAACATCGGACGCCATTCGCGCCGCTAATATACCGTACGAGGCCAGGTAAAAATGCTAAACACATTAAACAGTAAAATGCAGTTTTAATCATTTACGTACTTGCTGATGGAGTGCAAATGTACGAAATTACGAGGGGCGTTCAATAAGTAATGCAACACATTTTTTTCCTAAAAGGAGGTTGGTTTTATTCAGGGTTCCAAAACACTCTTTTGGCTATAAAACCCTGTTTTCCAACGTCATCTTCTTTCAGTGCGACGACCTTACGCCACCTTACTGGGAGGGCCAGTATGTCCGCATGGTACCATTCTGCTGTTCGACGTCGGAGCCAGCGTCTTGCTGCATCAATACCCTCCCCATCATCCACGTACTGCTTCCCGCGAAGTGCATCTTCCATTGGGCCAAACAGATAGAAGCTGGAATGTGCGAAATACGGGAAGTAGGCTGGAGGAGGAAGAGTAGTCCAATGAAGTTTTCTGAAATCCTCTAGAGTGCGCAGACTTGTGTGATGCCTTGCGTTGTCATGGAAAGAGAAGTTCATTTGCATTTGGGGTTATGGACTCGTGAAAGCAGTTTCTTCAATATCCTGAGGACAGCACAATACACTTCTGAGTTCAACGTTGCACCATGGGGGAGAATATCAAACAGAACAACCCCTTTAGAGTCCCAGAAGACCGTCTCCGTGACTTCATCGGCTGAGGATGCGGCTTTGAACTATTTTTTTCGGAGAGAGGTGGTGTGGCGCCACTACGTGGTTTGCAGTTTCTTTCTCGTTCGATGTGATAACCAATGTTTCATTGCCTGTGACGATGTTTGACAAAAAAAATTGTCATTATCAGCCTCGGCACAGATGATCCTTCGTTGCTCTCTATGGTCTTCTGTTAGGCGGCGAGGAAGCCAGCTTGCGCACACCTCTGAGAACCCCGGTTGGTGGGTGAGTGTGTCTTCGCTACGAACAGAGACGATAAGTTGTGCAGCGAGGTGAAAGTGTCCGCACGTCCTAGCATTTAAGAACTCACAGCTGTGTGCGACAGGCTGGCACACGGGAGATCGGTCAGGTTTGTGTGACCTTATTGCGATGATGACAGACGGCTCACTCAACGACTCACCGTACTTTTGTTCACTGCCAGGTCTTCGTAGACATTCTGCAAGCGCCTATGAAAATCTGCGATTCGTTGGTTTTCTGCCAAAAGAAACTCAATGACAGCTCTTTGCTTGGAACGCATCTCCATTACAGACGCTATTTTGAAGGCTACGTTTAGCGCTGCCACCTATCGAAACTTCTTGAAACTGTAGGAGTTGAAGAGGGAATATTCCACGATGTCCCACAACAAATTCTTCATTTTTTCAACCGAAATTGGCCGAGAAAAAGAAGCGTTTCATTACTTATTGAACACCCTTCATATATTAACATCCGACTAAGTTTTCTGGGTACTTAACTTTTTGCTCAGACCATGTATTTCGAAAGTTTATGACCGGTTTCAGTTCCACAGAACCCTCTTCAGGTCTGGCATGTCGGCTATAATATTAACCCGTCAAATTCTGTGAGAAAATTTGCATGCTACGTCTTAGAACTAAATAACATATGTTTAATTTCAAGTGCTTACAGCAAACAACTGTACAAATCCTCCAGCTAGATGACGCGTCAAAAAGATGGCCGAGATATCACCTGGAAAGAAATCTATATTATGGTGCTGCATTCTCATCATCGACGACTGATGCTGATGCTTGATGAGCGATGGCGGCCAGGTACCACTACAACTGTCGGGCATGCAGTCCCACGGACACAGTCCGTAAGTCCCACAGTAATGCTATTGCGATCAATGACGAAGACACTTGACTCGCATTCGGGAAAGACGAGGCTGAAATCACCTCTTGGCCTTCCAGATTTAGGCTTTCAGTGGTTTTCCTAAAACCAATTCTGTGAATGCTAGTAGTGTTTCTTTGAATAGAGGATGATCGATGGATTGCCATCCTAGTCCACTCAGCTTTAAAAGTGGATAAGTTGTTTTAGACTCTAATATTCCTTTACCCCATGAACTGAATTAAATGCACCCAAATGAACTAGTCTATGTCTGCGCAATCAATGGAGAAGCAGTGACATGAAATAATATGAATGCAGACTGGTCAGAATGCTGCAACTATGGAAGAATTTCTTGCGGTACGAGCCTCCGCCGACTCTATTCCCCCAGCAATGCCATTCCCGCAGGCCCCATGAGGGAATCTCTGGCTGCGTAGCTTGGAAGGCGGGAAACGCGTTCAGGTAGCGTAATAATTAAGGCGACTGCTCGCAAAAAGCAAGAAATCCGGGTTCAAACTTCGACATGGAGCAGGCGTCCAGCTGTCACGACCTAATCATTACTTCTTTTGTATTTTTGCTTTTAATTCCATGCAGGCTGCAGAATCCTTTTATGCAATTAACGCAATCAGAGTTAGACTTGAAATTATGATACAACGATAAGCCAGGAGAATGAAAATGAGGACTGCTGATAAATCGGACAAAAACAGAATTTTGGTAGCGAATAGTGACACTACATTTGAGACACAGGTCAGTCATGACCATTCATTAGATAAGTAGAAAAACTGAAATATTTGGGGGCAAAACTGGGGTGAGAAGCATGGAACAGAGAAGACAACATTACAGGAAGAATAATAGTCTGCTGAATTCTTTTTAGTAGGATAGAGAACATCGCACATGAGAAAATAATGGGTAGGCTAATAGGCGATGCGATGGAATCGATCATAACTTTGGATTT
This sequence comes from Schistocerca piceifrons, assembly GCF_021461385.2. Taxonomy (NCBI): domain Eukaryota; kingdom Metazoa; phylum Arthropoda; class Insecta; order Orthoptera; family Acrididae; genus Schistocerca; species Schistocerca piceifrons. The sequence goes on from NC_060141.1 coordinate 295,329,806, forward strand.
GGAATGCTAATATCATAAGAAGAGTGGTATATAAAGTAGTGCGGGAACATCAGGAATCGAGATAAAGAATATCGAGAAATTAAGAGCAAGACTGAGGGCATATGAAACGGTGATGGATAAAATTGAAGGAAGGGAGTTCGATGATGTGGACATTTGTTGATGATATAAGCGAAAATTTAAATGGTGATATAAGGAAGAGCGAAAACAACCAAATCATCGTTCTTGTAAAGAAAATATCATTTAAGTTATTGTGAATGACGGCTTTCGAGAGGCTGATTCTCTGAATAAAGAAGCCGAAGGACGATAACGGGAATGTGAAGAGATGGTCATAATAGTTGTTTGTTGAACCAATGAATCCTGTGCACAATAATAGTAAATAAATGATAGTTACATAAGCTGAACATTCGTTTCCATTAACACTCTGGGAACGTTTAGCGTCGTAGGGTACTGTGACATTTTATTCAACATTTAGTGCTAACAGACAAATATAAATACACCATGTGATCAACAGTATTCGGACACCCCAAAAAACATACGTTTTTCATATTAGGTGCATTGTTCTGCCACCTACTGCCAGGTACTCCATATAAACGACCTCAGTAGTCATTAGACATCGTGGGAGAGCAGAATGGGTCGCTCCGTGGAACTCACGGACTTCGAACGTGGCCAGGTGATTGGGTCTCTTTTGTGTCATACGTGAGTACGCGAGATTTCCACACTCCTTAACATCCCTAGGTCCACTGTTTTCGATGAGATAGTGAAGTGGAAACATGAAGGGACACGTACGCCACAAAAACGTACAGGCCGACATCGTCTGTTGACTGACAGAGACCGTCGACAGTTAAGAGGGTCGCAATATGTACAAGGCAGACATCTATCCACACCGTCACCCAGGAATTTCAAACTGCATCGGGATCCACTGCAAGTACTATGACAGTTAGGCAGGAGGTGAGAAAACTTTGATATCATGGTCGAGCGGCTGCTCATAAGCACACATCACCGGGTAAATGCCAAACGACGCCTCGCTTGGTGTAAAGAGCCTAACATTGGACGATTGAACAGTGGAAAAACGTTTTATGGAGTGACGAATCACGATACACAATGTGGCGATCAGATGGCAGGGTGTGGGTATGTCGAATGCCCGGTGAACGTCATCTGCCAGCATATGCAGTGCCAAAGGTAAAATTCGGAGGCGATGGTGTTATGGTGTGGTCGTGTTTTTCATGGAGGGGGCTGCACCCCTTGTTGTTTTGTCTGGCACTATCACAGCACAGTCCTACACTGATCTTTTAAGCACCTTCTTGCTTCCCACTGTTGAAGAGCCATTCGGGGATGCATCTTTCAACGCGATCGAGCAGCTGTTCATTATGCACGGCCTGTGGCGGAGTGGTTACACGACAATAACATCCCTGTAATGGACTGGCCTGCACAGAGTCCTGACCTAAATCCTATAGAACACCTTTGGGATTTTTTGGAACGCTGACTTTGTGCCAGGCCTCACCGACCGACATCGATACCTCTCCTCAGTGCAGCACTCCGTGAAAAATGGTCTGTCACTCCCCAAGAAACCTTGCAGCGCTGACTGAACGTATGCCTGTGAGTGGAAGCTGTCATGAAGGCTAAGGGTGGGCCAGCATCATATTGAATTCCAGCATTACCGATGGAGGGCGCAACGAACTTTTAAGTCATTTTCAGCCAGGTGTCCGGATACTTTTGATCACATAGTGTAATGCTTAAAGCCATTTAAGAGCACTTTTTATACATCTAATACAACAGTTCCGTAAGAGATGCACAGTTTATTTAGATGTTATCTTCGTAATTCGGCACATTTCCAGGAATCATTTTCCTTTGCTTATCTTTTAAGGTTCATAATTTTTACATACTTTCTTCATGAAAAACTGGCTACGTATTTTTAGTGGTCAGGGGGGAAACACATTGACGGAAAAAAATCGAAACACCAAAAAATAATGTAATAGAATTTCGGGAATACATTTCACTAGGTAACATATTTAAGTCATTAACATTGCAAAATCGCAGTTCAACGTAAGCGCGAGATAAACCACGGCAAATGTGAAATGATGGTACATTAATAACCAGTGTAGCCTCTGGAATGTTGAATGCAAGCTTGCTAACGTGCATGCATTGTTTTGTACAGGTGCCGGATGTCAGTTTGTGGGATGGAGTTGCACTTGGTCAGTGAATACATCGACAGTTAATGCTGTTATGGATGATGCTGAAGTTGTCGTCCGAATATGTCCCACTTGTGCTTGATTGAAGACAGATCTGGTGATCGAGTAGACCAAGACAATATGTAGACACTCTGCGGAGCATGCCGGGTTACAACAGCGGTATGTGGGTGAGCGTTATCCTGTTGGAAAACACCCCCTGGAATGCTAATCCTGCCGGCCGGAGTGGCCGAGCGGTTCTAGGCGCTACAGTCTGGAGCCACGCGCTCGCTACGGTCGCAGGTTCGAATCCTGCCTCGGGCATGGATGTGTGTGATGTCCTTAGGTTAGTTAGGTTTCAGTAGTTCTAAGCTCTAGGGGACTGATGACCTGAGCAGTTAAGTCCCATAGTGCTCAGAGTCATTTGAACCATTTGAACCAATGCTAATCCATGAATGGCAGCACAACAGATCGAATCACCAAACTAACGTACAAATTTGCAGTCAGGATGCGTGGGATAATCACGAGAGTGCTCTTGCTGTCATACGAAATTGCGTCCAAGACCACACCTCAGGGTGTAGGTCCAGAATGTCTAGCACGCAGACAGGATGGTTGCAGGCCCTCAACTGGCCTACTTCCAACCAACACACGGCTAACACTGGCACCGAGGCAGAACCAGCTTTCATCAGAAAACACAACAGACATTCACCCTTCTCTCACGCTTGACACCACTGAAATCGCAAATGGCGGTGACTTGGGATCACTGGAATGCACGCTACAGGGCGCGTGACTCGGATCTGTCCTTGAAGTAACCAATTTGTAAGAGTCTGTTGTGTCACTGAGGTGACTGACACCACCTCAACTCGGTCAATCTCAAAGGTAACTAACGCTCACAATTCAAATTAAGAAGGAATGATGGACTATAAAAACAGTTTTAGAAGGTTATGTGGAAGGGAAACGGAAGCGAGGAAGGAATGGATTTCAGACACTGGATGACGTCACGCTGTAACGCTGTAACGCGTGTATTTAAAGCAAACCTGATATGCATCCTCGTAGTGGAGCTACTCGCGTTATTCTTATGCGACTGATGCGAAATTTAAATAGACATCAGGTATCAGATGCAGAAACAGGTCTTACAATTTCCGTTTATGTTGCACAGCTCCCTGGTGTTGCGATTTTTTTCCATCAAAGTATAGTGACGGAAATGGAAATTGTTACACATCTGATGACCTCGATATCGATGAGGCGTTAAATCCTAATCTTTCTTATTTCGAATGCCTTGAGCGACCGCTACCATGTTAGCATTTACATGCCTGTGGGATGTGGTTCAAATGGTTCTGAGCACTATGGGACTTAACATCTGAGGTCATCAGTCCCCTAGAACTTAAAACCACTTAAACCTAACTAACCTAAGCACATCACACACACCCATGCCCGAGGCAGGATTCGAACCTGCGACCGTTTTTTTCTGGCCATCCAACTTATTCTTTCCATCCTCCGCCATGTCCACATCTCAAAAGCCTCCAGACTATCTCTGTCTTTCTTTCTCAAAGTTTATGTTTCAGCACCATACGATCTTTGTACACTACCTCTTCGTCTTTACTCAAAATTTCCATAGTAGCACTCCATAAAAGCAAGTAAGGTGTGTGTACGCTGCTGCTACCACGCAACATACAACACAGACTTGCGTGGAGCCAGTGTCAACCGCGTGATTCAGTGGAATTCTATGTCAGATCTATTCAGCGAGGAGTCTTGCTACTGTTTGCAGCGAGTCGGTTGACGACTTGGTGTAAATTACAGGAAGGTGAGAGTCTCAGAACCCGTACCTCCCCTACTGATGAGATTTGAAGGGGCTACTGGGTATGACGATAGGACTGACTGAGTGATTGTTGAAGGGGGGCTGATTGTCCGCCAGTATGCGGCAAGAATGTTAAACCCCGTCATCTTACCCCTCTCGACCACAATATCAAGTATCATATTCCAGAAGGATAATGTAAGACCCCACACTGCAGTTCATACCACAGACTCACTACGTACACTTCACTCGTAAGGCGGCCCAAAGGGTACATTTCATACCAGTCTCCAAGCAGCAGTCTTTATGGACTGACACAGCATTTCTTTCAAGGCTTGATAAGAAATTTCTCATTGTGACATTCGGACGCTGTTTGCTTCTATGCAACAATGAATACTGGAGTACATTAGTGTCCATCTGCTCACACGAAAACGGTCTCTTAATTTGTTTTCTTCTAATCTGATACCTTTAACTATGCCATAACTTGACTGACTCGAATGACTGTTCTTACTCTTGCAATCGTTTCACCATAATAAACAAAAATTCATCTGCCAAGTCTGTACTGCCTCCTTACACTATGTTACCGCTTCAATGACAAGTGTTCTCTAGTACTGATCTGACGCACACACAAAACGCCGCCATTAACTCGTTTTGCGTCTATTCATTTGCAAACTACCTGCACTGATAGATAACTTTGCTGCTACTGCACTGTCTCACACCCTGCCTTACTCATAAGACCAGAGTCCAGATAAGTCTACTGTTAGTATAAAACGATTTGTGCTCAACAGATTCACGTCATACTCCAATTAGTTGTTCAGTTCTTCAAAAGTACGCCACACATGCCTGCGACGTTACATCTTCATCCTTCCTCTCTTCTTTTATTGACATAAATTGTCACCAAAATTAAATTCCTCTGGTTGTTCCGTCAAGAGGTCTGCCTCTTTTCTTCTTGAACCACCTACACTGACTCTCAACATTTCGTATGACTGATGTTCGCTTGTGATTTTCCCAATAGGTTGCGCCAAGACGCCACTTCTCAGTCTGACCAAATTCTTCATTGCATCTAATAATCTTCCAAAAGCGCTACACTTTAACTTCTGCTCGTTACCGAATCTCTTTTTCTTTCTGCTACATGCATCACAGTCTAAACCTTGTATCAAAATGCTGCTTCCTTCCTCGACATCCAAACCGATCCTTCCTTAACGTACTTCCCTCACTTTCACCATCTTTCCACACTCTCTTCTTCGACTGTCTTCGTGTTCGTAGACTTCAGTTTTGTCCTAATGGGCTTAGTTCTTCATGTACGTAAATACACAACTTTTCTATTAACACTACATACAAGACACATCAAGTGTATACATTTACAGCTAGGGTTACATATATTCAAACTCATTTTGCACTTTAGAATTTGTACAAAGAAAAATCATTAAAACACAATATAAATTAACAAAAAAACATAGAAAAAATAATTCAAAGAATGCTAGTAGATTCGACCTACTTTAACTACAAAAGAGAAAATTTCCTTCACAACACCTCATATTGATGGTGCTTATGGACATCAATGCCGAATGGAATGAAAGTTTATTTATTTAATACTCATTATATGATTAACGTCTCCACAGAGTTTGATGGATATCGGACTCGTGCTTCATGATTTAAAACTTTCCATTTCCGTCAGTGTAACAGAAGAGCAGCCGTTATCGACTACCGCTTTAGCTCGTTACTACTAAGCATGATTTATTTCACTGCCCATTTTATTTCATCGACCATTTCGTATTTTGGTCTTCACTCTGTTCTTCTATTGATTTCTTAAAGTGAAAAAAGTGTACCTTCTTCTTCTTCTGCGAGTTTTCTACACCATACGGAGTCTCTTGTATCCAAGTTTCCATCTTCTTCTATCTTGGCAGTCCTCTTCATGCCTAGCTCTGTCCTTCATCGCACGCCTCTATCCATTGTTCTAATGCAGCCGGGGTTTCTTCTTTTCCCGTGTCGTGGAGGTCTTTTGGAAATTTGTGGTAAGGTCTTATGGGACCAAGCTGCTGAGGTCGTCGGTCCCTAAGCTTACACACTACTTAATCTAACTTACGCTATGGACGAAACACACACCCATGCCCGAGGGAGGACTCGAACCTCCGACGGAGGAAGCCGCGAGGACCGTGACAAGACGCCCATAGACGCTCGGCTACCCCGCGCGGCGTGGAGATCTCCAGTGCCATATTTCAGGCATTCTTCTAAAGACACCCATACCATGTTAGCCGTTTCTTTTCAACTGTGTCTACAATATGTTTTGTAACTCCCATCTGTTCTCGTTTGTACTTAATTTATTATTTTGTCTGTTACTGTTATTTCCACTGCCTTTAATTTTTTCTTTTCTTCTCGTTGACTGTGGAGACTTCTCACAGTTCAGCACCATACATAGCAGTGATCTCAACTTTTGAAACTTTGCCGCGCGGGCTTAGCCGAGCGGTCTGGGGCGCTGCAGTCATGGACTGTGCGGCTGGTCCCGGCGAAGGTTCGAGTCCTCCCTGGGCATGGGTGTGTGTGTTTGTCCTTAGGATAATTTAGGTTAAGTAGTGTGTAAGCTTAGGGACTGATGACCTTAGCAGTTAAGTCCCATAAAATTTCACACACATTTTTTTTTACTTTTGAAACTTTGTGACGTCGTTTTATTTCAAATAATAGAGCGCAACTGCTTAATTGCCACCTTTTCCTTTCCTATTCTGCGCTTGATTTCCTCGTTACTTTCGCCTGTATCTGAAATGATTGTCCCTAAATATTTATAGGAACAGCTACACTTTAATATAGATCCATCATCCATAACAAGATCCATTCTTATGCCTCGGACAATAAAGTTAATTTTCATGCTCCATTGCTCATATTCTTCTTTAAGCTTTCTTAACATATAGGAGATATCCTGTTCTTTCTCGGCGAAGATGACCTGATCGACGGCGAAATTTAGGGAGAACAGGATGTCGTCACCTACTCTAATTCCCAGGTTTTTTCACTTGCTTTTCCAATTTTTCAGTGCTTCATTCAAAAATATTTTGAAGAGGGTCGGCTCTAAACAGTATCCTTGTCTCAGTCCTTTGTTAATCTTAAGTTTGTTTGATAGAAACCTCCCAACTTTAACACGACAAGTATTATCTGAATACAGCTTTGTAACAGCTTACATACAACATTTATGAATGTTCTGGTTTTTCATTACTTCCCACATCTTAGAAAGTGGTACGCTGTCATTGGTTTTCTGCAAATCTATAAAAACCATGTGTTTTTCTAAGTGATGTGCCAGTTTCTTGTCATTCTTCTGTCTAATGCTGCAGACATTATCGATACAAGACATTCTTACCCGAAAGCCACTCTGTTCTTCTACTTCCTCAATTTCCAGTCTCAATTCCAGTTTAGTGTCTTACAATACAGCCACAATATACGTATAACTGAGACTGTAACGCCTCGACAATTTGCGGAGTCGTTCTTACTTCTCTTTTTAAATATGTTTGTGATGAACCTTTCTTTAAACTTGACAGGGATTTCCTCACCGCTAAGATAGCGGTTAAATAGCTTTGCGAGGTGTTGAAATAATACGTTTGGCCCGCTCTTCGACAACTCCATATATACAGCTCCAGGTTCTGGTGCTTTGCTATTTTGAATTCCTTAACTGTATCCTGTACTTCCGCTGTTGTTATCTCTTGGATTTCTGTGTCATATCCTGAAATTCGGATCGATCTTCTTTACACATTTCATCATACCATGTCTTCCATCTACGCTCATCAGCTATAAATTTATACTACTTCTGTCATTTTTTCTTGGCTATTTTATTATCTTCTACGCTTCTTTGGACCCCCTATACAGTTATTAATTTCTTTACATTTAAAGTCCCACATAGCATTTCTTACTCTCATAACTGTTTTCTTTGTTTCTCGCCTCAGCCTTACAAGCCTACTTCTATCATGTGTCTTATTGCTCATAAGTCATCTGTTCTAAGCCTCCTTTTTCTCCTTCATCTTTGCGGCGATACCAATAACTTTTAAATCTGCCATACGGTCTCAACTACTCCACGACTTTCAAAGACATCTTCTTGAATAGCTCTCACAATTGTCTTATATGCAACTTCCATTGTTGGATCATCAATATGATGTAGCTTCCCACTCAGTTTAAGCATGTATAAGAAGGCAGTTGAAAAATACTGCAGTAAAAGTAACTTATGTAGTGGCTTCTCCAGTTTCTCCCTATTCTCATTACGGTTGTTTTCGGACCCACAAATTTTTTGATAGGGGAACCAAAGTGCAAACCGAAGCTGGGAATCGTCATATCCACATTCTGCTCCTCTGTAGACCCTGTAATCGTCCATTTTCGTAAGATTACTTTCTTTCCCTATGGCATTATCAGTTACAGATTGTGACTTCCTTGCAGGCTATGTACAGGCGTATTTATGTATCTCTTTGTGTCGAAAAAAACCATTCCGTGTCTTAAACGGTACTGTCCACATATTTCTAACGGGCTCAATCCGTTATCATTCATAACATTCGCCCCATATTTGCCTACAACCCTGCTAGCATTCTGCTTACACACTTGACCATTAAATTCTCCTAAAAAATGACATCTAGGAGGTTCGTCAAATCATTAAAGAAATTGTTCTTCTCAGCATCACTAACATTATTTGTGGGTGCACATGCTGCAATGACCGCTACGCCGTATCCTTTCAGCTTGATGTCCACAAGCATCAGACATTCGTTCACGCCTTACCATTTCTCAATGCAGCGTTTCCACTTTTTATGTACCGCAACGGATATCCCACTCTTTGCCCAATACTCTTTGTTTACTCCGCTGTAAATATGAATATAATCATCTATTTCCTCCACCACTTTACCTTTCTTCTTCGTTTCTGTTGGTGCTGTTACGTCTATATTGTTCCGATGGATTTCTTTGAATACTTCTGTTTTCTTCGTTGCTATGCCCTGGACGTTCCATTTACTGAAATTCATATACCATTTTCGTTTTCTGGGTCGATCCCGTTTGGTTCTGATCTGGTTCCGAGGCTTTACTCTTGAATTTTTTGCAGACTGACGTTTTCCGAGTGATGGGGAGCAGGCCCAATTGCTCAGTCCCCAGCTGTAGGACCAGGTAAATTTTTATAAAAGATTTCTTCCTTTATACTGATTTTCGTTCTGAACTTAAGTGCTAGGTCCACTCTGAGTTTTAATCAGGATTCCGCCGGCTCCACTGTACCGAGGTCCATCCTCTCCACTGTCGCCGCCGTTGGAAATAGGATAGGAAAATTAAAGACACCCTCAGGCCTCAAAACCTACCACCGTTGGTTTCGAAAAGAAATAGAGTTGGCCAAGGAAGGTCGATAGAAACGAAAGCAGAAGAAACCTGACACAAGTAAGCGTAAGTAACGTCAGACTTAGCCAAGGGCTCATGTGATTGCCGCCCACTTTCTCCCAAGAAGGGAGTCCCCAAGAGGGACTACACTTTGGAATTTCACCAGCTGACCAGTCTGGCATGGGTGACCCTACCAGGAGCATTGCCCCCGCCGGTATAGCTCAGTGGATAACCGAGACACCCAAACCTTCCCACCAACTTTAAGGTTAAAGCTCATACCAAATTTTTAATTTAATATTCGCGCTAACTACATAAAGGTGCTGCAAATTTTTGGCTATAGCTGAACTTGTTGGATGCAAGAAGTAGGATATTTTTAAATGAAGTATGAGGAAAAAGTTTGCTTGAAGAATAGGCCGGATGGCAGTTCAGTTACATAGCTAACCGTTCTAACTACGCTACTATACTGAAAGGCGTGTTGCGGTAACATAGGAGTCGAAGAAAAGCATGAACTTAACTAAAGTCATGAAGAACATTGATAGTAGTAAGTATGTGAAGTTAAAAGAGACAGACGTCAGGCAGAAATTGTGGAAATTTGGAATCCTTGCCTCACTTGTTAAATCTTGGCGTAACTATAAACCATATGTATTTTTTTACATGGAGGTACTTCCATGATTTTATGTTAAATAGTGGTGATATCTTTCAAGTGAGCATAGCGTACTTTGCACATCTACATACAACTGAAATAGTCAAGTGACGTTAATATGATGTTGTATAAGTTCTGTCCCATTTTCATACATTTTTTATTAATAACAACAATTCTGAATTCTAGCTGCTTTATGCGCAAATCAAAATTTGCTAAGGGGGAAAAGTTACTTTTCGTAGGTAAATAGCACAAAGGCATAATTATAATTACCATACTTGTAAGAGGCCCTTTACGTCTTGAGTAGCATCGAGGCTCTATTTAATAAAGGTATAAAACAGTAGCGCTAATTTATGTGACTGTTTGACTATATATTCGTTAGACAGGTGCTGGAAGAATTTAATAGTGGGTACGAGTGCCTTCAGTCAATGTGTAGCGTGCATATACATATCAATCAATTTTCATTTGCAGATGTGATTTACTTGGCAGTCTGCGTCATTACCTCCAGATTACACAGATCTGTCTATAACGCTTGTTTTAAAGTAGTCGTACTAGGAAACTGTGAAAGGATTAATATTTTAATTACCAAGAGAATGAACAAAGATTAAACACATGACATCAGAAAGATAAAACAGAAGTAAAAACAGAAGTAAAAATTTTTCACTGTGTGCTGCATATCTTTACTCCAAGTTCGATGTTATTCGGAACACTTACACTTTGACGTACTAAGAAGCAATTCTGCAATGCCATCGTAGGATAGTTTATTAAAACAGAGACTAGGCAGTACGATTAATGCAGTTATAGCCTAAAAACAGCAGTGGCTACACCTTCTTTTCCAATATAAAAAACCGACATACGAGCTGTGACACTTGTCGGAGACAAGCGAAATCGCATGAATGCGTTCAGCCAAGTTCATTACAGGTATCGAGTGCAAATTAGTAAGATGTCTATGAAAAGCGTGTACAAAATCTACGGTGCTTTTGAACGGCAGCTCTCTGTACTAGCGACGTAGCGACATTCAAAATCAGCAGAGCGCTTCCTGAAAACCTTACGCTCTGCTCTACCCACGTGACTTCTGTACTTGTAGTATCTTGCCGACAAAAAATCTGTTCTGCACAGCTGAATGCTCACCTCATAGATATCTCTGTTCCACGTTTCGTTCTTTCTTTTTTCCCTGTGTGACGCATCTTGTAGCAGAGGTTTGTGTTACGATAGTTTCGTTGATGTGTTCCAATCTGACAGCGGCTGTAAATTATTCAGTATGAGAAACAATTGTAGTGATGGGTATAATCTGTCATGGTGTTGGTGCATAAAAAAGAATCATTCTCTCCGCTGTGTGCGACCACAAAACAGAGGACGTGGTCTCATTCCATCAGAGAAACAGGAACAATGCTGCCTGTGCCGGGTGGAACGGAAATATCCTGAGGGCTGGAGGTGGTGGTGGACTTGGCGTGCTACTTCCTGCGCTTTCACCGCCGCACATCGGCTAACCTGATTCATCCCGCGCGCGCCACTTTCGACAGAAGCACAATACTGTGAAAAAAAGGAAGTTGTTAACATGGCTTTTCAAGTCTCCTGTTACCGTGAACAATCACAGAAGCCTAATTTACGCACTGTAACCAACAATGAAAAAATTTAGCTTATAAGGTTAAGAGATGCGAACCAGCCGTTTATTTCAAGCTACTGCAGGGTCAAACCCTTAAGTGGATAAAGTATCGACTACTGAACTCAGAAATATTTGTGTTTATTGATAAAGGAAACCTGTTAAAGTTCCGAAGGTAGCTTGTAGTTATAAATCAAATGCAGGAAACCAATTTCACCGGCGTGAAAAATGAAGTACTGTTACTTGAAAAAAAGTATAGTTGACGTTTCCTTTACATCCTGTATCTATTTCTCAAGAAAGCCAATCAATATATGCTATGGAAGAAGGAAGGAAAATTACGGATTATCGTTCGTTTGACAGCGACATCATTAGGGGTGGAGCACAGCCTCGGACATGGTAGGGACGAGGAAGGAAATCTGTTAGAAAGGAACTCTCCCGGCATTCGGCGACGTCAGAAAACCAAGTAAAATCTGAATCAGAAGGCCCACGCGGAGATATGAACGTCACTCTACTCACGTCCTGTGTCCTAATCATTGCGCCTCCTCGCTCTTTTATATGAATTACCCTACTAGACTGATGAGTTTTAATAGGTCGAACCGTGCTGTTTGTGTCACTGTTTTAAATACTTCCTGTGATCTCGGGAGAGGCCTAACACCGCCAAATAAGGTCTCCCGTAGTTACCTTATTGGACCTGGAAGAGTAACAAGTACTCGATACCTAAACGCTCGCTACAGATGAATGCTAAAATCAGATAAAAGTTTAACAAACAACTTTTTCGAGAGCTCAAAGCCAGTTTAAGCTGAAAAGCAGTGATTTTAACTCCATAGTTACAAGTAGTATGCACGAAGTAGTGCTGAAAAGTAATGCCCCTGATTTTTTTATGTGAAAACTCTTAAAGCTTTTTGAAGAAAACAAGAGTTATTAACACCCTACTGCTTTATTCTTCATGTCTACCTATTTTCAGCCCTCTGCAGCTAAGGGGCTCCGAATTGTAGCCTTTAACATGGAGATGTGTAACGTAACTACGTCGCTGCGTGAGAAACAGCACGCTGTAATTGACTTTCGATCTCGAAGAACTCGTTCACACGTTTAGCACCTTCTCCTTCAGCATGACAATACCAGACCACACACGAACGCTAATGAACCTGCAGTGATCCGACAATCCGACATTTTGGGTCACTGTCATCTATCATCCTCCACGTAGTCCAGACTTGGCCCCATCCAATTTTCATCTGCTTCCAAAACACCTTCGAGGACTTCACTTTGATAGTGCAATTAGAAGTGAGATTGTGGCTCCATCAACAAAGTCACGATATCAACAAACTTGTCTCTCATTGGGAGAAATGTGTTCGTCGCTTGGATCACTGTTGTTGCGATCTTCAGTCCGAAGACTGGTTTATGCAGCTCTCCAATCTACTCCATCCAGTGCAATCATTTTCATCTCGAAATAACTACTGCAACCTACATCCTTCCGTATCTGCTTACTATATCCTCTCCCCCCCCCCCTCTCTCTCTCACACACACACACACATAAACACACATACATTGATGTTTCCTTAATGTCTCAGACTGTGTCCTGTCAACGGATCCCTTCTTTTAGCCAAGATGTGCCGCAGACGTCTTGTCTCCCCAGTTCTGTTCAGTACCTCCTCATTAGTTACATGATCTAACCGTCTAAACTTCAGCATTCTTCTGTAGAACCACATTTCAAAAGCCTCTATTCTCTTCTTGTCTAAACTATTTATCGTCCGTGTTTCACTTCCATACACGGCTCCGCTCCAGACAAATACAATAGAAAAGACGTCCTAGCGCTTAAGTTTATACTGCTGAGCCAAAACATTGTGGTCACTGCCCGCCGCGAGACTGAATGCTTCCTGGTGGTGTTTAAGACAGGTGACACAGTAAGGACAGAATGTAAGCAGAAGAGAGACGAATTGGCAGTGATACGGGTCGCAAATGCGGAAATCCACTGATATAAGCGGTTTTGCCAAGAGCGTGTTGATGTGACGCTGTCGCTGGAAACGAGAATCTCTGAAACGAAAAGCTGGTCGCCTGTTGGCGTACTACTGTCGTGAGCACCTATGGAAAGTGGCTGAAGGATGGTGAAATAACGAGTACGCCGTATAGTCACAAAACGCAGCGGTAGGGGATTCCCCGCTGTGTAATCGAGGATATGTAGCGACCTGTGACAGATTAACGACAGAGTACTATGCTGGTGCAGACACAAGTGTTTCTGGACACCCCGTTCAAAAGCCACTGTTCAACATGGAACTCCACATAGCACGACCCTTCCTGTGTTGACCTAAAGGCATTGTCAGTTATGATTGTAATGGGCCCAGCGTCACTGAGTTTTCACCTTGTATCAACAGAAGCGTGTCGCCTGTCTAATGAATCGCTTTTCTTATTACACCAGGTCGACGGTTGGGTCGTTACACGCCGTCGTATAGGGGAATGGCTGCACGAAACAAGCACCGCGCCTCGAATGTAGGCCGGTGACGGCAGAATTATGCTATGCTGTACATTGTATTGGACTTCCATGGGATCAAAGTGATAATGGAAGGCATCATGGCAGCAGTGAAGTACGTAAACATTATTGGGGACCACCTGCATTGCTTCATACTTGAAGTCCCCCCTGCGGGGATGACATCTTGCAACAGGATAACTGTCCGCGTTGCAAGGTCAGAATTGTGCTACAGTAGTTTGAGGTGTATTATAGTGAACTCACATTGGTATCTTGGCCAGCAAATGTGTCTGATCTGTAGCCACTGGAACAGTCTCCCACTGAATTACAGTATCGTCGGAAAACCTCAAACCTTTTATTTCTTCTCCTTGAACTATAATTCCTACTTCAAATTTTTGTTCGGTTTCCCTTATTTCTTGCTCAACGAACAGATTGAATAACATCCTACAATACTGTTAGTCTAGGACAGGCAGCGATCTGTGGCAGATCTGACGGTAGAGTACTACAATCCTGTCTCACTCTCCTCTAAAACCACTGCTTTCCTTTCATACGCCTCGACTCTTATAAATAGCCTTGCGCTCCGTCTGTTTTATCCTTGCTACCTTCTGAATTTCAAAGAGAGTGTTCCAGTCAACATTGTCAATGCTTTCTCTAAGTCTACAAATGGCGTAAACATTGGTTTGCCTTTCCTTAACCTATTTTCTAAGTCGTAGGGTCAGTATTACCTCGCCTGTACTTACTTTCCTACAGTATGACTATGTTGAGAAATATGTGAACATGAAGAATAAAGATGTAGAATGTTAATAACGTTCGTTTTATTAAAAATATTTATAAGTTTTTACATAAAAAGTTATGAGGCATTACCTTTCAGCAAGCCCTCGTGTTTATTAACATAACCAGATACGACTGCTGAGCTGATGCTCTGTCTGTGGATCTAATTTAACTTTAAAAAATCGCAGTACCTACTCAGTCATATTACCATGACATCGTCTTTCCTCATTTTTCATTAAAGAAGATAATTTTTTTGCTGTTCTCCCGATATAAACCAAATCTAATATGATGTGTGTACTATATATTATTGTGAAAACACATTGGAGAGTCTCTGCTCCCTCCCTCTTGAAAAAAATACCTGCAGTTAAAACTAAAACCACTTGTTCGTCGTCTTTGAACGGGTTCAGTTATGGAAACTACAATTCTTCGTCTTTAATGTATGTTTTGTTGAATGGCGCGATATTTAAAATTTATATCTACAGAGGGTACAGAAAATTTCAGCTGTCTGTGCAAATGGGAATACTTGCACACATATCATGCTTACTTCATGCTTTACTTTAATTCATGATTTTGGAAATGAGAGTAATATATTACACTCTGTAAAGAACGTGGAAGTATGTATGTTTCAGTGTACTGTGGATCAACGTTTCTTCCAGTTTGTACCTCGACTGCACCACGGTAAAACGACCTCTCATGCAGCTCAGTGACAGCTGTGATTATCCCAATCTTATCTTCGCGGCTCCGAGGGAACGAGGGAACAATGTGTAGACGGTCCCAATGAACTCCAATACTCGAAGCATTCTGTGACGACGTTCTAGTGAAATGTTACCTAATTTGTTCTGGTGCCTGTTAGATCAACTTCTGCCACACTATACCGCTATTCCAGTAAATATGTAACCGTATGCTGCTCCTCTTTGCGTACTCTTGTTATACGCTCTTAGCTAAATCAGTGTATGGACTCAATACACAAGGGCAACATTCTAGTGTATGTTATACGACAGATTTATACATGCTCTGTCCAGCAGATGAACCACATTCTTTCCAGTGTTCTCCGAATGAATCGAAGCTTTTTACCTACCTTACAAAGGACTGAAGTAATGTGTCTTTATTAAATGTTAATCTGTGTATGTGATGGATGATAATAAATGATCAGTAATCATATTTATTGAATAAAATTTCATTTTTATGTTTCGCGCAATATCCACTTTTGAGCAGTTTTCTTTTAGGGTCAATTAAAAAAAGAATAAAGTAAAAACCAAATATAAAAAGACCCTGCAATCATTTTGAAACAGAGTTCCTAGACATGTATCTTCTTCTGACACACAGCTAGAGTCAAACTGCGTTAATTGTAGTGTCACTTTCAGCCATTATGGTTGAATAAGTTTACTAATTCTCTTTATGCCATAAGTCTTCTCATTGCTTTGGTGTAGTCCGCCACGATTTCCTCTCCAAAGCCGACCTTTTCATCTCAGAGGAGCACTTGTAACCTAAGTCCTCAATTATTTGCTAGATGTACTCTAATATCTGCTTTCCTCTACAGTTTTTACCTCTACAGCTCCAACTGGTACCATAGAAGTTATTCTGAAATGCTCTAACAGATGTCCTACCAGCCTGTCATTTCTTGTCGGCAGCGTTTTCCATGTATTCCTCTCCTTGCCGATTCTCCGCAAAACCTCGTCATTCCTTACCTTATCAGCCAACCTAATTTTCAACATTCTTGAGTAGAATCACATATCAAATTCTTCGATTCTCTTCTTTCCGATTTTCCCACAGTCCGTGTCTCACTGCCATACAACGTTGTGCTCCAAATGCAGATTCTCAGAAATTTCTTCGTCAAATTAAGGTTTATGTTTGATACTACTAGTAGACTTCTATTATTTTGCTGCCTAGGTTGTAGAATTCCTTAACTTCGTCCACTTTGTGATCACCAATCTTGATGCTAAATTTCTCGCTGTTCTCGTTTCTGCTACTTCTCATTACTTTCGTCTTTCTTCGATCTACTCTCAATCCGTATTCTATACTCATTAAACTGTTCATTACGTTCAGCAAACCTGGTTATTCTTTTTCACTTTCATCGTGGATAACAACGTCATCAGCTAAATTGGTATCTTTTCACCTTGAATTTTAATTCCACTGTTTAACCTTTCTTTTATTTTCGTCATTGTTTCTTCGATATACAGATTAAACAGTAAGGGCAAAAGACTACATCCCTGTCTTAAATCCTTTTTAATCCGAGCACTTCTCTTCATCTTCCTTTCTTATTGTTCCCTCTTGGTTCTTCTACGTATTGTATATATTACCTGTCTTTCCCTGTAGCTTATACCTACTTTTCTCAGAATTTCGAACATCTTGCACCATTTCACATTGTCGAACGCTCTTTCCTACGTCGATAAATCCTACGAGCATATCTCGATTTTTCATTAGTATTGCTTCCATTTTCAACCTCAACGTCAGAATTGTCTCTCTGGTGCCTTTACCTATCTTAAAGCAAAACTGATAGTCATCTAACGTAGCATTCTTATGTATGTCAGCAACTTGGATGCATGAGCTATTAATCTGATTGTGCGATAATTAGGCACTAATCGTCTGCCGGCCGAAGTGGCCGTGCGGTTAAAGGCGCTGCAGTCTGGAACCGCAAGACCGCTGCGGTCGCAGGTTCGAATCCTGCCTCGGGCATGGATGTTTGTGATGTCCTTAGGTTAGTTAGGTTTAACTAGTTCTAAGTTCTAGGGGACTAATGACGTCAGCAGTTGAGTCCCATAGTGCTCGGAGCCATTTTTTGAACTAATCGTCTACTACAATCTTTCGAAATTGTGTGGATGATGTTTTCCGAAAGTAAAATGGTATATCGCCAAACTCATACATTCTACACAAAACGTGAATAGTCGTTTTGTTGGCACATTCCCCAATGATTTTAGAAATTCTGATGGAACCTTATCTAACCACTCTACCGTATTTGATCTAAGTCGTCTAAAGCTCTTTTAAATTCTGACTCTAATTCTGCATCCCCTATTTGTTTCCTATTGAATACTGTTTCTTCTTCCACCACGTCATCAGACAATCCTCCTCCTCATAGAGGCATTCATTGTACTCTTTATTCCTATCCGCTCTGTCTTCTGCATTTAACAGTGAAATTCCCACTATACTCTTAATGTTACCGCTCTTGCTTTTAGTTTCACCGAAAGTTGTTTTGACTTTTCTGTGTGCTGAATCAGTCTTTCTGACAGGCATTTCTTTTTCGATTTCTTCACACGTTTCATGCAGTCATTTCGTCTTAGCTTCCCAGAACTTCCAATTAATTTCATTCCTAAGTGAGTTGAATTTCTGTAGTGCTGAATTTCCCTGGATACTTTTGTACTTCTTTCCTTCATCGATCAGGCGAAGTATTTCTTCTGTTACCCATGTTTTCTTCGCAGTTACCTTCTTTGTACATATGTTTTTCTTTCCAGCTTCTGTGACTGTCCTTTTTAGAGATGTCTAGTCCTCTTCCACTGAACTATCTACTGCGCTATCCCTTATCACAGTACCTATATCCTCTGAGAGGTTCGAGCTTATCTCTTGATTCCTTAATAGTACCGTATCCCATTTCTTTGCGCATTGGTTCTTCCTGACTAGCCTCTTAAACCTCAGCCTACTCCTCATCACTACTAAATTGCGATCTGAGTCTATATCTGCTCCTGGGTACGTCTTACAATCCAGTGTCGGATTTCGGAATATCTGCTGGACAATGGTGTAATCTAACTGAAATCTTCCCGTATCTCCCGGCCTTTATCAAGTATATTTCCTCCTCTTGTGATTCTTGAACAGAGTATTCCCTACTATTACATTCAATTTATTGCTGAACTCAGTCTTTCTCCTCTCTCAGTCATACTACCAAGCCCATATTCTTCCGTAAGCCTTTCTTCTACTGCTTCTCCCACGACCGCATTTTAATCCCCGATGACTATTCATCTCCCTTTACGTACTGAATTACCCGTTCAATATCTTCGTATACGTTCTCTGTCTCTTCATCTTTGGCTTGTGACATCGGCAGGTATACGCAAACTATCGTTGTCGGTGTTGGTTTGCTGTCGATTCTGGTTAGAATAACCCTTCACTGAACTGTTCACAGTAACTCAATCTTTGTCCTACCTTCCTATTCATAACGAATCCTATTGCTGTTATATTATTCTCTGCTGTTGTTGGTATTACCATATACTCGTCTGACCTCAGAAAACCTTCTATTCAATCCATTTCACTTCACAGAGCTCAACTATATCTAGATTGAGCGTTAGCATTTTCCTTTTCAGATTTTCTGGTTTCCCTACCACGTTCAAACTTCCGACGTTTCACGCCCCGTCTTGTAGATCATTATCCTTTTGTTCGTTATTCAGTCTTTTTCTCATGGTCACTTCCCCTTTGAAAGTTCTCTCCTCGAGATCCGAGTGGGGGTCTACTCCAGAATCTTCTGCCAATAGAGATATCATCATAACACTTTTTCAGCTACAGCCACGTGTCCTGCGGTTACACGTTATGTGTTTTTCATACCGTGGTTTCCATTGCTTTCTGATCATTGCTGATTCTTCCGTCTTTAGGGGCAGTTTCGCACTCCAAGGGCAAGAGAGTGCCCTGAACCTCTGCCCTTTATGACACGGCCCTATTCTGAATGAAGGTGACTTCCTATGCCGGAAGTCTTCGCCCGCCATTGTGGATGATTCTCATTCAAAATTTATCTATTGCAGAATTCGAATACGGGACCGAGGACTCTTAGGATTATTAGTCAAAGACACTAACCTAGATCACTGGTTTGCTAAAAGAACTTTAAAAATACTTATAAATATATAGTGAACGTTGATTGTAGACATTGATTAAGAACAATATTAGTAAAAGATTGATGCTAATAAATGGATGAAGTGTTTTATATTATTTCTGTTTCTTTAAGTAACTCGCCTCGTCACTTAAATCGATAAATTCTTGTTCTTCCTGTACGTATTGTTGATGCACACAAAGAGCAAATGAGTCAATAAACGGTCTCTCATTTAGTAAAAGAAGCAACGGTAGGTGCAGCAACTGGCGACATCAGTTTCACCACATTAGTAATTATCACTTCCGGAGAGAGTAATAGTACTGTTCGCCGTACTATGAGACGACAACCAGCGCTCGGCCACTATCGGTGTTGGTGTTCCGCCATTTGCTCATCTGCGCTTTTTTTTGTGTGAAATCTTATGGGACTTAACTGCCATGGTCATCAGTCCCTAAGCTTACACACTACTTAACCTAAATTATCTTAAGGACGAACACATACACACCCATGCCCGAGGGAGGACTCGAAAACCTCCGCCGGGATCAGCCGCACAGTCCATGACTGCAGCGCCCTAGACCGCTCGGCTAATCCTCTGCGCTATTCATTGGAATAGTTTGCGGGGTAGGTAGCCTATTCCTTGTATTTGTAGAGACCTCAATGATTCGCGTTCTAATCGCCATTCTGTGGATATGGAACCTGACTTATTTGAGAAGACGTGATACCTGCATCGGTTTATTCGTCTAAATCATCTCACGCTCCTCTTATTTGCATACATATTTGGTTTACATTTCAAAAATGTCTCTATGCTTCACCATTAGCTTAGTACTCTGTTTTGACTTACAATCGAAATTTTGCTACCTGTAGAATGATTCAAAAGGCTCTGAGCACTATGGGACTTAACTTCTGATGTCATCAGTCCCCTAGAACTTAGAACTACTTAAACCGAACTAACCTAAGGACATTCCACACATCCATGCCCGAGGCAGGATTCGAACCTGCGACCGTAGCGCCGTTCCCAACTGTAGCGCCTAGAACCGCTCGGCCACTCTGGCCGGCCTACCTGTAGAAGTGTAGATACGGATATGTTAACTTTGTGCTTGCAAGAAGAATGTGGTAAAATATTTAGTATTGGCCTAATTATTAAGGATGCACAAGGCTATGAATAAAAATTTAAAATGGTGTAAGACCACCTTTATTCCTTAAGACAAAAACAGATAAATTTTGCTTAGTGCAAATTGATTTTATACTATTTCACACAATGTAGTTGTTCCAGTTCATAGATATCAACATGATTACTCTGAAATTCACAATTAACCGCCTGACAGTGGGTTCATCGAACTACTCTCAAGCTGAAACTTTCCTGGCAGATTAAAACTGTGTGTCGGACCGAGACTCGAACGCGGGACCTTTGCCTTTCGCGGGCAAGTGCTCTACCAACTGAGCTACCCAATCACGGTTCACGTCCCGTCCTCACAGCTTTACTTCCGCCAGTTCTAATCTGCCAGGAAAGTTTCATAACAGCGCACACTCCGCTGCAGAGTGAAAATTTCATTCTGGAAACATCCCCTAGGCTGTGGCTAAGCCATGTCTCCGCAATATCCTTTCTTCCAGGAGTGCTATTCTGCAAGGTTTGCAGAAAAGCTTCTATGAAGTTTGAAAAGTAGGAGACGAGGTACTGGCGGAAGTAAAGCTGCGAGGACAGGGGGTGAGTCGTGCTTGGGTAGCTCAGTTGGTAGAGCACTTGCCGGCGAAAGACAAAGGTCCCGAGTTCGAGTCTCGGTCCGGCGCACAGTTTTAATCTGCCAGGAAAGTTTCATAACAGCGTACACTCCGCTGCAAAGTGAAAATTTCATTCTGGATACTCTCAAGCTACTTATCTACCGTCCCACTCTCGAACGACGCGGGGGATAAACGAGCACTTAAACCTTTCTACATGAGTAGTGACATTTCTTATTTTACTCTGATGATCATTTCTCCCTATGTAGGTGGGCCCTAACAAAATATTTTCGCAATCGGATAAGCAAGTTGGAGATTGAAAGGTCAATAGAACATCCTGCCGCAACGAAAAACACATTTGTTTTCATGATTGTAACAGTATTTTAAGTATCATGTCCGTTGTGCTGTCTCCCCTGTTTCGCGACAATTCAAAAAGAGTTACCGTTTTTGAACTTTTTCTGTGTTCTCCGTCAGTCCCATCTGATTCGGATGCTACACCGCACAGCAACACGCCAGAAGGGGGCGGAAAAGCGTGGTGTAAGCGGTCTGTTTTGTAGACATAGCACTTGCTAAGTGTTCTTCCAATAAATCGCAGTCTTTGCTTTGCTTTCCCCACAACATTATCTATGCCATGCTTTCAATTTAAACTATTTGTAACTGTTATAACTAAGTATTTAGGTGAATTTACAGTCTTTAAATTTAAATGATTTATCCTGTAACCGAAATTCAGCGGATTTCTTTTAGTTCTTATGTGGATAACTTCATACTTTTCATTACCTAGAGTCAATTGCCTCTTTTCGCACCATACAGATGTCAGAGGTGAGCATAATCTCCCTTTATATATTTTTTGCCTTGACAGACGACAGTGACCCAATAATTTGGAGGATATGTCAGATGAAATAGTCAACATTCAGGGCTCTAACAGGAACAATCATTCGAAACAAAAAGTCTAGTAAACATGGACTCTAAATTGCATACTTTAATAACTTTGAGCACTTATTGAGTAAAATAGGTGTGTTTCACAGTAGCAAAGATGAACAAGTGCTCATAGCTCTTAAAATACGTATTTCAGTGCTCGTGAGTGCTACACGTTTTTGCTTCGAATGATCGTTGTCATATTCGCGAATATTGGCCGTTCCTGCTGGGACACCCTATACACAGGAACGTTATCACTTGCAAAAGCGCTGTGCCCTGCTGGGGACAAAGCCTGCGCAGTTAAATGATCTCGGTCACCTAGTAGGCTCCTCTTGGTCTAGAATGCCCTCTTTGCCTGTGCTAGCCTACTTTTTATGTCATCTTTGCTTCGTCCTTCAAGGGTTATGAGGGCTGTCCAGAAAGTAAGTTCCGATCGGTCGCGAAGTGGAAACCACTGAGAGAATCCGATAAAGCTTTGCACAGATCTGTTGGGCGATGTCTCTAGTATGTCCGTTGATCGTGTCGTGTTGCTCTTTGCAGTTTTGAGTGAAAAGTGAGCACGTAAAGATGTGTAGGGAATAGCGTCTCCCGCCAAGTATGAGGGCTTCGTTAGAAAATTCGCCTGTGTCTTGCAACCCACATAACACAACTGTTGAGCAGTTCCTTCTTCATGCCAATTCTCGGCCGTACACTGCAGGGGCAATGAAGACGCTCCTGCAGCGTTTCCGATGAGAAGTGTTTGATCACCCACAATACAGTCCGTAATTGGCTCCCCCTGAGTCTCATCTCTGCTCACAAGAACCCCTGCCTATGAAGACAACATTTTTCCACAGACAACGAGCTGCAGACCAGTACAGGTAACTGGCCGAAAGCACAGGCGGCTGTTTTCTATGACGAGGATATTGGAAAGTTGATACAACACTACGACAACACTCAAAGTTGGAGCTGCGACTACGTAGAGAAGTAGGTGGATGGTGCACCTAACTGTTGCAACTAAAACGTTTCTGGTTTTCACTATGGTTTCCATTTCGAGACCGATCGGAACTTACTTTCTGGACAGCCCTCGTATTTTGCTTCCTGAACTTCATCTACTAATCACCAATTTTGATATAAAGTTTCTCGCTATTATCAACAAGTTATTGATAGATCCTGTTAGGACCAAAGGGTGATATTAATTCTTTCCTGAATATCTCGTGGAAGATAACTGGGACGACAATGTAAGGATTCTTCAGCTACAGAACGGCCCGAGCAATTCAGTGCACACTGTCGATTTTTCACTTTTTACTGCTGCTTCCTATGTCAGAAGTAACAGAGGACCAGTAAAAATCAGGTGTGGTATACAGATGTTCGTCAAAAGATCAGCATCAGAGTATTATATCCCGCTGGTCGAAGGCTATACTCGACACTCGAGAAAGTTTGAATTCCTATGGAACACACAAAAAAAGGTCCATCCGCTGACGGATCGCTTTCAGTATTGGTTGACTCATCTACTAACCAAGAAACGCACACACTCGAAATTTTAGCAGTAAACCACACCATGACTCAGAACGCCTCTCTTGCAGCGTCTGCCACTAGAGTTGACTGAACATCTCCCTGACGCTTTCGCACTTACTAAATGAGCCCGTAACGAAACGTGCTGCTCTTCTTTGGAATATCTATTTCTTCTACGCGATCCTGTCACGTACTGATCCTAGACTGACGAAAAATAATCAAGTGTTGGTCGAACGAATGTTTAGTAATCTACATCCATTGTACATGGACTAAAATTCCTAGTGATTCTTCCAATGAATCTCAGTTTGGCGTCTGGCTTATCTGCTATTAATTTTATGTGCTCGTCCCACTTTAAATCTCTCAGTACGCGTATTCTTAGAGATTTTATGGAAGTAACAGCTTCCAGTGACTGTTCTAAAATCCTGTAATCTACATCTACAGTCCGCAAGCCACGTTGCGGTGTGTTGCGGAGGATACTTTGTGTACCAATCCACTTCCTCCTTTTCCTGTTCCAGTTACGAATGCTTCGAGAGAAGAGCGATTGCCGTTAAGCCTTCTTGTGGACTCGAATCTCCCGAATTTCATGATAATGGTCTATTCGTGAGCTATACGTTGGAGGAAGTAATGTATTTATTAACTCTTCTAGGAACTTACGCTCTCAGAACTTTAACAGTAGACCACACCGTGATGCAGAGCGCCTCTCTTGCAGTGACTGCTGTTGTAGCTGGTTATCATTTCTGAGACGCTTCCGAGCTTACGAAAATAATCCGTAACAAAAAGCGCTGCGCTTCTTTTTCTCTGTTTCTCTATCAATCCTATGTGTTGCGGATCCCATACTGACGAGCGGTATTCAGGAATCATACGATGAGCAATCCAATGATACAAATATGAGTCTTCCTGTCTGTGGTTCGCAATACGTTACGTTTTGCCGCGAGGGATAGCCGTACGGTCTGGGAGCCTTGTCACGGTTAGCGCGGCTGCCCCGGTCGGAGGTTCAAGTCCTCCCTCGGGCATGGATGTGTGTGTTGTCCTTAGCGTAAGTTAGTTCAATTTAGATAAAGTAGTGTGTAACCATAGGGACCGATGACTTCAGTAGTTTGGTCCCATAATAACTTACCACAAACATGTTAGGTTTGTTTATGTTGAGGGTCAGTTGTCACACCCTGCACCAAACGTCAGTGTATGGCTAATATAATAATAATGAAAATAACACGAATCGTAAAATTTCAGTGAAATGTGAAAGGAAGGACGATTAGGGTATAAAGTTCCGTTTACGACGAGGTTATTAGGGATGGAGCATAAACTCGGATTGCAGAAGGATAGGGAAGGAAATCGGCTGTGCCTCTTAAAACGCATCATCCCAGCATTTACCTCAAGAGATTTAGGGAAACGTGATAAATCTAAATCTGAAAGGTCGAACGTGGATTAGAGTCGCCTTTTTTGTTGCATATGTACAGTCTCCCAGTGAAAGACATAACTTGAATTTATAACCACAAGAGTAGTGAATAGGTCACTACAGCATAAATTAAACAAATAAATAGTGGTTTTCTTCATGTGATCTCATAAATTAGTTCAAGAGTAGATAAAATGAACGCGTTTGATTTTTTACATTATCTGAGACACTATTCGTTCTAAAATTAATATTTACGTGTTATATTTTGTAAGTGTAATATATGTAATGGTAATTTTGACGGCAAAACAGACTATTGGCAAATGCTAGAATAGTAAGCGATTGACAAAGTTAGGGAAATAAGTTAATTAGACGACCTTACCACAAAGTGACCGCCGTAGGAAAGTTTCTGGTCGGGAGTTTGACTGTTATTTTGCACCACCGTTTAAGCTTTTCTTTTTGACTGGGTTTAACATGTAAATTAGACAACTAAAATAACATAAGTTTCAACTGTATCTGAACATCATCCGACTTGATATCAAACTATGGACTCAATTTCATCAGCTTTTATCGGGTAGCACGAACACTGGCTTTATGAATCGTTGTAAAATGAACAGACAGATCTTAATTAGGAAGTACCACACAATTGTTCAAAATTGATTACAGTTTTTCAGAATTTACGAATACCCTCCTCTCCCCAACAGCCGACGGTTTAAATGCCTAGGTTGACGTAATAAGAACAATTTTCATTTAGTTACAATCTTAGATTCAGGAGTAAATAATTATTGAGATTAAAGTCTACATAACAAAGTTATATGGAGAAAAGGAACAGAAAAAAGGAGCACGGCACCACAATCGTTATTGAACAAAAACGTGACAGAGACACAGCAACTATCTTTAATCATAGGCGTCTACCGGAAAGCTTAGTAATAAAATCATCATTCTTCATTGCAGAGCTTGTTATAAAATCGTCATGATCTACAACAGTGTAACTGTTTTATGTTTCGGGTGCCGAGCTTTTTTTCTAGTACCGTTGCATAAAAGATGTTATTCATGTCTTCTGATGTACTATGGTATAAGAAATCCACAACCACAGATGACGTTAAATTATAGTTCGAAATACGTCGACGTTTTGCGGTTTACAATAGGATATCGTAATTGTAATGTCTGACTTACATTACAGCTTAAATACGTAGTTTCTCACTACACCATATGGACAATAGGTTTATTTACTACACAAAAACGTGTCAAGGTTTTTTCAGATACCCTTAGAATTTTTACGGGTAGAGTTTTTGAACAAATTGTGCAACTGAGCCGGCCGCGGTGGTCTCGCGGTTCTAGACGCGCAGTCCGAAGCCGCGCGACTGCTACGGTCGCAGGTTCGAATCCTGCTTCGGGCATGGATGTGTGTTATGTCCTTAGGTTAGTTAGGTTTAACTAGTTCTAAGTTCTAGGGGACTGATGACCTAAGATGTTAAGTCCCATAGTACTCAGAGCCATTTTTTGTGTAACTGAATCGAACAGAGTGGATGGAGGTGGAGAAGATATCAAAGAAGTTTTCCTTTAACTATCAGAATAGTGCCCATAAGTGGTGTGAAAATACTGCCAGAATTTTAAAGGAAATCGTAATTGATACATTTCCCTCTCTAACATATTCTGTGCTGCTCAGTTACATGATTTGTTCCAAAAACGACTATGGAGCCTGGAGGGAAGAGATACAGCCCATAGTTCTGATTACGCACACTGTTTAGATGCTTATTCAGTTGACATTGTGGAACCGTTCTTTGCATAAGCATCCCTCCTACACAAAAATGTAAAAATTAGATAAACAAAGGAGCTTTTGTCATAATGTAAAAAAACCGACATGTCAGGTACAGCACAAAGTAAATATAATTATGAAAGTGGAAAACTGTTTGAGGATAAATCTATCCGTTCAAATCCAGTAACGCTACTATTCATTTTAGTACATTGTGTTATTTAGGTATTAAATATGCTTTTTATTCCATAGATACATAGTGAGGATCTAAAACATTTCATAAAACGAGCATACATACTACCTATGTACAAAAAATGTCGTAATGCCCCTACCACATATTCTAAGTGGAATGGTCCTCACGGATGTAGAATAATAGAAAAAACTGAAAAAAATTTTTGAAGATGTAATAACAAGCCTGTAACAAAAAAATTGCAAATGTATAATACACTCCGATGAACATGATGATTCTTAGGCTATTGTAGCCGCATGTCATCAAATAGAAAATCAGCTGGCAACTTATTTACATTGATCACAATACTGCACTGAAAAGGTGAAGAAGTAAGATTTTACGTAATACGTTATTTGATATATTAGTAATACCTACATTAACCGATTCTACTAAGGAATTCATCAGTGCAGTAGAAGGAGTTGGACCTAATAAATCTTTTAGGCTCCACTTAAAATGAGCTTTATCTGCAGTTAAACGTTTTATGCTTGTTGGAAAGTTACTAAAACTGTGTGTTCCTGAAAAACAGGCGCATTTCTGGACCAAAGTAAGTGACTTTGAATCTTTATGAAGATTATTCTTATTTCCAGTACTGATTCAGTGAACTGGGTTGTTGGTTTGGAAAAGACATACATTATTAACGACAAACTTCATGTATTCGGAAGCGGTAGTTAGTGTCTCCAGTTTGTTGAACAGGACTCTGCAAGACGTTCTTGAGTTCATACCACAAAATAAATTGTATTACACATTTTTGGAATCATTGCAGTTTGGACTGGTTCTCGTATGACGTTATAGAATGAAAGTAAGCGAAACACGGTAGCTTTTTTTTTATATCATCTGTAATTGACAACGTCCGCATCGCAAATAAAGATTTGTTCAGGTGCTTCAACACTTCTGTGGTATGCTTGCCACAGCTGAATTTAGTATCAAGTTGTAATCGCTAGAATGTAACACTGTCGACTTCTTATACCTGCTTATTGTCATATGTTAGGCACTTATAGGGAAAGGGAAACACACTTTCTACAAATGGCTGGTTGCTGCTTTTACTT
The DNA here is from genome assembly GCF_021461385.2 of Schistocerca piceifrons. Taxonomy (NCBI): domain Eukaryota; kingdom Metazoa; phylum Arthropoda; class Insecta; order Orthoptera; family Acrididae; genus Schistocerca; species Schistocerca piceifrons. The sequence goes on from NC_060141.1 coordinate 295,357,886, forward strand.
TTTTTTTGTAAGAATTCACTTGTATTCTTGCACAGACGCAGTCTCATCACGTCAATTTTTGACGAATTAGCACGCTACTTAATACTTGCGTTCATCTCGGAATCTTTCTGAGACCACTACGCATTTCGCTAGGGGCCGGAGCGCTGCTGCAGCCAAATGGTGCCACGTTCGACACCCGGGCGAGACCTGTCCGGGGTGCTCGGCTTTCCCCCGGGTTCGCGGCCGCAGCTCTGCGATTCCCGTTGCTTACGGTGTCGGCGAGTAGGGGGTGGCCCTATATATACCGCCCCGGCGCTGCTGCTGACCACAGGGACAGCTGCACACAGCAAACGTGAGTACACGCTCGAGCGCGCGCTGCCGCATTCGCACCTCATTCATCCTCCTCCAGTCACCCTATCACCAACTTGGTGTTTCGTACGAAGTTGGCACATTTTTAAAATCGCATAATCTGATCCTACCACTGTTCCAAGCCTTACGACCGTCTTAACGTTCAACGTTTGTTCTGGTGTTCTCTGCGAGTTCGTATGCAGTTCGTACGGTAATTAAACTAGTAGTGCTACTTGCACGAACAATCATTTTATCTTGAAACTCTTCCATTGGTCCGTATCCGCACAAAAATAACAATGGGGATTGTGGATGTGCCTTGATGAAAACATTTTTGTTTTATTCGTTTTCTACCCAAACTTGTTGCAGCGACAATATCGCCATCATCTATGCCTTTTTTCTAAAACATACAAAATTAGCATCATTGTAGCGTTACAAAACATTATTATATGCGTACTATTTGGCTCCAAATATTGTTTTCAGTGTATTGTAAAACTACATTCAGAGTATTACAAAACTATGCTCTGAATACAGTTTTTGGATCCAAAAAGTTCACATGTAATTATGTTTTCAACTGTTTATGAAGAAGCTAATTTTGCATGTTTTGCAATAAAGATGGTGATATTGTCACAGAAACTAGTTTGCGAAGAAAATAAATAAAGGAAAAGTGTTTTGCATCAAGGCGGACCCACAATTTCCATTGCTTACTTGAATGAAATTTAGATGATACGTGTGTCCTGAGTCGAAGCGAAATCTATTTATTTATTTTTTGCTCCTTGATAGTTTTCGTACTGAACTGTCATGGTGTGGGTACCTGTAGTCATGTCCTAGTTCATGAACCACGGGCAACGTATGAGTGGCCAAGTAAGTGGTCCCGGCAGTCGGGATACCAGTTACTTTGGAATAAGGCTGGGCATCTCGGACATATTCTGAGTCGTGGTCACCTTTGTGCTCATACGGCAAAGACTACCAAATCCACCGGTTAGTCCCTCAGCCGTTAGGGGTAAAACCCAATGGGACTCGGGGCAAGTAAGGCTAGCAACCTGCTTCCCTGGTACTTTAAATATGATGCTGGCAACAATCAGAGCAAAAGGCCTCGGACCTTTGGAGGTGACGGAGTCCCACCTCTAACTGACAAACCAGGGACTCCTAAGATACGACTTGGCAAACAAATGGTAATGAGATGGGGAGCTATTAATATCAATGAGGGCTACTCTTGGAAGAAGGTAGAGCTGGCAGAGGCTGCAAGTAAGATGGGGCTGGACGTTTTAGCTGTTAGTGACATTCGGGTAAGGGGTGAGAAAGAAGAGAAGTGGGAGAATACAAGGTCTACTTGTCAGGAGTCAAAGCAGGAATAGCACAATGGGGTGTAGGGCTTTACATCAGGAAAGAAATGGAACCCAGCGTAGTTGCAATAAGGTATGTAAACGAACGACTGATGTGGATAGATTTGACAGTGTCTAGCAAGAAAATTAGGATTGTGTCAGTATATTCGCATTGTGAAGGGACTGATCAAGATAAGATGGATAGTTTTTATGAGGCACTCAGTGATGTAGTTGTTAGAGTAAAGGACAACGACAGTGTTCTGCTCATGGGTGATTTTAACGCCAGGATTGGAAATCGAACAGAAGGGTACGAAAAGGTTATGGGTAAATTTGGAGAGGATATGAAGGCCAACAGGAACGGGCAGCAACTCTTGGATTTCTGTGCCAGTATGGGCTTAGTAATCACAAACTCCTTTTTTAAACATAAGAACATTCACCGGTATACTTGGGAAAGCAGGGGAACCAGATCTGTCATTGACTATATAATAACAGATCAGGAATTCAGGAAGGCTGTGAGGGACACACGTGTATTCAGGGGATTCTTTGATGACACTGATCATTATTTAATCTGCAGTGAAATTGGGATTGCGAGGCCGAAAGTGCAGGAGGTCAGGTCCATATGTAGGAGAATAAGAGTGGAGAAACTTCAGGATAAGGAAATCAGGCACAAGTACATAACAGCGATCTCAGAAAGGTACCAGTTAGTTGAATGTAGTCAATTACAGTCACTGGAAAAGGAATGGACAAGGTACAGGGACACAGTACTAGAAGTGGCTAAAGAATATCTTGGAACAGTAGTGTGTAAAAGTAGGAGGAAGCAAACAGCTTGGTGGAATGACACAGTCAGGGCAGCCTGTAAAAGGAAAAAGAATGCGTATCAAAAATGGCTACACACTAGAACTCAGGTAGACAGAGAGAGTTATGTTGAAGAAAGAAACAAAGCCAAACAGATAATTGCAGCATCCAAGAAGAAATCTTGGGAAGACTTTGGAAACAGGTTGGAGACATTGGGTCAAGCTGCTGGAAAACCATTCTGGAGTGTAATTAGCAGTCTTCGAAAGGGAGGTAAGAAGGAAATGACAAGTATTTTGGACAGGTCAGGAAAACTGCTGGTGAATCCTGTGGATGCCTTGGGCAGATGGAGGGAATATTTTATAGAGTTGCTCAATGTAGGTGAAAATACGATCAGTAATGTTTCAGATTTCGAGGTAGAATGGGATAGGAATGATGATGGAAATAGGATCACGTTTGAGGAAGTGGAGAAAATGGTCAATAGATTGCAGTGCAATAAAGCAGCTGGGGTGGATGAAATTAAGTTGGAACTCATCAAGTACAGTGGAATGTCAGGTCTTAAATGGCTACACAGGATAATTGAAATGGCCTGGGAGTCGGGACAGGTTCCATCAGACTGGACAAAAGCAGTAATCACACCAATCTTTAAACATGGAAACAGAAAAGATTGTAACAACTACAGAGGTATCTCTTTATTCAGCGTTGTGGGTAAAATCTTCTCAGGTATTGTTGAAAGGAAAGTGCGAGTATTAGTTGAGGAGCAACTGGATGAAAATCAGTGTGGGTTTAGGCCTCTTAGAGGTTGTCAGGACCAGATCTTTAGCTTACGACAAATAATGGAGAAGTGTTATGAGTGGAACAGGGAATTGTATCTATGCTTTATAGATCTAGAAAAGGCATATGACCGGGTTCCTAGGAGGAAGTTATTGTCTGTTCTACGAGATTATGGAATAGGAGGCAAACTTTTGCAAGCAATTAAAGGTCTTTACATGGATAGTCAGGCAGCAGTTAGAGTTGACGGTAAACTGAGTTCATGGTTCAGAGTAGTTTCAGGGGTAAGACAAGGCTGCAACCTGTCTCCACTGTTGTTCATATTATTTATGGATCATATGTTGAAAACAATAGACTGGCTGGGTGAGATTAAGATATGTGAACACAAAATAAGCAGTCTTGCATATGCGGATGACTTAGTTGTGATGGCAGATTCGATTGAAAGTTTGCAGAGTAATATTTCAGAGCTAGATCAGAAATGTAAGGACTATGGTATGAAGATTAGCATCTCCAAAACGAAAGTAATGTCAGTGGGAAAGAAATATAAACGGATTGAGTGCCAAATAGGAGGAACAAAGTTAGAACAGGTGGACGGTTTCAAGTACTTAGGATGCATATTCTCACAGGATGGCAACATAGTGAAAGAACTGGAAGCGAGGTGTAGCAAGGCTAATGCAGTGAGCGCTCTGCTACGATCTACTCTCTTCTGCAAGAAGGAAGTCAGTACCAAGACTAAGCTATCTGTGCACCGTTCAATCTTTCGACCAACTTTGTTGTATGGGAGCGAAAGCTGGGTGGATTCAGGTTACCTTATCAATAAGGTTGAGGTTACGGATATGAAAGTAGCTAGGATGATTGCAGGTACTAGTAGATGGGAACAATGACAGGAGGGTGTCCACAATGAGGAAATCAAAGAAAAACTGGGAATGAACTCTATAGATGTAGCAGTCAGGGCGAACAGGCTTAGATGGTGGGGTCATGTTACACGCATGGGAGAAGCAAGGTTACCCAAGAGACTCATGGGTTCAGCAGTAGAGGGTAGGAGGAGTCGGGGCAGACCAAGGAGAAGGTACCTGGATTCGGTTAAGAATGACTTTGAAGTAATAGGTTTAACATCAGAAGAGGCACAAATGTTAGCACTGAATAGGGGATCATGGAGGAATTTTATAAGGGGGGCTATGCTCCAGACTGAACGCTGAAAGGCATAATCAGTCTTAAATGATGATGATGATGATGATGATGACGACTGAAATGTATGCGATATGGTATGACGGAAAGTGAGGAACACGAACCTTACCAATACATCGCTGAAAAATTTAAACTAGGTCCGTGCATAGATTCTGAATAGCAGACGAAATGATTAAATCATCCACTGCAATATGTAAAAGACTCTCTGTCTTCCAACCGAATCAGCTGTGAATTAAAACGCATTGCGGACAACTTCCTGACTGAAAAGGCGCACATCAAAACTACGCAAAAATGTCCATTTGAATTTAGCGCAGCCAGGAAGCCCAGGTTTTCTCGGCTAATTTCAGTGATGAATTCTTCTTGGGAAATCAGTCGAATAATATCATCGTGTTCGAGAGACGTTTCGGCAAGTTTTTTACTTGTCATCTTCTGGAAAGCACGTCACCGTGAAAGATTTCTTTCCGGGTATTTTTAATGCTTGTTTATTCTGTTATTTGCAATAGCAGTGTCGTAACGGATGCAGTAACTTACAATTTTTTTTTTTAGTGAATTGGTATCACCGTCGTGATAAGGTGTCGCATCCGGTAGGAAGTTTACCAATGATTTAAACTAACTCACTACTTTAAATGTTACGTAAATGCGGATAGACCAGAAGTAGAAGTGACACTACTGTTGGAGTACGTTTTTGCCTAGTTAGAAAATAAAGCTTGTATTATTAGATGACAGAATTAAAGCTCACTCTTGGAATGAGAAAGGTTAGAAAAGGAAATCGTGTGTCCCTGTCAAAGGAACTATACCGCCGTTTGCCTTAAACTGTTTTGGAAAACCACGGAAAACTTAACTCCGATAGTCCGGACGAGGATTTGGATTGTTGTGCTTCCGAATGGGAGTCCAGCGTTTGACCATGAGCGACCTCCCGCAGTCTCATTGCAATAAATGACAAATTTTGAATGCAACAGACCTGCACAGACCTACACGTGTGTAACCCGCACAGAATGCAGCGGACAATTCAGTTTCAATATTCGATGACGTATAGCAGCCATACCTGCACATAAACTCCTTCATGGCATTTGTGGTAATTTAGAACCTCTCTCTGTAAACTATTACTTAGTTATACACTCGTATATTATTGTACGTCTTTTCTATATTTTCTTTAAAAAAAAGTACACATTACGTATTAGCTCGTTCTTATAGCATATTTGGAGCACATGGACACACGGAAGCCGAGAAAAATAATAAAGCAACAGTGCTGATTTGTACTGATTCTCATAAGCGACTTCTAATCAAATTGCGTGTCAGTGGAGTATCGTCTCAGTTGTACCACTGGTTTCGTGATTTCCTGTCAGAAAGACCGCAGTTCGTACTCACTGACGGAAAATCATCCAGTAAGACAGAAGTAATATCTAGCGTTCTCCGAGGAAGTAGTATAGGCCATCTGCTGTTCCTGATCTACATAAACGATTTATATTAGAGCAGCCGTCTTAGATTTTTTTCGGATGATGCTCTCATTTATCATCTTGTAAAGTCATCAGATGATCGAAACGAATTGCAAAATGATTTAGCCTATATATCTGTGTGTTGCAAAAGTGGCAGTTTAAATAATGAAATGTGTGACGTGAATCCGCTGAATTTCGGTTACACGATAAATCACACAAAAACTAAAGGCTGTAAATTCAGCCTAATGCTTAGAGATTACAGTCACGAATAACTTAAATTGGAACGAGCACATAGATAATTTTGTGGGAAAAGCAAACCAAAGCCTGCGATTTATTGGCGGAATACTCAGAGAATGAAACATGTCTTCTAGAGGGACTGCTTACACTATCCTTGTCCACCCGGTTCTGGAGTATTGCTGTGCTGTGTGGGATTCGCATCACATAGGATTGACGGAGGCCATCGAAAATGTTCAAAGAAGGGAAGCTCCTCTTGTATTACCGCGAAGTAGGGGAAAGAGTGCCAGGGATATGATACATGAATTGCTGTGGGAGTCATTAAACAGAGGCGTTTTTCATTGCGGCAGGACCTTCTCATCAAATTTCAGTCACCGTCTTTTGTTGACGGCCAACTACATAGGGAGAAATAATCATCATAATTTTAATAAGAGAAATCAGAGCTCGCACGGAAAGATTTAAGTATTCGTTTTTGCTGCTCGCTGTTCGAGAGTGGAACAGTAGAGAAGTGGCTTGAAGGTGGTTCGATGAAACCTCTGCCAGGCACTTAACTGCGAATTGCAGAGTAATCATGTGAATCTGGATGGGGATATAGATCTTAAGGATGCTGAAGGACTTATTGAAACAGAGTATATCCAAATACTTCTTCAACCATAACTAGTGGTTCTACAATTCCAATATATTTTAGTCGTGTGCAGAGTAATAGTTATGGGAGCAGGCTGTAAAAAAGTGAGATTTCAAGCAGAATGTGGTAGAATCTATTTAAAAGTAAACACTCAGCTGAACGAAATACTTGACTTTGATAAAGCTTGCGCTATTATCTGCAACTGTAAATTTATTAGTTCTGTTTCATTTGTGATTGCGTTGAACTGATTGATTAATCTGCTTTCAATGAGAACCGAATAAGTGAGCTGAGGAATCATCTATTTCCTGGTCGAAATTGAGGTCAGGTTCGTTTTTTTATTCCTGTAACTGCGTAATTCTTTAGCATCAACATTCAGTTTCTGTTTCTAAATTATGACAACAGGGAATTATGCATGGATTCTGCTAAATGCGTAGCAACAAGTTTTATTACCTTTTCTTTGCTTGTTAAAGTGTCATGATTTTATTTCTTGTGTATGTGCCTGAAACATCTTACAATATATGTGTGTGTGAAGTATGTGTAAGGAGAATTGTAGTAATGGGGGTTTCAAACTATTCGCTAAGTTATAGTATTCTATGTAGAACGTGGAAAAAGGTGATAATTTTGTGTCATTTACTTGCTGGCTATGAAACTCCCGGAAATTACGTAGTGAACCCTTAATATGTATTTTTTACTTTGCTTTGATGCCACTGTGAATTGTTTGCAATCACTTTGTGTGGCAAGACAACAACACTTTTTTCACTAAGTCAACGAAACATGTCCCTCTGTTTGTAATTAGTACGACTCTTAATTATTACAGTTCGTAAATATATTTCCACATCTTCATTTCCAGATTTTTTCTGTCCCTTAACGTATTTATAAGACTAATTCAGACTAGACCAGTGCACGAGAAGAGCTACAGACTTTTGTCCTCTTAGTGTACATGGGGTTGAGATTATTTGGGACGCTGTGGGCTCTACGTAAGCCATTAGCTTGAAGTAAAGTAGGAAAACCGCAGATATACAACGGGCGATTTTCTGTACAGCTATGCAGTGTGATTCCATAATGATGTTACAAATTTTCATGGATGATGGAGAAGCGTAAACGTATCAATTTGAGGCAAGGGACCCAGATCCGGAAAGGACCGACTCCAAAGTTATAAGCGAAAATCGTTCTGATGCCTCTGACAATGGACCTCTTCTACTGCAAGCTCTGCCTTCCATATTTTGGGAGGAGGCAGTGTGTACAAAAACAAGAAAAAAATTTCGAGCAAACATGGACTCTAAAGTAGGCCTACATGCCTTAAGAGCTCTGAGCTTTTGTTCGTCTTCGCTACTGTGAAATCTCTTCTACTGAACAAGTACTCATGGCTCTTAAGGTATGCATTTTAGTGCCCATGTTTATTAGCCATTTTTTTTTTGTTTGCTCAATACTACTTCCTCAATAAATGGAAGGTAAAGAGCTTGGAGCAGATGAGGTCCATTGCAAGAGGTATCAGAACTACACCACTGGCCATTAAAATTGCTACACCAAGAAGAAATGCAGATGATAAACGGGTATTCATTGGACAAATATATTATACTAGAACTGACATGTGATTACATTTTCACGGAATTTGGGTGCATAGATCCTGAGAAATCAGTATCCAGAACAACCACCTCTGGCCGTAATAACGACCATGATACGCTTGGGCATTGAGTCAAACAGAGCTTGGATGGCGTGTACAGGTACAGCTGCCCATGCAGCTTCAACACGATACCACAGTTCACCAAGAGTAGTGACTGGCGCATTGTGACGAGCCAGTTGCTCGGCCACCATTGACCAGACGTTTTAATTGGTGAGAGATCTGGAGAATGTGCTGGCCAGGGCAGCAGTCGGACATTTTCTGTATCCAGAAAGGCTCGTACAGGACCTGCAACATGCTGTCGTACATTGTCCTGCTGAAATGTAGGGCTTCGCAGGGAACTAATGAAGGGTAGAGCCACGAGTCGTAACACATCTTAAATGTAACGTCCACTGTTCAAAGTGCGGTCAATGCGAACAAGAGGTGACCGAGACGCGCAACCAATGGTACCCCATACCATCACGCCGGGTGATACGCCAGTATGGCGATGACGAATACACGCTTACAATGTGCGTTATCCGCGATGTCGCCAAACACGGATGCGACCATCACGATGCTGTAAACAGAACCTGGATTCATCCGAAAAAATGACGTTTTGCCATTCGTGCACCCAGATTCGTCGTTGAGTACACCATCGCAGGCTCTCCTGTCTGTGATGCAGCGTCAAGGGTAATCGCAGCCACGGTCTCCGAGCTGATAGTCCATGCAGCTGCAAACGTCGTCGAACTGTTCGTGCAGATGGTTGTTGTCTTGCAAGCGTCCCCATCTGTTGAGTCAGGGATCGAGTCGTGGCTGCACGATCCGTTACAGCCATGCGGATAAGATGTCTGTCATCTCGACTACTAGTGACAGGAGGCCGTTGGGATCCAGCACGGCGTTCCGTATAACCCTCCTGAACCCACCGATTCCATATTCTGCTAACAGTCATTGGATCTCGACCAACGCGACCAGCAATGTCGCGACACGATAAACCGCAATTGCGATAGGCTACAATCCGACCTTTATCAAAGTCGTAAACGTGATGGTACGCATTTCTCCTCCTTACACGAGGCATCACAACGCAGGCAACGCCGGTCAACTGCTGTTTGTGTATGAGAAGTCGGTTGGGAACTTTCCTCACGTCAACACGTTGTATGTGTCGCCACCGGCGCCAACCTTGTGTGAATGCTCTGAAAACCTAATCATTTGCATATCACAGCATCTTCTTCCTGTTGGTTAAATTTCGCGTCGGTAGCACGTCATCTTAGTGGTGTAGCAATTTTAATGGCCAGTACTGTATTTTCGTGTATAGCTTTAAGCCTGGTTGTTTCCGGACCAGAGTCCCTCACCTCAGACTAATACAATTACGCTTTTCCATTATCTCTGGAAGATCGTAACGTCATCACGGAATCACTGGACAGAAAATCCTCTATCGTATGTTTGCGACTTCCTTACTTTACTTGAAGCTCATTGCGGACGTAACGCTCCCTACGGCACTAGGCTCGCTTCACAGTGTCCACATCAATCAGAACCACAAATACACTGGGGTGACAAAAGTCATGGGATACCTCCTGATATGGTGCTCCTTTTGCCCGGTGTAGTTCCGCAATTCGATGTGGTATGGACTCAACAAGTCGTTGGAAGTCCTCTGCAGAAATATTGAGGCATGCTGCCTCTACAGCCGCCCACAATTACGCAAGTGTTGTCGGTGCAGGATTTAGGGCGCGAACTATCCAGGCGATTATGTTCCATAAATGTTCGATGGGATTCATGTCGGGCGATGTGGATGTCAAACCATTGGTTCGAACTGCCCAGAATGTTTTTCAAACCAATCACGAAGAAATGTGGCACTGTTTGGGAACATGAAGTCCATGGTTGGATACGAAAATGTCTCCAAGTAGCTGAACATAGCCATTTGCAGTCAATGATCGTCTTAGCTGGACCAGAGGAACCACGCCATTCCACGTAAACACAGCTCACACGATTATTGAGCAATCACCAGCTTGCACAGTTCTTTGTTGACAGTCTGGTTCCATTGCTTAGTGCGGTCAGCGCCACACTCGAACGGCAGTGGATTAGCTCTTACCAACTGAAATCGGGACTATATGATCAGGCTAGTCGTCTCCCACGTCGTTCGTCTGCTGCCACAATCCATTAACGCCAGATTTCACCCGACTGTCATAACGGATGCATTTGTCTTACGTCCCACATTGATTTCTCCGGTTATTTCGCGCAATATTGCTTGTCTGTTAGAACAGTAAGTTCTAAACAAACGCCTCTACTCTCCGTCCTTAAGTGAAGTCCGTCGGCCAGTGCGTTGTCCGTGGTGATCGGTAATTTCTGAAATTTGGTATTCTCGGCACACTCCTGACACAGTCTCAACAATACCTGACGTACGATATAAAACTTGATTGTTCTACCAGCTGGTGAGTTGCCCCAATATATGATGTTCTAAGACATGAGTGAATGAAAATGAAAAGCAAGTCAACTTTTTTACGTTTTCATCTCCAAAATCTTAGACGTTTGAGAATGTCCGTAACATGTAACTTCCAGTTCGCGTTATTATCAATGTAAACACCTAAGAATTAAGAATACTGTGTTTCATTTACTGATTATTGCTAACAGTGTGGTCAGGTCTTTCGCACTACAGAATTACGTGAACTGTGTTTTAACTAAATTTAGCGACATCCATTTGCAGATAATCTGTTATGAACTTTCAATAAAATTCTGTTTACATATTCAAGTGCTGAAGTTTTTTCTTTAGTCCTTGTAAAACACTGAATAGCCTGTGGTCCCAAATTCTTTTCATTATATTTATTACTGATTTCTATTTATACCATCATCATCGCGGAGTGGTCTTAGGCGCCTTGCCACGGTTCGCGCGGCTCCCCCTTTCGGAGGTTCGAGTCCTCCCTTGGGCATGTGTGTATGTGTTGTCCTTACCTTAAGTCAGTTTAAGAGATTAACTAGTGTGTAAGCCCAGGGAGCGGTGACCTCAGTAGTTTGGTCCTATACGAACTCACCACGAATTTCCAATTTCCATCATCATCAAACATATCTTTCATTCTAAACTATTACATAAAACATCACCGTCAACAGATATAATGACAGAATAAAACAGTAATAAATTGATAATGAGTCGGTTTATCTGTTGACAGTGCCTATTTTGACTATATGGCTTTTATGTTTTCTGTAATAGTTTAGAATGAAAGACATATATGATGGTGATGGTATATATCGAAACCGGCAATAAAATAAAGGAAAAAAAATTGAGGCCAAAGACTGTGTCGCTTTTATCCTTCAGTGTGATGAAGTCACATTTAATAATTTCTCCGTTAGGCTTATAATACTTGTTTCATCAGCAAAGCGAACTATTTCAGCTACTTGGATGTATGATGGCAGATCATTTATACATAAGACAAGAAGAAGAGCGGACCCACTATCGATGCCTGTGGTATATTTGCAGTGATTATTCGCCATTCTGAAGATGCTGTTTAGTTGTGTAAACTCTCTGGGTTTTGTTAATGTGGCACTCTACATCCTTTTAGTTAGACAGGTATATAAAAAGAACAATAGCGGTTCAAACATCGATCACTGTGACTCACTTGTAGCGATTATTCCCATTCTGAAGATACCGCTTTTTGGTGTACACTCCCTGGGTTTCATAATGCGATACACTGAATCCAATTAGTGAAATAAGATGTAAACCAGTTACTAGCAAGATAATAAATATTTGTGCTTTTCTAGAAGAATGCTGTGAACTGCACAATCCAATGCTTCTGAGAAGTGAGAGAAAATACCTCAGTAAGCAGTAATATCTGCGTGTACGTTTGCATAACTACTCTGCAGTTCCAGTGACTGGCTGCGGATTTATCGAACCACTTTCAGTTCTACTCTCGAAAAGCACGTGGAAGAAACATTCATTTAAATCTTACCGTGCAAACTCTGATTTCTCTTATTTTATCGCAGTAGTAGTTTCTCCCTATGTAAGTAGAAGTCAACAAAATATTTACACATTCGGAGGAGAAAGTTGGATGAAATTTCGTGAAAAGATTTAACGACAACGAGAAACGCCTTTGTTTTAATAGCGGCCACCCCTACTTGCGTATGATGTCCGACAATCTCTTCCCTTTTTCGCGAAAACACAGAACAAGCTGCCTTTCTTTGAACATTTTCGATGTGATCCATCACTTCCATTTGGTGAAGATCCCAGACCACGCAGTAGTGGTCCAGAAGAAGACGGACAAGTGAAGTGTAAACAGTCTCTTTAGCAGATTTGTTTCATCTTCGAAATGTTCTGCAAATTGTACGTAGTATTTGGACCGCCTTCCCCATAACATTTTCTACGTGAACGTTGCACTTTAAGTTGTTTAGAAATTGTAATCCGTAAGTATTTAGTTGAACCGATAACCTTCATATTTGTGAGATTTATCGAGTAGTCTAAATTTAACGGATCTCTTTTAGCACTTATGTGGGCGACTTCACCTTTCTTATTGTTTCGAGGAGTTATCACTTTTCGCACGATACAGATATCTTGAGTAAACAATTTTGTAATTAGTACTGTTATTCAGATGACTTTATTATACGGTAAACGACAGCATCGTCTGGAAACAATCTAAGAAGGCTGCTCAGGTTGTCTCCCAAATCTTTTGTGTAGATTTGAAACAGCAGAGAACCTATAATGCTTTCTTGGGAAATGAAAGGTATCACTTCTGTTTCATTCGATGACTGTCCGCCGGTTACTACGTACAATGACATTCCTGACAGGACATCACGAACCCAGTCCCACAACTTAAACGATACTTCATAGAAACGCAATTTGATTATCTAGAAATGTAGAAACACGGTATCAGTTTGAGACCCCGTCGATATAACTTATTACTTCCAGTGGATAAAGAACTACTTGTGTTTCACAAGGATATATTTTCCGATTCTCTGTTTCGTGTCAATAGATTTTGTCCTTCGAGGTAATTCGTATTGTTCGAACACAATACATGTTATAAAATCCTACTGCAAATCAACGTCAATGACTCTGACATCGACATCTGGCTTGTGTAATTAAGCGGGTTATTTCTCTCTTTCCTTTCTTGTGGATTGGTATGATCTCTGCAACTATTCAGCCGTTAGGCATGGATCTTTCGTGGAGCGAGCGGTGGTATATGATTGGTAGATATGGAACTATTACATCAGCATACTCCCAAAGGAACCTGATTGGTATACTGTCGGGACCGGAAGACTTGCCTTTATTTAGGGAATACACCAGGGGGATGCTCAATTTTGAAACCGATATTCTTGATTTTCTTCAATAAACAAACAAAAAATTTCAAAACTGACTTTAGATCGTTATTGTACACCCTTATGAACGTATTATGTACCTTTTTTATGTACAAAACTTGCACCCAGAGGAGACAACACGACATCGACCAAAGGCCTTAGCAGAGTGCGAAGCCGGTTGGTGGGAGCTCTGAAAACCATGATTTTCAACCTAGAACACAATTTCAAAATCTGCTTTGAACTGACGATATTGTGTCAAGTAGTACTCACGAATATTTATCAAATGTGGTTTTTAGCAAAATGGTGGCTGTTTGGCTGAGAAGTCAATGTTTTCGACGAAGAAAGTGTCTTACAAAACGGCGCATCAAAAAATTAATTTAAAGTGTACAAAATGTACAAAAATGTATAATGTAATTGCACATATATTTTATGAGTTACAATTTCAACCAAATTAAAAAACATTGATTAACTGGCTTCCGATTACCAATCGAAGTGTTATTTGCACGACTGGGATGATGTTTTAGGTCTTTTCTATCCGTATACCGGTAAATACATATGTCTGTCATTTTGAAGCACTCAGGTCTTTTTAATGGCACACAACGCCTCTTTAGTGTTTTGTTGTTTATTAAAGTACAACCCAGGTTTCGGCATTTTATGCCAATTTCATGTATTTATTTTTATATCTTTAACATATACTGCAGGATACTTAACATGTTGTCAAGCTCAAAGTTGACCATAAATTAAGAAACTTCGAGCTTGACAACATGTTAAATGTTAAAGATATAACATTAAATACTTGGAAATGACATAGGAGGCCGAAACCTAGGTTGTACTTAAATAAACAATAAAACGGTAAAATGACGATGTGTTCCTTTAAAAAATACTGTACGACTGTTGCTCAGCAACAACAAAAATTGTTTACTGAAGTTCCGCTTCGTATAAAAAACAAACGAAATAACAAGCAGACGCGAGACAAGCACATGCTTTCAGACTATTTACCATAAACGTATCGTGTTACGAAGAGAAATCATGTTTAAAATAGTACTTCAGTTGATACTAATGCTCCCTGTGGTACATTAGAAATTAACAGGACCTCTATTCCGTCGGTAACTATTACAGTGATATATCAGTTGCATTCGAGTGCTCAGATGCGCGAGACCCTCATCCACTAAATCTTGGTTGTAACATATTTTAATATTTATGGCACACTTTATATGGATAATCTTAAAGACAGACTCACTAGGAATGTTTTTAGCCAATAAAGAAACTAACCTAAAAGAATTCCTGCCCTGTACTTCTACTCCCTTAACTTCTTTACAGACGAATGGAAAAACTGGTAGAAGCCGACCCAGGGGAAGAACAGTTTGGATTCCGTAGAAATATTGGAACACGTGAGGCAATACTGACCCTACGACTTATCTTAGAAGATAGATTAAGGAAAGGCAAACCTACGTTTATAGCATTTGTAGACTTAAAGAAAGCTTTTGACAATGTTGATTGGAATACTGTCTTTCAAATTCTGAAGGTGGTAGGGGTAAAATACAGGGAGCGAAAGGCTATTTACAATTTGTACAGAAACCAGATGGCAGTTATAAGAGTCGAGGGACATGAAAGGGAAGCAATGGTTGGGAAGGGAGTGAGACAGGGTTGTAGCCTCTCCCCGATGTTATTCAATCTGTATATTGAGCAAGCAGTAAAGGAAACAAAAGAAAAATTCGGAGCAGGTATTAAAATCCACGGAGAAGAAATAAAAACTTTGAGGTTTGCCAATGACATTGTAATTCTGTCAGAGACAGCAAAGGACTTGGAAGAGCAGTTGAATGGAATGGACAGAGTCTCGAAAGGAGGATATAAGATGAACATCATCAAAAGCAAAACGAGGGTAATGGAATGTAATCGAATCAAGTCGGGTGATGCTGAGGGAATTAGATTAGGAAATGAAACACTTAAAGTAGTAAAGGAGTTTTGCTATTTGGGGAGGAAAATAACTGATGATGGTCGAAGTAGAGAGGATATCAAATGTAGACTGGCAATGGCAAGGAAAGCGTTTCTGAAGAAGAGAAATTTGTTAACATCGAGTATAGATTTAAGTGTAAGGAAGTCGTTTCTGAAAGTATTTGTATGAAGTGTAGCCATGTATGGAAGTGAAACATGGATGATAAATAGTTTGGACAAGAAGAGAATAGAAGCTTTCGAAATTTGGTGCTACAGAAGAATGTTGAAGATTAAATGGGCAGATCACATAACTAATGAGGAGGTATTGAATAGAATTGGGGAGAAGAGAGTGGCACAACTTGACTAGAAGAAGGAATCGGTTGATAGGACATATTATGAGGCATCAAGGGATCACCAATTTAGTATTGGAGGGCAGCGTGGAGGGTAAAAATCGTAGAGGGAGACGAAGAGATGAATACAGTAAGCAGATTCAGAAGGATGTAGGTTGCAGTAGGTACTGGGAGATGAAGAAGCTTGCACAGGATAGAGTTGCATGGAGAGCTTCTAACAATACCACCACTTGCAAAGTAGGTTAGAAATCAGATTAATAATGTTGCTCACGCAGCATATGTTCGCTTTATCGGGCAACAACAACGTTATTGACTGTGGATGGTATCGTCAGCATGGAAATAATGAAGTCACTGTAAAAAAAGTCATTAATTTTGACACTTATCTTGAACGGATTCCCACGTAGATTTCGTCGAAGTTGTTATGGCTCATCTTGTTGACTCTAGGGTGATTCCACTTTGACTGCTAGAAGGTGCAGATCTGTATTTTAGGAATATTTGAAGGCCTAATAAATGCGTTTTTCAGGAAATTCTTAATGATCAAACAATCCCAGATCAGAACAATGGTATGGTAGAAATAATTTTTACTTGGTGTTCACGATCCACATTTTTATTAAACTTCTTGTAAATTCAGATATACTTCTTCTTAATTGTCACATCATCAAGGAAACAGTTTTGTATCAATCTTCATATATTTAATTTCCACTTTAACCAAACACAAGACTTGACTGTTCTTTTACAACGCTAAATAACAAGTTGACTTCTGCAAAGTGAAACAAAGACTGCTCTTTGCGCATTCGCGCCAAAACGGTTACAAATAAGTCAAAGATTATGACAGTCTCACAGAAATGAATACACACAAGAACCATATCACTGTAATATATCGATACATCGGAGTACCTATACATAAATAAAACCAAATGTGTATATTGTCACAAAAATATGTCTGTTACTTCGCAGCAAAGTAGTACGATATTACTAGTATCGAGAACTGGGGTTGGAGTGCCGTAATGGTCACGTAAATAAAGAACCATTACAAGCTGCATCAAACCAGTCTGAGGACTGACGACCACAAGAACAACAACAAATGTTTAGCAACTCCGCTTTAGTGTCTCTGTAGTCGATAATTTTAGCATCGCTATCACACTGCGAAGGTTTTGTGTATGTCCTGCTGTTGGTGTATTTTACACGTTACTGTAGTTGACTGTAAAGTGTGGCTGCAGGGTAACACCGTTTTCTGAGAAGTGAAGCGACGGAAGGACGCGGGTAGCCAGTACAGTGTGGGCGTTTTCCTCCAGGATGAAGGTGTGGTGCGGCCTGCTGGTGGTGGCCGTGGTGCTGGAGTCGGCCCTGGCCCTGGACCTGGGCCTGAGCAGCCTGTTCGGCGGGAGCAGCGAAGCCGGGAAGGAGGCTGTAGCTGAGGCGGTGGAGAGCGCGGACGTCAGCCCCAGCGCCGGCGCGGCCGCCGACTCCGCGGAGGGCAAGCAGACGCTGGCGCAGCCGCCGCCGCTGCAGCTGCCGGGATTGCCGCCGCTGCCGGGCATCCCGGGCCTGCCGGCGCTGCCCACGCTGCCGCCGTTGCCCGTCACGCTGCCCTCGCTGCCGGGCATGCCGCCCATACACCGCACCGAGACCGTCTACGCCACGCGCACCGTCTTCGTCGAGGTGCGTAACCCACCGCAACGAAATTCCCATTTGCGCTAGTCTACCGTACCTGTCTCGCAAGCTCTAGAACAGTGTAGAATCGGTTTCTTCTGTTCCAGTGTGTGATTAAAAGACTTCTCACTCCTTAGATTGCCGATTTCGGTCAGCGATGGTCATCATTAGATCAGTTTTCAAAGAGCACTGAGGATGGTCACCGCTGAGCGAAGCCGTTGGGCTAGGGTCTGAAACGTATTGTGATCCTACACTACTGGCCATTAATATTGCTACACCACGAAGATGACGTGCTACAGACGCGAAATTTAACAGACAGGAAGAAGATGCTGTGATATGCAAATGATTAGCTTTTCAATGTATTCACCTACAACGAGCTGACATGAGGAAAGTTTCCAACCGATTTCTCATCCACAAACAGCAGTTGACCGGCGTTGCCTGCTGAAACGTTGTTGTAATGCCTCGTGTAAGGAGGAGAAATGCGTACCATTACGTTTCCCACTTTTATAAAGGTCGGATTGTAGCCTATCGCGATTGCGTTTTATCGCACAGTCCTCCACCGGATATGATGTTCACCATCGAAGCGCTTAGTGGGAATACGAAGTCTCTGACACAGTAAACCGTTTCATGTATTCCAGGCCGGCCTCGGTGGTCTAGCGGTTCTAGGCGCTCAGTCCGGAGCCGCGCGACTGCTATGGTCGCAGGTTCGAATCCTGCCTCGGGCATGGATGTGTGTGATGTCCTTAGGTTTGTTAGGTTTAAGTAGTTCTAAGTTCTAGGGGACTGATGACCATAGATGTTAAGTCCCATAGTGCTCAGAGCCATTTGAACCATTTTCATGTATTCCAGAATGAAATTTCAACTCTTCAGTGGAGTTTGCAGTCACATGAAACTTCCAGACAGATTAAAACTTTGTCCTGCACCGAGACCCGAACTCGGGACGTTTGCCTTTCGGAGGCAAGTGCTTTACGACTTTACTTTTTCTTCACTTTGTTCATCATCGTTGTCATCCTTCGATCGTGGCGGACGTCACATGAAACCCCATCAAAAAAAATGGTTCAAATGGCTCTGAGCACTATGCGACTTAACTTCTGAGGTCATCAGTCGCCTAGAACTTCGAACTAATTAAACCTAACTAATCTAGAGACAGCACCCACATCCATGCCCGAGGCAGGATTCGAACCTGCGACCGTAGCAACACCCCCTCAAGTTCATCGCTGGTTACTGCACTCATTTCTCTGAGCTACCGTGCCGGCGTGACTGAACTACCTAAGAATGTTCCACGACCCTTCCTCAGAGCCTTACCTCCGCCAATATCTTATTTCATACCATCCAAACTTCACAGAACATCCTTCCGTAATATCCTTTCTTTCAGGAGTTCAAAAATGTTCAAATGTGTGTGAAATCTTATGGGACTTAACTGATAAGGTCACCAGTCCCTAAGCTTACACGCTACTTAACCTAAATTATCCTAAGGACAAACACACACACACCCATGCCCGAGGGAGGACTCGAACCTCCGCCGGGACCAGCCAAACTGTCCATGACTGCAGCGCGCAAGACCTATCGGCTAATCCCGCGCGGTTTTTCTTTCAGGAGTACTTCTCCTGTAAGTTTCGTAGGAGGAGTTATGTGAAGCGTGGAATGTAGGAGGTACTGACAGAAGTAAAGCCGTGAGGACTGCTCGTGATTCGTGCTTGGGTGGCTCTGTTGGTAGAGCATTTGCCATCAAAAGGCAAACCTCCTGAGCACGTGTCTTGGTCCGAAAAACAGTTTTACACCAAGGTGACAAAAGTCATGGCATATCTCCTAATATCGTGTCGGACTTCCTTTTGCCAGGCATAGTGCAGCAGCCCGACGTGGCACGGACTCAGCAAGTCGTTGGAAGTCCCCTGCAGAAATTCTGAGCCATGCTGCCGCTATAGCCATCCACAATAGTGAAAGTGTTGACGGTGCAGGAATTTAGTCGCTTCTCGGTTATGTCCCATGAACGTTCGATGCGATTCATGTCTGGCGATGCGGGTGGCCAAATCATTCTCTCGAATTATGAGAATGTTCTTCAAACCAGTCGCGAAGAATTGGGGTCCTGTGACATGGGGCATTGTCACGGGCACATGAAGTCCATGAATGGCTGCAAGTGGTCTCCAAGTAGCCGAACATATCCATGTAAACACACCCCACACTAATATGTAGCCACCAACACCTTGCACAGTGCCTTGTTGACAACTTGGGTCCATCACTTCATGGGGTCTCTGGCATCAGCTAGTGCGAATTAAAATACGGACTCATCCGACCAGGCCACGGTTTTCCAGTCGTCTATCTGCAAACCGATACGGCCACGAGCCCTGGAGAGGCGCTGCAGACGATGTCGTGTTGTTAGCAAAGGCAATCGCTCGATCGTCTGCTGCCACACCCAATTGATGCCAAATTTCGCCCCTCTGTCTTAGCGGAAATTTGGTATTTTCGCCACACTCTTGACACTGTGGATCTCGGAATACCAAATTCCCAACGATTTCCGAAACGGAGAGTCCCATGCGTCTAGCTCCAACTACCATTCCGCATTTAAAATCTGTTAATTTCCTGCGAGCGGTCATAATCACGTCGGAAGCCTTTTCACAAGAATTACCTGAGCAAAAATGACAGATCCACTAATGCACTGCCCTTTTATACCTTGCGTACGCGACGCTACCGCCGTCTTTATATGTAAGTGCATGTCGCTATCCTGTGACTTTTGTCGCTTAGTGTAATCTACTAGGGAGTTTGTTGTTTTATTTATTGTTGGAAGACTGGTTTTGGTTGGCTCTCCACGCTGTGCGCTCGGAAATCTCTTCATCTCTCCACAACTACACCCTACATCCATTTGAGCCTACTCACTGCAGCCAAGCTTTTGCAACATTAGTCCCAACCCACATTCCCTTCCACTACGAAACTGACGATTCCTTGAAGTATCAGTACGTGTGCCAGGCAACCCAACCCTTCTTATAGCCAAGTTGAATAGGATTTTGCCGCGCGGGTTTAGACGAGTAATCTAGGGCTCTACAGTCGTGGACTGTGCGGCTGGTCCCGGCGGAGGGTCGTGTCCTCCCTCAGGCATGGGTGTGTTTGTTTGTCCTTAGGATATTTTAAGTTAAGTAGTGTATAAGCTTAGGGACTGATGACCGTAGCAGTTAAGTCCCATAACATTTCACACACATTTGAACATTTTTTTGAATAGTATTTTTTTCTCTCCAATTCTCTTCAGTACCTCCTCATTAGTAATACGATCTACTCATCTAATCTGCAACATTTTTCTGTAGTTACCTGTTGTGAAGTCAGCATAGAGATTATGACGCAGCAGTTGACCAAAGGTGTTATTTATTTAACTGAAAAACACATGTTTCTGGAAGACAGGATCCCATTATCAAATTGTATAAACAAGGTAAACAGAAATAATCATTTCTCATTATTTCATGTACTAACATACATACAACGGACTGATTTTCGTTATTCCGTTACAGGCGTCTTCGTATGTGAAATAATGATTTAAGTTTTCCTTGTTTGTGGAACCTGATAATGGGATCGTGTCTTCCAGAAACACCCTCTGTTTTTAAATTAAATATATTGCACACTTAGGCAACTGGTGCCTCATAATCTCAGTACTGATGCTCCTGTAGCACCACAGTTCGAAAGCTTCGATTCTCTCCGTGTGTGATCCGTTTATCGCCCACATTTTACCTCCGTGCAACGTTACACTCCAGGCATGTTGAGCAAAGATTTTCTTTGAAGTCTGATTCGCAGTTGTCTTTAATTCCTTATATGAGTCAATGCAACCCTCAGTTATCAGTTTTTAGTTCATTGTTGCAGTATTGCACAATTTTGCCCTTAGGCAAGTTTGAAGTACCTTGCACTGTTGATACATATTGTATATGAAGCGCGCCACGTGACATTTGCGCTAAGAAGTGCTAGGCTAAGTAGTAAAACTCATCTACTACTTTTAGCGTCACGTGTGCTAAACTAATTCCCTCAGCAACGCCTGACTTAAGTCGATTACACCTCGTTGCCCATATTATGTCGCTACTCAAGTCAGTAATTGTGCAGTCTTGATGACAGAATGTTGTCATTTGGAACATTATAATTATGGTGAATTTTGATGCCTCGAAATGTTCGTCTTCAGCACCCAAGCATTTATCCGTGGCTTCACTGCTTTTGTCATAAACCAGTACTTGAGTTTACATCTGCAAACTATTTCATGTATCAGTTACCCCATTTGTATTTAGTTGCACTACAGTTTCGGTGATGCATTGTTTGACGTCGATGTAGACGTTTATTGTCACAGTAGGTAGCGCCCGAGCATGGTGTTGTAATCTTCCAATGTCGTACACAGTCTAAATTGTCGTCAGTGAAGTGTAGCTAAGTAGAAAGGAAGTTGCTGATGTGTGAAACTTACACAGGGGGAAGAAATCTGTTTCCCCCAATTACATTAAAAAGTCGAATTTAGTGCTTAACTTCTCACTGTACTTACTTTTAAAACATGATCCAAACCATTATTTTCAGTTAAGATTCTTCATTTCAACTTGAGCAGTTGATTCGTCTACAGATATATGGACGATATAGTGCCATATTTGATACTGATGCCATGCAGTATGCAAATTACGTCTAGGAAGACGGTATCTTTCTCAGTATTCGCCGGATTGACGATTCCATTTCGATGAGTGATGTTGTTGTGTCTACCAGTTGCTGCGGTTTTTTATGCCTGCTCACTACCCCTCAGAAATAAGGCTAAATCAGTCCTTGAAATATTCACACACAGATATGGAATTATCAACTGGTTGGATAAGCGGAAATATACCATCACTCACGCTGAGCGAAAGTTAGAGGTCACTAAGTCGAATTAGCTATCGAACACTGTGTACTGACGTAATCAGACTGCCTCTAAATTCAGATACTATTGGACGAATAAAAGAATTGTTCTGCCACCAGGCGTTAGAGCGGTATCCGAGCATAAAAACCTGTAAAATTGTGGGTACTTTGCATTTTAGAGGGCATTAGTAATAAATACACCTGTGTCTTGTTTCATAAGTAGCATCTTAAAAACTGTAATCAGTTTCCGGGCCAATGCTCATATCCATCTCGAAATGTCATGATATTTTGGACAGGCCACAATGTATTCTGTGAGTCTGTAGGTGATTTCAATCTTTTCGATGATTTCAATCTTTAAGTTGAAACTGTTAATGTTTAATGTAAAATTATGCGAGTCGTAGAACATTTTAAAATGAAATTATAATGAATTACGGCCGATGAAAAGTATTGTTGGTATTAGCCTTCGAAACAAACAACTTCTTCTTTACAATAGTAAAGGGAGGAGCACGCATAAACACTACTGTCAGACATTTGACATCAACTGCTGGATAAAATACTATTCCCCACTTTCGCACGCGTTGCGATCTGCGGATATACGTAATCAATATCGTCCCTGCGCGATTTATAGTGTCATTTATGCAACTTCCATTAGGTAGTGAGCCTGGTATTTTCTTGTATCTTGGAATCCAGCAAAGAATTTCCTTTGTCCATCAGCCAGCCACTTGCCTGGCTACATGACCATCCACCTCCATTTCATTTTCTCTGAGGCTGCAGTTACGTCATCCAGCCCATCAGTTTTTGGGTGGTTTTCGATTTAAAAGCATTTTGCTCATTGCGATAAGTCAAAACTGGTTATCCACACTTATTATAACTTTCCTCTTCGGACACATTGGAAACTTTATTTTGAAACTTCGCTTTAGTTTCCCTAAAGCAAACCACGTTATTTTACCCTCTGTTTATGTATCTGTATGTCCATATGGATATTGTTTGCAATTGTCCTAAATATAAAAACTTATCCACTGCTTTTACTGCTTGGTTGTTAATTTGTACTATTTTAGTTTCGATATGTTGACTATACATAATGTTTGTCTTATTGATTTTCAAACTTGTTCTGTTAATCCATTCTATCGGTTGCTGAAATTTGTTTGGACTGCAGGCAGCAAATAGAAACTTGTCAACAAAAACGAAAATGGTTCACATATTTTACATTACTGCGTATTTTATCTTCGTTTTTCCATTCAAAGATCCAAAAATTTCTAAGTTTCCGAGTATAGTTTTGCCTCATTCCTCTTTCAGATCTCAATCTGTTACTGTTCCGAAAAAATCTAATCCAAGTTGTAGAAGTAACATATTCGTTGATTTAGCGTCATATTTCTCAATGGTTCTACAGATTTTGTTGTAACTGAGACTAAATCTTTTAAAAATCTATGAGTCCCAGGCAAAGTCGCAGTTCATACTAGCTGCACCGTTCTATAATTTATTTAGCGGCTTGTGCTATGAACACTGCTAAAACCAGCTTGTTCCTTTGCCTGATTAAAATCCAATGTTACTTTTATACACTTGGCGATAATTTTAAAAATATCTTGTATATTACGGTGAGGGGTTGGTAAGTCTAACTTTGTATATGCTTTTTCTGTTCCTTTTTTTTTAAGGAGAATAATTACAGCGTTTTTCCAGGTTAGGACATTGTCTTCTTCCTTATTAATTATGTATTATATACGGACCAGCAAAATAATTGTGGGAAAACCGGAACAGAAGAGAATCGAAGCATTTAAGATGTGGTGCTACAAAACAAACGAATATTGAAAATTATGTGGAGTGGTAAGGTAAGGAATGAGAAGGTCCTGCGCAGACTCGGAGAGGAACGGAATATGTGGAAAATACTGGCAGGGAGAAGGGAGAGGATGACAGGACACCTGTTACGACATCAGGGATTGACTTCCACGGTACTGGAGGGAGCTGCAGAGGCCAGAAACTGTGGAGGAAGACAGAGACTGGACGAAGGTTGCAAGTGTTACTCTGAAAAAAAAAAAGGGTTCAAATGACTCTGAGCACTATGGAACTTAACATCTGAGGTCATCAGTCCCCTAGACTTAGAACTACTTAAACCTAACTAACCTAAGGACATCGCACACATCCATGCCCGAGGCAGGATTCGAACCTGTGACCGTAGCAGCAACGCGGTTACGGACTGACGCGCCTACAACCGGGTGTGCTACTCTGAGATGAAGAGGTTGGCACAGGAGAGGAATTAGTGGTGGGCCGCATCAAACCAGTCAGAAGATTTAAATAAAAAAAAGAAAGAAAGAAAAATAAAAATAAAAAAAAACTGTCCACCCATATTATTTCTATGTCTCTACACCGCCAGCTCATGACGAATTTCACGTTAACTGTATTGGTAAAATGCATGTATACAGGCTCTGACTACAAACAATTTGCTCACTGCCGTCGTAGACGAAGAAGGCGAATTTTTCCATTTTTGAATGGGAACGACATAGGAAAGGGGAGGAAGAGCAGTATTTCTGAAACGGTGATTATGATTTGGTCACTGGCCAAATAAACCAAAGAAAAAGAGATTAATATCTTAAAATATAGCGACCCTTGCTGCGTTTTGGTTGCCGAAGCAGTGGGTAAAATCGAAGCTGCTTTCAGTTGGTTTGGCATATGGTCTTCGACGAACAAGTTGGAGAAGAAACCTGATTCAACAAAAAAAATGGTTCAAATGGCTCTGAGCACTATGGGACTCAACTGCTGTGGTCATAAGTCCCCTAGAACTTAGAACTACTTAAACCTAACTAACCTAAGGACATCACACACATCCATGCCCGAGGCAGGATTCGAACCTGCGACCGTAGCGGTCGTGCGGTTCCAGACTGTAGCGCCTTTAACCGCTCGGCCACTCCGGCCGGCTCCTGATTCAACAAATGCTGCCAGAACTCAGTGCTGTGATATCAGCGTTGCGATTTAAAACTATTCGTGATTTTCGCTAGGACTGTACATCTACATAAAGGCACTGTCGACAAATTTGGTTACAATGCCGTTCTCAAGTTCTCTGGCACGTTATTATTGTCGTCTCCGGTACGGATGAGGTACACGAGAAAGACAGCATGTATGTATATATGGATAGAAGTGTCGAAAACTAGCCAGGATACATAATCAAGACACCAATGTAGCTTTATAAAGGCCAAATTTTCCGGATCGTAACCCAACTGGACATCTGTAGAACAATATTATTGTTGGACTCACTGTGTTAATCTTTCGATATACACCTCGCAACAGCCGTGGGGACTCATCAGATACAATAGTTCAAGAGATATGCGGAGATCTATCAGATCGCGAATCACAAGCCGATCATTTATATCTGCAGCTACATCTGCATCTACATCTATACTCCGCAAGGCTCCTTACGGTGTGTGGCGGACGATACTTCTGGTACCGCTATCATTTCTCCAATCGCGAATGAGCGTGGGAAGATAGGCTGTGTGAAAGTCTCCATATAAACTGTAATTTCTCTGATGTCTCCCGTCATGGTCATTTAGTGAGGTGTCTGTAAGAGTAAGTAATACGTTTTCTGCTTCTTTTCGGAAAGTAGGCTCTCGGTATTTATCAGTAATCCTCTCCGTGATGCACAATGCCTTTGTTGTACGTCTGCTACTGGAGTTTGGTGGACATCACTGAAACGATGACGAAATGCAATGCTTCTCTTATAAACTGCTCTATCTCCTCTATAAATCTTACCTACTGAGGATCTCAAACTGACGAGCGTTACACTTCTTTCGTGATCATTTACGTTTCCTTGGCATTCTTTCAATGAATCTCAGCCTGCTTTACATACGACTAGTTTTATGTGATCGTACCAGTTTAGGTCTATGCGGATGGATTCTGCTAGATATTTTACAGTCTTTACTTTTTCCAGGCTCTATTTGTAGTAGCGTAATCGAAAAGTAATGAGTCAGCCAGCTTATTTGTGCGTAACGGGTTACATTTGTTTACTCGTTTTTGAAGTATCGATCCTACACATGCCACCTTACATTTCCCTACGGCTTCTGGCGTTGCAACTTTCCCACATTCAACGGCATCGACTGTGTGTGATTGATACTCCGAACACGGCATTACAGAAAAGTGATTCCACAGTGTGTAGGAAATTTCTATCACCCTGGGAACTAATCTGTTTTTTGATGATTGATGAAATGAACCTGGCCCCGCCGCGCGGGGTTAGCCGCGCGGTCTCGGGCGCAGCAGTCATAGACTGTGCGGCTGGTCCCGGCAGAGGTTCGAGTCCTCCCTCGGGCATGCGCGTGCGTGTTTGTCCTTAGGATAATTTAGGTTAAGTAGTGTGTAAGCTTAGGGACTGATGACCTTAGCAGTTAAGTCCCATAAGACTTCAAACACATTTGAACACTTTTTTTGAAACTGGCCCTCTGTGTTTGTTAATATCAGTGATTCTGTAACTGGAGTATTATGCTATCAATGCTTTTTTGATTACCTTTAAGAGAGCATTAGTTCGTCACTAGTCTCTGTCGTGAGAGTTAACCGGAAAATTTCGCTTGTTGCAGGTAACGAAGAAGGTGACGGAGCACCCGGTGTGTGTGACTATGTACGGCGTCAAGCCGCCATGCTTCGGACCGCACGAGCACGGCAAGTACCGCGAGAATGAAGACGACGAAGACGACTACCCAGAGGAGGGGCTCTACATCAGCCCGTCTTCCGCCAAAAGGTCAGTATCACTGCTTGCTGCAGTTGTGTGACTCCTCCATTTTCTAGTGGGATGTAATGTAAGGTCACATCGCAGTACGATTATTTAAGTACTGTGCGCAGATGGGATAGGAAGCTTTTTACAATTTTCAGGAATCCAGTGAAATTGAGTTTCTTTCGGAAAATAAAAGAATCTCGAATGGGGCAAGCCTATCAGTCTTAACTCTCATTAGTATTTTTCTTTTCCTTCCCGCTGTTAGTCTAACTTGACAAGGTCCGCCTTTTTGCATTCATACCCTCCACTTTCCTCGGGAATGCCATGACCTTCACTGTCTCCATCTCTTGTTTCACCGGCCCTCCTCGAAGCTGCATGCTCTTTTTTTGATCCATTCTACCACCACTCAAAATATGGAAAGCAAAGAGCTTTCAGTAGAAGAGATGTTTCTCGCAGTAGTGAAGATAAACAAGTACTCATAACTCTTTGTATTTTAGAGCCCAGGTTTACTAGACTTTTTTTTTTTGTTTCGGCCAATACTACCACCTCCGAAAGTTTGCCGGTGGCGTTCTGGTTCATGCTGTATACGTAAAAGGCTGCAGATATTCCCAGACAACTCGCTGAAAATCGAATCTCGACATTTAGTAAATTTCACTTATATTCTTTGGACATCTATTCCAAGCTTACTAACTAAAAACAGAGCTTTGAAATTACATATACTTTACGAGATATTGTTGGAGAATACCACTACTAAACGTTGTCGAACGTTGACCGTGATCGGTCAATCTTGACTGTTTTTGTTGGCAATTATGTGTACGCTCATGTTCCCTTCTTCACACTAATGTCGGTTCCCAATCCACACGACAGGATGGTATCTCACCAGTGGATCCAGGTTTAATTTTTCACTCTGTAACAGCGAGAGCGCTGGTTTGAAACTCTCTGACAGAGTAAAGCTGTGTGCCGTGCCGGGGTTCGCATCGCAGTGCCAACGCAGAAAGAAATAGTTATAGGCAATATTAACTGCTAAATTATTAATTTATGGAAGAAGCCTGTGGGTGTATAAAACCTTCCTGAAGGATATCTGATGTGATCTCTGCGTTCGTTGATGACTGTCTAGGATTTCGATAAAGCGTTGTTTCCTGTATGTTTATTAATTCTCAATTGAACAAGATAAATACGAAATCGGACGAGATTTTCCAAATGAAAATGCTTGGTCTAGTATCTTTCCAGACATTTAAAAAGGTTTATTTTTTATAATTAGAGTGTTATTTCTGAAGAGTACCTTTTGAGTTTAGTATTATAAATGTTTTCGAATTCTGTGCTTATTACCCTCGGATAATTCTCACTGCACCCAACTTGGTTCCATTATGAACAATAATTTTTTTCCGGATCCCTTCAATGGAAATATTTTCTTTGTGACAGCAAGACTACATGTAGCCCTTCTCATTGAGTTTTTACCGACTCTTAGGGAATAAGTACAGAGAACATACATCTTACATACGCACATGTATCTCTTGAACTTCATTTCATCATTTTTTCTCAAAAAATAGCTCCTTCAATAGGCTTCATGCCTTCTAGCCAACAAAAATTATTTAAGTTACTTTGTTTTTATCCTTGGTTTCAGATTGAATGATATTACCTATGTATCTGAAATCCTCGTGTAATTACAGAAACATGTCACGAATGAGAACTTCCTTTTTAGATCTTGCGCACTACCAGAAACTATATCTGAGCCGATCATAAGTTCCTTTCGTCTAGAATGCCGTCAGAAACATTTTTTCCTAAATTACACATCTTCGCAACTGGAGTATTGCCTTTGTTCCGGTTTTATGCGATTTTTATGCCATGAATTGATTTGATGTAATCGATACGACATCAACACTGTAATTAATACTTAAGTTAATTTTGGTCCACATGTACCTTACTTAGAGACTTTTATTTGTCATAATGCCCATCACCTTTCAACACAAATGACAAGTCAACTTAATTTTGTACAGGTTTACATTAATTATTTTTGTGCTAAGATGTACACGATAACGACCGATAGCCCGCAAAAGAGGACAATGTTTAATTTCCGAACTTCTCCTGTAGTCCTCCAAGAAAGGGCAGTCGCTCCGCTTTGCAATTAGGGCAGTTTATCAGTTGCATGCCCAGCCTTCATTTGACGAGAAACACTTAGAATATAACGGGGTAGGAAACGAGGTACTCATTTTCGGCAGTCGAAATCTACACCTACTGCTGTACTTCACAAGCCACGTTAGGCTATGGGGCAGAAGGTGTTTTCAGTACTGCTGTTAATTCCTCCCCCCCTCACACCTTCTTCCAGTTCTGTTTGCGAATGGTGCGTGGG
This sequence comes from Schistocerca piceifrons, assembly GCF_021461385.2. Taxonomy (NCBI): domain Eukaryota; kingdom Metazoa; phylum Arthropoda; class Insecta; order Orthoptera; family Acrididae; genus Schistocerca; species Schistocerca piceifrons. The sequence goes on from NC_060141.1 coordinate 295,387,272, forward strand.
AAAAACGACTGTTGATAAACCTTCGTATAAATTCCATCTCCTCTGATTTTCTCGTCATGGTCAGTACGAGACGTATCTAGCAGGATCTAATACCTCGGAACTTCAACAGCAGACCTCTCGGTGATACACAACGCCTTTCTTGTAGCGTCTGCCACAGGAGTTTGATGAGCATTTCCGTAAAGCTCTCGTGGTTATTAACTGACTTCGTGACGAAATGTTCCGCTCTTCGTTGGGTGTTCTCTATCTATGCTATTAATCCAACCTCGTAAGGGCCCAAGGAAACGAGAAAAACTCAAGTACGCCTGTTACAGATATTTTACAAGCCACTTCTTTTGTGGAAGAATTACTGTTAGTTAATTTTTTTCGCTAATAATGCAATCGAAGAACAATGAACCTCTGCACCAATTTATGCGCAGTACGTTGCACTTATTTACGTTGAGTCTCAACTGGCAGTACCTGTAAGAATACTTTATCGATCCTCCTCAGCTCTTCCTGCTTTTCGCTTCAGTCATATGGCGTTGTTAGCTTCCCACATATGACACCATTGTCTGCGAACAGCCTCCTACGTTATCCATTAGATCACTTACGCACATTGTAACCCGTAGCGGCCCTATAATACTCCCTTGGTGAACTCCCGATTATCTATACTGACGGAAAATAATCACAACACGAAAAATAATTAATGCAGAATAATGAAATTTCGGGAATACATTTGTCTAACTAACAAATTTAATTGATTAACATTGCAAGATCACAGGTTAATGTAAGCACGAGATAAGGTATTGCAGATGAGAAATGCTGATATATTAATAATCGTCAGAATGTTGAATGCAAGCGTGCCGGATGTCAGTTTGTGCGACGGATTTCCATGCCTTTTGCCATGTCCGTCAATACAGGGACGGTTAATGCTGTTTGTGGATGACGCTTGAGTTGTCGTCTGATGATGACCCATACGTGCTCGACTAGAAACAGCTCTAATGATCGAGCATGCCAAGGCAACATGTCGAGACTCTGTGGAACATGGGCTACAACAGCAGTAGGTGGGCCAGCGTTATCCTGTTGGCAAACATTTCCTAGAATGCTTTTCATTAATGGCAACAAAACAGATCGAACCACCAGATTGACGGACAAATTTACAGTCAGGGTGCATGGGATAACCACGAAAGTTCTCCTGCTGTCGTACGAAGTCGGACCACAGACTATAACTCCAGGTGTAGGTCTACTCTGTCTAGCAGGCAGACAGGTCGGTTGCAGGCCCTCAACTGGCCTACTTCCAACCAACAGACGGCCGTCACTGCCGCCGGGACAGAACAAGCTTTCATCCGAAATATCAGACCTTCATCGCGCTCTCCAATGACGTCTCGCCTGACAACACTAAAGTCACAGATAGCAGTGCTTTTGGTTCAATAAAATGCATACCAAAGGGCGTCTAACTCTCCTTCCAGTAACCGATTTGTAACTGTTCGTTGTGTCACTATGGTGCCAACTGCTGCTTAAGCTGCTGCTGCAGACGCAGTACAATGCGCCAGAGCCATACGCCGAACGCTATGGTCGTCCTTCTCGGTAGTGACACGTGGCCGTCCGGAAACTGGTCTTCTTACGACCGTACATTCCCGTGACCACCGTGCCAGGCATCAAGTACGAGGGGCGTTTGAAAAGTCCGTGCAAGAATAAAAATACTTACGTGTTTGGTGTCAACCTTATTTTTTCGACATAGTCTCCTTTCAGACTTATACACTTCGTCCAACGCTGTTCTAATTTGTTGATCCCTTCTTAATAATAGGAATTGTCCAAGTCTGCAAAATAGCTATTAGTTGCTGCAATCACCTCCTCATTTGGATAAAATATTTGTCCCGCCAGCCATTTCTTCAAATTGGGGAACAAATAGTAGTCCGAGGGAGCCAAGTCTGAAGAATAGGGGGGATAAGGAATGAGTTGGAATCCTATTTCCATTAATTTTGCGACCACAACTGCTGAGGTGTGTGCTGGTGCATTGTCGTGATGGAAGAGGACTTTTTTGCTGTCCAATCGCCGGTGGTTTTTTTATAGCTCGGTTTTCAGACGGTCCAACAACGATGAATAATATGAACCTGTAATAGTTTTACCCTTTTCCAGATAGTCGATGAGGATTATCCCTTGTGAATCCCAAAAGACAGTCGCCATAATCTTTCCGGCCGAAGGAATGGTTCAGATGGTTCAAATGGCTCTGAGCACTATGCGACTTAACTTCTGAGGTCATCAGTCGCCTAGAACTTAGAACTAATTAAACCTAACTAACTTAAGGACATCACACACATCCATGCCCGAAGCAGGATTCGAACCTGCGACCGTAGCGGTCGCTCGGCTCCAGACTGTAGCGCCTAGAACCGCACGGCCACTCCGGTCGGCGCCGAAGGAATGGTCTTCGCCTTTTTTGGTGCAGATTGTCCCTTGGTAACCCATTGTTTAGATTGTTCTTTAGCCTCAGGAGTGTAGCAATGTATGGATGTTTCATACACGACGCTTAAAGTCCTGCGGATTCTTCCTGAACAGGTGCAAACTATCCTTGCAACGCTTCACACGATTCCGTTTTTGGTCAAGCTTGAGCGATCGAGGAACCCATCTTGCGGATAGCTTTCTCATGTCCAAATGTTTATGCAAAATATTATGTACCCATTCATTCGAGATGCCCACAGCACTAGCAATCTCACGAACCTTAACTCTTCTGTCATCCATCACCATATCATGGGTTTTTATCTATGACTTCTGGAGTCGTAACCTGCACAGAGCGTCCAGAACGTTCAGCATCACTTGTGCCCAAATGGACACTCCGAAAATTTTGAAATCACTTATAAATTGTTCTACTCGAAGGTGCAGAGTCACCGTAATGTTTATCAAGCTTCTCTTTAGTCTCATGAGGCGTTTTGCCTTTTGTAAAGTAATGATTAATCACCACACGAAATTCTTTTTCGTCCATTTTTTTGACAATCACTCGACTTCCTTGATTCATACGAATGCCAACCACAAAGAAATAGACCAATACGGCTGAAACTTGGTGTGCGTTCTTTCCAAAGATGCTACTAACTAAACATAACCTCAATACGCACCGGTGGTTCCATCTCTCGGATTTTGCACGGACTTTTCAAACGCCCCTCGTACAGTGACTACATTCCTCTCGAGTCTCTCTGCAGTGTTGCAGAAGGCAAATCCAGCTTCTCATGGCCCTATTACTTGACCTCTTTCAAACTCAGTGAGCTATTGATTATGGCGTCTTAAATGCATTCTTGGTTAACATCAACTCACCACGTCCATTAAAGGTAACTAACGCTTTTGACCGTTACAGTTTGGTATAAACAAACCTGATTTACATCCTCATAGTGACGCTACTAACGCCACTCTTCTGTGACTGCCGCGAAATTGGAATAGAAACCCTCCTACCAACTTTAGTTTATGTCGCACAACTCCTTATTGGGGTTGCGATTTCCTTTTCCATTAGTGTATTATCGTCTGCGTTTATACAACGGTATGTCCGTGACCTCCAGGATCACCGCCACAGCCGCTCCCGACTCTGGTCTGCATTTCGAGTACCGCGTGGGTCGCAGTTCCGAACAGGACAGCACTGCGCTGGAGGGGAGCACCTCGCTGGAGGCCTCCGCGGGAGACGCCGAGAGCGAGCGCGAGGCGCGCTACCTGGAGTTCCGCCGCGCCACGCCGGCGCCCGAAGAGGTGGCCACGGCTCTGGAGGAGACAGCCCTCGCCCTGCCCTCCGAGAAGCAGCAGCGCGTCTTCAACAACCTGCTGCCCGCCGTCATCGTCACGAGGATACTCACTAAGACACTCTGGGTGACCAAAGTGGAAAAGGTCATCGACAAACACGTCACAGCCACTATGGAAATCAAAAACTGCGTACCCCCTGATAGCAAGATTCCGTTCTGCAAAAAGAGTGACAAGCCCAAACCGCCACCACCTGTTCATAAACCCGATCACTATGACTATGACCACTACGACCACAATCCCAATCAGGGTGATCACAAACCTGACTACTATGATGACAAACCTGACCACTACGATCACAAACCAGGCCCATATAACCATAAACCAGCACCCTATGATCACAAACCACCTTCTCATCCTCCTCCAAAACCGGATTACTATGAGCACAAACCGCATCAACCTCCTCCTCCTCCACCAAAACCGGATTACTATGACCACAAACCACACCATCCGCCTCCTCCTCCTCCAAAGCCAGATTACTACGATCACAAACCAGACCATCCTCCTCCTCCCCCTCCAAAGCCAGATTACTACGATCACAAACCAGACCATCCTCCTCCTCCCCCTCCAAAGCCAGATTACTATGACCACAAACCGCACCATCATGCTCCACCTCCTCCTCCCCCAAAGCCAGATTACTATGACCACAAACCGCATCCTCCTCCTCCTCCTCCTCCAGCAAAACCAGATTACTATGACCACAAACCAGACCATCCTCCCCCTCCTCCTCCTCCTCCTCCAAAGCCAGATTACTATGACCACAAACCGCATCCTCCTCGTCCTCCTCCTCCAGCAAAGCCAGATTACTATGATAACAAACCAGACCATCCCCCACCTCCTCCTCCTCCAAAGCCAGATTACTATGACCACAAACCGCATCCTCCTCCTCCTCCTCCTCCTCCAGCAAAACCAGATTACTATGACCACAAACCAGACCATCCTCCCCCTCCTCCTCCTCCTCCAAAGCCAGATTACTATGACCACAAACCGCATCCTCCTCCTCCTCCTCCAGCAAAACCAGATTACTATGACCACAAACCAGACCATCCTCCCCCTCCTCCTCCTCCTCCAAAGCCAGATTACTATGACCACAAACCGCATCCTCCTCCTCCTCCGCCAGCAAAGCCAGATTACTATGACCACAAACCAGACCACCCTCCCCCTGCACCTAAGCCAGACTATCCTCCACATCCTCCCAAGCCAGACTACCCTCCAAAACCAGCCCACTATGATCACAAACCTGCGTCCTCACCTCATCCAGTCCCTCCACCTAAACCAGACCACTATAAGCCAGTTCATGAAACGAAACCCGAATACTTCGATTACAAGCCAGATCATCACGAATACGACTATCCAGAACCTTCACCAAAGCCTGTTCACGTTAAGCCTATTTACGATGACCATGACTATGATTATGACCACAAACCAGCACATCCTGACAGCAAGCCCACTCATCCACAATATGATCTTGAACATGACTACAAGCCTGGCCACTACAAACATTCTTATCATCACTTCATTAATGAAGACCACGAAACTGAAAAGCCAGAGCCGGTCTCGACACCACCAAATGAGCATGACGACGAAGAATCACCACATAAGCCACCACTGACAGAGGCCATTCCTCCTCCTCCTACGACACCATCTCCTTCAACTCCTCCAGTGAAAGCACCCTCTTCAGCCAAAGTGCAATGAGCATGACGGCGAACAATCACCACATAAGCCGCCACTGACAGAGGCCATTCCTCCTCCTCCTACGCCACCATCCCCTATAACTCCTCCACTGATAGCACCCTCTTCAGCCAAAGTACCGCCTCCATCAATATCACCACCACTACATTCTCCCCCTGACTACACCAAAAAACCACCTCCGCATTCTCATTAGGTAGATAATCTCTTCAGTGAGCTATATCGAGATGCAGAGAAGAGACTTAACGTGACAGAATCATCTAAGTTTACATAGTCCATATGGTCTAATGATACTGTGTAGAAAACTCATAGAACTCGAATATTCTGCTTTCATTCACCACAGACATATTTATATTAAATAATTTATTTTTAATTTATATTGTACGGACTTGTGTCGCTGAGACAAGAGAATAAATTAAATGTGAGCAATAAACGTCTGCTACAGTTCTTTTCTTTCCTGTTTTACCGTGTACAAACATGATGTCAGTATTTCTCATGTTTTCTACAATGAATGAAATTTTCAAGTTCTTGTCCTCAGTTTTTGCTGTGTACTTACGGATTACAGTCAATGACTATTTCTCAAATGTAATCGTCTCCAGACAAGACTGCAGTTGTGAAACATTTTAAGTTTTGGTAAGCAAGCACATCCAAGCTAAGGAGGTACACAGGTGTATAAGAGGGCTGGTGAGAAAACACATGTATTGGGCATGATTTTTCTGTTATGATGTGAAGCAGTTTCTGAACCTGACTGAAAGACTCCGTTACAACACAAAAGTTCATACAGTGTCCCAAGTGATGTCATGATGTACTCTTCTATTACGGTTTGCAGAATGCTTAGTACATTAACTAATTTTCTAATGGGAACTGTAGGTGGAATATTTTTTTTTGGGGGGGGGGGGGGAGGGAGTGCGAGTAAAGCTAACCTATTACTTTGAGGATCAGATGTTGGAATGAATACTGTGGAGAAACTTTAAAGTTGAAGAGGGAGATGAGCAGATTGATGTTATTCATTAGAGAGTTTAAAGTAATGACATTACCAGCATATAGTTGGTTGTATGATAAAACCACCTCATCAGTTAATTGTGCAAAATATACTAGAAATGAGCTGGATAAAAAACTGTGAGTGGGGTGACTTACTAAGAGTAATTTTTCCCAGAACCAAATTGAAGGCAGAATAAATTGATAATTTCAGCTTTACTTTCTATAAAATGTAAGATACATACTCCATTAACTTTCAATTAGGCAAAGATTTAAGAACTAGATACAGGCCTGCAGAAATGCCAATTGCAGATATGTTTTCAGACGATAACTTAGTAATAACAAAACTTTGATTGGCTGGAATTTAATAAATGCAGAACTAACCTGCTAAGGCGAAAAAAAGAACACCATACCAGGAAGGGGATCATCTACAAATGAAGGTAACAACTTGATTTGATTTCTAGAGGCACACACCAGCAAACGGAAACGCAAACGCAAACTGCTATTTCAGTTCTCCACGAATGGGCAGGCTGGTAACGCAAAAAATCGCACTTTAACCCAAGGTTATGCAATGGTAAAAGAAGTTTTAAACACATAAAAACATATGAAAATAATGATTTATAAAAGCACTTAGTGCACGATTTTCATAATCTTTAAAAACGTAAGAATATTATACAGTACTGGGCATAAAAACTGCTACATCACGAAGATGACGTGCTACAAGACGTGAATTTTAACCGACAGGAAGAATATCCTGTGATATGCAAATGGTTAGCTTTTCAGAGCATTCAGACAAGGTTGCCGCCGGTGGCGACACCTAAAACGTGCTGACGTGGGGAAAGTTTCCAACCGATTTCCCATACACTAACAGCAATTGACCGGCGTTGCCTGGTGAAACGTTGTTGTGATGCCTCGTGTAAGGAAGAGAAATGAGTACCATCACGTTTCCGACTTTGATAAAGGTCGGATTGTAGCCTATCGCAATTGTGGTTTAATGTATCGCGACATTACTGCTCGCGTTGGTCGTGATCCAATGACTGTTAATAGAATATGGAATCGATGGGTTCAGGAGGGTAATACGGAACGCTGTGCTGGATCCCAACGGCCTCGTGTCACTAGCAGTCGAGATGACAATCATCTTATTTGCATGGCATGGCTGTAACGCATCGTGCAGCCACGTCTCGACCCCTACGTCAACATATGGGGACGTTTACAAGACAACAACCGTCTTCACGAACAGTTCGACGACGTTTGCAGCAGCATGGACTATAAACTCGGAGACCATGGCTGCGGTTACCCTGGACGCTGCATCACAGACAGTAGCGCCTGCGATTGTGTACTCAACGACGAACCTGGGTGCACGAATGGCAAAACGTCATTTTTTCGGATGAATCCTGGTTATGTTTACAGCATCATGATGGTCGCATCCGTGTTTGGCGACATCGCGGTGAACGCACATTGGAAGCGTGTATTCGTCATCGCTATACTGGCGTGTCACCCGGCGTGATGGTATGGGGTGCCATTGGTTACACGTCTCGGTCACCTCTTGTTCTCATTGACGGCACTTTGAACAGTGGACGTTACAGTTCAGATGTGTTACGACCCATGGCTCTAACCTTCATTAGATCCCAGCGAAACCCTACATTTCAGCAGGATAATGCACGACCACATGTTGCAGGTGCTGTACGGGCCTTTCTGGATACAGAAAAAGTTCGACCGCTGCCGTGGCCAGCACATTCTCCAGATCTCTCACCAATTGAAACCGTCTGGTCAATGGTGGCCAAGCAACTGGCTCGTCACAATACGCCAGTCACTACTCTTGATGAACTGTGGTATCTTGCCGAAGCTGCATTTGCAGCTGTACCTGTACTCGCCATCCAAGCTCTGTTTGACTCAATGCCCAGGCGTATTATTACGGCCAGAGGTGGTTGTTGTGGGTACTGATTTCTCAGGATCTATGCACCCAAATTGGGTGAAAATGTAATCACATGTCAGTTCTAGTAAAATTATTTGTCGAATGAATACCCGTTTATCATCTGCACTTCTTCTTGGTGTAGCAATTTTAATGGCCAGTAGTGTATATAACAGTTTAAAATAATCACCGAGGATAATGTTAATGCTGCTCCAGTGTAACGGTGATGCTGGCAGCGTACAAAAATGATCACGTACATAACTGGGGTGGGTTGGTGAGGATGACTGTGGGGCCGTGTGGAACCGCTAACAGCAACCAAAATCACTGAGAGGTGTGTGTGGGAGTGATGGTGGGGGTGGGTTGGGGCAGGGTGGGGGGGGGGAATGAAGGGTTGTGTGAGATAGAGAGTTGTAGCTAGAACCGGGAAGAGGAGTATATCTCACGACAGATTTCGTCATTGAGTAGAGGGATTTGGTTGAAATTCCGAAGGGTGAGTATGGATAAGGAATACAGATGCATAGAAGGTGGCATATGTATGTAGCAGCGCAGTACGGTAGTACGTTGACTGGTGAAAACGTAACAGCTATCTCACGTTCCTTAGAACATGCAGTGCTTCTTGATTGTTGGCGAGAGCGATGAAGAGAAGAAACAAAAGAAAAACTGATAAAGTGCTGAGTGATGAGGTTTTTAGAAAGAGTGCATATATCCAGAAACAATTTTCACACAACTTTTATACGAAAATATAGTAAATGAACTATTGATAATGAGACCCATCACTGACGATATTAATTAAGAATTGCAGAGCGTAATTAGTAGTGTTCAGAAGGCAGGTTCTGAAGCACTGGGAAGAAAATTTAAAAGGTGTAGTGAAATAGATTAAGGCTATAGAATAAAGAATTAGAAATATAATAAGAGAGAAGAAATAGTCATATCTAAGATATCTACAAAGAAAATTGAGGGTAGAAAATTATCGAAAGAGAGCAATTGCTAAATGAGAATGAAAAAAAGTAATTCTGAGCAAGATGGTAAAGGTCTACAGGTAATGTAGAAAATGACTTTCATTGTCAACAAACAATTGTCTATGAACCAGTAGAACATTTAAAGAGACAAAAAAAATATACATTAAACATTAACACACTTAACGAAGAACAATAGGAAGAACACTACAAAAAGTTGTGGTAAAACCAAAAATTAGTGGAACAAGCAGAAGCGTATGAAGGTGAGAAAGCGCTAGACGTACTAATTAGAATTAGAAGAAGCGTTACAAGCAATAAAAAACAGAAAGGTAGTTGGTATGGCTGGTAGTAACAGCGAGTTATTGAAATACGTTGGAATTCTTCTTAAACTAAAACTTTTACATTTGCTACTCCCAGAAGGTACAGGAGTCAGCCACGGGGAAATTTTTCAGTTTATTCTTGAAACTACGAGGATCACAGATAAGATTTCCTAACTCTTGTAGTATCTTCCTGAAAATGGATGCTTCAGTCTGGAACCGCGCGACCGCTACGGTCGCAGGTTCGAATCCTGCCTCGGGCATGCATATGTGTGTGATGTCCTTAGGTTAGTTAGGTTTAAGTATTTCTAAATTCTAGGGGACTGATGACCACAGCAGTTAAGTCACATAGTGCTCAGAGCCATTTGAAAAGGATGCAGCAATATACAGTACTCCTCTATGCACAGGAGTCAAGAGGTGCGATCCAAATGGAGATTGAATTTAAGGGCTAATATTAACTGAGTGAAAGCCGCTAATTCTTGGGAACGAGCTCACATTGTTAAACAAACGACATTAAAGAAGATATGTGTCGAGAGGCCAGTATCAGAGCTCCCACACTTTGGGCATAAACCACATATTGTTCGTGATCTACGATCTAAGAGCTTCTTCTTTGCCACTCAGAGTGCTACTACTCTTGTATCTTTAGTTTTCATTTTGACTCTGGTGATAGGCAATAGGTGAAACCTTTAAATTACATACTTGAATAAATATCCGATATATACTGAACATCTGATAAAAATTATAAAACGCGAGTGGTGTTTTAAAAGTTCGTGCAAAAATGAAAACAACTTACGTGTTTGGGGTAAACCTTTTTTATTTTTCGACATAGTCTCCCTTTTGACTTATACACTTCGTCCAACGCTGTTCTAATTTGTTGATTCCTTCCCAATAATAGGAATTTTCTAAGTCTGCAAAATAGCTTATTAGTTGCTGCAATCACCTCCTCGTTTGAATAAAATCTTTGTTCCGCCAGCCATTTCTTTAAATTGGGGACCAAATGGTAGTCCGAGGGAGCCAAGGCTGGAGAATAGGGGGGATGTAAAACTAATTGGAATCCTATTTCCATTAACTTTGTTGACACAACTGCTGAGGTGTGTGGTGGTGCATTGTCGTGATGGAAGAGGACTTTTTTGCTGTCCAATCGCCGATGGTTTTTTTAGAGCTCGGTTTTCAGACGGTCCAACAACGATGAATAATATTCACCTGTAATAGTTTTACCCTTTTCCAGATAGTCGATGAGGATTATCCCGTGCGAATCCCAAATGACATTCGCCATAACCTTAATGGCTGAAGGAATGGTCTTCGCCTTTTTGGTGTAGATTCTCCCTTGGTAACGCATTGTTTAGATTGTTGTTTGGTCTCAGGAATATAGTAATGTATCCATGTTTCATCCATAGTGACGAAACGACACTTAAAGTCCTTCCGATTCTTCCTGAACAGCTGCAAACCATGCTTGCAATACTTCACACAGTTTCAATCTTCGTCAAGCTTGAGCAATCACAGGACCCATCTTGCGAATAGCTGTCTCATGTCCAAATGTTTATGCAAAATATTGTGTACCCATTCATTCGAGATGCCCACAGCGCTAGCAATCTCACGCACCTTAACTCTTCATTCATTTATCATCATATCATGGATTTTATCAATGATTTCTAGAGTTGTGACCTCCACAGGGCGTCCAGAACGTTCAGCATAACTTGTGTCCATATAGTCACTCCGAAAGTTTTGAAACCACTTATAAACTATTCTAATCGAAGGTGCAGAGTCACCGTAATGTTTATCAAGCGTCTCTTTAGTCTCCTGAGGCGTTTTGCCTTTTGTAAAGTAATGTTTAATCACCACACGAAATTCTTTTTCGTCCATTTTTTGACAATCACTCGACTTCCTTGATTCTCACGAAGGCCAAACACAAAGAAATAGACCAATACGGCTGAAACTTGGTGTGCGTTCTTTCCAATGATGCTACTAACTAAACATGACTTCGATACGATCCGGTTGTGCCATATCTCGGTTGTTGCACGGACTTTTCAAACGCCCCTCATGTCTTAAAACTTGGTGAAGGGTGAACTGTGCATGATAACTTTACTGCAAATTCCATTTTTATTCTGATGACAGCGACGGATGAAACGCTTTAAATTGCGTAATGTGGGCGGTTAAATGTTTCGGAATAGACTGGACAGTGGTTACACATCATATTACAATTGAGAGGTACGAATATGTTTTGTGTGTATTGGGCAAGTACAGTGATTTGCTCTTATGCGAACTCGACAGTTATCCGATCATTTTATTACAGTGCGATGGTTGACAAGAATACGCAGAATTCATTCATTTGTTGTATACTTGGAGTTTGCCGACAGCTAGGTAAAAGAGTTTGTTGTATGCCCAGAGCCTGTACACAAGTATGTAAAACAAAATAAACAACATGCTTGCAGTTCTTGTCTATTTTAAATTTTTGGGAAAGCGGATACAGTTAGCTTGTTAAGTGTGAAAGATGTTGGGCTGTTGGTTGGTTGGTTGATTTGGGAGAAGGGTCACCGATCCCTTCGGATTAGAAAAGGATAGGGAAGGAAATCGGCTGTGCCCTTTCAAAGGAACCATCGGGCGTTTAACCGAAGCGATCATGGAAATCACGGAAAATCCAAATCAGGATGGTCGGAAGCGGGTTTGAGCCGTCGTCCTCCCGAATGCTCCACCTCGATCGGTGTGAAAGATGTCAGTCAACTTTATGTACATGAATGGACTCTCGTTGTCGAAAGTAAATGTTACATTATTCATAGGAGTCTATGAGATGTATTAGACGGTTTTATGGACGTGACCAAAAAGTCACTGAAGCAGAATTTGCAGTAAGTATTACTTCCGAACTTTCACAGACATGGTGACCAACAGCTTCCACAGATCGTTCCGAAGGTTATACAAGTTTACTGTTAATTTCTTAGGGATGCATTCAGTTCCACTCAAAGGTTAAATGAAAGAAAGATACAGCTACCTGAGAAATGGGCATAATGTTATATCGCAATAAATGCTACAAGTAATTTAAACGAATATAAGGCCTTGACTGTAGATAGATGCGTTTGAACCATACGTATAACCGATGACATGTGATTTGAGGCTTCATGTAATGTCGTACAACGTTTCTGTTATGGAATCGTTATCACTTTACACCATCCTCAAATAAATAGAGAAACTACACTACTGGCCATTAAAATTGCTACACCACGGAGGTGACGTGCTACAGAAGCGAAATTTAACCGACAGGAAGAATATGCTGTGATATGCAAATGAGTAGCTTTTCAGGGCATTCACACAAGGTTGGCGCCGGTGGCGACACCTACAACGTGCTGAAATGAGGAAAGTTTCCAACCGATTTCTCATACACATACAGCAGTTGACCGGCGTTGCCTGTTGAAACGTTGTTGTGATGCCTCGTGTAAGGAGGAGAAATGAGTACCATTACGTTTCCGACTTTGATAAAGGTCGGATTGTAGCCGATCGCGATTACGGTTTATCGTATCGCGACATAGCTGCTCGCGTTGGTCGAGATCCAATGACTGTTAGTAGAGTATGGAATCGATGGGTTCAGGAGGGTAATACGGAACGCTGTGCTGTATCCCAACGGCCTCGTATCACTAGCAGTCAAGATGACAGGCATCTTATCCGCATGGCTGTAACGGATTGTGCAGCCACGTCTCGATCCCTGAGTCAACAGATGGGGACGTTTGCAAGACAACAACCGTCTTCACGAACAGTTCGACGACGTTTGCAGCAGCATGGACTATCAGCTCGGAGACCATGGCTGCTTTTACCCTTGGCGCTGCATCACAGACAGTAGCGCCTGCGATGGTGTACTCAACGACGAACCTGGGTGCACGAATGGTAAAACGTCATTTTTTCGGATGAATCCTGGTTATGTTTATAGCATCATGATGGTCGCATCCGTGTTTGGTGACATCGCAGTGAACGCACATTGGAAGCGTGTATTCGTCATCGCCATACTGGCGTATCACTCGGCTTGATGGTATGGGGTGTCATTGGTTACACGTCTCGATCACCTCTTGTTCGCATTGACGGCACTTTGAACAGTGGACGTTACATTTCAGATGTGTTACGATCCGTTTCTCTACCCTTCATTCGATCCCAGCGAAACCCTACATTTCATCAGGATAATGCTCGACTGTATGTTGCACGTCGTGTCCGGGCCTTTCTGGATACAGAAAATGTTCGACTGCTTCCCTGGCCAGCACATTCTCCAGATCTCACACCAATTGAAAACGTCTGGTCAATGGTGGCTGAGCAACTGGCTCGTCATAATAAGCCAGTCACTACTGTTGATGAACTGTGGTATCGTGTTGAAGCTGCATGGGCATCTGTACCTCGCCATCCAAGCTCTGTTTGACCCAATGCTCAGGCGTGTCAAGGCCATTATTACGGCCAGAGGTGGTTGTTCTGGATACTGATTTCTCAGGGTCTATGTACCCGAATTGCGTGAAAATGTAATCATATGTCAATTCTAGTTTAATATATTTGTCGAATGAATACCCGTTTATCATCTGCATTTCTTCTCGGTGTAGCAATTTTAATGGCCAGTAGTGTATCTTCATTTCTGTATTAGGAAAAAATAAAATTAGCCTAATTATCACGCTTCTGGAATCGTTGTTGCATTATAGTCAAACGTGTTGAACTAGAATGTGTAAGCATACGAAAAACCGGTTTAGATGGTTGAAAGAAAATTGTCAGTCTGCTGTTAGAGACTTGTGACACAGTGCAGACCTATGGACTTTCGTTTATCCGAATTTCAATATAAAATTTTAGTTTACTGATTGATTATTTGAAATTTACATTTGAACACCGTAGCTGTCTGGGAAGAATAACAATTCTGTCGTGTTGGAGACGTGAGCAATCGGCAGTGTGGTATTTTCAGAGTTTTTGGAAGTGAACTATAGTTTCCTCACTAAATTAGTTGGTAAAGGACGAAAACGGTAAATTCTTGTCGAAATTAAAAATGAATGTGCCGGAACTTAGGCGTGCCCAAGGTGTGACACAGGAGCGGTGGTGAGGGGAAGGGGGAGAGGAAGGGTGAGCTAGAGAGGGCAGTTGCCCTCTCCTGGAATCTAGGGTAAGGACTTTTCAATCCTTTCAGAAGTCTGAGACATTTCTAGAATGATGACGATTATTTCTACAGAACGGCAGAATTGTCGTCGTCGAGCACGAAGGGAAATGCTACACAATTTTGTCACCAAGTTCACGAAAGTTATCTACATCTACATCTATATCCATACTCCGCAAGCCACCTGACGGTGTGTGGCGGAGGGTACCTTGAGTACCTCTATCGGTTCTCCCTTCTATTCCAGTCTCGTATTGTTCGTGGAAAGAAGGATTGTCGGCATGCCTCTGTGTGGGCTCTAATCTCTCTGATTTTATCCTCATGGTCTCTTCGCGAGATATACGTAGGAGGGAGCAATATACTGCTTGACTCCTCGGTGAAGGTATGTTCTCGAAACTTCAACAAAAGCCCGTACTGAGCTACTGAGCGTCTCTCCTGCATAGTCTTCCACTGGAGTTTATCTATCATCTCCGTAACGCTTTCGCGATTACGAAATGATCCTGTAACGAAGCGCGCTGCTCTCCGTTGGATCTTCTTTACCTCGTCTATCAACCCTATCTGGTACGGATCCCACATTGCTGAGCAGTATTCAAGCAGTGGGCGAACAAGCGTACTGTAACCTACTTCCTTTGTTTTCGGATTGCATTTCCTTAGGATTCTTCCAATGAATCTCAGTGTGGCATCTGCTTTACCGACGATCAGCTTTATATGATCATTCCATTTTAATTAACTCCTAATGCGTACTCCCAGATAATTTATGGAATTAACTGCTTCCAGTTGCTGACCTGCTATATTGTAGCTAAATGATAAGGGATCTTTCTTTCTATGTATTCACAGCACATTACACTTGTCTACATTGAGATTCAATTGCCATTCCCTGCACCATGCGTGACTTCGCTGCAGATCCTCCTGCATTTCAGTACAATTTTCCATTGTTGCAACCTCTCGATATACCACAGCATCATCCGCAAAAAGCCTCAGCGAACTTCCGATGTCATCCACAAGGTCATTTATGTATATTGTGAATAGCAACGGTCCTACGACACTCCCCTGCGGCACACCTGAAATCACTCTTACTTCGGAAGACTTCTCTCCATTGAGAATGACATGCTGCGTTCTATTATCTAGGAATTCTTCAATCCAATCACACAATTGGTCTGATAGTCCATATGCTCTTACTTTGTTCATTAAACGCCTGTGGGGAGCTGTATCGAACGCCTTGCGGAAGTCAAGAAACACGGCATCTACCTGGGAACCCGTGTCTATGGCCCTCTGAGTTTCGTGGACGAATAGCGCGAGCTGAGTTTCACACGATCGTCTTTTTCGAAACCCATGCTGATTCCTACAGAGTAGATTTCTAGTCTCCGTCATTATACTCGAACATAATACGTGTTCCAAAATTCTACAACTGATAGACGTTAGAAATACAGGTCTATAGTTCTGCACATCTGTTCGACGTCCCTTCTTGAAAACAGGGATGACCTGTTCCCTTTTCCAATCCTTTGGAACGCTACGCTCTTCTAGAGACCTACGGTATACCGCTGCAAGAAGGGGGGCAAGTTCCTTCGCGTACTCTATGTAGAATCGAACTGGTATCCCATCAGGTCCAGCGGCCTTTCCTCTTTTGAGCGATTTTAATTGTTTCTCTATCCCTCTGTCGTCTATTTAGATATCTACCACTTTGTCATCTGTGCGACAATCTAGAGAAGGAACTACAGTGCAGTCTCCCCCTGTGAAACAGCTTTGGAAAAATATATTTAGTACTTCGGCCTTTAGTCTGTCATCCTCTGTTTCACTACCATTTTGGTCACAGAGTGTCTGGACATTTTGTTTTGATCCACCTACCGCTTTGACATAAGACCAAAATTTCTTATGCGATTTCTTTGGTGACCATTCAGTCAACGAGGGTGCGAGCCTTTGCAGAACGTGGTCGAGATACAGTCTCGTGTCTTTCCTTTGTCACTTGTCCGAACAGCCCTTTCGAACTGCAGGAAAAAAACCCATCAGACACACAATTCAGAGTCCGAGGCCAACTGCCGGGAGGCCCCTTCCCTACCTCCGAGCGGCACATAGACGTGGTTGCAAAACATGTGGCCATCATCTGTACACAAATTCCGCAATGACGCTCCCTTCCCCATGCGGCAAAACCTTATCAGCGATGCAGATTAGTTTTTGTCCATGGACTTGTCAGACATGCGATTGCTTGCTGAGACTACTTTCGGTTTTATACGGTAGGGAAATTGTAGCAGATACTGAAAGCCGTCATGTTATTCTATTCGTATGGTCATTAATGCCTTGTCTGTGGGCGCAAGTGAAACAGTGGGAAAGAGCGATATGTGTAGTCATAGAGTTAACAATTCGGTATAGCTGCATAATAAGGTGTTGCGCTGCGCAAATGGAACTGTCTTGGTTCATTTCTCGGCTGATAAGGGACCAATTTGATGGTGATCTTGAGAGGTGTTCCAAATGTAGGAAGAGGAATGCATTTTACATAACAAAGAATGTAGCTCCTTAAAACACATTTGGTTAAACTTCAACTATGGTAGCTGACATTAAAAAATGGCAAGCATGAAAATAATGTAAGAAATAGGTTAAGGTTTTTGGAAATAAAGCTTTATAGGCAAACAGGATGTTATAGACTTCATCGAAGGTCACTTTCTGATATTCCACTTCCAGTATTAATTACAAGAGCCCCTTCGTCTGTGGCGAAGTCGAATGAGCAGCAATCGCTCCCCATGACTCACGGTGCACACGGTTCCGTCTCACTCACTAACACACCGACGAGCACTCACCGACTGCGACTCCGTGGTGCCTTCCTCCTGGTTCAGGAAACAAGTGTGGTTAGCTGCATCACAGTGGACCGCGAGGCGTTTCTCCTATTCCGATTGCAGCTTCGTGGATTGTGCGCATCAGTACGAGTTCCGCGAGGCTATCAGGCTAGGTAATGTCGATCATTTCGGAAACTTCCGGCAAGATGGGCGAAGTTTATTCATTCTCTCTCAGGTTCACCGCAGTCGCTTGCAGACTAAATGGATGACGTCCGCACGTGTAGTGAGTGCACTGACGTTTCCTGTGTATTGTGCTGTCGTCGATGACATCCGCACCGGTCTGGCTGAGTCAGTACCCATGTCAGGGCGATAATAGTGCATATGTAAAATACTGGTAAGAAATAAAGACGTATGCAATCAACTGGATTATGGTTATTGGTGTCGAACACCTGGTCGCCCCTTCATGGCTCCACATCCCGCAACCACTCATCCTGATGGTATTCAGAAAGAAATTCCTTATACAATGGTACCATTACGTTATCTGCTTTTTTTTTGTTACCCTTCAGGATTTTCACAGTTCTATTTATTTCTCCGATTCCAGATTTTCAATTTTATTGTCGATCTACGATTATTCTTATGTGTTAAAATCATTTAGGAATCCTTTCCTGCTTTATTTCCTAACTCGTCGAAAAGACTAGATTTAATGATATATTTTAATTTATAATCAATAATTAGAAATGAATTTCGTCCATAATAGTGTTAATAAAAGAAAAAGCTGTACCCGTCAGTAAAATGTTTTTGCCTTTTAGACATCAAAGTAATCTCACTCAAAAAAGAAAAAGAATTTGTACAATTGTCACCCTTTCATTTCTAAAAGGAGACAAATCACGACTGATAAATTATTCAGGAAGAAGAAAAAACATTCCAAAATCTTGTTTAACAATTTAATGGCGATTTCTATCTGATACGTGAAAAATTAATTTTCTTCAATGTGTATGGGTAATATTACCCAATGTGCAAAAATATTTGTTGTTGCTATGGTGATTTTTATAACATGAAGTTATCCCCTTAAAGTAATAAATTAGGAAGCAAGTGTATTTTAGGCGTTTATTTCAATTACACGAAAGTAAAAACTTGTATTACATGAACGACAGTATTCCTAACGCAAAAATGTCATATATATATATATATATATATATATATATATATATATATATATATATATATATATATATAAGTAGCATCCTATTATACAGAAAAATTACCGTAGATTATCATGATATGGTATGATTTAAATGATAGCCAAATAACTTATTGTTTCTAAATGTTATTGAACCTAAACCACTGAACATGTTTAATATCGCTTTTATAACCCTAAATGTTTACAAAACTGCCCAAAGTTCATAACAAATGAATAAAAAACATGTTCACAAAAGTACATTAAGTTTATACAGAAACTAACACAAAACATGTTACAAAAATGATTGGTTCTCGTCGTTTTTTAGTCAATTTCATCCAATTCTGCTGTAGGCTATGTCTTCAACTGATTGTAAAAACTTGATACTTTCTGTCTGTAATATACTTCAGAGGTTTCTCATTGTCATCTTTCTTCTTGTCGTTTATGGGAACTTTCCCATCGTATGCTTCTGTTTCAAGAAGCCCAATATTCTTCTCGGAAAAGTATGTCCTGGCTTTCGTTAATGTAATGTTAAGGACTTCGAGTTCTGCGACATAGGACTTAGAACTGCTTTTGATTTTTGAGCTGTACTCATAGTACATAAATAATGGAAGCAAATGACACTTTTTCCCGTTGTTTCAGCTGAAATGACTACCATTCCATATAAAATGTTTCATAGCGTTTTAAAATTCACTATTTTACTTGTTTTTTTCTGCATAAACTTTAAAGCGACGAAAGCGGCTGTTTTCGGTGATAATCGGTGTACACTGATCTGAAATAATTACTCAGTCACACATTCGTAGCTTCCTCTTCAAGACACGTAAGTCGTGGTCGGATGGTAGAAAAGAGTGCCCCCCAATGGGGAGATATTGGTACGTTTTGACAAATCTCCCACTTTCTGTTAAGAAAGGAAAGATTTTTATACCCGCATGATTGAGATTTCGGCTTTTGCATACATTGTTGAACAAGTGGAGTTCCCTCGTGGGGACAGGGTGCTCAGTGTAATGGTATGCAGCTTCATTAGGACCTTTCTTAACGTGGTCCTCATGACAACAATAAAATGTACCTCCAATTGTTTTCATGTTGTGTATCTCATAATTAAAAAAACAAAGCGTATTAAAAAGTAATTAAGCTTACCTTCCTTTCGTTTTCTTGTTTCTTTCCATCAGTATTTCAAACTTCAAGCTCTGAGCTGCACAAATTAATATTATAGGTGGAATAGTTGAAGTTTTCAACAAAAATCACCGATTGGTTCAGGATGATTCGGGACCTGCCACAAGTTTATTTCCAAAAAGTGACAATTCCTGGAGTTGTCCCTTATTAGAAACAACTGCAGATTTATACCCTTTCTTTATAATCAGCAAGGCAATGACGGTTTTCCATTTTAATATCAATCGATGTATCTGTTTCTCAAGAAACTGAAACGGACATAATCTGCATTTTCTATTTTTGAGGAGTTACGGCCTTTTACGGGGGGCGTTCAATAAGTAATGCAAGACATTTTTTTTCTGAAATCAGGTTGGTTTTATTCAGAATTCCAATACACCATGTAATTCCCCACTCTTTTGGCTACAAAATCCTGTTTTTCAGAATAAGTTCCGTTCAATGCGACGGCCTTACGCCACCTAACTGGGAGGCCTGGCACGCCCGCATCGTACCACTTCATAGGTCGACGTCGGAGCCAATGTCTTCCTGGACGAGGGCATCAGCTCGGTAGAGTCCAGTTGAGCAGCGAGTTATTCGGCTGCGATCTGCCGACCAGCTCGAATTAGAGTCCGCAAAATCCAACACTGCAGGAGTCGCAGCTGTGTGAGGTCGGCTGGCGCGCGGGAATGAGACTGTTTTGGGCGACCAAGCGATGATGTCAGACGCCTCACCTAACGACTCATCGTGCTTTTATTGGTTGACAGGTCTTTGTAGATATTCTGCAAGCGCCAGTGAATATTAGCTATTCTCTGGTTTCCCGTCAAATCAAACTCAATGACAGCTCTGTGCTTGGAACGCACTTCCGTTAAAGATGCAATTTTGAAGGATACGTATAGCGCCGCCACCTATCGGAAATTCATGGAACTATAGAGGCTGAAGCGAGAATATTCCACGATTCTGCATTTTTCAACAAAAAAATCGCTGACAAAAAATCTGTTGCAGTACTTATTGAACATCCTCGTAGCAATAAGCGATTTAATTTTTAGAATCTTTCGTCCTCTTGAATACATTTCTGGATAGGTGGATAGTTAAGAAAATCAGTATCTTTCTTTTGGTACTCCTTTATTATAGGAATTAACATTATCAATCTGAGAATTAATTTATGTCATGTTATATAATTAAATATAGTAATTCACGCTACACACATGCATATCGAGGAGGGCGATCGCGGTGAGATTCTCGGTGCTGGGCGGCTGTTGCACGGGGCGCCTACTTCTCGCCGTCTATCTCCTTGATGATGATGACGTTCTTCGTGGGCGTGCCCTTGGTGGCGGCGTCCTTGGTGGGGCGGTGACCCTCGCAGTAGTCGAGATCGAAGGGCAGGCGCGTGGGCTCGCAGCCGGTGACGGAGAAGGTGACGACGTGCGAGGGGTCGACGTGGGCGCGCGTCGCCGTGTGCAGCAGCGTGCCGCGCAGCGTCACCACGCCGTCCGCCCCCGCAGCCGCCCCCTGCACCACCGCCGCCCCCACGGCTGGCGCCCGCGGTGCCGGTGGCGCCAGGCCCAGCCACTCGCTCCACGAGTAGCGGTGCGGTTGCTCGCCTTTCTTCACCGCCACCTGCAGCACCACACAGACCGAGTCGCCTTACGGATGTGCGATTTTGGCAGACCGTCGACGCTAATTTCGATCGAAAAAAAGAAACCTGTGTTTTGCGTAACAGACTGACCGTACAGTACCCTTTATAAGTTTGGAAACACTATATTGCGTACTACAACAGAGCAAGATGGGAGTGATCTGGGTAAGATATTGGTTAGAATACAGAAGGGTATGTTCAAATAACGACTAATAATGACACAGTATTTTAAAGATAATTATTATATATAGAGGATGTTGGAACACGTGAGGCAATACTGACCCTACAGCTTATCTTAGAAGCTAGATTAAGAAAAGGGAAACCTACGTTTCTAGCATTTTTAGACTTAGAGAAAGTTTTTGACAATGTTGACTGGAATACTCTCTTCCAAATTCTGAAGGTGGCAGGGGTCAAATACAGGGAGCGAGTGGCTATTTACAATTTGTACAGAAACCAGATGGCAGTTATAAGAGTCGAGGGACATGAAAGGGCAGCAGCGGTTGGGAAGGGAGTGAGACAGGGTTGTAGCCTATCCCCAGTGTTATTCAATCTGTATATTGAGCAAGCAGTGAAGGAAACAAAAGAAAAATTCGGAGTAGGTATTAAAATCCATTGAGAAGAAATAAAAACTCTCAGGTACGCCGATGACATTGTAATTCTGTCAGAGACAGCAAAGGACTTGGAAGAGTAGTTGAACGGAATGGACAGTATCTTGAAAGGAGGATATAAGATGAACATCTACAAAAGCCAAACGAGGATAACGGAATGTAGTCGAGTTAACTCGGGTGATGCTGAGGGAATTAGATTAGGAAATGAGACACTTAAAGTAGTAAAGAAGTTTTGCTATTTGGGGAGCAAAATAACTGGTGATGGTCGAAGTAGAGAGGATATAAAATGTAGACTGGCAATGGCAATGAAAGCGTTTCTGGAGAAGAGAAATTTGTTAACATCGAGTATAGATTTAACTGCCAGGAAGTCGTTTCTGAAAGTATTTGTATGGAGTGTAGCCATGTATGGAAGTGAAACGTGGACGATAAATAGTTTGGACAAGAAGAGAAGAGAAGCTTTCGAAATGTGGTGCTACAGAAGAATGCTGACTGCAGTTTAAGTAGTTCTAAGTTCTAGGGAACTGATGACCTCAGATGTTAAGTCCCATAGTGCTCAGAGCAATTTGAACCCAGCCAGGAATCGAACCCGGGACCCTGTGCGTGGCACGCGAGAACGCTACGACAAGACCACGAGCTGCAGACTTCGTCCATGCTACCACTTCCGAAAGTTGAGTACCCTCCAGTCTTGGCAGCGATACATGTACTACACTGCCAGAGGTATCAGAATGATTTTCATGGATCCTTACCTCAAACTGATACATTTGTCGTCTCCAACGTCCGTGCCAGTTTACAATATCGTGACGAAGTAAACCCGCACATAAAGAAATTTACAGGCACAGGCGCCTATAATTTTGATGCTCTGTAGCGTCGTTGGATAATGTTTGCGGACGTGGATTTCCATTCAGAATATTATGCACTCACTCCACTCTACAAGTCCTAGAACTTTGTAACGGGAATTTCCGAACACTCTGTATACATACACACTGGTATTGCTCAGTTTCACATAAAATGACTCTACATGACCAAGCAGTTCCACTAAAGACAAGTGGCGCAGTAGATGGCACGACTGTGTACAGGAACTTTGTTTACGGTTCGGTTCAGTTGTGGTTCTACATCTACATACATACTCCGAAGGCGAAGGGTACCCTGTACCACAATAGTCGTTTCCTTTCCTGGTCCACTCGCAGATAGGACGAGGGAAAACGACTGTCTATATGCCTCTGTAAGAGCCCTAATTTCTCGTATCTTACTTTCGTGGTCCCTACGCGAAATATATGTTCGCATCAGTAGGATAGTAGAACCGAACGGTAAAAGATCTAGCATCTCTAGCAGCTGCAGTTGTATGACGCAAAAGAAAGTAGTACACGCAGAGAAAATAACTGAAAATGGGCCGAAAGTGCAAGATTCCTTATGATTCACGATTAAAGACAATCGTTTTGCACCTGACAAATATCACGGAAATTGAAGATTTCCATTAGCGGAGTAATCGGCTTCGAGAGACAGGCTACTATGATGATCGTCCTCTCTCAGAAGCACCTAGAAAAATATCAGACTGCCAGAAAAAGTATTTGGTAATAGATTCAAAACTCTCCGTGAATTGACTGTTAAACTAAAATCAACTGGGAATACACCATGGAGAGAGTCAACAGTGAGACGATGCCTGGCAGGAAACAGCTCCCAGAGCTATGTAACAGCAAAGGAACCGTTGTTGCACCCTCTTACTAAGAAGAAAAGACTTCAGTGGGCTACCACACACCAGCATTGGTCAACAGGGGTTTGGGAAAGGGTTTTATGGGCTGATGAGTCCAGGATCGAAGTATTTGGAAGTAAGCGCCTTCAATTCATACGCAGTTAACCCCATGAACGCTTGAATCCTTTGCGCGTAATTCCAACTGTGAAGCTTTTTGGGTGTTCTGTGATGGTATGGGGTCTTATGGAGGGAATAAAGTCGAGGATTTTGTGAAAGTAGATGAAAAAATGAACCAAAAAGATTATCATGCTATTCTCCAGCGACATGCCAAGACATCCGGTTTGCGTCTTATTGTGAAAGGGTTTGTGTTGCAACAAGACAAAGACCAGAGACATACACCCTGCTTGTATCAGAACTACGTAAAGTCTGTAGAGGTTAAGAAAATTTTGAAAAATAGGAAATGGCCACTCCAGCCCCCTGATTGTAACCCAATAGAGCTACTATGGAATGAGGTGTCAGGAAATCCCGAAAACGGGGAATCGCGAAAGGGACACGCTCGTAGGAGGCCCTGTAGCAATAATTGAGACTAATTCCAGCTGAAAACCTGTCAAAATTGACCAGTCGCATGCCGAGAGTACGCAAGGCGGTGATTAAAGTACAGGGTAGCTACTCTGAGGAATCTAAAATCTAATAGCTACGTTTACCTATGTATTGTTTGAACTTAATCAACATCTAGAAAACAATAAAATGCTATTTTACAATGTATTTCCCTTCCATTGCCCATAATCACTTGGTGTTCGCAAAATTATTGAGGGCACTGTATATCCAATACGTTTTACTGCAAACACTGCAAATACAGGAGCTGCAAGTCCAAAAGATAAATAATTCATTCTTGACATACTGATGACCGATATTAATCGACCCCGAAACAGCGATGTTAAATGATGTATATACGGAACGGTGTAAAAATAAAAATAAAAATACATCTAATACTGTACGTATTATCCAATAAACACAGAAATAATTAACATTATTTTTAAAAGTGGGTTGTCTAAAAGTAAGAAGTGAAATAAATTAACGCAGCATTTGACGCGCCTTTGAACTATGCTCGATATCACGTACAGCAGCTGAAATACTCATAAGCTTGTGATGTAAGGACACCACTGAATCAGATTCCACCAGAAAAATAACCTCTACTACTCTTCAAAAATCTAAGGTATTAAGTAAACCATTGGCCTCTTAAATTGGCACTTTATTTGCTGTACATGATTTCGAGCATAATTCAAAAGTGTGTTACATGCTTGTTTGCTCTGTCTTAATTCTTACTTTTACACAAACCATCTCACAAAACATTTGTCCATTTTTCAGTTCTTTTTTTTAATTTTAAAGTTTTATTCAGAAATCTCTGCACCATACTATATTTAAATATCGACCGGTAGTCTATTATTAAGAGTATATATATCAAGAGAAAGCAGAGAAAGTTAGGTTGCGTTTTGATATTTTTTTGCACCGCATTTATACAGCTAACAGCAGCAGCTGTGCTTGAAATATTTCAATTTTCTCTCTAATCACTTATTACGGTTTTCTTAATTACGCTGATTACATTAAAACAATTAAATATTTTCTCCCTAGACTTCACGCTCGGCGATTTGGTGCCCCATTTGTCCATTTTCCATCCTTCGTCCGGCTATGAAAATTCAGACGACAATACATTGCGTAATGTTTTGGGATTCCCGTTTTCGATCCGCTCAAATATGATGAATATACGGCAGGACCTAAAGAGCAGCATAGAAATAAAGGTATAAACTGATTCTTACTTCTAATTCTATATTTAACGTAACGCAGAATTCTCCTCCTTTTTTTTTGTTTCGTAGCAACGTGTCAAATAAAGTTTCAATAATCGCTGACATCGCCCGTCGACGAATACGACGTTCCTACACTGCCGTATTATTTCGTAATCATCTTCAATGTAAACATAGACAGCGAAAAAATGAAAGAGAGATGGAGGTCTATTAGTCCTATTAACTTTCAAAGTAACAGATGAAAACAATAAGATTATTCGAGAACTCACGGAACACAGACACCTGAAAAACCTTAATTGTGGATTGGCGATTTATTTGGGTACAAATAAGCGATGAGTCGCTTTTTTGGATTTTTGATACGAATTATTGTACCGTTAATTAGTTTTCGAAACACTGTAGCCTTTTCATCAGATAGAAGTGTTATAGGAACATTATACCAAACACCAGATGCTGCTAGACGCCGTGGTAATGGTTCTGGCGAAAATGACGGAAATTTAGTTATCTGTAACGAAATGTTTATGGAACGAAAAGGTTGTTCTACTAAAATCCAAAAAAGCGACCGGTTGCAAATTTATACCCAAATAAAACTGTATATTGAGCAATCAGTGAAGGAAACAAAAGAAAAATTCGGAGTAGGTATTAAAATCCATGCAGAAGAAATAAAAACTTTGAGGTTCGCCGATGACATTGTAATTCTGTCAGGGACAGCAAAGGACTTGGAAGAATAGTTGAACGGGATGGACAGTGTCTTGAAAGGAGGATATAAGATGAACATCAACAAAAGCAAAAGAGGATAATGGAATGTAGTCGAATTAAGTCGGGTGATGCTGAGGGAATTAGATTAGGAAATGAGACATTTAAAGTAGTAAAGTAGTAAAGTTTTGTTATTTGGGGAGCAAAATAACTGGTGATGGTCGAAGTAGAGAGGTATAAAATGTAGACTGGCAATGGCAAGGAAAACGTTTCTGAAGAAGAGAAATTTGTTAACACCGAGTATAGATTTAAGTGTCAGGAAGTCGTTTCTGAAAGTATTTGTTGTGTGGAGCGTAGCCATGTATGGAAGTGAAACATGGACGATAAATAGTTTGGACATGAAGCGAATAGAAGCTTTCGACATGTGGTGCTACAGAAGAATGCTAAAGGTTAGAGGAGGTATTGAATAGGATTGGGGAGAAGAGAAGTTTGTGGCACAACTTGATTAGAAGAAGGGATCGGCTGGTAGGACATGTTCTGAGACATCAAGGGATCACGAATTTAGTATTGGAGGGCAGCGTGGAGGGTAAAAGTCGTAGAGGGAGACCAAGAGATGAATACACTAAACAGCTTCAGAAAGATGTAGGTTGCAGTAGGTACTGGGAGATGAAGAAGCTTGCACAGGATAGAGTAGCATGGAGAGCTGCATCAAGCCAGACTCAGGACTGAAGACAACAACAACAAGTTGCCAGTTTAATTCATAGATGCAGTTAGTCATCCGTAATGGATATACTGAAACTTAATTGTGGATATGTTCGTTTCCTTTATACAAATACTCATATCCACGTGGGATCATGTGTAACCTTACGCATCATAAACAGAGTTTGCACTTACATAATTTGAAATATAATTTCTAGCAATTAAAAAAATTCCGAACAATACAGGCACAAATTACTTGGCACTGAACTGAATGAGCAACGAAGGGCATAGTCCATGCTTAGCTACAACAATAGCCAATGAGTCCTCCTCTTCCCGAGTATGATCACGTTTACAAGTCACTAGTGTCGTTAAGAGACATGATCACAAGTAAAATTTTAAACGACGAAACAGTTATTCACGATGGCAGCAAGTAATCCTGTGTTTATGCCATTAAAGTCGATATTTTGTCTTTAACACTGATGTTACGATGTTTCAAAGACAGCATCATCGATATTGAAAAACTGATTTTTGAATTCCCAATATCTCTAATTTGTAAATATTAATGATCACTGAATGTCTCCAAACTGATCCGCCCCGACAGCAGTGCGAACTAAAGCAATTTTTTCTTTTGGGTTAGGCTGGTGTACTGGCCTCGGATCGGATCCGACTGGCGGTTTAAGGACGGTAGCCGGTGTGTCGGCCAGCATAGGTGTGGCTTTTAGGCGGTTTCCTACACTTGGACACTTGGAAGTATTCAGATTCATCAAGCACAATGCGGCTGCCTAAAAGCAGTGCAGACAGTTATCTGTTATCCCAATAGTACTAAATTTAGAATTGGTACTATTGTTTTATTGTTAGAATTATCGCTCTTTCCTACTAGCGCTTTTTTATTAGTGGACACACTCACACGACAGATGGTTAACATTGCAACTTGTGAACAATCGACAAGTTGTTTCGTCGTGTGTAATACGAATAACAGGTGATTCGCTATGTAGCTGGGAAGTCGACTGCAGAGCCGAAGCACTGCCTGACGCACGCTCTCGTCTGAACGCTCTCATTTGAATCAGTGTATTGCGGATCGCTTCAGTTAACTGCAGCCGGCCCGCATTCCCTCGCGCGAAAGACCCAAGGCTGCATTTAACTGATTTGGTAAAATAAATAAATCATATTTGATGTTACGTATGATTAATTTAACGAAACCAAAGAAAGAACGTTATAGTAACAGTACTTGTGACAACATAGTAAATCACACAGCTACTTTGTATGAGACATAAATTTAAGTATTTATATATGTTGAAATGCACAGTTACGGTTGTCTACAACAAGCAGAATTCCATTTTAACTTTTCTGGCTCTTTTACGTATGATATTTATCGGATTTTTGAACTTCAGAGAGAAGATTCTACCACTAAATGATGTAATCATAAACGTCAGAGCAGTTCATTTTATAACTACAAACACATTTTATTGTTGACTCAACTGTTTAAACTTGTAATCTATTTCGCTCCTCATTCTACTGAACATTCATGAGAGAGGACATGCTTCTCATGTTAGCACTGTGCAGGGACACTAAAGATGAATTCGCACAGATATAGTTCTTGCGAATACTGCTCCACGCGTCGGCCGGAGTGGCCGAGCGGTTCTAGGCGCTACAGTCTCGAACCGCGCGACCGATACGGTCGCAGGTTCGAATCCTGCCTCGGGCATGGATGTGTGTGATATCCTTAGGTTAGTTAGGTTGAAGCAGTTCTAAGTTCTAGGGGACTGATGAACTCAGAAGTTAAGTCCCATAGTGCTCAGAGCCATCTGAACCATTTGAACTGCCCCAAGCGTCCATATTATTGAAAGAAACGGTCCATTTCTCCATACACAATTTACTAGGCCAATTATCACGGCCCACACGGATTCAAGTACGAAGAATGTAGAAGTAATTTTGCAAGACAGGGACAAGGAAGTTAACAACTATTCTTGATTTTGTGGACCACTTGACTGTGACTTCAGTTGCTTTTTTGATAGGGCATTGTCATGTAGAGTTGTTGCCATGTCGTGATAGAATATCTCGTGCAGACAGGCTCGTGGTTAACTGACAAGATTCAACATAAACTATGGCAGAGGCTATTGATCCGGAGATTGTTAGTTCCTATTCGATAGGGACGAATATTGTCATCACTGAGATTCGACGGGGAATCGAGCTTAGGTGATAGCTGAAATTTTCTCATTACCGGACTTCGCTTTATCTCTACTTCAGCCAAAAACTCGTCACTGTCTGAGGCGACGAGGCCATATGACAGCGTTAATGGCAATCCATCCGTGAGATAGGAATAATGAAGTCTGCAGCCTCTTAAAGTAGGCGGTGTGCCACAACTGACATCAACAACAGAAACGCAGAACTACGTGTCCCTCTCATCTACATTTAAGATGTAACACACTCTCATTTTGTGAAGGAAATGTTCAAGCACGCGCAAAATAACCTTATCAAGTATATGATTCCTCCTGACATTAGGGGCCCACGAGCCAAAATGGCAATGTATTTTACGTTTAGTTATGTAATTTGACCACTGGATGTTCCTTATATTAATCTTAAGCACACGATGTTGCACGCTCGCCTTCACTGCAAGAAAGGATGGTAGGTAACTGTGTACTTATTTTCATGAGACTTCATCAAATACTAAAAACAAATATTTGTAAAATGTTTATGACGTAACCAACCGACGGTAATGACTTGCTTTTGCACCTGTAAGTGTATGTTGGTTATGTGCAAGATGTAATAGAACTGGGATGGAATTTCTGAAATTAAACAGCCTTTGGTTCGTCGAAACGGAATCGTAAATTGATGAACCTTCTGGACTAAAGAATTAAAGGATAACGGTGGTATGGTCCCTTCTAAATGATTATTGATGCATTAGGTTGACGTCATAGAAACAGCTATCGAATTTAGAATAAGAGAAAAATATTCACAGTAAACGTGGTCGCTTGCAGTACGACCCAGACTTCATGTAAAGCTTTGGATAGTCTGGTGATTTCATAGTTATTATTTCTATGAAAGTACTATCATACTGTTCAACCAATCAGAAACCTAAGAATCTGTGACTGATGCAAGATACAACGATAGGGACTGATCAGTCTTCCAACAGGAAGGTCACAATAATCTAAAACTACTGACTGATCATCAGTGTTTCTTTCATCCACATTTACAATGGTTTGATTTCAGCCGTTAAGTAGAATGTGAGTATTACGTGGATTTCCGTTCCACCAAAATTTCATGACTCTCGCAGAATTCTTGAACGCCAGGCATTCAGCCTTGAAACTGCATGTGTTTTACATTAAATCCTAAATAAACTCACGAAACTTTCCAGTCTCCTCTAGGTTTTTGAACAATGCTGATATCCTACATTTATTGTAAACTAATAACAAACATCTCATTGCTGCCACAGTGATCTCTGATCCAAGTGTTCTGCAGCACTTAGTCCACTAAGTTCCTCTACCCTTACAAGCTCTTCACATCACATCACATCTAAATTTTAACCACGTCCCTCTACACTGTCTAATCAAAAGTGTTCCTGTAAGCCGTGTGTAATGAAGAACTGACAACTAGATGTGACTAGAGGTGGACACGCCAGTATTAAAGGAGAAGGAGAGTATTGTATTGTCAGCAGACAAGCAGTAACAAGAGATGAGTCGCTCAGAACAGTGCAGTGGCGTCGAACGTAGACTAGTCTCTGGATGTCACTTGTGTGACAAATCCGTCAGGCACATTGCAACCCTTCTAAAGCTGCTCAGATCGAATGCTGGTGGTGCGATTTTGAAGTGGAAACGAGAAAGAATAATCACAGCAAAGCCACTACCGCATGGACATCATTTACTGACCATCGAGCTTAGCGGATTGTACTTATACAAAACCGTAAGGAATCAGGAGCAGAAATCACTCGTGAGTTCTAAAGCGCTACCAGCACTCCATCTAGCATAATAACTGCGCACAAGGAGTTAAAAAGAATGGTCTAAGTGGTCGAGCAGCTCCTCATAAGCCACACATTTCTGCAGTCGATACCAAGCGACGCTTGAGATGGCGGAAAGAGAGATGACACTGGACAGTGTATGACTCGAAACGAGTGATTTGGAATGATGAATCACGCTGTACCGTGTGCCAATCGGATTGAAAGTTTTACGTCTGGCCAATACCTTGAGAACGTTACCTGCCATTGGATGCAGTACCAACCGTGATCTGGGCAGGAAGTAACATTACGATATTGGGGTGTTTTACGTGGTTGGGATGTACGCCCCTTTTTGCGCTTAGGAAAATGTTAAATGTGGAAGGATATGAACATATTTTACAGAATTGTGTACTGTGTACAATAGAGGAAGAGTTCGGAGACGCTGACAGTATCAGCACGACAATGCAACCTGTCATAAAGTAGGATCTGTTGTAAGTAGGCTGTTTAGGTTTTTATGTTGGTGACGCCTCGTAGCGCTCTGTATGAAAATCACTGGATGTGCTGTGTGCAGTCTGTGGCTATGCATTGTTGGAATATTTGCTATTGTAGTATGTAGTGTTGGGCAGTTGGGTGTGAACAGCGCGTAGCGTTGTGCAGTTGGAAGTGAGCCGTCAGCAGTGGTGGATATGGGGAGAGAGATGGCGGAGTTTTGAGAGCGGATGATCTGGACGTGCGTCCGTCAGAAAAAGGAAATTTGTAAGACTGGATGTCATGAACTGATATATATAAGGTAAATACATTGTTTGTTCTCTATCAAAATCTTTCATTTGCTAACTATGCCTATCAGTAGTTACTGCCTTCAGTTGTTAGAATCTTTTATTCAGCTGGCACTATTGGCGCTCGCTGTATTGCTGTATTGCGCTAAAAAAAAAAAAAACCATTATTTGTCAGGTTAGTGATGATCAGAATAAGTAAAGAAATCAAATAACGTAGAGGTTCTCCAGCACTGTCATTTATAAAATTTTTCTAAGGGGATGTTTCACTGTGAGGTTATAGTTTGTATACAATAACATCTCTGGAATGGACTCACCCGACTTGAACCCAATAGAATACCTTTGGGACCAGGAACGTTGACTCCAGTTCAAACCCTAGCAGCTGTCACTAGTTTCTCTGGTTTCGGCTCTTGAGGAAGAAAGGGCTACCACTCTTCCACAGACATTCCAGACACCTCATTGAGGCTCCTCCCGCCGGAGGGTCGAGTCCTCCCTCGGGAATTGGTGTGTGTGTTGTTCTTAGCATAAGTTAGTTTAAGTAGTGCGTAAGTCTAGGGACTGATGACCTCAGTAGTTTGGTCCCTTAGGAATACACAGACATTTGAACACAACTCTTTGAAAGTGTCCCCAACAGAGTCCCCAACAGAGTTCATGCTGTCGTAAAGGTAAAGTATGGGTACACATAGTGTTGTTGTCCACTAATACGTTTCTGAATACTTTTGGTCACATAGTGTACACGACAATGGTATCCCCAGATAGAAGGTGTACTTGACATTGGGTAGGAACTGTTACACTGAAAATTTGTGGAGTTGTAACAACTTGGCGCGGCTGAAAGATTAATAAGTTGTGATTAAAGAGCAGGGATCGAGAACGCACCACTTGCTGCTGTGGTTCGGCGCCCTGTAGCAAGATGGTGGTGCCGTGGATGGCGGACTGGTCCTCGGCGCCGGCGATGACGACTTTCTGCAGGGGCCTCTGCGGCTGCTCCACCAGGAAGACGCCGCCGGCGTCCTCGGCGCCGGTGACCACGATGTGGTGCGTAGACGCGCCGGCGGGTTGGGCCGCGCCCTCGAGCACCAGCGTGTGCGTGACGGGCGAGAGCTGCTGGGTGGGCGCCGCCACCACCAGGGTGCGCAGCGGGGGCCGCTGCTCCTGCACCAGCACCGTCTCGCCGGCGCCGCCCACCACCTCCTCTTGCAGCACCAGCGCCGGCGTCGGCCTGGACACCACCAGCGGCGCCGGAGCCGCCTCCGTCGTCGAGCCGCCGCGGAACCACCCGAAAGTGCGGCCCTCCGCCGCGCCTTCTGCCTCGTCCAGCGTCGCCGCTCGTGTCGGTTCGATTCTGCGCAGTCCACATGTACAGTAAGCATCTGGACACGTACTCCGCACGACACTATACAGTCGTCAGACGCACATACATACTCCGCAATCCACCATACGGTGCGTGGCGGAGGGTACCTCGTACGACAACTAGCATCTTCTCTCCCTGTTCCACTCCCAAACAGAACGAGGGAAAAATGACTGCCTATATGCCTCTGTACGAGCCCTAATCTCTCTTATCTTATCTTTGTGGCCTTTCCGCGAAATGTAAGTTGGCGAGGGGAACTTTTACGAGTTATATTAGAGAACTATAAATTCCATTTGTTCCAATCAAAATTTGAAGTATGGTGTTTTGGCTTGTATCTTTCTTCTTTTTGACTTAATGAGTGTTATCCTGTTTTATTTATTGTGGAGATTATCGGTGGGAGACTACAAACTAGTTAGAGACGTTCCTGTGACTGCAGTGCTCGTTTTTCAGTCACATGGCCGGATCTGAAAAACTTTTGAAACTAGTTAGATTGCTGGAGGGCGTTGACTTGGGGTGTGGGAAAAGCGACTATTTTAACCATGTCTCACGGGTCAAAGTAAAATTGTACTGCAGTCAGCCTCAAATACTGGTTCTCTAAATTTCCTCAGTAGCGATTCATGAAAAGAACTCCTCCTTCCTGAAGCATTTCCGTAACACTCGCGTGATGATCAAACCTACCAGTAACAAATCTAGCAGCCCACCTATGAGTTGCTTCTATGTCCTCCCTCAATCGGACCTGATAGGGATCCTAAACGCTGTAGCAGTACTCAAGAATAGGTCGTATTAGTGTTTTATAAGCGGTTTCCTTTACAGATGAGCCACATCTTCCCAAAATTCTACCAATGAACCGAAGACGACTATCCGCCTTCCCCACAACTGCCGTTACATGCTTGTCCCACTTCATATCGCTCTGCAATGTTACGCCCAAATATTTAATCGACGTGACTGTGTCAAGCGCTCCACTACTAATGGAGTATTCAAACATTACAGGATTCTTTTTCCTATTCATCTGCATTAATTTACATTTATCTATGTTTAGAGTTAGCTGCCATTCTTTACACCAATCAAAAATCCTGTCCAAGTCATCTTGTATCCTCCTACAGTCACTCAACGACGACACCTTCCCGTACACCACAGCATCATCAGCAAACAGCCGCACGTTGCTATCCACCCTATCCAAAAGATCATTTATGTAGATAGAAAACAACAGCGAACATACCACACTTCCCTGGGGCACTCCAGATGATACCCTCACCTCCGACGAACATTCACCATCGAGGACAACGTACTGGGTTCCATTACTTAAGAAGTCTTCGAGCCACTCACATATTTGGGAACCAATCCCATATGCTCGTACGTTAGCTAGGAGTCTGCAGTGGGGCACCGAGTCAAACGCTTTCCAGAAGTCAAGGAATATGGCATCCGTCTGATACCCTTCATCCATGGTTCGCAAGATATCATGTGAAAAAAGGTCGAGTTGCCTTTCGCAGGAGCGATGCTTTCTAAAGCCGTGCTGATGCATGGACAGTAACTTCTCTGTCTCAAGGAAATTCATTATATTCGAACTGAGAATATGTTCGAGAATCCTGCAACAAAACGATGTTAAGGATACTGGTCTGTAATTTTGAGGATCCGTCCTTCTACCCTTCTTATATACAGGCGTCACCCGCGCTTTTTTCCAGTTGCTCGGGACTTTACATTGGGCAAGAGATTCGCGATAAATGCAAGCTAAGTAAGGAGCCAATGCAGTAGAGTACTCTCTGAAACCGAATTGGAATCCCATCAGGACCTGGCGATTTATTTATTTTCAACCCATTCAGCTGCTTCACAACCCCAGGGATGTCTATCACTATGTCCTCCATACGGGAATCTGTACGAGACTCGAACGGCAGTATGTTTGTACGATCCTCCTGCACATATGGGGGTTGGACAAAAATATGGAAACAGAGTGAGAAATGCATGCTCGAACATACATGCAGGTGCTAGTCGAGCCTGCAGGATGTGCTACTGTATCTGGCCACTATCGGCACCTGCGCAATGTAATCAATATGTTGCAAGTGTCAGTCGTGGTCAGAACAGTGTTCGGTGTAGTTGGGAGAGCATTACGTCGGAGATAAGTGAACTCGAACGTGGGAAAATTGTTGATACTTGTATGGAGGGTGCTTCCGTAATCAAGGAAACCAAACTGTTTGATGTATGAAGAGGAACCTGTAACACCATAGCTCTAATGCTCTACTGATTTATTTTGTCTTTTGTTTTATTTAATGTTACATCGCTGAGCTTCTGTAAATGTTGTTTGATTGAATCAATAACACAAAATTGTATACTCCTTTCTTTGTAAAAGACTTTGATGTCTTGGTTTGATTCTAAGCAATGTAGTGTATCTGTCATTTAAATTCTTTGTCCCATTAGGAGGGAACAAGACTTACTGTATATAATTGTAATATCTGCATGAATAAATTTTTGTAGAAATACCAATATATGCAAATGTTCTGTTTTAATTGATATGCTTAGCTGTTGATGTATAATTGCTGATCCTCACTTAGAGTTATTAATTATTTTGTATGTAAAAGGTGTTGTGGTTCCCCTCGAGAACGGAAGCATGCAGCGCGCGCAAATAGTGGTTGGCCTAGGTAGAAAAGGTGGAATTGAGAGTCAGTCGGCGACGAGCTACCAAACTATCAACTGCTCACGTAAAAGTTGTGTATTTTATTGGTTCCGAGAGAGGCTTTTCCTGACGCTTTCCAATGCCTCGGATCAATGGATAAAGAGCTGGAATTATTTTGAAATTGGTATCTGTCATCGCCACCAAGAAATGACAGAGTCCAGCAATTCTACCTGCAAATCCACCTAGCAACATGCAATCGCCACCACATTGCGCAATCACTGTAATGGAACACTATAGTAATGTACAGTGAAGGATCAGCTTATTGGATGCGTTAGTGTGCTCAAATATAAGGTAATTTATAACTGAGTTTATGTACCTACCTTAATTTTTTTCTTATCATAACACCTCTCAGGTTCCTCTCCGTTTGAACTAAAGTGATTACCGAATGTCCTTAATGAACGAACATTAAAGCCCAGTGCTTTACTAATTAATGCCTCTTGAACATAGTAAAAAGAAAGTTAAAGTTCATGTGGCAAGAGAGTGAGTTAAAGTAAATGATGCTTGCCGAAAATAATTTTCCTATTAAAACTGCTTATTAATATGTTGTTGCCAACTTCAAAATTAAAAGTTCTTAAAATTGAGGCTTATAAAGTTTTGCTTAGTAAATGATCACATTGCTGCCTGTTGTAAATCGCAAAAGGTGAGTCAGTATCGTAAATCTTGTGTCTCACTGTAGTAAAAGTTGAAAACTGCAATTGTGGAAAGTTATATACTTTTTATGCTTGTTAAGCACTTGTTTCTCTTGTGTATTGAAAGTGTGTTTGGTATGCTCTGCTACAGTGGTCAAGATTAAGGGCCCCCTCCATTGAAAGTAATTCAAATGCACAAAGTTACTTAATTATAGAAAGTTTTAATTACTCATGCTATTCAAGTCAAATTCTGTACAATATTGGGCTCCTCTTATGTATTAAAAGTGCATATTAATGAGGTAACAGGACCAACAGTTTGTCTATTGTGCTCATGCTAGATGACGATTAATAGAAAGACAATAACAAGATAGTTTTATTCCACGACCCGCCTCCAACTTTAAGGCTATGGTATAGCAGTAGCGGAAAGTAGTGTCATAAACCGTATCGAAGATTTATACCGCATGTGGGGAAAGCAGAAAAACGTCACTCGCTACGTCACAGCGCAGACTAAATTGTGTGTTGAGTGATGGTGACGGATGGTCATTGAAGAGGACTGTGACGAAAAACAGAAGGACGAAAACTGCAAAAGTCTCTCAACAACTATGTCACAGTCGCGAGTCCTATCAGCACCAAAACAATACGAAGGGCGCTGTGGAAGCAAGGTACTGCAGCTCGAGCTGGAATTCCAAAAATACTCGTAAGTGACGACACAGGAAAACTTGATGCTGATGCCATAAAACCTAGACTATGGGACAGTGGAAAATATTTGGCCGGACGTGTCTTGCTTTACACTGTTTCAACGTCTTGTCCAGTTTACGTCGCAAATATGAAACATGGCTGGGGTTCGGTGATGACTGGGTTAGCTATATCATGGTATTCCACGGGTCCCCTGGGTGCTCTGCAAAGTCGAATTACTACCAAGGAATACATGACCCTTTTGGCTGATCAGATAGAATTTTTGTCCCCCTTAATGATGACGCCGTGTGCCAAGAGGACAGGGCCGCTGTTTATCGTTTCTTTTCCACATTCAAGTTTCCGACATTTCACCCTATGACTCGTAGAACGTTATCCTTTCGTTGATTATTCAGTCTTTTCCTAATGGTCAACTCCCCCTTTGGCAGTCCTTTCCCGGAGATCCGAATGGGGGACTAATCCGGAATCTATTGCCAACTGAAAGATCATGAAGACACTTTTTCAGTTACGGGCACATGTCCTGTGGACACGTTACTTGTCTTTAAAGCAGTTGTTCCCATTGACTTCTGCATACCCATGCCGGTCATTATTGCTGATTCTCCACCTTTATGGGAAGTTTCCCACCCATAGGACAAGAGAGTGCTCTGAACCTTTGTCCGCTCTTCCGCTCTCTTGACAAGATCGTTGGCAGAATGATGGTGACTTCTTATGCCGGAAGTCTTCGGCCGCCAATCCTAATTATTAATCAGAATTTAAACAGTGTCGGGATTCTAACCCGGGACCTAGGATGTTTTGATTCAAAGACGCTACCCATAAACCACGGGTACGAAAATCCCCATAGTATATCTCATGAGAATACCTTGAAGTTAAAATTAAGGGTATTCTATCTTACACGGAGACTAAGCAACAATTGTTGCTATAAATAAAGTATATTATCAACGTAATTAACAGTCGCCGGCCTGACTTTGACCCGTGAGACAGGGTTAAAATAGTCGCTTTTCCCACACCCCTAGTCAACGCCCTCCAGCAATCTAACTAGTTTCAAAAGTTTTTCAGATCCGGCTATGTGACTGAAAAACGAGCACTGCAGTCACAGGAACGTCTCTAACTAGTTTGTAGTCTCCCACCGATAATCTCCACAACAAATAAAACAGGATAACACTCATTAAGTCAAAAAGAAGAAAGATACAAGCCAAAACACCATACTTCAAATTTTGATTGGAACAAATGGAATTTATAGTTCTCTAATATAACTCGTAAAAGTTCCCCTCGTTCGTTAAGCAATGCTCCACACCCTGCTATACGGCGTATTCCTAGACGATACATATTCCTCCACTAAATTGCTACACACACCTTGAAAACGGGCAAATGACCAGTTCGGTTTTCTCGCAAACTCTTTCGAAACTTCCCTCATGAGTGTGAACGACTTTATCGACCACTGAGGATCACTGATTACCGACTCAAGGAATACGCGACACCGTCTTGGCCTAGACGGCACAAAACTTACCTCCTGCGACCCACGAGGACTGTCGATCTACATCCCAAATTCACGAACTGCGAACCGTTTCACAAAATTATTTAACATTTACTGCTTTTAGCCTCAACAACAGAATTAGAGCATTTCCATTCGCCTATTCCAACTAAAGCACTTCCTGTATGGCCCTGCTTGCCGTCAAGATTTTCAGAGGTTTCTTCTAGCCACGCAGGGAATATCACTCGTTCTTGAAAACAACACTACAAGCCACTACCCATTTAGAGAGACCAGCCCATCCTCTCCAGGCATTCATAAAGCTTTCTCACCGGTTCCGGCAACAACTCTTGACCTACACAATAGCCACTGGTCAGGCAAACAGTAGCAGACCAATCAAACTGCAAAACTTCCATCTATTGCAGTCACGTTGCAGCAACGTTGACGGCAATATTGCCGTAAAATTGGGCCCATCTAAACGCACCTTAACAACGTGAGGGTGCAGTATCGCCGGCAACTGACCTACTGACGGTGACGGAGGGCCTGAGGGCGGCTCCCAGCTGGCGCAGGTTGCGGCAGGCGGGCAGCGACGTCTGGACGACGACGCAGGAGGAGGGCGTGGTGCTGGTGACCCACTCGCGGCGCAGCACCAGCTGCGTCACGGTGCGCGGGGGCGGCGCCGCCTCCTGGCTGGACGAGCCGCCGAACATGAGCCGCGCCGCCTCCTTCTCGCCCCCGGGGGCAGATCGCGCCGCCGCCAGCACCAGCCACAGCACCAGGCACAGGATCCCAGTCCTCATATCGGCCTTGAACCATCACCGGAAAACAGCCTACTATAGTTCCTTTGCTATTTACAATCAAATTTCATACACACTAAAGACAGAAAAATAATAAGAAAGCCAGGAGCGCGTACAGACCGCAAGAATGATCCACGTAACTGTATGAAGTACATGTACTGGCCATTAAAACTGCAACATCTTTAAGCTTATGCCATGTGTGGTACGATATTTAGTTTTGGTGACAAGGTTGGCTTTCTGAAAGGTAAAGGCATCAGAGATGCAGGCCTGAAGTTGCGTTTGATAATAATGGAAGTAAGACTGCAGAAAAATCAAGACACGTTCCTAAGATTGTTCAAAAAAGGTGTAAGACAGGGATGCAGTCTTTCTACTTTTCCATCTATACATCGAAGAAGCAGTGAGGGAAATAAACGATAGGTTCAACAGTGGGATTAAAATTTAGAGTGAAAGAATATCAATGATAGGATTCGCTGATGACATTGCTATTCTCGGTGAAGGTGAAGAAGAGCTACAAGATCTGTTGAATGGAATGAACTGTCTAATGAGTACAGAATATGGATTGAGAATAAAGTGAAGAAAGACGAATCTAATGAGAAGTAACAGAAATGAGAATGGCAAGAAATATAACATAAAAACCGATTATCACAAATTAGTCAAAATTAAGGAATTGTGCTACCTTGGAAGCAAAAAAGCCGTGACGGACGAAGCAAGGTGGACGTAAGAAGTAGTCTAGCGCCGGCGAGAAAGGTATTCCTCGCCAGCAGAAGTCTAGTAGTATCAGACGTAGGCCCTATTTGAGGAATAAATTTCTAAGAAAGAACGTTTGAACACAGCATTGTACGACAGTGAAATATGGACTTTAGGAAAACCAGAACAGAAGAGTATAGAAGCATTTGAGATGTGTTGAAAATTAGGTGGATTGATAAGGTAGTAAATGAGGAGGCTCTCCATAGAATCGATGAAGATAGAAACATCGTGTGTTAGGATATCAGGTAATAATTTCCGTGCTACTAGAGGAGACTGTAGAGGGATAAACACTGTAGCGATACTTCAGTCTAGTGGCTGATTTTAGAATCACATGAAGGAAGGCGAACTAGAAACCGCTACAAGCGTTTTATGCCATTTCCTACAGTTTTTGTGTTTGCTAGACAAGATGTTGTGTTTTGCGCAGCATTTGTGAATTATTCGAGCTCTGCACATTTAAGTACTCTGTAATATGTTAAAGGTACTTGGAATATACCGTTAATTCTTCAGGTATAGAATTTTACAGTGAGTGAGCAATTAGGTTGTGCACCATCTTGTACCCTGAAACAGGAGAACGTCTTTTAACATAGAAAATAATATAAATGCAAACGAACAGCGTCTCTTTAATGTCTTAAAAATTTTCACTGTCTTGAAGGCGGAAACTTTTTTTAGGTTACAGTACCTTCATTTCAGAACGTATTTAATTTGTAACTGATTTTTGATAATACTCTGACGAAAACAAAAATCACAACACCAGGAACGAGTTGTGCTACATAAACAATAGTTGGAAGGCTCCTTTCTACATCTGAAAGATTATGTCTGTTCAAATTTCGATCCAGTCGCTTATGAATGGTGCTAGTAGCGCCACTATGAAATACAAAGCAGGTTGGCTTGAAATACACGCTGTAGTGGCCGTAAGAGTTACTTACCTTTGAGACTGGACGTAGTAAATCAGGCGACAAAGATGCTAGTTTCAACGCTTCACTGAGTTTGAACGAGATTATATACGAGGGCTATTCTGAATGTAAGGAACGGTAGGTCGTGAAATGGAAACCACAGTGAAAATCAATACTGTTTTATTTGCAACAGTTAGCTACAACTTACAGCTACTTATCTCCATAGTCGCCGATCCGACTTAGACGTTTGTCGTAGCGTTGTACCAACTTCCCAATACCCTCATTATAGAAGGTAGCCGCCAGTGCTTTCCGCCAATTCTCTACGCTGTCCTACAGCTCGCTGCCTGTGCCAAAATGTTGTCTTCATAGCCAACGGTTCATGTGAGCAGAGATGAAACTCAGAGGGAAACAATTACGGGCTGTATTGTAGGCAATCAAACATTTCCAATTGAAAACGATTCAGGATTATCTTCATTGCTCCTGCAGAATGCGACTGTGAATTATCTTGAAGAAGAAAACGCACGACAATGATATAATGTTGGCTGCATAGCTTCAGGCGAAATTTTTCACCAGGTCCTCGTACTTGGCGGCAGACACTACTGTTCAAGGTATCTTCATGGGCTCCCTGTGTGCTCAGAACTAAAAAGAACGACGTGATGCGATCGAAGGGCATACTAGAGACACTGCCCAACACACCTGTGCTAAACTTCATCGGATTTTCACTGTGGATTCCATTTCGTGACCGATCGTTCCTTACTTTCCGAATAACCCTCGTAATAGGGCTACGAGCAGTTGGATGTTTCTTCTGCAATACTGCAGAAAGACTTGGCAGGAATGTAGCCACT
Source organism: Schistocerca piceifrons (assembly GCF_021461385.2). Classification (NCBI taxonomy): domain Eukaryota; kingdom Metazoa; phylum Arthropoda; class Insecta; order Orthoptera; family Acrididae; genus Schistocerca; species Schistocerca piceifrons. The sequence continues at coordinate 295,428,986 of NC_060141.1, forward strand.
GTACATGATTGCTGGCAGCGGTGGTGACGGGAATGTGTGCTCGCAAGGAGACCGAGCTCCGGACGGCCACATGGCACTGTCGAGAGACTCTGCAACCAACATGTGGTGCGTGATAGACGCACTGGACCTACACCTGGAGCTATGGTCCGGGATGCGATCTCGTATGATAACAGGAGCGCTCTCGTGGTTGTTCCACGCACCCTGACTGCAGATTTGTACGTCAGTCTCACGATTTTACCGTTTGTGCTGCCATTCGTGAACAGTATTCCAGGGGGTGTTTTCCAGGAGGAGAACGCTCGCCCACATAGAGCTGTTGTAACCCAATATGCTCCACAGTGTCGACATGTTGTCTTGGCCTGCTCGATCACCAGATCTGCCTCTAGTCGAGCACATGTGGGGTCTCAGTTCCTCATCTATTGTGGACTATGCGTGTTGTAAAAATTGAAGTTGTTGAAAATTTTCACCACACGAAGCAAAGAGATTTGAAACACATGAAAAGCTAGAACAGGTTTCCAATGGATGAAATCATATTTCGCATCTTGGCTAAGAGATGACCGAACGATGTGGCACAGTGATTAAGGATTTGCACTCGCATTCAAATGGCTCTGAGCACTATGGGACTTAACTACTGAGGACATCAGTCCCCTAGAACTTACAACTACTTAAACCTAACTAACCTAAGGACATCACACACATCCATGCCCGAGGCAGGATTCGAACCTGCGACCGTAGCGGTCACGCGGTTCCAAACTGACGCGCTTAGAACCGCACGGCCACACCGGCCGGCTTGCACTCGCATTCTGCAAGAGGCGGGTTTAAATGCCTGTACGGCTGTCTTTATTTAATTTTTGCCGTGGTTTCACGGAGAATGCCGGCGTGCATCCTTTGAGAAAGACACAGCCGATTTCCTCCCCTAGCCGTATCCTACCCGAGATTGAGTCGCCAGCACTACGTCTAACCCTAATCTACCTTCTTTCCTTAGTTAGGCTATTATATGGTGAAGGGCCCGCATTTTATTTTGTTTCTATCTGCGGACACAAAAATGATAGCCGGCCGGTGTGGCCGTGCGGTTCTAGGCGCGTCAGTCTGGAACCGCGTGATCGCTAAGGTCGCGGGTTCGAATCCTGCCTCGGGCATGGATGTGTGTGATGTCCTTAGGTTAGTTAGGTTTAAGTAGTTCTGGGTTCTAGGGGACTGATGACTTCTGAAGTTAAGTCCCATAGTGCTCGGAGCCAGTTTTTGAACCAAAAATGATAGGAGAAACCTTGTTTACATCTGTCTATGAACAGTGAAAATTTGTTCTGTGTATTTTAGTGTTTTACCTCTGAGTATGTTGCGTTTCTGAGCCGAAGGAAGCGAATCTACCTAATCTTTATCTAGTTAAGTTTGGAAAACTGGCTAAGGTTCACGCTAACATTACTGCATGTAAGAAGTTAACTGTTGCTAATTCCTACTTCACGCGTGCTATTGCACCACGCTTTGCACTTTTCGGGCAGATCAGTATAGACAAATTCAGTCAGAGGCGAAACTGAGAAGCTGAGGGAGCTACGTTACACAGCAACGTCTAAAAGCAAAATTGATATTTTGTCAGTATGTGCAAAAAAATAAAAAAAAAACAAACAGTTCAAATGTGTGTGGATGCCTAAGGGACCAAACAGCTGAGGTCGTCGGCCCGTAGACTTACACACTGCTTAAAAAAAACGGGAGGGACCTAGCAATCCGTTACATAGCGCCTCAAACCGCACGGCCACTCCGCGCGGCTCAGTAACAGCAACGCGAAATGGATCTGCTTCAGACAATGTCAAACACAACAAAGTCATGCAAACATATTTCTAATAGAATATGCTGGGAAGGGTGGATGTTAAGTAGCTGTGTGGTGGCGTTAGAAAAAAAAAACTGAAAATGATTCCCTGTTTTGACACACAAATGAAATTTATTTTAGCGTAGAATATGGTATCGTATAGAAATGAATGAAGATCAAAAACTTGTGACGAATCGCATAGTACAGCACATGTGCATTTTTTTCCTGTGAGACGATTTCCAACAGTATTAAGTTCGTACAGGCGGCTGGTGGGGGTGGTGAAGACTGCTGGCCTCGCGCGCTGGTTGCAAGCAGAGCCATCAATTTGCAGCATTGTTTCCAGAACTGATGGGGGTCCTTTGGCTTGGAGTCGAAAGAAGCGTCTCAGCCAAAGGCTTCGTCGACTCTGTGACGATCTTGGCTGCAGATTTCTAAACCTGCGTTATTGTGTGGGGATTTGTAGAACTCTCCTTCATAAGTAATGAGGGCACTACACAAAGGAAGCAGCTACTCGGGTAGCAGAGTACTTGGGAAGTGCACATGTGGTTTTTTTAGGCTAGGCAGTAGCTTGAGGTGCTCTGATGAACACTCGTCAGTCGATACAAAGCAAGGGAAGTGTCAAACGGCGTTCAGAATAAAGACACTTCGACTGTAATAATTTTATAAGAAAATTATCGAAATATTCGTAATAAACTTTCCGAATTTATTGTACTCCAGGAAAGTTCTCGCACCCAGATATCTTAGACCTTGTACCTACAAATATTCCGGACCTTATCGACAATGTCAGTATAGAAACGTGGATTAGCGATCATGATGTCATTATTGCAACTGTGATTACGAAAGTTAATAAATCAATCAAGAAGGCTAGGAGAGTGTTTCTGCTAGATAGAAATGATAAGCAGTTATTAGCATCTCACTTACTCAGCGAATTGGCATCACTTAGTTCCAGTAAATGGATGTAAAGGAATTATGGGCAAGGTTTAAGCAGATTATTGTAAATCGTGGTCTGGAGAGTTATGAGCCTAGATAGAGGTTAAAGAATAGAAAAGTACCATCATCACTTAATAACGAATTTCGGAGGATGCTGAGTTAGCAGAGGCTGTTGCACTCTCGGTTCAAAAGGGAACGCACGAATGACGACATGCGAAGTTTAGTAGATGTTGGGGCGTTCGTGAAAAAATCGATGCGTGAAGCATACAACGACTACCACCGTCACACCATAGCAAAAGATTTGTCAGAGAATCCGAAGAAACTCTGCTATTACGTAAAATCTTTAAGCGGGTCTGCCGCCTGGGGTAGCCGCGTGGTCTAGGGCGTCTTGTCACGGTCCGTTAGCTTAAGTTAGATTAAGTAGTGTGTAAGTTTAGGGACCAATGACCTCAGCGGTTGGTCCCATAAGACCATACCACAAACTTCCAAAAATTTTAAGCGGGTCTAACGCTGACCAGTCTGGTGTGGCTGTTGAAGATAGAAAAACGAAAGCCAAAATTTTAAATTTCATGTTCAAGAAATCGTTCATACAGGAGAGTCATACAAACATACCGTCATTTGACCATTGGACGACATAGTAATAAGCACCCTTGGTGTAGACAAACAACTGAAAGATTTGAAACTAAATAAATCACTATGTCTGGATGGAATCCCAATTCGATATTACAAGGAGTATGGCATTGGCCCCTTACTTAGCTTGCACTTATCGTTAATCTCTCGCCCAGCACAAAGTCACAAGTGATTGGAAAAAGGCGCGGGTGACTACAGTACACAAGATGGGTGTTGTGTACATAGTTCCGCGTAGTCAGCGCGTACACAACTTTCCCAATAGAGCGCGCCCCACTAAGCACAACAGCGCAGGCGCAGCGCTCGTCCGTCTCCGCACTACGAGATGGCGCTGTCTTAGAGACGGACCAGATACTTCTTCCGCCGATCCGCGTATTAATATGTAACGCAGCCAATGAGATTGCTGCTAACGTAGAACCTTTTCTCCTCGCGGATCACACTCGCGCAGTGATACATGAACGCACAAGGTACTATAACGAGTGTGCAGACCTCCGATTAGTCAGTCTGCAACAGTCTGCATTAGTCTATAGTCAAGTTTCAGTCTGCGCCTAGTAAGATAATCATATTCCTGTACATAGCCATGAAGATAAATGAATAGACACTTTGTCAAGTATCAGAGATATGTGAGAATAAGATTAACGTACCAAGGCCAAGGGAACCTCAGATTGTCAATTGTAAACAGCATCCAGAATCAAGTTACATAATGTCTATGTTTTTATTATTTTAATAAATGTGTGTGAAAATTAATCAAGTTCTGTTTCAAGTTGGTCACCGTCAATCTGCTACTCTAAGCGTGCAAGTGGCATTTCTATCGTCTGACCTAACGGCAGAAGATAAACACGCCACGATAAGACCACGATACATATTGCTGACACTCGCCTACTTCGTTAGAGCGACAAGTCAAATAATCTGATGGTGTGAGTACCGAAGGTCTTACAGTACGCACACCACAATGGGTAAAAGAACGGACCCACAAAATTACAGGCCAATATCTCTAACTTCTGTCTGCTGCAGAATCCTTGAACATATTCTCTGTTCGAATATAATAAATTTTCTTGAGACTGAGACAGCATGGTTTTAAAAGGCATCATAATGCGAAACTCAGCTTGCACTTTTCTCACATGACATACTGCGAACTATGGATGAAGAGGTTTCAGGGAAGCATTTGGCACGGTACCCCGTTGCAGGCTGTTAACGAAGGTACGAGCATATGCAATAAGTTCGCCGATATGTGAGTGACTCGAAGACTTCTTAAATAATAGAACCCAGTATGTTGTCCTCGACTGCGAGTGTCCATCAGAGACAAGGCTATCGTAAGGAGTTCCCCCGTCGAAGTGTGATAGGGTTGCTGTTGTTCTCCATATAAATAAATGATTTGGCGAACAGGGTGGGCAGCAATCTGCGGGTCCGCCGCTCGTGGTCTCGCGGTAGCGTTCTCGCTTCCCGAGCACGGGGTCCCGGGTTCGATTCCCGGCGGGGTCAGGGATTTTCACCTGCCTCGAGATGACTGGGTGTTTGTGTTGTCCTCATCATTTCATCCTCATCCAGGAAAGTGGCGAAATTGGACTGAGCAACGATTGGGTAATTGTACGGGCGCTGATAACCACGCAGTTGAGCGCCCCACGAACCAAACATCATCATCATCAGCAATCTGCGGTTGTTTGCTGATGATGTCGTGGTGTACAGTAAGTTGTCGAAGTAGTGTGACTGTAGGAAGATACAAGACAACTTAGACAAAATTTCTAGTTGGTGTGATGAATGACAGCTAGCCCTAAATGTGGAAAAATGCAGGTCACTGCAGATGAGTAGGAATAACAAACCTGTAACGTTAGGACACAGTATTACTAGCATCCCAAATCACACAGTCAAGTCGTTTAAATATCTGCGCGTAACGTTGCAAAGCGATATGAGGTGGAATGTGCATGTGAGAACTTTGGTAGGGAAGGCGAATGGATGACTTCGGTTTATTGGGAGAATTTTAGGAAAGAGTGGTTCACCTGTAAATGAGACCACGCTGGTGTGACCTATTTTTGAGTACTGCTCGAGTATCTGGGATCCGTACCGGGTCGGACTGAAGGAAGAAATGGAAACAATTCAGAGGCGCGCATCTAGATTTGTTACCGGTAGGTTCAAATAACAAGTAAGGGTTACGTAGATGCTTCAGGAACTCAGACGGGCCGGCCGCGGTGGCCGTGCGGTTCTAGGCGCTGCAGTCCGGAACCGCGTGACTGCTACGGTCGCAGGTTCGAATCCTGCCTCGGGCATGGATGTGTGTGATGTCCTTAGGTTAGTTAGGTCTAAGTAGTTCTAAGTTCTAGGGGACTGATGACCTAAGATGTTAAGTCCCATAGTGCTCAGAGCCATTTGAACCATTTTTTGAACTCAAACGGGAATCCCTGGAAGGAAGGCGACGTTCTTTTCGAGAAACTCTATTGAGAAAGTTTAGAGAATCGGAATTTGTAGCTGATTGCCGAACGATTCTACTGCCGCCAACATGCTTTGCACGTAAGGACCACGAAGATAAGGTACGAGAAATTACATTACGGTTCATGCGGAGACATATAGATAGTCATTTTTCCCTCGCCCTATTTGCGAATGGAATAGGAAAGGAAATGACTAGTAGTAGTACAAGGTACCGTCCGCCACGCACCGTACGGTCTTGCTGAGTATCTATGTAGATGTATATATAGATGTAGATGCGGTCAATGATAGAGTCGAGACAGAGCAGTACGTTGAACCCCCAAACTTCCTGAGCTAAATCCTATGCCCTTGGGTCATCTTAAAAATGTTGTATACAGCACCTCACGTAACAAAGTTAAGAACTTGAGCAGACAATTGTAACCGTTTGTCAACACTGTAAAAATTATCAGAAGACATCTGGAACAATGCGACGTTCTGCACAGAACTCTATCGACACAAATGTGCCACTTTAAACGCTACCTTAAAAAGATACGGGAGTATGCAAGTTGTAATATGATACCGGATTATGCAAGAGTGGGAGTGCGTTCCCTGATCTTTAAAAGCAAATGTACTTCTGTCAAAGAATCTCATATATTTTTAAATATTATGTTTCTTCAAAACTGGAATGACGTTTACAAAAATATCCCTCGTGGCTGGTAACAGCATATTTGATGTCAACTCGCAAACAGTTCGTTTGTCGATCAGTGTTTACTAAGACACTACAAGTTCTAGCGTACTGAACTTTCATCTGTGTCAGTTTACGCCTTTACATATGACACACAGTGCATTCACGGGTGAGGGTTACTGAAGATCACAACGAATGAAAATGTTTGGAGGAGGCTTTTATCTGGCTATGAAATGGCTAACGACGATGATGATACTATATCCTGAGATATTCCCAGAGTTCTGCGTAAACATAGGCCAGCAATATTTCAATTTTCCGGTGTGGCAGACAGTAAATAATTTTTCAGGCATCCAGATGAGTCATCAGTTTCAATTTACACTAGCACAGTTATTCAAACATTGAACAAAATCAAACCGAGAATAAAACTGACACCCGAAAAAATATTCAGCAATTACGAATCTCTGACATTTGTACTGTTTCGACGTCTAGCGCGTTAACTTATCATGTTTTATAGACAGTGAATCACTTAGTATTTTTCTAATGAACTTTAGTCTATATTGTTGAATATTAGCTTCGAGTTGTGTTCATTTGTATCACTTCAAAATTGCCCTTGGGTGATTAAATCAGTGATTCCATAATTAATCTTAATAGTGGCAGTGACTGTTGTTATTTGGCGATCATTTATTAAGTTTTTTTATTGTTAAAATGAAGAAGAATATTTACACAAACTTTATAACTGCAAATGCTTTGTGAACGTTACTAGAAAGTGAAAAATAATTAGTTTATTCAAAGTTAGCATTTAAACAGTAATCATATTCTCCAAAATAATGCATGTGCAGGTTCGAATTCTTCCTCGGGCGTGGATGTGTGTGATGTCCTTAGGTTGGTTGGGTTTAAGTAGTTCTAAGTTCTAGGGGACTGATGAGCTCAGAAGTTAAGTCCGATAGTGCTCAGAGCCATTTAACCATTTTTTTGCCATAATTTGTTGCATTACTTCACTTAAAATTACAAACTCTTACTCATCTGTAATTTAACTCTTGTGTTTCTGATTCCATTTCAAAATCGTTTCCATGAAGTCCGATCACGTTCAGAAACCTAAGATTCCAAAATAAATGCCAAAGTTCATGTTTTCTATGACAGATCTTTAAGAATAGTCACAATATTCACAAAAAAATTTAATTTTGCTGTTGGTTCTTCCTATTAGTGTAGCGTATATACTGTAAAAAGTCATATAGTAATGTTGGAAGATCTCCAGATATTTACGATATTTTATACTGGTGATCAACATGAATAGACAAAATATTAAGAAGTTCAGTTTTATTTACTCCATTATTGGAGGTTTTGCTTACAATTAAAATCGAGTGCGATTGATAACTCTATCATTTTATCCGTCTCTACGAAATATTCTCAACTTCTCGAAGAATGGGAAACTGAGTGCAAGAATGATTATTTCACAAGTCTGACAATATTACATGTAATTTAAGTCACTACCTAGTGTGCTTTCAGATATACAAAGTCCGAAAAAGAGATGATTTCAAACACAACAATTCCTTCTCTGAAAGATTACGTTCCATACCGTGCATTGAAATCACCTAACTTCTGTCACTGAAGTCTCTTACACTGAGGCCACAAAAGCCAAAGGATAGTGATATGCCCGTATACAGATGGCGGTAGTATTACATACACAAAGTACAAAAGGACAGTGCATTCGCGGAGCTGTCATTTGTATTCAGATGATTCATGTGAAAAGTTTTCCGACATTATTACAGCGCACAACGGGAATTAACAAACTTTCAGTGAGGCAGTTGGAGCCAGAAGCATGGGACATTTTATTTCGGAAACCGTTAGAGAATTCAATATTCCGAGATCCACAGTGTCAAGAGTGTACTTAGATTACCAAATTTCAGGTATTACATCTTAGTCCGCAGCTCGTGGTCGTGCGGTAGCGTTCTCGGTTACCGGGTTCGATTCCCGGCGGGGTCAGGGATTTTCTCTGCCTCGTGATGACTGGGTGTTGTGTGCTGTCCTTAGGTTAGTTAGGTTTAAGTAGTTCTAAGTTCTAGGGGACTGATGACCATAGATGTTAAGTCCCATAGTGCTCAGAGCCATTTGAACCATTTGAGCCATCTCTCATCACGGATAACGCAGTGGGCTACGGTTTTTAGTTAACGACGTGAGCAGCGGCGGTTTGCGTAGATGTCAGTGCTAACAGAAAAGAAAAACTGCGTGAAACAACCACAGAAATAAATGTGGGACGTACGACGAATGTATCCGTTAGGACAGTGTGGTGAAATTTGGCGTTAATGAGATATGGCAGCAGACGAACGACGCGAATACCGTTGCTAACAGCACGACATCTCATGCAACTCCTCTTCTAGGCTCGTAAACATATCGGTTGGACCCCGGACTACTGGAAGTCCATGGCCTGGTCAGATGAGTCCCGATTTCAGTTGGTAATAGCTGACGGTAGATTCGGGTGGACTGGAAGTGGTTATGATCGGCTATTTGGAGACCATTTGCAGCTATCCATGGGCTTTATATTCCAAAAAAACGATGGAATCTTCACGGATGACAATGCGCAGTATCACCGGGCCACAACTGTTCGTAACTGGTTTGAAGAAACTTCCTGGTAGATTAAAACTGTGTGCTAGACCGAGACACGAACTCGGGAGCTTTGCCTTTCACGGGCAAGTGCTCATTCTGGTTTGAAGAACATTCTGGACAATTCGAGTGAGAGATTTGGACACCCAGATAGCACGACATAAACCCTTTGGAACATTTATGGAACATAATCGAGAGGTCGTTCGTGGACAAAATCCTCCACCGGCAACACTTTGGCAATTATGGACGGCTACGGGGCAACAAGGCTCAATATTTCTACAGGGGACTTCCAACGACTTGTTGAGTCCAGGCCGCACCGAGTCGCTGCACCAAGCCGGGCAAAAGGAGGCCCGATACGATGTTAGGATGTATCCCATGGCGTCTGTCATCTCAACGCATGTTGTACCTGCTCTATGTTCAGTTTTTAGTAGCACACTGGGTTCACTATCTTCTTCTTGACAGAATTTGGGTATTTATTCATTTCTGCACTTATCCAGACATTTCTTTCCAAATAACAATAAATGCATGATTACAGTGTGCATACGTACAGCTGATTTTATGAACGCGGTTTTTTATGAGGTAGTATAACGTTCAAGCATTGACCATTTCTTAATACCGTGGCTGAAGATGGTCTTTTCTACAGGTCACAGTGTCAACATTTTATAAGTAAGTAGTCTAGGTAAGTAGTCAACCAACGACCCAAATACAGTGGGCAGTTTTTGACTTTAACTAGGGATGTAACAATTTTGTCACTAACTACTGAAGAAATTTTTGAATCATTTATTAGGACAATGGAATGAGATTAGACAGCAAAACGAGGAAGTAGTCAAGATAATGACGTTTTCTTTTCAGTTTATGTCGCGTAAAAGGATGGAAACATCATCCTTAAAAAATAAAAATAGTATGTTGGCACAGCATTCTAATGTACAAGGTGTTTCACAATTCATGTTACACACTTCTAGAGGTTATAGAGGGGACTTAGTACATCAAGTTTTACACAGAAACCCATGTCCAGAAACGTCATACAACGACGCTACAGAGTGTCAAAGTTACAGGGGCCGGAGTCTGTAAGGGTATGTGTATACAGGATAATTCCGTGATGATCTCACAAACTTTCTAGGATATGGAGAAGGACAGCTGTATCAGTTTGAGATAAGGGCCCCTGTACCGGAAACGAACGAGTCGAAAGTTATAAGCGAAAACCGTTCTGATACCTCTGACAGTGGGATCCATGTACTGGTACTGTTGTTGCTAAGACTGTAGAGTAGGTAACTTTCAGAGGTGGTAGTATGGGCGCTACGAGCACTTGATCAATAGAAGTGTTTCACAGTAGTGAAGATGAACAAGTGCTGATAGCTTGTCAGGTATGTATTTTAGAGCTCATGGTTACTGGACATTTTTTCATTGTTTTGGTCCACACTACCACCTCTGAATGTAGATACCCTACACTCTTAGGAACAACGGCATCAGTACATGTACTCCATTTACAGAGGTATCAGAACGGTTTTCCCTTGTAACTTTCGACTTGTTCGTTTTCAGTACAGTCCTTACCTCAAACTGATACATTTATACTTCTCTACAACCTAGAATGTTCGTAACATCATCACGAAATCGCCCTCTATATACATACTTACATTTACAGACATCGATGCTTATGACTTTGACGCTCAAGCGTCGTTGGATGACGTTTCTGGACATGGGTTCCAACGTAAAACTTGATCTATTAAGCTTCCTCTACAACCTCTAGAAGTGTGTAACACGAATTGTGACAAATTTTGTAGATATTCCGCTTTTGAAAACACAGAATTCCATATCCTCCCATTTTTTTACGAGAACGCCAGAAAAGTTTGAAAATGAATCTATCTGACAAGTTCCAATCCACCTCTGCCGATGCAGACAGAAGACTGGTTAATAATTTTTCAGAAAGTTGTCAGTGGTTATTTTGTTCTAGGAAATATGTCTAGTACTTAAAGATTCTCGCTGACATCACGCTGTAATTCCAAATGCTTGGTGCTTTTCGTACGACTAACTTCTGTCTCGAGAATCACCTCGTCCAGGTTGATATTCTCCATTCACAAAAAATGACAATGTTACAACAGATGCGGAACTAATGTAGGAAGACCGTTGTGTGCCAGATCGCTAGGCACAGCAACTCTGTACCTGCGGTTCACACGATTACGCAAGACCGCAATAAAGGAAGAAAACCTTATCCTTTTTGGACCCATATTCCTTATCAGGAATTGATAAGTGTGCGTTGCAGAACATTGTTAGCTTGATATTTAGCTGTATCCATGTATCGAGAGGAGTGAGCAGGGAGTGAGCAGGGTGGACCGCGTTCCCTTCATTAGCGTACCTGATTGCCGAAATATTGTGCTTGTTGGGCACTGACATCCTACCGTTCACAGGCGAACTGTTTGATCATGAAGTGCACAGGGAGAAGCTGAAGAACCACATACTACAACACACTCTGATAAGTAATTACTAACGGCAAAAAAGATGCACTGATTGGCGTTATTTTCAAATGATAAAACAAATGAAACTGTCTCACAAAATTTTAACATAAATTGGTAGTGCAGTAACCGGAATAGTTTTGGAACAGTAAACAAAAGGAGAGCAATGAGAGACATGTTTGCAGATGACAAATACGCAATGAACATCCCTTACAAGAACAAACCATAATATTTTATTTAGAAATAACAAAAAACAGAAACAGTACTAATTGCAAAGTTGTCTATAGACTGCACTAAAAAAAGTCTGAGATGAAAATTGTGTGTTTCATACAACAGCTAAATAAGTTTATACAACGTAAAGATCGCACTAAGCAAGAGATCCGTTACTGGTTTCGGATGAATGTAACCAAGTCCTGACGTGGGAAAGGTGTCCTAGTGCGTTTCGGTATTTAAACAATAAGAAATAGCACACTCCACAATCGTTCGTTAACAACTCGTCTCATCTAAGTTAGATTGTTACATCAAATGAACTGGTCAAGCAGCTCAACTGCTACAACAGTTTATCTCAAACGCGACGAGCTGCTAACAAACTAGGCTGTTTCCTAACATCGAAGTGATGAGTCTCAATCAGCCTGCGAGCAATCCTCTTAGATTGTTTGCAGATGATGCTGTCCTTTACCGTCTAGTAAAATCTTCAGAAGATCAAAACCAATTGCAAAATGACTTGGACGCGATATATGTGTAGCGCTAAAAGTGGCAGTTTAACTAAGAAATAGTGTGAAGTCATTCACATGGGTACTAAAGGAAATCCTTTAAATTTCGGTTACACAATGAATCACACAAATCCATAGCCTGTCAATTCAACTACGAGGGTTGAAACTTTAATAGTGGCAACTATTTATTTACAGCTCATACAAAATAGATACGTGTTACAAAGTTTTACTGACATTCAGAGTAGTCACCAGCATTCTGTATAACGCGTTGCCAGCAATGTGGAAGTCATAGGCTAAGCAGTGCCAGTCGTGTTGACAGTTCGGGCGGCGCGGTCTATAGCCCGACGAATTTGTAGCAGTTCTGAAGCGAATGCCGTGAAGTGTTTCCTTCTGTTTAGAAATCGAGTTGAACTCACGAGGGCTTAAGTCAGGAGAGTTCAGTGGGTGGCATAGCAGTTAGCAGCCGCAACAGTGAAACAAATCAGTAACAGCTCGCACTGTGCTTGCTTGAGCATTGTCCTGCAAAATAATGATCAGGTCCTGCAGAAAGTGTCATCACTTCTGTCTCTATGCTGTTCATTTTTGGAACACAACCTACGACCAGCCTAGAGGCAGAAGTGATGACACTTTCTGCGGGACCTGATCATCATTTTGCAGGGCAATGCTCAAGCACGTACAGTGCAAGCTGTTACTCATATGTTTGACTGATGCGGCTGCTAAGTGCTATACCACCTACTGCACTCCCCTGACTTAAACCCTGTAAGTTCAACTCGATTCCTAAACTGAAGGAAACACTTCACGGCATTCGCTTCAGAACTGCTACAAATTCGTCGGGCAATAGACCGCGCCGCTCGAACTGTCAACACAAATGGCACGGCTAAGAGTATCCTATGACTTCCACATCGCTGGCAACGGGTTATCCACATTGCTGGTGACTACTTTGAAGGCCAGTAAAACTTTGAAATACGTATATTTTGTACGAGCTGTAAATAAATAGTTGCCACTATTGAAGTTCCAAGCCTCGTAAATACCTAGGAATTAGAGTTACTTACAACTTTACTTGAAACTATTACACAAATAGTGTTGCGGGGAACACAAACTAAAGACTGCCTATTATTGGTAGAACATTTAGAAGACGCAACAAGTTTGCTAGAGAGACTGCCCACACTACACTTCTCCGTCATCTGCTAAAGTACTGCCGTGCTTTATCACATCCTTACCAGATAGAATTGACGGAGAACATCGAAAAAATTCGAAGGAGGGCAGCTCGTTTTGTACTATCACGGCACAGGGGGTAGTGTGTTACGTATATGATAAGCGAGTTTGGATGGCGGTATGTTTTCACGAAATAACAATCATCTACTTTTCCCTTCGAGTACTAAAATATTTTTTTGGTTTCTACCTACATAGGGAGAAACGATCATCGTAATAAAAAAAAGGAGCTCTTACCGGATGATTTAAGCGTTCATTTTTCTCACGCGTCGTTAGAGTGAGGAACGATAAAGAAATACACTGCTGGCCATTAAAATCGCTGCACCACGAAGATGATGTGCTAAGACGCGAAATTTAACCGACACGAAGAAGATGCTGTGATATGCAAATGCTTAGCTTTTCAGAGCATTCACACAAGGTTGGCACCGGTGGCGACACCTACAACGTGCTGACATGAGGAAAGTTTCCAATCGATTTCTCATACACAAACAGCAGTTGACCGGCGTTGCCTGGTGAAACGTTGTTGTGATGCCTCGTGTAGCCTATCGCGATTCTCCAGATCTCTCAGCAATTGAAAACGTCTGGTCAATGGTGGCCGAGCAACTGGCTCGTCACAATACGCCAGTCACTACTCTTGATGAACTGTGGTATCGTGTTGAAGCTGCATCGGCACCTGTACCTGTACACGCCATCCAAGCTCTGTTTGACTCAATGCCCAGGCGTATCAAGGCTGTTATTACAGCCAGAGGTGGTCGTTCTGGGTACTGATTTCTCAGGGTCTATGCACCCAAACTGCGTGAAAATGTAATCATATGTCAGTTCTAGTATAATACATTTGTTCAATCAATACCCGTTTATCATCTACATTTCTTCTTGGTGTAGCAATTTTAATGGCCAGTAGTGTATCTTTTGAATGATACTGCCTCCATTTGACTGTAATAATTTCTATTTTATTGTTATACGATCCAGATTTCGTCCTTAGCGCATTAACAAGTACAAAAACTTATTTATATGTCAAAGCAATATCAGGCTGATATGAAATACAAGTCATTGACAGAAAAGTATATCTTGTCATAAAGTATGTTGCACACTTTTATTTCTGGACCCTATAGCTGAGCTGTTATATGAAACTGCTAACTAATAAACAGGCATAGTTGACGTTCAGACACAATAGTGTAGAACATACCTGTTTATTGGTTAGCAGTTTCTTGTAACAGCTGAGCTACAGGGTCCAAAAATGAACGTCTGAAACATATTTAGCCACTCTTGAGATGCTCTCACTTTTACTAATGTCAGATTTGGCCTATTTGACCAGGTATGCTTTTCTGCCAAGGATTTGTATTCCATACCAGTCTGATGTTTCTTGACATATAAATAAGTTGTTACGGCCAAAATTTGGACCGTACAAAAACAAAATAAAAATTACTGCAGTCAAATGGCGGCACTATTGTTCAAAAAATTTACCACGACTGTAGCTCCAGCCAAAATAAAAATTATCGATAGAGAAATAGTCTGAAGGTGGTTCGATGAATCCTCTGTCAGGCACTTAAGTGCTAACTGCAGAGTAGTCATGCAGATGTAGGATGTGGAAATTTGTATTTGGACAAATATTCACATCAGAAGACTGCTATAGTCATCTGGTATCGGTAACGTGTGTGTTACCCAGAGGTATCGTGTCCGCGAATAAATTTATTTATAAGAAGCTGAAGGTGACGAAGGATGTACATAGAAAACGACACTGTGCAGTTTCGCAGCTTTCCTTACCGGCAGCTGTGTGTGAAGTTAGAAAGCTTCAGAGAGGATGCCCAGACGGCAGCTTCGGCAATCCCAGAACGCCGGAACCTGTAACAGCAGTGGAGCGGCGACAGCGGCACGGCAGCGACTGTGGCGGGGTAGCCGCGTCCTCCAGTTTTGAGCAGCCCCGCGCCCTATCTGCGTCGTTAGGCCGCCGATAGCTGCGACTCCACCAGCTGGGGCGTATCCGCGTTCTTTGTCGAACGTGCCTTCGTTCCCCGGGACACGGAATCCCCATCTTAGCGGAACGCCACTCTGTAATGGGTTACACTTCTCCTTTTTCTTATTCTTTTTTTCGTGACTGAGGTATCCGTCGTTCGCTTTTCACTTCCGGCCTGTCAAGAAGTGTCTTTCTTTCACACGACTGCTCGTAACATACAACATTATTCAAAAAATATCACATACACGGGGTGTTTCACACTTCAAATGGTCATATTCGTTCACAATACGTCTAGAATAAGTACAACTTACTCATCACAAGAACAATGACGTTGTCTATCCTATGCCAACCTGTCATTCGACTCTTATTACCGGCTGATGATATCATGTTGTACGTACATCAACAAGTACTATAGTCCGATTAAAATTACCTTATAGATGACATCTGTCACTTGCCACTACAGTATTGCCACATCGGCTGCCGGCTACCACAGGGTTATAGGTGACGCACAAACACGGCGATTCTCTTCAGAAATGCTGTTCATCGATAACGCGAGGTATGACGGAAATGGAAGAATCTCTGTCATCAACTGATTTTAAGTGATCAGTGACTGTACTGCGGCAGACGACGCATTTTTGTAGTCATGAATTCTAACTCGTGTCCTAACCTAACCACATCTCGTGATCTGAAATGTATCTGAGAAAATGGCGGTCAACAGTCAGCGGCCGAGCTAAAATCACGATCTCTTTGTTCCGGCCTCTAAAGCTTATTAACTCTGGCAGCTAAGTCAAGACAGAAAAATTTCACTTTCAGCGCTAAAAACTTAACTGTAATTTCTCGCTGTCATTCGTTGACTGGCTACACGAACTGCCGCTTTACCAGTCGATGAGCACTGCTGGTTGGCACTTCGTTGTAGATTATAGACATACAGGCAGATTTCAATCGAAAAAGGAACGATAGGAAGAAAAATAGCAACAAATGCCGGCCGGAGTGGCCGAGCGATTCTAGGCGTTTCAGTCTGGAACCACGTGACCGCTACAGTCGCAGGTTCGAATCCTGCCTCGGGCATGGATGTGTGTGATGTCCTTAGGTTAGTTAGGTTTAAGTAGTTCTAAGTTCTAGGGGACTGATGACCTCAGATGTTAACTCCCACCATAGTGCTCAGAGCCATTTGAACCATTTTTAGCAAACAATACAAAAGTTAATACGATAACGAAAATGACGCGACAAAGTATTAGAAACTTAAAAACTGCATTTAAATTAATTAAGTGAATAAAAATAATAATGAAACTCTTTTGATTAGATTTAGAAATAAAAAGGGTTCTTGCTATGTTTGAACTTATTGCTATCCACTGCACTATCGCTATCCACTGCACTACGACACTATGCTGCGTAGAGTTGTTACATTTACGACTCTGGTATCCCAGTAGCAACGATGAATTGCAGCCTTCAGAAATTCGGCTTCACGTAGTGTTTCGCGAAACTTACCTGATGTACGCCGATCTCTGTGATTATAGTAACTGCATGCGTGTTGCTGAATCGCGTCTAGTAGTGTTTGGTTAGTGCTGCGTTTAAAACGGGTGTATATCGTTAGCGTCGTTATGTGTGTGTGTGTGTGTGTGTGTGTGTGTGTGTGTGTGTGTGGCCATCTATTTCTGGATATCGTGAATTCGTACCTGAGGTATGAATTTACGTCATCCAGAAATAAGCAGCTGCAGCATGCCAATATCGATAATTTTTTAGAGGTGCATATGGGGCCTGAAGATAGCATATCGAATTGCTGGATCGTAGCGAAATTGAAATACAGTAACTTCTCAGTTTGCACGGATGTTTGGCGATTTTTTTTTAAAATAAAGACACTCAGTTCATTTCCTCCTCCTCCTTAGTAAGAACCTTCTTCCGTTTCAAAGTACAAGATGGTAAGCGATCGACGAAATATGGCTTAACCGTCTACTGGTTATGTAACTAGTTTCCAAAATATTCAGTATGTTACCCTCCACAAAACTCTGTAACCGATGAATTAACAATATCCTCCAGATAGCTTTAATGTATTATACAGCACTTAAATATTTAGAACTAGTAATATTTAAAACACTGTACGAATCACAACTACAAATACAACAGGAAATGCGCAGCGCGGGATTAGCCGAGCGGTCTAGGCGCTGCAGTCATGGACTGTGCGGCTGGTCCAGGCGGAGGTTCGAGTCCTCCCTCGGGCATGGGTGTGTGTGTTTGTCCTTAGGATTATTTAAGTTAAATAGTGTGTAAGCTTAGGAACTGATGACCTTAGCAGTTAAGTCCCATAAGATTTCACACTCATTTTTTTCAACAGAAAATGCCGGAAACTGTTTATCGCGTTTTCTAGAAATCATTCCTTCAGGTGATTCTAAAATCAGTCACTAGACTGAAACAGCGAGCAGGAAAAATCATGCGTTCCTAGGTTCACTACCCTCCGGTTACAACACTCTCCCGTACCGACGAAAGATGCATTTTTTTACGCTCAAAACAAAATTCTGCATGATTGTAGTAGCAGATCAAACAGTGAATTACATGTTATTAATTGCAACACCATCTTGAGCCAAAACTATAAACAGGTTACCCAGATATACAGGGTGTTCCACAATTCCTGTTACAAGTTTCTGGGGGGTTGCAGAGGGGACTTAGTAGACCAAGTTTTACATAGTAACCCATGTCCGGAAACATCATCCAACAACACTACAGAGCGTCAAAGCTTTAAGTGCCAGCGCCTGTGAATGTGATAATGTTACAAACTTTCTAGGATGATGTAGAAGAATGAATGAATCAATTTGAGGTATGGGCCCCTTTATCGGAAAAGAGTCGAAAATTATAGGAGAAAAGCGTTCTAATACTTCTGACAGTGAAATACACGTACCGGTGTTATTGTTGCTAAGACTGTAGAGTAGGCAACTTTCGGAGGTAGTAGTGTGGACCAAAACAAGAAAAAAATGAATAGAAAACACGGGCTCTAAAATGCATACCTTAAGGGCTATGAGCACTTGTTCAATACCAATGTTTCACACTAGTGAAGATGGACAAGTGCTCACTTCTTGTTTTGGTCCATACTACCACATTTGAAAGTTGTATACCCCAGTCCGCAGCTCGTGGTCGTGCTAGCGTTCTCGCTTCCCGCGTCCCGGTTGCTAGTTCCGATTCCCGGCGGGGTCAGGGATTTTCTCTGCCTCGTGATGACTGGGTGTTGTGTGATGTCCTTAGGTTAGTTAGGTTTAAGTAGTTCTAAGTTCTAGGGGACTGATGACCATAGCTGTTAAGTCCCATAGTTCTCAGAGCCATTTGAACCATTTTTTTTGTATACCCTACATTCTTAGCAACAACAGTTCCAGTACATACGATGGTCATACAATAATTAAAGAGACAAATAGGTCTGGAGAAAAAAGCGTTTATTTTTGCAAAGCAATACTTTTTCTGCTTTTCAACATAATTCCCTTGAACATTTATGCACTTGTTCCAAAGGGCTACAAGCCTTTTTATTCCGTCTCCAAAGAACTTATTATCTTGATATTTGAACCAATTTCCCACAAACCTTTTCACGTCCTCGTTGTCCTTGAACCTCTTCCCACGTAATGCCTCCTTCAGTGCACCAAACAAATGGAAATCACTAGGTGCTAAATCAGGACTGCAAGGGGAATTAGGCAGTACTTTCCACCCATTTTGTCGATAGTTTCAGGGGTTATTTGACAATATGTGGACGTGCGTTGTCTTGCTGGAGAATTACACCTTTCCTCTGAGATCCACGACGTCTCTCTCTCTTTCTCATGGCTGAGTTCACCTGGTTTAAAAGCAGATCCGAGTAGTCTTGACTATTCATTGTACGCTGCTCTTCAAGATAATCACAAAAAACTGGACCTTCAGCATCCCGAAACACTGTCAACTTGACTTTTCCTGCTGATGCTTGAGTTTTGAATTTCTTCTTGACTGGTGAGTTCATGTGCTTCCACTCCATGTTTTGTCTTTTTGATTCTGACTCGTAATAATGAACCCAAATTTCAGCACAAGTTAAATTTTGTTGGAGAAGTGCTCACCTTCTCTTTCATAACTTTCCTTTAGCTCTGTGCACACTCTCAACCTTGTTTCCTTGTGTAGCCGCGTCAGCTCCTTTGGAACCCATCTTGCACATGTTTTGCAGTCCTTCAGCTTTCTACAGATAATGTTATGAACTGTACCAGTACTAACTTGAACCTTATCAATTATCATATCCACAGACACAAGGCAGTCGGCACGAATAATGTCAGCAATTAGACTTTCAAGTGAGGGAATTGAAACTGCAACTGATCGGCCAGAACGGTGTTCGTCAGTCACTGAGTCGCGACGATTTTTGAACTGCTCTACCCACTTGTAAAAATTTGCAAGACTCATACAACCCTCACCATAAACTTCAAACATTCTACAGTATATACTCACTTGTTTCTCGCCTTCAGCAAGTAAAAAACCAATAACAGAACGTTGTTCAACTAATGTAGACGTTTCAAGAGGACTCGACATCTTGAAATGTATTTTTGAGATTATAAAAAAAACAATGCTGATACGTCAGCTGACGAGGGCTCATCCCAATGATGCCAACTTAAAGCTATAAAAGTACCAAACTTGCCCTAGTAACAGTTTTTCCCCCAGATCAATCTGTCTCTTTAATTATTGAATGAGCCTCGTATATTGCACTGTAAGAGGAATTAGAATGATTTTCGCTTGTAACTATCGACTCGTTCATTTCCGGTTCAGGGTCCCTTACCTCAAATTGATACATTTATCTATCTCCATCATCCTTGAAACTTCGACGCTCCGTAGCATCTTTGGATCAACTAAGTCCCCTCTACAATCTCTGGAAGCGTGTAACATGAACTGTGAAACGTCGTGTTATATATATGCAAAATTACTTTTGCTGAATGACTACATCTGTATCTTCATGATTTCTCTGCAATTCACAGTTAAGTGTCTGATAGAGGGTTCTTCGAACAACCTTCAAGCTACTTCTATACTGTTCCACTCTCGATCAGAGTGCGGGAAAAACGCACACTTAAATTTTCCCCTGCGAGCTCTGATATCTC
Organism: Schistocerca piceifrons; assembly: GCF_021461385.2. Taxonomy (NCBI): domain Eukaryota; kingdom Metazoa; phylum Arthropoda; class Insecta; order Orthoptera; family Acrididae; genus Schistocerca; species Schistocerca piceifrons. Next base: position 295,449,440 of record NC_060141.1, read on the forward strand.
TCATTTTATTATGATGATCATTTCTCCTTATGTAAGTGGGTGCCAGCAAAATATTTTCACACTCTGAGAAGAGTGTTGGTGATTGAAATGTCATGGGAAAGTCGTGCCGCACCTTTTTCTTAATGAAAAAACACCTTTGTCTTAATAACTGCCACTAGCAATTCGTGTATCATATCAGTGGCACTCTTTTTCCCTATTTCACGCTAATACAAAACGAGTTGCTCTTCTTTGAAATTTTTCGACGTCCTCCGTCAGTCCCGTTTGATGCGGATCCCATGCCGCACAGCAATACTGCAGAAGCGGGCGAATTAGCGTAGTGCAAGCAGTCTCTTTAGTAGACCTGCTACATTTTCTAAGTGTTCTGATAAGAAGTAGCAGGCTTTGGATTGCTTTCCCGACAACATTATCTATGAGATCGTTCCAGTTTAAGTTATTCCTAATTGTAATCTCTAAGTATTTAGTGAGTTTATAGGCTTTACATTTTTGTGGTTCACCATGTAACCGACTTTTAGTGGGCTGATTTTAGTACTCATGTGGATGACGTCACATTTATTACGTCACACTTTCATTATTTAGATTCAATACCAATTTTTGCACCATACGTATATCTTGTCATAATCATGTTGCAATTCGTTCTGATCATCTGATGACTTTACAAGACGGCAAAAAACAGTATCGTCTGCAAACAATCTAAGAAGGCTGATCGGATTGTCTCATAAATCGATCTTGTAGATCAGAAACATCAGAAGGGCTATAACACTTACTTGGGGAACGCCAGATATTATTTTTGTTTTAGTCGAGTCGATGTCTTTCCGTTTGTTATTATGAACTGCGACCTTTCTGACAGTAAATCACAAATACAGTCACACAGCTGAAACGATACTCGTTAGACACGCAATTTGATTAGAAGTCGCTTGGAGGAAAGGTGTCAAAAGCCTTCTGGAATTCTAAAAATATGGAATCAATTTGAAGTCCCCTGCCGGCAGCACTCATCAGTTGTGTGTTTCACAAGAGCGATATTTTCTGAATCCTTGTTGGCTGTTTGTCAATAAATCGATTTCTTCAAGCACAGTATCTGTTCCAAAATCCTACTGAAAATCGACATTAGTGATGTGAGTCTGTAACTCAGGGGATTACTGCTATTGCCTTTCTTGAATTTGATATGACATGCGGACCTTTTCGGTCTTTGCCAACGGGTCTTTTTATGACCGAGCGGTTGTACATGATTACTGATTGTGGAGCTATTGTAACAGCAAACTCTGAAAGTAACCTGAATGGTATATAATCTGGACCGGAGGCCTTGCTTTTATTAAGTGTTTTAAGCTGCATGCTTTACATACGACCAGAACCTCTCTGGGTTTTCCGCCAAATTTCGAGAGTTTGGTTGCGGAAACTACTAAAAGCATATCTCACTGAAGTTCGTACTAAATTTCGAGCTGAGCTTTCTTTTAAATTTGTTTTGCTTTTTTCGTTGCTTCTGCAATAGTTTTCTGACCTGTTTTGTGTACCACAGAGGATCAGTACCATCTCTTATTAATTTATTTAATATATATCTCTTAACTGCCGTCGGTACTATTTCTTTAAATTCAAACTACATATGGTCTACGCTTACATAGTCAGACTGGAAGAAGTGAAGACTGTCTCTTAGCAAAGTGTCAACCGAATTTTTATCTGCTTTTTTAAAAAAATATATCTAATTTGTGTTTATTTTTGGTGTCTTTGGATGTTACGGTGTTTAGTCTCGCTACACCAACCTTATGGTCACTAGTCCCTATATCAGTCAGCATTATTTGCTGCTAAGAGATCAAGTAGTGTTTTCGCAGTTATTTACTCTTCGAATGGGCGCCTGAATTAATTGTTCAAAACAATTTTCTGAGAAAGCAATCAGTACGATTTCAGAGGACGTTTTATGCCAACCACTGTCTTTTCGCCAATATACAGAGGGTACAGCGAAGTCACCACCAATTATAATTGTACTCGTGGGGAAGGAAGAAAGAAAAGAATGATGGCCGTAACGTTCCGTCAACATCGAGGTCATTAGAGAAGGAGCACAAGCTTGTATCAGGAATGGGGATGGAAATCGACCATGCCCTTTCATAGGGATCATCCCGGTACTTGCCTGGTGTGATTTAGGGAAATTATCGAAAATCTAAATCTGGATGGCCGGTCGCGGGTTTGAATCGTCTTCCTCTCGAATGCGAGTCCATTGTACTAACCACTGCGCCACCTCGGTCGGTGTATCGATGTGGTACATTCGCTGCATTTGAAATAAGACTTAAGCTTCCTTTGACCTGTTCATGTCACAGTGCCTCATGCTTGAAAATATGTAGCTCCGCCTTAATTGTGCAAATAAGTTGCAAATGTACGGTGTTCGTAACCCAGTTCTTACATAAATTTGTAACTATTCATTATAAGATATCCAATATGTTTCAAAAATTGTAAATACATCCACTTGCGAGTTGTAAAACAAACATGTAAAAAAAATTCTGTGCAGCGTTTTTGTGTACGATTTGTGCACGGGAAAAAAGATTTGTGTGGACAAAATAAATTTGAAAAATACTGGTTTTGTTGGTAGGGCCTTATTTGAACTAGAAGATAGTGTCTTCAAAATTTAGTTGCCGCTGATGGTGCAATCAGAATACAGTCTCGTTACGAATCGAGTTAATCTTAGGATTATTGTTAAAACAGTAGAGGCGCGGTGAATGTGGACACGTTATCGGAGTGAAGAAGATAGAATTCGCGAATATTTTGTCCAATATCATTCACAAATACATTATGGTTGATATAAATACATGAGAATAAGCTTTACACATGTAATGATTTGAACTCTTTCATGATGAAGGGCTTTTTGCCATCATATGGAGTTTTACCAGCAGATTTACGTGAAACTGGTCAGGACCATCTCCATCATAATTTCGAGATCCACTGTATTCGAGTGTACTAGTTACAAAACGACGGAAAATATCTATGAACTCTATCAGAGTAAAAGCTTCAACTGCTGTAACGACAAATATTAGAGGCAATAAGTGTACCAGCAGCTGATGCACTGGAAGAATAATTTGATGCGAAAAGCAAAAGATATTATCAAACTCACTTAAAGTAAAACACGCTGCCAGAAACACTACTTTACAACAATGTGTAATGGTACAGTTTCATAGGTCAAAGGATACAAGTCTACAGTTTACTACTGACATTATGAATGTTTACAGTGATTGGTCTACCAAACTTACGTCACCATTATCAATAAACCCGGACTTTTATGTAATTACATATTCATTCCCTTTGCTCTTATGCACATGAACAGTATAAATGTTCACGAATTACGTTGCTAGTGTTGATATATTTCATTTTATCTTTACTAAACTGCTAAGGTTGGTATTACACTATCATATCTTTGACAAAGAAAAATGATCAAGTACTCGTCAAATTTCTTTAACAAAGTTCTTTGACGTGGCGCTAAAAGGGGTTTTACACAGTCGCCATATTTCTCGTCAAAGTTCCAGATGGCGGACAACAACAACCTGTTACTATGCGCTGAAGTCGCTTGTACCACAATTCCATTGTGCGTGCCTTTGGAAGAGATGCGGCAGCGAAAAGAAAAAGGAAACATAGTTGGTTGACGCCGTGGGTTTTACGTCGAAGTAATAAAAGTGTTCAGCAAATTTTTTTACGAGAGCTGCAAGTGGAGGACGTCAAGTCTCATATAAATTACTTACGAATGGATGAGAGTGCATTTCAGTATTTGGTCAGTAAGGTGGCTAATATTACAAAACAGAATACTCAGTTCGGAAATGCTATATATGCACAAGACAGGCTCCCTATAACTCTGCGATTTCTTGCTACAGGAGAGCGCTATTCTAGCTTACAATACAGCGCTCTAATATCACAGAGCACATTAACCAAAATACCTGAAGAAACGTGTGAAGCGATTTATATAGCAATGAAGGAGGAATCATCGTCATCATCATCATCTCAGCCTTTTCCCACGTCGTGTGGGGTCGCCGTTGCTTTGCTGGATCCTTCTCTTCCATAACGCCTATACAGTGCTTCTTCTCCGAGCCATCCTTTCTCCCGTAGGTCCCCTGCTACTTTGTCCTTCCATCTCAGTTTCGGTCTTCCTCTGCTTTTTGGTCCTTCGATTTGCATGAAGGAGGAATTTCTGAAGGTAAATAAATATTTAGTATACACAACATGGACAATAAGAACTATGTTTATTTTTGAATAATTTAATTAACAGAATTAGTGTTCCAACAACTACAAACATAGTAAAAAGTACGAAACAGATGAAGAGCATTTTAAATTGTGGCATCCAGAGTTCAAAAATAGACAAAGTAGAGTGGAGACCTACGAATTTTTATTTTAGAGTGTTTCCATCTCCACTATTCTGGCTTGCTGAAAAGCTGCCTGGATCTTTCCAGAACTAAAGGTGGATGGCTGCAGCTGTGACTGCATTTGAAGTCGCCTGCAGATATCCCACCTGCCCATTAGCATACGATTAATAGCGTGCGTGTCCCCTCGCTCACCCCCCCCCCCCCCCCCCCCCCCCAACCAAGGTTATTAAAAAGAGTCGAAGGAACATACGACCTAAAGTCGAAGGAACATACGAACTAAACTTTGCAGTTACGATTATAATCACACTACAGACGTCAAATAGCTGTAGCGATGCCAGAGCGCTCCAAACGGTTACATATCACACTGCGGTGGACGGAATACAGACGACTTTAATGTCAAATCTTCTGTGAGGCCCTAGATTTGACCAAATTTATTTGACGAAAGGCGAGCTTTGGCAAATTTCCCTATTACACTATCAAATTTCTTTGTCATAAGTATTTGACTTATCAACTTCGACAAGAAATATGATAGTGTAATACAGGCCTATCCTGGTGCACGGTCACCCGGTCACTATTGCAGTTTACTTATCTAAACGCTTCCAGGGGCAACAGAACCCAAGGTTTTCAATGTTTCGTATAATTACTGACCGAATGTAAAAATTTAAAATGCTGTCATATGCTCATTAAGAGATATAATTTTATGTTTTCGGTTTAACACAGGAAGACAGACTTTGTTCTTCCAGCATTTGAGAATGAAAGCGCTTGGCGACTTCCAACAAACTTTTCGCAGCCATGTTTAAGATATTGAAACTTCAAACATAATTTCAAGCCTTTTCTAAACTTTTTCTTGTTTACATGCTTAAGGTCAAATAACTAAAACATCAACTCATTTGTCAAGTAATCAAAAGTTTGAAGTTGTTTTGTAAATGGAAGCTCGATTCTTTAAAGCATTTTTTTACATATTTCACTATAATTACAAGTTTTGATGCTTCACAAAAGTCCACATTATTTAGTTTTTATTCTTCTTCATATTTTCTACATCCTCAGTAGGCCGCTCTACCAGAAAAATATCCTGTCATAAAAGATTAGGATAGGAAATAAATCTATTTAGTGCTGTCACGATCGCCTTTGACTGCAAAATTATTTATTTGAAAAAACCACAATTGCAGTTTTGACAGTGTTGCCAGTACCAAGTGGAATATTGCGTAATGGCAACACTACAGAAATTACGATAATATGTTTCACAATCAAACACTTTTGCAGTGAGAGACGACAGTGATGTCTTTTAAAAAATTACGTACTGGGAACATCAGATACGAGAAGTTATTAAGGAAGTAAATCATCTCTGAAAATCACGTTCTTGCGCAGTAAAACTTTATTAATTGCATTCTGACTTGGATTTTGAAGGACGTGTTCCTGCTTAATTTTCTATGATTCGTACCTTCAGTTCACTAAAGCAAAGTAGATACAACAAAAACACCTGTGTGTAGGCCCCTAAAGTAGATGACATTCCCTCAGAAGTGCTGATATCCTTGGGAGAACCAGCCATGACAAAAATATTCCACCTGGTGAGCAAGATATATGACACAGGAAATACCCTCAGACTGCAAGGAGAAACTAATAATTCCAATTCCAGGGAAAGAAGATGCTAATGCTAGCGAGTGGGAATATTACCGAACTATTACTTTCACAAGTCATGGTTGCAGGATACTGACACGAATTCTGAACAGAAGAATAGAAAAACTGGTAGAAGCTGACATCGGGAAAGATCAGTTTTTGTTACAGAGACTTGTTGGGACATGCGAAGCAATGCATTCCTTACGACTTATCTTAGAGGATTGGTTAATGGCCGCGCGGGATTAGCCGAGCGGTCTAGGCGCTGCAATCATGGACTGTGCGGCTGGTCCCGGCGGAGGTTCGAGTCCTCCCTCGGGCATGACTGTGTGTGTCCTTAGGATGATTTAGGTTAAGTAGTGTGTAAGCTTAGGGACTGATGACCTTAGCAGTAAAGTCCCATAAGATTTAACACACATGTGAACATATGATTGGTTAATGAAAGATGAACCTATGCTTATACCGTTTGTTGACTTGAAAAACGTTTTTAACGATATTAACTGGAACACAATCTTTGAAATTCTGGAAGTAATAGAAACAAAATACAGGGAGCGAAGGGTTATTTACAACTTGTACTGAAACCGCATCACAATTATAAGGGCCGAAGGGTATGAAAAGGAAGCAGTGGGTGAGAAGGGAATGAGACAGGGTTGTAGCCTATCCTCGATGTTATTCAACATGCACATTGAGCAAGCGGTAAAGGAGGCCAAAGAATAATTTGGAGAAGGAATTAAAATTCAGACAGAGGAAATAGAAACATTGAAGTTTGTCGATGACACTATAATTCTGTCAGAGACGGAGGACTTGGAAGAGGTGTTGAACGGAATGGACGGTGTCTTGAAAGGAGGATATAAAATGAACATTAACAAAAGCAAAACAAAGGTAATGGAATGTAGTCGAATTAAATCAGACGAATTTTTCTACACTACTGGCCATTAAAATTGCTAAACCACGAAGATGACGTGCTACAGACGCGAAATTTAACCGACAGGAAGAAGATGCTGTGATATGCAAATGATTAGCTTTTCAGAGCATTTACACAAGGTTGGCGCCGGTGGCCATACCTACAACGTGCTGACATGAGAAAATTTTCCAACCGATTTCTCATACACAAACAGCAGTTGACCGGCGTTGCCTGGTGAAACGCTGTTGTGATGCCTCGTGTTGCCTATCGCGATTGCGGTTTATCGTATCACAACATTGCTGCTCGCGTTGGTCGACATCCTGCAGAATATGGAATCGGTGGGTTCAGGAGGGTAATACGGAACGCCGTGCTGGATCCCAACAACCACGTATCACTAGTAGTCGAGATGTCAGGCATCTTATCCGCATGGCTGTAACGGATCGTGCAGCCACGTCTTGATCCCTGAGTCAACAGATGGGGACGTTTGCAAGACAACAACCATCTGCACGAACAGTTCGACGACGTTTGCAGCAGCATGGGCTATCAGCTCGGAGACCATGGCTGCGGTAACCCTTGACGCCGCGTCACAGGAGCGCGGCGATGGTGTACTCAGCGACGAACCTTGGTGCACGAATGGCAAAACGTCATTTTTTTCGGATGAATCAAGGTTCTGTTTACAGCATCATGATGGTCACATCCGCGTTTGGCGACATCGCGGTGAACGCACATTTGAAGCGTGTATTCGTCATCGCCATACTGGCGTATCACCCGGCGTGATGGTATGGAGTGCCATTGGTTACACGTCTCGGTAACCTCTTGCTCGCACTGACGGCACTTTGAACAGTGGGCGTTACATTTCAGATGTGTTACGACCCATGGCTCTACCCTTCGTTCGATCTCTGCGAAGCCCGACATTTCAGCAGGATAATGCACGACCGCATGTTGCAGGTCCTGTACGGGCCTTTCTGGATACAGAAAATGTTCGACTGCTGCCCTGGTCTGCACATTCTCCAGATCTCTCACCAATTGAAAACGTCTGGTCGATGGTGGCCGAGCAACTGGCTCGTCACAATATGCCAGTCACTACTCTTGATGAACTGTGGTATCGTATTGAAGCTGCATGGGGAGCTGTACCTGTACACGCCATCCAAGCACTGTTTCACTCAACGCCCAGACGTATCAAGTCCGTTATTACAGCCAGAAGTGGTTGTTCTGGATACTGATTTCTCAGGATCTATGCACCCAAATTGCGTGAAAATGTAATCACATGTCAGTTCTAGTATAATATATTTGTCCAATGAACACCCGTTTATCATCTGCATTTCTTCTTGGTGTAGCAATTTTAATGGCCAGTAGTGTATTTGAACAATAAAGTAACTGATGAGTTTCTGAGTAGGGAGGGTATCAAAATGTACACTGCCAACGTCAAGAAAAGCGTTTCTGAGGGGAAATTCTTTAACTTTGAATATTAATTTATATAATTTAAGTGTCAGAAGTCTTCTCTGAAGGCATTTGGAGTGCAGCCTTGTACGGTAGTGAAACATGAACGATTGGACGATAAGGAAATCAGACAACAAGTGTATGTATAGTAGTTTCTCAGTTGTGGTGTCACAGTAGAATGCTGAAGTTTATATGGATAGATCGTGTAACTAACGAGGGAGTGCTGAACAGAACTGATGGGAAAAGAAATTTTTGGCATAACTTGAAAAAAAGAAGGGATAGGTTTATAGGACATATGCTGAGACACCAAACAATCGTTAATGTAGTATTGGTGGGAAGTGTATGCTCGGGGAAGGGGGGGGGGGGGGGGGGGGGTTGCAGCGAGCAGGTTCAAATCGATGTGAGTTGCAGTATTTATTCGGAGATGAAAAGGCTAGCACAGGACAGACTAGCGTGTAGAACTGTATCAAGTCAGTCCGAAGATCCTGAAGAAGAAAAGTAAAATATTACAGTAGCCATTATTCCGTGTAGTAAAGGACTTCGTGTGCTGTCGAGATTGTCTGTAGGGCAAACTAAAGAGTAGCGACCCGAACTTTTCCATGAGCGACTTTTACCGATTCAGAATAAGGAATGCGTGCACCTAGTGACGGGAACAACCGAATGGAAACACTTGATTCAGACGTTCTTGGAAAACAGTCGACTCCTTCAATTGTAATTTCATGTATCTGTTGAATTATTCGTTCATTATTTTATTGAAAACAGTATATGGGAACAACCAAATGAAACCTTGAGTGAAATCAGTCCATGGGAACAACCGAATGGAAACAATCGATTTTCGGTTATAGATTTACATATACGTATGACTATTATTCATTCATTTATTTCGAGTGAAACCAGTCTGTTAGCGCAACCAAATGAAAACAGTCGGCTGAGTCCGACGCTTTCGTTCTGAGCGGACATATTCCATCCTTTTTCTGTTGTTAAATCATGTCTGTGGGAGCAACCGAGTGAATACACTCTATCGTCGGTTGCATTTTTACATATACGTAGGGCAATTATTTATTCATTTCTGTCAAGTGAAACCAATCCGAGGGAGCAAACAAAAGGGTACAGTCGATGCAGTCAGGCGCGTTCAGTCCTGAGCAGCTGCATTCGATCGTTTTGCCATTGTTAAATCACTATTTTTGACGGCAGTAGGCTATCGCCTATAGTCACTGTTACTGTCGTTCGGATATTTCCTGTTTATTGAGTGCCAATAAATAGCTTTTAGTTCAGGTTTTCCTCCATGTTTATGAGTAGACGTTTTATTAATAGAGAATTTTGTGACTGAACCAGAATGTCGTAAAGGCCTGTAGTGTACGACTGAAAGGAGACATGACTGGATAAAAATGATCTTCAAGATAAATTCAGCTCGATGTACAGTATGTGCAAGAATGATTCATATTATCAAACTAAATTAAGGAAATTGAAGGAAATTAAACAAATGATCACAAATATTTCACGCAAAGAATAAAAAACTGCAGCCAATTGACAGTATATGAGTATACTTAGGGAGCAAGTAATGAAGTCACCAAACAATTTTTTTTTAAATGTTCCTTGTATGGTTTCTGTTCACGTCACCTTAGCACTTACCTAAATAGAGTTATTGGTGATGCGTGCAAACCAGCGGAAATACAGAAACAGAACTTCAATCGATTTAAGCAACGTAATTGTTCCCTTATTTAAACCTAAATTTATAAAGAAGTACCAATTATGAACCTTTTAAAACCAACCAGAAACATATATTTAATGGCAAAGGTACGAAAAATACGCATGTAAACAAATAATTATACATTTTGAAGATACATAATTTTTAGAAATATACTTTAACTCACTTCTCCTTGAAATAAGATACATTATTCGTCTCAAAAAAATTCACAATTCTAATGAATCACCGAAAAGGCTGAAAAAGTGTGATAATGAAATCACTCAAACCCAGAGACTGAGTTCGCCGGGTGCAAGTTTTTCGATTTGACGCCACTTCGGCGACTTGCGCGTCGATGGGGATCAAATTATGTCGACTAGGACAACACAACATCCAGTTCCTGAGAGGAGAAAATCTCCGACCCAGCCGAGAATCGAACCCGAGCCCTTAAGATTGACATTTTATAGCGCTGACCACCTTTTTTTCCATTTTGTTCGATGTAGTTCATTGTGTTTGGTCTGGGCGGACGTCACAAGACATCCGTTTAAGTTGATCGTTGATTCTTTGACTCAGTTTTTTTATTACAGAGAGCACGCAGTCCTCTGACCGAACACGTTGAGCTACCGTGCCGGCAGTGAAACCACGCAAACAAGGAGAAGCGAATGAGAAATATCCATATAGCTGACATAGCTGAAACTAGTTTCATTCGGTTGTTTCATTCAAATAGAGAAACCGACTGAACAAAAAACAACCAGCTGGCCAGTCGGTTGTTGAAACCAGTCACTACGTGCGCCAAGAAAAGTTTGTCAAATACTACTTCTTAAGAGTTCATGGTGCCTCCTGTTACATCATAATTATCATCTAAATCAATAACTTGGCTTACGACGGACGAAGCTTTAACTACTAATGGGAAGTGTTTTTGTTGAGCGTGCAATAAGCAGATCGGATACACTCTGAAGTCCCAACTTCAGCAACATATACAGAAGCAATTATTATTGATACAGATGCAAAAGACTCCAAAATGAATTTTTTATTATATCTATTTGCTCCGCTGCGAGCGTTCCATGGTACAAACATCAAGTTCCTGAAAATCGTTCCTTCCTACAAAAGTATTGCGGTGAACAGTTTCCTTACGAATCGACATTAAGGAAAAATTACTTTGTTTTCAACAGAAGATTTCAAAAAGAGTGTGACGCTATGTAGTAACAACCACTATAGGTGGCTCTTGGCAAACTCCACGGCGAAGAACCATCAATGCCATTATTGATACATGCAAAGTGTTAGTACGCGTAAATCATAAAACAGTAGTTCGTTTTGTAAATGAAAATCTTAAAGCGCTATAGCCTAAGGGAATTCAAGAATAAAAAGTTCTTGTTATGTACTCTAATGCTGTGCCCTGGATCCTGACTGCAGCAACTGTGCTATGTGCACCGTACCCGCATTTAATCCACTTCACCTGTGTGTCCCCTACAATGCAACGTATCGCCAAAGAAGTAAGCGGCAGCAATCCAGAAGTAAATCAGTAACGATTTCGGAAACCAAGAAAGTTTTCCTCAAAGCACACATCGTATGTTGCTCTATACAGATCTGATGGTTCAAATGGCTCTGAGCACTATGGGACTTAACTTCTGAGGTCATCAGTCCCCTAGAACTTAGAACTCCTTAACTCTAACTAACCTAAGGACATCACACACATCCATACCCGAGGCGGTCTCGGGGTTCCAGACTGTAGCGCCTAGAACCGCTCGGCCACCTCGGCCGGCCTATACAGTTCTGAAATCACTATAGTGTATAACTAACGAGGAATTGCTTTACTGGACATCACTTAAACTATCGATTTGCTTATTAAACAGGCAGATCCCCATAACTAAATAACTAACTGGATACTAACAATGTAGTTTCCTCAGAAATAGCTCCAAATTAAATCATATATTCACTCTAAGACAAATAACTGAGAGGGCATGGAACTTCAAAGTAGATGTATGGATATTATTTCTAAGATTCCTAAATGGCCTGCGACTGCATTTACTGACAGACACTCCTTTACGCACTGATGAGTCAGAACATTTGATGACAGCCTATAGAAATGTTGGATGCCGCCTGGTGGCGTTTGTGCGCACTTGATGTGCTACCAAAAGTAATTTAAGCAGAGCAGACTCGAAGGATCACGCTAGCAAAGATATGGGTCGTAAACGGGAACTTCATTGGCATAAGCGCCTTTAGAAAGGGCATATTATTATTATGCAGTGCCTGTGAGAGACTATCCCGAAAACGGCGAAGCTGGTGGACTGTTCACGTGCTACCGTCGTGAGCATGTACGGAAAGAGGTAAAAGGACAGTGGAACTACCACTGGGCGCTAAATGGTGTGACGTCCACGACTCTCCACAGAACGTGGGATTCTGAGGCTTGTCTGTTCTGTAAAGTAGGGCAGATGGTGATATGTGGCATGTAGTGAAATACCCTAAAAACTTATCAGTTTAGTTAAAATGTGTATAGAGGAAGATTTAGGTCGCGTAAATACACCTTTAGGAGAAACTGAAAATTTTAAGTTGTAAACTGGGCGGGAACACGTGGACCCCATTTCACTTGTTTTATTTAACCTCGTCTAAGAGAAAATCGTCAGAGAATCTACTAAAACAAATCCACAAGGATCTGACTACAGGGGATGACCATTCCGAGAACTGCCTACGAAAGTTAGGTAGCATTAACAAGTGGTTCCAAAACAGAAATAATCAGAATGATGCAAAATTACATGTGTTATAAAATCACCAAGAAAACAGGATGACATGTTAACGAAGAAGAGAGAAAATTTTTGGTGCTAAGTAAGAAAATCAGAAGTTATGCACCTTTGGCACTAGATGGTTTCACTTTTAAGGTTTCTAGTTTATTTTTTGTGTTCAAGGAATGTGATGTGAGCTCTGTGTTTTCATTCGATGCGCCATACTTCGTGTCTGTACTTTGGATACTTTAGAAGCAATAGTCTTCGCCATGTTACGTCACAGACGTTCTGAGCTGCTAGTAGCATTGTCGTTGCTGTAATATTCTGTGAGAGGTGAGCGAGTGGGGTGTTGGTCACCCTGCTGAGCGTTCGGGGAATAGTTTGCAGAGCTCAGAGGTAAGGATACAGAATTTTGGGAATTTGATTTGGTAAAGATTAATTTGAAAAGGGAAGATATTGAGATAACTTTGTCGCTGCATAGCTTGCCAGCGCATAATTTATGATGTGTTTGAAAAACGAAAATGTTGTTAGCATTCTTCTTTATTGGTCCGTTTCAGTTACTTCAGTTATTGAGATCTGATTAAGTATAGCTATCTCTTCACATAGCTTGCACTCCGAAGGTATAGATATACCACTCCTTAACCATTTCAGTAACTAATTTCATGACTGGGTCATAGTTGTAATCAGAAATAGTTCTTAAGACAGGTATAAAAGTTTCAAAATAGTTTTTGAATGCTAGTCTCTTTACATTATTCGGTAAATGCAATATCCTCCACCGTCCGCTCACGTATGTTATTTATTGGCTGTGTGTTGCACAGCATTACAGAGTGGAACACAGTTGCACGAAAGTAAAGCTCGAGCTTAATGTGCTTAGGAAAGTTGCACGTCCTTGCATTGCACTTGCGCAAGACTTTTCTTTTTTAAGCTGTTTGTTACTGCCCTATATTTTAATGTTCATCACATGCGTGCAGCATCGAGTTTCCGTTGCCACAGGTAAGCCATATAAAAATTAGTTACGCCCAGTTCAACATCACAGTCGAAGATAGCAGGATTACTTACAATTAGCGTTCGTTTAAAAATTGTTATCATGATCAGCATAGGCAAAAATCAGTTTAGATTTCGTTTCTTATCCAGACAGACATATTCTTTCAGTGCAATATTACATTTGCATGTGCGTTAACTAGCGTTTGGAATTTTATTTTGTTACTTGCTTACGTAGAATCACAAGGCATTTTTGGGAAACATTTTTCGTTATTTATTCTTTCAAAATTCCGTTTGCAATTTCATGAAGCATTTTTATTATGTTAATTTTGTTCGCTGGAATTGCAAGTCACTCACTGTAGCCCTGACCATTGCGGTACACATAACAGAACTTCACAGGACAGTTTATTTAACACACTGCTTTACGTTTTTTAATTAATTTGGTAAATGTAAATTCAAATACAGTTATACAGTTTGAGATAGCTTTGGCGATCCATTCTTATTAGACAGCGTTTCCATAATTACACCACGTGTTTTGTTTCAGGATTACAACACGGACGCACATTAAGCTAAGATAGGAAACTAGTTCAGTCCAGTACTGTTATTGTTCACAATATTCTAATTATTATTTATTTTTTATTCAGAAAAGTTACACACTTTCAAGACCGTTGGCCCTTCGAGGAGTTAAGGAGTTTAAGTGACAACTATAGAACGGAAATAGAAACAAATGCCCATATAACAACAGTGAACAAAACACTCTTTAGTTGTTTCATCAATATCTTAAGGAGATCACTTAAAATTAGTACAAACTTCAAAATTCGCTTGTTGCAATCGACTGTTACATCGGTGACGTTATACGGATGTGAGGAACTAATACAATGACGAAAACAAAACAAAATCGCAACACCCAAAAATAATTAGTTACAGTAATGAAATTTCTGCTATACGTTTGTCAAGGTAACACATTTTAGTGATTAACATTGCGAGATTATAGGTTAACGGGAGGGCGATACAAGCCATTGCAAATGTGAAATGCTGGTACAATAATATCTAGTGTACCGGCCAGAATGTTGAACACAAGCATGCAAACGTGCATGAGTTGTGTTGTACAAGTGCGGGATTTCAGTCTGTGAGATGGAGTTCCATGGGTGTTGCACTTCGTCGGTCAATACAGGGACGATTAATGCTGGCTGTGGATGACGCTCTCTGCATTCCTCAATGATCTTTTTTCCTTTGTCAATTTCTATTTTAACTTGCATAGATGTTTCGATCAGGTTACAGTCTTGCATGTTGAAATATTGTTATCTAACTCTTTAAATATGACGTTTGGCTCAGGTACATTTCTCGTCAATTTCCATTTTAACTTGCATAGATGTTTCGATCAGGTTACAGTCTTGCATGTTGAAATATTGTATCTAACTCTTCAAATATGACGTTTGACTCAGGTACAATTCTCCTTTGTTCCTTGACATCTTGATTCCCAAGTATGATTGTGATTTCGCAGTTTCATTTGCGTTAACTTACGTCTCACTCTGTCTATTTCCTACAAATACTAACAAGGAGATAGAGGGGCTGGCCAGTACTTCAAACGGTTCAAATGGCTCTGAGCACTATGGGACTGAACATCTGTGGTCATCAGTCCCCTAGAACTTAGAACTACTTATACCTACCTAACCTAAGGACATCACACACATCCATGCCCGAGGCAGGATTCGAACCTGCGACCGTAGCAGTCGCGCGGTTCCGGACTGTGCGCCTAGAACCGCTAGACCACCGCTGCCGGCGGCCAGTACTTACCTCAGCTCAGTACAGCCGATAGATACACAAAACAGAACAAAATTTACGGTCGTAGCTTTCGGAACTTTGTTCTTTCTTCAGGGAGGAGAGAGGGGAAGAAAGGGAAGAAGGGAAAGTGGATTTAGTTACTCACAACCCAGGTCTCTGACAACCATGCCTCCATCCTTGCTACCCTCCGTGTTTACCTTTTCCTGTTGCTTCATAACATGGATTGTGAGTAACTGAATCCACTTTCCCTTTTTCCCCCTCTCTCCTCCCTGAAGAAGGAACAAAGTTCCGAAAGTTAGGAACGTTAATTTTCTGTTCTGTTTTGTGTATCTATCGGCTGTACTGAGCTGGGGTAAGTACTGACCAGCCCCTCTATCTCTTTGTTAGTATTTGTTTCAAATCTTTATATGAGATTTTCCATTAATCATTCGGTCTATTTCCTCTCTATTATTTCCTGCCATCAGAATATCATCAACACAGGGCACAATGACATAAATGTCAAGTTCCTTTAAAATAATACAGTAAAGACATTTATCTGTTTCTGACTGAGTGAATCTTATAGAGATAAGAAATGTGAGAATAGAATGATTCTATGCTAGTGGTGCCTATTTTAAACCTATAAAGAACTCTGTAATGCGTAAACCAAACCAATTGTGTTTTTCAGTTCTTCAGAAATAGCCGCTTCTTCGGGAATAACCATGTATATGTTCTCCTTGAGTAATCCATGAAGAAAAGCATTGTTGACATCAAATTGTTCCAGAACCAGTCCTTGTTGGATTGCAATAACTAGCACTATTCTAGCAGTTGCAAGTCGAGCTAAAAGTATTAATTTTTCCTTGTAGACAAATCCTGTTTTCTGTGAACATCCTTTAGCCACTAGTCTAGTCTTGTTTCTTGTGATATTTCCATCTGAGTACCCACTTATTGCTGATGGCCTTCCTTCCAGGATGTAATTTAACAAAGACGCAAGTCTTGTTTTCCTTTATAGAGTAAGTTTCATCCAGCATAGCTTTATGGTAGTATTCCGTACTTGAAAAGTTTCAATTTTCTTGCAGCTTTTCAGTACATCATCAACAGATGATTCAGTGTTCAGTGCAGGAACAGTGTAGTCATCCAGGTATTTAGGAGGGTGCCTCTTCCTGATAGAATGTTGAACAGCTTCCTTTTAAGTTTCATCTTTCTCACTGATCAGTTCTGACATATGTAAGGGAATTCTTTCACGGCCCCATCATGTGATGTAACATTTTTTTCAGTGAACTGTCCTTCATTATCATCTTTGTATTCCTTCTCTGAAGATTCCTGTACAGGTTCTGGAATCCAGTCCTCAGTCACTGTACTTTCAAAGTCAAATCTTTGTTCATAGAAAACATTGTAGCTTCCTGTGACTATTTTTCCTTTCTCTGGACATCAAAGTCTGTAGCCATAGGAAAATAGCCAGAGACGTAGCACTTCAAGGACTTGCTGTCAGATCGTTCTCAGTTCCTTTGGTACCAGATAATAAGCAATACATTCAAATACTCTCAGTTTACTCAAGTTAGGGTTCTCATCGTACCACAAAGCTGCAGGAATCTTTCTTTCCAAAGCCATAAAATTATGATTCCTGTTAAGTAGGTATGTTCCCATATACATATAAACCCAGATTTGAATTTGTTGACTCACAGTTATTGATCTCTGCACCTGAAATATACTTAATTAATGCTATAATGATGCAGGTCTTTGAAATTCACCATTGATGCAATCTTGAGAATGCTGGAAGTTAAAAACTTCAAAATATATGGAACTGTCCTGAATAAATGTGGAGAGTACAACTATAAAAATGACCTATAGTGTTCCCAAAATACAAACACTTCTACTACTGCTCACAACTATGTACTGTAGGGAGAATCACATAAAACTGTATCTGTAAGACTGTATCTGTCAATTTGACAGCTGGAAGCTTCCCAGGATAGTGAAATACATGCTTCAAGAAGATTTCTTTGTTTGCTTTTATCATTTTTCCTATTTTTGTGGGCTGCTCTTTCTATAGGGCTGATGCCCTTTGTAATCTACCCCTTCCTTCTTTGTTGTTGTTAGGCCTACTGTACTCTATGGTAAAGTCTTTTCAGAAGATTCGAGAGGAGTAACATTTACAATAAATTTTTTACTTATCTTTCCTCGCACAGTTGGCTCTAGGGCTTCATGTCTAGGGGTCTGATTCTTGAAGCTGAAATTCTCACAGTTTAGGTTCTTATGGTTCAATTGATCTAAATAATTTTGAAGAATGTCATTGCAGAATTTCTGTTTTTATGATAATTTATTGTCTCACATTTTACTATGTCACACTGTCTTTTGAATTTTTTAACATTAACAAAGCTGAAATTACATTGTTCATACAAAATACAAAAATACGTCCCATCACATCAGAGGCATGCTTAATACTACTTTACTCTGAGGTAATAACATTATTCCAAAGGATTTACAATTTTCCTGAACAAAATAATTCCTATTAGTTTAGATTATTATTTTATAAATGAATCCAGAAATAAAAATAATAGACAGTAATTGATTACATAGTCAATAATATAAATTCGTAATTTCAAATGTTTCTAAGAAAAAAACAATTTTAACTGTACATTCAGAGCTAGTGCATATTGATTGTAACAACGAAAATAAAGTAATTCCTTTTCATAAATTTCAGCTTGAAATATAACATATTGTGTATAAAATTATATGAAACTTTTCAGAAAAACAGCTGAGATAACACTGACCTATCCAAAATGTGAAAAATTTACTGGTATCGACTACTACTGTTGAGGAAACGTAATGCTAGATGACGATGTCCCTTCATAATATCCCGCTCATATAATATCGAAACAATGTGTTAACAATATTTTGTGACCTACTATGAGGTTTGCCAAATGGTGTACAAGTGATGCCAAAAGATAGAATATATAAGTATCTGATACATAACTTATTAAAAAAAAGTAAGAAAAATATGTACCACACAAGTCATAATTTATGCATATACACACAAGTTTTGCATCACCTCAATTCTGAGAGTTTTGGAACCTGTACAATAAATTGGAATTGAGATCAACATAAACATCATTTCTGCCCTTTTTATTGCTCATTAAAACCACACATTGCATGTTGTACTGCCATAAAGCAAGATTTTCAGAGATGGTGGTCCAGGTTGCTGTACACAGCGGTACCTCTAATACCCAGCAGCACATCATCTTGCATTGATGCATGTCTGTACTCGCCATGAGATACTATCCACAAGTTCATCAAGGCATGTCCAGGTTGTCCTACTCCTCAACGGCCGTTCGGCATAGATACCTCATAGTGGTTTGTGGGTCACATCATCCATAAACAGCTCTTTTCAATTGGAAGGCAGAAACTGATGGGCAGCGCATGCGCCGTGTACTGAACGGTGGCCTATACAGTACGTTGATTTGCAACCTGGCGTCAGTTCTCAGCGGGACTCATCAGCATAAGCAGCTTTTTCCTGAAGGTGGCGAACAGTTGGATCGCCGAAATATCGAGTCAAGTTGATTTTAGGATCCAGCAGCAAACCCGAAGAGACTTTCAAGACTTATTACGCCGGGAAAGCCTACGTAATCACATATCCCAGGCATGTTTGATAGGGTTCGTGTCTGGAGAACATGCTGGCCACTCTAGTCGAGTGATGTCATTATCCTGGAGGAAGTCATTCTCAAGATGTGCATGATGGGGGTGCGAATTGTCATCCATGAAGACGGATGCCTCACCAATAGGCTGCCAATATGGTTGCACTATTGGTCAGATGAAGACATTCATGTGTTGTACAGACATTATGGCGCCTTCCATGACCACTAGTGGTGTACATCGGCTCCACATAATGCCACCCCAAAACAGCAGGGAACCTCCACCTTGCTGCACTCTCTGGACAGTGTTTCTAAGGTGTTCAGCCTGACCAGGTTGCCTCCAAACACTTCTCCTACAATTGGCTGGTTGAAGGCATGTGCAACACTCATCAGTGAAGAGAATGTGATGCCAACCCTGAGTGCTCCATCGGCATGTTGTTGGGCCCATCTGTACCACACGGCATGGTGTGGACCTTGCCATGGACGTTGGGAGTGAAGTTGCACATCATGCAGCCTATTGTGGACAGATTGAGTTCATAACACGACGTCCTGTGGGTACTTGAAAAGCATTATGCAACTTTGTGGCATTTCTGTCAGGATTCCTCCAAGCCTTAATCCATAGGCAGTGGTCATCCAGTGCAGTAGTAGCCCTTGGGCAGCCTGAGCGAGGCATGGCATCAACAGTTCCTATCTCTCTGTATCTTCTCCATGTCCGAACAATATCACTTTGGTTCACTCCGAGAGGCCTGAACACTTCCCTTGTTTAGAGCTCTTCCTGGCACAAGGTAACAATGTGGGTGCAATCAAACCACGGTTTTGACCATCTAGGCATGGTTACAAGCTGTGTACCTCCTTCCTGGTGGAATGACTGGAACTGATCGGCTGTTAGACCCCCTCCGTCTAATAGGCGCTGCTCATGCAAGGTTGTTTACATCTTTGGGTGGGTTTAGTGACATCTCTGAACAGTCAAAGGGACTGTGCCTGTGATACAATATCCACAGTCAACGTCTATCTTCAGGAGTTCTGGGAACTGGGCTGATGTAAAACTTTTTTTGATGTGTGTATGAGGACAGGGCATTCAGATTTCAGATCTGTATAACATTCTGCCACAAGACAAACGATACAAAGTCAAAACTGCAACATTACAACACAAAATTATAGAAATAAGAGCAGAGACAATGTAAATTAATAGAATTACAAATTGGAAGTTTACATCTATAAAGTCACACCTTCATAATCATCAAAAGAGAAGAAAAAAATTCAGAACTCAAGTGTATGATGAGTGAGCTGACTTGAAAAACTCACAATAATAGGTACAGACCAGAAGAATGTGCTCAACCATGAGTAGAAGTATAGCACAAAATCAGCCACATAAACCAGAGTATGCAAGGATATGTTGACTCATGAAAGGAAAAAATAATGAAAAAATATTAGTGCCTAAGCTTACGAAGAGGGGACCTACCCATGAATCCAAACTGCACTGGGTACACATCAGCAGAAATCTTTTGACACAACAAAACAAATAAAGTTCATAATCATATATCAATAAGTTCAGTCATATGTAAAATAATTTTAGGGAGCATCTAGCCTCAATAAATAGTTGCACACTCTCTTTGAGCACACACACACACACACACACACACACACACACACACACACACACACACACAGTCACAATGACCAGGGGTACCCAGAACAGAGTTAAGCATGAGTTTGCCCACAACTCAAGTTCCAAAGAGATACAATAATGCAGTACTCAGGATACATACAGGTAATCAGAGTCATAAATAGCTTTGAATGATGATATAATCGAATAGCCTGAGGATCAAAATCAGTGGGTGAAATCAGAAATGCATACATCTTGTTATACAGTCTATACTCATAAATGTCTTCCACACTAAGATTTGCTAATTGTTCATACAAAGTAACCTACATACATAGAAGCCTAGAAGATTCATTTACAATTGATAAAAAAACACATACTGAGTTTTGAGAAAAGAAAATTCTTTGAAAATTATGACTATTAACCTAACAGTGCTTAATTTTATCAGATTCTGATAATTATTTACAACATGGTTCATAGAATTCACTCTTGAACTTTTTAAACTCTCACATAACTAATCATCAGTCATATGACATCAACCTTTCACAGCATTATTTAAAGTAACATAGTGTATTGGGAAGTTGATCCCCCTACTTGAAAAAAACTTGCCTTTACGTAAAATAAAACTGTCAATAGCAGTAATGACTTTTCTAAACAAATAGTTTCATGAATTCTTCATACAGGATAATTTCATGGCTAACCGTTTACAAATTTGTCACAACACTGATGTAGTTGACAGATGCTCGAGTGCATTACCCAGGTCCTATGATCTCTTGTAAGTTGACTAGACCAGCAAGGATGGAGCCATACAGGCATGTGAGAGTGGATCCTCTCACATCTGTCAGTTTCCCCCCTAGGTTTCTGATCTCACACTCCAATCGATAGGTTACTTTCTGTCTAGCTTTCACATCAAATCTTGAAACATTGTTTTGTTTGCTAAGTATGCTGTTCAATACCTTCATCACATCGCACAGCATATGTTTTGCCTATCTACAATGAAAAAATAAGTATGCAGGGTTTATGTCAGAATTGATTAAAAAGTGTTCACATATGGAACTTTAATAAACAGAGCTATACACAATGAAAAAATGAACTATTAACGTGATATACACAGATATACTAAGATACTATTCCTAATTTTTATAGTACATGTGAATAAAATGAGTCTTCATTCAATTTACCACAATACCCATGACTTCAACCAAAACAATTTGTGACAAATTTAATTGTTCTCTGCAGAATACATAGGAATAATAGTAATATTTAACACTAATAGTATTCTAAGATAAGAAAATTTATTTCAGATATTTAATGCCGTTTTCCCATTTTAGAACTGTAAAAGGATCTATTCATTTAGTCACATGGCCTATATTCATCAAATTCTAAAGCACAAGTCTATTACAAAACAGAATTATATAGCCGTTGGAACCTGCAAATATAGTGTGGCGTAGATATAAACTCAGTCAGTAGATAAGACAGAACTTTAGCAACCACATCTTACATACTACATTCCTGACAAACAAAACACTCATATAGCTGCTTGAACCTGCAAATATCATCATCATCAGTTATCTGCTATATTAGCAGGTCCTTTGCCTCTCCACTTTCTGTGATCCATTGCTTCCTTCTTAAGCCTGCTGTATGTTGTACCATCCATCATGTCATCCAATATCTGGAATCTCTTCCTTCCTCACTTCCTTTTCCCTTCTACATAACCTTCTAAAACTGTTTTGATCAGTCCATCATTCTTTCTTAATATATACCCAATCCAATTTCTTTTTCTTCTCTTTATTACATCTAGTAACTGTCTTTTCTCTCCCACTCTTCTCAATATCTCTTCATTTTTTACTCTGTCCATCCAACTTATTCTTTCTCAAAAGCCTCCAGCCTTTCTCTGTCTTTCTTCCTCATAGTCCATGTTTCAGCACCATATAGAAGAACACTCTACACAAGACATTTTATGAGTCTCTTCCTGAGTTCTCTGTCCAGACCACTGCAGAAAATTCTCCTTTTCTTATAAAACGCCTCTTTTGCCATTGCTATCCTTGTTTTAATTTCTGTGATGCACTTCCAGTCGGCGTCTATCCTGCTTCCAAGATACTTAAAATTTTGCACCTGTTCTAGTATTTCTCCATTCAGCATAATTTTTATTTCCTTATTTCCTCCTAGTGCCAATACTTTTGTTTTATTTGTGTTAATTTTCATTCCATATTTTTTCCGTTAGTTTCAAAGGTGTCCACCAAATCCTGTGATTCTTTTTCCCCTGTGGCTAGAAGGACCATGTCATCAGCAAACCTCAAACACCTTTCTCTTCTTCCTCCAACTTCTACGCCTTTGTCATCTAATGAGCACTGGTCAATCATGTTTTCCAAGTAGTGGTTGAAAAGAGTAGGTGATAGACAGCATCCTTGTCTTACTCCTTTTCCTAGTCCAATCCAGTTTGTACTTTCTCCTCTCACTTTAATTGAAACTTTTTGATTAAGATATAATGAGTTTACAAGTTTTCTGGTTTTCCAATCCACTCTCTTTTCCCTCATTATAGTTGCCAGCTTGTCCCAAACCACATTGTCAAATGCCTTTTCTAGATCGATGAAGCATATATATACATCTCTTCCTTTTTCAATAAACCTCTCTCCCAAGATTTGTAGGAGCCCTATTGCATTTTTGGTGCCAGTATTCCGTCTAAAGCCAAACTGCTCCTCGCCAAGATTCTCCTCCATTACTTTTTCGAGTTTTTTATTAATTATTCTTAACATCACTTTGGCTGCGTGTGAAATGAGGCTGATTGTCCTGTGCTCCTTGTTTTTTCGGTAATGTAATCATTACTGTTGTCAGAAAGTCCCCAGACCATTCAACACTCTCATATATTTTATTACATAATCTCAATATTTCTCTTATTCCATCTTGGTTCAGGCATTTTAATGTTTCTCCCGGTATCGTATCTATACCTACCACTTTGCCATTTTTCATTGCAGCTATGGCAGACTTTACTTCTTCCATTATGATGGTTGGTCCTTTCTTGTCATCACTTACACTGTTGTGTGATTCAAGTGCCAGAGTTTCTGGTTTGCTATTTGTGTCATATAGCTCTTTTAGATATTCTTCCCATCTCTGGAGGAAATCATCACGATCTTTGTTTTTTTTTATTTATTTATTTGGTATGCGTATTCCATAGATCCGTACATGCGAGTGATTCGCCTGGATGTGGAACGTGTCAAGACAATTGTACAAATATAATTAATGCTACAGAATAGTAATATAATACAATGATATAGATATTAATAAGTATCACTTTTTCTCATTTACAATCTGTCATTTAACTAGCATAGCAATTCTCAATATAACATTATAACTATAACATTAACACTATAACATTAACATAATATTTTATCGTCCATCTAATAACTAAGAGACTAAATACATCTATTATTAAGGGAGGGCATTACTTCTGGAAAAGAATTCATCTAACGAGTACAGTGGATGGTCAAGCAGGTATTTTTTTAACATACCTTTGAACAGCGTTTCATTTTCTCTTGTACATTTAATATAATTAGGCAATGCATTAAAAGTCTTTATAGCAGCATACTTTACTCCCTTCTGTACAAGTGTTAAATTTTTTAGTTCAACATGTAGATCATCTTTACCTCTAGTATTGTAGTTATGGTATGAACAATTTGTTTCATACTGCACATAGTTTTTATTAACTACATTCATCAGAGAGTGTATGTACTGACATGTTGTGGTCAGAATACCTAACTGTGTAAAAAGTTTTCTACATGAGATTCGTGGAGGAATCTCACTCATGATTCTGACTGCTCTCTTCCGAGTAGTTAAGATTTTTTTTGAGGCTGGTGAGTTACCCCAGAATATTATGCCGTAACTCATTAATGAGTGAAAGTACCCAAAGTAAGCTGATTTTAAAATGTTGATGTCCCCAAAATGAGTAATGATTATTAGAGCAAAAGTTGCTGATGAAAGCATTTTTAGAGTAAGGGACACATGCTGTTCCCAATTGAGCCTACTGTCAATGTGAACCCCCAGGAATTTAGTGGAGTGCACCTGTTCTAGTTCCTGATTGTCATGAGCAATTACTATATTTTCTAGAGTTTTATTTTTTGTGTGGAACTGTATAAAATTAGTTTTTTTAATATTGACTGAAAGAGAATTAATTCAAAACCAAGCTGTAACTTCTCTGAGTATATCATTGACATCAGTCTCCAGATCAGCAGTAGACTTACCATCTACAACAATGCTTGTATCATCAGCAAACATTGTGAATTCACAATTTTTACTAATGGACAGGGGTAAATCATTAACATATATTAAAAACAGCAAGGGTCCAAGCGCAGATCCCTGGGGAACTCCATGCTGAATTTTGCCCCGTTCAGAATCCACTAGATTAGAAGATCCTCTGTTGCAGCCATTTAGAACCACCTTTTGTTTCCTGTCTTCAAGATATGATTTTAGCCATTTACCTATAGGCCCTTTGATTCCATAATGATAGGCCTTCTCCAAGAGTATCTTGTGGTTTACACAATCAAAGGCTTTGGAAATATCACAGAAGACACCAACTGGTGACTTCTTACTATTAATAGACTCCAAGACATCATTTGTGAGTGAATATATGGCACGCTCTGTGGAAACCCCTTTTTGAAAACCAAATTGTCTGTGGTTAATAATATTAAGTTTATCAAGATGTGCCACAACCCTGTTATACACTGCCTTTTCAAGAACCTTTGAAAATGTTGTTAAGAGAGAGACAGGACAATAATTTTTGACATCTGTAGCATCGCCAGACTTGAAAAGAGGTCTCACAATGGCATATTTCATTCTCTCTGGAACAACTCCCTCATAAAGAGACGTGTTGCAAATGTGAGCAAGTACTACACTTACATCATTACTGCAGGCTTTCAACAGTTTACTGGAGATGTTATCTATACCTGAAGATCCTTTACTTTTCAATGAGTGAATTATTTTTTTTATTTCATTAACAGTTATGGGTGTTACATTTATATCATTAAAAAATTGTGGGAGGTTAAGTTTCAGAATATCTGCAGCTTCCCTTAGGTCACCACTGCAACCTATTTGAGAGGCGACATTTAGAAAGTGGTTGTTAAATGTGTCTGCTACCTGTTTACTATCAGTTATTTCCAAATCGTTAATTTTTAGGACAGCAGTTTTTTCATTGTCAGATGGTGCAGTACCTGTTTCCCTCTTTATTACATTCCAAATTGTTCTAATTTTATTGTTTGAACAGTTAATTTCAGATTGTATGCTCATACTTTTAAATTTTTTAATGACTTTAGTTAAGATTTTGCAGTATGTCCTATAATATTTCATCTGGAGGGGATTATTGGATTGTCTGGATATTATATACAGTTCTGTTTTTCTCTGGCATGATATTTTTATGCCCTTGGTGAGCCATGGTTTTTTGCTTGATTGCCTGTTCTGTAGTCTACAGACCTTTTTTGGAAAGACATTTTCAAATATACATGATAATTCATCAGTAAATAAATTATATTTTGTATTAACATCATTTGCAAGATAAACATACCTCCAGTCAGTCTCCCGAATGCATAATTTGAATTTTTGGATATTTTCCTCATTCATGTTTCTAATGGTTTTCCACTGTGCACTAGCTTTGTTCTGATTTGTATTAAAGTTGTCAATTGTGAGTATTTGTCCATCATGATCAGAGAGACCATTTATGACTTTTTCAACTTTGATGTGATTAGTTTTACTCGTATCTACAAAGATATTGTCTATTAGAGTGCTGGAAGCGGCAGTAGTTCTTGTGGGAAAACTGACAGTGGAGACAAGGTTGTAGGTATGCATTAAATTTGCAAACTCTGTCTTAGAAGATGAGCTTTCTAGGAAATCTATATTAAAATCTCCAGTCACTATAATGTCCCTATTTTTTCTTGTGAGATACGATAGCACAGAATCTGATTGTTTCATGAATACTTTAAAATTACCAGATGGAGCCCTGTATACTGCTACGATTACCAGTTTCTTGTTAGCTTCTACTATTTCTGTGACACATGCCTCAAAGTCTTTCTCTACACAATATTTCTCTACATCTATTGTATTAAAGGACAGGCTGTTTTTCACATAAATAGCTGCCCCACCTTTGCACATATGCTTTCTACAAAATGTGGTAGCTAAAACATAGTTTGGTATATTGAGCATTTCGATGCCAAAAGTGACATGGTGTTCTGACAGACAGAGAATATGAGCACAATTTGCGCCTGTTGTTTCATCAATATTTACAATAAATTGGTCTAACTTACAGAGCAGGCTTTGAATATTTTGGTGAAAAATTTTGAGCTTATTTTTAATTACATGATTGGTTGTGGTGCTGCCACTGTTGGGACTGAGTTTTATTTCTTTTGACATACCAGTATTACAGGAACAGTTTTCTGCAGGGAAGAGGGAGCTGTTGTGCTGGTAACACCCACATTTGTTGTTATTAACTACATTACTTACATTCTGATTGGAACCTTCTCCCTTCTGCCCCACTACCATAAAAAATCCCCATTTGCAGCTGAGGACTTTCTTGATCTCAGGCACATCCTATGTGGAGCAGCTGCAGTCACTACTGTGCTCCTTTTTGCCATAGAGGGTGGATCTCCTGTTGGTGAGGTTTCTACACTGCCAGCTTGTACACTTGATCCTGTGGGGGTTGGTGCTGCTGTTTCTGCTACTGATGACTGTTCTTCCTCCTTAAATGCTGCTGCTTCACACGTTGGTAGTGGACGAACGTTTCCCACTTGAGTTGTAACTGCTGGTGCTGTCTTGCTTTTGTATAAAAGACCTGTTTGTGTTGATTCACATACAGGTGCTGCTGCATATGAAGTCTTCCCTTCAGCTATTCCATTAGGTTTGAAGGAGTATTTTAATGATACTGTCTGTATTTCTTCCAATGGTACAGTTTCAATGGGCGCAGGTGCTTTTAGAATGATTGGAGGAGTGGTGTTTTCAAATAGTTTGAATGTTTCTGCTAATAGTGCTTCAGCCAGTTCCTGTGCATTCCATGTCGAGTAAAATGGTTTCTCTCTTCGGAATTACTGTCCAAAAACTTCACATCCTTGAATGCTTTGCATACCTTTTGAAACATTCTGTTTGTGAATTTGATTTCATTATTTACACATGAACTGTTTATTAGGTCATGTCTATGTGGGATGCCAACGACGATTGTTTTTCTTGGCGAGATTCTTTCCAGTGCATTTCGCAATGCTGTGATTGCATTTTTCGACTCATTTTTATAAACATCATTAGCTCCAGCAATAATTACACAAACATCGTTTGGTTGAGGGCTTAAATCTTTAATTATTTGCTGGAAAGGAGCCGCGGGTTTTACTGTGGCAGTAACGGAAAATTTAGATTGCATATTCGTAAGAATAGTGGCTAAATCTCGTCCATGGCTGTCTGCAAAGATACAAACTTTTGGTTTTGTCTCGTCTTCTCTCAATAATTTCATTTGTCGGTGTTTCTCTTGTGCAATGGGTGCAAACGAGTTTTTCGTAACTATAGCAGATATTGGAGCACTTTGAATTTCAATAACGGTTTCTTTGAGAGTGTTGTAGTTTTCACTTTGTACATTTTTCACACAAGGATTAAAATCGACATTCAATGAATTAATTAACGATTCGATGTCATTCATATATTTTTTAGCTATTGCGAGTTCTTCTTTCAGCACATCAGAGATGAGTTCTTCAGTACCAGCATTATACATCTTGACTGCACTTTTTCGACCACTGCACTGAACTTTTCTCTTCTTCATACACGATAGATGGATCCATATATGTGAGAAAGAGCACAAACGGATACCGCTATGAACACTGTTATGGCAGACTATGCACTTTAAACTAAATGTAATACGATTTTCTACGGCGCGATTTACTACTGCTTCGGTATATCTTTTTTGCATCTCCAGTGCTCTTGTTTTTCAATTTTCTTCTCTCCTCCATACTGGAAATCATTTCTTGTGTGACCCATGGTTTTTTTGACCTTTTCCCTGTTACATATCCTATATTTTGCTGTCCTGCTTTAATGATTCCTTCTTTCAGCATATTCCAGTACTCATTGGCATTATCAGGTGGTTCTTTGTCTCGTAATGTGTTGAGAAACTCCCGAGACAGCATTTCTGTAATTTGTTCTTTGTTGGATCTTATCTCCTCTAGATCCCAATTCTTCACCATGGTCGTCTTCTTCAGTTTTTTCATTCTTAGTTCTATTTCTGCCATAAGTAAGTTGTGGTCACTATTAATATCTGCATCTGGTAATGTGTGCACCTTCTTGATTCCATTCCTGTCTCTTTCTTATATCAGTATAAAATCAATTTGGTGTCTGTATTTATCCCCTGGTGATTTCCAAGCGTAGAGCCTCCTCTTGTGGTTCTTGAACCGTGTGTTTGCCTCTATCAGCTGCCTTTCCCTGCAGAAGTCAATTAGCCATTCATGTCTATCATTTCTCTTTCCAAGACCATGACTGCCTACTATGTATCCCTCTTTCCCTTGTCCCACAATGGCGTTACAGTCTCCCATTACTATTTTTATGTAAATATAATGTATACTTTCTTCCAGACTAGGGGTCACTATGCATCCATGTCCAAAGGTCTTGTCTTCTATACTAAAAGTTAAAAAGATTTTACCAGTTTGCTTTGCTTACCAATAGTTCCTATTATCTTTACATGTACAATGGACATTTACACAAAATTCTTACTGTACTTGATCTTGTCTCTAAATTGTTCAGATATACCACAAATCAGGCTACCTGTTTCAATCAAACAGTTACCTTCCCATTGATCAATCTTAATTTTAATGTAAGGACACACAAAATCTGAATCCTTCTCTCTGTTATCAGAGACATTATGCAAAAGCTCACTTTCAATTTCATCATATGCTACATCCACACTGTCTTCAAAGTGTTTTATCTACTTTACAGGTATCATACCAATACTTTGGTTACTCATGTTGCCAGGTAAAGATTGAACACAGTGAATAGATTCCATGGCACAACAAACATCAGTTGTTACAGAAGGAACACAAAGCACATTACTGTCAAAATTACACTTCCTACTTAGATGCTCTTTCACTTCATACATCCATTTGGGATGCAGATTCTGACTAACCACAGCTAACATATTCCAGAATGCAGCTTTATCTGTCTTATCAACAACCTGGTCCAAGCAAACTTGAAAAGGTTTTCCCCTTTATTCTCCAGGTTCACAGATATCTCATATTTACTGTCTGGGTCATTACTCTGCATGACATCAATGAAAAAGTGCTTTGATTTGACTGGTATTTCATGACCCTTACTTACAACATCACATACATCACTTACTTTACCTGTATCATCAACTTCATTTACAAGTAACTCTGAAACTTCATAATTCTTGAACTCCACAAATACCTGATACTCATATCATCATAATTCTCCAAAGTTACTTCATCAACAACATCACTGACAAAGAAGTCTCATCTCCACCGAAGTCACTTACCTCAAGTACATTCATCTGCAATAAGCCACAAGTCTCAGACTTACCAACCTTAGTTATTTCACAGCTCTCATTCACATCTATATAAAAAATACCAGCTAGTTCAGATCCAATACAGTCATCACCTGATTTTCATACATCAACAACACTGTTTTCCAACCAAGAGGAGAAATCATTAGTACATATTACACCAAAATTATACTACTCTCACATTCTGGTTTGTTATTAGCACCTACATCACCATAATTAAACCTTGTATCCCAAACTTTTGATCAAAATAAATGAGAAATCTGATATTCCTTCTGTTCAATATTAGATACATGTGCCACATCATTAACACTGTTATTACTGCCTAATCGCAAGTGTTACTTGGGGGTCCTGTGCTTGTTATGTTTCCTTGCCCAAAAACTGTGGATCTTAATTGAGGTGAACTGACATTGCCTGAGTAGTTATTTCCATGTGTTTCCTCTATTAAAATGCCCATGGTTATCCCCATTATTTCTATCCTGCTGGTGTTCAAAATTTCTCTCTCTATTGACACTTTGATCCAGATACTATTACCTCTGTTTCTGTGATTATTCCCATTGTGATTTATATCATTCCAATTATTATGGTACATACTTCTTTCTGGTTCCCAATCCATCCTGTCAACATATCGTACAAATTGTTCAAGACAGTTGTCAGGCCTGTGTACTAAATCCCAATGCAACCTCTCTGGTAATCTCCTTTCAAGTGCACCAGTCAAGGTCATTTCATCAAATGATTTATCAAGGTTCGTTAATTTTTTGATATGGTTCTTACAAAACTATTTCAAAGTACTGTCCCCATTCCTATGATTAGGACCATTCAAAAATTCACTTTTCATTCTCCCCTGTTCAGCTTCAACCAAAATTTATTTAAAAAACTTTTCCTGAAAATCAGATATGTTTCCCACTGACTTAAATTTAAATTTGTCCATGAAAGAGCTTCCCCTTCAAGTCATCTTTTAACAAATTTAATTTTTTGCTTGTCACTAATGCCTGACACAAAACTATCTCTGCTGTGGTGCAGAAAATTCACTGGATATAAATTGTCTGATGGAAAACTTTCGATAGGAGTGTTGGACTATGCAATACCATTGTTTGTACACAGACTTTGGTTCAGACAAATTTCCCTAACTGCTGAATTTTTTTGACCGAAAGCAGTTACATTAGTTTGTCTGTTGTTTTCTACATTTAAAATGTTTTGGCTTAACCTGGCAATATTTTGTTGCATTTTTTCCACTATGGCCTTCTGTTCAATTCTGACGTCATCAACATTCTTTGATTGCTTTGCTGACTCAGTGGCTTCCAATAATAAATTTATTTTCTAAAACATTAGCATTTTCATTCACCGTTTTTGAAAGCCTCTGACAGCCCATTTTTTAGCTAAGTTGATCCATTTGATTTTGTATTCTGTTCAATTTGTTATTGTTATCTGTAGTCATTTCCTCTAGTTTTGCCAAAATGAACTGCAAAATATCAGTTTTTACTGTTTCTTTACTGACTACAATATCACTCAGCACAGACATGTCCAGATTGGATCCTGCAGCTTTCATTTCTATCTCACTCTTACCCTTGTTCCTATTCATTTTGTTAACAAGCACACAAGTCCACAAACAAATTAGTTTGTACTTATCCCTCCTTTTTGATGTCCCTGTTGTAGCTGCAAAGTCGTCTTCACTTTCATTCAGTTTGGTCTGTCATTATTGGTAGTACATCGTCACTGTTGGTATGATTTGCTTTGTTGGGCAGCCTTCGGTTTCTTGCTTCATGTGATAAAAATTTATTAACAAAATAAAGCACTTTCCTTTCTGCAACAGACAAAACTTCAGTATTAGTCAATTAATGCTGGATTATGCCCACACTTGTAATCTACCTATCCCTTCTTTGTCGTGGTTACTATCCACTATAGTAAAGTCTTTTAAGAAGATTTGAGAGGAATAAGTTTTACAATAAACTCTTTACTTATCTTTTCTTGCCCAGTTGGCTCCAGTTCTTTATGTCTAGAAGTCTGATTCTTGAAGCCAAAATTCTCACATTTTACGTTCTCATTTATCTAAATAATTTTGAAGAATCTCATTGCAGAATTTTTTTAATGATAATTTACTGTCTCATATTTTACTATATCACACTGTCTTTTGAATTTTCACATTAACAAAGCTGAACTTGCATCATTTGTCCAAAATACAAAAACACATCTGATCACATCAGAGACTTGCTTACTACTATTTCACTCTGCAGTAATAACATTATTCCAAAGGGCTTACAATTTTTCTTGACAAATGAATTATATTAGGTTAGATTATTATTTTATAAATGAATCCAGAAATTAACGTAATAAACAGCAAGAGATTGCGTAATTAATAAAGAAATTTTAATTATGCTAAATATTTCATAATTTCAAATGTTTTTGAAAAAAAGAAAAGTTGAACTGTATGTTCAGAGCTAGTACATATTGATTGTACAATAAAAATAAAGTAATTCCTTTTCATAAATTTTAGCTTGAAGTATAACATATTGTTTATAAAATTATACGAAATTTTTCAGAAAAACAGCTGAGACAATACTGACCTGTCAAAACTTGAAAAATATTACTGTTATCGACTACTACTGTTGAGAAAAAGTAATACTAGAGGAGGATTCCCTTCACACTTTCATCAACATGGAGTTATGGTAATGGAAATATATGGAAATATATACAAAAAAGTGCAGTAATTGTGCTCTCCTAAATAATAAATTATTATGTCTTCCTATGGGTTCCCAAACATCCTTCCTGGGCAATGTAGAGGTAGGGTTACACATCACATCAAGAGTGATATATGTAACATCACATATTCCTCACTCAGTCAAATGATTCCATAACAACTTGTACATATTTTATTTACATATCAAGTCTGGCACAAAAATAAGTGCTTTTACAAATGCATTTAATATTTTATATAAAGTTTCTACTTACTACTGTACAAATCTATTTACTGCTGTAAAATATTCTCTTAACTTTTGTGCAATTCTTTTCTAACTCCCCCAGTTTTATTATGAATACTGTATTACTGCAAATGAAAAGTTTCATTAGTCCTTAAGGATGCACACAACATCTTTTAACAAAAATCATAGTTACTTTTTTGCCCTATACCCAAATAACGATTTTGTTTTGTTTGTATACAATACTTTTTATCGCTTCTTTTCCATAGCATTTTTAAGCAATTGTAGCATAGTTTACATAATGCTCCTTTTCAAATCTAAATCTAAATTATAATTCTTTAACAAAAGGCAGCCTTTATGATAACCTAATGAATTCTCGTTTCTGTAAACTTCAGTAATACTTTGTTATACCTTTCTGTTTCATTAATCATTTTGATGGAGTTACCTTCTGATTGCTTAGCAAATGCTGAGTTTTGTACATAGTCATTTTTCTAATTCCTAAACTTTGATTATTGTCGACATACAAACTCCAGCACTTTCTTAATTTTTTAATACAACTCCATTTCACTATATTTTGCTGTCCACTACAACTGAGGTAAGTTTCTTCTCTGCAGCATTGGAATAAATCTCAAAACTTTAGTATTCTGCCTCTGTGGAAACTATTCATAGCACCTTCTTTCTCAGAAGGACGGTTTGTGGAAGTAGGTATGATAGCTTAAAGAAGTACACAAAGATTCCACATGTAGAGATAAGTACTTTGGCAATCATCTTGATATTGCTGTAAATAAACACACAGTCACTCCAATGATCTGAAGTTCCGTGCGCTATTAACTGCAAACCCAAAGAAGCCAGTCCAAAGAGAGGACACTCGACCAATTTCATGCCGCCACAGCCCCCCCCCCCCCCCCTCTGGCAGTGTGGAACACTTGTGCAATTATGCAGGGAGGAAGGCACCAGGGACACTGCACGCAGACAAAGATCCAGGAACAGTGGGTATATCTAGGTCTGCAAGCAGGGCCCGTGCAAGTCACTCCTGATGGGTGAGGGAGGAAGGGAGGGGAGGAGTGATGTAGTCCTTATGCCACTTGGGGGGGGTGAGGGGAGTGAGTGGGATGGTTACAGTTAGGAGGTCTGTAGCATCAATGAAAGAAGAGATCACATTGATCTCCGTACCTGGTGGGAGTTGATGATAGAAATGGAAGAGGTGGAAGGGTTGTCAGCTAAGCAGGGAGGAGCATAAAGGATGAAAATGAAATTGTCACATACCTGTAGAGAGACGTCATCTGGGACAAAACGGGACACATCTGTTTGGGGGGTAAAAGAGCTAGGAGAGGAAGGGGAAAGGTGGGTGAGGGTCGGACTCAGGCAAGCTGGAGTTGGAGCCAGTGCTGAGCAGCCATCTGGTGGTGAGATGTCAGTGTCAGCGGAGACCTCATGCGGTGATGTAGGTGGCTTGACAGGAGCAGGCTCGTCCACAACGTCGTCTGCAATGGTCCATGCTGGTTTCAGTCTTTGAACTGAAATGGTGAGAGATCGTCCATGTAGGAGGATGCCAAATATGTTTCTTGCATGTGCTAACACTTTTATGTGGGGTGGACTATGGGCATTGCAAAGCTGTGTGCACTGAGTCATTGCGTAACATCTCATAATCACACTTGTTTGGTTCCTTATGGATAAACATGGTCAGAGTGGAGTGAGAGCCAGAAGGTGGCCATACTGTCGAACTGGGCCGGAAGGACCAATGGTTCGCCGTACAATATTTTGGGCAGGGAGGCCTTGAGGTCCTCCTTGAATGATGTGTGGATATCCCGGATACCCAGGGGAACTCAGGGTGAAGCGTCAACCATGAGGAGTTGTGGCACATGACAGCAGCTTTTAAGGTCTGGTACCTCCACTCCATGAGGCCGTTACTTTGGGGGTCGACGGTAGTAGTCCGTAATTGCACCCCCCCCCCCCCCCCCAGAGTTCAATAATTTGGAAACGAGTACAGATTTGATCTGTTGTAACACTGGAACACTGGATGGACAGCCAAATCGAGAAATCCATGTGGCTATGAATGAATGAGCTACATAGTCTGCAGAAATGTTCACCATAGGGGTAGCCTCCACTCAACGGTTTGCCCTATTGATAACTGACAGGATGTATCTACAGTTTTCTGAGGGGGGCAGTGGGCTGACCATATCAAGGTGTGCGTGTCTGAAGCAATCTGGAGGTACATCAAATCTGCCTGTTGGGGGCTGCGTGTGCCTACCGACTTTGGAGCATTGGCATGCAACACATGCTCATGTCCAATTGTGGCACTGAGCTTTAATTCCAGGCCACACAAAGTGTTCGGTGATGAGCCTGGTTGTGGCCTTGGTGCCTGGTATGGCATCAAAAATCTGTTATTTTTGAGTTATTTCGTGATTTCTGCATGATGATGCTGTGATCGGGTGAGTGCATCAAAGTCAATGACACTATGTATGGCAGAGATGCGGGAGACATAATTGGCCATGACGTTGTCTGTTCCCCATATGTAGCGAAAGTCGTTTGTTTATTGGGCAATAAGGTCCATATGGCGAGACTGGCGGGGAGGGGGATCTACAGGTGGGTTGCGTAAAGTGTCTGTGAGGGGGTGGTGGTCAGTGAAGGCTGTAAAGTCTTTAACCTCAATGTCTTCACGGAAATAACATATAGCCTCGTACACAGCAACTAGCTCCCAGTCGAATGTCGACCATTTCTTCTGGGAGGGTGATAACTTTTTAAGAAAAAATGTAGGGGTTGTACTTCATCTCCAGTGTGCTGTTGCAGGACGGCCCCAATGGAAGAATTGCTGGTGTCCTTTGTGACAGAGATTTTGGCGTCTGCAACCAGATGAGCTACTGTGACGGCTTGTGCGGGGGCCTGTTTCTAATCCACAAATGCACGTTCCATTTTCTCAGTCCACGGTAGTTGGCGTCTGCTTGTTGTATGTGGGCCTGACAGAGCATCAGTCATTGGCATTTGTCGTGATGCAGCCTTACTGATGTGGTGACGGAAGAAGGTAATCATCCCCAAAAAATGACGTAAGTCGTGGTAGGTTCCAGGTGGGGGTAGCTGACTAACCAATGCAATTTTGTCCGAGATGGGTCTAATACCTGCATCCTACACTTTGTTCTCAAGAAAAGTAAGCAAAGTGCATCAGAGTTGCATTTTGTCCTTATTGATTACCACACCATTATTGAATAGGAAACAAAACACTGCCTTGAGATGATGTTCATGTTCTTCTGCTGATGATGAAAAAATTAGAATATTGTCAATGTACGCATAGTAAAATGGGAGTGCAAGAAGGAGGGAGTCCAATAGCATTGGCATGTTTGCACTGCATTCTTTAAACCATATGGCATGTAGCGATACTCAAAAAGACTAATGGGCGTGATGAAAGCAGTTTTATGAATGTCATCAGGATGCATCGGGACTTGATGATGTGCTTTCTTGAAATCTGCCATGCTGAACATCGTAGAACCACTCAGTTGTTGTGCAAAGGCCTGTATATGGGGAACTGGCTAATTGTCCAAAACAGTTATATCGTTTAAGCTATGGCAATCCCCACAGAGCCTGAATGAGCTTTCATATTTTGGAGCAAGGCAAGTTGGTGATGACCAATTGCTGGATGAGGGGCGAACAACCCCTGCAGTTAAAATTTCCTGAATAATAGACTTAGCGACCTTGAGTTAATGAGGGTTCAGTCTCCGAGCTTTATGTCTAACAGGGGGGGCCTTCAGTAGTGTTCAGTTTATGACACGCACCATTGGTGACAGCCAAAACACTTTGTGGCTGGGGGTGGGGATCACACTGGTCACTAGGTGAGGCAGGAATACTAACCTTAATAGCATCCATCACACAGTGGTCAGTCTCAGCAGCAGGTTGCAAGGCAAACAGCTGATTCGGCGAAGGCTGGAGACCTCATGTCTGTTTGATTAGTTTGGAGTTCATTAATCTGTTGGCGTTGAACTACAATGTCACAAGCTGCACTTGCGAGTTTAGCTGTAAGCAGAGCACACTTGTCTGTCAAAGAGCTAAGAGGACTATCACGAGGGGGCGGGGGTTGTGCGAGAGGCAGACCTGAGAGGAATAGTCATATCAGTAGGTAGATGACGCTGATGCACTGATGGAAAACAAGTGGTGGCATAGGAAATCAATGCCTAGCACTGGCTAACTGACTTCTGCTACTAGGAATGTCCATAGAAACTTCAGAGAGGCAGAGAATTTCAAGGTGAATGGAGCTGTACAAAGCATGTTAAAGTTTGAATCATTTGCTGCCCATAGTTATGTAGGTGAGGGTCACAGATTCAGGGGTGTAAGTGGTGGGGCAATGACGCTTGTGTCAGCCCCACTGTCAATCAAAAACTTTTGGTTGGTGGTAGCATCGTGCACATAGCGACATCCACCGACAGGCGAGGTGATATGTGCTGTCTGCTCATGACTGTGGCAATGTGTAATTTTTGCGTAATGCAGGGTGCTTAACGCATCTCACATTGCATGTTGAGTGGCCGTAGTAGTACTGGAGGCTGCTGCTATTCAGCACTGCATGTCATTCAAGGCTGCTGGAGGGGGGCCAGGCTGTAGCGCAAGAGGTTTATGGTTTCGGTCGCAGGATCAAAGCTCTCACACTGACTGCGTGGACGAGCGCGTACGATACCGGGTGGTGGTTGGGGCAGTACTGTATGGCCGTCACTCAACTGTATGGGGGTAGCTGGAATATGAAATGAAAGTTCACACCGGCGAATTATCTGGAAAGTGCGGTCTGCCACTAACAGTTTCTCATTGAGCGAGCTTGATATGGGAGATAGGAGTTGCAGTTGTAATGTTTCCTGTAGTTTCATTAACCAGATCGACCACAGTGCTGCATCTGGCAGAAAGTCACGTGTTGCAAGGACATGTAGACGATCCCACAGTGTGGAGGGAGTGAGATTGCCTAAATGTTCCTTGTGAACAATGTGGTGAATGATCGCGTCAGAAGATAGCGACAAATGTTCACAGATAATACGTTTAGCATTTGTGTAGTGTGGATGGGGAAAAGGGGGGGGGGCAGATACACCACAATGTCACTGATTTAAGTCCAAATGGTCGTATAAAAGGCTGGCGAGGCACACGAATTTCGATTCCTTGGAATGGACACAAGTAGCGCAAAAAAAGAGAGTGTGTGAGTGCAAACTAGGTATGACGCTGGTCCTTTACAAATGTTGACAATTTTGGAAATTTAACTTGTGGGACATCCAATAACACAGCGTTACTTGGGGGTTGATTGCGCATAACTGTTTATTTGGTAGTGGTAACATTGGGGAGAGGGGGACATGGTGTCCCACAAACTTGATCAGGCAGGTTAGGTTCCTGTTGCAGCCAGGGCATCGGGAAATGTTGTGGTGTG
This sequence comes from Schistocerca piceifrons, assembly GCF_021461385.2. NCBI lineage: Eukaryota > Metazoa > Arthropoda > Insecta > Orthoptera > Acrididae > Schistocerca > Schistocerca piceifrons. The sequence continues at coordinate 295,487,937 of NC_060141.1, forward strand.
GCAGTAGCATCTCCTGTATCAATAATGCACTGCTTGGAATTTGTGGTAGGCATGGGAGAGAGTTGTAATTTGGTCGGAAATGCAGCTGGCATGCACAGCCCAGCAGACTCGACCTTGGCTGAGGCAAGACGGCACACATCGCCTAACGCACACTGTACCAAATCGGATGAAGTACATATAGGAGCACATGGCACAGTTCGTGATGCATCACTCTCTCGTTCGAAATGCCCATACATGTATGAAGGCACAGTCTGAGGCAATATGCTGGCGACTGCGTGGGCCCTATTAATCATAGCACTCATGGCCACAGTAGAAAAATTATGAAAGTTCATGATCGGAAGCTCTGATTGCATAGGCATGGGAGAGAGCTGTAACAAAAGATGATACGGAAAACACGAAAACAGTTCAGAGCACTTGTCACTGGAGTCACCAGTGTGGAAGTAGGTATGATGGTTTAAATAAATACGCTGATTCCACGTGTAGAGATAAGTACTTTAATGATCATTTCAATATCGCTATACATAAATACACAGACACTCTAACTCAAATCTTCACAATGAACTGAAGGTCCGCATGCCATCAGCCGCAAACCCAAAGATACCATTCCAAAGATAGGTCACTTGACTGACTGAATGCCGCCACAGGTTCATACACAATTCTGTATTTCTCATGGAGATTGTGTCCTTTTCTATTTTACTCCTTTATTCCAATTCAGATGTTGAGCATCCTTCCTTGGTACACCTACCCTGCCTCTTTTTGTATTCCATATATTAGGGTACAGCATCCTGATTGGACCCTAATACCTGTCCTTTTCCTCTATATTTACTGTCTCGAGAAAACCTTACTCCTGCTTTAACCATGAAATTATTCTTGGTTGCCTGATTTCACCTTATGTTTGTGTTCCAAGTAACCATCTAAACATCATCTTAGTCACTTATTGTTGTAACTGTCTTATAAGTATATTATTGTAGTTAGCATTTAGTATGAGTGAATTACTAATTACAAAAGGACTTCACAGAAAAAAATATATTCCAAATATATTATTTCACACAACACTTTCTCACTAAGTATTTTTGTTATTTTTTTCTGTTCTGTAAAAACTTACTTCCAAAGATACGCAGAGCATAATACTGACACCATGTCCTTTTTCTAACCTTACCCTATCATTCATTATGAGGGATGCTGACTCAGTTTTTCAGGCTTTTGGATATTTAGGACACAAAACGAAGATCAAGCATCATTGCTATAATCCATACACCAGCTTATAGGGTGTGTAGTGTTACATTATGAAATAATGTGTCTAGTGTGCACAGAGACTGTGAGTGAGAAATGAATGAACAGTGTAGCATTAACCTTTTAAGTTATTAAATAAAATTGTAAAACAGTGTTGTACACTAGGAATAAACTGTGTGAGCTAGCACTGTTTTAAACAGGCTGGCCTTGTACTTGGAAGGGTGGAGACTCTAATCTTCATCCAGTCATACTAATTTCCAGTATTCATGGTTCCCCTAAATTAATAGAGGCAATTCTACTATAAGACTGTGATGGACTACCTGCTTCATCAGTGTCAAACTAGACCTGAATGTAAGTATGAAAATGACTGTACATATGAATTATGTTGTCTTTGTTGTTCCTCAATTTTAATATGTCCAATATCATTGTAAAAGTGATCTATGAATGAACGAAGCTACAACCTCTACCACTAACTTTCACTGCTATTTATGTGGACAATACTCTTATGATGTAATATCGATATTAACATATCAAAATCTATTCTGCTTCAAGTACCTTGCACTTCATCTAATGTTGCCTTCATCAACATGATGATGCTAACATTTTTTATGTACATTGCACTGCATTGCTCAAATGTTAATCCTGATATTGGGGAAAAGATCAAATGGTATGTAATTATATGTTACTTGGCAAAAATTTTAAACAGTGTGTAATGCTCCCAGCAGTTGTTACCACAAATAACATTTCTCTACATGAACTTTTAGTCCTGGTAAACTTCTCCAAAGGAATAAATTCCTGGGGAACCAGATTGGCAGAAAAGAGAAGGGTCTCACAATGAGGACTATTGACTGTAGAAAGAGGAAGAATAGAATTGGTACAAAAACAGGGAAATAAGGAAGTAGATAGAAGATCAGAAATGTTGAGATCTAAGAAGGATAGACATCAACCTATAATGAAACTGATCTGACTACATCATGTTCTATGTACCAAGTATAATTTCCGATAAAATATGTTTTATCATGCATTTTGTGATACCCTTTTTTACTTGTCATGAATTTTGCATATATTTCTTATATAAAAATCTTGATTATTTTGATGAATGTAAATGTCAGAGAGGTAAGTAAGCATGGAGAAATTCAATAATATTTGACCAATGTGTATAGATATGTTAGACATTTCACAATTTAAGCTAGCTTCCTTCTTCTGCAGAGTAGATATGGATGGAGGAGGAGTTGCCACATTTATTAAAAACTGCCATAAATTCAAGAACACTGACATTAATAAATTCTGTTTAGAGCAGCATCTAGAAGCATGTGCAACAGAAGTAGAGTTCCATAACAAATCCTATATAATAGTAGCTATTTACCGAGCACCTGCAGGAAATTATAATCTATTCATAAATCATCTAGAGGCTCTCTTGGGTTATTTAACGGGAAGAAACAAAGAAATTTTGATGCTGGTGACTTTAATACAGATTTTCTAACGCAATCTTCCAGTAAACATTTACGCAGTTAGTAATGTTGTCTCTCAATCTAACTCACATTGTAAACTTTCCAACTATGATCACTAAATCCTCAAGGACAGCCATTGATAACATTTTTATAGACAAATCAAAGGAACAAAATCATATCATAAAACCTGTAATAAATGGACTATCAGATCATGACATGCAGCTCCTTGTTTTAGATGCAAATTCTAAGCAGATTATCAAGACTGCTAAATCTGAGTGTAGGAGAGTAGTCAATCCACCGAAAAATGAGTATTTTAGTAACTACTCAAAGATATGAACTGGAAATATGTTTATAGTGCTCATGACATGAAAGAAAAATATAACACATTCATGAACAATGTCAGTCCATGTTTGAAAACTGTTTTTCTCTAATAGTTACTAAAATTAAACAGAAGTCTATAATAAAACCATGGATTACACAAGGAATAAAGATTTCCTGTAAGACAAAAAGGAAAATGTATTTGTCGACCAGGAATAGCTCCAATGCTGATGGTTTAGCTAAATACAAGGAATACTGTAAAATATTAAAAAAAGTAATTCAGACATCTAAACAAATGCACTACGAGAAGAAGATAGCAATGTCAGGGAACAAAATAAAAACAATATGGGATATAGTGAAAGAGGAGACTGGTAGAACCAGAAAGGAACAGGAGAAAATAGCATTAAGGGTAGATCACCCATTTGTAACCGATGGGCATAGTGTGGCAAATCTATTTAACAAGTACATTATATCTGTTACTGATAGAATGGGATTGTCAGGACCAGTAAATAATGCCCTTGAATATCTGAAACTAGCCTTTGCAAATAGCTTCAGGTACATGAATATGTCACTCACTTCACCAAAAGAAATAACTTCCACAATAAAATCTTTAAAAACAAAGCATTCTAGTGGTTACAATGAAATATCAACAAAGTTAATTAAGGCATGTTCTTGTGAGTTTAGTACAATTCTAAGCTACTTGTGTAACCAGTCAATTATAACTGGGACATTTCCTGACTGGCTAAAATATGCAGATGTTAAGCCTCCATTCAAGAAAGGGGATAAAGAGATACCATCAAACTACAGACCGATTTCATTTTTGCCAGCATTCTCAAAAATTTTTAGAAGAAGTAATGTACAGGGAGCTTCTCAACCATCTGACCACAAATAATATATTATCAAGAGCATAGTTTGGATTTCTGAAGGGTTCTGATATTGAGAAGCCTATTTACACTTACAGTGAAAATGTACTTAATTAATTAAATAACAAATTACAAGCAGCAGGTATTTTTTGAGATTTGTCAAAGGAATTTGATTGTGTGAACCACAACATCCTTTTAAATAAATTAGAATTCTATGGTGTCATGTGCAGTGCTGCAAAATGGTTCAAGTCATACCTTGCTAACAGGAAACAAAGGGTGTCAGTGCAAAGGACTAGAGAATTAAGTCATCAGTCATCATCAGAATGGGAAGAAATTACATGTGATGTCCCACAAGGATCCATCTTAGGGCCATTGCTTTTTCTTGTGTACATTAATGATCTCTCATCAGTTACACTGCCAGAAGCAGAGCTCGTGTTGTTTGCAGATGACACAAGTATTGCAATAAATAGTATGTCGAGTATAGTTCTAGAAAGATCTGCTAATGATATCTTCATGGATAATAATAAATGGTTTAAAGCCAACTCACTGACATTCAACTTTGAAAAGACTCGCTATATGAAATTCAGAACCTGTAAGAGATTTCCACCCAGCATATGCAGATAGAGGAGGTTGACAGTCTTAAATTCCTGGGATTACAACTTGATAATAAATTCAGTTGGGAGGAGCACACCACAGAACTGCTGAAACACCTTAACAAATCTGTATTTGCAATTTGACTGTTAGCTGACATAGGTGACATAAAAATGAAAAAGCTTGCATACTTTCCCTACTTTCATTCCATAATGTCATATGGTATAATATTTTGGGGTAACTCTTCAAGTCAAACAAAAGTTTTCAAAGTCCAAAAGCGTGTAATATGTATTATTTGTGGAGTAAATTCACGGACGTCCTGTAGAAACTTCTTCAAAGAACTGTGTATACTAACTACTACCTCTCAGTATATTTACTCCTTAATGAAATTGGTCCTAAATAATATATCTTTTTCTCCAGCAAACAGATCAGTTCATACATATAACACTAGGAACAAAAGTGATCTGCACAAGGACTTAAAAGCACTTACTTTATTTCAAAAAGGGGTCCACTACTCAGGAACACTAATTTTCAATAATTTGCCAGCAAACATAAAAAATTTAGTTACAAATAAAGATCTGTTTAAAAGGAGCTGAAAGACTTACTAGTGACCAACTCATTCTACTGTATTGACGAATTTTTTAATGGAAACAAATGATATATTGTATATACTCACAATATTAGTACTGTTAATTCAGCTTAAAAATGATTTATTGTATATACTCATACTATTAGTATTCTTATTTCAGCTTAAAACAAAATGACATGTTCCACATCCATGAGGATCTCCTCAGCACGGATCTACTATACTTTTGGTGCACCATAAATGAACTCCCATTTCTTTTACATTTATCGTACTATAGTGTTTTAACATTGTGATTGCAATGTTTTCTCTTATTTAACTAATGAATAACTAATTAGTCAAGAATCAAGAATTTTATTCGCCATAGATCATTTTAGAATGATATTGGCTTCATCATACATCATACAGGATGTACTAGTACATACAGAATAATAAAATAAACTAGTGTCAGTACATTATAGAATACATTTTAAGCATGGCAGTATACCAATTCACACCAGGATAGCTTCTAAAAGTTAATGCAATAAGCTATACTATAATCTAATATAATATAGTATTGTATTGTTTATTGTATACACTATGTAATTACACATGATTAACCACAGCACACAATAATACGAGGGTAATCCAAAAAGTAAAGTCTCCTATTTTTTTATAAGTACAGAACTCTGTTTGTGTGGCAGTTGGTCACACTGTTGTTAAAAGTGCTTCACATGCTGTGTGTAAACATACACACGCCGCACTCAGGCACTCAGTCTTGGCTTGGCAGCCATTGAGAATGGAGCTCCCATTGGATGTTACCGCCAAGTGCAAATTGTGCACAGTTATTCAATTTTTGAACACAACGGGCACTGCGCTGATTGAAATCCATCACCAATTGACAGAAGTGTATGGTGAATCATGTTAAAAATGTTCGTAAGTGGTGTAGAGAGTTTGCAGCTGGTTGGACCTAAATTCACGAAGAACAAAAGAGCAGGAGACCATCAATTTCTGAGGAGACAGTGTTGAAGTAGAGAAAAGCATGCGTGAAGATTGGCATATCACCCTGTATGATCTCTGCACGTTGGTTCCTGAGGTTTCCCGAAGCACTGCTCACAGAATTTTAACGGGAACATTGAACTACCGGAAGGTGTGCGCAAGATGGGTGCCACGCATGCTGACTGAAGACTACATGCAGCAATGAGTTAATGTTTCCCACGCATTTCTTCACCGCCTTGTAGCTGAGCAGGACAACTTTCTGGACTGATTAATGGAACATTTGGCCAGAAAGCGATTCAGCTCTGACAACGAGGTGAAAGAAGATGTTCACTTTCTGAACAGCTTGGCGGTGAGCTGGTATGACATGGGCTTACAAAAGCTGCCACAGTGTCAACAAATATGCATCGACAGTAATGATGATTATGTCAAAAAATAGCTAAATGTTCAAGCTGTAAACAATTGTAGAAATAAACAGATCTATGTGCTTATATAAAAATAGGAGACCTTACTTTTGCAATTACCCTCGTATGTTTAACTACAGACAACTTTAAAATGCTAATATCCTCCTCAGGCATCTCAAAGAATTCTTTAATGTCATAGAATGGATGATCTGACAGCTAGCTGCACCACATCATGAAAAAAATTCTATCTATAGACTGAACATGAATTGGCAGTTTATTGAACATTTTGAATGGGTTTACTTCGTGAGAATTTCCTGTTCTTGCTAATCTGGGTATGTCTAGATTACCCTTAGCCCTGATGTTGTTTTCATGTATTTCCCCTCTGGCAATAAATTCTGAAATATTATTTTTAATATAGAGTACAGACACATAGGTGTATAAACTTACAATTGTAAGTATTTTGAGTCTGGAAAAAAGAGGATGACAGTGCTCCCTATGACCTCTTTTACATATTATGCATAAGACTGTTTTTTGTAATTTCAAGATGTTCTTGATGTGATGGGAGTGCCCCCATATAATCAGACCATATGAAATATGTGACTCAAATAACCCAAAGTATATCATCCTAAGGTATTCCAAGTTCACTACATCCCTTAATTTCAAGATAAGGTATGCCACCCAAGATATTTTTCACATACGTGATTGACATGTTCCCCCCAATAGTGCAAAACATGTTCCAACACAAGACATTTCCTTTTATACATAATTAATGGAAAGCACTTTATTTATCTCATTATGTAAAATATAACATGCTTTCACTTTAATACTGTTGCAAATGACTCACATTCATTTAATGTACTCAGTAAAATATTTACTACACTGGAAAACTAAAGAAAAAAAATCAGATACTGTTGTGAGGAATAAATATAAGGAACAGCCATTTGCCATAAAAGTAGCAATTTTGTAAGTAAGCAGAGAGTATGTTCTCTATTGTGATAGTCTCGATACTAAATATACTTACATGACAGAGAAGCAGAGAGAATGGAAAGGAAAAGAAAGTAATATTTTTACACCCTGTGTATACTGGAAAGTAAAGCGAGACTAAAACTTTTGAGGAGACTTGAATAACTTGTAGTTAATTAATGGGTTTACTGTATGCAGATAAAATAATAAAGATGTTATTGAGTGAATTTGAGATACAGATGATGTATTTGTGTACTATAATGAAGAAATGTTGTGCTAGGGTCTTAAGAAGATTGACAATGATTTTGGTGCTTGTTGCACATTTATTTGTGAGATTGTGATGGTTTGCCTTCTTTATTTCTTCATTAGTTGTCCTCAGTGTTGATGGACTGTGTTGTGATACAGGCTGAAAAATGGGGTGTGGAAGTACAACACTGGCTACTTTAAGTATTGTAGATGACAGGTTCACAGTTGTGTTCCATAGTGGTTTACTTTCACTGTTCACATCCCCCCAATAATACATAGATATGTATGGCCAGTGCAACTATTGTTTAACTTTCCATAAGCCTGCTACGATAGTTTACTATTGAACATCTACGAGCAGTAAAACCCTAACCACAAAGTTCACAGTTCTTGAAGAATAGAAAGGTACATATGGAGCAGATACCGTCATAGTCACCCCCCCTCCCCCCCTCCATGAACCATGGACCTTGCCGCTTGTGGGGAGGCTTGGGTGTCTTAACGATACAGATAGCCGTACCGTAGGTGCAACCACAACTGAGGGGTATCTGTTGAGAGGCCAGACAAATGTGTGGTTCCTGAAGAGGGGCAGCAGCCTCTTCAGTAGTTGCAGGGGCAACAGTCTGAATGATTGACTGATCTGGCCCTGTAACACTAACCAAAACAGCCTTGCTGTTTTGGTACTGCGAACGGCTGAAAGCAAGGAGAAACTACAGCTGTAATTTCTCCCGAGGGCATGCAGCTTTACTATATGATTAAATGATGATGGCGTCCTCTTCAGTAAAATATTCCGGAGGTAAAATAGTCCCCCATTCGGATCTCTGGTGGGGGACTACTCAAGAGGACATTGTTATCAGGAGAAAGAAAACTGGCATTCTACGGATCGGAGCGTGGAACTTCAGATCCCTTATTCGGGCAGGTAGGTTAGAAAATTTAAAAAGGGAAATGGATAGCTGTTAGATATAGTGGGAATTAGTGACGTTTGGTGGCAGGAGGAACCAGACTATTGGTCAGGTGAATACAGGGTTATAAATACAAAATCAAATAGGGGTAATGCAGGGGTAGGTTTAATAATGAATAAAAAAAGTAGGAGTTGCAGGTAAGCTACTACAAACAGGATAGTGAATGCATTATTGTGGCCAAGATAGACACGAAGCACATGCCTACTACAGTAGTACAAGTTTATATGCCAACTAGCTCTGCAGATGATGAAGAAGTTGATGAAATGTATGATGAGATAAAAGAAATTATTCAGGTAGTGAAGGGAGACGAAAATTTAATAGTCATGGGTGACTGGAATTCGACAGTAGGAAAAGGAAGAGAAGGAAATGTAGTAGGTGAATATGGATTGGGGATAAGAAATGAAAGAGGAAGCCACCTGGTAGAATTTTGCACAGAACATAACTTAATCATAGCTAACACTTGGTTCAAGAATCATGAAAGAAGGTTGTATACATGGAAGAACCCTCGAGATACTAAAAGGTTTCAGATAGATTATATAATGGTAAGACAGAGATTTAGGAACCAGATTTTAAATTGTAAGACATTTCCAGGGGTAGATGTGGACTCTGACCACAATCTATTGGTTATGAACTGTAGATTAAAACTGAAGAAACTGCAAAAAGTGGGAATTTAAGGAGATGGGACCTGGATAAACTGAAAGAACCAGAGGTTGTACAGAGTGTCAGGGAGAGCATAAGGGAACAATTGACAGGAATGGGGGAAAGAAATACAGTAGAAGAAGAATGGGGACCTTTGAGGAATGAAATAGTGAAGGCAGCAGAGGATCGAATAGGTAAAAAGACGAGGGCTAGTAGAAATCCTTGGGTAACAAGAGATACTGAATGTAATTGATGAAAGGAGAAAATACAAAAATGCAGCAAGTGAAGCAGGCAAAAAGGAATACAAACGTCTCGAAAATGAGATTGACAGGAAGTGCAAAATGGCTAAGCAGGGATGGCTAGAGGACAAATGTAAGGATGTAGAGGCAGGCAAAAAGGAATACAAACGTCTCGAAAATGAGATCGACAGGGAGTGCAAAATGGCTAAGCAGGGATGGCTAGAGGACAAATGTAAGGATGTAGAGGCTTATCTCATGAGGGGTAAGATAGATACTGCCTACAGGAAAATTAAAGAGACCTTTGGAGAACAGAGAACCACTTGCATGAATATCCAGAGCTCAGATGGAAACTCAGTTCTAAGCAAAGAAGGGAAAGCAGAAAGGTGGAAGGAGTATATAGAGGGTCTATACAGGGGCGATGTTCTTGAGGACAATATTATGGAAATGGAAGAGGAGGTAGATGAAGATGAAATGGGAGATATGATACTGCGTGAATAGTTTGACAGAGCACTGAAAGACCTAAGTTGAAACAAGGCCTCGGGAGTAGACAACATTCCATTAGAACTACTGACAGCCTTGGGAGAGCCAGTCCTGACAAAACTCTACCATCTGGTGAGCAAGATGTATGAGACAGGCGAAATTCTCTCAGTCTTTAAGAAGAATATAATAATTCCAATCCCAAAGAAAGCAGGTTTTGACAGATGTGAAAATTACCGAACTATCAGTTTAATAAGTTACAGCTGCAAAATACTAACGCGAATTCTTTACAGACAAATGGAAAAACTGATAGAAGCCGACCTCGGGGAAGATCACTTTGGATTCCAGAGAAATGTTGGAACACGTGAGGCAATACTGACCGTACGACTTATCCTAGAAGAAAGATTAAGGAAAGGCAAACCTACGTTTCTAGCATTTGTGGACTTAGAGAAAGCTTTTGACAATGTTGACTGGAATACTCTCTTTCAAATTCTGAAGGTGGCAGGGGTAAAATACAGGGAGCGAAAGGCTATTTACATTTTGTACAGAAAGTAGATGGCAGTTATAAGAGTTGTGGGACATGAAAGGAAGCAGTGGTTGGCAAGGGAGTGAGACAGGGTTGTAGCCTCTCCCCAATGCTATTCAATGTGCATATTGAGCAAGCAGTAAAGGAAACAAAAGAAAAGTTCGGGGTAGGTATTAAAATCCATGGAGAAGAAATAAAAATTTTGAGGTTCACCGATGACATTGTAATTCTGTCAGAGACAGCAAAGGACTTTTAAGAGCAGTTGAACGGAATGGATAGTGTCTTGAAAGGAGGGTATAAGATGAACATCGACAAAAGCAAAACGAGGATAATGGAATGTAGTCAAATTAAGTCTGGTGATGCTGAGGGAATTAGATTAGGAAATGAGACACTTAAAGTAGTAAAGGAGTTTTGCTATTTGGGGAGCAAAGTAACTGATGGTGGTTGAAGTGGAGAGGATATAAAATGTAGACTGGCAATGGCAAGGAAAGCGTTTCTGAAGAAGAGAAATTTGTTAACATCGAGTATTGATTTAAGTGTCAGGAAATCGTTTCTGAAAGTATATGTATCGAGTGTAGGCATGTATGGAAGTGAAACATGGACGATAAATAGTTTGGACAAGAAGAGAATACAAGCTTTCGAAATGTGGTGCTACAGAAGAATGCTGAAGATTAGTTGGGTAGATCACATAATTAATGAGGAGGTGTTGAATAGAATTGAGGAGAAGAGGAGTTTGTGGGACAAGTTGACTAGAAGAAGGGATCAGTTGGTAGGACATGTTTTGAGGAATCAAGGGATCTCCAATTTAGTACTGGAGGGCAGTGTGGAGGGTAAAAATCGTAGAGGGAGACCAAGGGATGAATACACTAAGCAGATTCGGAAGGATGTAGACTGCAGTAGATACTGGGAGATGAAGAGCCTTGCACAGGGTAGAGTAGCATGGAGAGCTGCATCAAACCAGTCTCAGGACTGAAGACCACAACTACAACAACACTGTCATGGTTTTAACACATGGCCTAATTGTGTTACACTTATTTCAAGGTTTCTCATCTGAAACTCGACTGTGGACTGACTGTCTTGGGACCAAAAATTGGGCCCTTATAAATCCTCACAGTAATAGGTACTGAAACTCCACATTGTTCAATGTTTAATTTACAGAAATTACAATTAAAACTCAGTTCATTAAATTAACTGAATACATTAAAAAATTCTGTCTTCTACTATAAGAATTAGACCGAATTATTTGTTTAAATCATGAAATCAACGAATATAAGTACACAAAAAATACATATGACAAAACTTTTAATTACTTTGGAATTAATTAAGGGCTGGCTTTGCTAACATGTTTTCGAATAGATCCAAATGGATCCTTTAAGAATACTATTAGTTGTTCCTTCAAATGTTTATAATTAGTACAGAATTTATATTTTTTTATAAATCAACAACAGAATTTAAGTTATGAAACAATTACTGATTTCACCCTATAACAAAAGATACCAAATGGAAATAGTCGAAATAAATTAAAAAATCAATTTCATACATAAAACTAAGCACAGAACTAGACCTGTTGGTATATTCTTTTAAACCTGAGGGCCATCCTTTCTCTTTTATGGAAATGCAGATTATACTCATGTATGTTAAAGGTAATTAGTCAGACATGAAAAAATGAATTTTAAGGAGGCAGATGGCAAAGCAAAGTAAAAAATATCCCAGCTTGCTTTTATTTATTTATTTATTTATTTCTTACACCATGGATCCAACTGTGTCAATTTCACATGGATGTAGTGTGTGTCAATTTTTACATTGTCAATGACAAGTACTTGTACACTATGTTTACAGGTAAAGAATATAAAGTTACTTAACCACTACAATGATCCATAACACAATATAATGGAATGAGAATCCTTAGACCTTCTTCACATCACCCCCTCGTTGGATTCACCAGACAGATATTGCAGATAGGTAACTGGGCAATTCAGTGCCCATGAGTGATCCCAGAAATTGAGCTAAAAGTTTACAAAAAAATATTACATAAGAAATCTTATCAAAACTACAGTACATAAGGGTTTTTTTATTTTTTTATTTTTTATAATAATATGAACTGGCCGTGTGAATATCCCCTTAAAAAGTATTTACATATAGTATATTGTACATTTGCACAAAATATCCACAAGTAATACTTTTAATAAAAATTAGGCACCTTCATCATAGGTGATGTCTGTTTTGGTTAAACAATGGTTACATTCTAAGACTCGTATACTTTATACAAGTCCTATCTTGCTTAAAAGAATAAATCCTCCTGGGTTGCAATAAGTTAAATTACACTGCATGTTGCAGTTCACTTTAGACTGACAGAATTTTAGACAGAACATTTCACTTTCTCGATGTTTAGTATTTTTCACAAGCACTTTCACACTTTTAATGAGCTTTAACACACTTGCTCACCATGTTGTCCTTCCACAGATCTAAGTGGCAGTTAGTAAAGAAATGCACTGCTATCAGTTCCCTAGAAGAGTTTCTCCTCCACCACAGTACATGAAAATATTAGAAAAAATACCCTACTTTAGTACACTTACTTTTACTTCTAACTTAAATCAAGGAAAAAAAATTGTTTAACACTAATGGCAAATAATAGTCATTACATCATAAATAAATACATAGTTCTCATAACTTCACAATAATAAATTTCATTATAGCATGAAAGGTGTGGACTAGAAAATTTTTTAAATCAAGTGCACATTACAGTACAAAACATTACTCTAAGTCATAAGTGTCTGAAACTGGTTAAACTTGAAAGACTTCTGTTTCTTTCTGATTTGCAAAATATCAAAAATGCAAGATGTGCAGCAGCATAGATTTACTAATCATTACATTATGAAAAAAGAATAGAGTCACCATCACATAACTACACAAATCAAAATCGAGGGGAAGGAAGTTGTACCAAATCATTGCCCTATTTCTCCACTTAACTCTGAGCACTACTCTCATTCAACCAGAAAATTAAACCCTCACAAAATCACAAAATGTTACTAAATATTTGACCTGTCAGAAATATTCACATCAGTCTAGCATCACAGTTAGCAGTTAATCAGCAAAACTAATTTTCATTGTTCCAGCATTACCACTTTAATTAAGCTCATAATTCCTAAGAACACAAACAGAAGTTTTCAGATCACATATAGATCCTATAATGCAGCATTATATGACTTGTGAATATTGCTCTTTCTCTTGGTCTCTCATTCCCAACTGAGTTTCATGAATTGCACGATATACACAGTAACCAATGTTGCCTAGTTCACAAACACATCCTCAATACAGTTCACCACATTTGTTGGTATACAGTTATCTTTTGCATGAATCATGTCTGTCAGCATTATTAATTTAATTACACTTCTGACTTTGTTAGCTAGTGGAGTGCGTTGTCAAAAAATATCCCTCCTGCAGAAACAGGCTCCCTAACCATTAAGACCCTAACATTATTCATTGTTTCATTATTTCATTATCTAGTAAATAAACACCTGCTCAGCTTATCTAATGCACAATTGATTCTACTGAAAAACACTCCACAGTAACAGATACTCATGCTAAGGCAAAATTAACTCTCATTACTGCTCAGACAAAATTATCACTTAGAAAAACTATTATTTCACTGTATTCCACCAAATTGCTTAATATTCTAGCCTTAAGGGTGATATACATACAAATCTTGCTTATTATATCCATACATTACTCCAAGCAACTATGTTTAAAGTTTTAATTCCTTAACATTAGAAAAGGCTGTACCATGACACACTTCTATGGGTAGATAGTTATCTCCCTATACTGATTGCACTGAACATAAACACTTCTACTATACCACAATTAATATTAAGACGTGGTATCCAAGATCATTGTTACTGTGTATTGCCTCCACTGCTGCACCAATGAGCTGAATACTTCAGATTTTAATTATAGTTTTCAGATAACATGGACCTTCTCCTCCACATGTACTGACACCTTTCATTTTCAGTTTACCTTACCTCTTTGTTTGACTGAAATTCTTTAAATATGGTACCAATTTACTTTCTTCCATCCTCTTCTGACTCCATTTCCTTATAACTAACACAATATAATGTATATAGATATCATTAGAGAAACTTTTTCTAACATATCCCTATAGTAAAGTATCATACTGTACAAAATCACATGAAAGTCAAAGCTAGAATGTTTCTGATTCACTTATAAACTACAGATAGGATTGTAGAAGAGTTTGACTGCCTCAGGACACATGAAAAATGACACAGACAGCTGGGGTAAGCTTTATTGCCACATAATGAATCCAACACAGAATGTTGAAATCCCTACTTGCTGGTAGGTCTTAATTCTAGTTTAATGCTCACTCCATTCTCCTAACAAAATCAATACCATCCAACCTCAGAAATGTTTCAAACTGTTGTGGATCAATATTCAAACATCTAATGGGTGATATGTAGTGTTTCAGGTCAATAATATTCTTTAACTTAAAAGTCCTGTTAGTCTTTGTGTAGGCCAACTCATAAGAGTTGTCATGGGCATTGCATACCACTCTGAAAGGACCATGATACACATGCAAAAATTTCTTTATCTCATCATTTAATTTGCTAGATTTATCTTTGGTTTTAATGATGACAAGGTCACCTATTCTCAAAAGTCAGATTCACTCCTTTGTCATGCCTTCTCTTCCTTTCTGCTGCTTTCTTTTTCATCATCTCCTTAGCCAATCAGATCTTTTCATCCTGTGCTACTTCACTTACCTGAGGGAAATCCACTTCTTCTCTGATGATGTTACTGGATCTATCGTTGAACATATGCTCACATGGGGCATATCCTATCGATTCGTTCCACTGGTTGTTGATAATGTTTTCAAAATGTCGAATATGACCTGCCCAAGCAGTGTGTTTCATACTATAGTAAGTCCTGCACAGCCTATTAATCTCCTTCAAACACCTTTCACTCAAGCTACCTTGTGGAAAACAGGTAGAAATATTTATGTGTTTAATCTTGTGTATTGCCATACAGTGTTCAAACCTCTCTGAAACAGAATGTGGACCATTGTCTGACAAAAGCGATTTTGGTACCCCTTCATTGAGAAACAAATCAGATGTCAACTTCTCAATTTTAGTACTAGTATTTGCATTCTTAATTGGATACAGTTTTACACATTTTGAGAATGTATCCTAAACAATGAAAATATATTTATAACCTCCTGTAGATGCAGGTAACACTCCTAGAAGGTCCACTGCTATAAGCTCTTTAGGATCAGTGGGAAGGACAGAATGCATTAAGTCTTTTGATGGCACACCAGTTGTCTTTACTCTGACATTTATCACACCTGTCTAGTTTCTGCTTAACCTTTCTCCAGAAGTTGTTAAATATTACTGTCTCCTGCATCTTAGCTACTATTTTCCTCATTCCATAATGTCCATATCTCTCATGCAAGTAGTCAATAAATTTATCAACATGTTGGTCAGGAAAGCATAAGTCCTGATTTTTCAAATTTTTCCTCCTAAACAATCTTTTATGTATAATATAGTACTGTTCACCTTTGGCATGTTGACTGAATTGTAGTACCGCTTAACCAACCTTAAATTTGGATCCTCATACTGCTCTCTTCTCATTTGCTTGCAAATTTTCCTAATAAGCTTCTCATCCTTCACTCCCTGTAAATAAAACAACCTTACTTGTTCTTCATGGTTTTCACTACTGTCAGTAAACTTCTTCCCTGCTGGCATTCCAGATAATGCATCAGCCACAATATAGTCTTTTCCTTTCACATACCTTACCTCCAAATCAAGTTGCAAATACAAAGCACACTTAGTTAACCTGGTGTGTTTCAGACTGCATTTCTGAAGGTAATTTGAAGCCTTATGATAAGCATACACTATGGTCTTCTGTCAAAGCAAATAGTAAACAAACTTTGAAATCCAAAAATAATTGCCAAAGCCTCTAATTCCTAAATGTAGTATTTCTTTTCATGTGGCAGTAATGTTCTACTAGCAAAAGCAATAGTTTTGTGTTCACCCCCCATCTCAGAAGGTACTATCTGGAAAATTTCTACCCCCAAACCACAAAAACTTACATCAGTACTCATTCAGAAAGACAGAAAAAATTTGGATGTCCTAACATCTTACAATTTACTAATTCTTTTTTAAAACTGTGAAACGCCTCTTCACATTCCTTCGTTCAGTTCACACAATGTTCTTTTTCAACAAATTACCAAGGAGAGGACAGTTAAATGACTAATCTGATACAGACTTCTGGTAGAAGCCAAACAAGCCAAACATAGCTTTAAGATCCTTCTTGTTCCTTGGGGGTGGGAAATCCACAATAGCAGCAAGCTTTCCTGTATCAGGCTGTATAGCTTCCTCATTAATCCTGAGACCCAAAAATGAAATTTCCTTCTTTAAAAATTCAGATTTACTTAATTTTAGTTTCATACCTCCTCTGTACATAGCTCTCAGTACTCCAATCAGAATCTTACAGTGGTTGAACCATTCTGCATTCGCCACGAGGATGTCAGTGACAGAGACTGTGATTTCATTGGTTAATATCTCACCTAGCACCTTGTCAGTAGCTCTAATAAACACACACACACAGACAAGTTCAGACCTAATGGCACCACACAGTATTGGTAGCATGTACCTTCATTAAAAATGTTGCACATGGCCTAGATTCCTTGGCCAAACTGGTATTCCAATAACCACAAGTCACATCAAAAGAAGTCAGAAATTTACATCCATGGCACTTTTGCAAAATTTCATCTATGTTAGCGGATCTGTCACTCTATTACAATTTCATTCAACTTCCTGGCATTCAGAACCAACCTGACACCACTATTCTTCTTCTTTACTACCACAAGTAGGTTATTATACCTGCTGTTTAACCTTTCAATAATCCCCCATGAGACCATCTTTTGAATTTCTTTCCTCACCACTTCCTTTTACGAAAAAGGAATAACATAAGGTTTTTTGGAAAATGGTTCATGATCCTTAAAATTTAATTTGCACCCAAATCTTTTACCAAACCTGGCCTGTCTGAAAATGCCATATAGTTGCTCAGGACAATACCTTTTAAATCCTCCGTTTGACTATTTGTAATACCTTCCATTTCCTCAGCTCTCTTTATTATTTCCAACCTTACTGCCTCCTCCTCTTCTTCCCAGTAACCTGCTCAGTTGTCAAAACTCTTAATGGCAAATCTAATTCAGTTTGCACACACTTGTCTGTACCTTCCAAAAGTGATACTTCATAACTTCTTCCATTGCACTTAAAACTAAACTTGCCACTAGCAAAATCAATATTTACACACCATTTTCCCAAGAAATTAGTCCCAAATATTACGTCAATGCTGAGATTTTGAATCACCAAGAAACTGCACTCCAACAGCTGTTCTGACAATTCCACAGTTAATAGTACCTCTTGTTTCACAGTCTTTGATAGCTTACCAGTAGCACCAATAATTTTTATTCAGAAACATGCATCACTACTATACCCTCTATGTCCTTAAGAGATTCAAAAAATTCCTGTGAAATGCCATTCAAATCACTACCACTATCCAGTAAACACTTAACATGTATACCTTGTACACTTGCTGTCATTACAGGGTGCCACACTTCCTTTTTATTTACCATTGTGATCTTCTTCATACAACAAATCCTCATTAATCCTTGCCCAAAAAACTATCATCCTTTCCAAAACAATTTTCATACACAGTCAAATGACAGATAGCGTGGCCCTCTTCCTCATTACCATTCTCATTAAACTCTAACCTTCATTAGGCCTAATACTATCCTTCCTAGTTATTTCTTTACTTAACCACATAACCATCATTAGCAATTATAAATTCAAATACCTCATCCTCATCTCTACTGGATTCGTCACTGCTATCATCATTACCACTACTGTTAGAATCAGATCCACTGTCACTTTCACTGAGCTCAGATATTTGCCTAATTAGTTGATCTTTGTTTCTGGTAAGGCCACAAAGCAAAACACTTGAATTTCTTATGTTCTCTTAAAAATTTAACATCCATTTTGACACTTTGGACATCCTGAGAAACAGCAACACACACTGTTTAATCACTTAATTTTATTATAGTAGCTTCCTCCTCTCTTTTACAGGATAACCACTGCTACGTGATCTGTCATCCAACATGTCACTAGAATTAGAATTTACACTTGTCTTACTACTATCATTTACGTTACCCTTACTTGCTGTTACAGCACATTTATATACATGAGGCTCTCCATCCCTACCTGCTCTAGTGCAAGCCAAAACTGGAGAATTATCTAGTTTAAATGGTTTGATCCAGAATTAAAGTCATCTCCTCCATTTATTTTACCTGAATTTCTCCTACCATTTCCATGCCCATTCTGGTTATCCTCCACCCAACCATTCCTTGAATTTCTATTGTAATTAGTCCTAGTCATCCTATTTACCAGAAATTCTCTCCCTGATTGATTATTGTCATCAAAATTCCTCGTATGACCTTCCACTGAGGGATTCACCCTCTCCACTTTGTCAACATAATTCAAGAAATCACTAATATTACCCCTAGGGGCAGGTACAAGCAATTCTCTAACTTTCTGAGGACACTTAGTTTCTAAACCCATAATTATTGATTCACTATCTAGCTCTTTGTCCAAATATTTCAGTTTGTTTATCCAAAGCTGACAGGTACCTTTCATAGTACCCTTCTTAGAGTCAAATCTGTCTCCTCCCAAAATTCACTCAAATTTATCTGCTGCTTCTCTTTGGACCAATATTCTTCTAAAAATGTTTTCTCAAAGCTGTGCCACAAAGTACAACTATCATCTACCTGAGCTTCCTCGCCTTAAGCATCTCCTTTCAAAAAACCTCTCACAAATGACATTTTCTCTTAGTCATTCTATGTTTCAGCAAACCATTAAATTCCCTAATGAAATCCTATGGAGGCACTTCCCCATATGGTACAAAATTATTAAATTTCTTGCAAAGAACAAATGAAGGATTGTTTAAGACACTACATACGCCATGCTTTAGATTTTGTACCTCTTCCATCTTTTTCTCCATTTCAGCCAATTTAGAATCTACATTTTTATTTATTTTTACCAGTTTTTCCTCTACCACTACTGCACACTTGGTTTCTACCTCCGTTTCTAAATCATTTTTAATCTGATCGATTTGGTTCTCAACTTTAACCCCATATTCAGCACAAAATTTCTTGGCGGCTTCGACTTCATCTTTACACTGTTTTTTGGAAGCTTCCATCCTCATATAGCCATCACAAAGTTTCTTTCTTTGTTCTGCACATCTACTACTCATTAATGTTAATTTCTCATTAGTGCTATGTACTACTTTCTTTATCTTTTGACCACAATCTTTAGCTGCTGCCTCAACTTTGTCATTTAATTCTGAGAGATTACAGCTAACTGCCTGAATCGTCTTTTTAATTTCTTCCTTTGTTCATCCTTTAAGCTAACCATGTCAGTTCTATTGCTATCAGTTTTCTTTCCCACCCTATCAATGTCTTCTCTCATACTATTTTCCACCATACTAATGTCTTTTTTCATACTACTAATGTCTACTTTCGTACTAATATTACTCAAACAACTCAAACTACTCATAATTTGCCTGAGCATCACTTACAAATTTTCGTTTGCCATAAACTTTTGCCCTTACTGCCTTTCACTACTAGGTTCCTCCCTCTTAACCTTAATGATTTCATCCACTTCAATATTGTGTTAATCCATTTCACTCACATCACCATACAATGTCTATGATGCTTTTATCATTCCATCTACAAGACAACTTTAGTCTCCATCATTCAAAGTTACATTCATGTCTGATTTATGATCACTATTGTCTACAGAACCAGTCTCACATAAGTCTTTTTGTTCCTTCAACAACTTAACCTCTACAGCTACCTCTACAATCACACTGTCTTCTCTATTAAGGTCACTCATTATGTATCACTTAATACCAAAACAGTTTTTGCTATGAAATTAATTTATTCTCATTCACTCTTCTTCTGCTGCTCTGCTGCTGCTGTTGCAGTTTTCATCTGGATCTGCGCGGCTGCAGCAAGTTGTAATTCCTCAGCAAGGCATTTTGTTTATCTCCACTACGATGTGTCCACCTGCATGCTGATTGGCTGCTCCTGTACTCAGTGGCTGCTCCCATAGAATCCACTCACTGATGGGTTGCTGTTATATTGTGACCATGAAACACACTCACTGATTGGCTGTTGCACCACTTCACTGTAAACCACTGTTGAGTTCACTGTTCAAAGTTTGCAAGTTCTAGTTGATTTTGGCCACCTACGATAGTCATCACCCAGGGCACCTTCTTTATTCCTTTGTTAGTTGTCCTCGGTGTTGATGTACTTCATTGTGTTACTGGCTAAAAAATGGGGTGTGGAAGTACAACATTGACTAATTTAAGTAATGTAGCCGAAAGGTGCACAGTTGTGTTTCACAATAGTTTACTTTCACTGTTCACAACCCCCCAATAATACACAGTTGTATATGGCTAGTGCAACTATTGTTTTAACTTTCTATAAGCCTCATTAATAATTTCCAGGCAAACCTCCACATACTGGTACAATAGTTTACTATTGAACATCTACAAGCAGTAAAAACCTAACCACAGAGTTCATATTCTTGAAGAATAGAAAGGTACATATGGAGCAGATACTGTCATTGTTTTAACACATTGCCTAATTGTGTTACACTTATTTCAAGGTTTCTCATCTGAAACTCAACTGTGGACTGACGGTCTTGGGACCAAAAATTGGGCCCTTATAAATCCTCACAATAATAGGTACTGAAACTTAACATTGTTTAATGTATAACTTACAGAAATTACAAGTAAAACTCAGCTCATTAAATTGACTGAATACATCAAAAAATTCTGTCTTTTTAACAGTTTCTTCTACAATAAGAGTTAGGCCGAATTATTTGTTTAAATCATGAAATTAACAAATATAAGTACACAAAAAATACATATGATAAAACTTTTAATTACTTCGGAATTAATTAAGGGCTGGCTTTGCTAACATGTTTTCGAATAGATCCAAATGGATCCTTTAAGAATACTATTAGTTGTTCCTCCAAATGTTTATAATTAGTACAGAATTTATATTTGTTTATAAGTCAACAACAAGCTGAATTTAAAAGGCAGACAGAAATTAATATGTCTGATTAATGAAGCAAAACTTACAAAGCAGTGTTTCTATTCTTACACTAAAAAACTTAACCAGTTAGCTAATGAACTGTGCTAAACAAGGTATGATACAGTTTCTCATTATTCTTGTTACTAATTGTTCTTGTATTATTTTATCATGTGTTTTATGCTATTTACTTTTATATTATTTTCATTGTTGTATTAGTTCTAATCCTGTTATAACCACTATGTCTAAATTACAATGGTCAGAAGTATTTTTTTTATAACTGTGAACCTCAAAGAAAAGTGTTATTTAAAATTAGTGAAATGATTTCAAGAATCTATCAACAAAGTGAAAACTGAAATGTGTTCATTGTTTTGATTAGAATTGATACAACATGATCAAACCCATGAACCCCCGCAAATTCAAATATTTTGTCAATATACTAGAGGAAAGAGAGAAAAAAGACCCCTAGACATGAATCAGGAAAAGCGATGAAGAAGAATTTTATCAGCTAAGTACCAATTATTTTGATCAGTCAACACTTCTGAACTTTTAACAATGTTTACTCAGTATGCTGTTACAAAGGACAAAGTATATGTCCTGAAAATTAAAATAATTAATTTGAATCAGTACTTATAGGGTGGAGGATCAGAAACACCAAAGACAGATGCCCTTTCCATTGCCTACTACAGAATTCCTCCTTGGAGCGTGGGAGGGGGGGGAGGGGGAAAGGGGGGCAGGGTGTTGCATCAATGGTGGGCTAAAGAATAATGATGGTTCTCAATCCTACAGAACAGATACTAAGAGGTTCTCCCCATAGGCCCCAGAAAGTTGTCTCAAGAGCCTGGTATTTAAGACAAATGACTACCTGTTCACTAAGACATAAGTTTGTAAATATTCAAAGAAAACAACATTGTAAATGCTTACTTTTATATGTAAAATACATCAACATGATATTTAGAGAGAGTAGAATGAAAAGTCATGAAAGTATATAGGATAGTGGAAGGGCAGGATTCTTGAACAGAAAATGGAACATGAAGAAATTCAGCGATCAATTTGGCATCACGCTATGAAATTCCCAAAAGAATGTGAATCTCCTGATGACTTTCAAGCTATGAATGTCTTGACCACATCTGTGTTATATAATCCTTTTTACTTATCACTGGATGGTCTATGAGAAATATTGCTTTAGGATGTGGAACATTCACTACTTTATAAGGGCCTGCAGAAAAACTTGCTAGTTTCCTTCTTTATATTGGAACCAGGATGATAAGCCTTGACTAGCAGCTTACCATCCACCTTTAAATTAGGTGTCTCAGTGTTACCACTATGCCTATTGGCTCTAATTTTGGCCATTTTCTTTACTTAATTTTTCAACAAATTCATGAATATTGTTCTTATGTTGAATTATGCCATCTGGCCATTTAAATAGCTTTAATAATAGTTGTCCAATAAATTTTCTATTTAATACTTCCACTTGTGAAAGCCCAGTAAGTAAGTGAAGAAATTCATTTAAAGTAAGCTGAAATTCTGGTACATTTGAGTCCAGGTAGTATGTCAACTTGAGCAATACACACAACCAAGTCTTCCAATTCCCTTCGTTACTATTTCCAAAAGGTTAATTGGGGTAATATTTAGAAATGGTGTGTCATACTCATTCCCATGCTGAAAACTGTTTAAAATTATTGCTTATAAACTGTGTACCATTATCAGTAAGTAATTGCCTTGGTTTTCCTGCAAAATAATCTCTTGAACAACCTGATCAACATTGAGCTGCCACACCTGTTGGTAAAGGCCTGGAAAGGTCCACAGCTGTCAAGTGCTTTTGGTACTATAGGTTTAATTTTGAAATTCAAAGCATTACTGCCATCTGTAACTCTCTCACATGTCACTGGTATGTAAAACTTTTTCCACTTTTCTCCTTAAATTTTTAAAGTAGTAGAAATTAGTTATATGTCCAAAGCACTTACATATTCCAAAGGGTCCACAATCTTTACCAAGTACCTCACAATGTCATTAATGGCTATAACTGGGATGCATTTTCCATTACTTTGAACGTTATTTACTCTCAAAATAGAGTGTTAACATATAACAATCACTTACTTTTATCCTTTTAAGATAACTTTCCAAGGTTACAGTATGTTACAATATGATCAAAGTATTTTTCATATCTTAATTGTTTCCTATTTTTCAGGTTAGCAAGCTTACATCATTGTTACAGTAACTTATTGGTATGACATTAACTCTAAATATGGTTCGAGGTCTTTGAGTTCTGCTCTCATTATTCATACCTAATGGCAATGAGAAAAGTGCGTCAGGCACTACATTAAGTGTGCATTTGATGTAGTTAATTTTTAACCGCAATTCTTGTAAAAATGAAACCTGTCACATCAGTTGCTTATGCAACAATATATTCTTCATTAAGAATGTCAAAGCTTGATAGTCTGTATGCATTATTATTTTAGAGACCCATATTAGAGCTGGAATTTTTGTAGACTCCAAATAATAGGAACATTTTTTTTTCAGTACAGTAGCTGACTAATTCAACTTATGCTTACTAAGACTTAGATGTTCATCCTTTCCAAAATTCATTCGCTTTGGAACAACTCACAACCCAACCCAAATTATTATGCATCCATGACCAGTTTAAATACTTGATTCATTTTATGATGGTGTAATATCTTAGCATCTAGAAGAGCTTGCTTAATCTTAATCAAAGATTCAGCTGAACTGTTGATACATAGCCATGTAGCCCTTTGTTTCATGTTTTATGAATGAGGATCACTCATGGCCTGGACCCTCAAAAATTGTCTACAGAAGCCAGAGAAATATAAAAATACTGCAATTTTTTTTACATTCTTGGAGCCTGAACTAGCTTTTATAACGTGTATTCTTACTCAGTCAGGTTGTATTCTGTTTATCCCTACAATATAATTCAAAAACTTTAAATCTTGTTTTCCAAAATGTGACTTAGCAAGTTTTATTGTTAATCTTTTTGTTTCTGGTCAGAGTAAAGTTCATGTCAGTAATTTACAATGATCTTCCGAAGTCTTGGAAACTAGTAATAAATTATTTTCATACATTGTTACTTCTTATACAATGAATTATCTAGAACATAAATGAAAACTGCTACAGAGATGTTCAAACCAAATGGTAGTGCTTTAAGTTGGTAAGATTTTTCTTCAAATAAGGAAGATGTATATAATCTTGACTCCTTGTGTAATAGTACTTACCAATACCCCATATTAAACTCATAAAGATAAAAAATTTGGCTTCCTTGAACTTTGATAACAATTTTTGTACACTCATAGGTCTACCTCATTCACTCATGGCCTGGACCCTCAAAAATTGTCTACAAAAGCCAGAGAAATATAAAAATACTGCAATTTTTTTTACATTCTTGGAGCCTGAACTAGCTTTTATAACGTGTATTCTTTCTCAGTCAGGTTGTATTCTGTTTATCCCTACAATATAATTCAAAAACTTTAAATCTTGTTTTCCAAAATGTGACTTAGCAAGTTTTATTGTTAATCTTTTTGTTTCTGGTCAGAGTAAAGTTCATGTCAGTAATTTACAATGATCTTCCGAAGTCTTGGAAACTAGTAATAAATTATTTTCATACATTGTTACTTCTTATACAATGAATTATCTAGAACATAAATGAAAACTGCTACAGAGATGTTCAAACCAAATGGTAGTGCTTTAAGTTGGTAAGATTTTTCTTCAAATAAGGAAGATGTATATAATCTTGACTCCTTGTGTAATAGTACTTACCAATACCCCATATTAAACTCATAAAGCTAAAAAATTTGGCTTCCATGAACTTTGATAACAATTTTTGTACACTCATAGGTCTACCTCATTCAGTTTCTATGTGGTTATTCAGTGTTTGTGCATCCAGGACTAATAAAACAGCTTCTGCAGGCTCCGTAACAACTAATATCATTTTATTATAGACACAAAGACTGCATTCAGTAATGTCATTCCATCATATTTTGTATTTCTGCTCTCATTGTAGTTTAAAGGGTAGGTCTTGCAAAAGGAAGGATTATCACCTGTTACATAAACCTACACATATATCCCTTAATTAACTCAAGTTTATCCAAAAATAAATTTTTAAATTCCAATACCATTTTGTTCTAATTGAATTTTCTGTTCTTCTGATAATGTATCTAATTCTTGTGATTTTGGTTTAATGCTTTTAAGACCCTCTTCTTGTGCTCATTCTCTCCCATCTACTACAATTATATTAATAGAAACAGTGTTGATTTAACACGTCCTATATGGTGAATTCAGTCCAATGCAGGTAAACAAGACTAGCAAATACCTTTAAGATCTTACAAAATAATCGCATCAAAGCTGAAATCTAGATAGTAAGGAAGAAAACTACAGTAATAAACAGTCAAATGGTGATTTATTGTTTTAAAAAATACTGTATGACTGTGGCTCAGTAGCATCGAAAACTTTTTACAATTAGTTGTGGCTGCTTGAGGTACTAAGCTGAGAGGAGCTCTGGGGGGTGCACAAGTGCAAGATTCTTACACTGTGCATATCACAATCAACAGCAAAAGCTGACACGGAAGAAAGCGTGTGGTGGGAAAAATTGGGCACCAAGTAATAAGCTGAATGTGTGGTAAAATGTTCTTGAGCCATCCCTGAGTGCAAGCTACTAAATGGATATGCTTCATCAAATGTTGATCTTTTTTAAGTTCAAATAAATAATTTTGAAAAAGTACCCTACATTCCAAGGGGCAACGACCTTGCCGCAGTGGATACACCGGTTCCCGTGAGATCACCAAAGTTAAGCACTGTTGGGCGTGGCCAGCATTTGGATGGGTGACCATCCAGCTGCCCTGCGCTGTTGCCATTTTTCAGGGTGTACTCAGCCCTGTGATGCCAATTGAGGATCTACTCATCTGAACAGTAGTGGCTTCGGTCAAGAATACCATCATAACGACCGGGAGAGCGGTGTGCTGACCCCACTGACCCCATGACCCTCCTATTGCATCCTGCTCTGAGGATGACACGGCAGTTGGATGGTCCCGGTAGGCCACTTATGACCTGAAGACGGAGTATATACTACATTCCACATTATCTGTGTTCCATTTGACTATTTTCTTTTTGAAATCATATGATACTCTTTTATCAGTTATTGAACCCATGCATATATTTAGATTAAAATTAAGTATGACTAGCAGTGCCTCGTAAATGGTCAATGTCTTAATTTTAACTGACAGCCACATTTCTCGTTTGATTTATTTTCCATTATTATATATAATTCTAATAACAAATACTCCATTTACCAGTAGTGAAGGACATAAGTACTTTTTCCCTATTACTAATAACAATTTCAGTGATATTAACAACATTTTACTACCAGGACCTATGTCACCAGCTACAGCTGGTTTTACTTGCTGCTTCCTAGATTTTGTCCATATTTGCGACTGCAAATACATTTCATATATTTTCTGCATGAGAACCTACTGTTCCACTGTTACTTCTTGAAGCCTGATCCTGCCCCAGAACATATATTGTATTCAGATGACTGGTTTGAAAAGATGTGTCAGTCAGCATATTCATACATACACTGTTACTATTGTCAAAATTAAATGCCTGAGTGTTGTTACACTCTTGATTTATCAGTCTATCGTTATTTTGTTTCCTCACTTTACTGCATTTACTTTCACTTTCTATTGAAGCTGTGGTGGATAACACTTTCAATCATTATTATCTGATCAAATATGTTCCCCTTTAGATAGTGATCTATCAAATACTCTTAAAAAGCAAGTATATTTATCCTCATTTTCTGGTTTAAAGTTTGGAAACTGCTGATTGAAATTTGTTCCATTCTCTCAGTGAAGTTTTTTCACTAGCTCTATTGAGAGGCCGTAGTTTTCTTTAAGCTTCTTTCTATTAAGCTCATTGTTAGTTTTCGCTAACTCTTCACACAGTCACTCTAACTACGCCTCTGCCTTCTCTGTCTCAACCGAAGAATTTCAACAATGTAGAAAAAGAGAGATTTCTACTTATAATAATGAAGAAACGTCAAGTTGCAGACAGGCACAATTAAACAACACTTATATAAAGATTTTGGTCATATACTGACAGATGATTCAATCTTTTCCTAAGCAATGTGCTCTATTGCATCACTAACACATTCCTCCAATGATACAAGAAACTGAAAGTGCAGTTTTGTCTGAATCTTTTTTTTTGTTGTAAAGCATTTAATCTTATTGTAGTGTCTGAAATTAGTTTGTCTATTGCAGTAAATTGCTATTTCACTAATGTTTTTAGTTATTTTATGTTCTTATAAACATCTCTAAATTGGTCATTTACCTCATTTCTCACAAAATCATGCTGTTTAACTATATCAGAATCTAACTCCCCTTTTAAATTTGTGATAGCAGATTGTAACATAATCACTGGTATTTTATTATTTATTTCTAACTTTTCTTGATGTAAGTCAGACATGTATTGATCCACATTTGTATTATTTACATCTAACTTTCTATTTGTTTCAAAAACAGCTTGCTCATCTTTAATCCTCAAAATGTCTGTAGACAAATTTAATTCTGCAATATGATTTTCAAATCTAACAACCTAGGCCACTACCTTTTTATATTTTATTTATTTATTTATTCTTATCAGTCAGCTAATCAATAAAGCTTTTAAAGCCATATCACCATTGAACAAAAAATAGAAAACAAATTTGGCTTTAACACTGGTTACCAAACTCAGGGGAGCAGCTTGCTACATCATGATGTTAACTGGGTCCATGTCACTGTAGCTCAGTGAGGTTGGATGGTCTTAGGTTGTCAACTATTGAACAACTGTTGCTTAGTAGCTGCAAAATTACTGAAGTCTCAATGAATATAGCCTTTGCCCTCAGTAGTTGTCCATTGCAAATCTTCTATCTCATGGGCTTAATACCCTTCTGTGAGGTGACTTTGTTTTGTTTAAATGTTTAACTTTCAGTATGCCTGTTTTAAGCTGTTCACTTCTCCTTGATCTTTCATTGTTTACTCAGTTTTCAAAGACAACAGTGATAACTTTCCAGTTGATCTTCAATTAAAATATAGATTTCTTCTTGATTAATTCTGCTATCTGGATGTTTTATTCATCAGTTTAATTTACTTTTGGCAGTATTTTGTTAGGGGTCCTTTCACCAGGACAAGGATGTAATTTTCCTTGATACATTCAAGCCCAGATCTGAGTTTGTTAACTGACAGCTATTGATCTCTCCAACTGAAAAATTCTTATGTAAGACTGTGATAGTGCAGATCTCCAGACTTTGTCACTGTTGCAATGTTGAGTTTGAGAGATAAATTAGTCAACATGTATGGAACTCTTAGAAATAAACAAGAAAAGACCTTTTCTAAACATTTCCTGTATTGCTCCCAAAATACAAATGCTTCTTCCATTCACAGCTATATAATGTAAGAAATACCACTTAACTCAGTATTTATAAAACTGTATCTGTCAATCTGACAAGTCAAAGATTTACAAGAAAATCATTATAAATTTCAAAACAAGTCCTTTTTTACTTTCATCTCGTCTTGCTACAGACATCTGTTGCACTTGATCCAGTGTAGATGCACTTCTCTGACCTTGGGTGATGGAGCATGTGCAAATGCCCCTGCAGGGACTGCCACTTGCATATTTAATGTGACTGTTGTCCCTGGAATACAGGCATCCCTTCAAATTACATGTCACATACAAATATAAACTAAAAAGGTACATGATAATTGTGCTCTTGTAAATATTAAATTGTTATGTCTTCTTATAGTTTGCAAGCATCATTCATTGGCAGAAAAGGTAGACATACACATACATATCAGTTCCAGAATGATGTGACATCACAACAAGAGAGTTTGTTTCTGTATTGTTTGTCCAGTGTAGTTTCAATTTACCACTTCACAAATTATAATTTTTCCCATGTTGGCCTCACTATATTCAACTCCATTTACCTGCAAAATATACAAAAAGGTTTATGACTTGTTGCATCAAGTAAGACATAGTTCAACTATATTCACAAGATGTTATTTTATTACAGTATATTTTTATGGTACTGTACTTATTAATTCTTAAAAACACACTTATTATAAAAGCACTGAATCAACTGTGAATTTTTTCTTTTTCTTTTTTTTTAATTTTAATTTTTAATTTTTTAAATAATTAATGTAAACTTGCCTGTTCTCATTCTCTGGTATAGAATCCTATTTCATGGAAGTATCTTTAGTTAAATAGTACCACCTGATCACATCAGACTATTAATTAAAAATATGATGCATTCATAAATTAATTAAATGCTCTCTGTCATTAAATAAATATCTTTAAGTGCCTGTTGTGAGCCAAATAGTGAGTACTCACAATCAATATAAATATAATTTTTCAACTGAATAATCAATCAGACACTTCAACAAATTAAATGTTGTCACAATATAAATGTGTGCAAATCAATGCAGAATAGTAAGAAATGAATTTGAGTGTGAAAACTGTTTACATTCCTCCCATGAATGATGTTGTGATGAGCTTAAATAAAATATTCTATTCCTCATACATGTAGATAATTAGTATTCTTGGATTAGTATTAGATACTTAAGTAAATGCTAAGAAAACAGTAGTTGATAAACATTACACTTTCAAAGTGGTCACTTTCCTGTCAATTTTATTATGTTAATTATAGCCTCTTTACACAGAAATAGAATGGAGCAGATCAGTTACAATTAACTGTTATTAAAGTCTACAGAATTAGTTTATGATTGGCATTGTTCTCTTTTGTTGTAAATAATCATTCAAGTATGTTGTTACTAAGTTGTCCTGCATTATATTTTTTTGTAGTCAACATGTTGGAAAAGAAGTTAGGCTACTTGATAATGACATTTGCTCAAATTCACACATCTAATCGTTAATAACCATACACATACTTTCAAGAACATCCCTTACCACATACACAAAGGATATTCTTGAAAGTATGTCTGTAGTGTCAGTTAAGTAATGAGATTTATGTATGACTTTAACAGCTTCAGCAGTTTAAGTGATGAAGTCTGTTTCTTTACGTGTTTTTAAATAACCTCCTTCATACAACTCAAAAGAAAACACACAGACAGCTCATCAGCCAAAGGAGAATGAAATTACGCACTCTGGAGCACATGTAATCAACCAGCTTCAATCTAATAAAGAAAGGGACTGGAAATCTCTACTAATTAAAAAAATAAGAAATATACTTCATTAGCCAATCCTCCTATAAATTATCTTATTATTGAGATTCAAGGATTTGAAATTCCTGTTAGCATGGAACATAACAGCACTCATTGTAAAGCTGTATGAACAGTAGTAATGTATAGTAAACAGGCTTCTGTTACACATGTAGTTAACTATTTTATTTGAAAAATACAAATGTAACAAGTAAATATTTAGCTACCAAAGAAGACAAACACCAGCTGTTTAATAGAACTAAGGAAGAAGCAGCTTTTTTTTTCGGAGCAGCAATTTTACTTCTGATTAACTAGGTTACATTTAGCTGGTGTTTGCACAAATAGTATTAAATAGTACAGTGATAGTTCCCTTTGAAAACAGTGTTTTAATGAATGTTACATGAGATGCTCATCATTTTTTAATGTGACCTTGATTATGTCCACATCTCTAGTGGTTCTCCTTCTTGAAAGGATCTACAGAAAATGACAAAAGAATGAATAAAATAAAGAATGCGTCATGAGCCACAAGACTTTTGAAAAGTCCTTTTGATTTCATCCCAGGAAGTTTGGGTGATGCCAGTGATGAACATGGAGACTATTTTCATTACAACATCAGGCAGATGGAAAGGTTACTGCTGGAATACCAGTATGAAGGGAAAGTGCTGATGGTCACTTCATTAAGACATACAACAGGCAGTTCATGGAAGAAAAAGCTGTACTATATGCTTTAAGGAGATGAGAGAAAGGAAATATGAGCCAATGGACACATTCATGTACCTAGTTCATACAGACCATTGTTCACATTGAAAAATTGAATTACATTCATTCCAATTATATGTATTTTGCTAAATTTCTAGTTTATACAAAAGTTACTTTGTGACAAAAAAGTAGCTGATATATTTTCAGCCATTACCTGACAAATGTAACCAAAAATATTTTTTTCTGGGCTTATAACTGAAAAAAGAACAGAAGTTTATGACTTGCATCATATACAATGTGCTGCAAATATGCAGTCTTTGGTCTAAACTGTACAAACGTTCTTGTAATTGCACAACTGTGTACAAAAGCATTGAAATATCAGAGGCAGTCTTGTTTCAAAATGTTTTCAAGTTTTAATGTGGGAGGTATTGCCCAAATGATGTAATATTTTGGCAAGCTGAGTTTTTGCCAGCTTCAGGTAGTTCTTATGACTATCTTCTACTATTTGTCATCTTACATAGCCCCTCATTCCTGCTGTCGATCTTGGATCTGTGGTAACTGGGTTTGGCTCTGCTGGAGAACTAGAAAGGGAAGATCCTCCACACCATTCCAAATGAAAATCTGAGGCTGCACTATGGAGATCCACCTTCTCCTTATCAGCAGAATCTCAACTTAATGGTAGTGACAGAGATACTAAGGACTGCAGCACATGTCCCAATTGTGCACTTCCCCTCCGTGTCACCAACAGAGCTGTGATCGGGTACTGTAGACCCAAGACTGACAGCAGGAGGAAAGGGGTTATATAAAATGACCTCAGGAGAAGTTGATAAGTGATCACTACTGCCTGAGAACTACAACATGCCAACTTGTCAAAGTATTACACCATTTGGACAATGCCACTTGACCAAATACACAAAAACATTTCTAAATCATCATCTGCTGTGAAAGTCTAAGATCATACAGAGGCATCTAAAAATACTGATAAAAAGTGGAAGTCAAACTTTGTGTTTGTTGGATGACAGAGTCAGTCTTAGGAATGTAATGTTGCAACTGGCCCAGAACTCTTGGATAGTGAATTTCATATTAAATTTTTTTTAGTTTGGTTTAGATCTCAGTTCAGTGATTTAAGCTCTCTGGGAAAATAACTTTGTAAAGATCGTGTAAATATTCATAATGATTTTTTTTGCTAAATTTGACTGTGTACCACTTTGAAACTTCCAGTTTTAATCTGCCAGGAAGTTTCAAAATATCACGAACTTGGCTGCAGAGGGAAAAATGTATTTTGGAAAGTACCCCTAGGCTATGATGAAGCCAGTTCTTCCCCCTATCTTTTATCCAAGAGTGCTAGATGAGCAAGGTTTATAGCAGAGCTCTGCTAAGCCAGAACCATAACTGTGGAAATGGTTTATGGGTTATGTCTGGATAGATTAGCAAGGTTCCAGGTCTGAAACCCATTCTGGAACACAGAAAGTTGCCATGATGTTTCATTACCAATAACAGCTGGTAACAGAGTAAATCTTTAATTATACAACTGAGTATTACATCAAAATTCCAGTGACACTATCCTGACACTATTTTGAATATTGTATCACTTACTGATTGGTATGACAAGATTAGCATGAAATATTTTACTTAGTAAATGCAGATCCTGTGTAATTAGTTAAGATGACTGAGTGGGTGTGGGATGCTCCTTATGTGGGCATATCACACACAGTTCCAAAATGCTTCCTGTAAGACTACTGACATAACTAATTGTCAATAGCAGTCACTGTAACAAGCGTACTATCTTTTCTGCTTTCCAGTGTTTTGATGGAAATATATTAAGGTGTTTGAAACAGTGGAAAATCTAGGATGGACTGTAAAAATGTTATGGAAAGGATAGCTTCTACTCATCATTTAGGAGAGATGTTGAGTTGTGGATAGGCAAACCAAAAGACTGTCAGAAAGTGAGCTTTTGGCCAACAAGGTCTTTGTTGGAAATAGACAACACACACACACCATAGTTATGATACACAGCAATGTAAAGATCTCCACATACAAGCTGTAACAAGGACTCGAAGTCAGAAACATGTATGTAATCAAGGCATCAAACTTTTTAATGCACTACCGAAACATATCAAAGAGCTGGAAAATGAGGATAAATTCAAAACTGTTATAAAGAACCACATGCTTGAGAAATGTTATTACAGTATAAGTGAATATCTCTGCACAACTGTATAAGAATATAAGTTTAAGTTAATGTGACAAATGAAATTACATCAGTGAATATGTCTGTCAAGCACATAAGAAATTATGTTATAAAAACACTTATTAGTTGTATATTGTATTAAACGTAAGACAGATTCAAATGAATTCAGCACAGATAAAAATTTTGTAAAGATATTATAAAGTTGTTAAAATGTACCCTGACAAATCCTATATCACAAATGTGATCGTTGGGATGATAATAAATAAATAAAATAAATACACACACACACACACACACACACACACACACACAGATGACCATAGTTTCTGGCTGCTGAGCCCAGCACCTCAGTGATCCTTTTTATAATAAAATTAAAGTTTTTATTTCTTCAAAATTGCTATTGATGCACTTTATACTTTCAACAAGGAGCAATACTTTAGCTTGATTAGGTCTAACAAGTGAACATTACCAACTTGACCTCATGTTTCAGGAGAAAAAACTACTCTTGCAAGATATCACCACCAGCAATTGATCTCGTGTGAAAATTTGGGCCATAATTCTGAAAGTAGCCTCTTATGACCTTCTGAAAGTAAAGTTTTTAAACTTTGACATGCACCACTTGTTTGTCACTCAATCTGCTTGCAGCTGCTTCATGCCCAGCTATGATGTATTCTACAGAGGAGTGAGTAAGAGATTTGTGAAATACTGTTCATTGTATCATAGTTCGCTATTTTTAACCTGTAGCTGATGTCAAAGATCCCTTTGAACATTTTTGTATTGTGACTCACAAATGCATTGTAAATGAATGAAACAAAAGAGTGCATCATTAAATAAGGAATGTAGCCACAGGCATCTGCAGAAATTTTTGTAAGAGGGGACAAGATGCTAAAATTGTCAGTTTTCATACCAAAAAGGAGGCTAAAGAGAAGCTCGATAAACATTACGGTGACTCTGCACCTTTGATTAGAACAGTTTGTAAGTGGTTTCAAAATTTTTGGAGTGGCCATATGGGCACAAGTGATGCTGAATGTTTTGGATGCCCTGTGGAAGTTACGACTCCAGAAATCATTGATAAAATCCATGATATGGTGATGGATGACAGAAGAATTAAAATGCATGAGATTGCTAGTGCTGTGGGCATCTCAAATAAATGGGTACATAATATTTTTCATAAACATTTGGACATGAGAAAGCTATCCGCAAGATGGGTGCTGCAATTGCTCATGCTTGACCAAAAACGGAATCATGTGAAATGTTGCAAGGATGGTTTGCAGTTGTTCAGGAAGAATCTGCAGGACTTTAAGCCTTGTTTCGTCACTGTGTATGAAACATGGGTACATTACTATACTTTTGAGAGCCAAACAACAATCTAAACAATGGGCTACCAAGGGAGAATCTGCACCAAAAAATGTGAAGACCAGTCCTTCAGCCGGAGGGTTATGGCAACTATTTTTTGGGATTCGCAAGGGATAATCCTCATTGACTGTCTGGAAAAGAGTGAAACTATTACAGGTGCATATTATTCATCGTTACTGGACCATTTGAAAACCGAGCTGCAAGAAAAACGCTGGCGATTGGACAGCAAAAAAGTACTTTTCCATCACGACAATTCACCAGCTCACATCTCAGCAGTTGTGTCCTTAAAATTAATGGAAATGGGATTCCAACTCATTTCACATCTCCCCTATTCTCCAATCTTAGCTCAATCCGACTACTGTTTGTTCCCCAATTTGAAGAAATGGCTGGCAGGACAAAGATTTTATTTAAACAAGGAGGTGATTGCAGCAACTAATAGCTACTTTGCAGACTTGGACAATTCCTATTAGTCAGAAGGGATCAACAAATTAGAACAGAGTTGGACAAAGTGTATAAGTCTAAAAGGAGACTACGTCAAAAAATAAAAAAGGATTACCCCAAACATGTAAGTACGAGGGTCAGTCAAAAAGTAATGCCTCCTATTTTTTTTTCTACGTTTAATTGTCAGAAAATTTAAATGCAATTACATAGGTTGAAAACCACAACATTGAGGATCATTTTGTCATTTTTCAATGTAATCTCCGCCCATCTCTACAGTTTTGGTCCATCTTTGAACAAGGGCATGTATCCCAGCACGGTAAAAATCACAGCTCTGCTTCCTAAGCCATTGACGCACGGATGTTTTGACGGCCTCCTCATCTTCAAAATGAATCCCACGATGAGCTTCTTTTAGTGGCCCGAACAGATGGAAGTCTGATGGTGCCAGGTCAGGGCTGTATGGGGGATGAGGCAAAACTTCCCATCCAATTTTGACAATCTCGTCAGAGGTGTGACGACTGGTGTGTGGTCTTGCATTGTCATGCAAAAGAAGAACATCTGCCATTGATTTTGTTGGGCGAACTCGCTGAAGACGTGCTTTAAGTTTGTTGAGGGTTGTGACGTATTGAACAGAATTTATTGTGCATCCCTGCTCCAAAAAATCAACCAGAATCACACCCTCTGTATCCCAGAAAACTGTTGCCATAATGTTCCCTGCCGATCGCACAGTTTTGAATTTTTTCTTCCTCGGCGAGCTTGTGAGACGCCACTCCATTGACTGCCTCTTTGATTCGGGTTCAAAAAAATGCACCCATGTTTCGTCCCCGGTCACAATTTTTTTCAGAAACTCATCTCCCTCCAAACGGAAGCGCTGCAAGTGTTGGGAGGCTATTGTTTTCCTTGCCTCTTTATTCTGATCGGTTAACATTCTTGGAACCCACCGTGCACAAACTTTTGAGTACCCCAATTGTTTAATAATCGTGATCACACTGCCTTTACTAAGAGAAATAATGCGACACACTTCATCTGCAGTCACCCGACGGTCACCACGAATGATGTCATCAACTTGCTGAATGTTGTGTGGAGTCACTGCACTCACCGGCCTGCCGCTCCGCTTTTCGTCAGTCAATGGTGTTTGCCCTTCAGCTTCCTTACAACGACGAACCCATCGTCTAACAGTGCTGACATCCACTGTCACAACACCATACACCTTCTTCAGTCTTTCATGAATGCGTATGGGCGTTTCACCTTCTGCATTCAAGAATTCAATCACACAACGCTGTCTCAAACGAACATCGATGTCGGCCATCTTACAAACTTCTGCTGTGCTGCCACCTGTTGACACAGAAAGTTACTACTGCAGTGGATTGCAGAAGAAGGTTTGAGGAATGGCGCCAAATTCAAATTTTTCACTTAACTTAATTTCTTTAAGTAGAAAAAAAATGGGAGGCATTACTTTTTGACCGACCCTCGTAGTTCTTATTTTTGCATGGACTTTTCAAACACCCCTTGTATTATAGCAATGACTGCAAATACTGACACTGTTAAGGCTGCTAATTTTGGCTATTTTCATTCATTGTTGTCATATGGCGTAATGTTTTGGGGAAAACAGCCAATGGCAAATAAAGTATTTGTCACTCAGAAAAGAGCAATCTGAATTCTAAGTGGAGTGAGTAGAAATCATTCATGCAGAAATCTTTTTAATACACACTAAATATTAACAGTGACCTCACAATATATCCTATCCCTTATATCCTTTTTAATTAAGGATCTGCCCAGGTACAAAGCAAACAGTAACTATCATGACTATGACACGAGATCAAAACATGATTTTTTTTATTTTATTTTATTTAGTCCTTATATCCTTTTTAATTAAGGACCTGCCCAGGTACAAAGCAAACAGTAACTATCATGACTATGACACGAGATCAAAACATGATTTTTTTTATTTTATTTTATTTAGTCCTTCAAATCGTACATGTATAGAATATATACAAGGATATTGGACATGGTTAGGTATTTACAAGATAAAATACATTTTGTATTACAATCCTATGGACTAGATATTGAAGTAATTTAGCACAGATTCATAAATACAACAAACATTACAGGCAACATACAAAGTAGAATATTAATAATGCATCTTTATTTTTGTTGTTTGGCTTTTATATATTCTGTCAGGCTGTAAAAGCAATGATCAATTAAAAATGCCTTTACTTCAGCCTTAAAACTACAGAGGTTACCTATTGATTTAATATGTTTAGGTAGATTATTGAAAATCTTTATCCCAGTAGGTAGTGTGCCTTTTTGGCACAATGATGTTCTCGCCTGTTTCATATGAAGGTCAGATTTTTGCCTTGTATTGTGTGCATGTATATCTTCATTTTCTAATAAGATATCTGGGTGTCTATCGATATATTGTTTGATGAAAACTGATGTTTCGTAGATAAAAATGCAAGGAAGAGGAAGAACTGACAGTTTTTTGAATATGGGTCTGCATGATTTCGTATTGATTACCCCTTCAATAATTCTTAGTATTCTCTTTTGCATCCTGAAAAGTTTAATATTTGTTGTTGTATTGCCCCAGAAGATTATGCCATATTTAATTACAGAATGCACATAGGAGTAGTATACATTGAACAGGTTGGCTTTGCTGCAACAAGTTTTTAAGATCCGTATCATGTAACAGGTTTTGCTTAGTTTTCTTTGCAAATATTCAATGTGTACCACCCATTTTGTGTTGTTCTGGAGCCAGAGTCCCAGAAATTTAGTGCTGTCAACACTCAAGAACTCTGTCCCTAAGTTCTATTTCTATGTTTGGGTGGTGTCTTCCTTTTACATTATAGAAGTTCAGTGCTACTGTCTTTTCTTTGTTTATAATTAGCTTGTTGTAGCTGAACCACTGTTCTACACTGTTCATTGTTTGGATAGCTGAGTCTTTTAGTTTTTCTTCTGTTTTACCACTAATAAGGAAGCTTGTATCATCTGCAAATTGGAGGGTAGTTTGGGAATGCTTGTTGTGCATAAGATCATTGACATAGAGGAGAAACAGAATGGGTCCTAATACTGATCCTTGAGGCACACCATATTTCACATTTTCATATCCTAAGTAGTAGTAGCTGATTTTGTTATGGTCAGTATATTGCACTTCAACCACCTGTTTGCGACCACATAGGTATGTCTTGAGCCACTCATTGGATATACCTCTAATTCCTAACTGGTCAAGCTTCTGCAGTAGAGCATTATGGTCAATGACGTCAAAAGCTTTAGATAAATCAAGACATAAGCCGGTCACAAACTCACTTGCATCCAGTTTAGTATAGATTTCATTAAGAGATTCAAATATTGCACTTTCAGTTGAATAGCCTTTCCTAAAGCCATGCTGTGAAGGAGAGAGAATTTTATTGTTATTTAGGAAATCAGACAACCTCTTATAAAAAACTTTTTCTAAAATTTTTGAAAATACAGGCAGTAGGACTATTGGTCTATAATTTGAAACACATTCTGGATTTCCTTTTTTGAACAGTGGTTTCAGCTTTGCTGTTTTTAAGCATGAAGGGAAGGTTCCTGATGCCAGTGAGCTGTTGCACAAATGTGACAAGGGTTCAGCTAAGGCAAGACAGCATTTTTTAATAATTGGATCTGGTATTCCACATGAGTACCCTGTTTTCAAGGTTTTTATAACTGATAAAATTTCTTCATAATTTGTGGGTGAAAGGAACAAAGATGTAGACACATTTCTCACAGTATTGCATGATGGAGGTGATATTTTGGTGTGTTCTTCCAGTCCACTCACTAACTGTTCACTTACGTTTGCAAAATATTTTATAACTTCCCATATAGCTTTAGATTTGTTTTTTGAATTTTCAGTGTATTTGTCATTTGCC
The DNA here is from genome assembly GCF_021461385.2 of Schistocerca piceifrons. Classification (NCBI taxonomy): domain Eukaryota; kingdom Metazoa; phylum Arthropoda; class Insecta; order Orthoptera; family Acrididae; genus Schistocerca; species Schistocerca piceifrons. The sequence continues at coordinate 295,527,330 of NC_060141.1, forward strand.
ATTGTTTTAGCTTTCCTTACAATGTTTTTGAGGATCCTCTTGTAATTCTTCAGGTACAAATGAAATTCATGAGGCATGATCTGTGTCTCTGCTATATCGTGTAATCTTCTTTTCTCTGCACAAGATATTATAATACCTGTTGTAATCCATTTGTTCTTTTTGAAGTTAGGTTGACATTTTTGCTTTTTTAATGGAAATGCAGGCTCAAAGTATTACATGAAGATTTCCATGAATTTTTCAAACTTTTTGTAGTATTTTCACAAGTAGACACTTCATACCAAGTTTCTTCACTTAGTCTCTGTACAAAAAGGTTTATTTGTTTATTAGTGAATTTCCTTGCTTCTTTTACAAGTTCCTCTTTCTCAGTTGTTTCACTTGGGGTGTGCAAAGCAATAAACTGTGCATAGTGATCACTGAAGCCAGTATTAAGATTTCCGGCACAGAAATTGTGATTTACATTTGTGTTTATTAATATCTTATCAATTGTTGAGCTAGTTGTTGGTGTAACTCTTGTAGGAGAGTCTATGGTGGCTTCTATGTTATATGTTTCCAGTAGGGTCATCAAGCTTTGCTGGTCTTTTGACATTTCTTGAAAATCAATATTAAAATCTCCACATATGATCACTGTTTTGTTGAAGTTTTTTATAGTATTTAAAGCTGCTTCTAGTTGATGACAGAAATCATTTAAGTTCCCATCAGGGCTCCTATATACACAGATGATTATTAATTTTAATGCAGAAAGTTCAACTGCAGGTACTTCAAAAATTTTCTCTTCAGCTAATAGTTCAATGGGTTTTATGTTACAATAATCAATGCCACTTTTAACAAATATACATGACCCTCCATGACTGGATGTACTTCTAGAAAATGATGATGACAGATTGAAGTCTGCAAGTTTTGTGACTGACATTGCATCTTTAGGCAGCCAGTATTCAGTTATACACATTACAGAAACGTTTTTTAGCTCATCAATACATAAAATTTCAACTTCACATTGGACATGATTGGACATTTTGATGAATCAGCATGAAATTAAAGGGTTTGTTAGGCTTTGGCATGTTGTAAGACTTTGGCATATTTACCTTTACCTTGTCAATAAAAAATCATTCGGATGTGCTGGAAGTACTGCTTTTCTTTTCGCGACTGCACCTATTCTTCTATTATCATCTGCAGCAGAATTTTCTTCTGTGTCTGGCTCCCCTGGTAGTTGTTCAGCTGCTGCTCCTACTGTTGATAATATTGCTGCTGGTGTTAAGAGCTGGGTCTGCAATTGGTAGAGCTGTTACTGCATTCATTGTTGTTTCTGTGCCTGAGTATTGGAGGCACCTAGTTCCTTCTTTTGTTGTTGATGTTGGTGAGTGAGGTCTTGCTGGCGTTGTTTCCTTCGAATATTTGGGGGGCCAATCCAGGATGATTTTGCTTTTAAGTGTTTGATGCCTGTTGATGATAATTTCTTCAATTTTTCCGACGAGCAGTTTTTTCCCCATGTTGTTAACGTACAATCCTTGTAATGTGTGGAATCTGCGCCCAATATTGTTAACATTTACGAGTTCTACATTTCTGAAATGTTTGCAAAGTAATGAAATTTGTTGGTTGGCATTGATTATTTCTTTATTTACGCATGACCAGGACGGTAAGTCATGCCGATGTGGAATGTTCAGCACTTAAACATTTGTGTGTGTCAACTGTCCTAAGAACCTTTTTAGTTCTTGTTTTGCTTTGTGGGTTTCGTTTTTATATACGTCATTTGACCCAACAATTAGCACAACAGAGTCTTCAGAGGATAAGTTAGCAACGTCTGTGGATCGTACATGATTGCAAACTTCCGACATAGAAGCACCAGGCTTTATGCAAGCGATTGTTTGTAAACTGGACTGACCGTTCAGAAGGCGAGCAAATCCACGACCATGACTGTCTGCCATCAAAACTACTTTTCTTCGTTTAGGTTTTTCTGCATGTTTAGAAGGCCCACCGTCGTTATGGCCAAACAATTTAGTATCAGCGCTGGACAAATACTTGATATTTGGGACACACAAGTGTTCAGGTCTTTCAGTTTCATTTCCCTTCATAACAGTAGTTGAGTTGTTTGACATTCTTTTGGATGTATCACTCCGCGTATTTGTAGTTTCATATTCAGCTCGGAAGTTAGTTTTATCACATGCACAATGTTTCTTATCTTGCACGGTTGATTGCACACTGAACCTGCTTGTAAACGCGATATTAGGCTCATACAATAACCTTCGTTGAGAATGAGGCACTTTGTTTTTCACTTTGCCTGGAATTTCGTGGTTACTGTGAGGCAAGTTTGATGTAGGTTCATACTTTCCGGACGTAAGTTTTTTTAGTTCGTTCATCAGAGTATTAATGGTTAGTTGCAAACCACTTACACGATCATTTAACTTTCTGATTTCATCACTACAATTCGTGCACACGCTGTTTTTATCGGCGTAATTTTCACTTTTTTTCCCATGAACACTATGCATATCAACACTAGCCGCCATCTTGTTTTCTAAAGTGAGGCACCCAGATTGATAGTAAACTGAGGCAGAACCAGCATATAGGTAAGTTAGATTAACCAAAAAAATCAATTCTGCCTGCTGTGAACCTGACAGAGGTAGCCATCAGTGGTTGCTTCTGTGCCTGTTAATGCACCTACATCCACAACTACATCTAAATACATACTGAGCAAACCACTGTTAAGTGCATGGCAGAGTATGCCTGAGGGTATCACAAGTGGATGGTAAAAAACTTGAGCCTAGTACAAAAAGGTGTACACTACTCAAGCAAAACGGTATTTAATGCACTTCCTATGGACACAAAAAATCTTACTAATGTAATACCGCAATTTAAAAGTGAATTAAAACAATATTTTGTGGAACATTCTTTTTTTACTCTCTTGATGAGTTCTTTGACATAAACGCTTCTATACTGGAAGTTAGATACAGCACATTACTTTTACCACTTCGTAACTGAACATGTCAGAATAACAATGTACTTCACTTCTAGCAAAGTTATAGCTTAATATGGAATAATTGTAATTTATTATTGTTGTGTTTTATACCCCTGTTTTACATTAGGAAATGTCTAACCTTGTAATTGTTAACGTATTTTGTTCCTTTACACATACTGAAATTGGTATCTATTAGCATCTATAAGTAGGCTACTGTTCTCATGTATTACTGTGAATTGTTCCAGATCTGTACAATTCTCTTGTTTACTGGATCTACAAAACACAAATAAATAATAGTTGGGCAATTATACTACAGCCTTGCTAGGAATATGTGTCTGAATTTGCATGGCAGCATTTTGGAAAGTGGCCTTTCTGAATGTTGATAAGCAGTGTATCAGAAAGGCACAGATAACAGTTGGGGATTCAGTTGTCTGAATGAAAATACAATGGCAGGAGACTGAGTAGATACTAAATATAAATATTAGTTTACTTTATTACAACATGATCAGATGAATTACTTAAATTTGTATAATCCATTTCCACAGAACAGAATGGGTATTTACAACTCTGAACATTAACATAGTTTTAAGTACAATCCTGTGCTTTTAAAACATGTAGAATATCCTCCAAAAATTCACATTTATTTTTACTGAGTAATGAGGGTAAAACTGCAATAGGTAAATTGGAAGTTTATTATAAATCTTTTTGTAGAGAAGAATCAAGGAAAAGTAATATGTATAGTATATAACAGGCTATACACTACATTTAGGTCAGTTGAAAAAACTAGGTATTCTACTACATTGTATTAATAAAATAGGTAAAATTGGAATATGTTTTGTAATAAATATTTACTTACCATCCCTACTTTGCCTTTTAAAAAGAAGACAATGTTTATTAACTGCCATGAACTCTCTTCATAGCAGTTCCTTTTGACACATGTACAAACTGTAACTTTATCATTATACCAACACTCGGTTGTAAATGATGGAGGCTTGGTGTTCAATTGTTAGCCTCTGCCTCCTGAGTCTGATTTACAGGAACGTTATTAAAGCCTGCAAACCATTAATTCTTGCTGCACAAGAGCTTTTAGTAGATGCAAGTAATTAAACTTGGACATATTCATTAAATGGTGTCATTTTTGTCAACTAAGACCCAAAAAAATGGAAATTGCTTTTCATAAATAACGGGGGGGGGGGGGGGGGGGGAGGGGGCTGGGGGTGGCACACATTCACTTTGTCTTCCTCGACCCCCCCCCCCCCCCTGGCAGTGATGTGAATATGTGAATGCTTGTACTTATCACACAACTCAGAAACATTAGTGTGAGTTGTTGGAAAACTGGCTTGTAACACATTGTCTCATATACACAGGTTGAAGAAATCAAACAAGTCTTAACACAAAAATGTCTGCACTATTTCTAGAACTGAGTACATAAAACACGACATATTTCAAAACTACACAAAAAGTTGCTCACAAACTGAACATGCCAAGTACTGGAATTTCATGTTCATTGTATGCAGCCAAGACAGAAGTAAGGTGCTAGGCTCTGTAGCCTGTTATATGTGTCTTTATTAATAAGGGAAACAGTTTCACCAATGTCTAACTGCAATTTTATTGTCCTTTTAGCCACTCTTATTTGAACGAAAAGCTTTTTACCTGTCTGCATTCTACAGCAGAAGAGTTTCATGATGCAGAAGTATAGCGATGGCTTTAATGGCCTCACCAATACAGAATGCAGTTCTTGATAGCATTGCTGCACCCGTGCATCCACATGGCATCAGCCACTTCCCAAGCCTGGCTTGCCTTATAAACATACAGTATGAATAAGACTTTGCTTTCTGTACAGGATTCATTTTGTGTCATGACAAGGACAAGCTTTCTGGTCATGATTCAAAAAGCACTGAGGATAAGACATATAGTATATGATGGTACACATTGTATACCACAAGATGAAGCTTTTACTTCTGTGTTTACTGTTTGCCTAAACCCTAGTTTTAATCACTAGATGACAGCATCTACCGTAGACTGAACATCATGTGCACTTTGGACAACATAAAAACATAAAGCTTCAAAATAAACTTTAGTTTTGTCCACAATAGTATGAGATTACACAATACACAGAACTGTTTGCAGATTAGGATTTGCCAGTTCGATAACAGAAATGCAAATATGTGGATCTGATATGTTTCGTGTGATTGTATCATGTAACATGGTACTGCTATAACTGAGTTCACAATAACCCTTAAACCTAAAAAGTCGTGTTAACCCTATGAGTTCAGAAATCCACTGTCCAAAGGTATATGCCTGCTGACATAAAAGTTTTCTGGGTATGGTACCACATCATATTGTGTAAAACTACTGATGGAAAAAACCAACATTTTGGACATGGTTGTAACGACCTTCTTGATTTTCTCCAGCAATAGTTTTATACAATATAACATGGTAAGATACCAAGAAAACTTTTATGTCGACTGACTCTGGCCACAAAAGCCTATGCAATTATATATGCCGACTGCTTCTTGAGTCAGAAAAATTTAAACTTTGCTGCTGTGATATGCACCTGACTTTCATAATGTTCAGTCAGCAGCTGAACCTTTTCATTATAACTAATAGTATCAGGACAAGAATCGAAGTACAGCTTTAAACAGATATAGTACATGCCGTCTCTGAGTGTTGAAAGAAAAAATGCTTTGTGTGCCACACCTGCAATGTTGAATGTGATGAAGTGGACCTGATATTCAGACCATTTCTCTTCTGTGCCACTGAATGGGTGAAACTTAGGTGCAGCAACTGGTGTGGTGCTGATTGTTTGGGGGAGGAAGGTGGTCATCTGTTGAACACGTGGTCATCTGTTGAACACTAAACAGTAGGCTTCCAATCTGCTGTGCCTGAAACAGAACAACTTTGTTTAGAGACATTTCCTGTTTGGGGGAGGAAGGTGGTCATCTGTTGAACACTAAACAGTAGGCATCCAATCTGCTGTGCCTGAAACAGAACAACTTTGTTTAGAGATATTTCCTGTGGCCCCTCAAACAGGGTTAAACACTTGATATAATACACAGAAAGAATAGAATTAGAGAGAAGTCAAACACCAGATGGTTAAGGGAGGCACAAATGAACCTTTTGCAAATAGGTGATGAAAGTCAATATAATGACCATCCTTGGCACCAGTTATTGTACTGGATGAATATACACTTTTCAGTATAATGATGGGTTCTTTGGTTTGCTCTGGGAGGACATCAACTGGATAGTATGAAACATAATTTTTTTTCACTTTATTGGGACACAGGTAGATGAATTACTTAACTTTGTACAATCCATTTCCATAGGAATGTCATGAGCATTTGCAGTGGTATCACTTGATACAGATAAATTACAAGTCTCTCACTCAGAGTACATTTAATGAAAACTTGAGGATAGTCTTCTGCCTAATACACTGCTCACACAGCTGGCCTACTAGAAGATGATGCTGTCATATTTCTAGATGATCAGGGACTGTGCTGAGCAGTAAGCAGAAGATCCAATGGGGTGGCATAGCAAAACTTTTCTGGGCATGGCTACACCAGTGTTGCTCATACATCAATGTGGGCTACAGTGATTATCTTTTCTTGCAGTTGCATTGTGAGGTACCAACCTTGCTTTGGCACCTTGCTCTTTGCACAACACCAAAGATTCCATTTTCACAATTATCTGTAAATAAACATATAAGTTTAACACAGGACAACTCTGAACTCACTGCTGCACAAAAAAGGGCATAGTTTCCTGTGAATAGCCTGTTTGAGAATTACATATCTCAGTTTCCAGGAGGGGACAAAGGCTGTCTCTTGTCGCCCACTGCAGTCACCTAGGAGAGTAGCACTATAGAATTATTAACATCACTGTTGTACATTGTTTTCCTTGGTTCTAAAGCTGGCACTGTTAACATGAAGTACATTTGCTGGAGATGTGTTTTTCTTCAATGTGAATGACATGATTAAATTTTAATTCAAAAACCATTAAGTTCATTTCATAATATGAAATTGCAGTGCTTGTGTTATTTTTACTATAAGGCAAAGTCAAAAGGAACAGGCACTGCAACGAATACAGCCATTATGAAATACATTAAATGAGTTTGCAATTGCAAATAAGGACAACCATCAGCTGTAGGATGGAATGACAACAGAAATCTCTGCCAGACAGGGATTCGAACTAAGATTTCCCACTTTTTGCAAGTAGTAGCCTTACCATTTGGGTATGCATGCATGTCTCAGGCTCAGGCCCCAACCTCCATATGTCACCAGCCATGTGTCTATAATCTCTACTCAAACATCCAGTATATATATTCTCATACAGGTTAGGCATTGTACTTGAAAGTCACTTGCCCAGTATCGGCAGATAATACAATACTGCAGTGCCTGTGTTATTCTGACTGTGATGCAAAGTTCTTTGGGACATGCATGCAGAACAAAACATATAAATTGATGAACATACAGGTACTCGAAATATGCACCACACCGTTAAGACAGGTTGGTGGAGGCAGTTTCGTGCAAAGGGGGAAACTCACCTGTGCCCCCATGGGACCTGTTGTAATAACTGAAGCCATCGCGACATGAACGTTATCTGTTATTGCAGACCACCTACATTCTTTCGTGCTGGTTGTCTTTGGATTCAGTGGTAATGTCTTCCAGCAGGAGAACCATCTGTGTCAGAAGGACAGAATCATGCTATGATTCTTTGCAAAGTATGATAGTGAACTCAACATTGATGCCTTAAACACAAAATTTGTTTGATATGAACCCTATAGAGCACATCTGGTTTCTATTGGGGGACAACTGTGCACCCCAGAACTACTGGCCTATAGTGTACAGGAATTGTGTGACCTGTGTGTGGACATCTGGTACCATGTACCTCGAGGAAATCCACCTAGAACTTATTGAATCCATACCACACAGGATTACATAGATGGACCAACAGACTATTAAGCAGATGGTTGTAATGTTTGACCTCATATGACTTTAATAGGACTCATTTAACCCGACTTCAGTTGGCTGATGGTGTTATATACCTTGCTGCTGGTGCAGATTAAATTCAAAACTTAAAGAAAGAACAGAGTAAGACTGCAAAAATCCTAAAAATCAATTATTATAACACCAAAATGATGTTTATCAAAATACAAAAAAAGAAAATAGATCAAATTAACTACGATGTCAAAGAATCAGGCATTTAGCTACACTGTTTAGGGGAGTTGAAAGTTATAGTTGAATGAATGGGTAAATGTATAAACGTAAAAGAAAAATCATCAGTTCTTTTGGCGAACTAAACAAACTTTCCAAAAGGTTTCTGAAGAGTTTGAAGTTGTAGATTCACAATCATGTGTATTTCAGCTTTGACCTAAGGCAGTGAGTCCATTCCAGACCATTCAAAAACTAATGGTTGCTCAGTGAGAAAGGGAGAAATATATGTTGGGAATTACTTGGAGAGACAGGGAGACAAAGAAATGGATAAGGGAAAAAAATGGAGTGGATGCATAATTATGAGTTTAATGAAAATGAAATGGAGGTGTATTGGATGTGTAGCAAAGTAAATAGATTATATATGGAACAAGAATATTCTGAGGTTAATTTCAAGAGATAGATTGTGACAGAGACTTATTAATGGGTGAATACTGACAAAGAGCCGCAGGGAGTGGCCGCGCAGTTAGAGGTGCCATATTGTGGATTACGCGGCCCCTCCCTGCGAAGGTTCGAGTCCTTCCTCAGGCATGGGTGTGTGTGTTGTTCTTAGTATAAGTTAGTTTAAGTAGTGTGTAAGTCTACGGACTGATGACCTCAGCAGTTTGGTCCCTTAGGAATTGACACACACACACACACACACACACACACACACACACACTACACTGACAAAGAAAATATGCAGGAGTGTTGTTGAAAACTATAATGCATAGACAAGTATTGAGGCAGACTTTACTGAGCCATTGATATTGAGTGTGAAGTGTCATTTTGTATCTTTCCTACACCTTTGCAGTTTCTGTCAGTGCTATCTTGGTGTAAATTCACCAACATATTGCTACAATATAAACAGTCAGTACTGTAGCAATGAAGCTAGTTACAGTTACTAACACAGACTAAAGTATGTACGCTTTAACTCTGTGTTTAAGATCAAGTAATAACAAGTCATCTTCTTTTTATTCATTTTTTATTTTATTTTATTTTTTTGCATGCTACGAGGGTCGCTCCAAAAGTAATATCTCATATTTTTTTGTGGTGACTGGATGTTTGCGCAGATGTCGCTGATGTAATGCTAATGCTTGGACCTTCCTCGTTCATTTGCAGGTGCGTCTGTTGTTCTGCGGTAGTTGGGCCAGCAGAAGAGTAAGCCAAAATGGAGTCTGATATGGATGTGCGTGTAATTGAATTCCTCGTTGCTGAAGAAATTTCGCCAATTGAAATCCACTGATGCTTGTTAAAGGTGTATAGAGACGATACAATAGATGTGAGCAATGCGAGGCGATGGGTACGGCATTTTCGAGGTGGTGAAAACGGTGTGCATAACAAGCCACACCGCGGTCGACCCTGCACAGCTGTAATCCCTCACAGTAAAGAGCGTCTAGATCAACTCATCCATGCAGGTTGGCGGGTAACGGCCAGAGAACTATGTGCAAAGCTGAGTGTCGGCTCTAATGCCTTGGAAACGATTTTGGAACATATTGGTTGTCTCTAAGTCCATGCGAGATGGGTTCCGCCAATGGTTATAGAAGTACAAAAAAACTCATTGAATGGAAAGTTGTCGGGACGTCCTGGACCAATATGAAGTTGAAGGTGATAATTTTCTGAACAGCATCGTTACCGGAGATGAGACGTGGTGTCACCACTATGAGCCAGAATCCAAAAGACAGTCCATAGACTGACGATATGCGAATTCTCTGTCAAAGAAGAAATTCAAGACACAGCTGTCTGGAGGCAAAGTGATGTGCACAGTCTTGAGATACCCAGGGCGTGGTTCTTCTGGACGTCCTGGAGCCTGGAGAAATTGTCAATTCAGCACACTACAAGATGACAATGACTATGTTGAAAATCAGAATTCCTAGGGTAAGGTAAGAGAAAAAGACCAGCTTTCACGTGCAACATGATAACAACAGGCCCACACCAGTTTCTCGACTACGAAACTCATTGCAAAATTCGGCTGGACTGTCTTACCACATCCACCGTACAGTCCCAATTTAGCGCCTTCAGATTTACATTTCTTTGAACCCCTGAAAGATGGTCCACATGGCGAATATTTTCAAGGTTCGGATGCTGTTATCAAAGCTGTAAAGAATTGGTTAGCCTCAGCTGGTTCCAATTTTCACAAGCGCGGCATGCAGACTCTGGTTCGTCGTTGTCAAAAGTGCATAACAAATGGTGGTGACTGTGTGGAAAAATGATAGTTTGTAGCTGAAATAATGCTCTATTTAGCTTTGTTGTTGTTATTTATGTATCTCTTGTAGTTTCCATTAATAAAAATAGGAGAGATTACTTTCTGAATAACCCTTGTATAACATCTCCTCCTTAAACAAATCTGTTCAAATCCATTCATTATCTTATGTCAATGCAGTAACTGTGAATATCAGTGCTATCTGTCAATAACAAATAAGGAGTTAGAATATTTTAGAGCTGTATGGAAAGTTGGGTAAGATTACCAAGAGACAAAGTGACAAATTTGATAATTCATGAAGGATGGGAACTGCAGATCTTGTAGCATATGGGCCAAAAAATAGCTTGCGTCACAAATCATAAGGAAGCAAGGAACTGAACACATCCAAATCAAGTGTTCAAGACGTTCTGCACAAAATTTGTCCTGACCACCATGACTCCCGAACAAAAATAGCGACACGTTGGCTCCTGCTATCACTTGAGTGAAATAGAAAACATGGTTATTTCTTTTTTGGAAAAAATATTCACATCTGATGAGACTTTGTGTTATCAATACGAATCTACCACATAACGACAAATTGCAGAATATATCTCTGATGGTTCACTAAGGTCGAAGAAAGTGCGTGTTGAACAGCATTACATAGAAGGTCTTTTCTGACAGTTTTAGATGGTTGTATAAACGTTCTGTAGGTTGTACCCAATTGTAGAGCACCTGAAGCCATCATTTTAGCTTTTCTCCATTTTTTATTAATCCAGCCTCGAAACATTTTGGACTGATGGGGTGGATTATGAATTCAAAAATCAGTTTGAAAAAGAAAGAACAAGTAACGGATATTGATTACCAGCAAGTATAGCGAGAGCTTTTACATTTGAAATCGGTCATCGGACTTAGATCGAAGCGGGACTCATCACTGAACATCATGAAATTCCAGGCTGAACATGTGTCTGGAGACATCCTGGATCAATGGGATACCAACCTGACCATTGCCCACCATAAAACCCGCCAACCAGGAGTAATGGTCAGGGGTGCCATTTTTTTTTTAAATTGAAAGGCCCCTTTTGTTGTCATCCAAGGTACCCTTACAGCACAGTGGTGCATCGACGACATTCTACTCGACGTTTTGTTGCCCTTCGTTGCAGGTCATCCTGGACTTACTTTTTAGCAAGATAATGCCAGCGCGCACACGGCGAGAGTTTCTACCGTTTGTCTTAGTTCTTGCCGAATAGAACGTTGGCCAAGAAGATCGCCGGATCTCTTCCCAAATGAGAACGTTAGGAGCATTATGGGTAGGGACCTCCCACCAATCCGGAATTTTCACGATCTGAGGCACCAATTGGACAGACATCCAATAACTCTATCAACCAGTGCCAAGTCCAATAACTGCTTGCATAAGGACCAAAGGTGGACCAATGTGTTATTGACTTGCTCAGTTTGTGAAGCTCTTTCTGTTGAGTAAAGCACCTAATTTTTCTGAAATGGTTATCATTTGTTTGTCTGTACATTTACATCACATCTACCGATTTTCATCCCATTCGGATAACTTCTTCGTTGTGCGCCGTTTTTTTGCCATTACCTTCTAATTGTACCTCATTCTTCGCACCATACTTCATAAGAGAGCAAACATATTTTGTGGCTGTTGTTCGTTTGTGTAATTTCTCAAACAGTTTCCTCCATGAAATTCGAGGATGAATAGAAGATACTATCATTGCAACAAATTTCTATGCAATGAAATTTTGTGTCAGTGCGTGTAATTACTCCAAAAAACTATTCCATATAACGTCAATGAACTTCAGTACGTAAAATAAAGGATTTTTTAACGATTTCATCTCCCAAATCAGCAGTTGTACGGAAGGCAAACAGCGCTGAACTCAGTTACTGGAGAACATCTGTAATCCATGATTTCCTATTCATGTTCTAATGAACGTGCACATCCAAAATTTTTGAACGCCTAGTTTTTCAAATTTTCTCTTTCACCCTGGTGTAATATTATTGATGATGCATCTGGGCTCCTTCTGTTGTTGCTGCACTATTGGGCTTGATTATTACGCTCACATCATCAGAAAAGAGCACTATATCTGCTTTATCCGTGTATGATGGAAGATGATTCATATATAGGAAGAGCAGGCGTGGTCGCAGAATTGAGCTCTGTGAGCACCAGTAATAATTTATCCCCACTCAGAGGAAGATTCATTATGAGAGCTACATGAGCTACTTAACATAATCATTTCTTCCTTCGGTTTAATATGAAGTGAACCAATTATACACTGTAACCTGAGAAATACAAATTTTAAGTTTCTTCAAAACATTGTTAAGATTTGCACAGTAAAATGTCACAGATAATCACACAAAGTCCCGGTAGGGGCAAATGATTATTAAGATATTTGAATGCACCATGAGTGAAATGGTTGATGGCATGTTCAGTGGAGTCCAAATTGTAACATTCAGCCACCATCAAGCATTTGTAATCCAGAGGACGATTTCATAGTTTCTGTGATGATAAAATCGTGTTAGGAGTAAGCGGTGAAAACTTAGGGTTGGTTAGCAACTTATTTATTCGATTCATTTGTGAGTGACTTGTTATAATAAAATTAAATTTGCCAAATCCTGATAAAGTGGCCCCATTACTAAACGGGATGAAGGCTAGGGAAAACATAAAGAAGAAGAGGAAGAAGAAGAAGAGGTTGCATTGAAAATGTTTCATTCTAGGTAACCACACACTTCTGCTTTGTACTACAAATGTAGTGGCACAGTGATAGCTGTGGTTTGATAACGATTATTAATAATTGACACATTATCTTTGGCCACATACAAGTTAGTTTTGCTGTAATAATTTCAGCGGGTTGCCATCCTTACCGTGAGTAGGTGTATCTTTTGCTTTTTTATTTATTTTCTAAACTAACTTAAACTTGCCCACTAGCAAATAATTCCATTCACAAATTTACCACAGGCAAAAACTTTGTTCTTCTCTCTATACAGTGAAAACACTAAACTTTCATTTACACTTTTACCGACACATTTACTATCTCCTGACGAAACGTCTCCTGTATTCCTTTGACGTTAACTTGTTTAGTTTCTATAGCTAATCATTGCCACTTACAATGTCGCATATATTCTACTTTCTCATGGCTCGTTTATAATCTCGTACTGGCACCATGTGTAATGCTGATATTGAGAAAATTTTCTCTGTTCAGTCGCACGCTGGTGTTGGGCGTCTCCCTATCCAATACAAATGCCCTCTATTAGAAGTCTAGCTGACAGAAATAATTTAACATGCACATTTAGGAACATACTGCACTCTCCGCGACTAGTGCTGCGTTCTGCCTATCCTGTCACGTAACCTAAGTTAACTGCTTGGTTTTCCCTTGTTGCCCAGTAATTTCTCCTTTGCTGTTTAATTATTAGGTCCAATAAGTAAAGTCTCATTACAACTAATAATTCATTATACCCCTTTAGTTTAGTGTAGTCATGAACTTTTCTCATCATCACATTTAGTTAAATTATCGTGAGCCTGTACGCCCCAACTCTGGAGCCACTAGCTACCCTCGAATTAGAGTGCTGTTAAGACATTATTTAGTGAGGCTCGTAGCCAAGTAGAATCTCTCTACTACTTGTTAGCGTAATAGGCACACTCAAGGCTCGTGAGCAAGCTTTGTAGATTTGAGACACGAAATTGCAGTTTTCTTCAAGATGACTCCTAGATAATGTGGCTCATTAAACTTCCAAATTGGTGCATTCCTTGTCACTGCCAAGTAACACAGCTCGATAAAACTTGTACCACACGTAGAAAGGATTGCTACAGTGTAATACGAGTACATATGCTAAATGAAACCACGGATGGCAGAGTGCACTCTACAACGTGCTCCCATGGACTGGTAAGAAGTTCTTGTAGCAGGGCGTTCCATTCCTCGACCAGTGTCATGGACAGTTGCTGGATGGTCGTTGTTGCATGTGGACGTGCTGCAGTACTTCTCGCCAACTTATTACACATGCGCACCATACCGTTTCAGCAGATCATCGGTGTGTTTCTTTCAATTCAATTTCTCATCACTGCACAAACCCAGAAATTTCGAATATTCTGCCTTACCAACAGACTTCTGCTCATAGTCTATATTCATCAATGATGTTTTGCCATTTACTGTACAGAGTTGTACATATTGTGTTTTCTCAAAATTTAGTGGGAGTCCACTTCCAGAGAACCACTTAATAATTTTCCGAAAGACATTATTTACAATTTCATCAGCTGATTCTTGTTTGTTGGGTGTGATTACTATACTTGTATCATCAGCAAAAAGAACTAGCTTTGCATCTTCAATAATATAGAGTGGCAGGTCATTAATATATATTAAGAACAATAAGGAGCCCAATGCTGAACCCTGTAGGACACCATTCTCGATACCTACGCTGTTAGACAACGCTAATGATTTTTGCAGACTATCTGTACTGTTAGTTTCAACCTTCTACGTTTTTCCAGTAGTTTGAAGCCATACAAAATGTCTGGGACTAGTTTGGAGCCGCCATTGAAACGTGACAATAAGCATCAACGAGTAGCTTCAGTTGCATGTAACATACTCGAAGGAGCTTAGCATATTCTTCACCGATACACTGAGAAATTATGAAGACTGGGCACGGTATTATGCTGTGTTAGTGTGATATCTCTGGAAGTCGAGTGATACGAAGGCGTGCTGAAAAGTAATGCCTCAATTTTTTTATGTGAAAAATCTTTAAGATTTTTAAATAAAACAAAAGTTATTTACATTCTTCATCTTTATTCTTCATGTCTACATATTTGCAACCCTCTGCCGCTAGAGGGCTCCGAATTGTAGCGCGTGACATGACAGTGTATACATAACTATGTCTGTTTGAGAGAAACAGCGTGCTGTAATAAAGTTTTGAATTCGAAAGGTTCGTCCGCACATGGACCAACCACCGTCCCTTTCAGCATGGCAATGCCAGACCACACATGAGCGCTGCGGGTCTGCAACAAACCGACGCCTTGGGTTCACTGTCATAGATCATCCTCAATACAGTCCCGTCTTGGCCCCACCCGATTTTCACCTGTTTCCAAAACTGAAAGAAAACCGTCAAGGACTTCACTTTGATAGTAATGAAGCGGTGCAAGCCGAGGTGAAGTTGTCGCTCCGTCAACAAAGTCAAACATTCTACAGCGACGTTATCAACAAATTGATATCGCGTTGCGAGTAATGAGTTCAGTGCAAGGGTGACTATGTTGAAAAATAAATATGTAGATATTACAATAAAGATACAGAATGTTAATAACGTCTGTTTTATTTAAATTCACATAAAAACTTCTGAAATATTTCATTTCAGCACGCTCTCGTATTTTATCAAATGTGCTTATCGTGCACTGATCAGCCAGAGCAGTATAACCACTAAACTAACAGCCGGTACATCCACCTTTGTCAAGGATAATCGTGGCAATGCGTCGTGGCATGGAAGCAGTGAGGCCTTGGTATATCGTTGGGGGGAGTTGGCATCATATCTGCATACACAAGTCACCTAATTCCCGTAAATTTCAGGGAGGGGGTTATGAGCTCTGACGCCGCGTTCAGTCACATCCCAGATATGTCCGATGGGGTTCAGATCTGGTGACCAGTACGGCAACAGGAACTCGCCACAGTATTCCTCGAACCACTCCATCATACTTCTGGCGTTGTGATATGGCGCATTGTCTTGCTGAAAAATGCCACTACCATCGGGAACCATGACCATCATGAAGAGGAGCACGTGGTCTGCAACAAGTATACGATACTCGTTGGCCATCATGATGCCTTTCTCGAGCTCCGCTGGACCCAAGGATGTCCGCGTACATTTTCCCCAGAGCTGAAGAGCTTCCTCACGGGTCAGTCCTATTCTGTCGAGGAGTTCCTTGAAAAATTAAGCTGATTCTTGTTGTATTGTTGATTGCGTTTACTTAAACTTGTGGCCTGACTTTTTTTCGGGTTCGTAAACATTTTATTTTTATCTGTTATTACTTTCATGTTGTAATTTCATGTACTGACACATTCCACGACCTTGGAGATTTGCTCCTAAATTTCGTCCTGCGGAACTTACATGTAAATAAATAAGTAAATAAATAGCATCATGTTATCCGCCGCCAGCTTGTCTCCGTCCCGAAATACAGGTGTCAAGGAGTTGTTCCCCTGGAAGACGATGGATTCGCACTCTTCTATCGGGATAATGAAGAAGGTTTCGGGATTCATCAGACCATGCAACGCTTTGCCACTGTGCCAACGTCCAGTGCCGATGGTCACGTGTCCATTTCATTCATAGTTGCCTATGTCGTGGTGGTAAGATTGGGATATTCATGCGTCGTCGGCTGGGGATGCCCATTGCTAGGAATGTTCGGCGCACTGTGTGTTCAGACAAACTTGTGCTGTGCCCAGCATTAAAGTCTGATGTTAGTTCCAAGACAGTTAGCTGCCTGACCTGTTTTACCAGTCTACCAAGTCTGACATCTTTAACGAGGGGTGGTCGTCCGTCCCCATGACGTTTGGACGTGATTGCAACTTAGTTTCGTCACATGTTGAAGACTCTCACCACAACACTCCTCGAACACCCGACAAACTGTGCAGTTTCCGTAATGCTCGTGCCGACCCTCCGAGCCATCACAATCTGTCCGCTGTCAAACTCCCCATTCTATACGCGGACAGCATGCTCACTGATACTACATGCAGCGTGCGCGTGTCTGACTAGCAGTCATTCCTCGCCAGTGACACTGCTATCGCCTGGACAGGCTTATGTCGATAGTATAGGTCGCTTGTCATAATGTTCTGTCTGATCAGTGTACGTTTTCATTGTTATCAATTACCAGCCACGATAGCACCGTTTTGGTGTGAAACTTGTGGGAAATTTGATTTTTCAGCCACGAACATTGGTGCTCGTGATGGTCAAAATTGGGTTACAGTAGCTATTGTTCGTGTAGATAAGAATAATATCCCTGGAAAAATATTCTGCTAGCGCAAGTGCATCTACACTCCTGGAAATGGAAAAAAGAACACATTGACACCGGTGTGTCAGACCCACCATACTTGCTCCGGACACTGCGAGAGGGCTGTACAAGCAATGATCACACGCACGGCACAGCGGACACACCAGGAACCGCGGTGTTGGCCGTCGAATGGCGCTAGCTGCGCAGCATTTGTGCACCGCCGCCGTCAGTGTCAGCCAGTTTGCCGTGGCATACGGAGCTCCATCGCAGTCTTTAACACTGGTAGCATGCCGCGACAGCGTGGACGTGAACCGTATGTGCAGTTGACGGACTTTGAGCGAGGGCGTATAGTGGGCATGCGGGAGGCCGGGTGGACGTACCGCCGAATTGCTCAACACGTGGAGCGTGAGGTCTCCACAGTACATCGATGTTGTCGCCAGTGGTCGGCGGAAGGTGCACGTGCCCGTCGACCTGGGACCGGACCGCAGCGACGCACGGATGCACGCCAAGACCGTAGGATCCTACGCAGTGCCGTAGGGGACCGCACCGCCACTTCCCAGCAAATTAGGGACACTGTTGCTCCTGGGGTATCGGCGAGGACCATTCGCAACCGTCTCCATGAAGCTGGGCTACGGTCCCGCACACCGTTAGGCCGTCTTCCGCTCACGCCCCAACATCGTGCAGCCCGCCTCCAGTGGTGTCGCGACAGGCGTGAATGGAGGGACGAATGGAGACGTGTCGTCTTCAGCGATGAGAGTCGCTTCTGCCTTGGTGCCAATGATGGTCGTATGCGTGTTTGGCGCCGTGCAGGTGAGCGCCACAATCAGGACTGCATACGACCGAGGCACACAGGGCCAACACCCGGCATCATGGTGTGGGGAGCGATCTCCTACACTGGCCGTACACCACTGGTGATCGTCGAGGGGACACTGAATAGTGCACGGTACATCCAAACCGTCATCGAACCCATCGTTCTACCATTCCTAGACCGGCAAGGAAACTTGCTAATGCACGTTCGCATGTATCCCGTGCTACCCAACGTGCTCTAGAAGGTGTAAGTCAACTACCCTGGCCAGCAAGATCTCCGGATCTGTCCTCCATTGAGAATGTTTGGGACTGGATGAAGCGTCGTCTCACGCGGTCTGCACGTCCAGCACGAACGCTGGTCCAACTGAGGCGCCAGGTGGAAATGGCATGGCAAGCCGTTTCACAGGACTACATCCAGCATCTCTACGATCGTCTCCATGGGAGAATAGCAGCCTGCATTGCTGCGAAAGGTGGATATACACTGTACTAGTGCCGACATTGTGCATGCTCTGTTGCCTGTGTCTATGTGCCTGTGGTTCTGTCAGTGTGATCATGTGATGTATCTGACCCCAGGAATGTGTCAATAAAGTTTCCCCTTCCTGGGACAATGAATTCACGGTGTTCTTATTTCAATTTCCAGGAGTGTATTTGTATTGATAAGCCATTGTCTGCTCGTAGTAGAAGGTGTGGTGAATTGAGCCTTGATGATATGTTGTCTAAGACTGTATAGTCACATTCTATTACTGCAAGAGCATCTGTTACTGTTGATAAACCACTACGAATTCTTACTAGTCGTATAGTAAAGTAAGCGGTGATGATTTGTCATACATTTCGATTAAAGGACGTGAAGATATCGCTAAATTTAGTTCAATGGGTGACTGGGCTGTGTATACTTCATTTTGAGAAATAAAGAAGAGAATGACAAAAGAGAAAAAACTTTTGTTTGTGTCACAGGTAGTGAAAGCATCCCGAGACACCCAAGGTGGAAGCTTGATTCTGCTTTGATTAATATCGAGAGGGTACGAGATTTACCATGCTTTTATAGGTAATAATTCTGATGGATATAGTGGACTAGTGGGAAAATTGTGTGCTGTAATAGTATATATAAACAAGTGGGACAAGTTTCGCGTTTTCACGTTGATGGGAAGAGGAGCCCGAAAGTTAAAGTTATCGCTAGTTGGGATCATAGTTTCTTGAGATTACTTTTTACTGTCGTTGTTGAGCTTTGTTGTCCGAGGTACTTCTTTTGGGGTTCGTGCGGTGCTGAGTTTCAACGAGTTACGCCTCTCGTCAGACCCAAGCACAGCAGAAAGACATCTGCACCATACGCTGTTTCAAGGAATATCGACGATCCGAACGTCCGACGGATAAGATTGTCAACGGCATTAAGGCTTCTTTGTGTTTTCCTGCAAATAGCTTGTTTTCAAAACACAATGAGAGTGAGTCGCTGTATGAAGGGTGAAAGTTAATGTTTCATCCACAAGTTGTTGTGTGGCCCCTTCAGTAGTGTTCCGAGGGGCGTTCAGTAGTAATAGAACACCTTTTTTCAAAAAGCTGGATTCTAATGCAGCATATTATTCCCCCGCTATTGTGGCTACAACATAATCTCCGTTCAATGCGGCGGCCTTACGCTACCTGTCTGGTAGGGCCTGTTTGCCCACATAGTACCGCTCTAGTGGTCGACGTCGGAGCCAACGTTTTGCCGCATCAATAGCCTCCCCATCAACCATGTACTGTTTCCTACGGAGTGCATCCTTTATTGAGCCAAACAGATAAAAGTCGGAAAGTGTGAGAAGATCCGAGCTGTGGGGTGTATGAGGAAGAACAGTCCAAAGAAGTTTTGTCAGTTCCTCTCGGGTGCGCAGTTTTGTGTGAGACCTTTGCGCAATCCCAGAAACCATCGCCATGACTTTACCGACTGAGGGTGTGGCTTTGAATGCTTTCTTTGGAGGAGAGGTGATGTGGCGCCACTCCGTGGACTGAAGTTTTGTTCCGATTTGAAGTGATGAACCCACGTTTCATCGCTTGTGACGATATTCGACAAAAAATTGTCACGATCAGCCTAATAAAGCGCAAGCAATTCCTCACAGAGGGTCCTTCGTTGTTCTTTATGGTCTTCTATTAGACGTTGAGGAACGCAGAGGGCAAACATCTTTCAGTACCCCAAGTGGTGAACAAGTGCGTCAGCACTACCATCGGAGACGTCTAGTTGTGCAGCGAGGCGTTTACGACCCGTCGATCACGTTGAATGACGATGTCCCCACGTTCCAACTTTGCAGGAGTCACAGCTGTTTGTGGCCATCCTGCACGCGGGACATACGACAGGTTTGCGCCACTTTGTTGCGATGATGACAGACGCCTCGCCCAACGAATCACCGTGTTTTTGTTCGCTGCCAGGTCTCCATAGACATTCTGTAAACTCTATGAATATCTGCGATGATCTGGTTTTCTGCAAACAGAAACACAAGACAGCTCTCTGCTTGGAACACATCTCCGTTACAGAAGCCATTTTGAAAGTTACGTGTAGAGCCGCCACCTATCGGAACTTCATGAAAGTGTAGGGGTTGAAGCGAGAATTTTCCACAAAGTTCTAAAAGAAGTTCCGAATTTTTTCAATTGAAATTGGCCGAGAAAAAACTGTGTTGCGTAACTTATTGAACGGCCGTCGTACGAATGATCACTGTAATGAATAGCCAAGGCGAGTCTGTCGGGAGTCCGCCAACTTTTACTGCATCGGATGCGTTTGACAGATTCGGACTCTCACGGTACTGATGTTCCTGATGGTTAGAAATGGGTTTCTGTTGCAGTTGTTCGTATCGATAAGAATAAAAGTGCCGGTATTGACGCTTTGTAAAACTTTGCTCCCAGAGATGTCGTCGCCTACGAGATTTTAATGTTGTTCGAGACTGTGTGGCCATACTCCGGTAGAGCAAGTGCATCTATCGTTGTTGGTAGACCATTGAGTAGTCGTACCAGATGTAGTTGTAAATTAAGTCTGGAAGAAAATGAAGTATCATTCGTAAATAAGCAATTATTATTTTTGAAATCTGTGAGAGGATACATTTAAGATATACTCCCATATAGGACATTGTGAGTCCTTGCTTACGTATTTTTGGGTCTCTGATGTATCCACATCGAACACGACCTATCAATTTGTACTATACGATATCGCTGGATCGCATTCAGGGACGTAGGCTCCATGGAGTGCGAAATCACAGAGGTCGGTGGGTTGTTGTCGAGGAGGCAGCCGATGCTGGCAGTTGCTCTGGACGGCGGCGTGCAAAATTTGCTAGATACGGCCGCGAAGCGGTCACTGTGTTCAGTCTTGGTATACTTGGATTTCGGCCGGGACGAGGGTGTGTGCATCCTTATCTATCAGGTCGTCATTGCAGATACGGACAACCGATAACTTGGTGAGAAGCACTTCGGAACTGTGTGGACTTGTGACAACACGCTAACTTTGTGAAACGTATTCAGTGTGTTGAAATTTTTACTAGTAACTTCAGTTAGTAACTGTGTGGTGTGCTGATGGGTCAGGAACATTTTTCTTAACTGTCAAGTATTTCAGCTCAACGGGGGAGAAACTGTTATTACGATATTGTGGCCTCACTAAACTTCTCAAAGGCTGTTTTCCTGCATCATCCAATAGTAAGGGAGGAAGCACCGTATGTGTCAAGTCTGTTAAACTGATGTCGGTTCTCTGTGTGTTCCAGAAGCCTGCTTATGTTGCCTTCCGTGTGACCGCGGGTTTGTTTGTGATGGCGGGTGACTTGGAGCAGGCTTGACCAATGTGTGCCCGACCAAAGGGAAAAGGCCGCACTCACAACAGGCCTGCACTGGTTGTAAAAAAGGAAAGCCATTATTGTTTGCAAACTGGAAAGCTCCAGATGGCTATTTCAAAAGTCGGCTGCTTGCGAAACAGAAAGTCCCTTCCGCCGTTCTGTGCTGGATTATTTAACATCAACGCAACTCCTATAATAAAGCAACTATGAAAAAAGGAAAAAATATTCGAGATGATAATATATGCCCTCTTTCCACGAAAATAGGCCAAGTCCATTTTTTTTAGCTTTATGAGCTAAATCGGTATAGCTTTTATGTTCGA
Source organism: Schistocerca piceifrons (assembly GCF_021461385.2). Classification (NCBI taxonomy): domain Eukaryota; kingdom Metazoa; phylum Arthropoda; class Insecta; order Orthoptera; family Acrididae; genus Schistocerca; species Schistocerca piceifrons. The sequence goes on from NC_060141.1 coordinate 295,549,527, forward strand.
CGGCAGTCGCATCATTATTTTGTGACATCCATCGAAGTGTACCACCACCGATAACAAATGATCTGCACAGACATGTCCACCCGGCATAAAATCAGGAAAAGAAAAACTTCGTCTATTTTGCTCTGAAAACTACCGATCACCGCACATTTCACGTAAGGACCATGCTATTAAAAACGCGATCATAAACCGTATATTACCATCACCCTGCATAAAAAGCGATCTTGAGTCTACAGAGGCACACACGTGTAGTGGTAGTGTTACGCTTTCAGGCAGAAATGCTGTTCGAAATGCTGTCCACAATTTCGAATCAAGTCTATCCAGTCAACAACATATTTGCGCGTTATATCCTGTAGAGACGCATTTTATTTATTACAGCCACTGGTGAATCATATTCGTGCCACTCTCGTATCTCGAAACGAATCACTTTTGTTTTCGAACCTATCTGCTAAGGATCCCACACACCAAGAACTCCAGCGCTGTTTTCAGACAGTCCCTCTGCATCTTGTAACTGTTCCTAAGTCTTTGCCATGCCCTCTCTGCAGCTTAGTCTGTGTGATCGTCCCAATTTAACAAGGGGAGGCCACAACGTTTGGAACGCGGATTTACTGCAAACTTAGTACAATCGTAGTACTCCTTGAGGGCAACAAAATGTGCAAACAGCAGCGCGTACTTGTCAAGCGCTATTGAGAGCCGGCACGGTAGCTCAGCGTGTTCGGTCAGAGAGCCGGTTGGCCTCTGTAATAGAAAACTGAGTGGAAGGATCAACCACCGAACTTGAACAGGATGTCTTGCGACGTCCGCGAGGACCAAACACAACGATAAAAAAAAGAAGAAAGTGGTTAGCGTTCAAGCACCGTAATACGTGTATCGCTGGATAGAGTCCCGTTCGTCAGCTTTTTTTTATTTTCAACACAGTCATTTTCTTTACTATTCATATTACAATTGATATAATGGAAAAAATACGTGCAATCGGATGAACTTTTATTAAATTCACAATGTTATTTGGCAGTCTACAAATTTTTACTATCACGAATAATATAGTATTCATAACTATCGATTAGTAAACGACCAAATGCATGAAGTGATACTGAAAATGCATGATTGGCCGTGTCTTCAAAATTGTTCGTATTTAATCGAAATGATGCATTGTAGAGAGAGAAGGACGTGTCGCTGTATGTCATTTCACCATTTTTTCCGTTGTTCTGTCAGGATGCATCAGTTGTGTGACACAACCTGCATTCGACTCGCATACCCCCGTGACTTCCAGCACAATCTACTTGCGATCATTAAGAGCAAACCTCTCGATTATCACAGGACTTCCAACCTGTTTCGACACATTCCTCTAGACGAATGAAGATTTATACTGTTGATTACCACATAATGACTGATTTACATCGCTTGTTTGAGATGGAGAAAGAGTTTTGGTGGAGAGGGCAACAACTTCCAATGATCGCTGGCACAGAAACAGTCATCGCGTGCATGGCAGCAATATGAGGAATCAATCAAACGGAACACAGCGCCATCAGTTATCCTGTCACTGTGAATGATGAGTTTAAATGTAGAATTCATCAATCACATTCGGACAGCAGTTTGGAAACGCTCCACAATGCCTCAAACCTCTTCCAGTTTCCTTATGTTGTGAATGTCTCTTATTTGAATCACCCAGTGTGTGTGTGTGTGTGTGTGTGTGTGTGTGTGTGTGTTATGGGATCAGCAGCACCAACATGATTTACACTGCGCCATGTCTAGTTTTCTGGGGGAGTCAAGGGACCAAATGTGTTACTGTCAGATTAGAATCTGACGTAGACATCGAAGTCGTGGCGGGGAAAAAAAAAGTATGGCAGTGTACAAAACGTGTTACAACAGAAATAGCGGTGTATCAAACAATAAAACAGGGACCCTCTGCTACAACTGAAAACCTGTGGGAGAAGGTTCCCATACAGTACAGGTGATGAAAATTCACACCGGTCTGTGCAAGTGACGTCGATCACTGACCACATGCTCCAATGGATAAATACCTGTATATTTAATAGGATCGCCGCATGTGCTCGATGCCGGCATGTAGACGGTGTTCTTATTCGATATGTCTAAAGAGAGATATGCGTAAAAATCTGTTGGATGAAGTTAGTGTAGCTTTTATAGTTCGTAATTTTTCTCTGTTGGATAGTAGGGAAGAGGATGATAGAATGTTTGGATGACAGATGCGAATGGACCCTGAGCGGCGTGGATCTGCTTCGTAGTGTAGTACCTGTATGATGTTGAGTCTTCCTAATTTTCATGAACTGTTCATGCTATCGTCGTGTTGCAGGAGCAGGCTTCGTCTGGCGCTGAAATTATTTGCAGAGCAACGACAAGTTCCCATTTCCACCGAGAGGTCAAAACACGGTCCTATAGCCATACCTCAGCTAACTCTGTTTCTACACAGGTTGCAGAATGTGGTAGATGTTGCTCTCTCCGACTTCTGGGTACAATTGATCTCGCTATCAACTGTGGTGTGTATTACAGCACATCGCCCCATATCAGTTTTATCTTTCCCATCCTGACCATCCACTGGGTACGCTGTTGATTGCCGCACAATGATTAACTGACACCACACCGTTGAGACGGACGGGGCCTTGGCGGAATGCTGGATATCTGCTACTTGTTGCTGTGGAACATGGGATTAAATGTGGAGGTCATCACCTTAATACAGTTGTTTGGAAGTGTTCCTCATTGCTACAGACTCGTCCTATTTCCATATGCAGCGTTGTCCTACACATCTTTTTATTTTTATTTTTTAAATTTTTTAACCAATAAGCTAAAAGTACCTATTTCACGTGTGCTACCTCACACATGTTGTGAACAGCATCTTCTGGCGATGGTCAACACCGGAATAGTAATCATGTATATGACTGCTAAATGAAGAGACAATGCTTTTCGAAATGGAGCTCCGAGGCATCTGCTACCCTGTCGATGAGAAGATGAGATTAACTGTGCAGGTAATCACCTTCGAATGGCTGTTGAAAGCGCTCTACAATACCGCAAACTCTTCCAGTTTTCACACGTTGCGATGTCTTCCACATTCTCGTCAATGAGAAACAACGTGTCTGTGTTTTATTTCTACCGGCCTGTGTTGTGGTAGCTGTATAGTTCATGCCATGTGATGTTCAGATTTCTGAGAGAGCCAGAGGATCGATACGTGTTAATGTCGGTTTAGCAGCAGTTGACAAGGCTCTCTAAGTCATGGTAAAAAAAAAAAAGTATGACAGTGTACACTGATTGGGTGTGTTATAACCGAAAAAACACAATGCATCAAACTGCTTATGAAGGAGCAGTATAGGAACCCTCTTGTGTAATTGATAGACTGTTATTGTCATTCTACAGTACAGGTGAAGAAACTTTACACCCGTCTGTGGAAGCGGCTTTGATCACGAACCACCTGCTCCAGTGAACCAATACCTGTATATTTAATAGGAGCGTCACATATGTTTGGGTGATAGACATGAAGGCACCCTGAGAGACACGGATCTCCTTTGGACTACCTGTATGTAGTTTGGAGATGTGTCGCAATGTAATAGCAAAATCTTCGTCCTTACTCTATTTCATGTATGATGTGTAGTCTTCCTAATTTCCGAACAAGGAACACCATCGTAACTGCTCGTACTATCTCTTCTGCTACCTCGTGTTGCAGGGGAAAGCTTGGTTTGGCGCTGACCTTACACACAGTACACGGTTGGCGGAGCTATGACACAATGTTTCCAATTTGACTGAGTGGTCAAAACGCGCTCCTGTCGCATTAACTCAGCTCGTCCTGTTTCCCCAAAGCATGCCGAAGGTCTTAGATATAGCGCTCTCCGACTTCCGTACAGGTTAGACTTAAATTGGGACGATTACATAGACCAAGCTACAGGGAGGGCAGGGCAAAGACTTAGGGGCAGTTACAAGATGCAGAGGGACTGTCTAAAAACAGCGCTGGAGTTCTTTGTGTGTGGGATCCTTAGCAGATAGGTTTGGAAAAAAAAGGAGATTCGTTTCTAGATACGAGAGTGCCACAAATATGATTCACCAGTGGCTGTAATAATTAAAAGACGTCTCTACGGGATATAACACAAATATGTTGTTGACTGGGTAGATAGACTTGATTCGAAATTGTGGACAGCATTTCTGCCTGAGAGCGTAACACTACCAGCGACCCGTGTGTGCCTCTGTAGATTCAAGACCGCTTTTCATGCAGGGTGATGGTAACACAGGCACTGTGATTGTGTTTTTAACAGCGTGGTCCTTAAGTGAAATGTATGTTGTGGGCTGTAGAATCCCTCTCTGGTCAGCTTCAGATGTCATTTCTCAATAGTGTTCCTCAAAAAGAATATCATGTTCCCTCCATGGGTTCCTAGTTGTCCTACTTGGCGAGTGTAATCCGACTGCTGAAAAAAAGATTATTCCGCGTGCAAATGACCTAGTAGATAGTGTTGGAAGTCCCATGCGGCTTTTCGCGGATGATGCTGTAGTATACAGAGAAGTTGCAGCATTAGAAAATTGTAGCGAAATGCAGGAAGATCTGCAGCGGATAGAAAGAAGGGTCCTTTATTGTATGATTATATGATAGCGGAACAAACACTGGTAGCAGTTACTTCTGTAAAATATCTGGGAGTATGCGTGCGGAACGATTTGAAGTGGAATGATCATATAAAATTAATTGTTGGTAAGGCGGGTACCAGGTTGAGATTCATTGGGAGAGTCCTTAGAAAATGTAGTCCATCAACAAAGGAGGTGGCTTACAAAACACTCGTTCGACCTGTACTTGTGTATTGCTCATCAGTGTGGGATCCGTACCAGATCGGGTTGACGGAGGAGATAGAGAAGATACAAAGAAGAGCGGCGCGTTTCGTCACAGGGTTATTTGGTAACCGTGATAGCGTTACGGAGATGTTTAACGAACTCAAGTGGCAGACTCTGCAAGAGAGGCGCTCTGCATCGCGGTGTAGCTTGCTCGCCAGGTTTCGAGAGGGTGCGTTTCTAGATGAGGTATCGAATATATTGCTTCCCCCTACTTATACCTCTCGAGGAGATCACGGATGTAAAATTAGAGAGATTAGAGCGCGCACGGAGGCTTTCAGACAGTCATTCTTCCCGCGAACCATACGCGACTGGAACAGGAAAGGGAGGTAATGACAGTGGCACGTAAAGTGCCCTCCGCCACACACCGTTGGGTGGCTTGCGGAGTATAAATGTAGATGTAGATGTAGATGCAAAGTGACTGACTTGATAAATTTAATTAACTAGTCTATTAAACTGATATCAATGACGTGCCGCCTGATGGCTAGAAGAGATGGCTAGTGCACCACGGAATGATTCTTGACAAACGTTTCTTCTTTTTTTTTTTTCGTTGTGGCGATATCTTTTAACGAAATTTCAATCTCCCACCTACACAGGGCGAGACAGGCTCTCACGACTTGTTTCATAAACACTTGTATGATAGAGCATCGCATTGCTAATAGGGAACCTGTCATAGTGTACAAAACAGCTACATTCTCATGAATTATAGCTTCTTGTTGACAAACGTAAAGCGATTGTGTTCTTTTCGACATGTGTGCCAATGGCATGAAAGATATTGCTAAATATAGATTATTTATTTCTTTGGAATTTAAATTATCGCTTTCTCTTTACTCTGATGACGGTTTCGAAATAAGTAGGACCTTCAGAGGTGATCGGTAGCTTTCGCATCAAAATAATCGAAGTTTTTTTTACCTGATTGTATGAAGGTTGGACATGTTCCTGCTGATCATTTGTGATCGATGGCGGTAAACTTCGCTGGGCGTCACAAAATAATGAGATGCGACTGCAGTCGAGCATAAAAACTATACCGATTTTGCTCATAAAACTAAAAGAAAATGGACATTGCCTATTTTCGGGGAAAGATGACATTTATCATCGTCTCGAATATTTTTTCTTTTTTAATGGTTGCTTTTTATAGGAGTTGCGTTGATGTTAAATAGTCCAGTGCAGTACGGCGGAAGGGGGTTTCTGTTTCGCAAGCAGCCGACTTCTGAAACAGCCATCTGGAACAGTCTCCCGATGGGCGAGATTTTGCTACTAAATTTCCCTTTTGTGTTGTCTAGGACCATCACTGTAAGGCCGCATGTCTGTGGCACTATCTCCCCTATTTCGCTATAATACAAAACGAGCCGCCCTTCTTTGTACTTTTCGATGTCATCCGTCAGTCCTACCTGGAGCGTATCCCACACCACACAGCAATACTCCAGAATAGGGCGGACAAGCTTGATGCAAGCAGTCTCTTTAGTAGACCTGTTGCACCTTCTAAGTGTTCTGCCAATGAATCGCAGTCTTTGGTTTGCTCTACCCACAATGTTATCTATGTGATCGTTCCAATTTAGGTTATTTGTAATTGTAATCCCTAAGTATTTAGCTGAATTTACAGCTTTCAGATTTGTGTGTCTTATCGCGTAATTGAAATTTAGTGGATTTCTTTTAGTACTCATGTGAATAACTTCACACCTTTCTCTATTCAGGGTCAATTGCCACTTTTTGCACCATAAAGATATCTTACCAAAATAATTTTGCAATTCGTTTTGGTCATCTGATGACTTTACAAGACGGTAAATGACAGCATCATCTACTAAATAAGATTGTCTCCTATATCGTTCATAGAAATCAGGAACAATAGAGGGGCTATAACTCTTCCTTGGGGAACCCCAAATATTACTTCTGTTTTACTCGATGACTTTCCGTCTATTACTATGAACTGTGACCTTTCTGACAGGAAATCACGAATCCAGTCGCACAACTGAGGCGACATTGCATAGGCACGCAGTTTGGTTAGAAGACGCATGAGAGGAACGGTGTCGAAAACCTTCTGGAAATCTAAAAATATGGAATCAATTTGACATCCCCTGTCGATAGCACTCATTACTTCATGAGTATAAAGAGCTAGTTGTGTTTCGCAAGAACGATATTTTCTGAATCCGCGCTGACTGTGTGTCAATAAATCGTTTTCTTCGAGGTACTTCACAATGTTCGAATACAGTATTTGTTTCAAAACCCTACGGCAAATCGACGTTAGTGATATGGATCTGCAATTGAAAGGATTACTCCTACTTCCCTCTTTGGGTATTGGTGTGACCTGAACAATTTTCCAGTCTTTACGTACGGATCTTTCTGTGAGTGAGTGGTTGTATATCATTGCTAAATACAGAGCTATTGCATAAGCATACTCTGAGAGGAACCTGACTGATATACAATCTGGACCAGAAGCCTTGTCTTTATTAAGCGATTTAAGCGCTGCTTTGCGACACCAAGGATATATGCTATTATGTTTCTCTTCTTGGCACTTGTTCTTGATTTGAATTCAGGAATACGTATATTGTCTTCTTTGGTGAAGGGGTGTCGGTAAACCGTGTTTAATAACTCTGCTTTAGTGACACTGTCATCAGTGACTTCACCGTTGTTATCGTGCAGTGAAGGTAATGACTGCGTCTTTCCACTGGTGTGCTTTATGTATGACCAGAATCTCTTAGGGTTTTCTGCCAGATTTGGGGACTCTCTCTTGAAGTACGGGCTATATTTCGAACTTCTGTAAAACTTAGCCAGTCTTTTTGCTGCTTCTGCAACTGCGATCTGATCCGTTTTGTGTACCATTGGGGATCAGTACCATCACTTATTAATTTATGGGGTATATATCTCTCAATTGCTGTCGAGACTATCTCTCTGAAACTATTTCACAACTATTTTACGCTTGCATGACTAGATCGGAAGGAGTGAAGACTGTCTCTCAAAACGGCGTTAAGAGCATTTTTATCAGATTTTTTTTAAACAGATATACTTTGTCTATCTTTTTGATGGTTGTAGGTGTTACGGCATTCAGCCCAGCAGCAACTGCGTTGTGGTCGCTAATCCCTGTATTCGTCGCGATACTCACTATTTGTCCAGGATTATTTGTTGCTAAGAGGTCAAATATGCTTTCGCAACCATTTACGCTTCGAGTGGGCTCATGAACTAATTGTTCGAAATAATTTTCTGCGGAAGCATTCAGTACAATTTCGGATGACGTTTTATGCCTGTCATCGTCTTTAAACGTATAATTTTTTCAGCTTATCGAGGGTAGATTGAAGTCACCACCGACTATAACTGTATGAGTCGGACACATATTTGAAATGAGACTCAAGTTTTCTTTGAACTGTTCAGCAACTATATCTTCTGAGTCGGGGGAGGGGGGCGGGGGTCAGTAAAAGATCCAGTTAATAGTTTTGTCCGATTGTAAAGTATAACGATTTCGCAGGAATTATCTACTTCATTTTCACTACAAGGCAAACTACTTCTGACAGAAATAAATAGTCCACCACCAACTATATTTAATCTATCCTTTCTGAGCACTGTTAGATGGTTTGAAAAAATTTCGGCAGAACTTATTTCCGACTTTAGCCAGCTTTCTGTACCTATAACTATTTGAGCTTCAGTGGTTTCTGTTAGGGCTTGGAGCTCTGGTTCTTTCCCAGTACAGCTACGACAATTTACAACTACAATACCGATCGTTTCCACAACTAACTTACTGTGTTTTATCTGTCCCCTTTTAGACTGACGCCTTTTCTGTGTTTCCCTGATATCCTCTACCCTAAAAAAACCGCCAGTCCATTCCACACACACCCCGCAACCCGTGTAGCCGCTTCCTGGGTAGGGGGCCACTGTCCTATTAAGCGGATCCCGGAAACCCACCACCCGATGGCGCAAGTGAAGGAATCTGGAGCCTACACGGTCACAGAGCAGCCTGAGCCTCTAATTCAGATCCTCATTACGAGTGCTGGTTTTATCACACAATTTCAAAGTGTAATTACATCTGTGACGCCTTTTTTCCCCATCAGATGTGGTATCGTGTAATGGCTTCGATTACCTGGGCTGCAGGATCGTTTTTGAGCTGGCATCTGCAGAGAACTCTGACGTCAAACAACTATAAATATTGGCCTCTTTTGTATGCTTACAGATAATACACTTAGTAAACTCGTCTCTGTACAACACCAGCATCTCGTCAGTTGAACGTATTTTCCGCCAAAATAGATAAAGATAGTACCTTAGCCCCATGCCTTTTTCCCTCCAGCTTGTAGGTGTAGGGTCGAGGTTGAGTGTGTCTGTCGCTAGTTTCAGGTGGTATTGCGAAATTTTTTCCCAGCAGGATAACAGCAGTTGCATGGTATCATCAGTTTTTGAGTTGTATTGCGCTTTTTTGCCGCCGTTGTGTAACGCTAGGCATGTAGTTGTGTAATTAGGTCCGATCTTTGTGGTTAACTACGTAATTAGGATCTATCTTTGCGTCAGTTTCCAAACCAAAGTAAATAAAGTACATTAACCTAACCTTCCTCTCCCGCATCTGAACAGTTTCCATGTGTTGGGCGTGGACTTGGGCTTTCCGTTCAGGAGGACCAGGGTTCGAGTCCCGAAAGAGCACCGCCATTTTTAATTTCTCGTCAATTCCATGCACCTCTGGTGGTTTAATTGTGTTGGGGGGGGGGGGATTACACTTGGACTTTCTGTCCAGGAGGACCAGGGTTCGAGTCCCAGAAAGGGTACTGCCAATTTTAATTTCCCGTGTGTTCCCGGGTGGGGGATGGGGTGGGATGCTAGCACAGCCATGGAACAAAGAAATTCCCACCAAAATTGGAAATTCTCGCCAGTAGTTTAGGTTTGGGGGAAGGGGGAGGGGTTGGGGAGGGGTTGGGACGGTGAGGAGGGGGCTGGGGCACATGTGCAGCTGAGAAAGCATGGGACATCATCCGGGACCGGGGGTGGGTGGGGGTTCTTAGGGGTGGACGGGGGCGGGGGTGGGGTTGTGTGTGGTCGGGGGCGAGGGTAGGCGGGGGCGGTGATGATTAATTGTTCAATGTAATTAATTTGCATATCAATTTGATGTCAAAAGTGGCGTGATAACCCCATTACCGTACTACTTTTGTCATGACTTGTGAGTTGCTATTGGCCATTTTGAGAATCTTCTGATAAGTTCTAGTTAACGACGTTCTGTAGGCAACCAGTGTTGGTTAAGTTATCTTCGTTCAGGAGTAATTTGTTTTGAACATCTTTTACTGATAACAGTTGTTCCCTTGAAATTTATGCCAGTGCTAGATTTTATTGAAAGTTTTTTTAAATTGTTAAAGTGAATGTTTGTTTTTTTGTATATTTGCTTAAAGCGAATTCTGATTTTACTAAATAGATCAAAGTGAATCTTTCTTAATTATTGATGGAAACGTTTAGAATGACTGAAGCTGTTATTACATTTCAGTAGAAATTAGGTGCCTTTGTGTTTGTAGCGAGTAAGTACCAAGGAATAAAAATAACCCATCAGAAAGGTATTTTATAATTAATTTTATTTTTGAAAATTTTGATCTAGCACCTATCCTCAATGGAACCATGCTTCGTGACATTTATAAACGGAGTAGCCGTTTCAGTCTCGTAGTTTACCTGTGGATCCCTGCGCAGAAATGGTGCCAGACTGGTACGACATCAGTGCGGCTGCGGTATGCAGGGAAGACAGCCGTAACTGAAGCGACTGTCCGTCGCTGCAGTGGACGGAACTGGCCCACTGCGCGTTTATGGAGCTGTCGAGCAGAACGAGGAGGGTCGCTGAGGAGGCAGAGCCGCCAGACAGCCATCCAATAAGCGCCGGCGCCGGCCCCGGAAGCGGACCGCCAGCGCGGCGCGGCGCGCACCGCCCTCGTACTGTGCCGTATCCAGGGGGCCGGCCTGACGCAGCAGTCAGCAGGCGACGCAGCTCTGTCCTCCCTCGGTAACCGTCTAGCCCGTAGACGAGTCTGCTGCACCAGAGCAACCCAATATAGAGCCCGGTGCCACTCGGAACGTATGTTCTTCCGATTTTCCGCTGCTGGTCAAAACACTAGCAACCAGCAGCTTCCTAGCACCTTCAACGGTACGTTTAGAACGTGTACGACTGTTACAAATGCGCTAGGCGATATGGCTATACAGAGTGATATTTTACTTCTGGTAGACACAGGGATGATTTGTTTGATGAGGCCTCAGCCGAATCCTTCCCACGCCCTTGTCTAATCGAGCTAATCCTTCAAAATGGTTCAAATGGCTCTGAGCACTATGGGACTTAACTTCTGAGGTCATCAGTCCCCTAGAACTTAGAACTACTTAAACCTAACTAACCTAAGGACATCACACACATCCATGCCCGAGGCAGGATTCGAACCTGCGACCGTAGCGGTTTCAGACTGTAGCGTCTAGAATCGCTCGGCCACTCCGGCCGGCGAGCTAATGCTTCGTACCTACTGACATAACCGTAGACGGCTCGAGAAACCCTAACCTTGGTTTCTGCTTATGAAAAACGAATTTCAGCTCGAGAAGTCCTTACTACCACAGTCTGTAGACGAATGTCGGGTATTACAGCATACTATTTACTTTTGTAGTTGTATCTCCAAATGTAAGTCGTTCTTAGCTCTCGAACACTCTTTATCACAAACTTAACTATTTGACAGTAAGTATTTTTATTTCTCATAATGAAATTTAATCAAAAAACTTATTAACGAAAAAAGTTTTTTTTTAGAAGCTGCGCTTGGAGGCTAATATGGAATAGTCGGGAAATACGGAATAGGATTGCAGAAATTCAGCTAATCATGTAAATTTGAGAAGAAACGTTTATGCACACGAAAGCTATTCTGAGATTTCAGTCTTTGCTAACAAATCTGGTATCTAATCATATTATTTATTCCCTTACTGGTAGTAAGTCTTTAAGGGGTTAAATAAATAGCAGTTGTAGAATAATATTTTATGATCATGAACCAAATTTTTTCCAAAATTTACACGATTATCTGAATTTCTTAATTTCAAAACAAAGACCTCAGGCAATTACTTATTTATGTAATAGAGCTGATTCGTTTTAAATTCATCTGTTTGTGAAACTGAAAAATCCAGTTTTGTATACCAAATAGAGGAAAGGAAAGGGAAGGGGTGGTGGAAAACTAATGACTTCGGGCCGCACAGGGCACTGTGAAGTGCAGTGGTGGAAGCTGAAAATTTGTGCTGGCCTGGAACTCGAACCCGGAGCCGTTGCCTTAACTGTTTCGGCCATCCGGACACGGTCTCCGACCGACCCAAATTTCCAACTTATCGCTCGCTGCAAATGCTGCGTCCCTCATCCATTAACCCCTTTTCGCAAATTATTGATTCCTAGGAGTTCGGACGATATTAGTGCATCCGCACTGAAGCAGATGTGGAGCCGTTACGCTATTTCAGACTCCGTTCTGTCAGACATCCAATTTCCGTTCACAGTACCTGCACGGTCTAGGTGCGTGACATGCCTTCTTGGACATCACAACGTAACGGAATCAACTGTATCCACAGAAAAAAATTCTAGCAATACATAACAATCTACTATTCCCTTCCTACATAGTTTTAATGAACATTTTCAATAATTATTGCATATTTTTGAGAACTTACTTCCTAACGTTTTACAAAGTACGAAAATAATTTTTCTGCGCCTTAACGCACTCTATGTATTACAAAAAGTTTGCGAACTACAAAAACAGTTTGTCTGCGCCTTAACGCACACGATGTTTGGAGACGAATGGACTCGCTGCAGGCTATCACGGGACGTTTTGAAGTGGATCATGCCTCTCCTGCCTGCGAGCACCGGTCGACGGACGAGAAATTACAGTATTCTAAAAAAAGAAAAAAAAGTTCAAATGGCTCTAAGCACTATAGGACTTAACATCTGAGGCCATCAGTCCCCTAGACTTACAACTACTTAAAACTAACCCAAGGATATCACGTACATCCATGCCCGAGGCAGGATTCGAACCTGCGACCGTAGCAGGCGCGCGGTTCCGGACTGAAGCGCCTAGAAACGCTCTATCACAGCGGCCGGCCACAGTATTCTACACTGGCCAAGTATTCCTTACCCGAAGTTCATTTTTATCAATAAACAACATGAAAGTCCCAGATAAAGCTCTTGTCTTCTATACTGATTTAGAGTCAGTCATGTTTTCAAACGCACGTAACACTTAACTCGATTTCGAGGCGAAAGTGATTTTAACGTAACGTAACATATACGGCTGTCCAGTAACATTTCAACATCAGGATGGTAAAAATGTAACGAAATATTGCTTATTGTGGGTATACAACATACATTAGTAGGAACAGTGTTGGTTTGATACCCAAGCTCACGTGCTTGGAACGCCAAGCTGAGAGGGCATCAGAGCCACGAAAGTGCAAAGCTTTTGGTCTCACCAAGAGCCCAAGGCAAGCAAATAATGTCAGAGGGAGGGAGGGGGGCGCGAAGAAATATATTGACCGTTTGTACAATATTTTCTTCATTTGCGCCTCAGTAGGAACAAGAAAAGTTTAATTGATAGATGATATAGGGGTGTACAGCATAGAACACCAAAATATCAGAAGTGCATGGCCCATGTTACAGTACGGTAACAGAGGCCGACAGTATCGCTCGGAGTGGTCTGACAATGAAATTCGAATTCTGGAAAATATGGCACGATAATTTGTATTCTTCCATTGCGAAATACGAGTACTAGATGACAATATTTTTAATTTATACTTTGAGTGAGTCCGGTAGTCTGACGGTATTTATGTTTAAAATCGGTATTTATGTTTAAAATCCAATTGAAATTTCGACCGTGTGGCTGCGGAAATTATGTTCTCGATTATGACATTTTGCGTTTATTGCACTTTTCGAATTGTGTTCTAAACACACTGATGAGCCAAAACATTATGACCACCTGCTTAATAGCTTGTTTGCCTGTCTTTGGAACGAAATACACTCTGCGTATCAGGGATTCGACCGTTTATTGGTAAGTTTGTGGAAGTATGTGGCATTAGATGTCTTTGTGAATACCATGTAATTCGCGTAATTAATGGGCCGCTGATTAGCGTACGCGGTGATGGTGTCCAATAGCGACCTAGATGGGTTCAATACGATTTACATCAGGCGAATTTGATCGCCGAGACGTCAGTGTGAATTCACTATAATGCTCCTCAAACCACTCTAGCACGGTGCTGCCTCCGAGACACGGACAATTAAAGTGCTGAAATATGACATTGTTGTAGGAGAAGACATCAAGCATGAAAGGATGCAGGTGATTCGCAGCTGCCACCCTCTCTTCGATTACTGTCACAGGCCCCATAGCATGATGTCTCTTCGATTACTACTACAGGTCCCATAACATGATATTGCTTCCACCAGCCTGTGTCCGTGGCGCGATGCACGTTTCGAGCCGCTGTTCACCTCGATGACGGCGTTTGTGGAGACGGCAATCGACCTAGTGTAGCAAAAATGTGAATCACCTGAAAAGCCGACTTGTTTCCATTAATCGACTGTTGAATACCGATATTCCCGTGCCCATTGCAATCGTAATTGACGTTGTCGTCGGATCAAAATGTGAACACGTAGGGTTGGTCTGCTGTGGAGCTCCATGTTCAACACTGTACGATGAACGGTGCGCTCCGAATCAGTTGTGCGTGCACCAACATCGTGCTCTTTCGGCAGAGATGCCTCAGACCACCTTCTATCCTTTTTTACAGAACAAACGAGCCTCCGAACCCCACGTTCTGTGAAGAGTCGTAGACGTCCAACCATCTCCGTAGACACTCGTTACAGTAGCACGTGAACATTCGACCAGCTTCACCATTTTCGAGATTCTCGTTCACAGGCTGTACGTAATAATAATCTGCCTTTTGTCAAAGTCGCTTATACCAATGGATTTCCCCGTTTACGGCCTGTATCTTCACTATGGTGATCCCCAGTCCATGTCTGCTCCGCTTACTTCCTTTTATTACCGCATTATATGCCCACAACGCCACAATGCGGCATCCAGCGTCGCGGTGGGCAGTGTTTATAATGTTTTGGCTTTTCAGTGTGTTGCCCATATTCTGCTAAATTTGTTACTGTTTCCTACGAAACCGAAGCTGACTTCGTCGGATATTATTCTGTGGACTCGTATCTATGTCCACAGCTCGTGGTCGTGCGGTAGCGTTCTCGCTTCCCACGCACGGGTTCCTGGGTTCGATTCCCGGCGGGGTCAGGGATTTTCTATGCCTCGTAATGACTGGGTGTTGTGTGATGTCCGTAGGTTAGTTAGGTTTAAGTAGTTCTAAGTTCTAGGGGACTGATGACCATCGATGTTAAGTCCCATAGTGCTCAGAGCCATTTGAACCAACTCGTATCTATTTGTTACTGCTCACGAATCCATGTCTGAACTGCTCGATTTAAATGCGCTCTAAGTGTATTACTCGTATTCTACGCTATTTTTTTTCACACCCCTTTTTCGAACTCTCGCAATTAATGGAGGTCAGTGAAGTTTTCACTGACTTTTTCTGAAATGTATGGTATTATTTGCACTAACTGTTAATAACGTTTGAAAACACGTACGTAACTATGCTCGTACTTTTAGCATTTGTAAGAAAGAATGCTATAGTCATCAAGACTACATAGCATACTACTCTACATCTATATCCACAGATAGTAAGCCGCTGCAAAGAGCATGGCGCTCTGTGGCAAGAAGCAACACAAATCAAGAATTACATACTCATTGTGTGACAAGAGGTAATAAAGTGTAGTACCAATACTGTCAAAACATGCTAACACGGGGTTCTTCATAAAATGCAAAAAAGTAAGGAAAACAGATGCAAATAATGCATTTGAATCTTGCAGTTCAAACACAGAGTCGTAAACAATAACGTATACTCATGACCCTATCATAGAACACCATAACACCATTCAACGAAAGCAGCTTTTGATTTATATGAAAAAAAATAGAATCATTTATCCCACCCAGAAGTATGGATGCGAGCAGAAACAATCAAAATACGAGCAACATATTTACAATGCAATTCAAAGGTTTCAGTACACACGGGAAGTTGTAATCAGAAGCAGAATATGATGAAACCACCTTCTGTTAACTACGAAACGAAAATAAACATGGAAGACTAAAAATCAGCCAATAAGAAAGCGATGTGATTGGTTGATAAACTTGCAGCACTCCAGTTGGCCTGGCGGCGAACCAAGGTCGTGTTACCGGAAGTCCGTATGAGTTTTACCCTTGTGTTGCACAGACCCCGAAATCTGTTATACAGGACTGACATCTCCTGTAGAAACAACGAATCTAACCTGCATGGAACCCAATTGCAATCAGAGTGGATGAGAGATATGTTCACGTCATTACGTGCTACTTTAGTACTATGCCAGAATTCATCAATCTTAGTGGCGGGTGAGTGGTTGCATGTCAGTACCTCGGCAGTCCATGGTAAGGTTGTTTTCAGTGAGAGAGAGATTTGGAGAACGTACTGTCCAGGGCAACAGTCTAACACTTTCTCGTATTTTCCAAGATCACTTGCAAGCGTTATACATCGAGCACGTGACTGTCATGGCTGCAGACAACAATTAGTTACTCCTTTTGTTTACAGCATTGATAACGACGACGATACAGCGCGCAACTGTCATGGCGGCAGATAGGTATTATTACAAATAAAACAGTTTTATGGGTCAGTCACTTGTTTATTTTATTACTAGGCGTTTCAATGATTCAATCCATCATCTTCAAGTGTAGAATTGTTTATAAACATTGCTGGTGTTGGTGAAGAGTACAGACGTCATTTCACAGTAACAGGCCAAGGGCAGTGCCGGTTATGTTGACCTTTTGAGGGGCGATAGAATCGTAGAAAGTCTGCATATGCAGCCTGTTGTATGTCCTCTCCACTGTATATATTAAGTAAACATAATAGTGTTGTCACTGGGCGAAACACTGCCAGGAATATGAGGGAACTGCAAACGCGCCGCATATAAATGGTAGTGCAGTCGCACTGCATACTACTTGGTTTTACACTGAAGTGCCAAAAGAAACTGGGACACGTGCCTAATATCGTGTAGGGCACCTAGCGAACCACGCAGAAATGCCCCAACACGGGCTGTCCATAAATCAGTACGAGTACGAGAGGTTGGAGATCCCTTCTGAACAGCACGTTGCTAGGCATCCCTATATGCTCAATAATGTTCATATGTGGGGAGTTTGGTGACCACCGGAAGCTTTAAATTCAGAAGAGTATTCCTGGAGCCACACTGTAACTATTCTGGACGTCTGGGCTGTCGCATTGTGCTGCTGGAATTGCCAAAGTTCGTCGCAACACACACTGGACATGAATGGAAGCAGGTCACCTGTCAAAGTCGTATCTAGACGTACCAGGGGACTCATATCACTCCAACTGCACACGCCCCACATCATTACAGAGCCTCCACCATCTTGAATAGTCCCCTGCTGACATGCAGGGTCCATGGATTCATGAGATTGTCTCCTTACCCGTACACGTCCATCCGCTCGATACAATTTGAAACGAGACTCGTCCGACCAGGCAACATGTTTCCAGTCATGAGCAGCCTAGTGTCGGTGCTGACGGGCCCAGGCGAGGCGTAAGACTTTTTGTAGTGCACTCATCGAGGGTGCACGAGTGGGCTTTCGGCTCCAAAAGCCCATATCGATGACGTTTCGTTTAATGGTTCGCATGCTGATAGTTGTTGATGGCCCAGCATTGAAATATGCAGCAATTTGCGGAAGGGTTGCACTTCTGTCACGTTGAACTATTCTCTTCAGTTGTCGTTGGTCCCGTTCTTGCAGGATCTTTTTCCGGCCGCAGCGATGTCGGAGATTTGTCGTTTTAGAGGATTTCTGCTATTCACGGTACACTCGTGAAATGGTCGTACGGGAAAACCCCCACTTCTTCGCTACCTTGGAGATGCTGTGTTCCATCGATCGTGCACCGACTGTAACACCATGTTCAAACTCACTTAAATCTTGATAAGCTGCCACTGTAGCAGCAATAACCGGTCAACAACTGCGCCAGACATTTGTTATCTTACATAGGCGTTGCCGACCGCAACGCCATATTCCATCTATTTACATATCTCTGTATTTGAATACGCATGCCTATACCACTTTCTTTGGCGCTTCAAAGTATATTTCACATTTCTCACCAACATAGGTCACAAACAAAACAAATTTTCAATAGTTTTTAATTATTTTTGGTGCCCTGAAGACATAATTTTTTTCTGGTACAAACTGCCAGCATACGGAAAGACGCAGATAGTTCCACGGAGGTTCACACTCAAGTTGCCATGCAATCCTGATTTCTTTAGTTTAATAATCGAAAAACAGATCTTTCAGATAAATATATCCATCGAAATATGGTATCACTTTTGAAATCTCGTTATGGAGAGTTGGAAACTATACCTGAGGAAAGCAAAGTAGACATCCTGGATAGTTCTAACGTAAAAAGATTTGTCATTAAAACTGGAATTACCTTGCGAGTCAATCATTTAAATCTGCTCGGGGGCCTTTCAACTGAAATGGGAAACGGCCTCAAAAACAGCTCGGCAACAGCTATAAGATTGACAGTCTTCATGAAACTATTCTTGTAATTCTTTCAAGGCGACAATGGATGCTTCAAACGTCGTGTTGTCTTTAACACCAGTGAGTTTAGGGAACTGGACTGTCTTTATCAGAATGTGTCCCTTCTACAACGCGATTTTCTGTTTAAATGCATCCCTATCAATTCAGAAAGAAGGTACGTTGCAATGTGTTACTGTGGGCAGTGCGCAGTCAAGTCTATGTAAAATGCGAAGTCTGTAATCCATTCCGTGTTTTCTAATTTTCGTTCCTGCACTCTTTTTCCTATCAAAAATTCAAGAATAGCGAGTTTTAAATCGAAAAATCTTTCCAGGCATGCTGCTTGACTTAACCAACATACTTTGCATGTATGTATGCAATCATCATACTCTTTGTTCATTTCCTTTGAAAACTGTTGAAACTGGCAGTGGAATAATATGTGCGACTTCAGAAATTATTCGTATCACCAATTTCTCCACGTCCTCCAGGCATGTGAATTTACTAGAAAGAACTTTTTGATGTACAGAACAATGAATCCTGTCTGTCGATCGTTGTAACTTTTAATTTTTTCTGCATGGTATTGTAATGTCGTTTCATAGCAAATGTGTAGTACCCATCGCTTGTGCGAATTTAGAATTCTCCTCCCTCTCTTCAGTCAGTCCCATACAATTCGAAGGAATGCGATCGCTAGACGGTTTTGTGGTGTGTGTGTGTGTGTGTGTGTGTGTGTGTGTGTGTGTGTGTGTGTGTGTGTGTGTGTGCCTGAACAGCCACTGGACCTGTGAAATCCTTCATACCCCGAACAATCAGCTTAGCTTAAACAGCGCTGCCAGGACGATTCTCCGGAACTCAGAAATTTGCGATTCCAGGACAATTCTCCCGAACTCAGATAATTATGCCGACCGATAATTGCCGCCCCACAATGCTGAATGAAATGTCGCGCTTTCCTTGTACTTCCTAGAAAGACTGAGCAAAGCCGAGCGACAAGCCTGGCCTTGGCCCGAACGTGGCCTGCACGCGTAAAATTTAGCTCGCCGTGGCCGGGCCTGCTTTAGAAAGAAATTTAATGCAGTTAAAATTTTGTACTGGGATACATTTTCACTGGAAGCCTCGGTTTCGAGTTAGTCAAGAAAAAGGTTCAAAAGTGACCCTCAAACGTACCTCCACTTCCACACTGAGCCCCATATTGTTCATAACACTCACTCCTACCACTCTACAAATATTTAGGACTACACGAACTGTTACCGATATTCGACGTTTTGGGGCTTTATTGATTGGGCTACTACGCCACCAGCATAGTCGGCTCCCTAAATCGCTTCAGGAAAACGCAGAAATTGTTCGAAACTTCCAGGCAGATTAAAACTGTGTGCCGGACCGAGACTCGAACTCGGCTCCCGAGTTCGAGACTCGGTCCGGCACATGGTTTTAATCTGCCGGGAAGTTTCATATCAGCGCACACTCCGCTGCAGAGTGAAAATCTCATTCTGACAGAAATGGTTCCTTTGAAAGGGCACGGCCGATTTCCTTCCCGTCCTCCCCTCATCCGATGGTACCGATGACCTCGCTGTTTGGCCCTCTTCCCCAGATCAACCAGCCAGCCAGCTTGATATTGTAGCCCAACGTAACCCTTGCAGGCACAGTGGTTTCGTAGTCAGAAGACTTGAACACAACAATGTAATTGCTTATTTTATATTGTTAGATAAAATTTACAAAAATGTCCATTTCACTGTTTGTAAGTGTTCAACCAGCCAATGGCCAGGCCGAAGTCGTAACACCAGTTCCCGTCAGATCACTGAAGTTAAGCGATGTCAGTCTTGGTCACCGCTTGGATGGGTCACTATCCAGGTAATCAGAGAGCTGTGGGCAAGCAGGGTGCACTCAGCCCTTATGAGGCTGTGGAGCTACTTGATTGAGAAGCAGTGTCACTGGTCACGAAAATTGACTACGGCCAGCGGAGGTGAGTGCTGACCACAAGAACCTCTGTAGATGCATTGCATGCTGCAGTGGTAATACCAGTTCCCATCACTTCGCCAAAGTTAAGCAATGTCGGTCTTGGCTGCCACTTGGATGGGTCACCGTGCAGGTCATCAGAGAGCTCTTGGTAAGTAGGGTGCACTTAGCCGTTTTGAGGCTAATTGTGAAGCTACTTGATTGAGAAGTAGCGTCAGCGGTCACGAAAACTGAAAACGGGCGGCAGAGCTGTGTGCTGACCACATGACCCTCTGTAGATGCATGCTACGCCGCAGTGGTAGCACCGGCTCCCGTTAGATCACCCAAGTTAAGCGAAGTCGGTCTTAGCTACCACTTGGATGGGTCACCGTCCGGGTCATTAGAGAGCTGTTGGAAAGCAGGGTGCACTCAGCTCTTGTGAGGTTAATTTTGGAACTACTTGGTTGAGAAGTAGCGTCACCGGTCACGAAAACTGACAACGGCCTGTAGAGCTGTGTGCTGACCACAAGACAGTCACTGCATTTGAAGGTCACTCTTGTGCGTTTTCTTGAATAATTCGAAAACTACGGTCCGTAACGACAACGTATCCCAGTACAAAATTTAACCAAACCAAATTTTCTACAAAATGTTCCTGTTCATTTTTTCTGTAGTGCAAACAGTTTTTGCTTAGCGAGTGAGAGAATATTAAAATCTCGCGCTTGGTTTACGAAGGCCAGCTATAACATTGCGGACTGCCTAAAACGGCAGCGGTAGGGGTAGCTGCGTCACCCTGTATACGGATTAGTCGTCTACGTTACTCTTACCTATTTTTTGTAGATGCGCTGATATCTAAATCATTTGCACGTCCAGGCATGTAGTACGATTCACGGCACTTTGACGGTTGCTGAATACACCCTAATCGGGAAAATATGAATCATCGTCTCTCATTACCGTCTTATCAAATAAATGAAAATCTCTGTTCGACGTCTGTGATAACTTGATATTACTTTACTGTATCAGTTTCCATGTACTCTTTACTACTCATTTGAAGACCCCTAAAATGTCGTTTATTCAAACCTATCTAACCTATTCAAACAATACACTGAAAAACAACACTTTCCTGTTAGCACCTGTAATGATCAGCAGAGAATACTTCCTAGCACATTGGACCAAATGTTTAGAATGCGTACAGGTGATATGTACATGTTAAACGTGGTGTGGTGACTAAGATACTGATTTCGTATTTTGTAAGATTAGGATTTCATATTCTTTTTGACTCACGCAGATTATGATTTCACTTTTGTCGGGAAGGTGGAGGATTCGTTTCATAACCCATCAGCTGATTGCCTCCCAGGTTCTTGTCTAATAGAGTTGGTGCTGTAATCAAATGGCCTAATTGTCAACAGCTCAATAAATCGTAACCGTAGTTCTTTTTTTACGAGAAACGAATCTCAGCTCGAGAAATAGTGAAATCCTTACTGCCGTTATTCGTAAAACAGTAAACAATATTAAAACAACAAATAAATAACTCGTCCGCTATATTGATACTACTTTCAGACGAATGTACCGATGAATTTGTCTTTTTACCGAACGTGATTTTAAAGGAACATACATGGCTGGCCATTAGAAATACAACGCCTGGAAGGATAGCAAATAACGAAATTTTACTTACTGTGCCTTCACAATGTAGTAAAAAGTGTACATTATTAGATTTACAGGCGACTTGGCGGTCTACAGGATTTCTGCAGGAAAGATCACCATTCTGACAGCCTGTGATGCTTCAGACGTAGCCGCTTTGTCCGTGTGGATACGTGTCATGCTGCTGACAAGCCTGCACAGCCGAGCGAACAACATGTCTGTCCTCTCGGGCGCTAGTTGCATAGAGGAGTTGAGATCCTTCATGACGGTGAGTTGCTACAACCCTCCTGCATCAACTAATTCTATATTTGCATGACATTGTTAAGATCCCGATCAATGCTAGGAGCAATATCACGGTACGATACACTGCAGTCTCGATAAAAAAACGATTCTACTGCGGTCGAATTCTAATAAGTGCTCGTAGGTATTTTTCCTTCTTACACGAAGCATAAGTCAGCCTTGTCACAAGCAAGCAACACCCAAATGCGATTTCTGAATGAGAAATTCACTGAAATTTTTTTTGTTATATACAAAATGTAGGTGGCTTTACGCCTACCTAATCTGTGCGATTGCGCTGTAATGCTAATCATTTTCGTATCCAAGCAGGTATATATTTCACCCTAATCTGACATTAGCTGCATGCCACTCGCAAGGTGTTGCAAATAATGGTCAACAGTATAGGTCCATAAAAAATGAAAGAATTCAGCATCTAAAAATGCCTCAAATTACTTCCATATGTCATAAAATTGCCACATTGTCCGTTGTAAGTCAGCAAAAATCGCAACTCGATGTATACTAACGGCAAAAAAACTCAACACTAAAAAATAATTAATATAGAGTAGTGAAATTCCGGGAATACACTTGTTTAGGTGATCAATATTGCAAGACCACAGTAAATTATAAGTACGAGATAAACCATTACAGATGTGAAATGTCGGTACATTAACAACCAGTGTAACCATCATTATGTTGAATTCAAGCATGGAAACGTGCATGCATTGTGTTGTACAGGGTGGTCAGTTTTTGGAATGGAGTTCCATGCCTGTTACACTTGGTCGGTCAGTACAGGGACGGTTAATGTTGTTTGTGGATGACGCTGGAGCTGACGTCCGGTGATGTCCCATATGTGCTCGGTCAGAGACATATGGTGTTCGAGCAGGTCAAGGCAACATGTCGGCACTCTGTAGAGCAAGTTGGGTTACAACAGCGGTATGTGGTCGAGCGTTATCCTGTTGGAAATCAACCCCTGGTTCAAATGGCTCCGAGCACTATATGACTTATCTTCTGAGGTCATAAGTCCCCTAGAACTTAGAACTACATAAACCTAACTAACCTAAGGACATCACACACATCCATGCCCAAGGCAGGATTCGAACCTGCGACCGTGGGGATCTCGCGGTTCCAGATTGTAGCGCCTAGAACTGCTCGGCGACGCCGGCCGGAGTGGCCGAGCGGTTCTAGGCGCTACAGTCTGGACCTGCGCGACCGCTACGGTTGCAGGTTCGAATCCTGCCTCGGGCTGGGATGTATGTGATGTCCTTAGGTTAGTTAGGTTTAAGTAGTTCTAAGTTCTAGGAGACTGATGACCTCAGAAGTTAAGTCCCATAGTGCTGAGAGCCATTTGAACCATTTGCTCGGCGACCCCGGCCAGCACAACCCCTGGAATGCTGTTCTTGAATGGCAGCACAACAGTCGAATCACAGGACTGCTGTTCAGATCTGCAGTCCGGAGGCGTGGGATAACCACGAGAGTGCTCCTGCCGTCGTACGAAGTTGCATCTCAGACCATAACTCTAGGTGTAGAACCAATGTATCCAGCACGCAGGCAGGTTGACTGCAGGCCCTCAACTGGCATCCTTCTAACCAACACACGGCCAGCACTGGCATCGGAGCAGAACCAGCTTTCATCATAAAACACAACAGACCTCTACCCTGCCCTCCACTGACCTCTCGCTTGACATCACTGAAGTCAGAATTGGTGGGGTTTGGAGTCAATGGAATGCACGGTACATGGCTTCTGGCTCGTAGCTGGCCTTGAAATAACCGATTTGTAGCAGTTCGTTGCGTCACTGTGATGCCAACTGCTGCTGAAATTAAAGCTGCAGGTGCAGTACGATGCGCCAGAGCCATGCGCCGAACACCTGATGGTTGTTCCTCTGACAAGGGAACCTCCCCATCGCCTCCCCCTCAGATTTAGTTATAAGTTGGCACAGTGGATAGGCCTTGAAAAACTGAACACAGATCAATCGAGAAAACAGGAAGAAGGTGTGTGGAACTATGAAAAAAATAATCAAAATATACAAACTGAGTAGTCCATGCGTAGCACGGGCAACATCAAGGAGGGCGTCAACTCAGGAGCCCCGTGGTCCCGTGGTTAGCGTGAGCAACTGCGGAACGAGAGGTCCTAGGTTCAAGTCTTCCCTCGAGTGAAATGTTTAATTTTTTATTTTCGCAAAGTTATGATCTGTCCGTTCGTTCATTGACGTCTCACTGTAATAAGTTTAGTGTCTGTGTTTTGCGGCCTCACCGCAAAACCGTGCGATTACTAGACGAAACGACGTGCCTCTCCAATGGGAAGCGAAAACATTTGATCGCAAGGTCATAGGTCAACCGATTCCTCCACAGGAAAACACATCTGATATATTCTATACGACACTGGTGACGGCGAATGGGTAAAAAGATTCCTCTACCTTACCCGATTTAGGTTTTCTTGTGGATGTGACAATTACTCCGAAAAAAGTGATGAAAACATAAGAGTTTGTCACATAAACTGCAACAAATGACTGCAACAGTTTCACAGTCGAACAGTTTTCCCTGTGCTCTGTCAAAACATATGTTTTACCTCGCATCGGACGGACGGACGGACAGATAATAACTGTCTGAAAATAAAAAATTAAACTTCTCAGTCAAGGGAAGACTTGAACCAAGAACCTCGCGTTCTGCAGCTGCTCACGCTAACCACGGAACCACGGCGCTCCTGAGCTCATATGCTCCTTGTGTTGCATATCTTGCGCATGGACTACTCAGTTTGTATATTTTGCTTATTTTTTGCATACTTCCACACAACTTCTTCCTGTTTTCTCGATTGATCTGTGTTCAGTTTTTCAAGGCCTATCCACTGTGCCAACTTATAACTAAATCTGAGGGGGGTGCGATGGGGAGGTTCCCTTGTGAGCAGTGCTACGTGGCCGTCAGGAGCCCGGTGTTCTTGCGACCGTACATTCTCGTCACAACCGCTGCCAGCATTCATGTACGGTGGCTACATGCCTGTCAAGTCTTTCTGCAATATCGCTGAAGGAACGTCCAGCTTCTCGCAGCCCTGTTATACGACCTAGTTCAAGCTCAGTGTGGTGGTGATAGTAACGTCTTGGTCGCCTTTAAAGTATTCTTGATTACCATCAGCTCAACACATCCAATGTCAAAGGTAACTCACGCTCACTACCATTACAGCCTGTATGAAGCAGACTACTACTACCAGCGTCACTCTTATGCGAATGGCGTGAAATTTGAATAGACATCATTTTTAAGATGTAGGAACATCAGATTTCGTTTATGTCGTACGACTCTCTCTTGATTTTGCAATTTTTTCTTAGGTCAGTGCATTTACTAGTTCTGGATACGTTTTGCGTGACCCTAAGGCTTTCTTATGTTTATTGTTACGCTTACGATGGAGCACGATACCTGACGCCCAAATGCAGCGATGATCAAAGGTACCGAGAAATGGTATGTATCGGAGTTGATGTGTAAGGGAAGTGGAGCTATCTAAGCGGGTCCTCTGCCTTTGGAGCGATTCCGGCGAGTGGCAGTAGTCGACGGGCGTTGTGTGGGAAGTACTTACAAACAATGAAAATTTCCTTGATGGAGCTCTTTGCAGTCTCCATCCGTGTGGATTGTTACTATGAGAAGAATATTTCACAGGAAAAAATACATTTCTAATAAGACCATGTACACTTACTAGGCCAAAGATACATATATGGCATTTTAAATCGCAGCTCCTCTACTCGATAAGAGCGTAGATGAAGATTACAATTTGTTGTTTTGGGTCGAGCCGTTGAGGCAATAAGTAATGTGGCTATTATTCATAAAATGATAATAAAGTTCTTAGAATCAGCACTACTGTATTGGAATGAATCCTTGGTAATGAATGAAAAAACATATTACAGGCCAATGAAATGAAATTTTTCATGAACATAACATGACACACAAAGACTACATTATAAAAGAAATATAGATATTAGGAAGGAATTGAAAACTTTTAATATAAATGAGAAAGTTGAAGAATATAGACAAAAATGTATATCGCATCTGTTAGAGATGGAGGAGCAAGATTACCACTACATTTTATTATCACTACATTTTTGGCAATACATACTGTAAGGTAAAAGATGCGTTGGAACAGCAGCAAAAACAAAGAAGGACCAAATGTACCTGCAACACACTGAGCATGGCCTAACGTATGACAGAACAAGAAGAACTACTAACAACGATTGTTATTAATTTACTGAGTTTTGATTTTTCCCACAAGGATTAATATCATTGTCAATAACTAATTTCTTTTTGAGACAGCGGAAAGATAGAGAGGGAGTTTATCTTCTCACTGTGTTATCTCCTTTCATAAAAATACATAGTAATCACGACGGAGATTATAATTATGACAATTTAAAATCAAATTTTTAATGGTTGTGATTTATTTGACCTATGTTGGTCGATCCCTCTCATGAACCATGGCCTTGCCGTTGGTGGGGAGGCTTAGGTGTTTCAGCGATACAGATATCCCTACCGTAGATGCAACCACAATATAGGATATCCTCTGAGAGGCCAGACAAACGTGTGGGTCCCAAAGAGGGGCAGCAGCCTTTCAGTAGTTGCAGGATCAACAGTTTGATTGACTGATTGATCTGGCCTTGTAACATCAACCAAAACGGTCTTGCTGTGCAGGTACTACGAACGGCTGAAAGCAAGGGGAAACTACAGCCATAATTTTTCCCGAGAGAATGCCGTTCTACCGCATGGTTAAATAGTGATGACATCCTCTTGGGTAAAATATTATGGATTCTGATCTCCGGGCGGCGACTATTCAGGAGGGCCTCGTTATCGGGAGAAACAAAACTGGCGTTCTACCGATCGGAACGTGGTATGTCAGATCCCTTAATCGGCAGGTAAGTTACAAAATTTAAAAAGGGAAATGGATAGTTTAAAGTTAGACGAAGTGAGAATTAAGGAGAGAAATTTGTTAATATCTAGTATAGATTTAAGTGTCAGGTAGTCCTTTCTGAAAGTATTTGTATGGAGTTGTATGGAGTGTAGCCATTTATGGAAGTGAAACATGGACGATAAACAGTTTCGACAAGAAGAAATTAGAAGCTTTTGAAATGTGGTGTTACTGACGAATGCGGAAGATTAGAAGGGAAAGATCACGTAAGTTATGAGAAGGTACTGAGTAAAACTGGGGAGAAAAGAAATTTGTGGTAAAACTTGACTAGAAGAAGAGATCGGTTGGTAGGACACATTCTGAGGCATCAAGGTATTACCAATTTAGTACTGGAGGGAAACGTGAGGGGGGAGGGGGGGCTAAAAATCGTAGAGGGAGACGAAGAGACGCCTGTAGTAAGCATATTCTGAACAATGTAGGTTGCAGTCGTTACTCAGTGTTGAAGCGGCTTGCGTAGGATAGAATAGAATGGAGAGCTAGATCAAACCAGTCTTTGGACTGGAGGCCACAACAATATTTCATGACATTATAAATTACCTACTTCGGATTTGATTTTTGGAAGGAAATGAGATAGTAGACGTGTCTGTAGTTTAAAAGCACGGCTGATTAGTTTAGACCTAGCACTGCACATAGTTTGGATTAGAGCAGATATGTAATGCACAATGTCACTATATTGGCAGGAATCCTAAAACGTTTTGAACGTTGGTTTGGGGAACCTCGATACACCACGAAAAGCAACAGTGCCCGCGTCACCAGCAGAAATTTCTCTCGAAGGATGGCTGATACGTTTCCCTATCAGCTCTCACGTGGTGGGGTGGCAAGCCTCTCAGTATCAGAAACGTTCATATCTTCAGAGAAAGACCACTTCCGTCTGTACTGGTGGACTGTGGTAACGACGAATTTTTGGGCTTGGCAGCAGCTTCATCTCTCAGAATCTGACACCAACGAGACCCTTTTTCTCAACGTGTTTCATAGCTGCCCCTCTCCATCACAAAACATACTCTGTTGATCCAAAACATTATGACCACCTGCTTAATAGAGTCATTTATGGAATGCAATGAAGCTGCCTGCAGTTCTGCGTGGCATGGATTCTAAAAGTCCTTGGTAGTTTTTAGAGGGTATGTGGCATCTGATATCTACGCACAGGTGATACAATTACCGAAAATTACGAGCTGGGGGGGGGGGGGGGCGGAGCTGATACCATCCCACATGTATTCTATGAGGTTTAGATCATGTGAATTTGGTGATCAAGACATCTACGTGAGTTCACTGTCATGCTTTTCAAACAACTGTAGCACGATTTTGGACTTGTGACACACACACAAACACACACACACACACACACACACATCAATCATGAAGGGATGCAGATGGTTCTCGTTAATGTATCCCAGATGAATGTCTCCCCATAGCATAATACTGCCCCCCCCCCCCCCCCCTCCCCGATGTTCATGTTCTGCGTCCGTGGTGCGCTTCATGTTTCGACCAGCTGTTTCAGTTGTTTACCTGAACGATGGCATATCCAACAGTATCATTTATCTGGTGTAAAAAGAAACGCAGTTACTTGACCAGGCGACACGATTCCATTGCTGCACGGTCATATCTCAATGATCTTGTGCCTAGCCGGCCGAGGTGGCCGAGCGGTTCTAGGCGCTACAGTCTGGAACCGCGCGACCGCTACGGTCGCAGGTTCGAATCCTGCCTCGGCCATGGACGGGATTCCGTGTGGTGTCTGTCACGCCATCGTATGATTCTAATTTCGTACGGTAATAACGTATTGCCACCTATCCTACTGGACAGAGTGGGCAAGCCTCTGACCTCCACGTCCTGTGATGAAGCGTGGATTTTCAGCACCTTGTTATCTACTCGTGGTTTCACCGTCGTTCAAGCACTAGCCATACGCACTCATGCGTATGAGTATCAGACTTTTGATGTGTTGGCACATCTCATGTGTAAATCATAATTGATTTGAAGTCATTACTATCTGAATTCGATTCCTATTACTTAATAAAATATTTAATGATTGTAATAAAAACGTCAGTGATTGCTGGAAGTGGGGTGTCTAATTTAATATCAGTCCATCCTCTTTCCTAGTTGATGGTATACATGTAGTATTCTCTGTAGTTTAATTGGGTCGCTGATGAGTCAGGCTGGGCATAGAGACCCAGGCCAGTGACTTCGTGTTCGGCCAGGCCCCTCTGGGAAGTTGCTTCTCACTTTTCAGTTGGGAGAGTAATGGGATGAAGTGAAATGACTGCTCGTGGCAGTTCCCACCGGTGGCCTAACGTAGTTTATCGAGGACGCCAGGGAATAGGATTCCTCAAGTTTTTGCATAACGCACTTTGTGCAATGTGGGGTCCAGGCCCTCATTCATTCCGGAGACGCATGTGTCATCGTAGCACAGTGTTATTTGGAAACCGATATTATTTCACTGTTTACTTTTCTTAGAGGCAATTATGCATGTTGTCGGCCATACGTAGGACGTTTGCTGATATGCGGCTGACGTAACCCTTATTAGATAAGCGACATCTTTGTAGTATGGGACCATGTTAAGTAACTTCTTGTTGGAGTTAGTCTCCTAGCATCTCCTCGAAGTTTTTAGATTTTGTGTTTTGTTTACCAAAAAAGAAAAAAAATCTTCCAATATATCTCTGCCTGGGCTCACAATCATTTCATGAAGATATTCGTTCGTTTGACTAAGTAACACGATGCCATCTACAAAAGTGAACTCTGATTACCATAAAGTGTCAACGTCACAGCGGACTATTGTTCTTTACGTAATGTCCCTAACAACGAAGAATAACTAAGAAGACACAATTCATCCTCCATTTTCTTTCGTTTACTGTTAAGTCATACTCTTAAACATTGTGCTCGGCGCCATAGATCTTAAAAACTGATAAGATAATTTTTTCTTTTTAAAAGTTAAAACTGTCTATTATTTTTCAGTGTATGAGGATGATTATGTGAGGGGCTCCTGGTAATATGGGATAGGAATTTTGCCTGGAATGCAATTTATGCAAATGTTTAGTGAAATTGGATATAAATGTGTGTAGGGAAAGGATTCAGTGGAAGTGATGTTGGAATTAGATTTTGGATGGGATTGTGACTGAATAGATGTGAGTCTTGGAACTTCCGTGGGATGGAATAGGTAAGGAAAGAAAGCTGGCAACGTAATTGCGTGCAGAGGCTGAAATCTAAAGATTTTATTGGACACATTAATTGTGGTGGACGACGGATGATTTGTTGGCTTGGTTATATTTTTGGACTTCATTAATTTAGCTTTCAAAGTCTATGAAAGTAACGGTATATGCCATCATTTCCAGGAGCTCCTTCTACTTATCTAGTAAGAATTTCATTTCCACAAGGGCCATCCTCTTCAATGTATCAGCTTTTCGGTGGTGATGTGGTGATTAAGTTGGCTCTGAGCACTATCGGACTTAACTTCTGAGGTCATCAGTCCCCTAGAACTTAGAACTACTTAAACCTAACTAACCTAAGGACATCACACACATCCATGCCCGAGGCAGGATTCGAATCTGCGACCGTAGCGGTCGCGCGGTGCCAGACTGTGGTAAAAAGTAACTGATTCCTCATCACCATATGGGTACTGTGAGAACAAAGTCTACGTCTACGTCTATAGTCAACAACCCATCTGACGCTGTGTGACAGAGGGTACCACTGTCCCGCTCCTCCCCCCCCCCCCCCCCCCTCCCCACCCAATTATTTCTTCCGCGGGAAGGACGATTTCCGGTAAGCCTTAGTTGTTGTGGTTGTGGTCTTCAGTACAGAGACTGGTTTGATGCAGCTCTCCATGCTACTCTATCCTGTGCAAGCTTCTTCATCCTCCAGTATCTACTGCAACCTACATCCTTCTGAATCTGCTTAGTTATTCATCTCTTGGTCTCCCTCTACGATTTTTAATCTCCATGCTGCCCTCCAGTACTAAATTAGTGGTCTCTTGATACCTCAGAACATGTCCTACCAACCGATCCCTTCTTGTAGTTAAGTTGTGCCACAAATTTCTCGCCAATTCTATTCAATATCTTTTCATTAGTTATGTGATCTACACATCTAATCTTCAGCATTCTTCTGTAGCACCACATTTCGAAAGATTCTATTCTCTTCTTCTTATACAAACTATTTATCGTCCATGTTTCACTTCCATACATGGCTACACTCCATACAAATACTTTCAGAAACGACTTCCTGACACTTAAATCTATACTCGATGTTAACAAATTTCTCTTCTTCAGAAACGATTTCCTTGCCATTGCCAGTCTACATCTTATACCCTCTCTACTTCGACCATCATCAGTTATTTTGCCCCCCCCCCCCCCTCCCCCCAATAGCAAAACTCATTTATTTCTTTAAGTGTCTCATTTCTTAATCTAATTTCCTCAGCATCACCCGACTTAATTCGACTACATTCCATTATCCTTCTTTTTGCTTTTGTTGATGTTCATCTTATACCCTCCTTTTATGACACTGTCCATTCCGTTCAACTGCTCTTCCAAGTCCTTTGCTGTCTCTGACAGAATTACAATGTCATCGGCGAACCTCAAAGTTTTTATTTCTTCTCCATGGATTTTAATTTCTACTCCGAAATTTTCTTTTGTTTCCTTTACTGCTTGCTCAGTATACAGACTTAATAACATCGGGGATAGGCTACAACCCTGTCTCACTCCCTTCCCAACCACTACTTCCTTTTCATGCCCCTCGACTCTTATAATTGCCTTCTGGAAATATCGGAATGGTGCGAAAAGTGGCAGTTGACCTTAAATAACGAAAAGTGTGAGGTCATCCGGTGTGTGCTAAAAGACATGTGGGGCGGCGGATGAGTTTGTAATAATAATTAATCTACTGCTGTATATACGCTTGCGTGTTGAATTAGTTCTAGCTTTTTGAATGTTGTTAATGCTGTCTTTTGCCATTCTCAACACTGGCTCTCTATTTACTCCGTGGCCCCCAGAAAGTGATTTAATAAAACTTGGAGCCAGTAAATAGATATCCTAGTGCCCACTTTACCTGAGAATGTTCTTATAGCTGCAGCTTATAGCTCTGAGGAATTAGGAGATTGTCCGGGATTTCTAATCAAAAACGGTTTTCCAAAATAGTTGAGTATATTCTGAAATTCACTGATAAAAACCACAAGTATCCCTACAACCTAACTAACAGAACAGTTCAGAGTCTAATGCGCTGATGCAACTATAAATGTCCGAATCAAATGTTAAAAAAGAATGCTCGCCATAATTTGATGAAAATATTTCATCAAACGCCACGCTAAATATTTGGTAGAATGTCTGTCCCGCGACGGCACGTGAAAATACGACAATACGCAAACTGAAGCTAGTTAATGAAAATCATCCCAGAATTAACACTTCACATAAAATGTCTTCATGGTTCCGCGTATCTCTAGTAACTTAATACGGCACCCGAGGCTGTTTGTAGCAGATACACTGATGCGACGCGACTACCGACACAGATGGCGTGTCATTCAGCGTCTGGAGAGAACTGGGGCCTTGCTTCCTTGCGCAGTGTTCTTATATATAAAGCCGCGGTGCGGACGGCTGAGGGAACGCCTGATTAAATCCGCTCTCCCGACTAGCCGCTGGGCTAGTAACGCACCACTTCAAGTTACATAATAATTTATAGCTTCTTTGGCTGATGGCCGAAGAAGTTCTTAATTTAAACGTGCATTCAGCACGCAGGTAAGTATTGATAATAAAATTTTGACGTGGCTAAGTTAAATACTTTAGGCGAGAGAATTAATTAAATTACACAGCACGCAGCAGATGAGCTCTGAACTGTCCCTTTTGAGATCCGCTATCGCTATAATTTTATAGGTATTAAAAAGAAACTTTACACATCTTCATAATCATAGCGGACCTCCAACCTATTTAAATCTAAACATCCTAGCCTTATTTACTAGCCTACTTAATCTATCTTACATCCTAGCCTTATTTACTAGCCTACTTAATCTATCTTGCTTCCTTCAGTTTTGAGACGAAAACCAGAAAATCATGAATTTCCACTAAAGTCTTAATTTGTGAAATCCAAAGTACTGTTTTTATTAAATCATTATGAAAGATGAATCTAAATATAAATTTTGAAGTCTCTAGCTCTTTTCTGTTGCGCCAGTGATTTTTTCAGAAAAACGTCCAAATCTCGGAAACGGCTAAAGTTATCGAACTGATATTTAACATACATTAATTTAGTATTATTTCTGACATGCAACAAAAGTTTTAAGTCATTTGCTTGATTTTTAAGGTATTGCGCAACATTTATGACGTCAGAGCTAGTTACAGCAGACTGGCTGGCACACAATGGAAACTGATGTGAATTTACTACAGCGTGAGTAGGCTGCTTCCCTACATCACCCTCTACTTAAATTTTTTGTTTATGAATGTTAATGAATGAAAAAAAAATTTAATTACAAAAGGGAAGCAAGAGTACTGTTTAACTTCCTATGAAACATCAAAATTGAAATATAAACCTGTATAAACATTAAAGAAAACTGATTACCTACATTAATTATTTAAATTGTAGGCATGTTCACTGCCTTTTAAACAATGTCATTACTCAAATTTTAAAAGCAAAGTCATGAAATATTTTGGCATACATATTGCGTTAGACAAACAAACACATAGAAATTGAAAAATTATGAAAATCTTAGATCCATTAAATACATTAAATACATTTTTACATACACAAATTCAAAGAAAATAACATGACACATAAACAGATGATTATCTCTTAGCAGTCTTTTCTAAACCTGAAAGAAAAGTTCACAAATAAATTTTACACACGTGGTTGTAGCCGCTTTGGCTGGCGTCCTACACTTCCATTCACAAGGGTAGAGGAGGGGAAGTTGCTATGGTGTGCGTCCTTCTCGATCTCTCTAAATTACATGGGGGAAAGGGGAGGGGTCACTGTGAGTTGTGTCCAAGTCACTCCACGCTTTCACGCAGCTACCAGGCTGCCATTATCTGGTTTGTCCTGTAGAACAAACAAAAAGAGTGCCTCAGACTCTGTTCACTTAATATCTAAGGGAGGGTCACAATGAAATGGGGATATATACATTTTATCTTCCAATATTTTGCTGGAACAAAGTTAACAGAATTTTTTTTCAATTCTACTCTCGTGGTTACTTAATTGTCATAAAATCGGTAAACAAATGGTTCAAAACGCCATTAGTCACTTACAAGAGAAAATTTTATGCTCAAGGCATATAATCATAAATCCTATTTAATCTGAATTTATTAGTTCTGGGCCGGAACACTGAACCAATGCTCGGTACATTCCTGACAAATCTGCATTTTATTTACTTAACGGACTCATCTTTGATTACTTTATTCTTAGAGATAGTATGAGTATGATTAGTGGTTGTTTTCTCAGCTTCCATGTACATGTGAGTAACTTTTGGTAATAGTACAGTTGTAAGTGTTCAAAACACACTACGTTTAGTTGACTACAAAATCCACTTATTGGTCCTCTGCTGTTGTCAGTTCCACATCTGCAATTAGGTACTTACTTACTTTGAAGTGTATTCATGCTGAGCTAAAATATGGTTTCACGTCTGTCATTATGTTACTTATTTACTTTGCTAGTGTATGAACTTATTTAACACTCACTCCATTTTAAAGCATAGGAAAGCACATTTATTTCATATTCATAGTGTACTGCAGCTGATTAGTTTGCTCACGCGACAATCCATTTCCGCTCGATCGGATGCTGAAACCTCAGGTAGTCTCTCTCAGACCTACCACTAAACTGCATCAAATAATTATGGACGAGCGTAATGCTAAATTCCTTAAACCTATAGGACACCATGAGCTGCTCTGTCTCATCTAACATAAGGGTACCTATGGTCGCATTCACGCCTCCAACTCATAACCTCAATACGTGTAGGTGTATCCTGTCACACACTACACTAAAATAATGGCCAGCTCCAACCTTATAAATACTTCAGGGACGTGTCCTTCACGTCTCAACCACAAACACTGCTCAATTCCATTACACTGCCTTTCCTTGCTATACCAGGTGAGTTTATCCTTACAACTTATCTGCATATTTTTCATAACACTAAGCAATCTCTTTTATTATTAATTAGTTAGCTCTACAGCATACACTAGGTTTCACTACCATTTCAGATCCTGCTTGTACATGAATTCATACATCTTTTTAAATTACTGTTGGTGGACCATTTCCAATAAAACAACACTTTGTAGTTACTATATTACCAGGGTACTATACATAATTGTTACTCAAATACATTTGTATCTTAATTACGTCATACTTCTCTATTGTTTGTCACTATTAGGTTTGTCACATTAGGTATTTTTCTTCACTAATCGGTAGATAGAATGGTTACATAACTCATGGCTTGATAGCCATGACAGAAAATTTTCATGTCTGGAAAGAAGAGGTCGAAATTTTTGTGGACAGGAAAGAGGAAGAATGAGTGAGACCTGAAAGGGAAAGAAGATCTCACACAGCTGGGACTGCACAGCTGCCACACTGTGTAGAGGTTACAGAACAACCTCCTCCCTACAGCATTCATTAGCTTATTGCTGTAAAGAAGAGTTAGAAATTTTAGGTGGACAGAAAAGATGAATAGTGAGTGAGACCTGAAAAGGAAAGAAGATCTCACACAGCTGGGACTGCACAGCTGCCACACTGTGTAGAGGTTAAAGAACAACCTCCTCCCTACAGCATTCATTAGCTTAATGCTGTATTGATAACCATACCGGAAAATTTAATGTATGAAAGAAGAGGTCGAAATTTTTGTAGATAGGAAAGATGAAGAATGAGTGAGACCTGAAATGGGAAAGAAGATCTCACACAGCTGGGACTGCACAGCTGCCACACTGTGTAGAGGTTACAGAACAACCTCCTCCCTACAGCATTCATTAGCTTAATGCTGTATTGATAACTATACCGGAAAATTTTATGTGTTGTAAGAAGATGTCGAAATTTTTGTAGATAGGAAAGATGAAGAATGAGTGAGACCTGAAAGGGAAAGAAGATCTCACACAGCTGGGACTGCACAGCTGCCACACTGTGTAGAGGTTAAAGAACAACCTCCTCCCTACAGCATTCAGTGGCTACCTATGAATCTGCCAGGTCGATCTGAAAATACTTTATGATGCCTTTTTAGAACCTGTCTCAGTTCTTCCTTTTGATTGTCTGAAATCTTATCGATTTCCTGCAATTTAGTTTCTATTTTGTCTAAAATAATTGCTTCTTCTTCTTCTTCTGTATTCAGCTTATTGTTATTAAGATTAACACCTTCGTCCCAATATCTCCTGTTTTTCAGAACTCGTATAGGCAGCTCCCAAGTTTCATGATCAGTTACTACATGTTTATCACTAAAAGGTACTATAATTACTCCGGTTATTGGCAAGACCATTTTTAACTGGCTTCTGTCAAAGTCAACAACACTCTGATATTTTGACAAGAAATCTATGCCAATTAAAACCTCAATACTGAGATTGTTAACAATTAAACATGGATGATCAATTAAATTACCATTAATGTTAAAGGGTAGTAAAGCTTCTTGCTTTACCGTTTTTGACACCTTGCCAGTAGCACCAATTATTCTTAGTCCTGATACCCCCATTACTGTAAGCTTGTCTTTACCAGGTAATGCATCAAAGAAGGACTGAGATATTGCACTCACCTCACTTCCACTGTCTAAGAGACAACGTACATTGATACCCAACATACTCACTATTATTATAGGGTGGCTTATTCTAGGTTGTACAGGTGGTTCCTCACATTCATCTAGTAGTTCCTTTTGGATTTGTCTCCAACTAAAGTGATCGACATCTGTCTTCATTACATTTAGGTCACAGTGTGTAGGGGTTTCCTGAATTACATTTTCAGCTGCCTTTTCCAGTCGGTCTATTAATTTTAAATCGAAACACCGCACGACTTCATTAAATTTAGTTTGCTGAACATGACCCAAATTACTATAGTCTGAGCGATTCTGCGCCTCCAGACCGGGCATAACATTAGTTACAGCTAAACCACTTTCACCATTATCGTCGGTTTCCTTCTTAAGTGACAACTGGTCACAGCTACTGGGTTAATCGACCCTCAACAGCCTACCCTCTACATTCTCACTTATCCCCTGTCCTAAATCTATTAGTACATTATCAACATCCTGCACAGGCACTTTAGATAAGAGCACATCATTCTCATCGTAAATATAAGCATGAATTTCTTCTGCTTCTTCACCTGACAATTCAGTATTTTGTAGCTCATCCCTACTGTTACACTGCTGCGCCTTCTCTTTCTCTTCCCACTTAGAAAGCGTCTCTAACACGGTATCTATCAAATACTGTGAGTGATCTAATATTTCTGTTGTATCCTTAGGTGCTACCGACTCTTCATCCACATGTTCAGTTTGAGTATTCTGATCTGTCTTACCAATTCCCTTAACTACTGGCTTAGGAAAAGTAACCGTCTGGTGAGCGCCAGTGTCCTCATAGACGGGAACTAGTTTTCCTGCCTCGGCCTACTGCTGTTTCCTTTATTTTCATTATAGTTAACTGGCATAGCATTGCTTTCCGTACAGTGGTTTACATGCATATTTTTGTTTGGCACAACATTACTGTCATTTGAATGCCATTGTTGGTTCTGATAATTATTTCCCCAATTCCTACCTCTCTTAGGACGGCGAACACCTACTGTTCTAATGTTTACATTGCCACTTTGCTCGTTCCTAAAATTACTATTATTGTTATTGGCATTTCGGTTATTACGTGCTTGCTCCTCATTGGCAGCAACACGTTCTACACGTTCCAAATATTCAATGAAACGATCCAGATTGTCTCTAGGGGCTGATATAATTCTAGTTTGCCAGTACCATGGCAGTTTGGCTTCCAGACCTAGTATAATCATTTATGGTTTTAGCTTTTCCGCCAAATGTGACAAACGTGAAATCCATGACCTAGCAAACTCTTTAATTGATTCCTTGCCTGCGTTGAAGCGTTTTCCACTCCAAAATTCTCTCAACACTTCATTTTGCTTATTGCTAGACCAATACTCATTTATGAAAGCTGTTTTAAATTCCGCTAATGTTTTACACTTTAACATAACATCAGCTGACCAACGCATGGCGTCACCTGCTAAATGACTTCTAACAAACGAGATTTTCTCTCGTTCAGACCAAGTTGGTGGAATCACATCTTCAAAATCGTTCCAGAAATCTAGCGGATGGATATTTTTATCTGGATCGAACCGCAAGAACTGCCGACACCCGATAAAAGCGGCGTTTGCAGCTACAACTTGTTGTACATTACCATTACCAGAAGTTACTGAAGCTACTTTACTCTCAATGTTAGCAATGTTAGTACTTATACTTTCTACTTTCATTTCAACATTATCTACTCTTTGTACAATATGGGTAGTATCAGTTTTGATTGCACCTATGTCTGCTTGACATATGTTTACTTTTATGTTAACATCTTTAAATCTATCTGAG
The DNA here is from genome assembly GCF_021461385.2 of Schistocerca piceifrons. Classification (NCBI taxonomy): domain Eukaryota; kingdom Metazoa; phylum Arthropoda; class Insecta; order Orthoptera; family Acrididae; genus Schistocerca; species Schistocerca piceifrons. The sequence continues at coordinate 295,588,182 of NC_060141.1, forward strand.
CACAGTTCAGATTCCGTCTCGATCTTTTCTGTTAACTTGTGCTCCAGCTTCGCGTCTTCCATTTGGAAGTCTTTGCGAACCTCAGCAACTTCGGATTTTATTGTCTTATACATTTCAGAAAATTGTTGAGCAACCTTTTTCTTAATATCCTCATGATTGCAATCAATTTTATAATTCAAACTGTCTAGATCCTCTTTCAACTTATTGCAACCAGCCTTGAAGGTATCGTCCATTACCTCCAATCGTTTATTAAAATTTGTTTGGCTGGCCACAATCTCAGACTTTAATTCAGCATTACAGTTTTTGACCTCACTTATTTCAGACTTTAATTCAGCTGTCATTCTAGCATTACTGGCTGACATTTTTGCATTACTGGCAGCTATTGCTTGTAATATAACATTTAGATCAACAGCCCCAGCATCTTTGGGTTGCTCACTGGCGGGTTTTTCATCACACTCAGGTGACATAAAACTAGCTCCAATACCCGAATCATCAAAATTAAATGAAACTTCTGATTGATTAGTCATCTCTAACTTCTCCTTCTTAAACTCTACCATTTCTGATGACTGTTTCATTTTTAGTTCATCAGAGAAACTATCATCCAATAAATTTACAATTTCTACTTTCCGCTTTACTACAGGGGTCTCTATTATTGAATCATTGCCCCCTCGCACACTACTGTCAGGAGACAATACTTCATTTTTCACTTTAACATTACTACTTTCATGCATATTTACACTTGAACCGTTGTCTGGATTTACAGTTCCTTCAACAGACATGGGTTCTGATATAAGTTTAACTTCAGTTTCTTTTGGCAGTTCCATCGCCGACAGTCTTTTAGTGCAGGTTAGTAAAATTTTTAACAGCTTTTCACTTAACTTAGTTCCTTCTGCACGACGTATGGCGTTGCCGGCGCGGCGTACCAGGATTCCTGATGCGACGTGGCACGTTGAACTGCAGACGGCTCTCCGACGGTTGTTGTGTGTTTGGGTGGCCCGCAATTGCAGGCTCTGCGCCGGCTGCTCCAGGGGACGACTGCGGTACGGCGAGACTGGCTTCTCGCGATGCCGGCAGCACCGCTAGACTCAGTGCCAGCTCCGTCAATCCAGATGCGTTGTTAATCCAATTGCGTCGTCCACATGCACACGTAACACATTCACTGTTTTATACTCAGTTGCGTGTCGCATTTCACTCGCGAATCCGAATAGTTAAAAATCACTTTCACTTAGTTGATTTCCCGGCCGATGCACCATATGTGGGGCGGCGGATGTATAAGTTTGTAATAATAGTAAATCTACTGTTCTGATTGCTGTATATACGCTTGCGTGTTGAATTAGTTCTAGCTTTTTGAATGTTGTTAATGCTGTCTTTTGCCGTTCTCAACACTGGCTCTCTATTTACTCCGTGGCCCCCAGAAAGTGATTTAATAAAACTTGGAGCCAGTAAATAGATATCCTAGTGCCCACTTTACCTGAGAATGTTCTTATAGCTGCAGCTTATAGCTCTGAGGAATTAGGAGATTGTCCGGGATTTCTAATCAAAAACGGTTTTCCAAAATAGTTGAGTATATTCTGAAATTCACTGATAAAAACCACAAGTATCCCTACAACCTAACTAACAGAACAGTTCAGAGTCTAATGCGCTGATGCAACTATAAATGTCCGAATCAAATGTTAAAAAAAAATGCTCGCCATAATTTGATGAAAATATTTCATCAAACGCCACGCTAAATATTTGGTAGAATGACTGTCCCGCGACGGCACGTGAAAATACGACAATACGCAAACTGAAGCTAGTTAATGAAAATCATCCCAGAATTAACACTTCACATAAAATGTCTTCATGGTTCCGCGTATCTCTAGTAACTTAATACGGCACCCGAGGCTGTTTGTAGCAGATACACTGATGCGACGCGACTACCGACACAGATGGCGTGTCATTCAGTGTCTGGAGAGAACTGGGGCCTTGCTTCCTCGCGCAGTGTTCTTATATATAAAGCCGCGGTGCGGACGGCTGAGGGAACGCCTGATTAAATCCGCTCTCCCGACTAGCCGCTGGGCTAGCAACGCACCACTTCAAGTTACATAATAATTTATAGCTTCTTTGGCTGATGGCCGAAGAAGTTCTTAATTTAAACGTGCATTCAGCACGCAGGTAAGTATTGATAATAAAATTTTGACGTGGCTAAGTTAAATACTTTAGGCGAGAGAATTAATTAAATTACACAGCACGCAGCAGATGAGCTCTGAACTGTCCCTTTTGAGATCCGCTATCGCTATAATTTTATAGGTATTAAAAAGAAACTTTACACATCTTCATAATCATAGCGGACCTCCAACCTATTTAAATCTAAACATCCTAGCCTTATTTACTAGCCTACTTAATCTATCTTGCTTCCTTCAGTTTTGAGACGAAAACCAGAAAATCATGAATTTCCACTAAAGTCTTAATTTGTGAAATCCAAAGTACTGTTTTTATTAAATCATTATGAAAGATGAATCTAAATATAAATTTTGAAGTCTCTAGCTCTTTTCTGTTGCGCCAGTGATTTTTTCAGAAAAACGTCCAAATCTCGGAAACGGCTAAAGTTATCGAACTGATATTTAACATACATTAATTTAGTATTATTTCTGACATGCAACAAAAGTTTTAAGTCATTTGCTTGATTTTTAAGGTATTGCGCAACATTTATGACGTCAGAGCTAGTTACAGCAGACTGGCTGGCACACAATGGAAACTGATGTGAATTTACTACAGCGTGAGTAGGCTGCTTCCCTACAGACACTCGTTAAACTTCGGTTACACGATAAATGAGTCTAATCTAAAAGCCGTAAATTCAACTAAACACCTAGGTATCACAATTACGAACAACTTAAATTGGAAGGAACACAGAAAATGTTGTGGGGAAGGCTAACCAAAGATTGCGTTTTATTGGCAGGACACTTAGAAAATGTAACAGATTCCACCGCAACTTACACCGAGGACGGGATGGACCACTGTACAAATTGTAGCTGAAAACACGGTCTCACCCTCACATTTCCTCCTGCAGAACCTTTTACGCCTCACCAAGCACGGAATATCGCACGCTATTCGGTAAATTGGCTGGATTGTATACGTGACTGGTAGGACTTTCTCGTACGGAATTAAGGTACAATCTGATGTTCACTTTGTATGGGTCCTTTTACTGTTCATTAATTTTATGAAGAATCTGTCTTTGCTTTCTTTGTTTTTTTGTAGCGTCTGAAGGTGGGATTTACATTTTGAAATCCGGATTGTGTGTACGATTTTATCCAAATAAAGGATTTGTCAAGTATACCTGGCGCTGACATATCATGAAACACTCGTAGAGGACCTCAGATAAAACTGCAGAGATGATAGAACTTGTACCGAAAGAGGTGGATCACTTGATGTGGGTTTGTAACACTTGAGCGGAGCTATACTTGTACGGAGAAGGATTGTGTTGACATTTGTACCGAGCCCAGGACACTGTACGTCCTGTAGGACAGGGTGTTCCTGAAGTTGGATATACCAGCCTGCCCGCCGCTACTGAGACGTATTCTGGGGAAGGGCAAAGCCCATTTCCTGCACGGAGATAAATGAACTCACCGAGACCACCAAAGGGAAGCCATTACTGATTTACAAGGGGCATGCATTTACATGCTGTTTTTTTACGCAACGAAGAGAACGAAATCTATTCGCAGAAGCTCACTGTCAGACTCCAGCTTAAAAGCTTACCTTCGAATTCGCAATACTCGATATGTGGCACGAGACATTGATCATTTAATGAAAAGGTAAACATTCTGAGTTCATGTTTAATGGTTAGATGAAATGGTAACGAAATATAAATTTGTCAATGCTTGCTAAAGCAGCAGTCATCATAAGGCTCCAACAGTCGTATGAAATACCATATTTCTTACTTAGATGCCCCCATTCTTTACATCATCAAAATAATAAAAGACAGGTTGAATTTTATTGGGACTTCGCGTTATGCTCACTTCCACTGTCAGTTTTTATTAATACAACAGTCTTAAAAATAAATTTGCTGATATGATACGTGGTTGCTCAGTGCTGTGACATGAGCGCAAGCCAGCTCGCGCGAGCAGCTGTACTGACCTGTTAAGACATTTTAGGTGATTGTACCTGGAACCCTGTGCAAAACCGGTTAGCCCAGCAAGAATTCCAGGCTCTGTGCAAATGTTACTCCTTGAAAATGTCACACCATGCAAGTGTTCGGACATTCTTGGTGTCCAGTGTGCACCGAACAGGACAGATGATGATGAAAATGATGATGAGGTTGTGGCTGAGAACTATGCTGTAGATTACCTTAAACAAATCCGAATAGATTATGTAAGGTATAGATTATGTAAGGTGGCAGATTTCAGCACCTTACGTGACATTCATTCAGAAAGTAAATTACAAATACAACACATTAGACATAATAATACTAATAGTAAAACGATGGTTCATACTGGTACGTAAGATTTTGAGAACTTTGCATATTATCATTGGGAAGGTGGTTTGGACGGACAGAGGAAAAAGCTGACTTGAGCTGTAGAACAAGCGAGGTGGCCGGCGGTTGGCCGGAGCTTCATACGGCGGGTGCTTTAGCGGCGCCAGCCGCTGTGGCCGAGCGGTCCTTGGCGCTTCAGTCCGGAACCACGCGGCTGCTACGGTCGCAGGTTCGAATCCTGCTTCGGGCATGGATGTGTGTGATGTCCTTAGGTTAGTTAGGTTCTAAGTCTAGGGGACTGATGACATCAGATGTTAAGTCCCATAGTGCTTAGAGCCATTTGAACCGTATTACTTTGACGGCAGTGTCACCAGTTGCCGCAGGGGGCACTGGGCGAGCCTGACTTGTGCGCCCACACAGGTGGAAGAAGAGAGAGAGAGAGAGAGAGAGAGAGAGAGATTGCAAGCGAGACAGATAGAGACTGCTTCTCGCCGTTGCGTCTATACAACTACGTCGCGCCTATGAAAGGTGGGAGAACCGCACGAAAGTTCAGAGTCCTGATTGGCCGAAAACGCGTAGGGATACACATGAGAGGAACTGTAAAGTTTGGGGGCAACAGGAGGTAGAGAGCTCTGGTGTCTGCTGCGGTGCTGGGCAGACACAGAGGGTCTGGTCTGCGAGTGGAGGCCTGGACATAGGTTTTGAGATATTGCTGGGATTGTGACCAGTGATCTCTCTCCAGTTTTTCAGAGTTAGTGCATACATCTCCACAAAAGCAGAATCATCAGCTGCTCTGAGAAGAGAAAACAAATTTGTGCTCACTTGTGGTGTTCGAATGCAACATCAAGTGTTCCTTTGCTGTCGCGCACTTGAGTCTACCAACTACTGGAATTTGTGCAAGTAGATTGTGTATCCACTCGTGACGGACTCCGCAATTGAGATACTTACGGTCAGAAGTTTTCGGACGGAAATCACGTCTACGTTTTTAGATAAAGTCGAGCTTTCACAAGGGGAAACGACATCACGCCGGTGCCGGGGATGACCGTCGTAAACTTCCCACTGAATTACGGTGATATTAGCGCAAACAGCTGGCAAAGTAGGGCACTGTAATTGTAAATGAGTACGTTTTCCATTACCTGTTTGCTTGAGCTCTCTGATTCTGTGTCCGTCTAGCTGAAGATTCAGTAGAACAATGACTTGCATGACCAGTAGCAACCAACATAAGTGAGGGAAAGGGGTGCGATGAGGAATAGAGTTTCCATTGTCCCAATGGTAGGGTAGTAGGTTTATGGAGTTAATTTGATTGATGTTGTAATGTCTTAGTTACATTGCTCATCCTGTTTTTAAATAATAAATTTATGATTTAATTACATACCATAATTAATTTTACTGTCATTACCTTAGGTAATAAACCAGTTATTGAGAATAAGAGTTTTATTAACAGAAATTTCAGCCCCGATAACAGAGTGGTCAGCGTGACGGATTGCCGTCTTACGGGCCCGGGTTCGATTCCCGGCTGGGACGGGGATTTTCTCCGCTCATGGACTGGGTGTTGTGCTGTCTTCATCATAATTTCATCCCCATCCGGCGCGCAGGTCGCCAAATGTGGCGTCGAATGTAATGAGACCTGCACCAAGGACGCCGGACCTGCCCCGCAAGGGGCCTCCCCGCCAATGACGCCAAACGCTCATTTCCATCAACAGAAATTGTTATTCAAAATTGATGCAAACGGTATTGGGGGTATTATTGGGGCAGCCGGCCGGTTTGGCCGTGCGGTTCTAGGCGCTTCAGTCTGGAACGGCGCGACCGCTACGGTCGCAAGTTCTAATCCTGCCTCGGGCATGGATGTGTGTGATGTCCTTAGGTTAGTTAGGTTTAAGTAGTTCTAAGGTCTAGGGTACTGATGACCTCAGATGTTGAGTCCCATAGTGCTCAGAGCCATTTGAACCATATTTTTTATTATTCGGGCAGTTAAACATAACAAAAGTCCGATAGCAGTAAAGAAATAAGGATGTTTCATACACATTATACCCCAGTACGTTGCAATTACACATCAGAATTTGACCGAATCCCAATAATCCCAGTCTCCATTTGACTATCGACCTCTCGAAGAAGCTCAAAACGGCGAAGATATTTCCTTCCGATAAGTCTCGCGACCGCAGTTAAAGTATCGTTAGCTTACAGTGTTTAAATGAGAATCGTTTGTGGAATTACCACAGGGAAAAGATGTGGCTGGCATTCCGTTGCATCAGTCTTTCTTCGGAAGCGGCATTAAGGCCGGTACTGCGCTCGGAAACCGGTGATCTGGCGGGCCTCGTTGCTAACTAACGCTTGGCACGTCGCTCGCCGTTCCGCCATCTTGCCGTGAGGGAGGGAAACGCCGCATTAAAGCTTATTGCCTCTGCCGCGGTGCTTCGGGAGCGGACAGGCGACCAACTCTACAGGCGCTCGTTAGGGATTTTCCATCAGGCGAAACAGGCGGCTCTGCGCCGCGTTAGCCAGTTAATCCGCCAGCGGCCGGCGGCAGGCGCCCGTCAGCCGATTCTCTCCGCCGCAGACGCGTGGCTGCTGCTGCTGCTGTTTCCGCCGAACACAACGCCTCCCTCAGCCGCCTCCCCCCTCCGTACGCCAGGAGGCCGCGCACCGTCGAGCAGAAGAAATCGCGGTGCCGCCATTCTGCCAGTGCTGTACCCAGGCCGAAGCTGGAGGACAATGCCACGATACGTACCAGCTACAGCTTCTCATGAGAACAATGTACAGGAATTATCCTATATTCGTTTATTTTCACATTTCTTTTAACTCGTCTCGAATGGTGGGCATTTTAAAACATGGATTGTCCTTTTTGGAGTAGTTTCTGCCGCAAAGCTGGAAACGGTGTCCCGAACGAATGTTTTCCGACGAGTACGAATACGAGGGCTGCTCATAAAATTTGTACAGGGCGATCCATATAAACCCAAACTACTTCAATGGGTCATAATTTCCCTCCGAAAGCTCTTGGAAATGGGGAAGTTGTTTTAATGATCTCAGTCGCTCTGGGAGAACCGTAAGTACCACGCGTTGTTGGCAAACTGATTGCTTTTTCTCCGCATGAGCTCCTTTGCTCGGTTCGTGTTAACTTGTGATCAGCCTCGTCGCTTGCGGTTTGTGACGTCTTTGAGTGTGTACGTCCGGCCACGTGACAAAACGAGCAACTTAGTGATTCGTTCGCCGTCTTTAGCTGGCAGAAACATGCATTACACATTTCGAGAGCGGGTTTTTATGATGAAAACATATTGGAAGGCGGACTCATTGCTTACAACACAATGGGCTCCCGGAGAGAATTCAATGTGCGCGATGTTCGAACAAAGGCAACAATTTTATCGATTGTAAGGACGCTGGAGACAACTGGTGCACTTAAGAGTGACAGTGGTAAAAATAAACCATCACTGTGTGCAGAAGGTATTGACAATATTCGAAGACAAACTCTCCAAGAGAATCGTTGCATCGACTGAACCAGGAGATAAGCATTTCAAATGTTTTTTATTCCAGTCTTTGATCACAATATCAATTCTTTAGACTTTTTTTTATTCCAGTCTTTGATCACAATATCAATTCTTTAGACGATGGCCAGTTTCAGTCCGTAATGACCATCCTCAGATCTACAATATACAAATAATATACATGTAGTGAGCAGTGTGTCTTTCAACATATACAGCAATATGTATCACAATATACTATCACACAACCAGGGAAATATACAGATAAAATATAGTAAAACGTACCTTTTTTAACACCATGTCCTAAAGTGATAAGGCCATAATGGCATCGTCAAAACATATAAATATAATCAGCACAGCATCGTCACATAGATCTAAAATAAGGTGTGGAATAGGCCACATCGTCCATACAGTCATTATTGCAACTGGCTACTGAAGTACAGTACCTACCAGAAATCTGTTTGCCTACATCCTCCCTAGATGTCGCTATTGTGGACTTTGATGTTCAAAAAACATAATCTGATAAAAACACGTTAGGTAAAATATATGTAGCAGACTTTTAAAATTGATAACTATCATAGAAACCAATTGTGATACATTAAAAGACGAATACAGTTACCCATATAAGCATTTCACATGACACATGTAAGAGAGATGCGGGGAAATCGGCACTACGAACATACAGAGTGTACACGATCCAACCATCACAAGAAACAGATCATGAGAAAAGACTGAGTTACTGTTGATGGTTTCAGTGGTTCTTTATTCAACGTTCAGACATTCTCAATATAAATTGGTTTACAGATGACACGTGGTTTTATCAGTTAGAGGTTACATCAAACGGAAGACACCAGATAGTAGGCTGGTGTGGACCCCGTATCATCCAAGAAACATCACTGCATGATGAAAAGGCTGGAGTGTGGTGCAAAGTGTCAGCTTCCAGGTTTGTTGGCCCTATTTTTTTTTATGCGACCATACACACTACAGACAACACTGGCATCTTCAATACGTTTGTAGAGAAACTTACAGAATGTTATTTCCAACAAGATGGAGCAACGTGTTGCAATCTATCACTTCCATGCAACTTGTAAACAGTTTCTTTGGTGACCGAATAATCTCAAAAAAATTGTGGTCCCCCAGATCACCTGACCTAATCCCTCACAAACGGTTTTTTTTTCTTGTGGGGGTATCTTAAAAGACAAACGTGCAAGAATAGACCAGAAACAACTGTAGAACTTTATGAGGCCATTACACACGAAATAAGCAACGTCGGCGAGGACACACTTCACAGAACGTCAAGGAATGTGGTGAAACGAGTACTGTTGTGCATAGATGCTGGTCGAAGGTTCTTCCAACATTTGCTATGAGGATTTGTGTATATGTATGCAATATTTCAATTGTGTATTATCATTTCCCAGAATTGCAAATGTATACCATTATTGGTTCGAATGTTATGACTGATTAAAGTAGTTAAAATTTACATAGATCACACTGTATTACCGGAAGAATAGAGGAGCCGCAGCACCTCTTGAGAAGTCAAATTGAGGTTTCCTTCAATATGTGTGTCCGACAGATCATTCAACGGTGGGTCAACTATGCCACCAGGTGCGGGTCCAAAGGAGGTAGTTCATGAACACGCCACCCACCACTGTCAAAGAAACTATTTTACTAAAAGCCTTTAGCAGATAATTTTAAACCAAGGGCAGCCACAGCCAAAATACTTATATATAGTTTGCAGAACTTTCAAACAGTAAATCCAGATGTTAAAATGGATAAAACTGATGAACATATAGCTGAATTAAAGCTCGTTAGTCTACTATAGCTGAATTTATTGAAGTCCTTGTAGACTCGCACCACTGGTTTCGCAACATTTCTAGTTGGATCTTCTGGTGCACCTCCGTATAAAAATTAGCAATAATGTTATAACACCGAATAAATATTTACATAGCCACAATAAAGCTCACGAGTTCTTATTATAACATTCATTCATGTTCGTCGTCAAAAACTTTTTGAAGTATTTTCAAATGAAATATTAATAGCTCATGGATTAAGTTAATTTCAGCCAGTTTGGTATTCAGTTCACTTAATTGATCGATAATGTAATACGGGAAACCCTTTAACAACTCTTCAGCACATTGCGCATAGCACCCTCCCAGACTGCAGTGTTGGTCTGCTCAATACACATGGCTGGTACACAATTCTGCGCTCACACGACACGCCGCTAGTTTGACATGGTCTGTGTGTTGTTGTTATGGGACAGCCGTCACAACAGTTTTCATCAGTGAAGGAGGTCTCGTGGTCTAGGCATGCCGGCATGGTACCTCTGCGTATTCGGTCAGAGGGTTAGCTAGCCTCTGTAATAAAAAACTGAGTGGACGGATCAACGATGAACTTGAACTGTTGTCATGGGACGTCCGCCCCGAACAAATACAAAGAACAAAATGAGTTTAAAAAAGAGGGAGTAGCGTCTAGGATTAGTAATCAAAACGTCTTCAGTCCCGGGTTCGAATTGTGCCACCGCTCAGATTTTGATTAATAATCAGAATTGTCGTGGAAGAATTCTAGCAAAAGTAGTCAACCTCATTCTGCCAATGGCCTTGTCAAAGAGGGCAGAGGAGCGGCAGCGGTTCAGGACACTCCTTTGTCCTTTGGATGGGAAACTGCCCTAAAGGCGGAAAAATCGGCAATGATCAACGGCATGAGGATGCAGAAGGCAGTGGAAACCACTGCATTAAAGACACATAACACGTATCCACAGGACATGCGGCCTGTAATTGAAAATACGTCATGATGATCTCTCCATTGAGTCCGGAATCGCCCCTATTCGGATATGCGAGAGGGGACTGCCAAGGGGGAGGTGACCATGAGAAAAAGACTGAATGACCAGCGAAAGATTAACGGTCTACGAGTCAAGAAGAGGAATGTCACAAGCTTGAACGTGTTAGGGAAGTTCGAAAATTTGAAAAAGGAAAGGCAAAGGCTCAGTCTAGATAGAGTAGGGGCCACTGAAGTGAAATGGAAAGAAGGAAACGATTTCTAGTCAGATGAGTGTAGGGTAATACCAACAGCAGCAGAAAATCGTATAACGGAGCAGGATTCGTTATGAATAGGGAGGTAGGGCAGAGAGTGTGTTACTGTGAACAGTTTAGTGATAGGGTTATTCTTATCAAAATCGACAGCAAACCAACACTGGCAACAATAGTTAAGGTATACATGTCGACATCGCAAGCTTAAGATGAAGAGATAGAGAAAGTATATGAATATACTGAAATGGTAATACACTTCCTAAAGGGAGATGAAAATCTAATAGTCATGTGGGACTGGAATGCAGTTGTAGGGGAATCGGTAGAAGAAAAGGTTAGAGGAGAATATGGGATTAGGACATGGAATGAGAGAGGAGAAAGACTGATTGAGTTCTGTAGTAATTTTCAGCTTGTAATAGCGAATACCCTGTTCAAGAATCACAAGAGGAGGAGGTATACTTGGAAAGGTTAAATTACATCATGGTCAGACAGAGATTCCGAAATCAGATACTGAATTGTAAGGGGTACCCATGGGCAGGTATAGACCAAGTTCACAATGTAGTAGTGATGAAGAGTAGGCTGAGGTTTAAGAGATTAGTCAGGAAGAATCAGTACCCAAAGAAATGGGTACGGAAGTTACTAAGGAATGACAAGATACGCTTGAGGATCTCTAAGGCTATAGATACAGCAATAAGGAATAGCTCAATAGGCAGTACAATTGAAGAGTTATGGACATCCCTGAAAAGGGCAATCACAGACGTTGAAAAGAAAAACATATGTATAAAGAAGGTATCTGCGAATAAACATGGGAAACAAGAAGTACTTCAGTTGATCAATGAGAGCAGGAAATACAAAAATGTTCAAGGTAATTCAGGAATACAAAAATACAAGTTGCTCAGGAACGAAATACATAGGAAGTGCAGTGAAGCTAAGACGATATGGCTGCATGAAAAATATGAAGAAATCGAAAAAGAAATGATTGTCGGAAGGACTTACTCAGTATAGAGAAAGTCAAAACAACCATCGGTGAAATTAAAAGCAAGGATGGCAACACTGAGAGTGCAACGGGAATTCCACTGTTAAATGTAGAGGAGAGAGCGGATAGGTGGAAAGAGTACATTGAAGGCCTGATGTGATAGAGTAAGAAACAGCAATCGATTTAGAAGAGATGGGAAATCCAGTATTTCAATCTTAATTTAAGAGAGCTTTGGAGAAGTTAAGATCAGATAAGGCAGAAGATATAGATAACGTTCCATCAGAATTTCTAAAATTATTTCTTACACGGTAACACAGTTATTCATACACTTTTAAGTTCCTCTATCAATTTACACATAATTTGCTTACTATGTCTGGGCTTTATTTACACACTAATCATTGGGTATTTGCTGCACAGGTAAATCTGAGTGGTACACTGATTTTTTGTTTAAAACAGCGGTAGACTGACCAAATCCATTTAGAACCGCTACAGTGCTGTTAGGCGTTACGCTTATAGTTGCGATTGTGTGATGTCAATCGCGGTATTCTTGTATGTGCTTGAAACTTTTTTCCGCTGCACTTCTCCCTTTTTGCATTGCTACTGTTCATTTAGAGAGCATAGAATATTTGGTTTCAGGGTATTATTTAGGAAGGTTAAGTTTGGGTAGGCAGCATCTGTAGCTGCTTCTCAGTTCAGTAAAACATAGATTGCTCTCACTTAAGTATGGTCGTACCAGCGATCGTACCTGATAGACGAAATGTCGTGCCTGCTAAGTCACAATATGTATCATTTGTTATTATTCCCCTATCCCGTAATTCACTCTATTTATACCTGTTTGTTTCCATATTCATAACAGTTTGCTATGAATACGCCTGTTGAAAAAAAAAATGGTTCAAATGGTTCTGAGCACTATGAGACTTAACTTCTCAGGCCATCAGTCCCCTAGAACTTAGAACTACTTAAACCAAACTAACCTAAGGATATCACACACATCCATGCCCGAGGCAGGATTCGAACCTGCGACCGTAGCGGCCGCGCGGTTCCAGACTGTATGGTGAAAAAACTGAGTAGGTCCAGTGGGTGCCTGGTCTCTGGAAATGTGGATATGACGTCAACAGTTCCCTTTGACATTCACTTGCTTCGGCTTTACCCAAGAATAACTGGAACTCGCATGCCTGTATGCCAGTCTGTATCATCTACTTGGGCAGATCATAACACTTTCCCTAGGGTATCTCTTTAGGTCTTCCAATGACATTAGAGTATAGCCATTTTTTTGATCTGAAATTATTAATACATCTTTGGTCCGTACTTGTACCTGTTTTGGTTATGTGGCCTCTGTCTAGAAGGCAACATTGCCCTGATAAAATTCCTATACATAAAAACAACATTGTATCAATTCCTAGATAGTAAAAGTTAAAAAAAAGACAGTTTAAAACATACTATAAATAGAGCAAAAGAAAACTGGAAGACTTCTTAATAATCTACGCAAGAACAAATGAAGTGTAATACAGGCAAACAACAGTCTCAAATGTTATTATCTATGCTACCTAAGGATATAAGGCACTTTCGGCCTACTCTGGTCATCAGTCACCTGTTTCTTCTTTGTTCCACGAGGCTTTGCATTCTGTACAGCAGATGCTGATGGTATCTGTGCCAGTGCATTGACAGCTCCCTTAAATGACGCAATGCATCCCACGTGAATAACTGAAGTCTTTGTTGGCATCTGTATTTTAACACTGACAGATGATGTCAGTTTCACTATCTGGTCTTGAACAGAGTATTCGCTATTACTAGCAGAAATTTATTGCAAAACTTAATTAATCTTTCTCCTCTCTCAGTACCAAGCGCGTATACAGACATGACAAATACTATGGATACTGCTTGCATTAAGGTAAGGCGCAGAGATCAAGAAAATGAAGACCATATCATAAACTGAAAGATATTTTGTCCATGGATATAGATGAAAATCCTTAAGTCTAACTAATTAAGAAAAATTCTTATAAAACAAACATCTAGTTTTTTAGGAAAACACAAACTAATTGATAGAGAACTAAAACCCACTCCAAGTTGCAACTGTTTTATTTTTCATTCGATGACTAGTTTCGGGCCGAACCCAATTTTCAATACAAAATTGTAAGTGCTTTCAGGTATTATCTGCCTAAAAATATTTACACAGAAGGATTTTTACGTCGGTCTTTAATCTTGCATGTCAGATTGTAGTGATTTATACAGAAATTTCTTTTCATTAGTCCAGTTCGCTCAGATGCCATCCCAAGAATGACCAGTAGATGGAGAGAATTGAAAACTGAGTAAAATAAATGTGTGCCGAAATTCCTGGCAGCCGTTACATACAAACCGTTTACATGTCCTCTGTTTCTGAAAATGAATCTCTGAACAAAAAAAATGATTAGTTAATCTTATTGTTGATGTTACACCTTTTTCCGAGTATATTAAATTGATTTTTCACGAGAAGGGACTCTGCATCGACAGGTGTATACACACCATTACGTAACGTCAAATCACGGATGTTCATACTCTTAGACTTCGATTCCTGAAATCTTACGATGTACAGAGACAGTTACTTCTTGAGTATCTTAATACTGTCAGAGTCACAGGATTTGCTAGGTAAGTATATAAAGGTTTTCGTGATTCGTAATACAAATGTTGAAGAACAGTTCCCAGTGAATTACTACACAGTAAACACGACGCTAATTTGCTATCAGTAGAAAAAAAAGACGCACAGTGCTCTACGAGCAAGAAAATCTCATATCAGCTCCACATCTCATACGATACTTGTTTATAATATGACATATATGCATCTACCTTTATCCTCTGCATGTCACTAAACAGAGCATTCGTACCAATATCATCGAATTCCTTGTTATGTTCCACTCTCGAAATGAGCAAAAGAAAAAATGACTGTGTACATGCCTTCGAACGTCCTCTAATCTGTCTTATCTTTTTCTCATCATCCCTACGCTAGGCAGTATAATAGTTGCACAGTCTTTCTCAAATACCATTTCTCCAAATTTATCCAGTTTTTTTTCTCGAGAAAGACTTCTTTCTTCCAAAAATTCTCATTAAAGTTTCTGGAACATTTCTGTTTCACTTTCATGTGGGGTGCATGGCGCTGTTGCGAGCCTTGCGGCTCGTCTCTGAGTTCGATGTCTGTTATATTTACTTGACAAGGGTTCCAAACGCTGTAACAGTCTCTATAACACAATGCCGGAAAATAAATTAGTACACCTGGAAAACGACGATTTTGATCCGATGATGGCATATGACACCTGGCGGATAGTAGGTATACTGACAATGGTAACAATGTCGTCCATCAACAGACCGCATAGACGCATAGCTATCAGAACGCCATTTGTGTCTACCCTTTAATAGGGAATATTCAAAGCCAGAAATGAATGGTTCAAATGGCTCTGAGGACTATGGGACTTAACAGCTGTGGTCATCAGTCCCCTAGAACTTAGAACTACTTAAACCTAACTAACCTAAGGACAGCACACACATCCATGCCCGAGGTAGGATTCGAAATTGCGACCATAGTAGTCGCGCGGTTCCAGACTGAAGCGCCTAGAACCGCTCGGCCACTCCGGCCGGCTCAAAGCCAGAAGGCTCAGTGTGGTGCAAACTTGTGAAGCAAGCAGACAACCGCGCCACAGAATTCTTGCTTCGTACAGCCAACTGAGCCAGTTTGAAAGGGGTCAAATTATGGTCTTCCTTCTCTGCCTCGTGATGACTGGGTGTTGTGTGATGTCCTTAGGTTAGTTAGGTTTAAGTAGTTCTAAGTTCTAGGGGACTGATGACCGTAGATGTTAAGTCCCATAGTGATCAGAGCCATTTGAACCATTTATGGCCTTCCGAGTGGCGGGTTGGTCTTTTCGGAAAACTGCCACATACGTTGGACGTGCTGCGTCAGTTGTGCGAACATTACCACAACAGTCGACACCAGTTATTGCGAACCGGTTATTAACAGTGGGACAAAGGGTGCGCATACATCTAGCCCATCTTGTACTCACGTTTCCATTCAATCTCTTTTTGTAGTCAGAGTGCAGTATTCTCTATTTTTGTGGCATCAGTCCAAGGTGCGCCTTTGCCGTCTTTCACTATTTTTCTTAGGACATTATTATCTATAATACGGTTTATAACAATTTTCAACTTTAATCACAATTGTTCTGGGTTTGCCAGATCTGAACCAAATGTTCTCACTTCGCTCTTTATTTGTAAGTTCATAGTGACTATCAGTTGGACCACACACAAATACTCTCTTAGCTTTCCTGACAACCTTTTCCCTCTGGCCGTTCCTGTAATAGCATCATGGTTGCTAATCAATCTCACTGATGACTCTTTCGAAACTTCTGTTTGTAGTCAGAATGTCTAAAATATTTCATGCACCTGTAAGTTGCTGGACTAATTGTTCGAGACACTTGTCAGACAACATGTTATTACTTCGCAAACTCTTTGTTCTTACAGGCGATAGAACTTTCAGTCGATACTGGACAGGTACAGAGATATTTCTGAGTTATCGAGTTTAGGCGATCTTTGTATGACTCTACGACCGATGTGTCTGAATCTGATGGTAGGCAGGTTACACCTGTTTACGTTAATTAGCAATCAGTTTCGTTTTGGATCTAGCTACAAATTATGTTTCTGCTTCTCGCTGTAAAATCTCCTCCTGGAGACATACTTGGAAAATGCCTGGTGACATTAACAGATTTCAAATTGATTTCATATTAGTGAAGCAAGGATTTAAAACCCAAGTTAAGGACAGCAGATCATATCCAGGCTGTGATGTGGAAAGTGACCATATACTCGTTATGATGACGACTGAACTAAAATTCAAGAACATTAAAAAAAGAAGTACATGTAAATGGGATTTGAAAAACCTGAAAAATGAAAATACACTGAAGCACTATCAACTAGAAACAGACAAGAAAATAAATACAGAGGGCTGAAATGACATCCAAAGCAGCTCGGAAAAAATAAAAACTGATATTTTCGAAGCAGCAGAAGAAGTAATAGGAATAGAAAGGACAGAGAAAAGGAAGGATTGGATCACTAATGACCTACTAAATGTGATTGAAGAAGAAGGAAATTAAAAAATTCTGTGAAGAGGGAAGACCAAGAGAAATGCAAGAGTCTGTAAAACAGAATCAACAGAGAGGCAAAACAAGCGAGGGAAAAATACCTTAATGATATCTGTATTTCAGTTGAGGACAACATGGGAAAGGGAAATATTTACAAGGGCTATAAATGTGTGAGACATTTCTTTGGAGACAGAAGAAACAAGTGTAGGGCTGTGATGGATGAAAATGGCAACATGTTGGATGACGATGATGAAGTTGCAAGAAGATGGAAACAATATATAGGAAAACTTTACAGCGGACCAGAACTGCCTGAAAATATCATGGAAGAAGAAACAGAAGTAGATGCACACAATATAGGTGAGCCTATATTAAAGGAAGAGTTTGAACTAGCTCTGAAAAAATTGAAAAACAACAAATCGCCTGGTACTGAACTACTGAAATCTGGAGGAGCAAAATTGAATCAGGAGTTGTATAATCTTAGTTTCAACATGTACGAGCAGGGTAAAATTCCTACAGACTTTGCGAAAAACATTATGATCCCCATTCCAAAAAAGGGAAATGCTACAAGATGTGAAAATTATAGGACGCTCAGCCTAGTTACTCATGCCTCTAAAATAGTAACCTCAATTATCCTAAAACGCATAGAACAAAAAGTCGAAGCTACACTCTCCGAAGACCAGTTTGGATTCCGGAAAGAAAGAGGAACCAGTGAAGCAACATTTGCTCTAAAACTAATAACAGAGAAACGACTAGATAAGAACCCGACAACATACATAGCTTTCCTAGATGTAGAGAAAGCCTTTGATATTGTTAAATGGGGTAAGATGTTTGAGGTACTCAAAAAAGTAGGAATAGACTATAAAGATAGAAAAATGATATGGAACCTGTACAAAAAGGAGACAGCAGTTATCCGTGGACGGACAAAACAGGAAGAGGTGCAGATACGGAAAGGTATCCGACAAGGTTGCGCACTGTCTCCTGTTATCTTTAACCTATTGATTGACGAGGCGCTGAAAAAAGTAAGGGAAAATTCACAGACAGGTGTAGTAATTCATGACCAACGAATAGATATGATAAGATATGCCGATGATATAGCTGTCCTAGCTGAAAGTGAAGAAGATCTTGTAGTCCTACTGAATAGAATGGATAAAGTTATGGGGGAAGAATATAATATGAGAATTAATAAAGCAAAATCAAAAGTAATGGCATGCGACAAAAAAATCAAGTGAAAGTCCAAGTTCATGTAGGCAATGAACTGTTTGAACAAGTTGATAAATTTACTTATCTGGGCAGTAATGTTACCAGGGATGGAATGACGAAGGCAGAAGTGAGAAGTAGAATTGCTCAAGCAAAGGGTGCTTTTAACAAGAAGAAAAATATCTTAACATCTAAGAGCATCAGCCTTGAAACCAGGAAAAGATTTTTGAAATCATATGTGTGGAGTGTGGCATGCTATGGGTGTGAAACATGGACTCTCGGGACAGAGGAAGACAAGAAGCTAAATTCTTTTGAAATGTGGTGCTATAGACGCATGCTCAAAATAAAATGTATCGACAAAGTCACAAACGAAGTGGTTCTGGAAAGAGAAAGTGAGGAGAGAAGCTTATGGAGTTTCATTGTTAAAAGAAGAGTGCAATTTACAGGCCATCTATTAAGACATAAAGGACTCCTTAACACATAGAGCGATATGTCGAGGGAAAAAGACCAAGAGGAAGACCACGGCTGAGGTACATGGATAAAATCGTGAAAGATGTGGGATGTAACACATATAAAGAAATGAAGTGAAAAGCTGAAAGACGCACAGAATGGAGACAAGCTGTCATTGTAGCTGTTGCAAACCAATCCTTGGTTTGACCACTACAGAAGAAGTAGGAGACATTAACTTATCTTTCCGTTACACAATTTTGAACATAGCTGCTGTTCAGAAACGATGAATGTAAATGAATGATTGGTAAAAATTAGCCAACCAGATGCAGGTATTAACAACTATTGGCCATCGTATTAAAATCTGTAAAATTGTCTTTTTCAGAAGGACATAGGCGTATGAGGAAATTTTTTCACAGCATAGTTAAAAAGAATTGTCGTGGTGTAAAGTATGTACAAAACCTATCTCAAATCATTCATTTCTGGTACAAGTTCGATCTGTAGCGTACTTTTCAAAGACACCATCCCTGGTTTTCCCTTGAGCAATTTACAGATCTGGCCTCATTACATTCTCATGGAGATATATAGAGTCTCACTTTTATCTTCAATAAAAGGACAGAAGCTGAATAAGGAAGTAAAATTTGTGCCAAGTTCAGTACTTGAACCCAGGTCTCTGTTTATTAGGGAGATGTGCTACACATTGTACCAAGACCCGGCCTTGGAACAAATTTTAATTCATTACTTCAGCTTCTGTCCTTAATGGCGATTCAGAGATAGCCAGATGGGTAGTAGCCTGTTGTGACCGAGCGGTTCTAGGCGCTTCAGTCCGGAATCGCGCGACTGCTACGATCGCAGATTCGAATCCTGCCTCGGGCATGGATGTGTGTGATGTCCTTAGGTTAGTTAGGTTTAAGTAGTTCTAAGTTCTAGGGGACTGATGACCTTAGAAGTTAAGTCCCATAGTGCTCAGAGCCAGATGGGTACATGAATACCATTCCTCCCAAGCACGAAGCCATTCCTTCAGCTCTGTGCCACTTCGCTCAGTCGGTTTAGCTGAACACAAGATAATTTTTTTATTAGTCATTAGCCTTTTGATTTGTCTGGTGTTGCCCTTCTCCGATGTCCACCAAAGTTCTCTATAATCTCTAGTGCTTATTCTAATCTTTATCAACACCAATAATTTCTCCCATCTGCTGCCCGTCCTTCTGTCAAGCTAACTGTACGTTACTACACGTTCCACGAACTTTGTCTGTCCCTCCAGTAAGTATGTTTTCACATACATCTTCCCTCGATTGTTGTCCCGTCTGTATCTTTAAGTAGTACCTCATGTGTCCACTTGTCTTTTATGACAGTTCAATACTATCATATTTCAAATTCTTCGTTTCCTCTTTTCCTTCTTCCCTGATTCACGTTAACTTTAGCTATCTTGTATCATCACATTTGCTACATATCACAGTTCTTTCTTCTTTTTTAAAAGAGGTTTATCAACTTCGATTTTTAATAAAAAACGAGTTCCACGCCCAGGTTGTGAATGCCTAAGGGAAATCGACCGGCCGCAGTGTCATTTTCTGCCCTATGGCATCATGTGGTCAGCACACCGCTCTTCCGACCGTTTTACAGACTTTCCAGACTGCGGAGCAGCCGCTGTTCAGTCGAGTAGCTCCTCACTTGGTATTACGATGCTGAGTGAATCCCATACCAATCCTACTACCAAGGAAAAATCTTTGGCAGTACCGGGAATCGAACGCGGATCCTCTGCCCTTCACGATGGCCTCTCAGCTGCGGAGGCGGATTCGGTGTTCAATAAGTCGTTATATTCCTCCCAACCACTCACCATCACATGCATCTTTATTGATGATGTAGACTTATATTAAGCAATGATTTCATTCCATGTAACATTTCTACCAAATCTTCTTTACTTTGAGTAAAAGAGCGAAGTTAATTGGCAGCCTTGGTATAGGTTTTCATTTCCTCTGCAATTTTGCTTTTGTTCTCAACTTCTCTTTCATTTAGTTTACTGTATGTTCGACACACAAGTTAAACAACAGTGGTATTAAGCTGCAACTCTGCCTCAAATCCTTTGTTAAAACTGTGTCGTCTCTCTCGATTTTCTAACTCTGCCACTTCCACGTTCTCCCTGCATTGTTTAATTCGAGACAGAGAGTATGGGATACCAGAGACATTGTCCAGTTGTTGTTTACTATTATTCTTTAATGTCTTTCAATATTGTAATAACAATATTTTTCTGAAAACTGAAGTAGCTCAGCTGTCTGATTTAATTGGGGGTCAGGTAATCTAATATTCTAGCTCCTACATCATTCTTTGACTGTAGTTGCTCTAAAGCTATGTATCTGAGTCCTGATGGCTTATTTAAAATAGTTCAATGGTGTCAAACTCTGCCTGCATTGCCAGATCGTTCTGAACTTCCTCTTCTAGCTTGTACGTTGTATGCACTATTTATGTACCTCCCCATCTACTTGTATTTCTCCATGCTCTAAACTTCAGCTTTTCTTCTTTTCATGCGCTAATTCTACTCTATACCTGGTTCTTTATAGTTTTCTTGATCTTATTCTACTAAACCAGATAAAGTTGGCTACTACTCCACCCTTCGCAGTCCCCTATTTGTCTTTTCGGATAAACTATAGAAATTCATAGGATATTGCTATTTTGCTTTTTTCTTAGTTAAGTGGCCTCTGAGACCCAATTTTCTTGTTTTATAACGCTATTAAATTCTTTCTACTAATTAAAATGAATGAGACTTTCCTTCTCTGGAACGTAAATCTGCACATAAGTTAAATGTCAATCATAGAGATCGTGCGGTATTGAGCTTGTATCACACTGCGCATCTGAAAAACGAGTGTCAGGTCAAAGCATCTAATTAACTGAGTGAACTGTGGAGCTAATTTAGTTACAGCTCGACAGATAATTTAAATTCACAACATCAGATGCCACAGCTTAACAAATTCATTTGATGATATCTTTCCCCTTTGTTTCTATTGGCAAGACTGTTAAGTGATAAGAACTATCCTCATCATACGAGCATAGAGAACGTAATTTCCGCTTGTTCCACTACTGTTTTGGTGAAAAAACAAGTCAGCAGTCTTAACATACAATTTTAACTTCACATAATACAAGAAAGAACCTGTACAAATAGTTTTATCCCTGTCAACCGACTGTCTGCATTTCCGTAAGTTAGCTGACATCCCTTAATCTAATATGAGTTACATTATTCGTAACCCTCACTCTCGTTTCGTTTTAGTCATTGCATTGAACTCTGTTTACAGAGAACTGCTTAAGAAGGTTGTCAGCATCGAAATACGGACAGAGTGTGCGCAGAATATCGTGGTCTACAGATGCACAATGGGTAGAGCGGTATTGGTGGGTTCAAAAAATGGCTCTGAGCACTATGGGACTCAACTGATGAGGTCATTAGTCCCCTAGAACTTTGAACTAGTTAAACCTAACTAACCTAAGGACATCACAAATATCCATGCCCGAGGCAGGATTCGAACCTGCGACCGTAGCGGTCTTGCGGTTCCAGACTGCAGCGCCTTTAACCGCACGGCCACTTCGGCCGGCGGTATTGGTGGGGGTTTCGGGCAGACGCTATAGGAGAAATGCCGATTACTACAGGGCATGTGCCGTTCTAAACTGAAGCCTATGCTCGCATTTTTTGGAAACATTAAGTGGAGCCCCTCCACTCCTACACTTGTATGGCAACCTTTCAAAAAATCCTCTGCTTTGGTTAGTATCTAAAAAGAATTCCTCTGGAAATGCAACAAAAGCAGTGCATTATTTTCGCCTGGCTCGTTAGCCCTTTGAACTTTCAGGGATGCGTCATAACTAGTAATTTTGCAGTGAATCCTACATTTCTCTTGTTGCCATGTTGAAATATTCTTCTTTTGCCAAACCACACCAGACTTTATACAGTGTCATCTTACTAACATGCTGCGTAACCGGACTTTAAAGAGAATTCTGAAACAGTCGTTTATTAAGTTTATTCAGTGAGGAACTCTGGAAAAGTAAGGTCAATAACTTATGATATAGCACACTTTCTACAGAAATAAAAGTGTAATGTCGTCATTTATGTTATTCCAAAACCCACAGCATTTCTAGTTTCACCAGCTACCGATGACTCCTAAAATTCCATTGTTTCGCCATAAAAGTCTTCAGTTAGTGGAATAACAAGGTAGGTAATGAAATTTTGCATAATAACCATACAGCAAAATACTCTCCTCTTTGCGTGCTGTCACTTGTGAAAATCTCATTTCGATATCTCGTACCTTTTATGAAATATGAGGAATGTTATGGATATTTCTTTCTGGCTTTATCGCTGGCGTGCGCGACCGTAAATCGGATCAGTTTTCTCGAGATTGGTGAGACATCCACCCAGCTCTAAAGAAAAATTCTAAAAGTAAGCTAAATTTCATGCGCTACAACATATTATGTAGTATGCACCAAACGAAAAATCATAGCGACCCCTATTAATCGTTGCGAACTTTTTCGAATTGCTGGGAGTTCTTACGTAAATGCAAATATTACAAACCATGATCATTAATGAAATGATGGGCATGCCATCAGGAAGCTGACATATAAAGCTATAAGTAAAGCAAAAATGATCCTTCTTTACGTAATAGTTTTTGCAAAATCATTTGAGAAAGACTGCAAGGAGTGCACCTGGATTCTGTCATCGCCGACCGCCGGTAAGCGAGCAATATAGGCCTCTCCTTTCGAACAAACGAGTGAACTCTCCCAGCCCTTCGGACGAAAATTCGTCACTGAACATCGGCTAACGCATCCTGTGCGGACTCTACTACAGGCGCTCCCTAAGAAAACACAGAGAGCTGGCTAAT
The DNA here is from genome assembly GCF_021461385.2 of Schistocerca piceifrons. Classification (NCBI taxonomy): domain Eukaryota; kingdom Metazoa; phylum Arthropoda; class Insecta; order Orthoptera; family Acrididae; genus Schistocerca; species Schistocerca piceifrons. The sequence goes on from NC_060141.1 coordinate 295,611,700, forward strand.
GGGAGCAACTAGACACACAGAACTCCACTAACATCAACCAGTACTGATTTCTTTTTGCTTACTGCAAACTTTATCTGGCAGGTAACACTAGTAAGTGAGTCTACATCTAACAAAACAAAAGTGACACACAGGATTGAAGATTATGTTATGTGTAACTGACTTTAAAACGATATTACACAGGGGAACCAGAACTCCACTGTCAACTTTCACACGTTGATCAGAGATACCTTCTGAATATTTTCAGGCGGCTCGATACAGAGTTATTGTATTTCGTATGGTTTCTTGCCCCAATTATCTTCGTATATATATTGCACTGAAAACAGTGCAAATGTCGACGAGTTGGCTGTGTATCTTATTTCTATTCACTGACGACACATGGTACTGTCAACGGCAGTACCCTCCTTACATCGTTGACCCCAAGCTCGCATTCAGTACTGCTCGGATCTGTCTAGGGTTTTGTTAGTTGTGCGTTAACAGTGACACGCAGCAGCGTTATGGATAGATTTACTTATGAAGAGTTGGCCGATATGCTCCACGTGTACGGTTTCCACGCAGTGCAAGAGCGGCACATCTTCTCTATGCTGCGCTGTACCCGCAGCGATGGAAACCACGTCACAGTACTTTTTTTACGTAGGACCTTTTGCTGTTCCTTATCTTTATAAACGATTTGGGAGACAATTTGAGCAGCTGTCTTAGGTCGTTCGCAGATGACGCTGTGGTTTATCGACTAGTAAAGCCACAAGAATATCCAAACAAATTCCAAAACTATTTAGGAAAGATATCTGTATGGTGCGAAAATTGGCAATTGACCCTAAATAACGAAAACTGTGAGGTCATCCACATGAGTGCTAAAAGCAATCCGACAAACTTCGCCAACACGATAAATCAGTCAAATCTAAAGGCCTAGCACTACTGGAAGAAAGGATATTGCGGAGACGGGGCTTAGCCACAGGAGTGCTAGTTCTGCAAGGTTCGCGGAAGAGCTTCTGTGAAGTTTGGAAGGCATGAGACGAGGTACTGGCAGCACTGAAGCTGTGAAGACGAGTCGTGAGTCGTGCTTGGGTAATTCAGATGGTAGAGCACTTGCTGCGAAAGGCAAAGGTCCCGAGTTCGAGTCTCGGTCCAGCACAAAGCTTTGATCTGCCAGGAAGTTTCAATGAAACAAATGGTTTTCGAAAACAGCCCCTCTCGCTATTGTCTTGTAGCTACTAACAGACATGAAATAATTATACACTGGAATCAGAACTCAGATCTCAGTCCAGTGCCAATATTTTCAAAATCTCAACGTCACTTAAGAAATGAAAGCCCTATGACCTCACAGGACAACTGGTTCATGAAATAAAATAACAGTACTAGTGGAGGTATGCTCACTAAAGACAAAGTTTCTGCAAGCAGCACCTTCTGCCTCTGACAGCCAAAACAAATCCAACTCTGTTCAAGTGAGTAGCAAACAGCATGTTTAATGTTGATGTGGAACCGCGGCACAGTCGTGAATTCTTTACTTTCGTTACCGTAGGTAAAGACGATGCGTTTGTGGTCGTTATAAACCAGTACCCCCACCATGAATCGAACCCGCACCTTAGCCGTTGTAAGCTAGCTTCAGTCCAATTAACTACCGAATTTCACAAGCGTTAGCATCACGTTATTGTCGTAATGGGGTACGCAGCACAAGGTACGAGAAGTGTTGACTCCCACTTCATCTGTTGTTGTGAATAACCTCTTCGTGGCCTACTAGTCGACATCATGCAGTGCGGATGCGAAGGCGTGATAACAAAACCACCCTTTTCCTTTCTTTTTTAAACCGTATTCCGTCTGTTTGCTAGGAGCGCCAGTCTGACGAAGGCCAGTGACAGTTACGTTCATTTTCTAACCAGCCAGTAATGGAAAAATGTTGTGGAAACCTAGTTGTGAAAGAGCTCGTGGGTGCCTGTCACGGTAAGACTAATTTCAGCTCCATCAGCCAGTAGCTGCTTGATACAGACCGGCGTCTGCCCAAGTGATGGCGACGCATTGGTCATTGAGCCTATGATCTACAGCGATCCATTCTGCGCTCGAATTAGGCAAGTTTAACGTTATGTAATGTTCTGTGTCATGTAGTACTATGTTTCAGCATGCCCCATGGCGATTATGCATGGCATGTTGCTTTGAGCGTATTTAACTATAGTAGGATGTTTTAGTGGGTTCTGGACCACTAGACCAATCTCATAAAAAATAAAAAATTATTCGCTAACACTCGCGATTTTTTATTTTCCATAAGATTGATCTAATGATCCAGAACCTACAAAAACATCCTACTATTCCTTTTACCTAATAATAATATAATATAACATAATATAATATAATAATAATAATAATAATAAACCATACATATAGCATAGCTGAATGTAATGTAATTAAATAAATTAGGTAATTAATTATTATTTTTTAAAAAAAGCATTTTTTACAACATTTTCTTAGACCCCATAATTGTCCTATTTTTCATTTCTGTGAAAAACGCGTTTTTTAAAAATATTTTCGAAACAAATTTTAAAAAGCATTCTTTATAACTTTTTCTTAGCCCCAAAAAATGTCCTGTTTTTGACTTTTGTGAAAAACATGTTTTTTCAAATTATATTAAAGAATAAGTATATATAATTATTTACTTTCCACTTTAGCAGCCATAAGATTATTATGAACTGTTGTTTGTAAATGTTTTTTGAAGGAAGCTTTATTTACAGTTCTACCACATTCACAGGTATCAATTTATTAAAATGTATTAGTTAACAAAAGTACATTTTAGTAAATTATAAATGGACAACAAATTAAAAGAAACAAATGATTTATCTAAAATACAATACAATTCATCTAAAATATAATACGATTTGTAGCACAATAACATGTATTAGTTAACAAAATTAAATTTTAGTAAATTATAAATGGACAACGAATTATAAGAAACAAACGATTTATCTAAAATACAATACAATTCATCTAAAATATAATACGATTTGTAGCACAATAACATATATTAGTTAACAGAAGTAAATATTAGTAAATTACAAATGGGCAACAAAAAATGGACAACAAATTATAAGAAACAAGCGATTTATCTAAAACACTATACAATTTATCTAAAATATAATACGATTTGTAGCACAATAACATGTATTAGTTAACAAAATTTAATTTTAGTAAATTATAAATGGACAACAAATTATAAGAAACAAACGATTTATCTAAATTACGATAAGATTTTTCTAAAATATAATACGATTTGTAGCACAATAACATGTATTACCTAACAAAATTTAATTTTAGTAAATTATAAATGGACAACAAAAAATGGACAGCAAAATTATAATAAACAAACGATTTATCTAAAATACAATACAATTTATCTAAAAAATAATACAATTTGCAGCACAATAACATGTATTAGTTGACAGAATTAAATTTTAGTAAATTATAAATGGACAAGAAAATATGGACAACAATGAGAAAAATAAAAAGTGAATTAGTTAAGAAAGGTAAATTGTATTGTTAATGTAATAAAACGTATCAGTTAACAAAAGAAAAATTACTTTAAAAACTGAATGGACAACAAAAAATGGACAATATTAAGAAAATAAATGAATTAGTTAACAAAAGTACATCATTTAAAAAAATTCGCATTGTGAACATAAGTAAATTATATTAAAATGTATTAGTAAACAAAAGTAGATTTTATTAAAAATTAATCAGACAACAAAAAATGAACAACACTTATTTTTATACACATTAAATATAGAACACAGAGTAAAAGAAATATGCTAAATGCAGTATAGTTAAAGACATTACAGAATATAGAACAAAGTTAGATAAACCAAGATCGATTTGTAAAAAGTGAATAAATAATGATCAACTTAATAGATATTATTCAAACAAAAAAATTAAAAACGATAACACATTGGACAGTACAAATGATGTAAAAAAGTGTACTAAATTTGAAACAGTAAAAAGTGTAACAGAATATGGAAAAAAATTAGGTGAACCTAGTTAAATTTGTAAACAATGTTTTAATAATGATCACATTATCAGATATTCTATTAAAATGGCTAATATGGAGAATAGTATGGAGAAATGCAGGATGGGAAACAAAACGTACAAAATAGTATGGACAACAAAGAACAAAATTGTATGGACAACAAAGAACAAAATTGTATGGACAACAAAGCACAGAATGAACAAAATTGGATGGACAACAAAGAACAAACTGAACAAAGTTGTTTGGACAACAAAGAACAAAATGTACAAAACTGAATGGACAACAAAGAACATAATGTACAAAACTGTAACGACAACAAAGAACAAAATGAACAAAGTTGTATGGACAACAGCAGTTTAAAAAAATGCAATTTATGTAATATTAAAAAGAATGTAGATTATTTTGCAAGAAATCATGGAAAGAAACTATCAATTTGTAGAGATTTTAGAAACTTAAGACGGTCAGAAAGTAAAAAAACTAAAACAGATTTCACAAATCTTGGTTTTTTGTTGTGATATATATTTTGTTCTTTGTTGTCCATACATTTTTTTACATTTTGTTGTTTGTTGTCCATACAATATTTTAATATTACATAAATTGCATATTTTTAAACTGCTGTTGTCCATACAACTTTGTTCATTTTCTTCTTTGTTGTCGTTACAATTTTGTACATTATGTTCTTTGTTGTCCATTTAGTTTTCTACATTTTGTTCTTTGTTGTCCAAACAACTTTGTTCAGTTTGTTCTTTGTTGTCCATCCAATTTTGTTCATTCTGTGCTTTGTTGTCCATACAATTTTGTTCTTTGTTGTCCATACAATTTTGTTCTTTGTTGTCCATACTATTTTGTACATTTTGTTTCCCATCCTGCATTTCTCCATACTATTCTCCATATTAGCCATTTTAATAGAATATCTGATAATGCGATCATTATTAAAACATTGTTTACAAATTTAACTAGGTTCACCTAATTTTTTTCCGTATTCTGTTACACTTTTTACTGTTCAAATTTAGTACACTTTTTTACATCATTTGTACTGTTCAATGTGTTATCATTTTTAATTTTTTTGTTTGAATAATATCTATTAAGTTGATCATTATTTATTCACTTTTTACAAATCGATCTTGGTTTATCTAACTTTGTTCCATATTCTGTAATGTCTTTAACTATACTGAATTTAGCACATTTATTTTACTCTATGTTCTCCATTTAATGCATATAAAAATAATAGTGTTGTTCATTTTTTGTTGTCTGATTAATTTTTAATAAAATTTACTTTTGTTTACTAATACATTTTAATATAATTTACTTATGTTCACAATGCGAATTTTTTTAAAATAATGTACTTTTGTTAACTAATTCATTTATTTTCTTAATATTGTCCATTTTTTGTTGTCCATTCAGTTTTTAAAGTAATTTTTCTTTCGTTAACTGATATGTTTTATTACATTAACAATACAATTTACCTTTGTTAACTAATTCACTTTTTATTTTCACAAGTGACAGCACGCAAAGAGGAGAGTATTTTGGTATTTTGCTGTATGGTTATTATGTAAAATTTCATTACCTACCTTATTATTCCACTAACTGAAGACTTTTATGGCGAAACAATGGAATTTTAGGAGTCATCGGTAGCTGGTGAAACTACAAATGCTGTGGGTTTTGGAATAACATAAATGACGACATTACACGTTTATTTTTGCAGAAAGTGTGCTATATCATAAGTTATTGACCTTATTTTGCCAGAGTTCCTCACTGAATAAACTTAATAAACGACTGTTTCAGAATTCTCTTTAAAGTCCGGTTGCGCAGCATGGTAGTAAGATGACACTGTGTAAAGTCTGGTGTGGTTTGGCAAAAGAAGTATATCTCAACATGGCAACAAGAGAAATGTAGGATTCACTGCAAAATCAGCAGTTATGACGCTTCCCTGAAAGTTACAAAGGGCTAACGATCCAGGCGAAAATAATGCACTGCTTTTGTTGCATTGCCAGCGGAATTCTTTTTAGATACTAACCAAAGCAGAGGATTTTTTGAAAGGTTACCACTCAACTTGTGAAGTGGAGGGGCTCCACTTAATGTTTCCAAAAAATGTGAGCATAGCCTTCAGTTTAGAACGGCACATGCCTTGTAGCGATCGGCATTTCCCCTATAGCGTCTGCCCGAAACCCCCACCCCTACCGCTCTACCCATGCATGCCCTTCCGATTGTGCATCTGTCGGCCACGATATTCTGAGCGCACTCCGTCCGTATTTCGATGCTGATAACCTTCTTAAACAGTTCTCTGTAAATAGCGTTCAATGCAATGATTAAAACAAATCGAGAGCGCCGTCCGGGGTGGCCGAGTGTTCTAGGCGCTGCAGTCTGGAACCGCGAGATCGCTGCGGTAGCAGGTTCGAATCCTGCCTTGGGCATGGATGTGTGTGATGTCCCTAGTTTAGTTAGGTTTAAGTAGTTCTAAGTTGTAGGGGACTGATGAGCTCAGAAGTTGAGCCCCATAGTGCTGAGAGCCATTTGAACCAAAACGAGAGCGGGTGTTACGAATAATATAATTCATATTAGATTAACGGATGACGGCTCTCTTACGGAAATGCAGACAGTCAGTTGACCAGGATAAAGTGAAACTATTTGTACAGGTTCTTTCTTGTATCCTGTGAAGTTAAAATTGTATGTTAAGACTGCTGACTTGTTTTTTCACCAAAAAAGTACTGGAATAATCGGAAATTACGTTGTCTATGCTCGTATGATGAGGATAGTTCTTGACATTTAACAGTCTTGCCAATAGAGACAAAGGGGAAAGATATCATCAAATAATTTTGTTAAGCTGTGGTATCTGATGCTGTGAATTTAAATTATCTGTCGAGTTGTAACTAAATTAGCTGTACAGTTAACTCAGTTAATTAGATGCTTTGATCTGACATTCGTTTCTCAGATCTACATCTACATCCATACTCCGCAAGCCACCTGACGGTGTGTGGCGGAGGGTGCTTTGAGTACCTCTATCGGTTTTCCCTTCTATTCCAGTCTCGTATTGTTCGTGGAAACAAAGATTGTCGGTATGCCTCTGTGTGGGCTCTAATCTCTCTGATTTTATTCTCATGGTCTCTTCGCGAGCGATACGTAGGAGGGAGCAATATATTGCTTGACTCCTTGGTGAATGTATATTCTCGAAACTTCAACAAAAGCCCGTACCGAGCTACTTAGCGTCTCTCCTGCAGAGTCTTCCACCGGAGTTTATCTACCATCTCCGTAACGCTTTCGCGGCTACTAAATGACCCTGTAACGAAGCGCGCTGCTCTCCGTTGGATCTTCTCTATCTCTTCTATCAACCATATCTGGTACAGATCCCACACTGGTGAGCAATATTCAAGCAGTGGGCGAACAAGTGTACTGTAACCTACTTCCTTTGTTTTAGGATTCAGCACATTACACTTGTCTACATTGAGATTCAATTGCCATTTCCTGCACCATGCGTCCATTCGTTGCTGATCCTCCTGCATTTCCGTACAATTTTCCATTGTTACAACCTCTAAATATACTACAGCATCTTCCGCAAGAAGCCACAGTGAACTTCCGATGTTATCCACAAGGTCATTTATGTATATTGTGAATAGCAAAGGTCCTACGACACTTCCCTACGGCACACCGAAATCACTCTTACTTCGGAAGACTTCTCTCCATTGAGAATGACATGCTGCATTCTGTTATCTAGGAACTCTTCAATCGACTCACACAATTGGTCTGATAGTCCATATGCTCTTGCAGCGTTCGTTAAACGACTGTGGGGAACTGTATCGAACGCCTTGCGGAAATCAAGAAAAACGGCATCTACCTTGGAACCCGTGTCTATGGGCCTCTGAGTCTCGTGGACGAATAGCGCGAGCTGGGTTTAACACGATCGTCTTTTTCGAAACCCATGCTGATTCCTACAGAGTAGATTTCTAGTCTCCAGAAAAGTCATTATACTGGAACATAATACGTGTTCCAAAATTCTACAACTGATCGACGTTAGAAATATAGGTTTATAGCTCTGCACATCTGTTCGACGTCCCTTCTTGAAAACGGGGATGACCTGTGCCCTTTTCCAATCCTTTGGAACGCTACGCTCTTCTAGAGACCTACGGTACACCGCTGCAAGCAGGTCGGGGGAGGGGAGCAGGGGGGGGGGGGGCAAGTTCCTTCGCGTACTCTGTGTAAAATCGAACTAGTATCTCATCAGGTCCAGCGGCCTATCCTCTTTTGAGCGATTTTAATTGTTTTTCCATCCCTCTGTCGTCTATTTCGATATCTACCATTTTGTCATCTGTGCGACAATCTGGAGAAGGAACTACAGTGCAATCTTCCACTGTGAAACAGCTTTGGAAAAAGACATTTAATATTTATTTGTATGTCATCCTCTGTTTCAGTACCATTTTGGTCACAGAGTGTATGGACATTTTGTTTTGATCCATCTACCAGTTTGACATATTTTAATATATTTTGTATGGGATCAAAAATTTAAAAACTTCTCTCACACCGGCCTGATTTAACTTCACTGATCAGGATAGTAAAAAACATGCGTATATTAAGGGAATTTTCATTGACAAAGCAGGCTTATCACATTCACACAGTTCAATACTGTTCTATCCTGATTAAATTAAGCTTAACTTAAATTCTATAAGGCAGTGAAGCAATTTCGAAGTCTCGGTGCGACGAAAATTGTCAGTCGATCTCCTGGAAACATTTGTAATAATTATTAACTTTCGGTGATCACATGGGGAAGACCGGAGATCTGATGGTAAGACCGTGTTAGCCTATTTATTTGAAGTAACTGGATATCTTGAGCATACAAAACGGCAGGTTCGTCAAGTGTAAATCAGACGTTCCCCACTGATCCCGTGCAACACAGCGTAGTAAGCAGACACTGTCAATAACAATAATCCGTTAAATAATACGCGAACACACTTACTTTAGTTTAGTTCATGTATTAAATTCCTTCTCATACAGAATCTCATCAAGATGGCGACTAGCTCAACAATACATACATATACGTCCCTCTTTCACGACTAATCGGCAAGAAGACCCCTATTCTTTTTCCTAAGAGAAAACATAGATACCAGAGAAGCTATTCCATGGAGTAAATGGACGCTCCAAAGAATAATTGGGCTTGAAACTACTTTGCATTGATAATCGGTAAGATAAGAAGAGATATTTCGAGATATGTACTGAGTTATATAATTTATAAAATTTCTGAAAATATCGTGGAGAGACCGCTGCAAGAGACATTACAATATGACCAAAATTTCTTAGGATTTTCAGCCAAGTCAGCACATAGAACTTTACTTTCGAATTCATTGAACGCCTCTCGCATAGCCCTCCTCACACTACATTTCGCTTCACGTAAGCTTTGTTTGTCTGCAAGGCTTTGGCTATGTTTATGTTTGCTGTGAAGTTCTCTTTGTTTCCGCAGCAGTTTTCTAACTCTGTTGCTGTACCACGGTGGCTCTTTTCCATCTCTTACGATCTTGCTTGGCACATACTCATCCAATGAATATTGTACGATGGTTTTGAACTTTGTCCGCAGTGTGATAAAAGCTCAATACCGCACGATCTCTATGATTGACATTTAACTTATGTGAAGATTTACGTTCCAAAGAAGGAAAGTCTCATTCATTTTAATTAGTAGAAAGAATTTAATAGCGTTATAAAACAAGAAAATTGGGTCTCAGAGGCCACTTAACTAAGAAAAAAGCAAAATAGCAATATCCTATGAATTTCTATAGTTTATCCGAAAAGACAAATAGGCGACTGCGAAGGGTGGAGTAGTAGCCAACTTTATCTGGTTTAGTAGAATAAGATCAAGAAAACTATAAAGAACCAGGTATAGAGTAGAATTGGCGCATGAAAAGAAGAAAAGCTGAAATTTAGAGCATGGAGAAATACAAGTAGATGGGGTGGTAGATAAATAGTGCATACAACGTACAAGCTAGAAGAGGAAGTTCAGAACGATCTGGCAATGCAGGCAGAGTTTGACACCATTGAACTATTTTAAATAAGCCATCAGGACTCAGATAGATAGCTTTAGAGCAACTACAGTCAAAGAATGATGTAGGAGCTAGAATGTTAGATTACCTGACCCCCAATTAAATCAGACAGCTGAGCTACTTCAGTTTTCAGAAAAATATTGTTATTACAATATTGAAAGACATGAAAGAATAATAGTAAACAACAACTGGACAATGTCTCTGGTATCCCATACTCTCTGTCTCGAATTAAACAATGCAGGGAGAAAGTGGAAGTGGCAGAGTTAGAAAATCGAGAGAGACGACACAGTTTTAACAAAGGATTTGAGGCAGAGTTGCAGCTTAATACCACTGTTGTTTAACTTGTGTGTCGAACATACAGTAAACTAAATGAAAGAGAAGTTGAGAACAAAAGCAAAATTGCAGAGGAAATGAAAACCTATACCAAGGCTGCCAATTAACTTCGCTCTTTTACTCAAAGTAAAGAAGATTTGGGAGAAATGTTACATGGAATGAAATCATTGCTTAATATAAGTCTACATCATCAATAAAGATGCATGTGATGGTGAGTGGTTGGGAGGAATATAACGACTTATTAAACACCGAATCCGCCTCCGCAGCTGAGAGGCCATCGTGAAGGGCAGAGGATCCGCGTTCGATTCCCGGTACTGCCAAAGATTTTTCCTTGGTGGTAGGATTGGTATGGGATTCACTCAGCATCGTAATACCAAGTGAGGAGCTACTCGACTGAACAGCAGTTGCATCGCAGTCTGGAAAGTCTGTAAAACGGTCGGAAGAGCGGTGTGCTGACCACATGATGCCATAGGGCAGAAAATGACACTGCGGCCGGTCGATTTCCCTTAGGCATTCACAACCTGGGCGTGGAACTCGTTTTTTATTAAAAATCGAAGTTGATAAACCTCTTTTAAAAAAGAAGAAAGAACTGTGATATGTAGCAAATGTGATGATACAAGTTAGCTAAAGTTAACGTGAATCAGGGAAGAAGGAAAAGAGGAAACAAAAAACTTGAAATATGATAGTATTTTAACTGTCATAAGAGACATGTTGTCACGTGAGGTACTACTTAAGGAGACAGACGGGACAACAATCGAGGGAAGATGTATGTGAAAAATTATTACTGGAAGGATGGACAAAGTTCGTGAAACGTGTAGTAACGTACAGTTAGCTTGACAGAAAGACTGGTAGCAGATAGGAGAAATTATTGGTGTTGACAAAGGTTAGAATAAGCACTAGAGATTATAGAGAACTTTGACGGACATCGAAGAAGGGCAACATCAGACAAGTCAAAAGGCTAATGACTAATAAAAGAATTATCTTGTGTTCAGCTAAACCGACTGGGCGAAGTGGCACAGGGCTAAAGGAATGGCCTCGTGCTCGGGAGGAATGGTATTCATGTACCCATCTGGCTATCTCTGAATCGTCAATAAGGACAGAAACTGAAGTAATGAATTAAAATGTCTTCCAAGGCCGGGTCTTGGTACAGTGTGTAGCACATCTCCCTAATAAACAGGAGACCTGGGTTCAAGTACTGAACTTGGTACAAATTTTAGTTCTTTATTCAGCTTCTATCCTTTCATTGAAGATAAATGTGGGACTCTATATATCTCCATGAAAATGTAATGATGTTCAAATGGCTCTGAGCACTATGGGACTTAACATCTGAGGTCATTAGTCCCGTTGAACTTAGAACTACTTAAATCTAACTAACCTAAGGAAATCACACACATCCATATCCGACGCAGGATTCGAACCTGCAACCGTAGCGGTCGCGCGGTTCCGGACTGAAGCGCCTAGAACCGCTCGGCCACAACGGCCGGCAGTGATGTCAGATCTGTAAATTGCTCAAGGGGAAAGAATGGACGGTGTCTTTGAAGAGAACACTACAGATGGAACTTGTACCAGAAATGATTTGAGAAAAGTTTTGAACATACCTTACACCACGACAATTCTTTTTAACTATGCCGTGGAGAAATTTCCTCAATACGTCTATGTACTTCTGAACAAAGACGATTTAACGGTTGTTTATACCATGGCCAATTGTTGTTAATAAACCTTTATACCTGCATCTGGTTGGCTAATTTTCTCAAATCATTCAGTTACATTCACCATTTCTGAACAGCAGCGATGTTCAAAATTGTATTGCGGATAGATAAGTTAATGTTTCCAGGAGGAGATTTTATAGCGAGAAGCAGAAACATAATTTGTAGCTAGATTCAAAATGAAACTGATTGCTAATTAACGTAAACAGGAGTAACCTGCCGACCATCAGATTCAGACACATCGGTCGTAGAGTCATACAAAGATCGCCTAAACTCGATAACTCAGAAATATCTCTGTACCTGTCCAGTATCGACTGAAAGTTCTATCGCCTGTAAGAACAAAGAGTTTGCGAAGTAATAACATGTTGTCTGACAAGTGTCTCGAACAATTAGTCCAGCAACTTACAGGTGCATGAAATATTTTAGACATTCTGACTACAAACAGAAGTTTCGAGAGAGTCATCAGTGAGATGGATTAGCAACCATGATGCTATTACAGGAACGGCCAGAGGGAAAAGGTTGTCAGGAAAGCTAGGAGAGTATTTGTGTGTGGTCCAACTGATAGTCACTATGAACTTACAAATAAAGAGCGAAGTGAGAACATTTGGTTCAGATCTGGCAAACTCAGAACAATTGTGATTAAAGTTGAAAATTGTTATAAACCGCATTATAGATAATAATGTACTAAGAAAAATAGTGAAAGACGGCAAAGGCACACCTTGGATTGATGCCACAAAAATTGAGAATACTGCACTCTGACTACAAAAGAGATTGCATGGAAACGTGAGTATAAGATGGGCTAGAGGTATGCGCACCCTTTGTCCCACTGTTAATAACCGGTTCGCAATAACTGTTGTCGACTGCTGTGGTAATGTTTGCACAACTGACGCAGCACGTCCAACTTATGTGGCAGTTTTCCGAAAAGACCATCCCGCCACTCGGAAGGCCATAATTTGACCCCTTTCAAACTGGCTCAGTTGGCTGTACGAAGCAAGAATTCTGTGGCGTGGTTGTCTGCTTGCTTCACAAGTTTGCACCACACTGAGCCTTCTGGCATTGAGCCGGCCGGAGTGGCCTAGCGGTTCTAGGCGCTTCAGTCTGGAACCGCGCGACTGCTACGGTTGCAGGTTCGAATCCTGCCTCGGGCATGGATGTGTGTGCTGTCCTTAGGTTAGTTAGGTTTAAGTAGTTCTACGTTCTAGGGGACTGATGACCTCAGCTGTTAAGTCCCATAGTCCTCAGAGCCATTTGAACCATTCATTTCTGGCTTTGAATATTCCCTATAAATGGTAGACACAAATGGCGCTCTGATAGCTATGCGTCTATGCTGTCTGTTGGTGGTCGACATTGTTACCATTATCAGTATACCTACTATCCGCCAGGTGTCATATGCCATCATCGGATCAAAATCGTCGTTTTTCCAGGTGTACTAATTTATTTTCCGGCATTGTGTCATAGAGATTGTTACAGCGTTCGGAACCCTTGTCAAGTAATTATAACAGACATCGAACTCAAAGACGAGCCTCAAGGCTCGCAACAACGCGATGCACCCCACATGAAAATGAAACAGAAATGTTCCAGAAACTTTAATGAGAAGTTTTGGAAGAAAGAAGTCTTTCTCGAGAAAAAATTTGGAGAAATGGTATTTGAGAAAGACTGTGCAACTATTATACTGCCTAGCGTAGGGATGATGAGAAAAAGATAAGAAAGATTAGAGGACGTTCGAAGGCATGTACACAGTCATTTTTTCTTTTGCTCATTTCGAGAGTGGAACATAACAAGAAATTCGATGATATTGGTACGAATTGTTTAGTGACATGCAGAGGATAAAGGTAGATGCATATATATCATATTGTAAACAAGTATCGCATGAGATGTAGAGCTGATATGAGACTTTCTTGCTCGTAGAGCACTGATGTGTCTTTTTTTCTACTGATAGCAAATGAGCGTCGTGTTTACTCTGTAGTAATTCACTGGGAACTGTTCTTCAACATTTGTATTACGTATCACAAAAGCCTTTATATACTTACCTAGCAAATCCTGTGACTCTGACAGTATTAAGATACTCAAGAAGTAACTGTCTCTGTACATCGTAAGATTTCAGGAATCGAAGTCTATGAGTATGAACATCCGTGATTTGACGTTACGTAATGGTGTGTATACACCTGTCGATGCAGAGCCCCTAGTCGTGAAAAATCAATTTAATGTACTCGGAAAAACGGTGTAACATCAACAATAAGATTAATTAATCATTTTTCTTCTCCAGAGATTAATTTTCAAAAACAGAGGACATGTAAACGGTTTGTATGTAATGGCTGCCAGGAATTTCGTCGTTTAGTTTACTCAGTTTTCATTTCTCTCCATCTTCTGGTCATTCTTGGGATGGCATCTGAGCAAACTGGACGGAGTACAGTCGCTAATGAAAAGAATTTTCTGTATAAAGCACTACAATCTGACATGCAAGATCAAAGACCGACGTAAAAATCCATCTGTGTAAATATTTTTAGGCAGATGATACCTGAAAGCACTTACAACTTTGTTTTGAAAATTGGGTTCGGCCCAAAACTAGTCATTGAATGAAAAATAAAACAGTTGCAGCTTGGAGTGGTTTTTAGTTCTCTATTAATTAGTTTGTGTATTCCTAAGAAACTAGGTGTTTGTTTTATAAGAATTTTTCTTAATTAGTTAGACTTAAGGATTTTCATCTATATCCATGGATAAAATATCTTTGAGTTTATTATATGGTCTTAATTTTCTTGATCTCTGCGCCTTACCTTAATGCAAGCAATAGCCATAGTATTTGTCATGTCTGTATACGCGCTTGGTACTGAGAGAGCCCGCAGCTCGTGGTCGTGCGGTAGCGTTCTCGCTTCCCACGCCCGGGGTCTCGGGTTCGATTCCCGGCGGGGTCAGGGATTTTCTCTGCCTCGTGATGACTGGGTGTTGTGTGATTTCCTTAGGTTAGTTAGGTTTAAGTAGTTCTAAGTTCTAGGGGACTGATGACCATAGATGTTAAGTCCCATAGTGCTCAGAGCCATTTGAACCATTTACTGAGAGAGGAGAAAGACTAATTTAGTTTTGCATAAATTTCAGCTAGTAATAGCGAGTGCTCCGTTCAAGAATTACAAGAGGAGGAGGTATACTTGAAAACGGTAGAGATGTACGGGAAGATTTCAGTTAGATTACATCCTGGTTGGAGAGAGATTCCGAAATTAGATACTGGATTGTAAGGCTTACCCGGGAGCAGATATAGACGAAGATCACAATGTAGTAGTGATGAAGAGTAGGCTGAAGTTTAAGAGATTATTCAGGAAGAATCAACACGCAAAGAAGTGCGATACGGAAGTACTAATGGATGACGAGATACGCTTGACGTTGTCTAAGACTATAGATACAGACAAGGAATAGCTGAGTAGGCAGTTCAGGTGAAGAGGAATGGAGATATCTAAAAAGGGCACTCACAGAATTTGGAGAGGAAAAAGTAGGTATAAGTAAGACAACTACGAAGAAGCCATAGGTGACTGAAGAAATACTTCAGTTGATCGATGAAAGAAGAAAGTACGAAAATGTTCTGTGACATTCAGGAATATTAGAAATACAAGTAACTCAGGAATGAAATAAATAGGAAATGCAGGGAATCTAAGACGAAATGGCTGCAGGAAAAATGTGAAGGAATCAAAAAAGACATGATTGTCCGAAGGACTGACTCAGCATATTGGAAAGTCAAAACAACCTTCGGTGAAATAAAAAAAAGCACGGATGGTAACATTAAGTGTGCAACGGGAATTCCAATGGAAATGCAGAAGAGAGAACGGATAGGTGTAAAGAGAACATTAAAGGTCTCTGTGAGGGGGAAGATTTGTCTGATGTGATAGAAGAAGAACCAGGGGTCGATTTAGAAGACATAGGGAATCCAGTACTAGAATCAGTATTTAAGAAAACTTTGGAGGACTGAAGATCAAACAAGGCAGAAGGGATTGATAACATTTCCATCAGAATTTCTAAAACCATTGGCGACAACAAAACGACTATTTACGTTGGTGTGTAGAATGTGAGAGTCAGGCGACATACCATCTGACTTTCGGAAAAATATCATCTACACAATTCCGAAGACTGCAAGAGATGGCAAATGCAAGAATTATGGCAAAATCAGCTTAACAGCTCATGCATCCAAGTTGCTGACCAACATAATATATAGAAAACTGGAAAAGAAAATGACCATCAGTTTGGCTTTACGAAAGGTAAATTCACTCGAGAGACAATTCTGGCTTTGCGATTGATAATGGAAGCAAGACTAAAGAAAAACCTAGAAACGTCGTAGGATTTGTCGACCTGAAAAGAGCGTTCGACAATGTCAAATGGTGTAAGTTGTTCGAAATAGGTGTAAACTACGGGGAAGCATACAAGAACCAAGAGGGAACAATAAGAGTGGAAGACCGTGAACGAAGTGCTCGGATTAAAAAGGGTGTAAAATAGGGATGTAGTCTTTCGACCCCACTGTGCATTCTATACATCCAAGAAGCAATGATGGAAATAAAAAAAGGCTCAAGAGTGGGATTAAAATTCAAAGTGAAAGGAATCGATGAAAAGATTTACTGATGACGTTGCTATCCTCAGTGAAAGTGAAGAAGAATCACGTGATCTGAATGGAATGAACAGTCTAATGAGTGCAGGATGTGTATTGAGAGAAAATCGAAGAAAGACGAAATCGATGAGAAGTAGCAGAAATGAGAACAGTGAGAGATTTAACATTAGGATTGATGATCACAAAGTAGATGAAGTTAAGAACTTCTGCTACCTATTCAGCAAAATAAGCAAAGACGGAGGAAGAAAGGAAGGCATCAAAAGCATACTAGCACTACCAAAAAGGGAATTTCTGGCAAAGAAAGGTCTACTAGAATCAAACACAGGCCTTAATTTGAGGAAGAAATTTATGATAACGTACGTTTGGACTATAACATTGTATGGTAGTGAAACATGGACTGTGGGAAAACCGGAACAGAAGAGAATCAAAGCATTTGAGATGTGCTACAGACGAATGTTGAAAACTAGGTGGACTGACCGGTTAGGAATGAGGAGGTCCTGCGCAGAATCGGAGAGGAAAGAACACGGACAAGAGGGAGGGACAGGATTATGGGACATCAGGGAATAACTTCCTTGGCTGTAGAGGGCAAGAACTGTAAAGGAAGACAGAGACTGGAATTCATTCAGCAAATAATTGTGGACATGGGCTGCAAGTGCTACTCTGAGATGAAGAGATTGCTACAAGAGAGGAATTTTTATAGAGGGAAGAAAGAAAGAAGGTAATTTTAGGCTTTAACGTCCCATCGACAACGAAGTCATTAGAGATGGAGCACAATCTCGGATTGTTCCAAGGATGGTGGAGAAAATCGGCATTGCTCCTTCAAACGAATCATCCTGGCATTTGCCTGGAGTGATTTGGGAAATGACTGCCTTGATCCCTAAGTGTTTTGCTTATTCTCGCCACTCTGATCAGACGTTCGTACTGCGCACGTTTCTTTATTGCTGTGTATCCAGAAAGAGATCATTTAGGCAGAATACGAACGCGGTGGGGAATTGTAATATTTTGCTATAGCCTGGCCAACCGAAGTGTATGCCTGGGAATGGTGGCAGCACTACACTGTGTTGTACATAGGAGGGAAACACATAGGTCTAAACGAGTATTCACAACAAATGAAAACTGGGCCAATGAATATAAATCTTGCTGTCCGTACCATTGTTAATATAGGAGAAATAATACAGTATAATGAGTTCGAAGGCTGTTTTAAAGAATCAAGAAATTCACAGTTTAAACAACTTTTTAAACAACACTTCCAAGACCGCACCGTATCGGTGCAAGGAATAAACACGGTCAAAATACTTTAAAACATGAAATGTGGATTTCAGCCACATCGTGAGAGCTACAGGCTACCTTAGTAATCTACTATAAAAACTATCACTAATGTGATCATCATTTACTTCCTTTCATTTCCTGATTACTTAGATTTTCTTTCTAAACTCGAGGTATAAGGGTGACAGAATGTTAATACTGGGTGTATAGTAAATTGTTGTCTACAGTATACTTGACATTCGAACATCGAACGAATCAGAAACCCAGGACACATCGTGATGGGCGAGAGCAGAAGCTGGATACAGAGCAGCAGTAGCAAGAAGGCCGGAAGCCGCCACGAGGTTCCACAGGTCGGGGAACCACTTCAGAGGGCACAATAGACTTGTTGACAAGCAGACACGGAGGAAGTAATGAAGGCCGGGGGAAGTAAAAGCTGCAGCATAAATTTCTCTTTCACGTTCTTCCTTTTCACTTACTTCCGTATTTTTAAGAGTTTTAAACAACGAGGTAACAGAAGCTGGTGAGAACGAATTCAAGAAACTAATAATGCGATACTTATTAAGGCTATCACCGACGTGCTCCAGGAAAATTGCTGCTTCATCCTTTGCGTTAATTATCATCGGCACACAGCACTACGTGATATGCTCTTAACAAGGTACTTTCTTAACTATTATTACCGACTGCCAGAACTGGAAATTCTACTACTCAGTCAAGTAAATTCTGAATTTTGATATGGTACGGGATGGATCCTGCTCCTCCCCTCTTATTATCAAAAACTCCTCGGCTCTCATGGAATTCGATCCCTCACACTCGAAAAAGCAGTAGCATACGCTGTCTGCATAGCGAGAAATGGGCGACACTAGAAGCAAGCCCTCAAGAAGCTTTCACTGATGAAGCTGGGCAATGTTAAGTTTAAGTAAAAACCTTACTATTAGCATAGTACCGATGCATATATATGTTTGCCACTAGCAAAGTATAAACGTGGGACACGGGGAGTGAAGAGGATACTGAACTATCTCAACATGATTTGTGGAATCTTTACTGGTAAGGGGTTTAAATAGATTTCGTGTAGGCAGAGATTAATATAAATCCAAAGCAGTTAGGATTTGAATTTTCTTTACCATGTACCGCTCCATAGCTTCTGTCATTCGACAATTGTCCTGGGGTACACGATTCGAATCCTTTTAGCGGATGAAATAAAGAAATAACGTTTGTATTGCATTGATAACAGTTTTCATATTATATTAAGTTTTATAGATTACAGAACAGCACGAGCAAAATATGCTCATCATTTGGCCTGTTCACGTAAAACATAACGTTATATGACAGTAAGGATTAAGTAATTACTCTGAAGTCAAATACGTTTGTATTGCATAATTTCGTAATACATACTGCGCTACAGTAATGATGCTCAACTAATTTACAACCAATTGCGTTAGTACTGCTTTATTTCATAGCTGGTTCTATATTAGGAAAGTGATTTTTATTTTGTATGGAAAAACGAATGATTATGGGCAAAACGAGCTGTGTGTTAAATTCCTGTAACGGACTGGCCTGCTCAGAGTCCTGACCTGAATCCTGTAGAACATCTTTGGGATCGTTTGGAAGGCGACTTCGTGCCAGGGCTCACCGACCGACGTCGATACCTCTCCTCAGTGCAGCACTCCGTGAAGAATGGGCTTTCATTCCCCAAGAAACCTTCCAGCACCTGATTGAACGTATGGCTGCGTGAGTGGAAGCTGTCATCAAGGATAAGGATGAGCCAACACCATATTGAATTCCAACATTACCGATTGGGGGGCACCATAAACTTGCAAGTCATTTTCAGCCAGGTGTCCGGATAATTTTGATCACATAGTGTATGTTCTGGTACTTTATTTTCAGCATTTTATCATTCGGTCGCGTCCACTATGGCCAGTTATTACATGAGCATCATGCAAAGTATCATAAAGTTCTTGATCTTAAACGTTGTACTTAATATTGCCTTCTTCAGTAATAGGTCGTATTAATTTCGTTATTCCATTCACCATGAGCATTTCATATCTCTTTGTAAACTTGTAGTCGCCAGTGTCCCTCCTTTGTCCAGATTTTAGTCATTTAACTTTGCTGATAAGTGGCTCGTACTTTTCTCTGTCCATGAAGACACAATTATAATTGGGGTTTCTGCGTTCCATCCTAAGACGTTCGCAGAACTTCACTGACTCAACTATAGCTGCACTGCTGTATATCATAAAAATAACCAACTGACGATAGTTGCATTCTAGGCGATGCCTGGTACCTTGGTTGGACTCGCCGTTAGTATTTGCCACTTTTCTTTTTTGAGTCACCAGTCTGCTGACAGGTTTGATGTGGCCCACTACGAATTCGTCTTCATCTTCATCTCCATTCGTCTTCATTTCAGATTCGCTCTAGCAATCTATGTCGTCGGTATTTCAATCTCTGTCTTCCTTTACAATTTTTATCTTCTAGAGCTCCCTCTAGTACCATCGAAGTTCTTCCCTGATGTCTTAACAGATATCTTATTATCCCGTTCCTTCTTCTTGTCACAGTTTTCCAAATATTCCTTTCTTCTCCGATTTTGGACAAGACCTTCTCATTCCTTATCTTATCAGATCACTAATTTTCAACATTCGTCTGTAGCACCACATCTCAAATGCTTCGATTCTCTTCTGTTCCTGTTTTCTCAATGTCCCATGTTTCACTACCATACAACTCTGTGCTCCAAACGTACATTCTCAGAAATTTCTTCCTCAAATTAAGGCTATGTTCGATACTAGTAGGCTTCTCTTCACCAGAAATGCCCCTCGTGTTAGTGTTAGTTTGCTTTTGATGTCCTCCTTGCTCCGTGTGTCATGGGTTATTTTACTGCCTACGCAGTAGAATTCGTTTAACGTCATCCACTTCATGTCCGTCAATCCTAATGGTAAGTCTCTCGCTGTTCTCATTTCTGCTACTTCTCATTAGTTTCGTCTTTCTTCCATTTACTCTCAGTCTATATTCTGTACTCAATAGATTGTACATCCCATTCAGCAGATCTTGTAATTCGTCTTCACTTTCACTCAGGATAGCAATGTCATCAGGGAATCTTACCATTGATATCCTGTCAGCTTGACTTTTAATTCCGGTCTTGAACCTTTCTTTTATTTCCATCATTGCTTCTTCGATGTGTAGATTGATAAGTAGGGATGAAAGACTACATCCCTGTCTTACGCTCTTTTTAATATGAGCGCTTCGTTCTTCGTCGTCCACTCTTATTATTCCCTCTTTGGTCTTGTACATCCTGCATGTTACCAATCTCCCCCATAGCTTACCCCTGTTTTCCTCAGAATTTCGAAAATATTGCACCATTTGTCATTATCGAACGGTTTTTCCGGTTGTCAAATCCTTCGGAAGTGTCTTGATTTTTCTTTAGTCTTGCTTCCATTATCAAACATAATGTCAGGACTGCCTCTCAGATGCCTTTACCTTTCCTGAAGCCAAACTGATCGTCATGTAGCAGACCCTCAATTTTCTTTTCCACTCTTCTGTAGGTTATTTTTGTCAGCAGCTTGGATACGTAAGCTGTTAAGCTGATTATGCGATTATTCTCGCAGTTATCAGCATTTGCAGTCTTCGGAACTGTGGATGATGTTTTTCCGAAATTGGATGGTATAGCGTCAGACTCATACATGCTACACACCAACGTGAATAGTAGCTTCGTTCCTATTCCCTCCATTGATTTTAGGTATTCTGATGGAATGGTATCTATCCATTCTGCCTTAATTGATGTTTAGTTTTCCAATACTATTTTAAATTCTGATTCTAATAGAGGATCCCATGTCTCTTCCCTATTCTGCTGTTGTACACATCCACTAGCCGGGGCCAGTGATGGTATACCTTTACTAGTGGACGCGTTTGTTTCAGTTACTAATAAGTTTCACTGATCACAATAATATATATATTTTTCAATTCCAGTAGTCATGGATGTGTGATATACCTATTGTTATCTGTTCCCTATGTAACTGGTGCTTAGAATGCCATCTCACGGCAATGGTGGGAGCTGTGAGCCGGTCGGCTTCTAAGGAGACGGTATATGGCGGGAAAAGCAGTGAGGTAAACAGCCGCCTTAACTACACAGAACACTGTAGCTCGACCAGAATCTGTAGATGCCTATATAAAGTATAAGGTCCGCTCCCACCCACCTCACCACCCCCCCCCCCCCCCTGCCCATTATTCTGTCGCTATGTCACAAATTACTGTAGGTATTTTGATAAAGTTTTCACTATTAGACCGATTCAGAGGTAAATTTGTATATCTACTTTGTTACCGCCGCGACAGTCCAATCACACATACTTAGTGCTACGCGTGCCTAGACAGGGTGGGTCGCTAGTTACATCTGTGCTCCGTACCGTTCCCGTTCTATGACGATTTCAATTCAAATTTTTAAACCATCCACTTGTGCTTGAAGAATTGAATTAGATGTGGCGCAGTACAGTTATTACTTAACAATTCGGAAGGAACCGCAACGAACAATCTATTTATCACTTAAGCAGATTTGTTTGTGTTAACGCTTAAACCATTACACGTTTACATTATTCCGGAATAAGAAAGAGTCTAACATACTATATGTAAAGAACAGTACTGATGCATTACAACAGTCGCTCGATGTGGCGTCCACCAACGTTCTTGCAGACAATGAAGCTACGAAGCATGTTCTAGTACATACTCTGCGTCTCACCTGGTGCCTCTTCAGTATCTAGTGCAGCGGCCAGAACTAGTGCCAGCAGACCTTCTTCTGTCTCCACAGGAGCCCCGTAAATTAAAACTTGCATACGACTCCACAACTAGTAGTCCGACATGGTACACGTCATCCTGTCTACACTGCATGCGAGGACAAAATTGAATGCCAGGACAAGCACCTCCGAGACTTTTCTTTTTTCCTCGGCGTTACACATCTGAACTGAAACGGCGCAGAACGCAAACGGCAAGCTTCCGAACTTGGGTTCCTGTTCAAAATATTAGGGACTCACTCCCCTCTACAAGTTCCGGAATTTTTTAACAGGAATATCCGAACAACCTTTATAAACCGCCTACTAACATGATTCCCCCTCCTCCTCCCACAGCCCCACCCCATCGCCAACTCCCGTTGTTCTGAAGGACTGTAAAGGGGCATAAAAGCAGAAACACGAGCAGTACGAGTCTGGAGTGAACCGCCCGACGTGTCCCCGGTGAGCTGTTACCGGCCGGCAGTGGGCGAAACGCGAGCGGCGGCCGGCTGTCGGACTTTCGCTGTCGCCCACAGAGGGCGCGGCGCGGGCGGGGGCGACCACCTGGTCCCTCCCACGCAGCGGCTAGCAGCTGCACTCAACTGTCCGGTCGGTGGCCAGCTAGCTGCTAGCGGCTCGGGACCGTTACCTTACCCCTGATGGCCGCAGCACGCTCCTCCGAGCACCATATTCACGGCGTGGGCGCTCGGTTGCCCCAGCTGCAGCTGCAACTGCAGTACGCCTTCTGTTCTGTTCTCTCTCTGGCACAGACTTATGTTAATAGTCGCCCTTCGTTCACGAGCACTGTGCTACAGTAGTTTATTGCTAGTTTTAGAGAATATTTATGCGACGAAATTACTTAATAAGTACTCTTTTGGCCGTTAAAATTGCTACTCAGAAAAACGACAGCAAGTAATAAAATTTATTTGCTTCTACAGTGTAATAGGAAGAATGCATGATTATATTTCCATATGATATTTGAGTACACGGGGTGTGTAATTTAGCAGAGACTGCCGCTACCTCCTGCAGCGATAATGGCTCTAAGCCGGCTGGCTATCTAGTTGACTTGAGTGTGGATGACAGAACGCTGCTTGACATCTACGCCAGAGATCATCAATGGCAGTCTATCAGCAACCCGTGACAATACGTTTTCAGTGGGTGAGAGATCTGGAAGACATGCTAGCCAGGGAAACAGTCGAACGCTCTCTGTATGAAGGTGATCCGGAGAGGAGAAGCAACATGTGATCTAGTAATATCTTGTTGAAAGATAAAGTCACAGGGATCTCCAAGAGAGAGCATAGCCACAAGTATTATGACGTCCGGCTGCTGTCAAAATTACTCGCAATGAGAAACACAGAGGATAGTGTCGTAAATCCAGTGGCACTCCATACCGTAACCACAGGTGTGGAGACTGTGACGATGAGGAATGAATCTTGCAGCGCTTGACCTCTTCATAGCCTCAACTCACAGATAATTCCGCAGTCACACTCTTTGTAGAACTGGGACTCTTGTGAAAAGACAGTATGGTGACACTCCTGTGTCCACTGTTGTCGTCGGGCAAACCAAGTGCTTCGGGCATCATCACACTGTAGGCGTACATACTTCTCGTGGTGTAAAAAAATCGGTTCCTGACTCAAGATATGCGAAGTGGATGTATAGTCGTGAATGATAGTGAACAGTATGTTCTCCCTTGTGCTAGGCGTCCACCGATTCCATATTCGTATCCCGATGAACACGAGATGCAATATCGCGGAACGATAGCTGGCAATCTCCCTAGGGCACGGTGCTGCCGCTATCGAATTCCGAAACGCGCAGCTAGTATCTCATCCGTCCATGAGGCTTACCAGAATCTTCTCACGAACGACTAGCACACAAATTCCATTTCTTGATGCGAAACCCGCTGCCTAACCTCTACTTTCATAAAGAATGTAGATACTGTTTCCCCAGCCGACTTGGTGTGGTTGGACTGAAATGGTAATCATTTGCTTGTCCACGAATGATAATTGACTTTCATTGAAAGCCGCATTAATGGGTAGCAGTGCGCGTGATTCTTTAAACTTAACTGATGCCGTTATTGTTGCGACCAGGCGAAACTACTTTCGTCCGGCAATAACTGTAACTCATGAAATATTAGTTCATTTTATTACGTTAATGAGTAAAAAATTTACTTAACTTTGGCACACTTCATTGTAACAGTGGTACCGTATTATTTATAACTGGAGTAGCAAACCATCTCTTCTTGAACTAATTAACAAACTGTTCCCTTGAGATACAATGCTCAACATTTATTTAAGTGCAAGTTCTTCATAAACTTGAACAACTCGTTGGTCCTACACTACAATCCCTCAGATGAGGTCAAAAGCTGGGCTGAGTTCTTGCGTGCTCCACACTACATTGACGTCAATGTTAGGGTGCTGCTACGCTAAGACCGACGGCGTGTCTTCTGGATTGTCTCCCATTGGTTGTTGTGGACTGCAGCGAGCCCTCGCTAATGTCTGTGGTAACAATTCACATTACCGACTCTGGAGTGGCAGAGAAATCTCTGAACCATACCACAGTTGTAGTCAACATGTACCTTCACCTATTATTTTCATCTCTGTTCCCTCCTTCATCCAGCATTATCGACTATCTGCTATTCGTATTCTTTTTCCGTCTTC
Source organism: Schistocerca piceifrons (assembly GCF_021461385.2). Classification (NCBI taxonomy): domain Eukaryota; kingdom Metazoa; phylum Arthropoda; class Insecta; order Orthoptera; family Acrididae; genus Schistocerca; species Schistocerca piceifrons. Next base: position 295,637,018 of record NC_060141.1, read on the forward strand.
TTCACTCTCCTCTCGCGCCAAGTTAACTAATCCTCTATGTATTAGTACACGTCCTACCACCCCATCTCTTCCTCTGGCAGAAGGTTTTCCTGGACTCTTTTTCGATACTATTCATTCTAGTACATCTTCAATTAAAAATTTAGCGAGGTGACGCACTGGTAAAACATTGGACCTGCCTTTGGAAGTACCGCAACTCAAATCCCAGTCCAGTATCGAGATTTATGTCTTTCGTAGCTACTTTAAATCATACAGGGCAAATGTAAGGATGATTTCTGCTGAAGATTATATTCGATTTCTTTCCGCAGTTTTCTTCAATCCATTTCTAATGACCATGCCACCTACTGGTCATAAAACGTTGATCTTTCTTCTCTCGTTCATTTCAGAATTCATCTTGTCACCTAATACTTCACACCTTTCTGTAATTACACACTTCACACATTTCTAACCTTGTAGTAATGGATTTTTCTATAGTTGCGTGCCACGCAAGTTTCATGTTTGGGGATAAAATACACATAGTGTGAATACACTGCAGGCTTTCATAACTTTAAAAAAAGAAAAATGCGTTAAAACCCTATGCGTAAAGGGCCGGTCTATTGATGACACAAGTAGAGTGGATGACAGCAAGCAGTGTTCCTAGGAAAAACGTACCTCATATCTATTAGATACACACAAGGTGAACCAGAACGCCACCAAAAAACTCTCAGAGGTGGTATTATGGAGCAAAATAAGAAAAAAATCTAGTAATCATGGACACTAAAATGCATATAGCTTTTACGGTATGCACCTTAGAGGCCTCGTCCACTGTACCTTTTTTCTTGTTTTGGTCCACACTGTGACATCTCGAAACATGGAAAGCAAAGAGATTACAGTAGAAGAGATGTGTCTCACAGCAAAGAAGACGAAAAAGTTATCATATCTGTTGGCGTATGCATTTTAGAGCCTATGTTCACTAGACACTTTTTTCTTATTTTGGTTCATACCTCCACGATTGGAAGTTTGTCGATGGAGTTTTGGATCATCCTGTACCATACACATCTGAGGACGGAGCTGGTAACTCTGGAATCGATCATGACACAGTAAAAAGAAACTGATCATTTTGGATTCATAGGCAGATTTATTTCTAACCTCAACTAGACTTCGGGATTTTTCAGCCAAATGCCAGGTGAGCTTATATTGGAACAGAGTGAGCACCAACTGAGAATATTTAATGATCTTTGCACTTCCTTAGTCCGCCTCCATAGCCGAGTGATCAGTACGGCTGACTGCCATGTGGAGGATCCGGATAGCATTCTCATTACAGCTAGGGATCTTCCCTGTATGCATTCAGCTGTGTGATGGCAATTGAGGAGCTGCTTGACCGAATAGTAGCAGCTCCAGGTCACTAAAAGTGACAACGGCTGGGAGAGCGATATGCTCGTACCACTCACATACGTACTGCACGTAACGACGCCATTGGGAGAGAATAGCATGACGGTCGTCCGGTACCTATGGGCCCACCGGGGCCTGTGTACAGATTTTTACACTTCCTTGACCTACACATTCACGTTGCAGTTTTCTGCCTTGGGAGGCATCACTGGGATTTTCACGGTACAAGTTCGACGTAAATTTTGGAGCAGACATCAGGAGTGTACTTCTGAATAAAAAAAAAAAAAGTTCAAATATGTGTGAAATCTTATGGGACTTAACTGCTAAGGTCATCAGTCCCTAAGCTTACACACTACTTAACTAAATTATCCTAAAGACACACACATCCATGCCCGAGGGAGGACTCGAACCTCCGCCGGGATCAGCCGCACAGTCCATGACTGCAGCGCCTTAGACCGCTCGGTACTTCTGAAACCTTTTCAATTTTCTGTCCTTTGATCAATTTCGCTTAATAATTCTTTCATTTACTTGACAAATTGTTTCATCTTGTTTGGATTTAACTGAATTGCTGTCTTGGTGCAAAGTTTAAAGGAGCCACTACAGTTGATCCTTGAAGTTTGAATAATCTTTGCTTGATGACCTTAGAGTAATAAATGTAATTAAATTTTGTTAAACTCTGATTGGATGCGAGTCGTCTGCCGTCCAAAATTATTTAATCACGGACTTCCGCAATTTGTCAAGATATCGAGTTTGCTTAATAAATGCGTATTGTGTGTCAGATTGTTTCATTTCGGCACCAGAACTTTAGGTCCAACCTAACTTCATACCACCTGAAATATTTTGCACGTTCTTTCAAGTGTACACTGGAACTAACAGAAAAGGCTTTATTACACAGCGCAGCCAACTTAATTGGTTCCATTAGGGTGGCTCCTATTTTTCACTTTTTCACAGTTTTTAAATTTTTTGTTGAGCTATCCCCAGTTTGGTGCAGTTCTACGTAAAAATTATTTGTGTGAAGTTTGGGCTTAGTAGGGCAAAGAAGGACGCCACTGAGCGTTCAAAAATAGAAAATCAATAAAAATGAAAACCATCAACTTTGAAAGTATAAAACTTCTAGATGACAATTTCATTGATTACGCAATGTAGGCACTTCCTTACCTCAGTCTCCATAACTGTTATAGGCCACATTGGTTGAATGATGTGGCAGGTCAGTGATCCCAGGTAAGGTAGAGAGAGGGAAGATCGAGCTGCTCCTTCTTACGAATCAACTTCGACCATCTCAGCATTCTTTCACTATCCTTTTAACGTAATAACCGTAGCAAGGTCTACAGTTTGTTTATGGGAGAGCTGGCCGGAGTGGCCGAGCGGTTCTAGGCGCTTCAGTCTGGAACCGCGCGACCGCTACGGTCGCAGGTTCGAATCCTGCCCCGGGCATGGATGTGTGCTTTGTCCTTAGATTAATTAGGTTAAGTAGTTCTAAGTTCTAGGGGACTAATGACCTCAGAAGGTAAGTCCCATAGTGCTCAGAGCCATTTGAACCATTTTTTGCTTATGGGAGAAAATTTATTTACTCGGGTTTTTTTTTGGTCATCAGTCTACTGACTGGTTTGATGCGGCCCGCCACGAATTCCTTTCCTGTGCTAACCTCTTCATCTCAGAGTAGCACTTGCAACCTACGTCCTCAATTATTTGCTTGACGTATTCCAATCTCTGTCTTCCTCTACAGTTTTTTCCCTCTACAGCTCCCTCTAGTACCATGGAAGTCATTCCCTCATGTCTTAGCAGATGTCCTATCATCCTGTCCCTTCTCCTTATCAGTGTCTTCCATATATTCCTTTCCTCTCCGATTCTGCGTAGAACCTCCTCATTCCTTACCTTATCAGTCCGCCTAATTTTCAACATTCGTCTATAGCACCACATCTCAAATGCTTCGATTCTCTTCTGTTCCGGTTTTCCCACAGTCCATGTTTCACTACCATACAATGCTGTACTCCAGACGTACATCCTCAGAAATTTCTTCCTCAAATTAAGGTCGGTATTTGATATTAGTAGACTTCTCTTGGCCAGAAATGCCTTTTTTGCCATGGCGAGTCTGCTTTTGATGTCCTCCTTGCTCCGTCCTTCATTGGTTATTTTACTGCCTAGGTAGCAGAATTCCTTAACTTAATTCACTTCGTGACCATCAATCCTGATGTTTACTCCCATGAAATAACTGGAAGCAAACTGTCATTTGTCGAACAAACGTTCAAATTTGCGAGTATGTATATTACCTGCGCACTGAAGTGTAACTTTTGCTGTGCGGGAGGTAATGATTTATTGGGGGAAAAACATGAATTCCGATGAGTGATCCGAAAACCTGCGTACTAATATTCGAAGCTTTGCTTCAACAATTGAGGCAGCTACAAAAACATGCTGGAAGATCGTCGAAAGTTCAAAGGCCTGGCGAAACAGATACTGTTCAAAAACGTGATGAAATTTCCGACATATCAGATGCTAGTGATTTAAATATCACTACTGTTGGAAAAGATAAACATTATTTTTATCAATCATCAGTTGAAAGTTCGAACTGAGTTCATACGTGGAATCGATTCCCAGCACCACGAGAAAGAGAGAAGAGCATCTGAGCGAGGAGAGGCAGTAGGGAAAAGGCGCGAGCGAAAGTAGAATGAAATTAAACAGTTCGGAAAGTCATTTATTTGTGTATTTCTAAGGTAAGTACAACTGGAAAAAAGTAAACGATTACTTCACTAGTTATTTTTACTTATATTTTTGTCGCTTATCATTCTGATTGGTGACGTCAAGTAGTGTTGAATCAGAGCTAATTGATTACGAGGAAGCTTCAGGAACATGGACTGGTAATACTGGGCCAAAAGTTTTATCACCACAAGAAAAATGTAGAAGAGGACGTCAAGCAGTAATAGTTCTCAAGCTTGCTGCTGCCTTCGCTAAAACGAGTATCAGTGACGAGAATCAGCATCCTGATAGCTACTGTCTAAGCACTAAGTGAAAATATCGACGATTTTGAAGTCAACAGGAGTTCTATTGACGAGTCCCGAGAGAAACTCCGCGAGTAAATAGCTAAAAAAGCAAGAGATGGATAAGAAATTACAGGCTTCCAAATAAAGAAGTAAAGTGTTTCTTTCAAAACAAACGTACAGCCCACGCAGGAAAATGATTCCTTTAAGAAATACGTACAAAAGACTATTGATGCTGCCGTCCACTGGGATGCTGAATTACTACCAACAATAACAGGTAAAGATGTGGTAGAAATAGTTTGTGTAAGTCTTCCAAATTGTGGTACTGGGAAACCTCTTGGAGCGCCTGTATTGTGGTATGGGACTGGAGAAGAGCAGGCTATACCTGTGTATGAAATTCTAAGAGGAAAGCGTCTCCAGCCTAACAATGTGCAAAAAATCTCCATATATCAAAATACCGATACTTTTTCATAATAATATCGATAGATGTGACATCGGTATTTAACTCACCGGTACATCGATTCATCGACACTGAATATTGAATAACGAAATCGAAAACTTGTTGTTTGCCTTTTCTTGACTCAAAGGCACTAGAGTCCTCGTCAGCAGATTTATTGCCCAGTCCTGTTCCTACCAATCTTTGCGGTATTACAACGGGGTTAATTTAATTTCACATTCAGTTCTACAAATGAACACCACATTTGAACATGAATGTATTTACACTGCATATTCAAGACAACTTCTTACTTCAGAATTGATTTCTGCCATTGCAAATGATAGGCACGAGATGAAAAACGCACACATTTGGTAGCAACACTATATATCTCATGGAGTATCCTCCCATGCTTCAGAAGCTATCCATCGAGCAAGATGGCTGGCGAGAGCCGTTTATTGCTTGAAAATGTTCTCGTTTCGTGGTGAATTTGAGTTATCTCCATAAGAAGAGACTGCAATTTGTTTTATTTTTCTTGTCATTGTAAGTGTTGGACGTGGTTCTCTTCCTTCTCGTCAATCAAAACACAGTGTACAGATTTGAGCAGCATTCAAAGCATTGTAAATATCAGGTTGCTGACGTTGGTACCTCTCTCGTGTGGATATACAAGAAATGAGAAGTTGGTTATGGTACCTATCACCTGAATCTGTTGCTTTGCATACTTTGATCGTAATTTGTATTCTGAAATAAAAACGAAAATGATCGATACGCCGATACGCTAAATCATGAGACACAACTATCAGATGAAAATATTAAGATGATTAAAGTAGGAATCGGTAAAAATCCGTGAAATCGTTAATAATGACGTCTAACGGCATTTTTGTATTAAAACAAGACTATTTTGAAACTTTTATCAAAAATAGTAATGTTATTAGGCTGGAGAAAGACGTACGGAAAGGTGTAAAGCTCTATCTCTGATTGTTTATCGTTATCTATACTTTTTCTCTAAAATTTGCAAAGCATTCCAGTGAAACGTCATTATCTTTATCATAAAATCTGATATGTAGCTGTACAACTTGTATTATGAAAACCCTTATTCCGACATGTCAGTATTCAAACATTTTCTGGAACCTCCTACTATCGGACATTCAGATAGAGAACAAAACCAGGAATTGATGACTCATGAAAAATCAGTTCTCTAGTATCTGACTGCGATTTTTAAACAACGTCTCTTAACAATTATATTGCACTTGTGCAAGCAACAGACAACTTACCTCGTCTTGCCGCTGCAGCTGCATAAATGTATTGTGTCCAGAAACGTGCTGAATTAATTCAAAAGAAATACTGCGATCCATGCAGAGTGCAATGTATGGTCACAACTACTGAAGAAACTATTCCCTTGTTTTATTTATATAGAAATTAAATGATCAGGAGGGCTTTTGTCAACAAGCCTTACGCAGTGTAAAAAAATGAAAAGAATCAATAAAAATTTTTAATTTACTATATTCTGAAAATTGAAGATTCATACCCTGACAAACTATACCCAGATATTTCTTTTCCTTGAACTTTAATAACTCCACAATGTCTATAATCATGTATCTGGGGCACAAAAAAGATGGGAATATTACTTTCAATGTATGCATACACAAACGTGATAAAATCGCTCCAGTTCGCAAGCAAACAACAACTACGTGCGGCAAAAAAGGCAAATTACCAAGAATCCTCGATTAATACCAAAATCTCCTCTGGCGCTAGTAGTAACGTCAGGCCAAGCTGCCACCTCTCCTGATGAGATTTCTCTTCACGCCACTCTGTGTCCGACTACTACCAACAACTGTTCCCTCGCTACCACTCGCGACAGTAAAGAAAAAAAAAATTGAACGTCCCACATTAAATTTTTACAAGATTTGATTTCAGAGGTGGGTTCCTTAAGACAGGTGCTTCGCAGTGATATAAAATAAATATTTCGTCAACGCACTTGACCCAGTCAATAAACTGAAAGTTGGAAAAGAACCGTCAGAAATAGGCGTCAAGGCCATGGAGGAATACAACAAAACAAATTTTCAGGACGCAAAAAGAGGCTTCGTCAAAGAATAACCATTTATAAAAAGTTTTGATTTTCTCATCATGTAGTACCCCACAAACATTGTGTGTAATAGTGTTATAAATCGAACAAATACTGTTTTTCTCCAACCACTACTACCGAAGAATGTATGTAGATGCCATAAAGATTGATAAACCCGAGAAGAACTTTAGCAAAACTGGACTGAAATTACACAAGTTATGCATCCTGAGAGGAAACAATGTACACACTGAACCTACTTTGAGAGCTATTGCATATTGATAAACAATATTCGGCAACGTTTGGGCGACACCTGGTGAATATGGATAAACAGTTCATCTGTTGTTGCTACTACTATCAGCAAAGCGAAGATTTAGTTTCTCGAAATATTTTAAGTCGGAAACTCTCGTGTCTCTTTCATCGATAGACTCAACATTAGACAGAGCATTGTTTCTAAGACACAAAGTACTTCCCTTGTTACCAATGGCAGTCTACCTAGCTCAGTATCAGATAGCAACTGCTTTCGGTTGTCAAAGTCAACAATATGTGAATGAAAATCTTTGGAAAATGAAAATCAGACACGAAAACTGCGTTCAGAACTATTGTAGTTTGTCTATGAACCATATTAATCAATGTTGACATAATATCTACGGATCTCAAATCACATTTCTGCTATAACACTTTTTACCCAGCGGGAATATCAAAATCCCACTTTTCTTCGGATGCTTTTCTTGATTCGTAGGTGGCAGAACTCCCAATTTTAATATGTGGCTATTCACAATTTCAACCTCACTTATCCTTGACTCACATCTGGTCCTATTAAGCCAATCTGTAGTAATCCAAAGTAGTCTGAAATACATTTCATCGTAAGACGTCTGTTGTCAGTGGAAGCAAGTACTCGAATATGTTATCCTTACTTTTTTTCCTATTCTAAAACTATCAGTCATTTGTATCATTCCTAAACAAAAGAAGCTGCAACCTCATGTTACATCTGTAACATTAACTTGCCTTTCTTCATCATGGCTTTTATCGTTACAACCAGGATTTGCGAGGTACTGAAGGTTATTTGTCTATCTCGTGCGCAGTGGCAATTTTCGTGCAGGAACTTGTCTCCGCGCGCTGGCACAGAAATCTTTCGTTCCTGTGAAGACAACAAGAACCAGACGTGTACACACATGATAGCTCCGCACCATTCCCCCAGATGCTACTCTGCTTTCCTTAATAACCACAAAGTCGACGAGTCGAAAAACTCTGATATTCCTTTCCCTTTCCTTTCACACTCCATTTCAATCAGACTGTGGAGCAGGGAACGGAAATTTGCTGTTCCCTCTTCTCAACATTCCTATTAAATACATCTGATACAAACTGACCGCCTTTTTTCTTCTCTGCACTTGCGCTATTCAATCAAAAGGCACGAACAGTATCTGCGCACCTTCAGCGGCCTTTGGGAAGTCAATAAGGAGAGTCTTTTTGCTAGAAAGAGCAGATAAGCAGTTGTTAGCCTCTCACTGAGACGATGACCTGCAGTTAATTAGTTTCAAAATGATGGACACAGAGGAATTGTGGGCAAAGTTTAAACAACTGATAAGTTATGCTCTGGACAAATGTGTGCCTAGTAAGTGGATTAAGGACGGAAAAGACTCGCCGTTGTTCAATAACGAAATTCGGGAAATGCTGAGCAAGAAAAGAGTGTTGCAACCTCGGTTCAAAAAAGTATGCACAAATGACGACGGGGAACGATTAGTAGAGATTCGTGCGTCTGTGAAAATATCTATGCGAGAAGCATACAACAGCTACCACAGTCATACCTTGGTTAAAGATCTGAGGGAGAACCCAAAATAATAATAATAATAATAATAATAATAATAATAATAATAATAAATTCTGGTCCTGTGTGAAATTGCTAAGCGGGTCTAAGGCTTCCACCCTGTCACTCTTTGACAAGTCTGGTTTGGCAGTAGAAGATAGCAAAAGGAAGGCCGAAGTTTTAAATTCCAAGTTTAAGAAATCGTTCACGCAGGAGAATGGTACGGATGTACCGTCGTTTGACCATCGCACAGACTCCCGTAGGTATGACTTAGTAAAAAGCATACCTGGTCTAGAGAAACAACTCAGAGAGTCGCCAGGTTCCGGATGGAATCACAATTCGGTTCTACAAAGAGTACTCTGCGTCATTGGCCCCTTACTTAGTTTACATTTATCGCGAATCCCTCGACCAGCGCAAAGTGCCACGAAACTGCAAAAAAGCGCGGGTGACTCCTGTATATAAGAAGGGTAAAAGAACGAACCCGCAAAACTACAGAACAATATCCTTAATATCGGCTTGCTACAGAATTCTAGAGATATTCTGAGTTCAAAAATAAGAAATTTCTTAGAGACCGAAAAGCTCATACGAAACACAGTTTGCTCTTTTCTCACATGATATGCTGTGAACTATGGACGAAGGGCAACGAACAGATTCAATATTTGTAGATTTCCGAAAATCATTCGACACGGTACCCCATTGCAGACTTAGCGATGGTACGTGCGTACGGAATAGCTTCCCAGATATGTGAGTGACTTCTTAAGTAATAGAACCCAATATGTTGTCCTTCACGGCCAGTGTTCATCGGAGGCATGGGTAACATCAGGAGTGCCCCAGGGAAGTGTGATAGGATAGTTGCAATTTTCTATATACACAACTGATCTGGCAGACAGGGTAGGCAGCAATCTGCGGTTGTTTGCTGATGATGCCGTGGTGACCGGGAAGGTGTCGAAAATATGTCACTGTATGCTGATACAAGACGACCTAGACAAAATTCCTAGTTGGTGTGACGAATGACAGCTGGCTCTTAATGTAAAAATGTACGGTAATGCGGACGACCAGGAAAAACAAACCGGTAATGTTCGGATAAAGCATTAGTAGTGTCCTGTTTGACACAGTCACGTCGTGTAAATATCTGTGCGTAATGCTGGGACGCGATGTGAAATGGAACGAGCATATGAGGAATGTGGTAGGGAAGGCGAATGGTCGACTTCGGTTTATTTGGAGAATTTAGGAAAGAGCAGTTCATCTGTAGAGGAGACCGCGTATAGAACGCTAGTGCAACCTATTCTTGAGTGCTGCTCTAGTGTTTGGGATCAGCACCAGGTCGGATTGAAGGAAGAAATCGAAGCAGTTCAGAGGCGGCCTGCTAGGTCTATTATCGATAGGTTCGATCAGCGAGAAAGTGTTATGGATATGCTTCGGAAGCTCAAGTGGAATTCCCTGGCGGGAAAAAAGACATTCATTTCTATGGACGCTACTGAGAAAGTTCGCCATTTGAAGCTGGCTGTAGAGCAATCCTATTGCTGCCAACAAACATTTCGCGTAGGGACCACGAAGACAAATACGATAAATTAGGACTCATACAGAGGCATATAGGTGGTCGTTTCTCCCTCACTCTATCTGCGAGTGGAACAGGAAGGGAAATGACTAGTTGTGATACATAGTACCCTCCGCCACGCACCGTACGGTGGCTTGCGGAGTATCTGTGTAGATGTAGATGTAGAAATAGGATGTAATTATTCTCGAAGACATGCATCTGTATTGTATCATCCAATGATGATGGATTACTCTTGGTAAAACATTTGCATGGGGGCTTAATTTAATTTATGATTGAAAATATTTTTAGTAGCTGTATGTCCGTCCGATTACGCAGTGTCTCGTAATCGGTTAGCCCTGACTAGTATTATTACGCTATCTGACTGCAACAAACAATGTAAGTAGATTTTCGTAAACACAATTAATTAATTAAGTCCCCAGCAACTATAAAACCTACAAAATCCAAGCACAAATGTAACTGTTCTGTATGTGGGAGTGTGACTCAACGTACGCATCTGGCACGGTTCTTCTTCAATAACACAAGAATTTTTAATTAACATTTATACTGAATTAATTAAAGAAAGTAAAAATACCATAATTACTCAAGAGAATCACAATTACACTCTAATCCAAGAACACAAGCCAGATGCTTTGTTGACTGAACCTGTAATGACGCATTATTTCAGACACACAATTAATAAAAGAACATTGTAGTTTTTACCTTCATATATATTGACGAAATGCACACAATAACATCTGCTATCTCTCCCATCAAATAACTGCATAAAACATGGAACAACACTCTTTACTACAACATCTTACTCCGACTTCACGACAAGCAGTGCCTACTAGCACATCTCGGTACGAACTCTTAACACATACTGTCCTCTACGAGCTCTCTACTAGCACTCTTCTACGAACTCCCGACAACCACTGACTGCTACGAACTCTCAACAAGCACTGACCGCTATGAACTCTCGACAACCACTGTGGAGGCGGCTTAATAGTACTCTTTGGCGCAATCTCTGGCGCAGTGGCACAGTGTAGCCACCTTTCATATGCCCCTCCTCCACAGGCCAGAATTTGATGGTATTTTTGCCAGCATTGGTGGTGAAAATACCACCAAATTCGTCCACAAAAATACAGAAAAAAATAAAAGATAATATTAATACCTAAATATCACATAATTAGTTAAAAATTTTGGCTTTGCACTGACCTTTCACTAACCTAATATATGAAATACAGTAAGCAATACAACTTCTTTTCATGCATGTGGCTTTACATAATAGTTTACACAATATACAAAAAATCAGTTTATACAAATGTTCACATAAAATGCTTTCAATGATTAGTTTATACAAAAAAAAAGATACTAACAGGTGACATCTTTTCAGTAGAAGCAGTTCATCAGTTGCACCCAGTAAAGTTTAGCAGGTACACCCAGCAACAAGTGACATTATTTCAGTAGAAGCAATCCATCAGTTGCACCCAGTAAAGTTGAAGAGGTACACACAGCAACAAGTCACATTAGTTCAGTAGAAGCAGTTCATCAGTGGCACCCAGTAAAGTTCAAGAGGTACACACAGCAACAAGTCACATTATTTCAGTAGAATCAGTTCATCAGTGGCACCCAGCAATGTTGAGTTGGTGCAGACAGCAACAAGTGACTTCATCTCAGTAGAAACAGTTCATCAGTTGCACCCAGCAATGTTGATCAGGTGCACACAGCAACAGGGGACATCTTTTCAGTAGAAGCAGTCCATCAGTGGCACCCAGCAATATTGAGCAGGTGCAGACAGCAACAAGTGACTTCATTTCAGCAGGAGTAGTCCATCAGTTGCACCCAGCAATGTTGAGAGCAGGTGCAGACAGCAACAAGTGACTTCATTTCAGTAGAAACAGTTAATCAGTTGCACCCAGCAATGTTGAGTTGGTGCAGACACCAACAAGTGACCATCATTTCAGTAGAATCAGTTCATCAGTTGCACCCAGCAATGTTGAGCAGGTGCACACAGCAACAGGGGACATCTTTTCAGTAGAAGCAGTTCGATAAAATTCACTAACACTGATCACACTGTTCATCAGAGTTTATGAGCAGAAATTAAACATGTCCTGCTGGCACCAATCATGTAAAAAAGGTACAAGTAACAGTCCATAATTTTTTTTTTTTTTTACAATCACTGATCACACAGTTCATCAGCAGAAATTAAACACGACCAAATGTCACACATCATGTTGAAAAAGTGCAGGTAACAGTTCAGAATATTTATCTTCACTAATCAGACAGTTCAGGCATGAACAATAGTTTGAATGCACATACAAATGCTTTTACAGTAACATACAAATCATAACAAATACACAAATGATATCAGATAATTGTCCTATTAACTATTACAATACACAAATACCAGTAAACCTATAATATTCATGGGTGTCAGTGCAAGCCACTACCAACAAATAAAATAATATTTAGGAGATAGGTGGGTAGGATTAGTAAAGGAAAACACACAGAACACACTCACTCATCTCTCATCCACATTAAGTACTACTGTGTAACTGAATAGTGTTAATTGTGTAAATGAAATTCTGTCTAAATCTGATGTTCATCATGTGTATCAAGTAGTACTGGCAGCAATGTATAATAGTCAATAATAGTTAGTCAACGTCATAGTCATCATGTCAAGACCAATGTTTGCCAAGCCAGATCAAAATGTACTGTTGTTGAACAACTGTCAGTGAGCCAAGATATGCAATTACTTCCTCTCTCCAAAAAAAAAGTATATACTGCTTAGTGATTTAACAAAGTGTGTGTATAGACTATCTTCCTTCTATTTTAGTGTTCTAGTCTGCTATCTTCATCCTCCTTGTTCCATAAGATCAACAAAAAATATGCTCCTCACTTACTTTACCTCTTATACACCAAAACTCCAATAATCATCAGCTTCACACAATCTCAATAATACCTCAATAATACCTCTTCAATACGTCTTATCATCAATATCATTTACCTTACCTCTTGTCCACAAAAACTCCAATAATCATCAACTTCATATAATCTCTATACCTCAATAATACGTCGATAAATATAAACCTCAGCACCAATATCATTTCACTTCCATAACAACTCAACTTCATATAATCTCTATACCTCAATAATACGTCGATAAATATAAACCTCAGCACCAATATCATTTCACTTCCATAACAACTCAACTTCATATAATCTCTATACCTCAATAATACGTCGATAAATATAAACCTCAGCACCAATATCATTTCACTTCCATAACAACTCTTTCCTCTAGTCAGTCTCCTCGAACAAGTACAGATAAAATCCTAATGCAACTTCAATTCAGCATCCCATACAATCCGAAGACACAGTGTCCACACACAACCTCTGTGTAATCCATCTGACCCAAATTTTCTACTCATTATAAATTATAAGATACATTTTGGTTCCTTGTCCATCATTAAATAAAAGAAATGCATACCTGACCTCTAACAGACTTAGTTCGAATAACTCTCAGTAATTAAGTACGATTACGGAGTGTGAATGATCATAATATTTCACAGTGTGTACACCACTTCAAGAATTATGGCAAACAGAAGCAAACATGTAGAGTATTTCTTGTATCAAGTGTCACTTCCTATTTCAATTGCTCACGAAAAATGCCGTGTAATAACTGTCAATGGTCTAAACCTAGTTTTGGTCTGTCATGTCGTTAGCTTCCTTCCTATTAGCATAAATTTATACAGCTTCCATAAAACCTCAGCTCATGTGACTTCAACGAAGTTCTTTGTACTAATGTTGTTCGTCGAATTATAGCAGTTAATTCTCTTATCTTAAAAATATAAGGCACTTAGCGTAAGCAAAACTTGCAATAGCGAGTAAATATACCAGTAGAGAACAGAATGTCAACAAGTGGATGCAGCACAATTCCTACAACGAGGCTCTGCCAAGCGAACAATCTATAATTAATCCAATAGTGTGACCTAAACTCTATGTTTATACACAGTATATCAGCATTTCTATACACCAAATTAAAGAGCAGTTATGGCAACAAAACAGAAATGTGTAAATATGTAATCCATACAAAAAGCAGCAAACATATATCTTACGTAATAAACAAGTCATTAGCATCATATCAGCCTAAGCAAATAAATGTTCATAAGTCATCTTAACAAGTAAACATGGAGGCGCAAGCAGATAAATCACAAAGTATAACATACATACATAATCACAGTCAGCACAATTAATCAGGTTACAATTATAATTTAAATAAATAAGCACAGCAGGCACATAATAAGAAAATATGACATCAGTGAAAAAGCAGTGCAGCCAAGCGATGCATAATATATACAAGTCACAACCCAGTTCATTAATAATCATTGTCAAATTCAGTTAACGTACGCAAGCGCGTCGCTTCACACGTAAATTCATAGAACATGAAATTAGCACAAAGTATGAATCACGTAATCGTGAGCAGCAAATTACGTCTAAAGTACGTACCTAAGTGGAAATATGTTACCTGAAAATGAACTCAATTAATAGTTACCTTTTTTAGTTAATTAGTTTCTTCTTCGAAATTACATTCTTCCTGAAATTTTCTCGATAGCAAGTCGTCTTAACGTCGGACACGCATACAATTTACCTGAAGTTCTTAAATATTTTATACAACCGTATCCTGCAAAATACTGAATGTTAATAACGCAATTCATCAAGTCACTATAGCATTATACTGAATTTCATCGGAGAATTTAGACTGTGTATTTGTTTACGGCTGTCAGTGCATTCGCACTGAGCGCTCGATCAGCTGTAGGCGCGTGACGTAGGAAGCTATTGTTCGCGGTCAACGACTGCCTTGTGCGGCGCGCAGACTTGACTGTTGCTTTGAGTATGTGCCGCCGCCAAAACACAGCGCGGTATCCTTGTACTCTCGGCATGTTTACATCTAGCTGTTGGTTTCTCACAAGTATGTCATTCTACAAAAATTTTTTTTTTTTTTTTTTTTGAAAGTATATCATTCCACAAAAATTTTTACATTAGATATATGATGTATTCCTTTAGAGCGTCGAGATTTAAGAATTTCTACTTCAACAGTGTTATCATGTATAATTTTACGAATTCTATATGGACCGTTATAAACCAGAAAAAATTTGCGACACAAGCCTTTTCCTTTGTGAGACAAACGGTGGGACTTAATTAATACCTTTTGACCAACTGAAAAAATTTTTAAACGACCAGGACGTTTCGCTGATTTCTCTCTTCTAGCAGCCGCAGATGCAATATTTTGCAGAGCCAGGTTGACAACTTCAGAATGTCGCAGTTTCCGTGATGGCGGAAATGGAACGATTTCAGAAATGCGATTTGTTGGTGCTTTGTTTTTTAGTATCAATAGAGGCGGTAAAGAAGTTGAGTCATTAGGAAGTTCATTCAGAATGTTTTGAAAAATATGAAGATACTGATCCCAAGTTCTGTGATTCTGATGACAATAAAGACGACACAATTTATTGATTTCCTTCATCCACCTCTCTGAAGCGTTAGATTGAGGGTGAAAAAGTGAAATGAAAATTGGTTTAATTTTACGACGCTGTAGAGTACGAAGCCAAATTTTAGAACGAAACCGTGATCCATTATCTGATATAACCTTGTCAACATGACCAACTTCTTTAAGAAAATGTTTGATAAAAGCGTTAGATACTGAACGAGCTGTTGCTTTGCGTAAAGGTGTAAAACACACATATTTTGACGTCAACTCCACTGCTACGAAAATGTACGCAAAACCATTAGTAGAACGAACCACTGGACCGAACAAATCGACTGCAGCCATCTCCTTTAATTTCGCTGGAATGATGGGAAACAACGGTGCTCTGTGAGAAATCGTTGGAGGCTTAGCCATTTGACATAATTTGCATTTGGCCAGAACAGATCGAATACGTTTTTCCATATTACTGAAGTAACAATTTTCTCGTAATTTGTGAAAGCATTTTCGGGGACCAAAGTGTGCATAACTGAGATGCGTATACCAAATCAATTTATTGACCCACTCATCAGGAATACAAACTAACCAAACAAAGCTGTCGACCGATTTCCGTTTAAAAAGAACTTTCCAGATAGATCGCAAAAACGAGGTGTGGCCAAATCGTCCAATCTAACAAAGCGTCGAAGAAAATTACAGACACCAAGGAAACTACCAACATCACGTTTTGTAGTAGGAACAGCATAATTACGAATAGCGTCTAATTTCTCTGGATCAGGGAGAATACCTTCTGTAGAAATAATGTGACCGAGAAATCTCACCTGAGAACGACCAAATTCAGATTTTTCCAAGTTCACTGTCATGCCAACTCGTGCAAAAATACGCAATAATGAATCCAAAATTTTGTTGTGCTCACTCCAAGAACGTTTAGCAATAAGAATGTCGTCAACATAAGAAGTAATGTTGTCACGAAGATAAACAGGTAAAATTTCATTTAAGCTACGAATGAATGCTGCTGAAGATACAGTAAGTCCAAACGGTAATTTCCGAAATTGGTAACAGTTACCAAAGGCTAAAAAAGCAGTGTATTTTCTACAATCAGGGTGGAGTTCTATTTGCCAAAAACTTGCGCGCATATCAATCGTGGATAAAACTTTAATTCCATGGAAATGTTGAAGAAGTTCATCTAAATTTTGTGGACGGTCAGTTTCAGGAATAATGATATTATTTATCTGTCTGGAATCCAGAACCAAACGAATTGACCCATCCTTTTTAAGAACAACGTGTAATGGGCTAGTATAAGGACTGACTGCAGGCTCAATAATGCCCTGATCTAACATGTACTGAAGTTCATTCTTAACCTTGTCTCTGTAAGCCAAAGGAATAGCGTACGTTTTTCCTCGAAATGGTGTGTGTTCCTTCACTTTAAGTAAATATTGTAAGCCTTGTATAGTTCCTGTGTGATGACTAAACACTGTAGCATGTGAAGTCAAAATGTGGTGCAGCTCTTCTCTTGCAACGTCATCTGGCACTTCAGCTTTCTTAACCTTTTCATTAATTAATTCTTCGCCATTAATTATATCATCCACCGCGTCTCTGTATCTGTTGTCATTATCATGAATAAACACATTGTCGTCATAATGCTCAACGAAAACATCAGAAGTAAGAAACCTTAAACATTTTGTATCTGACTCAGATCTTGTTAAACACTCGAAAAATTTTAAACATTTCGGCATTCCAGCAACAGTCAAATTTACACTTCCTTCTTTAAAGTTCAAAATTGCCTTATGTGCGTTAAGAAACTCCATACCTAATATAATTTGTGTACTGAGTAATGGAACAATAATAAAATTAGCAGAAAATTCGTATCCTTGACAAATGAAATTTAAATTGGTCTGTTGTTTGACTTCCACACTTTTTCCAGAAATCGCACCTCGAATTGTAGTTTTAGAAATAGGTAACACAGGACAGGCAATAGTTCTTTCACATATACGAAAAACTGATTCACTAATGACATTCAATGGGCTCCCAGAATCTAAAACTACAGTGAACTTATTCTTACCCACACATACTTCAATAACAGGATGTAAAAATGCGTCTACATTATTTTCCTTTTCATCTAACAAAATGTCTCTCATGTCTTCCAGGCGTACGTAGTGTAAAGTCGTAGTGTCATTACTTTCTGAACCGTCTATATTGCTGCCAGAAGCCGAAGCTACAAGTCATTGTCGATTGTTTGCGTCACGTCTTTGATTATTCGCGTCATTTCGCGGATCAATTTCTACGATTTGCACTTGTCTCTCTGAAGTTCTGTCACGTGGAGGATGCCAATTAGGTCCTTCCTGTCTGTTAGATGCAAATTCTTGGCTGTGTCTGTTATTAAAATTTCTGTTTTCCTGTCTGTCTGCATAACTACTTCTTGTGTAATTTCGACTGTCATTTCTGAAATTATAGTTGTATCTACTACCCTGATTATTTCTGTAGTAAGAATTTCTATTACTGTATGAATAATTTCTGTCCTGATGATACCGATTACTGTTCCCGTATGATTGATCATTCCGGTACGAATTACCGCTATTGTCTGTGTAATTTCTGTTAGAACGTCTGTTATTATCATAAGGCTGGTATCTGTTGTCCTGTCTGTTACGTCTGTCATTCTCAAAATTACCGCTATAACGTCCGTTCCGACCACTATCACTTTTCTCTGAAAATCTATTGTAATTACTGTTACTGAAAAAGTTACAAGAGGTCCCGTCATCGTTGTCATACTCAAGTTCTTGCAACAAAGTCTTAAAAGTCTCAATGTCGTCTTTACATCTTCCGGCCAAAGCAATTTGTCTTATGGATTGTGGCAGCTTAGTTAAACAAATGCGAATTAATTCAGTCGGGCTATAAGGGTTGGACAAGAACTGATTCTTTCGAATCATGTCTTCAAAGTACTCTGCCGGCGTGCGGAACTCAGACTGTTTAAAATTACGCTGCATAATAAGACTGTGTTTGACTCTGTCTTGCGTGTTTTCGGACCAATATGCCGATAGAAATGCATGATAAAAATCATTTAGATTATTACAATCTCTAATGAGTGCGCGCATCCGCGTCGCCGGTTCGTTTTCTAAATATCCACACATAAATTCCAGTTTGTGACTTAGTGGCCAATTTGGTGGAAGTGCGTACATAAATTGATCTAACCATGCACATGAATGTATGTCATTCTTAGAGTTGCGGAAGATCTTAAATTTCCGAACAGTCAAAAAGTGTTTATAGTCAAAGTTTTCGCCTCGTGGCGACAAAGACCTACCGCGTCTGTCCCAGTCCGAATGTCGATTATTGTAAAGTTCGCGCGCCTGGCGCTCTCTTGTTGCATCCCGTAAATGAAACAAATTATTTTCTTCAAACCCCTCTGCTACCTGTGATTCTAAATTTCTTCTGCTATCTTTTCCTACAATTTCGCCTTCGATCTGCTTGACTTGCTTTCGTAATGCCTCAAATTCCCTTTTCACGCGTTCATTAAATTTTTCCTGATTTTCAACATGCTTATTTATGTTCTGGTATTCTTCGGTTTCTGCAAATGGCAATGGAGCTGTATCATCTGAATCTCTGTCCCCATGTAAACTAAGATTTGTCAATTTATCTGAAATTTCCTCAACTCTTTCCGATAAGTCACCTAATTGTTCTTTCTGTTTATTTACGTCTTCCGTAAGTGTCGCGACTCGGGTTTCAGTATTGTCACATTTGGTAGTTAACTGTTCATATTGTCGTGTTAGATTATTTATTCTGTCATTTGGTACGGATTCCTCGATTCTTTCAAATATTTCTTTCTAATCGTTTGCACGTTGTAAATTTAACTCTGAAAATTTTTGTACTATCACGCGATCTCTGTCTTCCTGTTCTCTATCCTGTTCCCTTTGTCTGATTTCTACTGCAATTAATCTATTATTGTGAGAATTCAGAATCGGTTGTACTTCTTCCCTGATTTCTTTCTTTAATTCATCTTTCATATTTTTGAAACATGTCCCTATTCGTGAATCTATCCGTGTTTCCAAAGTTCCCATCTCTGTTTTAAATTCAGATCCTAACCGAGTTTCCATTGTTCCCATATCAGTTTTTAATTCAGCCCGTAAAGTTCCCATCTCTGTTTTTAATTCAGATCCTAACCGTGTTTCCATTGTTCCCATCCGTGTTTCCATTTTTAATATAGCACTCATCAACTGCCCCATGGTAACTGTCTCAAAATTATTTTCGCCCCTAACATTTCCCGCAAAACCAGTTTCCTTCGTCATAGCTGTAAAGCTATCTGTGTTCGATACTATTTCAGAATCTTCTATCGTTAATCTCGGATTCTGTGAATTTTCTAATTGAGAAAAATTTTGAAATGGTTCCGGACTATTTTCTCGACTTATTACATTGTTTTCAACTCCATTATTCATCATACTGTTGTCCTGTGTTGGCGAGTTCGCCATGTCAGCAATTTCGTTATTCTCACTATTCATCATTTTTGCCTTTTTCATTGATCGCGTAATCATTTACAAAATATACGAAAGATTCGTCACTGTACGAAAATTACACACGGTGACTCTTTATCTCCAACAATACTATTCACACGAGATGTTTCCTTCAAACACGATCAATCGAACAATTGAAATAATTGCACTAAATTGTCAAACCCGTTGACAAGACAACAAATTTAATTCTGAGAAAAAATACCATTAGAAGAATGCCAATTACCAAATCTACACATGCAAAATAGATTACAATCACTAGCTGCAAATTACTACAACAATACTACTGTCTACTATTTTTACAGTCAGAAAAATTCCAAGGGACGATCCGAAGCAGCGGTCGCCACGTGCATGGGGGCTTTATTAAATATATGATTGAAAATATTTTTAGTAGCTGTATGTCCGTCCGATTACGCAGTGTCTCGTAATCGGTTGGCCCTGACTAGTATTATTACGCTATCTGACTGCAACAAACAATGTAAGTAGATTTTCGTAAACACAATTAATTAATTAAGTCCCCAGCAACTATAAAACCTACAAAATCCAAGCACAAATGTAACTGTTCTGTATGTGGGAGTGTGACTCAACGTACGCATCTGGCACGGTTCTTCTTCAATAACACAAGAATTTTTAATTAACATTTATACTGAATTAATTAAAGAAAGTAAAAATACCATAATTACTCAAGAGAATCACAATTACACTCTAATCCAAGAACACAAGCCAGATGCTTTGTTGACTGAACCTGTAATGACGCATTATTTCAGACACACAATTAATAAAAGAACATTGTAGTTTTTACCTTCATATATATTGACGAAATGCACACAATAACATCTGCTATCTCTCCCATCAAATAACTGCATAAAACATGGAACAACACTCTTTACTACAACATCTTACTCCGACTTCACGACAAGCAGTGCCTACTAGCACATCTCGGTACGAACTCTTAACACATACTGTCCTCTACGAGCTCTCTACTAGCACTCTTCTACGAACTCCCGACAACCACTGACTGCTACGAACTCTCAACAAGCACTGACCGCTATGAACTCTCGACAACCACTGTGGAGGCGGCTTAATAGTACTCTTTGGCGCAATCTCTGGCGCAGTGGCACAGTGTAGCCACCTTTCACATTCCACAGGTAAAACAGTTACCCATTCGGGTCTCCGGGCGGGATCTACGCAGAATGACGTTGTCATCAGGAGAAGCAATGGCACTATATGGACCGGAGCGTGGATTGTTAGATCCTTTAATCGAGTTGGTAGGATAGAAATGTAAAAATGAATAGGTTGAATTTAATGCAGTGGGAATTAGTGAAGTTCGGTGGCAGAAGGAACAGGACTTCTGGTCAGATGAATAAATGGTTATAAATATAAAATCAAATACGGGTAATGCTAAAGTAGGTTCAATAATGAATAAGAAAATCAGAATGCGGGTAAGCTACCATGAACTCACAAGTGAACGCATTATCGTGACCAAGTTAGACAAGAAGCTCACTCCCACCACAACAGGGCAAGTTTACACGCCAACTGACACCTCAGATGATGAAGAGATTGAAGAAACGTGTGATGAGATGTTGTTGTTGTTGTGGTCTTCAGTCCTGAGACTGGTTTGATGCAGCTCTCCATGCTACTCTATCCTGTGCAAGCTTTTTCATCTCCCAGTACCTACTGCAACCTACATCCTTCTGAATCTGCTTAGTGTATTCATCTCTTGGTCTCCCCCTACGATTTTTACCCTCCACGCTGCCCTCCAATACTAAATTGGTGATCCCTTGATGCCTCAGAACATGTCCTACAAACCGATCCCTTCTTCTGGTCAGGTTGTGCCACAAACTTCTCTTCTCCCCAATCCTATTCAATACTTCCTCATTAGTTATGTGATCTACCCATCTAATCTTCAGCATTCTTCTGTAGCACCACATTTCGAAAGCTTCTATTCTCTTCTTGTCCAAACTATTTATCGTCCATGTTTCACTTCCATACATGGCTACACTCCATACGAATACTTTCAGAAATGACTTCCTGACACTTAAATCAATACTGGATGTTAACAAATTTCTCTTCTTCAGAAACGCTTTCCTTGCCATTGCCAGCCTACATTTTATATCCTCTCTACTTCGACCATCATCAGTTATTTTGCTCCCCAAATAGCAAAACTCCTTTACTACTTTAAGTGCCTCATTTCCTAATCTAATTCCCTCAGCATCACCCGACTTAATTAGACTACATTCCATTATCCTTGTTTTGCTTTTGTTGATGTTCATCTTATATCCTCCTTTCAAGACACTGTCCATTCCATTCAACTGCTCTTCCAAGTCCTTTGCTGTCTCTGACAGAATTACAATGTCATCGGCGAACCTCAAAGTTTTTATTTCTTCTCCATGAATTTTAATACCTACTCCGAATTTTTCTTTTGTTTCCTTTACTGCTTGCTCAATATACAGATTGAACAACATCGGGGAGAGGCTACAACCCTGTCTTACTCCCTTCCCAACCACTGCTTCCCTTTCATGTCCCTCGACTCTTATAACTGCCATCTGGTTTCTGTACAAATTGTAAATAGCCTTTCGCTCCCTGTATTTTACCCCTGCCACCTTTAGAATTTGAAAGAGAGTATTCCAGTCAACATTGTCAAAAGCTTTCTCTAAGTCCACAAATGCTAGAAACGTAGGTTTGCCTTTCCTTAATCTTTCTTCTAAGATAAGTCGTAAGGTCAGTATTGCCTCACGTGTTCCAGTGTTTCTACGGAATCCAAACTGATCTTCCCCGAGGTTGGCTTCTACTAGTTTTTCCATTCGTCTGTAAAGAATTCGTGTTAGTATTTTGCAGCTGTGACTTATTAAGCTGATAGTTCGGTAATTTTCACATCTGTCAACACCTGCTTTCTTTGGGATTGGAATTATTATATTCTTCTTGAAGTCTGAGGGTATTTCGCCTCTTTCATACATCTTGCTCACCAGATGGTAGAGTTTTGTCAGCACTGGCTCTCCCACGGCCGTCAGTAGTTCCAATGGAATATTGTCTGCTCCGGGGGCCTTGTTTCGACTCAGGTCTTTCAGTGCTCTGTCAAACTCTTCACGCAGTATCATATCTCCCATTTCATCTTCATCTACATCCTCTTCCATTTCCATAATATTGTCCTCAAGTACATCGCCCTTGTATAGACCCTCTATATACTCCTTCCACCTTTCTGCTTTCCCTTCTTTGCTTAGAACTGGGTTTCCATCTGAGCTCTTGATATTCATACAAGTGGTTCTCTTCTCTCCAAAAGTCTCTTTAATTTTCCTGTAGGCGGTATCTATCTTACCCCTAGTGAGATAGGCCTCTACATCCTTACATTTGTCCTCTAGCCATCCCTGCTTAGCCATTTTGCACTTCCTGTCGATCTCATTTTTGAGACGTTTGTATTCCTTTTCGCCTGTTTCACTTACTGCATTTTTATATTTTCTCCTTTCATCAATTAAATTCAATATTTCTTCTGTTACCCAAGGATTTCTACAAGCCCTCGTCTTTTTACCTACTTGATCCTCTGCTGCCTTCACTACTTCATCCCTCAAAGCTACCCATTCTTCTTCTACTGTATCTATTTCCACCTTTCCTGTCAATTGCTCCCTTATGCTCTCCCTGAATCTCTGTACAACCTCTGGTTCTTTTAGTTTATCCAGGTCCCATCTCCTTAAATTCCCACCTTTTTGCAGTTTCTTCAGTTTTAATCTACAGGTCATAACCAATAGATTGTGGTCAGAGTCCACATCTGCCCCTGGAAATGTCTTACAATTTAAAACCTGGTTCCTAAATCTCTGTCTTACCATTATATAATCTATCTGATACCTTTTAGTATCTCCAGGGTTCTTCCATGTATACAACCTTCTTTCATGATTCTTAAACCAAGTGTTAGTTATGATTATGTTGTGCTCTGTGCAAAATTCGACCAGGCGGCTTCCTCTTTCATTTCTGTACCCCAATCCATATTCACCTACTATGTTTCCGTCTCTCCCTTTTCCTACACTCGAATTCCAGTCACCCATGACTATTAAATTTTCGTCTCCCTTCACAATCTGAATAATTTCTTTTATTTCATCATACATTTCTTCAATTTCTTCGTCATCTGCAGAGCTAGTTGGCATATAAACTTGTAGTACTGTAGTAGGCGTGGGCTTCGTATCTATCTTGGCCACAATAATGCGTTCACTATGCTGTTTGTAGTAGCTTACCCGCATTCCTATTTTCCTATTCATTATTAAACCTACTCCTGCATTACCCCTATTTGATTTTGTGTTTATAACCCTGTAGTCACCTGACCAGAAGTCTTGTTCCTCCTGCCACCGAACTTCACTAATTCCCACTATATCTAACTTCAACCTATCCATTTCCCTTTTTAAATTTTCTAACCTACCTGCCCGATTAAGGGATCTGACATTCCACGCTCCGATCCGTAGAACGCCAGTTTTCTTTCTCCTGATAACGACATCCTCTTGAGTAGTCCCCGCCCGGAGATCCGAATGGGGGACTATTTTACCTCCGTAATATTTTACCCAAGAGGACGCTGTCATCATGTAATCATACAGTAAAGCTGCATGCCCTCGGGAAAAATTACGGCTGTAGTTTCCCCTTGCTTTCAGCCGTTCGCAGTACCAGCACAGCAAGGCCGTTTTGGTTATTGTTACAAGGCCAGATCAGTCAATCATCCAGACTGTTGCCCTTGCAACTACTGAAAAGGCTGCTGCCCCTCTTCAGGAACCACACGTTTGTCTGGCCTCTCAACAGATACCCCTCCGTTGTGGTTGCACCTACGGAACGGCTATCTGTATCGCTGAGGCACGCAAGCCTCCCCACCAACGGCAAGGTCCATGGTTCATGGGGGGGGGGGGGGGGGGAGATAAGAGAAATTATTCAGATAGATAAGGGAGATTAAATTGAATTGTGACTGGGGACTGGAATTCGATAGCAGGAAAAGGAAGAGAAGGAAAACCAATGGGTGAATATAGACAGAGTAAAGGAACGAAAGAGGAAGCTGCCTGATACAATTTTGCACAGAGCAGAATTTAATCTTCGCTAACACTTGGCTTAAGAGCAATGAAAAAAGAATAGAATGAAAAACCAGTCCAAGTTGCGAATATTTCATTTTTCATTCCATGACTAATTTCGGGCCAAGACCCATTTTCAGATCAACCTACAGGGCAGAAAACCAAATTTATACTCACGCATAAAACAGTTATTCCGAAATTCTTAAGCATATGGCAAAGATGAGGAACATATCGTCATAAACTTACATAACAAAGTCGAAAATGGCTTTCCCGAACATATCAAAAAATGTACGATGTACATTTACAGTGCATATAGATAACTGGCAGTTTACTGCTTCCCCTGTCGTAAGGAAGCCTCTGGAAGGGGCCGCCCTATCAGGATAAAGGAAACCTTTTTATTTATTAAAATTTTTCTCCAGCCATCAAGAATACAACAATTCATACAATAATCAGACAAGTCCACAATAAAATTAATACTTTTTAAAGTCTTTACCAAAAAGAGTCAAATACTTAAAACCACTGACCAGTAATACACAACAGCACGACATACGGCGCGTATTACAAAATTGTATGTCATGTTGGCACGTAAAAATCATTAATTGTGAACGGCAACATTAGTATTAAAAGAAATCAAAGAAATAGGAGAACTTTTTAAAATCTTCACCAAAAAGACTCAAATACGAAAAATTACTGACAAGTAATACAAAGCTGCGCCACATATGACGCGTATTGCAAAATTTTACGCCATGTTAGCACGAAAAAATCATCAAGCGTAAAGCTGTGCAGGTCAGCAATAAAATTATTACTTTTTAAATCCATTACCAAAAACTATCATCTATTTAAAAGCACTGAATAGTAAAAGAAAGCAGCATTATAAACGTCGCTTTTTATGCCATCTTCTTCTTCAGTAGCTCTACAGCCCTTGGTGAGCCTTGGCTTCTTCAACAATCTTCCTCCACACTTCTCGGTTATTTGCTGCTCTTTTCCACCCCCGGACTCCCATATTGGTGATATCCATTATTACCTCATCGACCCATCTTCTTCTAGGTCTCCCTTTTCGCCTAACTGAATGGATCATACCTTTCATCATTTTCTTTGGAATTCTATCCTCTGCCATTCTCTCCAAGTGTCCTAGCCATCGTATTCGCTGTGATTTCACAAATTTTACTATGTCCCTGCCTTGTATTAACTCTTGTAATTCGGCATTGTAGCGTATTCTCCAGCCTTCTTCCTCCCTTATTGGCCCATAGATTTTGCGTAGTATTTTCCGCTCAGTGCTTCTTAGAGCATTTTTATCGTGTTCTGTCAATGTCCATACCTCTGAGCCGTATGTGATAACTGGGCGGACTAGGGAATTATATATTAGCAGTTTAGTTTTTCTTGTAACAAGGCTATTTTTGAAAAGCTGCATATTTGCAAAGTAAGCTCTGTTTCCTGCCTGTATTCTTTCTCTTATAGCCTTTCCAATACTGTTATCATTTGTTATTAGGGCTCCCAAGTAATTAAAAGAGGACACTCCATTGAAGCATTTCCCATGGATGTTTAGGTTTTTAGGGGTTCTTCTGGCCTCAGATTGTGACATTACCATATATTTTGTTTTGTTTTCATTTACTATGAGGCCAATTTTTAAGGCTTCTGTTTCCATTGCCCGGTATGTTTCTAGGAGTGTATTGGTATTTCTTCCTACTATAGCAATGTCATCAGCGTATGCACATATCTGGCTAGTTTTCATAAATATGGTGCCTCTTTTGTTGATTTTATTTACTGCACTATGCAGGGCTATGTTGAATAGGACAGTGGAGAGACTATCCCCTTGCTTCACACCTTTATTAAAGTCAAAGCTATCACTTGTTCTGCTAAGGACCTTTACTTTTGCTCTTGTCTCTGTCATTGTCATTCTGATTAGTCTTATTAATTTAGCACATATTCCAACTTCTTTCAGTACTCTGTATAGTTCCTGCCGATTTATGCTGTCAAAGGCTTGTTTGAAATCGATGAATAAGAAATGCAGATCTATATCATATTCATAGAACTTTTCCATCATTTGCCTTATCACAAATATTTGATCAGTTGTTCCTCTGCCTGGTCGAAAGCCACACTGATATTCCCCTAGTATGCCTTCTGCACACTTCTGTATCCTTTCGTTTAATATACTTGTGAAGATCTTATAAGCTGTACTTAGGAGTGTTACACCTCTATAGTTTTCACATGCTGTTCTGTCCCCTTTCTTATAAATGGGGACTATTATTCCAATTTTCCAATTATCTGGCATAGTTTCTGTTTCCCATATATCTGATATTAGTGTGTGCAGTTCCTTTATTACAGCCTCACCACCAGTTTTTATTAATTCAGCAATTATGCTGTCTTCCCCAGGGGCTCGATTGTTTTTTGACTTGTGCACAGCCTGGGAGACCTCTTGTAGTGTTGGCTTTCTTGCCTCATTGGTTTCATTGTCTACTTCCATCTCCACTCTTCCCTCCTGTGCAGAGGTCTCTTCATCTTCTAGGCTGGTGCTTAGTGTATCTTTGAAATACTCTGCCCATCTTCCCACTATCTGTTCTTCCTCCCTTGTCATTTTCCCATCTTTACTGGAGCAGGCCGTTGTTTTTGGTTGGAATCTATTCTTCATTTTGCCTGTGGCATGATAGAACTTTCTTATTTCACTCTGTTCCTTTAGTTCTTCCAGTTCTTGAAATTTCTTCTTATTCCACTCTCTTTTCTTTCTCTTGCACAGTCTGTTAGCTCTTCTCCTTAATTCTCTATACTGTTCCACATTATTTCTGGTTTCTCTCTGTAGCACTTTTGTTCTTGCCCTGTTCTTTTCCTCTATTGCTGACCTGCAATCTTCATCAAACCACTCCTGGGTTCTTCTGTTCCTTCTTATGCCTATTATTTCCTCTGCAGCATCCTTAATGGCTTTTTAAAACCTTTTCCACCTTTCATCTACTCCTACTGTGGTCTCTTCATTGCTCAACTTTGTGCTTAGTGTTACTTGGTATTTTTTTACTTCATCAGGGCTGTTCAGTTTGTCTGTATTCCATTTCATTATCTTTCCCATTCTGTTGCCCTTTGTTAGTGACAGTTTCTCTCTCAAGGCTGATTTTATCAAAAAGTGGTCTGAATCACAGTTTGGTCCTCTGCAGCTCCGTACATCCGTAACTGACGTGGAGTGGCGTGCAATCACTAAAATATGGTCAATCTGATTGACTACTCCATTGGCTGCAGACTTCCAAGTACCCAGATGGATCCTTTTATGTGGAAAGCAGGTACTTTTAATAATCATATTATTCCTTGCTGCGAATTGGCATAGTAAGTCTCCATTCTCATTGTTTTCTTCATGTAGTGAATATTTTCCAGAAACTCCATACGGATGTTCATTCCTCCCTATTTTTGCATTAAAATCTCCTATTACTAGCATCAGGTCATATTTAGGTACTGCACAGCATACTTTTTCCAAGTCTTCGTAGAACTGTTCTTTAATTATATCCTCTTTTTCCTCTGTTGGTGCATGTGCACTAACTATTGATATATTCCTAAATTTACCTTTTAGTCTGAGTCTGCACATCCTTTCATTTATAGGTCGTAAGGAAGCCTCTGGAAGGGGCCGCCCTATCAGGATAAAGGAAACCTTTTTATTTATTAAAATTTTTCTCCAGCCATCAAGAATACAACAATTCATACAATAACCAGACAAGTCCACAATAAAATTAATACTTTTTAAAGTCTTTACCAAAAAGAGTCAAATACTTAAAACCACTGACCAGTAATACACAACAGCACGACATACGGCGCGTATTACAAAATTGTATGTCATGTTGGCACGTAAAAATCATTAATTGTGAACGGCAACATTAGTATTAAAAGAAATCAAAGAAATAGGAGAACTTTTTAAAATCTTCACCAAAAAGACTCAAATACGAAAAATTACTGACAAGTAATACAAAGCTGCGCCACATATGACGCGTATTGCAAAATTTTACGCCATGTTAGCACGAAAAAATCATCAAGCGTAAAGCTGTGCAGGTCAGCAATAAAATTATTACTTTTTAAATCCATTACCAAAAACTATCATCTATTTAAAAGCACTGAATAGTAAAAGAAAGCAGCATTATAAACGTCGCTTTTTATGCCATGCAGGGACGTAAAAATCTCTAAAAATGAACAGCAACATTAGTATTAAAAGAAATTAAGAGTTTAAAAATCCTCAACACTTCCCGTCGTTTACAGGCATAAAATTTTTTATCGCACCGAAGTTTACAAACTCCGGACAGATAAAACAACTTTTTCATAATATGTCCCACGCAAAAACAAATATGAAATTACAAGCTGTCTTTTTTGAAAGCGCCAAAAATGTACTTGGCATCCAGAAGAAGACATAACATAACGATACCAATGGGAGTGTAGGGTGGGAGTGTGCTTGTATGAGGAAGGGGGTGGGGGAAGGGGGGAGGATGGAGTACTGAAGGGGAGGGGGAGGAGCATGAAGATGAACGTAACCGAGCTTCATAATATGCCGCATACATCATACCACAAGCAGCGTATAGGCACAACAAACACAGAAGCCAGCAAGAGGCTATAGGCAGCACAGACAATAGTGCATACTTAAAACAAGAGCTGTATTCGTTAGTGTATCAGCAATAGAATATAATAACGACTGAAGAACCGAATCACATACTGTAAAATATGCTACGTGTTTTTTATGAAACGAGAAAGGGAGGTGGAAGGGGTGAAGGTCCAGAGGTTGGTGGAAGTAAGAACTGGGTTGGTGATAGGGGTAGAGAGTATAAACTATGCATCATTTTGGAACAGAACAAAGGATCGACTACACCGAAAAGCGACTTGTTCGTTCAACCCTTTATGTGGTCCCTTTATTTTGCTCTTAAAAAGCTCAAGTTCGTCCAGAATATCCAACTTCATACCTTTCGGTGCGTGATGCAAAAGCTTAAGTGTACTGTCTACCTCATTTTTTAAATGATATCGAGATGCAGTCCTATTAGAAGGACCTGCGTGTTCTTTAAAGCGGGTGACAAAACTTCTACCCGTTTGTCCAATATAAAATGATTCACAGGCCTGCGTTGCAACTTACATACACCGTACGAATTATATTTACCACCCACCTGACCCCCTCCCACCTCACCGAGTCTATGTTTTAGCTTTTAACTTTGTTGCCCCACGCACAGAAACCTACCGTAAATCTTTTTGGAGAGGAGTGTGTCAACTTTTCGGGGATTGGTCCCTCTGTATTGCAACATTAGGTACTTATTTACATCATCTGTCCGTGGTGGTTTCACCTGCCTCTGCTTCTTGTACAAACTGGATACCAGTGACTGCTTATAGACATCAGCCACCTCAGCCTGCTTCAAAATTTATAGCTCTTTATTAACTTCGTCCTCATTTAGAGGCAAACTCAATAGTCATAATATGAAAGTAGGCTACCTTGTGTCTAGTGAGATGATTGGAATCATTGCTTATTATGGGGCTTCGAAAAATTGATAAACAAAGGCTCTCATCACGTCTCATAAGAAGCAAATCCAGAAAACCCAATTTCCAACCACTTCAACTTCAAACGTTCAAATGTGTGTGAATTCCTAAGGGACCAAACTGCTTAGGTCATCGGTCCCTAGACTTACACACTACTTAAACTAACTTATTCTAAGAACAACACACGCAACCATGCCCGATGGAGGACTCGAACCTCCGGTGGGAGGACTTCAACTTCTAACTCATACTTAATTTTCGGGTGCTGCTCATTGAATAAATTAAAAACGGACGCAACCTTGTCGGAGGTGTCCTTCGCAATCATGAAAAAATCATCAACATACGTTTTATAAAAACAATGTCATCAGAGAGATTATGATTCAGTTTAAAAATTCTACTCTCCATATTATTAATAAAAATGTCAGCCTATGAGCCTGAGAGGCAACTGCCACAGTAAGGCCATCTGGCTGCTGGTAGACCTTACAATGAAAACACAGAGGTCAATGAACTGAATTAGCTCCACAGTGCTCATGGTGGCAGTGTGCAAAATGTTATTCTTGATAGGGGAAAGGTTTTCCTCGATTGGGATACTGGTGAACAAATTAACAATATCGAAAGAAGTCATTATCATATCATCTGACATTTTAAACTTCTGGTAGTCAGCCGCAAAAACCGCACTATTCAGTACACTATAATTACTAGGGACCTTATGCATTCTTTTCAGTTTCTGAAAAAGAAACTTGTCAAGAGGGGTAAGTGGAGAATCTCGACCGTTAACTATAACCTTGGTGTCTTGAAAAGAGACAGCTTGTGGTTTAATGTTTGTTTTTACGTGGGACATATTATGATAAAGTTGTTTTATCTGTACGGAGTTTGTAAAGCTTTGTGTGATAAGATTTTTTATGCTTGTAAATGATCAAAAGTGATGAGGATTTTTAAACTCCTAATTTCTTTAACACTAATGGTGCTGTTCATTTTTACAGATTTTTACGTGCCTACATGGCATACAACGCGCCGTAGGTGGAGCTGCTTTGTTTTGCTGTTCATAGTTTTAAATAGTTGACGATTTTTGGTAATGGATTTAAAAAGTAATAATATTATTGTTGACTTGCACGGTTTCACACTTAATGATTTTTACATGCCAGCATGGCATAAAATTTTGTAATACGCGCTATACGTGGCACTGATGTGCATTAATGGTCAGTAATTTTACGTATTCGACCCTTTCTAGTAAAGATTTTCAAATGTTCTCCTATTCCTTTGATTTCTTTTAATACTAGTGTTGCTGCTCACAATGAATGATTTTTGCGTGCCAACATGACACAGCTTTGTAATGCGCGCCATATGCAGCGCTGTTGTGTATTACTGGTCAGTAGTTTTAAGTATTTGACTCTTTTCGGTAAAGATTTTAACAAGTTCTCCTATTGTTTTCTGCACGGTTTCACGTTTAATGATTTTTACGTGCCAACATGGCATACAATTTAATAATGCGCGCCGTACTTGGCGCTGCTGTGCGCTACTTGTCAGTGATTTTAAGAAGTATTAATTTTGTTGTGGACTTGTACGGTTATTGTATGAATTGTTGTATTCTTGATAGCTGGAGACAAATTTTAATAAATAAAACGGTTTCCTATACCCTGATAGGGTCCTCCTTCCCGCGGTTTCCTTACGATAGAGGGAGGAGTTAACTGCCAGTTACCTATACGCACTACAAATGTACATTACACATTTTTTGACGTGCCCTGAAATACCATTTTCGACTTTGTTATGTAAGGTTATGACGATATGTTCTGTATCTTTGGCATATGCTTAAGAATTTGGCAATAACTGTTTTATGCATGAGTGTAAATTCGGTTTTCTGCCCTGTAGGTTGATTTAAAAATGGGTTCTTGGCCCGAAACTAGTCATTGAACGAAAAATAAAATATTTGCAATTTGGAATGGTTTTTCCTTCTATTGATTAACAGAAGTTGCTGACCCACGTTACTCCAGCATGCTGAAAGTTCATCACGAAAAAAGGTTTTTACTCGTGAAAAAGACTTGGAACACCGGAAGGCTTCAGATTGATTATACATACATCAAAAAAAGTTTTGCATCACCCTTGTCCTGAAGATAGACATTGACTGTGAATATTGTATCACAGAGAAAGTCACTTTGAATGTTGAGAGATGTCACTAAACCCGCCCAAAGATGTAAACAATCATGTATGAGCAGCACCTATTAGACGGAGGGGATCCGACAGCCGATCAGTTCCAGTCATTCCACCAGGAGGAGGTACACGGCTCGTGTTGTCTGTAGTTCAACCATGCCTAGATGGGCAATACCTCGGTTCGATCGCGCCCGCATTTTTACTTTGTGCCTGGAAGGGCTCTTAACAAGGGAAGTGTCCAGCCGTCGTGCGGTGAACCAAAGCGATGTTGTTCGGACATGGAGGAGATACAGAGAGACAGGAACTGTCGATGACATGCCTCGCTCATGCCGCCCAAGGGCTACTACTGCAATAGATGACCGCTACCTACGGATTATGGCTCGCAGAAACCCTGAGAGCAACGACACCATGTTGGATAATGCTTTCCGTTAAGAACGACGTTTGAGTTCTGTTTCCAAGGAAGTCATGAATCCATTCGCAAATCTGCTTCGATATTTGGTAAGCTCGTATTTTTTTTCGCTAAACGGCGGTGCGGGACGGTGTCAGATGCCTTCTGAAGTAAAGGTACACGGCATCAACCTGAGCGGCAATGTCTACGGCGCTGCGGTTCTCGTGGAGGAACAGTGCGAGCTGCGTTTCACAGAATCTCTGTTCTGCGGGATCCGTGTTGATTTTTACAGAGGAGATTTTCCTTCTCCAAGAACGTCACAATTCTTGAGCATAAAACATGTTCCGTAATTGTACAACAGATTTCCGTCAACGATATAGGTCTATAATTGTGTGCATCTATCCTACGGCCCTTCTTAAAAACGCGAATGACCAGCGCTTTCTTCCAGTTGCTACGTACCCTTCGTTCCTCAGATGATCGACGATGAATTACCGCTAGAAGGAAAACAAGTTCTTGCGCATAATCTTTGTAGAATCTTATAGGTGTCTCATCTGGTCCTGACGCCTTTCCACCACCAAGCGATTGTAGCTGTTTCTCTATCACACGATCGGTTATCTCAATATCTTTAATTTCGTCCGACGATTGAAAGTAGGGAGCGTGGTACGATTGTCTGCGGGGAAACAATTTCGGACGGCTGAATTCAGTATTTCGGTCTTATCTCCGTTATCTTCCGTTTATGTGTCGGTATGGCCACTGAGTCAATGAATAGATGATTTTGACCCATTTACTGATTTTATCTACGACCACATCCTCTTACAGTCTTTACTCAGATCAGATGACAAAATATTACTTTCGAAGTCACTGAACGGTTTTCTCATTGCTCTCCTTACTCTCATTTTTGCTTCGTTCAACTTTTGTTTGTCAACTAGGTTTGTACTGTTCTTGAATCTGAGATGAAATTCTCTTTGTTTATGTAGCAGTTATCTAACACGGATATTAAAGCAGGATGGGCTTTTCTCATACTTTAAGTTCTTACTGGAACATATTTGTGTAGGACATTTTGCACCATTCCTTTGAATTTTTTCCTTTTGTTTTCCACATCTTCGTCCTCATCAACGAATATTTGATGCTGACTACTCGCATACCCTGAAATTTGTATCCTGTCACTCTTACTAAGCAAGAATATCTTCCTACCTTTCTTAAAATTCCTTGTCACACCATTGATGCTATCGAAACTTTGTTATCACCGATACCTTCCTCTACGTTAAGTGATTCGATAAGTTCAGATCTGTTTGTTGTCAGGAGGCTTAAGACGTTACCCTCACGAGTCGGTTCTCTATCTGCTCAAAGCACTTTTCGAACAAGAGATCCAGAGCAATGTCGTACGAATTCCTGTCTCAGCCTCCAGTTTCGCCGGCCGCGGTGGTCTAGCGGTTCTAGGCGCTCAGTCCGGAACCGCGAGACTGCTACGGTCGCAGGTTCGAATCCTGCCTCGGGCATGGATGTGTGTGATGTCCTTAGGTTAGTTAGGTTTAATTAGTTCTAAGTTCTATGGGACTGATGACCACAGATGTTAAGTCCCATAATGCTCAGAGCCATTTGAACCATATTGAACCACCAGTTTCGATTTCTGACCGCTCCCAATCTATACCAGGCTTGTTGAAGTCACCCCCTTCTACAACGTCACGGTCAGCAAAATTATTGCCAATATTCTGCAAATTCTATCTGAAGCGCTGTACCACTAGAGCTCCTGACTCAGGCGATCGTATGACAGCCAGAGTCCTGTGATTTAAATCTCTGAAACTTGACTGTATCTGGCAGCGTAGGAATGGCATTGAAACGGAGGATGACACGCGTGAAGCTGAAATACTAAACACCTTTTTCCAAAGCTGTTTCACAGAGGAAGAATGCACTGCAGTTCCTTCTCTAAATCCTCGCACAAACGAAAAAATGGCTGACATCGAAATTAGTGTCCAAGGAATAGAAAAGCAACTGGAATCACTCAACAGAGGAAAGTCCGCTGGACCTGACGGGATACCAATACGATTCTACACAAAGTACACGAAAGAACTTGCCCCCCTTCTAACAGCCTTGTACCGCAAGTCTCTAGAGGAACGGAAGGTTCCAAATGATTGGAAAAGAGCACAGGTAGTCCCAGTCTTCAAGAATGGTCGTCGAGCAGATGCGCAAAACTATAGACCTATATCTCTGACGTCGATCTGTTGTAGAATTTTAGAACATGTTTTTTGCTCGAGTATCATGTCGTTTTTGGAAACCCAGAATCTACTATGTAGGAATCAACATGGATTCCGGAAACAGCGATCGTGTGAGACCCAACTCGCTTTATTTGTTCATGAGACCCAGAAAATATTAGATACAGGCTCCCAGGTAGATGCTGTTTTTCTTGACTTCCGGAAGGGGTTCGATACAGTTCCGCACTGTCGCCTGATAAACAAAGTAAGAGCCTACGGAATATCAGACCAGCTGTGTAGCTGGACTGAAGAGTTTTTAGCAAACAGAACACAGCATGTTGTTATCAATGGAGAGACGTCTACAGACGTTAAAGTAACCTCTGGCGTGCCACAGGAAAGTGTTATGGGACCATTGCCTTTCACAATATATATAAATGACCTAGTAGATAGTGTCGGAAATTCCATGCGGCTTTTCGCGGATGATGCTGTAGTATACACAGAAGTTGCAGCATTAGAAAATTGTAGCGAAATACAGGAAGATCTGCAGCGGATAGGCACTTGGTGCAGGGAGTGGCAACTGACCCTTAACATAGACAAATGTAATGTATTGCGAATACATAGAAAGAAGGATCCTTTATTGTATGATTATATGATAGCGGAACAAACACTGGTAGCAGTTACTTCTGTAAAATATCTGGGAGTACACGTGCGGAACGATTTGAAGTGGAATGATCATATAAAATAAATTGTTGGTAAGGCGGGTACCAAGTTGAGATTCATTGGGAGAGTCCTTAGAAAATGTAGTCCATCAACAAAGGAGGTGGCTTACAAAACACTCGTTCGACCTATACTTGAGTATTGCTCATAGTGTGGGATCCGTACCAGATCGGGTTGACGGAGGAGATAGAGAAGATCCAAAGAAGAGCAGTGCGTTTCGTCACAGGGTTATTTGGTAACCGTGATAGCGTTACGGAGATGTTTAACAAACTCAAGTGGCAGACTCTGCAAGAGAGGCGCTCTGCATCGCGGTGTAGCTTGCTCGCCAGGTTTCGAGAGGGTGCGTTTCTGGATGAGGTATCGAATATATTGCTTCCCCCTACTTATACCTCCCGAGGAGATCACGAATGTAAAATTAGAGAGATTAGAGCGCGTACGGAGGCTTTCAGACAGTCGTTCTTCCCGCGAACCATACGCGACTGGAACAGGAAAGGGAGGTAATGACAGTGGCACGTAAAGTGCCCTCCGCCACACACCATTGGGTGGCTTGCGGAGTATAAATGTAGATGTAGATGTAGATGTAGATGAATCTCACCAGCCAAGTGCAGCATTTTTTGTGAGTTCCAATAATTTTGTAAATAAGTTAAAAAATCCATCTCCACAGGTTTTGTCACACTTAACCAATGGTGGATTGGAATGAGGAGAAAGGCAGAAAATCTCTCCCACTCCACGACGGGTTTTTACTTCCGGCCTATCAGAGGTCTTACACATGGGAAAATGCACATTCTACAAGAACAGCTATTGCCAGCAAATCAGAGTGCCCATTGCAAGGGTTTTAAACTAACATTCTTTCATGGTGAAAAAACAGAGAAACAGTAAATACCTCGCTTCCCTTATTTTCGCATCTTCACCTGGCTTCACATATTATCTTTCCAAAAGGATTTCCTTGGACGTCTTAGACATGATGTTTTAATGGCAGATAGGCCATCCCTTGGGCTGCTCAGTGTGTGGGGATGGGAGGAAGTGAGTTTTGCATTGTCTGCCTGCTCTGAAAGACAACTTTCAGCTCTGAACGCTTTTGTTACCACTCCTGAGCCTTTTAAATAAAGTTCTGTGTTGCCGAAGCCAGCTACAAAGAGCTCTTCGGCGGGGCTGCAGAAAATCACACATCCTTCACCACGATAAACGGAATGGAAGAAGTATTTATTTGTTACTGGTAGTATTGAATATGGTCTCCAGTTGTGCTGCAGCTTTAAAGGCTCGACTACACTGACCATGGTGATTAACCTACAAAATTATAAAATATTTTCGGTGGCGGTTCGAGTCCTCCCTCGGGCATGGGTGTGTGTGTTTGTCCTTAGGATAATTTGGGTTAAGTAGTGTGTAAACTTAGGGACTGATGACCTTAGCAGTTAAATCCCATAAGATTTCACACACACTTGAACATTTTATAAAATATTTTGCGCGACAGTTTAGAGGATAAGCAGCCACATAACAAAATGTACTGGAATTTAACACTTATTTAATGTGTTCAGGAGATGATGGATTCTTAGTACACTTGCTAAATGTTTAGGTTTGTCTGCTTTTGCCATAAGACCAATTACTAACTTTGGGGACGTAGAAATCAGCAAGTTAACGTATTGTACATACTTTCATCCGTTGATGTCTCTATGGGATAACATTCTGAGTTAACTCCTCACTTAGTCAAAAAGTATTTATTGTACAGAAGGAAGTAATTAAAATTATGTGTGGAGATCTTTCAATTAACTCTTCCAGGTGTCTCTTTAAACGGCTAGGAATATTAAACACAGCCTCACTTATGAAATTTATTACCGACACCTGTATGATTTAGAGTTCAACAGAGGTATTCACAAGCACAACACTAGAAGGAAAAAAATCGATTTTGCGTACAATGAAATTTACTTTTGCACAGAAAGAGCTGAAACATGCAGCGGCAAAACTCTTTGACAATCTGCTGATGGAAATAAATTGCCTAATAGATGTAGATTAAAGATGTTTGTCCTCAACAATTCCTGCTATGCCGTTGAGGAATTATTAAGTACAGACAATAGGTCATCTAAAGAAACCTGTAAATGTCTAGCATATAGCCATAGACACATTATTTTTATTTTGTAGTTATTATAAGTTGCATTTAAGTGTTGTTTGTTTGTTGACACGTCCCACACAATACATTTATAGTGAATCTGATCTGTCGAACTAGTAGCTAACTAACTTCACTTTTCACATTTTGCGACATACATCTATATTCGCATAAATACTCTACAAGCCACTCTACAGCGCATAGTGGGAGTACATTCTTCAAAAACTATCAGTTTTCTTTCATATCCCACTCGTGTATTGAGCGATGGAAAAATGATTGTCTACATACCTCTGCACATATTTTAATACCTCTCGTACTGTTCCCATGATCGCTACGCAAGGTATACTTGGGGGGGGGGGGGGAGGAGACAAAAGGGCAAAAATGCAACACATTACAATGCATAATACGGTCCAGGAAACAAGTTGGCATTCAAAACAGGTTCCAGTCTTCTCGGAATATATAAATGCACATCCCGTATGGTTTTCAAGAGAATCTTCTACCACTCTTCCTGCAAAATGGTGGAAACTCGTGGAACAATGATGGGTAGGCATAGCGATCACACGCCGTCAAAAACAAAAAAAAAAAATTCAAATGGCTCTGAGCACTATGGGACTTATCTGAGGTCATCAGTCCCCTAGAACAAAGAACTACTTAAGTCTAACTAACACACATCCATGCCCGAGGTAGGATTCGAACCTGTGACCGTAGCAGTCGCGCTGTTCCGGACTGAAGCGCCTAGAACCGCTCGGCCACTGCGGCCGACCCACACGCTGACCTCTGCAAAGAAGACCACAGAGGTTCAATAATATCTACATCGGCTGACTGGTGAGACGGGGAGTTGTGACAATTCACAGTCATACTCACAAAACAGCCCTGGACGATCCGAGCTGCGTGAACTGCTGCTTTGTGTCGCCTTATAACACAGCATCACAACTAGGGAACAAACATTGTTACCATGAGATGGAGCTGATCAGCCAAAATGGTCACATAATCCTCGAGAATAATGGGACCTTGCGGAGCTACCATGGGGCCCATGGAGTACCATGATATGTCTGCCCAAGTTGTCACGGAAGCTCCACCACATATCGCTCTTGGGACGTAAAATCGGCAGGAAGTTGGAAACAGTGTGAAATAAAACTCAATCGACCAAATCGCATTCTTCCATTGCTTCGTTGTTCAGGTTTTCTTTCTACGGCACGTTTTCCTGTTGCGGGCATTTGCATCACTGATTAATAGTTTGGAATACCAGCTCGCCTTGTAATTCCCCTTCTGTGGAGCTCCCTTGTGTCATTTTGATGTTGACAGTGTTCGGGAATGCGAATTCAGTTCTGCAGTGACGTTTACAGCTACTGCCCCTTATTTTTCTTCACGGTCCTCTTCAATGACTGTCAGTCACGATCATTCAGCACACATTTTCATGTGTGGCATAACGTATGATGTTTTTCCGCTTTCCCTGTGTGCGGTATAAATTCGTCGATACTCTGCCCCTTGAATCACCAAACACTTCGACTACTTTGGTCGCGGAAGCACCCACCATAGGAAAACCAACAGTTTGTCTTCGCTAGATTTCACTTCGCTCCGACATAATGCACTCACAACTATACGGAACACTGTTATGGCCCTCCTGGTACTTTCATCGTATGAGGACGTAGCACAGGTGCCGTTCGTGATCAAATACAAAAGTGCCATCTGCAGGCGTGGTTAGCACCTGCACTTACATTCAAGCGAGCATTTCTCGCGGTGTTACCATATTTTTGTCCAGTTCCAGTAACTTACTGGCTGCATAACGATCACACAGTTATCTTCGAACACAGGTTCACTAAATTTACCTAACAGTGTCTATTTCGTTCAAGGATTTCCATTTAACCTGCCCGACCGTTTTTGATACACTGTCGTATGGCTATGCCGTGGTGTTACGACGCTAG
Organism: Schistocerca piceifrons; assembly: GCF_021461385.2. Lineage (NCBI taxonomy): Eukaryota > Metazoa > Arthropoda > Insecta > Orthoptera > Acrididae > Schistocerca > Schistocerca piceifrons. The sequence goes on from NC_060141.1 coordinate 295,677,160, forward strand.
CAGTGCGCCTCTCAGTTCGTTTGGTGTCTGTTGTCTTGACAAGGACACCACAGAAACAGAGTTCATCACATTGGGGTCTTGTACGTTGCCTCCTACAGAGGCATTAAATTTTTCCAGAGCCCTTGAAACAAATTTAATCTTCGAGTCATCTTCTCTAGTAGTATTTTAACGTAATTGTCCGATTTCATATCACTTCTTAGCATTACCACTGAATACCTAAGCGATCTCATGTGCTCAAGATGTTCATCACTGATTTAGTAATCGGATGCTATTGGATTCTTTGTTATAGGCATTTTGTATTAAGCCACATTTAAAGAGAACGGTCTCCTATTACACCAAATGGAAGCTTTTCTGCATTTCCTTAAGATCGACCGACGACGATTCTTCCCTGTATACAACTGCATCGCCGGGTAGTAATTTTAATGTGCTGCTGATCCAATCTGATAAATCTCTTACGTACGTAAGGACTTCAGAAAGTAAGTGACACACACAGTCCCACACTGAGAACTTGCGCAACAACAGTGGCGCATTGTCAGACGAGAGTACACGTTACGGGTTTCTTGCAGTTTTTATTTTTTTCCTTTATTGAGATTCGATTCCCCCCGAAGGGGGCGGGCTGGCAGCAGCTTAGTACACCGCTCTTCAGCCTACAGAATTTTTTTTAAAAAAAATGAAGATAAATAATAAGAGCAGGCGATAAAATCGGTGACTTAAATGGTACAATTGCGGAACATTGTGGAACTTAAACCATAAAACAAAGGGATGGCGATGCTAATAAAACACACAGGAAGCAGACAGGTAAAATAATAGACAGACAAGTAAAAAACACGGCGACAGTCTGGTTTCTGTTCGCAAGAGATGTATAAATCACACCCAGCGTCATCATGATTTTTGTTCGCAACACTTTGGAAAAGACGCACAACACTGAACACTCACTTAAACACTGCACTAAAAAGTTGGCACAAATATGACACACCACAGCTGAGGGTAGATGAAGGGAACCTAGACAAATGATGGGAAAGAAAAGGGGGGAAGGAGAGGAAATACGAAGTGGGGGGAGGGGGGGAAGGAGCCGACAGAGGACGAGGACTCATAAGTGGGTGGGGGGGACTGGGCAGACGCGAGATGGCGTGGGGAAAGGCAGAGGAGGGGAATGCAAAAGAACTCAGGCTCAGAGAGGGGGGGGGGGAGAAGGGAGGCAGAGAGAGGGTAGGTGGGGAAAAAACAGGATGGAAGGAGGGGGAAGAGGGAGGCCAGGGAAAGGACAGAGGAAAGGAGGGAGAGGTGAGGATTAGAGTTGATAGGAGGGATAAATGGAGGAAGAGAGGGCATCATTCAGAAGGGGGAGTTGACAGAAGCCACCTTGGGAAAGGAGATGAGGGGTGTAGAGATGGAGGGTACGGGGAACACAACAGTGAAGAAGCGGCAGAGGGCCGGGGTTGGAGAGGAAAGGAGCAACCAGGGCATGAGGGGGATCAAGGTGGCGGGAGGTGTAGAGTATGCAGATATGTTCGAGGAATAGGAGCAGATGGGGGAAAGGAATCAGGTTGTAGAGGATCCACGTGGGGGATGGGAGGTGTATATGGAAGGGTAGGTTGAGTGCATGGCGCTTGAGGATCTGGAGGGACTTATAGAATTTGGACGGGGGGGGGGGGGGGGGCGGATATCCAGGCGGGACTGGCATAACAGAGGATGGGATGGATTAAGGATTTGTAGGTGTGGAGGATGGTAGAGGTGTGCAACCCCCATGTCCGATCAGAGAGGAGTTTGAGGAGTTAGGCTTTGGACTGGATAGAGTGGAGAAGAGGGATCCAGGTAAGGTGACGGTCAATGGTGAGGCCAAGGTAGGTGAGGGTGGGGGATTATTGCAGACAAGAGTTCTGCTGCCATACGAATTACAGGTGCATCACAGTGTGGCAGTGAAATGAGGTGGCAACTGGAAACTTACTCCAAAGTTGGAGTCTGGTAGACATTAACTTTCTTGTGGGCAAAATGTCTAAAGTGCACAAAGATTCACTGTAAAATTCTGTCGGAATACAGGATGAATTTTAATAAAACAGGGGAACGGCAGGGGACTAATTCTTGGAGGATAAAATGTCCTATGAATGTGTATCCGGAAATACATCGTCGCCACGGTAGATGGCGCTGATGATTGACAGTTCATGGTTTTTAAGGCCATATGCCTCGGCGAATGCGGGCTACTTCCTCTTATTCCGCCGCAGTTACACTACGTCGGCGATTGCTGCGCAAACACTGTCTCCACGTACGCGTCGACCATAATTACTGTACCATGCAAAAATTGGGGCTACACTCATCTGAAATGAGACGTTCCCAGGGGCCCACTGGGGGCCGAACCGCTCAATAACCCTGGGTCCGTTGTGGGGCGGCGGTGGCGTGAGTGGACTGCTGTAGCCTGTTGTGGGGTTGTGTACCACCGAGGGATATGGCTGGGACGAAGCCTCTCCGTCGTTTCTAGGTCAAGCAGATGGAAACGGTCGAAAGGCACCACGGCTGTACCGAAACAAGTACCCTCACAGAAACCAATCACATCAGACAACATTTCCAGCTCTTTCTCAGCGTTTGTGCGATCATGGGTAATTTTAGATAGACGAACGTGTAGGGAGACGGCGGACTGAGCGTACACCAGATCTGGAGGGTCGGATTCCACAGAACATTGGGACGAACCCTAGTGCAATCTAGAGGCAAATGGTCCGCCAGTATGGTATAAGCCAAAGTACTGTTATGTGCGCCCTGATTGACAACCGCTGCTACCCCTATCATCTGATGGAGGCCACTTTGAACTTCTGTTCTGTCGCGGATGCGATGCAGCTGTGTAACGCGATCCGAGACGTTTTGTTGTCGCACGCACACCATCCATTTCCAGACACACATGTTCATAGGACCTTTTTTTTCTCCATATCCCGTCAGGAATCCGTCAACGCACTTTGTCGGTTTTATTATTGCTCAACCTTTAGGGACTAAATGCAATGTAGCGTCCAGCCGCAGTGGAATTATGGCAAAAATTTGATCAAGTCACAGAGACTTAGGTGAAGGTGATCGGGAAGGAAGGCCACTGGCTTTGACTACAGAGAACAATCTCCAGGCAGTCGAGGACGAACATCTGGAAGGGAAAGAGGTTTTCCAACAGTGGGGACGTTCACACACCGTTTCTCGAGTGGTTCCGTGATCACGGAGCAGATTTGTAAGGGCGACGAACTGAAAGATTGGTAGAACGTTCCGACCGTTGTTTATAGACACTTGATGACTATGCTCCAAAATAGTGCCGTGTGTCTGCGACACTTAGAAACGTAGTAAGGCATTCGACAAAGGTTACTTGGCCTACCTTAATAACTTGTAACGTGCTTTTTGAAGTCCCCTCGCCTGTTTAAAACATTAGAGGTTTCATTACGACCGGCCGGAGTGGCCGAGCGGTTCTAGGCGCTACAGTCTGGAACCGTGCGATCGCTACGGTCGCAGGTTAGAATCCTGCCTCGGGCATGGATGTATGTGATGTCCTTAGGTTAGTTAGGTTTAAGTAGTTCTACGTTCTAGGGGACTGATGACCTCAGAAGTTAAGTCCCATAGTGCTCAGAGCCATTTGAACCATTTCATTAGGCTTCCTTGGCGTAAAACCGTTTTAATTTTTATATCTGTCGGCCATTCGCCGTCCAGTTTGGCATACTGGATTCGATTTTATTTTCGCACGACGTAATACTGCCAAGTAATACAGCTCGATGAAACTTGGGCCATACATATAGGAACTGCTACAATAAAGCACAGGAGATAACTGAAAGAAATACGCAATGAGACGAACAGAAATGACATATTTATTCAAAAACAATAATTATACTGAATTAGCCACGATTTTTGAAGAGCCCCTAGATACTACAAAAGACGGGACATGGTTCGTACTAGAATGTTCGGCGAGCTCTGATGGCAATGCAAGCTCAGCAACGTGCTCCCATATTGATCACAAGGTGAGTTAAGAATTAGGACCAGAGTCTTTGACAACTGTTGGATTATGATTAGTGCATGTAGACGTATGCAGTACGTCTCTCCAACGCGTCCCGTGTGTGCTCGATGGGATCTGAGTCGGGGGAAACGTCATGCAGGACCATTCGCCGAATACCCTATAATTCCAAGGCCTCCTCCAGCTGTGCTGTTTGATGCCATCGCGTGTTATCATCCATAAAAAGGAAGTCAGGGCCGAATGCACCCCTGGAAAGACGAGGGTAGCGAAGGGGTTCGGTGTCAGAATAACGCTAACTTCAAAGATTTGGAGGTGAGTACGCCCTTGCAACTTACGCCTCTCTACGCCATAGTATCTGGATCACCAAAACGATCATGTGAGACAATGTTCCTGGGTACATTTCGTATTTCCTTCTCCCACCATATCATGGTTCGACCAGAATCACCACTTAGAGTGTAGGCGGCCACCTTCACGTTGGTCCAGTCCCTAAGCTTCCAGCATGATAGCAAACTGTGGAATCCTCTTAAATGTACAGCTTACACATGTTGTGTGCTGGGAGCGATCTATTGGACTGATGAAAACAAAATTGGTTTGAAGCTAGGATCGCTGAATAATACTTTTATTTCACGTCTAGCGGTTGCGACAGAAACTTCGTGTCATCATCTGATCTTCGGAAATTTAAAATGCATTCGGAAATTTAGAATGCATGTATATCAATCACATAATGGGATCACATTTCACTAATGTTAAAGTGTAAGTACATTGGTTTGTCAGTAATAACAAGATGAAAACATAAAATACACATAGCACCAAATGCAAACGCTGGAACTTGGTTCAAAAATGGCTCTGAGCTCTATGGGACTTAACATCGATGGTCATTAGTCCCCTAGAACTTAGAACTACTTAAACCTAACTAACCTAAGGACAGCACACAACACCCAGCCATCACGAGGCAGAGAAAATCCCTGACCCCGCTGGGAATCGAACCCGGGAACCCGTGCGTGGGAAGCGAGAACGCTACCGCACGACCACGAGATGCGGGCTGATTCGCTGGAACTGCTACCTTGATGTTATCATTGTATGACGGTATTTTTTACACCTATGTCACTCCTGCGCAAGCTTTTGGTGCAACGTGCGTTTTATATTTTCGTCTTCTTATGCCGACAAACCAGTGCACTTATGCTGTACCATTAGTGGAATGTTCTCGCTATGTGACTGATATGTATGAACCCTAAATTTCCGAAAATGAGATGACGACAGCGAGGTTCGTGGAAACGTGTCATCGTGAAATACAAATGTTATACAGCGATCTTGGCTTCAAAGCAGTTTCATTATCATCTCTAAAATTAGGCTGTAATTGCACCCGCTGGTCAAAGTGGGTGTGTTCTTGCCTGCTGCACAGTGCAGCGGTCATTTGCTGCTGTAGTTGAGAGTGCCACGGAGACTGCAACGGTGGTCTCTTTGCCCGACAACCAGTATGTTATATTCCGTGACGTGCAGCTTTCTGTGTACGTGTGGGAGACATTTGGCAACAGGCTCCCACACTTTCATTCATTACTACCGATAGTTAATACCTATGAGTTACGGTACTTTATCTATCTCGTTTTGCAGAGTAGTGTGTTAGTCATATATTCGCCGAGACAATCACACCTATCCCCAAAGACTGGAAGATTGCTAGAGTGATATCTATATTTTTTTAAAGGAGACAAAATCCTGCGCAGTAACTACAGAGGAATAAGTTTATTAGACTCAACATACAAGATATATACTAAGGTCTTAAAAACATGACTTAAAAACATAACGGAAGTAGTAAAACCTGAGGAACAAATGAGTTTTAGGAAAGGCTGCTCGACGATAGATGGAGTTTTTATTTTACAAGAGCTATTAAAAAAACTCAGAGATTATAATAAAGAAACACACGTTGCTTTGTTTTTTTAACAAAAACCTTTTGATAATATCAATAGGCAGAAACTTTGGAAGAGAGTGACGAATCGCGGATACCCCAAACATCCAATAAATGCGATAAAAAAGTTTGAGTCTGAACGCGACTATCACTCTATATCTCAACGAAGAAATAACTAATGAGACGCCAACCAACAAAGGAGTACGACAAGGCTGCTGTATCTTCACAACTTTAACATTTACATACATCCATATTGGAAAACAGAACTTCAGAAAAGTGTATACGAAGATAGGAGGACTCTTTTAAACAAACTCTCTTAAATTACTTGCTATATGCTGACGACGCAATGATCCTACCAGATAAAGAAGAGGACCTTCAGAAAGCAATTTACTTTCTGAAACAAATAAGCGCGAAATTTGACACGGAGGTCTCAACAGAAAAAATTGAGATAATGGCCTTCGTGGGTAGAGTAAAAGATTTGAGAGCAAATGAAGCGCTTCAGGTATCTGGGATGTGAGGTGGCACACGTTTACAGCAAAGACATAGAATTTAAGCTAAGTAAATTTAGTTGGGTTTGTGGAGCAATTAACAGAAAATTTATAAACAAAACTAGGAAAGAACTCAAATTCTGCAAAACAGTTGCAGCCTCCACACTCCTGTATGGAAACGAGACCTGAGTGCTTAGCAAAAAGCATGAAATCTCTATTCAGGCACAGGAAATGAAACTCCTGAGACGACTTAAAGATTGCACAATAGAAGACAGACTAAGGAATCAAGACATTAGACAGGAACTAAAATTTTTTAGTCTCATCATTATCATCATCATCATCATCATTTAAGACTGATTATGCCTTTCAGCGTTCAGTCTGGAGCATAGTCCCCCTTATAAAATTCCTCCATGATCCCCTATTCAGCGCTAACATTGGTGCGTCTTCTGATGTTAAGCCTATTTCTTCAAAATCATTCTTAGCCGAATCCAGGTACCTTCTCTTTGGTCTACCCCGACTCCTCCTACCCTCTACTGCTGAACCAATGAGTCTCTTGGGTAACCTTGCTTCTCCCATGCATGTAACATGACCCCACCATCTAAGCCCGTTCGCTCTGACTGCTACATCTATAGAGTTCATTCCCAGTTTTTCTTTGATTTCCTCATTGTGGACACCCTCCTGCCATTGTTCCCATCTACTAGTACCTGCAATCATCCTAGCTACTTTCATATCCGTAACCTCAACCTTATTGATAAGGTAACCTGAATCCACCCAGCTTTCGCTCCCATACAACAAAGTTAGTCGAAAGATTGAACGGTGCACAGATAACTTAGTCTTGTTACTGACTTCCTTTTTGCAGAAGAGAGCAGATCGTAGCTGAGCGCTCACTGCATTAGCTTTGCTACACCTCGCTTCCAGTTCTTTCACTATATTGCCATCCTGTGAGAATATGCATCCTAAGTACTTGAAACCGTCCACCTGTTCTAACTTTGTTCCTCCTATTTGGCACTCAATCCGTTTATATCTCTTTCCTACTGACATTACTTTCGTTTTGGAGATGCTAATCTTCATACCATAGTCCTTACATTTCTGATCTAGCTCTGACATATTACTTTGCGAACATTCAATCGAATCTGCCATCACACCTAAGTCATCCGCATATGCGAGACTGCTTATTTTGTGTTCACATATCTTAATCTCACCCAGCCAGTCTATTGTTTTCAACATATGATCCATAAATAATATGAACAACAATGGAGACAGGTTGCAGCCTTGTCTTACCCATGAAACTACTCTGAGCCATGAACTCAATTTGCCATCAACTCTAACTGCTGCCTGACTATCTATGTAAAGACCTTTAATTGCTTGCAAAGTTTGCCTCCTATTCCATAATCTCGTAGAACAGACAATAACTTCCTCCTATGAACCCGGTCATATGCCTTTTCTAGATCTATAAAGGATAAATACAATTCCCTGTTCCACTCGTAACACTTCTCCATTATTTGCCGTAAGCTAAAGATCTGGTCCTGACAACCTCTAAGAGGCCTAAACCCACACTGATTTTCACCCAATTTGTCCTCAACTAATACTCGCACTTTCCTTTCAACAATACCTGAGAAGATTTTACCCACAATGCTGATTAAAGAGATACCTTTGTAGTTGTTACAATCTTTTCTGTTTCCATGTTTAAAGATTGGTGTAATTAGTGCTTTCGTCGAGTCTGATGGAACCTGTCCCGACTCCCATGGCATTTCAATTATCCTGTGTAGCCATTTAAGACCTGACCTTCCACTGTATTTGATGAGTTCCGACTTAATTTCATTCATCCACCCTAGCCGCTTTATTACACTGCAATCTATTGACTATTTTCTCCACTTCCTCAAATGTGATCCTATTTCCATCATCATTCCTATCGCATTGTACATCGAAATCTGAAACATTACTGATCGTATTTTCACCTACATTGAGCAACTCTTCAAAATATTCCCTCCATCTGCCCATGGCATCAACAGGTTCAGATGGTTCAAATATCTCTGAGCACTATGCGACTTAACGTCTGAGGTCATCAGTCGCCTAGAACTTAGAACTAATTAAACCTAACTAACCTAAGGACATAACACACATCCATGCCCGAGGAAGGATTCGAACCTGCGACCGTAGCGGTCGCTCGGTTCCAGACTGCAGCGCCTAGAACCGCACGACCACTCCGGCCGGCGGCATCAACAGGATTCACCAGCAGTTTTCCTGACCTGTCCAAAGTACTGATATAATTCTAGAGAATAGGGAAAAATATAACGAATACCTAGCGGTACCGTAAATGGCAGTTTCGCCTATACCTGAAGAGAAGAAGAAGAAATCACATGTTTGTGTAGACCATATTACGGAAATCAAGGGAACCGGCAATTATCGTTCACCTAGGAAAGGAAAAAAAAAACAAAAAACAAAAAGTGCCTTGGCATTAGGATGGGAGGGAGAAGGGAGTCTCTCGGCTGAAGTTGTCGGCTGTGCACTGTCAATGTTTTCTCGGTGCCTGTTGCCGGGGGTCACCTAACACAATTATTACGATGTATGCAAATAGTGCGCAGCGCGCTAGCTGCGGCGACCTTGGCGACGTGGAGGCGCGGTGCCCGGTGCCGGCCAGCCGAGACACGTGAGCCCACGGCTGCCGGCTGCTCCGCGGCGCGCCGTGGGGTGGGGAGGCTGGCGCTGGCCCACAGCCTTCCAGTCTGCGCGCAGCCGGCGGGAGTGCGACAGCCGACAGCCGACAGCGCCTGCTCAGCGATGGGCGCAGCCTGGTGCAGGGAGCGCGCCGCGCATGCGCACGACTCCAAGTCGCCGCTGGACCGCGTCATCGTCTCCTGCGTCGACAAGGTGAGGTCCCAGCGCCGCTCGTCCCGCAGGTGGAACCTGGGAGTTATCTCTGGACGGCTAGGTGGATTTCCTCCCCCACGGGTTTTGGTGGAGCATCGCAGTCTGTCCAACTGTCTGAACGATTGTTGTTAGGAAAGTGCTTGATGGAATTATGTCGCCCACAAAACGCTGCTGTGATGGCAGATTCTATTGAAAGTTTGCAAAGTAATATTTCAGAGCTAGATCAGAAATGTAAGGACTATGGTATGAAGATTAGCATCTCCAAAACAAAAGTAATGTCAGTGGGAAAGAGATGTAAACGAATTGAGTGCCAAATAGGAGGAACAAAGTTAGAACAGGTGGACGGTTTCAAGAACTTAGGATACATATTCTCACAGGATGGCAACATAGTGAAAGAACTGGAAGCGAGGTGTAGCAAAGTTAATGCAGTGAGTGCTCAGCTACGATCTAGTCTCTTCTGCAAGAAGGAAGTCAGTAACAAGACTAAGTTATCTGTGCACCGTTCAATCTTTCGACTAACTTTGTTGTATGGGAGCGAAAGCTGGGTTACCTTATCAATAAGGTTGAGGTTACGGATATGAAAGTAGCTAGGATGATTGCAGGTACTAGTAGATGGGAACAATGGCAGGAGGGTGTGCACAATGAGGAAATCAAAGAAAAACTGGGAATGAACTCTATAGATGTAGTAGTCAGGGCGAACAGGCTTAGATGGTGCGGTCATGTTACACGCATGGGAGAAGCTAGGTTACCCAAGAGACTCATGGGCTCAGCAGTAGAGGGTAGGAGGAGTCGGGGTAGACCAAGGAGAAGGTACCTGGATTCGGTTAAGAACGATTTTGAAGAAATAGGCTTAACATCAGAAGAGGCACCAATGTTAGCACTGAATAGGGGATCATGGAGGAATTTTATAAGGGGGACTATGCTCCAGACTGAACGCTGAAAGGCATAATCAGTTTTAAATGATGATGATGATGATGATGATGACAAAACGCTGCGGGACATATTTTGTAACTATAAACTCTCCGTCTGTTGTGTTCAAATCCAAGGATTCCATCTAGATCGTGTGTCTGTTCTAGAACGTTTTTGTTGTTGAATGAAACGGCTATTCAAGAATCTACAAAATCTCACGCTTCACTGTAGCTCAATGCAAGCTGTTCGCTCTCGATAACTGGCTGGTTTGAGCCGGTTCTTAAGAGGAACGTAAGGACGTAACACCTCCAATAGGTTCATGCCTGATAAACCATGGCAATGTTGCAGACAACAGTCGGTTACTCCGGTGCTGGATTCGAAGGGAGAGAAAGTTATCTTCCACTGTGTTGTTCACAGAATGCTTATAAGTGCAGAAAGCAATGTTAATCCTCGCCAGGACGGTGACAGTATAATACTAAAAATGACTGAAGCTCACTGTACTATTGCAGTTGTGATGTGTATTACTTGAATTTGATGGCTACCTAGGCATCTTATAAAGCTCTGTACAAGTGAGGAAGAAAGGTCGGTTCACCTTTCAACATGTCTTCTTCGTTGCGACCATGAAGCTTTGAGCACTATAAATGTGTAAGAGGAATTCGTTTATGGATTCGCCGAAAGCACCATCCAGCACTCGGGCCAAGTATTCGGGAAATCACACAAAACGAATTCCTTGTGTGGACGCAGGGTTAATGTTGTTCTTGCCAAATATCACATCCTCTCTCAGGCATTTCTCATTCCCGTCCTTCATGCGTTACAACAGATAGCCGCACCAAATGACACACGAATAAAACCGCTTTTTCACTTTTCGTCGGCAGGCTTCCGACTGGTTTGATGCTGCTTGCCACGATTTGCGTCTTGTGCCAATCTCTTCATCTCAGAGTAGTGTCTACATCCACCGTCCTCAGTTACTGATCTACATATTCTAACCTATATCAACCCTTACAGTTTTTGCCCTCTACAGGTCTCCGAAGTTATTCCCTGATATCTTAAGTCCTTTGTTTTAGTCAATTTTTTCCACATATTGATTTCCTCGCCGATTCTGTCGACAGCCTCCTCCACTTTTGTTACGACTGGATTTTCAGGAGGTCTTTGTAACGCCACATCTCAAATCCTTCGATTCTCTTCAATTATGGTAAATAAGGTAATTACAGAAAAGAATAAAGCTTGTGATCTCCAAAACCCATACAGGTAGACCTTTTTACGCAAATTTTTAGAGATTCAACACAGTCACTGTTGTGTTACATACGCATACCGTTTCATGCGTGTGCGGCTGGCTATTATCCATCGCTGGAATTCACTTAATTGAGTAGCTGACGCGAGGCTGAATATTGGTATTGGATATTAAAAAATAAGGTCTAATCCATTCCTAATATGGGAAATACGTGGTGGTGTTTTGAGGAATTTGAGAAACCGGGCTAAAGTTGCAGAAATTTTGCTTGTCGTTTTACACAGTGAACAGCATTCCATAAAGAAAAATATATATATATATATATAGAACAGAAGTAAACAGAGATCTTTTGGAACTGTGTTACAGAGAAACACATACTGGAAGCTAAGAACAAATTCGAAAGAAAGGTGGAAACTGTGTAAGTCGTGCGAATCGCGAGCACTTTCTTCTGAAGCGAAGCAAGGCAGCTTTCGACTGTTCCGTGAGAAGATTACCTCCTGCCTGCGGCCGCTGCTACGGTTCGCTTGTCGTAAACCTGTGACGGAGACGGTGGTTACTCAGTAATCTCGGGCTGCCACTCCCATGCTGTTTTGCGGTTGCAACCACAAACTCGCCCGCAAGGCGTAGGTTCTTGAAGTTGGTTCTGTCACAGGACGTGGCTATTTCTCACATTGTAGGTAATATTATTACTACAAAGACTTCAAGAGGTGGTTAGAACTCGTTTCAGGCCGTTTGAGGTAGCTTTTAATACGTCTCTAGAAGATGCAAGACTGCGCAAGAAGGAAGGAGGAAACAGTGTGTATTGTTAGGGTGAGCTATTATCAGGTAAACATGGGGACGTCAGTTTTATGTGGTGTTTATGGTTCAAATGGCTCTAAGCACTAAGGGACTTAACATCTGAGATCATCAGTCCCCTAGTCTTAGAACTGCTTAAACCTAACCAACCTAAGGACATCACGTACACCCATGCCCGAGGCTGGATTCGAACCTGCGACCGTAGCAGCAGCGCGGTTCCGGACTGTGGCACCTAGAACCACTCGGCCACAGCGGCCGGCTGTGGTGTTTATAATCGTGCACTGAAGTAGAGGGTGAAAACTGTCACGACGAGATGGATGCTTCCTATACACACACACACATACACACACACACACACACACACACACACACACACACACACAAACTCTCGCGCGCTTTTTATTTTACTAAGTGTCAAGCGTGGATATGTATGATAAGGATGATTATGACGAGGCTCTGTTGTGGTTTGTGTTGTCATAGATGGAAGGACGCAAAAGAGGATAGTCAAACCAAGTACCCTTACATAGTCTGCTACCTGCTACTTTCGACCAGAAAAAAGAGAGCTGTCGGCACTTGGGTTCCTTCTACTCCTTATTGAATGAGCGCGGTTCTTGTAATTGTCAGAGTATGTGCTTCGGTAAGTGCCGATGTGATGAGGAATACCACTTAATCTATGATAAGAAGATGGCAGCAGTGCATTGATACCAACGGTCATCACTTGGAACACCTTCTGTAAATGGACGTTCATGCCACCTTTTTGACCTTCGTTGACCTTGAAAGAATCGCAATAGTTAACGTGATTATTGCATAATATAATACTGAACTTAAACCAAATCACTCGATGAAAGCAAATAATTGAAAAATTTCGCTTCAGTAATAAACGTTTCTAATAACAGTGATATGTTGTGCTAGGTCTAATCTAGGACTCATCTGCAGCTTAATTTTATTGTGTAAGGGAAACGGGGATTTATGTCACGTTACATTACACATTGAAATAAGCTGCTTAATAGGCTGTACAAGTTTCTATTATTTTATTGCTGGCTTAGCACGAGAAAATCTTTGGTATGTGCTAAAATAACAGTACCTCCCTGAGAATGGTAATATACCCATTACCAGTTCGGAAACAAAGTAGAAATTAGATATTACTGTCGTTTGGGCAGAATGTGCAATATCTATACGGTAACATGAAATGTTTTAGCATTTTCATGCTGTGGAGTTCCACACGTGCAAGAAAAAGTGGCCTCCATATGTAGTGATATTTATTTTTCCCAAAGTGAGACATCGCTTTAATACTTTCTTCACGAATAAACTTCACTATTTCAGAGTACGCCTATGTCGTAACAAGAGAGGCAGAGGAAGAGAGTGAAAAAGTCGACAGTGTGCGCGTATGTGATCCATTATTTTCGGTTCTTAGTGTCGTCACTATTTCTTGTAAATACAGGCATTACACCTGATACGAATACGCCACGTCCGTGGCGAACACAGTGCACAAAAGCTTGTAATGAGATGCCGTCCGACCGACAAGTGTTCTCGGTAAGAAGACGGAAGTGTGTTGCGCTGTGAGAACGAAGGAATTCCTGGGCGGCTACGGTTCCGTCAAGGTCGCCAAGGGAAAGTGGAGCGCGTCACAGCGCCACGGGAAGGAATGCCGCACGCCGACCCAGCACGTGTTGGTCCATCACAGCCGCTGAGCCGGGGGCAGGGATGCTTGCCGTAAGGACCAATCAACATGACTAGAGTTGCTCTCTAGCTACGAGGTAGTCCTCCCGACCTGTCTTCGATGAACCCAAACATTGTGATTCTACATCTACAGTTATACTCCGCAGGAGATGGGCACTTCGTACCAATATTGTCGATTTTATGTACTACTCCACTTACGTATGCTCATGGTCCCTACACAAGATATATTTATTTATTTTTTGCTTATTTAGCCTGACCAGATTGGGGCTAAATGGCCCTCTCTTAGATTTGACGAGTAACAGCACATACCAATTGTACTACAAAGCATTCACAGTAATTATAATAATAATAATAACTGACACTAATAACATTAAAGAGCTTTAAGAGTGACATTGGTTAGTTTAGCAAATTCGAGGCTGTGTTTAACATTACCAGTGGAGGAAGGGATAGTGGAGGAGGAGAAGATTGAATGTCAGTGACGGTGGCTGTTAAGAAAGAGCAGAATTCAACGAGAGAACTCTGTAGACTAGGGGGTGGGAAAAGTTATGGGGAAAGGGTTTTGGCGAGAGTGAGCTGCAGACAAGTATATACAGGGTGAGTCACTAACTATTGCCGCCAAGAATAACTCCCAAAGTATGATAGGAGAGGAAATGTTTGTGGAACAAAAATTGCATGGGACACTGGGGGGGTGCTGGTTTCTTGTTGCTAGGTGGGGTCGCTTCAGAGATACGTAGGTCAAGTTTGTTTTTTTAAAATTTGATGCTTTAGTTTGGTACTTATTTTCTGATAGCGGCTGTCGCGCCGAATCCAATGATGTGTAATAGCAGGGTCTTTGAAGGTCAACGAAGGTCAAAAAGGTGGTATGAACGTCCATTTACAGAAGGTGTTCGAAGTGACGACCACTGGTATCAATGCAGTGCTATAATCTTCTTATCACGGATTGAGTAGTATTCCTTATCACTTAGGTATTTATCGAAGAACATGCTCTGACAATTCTCTCTCGTACGTCGTTCAAATAGTAAATATTCACCGAATACGCCGTATCCATCTAAGGTGCCATTGACATGTAATCACCATTCGACGGTTTCGCAATACAACACTAATAGGGACGGGAAGACTAGTATCGTCGATTCAAGCGAATGTGAATAATGTATTCCTTCGAAGAACAAGTCGATATGCCTCTCATTTACGGAGAATGCCAACGAAACTCAGTGAGAGCTAGCAACATATATGCTGAAAGATGTCCTCAACGCACTCACCCTACACGTCGCACATTTAAATATGTGTATGATAAATTGAGAACAACTCGGTCTTTAACGCATCGGAAACATATCTGGCAAAGGAAAGTTACTATCGAGGAAATGCAAATTGGTACTATTTCCACAATGGTTTCAGATCCATGTGATATGCACGTCAAATCGCAAGGGACTCTGGCATGAGCCAAAGTAGTGTTGTTCGTGTTCTGCATCACCATAAATATCATCCTTACCAATCAGTCTCCACCAAGAATTAACTGGTACGGACTGTATGCGTCGCATTGAATTCTGCCGATGGGCTCAACTTCAGATTCAGAACGGATGACGCATTTATTAATTTGATTTTATTTACTGACGAGGCGACATTCACGAACCATGAAAATGTTAATTTGCATAACATGCGTTACTGCGCAACTGAAAATTCATGTTGGCTGCGGCAAGTTGCACACCAAAAACCGTGGGCGGTGAATCTATGGTGTGGGATTCTGGAGGACAGAGTTATAGGCCCCTATTCCATCGAAGGAAATCTTAATGGTAGGAAGTACACCACATTCCTGCAAGAAACATTAGGTCTGTCATTGGAAGAAATAGTTTTAGGAACAAGGAACACAATGTAGTATCAACATGATGGGTGTCCGGCATATTTTTCGCTGATGGCTAGAAATGAGTTGCAGAGACAATTCCCAAATCGTTGGACTGGACGCGGAGGAGATATGTCGTGGCTGGCTCGTTCTCCAGAATTGACGCCTCTCGATTTTTTCTTGTGGGGATTCGTGAAAGACATTGTTTATAAAGACATTCCAACTACACCTGAAGATATGAGAGACAGAATTGTCAGAGCATGTGCTTCAATAAGTGCCGATGTGATGAGGAATACCACTTAACCTATGATAAGAAGATTGCAGCACTGCATTGATACCAACGGTCGTCACTGCGAACACCTGTAAATGGACGTTAATGCCACTTTTGTGACCTTCGTTGACCTTCGACGACCTTCCTGTTATACATCATTGGATTAGTCTCGATAGCCGCTATCAGAAAATAAGTACCAAATTATAGCACCCCATTTAAAACAGCGAAGTTGACTTTCATATCTCTGAAGCGTCCCCATCTAGCAACAAAAAACCAACATCATATTATGGCCCCCGTTGTCCCATGCAACTTTCAGCTCCTACCATGCTTTCGAAGTTATTCTTGGTGGCAATAGCTAGTGACTCGCCCTGCAGAAGAGATAGCTGTGGTAACGTATCATGCGTCATTAATTGTCTTTTAAAGTTTCAGAGGAATTTAATTTCTCTGATTTTTGAGAAACATAGTTCCAAGGTCGAGTCCAGGATACAGAAAATGATTTAGAGAACGTGGCAGTGTTATGTAGTGGCCCAGGGAAGATTTTACTATGTATACTGACAGTAGAAAGGTTGCACAGTCTTCTTCGTATACTAGTTCTCTAAAGTTACGAGAACTAAGTTGTGTCTCTTCCGATGATTACTATTTAAAGTCCAACGAGCCTTTCTAATGCACTTTCATTATATAAACCTGTTTCGGTCCTAACAGAGCGTCTCTGAATTCGTTAGATGTCTGTTGTCATGCCGACTTGAGGTCCAAGTAATCTGTCATTTCTGTTCCCTAATATCAATTTGCGTCATCGTCCCATTTTATATCGCTTCTCAGTATTACTGTAAAATACTTATACGATGCAACGCCGTCAAGATGTTCATCATCCATCCAGTAATCGGCTACTACTGGATTGTATTGCTGTATGCATGATCTAGTATTTATCCATTGCACCAAACGAAGTTTTTGACCAAGTCTTTCAACATTTCCTTGCGATCGTGTAACGACGATACTTTCCTCTAGACAGCAGCATTGTCAGTGAATAATCTCTTAGTGCTGCCGATCCTAACCAACAAACAGTTCGTGTACACTGAGAACATTTGAGGTATTGTTAAGCTTCCTTCGGGCAAACCCACTGCTACTTTCATTCGTCAGGTATAACACGATGAGTTCTATTAATTAAATGTTTTTCCAGTCAGTCACATATGTCCGAAGTTAGTTATCGAGCCAATCACAAATTTCCGAAATTAGCAGTTGATGCTGTAGTAAATCTACGAAGACGGGATCTACCTGTTCCCTTGTAAATGTTGTTTGTAAGATGTGCTGTATCAATTCCAGCTGTGTTTCGCATGAGTTGAATTCATGATAGAAGCTTTATTTCCTGCACCGATGTCATAATGTTTGAGGTTGGGACATGCTCTAGAATCCTACAACACTCGAATGTCAGCAATATTGCTGTGTAATTATGTGCGTCCGATCTTTTCGCTTTTTTGTACGCAAGAGTTACGAGAGCTCTTTCTCAGTTACGCCCAAGAGATTCTCGATAAATATGGGATAGGAAAGAAGGTAATTCCACTGCTTATTCATTGTACGAGGGTTGTTTCATAAATAATGCACACTAATTTCTTTTTACCTACAAACTTTTTTTCAGTATCCCTTTACAATCCTTCAGTATAGTCTCCCTGCTTCTCTGACTGAATCCCAACTTCTCGGAAGCTTTATAATTTCATCCAGGAAACCACTTCTGTTTATCTGTCGAATGGCTCCGGCAACGGTGGTAGAAAGCTCTTCCAGAGAAAGATAACGACTTCCATTTCGTGAACAAGTCAGTCTCGTGCACTCGTGTTCGGGCTGTAGGGAAAAAGCGGCAACATTTTCTATCAGTATTCGCCTAGTTTTTGGGCTATAATATTTGCCAATATGCGGGCTAGTACTGTCGTGGAGAATGAGTGGCCAAACCTCGAGCAGCTGAGGTTGGGTTGTGTGCATTTTTCTGGACAAGTTGAGCATGAATTTATGATGATACACTGCTGTGACAATGGTTTCACATGGGACTCTACGCTGTTAGAGAAGTGGAATGACGTGGTTGCGCAAAAGACACCCGTAGCGCTTACCAATGACGGTACAAGTAACAGAACCGAAAGCACCTGTCTCTTCGAATACATATAGCCTTATGATAAATGATGCTGTAAACTCGCACAACACAGTGACCTTTTCAGGATGAAGTGGTCTTAGTTAATTTGTGTGTGAATTATCCGTTGCCCATATTCAGCAATTCTGTGTAT
Organism: Schistocerca piceifrons; assembly: GCF_021461385.2. Classification (NCBI taxonomy): domain Eukaryota; kingdom Metazoa; phylum Arthropoda; class Insecta; order Orthoptera; family Acrididae; genus Schistocerca; species Schistocerca piceifrons. The sequence continues at coordinate 295,695,379 of NC_060141.1, forward strand.
TGAAACATCCTGTCAGATGGAAGTGGGCCTCGTGTGTCCACAAAATTTTCCGCGGCCAGTCATTGTCCACTTCCATGCGAGCAAGAAATTCTACACCAAAGGTCTCTCTTGCTGGCAGGTCAACAAGAAGCAACTCAAGGACATGAGCAATTTTGAACGGATAGCAAAGAAGGACGTTTCGTAAGATTTTACGCACCGTGCTCAGCGGTACGTCCAATGTTCGGGCAATTCTCCGTACACTACATGTTTGCACACCACCACTCGTCTCCTCCTTCATTGCCGTGGCCACTGCTCCCACTGACGTCGAATCAATTCGTTTCCTCGCTCTACCAGGCTGCACACCAAAAGAACCCGTCTGTTGGAATTTCCGTATCATTTTCTCCAGACCCACGGCAGTCAACGGACCAATGCCTTTTATCAAACCCTTCAGTGTCTGGAACTTCTGCAGGGCGACGTGTGCACAGTCATCATTCTTCTAATACAGCTTTACAAGCAGAGCGCGATCCTGCATTGAGAGAGTCATTGCGAACGTCGCAGCTGGTCCTGGCGGAGGTTCGAGTCCTCCCTTGGGGACGGGTGTGTATCCTTAGGATAATTTAGGTTAAGTAGTGTTTAAGCTTCGGGACTGATGACCTTAGCAGTTAAGTCCCATAAGATTTAACCCACATTTGAACGTTGAACGTCGCAGACGAGAAAGGAGGAAAGGCCGTTTACCGGGATTGCTTATACCAACTTCAATGGCTCGTGGGCATTACAGGTGTTTTCCTTTACGTATTGTAACACATACAGCATTGATCAATTTTCACATTATTTTTTTTTTCTTCTGCATATGTTTTCCCTCTCCTCCGACAATATTTCGTTGCAATTTGACGTCATTCTGAGCGTTTTGGAAGTTTAATTTTAGTTATAATCACCCTGTACATAAGAGCAAGCAATATATTTGTTATCTCTTCTATGCACATACGCTGTCGTAATTTCTCTCCTGCAGCGACTGCACCTGGAGTTGGTTGGTCGTCTTCATGTCGCTTTTGTGCTTTCTAAAAGAACCTCTAAAGAAACGCAATGCTCTTCTTTGGATCTTCTCTACTTCCTCCATCAGTCCTACCTGGTACCGATCACATAAGGGCGAGCTATGTTCAGGTATTGGTCGAACGAGGCTTTTGTAAGCTGCCTCCCTTGTTGATGGACTACATCTTGTAGGTGGTTTTTAACGGTCACTAGTTGCTCCAAGCTGTGCAGCAGAGCGAAAATTGCGGTCGCGCTGCACTCCAAAGGGCTAAGATCACGGTCAGGGGGGTAGGAGTCCCACGAAGTACTTGTAGGGGGGTTGAAACGCCCAGGGGATGACAGCAGGCTCGAACGTTGTAAAGAACGTCCACCCATTGCTCATAGCTCTACGAACTCTGGTTTTCGACCGTCCTAAGCGAAGGAGTGGTTTCATTGACACCCTTTATGCCATCGACTGAGACGTTTTCGTGTCAATTATGAGCGACGATGTGTCTGAAATATATTCCTCAGCCATCAATAATAAAACCGCGTGATTTCAACTCTCGTTGCAGCGGTTGTGTCCCCCGTGGTTGCGGCCTCAAAGGAAGGGGTGAAATGTGGGCAAGAGGGTGTGTGACGACCTTCTCATTGTGCGAAACGTGCCTGGCGGGTTTGGGCAGAATTGCGATGAAATCTGGTGCCAGTGAGCCCGAGGGTGACGTCGCAGGGCGCCACGCTTTAGCGCTTACAGACGAAGGTTTTGGCATCTTTGAGCCAAATTTCAAACTTATGCGTCGGACCGGGGGTCAATTACGAAAAAAGTAATCCTTCAATTTTGTTGCGCAGTGTAGAAAGCGGTGCTCTTTTTAAGGAATTTACTGTTGACATAAGATTGTTTTGCATGTTTCATGCCAAAAAGTGAGTTCTTTCCAGTTATTCCTTGCCTGCGGTGAGATTCACTTGCATCCTCACGTGCAAACGAATATCGACTAACGAGCATCTCCTGGATATTATTTGCTCTAATATTTTTTCGAGACAGTAGGATATTTCAACAAGTAATCGGCGTCTGAAATGGGGTGGCTAATCGTTACATGCTCCTTAACACTGTGGCTCATAGCCCTTGTCCTCTACTACTCTTCTATTTCTTCTCTGTTATCCCGACAGTCAAATATGTTTAGCAGAACCAACGTCGACGGTGCCGCCCATTGTCTGCAGTGCTGTTGCACTTAGCTAGACTTCTCGCTGACAAGTGTGCGCTGATGATTCGCACTTGGTGTGTAACAGGCTCGCAAACTATTTTCCCGTCACCAGAAGACTGCGGTCTAAATGGGACTTCACGAGTGACAAACAGCCGTCTTGTTCCAGAGAACCCAGTTTCTCTCGGGTACAGGGACGCGCTCTGCAGCTCCGAAGTTTAGGTCTGACATGTTCGAGTAGTAGGAGAAGTAGAGCAGCAAGCAAATTTAACAGGAAGTATTACACACTCGATTAAGTAATAAATGGCAGAACTCATTACTGAAGTTTTCAGGAATGTTTGATTTACGTTAACGCATTGTGATTCAGTGTCGAACTTACGCTTATTGGGTTGGCTCAAATGGCTCTGAGCACTATGGGACTTTACTACTGAGGTCATCAGTCCCCTAGAACTTAGAAATACTTAAACCTAACTAACTTAAGGACATCACACACATCCATGCCCGAGGCAGGATTAGAACATGCGACCGTAGCGGTCACGCGGTTCCAAACTGACGCGCTTGGAACCGCACGGCCACACCGGCCGGCACGCTTATTGGGTATGCATCTTATTGTTTTAAAGTCAGCTGAGAATACTTCACAGTTCATAGTAATAAAACAGCAGTTCCGCATACAAATGACTATTTCCCAACACTGTTTTCGATTAGTAATTAGTCATGTTTCCATAAAACAGGGGCGTAACTAGACTGCACCGACTGGAGCTATGCCTCGGGGTCTCCGAAGGTAGCGAACCACTAAATGCGCTAAACAAAAGAAAAAAACATAAGGAAAAATGTAAAGGGAAATTTAAAGTGAAAGAAAAGAAAAACAGAAAATGCCACATCCGTTGAATTTTCGCAAGTTCCGGAGCATGTTGGTACTCAAAACGTAGTTCTGAACGTGGAAAAGTTTTCCTACTAGTAAAACAATGATTTCTAATAAAAATGTTTGTTTTTCTATTATCATAGAATTAATCTTCGATAATGAGCAGTACTTGTTAAGGGAAACAATGTAAGCACGAATTTTTGTTTCGGGTATTGATATATCGAAAAAATGTTTTGCTTTTGAAAATCTAACTACAGTTTCAAAAATAACACATTTTTCAAAAACGTTTTTTCTACTTACACTTTTTGGGCCAAGTGGAGGGAGTTAGGCAGAAAGAGATATAAGACTTGTACAAAGGGGAGGGACCGTCGGACGACGTGATAAGAGAAATGGGGCCGGCCGAAGTGGCCAAGCGGTTCTAGGCGCTACAGTCTGGAACCGCGAGATCACTATGGTCGCAGGTTCGAATCCTGCCTCGGGCATGGATGTGTGTGATGTCCTTAGGTTAGTTAGGTTTAACTAGTTCTAAGTTCTAGGGGACTAATGACCTCAGACGTTGAGTCCCATAGTGCTCAGAGCCATTTTAACCAATAGAAATGGGACACAGGGGATACAGGAAGAGAGTTAAACGGAGCTTTGGAAGACTTGCGACTGAATAAGGTGGAAGGCACAGATAAGATTCCTTCGGAATTACTAAAATAATTGGGGGAAGGTAGGAACTAAACGACTATTAAAGCTGATGTCGAGTCTAGAGACCTACCATGAGACTTCCAGAATAATGTCATCGGCACAAACCCAAAGATAGCATAGGCAGGTAAGGGCGACAACTATCGCACAGTTGGATTAATATACCACGCATTCAAGTTGCTGAGAAGAAGAGTTTGACACTGGGAGAGCAATCTGTGGAGGGCCACATCGAACCACTCAGAAGAATGACAGTAAGAAAAGGACGCCGTTTATGGTGCAGTGTATGGGGCTTTGCCTCAGAAACCAAATGTCTGTGTTTGCGACCTGTCGTAAATCTTTTATGGAGGTGTGGACAGTTGGATTAATATACCACGCATTCAAGTTGCTGAGAAGAAGAGTTTGACACTGGGAGAGCAATTTGTGGAGGGCCACATCGAACCACTCAGAAGAATGACAATAAGAAAAGGACGCCGTTTATGGTGCAGTGTATGGGGATTTGCCTCAGAAACCAAATGCCTGTGTTTGCGACCTGTCGTAAATCTTTTATGGAGGTGTGGAAGGTCTGAAAATCTTTAGAATACTTGTTTCTGAAGCTGTAATGACGCATGTGGTAATAGGTGAAATAAAATCCGTGCAGGTTCCACTGTTTTTGTCTGTCATCACTGGTAGTGCTTCAATACTGTGTTCGTTGCACCGTAAATGCCTTTTACAGACGGCCTCACTCTTCTCAATAAGGACTAAGACCATCAAATAGTACTTAAAGGATCACAAAAAAACACACACTCTTTGTTTGGGGAATCATATTTTGCGTAGTCAGTAAACGAGCAGCATTCGGAGTGTATTAATAAAAAACCTCATTGCCGTGACTGCGCTATATTTACGACTAGATTGGCCATTGTTAGCAGTAGCTGCCTCAGCTGTTCCCGATTTTCCTGAATCTAAAAGAAATGTAATTAGTTGTGTAAATTGCCAAAATCACTCCTTTTCTACAGACTTAGAATGATTGGGACCAGGAGCGTCCAGGGATAGTTCACAGATATTTCCTGAGCGTCTTGTTGTAAGAAACCCACAGCCTCCCGTATCTCTTTATCCAGTAATTACGTTTCTCTGTACAATTTACGGAGACATCTACAAACCATCACTTGAAAGAGGCTTCCCACGTCCCTTGAAGAATTTGCCACCAATAATATATATAAAACATAAAGCATTTCAGTCAAAGCATAAACGACAGGTAATATTTTTACTAAAAATACAATAATATATTGTATATAAGAGAACGAAGACATACCACGTTTAAAATCTCGATACACGTATCTTGTCAATTCATATTCACAGCTGAACCATGATTAGTGCTGTTTACTGAGGCGAACTACCTTAAATAGCAATCTGTGGCCATTACGTGGTGTTAAATGCAATTGTACTTGTCACATTAGAGCTACAGTTAACTTCTATAAATTAGAAAATAATATAATAGATAACGGACTGGAACTGTTGCTCTCAAATTCAAATTACGGCCGATAAATTGACCACACAATAATTTTATTGAAAACAATAAATAAAATAATATGTTAGGCCTCTCGCGTTAAAAGTAAAACGTCTCCACAATAAGCATACAGTCTTTTCCTGAACGAAAATCTATAAAAATAAAGTAGACAATTGTGTGTTGTAGCAAAGAGACGACGAATGTCATTCTGAAAGGAGAGAAATCTCCAGAAGTGCTTACGGAGAGTGTTACAGGACGATTGATTTCCACAATATATACAAGTGACCTAGTAGATAACGTCGGTGGTTCCCTGAGCTTTTAGCGAATGATGCTGTTGTATCTAGAAAATTGTAGCGACATCCAGGAAGACCTGCAGATAACTGACGCTTGCTGCGTGGTAATTGACCCTCAACACAAACAAATGTAACGTACTGCGAATACGTAGGCAGAAAGACCCTTTATTGTATGACTGCACAATTGCAGAAACTATCAAATGGTTCAAATGGCTCTGAGCACTATGGGACTTAACCTCTGAGGTCATCAGTCCCATAGAACTTAGAACTACTCAAACATAACTAACCTAAGGACATCACACACATCCATGCCCGAGGCAGGATTCGAACCTGCGACCGTAGCAGTCTCGCGGTTCCAGTCTGAGAACCGCTCGGCCACTCTGGCCGGCTGCAGAAACTATCACTGGTAGCAGTTACATTGGTAAAATATCTAGGTGTATGCGTACTGAGCGATCTGAAGGGGAACGGCCGTATATGAGGATCATTCAATAATTAAAGAGACAAATTGGTCTGGAGAAAAAAGGGTTTATTTTTACAAAACAATACTTTTTCTACTTTTCAACATAATCCCCTTGAACATTTATGCACTTGTTCCAACGGGCTTCAAGCTTTTTTATTCCGACTGCAAAGAACTCTTTATGTTGATGTTTGAACCAATTTCCCTCAAACTTTTTTACGTCCTCGTTGTCCTGGAACCTCTTCCCAAGTAATGCCTCCTTCATTTCACCAAACAAATGGAAATCACTAGGTGCTAAATCAGGAATGTGAGGGGGATGAGGCAGTACTTTCCAGCCCATTTTGTCGATGATTTCACGGGTTAGTTGAGCAATATGAGGACGTGCGTTGTCTTGCTGGAGAATCACACTTTTCCTCTGAGATCCACGACGTCTCTCTCTCATGGTACGCTTCACCTTGTTTGAAAGCAAATCCGAGTAGTATTGGCTGTTCATCGTACCCTGCTCTTCGAGATAATCAGAAAAAACTGGACCTTCAGCGTCTCAAAACACCGTCAACATGACTTTTCCTGCTGATGCTTGGGTTTTGAGTTTTTTCTTTACAGGTGAGTTGGTGTGCTTCCACTCCATGCTTTGTCTTTTTGATTTTGGCTCATAATAGTGAACCCAAGTTTCATCAAAAGTTAAAATTTTGTTGAAGAAGTGCTCACCTTCTCTTTCATAACGTTCCTTTAGCTCTGTGCGCATTGGCCGGCCGAGGTGGCCGAGCGGCTCTAGGCGCTACAGTCTGGAACCGCGCGACCGTTACGGTCGCAGGTTCGAATCCTGCCTTGGGCGTGGATGTGTGTGATGTCCTTAGGTTGGTTAGGTTTAAGTAGTTCTAAGTTCTAGGTGACTGATGACCTCAGAAGTTAAGTCCCATAGTGCTCAGAGCCATTTGAACCATCTGTGCACATTCTCAATCTTGTTTCCTTGTGTCGCCGCGTCAACTCCTTTGGGACGCCTGTTGCACATGTTTTGCGGTTCTTAAGCTTGTTACAGATAACGTTATGAACTGTACCAGTACTAACTTGAACCTTATCAACTATTATTTCCATAGTCACATGGTAGTCGGCACGAATAATGCCATCAATTCGACTTTCAAGTGAGGGAGTTGAAACTGCAACTGGTTGACCAGAACGGTACTCGTCAGTCACTGAGTCGCGACCATTTTTGAACTAGTCTACTCACTTGTAAAAACTTTCACGATTCATACAACCTTCACGATAAACTTTAGACATTCTGCAGTATATATTCATTGGTTTCTCGCCTTCTGAAAGTAAAAAAAAAAAAAAAAAAAAAAAAATTGTTCAACTAATGTGGACGTTTCAGGCGGACTCGCCATCTTGAAATATATTTTTGAGATTATAAACAAAACAATATTGATACGTCAGCTGATGAGGGCTCATCCCAATGATGCCAACTTAAAGCTATAAAAGTACCAAACTTGCCATACTAACAGTTTTTTCCGCAGACTAATTTGTCTCGTTAATTATTGAATGACCCTCGTAGAAATAATCGCGAGTATGGCAGAGGGATGCCAGACTGAGATTCATAGAAAGAATTCTCAGGAAATGTAGTTCACCAACAAAGGAAGTAGCTGAGAACTCACTCGTTTGTCAGCATGGGACACATAAGACTGTTAGAGGAAATAGAGTTGTTTCAAAGAAAAGCAGCGCGTTTCGTAGTAAGTTCATTTAATAAGCACAAAAGCATCATCAGCCAACTCCAGTGGCAAACGCTGGACGAGAGGCGGTCTGCATCACATTTTGATTTACTTTTAAAATTCCGAGAGCTGACGTTCCATGAAGAGTCAACAAATATATTGCTTCGCTCTACGTATATGTCGCAAAAAAGACCGTGAAGGTAAAATCAGAGAGATTCGAGCCCGCAAGGAGGCTTGCCGGCAGTCGTTCTTCCCGCGAACCATTCTCGACTGGAAAAGGAAAGGAGGGGATGACAATGATACACGAAGTATCCTCTACTGCACACTGCAAGATGGCTTGTGGGGTGTAGACGTAAATGTAGACGTAGATGTAGATATACTAGCTACTCCTCAATCTAATAACGCTGCTGGTCTGATATTCCGAACACAGATATTTCGTTCATTAGTCAACGTGAGATGCAGCCACTTTTAAATCAGCCGTGCCTCAGCATGGTAACGTGAGAGACCAACTGCTGCTGATTGCACTCGCCGGCCGCGGTGGTGTCGCGGTTCTAGGCGCGCAGTCCGGAACCGCGCGACTGCTACGGTCGCAGGTTCGAATCCTGCCTCGGGCATGGCTGTATGTGATGTCCTTAGGTTAGTTAGGTTTAAGTAGTTCTAAGTTCTAGGGGACTAATGACCACAGCAGTTGAGTTCCATAGTACTCAGAGCCATTTGAACCATTTTGATGGCACTCACACTGAAAAGCTTATGGAAGAAAGGCAGTTAACTCTGAATACCTCTTTATTGTTTTCTGTTTTATAGTTATTTTGATTGCGGTCATAAAAATCAAATGGCTCCAAGCACTATGGGGCTTAACATCTGAGATCATCAGTCCCCTAGACTTAGAACTACTTAAACCTAACTAACCTAAGGACATTACACAATACATGCCCGAGGCAGGATTAGAACCTGCGGCCTTAGCAGCAACGCGGTTCCGGACTGAAGCGCCTAGAACCGCTCGGCCACAGCGACCGGCCATTGTAGTCATACCTCGATCCCTTAGGAGTGAATAAATGTGTCATTTCAAATGATCTCCACGAATGATCTTTTCGCCCTGTATGACGTAAGTTACTCCCCTTAACCAAGAGTATCAGTTATCTCAATTCTAAGGCACTGGACGCGCATTCCGCAGGCTGACGGCCGGAACGCCCGTCACACCATCAGGGTTTAAGTTGGTTGTTTCCTTAAGGCGAATGCAGCAATTCATCCTGTGATAACGAAAAAATCAGATTTCCTCCTTCATCCTTCCAAATCTCAATCTTGTACACCGCTTCTAACGCCCTCGTCGTCGACGGGGCGTTAAGCTAGAATTTGCTTTTTTGACTTTTCCTTCTAAAAGAATTGGTAATGGAATGTTATTATGAGATATTAACTAAAGATGGTGACTCACAGTTCGATTCAAAGAACTGTTTTTCATTTGCAAACTTTCCCTCCCAATTATCTACAGTTCGAGAGTTGTCATATATATCTAACCGATGAAAACTATTTGAATTCTGAATATGAAACCGAATCTTCTGTACATTAAGCGCCTTTCACCCTTACTACTGTTTGAGATTACACAACAGCAACAAATTTTTGCTGGAGCTAATCTGCAAGGTCTAAAACGGACTTTTTTTGTTTATTTATTCTGCCATTATCTATTTTCTAGGTAAAACTTGATTATGAAATGCTTATCATCGTCACACAGCCTTGACATTTGAAAAGAGACTACAAATTTTTTACCATATTTCAGTACCTGAAATATCGTATTTATCTGCCGATAACGGGCAAGTGACTTTCATGTACAACGTCTGACCTCTGCGGGAATATACATAATGGATGTACGAGTACAGATCGTAGACGTGTGGTTGAAGATATATGCGAGTTTTGGTGTGGCCGTAAGTCGTGCGCCCATACCCTGGATTATCGATGACATGAGAAGATAATCATAGCACCTCTTTCCAGTTCCCTTTTTTTATGAGACTGAACAAACAACGGAAACGACACAGCATCGAGACGACAGTCATCGAAATATTCGCAGCGGACTATAGTATGGAGCATCCTTATGTCGTAACGGGACGACTTCCTATTATTCTGTTAATGTAGCCGAAGAGGAACGGCTTTCCTTTATCCATTTGTCTAAAAATAAAGTAAAAATAAAAAATACAGAGAAACAAACCTTCAAAAACCCTTTTTCCTTGTTTCATTTTTGTTTTTAAAAAAATAGCCAAATGCTAAGGCGACCGCTCGTTGTAAGCGGGAAATCCGGGTTCGAGTCCCGGTGCGACAGAAATTTTCATCGTCGTCATTCCATTTTACAACTGATAGTTGTCGTTATTAGCATTTATGAATACATTTAATGTACAAACTTGTTATTGCTGTTAATGAATATGATAGTGAGATCTTAGCCTCGAAACTGGTTGTGCTAGAGTAACTGCAAATCCAAGTCGCCTCCGGCCGCTGAGGATTTATTTCCTGAAATATTGTTATCAGCTATGGACCTATAATAAACTGTTCTACAAAAAATGAGCTACATTTCTTCCTGTTCTTCCATTCGTTTTCCAATCTTGACGTTGCTGATGTAGGAATCGTGTAAACTAGAAATCCACTCAAGCCTTCTATTACATAATGAAATCAGTAATGTGTAAGTCTAAAAACTACCATTGTAATTCTGTCGAAGCTCCATTGAGGAACATCCTTTAGTTCTTAACTAGTTTCGGACACGACGTCCATTATCAGACCACTGCCTTCATCGTAAGAACTGAAATATAACGCAACCTGTACATTTGCAAACAGCCACATTTGGTTATCATGTGTAATAGCTACATCATCTCCAGTATATTGTCAGTGCTTCCTGTCACGTAGCACCAGAAAATATTACTCATGATTGTCCATTGTGGCTATTTGGAAATGTACTGATTGTATTATGTTTCAGTATTTACGACTAAGGCAATGGTTTGATAATGGACGTCGTGTCCGAAGCTGGCCACCGGCAATAAATGACATTTATGATTGCAATTTCAACAGAAATACAAATAGTAGTTTTAATAAAAACAAATTACTAACCATTATTCCTGCCTCATGCTGGAGGTTCATAGGTGTGTTATTGATGACTTCCTATGGGGCCAAACTGTTGAGGTCATCGGTCCCTAGGATTACACATTACTTAATCTAACTTATGCCAAGGACAACACACACACCTATGCTCGAGTTGAGGGAGGACTCGAACCTCCGACGGGGGGAGGGGTGGGGGGCGGGGGTGTAAGGGGGTGGGGGGAGCCGCGCGCCAACCGTGGCCAGGCGCCTCAGGCCGCGTGGCGTTCACACGTGTCAGTGTTGCTTCTGCATTAGTGTCAAAATACATAAATGACCCAGACGATAACGTCTGAAGCTCCGTGAGGCAGTTCGTGGATAGTACTTTGTATGAAGAGAAGTTGCAACGCTAGAAAATTGTAGCGAAATGCAAGAAGACCTGCAAATTTTCAGTGCTTGGTGCAGGAACTAGCAGTTGATCCTCAACATAAACAAATGGAACGGAATGCTCATAGACGGAAATTACCGTTATTGTGTGATTACACGATTGGCGACCAATCCCCAGAACCAGTCTCATTCACAAAATATGGAATGGCCACATAAACTAATCTTGGGAAAAGGAAATACCAAAGTTGGGTTGATTGGAATAATCTTCAGGAAGTGTAATCGACCCATGAAAGAGGTAGCCCACAACGCTACCCCAAATTGTACTGATCCCCGTTAGTTGTCATCTCATTTTCCCATAGCGTACGTGCTGATTCCCGTTGCTATCAACAGTGCCATAACATTTCCCTTATTTCCCTTCTCATTTTACACAGTCTTAGGACCGTCGACACACAGTAGGTATGGTTAAAGATGTCTGGCTTTTTGATATTCCCATGATATAAGTACAGTACAAGCAAAGTTGCAATTGTGAAGCCTAAGTAATAAAATTATGTAGGTGGGAGAAAAATGCAGCAATTGTTTTGAAGATACTCATACCGGAAAATGATTGAATTAGACAGCAGTCTTATCTGTTCTTTTGTATAGTTTTGTTTGTCCCTTATATGTTTTTTTAGAGTAGTTTCCTTCCCGCTCCTGATTTTTGCATAAGTTTCAGTTTGAACACCCTTTAGCGTCTCTAACAGATGGAACGTGTTACAACAGGAAGAGTAAAATGAAGCGTTCAATTGAAGAGTGGAATGTCTCACACCAGTTACAGTCCGTCTAGAACTACTGCTAAAGTCTGCCAACATAATGGGTGGAAAATCATTATCTGCAAGAATACAGGTGTGAAGTAGATAACCAGGAAAGTCATCCAGATCATCACAGTCAGGTTTGAGTGACATTACGTCTTCCGTAAGCAATCTTCAGTTTCGTCAGGGGCAGGAGAGGCAGTCCAAATAAAGTTTTCAGAAGTCTTTCGGTTTCAGATCCTTTGATTTAAAATCACTTGATAATTCCAATGGCTGAATCTTTCTCCACCTTGTCTGACCGAGACGAAATCTGCAGCCCTTTATTTTGGGGCCACACGTAAGAAATTTCGCTGAACTGCCATCTCAAAGTCAACGTATTTAATGTATGGATTGCTGTTACGTGCAAAGCTTCCTTATATGTTTAAATTTTGTTTTTGATTTGGGACAAAACAGTGAAAAAAGTTTTTTTCATTGACTCCATGAATTACAAATATTGGATGTAACACCTTAGGGCAGCTCTTGACGATCTCATCTATAAATAAAATTCTCGAAAAAATTCAACTGGTTTTGGCATACGAAACCCACTATATTGTTTTCAGAGCCGTTCACAAAAAAGGAAAAAAATATTGTCCCCTGTTTCTGTGGAAAAAATTTCTCACCAGTGCCTCGTGTTATTATTGTAAGAAGGGGAACTTCGAAAGTTTGCGTAATCGAGTGGCACTGATATTTTTCCTTATTCGAATAAAATGCTGAGTTGTGATAGTATCAGTCTCGCCAGGAGCTAAGTCGAGGTTTATAAGTTTCGAGGGGCGCTCACACAAATTTTCTTCAGCCCTTCTTTTCACAATATTACTGACTCTCTGCCGATTTAATATACCAGCGTCACCTTTTGATGATTATGGTCAAATTGCGAACCGGTATTACAATTGAAAGAATTTAATTTCATGAAACATGTTCTCCTCGTACACTTGTATCTGTCAATGCTATCGACGAGACACTCATGGAGACAGGATTTGTAACTGTCTTTGACCAACAATTTCTCGTCCTTTCCACGTGTCGAATTCAACCACTATCTCTCACGATCAGTGTACCGACCACTTAGAAGCCTGACCGACAAGCCTGCGCGGCGGTGTAATAGAGTAGCGAAGCGCCACCGGGCGAATGTTAGCGGAATCAACACAGATGTTATTGTTCGGCGAAATTATCGAAAGGGGGAATCAAGTCGTTCACTGTTCGACGGCAGAGGGACGCAAAACGCAGCATCGGCCTACAAAATTCTCGTTCGACCATTACTTGAGTACTGCTCGCCCCTCTGAGACCCTTAGCAGATAGGATTGATAGAGGAAGTACAGGAGATCGCAAGATCACCGCCTTTCGCCACAGGTTTGCTTATTAAGCGAAAAAGCGTCACGGAAATCCTCATTCAACTCCAAAACAGAGACAGTTTGTATCACGGTGTGGTTTACTGTTAATATTCCGAGACCGTTGTTTCCTAGGATTTTTGTCGAACATATTGCTTCTTCCTAGGTTTTCTCTAGCTCGCGAAAGCATAATTAAAGCAAAATTAGAGAGGTTCGGGCTTACACCAATAATCGTTCTTCCCGCGCGCCATTCACCACTGGAACAGGGAAGTGGGGAAATCTCTGTGGTAAACAAAGAACTCTTACCACACACCATATGATGACTTGCGGAGTGTAAATGTAGAAATAAACGTACTCCGCTGTAAATCGAGCGTCTGGAGGCGGTGACACTGTGGAGGTGCCATGGGGAGTGAATCGTGGGAAACGGGATATGAAAATAATACAGCAAACAAGCTGAACTTGCCACTCAGCCGTTACACACAGTGACAACTATGTGGAATATGAAGTGAACATTTGGATGTCCATTGGTAAACATTTTATACTGTGAAATAAAGATCGAGAATCTCTTTGCGATGATACGCTGTTCTTTCTCTGTCTTCCTGTTGGTTAGTCTCTGTCTCTCTCACACTCAAGCATACACACATATGTAACAAAACTGGGCACATTCGTAACAGCACTTCAGATCGCTAAACAATAACAAATCACTTGCCATGAAAACTTCATAGACGCATTTCGGTAGTGCGCATCATCGGACTATCAGAAACAAACATAACACAAAGTATCGTGTCATGTGGAAACTGTAATTATGGTAGTAGACTTCCCATTGGGCACAATACTATGCACCGAGGTTGATTCTGATGTTCCGATGATATCTTTGATAACGTTTATACAACAAGTTGATTCTTGTTATTTAGCAAACTGAAGTAGTGTCAAAGGGTGTGCTCAGTCATTAATATATTGGGCGTAGACCTCCTGTGTGAATAGTCTAAAGATATGCGATTTAGTATACCGTATCAGTATTTTCGAGAGCCGGTTCTGATTTCTAACACTTAGATGTTTTTAATGGGAAGGACAATGACCCGTATACGGATGTTGAAAGTTAAGCTTGTGCTCGGCGTGAAACACCTGTTGTAAGGGTCGTCATTATGCAGCATATGATTAACCCTGATGCAGCTCATATTCAAGCCAGAGAAAGTTTCGCATATCGTTGCGTCACGCCTGGTTGCATCTGCCATGGGCCCTAGAGGGATAATCATGCGATGAGGCTGTCCCTGTTACTTGTTTGGCAACTATTAAGAATACCACCTTGCTCAAAAATTAACTGTACATGATATCTAGAATTCTTACGTCTCGGGTGTTCATTTCGAATTTTTTTGAAAGAAAAGGCAGAAAACGCATCTATTTTCAATTCATAAGACGTCGGATTAACTCGATACTGAGTTTAACGTGCGAACAGAGATGAAACTGCCAGTAAAAGTAAGCAACACAATTTATGAGTGGTGACTGACACAAGTACAAAATATGCAGGTCATCGTCTGTTTCTGTACCACAAGCGACTACTATTATTTCAGATAGTTTGTAATGACTGAACCTAGAAATCGATTTCATTGGTTTACAAAAGTCTCACTGTAGCTCTGATTTACGACATGGCAATGCAGAAAAATGAGTCAGTTGTTCCGTGGGCAAACCCATTTAACGTTGCTTAAAATCTGAGAAATTCCTTCCTATCACGTATAAAATACGGATTGTGAACAGTATCTGTTGGTAGTATGTAAAACATACATCATTCGGATCAGATGATTGGTATTTCATTCACGTAAATTTTTGTGACAGTACAAGTTTCATAAAGTCATTAGACCTGAGATTGAGTCTAAAATATATGAAAATAATGTGTTTTTATTTTTTTTTATTTTTTTTTTAGAATTTACCGGAGATCTTGAAAGGAACTTCTCATATTTTAAACATATAGACGACTTTGCAGGACAGAGAACACAACACTCAAATCTTTCAACTCATTTACGCGGCAGCTTGTTCGTTAGCCGCGCTGGATTAGCCGAGCGGTCTAAGGCGCTGCAGTCATGGACTGTGCGGCTGGTCCCGGCGGAGGTTCGAGTCCTCCCTCGGGCATGGGTGTATGTGTTTGTCCTTAGGATAATTTAGGTTAAGTAGTGTGTAAGCTTAGGGACTGATGACCTTAGCAGTTAAGTCCCACCAGATTTCACACACATTTGACCACTTTTTTGCTTGTTCGTTACTTCCTTGTCTGCATGTATGAACTGCGATCCACTCATGTTAGAAAGTAAAACACAACAGCTCATTACCTTCTACGATGATGAAAATAATAATGCTTCTGGAGTAGATGGTAACAATACGCAACATAATATAAACATAAGACTTTTCGAATTGTGCGATTGAATTGATAATGAAAGACTGATTGCTGTATATTGTAGACTGTATCCTTTCGTTCGAAATACATTTCAGACCTGTTTGGAAATCATCATAAGCCCTACTGTTATTCATCCACGAATCACTGATACCACGGACCTAGTCCCCAGATGTTAGCGTTCTTTTCACTTGAAAAATGAAATCCACACAGAAACGTCTATAGTAAGAGCTACTTGTTTCTTAGCTGTTCAGTAGTGATAGCGAAGTCGTAAATACTTTGAAACTGAATAAAATAGTTTTGGATACTAGGTTACGTTATTACATAGCAGGAAACAACTGTAAACTGATGTTTCGACCGTCTTTGCAGCGGGTCTCTTCAGGACGACGAAATTCAACGCGTCACCAAATCCTTTGGATTAAGATTTGCTGAACATATTGAAACAAAATGTCTGGTTTCTCATTTGCATGTCGGGAGACCTCGTTATTTCCCTCGTTACGTTTCCAGGATAAAAGAGCCAGGTAGCCGGTTAGTGCGCACAGCGCCCGTGGCAATAAATTCTAGTCCTGAGGCAGTTCGCCGTGGAACTCATTTACAGCTCCCGTTATCTGCATTCCACTGATAAGCAAGACGGCGATGAAGTCAGCTCGTGGCGTTCTGATTGTTTACTAACCTGCTCACCGGGTAGCTGCAACTTCCCGTGCTCTGGGACGCATTATTCACTGACACTGAGAAGCATCTCTCATGTTGCAGCAAGACATTTGTACAAAACATTTAGAATCTACAATTTACCATTTTTGAAGTCCTGCCTAGCGAACTATGTGTCTGAAATGACAGCGATCTCCTACGGAACGACTTTCGGTGCAGCATAAACAAAGGTCCTTCGCATCTCACACGTTTGTATTAGTTTTTCGAAAAGGATAATAATGCGCTGTTAAAAAATACGTTTGTTATATAGTCACAGAGCAGCGCTTCACTCATTGCAAAGCACACAATGTTCTTGGTTAAGATACATGAGAGATCTTCCAAAAATGGTTAAAACACTATTTTCTGACGATGTTTCCTGCATCTTTATCTTCAGAAAATCCATAGCACATTCTTAAAACGAAAATTCGTCACGGAATATGAAATGATTGCCATCCAGGATGGTTAAAAATTATTCGAGTATTCAATAAAGCTTTCTGTTCGTCTACACTGAAAACGAGTGATCTTTTCGCCATATCAATGAGGCAAGCTCAAATTTCCGAAGGCATTTGATCGAATACACAGTTTGGTATGAAAAGTGTAGGTCGACGTCGTTGGAAAACATGGCAGCGTTGGACTCCGACCATAGCTGGTGTGTCTGCGAATACACTCGAAGATGCAGAGTTTCTGTAATTTATTGTCATTTAAGGATGTCCCTCACGTGACGTCAGGCTCAGGATGATACTAACAATTTTCCGAAAGATAATGCATCAGTCATGAAGAAAAGGGACGCATTAGGAAGCAGAGTGTATGTGGAGGGACCAAATTCGTTTATGTTTGTTACGAAATCGGTACAAAAATTTGGAAATTTGTGGTAAGGTCTTATGGGACCAAACTGTTGAGGTCATCGGTTCCTAAGCCTACACACTACTTAATCTAACTTAAACTAACTTATGCTATGGACGACACAAACACCCATGCCCGAGGGAGGACTCGAACCTCCGACGGGGGGCAGCCGCCCGGACCGTGGCAAGACGCCTAAGACCGCTCGGCTACACTGCGCGGCGAATCGGAAGACAACAGTCAAAATAGCTGGTCGACAATTTTTGTTACAAATATCAACTGAGAGAGATATCCCGTCGAACCAGGATGCGGTAGGCTCTCTAAAGCTGTTGGAAGTAAGGAAGATTCTGTGAAAGTGACTACCGAGGATTTCGGACAAACGGTAAGTCACACACAAATTTCAGCCTATAACGCCCAGTGCAGCGGTATTTTCATTGCTGAAGAGGCGACCTTGCATTTACCTGATTTGGTGTATGGGAACACGAGGAAGCCTGCACGGTCACTGAGATCGAACGTCTTTTTCCAAACGACTTGTGTGTGACCTGATTTTGCAGGCTTAGGGAATCATTACAGGAACCATTTCCCTGGATATATTGGATAATTATCAATTTTTAATGCCACATTTCGTGGTGTAGGTTGTTACACAACCGTTTTTCACAAAACTAATATAAAACTCGGAACAAAAAGAGAAATCAAATAGGAATAATTAAACGCCGCCGATAAATGTATCAGTACCAATGATTTCCAGTACTCATCTAACGTAGATTACAACTTCCTTTATTGAACTGGATGTTCAACTAAATGAGTAACTTCAACGAAATCATATTGCACTGAGCTGTAAGCGAGCGAGTGCGCTATAGGTCATAAAAGCCGGCTGGGAGGCCGCTGATGGAGAATTCGCGGAAGACCCTCGGACACCTGCAAGGGACAGCGCCGTGTGGTCACGGTGGGCAGCGCTTTGAGGATAGCCACCCCTGGGCGCCGGACACTAAAGTCACAATACAGAATGTATCTCGACGTTATGCCTGGACAACGGGCTCTGTTTTTAACGAGCTGTGTGTGTGTGTGTGTGTGTGTGTGTGTGTGTGTGTGTGTGTGCCCTTTTGACAGCGTCCTGGAAAAGCTTTTGTGGACGGAACGGTAGAAAATCAGTTTCGTCGAAATACACAGACCACCAAGGATAACATTTGAGAGTGGAGTGAGAGAGAGAAAAGATGAAGACACCCGTGAATATCGTGGGACACCATCACCGTGATCTGGTCACATAAGTAAATGCTCAACAAAATGTGAAAACAGGTACTTTTGGGTAACGCAAATAATTTGTGAATGGGAAAGAGAAACACAGCTGTCCATCCTCATTGTCCGACACCCGTGTAGACAGAGAAAAAGAGAATAGGATAATTTTGCAGCGCCGAGTGTTACGAACCTTATTACTGGTTGACCACCTGAAATGAGAATGAGAGAAGGAGACTATTATGTCTCTATGCTCGTTGTCAAATATGTGGAGTCTAGGAATCCTACGTACTCGGTTCTCTAGAGAAAGAATTCAAACAAATCATATTAATGGGTTTCATTACAAAGAAGTAAATGACAGTACTTAACTTTGATAACTACATAGATGTGTCGCAAAAGGGCAACATACAAAACAAGCAATCTCTTCAGTATAACACATCACAAATCCGTGTTTCATAGAGTGTACAAGCGGAGCAATGAGCGTTGACGCTTCTATCCGAGTCGCCAGTCTTGAAGCTACTATTCGACTGGGCGTCGCCAGTCGGTCGCGGCTCTTATGTCCTCATCACGTAGGGGCCATTGCTGGCGCGTTATCGTCCGGGAGAGGGGTCGGTCAGCGTGCAATTGGTTGACCTCTTCTCACAGCCATCTCTTCTCTACCGTTCCCGGCTGACGTGCCGGTGCTTGACTTTACACCGTACAGAGACCAGCGTCTTGTAAAAAAAACCTCTCACAGGTTGGTTCTCGTGACATTTTTTGTACAACCAGTCGAAGTTTCGTGACACCAGAAAAACTTGTAAAGCAGTCTTCCTCGCAGGACGCAAATGGCAGAAAGTTATCCTACAGCCAGGTGTCTTGATAGGAGACTTGGGAGCAGGTACCTTCACTGGCAGGCTTCACTCAGGCAATTTTCTGGCTAACTGGAACTTAGAGGTTGTTGATACAGAACGAATGACTCATTTCGCAGCCACTTCAGCCGCCACCTGCAGATTAATATTGTCAGATCAAGCCGCAACAGTGAGACGAACTGCAAGGAAAGCCAAGTGATTTTTACAGAGATTAAATAGTTTAAGTGTTCATTCTGAAGATTTATTTGAAGTTAAAGCTTCAATATGCCTTCAACTTCGGCCATAGATGCACACACACACCCTTCTGTAGTATTTGGAAATTTGTGGTAAGTTCCTGTGGGACCGAGCTGCTGAGGTCATCGATCCCTACGCTTACGCACTACTTAATCTAACTAACCCTTCAGCAATGATGGTATGATTGTCACGAATATAATTGTTTATTCGTATTGAATCACATTCCAGATACCTTGTCCAGACTGGCCAAGGCGTTAGCTTGTCATTGTCAGTTACTGTTAATCCATTTCTGACGCTTTTTATTGAATAAACTGCGTTCAAGGAAAAGTTAGGGAACCTTGATCCAGAGGAACCAAAACAAAACGGCGGATCTCGTATGACAAAGTGGAGATGGTCGGCAGCATTTTATTGTGGCGCCTCTAGTGGCGTGCTAGGGTACTGTGGGGCGGGGATTTCAATGAGAACCTGCAAATAAGCAAAAAATTAATTAGTAGCTTTAATTATCTAGAGCTCTCCATAGGATGATACCAGGAGTTGGAGGGATATCGATCTAGAGAATCGCTGCTTCCTGCGATCTTTCACGAGCTCGTCTACGGGGACGCAAGCGTCCATCTGACCCCCCAGAAAAAAGGTAGACTCGTCGTTGCACACCACAGAATACCCGTCGGTATTCTAGTTTATCTGTACACTATGCAGGTTGTTTGTTGTTTGCGGTAAGGTCGCAGCGGTAAACAACACGAGGCAACTCGAGATCTTAACCCAGCTGCTAGTAATCTGTTCCAGACGGTTTATATGACGGTCTCCCTGTAGTATCTGCTTAGACTTCAGCTGCTGTCATTCGTCTATTCTTCTGAGCCATTCGAAAAATCGTAACATGTTCTTGTGGTGTTCCGACCTGGAGATAATTACCATCTGAGGAGTAAAATTAAATTTCCTGGGGGGTAAAATTCAAAGCAGTTCGATAGTGTTTCATTGTTTCGTAAGACTGCAGTACCGATGACATATAGTGAGGTGACAGTCGTGAGATAGCGGAAATTTCGGAAATTTGTCGTAAGATCTAATGGGACCAAACTACTGAGGTCATCGGTCCCTAAACTTACGCACTACTTAATCTAACTTAAACTAACTTACACTAAGAAGAACACACACACCCATGCCCGAGGGAGGACTCGAACCTCCGACAGGGTAAGCCTCGCGGACCTCGACAAGGCGCTTCACATCGCTCGGCTACCCCGCGCGACATGGGATAGCGATATGCACCCATTCAGACGGCGGTAGCATCGCATATGCAAGGTAGAAAATGGCAGTGCGTCGGCGGATTAATGTGAAAAGGTTTCAAACGTAATTATGGCCGCACGATGGGATGTTAACATACTTTCAATGCGGAATAGTAGTTGGAGCTAGACACATGCGACATTCTATTTCGGGAATCGTTAGGGAATTCAATATTCCGAGATCCACAGTGTCAGGAGCAAGCCAAGAATACTAAATTTCAGGCATTACCTGTCACCACAGACGACACAGTGGGCGGCGGCCTTCACTTAACGACTGAGAGCAGCGGCGTTTATGTAGAGTTGTCAGTGCTAACAGACAAGCAACACTGCGTGAAATAACCATAGAAATCAGTGTGGGACGTACGGCGAACGTATCCGGCCGCGCGGGATTAGCCGAGCGGTCTGTGGAGCTGCAGTCATGGACTGTGCGGCTGGTCCCGGCGGAGTTTCGAGTCCTCCCTCGGGCATGGGTGTGTCTGTTTGACCTTAGGATGGTTTAGGTTAAGTAGTGTGTTAGCTTAGGGAATGATGACCTTAGCAGTTAAGTCCCATAAGATTTCACACACCTTTGAACATTTTTTGAACGTATCCATTTGGACAGTGGGGCGAAAGTGGGCGTTCATGAGCTATGGCAACAGAAGACTTACGCAAGTGCCTTTGCTAACAGCACGACATCGCCTGTAGTGCCTCTTATGACCGTATAGGTTAGACCATAGACGACTGAAAAACCGCAACCTAGTTAGATGAGTCCAGATTTCAGTTATCAGTAACTGATGAATGGGTTCGAGTGTGGCGCAGATGGACTGGGTACTCTGGTCCAAGTGATCAATGACTGAAATGGTTGTTTGGCTACTTAAAGACCATCTGCAGCCATTGGTCCCCTGGGAAAGAGGGAAAATTGGGTTTAACGACCCATCGACATTAGAGATAGATCACAAGCTCGGATTGTGTCAATGATGGGGAAGGAAATCGGCCGTGCCCGGCATTTGCCTGGAGCGGTTTAAAAAAATCACGGAAAACATAAACCTGGCTGACAGGACGTGGGTTTGAATCGTCTTCCTCCCGAATGCGAGTCCAGTGTGCTAACAACTGCACCATTGGTCCTCTGATCCAAGTGAACCAATCAATGACTGGAAATGGTTATGTTTGGCTCCTTGGAGACCATCTGGAACCATTCATGGACGTCATGATCCCAAACAACCATGGAATTTTTATTGACAAGAATGTGCCTTGCCACTGGGCCACTCTGAAGCATATGCGTCATGTATGCATAAATATCTCATGAAAATGGCTAGTTCAAACTGGCCAGAAATTGCTTCAATATTCACTTTGCAAGGCATAAACGAATTATTTGACAACCCAACACTGCAGCAACAATTTAACAGCAGCTACATTGTTGGAGGGCCTACATTGTATTATTATTAATGAAAGTGGTCAGACACAAACCACTGGAAACTTAAATTTCCCAATTCGTATCGGTTCAGAAGTAAGGAGTCGCGCAATCAAGTGATTTACAAAGTATAGTGCACTCACTTTCACTTGGTTTTAAATGTGTGAGCAGGAAGCGGGTGAAGCAAGTGTCGCTAGCGAGAGGTAGCAAATTTTGTAACAGAAGTCTATCCTCACTGTGGATAGTTCGGTTTCATTTCTAAGGAGTTGTAGCCATCGCAAGGCACTGAGAATTGCTTCATCATTCCATAAATAAAGTGGTTATTAAGAAGCTGTAGCAGATATCTTATCGTTTAATAAAACAGGTCCAAAAACTAAATACCACTCATCTTTCGTCATGATGAAAATAGAAGTGTTGAAAGAAAACACTTTCTCACTGTAAAGCTTATTTATGTGCTAATGTTGACGGTGACTGGCAAAGGAGGCGGTGTGGGTACCAGCTATTATCTAACTGACGGGTAATGTTCTCAGAAAGGTAGGCAATGGCTGTTCTAGAAGAACGCGAGCGTATTCTTCTTGTCTGTTTGTTGTCCTGAGTCTGCCTCTCCACCACTCTTTCTGCAATTCTTGTCATACGTCCAACTATCTCTGCGATCTCTTGGTAGGATGTTCCCATGTCCCACACGCCAATCGCTCCGTAATTCTCAATGTCCGAAAGATGGCGATGAGCTACATGTGCACATCTTCTGGACAAGTTGTGTTGCGATCTCCAGCTGAAAAATTCCGGTAATGTTAGACACACTTAACAGCTATCAATTACATACGACATTCTTTATTTGTAGAAATGACCTTTCCTCTGTGCAGAAAATACTGCAGATAAGCTCACATAAGGATGAAATTCTAGTCAGCGTAACCACAGGCTTCGATATACTGGAGTATCAGCTTGGTGGCGGTCGGTCAAGGTACACAGCAGGTGGAGAAAAGTAATTGTCTCATTATCCATGGACGTGCATTTGATAACGTGACGCAGGTACCGGAGGCGATTGCAGCTGGTGATTATGCCTCGCTGTTCCCACAGGGCGACTCTTGTTGTCGGAGCATCGCGTGTTACGTGAGCGCCTTGCGGGTTTTCCACTGCGGTCGGGTCGCCTGTCAAGGACGGTCCAACGGGCTTCTCCCCCGCCGCCGCCGCCGTCATGCCTCACGTACCGAGGCCGCACTTGCCAGGTGCCAGCTGCTACACACAGTCACCGGTGGCTCTTCACCCGTAAAATGACCACCTGAAGGCGAACACACACACGCATCAGTCTTGTAGTTGATTGTGGGAAAACTTTAGACTTAATTGAGTTTCGGAGATATTGTTGGAACTGGGAGGTAATATGGATGACATGGGTGATCCAATATTACAGTCAGAGTTTAAAAGAACTTTAAAAGACTTGTGGTAAAATAAGAGGGAAGGAATGCACTACTGGCCACTAAAATTGCTACACCAAGGAGAAATGCAGATGATAAACGGGTATTCATTGCACAAATATATTATACTAGAACTGACATGTGATCACATTTTCACGCAATTTGGGCGCATAGATCCTGAGAAATCAGTATCCAGAACAACCACCGCTGGCCGTAATAACGGCCTTGATACGCCTGGGAATTGGCGTGTACAGGTACAGCTGCCCGTGCAGCTTCAACACGATACCACAGTTCATCAAGAGTAGTGACTGGCGTATTGTGACGAGCCAGTTGCTCGGCCACCATTGGCCAGACGTTTTCAATTGGTGAGAGATCTGGAGAATGTGCTGGCCAGGGCAGTAGTCGAACATTTTCTGTACCCAGAAAGGCCCGTACAGGACCTGCAACATGCGGTCGTGCATTATCCTGCTGAAATGTAGGGTTTCGCAGGGATCGAATGAAGGGTAGAGCCACGGGTCGAAACACATCTGAAATATAACGTTCACTGTTCAGAGTGCTGTCAATGCGAACAAGAGATGACCGAGAAGTGTAACCAATGGCACCCCATACCATCACGCCGAGTGATACGCCAGTATGGTAATGACGAATACACGCTTCCAATGTGTGTTCACCACGATGTCTCCAAACACGGATGCGACCGTCATGATGCTGTAAACAGAACCTGGATTCATCCGAAAAAATGACGTTTTGCCATTCGTGCACCCAGGTTCGTCGTTGAATACACCATGGCAAGCGCTCCTGTCTGTGACGCAGCGTCAAGGGTAACCGCAGCCATGGTCTCCGAGCTGATAGTCCATGCTGCTGCAAACGTCGTCGAACTGTTCGTGCAGATGGTTGTGGTCTTGCAAACGTCCCCATCTGTTCACTCAGGGATCGAGAGGTGGCTGCACGTTCCGTTACAGCCATGCAGATAAGGTGCCTGTCATCTCGACTGCTTGTGATACGAGGCCGTTGGGATCCAACACGGTTTTCCGTATTACTCTCCTGAACCCACCGATTCCATATTCTGCTAACAGTCATTGGATCTCGACCAAGGCGAGCAGTAATGTCGCGATACGATAAACCGCAACCGCGATAGGCTACAATCCGACCTCATCAAAGTCGGAAACGTGACGTGTATGAGAAATCGGTTGGAAACTTCCCTCGTGTCAGCACGTTGTAGGTGTCGCCACCGGCGCCAAACTTGTGTGAATGCTCTGAAAAGCTACTCATTTGCACATCGTAGCATCTTCTTCGTGTCGGTTAAATTTCATGTCTGTAGCACGTCATCTTCGTGGTGTAGCAATTTTAATGGCCAGTAGTGTAGATAGCAGTGCTTTGGAAACTCTGAAATACACTGCCGGGAAAAAAAATCTGTGTACACGGAAAGACGACGTCGATTTTGATCTGATGAGAGCGTATGTCGCCTGGAGAGTACTAGATGTGCTGATAATGGTTTCAACTTCGTCCGCCAACATACTGGCATAGTTACCAGAGCGCCATCTATGTCTACCCTTTAATAGGGACTGAAGGCTCAGTGTGGTGCAGACGTGTGGAGCAAGCATGCGTCCGTGCCACAGAGACACACCTGTGCTTCCTACAGCCGACTGATGAGGTTCGACAGGGCTCAAATTGTGGCACTCTGAGTGGCGGAATGGTCCTTTCGGAGAATTGCCACACGAGTTGGACGCGCTGCCTCAGTTGTGCATTGATGCCAGTATCGGTGGTCACGTGAACATCCTCTCACCTGTTGATGTCCAAGCAGCGCAGAGGTCCGCCACGATCGTCGTACTTTAAGGGCAGCAATGGCAGATCCTACATCTAGCATAGCATAGCAGGACTTACGAATCCAGACGTGTCGACAAGAACTGTTGCGAACCGGTTATTAGCAATAGGACTACGGGTAGGCACACCTATAACCTATCTTCAGCTCACGCCACGGGAAAGACAAGCACGGCTCGATTGGTGCCATCAGAGGATCACTTGGAAGGTGGAATGGCGCATCATGGTCTTCAGCGATGAAAGCAGATTTTGCAAAGTCTGCCTGCACGCAAGCGATGGTTGTTCGCATGTCTGGTGTAGACTTGGTGAGCGCTGTCTTGTACAGAGCTTTCTTCCAAGACACACTCGCCTCATCCCATGCCTTATGGTCTGAGGTGCGATAGGCTACAACTCTCGTTCACCTTTGGTGTTTCTGGAGATGCAGAATGTTGTTATACCTGTTCTTTTATTGTTCTTACAACACGAAGATGGTGTGTTTTTTCCAAGAGGACAATGCTCGCCCCCACAGTGCCCGTGAAACTCAACGAGCTCTGCAAGACCTGCAGCAACTTTTATGCCAGTACGATCTCCGGACATGTCTCCAATCGAGCACGTGTGGGATGTGATGGGACGAGAAGTAAGTTGTGCGACTCTTCAACCAATATCTGTTACAGAACCACGTGAACAGATCGAGCAGGCGTGGGTATTAAAGATGCACAGTACATTATTCGCCATATGTACGATCGATTGGATGCCGGAGTCAGCGCTTCCATTGCCTCCTGTGGAGATTACACCATGTTACAGGTGTTTCAGCTATTGATCTATAAATTTAATCGTATCATGTACTCCATATGCACTGTTGCAACAATAGATTTTGAATGAACTGGAAACCTCTGAAATGGTGTACTATTTTTTCTGGCAATGTAATTTGGCGAAGTGGCAATTAAGTGGCAAGTTGGTGTGTAGAATATATGAGACTGGAGACACACCATCCGACTTTCGGAAAAATTAATCCACACAGTCCTGAAGATAGCAAGGTGAATAAATACGCAAAATATCGTATAATAATTTTAACAACTATTGCACCGAAGTTTCTGCCAACAGTAATATACAGAAAAATGGTAAATGAAATTGAGGATCTATCAGATGACGATGTTTGGCTTCAGGAGCCGTAAAGGCAGTTTGGAGGTTGCGCTTGATAACGGAAGCAAGAAAAATAAAGCCATCTTCACAGGATTTGTCGACCTAGAAAAAGAATTTGACTGTGTAAAATGGTGCAAGATGCTCGGAATTCTGAGGAAAATAGGTGTAGACTACAGGAAAAGAAGGGTAATATACAATACGTATAAGAACCGAGAATGAACAAAAAGAATTGAAGACCAAGAACGAGGTGCTAGGATTAGAAAGGTAAAGACAAGGATGCAGTCTTTTTCCTCTACTGTTTAATATGCGCATTAAAGAAACAATGACAGATAGAAGGTAGGTTCAAGAATGGGCCGAAAATTCAGTGTGAGTGAATATCACCGATAATATTCGCTGATGATAGTCCTGCCCTCAGTGGAAGTGAGAAAGAAGTACATGATACATCGAACGAAATGAATAGTAATATAAATAAAAAGATCAATACTGTGTACGTTCTACCAGATTAATTTATGTAGTTGTTTTTCGACTTACAAGGCCATATCAGAGCTTGGCTATCACTGTGAGAGAAGTTACAACCTTTGTAAACAAGACTGAAAAATATATCACTCATCTAGACTGAGGAATAACAAATAATAAATGTCATCTTAGATACTGCAGTGGTAATGCAATTAAAAGGTATGAAGTTGAACAATAAATAAATATGAGGGCAGCAAACTCGAGAAACAGTGCCTATTTAACAATTTAAATAAAATTAAAAGTGGAAATAAGTGACGTTAACTTGAAGCGGTGTTAGATATGGAAAGTGGTACAGGAAAAGAGTAAGAGATAGAATTAATAACTGTAACAAAATAATGTATTAAAAAAGTGCATACAGGAAAATGAAGGAATAGAAAGAAACAATGTGTGGGAGGCACTGGAAAACTGGGAGTATTAGGTGCAGTTTAGAAGAGGTGACTTATTGAGCTGTTTTTGGTCACGTAATATTAAGTCAAGATTATGGGAAAGATGTTTGCTGGTTTCCAAAGCTATAAACATTAGAAGACCGCATACTCAGTAGCTGACGAAGTTCACGGATCAGACATCCTTGTGTTCAGAAACCTGAATAGAGAATTACATGAGGTGATAGGTAACTCAGTTTTTCGATTATATAAGAAAATTATTATACATGGAACAATATAATGGCTGATAAAGCAAAGCTTTTGGCATCACATGTGCTTGCAGGGAAGATGGTTACAATCTCAACAGGTGTTATGAATGGAAGCAGTCATTCCCGGCGGGGTCAGGGATTTTCTCTGCCTCGTGATGACTGGGTGTTGTGTGATGTCCTTAGGTTAGTTAGGTTTAAGTAGTTCTAAGTTCTAGGGGACTGATGACCATAGATGTTAAGTCCCATAGTGCTCAGAGCCATTTTTTTGGAAGCAGTCACGAAACACGAAAGATAGTTTGGGCGATAACTTAACATCAAACCTTATTAGCCAGGCGTAATGTATCGCCTGGAATAGAGGGTTAAGGAAACCGACACAAAGGAAGTATACTTTCAATGAAAAGGTATGAATTTTAAATGAGTAAATCAGAATCAAACTGCTGAAGTGCGAAATGAATTGCTTTAAGATTTCATTAATGTCGACCATCAGTACGGAGCACGACTAACTGCATACTGCACACTTCCGTCTGGCTTGCTCGAAAGTTCGCCACCAAGGAAGCCCACAAGCATCTTCCATTCAACACTCTACTCAGTGATGTCACGTCAATTGACCCACCGCGCAAAATGCTACAACCTCAGCAATTGCTGTTACTAACCTAGCCATCAAGGATGCTGTAAACGTGTGCCAAAGTTGTCCATTCACGAAGGCAGAGTCACAAATATGTGCCTGTACATGCAGCAGTCCAGTGAATAATCGTCTACTTCATGGTAACGGTGTATAAGTATTTTACTGTACATTTTACAATGATGAGATGCTGCGGAATATGCAGTCCCGTTTCTCGTTCATAGTGTTAGTGTGATTCGGATACATGAGCCAGCCACGGGTATGATTACGCACCATTTTAGTCTAGTCTCTCCCTGTTTCCCTTACTCTGCCTAATTAACACAGCAGAAAAATATTTAAAACATGAATACATACGAAATTTAGCATAGTTTACATAAAAATGTTGATTCTGTCATTCTTCTTTTGGTCGTGCATTGTGCCATCAGACATAGACACAAGCGCCAAATTTAACGTAAACTAAGACGCCCCGTGAGCACACCCACAAAATAAATCGGAATATCGCCATAAATAAACACGAAACTTGATGTAAAATCAATAACTTGTGGTACGGATTATTGTTAGGATACACGGGTAGTCAACATTTTTTTCTGTGATGGATATCATTGCGCCACGTGTGTAGTACATTAATGGTCACTCGAGTCTTAGTAACTGTAGGTGAAAGTAGTTGCCAACTTCCTCGTTTATTATCAGGTAACACTGACACACGACGATCCTTCTTACATAGGCTTTTGATGATTTTGACCATATGGAAGTCAAGTACACTAAAGGCAACACGCTTTTCGAAAAAGTGAGACAGTGTGTTTCCCTATATATATAATACAGCTTCATTTATAAAACACGTCCATCTTATGAGTGGTGAAGAACTGAACACTAGAGCGATCGTCCCATAGAAAATGTGAATGTAGGATTATTCAACCGTCGTAGGTGTACCGTCCTCAGAAGACATACCTCCATTTCGTAATGACATTTTGTTATTTTTCCTTTATTCTTTTGTCTGATGGCTTCAGCCGATTTATTGTCTCGGCGTTATCTTATCCCTGTTTGCCATCTGTCCGCCGAGTTATTACAATCACGCTTATTCCGAGATAGAGCGATGGGCAAGAGTGTTTCACGCTATGAACTAAATGCCGAGTTTCTTTCTATGCTCTTTCAGTTCTGCTTGACTGTTCCGTCATACTCCGTTTTGTAAGTAGCTATTTTAGTTGTTTACCTCTGATAATATCACCTCCCGCCAGAAGGCCACTCGGTGGAGGACGACGTCCTCTACATTTAAGCAAATGATTAGCATCTGACTGCAGTCTGTGCTTCTGTGTCACGGCTCAACATTAGGCTTCGTCACATGCTTCTTTGGTCTATTGCCAAGGGCTCCCACTGAAGATTTCTGTTTATTCAAATGGTGCATCTGTCTGCTATAAAAATAATACGACTCACATAGTTCCGCCGAGAATTAAAATATTTGGGTTTTGTTGTGTCATTTATGCGATCATAGAATCTGTTTATTATTTTGAATAGATATCGAACTTTCGTGATAACACCCTGCACAAACCGGAATCATTCTGAGTGTAGCACCTACGTGTTGCTTCATACTGCCACTGTTAGCTACGGGCAGAAAACATTTAGCATTTACCCGTTTGGGGTGCTCGGAGCCACCTTCCCTCTCTAGCTGAGAACGAATGTTCCTACTGCGTGAGGAAGAATTGAATACGATCACGATTAGAGCACAATGCACTTAATATGTAGGAAGAAAGAAGTGCTACGACAGTACAGTTTGAAAGGTGTAGATGTTTAAAATGATGTTATAATCTGCTCTTTATGAAGTGTAATCTCATGTTAAAAGTTTAACGCAATAAACAAGTGTTACTGGTAGAAAGTGTGTGTTTCATTTGCGGCATGGTAACCGACGGCACAAATAAGCGGACCGTTTTCATCCAGTATTTGCGAATAAGAGCGCTTAGCGGCTTCTAACAAACTCTATGCATAATAACGTAACTTTACCGGACATTTTTTCGCTGACAGACCTAAAAAAGATGAAAGGAAAGATGCCTTTCGCTTACTACATTGTCACTCTTCATGAACGCAAACTTCAGCGTCAGATATGAGTTTTAATCTATTACTTCTGTACTGGGCTATTACAAATGATTGAAGCGATTTCATAAATTCACTGTAGCTCCACTCATTGACATATGGTCACGACACACTACAGATACGTAGAAAAACTCATAAAGTTTTGTTCGGCTGAAGCCGCACTTCAGGTTTCTGCCGCCAGAGCGCTCGAGAGTGCAGTGAGACAAAATGGCGACAGGAGCCGAGAAAGCGTACGTCGTGCTTGAAATGCACTCACATCAGTCAGTCATAACAGTGCAACTACACTTCAGGACGAAGTTCAACAAAGATCTACCAACTGCTAACTCCATTCGGCGATGGTATGCGCAGTTTAAAGCTTCTGGATGCCTCTGTAAGGGGAAATCAACCGGTCGGCCTGCAGTGAGCGAAGAAACGGTTGAACGCATGCGGGCAAGTTTCACGCGTAGCCCGCGGAAGTCGACGAATAAAGCAAGCAGGGAGCTAAACGTACCACAGGATGGTGCTCCACCGCACTTCCATAATGATGTTCGTCATTTCTTAAACAGGAGATTGGAAAACCGATGGATCTGTCGTGGTGGAGATCATGATCAGCAATTCATGTCATGGCCTCCACGCTCTCCCGACTTAACCCTATGCAATTTCTTTCTGTGGGGTTATGTGAAAGATTCAGTGTTTAAACCTCCTCTACCAAGAAACGTGCCAGATCTGCGAGCTCGCATCAACGATGTTTTCGAACTCATTGATGGGGACATGCTGCACCGAGTGTGGGAGGAACTTGATTATCGGCTTGATGTCTGCCGAATCACTAAAGGGGCACATATCGAACATTTGTCAATGCCTAAAAAAACTTTTTGAGTTTTTGTATGTGTGTGCAAAGCATTGTGAAAATATCTCAAATAATAAAGTTATTGTAGAGCTGTGAAATCGCTTCAATCATTTGTAATAACCATGTACTATGGGCTCCGCAACACAGTTCGTAGGCAGTATCCACACATACGACTGAATGTACCTGCGAAGTTACGTCAGTCTACGGCACGTAATTCCTAAACTACGACTCTGTGTCGTTACAAACATTGAAATGCGTGGAAAAATAGCTTTTGCTTAAATAGATCACAAGTTACCGAGACTGTATTCATCCACTGTTTCATAATGAGAACACTAAGCGACTTCCAACAAACTTGAAGAATAATTTCACACCTTTCCTAATTTTCTTCTTGCTTCCGCTCTCACAGTTAAAAATTTAACACATTGACTCATTTGTAAAGTAATCAGACGTTTGAAGCTGTTTCATACATGCGAGAGTTCGATTCATTAAAGAATCAGGAGTTTTTTTGTACTTCATACAATGTATGTAACAGGCTGGAATGAGTGAATAAATTTATGAGGTACAGCGATAGAACAATGGAAGATTACAAACTGCAACAATACAAATTAATCCAAGTATCAAGAACCTTTCTGGTTGAGATTCGATCAATTTGCTGCTTTGGTGTGATGTATAAGTTCCTAGTCGCAGGAATTCTTGCCTTCACGATTCACATGCGGTGGTATATCCATGGACAAGGGTGAGCTGTTTTTCCAGGGCAGTGCCACACTCGCGCACACCGTCGTTCTTAATGACGCTGCACAAGGCGTCCATATGGCATCATTCTTGATGTCCAAAGTTGAACGACGTTAGCAAACTCGAACTCTGAGTAGCGTCCGCGTAGTAAAAAAGAATTTTTAAAAATAATTTATGTAAATGAAGATAATGAGAATATGTTCATGTAGGTAAAAACGACGAGAGATCTTTCTTTAGTAATAAATATTCACTGCAAATGTTAATTTCACTCAAGCAGCTAAAAGTTTATAGTTAAATCACCTAGGACTGCTAGCTGGCTCTGTTGTTTCAATAACGACTAATAACATAGCGTCAGAGGTGCGTATTTGTTTACACAATAGAATACCTTGATTGAAGTGTACACCTCCAAAAATATAAGCGGACAGCCACAAAATTTATACACTTTTTGTTAACCAGATTAAAAGTATATAAAGTTACGAGTGCATTTTTAGGATGGTTAAGTAATAACACGTAACAGAAATAACTTTTTGCCTTGAATTTCACACTATCTCTTCATAACTGCATTCAATAATGTATTGGTATATCAGTGCCTGTGTTCCTGGCATATCAATATAGCACTTAAGCTCCGATAAATTCGCCAGTAAAATAGTAATCATCAGTGATGGATTCTTGTGTTCACCAGAAGAAGAAGACAGTGAATATGTGAATACCAAATAAAGTCACTGAGAGGCGTAATTTATTCATCCAGAGGTTGTGTAGAAACGTACTAACTGTTCCTTATCTTTGCACACGAGTCTCTGGACATAGAAAAATGATTTTAATTAATTTATGTTTTGACGTTACAACTGCCTTCCTGCTGTACGCGATCATGAACCAGTGTCGCCAATCAAATGAGAATGCAGCGAACGAGATAGAGCTATGAAAAAGGCATTGGCTTTACATGCGGAAGGAGCGGATTTCATATACACGCGGCCTATCCAGATGTAGATCTGTGGTTTTCCTAAACCAACTGAGGCAAATGCCATGTTGATACCTCTGAAACCGAGAGAGCTTATTTCTTTCCCCAGCATTTTTACGCCCGACGCTGTGCTCAGTCTTTAATGGCCTCGTTATCGACGGGGAGCTAATGTCTAATGTTCCCAAATTTTTATTGACCATACTTTATCTTTCAGGACTTCTAGGGCACTCATATGTCAACCAGTCTATAAACCATATTACATGCAATATACACTTAGGCCTGAACCTAGTATGCAATCAGTTTTAACTTTATGCTACGAAAGATATTAAAAATGAAGTGCATCCCAGAACATGACTCAAATGGCAAGCAATTAGCAATCGCAGTCGTTTCTAGCTATGTAGATGACATTACAGGATGAGAAGTGTATTCTTTCACCGATGACAGTACAAACACTTTATTCCCATATATGTGTAGGTGTTTCTTTTTTTTTTAATCGTCTTAAAGCATAATTCTTGACCGCCAGCAGTCATTGTGCTTTTCCGTACGTTGTTAACAGTGCTCGTTATGAATTTTAACAGTTAGAATCTTGGTTAGATATTGATTCACCAAAGCAAGAAACATGGTGTGCAGCATTTATCCCCCATTCGTGTCATTTGTTTATGGTGTAAGCATTACACTTCACACCAGGCCTGATCACTATTATCTAACCCCTACGTGATTTCACTTTACACGAAATATAATATTTCATACGCAGGTGAATGTTTTGTGGGGTCACAGCCTCATTGAATTTTTTAAAAGACATGATATTCACCACAGAGTGTTCTATTTACTACAATTTGCACGACTGAAATTTCGACCATGAATCATTTTAAAGCGATTAATGGTGCTAAAAATACAGCAATTTTCGACATTAATATAATTAACAAAACAAATGTGAGCTTCTGTGGCTCATGCCAGAATTCTTTACTTACACCATCGGTACGTAACGGGTGGGATAAAAAATGTTGGCAACTGCTGTATTTTCAGCTCCTTTAACCACTTGAAAATGACCTAAGATCCAAATTACTATCGTGGAAATTGTAATAAACTGTACAGGCGATGGTGAATATGATGTCATTTAAAGTATTTCTTATTGGTCGTTGGGTAGAGGCACTGAGAAGAAGTATTACAAAAGGATCTTCCAGGCTCCAATACATCGTGTTTGTAGCAAGCTCAGTGTAACTTGTGACTATGAACTGTCCATGTATACAGAACCATGTGCTGTCGTGGATAGATAATCCACATCAGGATTAGCAAGAGGGAAAGGGCTTGATAATAGTTAATGGAGCACTCACAGCGATTTTCCACTGCAGCAGCAGACTAATCAATGTATCTGTCCAGAGAATCACCATGAGCACTACTATTCGGCTTTGGCAAGTTCCACGTAAACTAGCTTACTGTGTATGTTTCACATTGCTGTCTGCAATGCCATTTTCTTAATTTTAATAAAGCAGCAATCATTGTTCTCTCGAGTCAAACAAATTTTGAAGCCGTTTGGAACACACAGTGAAGAAAGCAAAATACAATGAATCATTTCACGAAATCTGCAACTGTATGCATACATTTGTACTTTGATAAATCAGTCACAGATTAGCGAAGAGTGAAACGAACAGTGGACTTAATCCGTAAGTCGAAAATGAAGCAGTGCAAATCGAACATTTCCTAATTCATCAGAATAAATCAGTAGAATAGAAGAATACGTGTGAAAGAATATTCTTTGTATTCATCTGTCTCAGTGATGCGCATACTGCGTTATGCGTAATCGCTTTTAGCAATATTTAAGTAGCACTAACTTTATTTTTCAAGTTCTGTCCAATTTTACGAACTATTTGCCACACTCGGTTTGAATGTTGGTTAACTGGTAGCTGTGTAGTACTGTGAGTGACTAAACGTTGTTGGAATCGGACATATGGCACTTTTAATCAGCACAGGAGCATCTAAAGCTGAGAAAAAAAATTTTCATTGAAATACTCCAAATAACATAGCTACAGCTATAGAATTTTATATTCATACCTTCCGTTAACCCTGTACAAAATTCCTTTATGAAACGGCAATTTAAAATGAAATTTATCAAAGAACGAAGTAACACACAGATTTTTAGGGAAATAAAGGGTTGTTTTATCTTGTGAATAATTACAATGTGGTTATAAAATACTGAACAAGATTCGATTGAATAAAGTATGATGTTGCGATGCAATAGAAATACATCGCGTTTCCCTTTACCATTTTTATGTTGGTTAAAACGTAAATATGGATGCCGGTTTCTTGTTTGTGACTTACAGACAGGTTTTTTAAGGTTGTATGGTTGCCCGAGATTCATATAGAGATTACTATCAGTTTTTTGTGTTTGTCAGTCACTGTAATTCTACATTATCCTAAGAGAAGGCGCCGGTGGTAGTCCGAGCGGTTACGACTTCATTATTCGTGGTATATACTAGTACAACAGACTAAATTTACCAGCTTTATATGTAATTCGTTTAAATTGGTAATTGCACAAAATACTAAGAAAAGAATCATGTGACCTATTTGATAATTTCAGTTTTAAATCGGACGAATAGCGAAGCACAGTCTCATCTATTTCACGAGGAAAATTACGTATTTTTCTGATAATTACAAATTGCAGCTAAAATATGACGTATGATCCGAAAGCCTTTGTCATTAAAGTTGTTTATACCTATCGTTTTGTAAGGTAGACTCAGAGTCAAAACCGTTTTCCTTTATTTGCGTCGGCCACTGTAATGAGAGTGCACGCTGATCGGCGAAAAGAAAATTCTACCTCCACTAGGGAATCAGATACTCGACGTAATGACGCCCGTCTGAAACATGAATTTTTGTCAGTGGTCCTCCTGCCACCATCTGAAACTCGAGTCGTCTGAACTGTTGCCTCAAGCGGCATTGTCGAAGCAATGCACCGTTAGGAATAATCGTGTAGGCGTGTAGGTAGCCAGCTTTCGCCAACGCAAACCGTGGGAGCTGTGTAGGAGTGGAGGATTCCATTAAGCGACGCAGAATCAAATAGTGTGTAAGTAATTGCAAAACTTGTGTAAGCCGGCCGCGGTGGTCTCGCGGTTCTAGGCGCGCAGTCCGGAACTGCGCGGCTGCTACGGTCGCAGGTTCGAATCCTGCCTCGGGCATGGATGTGTGTGATGTCCTTAGGTTAGTTAGGTTTAAGTAGTTCTAAGTTCTAGGGGACTGATGACCACCGCTGTTAAATCCCATTGTGCTCAGAGCCATCTGAACCATTTGAACTTGTGTAAGTAATTACAAAAACTTACAGAACTGTGAAGATTTAAAGCGAGTGTTAGTAAGTGAACTATATATTGTGGTATTTGCTACTGACCTGACATGCTTGAAAGAGAGGAATCTGTACATGTGGGGTAGAGTTCAAATTATATTTTATATAATACGTACTGACCATGTCGACACTGTGTCAACACCGCAACAGGTCTCTCTGAGTTTTATTGGTGTCTGGGAGGCGAGTTTGCCTGAATATCATTGTTAGTCATAAGTGGCAAAGTCACCTACGGTAATCATCGATACAGTGTAAAAAATTGTAAGCCTTAAGACAACTATACAACAGAGATTCCACCTGTTGTGAAACAAAAAGCCGTGTTTACTTCACCGAGAGGCTCCAGTCTGTAAGCCACTGTAAGACCTTTCTCCGAATTTGAATCGCGCTGGGGAACTACCAGAACAATTAGTGTCTGCATCGGATATCGGTGGTAATAATTTCGTAACAACAGCGCCTGACGCTTCCGTTACGCTTGTTGCACAAGAGCCGACATGCATCTCATCAGCACAGGCTTACCCACAGCAAGCTATAACACTGCTACGTTGATACGGGCGACAATCGGCCGATCAAACTTATTCCTTCAATAGCATACGGCCAACTGG
This sequence comes from Schistocerca piceifrons, assembly GCF_021461385.2. Lineage (NCBI taxonomy): Eukaryota > Metazoa > Arthropoda > Insecta > Orthoptera > Acrididae > Schistocerca > Schistocerca piceifrons. The sequence goes on from NC_060141.1 coordinate 295,732,184, forward strand.
CTATGAGGATTTTTAAGGCATAACAGTTAATGACGGATTCACAACTTTTAATATTTTGAAAAATTGGAAAAACGACATGTTACCGCCTTGAGTTGCTGATAAAATCCTTTATCTATACAACCAGTTTCAGTCGTGTGACCAGCATCAGGTTCATAAAAGTAATCACGGCATCATGTTGTGTGAAATATAAAATGGTTATCGTCAGATGACTAAATCAAGAATAACGCAGTGTTATTATGTCGCTGTCTATAAGAATTGTACTAGGTAGTGTTCATATTTATGATCGGCGTCAACACTTTGAACAAATTCTTACCACCCATAGGTACTGCAATTGTTGTGTCTCCAAATCCCACTTAAAGCCGTATTTTGATTCATGCCATGAAATATAATGAATTGATTCACACTGAAACCTCTCGACATGAGTGTAGTTTCGTTTCGGTTAGATGGAAACACACACACCTCATCGTAACTGTATCTGAAGAACGCTGCTCACCAACAGCGACTGATCAAATATTACGGTCAGCGCGCGCAGCACGAACAACGATGATTCATATACCACGGTGAGTTGGTAAAGTTTATTTTTGCTACTAAATACAGCTTAACCGGAAGTCGCTGCACAACTATCGATACTCAGTGTGAACCAAACTAAAAAATAAGTTAAAAAATTCCGAATATCGCAGTTTACAAATACACAGACGGGAACAAATGATTCGTACTTGACAGCACTGCATTAAAGCACAGCTTACAGTAGTTGTTTCATACCTAAATAACACGTCATTATAGTACAAAACATTAGTAATTCACTAAAGGATGTAGTTTACATGTAAAAATGAGTAAACACTATTCTTAATATAAGTTGGGTGTTATGCAGTGATAGCAATATTTACAAGACTTGCAACTGTTGTTGGAAGTGGAAAATATTAGATGGTTTACTTTTCCTTTCGAATTTCATGAATCGTGTGTTGTAGAGTCCTTCGATCTTCGATACGGCCGCGCGGGGTAGCCGTGCGATCTAGGGGTTCTTGTCACTGTTCGTGCTGTCCCCCTTTCCCCCCCCCCCCCCCCCTCTCGATGGTTCGAGTCCTCCCTCGGGCACCGGTGTGTGTGTTGTCCTTAGCATTAGTTACTTTAAGTTAGATTAAGTAGTGCGTAAGCCCAGGGACTGATGACTTTAGCTGTTTGGTCCCATAGTCCTTACCATAAATGTCAATTTTTTCTTCGATGCGTATGAAAATTTATTCGGTACAAGCAGACTGCAAAATATCATGGCTTAATTGCATCATGTAATCATATACGTTTCCTAATGGCTAAAGATAAATTTTTATGGTTGCAATCGACCGCAGCGAATTCATTTTGTTACCGTTGTTGAATTGCCACTGCTTCTTCGCTTCATCACTGGGTAATCTTAGTACTTCTTGATAAGAATGATATATATCTTCTGCTACGACTTCATCACGAGGAAATGCAGTACATAAATATTGATATTTTAGCTACAGCCGGCCGCGGTGGTCTCGCGGTTCTAGGCGCTCAGTCCGGAACCGCGCGACTGCCACGGTCGCAGGTTCGAACCCTGCCTCGGACATGGCTGTGTGTGATGTCCTTAGGTTAGTTAGGTTTAAGTAGTTCTAAGTTCTAGGGGACTGATGACCACAGATGTTAAGTCCCATAGTGCTCAGAGCCATTTAAACCATTTAGCTACAACGATGCTCCATAACCTAAAGGAGCACACCTACTGAAACAATGATATTTTCAGTGTTGAAAAACATTACAGGCAGGAGAATCTAGGCATTTCTAAATATATCCCTTGCAAGCAAATTGTTCTTCATGAAATACTGCTTTCACTTCTGGAAATAAATTGGAATTGCACCTCGCTGGATGTTTGTTTGGTTTAGTGATCCAGCAGTCGTTAATGGTTGTCGTAAAAATATGTGGAAATGTCATATGTCATCCTGGCAAAGTAAAGGGCACCGCCGGTTACATTGGTTACCCAATGCTATGCTTCTCTCATCTCTCTCTCTCGCTCTCTCCCCCTCGCCCTCGCCCTCTTCCTCTCCCTCTCTCTCCCTCCCTCTCTCTCTCTCTCTCTCTCTCTCTCTCTCTCTCTCACTCTCTCTCCACACACATTCATACAATCACTCACTCACTCACTCACACACACACACACACACACACACACACACACACACACACACACACACACACAAATCGTAGGTGACTTAGCCAGGTTGTTTATTCGAGTGATTGCCAACAGAAATCACGACACTACGATCCAGTACACCTTACATCCATTCGCTGATCGTAATCCAAGATCTGACATAGCGACCTACCTGAAATAATACAATCTTCTCCAACTCAAGGGACAAGAATTTGGAAAACAGACCGCACGAAAATTAGCTTTAGTAATAATAAAAATACCTAAATAAGGAAGTTAATTTTTTTGTAACCAGAACTCAATTATTTCGTTTTACAATTAATGGCCAAATTCTGTAACTTTATATCTTCTCTCCTGCGAGTCCGTATTAAGTTGAACTTATTTCCATGTTGTCGAGATCTACACACTTCCGTTAGGTGCTTCTTCCGACGCAGCAAAACTTCTTATTCTTGACCATGTAGGTAATGTAATTTTCATTTATCGGACTTCTCCCCCATATACAGGCAGCAGGTGTGACATGAAATTTTCGTGGTGCGCGGAAGAAAATAAAAAGGCTTTATATTTTTGTACTGAGAGAAATTATTATTCAGATACCGTGAAAGCTACTACATGCATCTCATATCTAAACACGTCCTCTCTCCACGAGAACTCAAGACGTAAGGTGACAAAAAATTGGCCGGCCGGAGTGGCCGAGCGGTTCTAGGCACTACAGTCTGGAACCACGTGACCGCTACGGTCGCAGGTTCGAATCCTGCCTCGGGCATGGATGTGTGTGATGTCCTTAGGTTAGTTAGGTTTAAGTAGTTCTAAGTTCTAGGGGACTGATGACCTCAGAAGTTAAGTCCCATAGTGCTCAGAGGCATTTGAACCATTTGTCAAAAAATTTAATGAGGCCTTTATCATTTGTTCTCGCCTTCCGGGGTAGCAAAATACATCTTTTGCGGGCGCTTACAACGGTTATCTTTGGCTTTTCCTACGTACCAATACAATGCCCTGCAGAACATATCTTAAAAATCATTAGCAGAGGTTACATACTGATGTCGGTGATTTTAGATTCTCGTAACACATTAGGTAAAGTTCCGTTGAAGAAGAAAAAAATATTCGGGGGTGAATAACTAGTGAAGTTTTCAACTGCATCAAGAATTTTTTCATACTTAGAATACAGTCTCTTCTGTTATACTTGAAATTTCCTGACGGATTAAAACGGTGTGCCGGACTGGGATTCCAGCGTGAGACTTTTGCCTTTCGCGGAAAAGCTGTCGAGATGAGGTACTGGCAGAAGTAAAGCTGTGAGGGAGTGTCGTGAGTGGTGGTTGGAAAGCTGTGTCGATAGAGCTTACGTCAGCGAAAGGCAAAGGTCTCGGATTCAAATTCCGGTCCATCGTACAGTTTTAATCTGTCAGGAAGTTTCAATATGCAGTCAGATTTCACCGTTGTATCAACCTGACAGAACTAGAGCTTAATATATAGGCGATATATAAACTTTTTCACTTCACGGAACATAGACATGCTGTAAGACCTGAGTAAAAGATGAAATAAAAATTCGCTTCATTCATGTCCTGCAAGAAATCATGAAAAATAAAATATTGAAGGTGAAGTGGAACGCTCATATGTAAGTCTTCTGATGAAGGTAGCTGAATACTGTACAGTTCTACTAGTGTTATGGGTGTAATAGTACAGCGTTTGAGATCCAGATCAAATTGGACTAACACGGGACTGGGAGATGACGAACGGCATTCAGGATTTCATGCTTCATGAGCTGCAACAAACTCAACGAATGTTGCCGCCAGATCACAAAAAACACCTTTAAATGCCAGGAAACCGCTTTCAATACGAAATTTGCGTTATTATGCAGCTCCCTACGAATAACTTAGAGCCCGTGAAACTGAAATTAGACTAATTACGCACAGTAATAATACATTCATTATTGGTACCAGATGAAACCATAAATATTGTACAATAAGAAGTTCTCTTTACGAAGTATTCTGCAGTAACACGCAGAATGTAGTTGTAGAATATAGTAACTTATGATTGACGGGATATGTAACTCTGCAGATGCAGCAAACTAAATATAATTTTTGGTTGCTGATGCAAAAATTAAAAATAGTTGTTCAAATAATCAGCACAACATAAACGGCAAGTAGGAAAATAAATGCAGAAAAAGATAATTTAACATGTGAATTATATTTCTTCATTCACTAAACAAACGCCAGCACTACACGAATGCGGACATTGTTAAACTTTAACGGTATCTGTCCCATCACTTTCGTCTTCGGAAAATAATTCATACCAAAAGAAAACAGGATGCAGTATTCACTTTAAGTAGCAGCGGTTATCTTCGGGTGAGCGAGTTGTATCTAGTCGGATCCGCCTTTCTGTCTTATGAGGAGTGCAAGACAAACGAGGGAGTACTGAAAAGTAATGTCTTCGAATTATTTTCTGTGAAAACTCTTAAAGCTCATTAAAAAAACAATATTAACATCCTAAATCTTTATTCTTTATATATTCACATTTATTTCTCGATATAGTCACTGAATCTTTGACTCTGTTAACGGAGCCACAACCTTTCCTCTGTTTGTGGCGCTTCATCACTATCAAAGTGAAACCTTCGAAAGTCTTCCTTAAGGCATAGAAACGGATTAAAATCGGATGCAGCCAAGTGAGAACTGTAAGGAAGATGGTCGATGATTGTTTCAGACGACGCAGCGTGTGGTCTGGCATTCTCATAGTGAAGGAGAGGGTGCTCATGTGTGGACGAACACTTCGAATTCGAAACTCACGCAAGCCGTAGCACTCTTTTGCAGTACGGACCGCAACGAGACGTGGAGGAAGAGAGTCAATGAGGCTCTGGAAGGTACTGACAGGGCCATGGAGCCATGTCGACTCCAGTTTTCTCTGTTGTGGATGTATGGTGAAAACATCCGATCGAGATGGTCCCACAGATTCTCGATTGGGTCTATATCCAGAGAATTTGGTGGCCAGGGGAGCATGGTAAACTCGTCATTCTGCTCTTCGAACTGTTCACATACTCTGCGAGCTGTGATAAGCTGCATTGTCCTGCTGGTAGATGCCATCGCGCCGAGGAAGAAGAAACTGCCGTAACAGGTGAAGTACACTGATGAGACAAAGTAACGAGCACTCATCTAATTACTGGTTAATCCATCTTAAGCACAAAAAATTCCGCTCTGTAGACTGTTATGAGCTGGATAGCCGATGTCTTCCCACTGTACGACATACTTGGGTCTATTCTTATTCCATTTTCTTGAAGAATGTTTGCTTAAATGTCTCTGTTGGCACTATAATTAGTCTAACTTCGTCTTTGCGGTCAAATCGGGAGCGATAGGTTGGTGGTTGCAATTTATAATTGGATCCGCCACTTAATATGATCCTTGAAAAAATTGTATGTAGGCTTCGAGGGATAGTGGCATGTACCTTTAAGCGTTTGACAGTTCAGGTCTTTCTCCATCTCCATGACGTATTACTCTTCGTTGTGTATCTTCAAAATCCCTAATATCCTGTATGGTACGGGTTCCATTCACTTGAGTAATATTCTAGAACGAGTTGAACGAGTATTTTGTAAGCAGTCTTCGTTGTAAACTCGTTCCATTTTTCCTGTATCCCATCAGCCAGTCGAAGTCTACTACCTGCTTCATTTACGACTGAGTTTATGTCATCCTCCTATTTCAAATTCCCACAAATTGATACAACTGTGTATTTATAACAATTGGCTAATTCCGGCTGTGACTCATTGGTGCTGAAGTCACAGGATATTACGTTTCTGCCTTTTGTGAAGTGCAAAGTTTTAGATTTCTGAACATTTAAAGCCTGTGGCCAGTCTTTGCACCCCTCTATGTACCACTTCGAAAATTCAATTATCCTCTGGCTCTGGGTACCTCAGCAGTGGCAGCAGGGTGCTTGCTGCCAACAGCAAGTGCGTTGTTCTGGCCCTGTCAACAGTAGTACCAAGCAGGCACCGCCCCTCGCCCTCCCTCCCCCCTTGAAGCTGCCCATTTCCCTGGGAAGGCGCATATGTGTTAATGACAGTCACTGACAAAAGCACCGTGAGACCACACCGGTAGTGCGCTGTTCCAGCGCGAAAATCGGAAAGCAGACAGATCCATACTCACAACATAATAACGATGATGTAGTAACACATAATGAAACAATATCACATAGTGATATGTAACAGTAATGTTACAGAGAAGGACGATGGGGCTGCGTCAAGGTTGAGTAATTTTCAAATGTTCACATGTTTATGAAATCTTATGGGACTTAACTGCTAAGGTCATCAGTCCCTAAGCTTACACACTACTTAACCTAAATTATCCTAAGGACAAATACACACACCCATGCCCGAGGGAGGACTCGAACCTCCGCCGTGACCAGCCGCACAGTCCATGACTACAGTGCCTTAGACCGCTCCGCTAAGCCTGCGCGGTGAGTGATTTTCCCAGGTTGGTTTCCCAGCACCTGTTAAGAAATGAACTTCTCAAGGTCTTGGTAGGAACCATCACATTACAGCAAGTGCAACCAGCGTTAGCAAGAAACAGTCAATGGAAATGCCTGAATTCTGTTGCTGAATGGCTGAAGTGGTTAAATGTTAAAAAATTTCAATTAAACTCCTGTTTTCAGACAGACCCTGCCGGAACAGGACATTAAGGCCCAACGGTAGTGGCCGGCCGCCGTGTCATCCTCAGCCCACAGGCGTCACTGGATGCGGATATGGAGCACACTGCCTTCTCGGCCGTACACCAATTTACGAGACCGGAGCCGCTACTTCTCAATCAAGTAGCCCCTCTTTGCCTCACGAGGGCCGAGTGCACCCCGCTTGCCAGTAGTGCTTGGCAGACCGGATGGTCACCCATCCAAGTGCTAGCCCAGTCCGACAGCACTTAACTTCGGTGATCTGACTGGAACCGGTGTGTGGTGTCTGCCCTTTGCGACATGTCCGAAAGAACAGACATCACGCATTCATATAATTCATTTGTCTCGAAGGACAACGAATCCACCATCTTCAGTTTGGATGCACAATTACGTTCGACCTCCTGCAGGAATCTCAAAGTAGGGAACGTGGAGGATATGGACGGGGTCTATGGATAGTATGCGCTAGGTGGGTGTGCCGAGATAGTCTGCGCAGTTGCGATGAACGCGTGTCCAGCTAGCGCAGTGTTTAACGTAACTGTCTAGTAAACAGGAGATCCCGCGTTCGAATCCCAATGGGGCACACATTTTCACTCGTCGACTCAGCTGACATCAGTAGCATCTTCCCTTTCCTTCCTTTCTTTCCCATCTCCTCCTTCAATTTACATAATTTTCTTATACTATGAATAGTAACTATGCTCTCACAGTAACAGGCATTAATTGGAGGAAGTAAGCTTAAATGCACACATTTCCGCGCGGTCGTCACTGCCCGGATTATGCCTGTTTTTATGTCTATAGCTTCACATTGGCGTATTTCCGACCTATGATTATCCGGAAAATTTCTCGCGATTCCTCTGCTCTTACTTCATTATCAAGTTTGTTTTCCTCACTCTATATATGGGCACGTAAACAAACAAATAGGCAGTAAACAAATTCTGAGAACCAGAAGAGTGTTACAGCTATAACAACTCCAGGGACTGGTGCCGTATACGACAAGTTTTGCGATCGTAGGGATCTCTTGAACGTGTTGCTACAGGAGCTTAGCAAAGTATGCCGGCAGCGTTCGGTGGTCGGTGTGGCACACGCTAGCCACGCTGCCAGAGGCCACGGCTGGGAGTGGGAAGGCGCGACGCCGGGTTGCGGCAACACGGACCCGGCCTGCGATTGCGTCACGAGGAAACTAACTGCCTCTACCTGTACCTGCCGGTGCTCGCTGCATGCAAAACCTCCAAAGCAGAAGTGTCTCTCTGACGCACTGTGGGACCGACTTGACGCGCGTCTCGCACCGTGCACAGAACTTTTTGCTTGCCTCATACACCTACCTACATAGCTGACCATTAAAACTGCAACATCAGAAGCATAGCAAGTAACTAAATTGTACTTGTTGTATGTATACAGTGTAGTAGGAAGAATAAATGATTAAATTTGTAAGTGATTTGGAGGTATAAAGAGTGAGAAATTTATTACTCGGGGCTTCCCCCTCTGCCAGCAACAGTGCATCAAATCCGGCCCGGCTCGGCATCGAGTCGTACAGAATTCGACTGACAGACACTAATGTTCCATTCTCTGTTGCTGCAGCTCTCTACCTGAGTTCGTCTTAGAGGCGTCTTAGAGGCGTGACATTCAGTAACTCAGCACCAGATGTGTTCAATGGGTACCTGGCCCCAACAACAGTCGAACGCACCCGTTATCAATGTATGTCAGGGTGGCATCTTGTAGAATATATCACGGACACCCCGAAGGTACGGCACGCTATCCACTGGCTTCAGTACATCAGAAATGTACCAAATTACCAGTTATGCGAACCATAGGTGATCGCGTTGAGCAACCACTGGCACCCAAAACCATTATATGACTCGGTGGCTCAGTGGTAAACCACCACAAAGGCCTCAGGTTCGATCCTCGGTCAATTCTAGAATTCTTATCTGTCACTGGTCACTCCTTTCACCTCCGGCAATGTTTGTTGATGTGAAAAATGCCGACTTGCACTGTGGCTCTGAGTCCACGTTTAACTGTATGCAATACAAGTACTGGCTGGGTAAGTCAGTTCAGAGGTCGGAGGAAGGAAACGGGATACCACCAACAGGATCGTGCCTAGTGAAGTTCAGTGTGTTCAAAACAATCTTCTGCTTGATGGCTGCTGTACCGTACCATCACGCTAGGTACTGTGCCCGTAAGGCGATGATGAGCGCAGTCTGGTAACGTTAGTTCTCCTCGGTGCCTCGGATCCTCCAATAGTAACGCAGAAATGGGAAGAAGACGTAGTGCATTACTTGTGTCCATTGTTGACGTTGTGTGTATCACTGTCGGCGCGCCTCCCTGCTTCCGCCTTAAAAGAAAACGCAACAATAGTCACCGTGTTGACACGGTGCTCCAGACATCTTCATACTGTCCTTGTCGAGGCTCACGAGAAAGACAGGCCTTGGCGTGTATGTCACAGGGAATGAGAGTATGAAGAGAGTCAGCAGCCGTCGCAGTAGGCAGAGATGAGTTTAATAATTTTTGACTGGGCCTTGAAATGCATACAAGTTCTCGATAGCGGAGGACAAAGTTAAGACCTTTCAGTGGATACCTTTTCAAGAACGTATTGATTTCCCGTGGACTCTGCACGGAGCCGAGCGTTCACGAATTGTGGTGGCAACGCGACTACTGTGAAGACACAAGTTTTGCGGGGCTCGTATTTCGCGTGGGCGCCGGCCCAAGTGGATACTGGTCGTGTTGCAAAGAAGTCAGTTTCCTGACTCAAGGTACGTGACTAGGCTGTAGGATTTTCGCTGCCTAGCGATCAAAATGACTGTCGTATTGGATTCCGTTTCCGTGGGGCTTCGCTGAGTACAGAGTTCTAAAACCAGTGATTCTATTTTTACATGGTAGTCGTGGGATCTACACCAATGAGAGCAGCAATATCTCTGAGCGATAGAACACTGTAGACCACAATCCTGCCACTACCGAACTCCGTCACGTGCTGGTAAATGTCTACTCTTTTTACATGGAACATAACACGATCTTCTCACAAACAACCAGAACTCAAATGCGACTTCTCGCTGATAAACCCAGTGTGTGTAGATATTTATTTCTCAACATAGTCACCCTGGTGACTAACACATTTCCCCCGCCGGCCGGTGTGGCCGAGCGGTTCTAGGTGCTTCAGTCTGGATCCGCGCGACTGCTACGGTCATAGGTTCGAATCCTGCCTCGGGCATGGATGTGTGTGATGTCCTTATAACCTAAGGACTGGTTTAAGTAGTTCTAAGTTCTAGGGGACTGATGATCTCAGTTGTTAAGTCCCATAGTGCTCAGAGCCATTTGAATCATTTTTGAACATTTCTCCCAACGAGAGATCAGTTTGTTGATTCCATTACTGTAGGAGGTTGGACTTTGTTAATGGAGCCATAACCTCAGCTGTACTCCCATGCTTCATCATTATCAAAATGAAGTCTTCGAAAATGTTTTGTAAGTTTCGGATATGGATGAAAATTGGATGAGGCCAAGACGCAACTGTATGGAAGATAATCCATGACAGTGAATTCAAGGCGTCGGCTTACTGCAGATGTCACGGTGCTCGTGTGTGGTGCGGCATTGTCATGCTGGATGAGAAGATGCTCCATGTGTGGACGAACTCTTTAAATTCATGCCCTCGGTTTTCTGAGGATTTCTCACACACCGATGTAGTTACACTACACACCGACACATTACACACTAAAATTCGGAGGCCTCTAGCGTCAGAAGACTGCAGTGACGTGAAGAGTAAAGATATAGAACGTTAATAACTATTGTTTCATTTAAAACGCTCTAGGAGTTTTCACATCAAAAATTCGGAGAAATTAGTTTTCAGTACGCGCTCATACATCTACTTCCTCTTTCCCAGTATAACCAAGATCTACATTTCACTCCTATGTTCTTGATGTGCAGTCCAGAAACAGTCTTTCTCAACTGAATGCTAGTTTCTGATGCCAGTAGAGTTGTACTGAAAACTATTTTCTTCTCCGGCGTCCATCAGATTTCCCGTTCCTTGCTGAGGATAGTAATACTTTCATTTATTTTACTACTATATCTTTCGCAATTCCGATATTTGCCAGGTAGCTGATTTTTTACTTTCACTTGTAACCGCAGTTATCTTAGCTCTGTTTATTCTTAACCAAAATTCTGTGTAATGTAGAGCTTGCAGTCAATTCAGAGCTCCTTCTCTGCTTTTGGCGATCTATCTCTACACTTTACAGCTGGTATCCACCATGATCTGAAACTCTCTTTTGCTTCATTATGTTTTCACCATACAATACTACCAAGAGTGCAGCATTCCATTGTACTTACTTTTTGTACCACCTTTTGTAATTCCACAAGTATAGTGAATGTTTCCATTATTCTCTCGCCAGCTGGGGCGAGGTCTGAATTAATTATCTTGTACCTTCATCTTTTCTGAACCTAACCGATGTTCATCAAGCAGCGTTTTAATCCACTATTATTTTTATGTTACTCTTTCCATGGTCGTCCATTAATTTTGTTGACAAGCTGATGTAGTGTCTTCCTCGAATGAACAGTAAGCCTGAGAATGAGAATGAATGCTTCAGGCAACTTACAGCCATGTGAGATACAGTATCTGCCAAGAGTGACCTCAACATCCACTGAACAGTAGACTGTAACTATTTTGTCCCACATTCCAATACGCAGAACACATATGCTCCCACAGTTGTAAGCAAAAAGCATAAGAAAAATGTTTGCCAGTCTCGAGATAGGTGGGACTACAACCACGACAGACTGCATGAACTATACATATGAATAACGCACGTGGCAATAGCCCTATTTGAGTGCAATAAACAAGTAACTTTCGTTTTTAATATTTTTTCGAAAGGATAATGCTGCTGATTTCGTCTGTGATGTCGGGAGTTCAGACAACGGAATTTCTTCTATTTATTTATTTATCGTTTGGTACGTATGGTACAGTGGTTGTTTAAATTACTCCAGTGAAGAGCTGAGAAAAGTAACTTACATCAAGTTTTACGCTTATTAGCAGTAAAATGTGAAGTAAAATGAAAAGCATAATGTACAATGAAATGGACTGTAAAATGACCAGTAAAAATTAGCTGTAAGAGGAGTCAATAAAAAGGAAAAATAAAGTGAAGATTAAGATTAGCAGCTGAACGAACATTAAAATCAAGAAGAAAAACAACACAGAAATGAATAATAAAGTAAGCAATAAAAAGAACCATAAAATGAAACATAAATTTACACTAAAACTGACAGCTGATTAAGAATAATTATTTAACATTAATATCGAAACAATCCAGCCAGAAAACTGCAGCATCCTTCAGTTCATACAAATCTGTTTTTGGTCCCGTGTACGCCCTGATGTAATCACTGACAATATTGTCCACTGTATGGCGCATGGTACCGCAGTCACACTGAGGACTAGCGGATTTGCCTCATTTGCACAGATGGTCCTTCAAACTAAATGTGATGTTCGAATGCTGTTGAGACCTTTCCATTGTCAGGAGGGAAGTTCGGACACGCGAGGTCTTTGGACGGAGTCAGAATAGTCAAACTATTGGCGCTCCACTCTGTCCACCACAGATCACTGATGTTGAAATCTGTGGATTTTAGCGGCTTTTTAACGCTTCAGCTGGTGAAAACGAATAGGAAATTGCCCTGCGATGGAAGGAAACATTTGAGGCATGCAACTCTAATAATTCTTTGTTAATTTTGTTAGCAGTATTTGAGCTTTTTCGAAAGAATGCTGCAATTTCTTAACCCTTACACAAACAGCGGGAGTGTTTCTTCTGATTTAAACAGCGGTGACAAAACTTCACTCCGGGAAGACAACGATATAAATCTGACTTATACTGAAGCAGTATTTCATGTGCAAGAGGAAAACTGCAGCGCTGGCTGGGTGTCTTTAAGAAATATATTTCATACGTATTCGAAACTGTAAGTTCTTCTCCTCGCTTAACTGTGCATTCGCAATAAGCTACATCCAACTTAGACGGTGTAGGAAATTATTTATTCAAAAAAGTTGTATGAGGAATAAAACAGTAAAAGAAATAATTCGCCCTTAAGACCAATTTAGACTCCAAAACAGTAATTTACGTATATATTGAAAAATGTCCTGCATTCGCCTAATCACATTCTAGCGCACTCTCACCATTTTTACACATATAAAAGTTATTTGGCCCAGGGGTACGTAATTCGTGAACCTAGTTCTTACATTCTCTATAGTGGATCTGTTTATCTTACAGCTTTAGTGTTAGAAATGGTTGAAAACAAACTAATCAGAAACAGTTATCACCATCATCCTCTTCTAAACTAACTGAGATTTTTATTTCCTTCTTCTTTTTGTATTTCTTGCAATCTCGTTATATTCATTTGCTTTTCTAAATAGACATTTCATTGCATTTTTTATTTGTGTTTTCGGCTAATTCTTCGATAAATCTTTTAAAATTGCTGTATCTCTTTTTCGGGAGTGATTTATCTCTGTAATTTGCTTTGGTAAAGGTCTTACTAAAAGAGGTGACTTGTGCAACTTTTGGGCTTGGGTGTCATTAGAATTATTTTGTAAAGTATATGGAAGCTGTTGATTTGACAGAACAAGATAGTTCCTTTGTACGCTTTTCTGGAAAGCAACTTTCGCAAGCAGCTACCTGTCGGTCACATAGCTAGCTACTAAATCAGTATCTGTGAATATGTCGCAATTTAGTGGATACATTCCCTGAAATCCTGAAGAAATATTAGATGGAATCATTGTAGGAGGATATTCACGAGAAACATGGTAACGGACATCGTAAATAATTTCATCCACTTTCGTGGCTTGTTAATCATCCAGCAATCACAGTTGAGAAACGTCTTGAACGGCCCAGAGAGACTGCGGTGAAGATGCTGTAGCTTATGTGCACCACGTCGGGAGAATGACTGCACTGGATCTATGAAATTAAATCGTTATGTGCTCAGATGGGAGTCATGGTTTTTGTAAAAGTGTGATAAGCTATTTGATGATCAGCTGCAACTTTACGAGATGATAATGTCTCCTTTTTTGCCTTCCTCAGTACTGCAAGTGTGATGTACGGAGCAACTTCTACTAGGTTTGTCTTTCCCTTGATTTCTCATCATTTTTTAAAATAAAACAGCTGCCGGTGTAGTTTGTCAGATGTAACATCTGTCTCCGAAATTTTTGAGACAGCCAACTCAAACATTCAGACGAAACAGACCTTAGAAAATGTAGTCCATCAACAAAGGAGGTGGCTTACAAAACACTCGTTCGACCTATACTTGAGTGTTGCTCATCAGTGTGGGATCCATACCAGGTCGGGTTGACAGAGGAGATAGAGAAGATCCAAAGAAGAGCGGCACGTTTCGTCACAGGATTATTTGGTAAGCGTGATAGCGTTACTGAGATGTTTAGCAGACTCAAGTGGCAGACTCTGCAAGTGTAGCTTGCTGTCCAGGTTTAGAGAGCGTTTCTGGATGAGGTATCGAATATATTGCTTCCCCCTAATTATATCTCCCGAGGAGATCAAGAATATAAAATTAGAGAGATTCGAGCGCGCACGGAGGCTTTCCGGCAGTCGTTCTTCCCGCGAACCATACGCGACTGAAACAGGAAAGGGAGGTAATGAGAGTATCACGTAAAGTGCCCTCCGCCACACACCGTTGGGTGGCTTGCGGAGTATAAATGTAGATTTGGATGTAGAACAGACCTTGAACATGAAATCAATGTCGATACGAAATAATATTGTGCAAATGTTATAAAATTATGGAAAATACTTGTGATGTAGGCTTCCTCGAGTACAGAGTGAATAATGGGAACATATTATATCAATAACTGAAAGCTTCCAGCTGAAAAATTTTTCGAAAAATTGGCGCCAGGGCCTAGAAGCTGCAAACACTCTACTCAGAATTTTGCGACCTTGCTGGTGTTTGAGTTTAGACCACAGGAAGAGCATCAGGTGCAGCAGCCACTGAGAACTGAAACTTGGGACAACCAACCCGTCTGGCAGCCTGCCACGGTATCCCCTATCTCGTGAAATTTCACATTTGTTCTGGGTAACCTTCCTACTTACGTACAGGTGAGTACGTTAAAGTTCACGGCTTATTCCGCATAGGCGAGGACCTCCATGTTTACGCAGCGTTCAGAGTTTTGTAACACTTGCTGGCGCTGCGATGTGGTGAAAGCCTTGCGGAGGGCGTGCGCGTCGTCCGGCCTTTAACCTGTGCTCCCGGTACTCAGCCAACCTGCCCATCGGGTCCGGGCCAGCACCAGGGAACTGGAGCAAGCAGGCGCCGCTGCACCTCTTCCTGCTTCGTTTCAGGGAGCATCCAGTTTGGATTCACGTATTTCATTTCCCTGAGAAACACCACATTTGCCACGTTTCGTAGATGGCAAAAATTATTCTCTCGATTTTCTGCATGAAATATATAGGGTGTTCAGAAACAGTCTGAAAATTTTGCAAGGATGTTGCAGGGTAGGTTGTGCGGAGAGATAATTTAGAAGAACAAATTTCAGTGCACAGCGCCGTTTCCGAGTTGATTAACATTGAAGTTAGCCAATCAAGCCGTTGCGTGCGCAAAGTCAAACGTTCCGCCAGAGACGGTATCGCCAAACAAGTTCTTCGTTTGGTTTCCTACAAGGGTGAGTCAAATGAAAACCTTAAATATTTTTTTAAATATTATTTATTGTGCAGAAGTGGTACAAAGCTGTATCACTTACAACATAATCTCCCCCACGCTCAATGAAAGTCTTCCAGCTCTTAAAAAGTGCACAAATTCCTTTAGAAAAAAACTGTTTTGGTAGTCCGCGCGACCACTCATGCACCGCGTGGCGTACCTCTTCATCAGAGCGGAACTTCTTTCCTCCCACTGCGTCTTTGAGTTGTCCAAACATATGGAAACCACTTGGGGCAAGGTCTGGTGAGTGTAATGGATGAGGAAGACACTCAAAATGCAGGTCTGTGATTGTTGCAACTGGGTTGCGAGCAGTGTGGGGCCTTGCACTGTCATGTTGCAAAAGGACACCTGCTGACAGCAATCCACGTCGCTTTGATTTGATTGCAGGCCGCAAATGATTTTTTAGGCGATCTGTGCATGCTGCACTGGTGATAGTGGTCTCTCTAGGCATGTAATGCTCCAAACTGACGCTTTTTTCGTCCCAAAAGAGAGTCAGCATAACCTTCCCTGCTGATGGTTCTGTTCGAAACATTTTTGGTTTTGATGATGAGGAATGGTGCCGTTCCTTGCTCGCTCTCTCCGTTTCCGGTTGGTGTAAGTGAACCTAGGTTTCGTCCTCAGTAACGATTCTTGCAAGGAAGCCTTCTCGTTCAAATCGCCGAAGAAGTTCTACACAAGCATCAACACGTCGTTCCCTCATTTCAGGAGTCAGCTTCCGTGGCACTCATCTTGCAGACACTTTGTGAAACTGGAGCACATCATGCACAGTGTGGTGTGCTGACCCATAACTAATATTTAAACATGCTGCAATGTCATTCAGTGTCAAAAAATGGTTCAAATGGCTCTGAGCACTATGGCACTTAACTTCTTTGGTCATCAGTCCCCTAGAACTTAGAACTACTTAATCCTAACTAACCTAAGGACATCACACACATCCATGCCCGAGGCAGGATTCGAACCTGCGACCGTAGCGGTCGCGCGGTTCCAGATTGTAGCGCCTAGAACCGCATGGCCACTGCGGCCGGCCATTCAGTGTCACTCGGCGGTTTTCCTTCACTATGACTTCAACTGCTGCGATGTTCTGTGGAGTCACAACTCGTTGTGCCTCACCTGGACGAGGAGCATCTTCCACTGAAGTCACACCATTTGCGAACTTCCTACTCCATTCGTAGACTTGCTGCTGTGACAAACATGCATCACCATCGTCATTCGTCGATGAATTTCAATAGCTTTCACTCCTTCACTAGGCAAAAACCGAATAACAGAACGCTGTTCTTCCCTCGTGCAAGTCGCAAATGGGGCGGCCATCGTTATACTGATACTGCGACGGTATGTGTTCATCTGCACTATGCTGCCACCTACAGGCCATTCTGCACGCTGTTTGTAGCACGCTTACGAACTTACAGGATAACGGCGCGAAATTTCGATTTGTTATTACAAATTTAAGGTTTTCATTTGACTCATCCTCGTAGAAACGAGCAAGAGAGCGATACAAACATTAGACATAGAACGTTAGTAAGGATCGAACCGCAGCCAAAGGCTGAGCAGTCTCTTGCGCTGTCATCTACACGGAGCATTAGCAACCTTTGGTGACCTGCCGGCCTGTTTCACACATTTAATTAAGCACGCCAGCCGCCTCGACACATGAGCAGCAATACTCTTACGGCAGGAAGCCAAAACTATAGCGTCCGTGACAATGTTGACCGGGACTCGGATACGACGCGACGTAACTAATTTTTTTTCTTAACAATTATTTCTCCGCACCACCTACGCTGTAACCATTTTACTAGCTTTGCAGACTGTGTCTGACCACCCTGTATAAGGAGCCGATCATAAAGCTTCCTTTCGAAGGCCGCACAGTCCAGTGAGGTAAAATTGCCCTGAGCATTGAGGCAATCATCTCATCAACACACTACGTTGAAGCTAACCGTTTGGTAATACCCCGTGTCCTTCTGCTTGAAGAAGTGCGTAAGTGCCCGCTGCACATTCTCGTCCGACAGGAATCGTGGACCCTTCAAGGCGTTTCCTAAGGGACTGAAGCCATGATAATCGCTCGAGGAGAGATCAGGACTACAGGGTTGGTGCTCGGGTGTCTCCTGCTTGAGTTGGCAGAGCTTCTACGTTACGACGTTTGCGGTATGGGGGCGTACGTCATCAGGAAACAGCCACATCCCCTGTCGCAGTTTTCAACAACGGTGGTATCGACACAAATGGCGCCCCATACTCTTTCTTCGTTCTCCGGTGGACGTTTACCGGCGTTTGTTCTTCGGTCGCCAAGGAAAGAATAACAGCACGTTGATCCTGTTAGGACGCATTTGGTTATGACGTCGCCAAGTTTCAGGTCCCTGCGTTTACCGCATGCATGTCAGAAAGACACGAATACCTCCCTAATCCCTTGCCTACATGTCGGTGCTTGTATGCCCTCATCGGAGTCGCGCTGTGTTTCATACACACTTTTTGATCGCTTCTTGTATTAAGCCACTAACTCTGCGGCAGCTGCTTCGCTCGCGTAGACCGTGTGGCCTGCAGATACTTTTTTTGTTTTTATTTAATCGAATTTTCATGTTGTTCACAAACTGATTCGCAAACTGCACCAAGCTTTTCACGAATCGTCTTTTGCGTATGCACTTCTGACCAAAAAACGATTCTGGTAGCTGGAATCCAAAGTTTCTGTCGATCATGCCGTTTGCGTTCTGTGAAGATATTTCCATAGCAGCTTCCATCCTCTAACAAATATTTGTTGATATCTAACCGAGAAATGAAATAACAATTTTCAAAAATTAAGCTTTAAAATATTTTAATGTAACGAAATATTTTCTTAAAAATTTTCATCCGATATTGCACTCGCTTACGGTTTGAATTTAGAGAACCACTGAAACACATATTTTTTTGTTTCTAACCGAGGCAAATACCAATTGTTGTAGATGTAATCCTAAAAATCCTTTAGAAGTTCTTTAACAATTATTTATTAAAAAAAATTCACCCACTATTTTACCTCCTTATTTGTTGAATTTCTAAAAATTATGAAACCCGTTTTTTTTTATTTTCTGAGTGAGAAACCAAATACCATTATTCATTGTTCTAGCTTTAAATTCCTCTTAACAGCGACTACATTCCAAAAGCCTTTTATCCTCTATTTCATACTCTCAGGAGTGGGATTTCGGATAATCACTTCTTAAACGATGCCTAAAATAGATGATCCACAACCTCCCCAAACTTCAAGTTTCTATCCTCCACGGTTTGGGCTGGACGATGATGAGTCAGTGAGTCAGTCTGACCCTATTTCACCCACTTAGGAACTGAATTTCCAGAAATAGCGAAACACGTATTTTTTTCATCTTTAACTGAGAAAGCAAACACCAATTTCCAAAGTTTTAGCTTTAAAAATTTTTTCGCAATGATATATTTTCATAAAACGTTCCGCCCCTTAAGGATTGAACTTACAAGAACAGTGACATGCATATGTTTTATTTCTAACAGAGAAGCAACATACAAATTGTCGTAGACGTAACTTCAAAAATGCTTGCACAATTAAATATTTCCACAAAAACTTTTATACCCAGTTTCACCCCTATACGGGTTGAACTTCCAAAAACAGCGAATCATAAATTATTTTATTTATAACTTACAAGTCAAATTTAAATTTTGATACATTTAGCTTTAAAAATGCTTTCATAATAAAATATTTTCTTAAAAAGTCTTATCCCCTATTTCACCCTATTATGGGGTAACTTTAAAAATATTTTAGTAGATTTTTAATAATGATATATTTTCAAAAATGTTTTTACCCACTGTTTCACCCCCATAGGGTTAAATTTCCAAAAATGCTAAACACATATTTCTTTATTTGTGACCAAGAAACAAAATACCAATTTTCGTAGGTTTAGTTTCAAAATTGCCTTAATAGCGACATTTATCTCCTATTTCACACCCTTAGGGTAAGAATTTAGAAAAATGCCTTCTTAAACGATGCCTACAGTATAAGACCCATATCTTCTCCAAATTTCAGGTTTCTATCCTTAGCGGTATGGGCTGGGCGATGACCGGTTAGTCAGTCTGTCAGGCATTGCCTTTTGTACATAGAGATTAAGCATAAAATGCTTAATGCATTTTTGTCAGAGCCAAATGAAAGTAAACGACACCAGATTTGTAATATTGTGTTCCCTCTTCTTTTATGTATCCTAAAAGAAATTTTTTTTAAGTATTCTGTGTTATATGTGCATGAGTATTGTCCTCATGCTGTTATTTCGGTCTCGGAAGAAACCTTGTCAGAGTTTTGTGAATTTCGTCTACATCAGACTTTATTTTTTACAGTGCTTGTTATTGTGTTGTTTTGACTGAAAGCATTGTGATTCATATCATTATTTATTTACCCTACACATTTCAGAATTTAGTTCGTATTTTCAGGTGTTTACGTCTTCTTGTTGTTTCGGTTATCAACCATAAGGTTGTTCGATGGTGTTCTCCAACCCCAACTTCCCCATTTCAGCATATCTGATGCATCTCGCATCGATAACCATATGGTTTGTATAGTACTCAAAATCTTAAACATGGCTGCGAATCAGCAACTGTGTAAATATGAAGACATTGAAAAAACCAGCGAATAGTTGCAAAAAAAAAGGTTTATTAGCTCTTGAGGCAGGTTTCTATATGTCTAAAAATATCTTCTTCAGACGGAGTGGGCCTTGTTACATCACATGGTGGTACATTAGAATAGCTGAAGCCGAGCGGCTCCTGTTCATATATAAAACTGACTGTTGGCCTCTGTCTCTGGCATGATGTACACTTAAGATTGCAAATACTTTATCCTGTGACTTCTGTTATAATTTTATGGTGACAAGAGCCTCTACCTGTGGGCATTGCTTTGCAAATGGTTGGCTGATTTTTTCAACGTCTTCAGGTTTGTATACTCATATTTGGATCTGCCCCTGCGATTCTTTCCTTCCCTCATCGCTTCAGTTTAAGTTACAAACATCATAATAC
Organism: Schistocerca piceifrons; assembly: GCF_021461385.2. Taxonomy (NCBI): domain Eukaryota; kingdom Metazoa; phylum Arthropoda; class Insecta; order Orthoptera; family Acrididae; genus Schistocerca; species Schistocerca piceifrons. The sequence continues at coordinate 295,752,612 of NC_060141.1, forward strand.
GTGTCCAATCATTCAGATTCGTTACAATATTTCTTAGCAATATTTTTTCTCGTTGATTCGTATGAGAACGCCTCATCCCTTGTTCTGTTAATCCATCTAAACAGTTTCCTGTAACATGTGAGGTCACCGTTGCCGCATTTTGATCGGTACAAAAACAAATACGATGTCTGTGAGGTGCAACAATGCTCAGTTAACCCTCTGTGGGCTCAAAAATGAGTTTTACGGTTGTTTGTTTCTGAGCGCGCGTCAGCAGGGAGGGGCAGTCGTTAAAGTGGATTCCACTGATATGGTCGTGCGCGACGACTCTGACGGAGGAAATATTAGAAAGCAAGTAAGGTAGTGCACTGAATTTCACCGTCGCGTCTGGGATCAGGTAAGAAATATCATCCCAGACTAAAGCATTTGGGAAAGTTGGAGTTTTATTCGAATCTCGTGCCCTAATTTTGTTACTGTAATTCAATAAACCTTTCGACAATGGATAGAATAAACCAATAGTGATTTCTCAATCCATTGTGCATAATGTACTTCATCCAACAATCATTAAACGGTATTGCGATGACTTTTTTGTCTGCTGCGGTCTTATCAGTTTCAACAGCTTGTCACTCGCGTCACTGGTATAACCACTCACAACCATGATAACGGCTATAATTTTGTTATAGAAAACACAGCTTGGCATCAAAGATATTACAATGCATCCATGATTCGCCGCGGCATGGTGTTCTTTTTAACTGGTCACGGACCTTATCCCACGGACTTCAACTGCGTGGTCTAAGTCAGACCCAAAATTGCACATGTGGGGAACTGGGAACCCCAGAACACACAGCCCTGTTCTCCGGGACTTATAGAAACATCAGAGACACATCAGAGATTCACAATGAACGCCAAATGTAAAAAGCCGTTAGGAAAGTCGATCAATGAAAGCATCTAAACAAATTAGTAAACGAAATTTCTAAAAAAAACTTACAGAGAGTATCTACGTAATTGGCCATACAGAAGGCAAGTATATACAGGGAAACGGGAAGAAGAAGAAGAAGGAGAAGATGAAGAAGAAGAAGAAGTAGACACTTAAATAGTAGGTGACTATGAAGTCCAGACAGGTCTATTGCGTATAGATACATTAGGCCAAATAGAAATCGGTCATTGTTACCTAAATGCCCCATTAAAACTGTACATAAGTACAAGGTATTAATGTTAACAATGTCGGTGAATTTTTGCCTCATGCACTACAAACCTGTACAAAACCGTGGTTCTGCGTATAGTGTACCCAACACGTTGGATCTAGCTTAATTAAATTGCTCTACCACTAACACGCAATGAAGTATGGTGTCTGGAGATCAAAGGTTACATGACAAATAGCGGGTTATATCCCCGCAGATATCAAGATGGCGGTTCTAATATCTGTTATCTAATAAATTTACTTGAAAAAACAGCAATTTTCTGAACGAATTTTTGCAGTTACTGCATGTCAAGGATGCCAAATGAAATTTAGACACAATTTGAATTATGGTCACAGGTAATACCAACCAAGGGCAAAATATACACTTGACCACATTTCAAAATTTTAACCATATAAATGTTCGTGCAATATTTTTGTAAGGTGAAAGTCAAATAGAGAAAAGGTCCATAAGCATACAAGTATATCTGTTGCGATTTCTTTATAAAAGGAAAATGTGGGGCAATTTTTGCTCATGCTTGGTGGTTCGATGGCTATGTTCCCATAGGAACTGATCACTCCTGTCCCACAGTTTGCTACACGTACAATAAGCGCGTACTTTATTTATTGTCACTTCATTGCGGAACTATGTCGGAGAAAGAAAGATATCGTTGAACTGTACAGTCTTGTACTTGCTGGATGACAGAAAATAATTTCACAGAAAATTCTTCTCTACTGACTACTTTACAAACTGTGAAAAAAGTAAAAAAAAAAAAAAAACAGCAGACGTGAACGTGAAGGAAAGGAGTCTCATAGCTCTAACCGATCCGTACCTGAAGAAGATGTCTGGCAAGTTGAAATCGGCACCTATTAATACCACGTTATCGGGAAATTTACTCGTGATATTCACTGGAGCGACCCGAAACTCTGACTATTGTTGCAGGTCAACAGGAACAAAAGGACACTTGTCGTCCTGTTGGCGATGGAGCATACATCGAGCTGTGGCCTGCCGTTCCCGCGAGGCAGTAATGAGGGTACCCGTCAATTGTTTCCACTGAAACGTCATGGATGAATGCTTCCACTGTAATCAGGGCGGTAGACGCACCCTATAATTATCAGTAATATCGCCAGTTACGCTCTATTAGCTACGAAAAGGCACTCATACAGTCCGGACGATGGTTGGAACAATGACTTTGTCCCATAGTTTCTCTCTGCCCAGTTTCGAACACCTAACGTCAGTTTATCTTAAATAACTTTCGAAGAATGAAGAAATATTCAAAAGTAAGCATTTTACTGTTTCACTGTAGAAGTACGTATTGGAAATTATTGGCACAGAAAAGCGATTGTGGTGGTCTAGCGGGTACAGACCTACACTTCAAAAGGAATGGGGAAACAGACCTATTATACAGAACTAAAATACATGTACCGGTTATAACTGATGGTTTTCGATATTTGTTCGATCTCAATTATAACAGATTGTTCCGTTTTTTGCTGATATCCTGATAAAAGACTGGCATGTCAATCTGCCACAGCAACAGTGCTAAAACTTATAGATTTTAAATACAACTTTTTTGAAAACGAGGAACGTTTACTCGCAAAATTTCCATTCGTGTGAAAGTTTGGTTTATTATAAAAAGTTCAAGAAAAGATCAGTGCTTATTTAATAACAACGCCGACAGTTAGAAACTATCAATAAAAACATGACATAAGAATCGGTATAGTACTGTCACAGAATAGATAGTGTACAGTAAGGAAAACAGAGGGCGGCTCCTTTGATTTGTATGAAGTCAAGCGTTGCGCTAGGTGCTATAATGAAACCGAGTAAAAGCGAAAAGATAGCTGTTTACCACTATGGCTCTAAATGGACATTCTTACGAAATGGAATTAATCAAACCGACTAAATGAAAACATGCTAAGGAAACAATTTGAGATAAATATTTAGCTAACAGCTTGTCACACAGGCTTTTAAACTCATTACTGTTCAAATATGCAAGCTGCCACAGCTTTTAGATTCAGATGACAGTGAAGCTACTTTGTTTTGTAGATATCTTTTTTTTTTTTGCTTGCAGCTGTTTTATTTTACTTCTTAATTTTTCTTTTCTGGGACTTTCAGCCGGTAAATCGATTTACCTTCCAACAGAAATAGCTGTGTTTGTATCAATAATGGAATTTTCATTTAGGTTTTCAGTCTGAAATTAACACGCAGGCATTACTTTGTATGAAGACAGTACACTGCATTAAAATTTCATTTAATTAAGGGTTTTGAATTAGAACCAGACCTATAAGTTCACTCTATAACATATTATGTAATAATGAGACATACTAGTGTAATAAATGACGTTTCATAAGTCGCAAGGAAACTTTTCTCAAGCTTTGTCCAAATATGAGACGTGTTTCAGTTTTTTCCGTTACTTAACTGTTGGTGTGCAATTTCTTCTTCATTATTTTCTTGCAGCAGTAAGTACAACAATAAATCGCGATCACTAATTTGAGAAACGTGCGTCTACTTGTACAAATTCGGAGTCCTCCCTCGGACATGGGTGTGTGTGTGTGTGTGTGTGTGTGTTGTTCTTAGCATAATTAAGTTTAACTAGTGTGTAAGTCTAGGAACCGATGACCTCAGTAGTTTGGTCCTTTAGGAATTCAGACACGTTTCTTTTAATAACTATTGCTTTATTTCAAACGCTCTAAGCGTTTGCAAATCAAAAATTCATTGGTCATAAAATGAGATGTCTAGTGACTACTAATTTTATTAATTTTGACATTTGAATTTCAACTCCGCGAGCGCGCATTCCGGAAGAAAGCGCTCGTGTAGTATCACTATTGCGCATGCGCCTTCGTGCGAGCAATATTCGAAGAGGACGCGAAAATCGACAGAGGTCGCTCATGTAGCGGCTGCCTTTGAGCACGCGTCTCTGCGCCAATTTTTGGTATGAAGTTAGCGATGTAAACCAACAATCTCCAGTGCAAGACACTCACCTGAAGATGGCTGAATGGTTGTCAAACGAAATATCGTGGCAAGGAGTCGACGTAATCCGGCTGTTATTTTGAAACTTCATTGAATATAGCAGAAGTTATAGATATACTTTCTGATCTCAAAGGGTTCCTCGATGAAAGAATCCTTGTAGGTCGATGCAAGGAACAATAATTGTATGCTGTGTAGCGACGCTGATTTGCAGATATCTCGATTTTCATTGCCGTGTCATCGCTGTGCATAACTTTTTGTCACAGTGAGTGTAACATGACCAGCATAATAGATGCCACACCTTTAAGGAACATTATAAATCCCAGTAACCCTAAACCCGAGACTGTCTTTTACGGTCGTAACGTCTCTTCTTTCTTGGGTGGCTTTGTCTGTCTCGTTTGCTAAATGTAGAACAGCAACAGCTGATTTAATAGACGAACATCGTAATTTCGTTTCAAAGAGGGAGCCAGCTAAATGTATCGTTCACCACAACAAGACACTTTTTAGGTGCTGAAGGTCTCAATCCAGATATTCCTCGTCAGAAACCGTTCAGCTGATGTCAACAAAAACAGAGGAAAGAAGACAAGGAGTCGAATTTAAATCGCGGTTCTCAAAATACTTGATAAATAAATTAGGAGCTGCTGGAGAGAAAAGGCTCTTGAGATTTTGTCAGTCATTTCACAAATTTGACTGCAGTCAAGATAATATTTATGAACCAAAGTAAAACGAAACAGCACTCTTGGGAGGAAAGCGCTTTGCCAATTAAGACAACTAGCGCTTGACAGCTACGACGGAGGAAGTTGTTGACGGCGTGACTTCTCACTTAAGCCTGATGCGGTAAGGAAACTGACAAATAATACGGGAGTTACGCCGTCTTCTGCGACTGAGCAAAGTCTCATTTGGACAACAAGCGTTTCACTTTTTTAAAGCATCTTCAGTGGTGATTTTTGCTCCTACGTTATCTCAACGCGTTCTTATGTACCGACGTTCGATTTTTAAACCAACATATCCCACTGACACAATATTTTCTTGTTTCCATGTGCAGTGTGTTAAAAGCCGAACGCCTTTGTGCGTAAGAACACATGTAAGTAATGTAGGAACCATAAAATCTTACCACTGAAGATGCGTTAAATAAAGCGAACCGCTTGTGTTCAAAATAAGAGTTTATACAGTCACAAAAGACAGCAGAGCTCTTATATTACTTGCAAAACTACGACCACGAAAGAGAGGCTTCAAAAACAAAAGACAGCATATCAACTGACAAAATTTTACGTAAATGATCAAAAATTTTGAACGCATTGTACGTGGATCAAACCATGGTGATCGCATCAGCGTGTGGTCATACTGACCATATGTAAATCGGAGGGGATCACTGCTGCCAGCTGCCTTGGGACATTACACAGAATCGGCGGCGACGAGCGAAAATTTGTACGAGTCTGAGATTCGAACCCGGAATCTCCTGCTTACTAGGCTGTTGCGTTAACCACTGCGCCATCTTGGACACAGCAGTATCATAATTGCGCGGACTATCTCGAACCGCCTCAAGGCCGATCGACACTACCATCGAATGCCACTTATCCACAGTCCCTGTTCATTGACTCCATGTTCGCTGCTCTGAGATTCCCGCATGAGGTTGGACGTATTTGTTCAAAAATGGTTCAAATGGCTCTGAGCACTATGGGACTTCACATCTGCGGTCATCAGCCCCGGACTACTTAAATCTAGCTAACCTAAGGACATCACACACATCCATGCCCGGGGCAAGATTCGAACCTGCGACCGTAGCGGTCGCGCGGTTCCAGACTGAAGCACCTAGAACCGCTCGGTCACATCGGCTGGCGGACGCATTTGTGCAGCCGCACTGAAGAAGATGGATCCATTACCCAGCTATGCATATCAATTATATGAGCGTGTGTTCTCTGTTCTTTCGGACATGTCCGAAAGAACAGATTCGAGGCATTCACATATTGATTATAGTACGTGCAGCTGACGTGGGACTTAACTATCGGTAAATGTTTGGCAACAAGTGTACATTGGCAAAGGAGATAAAAGTTACGATTACAGTTATAAACCGTGGCTACAGTCAACTGCCAGTCTCTTAAAGATCGCACACTTGCGCTACGGCAGCTTAAGGTAGCATCAAGGCACTGTCCATGTCTTAAAGAGAACTTTAGGAGGCTACTGAAGACTCAAAACGAGCCACTCATTCAGAAGAAGCCACGGGTTTGTGGACAGTCGATCAGTTGTTTCGCTATCGGTGTAAAAAGAATTTTGTGTGAAAGTACCAGTGATCAAAAAGTTTTTGATAACATCCACTTATAAATTCAAATCTTGTATTGATGAATTTATTACAAATAAGAAAGATAGTGGATAAGATGAAAGGAAGCCCGATTCTACGAGCATTGTTTCCCGAAATTCGTTCCCGGAAGAAAGCAGAATATCAAATGGTTCAAATGGCTCTGAGCACTATGGGACTCAACATCTTAGGTCATAAGTCCCCTAGAACTTAGAACTACTTAAACCGAAGTAACCTAAGGACATCACACACACCCATGCCCGAGGCAGGATTCGAACCTGCGACCGTAGCAGCATCGCGGTTCCGGACTGCAGCAAAGCAGAATATCAACTGCCTCTATTGCTCTGTCGCATGGCTCCGGGAGTGGAGAGTGGTGAAAGTAGCATTAGCGGTATCGAAAAGCAGTTAAGATCGGCTGATAACAGGAAGGGCTGTGGAACCGACGCTTTTCCTCTTGGATTCTGTGTTTAATGTGCAACAGAATTAGCTTCCATTCAACTTGCCGTCCCTGTCACTGAAAAACGATATAATAGGATTGTTAAAAACAGCAAAACAAGGGCGCGATATTCCCAGACGGAAATCGCTGTCAGTATTCTGTTGAAGACCTAGAGAATAATCTGGCGTTAGGCTAAGTCTTTCTTGAGAAGAGGGGAAGTGTAAGTTCAGCATTTTGCATGATCCGTACAGCCCGTTCATTACACATAACAGAAACTTAGGACTTTAGGCAGCGACCGTAGGAAATTCTGTTTCCTGCTTTCCGTCTCGATCGTATTTCTTTTTGTTGTACAGCTAACGGATTTTCGGCCTAGGACCTCATCAGAATCACATTAAAACAATGTCGACACACTGTATTTCGTCACATTCACAGTACAACTATTCAACAGATTCGTGGCAGCATAATATCACACTAATGTGAAAAGAAAGACGTATATTCTTATTGAACATCAGGGAGTAAAAACAAATGGTTCAACATATTGAAAAACGTCGTCAGAAATGAAGACATTGTCGGGAGTGTCTAGAGCACAAATTTTGCAACCATTCCTGTTCATTTGACAGGAAAGGCTTAGCAGATGGACGAAGATTCATTTAGCAGCTTTTCCGAGACGGCCAGTGAACAGGACAACGGAGTGAATACAACACCCACCCAGTGTAAGAATACTTTTGGCGTGATACCACCTTGAATTCTCCTTTGGAGCGAAGCATGTAAATTCTGAGTGGCGGTCAAACGGATCTGATATCATTCATTGCAAGAAAATCGTTCTATTTCGTATACAGGCATTGGAAGGTATTGAAGTTCTGCAGGTAAGTACATTGTTGAGAGCTTTACACCTAAAACATCCTTAAAGAACTCCTAATTGTCTCTACCATATGGGCAGCAATCCGTACGGATTATAAAAACTGATGTATGTATGTGTGTATGTTCCACATCTCCTCCTAAACCACTGGACTAATTTCAGTCAATCTTGGCACACAAATCCCTTACTGTCAGGCAACAGTCGCTGTGAGGGTAAGAACCAGCTATCTATCATAGTTCAGGAGATATGAAGTCATAAAGGACGAGCTGCGTGAAAAACTGCTGCATCATGTATGACGTTTAAATTTATTACAGCTATACTACTAACTCTGTTTGCAATAAATTTCACGGACAGTATCGACATATGCCGCTGTATGTACCTAAAATATAAAATCACTGTGTGACACGTAGATCAGGATATATTATGTCATAAACACTGAGATACGTGAAAAACTGCCGCTACGTGCGTGAAGTTTTAATTCATTTATCCTTTACTATTAAGGCACTCCTACAGACTAATCATGTTAAGGAAATCTCTGCCACCTTACCTTGCTTTTTACAGGTTGTTACAGCTCTAGGCGAAAACGATAGCCTTCTAGAGAGCTATAAAGAACCGTTGCCATAGAGACATTTAGCCGGCCGCTGTGGCCGAGCGGTTCTAGGCACTTCTGTCCGGAACCGCGATGCTGCTACGGTCGCAGGTTCGAATCCTGCCTCGGGCATGGATGTGTGTGATGTCCTTAGGTTAGTTAGGTTTAAGTAGTTCTAAGTGTAGGGAACTGATGACCTCAGATGTTGAGGCCCATACTGCTTAGAGTCATTTGAACCATTTGAAGAGACATTTAAAAAATAGAGTTGAAAACACCTGAAGCAGCTGCACCCAGTGTGCAGAAACTATTTCATAATTTCAAAGAATTTTTTTCAATATTACACTAAAAACACAGTTCGCTTTTGGTTTTAGTTTCTAACAGAAAATTGACGAAATGAATACCCAGGTCTTGACGGTTTCGTCAGTTAGTTATGCGATAAAGTGCAACTGTGGCGATTGTGGTGGTAAGGGAAGACTTTTATACTCCTGACTAAACAACCAATGTTAGATATTTCCATTTTTTATTTTTGGTTGTAGGAATTCAAGTGCACTCATACAGCCAGTCCAAACACACAAAATGAACGTTGTTATCTTGCAAGACGAATTTATTCGCTGGGAGCAGTGCTTGCGGCGGTTCTCTGGAACCTGTAGCAAAACGTTAAGACAGATACCGAAAACAGAGGAAGACAAAACAAACAAACATCGTCCGAACAGGGCTTGAAGGCCCAACGGTATCGATCAAGGAGGACGAAATCTGCTTTCTCCTTTACAGAGAATGAAGACCAGTATTTGCCATCGTCGGTTAAGGAAACCAAGGGGAACGTGTATCAGGATGGCCGTCCATTCCAGCAGAAATCACCGAACCATGATATCTCGCTCGATGGAAAGGAAACTAACATAGTATACTGTCAATGTTGTTACAACGACATAGTGGCAGCTTAGAACAGTGGTTAAAATGTGAAATACGGGAAATTTGCTTTTAAATTGTAGTATGAATCCAACGGCGTTCATTGTTAATTGAATATTGACCAAAAAATGGCTCTGAGCACTATGGGACTTAACTTCTGAGGTCATCAGTCCCCTAGAACTTAGAACTACTTAAACCTAACTAACCTAAGGACATCACACACATCCATGCCCGAGGCAGGATTCGAACCTGCGACGTAGCGGTCGCGCGTTTCCAGACTGTAGCGCCTAGAACCGCTCGGTCACACCGGCCGACAATATTGACCAAATTTTGGAATCTTACCTATGGAGGAACGTTATTTTGCACCATGGGCTTTTCAAAAAGTTCTCAATAATATAAATTATTGCCTAAACGCTTTCAAAACAATTAATAGAAGGTAATAACAGAGACGGTACACTTTTACAGAACCAACTGTTGTTGAATTACACGTCACTAAGAACATTTAACTTATTCTTACGTTTCAGAATAAAGAAAAGTAGTAAACAAAAGGTAATACATAAAAGCCATAACTAATCGCGGTTGCAGTTATTTTAATTTTGTCAGTGTATTTTAAAGACTTCTTCACATCTTTAGGTAGTGCTGTTTTGATTACTTCATTATCGTTGTTGTCAAAATAATTCTTGTTTCTGTTACCTTATTCTCTCTTGTAGTAGGTAGGAGAACTACACATATTAAAGCTTTTTTCGCAGATGAACAAAAGAGTTCGTGGTTAGTAATGAACTGGCATGTCAAAGACTAGTACGGATTGCAGCGTCCCATTGCTACTGATGCGACTCTACACCTATACCACACAATCTACCTCATAGTTTGTGGGGTAGGTGACTTTGTGCATCGCTGACACTACTTCCCCCTTTATTCCGTGATCCAGTCACAAATGGCGCGCAGGATGAATGATTGCTGACTCTTCTACGAACTTAACGTTCATGCAGTTCTAACAGTAAACAGAACCGTGACGCGAAACGCCTCTCTTTTAGCTTCTGACTCTGGAGTTCGATGAGCTCCTCCTTGACTCTTGACGAACCAACTTTTGACGAAGTACGCCGCCCTTCTCTGGAGCGTCTCTGTTTCCTCTATCAATCCTATCTCAGACTGTTAAGTGATAATCAAATATTGGTTGAACGAGTGTTTTATATGCTGCATTCTTCTTGGGAAGAGTAAGCCTATATTTCCTGAACATTCCTCCAATGAATCTGATTCTGGCTTCTGCTTCTCCTACGATTAATTTTTTTGTGGTCGTTTCTCTTAATATCGCTCCGTCCGCATTGCTCCTCGCTATTTAACTCAAGTAATTGTTTCCAGTGTTTTTTCGGAAATCGTGTAATCACAATGGAAGAATTTTCCCCTAATTTACGCGCATTGCGCTACATTCTTGTATTCTGAGGGTCGACTGCCAGTACTTGGACTAATCGTAGATACTCTGCAGGTCTTTCTGAATTTAGCTACAGTCTTCTAGCGTTCCGAGTTTATGTATAAGTACAACAATAGGATCCGCGGTAGGTTTAATGGGATACGTTATCCATTACATCATTTACAAATATTGCTAACAATAACGATCCTGTAACACTTACTAGGTGAACGACCGAAGTAACTATTACGTCTGAAGATTTCTCTTCATTAAATATGGTGTTTCTTTAGTAGGTGTTTACTTGCACGTCGTTTGATTCCCGGAAATGTCGAATGTCCCACTAGCCCTAGTTCTGCTTCCACGCTGAACCTCAGGTTCGCATATAGATGTGTGGGCAACTTGCCGAACTAGTCGTTGGAGGGATGACCTGCACCTTAACTCAGTCATCTTCGTCGGAAAATAATAATTGCGAAATCATATTGTTTTCTAGAATATCTCGACCTGTATTTTTGCGAGAATCTAAAAAATGCTATATGACAGCACATTACAATTAGGCTCGAGCTGCGTTGATAAAGCTGATATGGAGCTTTTATGTTGTCACCGAGGGTCAGGGCTCTTCGACGTGCCATTTGCTGACGTCGCTAAAACTTCATAGTTTTTCAACGACACCTGCCTTTCATCTTCAGACGGTAGCGTTATGTGGTAGTGAAGACTTCAGCGGGTCGTCAGTTGTCATAACGAAATACATGCTGTGGAGGCGTCGTAATTCTCGACAGTGATTAACTTCTTGCTGCGGGGTCTTGCCCCAACGATCATCATTATTGTGTGTAGACGACTTGCAAGTGCGCCGCCGAAATACTCCCAAGTTTTCTCGACACCACCCGAGCCAAAGACCGAGAGTCTCGTCAAAACTTACTAGACCGGAAAAGGCTAAGCAGCAATAGCTTCTTTCTAAAAGAAAAGAAAGTCTTCTTGACAGTCAGTACTACTCTTTCCGGTTGTGTGGCACGCGTTTCATTTTAAATTTGAATGTTAGAGAAGTCTTACAGATAACAACTAGGTACAATTACGTAGATACGAAATTAATCTTATAACTGATTATTTATTTAAGTCACGGTTGCCATTTAATGTAGGCGATTGCTAGTTTTGGTTGTTACGGACCTTCTTTAGATCTTTACAATTTAAAGTGCAACACATCTATTTCCTCGTCATGTATGAAGTGTTACCAGAGTTTCAATGTAGAGACAGCCACACATGGCGCCGCATTAACACGTTACACTGTGACTAAGCTGAAAAGATCTGACAGTCCGTAATCACCTATATTAAATCGCAACTGTAGCTAAGAGGTAGTAATAATTTTCCTACAATGCTTCCTTTCTCAGCACATATTATAAGTTCGCCAGGAAAAACATTAGCGATCCACGAGAAAAGAGCACTTCGATCGCTCTCTATGTCTACAGGCACTTGGCAGAGGTTTCATCAAACCACCATCAGTCTCTTTTCTCTACCGTTCCACTCTCGAACAGTGCGTGCTCTGGAATGAGATTTTCATTCTGCAGTGGAGTGTGCGCTGATATGAAACTTCCTGGCAGACTAAAACTGTGTGCCGGACCGAGACTCGAACTCGTGGCCTTTGCCTTCGTGGGCAAGTGCTCTACCGACAGAGATACCCAAGCACGACTCACGAATCCCCCTCACAGCTTCATTTCTGCCAGTATCTCGTGTCCTATCTTCCTAACATTACAGAAGCTCTTCTGCGAACCTTACAGAACTAGTACTTCTGGAAGAAAGGATATTGTGGAGACATGGCTTAGTGCAGCGTGAAAAATTTCATTCTGGAAACATCCCGCGGGCTGTGGCTAAGCCATGTCTCCGCAATATCTTTTCTTGCAGGAGTGCTAGTTCTGTAAGGTTCAATAAGAGTTTCTGTGAAGTTTTGGAAGGTAGGAGATGAGGTACTGGGAGAATCCAAGCTGCGAGGACGGATCCTGAGTCGTGCTTGGTAGCTCAGTCGGTAGAACACTTGCTCGCGAAAGGCAAATGTCCCGAGTTCGAGTCTCGGTTCGTGTCTCAACGTCACCAAATCGGTGGCCATGGCCATAGGAGACGGGTTGACTCCAGCGTGTGTCGAACCCCTACAGCTTAGTGGCACTGTCAGATATCTCGGAATAGAGTTTCACGACGACATACGGCGCACTGCGGCCCTTAACTACTACCGCTGCTTATTACAACAAATTCGGGTCCAGATCTCGAACCTTCGTCTGCGGACCCTCGACATTCGTAAAGGGACACACTTCGATAATGTTTACCTCGCATCGCGCCCTCCACACATAGCTCGTGTCCTTCCAATACCGTTGCTGATGCCTAGACGTCTGTTAGCGGCATTCGGAGACTACGTCAGTACAGGCATGCTCTTCGAAGTCAGTTATGAGTCGCTGACACTTCCCGCAGAAAGAGGAGGTCTTGGCCTAGTCCATGCTCACGAAAGAGCGGTGACCCTGTATGTCAGCTCACACATCAAGCTGTGGTGCCACCATCCGGAAAGTTTGACGGGTTTGCTGCTGTAGTCTTTAGCTCCGTACTCCCTTATGCCGCCACTGACGACGAAAGACATACCCCCACTCTTTTACTACTTCGGGCACTTTTACACTGCACACAATTATGTCCGTCTCGCAGTACCACCGACGAAACAGGCTCCGGCGCGGGTTATATATCGCGTCCTACAGCAGAGGCGTCCACCAAACATCGTGGAGGCCAAAAACCCTCAGGTTAGTTGGAAGGTGGTGTGGTGGACGATACATGCGGTTACATTGGACACAGACGTGCGATGCACATGGTACATCACAATCAACGGTAAACACATCACCAGATCACACCTTCACAAGATAAATATGGCCGACTTGCCTCTACGTGCAGACTGCGGGTTACAGGACATGAACGAGCACCGTCTCACATGTGGCGGGGCAGAAGACGTATGGCGCTTAGTGCGACAAATTTTGTCGTATTTTCTACGACTGACTCCGGAACACATTACACCTTAGCTTCTACTATTTGCAGATGAACAATATTTCCCGCGCAATAAAACCAACGCAGTCACGGGGGTCCATGAGCATGTCGTACAATAACTTATTTCACGATGGACCTAAAGATCTATCTACAACTTCACTGCAAGATTGTACGGAACCCCAAATATGGACAACGTTTTTCTAATTACTTAGGGAGTGCCCTACACGACCCTCCGCGCAGCTGGATCATCAGCTGGTAGAAGATACCCATTGACCGAGCTGACAAGAACATGTCCGATTTTAGGTGGAATAGCATACAACATGCGTGAAGACGTACCTGGATAATGAAGCGTAAGGAGAGTAGCGGCACACCCTTCTGCATCGTGTACGAAGCATATTTTTCGTTTCCCCATATATATTACTTCGGTGTAGTAAAGTACCAAGATATTTGTTTTGTATTTCGCGATAAGGCTTTCTTTCAACTTTTTCGATGCCTTCCGTCAGTTATACCTGGTAAGGATCCTATACCGTGCGTCACTGCTCTAGAGGAGGATGGACAAATGTAGTGAAAGCAGTTTCTTTAGTAGAACTGTTGCATCTTCTAAGTGTTCTGCTAATAAAACTTACTCTTTGGTTTGCCTTCCCCACAACATTATCTATGTGATTGCCCCAAATTAAGCTGTTTATAATTGTAATCCCTAGTTATTTACTTGACTTGATAAAGTTGACAGCCTCTTTGGCTTTTCTGCTCGGTTAGCAGACATATTCGTTGCGGAAACTATTAAAAGAATCTCGCATTGAAATCCGCGCTAAATTTCTAGATTCAGTAAAACGTCGCAAATCTTGGAGACTTTGCATTCTTTTAAATGTGGCATCGTTTTTCTGTGACTTCTCCAATAGTGTTCTGACTGTTTTGTGTACTATGTGAGATCAGTGCCATCGCTTATCAGTATGTCTCCCAACTGCTGTAGATACTATTTCTTTGAAATTAAGCCACATCTGGTCTATAATTACGTAGTCTGGAAGGAGTGGAGACTGTCTGTTAGGAAGTCGACAAGCACATTTTCATCTGCTTTTTTTAAGTACAAATGTTTTGTTTTTTAATGACATGATTATTTATGAATAATAGCCAGCTGTTTATATTTTATCTCATTGAGTGTAAGTTATGTAAGCTGTTTATATTTTACCTCATTCACAATGAGCCCATTTCGGCAAATTGCCATCGTCAGGTGCTCTGTAGATACATGCGTAAGCAATGGTCTTAATATATTGGTTTGGTAACTATGATCTGAAAATTCATAATATATCATTAGGTGTTTTACCTTACACGTAACATCGTTGCTGTTATGTCCTGTCTGTTTTGGAATTATTACTTTCTCCCAGGTGCAGAGTGGAGATGTATGTCGGATGTTACTTGGTTTTCCACGTATGCTACTTTTATGACAGTTGGATGACAGTGGGTCAGCGATGTTACATGTTCACATAGTTACCATTATAAATAAGTGATGCGTGAAATTCAGTTGTTTATTATTATTTTTTTATATGTTTGTTCCTAATTATGTCTTTGCGTAAAGTTAGTTTTAGTTTACGTTTTTAATTTAAATTTAAATTTACAGAGCACCTGACGATGGCAACTTGCCGAAATGGGCTCATTGTGAATGAGATAAGATATAAATAACTTACATAGCAGTGTAGCTGGCTATTATTATTAAATAATGATGTCATTAAAAGACATATTTTGCACTGCGGGCCCCAAATAACAAAAGTAAACAAATATTTTGTGTTTGTTTGTGGTGGATTTGGATGCTACCTTACTCAGTCTTGGTACAACGACCTTGTGGTCACTAATCCCTGTAATCGTTACGATGCTCCGTATTCCCTTACGTTTGTTTGTTGCTAAGGTTTCAAATGTGTCATCGCAACTATTTACACTCTGAGTGGGCTCCTGGACTAACTGCTCAAAATAATTTTCCAAGAAAGCATGTAGAACAGTTTCGGACGATGTTTTACGCCCACCCCCAACTTTAAACAGTATTTCTGCCAACATTTCAAGGGCGAATTGAAGTCACCGTCAACAATAATTCTTGGCAGTGAAAGGTAACAATCAACATTCTCACATTTAGGTAGTTCTACAGGTTCTAATCGTGAATGAGTTGCTTCATTTGGGTGTGGAATAGCTGAAGAAATTTGTCAGCTCTACGCATAAAGGCTAGAGGTCGTGTTGTACGGTATTAGCTTGAAGTCTCCTGGGGTGCTTTTGTCCGCTGTGTTTATCTGTCGATACGAAACTGATTTTTGCATCCTTCCGTACTATGTGCGCTAACGATTGTTGCGTCAAGTATTGCTCAACTAGATATTAATACCGGTGCTCCTTGGTTGCAAAATATGCAACTGATAGAATCCGTCGACAAGTCTGCTCTTGCTTGTGTCTCATGGTAGCGACACAGTTGATGTGCTCACGTATTCTGGTAACTGACTTTACTTGCAGCAAGTAGGCGTGCGGTAGATGTGACATCTGGTAGCGTAATGAAAGCTGGCCTCAGAGGACCCTCCTGCGCGGCAGATGGGAAACGCGATACCGCTGGGGTGGGGGAGAGGCGGCTACCTGCTGTTGGAGACAATGGACGCTGTCGGAGCTCATTCCGACCGCGTGATTACGTTTCGCTCCGCCTCCAGTTCTGGCTGCCGCCCGCACTTACTCGGCACTACCCGTGAAAGTGCTGCGTATTTGCTCTGTACGGTACAGTTTACACATGGGACGCCAGCTGACTTATTCCCAGGGCGCTGCACCCGATCGTTAATTATCTTTACGTCTGTAGCGGATGAAACCTGATAATAATGATGTGATAGGTTATTTCCTTTTACGATGTCACAGTGCCTGTGTTGGTAAGAAGAACGACGCAGTATTCCTTCGTACATGCATATACATTTCCTCCCCTGTACTGGAATTACATAATGCGTGTACAGGTACAGGGACGATGACACATGGAAGTTTTGATCTGGCTGTGGGTCGTATGCGGACAGCCAAAACGTTAAAGCGTAAAGTGGGAAATCTGGTCTCGAATCTTGGTCCAGCACAAATTTTCACTGTCATAATTCCCTTATACAGCTGATGATTGTTCGTATTCGCAACAGCGAATACATTTCATGTGTTTTCTTTTACGTGCTGTTGATTGCTGAACTAGCCCATGGGTCAGTAGTAACGACATGTGTCTGAATGTCCGATCTTGTCATCTTCATTTGTGAGTCTGCGAACGTGTGCGCAGCTTTTGTGAAGTTCGAAAGGCGTCAAGATCCTCTACAGGAACGGTTACAAAACATTTGCCATCTGGCTTGGTGCATAAGTTTGTAGTGTTTCTTTTTAGCATGTTGGTATTCCGGGTGCTTTGAGTATTTTTATCGACTGTCATTTTTATTGTAGTTGCCTACGCTACTTGAGTTTACGTATTTTCATTTTGTCAGATGAAGGTAATGCGTGGAACTATGGATGCTAGAAAATGGAGCGTCAAGTGGAGAAATCGGAACTTTTCCGACGTATTATTCTGTTTTGAGTTCAGTAGAGGGGTGACAGAGGCAGTGACAGGCATAAACATTTGCGTCGTGTATGGGGATAATGTCACTGGACTGAACACGGCAAGAAAATAGTTACCTCGTTTTAAGGAGGATTTTTTTACCATTAATGACACTCCACGTTCAGGAAGACCTTCGGGGTTTGATGAAGATCGTATGAACGTATTAATCCGCAATCATCCAAGTCATTGTACTCTGGAATTGGGAAATGTGATTAACTGTGACCATTCCACCATCATGTGACATTTGCACACAGTGGGGAAGATTCAAAAATCGGATGTATGGTTACGGTATGCTACAAACCAAAATCACAAAAATCAACAGGTGGGCCATTGGTGCATCTCTGCTTGCTCGTCATCAGTTGGCTCGTGAATAACAGCGACCTTTCCTGTCCTGTACCGTTAGTGGTGACGAGAAATGGCGTCTTTATCCTAGTATAAGGAAAAGAAAGGAATGGTTGAGCCCAAACAGCGCAGCAACTCCCTGTACGAAGATCTGCGGGCATCCGCAGAGGATATTGTTATGTATCTGGTGGAACAATGACGGTGTGGTGTAGTACGAATTGCTTACCCGAGCTGTAATCCGAGTGCTAACAACTGAGATGTCTTGTAGACGCAATGCAAGTGCAACGACCAGAAAGACTGCGTGAAGTGACGCCAGTCCACGACAACGCCCATCCGCACTCTGCTACACTGACAGAAAACATTATACTGGAGTTGGGTCGGGAAGTCAAACCGCGCCTGCCTTATTCACCTGAACTTGCGCCCTCAGATTTTCAAATTTTCCGCTCTGTGTCAACGTTCAAGGAACTTCCTTTCCGGATGAAAATGCGTCCCGAACGTGGCTCCACGGGTTTTCCTCACAACCACGTAATTTCTACAGTCGCGGAATCGACATGTTTCCCCAGCGTTAGCATACTATTAGAAATAGTGAAGGAGAATATATTATTGATAACTAAAATCTCTGTTATGTCTATCTGCTGTGTTTATTAAACTTACAGAAAAACTCTACGAATTTATACACCAACCCAAACATGAAGGAGAATAGTTGTACGAGGATTTCTTGTGTTGCCTCTACTTAGCTCAAATCCAGTATTTCACTCGATGGAAACTTGGCTTGTTATTCGAGAACCCTGGTGGGCGTTAGTGCGGTGACGTTCATTCAAGAGGTAGCTGGCGTGGACCCCAGTGCGGAGAGACTTACGTGTTTCTGGCAGCAGAAGAGTGGTGGTGGCGAACATTTCTCACACTGGACTTAGTCAAAAAGTTAAACCTCAAATCTCTTTCAGGTTAGTCAATGACTGAGGGCATCTCATGGCATCTCAGGCCATTGACGATGGTCTTTAAAAGTGAATCACCGGCGAGGTGTCAGATCTCGTTGTCAACAACGTAAAAGTAGAACTGCGAGCAACTCGTGTTCGCCAAGGTCAGTTTTAGTAAACAATTACATCTGAAATACGAAACTCGTATTTCGTAAAGGAAAGAGCCCAAAGCGTCGTGGCAACCTTCTTAAGTAAGCACCTAAACCCAGAAACACTACCATAGGAATTTACTTTTACTACAACGTTTTGGTTTTCTGCAAATCGTAATTCAAAAATTGTTTCGAGCTTGGTAAGAGGTAGCTCTATAACGAAGAGGGATGAGTTTGAGAAAAAGAAGAGGCAGCAAGTTTGCATTGAACTCATTGTCTCTATGCGCATTAACATCCTCAAACTAAGCCTTTCTCTAAACTTGTCGAGAGGTGTCTGTTCAGAACACTCCCATCTAGACGCCAGGCATATCATGAATATGATTTAAAAAGTGAATATGCAAGTCTAATAAACCATAAGAAACTGCACGGCAATATGTGTTATTTTGAATGATGTGAGACGATTAAGACATCTTCGTTATCGTCAGAACTATTACATTCGAGTAAGAGCTCAAAATAGGAGAGAAGATTTCTAATCTTGCGCCGTAGGCCACCATCCCGAAAAACATTAGGGAGACAATTTTGTGGGTTATGCTCGTGTTGGGAAATGAAGCAGGCAGTTCAATTAAAACATCATTTTTGCTTGAAGAAAAATTTACGTTCCATATTCAGGTCTTCAGATATGCCTCCCTAATACTGACCTGATTTATTCGCTGAGAATACCTAGGAAGTCACGGAAGGTACAAATTTCTCACATGTGCCTGCGTATAGTTCGCACCTTAACTAGTTGATCCTGGCCTGGTTATCAGAATTGAGGAGACGGAAATAGAGCAGTTAAACTTCGCCGAAAGCTGCATTTTCCGTTGACCTAGCTGTCATTCGTCCGCCGCTCGTAGTCTCGCGGTATTGTTCTCGGTTCCCGAGGAGGGGGTCCCAGGTTCGATTCCCGGCGGGGTCAGGGATTTCTCACCTGCCTCGAGATGACTAGGTGTTGTGTCGTCGTCATCATCATTCATCCCCATTACGGTCGGAGGAAGGTAACATCAAACCACCTCCACCAGGACCTTGCCTAGTACGGCAATACGGGTCTCCCGCATCGTTCCCCTACGCTCTGTCAAGTAGCATGGGACTTATACATACTATCAGTCGTGAAAATATAAAGATATTACTGGATGATTAATGAGAGCGAAATATAAATTTCGTTTTCATAATCTTGCTAAATGAGTTTTCTGACAGCGATAGTGTATTCGCCATTAGTTTTTTTCTCTCTCAAGACTTTCTGTTTTCAAATCGACTTTATGGATTCCTTCTTTGATGCATATAACAAAACGCTCGCATGCAGAGCCGATTTTAATATGACGAGGCCACCTCTCCGAGTGTGCAAGGAAGTGTGGTACACAGCGCTCCCACGAGGATGAGGAACTGTTTTCTACTCGCAAATACAATGACAAACGGAAGTTTTTCCGCACTATTATATTCGTGTTAGGTGTTTACGACGTTGATTCATTACATGTGCTGTAAAAAATCTGTATACAAAATTTTAGAGTGTGTGGAGAAAATAAAAATAAATACTTTTTGTATGTGACTAAATTGTCACCCGGGAACCGTTTCCCCGCTAAGGGTCCATGACAGTTTTGACGCTAGTGATATTCAGAGACTGTGTTCAAACTATGTTTTTGAGATATTACTGAATATGTCGTCCGCATACGTCAATGCGCAACTGGAATCTGTCTGCTTACGGTCCATTATGCTCAAAACAACGAAGTTTTACGAATAATACCTGCTGCTTCAACCAACGGGCAGGGGCGTGGACAGAGACATTACTAACATCAGTCAAAACTTACTCTTCCCAGTAATAATGGGTAACTATGTTCCATACCAACTTCCATTATTAACGTGTTACATACAAGGCAGTGAACAAAACTGTGAACGTAAGCCTAAGGGAAGTTCAGAGTTAAACCCTTCAAGGATCCCTAGCGAGGAATCGGTGTACATGAGACATTGGTATCAAATAACAAAAGTATTTCTGTCTCGTGTAATAGCTCTCCTAGGACCCGTGGTCTGGCGGTTTCGGAAACCACCCTCTAGTTGGAGAGTGCCAGGCTCAGTGTGACGTTGCGCACGGCATCACATCGAAGAAAGAATGACCTGAATTGAAAGCTACGGGGAAGGAAAGATTTTGTCTGATTCATGGAAAGCTGCATTCATTGAGGGATAAGTAATGCAGCCGATATTTTAGATGACGTTTTTGGAGATATGAAACGCCAATGGCAGTGGACAAGAAAACTCCAGTTGCATCTTTTCTTGGCAGGTTTATTTTAACTGAAGTAGCATAAGTCATATAGAAAGTTATTTTAATTTACCCTTTGAATCATATTTTTTCTAACATTCTGTTATACATGATAGTTAGGGCAACGCCAAAGGGGTATAGTTCATTTTTTTTATGGTAAAGTAAAGGTGGGGCAGATTGGATTTTCGTTTTGATTTTTTGCGGGTTGAAGTTAGTTAGGTAAGAGGATAGGTGCACACAAAAGGGACAACATAAAAAAAGAAAAAAGAAGTGGGTAGCGTCTCTGATGAGTAATATACCGTCTCGTGTCCAGGGTTCGAACCCACTCACTGAAGAACACACTTCGTATGTCGCGATCGCAGTATTGAAACTTTTGTTGTTCCAAGATCTTGGAACAATAAAACTTTCTATACTGCGATCGCGGAGTAGGAAGTGTGTTCTTCATTTCCAAGCCAGTCTTGTTCAGCCAAATGCCATGTTAAGGACGGCGGAGGAGCGGACAAGGGTTCAGAGCACTCTCTTTACTTTGGGGCGGAAAATTGTCCCAAAAAGGAGGAAGAATTGACAACGATCAACGACACGAGAATGCAGAAGGCAACAGAAGCCACTGCATTAAATACATATAATGTATATCCACAAGACATACGGTCTGTAATTGAAAAAAGTGTCTTGATGTTCTCTCCATTTTGGACTAGTCCCCCATCGGATCTCTGGGAAGGGATTACCAAGGGGGAGGTGATAATGAGAAAAAGATGAAATAACCAACGAAGGGGTAACATTCTACGCGTCGGAGCATGGAATGCTTTGAACGTATTAGGAAGCCTAGAAAATATGAAAAGGGCTCAGTCGAGGTAGAGCGGGCGTCGGTGAAGTGATATGGACATATAATAATGATTTCTGGTCAGACGATTTTAGGGTAATAACAGCAGCAGTTGCAAATGGAATAAGGAGAGTAGAATTCGTTATGAATAGCAAAGAAGGGCAGAGAGTAAACTACTATCCGCAGTTCATTGTTAGGATCGTCCTCATCAAATTCGATACCAAACCAACACCGACAACGAGAGTGCAGGTATACATGCCGACGTCGCAATCAGAAGATGAAGAGACAGAAAGTCCACATATAAATGAGTATATAGAACGAGTAATTCAATACGTAAATTGAGATGAAAATCTAATAATCTTGGGGGATTGGAACGCGATAGTGTTGGAAGGAACTGAAGAAAGGGTTACTGGAGAATATTGGCGAAGAAGTACGAATGAGGGGGGAGAAACAGTAACTGAGTTGTGCTGTAAATTTCAGAAGTTAATAGCGAATACACTGTCCAAGAATCACAAGAAGAGGCTTACCCAGGAGCAGATATAGACATAGATCGCAATTTAGTAATGATGAACGGGAGACTGAAGTTTAAGAGAACAGTACATAACAATCAGTATGGAAGGAAGGGGGGCAGTGAAGTACTGAAGAAAGATGAAACGCGGTTGAAATTCGCTAAGGAATATCACAACAGACAGTTCAGTTGAAGAGGGATGGACATCTCTAAAAAGCAAAATTCACAGATCTTGGACGGTCACACGAAGGTACATGGAAGGTTACGCCGAGGAAACCTTGGGTAACAGAAGAAATACTTCACTTTATCGACGTGAAGAAGCACAGAAATGTTCAGGGAACGACAAGACTACAGCAATACAAATCACTTAGGAGTCAAATGAAAAAAAAAAAAAAAAAAAAAAAAAAACGCCGGCCGGTGTGGCCGTGCGGTTGGTTCTAGGTGCTTCAGTCTGGAACCGCGTGACCGCTACGATCGCAGGTTCGAATCCTGCCTCGGGAATGGATGTGTGTGATGTCCTTAGGTTAGTTAGGTTTAATTAGTTCTAAGTTCTAGGCGACTGATGACCTCAGAAGTTAAGTCGCATAGTGCTCAGAGCCATTAAAATGAAAGAGGAAGTGCCGGGAGGAAAAGGCAGAATGGCTGCAGGAAAAATGTGAAGTAATTGAGAAAGAAATGATCGTCGATGAAATTTAAAGCAAGAGTGGTAACATTAAGAGTGCAATGAGAATTTCATTGCTAAGCACAGAGGAAACAGCAGATAGGTGGAAAGAGTACACTGAAGGCCTCCATAGAAGGTAGATTTATGTGATGACTTCATAGAAGAACAAACTGGAGTTGATAAGCAAGACATAGGGCAGGCAGAAGTTGGTAAAGAAGAATGGATGGATAGCATTCCACTGGAATTCCTAAGGTTATTGGGGGAAACAGCAGCTGAACTATGAGGCTGGTGTCACACCTTTAGACTTTCAGAAAATATCGTCCTCAAAATTCTGAAGATGTGAAGGGCAGATAGGTGTGAAAAATATCGAGCAATCAGTGTAATATCTCATGCATCCCAGGTATTGACAAGAACAGTGTACAAAAGAATGTAAAAGAAAGTTTGGGATGGGTCTGCTGGCTTTAGGAAAAGTAGAGGCACCAGAGAGCCAAGTTAGATACTGCGCTTGATAATGGAATCAAGACGGAAGAAATATCAAAATACGTTCATAGGATTTGCAAATCTAGAAAAAGCGTTCGACGAAGAGAAATTGTGCATGATGTATGAAATTCTGAGAGAAACGGGAGTAGGCTGCAGGAAAAGAAACGGGTGGTATACAACATGTATAAGAACCAAGAGGGAACAATAACATTTGAAGACGAAGAAGGAAGTGCTCGGATTACAAAGAGTGTAAGAAGGTCGTTCGCTCCTACTGTTCAATCTATACATTAGAGAAGCAATGGCGGAAATAACAGAAAGGTTCGAGAATGGGGTTAATGCTCAGGGTGAATGTGCTGAAAGGAATTAGCACGTTAATGAGCATAGAATATGAATTGAAAATAAACCGAAAAAAGAAAAAAAAGTATTGAGAAATAGCAGAAACGAAAACAGCGAGAAACTTAACATCAGGATTGGTGATCACGAGGAGACAAAGATAAAGAATTCTGTTACCTTTGGAGCAAAATAACCCATAATTTACGAAGCAAGGAGGACATAAAAAGCAGTCTAGCACAGACATACGGGGCTTTCTTGGCCAAGGACAGTGTATGGTATGAAACATAAGTCTTAATTTGAGGAAGAAATTTCTGAGAGTGTACGTTTGGAGCACATTATTTTTGGTAGTGAATCGTGAACAGTGGGATCACAGGAACAGACGAGAATCTGAGCGTGTGGGATGTGGTGACACAGAAGAACGTTGGATATCAGGTGGACTTATAAAGTAAGGAATGAAGGGGTTCTCCGTAGAATCGGAGAGAAAAGGGATGTATGGTAAACATCGACGAGATGAAGGAACATGATGATAGGACATCTGTTAAGAGATTAGGGAATAACTTCCATAGCGCTAGAGCGAAGTGTAGAGGTTAAAAAATGTGGAGCAAGAAAAAAATTCGAATACATCTAGTAAATAACGACGTCGTGTGGAAGTCCTACTCTGAAATGAAGAAGTTGACTCAAGAGAGGAATTCACAGCGGGCTGCATCAAACCAGTCGAAAGCCTGATGATTAAAATCCTATAAATATGTGTTCAGAAGCAACTGCCTATTGATATAGGGGCTCTTCTGTGCTATGATTGTCAACCATCTGTTCGCACTAAAGGTGATGCTCATAGAGTAGGATTTGGGTGGAGTGTGGTTCCGACTGGGGGTTGTGCAGGTGTGTACTCAGTTAAACAAACTATTTACTAAACATAAAATTTCCTTCTTGACATGTGACAGTAAGTAATAAGCTGCACTTAATTTTCGGCTCAGCTGCAGTTTTTTAAAGCAGGACTTGAGATAAAAGGTTAAGATAAAATTCCTTCATCACAAGACTTCGCCTCAGTAATAAAAATTAGTGCAACAGCAATAATACTTCACAATATTTGGCCCTTGTCCACAGACACCAAAATGGAAAATGATAATAGGTTCCCCAAATACACTCCTGGAAATTGAAATAAGAACACCGTGAATTCATTGTCCCAGGAAGGGGAAACTTTATTGACACATTCCTGGGGTCAGATACATCACATGATCACACTGACAGAACCACAGGCACATAGACACAGGCAACAGAGCATGCACAATGTCGGCACTAGTACAGTGTATATCCACCTTTCGCAGCAATGCAGGCTGCTATTCTCCCATGGAGACGATCGTAGAGATGCTGGATGTAGTCCTGTGAAACGGCTTGCCATGCCATTTCCACCTGGCGCCTCAGTTGGACCAGCGTTCGTGCTGGACGTGCAGACCGCGTGAGACGACGCTTCATCCAGTCCCAAACATTCTCAATGGAGGACAGATCCGGAGATCTTGCTGGCCAGGGTAGTTGACTTACACCTTCTAGAGCACGTTGGGTAGCACGGGATACATGCGAACGTGCATTAGCAAGTTTCCTTGCCGGTCTAGGAATGGTAGAACGATGGGTTCGATGACGGTTTGGATGTACCGTGCACTATTCAGTGTCCCCTCGACGATCACCAGTGGTGTACGGCCAGTGTAGGAGATCGCTCCCCACACCATGATGCCGGGTGTTGGCCCTGTGTGCCTCGGTCGTATGCAGTCCTGATTGTGGCGCTCACCTGCACGGCGCCAAACACGCATATGACCATCATTGGCACCAAGGCAGAAGCGACTCTCATCGCTGAAGACGACACGTCTCCATTCGTCCCTCCATTCACGCCTGTCGCGACACCACTGGAGGCGGGCTGCACGATGTTGGGGCGTGAGCGGAAGACGGCCTAATGGTGTGCGGGACCGTAGCCCAGCTTCAAGGAGACGGTTGCGAATGGTCCTCGCCGATACCCCAGGAGCAACAGTGTCCCTAATTTGCTGGGAAGTGGCGGTGCGGTCCCCTACGGCACTGCGTAGGATCCTACGGTCTTGGCGTGCATCCGTGCGTCGCTGCGGTCCGGTCCCAGGTCGACGGGCACGTGCACCTTCCGCCGACCACTGGCGACAACATCGATATACTGTGGAGACCTCACGCCCCACGTGTTAAGCAATTCGGCGGTACGTCCACCCGGCCTCCCGCATGCCCACTATACGCCCTCGCTCAAAGTCCGTCAACTGCACATACGGTTCACGTCCACGCTGTCGCGGCATGCTACCAGTGTTAAAGACTGCGATGGAGGTCCGTATGCCACGGCAAACTGGCTGACACTGACGGCGGCGGTACACAAATGCTGCGCAGCTAGCGCCATTCGACGGCCAACACCGCGGTTCCTGGTGTGTCCGCTGTGCCGTGCGTGTGATCATTGCTTGTACAGCCCTCTTGCAGTGTCCGGAGCAAGTATGGTGGGTCTGACACACCGGTGTCAATGTGTTCTTTTTTCCATTTCCAGGAGTGTACAACTGGAACAAGAAAAATGTCGGGAGACATTTTTGGCGTAATTAGGGATTACTAACGTTAGCACTCAGCTAAATATAGATGTCCGCGCTCACCAATTACTCACCAAAACATCAGTACTATCAACTCGCCACAATATTATGTACCCTAATTTCACAATTACAATTTTCTTTTCAATGCCACATACGAAGTCAATTACCCTTACAGTGTAACAATAACAAAATAATTTTCTCTGTGAAAGATACAGAATAAATCAGCCTCACAACTTTAAACTGACAAGATCAAATTGGCTTTCGCTCAGAGGAAACAACCTGCCAACAAAGAGTAGCCTCAACACGCTCCGTTTCACACACGGATCATCCAAGTGGAATATTACTGATAATTCGTAATTCGTCACGCTGAATTCATGGTAGATGTTTCGTCAAACAGACAACTAGTAGGGCAATATCCCGTTGTTTATAGTAGTAAGGACGCGTCTAGAAACAGTGAACACTGACGTACTCGTAAATTCCGGAGCCGTCACTGTGGCTAACATTTTTCTGTAAAATGCAAGTTTACTAATGAACAATGTATCGCTTAACAATACCGTTAGGGTATACTTCTTACATGAGAAAAATATGAACTGTATTGTGTCCGCAAATCCGTGAAAAGAACGCATATTAATGATTCTGGGGTAATTTGCGTCTGGTCGTACACTAAACAAACAAGACGCAAGGTTTGTAACCCCATCCAAATTATAACAGCACATATCGTATAGATTTCTGTAAATGACAAACCTATTACGATGCTTTAGCTTTATGTATGCTGAAGCCGCAGCTGCAAAACAAATTAAATGCCACAACTGCTAGTGTTAGTCACTGATTTTGTGTGCTTTTCGCAATGAGACGGCAAGTCTTTGTGTCCTAGCTGCAAATTGGACAGCTCTGCAAATGGTATTGGTGTTTGTAGCACTGCTTTTCAGGCGTTGCAGTTCACGGTAAATAGAAGCCACTTCAATACAACGTTGAAACTGCGGGCGCCCAGCGGATAACGAACTCCGCATATGAAGCCACCCACGTAAATACTCACCTGATCTGCCGATCGAAGCTCGCGTCACGCCGCCAAAATGTGTTTTACGTTATGTCCACTGGCTAATACTGATTAAATTTGTTACTGGCAATTTTTGGAATGGTGGTGTTTTCCGTTCTCATATTACTTAATATCAGCGACGAGTTTATTTTCGTGAGTCTGCTCGAAAGGGGTTCTTCCAAATTACTAATCTGTGGTTAACATGCGCTTCATGTTTAGATGATCTAAGATAATTCGAAAAAAACTGTGAATTACAGCAGCAGTTGACGCCAAAACACGGAGAACGTCGAATCAGTATGTACAGAAGAGAGCTCAGGTCACACTCGTCTACAAGAACAACAGGAGAAGTGATCCATAAAACTATCGTCGTACGTCAATGATATCCATGTGTTCTAGAATCCTAGATCACATTCCGAGCTCATGCATAATGAAGTATCTCGAATATAATGACCTCCTCTAAGTCAGCCAGCATGGACTCCGAAGAATCCAACTTGCGCTTTTCTCGCATGAGATACTGAAAGCCACAACTCACAGCAGTCAGCAGATACAGCATTTCCTGGCTTCCAGAAAGCATTTGACTCTGTACCACACAAGAGATTATTAACAATATGTCGATTACATGAGGAAAAAAAAAATTGACTGGATTCAGGATTTCGTGGTAGGGAGGACGCTGTTTGCTGTGTTGGATGAAGATTCACCGATAATGTAGCAGTAACTTCAAGTGTGCTCCAAGGATATGCGCTGGGATTATTTGTTCATGTCATGTAATAATGACATGGCATACCGTATTAATAATGAACTCAGTCTTTCCGCAAATGATGCAGTAAATTATAATGGGGTAATATCTCGAGAAAAAAAACTGCAGAAATATTCAGTCATATCTGCATAAGATTTCAATGTGGTGTAAGGATTTTGTTTGAAATACAGAGAAATGTAAAATTATGCACCTCACAAAACGAAGAAACGTTGTGAAAGTTGAATCTGGTGTGACCCCTTCCTGACTCGAGGATCACAAGTGCAGTTCTCCTTATAAAATAAATCTTTGCTCATACGACACGAGTGAACTCAATGCTCTTTTCTCAGAATTCTTATTGTAACGGATAGCCGAGTTTGGTCACCGTACACTATCAAAGCACTGCCACATTGAGAACAAGAAATTGGTGTACTGCAAATTACACTTGTTATTTGTGGGTTGTCAAACAATGGGAAAAACACAGACAATGAGGGATCTTGAGATCTAAATCAAGACTGAGATTAACAGTGTAATGATTGACACAAATCACAGTAGAATTAGCAGAGAGCAAAGTTCTCTAAACTCATATCAAATTACAATTTGAACAGACCTGTAAGGAGGTACCAGAAAGTGTGGAAGAGTGTTTGGAGAAAGTGCAACAAGATCTGCTCATCTGGGCACCTCGTGAAACCAAAGTTAATGATACAACAAGATGCCACAAATTATGATCAGATTGAGCAACACAAGTTGCATGACAAAGTAAGAAAATAACAAGCTACTTAGAATGTAGATCGTGCTATCGCAGTTTGCGACGCTTATATGTTCCCAGATTAATATCAGCTAGCACGCAGAGTATCGCTCATTCCGCGAAAAACAGGGGAACGCAGTGGGAACTTTCCACTCTTGATGTACAAAATGCACATTAACAAACACAAGGCTGGTACTAGTCTGCAGTAGTGTTTCCGCAGCTTGTCGGGCCCTTTGCACCAAGACTTCAGAAACAAAAGTTGTAGCAAAATCAATCGTCTTTCTCATACTGGCTGTGTGGGGCCACACTGTCCCGGCGTTTGATGCATGTGCAGAAAACACTCAGTTATTGTCTAGGGACGGCTGTGGCGGAATAGCGCCCCCTCCCCCCCCCCCCCCCCCCCAAACACACACACAACTAGGCCAGGATGCCAGTTCTGTCCATAATAGCACAACGCAGGCACCAGCCTCACTTTTGCGAGAACTGGCCGTCTCCCTGGGGAGGTCCGTTTCTTCCAAGGAGATCCACTCACTATCTTCTGCCGACGACAGGACTATGCGACCACACCGGCAGTTCACTGTCTCGCTGTTTAGCTCAAGTGCTCACAAAATAATAACCATGGAATAGTGGGAGAGAATGAAACAATATTGCATAACAATATGTGACAGTAGTATCAGTCAGCTCGTTCAAATACCTGTGTGCAACAGTTTGTGGGATATGAAATGATTACATAGTCTCAGTCTTAGGTAAAGCAGATGGCGGGTTTCCTGTCATTGACAGGATACTGAGAAAATGCAGTCTACAAAGGAGACTGCTTACATATCACTTTTGTGTACCATCAGAGGATATTTCTCAAGCAGTGGGACTCATACTAAATATGACTGAGACGGAGTATTAAATATATACAATGAAGGGCGATATCAACAGTCATTTGACTCTGGGGGAGGAGCATGAAAATATTAAAGAGCCAAAAATGGCAGACTCTTCAGTGTGCACTCATATTATCTCGGGAAGCCTACTTAGAATCTTTCAAGAACCAGTATTAGGTGAAGCATCTAGAGATGTTTTGCAGCCCCTTAGGAATCGTTCCTGTGGAGACTGGAGACAAAATTCGATTGATTACAGCAAGCACAGTGGCGTTTAAACAGCCATTCTTATGGTGCTCCGTACGAGACTGAAACAGGTAGAAACCCTAACATGCTAAGTACAAACTCCCATGCACATCACAGTCATTTGCAGAGTATGTAAGTAGATGTGAATTAGAACCTAATAACAGGTCCTTGTCAAATAATAGGTGACAGAAGTATATTCTTACATTCAGTCAAACGAAATGTTTATTAGTCGTGTACAGATACGAAATACGTATCTTACGTTTCATTTCATTTAAAAGGACAATACTACTTAGCTCTACACAAATAAACCACAGTCGGCATTCAGTTTGTAGCCTCAAATGATGCAGACGAATGTCCAATGACGTCTGCATTTTAAAGATTTAGAAGTATATCAAGAACCCTGAATGCATGACGAAGGAACTATTCATCAACTACGTTCCTGGTGGGCAACCTACATGCCAAATTTGGAATGCATTTACGGGTTCTGGTCGCTCGTTCACTCCGTCTGTTCTTCATACGTTTCATGTGCAAAAAACGTTTTCAGTTACAACATAAGGCTAACAGGTGTCAAGTGTCCTACAGGAGTTAATTACGTGCCCTGTTCACTTTCTTCTTATACAAAGGTTCGTTTGCCGTGCTAGACGTGTGGCAGGGGAGACCCGTGATAAGTAAAATAAACTTTTTATTTCGTGGGAAGACATTGTTAAGAGAGAGAAAGAAACAGAGAGAGCTAGACAGAGGGAGAGAGGGAGGGAAGCCTTTGAGTAGGAAGATTGCTACAAAGTGATGTGAAAGTAACAAAAAGGTTGCTGGTCGCCAAAATTCTATATATGCACCAAGCAAATTGACCGCAAACAGTCTAAACGTTGGAAAGTTTTCTAAGAAATTGCTTACAGCACTAGCAGTCTTTATACGCTTAAACAGGTTTATGATAACCAAGAAGTATTTCGCATTACGTGAAGTGAAATATTATAAAGTTTATCTGAACGGAGTTCGAGGGATTTATACCTCAATAGGTTGATTTAGTATCTGTTCTTTCTTCGGAACACACCAAACGAATATCTAAATACTTTCCTGAAGTTGTTGCTTTTATTACTAAAAAGTGAAAATCATTTGACTCTGATCATACAGCTTGAACGTCACTAACTTCACCTAACGCCGCACTCTCGCTTTCTACACACTTTTTAACAAACCGTAGCAGGATCATTCAAAAGCTACGACTATCACATGGATGGAAACGTGTCATTTGGAAAGGTGAGATTCAACATCTAGAAGACCAGAATTAATGACTGAATCAAGGCCCACCGTCTTTTTTTCACCAATGGGCTCAACATAAAATATAAAAGAAATAATAGACTACTTAACCGTTCTCTATGGATGACATTGCAATAAACACTGCGCTCTTAGTTTCATAGTACAGGGTGGAAATTAATGAACTGCATTTGTCTCTTGCACTGCATGTAGTCGAAGTCTCTGTATTCTGCCATATACTGTCCTCTCTTCCGCTATGCTACTAATATATTCCTACGACTACAGCGTTTCGAACAGGATCCACCATGGTGTCCTTGATATCGCTCTCACATAACCATTGGTTACTGACAAGTACGTATCTTCGTAATGGTATAAAGTACGCTAAGTAAATTCCATAAAAATGTAAGTAATTTCTTTTACAATATTAATGTATTGTTGGATACGATCCATCGTAAATTCTGGCTTGGTTTCTACCTGGTTAAAGAAGAGGAAAATAAAGGTTTGTCACAGTGAAAGATGGATCCACGCCAGCACACTCAGATCAGTTACTGCCTCGGGAGTTTCTATCGTCTTTCTACACCTGTCTTGTATTTTCATTGTATCGTGATTCACTGAATTGTGAAATAGCTGGAAAGACAGATGCCCTTAACCTCTGAAATTTCGTCTGCATATGGGTGGTATAGAGCAATCCAAGCTTTACCGTAAACCAAAGATAGAAATGAAGATATAGGTATGTTTGTAGTAATCGATGATTTATCTGTTCTTGTGAGAATGCAAAACTTAAAAATTAACCTAAAAATCGTGAAATAGGCATTGGAAATATCGGGCGAAAGGAATTTTGTATTGCACTACTGTTTTAGTGCCGGTCATGAATGCCAACGTTTCGTTGTGTTGCTGGACGTCGTTCTTGTGCCTGAATAACGGGAGCGACCAGATGACCTACATCAGGGTCGCCCCTAGCACGGTTCTTCCCGTGCCAGCTTCGGACACGCCGCTCGTTGCTGCCTGTCTCCTGATGCTTTCCCATTCGTCTCGAAGTCGTCGTTTTCTGATGAGTTGAGAGGAAGAGCTTTCACAGTAACTCTCACTTCACTGAGGAAGGCAACATTCACGGAAGATAACCTCGTTGCTGGATACTGACTGTTAGACTGAGCTACTAAAATATAAATACCTATTCGCGTTTAGTAAATTTTAGCAGTTCCTATACGGCAAGGCATACTGACAACTGATAATGCGGATGATAAAGCAGTTATCGTCACCAAGTCAAGTTCTGTATCAACCTGCAATGCAGAATGAACTGTATGCAGAGAACGTATAGAACACCGATTTAAATCATATTGACAGATTGAGCTCATTGCCTCTCGGCGTAGGAATAACAGATATCAAAGATAAATTTTAACTGTGTATTTATTAATTTGCATATTTTATTACTTAAAAATTATAATGGGCACTGAGTTCCATTTATAAAGTAAGTGAGATATTAATTCTGCGAAGCAAAAGTCGTCACTTAGAATCCTTTCTCGTGAAAGATATTCATTAAAAGATGAAAATGAGTTACTGCGTATTCTTTCGAAAATATGCTGTAAATATACAAAAATTTACCAGCGAGATTGATGTATGAACTTACTTATTCTATTGGCACTGTAAACTTTAGTATCATCGCGAAGAAGTAACACATCTTGCTAATACGAAGTTCCTGTCCTGGCATCTAATGGCAGTTCCTGTCTTTTTCTGTGGTATATTTGATACATCTGAACTAGTAGTTGCAACACAGTATAAATCGATAAACTACAGGCTACACCATAGTCATAATTGGGGAACCATTCTCTGAGTCATGCGGTTTCTATAAAGCTACCCGGGATCGATCACGATCACAATTTCTGTGTCAAAACGCGCTCAGCTGCAACGTGTGGCAAACTTCGACGTACGGCGGCCAATCAATAAATAGTCGCAAACGCCGAAATACGGCATATCGTTTTAAATTTTGCGCCTACTCGTATCTAGCAGGGTTGGCAAGCGACACTCGTATTCGAACGGGCTCGAGATTTCCCGATACGCCGCAGCGTTCGATATAGTATCGAGGTCGTTTGAACGATCACGTGACGTTTGACTCGTGCGGCGCGAGTTCAAGGGATACGCAAGAAACTACGAACTAGACATAACAAATAAGCTATGGCGCTACATGTATTTCACAGTTTCGTGAAACAGCGGAGTACACAACATTAAACCCTACCAATGCACACACTCCTATTGCGGTTGAACACCGTTACCATACGCGCTCTCGTACAGTATGTATGGATATAAGAAAAATATATGCCGAATTTTAACTGAAGGTAACAGAAAGACGAAAATGTTGTCCTTCAAAAAATATTGCTTCACTGAATACAGTATTTATTATTTATTTATTTGATTGTAACAGGCAGTAATGATTTACCTAGTATTTTGCAAACGAGCAATTCAATCACTGTTCACATATTTGAATGACAGAGAAAAACTTTACCAGATTTTAATCAGTTTGAGAACAAGACGGCAACGTTCAGATGAAACAGTGAAGACTACTAATCAAGAATTATATGCCGATCAAACGAACTGTATCATAATGAACTGACTGTAATTTTTATTGCGAGAATAAATTACTGCTGAATGACCCGTATTGGAGAAAGTGCCATCAGACCTTGGCAGATAGCAGGACAATCGAAAGCTCGAGAATTACACAGAATCTTGATTACAATCTTTTATTTGTTTATTAGTTTCAGCTGTTACGCGTGATCTGCGCCCTAGAAGATAATCCATAGTCCATTAAAAACGCTGGGACAGGTTGTTCTGATGGTACCAACAAAGGTCACTAGATCGTAGGCCGATAAAAAGATGGAACAGAACCCGAGATTTTCTGAACTGTGATGTAAACTGTTCGAACAGTTCGAGTCATGTTCCAGTACCTAGAAGGCAACAGTACATGTCGGGTGGAAGGTAGACGATAAACAGTATTCCGCGTCCAATTAGTAATGATTTGCAGGCAGATCAAGATAGTAGGTGTGCTACAAATGTGTACCCGAATAGAACAACCCGATGTTTGTGAGCTGAGGAACTGTCCTCAGAACACGTCCAGACCGAAATTCGTTCCGTTTAAGGTTAGAACTGTATCTCATGGAAATTTTGATTCAATTGGATACAGGGATTCAGCAAACGACAAAAAAAAAAAAAAATCATACTCAAGAAGCGTCCTGACTGCTCGAGTTATCCAGTAATGGCACATGTTACCGCATTCACGAGTATTTCACTACCCTTGTGGGTTACAGCAGTTTAAATAATGAAATAAACAAGTGCAGCTCCCTAGAATGAAATTACAATTAAATCAATGCCATTAGCTGCTGACAGGCGTTGATATACATCAACGGGGACAGTCGCACTGTCCTCTGCGCCCTCGGTGGCCCAGATGGATAGAGCGTCTACCATGTAAGCAGGAGATCGCAGGTTCGAGTCCCGGTCGGTGCACACATTTTCGACTGTCCCCTTTATGTATATCAACGCCTGTCAGCAGCTAATGGGATTGATTTAATTGTAATTTCAAACATGTTATTATCTGAGATGTCACTCCTTAGACGCGAACGCCGCCACAAGAATTCTATGCTGCAGGCTTTTAACGCTTTGTCGAGCTATGGGATAAGTGTTTTAGTTTACAAGTGGGGTGTGTTGACAAGGAAAATAATTTCAGACAGACACATGCCGCTGTGATGTCTCCAACCCAGTTTGCAACTTATTTATTGACTGACCCTCTTTTGTTCAGTCAAACCGTCTCGGTCCTCCCGCAGTTTTCAGTACCTTAAGTTAAAAATGTGTTAGTTATCAGCTTTACATGTTAGCCTAGGTGCTTTGATAGGTAACTCCTGGTTGTCGGAGCTTATGGCAGGGGAAGGTCGGCTTGGTATCCCATCGCTGTCTACAGATACGTCTTCGCTGGTCAGTGGGGCTCAGTTCGAAGCGGGACTCATCACTGAAGACAATTCTATTCCATGCAATGAGATTATGAGGCCGAAGACGTGTCTAGAGGCGCCCCAGACAGCGGTGGGATACCAACCTGACTGTCGCCCACCATGCGTCCCGGCAACCACGAGAGATGGTCTGAGGTGAGTTTTCTTTTCATAGCAGGACCCCTTTGGTTGTCATCCGCTGCACCCTCAGCACAATGGTAAGTCGAAGATATTCCACGCCTCGTTTTGCGGCCTTTTGTGGCAAGCCATCCTGGGCTTTCATTTCGGCGAGATAACGCCCCGTCGCACGCTGGGACAGTTTGTAATGCTTGTCTTCGTGCTTGCAAAACCCTACCTTGGCCAGCAAGGTCGCCAGTTCTCTCCCCATTTGAGAACGTTTGGAGCATTACGGGCAGGGCCCTCCAACCGTATCGGGATTTTGTCGATCTAACATGATAAGTGGACTGAATTCGGCACAATATCGCTCAGGAGGACATGCACCAACTATCAGTCAGTGTCAAGCCGAATAACTGCTTGCATAAGGCCCAGATGTTGACCACTGCTTATTGCCTCGCTCTGTTTGTGAAACTCTTTCTCTTGAATAAATCAATCATTTTTTCTGTAGTGGTAACCATTAAAAAAAAGTGTGTGAAATTTTATGGGACTTAACTGCTAAGGTCATCAGTCCCTAAGCCTACACACTACTTAACCTAAATCATCCTAAGGACAAACATACACACCCATGCCCGAGGGAGGACTCGAACCTCCGCCGGGATCAGCCGCACAGTCCATGACTGCAGCGCCTAAGACCGCTCGGCTAATCCCACGCGGCTAATAATTTTTTTTTTGTCTGTGGGTGTACATATCTGCCGATTTGCGCCCTATTCGGATGATTTCTTTTTTTTTTTGTCTTATGGTGTATTTCGCAAATGACGTATTACCTCGAAGAAAGAAAAGAAAAATAAAGCCTGAAACTGTTATTTCAAACTGACAAATGCGCCTGAGAACTCCAGCATCAGAAAAACCATCGTGCTGACAGTTAATTAATAATTTAAGAAAGCGTACAAACCAAGATGAAATGCCCTACGTAGCATCCGCTGTTTCGAAAGTTAGTGTATCACATTACTTTGGGGAATGCAGTTGAAAAGGAACTCATCTAAGATGGAGCTCACTACGAGAGCATTTTTGTAACAGGCTCACGTAACGATGCTTATCATTTCGGTTACTCAGTTCACCTAAGACCTCGATCGCGTATAGATAAAACTGGAAATTAAACCCCATTAGTGTGGTTAACGGATTATCTGTGAAGGCAGTGTAATCGTGCTTTCCACTTCGTTTAGTGTAAATCAAGGATAAGTAACTTCTAGAAAGCGGGGGACCGGATTTTCAAAAACTTAATATCTTGGTGCGTCAAACATAATTTCAGCTTATTATTTGAAAGTTATTGAATAAAGAGCAATACTTCTACTGTTTTTGTATAGATTAGTTTAAGCTGAAAGAGTGATAGAAGCATAATAAATGGTATTAATGCACAACTTTATTCAGAAAGGAAAAAAGAAAAAAAAAACATTCTCATCAGTGAACTGCAGTAAAAGCGACATTTTTAAATGGCCTTATACAAGTTTTTACAGTCTCTCCGACTGTGTATGACCTTTTCTTGTTACTTCGCAAAACGGTAACTGGCTTGGAAAGCAGCAGTGTAGTCTTTTGCTTTCTTTATAAACACATTTTTGTTGTGAATCAGATTCCAGTTTAACACTAATGTTTGCTCTGACGGAGATGACGTCTATGAAAAGAATACTTACTCACATGCAAGACAATCGTTATGTCCCTTCAACTTAAAGCGGGTTATTAGCATGCTGTACAAAACAGTATTTTTCTGTTCATTCTTCATTAAAAAAGCGACCACTCGCTATCGTGTTAGATTAGTCCACGTTATTATGCAGAACTTGTAACGAATACTTCAACTAACTGATGCAGTCACTGTTGATGGTAACGTTTCAAATATAATAATTATAGTAAACAAAGAAAGTAATAATTAAGATTCACGTAGTGTTTTCAACGACTACAAAAGAGTTGGTGGAAAGACACGGCCACCCGAAGAATAAACGCTTCTAGAGCTTCCTTTGCGTCGAACTCTTTGTGCTGCATGACAAACGCCGAACAAAGTTAGAGCCGATCTAACTTTTATCGTCATTAGGCTAGGGACGACGAAACTCGCGTTCGTACGCTGTGCAGCTATCGACTAAATAAAAGGTGTTCAACCTCTAACATTGACATCCTAACCACATTGGAACTATAGGTTACAGTTTTCAACTGCTAGTTTTGAATTTATAATTTCTCGTACGAAAAATACATAAAATTTCTTGTCGTTTTATTCCAAGTATTACGAACAAAATGATGACAGACCTGCAGGCAGCACGAAATCGTTTGGAGGGCCACCGTTTTGTACATTTAGCATTTCATTATTAGAAGGAGCTTATGGGCCGTCAAGGGCTAGGTTATCAGCGTTATTATTTGAGAGGAGACTAACATTTGCCGTTGATGTTTTTACCAGCCCCTATTTGGTTATTGTTCTCATATGTAGGTCCAACATCTGTATAAGCTCGTTCTTGAGCTTCACTAATTGGCAGAGAATGATAAATGTGGCACTGTTTGATCAGAGAGTTCGACTAACCCTACGAAAAAAAAGAGAATCTCCTTTTCCTTTAGGAATGTAGCAATGTTCGAGGCTAGACTGTACTTTAGGATCCAGCAACAAACGGTATTTCTGGATAGTGTTCAGTAATTGTGCGCTCCGTTCTGTAACATCTTTTAAAGAAGGGAGTGACTACTTTCCAGACATATTAAGTAGTCTTTGCTGGGGAGGCTCTCGAGAAATATGATCTTGAAACGGTTACGACTCCGAAGCAATTTAGAAATTAAATCTACGGCGAATTGTTGCCGATGTATTCGTGTGGCGGCGCTCGACTCGGATACAGCCGTTTCGAATCATGATGGTGGAAGAAATTTTCACCAATAGTATATGGCTGAGAAGGGGACATGAGGTGGTTACGTAAAATTTCTGATCAGGAAAATGAGCAAGAATGTCATTGACCTCTTCGTAGCATCTCATGGAGAAAGTGTTTGTGACATTGTTGATGACAAACTTTCGTCATATGGGTAATAATCCGGCGGGTCCCTTTGTACTATTCGAGAGGAGTATGTTACGTGCCGGCTCCAGGTTTAACGGTCTCCGTTCTCTCATCGTTGTACAACGCGGACATGACACCACGCTATTCAAACATCCATTAGAGTCCCTCACGCTTAACGGATGCACAACTCTCATACCGCGAAAGAAAGTGCGACTGGAAACGGCATTAAAACTGGTAATGCCTGTTTCAGTAGCACCAATTCGTAGGTTATTTGCGGCAGTAAAGCAGTATAATCCTCTTGTCTGAATGCATTTATAAAGAATGAAATGTAAAATTTCATCTTTCTGTTCAATTTATACAAGCGAGGAGCGAGGAGATGGAAATATGGAACCGTTCATTGACTTAACGTAGTACATGGACTTCCTAAGATTTTCTCAAGAAATATTTCACTGCTGTCATAATAGATGTTTTGAAAATAGTATATTTTATTTCACAATCACACACAATTTTGATGAGAAATTACTGGTTTCGGCAATCATCGGTCATATTCAGTTCATAAGATCGATTCAGAAGTTCACTCCAACCACCGAGAAAACCACATTGCGTCAGAGGTTGACCTAGTCATAGATGGTCGATGACGACCATAGCCAGTAACTTGTTGAAACTGAATACTGGGACTCCAATCTGCGACCTTTCCCTTTCGCGGGCAAGTCCTCTGCCGACTGAACTGTTGAAGCATGACTCACGACCCATCCTTACGGCTTTACTTCCGCCAGTACCTCTTTTCCTACTTCCCGAAATTCGCAAGAAGTTCTGTTGCAATTCTTGCGGAACTAGCACTCCTGTCGAAAATGATGTTGCGGGGTAAATAACATAGATGCAGTCTACCTTGTTCCTAGAATTAATTTTCCACTCGGCTGCTGGTTGTGTACTTTTCTGGCGAATGAAACAATCATGGGAGTGTTCAGAGCGACAGAAATGTAGTTGCAGACAACCTTGTCGGTAGGGCAACCACAACTATGAGTAGTCATCTTGGGTATTAATAAACCGCTTCCGCTTTATTGTTGGATCACCAACGTTTTCGTGCCACTAAAAGCCTCATCTTATATGTTTACCTGAAGGTGTGGCCTTTAGTGCCACGAAACAGTTAGTGATCCAATAATAAAGGACCAAACGCAACTTAAGCGGTTTGCCAATTCCCAAGAAATGTAGCTATTTTCGAAATCTGACTGAAAATTGATGTAGGCATCACGGATAGCCGTTCTAAGTGCACGAGGCAGAACTGCGTTTGTTTGAAAATGCAAGAGGGAGGGAGAAACGGGGAAATAGCCATAGACAGAGAGAGAGAGAGAGGGAGAGAGAGAGAGAGAGAGAGAGAGAGAGAGAGAGAGAGAGAGAGAGAGAGAAGTAGGGTGGGGGAGAGGAAGAATCGAATTGTGCATTGATTGAGTAAATATTGTGCGTACAGGAGGTTTTTATTAGCTGTTGATTTTCTCAGAAGCCGTAGGGAACGCGAGCGTTATATTCTGCAGGGAATCGAGTTACGGTTATTGGCCGCCCAAAGTAAATGTTTTGAAAAGCTTCCGGACATCTACACAGGTCAGGCGGCTCCTCACTGCAGGGCAGGTAGGCGTCGTTGGAGTTTACACAGCCGCGCACACAGAGAGCGGCCCGTCGTGCGAGGAACGCTGTCAGACAGCGTTGCACGATGGGCCAGGGCTCCGACTCTTTCGCGGTTTTATAGAATATAACAAGCCGGGTATCAGTCAAAGTTTTCTGTCGTACTCGGCGTAGGTGGGACACCGTTTATGATCACTCGCACTGACGGTGACGTACACACGGCGGGAACAAACAGACCGTCCCTATGGTCGATAACGGCGGAATTTACGAAGTGAACAGGGAGCCAGAGGGAAAGTCCAGAGTGCAGCGAAATTCGTCGTAAGCGTGCGGGAACACCTTAGGGAGTAATCAGATTCGGAAAAAGTAAACACAGGCAAGCTCAGTCACTCAACAATTGATTGATTTTATTTGGGACTCCAATACACCGTATTACACCGCACACTATCGGTCAAAAAGATCCATGTTTCAATGTAATCTTCGCTCAGTGCGACAGCCTTACTGAGAGAGTCTGTGTGCTCGCATGGTCCCACTCTACTGGTCGACGTCGGAGCTAACATTTTGCTGCACCAGCAACCTAGCCATCATCCACGTACTGCTTCCTGCTTAGTGCATCCTTCAGGGCCGGCCAGTGTGGCCGAACGGTTCTAGGTGCTTCAGTCTGGAACCGCGCGACCGCTTCGGTCGCAGGTTCGAATCCTGCCTCGGGCATGGATGTGTGTGATGTCCTTAGGTTAGTTAGGTTTAAGTAGTTCTAAGTTCTAGGGGACTGATGACCTCAGATGTTAAGTCCCATAGTGCTCAGAGCCATTTGAACCATTTGCATCCTTCAGGTGTAAGTCGGGAGGTGCGAGATCTGAGCTGTAGGAAGGGTGACGAGCAACAGTCCAATAAATTCGCAGACTTATGTGAGGCCTTGCGTTGTTATGGACGCAGACTTATGTGAGGTCTTGCGTTGTTACGGAGAAGGAGAAATTTGTTTGCATTTTTGGGACGACGAACGCTCTAAAGCTGTTTCTTCAGTTTTCTGAGGGTAGCGCAGAACATTTCGCTGTTGACCGTTGCTCTGTGAGAGAGGAAATCTAACAGCACAATCCAGAAGACCGTTGCCAAGACTTTACCGGCTGAGGGTACGACTTTGAACCTTTTCTTCGGAGGAGACATAGTGTGGCGCTATTCCGTCGATTGTCGTTTGTTTCTGATTCTAAGTGGTCAGCCCATGTCTCATCGCCTGTGACAATATTCGACAGGGTCAGCGTTGTAACCTGCAAAAAATTCTGCACATTGGAAGAATCACAGCAGTTCTACGTGTTTTTTCGCAGCACTTTGGTACCTTTGTTTTATACTCGCGATTTCTATGTGATTATAATGATCCGCTTTAATAAAATTCAGCACTGGTAAATGCACTTAATAATCTAACGTATCACCTAAATCCGGGAGTATCTGAGTAAACGCTTGATATCTATTACCTCGCACTGAAAGGACTAGTTCAATGACGCCGGTTTCGACCGTCGACATGCTATGCACATTTGTGAACATACATCGATGCATGTCGTATTTTCTGTTTTTCCTTTCTGGCCCGGGACTTAGCCCAGCTGCGCCTGAATCATCACTGTGAAAAACACTTTAGGGATTTTTGAGAAAATTTCGGATACGT
The DNA here is from genome assembly GCF_021461385.2 of Schistocerca piceifrons. Classification (NCBI taxonomy): domain Eukaryota; kingdom Metazoa; phylum Arthropoda; class Insecta; order Orthoptera; family Acrididae; genus Schistocerca; species Schistocerca piceifrons. Next base: position 295,794,136 of record NC_060141.1, read on the forward strand.
CTGTCATATGCTCCGATTTTTTTTCATTCGCGAGAGGGAAGAAAGATTTCCGTAAGACTCTGTATCTGCTCGATCTTCCCCGGTTGTCGTGGTCTTATTACGTATAAGAAAAGAGGTAAAGTGATGCATAATTTATTGGAACGTACGACATCAGAATTTTTACTGTAATTCTTTCCGTGATGCATGACGGGTCTCTTGTAGCTTCCAACACTCGAGAGAATTTCCGTGATGCTCTCGCCCACACTAAATGAGACCGTGACGAAACGTGGTGCTCTTCTTGGAATGTTCTCTATCTCCTACATTACACTACTGGTCATTAAAATTGCTACACCAAGAAGAAATGCAGATGATAACGGGTATTCATTCGACAAATATATTATACTAGAACTGACATGTAGTTACATTTTCACGCAATATGGGTGCATAGATCCTGAGAAATTAGTACCAAGAACAACCACCTCTGGCCGTAATAACAGCCTTGATACGCCTGGGCACTGAGTCAAACAGAGCTCGGATGGCGTGTACAGGTACAACTGACCATGCAGCTTCAACACGAGACCACAGTTCATCAAGAGTAGTGACTGGCGTATTGTGACGAGCCAGTTGCTCGGCCACCATTGACCAGACGTTTTCAGTTGGTGAGAGATCTGGAGAATGTGCTGGCCAGGGCAGGAGTCGAACATTTTCTGTATCCAGAAAGGCCCGTACAGGACCTGCAACATGCGGTCGTGTATTATCCTGCTGAAATGTAGGGTTTCGCAGGGATCGAATGAAGGATAGAGCCCCGGGTCGTAACACATCTGAAATGTAACGTCCACAAACGTCCCCACCTGTTGACTCAGGGATCGAGACGTGGTTGCACGATCCGTTACAGCCATGCGGATAAGATTCCTGTCACCTCGACTGCTAGTGATACGAGGCCGTTGGGATGCACCACGGCGTTCCGTATTATCCTACTGAACCCACCGATTCCATATTCTGTTAACAGTCCTTGGATCTCAACCAACTCGAGCAGCAATGTCGAGATACGATGAACCGCAATCGCGATAGGCTACAATCCGACCTTTATCAAAGTCGTAAACGTGATGGTACGCATTTTTCCTCCTTACACGTGGCATCACAACAACGTTTCACCAGGCATCGCCGGTCAACTGCTGCCTGTGTATGAGAAATCGGTTGGAAACTTTCCTCGTGTCAGCCCGTTGTAGGTGTCGCCACCGGCACGAACCTTGTATGAATGCTCAGAAAAGCTAATCATTTGCATATCACAGCATCTTCTTCCTGTCGGTTAAATTTCGCGTCTGTAGCAGGTCATCTTCGTGGTGTAGAAATTTTAATGGCCAGTAGTGTACTTCTACCTCTAGTGGCCTCCATCTCACGAGCAATCCTTGTTAGTTTCAAGAAGGTTTTGTGAGCCACTTAATTCGTGCCTGAATAACATTTTCGTAGAATACTTCCAATGAGTTTAGTCCGTCATGTGCATTTTCTGTAGACACAGTCTAGCTTTCACCTTTCCCGCACAAGTAGTGGTTGAATTGTCAGTGAACTTCTAACGTAGTGAGAACTCTTCTCTTGCAGATGTGGCAAGCTTAAAGCTACAGCGCCGGCCGAAGTGGCCGCGCGGTTCTGGCGCTGCAGTCTGGAACCGCGAGACCGCTACGGTCGCAGGTTCGAATCCTGCCTCGGGCATGGATGTGTGTGATGTCCTTAGGTTAGTTAGGTTTAACTAGTTCTAAGTTCTAGGGGACTAATGACCTCAGCAGTTGAGTCCCATAGTGCTCAGAGCCATTTGAACCATTTGAAAGCTACAGCGAAAATAAGCAACAGAAAAAGTGCAATGACTGTATATCTCTCTCAAGGTTGTGGTAGCTATCTCCAGCATTTCAGGGGCGGACGACCGAGCTGCGTCGGCCTTGGAGTGACCTTGCCTGGCCTGCTGTGTTATCCTCTGCGTACACCTTGCAACTTGCTGCGTGACCGCTATTCTCCCGGAATGCAGGCACCACCGGCCTCTGTCTTGTCTCGTTGTGTGTCCGCTGCTGAGAAGCAGAACACCGCCCGAAAGCTTAAAATGTCAGTGCGGAAGCGTGCAGCACAGGATTCATAAGTCGGACACACTCGGAAATATACAAACATTTTGCTGAGGAAAGAATGGTCGCAATTCTGATTAATTGTGTTGTTCTCCTAGTTTTTGAAATATATGCCCAGTAGATTCTTCACTTGTCTATGTCAGATCTCATTGATCATACTGGCGTCTTCGGATGTAGCTGACATTTATTCATTTTGTCTGTTGACTAAACAGATGAATCGCTACGTAAAACCGAAGCAGTGTTGCCATAAAAGCAGTAAATGAATCAGGCGAAAGGGAAAAAATTGGTCTAAAGGAACGAGAGTGACAGAAAGTACAAAATAGCAAAGCAGGAAAGTCTAGACGAGGAACGCAGGGATGCAGAAGTTTGCTTAACTACGGGAACGATAGAGACTGCCAATAGGAAAGGTAAAGAGACTTCTGGGGAACCGGAAGCAGCTGTGTGATTATCGAGAGCTCGTATGGCAACCCGGTACTAAGAGAGAAAGGAATGCAGAAGTTGGAGGGAATGTATATAAGGGCTGCACGAGGGAAATGAAAGCAGTGTCGTAGAAAGGACGGAAGAAGTAGCTAAGATTATGTTGGTAGATATGATACAGCCACAACAGTTTGACAGATCACTGGAAGATATAAATTGAGAGATGGTCCCTCAAACAGACCGCATTCCCGCAGAAGATTGAAACTCTTGGGAGAGCCAGTCATGACAAAATTTTTCCTCTGCTACCAAATCGGTACCGGTACCGCGTACGTTCTTGCTTGAAAATAAGTGATAATCAACGAAATATATTGTAGTTCCTAAATGCACTTAACTGTGAGGCGTTACGCTCTCGTCTGTTCTTCGGTTTTGTTGATCAAACACGCTTTCACTGGGTCGATTATTTCTTTGTTTTTCTTTTACCCATAACATCATGTCTGTCACAAGAAACGATTTTGGACAACTGCCCGAAAGTGAAAAAGCAGCGAGCATTTGAAATAGTTCCAGAATGAGATACTGGCAGAAGTAAAGCTGTGAGGACCGGGCGTGAGTCGTGCTTCGGTAGCTCAGATGGTGGAGCACTTGCCCGCGAAAGGCAAAGGTCCCGAGTTCGAGTCTCGGTCGGGCACACAGTTTTAATCTGCCAGGAAGTTTCATTTGAAATAGTATTTACGGAAAGAAGCACTCTTTTGTATCAGACGCTTCCACAGAGATGATGTTTGATCAGCTGACTCATGAGGTGGTAGAAGCACTATCCTCAGAACGGAATATTCGTTACTTTTGTCAACCCCCCACCCTGTCTTTCATGTTGATTCACCGTTTTCACTTTTCGAGAGAGCGACGTTACCCCGAGTTCGCGTTTGCTGAAATATACTGATAAGCGTTTGCAGCCATACCATGAGCACAGCTGCAGTTTAAGGAACATTACATAATGCCGAGACGTCTCTAGTGCCACAGCATCTTTTAAGGGAACCTGTGTCAGCTCAGAGGTTAGTGACGTAATGGAGTTAATCCCGTTTCCTAGTAAGCGTTGACGCGACGCGGTTTCTCTCGCTCAGAACCGTGTCAGTAACGGGACTCGATCGGAGACCTTTGAGGCTGGAATGCAGACGCGCCTCGTAAATGCTGTGGGGTCTGGCGGTCGGTCAAGGACTGCTGTCTGCCGTTCCTCGTGTGGTGCCTTCCCTCGGGAGGCGCTTGTGAATACGACGTATGCTTGTGAAAGCACTTTGGTTTCCATTTCAGTCACTAACCGATTCATCAACCACTAACGTAGCGTGAAGTTCGTGCAAAAGAGAACTTTGAATAACGTTTCGTGTCAGTGATGTGTGCCATATTTTACTTGATTCCGGAAGTCTAGGGGTTAATGTCTTACAGTGAATAACATACAATATCTACGGTCTCCTTCGACGATTGAGGAAGTGGTCCGACAATCTTTTCAGTAGTCCTTATTCCTGCATTCCTCTTAACCTACGTATGTTTTTCTTTCCCTTTGATTGCCGGCCGCGGTGGTCTAGCGGTTATAGGCGCTCAGTCCGGAACCGCGCGACTGCTACGATCGCAGGTTCGAATCCTGCCTCGGGCATGGATGTGTGTGATGTCCTTAGGTTAGTTAGGTTTAAGTAGTTCTAAGTTCTATGGGACTTATGACCACAGATGTTGAGTCCCATAGTGCTCAGAGCCATTTGAACTTTCCCTTTGATTAATAATTTATCTCATGTTTCATCCTCGTTTTTCTATCATTTTAACCTCGCTTACTTTCCATATCGCTGCCTTATCTTGTGAAGTGCCAATAAACTTACGACACTTCATTCCTGTTTTGGAAGAACAGGGTTCATGTCTCCATCTGGTTATCTCGTTCAAGGTTTTCGTGATTCTGTGAGTCACCTAAGGCTGACGTGACGGTGGTCCCTTCAACAACGCCAATCATTCTGTACCGTGTATCATTGTGCAACTGAAGTTGCGCTCCTTCTATAATTACATCTTGTCAAAAGAAACGGTAAACTACGTGCCTTTGCTTTCAGTTACGATGCAGCCTTATCTGCGTATCAAGCAATACGTTTCATTATTTCATGTGTGGGTGTAATTGTACTCACTTGTACGACAAAATATTTTCCGTGAATTTTCTGGGGTAGTTAAAAAGATTTTCTGCCACACATCAGCATGTAAATTCAGTTTTTGTAGTGATCTTTTTGTTATGAGTTTCATATCGCGTAAAAGGCCGAATTTCATATGTTTACTGTGATTCTGTTCACATATTCTTATCGTATCACCATCTGTTGATTTAGGTTTCCTGTAATTTCCCTAAATCACTTCAGTCAAATGCCGAGATGGTTTCTTGGAAACGTATGGCCGATTTCCTTCTCCATCCTTCCCTAACCCGCTGAGACCGATGACCTCGCTATTTAGTCACTACCCCCCTCCCCCCACCCCCCAAATCAACCAACCAACCACCACAATCGAAAAGCATAGCTACTTGCAACCACATAACCGACTTACTAATGACCTGTTTATTACTTACTTAATATTATCTGAGTGTTTAAGTCTTTTAATTGATATCAATCTTTGATTGCAAGTGCTTTTTTGCGATCAAAGAGTGATACAAATTTTAAATTATCTGAGTAATTTCACATTATTCCTTCTGGTACTTTTGCAGATTAGACCTTACATACAAATTTGAAATATTTTAGCATACATTGTAGGCTCTCTTTTGTTTTCTCTTTAATAATATCGTCATTATCAGGAAGTAATACCGTCTTCTACAATCATACTGTGAGTATGCCTTGAAAGAATTGGGGATTTCCGCTACCACATTAAAACATAAGTTCTGTGGCACTCATTGGTACACAGTCAGCTGCACTTCACTGCATGTATTATGGATGACCCAGGAGGAAAGGACAATATTCAGGGATATTACAGTAACGATCATTTGAAATAAAACTGCTAGTAAACATAAGGTTCATATTCGATGCCGTGAAATAAATATCCGTTACTACGAGGTCTTTGCTTTCCATAGTTAGTTAGATAGCTTCATGTTCCATGGATCATCTGCACGATAATTTCTAATGATGAGTAACGAGTCATTTTAGATACATGTCACGACTTAATTTTTAAATGTTGTTACATGCGTAACACTTTTTTTAATTTTATCTTTTAACTTACTTTTTCAAAATATCTACAGACGTCAGTTAGTACTTTCTAGCCACCACCTTTCACACATTACAATAATAATAGAAGTTCTTCTACAGAATAGAAAGAGTTGTCAACAAGAAACTTTTTTAGTTTGTTTTGAAATTTTACTTTGCTATATCCCTGTGTAAGTTATCAAAAATTTTTGTCGCAGCATTGTGCACGCCTTTTTGTGCTAAAGACAGCCTTAATGTGGAGTAATGAATGTCATTTTTGCTTCTGATACTGTAATTATGGACATACACTCCTGGAAATTGAAATAAGAACACCGTGAATTCATTGTCCCAGGAAGGGGAAACTTTATTGGCACATTCCTGGGGTCAGATACATCACATGATCACACTGACAGAACCACAGGCACATAGACACAGGCAACAGAGCATGCACAATGTCGGCACTAGTACAGTGTATATCCACCTTTCGCAGCAATGCAGGCTGCTATTCTCCCATGGAGACGATCGTAGAGATGCTGGATGTAGTCCTGTGGAACGGCTTGCCATGCCATTTCCACCTGGCGCCTCAGTTGGACCAGCGTTCGTGCTGGACGTGCAGACCGCATGAGACGACGCTTCATCCAGTCCCAAACATGCTCAATGGGGGACAGATCCGGAGATCTTGCTGGCCAGGGTAGTTGACTTACACCTTCTAGAGCACGTTGGGTGGCACGGGATACATGCGGACGTGCATTGTCCTGTTGGAACAGCAAGTTCCCTTGCCGGTCTAGGAATGGTAGAACGATGGGTTCGATGACGGTTTGGATGTACCGTGCACTATTCAGTGTCCCCTCGACGATCACCAGTGGTGTACGGCCAGTGTAGGACATCGCTCCCCACACCATGATGCCGGGTGTTGGCCCTGTGTGCCTCGGTCGTATGCAGTCCTGATTGTGGCGCTCACCTGCACGGCGCCAAACACGCATACGACCATCATTGGCACCAAGGCAGAAGCGACTCTCATCGCTGAAGACGACACGTCTCCATTCGTCCCTCCATTCACGCCTGTCGCGACACCACTGGAGGCGGGCTGCACGATGTTGGGGCGTGAGCGGAAGACGGCCTAACGGTGTGCGGGACCGTAGCCCAGCTTCATGGAGACGGTTGCGAATGGTCCTCGCCGATACCCCAGGAGCAACAGTGTCCCTAATTTGCTGGGAACTGGCGGTGCTGTCCCCTACGGCACTGCGTAGGATCCTACGGTCTTGGCGTGCATCCGTGCGTCGCTGCGGTCCGGTCCCAGGTCGACGGGCACGTGCACCTTCCGCCGACCACTGGAGACAACATCGATGTACTGTGGAGACCTCACACCCCACGTGTTGAGCAATTCGGCGGTACGTCCACCCGGCCTCCCGCATGCCCACTATACGCCCTCGCTCAAAGTCCGTCAACTGCACATATGGTTCACGTCCACGCTGTCGCGGCATGCTACCAGTGTTAAAGACTGCGATGGAGCTCCGTATGCCACGGCAAACTGGCTGACACTGACGGCGGCGGTGCACAAATGCTGCGCAGCTAGCGCCATTCGACGGCCACCACCGCAGTTCCTGGTGTGTCCGCTGTGCCGTGCGTGTGATCATTGCTTGTACAGCCCTCTCGCAGTGTCCGGAGCAAGTATGGTGGGTCTGACACACCGGTGTCAATGTGTTCTTTTTTTTCCATTTCCAGGAGTGTAATTCTTCCTTTAGAACTTTAGTAGATTATTTGCAACAAATTTCGTGGTGAAGTAAATACACTGTGTTCAAGATGACTGTAGGTGTGCACCATGTATTAATCTTACGGCATGTTTTTGAGCAATGAAGACTTTCTTTCTTAAAGAAAATGTGCAAAATATGTCAGTTTATCGATTTGTCTCTCCCCAAGATTTGCAATAATTCTAAGTACAAATTTGACTGAAGTAAGTTGTTTTATGAGTTCCAAAATGTGTTTTTTCTAGCTTAAATTCTCATCAATATGAATAACTAAGAATTTTGAAGTTTCCATCTTATTTATTATTTCCCCACGTGCTACACTTATCATTAGTGTAGTACCCCTAGATGTGCAGAAATGAATATGTTGTGTCATTTTAAAACTGAAGATGAAATCATTCATAGAAAACTAGTCAATGATAATTTTAAGACCATGCTTACCGGTTCTTCTGTATCTGTGCGTATGGTGGGATTGATGACAATACTAGTGTCATATAAAAAAAGAACCAATTCTTCTTGTTTTATGTCATATGGAAGATCGTTTCCATACATATGAGAAACAATAGTGGACATAACACTGAGCCTTGAGGAGCTCAGTACATGTTTTCTCGCCAGTCAGCATAAAGTCCCAGGACTACATTGATCTAATTACTAACCACAACTTTGTCCATTCTTTTGGTTACATATGACATTATCCTATGGCTGTTTATGCCATCAGTCCCACAGAACTTCAATTTATCTAGGAAAATATTGTGATTCACACAGTTAAATGCCTTGGATAATGCACAGAAAATTCTAACCGAAGTTATTTTATTACTTATAACTTGTAAAATTTGGCGAGTGAAATGTAAATGGCTTTCTGAGTATGACAACTCTTCTGAAATCCAGAATTCGAGAAGTGCTAATAGGGACCAAACCAAGAACACAAGGTCCAATAAACATGGGCTCTAGTGCATACCTTAAGATCTACGAGCTTTGTATATCTTCGCTACTGTGGAAAACATCTCTTCTACTGAACAAGAGCTCATAGCTCATATGACACGCACTTTACAGATCATATTTACTAGAACTATTCGCTTCGAATGGTCGTGCCTGTCATATTCATGAATACTGACCATTCATTCCTGGCACACTCTGTATAGTTTCAGCACGAACTCTCAGATGAATGAAATCGCGATGTGCTTCAGTTCCTCCTCGCTCTGGAGATAATTCGGCCTTTCACTACAGCCTGGGTTGTTGCATGAACATGGTCCACAGTCAGGTACGTACTCAATCCAGGTACCTGAATCGCCCATCGATGGTATTTTTAAAGGCAATGTGCGTTACGCTGAACTTTTTTAGGCGGAGACTTAACAGAAGCGCGGCAAGAACTCTTAAACTTGATGATTAGACGTTATGTAACTCGCTCAGTACCGAGTGAAAGCCTAAGTCTTTTATGAACGTGACTTGTCGTTTCCTCGTTCCTATCTCATCGCAACATGAGTACACCTTGTCGCTATATAGACATGCGTGTTAACCTCCCAGTCCGAGTTATTAGACACCATCAACAGTTTGTTGTAATTTCGACAAACAACAAATTTTGAAAAGTATTGGGAACCAATTCACGAGTATAATATTCAGATATTGTACGTCGCGACCTTTCTTTGTGGATGTGAATACTCCCGAACACTACGTCAAAAAACGTGAAGCGTCGCAATGTCGCTATTTCTTACTCCTGCTGACGGATTGTTGAAGAAAGCATATCCGTGAATTATCCGCAGCCAGCTTTTCTGTTTCTGTTGCTGTTTTGCTTATCTCTTGAGTACACTTGCGCAGTGCTGCACACAACAACGAGTAATACACAAGGGACCTACTCTTTTGCAAAAGTAATGTTTATAAGGGATTACGATAAAATTACTGAATGGTCTCTACAGTAATGTAACGTTTCTGTTATCTAACTTTTCTATTAAACGCTAATGTTCAAAAGTATACGGTAACTTACGGCAGCACATTCTACATCTACATCTACATAGATACTCTGCAAGCCACCGTATGGTGTGTGACGGAGGCTACCTTGCACCACTATCATTCATTTCCTTTCCTGTTCCACTCGCAAATAGAGCGGGGGAAAAACGACCGCCTATATGCCTCTGTATGAGCCCTAATTTCTCCTATCTTATGTTCGCAGTCCTTGCGCGCAATGTATGTTGGCTGCAGGAGATTCGTTCGGTAGTCATCTTCAAGTGCCGGTTCTCTAAATGTTTTCAACAGTGTTTCTCGAAAAGAACATCGGCTTCCCTCGAGAGATTCCCATTTGAGATCCCGAAGCATCTCCGTGCCACTTACGTGTTGTTCAGACCTACCGGTAACACATCTAGCAGCCCGCTTCTGAACTACTTCGATGTCTTCCTTCAATCCGACCTGATACGGATTCCAAACACTTGAACAGTATTCAAGAATAGATAGCACCAGCGTCCTACATACTGTCTCGGATGAACAACTCTTTCCTAAAATTCTCCCAATAAACTGAAGTCGAACAGTCGCCTTCCCTACCATAGTTCTCACACGCTCGTCCCATTTCAAATCGCTTTGCAACGTAATGCTCCAATATTTAAACGACTTGATTGTGTCAGGCAGGACACTAATAATACTGTATCCGAACATTACACGTTCACTCTTCCTACTCATCTGCATTAACTTCCATTTTTTCACATTTGGGGCTAGCTGTCATTCATCACACCAACAGGAAATTTTGTCTAGGTCGTCTTGTATCTTCCTACAGTCACTCAGCTTCGACACCTTACCGTACACCACCCCATCATCAGCAAACAAACTGTCCGCCAAATCATTTATGTCTATAGAGAACAACAAAGGCCCAATACCACTTAGCTGGGGCACTCCTGACGATACCTTTGTCTCCGATGAACACTCGCCGTCGAGGACAATATACGGGGTTTATTGCTTAAGAAGTCTTCCAGCCACTCACATATCTGTGAACTTATTCCGTATGATCGTACCTTCGTTAACAACCTGCAGCAGGGAACCGCGTGAAATGCTTTTCGGAATTCCTCAACAGCCGAAACCAGAGATCACAGTGATGTCAGATGCTGGGGTCTGGAGTGAAGTTGATGTTCTAGTTCATCTCAGACGTATTCCATTGGGTTCAGGTCAGATCTTTAGGCAGACCAGTCCATTTCAGCAATGTTATCGCCCACAAACTATTGTCTGCAGAAGCCGCGATATGACAGAGTGCATTTCATTGCTGATACAATCATTGCCTCCGAACTGTTGCTCTACTGCACACAGTAAAATGCGTACGCTGTAAAATGGATTCGTATCCTTCCGCATTTAGGATTTTCGTTAAGTGCAATAAGTGGAGAAGACCATAACGATGAAACACATCCCTATTCCGTGATAACACCTCCTCTGCACTTAAGGTAACGTTCCCCAGGCTTTCGCCAAATCCAAACCATTCCATCAGTCTGCAACAGGCTGTTCATCACTCAAATCACTCGTTGCCAGTGCCGTTCCTCTCTACACCATCTCAAGCGTGGGTTAGCTATGACTGCAGAGATGTGTGCCTTAAGTGGAGCTGTAACATATTTATCTTAACTCCCTATATACAGTCACTGTGTTAGCTGGACTGCTCATAGCGCTTTGGAGCTCACGTGTGATTCCTTCCGCTCATTTCGTGTCGGTTTTTACAACCAGCCTCCGCAAGTACGAGTGGTCTGCCTGGTCTCGGTTTAGCTGTCGTTATTCTTTCGGGCCTCTGCTTCACAATCACGTCCCCGACAGCGGCATTTCTAAAAGAGAAACTTCCTGGCAGATTAAAACTGTGTGCCGGACCGAGACTCGAACTCGGAGCGTGAGTCGTGCTTGGGTAGCTCAGATGAGAGAGCACGTGCCCGCGAAAGGCAAAGGTCCCGAGTTCGAGTCTCGGTCCGGCACACAGTTTTAATCTGCCAGGAAGTGTCATATCAGTGTACACTCCGCTGCAGAGTAAAAATCTCTTTCTCCGGTCAATGTTAAGTGTTGCAGAAAATTTACAACAATCCGTTTTTGCTGTATCGTACTATAGTTTACCCACCTACATTCATCAAACAGACCCTCTACAGAGAAAAACAAGCTGCATATAGAGGTGGACGCGGTCCCCAAGGACTTACGTTGACCCAGTATGTCTTCCAGAATGACGAGATTACCCAGAGAATCCACGAAAACACTTCGAAGACCATAACGCTTTCTCCTGCGGCGTAGACCCTTCCGTCAATTGGTAGCGTTCAAATTCCAGCCTTCGTCGCCGATGAGCAACTGTCGGCATTAGTGCATGTACCTGGTTCCTGCTGCGGAGGCCCTTACGCGGAAAAGTTCGCTGAACGGTCATTGAGGAGGTACTGTTGGTAGCCACTTGGTTCATCTTGGTGGTCAGTTCCTCAACATTGGCACGTCTAATTGCCGGCACACATCTCAACAGCTGTCGTTCACCTCTAAGGCCAACGGCGCACCATAGTTGCCTCGGTGCTGATTTGGGTAGCTTCATTTTGTCACGCACGATATACACTACTGGCCATTAAAATTGCTACACAAAGAATAAATGCAGATGATAACGGGTATTCATTCGACAAATATATTATACTAGAACTGACATGTGGTTACATTTTCATGCAATTTGGGTGCATAGATCCTGAGAAATCAGTACCCAGAACAACCACCTCTGGCCGTAATAACGGCCTTGATATGCCTGGGCTTTGAGTCATACAGAGCTTGGATGGCGTGTACAGGTACAGCTGCCCGTGCAGCTTCAACACGATACCACAGTTCATCAAGAGTAGTGACTGGCGTATTGTGACGAGCCAGTTGCTCGGCCACCATTGACCAGACGTTTTCAATTGGTGAGAGATCTGGAGAATGTGCTGGCCAGGGCAGCAGTCGAACATTTTCTGTAAAAGGCCCGTACGGGACCTGCAACATGCGGTCGTGCATTATCCTGCTGAAATTTAGGGTTTCGCAGGGATCGAATGAAGGGTACAGTCACGGGTCGTAACACATCTGAAATGTAACGTCCACTGTTCAAAGTGCCGTCAATGCGAACAAGAGGTGACCGAGACGTGTAACCAATGGCACCCCATACCATCGTGTCGGGTGATATGCCAGTATGGCGATGACGAATACATGCTTCCAATGAGTGTTCACGGCGATGTCACCAAACACGGGTGCGACCATCATGATGTTGCAAACAGAAACTGGATTCATCCGAAAAAATGACGTTTTGCCATTCGTGCACCCAGGTTCGTCGTTGAGTACACCATCGCAGGTGCGCCTGTCTGTGATGCAGCGCCAAGGGTAACCGCAGCCGTGGTCTCCGAACTGATAGTCCATGCTGCTGCATACGTCGTCGAACTGTTCGTGCAGGTGGTTGTTGTCTTTCAATCGTCCCCATCTGTTGACTCAGGGATCGAGACGTGGCTGCACGATCCGTTACATCCATGCGGATAATAAGCCTGTCATCTCGACTGGTAGTGATACGAGGCCATTTGGATCCAGCACGGCGTTCCGTATTACTCTCCTGAACCCACCGATTCCATTTTCTGCTAACAGTCGTTGGATCTCGACCATCGCGAGCAGCAATGTCGCGATACGATAAACCGCAATCGCGATAGGCTACAATCCATCCTTTATCAAAGTCGGAAACGTGATGGTTCGCATTTTTCCTCCTTACACGAGGCATCACAACAACGTTTCACCAGGCAACGCCAGTCAACTGCTGTTTGTGTATGAGAAATCGGTTAGAAACTTTCCGCACGTCAGCACGTTGTAGGTGTTGCCACCGGCGCCAACCTTGTATGAATGCTCAGAAAAGCTAATCATTTGCATATCACAGCATCTTCTTCCTGTCGGTTAAATTTCGCGTCTGTAGCAGGTCATCTTCGTGGTGTAGCAATTTTAATGGCCAGTAGTATACTTTAACCGCGGCAGCACGCGAATACTTTACAAACTTAGCTGTTTCGGATATGTTTCTGCCCTTGGCCCGAAAGCCAATGATCGTGACCTTTGATACGTTAAATAATTGGTTCCGTTTCCTTATTACGACAATGACTGCACTTTTTTTCGCCACCGCCCTCCCCCCTTCTCCCAGAAACGCTTTATATTTCCTCCACTGCTAGTGCTTCCACGTGCTGTCTGTGAGTGGTTGTAGCACGTTGACGCTGAACATAGGTAGTAGTCACATGAACGTGACTGGACCGTGTATCTCTATATCGAGTACTGAAAAGTAGAGATGGTAGTTGTTTGATGAAAACTATGTCTTTTCAAAGCCATAATGTCGAAACGTGAGTACAGTGTCAGGCTGACACACTGAGAGACTACGCCTTCAGACGTCAGAGCAGAGCAGACAGTAGCGGTTGGGAGGTCGGAACTGCTGGCGTTGCTCGGCCGCTTTAAATGTGAAGGCCGCTGTCAGAACACAGGTAACCAGCAGGGGGCTTCCGTCGCAGGCCGGAAGCGACGCATATCGAGGCGTGTCAGGTGGAGTGCGCGCAATTGCTGCTGTGGAAGCAGAGCTACCATACAACTTGTCTCACTGATACTTAAACTCCGAAGCAATTCAGTGCCTGTTCCTAACGAAAGAGAATTTCTGCAGACATGGAGGTACTACTAGTTTCTAGAGTTCTCGCGAATTATTGTTGGCCCTGTCACTTGTTTTACAATCCTGTACAATATCTGATCAGAAATGTTGTGCACCCATATTGAATGCGAAGCTGATCACAAGCTGCACGAGAGATTGGCCCTCAAGTAAAAAAGACGAAGGTGAGTATTGTGCTGCCAGCAGAGAAGCAGTAACAATAGAATGAGTAAATCGGGAGATCTCAGTGTCTTCGAATGCGGTCTAGTCATTGGTTGTCACCTGAGTAACAGGTGTATCTCTTCTGAAGCTGGCCACGACTGCGAAGTGGTCTCGCGAAGGAACAGCCACAGCTAAACCAGAACCAGACACACCTCATGTACTGGTGTACAGAGTCCGTCGAGCATTGCGGAGGGTGGTTGTAAAAGATCACAAGAGAGCGTGGAAGGAATCAAGCAAATACCAAAGTGCTCCTAGCAGTCCAGTTATGGGGTGTAAAGTGCGGCGACACTGGACGGTGGATGACTGGAAACGAGTAATCTGGAGCAATGAATAACCTGCAGCAATCCGATGGACAGTTCCCGGTTTGAAGGAAGACTGCGGAACGTTACCGGGCATCATATGAGTGCCAACAGTAAGATACAGACGAGGTGTTTGAAGCGGTAGGGAGCTGTTTACTGACTGGTAAGGTACTAGGACCACGAAATATACTTAATCAGTACTTCATTGTTATGAACAATTAAGACCCGTTACAAAGGCGGAAGTATATAATTTAATAGTACGAGCATTGATGACTAGGTATTTAAAGTCAAGACTCTCCACATCAGTAAACACAATACTTAAAACGCATGGGAGCATCTACATCTACAACTACATGGATACTCTGCAAATCACATTTAAGTGCGTGGCAGAGGGTTCATCGAACCACTTTCACAATTCTCTATTATTCCAATATCGTATAGCGCGCGGAAAGAATAAACACCTATATCTTTCCGTACGAGCTCTGATTTCCCTTATTTTATCGTGGTGATCGTTCCTCCCTATATGGGTCAGTGTCAACAAAATATTTTCGCATTCGGAAGAGAAAGTTGGTGAATGGAATTTCGTGAGAAGATTCCGTCGCAACGAAAAACGCCTTTCTTTTAATGATGTCCATCCCAAATCCTGTATCATTTCTGTGACACTCTTTCCCATATTTCGTGATAATAGAAAACGTGCTGCCTTTCTTTGAACTTTTAGCTTTACTCCGTCAGTCCTATCTGGTAAGGATCCCACAACGCGCAGCAGTACTATAAAAGAGGACGGACAAGCGTAGTGTAGGCAGTCTCCTTAGTAGGACTGTTACGTTTTCTAAGTGTCCTGCCAATAAAACGCAGCCCTTGGTTAGCCTTCCCCACAACATTTTCTATGTGTTCTTTCCAGTTTAAGTTGTTCGTAATTGTAATACCTAGGTATTTAGTTGAATTATCGGTTTTTAGATTAGACTGATTTATCGTGTAACCTAAGTTTAACAAGTTCCTTTTAGCACTCATGTGGATGACCTCACACTTTTTGTTATTTAGGGTCAACTGACACTTTTCGCATCATTCAGATATTTTCTCTAAATCGTTTGTTTTTATCTTCTGATGACTTTATTAGTCGATAAACGACAGCGTCATCCGCAAACAACCGAAGACGGCTGCTCAGATTGTCTCCCAAATCGTTTATGTAGATAAGGAACAGCAAAGTGCCTATAACACTGCCATGGGGAACACCTGAAATCACTTCTGTTTTTCTCAATGACTTTTCGCCAATTACTACGAACTGTGACCTCTCTATCAGGAAATCGCAAATCCCTTCACATAACTGAGACGATATTCCATAAGCACGCAATTTCACTACGAGCCACTTGTGAGGTACAGCGTCAATAACAAAAAAGAAAGGACAGCAAGAAAGATCGCCCCACATTGGTGCGCCAGTATGAAAATAAGTTAAGCACTCAGCAGATGCAGTAAAATAATTAACTGCCGCACGGCAACTACAAATCAAGAAAATCAGCTGATTAAGTAAATAATTACATTAGTAACTGCAGAAACGGCTTAAAGACCAATGATAAATGTCTACAACAGCGAAGCCAAGATAATTTAAAGTACTCACGTACTGTATGCAAATTTCATTAAGGAACACTATGCCTTGGCTGTAATGACCAGTTTAGAGCAACACTAGCCAACCCTGTGAAGTCACTATACGGAACTTACATAGCATTTAAGACAAATACAGAATAACTGAATTAACAGCCGACGGTCACGCAAATTAGGTTAAAATACAAAAAATTTATAAGCAACCATTTTTATGGATATTAAGCTTACGTCTAAACATGCCTCCACGGGCAGGTAGGTTATCAGACTTATAAACACAGTGAGCTTTAGGCGCAAAGCTCGATCATGACACTAGTCTGAACTTATACTAGAGTCTTTCTCTAAACGGTGTCGCTTAGATTTACGTAAGTGGGATTTAGAGAAAATCAGTTGCATTAATTAATAACCGAAATTAATAATACATATAAAGATTCCCTTATTGGTACCATTTACAACTGAAATATAGAACACCAGAACAAGGAAAACGCTCAATGTTGGGGGTTACCGATAAGCAAACAACGGCATTAGCCGACCAAATACACGGAAGGAATCAGCTAAGTTCACCAGCCAGAAACGGGAAACAACCAAATCACCAAGACAGTTGTTACATAGGCTGCTAGTTCGGAAAACACCTGGTAGCAAATAATGTAGATTTACTAGACTCAGATGTTTTACTAAAATAGATACCTCTTGTGAAGAATTTACATTACAAAATGATTTGGAGAATGCCACAAGACCAATAAAAGCATATAATGAGGCCCCATTCTGCGTTTTATCCTGGATTCTATAACTAAGGCGCTATATAACGGCTGATCTGTCGTGTAACACATGACTATCAGCAGAATGAAATTCTATTCTAATTACATGCAAAAACATCAACGAATAAAACAAGTTTGAGAATAACTGAAAATATTAAACAGTATTCTAATAAAATACAAAGTGCCAATCAATTAGATCAGTTTGGTAAGCACTAAAGGCATTGAATACTATTTCAGTAAAGTACCGAAACACGAATGAATTGCAGAGAAGGTTGACAAGCACTGAATAAGTAATGCACCAGACAGATAATCCAGCCATGTTACTCAGTAACGTGACAAGTAGACAAAAACGTCAAATTGTAACCCATGTTCGCCACCAATCAAGAATTCGTGTCCAGAAAATCAGCTGAACTCAACCGGGTAGGAAAATACGAATGAGTGACTTTGGTTCACAACAGCATATTGGAGGACTTACTTACTTCAAAGGGCTTCTTCACTATTCAGCAATTACCCTGCATTCCCATTCGCTGTTATGGCAATCTTTTTCTTTCAGATCTCTTTTCCTCACCATTCCAATTACTCCCGCCCTCCACGTTAATCTCGGCCGTCTACGCCTCCTGCTTCCTGGAGGCGACTATTCCAGTACTGCTTTTGGCGGTCATCCTTGCCCCATTCGCCGAACATGCCCCATGCCGTTGAAGAGCTCTATTCTCAAATCTTTGCTCGAATTAGGGTTAGCTGGTTGTTCCATATCCATTATTTCCCTAATTTCCTCATTTATTATCTGCTTTGTTCAGGATATCCTGGCTGTCCTCTCTATTCCATCCTTCTCTACTGCCTGTATCCGTCTCTAATGAGCTCGTTGTCGACGGGACGTTAAACACTAACCTAACCTAACCTAATCTACTGCCTGTATTCTATTTCTCTACCGCTCCCTCCTGGTCCATTCTTCTGTGCCGTACGTTAGTATATTTTCCACTACAATTTGCAAAATCCTCTTCTTTGTTTCTTTTGATATTCCTCGGATCTACAGAACTTTATTTAACATTTTAATTGCTCCTCTTGCCTGTTCGAACCTGCGTTCCACATCTGCCTAACAGTTTCTCGAGGAATAAACGATCGGACCTAAGTACTGAAGTTGCTTTACAGCTGTAATAGTTCCTTGCGGCAGTACTATATCTCTTCCATGTCCTCATATTACTAGAAATTCTGTTTTGCTCACATTCATTCTAAGCCCACTTCGTTCAAATGCTTCCATTAACTTTTTTGTGGTAAATTTGATATCCTTTCTACTTCGTGCTATCAGTACCTTATCATTGGCAAATAGTAATGAACAGACAGTATTATGCTGGGAAGGAAATCTCTTAGCTCCACGTGTCTGATTCCACTGTTCCAATGTATACTGCTTATATATTTTAAACAGGGTCGGTGACATACTGCAGCACTGTCTGAGTCCTTTCTATGTTTGGAACGTTTCACTCTTCCTACTTTGACTACTGTGTACGATTAGTGGCATATTCTTTGAATTACGGATATATATTGTGCTCCTCCACCAATATATACCATCGCTTCCCATAGTCCGCTGATGGGTACAAAATCATACACTTTTTCTAAATCCACAAATATTAGGTGTTTTTCCTGATCCTTCACATGGACCTTCTAAAAGGCTAAAAATATAATCCACACAAGATCGTCCAACTGTAAAACCTGCCTGTTCCCCTCGCATCTTTGCTTCAATATCATTCTTCAACCTGTTTCTCAGTACAGCGCTAACAGGTCTACTGATAGAAGCCATAAAACTAATTCCCCTATAATTATTTGGGTTCTTCTTGTTTCCTTTTTTGTAGATAGAAGATATGCATGACACACACAAATCTCTCGGTATTTTCCCTTTCTTCACTACCTGATTGAACTGTTTACATATCTCAAGTCTCTCCATTTGAGGGGGCCGATATTTCCACAATTCCATCACAGCTTTTCCCGAATCACTTGCCTTTTCATTTCTTGCCTTTTTTATCATCTCTTTTATCTCTAACTCTAACACAGGTTCTTTATTACATAATGTACTGTTTTTGTTGTGGACGTGTATCACGCGGTCAAGTATTTTTTCTACTAGAAGTTCTTCAAAGCGCTTTTTCCTTTATCCAATAGAAATAGGCTGCATTGTGGGTGCGGTATTGATACACATTTTCATCTTCCTCCGTGCCTCAATCGACCCCCTATATACAAGCGAATGCTCTATTTCCCTCTTTCCGATTCCTCTTCCTTACATTTTGTTGCTCTTAGCCCTTTTTTATACACCTTTTACCTTTCCAGTCCCCTTCACACCCAAATGTGATATAGTTTCTTCTTCTCATCAACTACCTTCAACAACACCGTCGACATCTGTCAGTTCTTACTTTTCTCTCTTGCCTTTCTACAGCCTCCTCCGCTGCTTCCTTAATTGACTGTTTCAAGAAACCGTGTAGCTCATTGGCATTCCAGTCCGCCTCCACTGCGTCCAATCCTGGATTTAATCATTGCTAATACGAAGTTTTCACACTTTATTCTTGTAGCAGATGTTGCTTATATTTTGGATCCTCCACGGTTCTACTACCAGCATCCACCTCTTTCCCCTCCAGTTTCACCTTGGTCTTAACCGGAAAAGTAGATTTTGAAGCAACTATAAAATGATCGGAGCCACAATCTGTTTCTTTTTTTACCCTTACATCCTGCACCTTAATTATCCGCTGTCTCCGCACTATTACATAGTCTATAATTGATTTTAGGTTCCTTGATGGATTGAGTCAGGTATACTTATGTATTTATTTAGGCTGGAATCGGCCATTCCTAAGAATACACTTCTGAAACTTAAAGAAGTTGGTCAACCTCTTTCCTTTATCGCTTTCTACATCCTCTCCCCAAGATCCTACAACGTCATTATTTAATCTTTTTTTCTCAGTTCGTCCATTTAAATATCCCACTATTGGTAACACACGTCCATCTGAACATTCGTCAACCACTTCTTGTAAATCATTGAAGAAATCTCACTTCTTCTCGTCAGGCTCATCTGCAGTAGGAACATACACCCTAATTAAGACCAACTTTATTTCATGAATTTACAGTGATTATCGTTTCATTCACTTCTTTCCAATTAATTATTCCTTATTTCCGTTTTCTTTTTTAAAAAACAGCTACTCTTCGTTTTGCTCTTTATGTTTCTTTCCACTTAACTCCAAAACAGAAGGCAGTCCCTAGTTACTTCTTGTTCATATCCTTTCTTTTTCGTTTCTGCCACTACTGGGATAGCCATTTTTAGTACTTCCATTTCTCTAATTATATTCTCAATTTTTCATTCTAACCCCTGCACATTCCATGTCACACAAATCGGAGTCCTTGTTCTTAACCAGAGTCGATGCCTTTTGATTCGTCCAGATTCCGAGGACGTGGGTTTTCCCTCAGGGTTTACTTCCATAGGGAGGCTACCTTCGCTGTGGCTAAGAGCTATGTTACCATTTCAAGAAAGGAAAATTCAGGCCTGGATAAAGGAAAAAGTGGGACGTTGTGACAGACTCTTTGTCTGCATCCTCTCCGGCACGGGAGACCCTGCCAGTAGTTACGCTACCGCCGGGATAGCCATCTCCTTCTCTCCAACACAAAAAGTCATCTCACACGTACGGACAGTAATACTTTAAAGCGGAATTCCCCGGGAGATTGGAGGAACGACCAAAATACCAAATAAACTCTAAAGGAACCAGGATGCAGTGGCTCACACGTCAGTTAAGAACAAAATTAACTGCGAGTTAAAAAAAGGTCTAACCATACAGCCTACAATGTGGGGACGTAACGGTTTCTCGAGGAGGCTTGCTCTCTCCAACGGTCGAGCAGCTGATAGTTAAACTCCAACTGGCGTGATGGCGCCTATAAAACTTCACAGTCCAGGCTACTGCCTCCCAGCTACGTTCGACCCAACAGAGCACTCACACGTTCTCGATAAACCAGGTCCTCCAACTATCCACACCGCTGCCAGCAAGTACTTCCATTCCCTTTATCGCTGTCCCCTGCTGCTTACGCGTCATCCCCCAAGTCGTCGTCGTCCGGTATCCCAACAATGGATACACACCCGACAAGTGTAAT
Source organism: Schistocerca piceifrons (assembly GCF_021461385.2). Lineage (NCBI taxonomy): Eukaryota > Metazoa > Arthropoda > Insecta > Orthoptera > Acrididae > Schistocerca > Schistocerca piceifrons. The sequence continues at coordinate 295,815,162 of NC_060141.1, forward strand.
AGGTTACTGAGTCTCAAGGTTGCGGTGCTCGCACGACTCAGTGTTGTTGCAGTATGAGGATGTTTTTCTTCGTTAGGGTCTCGTCTCCTTATAGCGCTTAAGAAAACACTGGATGCGAAAAGATATGAACACATTTTTTCAGCGCTGTATTTTGAGTACACTAGAGGAACACATCGAAGATGATTATTTTTTTGTATCAGCATGAGAAAGCGCCCTATCGCAAAGCATCATCTGTGAAGTAATGATTTGCGTAAAATAACTTTTCTGAAATGGACTGCCGAGCCCAGAATCTCAACCTGTACCCAACTGAAGACCTTTGGGATGAGTTAGAACGCCGACTTCGCTACAGGCTCCAGCGTCTAACTACCATCCTTGGTTTTCGATCTTGAAGAAGAATGGTCTGCCACTCATCCACTGACCTTCAGGCACCTCGTTGAAAGTGTCCCCAGCAAAGTTCATGCCGTCATAAAGGCGAAGAGTGGGCACACCAGATATTAATATCCACTAATGAGTGCCTGAATAATATTGATCAGTAAGTGTATTTTCTTTCTTTTCGTTGAACCTCGCACTTTGAAGAAAGTTTTCACAGTGGTTCTCTGACCATTCCTAGTTCTTTTAGGTACAATAGAGAAATTATTTGACAGCTGTAAGCAGCTGTTGCACGGTAGGTTGTGCTTTGAAATGATTGTTAAGAAAAAATTCGATACTTTGCGCCGTTTCCAAGTGTATCACCGTTGAAGTTAACCAACCAGGCTGTTGCGCTCGCAAACTCAAGCTGCCAGCCAGAGACGGTGTTGCCAAACATGTTGTTGGTTTGGTTTCCTCAAAACGAACAAGAGAGCGAAACAGGAAGTGGACATAGGATCGAACCAGAGCCAAAGGCTGAGCAATCTCGTGCGCTACCACCTACGCTATGAAAATAACGAAACCTAATTGTAAGTGGTCGGCCACTTGAATTTGCGCGCGCAACGACCTAATTTCCAAACATCAATGCTAATTAAATCGGAACGGCGCAAGCAATCGCATTTTTTCTCGAATTATTCGTATGAAAAACATGCGCATGTGTGACATCTACATCTACATGACTAGTTTGCAATTCACACTGTTTCTTTTCCGTTCCACTTAAATCTTTCCACGCGAGCTCTGATTTCTCTTATTTTATTATGATGATTTTTTTTCCCTAAGTAGGTGGGCAACGAAAAAATATTTTCGCGTTTGGAAGAGAAAGTTATAGATTGAAATTTTTGAAAAGCTCTCGCCGCAACGGAAAACGCCATTGTTTTAATATTGCTATTCGAACTCGCGTATCAATCACTCTCTTCCCTATTTCGTGATAATACAAGACGATCTGCCATACTTTGAACTTTTTCGATGTCTCCATTCAATCCTATCTGGTAAGGATCTCATATCGCGCAGCAGTCCTCCAGAACAAGATGGACACGCGTAATGAAGTAAGTCTTTCTCGTAGATCCGTTGCATCTTCAAAGTGTTCTGCCAGCAAGAGCAATCTTTGGTGCACCTTCCCGGAACATTTTCTGTATGATCTTTCCGAATTAATTTGTTCGTAATTGTAATTCCTAGATATTTAGCAGAATTTACCGCCCTTATATCTGTGTGATATAAGTTTAACGGATTTCTTTTAGTACCCATGGAGATGATCACACACTTTTCGTTATTTAGGGTCAACTGCCACTTTTCGCACCTTAGAGATATTTTGTCTAAATTATTTTGCAATTGGTTTTGTTCTTCTGATGGCTTTACTAATCGCTAGATGACAACATCATCTCCAAAAAATCTACGATGCCTGCTCAGATTGTCTCCTACACCGTTTATATAGATTAGGAGCAGCAGAAGGCCTGAAACAATTCCTAGGGCAACGATTACTTTCCGTCAATTACTTCAAACTCTTAAGACACAAAGGAATTACAGCCCTTTGCTGCGACCGGGCATTGATTGAAATCAATGGGGAAAGTTAAATATACTATAAACGGTGACCTTTATGACAGGACATCACGAGTCCGGTCGCACGACTGAGCCGATGCTCCGTAGGCACCAGTTTGATTAGAATCCTTTTGTTAGCAACGGTATGAAAACCATTCTGGAAATCTAGAAATATGAAATCAGTTTGAGATCCTCTGTCGATAGCCTCGTTAATTCACAAAAATAAAGAGCCAATTGCTCTGGTGTCGTTCGCAGAACGAGATCTCTTGCAAAAGTTGTTACCTGACGACGAGACCACAAGTAAAGACAGTCGCTGCCATAAGCGTCAACGACTCGGAGACTCGGGCGTAAACGGGCCCCCAAATGTTTCCTTACGTCGCCGCAGCCGCGAAGTTATTTATGTCAGAGTGCAGTGCCGCTCAACCCAGTCTCCTTGTAAACGACAAATCTGTACGTAATCAGCGACAACTTGCAATCGTTGCTACTGACGACAGTATCATCATAGCACAGATCTGGCTGCGCGCGAATAGAGCAGTTATGCAGAACTTCATATCCAGTTGTTTACAATTGTACTACGATGTGGAACGGTCATTTTGTAATGAACAAAGTCTTAATGTTATGGCAGTGACAGCATCAAATACATGTCATGAGAGTGGACACTAATTGCTTGTCAAGTATTTACATGTTGGAGGTTTAATAACTTAAAACGAGGATAATGGAATGTAGTCGAATTAAGTCGGGTGTTGCTGAGGGAATTAGATTAGGAAATGAGACAATTAAAGTAGTAAAGGAGTTTTGCTATTTGGGGAGCAAAATAACTGATGATGGTCGAAGTAGAGAGGATATAAAATGTAGACTGGCAATGGCAAGCAAAGCGTTTCTGAAGAAGAGAAATTTGTTAACATCGAGTATAGATTTAAGTGTCAGGAAGTCATTTCTGCAAGTATTTGTATGGAGTGTAGCCATGTATGGAAGTGAAACATGGACGATAAATAGTTTGGACAAGAAGAGAATAGAAGCTTTTGAAATGTGTTGCTACAGAAGAATGCTGGAGATTAGATGGGTAGATCACATAACTAATGAGGAAGTATTGAATAGGATTGGGGAGAAGAGAAGTTTGTGGCACAATTTGACCAGCAGAAGGGATCGGTTTGTATGACATGTTCTGAGGCATCAAGGGATCACCAGTTTAGTATTGGAGGGCAGCGTGGAGGGTAAAAATCGTAGAGGGAGACCAAGAGATGAATACACTAAGCAGATTCAGAAGGATGTAAGTCGCAGTAGGTACTGGGAGATGTATTAGTGATATGTTTATGGCTGCCCAGGCGTGGCAACCATAATTTGGATACGGAGTAGGACGTGACCAGGTTGTGACTAAAATCTGGTGGCAGGAAAACGATTAGTGACAAATAAGCGCCAGCTAGTATAAAACAGTTACTAAGTTTTATTGACAGAGGGTACCGTAGATACAGTTCCAATTAGTGTCCAAAGAATATTCCCGATTCGTGGCCTAAGTCGTTATACAATACTGAATCACACAGCGAGCTAGCTAACCAGACAACGAACGACGGCACTGACGACTACAACTCCTTGACTCGGGGCCAGCGCTCCTTTTATATCGTGTAGCCAGAGGGCGCTGTAGGCCCCAGCTCAGAAATGGCGCGACGTCTTCGGTCGGCGACAACGCCATGCGCCGCCGGCGGTCGCAACGGGAAACTGTGGCCAAGCGATGCGACGGCAGGGTGCGCGCGCTATTCGGTTGGATCCGCGAATACAACAATATGGATCTGTAATTCGGTGGGTTACTCATGTTTCCTTTCTTGAACGTGTTAAAAATGAGGGTGACAGAAAATTACTTTTTTGGAGGGGTGGGGGGTGGGGATAGGGGAGAATAGAGCCAGTCACAGTGACCGCCTCCTTCCCATTCCCAACACTCCCAGATCGGGCCCCTTGATCGGTACGTGTGCATTCTGAGAAATTCTCCTGTAACATACTGATGAATGCTTTTTAAACAAGAACAAATGGCTCAAATGGCTCTGAGCACTATAGGACTTAACATCTGAGGTCATCAGTCCCCTAGAACTTAGAATTACTTAAACCTAACTAACCTAAGGACATCACACACATCTATGCGCGAGGCAGAACTCGAACCTGTGACCGTAGCGGTCGCTCGGTTCCGGACTGAAGCGTCTAGAACCTCTCGACCACCGCGGCCGGCTGTAAACAATAACAGAACAAGCTGCTGGATGAAGCGGCTTTCGTCCTCACGGGTATTACTTTCCCGCCCTCGCAGCGGGGTCAGGCAGTTGTCTTGGAGGGGCTTGGCCGGGCTGGCAGCGGTCCACGCCCTCCGAGGAGAGGTGAGGCGGCCGCGGCGCTGGTCCCAGCTGACCGCCGGCCGCTGGCGGCACTTCCTCGTTCCGGACGGCCAGCCGCTGCGCTGCCGAGAACCGGTTCTGCCGGCTCCGCAGCTGCGGCTGCGCGCCCATCTCTGATCTCCGCCTCCTACCTATATCTGAACCTCCCCGTCTGGACAACCTACTTTACGGTACTACCGGCCGCGTCTCATTTCTTTAGCACATTTCTAGCTTACGTCAGTGACTTCGAATCATACTGAACGAATGATGAATAAAAGGCGCTGCAACTGTTGTAAATCCTTAATTAAAGGCAAATCTGTTTCATAATTTGAATTACAGCATCAAGTGCAAATCGGAATATAAAGAAGAAAGAGACCGTGAGCGATACTACGCAAAGATCATGTCACAGTGACAAAAAGTGTCCGGAAGACTGAATACTTAAATTATAGTGGTCAGTCCACTTTTACAGTTAGAGTCCGATCCTTTCTTAAAAGCGATACTCATGGATAAAAAAGCGGCAGTGACACTGGAATTTAAGAACAAATGAAAAAGAAAGATGGTGTAATATAGCGCTGAAACTGGTTGTTCAAATAAAATAACAACAGACAGCTGAAGATGTTTTCATTCGACATTTACAGAGACTATCGAACAAACGGGACGAGAAAAAAGATTATAATAAGCACCGCAAAGGGAGATGGAACGGGGTAGGAAAGACAAAGCATAGAGCAAACAGTACCTCAGCTGAATCCGCGCTGGAATGGAACGCTGCGACTGCCTTTCTCGAAGTGACAGGTTGTTAAAACTAGGCCCGAAAGGAAGCGACGCATGCACAAAAGCGTAAATAACATCCCATAAACATTAAGGAAACGGCTGGGAACCAAGTGTACGAAAATAAACATATTAATAAAGTCAGCAAATGTCAAATGAATAACTCGTAACCACGCGTGATTAGCCGACCGGTCTCAGGCGCTGCAGTCACAAACTGTGCGGCTGATCCCGGCGCCGGCTGGAGTGGCCGAGCGGTTGTAGGCGCTTCAGTCTGGAACCGAGCGACCGCTACGGTCGCAGGTTCGAATCCTGCCTCGGGCATGGATATGTGTGATGTCCTTAGGTTAGTTAGGTTTAATTAGTGCTAAGTTCTAGGGGACTGATGACCTCATATGTTAAGTCCCATAGTGCTCAGAGCCATTTGAATCATTTTTGATCCCGGCGGAGGTTAGAGTCCTCCCTCGGGCATGGGTGTGTGTGTTTGTCTTTAGGATAATTTAGGTTAAGCAGTTTGTAAGCTTAGGGACTGATGACCTTAGCAGTTAAGTCCCATAAGATTTCACACACACACACACACACACACACACACACACACACACAATAACTCGTAAACTTAGAGGTAACAGCGTAGAGCCTATTGTGGGCCATTAATAAACATAACTTTCAGAATTTAAAAAAAAATCCTAAGAAATCATACAATTTTCTAAAAGTAAAAAAATTAAACAAATATTTTCAAAATTTTGAAAAAGGATAATAGCCCTAGTATAGGCACCAAGGAAAAGGAGGTAAGAAGTGAGAGGGCGGATGAACCAGGCTATTCATTTAAGTAATCAAAGGTACCCAAAATGGCTATACGCCTCAATTCAATTTGAGAATTAAGTGTACGGTTAGAAGATTTTTCTTAATGCCCGAAAGATTTCCAGCTGTTCCAAGATATTAAGAACGTTACTCTTGTGTTGCGTATACAAAATCTTAAGACCAGATGTAATACTAGAAAGACCTGTTTCATAACATCGAAGATGAACAAGTTCTCACGCCTCTTAGGGTATGCATTTTAGGCCCTTGTTTACAAGATACTTTTTACTTATTTCTTTATAAGGAACCTGCTCCTAAAGTTTGTCGGTGTTTCTTTGGGGCACCCAGTACATACTATCATGCCTTGTAACAGCACTAATTACGAACGAATCTAACGCACTCTAGTGGCCGTTCTATCCGTCACAGGAAATTGTAACTCTCATCATTCACATTCTGACGATCGTGTGCACGTGTACGAAGTTACGTTGAGGTTACACAAAAAATATACAGAAATTTATATAACTAAGAGTTAGTAAAAATTCGTGCGTCTATAAAAAATCAGTGCACAAAGCAGACACCAATTTCCAGAGTCATACCTTAGACAAGGATCTTGCGGAGAACCAGAGAAAATTCTGGCCCTGAGTAAAATTACTAAGTAGGTCGAAAGTTTCAATCCAATATTTCGCCTACTGTTCTGGTACGGCGGTTCAAGACACCAAAAGGAAAGGAAAAGTTTTAAATTTCGTGTTTAAAAAATTATTCCCGCACGAGGATCGTACAGACATACCAATGTTTGACTGATGTACAGAGCCCCATATGGAGAGCATAATAATAGGCATCACAGGCGTAAAGAAACAATTGAAAGAGTTGAAAACAAATAAGTCGCGTGGCCCGGATGGAGTCCCAATCAAGTTTTACAGGGAGTACTCTCAGGTCTGTTTACCGATCTGCTCGTGCGAGCTGCTTTGCGCTCACGCCTCAGCAGTGAGCAGCCGGCCTGCTCAAAGCGATTGGTGTTGGAAATTTGTGATAAGGACTGTGGGACCAAACTGCTCAGGTCATCGGTCCCTAGGCTTACGCACTACTTAATTTGACTTAAACTAACTTACCGGCTAGTCCCGGAGGAGGTTCGAGTCCTCTCTCGGGCATGTGTGTGTGTGTGTGTGTGTGTGTTTGTCCTTAGGATAATTTAGGTTAAGTAGTGTGTAAGCTTAGGGACTGATGACCTTAGCAGTTAAGTCCCATAAGATTTCACACACATCTGAACATCTGAACTAACTTAAATTAAGTACAACAAGAGGCCTGGATTCGATTCCCGGCTGGGTCGGGGATTTTCTCCGCGCAGGGACTAGCTGTTGTGTTGTCTTCATCATCATTTCATCCCCATCCGGCGCGCAGGTCGCCCAATGTGGCGTCGAATGTAATAAGACCTGCACCAAGGCGGCCGGACATGCCCCGTAAGGGGCCTCCCGGCCAATGACGCCAAACGCTCATTTCCATTAAGGACAACACACATACCCACACCCGAGACAGGACTTGAACCTCCGACCGGGGGAGCCGCGTGAAGCGTGACAAGGCGCCCTAGACCGGACAACTACCCCGCGCGGCTCAGAGTGAGTAAGGGAAGGGGTAGAGGAGGGCGTGGGGGGGAAGGAATCATGACAAGACAGCGCGGCACGAGGAGTGTTGTTAATGTGTCTATTCAACAACCGCTAATAGTTGTACGGGGATTTATCGTTTCATTGTCGCTAACTAACACCTCTGGTAGCAAATTTAGTTCCTAAAACTGTTGCATTGATGAGAAATGGCAATGGAATGAAACTTGCATTTATATTAACTGATGAGACAAAGGACACGGAGAAGTACGAAGTTACGATTAACACAGCATTACGAGGAATGTCGTTTCCGGAGGAAGTTTAAATTGACATCGACGTATGTTTCGCAACTATTTTAGTCACACGTTAAACATAAAACATTACATGTCAATGTATTCTACTTATTTTGCTTGTCATTAAAATATCAATGTCTGTACCACTATCTGAGTGCTAATAGTTGGACGACATGCTTTTAAATTCAAGTCTGTGGGTGGATTTCGTTCTATTTATTCCGGAAAAAAGTTGCTCTCACAGAAATGTAGATCCAGACGTCGACATAATCATCGCTGTAAACTTATGGAGTTGTGGAAATTTATGTTGTGAAAAAATTCTATGAGTCTCCGAGACTTATTTTATTATGAATCTTATAATTCAGTTACCTTTTACATCACAGGTCTGTAAATCCTAACTGCAGCTAGGCATCCTGCACTGACGTGTTATAAATTAGTACTGCTGTGTCTCATATTCGTTTTTAAGTTTCTAACCCGGCCATCACACTGGTTTTGATCAATTTTAAAAGACTGCTCTCGGTTTTCAGTAGTGCTTCACTATGTATATATGCTTGCGTTTAGAACTACGGAGAATTTAACATATTGTCATTCCTTGTAAGGCAGCGCACAGCTCGCACTTTCCTGTGCTACATAATTACTTCTCATTTTACCGCGAGCGCTCACCACTCACGCACTCAGGCGGCAGCTAGCGTGAGTCCTCGTGCTAGACTAGCCACATCGTGCGCATGTCTTCTCTAACACATTTGCCCCTTATTTATCTTACTTTAATCGAGAATTTTCTTGTAGAGCGCAAAGCCCAAGCGCAGGTTACTCCTGTATGAAAGAAGCATAAAAGAACGAGTCGCAAAATTAAATATGTGTCGTTAATGTCTGTTTACTGCAGGATTCTGGAGCATACTCTAAGTTAAAATATAATAAATTTCTTTGACACAGAAAAGCTTGTATCCACAAATCAGCATGGATTAAATTTCTTTGAGACACAAGAGCTTCTGTCTACAAATCAGCAAGGATACAGGAAGCTTGACTCATGAGGTATCCTGTGAAGCACAGATGAAAGGCAACTGTCAGGTTGTACATTCCTACGTTTCCGCCGTTTCACATCGTGCCCCAGTGCAGACTGGTAACGAGAGTCCGAGCACAAGGAATACATACTTTTTAAGTAACACAACCCAGTACGTTGTGCTAGATGGCGGGTGTTCATTAGAGACAAGTGTATCCTCAGGAGTATCCCAGAGAAGTGCGGTAGGACTGCTCTTGCTTGTTCTCTATAAACACAAATGTCCTGACTGATGGGGTACGCAGCAGTTTGCCACTGTTTGCTAACGACGCTGTAGTGTCCGGGAAAGTGTCGTCGTTGGTTGACTGTAGTAAGATACAGTCTGACTTGGACGGAATTTCTATTTGGTGTGATAAATATCAGCTTGCTCGAAATGTAGAAAAATGTCATTTGCTGCGTATGAGGAGGAAAAATAGTCCCTTAAAGTTTGAATGCAGTGTCAGTTAGTGTGCTGCTTCAGAAAGACGTGTCTAATAAGCATATATGAGTAACATTGCAACGCCATATGAAATGGAACGAACATGTTAAGACTGTAGTAGGTATGTGTACAATAAGATGGCAAAAGTCGTGGGATCCTTCTAAAATCGTCTCGGACCTCCTCTTGCCCTGTGTAGTGCAGCAGCAAGACTTGGCATCGACTCAACAAGTCGCTGGAAGTCCCTTGCAGAAGTACTGAGCAATGCCACCTCTATAGGCGTCCATGACTGTGAAGATGTTGCCAGTGCACGATTTCTTGCACTAACTGACCTCTCCATTATGTCCCATGTCGGGAGAAGTGGGTGACCAAACTATCCGCCCGAATTGTGCAGAATGTTCTTCAAACCAATCGCGAAGAATTGTGGCTCGGTGACGTGGTGCATTGTCATTCATAAAAATTCCATTGTTGTTTGGGAACATTAAACCCATGAATGGCTGCAAATGGTCTCCAAACAGCCGAACATAAACATAATCATTTCAAGTCAATAACCGGTTCAGTTGGACCAGAGGAACCAGTCCATCCCATGTAAATACAGCCCAAACCACTATGGGGCCCGGACTGCTACGGTCGCAGGTTCGAATCCTGCCTCGGGCATGGGTGTGTGTGATGTCCTTAGGTTAGTTAGGTTTAAGTAGTTCTATGTTCTAGGGGACTTATGACCTAAGATGTTGAGTCCCATAGTGCTCAGAGCCATTTGAACCACTATGGGGCCACCACCAGCTCGCATAGTGCCATGTCGGGTACTAAGGTTCATGGCTCCGTGGGGTTTGCATCACACTCGAACCTACAATCAACTCATAAAAATTGTGACTCATCTGACACCACGGTTTTCCAGTCGTCTAGGGTCCAACTGATATGGTGACGAGCCCAGGAGAGGTGTTGCAGGTGATGTGCTGTCAGCAAAGGCACTCTCGTCGGTCGTCTGCTGCCTGCTGCCATAGCCCATTAACGCCGCATTTCGACACGCTGTCCTAACGGATTATGTTCTTCGTAAGCCCCACATTCATTTCTGCAGTTATTTCAAGCAGAGTTGCTTATCTCTTAGCAATGACAACTCTAAGCCAACTTCACTGCTCCCGGTCGTTAAGTGATTGTCTTCGGCCATTGTGTTGTCCGTGATAAGAGCTAACGCCTGATTGGTACTATCGGCAAATTCTTGATACTTTGGATCTCGGAATATTGAATTCCGTACCGATTTTCGAAATGGAATATTCTATGCGTCTAGCTCCAACTACCATTCCGCCTCCGTTAATTCTCATCGTGCGGCCATAATCACATCGCACACCTTTCCACATGAATCACCTGAGTACAAATGACAGCTCCGACAAAGCACTGCCGTTTTACACCTCATGTACGCAGTACTAAAGCCACCTGCAAACGTGTATATCGCTATCGGATGACTGCTATCTCCTCAGTGTATAGCTCGATGTAGTGTTGCTTCTGACATGCTTGATGTCCAAAGGAGCAGACACTGATGACGACTGAGAGCCGCATTACATTACGAAATTCATTCACAATTTGCGAGTACGATTGTACAACGACCATACGACTTACTTACTACGAACATGAAAATTTGTGCCTCAGGAGTGGTCTCCTTAGCAGCCTGAAGCATCCGACTACGTCAACAGGACAGACTCAGACTTCCATATGAAGAGCTTATTTCAATAGTGGTACAAGTCCATTTTTGTATTTTTGTTCATTCTGAGATACAGAGTTCTAAAGTTAAATGAGCGTTGAAAACTCTGCAGAGCTCATTTAACTTTAGGACTCCGTATCTATGGGGCCACCACCAGCTCGCATAGTGCCATGTCGAGTACTAGGGTTCATGGCTCCGTGGGGTTCGCATCACACTCGAACCTACAATCAACTCATAAAAATTGTGACTCATCTGACACCACGGTTTTCCAGTCGTCTAGGGTCCAACTGATATGGTGACGAGCCCAGGAGGGGTGCTGCAGGTGATGTGCTGTCAGCAAAGGCACTCTCGTCGGTTCTAAAGTTAAATGAGCGCTGAAAACTCTGCAGAGCTCATTTAACTTTAGGACTCCGTATCTCAGAATGAACAAAAATGAACTTGTATCAGTACTGAAATAAGCCCTTCATATGTCCTAGTGTCTATGTTCGACGGTGTTCACACATAAATCGTACGATTCCAGCACACGGAGAGACATGATTTCGCTCGTATGATTATCTTGCTTTGGTGTGGAAAACAGGAGAGGAGTGTCTGAATTTCGCAGGGTTTCTCTAGTTGGATATGATTTTCCTTCACACAAGAGAAATTAGGGTTGTTACGGAATCGCATAGATAGTCTTTCTTTCCTTGCTCCATTCACAAATGGAATAGGAAGGGAAATGACTAGTGAAATGGCGCCCAGGCGTTCAGGATAAATTACGTGGGAGACCAGGGTTCGGGTAAGCACCATTCATGACTTGTAAAACTTTTATTACAAAAGATTATACGGAGCAAACATACAATTTTAACCACAGGGAAACTATCTGAATATAGCCAAAAGCTATTGTCGCTTAATAAATTTAAAATAGACTGAATCAAAAAAGAAAAAATATGGAAAATCTAAGAACAAGCCCATAGGGCATTAAAAAACCTTGAACCAAAAATAACGGAATTAGCTCTCATTTTGAGTTATATATTTAGGAAAAAAATGGAAAAAACTTTCAGCGTCAACATGCGGCGTAATTATTCTGATAAACAGGACCAGCTGACCTTATAGAATCTTATGCCACAATTTAAATCTACAAACGGGGTCCCGTCTAATGTGATACGTAGAGCATGGTGGGTGATAAGGATAGTCAGTTATAAATGCGTCCCATTAGGATATTGTCTTTACATCTAAACCCCCCCCCCCCCCCCCCTCCATTAAGAGAACTTGGCCAGCGCCAGTTAGTGAAATCTTAAAAAAAATTGCGAATTAAGAAACGGTCAATCCTGGCTATTCAAAAATTTAAACATGGCCAGCGCCTGGTAATAAAATTGAAGGAAATTTCAACAACATGACCAACGGTCGACCACGGCCCTGCCAAACATTAACCCAACAGGGTGAAACTCTTAAAATCAGATTAATCAGGACACGAAATAGGATAATATTTCTTTTTTAAAAAAGGAAAATAAAACAAAAATATTACAATTATTGCAGCGTGAGGTGATGCAATAGGCGGCATGTTCGGCGAAGACGATGTCGGCGGCCGATGCACGCAGGCGTACGATCTACGAGAGAACTTTGTTGGGGCCAACGGGTTCAGTGTTCTCTGCGTGTGCCACAACTGTGTCACAACAGCTGGGACAATCTAAGGGAGCGTATAAGTTGTGACACCAGTAGCCCCTTTCACACTCTGCCGTAACCGGGTGTTCAGTAAGGAAAGGATTCCGTTAGCAGGCATAGTCGAGATTTCTTCACGCAAAGAGTGACCAATTATTTTCACAATTTTAAATATTTTTACTGTGTCACGTTTACTGTTGAGCATAAGAACCAACAATACGATTACTAGAACCACATGTCAGGCATTGTAACCCCTTGAGCCTGTCTAGAACCGGGAGGCAAGATACCCAGACACCATCTATATCGCTTTCTCCTGATTTAGCCTGTCTAGCGTGCTTAACCACCTCCAAATTCACTGGGCCGACGGACAACAGGGTAATCACATAATCCAAAGGCCAAAGCACCTAATGAGTCAGATTCTCCGAAACACCAGACTGATCATACATTAGTTCATACAAACTGAATCGCCAAATTATAGGAAAATGGCTTAAACGAACGAATGAAATAAATTTTGGCGCTCGAGGATCATACGGGGCCAACATCGCTTACAGTAATGCACGCTCCGGAATAACGTCGGAGAACTGCCGTGTCAACAGACCTCGTAACAAATACTAATGGACGGCGTGACCAAAGCTGGGTCGCACACAGCACGTCACTCCCAGTAGATTACCAACAGTGCTTCCAGCAGTAGGAAAATCACAGGAAGTGTTTCATAAAAGCGTGAGGCGACTACTACGAAGGTGCCTGTGGAAATTAAGAGGTACGGTTAGTTTTCTGATTTTTACGGGGATACTCTTCCAAATTTTGGGTAGCATCTGGTATAGCAGTGCTAGCCACCCGATGTCATTTGCAAGAACGAGAACCTGACACAGCCGCTACTCAGACACGGCTACTGCTTGTATGCTGCCGTCGCCGTCCCGTACTTGCTGTGGGTGAGCACGCCTCGACTTCCACTTGCTGCGGCAGCTTCCCCCTCCCACCTGCCTGCCGGCGTTTCGCAAGGCGATGCAATTACTGTAGCCTTAGCAAGGACTCTGCCAGTTCCCGGCCTTTGTACCACTCACCGGCGCTTGTTCACCTCTCCTCACCGGATTCTGTGTCGTTTTTCTGTTTACATGTCGTTTTGTTTGACGTGTACGACACACCATCGATGAAAGACGCGTGAATTGTTTGTCGCCCACTAAAGATGTCTTTGGACGCTGCAGTTGTGGATTAAGTTGAGAATAATTCCAGCTGCAACAGGTTGCCATATATCTGTGTGCGTTATCACGTTGTATTACGTGTAATCTGGTGCTGCTCAAGGTGTTTCAAAAATATTCATCCCATTTCACAAAACTATATCATCTAAACGAATGAAGATAGTTTCCTGTTGTAGCCGCGTGGTCTAGGGCGTCTTGTTACAGTTCGAGAGGCTTCCCCCGTCGGAGGTTCGGATCCTCCATCGGGCATGGGTGTGTGTGTTGTCCTTAACATAAGTCAGTTGAAGTTTGATTAAGTAGTGTATAGGTCTAGCGACCGATGACCTCAGCAGTTTGGTCCCACAGAAAAAAAGAAGAAAAGCAAGTGACGATAAACATTTGGGCTGAATTTAACTTACGCCTGGGATTACAAAGTTTCTGTTTTCAAAAGAACAAAAACACTTTACAAACAAATATTCTTAAGATTCATGCACATACAGGCTTGGAGTAAACTGTACAAATACGTTTAAGATCGAACTTTTCATTTACCTTTACAAATGGCGAGTGTATCCTGCACAGGACGTAGACTTACGGATGATAAAAAAATGGTTCAAATGGCTCTGAGCACTATGGGACTCAACTGCTGTGGTCATAAGTCCCCTAGAACTTAGACTACTTAAACCTAACTAACCTAAGGACATCATACACAGCCATGCCCGAGGCAGGATTCGAACCTGCGACCGTAGCGGTCGTGCGGCTCCAGACTGTAGCGCCTTTAACCGCTCGGCCACTCCGGCCGGCTTACGGATGATACCTTGAGATCAAGCTGCATTTGAGACCAGTGCTGCAGTGTGAGATCCGTACCTCATCTCATTACAGCTATACTAATACAAGTGCGAGCTGAGAAGTAATGCCTCCGAATATTTTGTGTGAGAGCTGTTACAGCTTTTTAAACAAAACAAACGTTATTAACATTTTACATCTTTATTCTTCATGTCTAGATATTTATTTCTCATTTTAATCACCGTTGCGACGAACACATTTCTCCCAACGAGAGAGCATTTTGTTGATATCATCACCGTAGAATGTTCGACTTTGTTCACGGAATCATAACCTAACCACTGTTTGCATTGTTTCATCACTATCAAGCTGAAGTCCTCAATGATGTTAAGTTTTGGAAACATGAAAATGGTATGGGTCGAAGTCAGGACTGTATGGAGGATGATCGATGACGGTGAACTCAAGGCGTCGCAGATGTCGCAGAGCTCGTGTGTGGTCTGACTTTGTCATGCTGAAGGAGATGGTGCTCCCTGTGTGGACGAACTCTTCGTATTCGGAATTGATTACAGCACCCTGTTTCCCGCGCGCCGACGTAGTCCTTTACTCACCGCCATGTTACACGATACAATTCGGAGCCCTCTAGAGGCAGAGGGCTGCAGATACGTAGACATGAAGAATAAATGTTGATGATATTCGTTTTATTTAAAAAGCTTTAAGAGTTTTCACGTAAAAATGTTGGAATCATAACTTTTAATCATGCACTCTTAGTAATAGTAAGCATTTGTCAATGTCGTGGTACTCCTTTCTGCTGAAAAAAGTAATTTTCGGGACACTGTCGTAGCTGCGTAATGAGCGAGTAAGCTAGGTAGATAGTTACACGATTTTTTCTTTCATTTTTTATTAGCTTTTTGTTTCATGATCATACAACCAACAATAGTTTATAGATATCAACGACAACTGTCGCTTTTGACAATTATCCATGTACAATATTTACTGCAATTATAGCAAAAGCAGTATAATTTTTATAAAACTGGTATGTACACACTATACTTATCTACGTACAAAATTTAATTTCAGTTACAACAAAAGGTGTATTATTTTCAACTAAATAAATAAGTACAAATACACTCCAGTTTATGTGTCCGATTTGTCTTCTGATGTACTGGGTAGCTGAGGTGGGCCCTCCGGCAACGCAATTCTTTGTTTCAGCTCTCTGTTCACTCCTAGTGGCTACTCTAGCGTCTAACTACACTGTAAAATCCACTATCGGCAACCACACGAACCGGGAACTTACAATAGGCGCCTAGGTAAACTCATGTTCAAAATGTTCAAATGTGTGTGAAATCTTATGGGACTTAACTGCGAAGGTCATAAGTCCCTATGCTTACGCACTACTTAATCTAAATTATCCTGAGGACAAACACACACACCCATGCCTGAGGGAGGACTCGAGCCTCCACCAGGACCAGCCACACAGTCCATGACTGCAGCGCCTCAGACCGCTCAGCTAATCCCGCGCGGCGTTAAACTCATGCTTAAGTTCTAATCCACTCAGTGTTTACGTCTTCATCGATGTTTAAGATACAGTCTTTTTGAAACACCCTGTGTATGAAAGGTTATTGAACTATGATAAGGCGAATTTCGATATTTTGAAGTATTATACGGCGAAATTTTATATTTTGAAGTGTTCAACGGCGAATTTTGATCAGATCTATAGTGTGAGATAAGCCAATACACCATATATGAGGCTTTAGAATTATATTGTGTTGTGAGTTAGCAAAGGGGTTCTCAAACGAAGCATTCTCCGCATGGGGGCACCAACAAGCGCGTATTTCGTTACTTAACCAAAATTGTTCAAATGGCTCTAAGCACTATGGGACTTAACATCTGAAGTCACAGTACCCTAGACTTAGAACTACTTGAACCTAACTAACCTAAGGATATCACACACATCCATGCCCGAGGCAGGATTCGAACCTGCGACCGTAGCAGCAGCGCGATTCCGCCTACAGCCGCTAAGTCACAGCGGCCGGCTGTTACTTAACGTTTGGAACTTCCTTTGAGAAGTAATAACGCAGCATCCAAAATTTGTTGTTTACGTTTCATTTAAATGTATTTTGTCTCATCAGAGTCATGTCTTTTCGGTGACCGGCACTACGTTGAAGCGGTATTCTGTGGTAGATGTGTATTTTGTCTCATCAGAGTCATGACTTTTCGGTGACCGGCACTACGTTGAAGCGGTATTCTGTGGTAAATGTCACTATTTAATGATGTGGCTGCTAACGTTTTAATTTTACATTTGGATTTTTATTCACACAGCCAGAGTCGACACGTGACGTTACAATCTCAAGCATTCTACATACTATACGTAATTTATCTAGAGGATGGTTTTTTATTCTTGAACATTCGTCACACAAATGTTTGATTCTGTATCGGCATAGGGTAAATCCAACAACGGCACGTTGTAAAATCTGTCGCCATGTCAGACGTCAAGGGGATCCTACGTCCTCGGCTTAACGTAACAAAACTGTTACTACAAGACCACAACAAATAATGGAAAAGCCAGCTTATTAGGAAATGAGCATGCCAGAGGATAAAATCAAATATTTCACGAGGAAAAATATCGCTGCTTATTGTCGTCTCGTTCAGAATTAGCCTTAAAGAACGAAAAGCGCTTAAACGAGAGAATATATTATTTTGAGATTACTACAGGAAGGAATCCACGCCTTCACATCCTCATAAAAGAAGCAAATCACTTCTATAACTTGGTATCCCCCAGAATATGGAGTTTTATTAACGGTTTCACCCTGGCTGTAGAACGATCGTAGTCATTTATTTCAAACTATCAGCTGATTACGGCGATGTAACACTTTCAAGTGCGTACTTATTATATATACATCTATCATGTAAATGCCAACGGCCTTATCGCAGTGGTAACACCGGTTCCAGTCAGATCAACGAAGTTAAGCCATTACAATGAAACGAATACCCCTGGATGCATACAGGCGTTGATATAAGTAAACGGGGACAGTTGAAAATGTGTGCCCCGATCAGGACTCGAACCGGGGTTCTCCTACTTACATGACAATCACTATCCATCTGAACCACCGAGAACACACAGAACAGTGCGACTGCAGGGACTTATCTCTGGCACGAATCCCGTGAGACCCACATTGGCAACGTATCGTCCCGCACTATATTCATAGTGCGCCTACCCATTATACTCATTACTAGAGGCTTTTCTGCCGATTCCCATAAGAGTTCGGGCGCTGTTGGTGCATCCGCACACAAGAAGATGGTCAAATGGCCGGTGAACCCTAACTATATATATAAAGTTAAGCCATGTCGGGCTTGGGTATCACTTGAATGGGTGATCGTTATGATCTGCCGACCACTGTTGGCAAATGGAGTGCATCCTGGCCTTGTGAGGTCAATTGAGGAGCTACTCGCTTGAGAAGTAGCAGCTCCAGTCACGAACGCTGGAGCCAGCCCGAGTGGCCGTGCGGTTCTAGGCGCTACAGTCTGGAGCCGAGAGCCCGCTCCGGTCGCAGGTTCGAATCCTGCCTCGGGCATGGATGTGTGTAATGTCCTTAGGTTAGTTAGGTTTAATTAGTTCTAAGTTGTAGGCGACTGATGACCTCATAAGTTAAGTCGCAAAATGCTCAGAGCCATTTGAACCGTTTTGAACGAACGCTTGCAAGGGTCGCGAGAGCCGTGTGCTGACAACATGCCCGTCAATATCTGCATCCAGTGACGCCTTTCGGTTGAGGATGACACCACGGTCGGTCGGTACCGTTGGGCGTTCCGGGGCCAGTTCAGGCGGAGAGAGAGTGAGTAAGTGAGTTAATTTTAATACATAGCTGCTGTCGTGATACGCTGGATCGACAACAACATTCAATACACAACAATTTGAAGAACACAGCTGGGGCGGTGGTATATGTACTTGAATATGCGGAAGAAGGTTGGGCTCTTAAACACAACTTCCTTAAGAAAGCATACATCTGTTTTTAGGGCCATATCAGAGTTTACAGTATGCGGATGATGCAAATCGCATGTGTAAGAGAACGAACACTTAATTTTGCTTGAAATGAAGAGTGAGATTTATGCCCAGAGGCTAAATTAATAGATACGTAGGTGGTAGTGTGTTGGTGGACTTCATATACAGAAAGACGACAGAGGGGCACTTGCCAGACGTTTTGTATTCTTCCACATCCTCTGTTGACGAAATCAAATTGATCCAACATACTATCAGACACAGGAAACGTCATGATAATTTCTTCTGTAGATTGTGGCTACATGGTGAATGAGTAGAGTCGTTGGTCAATAGTATGGAAGTGGCCATTCGAAGCGTTTTGAAATGGAACGACCGTGTGCTTCAAAATGGTTCAAATGGCTCTGAGCACTATGGGACTTAACTTCTAAGGTCATTAGTCCCCTAGAACTTAGAACTACTTAAACCTAACTAACCTAAGAACATCACACACATCCATGCCCGAGGCAGGATTCGAACCTGCGACCGTAGCGGTCACGCGGTTCCAGACTGTAGCGCCTAGAACCGCTCGGCCACTCCGGCCGGCGACTGTGTGCATCGTTACAAAGTACTGTCCTAGAGTTAGAATGCAGATGTGTGGGAAAATTCTGTGGATATGCAAATTTTCGAAGGTAATCACTTCTACTTCTACTTCATTACCATTTGTCGGCTGTTGAATGTCCTTGCAAAGACAGTGTGATTGAGGAGATGAAGATACCTAAAGAAGGGCTTGTTAATTATAACGATCCGTCTTACGTGGCCTCTTTGAAGACCGGACGAAAAACCTTAATATACCCTCATTTTATTAGGACGAGAAGGTTTGAAATATACTCAGTACACTTTCATGGAATATGTTGCAGACAATATGCTGTCCAAATCTTAAGGTTACAAGACACTGTCTGCAGCGAATGAAATAATACATTTTTGACTCTTACGTAAGTATCAGGGTATTCCGAGAGTTGTTACTATGTTAAATAAAACGTATTTAATTCAGTCATACTTTAAATTGTTTAAAGTACTTTTCCTTAGTACCTACACTCCAACCTGATTTATATCCGCGAATGTTGCAGCTTTTCTAGACATACAAGGTGAAATATGACAAGGGGGCTACAATAGGAAGATTTCTATTTATCGAAAAATAGGTGCAAGGAATTGCAAATTCGCTTTTCATTAACACAATGAAACAACAGATCAAGTTTTAATCTTACGTGTTACTGTCTTTGATGCTGCAGTACTTCAAGTAGAGTTTACTTACATTATAAGAAATTAAATATCGTGTCACTGAAGTCCACAACTGCCACGTGCCCCTTCCCCGAAAAAATAAATAATTTTGCTCTGCGGTATACTTCTATCCTGCGAGTTATTCTTAATTTCCTCATTTTCTAACGACCACATTTCACACTTACTCTCCAGCCTTTCTGCGTTTGAGATAATATGCGATCCATCAGAAACATCTTTTTCTGACAGGCAGGTGTTTACAATAATTGACTGTTACAGTGCAGTGTAAAAATTGCAGGTAGAGGTAACGATCATTTCAGTACTTATAAGCAACGTTCACTCGACATTTATTTCGTACGGTTTTTCAGTTTTACTAGCTTCGACTACCGCCATCATCACAGTCAAAATGAATGGAGATAGACGAAACTTGATAAATTGAAAGCCGGCCTATGTGGCCGAGCGGTTCTAGGCGCTACAGTCTGGAACCGTACGACCGCTACGTCACTGGTTCAAATCCTGTCTCGGGCATGGATGTGTGTGATGTCCTTAGATTAGTCAGGTTTAATAGTTCTAAGTTCTAGGGTACTGATGACCTCAGATTTTAGGTCCCATAGTCCTCAGAGCCATTTTAGCCAAAACTGAAAAATATATATTTTCGAAACAGAGAGAACATTAGTTTTTAAGAAATCATTAACTGTGAATCAATCGAAAATCTTGATAATTGTGTATCTAGAAAGTTCTCCAGTAATTTTCACTTTGCCTGAGTGTCACTAGGTGTCACTAATATTTGTGGCCGTACTCATCATGAAGATTCCGCATTGCCATTTATCAATCACTATGTTCAAATGGTCAAATTTGTGTGAAATCTTATGGGACTTAACTGCTAAGGTCATCAATCCCTAAGCTTACACACTACTTAACCTAAATTATCCTAAGGACAAACACACAAACCCAAGTCCATGGGAGGACTCGAACTTCCTCCAGGACCATTCGCACAGCCCATGACTGTAGCGCCTCTGACCGCTCGGCTAATCCCGCGCGGCAATCACTATGACTATTTCTCGTTGTATCGCATGAATGGAGTCGTTCAAAGAAAATATTCACCAACAACCCAGCGAATTTCTCTTGAAAACCGGAACCTCCTAGATAATCATCATCTTGCTTTCAAAATATTGTTTTTTTTATATACGTAGGCCTACCACACAAAGCTGCTATAGAGCTTTATTTTGCCGCAACAAGTTCACGCTCTTTCGTCAACTGGCAGACATATATTATCAACATACGAGGGGCGTTCAATAAGCAATGCAACACTTATTTTCCTGAAAGCTGATTATTTTTATTCAGGATTTCAATACACCATATTATTCCCCACTCTTTTAGCTGCAAAATCCTTTATTGAACATAATCTCCGTGTAATTCGACTGCCTTAAGCCACCTTACTGGGAGGGGGGGGGGGAGGAGGAGGAGTTTGACCACATGGTACCACTCTTCTGGTCGACGTCTAGGCCAACGTCTTGCTGCATTAGTAACCTCACACCGTTTACGTACTGCTTCCCGCGGTGCACGACCTTCATTGGGCCACGTAGATGGAAGTCCATTGCATGGACTGTTGTTATGTTTTCTGTCTGAAGTGATGAACCCATGTTCGCCTGTGAAGATGTACGACAAAAAATTGTCACGAGCAAGCGATTCCGCACAGATGATCCTTCATTGGTTTTTATGATCTCCTGTTAGGAGACGAGGAACCCAGAAGGCAGACACCTTTGAGTACCCCAACTGGTGGACGAGTGTGCCAGAACTGGCAACAGAGACATCCAGTTGAGAATCGAGATGTTTTATTGAGATTCGTCGACTAACTCGAATAATAGTGTCCGCACGTTCCAACATTGGAGTCACAGCTGTGTGCGGCAGGTCGGCGCGTGCGATGTTGAACAGGTTTGCGCTACCTTGTTGCGCTGTTGATAGGCGCGTCGCCCAACGACTCATCGTGCTTTTACTCACTGTCCGATCTCCAGAGATATTCTGCAAGCGCCTATGAATATCTGCGATGCTCTTGTTTTCCGCCAAAAGAAACTCAATAACAGTTCTCTGCTAGGAGCGTGCCTCCGTAACAGACGCCATTTTGAAGGCTACATATAACGCTGCCACCTACCGGAAGTTCTTGAAACTATAGATGCTGAAGCAGGAATATTCCATGCTTTCCCACAACAAATTCTTCGATTCTTCAGCCGAAACCAGTCGAGAAAGAAAAGTGCTGTGTTGCTTATTGGATGTCCTTCGTAGGATATAGTATGCCTAATTTATCTCGACCACCCAAGTAACTTCTTGTCCAGAAGTAAAACAAAAAATGTATGAAGATTAAGTTTAGCTATCAAGGGCGTATTAAACAGCATGATTTCCTTTCCTGTAATTTGTTTCCTTACGTAGATGTGATCAGCAGCGCTCGTCTTTATTAAAATGTACCCCACATTTTTATTCGCAGATTCACTTCCTCTTCTCAAGACCTAATCAAAAACGAGTCACACTTTACCATTTACGAAAACATAACACAAAACTGACTTTGGCTCTCCTGTAGTAGCACACAGTGCAGGTACCTGGATAAAGTAACCCTTCACTTGCTGGAGCTTGCAGTACACATGGCAACACAAGGGAAATGCACAACGTAAAGTCACACAACCAACTTCTGTTTAAGATTTTTGTGAGTACACTGTACACATGAATAGGTCTTGAGAAGAGGTAGTTAAAATACGAGGCGTTATTTAAGAAAAAAGGCGCACTGGTGTTTGCTTCTTCGTAACGAACAAAGTTACAAGAAAGGCAATCAAGGTGCATGATGCCCCATGGTAACTGAACAACGTCTGCTTGATATATTTTTTATTATGCTTCTGGAGAAAACTTTATTTGGGCTGCTAGCACATGACCAAAATTAAAAGGCATGTTAAAAATATACTCAGCGCTGTGTATTTAACATACTTTGTAATTATAGATACCTGGTGTATCAACTTTGAACTTCGGAGTCTGGCGAAAGAGGATGCCGATAATTTCGAAACTAGGTGCAAAAAAGAAACTTCTACTGCAGCGTAGGGTAGTATGTGAAAAAAAAGTTTTATAACAGAACTGTGTAGAAGAACCAAAGCAGATTTATATTGTGTTTCAAGTGTCGTCACTCACTATCAGGTGGTATATATCAACAGATCACAATGCATACAACACACAGAAGACATAAGCTTCAGCCGTTTCCGTGAGTCACATTCTGGTTCACGTTCGCTGTCTTGTCGTTTATCCCACTTGAAAAATCATTAATCTCCCGTTAGTAAAATTCCAGGAAACGCTGAACTATAGATTGCTCGATCGATGGAGTCCCGCCGGCCCAGGTGGCAGAGCGGTTCTAGGCGCTACAGTCTGGAACCGCGCGACCGTTGCTGTCGCAGGTTCGAATCCTGCCGCGGACATGGATGTGTGTGATGTCCTTAGGTTAGTTAGGTTTAAGTAGTTCTAAGTTCTAGGGAACTGATGACCACAGAAGTTAAGTCCCATAGTGCTCAGAGCCATTTGGAGTCCCGGTGAAATATGGTACTGGAAGAAGGAAGATGCAAGTTTAACATAATGCCGACGTCGATGTCATTAGAGATGGAGAACATGCTCTGATTGGGGAGGGAAAGCAACTAGTATCTTATAAGGGACCATTCCAGCATTCACCATGATTGGAGTTCAATGGCTCCCTGCCGCCGTTGGATAAGCAGCTGCAGCAGCAAGTCGTATACTCCTAGCTCACTCATTTGTTACATAGTTTAATTCTTAATTTCTTTGCGTGTTTTTGGTACTTTCATTGTTTAATTCATAAATTTCGGGCTTATTATAGTATTTGAGAGCTGTAGCACCGCGTTTTAGTACCTGGATAGTGTAAATTCGCGTAGTCATTTGTCTTTTGTTTTTGTTTTGAACGGCCAGTGTCGGTTGGTCACAGTCAGTGTGCTCCCTGCCGCCGTTGGATAAGCAGCTGCAGCAGCAAGTCGTATACTCCTAGCTCACTCATTTGTTACATAGTTTAATTTTTAATTTCTTTGCGTGTTTTTGGTACTTGCATTGTTTAATTCATAAATTTCGGGCGTATTATAGTATTTGAGAGCTGTAGCATCGCGTTTTAGTACCTGAATAGTGTAAAATCGTGTAGTCTCCTTCCCCCGCCGAGCAGTGTGTCAGCAGTGCGCAAGTAGCAGCATTACTGCATTTACTAGCAATCTTGTATTTTAATAACCGTTTAAATTTTGTGTCGTTTTTTGCGCCCTCTGTAGATTAGTTCAGACGTTCTTTGCACAACAGTTTTTAGCATGGATAGGGACTGCAACTGCTGTGTTCGGATGCAGGCTGAGTTGGCATCCCTTCGCTCCCAGCTTCAGGCAGTGTTGGCTTCGGTCACACAGCTTGAGGCTGTGGGGGTCCGGATGGAGGTTTGTCGGGGACGGCCAGCTCGTCCCACGCATCCCCCGATCGGACTACGACTGTGGTTGCCCGGGATACTGCCCGCATTGAGGCTGATCCCTCACCTGTGGTAGAGTGGGAGGTCGTCTCAAGGTGTGGCAGGGGGCGAAAGACATTCCGGAGGGCTGAACGGAAGGCCTCTCCAGTTTGTCTGACGAACCGGTTTCAGGCTCTGTCTCAGGCTGTTACTGATCTTCGGCCTGACATGGCTGCTCGTCCTGTTCCAGAGGTTGCCCCTCAGTCTGTAAGATCCGGGCGGTCGCAGAGGGTGGGCTTACTGGTAGTTGGGAGCTCCAATGTCAGGCGCGTAATGGGGCCCCGTAGGGACATGGCAGCAAGAGTGGGGAAGAAAACCAATGTGCACTCCGTGTGCATACCGGGGGGAGTCATTCCAGATGTGGAAATGGTCCTTCCGGATGCCATGAAGGGTACAGGGTGCACCCATCTGCAGGTGGTCGCTCATGTCGGCACCAATGATGTGTGTCGCTATGGATCGGAGGAAATACTCTCTGGCTTCCGGCGGCTATCTGATTTGGTGAAGACTGCCAGTCTCGCTAGCAGGATGAAAGCAGAGCTCACCATCTGCAGCATCGTCGACAGGACTGACTGCGGACCTTTGGTACAGAGCCGAGTGGAGGGTCTGAATCAGAGGCTGAGACGGTTCTGCGACCGGGTGGGCTGCAGATTCCTCGTCTTGCGCCATAGGGTGGTGGGGTTTCGGGTTCCGCTGGATAGGTCAGGAGTCCACTACATGCAACAAGTGGCTACACGGGTAACAGGGGTTGTGTGGCGTGGGCTGGGTGGTTTTTTTTAGGTTAGATGGCCTTGGGCAAGTACAGAAAGGGCAACAGCCTCAACGGGTGTGGGGCAAAGTCAGGACATGCGGGGACCAAACAGCAATCGGTATTGTAATTGTAAACTGTCGAAGCTGCGTTGGTAAAGTACCGGAACTTCAAGCGCTGATAGAAAGCACCGAAGCTGAAATCGTTATAGGTACAGAAAGCTGGCTGAAGCCAGAGATAAATTCTGCCGAAATTTTTACAAAGGTACAGACGGTGTTTAGAAAGGATGGATTGCATGCAACCGATGGTGGAGTGTTCGTCGCTGTTAGTAGTAGTTTATCCTGTAGTGAAGTAGAAGTGGATAGTTCCTGTGAATTATTATGGGTGGAGGTTACACTCAACAACCGAGCTGGGTTAATAATTGGCTCCTTTTACCGACCTCCCGACTCAGCAGCATTAGTGGCAGAACAACTGAGAGAAAATTTGGAATACATTTCACATAAATTTTCTCAGCATGTTATAGTCTTAGGTGGAGATTTCAATTTACCAGATATAGACTGGGACACTCAGATGTTTAGGACGGGTAGTAGGGACAGAGCATCGAATGACACTATACTGAGTGCACTATCCGAAAATTACCTCGAGCAATTAAACAGAGAACCGACTCACGGAGATAACATCTTGGACCTGCTGATAACAAACAGACCTGAACTTTTCGACTCTGTAAGAGCAGAACAGGGAATCAGTGATCATAAGGCCGTTGCAGCATCCCTGAATATGGAAGTTAATAGGAATACAAAAAAAAGGGAGGAAGGTTTATCTGTTTAGCAAGAGTAATAGAAGGCAGATTTCAGACTACCTAACAGATCAAAACGAAAATTTCTGTTCCGACACTGACAATGTTGAGTGTTTATGGAAAAAGTTCAAGGGAATCGTAAAATGCGTTTTAGACAGGTACGTGCCGAGTAAAACTGTGAGGGACGGGAAAAACCCACCGTGGTACAACAACAAAGTTAGGAAACTACTGCGAAAGCAAAGAGAGCTTCACTCCAAGTTTAAACGCAGCCAAAACCTCACAGACAAACAGAAGCTAAACGATGTCAAAGTTAGCGTAAGGAGGGCTATGCGTGAAGCGTTCAGTGAATTCGAAAGTAATATTCTATGTACCGACTTGACAGAAAATCCTAGGAAGTTCTGATCTTACGTTAAATCAGTAAGTGGCTCGAAACAGCATATCCAGACACTCCGGGATGATGATGGCATCGAAACAGAGGATGACACGCGTAAAGCTGAAATACTAAACACCTTTTTCCAAAGCTGTTTCACAGAGGAAGACCGCACTGCAGTTCCTTCTCTAAATTCTCGCACAAACGAAAAAATGGCTGACATCGAAATAAGTGTCCAAGGAATAGAAAAGCAACTGGAATCACTCAACAGAGGAAAGTCCACTGGACCTGACGGGATACCAATTCGATTCTACACAAAGTACGCGAAAGAACTTGCCCCCCTTCTAACAGCCGTGGACCGCAAATCTCTAGAGGAACGGAAGGTTCCAAATGATTGGAAAAGAGCACAGGTAGTCCCAGTCTTCAAGAAGGGTCGTCGAGCAGATGCGCAAAACTATAGACCTATATCTCTGACTTCGATCTGTTGTAGAATTTTAGAACATGTTTTTTGCTCGAGTATCACGTCGTTTTTGGAAACCCAGAATCTACTATGTAGGAATCAACATGGATTCCGGAAACAGCGATCGTGTGAGACCCAACTCGCTTTATTTGTTCATGAGACCCAGACAATATTAGATACAGGCTCCCAGGTAGATGCTATTTTTCTTGACTTCCAGAAGGCGTTCGATACAGTTCCGCAATGTCGCCTGTTAAACAAAGTAAGAGCCTACGGAATATCAGACCAGCTGTGTGGCTGGATTGAAGAGTTTTTAGCAAACAGAACACAGCATGTTGTTATCAATGGAGAGACGTCTACAGACGTTAAAGTAACCTCTGGCGTGCCACAGGGGAGTGTTATGGGACCATTGCTTTTCACAATATATGTAAATGACCTAGTAGATAGTGTCGGACGTTCCATGCGGCTTTTCGCGGATGATGCTGTAGTATACAGAGAAGTTGCAGCATTAGAAAATTGTAGCGAAATGCAGGAAGATCTGCAGCGGATAGACACTTGGTGCAGGGAGTGGCAACTGACCCTTAACATAGACAAATGTAATGTATTGCGAATACATAGAAAGAAGGATCCTTTATTGTGTGATTATATGATAGCGGAACAAACACTGGTAGCTGTTACTTCTGTAAAATATCTGGGAGTATGCGTGCGGAACGATTTGAAGTGGAATGATCATATAAAATTAATTGTTGGTAAGGTGGGTACCGGGTTGAGATTCATTGGGATAGTCCTTAGGAAATGTAGTCCATCAACAAAGGAGGTGGCTTACAAAACACTCGTTCGACCTATACTTGAGAATTGCTCATCAGTGTGGGATCCGTACCAGATCGGGTTGACGGAGGAGATAGAGAAGATCCAAAGAAGAACGGCGCGTTTCGTCACAGGGTTATTTGGTAACCGTGATAGCGTTACGGAGATGTAGCAAACTCAAGTGGCAGACTCTGCAAGAGAGGCGCTCTGCATCGCGGTGTAACTTGCTCGCCATGTTTCGAGAGGGTGCGTTTCTGGATGAGGTATCGAATATATTGCTTCCCCCTACTTGTACCTCCCGAGGAGATCACGAATGTAAAATTAGAGAGATTAGAGCGCGCACGGAGGCTTTCAGACAGTCGTTCTTCCCGCGAACCATACACGACTGGAACAGGAAAGGGAGGTAATGAGAGTGGCACGTAAAGTGCCCTCCGCCACACACCGTTGGGTGGCTTGCGGGGTATAAATGTAGATGCAGATGAAGATGTAGAAGGACTTGCAGTATGCTTCCAACTACGGCTAAGGTGATAAATTTGGAATGGGACAAATAAGGGGCGTTGATCTTTTATTACTCTTCTTTGCTTCTTTGTGTGTGTGTGTGTGTGTGTGTGTGTGTGTGTATGTAGTCGCAGCTGCACGATTCTATATCATCAAAGACAAAATAGCTACAGTGTATGCGATTCACAGGAAAAGCATTGTCTCACAGAACGTTCATTATCGTCTAATAATCACTTTATAAGAATAAAAAGTAGAGCATTCAAAGTATGGGTTCTGACGATTATTACTGTCTGGAAAGAATACATCCGTTTTGTTGCTTGAGTCTCCATTAGACTTTGAGTATTGTGCACTTATCCATGAGCCACACTTGGGTGAACGTTTAAGTGTGTCTTGATACATGGGCCTACTTGATAGTTCGACTATAGTTATTTTTTAATATTCTGTTTTCTAGAGTCATCTTTCGTTGTATGATCTTCTACTTAATTAATGGATTCTTCTAGAGTTATTCTTACATATCTTACTTCCAAATGCAATCTTTTGTCGGTGGCCTTCATCTGATCTCAGGAACGCTGTTTCAGCTGAGTAAACCAAACGATGAAAGTGTTAATGAAGACACACTGGTTTTGTGTCTGTCCTTTATAAACGCTGGAGACTTACTATGCCTTTAGAGTCCAATTGCGATCTTTGATTTCCTCTAAGTTGCAGAAAATGGATTTCTAATGCAGTTGTGTGCATGAGTATACGTCATTTATGTTAGCACATCGTCGACGGCGTTGGGCAACGGGCCAGTAAGCAGGCGGCAATGAATTACATAGTGTCAAATCGTGACTCGGACGACTGAAACGGAAGATATGACAGAAGTGTTAATCCTAAGTTACGTACCAGTAAAGAGAAGTTGAATGAATGCATTATGGAGTAGTAATATATTACATGTGCGAATCAATGTGGGCGCAGGGATTTCCCATAAGTAGTAAGAGAGAATAAACAAGGGTAAGTGATAAAGATTAAGTGTTTATGGGGAAATAAAAGGCAATTAGATCATTTGTTGCTTATCGGAGTGTGGATCTTGAGACTTTAACTAGAACTGACACGAGTGCAAACAAACTGCGAACAGATAAAAAGCGACTTCTCTCTAACGTTCAATAGCTGACCCTCTAATTTCGCATCCAAACTTTATTTTGGACAGTAAATTATGTTTAGGGTACGGTAGACTGGAACGGTTAGTCAATACACATTTATCTCTGGGAGATTATCTTTAACATCTAGTTCCAATTTTTTCGTCATGCTGTGATTATACGCGAAGAATGATGTTCGATTGATAGATTGCTGTTGTAACTTCTATAATTAATCATTATGTAGCGGTGTGCAGGGAAATCATTAAAGGCACTGTTTGCTTCTTTTTGCTGACTACAGAAGTACTGTTTTTCAGGTATCTGTAACGCTGAACGATTAATGGGTGCGTGATAACCGTGGACATGATGCGTCAGTTTCACATTTGATAGTTAATCAGGGTGGGCCTCTGATCATATAACAAGTTACTTCTGTTCTCAAAGGAGGCAGAGTAGGGTGTTACGTGAATGAACGTGTATCTGCTTTCCTGTAAACATTTTATCTTATATCTCTGTTCTTTTAGATTGAGACTGTTATACGCCTAGCAAAGTACAGGGTGGTTATAATGAAACTTTCGAACCGCTGTAGAAATAACACAACGGGTCAGAATGACGTCAAATTGCAGCGGAATATTCTCGGAGAAGGGGGAAAACTTATAGCAGAAGAAAAATAAATAGTTACAAAGTGTAGCAATTGTTGGCGCTGTAAGCATCATAACTTACTACTACATCGACTACAAATGACAAATGAAACATACAACATTGCCTAAGACGTACGTTTGACGTTGTGCATGGCTGTACAGTTGTCATACTATTAGTTACGCAGGTCTATCCGTCACAGCAAGGCATTATTACATCGGATGGGAAAACCGGTGTCTAATTTTCCTGAGGCCAAAAACCGTAAAAAAGCATCCGGGGAAATCAAATCGCATTATTATTTTCCGTGTGGCTGGCGCAAAACATGTTCAGTGTGCTCTCCACCGTTTTCTGAAACAAGTTGAAATCGTTAAACAGCATGTTCCTCAACTGATCGAAGATTTTCCGCGGTCACGTTGAGAATGTGTTGCGCAATGCGTGCCTTCAATGTAGCTAAGTTAGCAATCAGAACACTGAACAAAACATTTTTCAGATGACCCCACAGCCAGAAGTCACACGGATTAAGATCAGGTGATCGGGACGGCCAGGCTGTAGGGAAATGGCGGCTGATAGTTCTAGTATTTCCGAAATGGCGTTGCAGCAGCTGCTTCAATGGATTTGAAAAGTGCGTAGGTGCGCCATCTTGTATAAAAATGATCCCATCCACACATCCATCTGTTGGAGAGCCGGAATGATGTGGTTGCGCAAAAGACGCCCATAGCGCTTACCAGTGACGGTACAGGTAACAGGACCGGAAGCAGCTTTCGCTTCGAAAAAATATGACCCTCTGATAAATAATGCCTTAAATCCACACACACAGTGACCTTTTCAGGATGAAGTGGTACTGGTTGATTTACGTGTTGATTTTCCGTTGCTCATATTCGATAATTCTGTGTATTGACATATCCTGTCAAATGGAAGTGGGCATCGTCTGTCCACAAAATCTTCCACGGCTAATCATTGTCCAATTCCATGCGAGCAAGAAATTCTAAGTAAAGGTCTCTCTGGCTGGCAGGTCAACAGGAAGCAAGTCATGCACATGGGTAATTTTGAATGGATGGCAAAGAAGGATGTTTTGTAGGATTTTATGCACCGTGCTGACGGGTATGTCCAATGTCCGGGGTCCGCAGCTCGTGGTCGTGCGGTAGCGTTCTCGCTTCCCGCGCCCGGGTTGCCGGGTTCCCGGGTTCGATTCCCGGCGGGGTCAGGGATTTTCTCTGCCTCGTGATGACTGGGTGTTGTGTGTTGTCCTTAGATTAGTTAGGTTTAAGTGGTTCTAAATTCTAGGGGACTGATGACCATAGATATTAAATCCCATAGTGCTCAGAGCCATTTGAACCAATGTCCGGGCAGTTCTCCGTGTGCTACACGTTTGCACACCACCACTCGTCTCCTCCTGCATTGCTGTGGCCACTGCTTCCACTGACGTCTAATCAATTCGTTTCCTCCCTCTACCAGGTTACACATCAAAAGACCCCGTCTTTTCGGCATTCTTGTAATACAGATTTACAAGCAGAGCGCGATCCTGCATTGAGAGAGTCATGGCGAACGTCGCAGTCGCGAAACGAGGAAAAGCCGCGTACCTGGCGTGTTTATACCAACTTCAATGGGTCGTGCGGATGTTTTCATTTACGTATTCTGACACATACAGAGCCATCTGTTGATCAATTTTTACAATATATTTTTTCTTCTGCCATACGTTCCCCGCCATCTGCGATAATATTCCGTTGCAATCTGGCGTCATTCTGACCAGTGGTGTCATTTCTACAGCGTATGTTACATGGGATATATTGTTCCTTGTGTGCAGGCAGCAGTGTCTTTTCACCACGTTCCGCTTACCACCGAATTCCACACTCTGCTAAATAGGACAGCAAGTCGCGAGCACAGAAAGTACTTGTGGTTTCATTAGTGTCAGCTTGTACCTATCAGTTCGCCTCTTACCTGACGTAGTCCGAAGTTAAAAACTAGAGAGAATGCGCCACATGTGTCGCCAGGAGTTATTTTTTTGTCCTTGGGAAACAGAGCGTATATGACACGGCCGTATGAAGAGCATCCTTTTGTGTACGAGTTGAGCTGACAGGAGAAATGTTACTAGCGGCTCTGAACCCAGCACAGTCGTTGCTTGCTCACTTGCAAAGCCGTTGACTTCCTTGCTTTTACGTTCATTATATAGAGTGCTCTCAAATATTTGAGAAATAAAGGAAAAGTCTGTTTTGAAGGCGAGCTCGCGCAGAAAACAGCTTCAACGGTGAGGAGTTTCGTGTGAGATGCACAATAAACGCAGAGAGGATGCGGCCGATATTGATGTTTGGGAAAAAGCGTTGGGATGCATAATTCGAATAAAAATGTTGGAAAATTGTCCGAACGAGGACAGGAAATGTTGTGTTTTTAGGTTACAGTTGTCGAATTCATCTGATACAAAGAAAACTGTTAAGGATGAACTACATATTTTTGACGAATAGGAAAGAAATTGCAGACGTTATGAAAGCGATTTGATAACAGATAAAATTTTCTCTAAACCATCACGGTACTGACCAGATGGCAGTCGCTAACTTTGCTATACTGCGATACCTAATTGGCAACTCAAACTACAACTTGCAGTTCCCCAGGTTGTTAAAGCGCAGATCGTTAGACCTTTGAGACACTTAAACTTCAATAAAAATATTTTTTATATGTAGTACTTGAAAGTTCCGTTAGAGAAGCATTTCTCTGTCTCTGGTTTTAACTTTTCGGCAACATTTGTCAGATTTTACAGCTTACAGTAAACAAAAGAAAAAAATCCATTCGTCCAGCATTGCAATATTTACTCTACATGTACTCGTATGTTTAAACGTAGTAGTAGTCGTAGTGGTAGTAGTAGTAATTTTATTCATCAGTAGATCACTTACAGGGATATGGACGGGTCTTGGTATTGCGGAAACAGAAACAACGTTATTGATTAACACAGATACTAACATACTTTCTCGTCAAGTTTGACAAGAATGGAACGGGTAATCGTTCGTGTTCTTATAGTAGGAACCATCACGGCATTTGCTTTAAGTACTTTATGAAAGCATGAAAAGCGTAAATCAGAATGGCTTGATGAAGATTGGAACCTCCACCCTCCAGGATATAAGGCCTGTCTGTTAAAAACAGTTGTACCTCATTCTGTTAATCTATAATGTACAGTACTATTTTAGGGAGAAGTAATGTAATAATGTAAAATGCAAGCGCTACCCTGTGCATTCAGTTCTAACTCCCTTCACTGCACACACTACACGCACTATATTCACTTTTATCATACCATTACACTACACATACTATCGGCTCATGTAAAGGCTCTAGCTGCGATATCCGTTTCCATTTTGGATACCGCAGCCTGCCATTTGATAGCGTGAAAAACTGAGTCAGCATCCCTCTGTAATGGGCGAGGTGGTGAGATTAGACAGAAAGTAAGGTATTAATATCATGTAGTGCATAGTTTTTGGGAGAAAGTTTCCAGTGAAGGAAAGAATAGTGTGTAAGTGATAAGTGAAATGATAAACGTTTTGTTATCGTTATTATTACTTATAAGTGTTACAATTTTCACCAAACCGGAACTCTGTGTTACCTAATCATTCACTGAATGAAGTGGATTGATTAACACGTACTTTTAACTGCCTTTTTAAATAAATTTGTTTCAGTAACCTTGTTAATCTCCTTGGGAAATTTATTGTACAATTTTATTCTTAGGTAGAAGACACTGTTTTGCCAACGACCTTGCCGGTTCCCGTCAGATCACCGAAGTTGAGCGCTGTGGGGCTGGGCTAGCACTTGGATGGGTGACCATCAGGTCTGCCGAGTGCTGCTGGCAAGCGGGGTGCACTCAGCCCTTGTGAGGCAAACTGAGGAGCTACTTGATTGAGAACTAGCGGCTCAGGTCTCGTAAACTGACATACCGCCGGGAGAGCGGTGTGCTGGTGACATGCCCCCCCATATCCGCATCCAGTGACGCCCGTGGGCTGAGGATGACACGGCGGCCGGTCGGCGCCGTTGGAGCTTCCATGGCCTGTTCGCACTGAGTTTAGTTTTAGGAAACACTGCTTTGAGTTTTATGTTTATTGTTCCCAATTTTCTTAATAGATCTTCACAATGAGGTCCATTACTATTTTTGGTCATTATTCCTGTGGCCCTTTTCTGTAGTTTGGAAACATACATTGTAATAATGGAGACATGGTTTGTGTCACTTAAGACCGTAAAGTATGTCAGATGATCTAGAAAAGTCGTAACGAGTTGCAGCAAAGTAAGTTTTGATTTAAAAGCAGCTTTTTGGTGGTGTAAAAAAATGGAGACCGTTCGCTCTGCAGGACGATCGAGCGGTGACGCTGAAAGGGTCATGTATGCAGTAAAGGTTGGCAAAGCTTTTGTTTTAAGCGTTCTGCATTCTACAGGCTTTTCCAAGCTATTTCAATGTCGAATACAAATTTACTTTCACTGAGCTAATACTGTTGTATGCACATCGATTCCCTTTGTGGTGAGGTGAATTACACTTCTGCTTAAAATAACTAGCTGTGTTTCACACTTTTTTCGGCTCAGTTACCCTGTTTCCGACATTTAATTCTCTCATTTTGTCACCAAAGGTCGTTGATCGTTTGTAAGCAGTCATTTGTAAGCTTTTTGCCATTTTTTTATTCTGTCGATTATGTTCATATCTTTTCATTAACTGACGGAAATTTAATAAAATGTCGATTATTGTAACTGATTCTTTTTTCAAAAAAATATTGTTACAGCTACAATGGTTGTGTCTAGAGTGACAACAATACATAACCACGCCTTATAATGAGAACCTAGTACCTAAACAAATCAAAACAGTTTTTATTGTATTATTAGGTAAAAAAAACTCGGGTAATGAAATATGTGCTACGCTCTAGTGAAGAAAAAAGATCGGGTTTATTGTTAGGCAACCATGATAAGTGAGTAAACCAGGCGTAACTTTTATTAGATACAAGCTTTTACTTATCAGCCGTAAACGAGATACGCATCGATAAAAGGGAACTTATCTAGATAACAATGAAGCAAGAAGAGTAATCAAAGGAAATTTGGTAGCAGTCTCATACTGGATGTAGAATGTATCTCAGATGAACTGGGGCAGAGGAGAACATCAAAGGTACCTTTATTTACGAACTTTGGCTAAAGAGATTGATAGAAATCGAGGAAAAGGTAAATCAGTAGAAAAAAAGAAAGAAAGCGAAACGACACAGACTGTGAGGTAATACGAGAACGGTACCGCTACACATTGGTGCGACCCATCCTAGAATATTTCTCACGTGTTTGGGACCCGTACCAAGTAGGACTGACAGCAGATGAGGAACGAGTACATATGGTCACTGGTTTATCCGACCTATGGGACAATGTCACGTAGATGCTGAAAGGACTCAAGCGGCACACTTGAGGATAGACACAAACTATACCGAGGAAACCTACTTATACAGTTTCTAAAACCAATTTCAAGCGACAAATCTAGGAATGTGTTACAGTCCCCTACGTATCACTCCCGTAGGAATCACGCAGACAAGATTAGACAAATCGCAGAACGCACGGAGGCATTTAAGCTATCATTCTTTTCGCGCGTCATCTGTGAATGAAATGGGAAAATTTCCTTACAACTGGTGCAATGAGACGTACCCTCTGCCATGTACTATACAGTGGTTTGCGGAGTATAGTCGTAGATGTAGGTATAAATGTAGATTAACAACTGCTAGCGGAGGGGAAATTATAGCTTCCTATTATATTGTCGGTGACACTTTCCATTGTCGTTGTTTCGCGATATTTTCTTCTATTAATGTTTCTCTCTAATAAAACCGGAAGACAGAAAGCGCCGTGTCATACACTGATGGAACTTTTAAATAATAATGAAGCAGATGTTGTCAAAATCTCAGACTTTTACAAAGAGCTTATGACAATGATAATCCAAAATGAGAGAAAAAAAACAACTGCTGTGGAAATAATTACTGCCTACACAAATGTGTGAACCCTCCAGGTCGTGATTTAAAAATCTATAACCATCCGCAGCTTACATAATATAACCCACTGGAAAAAATCTGGACCATCAGCATATCAACGAACATGTGTGGGATTAGATTCAGGGAGAGGGGGAATGTGACATCATTGCCCCTTGTTTCATTCTAGGTGTTACTTTGCCTTAGGTTTGTACTGTTGCTCCCAGTGGACTTTCAGAGGCCAAACCGATGTCATGGACGCGGTTACGTTCCGTCTGTGTCGACAGAGACCTCTGAGTTGCCTCCAAACATGTAGCGCGTACTTTGGTGGCGTTCTCCTCGA
Source organism: Schistocerca piceifrons (assembly GCF_021461385.2). NCBI lineage: Eukaryota > Metazoa > Arthropoda > Insecta > Orthoptera > Acrididae > Schistocerca > Schistocerca piceifrons. The sequence goes on from NC_060141.1 coordinate 295,851,160, forward strand.
GCTATAATTTGTAGGTAGCGGTCGTCAGCGGGAGAGATTCACCGTCGGCTACCATCATGAGGCCGATCTTCAGTGTTTTGTGTCTCATGATAGTGGCTCAGTATCTCAAACATATCGATGTGGTGTACTCCTACTCGCGAAATGAGGTGGCCTGGTCTTACAAAGGAGACCGGTGACTTTCGCAAGCACTCCGTCTTCAGGCTACGAGTGGCCTAACGGACCATCCGACCGCCGTGTCATTCTCAGTGGAGGATGCGGATAGGATGGGCGTGGGGTCAGCACACCGCTACCCGGTCGTTATGATGGTATTCTTGACCGAAGCCGCTATAATTGGTCGAGTAGTTCCTTAATTGGCATCACGAGGCTGAGTGCACCCCAAAAAATGACAACAGCACATGGGTGCCTGGATGGTCACCCATCCACGTGCCGGCCACGCCCGACAGCGCTTTACTTCGGTGATCTCACGGGAACCTGTGAATCCACTGCGGCAAGGCCGTTGCCACCGACTTTTGCAACGAATTGAATTAAAGAGATCCGTATCTGTGCACATATTTGTTTATGAAAGTTAATGAATGGTTTGAACATTTTAGCAATCAGTAGATCTAAAAATTAGAAAAATACAAACAAAAAACACGTCAATATATTTAAGAAACAAGATAATGGACTAAATAACTTACGGGAATGCATCGGGTGACGCCGTCCATAACCGCCGATATTTCGACATTTTCAGCTGCACTAAGTAAGCGCTGTGCAAGCGAATCTGGAATCTCGGTTTTCAGAGAAGATAAAACACAGACACAGACACACACACACACACACACACACACACACACACACATACGCGCGCGCGAGCGCGAGCGCGCTCACACACACAATAAAAAATGGCACTATCACAAACCAAAGCTCGACGTACGGGTGAGGTAGCATAAATTCTCTCCTTCCGTTTTATGGCAAGTGGCAGAGCAGGATTCCATACAAAATTTAAACAAAGACCACCATCTCTTTCTGTAAGGTTACTTAGTAATTTAACCTCAACAACTTCATCAGTAGCACTATCCCAATAGTTGTAAGTGCATGTCAGAATCTCCGTTTTCTTATATACCATAGAACGACAGGTGCCAAGACAATGTTCTGTAATGACCGATTTGCTCGCCTTCAAACGTGTGTGCCTCTTATGCTCAGTACACTGGTCCCTCACAGTCCTGATAGCTTCACTAACGTATGAGCTGTCAAAACTGCAAGAAATACGATAGATACCCACCTTACGCAAACCAAGATCATCCTTTACGGAATCTAAAAGGATCCTGATCTAAGATGGTGGTCTAAAAACATTCTTCATATCATATTTCCGCAAAATGTGGCCAATCCCGTTCGAAATGAATCCTGCGTAAGGTAAAAGCACAGTTGACTTTGGTGCACGTTGATATTACCATCACTCACTCGGCGCAAAGTTGGTCGATTGTGCAATGCACACCTGATCTGACTGTCACTATAACCATTGTGACGAAAGTGACTTCGAGGTGGGCTACACAGCTGACAAATTCTCAGGGCTCGAGATGACATGGGCCCTGTGAACCAAGGTACGAAGTACTCCTTCATGTTGAGCCGGATGGTGACAACTGTCGGCCTGCAGGTAAAAGTCGGTGGGAACAGGCATCCTATAAACGGCATGTCTCAACGTACCATCCAGCTTTCTACGAAAACCAGGCAAAATTATTAAACCTAGTTTTAGTATTGGTTTCTATAGAGTGCGTAAACATGTCAGAAATCTGTTCTTCATTTTAATCGGGGCTGAAATTACGTTGTTCTTGAATTCGACGATATTTTCGCGACCTGAAAAGTTTACATCTTGAGAACAGATAGGCACAACGCTTAGTCGAAAACAGTGAAATACCAACGCTTTTAAGTCAGGCTATAGAGATCTTCGTTTCGTGGTTTGCATTCTTAGTAAAGCGATATTCTCTTATTGTCTTATTTTTTCACTTCTACCGACAGGCACAGATGAAACAAATAAGTTTATGAACCGCTGCTCCATATGCAAGGCGTATAAGTTTTAGAACTCGTATTGTCTTAACTGGAACTAGCAGCCTGATAGCTGCGACGGTCATCGTAGATCCCGATCCGATTCATGTCCTAATATTTAACTAAAGCAAAAAGAAGGAGCGACATATTAATCAGTAAATATAGGCAGTATCTTGAGCTTAATTCGACATCTCACTGTAGTATGTTGTAAAGAACAAGAAAACTCTCGTGATAGTGATACCGCCGTTTGAAGGTGACCTTCAACTTGGAAACCGATTTTTTCCTTTTGCAGAGGATTCTGGATTCTACTGGCCAATTCTTCTCCTTCCTCTGTCTCTTTCTGTGAATATCACCAAAATTATAGTTCACTTTCCGTAATTACAGTTAAATGCAGGCCTATAGATGATACGACGCCGTATAAGAACCCCATTTGCTTAGAATACTCTCATGAGGAGCAGTGTCAGAAATTTTCCGGAAATCTACATGGAATCAAGATCCTTTGTCGGTAGCACTCATACTTCTACATCTACATCTACATTTACATTCATACTCCGCAAGCCACCCAACGGTGTGTGGCGGAGGGCACTTTACGTGCCACGGTCATTACCTCCCTTTTCTGTTCCAGTCGCGTATGGTTCGCGGGAAGAACGACTGTCTGAAAGCCTCCGTACGCGCTCGAATCTCTCTAATTTTACGTTCGTGATCTCCTCGGGAGGTATAAGAAGGGGGAAGCAATATATTCGATACCTCATCCAGAAACGCACCCTCTCGAAACCTGGCGAGCAAGCTACACCGCGATGCAGAGCGCCTCTCTTGCAGAGTCTGCCACTTGAGTTTGTTACATCTCCGTAACGCTATCACGGTTACCAAATAACCCTGTGACGAAACGCGCCGCTCTTCTTTGGTTCTTCTCTATCTCCTCTGTCAACCCGATCTGGTACGGATCCCACACTGATGAGCAATACTCAAGTATAGGTCGAACGAGTGTTTTGTAAGCCACCTCCTTTGTTGATGGACTACATTTTCTAAGGACTCTCTCAATGAATCGCAACCTGGCACCCGCCTTACCAACAATTAATTTTATATGATCATTCCACTTCAAATCGTTCCGCACGCATAGTCCCAGATATTTTACAGAAGTAACAGCTACCAGTGTTTGTTCCGCTATCATATAATCATACAATAAAGATCCTTCTTTCAATGTATTCGCAATACATTACATCTGCCTATGTTAAGGGTCAGTTGCCACTCCCTGCACCAAGTGCCTATCCGCTGTAGATCTTCCTGCAGTTCGCTACAATTTCCTAAAGCTGCAACTTCTCTGTATACTACAGCATCATCCGCGAAAAGCTGCATGGAACTTCCGACACCATCTACTAGGTCATTTTGTGTGAATAAAGAACCACTTGAGTTTCACAAGGACTATATTTTCTGAATCCCTCCCGGTCATTTGTCTATAGATAATTTTCTTCGAGGTATTTCGTAATGTTCGAACACAGGTACATGTTTCAGAATCTACTTCAAAGAGATGCCGGTGATGTGTTTCTATAATTCAGCGAATTACTTCTGTTTCCTCTCTTGTGTTTGATGTGACCTGTGCAGCTAAGCAGTCTTTAATAATTGTCGGTATCTCCACTGGTGTAATGATGGAAACACAGTCTATTTTTTGAATTAATGATAACCGGTTTCGATCTGACTGGCAAATAATCTTCAGATCTAAGCCGGTACGAAGAAAAATGAGCCACAACAATATAAAAAAGTTATATACTCGTAACGCTATAAATGATACCGTCAATGGTACTGCAGATAACATTAAAACATCAAAGCTATTCATACCTCACAAAGCACTTAATATTTTTGGCAGTCACAGCTGTTGGAGGGCATGATGGTAAAAAGGATCCCACTGACAGCTGGTAAAGTGTAGTTTTATTGATACGTAAAAGGTTCCGGAGCATGAAACCGCATCATCTGATGAAACATTGTACCTGTTGATGCGGCTTCAGGCCGCGGAACCGACTGTATATCAATGAAACAATTTTACCAACTGTCAACGGAATTCTTCTTAACATCAAATTATTCATACCTAGTGCTGCAACAGAATTAATGTTGTTTGTTAAGATTCTCGTCATGTTCTTTTCCTTTGGAGGTATAACTTCACAGTTCTTCAAGCACATAAAAGTACCGCCTCTTGTTAGCTCATACAAAATCTCGGTTTACCGTCTATTCAGCAGTTTTATGTTTATATGCTCGTAGATTCGGACCTTGTGCAGTTTCACTTGTGTAAGAGTACGATCATTGAAGTAGCTTTAAATGTTCGAATGGTCTGCCCAATGTAGCTTTCTTTCCCTTCGTCTTTAGTTACGGCGAAAGAAGTAAAAGATTATGTTTTACCAGGGGACGTTCGATACGCTTAAATTTAGAAATGAGTCGGAGACGCGAGCATACATATTTTTCAGAGCGGTGCACGTGTCAAAAAAGTTGTTTATGCCGGCAATAGTCAGCGCACGTTGCTGAGTTCTGCAGTGTGACCAGCACGCTGCCTGTGTTACGGACTGCCGCCTTCTGGCGACGCGCAAATAGGCCGTCCTTGGTGCTAATGCCGCATAACGCGAGAGCAAACGCCGCGCGGGAGCTGGGGAGCCGCGTGCGAGTTGTCTCACCTCTCCCCTCTCCCTCCCCACCACACAACCTGCCCCCCTTTCCAACATCCCCACCACCTGACCATGCCCACCTCCCCACCACACAACCTGCCCCCCTTTCCAACATCCCCACCACCTGACCATGCCCACCTCCCATCGCTAACTTTTCCGGTAAACAGTCGGCGACAGTCTCTAGTGACGACGACGAAGCGAGTGTCGAAACTTGGCGCTATTATGTAACAACCTGCGGACGCTAACGAGACGAGTCTATTGAAAGAATCGTTAGGCACTGTGTTGATGGACTGGTGGCCAGTGTCATTTTTTGTACGTGGAAAATTTTTGACCTAGGTTTTCGAGGCAACTGTTGAGTTCCTTACCGCGTTGACAAACGCTATGTTTACATGTCGTCAGATACTTTACTTAGCAAAGACCCCCTTACGAGTTAGTTCCATGCTTGGTCGCATGAGTTCAGTAATAAATGTGCAGGAGCAACCGAGGAGTTGGCTAGATAGTCTTTCGTCAAGGACACAGGCACGGAAGAGGAGCCGCAAAAACAAACCAAGAAAAAGGAATACAAAGAGAGACAAACGGTTCAACAATTAACAGAAAGTGGTACTCGAGTTCTCCTACCAAATGGCGCTCATATTCAGGGACAAAGGGCGGTTGGGCGCCTCCTCATCCCCCCAGCCACATAGTTCAGGAAAGGAAAAAAAAAATCGTGTAGTCAGGCGTTTTTATTTCAAGGAAATGAGTTATAAGTCAATTTTACGCAAGTTTTAAACATGGTCAGAAGTGCAACTTTTTGCAGCTACTTAGAAGTCTCCATTCGTCTTCTAAAACAAAAAATACTCGATACCCCAGATCTAGCCCCCGCGCCCCTACAAACTGTCGTACTGGCGCTTTTCCATCGTGTTCCTATCTTATGCCTATGAGGAGAACCATCTACCCCGGCCCACGCTGTTGATTCTTTATTAATTAATTTATGTTTAGTGTAGTTGTACATTGTTTCAGGACATTGTCTACGTGTAACGGAAAACTGCGGATGGAAACCCGTGTCCGAAATCGTCATCCACTACCTTTCTATGCACCAGCTAGTTCCATCTTCTTCATTGGCGATCGTGAGAATCAGTTTCCATCATTAAATAACATACAACATTGCGAGACGTTCCACCTAAGGTCCATCAGCGTACAAAGTCTCGTTTGCTGCTGAAGGGCAGGCGCCTATAACTTCCACGCTCTGTGGCGCCGTTTCCGGACATAGGTTCCTGTCCTCGATTTGTTCCTCAAGACGCCCTCTACAACCTCTTGAAGCTATCGCAAGTTTTCTGAGGTATCCTGTACATTCAAGAATAGCGGATGTGGAAGTGCAACACAAAATCTGTCGTGTGTTTTTTCTTAATTTCGATTTGTAGCCCGGTGGCAATGTTGCGTAATTCTCAAATGTTTGAGTCGTTGTTTTTTTGGAATGGTTTGTTATTAACAAACTATTAATAAAACATTCATCCACGGAATTAGCATTCACTTCTCTGCAATAATCTTATATCTATGAAATACCATGCTTCTTGATAGAGCACCGCCGTACTGGGCAAGATCCTAATGGAGGTGGTTTGCCGTTGTCCTCCTCCGACCGCAATGAGGATGAATGATGATGATGATGACGACACAACAACCCCCGTTCATCTCGGGGCAGGTGAAAAATCCCTGAATCCAACGGGAATCGAACCCGGGACCTCGTGCTCGGGAAGCAAGAACGCTACCGCGAGACCACGAGCTGCGGGCTATATACAACAACACCCTTTTGTATTCATGTTTCGAATGATCAGTAACGACGAACAAATTGCGAAAAATATGTGTATTTAGAAATGAGAGAGAACTAGTTTGAGCCACAAGTAGCACATCAATGTTCTTTTTGCATTCGAACCGAAAGTAGTGTTAATTGTTAGTGACAACATTACATACCCGTCAGCGCGTTCTTAACCATTCTGAATTAGTATTCGTTAACTAAACACTGCTTTAAACATATGAAGTACTAACTATAAAACTGTCAAATTACTGTCAGATTACTGTCATAACTAATTTATTGCCTTTCTAATTCAGCAAATATATAACGACAGCCAAAATACAGTTAGCAACGACGTTATGTGTATGACAGACAGTCCATCTAGACAATATATACGTCATTCGATAATCACATTTAGCCGAAACAGATCCGTTGTGAAAGGAAAAGAAATAATATCTCACAGCAGCGAGTCTTATAGATATGTCTCATGCAAACTTATAGAAAGCTGCAGGCCCTATGGAATGTAATATTCAGTAAACGTTGCTCCTGGAGGGCAATAGCTGCGAACGAGATGTTGTCGTTGCGTGAGATGAAAGATGTTACGCATCCACAGTTAAAAGCCCATTCATAGAGTAGGCTAAATAACACGTTAAACAAGCACAGTGAAAATGTACTCATCCTTCGAATAAGACTTTTTTTTTCGGCAAGCTGACATCGTTGTTTTTGGAACGAATGAAACCACAAAAGTTTAGGAAAACATAAACAAAGGATAATGCGGTTGATTGATATTCTCTGTTAACAAGGTTTTTAAAATGATGAGACGCCAACTGAATTATATCCTGCTGGTTATTAAAAATGTAGATCAGGAAATATCGAATAACGAAATGGTTCAAATGGCTCTGAGCACTATGGGACTAAACTGCTGAGGTCATCAGTCTCCTAGAACTTAGAACTACTTAAACCTTACTAACCTAAGGACATCACACACGTCCATGCCCGAGGCAGGATTCGAACCTGCGACCGTAGCGGTCGCTCGGTTCCAGACTGTAGCGCCTAGAACCACTCGGCCACACTGGCCGGCAAATAACGAAATTTTACTTATTGTTTGTATGTTGTTGTTGTGGTCTTCAGTCCAGAGACTGGTTTGATGTATCTCTCCATGCTACTCTATCCTGTGCAAGCTTCTTCATCTCCCAGTACTTCTGCAACCTACATCCTTCTGAATCTGTTTAGTGTATTCATCTCTTGGTCTCCCTCTGCGATTTTTACCCTCCACGCTGCCCTCCAATACTAAATTGGTGATCCCTTGATGCCTCAAAATATTCCCTACCAACCTATCCCTTCTTCTAGTCAAGTTGTGCCACAAATTTCTCTTCTCTCCAATTCTATTCAATACCACCTCATTAGTTATGTGATCTACCCATCTAATCTCCAGCATTCTTCTGTAGCACCACATTTCGAAAGCTTCTATTCTATTCTTGTCTAAACTATTTATCGTCCACGTTTCACTTCCATACATGGCTACACTCCACACAAATACTTTCAGAAACGACTTCCTGACACATAAATCTATACTCGGTGTTAACAAATTTCTCTTCGTCAGAAATGTTTTCCTTGCCATTGCCAGTCTACATTTTATATCCTCTCTACTTCAACCATTCTCAATTATTTTGCTCCCCAGATAGTAAAACTCATTTACTACTTTAAGCGTCTCATTTCCTAATCTAATTCTCGCAGCCGATTTAATTCGACTACATTCCAATATCCTCGTTTTGCTTTTGTTGATGTTCATCCTATATCCTCCTTTCAAGACCCTGTCCATTCCATTCAGCTGCTCTTCCAGGTCCTTTGCTGTCTCTGACAGAATTACAATGTCATCAGAGAACCTCAAAGTTTCTATTTCTTCTCCATGGATTTTAATTCCTACTCCGAATTTTTCTTTTGATTCCTTTAGTGCTTGCTCAATATACAGATTGAAGAACATCGGGGAGAGGCTACAACCCTGTCTCACTCCCTTCCCAACCACTGCTTCCCTTTCATGCCCCTCGACTCTCATTAATGCAGTCTGGTTTCTGTACAGACTGTAAATAGCCTTTCGCTCCCTGTATTTTACCCCTGCCACCTTCAGAATTTGAAAGAGAGTATTCCAGTCAACATTGTCAAAATCTTCCTTTAAGTCTACAAATGCTAGAAACGTAGGTTTGCGTTTCCTTAATCTATTTTCTAAGATAAGTCGTAGGGTCAGTATTGCCTCACGTGTTCCAACATTTCTACGGAATCCAAACTGATCTTCCCCGAGGTCGGCTTCTACCAGTTTTTCCGTTAGTCTGTAAAGAATTCGCGTTAGTATTTTGCAGCCGTGGCTTATTAAACTGATGGTTTTGTAATTTTCACATCTGTCAACACCTGCTTTCTTTGGGATTGGAATTATTATATTTTTCTTGAAGTCAGTTTGTTTGTATGCGACATAGTATAGAGAACGTGTATTCTTGATTCCACACTGAGAAAAGAAAAACAAGACATGCCACTAAGGGATAATCCGAATGTGACGGAAATCAGTAGGTATGATGTACATACGTAGACGAACAAATGATCACAATTTCAGAAAAATTGTTTGATTTATTCAAAAGAAAGCCTTTCACAATTTCAGAAAGTCAGTAACGCGTTGGTCCATGCAAGCAGTTACTCGGCTTGGCATTGATTCACACAGTTGTTGGATATTCTCCTGAGGAATATCGTGCCAAATTTTGTTCAAATGGAGCGTCAAATGGTCCATATCCTGAGCTGGTTAGACGACCCTGTCCGTAACGCTCGAAACGTTTTCAATTGGGCAGAGATACCGCGAGTTTTCTGGATAAGGGAGGGTTTGGACAGCAAGCAGTAGAAACGTCTTCGGCTGGAATTTCATTGAATGGAGTGGAATTTTCAGTGACGAGTCCTGCTGCGAACTGAGCTCCGATGGCCAGCGAAGACGTGTCTGGAGACGCTAAGAACAGCAGTGGGGTACAGACCTGACTGTCGCCTTCCATACGGCTCGACAGCCAGCAGTGATGGTCTTGGGCGCCATTTCTTTGCACAAAAGGACAGCTTTGGTTGTCGTCTGCGGCCCTGTTACCGAACAGTGGTACGTCGATGATATTCGACGCTCCGTTTTGTTGCCATTCATGGTAAGCCAACCTGGACTTATATTTCAGCATGATAATACCCGTTCGCACACGATGACAGTTACTACTGCTTGTGTTGGTGCTTACCACACCGTGCCTTGGCCAACATGGTCGCCGGTTCTCTCCCAAACCGAGAACGTTTGGAGCATTATGGGCAGGGCCCTCCAACCAGCTCTGGATTTTGACGATCTATTGGCCAGAATTTGGCACGATGTTCATCAGAAGGGCATCTAACAACTGTCAATAAATGCCGAGCCGAATAACTGCTTGCAAAGGTCCAGAGGTGGACAATCGCGTTATTGACTTGCTCAAATTGTGAAGATCTTTCTCTTGAATAAATTATCCAGTTTTTCTGAACTTATGAACATTTGTGATTCTTCAGTTTCTCCCGGTGTATTTCTTGCTCGAACAGTCCACGGGTGTACTGCCGGTCCATAGTGTCCAACGGGCACAATATTTCGGGGATCAGACATGTCTCCATCGTCAGGTGCGCTAACGAACTGAGCTCCTGAGGACGCTGACGCTGGAAAGACGAGCCTATCCTTGGCTCGAGATGGTGCAGTTTGGACAAAATTTGTCATTCCGGCGTTCCTGTGGGGGAAAGAATAGATCTTACCAATACTGTTGATTTGTCCTTGCTGGTGGAGCCTGAAAAAGAGAAAGACACACTGTGATTTTGGGGGGGGGGGGGCTGAGCTCATTAGGGCGGGCGGTCGTATTAAATCCCCTCGCGAGGCGTTCTCTCCGCGGTCCGCGCCCGCACGTCAGCGGTCGCTGAGATGTTGGCGTCGGCGTCTATGGTGGCTTCGGTGTAATTGCCTCGTCCGCCGTAGTCGCCCGTTCGTTTCCTTTGCTGAACGTCTTTTTAAGTAGATTCAATGCTGGTTCCCATGCCCTGATGAAGTTGTAGCCGTAGGTATGAATTTCGACAGCCTCTCTAACGAGGCTATCCTAGTATTTAGATGTCTGTACCAAGACCCTGGTATATTGGTAGTCCATTTCCTGATTTTCGGACAAACAGTGCTCTGCGACAGCTGACTTGTTGGGCTACCCAAGTCGAGTTTGCCTCTGATGTTCTCGGCAACGATCTTCGATGGTGCGCGCTGTCTGTCCAATATAAGTCCTCCCACATTGACACGGAATCTGGTATATGCCGGCCTTCCGCAAACAGAGATTGTCTTTGACACTTCCCAATAATGCTTGTGTTTTATTTTGTGGGCTACAGACAGTTCCTACTCGGTGTTTCCTCAATATTCGTCCTATTTTTCCCGATAGTGCGCCAATATACGGTATATAGGCAGAGGCTATCTTTCTCCGTGAATTCTTCCGTCTCCACACGCTGTACTGTAGAGGTGGGGCAGAGAGCGAGTCTTATCTGCCATTTCGAGTACCCGTTTTTCCGGAATACAGTTCTGAGGTGTTCCAGCTTTTGGGGCAGACTCTCTGCATCAGAGATGGTGCGCGCCCTGTGCACCAGTGTTTTTAGCACCCCATTCCTCTGCGCAGGGTGGTGGCAGCTATCCGGATGCAAATACAGTTCGGTGTGCGTTTTCTTCCTGTATACCCCATGTCCCAGGGTGCCATCCGCTCTTCTTTTGACCATGACGTCCAGGAATGGTATTCTTCCTTCTGCTTCGGTCTCGATAGTGAATTTGATGATCGGATTCACGGAGTTCAGGTGTGTAAGGAAGTCTAGGAGCTTGTCCCTTCCATGGGGCCAGATCACGAACGTGTCATCCACATAACGTAGAAAACAAGTAGATTTCTATTTGGATGACGCCAAAGCTTCCTCCTCGAAGTACTCCATATAGAAATTCGCGACCACAGGCGAGAGTGGGCTCCCCATTGCGATTCCTTCTGTTTGTTCATGGTATTCTACATTAAAGAGAAAATACGTGGAGCTCAGAACGTGCTTGAAAAGATCGGTTGTCTTCTCGTCAAATTTTTGTGCAATAAGCTCAAATGACTCTCGAAGAGGCACTCTGGTGAATGTGAAACAACGTCAAAACTCACCAGGATATCGGAGTCTTTCAGCTTGAAGTTGTCGAGACGTTTTACGAACGTGATATGGGCATTTACCCACATAAGGGATTAGTAATCCTGCCAGGTATTTGGCCAGCAAATATATAGGTGCCCTATTGTTGCTGACAATTGGGCGTAACGGCACCTCTTCTTTGTGGACTTCAAGGGGTCCATAAAGTCTTGACGGTACAGGTCCTTGAGGTGCATCTCCCCAAACCACCACAGTCACTAGATCTCAATATTATTGAGCTTTTTGGGAGAAGGGTGTGTGATCGCTATCCAACTCCGTCGTCGTTACTTCCTTTTGCGACTATTTCGCAGGATTAAACGTATAAGATTCTCTTGAAAACCATGCAGGACCTGTATTTATCCATTCCTAGACGACAGCCAACGGTTTTCCTTCGCCGTATTAGTCATGGTAATGTGTTCTGTTTTTTGTTTTTCCATATTTTTGTCCACCCCCTGCATAAGGCTCTTTCCTTACTTACTTTGTGCGATTCGGTGAGGTACTGATTATTTACATGTTCGAGCTTATGGTACACTTCCTGCGATTTTCACTTTTCTTGCAATCCGCTTTTTAACTGTTGGAACTGTAATGGCCGACTTTTCCTACACCGAAGCGCCAATGACACAGGTATAAACATGTCTATTCAAAGACAGAGATATATAAACAGGCAGAATACAACGCTGCGATCGGCAACGCCTATGTGAGACAAGTATCTGGCGCAGTTGTGAGATCGGTTACTGCTGCTGTAATGGCAGATTAATAAGATTTAAGTGAGTTTGAACGTGGTGTTATAGTCGGCGCACGAGCGATGGGACACAGCATCTCTGAGGTAGCGATGGAATGGGGATTTTCCCGTACGACCATTTCACGAGTGTACCGTGAATATCAGGAATCTGACTAAACATCAAACCTCCGACATCGCTGCGGGCGGAAGAAACTCCTGCAAGAACGGGACCAACGACGATTCAAGAGAATCGTTCAACTTGACAGAAGTGCAACCCTTCCGCAAATTGCTGCAGATTTCAAAGTGTCAGCGTGCGAAGGCCCACTCGTGTACCCCTAATGACTGCACGACACAAAGCTTTTCACCTCGCCTGGGCCCGACAACACCGACTTTGAACTGTTGATGACTTACAGAATTGCTGCAGTGTGACTGCAGGAACACTTCCCTGAGTTTAAACACTTCCGCTGGCCACCAAACTCCCCTGACAGAACATTACTGAGTGTACGTGCTGTTCAGAAGAGATTCACACCCCCACAGGTAGATATCCTCGGTGTAACGAAGCAGATTAAATCACTTAATAAAGGCAAGCCCTCCGGTCCAGATTGTATACCAGTCAGGTTCCTCTCAGAGTATGCTGATAAAATAGCTCCATACTTGGCAGTTATATACAACCACTCGCTCACAGAAAGATCCGTACCTAAAGACTGGAAAATTGCTCAAGTCACACCAATACCCAAACAGGGAAGTAGGAGTAATCCGCTGAATTACAGGCCTATGTCACTAACGTCGATTTGCAGTAGGGTTTTGGAACATATACTGTATTCATACATTATGAAATACCTCGAAGGAAACGAATTATTGACACATAGCACGGTTTCAGAAAATATCGTTCTTGTGAAACACAGCTAGCTCTTTATACTCATGAAGTAATATGTTCTATCGACAGGGGATGTCAATTTGAGTCCATATTTTTAGATTTACAGAAGGCTTTCGACACCGTTCCTCACAAGCGTCTTCTAACCAAACTGTGTACCAACGGAGTATCGCCTCAGTTGTGCGACTGGATTCGTGGTTTCCTGTCAGAAAGGTCACAGTTCGTAGTAATAGACCGAAAGCCATCGAGAAAAACAGAAGTAATATCCGGCGTTCACCGAGGAAGTGTTATAGGCCCTCTATTGGTTCTTGATCTATATTAACGACATAGGAGGCAATCTGAGTAGCCGTCTTAGATTGTTTACAGACGATGCTGTCATTTACCGTCTTGTAGAGTCATCAGATGATCAAAACGACTTACAAAATGATTCAGCTAAGATATCTGTATGGTGTGAAAAATGGCAATTGACCGTGAATAAGGAAAAGTGTGAAGTTATTCACATGGGTTCTAAAAGAAATCAGCTAAATTTCGATTGCGCGGTAAGTCACACAAATATGAAGGCTGTAAATTCCAATAAATACTTAGGGATTACAATTACAAATAACCTAAATTGGAACGATCACATAGATAGTATTGTGGGTAGAGCAAACCAAAGACTGCGATTCATTGGCAGAACACTTATAAGGTGCAACAGGTCTACAAAAGAGACTGCTTGCACCACGCTTGTCCGCCCTATTCTGGAGTATCACGTGGGATTGACGGATCACATCGAAAAAGTACAAAGAAGGGCAGCTCGTTTTGTATTAGCGCGAAATAGGGGAGATAGTGTCACAGACATGATACGTGAATTGGCCATCATTAAAACAAAGGCGTTTTTCGTTTCGACGGGATCTTCTCATGAAATTTCAACCACCAATTTTCTCCTCCGATTGCGAAATCATTCTCTTGTCACCCACCTACATAGGAAGATAAAATAAGAGAAATCAGGGCTCGCACAGAAAAATTGAAGTCCTCGTTTTTCCCGCATGCTGTTCAGGGTGGAACGGTAGAGAGACAGCTTGAAGGTGGTTCATTGAACCCTGTGCGAGGCACTTTATTGTGCATAGCAGAGTAATCACGTAAATGTAGATGTACTCTTGCGGATTTATGGACAGCTCTGCAGAATTCGTGGTATCAGTTCCCTCCAGCACTAACTCAGACATTATACGAGTCCTGCCACGTCGTGTAGCGGCACTTTCGCGTGCTCGCGGGGCCCTACACTTTATTAGGCAGGTGTACCAGTTTCTTTGGCTCTTCATTGTAGTAGAGGTCGTGCATTTTGTCATCCCAGGAAATTAGTTACTCCAGTTGAAGGTGTTTCGGAAATCTTTTGACCTAATCGGTAATGGGGTAAAATCAAAAAATGACACTGAGTGAAATGTAAATAACTGAATACACTAGGGAGGTAAATCACATAATATTTAATAAACTGCGATCCAGATAAAATTAAGCACTTAGAGATTCCTGCTGCTGAGTCTTACAGATATCGAACTATCATTCGCTGGTTTGATCTTTCTATGTAAGGACTAGTAGCCAAGTTATTGTCCGATCTGATAGTATAAAACGTGTCGGTTCAGTTTACAGGCCAGTGGTACAAAGATACAACAATCTAAACAAGAGAAAGGTATAATAATCTGAACAAACTAACATACCGTTAGCGATCCCAGTTCACTCAAGAAACTTCCACAAGCAGTTTCCGATGTAAATTATAAGAATATTTTACACGTTAGGTGATACTAGCAATTGAATCACGATGTCTACCGGTAGCCAAACGTTTACGTTTGCATAATTGATGGAATGTGACTTTTGAAAGGTATCTCTTATTATTTTGAAATACACGTTCTAGGAGCTCTTCCAACAAATCACGGTTTGGATTCTGCCTTCCCCTACATGCTTAGAATAGGTGACCGAAAATCACCTGTGTAGCCAAACTTCATCGGAGTTTTACATCTATTTAAGCCCTGTTTGCTAATGCTAATTTTTGTACCGTGAAGGTGTTGCTAAATGGGATGTAACATTTACAAGACTGTGTGGTTTATCACGTAGCATGCTCATTATTCCCAGCACGTTCCGCTATGGAGACCTTACATGTAGATATCGATTCTGATCTTCCTGTTAAGTGCTAAACAAGTATGAACTGTGTTTCGTTCTGTCTTCATCCTCTTTCTAATCTACTAATGTCCGCAGCTCGTGGTCTCGCGGTAGCGTTCTCGCTCCCCGAGCACGGGGTCCCGGGTTCGATTCCCGACGGGGTCAGGGATTTTCACCTGCCTCGAGATGACTGGGTGTTGTTGTCTCGTCTTCATCATCATCATTCATCCCCGTTACAGTCGGAGGAAGGCAATGGCAAACCACCTCCGCTAGGACCTTGCCTAGTACAGCGGTGCGGGTCTCCCGCATCGTCCCCTACGCTCTGTCAAGGAGTATGGGACTTCATCATCATTAATCTACTAATCAATGATGGAGCAAATTCTATGTTGACAAGCACCTCTGGAGAGTTAAATGATAGCTGAACAGTTCACATCTTTCTCACGTGCAATAATAACTACCGTCGAAGCCATATATTGTTTCTAGTAACATGGAAGAACTTGAATTTACATGCAGGATTTCTTGTACATGCAAGCACACACTGCATTTGTAACATCAGAAGCATGTTGTTTAATAGAGTAAAGAAATCAACGATGTGGTTTGAAACATTTTTGTACCTGATCTGAACCTCACGATAAAAGTAAAGCAATCACACAGCACGTACTGCGATCGCCGAAGATGAAAGCTACCCGCACGACTCAATCGTTTAGCGGCCTGCTAGAACTGGGCGGTAACAACAAATTTTGGGGGATCTCCTTTCTTTAGTTGGTTCTGCGGACAGCCCCCTCATCCCTTATCAGTTCACCTAACTTTCAGTATCCTTCCGTAGCAACACATCTCAGACGCTTCGCTTCTATTCTTATACGGTGTTCTCACGGTCTATGATTCACTACCGTGCAATGCTGTGCTCCAAACATAGAGTCTCACAAGTTTCTTCCTGAAATTAAGGCCTAAGTTTGAAAATAGCAGGTGCCTTTTACCCAGGAATGCTCTCTTTGCCTGTGCTAATCTGCTTTTTGTGTCATCTTGCTTCGGTCGCCATCTATTATCGTGCTTAATTTCGTTTATTTCGTGTTCTCCAATTTTTATGATGATTTTATTGCTAATCTCTTTACTGGCAATCTCATTCCTGCTATTCCTCATCACTTTTGCCTTTCTTCGTTTTACTCTCAATTCATATTCTGCGCACAGTATTGTATTGTACTGTATGTTAACCGGGGGCCTAGAAACGACTGAGAGGCTCCGTCCCCGCCGCAGCCGCAGTGGCTCACAACCCCCACGACGGCTACCGCAGTCCACTTCACCCCTCCACCGTCCCACACAGAACCACTCTTTCAGGGTTAATGTACGGTTCGGCCCCCGGTGGACCCCCCCACCCAGGGAACGTGTCACACCAGACGAGTGTAACCCCAATGTTTGCGTGGTAGAGTAATGGTGGTGTACGCGTACGTGGAGAACTTGTTTACCGAGCAATCGCAATAGCTGAGGCGGAATAAGGGGAACCAGCCCGCACTCGCCGAGGCAGATGAAAAACCGCCTAAAAACCATCCACAGACTGGCGGGCTCACCAGACCTCGACACAAGTCCGCTGGGCGGATTCGTGACAGGGACCGGGCGCTCCTTCCCACTCTGGAAAGTCGTGCGTTAGACTGCACGGCCAACCGGGCTGGCCTGCACACATTATGCTATTCCTTCTATTCAGTACATCCAGTAATTCTTCTCCATCTTTACTGAGGATAGCCGTGTCCTCAGCGAATCTAATCACTGATGTCCTTTCACCCTGAATTCTACTTCTGAATCTTTCTTTTTTCCATCATTATTTCTTAGACGCATAGACTGAATAGTAGGGGCAAAAGACGGCATCCCCATATTATACCACTTTTAATCTGAGCACTTTGTGCTTTGTTTTCTATTCCTATTGCTCTCTCTTGGTTTTTGTAAATATTACCGGTATTTACCAATAGGTTACTCTTACTTTTCTAAGGTTTTCAAAAATCTTGCACCATTTTACATTGTGGAAAGCGTTTTCTAGGTTGCAAATAAAGTGAAAGTGACTTGATGAATGTTAATTTTTCGTTTGTCATTCAGTCTTTCTCTTGTAGTTACCAGCCCCTCCCGGAGACCTGAATGGGGGAACTGTCCAGAATCTTTTATCAATGGAGAGATCTTAATGCCACTTGTTTAATTACAGACTATATGGCCTGTGGATACATCTGTGTTTTTAATTCAGTGATTTCCACTGATAACGGGCGGTTTCCCACCTGAAGGGTAAGAGGCTACATAAACTTTGTCTGCTCCTCCATCCTCTTCGACAAGACCGTGGGCAGGACGAAGATGATTCTTTACAGGAAAACTCATTGTCCGCAGTTGATGACGACTTTTGTTCAATATTTAACTGTAGCAGCGTTCGAAATCGGGACTCTGGATGTTCTGATTACTAATTAAAAACGCTACCCCAAGGTACGAGTAAACCAACTACAGATAATAGCATTAATATTTGTTATGAGGTGTTGGACAACATGACGCGCTTCTCTTGTTTTCCCCCTTTCCTTCCTAGTTGTTTCCTATCGAGAAAATGAAGATAAAATAACGAGGAGATCAGTTATGACACGGTACCAAATGGTGATATGCTGTATGAAAATACAAATAAGACAACTGAAATATGTACAGTTTTGCACCTACAGCGTCATTTTTATGCGATTTGTGTACTACTATTGTTAGTTTCCCTGCTGTACCACTGTGAATTGGCTCACACGAAGAACAACTTTGTGTAATCCTCTGAACGAGCACACATTTTTGTAATTTTTCTGTTGCGATCATTACGACATTCGCAAGTCGGTAGCTGCACGTTCGATTGCACGTGACAATACTCTTGTCGACGCAAGCAAGATCTTTAGCTGTTCACATTACATTTGCTAAGATTACCTGTTCGTCATTTGGTGCTCGGTAACAGCCTTCGTTCACTCTGTTTATACTTATCTTCAAATGTATAATATCCAAAATTCACAGGCTATGTCGCCCCAACTTACATTTCTCCCACACAGAATATTAGTAATTCCGTTGTCATTGTGTAAAACAGATTACTGCTGTATAAGGATCTCACATTGATGTAAAGTCCTATAACTTTTCTTATTTTATTATTGCAACAATCAGAAAAGTATTTCATAATGCATTAATGTTTCGACCAGCCGGTGATTATCATCAAGCACATGCTCTCGGCTGTAATGTAACGTCCTCGTTGCATTGCCAACGTAAGTATGTGGTGCTTATGATGACCACTAGGCTGTTAATTTTTTCTAAGATTCCAGCATGGCTGGGAACTGGTATCGTCTTTCCCAGTTATCGCTTTATCAAAATTGTAGTTTATACCGCTGATGGTTGTTAGCGACTGAAATAACTTTGACTTTCTTAGTTAGACCAAGCAACTAACAGCAATAATTTTTATACGTTTAAATATAGTTGTGGAGATATGCAATTGCTACTTCAGTAACGGAACCAGATCCGCAATATTTGCTGCTTTGAAATGACACTCTTATTCTTGTAAATGTTGGCTTGTAAATGTTGGCTAAAAAGGAATCGAGTGAATGAATTAATAATGAAAATTCCCAGTATCAGAAAGCGGACGTCAACTGAAAATTTATCGATAATAACAGCTTCCCCGATAGATTAGACTGCCTACTGTGTGAGGTGACCTGTGGGGAGAACTAAATGCTCGGTGTAACATATACAGTCGCGACACTCCAGCTCTCTAACTAGAAGTCAGTAAATATACGTGTATACGAATTAGCTTACCTGAAATTGGTCAAAATTTGTAAATACTTTGACATGTCCTATATCCTTGTAAAAAGAGATTTACGGATGAATAAAGCCACTACTACTACTACTACTACTACTACATACTTGTTATACTGTGGGACAGCAGCACGCTAAAGCGGACAGTAAGGTACAATGTGGAATACCATATCCGATGAACGCGAAATAGCATCCTTTACATTGATTTGTAACATGGTTTGTGCAAAATGGAGCGTACGTAGCGCAATAAATTGTAGCGATAAAAAAAGGAAGACTCCAAATATGTCATCCTACAGATTTCCTAAGCACCACAAGACGAATGAAACAGCACATTATGTGACTGTACAGTTACAATTTTCGTGTAACTTACAGACATTTACTAGAGAATAACATTTATTTTTAAGAACAAGAGTCAGAGAGTAAACAGTAGAATACATGGCGGTTTCCACGAAGACGTCGTAAACCTGCGTAATAACGTGACGTTTTGTTCGCTAGGTTCACTTAGAAACAAACCTGAGTAGGCATGCGTAAAACAAGAAACTCGTATGAAAAGCAGTACTTATGACATTTAAATAACCAGACAAGCTGCCATAATTGGAGCTGAAGAGAAAAATACCATATAGGCATGATAATAAAACAACAAAAGCAATAAAACTCTTTTCCGATTCAGAGGAAACCAATCTCTCAATATTGTTGCTACGGCAGATCTACTGTCGTCAGTATTCGCCAAAACAATAGTCTTTTGAAGAAGTAATTACGTTTAACAAATATTCGTCATTTGGGAAGTCAGGTGAAGTGTAACTATAACAAAATCTTTGCAGTGCCAATTATAAGAGCAATCAGCAACCGGAATAAATGCCTCTTGTGGATAAAATGCTGTGTTTGTATTCTCTCGCTTTTGTGGAGTAAGCTGCAATTATATGCAATTTCGACAGTATTTCTTCATGGAAACGTTGTAGATCAGGTCATTTTCGTCTTGAGTTTTGGCTATGTTTACATTTATTGAACGATTATTCATGCCGCTTAATACTTTAATAACGCTTAGGAAACAAAAATATAATAACTTTTCCACAGACTAACTAGAAAAAGAATTGAAACGAAACATTAATCTACTGACACATATGCGGTTAACTGACGAAATGCTTTCTTGCCACTAGGGGTTCTATTGTGTGTTCAGTTGTCAGACGGTAGCAACTCCCAAGGAGTGAACGTCACCTCTGTATACATAGTATCTTATTCTTCTTAAGAAACTGTAGTTGTATTTATCAAAATAATTAGCAACCAGTTACATAAAAGTTATTTCCTTAACTGGTTTCAGACAAGTAGTGCCTTTCTTCAGACGGTTATAACTGTCACGTTATTTGCGTCAACAATAAGATGTAAGCAACATAATTCTGTGGTCGTGTGGTTCATAGTGCCTTTAAAAATATGGTTCTGGCATGATGTCTGCACTTGTCATTTGGCTTCTTTGTACTGTTTTCGTTCAGGCACATGACCACATCAGTATTCTGCATGGATCTTACTGCTGACGCTAATAATACGATAGTTATAACCTTCTGAAGATGGGCTCTTATTTTATTTCCGGTTAAGGAAATAAAATTTCTTGTATGCAGCTGGTTGCTGATAATTTCTATATTCCACTGTATATGTTAGACTGTGCTAAATGCAAGATGCAAAAATCAAGCGGGTTGAAGAAAAATTACTTGAGGCGTCGTTGATTATGTCGATATCCGATGTTCTGTTGAGCGATGTAGGAAGAAGAAGCTTGACGTGATAACACTGAATAATTCAGCGACACAGTGTTTGAGAGCTTGTGGAATCCAAAACAGGCTCTGAGGCAGGCGTAATTTTTCATTTACTATCTGTCCCGATCATCGAAAACAGGCAGTTTGGTAACAGAAAATCGTCTCTTCCAGAGAGGGGGCAGTCTACGGCGACAGTTGAGAATATTGACAGCCATCAGCTGTGTGATGGAATGACAATGAACATTTGCATGCATGTCCAAAGGAATACTGCATCGTTCTTCCGAACAATACAGACATTGGCATATCGTACTTGTCCGATATGTCCCACTCTTCAATGGCAATTCTGCGTAAGTCACACAGAGTACAAAATCGTTATCGACGTCCAAAACGAGTTCATTTTATTCGATTCCACGTCTGCTCTACTGGATTCATGTCCGTCGATCAGGCGAACCGCTTCATTCTGGTTATCGTAGCATGTTGAAGGAACGTTTTCACGAGAGCAGCACGGAGAGCACGCGAGCTATCATTCATCGTGATGAAATTGTCACCAAACTCTTGGCGATACAGTCCCGTTAATGGTCGCAGAATCTCGTCTCTGTACCATAGCGACTGTTCTTAAAAAGCACGAGAGGTGTACGGTGACCCCGAGTAATGCCATGCCAGAATACCACTCCACCACCGACTTGTCCCACATGTGGGATCCTATGCTGGAGGCGTTCAGTATAATCGGATTATTTCCAAACTCTTTGTCTGTGACTATCAGATATAAACAGATCAGAGTTTCGTCCTTAAAAACATCCGACACCAATCCTGGGGCGTCCATTCTGCCTGATTTCTTTCCGCTCTGTAATGGAGTCTATTGTGTTGTGGTATATTACGTGGTGCTCGATACGGTCGTCGGGAATGAATATTCGCATCATGCAATCGTCTCCTAACAGTTTGATGCGATTCTTGACGCCCTGTGACGTCTTAAAACGCCGGTTTCAGTTCTGGAACTCTGAGCTCACGATTTCTTTGACTTAAAAGTCGTAATTATCGATTATCCTTTGTATCTGTCGAATGTGAGCGGCATGTGCGGTGTAATTCCTCAGCACTACCTGTCAATTGGAACTAATATCATGTCCGCACCACAACACTTTGACTCCGGTGCATACGTCGAGTTACTTCCCTGGTTAACAAGGCTTCTGCTCATAACGTGACGCAGACCCGATCATGTGTCGCGATTGCCTTTCGTGGCATGAAGGATGTCTCTAGTGCGCCTCTACCGGTGCTTTATTTTCAGCTTAAATGCTGCAGTCCATTTGAGTGCGGCGTTCTATCCATAGGTAGGGCTAATGGTAACTGTATGTGTGTTACAACCAACCTCAGTGGTGAGCTTCGGATCAGTACAGGAACGTTCACAATAGCCACACGTCTGCACGACATATCGGGGTGATGCAGCACTTTGCACGTACGAGCGCGTACGTAGTATCGGGAATACTTATAACGCTTGTATCAATCGAGACATTGCGGAAAGTATGGCTTTTGAATGGAACGGCGTACTTTTCTTTGAAGGGTGTTCGAAGGCTCTTGAAAAGATAAGCGCAGTGATATAACCCATGTTGATACTGCTGTTAAAACTTTTCACTAAAGTCTCTGAGGAGTGTGCTACAGTTGAAAGGCAAGGCCTCAGCAATCTGCTATTGCAGTATAAGTAGGACTCTCATGCTTGGAGTTGCTATTTGCAGCATGAAAATAAGTGTACTCTACCAAGGTAAAATATATTTCCTCTTGGCTCTACGTTATACGACGTAGGTACTAACAGATCAAGCGTCGATGTTCTAAATAGATTCATGTGCTTACATATAGCGTATGAGAAGGGCTTAGAGAGCTTTAAAAATGTGGATGCATGTGTTTAAGTGAACAGATTTTATGTAAAGTAGTTAACAGTCGAAAAGGTTGATATGACGATGGAGTCTGTCAAGATAGCCCCTTTGGCGATGTTTACTCCCAGCAGACGATACTGGCAGCCTTGCCATTAATTTTTTGCACAATTTTCATATTTTCGCAATTAGTTCTAACGATAAGACCAGCAGGTGTTATATCGCTGTACTCGTGTTTTCGAGAACTTTGGAATGCCATTAAAAAGTACTTCATTCTACCACAGGGAAACCGTACTTGCTTCAGTATCTCGTTTCATGTAAGAGTTAAATTAGTTTTATGCTTCAAGGATCATTTTCACGATAAATCGTAATGATGTGAAACGATTAACTTCACATCCACATCACAAATTCACATGTAAATATGGATACATGGTGAACAGTTGTAAGTTTCCTTTGTTTTCTTCTTTTTGCTTTATTATTATTATTACTATTAAACCCATACAATGTGAGTTAGTAATTCCTGCCCACCACCCTTTACACATAACAATAATAGAAGTGCTTCTATGAAATAGAGTTACCAGGGAGAAAATTTTTCAGTTTGTTTTCTAATTTTGCTTGGTTGCCTGTCAGACAGCACGTTTTTTTAACAGTGAAGACGTCCTTTCTTAATTATAACTTATCCTAGAACGTTATTCCATGTGAATTGAATTAAAATATGCAAAATATGTCAGTTTATTGATTTACCTCTCCTCAAGATCTGCCGTGATTCCAAGCGAAAATGTTGCTGAAGTCAGTTGTTTTAGGGGATCTAAAATTTGGTTTTTCCAGTTTAAATTCTCATTAATATGATTACCTAAAAATTTTGCAGTTTCCACGGTATTATTATTTCCTCGCCTTGTTTTAGACGTATCATTGGTGTAGTACCTCTATATGTAAAAAAATTAATGTATTGTGTCTTCTTAAAATTGAGAGAGACCGTTCGGAAGAAACCAGTCAATGACACTGTTAGGAACATTGTTTGCCATTTATTCTGTTGTCGTGTGCATACTTGGCTTGATTACAATACTGATGTCATCCGGAAATAGAACATTTTCTGCTTGTTGTATATTAGACGGAAAATCAAAATATCCACGGGTGTGCTGCCGGTCTATAGTGTCCAACGGGCACGATATTTCGGCGATCATACATGTCGCCATCATCAGGTGAACTGACGGACTGAGCTCCTGTGAACGTGCCGGCACGGAGATCCGTACGCTATGGCTGCTCAGAGGGAACTGGGTTCGGTGGCGGCAGCGGCCGATTTAAATACCCTCCGCCCGCGGCGCGCTCCCTCCGCCGTCCGCGCCCCGCGCCACGGTCGCGCGGTGGAACAGATTGCGACGGCGTCTGAGATGACGTCGGAGTGATGGCTCTGCCGCCGTGGTCGTCACAACTATACGTTTGCTCGATTTACTCTTGATTAACCCGATCGCTGGTTCCCAAGCCTTGCTAAGATTATAGCCACAGTCACGGTTTATGAGGTCGTCATTGGTGCGAATTTCGATGGCCTCTCTAACAACGCTGTCCCAGTATCTCGACGTCTGTACCAGAATCCTCGTGCGGTCATATTCCATGGCGTGATTTTCCGACAAACAATGTTCAGCGACCGCCGACTTGCTCGGATACATCAGGCGAGTGTGCCTCTGGTGTTCACGGCATCGATCCTCGACGGTACGCATCGTCTGACCAATATACGACTTGCCACATTGACACGGAATCTGGTACACGCCGGCCTTCCTCAAACCGAGGTCATCTTTGGCGCCCCCCACCAGTGCACGAGTTTTATTTGGAGGACAAAACACAGTTCCGACCCGGTGTTTCTTCAGAATGCGAGCGATTTTCCCCGAGAGTGCGCCTGTGTATGGAATAAATGCAGTGCCTACCTCCTCCCTCGTGACTTCATCCATCTCAAGAGGTTGTGCTGCAGTGGTTGGGCGGAGAGCACGTTGAATCTGCCACTCTGAGTACCCATTTTTTCGAAATACAGTTCTCAGATGTTCCAATTCCTGGGGTAGACTCTCTGCGTCAGAGATAGTGCGCGCCCTATGTACTAGAGTTTTAAGTACCCCATTCCTCTGTGAAGGGTGGTGGCAGCTGTCTGCGTGCAAATACAGATCAGTGTGCATAGTCTTCCGATACACCCCATGACCTAGGGTGCCGTCAGCCCTTCTCTTGACCAAGACGTCAAGGAAAGGTAATTTACCCTCCGTTTCAGTCTCCATAGTGAATTTGATATTGGGGTGTATGGAGTTTAGATGTGTAAGGAAGTCAAGGAGTTTATCCATACCATGTGGCCAGATGACGAACGTGTCGTCCACGTAACGGAAAAAGCAAGTAGGTTTCCATACGGATGACGACAGGGCTTCCTCCTCGAAGTTCTCCATGTACAAATTCGCTACCACCGGTGAGAGTGGGCTACCCATGGCGACTCCCTCCGTTTGTTCGTAGTATTCTCCATTAAAAAGAAAATACGTCGAAGTCAAGACATGCCTAAAAAGTTCAGTGGTCTTCTCGTCAAACTTCTGACTAATCAATTCTAGTGACTCTCGCAGGGGTACCCTCGTAAACAAGGAAACGACGTCAAAACTCACCATGATATCTGACTCATCCAACCTGAAGCTGTCAAGGCGTTTAACAAAATCCACGGAATTACGGATGTGATGAGGGCATTTACCCACATAAGGACTTAATATTCCCGTCAGGTATTTGGCCAACAAATATGTAGGTGCCCTGATGTTGCTGACAATGGGGCGTAATGGTTTCCCCTCTTTGTGAACCTTGGGGAGTCCATATAGTCTAGGCGGTACCGGACCTTGGGGTAACAATTTCTTAGCGTCACTCTCCGGTAAATCTGCGTCCTTGAGAAGCGCCCTCGTCTTGTTCTCCACCTTCTTTGTAGGGTCAACGCTGATCTTCCGGTAGGAATCGTCATTTAGCAGGCTCTGCATCTTATCAGTGTAGTCCTTATGGGAGACAACAACTGTAGCATTGCCTTTTTCAGCCGGTAAGACAACAATTTCAGAGCGCTCCCTCAGATCACGAATGGCCGCCCTCTCTTTACTGCTGATATTTGACTTCATCGGCTTGGATTTCGTCAACGCACGACAAGTTTCACGACGTATTTCCTCGGCTGATTCTGGCGGAAGTCGAGCTGCAACCTGTTCAACAGCACTAACAATTTCTGCGACTGGAGTGAACTTGGGGGTGGGAGCGAAGTTGAGACCTTTCTGCAAAACCGAGACTGCATCATCACTCAACACCATGCCACTCAAATTGATGACAGTCTTGCACGGAACCTACAGAGATGGTTTGTCAAGGAGACGTGAGAACTTAGCTGTTTGACGTCCCGTAGCCTTCTTATGGGCGGAATCAGCTGACACTCAGGTGACACCATCAATCCAATCCCAGGAACAAGAAGTAAACTTACTAGCCAGTTGCAAATGTAGTTTGAGTAATTCCTGTGAGATAAACTCAAGGCTCCGGCGGGTGAATTGCACTCTCTCACGTACCAATGCGAGGCTGGCTCGTTTCTTGATTCTCTTAGCTGCTGCAGAATCGATGTGATGCATAACCTTAGCAAAATTTTGGAACAACATTCTCGGCACGACATCTCTTTAGAAAGGCAAGAGTACTTAGCAAACGACATCTACGGTGGCGCAACTTTTCAAATTTCTTCATGCTGCGATACATCTCCTCCCCGTAAAGGTGTATGATGTGATTCTTGAGTTTCTCCCGGCGTATTTGATAGTCAAAATATCCACGGGTGTGCTGCCGGTCTATAGTGTCCAACGGGCACGATATTTCGGCGATCATACATGTCGCCATCATCAGGTGAACTGACGGACTGAGGTCCTGTGAACGTGCCGGCACGGAGATCCGTACGCTATGGCTGCTCAGGGGGAACTGGGTTCGGTGGCGACGGCGGCCGATTTAAATACTCTCCGCCCGCGGCGCGCTCCCTCCGCCGTCCGCGCCCCGCGCCACGGTCACGCGGTGGAACAGATTGCGACGGCGTCTGAGATGACGTCGGAGTGATGGCTCTGTCCGCCGTGGTCGTCACAACTATACGTTTGCTCGATTGCTTGGGAACCAGCGATCGGGTTAATCAAGAGTAAATCGAGCAAACGTATAGTTGTGACGACCACGGCGGACAGAGCCATCACTCCGACGTCATCTCAGACGCCGTCGCAATCTGTTCCACCGCGCGACCGTGGCGCGGGGCGCGGACAGCGGAGGGAGCGTGCCGCGGGCGGAGGGTATTTAAATCGGCCGCCGCCGCCACCGAACCCAGTTCCCTCTGAGCAGCCATAGCGTACGGATCTCCGTGCCGGCGCGTTCACAGGAGCTCAGTCCGTCAGTTCACCTGATGATGGCGACATGTATGATCGCCGAAATATCGTGCCCGTTGGACACTATAGACCGGCAGCACACCCGTGGATATTTTGACTATCAAATACGCCGGGAGAAACTCAAGAATCACAAGTAGACGGAAAATCGTTTATGTATATTTGTAACAAAGGCGGACATAAGACTAACCTAAGTTTGAATGTGTTAGATAACAAAATCGTGACGTTTCAATATTTTGAATCGTTCATGGAATAAAACTGTGAAAGCTTTAGATGATATAGACTACAAATACCTACAACACATTTTTCTCGGAAGTCATTTGTCAGCCTTGCCTCATACTGTTTTGTGCTAGTAAATTTATGTTATCTGTGTATAGTAAATTTCTGGATACATCGAAAATAAAATGTTAAGAAGCCATTTTAAATGAAGAAAAGACTGTTTAGCAAAGGAAACTGTTCTCTGGCTATATTCCTAGAACTCGTTTTGTTACTAACATGTCTTGTAGTAATTGGTTACAACGTAGATTCAATACCGTAGATGAAATTGTCAAATACGCTCAGATTTCTAATTAGTAACGTAACTGATGATACATGATTTGTGTTGTTCAAATGAAACATGACGGAATGAGTTATGGTAATCATGTTAGTACTCTGTGTTCCCGCTAGTAACTGCAGGTCAGACTAGTGCTTACGTGACTCTTAGAGGTGTTTTCCTTGTTGCAGGTGTACCCGCAGCCCAAGTCGCCCACGGCAGCAGTGATTCCCCTGGACGGCGAGCACTGCCAGAGGACTTACAACATCACGTGAGTGTGCAGTACCGATCCAAAAGATGATTGTTCGTGCTGATACCGATGACAGCGCATACCGCCAAGTAGCGCGCAGGAGGCAGATGCTGAAGTCTGTGCGACGATAGGAAACCACGTAAAACAAAGGACAATGAGTCATTCCTATTATGGGGAATTTCTGTATGGTGGCATAGTCAACTCCAAATTAGCAGTCACTGCCAGAATGAGCCCAAGGAAAATGAAACATTGAATTAATTATTGACACAGTTATCCGACGTCCATATAAATATTACTGTTTTGGTACAGTTCTGCCTTAATGCGAATGTGGATGATTTAACTGAAAATGAAGATAACTATATATATCTGGAAACAGTATAATATAAATTACGCTGTTCAGCAGATTTTTTATTATTAGTTCAAAAAATGTTCAAATGTGTGTGAAATCTTATGGGACTTAACTGCTAATGTCATCAGTACATAAGCTTACACATTACTTAACCTAAATTATCCTAAGGACAAACATAAACACCGGTGCCCGAGGGAGGACTCGAACCTCCGTCGGGACCAGCCGCACAGTCCATGACTCTAGCGCCCTAGACCGCTCGGCTAATCCCGCGCGGCGATTATTAGTGATAGGTTTATTATCATCTTTTGGATGTAGCTGTAAAATGATCGCTCCTTTCGCAAACTGTAAATACTATTGAGACAAAATTAATATAACCAACACAAGAGGTTATCATGTGACAATAATTTCTCAGAAAGAAAATAAACAAAACAGTGCACTGACGAAAGCACATAATGTGCTGAAACATGTCTGGGTAAAACAAAACTGTAAAACAATGTCTTTCATAAGGCGGAATTCCTCTCCAGATTTAATATCTCGTCGATGCAAAGAGCAAACTGACGTGGAGGCGACGTGTTTCTGCAGTCATGTCAACTGCTACATGTCAACTGGCTACACATGCGCACTGATAATCCCGCAGAAAGGCATTATACCATACCAAGGCGTAGATATATTGGCGATTGAATGAGTTCCTCGTGCCTGGACACTGTCGCCTCCAGTCGATAAATGTGGCCTTCCTTCCCGATGAACATCACTCACGTCTGTGTGGGATTCGTCAAGCAGCTGGCACTGTTCCACTATGGCTGGACGCGATACTGCATTTGATCCATATGCTGCCAGAATTTCACGGTGAACCTATGTGCAATGTAGATGCTTTGTCCCCATGAATCGTACTGTACCGTGTACTTCAACTCTGGACAACGTTTCCAATTGCCGCATCATTTCATACCTATATTGTGATAGACCTGTTATCCATACTGAAGCAGAAGACAGTCTGCAGGAAATCGAGAACATGTACTCTCTTCTGACAAAGCGTTACTTTTGTAACTCAATAGTCCTAGCGCGAAACAATATGTGTGACTTGTTGTGATGTTTAAAGCTTTCCCGGCGTACTGATTGTTCCATGAAAACACGGGAGAACTGCCGGATATCAGTAAGTTCCTGCCACGATATTTCGGCGCAGAGTCTTCTGGCCATCTTCAGGTGAATGCCACTGTAGTGGTACTGGCGAGTACGCGCTGAGCTCCGCTATTTAAAGCCTTCTGAGGTGACATTGCGCATGCGCTGCTCAGCGTGCGCGTTCATAACGGCTCCGTGCGCTGCGCCTCGCGCCCTCCACTGTGAAAGCCTGCCGTATCGGTATCAGGTCGATTTCCATCTTTATGCAGATAACTACGTCGACTACGAAGTTTCTATATAACAGGATTCCAAGCAGAGTTCAGCTGATAACCGCTATCTCGATTGGTGAGTCTCGTTGTCAGACAATGTTATTTCCACAGATTCATTGATAATCGAGCTCCAAAAGTTTGATGTATGAGCCAAAATTTTCGTGTCGTTGTAATTCATGGAATGGTCTGTGGAAATACAATGTTCGGCGATTGCGGACTTGGTGGGTTGGAGAAGGCGAGTATGCCGTTGGTGTTCCACAAGGCGTTCCTGCACAGTTCGTGTTGTTTGCCCTATATATGATTTGCCGCATTCACACGGAATTTTGTAAACACCTGATTTACGCAGGCCCAGGTCGTCTTTAACGGATCCCACCAGTGGTGAAATTTTTGAAGGAGGGCGAAAGATGACACTATAAAAGTGTCGTCAACGTACCGCCAAAATACTGTCGGTTTAAAAGTGGCAGAGTCGAGTGCTCTCTCCTCAAAATCCTCCATAAAAAGATTGGCCACCAGGGCAGACAAAGGATTCCCCATGGCGACACCATCAGTGCTATATATATCAGTGCTATATATAGTGTGGCCTCATGGTCTGGACCGTCTCCAAGAATTTTTACGTCACATGAACTCCATACATGAAAACATAAAGTTTACCATGGAGATAGAGAGAGATGGTTGTCTGCCATTTTTAGACGTCTTGGTGCGACGGAAGAGTGACGGCTCACTTAGTCACTCGGTGTACAGAAAGCCCACTCATACAGACCTGTATCTACAAGCTACTAGTTGCCACCATCCAGCACAAACAATGGGCGTTCTCAAAACCTTGGTCCACCGTGCCCATACTATGTCTGACGCCGACAGTCTTCAAGCGGAACTGGAACACTTGCGAAAAGTATCTTTGAAGAATGGCTTTTCACCTAGGCAAGTGAACAGAGTGATGAAGACCTACAAACGACGGAACAAGGAAGAGGAAGAGGCCTTCAGGTCGACTGTTTATCTACCATTTATTGGGAATATTTCTTGACAGATAGGCAGAATATTGAGAAAGTATCAAGTGAGAGTCATCTTTCGCCCTCCTTCCAAAATTTCATCACTGGTGGGATCTGTTAAAGACGACCTGGGCCTGCGTAAACCAAGTGTGAATGCGGCAAATCATATATAGGGCAAACAACACGAACTGTGCAGGAACGCCTTGTGGAACACCAACGGCATACTCGCCTTCTCCAACCCACCAAGTCCGCAATCGCCGAACATTGTATTTCCACAGACCATTCCATGAATTACAACGACACGAAAATTTTGGCTCATACATCAAACTTTTGGAGCTCGATTATCAATGAATCTGTGGAAATAACATTGTCTGACAACGAGACTCACCAATCGAGATAGCGGTTATCAGCTGAACTCTGCTTGGAATCCTGTTATAGAGAAACTTCGTAGTCGACGTAGTTATCTGCATAAAGATGGAAATCGACCTGATACCGATACGCCAGGCTTTCACAGTGGAGGGCGCGAGGCGCAGCGCACGGAGCCGTTATGAACGCGCACGCTGAGCAGCGCATGCGCAATGTCACCTCAGAAGGCTTTAAATAGCGGAGCTCAGCGCGTACTCGCCAGTACTACTACAGTGGCATTCACCTGAAGATGGCCAGAAGACTCTGCGCCGAAATATCGTGGCAGGAACTTACTGATATCCGGCAGTTCTCCCGTGTTTTTATGGAACAATATGTGTGACTTACTTTTTGAAGTCCTCTCGTATATACAGTTTCAAAGAGATAGCCGCACTTACTGTAATGTTCAGCGTCATCGTGCCTTATTCGAATGAATTTCTTCGAGGAACCAGTCATTTCATTTCGCTGCGGAGGAAACTCTGTATCTCCCTCCCGCCCCCCCTCCCCCACTCCTTGAAACAAGAGCAATGTATAATTTTGATGTCGTAATAAACACATAATAGCCGGCCAGGGTGGCCGAGTCTTCTGGGCGCTACAGTCTGGAACCACGCGACCGCTCCGGTCGGTGGTTCGAATCCTGCCTTCGGCATGGATGTGTGTGATGTCCTTAGGTTAGTTAGGTTTAATTAGTTCTAAGTTAAAGGGGACTGATGACCTTAGAAGTTAAGTCCCATAGTGCTCAGAACCATTTGAGCCAAACTCATAATAATACATTATTTATTAAAATGGTGAAACCACCTTTCTCCACAATGAAATGTAGTTTTCTCCCCTCGGCCTGTCGTTGAAGATGTCCCCCCCCCCCCTCCCCGCAGCTGCATTTGACAAGTCCTTGCGAAGTTTCGAGAGGTATGTGGCACAAGATGTCCACGCACAGGTCAGGCAATTCCCACAAATCGTAAGCCTGAGGTCTGTGGGTGCGATGCTGATGCAGGATAGCGTCCCATAGGTGTTCCATCGGTTAAAGATCAAGCGAATTTGATGCCCAAGAGATAAACGTGAGTTCACTATGTGATCGTCAAGTCTCTGTGGCACGATTCTGGCCTTGGAACATGGACACTTATCTTGCAGGACGGTGAATCCGGAGGCGATCATCGACCCTCCGTGACATGATTCATCTGAGCAATGTAATGGTAATTGACGATGTCGTTGGGTTAACATGGGAGTATGCAGGAGTTGTCTGCTGTGGAGCCCCGTGTTCAACACTGTGCACTGAACAGTGTGCTAGGAAACGCTTGTGCCTGTACGAGCATTATACTCCACAGCCGGATCTGTCACATATCGCCGCTTCTACTATTTTACAGAGCGATCAAACCTCCAACCTCCACGTGATGAAGCGCGCGCGTCCATCATGTTACCGCGTACTCATGGTTTCCCCGTCCTCCAACCACTTTGCACAAATGCAAAACACTAGCATGCCGACCGTCGTTCAGTTCGCCGTTCCCGAGTTGCTTGTTTCCAGACACCAGGCGATAACATCCCGCACTTCGACAGAATAACTTATGTCGGGGGATTTCCTCATCTGCTGCTCGTACCACAGCTAGAATCATTCCCCTTTCTTCTCTGCTCCACTTATATATATTGCCCGACACAATTAAAGGGTCACTTCTTCGAAACCACTGTAATCATCTCCATTACGCCGTCGAAGTTCACCGTTGGATGAAAGGTGCCTACAACGTTCCTCTATAATGGTGCAAAACCGTGGCGCCCTCCAACGTCACACTTGGGCTTCAAACGTCAAGGTGTCCACACGAGACGAGAAAGCCAGAGTTCACAACGTCAGGCGAAGTGTAAGATAGCTTAACGATGTCACGTTGGCACTAAATTTGAGCACAATTCTGCCCAACGCCACCGTGGTCGTGTCACATGAGGGGAAGGTCATCACACCCCCTCTTATCCACGTTTCATCCCTTCCTTTGACCTCTCTCCGTTTGAGGTCAGGACCGCGACACCAAGCGTTGAAACCGCACGGGTTTCTTATGAGTGGCAGAGTAAGGGGTATAAAGGCCTCAGGGGGCAGCGCAAAGGACGTCAATGAAAGCACCTCTTTGCTTCGAGCGTTGAATCCCACGTATTTCCCGGTCCAAAACGGTAGTTCTCATGATATTGAACAACAGGGCGACGTTCTTCACAATCTTTGACACTGCTGACACCCCCATCCCACCCCTCTCCCCCGCCGCCAGACGATTCAACTGTTCTCTCTGAGGAAATTGTGGGCCTGCAACCGCACTGAACGTGATCGCAGCCCTCTGGAGTGTAGTGCGACTGCAGTTTTTGCTCTGGTATACAGGGTGCAACCACTAGAGACCGTTCAGAACTATTCGACGGAATTTGAATGTGTGACGCATGTGTGAATAATATGGTAAAGGATTCCTTTAAGAACACCCAGTTTCGCAACGCTCTCGATGCCACCTGACACGTTTGTTGTGCACTTTAAAAATGTGACAGTACGGAGACAAACCGATTCCTAGGCGCCTGCACGCAGGAAACCCCTAACACCTCTCTGAGTACGCATTTTTTTTAATAAGAAAGAAGCTATAAAGAGTTGCCAAGGAGAAACTTTCTCAGTTTGTAATCAAATTTTACTTTGCTGTGTGTCAGACATTTTACATCACTGGGTAAGTGATCAAAAATTTTTGTTGAAGCATTGTGCACACCTTTTTGTGCTAAAGACAACCTTAATGTGGAGTAATAATATCATATTTGCTTCCGGTATTGTAATTACGTACCTGATAGCTCCTTTTGACCTGTAGTGGGTTATTTATAACAAACTTTATAACAGAATAAATATGCTGTAAAGCCCAACTCCTTAAACAGATATCTACAAGATGACAGTGGATGAGCATCATATATTATTCGTACAAAATTTTCTATGATTCTAAGCGCAAACGTGGCTCAACAAAGTTGTATTAGAAGTTCCAAAATGTCTTTTTTCCAATTTAAATTCTCATGAATATCGATCCCTAAGAGTTTTGAAGTTTCCACCATATTTATTATTTATTCACCATTTGCAACACTTATCATTGGTGTAGTACCTCTAGATGTGCAGAAGTGGATATGTTGGCTCTTTTCAAAACTGAGGGTGAGTCCATTCGCAGAAAACCATCCAATGATACTTTTACGAAATTTGTTTATCGTTTCTTCTGTTTCTGTACGTTTGCTTGGATTGATTACAATAATAGTATCGTCTGCAAAAAGAATAATTCTGCTTGTTGTGTACTAACGGGAGAGAATTTACATATAACTAGAGGAAGGCTGTGACTCACTCAGTGAGTTGCTTAGAGAGGTCGCAGAATATACCAACCGGCGCTATTTTATTATTCAATCCTTGTAAAATCTGGTGACTGAACGTGCATTCTCAGTAGAATAGCGCTTCTGAAACACAAACTGTGATTTGCTAAGCGTACTATTTTTTCTAAGGTGAGATACTATTCTGGAGTGAATCACCTAAAAATTTTGAAAAATGAAGTCAGCACTGAAACAGGTCTACAGTTATTGACACCTCTCTCATCACCTTTCTTAAAGAGGGGTTAACAGTTGCACATTTCAGTCTCTCTGGAAAAATGCCTTGAGTTACTGATGCATTACATATTTCAGATAAGACTGGGCTTGTTACATGGGAGCAAATTTTGAGTACTCTATTGAAAACCAGATGAGCTTTCATTTTGGAGAGAACGCATTGTTTCCTTAATTTCAAAAGGATACATTCGTATGACTGAATTTTGTGATAGTTACAAAGTTAATGTTGTGATTCTGCTCGTGAACCGTTTGACCCTATGCTTTCTACTATATTTAAGAAATGATCGTTGAATGGATTTGTTACATGTCATTCATCATTTATAGCCCTTCCATTCCGTTCAGTAAAAAAGTTGTCTTTTCTCTGGCTGGTTGTCCTGTCGCTCGTTTACTGCATTCCATATAGCCTTAAGTCTGTCTTCGGGATAGAGCAGCAGCCTAGTATGCCTGTACGAACCTAAGACTCCATCATCTGTTGTCTCTGTACAGGTACGTTTACAAAGTGCTCAACAAAGGAATGGGAGTGGGCAGCGAGCGTGTTGCCGTGTTGCCGACCTGCGAGATCTTAGAATCTTAGAGGGACCCTCTGCCATTTTATTCATGCATGTGACAGTATCGTCCCCCCTCCCCCCCCCCCCCCCTCCGCTTTTCCATCGTGGACACGCCACCGGAGGAAACGAAATAGTAAAGGTGAAAAAGCATTAGCTTCCTTCGTTGTTTCAAGATCACATTCAAATTTTGTCGAATGGTTTTTAACGGTCCTTTGTGATTCTACCCTGTACACCATAGCAAAAACTGTAAAGGGTGCTAGAGTGCTCAGTGCGGTTGCAAGCCCACCCTTTCCTTAAAGATAGGTTAAATTGTATGGGTGGTGTCAGGAGTGTTAAAGGTTATCATGAAGGTTGTTCTGTCTCTCATAACACTGCGATTTGTCGTTTACGACCCGGAAATGCATGGGATTCAATTTATGAGCTCTGGCTTTTTTCTTGCACGTGTCGACACTATTCTGTTTGAAGCGTCGCCAGCACGAGGGTGACATCGCAGATCTCCACGTTTTTGCACCATTACAGAAGAAGGTTTAAGCACCTTTTAAGCAAATCTGAAACTTCTCCATTGCAATGACCTTTTAAATGTGTTGCACAGTTTACTTACCTTACCGCATACGCGGCCGTAACGCCACCAGGCGGTATTACGTTTAGGGATGGGTGGTAGTCATAGTGTTTTGGATCATCATTGTATGATAGGAATCAAGTTGTGAAAACTAAGTGCTTATACCACACCCAACAAAGCTTCGTGATCGTCTATAATTACATTCTGCAGCGGAGTATCTGCTGTAATAAAAGTTATGTGCTAGGTTTGAACTCGATGTTCCGGCATTTGGTTGTCAGCTACTAACTCATCTCAGCCCGTTTCAGTCGTATAGATATCGATCGTGATGTCGAATGTTACCCTTAATCTCACTGTCCACACATAATATTGAGGTGTTTGCACAAACTCGCAGGCCGGTGTGGCCGTGCGGTTCTAGGCGCTTCAGTCTGGAACAGCGTGACCGCTACGGTCGCAGGCTCGAATCCTGCCTCGGGGATGGATGTGTGTGATGTCCTTAGGTCAGTTAGGTTTAAATTGTTCTAAGTTCTAGGGGACTGATGACCACAGATGTTAAGTCCCATAGTGCTCAGAGCCATTTGAACAAATTCGCACATTGTTAATAGACAATCGATTATTCTTCGTGGCACGGAGAAGACGATTAATAGGCCATTAAATAATCCGAAGGCAACAATAGAAGGCGTCTTGCTGGCAATAAAACGGAGAAGATCTGTTTTGGCTGGGCTGCTGTAAACATGTGGTAATCAGAGCTACGAACTGATCGATTCGGCTTAGTAAATGCAAGCAGTAGAGTTTATTACCGTGTGGCACACCGCTGTGGGGAGCAGCCTTCTTGCCCTATCCAAGTCTTTACACGATTTGTTTGTTTGTTTGGTAACGTGACTCTGATCAACAACTTTTTAAATATAATTTCAGGGTAGAAAGCTAAGAAATGGCTATCTCCGTAGAAAACCTATTAGTGAATGGCCATTTCCGTCAGTGTGTGTAAACTTTACGTTTACTAGGGAGAATATTTGTATTTTTGCTCAACAACAATGCCTGTAATAGGTACAGATGGTTTTATTTCAGCTCATGTATTCATTACTTTTAAAATAAATAATAGTTACAGTAAGAATAAACGTGCAAGGCACACGATCTGAAAATGTGCTGCTGGCGTGTGAATTCTCTTTGGTGGTAAACCGCGAATAGTCAGAGTTGAAGTAAGTCAAGAAGTCAAGCTTATATATATATATATATATATATATATATATATAAAAACAGGGGTCGGAAGTGTTGTGCATTGGAGGGAGAGAGGAGGGGAGTGGACAGGGGACGTGTTGGAACCCGATTGAGGGGTTTAGTCTAACAGTGTCTACTTTCGTCTCCGTCAAATTCATCAGAAGTGTTCTGTTTACCCGTCTGAATTAGTACCTCTGGAGTAAAGTAAACAAATTAGTTATGCTTCGTCATTCAGAATCATGTCTAAAATAGTTTCACATAATCCATCTTCGCTTTTCAGGTATTGTGGTAATTTTTTATTTGAAATAACTACTAGCATTCAAACACATTAATCTTATTTAATGCAATTCAACAACCCGTTTCGACAGACAGCCTGATGATGAGAGCATATTCTCATACCGCGTTGTTGATTTGTATTAAGTTCGATTTCGGTAGCTGAACAGAACAATTACCAGTGGTGTCCAACACAGTTTGAATATTGTTCCTCTTAAAATGACAGTGTCCTCTTGCGAACTATGTTTATCTATTGCATGGAGTCTTCGTCAGTAATACCAGAGAACGTAATAGTTGCTGTGGTATTCATATAGGCTGCGCACGTAATTTCCACCACGAGTCCATAATTTGTGACATTTCTCAAATGTCTTATTACACACATGGAATATATAAACATTGTTGGTTCGAGGACAGGAGTTAATAAGTTAGATACAACGACACTTCATAATGATCTATCGCTTGAAAATGACGTAAGTCTGAATCACTATCGCGCTGAATAGGTGAAACAGACACAGGATACTGCAGGACTATGGGTTCAAGCAAACAGTAAATAACAGGTGTAGCAAGTGTAAAGCGATAGCAGTCGGTACTGGAGCTGTTACTGTTCATTTAGAAAGACAGACAGGGACTGCGTTACGTTTATTATTTTTCCTATTGGCACTACCGAACCCTACCACAAGTCATCTTCAGCTAAAAATGTGCCTTGTCCTGACGACGAAATACGGTTCGCAATCGTTAGATTTGGACCTGAAGAAGACTTGTGGCGAGCGTCCAAACCAGCAAGAAAAAGATAAAAAAGTAACACAAGCAGTGTTGTCTTTCATCATTTTGCTAAAAGGGGTCTCAGTGCCGACGTACGTCGCTTACTCGAGCTGTGCTGGCCGTGTTCTCAGGTCGGTGCCGCTGCCGGCGGTGCACACGCCTCGGAGGCTGAACGGGGGCGGCGCCGTGACCGTCTCCGGTTGGCAGTCGGCCGACCTGGAGGTGCCGCCCCAACGCCAGCAGGACACCACTTCGGAGGACTGCGAGTCTATCGGGCCCACACCGGTGCCGCCTCCGCGCAAGAAGCGGCGCGCGCGCTCCAGTGCGGCCACGGCGGGGGCGGCGGCGCGCGTCGCGGCTGCGCAGGCGGAGGCGGCGGCGGCGGCTGCCGGGCTGGCGGGGCCGCCCAAGGCCCAGCGCCTGCAGCAGCGCAGCGTCTCCACCATCGTGCCACCCACCATACGGACGGTCAGTAACCTCCTCATTCGGAAATCAGGGCGTTAGAAAAAATATTGCAGCACTAACTGAATTTTCCATAGACGTTTAATAGAAAATGACAACAATGTTATGTCGTCTGGAGACAACTGAATGTCGCCATCCCAGAGAAAATGAAGTCAGTGGGACATTCGGTTTTCACTCAAGACGGCCTATGACACTAAAGAAGTAAGATCTTACAGCTGCCATCCCTCATGTACTGCCTGACAGCTTGCGGACGACGTATCTGCAGTGACGACAATTCCTTTCCGCCGTATGCTGTAGGTGTCACGAAGGCCTTCACAGACAGGCATCACCCCACCAAACGCAGTCCACAAACAGATTTACTGAGCCATGTCCTCGAACACCCCACATCCTACCACTGTCCCCAATCAGCTGAAAAGGAGCGCTCAAATCATCACTTAAATGGCATCCTGGACTGAAAAAATTGATCCATGTCTTTTTTTTCAGGGCTTCGATTATCCATCAACGTGCCCCAAAATAAGGGACATCCTCTTAACTGTTCTAAAGTGGGGAGGGAACAAGTAAGAACATGGGAAATTCCTCTGCAAACAAAGAGTGGAATGCCTTCGATACAGCGAGAATGCAAAATATAGACAACACTGCGGTTAGTCCGATAAGTATTTAAAAATGTACGAAGCACCGATGTTGGTTGTTTATAAAAGAGAGAACTTGTCTTTTTTTCTACAATCAGCAGTGCATTAAGACTGGAGAAAGCAGAGTACCCCACCAAAAACACCTGATCAAATCTTTAAAAACTTGATGTATAAGAAGAATAGTAAAGCACCAGGCGCTGGTAACAAGTGGGGTGTTCAATAAGTAACACAACACATTTTTTTGAAAGCAGGTTGGTTTTATTTAGGATTCCAATATACCATATTATTTCCCACGGTTTTGTCTACAAAACCCTATTTTTCAAGATTATCTCCGTGCAATGCTACGGCCTTACGTCAGCTTACCGGAAGAACCTGTATGTCAGCGTGGTACCTCGCATGGTACCTCTCTGCTGGTCGACGTCACAGCCAACGCCTTGCTGCGTCAATACCATACCCTACACCCACGTACTGCCTCCCGCGGAGTGCATCCTTCATTGGCCTAAACAGATGGAAGTCGGAAGGTGCGAGATCCGGGCTGTAGGCTGGACGAGGAAGAACATTCCAAAGAAGTTTCCAGAGCTCCTCTCAGGTGTGCAGACTTGTGTGAGGCCTTTCGTTGTCAAAGGAGAAGTTTGTTTGCATTTTTGTGGCGACGAAAATCTTAAGTTGTTTCTTCAATTTCTTGAGGGTAGCACAGTAAAAATCAGAGTTTATCGTTGCACCATCAGGATGTAAATCAAACAGAGTAACACGTTGAAACTCTCAGAAGACTGTCACCATGTCTTTGGCGGCTGAGGGTGCGACTCTGAACTTTGTCTTCTGAGGAGAGGTGGTGTGGATTTCGTATTGTTTCTGATTCGAAGTGAGGACGTTCCACAGAAAATACCATGATCAGCCCTGTAACGCGCAAGCAATTCCTCGAAGATGGTCTTCTGTCAGGCAGGGAGGAATCCAGCGGGCACACACACACACACACACACACACACACACACACACACACACACACACACATCTTTGAGTACCCCAGCTGGTGGACGAGTGTCATCACTACCAACAGAGACTTCCAGTTCAGCAACGACGTGTGTGATTGTGAACCGTCGAGCACCTAGAAAGAGAGTACCTGTACGTTCCAACTGAACTGGATGTAGTTAGGCTAATAGGCTGTTGAGCGGTAGGGCTAGACCAGAAGGCACGAAAGCAGCATTCACAGTTGAAAATATGCGTAATCTTTTATTTAAAAAAAATGGTTCAAATGGCCCTGAGCACTATGGGACTTAACTTCAGAGGTCATCAGTCCCCTAGAACTTAGAACTACTTAAACCTAACTAACCTAAGGACATCACAAACATCCATGCCGAGGCAGCATTCGAACATGCGACCGTAGCGGTCGTGCGGTTGCAGACTGTAGCGCCTAGAGCCGCTCGGCCACCCCGGCCGGCAATCTTTTATTTAAATAAAAAGTCAACAACCTCGTGACCTCTTTAAATAGCTTTTAAAAACAAGTGAGAAATTAAAAAACTTATAGAACAGTAAAGAGAAAATGAGATTTGCAATTGACGTTAGCAAAACATATTTTAAACAATTAAGAAACTAAGCAATTTGTCAATCATTAACAGGTATCTGAAGTCAGCCAAGCTGCATATTAATAATCAAACCTTAACATTTTTCAATTAGCTTTTAAATATAAAATCTCAAATGATTGCTGCAGACTCGGCAGCCACAGGAGCCACCCACGCGATGCGTCACGTCCGTTAGTGACGTAAGCTCAGAACCAGGAGAAGGTATACAGATACGTTTCAGCCCCGTGACAGGCGAGATAACCCGACGGTCAGTGGGCGGTGTGAACTCGCCACCCTTTGGGGCTGGGGTGCTGGTGCACTAGGCAGGTCCGATAATACGTAAACTACAACAGACTAAGAACTAACCTTAGAAAACAGCGCACTACTTCATGAAGAGCTGCACTTATTTAATTATGTTAGCATTCAAGAGCCAAACATGAATAAATAAATAACAAGCATCTGCCCAATCAGCGAATATGGTGATAAGCAATTAAGCACTTAACAGCTGGGTAGCACTGCTATTACAGAAATGAGAAACCAAATAAAGCCTAAGCAGTTTTTAATGTTACTGAGCAACAGTCAAACAATAATTTTTAAATGAACACACGGTCATTTGACTGCATTGTTGTTTATTTAATTTCGGCTCCATGTTTCGGCCTTTCATGCTATTTTTAAGTGATTCAATTCATGCGATTAAAATTGATGTCCTGCAATATATGTTAATTACATGAACTCTATCACTTGTAAAAGGCATAAAAGGCTGAAACCTGGATCGTAATCAAATGGTGGTGCGTTCATTCCATAAAGCTTACGTGCCCCAAAAATTATTCGACAAACAGTTACTTGTACTAATTACGCAGCAGGAACTGTGCTTAAAACTATTTTAAAATGGAATAAAAATCAAATTTGCTGACTTTTAACATGCTTTGCAGTAAGACACTAGCCATAAGTAACGTATCGGGCAGTTCTTACTAACGTAAAATCCACTACTTCAAATAGTTCAGCAAATGAATCCCATTTGTCAAACTTTGTTTACCAGGCTACCAATACCAACTAAAAGGAAAAAGCACGTTCTAGTTTTAGCAGAATTTACCATGGAAATTCTCAGGGTGGGTCGATTAAAAGCCCCACCAAAATGTTTTACAAATGCTTAACTAACATGATTACAGTGAAAGACACTCCTATTAAATTAGACTAACCAAACTAAGATGTTTTGCAAATGCTTTATTAAAGCAATTTCAGTTAAAAAACAACGCATAGTTCAGCCCTCAACATGATCCACGGTCAGCCCCTTGAAATATGACCAATTAAAGAAGGCCGTTCTGATTAATTTAATCCAACTAGCTCTGTAACATACGCCACGCAACATCCATATATTTCACAAACAATTGCGACTAACGTCTGTAATGAAACACAACTGCTTGCATTAAGGTAGCACTTCTGGCCCCCACAAGCAGTAAACACAGTAGACCGTCCGGGAAGGAGAAATTAGTCGCAGTGCTACGATTTTAAGAAACATGGCTCGTAAGCCACGGAAAGAGTCTCACCAAAATATTTGATGAATGGGTAGCAAAGTGGCACTCAAAATCTCCGCACGCTAGGCACAGGCAAATTTGCAGAGTCCCATCGCCACCACAGCCAACCCAAAACACCGTCTTGGCAGGATGAGGACTGTGCTGTGCAAAAGTTGTTGACTATCGGCTCCAGATGGCGAAGGTAAACCGGCCTCGCGCCCAGCAAGTGCTCGTTCCACTTCGGCCCGCAAATTCTGTCTATCTTCGTGCCAGCCAAAGCTCCTCGCACGGAGAGCCACCAAAGATCGTATCCCTTTACTCACATGTAGCGATCGAGTGATTGATGTGAACCGGCACGGCTCGCCTAAACTGCAGGAGTCATGTCCGGCACACTGGAAATCGGGCAGGTTTGCGTGACGTTGTTGCGATGATGACAGATGCCTCGCTCAACGACTCAATGTGCTTCTCTTCACTGACAGGTCTCCATAGACGTTCTGCAAGCGCCTATGAATATCTGTGACGCGCTGGTTTTCC
The DNA here is from genome assembly GCF_021461385.2 of Schistocerca piceifrons. Classification (NCBI taxonomy): domain Eukaryota; kingdom Metazoa; phylum Arthropoda; class Insecta; order Orthoptera; family Acrididae; genus Schistocerca; species Schistocerca piceifrons. The sequence continues at coordinate 295,893,838 of NC_060141.1, forward strand.
TCCAAAGGAATCTCAATGCCATCTCTCTGCTTTGAATGGAATTCCGTTACAGACGCCATTTTGAAGGCTACGTATAGCCACACCACCAATCGGGACTTTACGAAACTGTAGGGGCTGAATGCTGCATTTTTTCAACCAAAACTGGCCAAGGAAAAAGTGCGTAGCATTATTTATTGAGCTCGCCTTGTATATATAGATAGCATTATTGACGTGTTTCTGAGGTTTCAAAAACTACAAATGCACAGAAAAATGACACATATTAGCGGACAGAATATCTCTCTAAGTTTATTTACGTAATAAGTGCCGTGGCGTAGTTGCACTAGGGGACAAGCATTTTAGAAGATGGGGACAGTTCTGTATTATCGCATCTATTTCGTTTCCCTATGGACAAAGAGGGCTGTTATCGCGTCTTCCCAGGTAATTCGTGTAAATGACTTTAATGAATTGCACACACATGTTGATGTTTCCCAAATCACAAAGGGCGCCCACACTGAGCACATGTGATATCAGTTAGAAACTTGGGAATATGCTCTATGCACTGATATGTGTCTAAAATGTCTGACTTGTAATAGGTACTTACAAATAACCCTTAAACAATGTGTTACGGGTACAAGTGCAGTTATTTTTATATGTGGTACGTTAATATATACACACATCAATCTTCTGATTGTTTTTCTCTGCGTCGAAACAATCTTCCCACAACACGTCACAAATTATATGACTTGATGTTTTCTGCACGGTCGTACTGCATCACTAAGTACGCTACGCCTGTCAGTACATGCAAACTGTTTTGCTTCCACGCGCCCACACTTCAACTACTGCGCAGGTCAAATTAAGCATTAATCACTTGCTCTTGCCACATGTACTTACAGTTACAAACCAACCTAAAACCGTATGATCTGTAATGGCTATAATTATTAGTCTGCAAATGACGTAAAACGGCTGTAATGTTGTCCAGTACACCGCCCTTATTACCAGTAGAAGTATCTGAACTTATATCTGTTGCACCCTTTATTTCGAGCTAGTAAACGAAGCAGTGGTGGTGCTATGTGAGGTCTTGACGAGAATCTACAACTTAAACTTAGGACATTCAGTTACAGACGCATAGAATGAAGTTATAGTCAGTTCTGTTTATAAAAACAGATTGAAAGACAGGACTGTAACAACTATCGAGAAGTCTTTGTGACTTCAATAATTAGAAGATTATAACAGATTTGCACTTGGGATGGTTTCGCATGAGATATTTTAGATGGGGTATTTACAGAATTTTGTGGAGTAACTACTACGTAATAGCGCACAGAATTATTTAATATCTGTGGAACTCCAAAAGACTGTACCACGAAATAGACTGGAGCAGAATGGTAATTGCTGGCGCATCGCACACATGCAAGTTGTGGAGGCTCTACTCATAGGGTTACAGTAGAAAAATTAGTTTCCCGGCCACTACGAGTCTTCAGAGACTGTGGCGCTCAAAGACTGTGACGGTGATGCTCTATGGTCCCAATATTATTTAAAATCTATTTAAAGGAGCTCCGTAAGAGATGGAGAAAAAAGTGCTTCGGAATTAATTTAATGTTTTCATCTCTACTGTCCCATTACACCCAAGACCGCAGACTACTTGACATAAATATAACTACTGTCTTTCCCTTTAATTTCTTGTCTGGCGTGAAGTACTCCTGGATGCGTTATTAAAGGTAAAATTAACCTCTCCCTTCTGGTAATGGTCTTCGTTAGACTTCATCGTATTTTTTATACTGTGTAATTATTAAAATTGTTTTGTAACACAATGAATGAAATTGTTTCTTCGCAGATCTTCTCGCGCCTTCAATTCTGTGTTCATGAAGCAGAGTTCCATAAAACCTTCTTCGATTCTGTGTGAATATTTGATAGAAGCGCTCCTCTTTTGGTGATGAAAGGCTCTTTCGTCGGCACCAATCATCGTCTTCCAACTTAATTGACTAAGGCGTTTAGAATAAAATAGTTCCCTGTGGAGCTAAATACTTCCTTCTTTACTTAGGCTTTTCAAAATTTGATAATATGTTGATGCTATCGTTCGTAATATCCTTGATTACGCTTGTATTTCCTTAATTTTTCTTAAACCAGAACTCCGGAATTTGTACTCTGTACAGTTCATTCCTCCTCAGTCTTACCTGTTCACCCTCAGATGATAACTCCCGAAAGCTCTATCTTCCATGCTTTTTCAGAAAGTATTTGAGTTAGGAAGTTGAAATTTTTACAGGTTATTTATTGGAGTATTGGCTACAATTTAAAATGCGGATTTTCAAAAATTTGAATTCAGTTGCTAGTGATTAATTTTTTCTATTGTAATGAAAATTCACTACTTTTTGTGGCATTTTTTGTTTATAGATTCAACAGTATACAGATTTTTTATGAAAGGCTGTGTTAAGTTAAGCGGAAGAGACTGTAACATTTACTGAAAATTTGAAACAAATTGGTTTAATTGCTTTGGTAGACCCTGGAGGAAACATCTAATTTGTGTGAGAAAAACTTTATGGAATCGAGCGACAATGTTTGTATTGCCTTTTTAGTACAGGACTGGTTCATAGGATGGATTATCTTCATCTTCTGCAAACTCCTCCTCCAACTTCCTCATTGTCCTCCTCCTGTTTACTCTTGCTTCTGTTTCTAGACTATTTACAACCCTGTCAGCAGCCCGAAGATTTTCCTTGTCTAAAGCAGGCATCGTTCGTACCTTGTTGAAAACTATCTTCATTGCCATATTTCGAAATACTTTGCACCTTCAACGTTGGCATCATTGAAAGTAGCAACAGCATCATACACACCAAAGTGAAGTATTTCTGTTCTAGCAAACACAGTCTTGTGGATTCTTGACCATGTAACACTAATTACACTTTCTTTGAGATTTTGAGTTTTTCCATGAACACACTTTTTCAACAGTTGCTGCTAACTCTCACCTCCATTACCGCATCAGGCAGACTATGTTTATCTGTGTACTTCATGAATTAGCAATCCCTTGTTGTTCGTACACCAAAGGTTTTCTCCATTGGGACACAAGAAATGATGGGGAATTTCATTGGCTGAAAAAGTATGAAAAAGAGCCCAAACAGCTTTCTTCATCCCATCAAATCTGTGTGTGTTCTACACTACAATATCATCGCCATAGGGCTTCAGATCCTTAACATGTTTGAAACTTTTTAGAATCACCATCACCAAGGGGATTCACATATCGTGCTTCACCACACGCAACAAAACATTGAAATATACTAGCAACACCAGTCACTTCCAATCCTCCATTACTGCCTCTATAGTTAGTTGTGGAATATTTTCATGGATACCTTTATTTTTTGTGGACACCTATAATATTTGGATGTTACTGCTACATCTAAAACTTTCCCTGTATTTATACTGGTGGTAGATAATACACCATGAAGAGATGTGTGTCTCCGTTTATGTCAGGTACCAACGAGTGCTGCAGGCAAGTGTCCGTTACCACTGATTTCCATTACTGCCTCTTCCACAGCTTTCTTCATAGATTCTTTTACAGACATCTTCTACTTTAGGCACTATAAATCTATTATAATTCATAAACTTGGTTGGGGGATTTGGAAGATTCATCATGCCACAGAAAACTGCATCTGCAATAGCACCCTTACCAATGGTACACAAGGCGTAAGCAAATCTAATGTTGTGTTCATAGATTTTGCTACGCTTTTCTTCATTTATAGTTACTGCAACACTGTTGCAAATGGTGGTCATGTGGAACACTTACCACACTTTAGATCCATTTTACTGGCGAGTCCTAAGTGATTTTTATACAAAATTCCAGTCCGACCCACTACACTGAATACATCTTACACAGTTGCAAAAATTCTGTTGAGAACTGACATATCAAATATTTCATCCATAACCGATTCGCCCATGAAACATTCATACTTTTCACTAACGGAACCAAGCTTCCGCTGCGAATTACTTTTTTTCTCACTTTCATTGCAATGGGCGGATGTACCTGCAAGATTAAATTTACACAATTGGTTATCGTCTTTACTGTTATGGTAATAAGACATACCTTTGGCTTTCCAACAATTATTCTTTACTTAAAAGTCTTAGGGGATTTCTGGTCACTTTTCGTTTGCCCATGATTATCCTTCAACCAAAAAGACTTAAATGAATATTTTCAGGACTACAAAAGATTAAATAAACATGAAACACGTGACAATCGAGCGAGCGACGGATATCGAACTATCAGAGGTTAGCCGCAACACTTATTTTGTAACACTTATTTTCTCTCACATCACTAAAATGTACATGATGAGAATGTAGATTCATGAGTACACCATTTGACAGCAGTTTAACTTCGCCACAGTAGGTGAAGCCCACACAGAAGATATTTCAAAAATATCTTTAAAATAGTTGTTGTCCTTTGAAGTGAATAAATTACGTATGAATTGAAAGGGGAACGTCTGTAGATTTTAAAAAATGTATAAAAGTAAAAATTGAACATTTCATGCTTTTGAATCTTTCCGGAGCCCCTTAATTCGCAGCAAACTTTTATTTTTTCGAGAAATTTTCGCTCTCTTCAATATTTCAGAGGCTTTGAAGACAGCAATAAATGCGAGATCTTATACCACGACGTCTTAACACAAATTTGTCTTGCTTTATTTCGCTGTTATTACTACACCGCCATTTTTGTGGATAATTACGCCTTTATTTGCAGGTTTATCTATGTAATTCTCAAAAATATTCATGCCCTGTTATGAAATCTGGCAGGGAAAGAATTCTGCGCCCTACCTAGTTCGCTGTGGCTTTATTTTACGAATCTGAGTTCCAAGAATTTTGCGCGCTTTTTAATATGCAGGGACTATATGTCTGCCAGTTGTGGAGTCAGATATATGTTAATAAAGATTTAGTCTAAGGCTCTCAACTGAGAAGGAAAATATGAAAGAATGAGAAAATAATTACGTAGCCGTCTAACTTAAGTAAAATACTTTTAAACCAGAGCAGTATTACATTGTGGAGCAAAAGAAAATCGGACATACCTTGTCCAGGTTTTTTAGAAAGTGATGTTTTGTGTGTAGGCGTATGTTTAAGAAACTTCATAGTATGATTACGTAGCTATTCTTACTGCTTTCTAGGAATTGATTTTGGCCAATTTTAAGATCGTCTTCAATTTACCCACCAAATAAAAACCCTGTTAGAAAAACTACGTACAGCTATACTCGTTCACAAATGTACTGAAACAAAGTTGCAGTTACACTTACTTTAAGTAAATAGTTGAGCGTTATAAACTAAAATTTCTTTTAAAGAATGTGAACAGTACTGTAGCACTAAAAACGAAATAAAAAAGTAGAAAATCACATATGGTATGTGAATACAAGTCTTGTACAAAGCGTTCAAACAGTTTCCAGAATATTACATTAACCAGAATGTCAGAATTACGGATATGATGTATGATCCGCATATCTACTGTTGTGGTCTTTATTATTCTGCTTGTAGGTACGTAAGAATCAACACATATGAACGTCCTGCGGATCTAATACCGCTCAATGAGTATTATTGACAGATAGCGGATACTACATAAACCATTTCATTTTTGTATTTGTAATAATACAGCAAGGTATTTCAAAATTCGATGGAAAATAGTTTCATCAGTTTTGCATATTAACTGTTTCACCCGAATGCAGTTTTGACCTTTTGTCTCGTACGGTCCTACCAGGTGCTTTGTCGTGCTCGATTATGTCCCGGTGCGTAACACTGGCAGACTTGCCTCCCCGTGTTGCAGGATGACGGCGACATCCGCGTCCAGAAGCTGTCCACGGTATCGCTGCCTGACTACCAGCAGCTGGACCAGGCGAAACTCAAGGCAGTGGACAAAAACCACCTGAGCCCAGGCACCGGCAGCGGCATGGCCAGCAGTCTCAGCTCCATCTCAGAGGCCACGGTGAGTCTTTGTTCTTCAAACAGAATTTGAGTTTATCTACAGAAGTCTTGTGTGTTTTATGCTCAACAGCTTTGGCAAAATATACCGGGTGATCAAAAAGTCTGTATAAATTTGAAAACTGAATAAATCACGGAATAATGTAGATAGAGAGGTACAAATTGACACACGTGCTTGGAATGACATGGGGTTTTACCAGAACCAAAAAAACACAAAAGTTCAAAAAATGTACGAGAGGTGGCGCTTCATCTGATCAGAATAGCAATAATTAGCATAACAAAGTAAGACAAAGCAAAGATGATGTTCTTTACAGGAAATGCTCAATATGTCCACCATCATTCCTCAACAATAACTGTAGTCGAGGAATAATGTTGTGAACAGCACATGTCCGGAGTTATGGTGAGGCATTGGCGTCGGATGCTGTCTTTCAGCATCCCTAGAGATGTCGGTCGATCACGATACACTTGCGACTTCAGGTAACCCCAAAGCCAATAATCGCACGACTGAGGTCTGGGGACCTGGGAGGCCAAGCATGACGAAAGTGGCGGCTGAGCACACGATCATCACCAAACGACGCGCGCAAGAAATCGTTCTCGCATGTGCAGTATGGGGCGGAGCGCCATCCTGCATAAACATGGTACGTTCCAGCAGTTGTTTATCACCCAGGCTGGGGATGATGCGATTCTGTAACATATCGGCGTACCTCTCACCCGTCACTGTAGCAGTTACAAAATCAGAGTCACGCATTATCTCGAAGAAAAAAGGCCCGATAACGGTAGACGTGGCAAATCCAACCCATACTTTGACTTTCTCGTCGTGGAATGGAGTTTCCACGAAGTTCTAGGATTTTCGGTAGCCCAAGTTCTGCAGTTGTGAGCGTTGACAAACCCTCGGATCGTGAAATGAGCTTCGTCGGTCCACTACACGTTACTCAACCAATCGTCGTCTTCCGCCACCTTTTGAAACGCCCACACCTCATATGTCCTCCGCTTCACTAAATCGCCAGGTAACAGTTCATGATGCCGATGTATTTTAAACGGATAGCATCGGAGAGTACGTCTAAGTGCCAACCAAACAGTGGTGTATGGAACGCCCGTGCGACGTGCGACTGCACGAGCGCTGACTTCCCCGTGCATAGACGAACCCGCTACAGTCTCCATTTATTCCTGAAGTGTCTCAGCAGCATTAGGCCTTGTGCTCGGTCGGCCACTACGGGGTCTAGTGTCCAAACAACCCGTGGCTTCGAACTTCGAAATCATTCTCGCCACAGCTGCATCTGTCAACGGACCTTTACCCGTTCGAATCCCCTTCCTATGGCGATAGGATCATAATGCTGAACTAGCATATTCCCCATTCTGATAATACAGCTTCACTAAAAGTGGCTTTTCAGGTAACGTCAACATGCTGCGACTGCTGGCGCATCTGATTCTCTCTCTCATTGCAGCTCCTTTTATACACGATTCTCATGCTCAGTCACTGACGTTTTGCTGTCGAGCGCCATCTATCAGACATTTTGTGAACTTCGTTTTTTTTTTGTTCTAATAAAACCCCATGTCATTCCAAGCATGTGCGTCTATTTTTACCTCTCTATCTACATCAGGCTCATCCAAGAATTGCGCCCGGCGGGCGCACCCGCCCCCCGCGGGCGCAATACAGTGTAGTTCAGCGCCCTGTCCGCGACCGTTTGTCGCTACTGTCGCCATAGGAGCGAGAGAGAGAGAGAGAGAGAGAGAGAGAGAGAGAGCGAGCGAGCGAGCGAGCGAGAGAGAGAGAGAGAGACCGCACAGCACTGCTCTGCGCTGGACTGTCCCGCGGTCAGATTTAACGTAAACAAAATATTCTACTTTAGAATTAATTTTGTATAAGGGACATAGAGTATCATTCTTACTGTTAGTAGTTACAAGTAAGTATTTTTTGTTATACTTCGTGCTACAATTTTTTGCATCCCTTTTCAGAGTTTAGAAATCGGATCCTTAGTTTGCTGTTTTGTACGTAATAATTTTAACTGCCAAAGTTTGAAAACTTATTAAAATAGAATTAAGTTATAAAGCTCTTCTATTCTTACAGTCAACATTGTTAAAGAAGACAATTAACATTTTACGCGTTTTTCTTTTTCGAGGAAACGATTTTGTCTAGGCTTGGTACAATACTCCGTGAAACTGCTAACCTAAAATAATTGGTTAAATTTTTATCGCCAAGGAATGAACGGTTCTTAGTTTTAGGAAGTTACACATAAGAAAGCGGTCCTTCAGGCGGGTACGGCACTATAGGTCAATCAGCTCTAGTTGAAGCACTTGTGAAACGTCCTCAGCCCGAAGGGAAAACGGGCGAACAAATACAGGGCGAGTCACCTAACTTTACCGCTGGATATATTTCGTAAACCACATCAAATACTGACGAATCGATTCCACAGACCGAACTTGAGGAGACGGACTAGTGTAATTGTTTAATACAAACCATACAAAAATGCACAGAACTATGTGTTTTAACACAAACCTACGTTTTTTTAAATGGAACCACGTTAGTTTTGTTAGCACATCTGAACATATAAGCAAATACGTAATCAGTGCCGTTTGTTGCATTACAAAATGTTAATTACATCCGGAGATATTGTAACCTAAAGTTGACGCTTGAAACCTCCGACGTTCACTTGCGTGTTGTAACAAACACGGGCCACGGTCGGCGAGCAGCATCTGCAGGGACATGTTTACGATGACGACCGTGATTACGAGTGTGGCTGAAGTGCACTGTTGTGGTTTGGTCTAGCTGTCGCAGTGTCCGCATGTAGCGGTTACTGCTATTGTTATTCTGCATTCGTCTCCGCACGCAGACCAACTGTAGTACACCGTGTTACCAGACGTCTGTGATAGTGTAGTGTTGTAGGAACTGTGACCATGGTGTATTCGAACTCTGAAAAGGCGGAGATGATACTCATCGATGGCGAGTGTCGACGAAATGCAGCTAAAGCCTGCAGGGTGTATGCAGAACGGTACCCGGACAGAGAGCATCCAACGTGTCGCACATTGCAAAACATCTACCGCCAACTGTGTGCAACAGGTATGGTCGTAGCACGCAAACGGGTCCGTAACAGGCCCGTCACAGGAGACGCCGGTGCAGTTGGTGTGTTAGCTGCTGTTGCCATGAACCCACACATGAGTACACGGGACATTGCGAGAGCCGGTGGACTGAGTCAAAGTAGTGTCATGCCCATACTGCATCGTCACCTCTTTCACCCGTTTCATGCGTCGCTACATCAGCAATTACATGGTGATGAGTTTAATCATCGAGTGCAATTCTGTCAATGGGCATTAACAGAGAATGCGTTGCAGTTCTACCTGTTTACCGATGAAGCGGGTTTCACAAACCACGGGGCAGTGAATCTACGGAATATGCATTACTGGTCCGTGGACAATCCTCGCTGGCTCAGACAGGTAGAGCGACAGCGACCGTGGACTGTAAATGTATGGTGCGGAATCATTGGCGACCACCTCATTGGTCCTCACTTCATTGCAGGGACCCATACAGCTGCAACATACATCGCGTTTCTACAGAATGATCTCCCAACGTTGCTCGAAAATGTCCCGCTGGAAACGCGTCGACGTATGTGGTATCAGCATGACGGTGCACCTGCACATTCCGCAATTAACACTAGGCTGACCCTTGACAGGATGTTCGACGGGCGTTTCATAGGACGTGGAGGAAGCATAAATTGGCCAGCCCGTTCTCCTGATCTTACATCTCTGGACTTCTTTCTGTGGGGTACGTTAAAGGAGAATGTGTACCATGATGTGCCTACAACCCCAGAGGATATGAAACATCGTATTGTGACAGCCTGCGGCGACATTACACCAGATGTACTGCGGCGTGTACGACATTCATTACGCCAGAGATTGCAATTGTGTGCAGCAAATGATGGCCACCACATTGAACATCAATTGGCCTGACATGTCGGGACACACTCTATTCCACTCCGTAATTGAAAACGGAAACCACGTGTGTACGTGTACCTCACCCCTCATGGTAACGTACATGTGCGGCAGTGAAAAAGACCAATAAAAAGGTGTTAGCATGTGGACGTAATGTGCTGTTCCAGTCTCTTCTGTACCTAAGGTCCACCACCGTTTCCTTTGGATCCCTACGTAATTCGGTGCTCTCCGATACACACGATCGAACAGCGGAGGAGTGGTACTCAAGCGTCAACTTTAGGTTACAATATCTCCGGATGTTATTAACGTTTTACAATGCAACAAATGGCACTGATTACGTATTTGTTTGTATGTTCAGATGTGCTAACATAACTAACGGGATTCAATTTAAAAAAACGTAGGTTTGTGTTAAAAAACATACTTCCGTGCATTTTTGTATGGTTTATATTAACCAATTACACTAGCTCCTCTCCTCACGTTCGGTCTGTGGAATCGATTCGTCAATATTTGATGTGGTTTACGAAATATATCGAGCGGTAAAGTTAGGTGACTCACCCTGTATATCTATCGGCTGGCGTTCGGGCGGTCCGCACGGACAGCTAAGTGGCACGGCTCGGCCACTGCAGCAACATACGAAATCGCCCGGGGCGCTGGCCGCGGGCGCTAGCGCCCCAGGGGCACAGTTTGGACGAGCCTGATCTACATTATTCCGTGGTTTATTAAGTTTTCAAATTTATACTGAGTTTTTGATCAGCCGGTATTTTTACTAGCAGCGTTCAATAAGTAACGCAACACATTATTTTTCTGAAATCGGGTTGGTTTTATTCAGTGTTTCAATACACCGTATTATTACCAGCTCTTTTAGCTACAACAGTGTATTTTTCAATGCGACGGCCTTACGCCACCTCACTTGGAGGACCTATATGCCCGCATGATACGACTTTGGTAGTCGACTTTGGATTGGTGGACATGTACATCCGCATTACCAACAGGGACGTCCATTTGACCAGCGAGGTGTCGATTGTCATCCATCGGTCACCTAGAAAGAGAGTGTCCGCACATTCCAACACCGCAGTAGACATTGCTGTGTGCGGCTGGCCGGCGCGCGGAAGATCTCACAGATTTGCGCGACCTTGTTGCGATGATGACAGATGTCCAACGACTGACAGTACTTTTGTTCACTGTCAGGTCTTTGTAGACATTCTGCAAGTCCGTATCAGTATCTGCGGTTCTCTGGTTTTCTGCCAACAGAAACTCAATGACAGCGCTCTGTTGGGAACGGACATCTGTTACAGACGCCATTTTGAAGGCTACGTATAGCACCGCCACCTATCGGATTTTCATGAAACTATAGGGGCCGAAGCATAATTATTCCATGATGTTCCACAGCAAATTCTGCAATTTTTCTTTCGCAATTGGCCGAGGAAAAAATGTGTTGCATTACTTACTGAATACCCCAAAAAGCTGCTATAGAACTATTTTACTACCACTAATTTCCACTGTTTCTTAATTACCTGGCAAACTGTTCATCTCTTTATAACTGCTTGGCTTATATCCCCTTTCCTGTCCAAAAATGTGAAATGTGAAGCATGTAGACGGAGAGGAGGAAACGAAATGAAATTTCTCGGGTTGAGAGGCTACGTGATGTAATTGGAGTAGTTACAAGATCGAGTCATATTTACAAGGAACTTGGCAGTTTGGGCTCACTCATCAGAATGATGTAGCACCCCCTAGGCTTGGATGCTTGCACCCATACGGTTGAGAAGGATTTCATAGAGCCTTCATCCTGTCCTGAGACAAGCTGATCTAAGACTGTTGTAACTGGGCATTTGTATCCTGGACGTTGGTACTGACACCGGAAATGGTCTCACACATGTTCTATCGTGGACAGATCTGAGGATCCTTCTGGCACTGGAATAAGCATTACGCAGAAAGTTTATAGAGACATGTGCCAGGTCTGGACGGGCATTCTCCTGTTGGAAAACGGCACCACGATACTGTCGCGTGAGAGGCAACACGTGAGGACGCAGGATGTCCGTGACGTACCGTTGTGTCGTCACTACCAGCCATGACCTGAAGTCGTACCCAGTGACTCCCCACCTCTTGACACCAGGTGTAACACCGCTGTGCCTCTTAAAATCGTTGGAAGACTGGGGCATTTCCCGAGGTCTCCACCATACTCATCGATGATGGACATATGAGATAATGCGGAACCGTGATTTGTCGCTGAATGCAGTTTGGTGTTTCACGGTCACTTCACCATTCCAAACGCAGGCTTTTGTGTTGTATTAACGGCAGGCTATGAATGGGACGGTTATTTCCTAATCTTGTAGCTCGTGGCCTCTGACCGATGGTGTCGGATGGCACAGAATGGTTGCAAGGATTCCATTACTTGTTCTCGGATGGCACGTGCTGATGTGAAGGTGTAGGAATACGGCTATCCTCTGTTGTGGTGGTCAGACGTGTTCGACCGGAATTTTGATTAATAGTATGCCTGCCTTCGACTTCTCATGTATTCTTGCACTGGGCCAATGTGACATTCGAATGCACCAAAAATTTCATTGTTGCTGATTCTACCAACTGGTCAAGTGGAGACTCATAACAAGACCATTTTCAAACGCTGTCAGGTGTTGATAAGGCTGTCTCACACGAGTATGGTACATATCTACGGCATTCACTATGATCACTCAACATCTGACAAAATTCAAGCCCCTTATGTACGTTAATAGGCATGGTAACAACACTGAATACGAACAACACTCATGCACTCTGAGGGACATTCTACCTATCACAGAGAATTGTGACTCTTTATCATTTACATACCAGCCAATGGTCCGTACGTGTACGAAGTTACATTGACAACCGACCATGTCTTCTGCGTACATCAGGTTTTTATTAGGTAGCGCATGTGAACCTGCTTACTCTCTTCTGCACTGCCAGACTGACGATTCTCAGTACCTCAGAATGTGTCCCGTCACCTATCTTTTCCTTTAGTAATGTTGTGATGTAGTAAAGTTGTGATACATATATTTCTCGCAATTCGATTTAGTTGCCTATAATCTTAGACATTCTTCTGTAGCGTCACTATTAACAGCTTGTATGCTTGTCATGTCTGAACTGCTTATCGTTGAAGTTTCACATTCGTATCAGGTTACGTTCGAAACAAATACCTTGAGGAAGGACTTATTTAAATTTGTATCTGAAGCTAATAATTTTTTCTTTTTCAGGAAAATTCTTTTTGCTGCTACCAGTATGTATTTTACGTCCCCTCTACTTTGGCCATTGTCAGTTAAATTGCTGCCTAAACACCAAAACTCATCTAATACTTACAATATCTGAGTACCTAATCTAGTTTCCTCAGTATAACCTAATTTAGTTCATCTACATTCCATTACGTTTATTTCACTTCATGTTTATCTGGCAATCTCTTTTCAAGGCGCTGTCCATTTCACTCAAGTAATCTTTAAAGTCCGTTGCCTTCTCTGACTATTACAATGTCATCGGCGAACAGCAAAATTTTGGTTTTTTTATCGTTAGTTCCCTTTTCAAATTTTCTCGTGTTCCTTTACAGCATGCTGTACGCACATTTTGAATAATATCGGGGACAGGATATAACCCTACCTCCCTCCATTCTTTTTTCGAGTCCTACTCTTACAGCTACAATGTGATTTCTATTAAATTTTTAGACAATCTTTTTCTTCCTGTATTTTATCCCTGATACCTTCAGGATTGGTACTATACTGTAGTATTGGTCGCAACAGCTTCTTTTATGCTCTTTCCTTTACAGATGCAGTCATTTTCTCAGATTCCTTGTAAGGAATTTAATGCTATTCTTGTATTCTCCTTCGATAATACTTTAACGTGTGACCCAATTTTATATGGCTTAATTATATGGCGTGACTTGCTGAAGAAATTCATAACCAATCTTGTAATCGGATGCTATCGAGTTCTTTCTCTTTGTTATAAGCATCATCTCGGAAATATTATGGCACTTTGCGCCATTTTAAATTCCAGCATTTTCAATGGCTTTTACTGCAAAATTACCGCCAGCTGCAAGAGGAACTCATAATGTGTTTCAGTCTGAGTTTGTGATTCTTTCACTGCAAACTATGAAACTGCACCCGTAACTATTATATTATTATTGGTCGCTGCCTGATTTTCTTGCAAATAGAACCGGATAGGCTGTGTAATTCATTATTTTGTTTATAACGACGTTTCGGCTGCTGCCATCGCAGACCAATACTTGGATCTCGTAAACACAGTTCAGTGACAGCAGAAGTAAATAGGAGTAAAATCTGTGCCTAAGTACGGAGTGGTTATTGTAGTGTTTCCCCTATCAGCTGCATGCGATAGACGTTCGAGCGAATGGTAGATCGGCGTTTAGTCTAGATTCTCGATGTCAGAAAACTACGTAGCAGCTACCCGTGCGGTTTGAGGAACACTATCTTTTACTCCTTTGCATCAGTCTCCAGGCGGCATTGATGTAATTAGCTGCATTTTCTCTCTCATTTCAGTCTTTTCGCCTCAGAGTAAGAGCAACGCCTAACATCCTCAGTTACGTCTTATATAAAGACATGCAACCCCAGCTATATCCAAAAGATGTAAATTATCAAGTAGCAGTTTGTAGTAGGCTACAACGGACGGTATAGTGAATTGTCTGACGTCTTAAATTTTATAGTTTCCGAATTATGACTCCGATCCGTTTCCGATGGAACCCCTTATCGTTTTCTGTGCGTTTGGGAGAGAGTCTTCTACGACTTAACGTGTGTGGAACTTTATCAAAATGCAATAATGCAACACCGCCGTTAGGAGAAAGAGGTCTCAAAACCCTCCTCCCTAGTGTACCAAATGCAAGCCAACGTGTAACTTAGAGTGTGTTTGCCTATGCCCTTGAAATAGAGTTTGTAGTTGACGCCCCTCTTAGGCTAATGTTTTGCTGCCACTGTTGCTGAACTTCGTTTCGCGAGTGTTGGATTTTGATTTGGTGGTGGCAGTAGGCGGAGCGTCGTTGTAAATATTATATTCATCTCGTAGCTTTCTAGACGGCTTTATTCGCAAAAAAACTGCAAACCATCATTTGCCTTAGTACACTCTAAAACAAAGGAAAAGAAAAGACACACCACGAAGGAATGAGATGGAAATCGATAGATGTGACGTACATGTGAAGGCAAACAAATGATTACAATTTCGGAAAAAATGGGTAATTTAATGAAGAAAAATAGCTTTACAAATCGAGCAAGTCAGTAACGCTTTGGTTCAGTTCTGGTCCTTATGCAAGCAGCTATTCGGTTTGGCATTGATTGTTGGATGTCCTTCTGAGAGATATCGTGCCAAATTATATCGAAGTGGCACGTTATAAAATCAATATTGTAAGCTCATAGGGGAGAGCTGCTCATCATGCTCCAGAAGTTCTCAGTTGCTGAGAAATTTGGAAACCTTGATGGCCAAGGTGGGTTTGGCAAGCACAAAGACAAGCAGCAGAAACTCTTACGGAGAGCGGGCGGACATTATCTTTCTGAAATGTAAACCATCAGAGGCAACAAAACGGGGTGTAGAATATCGCAGACGTACCACTGAGCTGTAACGATGACGCGGATAACGACAAAAGGGGTCCTACTATGAAATGAAGTGGCATCCCAGACCATCACTCTTGGTTGGCAAGCCGTATGACCCGCGGCAGTCAGGTTGGTATCTCAACGCTGTCCGGAGCGTCTCCAGACAACTCTTCGCTGGTCACCAGGGTTCAATTCGAAGCGAGATTCATCACTGAAAATAGTTCTTCGTCAGTCCATGAAATTCCATGCCAAATGTGTCAGGCATCTGCCAGACACCACAGCATACCGACTTGTAAGTGTAGAGAGGTCGATGGTAGTTGGCGCAAGATGCGCCGTGAGCTCGGGCCTCTGTCTGCGAGGCGCCTATTAACTGTCCTTGTAGTCACTGAAGCACCAGTCGCACGTCAGATCGACCATAGTGATGAATCCAGGGCTTTGAGTGCCTCTCTGACGTTTTCTCGGTCCTCTCGTTTATCTACATCTACATCTATATGGATACTCTGCAAGTCACATTTAAGTGCCTGGCAGAGGGTTCATCGAACCACCTTCACAATTCTCTATTATTCCAATATCGGATAGCACGTGGAAAGAATGAACACCTATATCTTTCCGTACGAGATCTGATTTCCCTTATTTTATCGTTGTGATCGTTTCTCCCTATGTAGGTCGGTCTCAACAAAATATTTTCGCATTCGGAGGAGAAAGTTGGTGATTGGAATTTCGTGGGAAGATTCCGTCGCAACGAAGAACGCTTTAATGATTTCCAGCCCAGATCCTGTATCATTTCTCTGACACTCTCTCCCATATTTCGCGATAATACAGAACGTGCTGCCTTTCTTTGAACTTTTTCGGTGTACTCCGTCAGTCCCATCTGGTAAGGATTCCACACCGCGCAGCAGTATTCTAGAAGAGGACAGACAAGCATAGTGTAGGCAGTCACCGTAGTATATCTGTTACATTTTCTAAGTGTCCTGCCAATAAAACGCAGTCTTTGGTTAGCCTTCCCCACTACATTTTATATGTGTTCCTTCCAATTTAAGTTGTTCGTAATTGTAATACCTAGGTATTTAGTTGAATTTATGGCTTTTAGATTAGACTGATTTATCGTATAATCGAAGTTTAACGAGTTCCTTTTAGCACCCATGTGGATGACCTCACTCTTTTCGTTATTTAGGTTCAACTGCCACTTTTCGCACCATTCAGATATCTTTTCTAAATTGTTTTGTAGTTTGTTTTGATCTTCCGAAGACTTTGTTAGTCGATAAACGACAGCGTCATTTGCAAACAACCGAAGACGGCTGCTCAGATTGTCTCCAAAATCATTTATAAAGATAAGGAACAACAGAGGGCCTATAACACTACCTTGGGGAACGCCAGAAATCACTTCTGTTTTACTCGATGACTTTCCATCAATTACTACGAACTGTGACCTCTCTGACAGGAAATAACAAATCCAGTCACATAACTGAGAGGATATTCAGAAGCATGCAATTTCACTACGAGCCGCTTGTGTTCTGTCGCCTCTGTAGGTCAACCGCTTCCTTCTTGACATTGTCTTTGATCATAGTTCACCAGTTAATGGAAACATGACCTAAAAGTGGCTTCATTCCTATTCAAATGTCGATCGAATCGCTGATTGCTACAATCGGCTTCTTTGAGCCCAACTACACGTCCTGTCTCAAATGCTGACATCAACGCATATTGTTCGCGTACCTGTCTGTGGGGCATAGTTACTGCCCAGCTGAATGCACGGAAAAAAATTCACAAAACTTTTAATTTCCTGGTAACAACATGCCCCCTGTTTACCGTCCTTGCCAACTGCGTAGCGAAACCTCGCTGCAGCGTCACGCCTTCACCCAACGGCTGCCAAAGTTTAGAAGTTTTAATATCAATATTTTGCCAATATACATAACACCTTCGTGGTACGTCCTTTGTGTAATACAGCCGCTGTTTACTTACAAGGGGACGGCGCGACCGTGGGGTCGGGGATTTGTCCGTAATTTTGTGTGGTGAAAGAGGACCCCTAACACCTCACGTGGTTAAAGTATTAGGACGCACTACTCGGTAAATCCCGAGAAAAATCGATCCAAAGTTTCCTAGGTGCCTTATGAATGTAAAATGTTAGTCCACTGCTGAGCTGCCGCCGGGCCTACATGTTTAGCGCTCGGACCCTTACGCCAAAGGTCTCGTGTTCGATTCCTCCTCTGGCACTTACTTTCTTTTCTTCTGTTGCTTGCAAAATTGCAGGGCATTGTTACAGGAAGATTGTACAAAAATTAATTCTATAATTCACCATCAATTATCGTCACCAGTATTCTGAGACATGATTCAATATGCCTGGTTTGCCTCAAAATTGTCAGAAACTCGAAACATTTTCGTAAATGTTAATGGGCCATGTTTTTGTACAGATTTATTGCAAACGCCCTGTGATTGTAAAAAATCCGCTTTTATATGTTGCGCAAGATGTCGCAAAAATTATTGCTTTGTTTGTTTTTACGATAATTACCACTGCGGTTCTTGTTTATAATTATTATATGTATAAAAATTGAATGTTTTCCAGTCGACTTTGTTATTCTGATTAAAAAGGCAATGTTTCTCCTAGTACACTTTACAATGAAAAATGGAAAACCCACCGCCATGAATTGTGTTGTTGGACAAAAAGAAAATAATTTTTATTCAATAATGAAACTACTTTGTTAAAGATAATGTAGGTTTGGGAAACTTTCTGAATAATTGGTGGCATAACCAAAGAAAATGAAACAGAAGAAAAAAAAAGTGCCAGAGGAGGAATCGAACACGAGACCTGTGGCCTGAGAATCCTAGCCCTAAACACCTAGGCCAGACGGCGGCTCGGAAGTGTACTAACATTTTATACTCATAAGGCACCTAAAAAACTTTGGATCTATTTTTCCCGGGTTTTTCCGGGTAGTGCGTCCTAATATTTTAACCACGTGATGTGTTAGGGGTCCTCTTTCACCACACAAAATTGCGGACAAATCCCCGACCCCACGGTCGTGCCGTCTCCTTGTTAGAGGTGACAGTGTTCTTAAGGACTCTGCGCCCTGCAGGTGGAGCGTCTGGAGACGTACCTGCGCCGGTGCCGCAGCTTCGGCTCGGTGAACACGGAGGAGCTGGTGGAGCGGCTGGCGGCGCAGAGCCGCTCGCACTCGCCGTCGCACTCGCCGGCGTCGTCGTCGGACGAGGAGAGCGACGACTCGTGGGACATGGGCGGCGTCGACAACCCGGTGAGGCCGGGCGAGGGCCCGCCGCTGTCGCCGACGCACCGGCTCAGCGGAAAGCGGCGCCGGCTGGGCGTGGCGCTGCCCCGGGGCTCGCTGCCGTCCGAGGAGCAGCCGTGGTTCCACAGCCAGCGCGAGCCGAGGGAGGCCTCCGACTCGCCGTCCGCCTTCTTCGCGGACAACGACCGCCGCCCCGAGGAGTCCGACACCGAGTCCGGCCTGCGGGAGGTCAGGAAGGAGCTGCAGTCCATCGTCTACGACTTCAACGTGTACGGCAGCAAGGAGAACAAGTCCAGGACCGACATGGAGATACTGCCCACCAAGCCCATCACTCAGGAGCGCAAGAAGAAGATATCGATCAAAAGCATCACCCCTCCCCCGTCGCCAGAGCTGACTGACCACGAAGAGGAGCCTATCAAGAATGGCGAGGTCAACACTCGCACTGCGGTCGTCTCAAAGATACTGAACGGCTACGACAAGGTCATCGCCTCAGCCACGGTAAGTGAATGGTAGATTAGTTTAGTGCGTTATTTAGTGATACACCTTAATCAGAAAGGCCTGTATTTTCGAGAAGAGCAAGCGCGAAGTGCTAGATCAAAAGAATAGGGTCGATGGGGACAGTTATGTTTATTTTTGGCCCAACTTGGGGCGCTTTTTTGGCCGGCGGAGAGGATGGTGTCTTCCAATGAGAAGATGGCTGATTTCTTTCACGGTCATAGCTGGACATGCATAATCCGTTGACAGTTATGATCTTTGATAGCAAATCTGGATCATCTCGAACTGTTGTCTGCAGTTCCACGCGCGCCTACACGCTCGCACACCTGTTCGCTGGTCGGTGTTAAAACGCTGAGGAGTGAACATAGCTACAATTCCTCATGTTCAGTTCATCAGCTGTAACGCACTGACATGTCCCTTCGAAATTCTACGGTTTCCACAAACATCATGGATCGTCTGCCTACAATTCAGAATTATGCTTGATGATGTTTGGCTCGAATTTTCGTTATCTTCCACGTATTCCCGCCATATTTAAATCGCTTGAACCAGTCACATGTTCTTGTCTTACTCAAAGATTGCTCACCAAAAACCTTCCTTAAAATGCGGTGGGTTTCAGCTGCAGATTTATGAAGCCTGAAACAAAGCTTAAGACTGAAACTGGTAATTGCCTGTGACTGAATTAGAGAGTCACGTAGAACATTACTTCCTCTTTCATAGATTTTGCTACATAAAGACGACGAGGAAATCAGAGACATTTTAACCCATACGGAGGTTTACTGTCGGGCGTCCTTGCCTACCATGATTTGAGGTCGGAAGAGGAAAGGCTGCAAATGATAGCGTTACTAGAAGTACCGTCTCCCACACCCCTTAAGGTGGCTTGCGGAATATAGATATCGATATAGGTATATTACGTGGTGAGTTTGAAACGGGGCCGCTGTTTCACCTGATTTCACTGCGCTGCTAAAGTAATACCACGCAATATCACTGTCTGGCATAGCAGTAACAGATTATGCACACAAACTCTCCTTGTGAAACAGGCTGTTGCGAAAACCATATCAAAATCTCTACAGCAGTTTCTGTGATTAGTCTTTACAAACAGAGAAACGTAGCGGAGGGCATTAATTTATATATGTATAGAATGTTAAATAGCTCTTGTTGAAATTTAAATGCTGTATTCCGAGATTTGGTTCAAAATGGTTCAAATGGCTCTGAGCACTATGGGACTTAACTTCTGAGGTCATCAGTCCCCTAGAACTTAGAACTACTTAAACGTAACTAACCTAAGGACATCACACACATCCATGCCCGAGGCAGGATTCGAACCTGCGACGGTAGCGGTCGCGCGGTTCCAGACTGTAGCGCCTAGAACCGATCGGCCACAACGACCGGCATTCCGAGATTTACTTCGTTTACTATCGCCATATATCCAATTTTTATAATAGCCTGTAACAGGAAATACTAAGCTCCTGACCCATTTTAACTGTGATTTCCTCTATAAGACATTTGCACTCGCAACTGGGTCCCTGATTCTTTGATAACATGTTATTTCCAGCCTCGTAAGGTAAGTCAGACGTGCGGAATATTCAGCAACCACGTGTAGCACAATTGTCTGAATAATAATCTGACAGCTTGTTATGAAATTTTATTGTGTATTCACAGAAGTTTCATATTGTAGCATACTTTTCAGAGCATGTTTGTAGATTTACAGTTTATACAGACTGCACTCTCAAGTTCAATGGATGGATGAGTACTATAAGTACGAATCCAATTACTTTAAAGTTAACAGCCGCGTCTTATCCATTCACTCCAGGGCCTAAAAACCATTGTGCCTATGATTAATTGGTTGGTTGGTTGATTCGGGGGAGGGGACCAAACAGTAAGGTTATCGATCCCATCGGATGAGGGAAGGATAGTGTAGTAAACCGGTCGTGCCCTTTCAAGGAACCATCACGGCATTTGGCTCAAGCAATTTAGGGTAATCACGAAAAACCTAGATCAGGATAACCGGACGCGGCTTTGAACCTCATCTTCCCATATGCGAGTCCACTGCGCCACAACGCTTGGTTATGATTAATTGAAATTCAGTTCGATAATTAGTAGGAGATGTGATATGTTACGTTTATTATCGTGAAAGTTAGCAACTGTCATATTTTTGAGTCAGATGCTGCAAACAATTTAAAATACACTGTCTGATAAAAGGATGAAGCACCCAGAAAAGGAGACGAGAACGAAATGAAAATTCACGAGTTGAGAGGTATGTGATAGCATTTTAGTAATTAAGGTATCGAGGCAAATTTACAAAGAACTTGGCAGTATGAGCCCACTTACCAGTACGATGTTGCACCCCCTTTGACCTGGATGAATGCGATGGTCTAAAAAACAAGAAGATGTATCATCTCATCTGATGACCTGGCGTACAGCTGTTGTAAATTGTCCTTGGTATCGTGGGTACTGGCACTGGGATGGAGTTGATGCCCAAGATGGTTGTACACATATTCTATCGGGGGCAGATGTGGAGATCTAGCTCAGAATCACGCAGACAATACATAGAGCCGCGTGCGATGTGTGGACGAACATTGTCTTGTAGAAAAATGGTACCACGATAATACCATGAGAGGTAATACACTAGAATGCAGGATGTTCGTGACATAGCGTTGCGCCGTCAAAGTTCCCTAAGTCAGTACCAACCGTGACCTGAAGCCATCTGGCTTCCAACACCATGGCGCGAAGATTAACATTGCTGCGCCTGTCCAAAACTTTGGAAGAATAGGACCTCTTCCCAGGCCACCTCCATACTAGCTGACAACGACAGTCCGAGGTAGTGCAGAACCGCGATTCATCGCTGACCACAAAGCGACATCATTCACCAGCATTCCAAGCTTCCCCGTCGCGGCAACAGTCTAAACGAAGCCGTTTGTGTTGTGCTGTTAACGGCAGCTAACGCGTGGGGCAGTAATGAAATTGTCTGGTTGTTTCTAGTCTCCGTCCAATGGTACAGAATGATACAAACGTTCCAGGGAGATCATTATACGTTCTCGGATGGCAGATGCATATACGAACGGGGATGGTTCAAATGGCTCTGAGCTCTTTGGGACTTAACATCGGAGGTCATCAGTCCCCTAGAACTTAGAATTACTTAAACCTAACTAACCTTAGGACATCACACACATCCATGCCTGAGGCAGGATTCGAACCTGCGACCGTAGCGGTCACATAGCTCCAGACTTAAGCGCGTGGAACCGCTCGGCCACCATGGCCGGCGAACGGGGATGGAACTTGCTTGGTGCACAATACAGTGATCCTCCATTAAGATGGTAAGGCCAGAACCTTGACGACGAGGATGCTTGCCTCGTGTTTCCAGGCTGTCCAAAGTCTGGTCACTGTCACAAAGCTAGACACTGCACTATTTCACCAGCCAGCCAAATAGAGACCCACAATGAGGCTTTTTCAATCTCTGGCAGCTGCTGACAGCGTGGTCTCAAACGAGTACGGCCGGCTGCTGTGACCGAGCGGTTCTACGCGCTTCAGTCCGGAACCACGCGGCTGCTACGGTCGCAGGTTCGGATCCTGCCTCGGGCATGGATGTGTGTGATGTCCTTAGGTTAGTTAGGTTTAGGTAGTTCTAAATCAGATGTTAAGTCCCATAATGCTTAGAGCCATCTGAATTTGAAACGAGTACGTGGGATCTCCGTTTCCTTCACAGTGTTCACTAAATACTTGAAGTTGTTCAGGCATGTCATTTACCCTGCTGGACGTGGTAACGACACTAAACAGGAGCAACACTAATGCACTCTGGTGGCCTTTCTACCCCTAAAATAGTGTGACAACTGTAATGCCAACCGAAGGTTTGTACATGTAAGAAGTTACATTGAAATACATGTCTTCTGGGCGCCTAACTTTATTTGCCTCGAAGATTGCATACTTAAATTAAATAAACGATAGTAATATTCTTCATTGGGGTACACCAGCCGTGTTGATGTTGTGGTCTTTAGCCCCAAGGTTGGTCTGATGCTGCTCTCCATGCTGCTCAATCCTGTGCAAGCCTCTCCATCTATGAATAACTACTGCAATTTTACGTCCTTTTTAATGTGCTTACTGTATTCATGACCTGGTCTCCCTCTATTACTTTTACCTCTGGCACTTACCACCAGTACTAAATTTGTAATCCCATGATGCGTCAGAATGTGTCCTGTCAACCGATCGCTTCTTCTAGTCAGGTTGTGCCATAAATTAATTTTCTTCCGAAATCTATTCAATACCTCCTCATCAGTTACGTGACGTACCCATCTAACCTTCAGCATTCTTCTGTAGCACCACATTTCAAAGACTCTGTTCTTTTCTTGTCTACACTCTTTATCTTTCAAGTTTTGGTTCCATACTTCCTCTCAGAAA
The DNA here is from genome assembly GCF_021461385.2 of Schistocerca piceifrons. NCBI lineage: Eukaryota > Metazoa > Arthropoda > Insecta > Orthoptera > Acrididae > Schistocerca > Schistocerca piceifrons. The sequence continues at coordinate 295,917,362 of NC_060141.1, forward strand.
ATACTTCCTGAAACTTAAATCTATGTTCGATGTCGACAGCTCTGTCATCTTCAGAAATGCTTTTCTTGCCATTGCCAGTCAACATTTTATATCCTATCTACATCGGCCATCATAAGTTCTTTTGATGCCTGAATAACATAACTCAGCTAATACTTGGTCTCCCGCTTCCTTATCTAATTCCCTCAGCATCATCTCATTTAATTCGACTATATTTCATTTCTTTGAGAATGTAAACATGGTATAGGTAGGCTGCATTCTTTTGATTATCTATGTGAATGACCAATTTCAACTTTCTGTCATTTTTAAACTCATATCTTCAGCTACCACTTCATATTACATTATAATATATCGCTGGTACATGTCAACTGGAAAATGATGCTGTAAGCTTAAGATACGTACATGAAAATGACTAGAGGCTGAAGTTGACTAATCGCATAGATAATAAAAAAAGTACAGCCTACCTGGACCATGTTTTCATTCTCAGAATACTTTGAGGCTGTGGTCCCCCACTAAAATAAAGTTTTTGATACATTCCATTACGCTTCTCTCGCTTTTGTTGATGTTCATCTTCTACACTCCCTGCAAGACGCTGCCCATTCCATTCAATTGCTATTCAAAATTCTTTGCAGTCTATGTCGTAATTACACTGTCGTCGGAAAATCTCAAAGGTTTTATTTCATCTCCTTGTACTTTAATTCCTGTTCCAATCCATATATAAGACACTTGAAGTTATTCCACTTCGGATATTTTTGACAAGTATTCTCTGTGTTACAGCTTGAACGACTGGTCGTTTAAAAGTGCATTAAGTTTCAATGTGTTGTACACTACAGTTGTTGTACACAATAACTGTAAAACTCATCGACACCTACTGTACTTAAAAATGGCCTGTAGGTCCGAATTTAGCCGGTGGTGTAAGATTTAATAAATTGAATACTTGTGAAAAATAGCCGAGGTGGGGTAACTTCGAAATGCCTTTTAACAAGCGACAAGATGGGCAGTGGTGTTGCCGGTGGAGTGGAGTCAGCTGTTGCGGTGACACGTCCCTCGTTGGTGCGCAGGCGCTGCGGAGCCCGGAGGTGGAGGCAGAGGCGGTGCTGCGGCAGCTGGGCGTGCCGGCCAGCCTGTCAGAGGGCTCTCCAGCAACAGCAGGCTCCAGTAGGCGCTCCTCCATGACGCCGTCGCTCAGCGAGCTGGAGGCCGCCATCTCGGACCTGCTGGAACAGACGCAGGCCGCCGACGGCGACGACGATGACAACGGCTCTGCGGGTGAGTTCCGCAGCAGGCTGGAAAGCGGAGGCTCAGGCAAGTAGGCTGAGTTTCCCAGTCGGTGGTGACACGACTCATTACGAGAGCGTAGCGGGCAAACTCCTAAGCAGTAGTTAGTGTGGTGAAGGCTATAGATTAACGATAAATGTAGGAACGAGTACTTTTTCATTATAGGGTGCAGACTTCACCATTCCTAACGAGCACCCTTTTTCAACGCCCCTCGCAGAGGCTAGCGTAGATGCATAGACACTGAATCATGGGACTGATGAGTAGCGGTATACACCTATGCTGCTTGCATATCAAACGCCACAGGGGCCACGCATCCCGCTTTTCAATGGGAAAAGGCTTTAAGTTTGGTTTTGTTAGTATGACCAACAAGTAAATGTACAGGATGGGCGTGTGAGCAGGTGGTGGGCGTTATAGAATGATTAGGATTATTTTTAGATAAAGTCCATTTATTGGCGAAAGCATGTTGAAAGGGATTACACAGGCCTAGGGAGGTGAGGGTGAGACAGAGTGTAGAGTTTGGTGAAACATTGTTCGCGAAGCTACCGAAAGTGGTTGTCTGCCAAAACTAAGTCCACAGTGCCGCAACACCGGGAGAAGCGGGAGATGTTCACTGCTACAGGGCGCGCATCCGACTCGCGGGTGAGCAAGAATACAAGAGAGCGAGCCCGGTGACGGGCGGCCGGGTATATTCGACGCACCACGCGGCTTTCTCCGCCCTGATTGGTCAGGACCGAGCAAACCGTGCGGGCGGCATAGAACTTTCCAGAGCTTTACCTGCTAAGCGACGCCTGGGGCGGCGTTACATGAGAGGGGTGCGTGTCCAAGGTGCCCTTCCTCGGTGCTGACTTCCTGTAACTAGACCGTGGGACGAAAGAATTTAGAGGCAGCTAACACTGCCGGCCTTGGCTTGGCCGCAATGGAAAAATGAAGTTACCGTTTGGAGGCTCATATAATAAAGTAAAATCCGTTATTGTCTGACTCATCCTTTACATAAATGAATGAGAAAATTGAGATAGTGTTATTTTTAACAATACACCAGGTGCTGACACCGACATCGACTGAAAAAAACAACATGGCCAAAATCTATGTTGCCAACACAAAAATAAGGTCACCCAAACACACTGATAGCTACAAAAGAAACATGTGCGTCACAAATTACTCGTACGTGATCATCGATAATTCCGTCATACTGCAACTCTCAGGTAATGAGACGTTAGATAGTGAGGCAAGCTATATGCCATAATGGTGACGTCACTTGTAAACCATATAATCATACGCTCAATTTATTGTCCTTATTAAAACTTTAAGAGATGTTGGTGTATGATGGAATGACAGAATACACATCAATCTTCAGGCTGGTTTGATGCACCCCGCCACGAATTGTTCCCCTGTGCTAATCTTTTCATCTCAGAGTAGCAATTGCAACCTGCGTCGCCTAATATTTGCTGGACGTATTCCTATCACTGTCTTCCTCTACAATTTTTACCCTCTACAGTTCCCTCTTAACAAATGTTCTATCATCGTGTCCCTTCTTGTCATTGTTCTCCTTTCCTTTCCTCGCCGATTCTACGGACAATCTCTTCATTCCTTACCTTATCAGTCCACCTAATTTACAACATTCTTCTCCAGCACCACATCTCAAATGCTTCGATTCCTTCCTGTTCCGGTTTCACCACAGTCTCTGCTTCACTACTATACAGTGCTGCGCTCCAAACGTTCATTATCAGAAATTTCTTCTTCAAATTGAGTCCCGTGTTTGATACTAGTATACCTGTATTTGATACTAGCAGACTTCTCTTGGCCAGAAATGTCCTTTTTTCCAGTGCTATCCTGCATCATATGTCCTTGCTTCGTCCACCATAGCTTATTTTGCTGCCTAAATAGCAGAATTCCTTCGCTTCGTGATCCGCAGTTCTGATGTTAAGTTCCTCGCTGATCTCATTTTTGCTACTTCTCATTACTTTTGCATTTCTTTCATTTACTCTCAACCCATAATCTGAGGACAGCAATGTCCTCAGCGAATCCTATCATTGAGATCCTTTCACCCTGAATTTTAATCCCACTCTGGGACCTTATACTTAACGCAAGACAGAACATGGTAGTAAAGATTGCCAATGAGGAAACAGATAAAACAGGCATTAGACTAGCAAGTAGACAAGAACGTCATTTGTTTTGTTTTTACTCTTTTCTACTATAGCTGCGACGGTTGTCTGATAGTAAAAGTTTCTTTGGTCTATCCGTGTCCTGCGTTGAGCCGGCCTCCTTTCAAACTATACAACTGTTTACACTTTTCCGATATCCTCGAACCTAAAACACAGTCCAGTCTGCTCCATACAGCCTCCGCCGCCCGTATCGATGCCGTCAATATTTATTGAATTCATTCTTAGAGGTTCACGAAATGTATACACCATATAAAGTAAGTCAAGATATCCGAATACCACATTGTCACAGAAACGTCTCAGTTTTTGGCAAAGACCCTGTTATCGGTTTTGCACCAGAAGTCGGTAGTCCAATGTCGCTGAAGTTGGTGAGCTCCGCCTTTTCCTTTCCGAAAGTCTGGTAATCTTAGCTGCTGGAAACGAGAAACAATTTAATCCGATCCGAAACTATGCACATCATTGGCACCGACGTGGTCCTTCAACTGCAAAAGGCTACGTTCCGTTTACTTGAAGGCATTCTGGAAGACTTGTTTCTTACCTGGGATGACTCCCGCTGTGGAAGACGCAGAGTGCATGCTGATACTTTTTCTCTCTTTGAGCTTCATATTCTTAATAGGCTCCACCAACCACCTAAACTGGACATTTCAACTACCAGTAACCTCATCTCTTTTGAATGCCCGGACTTGCAGGACGAGAGGAAGTCTTCGAAACAGGGCAGGCAACCACAGGCGGCTCAGGATCAGTGTCAGTCACTGTAAACGACTGGTAACTGTTTCTCAGGCAAACGAGGGGGGCTCTTCGGCTGGCTCCCCGTAAGTCTTTCGCGGTTGCCTGCCATATCTGGACCTTCCCAATCATGCATGGGTGAAGGACCCTCCTCAATGCGGGCAAAATCCGAGATGGCCACATTTGTGGATCGGTCGGTGTACGCTTAAAAAACACGTAGGAAGTCATCTGTATTACTACGTCGGGTTGCATGCAGCACAGGGCAGTAACGGCCTATGGCAAAAGCATCAAATTGCGTGACCTACATGAGTACTAACTGAAGCTATGAGCGGATAGAAACCAACTCAGCTATCGTCTGAACGCAACAGTCACAGTCCTTATTAGTTCTACGTACATACAATGGAATATACTACGAACTAAAAGGCTGCCGTACTGAAAAATACCTATCAAGAAATCTGTAACGCTGAAGTTAGGTAACGAACTATACAAAATTCAGATTCCATTGATTTGTATCGTTCCATCTTTTTACAAATTTTTCCAGGGTTTCTACGGGTTGTGTGAGAGTACATACACAACGTCTGTTTATAAAAGAGGTTTCATCAGTGGTGGCTAGCAAATAAGATTCCAACCAGTTCAGGATTTTAACGATATAACGCTCCAACTGGTCAGTATTTGGCATGATAACCCTCACGAGGATACCACACAACTGCTTGCATACCCGGACGGAACTGACTAACGCATCACTGACTTGTTCATTTTGTGAACTCATTTTGTGAAGTTCTTTGTTTTGAAATCATCAAACTTTTCTGAAATTGTAATCATTTGTTTGCACATGTACACATCACATCTATCGATTTCCGTCCCATTCGGATAATTCTGCATGCGGGACTTTTTAAATTGCACAATACTGAAATTATGCTTGGCCCAATGGGGCAAAGATCCGTATCTACCATGTTTATACGATACCGACCATGAAGCTGTCAGCAACGATCTAAACAGCGCTGACAATCTACCGTAGCGCTACTTACAAAAACAGCAACATGCAGTGACGCAGTGGTTCGCCCTAAGCTTTGTTCGCCATTCTCTAACTACGTTTAAGACTGAAAGTTTGTCATATTACAAACCAAACATTTTTTCGCCATTGAAAAGTCACTTCCTATACGGCTTTGCATATTTCCCTTGGCAATATAAATTAATTACTTCGCCACTGAGGTTCGATCGCTGCAGGCAACATAGCCCTTGGTAAGCCAACATTCAGCACGATCTCCTCAAAATAATGGAGAGCTGTCTTTATAAGCAAACTCTTCCCCGTCTCTGGCGTCAGATACATTAATTTCCTTAGGCAATTTAATCAAAATACTGTCGTTAGCACAGGCGCCGACGAACGCTCGTAATCATTCAGAGCAACCATGACGAGAATTTTGCTACGCACATTTATCTTCTAAGCAATATAATTACTGACTCGCTATTCTTTGCCTCACTTAAGAGACATGGACGAGCCCATTCCTCAGGATCTATTGCACTCAAATTACGTCCTATTTTTCCTTTCATCGGAAATTTGTGTGCTTACGCCAACGTCGTAGAAGGTTCGAGAAGACACGTTGGAACTTCTACTGCAAACAGCTTCCGCCCACGCCATCGTCGCTGCTGTTCGCCAGTTTGTTTTCCCTCGCGCTCACAGGAAATCAGCAAACATGGCTACCATGTTCATCTTTGAATTCTGCTGTTTCGCTGTCTTCAAAACTCCATATAAATCAAACCATAGGTTAGATTTATACACGGATTGCAGCAATGATCTAGAATTTCCCACTGCATATTCAGTAAAGTGAACTTACTTTATTACATAATATTAGGGTCGGTAATGAGCGTGGGCAATGCAATGAAATATCATTGACACGTCTCAAACTGTAACTCTACATCCTCTCCTATACAAAACAAACTACGCCGGCCGCGGTGGTCTAGTGGTTCTAGGCGCGCAGTCCGGAACCGCGGGGCTGCTACGGTCGCAGGTTCGAATCCTGCCTCGGGCATGGATGTGTGTGATGTCCTTAGGTTAGTTAGGTTTAATTAGTTCTAAGTTCTAGGGGACTTATGACCACAGCAGTTGAGTCCCATAGTGCTCAGAGCCATTTTGAGCCAAAACAAACTACACCGAATTAAGTGCTCTTAAATGTTATTAATAGATCGATGGGAATAAAATCAATGAAAACGCAGTGACATCAAATTGTATTTGTGTGACTTACTGATATATGCTAAACCTTCAATGCATTCCACTCTTTTCATTAATATCTCTGGCTGAGGGACACGCTACTGTCATCCATGGGCATCGTTTTTCCAGTGGGATTACTCCCTCATATCCGCATATACCTCTGGTGCTAGTGTTCGAAAATCAAAAGAGGAAATTACAGTGACAGTTAATATTTGAGTTCGACCTAGAGGCGAGATCAGGTACATAGTGGTTGACGGAACCGCCCGAGATATGCAGGAAATCCGCTTTCGAGTTTCTGAGTGGCACAAATTTTGAATTTTCGCTACATGCTAACTACAAACTTCCGTGTCACTAGTGCAACACGAAGTGTACTAAGTATAAAAGCCTCTAACTGCTAAAAGCCTCACTGCTAAAACAAAAACTGAGATTAGTGACACTATTCAGTATATGCTCGAAACCTGTTTGAAAAGTGGGCCCTATTCTCAAAATCTACAGACCTGTATGAGCGTTCCCATCATCCAAAAACTATGAATCGCATAGGAAACCTCGATAATGGGTCTATGTAGGAATTACTCTTTAGTTTGTAAGCCGTTCACTTCCTTTTGTAATGTCCTGAGTACATGAAAATGCGTCTCCAGAAAAAAATGCCCTGAATGTGTATTCCTTTTTACGTATAGTTCTGCTGACCAATGACGTATAATGCAGTATGACTATACTTCAAAAACACAGTAAAGAGTAGGCAGTGCTTGGTTTGCGCAAAGGAGGGAATTGGGGGCGTAAATGAATACTTCAACGATTTTAGAATCGCAAATACTTATAGGAGTTTCATCATCTGATTTGAAGAACATGTGAATGGTCCACCTTATAGGTAAATCATGAGCAGTGAACATGCGTGGCTCCATCTAGTAACCTAACACCTTTTCACACAAATCGTGAAATATAGAGATGCACAGCAAGCACGTGAAACATAATATGACATGCAGCAGACAGTTTTGGAACCTCCATAACATCGCTTACCTTCCAAACTGTGAAGCATACAAAGAACAGAAAAAGATTCTTGCTGATTGCAGTGCTGTGCCGGCCGGAGTGGCCGTGCGGGTCTAGGCGCTACAGTCTGGAGCCGAGCGACCGCTACGGTCGCAGGTTCGAATCCTGCCTCGGGCATGGATGTATGTGATGTCCTTAGGTTACTTAGGTTTAATTACTTCTAAGTTCTAGGCGACTGATGACCTCAGAAGTTAAGTCGCATATCGCATAGTGCTCAGAGCCATTTTGAGCAGTGCTGAAAAAAAAAAAAAAAAAAAAAAAAAAAAAAAAAAAAACACGCTGATAGCGTCTATCCCTCGCAGTGACTAACATTCCAGTTTAAGGCAGAGTGTGGGTTAGAGATCGTACTAGAAATTAAGTGCAGACTAAAAAAGTGCAGACCAAGCCACGTAGAGCTTCGTGTCTTTAAACATATTTTCATCAGCGATATGAGATGGGAAATAAATAGTAAAAGCTTCACGTAAATGTATGATTACTACAACTCGGTCCATAATCAGCGGAACAAGAAACAGTATAATTGTCCTTACTGGACCACGTGGTATACAGGACCACCACTTAAGGAAGAACTGAATAATGATTCCAGATACGTTAGAAAATATAACGTATTCAACATGCTTAATGTGCAGATGGATTAATGAAAAGCCGATACTGTACAATGCACATCGACAGATAACTACCTCGCTGACCAACGAAATTTAAGTTAAGGCACGTTAATGATCTGAAAATGTTGCAAGCAAATACTGCGCTAAGGTACAAAATGCAAGCTTCAGTCTCAAAATTCGTTTGTAGCTTTATATGTGAGAACGGCCATCAGAAGGCAACTTCAAAGTAAGTTACTACGCCAGCCGTCCACAGCAAAAACGAGGAAGTTCAGAAAAGAACACCGCAAGAGAAGCTTGCCGAACACCAGCCGGAAACAGTGACAGGGACAGACAGAAACGGGAAAAGGCGACCTAGCTAGTCAAAGGCATCTAAAGCCATGAAAGACATACGGAACAGAAAATAAGGTTTACACAGATGCTTTCAAGAAGGGCAGAGCACAAAATAGAGGACCTAGCACCCACTCCAAAGTACACGAATGTTGAACATTTTCGTCTGCGTGTACAATCTATAAGTTTCCTGCACTACGGATTGTTAAAAAACATGGCGAATACGTTGGATAAAAACTGTCTAGCGCTGGAATGCAAGTATATTCGACTCATATGTTGAACTGAATACGCGTTCTAGAGACTAAGAAGAAAGGACTGTGTGGAGTGAAGCACAGAGCGCGCGTTCTCTATTGGTGAATTTTGCAACTTGGCAGATGCAATAGTGTTTGGCACGATTATGAAGTTAGGACTTACGCTGTGACTTGTTAAGACTGAAGAAATGGCTTGACATCTTTTGAGACCCATAGGAAGGCTGTTGTTCTGCTCATAATATTCGTAGGCCTACGGAACCCGTTCTAACGCAATACCAGGCCACAGTCGTTACGTCTCTGATGGATAGGCAACCTTGAACGCAGGAAAGTCAGTGCTGTTGCCTCCCATCCAGGCGTTAAAGCCACTGTACGGAACACTCGGGGCTGGAGTTCTTGAAGGAATGCTAAGAAAAGTACTTCCGGACGCGTATTGCTGTACATCTGTAATTATTATCTCTTAAGGAATAAAAATAACGTAGCGCACATAAACGCAAGGATTCAAAAATCTAGGTTTTTGAAAGGATACGCGCTTTCACCGGCGTTTGATACCATTTTTTTTTCTAGTTTAAAGTGTGTAATGGATAAGCAGCTAAGTAAAATGAGACAATTCATAGGCAAATTACATACTTGAATTTATATCCCGATTTCTTAAAAGATGATTTTTCGCTAACATGAATGGTTCCTGGCTACATAAATCATGCGAATTTCACAGACAGTGGAATCTCACAATGGGCAGACCCGATACATACTATTCCCTTCACTCCAAATCACTCTCAACGTCCTCGGAACTTCGTATCGCAGTTTTTACTGCGGAATTGTGGCCATCATTAATAGAGGAATTCTGAGTACCTCATTTACCAGGTTATGCTGAGCAAACATAAAAGCTTCTGCGCATCGTCTTCTATTACTGTATTTTAACCCATTGAATGAGTATTTATCGTGTGCAATCCTCTGCCTCAACCGCTAGTTGCCACTGGCGCAGTTGCTCTGTGATTTGCTCACTCGTTAAAACATTTCTTTCTTGATTTTAGTTTATAGGCCAAGAATAAAGTGGATTAGGACGTTTCAAAGAAGAGGAACGAAATTTTATTTTGAGATAGTTTATTTTATGTATGAAATATTTGAAAACGTGATGCTCCACTCAGAGGAACTACTTTTTTTCGAGGGCTTCTTTTCCTGCGTACTCCACGCCTCTTTGTTGGTATTTCCTTCGTTCTGCTTGTTGTGAGTAGCCCTTCGTAGACGATTTTTCAAATTATTGATCCACTCGCTGAACAAGATTATCAGCTGACACTTGCTTCATTCCGTGAACGTGTACGTCCTGCTCCAAAGTTCTGGCATCATTTTCGCAGTTTGGTCTCACGCACGACAATTACGTTATATGGGCTGTTAGAAATCAGCAGAATCCATCAGCATTAACAAATCGGATGAAAGCATACATATCACAACTGACGGGAGACTGTTGTTCTGGGCATCTTTATGTGCTGTCCGTGCACTCAGAACAGAACAGTGGGACGTGCCGTTATCGACGAGCATACTAGAGAAACTGCGTAACACATCTTCCCAAAGCTAAATTATATTTTCACCGTGGTTTTAATTTCCCGACAGACTGGACCGGAAAAAAAATAGCTCTCTTATTTTGACAAGATTTCTGTAGTGACGTAAAAATGAATGTACATGTAAAACACAAAACCATGTAGTTCGAAATAGTTAAACGAGCCGTTAACAATTACTACAAACCTCTGGTCAAAATATTTACAATTAAATAATTTTCTTCTGTGTTGAAAATCACCGAAGATGCCTAATGAAGAGGCGATACGTGCTTGGTAGACTCAAATGAAACATATACCTGCATAAGACGGAATTCTTTCTTCTCAGTATGATAAAGCAAAAGTAAAATAAATAATTCGAAATGAAGGACTTACCGGTCTTTAGATTTTTTCCTCGTCACTAGCGCTGTGATGTCCACACCTCAATGTCCACCATGGTGCCCGTTCTAAGAATGAAAAATTCGAACAAAATCTTCGTGCCTTTCTCAAAAACATGGAATAGGAGAGGGCTGACAAGCACTATAAACATAATAGGACTGTAGGGATTCTGATAATGAACAATTTCCGAGGGAATAAGTGACATCATATATCTTTGCATCAGTTTCAAGTAAATATATGTATAGCCTACATCTTGGGTGTCTCGTAATTACTCGAACTTTACTAGCAGACGAACAAGATTTTAATTATTGATATGTCTTAAATAATTACACTAGTCAGGTAAATGCTTTTTGTGAAACATTAAGTTGTAAGATTAAATAAGGACTCGTCATGCTGAAACTAAAAGGTGCAGTTGGGGATGGTTTAGGAAGCGTACAAATCCACTACTTTGAGAGAGTTTGCTTCGTCACTGAGAAATAATTCATAAAAGTTATAAAGGCGGTAGTGAAGCCCATCGCTTGTAGGCGAAATGTCAACGAGATAAAAGTGGAGCTTTACGTGCATACAATTTCTTTTTTCTTTGCTTTTTCACTGTCCTTTTACATCAGCTTTTAAAGAACAAACAGTTTAAATTGTTGTTAATTGAGGCTTGAGTTCGAAGACTTTTACGATGCTGGTTTCTTCGCTAGCCTATCTTGTAAAAGACTCTTTTGTCTCTCCCTATGTATAGTAACCTACGTCCACTTGGCCTGTTTACTCATCATCATCATCATTCGTATCTCACACAATGCAGTACATTTATAATAAGTAATGAATGTCATTCAATAAAACAAAAATAAATCAACTAAATATTAATATATAGGTTTATAACCCATTTAACCGCTGTGACATTGCCATTTATAAAATCCATGTGCCCTTATAGCGTCTAAGAAGCACCCACTTTTGATATGTCTGATACATTGTTTTAGTGCATCACAGTCAAACCTCGGATACTCTGAGTGAGTTAGAGCACCGACCACATGCAGCGTGGATTGTGTTTAATTTGCCCCACAGTCTCCAGTTTCCTGTGATCTCGACACCACAGTATCATCGTCGTCGTATTTCTGGAACCATTCCCGTTCTTGGTAGTTTCCCATGCTTCGGCAGTTCTTCTTCCAGCGACCTCTTACTTTGGAGTTACTTGTAGCTAGCTGTTCAGCGTATAGGAGTGGCGGGTGTCTCGAACGAAGCCTATTTCTTCGTAAGACAGGTATGTCGTAATGAAGGGATAGTTCCTTATTCTCTTGTATATTGTGGTAATCTCTAAGCACGATCTCAGTTCCGAGAATCTGTGCTTAGCAGAGGAAGCCAGTAGAAAGGAGTTAGGCTGATTGCATCAATAATCATGCACATCGTGAGCTGCGCATTGATGAACCTAGTGTGACAACTATTAAACCATACCAAACAACAATACTCTGTGGCCGAAAAGAAAACAGTGGAAGAACTGATGTAGGCAATGTCTCGATTGATGGTTCAGAGCACTATGGACTAAACTTCTCAGGTCATTAGTCCCCTAGAACTTAGAACTAGTTAAACCTAACGAACCTAAGGACATCACACACATCCATGCCCGAGGCAGGATTCGAACCTGCGACCGTAGCGGTCTCACGGTTCCAGACTGCAGCGCCTAGAACCGCACGGCCACTTCGGCCGGCGTCTCGATTGATGACCCCCCCCCCCCCCTCCCCTATCCAAAGTTGTGCCCCACAGCCTCTGAATGATGTTGCGAGTTTTAATATTGGCTGATATGTTTTCCAGATGTTTTTTTGTTAAACAGAGTGCAATCGAGTGCCAAGATACTTGGGCTATTTGTTGTGACGGAGACTGTTGCTATCTAACTGGACCTTTATCTTAGTGTTAGTTTCTTTGTTATTAAGGTGAAGGGCACAAACCTCGCTTTTACTGGTACTGGGTCACAATTTCTTAAATATGAGTTAAAATGCCACTAACTCCTCTGTTAGTGTTCCTCTGACTCATCAAGCTCTTTTGATTGACAAGCCAAAGCGATGTCTTCTGCATAGCAGAATTTCCTTGAAGATGTGTTTGGAAGGTCATAATGGCTGAACAGGAGAGATGCGAGAACTGAGCCTTGTGGCCGTTCGTTATTTGGTTTCCTTATTGAGCTTCTATTTTGACCCAAACAAACCTGAAAGTATCGAACACTTATCATGTTGTTAATAAGAGATGCTGTTGTCCGGCATTTAATTATTTTTAGTAATTTGTAAATCACACCTTCCCTCCAGACGGTGTCATATGCTGTCTCCTGGAAACTGGCCACCATGAAATTTGTCAGAACTAGTATGGTCGTTGCAGCTTCGGTGAGACCTAAATCCCGCTTGTTCTATTGGAATGTGTTCTAAAAAACACCCACTAATTCTTTTGTAAATATGTCACTCTAAGAGCCTTTACGTGCACCTAAGCAGGGAAATTGGCGGCAATTTCTGGAGGAGATCCGGTGATTTGTTAGGTTTCAAGACCGCCATAAACTTTGTATTTTTGTAGTTCCATGGGAAGTGTCCCTGTTTTAAAGTAACAGAAGAACCGAGTCAGCCCGTGTTTGTCATTTTCCCCAAGAATAATCAAACCCCGAGCCTTACCACTTTTAACCTCTGGTAAATCCAAATTTCATCTACGGTGAATGAGGAAGAGAATTTTGCATCGCTTGGAGACTGAACTTTTAGATTTTTTGTCTCTTTTTTAATCCTGGAGGTATGCTATTTATCTCTGGACGATCTGAACATTTTTACTTTATGTTTAACAGTATGATTAAGTGAAATACCAGGCTTCTGATCAGATTTATTAAAGGAACCGTCCAATTTACGGAGCAAGGACCAAGCCTTCGCACTTGAATGTGTGAAATTCCAGTTTCCTACTATATGAGACCAGCGCACTTTCCTTGCATTATCAAAACTATGACGACGTTCATCTGCAATGTCACTCTCTCCGCTTCTGTTAAATTGTTCTTGTCTCATTCCATCTCGGGTTATATCCTCTATATACACTAGGAATATGTTTCTAAGCAAATCCAAGAACAGCTCCAACAAAACGGTTCTAGGTCTGGGGTCCTGGTGGAATCAAAGAAATTTTTTTCCAGGTAGTCCTGGAAATCCTGCCAGTTTGCCTTTTCAAGATTCGATCTAGGTCGTGGCAATGACTTAACCAATGGGATGGATAAGCCACTATTGAGACTAACAGGTCTGTGTTGACTACGTGGGAAGTTTGGAAAGACTTTTCTCGATGCAAGAATTGCGTGGTCTTTACAGTAAAACGAGACGATTAGAGAGGTCTGGGTTATAGCCTTTCTGCCATGCAAGTGATCTAAAGGCATCCAAATCCTTGGCGTCAAAAATTTGGTAAAGGTTATTATTTTCAGCCCACCTAACAAGTGCATTACCGTAGTCGTCGATCCGTGCGTACTTCCACTGATCATGGTGGCTGTTAAAACCACCAGCGTATATTGATGGATGGACAGTAATCGGTAAAACATTTGGCGCCAATCTACATTAGGTGGTTTATACAAGTTGTGGATAATGAGCTCTTAAAGCTTTGTTGATACATTATCAATTTCATCAGCTGTATGTGCTTTGCTTAGGTGTGCATGAACAAAGTCAGTTCTAACGTAATTAGCAACGTCATAAATGTTGTACGTTGCGCCAATAAGGTCATACCCACATATCCTTCCTCGTTTTCGGTCTTCTTAGTTTGATGAATGGGCTTCCCAGATTAAAACCACGTCAGTATTATTACCTAAAAGAACTGTTAACAACTGATCACTTTTAGCTCGGCTAATTCCTTCTATATTTAGTTGCCAAACACGGACTGAAGGTCCCAGTTATATAGTCATTTGGTTCTGAGAAGCACCTTTTGCTAGTGTTTGGTTACCTTAGCCTGCATGCTTGTAGTCAGATGCTCTAGCCGATATGCTCTAGCCGATATGCTCTAGCTCATTTAGCGTTACCCATGATGCACCTGTAATATTTTACTGCGGACGCGATCTAGATTTGCACCCCACCGAGCTTATTTGTTTCGATGTTAAAATATTTCTTGTTTTTGTAAACACTTTTCCTGCAATTGCTCGTCTGTATTTTATATCCTCTTTATCTCTGTCATCATCAGTCATTTACTGGGCAAGTAGTAAAAATCGACCGATACTTACAGTGTTCAATTGCACAACACAGTTTCTTCATTAGCGCCTCAGTTTTTGTTTCTTCTCGAAGTGCAGATTGAACAACGGCGGGGATAGGCTACAAGGTTGTTTGTTTTCTCAACTACTGCTTTTATACCATGTTCCCCGACTGTTATATCTGCAAGCTGTAAATTAACTTTCGCTCCCGGTATTTTACTCCTTCTACATTTAGAATTTCAAGGAGTGTGTTGCAGTCAACACAGTCAAAAGTTCTATCTAGATCTAAAAACACTGTAAAGGTAGCTTTTACTTACCTCACTCTAATTCTCAAATAATCCATAGGGTGAGTATTGCCCCACGTGTTTCTACATTTCTCTGGAAAGTAAAGTGCTATTTCTGGAGGTGGCTTCTACCAGTTTTTCCATTCTCCTGCAAACAATACGAGTATTTTACAACCATGACGTACTGTATTTTACTGATGGTTCAGTAATATTTTCATCGGTCAGCGTATGCCTTGTTTGAAACTAGGAGTGTTATATAATTCCTGAAGTCAGTCTCATATCTCTTGCGTACCAGGTGGAATAGCTTTATAACGATTGATTGGTTTAAATTACACGCTACCTGCCTTGCTTCTTTAAGGTGTTGTCGATAGTGAAATATGGTTGTTATCCGACAGAATAAAAGCGAAAAATTGTTTTACTGATCGATGATGTCTTCTTAGAAATAAAACATAAGCCAATAAGAAAGTATACTAGGTTAAAAACATGAATTTTCTAGGACTGTGTCTGAAAGCGATTTTTCTTCCTTTTCTTTCTGCAGATAACAGAATAAATAATATGCTGGAAGACAGTGACAAAAATAAGCGGCCTGATGGAAGGGTCGCCCAGACAACCGTTCCAGGAGCGGCGGGGCTTCCAGGTAAAACTGCCGACGCTGACAATGAAAACCTCAAAACCGACTCGTCCGCGCCCGCCGACCAGGGAAGCCGTGCTGCAGACGCTGCAAGTAGCAACGAAGCGACCGGACCGACAAAGAAAGCAAGCCCCGACAACGTGGCCAACGGTATCTCGAGGTTATCTCAGCATCATATAAATGGTAACAGTAGTGGGATACCCATCGACGTGTCTGCCAGTACAGAAAATCCAAGTATCTCGATACTAACAGACACCAGTTAGAAAGTTCTACTTGAAGAATCATCATTTTTCCATTGTGGATAAAATCCAGGTATGCGATGAAACTCTCAATATTTGCAGATATCTACTGTATATTAAAAAAGAAATGACTTGCTCGCTGAGCAGCAAAGTTCTAACATCAAATTGACAACAGTGACGGAGGGGAAGTTCCTGCAGGTTCTGCTAGAGTAAGGGCCCTCAAATTAGCATGTCATTAAAGATATGTAAAAAAGCAGAAATGGCAGTTTCAGATTTAAATTAACCCAAGTTATGTAGCTGTCTTGTACGTCATGTTCGTTACGCAGTTATAAATTTTTAAATTTCTCTGGGTGGTGCTTAGAATTAATTCGATGGGATGAAAGTAAACGATGGAGCATTTGAGAAATCTGTGACTTGAGCCCAGTTAATCTTATGTGGTTATTACATATTGATATACAAGGGCATTTTAAATGATATCAGCTCCACCATCGAAAAATGGCACGCGGTTTCAAAACTGTTCAACAGAAGGCACGCAAACAAATCCCGATTCTAATTCCGTCATTTTATTAATGTGTGTCACCCGAGGCAATCGTTCGTGGGGATAGTTCACCAAACTTAGGGAAATTCAGATGGCAGGAAGTTTATTATAAATTTAAGAAGCAGTACTGCTCGTACTGTAACTGAAAAATGTAAATTTTGCTTTGTTATTATTTGATTCTTAAATAGGTTATATCACATAATAACGGAGACCTTGTATTATAATGTACTGTTAGGGCAAAATTACGAAACTGGTACATTTTATTTACCACATACATGTAAATGATCGAACTAAGTCATATGTACAAGTCTTTGTGTAGAAAAGGTATGTAAATTTCAATGAACAATAAAACTGTTGCTAAAATTACAGAGTTTTATTCAGTCGAAGGTTATTTGTCTGAACGACAGCGCTTAATACTTTGTGTTTTGAAACAGTACTTTTATCATGATAAAAGATTCACTTAGTTGTGAATGTAGAACCTCTGGAAGGTCAGACGGATACTGAAAAGGTCTGACAGTCACTACGTAGAGTGTTCTCTAATTTTGTAAATGTACTTAAAATTGTTTATAATGTTTACGAATTTATTGTTGGATTCATACAATGAATCACAAAGCTCCCAATGGTGACTTTCTTCAGCAATAACATTTTATAACGATATATATGGAAGCTATATGAAATTATCATTAATTGTCTTGATTTAGCACAAGAACACCGATGTAGGGTAAGGTGCCTAAATATTATACAAAAGCAGAACTTCAGTCCGCAGTTTTGAAAGAAGAATATAGACTGTCATCAAAAAATTGTAAATGTTGCAGGGTTTAAGCTGCTTTAAAATGACACTGCATTTATTTAATTCTTTAAAGTTTCAAATGTAGATTAGAAAAAAAATAAACAGTCTCATTTTTTTGGACTGAAATCCTTAAATATGATATGACTCGTCCAAAATGTGATACACGTATCATATTGTTATGTAAATTAAAAATTAAAGGTAGGAGGTTCCGGTCTTATATGGATATAAGAGGTTCATTCAAATGATACCTGGTCAGTGAGTCTACCTTTGCCTAACAAATAGCATGGCACCATGCAACTGCGAGTATGGTGGCGCCATTTATTGGTAGAGATATTGACGCGTGCGCACCGTTTGAAGCTGCATAGCGCCAGTGTGGTTTCACGCCGAAGACAAGGTGGTCACACAAGTTATCGTCCACTTTATGCAGGCGAGTAAGCAGGAACGACGAGGAGTGATCGATTTTTGGCGACGGAGGGAGTTGAAGGCCGAAAAAAGTATCGACGGATGAAGGCTACGTACGGTGAGTACAGTCTTAGTCGTTCAAGTGTTGTGGAATGTCGCAAACGAGTCCTTGAGGGGGCGCGAGTCACTGGAAGACAACGCTCATCCTGGACAGGCTCATCGTGTCATCACATCGGAAATCGTTACGGAAGTGATTAAGTCTTGGACAACCGCAGAATCACCGTGCACGAGATCCATCGGTTACTGCGTCTTAGCGTGGGCAACTACGACGAAGTGTGTGAGTGGGTCCAGGCCTGGATCCGACAGCAGTCTACTAGCTTCGTCAAGGATGGAATCGACCGGCTAGTGACGCAATGGTTTTCACCAGCATGGACATACGGCAGGGGCTTATGAAACTAAATACTATGCAAAATTTTAAAACTTACACAAATACTATTTTCAACACAAACTTGTGCATTTTAAATGAGTACCCCTATTATGTCGTACGCAATCAATAGCATGAAAAATCACAAAAATAAAGTCGTTGGTTTCATCGCAATACGTCAGTTAAACCCGAGAAATTGCGAGGTGAAGTTGACGCTTGAAATAAATGAAGTTCACAGCTAGCGCACGTCCTGAGACTCGAGCGTGCACCTCGCGCTGTCTGTGTCAAGGGCTCAAACAATGGGAAGGTATGCACAATCCACAAAAATAAATAACATGTCCAACGCAAAGTTACGTTTTTCAAATTGTAAATGTATGTTTACTCCAGCGAAATGAGAACTAGAGCTACAATTAGAGATGAACACTTGAATTCACTTTGCTAAACACATTTACTAGTGACCTGTCGCCCACAGAAACTGTATTGTTGTGCATAGAAAATACACCCACATCTTGACCAATGAAACTGACACGTCAACATGTTCGAAGCGGCCTCCATTTGCATCCATATACGTTTGCAGACGGGTAACGAGAGAGTGTTGCACAGATTGTAGAGTTTCTACAGATATTGCCGCACATGCCACAGTAATACGCTATTGCATATCCTCTACTGTCGTTCGGGGTTCTTGATACACTGTGTCTCTCACTGCGACCCAGAGAAAAGTCAAATGGCGTTAAGTCGGGGGACCATGCTGGCCATCGCACAGTACCTCCCAGTTCCATCCACCTATTATGAAATGTTTCATCTAGAACGTCTCTGGCAACGTTTTCATTGTGTGTGGGACATCCATCATGTTGGAACCACATTGACAGAAGAGTTTCCAATCCTAGATCATCAGGAGCGCTAATGTGTTGAATAAATGATGCATATCGCTGTCCATTCAATGTTCCATGGTAGAAATATGGACCTACAATGCAGTTAGCAATGATACCGCACCAAATATTGACACATCACTGTCATTGATGAGCACCTTGGCGAATCCAGTGGGATTTTGCACGGACGGGTAGTGCATGTTCCGCAGATTCACATTACCATGATTTATAAATGAAGCCTCGTCCGTAAACAACGTATTGCTTAGGGATACTGGATTACCTTGCAACTGCTGAAGTGCAAAATGACAGAATGCCATGCGGGATTCAAAGTCATTCCCGAACAGTTCTTGGTGCAGTGAGATATGGAACGGATGAAACAGATGCCGATGCAAGATTCTACATGCACTACTGTGGCTTATTCCTACACCTCGTACACCCACCTGAGGATTGTGCGCTACAGCAGCCAGAACAGCTTTTTCGTTTCCATTGCCAGTCGCTGGCTTTGTACGTCGACGTTGTGTGTGAGCCCAGCTTCCTGTTTCCGTGAGTGTCTTGCGGATGCTGCCAATGGTTCGACGTGACGGACACCGTCGATCTGGGTAGCGTTCAGCATACAGTGTCACAGCTGCGGTTACATTTCTGTGACATTCACCATAAATTAAAATATCTAGTTTTTCTTCATTACTGAAAGCCGGCATATCGACTAGATGACGGCAAATGTAACAAGCCACGAGAAAGCAGTTTTAATGTGGTAACGTATGTGAACTACTTTACTGAATTACGTTGCAGCATGGGAGCAGTTCAGCAGACCAGATTAGGAGACACTTTTACATTGAAGGTAGAGCGTGCCGTGGTAATATTGGTACGTTTACGGAAGAATACAGGCGACAGTGCTGGCAATCCCTGCTCTGCGCACAGTACTACAAGTGAGGGATTACGTAGGAAACTGTGACGCTGTTGGTATCCTTCACAAGCCACATATTTCAGAACTTTAGGTTTAGAAACGTGAAACCTATTGTGTTACCACTAATTGTACCTCTAGTTGTCATTTCGCATCAATAAACATTATGTGCAGGACATCCATAATTCTGATACCGCATTGATTGACACATAAGAGGTGAACCTGTTTAAGTAAGGTACAGCTCAAGAAGGGGCTAAACTATTCCCCTCTAGGAGTGCTATGAGTGAAATATGGGCCAATGATGTGTTGTCATAGAATACCACACCTAACACTCCACTGATGTATTACGTCAGTCTCAGGACGTGCACTAGCTGTGCGCTTCATTTATTTCAAGCGTCAACTTCGCTTACCAATTTCTCGGGATGTAATTGACGTATTGCGATACAACCAACGCCATAATTTGTGATTTTTCATGCTATTGATTGCTTACGAAATAGGGGATGTCAATTTAACAATACACAAGTTTGTGTTGAAAATAGTATTTGTTTCCGTTTTAAAATTTTGCATAGTATTTGGTTTCCTAAGCCCCTGCCGTACGTCCATGCTGGTGAAAACTTTTTCAATTTTTGTTCCACAGATATTTGAGGTGGCAGAGTATGAGAGAGAGAGAGAGAGAGAGAGAGAGAGAGAGAGAGAGAGAGAGAGAGAGAGAGAGAGAGAGTTTCGTATTTGCCACTCCCCACTCCAGTACCAACATGAATTAGAAATTTCCCTATCATATCACTCCTATTAATAAGAGATATCTTTTCCACTGAACTAAAAATCTATTTTGTCCTTGTGCACAGACATTAGAAACTTAATGTCTATGCCATTTTCCAGTATTTTTTGTATGGTACAGACATCTGTCGCAGTGCGAATTCTCCTTCCCTCATCTAAATTTAGCCAAGATATGACCTTTTCCATCTACATGTACTGGATCATTCATTACAAAAGGGCCGGGTGTTGATTCTCCAAACATCTTCCACGCTGTCGTCACTCCTTAAAGAGATGTCGGGATCAGTGTCAGTTTCCTCAGTTCCTTTTTGTGTACTTGCCGCAGCTTTAGTAACAGCATAGCTTTCTGGTCCTCCTGCTTCTGGCCTACCCATTTTTTGTTTGATAGGCTTTATTTTTCAGAAAGGAGTTTGCCGCTAGAGATGTGGTCTCCGGCGGTGGTGTGGCTGACGCCTGGGAATGGCGGCAACACGCAATACACCGCTGTGTATATGCTGTCTGGGTCGTAGGCGACACTGTCACGTTTGGGAATCAACAAAATCATATTTTGGAATGGAGCATATCAGACTTAATGCTTATATTGACTGCTTCATAATAATCTTCCTATGGTAAATGTGAAAATAACGAATAATTCAATAGATATGTCATAGTTTGCTGTGTATGTAACAAATTTAGTCAATGCATAGCAAACGCTTGCTTAAGTATGACAAGTGTTCTATAGCTTTGGGCACATATACACTCCTGGAAATGGAAAAAAGAACACATTGACACCGGTGTGTCAGACCCACCATACTTGCTCCGGACACTACGAGAGGGCCGTACAAGCAATGATCACACGCACGGCACAGCGGACACACCAGGAACCGCGGTGTTGGCCGACGAATGGCGCTAGCTGCGCAGCATTTGTGCACCGCCGCAGTCAGTGTCAGATAGTTTGCCGTGGCATACGGAGCTCCATCGCAGTCTTTAACACTGGTAGCATGCCGCGACAGCGTGGACGTGAACCGTATGTGCAGTTGACGGACTTTGAGCGAGGGCGTATAGTGGGCACGCGGGAGGCCAAACACGTGGGGCGTGAGGTCTCCACAGTACATCGATGTTGTCGCCAGTGGTCGGCGGAAGGTGCACGTGCCCATCGACCTGGGACCGGACCGCAGCGACGCACGGATGCACGCCAAGACCGTAGGATCCTACGCAGTGCCGTAGGGGACCGCACCGCCACTTCCCAGCAAATTAGGGACACTGTTGCTCCTGGGGTATCGGCGAGGACCATTCGCAACCGTCTCCATGAAGCTGGGCTACGGTCCCGCACACCGTTAGGCCGTCTTCCGCTCACGCCCCAACATCGTGCAGCCCGCCTCCAGTGGTGTCGCGACAAGCGTGAATGGAGGGACGAATGGAGACGTGTCGTCTTCAGCGATGAGAGTCGCTTCTGCCTTGGTGCCAATGATGGTCGTATGCGTGTTTGGCGCCGTGCAGGTGAGCGCCACAATCAGGACTGCATACGACCGAGGCACACAGGGCCAACACCAGGCATCATGGTGTGGGGAGCGATCTCCTACACTGGCCGTGCACCACTGGTGATCGTCGAGGGGACACTGAATAGTGCACGGTACATCCAAACCGTCATCGAACCCATCGTTCTACCATTCCTAGACCGGCAAGGGAACTTGCTGTTCCAACAGGACAATGCACGTCCGCATGTATCCCGTGCCACCCAACGTGCTCTAGAAGGTGTAAGGCAACTACCCTGGCCAGCAAGATCTCTGGATCTGTCCCCCATTGAGCATGTTTGGGACTGGATGAAGCGTCGTCTCACGCGGTCTGCACGTCCAGCACGAACGCTGGTCCAAATGAGGCGCCAGGTGGAAATGGCATGGCAAGCCGTTCCACAGGACTACATCCAGCATCTGCGAAAGGTGGATATACACTGTACTAGTGCCGACATTGTGCATGCTCTGTTGCCTGTGTCTATGTGCCTGTGGTTCTGTCAGTGTGATCATGTGATGTATCTGACCCCCAGGAATGTGTCAATAAAGTTTCCCCTTCCTGGGACAATAAATTCACGGTGTTCTTATTTCAATTTCCAGGAGTGTATTTTCAGTCTGCTATTGCTGTTTGTCACAATTATTTTTTACTTCCAAAGTGAAGTTTCTAATAGAAAAACAGATTATCACCAATTATCACTAAATAATGGCTGCGTTAGAACGTTAAGAAACATTTGTGATAGGTATGGTCTTATAAAGAGACTGGGTGCATCACGTTTTAGAAAGTTTTGGCTGTATCAATTTTAGGACATATTACCCTAGTTGTCTTTTTTCTATTCCCTTAATTTTACTAATCCTATCGGAAGCGAGGTTGCGGTTGTTACCCACTATCTGTAATTATTGTTATTAACAAGCAGCAACATAGTTAAACGTATTCTACACAATACATAACGAAGTATTTCGACAGTAAATTCCCATTTATGTTCTTATGTGAATTTGCCTCATTACGAAGCGAATATATAATAAGGCCTAATCATGGACGGCACAAAATGACTTTGGGTGCATGTACTAGCGAATGTGCGTCTCTTATAAAATTTAGTAATTTCTATGGTTATAAAAATCTCAACTTAAGAAATGTATCAAAAGAACAACTGATAATTCCGTGTATCAGCGTCTGAAGTTGCTAGCAGTTACATAAGGAACGTTAATGAAGCCAGCAATATAGACGAAAGTATAGACTGTAACTGAGCGTTGATCAGTTCTTGAGTGGGTGGAAATATAATTTGCAGCTTATTATCGTCTTCTCTGCCATCACGGAAAATATCAACTTCTAGTTTGGCATGTTTACACAGATGCCCTCTAACCACAGTACGATCAAGTTAAAGTTACATAGATGTTAGTAATCTTTCTCATGGTATTTAACAACCCTCAGTATTAAACGTTTAAAGACAAAAATTTTTACTAAAAATAAAAGAAAGTAATAAAACATATAATGGCAAATATTTTTTATTGAAATAAATTTTTTTCAATCAAGTGAAACTTTACCTTCGTGTACGACAACACAGCAACGTTTCTTCTTCGTGAATGATCCTACACACACTCAGAACACGAAATTAATGTAAATGATCTCTAGATGATGCTTTATCATTATGGCCTCCCTGTTAGGAGCTGTTGTACTTGTTACTTTACACCTTGCAACCTCGATAAACTCACTGACTTTACATATAAATACGAAACATGATACCTTTACACCTTAGTCGAAAAGGAGAGATGCTGATGTATTGGAAAAATTTATGAACCGAAACATTTTATTGATTTTAAATTTTTTGACGAATAGAGAAGTTTGTTGTTGGAGTGGTAAATTAAATGTTTACAAAGACAATGGACTGACATTTGTTCAGCAAATCAGCAAATCACCAAATCAGAAAAAGTCGAGTGTATTGACCCAAAAATTCACTATGAACATAAGAAGTGCGTTATGATTTCTACGCTTTAAAGTAAGTTTTCTTTGCTGTAATTTCGTTCCTGAATTAAAAGGCAGCGTTGTATAGGAATTCAGGCACTGCCTATCATGAGCTTGATCAGAGATGGTACAGGAATGGTACCTCCTTAGAGGATCTACTTGGAACTGCCTGGTCTGGCAGCACACAACCGTAGTGCCTGTTTTAGTTACAGGAGATGGCGATACATGTCTTCAGAGGCTATCAAGATGACAACTGTGATGAGGAGGACAACGCGCAATACAACAGTCGCAGACCACTTCTCGTCACGCAAAAGGAACGGACTCCATTGACGAAGCATAGCATTTCCATTTCGGTCTCCACTCGAGAAAGTATCCAGTGAAACGTAATCAATTTAAATTAGCATACATTGCCTTCTTTATGCCGATGTATTGTAGCGGTTTGATGTGGGAAATCTGAATGACTACGTAACTACTGTGTTAAGGTAGACAAGTACATGTAGACCATAAAAATTTCTGAAGTATTCTCGTGGACGGAAGGCATTAAGTAATCAAAAGTGGTCCAGAAATAGCTCAAGAGAAAATGAATATAATCATCTTTCGGTCGAAGCTCTTTCCTTTGAGTTTCCTTTAACGATACATAAGTTTTTGGATGGGGTCCACTCTTTAGGAAAACACGATTTTGTTTTTGATCTCAGACATGTTTCACTGCAGTTTCAGCTTCTTCAGTGGGCTGTTATTTTATGGTTCTTAAAGATAAAGAATATTTTTTACTGTTTGAATAAATGTAAATATTAGCTTTTAAAATCGTAATTACAGATTTTTGAAGAAACACAAAAATATGAAATCAGCTTTTTACCACATGGTGTGTTTTTCCTGGTGTATTATGTTTTTACAGTGACTCACACTGTCATCTTCAATCATTTACACCTGAAATTAGACAAATTACTTAAGCAAAAATTACGATTTGAAAATAGTTATGGCTATGCCTGAAATTAATTAATTGTATGTGGAAGGGTGTGTGTGTGTGTGTGTGTGTGTGTGTGTGTGTGTGTGTGTGTGTGTGTGTGTGTGTGTGTGTGTGTGTGAAAAGAGGGAGAGGGGGGAGAGAGATATTTTTCATCATTTTTTGTGTTGTGGATGAAGGGGTGAGGGGGGCAAAGGTTGGCGTTATGTAATAATTCTTTGAGGGCAGCGAACATAATTCCATTGCAAAGAGCTGTGTGTTCATTATTATTCGTTTTCCTTCCACTATGGCTTTTTGTATTACACAGTTTTCTTCAATTATTAGATTTCTGTGGAAGGGGGGGGGGGGTTGTTGCTGCATTTGAGAATTTTCAAGTCAATATTGACCCCTGTTAGCATAACACGCACACGCACACGCACACGCACACGCACACGCACACGCACACGCACACGCACACGCACACGCACACGCACACGCACACGCACACGCACACGCACACGCACACGCACACGCACACGCACACGCACACGCACACGCACACGCACACGCACACGCACACGCACACGCACACGCACACGCACGAAAGATTCAGAACAACCGCTAGAAACACCAACTGTTTCACTGTCAGCTATCTTGTTTTTTCACCTACAAGTGTTCCACCGTCCGCCATCTTGTTTTTACAGCTGGTAAACAGTAAAACTGACAGTAGCTGAGTGGTCAGCACGAGGAATGTCAATTTTAAGGGCCTGGGTTCGATTCCCAGCTGGGTTGGAGATTTTATGTGTTTCTTCAAAAATCAGTAATTACGATTTTAAAAACTAAAATATATATATACAAATAGTAAAGAACATTATCTTTAACAGCCATAAAATAAAAGCCCAGAAGATGGTGCAACTGCATTTAAACATGTTTGGGATAGAAAACAAAATCGTGTTTCGCTAAAGAGCGATTCCATCCAAAAACATATGTAAAGAAAATGAATATCTCTACTGTAAGAGGACTGGAGAATAGCAACGTACAGTAACAAGAAACACATAACACATAACACATTTGTTGTTAAACTTACGGAGCCTTGCAATGGTCTTGTACGATACATTCGATATGAAGTTTACGCGAAAACGAACCACAACCTATAATGAAACAGCAATGAGAAAAAAACAGTTCTGTATCTCATTTCTGTCGATCCAGTTGGTTGACAACGATTTTGCAATGAGTTCTGGCGTACTGATTCAAACTAAGATGTGGTATGAAAGAAAAACTTCATGATGTTAAAAGTTCGTATTGCCGTTTGTGTTAGTGAAACAGTTTAGTTTTAAAATAACTGTCTTCCGAAAAATACACAATGTCCTTTTTTTCATTGTTTACCCGTAAATTAGCGATATATTTACTGGTGAGCTAAAACGTCTTGACCACCTGACTAACAGCGCTCCTGTGCCCCATTGCAACTCAGTACAACGGTGATTCTGCGAAACAAAGATTCGAGGGGTTCCTTGTATGTTTCGGAGACATATGGCACCAGTGCCTACGCTCAGTTCACACAATTTTCGTAAATTACCGGTGGGTGGTTTTTGGGCGCCGAGTTGGCGCCCCATACCGTCGCCGATGTGTTTAATCGTGTTTACATCAGGCGAATCTGATAGCCACGACATCAACATGAGTTAAATACAGTCCTCAAACCACTGTAGTAGGATTCTGGCAGTTTTCCTGCTGTATGATGTCATCGGCATCGGGAAGACATGAAGCGTGAAGAGATGCGGGTGGTCCGAAATAACGTTCACGTAGGTATCACGGTGTCTTAGATTACGATCACATGTCCCATGGAAGCTGAAGTGAATATTCCCCAAACCTAAATAATGCCTCTAGCAGCTGACGTTATGACACGGTGCATGTTTCGTGCAGTCGTTCACCTAGATGACGTATCCGTGCGGGACCAACGACCTGGCGTAACTAGGAAAGCCATTAATTCTACTGGATGACACGTTACCGCTGATCCTCTGTGCGGTCTCTATGACCCTGTGCCCAATGCAATCTTAACTGAAGACGTCGCTGGGTCATCAGGAGAACACGTGGAGGTCGCCTGCTATGGAACCCACTGCTCAATAATGAGAATACACTGTGTGAAGAGCACTTGCGACTGCTACTGTAATATTCTATATTCTGTGATTCTGCGAGACGGATGGGTCAGCTTCTTCTCCGTTCAAGCCACTAATAGCGAGAGAGGTGGCGCAGGGGTTACCACACTGGCCTTGCATTCGAGAGGACGACGGTTCAAACCCACGTCCGGCCATCCTGACTTGGGTTTTCTATAATTGCCCGAAACTGCTTCAGGCAAATGTCAGAATGGTTCCTTTGAGAGGCACGCCCGACTCCCTTCCCATCGTATCCTAATCCGATATGACCGACGTACTCACTGTTAGCTCCTCTCCCCCCAACCAACCGACCAAGCCACTATTGACCGTGTATCACGGAGAACAGCAATTCATTACAAATATTCACGGAAATAAAATTTAGAAAAAACAATTACTTGTTCATCAAAGAAAAATACTTTTCCCAACTACTTTCCAGACAATAGGTTGCCAGGTTTTAAAATGTATAGCTGCAGGCCGTGCTTTAAATGAAGCACCTTCAGGTTGACCGATCACAACGGAAACAGTTTTTTACTTACAATTCCATATATTTTATAGAAATAAAAACGAGACACTCAAAGATGTCGAAAAACATACGGTTAAACAATAACAAAAAAGGAAAACTTAGCGTTTTGCAAAAAGCTGGGTTTAAAACACGTTCCTCATACCCTGAGGTGACAAGACTCTTGTGACAGTGGTGTGCACATACACAGATGGCAGTAATATCGAGTAAACAACGTGTAACAGGGCAGTGCATTGCCGGAGCTGTCATTTGTAATTCATGTGAAAAAGCTGCCGACCTGAATATGGGCGCGCGACGGGACTCAAAAGACTGATCGCGGAATGGTAGTTGAATAGACGCATGGGACATACATTTCGGAAATCGTTAAGGAATTCAATAGTCCGTGATCCACAGCGACAAGAGTGAGCGGAGAATATCAAATTTCAGGCAAATACCTCTCAACCACAGACAACACAGTGGCCGATGGCCTTAACGACCGAGAGCACCAGCCTTTGAGTGGAGTTGCCAGTGCTAAAATAGAAGCAGCACTGCGTAAAATAACCGTAGCAATCAATGTGGAACGTAAATCGAAAGCATACGTTAGGACAATGCGGCGAAATTTGGAGTTACTCGGCTATGGCAGCATACGACCGAAGCGAGAGCCTTTGCTAACAGCGCGAAATCGCCTGCAGCGTCTCCATGAGCTCGTAACCATATCCGTCGGCCCCTTGACGACTGGAAAACCGTGGCCTGGTTAGATGAGTTCCGATTTCGGTTGATAACAGAGGACGGTAAGGTTCGAGAGTGGCGCAGATGTCACGAAGCCAGGACCTAAGTTTACAATAAGGCACTGCGCAAGCTGGTGGTGGCTCCATATTGGTATGGTCTGTGTTTACATTGTATGGCCTGTGTCCGTTGGTCCAACCAAACCGATAATTGATTGTAAATGGTTATGTTCGGCTGCTTGGAGACCAGCTGCAGCCACTTCATGTTCCTAGACAACGATGTCATGTCACAGTGCCACAATCGTTCGCAATCGGTTTGAAGAACAGTCTGGACAATTAGCGTGAATGATTTGGACAACCAGATCGTCCGACGTGAATCCCATCTAACACTGATGGGACCTAATCTAGGTGTTAGATCGCGTACAACATACTGCACCGGCAACACTTTCGAAACTATGGTCAGCTAGAGAGTCAGCATAGCTCAATATTTCTGCAGGAGACTTCCATCGACTTATCTAGGTTCGCGTACTATCTGTAAAACTTCACTCTGAAGATTTGGGACACCCAGCGTACATTAACAGAATGAAGTAAAATTTTTACTTCCAGAGAGACGCAATATCGGTTGCACTGAGAACGAAGAAATGAAGTACTGAAGTAAAGACTCATTAGCAAGCCTCCTGAAACCATTAACAATGAGATGGAATTACTTTAATACAAGTTTTGAGAAACAAGCTTAAACGGAGCTATCAGCGTTACTTGAAAATGCTAACACGCAATGAACCTAGGAACACTGTCGAACGTGATCGGTTTGATTTTCCAGGTTTTGTGGTGTGTGGAAGCATAAAGTTGCATGCGCGTACTGCCCTCCAGATCTTTGAAATCGATACACTTATCGATCGACATTGTCATACTGTACATCATGTGCGTCTTTTCAGGGCTGCATTTGGCCTTGACTTCATTTTTATGGATGCCAATGCGCGAACGCATAGAACAGCGGAGATAGAGGATCTCTCGTTCAAAGAGAATATTTGGCGAATAGAATGGCCTGCTCGTTCCCCCGAATTAACTCCAATTTTGTGTCTGAGGGATGGGTTGTGGGAAGTTACTGGATCACGTCCATATATCCCAACACCAACCTTGTTGGAGGAACAATAGAAAGGAAAAATTGTATTAGCCATATATTACAATTATATGACCTTATTAAGGATGTTGGCTGTAGTAAATATGATGCAGAATCAGCACCAGATAGAATGAGATGCCTGATAACATCAGAAAATATGAGAAGGAATAGACTTTCGAAGAGAAAGGGAGAAATGGTCATATTAAAATAAGAGAAATCAGAGCTCGAACGGAAAGATTTAGGTGTTCCTTTTTCCCATGCACCATTCGAGGGTGGAATGGTAGAGAAGTAGTATGTAAATGATTCGATGACCCTCCGCCAGGCACTTAAGTGTGAATTGCAGAGTAGCCATGTAGATGTAGATCAGTAGCTACGGAGCTATCAGTGTTGTGAACTCTGGCTGTATACTTTGCCCCAAAGGGTACTGACCACTCGCCTGAAACCACTCATCCAGAATACCTCGCTTGAAGAACGGAGTGAGTTCCATGTAAATACATCAGGCATCGGTAACGATCGAGAAGGGGGGGGTGGGAGGGAGGGAGGGAGACAAGAGAAAGGAGTCGCAGGACCTCCAACCTCCATTGTATTTGTTGATTATGTTAGGATCTGCTACTGAGAAGTAACTTCTCTGTTATTGTGAATAAAAGAAAGACATCTCCATGGTGAGTCGAAATACGAGTCAACGAGAATCTACGAGAAATTATTTGAAAATATGTTCATGCTGAACGTATCCTCATGTGGCGCGATTTACGAACACGTAATGCAACTAGGAAGATTGTAGAACGTGTTCGTTTTGGTGATTCAGGTGTTGTGGTGTATTACGTAAAGACAGTACACTATGTTCGAATTCAATACGAATTAAGCCCTGTATTTTAGGTCCAATAGGCGCAATAAATAATACACTCTAGAATGTTGAATGGGTGTCCGTAACATTTGGTGGTATATTATATTCACAGTGGAGAGTTTTAAACTACTTTGAAATCCAGTAGTCGGAAATTAATATTTCGAGTGGCATGTGGACTTGAATAAGCAACGCGTTTGAGACACGTGTCTGCAAAACTGCTAATGTTTCGTAGCAATTAAAAGTCTACCCAATCGCTCCAGGTGTCTACTTTGGAAAACAATACACAGGCACCTTTGGTGCGTCCTTTGTGTTCAGTACTGTTCACAGTTCAGAGCTGGTTGTCGAAGAAGAACGAATGTACAGAGTTATGTTTCACAGCAGGTGCCATCCTAATTGGACGAAATTTTCATCGTGGATGAAAACCCGATGTCAATAAGGTCACTCGAGCGAAAGAGAGCAGGTCAGGGTTCTCGCCAAAAAGTTGTTGGCAGAACTGGGACCAAGCGAAATGCAAGTGCTGTGCTGCGTCCGATAGGTTGGCAACAACCTTTCGAGAGTAAATGGTTAGGCATAAAGCAGCGTGCAAGTGTTAAGATTAATGAATTGAGAGCTTCAGGTTCTAGAAAGAGTACCCATATTTCTTCTTCCATTGGGTGTAACTTCACATACGAAAATTCTCCTTCTCAAAAGTTCTCCTTTCCATATTGTTGCATGTCAACCATGTCTAGAGCGGTAAACCGGTAAAATTCTCGAAGTCGCAGAGGGAAGCTATCCCGCTACATTACGGCAATGTCAACACGAGGCGGCCCCAGTGAAAACATATCGCCACCGAGACTGGGTGAGGGCAAAACAGTAACCTATCGGCTGCTTTTCTGGCGAGCCAGACAGCAGACTTCATAGAATGTAGTGGGCCATAGTAGTCAAACAGGGTCACATCAGCTTCGTTATGTGACGAAAGAAAGGCTAAGACGAGTGCAACTAACGGCATCAAGAGCTTTTACGAACTAGTTCTCTACTATAACAAACTCGTTAAGCAAGCACGGCAGAAGGGAAACAGCTGATACCTTCGTAATAGCAAGCCCTATACGGTTATGACGAATGACGTTGGGCAAACATTAGCCACTCTGAACCGTGAATTTACTTTCAAAATCTTTTCTTAAGAATTTACTTCGTTTACTAGCGATTTATCAAGAATATTAACACCTTTTGTCACACTGTGAGCCAGGAAGTAGTTGCCAGTGGGTAACTGATGAAAAACAAATTGAATTCAACAAATGGAAACTTTATTCCTAAAAACCCTTTCTTTTCTTAAAAGACATTTAAAATTATAATTAGAAAGTACCCTGTAAATACCAAGTTACAATTTATTCACAGGCAGAAATAAAAAAAATTTCTTTGACAGTATGAACTTTCGGGCTAACGATCTTGCCACTCCCTTTTAACACGACCGTAGTCACGACCGCTCAACAACAACCTCTGAAAAACTACACTGGTGCAAATCTGCAACACACCAGATTACTTTAAAAATTTTAACAGCTCTCACAAACAAACTATGAACTCCGTAAGAGGGATGGAAATAGTACAAAACACTCACATTAAAATTTGCCACCGAAAGTAGAACTTGTTTTTAAAAGGAAACTTACGGTGGAAAGGTGGCAACTTTATATACTAAAATGACAATTTAAATAAAAACCCATGAAATGCAGTCTTACATAAAATGTACAAACATGCTCTACATTACACATATACCACCTCTCAAGATGAGGCAAGAAAACCATATTTCAGGAATTCGGCGTTTCCACCTGAAGCAATAAATTCGTTAACACCGAATGCGACAAACATGACAGAGGCAGCTATTAACGATGGCAGACAGACAGACAGAAACTGCCTCACAAATGCGCACGTGAGACAGACGAGCAAGCTGGGGGCGAGAGACTGACCAAGAAAACAAGTAGGATTTAATAAGTAAATGAAACAACATATCACCAATCACTCAACTTCTAATAAACTGCGATGCCTGTCTAAGACCTGGGGCAGCACCCCCAAAACGCTCTCCCGACCCGTCCGCTGCCAGCCGGAAGGGAAGGCGTGCCGATCTCCCATCTCACGGCGTCGCAGCTCGCACCGGCCCGATCGACGTCGTGGGTTGGCTCCTGTTGCTCTCGTGTCGGCCGCGAACCCCACTACCCCTCGCTATACGGCGCGACCCTCTGGACTGCCGTGGCGACCTCACATGCGCCGACGCTCAAGGCGGACAAGTCATCTTGTATCTAGGTGCGCGACCGACCAACCGATCGATCGGTCCAACCGCCAATGCCCATTGCCTGAACAAACTCGAGCAGACTGGCGGCTTAACACATACTAACACCGGACGACAAACCGACACTGAATGCCGCACAAATACGAACGAGAGACAGACCACCAACCGGTGACGAGTGACTGACCCATACTCCTTCCGACTGACCCCCGCCGAGGTGATAGCGCCCCTTAAATGCACGTGAACGGGCAACCTTTCCCCTTTCCCACCAGAGGGAGACAACAAAGCTGGGATTGCCACAGCGGCGCCACCGCCAGAAACAGAGGGCGACTGCTTCACACAACGCGCTGCGGCGCGCTCTTCAGAACAGCAATTTTTACCACGGCTCTCACTCCTTCACTCCATAAATACCCCAGCAGCTGAGCTTATAAGGATCGATGGCGAGCATGACGTTCGCACTCGATTCCCTGAGTGCAGCGAAGTGACGTCTGGCGCAAGTCTGTCACCATAATCACCAGTTGCAGAGTTCAACACCACCGTCTACCTCTGTCGCAGATTGCAGGAACTGGAGGTCTTTGCTTCCACTGGGACCAGGACACTTACATGCCTGACATTTCGGTGGACTGAATAGCACCTACCTGGACGGCAGGCCAATATCGTTGAACTTCACGGCTACACGACGGATGTCAAAGAAGGGTGGTGAGCGGGAGGGGCCAGAGCACCTCCCAAGTTGGCGTGTGTCAGTTCAATACACGAGACGCCGTCACTCACTGCCGCGGCGTCGCGGTACAGCCGGTGCCGGGGCCAACTTAAGTGGCGAATCGCCAGTGCAGCAGCCGACTGGAACAAAATATGCTGTGTCAGCTGCTGGGGGCGAGCTGAAGGCCGCTTACGACGCGATTCCTCAGCTGGCATTGACAAACGATGTCAGCTACGAATCAAGACACTACCTGTATTTTTAAGCGAATAAATAACCAATCCGGAATCTTTTCACTGCACCTACAGGCGACCACAAGTCACAACCATTCTTCCGAGGAAGACCGGCAAGGAGCGGACTGGGAGAGTGCCTCCTGACACAGAACCATCTCTACTAACGCCGTCCCAATAGTTTCCTCTCGCAATAGGAAAAGCAACACGTCACTAGACTTAAAGCTTGGATCACCGCACTGAATAGGAACACAGCTGATGGTAAGGTATCGACTCGTGCAAAACATTCTCGCGTTTGTAGTCTTTATTTCATTAATGGGGTGCCCACACGAAAACGTGACAATACAATACGTACCAAAATTGCACGTGACACCGTAGTGTTCAATAACGTCGATTACCAACTTTTCCTCAACTGAGCTATATATAGCCTTACCTTCACTTCCAATTCTTCACGTGATATATGAGAAAACGCACACTCAACCGCTCTAATTTTTCAAATACCTGTTCATTAAGAGATTGTTGTTCAGTTGCCGCAAATTTACAGACTGAACACTTCTTGCATGAAAAATTTCTTCAACCATTTCGTCTTTTTAGTACAAGCGGAAACGAGAAGGACTTTGATTTTCCCATTGTTGCAAAACGGTTGTTTTAGAGAAGTCTCTACAACTATTAATAAAGCGCCACAATGCAGCAGTATGTTTACAGCGTCACGATACGCCTGTTTCACACTCACATTCATTTTGTATCACCTTTCTGCTATAGCCTACCTGAAAAAAGTAAAAAATGAGATATCAAACATGACCTTTGTTAACGTTATACATGCAACATTCTCATATTACACAAATACAATAATATATTTACGTAATGTACTTTGACTTTAACAGCATAAGGCTGTTAATTAACAGTACTTTCTCTGAAACACCTGCCGCACACGTCCTCCCACAGTATTCCCTTTAATTCAAAAAACATGGTTACTATTTTGTTTACTTTATTGCAGGAGACCTGAATTACTACTAGTCACTGAAACGCCCGCTAAACCCGCTGGGCAGAACAGGTAATTAGGGTTGTGGAAAGGGCCATGTAAGGTTGGGGTCAGTTTCACCTAATTGTAATTTATTGTAACTTAATAACGCATTTACAACCAAAGTGGCACATAACCGAACCTTTACCAAATGCAACTCTTTCACGGCTGAAGGCCTCCCAAGAAATCTTAAAGTCAGTAAGAAAAATCCAGATAAAACAGCAATAAAATAACTTAACAAATCTACGAAAACTAAGTGGAAAGCCTCAAAGCAAAGTAGATGGAACAAATATATGTAAGGTGAAATACAAATGGCGGAATGCCACAATTAAGTTTCAAAATTTTAAAATATATTACCATAGACTTTTAACGGTAGGAGGCCACAATGTTTAAAAACAACAAACCTTAAAAATCAACAATATAAAAAATGCAGTTAAAAAAGCAAATAAAAAACATCACGGCTAAATGGAAAGCCTCAAGGCAAAGCAGATAGAACAAACATATGCAAGGTGCAATACCAATGGCTGAAGGCCACAATTACGTTTCTAAATATTAAAATAGATTACCATAATCTTTCAAAGGCAGAAGGCCACAATGTTTAAGCTTTAAATATAATTTTAAGAATAAGGTTGCCAGACAAAGCTCGCAATTACTTTTGAAAAATTTTTAAGAAAGAAAAAATAACAAGCCTTAAATTTTAAGTAGCCGAAAACATAATTAAACACTGGTGGGAAAGAAAGACAACAGCACTCAGAAGCCTCCAGGGAGGTCGGTCTGCCCTCGTTCACTTAGGCGAGACAGGTGGTCAGCCCAACTACACTTGATCCGTCGGAACCCAACCATGGCACAGTCATGGGCCGACCGATACAACGACTTGCCTCCCATCAATCAGTACATGAGAACTCAAACTCAAAAGGTTACAAACGTGATAATCCACAATGGAGTCTGTATTAGCTGTCAAAATTACACACCATGTTGGACAGCGACAACAGGTGACGAAAGAGCGCTGCCTGAAATTGCGTTAGTGGCCACTAGGCAGAAAATTCCACTGGTGCACTCGAATTGTAGTCAACCAAAATAGTTAACTGCACCGCATCGTGGCTAAATTTCAGCAGTAGGAACACTTTGTGTTGCTCGCAGGAAAACCTCCCCAACAGCAAAACACCGAAATGAACCACCACAACATGAATGGACGTGGCTTGGGTAGTTGAAACCACTACTCAACTTTGACGTCCTGGGTCCGTAAACCACGAAGCTCGTAGCGATCGGACAGCTCCACACACGCTCTGACACTGAGCAGGGACCGCCAGCGGACCCAACCGACTGCACCGCGCAGAGATAACTTCCCTCGTCCGCAACAACCGACCGACTGTGGCAGAATGCCAAAACGCATCGCCCGCTAGGACGACCGACCGACGATCCACCAAATACGTGGACAACTCAAGTGATGCGTGGGTCGGGCGAGCCACGTCGTCGCAGACCTCACTGCTCCAACCCGACTGCACTAATGCCGCATTGCACCTCCCGGGTGGCAGGTCCGGACTGCGCTGCAGACGCGTTCCAACTGGCTACCCGATGAACTAGCTTACGACAGACAACGACCAGGAAGTAATAGTAGTCGAGCAAAGATACTACGAGAGAGGATATATCGATACGCGCTGCAAGTGCCGGTCACGGTGAGGCAAAGCAGCAACTCAGTGACAGTAGCAATTTAAACTAACGTAGTGAGGTGGAAGTACGTTAAAAACAGGGTGTAAAATACATGCTGGCGGGTACACGAGCCCGCACGGCTCAGTCACGTTTTACATTTTGGAAACCAGCACAAATTAGGCTTGTATTTTCTGACGCTACCCAACACATGCCCTGGCTTACAATTGACTTCTCGGTCTCCCATTCATACAGTTTTCCACTCGTGCTGCTAGAAGCCCTCTCACTCACAAATTCGCACGATTGCTTGATTTTGAAACCGTCGTTCAGTTTTGAAAACGGATTATCCATTACTGAGACTGACGACTGAACACTTGTTACAAACTTATGTGATTGCCATAACATGTATGTTTTTATGTCAGCGAAAGGGTAGAAAATAATTTCCAGCCATTATCCACTTGTTTCAAAGTACTCGGTTTATTTTGAGTTTCTCCAATTCGTCGCGGTTGTGCGAAGTTAGATCTTATGTTGAATTACCTAGCCTATTCCGACATGTATTACCTTCTGCTCATAGGTTTTCAGAGACCAGTTCTATGGAAAGACAGCTGGAGTTGCTATGGGGAACTTTTTGTCACCTATTACGCCGGACTGTTTGTGAAAGTTTCCAAGGAGCGTGCCCTGGAGTTAATATCATTGAAATCTGGATGCCCTTTTTGAGTCTTTAGATGACATTTTTGTTGACATCATGTCAGTGAGAATTCAAATAGCATTTTAAACCATTTGACTTCAGTCCACTCAAATATTCATCTCGTTACAGAAATAGAAAACGGTGGCTCCCTTACCTTCCTTGCTGTGTTCATCAGGAGAAACTACGATGGTAAGTTGGGACATGCCGTTTATAGAAAACCAACTCACACTGATTCGTGTCTTCACACTGACAGTGGTCACCACACCGTTCAAAGCGGAGTGGTACTTCATAATTTGGTTTATAAGACTCGTGTCATCCTAGAGCCTAAAAGTTTTTCAGCTGAGTGAGCCCACCTCGAAGTCACCTTCCGCCAGAAATGTTACAGCGAAAGACGTATTAGACACGCGTTGCGTTATATTTGACTCGCGTTGCGTTATTGACCAAGCTGAATCGCGTGAGTGGTGAAAATGACGACGTGGCACCAAAATTGTTTCGCTGAGGAAGACTGTACTGTCATTACTCTTTAAACCTTAGTGCAAACGTCAAAATGACTTACATCGAAATAAGTGGTCAGGCGATAGAAAAATAATTGAATTCGCTCAACAGACGAAAGGCCGCTGGAAATGGTGGGATAACAATACGATTTTACATAGAGTATGTGAAAGAACTTGCTCATCTTTTTGGAGCGATGTATCGTAGGTAACAGGAGGAGTGAAGCGTTCCTAGTGATTGGGAAAAAAGGGAAAGTCACTCCCATCTTCAAAAACGAATAGACGCACGAACTGCAACCTTGTATCTCTGACATTAGTCTTCTCTAGAAATTTCGAACATATTTTATGCTCACGTATTATGGCATTTATGGAGACAGAAAATCTCTAAAGTAATCAACAACGGCTCCGAAAACGAAGTTCGTGTGAAACCCAGCTTGCTCTGTTTCTCCACGAGACCCAGAAAGCAACAGATACCGGAGCCCATGTTGATGCCGTGTCGTGTGACTTCCAGAAGCCGCTCAGCACAGTTCCACAGCATAGCCTAATCAAAAGAATACGGGCGTTCGGATTATGGGACCAACTGCGTGATTGGATTGAAGAGTTTCTAGCAAACAGAATATAGCAAGTCATTCTCAATGCAGAGATATGTTCGGTCGTTAAAGTAACTTCAGTTGTACCCTAAGGAAATGTTGTAGGACCATTATGTTTCACTGTGTATATGTAAATGACTAGTGGATAACGTTAGAAGTTTCATGAGTTTTTTCGCGGGTGATGCTAGAAAATTTTAGCGAAATACAGAAAGGCCTGCAGAGAATCGGTGCTAGGTGCAAAGATTGACAGTTGATTCTCAGTACTCAGTATCGACCTATTAGATGTATGGTAGCGTAAATCATTGGATTTGTCCGGTGGTTATAATATACAAAAGTTGTGAATAGTTAACAACTGATCGTTCCTGGCCTATATGAGTAAATTAGTGTCTTCCCTGATTCGACATCCGAATCTTTCCTGTTGTAATTTCGAATCGTTTGTCGACTGCAAGTGCAATGGCCGTACTGTATCTGTCCAGCGAAAACTGAATCAATTAATGCCAGAATTTAAGAGAGAGATCTTAATCGAACACTTTGCCAGACAACGCTAACGATTACTAGATCTCAGGATACAATTAGATCAAAAATGGTTCAAATGGCTCTGAGCACTATGAGACTTAACAGCTGTGGTCATCAGTCCCCTAGAACTTAGAACTACTTAAACCTAACTGACCTAAGGACATCACACACATCCATGCCCGAGGCAGGATTCGAACCTGCGACCGTAGCAGTCGCGCGGTTCCGGACTGCGCGCCTAGATACAATTAGTGCCTTTCTGATTTGTACCACCGATTACAGCTAAGTGAGACGGGGAAGATGGTAAATTTTCAAGAAGTACTGTAAACTACAATATTTATTAACATTCTCTTGACCATTTTAGGTGGCATTTGATAACAGAGGAATGGGAAATTGTATCTAATTGCCGGTATGCATTCGCAAATGTTCACAATTAAATGGGAGAAAGATCAGCATGGGGCGTGCTCTGTGCCGTGAAACGGATACTACATTGTAGGGGATGTTAATTATGCAAACACGAAACATGCTCCATTAAAGGAAACTAAGTGATATAAAAGTGAACACTGATAATTTAGCAAAGAAAGGGGCAGAGCATGTACGAAACAAACTGAGTGAGGCAAACTAGACCTACGCTAGTTAAAGCTTCAGTAGTTAATAACAGGATCGATCATTTCGGAACCAATGCTTTCAGGGAGAACAAACCGGACACACACACGAACTGAAACGGTGATTCTAAATTGTCCCATTCTTTAACTATTCTTCAAAACAGGAAAGATGAAATACTGATGAAATCAGGAATTATCAAGATCAGGTAAATGACATGGAAGGACAGGACTCCTTTATCTAACATTATTTATCCTTGGAGAACAGGATTTATTTTTATATATATTTTTTTGGTAAAAACAGATTCTCTTCAAAGAACAGGTAGAAAAATTGATGTTAATTTGGCATCAGAGACATGAAGGTGTGAGACAGCTGTTGAATTACAATAATAATAACCTCAAACAGATTCAAGAAATAAGACTTTAACAGTATTCGCCTTTGTACCTTTGTAAAATTTTTAAATTAAATAATTAAGGGGAGTTAGAACAGAAAATAATTTCTTCACATTTTCGGATTTTTATCTCTTTACAAAATTTGCTATTTTCGTATATATATATGTATAGCTTATAAACTCACATGGGAAGTATTCTATTTTATTTTTTTTAAATATAATCTTCACTGGTTGATAATGTTAAAATTTTTACGTGCATTACTTCAAGATCTAATAAAATCGGTATTTTTTATATAGAAGGCTGTGGATTGCTGTGTTATAAAGGTCTAATTACGTGTTTGTATTGATAGCACTGTCAAAAACAGCACCGTATCGTTTCATAGTATAAACCGCATTGTATATCGAAGTGTTAACGTTTTCCCGAGGAAAAGTGACTAATAGATTGGTAAATCTCTCAAAAAGTAAAGTATGACGCCAAAACGAAGTGTTTTTAAGAAATGTGGGTTTCATGGTAACAGATTTTCGAATAAAGGGAAACATTGTGTTCAACACGTGGCGTGTGAAATTGCAGACAGTGAAATACAGGCAAACTCGTCAGTGTCTAGAGAAACACCCATTAGTGCATCGAAGATTAAAATAAAACGTTGTGATACAGTTTTCTCAAAACGAAAGTGATGTAAATGGTATTATGTTAGGTTACATTACGATAGATTTACACATCCTAACGAGGGTGTTAGGTGAACGTGTGTATTGTGAAATATGTGGAGGGCCAGTTGGTTTATATGAAGACGATGAGGTAGCAAATGGACTAGCCACGAAACTTAACATTAATTGTGCCAATTGAAATATAATCATTCATTTTGGAATTCTGATAAGTGTAGAGATAATTATTTTGAAGTAAATGTTAGGTAGTTTTATGGATTGAGAGCTATTGGCAAAGAACACACTGCAGCAGAAACAATGTGTGCTGTGATGAATATGCCACGCCCACCTTGTAAACTCGACAAATATGCAGGATTTATTGGAGATGCTGTGAAATCTGTTGTATGTGAGTCAATGAAGAGTGTTGCAAACGAAGCTGTTGAAATAAACGATGGTATGACTGACATACCTGTAGCTTTTGATGGCACTTGGCAGAAGTGACGCTACAGTTCTAAGAGTTCTATTGCTACGGTGAACAGTTGGATACTGGAAAGGTAGTAAATTTCCAGATTGTAACCAAACAGTGTTATATGCGTAAATCAGGGAATCAAGAATGGCGTATCTGAGACAGAAATTATGAAGGATCAAGTGCTGGTATGGAGGGCTTTGCAGCTACTGAAATTTTTAGTCGATCTGTGAACGAAAGGGGAGTGTGTTACACTAAGTTCTTAGGTGATGGCGACTCAAAAGCATATAACAGTGTAGTAGCCGATCAGCCTCATGGTGAGAAGATTATCACAAAACGGGAGTGTGTTGGTCATGTTCAGAAGAGGATGGGCACCAGGTTGAGGAAGTTGAAACAAAGCTTGAGAGACAAGAACTTTCTGATGGTAAAACCATAAGAGGCGGGCTGACGGACAAAATGATTGTTGAACTAAAGCAGTATTATGGGATTGCCATTAGAAATAATACTGAGGATTTGTTGAAAATGAAACAGGCAGTATCGGCTACCTTCTTCCACAGACTGTCAGTTGATGAAAAACCAGTACACCACCATTGCCCTCATGGGCCTGATTCATGGTGCAATTACCGCAATACCCAGTATTCAAACAGCTCATACAGCCATAAACATTCCATACCAGCAGTAGTCATGGATATTATAAAATCTATTTACGGAGACCTGGGAAATCCTGAA
Organism: Schistocerca piceifrons; assembly: GCF_021461385.2. Lineage (NCBI taxonomy): Eukaryota > Metazoa > Arthropoda > Insecta > Orthoptera > Acrididae > Schistocerca > Schistocerca piceifrons. Next base: position 295,958,596 of record NC_060141.1, read on the forward strand.
TTACTGAAGAAGTGTCTGCATGGTCAGACTCAAAATCCCAGTGAGTCGTTCAATAACCTTATGCGGACTCGCTTGCCAAAAAATGTTTTTGTTGGAATGAAGACACTAAAGTGGGGTGTCAGGGATGCTGTTATTGCTTTTAATGATGGCAACATTGGTAGGGTTAAAGTGCTACAGCATATGGGAATTAATCCTGAAGCAAACTGCATCAGAGAACTTGAACGGATGGGCAAGGTTCACATTGTTAAAGCAGAGTATGCAGCACAGTTGGCCCCTAAGGAGTCCAGAAAGAAGGAAAGAAGAAAACACTTCGGAAAAGATTAAGAGGATGATATACAGGATGGTGCAGGGTGCTTGTGAGTGACTAAAAATAAAAAGAAATCAAGCATATATTAAGTGAGTTACAGTCTTTTGAAACTTTAGAAGCCCTTACTGAAAATTTACATTTTCTGCTGCACTTTTCTCTAAATCTCAGAAACCACTTCGAGTAGAGTATTCAAATTTTCAGGGAGTAATAACATACATATCCTGAGTGTATTGAACTAAAAGAAGAACATAATGTTATGTATAATTAATATTATTTAGGATAACGTACAAGAGAGTACACAAAATGTTAACCGTGTAATTAAAAAAAAATTATTTCCGAAAGAAGTGGCTGAAATGCAATTATTGTAGTTCGGTAGACTCAGAACATACAGTTTAATGTCCTGTAAAAGCTTCATGTCAATGGCTACAGTGGTTCCTGAAATACAGGCAAGTCAAGTCACTAAATTTAACATTGTCGGGATAGGGCGTTTCAACTCACCTTAAAAGAGTTCCAGATAAATTTCTTAAAGCTAATTCAAATCCGAGATACTAGGCAGACTCCCAAAAGATAAATATTAACAAAGACAGCAATTGGCATTTAGCAATTACCCGAAAGACTTACAACAAAAGATTTACAATAAAACTTAGAACAAGAGTACAATATGTATTGAACAATAAAGAGAAAATTTTCAGTGCGAAGTAAGTTAATCAAAGGCTTCTTGGCCGACAGGAAAATTTCGTTTACAGTGTAAGATAACATAAGGAACTCAGCTTGAGCGCAGTCAGGACGCGCGACTGCAAACAAATAGCAAGCCGCGCTAGGAAATTCTCGAGAGCCGTCCACACGGCCTCAAGTAAGCCAGGCTCAAGCGGCAAGAAGCCGACGACACGGAGCACTCTCCCACAAAGTAAGAGCTGTTGACAAATAAGAAAGGTGTCTGAATGGATTATACTAGAAGTTGGGGTTTACTAGAAGATGGGGTTTAACCATGATTACACTTACAGAGCCTTTCCAATAATCTGATACTCCCTAGGAAATAAGATCCGCTAATGAAATGGAGCTGTAATTTTTTTCGGGAAGGAATATAAATAACAACTCATTATGGTCTAACTATTAGCTGGAGCTCACAACATGTTTAAAGGGTTTGATAATAGTGATACTAGGGAGCTCACCAGTTTCTAAAACATCGTGAAAGCAAATATTAATATTCAGAAAAATATTGCATGAGAATTTCAAAACACACACAATAAAAAAAACTAGATAAGGCGTAGGCCCCTGATGCAGCTATGCGTGACAGTTGGATACATTATATAAGCGTAACAACATTAACTATGGCACACATTTTGGAAGAGAACGCTGGCCAGTGGGCTAACACCAATTGCCCAGAATCACACAGAGCAGACAGGGCAATACACTAGACCTAGAATCACAGCGCCAAAAAATAAATCGTTCATGACGACTCAGTAAACATAAACACGGACACCTGCTCAAACAGCTTGCGGCGTGGGAAATCGGTGCACAGAGTTGCACTCAACATAAGGGAATCAGACTAGTTGGTTGGTTGATTTGGGGGAGGAAACGAAACACCGAGGTCGTCGGTCCCATCGGATTAGGGAAGGATGGGGAAGGAAGTCGGCCGTGTCCGTTCAAAGGAACCATCCCGGCATCTGCCTGAAGGATTTCGAGAAAACACTGACAACGTAAATCAGGATGGCTGGACGTGGGTTTGAACTTTCAACCTGTATATTCCAAACATAATTTGACTAAACTCTATACAATTAGACTAATATCTGACTGCACTTTCACCAACTCACAAGTCGCTCTCGATTGTACCCTTCGTGACTCCAAAGGTAACGCAGTTGTCCGCCTCTCGTCACGTAAGCCGCACAGGAATGCATCGTTGAGGTACTCTTTCTCTTTTTCACCAACTCACAAGTCGCTCTCGATTGTACCCTTCGTGCCTCAAAGGTAACGCGGTTGTCCGCCTCTCGTCACGTAAGCCGCACAGGAATGCATCGTTGAGGTACTCTTTCTCTTTTTCAGCGTGACCATCCCGCTGTTGTGCTACGAAACCTAATGGAACTTCCCGGTGCTCCCTCACCAAGGCAGAGAAGCAGTCCTTCCTAAAAATCAAGTAAACTCACACTGTCATGCACATCACTGAACGGGCACAGATTTGGAGTTTGCTGATCAGAAAATAAAACGCAATTTAAGCGGACACTGGGCATCGATATTCCTCGACACGCTGAAAACAGGCAAAAACACGTTACGCTTCTAAATTAAATAAACTGATTGTAGAATAGGTGAAAGAGGTACGAAAACGACATACGTCTTACAAAATGTAACGTACTGATTATACGTTGACACAAGTACCCATTATTACATGATTACTCGTCCTTATAACAAACACTGGGATGAGTTACTTCCATTACTTCCATAATACACTTACGAGTATGCGCACGGAGCGATCTGAAGCACAACCGTGACATAAAAGTAATCGGAGAAAAGGCAGATGCCAGACTGAGATCCATCGTAAATGTAGTTCATTAACAAAGGAGGTAGCTTACAAAACCATTGTTTGACCATTACTTGACCATTGCTCTTCAGTCTGCAATCCGTACCGGATAGGTTTGATAGCGGAAATACAACAGGTACAAACAAGAGCAACACATTTTCTTACAGGTTCATTTAGTGAGAGCGGAGGCGTCATGGAGATACTTTGCCAATTAGTGGCAGACGCTGCAAGAGAGACGTTCTACATCCCGATGTGTTTACAGTTAAAGTTCCGAGAACGCACGTTCCAGAAAAGTCAACCTGTGTATTGCTTTCTCCTACGCGTATCTCGCGAAAAGACCATGAAAATAAAATGAGAGAGATACGATTCCACAAGCAGGCTTACCAGCAATCGTTCATCCCGCAGACCATTCGCGTCTGAATTAGGAAAAGAGGAAAGTGAGATGAGTACACAAAGTACACTCTAGCACACGCCGTAAGATGACTTGCGAAGTATAGATGTAGATGTAGAAGTAGATAAATAGATACACGGGGTTTTGCTTAAAATGTGCATGGAATCCTGCACTCTTTGGGCAAACTGCAGAGGGTGAGAGCTAATACTACATGTCTGCCGAAAACCGTTGAGGAATAGTGTTCCAAGTTCAATGCTGATCGTGATGTCACAAGACGCCGGTCGGGACCAACGAAGTATACGGGCCTTGCAACGAACTTGTCACGTTGCACTAATTGGTTTACCCGCCACACTTCGCGAACGTTTGGCTCCGTGCAAGGCTAACGGGAAATCAATATTTAATTCAATATTTAATTCAAAAGGTACTCACTAAAGATCTTAATTTTTTCGTGTGCTGTCGAGATCCAGCATGCCCTTAAACACGCAGTCAACAGTTATTAAACTCGTCTGATATAGTGACTCGCTCCCTGGTGGACATGTAGTGCCACTTACTGTGACGTATGCACCACGGGATCTCTTTCTCGTGGGCCTCGCGATGGTCGATCTGCGAGGCCAGCAGAGGTTACGCTTAGTAGGAGACACTCGTATACCCGCCCTACACTCCTGATCTGTCCCCATGCGATTATCACGCCTTCGGACCGTTAAGAAACTCCTCGAATAATCGACGAATCCTGTCGGACAAATACGGGCGACATGCAGTTACGGAATTCTCCACGCAGCAGGACACGGTGTTGTATAAAACGGGTATCTTCAACCTGGTGCTCACGGCGATTTTGCCTGATCGGCATACCGACTCTGGACTGTACAGCCTTCGAACGGAAACTTTTTGATCGTCTCTTATAAGACGAGAACTCCTCAGTATTTGTCATCTCATTGATTGGCAAAATTTTAGTCTCAGTTTTGCTAAGCTCTTCTCGGATTCTCACCTTATGCTCGTTTTGATTTCTTTGAGCTTTTGTTTTTCAAATCGGCTTGAACTTCGCCTAAATTTGTGAAGTTCTCACTGATTTCGTAGCATCTTTCTGGCAAGGCTATCGAATCAGGGTGGGAATTTTCTAGATTCACAGATCCTTGCTCGGCGCTCCAAAGACGTACTATACAAGGCTTTCGGATTTCTTTCCATTTGTTGCCACGGTACTGTAGAGAACCTCAGGTGAGAAGGCGCGGCTCCATTTGTCGTGTCGCACGCACAGAAGCGAGACGGCGGCGCCCGTCGCGGCAGCCGGCCTTGGCCGCGCTATCAGCTTAGTCAGCACGGCAGCGGCGGAAGGCGGCGGATATCGACTCCGGAAGGGCCGCCGCTGGACACACAGTGGCAAGGCCGAGGTCGCTGCCCGCTGCTGTCGGCGAACCGTTTGCAGGAAACCGCTTTTCCAAACAATGGGCGGGCCAGCCGCTCAAGTGTCCTCCGTAGTACAAACATACATTCAGGTCGGAACAAGTTTCTGCATTTCACTTCTGTTTTTCTTTTACGGTTTGCTTTCCTTACACAGACTTAATTTCAACAGCGTATAATTTTTGTAAGGCTAATCACATACATATTTAAGAATCGAAAGAGGCATTTTACGATCCAAACCCACAAAACCATTGAAATTCATTGTGAAAACCTTTATCTGTCTTTTATTTTGCACAATGCTACTAGTTTCGGTCATAGACCATTTCCGAACATATCAGATATAAATAGCAAGAATGGTATTCCATCACAAAACCCTTATCAATTTATCAATTGAATGGCAACCATTCTTTCGAGAGTGCAATGACGGGGAAATGACTCAATCTACATTATTTCCATGTACTCTCAGTCCCTTGTTTTCTAATTCTGTAATAACTTCCTTGTCATAATGAGGTGTATTTGAATATCATTTTTACGGCTGTAGTAACTTATGAAGCGACGAAAGCAGACTGTTGCAATCATTGTAGAAGTGCTTGGAGTAACAAGTTATCCGAAAATTCCCCTTTATATATACATATATACTATGTGATCAAAAGTACCCCGATACCTGGCTGAAAACGACTTACAAGTTCGTGGCGCCCTCCATCGGTAATGCTAGAATTCAGTGTGATGTTGGCCACCCTTAGCCTTTATTACAGCTTCCACTCTCATAGGCACACATTCAATCAGGTGCTGGAAGGTTTCTTGAGGAATGGCAGCTCGTTCTTCACGGAGTGCTGCACAGAGTAGGGGTATCGACGTCGGTCGGTGTGGCCTGGCACGAAGTCGGCGTTCCAAAACATCCCAAAGGTGTTCCCTAGGATTCAGGTCAGGACTCTGTGCAGGCCAGTCCATTACAGGTATGTTATTGTTGTGTAACCATGACGCCACAGGCCGTGCATTATGAACAGGTGCTCGATCGTGTTGAAAAATGCAATCGCCATTCCCAAATTGCTCTTCAACAGTGGGAAGGAAGAAGATGCTTAAAACAACAATGTAGGACTGTGCTGTGATAGTGCCACGCAAGACAACAAGGGATGCAAGTCCCCTCCATGAAAAACACCACCACACCATAACACCACTGCCTCCGAATTTTACAGTTGGCACTACACACGCTCTCAGATGAATTTCACCGGGCATTCACCATACCTACACCTTGCCATCGGATTGCCACATTGTGTACCGTGATTCGTCACTCCACATAACTGTTTTCCGCTGTTCAATAGTCCAATGTTTACGCTCCTTACACCAAGCGAGGCGCCGTTTGGTATTTACTGGCTTACGAGCAGCCGCTCGACCATTAAATACAAGTTTTCTCACCTCCCGCCTAACTGTCATAGTAGTTGCAGTGGATCCTGATGCAGTTTGGAATTCCTGTGTGATGCTCTTGATAGATGTCTGCTTATTACACATACGACCCTCTACAACTGTCGGCGGCCTCTGTCAGTCAACAGACGAGGTCCGCCTGTACGCATTTGTGCTGTACGTGTCCCTTCACGTTTCCATTCCACTACGACATCGGAAACAGTGGATCTAGGGATGTTTGGGAGTGTGGAAATCTCACGTACAACAGACGTGTGGCACAAGTGACACCTAATCACCACGTTCGAAGTCCGTGAGTTCCGCGGAGTGCTCCATTCTGCTCTCTCACAGTGTCTAATGATTACTGAGGTCGCTGATATGGAGTACCTGGCTGCAGGTGGCAGCACAGTGCAGCTAATATGAAAAACGTGTGTTTTTGGGGGCTTGTAGATACTTTTGATCACATAGTGTACTTTGCGAAGAAAGTGCACCTGGCTTTGTGGAAATCGAGTGATTTATCTGACGTCCAAATGGTTAGATATCATTGTGTTTTGGCGCAAGGGTGGAAGCATTTCCGAAACGGTTAACTTTATAAACTATTCATGTGCTACTGTGGATGAAGTATACCTACCGTGCATGACAAAAATGCGCTCTCCAAAACTGATGATGAGGTAACTGTGGTGCACCATGGCTGTAGATGACATGGGTGAACAAGATGTGTATGGACAAACAGACGTGCAACTGTGAACAATTGACCGCCCTTATGAACCAAGAGGCCACCAACAGTGTCTCCTCAAGCGACCGATCAGCAAATGTTGCTGCTTATGGGTCTCTACAGCAGGTGACTGGTTTACCAACCCATGCTAACAGCGTTCGTTAGCGATGAAAGCTGGAATCTGCATGGCAATATCACAACTGGAAGTCCACTTACTAGCCATAAGTGGCCTTTTCAGATGAATCACTTTTTCTGCTCCATCAGATACATGGCTGTTGGCTTGTATGGCACGAATCGTCTTAAAGCAAACAGGAGGGAGCGTTGTAGTCTGTGGAATGATTTTGTAGCCTTCCTTGGGTGATCTTGCCATCCTGGAAGGCACAATAGATAGTAACGGGATAAAGGAGGTTCTGGCCCACTTTTGATATCACATTGATATGAAATTAATTATCTAAATTAATTAATTGATCAATTAATTAACCCTACCCCCCATGACATCATGGGTTTTCCCCAAACAGCAAGTGGGCCCCCCTCAGGGAACTTCCAGCCCCATGTCCTCCCCTTCCCTTTCCCACCCCTCCTGTGAAATAGTCCAAGATGGCGGCCTGAGAAAAATGGCGGGAAATTAAAATTTTTTGGCGGGAATATCAAATTTTCTGTGTTCATCATGAGGTTTGGAGGCCAACTGACCTAGTTTACAACACAATCAGAAGGCACTGTTTGTCTTCCCCCTGTTCCCTCAAACCTCCCCTGTGCTGTTCACTAGACAGTAGCTTCATCCAGGTTTGTCAGTAATGGCTAGATGTGAAGTGGATATTTTCGCTATTAATCTAGCACTGGAGAGCTGCTCCAGCCAGTCTAGCCAATAACCCTGTATGGGAAGGATGGTTGGTAATAATAACAATAGGCCGGTACTGATGTAGTAGTCTCCTGCCGATTTACAAGTGAATACCTGCTGGATGTGGAGAGGATATTTTCGCTATAGTCTAGCACTAGAGAGTTGCTCCAGCCAGTTTAGTTAGAGCCCTATATGGTAAATAATTATACAACAACCTCTCACTGAAGTATGGGGGAGTAGCAACCTTCCGATCTTCAAGCGAATAACTGCTGCAGGGAGGAATATAACGATGGTTAATAATAATATTAGAACAAAAACCCATGTCCCACGCCACCTTTTTTTTCACATGCTGTAAATCGAAGTTCCATCGTCGATGACGATCCAGACTTTATGGTGGAAGGTAAGTAAGTTCTTGGGTAACTTTATTATGAATAAACTGTTGGAGTCGACTTCTTACAACCTGTGTTTCGGTCTGTAAGATACCGCCAGTTGGTCGAATGGGTCAGGATGTCACAGTACCAAGGAATGTGATACCTTATACTGATGCCATGGAAGCGGTACTGTCCCTCCCAGAGCTCCTAAGTGGTAAACCGAGTTACGCTAAGTGACTATTTTGCGATGCAGAGTCGTCGTCTGTTAGCGAACTGCTTCTAGTAATGTATCCATATGGAGGCCAGCGTGCAAGTCAACGATGTGAGTGTAGCGGCTTGCACGAAGTATCCATCTGAGTACCATAATTTATAAAACTTGTTGACCGAAAATTTGTGCTGGACTGGCAAGGCTCCAGACGAAGCTGCTATGCAGTATCTTAGAGAGAACCGTCGCCTTATAAAATCGATGCTTCGCTGCGTTTCTGAGGTGAGTACTTTTTCAACCATACGAAAAGTTTTGTTCCTGAGAGAGTCAATATGTTTATGGAGAAAGAAATATTTGTGCACAGTGACCCCCAGGTAAGTCACCGTTGTCCCCCAGGGGATATCCCGCCCATGCAGTCTCAAGTTGATAGGCTACAAGGGGTGTTTCTTGCTGAAGTTGAAGGCTGTCGTCTTGGAGGATTTAGTTGCACTTTACTGGTCTTACACCAAGCGGCTGTGGCATCAAGTTGATACTGAAGGCGTTGAATGTTGGTGTGAATATGTCTTCTGCTGGTGAAAACAGCTGTATCATTGGCAAACTGTGCAATTTTTATCACTGTGACAGTTGACATGTCATTTACATAGAGATTAAATAGTAGTGAGATAAAATGGATCGTCGAGGCTGCCCCGCCTGCTCCACTCGGCTATCAGAGGAGTGACCCCCAACTGTAACTACGATCTTTTTGTCTGTCAAAAAATTAGCTGTAAGTTCCACATAACAACTGGGTATCAACGCCAGTTCATCCAGATTCCGAATTATTTTTTCCCTCCATACCTTAACACAGGGCTTCAAATATCGAAGAAGACCGCTGCAGTAGCACTAAACACATTGAAATTTGTAGTATCATGTTTCGCCAGACGAAGGAGTTAAAGCTCTGCGAATAGTTTACGTTGGAAGTCACACTGTTCTACCCTGGTCGTACAATCTGCCGCAAGTACTCTAAAATATGGATCTGGATTGCACTCTTGAAGATTACTGAACTTTTTTTTTCTTTTTTAAGTTTCAATGCCCCATCCGGGGCAGCCTGGCAGCACCAAGGCGCTACTCTTCAGCTAAGAGTACATATCAGGGAGACATTTAAAAAAACATAAAGGAGAAAACACAGCGAAACAGACATAAAAAAAGGGGGAGCATAATGGGAGATAGCAAACGAAAGGGGGTGATTGTAAAAATGAAGATAGACATCTAAAAAGGGTACACAAAAAACCACACTCTGTGACAACTAAGAAACACAAGGGAAAGTTTGGCAACAACAAAAAGTTGCATGGCCCAGCAACACCGTGTACAAGTCCAGCACACAAATAAAATCACCTAACTTGACGTCACTGTAGAACAGCACCGAACACAACACTGATGTAGCACACTGACGACAGGGAACAAGCTGAGATGGTCTGCTAGGGGTACAGAGACGAGGGAGAAGGGAAGAAAGGGAGGACGGGCGCTGCTAGAGGGAGGTGAGAGAAGGGGAGATGAGTGGGGGGCGCGACGAAGGGGGCCAGAGAGGGAAAGGGGAATAGCTGAGGAGGGGGGGGGGGGTTAGAGACTCAGGGTAGGGCAGAGAAAAAACCGCTCTGGGGAAGGAGTGGAGAGGAAAAGGGGGCCCTGAGGAGGGGGGTGGGGAACAAGGCCAGGCTAAAGTTGGTAGGAATGGTAGATTTCACGCCGAAGTTCATCATCTGGGTGGAGGAGGTGCTGGAAATTGCTCTGATGAAGGACATGGTGGGTGTGGAGGTGGAGAGAGGAGGGATACAGTGTTAGAGGCATGGCAACAGCTGCAGGGTGAAGAGGAAGGAGGACAACAGGGTGCAGTTGATCTTTGATTGCTGGATACTGAACTGGAATGGAGTTAAAATCAGAACTGGTCCCAAAATGTTATATTGGGGACAGATCTGGGGATCTTGGTGGCCATGGGAGTATGTCAACATCAAGCAGACAGAAACAGAGACATGTACCTTGTGTGGACGAGCGTTGTCCTGTTGACAAATGACACCATGATAATGTCACAAGAGAGGTAACATATTAGGACGCAGGATATACGTGATGTACTGTTGTGCCATCAGAGACCCCTCAATCACTACCAGTCGTTTCCTGAGGTCAGAGCCGAAGTAACCCCACACCATGATGCCAGAGTTAAGACCGCTGCGCCTCTCAAAAATATTGGGAGAACAGGATCTCATCCCAGGTCGCCGCCGTACTCGCTGATGATGGTCATCCAGGGTAATGCAAGACTGCGACACATCATTCAGCACAATGTGACGCCATTCATGAACAGTCTATGCTTCCTGATTACAGCGCAACTCACTACTAGTGATTCTCCAGCAGGAGGGGGTTCTTACTCATTGGTCTGAAGATGACCACAGTAGTGGTCGAAACCGGTCACCGTAATAAATAAATTGTGATCAAGAAGGTTTTTTATAGTAAATATTTGTAACACATTGATCACTGTCACTCCCATAATGTATTCAAAAGTAATTAAGCCATTCAAGAGGTAATAGACAGTAACGATATTCCGAAACTTCAGTGGGTCATGCAGAATTTCGCTATTTGTCTGCGCCATTTCATCGCCAATAATGGCAAGCGCATCGAACAACTCATAACCTAAATCCCAGTACCTGTGGTGACGTTTAAATGTTGAACAACGCCGCAGTTTGTAACTAATTTATGTTTTTTTATATAGTTCAATAATTGTAGCCCTGTACGTGTTCCATAGATTATTTGAATGATTTTTTTTTTGTCGAAATGATGCGAAACGAGTCGGTGTACTTGATATTTATACATACGTGACTGGTGTAAACGTTAATGAACGTTAGTCTTACTCATGCAGCTACACTTAAAAACAAGTTTATTACATCTTTTTAGTTTCTTTCTCACTGACTACCAGGTTTTAAGTAGCAATTCGTAACTGAAATGGAAGTTGTGCAGGAAAAATAACGTTATGTTAGATTTAAAACTACCTATTAGCCATTTTATGTTGTTGGGCAAATGATCAAAACTTTTCGTTCCTACATATTGAACTCCTTTGTGATCCAATAACAGCTTTAATAATGCGTAATAAAGATCGTTTTTTCTCCATTGTTGGTGTAGCTATGGACATTACCGTTCTTGCCAATTTCTGATAGGTTATCTATGAGGAATTTCAGTAGCGAATATAGGTACTGTGATGGCTTAGTTAAAATGTCTGCCTCTTTGAAGACGTAGCTACATGAAGTCCATCGGTGAACATCACATACTTTGCTTACTGCTCGCTTTTGTGCAATCAATATTTTCTTCCTATGTAATGAGTGGTCCCAAAAAATTATTCCATACGACATTATTGAGTGGAAATATGCAAAATATGGCAGGAGGCTGATTCGTTTGTTTTCAAGAGTACTAATTATACAACGAGTAAAATTAATAAGTACATTTAAAAATCTGGATTATCCTACCCTACTTATTGATTCCTTCTCCTGCACTACATCAATTGTTGATGTGACCTACCTGTTATATAGAAGTTAATATAGTGTGATTTTTAAAATTTAGGTTCAGTCCATTCTCTGAGAAATGCTTTATAACCCTTTTGAAAATATCATGTACCATCTCTTCTGTTGCTTCCTCTCTAATGGAAATCACTATAACAGCAGTATCATCTGCAATAATTACCAGTTGTGCTTGTTGAATGTGGAAAGTCATTCACACACATATATATATGGAATATGAATGGACCCAAAACTAAACCCTGTGGGATTCCCTTAATGAATACTCCTCGGTCCAACATTGTTAGAATTATTCAGTGGACCTTTTTGCATTCTGTCTGTTAAATATGATTCAAAACAACTGTGCTTAAAGCCACCAACTCCATAAAACTACAATTTTTCTAGGAGACTAACACCACCTACACAAATAAAGCTTTCGATAGGTCACAAAAGAACCATGTGACGATGTTTTATTATTTGTGCTTTGTACTACTTGACGAGTGAACATATAAATAGCATTCTCAGTCGAGCATTTCTTCTGGAAATCAAAATGTCTGCATCTACATCTACATACATGCTCCGCAAGCCACCATACGGTGCTTGTCGGAGGGTACCCTGTACCAATACTTGTCATTTCCTTCCCTGTTCCACTTGCAAATAGAGTGAGGGAAATACCACTGTCTGTATTCCTCTAAATGAGCTCTAATTTCTTTTATATTATCTTCGTGGTCCTTATGTGCAATGTATGTTAGCGGCATTAGAAGCGCCCAGCAGTCACTTCAAATGCCGGTTCTCTAAATTTTCTCGTTTCTCGCAAAGAACATCCTCTTCCCTCCGTGGATTCCCATTTGGGTTCCCAAAGCATCTGTGTAACACTTACATGTTGTTCGAATTTACTGGTAATAATCTAGCAGCCCACCTCTGAATTGCTTCAACATCTCCCTTCAGTCCTGTCTGGTACAGACCCTAAACACTATAGTTGTACTCAATACTAGGTCGCACCAGCGTCCTATATGCGGTCTCCTTTATAGGTGAAGCACTCTTTCCTAAAATTCTCCCAATAAAGCGAAGGCGACCATTCGTCTTCTCTACCACAGTTCTCGCATGTTCGTTCCACCTCATATCGCTTTGCAACGTTATGCCCAGATATTTAAATAATTTGACTGCGTCAAGCAGGGCATTAGTAATACGGTATATGAACAATACGGTTGTGATCTTTCTACTCATCCGAATTAACTGACATTTTTCCACATATAGGGCTAGCTGTCATTCATCACACGAACTGGATATTTTGTCTAAGTTGTCTTTTATCTTCCTATAGTCAATCAACTTCGAATCCTTACCGTACACCACGGCGTCATTAGCAAACAACCACAGATTGCTGCTTATCCTGTCAGAAAAATTGTTTGCGTGTACAGAGAAAAACAGCGGTACTATTAAATTTTCCTGGGGCAATCTTGACGATACCCTTGCCTCTGATGAACACTCGCCGTCGAGGACAACAATTTTTTTTTATCAAGTCCTTAGTCTTATGATAGGTTTGATGCAGCCCACTACAAATTCCTCTCCTGTGCCAGTCTTTTCATCCCAAAGTAGTACTTGCAACCTACGTCCTCAATTATCTTCTGGATATAATCCAATCTCTGTCTTCCTCTACACTTTTTGGCCTCTGCAGTTCCCTCTAGTACCATGGAAGTCATTCCCTGATGTCCTAACAGATGTCCTATCATTTTGTCCCTTCTCCTCGTCAGTGTTTTCTACGTATTTCTTTTCTATTGGTTTCTGCACAGACCCTCCTCATTCCTCACCTTATCAGTCCACCTAATTTTCAACATTCGTCTGTAGCACCGCATTTAAAATGCTTCGAAACTCTTCCGTTCTGATTGTCCCACAGCCCATGTTTCATTACCATACAATGCTGTGCTTCAAACGTACATTCTCAGACATTTCTTCCTCAAAGTAGGGCCAATGTTTGATACTAGTTGGCTTCTCTTGGCCAGGAGTGCCGTATATGCCAGTGCTAGTCTACTTTTGATGTTGTCCTTGCCCCGTCCGTCATTGGTTATATTGCTGCCTAGGTAGCAGAATTCCTTAACTTTATCTACGTCGTGACCATCGATCCTAATGTTAATTTTATCGCTGTTGTCATTTCTGCTGCTTCTCATTACTTTCGTCTTTCTTCGATTTACTCTCGATCTGTATTCTGTACTCATTAGACTGTTCATTCCATTCAGCATATTATGTAACTCTTCTTCACTTTCACTCAGAATACCAATGTCATCAACGAATCGTATCATTGATATCCTTTCACCTTGAATTTTAATACCACTCCTGAACCTTTCTTCGATTTCCATCATTGCTTCTTCGATGTACATATTGAACGATAGGGGCGAAAGTCTACATCCCTGTGTTACACCCTTTTTAATCCGAGCACTTCGTTCTTCGTCGTCCACTCTTATTATTCCCTCTTGGCTCTTTTACATATTGTACATTACCCGTCTCTCCTGGTAGCTTACACCTATTTTTCTTAGAATTTCGAACATCATGCACCATTTGACATTGTCGAACGCTTTCCACAGTTCGACAGAACCTATGAACATGTCCTGATTTTTCTTTAGTCTTGTTTTCATTGTCAACAGCATCGTCAGAACTGCCTCTCAGGTGCCCTTACCTTTCCTAAAGCCAAACTGATTGTCTTCAAACGCATCTTCAATTTTATTTTTCATTCTGCTGTATATTATTCTTGTAAGCAACTCGGATGCATGAGCTGTTAAGTTGATTGTGCAATAATTCTCGCACTTGTCAGCTCTTGCAGTCTTCGGAATTGTGTTCATGACATTTTTCGGAAAGTCAGAAGGTATGTCACCAGACTTAAACGTTCTACACACCAACGTGAATAGTCGTTTTGTTGCCACTTCCTCCAACGATTTTAGAAATTCTGATGGTATGTTATTCTTCTACCTTATTTGATCTTAAGTCCTCTAAACTCTCATAAATTCTGATTCTAATACTGGATCCCCCATCTCTTCTAAATCGACTCCTGTTTCTTTTTCTATCACCTCACACAAATCTTCCCCATCATAGAGGACCTCAATGTACTCTTTCCACCTATCCGCTCTCTTCTCTGCATTTAACAGCGGAATTCCCGTAACATTCTTAATGTTTCCACCCTTGCATTAATTTCATTGTAGGTTAAATTGTCTCAGTCCACCGGCCGAGGTGGCTGAGCGGTTCTAGGCGCTACAGTCTGTAAACGGGGGACCGCTACGGTCGCAGGTTCGAATCCTGTCTCTGGCATCGATGTGTGTGATGTCCTTAGGTTAGTCAGGTTTAAGTAATTCTAAGTTCTAGGGGACTGATGACCTTAGAAGTTAAGTCCCATAGTGTTCAGAGCCATTTGAACCATTTTTGTCTCAGTCCTTCCGACAATCATTTCTTTTTATATTTCTTCACAGTTTTCATGCAGCCATTTCGTTCTAGCTACTCTGCATTTCCTATTTACCTCGTTCCTCAGTGACTTGTATTTCTGATTTCCTGAATTTCCCTGGTCTTTTTTGTACTTCCTTCTTTCATCGCTCAACTGAAATGTTTCTTGTGTTCCCATGGTTTCTTTGCAGTTACCTTCTTTGTACCTATGTTTTCCTTTCCAATTTCTGTATTTGCCGTTTTTAGAGGTATCCATTCCTCTTCAACCGAACTGCCTACTGAGCTATTCCTTATTGCTTTATCTGTAGCCTTAGAGGACTTCAAGCGTATCTCGTCACTCCTTAATACTTCCGTATCTCACTTTTTGTATATTGATTCCTCCTGACTAATATCTTAAACTACAGCCTACTCTTCATAACTAATATATTGTGACCTGAGTCTATATCTGCTCCTGGGTATGCCTTACAATCTGATTTCGGAATCGCTGTCTGACCATGATGTAATCTAATTGAAATCTTCCCATATCACCCGGCCTTTTACAAGGTACATCGGCCTCTTGTGATTCTTGAACAGAGTATTCGCTATACCCAGTTGAAATTTATTAGAGAACTCAATCAGACTTTCTCATCTCTCACTCCTTGACTCAAGCTCGTATTCTCATGTAACCTTTTCTTCTGTTCCTTCCCCTACAACTGCATTCCAGTTCCCCATGACTATCAGATTCTCACCTCCCTAGACAACATACTGGGTTCCATTATTTAAGAAATCTTCGAGCCACTCACATATCTGTGAACTTATTCCATGTGCTCATATCTTCGTTACAGCCTGCAATGGGCCACGGTGTCAAATGCTTTCTGGAAATCTAGAAGTTTGGAATTGCCTGATGCCCTTCATCCATCGTTCTGAGTATATCATGTGAGAAAAGGGCAAGCTGAACTTCGCACAAACGATGCTTTCTAAAACCGTGCTGACTTGTGGTCGTGGTCGTAAGTTTCTTAGTCTCAAGAATGTTCAATGTAATCGAACTGAGAATATGTTCAAGTTAGTTTGCAGCAAGCAGAAGTTAGGGATGTTGGTCTGTCGTTTTGCCGGTTCGTTCTTTTACCTTTATTATATACTTGAGTCACCCGCGCTTTTTTCCAGTCGTTTGGGACTTCGCGCTTGGCGAGAGATTCACGATAAATGCAAGCTGGGTAAGGGGCCAATGCCGAAGAGTACTCTTTGGAAATTCGTAAAGGGATTCCATCGGGACCTGGTGATTCATTTTCTTTCATATCTTTCTGTTGTTGCTCTATGACAGGTATGTTTATTACTGTCATCCGCACCGGAGTCTATTCGATGGTCAAATGACGATAGTTTTGTAAGGTTCCCTTGTGTGAACGATTTGTTGAAGTGAAAATAAAGCCTTAGCTATCGTTTTTTTCTCTTCAGCTGCCACACTAGACTGGTCAACAAGGGACTGAAGGCAGCCTTAGACCCGTTTACTGATTTTACATACTACCAAAATTTTCTCGCGTTGTCGGCGAAATCTTTTGCTAAGGTGTATGCTTCACGCATAGATATTTTCACAGATGAACCAATCTCTACTGACCTTCGCTAGTCGCTATTTTTGGGTTCCTTTTTGAACCGAGGTTGCAACAGACTCTGCTTCCTCAGCATCCCCTGAATTTCGTTATTAAACCATGGTGGGTCTTTTCCATTTCTTATTCACTTACCAGGCATATAACTCTCCACACCACAATTTACAATCGGCTTAATCTTGGCCCATAATTCCTCTACATCCATCTTACTGGAAGTAAGTGATACTAGTTCACTGTCTAAGTGAGATATTGATAACTGCGTATCTGCTCTATTAGCAGAAACACTCTCCTAGCCTTCTCGATTGATTTATTAACTTTCGTAATCATAGGTCCTATAATGACATCGTGATCGAGAATCTCCGTTTCTATACTTGGTTCAGATGGCTCTGAGCACTATGGGACTCAACATCTGAGGTCATCAGTCCCCTAGAACTACTTAAACCTAACTAACCTAAGGACATCACACACATCCATGCCTGAGGCAGGATTCGAACCTGCGACCGTAGCGGTCACGCAGTTCCAGACTGACGTGCCTAGAACCGCACGGCCACACCTGCCGGCGTTTCTATACTGACATTGTCATTAAAGTCCGGCTTATTTGTAGCTACATGCTATTTCCATTGCGTGTGAGCTGCCGAGTTAGCTGCTCAAGACAATTTTCAGAAAACGAGTCAAAAGTATTTCGCATGGCTGTCTGCTGCCGCCGCCACCCGCCATCACATTGAATCCATAGACTCCGAGTCTGCACTCGGCACGTTGAAGTCGCCTCCAACCAATATTTCATGATCTCAGTATTTACTACGCGCTATTGACCATAGACTTTCTTTGAATGACTCTAGAACTGTCACAGCAGAATCCGGTGACCGGTAGAAACATCCAGAAATTAATTTGGGCCGCGCGGGATTAGCCGAATGGTCTCAGGCGCTGCAGTCATGGACTGTGCGGCTGGTCCCGGCGGAGGTTCCACTCCTCCCTTGGGCATGGGTGTGTGTGTGTTTGTCCTTAGGATAATTTAGGTTAGTAGTGTGTAAGCTTAGGGACTGATGACCTGAGCAGTTAAGTCCCACAGGACTTCACACACACACACACACACAATTAATTTGGTTTCGCCTACACTTGTTATGCACGACCAGATGACTTCAAAGCCACACGCAACTTTGACATCAATAGAGACAACATTTTTTTCAACTACGATGAACACTCCCCCTCCTATGGCATGTAATCTGTTTTTACGATATATGTTTCACGACTCGCTAAATATCTCAGAGGTTTCCACTTCGGGTTTCAGCCAGCTCTCGGGTCCAAGAATGAGGGGGACAACTTTCCTGGACAGCAGTAAATTCGGAAACTTTATTACGAATGCTTCGAGAGTTTACTGATAAAACTGTGACAGTTTTCTGAACGCCATTTGACTTCGTTTGGCGAGTGTTCATCAGATCACTTCAAACCACTGTCTATCCTAAAAAACCCTCATGTGCTCACTTCAAGTACTCTGCTACCCGAGTAGCTGCTTCCTTTGTGTAGTGCTCCCATAACCCACCCAGGGGACTCTTACAAATCTCCACACAATAACGCAGGTTTAGAAATCTGCAGCCAAGACCGGTACAGAATCGACGAAGTGTTTGGTTGAGACACTCCACTCGGCTGCAAACAAAAGGCCCTTATCGACTCTTGAAACGATACTGCAAATTGGGAGTGCAGTGGTCTTCAACACCTCTTCCATCCGCCTGCACGAACTGAGGATCGCCTCAGAACCCATGCAACAGGCATCGTTGGTATCTAAGAGAGCCACAACATGCAGACGACTGCACCGTGCGTTTCTAGGCGCTTCAGTCCGGAACCGCGCTGCTGCTACGGTCGCAGGTTCTAATCCTGCCTCGGGAATGGATGTGTATGATGTCCTTAGCTTAGTTAGGTTTAATTTGGGTTGTTTTAAGGGAGGATACCAGACAGCGAGGTCATCGGTCTCATCGGATTAGAGGAACCATCCCGGCATTTGCCTGGAGCGATTTAGAGAAATCACGGAAAACCTAAATCAGGATGGCCGGACGCGAGATTGAGGGTTTAAATAGTTCTAAATCTAGGGGGCTGCTGACCTCAGATGTTAAGTCCCATAGGGCTCAGAACCATTTGAACCATTTCAACTGCACCCTGCACGCTCAATAGCCACAGACAAGGCCGCCCCCACGTCTTGGATGAGGCCCCCCAGCAGAATTACCGCATGCACATTGGCTTTCTTTCCAGCCCTGACTGCTGTCTACCTAACATTCGGACTCCCAGTAACTGGTAAACCCCTTCCCCCGTGTACTTCCTCAGTCCCTTCTGAATGAGCGGACGCCTGTCCATTCGTAGGGAGAATAAGCGAAGCCAGGCGACCAGTCTCCACTTTTGCCCTCCGCGACGAGCTAAGCGAACGTGTTACCAACCACTACTCACCCTGCTGTGAGGGCGGCTTCACAGCGTCGGTTGCTCTAGGAGGTGCCTCGGAAGCAGAGCTCGTGGACAATACAATTGACACCTGAGGTGTCCCATGCGATTGGTCAGATTCTCCACCACCGCTACATCCCGAGGCAGTAGCCTCAAGGTGATTGAGCACAGCTGAAAGCATATTCAACTGTTTGCGAACTGCGGCCAGTTCCTCATGCGTCCGTATACAGCATGCACACATCCTACCCATCCTACAGAGACCAACTGAAGAAGTAAAGTATAAAAGCAGACAATCCTAGATATACAACTTGCTACTCTCATATGTCACCAATGGAAGCTGATGCGTTATTGAGCTACCTACACGGCTGTTTAGTGAGCAACTATTGCGCTACAAACTGAATAAATTTTCACTTACAAAAACGCGAGATTAAACCTCTTTAACAGAGAAACACGCACGAAATTTAATAAATATGCTAAGTGGAAAACACAGAAAAAGACAAACACTTAACCTACCGCTCTGCAGACGTGTATCAACTGAGAGCTACACTGGCTTACTAAACGAACGGACGGTTTCTTTCAAATCAAAACGAATGAGCAATAACTGCGCTACAGACTGAATGAATTTACAAAATCTGTTTCCGCTTAAGTGTGAGACTACTTCTGAGTACATTTTCGAATATTTTAGAAAATACGTCGGCGAGGAAACTGAACAACAGTTGTTTAAGTCTGTCTTGTGATTTATTTTATAAAGAACTTTAACAATTGCATATATTAACTTGGCTGGAAAAATTAAACGTGGCAGTGATGCATTGCAAGGACATTACTTATTTACTTGGAGCAACTTTTCAGAACTCTGTTTGAAATTCCATCAGCATCACTTGAGCTTTTGCTTTTGAGATTTTTTATAATGCTATTAATATCAGTGAGCGTTGCTGGTGCTATTTCTAACTGCTTAAAATTTCGTGGGATGGCATTTTTAATATATTGCCTTTCTTTTTCAACTGAACCATTTAATCCTATTTTCGTTGCTGCATTTAGAAAGTGATTGTTAAAAGTACTTGCCACTTGTAAATTATCAGTTAACGACATTGTAATTTTATTTAACTGTTATGATATCTTGAACACTGGCTGGCAGTGCTGCATGCCTTTTAATCCTATTATTTACATCAGGACATGCATACTTCTGGTTATTTTAACGATTTTCCTTAACACACTACTCTATCTTTTGTACCATCCAAGTAATATCGGATATTGACTTTCTCTTGTCCTTATATAAATTTCCCTCTTTCTCCTACATGAGATTGTAGTTCCCACAGTTATCCAAGGCTCACTTGTTGTTTTACTGGAGCTCTGGATATTTTTTAAGAAAGCAACTTTCAAATATTGACTCATATTTAGCATGGAATAAATTAAATCGTATGTCGCCATATATTTCTATGTGTTCTTCAACCCATACCACCCCTTTTCACTTATTCTTAAAACAGTGAATCTTGTTCTCATTAATAAGGCTCACTGCATTGTTGTTGAAGGTTGCAAGCTGCCATCTTGTTTTTTTTTCATTAACTGAGCATCGTGACCAGATAGTCCGTTAGCAACATGGCACATATTAACTATTCCAGCATGAACACTCTCTATAAAAATGTATTTAATCAGTGTCCTACGACCTTGCTGAACACGGGTTAGGAAACTGACTACTTAAATGGGATTGAAACAACCAAATAACGATTCTAGTTCAGTTTTCTTGTTCACATTTTTACGAAATCTATATTGCATTCTCTACAAGCTACTAACTGTTTCTTCTTGTCTGACAGGGAGCTCAATAATGCATCCGGATTTCTCATATACAAGAAAAAGTTTCCTGCTGAGGATCTGTAGACTTTTACAATTATCAGAGAAGTATTCTGCAATAACAACTCACAAGCACATGATTCTTGGTTCCGATCAACACAAAAACCATTTGTTTCAATATTTTTGACGTTGTGTCCAATTTTAACATACGCTGAACGCCGTGTTCAGTGTTAGATCTACACGGAAATATGCGAGTCAGTAATTCCTGACATTTAAGTTCTCAATCGCTGTGATTTTGTAGTTTTCAAAGAGGCATAGAACATCTCTCACTCAGAATTTTCCATATCTTCTGGGTATGCAAGAAGACCATCCATCCCGTTTTTAAACTTTCCATTGTTCTGGTGAAAGAACGAAATTTTTTTTCAGGAAACTAACGCGTATGTTACGCTTCTTTTCTGATCGAATTCGCTTCGATAGTCGCTGTCTGCAACGTTAGTGTAACCTAAAAAATGTGCCGCATTGACCACAGTAATCACAGGGATTTCTTGTGTCCTTGTACCCCCCCCCCCCCTCTCCCCTCCCCAAACACTTTCTGCAAGACGCTAAGCTGATAGGTCCTCCCCTTCCAATCATTTGTGTATCCCCATTTTCCAGCCACACTAACAGGCACAGCACAGATAGGAGGGACTATGCTCGAGCCAAAAGCAATTTGCTCAGCTCTTTGTTCACACGGCTAACAGCCTTGTTAAGGCAGAGCTGATCATGTTTCTGCAAAACTTCCACAAACTCCATACAAGGGCGTGCTGTTCCTGCTCCTACTTCCTGCAGGGTACTCTTAATACGATATTCCAAGTTACTAGGCAGGCTGTTTCACGCTCCTGCTTCTATAAGTACACGATTCTTGTGACACCTAACTTTTCCTGTAGCAGTGGGTTTACAGGTCTCCCGTGACTTGTCCCTAGCAGCAAGACTGTTTTATTTCTGTAACTTTTCTATCTACCTGTTCTTAAAGCCGTTCTACGAGTCTGCTGCAGTCTAGTTAGCTCAAAAACTGGTTGAGGCTCTTCTCCTTCTTCAACATGCCAACCTGACTGCTAACCAGAATTTGAAGAATGATTTCTGAGGTTTTCTCCTTTTGCCTATTACTTGGCACCTTGTCCAATTCCTATTGTCTCTCCCCCTCCTCCTCCCTTTAACCTATCCAATTCAAAATATGCCATTTCTTATTCTGCCTGGATGGCACAAAGCTTTCTTCCCTGTTCTACGATTTTATTGCCTCGACAACACGATCTACAATTTCATTGAAGAGCATCAGCAAACACATCTTTGGTTTCCCCGCTGTATTCTCCTCTACGAACCATAAACCATTAACCTACGACAACATCCACATTTGTCATCACGACGCTATTCTTACAGTTAACTAAGAAGCACTACAACACAGTTAAATTGTAATAAACTATTAATTAGTAAAAGCTTAAATTTCAGTGAGTTGTGCAACTAACTTGCAGGCGTCAAGTAGACGTACACTATGCGATCAAAAGAATTCGGACACCTGGCTGAAAATGACTTACAAGTTCGTGGCGCCCTCCATCGGTAATGCTAGAATTCAGTATGGTGCTGGCCCACCCTTAGCCTTAATGACAGCTTCCACTCCCTCAGTCATACAATCAGTCAGGTGCTGGAATGGTTCTTGGTGAATGGCAGCCCATTCTTCACGGAGTGCTGCACTGAGGAGATGTATCCATGTTGATCGGTGAGGCCTGGCACGAAGTCGGCGTTCCAAAACATCCCAATGGTGTTCTATAGGATTCAGGTCAGAACTCTGTGCAGGCCAGTCTATTACAGGGATGTTATTGTCCTGTAACCACTCCGCCACAGGCCGTGCATTATGAACAGGTCCTCGATCGTGGTGAAAGATGCAATCGCCATCCCCGAATTGCTCTTCAACAGTGGAAAGCAAGAAGTTGCTTAAAACATCAATGCAGGCCTGTGCTGTGAGAGTGCCACGCAAAACAAGGGGTGCAAGCCCCTCCATGAAAACACGACCACATCATAACACCATCGCCTCTGTATTTTACTGTTGGCACCACACACGCTGGCAGATGATATTCACCGGGCATTCACCATACACAAACCCTGCCATCGGATCGCCACATTGTGTGCCGTAATTCGTCACTCTACACAACAATTTTCCACTGTTCAGTCGTCCAATGTTTACGTTACTTACATCAAGCGAGGCGTCGTTTTGCATTTACCGGCGTGTTGTGTGGCTTATGAGCAGCTGCTCGACCATGAAATCCAAGTTTTCTCACCTCTCGCCTAACTGTGAATGTACTTGCAGTGGATCCTGATGCAGTTTGGAGTTCCTGTGTGATGGTATGAATAGATGTCTGCCTGTTACACATTACGACCCTCTTCAACTGTTGGCGGTCTCTGTCAGTCAACAGACGAGGTCGGATGATGATGATGTTTGGTTTGTGGGGCGTTTAACTAGAGGACGTCGGCCTGTACGCTTTTGTGCTGTACGTGTCCCTTCACGTTTCCATTTCACTATCACATCGGAAACAGTGGATCTAGGGATGTTTAGGGGTGTGGAAATCTCGGGTACAGACTATGACGCAAGTGACACCCAATCACCTGACCACGTGCGAAGTCTGTGAGTTCCGCGGAGCGCCCCATTCTGATCTCTCACGATGTGTAATGACTGCTGAGGACTCTGATATTGAGTACCTGGCAGTAGGTGGCACCACAATGCACGTAATATGAAAAACGTATGTTTTTGGGGACGTCCGGATACTTTTGATCACATAGCGTATAATAAAACGACACAACAGAAGTAAAACTGACACCTGACCACGTCTTCTGGGTAATCCATATTTTTGGTAGACATGTGTTACAGAATGACGTTTTAAGAATCTCGGAGATTATAAAGGATGAAATTCGTAACATTTGGCAGTAAGGAAGTCATGGCCGGAAATGTGAAGTAGTTTCTACAGCAGTAAGCACCGTGTACCCATTCCGTATGCTGTGTCAAACGCGACAATACTGCAGTTTGGAATACTTTTATTTACAAAACAGTGGAGAACGATCACAAGTTGACTGATCAGTAAAATTGGGGACTGCATCAAATTGACATAGGAACTACTGTCAATGTAGTTGAAAATAAGGCTGCTCCATAGATGGAACTGGTTGATCATGGAACCTCCCACGGCTGAAGAAATTTTATTTCACATTTGCGGGTATAGGTTCCTCAATGTGCAATGCCAGGAATTTCATTCTCTAAAACCTCTCAAATTTTTGAAGCGTTATTCTGTAACACCCTGAATACGCAGAGTACTAAAAAAAGAAGCATTCCATATTTGTGAGGTGGTAGTAGGGACGAAAGCAAGTAAATAAGGCAATAAACATGGACACTAAAATGCATGCCGTATCAACTATGAGCACATGTTCATCTTCGATACTTTGAAACACGTTTCTACTACTGCTCCTACGAACATCCTACATAATGCAATAAGCAAATGAGGACAAAAAAAAATGGTTCAAATGGCTCTGAGCACTATGGGACTTAACATCTGTGGTCATCAGTCCCGTTGAACTTAGAACTACTTAAACCTAACCAACCTAAGAACATCACACACATCCATGCCCGAGGCAGGATTCGAACCTGCGACCGTAGCAGTCACGCGGTTCCGGTCTGAGCGCCTAGAACCGCTAGACCACCGCGGCCGGCAAATGAGGACACACTGCTCCGTAACTGTCAATGGATAATTGCTTCCCACTCTCTCAGAGAGTTGTTTACACACAAAAAAAATCATCAACTGTTGCGGTAACACATTTACAGCTTGGATGATGCACACCACACAAATGCAGACTTTCTTTTGTACACGTATTTTTATGTGATGGCACAAGATAGACAGTGTGATTATTAAAATTTATTACCTTCTTTAGTATTAATCACATGTTATTAAAGATTTTTTATTGAAATAGGACAAGCAGTCACTAATTACTTTTATTGTGATTGGATAGATGTAAAGTTAAGCACTTGATGATGGCAGAATGGTGTCTAATGTGTAGTACCAATATACACTGGAAAATAAACGTGACACAAACTGAAAAAGTGTTATTTTATGAAAGAAGTACGAATAACGGTTTAAACAATTCATCATTTGCAGGATGCTATAAGTGCTGTGAGTGTTCTGAGTGATTTGACGTCGTCCGTCACGAATTCCTCTCCTATGTCAAGCTATTGAATTCCGAACAGCAGTTGCACCTAACGTCCTCAATTGTGTGTTGAATGTCTTCCGGTCTCTACCTTTCCCTACAGTTTTAGCGTCTAGAGGCTATTTCTCGATGCCTTAACCCATCATTCCGTTCCTTCATTTTTGTTAGTGTTTTCTGAATGTTTCTTTCTTCACTCTTATCTTAACGGTCCACTTGGCTTTCAACATTATTCTGCAGCACCGCATCCGAAACTCTTCGATTCTCTTCTGTTCCGGTTCCCCCATGACCATGATTCACCACCATACAATGTTGTGCTCTTAGTATTCTCAGAAGTTTCCTCCTCGAATTAAGGCCGATATTTAATGCTAGTAGATTTTTTGGCCAGGAATGTCCTCTTCGCCTGTGCTAGTCAGCCCTTTGCGTCTACCTCGCTTCGTCCGTCATGTGCTATTTTTCTTCCAAGGTAGGAGAATTTTTCATTTCATCTACTTCGCGATCCATAATTATGATGTTAGTTTTATCGCTAATCTCATTTGTGCTAGCGCTCATAACTTTCGTCTTTTTTCAGTGTACTCTCAATCCATAGTGTGTGCTCATTAGGCAATTCTTTCAGTTTAATATGTTATTCAGTCCTTCCTCAGTTTCACTGAAGATAGTGAAGTCATTAGCGAATCTTATCACTGATATACTTTCATCCTGATTTTTAATTCCTTTCCTGAATCTTTCTTTTACCTGCACCATTGAGCCTTTATTATATGGATTTTGTACAACATGCCAAAACCCTATTGTTCTCTCTTCATGTTTTCAGCAGTTAAGTTGTCAGATTTTTTAGGGAGTGGATTGTGAATTTTTGAGGACAGCTCTGCTAGGTAGTAGAACGGTAGAGAAATAATCTAAAATAGGTTTGACGTTCCCTCTGCCAGGCACTTAACTCTGAATTGCATATTAGTCACGTAGGTGTAAGTCTAGCATTTAGTATACGGCCAGAAATGCGTGATGTAGCCTACGTAACATCACTATTACTCCTATTCCAAGGTAAATACCAGTTAAAACCATAGTTTTTAGAGCCAGCAGGAGCGTAACTACTTGGAAAACCGTTATGCTGTTGACTTCACTTTAGTGGTTATATTTATTTAAAAGAAATAAAAGAGAGAAAATGCCTCGGGGTTTGAATGGAGCCCGCACCCCTACCAGAAATCGCGATCGATGCCCAATCCGGCACACGACTTTTAATTTGCCACTACAGGCTGAATTCCGCGCACGCTCCGTCGCCGAGTGAAAGCCATTTCATTGAACAGCACTCGTGTGACCGGGAGTGCACTTTAAACGCAATACGCAGAAAGCGAAAAAGCCAACAGCAGCTCTCGGGACCGAGGAAGAGGTCCTCTTTAAAATTTATTAGCGAGGAGTAACTGCGGAACGAATTGCCCTTCCACAGTTACTCACAAAGACAAAAGGTGCGCGAATATGAAATGAATAAATACATCAGCGGAGGATTTATTGAGCTGTTTGTTCGCGCATAAATATTCCCACGTGGCAGGGTCCGCCTTAGACTGCGGTAATTACTTTAAAATAGCCCTGCACGTCCTATGCGACGCGTTTTTATGATTTACTGAACACACCTTATCTTCGGTATTGCTTCTATTGTCTCTGTCTTTTCTTCTCTCCATCATCGCACAATTATTTCTCCTGTTTAACCGACGTTATGATTCTGCTTTATGTAGATCTGATATAAATACTTTATAAGAAAATGCAACTTAAAAATCTGTAGGATTCGAAACAGTGACCGCAATTTTTCCATGACCTAGGTGATCATCATCAGATGCGTTTAGAAAAGAGAAAAAATAATGTGTAGACATTACGATAGCATACAACAGTATTGGCAGTAGTATTTGAGTACGTGATCTGAGAAGCAGCTAAAAGGCAACATACCTGTCTTTCTAAACCAGTAAACAAAAAACGTGAAAAACCTGTAGCCTAGATTCGCACCGTCAGAAGGTGTAAAAACGTAATAAAACTTTAACCTCCCTAATTATTTCACAATTTTTTTGCGTGTGAAATGAAAATATGTAGCGGAAACCTCACTGCTTAACCGAAAATGCAGCTAATACGCTTCTTACTTTAACAGACTGTCTTTATGCTTAAAAATTCACGTAATTGAGTTTTAAGTCATAATAACTCGCTTTTCGCTTTAACCATTTGCAGAATGGCGGAATGTTTATTTATTTTATAATATACTAAGATTTTAGTTTTAGAGAACTTAGGCAAAGTGCCTAGAGCAAGGCACTGTTTGTTGCATCTTTTGACGGTGCCTTCTTAGATGCAAGTTTCTTATGTTCTGTTCCCTAGTTTAGGAAGAGAGTTGTGTTGCCTTTTAATTGCTTCTCAGGTTATGTACGTAAATGCTATTAAGTACATAAGTGCTACAAAAAATACTGTTGTATCTCTCTTAATAAACTAGTTGATAATTTTTTCACATTTTTTTCTAGAGGTAACTGGGTTACATCATAGTCACACAGAGATTCCGAAATCAGACACTGGATTATAAAGCGTACCCAGGAGGAGATATAGATTCAGTTATGACGACAAGTTGGCTGAAGTTTAAGTTCGAAGGAGCCAATGTTGAAAATAGTGGGATACTGAACTACTAAGGAATGATGGTGTTTTTAAACTCTAAGGCAGATGATACAGCGATAATGAATATAGCAGAAGGTGGTTCAGTTGTAGATGAAGAGACATATCTAGAAAAGTCAGTCACAGAAGTTATACACGCAAATACAGATGCAAGGAAGGTAAGTCCGAAAAACTCTTGGGTGACAGAAGAAATAGTTCAGCCGATCGACGAAAGAAGTAAGCATAAAAATGTTCGGCAAAGGACACGAATGCAGAAAAACAAGTCATTTAGGAATTAAATTAATAGAAATTGAAGGCGAGCTAAAGCGAAGTATTTAGAGGAAAGATGTGAATAAATCAGAAAGTAAATGGTCGCCAGATGTACAGATTCGGCCTACAGAAAAGTGAAGCAACCTTCGTTGAAATTGGAAGCTAAGGGATCAATATTACGAGTGCAAGAAGACCTCCACGCAACGGAAAGCCCAGATGTATGCAAAGGGTAGAGTGAAAGCCGCTATGAGTGGGAGGACTTGTCATACGACACAATAGAAGATGAAATGGTAGTCAGTATGAAAGATGTACAGGAGCCGTATTAGAATTTAACAAAACTTCGGAAGAGTTGAGATAAACTAAGATGGAAGAAATATATAACGTTCCTTCGGAATTTCTTAAATAATTAGTCAACCAAACGACCATTTAAGTTGGTTTGTTGAATCTATGAGCGTGGAGCTACATTAACAGAATTTCAGAACAAAATTGTCTACACAAACCCGAAGACAGAATGTGCAAGTAAGTGGGAAAAATATCGTACAATCAACTTAACAGTTGATGCGTCAAAGTTACGGTTCTATTAAATGATGATCTGTTTGGCTTTAGGGAAGTAAAATTCCCAGAGAGCGAGTTCTGACGTTGGACTTAATAATGGAAACAAGATGTAAAAAAATAAATAATAAAAAAACATTAAAAGAAATCAAGAGACTTTCGTAGTATCCGTAGACCTAGAAAAAGCAGTCGAAAATGCCTTAGACATTGCAAAATGGTATGAAGCCTTCGAAATGTTCAGAAAAATAAGCGTAAGCTGTGGCAAAGGTTGGAACAATAAGTACGGAAAACTAAGAAAGAAGTGCTCGGATTAGAAAGGCTTTAAGACCCTAGTGCTCAATCTGTACTTTGAAAAACCTGTAGCTGATATAAAAAGGAAGGTTTAGGAGTGGAATTAAAATTCAGGGCGAGAGAATATCAGTAATCAGATATCTGATGACATTTCTAACTTCAGTGATAGTGAAGAAGAATTACCGGACCTATTAAGCTGAGTGAATATTCTACAGTGTTCAGAATATGGACAGGGAATAAACCTAAGAAAAACGATAATAATGAAATGTAGAAGAAATTACAAGAGCGAGAAAATTTCGGAACTAGGGATCACGAAGTAGACGAAGTTAAAGAGTAGAGCCGCACAGGCGAAGCGAGCACTCCTGGTGAAAACACTTCTACTAGCATCAAACGTTGGGCTTAGTTTGAGAAAGAAATTTCTCAGCAAGTACAGCATTGGAGTGTAGCATTGCATAGTAGTGAATTATGGACTGCGGGAAACCTGAAAAGAGAAGAACGATACGTTCCAAGTGGCTATAGAAGTACGTTGAAAATTAGGTAGACTGTTAAGGAATGAAGAGGTTCCCCATGGAATCAGCGTTGAAAGGAGGTCATGGAAAACACTGACAAGAAGAACAGACAGGATGATAGGCTACATGTTAACATATCAGGAAACACCTTCCACGTTACTCGAGGGAGCTGTAGATGGTAAAAACTATAGAAGAAGACAGAAATTAGAGGATATCCAACAAATAATTTAGAACGTATTGCGCAAGTGCTGCTCTGAGATGAACAGTTGGCACAGGAGGGGAATTCGTGGCAGGCCGCACCGAAACTGTCAGAAGACTGATTACTCTCACCCCCTCACCAAAAAAATAAAAAAGTCTGCTGGAATCTTCCCTGTCGCCTGGTCGTTTTTAAGTAAACCTTCTCGTCTTGTGATTTTTAACAATCTATTCGCTATTACTAGCCGAAATTCATTGCAGAACTCAATTAGTTTTTTTCCTCTCTTGTTCCTTCTATTAAGCCCACATTCTCCCACCCATATTCTCCCTTCACTCTGTTCCTTCCCCTACTACCTCATTCCAGTCCACCTTGTTTATTTACTTACTATCTACCTTTACGCACAGAACTGCCAGTTCAGTATTCTGATGTACTCTTTCTGCATCTTCGTCGTCTGCTCGTAATGTCACCGTGTGTACCCAAATAATTGCCAGCGCCACTTGGAACGCCTAGCCTAGAAGGGTGCCAAGGGCGGCCATATGCAACATTTGTATTCAGGGTGTATCATAATCAGTAGCGACAACTGACAGGTAAAGTGTATGAAGTACCTTCACAATACAGAAGGGTCCGCAAACGAGCCGTTTGCATGATAATTATAATGTGTGGCTACGAGCAGCCACTGACTTCAGCATCAAATATTATTCTACTGGTACGTGAATTATAAATGTAAACTTTTCGATTAAATTCCCACCGAACTGGGATCAATTTTCACCCGAGGTTTCCTTTACAAGAAATAAAACACTACTTCAGAACGTTACATGTTCCAGTTTACTGCACACTATTACTTGTAGGAGGAGTCGTTCCACGTATCGTCCTCACATCTGGAGCCAATGCTTCACTAGTCTCTACGGAAAGTTACGAATGTTTTCAAATACGCATGGATCATCACGTGAACCTTGACAAACTGCGCTATTCGCCACGCCATTTCTTGAACTGTATCACTTCTGAGATGGCTCATGATAGAACAATCTAGAGGACTGAGATCAGATTACCCAAACGATACGTCGTTTGCGTGGGAAAATGTTCTCGAATTGCACCTGACGGTTGTTATTCGTTTGGTTTATTGTCGATTCTGATGAAAACAGTCCTACTCATAACGAATCATACTCCCTTTGTACCATTTTCTGTTCCTGTTGATATTACGCTGTACTCTTCTTCTTCTTCTGTAGTGGTCAATCCAAGGATTGGTTTGCAACAGCTACAATGGCAGCTTGTCTCCATTCTGTGCGTCTTTTAGCTTTTCTCTTCATTTCTTTACAGGTATTACATCCCACATCTTTCACGATTTGATCCATGTACCTCAGTCGTGGTCTTCCTCTTGGTCTTTTTCCCTCGACATATCCCTCTATGATTGTGTTCAGGAGTCATTTATGTCTTAATAGATGGCCTGTAAATTGCACTCTTCTTTTAACAATGAAACTCCAGAAGCTACTCTTCTCACCTGCTCTTTCCAGAACCACTTCGTTTGTGACCTTGTCGATCCATTTTATTTTGAGCATGCGTCTATAGCACCACATTTCAAAAGAATTTAGCTTCTGCTGTTCCTCTGTCCCGAGAGTCCATGTTTCACACCCATAGCATGCCACACTCCACACATATGATTTCAAAAATCTGTACTCGTCTGACCAGAAATCCTTATCTTCTTTTCATTCCACTTCACTCAGCCTCACCACATCTAGACTGAGCTTTGCAGTCCCATTTTCAGATTTTCTAGCTTCCCTACCACGTTCAAGTTTCTGACATTCCACCCTCTTACTCGTAGAACATTACTATTTCTCCGGTTATTCACTCTTTTTCTGCCGTGCGGGACTAGCCAAGAGTTCTGGGGCGCTGCAGTCATGGACTGTGCGGTTGGTTCCGGCCGAGGTTCGAGTCCTCCCTCGGGCATGGGTGTGCGTGTTTGTCCTTAGGATAATTTAGGTTAAGTAGTGTCTAAGCTTAGGGACTGATGACCTTAGCAGTTAAGTCCCATAAGATATCACATACACACACCCCAGGCTCCCCCCTCCCCCCACTCTTTTTCTCATCGTTCCTCCACTTTGGCAGTCCTCTCTCGGAGATCTGAATGAGGGCCTAATGTGAAATGTTTTGCCAATGCAGAGATCACCATGACACCTTTCCAGTCCAAGGCCGCGTATCCTCCAGATAGAACTTATGTGTTAGAGCCAATGGTTTCCATTGCCTTCTGCGTTCTAATGCCGTTGGTCACTGCTGATTCTTCAGCTTTTTCTTCGTAGCCCAAGGAAAAGAGGCTGCCCTGTAACTCTGCTCGGTCCACCTCCCTCTTTGACAAGATTATTGGCAGAACGAGATGACCGGAAGCCTTCGGCGGCAGTGACTCGGGTCGAATCCGGGATCAAGGGCGTATATTTCACTGTTTGAAGATGCTATGCTAGACTTCTACACTTCAGTTACTGTTGGGGTATGTTGCGATAAGTCATTTTGTTCCGATGTCTTGTTACAAACGGCCGGCCGCTGATACCGAGCGGTTCTAGGCGCTTCAGTCCGCGCTGCTCCTACTGTTGCAGGTTCGAATCCTGCCTCGGGCATGGATGTGTGTAATGTCCTTAGGTTAGTTCCGTTTAAGTAGTTCTAAGTGTAGTGGACTGATGACCTCAGATGTTAAGTCCCATAGTGCTTAGAGCCATTTGAACTACTTTATTAAAAACTGGGTATGTGGTGGGGTGGGCTGCTGCAGCCTATCCGGAACAGTCCCTTTCGTAGAACTGTAATGGTCGCGCGTTATGGAGGGCGTCATTGCACGTCGCTGGACAAAGTAATGAACAGCAAAACTATAACGAAGCTCTAGGCGTCAAGTGCATGAAGCCGAGCCCTGAAACCATTGGAAGGAAGGAAGGAAGCTCGAACTGTTTCAGCGATAGAGAAGGAAATCGGCCGTACCCTTTCAAAGGAATAATCCCGACATTCCCCTCGAGTGATTTGTGGAAATCACGAAAAATCCAAAACTGTTTGGTCGGACGCTGATTTGGACCGTCCTAAAGCCTTCGGCGTTTTCAAAAAATGGCTCTGAGCACTATGGGACTTAACATCTGTGTTCATCAGTCCCCTAGAACGTAGAACTACTTAAACCTAACTAACCTAAGGACATCACACACATCCATGCCCGAGGCAGGATTCGAACCTGCGACCGTAGCGGTCACGCGGTTCCAGACTGAAGCGCCTAGACTTCGGCGTTTTCCGAACGTGGAATCAGTGATGTACGTACGAGGACAATGGAGCTGAGACGGCCGTATCCCGGAGTCTTATGACTTCGGAGTGACTGGTACTTAATAAGCCTCCGGCCTCAAAAAAATAGTGTCCTGCCAAAAGGTGAGACAGGCAACAGGCAATTTCTGCCTTCCGGGCTACAGAAATAAGACAATGTTTTCGTTCCTCAAATGTTTCCCACCCTGTCTAGGGGCCAATCGACACAAACTAGTTCTGTATCAAGGTGCCTTTCAGAAGAAGAAGGAGCCGCTCAAATTCAAGCGGATTTTAACGGTTGTAGACACTTTGAAGAAACTGCTACGTTCTCTCATAATAAGAGGTTAATCTGCAAGTAAAATTATACGGGCTTTAAAGAAAATCATTGTTAGAAGTTTTAGTCGTAATGATAGAACGAATATTCTGAAGAAATATAAATTATTCTTATTTGACCCAAGCGGGAGCTCATGTGCGCTTCTTGGCAGGCGGCGAGGCGGATTTGAGTTGTAATGTCACAATGTAACATAAACAAAGTCTCACAGCTGCCAACGTCACGCCTGTGCGAAGCAGAGAAATTTCTTTGTTCCACTTATACAGAATTTGGACAAAAATGTGGAAACACCGAGAGAAATGTGTGAGTCAACATAAATGATAGCTGGACCTATACGTGGCACTATTGTATTTGACCATGAACGGCACCTGCTCAAAGTCCTCAAACCGTCGCAAGTGTCAGTCGTGTTCGGAATAGTGTTCTCTTAGTTGTGGGTGCGTTAAGCCGGAGCTAAGTGAATTCGAAACTGGGCAAACTGTTGGTGCTCGTATGATGGGGGCTTCCGTAACCAAGGGAGCCTAAGTGTTTTGTGTTTCGAGAGGAACCGTATCGAAGATTCATACCGCAAAGAAGCAAAGTAGAAAAACATAATCCATAAATTCATAGCGCGGATGAAAGTGTGTGCTGCGTGTAATTGAAGGGGATTGTGACGAAAAATAAAAGAGCGATACTTGCAAAAGTCACTGCAGAACTGAATGTACTCGCTGACCCCACAAGGGGCAAAACACCAACGGAGCACCATAAACTGGGAAACGCAGGGCGAACTAGAATTTCAAAACCACACTTCAGTGATGCAAGTACCAGTAACAGGAAAATGTGGTGCCGAAACCACGAAAGAAAGTCGTTAGGTAGCGTAAGTCTTGTTTCACACTGTTTCCATCTTCTGGCCGAGTTTACGTCTCAACAGTGAAAGGTGATGACTTGGGCAGCCATATCACGGTATTCCATGGGTTTCACGCGTTCTCTCCGAGATAGCATTAATGCAAAGGAAGATGTGACCGTTTTAGCTAATCAGGTCCATCCCACTGTACAATATTTGTTTCCAGTAGTGCTGCTGTGTTCCAAGAGGACAGGATCCGTGTCCACACAATTCGCGTCGTTCAGGACTCGTTTTGTGAGACCGAGGATGAACTGTCGCATATTTCCTGGTCACCACAGTCACCAAGGACTCAATATTATCGATCTTTTGTGGCCTGTTTTGAAGAGGCGCGTGGCTCCCGTCATTGTTACCTTAACTTGGCACTATTTCTCAGGAAAAATAGTGTAAGAACAGGAACTGTATTTATGCTTTCCGAGACGCCTGGAAGCTATTTTAAATGCCAACGGTATTCCTACACCTATTAAACGTGGTAATGTGTTATGTTTGTGGTGTTCCCATGTTTTAGTCCACCCCCTGTATCTAAACGAAGCCGTAAAAGGTGGTACACATCGATATACAAGTACACAAGTCTTCCGCTATCTGTATGGGAAGAAATTGTGCTGGTATAGGGGTAGGACGATGAAGTGCTTTTTCTCTACAGGCGGAAAAAGTAGGAAACATTGATATCATGATGTAAAAGACCGTTTCAGCTGTATGATAAATATTTATTTATGATCCAACTAGTTTCACGGCGTTAGAGACAAATTTACATCTACATTTATACTCCACAAGCCACCCAACGGTGTGTGGCGGAGGGCACCTTGCGTGCCACTGTCATGACTTCCCTTTCCTATTCCAGTCGCGTATGGTTCGCGGGAAGAACGACTGCCGGAAAGCCTCCGTGCGCGCTCGAATCTCTATAATTTTACATTCGTGATCTCCTCGGGAGGTATAAGTAGGGGGAAGCAATATATTCGATACCTCATCCAGAAACGCACCCTCTCGAAACCTGGACAGCAAGCTACACCGCGATGCAGAGCGCCTCTCTTGCAGAATCTGCCACTTGAGTTTGCTAAACATCTCCGTAACGCTATCACGCTTAGCAAATAACCCTGTGACGAAACGCGCCGCTCTTCTTTGGATCTTTTTTATCTCCTGTGTCAACCCGACCTGGTTCGGATCCCACGCTGATGAGCAATACTGAAGTATAGGTCGGTGTTTTGTAAGCCACCTCCTTTGTTGCTGGACTACATTTTCTAAGGACTCTCCCAATGAATCTCAACCTGGCACCCGCCTTACCAACAATTAATTTTATATGAACATTCCACTTCAAATCGTTCCATACGCATACTCCCAGATATTTTACAGAAGTAACTGCTACCAGTGTTTGTTCTGCTATCATGTAATCATACAATAAAGGATCCTTCTTTCTATGTATTCGCAATACATTATATTTGTCTATGTTAAGGGTCAGTTGCCACTCCCTGCACCAAGTGCATATCCGCTGCAGATTTTCCTGCATTTCGCTCCAATTTTCAGATGCTGCAACTTCTCTGTATACTACAGCATCATCCGCGAAAAGCCGCATGGAACTTCCGACACTATCTACTAGGTCATTTATATATATTGTGGAAACAATGGTCCCATAACACTCCCCTGTGGCACGCCAGAGGTTACTTTAACGTCTGTAGACGTCTCTCCATTGAGAACAACATGCTGTGTTCTGTTTGCTAAAAACTTTTCAATCCAACCACACAGCTGGTGTGATATTCCGTAGGCTCTTACTTTGTTTATCAGGCGACAGTGCGGAACTGTATCGAACGCCTGCCGGAAGTCAAGGAAAATGGCGTCTACCTGAGAGCCTGTATCTAATATTATATGGGTCTCATGAACAAATAAATCGAGTTGGGTCTCACACGATCGCTTTTTCCGGAATCCATGTTGATTTCTACAGAGTAGATTCTGGGTTTCCAGAAATGACATGATACGCGAGCAAAAAACGTTCTAAAATTCTACAACAGATAGATGTCAGAGATATAGGCCTATAGTTTTGCGGATCTGCACGACGACCCTTCTTGAAAACTGGAACTACCTGTGCTATTTTCCAATCATTTTGAACCTTCCACTCCTCTAGAGACTTGCGGTACACGGCTATCCTACACATAATACAAAATTTGCTGCAGAAGGTATCGAAGTTGAGACGAGAAGAGACCACAGAAGCAACTACAAACTGTGGAGACGAGCGTAGGGCTCTGAAGAGCAAACAATGGGTATTTCCAATATAGAGATCCCCTACAGTGCTGGAATTCCGATGAAAGCCCGAGACACAATGACATGCGGTTCCGCACACGAGTGCAAGCAAAACTTCTGTGGAAGTGGCAGCTGCGAACGTGGAAGGGAAACAACACCAAAGTCGACGTGAAATGGGCGCGAGAACCTGAGCTGAAGACAAACTGAACGGAATTTTCGATGCCCTATTACACGAAACATGGCGTGAAGGAATGTCATTATGGTCGCAGATGCTAAAATTAGGCGAGTATGGCACAAGCGAGAGCTGCTAATACCAAGACAAACTAAAAGACAAGAGAGTGTTGCTTTGGCCTGTGAACACGAGCAAGTACATTAGTACTTATTATATTCCAGCAACAGTATGAAGCCAGGAGCGTAATACTTAATAATTTTTCGGTATAATTAATTCCGTAACCATAATGTAACTCTGATGTAATTCCTGTCATATGTAACTAGTATTATTTTATTGATTTTGTCATATAATTAAGCGTCAAAAAATTAATTCAAACCAATTAATTAAAAAAGTATATTGTAATTATGATGCAGTAAAAACTCTATCCTAGAGAGGAAAACTTGCTATTGTATAGAGCCAAAGAATGGGATTGAAGTAAGGATCATTGCCACAGGGCGCGTAAGCGAGGTGCCGTGAGGAGGTAGTTGGCGGAGCGGAGGTAGTTGCTTGTGACAAGTGGTGAAGTGTGGGACGTAAGGATTGAAAATTAACACTTTTAATATATGGCCAGACGTATTATGTGGTTGTAAATGGGCACAATACATTGTCATCAAGAGGAACTAGCATTCAAAAAGAGTAATGTGGGCCCAAACTTATCATATGGAGCGACGATAAAGATGAGCCTTTTGCTATAACTGGTAGACGAATAATGCCTTACATCGCACCAACACAAACTCATCCGAGTAATTTCAGACCAGTTTCATCTTTAGCTTGCAAAATGGTTCAAATGGCTCTGAGCGCTATGGGACTTAACTTCTAAGGTCATCAGTCCCCTGGAACTTAGAACTATTTAAACCTAACTAACCTAAGGACATCACACACATCCATGCCCGAGGCAGGATTCGAACCTGCGACCGTAGCGGTCGCGCGGTTCCAGACTGTAGCGCCCAGAACCGCTCGGCCACCCCGGCCAGCCTTTAGCTTGCACACGGCTAGCCAGCGTAGTAGGTTTTCTTAACTGAATAGCAGACTGTTTAGTGCAGCAAGTGTTATACAGTGTAAATGAACTTACCACTGTCATTTACCCAACAGGTTGGTACCCTACGACTATTATGGAGTCCGAGAATAGCAACAGTGAAAGATAGTAATATACTGAAATTGACGAGCTTATTTAATTTCAGTAACTAAGATAAAGAAGAGTAGTTTACAAAATTGAGAACTATCTAGAACTGTCATTTTATGTAACTAATTACAATTGAACACCCAAGCACATCTGACTAATGCCGATCTTTTAAATGTAAATGATTAACATTGGACGATCAAGTGCATCTAACTAATAATTAATACTGCATCTGATTATTTTACGGAAAGTGATTTTATGCTCCAAAAAGTCAATCAGTAAGGCCCATCATAAAACTGCACAGAATACAAAGTCATGATCCACAACTGGCGTAAGGTACTGTCCTTTAACAACACCGGTTAACGATTTGGACTGCACAAAGACAACCACACTATCTGTTTTACTATTCCGCACCTAACCACATCTGAAACTAGGTAACAATTCTGTGGAGGTAGACACCCACTTGCAATCTCTTTCGCATGCTGCTTTATACCAGATCACAAAGCTGAAAGAAAAGTATTTTGTAACAAGTGATCGTACGATGGACTTACTTGGTGCTGATCACGTAGTTGCTAAGATTTTCATCTCTTAATTGAATGTTCTCTTTCTCATTTTCCGGCCAAAATAACGCGTTGATTTATTGTAAGATATTGATGAAGTGTCACGTAACTACACTGAAACAGTGACGAAACGTTCAAAATTTGTGGAATTGAACGCAGTTTTTTACAGCAGATTTTTTCTTTATTTTATGATCGATTCCGATCTATGAGAGTACCAGGTACGTTTGTCTCCCTACAATAGTAAAAGATAAAAGAACTGCAAACAAAGGCGCGCACCGGCAAAAGTGATAAAAACATAATAAAAGTGTGATAGAACTCAATTGACCCGTATCGTAGGATCACCGTAACTTGTAACTTTAACGATCTAATACGCCAATTGGACAGCATTTGGTATGATATCACTCAGCAGAACATCCAACAGTGCCAAGCCGAGTAACTGTTTGCATAAGGACCAAGATGGACCGATTCATTATTGACTTGCTAAATATGTGAAGCTCTTTCTCTTGAATCAGTCATCCAATTTTTCTGAAATTATACTTATTTGTTTGCATGTGCATGTGCATCCAACCTACCGATTTCCGTCCCAGTCGGGTAATTCGTTCGTGGTGCGTCGTATTCTTTTTTTGTCTTCGAGTGTATGTGTTTTAGGACCACGTATGTGATAAAAAAAGGTTCATTTTTCAATTATTCATCGATTCCGTCAATTTTCAGTCGACTGCACGTCATGAACCTCAGGGGTGTTTTTCTCAAAAATGGATGAGTATTGAGCCAAAAAACTTAGTGTCTTTTATTTTAGATTGGGCACAAGCCGTGCCTGAGGCCTTCGCCTGTTAGTAGTCACGATGATACTTTCAGAAGAAAATATAACTTACCAAACGGTCATGAACTACTCAAGGGACTTCTTCACATTTAACCGAGCGTATTTCTGCAGAGAAGATTATTACCACGTGCTCTATTAATGCTGTATTGTGAATTAACGGTTCATAACACAGTTGATGTCCCACCCTGTCTGGCAGTTGCTTTCGGCAGTAGTATTGCGTTCCTGCCGCAGCGGAGGGTGCCCGCGACTGCAAAAATGGTGGAAAGCAGCTCCACACTGACTTTAGGAGCGGCTGTGGGTGACAGCGATATCGAGCTAGAGGACAGGTGGCGCTTGGCTCCTGGCACATCTTAATAGCGGCCCCTTATGGTTGGAGGTCGAGGCGAACGCTCTTATCTTGAGGATGGCGTGGAGACTCGGCGGATAGCTAGCGGTATGAAATATATAAGGTTACTGGCTTATTTTCGGCATTCAGTAAAAGTCATTTGGGCTTTCTCACCATTCGCTGTGTCATACTTCACGTCTATACACTGGATATTTTCCAAAGTCTTAATAGCCGATGTCTTACGCCACAGAGGTTTTGAGTTCAAGCAATACGATCTTTGGTTGCTTATACCATTGTCGTTGCGAGTGTAGCTTTCACTGAGAAGTAAATGAGAGAAGCGGGTGTTGATTACGGCGCTGAGCGCTCTGGAAATAACTAGCAGAAAACAGGGATGCAAACGCAGAGAAATTCGCTTTTTGGAAATACGATGTTGCAAGGATTGATTTGAAAAAGTATAGAGATATTCAGATACTATTTTCGCTGCACTGCTTGCTCGCGCATATTATTGACTCACAGCTATAGGTTCATTACTCCGTTACTGTTTCATTACCTAATTTTACGGTAGAGACATATTTTTTTATAAGAAGTGATATTTGTAAAGTTGGTTATAATTGTTAAGGAATGAGGTTCATAATACCATTACGAATAGTAGTCTCTCTTGAGTCATTGAGTAAATTTGGTTTCTTCCACCGTCTCTTTGTTCTGTAGTTGTGTGTTGCCGCATTGCACTTAGCGGAACACATCTGATTAGGCTTAATGTACCGGGTGTTTACAATTAAAGTGCAGCTACTCATACAGCTCCAGTACGGTCTGTATTCATTGTGTGGCTGCGAAACATCTCAGATATTCTAAGGCGTTAATGCGGAACCGATCTACTCTAAAAAAAAGTGTTTCAGGGTCGGTATGTCAAACCCGGGACTCCAGATGGCATAGTTGAAGCCAGGACCCACCGCGCCATATTTCGTCAGAAGACCGAGCAAGTTTATGAGTGTCAAGGTGCAGTGCGGATCGACACAGCGGTATTCGGTAACATTGCTTTATTCAGCAAATTTACAATATTCGATGGTGAGGCGTAGTGTCAGCGTGCTGCCCGTTGATGTCCCGCGAGTCCAGCTGGTTCAGCAGACTGCTGGTATGCCGACGTAGCTGCTGTCGTCATCAAGGCCGCCCACTGATGGAAGTGAGCTGCCGTTCTCCCGGTCGCCGCCCGCCGATGCGTTGCGAATTGCGCTGGGCGGCTGCTCGCGATTCCGGAGACTGCTAGTCCTTGGACCTCGCCGCCCTCCGTCTCGTTTGGCCTGCTCTGTCAGACCATGGGATGAAGGTGGATGTACTGGTCACCCGTGGCACTCGGGCTGCCGCTGCTCCCAGGACAGGACCGGACTCGAACCCGCATCCTCCTGGACGCTATGCTGCAACTTGTCGCTAGTGGTGCTTGCCGGGTGGCAACACCCGCCGCCGTCTCTGGCGCTGTCGCAGCGCTGCTGCACCTCACGCAGCTTACGCCTCTCCTGGACCCCGGTACGCCAAGTGGGAAGCGAACGTGGTCCGTAGACTGCAATGGAACCGAGCCCCTCCTGGACCCGCTGCGGACTGCTGTCACTGCCCTCTTTCAGGCAGACCCTGCGACCTCCAAGTTCCAGGCTGCCGTTCCGTCCCACCTCGGTGTTGTGTCCCTGGAAGAGGAATATAGCCCAAACAAGTACATAGAAACAAAGTACAAGTTTATGCCGAATACTTATAACATTGCTAACAGACCCAATAAGCGTAGACCAGCACAGGTCCGTCCCGACGCTCGACTGACCTGGCACACTCAGTCAAGCTAAAATTGCTCATCTATTTACGTTGGGTTCTCTCTTGCTTCTCACGTGGTGTCAGAGAGAGACAGAAACTATGGCAGGGATAAATTCCCACACGTCAGTCTTTTACTCATGGCTCTGGCCTAGTGCCTCGCATCAAACATTGCAATAACTTAAAGCAACGCTGCAGTTTCCTGCCTCGTTATTACTCCACTCAAAACAAATCGTGCATGCAATACCGCCGTCACAGCTCCGCGCCCGCGAGTGCCACGTATACCTTGTCTCGCCTGCTGACTGTCGTCTGTTACCACACTCTACCAGCGTTCCCAGTTTTCATCGCCCAACCGCCCCTTCATTGAATTCAGTAAAATTTTCCTTTCCCTCGAGTAGGCAAAAGAAAAAATAGTTCCAATTTTGGGCACCAGACGCAAATCTGCAAATCTGGCAATGTGAGTGCAAGAAAGGTGTACAGAAATACTTGGAAGGAGAGACAGCATTGGTCGTATTTTTTGTTTTATTAAACGCAAAATCGATTTTCGGTCACTTAGTGACCATCTTCAGTGCTGTAATATATAATTTAAATTGGTAGGCACTGGTGACACAAGCTTACAGCGATCACATATGTCACTAAGTGACCGAAAATCGATTTTGCTTTTAAAAATCAAAAAATACGACCAATGCTGTCTCTCCTTCCAAGTATACCCATTATATGGTCGTGGTGCACAGGACACTCCACGGAGTCGCCAATCAGTGTACAGAAATGTTTCCAGATACAATGCCTTAAGAAAGGGGTTTGTAGTCTAGGGGTAGCGTCTTTGATTCAAACGTCTTCGGTTCCGGGTTCGATCCCCGCCACTGCCTAAATTTTGATAAATAATCGGCATTGGCGGCCGAAGACTTCCGGCATAAGATGTCACCCTCATTCTGCCAACGGAATTGTCAAAGAGGGCGGAGGAGCGGATAGAGGTTGAGGGCACTCTCTTGTCCTAGGGGTGGGAAATTGCCCCTAAAGGCGGAAGAATCAGCAATGATCAACGACATGAGGATGCAGAAGGCAATGGAAACCACTGCATTAAAGATACGTAACGTGTATCCTCAGGACATGTGGCCTGTAATTGAAGAAGTGTCATGATGATCTCTCCATTGGCAAAAGATTCCGGAATAGTCCCCCATTCGGATCTCCGGGAGGGGACTGCCAAGGGGGAGGTTACCATGAGAAAAAGATTGAATAATCAACGAAAGGATAACGTTCTACAAGTCGGGGCGTGGAAGGTCAGAAGCTTGAACGTGGTAGGGAAACTAGAAAATGGAAAAGGGAAATGCAAAGGCTCAATCTAGATATAGTAGGGGTCAGTGATGTGAAGTGGAAGGAAGACAAGGATTTCTGGTCAGATGAGTATCGGGTAATATCAACAGCAGCAGAAAATGGTATAACAGGTGTAGGATTCGTTATGAATAGGAAAGTAGGGCAGAGGGTGTACTGTGAACAGTTCAGTGACCGGGTTGTTCTAATCAGAATCGACAGCAGACCAACACCGACAACGATAGTTCAGGTATACATGCCGGCGTCGCAAGCTGAAGATGAACAGATAGAGAAAGTGTATGAGGATATTGAAAGGGTATTCCAGTATGTAAAGGGGGACGAAAATCTAATAGTCATGGGTGACTGGAATGCAGTTGTAGGGGAAGGAGTAGAAGAAAAGGTTACAGGAGAATATGGGCTTGGGACAAGGAATGAAAGAGGAGAAAGACTAATTGAGTTCTGTAACAAGTTTCAGCTAGTAATAGCGAATACCCTGTTCAGGAATCACAAGAGGAGGAGGTATACTTGGAAAAGGCCGGGAGATACGGGAAGATTTCAATTAGATTACATCATGGTCAGACAGAGATTCCGAAATCAAATACTGGATTATAAGGCGGACCCAGGAGCAGATATAGACTCAGATCACAATATAGTAGTGATGAAGAGTAGGCTGAAGTTCAAGACATTAGTCAGGAAGAATCAATACGCAAAGAAGTGGGATACGGAAGTACTAAAGAATGACGAGATACGTTTGAAGTTCCCTAACGCTATATATACAGCAATAAGGAATAGCGCAGTAGGCAGTACAGTTGAAGAGGAATGGACATCTCTAAAAAGTGCCATCACAGAAGCTGGGAAGGAAAACATAGGTACAAAGAAGGTAGCTGCGAAGAAACCATGGGTAACAGAAGAAATACTTCAGTTGATTGATGAAAGGAGGAAGTACAAACATGTTCCGGGAAAATCAGCAATACAGAAATACAAGTCGCTGAGGAATGAAATAAATAGGAAGTGCAGGGAAGCTAAGACGAAATGGCTGCAGGAAAAATGTGAAGGCATCGAAAACGATATGATTGTCGGAAGGACAGACTCAGCATACAGGAAAGTCAAAACAACCTTTGGTGGCATTAAAAGCAACGGTGGTAACATTAAGAGTGCAACGGGAATTCCACTTTGGAGGACTTACGGTCAAATAAGGCAGAAGGGATGGATAACATTCCATCCGAATTTCTAAAATTGGGGGAAGTGGCAACAAAACGACTATTCACGTTGGTGTGTAGAATATATGAGTCTGGCGATATACCATCTGACATTCGGAAAAGCATCATCCACACAATTCCGAAGACGGCATGAGCTGACAAGTGCGAGAATTATCGCACAATCAGCTTAACAGCTCATGCATCGAAGCTGCTTACAAGAATAATATACAGAAGAATGGAAAAGAAAATTGAGAATGCGCTAGGTGACGATCAGTTTGGCTTTAGGAAAAGTAAAGGGACGAGAGAGGCAATTCTGACGTTACGGCTAATAATGGAAGCAAGGCTAAAGAAAAACCAAGACCCTTTCATAGGATTTGTCGACCTGGAAAAAGCGTTCGACAATATAAAATGGTGCAAGCTGTTCGAGATTCTGAAAAAAGTAGGGGTAAGCTATAGGGAGAGACGGGTCATATACAATATGTACACCAACCAAGAGGGAATAATAAGAGTGGACGAT
Organism: Schistocerca piceifrons; assembly: GCF_021461385.2. Lineage (NCBI taxonomy): Eukaryota > Metazoa > Arthropoda > Insecta > Orthoptera > Acrididae > Schistocerca > Schistocerca piceifrons. The sequence continues at coordinate 296,002,671 of NC_060141.1, forward strand.
CAAGAACGAAGTGCTCGTATTAAGAAGGGTGTAAGACAAGGCTGTAGCCTTTCGCCCCTACTCTTCAATCTGTACATCGAGGAAGCAATGATGGAAATAAAAGAAAGATTCAGGAGTGGAATTAAAATACAGGGTGAAAGGATATCAATGATACGATTCGCTGATGACATTGCTATCCTGAGTGAAAGTGAAGAAGAATTAAATGATCTGCTGAACAGAATGAACAGTCTAATGAGTACACAGTATGGTTTGAGAGTAAATCGGAGAAAGACGAAGATAATGAGGAGTAGTAGAAATGAGAACAGCGAGAAACTTAACATCAGGATTGATGGTCACGAAGTCAATGAAGTTAAGGAATTCTGCTACGTAGGCAGTAAAATAACTAATGACGGACGGAGCAAGGAGGACATCAAAAGCAGACTCGCTATGGCAAAAAAGACATTTCTGGCCAAGAGAAGTCTACTAATATCAAATACCGGCCTTAATTTGAGGAAGAAGTTTCTGAGGATGTACGTCTGGAGTACAGCATTGTATGGTAGTGAAACATGGACTGGGAAAACCGGAACAGAAGAGAATCGAAGAGATATGGTGCTATAGACGAATGTTGAAAATTAGATGGACTGATAAGGTAAGGAATGAGGAGGTTCTACGCAGAATCGGAGAGGAAAGGAATATGTGGAAAACACTGGTAAGGAGAAGGGACAGGATGATAGGACATCTGCTAAGACATGAGGGAATGACTTCCATGGTACTAGAGGGAGCTGTAGAGGGCAAAAACTGTAGAGGAAGACAGAGATTGGAATACGTCAAGCAAATAGTTGAGGACATAGGTTGCAAGTGCTACTCTGAGATGAAGAGGTTAGCACAGGAAAGGAATTCGTGGAGGGCCGCATCAAACCAGTCCGTAGACTGATGACCAAAAAAAAAAAAAAAAAAAAAAAAAAAAAAAAAAAAAAAAAAAAAAAAAAAAAAAAAAGAGGGACGTGGCTAGCAAAGGTCAAACAAATTAAAAAGACATAATGCCGATTTTCCTACCCAGATGCTCTGATGCTCACACTGAACAAATTGCGTAAGTGGCGGATTACACAATTTGTTCAATATGAGCATCAGAGACGGCGACGAGATGCTATACAGCGTCAGATTTGCACCTTGTAGCCGAAATTGAAAATATTTTTTTCCAGTGTAAATCAGTCCTACATTGAAGGTTTGGCATACCTACCAAATTTCTCTGACATTCGGTAATTACAGCCCACACCGGACCTACGTGAGTAGCTGCATTTTAATTGTAACCTCACACTATCATGTGGTTAGCATAGTTGCTTTTCCTTGCGTTTCACTTGGGCAAGGTTTCTTTCCTTAGCTGGTTTGTTGCTAGGCTGCATATTAGCATTGTTCACTACACTGCATAATGCAGAATTCACAGGACAGATTATTTAGTATACTGTTTTAACATTTTTAATAATTTTTGTAAAGTTGCTTGCGATGCCGTTACACAATGTCACAAGGATTTGGCGACTCATTTTATCGGACAGAGTTTGTGTGATCATCCCACTTGCGTTGATCAGGTTCACATAGAACACAGACCACACGAAAGTTAAAGAATAATAAGCCTGTTTGCGTACACAACAACAGAACAATGACACAAAACGGTTAGAAAACGGCCAGCGACAAGGCACTACAGGAAGCGAGTATCTGAGAAGGCAGGCACCTGGACGAGACAGAGCAGGGAGATTGCGCGGCAAAACAGTGGACGCAGTTCGGTGGAGTCAGGATTCTGGGCTTATAGCGTCTTGCTGTCGGTGCAGGCGCATCGAGACCTGTTCTGGGCAGACGCTCCGTGGCCAACGTCTTGCATCAACGGAAGGCGGTGCTCACAAGATACAAGCTGGTATTAGTTGTGGCATGTTCTCGGCCACGAAGGTGTTAGAAGAGGATGTGCCGCTTGTGTTCGGTGCTACACTTTAATTTCACAAACGCCTGTGCCTGGCTCTGTTTCGCCATAAAGCCTGCGGCACTGCAAGGCGTGTAGATCTGTATTTTATTGTCAAAGGTATTCACCGAATTTTCTGTTCTTTTACTGCTGGTCTTGGCTGAATTAGTGATCTTATTTATGGTGGCCTGTGTCCAGCTGTGGGTTGCTCAGTTCAGTGTGTTTTAATCCTTTAATTTATTGTTGCTATTGTTAACTGATTGAATCATTATTAGTATGGATCTTTGATGTGTTGGTTTCTGCTGGAGTATTCTTTGGTTAATTTGTCCTGAGCTAATACTGGATTATTGTATTTCTTTCTTGTTATTCCTTCACACATTGTGTGATCCTTTATGGAATGTTTCTACACTATGTGATCTAAAGTATCCGGATACCTGGTTGAAAATGACTTACAAGTTCGTGGCGCCCTTCATCGGTAATGCAGCAATTCATTATGGTGTTGGCCCACCCTTAGCCTAGATGACAGCTTCCACTCTCGCAGGCATACGTTCAATAGGGTGCTGGAAGGTTTCTTGGGGAATGGCAGCCCATTCTTCACGGAGTGCTGCACTGAAGAGGCCTGGGACGAAATCGGCGTTCCAAAACAACCTAAAGGTGTTCTATAGGCTTCCGGTCAGGACTCTGTGCAGGACAGGGATGTTATTGTTGTGTAGCCACTCCGCCACAGGCCGTGCATTATGAACAGGTGCTCGATCGTGATGAAAGTTCCAGTCGCCATCCCCGAATCGCTCTTCAACAGAAGGAAGCAAGTAGGTGCTTAAAACATCAATGTAGACCAGTGCTGTGATAGTGCCACGCGAAACAACAAGGGGCGGAAGCCCCTCCATGAAAAACACGACCACACCATAACACCACTGTCTCCGAATTTTACTGTTGGCACTACATACTCTGGCAGATGACGTTCACCGGGCATTCGCCATACCCACACACTGCCATCGGATCGCCACATTGTGTACCGTGATTCGTCACTCATCACAACGTTTCTCCACTGTTCAGTCGTCCATTGTTTACGCTCCTTGCACCAAGTGAGGCATCATTTGGCATTTACCGGCGTGATGTGTGGCCGCTCGACCTTGAAATCCAAGTTTTCTCACCTCCCACCTAACTGTCATAGTACGTGCAGTGTATCCTAATGCCGTTTGGAATTCCTGTGTGATGGTCTGGATAGTTGTCTGGCTATTGCACATTACGACCCTCTTCAACTGTCGGCGGTCTCTGTCAGTCAACAGAAGACGTCGGCCCGTACGCTTTTGTGCTGTACGTGTCAATTCACGTTTCCACTTCACAGTGGACCTAGGAATGTTTAGCAGCGTGGAAATTTCGCTTATAGAGGTATGACACAAGTGACACCCGATCACCTGAACACTTGCGACATCCATGAGTTCCACGGAGCGCCCAATTCTGCTCTCTCACGATGTCTAATGACTATTGAGGTCGCTGATATGGATACCTGGCAGTAGGTGGCAGCACAATGCATCTAATATGAAAAACATATGTTTTCGGGGCTGTGCTGTACTTCTCATCACGTAGTGTATATTGTTTTGTGTGCTCGGATTTATCATAAAGCTGACGGGCGGAATGTTTTACTGTTTGTTAGGTTATACTAGATTTTAATTTGGGCATACTTGTGAACCAAGCACCGGCTAGTTTACTTATGTTTGACGTTATTCGTGGGCTGTGATTTCTTAATAAACGTACTGAAAGCTTGTTAAGACTTTACACCCACGTAACCCCCAGACAGTTTCCACTCCCACCGTTTACTGCACCATAGTATCCATGCGCTATAATTTCATTCGTCTACTGTACCATTTACAAAACATGGTTCTGTATGCATGATATATTCAGCAGATAGCAAAGGAGTACGACAACAGTACCTGGCTTCTTTTACTACACAAATCCAAATTTTATCTTAAACACTACCTCTCCTATACTAAATTAAAAATTGTATTTTTGGTCTTTTAAATGTCTAGAACATTTTATTTGATGTAGTCTACATTGTGAGGCCAATCAAAATCTTTCATTTAGAGCAAAAAGATATTTACATACATCGATACTATCATGTCATTGTACAGATATTACGGCCGAGATAACCAGCTTCAAACTAGATATGTGCAGAACTATCAGTTGTCTATCTTTGCTGCCAAATCCATGAGTCATCTTATGGTCTACTATCGTAGAACTCTACTAGCGATTCCAGCAAGTCAAAATGTTGCCCACAGAATTATAACATAACACACTGGGTATGTCTGTCGTTTCTTCGTTCTTCTCTGCGATCATAATGTGTAACACTTATTGCCTGTTTTGGTTCTCCAAACTTTAGATTTAAGTATATTTAAAAACTGCAGTATGATTCATGCTTTCAAGCCCTATTGGGAGACGTTCGAATGGGACGGCACTTCCGCAGAGTTCGGATTACGTGGTCTTCTAAAACGTTAATTTCTGGAATACTTGTGGTCCCCTTGGGACGCCAGACAAACGTATAAAGTCTTATCTGGCTCTTAATTGAGAGCTAGAGGTCTGATTTCCGTATAACGGATCCTATTATCGCACATATGTCTTAGCTCTCACATTTGTGGCTGCCACATGTCGTCCGGTGTCTTCAGCTACAATACGTCACAAGATGGCGCTCTTGAGCAAACCTTTACCTGTCTGCATGTTTCGTATATGGCGATGTTTACTGGCATGTTATGAGCTAGTAGATAACAATATTTTGTTGGTAACGCTCTCCTTTATAGATTTCCCCCTATGAACCGAAGTAGACAATTCGCCTTGCGTCCGCCCGACTGTACGTGGTTGTTCCATTTCATACCCTGTACAACACAGTGTCTACATCCACATCTACATAGATACTCCCCAAGCTACCGTACGGTGTGTGGTGGAGGGTACCCTGTACCACCTGTTCGAGGTCCTTACGCGCAGTATACAGTGGTGGCAGTAGAATCACTAGGCAGTCAGCTTGAAATACCGATTCTCTAGATTTTCTCAATAATGTTTCTCGAAAAGAGCCTCGCCTTTCTTCCAGGAATTGCCATTTGAGTTCCCGAAGTACCTCAGTAGCACTTAAGTATAATTCGAACCTACCGGTAACGAATCTAGCAGCCGGCATCTGAATTGCTTCAATGTCTTACTTCAATCCAACCGGGTACGGATCCCAACAGCAGCACTCAAGAATAGGTCGCACTACCGTTCTATACGTGTTTTACTTTACTGGTGAACCACTACTTCCTAAAATTCTCAAAACAAACCGAAGTCGACCATTCAACTTTCCTATCACAGTTCTCACATGTTCGTTCTACCTCATATCGCTTTGCAACGTTACTCCCAGATATTTAAACGCTTTGACTGCGTCAAGCAGGACAATAGTAAAATAGTATCCGAACATTATAGGTTTGATCTTCCTACTCATCCGCATTAACTTACATTTTTCCACAACCAGAAATTTTGTCTAAGTCGTCTTGTATCTTTATACAGTCACTCAACTTCGACACCTTACCGTACACCGCGGTATCATCAGCAATCAGCAGATTGGTGCCTATTCTATCAGAAAAATCATTAATGTATAAAGAGAACAACAGCGGTCCTGTCACACTTCCCTGAGGCACTTGTCGATACTCTTGTCTCTGATGAACACTCGCCAACGAGAAGAACATACTGGATTCTATTATTTAAGAAGTCTTCAAGGCACTAACGTATCTGGGAACATATTTCGTATGCTCCTATCTTCGTTAACAGCCTGCATTGGGGCACCGTGTCAAATGCTTTCCGGAAATCTAGAAATATGGAATCGGCCTGTTGTCCTTAATGCATAGTTCTCAGTATATCATGTCAGAAAAGGACAAGCTGAGTTTCGCATGAGAGATGGACATAAACTTCTCAGTCTCAAGAAAGTTTATTATTTTCGAACTGAGGATATGTTCAAGAATTCTGAAGCAAACAAAAGCTAGAGATATCAGTCTGTAATTTTTCGGGTGCGTTATTTTAGCTTTGTTGTACACTGGAGTCACCTGCGCTCTTTTCCAATCGCTTGGGACTTTGTGCTTGGCGAGAGATTCACGATAAATGCAAAGTAGGTAAGGGGCCAAACGCCGAGCAACGAGTTCTGTACTCCCCCTATCGGCGCAGGGAACGGGGTACGGAGGAGTGTGGAGACTTGTATATGCGAGGAAATCGATCCCGACGGAAATGCTGGAAGAAGTCTATAATGGCCTTATATTGCCTGTCGTATTACAGATCAGCTGCTTCAAACTGCAGATTACTGCGATTTGAGTACTGGAAATATTTATTTCCTCATTCAGTTGCTCTGCGAATCGTGTTTATTTTATTTATTTATTAATTTTTTCCCAATATGACTGGTGCTCCGTATGTAGACACATAAACTAGTAAATTTTCTAACAAACCTGTATTTTCTACATTCCTTTTAACGATGCTAAAAGTGCCACATCCAGCTGTGTGTCTTCTATAGCTACAATTTTATTGAGTGCTGAAGAATATGCAACGCACCCTTTACAAAGATCTTGCAAGCTGATTCTGAATGTCGTGTGCCATAACCAGTGTGGGACGCATGATTATCCTGTTTGTTAACGGCACCACGCCAACGTTTTGCGTGCTGCCTCGGTTGATGTATAGCGGTCATGAGAAAATGTTGCTGTCCAAAACCGGCGTCGGGACAACTGTGGTGCACCACGGGCCATAGATGTCAGGAGTGAACGACGACTGCGGGTATGTACACAGGTGAACAGACGTCCAACTACTGAGCAAATGACCGCCCAGATGAACCAAGCGCCTGCCGACAATGAGTCCTCTATAACCGTTTAGCGTCCGTTGTTACGTACGGACCTCCGCAGCAGGCGCCTGGTTCATTCACCAATGATGACTGCTGTTCACTGGTGACGAAGGCTGGAATTTAACCGCCAATAGCGCAACCAGACGTCTACTAAGTGGTGTCAATTGACCTGCAGTTGACCTTCTACACTCATGCTCATAAATTAAGGATAATTGCAGAAAGTGGTGGCATACAACGTGGCACTACAAAAAACCGGCGGTAATAGTATAGGCACACAGGGAACACACACGACACAGATCTGTAAGTCTACATCTACATCTACATCTACATCCATACTGCAAGCCACCTGACGGTGTGTGGCGGAGGGTACCTTGAGTACCTCTATCGGTTTTCCCTTCAATTCCAGTCTCGTATTGTTCGTGGAAAGAAGGATTGTCGGTATGCTTCTGTGTGCGCTCTAATCTCTCTGATTTTATCCTCATGGTCTCTCCGCGAGATATACGTAGGAGGGAGCAATATACTGTTTGACTCTTAGGTAAAGGTATGTTCTCGAAACTTCAACAAAAGCCCGTACCGAGCTACTGAGCGTCTCTCCTGCAGAGTCTTCCACTGGAGTTTATCTATCATCTCCGTAACGCTTTCGCGATTACTAAATGATCCTATAACGAAACGCGCTGCTCTCTGTTGGATCTTCTCTATCTCTTCTATCAACCCTATCTGGTACGGATCCTACACTGCTGAGCAGTATTCAAGCAGTGGGCGAACAAGCGTACTGTAACCTACGTTCTTTGTTTTCGGATTGCATTTCCTTAGGATTCTTCCAATGAATCTCAGTCTGGCATCTGCTTTACCGACGATCAACTTTATATGATCATTCCATTTTAAATCACTCCTAATGCGTACTCCCAGATAATTTATGGAATTAACTGCTTCCAATTGCTGATCTGCTATATTGTAGCTAACTTGTCTACATTGAGATTCAATTGCCATTCCCTGCACCATGCGTCAATTCGCTGCAGATCCTCCTGCATTTCAGTACAATTTTCCATTGTTATAACTTCTCGATATACCACAGCATCATCCGCAAAAAGCCTCAGTGAACTTCCGATGTCATCCATAAGGTCATTTATGTATATTGTGAATAGCAACACTCCCCTGCGGCACACCTGAAATCATTCTTACTTCGGAAGACTTCTCTCCATTGAGAATGACACGGTATTGGTGGTAAGCTGAGAAAACCGTCCCCAAACACATGTGCTACACAACGCCACTCTTTCGTGCGCATGTACCCCGACATCACTATAGGATATGATCACCATGCACACGTACACACACGTACACAAGCCACACAACGGGTTGGCATACTCTGGATCAGGTGGTCGAGCAGCTGCTGGGGTATAATCTCCCATTCTTGCATCAGTGCCTGTCGGAGCCGCTGAAGTGTCCTAGGGGTGTGAAGACGTGCAGCGATACGTCGACCGAGAGCATCCCACACGTGCTCGATGCGGTTTAGGTCTGGAGAACAGGGAGAACACTCCATTCACATGATATCTTCTGTTTCAAGGTACTACTCCACGATTGCAGCTCGGTGGGGCCGTGCATTATCATCCATCACGAGGAAGGTGGGGCCCACTGCAGCCCTGAAAAGGCGGGCATACTGGTGCAAAATGACGTCCCGATACACCTGACCTGTTACAGTTCCTCTGTCAAAGGCATGCAGGGGTGTACGTGCACCAATCATAATGCCACCCCACACCATCAAAGCACGACCCCCATACAGGTCCCTTTCAAGGACATCACTGTTCAGACTATACCTGGACTCGTCCGTGAACATAACCTGGGACCACTGTTCCAATGACCATGTACTGTGTTCTTGATACCAGGCTTTACGGGCTCTCCTGTAACCAGGGCTCAGTGGAATGCATCTTGCAGGTCTCCGAGCGAATAAACCATGTCTGTTCAGTCGTCTGTAGACTGTGTGTCTGGTGACAACTGTTCCAGTGGCTGCGGTAAGATCCCGAGCAAGGCTACCTGCAGTACTCCGTGGCCGGCTGCGGGTACTGATGGTGAGATATCGGTCTTCTTGTGGTGTTGTGCACTGTGGACATCCCGTACTGTAGCGCCTGGACACATTTCCTTTCTACTGGAATCGTTGCCATAATCTTGAGATCACACTTTCTGGCACACACGGAGGGCCCGTACTACGACCTGCTGTGTTTGTTTCCGGGCGCTGAAGACCTTGCTGTCGTGCGCACAAAAACCCCTCTACTACTACTACCCCTACTGCTGTGTTTGACCAGCCTCCAGTTGCCCTAGTATTCTACCCCTCATAACGTCATCAATATGTGTTATTTGAGCAATTTTCAACACAAAATTACCATCAGCACGTCTGAAAACGTCTGCACACATATTCGCTGCACCGTAATGTGACATGCACCAACACACGTCTGCGTATGTGGATCGCCAACGCCACCGTGCGACGACCGCAGGTCGAATGCACCGCATGGTCATACGCCGAGGTTATTTAAACCCGCAAACCACCCACAAGAGCGTTGTTTCACCATGTATCAGCATGGGTTTCGAAAAAGACGATCCTGTGAAACCCAGCTCGCGCTATTCGTCCACGAGACTCAGAGGGCTATAGACACGGGTTCCCAGTTAGATGCCGTGTTTCTTGACTTCCGCAAGGCGTTCGATACAGTTCCCCACAGTCGTTTAATGAACAAAGTAAGAGCATATGGACTATCAGACCAATTGTGTGATTGGATTGAAGAGTTCCTAGATAACAGAAGGCAGCATGTCATTCTCAATGGAGAGTAGTCTTCCGAAGTAAGAGTGATTTCAGGTGTGCCGCAGGGGAGTGTCGTAGGACCGTTGCTATTCAGAATATACACAAATGACCTTATGGATAACATCGGAAGTTCTCTGAGGCTTTTGGCGGATGATGCTGTAGTATATCGAGAGGTTTTAACAATGGAAAATTGTACTGAAATGCGGGAAGAACTGCAACGAATTGTGGCATGGTGCAGGGAATGGCAATTGAATCTCAATGTAGACAAGTGTAATGTGCTGCGAATACATAGAAAGAAAGATCCGTTATCATTTAGCTACAATATAGCAGGTCAGCAGCTGGAAGCAGTTAATTCCATTAATTATCTGGGAGTAGGTATTAGAGATGATTATATAAAGTTGATCGTCGGTAAAGCAGATGCCAGACTGAGATTCATTGGAAGAATCCTAAGGAAATGCAATCCTAAAACAAAGGTAGTAGGTTACAGTACACGTGTTCGCCCACTGCTTGAATATTACTCCCCAGTGTGGGATCCGTACCAGATACGGTTGATAGAAGGGATAGAGAAGGTCCAACGGAGAGCAGTGCGCTTCGTTGTAGGATCATTTAGTAATCGCGAAAGCGTTACGGAGATGATAGATAAACTCCAGTGGAAGATACGGCAGGAGAAACGCTCAATAGCTCGGTACGGGCGTTTGTTGAAGTTTCGAGAACATACCTTCACCGAGGAGTCAAGCAGTATATTTCTCCCTCCTACGTATATCTCGCGAAGAGACCATGAGGATAAAATCAGAGAGATTAGAGCCCACACAGAGGCATACCGACTATGTTTCTTTCCACGAACAATACGAAACTGGAATAGAAGGGAGAACCGATAGAGGTACTCAAGGTACCCTCAGCCACACTTCGTCAGGTGGCTTGCGGAGTATGGATGTAGATGTAGACCGCTTCGATCCGGCTGTTCGCTCTGTGGATCTTCATCCGAGAAACCTAGCGCAGCTGGTCACAGCACTGGAATCGTCGTGGGACCACATATCTATCGTTACCTTCCGGAGCATCACTCTCATCTTGCACGGCTTGCAGCAGTCCGCGCTGCAAATAGCATTTACTGAGTATTTTGGTAAGTGGTACAATCAATGTGTCTGGACAGTGCAGATGGAACGCCTCTCAAAGTTGACCCTCTCCACTTTGACAGTTGGCTCTTCTCCCGTGTTTCTTCGAAAACATGACGCGCACGCACTTCCTCTACCGCGCGCACTTCCTCTACTGCCAACCGCGCCGCGACTGCTCTGACTGCGAGCGAGAGCGTGAGCAGGCGCGAGCTGTTAAACCCTGCTGTAAATGACAGAGAAAGAAAGAACAAGAATTCTTTTTTGTGGTGTCTGCTTCCTCGGCGAAGCAAAAACTTCCCCAAGATTCTTTACCCGAAAGCTCAGTCACGGAAATATGGCGGAAACAGGCGGTGTGTCCCAGCAAACTGGTGGCTCGCATTTGAGAGAGCTATTGCCAGGAGACGGAGACGAGATGAGCAGCGGCACAGCTGCCCTGGGGAATTCCCCGCGGTGGTCGCTGCGCAAACAGCGCGCGGCAGGCTGCGCTCGGGTCCGGAGCCACGTGGCGGCAGCGGCGCGCCACTGCCAGCCGCTGCCTGGGGAGCGCGCGCTGCGCCGCCGCGTCGCGGGGCTGAACCGGGTAAACACGGCGGAATATCTTGAGGAAACACCGCCTCTGTTGACAGGACGCGCGGAAGACTACACCGGTACTCAAATTTTCACGGCCACCTTGTAACAGCCTAGTCGCAACCTGGCTCTATTTATCTTGTTTTACCCCGAGCAGACGTGTCAACCACCTCCTACTAGAAAACTGTTATGTTGATGCGTAACTTCGTAGCGTTTTTCCATAATAAACAAAGAAGATACACATAATTTAGACGTCTATAATAGATTTTCCCATACTTGTACAACATTCTGTGCACTGTTTCTCCTGGGTGGACTTGGATTTAAAAAAAAAAAAAAAACCTAAACTAAATATTACGATAAATTTTATAAATAATCGACAAGTACGTCAAACAGGAAGAGATAGAACTACAATGTACGTGTTATACCATGGACTCTTGCGCTTGTATGTATGAACTATCTTTCCTTTGTCTTTCACTTGTCTTATCTGCTTGTATTCGGACCTAAGAGGACGTTCTTGTGTAAAGCTCATCTTGCTGTACCACCTGATAATGTAAGTTGTACTTAAAACCCGAAAATATAATGGTTATTTTGTCAAAAGAATTTGTGTATGTGGTCAATCAATTGGTAGTCTGATACATGGGTTGTCTTAAGTAGATATAGGCCTTAACAAAGAATTTTCGCCGGTCGTTGTGGCCGAGCGGTTCTAGGCGCTTCCTTAACCGCGCGACCGCTACGGTCGCAGGTTCGAATCCTGCCTCGGGCATGTATGTGTGTGATGTCCTTAGGTTAGTTAGGTTTAAGTAGTTCTAAGTTCTAGGGGACTGATGACCTCAGATGTTAAGTCCCATAGTGCTCAGAGCCATTTGAACCATTTTCGAAACAATTTTCATTGTTATGCGCCGTCTTAGAAAAATCTTTAACACTTTTCTTTTAGCTCATCTACGAGACGTGCCGTCGGTTAAGACAATTAACCTTGTTTCAGATCCCACGAGACCGGAGGCAGCTACTAATAAATTAACAAGTTTACCTTTCATATTTTCTTTATATAACGAGATAACATCCCAGGCAGAAAAGGTCTGATCACAGGATTCCAGTTCCATTACAGCATTTCATTTGTAGGTGGTACTCTTGTTATCTTATACTGGAGAATCGAGACGAAATCACGATGTTCAGTTACGTATTGCAGTAATGTACATCGAACAGACTTGCCAAATTTTCTCTGGTGCAATAAGCACACTATTTCTCACGAGCTTGAAATAATATCTGTAGTGTCGGTTAAATAAGAAAAGGGCAATTAATTACCGACGATTACGTAACTACCTTGAGAACTGAGCTAGTTTACTGAGTGCTTATACACGTCGGGCTAAATTAAACAATACATTACAATGTTAATAATACTTCTACATTAGTTATTTCTATTTTATGCTGAGCCATTGCATTAATGTGTGTTCCTTTTTTATATAAGCCACGGCTCATATTCATTCTATTACATCACACTGATAGCAAAGAAAAAGAGTCACAAATAATTTTTATTTTATTACATTACATCTGACAACACTGAGGTAACTTTCCGATCCCGCACCGATTATAATCACGTGGTCCAGAGTCGAAAATCTCGCGTTTCCATCCGTGGAGTAAGCTCCTTGAAGGATGTTCGATAGAGGATGGAAAAGTGAAAGTCTGAAGGAGTAAGACTGTGAGAATAAGGTGGAAGCGGAATGACTTCCTAACCCAGTTCCTGTATAGCATTTTTGTCAGTCTTGCAGAATGCAGGCGGACGTCATCGTGGTGTAGCATCACTTCACGCAACGTTCTGGTCGTTGATCCAGGATTGCTGCTACAAGACGTCTCAGTTGTTGACAATAGATGTCAGCAGTGATGGCTACACCCCGCGGAAGCAATTCGCAATAAAAAAATGGTTCAAATGGCTTTGAGCACTATGGAACTTAACTTCTTAGGTCATCAGTCCCCTAGAACTTGGAACTACTTAAACCTAACTAACCTAAGGACATCACACACATCCATGCCCGAGGCAGGATTCGACCTGCGACCGTAGCGGTCGCGTGGTTCCAGACTGTAGCGCCTAGAACCGCTCGGCCACTCTGGCCGGCAATTCGCAATAAACCAACCGTCGTTGTTCCACCAGCTGCCCAACATTATCTTTTGTGAATGCCCGCAGCCTTTGTACGGAGACTTGCCGCTTTGTTTAGGCTCATCCATTCCCTTCTTTTCTTTATGGCAGCATAAATCCACATTTCTCATCACCAGTAACGATACAAGATAGGAATGGCCGGTGTTGTTCACGAGTCAAATAATGATAAGCAAGCATAGATGCTCCTAAGCCCTCTCGCTGATGTCGCACCCTTACACCCCATTTTTTAACAATACCTGTTTCATGAAAATGTGGCACGATGATAGAACGATCACAGTTCGTCAGAGTTGCCGGTACTCGAGTACACTAACGTGGATCATTGTGGATTAATGCATTTAAACGATCTTCATCAGACCCTGGACGTCTTCCTTAACGTGGGGAGTCACTAAGGTCTAAACGATCCTCTTTAAGAAGAGAAAACCATTTTATTGCCGTGCTCTGCCCAATGGCATTACCTCCATAAACGGTTCTAATGTTTCTGGCTGCCTCCTGCCGCTCCTCTTTTGAACTTAAAACGGAAGAATATGTCCGAAATGTTCCGATTTCTCCACTTGGAATTCTACACTACTGGCCATTAAAATTGCTACACCACGAAGAAGACGTGCTACAGACGCGATATTTTTAGAGACAGAAAGAAGATGCTGGGATATGCAAATGATTAGCTTTTCAGAACATTCACACAAGGTTGGCGCCGGTGGCGACACCTACAAAGTGCTGACATGAGAAAAGTTTCCAACCGATTTCTCATACACAAACAGCAGTTGACCGGCATTGCCTGGTGAAACGTTGTTGTGATGCCTCGTGTAAGGAGGAGAAATGCGTACTATCACGTTTCCGACTTTGATAAGGGTCGGATTGAAGACTATCGCGATTGCGGTTTATATTATCGCGACATTGCTGCTCGCGTTGGTCGAGATCCAATTACTATTAGCAGAATATGGAATCGGTGTGTTTAGGAGGGTAATACGGAACGCAGTGCTGGATCCCAAAGGCCTCGTATCACTAGCAGTCGAGATGACAGGCATCTTATCCGCATGGCTGTAACGGATCGTGCAGCCACGTCAGGATCCCTGAGTCAACAGATGGGGACGTTTGCAAGACAACAACCATCTGCACTAACAGTTCGACGACGTTTGCAGCTTCATGGACTATCAGCTCGGAGACCGTGGCTGCGGTTACCCTTGACGCTGCATCACAGACAGGAGCGCCTGCGATGGTGTAGTCAACGACGAACCTGGGTGCACGAATGACAAATTTCTCGGATGAATCCAGGTTCTGTTTCCAGCATCAAGATGGTCGCATCCGTGTTTGGTGACATCGCGGTGAACGCACATTGGAAGGGTGTATTCGACAACGCCATACTGGCGTATCACCGGGCGTGATGGTATGGGGTGCCATTGGTTACACGTCTCGGTCACCTCTTGTTCGCACTGATGGCACTTTGAACAGTGGACGTTACATTTCAGATGTGTTACGACCCGCGGCTGTACCCTTCATTCGATCCCTGCGAAACCCTACATTTCAGCAGAATAATGCACGACCGCATGTTGCAGGTCCTGTACAGGCCTTTCTGGATTCAGAAAATGTTAGACTGCTGCCCTGGCCAGCACATTATCTAAACCTCTCACCAATTGGAAACTTCTCGTCAATGGTGGCCGAGCAACTTGCTCGTCACAATACGCCAGTCACTACTCTTGATGTACTGTGGTATCGTGTTGGAGCTGCATGGGCAGCTGTAGCTGCACACCCCATCCAAGCTCTGTTTGAGTCAATGCCCAGGCTTATCAAGGCCGTTATTACGGCCAGAGGTGGTTGTTCTGGGTACTGATTTCTCTGGATTTCGGTACCCAAATTGCGTGAAAATGTAATCACATGTCAGTTATAGTATAATATATTTGTCCAACGAATACCCATTTATCATCTGCATTCCTTCTTGGTGTAGCAATTTTAATGGACGGTAGTGTAATATTACAGGAGTCACAGATGCGTGCCGCTGGCCGGCACGCGGGAGATCGGACAGGTTTGAGCGACCTTGTTGCAATGATGACAGACTGCTCGCCCAACGACTTACTATTCTTTTGTTCACTGCCATGTTCCCGTAGACATTCTGCAAGGGCTTATGAATATCTGCGATGCTCTAATTTTCCGTCGACAGAAACACAATACAGCTCTCTGCATGGAACGCACCTTCGTTACAGACGTCAGTTTGAAAGCTCGTAAAGCGTCACCACCATCGGCATTTCATGATACTCTAGGGGCTGAAGGGGGAATATTCCATGATCTTCCACAAGAAGTTCTGCGTATTTTTCAACCGAAATTGGCCGAGAAAAATAAATGTGCTGCAATACTCAATGATCACCACTGTATCGCGGCAGGTGCTGGGCCCATATCAAAATGAGGAATGTGATCTGACAAATCCTCCCCAACACATCCATAAATAGAACAGGGATTTGTTTGAAAAAGATGATGTGACGTCACTGCTGCGACTAGTCTTGTCACTGGCGCACCACTTTATTGCACCTCTCTGCTGTCCTGTCAAACAAAGTCCTCAAAATGCCGTGCTGAAATATTAGAGCACCATGTGAATGACAAAATTATGATTCCATTTGCCCTAGAGAAAGTGTAGTCGCGACCTGGCACTGTTCGCTGCAGAGGGAAAGTTTCATTCTGGAAACATCCTCCAGACTGTGGTTAAGCCATGTCCTTGCAATGTCCTTTCTTCCAGGAGTACTAGTCCTGCAAGTTTCACAGCAGGGCTTCTGTGAAATCTAGAAGGTAATAGACGAGGTACTGGCAAAAGTAAAATGGCGAGAACGGGTCTTGAGTAGTATTTGGGATTACTCAGATGGTAGAGCACTTGCCCGCGAAGGGCAAAATTCTCTAGTTCGCGTCGTGGTCCGTCATACAATTTTAAGCTGCCACGAAGTTTCCGATGAACATGTCAGAATGAGCATACTTCAATATGCCGACGATATGTGGCTTCTGGTACTGCTGATTCCTTGGAGAGCGTTAAAAAAACCTTGAGCGAAATAATACCCAACTTTAGGCACTGGCTACAGCTAAACGGATGTACGGTTACACCAACTATGACAGCAGTCAGCACATAATCGCTACACAGATTCAGAACGATTGAAGCTGTACGACTAAATGGTTTCCAGATTTTCTTTAAATGGTTTCGGACATGTCCGAAAGAACGGATACCATCTTAGTATACGTATAGTTAAGGCTCACCGGCCACTTGACTATCTTCTTCTTCTGTGCGAATGCACAAACAGTACCCGAACTCTTACGGAAATCGGCAACGCGCCGCGAGTAATCAGTATAATGGGCGGGGGCACTACGAATGTAGTGCGGGACAATATGATGAGAATGTGCGAGAGATAAATCCCTGAAGTCGCGCTATCCATTGTGTCCTCGGTGGCTCAAATGGATAGAGCGTCTGCAATGTAAGCAGGAGATCCCGGGTTCGAGTCCCGGTCGGGGCACACATTTTCATCTGTCCTTGTTGACGTATGTCAACGCCTGTAAGCAGCTAAGGGTGTTCATTTCATTGTAATTTCATTCTAACGAGCTGCATGGTCGACGATGATCTCTGTTCTTTCGGACAGAACAGATACCATCTTAGTATATATACCATATAGTCCATAACAAAGTTAAATTTGGAAGCACTCTGAATATTCTTCGTACCACAACGGGAAACACATGAATTGTGGATCTCGTAATAGCTCATAGAAATGAAACCTGTTTGATGATCAGTTTCTCTTTAGATAAGATAAAGGCTTCAAAGAGGTAGTCCTCCCGTTGGTTTGATAGTGGAAGGAAGAGTGAAGAAAAATGAAGACACGTTCATAGGATTTGTTGGGCTAGAAAAAAATGCCCGACAATATAGTGGAAGATATTGGCAGTTCCGAGAAAAATAGCGGTAAGCTATAACGAAAGACAGGTAAAGTGCAATATATACAGGAACCAAGAGATAAGAACAACATTGGAAGACCAGGAACTAAGTGTTCAGATTATAAAGGGTGTAAAACAGGGGTGTGGCCGGCCGGTGTGGTCATGCGGTTCTAGGCGCTACAGTCTGGAACCGCGCGGCCGCTACGGTCGCAGGTTCGAATCCTGTCTCGGGCATGGATGTGTGTGATGTCCTTAGGTTAGTTAGGTTTAAGTAGTTCTAAGTTTTAGGGGACTGATGACCTAAGATGTTGAGTCTCATAGTGCTCAGAGCCATTTGAACCATTTTTTAAAACAGGGGTGTAGTCTTCCTGGAGAGAGGTAGCTCTGACGTAGCGGTTGATCATACAAGAAAGACTGAAAAAAATTCAAAACATGTTCGTAGGATTTGTCAACCTGGAAAAAAGCGTACGACAATGTCAAATAGTGCAAGATGTTCACATATCTCAGAAAAATAGAGATAATCTGTAGAGAAAGACGGTAATACACAACCTGTACAAGAACCAAGTGGGAACAACAAGAGTGGAAGACCAAGAAGGAAGTGCTTAGATTAACTGGGTGTAAGACAGGAATGTAGTCTTCGTCCCTACTCTTCAATCAATACATCAAAGAAACAACGACGAATATGAAAGAAAGGTTGAAGAGTGGAATTAAAATTCCAGGTGAAAGTATATCAGTGATAAGATTCACTGATGACAGTGGAAGTGAACAATTACAAGATCTGCTGAATGGAATGAACAATCCAACGAATACAGAATATGGACCCAGAGAAAATCGGAGTGAGAAAACATCAGGCTTGCGGATCACGAAGTAGATGAAGTTAAGGGATTCTGCTTCCTTGGCAGCATAATAGCCCATGGCGGACGGAGCAAAAAAGACGTAAAAAGCAGACTAGCTCTAGCAAAATGGGCATGCGTGGCCAAGAGAAGTACGCTAATATCAATTATAGGTCTTAATTTGAGGAAGAAATTTCTGAGCATGTACGTTTGGAGCACAGCACTGTATGGTAATCAAACATGGACTGTGGAAAAACAGGAACAGAAAGAATGTAGTGCTACAGAAGAATGACGAATGTTAAGCGAACTGATGAGGTATGCAATGAAAAGGTTCTCTGCAAAACTGGCGAGGAAATGAATATATGGGAAACAGTGTCAAGATATCTGTTAACACATCAGAGAATAACCTTCATGGTACAGAGGAAGCTGTAGAAGGTAAAAGCTTGAGAGGAAAACAGATTGGAATACATCCAGCAAATAGTTGACGACAGAGGTTGCAAGTGCTATACTGAGATCAAGAGCTTGGCGCAGGAGAGGAATTCGTGGACGATCATATGAAGCAAAACAGTCTAGTAAACTTGGCCTCTAAAATGCATACGCTAAGAGATTGGGCACTTACTCATCTTCGATATTGTGAAGAGAACCCCTTTTACAGCAAATGTTTTGATTTTGGAAGAAGGTAGCATGGACCAACACGAAAAATTCTACATTAAACACGTGCTCTAAAATATGTGTCTTAAGAGTTATGAGCACTTCTTCAGAAGCAGAAGCGATATGTTTCGTTTACCAAAATGAACAAGTGCTCAGAGTCCTTATGTTATTTGTGTTTGTTAGACGTTTTTGCCTACGTGTGAATACGACTTTGCCTTATGAGCCAAGGCTACTGAATCAACACTGTGTACTTTGTCCTGTTGACGAGACTTTTGTCTATTGCGCGCTGCTACGACCTCACATCGATTACGCTTGCATGTTGTACGGCTCATCCTTCAGGCTCCTGCTGCAGACCCTCGACAGGTAACAATACAAAGCACTGCGATTATGCATAGGAGCTGCAGGTTCTGCTCAGGCGAGCGCTCTGTTAGTCGAAACAATGGAAGCACCCTCACTTCACAGAAGCAGTTTACATGACTGACCCCTTAGCCTTTGAAAGGGCACTAAGGTAAGGCATGACCATAGCAGCTAACGATGTAATACTCACGAACTCGCTCTCTGTGGTGCAAACGCTGACATCAATTGCTAAAGACTAAGGGAGCTGTTATCTATAATTCCGAGTAGCTGCTGCTGTATCAGACCTGCACAGAACCGGTACAGAAATAAAGTTTGTGTGGATCGAGAGCCACCCTTGGATTCTGGGGAATAAGAAAGCTGACCAATTGGCTAAGGACGCAACAACGAATGGAATAGGAAAGTTATGCGTTCCAGCGGATGATATCATTGCTTTAGTTAGAGAAGCGGCACCAAAAGCGAATGGTAGAAGACATGGAAGACCGAATATTTACACAAGGGCACCTGGTACAAACAAATACACCCGCATTTAACGAAGGTTCAGTGGTATGTCGAAAACTGAACTTTGAAATGGAAATCATGTGTCATAAAACCTGAGAGAGAGTTTCAAATTCAACTACGGCTGTTACAACTCTATTGCTTTTTTACCTCGAAATTGTGGTCAGTCTCAGCATAGAGATATAGACATCTGAGTAGCAAGAATATGTATATCTGTTTCCGGTTGTTTGATATGCAGAGATACAGTACCCACATTCGAGACTGAGTTTCTTTGATTACTCACATCTCGAATCTATCCTTCCTCTGAGCCCATGTTTCTTGCGAATGTGGAAAACTGAAAAAAATGAAGCTTTCATCAACAAAATAGGTGTTGCTGACTAATCCTTACCAATCCCTTTTTTTGTTTGTTGGAACTTGTTGCCTCTCTTTGTGGTGTGTTATACAAACTGAAGACACACTACCAGTAGCTTGTCACTGTTGCTGCACCATCAGTGCCGTCGCCATCATCATTTCTGTTGTCATTGTTCAACGATTTCTTCTTTTTGAATGCTTCCTTCTTTTGGCAGAAGCATGTCATACGCTATATACTACTAACAGAACCTATGTTCTTACCTTGTCAATTACTTACTGTAGTACAAGAAAGCAGGAACTCTTCTGCTTCCATGTTACGGAACCTGAAGCATCTGAATATACACAATGTGAACTGGAAGATTATCGGCATCAGAGAAGCGACAACACCGTCGAACAGTGAGCGAGGGACACATGAACACCATATCTGAAGTGGCGGTGTTGATTTCTCTGGAAGTCTAGAACACACAGGGAGGTCCATTGATCATGACCGGGCCAATTATCTCACGAAATAATCGTCAAACGAAAAAACTACAAAGAACAAAACTTATCTACCTTGAAGGGGGAAACCAGATGGCGCTATGGTTGGCCCGCTAGATGGCGCTGCCATAGGTCAAACGGATATCAACTGCGTATTTTTAAAATAGAAACCCCCATTTTTTATTACATATTCGTGTAGTACATAAAGAAATATGAAGGTATTAGTTGGACCACTTTCTTAGCTTTGTGATAGATGGCGCTGTAATAGTCACAAACACATGGCTCACAATTTTAGACAAACAGTTGGTAACAGGTGGGTTTTTTAAATTAAAATACAAAACGTAAGTACGTTTGAACATTTTATTTCGCTTGTTCGAATGTGATACATATACCTCTGTGAACTTGTCATTTCTGAGAACGCATGCTGTTAACGACATTCCTCTCAACAGAGAGTAGTTCGCCTTCCGTAATGTTCGCATATGCAATGACAATGCGCTGACGCATGTTGTCAGGCGCTGTCGGTGGGTCACGATAGCAAATATCCTTCAACTTTCACCACAGAAAGAAATCCGGGGACGTCAGATCCGATCAACGTGCGGGCCATGGTATGGTGCTTCGACGACCAATCCATCCGTCATGAAATATCGCTTCAATCGCACGCGAGCTATGTGCCGGACATCCATCATGTTGGAAGTACATCGCCATTCTGCCATGCAGTAAAACATCTTGTAGGAACATCGGTAAAACATTACGTAGAAAATCAGCATACATTTCATCATTTAGATTGCCATCGATAAAATGGGGCCAATTATCCTTCCTCCCATAATGCCACACCATACATTAACTCGCCAAGGGCGCTGATGTTCCACTTGTCGCGACCATCGTGGATTTTCCGTTGTCCAATAGTACATATTATGCCGGTTTACGTTACCGCTGTTGGTGAATGACGCTTCGTCGCAGATAGAACGGATGCAAAAAATCTGTCATCGTCCCGTAATTTCTCTTGTGCCCAGTGGCAGAACTGTACACAGCAATTCCTGGTGCATAGAAATATGATACGAGTGCAATCGATGTTGAAGTAGCATTCTCAACACCGATGGTTTTGAGATTCCCGATTCTCGCGCAATTTGTCTGCTACTAAAGTAGGGATTAGCCGTGACAGCAGATATAACACCTACTTGGGCATCATTAATTGTTGCAGGTCGTGGTTGACGTTTCACACGTGGCTGAACACTTCCTGTTTCCTTAAATAATGTAACTATCCGGCGAACGGTTCGGACACTTGGATGATGTCGTCCAGGATACCGAGCAGTATACATAGCACATGCCCGTTGGGCATTTTGATCACAATAGCCATACATCAACACGATATCGATCTTTTACGCAATTGGTAAACGGTCCATTTTAACACGGGTAATGTATCACGAAGCAAATACCGTCCTCACTGGCGGAATGTTACGTGATGCCACGTACGTATACGTTTATGACTATTACAGCGCCATCTATCACAAAGCGAAGAAAGTGGTCCAACTGAAACATTCATATTTCTTTACGTACTACACGAATATGTAATAAAAAGTGGGGGTTCCTATTTAAAAAAAAGCGCAGTTGATATCGGTTTGACCTATGGCAGCGCCATATAGCGGGTCAACCATAGCGTCATCTGGTTTCCCCCTTCAAGCTAGACGAGTTCCGTTATTTGTAATACTTTCGTTTGATGCTTATTTCGTGAGATATTTGGCCCGATCACTATTAATGGACCACCCTGTATGCCTGGCGTTAAGATTCTCGACCATCACTGCTGGTAAACCATTCTCAACAGCAGCACCATGTGCATGATCTGTGGCAGAGGAATAAACAACATGGACACAGTTGGTTTCTAAAATGGTGATACGAACTGTGTGTGTCTAGTAGAAATACTGAAAACATAAAATGCCAGTTCTTATTCATTAAAGTTTCACACGGCAGAACCGTAAGAGTATTAATATATGTTCTAAAAGAAGATTCCTTTGGTTCCGTGTTTAATTCACAAGAGTGTTCAGTTCTCACTTACAAAGTCACTGGTTGTGATTGTGATCTCAATGTTACTTCAGAACTGGATGTAAAAATAATGTAAAATCTATTTATTAACACCGCTGAAAATTTGTCCATGTGAACTTTATCAATCGTTCGTCATATGCAAAACATAGGAACCTGAAACACAGGGTTATGTATAAAAAGCCACTTACAAGATGTCATGCAAATGGCAGTTGTATAACGATAAAACACCAAAAATAACGCGTTACTTATTCTAAGCTTTAGTTCATGTCAAAATCTATTACTCGTCTGACACGTGTACATGACGTTGTTATAGATGTATGCTGGATTGTTTAACCGTTGCATAGTTTCTTGCACAGTGAGTTAACAGCTGGTACACTACTTCATATATGAACCTTCAGATTTACATTTTTTATTCAGGTTGACCAGTTTTTCTATGATGAATTAAATATTAAGTTTTCACAGGATGAATATCACCGTTCCGTTATTAGGCACTGATTCCCACATTTGCTTGATATGTTTTGCTTTAATAATTTTTTCATATTGTAACATTTTGGCAGATATGTTCCTGCTACACTTATTTTGTCTACATCTGCTGCTCCGTAGCGTTCTTACATATTGTGAGTCAGACATTTGCTGTGAAGGAATCCAATCTGACAATAAAAGGATATATTTCCTAGATAAAACAGTGTTTGTTTTAAGACATAATGAACTTTTAAGTCGAATCACGTTGTCCAATTTGTGCTGTGTAGTGAACAGATTGAATCTTTCGTCACAATGATACGTCTGTAAAATGACCATTTGCGATGTCATCATGTTTTTATTTGGTTCAAAACGTTGCAAATGTTACTACCTAATCCTTGCGTAGTTTTTTCTGGTTATTATTTTATTCTTTGCAAAGCAGTCAGTACGGTTCCGATTTACATCGCAGAAATAGTCATCCCTAAACTTTGAGGCAGGTGAAATCACTTTCACCTGCTTTGGTACAGGGAGAATGGTTTCCACCCACCGCTTTGATAACTGTTTCGTCTTTGCCTACGTATCATCGAAAGAAAGGAAATGAAACATAAAATTAATTACAATTTTTTCAGAATCGTCCAACCAGTTCTGAGAATTTAGTTTCCGCTCATAATTAGATTATAAGAAATGAAGTACCTATATTACACAACACTTTTCTCATACTTTATTTTTCTTGCAAAATTTTATGTAATTTGTCTTCTGATATTTCTACCGTCGATGTTCATTACGATATATCGCATCTAATGCACCTTTTAGATATTTTCATCTCTGGCCGCAGGTTCGGGACGACCTTAAAGTGATGAATTTAGAAGCATGTTCGTCTTTTATGTCAACTAATAAAGGAGCAGGCTTCTTAAACCCCTCCATCAACTCGGAATGGCGATATAACTTTGGTATAGAAATTTTACTACAGTTACTCAAACGAAACATCGTCAAACTATTTTAAAAACCTACATAAACAAAACTATTCTGCAGATAAAACTGGCAGTTGGCTTACCGAATAACATTTTCCTCCATTAAAAAAAAAGAAAAACCTTAATATTTTCAGGCAACTTCGAATGGAGATAGCTTACAGAATTTTACTACGTCACGATATTCCAATTTATCAGCCAGAACACACTAGACACGAATACCTTAAAAAGCTAGAGAAGCAAAACTATCCTTCAGATAAACCTGCCTCTTGATGTATTGAGCAACATTTTCGTCCGTAACATAAACAAAATTGCGTTGATATAAACGCCATCTCCGAGCAAGGTCGTGAACTGTTAAGCTTGCATACTAGTAATGAAGGCTTTACTGTTAGTGCAGTCTTGGCTCCGATCTGCTTTGGTGTCTTGTTCAGTTTTTCATTTCCCTTTAATCTAAGGAGCACAGTGCAGTCTAATTGTTATGTGTGGATTGAATCGAAAAATAGCATTCGTGGCCGGCACGTTCTTTAGTAGCGAATGCGCAGAATGAGAGAGAAGTTACCACGTCAGCTAAAAGTTCAGAGCTTAATGTTTTCGTTTAAAGAGTACCCTTTCTGCCTCATGGATTCCGTCCAGTCGTCCGTCTCATTTCCGTGGTTCCAAACTTTGTTTGAGACTTTTTCTTTCGCAGATTCCCTACGTAGTTTATCATTATTAGTC
The DNA here is from genome assembly GCF_021461385.2 of Schistocerca piceifrons. Taxonomy (NCBI): domain Eukaryota; kingdom Metazoa; phylum Arthropoda; class Insecta; order Orthoptera; family Acrididae; genus Schistocerca; species Schistocerca piceifrons. The sequence goes on from NC_060141.1 coordinate 296,027,308, forward strand.
ACAGAACATCAGACTGATGGTTGTATTTTTCAGAACTTCTAAGAAGCACGCTTTCTTTTTAATTCTTCGGCGCAGAGTTAGCTCATCTATTATGAGAGCAGGGGTTTTATTTATTACTGTGGGAAAGAGATAAGTAAAGGAATAAACTTCGATCACATCTATAAAAAAAAGGTGCAGAGGATACTGATTACTAGTAAAATAGTCATCTGAGTCAAAACACATTAAAACAAGAGTTCTTGAAGGTAAGACTGTAGGATCATTATTGTTCCTGAAAGACGTTAATGACATACCAAATAGAGGCTTGGGGAAAACTCTATCAGGATGAGAGCGGTATAGTAATTACAGATAAAACACCTGTTATCTTTGTACTAAAAGCTCACGAAGCTCTCAGGGATGTTTAAAATCAATTAGTAACTAATGAGGAGATGCGGAACATAAAGAGCACAATCTGAATTTCCTTTAGAAGAGGTGAGTACAGGTTCTTCTTACGTAAATTTAGTCCATAGCTATGATACTATCTGTTTAAGGGATCAACTGCTCAAACACAGAGTGACGGTATTAAAACCACAGGAAAAGCGCTTAAAAGTAACAACAAAAAGCAGTAATAAGGTTCATTATAAACATCCCTTTAAAATTTGTTCTTGTACCAATGGAAAATGCTCTGTGAATGAGTAGACATCAAAATAATTAAATTTTTTGTACTTTATAGGCACAACGTGTTCTTCACACCACCGAACACCTCTATATTACCAGCTAAAGAATATTAGGAGAGTAGGGGTTGTGGGGGAACAAAATCACACTATCTGTAGCAGCACATAGCAACTCCTTTCACGCTATCAAACGACAAATTGAAAATTAGTTTTCCGCCTCCCTAATAGTTCGTGTGTTGTGCAGAAAAATGTCAGTTCCACACGGTCCGGTCACATTGATGTGATCCGCACCTATGATCGACCACATCGTGCGGAACTGCTCATAGATGGCAGACGACAGCACTGGCAGTGGAGGGTTTATAAAGGATGTCCGGGGAACGTGAAAGTAGTGCAGTAATTGTCATAATGTAGAAACGGAGCGATTTATCTGATGTCCAAAATGGCATGGTAGTTGACTTTCAGGCCAAGGGTGAAAGCATTTCCGAAACGGCTAAATCTCTAAACTGATCGCGTGCCAACGTGATTAAGATATACCGTGCATGGAAAAATGGTGCTATCGAAAACTGGCTCCGGGGCAACTGTAGCGCACCACGGGGTATAGATGACAGGGGTCAATGACGGCTGCGGAGACGTGTTCAGGCGAATAGGCGCGCAACTGTTGAGCAACTGTTCGCCAAAATGGACCACAGGGCTACCAACAGTGTCTCCTCAACCACCGTTCAGCGAACGTTGCAGCTTCTGGGCCGCACAGCGGGTGCCTAGTCATGCACCGACGCTGACTGCTGTTCATCGGAAGGCATTCGCACGCCAGCACCACAACTGGACGGGTGGCCTTTTCAGATAAATTACATTTCATGCTTCATCGACTTGGAACGTCTTAAAGCAAACACTCTCCGACAATCCTAGAAGGGTTCAGGCCGGAGGAGGGAACCCTACGGTGTTAGGACTGTTTTCATGGCATTGCCTAGTTGATATGGTCATTCTTGGAGGTACAATGGATCAACACAAATATACCTCTATCCTTCAGGACCAAGTCGACCCCTACATGCAGTTTGTGGCTCCTCGGCACGATGGAATCTACCGGTAGGACGATGCAACGTGGCACACAGCTCACAGTGCACTTGCGTGGTTGGACGAGCACCAGGTTGAGTTACCGTCCTTCCCTGGATACCACAGTTCCCGAATTTATACGCAGTCAAGAATCCGTGGGACATCCTCGATCTAGACGCTCGTACCATGTTTCCTCAACCGAGAAACCTAGCGCAGCTGGCCACAGTACTGGCGTCCACATGACTCCACATTCCTCTCGGCACCTTCCAGAACACACAGCCCCTGCCCGTTTGTCCCGCAGCAGTCTGTGTTGCAAAAATTGGTTCTTCAGGCTTTTGACTGGTGGTCTCATTAATATGACTGGATAGTGTATAAGAACAAATCATACTTCCCTTTATTATTATATGTGAAACTAGTGCGAGTTTTAGCGCGAGAGTATGAATAGCCTAACCACTTTGATAATGGATTATATTACTGCTGAAAATTATGAGGTGTGTGAGAAAACTAATGTGACTGATTTTTTATCCATCAAAGTTTTCATATTTTTCAGATGACAATGTCGTCTCCTTCAAAGTAGTTCAAATGGTTCAAATGGCTCTGAGCACTACGGGACTTAACATCTAAGGTCATCAGTCCCCTAGAACTTAAAACTACTTAAACCTAACTAACCTAAGGACATCACACACAGCCATCACCGGGGCAGGATTCGAACCTGCAATCCTAGCGGTGGCGCGGTTCCAGACTGTAGCGCCTATAACCGCTCGGCCACACTGGCCGGCCCAAAGTAATTCCCTTCGGTAACTATACAGCGATGAAGATGTTGTTCCCAGGTTGGTACCAACGCCGAAAGGCTTCAACTGGTACGGCCTTTAACATGTCAGTCACATTCTTTTGAAAGTTCTCCAGTCCCAGAATGACGTCATCTTAGCGCATTTTTCAATTTCGGGAAAAGGAACTTGTCACAATGTGTCACAACAACTCAGATCAAGTAAATAGGGTGGCTATGGAACAACAGGAACTTCTTTTGAGGTTCAAAATTCCATGATGTAAGTGGTCCTGTGACATGGAGGTTCTCATAACGCACCATCCACTTGCCTGCGATTTTTGGTTTCACCCTTTCCCTGACTCGAGCAGTTTGTCTTGGAGGAACAAAGTCTTTATTCACGATAACCTTACTGTCAAACAAGCTAATTTCCGTTGTTTTAATCTTTGATTTGCGCATCCGAGCATTTTTCAGTTGAGGAAATCTCTCAATGTGCCACTCTTCACTATTTTCGCTTTGTCTCAGGATCGTAATCAAAAATCCAGAATTCTTCACCTGTGATCACAAAACTGAATCATCAGTGGTCATTGGAAATCCTATGAGGGTCAGCGCACACGTTTCTTCGATTGTCCTTCTCCTCAGATGTAAAGTGTTTCGGCACCATTTTGGCAAAAACTATTTGCATATGCAAATCTTTGATCAAAATATGATGTACGGTCACTCATCATTCTTATTGTTAAACGTCGGTCTGATCTCACAAGAACACGTAAGCGTTCGACGTTTACGCGGGATTTTGCAGTTGAAGAGCTCCCTGAGCGAAGTTCATCTTCATCGTGCTCTTGGCCTTCCAAAAATGATTTTATTCTCAATAGACTTTTTCAACTTTTCAAAGGTCCACTCGCGGATTTCCCTAGCTTAACACAAAACCTGATTGCATAACATTGCTCTAAGTTCTTCTGTTCTATTTTCGTAACACACAAGGGAAACAGAAATTTACTTATGGCACTCTCAAAAAATCACGTGATGGCAGTAGAGGCTGAAACTCGGAGTGAGAAAAGTGTAGTATGACTGTTGCTCGACAACATCAAAAACTGTTTGACCACGTAACTTTTTTCGCACAGCTCGTATGTAGCAGTGTACACTGGGCCATTCACTCGCCCTATCTCATCATCTACTATGTACATCACTGATATACTGTTGAAGTCATTTGATTATAGGTAGTTTTGTGTAACATCGCTATGTCAATGCACAGGGCGATTCAGATCGTTGGACAGAAATCTTAAGATACAAAATATAACACTGAAATGTTAATCCCCATATTGTCTTCTCTATCCTTATTCCTTGTCGGGGGAATCGTCTTCGAATGTAGATTTCTAATAAAATGTAACTTCCCACAAGTTACTTCGATTTCTGCCCTAACATATCAGACATGTCTATTGATGTATTTGGAGAAGTCGTGTAAGTCCAAGAAAACACAGAGATACTTGACAAGCGATGGAAAAAAACATATACAGCTGCTATGTGACTAAGATCAGGATTCCAGAAATAACACGTGATGAAACGAAAAGATTCATCCGATTTCACAAGACTAAAACATCTGCACAAATGAAGGTAGGGCCTAGAGAGTTTTGGTGGATTGTAACTTAACGCATAGAACTTCAGAATTTAAATTAAAAAATACAGTTCACAACGATATACCTTTTAAATGCATGTACAAACAATCTTGAGTTACTTGTTACAAATTACGTTTAGGATGAAACTTTTTGATCATATAGTAACGAATTTTGCACAGTTTGAAAACATATGTTTTGTGATACGACGAAAAAACTGATTTTGGCACCATTGTAGAAGATTCCGTTTGTACCAGTCATTCTGGTCTGCTTGTTGCTTTCTCAGCTGAATGAACAGGAATAATACCTTGTATTCCTCCAGGAAGCTCTGAACCAAAACAACTCAGATCATAATCCTTTCGTTTCTGGTACTCTAACAGCAGCAGTAGAAGTAAGGGCTCAGAGGGAACTCATTCAATGCTGCTGGTGCCTAAACCAGTAGGTGGGAGACAGCGGTGTAACTAGGGTAGGGGCAAGGAGGGCACTGGCTCGGAGTCCCCAGGATGAGGGGTCAAATGCGAAAAAATAGTAGAATGTTTCAGTATATTAAATCTATAAATAATGTGGTTATGGAAATCATTATGACATAAAAATATGTGACGTATCTAGTCAAATTTAGCTAGCAGATAATATGAGATTAATGTGTATATGTCCTTTTAAATAAAAGAAGATGTAACACGTGAAGGTAAAAATCCCAGATACGATGTATGTAATTGAATTTGAAATGTTGTAAATTTATTTGTGCAACATGGCACTTAATACATATCTGTAATACTAAACGGCTAACTTGGGGCATGGCCGCCAAGTACAGTTGTATGAGTAAAGTTTTCAGGGATCCTGCCCTTCCCGTCACGCCCCACTATATAACGCACTTAAACAAGTTTACCAACCTTAGAATGCGCCGCTCGGTGCCCTTGGTTATAAGGGGGCGCCTCGTTACGGTGCGCCTTGGGAATATTAGCGCCGGCCGCTGTGACGGAGCGATTCGAGGAGTTTCAGTCCGAAACCGCGCTGCTGTTACGGTCGCAGGTTTGAATCCTACCTCGGGCATGGATGTGTGTGATGTCAGGTTAGTTAGGTTTCAATAGTTCTAAGTCTAGGGGACTGATGACCTCAGATGTTAAGTCCCATACTGCTTAGAGCCATTTGAACCATTTTTTTTAACAGTTGTAGGTTGCGTAACTAATAACTTTCAGGGGTACCACAAAAAATTTTAATTTCCAGCGCTTCACCTAATTTTTGATCAAATTAAAAAAAATTAAAATATAGTAACTGGTTTCTAGCACTGAAATAGAGCCCTGTGAGCACTACCTACTAATCACTACAATAAACAACTTTGAAAATTATGCAATATTCCACTCATGATTTGGCCACTGTGTGCAATGGCAACACCTTCACATTGAAACAACATCTTAGTGTAGTCCTGATTATATTTGTTAAAGCTGATTCACTACCAACGCAAAGACCTTAATAATCACATCCCAGGTATTTTGCTGTTTGTTGTAGTAAATGCATATAATTATTCCTGTGGGGTTGAGTTGCAGATGGTAGTTTTGCAGTGTATAGGTACTGACTTCCACTTTTAATCTCATCAAAGTGCCACACAAGTGCGTTATGAATTTAGTTGACAGTTGCAGCGTTTTGATAATACCTATTTGTGGTCTGTTTCGTTCCACAGTTGACCTGGGAAATTTCACAATCTCCACGAACGTTCTGGAGGCTCTGATTACTGGCAGAGCCTACACAATCACTTCGCCACTCGCGTGCCTGCTATTAATTCGAGTTTGCGCTGAATCATTCAGGAATTCGCTAAACTATCTCTGAATTGACCGACAGACGTATTTATGTGCAGATACTCGCCCACTGTTTAGGCGAGAGTGTTGCATGAAGAGTCTACGTGATTGCCGTCGAAATCTTGTCCAGAGATTGACATCGACTTTGATGCAACCCCTGTCTCTCTCAATATAGGCCTGTCACGGACTGGAAAAACTGTATCAACTGTTTGCTCATTGCGTCCCTATGATATTTCCCCTGTATCTGACACTGTCGGTACCGTCATTTGTGGTACCTGGCTTTCCTGTTGTTGTTCATCAGTGTCTCATCGAAGCGTAACAAACACCTCGAATTCAGGGAATTGAACTGTTCCAGTTACCTCTGAACAGTCATCTGCGTTCTCTTCTGGTATGTCAATGTTATATTCAGCCTAGACATGTTTTTCTTGGCGGTTTTGGTCACGTCGTCCACTTTTTCATTGACTGTATTTAACGTTGAATGAAAGCTTTGTTGCAGTCCTTCCATATCTAACATTAACTGCATTATTTCAACCTTTACATTCTTTCTACCTAAATTCTTTTTTCTGTCTTTCTCTCCTGTCCTTCTTCTCTGTAAGGCCCTGCTCTTTTTTTGTGAGCTCCTGTCTTCTCTCTCTTGGTTCTGCTCTTTCCATAATGTTTATCCCAAAATAGCTTCCTCTGTGGCAAAATTATCGCTGTTTCCCGGGTGCAAGGCAATGTGATGGACATCGACGCTTCTCCCTAGGAAAAATCTGACACAGTCTCCCGTTAATTCACAAAATCTCCTTAATCATTAACTCTTATCGCTTCCCTCGAACGACTCCTAGTAGTCCTTTCCCTACCAAAAGTAGAAAAACTCGATTACACATAATGAGAAGTGCAACTACAGTAAAAAAAGTTTTAATCAAGAAAGACATACACTAAATAAACAGACGTAGCTCAAATATACAACTTATTCCCACAAAATAAAGAAAAGGAGAAAATATAAGAAGCGAAATAAACCACTTATTTCTCAGTGATAGCAATTACTTGTAGGGAAGCAGCCTACTCACGCCGTAGTAAATTCACAGCAATCTTTCCATTGTGTGCCAGCCCGTCCGTTGTAACTAGCTATGACGTCATAAATGTTGTGCAACACTTTAAAAATCAAATAAATAACCTGAAATGTTTCTAGCATGTTAGGAGTAATACTAAATTAATGTGTGTTGAATATCAGTTCGATAACTTTAGCCATTTTCGAAATTTGGACGTTTTTCTGTAAAAATCATTGGCGCAACAGAAAAGAACTAGAAAATTAAAAATTTATAATTAGATTCATCTTTCATAATAATTTAATAAAAACAGTACTTTGGGTTTCACAAATTAAAATTTTAGTGGAAATTCATGATTTTCTGGTTTTTGTCTTAAAACTTAAGGAAGCAAGATAGATTAAGTAGGCTAATAAATAAGGCTAGGATGTTTATATTTAAGTAGATTGGAGATCCGCTATAACTATGAAGATGTGAAAAGTTTCATTTGAATACTTATAAAACTATAGCGATAGCGTATCTCCAAAGAGCCAGTTCAGAGCTCGTCTACTGCGTGCAGTGTAATTAAATTAATTCTCTCGCCCAAAATTTAACTTAGCCACGTCAAAATTTTATTATCAATACTTACCTGCGTGCTGAATGCACATTTAAATTAAGAGCTTCATCGGCCATCAGCAAGAGAAGCTATCATTTATTCGGTAACTTAATGTGGTGCATTACTAGCCCAGCGGCTAGTCGGGAGAGCCGATTTGATCAGGCGTTCCCTTTTTAGCCGTCCGCACCGCGGCTTTATATATAAGAACGCTGCGCGAGGAAGGAAGGCCCCAGTTCTCTCCAGACGCTGAATAGCACGCCATCTGTGTCGGGAGTCGCGTCGCGTCGGTATCATTGCTACAAACAGCCTCGGATGCCGTATTAAGTTACTCGAGATACGCGTAACCATGAAATCATTTTCGAGTGAAGTGTTAATTCTGGGTTGACTTTAATTATCGATCTTCAGTTTGCGTATTGTCGTATTTTCACGTGCCGCCGCGGGACAAACATTCTACCATTAGTTAGCGTGGCGTTTGATGAACCTTATCATCAAATTATGGCGAGCATTCATTTAAATATTTAACTTGGACAGTTATAGTGGCATCAGCGCATTAGACTCTGAACTGCTCTGTTAGTTAGATTGTGTGGATTCTTTTGTTTTCATCTGTCACTTTCAGAATACAGAACGTTTTTTTTTTCACGACCGTTTTTGATTATAAATCCCGGACAATCTCCTAAATTCCTCAGAACTATGAGCTGTAACTATAAGTGTATTCTCAGATGAAGTTGGCACTAGGAATTCTAATTACAGGCTTCACGTTTGCTAATCACTTTCTGGTTGCCAATATTGTAGTTAGAGAGCCAGTGTTGAGAACGGCGAAACACAGCATAATTAACATTCTAAATAATAGGAACATTTAACAGGAAGTGTTTCTACATTCAACATTCAAACTTTTATATAACAATTAATTCTATCTGCCGCCCCACATTTGGATTTTTCTTTTCTTTTCATCTGTGACTTTCAGAATACAGAGAATTTTTAGAAAATCGTTTTTTGATTATAAAGTGTTCCTACATTCTACATTCAAACATTTATACAACAGTAAATTGCCTCACCTGCCGCCGCACATATGGTGCATCGGCCGGTAAATAAACTGAGTAAAAGTGAAAGTGATTTTTAACTATTCGGAGTCGCGAGTGAAATGCGACACGCAACTGAGCATAGAACAGTGAAAGTGTTACGTGTGCATATGGAGGACGCAATTGGATTAACAACGCATCGGGATTGACGTAGCTGGCACTGAGTCTAGCGGCGCTGCCGGCATCGCGAGAAGCCAGTTTCGCCGCACCGCAGTCATCCGCCGGAGCAGCTGCAACCGCGCCTGCAGTTGCGGGCCACGGCAACACACAACAGCCGTCGGAGTGCCGTCTGCAATTCAGCGCGCCGCGTCGCATCAGTAATCCTGGTACGCCACGGCGGCAACGCCATACGTCGTGCAGAAGGAACTAAGTTAAGTGAAAAGCTGTTAAAAATTTTACTAACTTGCACTAAAAGTCTGTCGGTGATGGAACCGCCAAAAGAAACTGAAGTTAAACTTAAATCAGAACCTATGTCTGTTGAGGGAACTGTAAATCCAGACAACGGTTCAAGTGTAAATATGCATGAAAGTAGTAATGTTAAAGTGAAATATGAAGGTTTGTCACCTGATAGTAGTGTGGGGAAGGGCAATGATTCAATAATAGAGACCCTATAGTAAAGCAGAAATCAGGAATTGTTAATTTATTGGATGATAGTTTATCTGATGAGTTAAAAACGAAACCGCCATCAGAAGTGGTAGAGTTTAAACAGGAGATGTTAAATATGACTGATCAATCAGAAGTTTTGTTTAGTTTTGATGATTCTGGTGTTGGAGCTAGTTTTTCGTCACCTGAGTGTGAAAAGAAACCAGCTAGTGAGCAACCCAAAGATACTGGGGCTATTAATTTAAATGTTATATTACAAGCAATAGCTGCCAGTAATGCAAAAATGACAGCTGAATTAAAGTCTGAAATAACTGAGGTCAAAAGCAGTAATGCTGAATTTAAATCTAATATAATTGAGGTAAATAACAGGATTGTGGCCAGTCAAACCAATTTTAATAAACGATTTGAGGTAATGGACAATAAATTAGAATGCAATAAAGCTGAATTAGAAACTTTCTTCAAGGCTGGTTGCAATAAGTTGAAAGAGGATCTGGACAGTTTGAATTATAAAATTGATTACAATCATGAGGATATTAAGAAAAAGGTTGCTCAACAGTTTTCTGAAATGTATAAAACAGTAAAATCCGAAGTTGCTGAGGTTCGCAAAGACTTCCAAATGGAAGATGCGAAGCTGGAGCACAAGTTAACAGAAAAGATCGAGGCGGAATCTGAACTGTGCTCAGATAGGTTTAAAGATGTTAATATAAAAGTAAACATATGTCAAGCAGAAGTAGATGCAATCAAAACTGACACTACTCATATTGTGCAAAGAGTAAATAATGTTGAAATGAAAGTAGAAAATATCAGTACTAACATTGCTAACATTGAGAGTAAAGTAACTTCAGTAACTTCTGGTAATGGTAGTATACAACAAGTTGTAGCTGCAAACGCCGCTTTTATCGGGTGTCGGCAGTTCTTGCGGTTCGATCCAGATAAAAATATCCACCCGCTAGATTTCTGGAACGATTTTGAAGATGTGATTCCACCAACTTGGTCTGAACGAGAGAAAATCTCATTTATTAGAAGCCATTTAGCAGGTGACGCCATGCGCTGGTCAGCGGATGTTATGTTGAAGTGTAAAACATTAGCGGAGTCTAAAACAGCTTTCATTAATGAGTATTGGTCTAGCAATAAGCAAAATGAAGTGTTGAGAGAATTTTGGAGTGTAAAATGCTTCAATGCAGGCAAGGAATCTATTAAAGAGTTTGCTAGGTCATGGATCTCACGTTTGTCACATTTGGGCGAAAAGCTAAAACCGGAAATGATTATACTAGGTCTTGAAGCCAAACTGCCATGGTATTGGCAAACTAGAATTATATCAGCCCCTAGAGACAATCTGGATCGTTTCATTGAATATTTGGAACGTGTAGAACGTGTTGCTGCCAATGAGGAGCAAGCACGTAATAACAGAAATGCTAATAACAATAGTAGTAATTTTAGGAACGAGCAAAATGGCAATGTAAACATCAGAGCAGTAGGTGTTCGCCATCCTAAGAGAGGTAGGAATTGGAGAAATGATTATCAGAACCAACAATGGCATCCAAATGGTAATAATTTTGTTCCAAACAAAATTATACATGTAAACAACAGTACGGAAAGCAATGCTATGCCAGTTAACTATAATGAAAATAAAGGAAACAGTAGTAGGCCAAGGCAGGAAAACTAGTTCCCGTCTATGAGGACACTGGCGCTCACCAGGCGGTTACTTTTCCTAAGCCAGTAGTTACGGGAATTGGTAAGACAGATCAGAATACTCAGACTGAACATGTGGATGAAGAGTCGGTAGCATCTAAGAATACAGTAGAAATATTAGATCACTCACAGTATTTGATAGATACCGTGTTAGAGACGTTTTCGAAGTGGGATGAGAAAGAGAAGGCGCAGCTGTGTAACGATAGGGAAGAGCTACAAAATATTGAATTGTCAGGTGAAGAAGCAGAAGAAATTCATGCTTATATTTACGATGAGGATGATGTGCTTTTATCTAAAGTGCCTGTACAGGATGTTGATACTGTACTAATAGATTTAGGGCAGGAGATAAGTGAGAATGTAGAGGGTAGCCTGTTGGGGGTCGATGAACCCAGTAGCTGTGACCAGTTGTCACTTGAGAAGGAACCCGATGATAATAGTAAAAATGGTTTAGCTGTAACTAGTGTTATGCCCGGTCTGGAGGCGCAGAATCGCTCAGACTACAGTAATTTGGGTCATGTTCAGCAAACTAAATGTAATGAAGTCGTGCGGTGTTTCGATTTGAAATTAATAGACCGACTGGAAAAGGCAGCTGAAAATATAATTCAGGAAACCCCTACACACTGTGACCTAAATGTAATGAAGACAGATGTCGATCACTTTAGTTGGAGACAAATCCAAAAGGAACTATTGGATGAATTTGAGGAACCACCTGTACAACCTAGAATAAGCCACCCTATAATAATAGTGAATATGTTGGGTATCAATGTACGTTGTCTCTTAGACAGTGGAAGTGAGGTGAGTGCGATATCTCAGTCCTTCTTTGATGCATTACCTGGTAAAGACAAGCTTACAGTAATGAGGGTATCAGGACTAAGAATAATTGGTGCTACTGGCAAGGTGTCAAAAACGGTGAAGCAAGAAGCTTTGCTGCCCTTTAGCATTAATGGTAATTTAATTGATCATCCATGTTTAATTGTAAACAATCTCAGTATTGAGGTTTTAATTGGCATAGATTTCTTGTCAAAATATCAGAGTGTTGTTGACTTTGAAAGAAGCCAGTTAAAAATGGTCTTGCCAATAACCGGAGTAATTACAGTACCTTTTAGTGATAAACATGTAGTAACTAATGACGAAACTTGGGAGCTGCCTATAAGAGTTCTGAAAAATAGGAGATATTGGGACGAAGGTGTTAATCTTAGTACAAGTAAGCTAAACACAGAAGAAGAAGAAGCAATTATTTTGGACAAAATAGAAGCTAAATTGCGGTAAATCGATAAAATTTCACCTAATCAAAAGGAAGAACTGAGACAGGTTTTAAAAAGGCATCATAAGGTATTTTCAGATCGACCTGGCGTGGTCAAAGGTTATGAATGTCTGTTAAAGGTGAAACCTGGCCAAGTGTTTTTCAGGAAGTCATACCAAATACATGTAGCTAGGAAGGAGGCAGTTCGAAAGGAGATACAGAGAATGCTAGAGTGGGGTGTGATTGAAAAAGCGGTCAGTGAGTACAATAATCCTCTTGTTGTTGTACCAAAAAGAGACGGGAGTGTCAGATTGGTCTTGGACGCTCGTTGGTTGAATGAAATAGTGGTTAGGGAAAGTGATGGACCGCAGAACATGGACAAGTTATTGCAAAAGTTCCGGGGAGTAAAATTCTTAACTTCTATGGACATCACGTGTGGATATTGGAATTTGCCACTGGCAGAAAGTTCAAGGAAGTACACAGCTTTCTTGTACGAAGGAGTTTGTTACCAATACCGTGTGGTACCTTTCGGACTTAATATCTCTGTTTGTGCCTTCGTACGTGTTATGTGCCATGTTTTAGGACCAGCTTTAAGTAATAAAATAACAGTCTGCGTAGATGATCTGTTAATAGCAACTCCTACCTGGGAAGAACACATAGCTTTATTAGAGGAAGTATTAGAGGCTATTGAGAGAGGTGGCATGAAACTAAAGATTGAAAAGACAGAGTGCGTTAAAGAGGAAATAGGTTTCTTGGGATATATGATAAGTGGAAAAGGTATTCTGCCTGACCCAGGCAAGCTAGCAGTCATTGAAAAATTTGAGGCTCCCAGAAACAAGAAGCAGTTGAGATCGATGTTCGGTCTTTTCGGCTTCTATAGGCGTTTTGTTAGTGATCAGGCTTTTAATGCTCCCTGTCTTCACCTCCTGCTGAAAAAGAATACCCCTTGGGTTTGGACAGCAGAATGTCAACAGGCGTTCGAGGTGCTTAAACAATCTTTAATTAATAGTCCTATTTTACATCATCCTGATTTTGAAAAACCATTCTGCATGTCTGTTGGTGCTAGTGGCTATGGTATAGCTGTGGAGGTATTCCAAGTAGAAATAGAGAACGAACAAGAAGTGCACAAGACTATAGCTTTCGCAAGTCGATCTTTACAGGCAGCAGAGAGAAATTATGGCATCTCAGAACTAGAAGCATTGGCAATTGTATTTGGGGAACAGAAGTTTGAGCAGTATCTATTAGGTCACAAGGTAATTGTTTACAGTGACCATAAGGCGTTGACCTTTTTAAAGACCTGTAAGTTGAGGAATGCTCGTTTGGTAAGATGGTCATTGTATCTCCAGCAGTTTGACCTTGAGATTAAATATATTCAAGGGAAAGACAATCTGGTAGCTGATGGGTTATCTAGAAGTGCGGAGCGCTGTGATGACGCGGGAATTACAGCAACAGACCTAAATGAAGTTCGAATGTTTGCATTGCACGAAGTAAAGGAAGAAAGTGCATTAAAGAGAGTGATTAAGAACTTGAGACGTGAGCAGAATGCAGATGACCAACTGAAATTAGTGAAGAGCTATTAAGGAAATGCGAACTATCCTAAGGTTTCGCAATACTATTGTCTGCATAAAGGTATTCTGTTTAGGAGGAAAAAGGTAGTTGTTTCTGAGTGGAAGCTGTGCTTTCTCTCACAACATGTAGACTTACTAATCGACTATGTACACCTGAGGTATGGGCACTACGGTGCAAAGAAGTGCATTGCAAAATTAAAAGAGAAGGTTGTGTTTGACAACATGTACCGCCGTGTGGCCAAGCGTCTAGCATCTTGTGTAGTGTGCCAGAAAGTCCGTGCTGCTAACACCAGAATACAAGGGGATATGCATTCAGTAGAGCCAACTGAAACCCTAGAATTACTGGCTTGTGATTTGTTTGGCCCTCTTCCTGTTTCGAGAGGTGGTTGCACCCATGTTTTTGTTGTTGTGGATGGATTCAGTAAATATGTTAAGCTATACCCAACTAAAGGAGCAAATGCAAAAACATTGGTTAAAAAGTTGGAAAAAGATTTCTTTGTGAACGTTGGCGTTCCGAAGAATTTTCTATCAGACAATGGGCCTCAATTTACTTCTGATAGATTTAAGGAATGTCTGGATAAGGCCGGCGTGAAACATCTGAAAATATCTGCGTATTTCCCCCAAGGAAATATGAGTGAACGTATTATGAGAGAATTGAATAGGCTTTGCAGAACTTATTGTGCTCGGAAACACTCAAGTTGGGCAGAGCACATTAAGTATTTTGAGAATGTAATTAACAACCTAAGACATGATGCAACTGGTTTTGCACCTTGCGAATTGATGTTTGGCCAAGAACCGCACAATGTGATTGCAGATATGGTAGAATTCCCTATTCTAACGCAAATATCCACAGACGAGAAGAAATTAAAGGCTAGGGCAAATATAAGAAAAAGAGCGTTGGAAAGGAAGAAGCGTCATGACGCAAAAGCTGTACCTACTAGTTTTGAAATAGGTTAGTTAGTCCTTGTCAAAACCAAGGAAAAATCAAAGAAAATAAATGCAGAAACAAAGAAATTCATGTTCGTATACCAAGGACCTTTCAGAATCATAGGAAAACCACATGCCAATGCATATAGGCTAGAGTACCCTAAAAGTAAAAAGCTATTAGGTCTCAGGAACGTGATCGACCTAAAGAAATTCATAGGTAGTGAATGAATGCTGTAGGGAGGAGGTTGTTCTGTAACCTCTACAAAGTGTGGCAGCTGTGCAGTCCCAGCTGGGTGAGATCTTCTTTCCATTTCAGGTCTCACTCAAACTTCATCTTTTCTATCCACATAAAATTTCGACCTCGTCTTTCTAACACATTAAATTTTCCTTTGTGGTTATCAAGCCAATGATAAGCTAATGAATGCTGTAGGGAGGAGGTTGTTCTATAACCTCTACACAGTGTGGCAGCTGTGCAGTCCCAGCTGTGTGAGATCTTCTTTCCCGTTTCTGGTCTCACTCACTCTTCATCTTTTCTATTCACCTAAAATTTCGACCTTCTTTCCAACACATTAAATTTTCCATCATGGCTATCAAGCCATTAGTTCTGTAACCATTCTATCCACCGATTAGTGAAGAAAATACCTAATATGACACACCTAACAGTGACATAAACAACAGAGAGGTATGATGTAATGAAGATACAAATTTATTTGAGTAACAAGTATGTATAGAACCCTGGTAATATTGTAAGTACAGAGTGTTGTTGTATTGGAAATGATACACCAATAGTAATTTAATAAGATATACAAATTCGTTTACAAGCAGGATCTGAAGTGGAAGTGAAACCTATTGTATGCTGTAGAGCTAACTGAATAATAGTAAAAGAGATTGCTTAGTGTTATGGAAAATTATGCAGATAAGTTGTAAGAATAAACTCACCTTGTGTAGCAAGGAATGGCAGTGTAATAGAATTAAACAGTGTTTGTGGTTGAGACATGAAGGACACATCCCTGAAGTATTTATAAGGTTGGAGCTGGCCATTATTTTGGTGTAGTGTGTGACAGGACACACCTACATGTATTGAGGTTATGAGTGGGAGGCGTGAATGCGACCATAGGTACCTTATGTTAGATGAGACAGAGTAGCTCATGGTGTCCTATAGGTTTAAGGAATTTAGCATTACGCTCGTCCGTAATTACTTAATGCACTTTAGTGGTAGGTCGAGAGAGACTACCTGTGGTTTCAGCGTCCGATCGAGTGGAAATGGATTGCCACGTGAGCAAACTAATCAGCTGCAATACACTATAGATATGAAATATATGTGCTGTCCTATGCTTTAAATGTTAATACAGTGAGTGTTAAATAAGTACATACACTAGCAACATATTTGAGTAACATAATGGTAGATGTGAAACATTATTTATTGCTCAGCATAAATACACTTCGATGAACTAAGTACATAATTGCAGATGTGGAACTAACACAACAGCAGAGGACCAATAAGTGGATTTAGTAGTCAACTAAACGTAGTGTGTTTTGAACACTCAGAACTGTACTATTACCAAAAGTTACTTACATGTACAAAGAAGCTGAGAAAACAACTACTAATCAAATATACTCATACTATCTCTAAGAATAAGGTAATCGAAGATGAGTCAGCTAAGTAAATATAATACAAATGTATCAGGAATATACCGAGCATTGGTTCAGTGTTCCGACCCAGAAATAATAAATTCAGATTAAATAGGATTTATGATTGTATGCCTTGAGCATAAATTTTCTCTAGTACGTCACTAACGGCGTTTTAAGCCAATTGTTTACCGATTTTATGACAATTAAGTAACCACGAGAGTAAAATTGAAGAAGTTCTGTTAACTTTGTTCCAGCAAAATATTGAAGGATAAAATGTATATATCCCCATTTCATTGTGACCCACCCTGAGGCAATCTTTTTGTTTGTTCTACAGGACAAACCAGATAATGGCAGCCTGGTAGCTGCGTGAAAGCGTGGAGTGACTTGGACACAACTCACAGTGACCCCTCCCCTTTCCTCATGTAATTTAGAGTGATCGTGAAGGACGCACACCATAGCAACTTCCCCTCCTCTACCCTTGTGAATGGAAGTGTAGGACGCCAGCCAAAGCGGCTACAACCACGTGTGTAAAAATTATTTGTGAAATTTTCATTCAGGTTTAGAAAAGACTGATAAGAGATAATCATCTGTTTATGTATCATGTTATTTTCTTTGAATTTGTGTATGTAAAAATGTATTTAATGGATTTAAGATTTTCATAATTTCATATATTTTTATGTGTTTGTTTGTCTAAGGCAATATGTATGCCAAAGTGTTTCATTGACTTTGCGTAAATTTTGAGTAATAATGTTGCTTAAGAGGCAGTGAACATGCCCGCAATTTAAATAATTAAAGTAGGTAATCAGTTTTCTTTTAATGTTTCTACATGTTTACATTTCAATTTTAAATTTTCATAGAAAGTTAAGCTGTACTCTTGCTTTCCTTTTGTAATTAAATTTTTTTTTCATTCGTTAACATTCAAAAACAAAAAATTTAAGTAGAGGGTGATGTAGGGAAGCAGCCTACTCACGCCGTAGCAAATTCACAGCAATCTTTCCATTGTGTGCCAGCCAGTCCGTCATAAATGTTGCGCAATACTTTAAAAATCAAATAAATAACCTGAAATGTTTCTAGCATGTTAGGAGTAATACTAAATTAATGTGTGTTGAATATCAGTTCGATAACTTTAGCCATTTTCGAAATTTGGACGTTTTTCTGTAAAAATCATTGGCGCAACAGAAAAGAACTAGAAAATTAAAAATTTATAATTAGATTCATCTTTCATAATAATTTAATAAAAACAGTACTTTGGGTTTCACAAATTAAAATTTTAGTGGAAATTCATGATTTTCTGGTTTTTGTCTTAAAACTTAACTAAGCAAGATAGATTAAGTAGGCTAATAAATAAGGCTAGGATGTTTATATTTAAGTAGATTGGAGATCCGCTATAACTATGAGGATGTGAAAAGTTTCATTTGAATACTTATAAAACTATAGCGATAGCGTATCTCCAAAGGGCCAGTTCAGAGCTCGTCTACTGCGTGCAGTGTAATTAAATTAATTCTCTCGCCCAAAATATTTAACTTAGCCACGTCAAAATTTTAGTATCAATACTTACCTGCGTGCTGAATGCACATTTAAATTAAGAGCTTCATCGGCCATCAGCAAGAGAAGCTATCATTTATTCGGTAACTTAATGTGGTGCATTACTAGCCCAGCGGCTAGTCGGGAGAGCCGATTTGATCAGGCGTTCCCTTTTTAGCCGTCCGCACCGCGGCTTTATATATAAGAACGCTGCGCGAGGAAGGAAGGCCCCAGTTCTCTCCAGACGCTGAATAGCACGCCATCTGTGTCGGGAGTCGCGTCGCGTCGGTATCATTGCTACAAACAGCCTCGGATGCCGTATTAAGTTACTCGAGATACGCGTAACCATGAAATCATTTTCGAGTGAAGTGTTAATTCTGGGTTGACTTTAATTATCGATCTTCAGTTTGCGTATTGTCGTATTTTCACGTGCCGCCGCGGGACAAACATTCTACCATTAGTTAGCGTGGCGTTTGATGAACCTTATCAGCCGGCCGAAGTGGCCGTGCGGTTAAAGGCGCTGCAGCCTGGAACCGCAAGACCGCTACGGTCGCAGGTTCGAATCCTGCCTCGGGCATGGATATTTGTGATGTCCTTAGGTTAGTTAGGTTTAACTAGTTCTAAGTTCTAGGGGACTAATGACTTCAGCAGTTGAGTCCCATAGTGCTCAGAGCCATTTGAACCATTTTGAACGTTATCATCAAATTATGGCGAGCATTCATTTAAATATTTAACTTGGACAGTTATAGTGGCATCAGCGCATTAGACTCTGAACTGCTCTGTTAGTTAGATTGTGTGGATTCTTTTGTTTTCATCTGTGACTTTCAGAATACAGAACGTTTTTTTTTTCACGACCGTTTTTGATTATAAATCCCGGACAATCTCCTAAATTCCTCAGAACTATAAGCTGTAACTATAAGTGTATTCTCAGATGAAGTGGGCACTAGGAATTCTAATTACAGGCTTCACGTTTGCTAATTACTTTCTGGTTGCCAATATTGTAGTTAGAGAGCCAGTGTTGAGAACGGCGAAACACAGCATAATTAACATTCTAAATAATAGGAACATTTAACAGGAAGTGTTTCTACATTCAACATTCAAACTTTTATATAACAATTAATTCTATCTGCCGCCCCACATTTGGATTTTTCTTTTCTTTTCATCTGTGACTTTCAGAATACAGAGAATTTTTAGAAAATCGTTTTTTGATTATGAAGTGTTTCTACATTCTACATTCAAACATTTATACAACAGTAAATTGCCTCACCTGCCGCCGCACAGACTGCTGCAGCAGTGGGAAATGAGCAACCAAATCAAAGAATAAGAATCGGTTGCTGCAACTTCTGTACCCTAATATGAGTCTCAGTGTAATGTCCTGACTACAGGACGCAGAGGGAACCAGAGGAAAGTACCCTGCAGGATCCCCATGAAACAAATCTGCGTTAGTAAGTGGTTTGAACAGGGAAATAATGTCCTGCGACCGCTACCCAATAATCACCAAAATTAACAGCTTTGCATATTACGCAAAATTCCACTCATAATACGGCCATTGCACACAACGGTAAAAGCATCATCCTAAAATAATGCCTTGTTGTATTTCTGATTATATTTATTAAAAAGTGATTGCGTAATAATGAGAGAAGTTGTAGGAAAGACGGTAATAAACGAAAATCGATTTAACAATTATCAAACATTTATTTGAGTTTCACGAACCCACAACATGAATTATACTGCAAAGTTATTCTTACGCAGAAAATAACCTGAAAAATTAAAGCTATTTACATTGGACTCTAATTTATGTCGTTAGGAAGATTGGAAGTAAAACAAAATCAGAGTTCCTCATCTGCACAACTTGAATTTTAAAAATAACATGATAAATAACCCAATGAACTCCAAATCCACTAAGCACAAAGAACCAGTAAAAATTTGAGCTGCTGAGAGTGCAGACTCTGAAATGTGAAACTAAGACCTCATCTTATTGGCAAAAAGTGACAACTCGACAAATCTCCAAAAAGGCACGGCCAGTACGACAGGCACAAAGCGAATGAGAAGAATACAATTTTCTGTTTTGTCAGCCCAAACTATGTTGAAGGGGTGACAGCACGCTTGTAGCCAATGTGGCGAACGTGAACATGCCTCAAAGCATGAAATAGGGTGGACAGTTGCATAAGTATTCCTGACATGGTAAACATATACGCAAAACAACAAGGTTGGTGCCGAGTATGAATGGTCTTTTACTATTGGCTGATGTAACACACACAGTGTCGAGTAGGGCAAGCAATACACAGATCGAGCACACAGAAATTCTGTTGAGATGGTGCAGAGGCATTATTCGTAACAAAGTTCCCGAATTTACTGCACTCCAGAAAAGTTCTCGCCCTCAAATTATTCTTCTGACCGAGAGCTGGTGGAAACCCGAGGTGGGAAGCTCAGAGATATTTAGCGACTCGTCGAACGTATATCAGAAAGGTAGATTAAAGGCCATAGGAGCGGAAATATTCATTGCAGTTGGGAAAATTTTTGTATGTGTTGAGGTCGAAATTGAGTGCGACAATGAAGATATCTGGCCGCATGTAACAGGTGTAGATGAAACCAAGTTAATTGATGAATGTTTCTACTAGCCACCCGATTCTGCTCTGATAGTTCCAGCGTAACTGAAAAACAGTCTACGGAGACAATCTAAGGTGAGTAGCAAGTAAATATCTAAATCATGCAATGCTAGTTGGAGGTATACTGAGCATAGAATGAGATGTCTGTGGATTCATTGCTGGGGGTGGAGAAAGAGAGTCACGCAAAATGCTTTTGAACACATTTTCTGAAAACTGTCTTGAGCAACTGGCTCGGCACCCACATGCAACGGAAATATCTCTGACTTTGTAGCTACAAGTAGGCTGCACATTATTTATAGTGTCCGTGTATATATAAGAATCAGCGATCATCATGTCATTATAGCAACTGTGATTACGAAAGCTAATAAGTCAATCAAGAAGACTAACAGAGTGTCTTCGATAGGTAGAGCAGATAAGCAATTGTTAGCATCTCACTTAGACAATAAACTGACATCACTTCGCTCCAATGGGATGGATGTTGAGGGATTATGAGCAAAGTGTATCCACATTGCAAAACACTATCTGGAGAGCTATGTGCCTAGCATGTGGATAAAAATGGGAAGGTCAACCATGGTTTAATAACAAAATTCGTAAGATGATAGAAAGCATGGGCTGGTGCACTGTCAGTTCAAAAGACAAAGCACAAGTGGCGACAGGCGTAGATTCGTGCATCTACGCTACGTTATCAAAAGTATCTGAACACCCCCAAAACATACGTTTTTCATATTAGGTGCACTGAGCTGCCACGCACTGCCAGATATTTCATATCAGTGACCTCAGTAGTCATTAGACATCGTGAGAGAGTAGAATGGGGCGCTCCGCAGAACTCACGGACTTCGAACGTGGTCAGGTGATTGGGTGTCACTTGCATCGTACGTCTCTGTGTGAGTTTTCCACACTCATAAACATCCCTAAGTCCACTGTTTCCAATGTGATAGTGAAGTGGAAACGTGAAGGGACACTTGCAGCACAAAAGCGTACAGGCTAACCTCGTCTGTTGACTGACAGAGACCGCCGACAGTTAAAGAGGATCGTAATGTGTAATAGGCAGACAACTATCCAGACCATCACACAGGAAGTCCAAACTGCATCAGGATCCACTGCAAGTACTATCACAGTTGGGCGGGAGGTGAGGAAACTTGGATTTTATAGTCGAGTGGCTGCTCATAAGCCGGTAAATGCCAAACGACGCCTCACTTGGTGAAAAGAGCGTAAACATTGGACGATTGAACAGCATAAGAACATTGTGTGGAGTGACGAATCACGGTACACAATGAGTCGATCCAATGGCAGGGCGTGGGTATGACGAATACCCGATGAACGTCATCTGCCAGCGTGTCTAGTGCCAACAGTAAAATTAGGAGGCGGTGGTGTTATGTTGTGGACGTGTTTTTCATGGAGGAACCTTGTACCCCTTATTGTTTTGCGTGGCACTATCACAGCAAGGCCTACAATGATGTTTTAAGCACCTTTTAATGTTTCCTCAAGTGTTAGCAGATTTCGTGACTGTGTGTTTTCACGCAGTAGAGCTGAGACGATTTTATCGCTGCTTTATAGGCACTGCGATTACATTGAAGTTAATGTCTCTGTAATTGCATTATCTTTATAATTTTAAGCGAACAAGGACTCGCAACCTTTTCTTCTTCTCTTCTTGGTCAGCCATTGTCTGGTACGGTCATAAAAATATTATGTGGTTTATGTTACGTAGAGATTTTGTAGTTTGTGCTCATTTTGCATAATAATAACTGTTTAATTTCGTTGTGTTTGTCGTTACGACTAATCATGCCTTCTTTCCTCAGCTTTTTTCATGAATTCTATAGTTAAATGTGGCTTACTTGGTGTGTGGATGTCTGTTAGTGAATGATCGCGTATTATCAGCACCAATCAGTGTAATACGTTTGATTTGCTTTCAGAATAAAACCTGCATCTGAAGTTTCACTTTTCACAAAATTAAGTCCGATAGCTTGTAGGCGTAAATCACATCCCAAAATTATATTTACCAGTAGACAGTCCCAGTAGACGAGCCTAGCTAAAATATATGGACCATGATGGTGGTAATTAAATTCCAGTTTCAATTTTTAAAAATATTTTTACATGATTTTTCAAGTAAATAATTATTCTTGATTCAGACTTGCATTTGAGTTCAAAAATTTTGAAGCCAGAATAATATAAAATTAAATAATTTCAAAACCCAATAAACAACAAAAAGGCCCCATCAAAAATGGGGACCATGACAGGACCCTATTTAGGTATGTACATATATATTTATATGTATTATTGTAATTTTGGTACGTAAAAAAATTTGTAAATTTCTGTTAAATGAAAAACTACTGTAACGAGATACGAGAAAATTTCAACAGCTGGGTAATACGAGATGTGGAGTATGATCGTTAAAAGAAAAATCACAACTTGGGACATTGCTGAAGCACAGTAAGAAAGGAGGTAAGGACATTACTGTTCCTTTGCATTGGTGTGTAAAAGTCAGTTAGGGAGTGTTCAATTAAAAATAAATAAATAAAAACGTTGCTCACAATAGCTCGCAAATTTTTTTGATGTACTTTGCAAAATGTAATATCGGCAAGATGGCCACTTTTTAGAACTACTGAGAATCGTTGCTAGATTGTTTTATCATAAATCTCTACACAATAACAGTAATTCTTAATAAATAACATTTACCAAGTGTAACTTGTGGAGAATTAGCGGTCAATTTTATTAAATTCAAAGAGATGTATTTTTTTAAATTCATGGGCAGAGTTGTTAGAAACATTAAAATGGCTACACTGCACAGAGTAGAGTCAGAAGTAGACAGTGACGAGCAAACTATGGCGAGTCACGAAACTCAAAATAATGAATTATAGGTGGGTGAAAACGCTCCTACGGCCAAACATACTGAAGAACCCACTCAGGATGAATCAGTACCTACTAATATCGCGGAACTGTTCACATTACTCAAAGAATAGAAGCAAGGTTTGCATCGCGCTGTTCATGAAAAAAATGCACACTTTGTAGAAGTTCAGAAAAAAGTAACAGTTTAGATACAAAACTACAAAATGTGACTGACAGTTTAGACGCAAAACTTCAAAATCAGACTGACATATTAAATAGAAAACTTCAAACTGCGACCACTGAAATTCAAAACAATACAACCATTGTGGTAAACGAAAATTTGAACGCCATAGCCCATCAGATTCAAGAAAATGTTGCCCAACAAATTCGTGACGACCTTGATAGAAAATTCAGTAAAATTGAAACTAACTTCAAAAATATTAGTGTTGAAGTAAACGAAACGCGAAAAATATACAAGCACTTGCTCGAAGCTGTCAATGATGTAACCAAGCAGGTTGCCCAAGTTAATGCAGCACAAAGTGCATTAGAAAATTCTGTGCAGCAAATAGCTACACAGGTACAGGCACTTGCTATTGAACAAAAGAAATCTGTAAAACCGAAGTTTGTAGGAAAATGCAATCAGTTTACTCTTGACTTTGTAAACTGATTGAACATGAGAGATAAGAAATTTCAAGAATGTTTACTGAACGAACGGCCTGTAACCGTAAAGAAAGCGACACACGAAGCTTTGTCTGCAGCAAACATCTTAGGTAAAAACTCCGAACAGGTTTCTGAATGGAAACAGACACTTACACAAGAATACACACGTTAAAGTAGGATCTGACAGCGATAAAAAACGCTGCACGTAGGTCTGATTTCCGTGTCAATAAGTTGTCAGAGACGCAGACTGTGACATCTCGGGAAACGATATCAATCAGGTGTTCGCCAACAATTCCTAGTCCGCAACCCGTTCACGTAGCTTGTGAACAGGGGGCGCCCAGTTCTGTTTCTGACATACTTGTGGAGGAGAGTCTACTAAAATACAGACAATTCCAAAGTTTTACACCGGATCGCAAACTACCACACCCTGTTATTTTTATCAAAACTTTCCGTGGTATACTACTAAAACCATCGAATGATAAACAGAAAATACAGTTTGTCACTACCCATATTCAAGGTGATGGAGCCTTATGGGCAAGTGAAGTAATAGATTATTGCCATACTTATGAGGAATTCGAGAAAGCTTTTCTAAATAGATATTGGACAGCAAAAACACAAGAATGTTTAAGGCGTGAGGTGTATAACCCCGAGATGTACAATAGTAAAGCAGGTACATTGCGTAAATATTTTGAGAAGTATATAAATAAGACGAAATATTGGGATGAACCAGTGCCCAAAGAAGAAGTCATATAGCTTTTAAAATCAAAATTACCAGTCTCAATAAAAGAAAAACTACTTCATGTACTTGATTCAGGCGTAGAACTTTTCATGTCAACTCTTGATTCTATAGACCTGTTGCATGAAGAAGCGGAACTGAATGGGGCAGTAATGCTCAAGTATCAAACAACAGTAATAACTATTTCCAATATCACAATAAAACCGGTAATGGTAACAAAAATGAGAATAGTTCGCTTCAATCTTACAATGGTAATAATAACCTAGGACAAAGGGATGAAAGAAATTCTCCTCCTTTTAATAAGAGGCGTAGGCAAGACAACAGATATCATCCAGGCTACAGTAATTACAATAGTAATAATAATAATCAACAAAACCGCTGGCAACCACTACCACAGCAGTCAGACAGTAGTTGGCATCTTAATACAGGAACCACCATACAGTGTCGCTGAACACAATAGTTCTGGACAAAACTG
This sequence comes from Schistocerca piceifrons, assembly GCF_021461385.2. Lineage (NCBI taxonomy): Eukaryota > Metazoa > Arthropoda > Insecta > Orthoptera > Acrididae > Schistocerca > Schistocerca piceifrons. The sequence continues at coordinate 296,052,371 of NC_060141.1, forward strand.
GAGTCAACAGTCACCAGTAAGAATTATAGAAGTGGTGGGCATCACTACGCCCACTATTTCAGAGGCGTTACACTAAATGCGACCTCATACAGCCCTCATATGGCGGTCGCGGAAGAAACATGAGGCAAATGTCGTGAGAGCGTATACTTAATAAGATACAATCAGCTCAAAAACGGGTGATAAACTCTGCGAAGAAAGCCATTTGTTTAAATTAACCGAAAAGGAAACAATCGAATTTGCAGTTCACGCAGTAGTAGGTGAAACATCAACCACAGTTACTGTTGACCCGGGCGCGGATACAAATTGCATGGCTTTAGAATTCGATAATAAGATTTGTGAACATCAGACACCATATGCGCTGCTGGTACACTATTGTAGGACCATTGGTGCGTTTGGAAATAAGTCAACGGGAGTATGTATGCAGACTCATGTATTAGTTGAGGCAGGTAACGGAGCTATAGAGAGCACATTCCTAGTTTGTGAAGGTTTATCACTGAGCTGCGTATGGGGAGTAGATTTCTTACAAGAAAGAGGTGCAGTAATTGACCTTTCTTGTGGCAAATGTGTATTAAAAGTGAATGGAAAAATGGATAGCCAAACCACTCGTTAAAAGCAAGCCGGTTCACAGTAAGTTGTGTCAAGGAGTCCGAATCAAATACATAAAACCAGAGGTAATTTCATGTGACAATCAATTTCCTATGTTGCCAGCCTCAAACACAGCCCAGTCAACAGCAATTTGATGTACAGCCTTGCAGACAAGAAATACAAAGGAAAGTTTATGAATCAGTTCATTTAAACACTGTACAACAGAACGAACTGATTGAGTTTTTAAAGAAATATATATCTGTTTTTGATGAAAAACCCGGTATAATTAAAGGATACGTCTATACAATCCAAGTAAAGCCTCAGAAAACATTTTGCCACTCTGTATATTCTGTCTCGTAGGCCAAGAGAGAAGCTGTATCGAATGAAATCTGTCGCATGTTACAACAAGATATAAATAAATATTTCACTGAGTAAATATTTCCTAGAGTGGGTGTACCCATGTACGTATTATGAGTATTTGCAAATATGTTAGTATATAAGACATTTCACAGTGTATATAGTATTCTTAAGACAAATTTATTTTCTTCATTTGTATAAGTAGATCTTAAATAAACCTTTTGCTGAAAACCAAACTTTCACATTAGTAGTAGAAGTTCAGGAATAGTCTTTTAAATAAAGTCAATTCATAAATATTATGAAGAGAGAAGTAACAAAAACTTACTTTGATGTAATGTTAGTAACATTTTCATGGATACAATTATTCCCTTTCTTTTGCTATGCAATTTTAAGTAAAGAAAGTAAGGCAGAAGCCATACAGATGATACAGTTTTTCTATAATTAGATTTTAAATTTTGTACAACTGCAGTGATCTGTAGTATGAAATAATTTTCTGTTTATACCTAGCATGTAGTTTGCAACCATAAACAGCAAGCTCCTGTTGGTCATGTTTTTAAAGTGAAGTGATAAAACTATTGAGATTTTAGTCCGGTAGTAGTGAAATGGCAACATTGGCCATAAGCAAATTCGTATTCTGCAGTAATTCTCGCAACTAATTTGAACGGTACACACCAGCTTGTGTAAGGTAAAAACAGTCAGTAATATCCTTAATTCCACTAGTAATTAGTAATGACTAAATTTGCATTACATACTGAAAAAAACACTGTAAAGCTAGGCTTCACTGCCGCAAACAGGCACGTAACGAAATTAATGTCACGAGGAATTGTAAGAGGAAAAGGTTAGTAAGTTATAGAACATAAACGCTGTGTAGATCATACAGTTAGTACCTACAACAGAGTACATAAGATGTGCTATTTTTCATTGAGCACATTTGTAAGTAACATGACACCTACGACAGAGGCTGAATCGTAAGTTTGTCGATGGCAAACAGAACTGTCAGTGGTGAAGTAGTGCACGAAAATTTGCATTTCACGTGAGTTTATACAAGAGCAAAGAGAAATATGTATTATCAAGAGACGCTATACGCGTGATAATACCATTTCGCCTGGTGAAATAAATACAAGCACTTTGCACTAATGTCGAATATGGACAGTACTCTTAGTGGCAAGTGAACTTAATTTGTGTACTCACCCACACGACAGCACTGAAGTGATACGATGATCCGCTGAAGTGGAACACAATGAAGTGTTGTTACTTGAAACTCATACACTGTGGAACAGACTGTAGCACTGGAACTAGATGAATGTGACGCCACGTGTGACTATTACACGCCGACGCGAAACTAAGCGGTTAAGAAACCAAAACTTTGATAAACACTTTGCAAACATGTGTAATGTACGGTATTCTGAGGACACTAATGAATGTGTGGTAATCGAAACTAACAAGAACGTGTTTGTGCAGTAACGGTGTCGATGTCAACGGACAGTAAAGAGCGTGGACAAAAACCATACAGTAGACCTTTTTGTATCACAACGCAAACATGTACACTATGTAACCCACAGCTATCACCGAACAAACTGATGTAAATTAGTGTTGCAAGTGATTACAATTACCTACTAATCAAAATTCTTTTTAGGGAATGTGTATTAAAAATTTTGTTACTGGCCCCAATCTACGAATGTTCATGTAATCCCTGTATCCTGAGCTGACTGTATCCCGTCGGGCACAACCGGTCCAGAACTCTGCAATCTTCTTGCTCCATCGCAGATCGTAGTGGATTACACAGATATGTCAACATCGCGAGCACGCCACCCTAAACTGTTTTACACAACGGCGAATGCTGCAGCACGACTGGCTTCGCCTACAATGCGTCGCTTTTACAAGCGTCGAGCAAGAATGAACAATGTTCAGCTGAGTGGTTATTGCAAACTGTTTCAAAAAGCACACGTATTTATGTAACGAAACCCATACGTTGATTCTTAAGTGTTTAATATGAACATTTCAAAACTCGAACTAAAATCACAAGGACAAATAACTGTCAAAAGAGCTAAATTCCTACCTTAATGTTTTATTTTTTAACGATGTAATTTGTTAATTCTCGTTACGTGTACTAAAAGATCTGATTTTGCCAATGTGTAATGAGAAAATATTACAAGCCAAAAAAGGAACTCGATGCCTATGCCTTTCCTGTCGTTTCGCCAGGTTCCGGCAGGATCGCACCCGAATGGGAAGGCAAATTACATTCCTGGCAAATCTAAAACAGGCTCCAGCTCAAACGAATAAAATGATGAAAAACTAAAACGTAATGAAGCGAAGTAAATTTTTAAAACATTTTACAAAGACTTGACAAACTTTTAAAAATTTAGGGGGCTGTGTAATATTACCCCAAGTGTTAGCGGATTTCAGGACTGTGTGTTTTCGCGCTGTAGCGCTGAGACTATTTTGTCGCAATAGATACTGCGATTACAATGAAGTTAATATCTCTGTAATTGTATTATCTATGTAATTTTAAGCGAACAGGAACTCGCAACCATTTGTTCTCTCTCTTCCTGGACGGCCATTGTCTAGTAAGATCATAAAAATATTACATGGTTTATGTTACGTAGAGATTTTTTGTTTGTGCTCATTTTGCATAATAATAACTATTTAATTTCATTGTGTTTGTTACTACGACTAAACATACCTTTTTTCCTTAGCTTTTTTCATGAATTTGATAGTTAAATGTGGCTTACTTGGTGTGTGGATGTCTGTTAGTGAATGATCGCGTATTAGCGGCACCAATCAGTACAATACGTTTGATTTGCTTTCAGAATAGAACCTGCGTCTGAAGTTTTACTTTTCACAAAGCGAAGTCCGGTAGCTTTTAGGCGTAAATCACGTCCCAAACCTATATTCGCTAGCAGTCAACCCCGGTAGAGAAGCCTAGCTAAAAAGAGAATGGACCGTGATAGTGGTAATTAAATTCCAATTTCAATGTTTAAAAATATTTTTACATGATTTTTCAAGTAAGTAATTTTTCTTGATTCCGACTTGTATTTGAGTTCAAACATTCTAAAGCCAGAATAATAAAAAATTAAATAATTTCAAAACCCAATAAATAATAAAAAAACACCATTAAAACGTTGTTGCTTTCGACAGTTGAAGAGCAATTCTGGGATGGAGACTGCACCTTTCAACACGATCGACCACCTCTTCATAATGCATGTCCTATGGAGGAATGGTTACACGACAATAATATCCCTGTAATGTGGTCTGGCCTGCACGAAGTCCTGACCTGAATCCTATAGAACACCTTTTGGATGTATTGGAACGCACCCACCGACATCGATACCTCTCCTCAGTGCAGCACTCCGTGAAGAATGGGTTGCCGTTCCCCAAGAAACTATCCAGCGCCTGATTGAACGTATGCTTGCGAGAGTGGAAGCTGTCATCAAGGCTAAGAGTGAGCCAACACCATATTGAATTCCAGCGTTACCGATGGAGGTCGCCACGAACTTGTAAGTCATTACCAGTCAGGTGTCCGGATACTTCTGATCACATAGTGTATGAAAAGATCTACGCCGCGAAGCATACGGCGACTACTTTAGCAAAAGATGTAACTTCGGTTTGCCCCAGAATTCTTGAACATATTCTCAGTTCGAGTATATTAAACTTTCATGAGACTGAGAAGCTTATGTCCACTAATCAGCCTGATTTTAGCAAACATCGCTAGAATCAACGAATTGATTCTTCATATTTGCCTCTTGCTTTAATGCCTCTTAGCTCTTAATCTGTTCCCACTGATGTCAAAAGCATGTTTGTAGGGAAATAAATTTTAAAGGCACGCACTCTTTTCTTGCCTATCCGCGAGCTGCGTCTTCTATATTTTTCTGGCGGGTGTCCTCAGATCTTTTGCACAGTACCTCCGTCTCGACACAGATATCGTATCGAAGAGGGTTTTAAGATTATTTGTTTGACATTATGTCAACAACTCTGAAGTATCAGGTATGCCAAGATCGCTTGTAAGTCTTTTATTGAATACTGATTTCCATAAATTGTGCTGTCTTCATCGGATCTTGTAACATATTAAGAGAAATTCATAATATTCACAAATTTGCATGTTACATAGTGAAGCAGCACTATTATGTGACTTGAAAATTCGTAAAGGTAATGAACTTATGTTTGAAGATACGATGATGACAGTACAGATCTGTGGAAACTGGTAATCAATAAAAGATTTAAAAGCGATCTTGGCGTACCTGATATTTATGCCTGTCTGTTGCAATAATTATGCTGAGACGAAGAGGGCTGCACAAAATATACCAGCGTTGAGAGGTGCCTCAAATCAGTCTTTAGATTGACAGTCACAGCAGCATACGTAAACGACTAACGTAGTAGGAACACCTTCATCATGATATTTAATTCAATGTCCCCTGTGAACATTAACATTATATATTAACAATGTTCAACAATAATTAATACAAAAATATCTCAATAATTTTGGCGAAGGCGTCAAGGACCATGTTAGTACTCGCACTGCCGGGTATCACACTTTATGTAGAGAAGTGTCATTAGGAGCCTTATAAGCGTGTAATCTCTTTTGCTCTACCTGCGAAGGCAAATTATTTTGAGAGAGGACGGTATTCCACCCGAGTGAACTTCATTCCACCTCCGTCTCTTGCAGTAATTTTATAGAAATTGAATGCCACAAATTTTAGTTCTTTGTAAGCACAGTCCACGGAATGGAAGCAAAATACAGAAGAAAATGGCCTTTGGCAAGAACTGTGTCTTACTATGCGCCAGTATCTCTGTAATGTAGTTAGAAAGTGGATGGACTTTCTCTTGCCGTGGTAGATGAGACTGCACAAAAGTATTATTTCCCTTTGTACTCTTAGTCACACAATACACAGTTCAGCAGAACTCTCTGGTTAGTGCATAGGACTCCTCACGATATGATGGAGTGCACTGTAGAAGGAAGCGGTGTGCCCCGTATGTTCTCTTACTTCTACCTCAAATTGTTTGGATTGTTACATAGCGGAATCTCATGGTTCGATGAGAAATCCGCATTTATTTTACTTGCCGTACTAATCTGCACCTGTTTTAATGAAACTGACGACCAACACTCTGAATATACGCGGTTTTCCTTTAAAGATACTATTAGTGTGTTTAGGTATGATAGTATGTTACTTTTCTTTAATGAAGAACGTGCCTGCAACAGTCAGTGTTCGAGAAAATGTTGGGCGTAAATAAGAAAATAAATATGTAAATAAACAGAACTAAACTCAGTTTACTTGGAAGTTTACTGTCAATTTCTTTGAAGAACCTCGGAAATTTTGTAAACAGTTTATCAAGGCGTATGGATTCTGAATACATGCTTAAAAAGCCTTAACTGGAGGTAATGCACTGCAATCTTCCATGGAAGGCCATGAGTATTTTCATGCGGGTTGAGCTTGTGAGTACAGCCAAGGGTCTAAGAATAATAAAGCACTCGCCTCAGATCATTGTACATGCTGCTGCGCCTTTTAAGACAAGCATTTTGTTTTTGGTTTTGGCTGGGGCGCTAATTAAGCATCTTGTGGTTTTGTGTGCCTTGCTACCACACAAAGTTTTATTCTATTAATGAGGATTTAGCACCTAATGCGGGTCTTTATAAGACATGAAGCTATTGGTGTGACTAGCAGGACCGAACAAAAAGTTGGTCATGGACGTGCTGCAAAACTAATTTAGCACCTAATGCAGGTCATTATAAGACATGAAGCTATTGGTGTGACTAGCAGGACCGAACAAGAAGTTGGTCATGGATGTGCTGCAAAACTAATCATACATTAGTTTTAAATATTAGTTCGTTTGAAGCATTTTAGCTAAACCATGCAAGAATGTTAATCAGAATGGACGATAAGGGGTGTTTGGGCTACTTCAAATACAATTTCATCACTGAGCCCATTCACTGCGACCTTTTCGCTATAAGGAAGATTTAAGAAACGAAAAACAGTTTATTAGTTCACGAAGCATATAGCACGCATACTCATCATCGTTGAACATAGAGGGTATTCGTGTTGCTTGATGTGTAAAATTCAGAAGGTTACGAAAGCGTGTTGGTGATGCAACAACATAGTAATCAATCACGTGTAGCCTGCCAAAAACGAGAAGTGGCGGACAATTCTCAGTAGACAGATTACAATGCGGAATTGACACTTGACGATGATGTTTGAACCAGACGGATCGTGAATTAACGCTATGTAGGAGGTCAAACCGTGGAACAGTTTGGACCCAGTGCATCAGTAGTCTAGTCTTACACTCAGCTATACTTGGGAACACTCACATGCGTTGTTATGCTTTCCGTAAAATGGATGTGCCCTCTGCGAGAGAGTGTCGCTGGAGTGTGCTGTGCACAGTGAACGGCATCGTCACTTTTACGACTGTTCGGTCAGAGATACAAAACATCCGGTGTGATCTTTCTAAATTAGTTGAAGTGTGATAATGGTCGACAGCGTTGCACATGGAATGTTGTTTACAGAGGCGAGACATTTATTTCCAAGATTGATCAACTTACACCACCATGATAACACCGGGGGGAAAGGAAAATATTTCAGTATTTTCTGAGTTAGCGACTTACACCTGATTGCAACCGGACATGATTTCATATTACGTATGATATGTATATTCATGGAGTGACAGTAAGTTCAAATGGTTCAAATAGCTCTGAGCACTATGGGACTCAACTGCTGTGGTCATAAGTCCCCTAGAACTTAGAACTACTTAAACCTAACTAACCTAAGGACATCACACACATTCATGCCCGAGGCAGGATTCGAACCTGCGACCGTAGCGGTCATGCGGTTCCAGATTGTAGCGCCTTTAACCGCTCGGCCACTTCGGCCGGCGACAGTAAGTAATGGCTATTATGGTTCAGTATGGGGCGTAACACACTGTTCCTTCGTACCTGTTGCAAGAATCTGGATCGCTTGCACCAAGTTCTTTGTTGGTGTACCTGCTACTTGCACTCTCCTGACAAGAAAATAATGGATCAGCATCGATATTTTGGTCGAATGCTTAAGAAATGTTGTATTTGTGTGAATTCCAGTTTATTGAAGTCAAAAAATTATTATTATAGTAAAACGTTTGATAAATTTAATTTTAATTAGTTTATTATTGATAAAGGTAGTAAACCTAGAGGTACAAAATTTGTTTCTTCAATTCCAGGCGGTGATCACAAGCTGCTGTGAAACTATCGATTCTGGTCCATAATAACTATCTACAGATATGTCAGGAGAGGGTAAATAAGATACAGCTCTGGGAAACATGCATCTTGTAAACAATAAATCCTAAAAATAAATATATTCACAAAAAACATGAGCTTGAAATGTGAAGGAACATATCTATATGAACAAAACAGAAGAAATTATGACTGGGTCGTTGTAATTAAAGCGTAGCTACTCGTAGAGATCCATTGTGGGCTGTAATTATCATATGGCAACGAAACTTGGTAGATTTCCTATCCGCTAATGCGGAACCGATTTATGCCCGAGACAAAATAGCTTCAAATTTAGGTCAACAGCTGCAAATATGCTGTGAATGCATGAAAGATGTATAGGTGTATTTCCATTTATAATGAATTACGAACGGGACATGGGCAGAAAAGGTCAAACAAGCGAGAAAGGCATAATGTTGATTTTATTATTTACCTCCGCTTACTCGGTTAGCTCATAATGAGCACCAGAGACCTCGACAAGATGCTGTATCCATAAAACAACGTGATCAACTGTTGCTCGCAGCAGAATCTGAGCTACGCGTTCCAGTACAGTGGCCTTCAGATCAGGAAGAAACCGAACATACCGATGGTAAACTCGTTCTTTTAGATACCTGTAAAGCTATGCACCTGGGAAACCTCTGGAGGTAGCTCGTTCGTGGTAGGTTGCATTAGGCAGATGTTTCACTGGGCGAATGACGTGAGGTATTGCCCTATCTTGGGTAAAAACGGTGGGTTCCACAAAGCTGCACTCTTCCAAAGCACGATTCACATGCTACAAAACTGGAAATTTGTGGTAAGTTCCTATGGAACCTAACTGCTGAGGTTATCGGTCCCTAGGCTTACACGCTACTTAATGTAACTTAAACCAACCTCCGCTAAGGACAACACACACAGCCATGCCCGAGGGAGACCTCGAACCTCCGACGGGGGGACACATGCTTCACAAGGAGGCCTCGATAACGTGCAGACGTTACAGTACAATTGACAGGCTCTCTGGATCTATTTTCAAAGACGAACGGCTCGAGAATAAAGGTGTTTGTGAATCTATACCACACAGTCAAATACGGCTAGTTCAGTGCCTCCTCGTGCATAACACGTGGTTTAACAGTACCCCAAACTCGCCAGTTCTGGGAATTCATTACACTCTGTAACGCACAATGTGCCTCTTAACTCCACATAATATTGCCCAGACAGATGTCATCAGCTTCGATCCGGGCCAGAAAACAAAGAGCAAATTGAGAACGTTACTGCGGATCATGAGATTTCAGCTGCTGTGTTGCCTGGATCTAGTGCGGGCACCAGTGTAAAGTAGACGGCAGAACTTCCGTAGCATTAACCATGGGCTGGACGATTCTCGTGACACAGTACGAGCAGTAGCACTGCCCGCAAACGTGCTGCACGGTCAGTCGCAGGAACAGCAACCTCGTCAATAGCTTCCACCAGGATAGGACGCCTTCCTCTTCCAGGTATCACACCAAGCTCACCCGTATTTGAGAATTTTGTTGTCATCTTCTTGAAACCATTTAATGAAATCAGGCCTTTGTCGAGACCTTTCAGTCGGCGACAGTGTCTCAGTGCTGCACTGTAATTGCTGCCTTCCACTAGCAGCACAAGGCCACTCTTCTCGATAGCCGTACTGTTAACTCTTGGTATGGCTTGTCAAATGAGAGTGTGGATGTCATACACTCAAACAAAAAGTGCCCAATGCTGGATTTCCAGCTGGTGGCCACATTTGGAACTAATTCGTTTTCCAGCGTAAAGCGATTCCGCATTAAAGTGTTATGTATCTACCAAACTTCGCTGCCATACGATAATTACGTCCCACACTGGACCTTCGTGAGAAACTGCAATTTAATTACAGCCTCCCGGTATTATCCTCCTCTTAAGACAAGCGTAAAGTTAGCATCGCGTCGTCCGACAGGTACAATAGTACAGTGCAGGCCAGGTCACAGTGCCGGAGAATAATAATCTGAGTAGCAACGTGATTTTATTCTAGTATTCGTTAGCGCCAATCCCGACAACTAAGGGCGTCGCCGTATTCAAGGATTTGGCAAATATACACACATCAAAAAAAGTTTTGCTTCACCTCGGTTCCCAGAACTCCTGAAGATAGGCATTGACTGGGGATACTGTATCACAGACACAGTGCCTTTGACTGTTCAGAGATGGCACTAAATCGCCCAAAGATATAAACAACCATGCATGTGCAGCGGAGGGGATCCAACAGCCGATCAGTTACAGTCATTCCACCAGAAAGGAGGTACACGACTCATGTTGTCTGTAGTTCAGTCATGCCTAGACGGTCAATACCGCGGTTCGATAGCGTCCACATTGTTACTTTGTGCCAGGAAGGGCTCTCAAAATGGGAAGTGTCCAGACGTCTCGGAGTGAACCAAAGCGATTGTGTTCGGACATGGAGGAGATACAGAGAGATAGGAACTGTCGATGACATGCCTCGCTCAGGGCGCCCAAGTGCTACTACTGCAGTGGATGACAGCTACCTACGGATTATGGCTTGGAGAAACCCTGACAGCAACGCCACAATGTTGAATAATGCTTTTCGTGCAGCCGCAGGACGGTGTGTTACGACTCAAACCGTGCACAGTAGGCTGCATGATGCACAACTTCACTCCCGACGTCCATGGCGAGGTCCATGTTTGCAACCACGACAACGTGAAGCGCGGTAGAAATGGACCCAACAACACGCCAAATGGACCATTGAGGATTGGCATCACGTTCCCTTCACCGATAAGTGTCGCATATGCCTTCAACCAGACAATCGTCGAAGACATGTTTGGAGGCAACCTGGTCAGGCTGAACTCCTTATACACAGTGACCAGTGAGTGCAACAAGGTGGAGGTTCCCTACTGTCTTGGGGTGGCATTATGTGGGGCCGACGTAAGCCGCTGGTGGTCATGGAAGGTGCCGTAACGGCTGTACGATACGTGAATGCCATCCTCTGACTGTTATATCCTAGCCAGTAATGCCACCCGAGCCCGCTGCCAAAAGGTTGGCAGCATCAAAGTCCGGACGCCGTCCGCATAAGCAGCGCCAGCGAGACAGGAAATCGCCGCAAGTCTGCGCGCGCCACCGCTGGCTTCTGGCTTCTTAAGCGCTGGAGTCGCGAGCGCTAGGACAGTTCTGTATTCGCCGCTCAGTTGTATACTCGCCACCGAATTGTGTACTTGCTAGTCAGTTGTGTGTTCATCGCAGCAGAGTTGTTGTTTGTCGTCAGCCGACGCTGACCTAGCCGCTCCGACTCGAACTAGACAGATTTCTGTAGACACGGAGTTCACTACTGTGTTTCTGTATCTTCGTTAATAAAGATAAGTACCGACTTTTATTTAATCAGAGTGTTTGGGTTTTCATCTTTCTGTTCACTGTTCCAGCGGACCGGTCGGCCCGCTATTAAAAGTGTGGCGGTGACTTAGTAAGCCGTTTCTACAGCGAATTGCTTGTCGCTACGAACGCCGCCACAAAACTGGCGACGAGGACTTCCGAACTCGTGTGCAGGGCTGGTTCAGCTTGTTTCTGGTTATACTAATTATAGCGATAAAATTTTGGGGGCTGGTTTAATTTGTGTTCACTATGTCTGCCGAATTACAACAGTTGATCTTGTTACAGAGTCAGCAAATACAAAGTCTGGTGGAAGCAATCGCCACACAAGCGGCTAATCCTCCACCACAAAAGGAACAGGCACAGGCAGCACCACCTTTCCGTGCTTTTGATGCATCAAGAGAAGAATGGCGAGAATATTTCGCGCAGTTGCAGGCGCACATGACAGTCTACAAAATCACAGGTACTGAGCGGCAGCTTTATTTAATTTCCACTGCAGGCGTGGAAATCTATCGACTACTTTGTAAGTTGTTCCCGGAATCCCAGCCAGAAGCTTTAGACTATGACGTTGTTGTTAACAAGCTTGCTGAGTATTTCGAGTCGCGAGTTCATGTGGCAGCAGCCAGATTCAAGTTCTTCAGATTAAAGAAACTGCCACATCAATCTAATAAACAGTGGTTAACAGATTTACGGGGCCTCACCCGTCAGTGCCGATTTAATTGTGTGTGTGGAGCTTCCTACAGTGATGTCATGTTACGAGACGCTATTACTCAAAACATTGCAGATTCTCGTATTCGTGCAGCTATCTTAAAGTTGCCTGACCCGTCATTAGAGACTGTGATGAACATCATTGAAGCCCAAGATACTTTTGACTATGCTGAGTGTGAGTTAGATCAGCCATGTATTTCTCAAATTGCCTGTGCTAAGCAAGTTATGTCACGCCCGCGGCCCCACCGGCAGAGTCAGACTGTAAACACTAGCCGGCCGCGTCATGTTAAACACATTCGTCAGCCGCGTGTGCAAAATGATAGAGTTAAGTCTTGCCCTAAGTGTGTTCTTGCTCATCCTCGTGAACGTTGCCCGTTAAGAAACGCGGTTTGTCACTTTTGTCAAAGGAAAGGACACATCCAGACTGTTTGTTTGCGTAAACGCAAGAACAATTCTAGTGCTGCCCAGCCCATGGATATTCATGTTCTTCAAAGCCAGCCCGCCCAGAAGGTCGCGTTTAAAGACTCTTCCACGGTTCGTGTGGGTAATAAACTTGTTCGCAATAAGCCACCCACCGAGCCCTCTGCTATGCGACCCAAGCGTAATTCAAACGCTGTAAAAAGTAATGTACAGACTGCAAGTGAAGCGGGAGTTGTTGTTCCACCCGCCCAACCCACGAGTTGTCGTAAGCAGCGAACACGCGCTAAACGCGCTGATTTTGTGTCTTCCGCCTCCACTGCACCGATCCAGAGACAGTGTAATAAACTATTTGTGAAGCTACGCATCCAGGATAAGACCTTCAATGTTCAATTAGACACTGGTGCGTCTGTGACTCTCATAAATAGTGCTACGTATGCGGCTATCGGCCGCCCTAAACTTTCAGCGGCAAAACATTCTTTGGCTACTTATAGTGGAGAACAAATTCCTGTGTTAGGTGTATGTAGCGTGCCAGCCACATTCCGTGGCAATACAAAAACAGTTTCATTCACAGTGCTCCGCGCTACAGACAGTGTAAACACTTTCGGATTAGACTGTTTTGACTTGTTTGGCCTGTCTATCCAAGATAATGTGTTGCAAATTAATTCTGTTGTTGTTCCTCAAGACAGCATAACCGATTTGTGTAAACAATACAATGACATATTTAAAGACGAACTAGGTTGTGCTGCGAACTTTGCCGCTCATATTACGTTAAAAGATAATGCTCAGCCTCGATTTGTTCGTGCTCGTCCAGTGCCTCACGCCCTCCGGGCACCTGTAGAAGATGAACTTCGTCGTTGGCAAAACAACGGTGTTATTCAACCCGTTTCAGCAAGCCAGTGGGCTTCTCCCTTAGTTATTATAAAGAAACCGTCTGGCAAGTTACGTTTGTGTGCCGATTTTAAGTCGACAGTTAATCCTCAGACTGTCATTGATTCTTTTCCTTTGCCTAGACCGGACGAGCTTATGGACAAGTTAGGGGAAGCTCGTTTCTTTTCCAAAATTGATCTCCGTGAAGAATATTTGCAATTGCCCCTCGACGAGCAATCACAACAGTATTTTGTCATAAACACGTCGTTGGGGTTGTTCCGTTTTCTGCGTTTGCCTTTTGGTTGTGCGTCAGCTCCAGCTGTTTTTCAGCGTTTTTTGTCACAACTTCTGGCTAATGTGCCATCGTGTTGCAACTATTTAGACGATATTGTTGTGTCCGGTCGGACGCCTGCTGAGCATTTCCGTAATTTGGAGTGTTTGTTTAAAGTGTCGTCTCAGGCAGGCCTACGTTGCAACATCGATAAATGTTCATTTTTCCTTACGGAGCTGGAGTATCTGGGACATGTTATTAATGCTCAAGGCATTCATCCCTCCCAGTCACATTTAGCAGCTATTCGTGATTTGCCCGCCCCTCGTAATCTGCATGAATTGCAAGCAGTTCTTGGCAAATTGACATATTATATTAGGTTTATACCTAATGCATCACAGATTGCTGCACCGTTGCATCGTCTCCGCCGTAAGAATGTTCCGTTTTTGTGGTCAGCTGATTGCCAAATAGCCTTTCAGCAGCTTAAAGAGGCTTTATTGAATGATCGTTGTCTGGTCCATTACGACCCTAACAAGCCTCTGGTGTTAGCTTGTGATGCCTCTTCTTTCGGCCTCGGTGCTGTGTTGTCTCACCGAGTCGGTAACACCGAACGTCCTATTGCGTTCGCATCTAAATTGCTAAACAAAGCTCAGTGTAATTATAGCCAATTGGACAAGGAAGCGTTGGCTATTGTGTTCGGTGTCACAAAATTCCATCACTACCTCTATGGTAGACCATTCTATTTAGTAACAGATCACAAGCCCCTGACGTCACTGTTTCATCCGTCTAAACCAGTTCCTCAGCGGACAGCTCAGAGACTACAACGTTGGGCTCTTTTGTTATCACAATACCAGTATGAGATACTGTATCGCCCTACAGCTCAGCATGCAAACGCTGACGCGCTTTCTAGATTGCCGATTGCTGCGGATGATGTCTTCGATTCCTCTGACGACTCTTGCCATCAGATTGACGCCGATGAGCATCAATCCCTCCGGGATTTTCCGATTGATTATCGTCAGGTGGCACGTGAGACAGCTACGGATCCTCATCTGAGTTTACTATTACGTTTTGTTCAACGTGGTTGGCAAAGGCAAAGGACATATCGGATCCTGTGGTTCGTCGCTATTATCCGCAACGTCATCTGTTGTCTGTTTCGCACGGAGTTTTGCTGTTACGCACCGAGAATGACCAGCTTCGTGTAGTGGTTCCCCAAGTGCTCCAATCCAAGGTCCTCGACTTCTTGCATCAAGGTCATTGGGGAGTGGTCCGCACCAAGCAGCTTGCCCGCCGTCATTGTACATGGATCGGCATTGATAAGCAGATTACGCAGATGTCTACAGATTGTTCGACGTGTGCCGAACACCAAGCTGCTCCGCCTCAACGCTATTTTGAGTGGACACGCCCTGCCGGTCCCTGGCAGCGAGTACATATTGATTTCGCTGGTCCATATTGGAATTCTCGTTGGCTCATCGTGATAGATGCATTTAGTAATTTTCCGTTTGTTGTGCCCATACAGTCTACAACGTCTGCACAAACTATACAGGCGTTGACTTCAATTTTTTGTATTGAGGGTCTTCCAGAAGTTTTAGTGTCTGACAATGGTCCACAATTTACCTCTGCTGAATTTGAAAGTTTTTGTTCTGCCAATGGCATTCGCCATGTTCTTACTCCGCCGTTCCACCCTCAATCGCATGGTGCAGCGGAACGTTTTGTACGCACATTCAAGGATCATATGGACCGCCTTCGTGCTACGCACTCTCGTCAGCAGGCCCTCATCACGTTCCTGTCGTCGTACCGGACCACGCCACGCGACGGCCCTTCGCCTGCGGAGCTTCTCCACGGCCGTCGTCATCGCACCCTACTACGGTTGTTGCACCCCCCCCCCCCCCCCCCCCCCCGATCGACCCACCGCTTCTGAGCATCGCACGCGTTTTCAGCGCAACGACGCCGTTTTTTTCAGAGTTTATCACGGTCGCCGTCGTTGGGAACGTGGTACCGTGATAAGTGTCCAGGGTCGCGGTTTTTATACTGTTCAAGGTGCTACTGGGGTGCACAGGAGGCATCAGAACCAGTTGCGCCGCGCTGGCCGCCCGGATTCTGCCGCTCGTTCTTTGTCCACAGATTTGGTCCGCGGCGGGTTCCAGCCGCGCCTTCCGACTTCGCTGCCGCCCACAGGGCAGCAGCAGCAGCCGTCGCCGCTACGACGCCGACAGCCCGTCCCGTTGATGCCTCCCGCGCAGCTTCATCCGGGAGCGCCCCAGGTGGTCGCTCCGGCGCCTGCGGTCCCTCTTCAGTCGCCACCGCCTTCGGAGCTGATGGACGTCGACCCCTCAGCCGGGCCGCCTTCTCAAGCGGTGGCTGTGCAGCCTGTCCTGCAGCCGCTTTCCTTGGGCACCCCCAAGGAGTCTGACACCGCAGCGCCTTGTCCGGCGCCCACTCAGCAGCCGTCGACGCAGCGTCAGGAGACGCTGCCTCTCTTCGTGGGTCCCGACGCCCCGTCGCGTCCAGTACCAGAAGCTGCGCCCGTGGTCACAGGCGCGCACCCTGACCACGGTTTTCAGTCGGTGTTTCCTGAGGCCCCGCGCAGCCAATGCTGGGGTGCGGACCGGGGACTGCCACCGACAAAAGTCTCCGCCCCGGTCTCTTCTGCTACGCCTGCGGCCAGACCCCTCCCCCGCCGTCGACGCTCGCCACGTCATTATTCAACGACGGTGCGGCGATTTGGGGGGGAGGAGTGTTATATCCTAGCCAGTAATGCAACCCGAGCCCGCTGCCAAAAGGTTGGCAGCATCAAAGTCCGGACGCTGTCCGCATAAGCAGCGCCAGCGAGACAGGAAATCGCCGCAAGTCTGCGCCCGCCACCGCTGGCTTCTGGCTTCTTAAGCGCTGGAGTCGCGAGCGCTAGGACAGTTCTGTATTCGCCGCTCAGTTGTATACTCGCCACCGAATTGTGTACTTGCTAGTCAGTTGTGTGTTCATCGCAGCAGAGTTGTTGTTTGTCGTCAGCCGACGCTGACCTAGCCGCTCCGACTCGAACTAGACAGATTTCTGTAGACACGGAGTTCACTACTGTGTTTCTGTATCTTCGTTAATAAAGATAAGTACCGACTTTTATTTAATCAGAGTGTTTGGGTTTTCATCTTTCTGTTCACTGTTCCAGCGGACCGGTCGGCCCGCTATTAAAAGTGTGGCGGTGACTTCGTAAGCCGTTTCTACAGCGAATTGCTTGTCGCTACGAACGCCGCCACAAAACTGACCAACAGTGGAAACATATAGGTAGCGTATTGACGAAGCATTCGCCTCCACGGACGACAATTTGCGCCCCCATCGTGCACATCTTGTGAATGACTTTCTTCAGGATGACGACGTCGCTCGACTAGAGTGGCCAGCACGTTCTTCAGACATGGCCCTATTGAACATGCCTGGGATAGATTGAAAAGGGCTGTTTACTGACGACATATCCCACCAACCACTCTATGCCGAATCGCCCTTGAGGAGTGGGACAATCAGTACGAACTGTGCCTTGTTGAATTTGTGGATAGTATGCCACGACGAATACAGGTATGCTTCAGTGCAAGAGGACGTGCTACTGGGTATTAGAGGTACCGCTGTGTGCAGCAATCTGGACCACCACCTCTGAAGGTCGCGCTATATGGTGGTACAACATACAATGTGTGGATTTCACGAGCAATAAAAAGGGCGGAAATGATGTTTATGTTGATTTCTATTCCAATTTTCCGTACAGGTTCCGGAACACTCGGAACCGAGGTGATGCAAAACTTTTTTTGATGTGTGTATTTAACTTTGCCGCCGGATGACCTATCTGTCACCGCCGTCGTCAGTTACCTGAGGGAAGTAACTCCATTGCTCCACACATCTCTGAATTTTGTTAATTTCGTTATGATAATGATAGTATATAAAATGTTTTTATAGTTTTTCCTGAGGTGAATATTGGAGACCATTGCCCAAACGAGAGTGGAAAAACGCCTAAAACCAGAATAGGCTGACATTTACACCATCCACGATAGTTAATCCACCGTGCAGATTCGTTTCGTACTGACTCACCTCCTTATATCGCAAGCTAATTCGCTCTGCGTTAAGCTGTACGAGCATACTGAACAGCAACGTTAGCATTGACTGGCATTGCAGATAGAGATTGATCATCATAATATTCATTTTTGTTTAGTCATGTTTGCCTGTTGCAATTTCAAGTAGACTGCAGCTCCTCTTTCCATTTATTCTTAGGGCGTCGAAAATTTCCTTTCCCTTGAAGTGTATATATATTAATTTAGGTATTCGTTCATTTGATATCCATTAGATGTGTTCATGCCATTTTTTCTACACTGCTCTGTTTTCTAAAGTGTCCTTTTGGCACACGGTTCATTTCTGATTTCACTATTTTCATCCGACTGACGTGTCTGTAACCATTTCTGATGTTTCAATCGTCGTTCAAGTCTGTAGCCTATACAATAGAACTGGTTCATTACTCACAAAAAATCAAACAGAAACAAATTCAGTTTATTATTATTTTTAAAATGATATTCGTTTGCGACACTTCGAGATAGTAACGAACTGTTAACCCTTGGAACAAAACTGTTTACTGGATCACTGGATTATTGGGAGGACATTTACGGAAGGATAAGTGTAGATGAAAAGCGTAGTTCAAGCACTTGATTCTGTTAGTCAGTATCAGGACTACAAACCAGAAGCATCGAAGGATTAGCCACACTACTGCTTCTGCGTAATTGACACTGACGCAGTAGGTTGCTTCTTTGCCTCTTAGACAGCTCACTATGGAGCAACTTGTAGTGCGGGCTTCCCATGCGGAGTCACCTGAAGGCGAAGAGTGCAGTCTTCTGCTCGGCCAGGCTGAGTCAGCGCCGGGGTGCGTAACGCCGGAAGTGCTCCTGAGCGCCGGCCCGCTCGCCGGAAGTGCCGCAGTGCGCTGTCTGCAGATAGTGCGCCCGCCTCCCGATACAATATAAAGGGACCGCACACAACAGGGGGCTTCAGCCAGCGGACAGGCAGAGCGACATGAGGTCTCTCTGGACGCTGAAACTGTTGGCAGCCGCCGCCGTGTCTGCACTGCGCGGGGCCTCGGGGCTGCCGGCGCCGGCCTTCCTCAGCACTGGTGAGCCTCCACTGGCGGGATGTGATTACCCACCGCTGAACGCGCCTACTGAAGCTTTAGTTTCTGCGCTGCTTTCTTGTGACTGGTTTTATACAGGGTTTCTTAGTTTCACAGTTCTTCTGTAGTGGTCAATCCAACGATTGGTTTGCAACAGCTACAATTGCAGCTTGTCTCCATTCTGTGCGTCTTTCAGCTTTTCTCTTCATTTCTTTATAGGTGTTACATCCCACATCTTTCACGATTTGATCCATGTACCTCAACCGTGGTCTTCCTCTTGGTCTTCCTCCCTCGACATATCCGTCTGTGATTGTGTTCAGGAGTCCTTTATGTCTCAATAGATGGCCTGTAAATTGCACTCTTCTTTTAACAATGAAACTCCAGAAGCTTCTCATCTCACCCGCTCTTTCCAGAACCATTTCGTTTGTGACCTTGTCGATACATTTTATTTTGAGCATGCGTCTATAGCACCACATTCCGAAAGAATTTAGCTTCTGGTCTTCCTCTGTCCCGAGAGTCCATGTTTCACAACCATAGCATGCCACACTCCACACATATGGTTTCAAAAATCTTTTCCTGATTTCAAGGCTGATGCTCTTAGATGTTAAGATGTTTTTCTTCTTGTTAAAAGCAGCCTTTGCTTGAGCAATTCTATATCTCACTTCTGCCTTTCTCTTCCATCCCTTGTAATATTTCTGCCTAGATAAGTAAATTTATCAACTTGCTCAAGCAGTTCATTACCTACATGAACTTGGACTTTCACTTGATCTTTTTTGTCGCATGCCATTAATTTTATTTTTGCTTTATTAATTCTCATATTGTATTCTTCCCCCATAACTTTATCCATTCTATTCATTAGGACTAGAAGATCTTCTTCACTTTCAGCTAGGACAGCTATATCATCGGCATATCTTATCATATCTATTCGTTGGCCATGAATTACTACACATTCCATGCCTGGTAATATTACTCCACACTCCGTCTTCAGGCCACGAGTGTCTTACCGGGACCATCCGACCGCCGTGTCATCCTCAGTGGAGGATGCGGATAGGAGAGGGGTGGGGTCAGCACACCACTCTCCTGGTCGTTATGATGGTATTCTTGACCAAATCCGCTACTATTCGGTCGAGTAGCTCCTCAGTTGGCATCACGAGGCTGAGTGCACCCCGAAAAACGGCAACAGCGCATGATGGCCTGGATGGTCACCCATCCAGGTGCCGACCACACCCGACAGCGCTTAACTTCGGTGACCTCACGGGAACCGGTGTATCCACTGCGCCAAGGCCGTTGCCAATACTACTGCCCAGATAAGTAAATTTATCAACTTGTTCAAGCAGTTCATTGCCTACATGAACTTGGACTTTCACTTGATCTTTTTTGTCGCTATTTTGTTAGATTCTCACTGGGCAGTCGGATTTTTTAATTAAATTATATACAGGTTCTAAGCAATTACTACAATTCGTAGTTACCTCGGTGAGATGGTTGCAGTTGCAACTGAACGGGTATCGCCCAAGCTAGTTATTCGCATTCATACAATACGACTCATCCACATTTCCGCTTGAGAAACTGTCAATAACATATTAAAGAGATTAGTGGTATTAAATAGTAAGACATGAGTCAGTACTTGAACGAAAGTAAGTAATTATCCTCACTTACATGAGTTAACAATCATGCGTATACCTTAACAGACCAAGGCCAGGAGGAGCAAAGTTAACGAAGTTAGTAAAAAAAGAAGAATGTCAGACAAATGTTGCTTCACAAATACTTCGTAACTTCGACTTATTCTTCTAAATTTTAAAACACTAGGGATTCTTGCTTTACATATAAGACTTTTTCCTTAATCGTCAGTGGCACAGTGCAGAATTAGATCATTATATTTAGAGAAAAAGTAATTTCACTGGCACAGGAAAAAAATACTATTAAGTTGTTATAAATTCCTGAGGATTCTTCCAGTGAATCTGTCTTGCGTCCTCTATAATATGTGACTGCTTCCAGCGCTTTATTGACAGTGGTGTTATTATATAATAACGCGTTTTTCCTCCTGTGCAAACGTAATCCGTTTCAGTGCCGACTGCTAATCCGTGCAACGAGGATCGATCCTCTGCAAGTCTCCCTGCATTTCGCTACAACTTTTGGCCTTGCCACCTCATTAGATGCAACAGCCAGTGAACAGTCGTGGTCCTTTAACAGAGCGTTGGTGTACTCCCGAAGTTAATTTTACATCCGAAGATTTCTCTCCGTTGACAATGATGTACCTTTTTCTGATTCCTAGGTATTGTTCAGTCTAGTCACAAAGTTGGTCTGTTATTCCGCAGTCACCTAAGTTGTTCATTAGATGACTGTGTGGAACTGGATGAAACACCTTCCGGAAGTCAACAAACAAGTCTTCAGCTTGAGTGTCGGTATCGACTACTCTCTGGACAAACAGAGCGAGCTGAACTTCACCTTGCAGTAATCTTTTCATCTTCACGTAACTACGACATTCAAAATCTACTGTTTGTTTTGCGTATTCTTCACATGTTCGTATTACTTTGTTATTTGTTCCTATTGCTTACACTTTTTACTGCTTGTGCCGTCACTAAATTAACCATTCTTGGATGTCGTATCAGGTGTACCACTAACTTGTCACAATCACATATGCCATCAACGTCTCCCTTCTTTTGGTAAAGTCTTCAACAGATTTCTTTCCTCACATAATCTTTTTCGTACTTTTTCATTCTGTACTCTATGTATCCATTTAATTACTAAATTTCGACAATAGCGCCTTATTTCAAAAACTTACTGTTTCTCCAGCTCCTTAACTCCAATGGTCCAAGTTTCACTTTCGATCAATGCTGCACTGAAGACGCACACCTTCAAGAAGTATATCCACATCTCCAAATTTCCTACTAGTACAGCCTTTTTACTGAAGAAAACTTTTTTCGCCTACGCCAATCTGTTATTGTTAAACTTAATTTCGTAGACAGGGGAATTATTTCCTTCACTCCTGTCCTATTTTGCCCTAGATTTTGACGTTAAGTAACAAAAAGATTTGCACTGTATTTATTTGTGAAACCGTCTCCTTGCATGATATTTCTTGCTGATGCAAGCTTATAAATGTGTCGGTCTTTTAGTTTACTTTTATTTAACTTCCTTTCCAATGAGTTACATGTCTTCACTTCGGTGGCATAATTGCGTTCATAACATACATGAAATAAAAATAAAATTAGAACGGTATAAAAGGAAATGCCCATGTGAGACTAATATTTCCAATTTACTCAGAATCGTCGACTTTGTCAAATTTGATCGCATTTCCCGATATATAATTCTAAGGGCGCGATCCTTTATCAGTGAGAAAAGATATGAAAAAAAGTTTGATGGGTTTCATAGAAATATTGTTTAATAATTAATCATTTTGTACTATAATTTAGTGAAAAGCCACATTAGTTAGTCATTTATAGCTCATACATCCTCTGTACTACTAGTGACTCGCTTGCAGAATATCTCAAGAACTTTAGCACTTGGAAACACATTTATTCATTTCACAATTATGCACCTTTTTAGTAATCGTTAGGCATTAAGTGATTCAGACGCTGCTCTGGAGGCCTGACTATAGACAATTCATTTGGCTGCTCAGGCAGTAGCTTTCTGAGTTAAGAGCTGAACAGTGGTTGCAAACAATCATGCTCCATCAAGCAGAACAGCTTCAGTCATTTGAACAGTGTCGCGTTGTTGGCCTACGGGAAGCTGGGTGGACATATTGACGGATTGCTACACATGATGGTCATAGTGTATCGGTTTGTGTCGATGTTTTCAACAGTCGTCTGTGGATCATTCCCACATCTACAGACGATTCTGGATGTCAGCGTAGCTCAGATACACTTCAAAGGGCAAGGGTGACCCATCGAACATCGTCCAGGGACGAAATCCGGGCACATCTTGGATTTGCTGTTTCATCAGGGCCTATTGGGAACCGTATACCTGTAGAAGGATTAAGTTCACTTATGTCTTTGGTTAGCCAACAATTGGCAACATAACAGAGCTAAGCATGGTTACGCTGTTGTAGTGGAGGTGTTAATTGGAGAGTGGAGTGGCACTCTGATCTGTCAGCTGATGAGAGTAGGTTCTGTCTACAAGCGAGCGATGAACATGCATGTGTATATCGTAGACGTGGTGTGATGCCTATTCTGGAGTGTATTCCCCCACGATAACAGTCCCCATTCCAGATTTCTGATATGGGAGGCCGCCAGTTACAACACGCGGTTACATTTGGTGTTTCTGCAGGGTAAAGTAACCAGTGCCCTCTACCTTGCACAGGTTGTTACCCTTTCTTCAGCAGAGAGGTGATGTGCTTTTTCAGCAGGGCAATGCACGCCCACATACAGCTACTGCGACACGACTTGCTCTTGGTGGTGTGCAACTGCCCTGGCCACATGATTACCAATCTGTCACCAATTGATACGTATGGGACTTTTTTTGTTTATTCGTGTGCGAAATACATCACAAAATAAATAGATACTAAAAAACCCATGTATATAATTTAAAATGCAAAATAGGTATGTTTCTATAAAAACATACAAGTCAAATGCAAAACATAAGATATATTTCGCTCGGTGTAGGCTGCAACTGTTTCGGTAAAATTCAGGAGGTCCTCTTGGTGAACACTGTCGCTGCCTCCTCTAATGGGCATCTTAGAACTTATAAGTTCTGGGTAACACCACCTTCCCATAAGTTGTTTTGATCGCCCTGTGCCTGTACGAAGTCAGTTCAACGTTTACCACAGTCGCCAGTCTTGGTCGAAGCCCTTGGGTACAGCTCCCCTTGTGATAAGGACTCCTGGATGTTCTTCTTGCAATAATGATTTTGTGGAGTTTCCAGTTGGTTGTACTGAGTATATGAAATTTCGTCTGTGTATTGATGTACTGATGCAACCGTTAAGGCACGCATTACTGAAACATGTGTGTTTCATTTGGTCTGAATTTCTCGCATCACTTGTTAATAAAATGACCTTGTCCTTGACAGAGTTTTTTCCGGCAGTAACATGTTTAACGAAGTGCAACTGTAATTAGGACAAGCGTGGGCGTAGGTGACAAAAGGAACCCAAGGTTTGCACCATGACAGTTATTAGAGGGCTTTTCGGAAAGTGAGGAACGATAAGTCGCGAAATGGATACCACAGCGAAAACCCAAACTGTTTCATTTGCAACAGTAGCTACAACTTCCAGCTACTTATCTCTACAGTCGCCGATCCGACTTGACGTTCGTCGTAGCGTTGTACCAACTTTCCAATACCTTCGTTATCGAAGGCAGCTGCCAGTGCTTTCCGCCAATTCTCTACGCTGGCCTACAGCTCGTTGTCTGTGCCAAAATGTTGTCTTCATAGCAAGCGGTTCATGTCAGCAGAGATGAAACTCAGAGGGAGAAAATTACGGGCTGTATTGTGAGTAATCAAACATTTCCAATTGAAAACGTTGCAGGAGGCTCTTCATTGCCCCTGCAGAATGCGGCTGAGAATTGTCTTGAAGAAGAAAATATACGACAGTTATGTAATGTTGGCTGCATAGCTTCAGACGAAATTTCTCACCAAGCACTCCTACTTGGTGGGAGACACTATTGTTCTAGGTATCTTTATATGCTCCCTGTGTGCTCAGAACTAAAAAGAACGAAGTAACGCGATCGACGGGCATAATGGAGACACTGCCCAACACATCTGTGCAAAACTTCATCGGGCTGTCACCGTGGATTCCATTCCACGACCGATAGTTCCTCACTTTCCGAATAACCCTCGTACCTTGCTTCGCAGAGGAATGAAATGCTCAACACACAGCTTTATAGCACCGTACAGGGCTTGCATCCTGACACGGAAAGTCTCGCCGTAAGAACAGCGAACACCGCACACTTCACTGACAAAATAGTACAGATGTAAACAAGACCTGGAGAATGCTGTCGATACCCCATTAGATGGCGCACTATTCGGGAAAATAGGACGCTTTCTGAAACACAAGATCTACCTATTAGTATCAAGGGCGATCTCTGACTGTGTAAGCCTGACGTCTATGAAATCCTTTGCCAACGCGACGTGAAAAATATACGGCAGAATACTCGTACAATTGAATGTCGCTTCCGTGACCGCTCGAGTAATGCTGCAGAACGAGTTTACTGTCGCAGAGCACCTTACCTAAAGACACGGAACGGATTAGAACTGCACAAAATTTCAGGCACAGTCTCCTATTGTGACTGTGTCAGTAACGAATCTGTTGAGATGCGCGTTGGGGGACGGTTGAACAACTGCGGTTACGATCTCAGTGAGGTACAACGCGTCGGAAGGAGCTACTACATAACAACAACGAACTGTCTTCCTAGGTAGACGAAGTAACTGCGGGTATGTATCCGAGAAGCGTTATAAGACTCGAAGCTCAGGCGAAGCGGCGAGCAGCAGGGATGGGGGAAAAGAGGTAAAAGCAGCGTTCTCGCCCATAGGGAGCCAGTTCAACAGCGGACGTGATGATGTGAACGTGGTTGATCGCTGAAATCCTCCCATTGAAGCCGTAGAGGCAGCTATGCGCGAGTGAATTATTTTGTCACCAATTATGCCGAGAGAAACTGAAGAGTAACCAAAGGCACTCGTTTGAAACCGAAGCATACATTTTCTGTTTCCTGTTTATGGCTGCCTTTCACTGAACTGTGAAGCCGGAACGCTACAAGGATATCAAAGAAAACAGTGCCATCGGTAACAGCGTCGCTCTCACATTTCATTATAATGAGTTGTATGTAGCTAACGTTTCCTCTAATTCAGTCGTGCGTGTGTGCGACAGTAAAATGTTTTCCTCTTTCGCTGCCTTTTGCAGTCGGTACTCGCAGCAGTAGCGCATATGGACCGTAATCTTGTGTGGTTATTTTACTCATTTGTTAACATAATCTCGAAGGGTAGCTCTAAATGTTGTGGATTATTTACGATACAGTAAAAAACGGTAGAGCAGCGAAAAGACCATGATATGCAAGCAGTTTATGACAACTGGTCCACAAACCACAGCCATAAGAATCACATAATCACATTATGTATTGTTATGGTCGTGCCTTGTCTCTTCTGAGACCTGCTGAAGAAGACACCGTCACGTGTGTTCCTAAGGATTAGCCTTAACAGGAATGTGAACCTTTTGGGATTACAGAGAGAAATTAAAATTGATGACATGTTAAATAGGAGACAAATAATGTTGGGTTAAGTTCTGATTAGCAAAACAGTGCAACATCCATTATAACGAGACCATTTTACTTCATAGTTTGTATTGTACTTTGTAAATAAATTAGATAATCACATTCAGGAGGAAAGGGATCCGAAGTCACCCCTGATTATTTGTATTTTTTGTTCTGTGATTTATGTAAATAACACAAGGTGAAGTCTGGGATGGATCTTTCAAAAAGTCAATGGCTGGAGCTAGAATCCCGCGTCTTAAGACTCCAGCATCTAGGGGATACTAAACTCTGACCTTACTTCTATAAAGTGTTCTCGGTAACCTTGCAGCATCAAATTACAATAAACATCAAATTTCCACTGTAACTCAATCACTGTATACGAGGATGTCACGATAAATTTCTTTCTTATCTAACTTTTTCTTCCGTTTACTTATTTTATTTTAATCTTTTTTTTTCTAATGCGGAGAAATCAGTCTGCATTCCAACATTACGTTGTCCCACCGTTTAAGTATGTCACCTCGGGGAAAAGCAGAATGATTTCTTTGAAGAGACCGATACAAAATATTCCTCTCCCGCCCTACCCCAAATGAGAGAAGGCCTGTTGTTCTTTAATAATGTCAGCATTCACCCGAATCTAAACACTAACCTTTCGTCTTTCGTTCCTTACACCGGAGAGGAAGAGTTCTAAGAAAGTGTGCCCGTCATCATATGTCGACGCAGGAAATCGACCAATCGGGCGTATAAGCATATTTCGTGTAACATAACCAGTTGTTTGAATAACCCTGTTACACGATTTGACAAGTGCACTGATACGATATCGATGGACAGTTTCCTGTGAAAAAGGTCGATAGACTGCATGCAATCGAACACTGTCAGCACCTGAAACATCTTATACTTGGTATTTTCAAAATTCGTCCGCTTTTTATATATACGCTGGTATTCATGGCGCTAATCTGGTTAAGGTACTGGTGGAGGAATGAACTTTGAGCTGTGACCATATCCACGCCTTTGTAGTTTGTTTCTTATCGATGATTCTTCTCTTAAAACCTATACCGATCTTCAGCAGCTCGTAGTTTCATAATTGTGCATTTTTCTGCGTTGTGTTCCTAACACAATTTTCCATCGTTCTTGGCAGTAGTGTGGTCACGCTGTTTCTTGCATTTAACGGTAGTACGAATTTTGTTATGCCATTTGTATAGTACAGGGTGATTCAAAAAGAATACCACAACTTTAGGAATTTAAAACTCTGCAACGACAAAAGGCAGAGCTAAGCACTATCTGTCGGCGAATTAAGGGAGCTATAAAGTTTCATTTAGTTGTACATTTGTTCGCCATTTCAGCCAATAAAGTTTTTGGTCCCTTTTTCTTCGAAGGTGCTACTGTAACTGGACTACAGTATCTGGAGATGTTAGAGAATTGGCTGTTCCCTCAGCTCGAACAAGAAGCACAACAATTCATATTTCAGCAGGATGGAGCGCCACCACATTGGCACTTATCTGTCCGTAACTACCTGAACGTCAACTACCCGAGGTGATGGATCGGCCGCCAGGCAGCCCGTGACAGAGCACTTCATCACTGGCCTCCAAGAAGCCCTGATCTTACCCCCTGCGATTTTTTCTTATGGGGGTATGTTATGGATATGGTGTTTCGGCCACCTCTCCCAGCCACCATTGATGATTTGAAACGAGAAATAACAGCAGCTATCCAAACTGTTACGCCTGATATGCTACAGAGAGTGTGGAACGAGTTGGAGTATCGGGTTGATATTGCTGGTGTGTCTGGAGGGGGCCATATTGAACATCTCTGAACTTGTTTTTGAGTGAAAAAAAAACCTTTTTAAATACTCTTTGTAATGATGTATAACAGAAGGTTATATTATGTTTCTTTCATTAAATACACATTTTTAAAGTTGTGGTATTCTTTTTGAATCACCCTGTATTCCTACTACACTTTTTGTATTGCTGTGTCTCTTCTGTCCTGTTAAGCCAGTCCCCATGCTCCTTTACAATACTGTGCATTTTATTCGTGTTATCACTGCTTGTTCTTAACACATTATGTACTGATAATGCGCTTCTTTAAAGAGGTGTTTTGAGTCTCATTTAATTTCGTGCTATATCGTCTGCATTACTATTCATGACCCACGTAATTTCATTCCTCGTATGAATTTTTTCTTCGCTTAATCGCTCCTTTTCGACACGCAAGCCAAACTTACCTGCGATAATCTGTAAACATGCTCTACACTCTCCACGATACAATTTTGTCTTTAATGTTCTTCCATGTATGTTACTGTCAGTTGCTTTTGGTAGGTGTTGCAAACAATTCGACTGATTTTGAACTTTGTGATAGTATCAGGATTTTCAAGGTATCACTTTCTACCGTAGTGTGGCTGAACGAAGGATCATAAGTACGAGTACTATGAAGATATCTGAATATTTATTATTCTCTCTTCAATTACTAGCCAAGAATGCAGAAGTGGTCCGCTGTTATATTTTATTTCTGGAAGCAAATATCTTCACCAAGCAGATTTTAATTTTTTACCTGCTATTCAGAATTACTTGTAATGGAATTCTACAGCATATTTAACTGTGGCAAGTAAATCGTCAAGCTCTGTATACTGGAACTCGTCTCGGGAAAGACTAACTTAGAACCCGGTGTTCCAGGTGTAGCGGTTGGAGAGGAGATGCCGGCGTTAGCGTACGCTGGTGCGGGGACTTTCCAGAATGGAGTGTACACCACAATGTACGACAGCTTTGGAGAACCTCTGCACAGCTTCTGGCCTTCGGACGGACTCTGGAACGGCGCAAAACTAGCTCTCTGGCGGTCAACGAATACTTTCAGGTATCATATGGAGAACGTTCTGGGGAATGGATTGTGGGGAATTAATGTACGACTACAGTGCTATGGCGAATCATCCTGGTTTTGAAAGTTACCACTTTTTTCTTTCTTTCCGTCGATACTAATAGGCAGCTGAGCTACTTTTAAATATTAATTCACGATATCTTATTTTATAGACGAATTTCTCTTATATGCCTCACAATTATAGGAGATTAATTAGGAATTACAGTTTTTCCACTTCTTGAGCTTTGAAGTACACTTTCCTTTTAATAAACATCATGAAAATTTTTTATCTGTTGCGACACAAGCGGACGCTACCTCAGGACTTATAGTAATCATACTTGATAGGTATATAGCAGAAGCGAATGGGACTTTGTTTTATCTTTTCCTGTTCATGAGAAGTGGTTATGGTGCAGAATCAAATTTATCCCACTAAGATTCTTATTATATTAATTTTTGTGTGCTATCTTACTTCTACAGAGTGTTTTATTCGGTTTGTAGTGAACAGGAGAAACTATGGTTTATTAAAAGAGATAGATACTCATACTGTAAATCACTTTGGCAGCCTGTGTTCTAGAGCTATGAGGATAATACCGTTTCGTTTCAAAATATTTTTAGTTGTTACTATAAGCATTCGACGTAGTACTAAACTACCTTGTCGACTGAGGAGAGTTATCAATTTTCTCACATTCATAAGTAAACCAATGTTTATGTTTTGCTTTAACTGTAGCTTTTCCTTTCCTTCTCATTTAAGAACAATAATCTGTATTCTCAATACTACTACCCGAGACGATAGACGAATCTTAGCTCTTTGTCTCCTTTTTCCTTATCTCCTTTTGTTCTTCCAGAACAAAGAAAAAAATGAAAATAAAAAATGGTAATCGGCAATTTGTCATTCGAAACTTGATTGCTTCATAAAATAGCACTACTGTCCTTAAGGCAGAGCATATACGTAGAGAAAGTATCAAGAAAATATGTAGAAAATTATGTATGTGACGTTTTAGAGTGTCAAAAGCTTCACGATTTTCTAGTGAAGAACCTGTGACAGTTTTGTACACAGCTTTTTTACACCCTAATCAGAAAGTAAGTGTACTAGATTTTTCTAGCTTTTATAAATGAAAAAATCACAGTATACTGTTGATATAATTGTTGACTATTTCCCCAAAAATCGCCATCCCGTTCAGTGCATGTTCTCAGCCGTGGCAACAAGATTCTTTGTGCTGTCCTCGAAGAACTCTCCTATCAGCTCCTTCCCGCACATCCACTCATGTGTGTCTTCACGGAACTGGAAAGATGATAATCTGCAGGCGCCAAGTCAGAAAAATACAGGCAGTGGTTTAGAACATCCCAACCAAAAGACACCAATGGGGCCTTGGTGGCTAAGAGCGAGAGAGGGAGGGGTTGTGAAACAAGCACCCTCCTTTTGTTAGCATTCCGCTCCTTTTGTTTCGAACGCTGCTTCTGATTTTCTTCAGGATCTCACAATATCGTTGTTGTCTGATGATCACCAACGCCATAATTTTTTGCCCGAAATTTTTTTCAATTGTTTTTGTGGATATGGAAATCGGTGTGACGCCTTGTGACTACTGTCTTTTCATCTCAGGCGTGTAACGAGCCGCCACGTTTCATCTCAAGTCACAAAAGAGCCTAGAAAATCTATACCTTTCAATTCGATTCGCCCAATAAACTCGCGGTTGCTGTTGACCCGACTTTTCTTGTGCTGCTCTGTCAGCTGTTTTCGGATCAATCCTGCGCACAGTTTCTGTTAACCCAGTGTTTTTGTGAGTGTCTGTCATAAGAGAGTTTTGTAGTATCGTGAACATACAAAAGGAGGTTGATCCACTTTCAATCGGCGATCTTCAGGATCACTTTTCTCAATTTTTTGCATCAACAGTCAAAATGGAAGGCCTTCTGCTCTTCTACTCGTCATGATCGTATGTTCTGCCTTCACTAAACTTCCTACACTACTCACAAGGGGAGGCCGCCAATTGTGAAATTCAGATTCGATTCATACTGCGCATAATAAAAGCTCATGGCCAGAGGTGTAATGTGGCAAAGCACCAAGATGTACTTCTCAGCCGTTGTCGAGAAAATCGACAGTTAAAAGAAACCGTTGCGGTGAAATACTCTCTACGATTAACAATTTTCTACAGCGTTGTGGTGCAGCGGTAAACGCTCGGGTTCGTAATCCTAAGGTCGCCGGATCGAATCTGGCGCCATGAAACTTTTTTTTTTAGTATTTGTTTTTTGTAATTCAAATATATATATATATATATATATATCGTGGGGTCTCTATTCTAATTCGAACGTTTGACTTACACTATACGTATTCGTTTCGGAATATCGTTTCTACGTCTTCCGTTAACTATACGTGGTAAACATTATGAAGACAATTAATAACACTTGTGAAATACAACTTTGTTTGCGGAAAACATAATCATGTTCGAAGTCGCCAGTTTTTCCATGACAAACGACTTTCAAGAACTTATTATATGCATAATTGTTGCAACTGATTGCCGGGAATTTTATATATATATAATAATGTATATATATATATTTTTTAATTACAAAAAACAAATACTAAAAAAAAGTTACATGGCGCGAGATTCGATCTGGCGACCATCGGATTTCGAACCCGAGCGCTTACCGCTGCACCACGACGCTGTAGAAATCTATTAATCGTAGAGAGTATTTCACC
Source organism: Schistocerca piceifrons (assembly GCF_021461385.2). Lineage (NCBI taxonomy): Eukaryota > Metazoa > Arthropoda > Insecta > Orthoptera > Acrididae > Schistocerca > Schistocerca piceifrons. The sequence continues at coordinate 296,083,976 of NC_060141.1, forward strand.
GCAACGGCTTCTTTTAACTGTCGATTTTCTCGACAACGGCTGAGAAGTGCATCTTGGTGCTTTGCCACATTACACCTCTGGCCATGAGCTTTTATTATGCGCAGTGTGAATCGAATCTGAATTTCACAATTGGCGGCCTCCCCTTGTCAGACACATTAGTTTTATTCATAACACCTAAGTCGTAAATCTTTCTGATTCGCGAAGAAATTTCTATAGGTTTTATTCCTTCCGCGAGGAGGAACTGGATCTCAGCAAGTGGCTCTCACTTGGCGGGATTTCTTACCATCTTCCACGCAACTGGACACTCGTAGCACTGTGTTCCTGCGATGCTAGCTCTGGTCAGGGTCCCCCCGCCACTCCCTCTGCCACTCAGTGTTACCAACCCTCAGGAACAAAAATCGCAGACTTGTGGTCACAATACACTCACTTTCTGAACATTATATATACATATATTCTTAGGGCTACAGTTTGGCACACATACAAGAAAACCATGAAAGTGTATCAAATTAAATAACATTTCTGGTAGAAAATAGGACGGGTAAGCTTTTTAGGTATGGTACGTGCTTTCCTCGTTTATGTCAGCATTCAACTAGATGAACGCTAGGTGGGAGCTGACGCAGAGCTTCCTGTTATGTGCTTGGTTGGATTAAGTTTTACGGACAATGGTAACTTAGATATTGTTGATCTCCAATTGTTAGCCCATAAATGTGCTATGTGCGGGCAAGTCACTGAGAACGATTTTTTCAGTTCACTCTCGTGCCAATGGTTGAAAATGTCCAGTTGGCGGGGCCGGCTGTAGATAACTTTTCCATATGAGTGGTGTCGCCCCTCCCCACTTTTCCCTCGCACTCTGTAGCCCGCGTTAGTTTATGTTAGGCACTGTACACACGTGGGCCCCCTCTCAACTTGACTCTCCAAGCGGCCGCTACTGTTACGCGTCTTTCACGAAAACCTTACAACTGTGTCACCTCTGGAGTCGCTCTCGTCTTCACGCCTCAAGTGGCGACTGATGTCGCCTGAGCATTGCACAACCCCTGCCAGTTCGCCAAATCTCTGTATATCGATACTGTCAACTTTAGATGGTGCAAATGGTTCAAAAATGGCTCTGAGCACTATGGGACTCAACTGCTGAGGTCATTAGTCCCCTAGAACTTAGAACTAGTTAAACCTAACTAACCTAAGGACATCACAAACATCCATGCCCGAGGCAGGATTCGAACCTGCGACCGTAGCGGTCTTGCGGTTCCAGACTGCAGCGCCTTTAACCGCACGGCCACTTCGGCCGGCCTGCAAATGGTTCAAATGGCTCTGAGCACTATGTGACTTAACTTCTGAGGTCATCAGTAGCCTAGAACTTAGAACTAATTAAACCTAACTAACCTAAGGACATCACACACATCCATGCCCGAGGCAGGATTCGAACCTGCGACCGTAGCGGTCGCTCGGCTCCAGACTGTAGCGCCTAGAACCGCACGGCCACTCCGGCCGGCCAACTTTAGATTCAGCAGGGAAACATGAAGGAGGACGTAAGGGCCTATGAGTAAAACTGCGTGGCTAGTCACGATTTATCTCTTCCCTGAAAATCCTTGCATCAAGGGAACAACTATTTCTTTCAAATGGGTAGTAATAGTCATCATCACGCTCATAAAGTTGCAACGCCATGAAGGAGAAATACAACAAAAATCACATTTGTTTGAAGTGTACTACATGCTTATACATGCAAATGATTAACATTTCAGTGCAACTTCAGAACGTAGGTAGGATTAACGCACTCTGATTCAGAAATAACATGTGGATGATTTTTGTTTGTGAGAAGATCATGTTATGCTTCATGTAAGTAGGAGAGATTTCAGTCAACACTTGTCAGAATTTGACAGCGGTATGATTGTTGCCAATCGTAACTGCTGCTTATAGCTGCACGATATTGTTAAAAAATGGCTTTGAGCACTATGGGACTTAACTTCTAAGGTCATCAGTCTCCTAGAACTTAGAACTACTTAAACCTAACTAACCTAAGGACATCACACACATCCATGCCCGAGGCAGGATTCGAACCTGCGACCGTAGCGGTCGCGCAGTTCCAGACTGTAGCGCCTAGAACCGCTCGGCCACCTCGGCCGGCGCGATATTGTTCCTCGCGTTGATCGCGATCCGAAGACTTTATGAGAAAATGTAATCGACGGGTTTTAAAGAACCATACTTAACGACATGTGGGATCTCAACGGCCCCACACAACTAGCGCCCGAGGGGACACACTGCTCTATCGGCTGTGTACGATAGCGTAGCCACGTCAGTTACGTTGAATCAGGAAACGGTTTTGGTTATAGCAAGACACGTATCCAGAAGAACAGTGTGACAGGGGCACCGGACAGCAACAGGGCGACAATGGTTGCCACTTCACTTCACGCAGCAGCAGAGGGAGGCATCACAAAAGTAGCACCTAAGATCAGCGAGCAATATCAGGATAAACATACACCCCTTGAATGAATCACTGGTTCCGTAACGAGTTCTGTTTGTACGAATAGATAACGATGATTCCTCTCTTACTCTTCAACTTCGTCCACATTTTTACAATGTTTCGATAATTGTGTTTATTTAACTACACTGTCTACGTTACACAGTTTTGGAACGAAGGATGCAGAACGCAGATCTGATTTGACCAGCACTATTTACTTGCAGAAAGATCTGACATTGTATTTGAAAATTGCTGTCAATAACAGTTGAGTTTTATGTGTCCATTTATGGAGTCAAACACCAGTGAACACAGAATATAAATACATTTTACAATTCCGTCGTTTTTAATCACTGGACCTTGAAAGGTCGTAAAAATATGAAGTATAACGTTACTGGAACGGATGACCGTAGCCATGGGGGATAATGTTTCCGCCGCATTTGTGCTGTGCGATATCGACAAAATATTTCCAACGTTCCAGCGCTCTAGCAAAGCATTCTATTATGATACCCTTCTACGTTATTTATTGAGTAAGCTGCAATCCTAATGGCCTGTAAACTGTAATTTTTCAGCGTGTTACATAGTGAGCGACATTGAATTTTTAGTTATACAACCGCCCCTGCTTAGCTTTGGTGTTTAACATTACATCACTTAATTAATTGTCAGATCATTAGAATTCTATGGAATGACACGTCATATTCTGCCAGGTTTCGCTTCCAAGAAATGTTGGTTACAGATTCTCGTAATTGCATATTTCTTTAGTTGACAAAGTTTTTGTCCTAACTTTTAATTGCTATTTCAGTTCTTTCTTTAATAGCTGACGGAAAGTACTACAATTTATAAAGAGCAATGCTTTACCTACACAAGCTTCCTAAATCCACATTTATCACGTAATTACTGTAAGATCTGTAAACATGCTATGTCATATTCGAAAATAATTCGGCAGAGTTTAACAAATTCCAATAGGTTTTTAACACTTCCGTTTATTATTTTACTTATTTAGATATTCAGTATCAGCTAGCGTACCAATGTCGTAGCATCTAAAAATCATTGCTTTCTCTGTATTCATATCGGCAGAGCTAATTGTTCTTCTATAAAATCGTCGTTTGTGGGATTGCAGCTCGAATAAAAGAGTGGTATCTTTTAATGAAACACAACTGGGCAGGGATCTAAGCACATCTACTATCGGTGATTTCCGACCACTGTGTTCCTCTATCCAGTATCTTCGAGTACTAAGGTGTCCTTCCCAGGATTACAACATCCGGTGTCTTCCACAAAAGGGAACCTCTTATGAAAATGCTAATTGTTTTGTAGTCCTTTATTTTTTATGCAATTTACACGCCATATCAATCATTCTCAACTGATATATCAATTACAAAAGCAGTTTTCCTTTAATTTTCTTTTTTACAATAATAAGGACTTATTGTGTTCCACTTGTCTGTTAGAACTATAAGAACAGCATATAAGGAGACATAAGTATTTTGGACGATAGGTGATTCTATTTGTAGTATGGTGTTTAAGTTCTATCTAGAATACAATGAAGAGCCGAAGAAAACACCTGCCTAATAAGTTATAGGGTCCCTGCGAGCACGCAGAAGCGCCACAACACGTAGGGGCATGAACTCAAATGATGTCTGAAGTAGTGTTGTAGGGACCTTACACCGTGAATCCTGCAGGGCTGCCCATAAATCCGTAAGAGTGCGATGGGGGTGGAGATGTTTTTTCAACAGCACGTTGCAAGGCATCCCAGATATACTCAATAACGTTCATGTCTGGGGAGTTTGGTGGTTAGTGGAAGTGTTTAAAGTCAGAAGAGTGCTCCTGGAGCCCCAGTTCTGGACATGTGGGGTATCTCATTGTCCTGCTGGAATTGTCCAAGTCCATGGGAGTGCACAATCGACATAAATGGATTTATATGATCAGACAGGATGTTTATGTGCGTGTCACCTGTCAGAGTAGTATCGAGACGTATCAGGGGTTCCATATCACTCAAAATGCACCCGCCTCACACCATTACAGACCCTCCACCAGCTTGAATAATCTTTTGCTAACATGCCGGCTCCATGGATTCATGAGTTTTGCTCGATACTCTCACACGTTCGTACGCTCGATACAATGTGAAACGAAACTCGTCCGACTAGGCAACACGTTTCCAGTCATCAACTTCCTAATGTCGGTGTTGACGGGCCCAGGCGAGGTGTAAATCTTTGTGTCATGCAGTCATCAAGGGTACACGACTGAGCCTTCGGCTTCTAAAGCCCATATAGATGATGTTTTGTTGAATGTTTCGCCCACGCTGACACTTGTTGATTGCCCAGCACTGAAATCTGTAGCAATTTGTGGAAAGGTTGCTCTTCTGTCACGCTGAACGATTTTCTTCAGTCGTCGTTGGTCCTGTTCTTGCAGGATCTTTTTTCGGCCGCAGCGATGTCAGACATTTCATGTTTTACTGGATTCCTGATATTCATTGTACACTCGTGAAATGGTCGTACACGAAAGTCCCCGATTCATCGCTAACTCAGAGGTGCTGTGTCCCATTGCTCGTATACCGACTATAACACCACGTTCAAACTCACATGCAACTTGATAACTTGCCGTTGTAGCGGTAGTAACCGCTCTAACGACTGTGTCAGACTATTGTTGTCTCATACAGGTGCTGCCGACCACAGCGCCGTATTCTGCCTCTTTACGTATCTCTGTATTTGAATACGCATGCCTATACCAGTTTCTTTGGTGCTTCAGTGTATATCTAAAATAGTAAATTAACACCTACTTCTGATATGGCATTACAATCCAAATCCGTTAAGTCTTTGCAATATACTCATGTAGTATGTTGAGTAACTGACTGTGTCTGTTGAAATAGTCTTCTTTAAGTGAGGTGTTTGCAACCAGGAGCGATCCAGTTTCGACGGGAGAACCACGTGTCCAGCATTTGTCGTTTAGGAGAGAGAGTGTCTGGGACAACTTCTGATGGTTTAACGTGCAAAGTATGTCGTCTCTATTTGCCAACGTGAGACTCTGGTCTCCTTGCGAGTGTTAGAAATTTAGCGGGGTATGGTTTTGAATGACATCATTCCTCAGTAACAGCTGGTTTCGTCTAACGAAGTTCAGTAGTAGCGGTCTGGTTGAGTTACTCATAAATTTTATCTGTATTTGATATTGTTTTCAGTAGTTCAGACGTTTAGTCTTTAGTATTGAAGTAGTTCGAAACTAACTCAATCCGCTTTGAACACTCCTTTTGCATACCAGCTATTGCTCTGACAACTTTGCTGTTTCGTTTCCTTTACCCTTCATCTCGCCTTACTGCATCTTATAAGGTATTTCAGGTTGCTGGATTCTATTTCCGGGTTGTTGGGGGATCTGAAACTGTATTGCTGGGCTGTGAAAGTACGTATTACACTTATTGAAACATCTTTTGAGACATGGATAACCTCGATACCTATCAAACAGAAGAAACCATCAGGGAAATTCCAATCGGACAATATTCCAAGCATACTAAGTACTCTGTATAAATGCCATGTGATTCTACACTTCTATGAACACTCTGACGACATTATTCGTTGAAACCTGGAAGAAGCTTGTACTTCGTATCCGACATAACTCTTCTACAAATTTGATTTAAAATTGTAAGCAGTGTCAGACCAACATCTTATTCACGTCGAATGAGCTCTGAATGCACAAGGTCGAGGGAACACCTTATAATGTCAGAAGAGAGGACAGCGAGGAACCTGAACCCTTATATATATATATATGTTCTTTTTTGGTTTTTGGTGCTATAGAGACAGGACAGCTACCTCTACCATGGCGTGGTACACTTGAGCGGTTATGCCTGCTGATCCGACAGATATCGTCATGAAAACATCACTGTTAAAACATTCATTTCTTGTTCAACTACACAATAAAGGTGATAACTCGGAGGAGCGGCCCTGCGGTATGCAGCGTTGTAGCGTCGTGTGGATGGTGGAGTGGTGATGGCAGCGACTCAGCAAGGTTCATGAGCACAGCAGCACACAATGCTGACTAGAGGCTTCCCGGCTACATAGGAGGGGGCGTGCTGAGACACACATAATCATGTCGTGGACCCATTGTGGATGAGACGGCTCACAGCAGCAGCAACAGCAGCAGCAGCACCCACTCACATGGGAAGGAGCATTCAGGAAGGATTTGCTGAACGGCTGCATTGCCCTAGGTTCCAACTGCAGGCCATCAGGTGGCCCTTCGGTTGGAGAGAACCAAGTCCACAGCTTTGGTTTCAGCGCGAGCAGCAGCGCCCCAAATAGCTTCAGCAGAATCCAAAGATGGAGACCGGTTGACCTACGTAGACAATAGACCATCTCAGGTCCCCACTCGGAGTTGGTGCCTTACAGACTACAATACTACTGGAAATGATCAGTGTTTGTACAGGCTAGGCCACTCCTTGGTTTGGGAAAACTACAGTTTCTATCACGTAAGCCATTACATAATTATAGCTACGAGGAGTTGGTGGCTGGCAGACGGCAATACTACTATCAAACAGGAATGTTTATATAAGCTTGGTCAGTCTTTGTTTTGCTGAAGTATCAGTATCAATCAAATAAGCCGTAACGTAATTACAGCTTCAGGGTGAAGCAATCAGACGCCAACGCCAGAGTCGCTCTGCCTTTCTGCTGGGTCAATGCTGTTATGCCCTTCTCCCTCTGTTGTGGTGGGCAATGTGATGACTGCTCGGCATGTTCTGGCAGTACTTTCCATATCATAAGGTAGCCCTTGATGCCTCTTCAACTGATCAGCCCGAAGTCACTCGCTTCCGCTATCTCTTGCATTTTCAGTGGCGGATCATGGGCCTAAACTCTGGGAAGGCCAGGAAACATATTGGAAAATCCCCATTCCTTCCATTGTAATGCATGCGTACCCAACGTTCAAAAATAATGACGATGTCGACGACGACCACCACCACATCATCATCATCGTCGTCATCATCATCATCAACAACAACAACAACTACTACTACTACTACTAGTAGTAGTACTATTAAGACGACGACTACAAAGACTACGACTAGTACTACTACTACTACTACTACTACTACTACTACTACTACGAGTACTATTACTAATAATAATGATACTGATACTCACTTTTATATACAAACAAACTGGTAGGCTGGGTGTGTGAGCGTTGTTACTTGTAAAACAAGTTAACTCGACGGTTCTTCTTCTTCCCACATCTTTCGATGACATCTTCTTACAATATGTCTCGGCTTTGAAGTATTCGCAGTGCTCGTTTTTCTATTGAATACAACCAAGAGCTGATAAGCGATCCTGGGCTATACGGTTTCTGAAATAAATTTTTACATGTTTCAGACAAGAAAAACTCCTTTATACAAAAGCACTTGTTGCAGAAACGGTGGCAATTAAACGAAATAATTTGAAAGATTTCTTTTGATTGCTTCTCCAGACTTACAGAGTGAAACTTTTCTTTGTGCTGGGAAGGCAATGCAGTCTCCAGCTCTACACGCAGTTGCGGGCGACTGAAGGACGAATCATTTGTTTGTAATACAGAATCTACACCGTGTACGGACAAATGCTGAGTGTTACTAGCGAACTGAGTAGTACCGACAAATTTTGAAAAGGGCTGTTTGTCATAATGTGAAAAATCTTCTTTCCATTTGTGGTACAGAATTATCCCGTACCTTGAGGTACACCCATTTGTATTTTGACATCAGTGGATTGCCAATATATTCATCCTTTTAGCTCTATTCATGGAAGATTCAGGTTGGGAATAGGTCGTGTGTTTAGTAGAATTTAAAAATTCGATCAGTTTATCTCAATTTCTTATGCTTCTCGTGCAAGTTACGCATGCTGAGACAGTTCTGTTGAAAAACTGTGTATCAGTTTCTTTCCTTGCGAATGTTGAAATGTGTTTTTAAAAACACAGAGAAAAAAATATAAAGTTGAAGTCTAGGAGGCTATTTTTGAAACCGTAGACTTCTCTCGTAGTTGTTGCACTGAAGTCTGAACCGTCAATTATTTCACTTAAAACCTCAGTTTTCTCCAGACGATTTTCGTGAATTACATACTATTCTGGAGTTACAGTTCCATCTCTTTTCGCTATTCGAAGGAATGCGTTTACCAACCACATTGGCGAGAAATCCTGTCGGTTTAGAAGATACGGAAGAAAGCAGGCATATCCTGAAGAGCGGAAAAAAATCCTTACTGGTTTTATACAAGACCATCCCTGTTGAAAACTTAATTTAAAAGATATGCGAAAAGTGACTAAAAAGAACTTGGGGAGGGAGGGGGGAGGTAATTACACGGACCGTAGTTTTCAGGTCATTTAGTTTCCTATCAGAGCGGAAGGACCTTCATAGATTTGGGCCACTAGTTTGTTTTTCATATCCTATCTCTGAAACATGCCACTCAGAACAGTAAGCAAAGCAACTTGGCTAAAATCATGAAAATCTTGAAAATGTTCTTAAATGTCGCCTTTGCTGGTGGACTATAAAGTCCCACAATAATAGAGCATTTGACTTGTCCAAAACGACTGTTGCATCGTTCACAATACAAAGTGTATATTCAAAAATGGACTCTGCTATACATTCAATCAGTTCATTCTCCGCAGTTTTTGGAAATCCACGAAACTGCCCATTTTCTTCCAGAATGCTTTAAAATCTTCCGTTTCCATTTACCACAAGTGCTGGTATTCTAGGAATCTTGGCTCTCATCATGACGTCTGAAAGCTATGTAGCTCCTGTTGCACAAAACACTTGTGATTTCTGTTGGCTTTTACTTCATTGTTGTGTTGGTTTTCATCACTTTATGGCGTTCATGAAGGAGCTCTGAAATACTAAACGCTTCTTTGATTAGTTCTAGAAATGAAATTAAGTTGCTTAGATTGTCTTTCAAAGCAGAATGCCCTGCTAAACCTCTAGACATTTTCTTGAGATCTTCGAAAGCCTCAGCGTATGACACAGGTTTTCTTGTGGTTAAGGGCAAACATGAGCAGCAGAACAATTTTACTTTTGTAGAGCGAGCACGTAACAACTTGTGCTTTTCATAATACGTAGTTTGGAATGCACGTGTTTTGAACTTGTCATTATGAGGTGTATTTGATGAGTAATACTCATGATGTACTCACTCGAAAGCGTTACATGAGTTCTTTATCACGCAAATTGAGTTTTATGTAGGTGTACGCAGTTTGTTCAGTTCCACCTTCATGATCGACGTGCCTTGCGACAAAGTGTCATTTGTGACAGTCGTACCTAGGTGGAACACTCTCGCAATGAGTTTGGTGGTGTACTGTGAAAGACTGAGTATTGTATGATGCTTCTTCAGAAAATCCAGCCCTTGCATTGCGCAGTAGCGCTCAGTTACGTGGGGAGATACTTCCATATATTCCCGAAAATTCTTTGCTCCAATACAGAAAATGAGCAATATTGATTCCAATGATACCACATCATGGTTGTATACTCCACGTAATTTGTTTTTTCGTCTCCAAGACGTACGGAATGAATGCCGACATTTGAGTCCGTACGTCCACTAAAAACGTATGTCCCATTCCCTTCACCATGCCCACCACGAAACACTTCACCTCTGCATACGCCTTAGAAGCATTATTCCTTACTGGTAACGCCGTCTGGCAGATGAATTTCCGTTGGTTTTTAACGGATCCTTACTCCGACGTCGCCCAGTGCTTCCTATACTTCACCCGACGTCCTACTGCCCCACACCCACAGCATTGTGGTGGACTATATTGTTTCCGAATGTGGCACGCATATTCATATCTATAGCACTTTGATGCTCAGAAAAGATGCTCTGCTTATCCGGCAACCGAGTCATCATGTCCGCTTCTTCCAGTTGCGTAGCAGCCGCGTTTCGTCACAGGGTTATTTGGTAACCGTGATAGCGTTACGGAGAAGTTTAATAAACTCAAGTGGCAGACTCTGCAAGAGAGGCGCTCTGCATCGCGGTGTAGCTTGCTCGCCAGGTTTCGAGAGGGTGCGTTTCTGGATGAGGTATCGAATATATTGCTTCCCCCTACTTATACCTCCCGAGGAGATCACGAATGTAAAATTAGAGAGATTAGAGCGCGCACGGAGGCTTTCACACAGTCGTTCTTCCCGCGAACCATACGCGACTGGAACAGGAAAGGGAGGTAATGACAGTGGCACGTAAAGTGCCCTCCGCCACACACCGTTGGGTGGCTTGCGGAGTATCAATGTAGATGTAGATGTAAATAACAGCCAGATCCTTTAGGTTCTCCATTCATACCTTCCCGGACACGTGCTTTACTTCGTGCTGAATAATTCTATGAGACTCCTCATTCTGCGTTAACTCATACATTTTCATATTAATTTTCCTAATTCTGTCTAATAATGTTTCAACCGACTCCTTTCGTTTCTGAGACAGCCCATTGAGTTATTGCCTGAAGAATCTGACACTAATCTGCATGCAGTAGCGCTGATAGAGTCCTTTCTTGAGTTACTGAAATGTGAGCACCTTGTTCAACCGCACAATATTCATGACGTTTCACCCACAATCTAACTTGGTTGTGTCAAACTTACTTCGTTCAACCAACGATCCAGACTAGCAGTAGCTTCTAGACTGTCAATAAATGCTGACACATCCTCAATCTCTTTATAAGAAAGAAAAAATACCACTATACTAGCTTCAATAGAGTCCACAGGAGGAACAGGTACATTAACGAAGCATTTGCCTCTACTATCGTAGCTAGTTCACCCTACCTATGCACATTATCAGCTGATGAAATCTCCCCTTGCCTTTGTAGCATGGCATTCCTCTCCGAGAGTTCAAAAAATGGCTCTTAGCACTAGGGGACTTAACTTCTGAGGTCATCAGTCCCCTATAACTTAGAACTACTTAAACCTAACTAACCTAAGGACATCACACACATCCATGACCGAGGCAGGATTCGAACCTGCGACCATAGCGGTCGCGCCGTTCCAGACTGTAGCACCTAGAACCGCTCGGTCACTCCGGCCGGCTCCGAGAGTTCGACCATCTGTTTAGCCAAACTGAAAGACGTGCGTATAGCTTTTTTTGGCTAGGAGTTCATTGCTGGAGAGTTCGACGGTCTGGAGCAAATTTTATTTGACGCAACTTCGGCGACATGCACATCGACGATACTTACGTCCAGTCCCAAGCGGAAAATCCCTGTCTCGGGCGAGAATCGAACCCGTGACCGAGAGTAGGGAACGATAAACACAAGATCACGACCTGCTGACTACTTCAGAAAAGTTTCAACTGCTTTTTGCGTCATGATTGATTTTTGACGTTTATGCAATATCTGCTTAGCAACATTTCTACCTAAAGTACATTACACATTAATTACGGAGGGACAGATTCTATAAAATGTTGGGCGTAAATACAAGAAACCGATATACCGTTACGATGGATCACAGCCCATCGACACTCTCAGCACTGATGTGCCTCATGTCCATAACGTCGGCACGTACTACACGGTTGGTGTAGCCGGCTAGGAATGGTCAGTGTTGTTCACGAACCAATTCATGACAAGTAGCAAGGCCAGCCGCTGATTTTTTAGGATTTTGGTATATAGTACCCATATTTTAACCTTGCACAATGCATGCAAATGTCGCACGATGTTGGTGGTCACAGTTGATCACTCTTGCCAGTTCTCGAGTACACCGACATGGCCCATCGTGAATTACTGCGTTTAAACGATCTTCTTCAATCCTCGAAGGTCTTCCTGATTTCAAACGAACGTCATCGAAACGAAAAAAAAAAAATTCTTGCCGTGCTCTGTCGAGTGGCATTATCCCTGTTCACAGTGAAAATGTTTCTGGCTGTCTTCGCTGCTGTCACCCCTCTTTTGAACTCAAACAGAAGGATATGGCGGAAATGTTCCGATTTCTCCATTTGACAATCAATGTTCTAGAGTCCACAGTTACGCTCATTATTGCAAATGACAAAATGCCAGTGCGTAAACTCAAATGGCAACAGTGAACTACAGATTTAAAAGGAAACTGATAGATAAACCAATACCAACCGGAATACCAACACGAAAAATGCAAAAACGTTACGAACTTACGCCTAATGCATTCGTGTTAATGTGTTGTTCTTAGTTCATTCATGTTATTGTTCATGACTGATGCACATGACGATTATTTCACGATTTCTTATCCATCGAAATAACTGATGTTTACTTTGGCAGGGCAAACTGGAAACCGGCCGTCAAAAGAAGAGAAATTCCGACTCAGAGAGCTCCTATCGATCTCAGAACGGGCTACAGATGCAGGTGGGAAGCCCGTCCAGGGAATACAGCTGTGAGCGTTCCAGTTGGAGTGGCGTGTAGTCATGTCCAGGAACAGCCTCAAGAACATCCGTCGCCTAACAACCCCATCAGGGACGAAACAGCCATCCCTGAAAGCGATGCTTCTGCCTCCACATATACGACATCTCTGCCGCCGCATCTCGGGGAAGCGGCGCAGCTGATTATGCAGCTCCCAGGGGGTGAGGTCGGTGAACAGCAGGCGGACGAGCCCGTATCGGCAGAAGATGAACTGGACGCGCAGGACACGAAGGACTCGCCGGACACTCATTCCAGGCACCGCCGCCAGGTGTCTCGGCTGGGCCGACGCGGCGCGTCCTCGTCCGCAGCGGCGGCCGCCGCCTCCGCTTCATCCGGACCTTGGGGCTCCTCTGCTTCTGCAGCCGCCGCCTCCGCCGCCTCCGGGGGCCGCCGGTCCCCTGTCTACGGCCGCTGGCGCCCAGCCTACGGCTACGGGCGAGGTGTCTACGGCCAACGGCCCGCTTATGGTCGCCCGTTGCCCGGGCCGTTCTATGGTTAAAAGGTAGGTTTCGCGCCTCCAACACTCAAAAATGGTTCAAATGCCTCTGAGCACTATGGGACTTAACATCTGAGGTCATCAGTTCCCTAGAACTTACAACTACTTAAACCTAACTAACCTATGGACATCACACACATCCATGCCCGTGACAGGATTCGAACCTGGGACCGTAGCGGTCGCACGGTTCCAGACTGAAGCGCCTAGAATCGTTCGGCCACACTGGCCGGCTCTCCAGCATTCATTCGATCATGCCGTCTTAGGTGCAGGAATAGACTTCAACTCGCAGTTATTTACGGAAAGGGTTTCCCCAAATACCTAAACCGCTGGTCATTAATGTTGCAACACCAGGTATGATTAAAGCGATATGCACATACACAGATGGCGATAGTATCGCGTATATAAGTCATAAAAGGGCAGTGCTTTGACGGAGCTGTCATTTGTGCTCGTATGATTTTATGTGAACAGGGTTCCGATGTGATTATGGTCGCAGGACAGGAATTGACAGACTTTGACCGCGGAATGGTCGTTAGAGCTAGACGCTAGCGATATGCACATACACAGATGGCGATAGTATCGCGTATATAAGTCATAAAATGGCAGTGCTTTGGCGGAGCTGTCATTTGCGCTCGTATGATTTCATGTGAACAGGGTTCCGATGTGATTATGGTCGCAGGACAGGAATTGACAGACTTTGACCGCTTGGGACATTCCATTTCGAAGATCGTTGGGGAATTCAATATTCCGCCGGCCGTGGTGGCCGAGCGGTTCTAGGTACTACAGTCTGGAATCGCACGACCGCTGCGGTCGCAGGTTCGAATCCTGCCTCGGGCATGGATGTGTGTGATGTCCTTAGGTTAGGTAGGTTTAAGTAGTTCTACGTTCTAGTGGACTGATGACCTCAGAAGTTAAGTCCCATAGTGCTCAGAGCCATTTGAACCATTTTTGAATTCAATATTCCGATATTCACAGTGTCGGGAGTGTGCCGAGAATACCAAATTTCAAGCATTATCTCACACTACGCACAACACGCTGATCGACGGCCTTCATTTAACAACCGACTTCAGCGGCGTTTGCGTAGAGTTGTCAGAGTAACAGTCAAGCAACACTGCATGAAATAACCACAGAAATCTATGTGCCACGTACCACAACGACCCCGTTAAGACAGTGCAACGACACTTGTCGTTAATGAGCTATGGCAGCAAACGACTGACGCGAGTGCCTTTGCTAACAGTACGACAGTGCCTGCAGTGGCTCTCCTGAGCTTGTGACCATATTGGTTGTACCCTAGACGACCGAAAAATCGTGGCCTGGTGAGTTGAGTCCCGATATCATTTGGTAAGAGTTGATGGTAGAATTCGAGTGTGGCGTAAACCCCACGAAGCCATGGGCCCAAATTTGTAACAAGGCACTGTTCAAGCTTTTGGTGGCTCTGAAGTTGTGTGGGCTGTGTTTACCTGGAATAGCCTGGGTCCTTTGGCCGCACTGAATCGATCATCAGTTATGCACTGCTACTTGGAGACAATTTTCTACCTAACAGCGATGGAATTTTTATGGGCGATAATGCGGCGTGTCAGCGGGCAATAATTGTTCGCGACTGGTTTGAATAATATTCTCGACAGGTCGAGGGAATGATTTAGCCACTCAGACGGCTCGACATGAAAGCCACCGAACATTTATGGGACATAACAGAGAGGACAGTTACTGCGCAAAGTCCTGTAGCGGCAACACTTCCGCAACTGTGGACGGCTATAGAGCCAACATAGCTCTTCTCCAGAGAGCTTAACCAGCAGCGTGCGGTCCTGTATTGTGGCAGTTATGCCAAGCATTTAAGACATAAACTGAGGAATAGCCGTGTATCCTGCCTCTCAACCATATTCTATTTTGCAACTTTTTTGCTGTTTTTGTTTCCGTAACGTTTCTCCGTTATTCGATACTATTTCATTCAAATTTGACGTCATTCTGACCAGCGGTCCTCTTTTTAACAGCTTTCTGAAACTAGAACTTTCATTATAATCCTCCTGCACATGAGAATTAGAATCACTGGCTATAATTAATGCTGACATCAAAAACACATGCTTACATGTATATGGGTGTATACAGGGCTAAACACCTAGCACTTGCACCGCATATATTATTGAAATGATGTGCTGTTGATGTGCGGTTTTCACAGAATGGATTGACAGTCCGCGGATCGTGCCATTACTCAACAGACAGACTGTAATAATACTTAGTGAATTTTGTGCAAAAGTAGACTTTTCAAAATGTAACAATTCCTATTAACGTCAACAACATAAAAGTGTAGTAAACAAGAATGCCAGTGGTTTTTGTTGCAGAATTCTAGTGCGAGTCGTTTACGAGATACCGTATTGTGCGAAGATTCCACACCGGCACTCGTTCGTGCCATTCAACCTGCGTAGTTGCTAGGTACGATGTTATGTTCGCTTACAGAGTGTGTGTGTATTCTGTGAGTATATTGTGACTTGCTTGACTTGCTAGTCAGCTAGTGCGTGACAGTTCAAGCAGCAGGTCGTGAGTGGATGGTGGGATTTACCAATGCAGAAAAAGTCGATATGGTCATAGTGTATGGAGAGTATAGAAAGAATGAAGTTATTCCTGATACGGTGTATGCGGCAAGATATCCCAATACACGTCAACCACCTTGGCAGTTATTTATCAACCTCCTCATCCAATTACGTGAAAGTGGTAGTGTAACACTTAGACAGTTTAACAGAAGGAAACAAATGACGAAAGAAGAGAGGAAATTAATGTTCTTGCTGCTGTTACAGTTGACCCACACGTTAGCTCCAGCGCAGATTCAGGCAAGTTCCCTATGCATTCTTCATCGACATAGGTTCCATTCCTATCACATTTCTCTCCATCGAGAGTTGCATGGAAATGATTATGGCAAGTCCTCTACGTGGCCACTAAGGCAGGATATTACTGTTGTATCACGTATCTTGCTTAGTGATGAAACCCCATTCATCAGTCATGGCAAAGTAATCCTCTGGAACATGCGCTATTGGTTTGTTGACAATCCCCGTTGGCTTCGTCAGATGGAGTGTAAGAGTCCAGGGAATGTAAAGGTGTGGTATGGAATAGTGAACCATCTGCTCATAGGTTCGTTTTCCGTAGACGGCCCACTGAACTAGCCCAAGTATCGCAATAGCAGCCTTCTAAAAGGCAGTTTTCCATGGAAGCTAGAAGGCGTTACACTACAGACGAAGGGAATCTATGGTTGCAACATGATGACTGCCCAGCCCACGGTGTAGGAAGCACTACAGCGTGTCTTCACGTAATCTTTCTACAGCCTTGGATTAGTTTCATAGGACCTGTACCTTGGCTGGCCCACTCCCGGTATTTGACGCCTGTAGAATTTTTTCAGCGGGAGAAAGCTGAATGACGCCGTCTACAAAGACCAACGAACTACACCCGATGATATATTCAGCGACATACTACTAAGCCTACTCGGACATCTCCACGGAAATGCTAGCACGTGTAACCCGTCGTTCCACCAGAGTGAAAGCGCGTACTGGAGTTGCCGGTGGTAATTTTGAACGCAACTTGTGATGCTTAACTACCTCGTTACTGGTCAGAATTCACATAGGTAGTGGATGAACTTGTGCTGTTCTTTAGTGTGTGCTAGCAAAGGTATTGTGCAAGCGTCGGTGTGGGAACTTCTCAGACTACGATATCTCGAAACGACTCGCACGAGAATCCTGAAACAGACATCACTGACGTTCTAATATAGCTTACATTCAGTTTTTTAATGCCAGTAGGCATTGTTCGGTTTCAGGAGTGCATGTCTGCACAAAAATACACTTTCTACGTATTATTACAATATATTGATCGGCTAACAATGCGAGCCCCTGACTACCAACCCACTCTGTGAAAACCACACATCAATAGCACTTACCATTTCCGTAATATCTGCGGTGCAAGTCTTAGGAGATTCACCCTGTATATAGAAACACTGCTTAAACCCACTGGTAGTAAGCAATGACATACATAATACGTTATAATAACTTGTGCTCCTAATCCCCACGAAATCAGTTAGAACTTAACACACTTTCCTTTTTACACTCTGACAGATGAACTACAACCATTATAATGCCGAAAACAGCACAGTAAGACACTGAAAGATTAAATGAAGCTGGGGAAATACAAAGTCAACTAAGGTCACTATTGCAACAACAATCCACAGAGACACACACAAGTGACTCTAGTGTGACAGACACGAAAGTTGAAAGCGTTTTGTATCAAAATTTTTCTCGACGGATTAAATTTTCTACAGTGCTCCACTCACGGTGCAGTGAACGAAGTAGAGAACTACCGCCGGTTTACGGACAGCTGCTGTTCGAGTCCCAGTTGCCCGAACCTTCAGACTACAGCATGTTCAGGCAGAGGTCAGCTCAGATGCAGCATACCGCGTGTGTCTTCTCCAACGGGCCAGGAGGTGGAAGCATCGAACTTGTGTGCCTCAAGTTGACAGAAGGCAGACAATGATGTCGGGCTTTACATACAACACAAAGAAAAACATTGCTCTCTCCAACAAAGCACTTGAATCACAGTTGCTACAGTTTTGTGGCTCATTAGATTTAAAGACACTAAGTGAGAAACACACATTGAGACATTGTATGCAGCACTTTCATATTGAGTTAGTGGGGCATGCCGCATACTCTAGCACAGCTCAATAGCACTCGTTGCCAGGCAACATCGTTTCATGGAATATGATCGTGACGGCTCTCTATAGTGAGCCATAAAGAATAGATTACCTCAAGCAGACGACAATAGTACAGTAGAACCCACTTGTAAATAAATAGCCACACTGCAGTTTCTTCGGGGTTGTGTATTCTTCCTTTAAATACACTCCTGGAAATTGAAATAAGAACACCGCGAACTCATTGTCCCAGGAAGGGGAAACTTTATTGACACATTCCTGGGGTCAGATACATCACATGATCACACTGACAGAACCACAGGCATATAGACACAGGCAACAGAGCATGCACAATGTCGGCACTAGTACAGTGTATATCCACCTTTCGCAGCAATGCAAGCTGCTATTCTCCCATGGAGACGATCGTAGAGATGCTGGATGTAGTCCTGTGGAACGGCTTGCCATGCCATTTCCACCTGGCGCCTCAGTTGGACCAGCGTTCGTGCTGGACGTGCAGACCGCGTGAGACGACGCTTCATCCAGTCCCAAACATGCTCAATGGGGGACAGATCCGAAGATCTTGCTGGCCAGGGTAGTTGACTTACACCTTCTAGAGCACGTTGGGTGGCACGGGATACATGCGGACGTGCATTGTCCTGTTGGAACAGCAAGTTCCCTTGCCGGTCTAGGAATGGTAGAACGATGGGTTCGATGACGGTTTGGATGTACCGTGCACTATTCAGTGTCCCCTCGACGATCACCAGTGGTGTACGGCCAGTGTAGGAGATCGCTCCCCACACCATGATGCCGGGTGTTGGCCCTGTGTGCCTCGGTCGTATGCAGTCCTGATTGTGGCGCTCACCTGCACGGCGCCAAACACGCATACGACCATCATTGGCACCAAGGCAGAAGCGACTCTCATCGCTGAAGACGACACGTCTCCATTCGTCCCTCCATTCACGCCTGTCGCGACACCACTGGAGGCGGGCTGCACGATGTTGGGGCGTGAGCGGAAGACGGCCTAACGGTGTGCGGGACCGTAGCCCAGCTTCATGGAGACGGTTGCGAATGGTCCTCGCCGATACCCCAGGAGCAACAGTGTCCCTAATTTGCTGGGAAGTGGCGGTGCGGTCCCCTACGGCACTGCGTAGGATCCTACGGTCTTGGCGTGCATCCGTGCGTCGCTGCGGTCCGGTCCCAGGTCGACGGGCACGTGCACCTTCCGCTGACCACTGGCGACAACATCGATGTACTGTGGAGACCTCACGCCCCACGTGTTGAGCAATTCGGCGGTACGTCCACCCGGCCTCCCGCATGCCCACTATATGCCCTCGCTCAAAGTCCGTCAACTGCACATACGGTTCACGTCCACGCTGTCGCGGCATGCTACCAGTGTTAAAGACTGCGATGGAGCTCCGTATGCCACGGCAAACTGGCTGACACTGATGGCGGCGGTGCACAAATGCTGCGCAGCTAGCGCCATTCGACGGCCAACACCGCGGTTCCTGGTGTGTCCGCTGTGCCGTGCGTGTGATCATTGCTTGTACAGCCCTCTCGCAGTGTCCGGAGCAAGTATGGTGGGTCTGACACACCGGTGTCAATGTGTTCTTTTTTCCATTTCCAGGAGTGTACTTGGAAACTGGGAAGGATCTTTTGCACAAAATATGTGCTCGTATTGTCTCTAGACAAGTAATTTGTACGTAAGATGCTGTAGCACATGGAGGCACTTTTTCGCTGAACTAAAGAGACTAAAACTGGGAAATTTATTTAAATTTGGCACTAAAGAATAGCTATTGCATCAAAAAGCTCTTTTCTTTAATTATACATCTACGTTTGGTAGTATGGAAAGAAGCCGTACAGTAGACTCCTATCGTACCGAGGCTGGGCAATGCTAGACGCGCCAAAGTTAAAGTAACTCACAATAAGGTCCATTGCGGTACCTCAAAATGCAGCTTCCTAAGAGTATAAAATAAAAAAATTAAGTATCTGATCTATTTTAACCTGTAACGAATAACAAGAGCGATCTCCCTTTGTCAATAATTTGTGTGTTGTTCGACTTATGCGACCTCCATTGCTTTTCTGTAATTATCATCTCCCTTCTCAGACCACGACATGCAAATATCAATCTTAAACATTTTCATCGTCGTCCTCGTCAGATCTATTGTACTTAGCCCCAGCAAAAATGGTTGCAGTCTTAAGAGAAGGAACCATTCTCCTTTTTTATTGTTTTTAAAATGGTGTATCAGATTGCTATACCAATTGCGACTTATAGATCTTCACTGTTATTGTCAACCTAAATCCAGTCACACGTTCAGGAAAACTGATTTAATTCTCCTTCAGCCAATACTGACTAAAAGCTATTCGAGGCTTTGTCTTATTTACCAGAGTGTTATCAAGAGTTACGATACGACCTTATGGTGCATAGCTTTTACAGAATACAGAAATTTATGTATCTTTCGGTTATGTTACAAAGATTCCGTAAAAATCTCAATCAATGGTATATGACGACTGTCGCCAATTTCTGAATTTACCTTACATGGTTTTCCGGTACGTAATAAATGCGAAAAGAATGCTACATGTTTCTAATTGTTCCAGTATATCTTCAGAAGCGAACAGAATGAAAAGACCTGAAATGACTGGCTTGACCTGGTGCGCAATTAATTGCTAAAATTTTCTACAATTTACACACTATTTTAGAAACAGCACTTTCCAACTTAGATCAGTGAACCGAACAGAACTTTTGTCAGCAGAACTAGCGACAGACAACAGCAGGTATTAGTATATCATTGCGGCATCGCAGGGCACTGTGCATCACACAGCATTTAATGTAAAATCTATTTCGTTACGTGAATGAATACTTTTGTTACAGGTTGATGCCGCTATGCAAGTCAGCAGAAGAAAGGCGATCCGATTGGCAGCACCATGGTGTACACGGACAATATTTATTTTTTTTACTACTTATTTTTCTGCATAATAAATATTTATGTTATTTCGTACAAAAATAATTGACATTCTGTTACACGCACAAATGAACCTAACTCCGGCCCTAAAATGTGAAGTTGTACAGGACGCCAAATTCACACCTGACATGTACCATGTTTGTGTTTACTTACGGCTACACAATCTGAAGTTTATCTTGCGAAACCGGGTTCAAGCTAATTCAAGTTCATGTGGAAGTACAGTTTTATCTTTGCTATTTTCTCTAGTCTTAAAACATTCACTGCGAAACCAAGTAACATAATTAGTTATTTAGACGGAACATAAGTTCACGTACAAAATTACAGGTTATACCCAAATAGTTTTGGAGGCATTTTAAATCACAACGTGTTCTCGTGTGCTCCGCTTTCCAGAACAGAACAACAGACAGAGCGGAAGGTAGGTCAGAACCAGTCGGCAGAACGAATCTAGAATCTCAGTACACTGTTGTATACAGCACAGTCAGTCGATTCGCATGGCGGTCTCTTTTGTAGATTTGGAAAATGCTTATATTTCGAATGACCGAACTATCATCTTTAGCGTACTACACCGTAGTAACTACATCAAAGTGGTGAGTATAACACAACAACATGTTTATTCCAACAGATTTTATTAAAATATAACATTTTAAAGTAATGTTAATGTGCAGTATCTCCGAATCTTTCGAAGTATAGAGAACGTAAGTCAGTGTGATGAACTATCTGCACTAAATTTCAATATGGTGCTGGACATGATCACGGAACGTGGCAGAAAAAAACACCTGGAACAATATATGAAAAAAGTGAACTAATTAATATCAAATGCTATTGTTTTGTTGATGAGCTTTCCAGACACGCCATAGACAAGAGTCATGAAATCGAGACGTGCCACCAAATCTCTCAAGAGAAACAAACTTACTTGAACTCTCAGCAGAAAGATCTAGGATGCCTCGTGGCGAGATGGGGCGATATCGCATTGGCTAAACACTTACATTATTGAGGTGAAATTACTGTGAATATCAGAGAGAGAGAGAGAGAGAGAGAGAGAGAGAGAAAGAGAGAGAGAAAGACAGACAGACAGAAGTTGAGCAGACAATTACTTAGTGAATGATTAACCTGGAATATCTACAACAGTAAATTCCTTTACACCAAAGCCAAACTTCACCGCTACCAGACAGCTGTTCTACCAGACGCACTCTATGCAGTGCCATCGTAATAGAACGGCAGATGTGGAAAATATTCGAGCCCGAGGTACAAAGCATGGTTAAGCAAAAGCTGAGTTGAATTCCGTAAAAGAACGGAACAGAAAAGGCATCCGAAATTTTGCCCACATACAGTGTAGCACAAATGGACACCTTCGATTCACACACAAAATATTTAAGATAAAGGACCCAATAAATCAATGTACAATGGTTAGTCAAGGCCCAAACTGATACAAACCGCTATTCATTCGCTGGAAACTATAAGAGTTAAATACAGACAGCAGATAGACAATCTTCCGTCCACGCCAAAACATCTGATTTGAAAGGAATCAAACTCAAAAATGTATGCACTCTAGAAAGACGAAAATTTTACAGAATAAAGAAGAGTTGCAGGAGAACTAGAAGATTAAGGTTGACGAGTAGTTGTACGTGCTATTTGTAAGACCATACTGAAACAGATTTTTGCACCAAGATGAATCCACGCTTCTTAGAATTTGCTGTTTTAAATTAAAATGCGTTGGCTGACATGTTTCAGGGAAACACTACATCTGAATCGTTAAGAGGGTAATTATAATTGCGTTTAACGTAAAGTAAGACAATCAGAACTTTTATAAATCTAGTACAATCCTTCAGACACACAAGTAACACAATACTTCGCTAATAATGTAAATGGCGTTCGCTAGGTAAGGTAAGCTGTTCACTTGACAATTACCAACAGCAAAAGTTTGCAATCGTGGCGCCTTTACATTTACGGAATGTTGCCGTTAATAACTGGATTCTCGCAAGAGAGAAAAAGGAAAAAAAACGGGAATGTTGGGTCATTAAAGGTAGAGTACAAATTTAAATGAGGAGGGCGATCTATGGAAGCAATAACTGGAGGTAACTCTTCAGGCTTTCCCGGCGATCTAATGACATCTTGGGTTGTCGGGTGTTCTGCCGGATGTCAGCGTCGTACTTGCACGATATTTCGGTCACGTAGCTCGAGACCTTCATCAGGTGCGACCTGAGACTGCTCCTCGAGTGCTGCTCTCCTTTTGTGACTTCCTTACTGTGAGGAGGTTCGTGTGGAAGTTTGTGGCCTGTCGGCCTTTACTCCCCTGGGAATCTTGTAGAGTCTTCTGTCTGTACTGTTGGTTGGATCTATTCTGGCAAGGAGTGACGATGTCCTATTTCTTGACTTTGTCGATATGACGAATTTTCTTCTTCTTCTTCTTACTTGTTGCTGAGGGCTCTCCCTCGGTTGGGATAGTGGATATAGTGTATCCTGCTTTCTCATACTCTCCGTGGACCAGAGCGAAGATGACGTAGCGCATTTGCCACTCTGTGAAGATAGGGAAGGAATTGATCAGATCGTAATCCTCCCTAGAAAGACCAACAAGGCCTTCTGGATACTCAACTGGTTGGTGTGGGGATGAAGGTTTAGAAAGGTTAGGTGGAACGAAAGAATAAGGGTTGTCGTGGTGCGGATATGTACCATCGCGAAGCGAGTCAGCGATCTTCTTCGTCACAGCGCTTGCGCTGTACATGTCTGGAAGCGGCAGGAATGGGACTTCTTCCCACTCCTCTTCTTGCGCTGCTGCTTCGGTGTCCTTGTGCTTCCCTGTGCTTCCCTTCGGCAGGCTCGTCTGTCTGCGTGGCCACCGTCGCGAACTCTTCTCGCGTGGAGGAGTCGTCTGGGTGGCGGTGTCCTCTGTTGTGGCGGGGACTTCTTTGACTGAGCGAAGCTCCTGCGTCAGCACAGCAATCTGACGCCGAGCCTCGCCCAGTTCCGCCAGCATGGCCGCCCTCTCTTCCGCCATGGCGGATTTGAAGGCGGACATGGCTTCTTGTACGGCGTCGCTAAGGCGCCTGGTGACGACGTCTTCTGTGCAAGTGACCACCTCTTCGTGTGCGGTGGTCACTTGCTTCTGCGTCTTCTTCTCCGGTCCGCGCCAATTTCTTCTGTAGGCGCAGGAACGGGCGTTGGCCGCGTGTGCGCCACCGCAGTTGGCGCAGGTGCAGGGGGCGTCCTTCTGCTTCTTGCAGTCACGTGTGTCGTGTGCTTGCGCACACTTCAAACACGCAACTGCTCCGCTGCAGTGCTTGGCGACGTGGCCAAGCTTTTGGCAGCGAAAGCACTGCGCTGCAGTCTTCCTCTTCTTCTTGCCGGAAGTCCCTGCTATCGTGAGCAGCAACTCCGCCAAGGCAGCAGCTCTGCGTCCCCTTCCGCGTCGAGCCATCTCCAGTAGCAACAGCGACAGTCAGCTATGCGTACCTCACCGCGGCGTGAGCGGGAATCTGCTCCTCGAGTGGACCTGGTCCAGTATTTACGCCTATGGCCCTCCCCCTCCACCAACGGCTGCAGGCGCTTCCTCTGTGGTCCGCGCCCATTCCCTGTGACCTGCTGGAGCGTTGCTGCTCCGTTTTCCGTCCGCTGCGGTTCTAGGTGTTCCCTCTGCGGTCCGCGCCCACCAAACCCGCTCCTGGGGGTTTCATCTACGGTCTGGGGTACCAGGCGTTCCCCCTGTGGTCCGCGCCCGCTCACCACGACCTGTTGGAGCGTTGCTGCGGCTCTGGATGTTCCCTCTGCGGTCCGCGCCCACCAGTCCCACTTCTGGGTGTTCCATCTTCGGTCTGGTGCTCCTGGCAGTCCGTCAGGGGCTCGTTTACCATCTCCATGTCTCTGGTTCTTCTGTTTGTGTAGTGTTGCAGCTGGCCCCGTTGCTCCTTTAACAATTCCAGAGCCGGATCCCAGGCTCTGCTTAGCTGGTACCCTGTGTCAGGATTCATAAGATCGTCAGCCATTTTAATCTCAATCGATTCTCTTATAACACTGTCCCAAAATCTGGGTGTTTGTGCTAGAATCTTGGTATCCTCATACTTCATGGCATGATCTAGTTCTAGACAGTGTTCAACAATGGCTGACTTAGTCACCTGTCTTAATCTAGTGTGCCTCTGATGTTCTTTGCACCTGATCTCCACAGTTCTTGTCGTCTGGCCAATGTAGGACATGCCACAATGACAAGGTATATTGTAAATCTCTGGTTTTCGTAACCCCAGGTCGTCTTTGACACTCCCCAGCAGTCCCCCGATCTTGTTGGATGGACAGAAAACACACTTGATGTTGTGTTTACGCAGGATCCTACTGATTCTGGCAGAAATAGAGCCAGCATAGGACAGATATACCACCTTCCTTGTTTCATCTTGGTCTTCTTCAGGAACCTGTGGTATAGTGGCTGGTCGGAGTGCCCTCTCAATTTGTCTGTCCATGTATCCATTCTTGGAGAAAACTGTTTTGATACGTTCTACACTCCTGGAAATGGAAAAAAGAACACATTGACACCGGTGTGTCAAACCCACCATACTTGCTTCGGACACTGCGAGAGGGCTGTGCAAGCAATGATCACACGCACGGCACAGCGGACACACCAGGAACCGCGGTGTTGGCCGTCGAATGGCGCTAGCTGCGCAGCATTTGTGCACCGCCGCCGTCAGTGTCAGCCAGTTTGCCGTGGCATACGGAGCTCCATCGCAGTCTTTAACACTGGTAGCATGCCGCGACAGCGTGGACGTGAACCGTATGTGCAGTTGGCGGACTTTGAGCGAGGGCGTATAGTGGGAATGCGGGAGGCCGGGTGGACGTACCGCCGAATTGCTCAACACGTGGGGCGTGAGGTCTCCACAGTACATCGATGTTGTCGCCAGTGGTCGGCGGAAGGTGCACGTGCCCGTCGACCTGGGACCGGACCGCAGCGACGCACGGATGCACGCCAAGACCGTAGGATCCTACGCAGTGCCGTAGGGGACCGCACCGCCACTTCCCAGCAAATTAGGGACACTGTTGCTCCTGGGGTATCGGCGAGGACCATTCGCAACCGTCTCCATGAAGCTGGGCTACGGTCCCGCACACCGTTAGGCCGTCTTCCGCTCACGCCCCAACATCGTGCAGCCCGCCTCCAGTGGTGTCGCGACAGGCGTGAATGGAGGGACGAATGGAGACGTGTCGTCTTCAGCGATGAGAGTCGCTTCTGCCTTGGTGCCAATGATGGTCGTATGCGTGTTTGGCGCCGTGCAGGTGAGCGCCACAATCAGGACTGCATACGACCGAGGCACACAGGGCCAACACCCGGCATCATGGTGTGGGGAGCGATCTCCTACACTGGCCGTGCACCACTGGTGATCGTCGAGGGGACACTGAATAGTGCACGGTACATCCAAACCGTCATCGAACCCATCGTTCTACCATTCCTAGACCGGCAAGGGAACTTGCTGTTCCAACAGGACAATGCACGTCCGCATGTATCCCGTGCCACCCAACGTGCTCTAGAAGGTGTAAGTCAACTACCCTGGCCAGCAAGATCTCCGGATCTGTCCTCCATTGAGCATGTTTGGGACTGGATGAAGCGTCGTCTCACGCGGTCTGCACGTCCAGCACGAACGCTGGTCCAACTGAGGCGCCAGGTGGAAATGGCATGGCCAGCCGTTCCACAGGACTACATCCAGCATCTCTACGATCGTCTCTATGGCAGAATAGCAGCCTGCATTGCTGCGAAAGGTGGATATACACTGTACTAGTGCCGACATTGTGCATGCTCTGTTGCCTGTGTCTATGTGCCTGTGGTTCTGTCAGTGTGATCATGTGATGTATCTGACCCCAGGAATGTGTCAATAAAGTTTCCCCTTCCTGGGACAATGAATTCACGGTGTTCGTATTTCAATTTACAGGAGTGTATCTCTATGGGTAGATTCTCTTGGTCTGATAGGGCACGTGCTCTGTGGACCAAAGTCTTCAGAACCCCATTCTTCTGTGCAGGGTGGTGACAACTGCTGGCCTGCAGATATAAATCAGTGTGTGTAGGTTTTCGGTACACACTATGGCCAATTGATCCATCTGCTTTCCTCTGGACTAGTACATCCAGAAATGACAGCTGGCCATTCTTCTCCAGTTCCATGGTGAACTTGATATTAGGGTGGCATGAGTTAAGATGTTCAAGAAACTCATTGAGCCTGTCCATCCCATGTGGCCAGATCACGAAAGTGTCATCCACATACCTAAAGAAGCATGTGGGTTTAAATGTGGCTGTCTCCAATGCCCTCTCCTCAAAACTCTCCATAAACATGTTGGCAACCACAGGGGACAGTGGGCTGCCCATAGCTACACCTTCAGTTTGCTCGTAATATTGGTTTCTGTACAGGAAATACGTGGATGTCAGTGTATGACTGAACAGGTCCAACAGAGCACCATCAAATTTCTCTGCCATCAGTTCTAGTGAGTCCTTCAGTGGGACCCTGGTGAACAGCGATACCACATCAAAACTAACCATGATGTCCGAATCTGTTATGTGCAGTTGCTTGAGGCGTTGCAGGAAATCTTCTGAGTTGCGGATGTGGTGAATACATTTCCCCACATATGGAGTCAGGAAACCTTTCAAGTACTTGGCTGTTGTGTACGTAGGTGCCCCAATATTACTGACAATAGGACGTAGGGGCACACCCTCCTTGTGTATTTTAGGCACACCATACAGTCTAGGTGGTACTGGCGCTTTTTCCCGTAGTTGTCTGATGATCTTATCGGGCATCCCTGTTTCCTTCAAGAGAGCACTAGTCTTCTTGGCCACCCTGTCCGTGGGGTCACACTCCAGAATTCTGTATGCAGGGTCCTCCGGAAGTTGGCGTACTTTCTCATCATAATCCACTCGCTGCAAGATGACAGTGGCGTTCCCTTTGTCTGCTGGCAGTACCACAATGCTGTTGTCTTCCCGTAGTTTCTGAGTTCTCTCAGTTTTTTGCTGAGGTGTCGAGATGGAGAAGTGGTACCAGTATTTGCCAGAATTAAACATCACATCAACTCCAGAGCGGCGAACAAGATAAAACGCAGAGCTAGCATGGCACTGGTGAGAGAGAGGATTCGAGATATGCGCCACAGGTTAGATGTTGTGGCCAGGGAGCTGTTACACATTCATCTGTACATGGCAGCTTCCTTAACAAGAGAAGATTGGGACTGGGTAGACCGTGCCTCCTGGTCTTTAGCTGAGTGTGCTAGAAGGAATGCCTCATCTTGCCAATCTGCAAAGTTTGACTGCATGAGCAAGAAAGCACAGCAGATGGAAGAGACATGCACGGTGACGATTCTTTATGATTTACTTAGATATTCATTTATTTATTTCTTTACGATTTTCGTTTAGTCCGTTATCTAGAAACAAGAGCGGATCATATACTACACGAGTAAGTACGTATATATGAATATAACATATAACATAATTTCGGATGAGGTAGTATAACTAAGCATTATACTGTTTAAGAAAAAAAGTACACAAAATATATACTTAAAATATAAATAATTCTGAAAATCTACATACTACCCTTTGTCTATTTGATGCACAGTTATAATTATGCTCGACTGGAATCCAGAAGTCTCATGCTGCCGTTCTACTTTACTATGCTACAATGCTACATGATTATTTTCTAATTTATTATTCTAGACTACAGTATGCTGCACAACTAATCTCTGCACTACACTCTACTACTACTGTACTTGGTAAGAGAACGAAACCAGGTGACTCATTTGTCTGGAGCCTTAGAGCCTGGAACATTGAGGGGCTACTCAGTATTCAGAGGGGCTGTACCGCTGAGCTGCCAAGGCGACATTCGTAGATGGCCGTCACGATGTCAGGAAATCCTTCCTCGTCGTCCACGAGGCTTATCTCTTGGCGGCTTCCAGAAAGTTACAGCAGGTGAATACTC
The DNA here is from genome assembly GCF_021461385.2 of Schistocerca piceifrons. Classification (NCBI taxonomy): domain Eukaryota; kingdom Metazoa; phylum Arthropoda; class Insecta; order Orthoptera; family Acrididae; genus Schistocerca; species Schistocerca piceifrons. Next base: position 296,112,774 of record NC_060141.1, read on the forward strand.
TTCCTTGTTGCGTGTCATTGTCATTATCTGGGATACAGGTTTCATGACAAGTCTCCGTGTTTGAAGAGTAACACCTAATCATAGGAACGAATTGTAGGAAAGATGGACGATATGTAACACACATAACACTAAGAAACAAGTCGAAAAACTGATGTTCCCTGAACCGGTAGGGATTTACGATCTGGGAGTAGCAAGACGCCAAGGAAAAATAAAATGTCAGCGCAACCTATGGGGTTATAATGTATATACAACAGCCTTACTTATTTAGTACTATCCGAATTTGACTCTGTTTAACTGTGAGAATAATACCCCCAATACCGTTTGCATCAATTTTGAATAACAGAAACTCTTATTCTCAATAAGTGGTGTACTAACCTACGGAAATGATAATAAATTTAGGTATGGTATGTAATCAAATCACAAATTTATTAGTTAAAAACAGGATGAGCAATGTTACTAACCTAAGACATTACAACACCAATCAAATAAACTTCTTAAACTAACTGCCTTACCGTTGGCACAATGGAAACTCTGTTCCTTGTCGCGCCCCTTTCTCTAACTTATGTTGGTTGCTACTGGTCACGCAAGTCTTTGTTCCACTGAAGCTCCACCTAGACGGACACAGAATCAGAGAGCTCAAGCAAAGAGCTAGTGGAACACGTACTCATTTACAATTACAGTGCCCTATTTTTTCAGCTGTTTGCGCTAATATACCGTAATTCAGTGTGAAGATCACGAAGGTCGTCCCAGGCACCGGTGTGATATCGTCTTTCCCCTGTAAAATCTCGACTTTATCTAAAAACGTAGACGTGATTTCCATCAGAAAACTCCTGACTGTAAGTTGCTCAATTGCGGAGTCCGTCACGATTCGATACACAATCTACCTGTACAAATGCCAGGAGTAGTTGCTAGACTGTTGCATTCGATCGCCTCAAGCAAGCACAAATTTCTCTTCTCAGAACAACAGATGTTTCTGCATTTGTGAAGATGTATGCACTAACTCTGAAAAATTGGAGAGGAATTACAAGTCGCAATGCCTGCAATATCTCCAAACCTAACTATATCTAGGCCTCCACTCGCAGACGAGACACTACGTGTTTACCCAGTACGACACCAGAAAAAGCCTCGTCCCATACCTCTCGTTGCCGCCAAACTTTCCAGTTCCTCTCACATGTATCCCAAAGCGTTTTCGGCCAAGCAGGACTTTGAAATTTCGCACATTTCTCCCACCTTTCATGGGCGCGCCGTATTTGTGTCCCGTTCCAACCGTTGTAGAGCCGCAGCGTTGAGAAGCTGTCTCTCTCTGTCTCACATGTACGCACTCTCTCTCTCTCTTTCCTTCCACCTGTCTCAGGCTCGCCCGGTTCCCCCGCGGCCACAGGTGACACTCTGCCAATAAAGCAGCCGCCGTGTGAAGCTCCGGCCAGCCGCCCGCCACCTCGCTTGCTCTACAGCTCAAAACAGCTCTTGCCTGTGTCCGTCCAAACCATCTTCCCAATGAAAGCAGGCAAAGTTCTCAAAATCATACGTGCCAGTATGAACCTTGGTTTTGTTATTAGTATTATTGTGCCTAATGGCTATACCTGTCCGCGTGGCATTTGTCATTTACTTTCTGATTCAGTCTTTTGTAAGGTTCTTGAATCTGCCACCTTACATCAGTAGTAAAATTATCAATCTATCTATCTATTCCAGAGACCTAGTTTGGAAACAGATCATTAGGTTCTGAGAAATCCCCAAAAATTTATCATAGTTTACTCAAAGAGATTCAAAATACACATCGGCAAGCAGGTGACACAGGAAATAATATACAAGACGATTCAGCTGAATCGCGCTGTATATATACACGTTTGTGAAGCAGGGAATACAGAATATATAGCAACATCATAAATACCAAAAACTAAAAAAGGTTTACACGCACAGCTAAAATCCAAGCACTAGTTTGGACAATCAGGGAAAGCAGAAATTTAAGTTAGTTTACACGTTTGTGAAGGCCGACATTTTCATCAATAAAAATCAGTTACATGAAAGACAGACTTTAAAAAGCTGACGCCGACAAAAAATTTATAACTTCATGCACAGGATAATGAATCAGTCTATTTCATGAATATGTCTGTTCATAGAAAGTAGAGAATTTAAAATGCACTCGACAGTAAAGCAAACTGTGGGGTTTACCAAGCACTTTTATGAGCTACGAATTCTCAGACAAGCGAAGCGGCTGGAGCATACAAATTAGGCAAATACAGTAACGACTCGATTTTGGCCGACCTTATATTCAAAACACACACACAGTGTAGAAATTCTTGCTGTGTTATACAACACAATCATGAGGACATACAACTGACTCCATTTGGTTTGGTAGTATCAGATAAGAAAATAAATATTAAAAGGCACTTAAACACAGGAGGTAACAGACACTAAACCCTTAATTTAGTGAACACATACGCCTCCTGAAACCTATACCCTCTTACAGTTAAATGAGTATTTGTCTGAGTCAGATTATTATGGCCAGGATGCTTATACATAATGGCATCGGCCAAACATGGCCTGTAGAAGAATCTTAATCAGTTTGATGTCAAAATAACAACTGATACTCAAATGTGATAGCACATGGAGGCGAATCCAGACCAACACTACAAAAAAAAAAAAAAAGTGTATGCTCGAAGCCCAACTCTAGATTACAGCTCGTCACGCCACAGGCAGATATAGTTGCAACTCCCCAGTAGATGAAGGCTCGATCCGCAAAGTATACATCAACAATACTAACACGATGAGCATCGTCCGCCCCCGGTAGCTGAGTGGTCAGCACGACAGAATGTCAATCCTCAGGGCTCGGGTTCGATTCCCGGCTGGGTCGGAGATTTTCTCCGCTCAGGGACTGGGTGTTGTGATGTCCTAATCGTCATAACTTCATCCCCATCGACGCACAAGTCGCCCAAGTGGCGTCAAATCGAAAGACTTGCACCTGGCGAAGTGTCTACCCAACGGGAGGCACTAGTCACACGACATTTATCAACGATGGACATTCAAAATGGCTCCGAAGCACTACCCGACCACAATATTGTTGCACTTAACCACCCATGGCCATTATCAGAAAAACGAGGTGATGTTACAATAAACCAGTAGAGACTACTGAAAACGCATCTCATTGTGAATGATTCCAAGACAGATGTGCATATATTATCAAGTGGTTCATCGTGTCTTCGTGTAATATCACCATTAACATCACGACCAAAGAGAGTCCCAGGTGCAATAATATTGTGGTAGCCTAAAGCAAGCTGTCACACCACACAAAGTCCCACCAAAACTGCCAAACCCCAGCCGACCGTAAGTGCTTCGATAAGTGCCGAAGTCATAAGGAATACAACTCAATCCATGATAAGCAGATTGCAGCACTGCGTTGATACCAATGGTCATCACTTCGAACACTTCTGTAAATGGGCGTTCATGCTACATTTTTCACCTTCAAAGTTCAATTGGCTCTGAAGACTATGGGACTTAACATATGAGACCATCAGTCCCCTAGAACGTAGGATTACTTAAACCTAACTAACCTAAGGACATCACACACATCCATGTCCGAGGCAGGATTCGAACCTGCGACCGTAGCGGTCGCGCGGTTGCAGACCGAAGGGCCTATAACCGCTCGGCCACATCGGCCGGCTTTTGACCTTCGTTAACTTTCAAAGACCTTACACATTTGATTCGTCTTGATAGGTCGAACGGTTCTAGGCGCTTCAGTGTGGAACCGCGCGACCGCTTCAGTCGCAGGTTCGAATCCTGTCTCGCCCGGCCGGTGTGGCCGAGCGGTTCTAGGCGCTTCTGTCTGGAACCGTACGACCGCTACGGTTGCAGGTTCGAATGCTGCCTCGGGCATTAATTTGTGTGATGTCCTTAGGTTAGTTAGGTTTAAGTAGTTCTAAGTTCTAGGGACAGATGACCTCAGATGTTAAGTCCCACAGTGCTCAGAGCCATTTGAACCATTCGTCTCGATAGCCGCTATCAGAAAATAAGTCCCAAACTGAAGCATACCATTCAAAAAAACAAAGGTGACCTTCATATCTCTTAAGCGCCCCCACCTAGCAACAAAAAACCAACGTCATATTATGGTCCCCCGTTGTCCCACGCAACTTCAGTCCCACAAACCCTTCAGCTACAGTCGTACTTTCGGAGATATTATAGGTATCAATAGTTAGTGACTCACCCTGTATATCTGCAGGGTATCAACGTGGGCGTGCGGCTTGCTGGTGACTCGTGGCAAGATCACATGTTCTCTAACTGTGAACCACGTATATCCTTCTTCTACACTTTATGTGTTGCCCCAGCCTGAAAGCTAGGATTTCCAGCCATCGATGTCCAGTAGGCGACTACGCCTCATCCATTAGGAACTGAGACGTAAATTGCAAAACAAAGAACAAAGAGGACAGTTCAGTACTGTTCATTAAATAAATGAAATGGCACGCTCAAAAATAAACCGACGTATGTTTCTTCTTGCTGTGATATACTCGTGGTGGATTCAGAGAAAAAGAAGCAGACGGTTTCGGGTTTGCGCTGTTCTTTTAGGAGAGCGCGGCAGCTATTTGCTCACGTCGGGAGTCTGCGTGGCCGTATCTGCGTGCGCGGCTCCAATTTCACGGTCCGCCGGCGACAGCGGTCCGCGAGTTCCTCGGCGGCCACACAGCGACGTCTGCTGCGGTGGCGGCGGCGGCGGCGGCTGCCCAGTACGGTAGAGGCGTGACGGTTGGAGACACCGGCACCGGCCGCGGCTGCCGCTTACAGCCTCTGAAGAGGTGCAGCGCTCGAGAGGCACTAATCAACGCTGGTGGATATTAGCTGTGGTCATACCCCTGGCCAGGTCTTCGTAAAGGCACTGGAAACGTGGACTAGGCATCAGGGCAACGTATCAACTTTCATGCGGCTATTGCGCCACCTCCTGTCTTTTGGGAACCCTTTAATATCTTTGGTATCCACTACGACCAACATCCTTGATAATCTGTTTTAGTTTTTAGCACGTCCTCGTACCTACGCTAAAAACTAAAAAGCAAGTACACCCTTTTAGAAGATTCCAATTTACTCAAGCTTTCTTGATGGAACAGAGCATACGGAGTACATGAAATTATGAGGTACCAGTATCGACCCCTGCTGAAATACCCAATTTAGTATGTGGTGTAGCCTCCACAGGCGACAAAGCAAGCGCTGACTCTGGCATCAAGTCGATCATGCAGATGGCGAATACTGTCCTGTGACATGTTACGCTAAGCCTGCTCGACTTCTTCACGTAGTTCTGTAAGAGTTGTTGGCTGACGAGTCGCACGAGTCACTTCTCACCCCATCATATCCCACACGTGCTCGGCTGGAGACAAGTTCGAAGATCGTGCTGGCCAGGGATATTGCTGCACATCTTGCAGAGCACGTTGAGTTTCACGAGAAGCGTGCATGCCCATAGTCCCACAGGTGATAACCAGTTCGCAACGGTTCGTGCTGACAGTCGCGGTTCACAAACCCTCTCACCTGGGTTGTGGTAGATGTACCATATTCCACTGCTACCCTTACAATATGATGTTCCTGGCGGGCAGCTGTGCTGCGGGGACGTTCAGAACCCCGTCCACGGGTGTCAGAATGTTCACGTGAGAGCTGTCACCAGCATCAGAGCGCAACTGACGCACCAAGTCCAACTTGTGTGGCATTTCTCCGAAAAGACCATCCCGCTGCTGGGAAGGCCATAGTTTGACCCTTTTCAAACTCGCACAGTTGGTTGCAGGAAGCATGTGTGTATCTCCGTGACATGGTTGTCTTGTTGCTTCACTCGTTCACAGCACACTGAGCCTTCTGGCAGTGAGCATTCCCTACTAAAGGGTAGACACAGATGGCGCTCTAGTAGCTATGCCATTGTACTATCTGTTGGCGGATGACGTTGAAACCATTGCAAGTACATCTACTATCCACAAGGCGGCATATGTTGCCATCGGATCAAAATCAACTTCTTTCCATATGCTTTAATTCTTTTTTCCTGCGATTTATCTTCTATGTTGGTTACTGCTACAGTATTTTGCTCCAGCATCATTTCTTGTCTACTAATTGTTAGAACTCTTTTTTTCGTGATTTACCTGTCAATAAAACTTGGGATAAAACTGGCTGAAGCTGAAACTCGGGATGATCGTGGAAGGTGGGCTGTAGAAAGGTAGACCTGCTTTACAGCATCTCTAGATTTCGAGAGATTTTGACACTGTTCACTGGAATATCTGGAAATCTGAAGGCAGCAGATATAAAATACAGGGAGCGAAATGTTATAATAGCACCTCCTCCTCTTGTACTTAAACCTTCTATAGTGGCTATAAGTGATGTCCTCTTTACATTTTTTAGTGATCTGCTTTTAAACCCGACATTGACTAGGCGCAGTGGATAAAGTACAAATTCAACTGACTCACTGTTTATTAATGAAGAGTGCAGCTTTATTTTATACGTCATTTATATATCTTGGCTGTTACTTATTATGAGCCACAACTGTACGACTGAAATTATTAAAGTACAGATAAGTTACTGAAAATTTTCGTCGTAACCAGGCTGTGGTTCGCAGAGATGTGGCTTGTATGGCTTCTTTGCTGCTCCTTCTTTAACGTGTTGTTGTCGCAGAGATAACTTTTATATAATAGCATATGTTGCACTCGCATCCCTTACGATAATCGTTACATTTAACAGTACTGTATTCTGACAATGATATTTACGACTTTTACAGAAGCCAGACTAAGTTGTAAGAGCCGAAGGACGTGAAAGGGGCGCAGTGGTGTAGCGTTGCCTATCTCCTACGTTATTTAGTTTGTACTTTAACAAGTATTCAAACGAACTAAAGAAAAAAATCGCTGGGAACGAATCAAATGTCAGGCGCAAGAAATAAAGATATGGAGGTTTGCCGATGACATTGAAATTCTCTCAGAGAGCACAAAGGGCTTGGAAGAACGACTTGAAATGGATAAAGGGGAACGAATCAAATGTCGGGTGCAAGAAATAAAGATATGGAGGTTTGCCGATGACATTGAAATTCTCTCAGAGAGCACAAAGGGCTTGGAAGAACGACTTGAAATGGATAGTGTGTTGGAACGACATTGTAAGATTAATATCAGTGAAATATGGATAGTTGTAGAAATAACTCTGATAATGATGGAATTAGAAAATGAGGCCCTAAAAGTAGTACTTTTCTATTTAGATAGCAAAATATATCACTATGGCCCAAGAAGAGATGATTTAAGATGCAGAGTGGCAGTAGGAAAAACGGCGTTTCTGAAGAAGATAATTTGTTAATATTGAATATAAATCTTATCGTAGTTACGCAGAGTTGAAGAGATTTGCACAGGATAGACTAGTCTGGAGATGTGTATGAAACTAGTCTCTGGACTGAAGACCACAATGGCAACAATAACATTTAGCATCCCTTTACAGCAGAATGCCCGGAATGGCTTTATCGTTTGCGAGCTGTAAGGCCTATGGGGCCAGAAGTAACGTCGGATGGCAGTTGAGAGCAGGTCGAGGTCTGGAGCCTGTCCGACCACCACGTCAGGGGTGGGTAGGCAGTGGCTTGATGAGTGGATTCCAGTCTGACACCCATGGATGTGAGTAAAACAGTAATCAAACACCAAAAATTAATTGTTCATGAAATACACAGCTTGAAGTATTGACATTCTAGGTAACATGCGTCTATGGGATGACTTGAAGGAGGAATACGTCCGGTATGTGCTGACCGAGGGACAGCTCACAGGTACAGCAGTGGGGTCAGATCCAGGGACGTCGTAAGGCCATTGGCCCTTCGCAGCTATCTCGCAGTGTTATCAGCACTGTCCAATGCAGCTAGCAGGTTTGAAGTCAGTGGGCAGGGTCTGCATGGCCACGCAGTAGACTGTAAACAGGGAAAACACCCGCCAGCAGCAGAGTCTGCCAGGTATGCATGAAGGCTTGACCCTCATGTTAATAGAAGAGCAGCTGCACATCCCGCATGAGAATTAGAGGCCCTTAGGATTGAAGACAGCAGCAGTTGTAGCGGGGCCCTCCAGTTGGCTACTGGTCAAAGAGGCCTAAGTTTTTCTCATCAGAATCAGAAAAGATGATAACACTGTGGCTAACATTGTATAAGTGTCCACGGTGGTACCTGCTGTTCCACAGACGCTTGTTGACGACTAGATGAGCATATGGCAGACCAACAAAGATCTTCAATTGGGGTGATTGCCAGTAGACTGAGATATATCCACTGGAAACTAGCAATATTTATACGAGCCTGGACGTAAGACGAAATTGACATCACCTGGCCTGCTTTTCCCTTATAGTGAACTTCCCTGAACGCTTCGCGATTTCCCAACTAAACGTTTCAGGCGCTCTGGCAGGTGTACTGAGTAGTTACATTATGTCCATCTTACATGTTCTTTGTCAGTTGTGTATCGTCACCAAACTTCTTGATCAGTTGTTTATCGTTACCAAACTGATGGAACCTCTCACAGAACCTCTCTTCATATGACGTCGTTTTGCTGCATTGTCACCATATGGTTCAGTGCCCTGGACATGGTCATTCCTCATCATTTCTCCCTTCCGTGCCTTCTCGCGTTACCGGCGAAGACATCTTGACTTTTACTTGGCTGCTCAGTGATAGTATTTTGAGGAGCAAAATGGCATTAACATTGGTATTTGCTCACTGATACTTTTTGTTTTCTTCGAAGCTTTTGTCACTGACTACGTACTTGTTCTATGCACACGTTAAAAGTCAATGGAAGGATGGGAGGAACATTAACGTCCGACAATGACGAGATTATTATCGACAGGGCACGAAATCAGACTGGGGATTCATGAAGAATGAAATCTGCCATTCCGTTTCCATTCTACCATTGGGCATAAAACCTAAAACTGCGTGGCCACATGGAGCTTTGAAAGGCAGTCCTCTGGAGTGTGAGTCGAGCGTCTTACTACTGTCCCACTTCCCTCGGTAAAACAACATTGGGTACAATATAAAAACCTACCTTACAATTCTTAACATGATTCTGTCATTCGAAACACGTAGAGTGTTATTAAAGGAAATGAAACTGTCAAAAATGTGATGAGATTAGATTAGATTAGATGTAGTATTTGTTCAAGTGAATCCATAATGAGGAGATCATCCAGGATGCAAAACGTGTCAAAAATAAGAACACAGAATAAATATTTACAAAGAAAACCATAGATGCCAAAGTACCTCCTTCAGATCCCAACTAAAATGGTCCTCTTAAATTTGGTATCAGTCAGAAAGTGTTGAACATATTATCATTTAATAGATAATAACAAACTTGACACAAACTTGTAAATGGCTAGTACACGAGGGTTCATTTGACGACACACTGAAGAGCCAAAGAAAATGGTACACCTGCCTAATGTCGTGTAGGGTACCGGCGAGCACTCAAGAATACCGCAACACGATGTGGCATGAACTCGAACATGTATGAAGTAGTGCTGGAGGGAACTGGCACCATGAATCCTGCAGGGCTGCTCATAAGTCCGTAAGAGTACGACGGGGTGGAGATCTCTTCTAAACAGCACGTTGCAAGGCATCCCAGATATGCTCAGTAATGTTCATATATGGGGAGTTTGGTGGCGAGCGGAAGTGTTTAAACTCAGAAAAGTGTGCCTGCAGCCACTCTGTAACTGTTATGGATGTGCGGGGTGTCGCATTATTCTACTGGAATTGCCGAGGTCCATCGCAACGCACAACGGACATAAGTGAATGCAGGTGATCAGACAGGATGCTTACGTACGTGTGACCAGCCAGAGTCGTATCTAGACGTATCAGGGTCGCATATAACTCCAGCTGCACACGCCTCACACCATGGAGCTTCCACCAGCTTGAACAGTCCCCTGCCGACATGCAGGGTCGAATGATTCATGAGGCTGTTTCCATACCGTTACACGTCTATCCGCTCGATACAATTTGAATTGAGACTCGTCCGACCAGGCAACATGTTTCCAGTCATCAATAGTCAAATGTCGATGTTGATAGGCCCAGGTGAGGCATAAATCTTTGTCGTGCAGTTACTAAGGGTACACGAGTGGGACTTCGGCTCCGAAAGCTCATATCGATGATGTTTCATTGAATGGTTCGGACGCTGACATTTGTTGATGGCCCAACATTGAAATCTGCAGAGATTTGCGAAATGGTTGTACTTCTGTCACGTTTAACGAATCTCTTCAGTCATTCTTGTCCCGTTCTTGCAGGATGTGTTTCCTGCCGCAGCGATGTTGGAGATTTACCGGATTCCTGATATTCACGGTACACTCGTTAAATGATCGTACGGGAAAATCCCGACTGACTCGCTGTGCTGTGTCCCACCGCTCGTGTGGCAACTGTAACACTACGTTCTAAATCACTTAAATCTGGATAGTCTGCCATTGTAACTGCAGTAACCAATCTAAGAACAGCACCAGACACTTGTTGTCTTATATAGGCGTTGCCGACCGCAGCGCCGTATTCTGCCTGTTTACACATGCCTGAACCAGTTTCTTTGGCACTTCCGTGTACTTAGGCTACTGTACCAATGCATGGTTAGACAGAAAAGTTATTTCACGGAAGTTGTTACAATGATCTCATTGCTGTAATAAATTTGTACAAAATTCAGATTCTAAGAAACATTCACATTATTTGATATTACCAACAACATCAGTCGGCCCTGCAAAGAAATTCATTACTGGAGTTGTAGGAGTTGTCCATCAACAAATCTTCTACTTTCTTCTTAAACCGAACTTTATTAGTAGTAACACTTTTATGGCTGCTGGCAAGCTACTGAAAATATATGTTCCTGAATAATGGACACTTTTCGAGACTAAGGTAAGTGACTAAATCATTGTGAAGATTACTCTTGTTTCTAGTGCTGATACCATGAACTCAACTGTTGGTTTAAAAAAAAAAGATATTTTTGATAACAACTTTAATTAAGGAATAAATATATTGGGAAGCATTAGTTAGCCTACACAGGCCTCTGCAAGTTGTTCTTAAATTCACACCACAACTGATTCTCATTACACGTTTTTGGCCGGCCGCTGTGGTCTCGCGGTTCTAGGCGCTCAGTCCGGAACCGCGCGACTGCTACGGTCGCAGGTTCGAATCCTGCCTCGGGCATGGATGTGTGTGATGTCCTTAGGTTAGTTAGGTTTAAGTAGTTCTAAGTTCTAGGGGACTGATGACCACAGATGTTGAGTACCATAGTGCTCAGAGCCATTTTTTACACGTTTTTGTACTAGGTAAACTTTAGCTTGACTTAATGAGTTACCCCAAAACATTATCCCGTATGACATCAAGGAATGAATGTAAGAAAACTGTGATACCGGTTTTATTTTTACATCACCCATGTTTCACAACATTTGCATTACAAATGTAGATTTGTTTAGGTGCATACTGCAAGTTGAATTTATTATCAAGCTATAATTTGAAGAATTTAACATTGTCAACTTCTTGCATCTGCTTGTTGTCATATTTTAGGCATACACTGGCGGGAAACATCTTACAACTTCTGAACTGTACATGGTTCGTTTTTTTCAAAGTTCAGTGACAGAGAACTGTCTAGGAACCGTTTATTAATGGTCATGAATATTTCACTGAGACTATATTTCATTTGCAATTGCAACTCTGAGTTCTCGTTATTCGGTAATGATGTAATAATCCACTACAGCTATGGAGCGACATTTTAAGCAAGCTTTCCCATAACGGATTGTGTAAAGGAGACGATAATTAATAGTCTGAAAGTGCTAGGATGCCACTAAGTTCCCTGTGAATGTATAATTTCGAAATGGTTATCTGAATAGTTGCTTCTAGGTTTTATGCTGAAGAATCTCCACTGTTTCAAGTGATTTCAACCTTAACAGTTTTTTCTTGCTTGAGGCAATCTCATAACGATTTCTTGTCTGCTACAAACATAAAATGTTGGTTTATATATTTAAATGTGCTGTTGTAGCTGCTATACTATATTTTGCCCCAAGCTGTGATCCTTCGTTTTCAGACTTTTTTGCCGGTACTTCCTTCTCTGTTCCACTTATCTCGGACAGCTACAGAATCGCCGCATATATCTGGGCTTATGATTAGCTTTCGAGTACAAACATGGGATCCAAGAAGTAGGCGAATCTTGCGGATCCATTTTTTTCTCCAGAGAAGGTTCTGTTATATAAAGTATTTTAAACTGTCAGCATTATTTGGGCTATATGGAGTCACAGAACAATGAAGAACCTCAGAGTGGTCATTTATATCCATTAACCTAGTTCACAAAAATCAACATAATTATGGTTATTACGATGGCGTACCTCTGTGGCAAACAAGTTAGGTTTCTCTTTAGCTTTAGTTGCACATAATGCTCCAGCAGAATTTTCTGTGTCGTGAGGTGACAACTATCATGATATATGGTTCTATTTTTATCATCTTACGTTTCAGACCTGTTAAGGTCCATTTTACAAGAATATTGGGAAACAATACGTTTTGATGGTTACTAGCTATGACAGAATTGCAATCTTAGTCTGAAAGCAACTTTCAAACACTTACCTACTCATTCTGGTCGCGGCTGAAGGAACCAATTCTCCATTTGGAGCTAGCATTTATTGCATAAGCATACAGTTAATGTCGAGATTTGTAATCCCCTACCTGGCATTTGTACCCTTTTATTTAAATAAATGATGCACGTGAAACGAACAGATCTCTTGTAGTTAGCGCTATCCCAACTAGTTCCAATAACAACGAAGATATTAACGAAGGGAAAAAAATGAATTTGGTTCTTGTCTAACCTAAAGCAAAAGACCACTTATTGGGACCAGTGTCGTCATTACGTGGCTCCACAATATTTCGAAAGCAAAAATTTAGTTTGATATTAAACAGTAATGGATAGCCTTAACTACGGCTCCACTACAATCCACAACACATTCAGTGAAAGTGGAAGTTTCCTTTTTAAGAAAATGTATCATACACTAACCTCTAGCCTGAAAGGCATTTGGACTGACCCTTGCGAAGCGCTGTGTGCAAGACACACACACACACACACACACACACACACACACACACACACACAAGCACACAGCCCAATTTGAGAGAATTCCGGGCGCCACCAGCTTCATGTGTAGTGTGATGTTCCTCTGGTTTGAGGCCACTAAAATGAGCACTTGGGCAAGCGTCTTGGGCACGGAGTCCGGCGAAGGTTTGCTGGGCATATTTGTGGGTCGATTTGAATAAATAGCTGACTTCGAGTGCCGTCTTAGCGCGCAGTCTGGTCAGTCAGGTGTTAATAGCTGGTGACCGCGGCCACTTCGTTGCCCTGCAGCTTCTTCCCTGTGGATTCAGCACGATTTGTTGAATTGTCGGTTTGATAGGAGGATATTAAAATAGTATGCGGGGTCGTTGATGCAAGACATACACCTGCTTACTGAATGGAGACCGTTCATCTACGTTGAGATGATTGGTTTGTTGCCGCACCATAGGTCTGCTACTAAGTGTTGGAGTGCAGTATCGGGGCCAAAATTCGTGGTAGTTTTCCGTAGACACACTCCGGTCGGCGAATTTATTGCACCGATTCTGTTACTACGAGCTCCTTGGACTTGCTGTTTTGACGAGTGTACACTATGGTTAGAGAAATCATCTTTTAGTGAAAAATATACTATTGCGTGTGCTGCGATCAAGACAAATTCTGTCGAAGCACCTGGGCAGGAGGCTACACTTCAACTAGGGACTTCGTGTGGTGGGTCTTGTGCACCATCAACAGGCGTGGAACAAGGCCAGTGTAGTCTGTGTCTGATGCCGTATCCGAGCACGGAATACAGCCCTCGGCAGTTGCTCTGGCGTTGTCGTATCGTAATGCTGTTATTGTGTGTCTGGCTTGAGGCTAATAACAAGCCGTAGGTCGTTCCTTCTCTCTCTATATATTCATTACCATAAGTGTCCTACAGAGGTGTTTTGTACTTCCATGCGGGCCAGTGTGGCCGAGCGGTTCTAGGCGCTACAGTCTGGAATCGCGCCACCGCTACGGTCGCAGGTTCGAATCCTGCCTCAGGCGTGGATGTTTGCGATGTCCTTAACTTAGTTAGGTTTAAGTAGTTCTAAGTTCTAGGGGACTGATTGTAATACCTCAGATTTTATCCCGACCTGGTCTGATCGAATAACAGTCCAATATTTATTATTAACATGACCGAGAACCTAATGGGGCTGGTAATCGGAATTGACTGCTACGGAAGTTGTTACTTTCCAGTTCGTTCTGTTCAATACTATAATACTGAATGTCTGGTAATGAGGAACACCAACACAGTTTTACTAATTACGAACTTATATTCTTCTCAAAACACAAAAAAAGAGACAGCCACTGCCTTCGTCATACATATCTAATTACGCCTAATCCCAGCACAGGCTTTCTTCATTTTCCATTATCGTCACGCGCTAATCCATCACTGCATCCAACACTGCAATCCAAGGTTAGGCCGACGCGGTAGACGCGAAACCAAATATCGGCACTAGTAACGTCACTGATCACTTTCATAATGATACTTCTTCACTTTCCTGGTATTAATCTATCACTTAGGGGTCTAACCACGGCGATGGTGACACCCTTCTCGGTTAAAGACCCTGTATTTCAACAATGGCCTTCACACACACACCATTCCCGCCAACCACTCTGGCGCAACTCGACACTCGAGCTAGCAACACGTCACAATCGATTGTTCGCCCTATCGACATGTGCCGAGTGCAAAGTTATAGTAAGGGCCTACGGACCCCTTACATGATGACGTCAGAAGTTAAGTCCCATAGTGCTCAGAGCCATGTGAACCATTTTTATACTCCCATGGTGGAACGTGACTGCTTATTTTTACACATGTTTGCTGGCCGTGGAAGACTGTATTTGATATCATTGTTCAGGCTTGTTTCTTTCGGTGCCACGGCAATAAAAGCGGAGGGTTGCCCCATGGCGGCAGTACCTGTGAAAGTATTACAAGCCGTATGTATTCTCGTGAAATATATCAGGAAGGATCTTTGCCACGTTCAGTGTGACCAAAGAATTGATGATTTGTAATTTGATAAAGCGCAACTGGCGAGGCCTTTTGATACTGTTGGCAGTGTTGTGTAAGAATTTTTCTTTCCCCCAATGGGCTGCTCGCTAATTCTAAGTTAGGTGCGTGTGCACCACGCTCCCTTAGGGAAGCGTACTAATTAATCATCTAGCATAAGTGATTTCCATGGAGATTTAACACCGTTAAGCTGGCTTACTCCCGAGTGTATCTTTCGTAAGGCGTGCTAAGCTATTTAAAATCTGTTGTTGTTGTTGTGGTCTTCAGTCCTGAGACTGGTTTGATGCAGCTCTCCATGCTACTCTATCCTGTGCAAGCTTCTTCATCTCCCAGTACCTACTGCAACCTACATACTTCTGAATCTGCTTAATGTATTGATCTCTTGGTCTCCCTCTACGATTTTTACGCTCCACGCTGCCCTCCAATGCTAAATTTGTGATCCCTTGATGCCTCAAAACATGTCCTACCAACCGATCCCTTCTTCTAGTCAAGTTGTGCCACAAACTTCTCTTCTCCCCAATCCTATTCAATACCTCCTCATTAGTTACGTGATCTACCAACCTTATCTTCAGCATTCTTCTGTAGCACCACATTTCGAAAGCTTCTGTTCTCTTCTTGTCCAAACTATTTATCGTCCATGTTTCACTTCCATACATGGCTACACTCCACACAAATACTTTCAGAAACGACTTCCTGACACTTAAGTCTATACTCGATGCTAACAGATTTCTCTTCTTCAGAAACGATTTCCTCGCCATTGCCAGTCTACATTTTATATCCTCTCTACTTCGACCATCATCAGTTATTTTACTCCCTAAATAGCAAAACTCCTTTACTACTTTAAGTGTCTCATTTCCTAATCTAATCCCCTCAGCATCACCCGATTGAATTTGACTACATTCCATTATCCTCGTTTTGCTTTTGTTGATGTTCATCTTATATCCTCCTTTCAAGACACTGTCCATTCCTTTCAACTGCTCTTCCAAGTCCTTTGCTGTCTCTGACAGAATTACAATGTCATCGGCGAACCTCAAAGTTTTTACTTCTTCTCCATGAATTTTAATACCTACTCCGAATTTTTCTTTTGTTTCCTTCACTGCTTGCTCAATATACAGATTGAATAACATCGGGGAGAGGCTACAACCCTGTCCCACTCCTTTCCCAACCACTGCTTCCCTTTCATGCCCCTCGACTCTTATAACTGCCATCTGGTTTCTGTACAAATTGTAAATAGCCTTTCGCTCCCTGTATTTTACCCCTGCCACCTTCAGAATTTGAAAGAGAGTATTCCAGTTAACGTTGTCAAAAGCTTTCTCTAAGTCTACAAATGCTAGAAACGTAGGTTTGCCTTTTCTTAATCTTTCTTCTAAGATAAGTCGTAAGGTTAGTATTGCCTCACGTGTTCCAACTTTTCTACGGAATCCAAACTGATCTTCCCCGAGGTCTGCTTCTACCAGTTTTTCCATTCGTCTGTAAAGAATTCGTGTTAGTATTTTGCAGCTGTGACTTATTAAACTGATAGTTCGGTAATTTTCACATCTGTCAACACCTGCTTTCTTTGGGATTGGAATTATTATATTCTTCTTGAAGTCTGTGAGTATTTCGCCTGTCTCATACATCTTCCTCACCAGATGGTAGAGTTTTGTCATGACTGGCTCTCCCAAGGCCATCAGTAGTTCTAATGGAATGTTGTCTACTCCCGGGGCCTTGTTTCGATTCAGGTCTTTCAGTGCTCTGTCAAACTCTTCACGCAGTATCTTATCTCCCATTTCATCTTCATCTACATCCTCTTCCATTTCCATAATATTGTCCTCAAGTACATCGCCCTTGTATAAACCCTCTATATACTCCTTCCACCTTTCTGCCTTCCCTTCTTTGCTTAGAACTGGGTTGCCATCTGAGCTCTTGATAATCATACAAGTAGTTCTCTTTTCTCCAAAGGTCTCTTTAATTTTCCTGTAGGCAGTATCTATCTTACCCCTAGTGAGACAGGCCTCTACATCCTTACATTTGTCCTCTAGCCATCCCTGCTTAGCCATTTTGCACTTCCTGTCGATCTCATTTTTGAGACGTTTGTATTCCTTTTTGCCTGCTTCGTTTACTGCATTTTTATATTTTCTCCTTTCATCAATTAAGTTCAATATTTCTTCTGTTACCCAAGGATTTCTATTAGCCCTCGTCTTTTACCTACTTGATCCTCTGCTGCCTTCACTACTTCATCCCTCAGAGCTACCGATTCTTCTTCTACTGTATTTCTTTCCCCCATTCCTGTCAATTGTTCCCTTATGCTCTCCCTGAAACTCTCTACAACCTCTGGTTCTTTCAATTTATCCAGGTCCCATCTCCTTAAATTCCCACCTTTTTGCAGTTTCTTCAGTTTCAATTTCCAGGTCATAACCAATAGATTGTGGTCAGAATCCACATCTGCCCCTGGAAATGTCTTACAATTTAAAACCTGGTTCCTAAATCTCTGTCTTACCATTATATAATCTATCTGATACCTTTTAGTATCTCCAGGATTCTTCCAGGTATACAACCTTCTTTTATGATTCTTGAACCAAGTGTTAGCTATGATTAAGTTATGCTCTGTGCAAAATTCTACAAGGCGGCTTCCTCTTTCATTTCTTCCCCCCAACCCATATTCACCTACTATGTTTCCTTCTCTCCCTTTTCCTACTGACGAATTCCAGTCACCCATGACTATTAAATTTTCGTCTCCCTTCAATACCTGAATAATTTCTTTTATCTCGTCATACATGTCATAAATTTCTTCATCATCTGCAGAGCTAGTTGGCATATGAACTTGTACTACTGTAGTAGGCATGGGCTTTGTGTCTATCTTGGCCACAATAATGCGTTCACTATGCTGTTTGTAGTAGCTAACCCGCACTCCTATTTTTTTGTTCATTATTAAACCTACTCCTGCATTACCCCTATTTGATTTTGTATTTATAACCCTGTAATCACCTGACCAAAAGTCTTGTTCCTCCTGCCACCGAACGTCACTAATTCCCACTATATCTAACTTTAACCTATCCATTTCCCTTTTTAAATTTTCTAACCTACCTGCCCGATTAAGGGATCTGACATTCCACGCTCCGATCCGTAGAATGTCAGTTTTCTTTCTCCTGATAACGACGTCCTCTTGAATAGTCCCCGCCCGGAGATCCGAATGGGGGACTATTTCACCTCCGGAATATTTTACCCAAGAGGACGCCATCATCATTTAATCATACAGTAAAGCTGCATGTCCTCGGGAAAAATTACGACTGTAGTTTCCCCTTGCTTTCAGCCGTTCGCAGTACCAGCACAGCAAGGCCGTTTAGGTTAATGTTACAAGGCCAGATCAGTCAATCATCCAGACTGTTGCCCCTGCAACTACTGAAAAGGCTGCTGCCTCTCTTCAGGAACCACATGTTTGTCTGGCCTCTCAACAGATACCCCTCCGTTGTGGTTGCACCTACGGTACGGCCATCATTAAGATCTACTGCGCGAAAAATAACTAGTTTCGGCTGACGATTTGGCATATGGAGGTCTTAGCGCATAATGGCGTACCGTTAAAGCGGTGCATTATGCACAAGTAGTTATGTGTTGTGTTGTCCTGTGGTGATTGGTGACCAGAGGTGCATTAGCTGTCAGATATGGTGTAAGTTGTAAGTGTGAGGTAGTTCTCGTCGACGAGAAATTTAGGATTTACTTGTCCTTGAGTGTTTTAAGTATAAAACCAGTGAAAGCAAAAGTCAAGTTTTGATATTATGTATTAAATTGCATATGTGTTATCACATGATTAATCTGTCCAGTAAAAAAGGTCTGCCTGTTTTGTGTTTGGTAATTTTGCTTAACAAAGCTGTTATTAAAGAACGCCTGGCCGCTTTTCTGTTTGGTAATTTTACTTAACTGAAGCTGTTGTTATTGAAGACCTGCCTATTCCCTTACTAAATTAAGAGCTGTTATATTATGTGGGTTAGTTGAAACTCTTATTAATCAAAGCCTACCTGTTTCTATTTCCCTGTTATTGAGATCTGATATCCTACTCAATCTATGTTATAATGAACTGAAATTGTGATGCCAAAGGTATTATGTCAACAAGGTAATAACAGGAAGTGACACATGATGGTACATGGGCTCTAACGTTTCGCCCTACATCCCTTTATATATAATTGTAGGTTTCACGCCCATTCTCCAAGTGAAGGAAAAAATCTGACCTGACTGGAACTCGAACACATTAGCTCGTGACCTATAGGGTTATTATTTTCTTTTATAAAAGTTTACAAGCTAACGTCGCACCTCGGACATAAAGGAAGGATCAGTAATCACTTAGGAACCGGGGGCGCAGATACCATGAGAGGGCGCTACGGCCACTTTTGGGCTGGCATCGTCGGAGATGGTTTAATTGGGCCGTGTATTCTTCCGGACCGACTTGATAGTCACACGTACCCCCTATTCCTGCGAGAAGTTCTGCCGGACATACTGAATAATGGGCCTGTATGACCACCACGATCTCCCGATCTGTCCCCAATCGAATTTTTCCGGGGGGGTATACGAAGGACCCTGTGCATGAAACACCTGTTGCATCACCGGAGGACTCAACGGGCAGAATTGTTGCCGTAGAAAGATGTGTTCGAGAAACACTAGGTATCTTGAGAGGGTGCGCCGTTCAATACAGACGTGCCTCGATACAGCTGGACAAGACTTTCAGCATCTCTTTTAGTGGACGTCCATTTGTAGCATGTGAGAAAATAGCTGCAAGGTCACTGAATAGCCCCAGTTTGCCTTGGCGACCCCATGTTCTTGTGGGATTACTTATCCTTGTTGAATGCCTGATGTGCCGTATTAGTTTGTAAACGTTTCTTTTTTAATCACCCTGTACAGGCAGCAGACTAAGCACTAGACTTCGAGCTGCGGACTTGGAACTGAAATGAACAGGTTTCCAGACACCAAGACAACACCGAACATTCCCTCATTGTAGTCATAGGGATGCACGTTCAACCACCAACCAGCTATCGGATCAGGTGCCTGTTCAAGTTCTTCCTGTTCCGTTGCCCCAGCCACTTACAGCAGTCTCCCCATTCATCATATATTCATACTGGGTCGATCGTCCATGCTCTGCTATTCGTCCCCCAAGGCATACGCTCCTAGACAACGAGGTTCCATTTCTTGCCGATCAACTCAGGAACCACCCACCCTGGAAAGAAGACAACTGCAGATCCTGCCCGCTCCATGCATCAACTCAGCTCACAAGTGTTGTTCGTCACCTTCAGTACACAGCCCAGCACTGGCTTCGAGTCGTCGCTGGTTTGCTATCACACCTTGGACCACTAACGCTGTCGGTTTGCCATGCTCGCCGACTCGCGATGGCGCTATGGTCAGTTGCCTTGCCCACTTTCTGCCGTGACGGGAACACTTTACTAGCCCTGGTGCCAAATGTAGAGCGAAGTGGGACTTCCGCTGTGCCGTGTGCCCCTAAATTACGGTACATCATTAAAGGTTACAAATTTTTCAAAAATGCAGGTCACTCATGTTACCACTACATATGTTTATCACAGATTACCTGTAGCAGAACTAGGTTTTGGAGTGGTGGTGCTGGGTTCGGAGGAGGTGAAAATTTCAAAAGCTTTATTTACACACAAAAAATCCAACTAAATACCACCCAGAAAGAGAAATATGGAAATTTGTGGTAAGTTCCTATGGGACCAAATTACTGAAGTCATATGTCCCTATTCTTACACACTACTTAATGTAACTTAAACTAACTTACGCTAGGGACAAAACACACACTCAAGTCCGACGCTGGACTCGAACATCTGATGGGGGAACACCGCGAACCGTGGCAAGGTGCCCCAGACCGCGAAGCTACCCCGCGCGGCACACATAGAAAAGGTGCGCTCCCAGTTACCATTCACAAGTACAATTTATTATTTAAGAGATAACAGTTATAAGAAAGGTAAAATATCATCACAACTACAGAAATTCAATCTCCATTAATAATAGCTCAAGAATAACAAATTAATCCAATAGCGAATTTATCTTCATGTAAGCTCACTCACAACTTGAACAATTACCCTTGCATGTACTTATTTAAAATACTAACAATCTCTTAACGCTCTTGAAACGGTTACTAAAATTTATCCAAAGCACTCAGCAGTCATTAGTAGCTACAGCATAAAGTACCAAAGCCACAAATTGGTTTCATACCGCATCAGTTATTAACCGAAGGGAAGGTTGTCAAAATATGGGGAAACGGTAGCCACGCTGTGCAACAACGAAATAAACAACTCTCAGAAATCTATCTACTGGATAACAGCGAATAACTCACTATTTCAACAAAACTTGTGCTCAGTGGCAAGCAACGATTCAAATGCAGTTACATAGATTTTCATGACCACTGTCTCCAAGTTAACTAAGCACAACACAAATTAAGAGTCCGCTGAGTTAGACAGAAATAAGGCACTTCCCACAACTAATCAGTGACTGAACCAATAAGAGAACCAACAAGACCCAAGAACTCCCTCGTTATGCAAATTTTTCCATTGACAGAAAGCGGAGCAGATCGACACGTATACCAGCTTGTTGTTAAGAAGTCGAGCCGATGGATCTAATTCAGCCGGAATCCGGCACCTGGTGGAGACTTCTTGAGCCCTTCTACCTCTTCAGACGATGTGTACTGTCAGGTGGATGATTCGAGAAAGGTGACTGGCGCCGCCTGTCGCAGGGTCGAGGTAGAAAATTGTAGGTTCGAATGGTTCAAATGGCTCTGAGCACTATGGGACTTAACATCTGAGGTCATCAGTCCGACTAGAACTTAGAACTACTTAAACCTAACTCACCTAAGGACATGAAACACAGCCATGCCCGAGGCGGGATTCGAACCTCCGACCGTAGCGGTCGCGCAGTTTCAGACTGAAGCGCCTACAACCGCTCGGCCACAACGGTCGGCAATTGTAGGGGAGGGAGTAGAAGAAAAGGTTACAGGAGAATATGGGCTTGGGTAAGAAATGCGAGAGGAGAAAGACTACTTGATTTCTGAGTAATGAAATTAGTTGCTCACAAGAATAATATACAGAAGAATGGAAAAGAAAATTGAGGGTGTGTTAGATGACAATCAGTCTGGCTTTAGAAAAGTTAAAGGCGGTTCTGACGTTGCGGTTGATAATGGAAGCAAGAGTACAGAAAAATCAAGACATCTTCATAGGATTTGTCGACCGGGAAAAAGCGTTCGACCATGTAAAATGGTGCAAAGTGTTCGAAATTTTGAGAAATATAGGTGTAAGCTATAGGGGGAGACGGGTAGTATACAATATGTACAAGAGCCAAGACAGAATATAAAGAGTGGACCACCAAGAACGAAGCAGTCGGATTAAGAAGAGTGTAAGGCAGGGATATAGACTTTCCCCCCTACTGTTCAGTCTGAACATCCAAAAAGCAATGGTGGAAATAAAAGGAAAGTTCAGAAGTGGATTTAAAATTCGAGGTGAAAGGATATCAGTGATGCAATTCGCTAATGACATTGCTATCCTGAGTGAAAGTGAAGAAGAATTACATGACTTGCTGAATGGAATGAACAGTCTAATGAGTACAGAATATGGATTGGGAGTAAATAGAAGAAAGACGGAAGTAATGAGAAGTAGCAGAAATGAAATAGCGAGGAGCTTAACATCAGGATTGATGGTCACGAAGTAGATGCAGTTAAGTAATTCTGCTACCTAGGCAGCAAAATGACTGATGACGGAGGGAAAAAGGTGGACATAAAAAGCAGACTAGCACTGCCAAAAAGGGCATACCTGGCCAAGAGAATTTTACTAGTATCAAACATAGGCCTTAATTTGAGGAGGAAATTTCTAGAGTGTACGTCTGGTGCACAGCATTGTATGGTAATTAACCATGGACTGTGGGAAAAACCGGAACGGAAGAGTATCGAAGCATTTGAGATGTGGTGCTACAGCAGAATATTAAAAATTAAGTTCTGTGCAGAATCGGAGAGGAGAAGAATATGTGGAGAACACTGACAAGGAGCATGGACAGGATGATATGACATCTGTTAAGATATCAGGGAGTGACTTCCAGCAAATACTTGAGGACATAGGTTGCAAGTGCTACTCTGAGATGAAGAGGTTAGCACAGGGTAGGAATTCGTGGCGGGCCGCATCAAACCAGTCAGAAAATTGATGGCCAAAAAAATAAAATGGAACACCTACTGCCGTCTTTACGATGTTATTTATTACATGACCACCAGTTTCGGTGCTTCAGTGCACTTCCTTCAGGCCAAGAGTTGGTAGTGACAGTTGGAGACACGACATCGTTGTTACAGGTATTCTGCGGAAACCAGTTCATAGATGTTGGTCGCTGATGAATCGTGTGTATGATTGGAGTTAATCGCCTCAGCGTCAGTTAAGGCCTGAAGATGGTGCACTTGAGCACCGAAACTGGCGGACATATAAGAAATAACGTCGTAAGGACGGCGGTAGGTGTTTCATTTTATTACATAAGTGAACGGTCGGAGTGCCTCAATGATCCCGTCAGAAGGATGGACATACAAAAAAATATTGCCAAATGTGGCCACAGTGGTAGTCGCGTGTCACTGAACCAACTCACTTTCTTTATAGTAAACATAGCATTAGAACCATAATTCATGTCGGTGTCCACGAGCCGAGAAATATTTTTCTTGCTAACCGCGCCGCACCAATTCGGACATGACAACAAGACTTAACATGAAACTTCAGTCTTATAAAGTACCACAGTCCATACCCAGTTTGGTTTTATTCAGATGATTTTATGTTAACTGAACCTTCCGTCGTTTCTTGGTAGAACAACATTACAATAAATGATAAGCGCTAGTTTGCTTTTGCTCTACAGTTTTACTTTTACTTTCTTAACCGGTTTTCGGCTCACAAGGCCATCTTCAGACATTTACTGACTATTTTTGCCAAAGACGTTACATGTTTGTAAACGACACTGGTAAAGAAGTTACACATCTAGGTTGAAGCTGAAACGTACAGTAGATAAAATCTTTGACAGTACGGTTGTAATGCAATGTAAAAAGTAAAAAGTTGAACAGTAAAAAAATATAAAGGAAAACAGGAAAATCTTAGACTCGAAACTGGAACAGTAAGCCTACATAATAGTTTATATTAACAGCCATGACCAATAAAATAAAAGAAAACTAGTACTTGATAAGGCTACTTCAGGAGGTATAAAACATGCAGAGTGATTCACAAAACAATTAAAAGGAAGAAATATCGATGTAACTACAGAATATATGAGGAACTTACGCAGTTTCCATGGAATAAACAGAAATTAAATGCAGAAAAATGGCGGAGGGTGAGGGAACATACAGTAAATGCCATCTCTGAGAGTGTGTTGGTACTGCATTTTACAAAAGCAAAAATTTGAACTTGAAAAAATGTACAAATATAAAAGGTGCAAACGGGAAAAAAACATTAACATTTTGCTCAAAACCTTGCCTATGTAACAGTTTGCGTTAAGTAAATGAACCAAGTTAAAAACAATACTTGATGAGACTACTTCAAGAAGTATTAAACATGGAGAGTAATACAAGTACCAGTTAAAAGAAAAACTTAACAATTGTAATTCCATTCTTTACGGATTACATAAATTATTTCAGTAAAATAAAAGATGTGAATGAATACAGGAAAATGAGGGATATGTAGGAACAGTCAGTTTAGGAAGTAATGAAAAACAGACAGGATTATGTGAAGTTCCGGAGAGGGGAAGTATTAAGCTGTCTCTGGTAATTTAAGATTAGACATGGACTGTATGCTATTTGTTAATTTACAGGGCTTCCAGCAGGTTAAGTTCCTTGCCTTTCTTTGCTATTTGAAGGAAATGGGACTCCGGCTGCGACTTATGGCCCTTACCCAGTACATGCTCAGCAAATGTGAAGTCAGAATTGTGCAACCTCCAGTCTCGTTCATGTTCAGCCAGCCTGGTGGTTATGTCTCTGACTGAGTAACCAATTTTAGAACTTCAGTCAGAACGGGTAATTTTGTATATCCCACCACTGGCAAATAACTGGGTCTTATCTTTGATACTGAAAATACACTATGCTGTGGTGGAAAGACTATATTTGCAGGATTTCAGCGTTTCTGCTACAATCTGTGATACCTCTCCTAGAAATAGCTATGTACACCACTTATTGCAGACAGTGGAAGGGGCGTTAGAGGAGGAGTGCAATTTTAAGTTTTTGTTTCCTATGCAAGATGTGGTGAATCAGGATTGGATTGTAGCCATTGATTGAGGCAATAAATTTTATTGTTTCTAACTCTGCTTTGAAATCATTTGTGGACACTGGAACAGATATGAGATGGTATAACATTAAGTGGAAAACTGCATGTTTTTGAGCTATGGAGTGTCGTGAACAACGAGGTATCGCTGTGTCCATAGATGTTGTTTTTCTACAAATTTTGAAACAATGTGTCTGTTTACTGATGTCAATGGTGCGATCTGAGAAGTTTATCGATTTGTTACCGGTGTCTGTTAGGAACTGAATATTTTTATATTGACTGTTTAGGTTTTCCAAAAATTTGTTGATCTCTTCTGTAGTGCCAGTACTATCTAGATATGTAACTTCTCCTCCAGTGTCGTTTTCAAACATTGTAACTTCTTTTTCGGCAATAGTCAGTAAACGTTCGAAGATACCCTTGTAAGCCGAAAACCGGTTAACACAATAAAAGTAATACTGTAGAACAAAAGCAAACTAACGCTTTTCATTTATTACACATCACTTTAGTTAATAGAAATGACATACCGTTCAATTTAATCTTAGTTGGAGTGTCGTTTAAATATGCACAATTATTTGTCCTCCTGGCAGTTCATCAATCGAACTGTTCCGATGTGCCGTCAACAATGCAATACATTTAAGTTAAAATACCACCAGAAACGGGATACCCGCCGTGTTGATCTTATACTTGGAGTCCACTACTGCATATATCCATTGGACGGTCTAGCGAATCGCAGGAGACGGTAAATGCGCCCTCGAGTGAGTACTTATTCACGAGGTCACACCGACTGACTGCCTCTCAGCCCGGGCCCCGCACTGCGCAACCACCTACGGTTGCTCTCGCGTCGCAGCAACGATGCACCGGCAGCAAGGGGTGCCGCATAGCGGTACAGGGTGGAATAGCACAAAGATCATCACCGAACCCTCACAATGGTTCAACCTTGGGACATAAACTCGGCCAGAAGTTGAAAACAGTATGCAACAAGTCTCATCCGGGAGAATGACTTTCTTCTATTGTTCTATAGTCCAGGTATTATGGCTTCTGGTCCACGTTATCCTGTTACGGATATATACAGCATTGATGAGTGGTTTTGGAATTCCTGCTCACCCTGAAATTCAGTGTTTTTGGAGCTCTCTTCGTCTTGTTTTGGTGCTGATGAGGTTCACGAGTGCGACATTCGTTTCTGCAGTGACTTTTGCAGCTGTCGTCCTCTTTTGTTTCGTCTCTGTCCTCTTCAGTGACGGTCTGTTGCGGTCACCCAGCAGACACTTTGCCTGCGTGGTTTTCCGCTTACCCTGTCGGGTATAAATTTTCGATACAGTGCCCCTCAAACACCAATCATTTCGGCTATCCTGGTTGCAGAATCAGCCACTATAGGAGAACCAACAATCCGATCGTGTTCGAATTTACTTAGCTTCGGCACAGTGCACTCGTAACTACACAGAACACTATTCTGAACACGACTGACGCTTGCAACTTACTGAGAAACTTACAGAGGTGCCGCAAGTGGTTAAATACAACAGCGCAACTTGCCGGTTTGGCTATCTGACTTTGTGTTCAAGCGTGCGTTTCTCACACTGTTCCCCCTCTATATATGTGGTGTGAAGTTTTCTTGTAGAATTTTTTCAAACATCCATCCGACCACAATAAATGTTTTGAGTTCTTATCATATTACTTCGCGCCAAAATTATGCATTTCAATGCTAGTTCACGGCAATATAGTCCGCATGTTTACCGATTTTTGCTTTAATGCTCTTAATGTCCTCTTAAAGCAAAATGTCAATCTTTCACGATCCTGTTCCTGACTTTTTATATAAATCAAGGTATTTATCTTTATCTCTCTCATGTTACAACTAAAGCACGTACGAGCCCTGACTTTTTATATAAATCAAGATATTTATCTTTATCTCTCTCACGTTACAACTAAAGCACGTGGGAGCCCTGATTTCTCTTATTTTAGGTTCTTGGTTTTTGGCTTGTAACATAATTTCCTTGTGAACAGGGAACTTGTGGAACTTGTATAAGAGCAATAACTCATACTGAGGTATTTACAGACTTTATTCCTTCGAATGGCGAGGTAATCAACATGGCGATCACTTATGCTGCGCTGGGTCTACGGACGGTTCGTGTCTTCAATTTACCTTCAGAAATAACACCAGACCTTATTCTACGTCCACATCTACGTGATTACTCTGCTATCCACAATAAAGTGCCTGGCAGGGGGTTCAATGAACCACCTTCAAGCTGTATCTCTATCGTTCCACTTCCGAACTGTGCGCGGGGAAAACGAGCACTTAAATTTTTCTGTGCGAGCCCTGATTTCTCTTATTTTATCGTGATTATCATTTCTCCGTGTGTAGGTGGGTGCCAACAGAATGTTTTCTCAATCGGAGGAGAAAACTGGTGATTGAAATTTCATGAGAAGATCCCGTCGCAACGAAAAACGCCTTTGTTTTAGTGATTGCCACTCCAATTCACGTATCATGACTGTGGTACTATCTCCCTTATTTTGCAATAATACAAAACGAGCTGCCTTTCTTTGAACTATTTCGATGTCATCCGTCAGTCCCACCAGATGCGTATCCTATGCCGCGCAGCAATACTCCAGAATAGGGCGGACTAGCGTGGTGTAAGCAGTCTCTTTAGTAGACCTGTTGCGCCTTCTAAGTGCTCTGCCAAGGAATCGAAGTCTTTGGTTTGCTCCACCCACAACTTCGTCTATGTGATAGTTCAAATTTAGGTTATTTGTAATTGTAATCCATAAGTATTTACTTGAATTTACAGCCTTCCGATTTGTGTGACTTATCGCATAATCGAAATTTTCGGATTTCTTTTAGTACTCATGTGAATAACTTCACGCTTTTCTCTATTTAGGGTCAATTTCCACTTTTCGCGCTATACATACATCTTATCTAAATCGTTTTGCTATTCGTTTTGGTCATCTGGTGACTTTACAAGACGGTAAATGACAGCATCATCTTCAGAGAATCTAAGACGGTTACTCAAATTGTCTCCTATGACGTTAATATAGATTAGGAACAATAGAGGGCGTAATCACTTCCTTGGGGAACGCCCGATATTACTTCTATTTTACTCGATGACTTTCCATCTATTGCTACGAACTGTGATCTTTCTGACGGTAAATCACGAATCCAGTCATACAATTGAGGCGATATTCCATAGTCACGCAGTTTGATTAAAAGACGCTTATGAGGAACGGTGTCGAAAGCGTTCTGGAAATCTAAATGTATGGAATCAGTTTGACAGCCCCTGTCCATAGCACTCATTGCTTCATGAGTAGGCCTATAAAGGGCTAGTTCTGTTTCACAAGAAAGATATTTTCTGAATCCGTGCTGACTGTGTGTCAATAACTCGTTTACTTCGAGGTACTTCACAATGTTAGAACGCAGTGTATGTTCCAAAGCCCTACGGCAAATCTACGTTAGTGATATGGGCCTGTAATTCCGCGAATTACTCCTACTTATCGTTTTGGGTATTGGTGTGACTTGAGTAATTTTCCAGTCTTTAGGTACGAATCTTTCTGTGAGTGAACGGTTGTGTATAATTGCTAAATATGTAGCTATTGTATCAACATGCTCTGAAAGGAACTTGACAGGTATGCAATCTGGACCGGAGACCTTGCCTCTATTAAGTTAAAAATTAGATTCCGTTTACGGCACGTTCTGCCAGTAATCAGCGAAAAGTTGACGTCGATAACGGTGTAAAGTGCGTGAAAGATGAGCTAAGAAACACACCCTGTCGTTCATTTTAGTACTAGGAATACAGGACATAGTACTTAGAATGGGAAGCTGCTCACGTTTGCTACTTGTGGCACAACGAAATATATAAAACGTGCGCTAACACGATAAATCAGCTCAAAAATGCTGGCGTTCATACAAATACAGACCAAGGGCCGTCAGGAACCAGACCCACGTATGCAAGAAACTTATCTGGTACAAGTTTAGTGCACCTATGCTGTCAGGCAGAAATCCCTCCAAATGCGACGTCTCTGTAAAAATCATGGTGTCAGTCAACAACGACAACAGAAGTACCGCCGCTCAGACAAAGAAAGCATATGAAAATTCGGCGTTGGGTGACGCACGCTTCATAACCATGTGTCCCTGAAACCAGTTAACAAAGAAGCGCGGAACGACGACAACAGGAAAATCACGCTGCCAGGCCTCCGGACCAAGCCTCTGGCGTTCGCATAATCGCAGACAACCCAGAGCAGAGAGACCAAACATGAGGGAAACAATTATAACTCTCTAAGCCTAAAACAAACAATACGAGCCTCCTACAAACTAACATCACAAACACGGAAGACCGAAGCGTGCGGCGTGCAAACTGCAGAAGCGACGCAGGGATTGATAAATTGCAGAGAACGCACAAAATGTTCAAAAAATAAAATAAAATGCATTCATCACAGGTGTAAATTAGATGACGATGAAGCACTCATGAAAACCGATGTGCAGGAGGCCAAGCGTATGGATACGTGAGACACCCACACACCCCGGAAATGCTCAGAATGGTCGCAAGACACAGAAGACTTAAGTCAAGGACTTCTTGATGGATTTTAAAATAGCTGCAGCCAGTATAAACAGTCTTGCCTCTAATATTCAAGTCCAAAGCTTCAAAGAACACTTCCAACCCATCGACTTAGATGTAGCCTTTCACACATACCTCCGGATGTCAGACAGTCAGATCAGTACCAAATGTTGCAAGTCGATAGAACACCAATCAAAACACCGATATAGTTTTTGATATGCGCTGTTGTCCAGGAGAACATACGTAAATGATAGATAATATTTACCACATGACTTACGGACCAGGAAAAAAGCGTAGCAGTGAGCATCTGCCGCGTGGATTAAAAAAAACGGTTCAAATGGCTCTGAGCACTATGGGTTTCAACTTCTGAGGTCATTAGCCCCCTAGAACTTAGAACTAGTTAAACCTAACTAACCTAAGGACATCACACACGTCCATGCTCGAGGCAGGATTCGAACCTGCGACTGTAGCGGTCTTGCGGTTCCAGACTGCAGCGCCTAGAACCGCACGGCCACTTCGGCCGGCTCGCGTTGATTCCTGAGCGGAATTCACTACAATGTTAGTACGACGTCCAAAGAGTCCCGAGTCTGAGACCTGGTCATACTAAAATTATTACCGTAGTACTCGTGTATCTTGCATGGGACAAGATGTTCCTCACATGTGAAGAGGATGTTCGGAGTTTTAAGATGTACGACGGTGCTGCCATCTAGCAGTCAAATATTATTCTTATACTTCTTCTCATTATTGATAGTATTATCACTATCAATACTTCCACACGTGTGATGACATTGTCTTTATTCTTCTATTCCCATTGTTTGTCTTTATTCAGTGAAACTACAAATGCACTCTGTAGGTTAGCCGCTTTGGTAGCTGCTTACAAGTAAACGTAGCGAAAGCGGACTGCTCTAATAGGACATTGCTACAAACTCCGACAGCCCTTATCCAAGGCACGAAAAAGTTATACCATGTAAGAGTATCACATGTACTACAGAAAAATGGGGGAGGGGGGGGAGGGGAGAACAGGGTTCCAACCGGGAGTCGTGGAACGACAAACTACACATGTACAAATTTCCCCACGGAGCTCTACACAACAGGCGCTCAAAGTTACGTTTTCCTGTGCTCCGTAGGTCATTTGCTCTCTATTACTTACAGTTTACGAAAATTCTCCTTGACGACAGCACACAGCACAAACTACATCGGAATTGGGCTGATACTCTGTCGATAAACACACATCAAAAGAAGTTTTCCATCACTCCGGTTCCCAGAACTCCTGAAGATAGACGTTGACACAGTCCCTCTGACTGTTCAGAGATGTCACTAACTCCGCCCAAAGATGTAAACATCCATGCACGAGCAGCGCCTATTAGACGGAGGGGGTCCGACAGCCGACTAGTTCCAGTCTTTCCACCAGGAAGGAGGTATACGGCTCGTGTTGTCCGTAGTTCAACCATGTCTAGACGGTCAATACCGAAGTTCGATCGCGTCCGCATTGTTACTTTGTGCCAAGAAGGGTTCTCAACAAGGGAAGTGTCCAAGCGTCTCAAAGTGAACCAAAGCGATATTGTTCGGACACGGAGGACATACAGAGAGACAGGAACTGTCGATGACATGTCTCGCTCAGCCGCCCAAGAGCTACTACTGCAGTGGATGAGCGTTACCTTCGAAATACGGCTCGGAGGAACCCTGACAGCATCAACACCATGTTGAATAATGTTTATCGTGCAGCCACATTACGTCGTGTTACGACTCAAACTGTGCGCAATAGGCTGAATGTTGCGCAACTTCACTCCCGACGTCCAAGGCGAGGTCTACCTTTGCAACCACGACATCATGCAGTGCGGTGAAGATGGGCCCAACAACATGCCGAATGGACCACTCAGGACTGGCATCACGTTCTCTTCACCGATGAGTGTCACATATGCTGTCAACCAGACAATCGTCGGAGCCGTGTTTGGAGGCAACCCAGTCAGGCTTAAAGCCTTAGACACACTGTCCAGCGAGTGCAGCAAGGTGGAGGTTCCCTGCTGTTTCGGGGTGGCATAATGTTGGGCCGACGTACGCCGCTGGTGGTCATGGAAGGCGCCGTAACGGATATACTCATTAATACATTCTTGGACCCATACACGAAGTCAAGAATGTATTTTACTTATTTCAAATCCAAATAGAAGAGCTGGCCTGATAGATTTTATGTAGACAAGGACTTTCCACAAAACATTTCTGCTTGCAAAATTTGGCCACTTGCCTCTTCAGACTATTCTGCTTATCACGTCTCAGTTACACTTGCAAAACAGAAAAACCCTTTGGGTAGAGGAACATGGTAGATAAATTTGACAATTATAGAGATCCTCCGTTGACTGAGGCTACTGAACAAGTTCTGAAGCAAAGCATTCCAAACGTTTCTAGTCGCACGTGACACAGCTCGTAAAACCACGACTATACAGATGTATTATACAGCATTCAAAAAAAACTACGCTTACTTGTCGACCGTGAACTATTACTTGTAATAATGCATTGCGATCCACCAGATGTACCAATACAGTTTTCTTCTTCTAGTGACGACACTTTTGCGAGCCGAAACCGATAAAGGAATGAAGTTATTTTGGTACATCTGACGGTTCGTAATTAATTATATCATTTATTTGACAGCTATAGACTCTTGCTTCAAGAAAATTATAAATGAAATATTACTTTGCCTTTCTACGTGACGACTAATGATTCGTACTTGAGGACAACAGATAAAATAAGAACACTATCTAGACAACCACTGGAAGAACCCAAAGTTAGGGCGCGCAACATGACGGACGTATATGACGGAGAGGTCTCCATCCATCATATTATTGGAAAATCGGGCAGGGCTAGAAAAAAGTACTACTGATCTGAGAGACCCACATGGAAATGTGCAACGTCCAGGCCACCATTACACAGGACCTCACCAATTATTTTACGGACTTATCCGCCGTAAGCGAAACTAATGAAATAATTCAACAGGACATCGCACTTATGGTCACCGAGAATGAAGCGGGCAGAGATTTAAAAAAAATCTCTTAAGGTCGAAAGTATAATCAAAAACGCGCCAAAACAGGCTTGGACTTTCAGTTTTGATACCTACTCGTATTTGGGCCAGTACGTGCTGATGTGTGTAACGATATAATTATACCAGATTCCTTTCATTGTTCAGAGGGTATAATAGTGTTAATGTCCAAAAAAGCCACAGCATCACTTTTCCCGATTACAGCTCACTCCTTTCACCGAATATAAATTTTAAAATTTTCACACATATAGTTAAAAGCAGAGCGAAAGAATCTTTTCTCGAGTTAAAGGACATTACCAAACGATGGCAGTTACGGATCGGTCCGTGTTAAACACATTAGCCGTGTTCAGAAATCTACTTAGAGTGGGTGTGCAAAACCAAGGAAGCACTTCCCTTTCTCGATTTCAAAAGGACTTGTGACCAAGTTAGCGACACGCTTCTGCTCAAAGTAATTATCAGATTGGGCTTCAACGAGAAAGTAGACAAACTGATCGGACAATGAATGCATATCTGGCACCTTCACCAAGTAAACACTAAACAGACATTTAACATGATCGATACAGCGGAGCCGTTGCTGAGGCATGTTTACATTTCACTTTCAGGATGGACAACCTTTAATAATAAATTAATCTGCCAAGCGTTCGATGACGACGTCAGCATAGTCATCATATCTGACCAGGGTCCACAAATGGATAAAGAAATTATAACGATGTACACTTCAACAAGTGGTATGAAATGAAATCCTTTTATTCTTAGGTCCGCACAAAGAATATATCAAGTTCAGCTGGTTGCAGCAAACAGACGCTAGTAGGCGTATGAGAATCATAGTCACCGCAAACTCCAAAGTAATGACGGAAGTGAACTAAAATTAGAAGCACAATACGATAAGGATAACTTCCAAAGAACATACCGTCATGACGGTACAGGTGAAACTGTAGTGGCCGATTTTTACACGCATAGTGAACTATATTTTATTGCATCCATTTTATGTTTTCCACACCAAATGACCCTAACGCTCCTAGACTTCGCTGTTTGCGACAACGATCTGTCTTCAAGGTCGTCTTCAGCCCTACTCAGCTCAAGTGCCCACAAAGGGGAACGGGGTTAAAAAATGTCCAACAGCAATACAAATAATTATTATCAGCAAACCCAAATACCAAACAACTCAACACCATTAACAAGCAAATTGTTCACCTATCTTGAGACGAGGCAATTCCAGTAAATGTACCACTATAATCTCAGAACTGGACCACATGCCTGAGTGCTTCTTACAGATAAAACTGATGCAAGCGATGGACGCCAGTTTATATCCTATCACCACGGAAAAATTATACACAGTATCCATAACGGAATCCGCGCGGAATCCAACTGCACGCAGATAGTCACGTGTAAACTGTAAGAATGTTTGGGAAAACTTAAATAACTCGAGTCTGAGTAGCAAACAGAAATACTTCGAGTCCGAGTTGCAGAGTTGGTGCAGTACGGTATGACACAGTAAATGAGAATATGTCTTATGAAGAAAGGATATACAAAATAATCTTCGGACTTCCCCCGCAGCGCACGAAATGTTACGTATCTTTACTAACCAGGACCAGACTATGATTTGAACTTGGACTAGGAAAAACTTAGCAACTACCAACAGGAGCAGCGAGAACGCCATAACCATGTAACAGATAACAAAGCTTGTTCCCAGAGACGAAAAGCAGCTGCTATACTTGGCTCACTGGCAGTTACGCCTAGTATGTTCTAACAAGGAAATTGCCGTCACTCCTAGACTCGATATATTTCGTTACGGAGCACCATAGACTGATGTAGAGTAAACAAAAAGATAAAAAATTGGTGCAACACATTCCTCGCTAATACCATTTAGGTAAAGTCAGGACTATTTATTAGTGAAAGAAAAGAAGTTAATTTTGTCAGAAACGGACGTTGTAGTCAAAGTTATTTACTATGAAGAAAAGCCCTATACTTTACCAGAAAGCAGATTTTGTAATTTTTAATTTTTTATCTTATTTGTAATTACTAAGAAACTTGGAAGTGGAAGGGTCCAGCCACGCGGCTCCCCCCGTCGGCCTCCCTCGGGCATGGGTGTGTGTGTCGTCCTTAGCGTGGAAGTCAGATTAAATAGTTCGTAAGCATAGGGACCGATGACCTTAGGAGTTTGGTCTAATAAGACCTCTGTGTAGGGGATACTGGTTTGAAAACTTGCCAGGAGATTGCTTTCTGCATACGCCTGTTAGAGCTACGGGTTGTGGTGAAGTAAACGCCTGTGCTGCGCAGCTTAGCGTTTTAATTCAGTGCAACGACTTCAGGTTTATAACGAGCGTTTACGAATGGTACGATTTAACATACTTCTTACTGTGCGATACACAGTTTCCGTTCACTAGGGCAAGGAACTGGTTTCTCAGTAGTACATCCGAATCGTAATCGAGGCAAATTATATTCACACTCATTTAACTATTCATATTATTTTCGTAGGATTCTTGAACAATTTATGGGTTAATTCTTTGTAACGTGGCGGAATTATTGCCATGTATGTTTATATGGAATGTATGAATAACTGTATTCTTCCTTGCATCACGATTTGTGTCTTGAACTGAAGTAGTCGTTAATTTGAACACAATCTCTCCGAATTTATTTACATGTCCTTACCACTGTTAGACTGGTAGCTGATACATAATGATTTTATATAGCACGCTTTCGTGTATTTTACAGTTAGGTTGCAGTAGAGGTTCCAATACGATTATTTGCCTTCAGCAGGCGTGTTTATTCAAACGAGCAAAAAAATGGGTGCAAATGGCTCTGAGCACTATGCGACTTAACTTCTGAGGTCATCAGTCGCCAAGAACTTAGAACTAATTAAACCTAACTAACCTAAGGACATCACACACATCCATGCCCGAGGCAGGATTCGAACCTGCGACCGTAGTGGTCGCTCGGCTCCAGACTGTAGCGCCTAGAACCGCACGGCCACTCGGCCGGCTCAAACGAGCAGCTTCCACGGTCAGCACTTATTTGTTCAGCACCACGACTGGTCCTATCTCCTTCGCGTGGTCTGGCAGATGTTTGAAGGTACGTTGCGTCGAGATATTCGTAGTAGCCGACGATATTTCATTCAATGTTCATTGTAGTACATTCTAATTTCTGTTAGAACTGTTACATAGCACTGAGCTAAGCATATTCATAGCACATGGCTTTACCTATAAGATGGGGCATTTACACATTTCGTAAGACAGGTCATGATCTTTCTGACAGTACATTTTACTATTAAAGTTCATTAAATGTTAATTTATGCCAATGGATCAATATGTTCCGCAAACAAAACTTTCCTTTGTGAATTTATTCTTAGAAACGTACTCAGATAGCGTTCAATAAAATTTAATGAGTCGAAACTTATCTTTTGTCAAGTGGCGTACGGTTCCCTTCTGTAATATCAAGTTCATAGCGCTAATTTTTGCTAAATCTCCACTTAAATTATGATAAAAAACACTGGCAGTGAAATTACGATCTTGTTCATTGTACATACAGGAAGTTCATTTACTGAGCACTTTCTGTCGCTGACTGTCTATATATTGAAATATATTAGTGTAGCCGCGCGGAGTGGCCACGCGTTTAGAGACGCCATGACACTGATTGTGCGGCCCCTCCCATCGGAGGTTCGAGTCCTCCCCCGGGCATGGGAGTGTGTGTGTTGTTCCTAGCATAAGTTAGTTTAAGTTAGTTTAAGTAGTGTGTAAGTATAGGGACCGATGACCTCAGCAATTTGGTCCCTTAGAAATTCACCCACATTTGAATATTTGAACATATTATTGTCTTAATTAAGAAGAAGGAAGGAAGGAAGGAAGGAAGAAAGAAAGAAAGAAAGAAAGATCAGCGACTAAATTTCCGACGTCATGAAGCTTATAGATACCGGAACACAATATCCTACAAGATAAGGGTGGGGAAACAGATCGGATATCTTCTTTTCGAGGAGCCCATGTGGGCATTCGCGCTTTTCGATACGGCGGAATCACAGAAAACCTAACTATTGATGTAGGCTCCCAGTATGGTGCCTTGGAATTATGTCTCCCTTCCAAACCAGCCAACTAGGAAATTATATTGCCGGCATAAATAGTACACCCTTTTAATGGTTTCCAGTTCACTCAAGATTTATTATTGCAACAGTGAATATGGAGTAAATGATATTATTACATTACAGATCAATAGCACATGCCGGTCTGAGGTACTACGTACTACGTACCAATGCTGAGACAGCAATATTAGGACGTGGTGTAGCCTACACCGATGGCAATGGAGGCGCTGACTGTGGCATTCAGTCGATCGAAACACTAAAGATGTACTGTCCTGGGATACGTAATGCCACGCCTACTCGACCTGTTCACGCAGTTCTGTAAGAGTAATTAAGAAGAAGGATGGAAGGAAGGAAGAAAGTAAGATCAGTTGTTAAATTTCGGACGACATGAAACTCATAAGTATTGGAACACAATATACATAAATGACTTTGTGGATGACATCGGAAGTTCACTGAGGCTTTTTGTGGATGATACTGTGGTATATCGAGAGGTTGTAACAATGGAAAATTGTACTGAAATGTAGGAGGATCTGCAGTGAATTGACGCATGCTGCAGGGAATGGCAATTGAATCTCAATGTAGACATGTGTAATGTGCTGCGAATACATAGAAAGAAAGATCCCTTATCATTTAGCTACAATATAGCAGGTCAGCAACTGGAAGCAGTTAATTCCATAAATTATCTGGGAGTACGCATTAGGAGTGATTTAAAATGGAATGATCATATAAAGTTGATCGTCAGTAAAGCAGATGCCAGACTGAGATTCATTGGAAGAATACTAAGGAAATGCAATCCGAAAACAAATGAAGTAGGATACAGTACGCTTGTTCGCCCGTTGCTTGAATGCTGCTCAGCAGTGTGGGATACGTACCAGATAGGGCTGATAGGAGAGATAGAGAAGATCCAACGGAGAGCAGCGCGCTTCGTTACAGTATCATTTAGTAATCGCGAAAGCGTTACGGAGATGATAGATAAATTCCAGTGGAAGACTGCAGGAGAGACGCTCAGTAGCTCGGTACGGGCTTTTGTTAAAGTTTCGAGAACATTCCTTCACCGCAGAGTCAGGCAGTTTATTGCTCCCTCCTACGTATATCTCACGAAGAGACCATGAGGATAAAATCAGAGAGATTAGAGCCCACACAGAAGCATACCGACAATCCTTCATTCGACGAACAATACGAGACTGTAATGGAAGGGAGTACCGATAGAGGTGCTCAAGGTACCCTCCGTCACACACTTTCAGGTGGCTTGCGGAGTATGGATGTAGATGTAGATGTAGATGAGTTGTTAATTGACAAGTCGCACGAATCGCATCATATTCCACACGTTATGAGAGACAAGTCCGGATATCGCGCTGTGCGTGGAAGTTGCTGCACGTCTTGCAGAGCACGTTGACTTTCACAGCAAGTGTGTGGGCGAGCGTGATCCTGTTGGAACAACATGTCACTTTCCTGTTGCAAGAACAGCAGAATTACGGCTTTAACTAAATTGTGCACGTAGCGAGTGCTGGTGAGCGTCCCCTCCAGAAACACTAAAGACGAACGAGAGTTGTAGCTTATTGCGCCCCAGATCATAAGGCCTGGAGTGGCGCCAGTGTGTCTCGGAGTCTACGAGGCAGCCTCACCAGGTATACGTCGCACGCGCAAACGACAATCACACGCGTGGAGGCAGAATCTGCTTTCATCGCTGAAGACCACGGCGCCCCATTCCATCTTCCATGTGTTCCTCTGGCGGCACCAGTCGAATTGTGCGCGTTGAAGCTGTGGCGTGGGGGGAAGACGGACTAGAGTTGTGCGTGCTCTTAATCCTGCTGTGGATGACCAGTTCGCTACAGTTCGTTTTGAACGTTTGGGTTCATAAACCGTCTTTCGTGTGCTATGGTAGCTGTACGATATACCACTGCTGCCTTTACGATTCAAGGAATCTGGCGACGGTTTGTGCTGCAATGGACGTCCGAAAAAATGGCTCTGAGCACTATGGGACTTAACGTCTGAGGTCATCAGTCCCCTAGAACTCAGAACTACTTAAACCTAACTAACCCAAGGACATAACACACATCCTTGCCCGAGGCAGGATTCGAACCTGCAACCGTAGCGGTCGCGGGGTTCCAAACTGTAGTGCCTAGAACCGCTCGGCCACTCCGGCCGGCTATGGACGTCCGGAACCTCGTTTACAGGACTGAGAACGTTAACGTGACCACTGATACAAGCATCGTTATACAACTGTTACAGCACGTCCAGCCTGTGTGGCAGTTCTCCGAAAGGACCAACCCAGTCCTCGGAAGGCCACAATTTGACCCCTTTCAAACTCGTTCAGTTGGCTGTAGGAAACACTAGTGTGTCTCCGTGGCATTATTGTCTGTTTGCTTCAAACGTTTGCTCCACGCTAAGCTTTTGACAGTGAACATCCCCTATTAAAGGGTAGACACAGATGGCTACTGCGTTATATGTTGGCAGACGACGTTGAAACAATTATTGGTACTGAGCCGTGCGCGGAGCGTGTTCATGCCGTTTATTGTTGGTCATCTTCTCTTGTCGGTACTGCCACCTCGTTTTCTTATTCGATTTACTGGTGTCACGTCCGCCCCCGGTAGCTGAGTGGTCATCGCAACAGAATGTCAATCCTAAGGGTCTGGGTTCGAATCCCGGCTGGGTCGGAGATTTTCTCTGCTCAGGGACTGGGTGTTGTGTTGTCCTAATCATCATCATTTCATCCCATCGACGCGCAAGTCGCCGAAGTGGCGTCAAATCGAAAGACTTGCACCCGGCGAACGGTCTACCCGACGGGAGGCCCTACTCATGACTCGCGTCACTAAGTTCCTGTCTTACCTGCCAGTGAGTGGCAGCAGCAGCAGCGCTTATCGATAAGAATACTGTCGTATTATCTTTCAAGCGACCGCTGGTATTTCCGGCTCGTCGTGTGTCGGGAGTTCAGTCAGGGGACGGAGCGCCAGTGAAGCGCGGACAGCCAGTACTTGCCGACCGCTGGCCACACACACATGAACTGTCTGACGGAAGGAGATTGGAGCGGGAACGACCGCTGATTAGTCGTTCGGTTGTCGTCTCATTGGGCGACGTGTATTTGCTGTTTTGACCATTTCTTGGCCTCGTCAGTTGGCCATCTTGCCGGACGTGGATCGGCTCCTTCCTCGTGCAGAGATGTCGTCGCCGATGGGCAAGAGTTACCTCTGCATGGTTGGGTCCGACCCAGTGTGTCCGGGTCGCCGTGTCTCCGAGTTCCGAAAGGACATCGAGTTGAGGGGGGTTGCAGCTGCTGTGAGCTCCGGACAGCCCAGCTTCGCCCGACCGTTGCCAACACACATGATTTGAGTGGAGACGACCTTGGTTGGTCGTTCGTTCGGTCGTCTCATCGGATGACCTGTATTTGATCGCCGACCGCTTATGGAATCTCTGTGTGTGTGTGACTTGTCATTTCTCCTTGTTGTTCCACGGTGATTGGTTTTATGATTGTCGGAGTTCTTGGTGCAAGTGTTTATGTGGAACTGTGTGTAGCTTCTGTGATTTGCACTGAGCAGTTATCAATGCTGTCTGCGTACTGGAGTAGGCAGTCGGTTGTTTGGGACAGAGCAGCGAGTGTGTTTTTCTCGCCGTGTTGATGCTGTCCGGCACGGCATGTAGCTCGACAGCTTTGATGTTGTTAACTTTTTTTTATTTGAGTGGTTATTATGCCTTG
This sequence comes from Schistocerca piceifrons, assembly GCF_021461385.2. Taxonomy (NCBI): domain Eukaryota; kingdom Metazoa; phylum Arthropoda; class Insecta; order Orthoptera; family Acrididae; genus Schistocerca; species Schistocerca piceifrons. The sequence goes on from NC_060141.1 coordinate 296,153,386, forward strand.
ACTGTGTTTAGACGCCAACTGTCAAGACGTAGTGCTGCTGCGATCTTCGTCCTCGCTGATATTTTCAGTTGTGCCGTTGGTCGGGTGGAAGGGAAGTGATTAGATTGTTGGTTGGTTCTTCAGCCGTCCCTAGGTCGCGCTGCCACCCGATTATTTAGTGTTACGCTTGGCTGCCTGTCTCACCTAAACTGTTGTTAGAGTTTCCTGCCTAGGCCGACCCTTGGAACACCACTGTTCTGTTCTTTGTGGTTGTGATTTTCTTCTGTCACAAGTACTGTGCAGGCCTTTAGCCGCGTATTAATTTGTCTGTTCTATGTTCAGTATATGGCTTTCAGCCGAACATTATGTGAAGTATTTTAAGATTAGGCCTTCAGCCGTATTTTATCTAAAATTCTTGTTTGCTCTGTGTTTAGGCTTTCAGCCGAGTTTGTTTTAAAATGTGTGGCTTTCAGCCGCAATGTGTAAATTCCTGTCTCTAAGGTTTATCTTTAATTATCTCGAATTCTTCAAGTTGTGTGTTGTTGTTTGTGTTTGAGGTTTACGGGCGCTAAACAGCGTGGTCATCAGCGCCCAAACGCATAAAAACAGGAACAGATGCAGTGAAGGGACTAAGACGGACAGCAAACAAGGAGAACGGCTAAAAGACACAGACCTGACGCAGTTCCACATCCTCACAGACAGAAGCAAAACAAGAGGAGAAGAAACGCAGTAAAAAAGGAAAGGAAACACAAGGAAAAGAGAACAGAAACCGAAGGGAAACAAGGAGGTAATCGTGACTGGCGGACCTCTTGCCTAAAACCTGGGTGAGCCAGTCACCCAGCAGCACATTAAAAACCTCTCCCTAAAATCCGAGGCAATAAATTGGACAGGACACAAAACCGTAAGACCTTAACCACAGTCCTTGCGTCGTCTTGCAAAATAGAAGGCAAATCCGGTGGCAAAGAAACCACCGCCCTCTGGTCAGAGAATAAAAGGCAGTCAAGTAAAATGTGGCGGACAGTAATCTGGACGCCACAAGCACTGCAGTTTGGGGGGTCCTCCCGCCGGAGTAAAAAACCATGCGTTAAGGGACTGTGCCCGATGCGGAGACAAGTGAGGAGAACCTCATCCCGCCTGCATGACTGGTAGGACGTACGCCATGGCCGCGTGGTGCCCTTGACCAGACGCAGCTTATTTTCACCGACTGCCAGCCACTCCTCTTCCCAGTGACGCATAACGCGAAAACGCAGGAGGGAGGTAACAGCATGGAGGGGGACGGCACATTCAACAACGTGAGGGAGGGAACATGCATCTTTGGCAGCCACATCCGCCAGTTCGTTTCCCCCAATACCCACGTGCCCCGGCACCCAGCAGAAAGAGAAATCCTTCCCCTGCCGTTGCAGGTGAAGTAGGGCATCGTGGATGTTCTGGACGACCGTATCCGCTGGGTACTCAGGGAGTCAGAACAGATGAGAAACTTAAGACTGGGAACACATCTCATCTGCTCCAATGCCCGCAAGATCGCAAACAATTCGGCATCAAAGATGGTAAACGCCGCAGGAAGCCGTAACTTGACGACTCGATCAGGGAAAACAACAGCACAACCAACAGAGTCCCGCTGTTTAGAGCCATCCGTAAATACTGGTACATGGTCGGGATGCTGGTGTAAAATATCGGAAAAGAAGGACGTAAAAACAAACGCAGGACTGCAGCTCCGCCGGTACTCCGACAAGTCTAAAAGGACGCTGGGCCTCTGGAGCAACCAGAGAGGCAGGCGGGTAAAACCTTGGACTTGGGTGCCACATGCTCCACACCAAGGGACTCAAGCAAATGCTTGGCACGAATCCCAAATGGTCTCGTTGCCCTGGGACGACTGGAAAAGAGACGTTCCATAGCCGGTCGGGCAACAGTAGGGTACGCAGGGGAGGTAGGGCAGGCAAGGAATGGACACACCCGTCGCACCATGAGGAGTTTCCGCCGGATGGCGAGCGGCGGTTCCCCTGCCTCAGCACACAGGCTGGGGATGGGACTGGTACGGAATGCACCAGTGGCCAGCCTGATACCCTCATGGTGTACTGCGTCAAGAATCTTCAGATACGAAGGCCTTGCTGACCCATACACGGTGCAACCATAGTCAAGACGCGATCGGACGAAAGCCCTCTAAAACTGCAGCAGACGCGCCCGATCTGCTCCCCAGGACCGATGGCTCAGATACTTCAAAATATTCAGTGCCTTCAGGGCCCGCACCTTGAGGTCTTTAAGGTGAGGCAACCACGACAACTTGGAATCAAAAGTGAGGCCCAGGAACCTCACAGTGTCTCTAAAAGGAAGAATGGTGTCTCGCAGACGCAATTCAGGGGAGGTAAAAAGACGTCGAGAACGATTAAAATGAACACACACACATTTGTCTGTAGGAAAGGTAAAACCCGTCTTCGCAGTCCATGCCTGTAATCGCTTTATCGTAAGCTACAACTGCCGACTAGCAGTGACAAGACCGGAGGAAGAACAGAAAACAGCAAAATCGTCCACAAACAAGGAGCATTGGGCAGGACTCCGGATAGTGGACGTGATACTGTTAATGGCGACGCCAAAGAGGGTGACACTTAAAACGTTTCCCTGAGGAACACCACTCTCCTGCACGTACAAATCAGATAGCACATCACCAACCCGATATCGAAAGAGGCGGTGGGAAAGAAAGGACCGAATGAAGATGGGGAGATGGCCACGAAAGCCCCACTGATGGAGTTGATTGAGGATAAGGCGGCGCCGAGTAGTGTCATAAGCCTTATTAATATCAAAGAATACACCTAGACAATGCTGGTTACGTAGGAAGGCCTGCTGGATGGCCGCCTCAAGCAGGGTCAAGTTGTCTATAGTTGAACGACATCTCCGAAAGCCACACTGAGAGGGGCTAAGGAGCTGCCTGGTCTCGAGCAGCCAAACCAGGCGACGGTTGACCATGCGTTCCAACTTCTTCCCGACACAGCTCGTCAAAGCAATACTTCGATAACTACTGGGATGCGTTCGGTCCTTCCCCGGTTTGAGGAGGAGAATCAAAATCGCCTCCCTCCACGAGTCAGGGTACGTGCCGGATAACCATATCATATTAAAACAATTCAGGGGAACTTCCTTGGATGGCAGCAACAAGTGCTGCAGCATGCTGTACCGGATTTGATCATAACCAGGCGCAGTATCATGAGCCACAGACAATGCCGAATCCAGTTCCCACATTGTGAAGGGGCAGTTGTAGGGTTCAGAATTTGGAGACCGGAAGTCCAAGTGACCCCTCTCGATGGCAGTGCGGTAGCGGCAGAATTCTGGATCACAGTTAATACTGGTGGTAGATTCAGAAAAATGCATGGCCAGTGTGTGCAATTTCTCTCGGCGCAGTGAGGAGACATCGCCGATGCAGCAATGCCATGACAGGTAGTTGGCTGAGTTTCCCGGATATCCTCCTGATGGCTTCCCATACTTTCGTAGAACTAGTGGAACGGGAGATGGAGTTCAAGAACGATTGCCATGACCGTCGTTTGCTCTCTTTCGTCACTCGCCGCGCTTTGGCCCTTGCCACCCGAAAGGCTGCAAGATTGTCAGCTGAGGGACGGCACTTGAAGCGGCGCAGAGCTGCACGGCGGGCTCGGATGGCTGAGCGACATTCAGTGATCCACCAAGGGACAGGACGCCTCTTGGGATGACCGGATGACCGTGGGATTGATAATTCAGCAGCATGGGAGATCAGGGCTGTAGCATGGTCCACCCATTCGTGGACGTTGTCACGGTGTTCCAAAACAGCCAGTTGACTGAAAAGTGTCCAGTCAGCTCTGCAGAGGTGCCACCGGGGCGGCACTGGTAATGCCACAGCCTCACCAAGGAGGCGAACCCAAAGGGGGAAGTGATCACTAGAATGGAGGTCAGCAGCTACCTCCCACAGAGCATAATCCGCGAGTGCTGGAGAGCAAAAGGAAAGGTCAATAGCCGACGACGACCCGGAAGCAGTACAGAAATGAGTGGGAGCACCAGGGTTGAGGATGCACAGTTCTTCAGACATCATGAGGCTTTCCAGAATGCGACCCCTGGGGCAAGTAGTCGAAGAGCCCCATAAGACATTATGAGCATTGAAGTCCCCCAGAAGAAGAAATGGGCAGGGGAGTTGGCTAATAAGGTCTGTGAGAGCCTCAGAGTCTAATGCATCCTGAGGCGGTAAATAAACCGAACAGACTGTGAGCCTCCGACCCACAAGAAGGTCAACTGCAACTGCTTGCAAGTCTGTAACGAGAGGGAGCTCAGATGAGTGGTGCATGTCACGGACAAAAACCGAAACACCACCCTTTGCCCTTTCCCCCGTCAGATTATCTTTTCGATATACGGTATAGCCCCGTAAAGAAGGAGCATCAGTGGCCCGAAAATGTGTCTCTTGGAGACATAAGCACAAAGGGAACTCTCGTACAACGAGTTGTAATTCGGCCACATGCGTCCTGAACCCATTCAGGTTCCACTGTAATATGGGAGCCAGTGATCAGGGTGGCTGAACTTTCACCCTGCCTCTGTGCTTTGGAGGAGAGCCCGTACTGGCCGGAGATTTATTTCTGGGCGAGAAGATCGCCCCCGGTCGACATCAATGTCCATCAGCTCCGATGACGACCCACGGGAGACGTCAGACCGTACGATGGCCTCGTCATCGGACCGACCCTGACAAGTCTCCTCAGGTGGCAAGACCTTCACCTTCGGCGTCTTTGTCTTGGGGGGCTTAGAGTGCAGAGCTTTGTCAACAGTTGGAGCTTTACTCGCCTGGGCAGAAGGCGCCATATGGGGAGAGGCAGGAAGTACCCCAATGTCAGCAACCACGGCCTTGTCCGACGTTGTGGGGAGAGCCGCAGGTTTCAAAACAACCGCAGCAGCACAACCGCACTGGCAAACACAGGTATTAGTGCTAACACTAGCAACCTCCCTTTGCGTAGCAACAGTGGCCATTTGTACCGGTTTTTTCAGAGCGGAAGCGAAAGATGTTGTAAACACAGGAGGTTGCATGGCTTTAAAGAGCTTCTTGGCCTCACCATAGGGGATGCGCTTGGATCTTTTAATCTCCTGTATCTTCCGTTCTTCGAGATAGATGGGGCAGACCCGGCTCCAGACAGGGTGACTCCCAGAGCAATTCACGCACTTCACAGGCGATGAACGATCGGCTCCTTCATGGGCAGGCTGACCACATTTACCATAAGTGGCTATCCCATTGCACCCCAACGTAGTATGCCCAAAGCGCTGACATTTAAAACAGTGCATTGGGTTGGAGAAATATGGCCGCACTGACAAACGTAAGAACCCCCCTTTAACATGCTCTGGGAGTCTCGGACAACTGAACGTGAGAATAAACGAGTCGGATTTGACTAGGTCCCCATCGACTCGTTTCATAATATGCTGCACGTCAACAATACCTTCGTCAGCCCACTCAGATTTTAACTCGTCTGTGGGTATATCCACCAAGTCCCTACATGTCAAACACCCTTACTACAGTTCAAAGTGGAATGGAGCTCGGTCTCGATAGCGTACTCTCCGAGACAGGTTGCTTTCCGAAGAGAAGCGACTTGACGGGAACTAGAAGTCTCAACTAACAGAGTCCCATTGCGCAGTCGCTTCACAGATTTCAGTGTTCCTGCAATCCCCTCAAGACCCTTGTGGATGTAAAAGGGAGAAACCCTCTCAAAACTACCCTCCTTCCGTTTAATAATCAAAAACACATTCTGATTGTCAGCATGTGCTCTGTTACGACAGTCTGATAAATCTCTAGCAACACCAGGCGCTGGAGGACTCGCAGCACGAAGTCGCTTTTTCGATGGGGTGTGTTCCACCCAATCCACTGGTAGGAGGAAATGTAGAGGTCGAAGGGTCCATTCCGGTCCCACGAGCAGCTAGGGAACTAAAGGTCTGCTCAGACAGAGCGCCGCGTGCCTGAGTAAGCCTTATACAACTGGGGTGCGGCAGGTGCCACAGAGGTTGCCCGCTTGCGACTGCTCCGCCCCAACAGCCATGCATCTTATAGGCGCGGAGCACACCGTAAGATTGAGGGGTTTTTAGAGAGGTTGGCCGTCCTCGCAATCCAGGCGGGAAAGCGAAGATTACCATTCCCCGCAGCACACAACATTCCACCGCTGCGCCATACGGTAGTCGCTGAAACATGTCTGGGGGTTACGGTGACAGGAGACTGGCGGCGCTGACCAGTCCCCAGCTCAGGACCCCGGGGTCGCCAAGCCCGTACTCAGCAAATGAATGCTGAGCCCCTGGGGGCTCGAATTCTTCAAATGGCCTTCAGCCGTACTGTGTAAATGCTTATCTTAAGGTTTGTCTTTAATTATTTTGAATAATTGTTTGGACCTTTCAGCAGTCAAGATGTTTCAAGCTTTCTTAAGATGGTTTTCTGTTGTACTGTGTAACTGCTTGTGTGTAAAGGTTACCTTTTATTATGTTGAAAACTTATTGGGCTTTCAGCCGAGGAATTAAATTTTCCTTAATATGGCTTCTAGACGAGATTTGTAAATTCTTGCCTTTTAAAGGATTTCCTTTGCTGATCTGAAATATTATTTGGGCCTTTAGCTGAGAAGATATTTTCATTTTACATAGGTAACATAAGAAAGGGGCCTTCAGCCGTTTGTCTAAATTCTGGTCTCTCAAAAGAAATTATTTAAGGATATTTTAATAATAATTAAGTAAGGCCTTCAGCCGTTTCTCTAAATCCTTGTCTTTTAAAAGGAACTATTTAAACTTTATTATTGAGAAGTTACTTCGGCCCTCAGCCGTGAATTGATCCTTGTTGTTTTAAAGAGTAAACTGTGCATAGTGTTTTGGCGGAATGAAGTTCTGTGTTCTTGTGTAACTAACAGTAACTGATCTTGGCCTCTTTCCACAACCTGCTCCGCTCTGTCTTGCGGAACCAGATTTCAGGTGCATCTAGTACTCCTCTGGTGACAGATGCAGTCATCGGATCAAAATCGAAGTCTTCTTTCGAGGTGTAATAACTTTTCTTCCGGTAGTGTGTTTGCCTTTGGATGCCTCTCTCCTGACCAGTTCCAGAAAAGTAAATACACTTCAACGATTCATAAACAGGGTGATTCCCATTGTATATAAAAAACGCTTCGAACGATAAAGCTTTTTTGGAGAATTATTTTACACTAAATTATTACTTAAGTAAGTAATAATACGTGGAGTCTCTAGTCCATGAAATGGGTGCGTGATACCGATGTACAGTCTTCTCTGTTCTGATAATGTTATAATGTTCATACATTTTAACACCTCTCACGTATTCAAGAGAATTCGGGAGCAGCAAACATTTTAGCAGAAAACATGAGCGCCAAGTTAGTGCTCAATTACACCATCGTTGCAGAGTTGATATTTACAAACTTCACACCATGTTTTGCCGAGATACGGAGAGTTTCCCCGAGTTCTCTGCTTCGGATTCTGAAAATAGTGACAATTTACGAAGCTGTAGGAGTTGCATTGATGTCGACTGTAGTGTGTGCGGGCCGTACACTTCCGCCATTGTTCCGGCGGCGGCGTTTCGGTCTTAACACAGCAAGGAAACTGAGCGGCATTGTACTCGACTAACTGAGCTTGCATACGTTCTGGCTAAGTAATAGCTACCTTGTTTGCTGGGGCACAATTTGCAGCGAACTGTGTAACACCGCAAGAGAACCCTGTTATGAAACTAGTTGCATTTTGACTATGTTTCTACGTACTTACCCGTGTAACAGGAAATACATACGGTAATTCTGATATTGGAGATGCATGTCCAGCACATCTAGAGCCTAAAAGTCTACAGAAAATGGATTATTAGGTGAATTTTCATTGTAAGGAGGGAAAGAAGCGAGTGCCAAAGTTGTTCAGTAACGTCATGTATCGTTCCAAGCAACTAAACTCGTTCGGTAGTGAACTTTTAGGTATCGCAAATAATCTTCACGTATACGAATGATCACTTTTCTGAAATTTCTTGTTTCCTAATGAGAAATGTGTTTTCTGGTAGTCAATAAACCGTCATGAAACTGTTGGTAACTATCATCATTACAGCCTCTAAGATTTCCCTTAAGCATTTGCGTGAAATGCAGTTCACGTTTGGAATGCGAGACACTTCCAGGAAAAGGAATGGATTACTAAGGTATCTGAGACTAGAATTTGAGCAGAGTCTGACGGCTGTCGTTGAGGCAGATGCCTGTGACAAACAAGTGGCAACATTGCTGTACTTGGTCGAAATTTTCTCATATGGCCCTGAGTGTGCTGTAGGTGCTGTTTAACTGCTACGAGCCGACTTGAGAATTCTTATTGAACCAAAGCTGCACCAATTTTGAAAGTTTTCCCGATATTCCTCACACGTGCAGTTTGAACAGATAATAATGTGGAGTAAAATGATGTTTTAACTCAGAAATTTGTATTCGCCTGCATCATTTGATAGCTGTCTCAACTTGCAACTGTGTAACTGTACAGCCTTATAGATTGGAGGTAATTGCCGAGGGACTGTGTAGTGTTTCTAGCTTGGTTCTGATATTCAATGAAAGTGATGTGATATTTCTCAAACAGAAGTCTTCAGTAGTCGATATGTGATCCAGTGTGATCTTTGGCTGTCAGCGACTCTGTCACTTCCAATGTATCATTCATTGATAAGTAAGTGAGAGGGTCGGATGTTGGTGAGGGTGCTGAACGCTCTGGAAATAACTAGCAGAATACAGAGATGTAAATGCAGAGGATTTTTCTTTTTGGAGATATAATTTTGTAAAGACTGTTTTGAGAATGTGAGGATATTGAGGTAATGTCGTCGCTGCGTTGCTTGCTCACACGTAATTTATGATGAATTTTGACATAGGCAAATTTTTGGCATGGGTTTTCTTTGCTGGATCGGGTCAGTTAGTTCGACTGTCGAAACTAGGTTAAGCAAAATTATTTGCTCACATGGTTTGCATCCAGAGTTTTCGATTCACCACTCCTTTACCGTTGCAGTAACTAATAACGTGGCAGAATTGTATTTTATTTACAAGAAATGAATTTTGAGAAAATTGTAATTTTTAAGAACTCAGGATATCACAATACAGCTTCTGAATATTTGTCTGTTGTACCTCATTTAGTAAGTTTTTTACTTCCACCGTCTCCTCACGAAAACTTGTTTTGTAATCGCGTCTTGTCGCACTGCACTTAACGGACAGCCATTCAAAGTAAAGTACGATGTGATAAGCACAGCTGCATTTCCTTGCGTTGAACTTGGACAAAGTTTATTTTCTTTAGCTTGTTTGTTGCTGCGCTGCGTTTTAAGATTCATCACTTTCGAATAGTACCGAGTTTCTGCTGCGAGGTAAGTCACAAAGTTTGTTATGGCCAGTTTAATGTCACAATCAGGACACATTAAAATCATTCACACTTAATCACTGAATTTAAAAAAAATTATTTTTAGGTTCGGTGTAGGTAAAGATAAGTTCAGAATTCATTTCTTTGTCAAACATTCTTGTTCTTATGCTGTAGTGTTAAATGTTCAAATGTGAACCATTTACATTTCGGAATTTCATTTGGTCAGTTTTGCTATGAAAATTTGCACGGCAGTTTTTACAAAGGCATTTTGGAGAGTATTCTTTCAGAATTCGGTTTGTAATTTTATGAACATTTCTTTTTGCTCTATTAGTTTTTGTGTGTTGGAAGACAAGCACTGTGTCATCACGCACTGTAGCACTTTTCACTGTACTGCAAAATACAGTATTCCACAGGATAGCTTATTTCATATACAGTTTTACATTTTCTAATTATTTTACATAAAAATTAATTGCAATACAGTTACACAGTTTGAGACTTTTTTTATCAGATAGCGTAAGCACACCATTTGCATTATTCAGCGACACATTACAACACAAACACACAAGAAAGTTAAACAACAGAAAACCAGTTAATGTACAGAACAACAAAAAACACAAATAAGATAGAGACAAGTACAACTGTTGGACTTATGCCAGGATACGTGCAAACCCGTAGCTAACCAGGTTCTTGCACACCTGAGATGCATTATCTGTCTTGACATTTTTATACTGCGTTGGAATTTTCTGTTAACAGCGTTTCATGCGGCTTCTTTACCAGTATTTTCAAAGTACTTTACTTTTAAATACAACGAAATGGAAGGGAAACAAGATGTAGGAAAATGAAATTAAAGTGCCATTTTTTGAAACCTTCCGATACTAACGTCGCAAGGCAGTCTGTTTAAAGTTGTTGATTTGTTAATGTAAGATTAAAATTCTGTCCTTCTAACGAGCATCTACCGACCTCTAGCCTGTTAATCGAAGCTGGGATTGATCTGCTGAGATATGTTGAAGGACTCTTGAAAATTGGTAGTCTAATTTCGAAAACTGTTTTTGGCAGTAATCTATCATACAAATCATTTATTTAGTTTGACAGAACATCTTTGGATTCATACTGACTTGAAGTGGATGAAGTTTGACCATCATGTCATTCTTGAGCAGGAAAGGTAACAAAACTTTCGAGTGGTCTGAAACATTGTCTCTTGACAATTTTAGAATTATGACTTTGCCTTCTTCGGCTAGCCTCATTGCTTTGCTATCTCTTTGTGTACAATGGGTGGAAGACAGAGTGTAAACTAGGTGTGAATTTGACATTAGATGCAAAGAGCATGGAAGAAGATTAATGTTCAGAACAAATAATTCAATTTTTCCCAAACATTTACGTCAACATCAACATAAAGCAACCACTAGAGACTGCGACATGGAAAGAATAAGGATAAATAAGAATAAAAGTTTCAGATAGTTACTACATTCAAAAGACTATAAAAGAAAAGAAACAAGTGATGAAAGGTCAGAACGGCACGGAAAACTACACACTTTTTAAATTAGCTGACCAATTAGCATAATAATCGCATACTCTGATTCCTTAAACATTCGAACTCCATGCTTAGAAGAGCCCCAAACGTCTGAATACTTTTCATACGATTTAATAGGTAAAACGTTTGTCGTTATGCATGTAACCGAAAAAAAGTTCAAAAATGGTTTGAAATTATGTTTAAAGTTTGTCTGAAGTCACTAAACGCTTTCATTATGAAACACTGGATGAGTATAGTTTGTCTAATTTGCGCTCCATTTTAAGAAAGAGCATGTTTTTAACTCGTCTCATTGTTTATGACGTTATATCTTCTGTTCAATGTGTAGTACAATTATATAGTACTGTAGGTACATACAGTGGAATCTGCCCAGAATGTCTGCAAACCGTGTTGCGAACACATTCGGTAGTAAATAATTATTAAATTAAAGCATCATGTTTCGTCCTGAAGGTTTACTACACGAACTTCGAGAACTTAGTAAGCAATAAACATTTTTCCTATCATCATTTTGTGGTGGGAGGAGTTGCAATGAGAAAAAGTTTTGTAAACCTTTGAAAAAGTTTGTTGGACGTCGCTAGGTGCTTTCATTTTCAAATACTGTGTGAATAAGGTCCGGGTATTTGGGCGCCGTCAGCTCCGCTGCCTCGAAGCATACACGGAGTTGCTGACCGTGTTAGCTGTCTTAGTGTGTTTAACGTTTACTGTAAGATTATACCTCTTAATGAGCAAATTATGGGAGCATTTTAAATTCGGTAAATTACTATGCGAAATACTGAAAATCAAGTTTTGTTACCTTTGTAAATATTCAGATAGGCAACCAGCAATTGGTACTTGGCTCCACGTCATCTCTAATTTACACTTACTCACACAGACACGTGCACGCGCGACACACATATGACTAAGAAAAAATACTTCATTAAAAAAGTTATTAATACGGAATTCCAGTCAATGCCATGAACAGCTGTTATGAAGCCACACCGAAACGGTAAGAAGCTCACATAACTGCTGTGTTATGGAATGTGGAACTGCTTGTCACGCAATTTTAGTTTCGGGAACCGTCAGTATTAAGAAATCTGAAACCTTACATGTTGTAAACTTTTCCACGTCGTGCTTTTCAGGTGTAGCCGTTATTGCTTGTTGTTAAGTGATACTGACAGGAAACACGTCATAATTAATTAATTAATGTCATTCATGATTTTTTCAATTTTTAAGACTGTTGAACAGTGTTTGTCTTCGGTTATCCACATGATTAATATTACTGATAAGTAACTGCTGGATTTCATGATTGGAGGAATTTCAACAACGGTCTGTTTCCAATGGAAAACTTGTCTGTCTTGAAAATAGCTGTAAATAGCTGTAGTTCACAATATTTGTGCATCATGTCTCCCATACCTCAAAATAATTAAATATGCTTGGAATATACTGCCCTCTCTCTCTCTTTTTCTCTCACTAACTCACACACACACAAACACACACACATATGCAAGCTCGTGTACACGCATGCGCATACCCAACAATGCACATTTAGTTCGCTGTAAGTTTTTCGCATGTACCACTAATTAAAATGTAATTTTCCCAGTGTACCATTGTATATTTTCGTGCTGCGCTGTCCGCCGAAGTGCAACGGTTAAAGTCGCTAGCTCGAGACTTCAGGGTCACTGGTTCGATTCAAGCTTCCTGCAATTAGTTAGGAGTTCTGAGAGGTTCTGTGGCTTATTTATCGAATTCTCTAAGGCGCTAGAACATTCTGTGTATATGTTATCGACATTGTGTGAAATCTGGCTTTCCATAGAATGCCTAGGTAATGTATTGAATGCCTAAAATCGAATGTCAATGTAGGAAAAGATTGATATTTCATGTGTTGCTTAGAGATTGTATACTTCGTCGGATTGTTTGCTGCTAAAGTATATAATAGCCTAAGCCTGTAATTTTTTTCCGGTCACTACTGTTCCCTGTGGCGAGCGGGTCTATGTTTAATGTTTGTGAAGACAGAGTGTCGCTGTAAGACGTTCAATTATCACGCCACGAATATCGTCATAATAATTCGCCACTGTGAAGCATCCGGCTGAAGATTCACAGATTTTCTGTCGTCACTCTTTCCCGTTGTTCTTGTATCACCATCTTGGAAGAGTGTGTAGTGCCAAGAAAGGAATTACGACATGATAACATGCAACGACGGTTCTGGGATGAGTTATCTCAGGTAAAGGTTAATTTCGGAGTCAGTTGGCCGATGTCAGGTCAGTCCCATCCTGAGAGAGAGTACACGTTCTTAATGGTCTACGAATATCTTCTCACCAAATTTGTAGTTCTCAGGGCTCTGAAACCAAAGAGAGTGGAACGAATAGCCTACAACCCCATCGATATATTTACGTTGCTCGGTGCTCCAACGATTCTACAGTCCGACAACCGAAGGGAATTTGCAAACGAAGTGCTAAGCAGCCTAAACGAGTATTATAAGCCTACTTTGAAAATCGTCCACGGTAAGCTGCGCCACTCACAGAGTCAGAGGAGCGTCGAAAGAGCGAATCAGGACATTGAACATATGCCGTGTGATTGGATGCGACATGAAAAAACTGGTTGCTGAAGTGACGCACTACGGTTCGCCCAATTTATGAAAACCAGAGCTGTTCATTCTGAGATTAAGAGGTCACCATACGGAACTCCGGTGGGCTACATAACTAGACTAGGTCTATCCACACCATCCCTGCCTAGCGAGGTTTTACAAGTTGTAGAGACAGAGAAAGAGCTGTACAAAAAATAGAGAAAGTACAAACAACACAACAGGAGAAAGAAAGACGAGATCAATCGATGCAAGAGGCACAGCTCCCTACAAGACAAATATGAGATGCCATCAATAATGGATGAAGCCATCGTAATTGAAGATCCTTCTATTTGTGTGGTTACAGAAAATACTACTTTTTCTGATATCTGTTGCATCTGCCTAAACGAAACCAGTGGTGCTCATACATGTCAAAAGTGTGACCGAAACGTTCATGCTAAATATCGACATTCTGCTAAAGACGATGAGGTCGACAAAGTAGAAGATTATGGGGTTAGGATTTTGTGCAGAAAAATAAACAGAGAAATTCTGACAAAAAAATCCTTCTGTACCTTTGAGTGCCACGTTTCACAGTTTTACCTAAAACCGTCAGGTACTCTATACATTACCTAGCCATTTTATACAATATAGGTATTTCACACAATGCTGGTAACATATATATCAGTAGGAGACTCTCTGAAGGCGCAGTCCGTTCAGCTCCACAGTTACTTTGTGTGAACTCCATAAACGTGCTTTAAATGTGAATTGTAAGTTTTTGTTGTCGACTGTACTGTCATAACTGATATTTGATTCCGGATTGGCCGTTACACAGTTTGGTGGAGACGTCGGGTATCTGGGACGTAGATATCTTAAAAGTTTCAATAATGCTACACAAACGCCGTCGCCTTCATCAGCAGCAATCCGAGTACAAACATCACACTTCTCCGTGGACTTCACTGTTAAGGTACCGATGGATACAAAAGAATCAGCAGTGTTTTTGGGTGACGCTCGCTAGGATGCGAGGTAAATTGGCATAGGGATTTGTCCTTGACGCCGAATACAACAGGTGGGAAAACGTTTACTTGGACAGCACCGCTCAGCAGCGAAAACAAGGAGGACAAGAGCTGGTACAAATATCGGGGAGAAATTAAGACATTTTGTGACCAACCAATGAACAACTGAAACACTTCTTTTGAAGGATGTTACTACAGCAGAGAATTATATCAAATGTTGCGTGCAAATTGTGACAATGCAACAGCAAAGAGCAAGCCGAAAGATTTTCCACATACTCCTTAATATCGCACCGTAGCAGTCATGGAAGACTACCAGGTTCTCGCATCGTTAATATGACTAATAGTTCGGGAAGAGATACAAGTGTTTATGAGACTTGTTGCTGTCGATTCCATAACGGCAGCTAATAACAAAATCGAATAACAAAGCCAGCCGGGAGAAAATATCATTATTAGCCGAAAATGAAGGCTTTTAATCATTGTTACTAATACATCCAAGTCAGATCAAGTCCGTGAAATGAATCTAGAAACTTCATACTTATGCCAGTAACGGCTAACAAAGACCGTCAGTTCCATGCATCGTTAATAAGGCAAATAGCTCGAAAAGAGATACGAGCATCTATTAATGTCGAACCGAGAAAGGCGAGAATTAACAAGATTGGATGTTGAACCAAGCCCGGGTAGATGAACCATAGCTAAAACAAAAAGAGAGTCGTTAATCACTGTTAGCAATATCTACCAGACAGACGAACGTTGTGAAATGGAGCTGGAAAATTCAGACTGATGCTACAATCGATTGACAACGTCCATAGCTCCTACTAACACTTATACAACCGGTTACCTTGTCAAAATTAGACATTTGGAGACCAGGGGGCATGATTAGCGTAAACGCAGGTCTGGACCCCTGCATTCTCAGCCACTCCTGTTTACAGCACTACGTCTACGCCTTGCGGGTTGTCGTTTCTTATTCCCGCAGGTTCTCCGCCTTCGGAGACGGTTAAGCGCCTCGCCAGTACATGCCGTGCTTGGATTCGGTCCTGATAGTGAACATTCTGTTTATAAGCTGAACGGTGGCAGGCGGCACCAGAGACTGCTACCATGGTCCATGGGCAGCGCACGTTGCAGCCACGGCGTGAGTGCCGTCAGGGACTACCTTACGTCCATGAGTATGTATTCCTCAAGAACCCGCTGATATTCCTCAGCCTTCGTATACTGAAGCCGCGGCGCAAGCTCCAGTAGCCAGTTGCAGTCTCAGCTCCGGCTATAGGCCACTCGTACTTGTCGCCTAAGACGTCCCATCTGTTTGAGCTTCTGCCGACGTTGCACCAAGCCGCACCGCTCCGCTACGTCACGATATACTCGCGGCCCAGTGCTACGGTATAGTGGTACTATAGCAGTGACGACCTGCTTCACGACCTCATCATGACTCAGGTAATGACAGACCTTTGGCTTCTCCACATTCCTACTGATAAAGAACGATCATTTTGTTTACTATTGCTTATGTGGAACGTTATTCTTGTGTTGTAAAGCTGCGATAAATGTACATTGTATAAATAACTGTGGAAACATGAATTATCTGCGCACTGTAATGACTACAGCTCAATCCATGGACGTAAAAAAACATGCTGCTATTTTTACGTTGTGGACGTCTTGGCATGTCGTCCACCTCTGTAGAGAAAGATGAAGAAAGTTCAACGACAACTACACTGTAAGACAAAAAACACCAGACAAGCTCAAGACAAGCTCAAGACATGCCAGGAAACTGCAGATGACTGCAGCAAACCTGTGGAACGAAGCCCGTCGTCGTACCCCGTTCAACGTCGCTGTCCAACAGACCACGGTAGTACCAGGTCATCGTCATACAGTGAATCCAATCGGTCACCCAGTTGCCAAAATCAGGACAATCAAATGAGGTGATCATCTATTGAGGTAAGTCCTCCTCAACGACAGTTGCCTAAATGTTGCTGTATCACATTAATGTTATCAACGATGACCAACGTGTCCAGGCACTAGACGGTTCTGTGTTGTTATTTTCTGTGATACTATACGGTTATCGTAATCATCTGAAAATTTTGTTCCGAGATTTACAGGCCACTGTGCTGAAGTCAACAATTTCAAAATATTTCCAGCCGACATTATTTGTCATTTCACCAGAACGCAGCCAAAATGCTACCCTTAGTCGGGGCGTCTTGCAATCATAGTAAACAGTCATAGATCGTGAAAGACTGGAGCTCAAGATTGGCGACGCTTTGATTTCTGTGCATAACTGTTTACGATTGAAGAAATGCTTATCCCTTTTCAATGAGACGACGAGCTACAGTCAGTGGGCTGGACACTAGGTGAAGCTAATAACGCCCTAGCCGAGTGCAAAAAAGTATTCAGCCTCACAAAAGAAATTTGAATAGCCAATGACTGTTGTATTTCTCGTACGGAGGGAAGAAGAACTCTGCGCCACCACTTGTTATGAACAGCTGCAACTCGTCTCTGAGGATGTACTTAGAAATACTCAAATCAGTCTACGGAGGTCAACTCAGTGCCGTCAGTGAGGAACAGTGCTACACTACCATTACTGGAGAAATCTGGTATCCAGGCACCAATAGGTCCCAGCTTCGCCAAAGAACGACGTCAGCATGTGTTGATCGAAATGAATCGATTTTCACATTCATCCAAGTTTTTCGGGTATATTCAAGTAAAGACTGGAGACAAGAAAGACTAAATGAGCCAATTTTGAACTCCATGTCAATGCCGGGGATCATTCATTCCCTACCCTCTTCCTCCAAAGAAACTCCAGTCCAGCCACTTTCGAAAATATTGTGAAGAATATTGTTTGACATCTACCTATAAAACTGTCCTTCCTCGGCGTCATCTGAAAAACATCTAAGTCTCTTGACAACTGTCATGAATGTACGATGTAGGTCTTTCCCTGAATCCGAGAAAATCCTCTTCGTCATTACAAAAAGTGTATTGTGACACCTACTTATCTTAAACATAGTTGATCTTGATCCAGAAAAAGTAACAGCCATGTCAGATTTTTCCAACTCCTCAACACGTTTACGATGTGAGAGGCTTGTTCAGAATGTACTGCTACTACAGTTGTGTCATGAGTGCGACGCAATAGAATTATGTATTATGATATCTTTGCATGACTCTTCATCGCTTTGGTGTAAGTAATTATTGTTGATGCAGTGTAAGGAAGTGGAGCGTCTCATTTATTTCCTTGGAGCTACATCGAATATTTCGGCTCCGACACACGGGAAGAATCACCGAAGCCGACAAATAGAAGGATACCTGCGAACAACACTTCAACCTTTGCCAACAAGGAGGTGCAAACGTACTGTCAGATTAAGGTATGATGAGCAACATTACATTCACGCTCGGGGGAAACCGCTACTACGCGCCTGTTACGATATTCACTTTGACTGCTTCTTGAGAAAATTACAAGTCCATTACTGCTAATAACATTGCTGTGGAGATTTACCACAGATCTCAATATATTGAACATCGACTGAACTTGCGATTGTTACTATCTGTGGTTGATCTCTGCACTGCATTTATCTCCAACAGCTATCACGTTTTCCTTAGTTGCTGGTGCCATAATTTTAATTTGTACACGACAGATACTGTCTTGTGATAACATTACTAAGTTCTGACAGCCCTAGACAGGTCGACGGAAAAGCTACATATTCTGAAAAGAAAGCTAATTCATCAGAAATCAAATATCGGTCTACACGTCACCGCAGTCAAATTTAGCCGATTCCTTTTCGTGCTCATATGGATGGTTCTGAGCACTATGGGTCTTAACGTCTGAGGTCATCAGTCCCCTAGAACTTAGAACTACTTAAAACCTAACTAACCTAAGGACATCACACACATCCATGCCCGAGGCAGGATTCGAACCTGTGACCGTAACGGTTGCGCGGTTCCGGACTGTAGTGCCTAGAACCTCTCGGCCACCCCAGCCGGCGCATTCACTGAAAGTACTATGACAGGCGGGAGGTGAGAAAACTTCGATTTCATGGTCGAGCGGCTGCTCATAAGCCACACATCACGCCCGTAAATGCCAAACGACGCCTCTCTTGGAGTAAGGAGAGTAAACATTGGACGATTGAACAGTGGAAAAACGTTGCCTGGAGTGACGAATCACGATACACAATGTGGCGATCCGATGGCAGGATTTGGGTATGCCGGCTGGGGTGGCCGAGCGGTTATAGGCGCTACAGTCTGGAGCCTCACGACCGCTACTGTCACAGGTTCGAATCCTGACTTAGGCATGGATGTGTGTGATGTCCCTAGGTTAGTTAGGTTTAAGTAGTTCTAAGTTCTAGGTGACTGATGACCTTAGAAGTTAAGTCACATAGTGCTCAGAGCCATTTGAACCATTTTTGATTTGGGTATGGCGAATGCCCGGTGAACGTCATCTGTCAACGTGCGTAGTGGCAACACTAAAATTCGGAGGCGATGGTGCTACGATGAAGTCGTGTTGCTCATAGAGGGGGCTTGCAGCCCTTGTTGTTTTGCGTCGCACTATCACAGCACAGGCCTACACTGATGTTTTAAGCACCTTCTTGCTTCCCAATGTTGAAGAGCAATTCGGGGACGGCGACTGCATCTTTCAACACGATCAAGGATCTGTTCATAGCGCACGCATATGGCGGAGTGGTTACACGAGAATAACATCCCCATAATGTACTGGCCTGCACAGAGTCCTGACCTGAATCCTATAGAACACCTTTGGTTTGTTTTGGAACGCCGACCGTGCCAGGCCTCACCGACCGATATCGATATCTCTCCCCAGTGCAGCACTCCGTGAAGAATGGGCTGTCATTCCCCAAGAAACCTTCCAGCACATGATTGAACGCATGCCTGCGAGAGTAGAAGCTGTCATCAAGGCTAAGTGTGGGCAAACACCATATTGAATTCCTGAATTACCGGTGGAGGGCGCGACGAACTTGTAAGTCATTTTTAGCAAGTTGTCCAAATACTTTTGATCACATAGAGTAGTTTCGCTACACAGTGTCACGTTGCAGATACAGTTCGGAGCTCTGTACGGCAGAGAGATGCAGCATGGGTCAGTAATGCCTGGAAATCAACCGAGATATGTGTATGACTTGTATAACCTCAACAGAATAAAAAATTTGGAGGCATTGCTTTTCAGCACGCCCTGTAATGTCATATACTCCAGGTGTTGATTTTGTTGTCTGGACATTTTGTTTCGAACTTAAATTAAAAACAGTCGCCGGCCCTCAATTCTGTCCAAAGCCTTCGTGTCTCCCTTGGCTGTAAGGTAAATGCTTATACTGGCGTTCACGATTTAGTCTGCCTCTGCCCCACCCAACGTTCGTCTGGTACTTGGGTGAAAAGTATGTGATTATATTGGGTCATTATTTGAACACACTCCTCTATCTAGAGAATGATAGACATAAAAGAAGCCCTAAATGTAGGGTGACATTGAACAGAGAGACTAGGATACAACACCCCCTGTTATTTACGGGGGCAGTTGTAAGGTTTTAAATTTCAGCTTGAAAAAGTAAAACTTTGACCATGAAACCTCTCTACATATTCATCCCTCAGTTGGACAAATTTTTTCCATCGATATTGTCGTTGTTCTGGGGATACCTGTTACGCAATGATTTCTTCCTTCAAGGAAAGAAGAAGTCATCTGGTGCCAAGTCAGAAGCAGGAAAAATTTAGTATCCCCAAGAATCAGCACGTATGACTGTGTCCTGTTCAGACTAAACTGGGTCATTAGCTTGGAGGCAGAGTACCTTATTTG
This sequence comes from Schistocerca piceifrons, assembly GCF_021461385.2. Lineage (NCBI taxonomy): Eukaryota > Metazoa > Arthropoda > Insecta > Orthoptera > Acrididae > Schistocerca > Schistocerca piceifrons. Next base: position 296,173,536 of record NC_060141.1, read on the forward strand.
ACAGCTTCCCGCGAAGCTTCTTTTAAAAACATCCCGCAAAATTGTCAGGAGAGTTTGGTGTTACAGTCCTGTGGAAATTTACGCCTTAAGAGCACCACACCGTGGCAGTCACCCAAATACAACCTGCATCATCTTGCTCAATAACGGCTGGGGCTTCGCCTTTTATGGCTGTAGCGAATTCACACGTTCCACTACTTTCTTCGCTCCTTTCTCTCCAGGTCATAGTGATACACCCAGTACTCGACGATGGCGATTAGGCAGTCCTCGAAGTGGGCCATCTGAATAGGAGTGAACAACCGCAGAACTCAGCTGCTGACAACATTCATCAAATTCGAAACACGGTGCAAGGCGATGGTGTAAGTAGGCTATTTAGGTTTTTATATTGGTAACGCCACGTAGCGCTCTATATGAAAATCACTGACTCTGCTGCGTGCAGTCTGTGGCTGGTTTGCATTGTTGGAATTTGCTATTGTAGTGTTGGGCAGGTGGTTGTTAACAGCGCGTAGCGTTGCGCAGTTGGAGGTGAGCCGCCAGCAGTGGTGGATGTGGGGAGAGAGATGACAGAATCTTGAGAGCGGACGATCTGGACATGTGTCCATAAGAGAGAGTAAATTTGTAAGACTGGATATCATGAACTGTTATATATATAATGACTTACTATTAAGGTAAATACATTGTTTGTTCTCTATCGAAATCTTTCATTTGATGACTATGCCTATCAGTAGTTAGTGCCTCCAGTAGTTAGAATCTTTTATTTAGCTGGCAGTAATGGCGCTGGCTGTATTGCAGTAGTTCGAGTAACGAAGATTTTTGTGAGGTGATTCTTGAAAGGTATAGGTTATTGTTAGTCAGGGCCATTCTTTTTTAGGGATTATTGAAAGTCAGATTGCGTTGCGCTAAATATATTGTGCTCAGTTTAGTGTTAATCAGAATGGTAAAGAGCGAAATGTCTGAGTACGTTCAGTTCTGCTCAGCTATTTGAAAATCAAATAATGTAAGAGGTTTATCAGCACAGTAATTCATGAATTTTTCTGAGGGGACGTTTCAATGGAATGTTTTAGGACTATTTTTCGCTTTTTCACTGTCGCCTCGACGGTGGCACTCCAGCCTTGGAGTACAAGGATCCACACTTCTCTTGCTACTCCAAGTTGTAAACAAACAGATCGTCTTGTCTTTCCAAAGCGTCTGGCATTACGCTATGTGTATGCGCCGCATATCCAATGCGTATGATGCCACAACCTTCCAAAGAGTCAGCATGCATTGTTGCAGTGATGTTCCCCTGCAAATGCAGAAAACGAATGCTTCTTGTCAATTGATGTTTTATTTTGTTTTGGCTCCTGCAAAGACGTACTTCTGTACGCCACTGTGCACCAGTAGCGCACACACGCAAACGATAACTAAGAAACTTCATGATTTGCAGGTGATGAGTGCCACTCGTACACGACAGCTGCGCAGGGAACTGCAGAGTTTACATCATTTTGACGCAGAGTCGATGCTCTATGCTGTTTCATTATTTATTTATTTATTTAGTATATAGCTTACGGAATTATATTTTACAAGTACAAACAGTTAAATGGATATAAGATAAAATAAATCATATCAGTCTATAAAAGCAGATCATCTACATGTAGCATAATTCAGCTGCCCCTACAGATGCCATTTTATGTAACCCCACGTGACAGAACAAGGTTGTCGGCTACTTCACTCTTAGATATTAAGTACATTATCAAAATGTCACAGAATAGCTGGTAAAGTGTACGAAGACATATTAGACGTTGTAAAGAAACTGGTTCTCTACTACTGAAAAAAAACCTTTTAAAAAATAAAACATAACCTATACAAGGAATCTGACTACCCCTGTTAGTCATGGACGAAAAAAAATTTTGGCCTAGTCTTTGTCAGAACGTGCAGAATCTTATGTGGGGCCAATAAGACGACAATTTCAATCTAAATATGGTATGCCAATGTTTACGAAATAAAAAAATAAATTAGGTAATTCAGTACAATTATTATATAGATGCCATAAATCACTTTAACGGGGGCCAAATGAACAATTAAACTCAATGTAATTCCAGTAAACCTGCAACATGAGCTATACAAGGAATCTGACTATCCCTGTTAGCCATGGACGAAAAAAAACGTGGCATAGTCTTTGTCAGAACGTGCAGAATCTTATGTGGAGCCAATAAGACGTCAATTTTAATCTAAATATCGTATGCTAATGTTTACATAATAAAGAAATAAATCAGGCAATTCAGTACAATTATTATATAGATGCCATAAATTACTTTAACAGGGGAAAAGTGAACAATTAAAGTCAATATAATTCCAGCAATCCTACAAAAGTAAAAAAAAAAGAAAAAAATACTGTAGGGGCCTACATAGACATCGAACATCTGCTAGATGCCCAAGAAATACGTAATTTTGTTCTGAAGCTGACAGACAATGAGAAAATAGGTGCAAAAATACTATTGGTCAGATTTCAAGCAGTAATGACGGACAGCATCAGCTGGTAATATACGTAATTTCATGGTAGCTAATATTACTGCACAAAAAATAAAATATGTACTCCGTCCAAAAGAAGTCACACACAAACATTAAAATAAAATTATGATGAGCAGCAAAATGTCTGAGAAGAATTCTGAAAGAGAATTATTAATTGAACTTTAATTTTGCGGGTTTTCAACACTATCAACATGACGAAGTAATGGAAAGAATATTTATTGGAACCAAACAAATTTAACCTTGATATTGTGACAGCATTTTTAAAATAGATAATTTAACTGCAGTTGTCTTTAATTTAGAAATAAGAGAGAACATAATAATTTTCTTTTAATGTCTTAACTGTTGCTGCAGGCAGTGCGATGACGTCAGCGGTGGTCCGCGAGGACGATGTATGAAGTTAATCTTGGTTCGTGGCGTGAAGATAATGATAGATCCTCTTGTTTCATTAATATTCCAGTTACGGCGGTGGTCCACGTCTCCGTTGTAGTCGGATCAGCTGGCAGCACTGGCGCGATAATAATAGTTCCAGTGTGTGCGTTGTCGTTACACCCGCGACATTTTATTATTAAAAGTTTATTAATCACGCGGTGTGGGTAGGTCGGAATTATTCAATGTCTTTAGTATTTACGATATATAGCCGGTTAATGCCAATACTTCCCACAGTTCTTTCACCATGTTGCCACAAAAAACAGTCACATGTGTTTATCACAATAACAGTCCCTTAAACATCAGTTCAATTTACGTCGTCGTCTTTAAGACAGTTTGGATGATATAATAAATGTTTCTTGATCAAATCACAGCACTGTTCTTTTACTTAATATTTTGGTTTGTTCCACTTTCATGCAATTCTAACAGTTAGTGTCTCCACACGACAATGGTGTCTGGTTCACGGCTAATGGTCACAGATTCACACATTATGTAAAATCGTCACCGCAAACACTCGATACACTTTTCAGGTCTTACTGTTCACTTAATAATGCACGATCTCCTATTAACACAGCGAACGTACTGTAATTAATTGTTCCTTCGCGTATCACCGTCTTTCACGCCGAACTTTTCAACGTTTCTCCACCCGCGAACCGGCTACGATACCACAACTCGCACGCTCTCTATCGATAGTCGTTCGCTCTCTCTCTGACACCGTACTTCTCCTACCCTAACCAAAGATTATAAAGCATATATATCCAGAACATTCATATTCGTACAATATAAAATATGAAACAGTAGCAAAATAAATGAAGAAACAATGTGACGTATTAACAAATCAAGAATAATTGAAATAAATTATACATACTTACTATGACAAGGTAATGCATAAAAGAAAAAAAAATTATCGACTTTCGGGGAAATCAATGTCTTTACAACGTGCTGTACAAATTTTATTTATGAAACAACTTTAGCACATTAACGCGGTGAGTCCTACATTAAACTTTTCATTGGATTATATTTAGGAAAGTTGTTACTTCAGTACTTCCAATTTTGATATCTCCTGTTAATTCAGCTGTTTCCGATGGCGAAACACACTGTATAAGGCAACATCTCTGAACGATTTATGAAAGATTAAGTACTATTTTCGGAATAAACTTACAAAAACCTCCAAAACCTGTTTGAGTGCACCAGTAACTACAAAAGTAAAGACTGGAGACACTTAGCTAAGTATGGCGAAAGTAAGGTATATCTTGGTCCAAAAACTCCATTTAGCTCATAGCCAATCCTAACTTGTATTTTTTACGGTATGATTCGGTTTACCGACGGACACCAAAAGAGGGAACTTATATCGATTATGTGGCTGTCTTCTGTTTAGATACCTTTCCCCATGCGGTTGTAGGCGCTTCAGTCTGGAACCGCGTGACCGCTACGGTCGCAAGTTCGAATCCTGCCTCGGCCATGGATGTGTGTGATATCCTTAGGTTAGTTAGGTTTAAGTAGTTCTAAGTTCTAGGGGACTGATGACCACAGACGTTAAGTCCCATAGTGCTCAGAGCCATTTGAACCATTTGATACTTTCCCTGATACAGACATAGTGCGGGATGCATAAAACGACATTGGTAATGAAAGCTGAATCACCGTGTGTATGCAAGTGTAGATAATAATCAAAGCTGCAATAGCTAAAAGAAGCTGAGATATCCATTGTTCACCATTTTTGGATATGCAAATACTTTAGCCACTTAATTGCTGCAGGTTTTACGTCTACGAAGTCTTTAAAGGTACTCATGAATTTTCCTTTTTGGGCAGTCGTGGAAAGTGTGCTCCAGTGTTTGATCCGATGTCCTGCCGTCGACGGTCATCATCGGTAATTACCCACTTGTGTAGCCTCACTTTGGTTGCTTAGTGGTCAGTTTGGGTACGGTTGAGGGAGCTCCATATTTTCCTTGGTTCGTTCCCTCCCTGGCGCTTGGATGGTCGGATCTATATTATCTTCCTATGACCATGGAAGGACGTCCACTAGCTTCTCCATTCATCTCTTACAAGGACCCCCTTGAGTGCGAGATGGCAGTTCAGTCTTTAATAAGGCTCATTTGAAAGCGTTGTGTTAATAATTATGACGATGAAAATATTAGCTGCTAATCATTCGCCATGTGCATCAATAAGGCGACGGAAGATGAGTAGCCGGCCGCGGTGGCCGAGCGGTTCTAGGCGCTACAGTCTGGAGCCGCACGACCGCTACGGACGCAGATTCGACCCTGCCTCAGGCATGGATGTGTGTGATGTCCTTAGGTTAGTTAGGTTTAAGCAGTTCTAAGTTCTAGGGGACTGATGATTTCAGAAGTCCCATAGTGGTCAGAGCCATTTGAACCATTTGATTTGAAGATGTGTATACGGGATGTGCAGAGATGAATCTTCTATGGTATATATGTATTACACTTTCCAAAATGGACATCATCGACGTTCAAGATATATTCGAAACGAACCACCGTAGTGATCACGAATGTTTGCACCAGCAAGATGAACACGAACTTTCCGGGGGCTACAAACCGTGCAAGACGTTCACATAGGTACCCACTCTTAAATAATACATGTAGAACCGTATTGGTGTAACGGGGTGATGAGAACTGGTGGAATGTGATGGCATGCAGCTGAATGCAAGTGGTCTGCCGTGGTGCTTATCCTGAAATTGGCTTTCGTTTAATACGTAGCTGCAGATAGTGCGATAATATGTTTTGTAGGCACGGTAAAAGCAAACATCCAAACGCTGAATTAGTCCAGTGGTTCCAGGTGGTGTGATTTGCAATGTCACACATTTTTCAGGAGGGATAGTTTGCTCCAGAGGAACATGATTTTTATACGCAGACCAGGAATCAAGCAGAATTAAATTAATTTGACGATCCATTGGCCAAAAGCAGTGCTCATGCCAAAGTTGTAGTTCTCGTACATCCATTTCCATTTTCTTGATTACTGTGACGGAAATATTTTCTACTGCCCTTGCAAGACCAGGCACACGAGAAAGAATTGTAGGGGGCAGACTAGCTCCAATTTCTCGTAGGACAATAATTTTTCATCCAGTTTACCATCCAGATTAACAGTCCGTATAATTGAATACGAAAGCGTCAAGGCCTTGTTGCTAGCTGATCTTGATACAACTCTCTTGATGTCTCTAATTTTCAGGTTTCCTTTCATATGCATTTCCTCTTCTAACCCCGATTGTTCGGTGTTGGAAACCAATTCCTTACTGAATGATGGGATACGTTTGTTTATCTGATCTACGAATGTTCGGTCCGATTCCGCAGTTTTCTCTTCACCGTCACGTTGACGATATGTTTGAAATTTCGTCATTTTACCTCTTGGAATTCTGTAGCACTGTTTGAAGTTATGCAATCATCCACTGTTTCCCAAGAAATCACTGTAATGTATGTCACGCAACTTGATCTGCATAGTGTCCTGTACGTTCTATCGAGCACCCTTGAAACGCATAAACACCCACTTTTTCTAACAAGTGTTCTTTTTCCTCCCTTCAATATTCTTAATTTTTCTTACGCAAGTTTTCGAAATAAGTTCATAATTGTTTCTTTTATTATGCTGCGGATGATTTTCCATGTAAGTAATTATGTTTAGTACCCTCTCCTTGGACAAAGGTTGTCATTTACTACATTTAACTTGAGATGGGATTTCTGTCTTCTCTTCCAAAAGAGTGATGAACTACATGGCTCGGCACCTGTTTCAATATCACTTTCACTTGTTAAGCACATATCGCCACCATTGTACTCCGCATGTACACTGTCCACAGAGTCGATCGTCTACGACAGCACACACTCCATCTGGCTCATCTTGCAGAAACGCTAATATTTCATCTGCCCCTTTGAGCCATGCCTGGCTCGTGTTGATACCGTTTGTTCTTTGACATTTTGTTGCAATCGAGTGGCGTCTTATATCTCCCTGAGTTACTACCATAACGAGTTGCTGACTTGCCTCCGTCAGTAGCAGCAGCAGCAGCGCTTATCGATACTAGTACTGCTATACCATCTTTGGTGTGACCGCTATATTTCCGTGTGGTGGTGTGTGTGGCAGTCAGTCGGTCCGACAGAGCATCGAGGAAGTCTCTGCGGTGCGAGGTCAGGCCAGGACCACTGGCGGCGTGCATGTGCGGTCGGATTGTGAGGCGCTAGTTGCGAGAGCTACGAAGTTCGTTGCCCACCGAACCTGGACACTGAAATTGAGTGATCAGTTAATCTATTATGAAACCTCAACTGCTGTGACATCTCTTCGTTCATTGCCAGTTGTTGCTTCCTGGGCCGTTCCGGCTAGCAGTAACATATGGTGTGTTGGAATTGGCGAAATTTTGCAGCCGTCTTTAACTATTAAATTGGTTGTTACTTATCAGTGAAGTGCACCAGCGCTATTTTACGCTTTGTGGCCGTTAATGCCCTGGTCGTTAACGTAGTTTTCCGGCAGTGTGTTTTTCCCCGCCGTGATGATGCTGTCCGGCACGACGTGTAGTTCGACCGCCTTTTAGTTGTTTGTTCATATTTTTTTTCTTAGAGTGGTTTTGTGCCTTGACTGTTTTTAGACGCCAATTTTGAAGACGTGGTGCTGTTGGTATCTTCATCCTAGCTGATACTTTCAGTTGTCGTGCGATTGGATGGGCAGAAGGGAATTGATTAGGTTGTTGGTCGGTCCATCAGCCGTCCCTGGATCGGGTTGCCATCCAAATATTTAACCTTACTAGAAACATCCCCCAGGCTGTGGCTAAGCCATGTCTCCGCTGTATCCTTTCTTTCAGGTGTGCTAGTTCTGTAAGGTTCGCAGGAGAGCTTCTGTAAAGTTTGGAAGGTAGGAGACGAGGTACTGGCAGAAGTAAAGCTGTGAGGACGGGTAGCTCAGTTGGTAGAGCACTTGCCCGTGAAAGGCAAACGTCCCGAGTCTGAGTCTCGGTCCAGCACACAGTTTTAATCTGCCAGGAGGTTTCAGTTAACCTTACTCTTGGCTACCTGTCTCACCTCACCTTACATTAGATCTACCTCCTCAGGCCGACCCTTGGAACACTTCTGAGCACCACTGTTCTGTTGATTTTAGATTGTGATTTTCATTTTAGTCTGAAGTACTGTGTGAGGCCTTCGGCCGTCTATTAATTTAGTTTGTTTTAATTTTAAAATAAGGCCTTCAACCGACTTAAATTAAGATTTGAACATTGATTTGCTTAATAACTAAATTTCGAAAGTTTGCTCTATCTGAAATTCTTTTTATCCAGCCCTTAATAGTCAACTGAAGGCCACACACTGGACTTTGAACAAGTCCAGTGTGTGGCCTTCAGCTGAGTATTTACGTGAAATATTTTTAAGAAAAGGCCTTCAGCCATCTTAAATTAAAATTTGAAGATTCAGTTGTTTAAAACATTGTTTTTTAATTTACTCTACTTGAAATTCTTGTTATCCAGGCCTGAAGCTCTGAGTTGTTCAATGTCTTGTGTGTGGCCCTCAGCGGAGTATTCTCGTGAAATATTTTTTAAGTAAGGTCTTCAACTGCGTGTATTCTCCAAAGCAGTTTTTTATAACTTGTGTTCAGGCCTTCAGCAGTTCTTGTTTTTGGTGTGGTTTTGGGCCTTGGGTCCAGGAGGTATCTCAAGTTATCTTAACTAGGCCTTGAGCCATATTGCTTTATTTTGATCCTTTTAAGGCAATGTGTAATTAAGTGGTTCTTACGAAAAATAAAAGTTTGTGTGTTTTGTGAAACTGACAGTAACTGATTACGCCCCCCGCCACCCGTTCCACAACCATAACCTGATCCGCTCTATCCTGCGAAACCAGATTTCACCCTTGTATCTCGGTATCTCGTTCTGACAAATCCCTTGGGTTCGTTTCTGACGAAATGTCAACTTCGGCAACTGTTGTAGATATAACGCAATACTTAATTCGTTCATCGTTGCCATTGCCCTGCTTTGTATCAACATCACTAGCGCTGTTGCACAGTTGTGAGTTACTCGTTGACTGAGCAGTGCAACTACGCTCCGTAGCTTCATGCTGTGTTCACCATTGGATACCTCCATTCTTGTCCCCTGTTGCAATTTGCAGCCAATATTGTCGTTGCGTGGTGGACAATACGTGGAGCGTCGAATGCCTCGAACATCGTTGGCCGTTTGCAACCTTGCACTCAAGGGGTTCCTTGTTAGATTATATCTTTCTGAGGTGAGTTACCCATCGTTCCCCATATTGGTTCTCGAGATTTTAGTAGGGTGTTTTGTAAGTTGTTCATTCTTTCATAAGTTGGTAGCTCTCTCGATCTTTCGAGTTTCATGCAACAATGAGTTACTGCTTCTGGTCGTTGGAGATTTGGAGGGGCAGTATTGGCGAGTACTAGCAACCTCGGTATTGGTGTGGGTTTAAACGTTTCTGTCACGATCCTCACGTGTCATTTAAATGGATATCCATTTTGTTGACTTAGTTCTACTCCAAACAGCAAAACAGCGGTTCAGTATTTAGCGAAGGAATACACAAATGCTTGTGCTGTCTTCTTGAAACATTTACGTTAATCCCCAGTTACCACCAGCCGGTTTCCTTCATATCTTATTTCTTGATCTTTAGCTTTTTCCCTGTTAGTTCTAGATGTTTCGTAATAGTCAGGTATCTGTCGAGAGTCACACCTCAAAAGACAGGATAGCTGCTGGACTTGATGGTTAAGACCCCGATTTCATTAAACAAGAAGTAAGGAGGGCATTACAATGGCTACGACAACTTTACAATGAAATACTGGACAGCAGAAAAATCACTGACTGATTTAAAACTGCAAAATCTATTCCTATACTAAACCAGGAAAACGTAAAGAAGACCTGGCGAACTCCACTACTAAAATTTGTTACAACATAATGCAAAGATCTCTGTATAATGAAATGTACACAGTAACTGATGCTGTAAACCACCGCACCCCACGCCCTATGAAGTCGATAATGCTGACTTAATATCGAGGGTACAAAAGAACAGAGACGTGATATATGACTTTCGCACGATGTTCTGTCATATTCATGAGGACCACAAGCCTTGTGTAAACTGAAACCTCCGTTACGATTTATTAGGTTTTCCGACATTTCGATTGAATCCTTAATTCTGCTGTCCGAGAAACTTGACATTTGCACCAGCATCGTGCTCCGTCGTTTCTCATTTCATGATTATTTTTGAAGCAGTGTTGGGCAACAGGCGATTTGCTTGGTTATGTCACTGGTACTCCTTGCAGATCCTCTCGGTTCTTCCAATTTCCCAACGTAAGACATGCCATACTAACATGGACTACGTTACACAACTTTTTGTCTTTGTTCATGAGAGTGAAATACAGTGGATGCAGTGGAACGAACAACTCGACTGTTCACTGGAATCCACACCCTTAATCAATTCCTTAATTTTATCACCTTACGTAACGTTCACCCTGTAAAATAATATCACGACCTAAATGTAGGATACTGGGCTGGTACCATAGGTCCGTTGTCGACATCACTTCTGGTGCGCTACTGAAAAACAGAAAACGAAATACATTGGCTACTATTATTTCTGCAGTTAGAATGCAACGCGCTCTATCGCTGCTGTATGGTGGCTCAGTGTATACTGGACATATTATGTTGAACTTAGTTGTCTTCGCCACCTCTGCACTGAAGACAGTTATGGGTTTCTCAGAAAGACAGATCAGACTTTAGTTCTGGCAGGTTCACTGGCGGACGGTTGTCGGAGCCGGAGCGCAGCTGTTGTTTTTACAATGGACCGGCCCTTTATTGGTGTGTTCGGCGTGGAAATGCTAATGCAGAGCCTGCTGGCGTGCTTGCCGCACTCGTATTGAATATCCATTCTCATTACAGAGGCAGGGCACGCACCCAACCCAGGCAGCGCGTATGTGGCGACGACTGGCGGCCGCACGGGGAGTCAGTTTACTCGACAGCTAGCGCTTTCTGCTCGCAGAATTTCAAACTATCTCTGCAACTTACTTAATGTCAGGCCAAATATTTACACAGCGTCAGAACAAACAGATCGCGTCATTTTGCCATTCTGCGACTGAAATCAATTACTCAACGGGGTAGTTTGTCGAGTGCGCGCTGCTTTCGCACGGAGGAATCACTGCGAAGTGAAATTTGAACACTTCTGTCAGAGGAAATTGTTTCCCGTTTTTCATTCAAATGTTTTTCTGTTAAGTGAATTAGGATTTTGTCACACATTTTTTCATATCGGCGAGGATGAAATCGCAAACACGTAGGCAGCGTTCGCAAATAGCTGTAAGTTTCAACTCACATCGACACTAATATTTCTATACCGCTTTGCTGCGAAAAACAAGTGGTAAACAAGAGGTTAGCAATCAAATATTCCGCCATGAATTAATAACAAGAGCCTGGAACAGGATCTCTATTGCTCACTGGGTTGTGTCCAGCATTTCTTCTGTACTATTTTTTGTGTATGCGTATGACTCGTTCTATTTTAAATTTTTATTCATATCAGTTTTACCCTGCATGCAACTAATATGGGCTATGACTCTCTACAAACAGAATATGTAGCAGATATTTTTATAATTATATAATTAAAAAGTGAAGAAGTTCCAAGACGGTTATGAATGAATTAAAATCCACAAGTTGAATTTTTGTGGAACAAAAAATTAACACTAAAGACCTTTCAGGAAAATGCTGGCCGCGCCTAAGTATTGTTGTCTGATATGTAAGTGACTCGCGGACACAAATTTCATTTCTTATGCGAGAGCCCATGACACGTTCTACGGTCTACGTTTTATTGATTTGCGGCCTGTGGTCGTTATACATACAGTGAAATCACAAAAGGCATGGGATACCCCCTAATAATGTGTCGGACCTCCTTTCTCCCGGTATAGTGTAGCAACTCGACGTGGTATGGTCTCAAGTCTTTGGGAGTCTCCTGCAGAAATATTCCATAACTGCGAAAGTGTTGCCGGTGCAGAATTTTGTGCTAGAACTGGCCACTCGATTATGTCCCACAAATGTCCGATGGGATTCATGTCGGGCAATCGTGGTGGCGAAATCATTTGCTCTAATTGTCCAGAATGTTCTCCAAATCGATAGCGAACAATTGTCATCCATGAAATTCAATCGTTGAATCGTCTCCAAGTAACCGAAAGTAACCGTTTCCAGCCAATGATCGGTTCAGTTGGACCAGAGGACCCAGTCAATTACATCTAAATACAGCCCACACGATTATGAAGCCACCACCAGCTTGCACAATGCCTTGCTGACAACTTCGATCCATGGCTTCCTGGGGTCTGAGGCACGATCTAACCCTACCACCAGCTCTTAACAACTGAAATCGGGACGCATCTGATCAGCCACGGTGTTTCAGTCGTCCAGGATGCAACCGATATGGTCCCGAGCCCAGGAGGGACGCTGCAGGTGATGTCGTACCGTTGGCAAAGATATTAGCATCGGTCGTTTGTTGCCATAGCCCATTTACACCAAATTCCGCCGCAATGTGCAAACGGATACATTCGCCTTACGTTGCGAATTGACTTTTGCAGTTCTTTCAAGCTGTGTTGCTTGTCCGTTAGCACTGACGGCTCTACGAAAACACTTCGCTCTCACTAGTTAAGAGAAAGCCGTCATCCACTGCGTTGTCCGTGGTGAGAGGTAAATGCCTGAGGTTTGGTATTCTCGGCACACTCTTGGCACTGTGGAACTGGGAATACTGAATTCCCTAACGATTTTCGAAATGGAATATATAACGTGTCTTGTTCCAAAAACCATTCCGCGTTCATAGTCCGTTAATTCTTGTCGTACGGCCATAATCACGTCGGACAACTTTTCACATGAATCACCTGAATACAAATGACAGCTCTTCCAATGACTGTCCTTTTATGCCTAGTATACGCGATACTAGTGCCGTCTGTATATGTGCATATTGCTGTCCCACGACTTTGTCACCTCAGTTACCATTACAGAGTACGTCTCTGAGGAAAGTTGATTTATCGTGGATGCGGAGCTCGTATTTGGGTTAGATGGCTATTTTGTAGCAATTGCGTGATCATAATCTTACGGAAGCCGAGTCGTGTACACCATCTCCATTCGAAATGAATCGTACAAGAGTACGAATTGCGGCCTGAACTGTGTACAAGTCTGTCTTAGAAAGTGTCCTCCAAGCAAAGTCGTAGAATTAAAAACAATCAGTGTCCTTCACATCTTTAAGTCATGTTATCTTTTCACTAGACGTAATGAGTGACTAGGTAAATTCCAAGCACGTCTGGGGATGCTGCAAGCGCGCGGCCAGAAGCAATAGTATCGAACGTGACATGGTTATAAGCTACCTCTTTTACTGATTCCGTTGCCTTACAAACTAATGCGGCCAGAAAAGGGATTAAGATGATGTTTTGTCCACAATGTTTGTAATTAGAATAAAATTTAGCTTATAAAATTAAATAATCTCGAAGAAAGGAAAAAATGAAGACTAATCTTGAAAATAACAGCGCTATTTGTGAGAATGTTTATGAACCCACTATATCGATGCAGACTATCAGATACAGTGTCGGCCTATAAAGATTGGCTTACAAGAGCATTTTACAATCAGGACTCGTTATGTATTACAGGCATATTTGCTAGTTTTGTGTGCAAGATGTAACGTCCGACGACAGAGAACGGAAGACTCTGAGCTCGGTGGCCCTAGTGCTGTTCCTGACACACCAATACCCACAGAAATATTCAATGTTCATTATTTTTTAGTTTTTCATTGTTAACACTGAACCGCTGGCTACCACTTTGATGGGTGACCGTTCGGGCCTGCCGAGCGCTGTGGGCAAAACCGTGGTGCACTCAGCCCTTGTGAGGCAAATAGAGTAGCTACTTGACTGAGAAGTAGCGGTTCTGGTCGCGAAAACTAACAACGGAGGGGGATTGGTGTGCTGACCACATGCCGCTACACATTCATATCTAGTGACGACTATTGGCTGAGGGTGGCACAGCGGCTGGTCGGTACCATAGGGCCTTCTGAGGCCTATTTGGTGATACTTTTTCAGCTATATTGAACTGAACTCACCTTACGGCTAGCAGAGGCCACTAACATATATGAACGAGGAGACATCCTACCGGAATTCGTCTCGAAAACTGTTAGTGAGAGAAAGTTTCGTCAGCAGCATTTAACCAGCAAGGGGCACAGATGTTCTGCCGTGAAGCTTCCTGTCTAATGAAACGAACGAAGCAGGCACTGTAGATCGCAGTCGTCATAACAGAGAATCGACTTGGCAGAAAAAAAATGTCATAAGTAGATTGCCAAACCGATAAACAAAAAAAGCTCCATTGACATCAGATATTGATACATGTAAGAGGAAGAAGTTACTGGGGATGTGAGTCTGTTGGTCAGCATTGTATGTGCGTGAAACTTGACTCATCGGAATTTCGTGGAAGAAGAAAGGAGAAGCATTTCAATTACACTGCCTGACAAAAAGTGAATCACCCAGAAGAGATGAAAGAAATGAAATGAAACTTCATGTGTTGATAGGATATGTGATGTTATTTCGGTGATTACAAAATCGAGTCAAACTTACAGTGTGATAGTTACATTAACGTTATGACTTTGCAGCCCCCTCTAGCCTGGATGCGTGCACTAATTCGCTTGGGAAGAGTCTTAAATCCTTAGTATATTCTACGGCAGCAAGCTGGACAACAACTGTTGTCATTGGGCTTTGGTATGCTGGATACTCGCACGGAGCGGAGATGAAGTCCGAGCTGGTTCACACATGTTCTACTCTGGACGAGCATTGTCCCGTCGAAAAATGACATCAGACATTGTTACATGAGAGGTGACATGTGACGCGAGATGCCCGTTGTGTCATCAGAGTTTCCTCGGTCTCCAGGCGTAATCTAAAATCATACCCGATGGCTCCCCACACACCATGATACCAGGAGTAACACTACTGCGCCCCTTCAAAACAGTGGAAGACTGAGCCCTCTCGCCAGGTCGTCGCCATGGACGCCGACGATAGTCATCCGGAATATGGTAGAACCGCGATTCATCGCTGAACACAGTGCGATGCTATTTAACATCAGACCACGCTAGCCTGGTCACGACACCATCGCAAACGCAGCAGTTTGTGTTGTGGTGTTGATGGTTCAAATGGCTCTGAGTACCATGGGATTTAACTTCTAAGGTCATCAGTCCCCTAGAACTTAGAACTACTTAAACCTAACTAACCTAAGGACATCACACACATCCATACCCGAGGCAGGATTCGAACCTGCGACAGTAGCAGTAGCGCGGTTCCAGACTGTAGCGCCTAGAACCGCTCGGCTACCCCGACTTGCCGTGGTGTTGATGGCAGCCTACATATGTTGTAACAATTACATCGATTAGAAGCAGGTTTATATTATGTAACTGTGTATCTGTAATTACAAAGTGTGTATATGCATTGTTGATTAAGATCATCGATTTGTGACAGGAAATGGTTCAAACGGCTCTGATCACTATGCGACTTAACTTCAGAGGTCATCAGTCGCCTAGAACTTAGAACTAATTAAACCTAACTAACCGAAGGGCATCACACACATCCATACCCGAGGCAGGATTCGAACCTCCGACCGTAGCGGTCGCTCGGTTCCAGACTGTAGCGCCTAGAACCGCACGGCCACTCCGGCCGGCGACAGGAAATTTAAAGAATTGTAATGTATATATAGAAAAAGCTAAATGGTGTTTAAAATAATGAAATTTTATCATATGTGTATATTTAGAAGAAGAACATTGTATTTCGGAAGCTGGTTCATGCGGACACGTGTAAAATGCAAAAGATGCAGAGCAGTCCCTCCGCAACGGAAGTGGCTCGGCACATTGTAAAAGGTGATTTTGGCGGTCCAACTGGGCGGCTGCTTGGTGGGAACGAAACGCAGTCAGTGGCTAGCCGTTGCACGGTACACAGCGACGGTGCCAAGGGAGGCAATTGAAAGCCGCTTTGAAGTAATTTTGCCTCGGATGTGGATTTGGCTGTTGCCTGGTACTCTCGGCAATAGGGAATGTCTCTAACTCATTAAAAATCCGTCGCCAAGAAGAAATTGTATAGAGCATTCAAACACCAAGAGCTGTGAGTACAATTAGCCGCCACGGTCCTTGCCACCACTACGTCGCTACTGCTCCACCAACTTCATGCATACAGATATGTATCAGAGCATGTACCAATTAATTTGTGTGAGTGATTTTAATAATAATCGAGTTGCTATAAACCTGTGTTTAGAACCATACTTTTATCCTAATCATGAACATATGCAGGACCCCCTCCTAAGTGTTTATAAAACCGAGTATCCTGTTTCAAATTCACTGTTATTGTTTGTTTACGTTTGTCAGATGTGCAAGGATTATTAAAAGTGAAGCTAATTAGGATTTTACTAAAATAAATTCCGTGCCAGGCTGTGTAAATGTTTTGTCTAAAATACCTGCTTCACAGGTTGATGAAAAAAGGCAAAGAAGTTATACTCATTTGAAACTTAATTTAGCCTTGATTACTATCGTGAACGAATTTCTGAAGTTAATTGAGCTCAATGTTGAACAATTAACCTTGAAACGTAAGAACATAAACTATTCCAAATGAAGCTAAGAATCAAATTTAATTGAACTGAATTTTGCTACGGAAATAATAATAGAGTTTCACTAGTGATACAATATCAGTTTATGGGTCCCCACTATTCTCTTTTCATATTAGAAAGGTAACTGGAATGTTGTGCTACTAAGAAAATTTGATACATTTTTATAAATGCGAGTACGACCAGTGTAATTGCAGTATTATTTATTTTTATTTGTGGTATTTATACTTCTTTTAAGTTAGAACACACTTCTGGCCAATTTCAGTTCTGCATTTCTTGCAATAACATTTCAGTACTGATCCAAGTAACAGTCTTAAGTGTAGCTCTTATTAGTGTGGGTTGGTACAAATTTTGCTTTCTGTGATTACTAGTACGTGCAGTATTGGTCACTGTTGCTACACACAGCGCAGAGTGCCCTGTGTCTGTTTGTATCCTGTGTACTATTCAAAGGGAAATATTAGTGAAAGTAACTTCAATAACTAATATTTAATTTTCTTAAACATATATTCCCAAATTCATGTTCCTAATTGGGCTGGCGACCTTTCATTTTTTCATTCGTATACGAAATTTACTACTTTCATTAAACCCCAAAGTTTAAAGCCTGTTTAGATTTTCTGTTAAGTTCACCATATCCACAATTACTGTCCGATGCCTTTCTCCGTTAGACATCACTCACGGTCAAAATTATAAATCCTCTCAGAGGGTAATATTAGTTTGTGTCACGACAGGTTAGTGTTACAATGTCACAGTAATTCCATGATGCTGCTGCTGCTAGTCTCCGCATATGTGATGAGGTTACAATCTACTTGGTGCACAGTATGACGAACCTCTCTTGTAGTTGTCAGAGATGGTCGATTGGAACTTTACTGACAAGATGCCTACCCCCACGTTCCCATGCAGTCCAACATCCGGCCGCCGTCTCACGAATTCCCTACAACCATAAATACTGCATGATTCGATCAGTTAGCCAAATGGAGACCACCAATGCGACCCCTTTCAAACTCTGTCAGGTGCTGATAACGCTGTCTCAGACGAGTGTGCAATGTCTCCGTGTCCAGTACAGTAATAACTAAACATTCCCTTTGTACATGGTATTCGGAAATTCTCGTTACAAATTTCTTCCACTTGTAGAGGTATTACAGCCATCTGGAAACATGTTGGAAACTCGACCATTTTTACAAGTAACTGATAAGGTGTGACACAATAAATCACTTGTTTTACAGTTCCACTCATTAATTGCCTAAAAAATTGATCCTGTACTCACTGACGGGTATTGCTCAACGTGATTCTGTACGGTCTCTTCCATTGAGGGTGTGCTGCGTTTCCCTGGAGCATCATAGTCTAGCCTGCTGACGGTGAAGGTACCCTTTCTCGAAACCGTTGCGTAATTGTGGCGAAAAGGGTATGTGATGAAGTCGAACATTTGGAGAACGAACATAGGAAAAGGTGACGAGCAGCTGTTCCATTGCGGTGAGCTTCGCCATTCGGAAGGCTGATGTCAGTGTATTCTGCAAAAGTGTACTGAACCATGTTGCTCTAACACTGAGACACACTTGAATGAGGCACGAATCAGGTCAGAGAGGTAGTACAGACCCCAAATGACATCAGCCGATCCGATGTAACTACCCCTCTACCATGACTACCGTATTGCGTACGTAAATAGCAAACATGTTTTCAAACTGCTGTATCACGGAAATTGTAGTTTCCGAACCTGGTTTCCCATTGAAAATATTATGTACTCACTTCCCTGTACGAGTCCTAGAATTTTGTAACGGGAATTTCCGAACCCCCTCTATACCCTTACCGGGCCTAGTAACAAAACTAAACAGAAACATCGCCAATGCAGTCTGGTAGGTTCTACGTGTTACAGAGGATAGCAGCTCTAATCATTTATATACCCACCGATGTACGTGTACAAAGTTACATTGACATGCAGTCACGTCTTTTGGTTTTATCAGACACTGTATGTTCTTATAGAAGAACGTTCATATAGATAAAATACGAAATGAAGAAGTACTGTAGTGAACAGATAAGGGAAGATGTCTCTGGAAGATCTTTACGAAAAGAAGAGTAGTACACCTACTACCGAACAGTGAACAAGACACAGGAATGACCAGAATAGAAGAGAAAAATTAGTGATAGACAAAGACTGGAATAAGGAAAATAACTTGAGGCGGTGTTATAGTAGTTACAAAGATATGAGAAAATAGCGAGAGCTAGAGAAAGTAATTGAGAGAAAGTTATCGAGTAAAACAGGAGTAACATCCGGCATTCCCAAAGGATCGTTCCCTCTGCTGATCTACATAAACTATTTAGAAGACAATCTAAGCAGCCCTGTTGGATTGTTAGCAGATATGCTGTCATTTGTCATCACTTAAAGTCATTATATGGTCAAGAAGTTTAAGACAAGATATCTGTATGGTGCGAGAAGTAATAACTGACTCTAAATAATTAAAAGTGTGGAGTTATCCACATCATAACTACATGGATCCGCAAAATTTCAGCAACACGACAAAGCACACAAATCTAAAGGCTGTAAATCCATCTAAGCATTTAGGGATTACAATTACAAGCAACTGAAACTGGAACATAGATAGCATTGTGGGGAAAACAAACCAAATACTGCGATTTATTTTGAGAATAGACAACAGGCCTACTAAAGAGACTACAAAGAGGGGCAGCTCGTTTTGCATCATCACGAAAGAGGGGAGAGAGTGACATAGAAGTGATATGTGAGTAAGGGTGTTACTCACCACTACCTTCTCATGGAATTCCAACCAACAACTTTCTGCTCAGAGTGTCAAAATAACTTGTTGGTGCCCACCTATGAGAAAATAACTAAAACTCAGAGCTAGTACTGAAAGATTTATGTTTTCCTTTTTCCCACGCGCTGCTCTAGAGTGCAACAGTAAAGAAATATGTTGAAAATGGTTCTATAAACTCTCTACCAGGCACTTAATTGTGAATTGCAGAGTAATTATGTAGTTGTAGATGTAGATGGAGGGCAATAATGAGAAACTAATCAATTAAAAATCGTGATTCATCTGTTGTAGTGGAACTTAAAACTATGCTGGGTCCTTCATCAGAAAGGAAAACATTCCGCTTCCTTTTATTAGCACTCATCTATAATATACTCACAACAATTTCCGTTTAAGATGTAAGAGTCATACTAAAAAAGAAAGGTGCCAAAATTCGGAAAAAAATTAAACTTATAAATTAGGAGGTTGAGCTTACCCTAATGACGGAGTCACCAGTCGATATTGCAGTATGAGTTTATGTAACTATCCATGAGAATTAATGACATTTTCCTGGAAATGACAACAGTGCGTCATACTGCACGCAGTTATTTCGCAGATGAGCATGGGAAACAACTGTCAATTCAGAGAGAAGAGTAACTGGGAAATAACTGGGAAGAGAATCGCGTTAGCAATGTGGCAGTTTTCCAATCGCCCGGTATTGTTAGCGTGTGGTTTGTGATACGTTGCGCTTGTAACAAGAATGGCTGAGATTCAGATTCTCAAGTTGCCTCACAGTATCACCAGCCCGTATTCTCACACAATTTCTCCACACGTTGCTCTCGGCTCTGCATCGTTTCCCAATAATTTTGCGGCAGCTGCGGGCGTTAAAGTAAATTGTCAGCAGAGAGTTTAAAATTTAATCACTCCACCATACGAAGAGAGCTTACTAGATGCCAGCATTTTAGCGAACTGTCCAACTTCGTTATACCGAATGCGACTGAGATGCCAATTGCAGGATACAGTAATATGAGACGCTAGAAATGTGCGTTATGACTGCTAGTTCGAATGTGGGGTCAGAATGACGTGCATAATAGAAACGAATCTTTACCGGACGAATCACACTCGAAGTATATGAAACGCTTCATGAATTTGATGTGGGTTCAGACAGTGGATTAGCTACATTAATTGCTTCACTGAATAATGCGTAGCTGTCAGAAAAGTGTACAATATGTAAGCAGTGGAAGTTCGCACTCGTGACACATGAGTATACTTTGTATTCTGCATGGAGGGTCTGCCATAGTCTGCATCAAATATTTGTATTATGTTTTGTGAATCGTAGGACCATTGCACCCTGCCGTCTTCATATCAGCAACAGACTGATACTTATTTTTCAAATATTTGGCTACAGTTATTACACTGTCCAGTTACATTAATGTGACGACATGCCAAAAGCCTGAATAACCACAGACACCTGCGAGACCTACAGGAATAGAGCCAGTGAGGCTCTGGGGACCGACATGGACAGGGGCCGACGCTGACTCCAGTGCCGTGGGCAGCTATGCAATCCGTGATGTGAACAGCCCGACTGAGGTGGTCCTACATATTTTCGACTGGGATTAAATCCGGGGAGTTTATTGGGTAGGATAGTACAGTAAACTGACAGTGGTTCTCTTCAAAGAACGCACGTACGCTGCGAACTGCGTTATCCTGCTGATAGTTGCCATCGCGCCGAGAAAAAACAAGCTGCTTGTAGGGGATGGCACGGTCCGCAAAGATAGATGCATTCTTGTGTTGATCCACTGTGCCTTCCAGAATGGCGAGATCACCATGGGAACGCCCTCCGGCCTGGTCCCTCCTAACTATTGTTGCAGGACGTTTGTTTTTAGATGTTTCATGATGTACACGCTAACGGCCATCTGTCCGATGGATCATAAATCATGGTTCGCCTGAAAGACCAGCTGTTGCCACTCAGATGACGTCCAGATTTGGTACAGCCGTACAAATTTCAGCCTTCGTCACCGATGAACACCAGTCAGCTTCAGTGCATGATCCAGGCGCCTCCTGTAGAGGCCACTACGCAGCAGTTCCCTGAACGGTCGTTGAAAAGTCACTGATGGTTGCCTCTTGGTTCATCTTGGCAGTCAGCTGCTTAACACGCGCACTTGCACATCTGTATATTTACCATACGCGAAGAAGAAGAGAAGGAAGTTAAGTTTTTGAAATCCCAACAACGAGAATGTCAATTGGGCAACGTTGGGATTGGAACTCGGAAAAGGTAAAACTTGCGTAATACGAGAGAAACAGGAGAAAACCTAATCAAGAAGGTCAGATAGGGATTTTAAAGGCCTTGTTACTAGACCTGAGTGCGAGGCAAGAAACGACGACATATTTTACACTCACAAATTCGTAGTCTGTCCTTAAAAATGTACTAGAACTCGTCTGGAAATATACACAATGACGGAAAAAAGTCACCATGAAGGAGATGTGCGGCATGAAAGTTGGTGGGCGTGTTTCTACATGTGAAACATGATATCTGTTTAAGTTTCGCGCCAGTCACTTAAGAATGGCTCTAGTAGCGCCACTATCAGTATGTAAATTATGTTTGCTTTAAATACACACTGTAACGGTCGTGAAAGTTAGTTGCCTTTGAGACTGGACGCGATGAGTTTATGTTAACCACGTATGGCTTTAAGGTAACAAAGACACCATTATATATAGCTCCCTGAGTTTAAATGAAGTCGTATAATAGAGCTACGAGAAGGTGGATGTTCCTTCTGCGATACTGCAGGAAGACTTGGAAGGAATGTAGCCACTGTACATGATTGCTGGCAGCGGTATTCGCGGGAACGTACAGTGCCAAGAAGACCGGGACCCGGACGGCCATGTGTCACTACCGAGAGGGAAGAGCATCGTGTTCGGCGTGCGTCTCTGGCGCGTCGTACTGCATCTGCAACAGAAATTTCAGCATCATATCGCATCACAGTGACACAGCGTACCGTTATAAATCGGTTACTTTAAGGAGAGTTATCAGCCAGACGTACTGTAGTGTGTGTTCCCCTGACACCAAACCACCGCCATTTGTGACTTGAGTGGTACCAAGCGAGAGCACATTGCAGGGCAAAGTGGAGGGCTGTTGTGTTTTCTGATGACAGCTAGTTCTGCCTCGGTGCCAGTGATGACCTTGTGTTGGATAGAACGGGGCCAGTTGAGAGTCTGTAACGAACCTGTCTGCGTGCTAGACACACTTGACATTTACTGGAATTATGGTTTGGGGTACGATTTCGTGTGACAGCAGGAGCCCTCTCCTGGTTACCTGCGACATCTGACTGGAAATTTGTACGTCAGTTTGGTGATTCGATCTGTTGAGCTGCCATTCGTGAACAGCATTCCAGGATAATGCTCGCCCACAAACAGCTGTTGTAACCCAGCATCCTCTACAGAGTGTCAACATCTTACCTTGGCCTGCTAGATCACCAGATCTGTCTCTAGTTGAACACATACGGCACATCATCGGACGACATCTCCACAGTCATCCACAACCATCGTTAACGGTCCGTTCATTAACCGAACAAGTGCAACAGGCACGGATCTCCGTCTCACAAAATGACGTGCGTCACCTGTACAACACAATGCCTGCACGTTTGCATTCTTGCATTCAACATTTTGGTGGTTACATCGGTTGTTCAAAAAAATGTGTGTGAAATCTTATGGGGCCTAACTGCTAAGGTCATGAGTCCCTAAGCTTACACACTACTTAACCTGAATTATCCTGAGGACAAACACACATCGGTTGTTAATGTAGCAGCATGTCACGTAGGGAATGGCTTATCTCCAGCTTATCTATTATCTTGCAGTATTAATCACTTACCTGCCGGCCGCGGTGGTCTCGCGGTTCTAGGCGCTCAGACCGGAACCGTGCGACTGCTACGGTCGCAGGTTCGAATCCTGCCTCGGGCATGGATGTGTGTGATGTCTTTAGGTTAGTTAGGTTAGTTAGGTTTAAGTAGTTCTAAGTTCTAGGGGACTGATGACCACAGATGTTAAGTCCCATAGTGCTCAGAGCCATTTGAACCATTTTTTTAATCACTTAACTATTTTATCCAAACAGATGTATTCCTGAAATTTCATTACTCTACATTGATTACTTTTTGGTGTAGCGATTCTTTTCCGCTAGAGTATGAATATGAGCCAGCAGGAATGGTAAATTATGTACGGATCTTCGTAATTATCGCAGTTACTATCTGAACTAAGTTTCTGCTCAAAGCTCAGTCTGTTCATGCAGAGGACAGCGGTAAAGGCTCAAATTTTCATAAGTGTGGATTGAAGAGGGCATTAATAACGACAGTAAATACTCTCATGGAAAATCAGGAGGCCGTCGGAACGGTTATTATGACTCATAACAAATACTAGTAAATAGTCAATGAAATTCTTCTGGGTAAATATTTTTGCGCAATTGCAGATAACCCACAAATTTTAGAAATATCTCACAGCTGCAGCAGTAAGAAGAAACTTTATGGCGCTACGGAACAGCAGCTCTAGAAATACCTTAGCGCTATATCCAGTTCTGTTTAGAGAGTAAATGAGGTCTCGTAGTTTGAGGCTGTAAGACATTACTGGAGAGATCAATTATTATGTCAGTCACCTACGCAAATCCTGGAGCACCATATAATTTCACTGTGTCAAGAACTGTAGTCACAGTATCCACTTTGGTGAAACGTGAAAAATTAAATTTGGTGCTGATGATCAATCTGAGGTTCACACAGGTTGGTTGTGTAAACTGCACAAAAGCCTTTTGTACCGTCCTCATAAAAAGTACAGAGTTTTTTTCACCGGAGACCCCATACCCGTTACGTCTTACTTTCGTCTCTGTAAGAATAAATCTGCATTATTCTCAAATCCTTAGTATCGTTCAACTGTGCTTGCTGTGCGCCCTATATTGAAAGGGACAGCAATGCTTGCTGAGTTTCTCAGCATTCCATGACGTGTCATTTCAAGCTTGGTTCGTGCGCGATTTGTCACTCTAGGCATAAAGGGTTGTAAGTGGGAGAGATTGCCCGTAGAACTTTCTGACACTACAGCGATACCATTCGAATATTCAATGTTTGGGACACAAGACATTGATCATACGACTCGTAATGTTCATCCGCAGAAGACACTGGGTAATGACTCCTAGGTACCCGAAGGAGAACGTAACTCAACTGTGTACTGATTTGTGGTGGCTACTGGGAGAGCTGTGCTGACCCAGGTACTGCTCAAGTGTCTCCGCTCAATCAATTTGATCTCATGAGCCGTGGCATCCATTAAGAATAAGAGTATAAACCCCTGAGTAGTAAGAAGTGCGTAGAAGGAAAATAGCAGTCTTGTGCCACAGCTAAATTCGTATGTTCCTGGAGTGAGGAGCTTGTCTGTGTCGTCTTTAGAAGAACCCAGGAAATTTCTTAGCTTGTTGTTACTGTAGTAGGTGGGTTTAATTCCTCCTCGTCGCAGTGTCTTGTCCGCTACATCTTTATTTGTCATTATTTTTGTTATTCAACAGAGAAATTTAGCCCAGTTTCACAAGGCCAAAGTTTTCATCCTCTGCTCATGTTGAATCTCTCCCATGTTCATAGTTATCCTGATGGTGGGAATCTGTTTTTGATCTGTTAATACCCTTGTATATATCACCTCCGTCATATTTTCTGTTAACTTGATCAGATATAGGGATTATGTTTTTCGTGGTGGTGGTGGGGACCAGGACGGAGAGATTGCAAGTAATACAACGTATCCTTGGAGTCTCACGAACGCCGATACAAGGGCGAATGACTGTGCGTTGCAAGTTTCAGGAGCTGATCCGGTCACCTCCCGAAAGGGTTGTTTACCCCTGCAATAACCCGCCAGTTTAATGTCTCTCCGCAGGTCGTTAAAGCGGTGGCGACCGAGGAACAGCTTCACAGATGTCTCAAAGTTTACTGCTGACGAAAGAAGTTCTCTGTGTACAGGCTGTTGAGAAAACATGTAGTTAAGAGCTGAATCTGATCTGTTTTGCGGACTCTGTAAGTAATTATAAGAGAACGATATTTGCTCCTTTGTTTCGTAACCTCTGTGTAACGTCACTCGGCAACGATAATAACTTAGCACTAAACTTAGAAAACGAAGGGATCTGTTCCTTTCTTAACCCAGTTACGAAATACTCACTTGCAACTAATAATCACAGAATTTAAACTTAGTCCCAAAAGAGTATGCAGAGTACTTATTTTGCAGATGATTGATGTCACTCTAAACAATTCTTTAATAAAAGAAATTTAAAACGATGCTGTAGTAATTGGACCGTTTCTTGATGGATAGTTCCTGGAACACAAAGTTTGGCGTGAGGGGGGCGTGACACGTTTGTCGCGAGTGCCGTTGATGCCGTTTTTCCTGGTAGAGGTAGTGTGTGAAGCAGCACAGACAGCGTAGATCTGCGGGGCCATGGGACGGCTGTTTGTTGTACCGCCCGTCAGTTGGTCTGGCTGAGCATCTTCCGGGCGCGAGGGATCTGCACTAGAAACGAGAGAGGACACATTATTCTTTTGGCAGAAGAGGTCTGGAGGCGAGACGTGGGTCGTCATCATCCACACATCTCCCGGCGGCTCCAAGTTTTCCACTGTCTGTCATCGCACTGAGGCCTTGTATACTCGGTGAGCCACTCCTAGTTGGTTGCTCCGTTGCCGAGACCACGCGGCTTTCGTAAAGACTGATCTTGCTCTGCTGTGTGAGCGTGATAATTGTGACAGCGCGTGTTTGCGCCATGATGCTTCTATACCGGACTAGGTTCATCCTTCTGTTGTTGTTGCTCTGTGTTCCCGCGTATGGCCAGGAGATTTGATGAGCGTGTCGCTCTTATCAAGACATGGTACCTTCTATTAGATAAATGTCATAGAGCTGTTGTTTGATGGTCTGTTTTAAATTATTGGGGTTCGTGAACTGTTTCAATCTTTAACGCGTCATTATTTAGGACGTTCAAAGTATATTTTTGTCTGGTAAGTTGTGCATTAAGTTGCCAAGTTATTTGGAGACCGCAAGCTTATGTGCCTCATCTTGTTGCATGTATTTTGGTGGGTTATACTTCAGAGCCATGCTTGTATTTACATAGGTGAGGTTCATCAGCCTACCGTCACGTCTTCCTTCCACCTGTGTTTTCCGTTCCCCGCGACAGTTAAGTTTTTACCGTCTCCGCCCCGTGACGGGATCTGAAGCTGAATGTCCGTTGGCCGCTGAACTACTTCACTGTCAGGTGTAAGTGGGGTTGACTGCCTTGCCCAGTTACTTTTTAATCTATTAGCAACATTTTCACAATTGTTTTTTTTCCGAAATGCCAGAGTGAAATCTGATGACTTACGTTTTTTCTTGCTTTACTTAAAAATGACTTATATGTTCATCAGGCTATCATTGTATGTTTGTGCCTTGAGGTGTGTTACCACTAGTTGCTTAGAAAAGGAGTGTGGTGAGCAACGTGTAAGGACTGTCCTAAATAATTTCGGGTCCGTTCGTCCGGATCACATTCCCTGACGTGTCGTGGTTTCAAATCAAGGAGCTTTAATTGTTTTTGTTCTCTTTTAATGAACCCCTTTTAGGTAGATCCCAAATATTTATTATATTTTAGTCAAACACATTCACAAAATGTATGTGGACTACGTATTTGAAGACCGTTTTCTCAGAACCTTTGAAGAGACTGTTATGTAAATTCAATTGCTGGGACATTATCTCGCTTCTATTATTAAAATTTGCTGTAAATATTTAAAAAATTGTAGCCAATGGCACACAAGATTTGTACATTTTTTGAGAGAAATAATCATTTGTAATAAATTTAAATTTTCATACTTAATGTTCCGATGAATGACTGTTGGAGAGTTGGGAGTAAGTATTTGAACTGACACAACAAGCTTTTGTTATTTGATATCAGTCAAATATTTGATAAATGATTGATCAATTATCAGTAATTGCTTTTAAGTAATTTTATTTAAATTAGTAGTTTTGTGTTAATATGTCAAGGTCCTGGAAGAGCAGCTGAACGGAATGGACAGTGTCTTGAAAGGAGGATATAAGATGAACATCAACAAAAGCAAAACGAGGATAATGGAATGTAGTCGAATTAAGTCGGGCGATGCTGAGGGAATTAGATTAGGAAATGAGACACTTAAAGTAGTAAAGGAGTTTTGCTATTTGGGGAGCAAAATAACTGATGATGGCCGAAGTATAGAGGATATAAAATGTAGAGTGGCAATGGCAAGGAAAGCGTTTCTGAAGAAGAGAAATTTGTTAACATCGAGCATAGATTTAAGTGTCAGGAAGTCGTTTCTGAAAGCATTTCCATGGAGTGTAGCCATGTATGGAAGTGAAACGCGGACGATGAATAGTTTAGACAAAAAGAGAATAGAAACTTTCGAAATGTGGTGCTACAGAAGAATGCTGAAGGTTAGATGGGTAGGTCACATAACTAATGAGGAGGTATTGAATAGAATTGGAGAGAAGAGAAATTTGTGGCACAACTTGACTAGAAGAAGGGATCGGTTGATAGAACATATTCTAAAGCATCAAGGGATCACCAATTTAGTATTGGAGGGCTGATCGGAGGGTAAAAATCGTAGAGAGAGACCAAGAGATGAATACACTAAACAGATTCAGAAGGATGTAGGTTGTAATAGGTACTGGGAGATGAAGAAGCTTGCATCAAACCAGTCTCTGGAATAAAGACCAAAACACAACAATGTCAAGGTCTTGTTGGCCTAACGAATAAAATTATTTTGCTGGCAAATGTTAATGAAAATCTTCATACGAATGATGTTCAACCCGTATTTCGCCCGATCCTTCCAATCCCAGGCAACCTTACGCCAACAGTGTGTACCAGTAACCTGGATGTTTTATGTTGGCTAATATAAAATTTACTCCAGTGGTAGATCTACATGGCATGGTACTAGTACAACACAAAAATACAAATAAAGGTAAAGAATGCGCTAGAAATGTATATATTGGAAGCGTTAGTTTTTCACAGCACAGACATTGTCAGTGACTCGATCATCAAACTGTACAGTTAATAATGAAGCCTGTTAGCTCCAAATGACGTAAATTCGATTTATATGGCACAGAAAGCGATGTGATATTAACTCAGTTAGGCACAGAATTGGAACTAATCTCATTGAAAATATGGTTTTTGTTCAGGTGGAACTTCTTTTTTTTCCCATCCTGCCTACCTGCATACCGATGGAGTCGAACGCGATCGTTTGCCAAGAAATCCCACCTAGCTCAAACACTAAAAGCAGAAAGCAACTGGTTATTTGAATTTCGAATTCTTCTTAATAAACTCTGAATTTATTTTGTAATTATTCTTAAATTATATTGGGTGAACCACTATAATTATTATTACATTCCTAGAGCTAAAAACTGAAAACAAAACTATTACGTAGGGGATATTCGATGTGTTGAATGATGTACTGTACGACCTACTTTGAACACATAGAAGGCAGCGAATAGTTATGTTCCGTTCTACATTTCCTGTTGACCATACAGCCTTTATCTCACCGAATGGGCAGAGAATATCTTCGTTTCTCTTATCATCGTTCCACTCAATTTTCAGTGTCCTTTTGTAGCTCAACAACTCAGAATATTCGTTTGTCTTCATTTCCGGTTTTCTCGGCGTCTATGATTCTCTTTTATACAATGCTAAACTCCTGAAATATTATTTTTTTTATATTATTTGCTATATTTGATACTAGCAAATTTCCTTTGGCGAGGAATGAGCATTTTGCCTTTACCTATTCTACGTCTTATGTACTCTTTCCTTTGTCCGTTATGTATTAATTACCTTTCGAGTAGTAGCGCACCTTCACTTCGTCCCCATTTTGATATTAAGTTTGTAGTTAATCTCATTCTTGTCGTTCTTTAATAATACGTTCTTCCTTCCTTTTACTCTCAACCAATGTTTTATGCTGACTAGAAATCCATTCAAGAGATCCTGTTATTTTTCTCAGTTTCGTAGACGATAGCAATGTCTTCTGTGAATCTTAACGTTGACCTGCTATCATCCAATACAAATTCTGAACCTTCCTTTTATTTTCTTTGTAAGTAGGCTGTTTAGGTTTTTATGTTGGTAACGCCATGTAGCGCTCTATATGAATATCACTGACTGTGCTGTGTGAAGGCTGTGGTTGGTTTGCATTGTTGGAGTAATATTCGCCATTGTAGTGGTGGGCAGTTGGTTGTTAACAGCCCGTAGCGTTGCGCAGTTGGAGGTGAGCCGCCAGCAGTGGTAGATGTGGGGAGAGACATGGCAGAGTTTTGAGAGCGGACGATCTGGAAATTTGTAAGACTGGATGTCATGAACTGAAATATATATTATGACTTTTGAACACTATTAAGGTAAATACATTGTTTATTCTCTAGTAAAATCTTTCATTTGCTAACTATGCCTATCAGTAGTTAGTGCCTTTAGTAGTTTGGATCTTTTATTTAGCTGGCAGTAGTGGCGCTCGCTGTATTGCAGTAGTTCGAGTAACGAAGATTTTTGTGAGGTAAGTGATTTGTGAAAGGTGTAGCTTAATGTTAGTCAGGGCCATTATTTGTAGGGATTATTGAAAGTCAGAATGCGTTGCGCTAAAAATATTGTGTGTCAGTTTAGTGTTGATCAGAATAGGTAAAGAGCGAAATGTCTGAGTACGTTCAGTTCTGCTCAGCTGTTTGAAAATCAAATAATGTAAGAAGTTTATCTGCATAGTAATTCATTAAGTTTTCTAAGGTGACCTTTCACCTTTATTATATCTTCGATATATAACTTGAACAAAACAGGACACTGCAATTCTAATTTGCACGTTTTATAATTCTAGCACTTTCCATTCTTAATAATGAGTCTTGGTTCTTGTGTAAGTTGAATGTTGCCCGTCTTCTCCTGTAGTATACACCTATTTTCTTACGAGGATTTCAAATATCTTGCACGATTTTATCTCGTCGAAAGCGTTTTCCAGACCGACTAATCCTACGAAAGCATTTTGAGTTTTCAGGATCTTATTATAAAGTGCAACCTCAGAGTGGCCGAACGGTTCCAAGCGCTTCAGTCAGGAACCTCGCTGTTGCTACGGTTCAAATCCTGCCTCGGGCATGGATGTGTGTGATGTCCTTAGGTTAGTTAGGTTCAAGTAGTTCTAAGTCTAGGGGACCGATGACCTCAGATGTTAAGTCCCATAGGGCTCAGAGTCATTTGAACCACTTTTGCAACCTCAGAACTGTCTCTCTGGCCGTTTCTCCATTCAAACGCCAAACTGATTCTCACATAAAAGTTCCTCAATTCTCTGTTCTTCTTTCTGTATTACTGTGATCAGCAACTTACGTGCATGAGCTGACAAGTTGACTGTGTGATAAATCTGGCACTTTTTTGCCTGTGGTGACGAACTGACTTGTGCGAATGATAGTAAATATTCCGAAGCTAGCCAATCTCTGAAGCCAATACGTCCGATTTGGTACCCTTATTTTTCTGCCGAATTATGAGACAGTTCCTTCGTCTCCTACAGGCCTTCGCGGTACACTTTCCATCCATTCTGAACATCGTACTTCCTTTAAGATTCTTAATGCTGACGCCTATATTTATAAAATTCAAATTTTAATTTTTCATTTTACTGAATCTGTCAGTTCGACGTCTATTTCGCTGTGTTTTTTTTTTTAGCTTCCCTGTACTTATATTGATGTCCTGCTTCCTTTTCCTGAACATTACCTTCTTTCATCGACAAACTAAAGTTGTTTTCCCTTTACACCGATTTTCTTCGTTGTAACCTTTCTTATACCATGTATGTCGGTTCAACGTCGTTATTTAACCTTTCCCCCTTTCCAGAACTGTCTATTCCCTCTCGAGCGAAATAATAAAATACCTGCCTTGGTATTCATTACAGCTGTATAAGCACCAACATAGGATTATGATCACATACCATCATTAGTCAGTACCTCAGTATCCCACACTGTATTGCTGCACAAACATATTCTGATTATATACCCTCATTCATCAGTACCTCACGATCCCACTTCTTTGTTCGTTGATTTTTCCTGACATTTCTCTTTACTTCTGGCTAACCTTAATAATTACTAAATTATGATCTGAGTCTATATCTGCTCCTGGTTACGCATCACAGTCCAATATCTGATTTCAGAATCTCTGTCGCAGCATGATGTGATTCATCTGTTACCTTCTTCTGTCTCCTGGTCTTTTCCAAGTATGCATCCTCCTTTTGTGACTTTTGAACACTGTGTTCATCAGTACAAGTTAAATTTAGTGCGGAAATCAAGAAACCTTTTTTCTTTTTCATTCCTTCTTCCATACCTCTTCGCATTATTCTTTCACTTATATAGAGTTCCAACTTTCATGATTATTACTTTCATACCCTTTATATACCGAATTACTTATTGTGCTTGTGTTTGTGGCACGGACATGTATATCTGAAGTATGGTTGTTGATACTTGAATGGTATTCAATATCGAAACAGTCTATGGATAGAACCTAACATCCAGGACATTTACATTAGCAGTCAAAGAAGCTCATAGACTATGGAGCATTCAGCTTGGTTCACGTGCCACAATAAATGAATTAAAGTCAAATTGATCTGAGGAATAGTTTGTTCACACATTTTTTGAAAGTAGTAGTGTTGTGTTTGTTCAAATGTATATACTCTTCACGCAAGGAAAATTTATCCGTGGATGGTGAAAATTGCTATGGAGTCTTTATCTTTATTTAAGCAGATAAAGCCTAAATTCAACGTGGCCGTATTTTCCCTGATCAGCATACGGTACACGAAGGAAAAGTGTTCGTAGCACCGAAAGTATCAGGACGTTATTAGTTGCCATCAGTGTGGAGTGTGTCCACCCTTCCCTGTACGACGACTTGAACTCTGCTGGGGACACTTTCAAGGAGCTATATGAATATCCATAGATATATCTTTACGTCTCTCTGTTTTTATTCATCCAGTATCGAAATATTTTGAACTGATGTAGTATGTTAATTAGGCTAAATTTACAATGAAATCTCATCGCTATGGCTTTGCCGATGCTAAAATACTGCAAGAATTTACATAAATGTCCAAATGTTTTGAGGTGTGTGTGGCTTCATTTAAGGAACACAACAAGAGTCGTTACTTTATGTTTTCTGCGCTGATATTCTCTTCGCAATCTGTGAATGTTTACGTCTCACACAATATTGCAGCGTAAACAGATTCTAAACAGAATACAATTTGTTGTGTGTTTTGCATTCTGTACTGCATATCATCGTAAATTCAAAACTTCACAGTTGGCTGTTGAAGGTGCTATATTTCGGAAAGGTAGCGTCCATTGGGTTTGGCTCGCTAAACAGGTTTTATGTTTCATTATATTTGCGGATTGAAATGCGTTACGGCCTCCATTTTGCTCACTGTCAATAGGAAGCGAAACGATTTAATTATACAGCTACACATATTCCGTACAGAGAAATTAAATATAATTTGCAGCGCGCCGAGCCATAAATCAACGTCCAGTGCTGTTGAAATTGCAAATAATGTGTGATTTCATTGGACGTGTGCATTGCTTATGAACCATGTACTTTTTACATAGGTGTAACGTAATACCGACCAGAAATTTGATGACGTGAGGTTCGCTCTTGCGAGAGCAGTTGGCTTGTTTGTGGAACCGATTCCCATTAGGTCTACGAGAGCGTGAATCTCGGACGGCCTAGCATTTGAAAGCTTTCCAGACGAAGCATATCTACATCCACATCGCTATCTTGCAGTTCACATCAAATTTCTTGGTAGAGGATTCACAAAACCACTTTCATACCATTTCTCGATTATTCCACAGTCGAATAGCATGCGAGAAAAATTAACACGTGAGTCTTTCCCTAAGAACTTTGATTTCTCATATTACTGTGGTAATTTCTCCCTCTGTAGATGGGAGTCAACAAAATATTTTCGCATTCGGAGAACAAAGATTTTGACTGAAATGTTGTCAAAAGATCTCACTGTAAAGGAAAACACCTTTGTTTTAATGATTCTCCTATCATATCGATTACACTCTGTCCGGTTATTCCCGCCCCTAATTCCACGCTGTCTACGGAACGTTAAATGCTGATCAGTTTTATCCCATTTCAAGATAATACAAAACAAGTTGCCCTTCTTAGAACTTTCTCGATGTCCTCCGTCAGTACTGTCTGATAAGGATCCCATAATGCCCAGAAATACTCTGGTAGAGGATTGACAAGAATAATATAGGCAGTCATTTTAGTACTTGTGTTGTATCTTCTAAATGCTCTGCCAATAAAACGCAGTCCCTGGTTCACTTCCCCATAATATTTTCTGTACGATGTTTCCAAAAATTAAGTTGTACGTAATTATAATCCCTAGAGATCTAGTAGGATCAGCAATTTTTTAAACTGTTTATCTATCGTGTAATCGAAATTTTACGGGTACTTTTTTAGGAACCATTTGGAGGATTTCAAATTTTTTACCGTTCATGTACAATTGCCACTTTACCACCTTACAGACCCTTGTCTAAGTCACCATGTAATTCCTTTGATCTTTTGAATATTCTACTAGAGTGTAAACGACAGTATCACCGCTAAACAATCTCGAGGACTGTTCCCATTGTCCACCAGATCGTTTATACAAACTTCCATTGGGAACATGAGATACTGCTTTTGTTTCACTCGCTGACTTCTCATCAGTTATTAATACTGTTCTATTAAGGTTCTCATTCCTTAAAAAACATTATGTTTTCGTTTCCGTGAGTCCGCGGCTCGTGATCTAGTGGTTAGCGTTCCTACCTCAGGATCACGAGGTCCCGTGTCCGATTCCCGGCGGTGTTGTGGAGTTTCTCTGGCTGGGGACTGGGTGTTTGTGTTGTCCTCATCATTCCATCATCATTCATGTTCAGTGGTTAGATTGGACTGTGTACAGATTGGGTACGTGTGGGCACTGATGACAGCGAAGTTGAGCGCACCATAAACCAGACATCATCATCATCGTTTCAGTGAACTTATTGCATAACCTGAAACTAATGGAAGTACCAAACGACGCACCACGAAGTAATTATCCGAATGGGATGGAAATCAGTAGATGTGATGTACATATACAGGCAAACAGATGAATACAATTTCAGAAAAATCGAATGATTTCTTCACGGAAAAGAGCTTGAGCAATTGAGCAAGACAGTAACACGCTGGTTCGTCTCTGTCCCTTATGCAAGCAATTATTCGGCTTGGCATTGACTGATACAGTTGTCGGATGTCCTTCTGAGGAATATTATGCCAAGTTCTGACCCATTTTTTGTAAGATGGTCAAAAATCCTAAGATGGTTGGAGGGCCCTGCCAAAAATGCTCCAAACATTCTCAACTGTTGAAAGATCCGGCGACCTTGCCGGTCAAGGTAAGGTTTTGCAAGCGCGAAGAGAA
Source organism: Schistocerca piceifrons (assembly GCF_021461385.2). Classification (NCBI taxonomy): domain Eukaryota; kingdom Metazoa; phylum Arthropoda; class Insecta; order Orthoptera; family Acrididae; genus Schistocerca; species Schistocerca piceifrons. Next base: position 296,208,173 of record NC_060141.1, read on the forward strand.
GCAGTAGAGACTGTCTCCGTGGGCAGGAGAGCATTCTCTTGCTGAAGTGTTAGCCTAGAATTGATTGCCATGAATAGCAACAAAACCGGGCGTAGAATACCATCGACGTACCGGTCTGTTGCAAGGGAGCCGCGGATGACCACAAAAAATGAAAGCAAGCGCCACCTCAGACCATCACTCTTAGTTGTCGGGCTGTACGTATAGAGGGTGACGGCCAAGTTGGTATCCAATTACTGCCCATAGATTCTCCAGACACATCTTCGACCTGGAATCTCATTTACAGGAGTAGAACTGTCTTCAGTGAGGAATCCTGCTTCGAACTGAGCCACGATGACCCGCGGAGACATGTCTGAACACGACCCACACTGCGATGGGATACCGGTGTGACTGTCGCCCGCCATATGGCGCGACACCCGGGTATGATGGTCTGGGATAACATTTCGTTTCATAGCAGGACCGCTTTGGTTGTCTTCCGTCGCACCCTTACAGCACAGCGGTACGTCTGCGATATTCTTCGTGCTGTTTTGTTGCGCTTTATGGCAAGCCATCCAGTGCTTACATTTTACCAAGATAATTCCCGCCCGTACAGGGCGAGAGTTTCTATTACTTGTCTTCGAGATTGCCAAACCCTAACTTGATCAACAGGGTCTCCGGATCTCTCCCCGATCGAGGATGTTTAAAGCATTATTGGCAGGGCCCTTGAACCAGCTAGGGGTTTTGACAATCTAGCGCGCCATTCGGACAGAATTTGGCACGGTACCTCTCAGGAGCAAATGCTGTAAGTCTACCAATAAATACCAAGCCGAATAACTACAAAAAATGGTTCAAATGGCTCTGAGCACTATGGGACTTAAATTCTGAGGTCATCAGTCCCCTACAACTTAGAACTACTTAAACCTAACTAACCTAAGGACATCACACACACCCATGCCCGAGGCAGGATTCGAACCTGCGACGGTAGCGGTTGCGCGGTTCCAGACTGTAACGCCTAGAACCGCTCGGCCACTCCGGCCGGCCGAATAACTACAGGCATAAGGGCCAGAGGTGGGCGAACACATTATTTACTTTTGAAGACCTTCCTTTCCAATAAATCATCCGATTTTTCTGAAATTGTACTCACTTGTCTATTTGCACATGTACCGGGTGATCAAAAAGCCAGTATAAATTTGAAAAATTAATAAACCACGGAATAATGTAGATAGAGAGTAAAAATTGACACACATGCTCGGAATGACATGGGGTTTTATTTGAATAATAATAAAAAAAACAAAGTTCACAAAATGTCAGACAGATGGCGCTGGACAGCAAAACTGCTACCGTGACCGGTGAGAGGTACGCCGATATGTTACAGTATCGCATCGTCCCCAGCCTGGCTGATAAACACCTGCTGGAACATATGATGTTTATGCAGGATGGCACTCCACCCCATATTGCTAGACGCGTGAAAGATCTCTTGCGCGCGTCGTTTGGTGATGATCGTGTGCACAGCTGCCACTTTCGTCATGCTTGGCCTCCCAGGACCCCAGACTTCAGTCCGTGCGATTATTGGCTTTGGGTTTACCTGAAGTCGCAAGTGTATCGTGATCGACCGACATCTCTTGGGATGCTGAAAGACAACATCCGACGCCAATGCCTCACCATAACTCCGGACATGCTTTACAGTGCTGTTCACAACATTATACCTCGACTACAGCAATTGTTGAGGAATGATGGTAGACATATTGAGCATTTCCTGTAAAGAACATCATCTTTGCTTTGTCTTACTTTGTTGTGCTAATTATTGCTATTCTGATCAGATGAAGCGCCATCTGTCGGACATTTTTTGAACTTTTTTATTGTTTTGGTTCTAATAAAACCCCAAGTCATTCCAAGCATGTGTGTCAATTTGTACCTTTCTATCTTCATTATTCCGTGATTTATTTGGTTTTCAAATTTATACTGACTTTTTGATCGCCCGGTACATGTGCAAATAGACAAATGACTACAATTTCAGAAAAATCGGATGA